>NC_052623.1:75112994-80112994 GCF_016161935.1 Mauremys reevesii | reverse complement strand
TCTAGCGCAGTGACATGGAGGACTTGTTTACATGGCAAATGCAAAGCGCACTATAGAGATGTGATTTATAAAGCACTCTAACATATTATGGTTTGGCTATCTTATGTAGACCCTACTGGTGCACTTTCCAAGGTAACTAGTTCACATTAATGTAGTCCTGTTTTAAATGGGAAAATAATAATGAGAAATTATATGACAACAAGCTATCTAGCTATCTAACCAGCTAGCTATGTCAAATTTGCATTTGGGCAGAGTAAATCTCCAGGCTGCTTAAGAAATAAAATTTTCTTCATTTTTAGACTTGGATACATTTTTATACATCTTTGTCAGCTTATTAAATGCCAGGGTAACATATTTGCAGCTGTTATTATAAGTTTCTAATTAAAAAGGACTCACTTTAGATTTCTGAAACCTTCTAGCTAAAAATTCTGTAAATTGAACTGCACTCTTTAAACTAAATTAATAGTTGTAGTACAGCAGTAAGAATTGTAAATCTTTGTCAGTGAAAGGCATGCCCCTATGTTGAAATGGCATATGAGACCTAAATTATGTGGCAAGGTTCCTGGATATATGTGATACTTCCTGCTCCCATGCCTTCTGATGCTAAATATTCCCCATGTCCACTCATCCTTCTCCTGCCCATCCATGTTCCTTAAAGTGCATAGGCCTTTTCAAAACCCATAATCGCTTTTGAGATTCACAAGCCAGCATACATTAGGTTCTCTCATGCCACAAAACAATGTAACTGAGTGGCTCAGGTGACCTGTTTTATGCACTTAGCCACTGTGTCTCCATATGACTCATTAACTCTAATGAGCCTCAAATTTATCATGTTGTTAAGAAAAATACATTTTTTTAAAATCTGAAGAACTTTTGGAATCAATTGCACAAATAGGAAAGCAAGACCACAAACATTTTTCTTCAGAGATAAGCTACAAAATGTAACACATAGCTACAATGGATAGATCCATTTTAGTATTCAGAAGAAATACCAACTCCAGCAATATTCCCTATAGTTAAAATGGAGATTGCAAATGGAACCAGCAATACCACTAACATTGTAATGAACTTTTTAAATATACCCACTATAGCCTACTTTTAAGACGATTTTTAAGATAACTAATTTTTTGTTCCATTTACAGCCCTCATGCTGACGGAACATCCCTTCTTCTAGTTTCTTATATATCGTGGTGTCAGATTAAAAGTGTTGTTTTCCCCTCTAATTACATGATTTCTCACAGCAGGAAACTGTATCAGAATGCAGATTTATATGATATTTTGAAAAATTCATTAACTCTGGACAGACTTTTTAACTGCCACTGCATTTCAAATGACTTTTACGGTTAAACCATAATAAATCATAAGAGGTCAGATTTGATTGTGTGGTTAACAGATGTTTATACACAAATCTGACAACTGAGGTTAGACATAAACCTTTCCCACTGAACTTTTCTCCACGGAGAAAGATTTTAATGGATGACTGTATTTATTTTTCCCATGTAGCTAGAATTTGATAGGAGGGATGTCTAAATATGTCATAGCATAAGGAAACAAGTAGGCATGAAAAACAAGACAGGACATAGTAGTAGGGCATCAGGAATGATATGAATAAAAATGTATAAATGTAAAGAAGTCTTTCTTTATTACTTTGCTTTTCTATTTAATACAATAGAATGAAGAACACATAATTAAGGATTGGTTGGTACTATTTAAACATGGTGGCTTACATAAGCATGCCAGTCCAAATTGACTCTTGATATAGTAATGGAGATATACCTATCTCCTAGAACTGGAAGGGACATTGAGTCTAGCACCCTGCCTTTAATAGCAGGACCAAGTACTGATTTTGCCCCAAATCCCTAAGTGGTCCCCTCAAGGCTCAAACTCTCAACGCTGTGTTTAACCAGCCAATGCTCAAATCACTGAGCTATCCTTCTCACCCAATGCTGTTGACATCAATCAAGTTACACTAGGAAAAAATCTGCCTGATATTTGTATTTTATTCAGTAATCTTTCTTTGCACTTTATCATAGCTGCCTGCCAGATTATTTTCTAACTGTATTTTAAAAGCCTTTCCGAGCAAAAATTAAGAACAAGGAAGTCCTGAACAATTCTGAAACCCTGTCCACTTCTTTTTTTTTTGCTTTTCATCTCCACTACAGATGCTTTTCTCCAGGTAAAAAAGCTGGAATGGAATAAAGGTATCCTAAAAGCTCTGGATCCATCCAGGGGAGAATTCACCCGGTTCAGTAAATGAGGAAGACAGCTGCAGGAAAGTTGTCCTCTGAGGATTGCTTCGCAAGCCCAAGCATAGGGGGTGTTCTGAGGATGGGTCTGCATTATGTAGCACTTCAGAGTTTCTGAGTGGTGCTGCCATCCACAGGACACTGAGGACAGACTGCCATAAATTAGCCTGGAATTGGGAGGGCCCAAATATGGCTTCCCTTGGACTGTGAGTTCAGTGCTGTGCCTCTTCTGTGGTGCAACACAGAATCTTACCCTCAAATGGACCTGGGTTCTTTAGAATATCCAATCCCAATAGTGGGCACTAAGCACTTTTAAAAAATGTGGCCCTTTGTTTTTGTCTCACTTAGGGATTGATTTTACAGTCTTTCAGTGGAGTACAGTGAACAGAGGGCTTGCATTCCCTGGCCTTTAAAGGGATGCATACAAGAATTCTTGGCTTAGCAGTAGCTGAACTTCAGTTTGTAAAATTAACTTGATTTTGTTAACAGATATTAGTAGAAACAATGTATGCTTGTAAATTATTTACAGTTCCATCTTATTTCCTGAAATTACTAAATTACTATATCACTATATTCTCAGTGATTCTCAGAAGCTAAAATACTCTCTTCTCATTAAAAGGAGGAATAGAAAATGTCTTTATGGTACTAAGTTTTAGTAATAAATTCAGAATAGTCTTACTTTGACCTCTCTCTAGATCAATAAAAACACTGTTATCACTTCTGCAATGAGGACCCATATCTTATTTAGGATTATATCAGCAGCTACAAATTTGAAATCTGATGTGCATGACTTGTTTAGCAATGTTCCTGTCAACAATGTTCTACTCTATATTTTACAGCTTTACAATTCTATAAAGTCAATTTTCCATGTCCATGGACCCTTTTTCTAAATACATAAGTCTTATTTGTAAAAAGAGACAAAGAGTCCTGTGGCACCTTATAGAATAACAGACGTATTGGAGCATAAGCTTTTGTGGGTGAATACCCACTTCGTCAGACCCATCAGATAAGTCTAACAAAGTGGGTATTCACCCACGAAAGCTTATGCTCCAATACATCTGTTAGTTTATAAGGTGCCACAGGGCTCTTTGTCACTTTTTTACAGATCCATACTAACATGGCTACCCCTTTGATACGTCTTATTTCACATTTTAACATAAGTAACCAACAGAAATATAATTAAAATAAAGACGACAGAGACCATAACAAAAATACAGATACAGTGTGTCACATTTGGTTCCCTGTTCCTGCCACTCGACATGGTCAAACAGCTTTCCATATATTTATACGCTTTCCCTGTGTGTACTGATAGTATCTGAGTGGCCAGGAACTCTAGGTGAGTACGATATTTTCTGCCTGACTTCTTTTCTACGTACTTGGAATCCTCATAAGGACATCCCAATGCCATCTAAGACAAAAGTGGTCTCAGTAAAAACTAGATTTCTTAAAAATAGAGAAAGAAAATCAGATTACAACAAAAGGTAAAATCTCAGTTTTCCAGTAAATTTCAGAAATACAGGATAAGTGAGGATGTAAAGTATGGGACTTACTTCCATCAGCAGATGTCATGTTTTAGTTAACCAGTTATTAGATAATCTGGTTTGCATTGTATATAAGTATAGAAAGATAAAAATCAGTTAGTTTGATGGAATGTGTTGAAAATCTCAGGAAGAACCATAAGCTATTATTTAAGTGTATGTCCTGCAATTATGTTGTTTCCTCGTTTGGGCCACATCGTTCAAAAGAAGAATTTTTTATCAAAATAAATTAGCGGGTTGAGTTGGATAGAAGCACTTTTGTAATGGGATCATTTGCTTTGTGATGCATTGTCTAAGGATGAAAACCAATTCCTAAATGTTTTCAATGTTTGCTGACATGCTGTTTGGCAGTGTCCTCATGGGCAAATGATTAAACAAATTGGTAGAAACAAGGTTAGTTACAATAACAAATATCTCTATGGTTGGTCCAGTATATGCTTTTATAAGGACTAGGAATAAGTGACTGCTGTCCCCTAGAATTGGAGAGGGTATCCATGAATACTCCCTATTCCTCCCTCAATTTTTTCCCCCTCTTTTTGGGAGGCCAGAAATATGGCAACCCAGTAACTCACAAACTATTGCTGTTTCTAGGAGCAGATCTGTAATGCTATGTTTACAGTTGCCTCATATATATATATACACACACACATACACACATATATATATATATAAAACATTCTTAGGTCATTGCTGTAGTTTGCAAAAAAAAAAAGCAAGCAGCCTCTCTCTCCTTCTAATGTGTATGTGTGTGTTGTCTGTTGTGCTCCTGCCTTCTTCTGCTGCTGATAAGATAGGAGTCTTCTTAAAAAAAAAGAGAGGAAAAGAGAGCCAAATTACTAACTAAAAAATAAAAATAAAAAATAAAAAAAAATAAAAAAAAAAAAATAAAAATGTGTCTGTCTCTATTTTTCTTTAAAAAAAATTATTTAAATTAATTAATTATTGTTCACACACATACCACTCCCTTGGCTTTTTTATTTATCTGGTATAATGTTTCCCTAACTGAAAACATCTATTTTCTAAGTTTATCAGTTTATCTGAAGAGAAGAAGCTCTTCTTAGTTTATCAGTTTATCTGAAGAGAAGAAGTTTCTTCTATCACAACTTTTTGTATTGAGTTTTAGTTTGGTCACATGGTATAACTTCTTCTTTCATAAGGCATTTGTAAATCAATATGCTGGGATTATACTTAAATCTTGAGATTCAAAAGCCATTCTAATGCTTCTGGGGTAGCTAGATGGATCCCCCTTGTTCCACCACTATAAGCATGAATGGGGGCAGCTGTTCTTGATGTGTCACATGGTTTGTACCTCATCACAGTCACAATTTGGTGATTCTTTGATTTTCCATTTACGGAGGAGATAGCCACACCTTCCGAACATTGTATTAATGCAGCTGAGTGCAGTCTACAGCCTATGGTGAAGGCGGAATTACAAGATTTCTTTTGTTGGCTCTTCAATCAGGTCTTTATTTGGGATGACACAAGCAGCCCACAATTTGAGCCAGCAAGTGCTGGCATCTTTTCGAGTGGTCTGTAGCATTGATGCATATATCCTGAAAGGCTTCCTGGATTTGAGTCGGGAGAATGGCAATAAATTGAGGTTGGTGTTTTGGTAGGTCCGGAGTGGCCAGGATCTTGTTATACTCTTGGACCATGTCAGAATCTTGCCTGACTTTAGCTGATACAATGCCTGCAAAAACTGGGAGCCATAATATTGGCACTGATTTGAGACCCACTTACAATCCTGGGAGCAGCATTAATGTCAGTGTCAATGAGATTAGTGTGGGAGCTGTTGCACCAAACTGGTATGTGATATTCTGTTTTGACAAGAACAGGGTATGTACTGACAATCAAAGCGTGCATGCATCACATCACCGGGATATACCAGCAAGCTTCTGTGTGATGTGATCATCTCACAGGGATGATTGTCTCCAGTGAGATGACCCAGAAACTGAAAATATTCCAACTTTAAATTACTGAATTTTAGTTGAGTGACATACTAGCAAAGGTTCTGATCTGCAGCCATTTCTTTTATAAAAACTAATTTTGGTTTTGAAGTAAGATCATACAACCTGTTCATTTTTATGATAAACAATTAACCAGAAAATTAAAGAACACCACTGTAATTTGCTGCTTACATTCTTTAGGTGAGATTACATAAAATTAATTTTTATGCCACTCAATAAATATTTTCAAAGGAATATCACTGTTACATGTTGTGTGCTCCATACTTAATTCAGGTTCATAAGTGTATTCTTTTAAACGTACTGAATTGTTAATGAGCAAAGATAAACCAAACTCTGAAACATATGTGGTGATTATACAATGACATATAGTCAACCACATGCTGTTATTAAGTGATCTGTAAATATGCTCTAGCCCCTTTTAATCTTTCTTTCAGGGACCAATTATGTGACCTATACTCATGTTGGTGAGCACTTACCCATGTTATAGACTTCAATTGGATGATTCATACAAATAAATACACACCAGGATGTATGTGCAAAGGAGGCAAATTCAGATCCTTTTTGTCTCTCAGTTTGTCATGAAATCCAGCTGGGGTCTTAAAGAGGTGAGATTCCTTCAAGGTGCATGAAATGTCAGTTCTTTTGTCAGTCCACTTCATAACTCTCTGCCTTATTTTCACCACTTATTAATTTACCAGATTTACAGAGATGTTGTGGGTGAATCATAGAATCATAGAATATCAGGGTTGGAAGGGACCTTAGGTCCCTGCTCAAAGCAGGACCAATCCCCAACTAAATCATACCAGCCAGGGCTTTGTCAAGCTGGGCCTTAAAAACATCTAAGGAAGGAGATTCCACCACCTCCCTAGGTAAACCATTCCAGTGCTTCACCACCCTCCTACTGAAAAAGTTTTTTTCCCTAATATCCAACCTAAACCTCCCCCACTGCAATTCGAGACCATTACTCCTTGTTCTGTCATCTGCTACCACTGAGAACAGTCTAGATACATCCTCTTTGGTACCCCCTTTTAGCTATCAAATCCCCCCCTCATTCTTCTCTTCTGCAGATTAAATAAACCCAGTTCCCTCACCCTCTCTTTAAGTGCTTCAAAACTGATTCCTTGAGGACCTGCTCCATGATTTTTCCAGGGCCTGAAGTGAGGCTGACTGGCTGTCATTCCTCGGATCTTCCTTCTCCCCTTTTTAAAAGATAGGCACTACATTAGCCTTTTTCCAGTCATCCGGGACCTCCCACAATCACCATGGGTTTTCAAAGATAATGGCCAATGGCTCTGCAATCACATCCGCCAACTCCTTTAGCACCCTAGGATGCAGTGCATCTGGCCCCATGGACTTGCACTCATCCAGCTTTTCTAAATAGTCTTGAACCACTTCTTTCTCCACAGAGGGCTGCTCACCTCCTCCCCATACTGTGCTGCCCAGCACAGTAGTATGGGAGCTGACCTTGTTTGTGAAGACAGAGGCAAAAAAAGCATTGAGTACATTAGCTTATTCCAAATCCTCTGTCACTAGGTTGCCTCCCCCATTCAATAAAGAGTCCACATTTTCCCTGACCTTCTTCTTGTTGCTAACTTATCTGTAAACCCTTCTTGTTACTCTTAACATCCCTTGCTAGCTGCAACTTCAATTGTGATTTGGCTTTCCTGATTTCACTCCTGCATGCCAGAGCAATATTTTTATACTCCTCCCTGGTCATCTGTCCAAGCTTCCACTTCTTGTAAGCTTCTTTTTTTGTGTTTAACACCAGCAAGGATTTCACTGTTAAGCCAAGGTGGTCGCCTGCCATATTTACTATTCTTTCTACACATCGGGATGGCTTGTTCCTGCAACCTCAATAAGGATTCTTTAAAATACAGCCAGGTTTCCTGGACTCCTTTCCCCCTCATGTTATTCTCCCAGGGAATCCTGCCCATCAGTTCCCTGAGGAAGTCAAAGTCTGCTTTTCTGAAGTTCAGGGTCCATATTCTGCTGCTCTCCTTTCTTCCTTTTGTTAGGATCCTGAACTCGACCATCTCATGGTCACTGCTTCTCAGGTTCTCATCCACTTTTGTAAAAGCAGGAAAGAGTCCTATGGCACCTTATAGACTAACAGACGTATTGGAGCATGAACTTTCATGGGTGAATATCCACTTGCATCCGACGAAGCGGGTATTCACCCACGAAAGCTCATGCTCCAATACGTCTGTTAGTCTATAAGATGCCACATGACTCTTTGTTGCTTTTACAGATCCAGACTAACATGGCTACCCCTCAGATACTATTCACTTTTGCTTTCCCTACTAATTCTTCCCTGTTTGAGAGCTGCAGATCAAGAAGAGCTGGGCCCCTAGTTGGAAATTGTCCCCTACACATTCCAAAAACTTCATGGATTGTCTGTGCACTGCTGTATTGTTCTCCCAGCATATATCAGCATGATTGAAGTCACCCATGAGAACCAAGGCCTGTGATCTAGTAATTTCTGTTAGCTGCCTGAAGAAAGCCTCGTCCACCTCGTCCCCCTGGTCTGGTGGTCTATAGCAGACTCCCACCACGATATCACCCTTGTTGCTCACACATCTAAACTTAATTCAGAAACTCTCAGATTTTTCTGCAGTTTCATACTGGAGTTCTGAACAGTCATACTGCTCTCTTACATACAATGCAACTCTCCCACTTTTTCTGCCCTGCCTGTCCTTCCTGAACAGTTTATATCCATCCATGACATTACTCTAGTAATGTGACTTATCCCACCAAGTCTGTTATTCCAATCACATTATAATTCCTTGACTGTGCCAGGACTTCCAGTTCTCCCTGCTTGTTTCCCAGGCTTCTTGCATTTGTATATAGGCACTTAAGATAACTTGCTCATTGCCCTGCTTTCTCAGTATGAGGCAGGAGTCCTCCCCTCTTGCGCTCTCCTGCTCGTGCTTCCTCCTGGTATCCAACTTCCCCACTTACCTCAGGTGAACCTAGTTTAAAGCCCTCCTCACTAGGTTAGCCAGTCTGCTTGCGAAGATGCTCTTCCCTCTCTTCGTTAGGTGGAACCCGTCTCTGCCTTGCAATTCTTCCTCTTAGAACACCATCCCATGGTCAAGGAATCCAAAGCCTTCTCTCCGACATCACCTGCATAGCCATTCGTTGACTTCCAGGATTCAATGGTCTCTACCTGGGCCTTTTCCTTCCACAGGGAGGATGGATGAGAACATCACTTTTGCCTCAAACTCCTTTATCCTTCTTTCCAGCACCACGTAGTCTGCAGTGATCCGCTTAAGGTCATTCTTGGCAGTATCACTGGTGCCCACGTGGAGAAGCAGGAAGGGGTAACGATCCAAGGGCTTGGGAAGTCTCAGCAGTCTCTCCGTCACATTGTAAATCCTAGCTCCTGGCAAGCAGAACACTTCTCAGTTTTCCCAGTTGGGATGGCAGATAGATGACTCAGTTCCCCTTTAGGAGGGAGTCCATGACCACCACCATGGTAAAAATACTCCCATGATTACAAAGATGAGGAGATGACTGAATCCCTAAACTTTAAGAGCAAGCAGGTGATTGTGAGATATCACAATGTAACAGCATATTCTTAAATTAAGAATTTACAAAGTTTCTATTGTAATAGATCTCTACTCTAAGAACCTTAAGCCATCAGGAATATCTCTAAATATATGTATCTGTTGAACATTGACATTATTTTTGTTCTAAACCACATCTTGACACAGATCTAACAGCCAAATTTAAACAAAACTGGTGAATATGCAGAGGAAAAGCTTTGCAAATCTCTTAGTTAACAGAGGCTGCTGATGTAGCAAATTCACCTCCCAGAAAATAAGTCTTGACATGATCTTAGAGTTAACAGGCTTATCAAACCAACCACCATGATTCGCTTGAAAACTACTGAGTTAGAATACCTAAATGTAAGTAACTTTATTTATGAGTAGTTCTACTGATGTCAAATGTACTATTCATTGAGTAAAGGTATTTGTGTGCCCATTTGTACAACTGGGAACATTGCAGCAAACAAAACAGATACTCCATACAAGTTATTTTTATGTAAATTCTAACTGCAAAGTAACTGCAGCATACTTAATGTATAGGATTTTGTGATAAGTGCATGTGTGAAAATGATAACTAAAATTCAGTTACAAATTCTGCTTTCACTGTACTGAAATCTTTCAGACTACATCAGTGTTGAAGATTTTGGCCCAGTGAATAAAACTATAATGTAGTTAACATAACTAAATAACATTTGTGAACCAATAATTATGAAATCTTTTTGAATACAAAAAAAGTTATAGGCTTGTAAAATCTCAAACCCCACCAGTTTCACCAATGTCTCTCTAAAATATCACAATGAAAAGAATAAGAAAAAAACATTACTGGAGATTTCATGTTTGTCATTATGTGAAATAATCAGACAATAGAAACTGGAACAATTTGTGATCTCAAACTTTAATATTAACATTTATTATTGTAAGTGGCATGGCATTTAGGTAGAAAGTCATCCCCCCAAAATGGCTCAATCAATTAGTGACATTTAAGTGACAAAAAAATCATTCAGTTTATTATGGAAAAATATCTCTCAAATATTTTTCACATTAAAGTGTCTTTCTCAATTACCTATGCTTCATTTAAGTGGCATGAAATATTCTCTGAATGTATATATATGAATATATTTGCATGCTTGGACATTCAACTGAAGTAGTTTCAGGTGTGAATAAGTGGAATAACAAGCATTAATACATATATATGCTTTTATTTGATTTAATAAATAGGCATTTATTGTAAACATATGAAGGATTAGATATTTGAAGTATCACACATTCAATTTATATCAAAACTCTATGTTTTCTGTCTGAGTGGGAAATGGACACTCTGAGAGAACTTTGTTGCATTGTGCTGTGTGTGCACTGAGGGTTTCTCTAAAAGTAATAGTTCTCCAGGAACAAGTCTCTTGTTCAAGCTGTAAATAAATTGCTTGTCTTTGGCATCCTGAGATATAAGACACAAGACAACCATATATGTTGTTAAATTAAGAATACAACTTTATTAATAGACAATCAACATTACAAATTAAATCCTCTCATCGCTACCCATCAGAAATAGCCAGTGTGGGTTTCTGCTATTAGACCCTCACACAACATGATAGCCCTCTGTTCACTGACCAGAGCTGGGGACATTTCCTAGCCCCCTGCTCCCTTCATCAATATAATAAATAATAACAATAGCAACAAGACATTAGGCTCTGCAACATAAATCACTTTTTTACCACTTCCTCATATGAGGATTAGGTCTTTGATGCACATATGGTTGACTTGAACTCTCCCCCCCCAAACAAACAAACAAACAAAAACACAAACAAAGACAGTTCCAAGCAGCCTTCCTAAATTGGCTAGTGTGTTGCTAGTTGGACATACATACCCTAATCAGGTACAAAACTGTGACGAAACAAACAAACAATAAAAAACCAACCAAACAAACACAAACAACACTTTTTAGCTGCTGAAAGGAAGTGGAAAAACAAAACAAACTCATGAACTTCTGGACAATTTTCTCTTGCGGAAAAAGTATCTTCCTATTGTCAAAGAGCTATTACCTACAGCCCTCCATAGCCCACAATTCAAGCACCAACTGAAAAAAAAAAGTGAAGTGCAGTGGGGTAGATTTCTGTTGCTGAATAGTGCCTCATGCAAGGGATTGGGGGGAATACACCTTCACTAGGAAGGGGGACATGCAGCTAATGATAAGCACCTGCTGCATTCCCTCCAAAGGTAAAGAAGTGACAGGAATGCACAAGAGGAATGTGTCCAGTCCTGACTATACACCTCTGCACTTGGATGCAGTATGGCCAAAACCTGAGGCCCTAAGGACACCATGCCCAAAAGGAAATGTGAGAAGGAGGAAAAGAAGAAAGTGAAGAAAGCTTTATCTTCATCTGGCCAATTCAACACCCCATCCTGCTAAGTGGTCAGGCATTTAAGAGATGTGCAAAACTTCTTTCCTTCTCCTAATCATTTTTGTGTGTCTAATATTCAGGGCACATCCTAGATTCATCCATTCATTTTAACTTTACAGAATTTCATTATATCAATCTTGTTCATACTTTGCAACAGTAAGGGAAAATAAAAGCCCATGTTTTTCTAGCAATTGATTAGAAGTTATTTGATGCTACTTGCTCTATGTTTTAACGTATTTTAATATAGCAGTAAATTGCAGAAGAAAAAGAGCACTTAGAAGCACACAGGCTATTAACAAAAGGCTTGCTGTTTGCACTTTGCTCTTCATATTATTTTTCATAAAACTGCAAAATACATAGTACAAAGAAAATAATTGCATTTTAAGACTGAAGACATGTTATTACAAGCTCTCTGAACTTTATTTCACCTAACCTAAAGGACCTGACCACATCGCTCTTATCAGTGAAGATGTCAAAGGACTACAAAAATGCACAAACCAAGTAAAAGAAGTAATGGAGAAGATAGATTTGAGACACAATGCAAAGAATGTAAAGTCTTGTTAATGTGGACTATAGGGACAGAAATCAAAATTGAAGAAGAGAAACTGGAGAAGGTTGACAATTTTACGTATCTTGGAAGTACTATCAGCCAAGATGGTACTAGTTCTGAGGAAATAAGAAGAAGGATCGGGAAGGCAAACACTGTATTTGGAAGACTCAAAAACATCTGACAACTTAAAAACATCTCCCTCAAGACAAAACTGAATGTGTACAAAGTAATTGTTATCGCCATCACAACATATAGCAGTGAGACATGGCAATTTATCAAGAAAGATATGCAAAAGCTGGATGCATTCCATTACAAATGTCTGAGAAGAATATTGGGAATAACATATAGAGATAGGAAGACAAATGAAGAAGTAAGAAAAATTACTGGACAAAGTACCCTCTCACAAATAATCTACAAAACAAGACATCAGTGGCTTGGACATGTGCTGAGAATGGAAAAAGAACACTTACCAAATACCGCCCTTGAATGGAAGCCAGAAAATGCAAGAAGAAAGAGAGGAAGACCACAATTAACATGGAAATGAACAGTTCTGAACAACATCAATCACCTCAACAAGAAATGGGAAGATTTGGAGAGAAGGGCAGTTGACAGGCAAGAATGGCAAATATGGGTAGCCCAATGTGCAGCAAAGCAGGGGATGGACTAAGGTCTAAGGTAAAGGAGCAACAAACTGATATGCATTTAACTGTCCCTCAGAATGAAGTAGCCCATAACATAATTTAATTTTATATAGTGTCCACATATCGTGTCACTTTACAAAGCTTGTCATCCATAAATTTATATATATATATATATGTATATCTCCAGACTAGATTAAAAAAAGTTAAATAATTCAGTCTCTCTCTCTCTCTCTCTCTCTGTATATATATTTGTATATGTATATATATATATATTTAAAATAATGTGTTTGTACATCACTGTAGGTAGGGGATGTACAATTAGAATATTTACAAATCTTACAACAGAACAAAACAAAACAATCCAAGACTCCACTTCATCCATTTAGGAATGCAGAGGTAACAAAAATACCACTGTCTTAACACAACACATTCATATAAACCCATGAGAACAGAGTTCCCAGGAATGTAATGAATTGTGGATGTGCTCCAAGCAAAAAAAATTGAACTGGTTTCTCTCTTATCTCCACCACACAACTTCTTTCCCCCATATTCCATACTTTCCTATGTTCCCGTTGCTGCATTCCAAATTGCCCTCCAAAGTGTCTGCTTATAAAGGGCAATTTTATAATAGTTAGAGATTCCAGAGGAGTCTCTAATGGATGCTTCACACGGGTTATGCTGAATCAGTGCTTACATTGGCTATATTCCCTATGTGGCCTAAGCCAACCACTTCTTGTGGAGTGCTGCTGGTCCCCTGTAGGCTGCCTGATATGCAAAAAGTTGTGGCCACTCTTTGACACTGCATCCACCCCAGGGTGTATTTGGAAGATCATTAGCTGTATGCTTCTATATTGTACCCTAAGCTTAATTATATTAACATATCAAACATAAAATATTTATGAGTAATCTGATACCATGTATTTGATATTTTTTATTCCTGGTATTATCAGTCATTTTATTTTCCATTTTTATTTTCAATAATCTACCAAACTATGTACATCTACATGTAGCACAAATTACTTTACTGTTCATAGATGTTTGAGCACAATTAGAAAGTTTGAAAGACAGATGTCTTTAATGTAATGTATATTCCTTTGCCACATAGTACAACGGCATTTACTCAGAAATTTATGACTTTTCAAGTAGTCCTATGGCCTGTCTAGTCCCACCAATTTCTCATTCTATTGTCTCCAGTAACATGCTTTTCTATATATGGTTCAGCTGGCTCACTGATAGCAGCCTGTGGCAGGATGGACTAGGTCTGGAGGCCCCTGCTGACCCAGAATAGAGCAGCGAGAAGTCCTCCAGGCAGCCTACAGTGGCTGCAGAAGAACGGCCAATCAGAGGGGCTGCTGGAGTGACCAATAAGGGGCCAGAAAGGCCAGATAAAAGGCAAGCAGCAGAGCAGAGCCTGCAGTTGCTTTGTGGAGCTTAACGAGAGAGGACTGGGTGCCTGGCTGGCTAAATGAGCAGCAGGCCACTGGCAGCTCACTGCAGAGAGCTCATCAGGCAAAACTGAGCCCCGGGAAGGCTGCCAAAGACCAGATGCCTGGTTGGCTGGATAGAGTAGCAGCAGGGCCATGAAAAGGTCAGTGTGAGCAGGCTGAGACGAGGGGACTGAGCCCGGGACCTGACCAGACGAGGGTACCGAGATGGGCCCTGTTGGTCTGGTAGTAGACTGAGCCCAGGGAGGGCAGCTGAAAAGGACAATAGCTGAGAGTACCAAGATGGGCCCCAGCTGGGTGTTTGAAGAAGGCAGTGCATTGGAGAAGAAGCCTTCAAGCTACAGCCCCATACCAGGTCCAAGAAATAACTTGGACTGTATACCCTGGAAGGGGGGACAGCATGTGCAGCTCAGCTGGAAGGCTGAGCTGCCAAAGACTAGCCAAACCAGCGGCTGGGGGGTGCTTGCGAGAGGCAGGCACCACCCTGATATAAGACCAAAAAAGAAAAGCAGGCACACACCTAATTGAGAGAAAGGGGGCCATCCATGAGAGGTGGGTGCTCCTCCCGCCCCATGAAAAGACTGTGTTTGCAGGTGCTATCGGCCAGGGAAAAGGGGGCTCACACGAGGGGCAGATGCCAACCCCATTACACAGCCTCACGTTCTTCCTGTTGAATGCAAGGTCAGCCATCAACAAAATCAATATTCTTCACGATTTCATTTTGGATGAGGTACCCAAAATAACCTCCCTGACAGAGATTTCTTTAGGTGCCATTTAATCTAGCCTGCTCTATTGTAGCCAAGACAATGTCCTCTCTTTCCACTCCACCTCCAAAGGCCTCCGGCTGCTGTTTATCAAAATAACAGGAAGGTATGGAGTACTGCTAGATTCAAAACTAAGACTACAATATCATGTAATATCATTGGCTAAAAAATATCTTCCATCTGCAGCTTGCTAGGAAACATCACCCCTTCCTCCCCAATAAGGATCTAGCCACAGTGGTCCACGTTTCAACACCTCCAGAACAAATAGCTGCAACTCACTATATCTGAGATTGAATGTGACTGCAATGCAGAGACTCATACACAATATAACTGCACATATGCTTGTGCTACGATCCGTCCACTGGTTCACAGTCTGCTTCAGCTGCTGTTTACGGCCTTGGTTCATGACCTACCATAACAGATGCGCTCATCTAGGACAATACAAATTGTAAAGCCCAAGATGAAGCACAAGAAACCTAGAAATAAATAATTCACAAATACAGTCAAAGGGGTTTATAGTGGAATGAGCTCCCAGAAGAGATGAAGTTAATGAAGTATAACCCTCTCTGATAATACCTTCCCACCATAAGTGGAATGAGTTATGAAAAGAATACATCTACCTAGGTAGAGTTTCCTATAAACAGGGAAGGAACACAGGTGCAAGTTTCCATGAGGGACCCTGTCATGGTGATTTAATTCACCAGCACAACACTTGGATAGAAAGACAGAAAATAGAAGATAGTATGAATCTGAATGCAAAAGAGAGCTCTAAGTCTTGACCCTTTTATCATATATTTTCATGCAATATGCATGTGTGATGATGCAGTTCTGGCGGGACCCAACTGAGAGATGAATGGGGATGAATGGTTATGAAAACCAACACCCCAATAAAAGAAAATGGTTCTCTCAATCCCAAAGGACCAAGCCCCAGACCCAAGTCAATATACACATCAGATCTTACCCACAAATCATGCTGTTGCGAATCCTTTAGAATCTAAAATCTAAAGGTTTATTCATAAAAGGAAAAAGATAGAGATGAGAGTTAGAATTGGTTAAATGGAATCAGTTACATACAGTAATGGCAAAGTTCTTAGTTCACGCTTGTAGCAGTGATGGAGTAAACTGCAGGTTTAAATCAAGTCTCTGGAGAACATCCCCCACTGGGATGGGTCATTCAGTCCTTTGTTCAGAGCTTCAGTTTGTAACAAAGTCCCTCCAGAGGTAAGAAGCAGGATTGAAGACAAGATGGAGATGAGGCATAAGCCTTTTATAGACTTTTCCAGGTGTAACAACCTCTTTGTCCTTACTGTGGAAAGTTACAGCAAAATGGAGTCTGGAGTCACATGGGCAAGTCCCTGCATACTTTGCTGAGTTACAAGGCCTATCTGCCTTCTCTCAATGGGTTAATTGTGTAGCTGATGGTCCTTAATGGGCCATCAAGCAGGCTAGTCAGAGCTAACACCAACTTGTCTGGAATGTTTCACAGAAACACAGCACAAATTTGAAATACAGACAGTATAGAGCCAATACTCATAACTTCAACTACAAAATGATACATACATATAGACAGCATAATCATAACCAGCAACCCATAACCTGGTCTTAGACACCTTATATGACCCCCTTTACATAAGATTTGGTGCCACTACAGGACCTTGGTTGCAAACCATGTTCTATATGGTCCCAGTTTATATCAATAACATCACAGCATGAAAAAATTAGCTATGTGCCACTTCCATGTAAACTAAATTAAAATGGTGTGAATTAACAAGGCGTAGTTGAGGCCTGGGATACTCATCCAACATGTGTGGTTATGTGTAAGCCAGAAAGGGTAGAGAAGATGAACTAATTTAATGGCACTGGGATAATCAAGTACAGATGTAGTTTAATGAATGAAAAACATAACATATACATGTTAAACTTGCACAGCCAACATTTACAATACCTGGCAGATAATTGAAGCTTACAATGACCTTGTGAGCTTTTCATGGTGCATGTTTTTGCAAGGATGAACTGTTCTTGAACAATTTCTCCAATGTATTAAGCACAAAGATGCTTTCCTTCAATAACAGGCATCCTTGTCTTTTCTTGTTTCTTTTGTTCATTAGCAAAAGTATTTATGGTCAATGTAAAGCATGACTGACTTCTTTAATATGTGAAGACTCCTATTATACATCCCTGGTACATATCTCTAGGTCCCTGGAACAGAACATAACTGCATTCCTCACCTTTTACTTTTTGGTAGGTTTCCTCCTTACAACACTAAGTCTACAGAATAACCGGTTGTTATAAGTTATTTTCTGCCCAGTAGTTTCATCTACACAAATATATTTTAAATGTATTTGTATTCATGAAGATATACAATGTGTCCTCCCTCCACCCCGCATGAGAGTTTCTAAAGGTACAATTTTGGTGCAGCAGAAGCATCAACAGCAAAAACTCAAAGACATAAGTAAAGCAAACAGTTCTGAGGTAGTTTTTATACTTTGTACTAAGAAATCAACTTATTCGTGTTTTATGACATGAGCTACTTCTTTGTTGTGGTTCCTGCTTACTACATAGTGATAGAGATAAATTTTACATTGATGAATATGGAGCAAAGTAGCAAACCTGTGGGGGATTTCCACATCTACAGGGTAAAAATGTGTTTCTCTATGTTCATATTTGAAATACACACTGATCTGTATGGTGAACTATTTGCTATTAGATACCAAGACAAAAGGCAACACATCCTGATTTGCAGCCAACACTTGTGACTTGATGAGCAGATGATTCAACTAACATTAAAGCTATCATCCAATTCTGTAAGCAAAATATTGATGATTTAGTTACAAGAAAGAAAGAATTGCAAGAACTTCATATTTCACTACTGAGTTCAAAGTCAGTGAGAGCATACACTTTGCTTAAAAATTTCTTAAGAATTTTTCACATAATTTTATTCAAACGCTGATAGAATTTGTTGGCTAAATCAAATTTTTTTGTCGAGTTATGCTTTAGTTAGTTAGACAGTAAGCAATAGTTAGAATAACATCTGAAAATTTGGCTAGTTTTGTTTAAATATGCTATCTTAATTATATTTATTGATGTATCCAAAAGTAATAACCATATTAAAAAATATTACAGTGGACTTGAGATGGTAACGTTTTAAAACACATCAGCTGTTTACATAGCAACAATCAAATAGATATTAATTACCAGATGCCAAATTCCTGTCACTGAACTTTGTAACATATTTGGTGACATACAATCCTACTCAGCTCAAGAGTGATTTTTTTTCAAACTTTAGAGAATATTTTAAAAAAGGGTTAAATACAGAAAAATATCTGAAACTAACTGCACATTTATATTTCAATCTTCTATGGCGTGTTACCACATGTTGAGGCTATATGGGGAACATACATTTAACACTGGTGTCTCTTCACAAATAGTTTTGACACAATAAGGTGTGACGTTCAAGTTTCTAAAGTGACAAAGTTTTTTCTGCCCTGTTTTTGGTTTACACTTTCCTTCACTAATCTCCCAAATGGGACACATGTACACAGTTACGTTTTTGATAAAAATGAGCTGTCTCTGCTGTTCTCTTTAAAGGGTTTTTAAATCTTTTTTTTATCACTGAATACTGAGAGCAAAATCAATGCACAGGGGACTTTGCAGTTCAGCTGTCATGGCATAAATCAATATTTAAAAAGCACAATAGTGATTTTTCTTCCGTTGAAAGAAGGGCTTTGTGTCCTGAATTTCTTGTTCTATTAAAATACATAACTGTCTAGGCTAGAATACAAACTCTAATATTGACTTATAACTAGATTTTACTAGCTCAATAATGATATAAAAGAACAGTAATAGAACTGCTAATGTTTGACTTCTGTACTCTTTTCAACAATTATTCAAGCTGTCTCTTATTGCATTAGGGAAATCATCTCTCACCCTCTTCCATTTGCATTCACGAAAGGCTTGGTGTAACACTCTTTTAATGGCGCACTAAAGCAGGGTAAAAGAAGTGAAGTATCCTGAGGAAAACATGAGCTTCTTATCAATTTTTTAATGAGAAAAGCCCTCTTTCCTCCTCCAAACAACTAATTTCAGACAAGGAAGTGATATGCAAGTGCTGTATGTATCATTGTATTGCCTACTACAGCCTTCCATCATGCATATGATGATTTATGAGCTAGAAGGTGAGGCCATCCAATACAGTTTTCCCACTGTATTCCTCTCCTTGCCTTGTCACCATGAAACCTTTCATTCTGTGATTATGTCCCAGTTGCACAATGGCCTTTACAACACCCCTCCCAAATGCTTAACTACCCCTAAGCAAATTTCTCTGCTGTGACTGAACATCCCTTGGGCTTACTGTCTGACTGCATTAATGGCAGAGACAAACGGTAAGAATTAGATGGATGGTGGCCCTCTATCTAGTATTTTCTACTACTACAAGAACACAAAGGCAGGAGGCTAATGAAGGCAGCTAGTCGTTAACCTGCAACCTGATCGCAGTCTATGAAGTTTGCACACTCTTGTGATTCACTCTCTTTTGTTTACTGCTGCTGCTGCATTTGTTGACGTCCTTTTACTCTTAGAGCCATGCAGCGGTCTGAGAACCAACATCAAAAGGCGACCAGACCTGCACGGCACGGGGAGGAGGGGGGAGGACAGTTAGACCTGCAGACTTACTTGCCTGAAAAAGATTGAAGCATGCATCTGTCTCTCCTCTATGAAGGCTCCAGTGCACATCTGCGTCACTTACAGCCTGGGAGGGGGCGGCTCGGAGGGAGGCGCTGAGGAAGCAGATGGAAAATTGTACAGTGAGGACCTTGACAGCTTCGCAGGCGGGGAGCGGGTGTCCCCCCTCCTCGTGATGTATATAAAAGAAGCCCCGCTTGCTCCCTTCGCCAGCTCCCGGGCTTTGCTTGCCCAGATAACTGCAAGCAGGGGACTCCCCTGAGGGTGGGTGGGTGACTCTATTCTCCCCTTCTACTCTGCCACTGAGCAATGCGAGGCGGAGGAAGAGCCCCCCGGCGTTATACCCTGGCGGCGGCGGCGGCAGCTGAGCCCGCTCTCGGCTTGTGTCTGTGAATCAGATTAGTGCTTCCTGAGCAGCCTCCCTCATCCCCTCTCCTTCGCAAGTCTCCCTCTCTTTCCGGAGAGCTGCCTCTGCCTCTCTCCCCAGCTTTGCCTTGCTCGCTCTCCAGCTCGGTGCGCCTCTCCATTCCCCGTCCTCCCCGCGCGCGTGTCTCCCGCCCCGCGACACCGCTCTCGGCCGGGCCCCTCGGAGAGGCTGGGGCTGCCGAGCCGGGACTTTCCGCAGCTGCCGGCGGGCCATCGCCTCCTGCCTGGGCCATTTTGCAGTGTCAGGCTGCGCGTCGCGCCGCTCGTGCCTCCCCGGCTGCAGCCCCCTTCCCGCGCGGTGCTCTTAGCCCCTCTCGCTCTTCCCCGCTTGCCCAGGGCAGCAGCAGCAGCAGCAGCATGTCAGGCTCGGGCAGGAAGGACTTTGACGTGAAGCACATCTTGCGCCTTCGCTGGAAACTATTCAGCCACCCGTCGGCGCCGGCCGGGCCGGTGGGGGGCGGCTGCTTGCAGCCGGACGGCAGCTTCGAGCACTGGGGGCCGAGCCAGAGCCGCCTGCTGAAGAACCAGGAGAGGGGCAGCAGCGCCTTCTGGAAGAAATCATCTTCCTCCAGCCCGCTCAACGGGACCCTGCTGCCCGCCACCAGGCATGGGCCGGGCCAGCGGCCGTCGCCCAGGACAGTCTTCTACGTGGAGACCCTGGAGGAAGAGGAGGTGCGCGGCGGGCTGGAGCTCACCCGAGAGCAGGAGAAGTCGCTGGTGCTGCAGGAGATGAAGGAGGAGCCGGCGGACTGTTCGGACTGCAGCAGCCAAGCAACAGGTGAAGGATGTGGACACAGGTACAGTGACCCGCGCGGCGCACCCCAATCCGTGAGGGTGAGGTTAAGGGGAAGGGAGGATCTGAGGTCGGACGCTCCCCAGACTGTGTCCGTGTTCACGGCCAAGCCAGCCTCAACTTTGGAGGCTTCTTGTTGGTTGGTTTGTTGTGACCAACTTTAGTTGGGCAAGCAAGTGGGCCGTCCCGGCAGGAGGGAGCTCAGCTCCACAAGGCTCATCAGCCTGGGGACTTAGGTCATTGCTTTTGTGCCACCGGGATTGCACGAGGGGTTGGCTTCTACAAAGTACTCTCGACCTTCCTCTAGCTCTTTACAGCCATGTCTGCTGTCAGGCTCCCCCCGGTAAATTGCTGGTGTCATGACTAGCTACTACACATCAGGGGAAAAAATGGTAACTTGAAAAAAAAAGTTTACTAAAAATGTCACTATGGACCTTTTAAATGGAAAAGACTTAGTAAAAGCATCAAAAACCTAAAATCTGATAGAAAAAGATGACCTGAAGATGTGGCAATTTTTTTTTCAAATTTGTTACCTAAATCCTAAAAGATGATGGCTCAGCATTTTCTCTCTCCTCAAATAAATTTCCTTTACACTGCATAGGCAAGTTCAGAGACAATATAATATTTAGGACAATGAGAAACTAACATTAAAATGGTGAACTGTCCAGCTCAAAGAGGAAAGGAGATACCTGAGAAACTACAAGTTAAGTCAGTGAGAAAGGTGATTTCAGGCATGTGTTTTTCAGACCTCTCCCCCCCCCTCCTGTTATTCAGTTATTTTTCTAACTTCTTAGGGTAAAAAGAAATGAAAAGTTAAATTAATAGTATATTCATTAAAAAAGTGGAGTGTAATTTAGAGGGGACAAGACTTTTTGATGCAAGTGAAACTGAAGACTAGATCCCTGAGGTCCATCAACACTGCATCAGTGTCTGTTTCCCCTGCTTTACTCATTACATTAGTAACTTTCATTGCATGTCTTTTGCTCTATAGTTATGTTTTCCTTAGTAAGTAAAATTTCAGTTTTATTTATAAACAGAAAGGCAAGTCCTGGTACTCTGTTTGCTGTATTGCAAATAACACATATTTTTATTGTATAAGTTCTCTGGGATTCACATGATTGAAGATCAAACTTCATTTGACAGAAGCCACTCTAGAGTATGTAAAAGCTTTCACAGGGGGACCGAAAACATATTTAATCCATTTGAAAAAGGCTTTTAACATTTTTTATCAGTTAGTGTAGTTCATTTCACAGTAGCTACCTTGTTTAAACAAATGTTGACCATCCAAGGCGTGAGTTAGAGTACTTTGTTACTGGTGCTGAAATTTTATGTACTTTGGAGATTATTTTCAGAATGAGTTGGATGTTTAACACAGAATTAAAGATACAAATATTTGCAATGTATATATAAGGAAAGCCATCAGCAGTTCATAATAAAAGCATTTATAGTTCATATACATTTTCTATGCACACATTTATTGTTGGGCGCATCATTGATTTAAGGATCCCAACAGATGCTGCCTATTGACCAAAGAAAAAATACTTTCCAGCTTACTGAATTTGAATGGAATTGCTTTATCCATGAGGATAGGTATGATAATTAGATATGTATTTTCTGACATGAGTTCTGTTTAATGGGTTATGTGTGTTCTTAGCTTTTCAGACTGCATTGGTTTTATGCTTTGGATTCATTGTTACTTCAGTAACGTACAGAGCCATCTATTATTGCTATTGTTTTGTTAAACTCGTATATTAATTTTTGAGTAGTCAAAATGGTTAGATTAATGAAAGGAAAACAGTTTTATTGGTAAAAAAGAAAACAACCTCTTTTTCAAAAAGAAAAATATATCGATTATATCGAATATAATACAGAGGATTTTTCCAGGATGATTCCAATGTAACTATTTCAGTTTTCAATACCATGATGTGAGGGTATAAAGTATTGAAATAATTGCTTTTCTGTGATAGAGCATCATCATCTTTATCCTTCTGACATGTACTGTTCAGCACAGTGAGTCGAGTATACTTCTACATTCAAAAAAACTGACATTTCATCTTACTGTTTAACACCTGATGACAGCTACCGTGTGCTGCCAACAATCTTCTCTATGCCCTGACCACTTTTGTTTTGCTTTCTATAGTAACTATGATTGCTGAAATATAGTATCAACTTCCCTGCTTGTTTACATCATTGTTTCTGTAAGATATATGATCCATGGTTCATTATTGAATGACAGCCTAATTCTATCTAAATCTATGGCACAAGTGCAAAGCTGCTAACCATATACCAGTGTGTTCGGCCCACTGAGTATGAAATTGTTGAAGTCTTGCAGCTCTGGTTTCCCATATTTTGATATGTGGTTTAAGACTGTGGTAACACTTCAAATGCTTTTGATTCTGGGAACTAAAACAGCAAACTTGTTTACTACAAAACTGGAAGTCCTGTAAGATTTCAGATTCCATCCATACATTGAAATTGTTGGTATACCTTTTGATATTATGATAAACTGAAGATAATAGAAGTTATTCCTAAAATGGTGTACTTTAGTATGATGATATACCTGTCTTATAGGAAATATAAATCCACAGTATATACACTAAAAATCCTTTCCAGAAAAGAAAGTAAATAATTTTTAATTTCTTTGATGAATGTTATCTTTTTCATAACAGCAATTTTAACACTTATTTTCACGTTTAAAATTTTAAATAAATACCTCATAAGCATGAACAAATTGTAGAATTTCTTTTGCTGATGAGTGATGTGTTCTTAACATAAACACACTATGGAATAATGTGAGTTCCTTGTGCATGTAATCAACACTGTAACAGGTATAGGAAGGCAGTGTTTTCATGGGAGGGCCTAAATGTATGATTCCACTTTCTATGAGTATGAATCTCATTCATGTCTTTCCTTGGGTTCTGATCTGCATGCTCATGTCCAGGCAAGACAGTTATTGGAATTCCTGTCACTGTTCAGGGCAAGTGCAACTTTTTTTCACCTCAGTGGTCCAGTAAGGGCACACAATCCCAGGCTTCCAGCTCCCCAGCTGTTGCCTTACTTGGGTAGAGAGAGACCCACATCTTGGTCCCTTTTGACTGAGGTGTTTCCGGGCTACTCAGTTCCCGGCTTTCACTATGTTATTTCCAGCAGAGACCGGTTGCCCAAGCACACCTGCTTGCTTTCACTTCAGAGATTGTTAATAGTGTGATGGCCCATGTTTATAGATGCCACACAGCTCTTTTTATGCAAGCCTATTTTATTTTTAAGGTAAAAGCAGTGTTCAGAAAACTGATTAAGAACAATAAAAGAACCTACATACATACTAATAAGCTTACCAGACATCACCCCACACAAAGATTTTCTTCTGTGGTCACAAGTTCATAAGATTCTCAACTCAGAATTAGCATCCAGTGTTACGGATCTCAATAGGCCAAGTCCTTCCAACCCATCTCTATGGATTGGGACTCACCATGGACCAGGGATCCTGTCCATTTGCTGGATCAGGAAGAAGGCACCGACCCAGTTTAAAACCAGGCTATTTATCAAAAAAATCCTTTCTTCGTATGTTGGTCCTTGCAGAATCCAGTTTGAACTAGTATATGTGTACCTTTCCAAGGGGGTGGCTTCACAGGGCAGTTAATGAAGGAGTTATACCTCCTACTAGAGAAGTTACATACAATTCTATAATAACACACACAAAAATTGCATTTTTAATACAATGGACCTCAATGATATTAAACCTAATTCAGTAAGGATTAATTTAATTCAACACATTTTATCTTTATTCCATAAGGTTTGTCCAGGATATTACAGGCTTTTGTCAGTCTGTCACAATTCCCATCTATTGATGCAATAACTTTGTGCTGACAGCTTTTAACAACAGCACACCTTATAGGTGGAACTTCTTTCCTTGGGTGATTCATGACTCTTGACACAGGCTCAGTATTTAGATCTGAGCTAACAATTTAGCTGTTTGTTCTTAATTACTTTAACTCTTAAGTTTGACTTTACTATTCTCTAAAATAGTGTGGAATACATTTTATGAAGGGTATTATACAAATGTCAGTTTGATTGAAGCATAAAAGGCACATTTTGCTATGTCAAACTGATTTTGTTCGCCTGCAAAGAGCTATGTGGAGCAAATCCCACAAACATGTATGCACTTGCATAAAGTTATATTAACAGTGCCATGGATACCAACGACACTACTTGCACACGTAAAGATGCTCATACACATCACTTTTTGCAGGATTGGGCATCATATCAGGTAGAGTACCCTCATAATTTTCTGCCTCTTTTATTGCTACTATCAAATACTTTAATTTAATTAAATAGTTAAAACCTGTGCATATATATAGTGCTAAAATAGTTGACAGTTGATTGTTTGATTTAGCTTGGATTTAAAGATTTGATAGGCAACCTAGAGATAACAATAGATAGAAAAAAATATCAGCTATACTTATTATTAATGACATACACAAAAAACCTCATTAAAAGAACATAGTTAAGATTGCAAAGTCAACCACTTAGAATTTAGGACGTAACGTTGCCTGTGCAATCTTAATTCAGCCCTCACGGGCATATGTTTTTTGATACAGTCTTTAATTGTACGTTCACATACTAGTTTTTCCTGCCTCATGCAGTGCACAAGATGTGCAATTAATCAGCAGTTATTCAATATTTTGTTTTATCCTCATTGTTCAATGTATGGCCCCAGACCTTACTTAAAGCAAAGTATTGAAACCCTGCTCTGAAGACAGAATTATCAATTTCCTCACAGGATTATCTCTTGTTCCAGTCACTAGAGTATCTGACTGCTTCAAAAATATTAATTAATTTGTCTTCATAACACCTCTGTGAGGTGAGGGTGTTATTATCCCTGTTTTACAAGTGGGGAACTGAGATACAGAGAGATAAACATCAAAAATATTCGCTAATTTTGAGTGCAATTTGAGACTCCTAGGACATGATTTTGAAGAGCATTTAACATCATATATCACTTTATAAGTTCAAAGCACAGTTCCCATTAACTTCTGTTGCAGCTGTGAGTGCTCAGCACTTTTGCGAATCAGACACAGTTGAGCACTCAGAAAATGAGAAATACATACTTAGTGAGCACCTATGAAAAGTTTGGTTTAAATGAGATGTCTGTCATCGCATAGGACCTCTGGACTAGATCTACAAAGGTCACTTAGACTCAGCACTGCATTGCACAGGCAACCTTAATTGTGGTTTTTCCTAACTTTGGAGCACTTGCCTTTACAGCCATAATAATGTTCATTTAATATAGTTCTTTATGTATAATTTCCTGTTTTTCTTAAAAAAAAGCAAACTGAGAAAACAGAAATTCCATGATGTGGCTGTGACGGGTTGTCATCCCCAGGTGCAATCTAGGAGCTGTTAGAACCGCGCTGCCCTCTAACCATTTAGCTGAGTTGACCTATCTTAAACTGCTCTGCTGGGGACTCAGCCAGCCTCTCCAGCCCCTGTTATCACTCAACACGATAGCAAGTGGTGACACCCACCCAAATGAATTACCTGAGTGCTTAATCTAACCCACTCACAGATTAACAATGGAGCTCTAGCCAATTTTCCAGTTTACCAGCCTTGCACCCCTGCTGGAGTATAAACCAAGAATTATACCACAAGGATCTGTACAATGCAAACTCATTAATATAGTTCACTTCCCCCTCAATGTGGGAAAGATATGGAACAAGCCTGTGTCACTCAAACTAAGATTTTCCCATACACTTCACTCAAAATGCACTAGTTAAGATAAAACATAAAACAAGATACAGAAAGATAGATTTTAGGTGATTATAAGTGATAACAAACAGATTAAAGCAAATTACCTAGCAAATAAACAAAAACACAAATTACCCTAATATACTAGATAGGATTTGAATTAGTAATATCTCACCCTGACAGATGATACATGCAGTCCACCAGTCCACAGGCTAGAAATTCCTTCAGCCTGGGACCAGCACGTCCTTCAGTTCAGTCTTTATCCCTTGTGTGAGGAGTGAGGCCAAGAGATGATGTCATGGTCCAATCCAGAATGCATGCTGAATGTCCTTGACCAGTACCACATTTGCAAATATCAATAGATCTATACATCCCAGAGTGCTCCCTTTCAGTCCCTCTGCAGCAAGCCCTAATTAACTTGAATGCAGTGGATAACTTTGCTGACCTGGATGTGGCCTGGATCCTGCAGATTCCCCTAATGCCCAAGCCTGTTACAGACCTATGAGAGACAATTGATGGGTCCCCTCTGTGCTCTGGATCAGTGGCCATGGGGTCTGTGCCCTAGAGGTCACCATCTAAGGGCATCAAGAGATGCTGCAATTCTGTGACATCCTCTCCCCTCATTTGCCTCTGATCCTAGGTATTTCTTGAATGACCTTCCATAACCCTCTCATTCACTGGCATGAACTAAACATCAGCTTCTCTTCAGAATTCTACCAACAGTACTGCTTTATCCCAGGAAGCAGAGAATGCACTGCAGAGCACTAACAGTCACAAGCCAAGGTACTTTGAATGACAGACTTCACTTGCCGGCACTTCCACCCAAGTACATTGACTTTGCTGGTGTATTTGAAAAAAGAGTGCAGACATCCTATTCTTGCATAGGGGTCATGACTACCCAATTAAATTGCAACTGGGAATAAAAATTCCATTCATTCACATTCATGCCATGTCTGAACCAGTGCCGTAGCCAGGTTCTAACATCAGGGGGAGCGAACACATAAAAAAAGGCACCATACGACAAATCAAATTACTAATTACATTATTTTAAATTTGTTATACATATTTATTTGTACTTAAAATAAAAACACAAGAATGATCCAGCCACAGAAGTGTTTGCACAGCCAGCATTTCACAGGAGAACTTTAGATTATACTTAGATATACTTTAGATTCTAGAAAGTAAATGACAGAATACAGTAGTTTATAATTGTCACAGGTTTAAAAAAATACTGGCCATTTTTTCAAGTTACTAATTTCATTTTAAAATCAATCAATGAAATGCACTTTATTTATAATATATCATAATACTAAAGCCACCAAAAACACATGACAAATACAAGTTTTATGAGAATTGGTGAGCAAAGATCTCATAGCTCTTCAGGGTTGGACAAAGCAGTAATTTCCCTCGAAGTAGCTTTATTCATGGGTTTTTTTTCAAAAATAAAAGATATCTCTACGACACAGGTTGGCAGTCTAACAATTTTGAAACACTGAGTACTGAAAGGGTTTTTAACCAATTTAAACTGTACACACACACACACACACACACACACACACACACACACACACACACACACACACACACACACGCCTCTTCCTGCTATCCTATCACCAGTTCTGTTACTAAAGGAATGAAATCTAGACATCCAGTAAAATAGCTAGTTCCACATTGTTCTTCAAACCTCATATCAGAGAAATGCAGCTTTGCATTTGAGATACTATATGACTGTAGTACATTTTGCACTGCCTGCATCTACACTGACATCAGGAGAGGAGAAGAGGACAAGACTGTCTCTAGCATATATGATTTTTTTTAAAAAAGGTGAGACACACCCATCCACTATCAATGCAACAAGAAGGGAGAACAGTAGCTGGGGCCAAGAAAGAAGATGCAATGAAACCCTCCTATACCCACAACTGACATCTGAAAAGCATCAGTCACTCTGCAGATCAAAGAAAGAAAGAGCAGCCAGTATTCAGACAGACAGGATCCTTATGACCTATGTAGGAGAAGTGCACTTTCTAAGTAAACTCTAGCTGTTTCCCAAAAGAGTTTATTTATTAAGCAAAAATTAAGATTAGGAGTCTGATTTAAATTATGTAAATTTTCAATTTTAGTTAACTGTGGAACTATTACAACTACTTTTATTTTACTCCTGCCTTCATAAAAAGCTACAGAGTTATAACAGATAATTACAAAGACTAAAGTACATGCTTTAATATAATTAGGACCGGGCCACCCAAGATGAAAACTGCACCATGGAAGAGTCCTGCAACTAGGTATTTGAGGCCAATCCTCAAATTCCTTTATCAATGGAATCTTCAACCAAAATGTGAGGAAGGAGAAGAGTACACCCTCTAACTTTTGACAATAATTCAAGGTCAGCCAGCACCAAGAAGACCAGTACCATTCATATTCTGGTATCAAAAGGATAGCCGTGTTAGTCTGGATCTGTAAAAGCAGCAAAGAATCCTGTGGCACTTTATAGACTAACAGACGTATTGGAGCCTGAGCTTTCGTGGGTGAATACCCTGCATCCGACGAAGTGGGTATTCACCCACGAAAGCTCAGGCTCCAATACGTCCGTCTGTTATCTATAAGGTGCCACAGGACTCTTTGCTGCTCATTCATATTCTGGTTTTGGATAAAACACCTGATCTTGCTTACATCATAGAAACCTTCCTCCCTCCAAGCCTACACCCCACTACACGCTTTAGCAATAAAGTAACCGTTAAACAAGTTCTGAATCAATAGTCTTTCTTCCCAATTTAATTTAAAAAAAAAAATCTGCAACATAAGTAGCTATGGGAGATGACAGTGCAACTACTATGTATCGGTGGGGGAAAAGTGTGCTAGTATTGTCCTGGATATACTGGTCTGTTAAGTGTTATTGCTTTTAATATGCTAATGCAAACACTATAATAGAGTATTAATGTCCCAATGTACTGTAGCTTGTTTTAATTTACAGTAATACTAGAAGTGGTGCATGTGAAAAGTGTCTTAAAAGCTGACACTACAGCAGTGATATTCCCAAGTCAGCATGCGTAGGGCTGGGGGTGGGGAAGGGGAGTGCATCTAGGTATAAGTAACATCTCTCACACCAAACAGGAACTTTTTCACAGTTCATTGCAATTTGGAAGTGTTATTATTATACCTTGTCTTACAAACACTAAACACCATTACATATGCACAAGGTCAGTAATTCCCCTCCCCATATATACAGAGGGTGGATGAAAGTAAGTATCCCCATGATTTGGGAATTACAATGGAAAAGGGAGGTGTAATTTCCAGCTTGTGTAGACCTACCCATGCTAGCACTGATCAAGCTAGTGTGCTAAAAATAGAAACAGAGCCACAGTGGTGCAAGGGGCTAGCCATCCTGAGCTGGAGGATTCTGAAGAGCTTGGGGTCTAGGAGAATTGTGACATCAGAGAGCAAGAGCCACAGCCCTTTGGATAGGAAGAGATTGGTGCAAAACCCAAGGCTTTGCCAGACACTCAAGGTGGAAGAGGTCTGTGCAAGGCCCCAGCATGCCCTCCCTCATCAGCAGGCAGAAGCCACACCCTCCCCCCCCCCCCGTCCAATTCTGTGCTCCTCCAAGGAGACCTCCAGTAGGAACAGGGGAGACCAGACTGTTTCTAAAGGTAACAAATGTAGACAAAAAATAAAAATAAATAAAGGCCAACTGCGTGTTGTGGGAGGGGGAGGCAGCTTGAAAACATTTTAAAAAACACCTTCAAAACTAAAGCCAACCTATCAAGAGTCCAGGCTGCAGACAGCACCCAGCACAGTGCAACTCAGTGATGCCCTCAGTGGGGCATCTCTGCAGCAGTCAGAGAAGAGAGCTGAACTGGAAAAAGCAAGATGCAGAATGACAGATTACCCAGGACACAGGCTCTGTGGATGATACCAGGTCCCAACTGGGAAGGTGGCGGGGAGGGGGTAAGAGCAGAAAACAAGGTAAGAGAGCAGCATCTTTCCCGAGCTCTCCTAGCCCCCTGCAAAGCTGGACTTCCCCTACCTAAGGGAGGAAGGGCTCCATCAGGAGAACTCCTTCTGCTACATAAACTCAGCAGTCTCTGCTGGGCCCCAGGCTGGGAGGGACAGGGGAGGGTGCTGCTAAGGGGTGGCACTGCCGTGGCAGTGACAAAGGGGGGCCCTCAGCCCTTATCCTGCCCCCGCCCCACAGGATCACACAGCCTGGTAAAAGCAAGGAAGTAAATAAAAAAGATGCTACATAAAAGCTGTGGCCCAAGGTTCCAGCCCATGTGGCCAGCACATACTGAGCCATAGGCCAGGGGTTCTCAAACTGGGGGTCAGGACCCCTCAGGGGGTCCCGAGGTTACTACGTGGGGGGAATTGTGATCTGTCAGCCTCCACCCCAAACCCCACTTTGCATCCAGCATTTATAATGGTGTTAAATATATTTTAAAAAGTGTTCTTAATCTATAAGGGGGGGTCGCATTCAGAGGCTTGCTATATGAAAGGGGTCACCATTACAAAAGTTTGAGAATCACTGCTATAGGCTAAGGGCTGACTCAGCAGATCCAGGGTTCATCGTGATGGACAGAGCTCACCCATGTCTCTGCTTGGGGGCCACACAGCCCCACTCCTGCTACCAGTCCTTGGAGTCCAGCCAGGGAGGTAGCTGCCAGTGAGTGCAGTTACAGGGCTGGGGTTGTCCCCATCACCAATCCTCTCCAAGCAGTTCCATGTACAGGCTCAGTTCCACAGCAGTACAGCAGAGCATGCTCTCCTGCACAGGTACACAGATCAGGCTCTCCCACAGCAGCATTGTCAAATTCAACCCCCCCGTGTTCCGCCCCCCCCACCCCCCCCTCTCCCTCCTCTCCTCCCCCCTGTCCATCTGCCCCCCCCCCCACCCCCACCCCCATCTCTCATTCCTTCTGGCCCCCCCCCCCCCCCCCCCATCCCCTTCCCCCTTCTCCCACCCCCCCCCCCCCCCCCCCCCCCCACCCCCCCGCTCCCCCCTGCCCCCCTCCCTCCCTGCCTGCCCCCTGGACCCCCCTGGGACCAACCCCCCGGCCCCCGGCCCCACCGGCCCCCCCCCCCCCCCCCCCCCCCCCCCCCCCCCCCCCCCCCCCCCCCAAACCCAGCCCCCCCCCCCCCCCGCGTTGCCTGGAGTGGCTGCTCAGAGCGGCTGCTGGCTACACACAGGCTGAGCCAGCCCCCGCCCCCCGCCGCACCCACGCACCCTGGAGCACGCCAGGCTGGCGGCAGCCCCCTGCTTCTTCCTGCGAAGTCCTGTTCACGCGGAGGGGACGAGGGGGAAGCCTGGCGGTGAAGCCCCACTCAGGCCCGGGGAGTGCAGGTGGGGAGTGGAGGGTGGCTGGGGCAGGAGTGGGCCCCTCGTGTCCCCCGGTTACACCTGCTTACCTGTACCAGTGGCCCCCAGCTCACCTTGGCTCCCATCTCCTTGGCTCCACCTTGGCTCCATCGCTACCTTGCTGGGCCCGCCAGCTGCTTCCACGCCCTAACAGCTTTCCCGCTTGAGCAGGGCGGGCGGGGCGGGGGAGGAAGGGAGGGGAGGGAGAGGCGGAGGAGAGCAGCGGAGGCGGGGGGCGGCTGCGGGGCTGGGGGTGGGCCTGAGGGGCTGCTGGTGGAGCTGGTGGCTCTGCTTTCCCTGCTGGTGCCACTCAAAGACCCCACCACAGCAGGTGCCACTTTACTTTAAATGTGCCACTTTGTGTGCTCGCGGCTCCCCCTCTCGCTCTGCTCCCCTCTCAGCTCCCTGTCTGTGTTGTGATGTGTGTGTATATTATATGTAATATTATATTATAAGTTCTATGTATAAATTTATTGTATTATGTTCCAAGTTTAGAAAAAGCATGCAAACCAGTTCCTCAAAAACAAAAAAAAAAAAAAAAACAGCAGCCAGACAAAGAAATCAAATGGCCTATCAGCCTATGGAAATAGTGGTTAAGTGGACATTTCTTCATCAGTGAAAAGTGTGAGGAAAAAGAAATACAAGCAGGCAAGAAAAAACAGCTGGAAGTTCCTGTTCCTTCTGATTTTCTGTTTCCTGGTTTTCAAAAGAAAAGAGAAAGAAGAGAAAAGAGAACTAAAAAGAAATAAAAGAAAAAAATCGTCTTCCTTTCTCTCTGCTCATCACATCAACAACACCTGGAGGAGAGACTGAAGGAGGGATGGGAGGAAGGATGGAGAAGAAATAAGCATTAATAAGTGGAAGGTGAAAAAGAAATTTTTTTTTTTTTGACTTTTTTTTTTTTTTGAGTTATTTTTTTGTTGTTTTATGTTTGTTTTTTTTTTTATTATTTTTACTTTTTATTTTATTTTTTATTAATTTTAATTTATTTTAACCAATTTTTGCCACATTTCAATATTTTATTTAAATTATTCTTTAGACACATGGATATTGGACCAATACAATATAATATACATAAAACACAAGTAACATACACACAAAAAGACATAAACAAATTTTTTACCTTGTTTTTAATTTAATTTTAATGAGCTTTATGAGCTGCAGCTCACTTGAGCTGCAGACAGGATGCATACACATGGAACACACACAGGAAACAACACATACAGAACATACAGAGAACCATAGTATGGGGCAGAAAGAAATGAATCAAGAGGCAGGAGCTAAGCAATTGAGATAAAAAAAAGAAAAAAAAAAATAGAAATAGTGATAATTAAGTGAAATAACTAGAAGGTAGGGAATTGAATTCATTTAAAAACTTAATAATGGTCCAACCAATCATTTGTTCAATTAGTTAAGTATTTAGTTGTTTGTTACAGTTTATAGTAGTATTTTTGCATTTTATTAATTGTTCATTTCTTTTTTTTGTTTTTGAAGTTTTGTTTTTTTGCTTTGTTATTTTAGTTAGTGTCTTTGAAGTGTTTGAGTTGGTATTTTTTTTTGTGTCAGATTTGTGTGTTTTATTTTTACTGTTTATTCCTGATGTATTTTTTCTTTTTAAATTACTTCTAACACTAAAATACTTATTTACAACAAATAAACAAAGGTTCAATGAAATATTGAAAATAATATTAAATTGTTAAATGATTATTATTAATAATAAAATAAGAAAGTGATTATTTTTTTTTTTTTAAGGAATTATTATATTTGAAAAATGTTGGGGAGATGGGAAGAAGTAAAATGAGTAAAGGCAGTGAATATGTTATGAAAAATAAATTTATAAATAAAAATGTTTTTATAAAGTAATTAAAGTATTTTTTTTTGGAAAAATAAAATACATATAAGCTTATTTTCAAGATACCACTGTGGATACAGTCTATAAGATTGTCCTTAGGCTGAAAGCAGCACAGCCCAGAGTCCAGAGTCAATATGGCAGCCCTTGGGGTCAGGGCAGTGTGCTCTAGCGGCCAGAGACAATTACAACGGCCCTTCTGTTCTGGGCAGTGTAGCCTAGTGGCCAGAGTCAATGCAACCGCCCTCTGATACAGACTCATGCAGCCTAGTGCCCGTAGTCAGTTATAGTGTCCCTGCGTTCAGGGCAGTGTAGCCTAGTGGACAGAGTCAATATAACAGCCCTCAGGCACAGGGCAGTGCAGCCTAGTAGCCAATATCTGATGGGCTGCCACCAGGGGGGTGATGGCCCAGGTGTGGGGGGCCCTGACCCAAGGCCCTAATAGTGGTGAGTGGTCCACCACTGAGTCAGTGGGGAATCACATCAAAACATGCTGACCTCACACAGGTGGGAGATGCCACTTGCTCACCCTCCCTGGGTCATTTCCTACTGTGCTTCCTGAGCCTGCAGTCCATGGAGCATTGGGGTCGCCAGGCTCCTAAGCACAGATAATTCCTTTGGGCTCTGTTGGCCACAGATCTCCAGTACGAATCTCAGGATCTCCAGCTCCCACAGGCAAGGGCAGTTACAGCTCTTCAGCTGGAGCCTCCCCGCAAAGGTCCTCTCTGGTGGTCAGCCTAGAATGAGCTGGGCTGCTCCCTTTTATACTTCAGCAGCAGTTGGAGCATGCCCAGCACGGTCTGAGAGGCAAGACTTCTGCCACTCATATTGCGGGGTTAACTCCTCTTGCCCAGTGCATGGTATGTACATCCCATCACACAGACACCCCTTAGAGGGACCCCGGTGTGTGGTCCATCTCCCTCTCCTCCCCTCCCAGCCTGTAGAAGAAGTCCTCATTGGCATGAACTTTACCAGGTCGATGACACGCGGAAGTCAGATAGTTAAAGGGAGAGGTACTAACACATAATCCTGGGGTTGGAGTCCTTCATGCTGTGTAACCACCAGAGGGGTGCAGGATCGGTAATCAGTGTGATGGTGCTACCGAGCAGATAGTAGCATAGGGTATTGGTAGCCCACTTTACTGCCAAGGCGTCCTACTTGATCATTGAATACTGTGTCTCCCTGGGGAACAGTTTATGGCTCAGATAACAAATGGGGTGTTCTTCTGCATTGATTTCCTGTGATAGGATGGCCCCTAATCCCACTTCTAAGGCATGGCCCTGTCTGGTTTCGGGACCAGTACGATAGCGCTTCACCATTCGCTTCGAGATTCTTCCACCACTCCCATCTCAAGCATCGTCTCCAAATCCTGGTGGAGAGTGTGCCACATTTTCCTGGGGAGGGGCCAATGGTCATCCCTCACCCTCTGTCCCGGAGTTGTTGCAATGTGGTGGCTTATGATATCAATCTGCCCTGGGAGTGTTGACAGGACATCCAGGTTGTCTTGTACGTGATGTTGTAATGGTTCCTGTTGTGCAGGGCCAAGGTCTTCTCCCATTACCACCAGCTTTGGTTCCAGAAGTTCTCCCACAAGAGGACCCATTTCTGGTTCTGGGGGTGAAGGTGCAATGAATAAGGGCTCTTTGTCCTTCCAGGCTTTCAACAAGTTTATGTGATATGTGCATACTTGTTTCCATCGCCCCGGCAACCTGATCTCATAATCTACTGGTCCTACCTGGTGAGACACCTCAATGGGGCCTTGCCACTTGGCTAATAGCTTCAACTCAGTAGAGGGAAATAATAGTAGAACTCAGTCCCCAGGCTCAAAGCTGTGTACCTTAGTCCCTGTGTTGTATTGTCACTCCTGGGTTCACTGGGCTTGTAACAGATTCTCTCGAGTGAAGGTGCCCAAGGCCTGGAGATGCTTACAGAGTCATAACACATAGTGGGTAGTTCCCAGGACCTGTGTCTCTTGTGCCTCCCAGTTGTTTCTCAGGAGGTTGAGGATGCCCTGAGGTTGTCTCCCACAGAGGAGCTCAAAGGGGAAGAACCCGGTCAAGGCTTGGGGGACCTCCCACACAGGGAACAGAGTGGGGCAAAAACAAGTCCTGATGTCAGTGATCATCTTCTATGAACATGTGGAGCATTGACTTGAGGGTTCCATCAAAGCATTTGACTAACCCATCAGTTTGTGGGTGGTACACTGAAGTCCTGAGGGTTCGAATGTTCTTGAGGTGGGACAACTCAGCTATCAATTTGGAGGACACATTGGTGTCCTTTTCGGTTAGGATTTTCTTGGGTATCCTGACCCAAGAGCAAAAATCTTCACTAACTGTGTCACAATGTTAGGGGCCATAGGCGTGTGCATGGGGGTGGCCTCAGGCTGCATGTCACATAATAAGTACAATGATGAATCGGTTCCCTGTCCGGTTCACTGGCACTTGGGTCAGGAGCCACAATAATTGCTTATTTGCTGGTGTATGCCAGGCCAAAAAAAAATCCCCAATGTGCTATCCTCTGGAGGATCTTCTCTCTATCCAGGTGTCCCACCCAGGGTATTGCGTGAGCCAGCTGCAGGAGGTTCCGGTGTAATCCAAGAGCTGTTGGATAATTTCCTGTGTTTGGGGTTCCTGCACCACTTGGTAAACGTGGTCTCTCCAGATCTCAAACTGTGGTCCTTGGGAAGGCTGAGGTGTATTGTCCCCTTCTTGGTCTGGGGGCACTGCCTGTTCCCAGGCTTGACTTAAGAACAGGGGCTCCCTCTGCTTTTGGACAAAATTCCCATCATGCTCCAACTCTGCCTGGGCATCTTCTACAGGGCACTTCATGCCTGGATGGGACTTGGTGGACGGCTCAGGGGATTTAGATGGCCCTTCTCCAGGATTGGGTTCGGAGGGGTGGCCAAATAGTTCCCCCCTTGTTGATCCTGCTTCTCCCCCTCCCGGATGTTGTCTGCCATGGTCCTTCAGGATCTCCTGGAATTCCAGTCATTCTCGCCCCAACAGCACGGGGTAGGCCAACTTGGAAGCTACGCCAACCTGGAGGGTTTCTTCCTGACAGTGGACCTCAAGTCTTACCCAGGCAGTTGGGTAGGGCTGTGTATCCCCATGGATACACTGTAGGTGTATACTTGTACTGGAGAGTTCAAGGTCAACAATGAGTCCCTCCCAAATTACACCATCTGGCTACAGCCTGAGTCTGCTAAGGCTGTTGTGGGGATTCCTTCCACTCAAACCGGGACCATACGTTTTTCTGGACCTTTCTTTCAGGCTCAAGGGCCAGCTGTAGTTATGTAGCATCTGATGAAGTGGGTTTTATCCCACAAAAGCTTATGCCCAAATAAATTAGTTAGTCTCTAAGGTGCCACAAGGACTCCTTGTTGTTTTTGCTGATACAGACTCATAGGTGCCGACTCCATAGGTGATCCAGGGCTGGAGCACCCATGGGGAAAAATTGGTGGTTGCTCTGCACCCACCGGCAGGTCTCCGCCCTGCCCCACCACAGCTCACTTCCGCCTCTGCTCCACCTTCTCCCCTGAGCGTGCCTTCCCTGCTTCTCCCCCTAGCTCCCAGCTCTTCCTGATGTTGAGGCAGCAAGCACTGGGAGGGAGGAGCGGCATGCTTGGGGACGAAGTGGGGCCGGGGTGGGGATTTGGGCAAGGAGTCCAATGGGGCAAGGAGGGGGTGGAGTTGGGGCAAGGACTTCGGTGAAGGGGTTGGAATGGGGTGGGGAAGGGGGGGGGCAGGGGTGGAGCCGGGGCTGAAAATGTCCCTCTTGGGCACATTCCCAGCAGCGGTCTTTGGCTCCCCCAGCCCTGGAGTCAACCTTTGGTGGGCTCTGTCTCTCCTGAGGGTCTCCTTCTCTGTTGGTATGGGTCCAGATTCCTGGCTACCTGCATTTCAGGGTTAGGGGGTTAGCTGGAGGTCAGGAGAGGTGTCATGCTTCCCCTGGGTCCATTTCGTGGGGGTTGCCCCTGACCAATCCATACGTCTTCCTCGAGCTTCCGGACTTCTGAGGCTGTGTCTCCGGACCGTTAGCCGCCAAGTAGTCCTCCATTCGTTCTATGGCTTCTGCCAGCGTCAGCGGCCAGTGCCACTGTACCCACTCCTTCCCTTCACTCAGGAGGATCTGGGTGAACTGTCAGAGGACAACGATCTCTGCCACTTGGGCCCCAACCATTTATCTGGCTCTAACCATCACCAGGCATTATCCAACAGGTGTTTAGGCCTTACTAGCGTATAATCTGAAGTAAAACTCCTATTGATGTCCATGGGAGTTCTCATTTGAACCAAGATTAACACACAGTCCTTTCTGGGGTTGGTTAGGAGCTCTGTGCTGCTGCTGGAAGTTGAATGTAGATCAACTTTACAGGACAAACTTAAAGGAGAAAAAAATTACATTGTTTTGAAAAATGAAACCTATTGATTAGCAACACATTTCTTTCACGCTTAGGTTTCCATAGAGAAAGATCAAATTTTGGAGTCCTCACAAATCAGTGACAAATGAGAGGTTGAGCAATTCATTTACACACAGTGCCCATCCTTTCTCTGTTCTCTGTATTCCCTGATCAGTCAACACTTAGGAAAAGGTTCTATGTCTTTGCTGAATTTAAGATAGAATCATAGAGTTGTAGAAATGTAGGGCTGGAAGGGACTTTGAGAGATCATCAACAGAAGCCCATGATGCTGAGGCAGGACCATCCCTGTTCTTGAAAGCCTCCAGTGATGAGGATTTCACAGACTCCCTTGGAAGCCTATTTCAGAGCTTAACTACACTTATAGTTAGAAAGGGTTTGCTAATATCTAACCTAAATCTTCTTTGTTGAAGATTAAGCCCTTTACTTCTTGTCCTATTTTCAGTGGGCCTGGAGAACAATTGATCACTATCATCTTTTTAACAGCCCCTAACATATATGAAGGCTGTGACCAGGTTTCCCCTCAGTCTTTTTTTCTCAAGATTAAACATGACCAGTTTTTTAAACCTTTCCTCATTTTTCAGGTTTTCTAAATCTTTTATCATTTTTGTTGCTCTCCTCTGAAGACTCTCCAATTTTTCCCCATCTTTCTTAAAGTGTAGTACCAAAAACTGTCCACAGAACTCCAGCTGAGGCCTCATCAGTGCCAAATAGAGTGGGACAATTTCCTCTCGTGCTTTACATATGACACACCGGTTAATAAAATTAGAATGATATAAGCCCTTTTCACAACTGCATCACATTGTTGACTGCTACCACCTGGCCACTTATTCACTATTTTGTAGCTCTTTGTTTGATTTTTCCTTCCTATGTGAAGTATTTTTCACTTATCTTTATTGAATTTCATCTTGTTGAATTCAGTCTAGTTCTCCAATTTGTCCAGGTCCTTTTGAGTTCTAATTCTGTCCTTTAAAAATGCTTTCAATCCCTCCCAGTTTGGTGTCATCTACAGATTTTATAAGCATACTGTCCACCTTGTTATCCAAGTAATTAATAAAAATATTACCAGACCAAGGACTGACCCCTGCAGGACCCCACTATGTATGCCCTCTCAGTCTGACAGTGAACCATTGACAACTGCTCTTTGAGTATGGTCTTTCAACTGGTTTTGCACCCACTGTGAGGGGTTTGGTCACAGAGACCCCCTTGGGACTGTCACCTGACGTGCTGGAATTACCTCTGAGCCTGTTTTCCCTGCCAGCTTGGGACTCCAGAACCCTGCCTTTTTGAGCCAGACACGCTAGCCTGTTGCAACACAATACCAGGTCTGGTCCACACCCTCAAAGCTGCAGACTTTAACCCAGGGATCGGCAACCTATGGCCCACAGCCCGCCAGGATAAGCTCCCTGGCTGGCCGGGCTGGTTTGTTTACCTGCCGCGTCCACAGGTTCGGCCAATCATGGCTCCCACTGGCCGTGGTTCGCCGTCCCAGGCCAATGGGGGCTGCGGGAAGAGGTGCAGGCCGAGGGATGTGCTGGATGCCGCTTCCCGCCTCCTCCATTGGCCTGGAGTGGTGTTCTGTGGTGAACCCTGTTAATGAAGGAATTTAGGGAATGTCAGTCAGATATGGAGAAAGGGTCAATGTGTTTATGCTGTCTTAAAATTGTAGAAAGTTTCTTTATGAATGTAGTGGAGAAAGGTTCTGTGAAAAAATCTGAACGCAGATGTTTATTTACTTTTGGAAAATGCACACCAGGTTTGGAGTAATTTGCCCAGCTATACAAGATAACAATTCATATTTATCTCAGATAACTTTATTGAATATATTGTATCAGCTGATATCATCTGAAACATTCTCTGTGTTTATGAGAGTAAGATTTAGTACAAGTTATAAATATCCAAGTAGGAAGAAAATTTGAATGCTGATTTCATTATAGTTAAAAAAGTCTGATTTAAATGTATTATTATAGACCTGGTATAACTGACCTGCCTTTGGGATATTATGTTTGTGATCTCTAAAATATTCCTCTTAGAGGATAATTTATTTATCATTGGATTTTGTACTGCCACTTATCACCCATAGTGTCTGGGGCCCTTCTACTTTAAATGTTTAATTAGTTTATTTCGTTAGAGATTTTCAGTTTTAGTTTTTTATTCTGTTTATTTATTTAATACAAACATAGTACTAGAGGTAGGCAGCACAACCTCAGACCATATAGTTTTTTTAAAAAACATAAATGTAGACTAAACAGTTCTTGACCTTTCTATGGAAACATTTTTTTAAAATTGTCAGTTTTCTTTTGTATCTATGGAATACAGTACTCATACCTTAACAACTTCTGCATATATGGTAGTTCTTAATTCCAGAACACTTTAAATACAAAAAAGAGTTCAGTTCTAAGTGTTTTGTTCATTATGAATGTGTTCAAGGATATATTTGGTTATGTTTAAGGATTTTGATTTGAGCTACACATTGATTGCCTTTTAATTATTTTAATGTAAAAGATTAAGGATTTGTGTTTAAAAATATGGAAGAATAGGAAAGTAGGTGCAAGAGACCACTTTTGCACAATGCTCATCCAATAGAATGTAATAAAAGGCTTGCTACAAGTTATGAGGACCAGATTTAAAATAAAACACATAAGCTCCACATGATGATTGACAAGATTTATTATTATTTCAGTTATTTTTCAAATATATTCTCTTTTTTATGGTCACAATCATTTTATGGTAATAAAATTCACAGCTGGTAGAATAGAAGAAAAATCCTCATCTCAGTTTATTCTGTTTAGTTCATTTCAGTTTATTTCAGATAACTGCAGTGTAATTCACAAAAACATCTCTTATTTAAACCAAAATATGAGCCTTGACATTTGTCTTTTTATGCATAATCCTTTTTTTCCCTATCGCTATCAATTGTTTATATTAGAGTAGCTCCTAAAGGCCCCAACTGAAATCAGGCCCCATCGTGCTGGGTACTGTACACATACATACTCAGAGACAATCTCTGCCTTAAAGAACTTGCAGTCTAAATAGACAATATGAAGGAGAAGTGTAAGCAAGTATTATCCCATACCATAAAGGAGGAATTGAGGAACAAAGATATTAAAAGTCAGCCAAAGATCACACAAGTAGACTGCTGCAGAATCAAACTTGAACCCAGATGTCCTGAGTGCAAGGCCAGTGCCTTAATCAAAAACCTGTACTTTCTATCTCCTCCTAAAATAAATATTGTACTCAAGTAATTTTTTACCCACCATTCTCACAAAAGAGGTGCAGGAGGGACTTGTCTATGTGATCCCCCTTTTATTCCAAAATCTCAACTGAAAAGCCCTCATTTAACCAAATCAATTTCATGTTGCTTATTGTATTTGGATAAATGATGTTCCACTGTTGACTGCTTACTTATTGTTTTAAATACTCTACTTTATCTTACATTTAATGAAGAAATAAAGGCTGAAAACAGAACTAGGCCTCTCAAATACCATCTGCCTAATCATCATCTGATCTGCTTGGTCAACACTCTGCTCAAGTGGCATTGTACAAATGGAAGCTTCCAACATTTATGAAAACCCTTAAGAAATAGTTAACCAAACTATGTTTGTTAGAGTTACATACTGTGATTTTCTTTCCCCATGCATATGTATCTTATCTTCACCTTGTTATTATCAGCTATATCATTCAGTTTGCAAATAGTTTAGAAGATGAATACACCATGGAAATATATTTTGATATAAAAGAAACATTACAAATTTCAATGTGTCAGGTTTTTTGGTCAAAGAATGCATAAATAAAATATACAAATGAAAGAATAATGAGGAAGAAAGAGTATTATTAACTGATGATGATTATTATTATTTGTTTGTTTATTTATTTATATTCTGATAGTTCCTAGAAGTATGAACTAAGATCAGGTCCCTATTGTACAAACAGAATATGGAAGACAGTCACTTCCCAAAAGAAAATAATCAATAAACAATGTTTATAATAAACTATAACAAAATCAACAATTATGACAACTGTAATCAGTTTTTATAAAAGTGATGAAAAGTTGAAATAAGAAAATATGAAATCAGGATCATGACTTTAGGAAAATTTTGGCCATGCAGTTTTATCTGATATGTTCTTTCTTTTTCAAATGTGTATATTTTAATAATTTTGTCACCACTTGTCAAGAAGGCCTCAACGTCATCACCTGTCCTGTAGGCGGGAAATTTTTTCCGAGAAGGTTGATCAATAGTTGGAAGAGGGGTTGGATTGGTTGGATTATGCTGCTTAGCCTTTTCTAATTCCAGAGCCTGCTGGTGGGCCTCCCTCTGGATCTCCATTTCTCTGTCTTTTTAACTGCATTTGTCTCATGTGCTCAGCCTCCTTGGCTTTGTGGTCCGCCTCTTTGGCTTCCATCTCTGTCTTGTGGCTTTTTGGCTTTTTCTTTTAGTTCCTCCCTCTTTTGGATAGCTTCTTCCCTGGCCATTTCTGCATTAATTAGTTCCATCCGTCTTTGATGTTCTTTTTCTTTTTCTTCAGCCTCCAGCCTGGCCAGGTCGAGTTTGTTAATTGTTTCACCATTACTCAGGATTGTGTGCCTTCTGGTGCTGGCCACACCCCTCTGCAGTCAGTGATATTTCTGGGTAGTTTGGTAGTGCTGGCCACACCCCTCTGCAGTCAGTGCACTTTCTGTGTTGCTTGCTTCAGTTCCTAACCCTGTCTATCATCGACTAAACAAAGAAAAATCAAATCTATTGTTTTGCAAATTGTGTTCTGCGGGAATGACTGTGCTTTTGACCGAGAAAGAAAAAAAAATTCTTTCCCCCTCCTCCCAAGAGCAAGACAAACCGGTTTAACCAGTGTCTCTCGCCCTTGCTAAGTAGCTCTCAGTATAGGGTCTCCTGAAACAAAGGCTTGTCAGAAAACCTTACCCCTCCTTTTCCTCCAAGGTGCTTCTTGAAGCAACCAGAAAGAAAACAAAAAGAAAAAATCCTTCTCTAACAAAGTATGTCAGAGGACTGTATTTCCTCCAGCTAAACCTAGCTGAAAAACTGCTCCAAAAAACAATCTCCCCCTCCTTGCTCCCAAGAAGGTGGAAAACCTGTCTTGCAACTCTCTCTCGCAATTGCTATATACCCTCTCAGCAGGGTGTTCCTTGTAACAAAAGCCTGGTTAGAAAAACTGTATTCCCTTCAGCCAACCTAGCTGAAACTCCTTCTAACCCTGAAAACTGCTTCAAAACTGCCTTTTGGTAGAAAAGCCTTGCCTCTGTATGGCTCTCAGGTTCGTCACCGCTGCCAACCATGTCATAGGTCTCACCCCCACTTAGAGCTGTTGGGTTCCAAAATGGGGACCTGCATTGGCTCCCCTAAACTAAAATTCTAGTTTAGATCTGGTAAAAGCTGCCACCACCCAATAATGTACGTGTATTGGGACACAGTCCTTCCCCAAAATCCTTGGGGATCCCAAGAGCCCCAAATCCATGGAGTTCTTATACCCAGGAGAAATAAACCATTTCCCCCTGCTTCCTTCCCCCTCCCTTTTCCTAGGAGAGATACCGGAATCCAACTACAGAGGGATGCCTCCCTCCTCCCCTTTCCCTGAGAATCCACCCAAGGAAAGATCAACCAAGTCCTTTACAGAAAAGATTTATTAAAGAATAAAAAGAAAGTAACTGTCTCTGTAACCAAGATGGAACAATACACAGGGTCTAAACTTATCAATCTCTGGAGAGAATTCCCCCTCCTTTCTTTCTCAGTAAAAGCAATAACAGTACAGAATTAAAGAAATTCTATAGCAAAACACAGAATTGCAAATACAGAAATAAAAGTATAAGAATACTAGTTCCTTGCTAATACTCACTAGCTTGAATAGAAGAATTTATTGCAGAAACCTGGGAGGACTTGATTAAGATGTCTGGACTCCCTCAACTCCCAAGAGAGACTCTCTAAAAAAAACAAAGAACAGGAAAAAAAAACTTCCCTCCACAGGGATTTGAAATTATCTTGTCCCTGATTGGTCCTCTGGTCAGGTGTCCACAGGTACTGCTTGTTAACCCTTTACAGGTAGAAAAAACCTTAACCCTTAACTAACTGTTTATGACACCACTCATTTAAACCAGCACCTCAGTCTTCCTCACATGTAATTCATGGGATGAGGCAGTTACTGCAAACTTAATTTAACTGTGCACACAAGTTCAGAACAGGCTTTCTTTGATTTCTTCAGTCCAGTACAGAGCTGAGAAACTTATCTGTGAGGCGACAGTAACTCATCTGAAAATTAGATGCTTATTTATGTCATCAAATTTTATATTCTGTTTATTGTATCTAATCTGTTGTATGTTGTGTACTTATGGTTTACTGGTTAGTTTTCATATTCATGACTTCAACAGACTGCGTCTTGCATACACAGAATAGTAACTAGTTCTACATAATGATAAACAGAAATACATAAAGTTGTATAAAAATGCATGATTATATTTTATTATTTGAAAAATAATGCATAATCATGTAATTACAGTCTGTACTGAAGAGTTAATGTGTATTCAACCTCAACTATGGTATTTCACGACTTGTGAGTTTTTAAACATGTATACATTAGATTTTTCTAACATAGTTCTTTCACATAATTTCTCAGATTTTTTTAATAAGAAACAAGATAATAAAATACACTTTCAAAAAGGAGTTGTACTCTCAAAGTCATTGAAGCTAAGATTGGGAGAGCCACAGAATACACACAATGGACCAATTTTTTAGTAAAGAATCTTTTCTAATTTATTTAGAGATCAAAACTAACTTTAACTCGTCCATTCTCCCCTGGTAACAGTACTTTCAAGCAAACCCTATATTTCTCAACTTTCTGGAAAAATATATGATTTATACAGAAAACTAACTTTAATAGAAGTGACAGTGTCAGGTGAATTAGGAAACAAAAACTTATAACTAATTTATATCCATCTTTGCAGATAGCTTTTTTAATAAAAAAGTGTCCATATATGGCATGCTGGAAGAAGGATGTGGATAGACAAATCAGTCCAGAAGAATGGTGTTTGATCTGGAAAAGAGGACCAGCAACCTCAGTCTAGCACAATAAAGGAAAATTTCTTTAAGATATTGTTTCAAAGGTACCTAACTACAGTCAGCTATGCCTGGTGAATCCTGTTCCCTGGTAGTCAGATTGTGGCCCAGCTATGACTGCTAGGCCAGACTACCTGCATCTTGTCCAATCCAATGATTTAGTTGGTGTTGGTCCTCCTTTGAGCAGGGGGTTGGACTAGATGACCTCCTCAGGTCTCTTCAAAGCCTAATCTTCTATGATCCCAGGAAGTCTGCACAGGAAGACCTAGGAGATATGCAGAACATGGTATGTGTTCTGTGCTCCCTAGAAGCTATGAATCTTGGGAAGGAACACTTGGTAACATTTCAAAAATGCCTAAGGAACTTAGGCCTGTAAATCCCATATTCAAAAGTATTTAGGTGCTCAAGTGCCGTTGACTTTCTATAAGTCAGTGTACAGTCAATGGGTCAGTGAAGAGGAAGACAGCAAGCAGAAGTGCTGTAGTGAAGAGAAATCAATATGGTAGTGTGCCTCAGTTTCCCCTTTCATACAGCACATCAGGTCTGGAATGTATTTTCCCCTGTGAAAAGTTCCAATACTGTTTACAGGCATTAACTGTGAAACATCAGTATAGCAAAGTCCTTTAACATAAAGTGTGAGTTTCCTTATTCTCATAAAATTCCTTATCCAGTGTTAGAAGAAAACAAATCTTTCTGTGATTCTTTATCTTTCTTGTATGATATACAGCAGGGGTTTTCAAACTAGGGGTCGGGACCCCTCAGGGGTCATGAGGTTATTACATGGGGGGTCATGAGCTGTCGACCTCCACCCCAAACCCCACTTTGCCTCCAGCATTTACAATGGTGTTAAATATATTAAAAAGTGTTTTTAATTTATAAGGGGGGGTCACACTCAGAGGCTTGCTATGTGAAAGGGGTCACCAGTACAAAAGTTTGAGAACCACTGATATACAGCATCCCTCTCAGACCTCTTTATGTCTTAAAATATTTAAAAGGACTGAGACCCTGCATAATTTACAAAGTATCAAACCTCCCCTATCCCTTTCTACTTTGAGTACATTTTTTCACTATGCAACTATGTCATCATTTAGTTTTACAGGGCAAACTACATTGTGTATGAGTTGAGAAAAAAAGCCTTTAGCAAAATATACTGCACATGCACAGTGTACAATTTTCAGTGGGTCATAACTTGATATAATGAAAGCCAGGTTACATAGGAACATGCAAAAGCACTTATTCCCAACATTTGCAATTTTCATATGAAATATCAAATTTCAAAATATCAAACCCTAGCCTTTTTTAGCTGTAGGACTTTTTAAGAAAAGGTTGCAAGAATTATTTTGAATCAGAAAAGTGTATAATTTTCATTCTCTTCATTCAGACTCAAAACTAGCAAAACTATTTCTATTCCAACTTTAAAAAAAATCATTTTGGGGCAGATACTGAGCCTGGAAAATTTCATCCCAAAGGTGAAAGTTTCAAGTTCCACTATAACAAATGAAAACACATCACATATATATCCAAAACACTATGGAAGAGTTTATTAGAGAACATCTCTTTAAAACAAACAGAAAGGTAATCATATCTTCACAGCTGTCTACAATTTTGTGTAAATTCCTAATTAGCTTCTCTGAATAATTGAGTTGACATCTTAAAATCCAAAAGCAATAATATTTTCTGTACAATTCTGGAATATTTGAATCACAGGATCCATAAGTGTACAGTAACTCCTCCCTTAAAGTCATCCTGGTTAACGATGTTTCATTGTTACATTGCTGATCAATTAGGGAACATGCTTGTTTAAAGTTGTGCAGTGCTCCCTTCTAAAGTTGTTTGGCAGCCGCCTGCTTTGTCCAATGCTTGCAGGAAGAGCAGCCCATTGCAGCTAGCTGGTGGGGGCTTGGAACCAGGGTAGACCGGAAGACCCCCTATCAGCTCCTCACTTCCCTAAGTTCCCTGAACTGCAGCTGCCCAGCAGGCTAGCAGTTGCAGCTGTCCCTCCCCCCACTGCCATGTGCTGCTCCTGCCCTCTGCCTTGGAGCTGCTTCCTGAGACTCCTGCTTGCTGGGGGGGGAGGGGAGGAAGAGTGGGGCTAATGTCAGGGTGTCCCCATCCCCCCTGCTCCTGCACCCTGCTTACCCATCTTCCATAGAGTGGGGGGGGGGGACACATGACAGGGGTGAGGACAGAGGGAGCTTGCTGGCAGCAGCTGCATCTCAGCAAGCTGATCTAATTAACAAGGCAATGTACTTAAAGGGGAAATGTGCATCTCTCTCACTCATACACACGGTGTGTGTCTCTGTCTCTGTCTGTGATGCTGTCTCCCCTCCCTCCATTCCTGCTGTCTTGTAGAGTGTGAGAGTTAACCTCTGAGGGCTCAGCCAATTGCTAGTTCATCATTTAGCAGTAAGGCATTCCCTGGGAAATATCATACCCTCTGACTCCTCCACCTCAACCAAGCTTCACAATCATCATCACTGTGTACCAGTCTTAAATTGTTTGTTTTAAATTTATACTGTGTGTATCAGTTTGTCTGGTGAAAAAAATTCCCTGGAACCTAACTGTCTTATTTACATGAATTCTTATGGGGAAATTGGATTCACTTAACATCGTTTTGCTTAAAGTCGCATCTTTCAAGATCATAACTACCACTTTAAGTGAGGAGTTACTGTATGTTAAGGAGGGTGAAACTTTTTATTCTCTCACTTGCTGTTTTAATTTTAGCCTCAAAAATTAAAAAAAAAATACAACTTATTCTTCATTGTAATTTTGGATTTTAAGAAACTTCAAAATAAACATCTTGAATTTAAATGTGATGTTGTAAACTGCTTATTATAAACACTGGAAAAATAATGTAAGCTTCTACCTACCTTTTTCTTATAAAGTTCTTAATATTAGTTCACTTCTTCTTGCTCCAGAGGAAAAGATCCACCAGATAATAAGACTGCTGGAGTCTTAAACAAAACCTTTCTGTTCCATTTTTCTCCACTGTGCATACACATTCTTGAGGCAGTAGTAGTACTCTACTAAGTACATGGAGAAGCTGTACTTGCCTAGTTAAACCTTAGGCTTTAACTTGACCAGTTTAGCAATTTCAGTTGGCTAACTTGGGAATTAAATGGAGAGAAGAAAGTGCTAAAAGGAAGAAGAGTGCAAATGTTGCTCATAGCTAGGAGATGGTTACTTGGAAAAAAGTATTTCCTGTTTTCACATGATTAATTCACTGGGGAATTGTCAGTCTAGAACATGATGAGTATTTTGCAGAGCACACACACACAGTCAGTGGAGTGTGCTTTGTTGCTAATCTGAAAATTACATTTCTTGGCCTTTGTCCAATTGTGCCACTATCTGACTGAATGTTATTTAAATTGGTATATATTTTTGTCATAAATATTTTTTATAATATAGTTGCCTTATTGTGTAACAGATTCATTAGTACTGTGTTTGCTTGCATTCTAATTACCTGTGACAGCAGCTAGGGATTTAAAGAACAATAATCAACTTTAGATGGATAAAGTGTACACTAATCAGTGACCTCTTAACAAGTAGACTTAATTATTTTTGAATGAGAAGTTTTATGGTCTTCTATGAACATATTTTGACCTCATACTCTTTTTCTTATGTACTTCCTTAATAGGATTTAGTGCCATTGGGAATTGAGCCATAGTAGTCTTACATCAAAAATACCATCACAGTTAAAAGCCTTTAATAGGGGTAAAAGATCAGTATTACTCTTCTGCTAAACCTTTAGATACATGCTATGTTCTGCCACTGTTTGACCTCTTCAAATGGCATTTCCTTGCAAATCTCTACATTGCATGGAAATCTATTTAAATAAACATTGCGAAGCTAGTTTCTGGGCCTTGAAGTATTCTTTAAGATTAGGTACAATTGGAAAGGTTTCATTCAGGTAAATTATGTTAGAGTGGATGCAAGGATATAAGTTTACAGTGTCGGGGACTCTAACCCCAACAGCGAAGTTCGTTGTCTGACCGCAGAGAGACAGGCAACACCAGCAAGGTCCGATAAAAAGTTCTTTATTGACAAGTGCACGTGTCAGTAAAAGAACAGCTCGTATCCGAAGAGAACCAGCAGCCTCTTTACAGCTTAGTATTAGCTTATATAGACAGTTTTATTACATCATAGATCATTCACTAGAGCAATCCACCCCCTTTGTCTAACAACTAGAAATTAGACACCTTTTACTATATACGCATGCCTAGTCTCTACAATATTGAATTGTTAATATCTCAACAAGCGCCAAAGGTTAGGAATGCGAGGGAGTTAAAACACACCGAACACTAAACCAAGGAGTTAGAGTCAGAACTGTGAGATGCTTGTGTGTCTTATCAGTTCTTCAAACAGTGTTTCTCAACATAACACAGCTGGTCCCAGCCCCTTCACTGATCTTACTGTTTCCCAGGGCTTTGTGAGACAATGCTGCTTCTCAGTATTTTCCACTCTGGGATTACCCAGAAACCTCTAGATGCTTGACTTCAGTCAGGTTGGCACAACTGGTTTTGTGCTACATCTTTATTCAGGCCTAACAACAGTAGGTGCCACAAGTACTCCTGCTGATACAGACTAACACGGTGGATACTCTGAAACTTATGAAGACTATATATTTTTTCTGTAATCTAATTATTACTGTATATAATCTTTTAGTGGTTCTCTTAAATTTCTAATTTATATTCATCTTACAAACATTGTGTTGTTTTTTGTATAAGGTAACCATCTAGTATTTTGGAAATTAATACATACAGAATTATAGAATCATTGGAATGTAAGGCTGGAAGGGACCTTCAGAGGTCATCAAGTCCAACCCCCGCATGAGGCAGGACCAAGACCATCCCTAAATTCTTTGACTAAGAAAATACTTTACAACCTATTTTAATAATTCATTCATGCAGACATCTCAGAGTGGACCTGGATTTCAAGAATGGATAATGCTGTAAAATGCTGCCATAAGACAGCAAGATGTATGCAGAGGGAGAGTCCAAAAAGAGTCCCCAAACAAGTCAAACTATCTCAAGCTTTTTTTCCCCTTATTTGTACATTAGTAATATAATGACAAGTCCCTTAAAGAAAACTTGTAAAGCAAGCAGTTTCAATGGGCAAGCAAGAGGCTCCTTCTGATTATTGATTAACCAGGTGTGGGTTCTTCCAGAGTTTGCAGCCTTGAGACCCCAATAGACATTCCTGAGGCACATCCTGCTCTTTTAAAATGCATGTATCAGCAACTTCAACACAATTCTTATCAGGAAATACGTGGGGTCAAACTGCCCTTTCTGTGCCCAAAACTCCACCCCCTCCTGCCTTGGTCAAGCTGAGACTGCTGAATGGCCAATTTACAGCTTGCTGACTAGGCTGCCTTTAACAATAAGCCATAGTGGTTTCAGGCACTTTACTGGTTTGCCAAAGTCTCCCCGTATAGTGGGAACCCTTTGTTTGCCAATGTGGCTCCCCTCCACCAGTGGAAAAAGTGCCAGGTGACTTAATCACATGACCCTGCAGTGTCAAAGCAGCCATGAGTCAAATGTTGTTTGTAGCATTCCAGGAAGCTTCTCAGGAAGGTGGGAGATTAGCATCTTCAAAATCCTATTGTCCTCCTTAATGGCCCTTCCAGACTGATTGCATTCTTTTGTAATTGATACATAGTCAATATTTCTTACTTCAGATACAGAAATGATATGTGCAAATAGGATAATCATATTCAACACATCATAACCTTTCCAATGATATCTCACAAGACCCATCTTTCATTAAATATATCTTAGATATAATCATATTATAACAATATTTCTATGAAGAATATGGAGCAAAGCGTCACACTCTCCATTCCATTATTCAAGTCTTTAATGAAAATATTGATCCATAAACAATTTTTCAGAGAGACTGCTTTCCAGAATACAGCCCGCCCCCATATTATAAGTGTTTATCTCCGTTATTTGTTCCATAGGTGTATAATTTTGCTTATCAGATGAGCCCACTATACCAAGTGATTCTGTTTGGTCTGACTAACTGACTTGTTCCCGTTGTTATTTACCATTCCATCAATTTTTGTGTTATCTGCACATTTTTCCAGCAATGATTTTATATTTTCTTGTCAAAGTCAAATGTCTGATAGAAGTCTAAGTATATTATGTCAACAGTTACCTTTAACAATCAAACTTGTGATCTCATCAAAAAATGAGTTTGTTTGACAAGACCATTTTTTCATAAAATCATGTTGATTGTCAATAATTACATTACCATTCTTTAAATTGTTAGAGATTTTTGTCCAATACCAACTTTTCCATAATTTTGCCCATTATCGCTGTCAGATTAACAGGTCTACAGTTACCTGAGTCATCCCCAATATTCCAAGATTTATTAAAAATCTGTATTAATGTTTCAGAAAGATCTTTAGCCAATTTTTTTACTATGTTTGGGTACAAGTTATCCAGTACCGCAGATTTAAAAACGTTTAAATGTAGTAGTTCCTGTTTCACATCCTGCCTACTGACAGATGGAATAGAGGTATTTCATGATTACTTTAAGATATAAATACATCATCTCAGTTCTTTCCAGATACAGAACAGGTTATTTATTGACTACTTTTGACTTTTCTGCATGATTACTGATAATTTGATCAACTTTGTCTGATATCAGATGTACACTATATTGTAAGGATTTTGTTTGTTTGTGATATATTTAAATAATTCCTTCCTTAAACCTACTAGCCATAGATTTTTTTCACTGTTATATTCAGCTTTCCTTATAAATTCTCTTCATAACTGCCAATTTCTAGTCATTGCTATCAGCATCATCATTTGTTTATTTTTATTTATTTACTTCCCCTCTTAACCAGGATTTTTTTTTAAACCAATGAAAATTTCAGTTATGTATTTTAGGGCATCTAATAAAGCATTCTTAAACAATTCTCAATTATCATTCACATATTTATGTTTAAATATTTCTTCCCAGTCAGTTCACTCATAATTGTTTTCAGCTTTGCAAAAGTGGCCTTTCCTAAAGCACCAAGTATATTTATTTATATTGGGACTATAGTCTCTTTGCACAAAGAAAATGAAATTAGACTGGTTTCACATAGACAATCATCATTTTTTAGTTCAGTGATCAATGTCATGTTTATCTGTGAAAATTAGGTCTAATATAGCATTATCCTCAGTTGTTTGCTATACCTCTTCGTGATAGAAAGAAATCATCTGTAGTTGTTTTTTTTTAACACCTTACTCTACTGTAAACTAAAATGAGTTGGTGTTTTATGAATTTGACTTGCAATCTTAGGAGCAAAATATGCCTTTAAACCCCAACTGTGGATCTCAGAAAAGTGTTGTAAATTAATTTATATTGGGACTGTTTTAAGTTATAATCTGTTGCTATTCTGTAATGCTCCAGAAGTATACATTTTAGATTTGCATGCCCTCAATATTTCTATTGCAGGCATCCAAAAGAGCCATATTTTGCTCCTCAAAAGGTGTATTTTAATAAAATGTGAAACCCTCTGCTTTTAAGGTGTCAATCTAACAATGCTTAGATCGAAAGGCTACAGAACACTATTACTCCCTTAACTCTCTCTTCCAGATCTTTCTCTGTCACTTACATGTCCCAACTCTGGTACATACCCTGCCTCTCCTCTTCATGTTGGCCTGGCAACTTTTTACCACCTGAGAGCTTAGGATTCTATAAAGATTCCATCTACTTAGAGGTTGACCATTAAGACAATTTATCTTACCTATGATTGGTATTTCTCTGATGGATACATGGTAATGCCCTGCATTTGATTGTATTGCCTGTTGCATTAGTAATGGTATTTTGTTGATGCTGTCTTGCTTCTGAAATATGTTTCTGGTTTTAAGTTATTGTAAAATATATTTTTCACTGTAGCTAATCATGAATGTGACTTTTCTTTCTCTAACCAATTCATTTCTGGAGTTCTCCATGGGCTGCAAAAGAAGGGGAGCCCAGGATTGTTGAACCTGTTAGTGCACAAAAGTCTGCAACATCTATTTGCTCCCTAAGAAGCCCCATTATGTCCTAGTGCATTTCCTTCTCAGGCCCAGGAGTCATTCTCCTGTCTGCTGTGTCATTCTCCAAACAGGCTGCAATATTAATCCTCCAGGCCCCTTTGATCATGGTCTGATGCAGCAGTGGCTTGTAGGATCCTAAATCCTCTTCTTTCTCCTGATCTGGCTTAGGTGTTCCACAGGTTTGGGGGAGGGGATTCCTCAAGGCTGCAAAGTCAGTAGCTACAGATGAACCACGCAGATATACTAATGTCAGTGTAGTCACAATGGAAAGCAAAAATAAAGATTCAGAACTGGGCAGTGGAGCTCATAATTTTGGTCAGTGTCAGGCATTATGGGAGAGCTATTGGAGGACTGTTGGGGTTGACACAGTTAATGCAGTGTCTACATTCATGCTGTGTTGAGCTCAGTACATTAACCATGGCTCAACACTGCTCAGGAAGATGGTGTTACAATGTTGGCATAATGGAGAGCGTAGGTCTGTGGGAGACAAATTTAAGTGTAGACACATGCACAACTAGGTCTGTGCAAGACGGCTTAAGTTAACCTAATTTTGTACTGTAGATAAGGCTTGAGATGCTTAACTGCCAGCTGTGCCTTTGAAACTATCTGCTACAAACTATTACACTATGAGTAAGGCTATATTTTAGTTATGGTTATTTTTAGTAAAAGTCATGGATAGGTCACAGGCAGTAAACAAAAATTCACGGCCCGTGACCTGCCCATGACTTGTACTATATCCCTGACTAAATCTTGGGAGTGCTGCGTGTGCTTGTGGTGGTGGGGGATCCGGGGGGGGGGAAACCTGGGGGGCACTGCTGGTGCTGGGGAGGTTGTAAGTGCTTGAGGGGGGTGGCCCAGGGGAGCACCGTGGGTGCTGAGGGAGGGCATGAACCAGGGGGATCCAAGAGTGCGTGAGGGGGGAGTGTCCTGGGGGGCATCACAGTTGCATGGGGAGCGCAGATGCTGGGAGGCAAGCCGGGGGTGCCGTGAATGCTTAGGTGGGAGCAGCCCAGGAGCCCTGCTGGTGCTGGATGGGGGTGGCGCTGAGCCACCACCCAAACTGCCGCTGATGCTACTAGGGGGAAGCGGTGGCCCGACACTGCCCCAGCAGTGGCTGCTGTAGAAGTCACAGAGGTCACGGAAAGTCACAAAATCCATGATTTCCATGGCCTCTGTGACAAACTCGTAGCCTTAACTGTGAGGTATCATGTGGATCTGTTACATTCATTGGAGAACTTGGGGCTGAGATGTCAATGCATGAAAACTACTGCACAATACCTAAATACAGTTTGTTTTTCATCTTTTCCACAGTAGTTATGGTATGATACATTTATTCCTTAGCTCAGTGGCTCCCAAACTTGGGACACCGCTTGTGTAGAGAAAGTCCCTGGCTGGCCAGGCTGGTTTTTTTACCTGCCACATCTGCAGGTCTGGCCCATTGCGGCTCCCACTGGCTGCGGTTCCCTGCTCCAGGCCAATGGGAGCTGCTGGAAGCAATGCAGGATGAGGGATGTGCTGGCTGCCGCTTCCCGCAGCCCCCATTGGCCTGCAGCAGTGAACCGTGGCCAGTGGGAGCCGCAATTGGCTGAACCTGTGGACGCGGCAGGTAAACAAACTGGCCTGGCCCTTCAGGTGCTTTCCCTACACAAGTGGTGTCCCAAGTTTGGGAAACACTTACTTAGCTGTTTCAGAACTCTGTGTGTGAGAGATTATACCACAGTAAAAATCGCTATTCCAAAATGTAGCAAGGGGGGGCCTATCATTTCATGCTATATGACATTAGTCTCCTTTAAATGAAAGATATCACATGCTTCGTTATGCTTAAATTTTTTTTTGGCAAGCCACAGTTCTTTACCAATGTTGTAATGTCACGACAGTGCTAGTTCACATTGTTCTCAGGATGCCTTGTTAATTATTCCCAGTAGACAGGAGAAATAGGAATACTCATCCTCTAGAAGTAGTTAGTATGCTACTTTTTTTCCACTGATATGCTTTGTAGGAAGGCACCTTCTTGCCTCCATCAGCCTCCGGGTTTGTGCCTCTGGCAGTGGGGCCTGGAGTAAATCAGACCTACTGAAAATGTTTGCAATTCTTTGCTTTATTTTTTAAATGTTTACAGAGTAGGCCTAGGTATTTCTTTTAAGTGAACCACAAACTCACAACAGAAAAGGAATATATTTCCTTGCCCCCTCCCCAGGGTGTTTCCTTATTACACTGGCTTCTGGTTGCCAGTCCTTCCCCAAACAGCAGTACACTTGATTGTTTCTATTATAGGAAAAGAACAGCCTTCCACTTAGGAGAAGCCTTTTCTCCTTGCTGCCCCTAACCTTACTGCAGCATGTTTCTCATCCCTCCTCCCTGTCTCTCACCAGAAAGGGGGTTTATAAAAGTCACCAGCAGCCCTTAATAGGACTCAGGTGTTTCTAAGTAACCTGAGATACCCTCTTTTCAGCTCACAGGGAAAATGGTCTTTGCCATTTTAGGACTGATATATCTACTCTTCACCACTCTTATAACTGTCATGTCTGACTTTGTCACAGCTTTTACTTTTAAATCATTAAAAATTGCATAACATTCCTATCACCCTCAATTGAAAGGCATATATCCACTGGTTTTTGCTTTGCCATTCAGCACAATTGACTTGACATGTCTGCTATTTTGTAAGATACCTAAATGAAAATCTTCTGTGTTTTCTAATATCTCTTTTTAGCTTACTGAGTGAGGGAGGTATACGAATAATTCAAATGTTGAGACTGAGAGAATTTTTTTTCAGTATTTTTATTTTCATGAATTTTACTTATAATTTACACTGAGGGGAGGAGGGGGAAAAATCACAGTACCAAACTTAAACTCTGTCCTTTGGATTATTTAGTTAGTAATAATTATTTGGTCCTTAATGTAACTTTGAATTGCAAAGCTTTTTAAGGCATGAAATATTTTGAGATCCTCTGATGAAAGGCACTGTGGTCCAGACATTATTTGGTCCTTATATGGGAGCCCAGAATGGGAAGGGGCCTACTTAAGGACCAACCAGAATTGCAGTACTTCTACTTTTACTTCCTCCCCATTCCACTAGAGGCATACAGTGCTTCAAATGTAAAAGGTGGAGCAAAAGCCTTGCTTCCCTCTGTGTTCAAATAAAACAGTTAACATTGGGTAGCACATGCAAGGCACAAGCCCAGCTGAAACCCAAACCTAAAGAGGAGGCAGCATATGTAGTGGCAAAGTCTCATGAAGCATTCACACAGCTCCACACAACAAAAATTTACTGAAGCACACAAGCAATCAGGCTACAAAACTGGCAGACAAAAGGAGAATTGCTGGGACATCACACAATCCATATCAATGAAAAAAAAAGATAGGTTGTATGTGTTTAAAAAAATAATTCTATAAAACTGTGCAAATCCAAAAGAATCCATGAGGTACATGCATCCCCACAGCACAATACAGATGAATATGTTTTTTTGAAGGAGTCATTCATAAAACAGCAGGAATAGCAATATGTTTAGTTGTAGCATTCCAGTTGGATCAAATGGTTACTCTTTGTGAGAAATGTTTCCACATTAAGCTGGCATCGGTACACTGAAAGTCAATGAGACTTGTGTTCCTGCATCCCAGATGCTTTTGAAAATGTCCCCCATAATGTCCACAAAATATGAAAATAACTCTTAAAGTACTTCACAATCACTGCTTAGAAATTGTTTGTTAATGTGTATGCAGTGCACTATCAAAACACAATGTAACATGTTTACATAGCTAAACTGTACACCCAGACACCCTCAGGTCTTGATAACAGAGCATTCCAGTGTCTTAAATTTGATCAAATTGTTAATGGCAGTGAAACTATCCTGGTGCCAGTGGCACTAGCACTTGCTCAAATAGATGATCTAATTTTAGGATCATTCTTTATTATTATTTGTTTCTAGGACCATCCACAGTTTTCTAGGCACTGTACAAACATAAAGGAAGGCAAAATGCCTGCCCAAAGGACTTATTTAAAATGACAGATAAAATTGACAGAGTACTGGAAAGGGCATGCCATGAAAATAAAGTGCTCAAAGTGATAATGGGCCATGTCCTGATATTTTGATAACAGGATGTTTTTATCAATGGTGTAGACTTTTCCCCAATTGGTCAATCATCACATTATTAGTCAGATAATTTCTTGTAGGTCTTGTGGGAGAGGTCAGTCTTCAGAAGAGATTAGAATGCAGAGAGGATAGAGGACTTGTAGACCAGCTAAAGATGGGCTTTACATGTGTAAGGATACACAAAAAAAAATGTATAATATAAAGTTCAGGGAGAAATCTGTATCTGCTGCTTTGTTCTCTGTCTATAAAATGGGGATCATAGTACTTCCCTTGAAGATAAATCCATTACATGTTATGAAGTACTCAGATACTATGGTGATGGGAGGCATATAAGTAACTGAAATAGTACACCCATTATGCTGGTCATGTTGACATTTAAATTATCATAATTAGACTTCAGCATGAATTACTAAATCCCCCTACTATCCCATTACCCCTGCTGGCCATATTGTAAAATCACCTGAGATTTAGTAATATTTTTCATAAAATTAATACCAAAATTTTAAATTTAAAATGGCAATGTTCAGAAATGTTTGGTTAAGGCAAATTTCTATACTTACGATTGTAAACTAATTGTTGTTTCTATAGAAAGAAGGAGGATGTAGCATTACTAGGAATCGCTAGATGGCACTATTTCAGAAGATCTTGTTAGCTCTATTTATCTGAATGCGTTGGAATTAGCTTTTGAAAAAAGTGCTTATTAATTGTTGTGATGCACTTTAAAAAAAAAGGCTGAGCATATCTCTAGTAAAATCTTTTTTCCTTAAGTCTGTTTCTAAGCATATTTTTCTTAGGTGTAGTCAGTTGCTACTTTCAGATTATATTTAAGCAAATCGACACATTTTTACACATTTTTACACTATGTAAAACATACATAGTACTAAAATATTACATAAATGATAACTTTTTAATTGTACTAGCTGGAAGGAAAAAGTAGAATCATATTTTCTCTAGAAGCTGATGAAGACTGAATGAACTGTGAGGTTCATAGCTAGCTTACTGGTGGGAGGAAGAGATGATGATCTCTATTCTGAGTGCCTCAAAAATGCTGAGAAAGGCAGGTGAGGGAAGAAGGGGAGATGCCCAGGAGCTGAGGGGAGTTTACAGATGGTGAAGGGGTGAGGAGGGAGGGACTGTTGGGCTGATATTTTTCCACAGTAAGGGAAGGACCCTCCACTTCCTGGTACCTGAGCCCTAAATGGATGAAGAGTGAGGCATGTGTGTTTTCTTGCTCATTAAACCATGAATTATAAGTGACAGATTAGGTTTTACACTTAAAATAGATTACATTTTGAAAAATGTTTTCTTGCTGTGTGAGTCATAAATATATTTGCTGTCTATAACGAGCTTGCCCACCTTTCAGTTAACCAAAATGTGGATACTTCAGGCCGGGTTTTCAGAAGTGCTCAACATCTGCAGCTCCATGTGAAGTTAATGTAATCTGTTAGTATTCCACATAATGGTTATTTGGCACAGGTTTCAATTGTTTCTGTCATATTTGGTACATTTGAAGATTCAGGGGTGTGGAGAGGTCTTGATCTTTTTGGATCAAATTGTGGTTTGGTTAGTATCGTAAAACAGAACTGTGGCAGGTACCTACATCACAGGTAGTAACATGGGAGGGGAAGCAGGATAAGCAGAACCAGTACATCTCACTTTCACACACTGGTGGGGGGGGGGGAGGTTTGGAATGGGATGGAGATGGAAGGGTAGAGTCTAGGCCCTGCTCTAACACACTGGCCAATATACCAGAGAGAAAGGAATCAGTTGATTGTCATTACAGTTCTTTGTGATGGTTTGATGGAAAGAATGTACCTCTTTCTAACATTACCATCATTATAATAACAATGTAATTAATAACAATAGAAATATTAGCACCCCCATTCATTATTTTCAATGTGCCTTACAAGTATTACTGAAATAAGTGAACACTTTTAACTTTAAGTTGGGAGATAATTTAGATTTTACTTAGAGAAATGAGTCTATGATAAAAAAAAAAGAAAATAAAAAAAAAGAAATCCCGTAGGAACAGTTGTAAAAAACAAACAAAAACCAGTTCCATCAGCATGAAACATAGTCAACTTAAAAAAAAAAAAAAAGAAGTTACAAGAAGCTGCTACTTGTACTACTACGTAGCCCTTAAAGCCTAGGCCAATTTTTTGTTTTATTGTCATATGATCCCTATGTTGTCAAATGCTTTTTCTCTTCTGTTGGTGTGTAAACGACCCACACATACAAGAGGGAAAATTAAATGGTTCACTAACTCTAAAGTGGAAATAACAAACCTGACTATACATAAAATAATTTCAAATGCACACACACAGTAAACATCTTGTAAAAAAGGGGGAAATGATTGTTGTCTACTATTTAATTAATAGGTTAGGTGTTTGTAGTAGTTCTTGAAAAAAAAATTCTGACATATTCTGTTGTCATCACCTGCTTAATCAAAGAAAGACATATTTGCAGTATTTGAACCTAAACATTGCAATATTTAGAACTTGATAGTGAACGTGACTAGAAACTATAGGAAAACTGATTTTATTGTGCAAGATGCAAGAAATGCAAAATGTAAATAATAAAAAGTATATGAGTATTTTTGTTTGTTTTAATAATTGAAAGTATTGTTAGCAATATAAGGCATTTACTTATCTGTGAAGTAAGGTAAGTAAAAGTTTCCTTTTCTTTAAATATATGATGGAACTGAGACACACAAAAACAGCACCTTACATTTTTGTCAGAGATCCTGAGCACCTTCAAGTTACAGTTAGTGCAGCAGGTGATAAGTACTTGTGAAAATCAGTCCCATTATATCTGAAGTGGAGAACCATACCACGAGGCACCCCAAATCAGTGGCTGAATGTGATTGGTCAAACCTCAAATCTCAAAATAGAACTTAGATATCCTGACTCCTGTTTTTGTGATTTCACCATTAGATTACAGTTTCCAATTGAAAGATCCTTAAGAAAGCTTGAACAGTATAAATTCATTACAACTCATAGATCATTCAGGTTTTTTTTTCTTTTATTACTTCATGCATTTACCAAAATAAAAACAAAGTTGGCTTTTAGAGAAAAGAATAGAATGAGAGAGATTGTAAGCAAAGTTGTAGTAAAGACTGCATTTTTCATTTTGGTAGATATATGTGCTCTTATAAACTGTACATAGCAGAACCTCAGTCCTTGTGTTAATATTTTATAACCTTAACCATATAAAAGTTTAACTTGAGGATAAAAGTAATACATCAGCAGAAGCTAGCTGCTGAATAAGAATGGTTTGAAAAGGTTTCTTAAGTACAGAGAAGAAAGCATTGAGATCATTTGTGAATATTTCATGTAACAAGAACCAGTTTCAATGAAAGCCTTCAACTTTTTGGTACAAAGACCATCAGAAGATTAGGTATAACCTTTGGGAAAGGGTATTCCACTAATACCAAACACAGAAATATGTGAAATCCTTGATTGCCTTTGTTTTTAATATATATGCCCCTGTGATAAATTAAAAAATATGCGTAGTACTAAAGATGCCTTCATTCCATGGAAAGATTATAAAAGCACATGGAGAGGAGGAGAATTTCAATTAAGTATTTTTTTAGTAAGAAAAATCTCTGTATGGCCTATTTCACATGTGGGAATTGAACTGCAATATCTGAACCAGTTTTAAATTATTTAAAAGTGGCTGGAGATTTTGCCTGGCTGGTGGGGACACAGGAAAATTATTTGAACACTGTGTTTAAAACTTGTTCCTCTAAAATGGTTTAATTGGGTCTACTCTCCACTCCAGAGATGGCTCTGTGGAGTGTCATGGAGTGAGAAGTCAGTTCTGTTCCCAGCCCTACCAGTGACCTCAGGCTTTGTAACCTTGAACAAACAGTGATGTCACCTCTCTGTGCCCCAGTTTTCCCATGTGAAAAATCAGGATAATGATATTTACTTGCCATTGTAAAGCATTTTGACCTCTATAATTAAATATTTTTATTATGTAGAATGCTATAATTTGCAAAAAAAATAAGACATGATCTTTAATTTTTGTTTTCACTTTTGTTTATTATACTAGTGACCAAGCCTGCTACTATTCACGAAGGAGATTTCAGCCTCATATTATTATAGCTGCATGGACATTTTATAATGGTACTTGAAACTAGGGTTAAACCTGTGGTTTTCACAGGGTTTTAGTTTGTTTTTGGCAGAACTCATTGAATACAAGCCAACCTTGATGATCTTGATTAATTGGTCCTTCAGCCCTCGTATAGATTGTGCCGATCACAACACGTCTTCCATCCTTCTTGTATCCAGGCCTTCCTTCTCCATGTGCAGCCATGTCTTTTCACAATAAAATCTTCCCATCTCTTTGGCCAAGGGGTTATTTCAATTCCCATGGGTACCGCTCGGAGACAGCTGCAGTCCATTGGTTGTCAGTGAGCCTCACTATATGCCCATCGCATTTTACTATGCCTACTCTCAACAACGATGTCCCGCACTCCACTCTGCTGTCTGATCATTTCACTGGGGACTCCATTGCTGATTGAAATTCCCAGAATTCTTCTTTCCATTGCCCTCTCCATGACAGACAGTTGCTCCTCCTCTGTCTTCATCAGCGCTCATGTTTTTCTGCCATACAACATTGCTGGTAGTACTGTTGAGTTGAAGAGGCGGGTGCGTGTTGCCTTGTTGAGTTTTCCTTGGAGGACATCCTTGATAGAATTGAATGTGCACCAACCTGCTTTCTTTCTTCATGAGAGTTCACCTTCCTGATCATGGTGCATGTTAATTTCTTGGCCCAAATAAACATATTGCTCAGCTTCTTCTATTTGTTCTCCCTTGATTGTTATTTGGGCTTTTGGCAAGGTAACAGACTGCATACATTTTGTTTTGGAGTGGTTAATTTTCAGTCTGACTTGGCTGCTTTTTATATTGAGTTCTCGCAGTATTTTCTGTAGTATTTTCAGCGATCAACACCGTCCATGAATCTGAGATGGTTTAACTGCTCTCCATTGATTTTGATTCCACCCTTCCAATTCTTCTGCCTCATTACCATTTCAAGGCAGGTTGTGAAGAGTTTAGGTGAAACCGTGTCTCCTTGTTTCACACCTTTCTTAACTGGGATGTGAAGGGAGGTAGCAAATAAAGTTATATCTGTAGTGCAATCAGAATTTGCCCACACAAAATTAAAATAGAAAGAGGGGTCTCCTGAACCACTGCTCTGTGTCATATAGATCTTATTATGAATACAATTTATGAAAACATGCTTGCATTCCTGGTATTGCCCTCTGCAATGTTTTCTGAGGAAGAACATGGGTCTTCCCCTCCATCCATTTGGGCAATCAGAGACCCTTAAGAGGAAGTTGCAGCAGTCACACAATATGCATGCCAGAGAGCTCCTGGAGTGATTATGCCGCATTAAGGTTGAATGGTGGGGTTACACCAAATTGTTTTCAATTCTGGGCTGCCGCAACAGATCCCTAATGAAGATGGGCAGAGGTTTTATTGAATGTGAGCTAAACAGCATTTCCTTTGTGGTAGAGGATAACTTTCTTTAACTGATCTGTATTGGACGTGAGGAGTTACAATGCACATTTCTGGAAAAGGGTCCTAGAAAGGAAAGATTATTTGAAATTAATTTTAACTCCTATCTACTCTACATGTATATTTTGAAATATATTTCAGTATTTCCAACTTCTCACCTTGACTGTAACCTTGCTTTTTTAAAGCTATTTTAGCACCATAAGATCTCACATGTTGAAAGGCTAAGACCATGACTGATGTTGAACAATGGGTCAATTCTCTGTCAGAAATTGAAATAGCTTGTTTTTGCTATATTCAACAAATTGTAAATGTATGATGAGTTTGGTCTATTGTAATTTACAACAAAGCACAATACAGGACATAGCAGTCACCTGTCTACTAAGCCTCCAGTTTAGTAGGTAAAGCAAAGAAAATGTTTTTGAAATAATACCCTGATTTTTTCTTTCTTTCTACATCATATCATGTTATGATTTCATTAAGATTAAGTTATTATATACAGTAATGACAATGGCCCCAAATAAATGGGTTGAAGTAAACATGTGCAAACATGTGAACTCAGTAGCCCTATCCTTTTTCTTTTTCACCCTGTTCCCAAAGTCTCTTCTGTGAATGTGCTCTGGAGATCACCAAAAATTTGTACTCTATAGACTGCAGACACCCTGTGCACAGAAGCTGTGCAGGCTGCTCCTCGTCACATAGTGGAACCGCTCTAGCTCCACCATATTCAGACATAATAATGGAGCTCCATTTTAAGGCTGGACAGACTGGGGTACAGAGAAGTTACCAGTAACTGACTTATCAGAGAACACACAGTGAATCAAAGTCAGAGCTGGTAATAGAACACAGGTCAGGAGGAGAACCCACCAGATCAGTTAAATCCCATCAAAATAATTTTCATGATGTGTTCTAAGGTATCATAAAAGATGAGACAACAGTTTTCCATTCTAATAGAATAGGCTTATTGCCCATTGTGAATGTAAGTTATGTTTATGAAAATCTGAGATGTATTTGACTGTTGCATAAGAATGCAAATAAAGATGATGGACAAAACTCAACTTCAGTGGAAAGTTGAGGAAATCAAATCAAAGCTGCTGTAATGCATAAACTAGAGCTAGCTCAGGATATTTCTGTCACAGTATTTTTTGTAGTGAAAAAATGCAGATGCTTTCATGAACATTTCTTGCCCACCCCCAACCCCCTTTTTTGACCATTTCTCATGTGTACACTCACTAACATTTCATTAAAATGATAACCAAAAACTTGTTATCAGTCTCTGAAATCCTGTGAAAAACACACATGCCCTAAACCTGGCAAAAGTAGAAGTTTTGCTTGGAAAAGGAGGTCAGGATTTGGACTACATGACCACATTTCAATCTCAGTTACAACAAAGTCAACCCAGAATAACTCACTGTAACTGAGATCAGACTCTTACTCAATATGTTCAAAAATTAAACCATGATTGCCGTACCTTTAAAAGGAAAATAAAAGGAATGTATATGAAAAAAATTATAGGATGCAGCATATGAGTTTTCATAACGTTTTAAATATCTTGACAAATAGACAATTTCATTTAATTTCTTGGTCAGTTACATTTCATTGTTTTAAGTGTAGCACTAAGAATATTTTTGCTATCAATTTTTTAATCTTTGTCGGCAGAACCTACTTTACTTCAAATATCTCTAGAAGTCATAAAACATTTAATGTATAAGGAAGTGCATAAAACATATCCTTGTAACACTGTGTAGTGCCCACCACTTACTCAAAAATATAGAAGAGGTTTTGGAACTTAGCACAAAATATCTGCAGTGAATTATCTAATACTTGTTAGATACCTTTGTTTTTTATGATAATGTAGAAAACAGTTCATGAAAAGCAAACTACTTATGTTTGGGGTTTTTTTACCCAACACCGTGGATTTGCTAAGTTGAAGTGAGAGGACAGACAGCATACATATTGAGAACAGTTGTGCATTGTCTCACAAACTGATCTTTTTCATGACACAGATAAACAAATACAAGGGCTGGATACTCAGTTGGTTTAAATCAGCAGAGCTCCAAGAAACTGGCCCTATATTTTTGGTTGAAACCAATGGTAATAATTATGAAACTAAATATTTTTTGTGTAACGTTCATCTGTACCTGTACACATTAAAGTTTAATTTATATGCTAAGATGTACAGTAGTTTCCATTAAAAAGTCAACAGTTACTCAGTTATTACACAGTAGTAGTTACAAAACCACAACTATTATCTGTGGTAAGAACAGTGAAATACTGTGACATCTCAGATACTGAGGGCTGCCTCCTGTCCCAGTGAAGTCAATGACAGTTTTGCTATTGATTTAAACATGAGCCAGAATATCCCCTGTGGTTATGTTTAGACTGCAATATAAGACCAGAGTTAGTAGAATTCAAGTCACTAAACTCTGGGTTTGTTAACCTAGGATTTGAGCATCTATTCTCATTTGTAACCCCGAGTTACGAATTGTTGAACCCTGGGTCCCAACTGGGACTCCAGCATCTGTACTGCGTTATGCAGGCCTGAGCCCAACCACCTATATCCCAGATTTCCTAACAGGTTCCCAAAATGTGGCCATTCTAGCCACATTTTGTTCATGCTGCAATGTAGGAAAACTTGATTTGTCCCCCAAACTACAGTGTGCAGAGGACAAAGAAAGTCAACCCATGGGATTGTGTGATGCTTTTGGTGGACTCCCTAAGCACGAGTCCAATGGGGCTGTGCCTAAACTGCAAAGCAGTGGGGTTTGAAACCTGGGACCTGGCTTGGCTCAGGCTTTAATCCTCCACCCCCATGAAGTCCTGGGACCCTACTGCTATTTGGGTGCAGATGATAGGGGGGTAGGTTTGAGCCCTGGGTTTATATTGAAGTATAGACATAACCTATGCCTCCACTCCCCACACACATCCACCATCATCACACATGAGGGAAGGTTGTGTTATTCTCTGTAACAGGTAAGTACAGCAACTGTGCTCCTTCTTTGTTCCCAAGAGGACGTCATGCCTGCCCATCTATCTAGGGACTTGTGCGGCCCCAATTATTATGGTGTCTGAAGATCCCACAGACATTAGTAATTTTAGCCCCAAAACAGCCCTAAGAAGTAGGGAAGTAGTATTGTCCCCTTTTACAAATGAGAAAGTGAGATTTAGTGACTTGTGCAAGATAATGCAAGAAGCTTAAGGCAGAATCTGTAATTGTTCTCAGAATCTGCAATTGTTTTGAGTCCCTGTTCAGTGTTTTAACAACTATAGAAGTGGGTTTCAACCATTTTTCATTTGTGGACCCCCTCAGAAATTTCAACTGGAAATGCAGACCCCTTTGGAAATCTTAGACATTGTCTGCAGACCCTGTTCTTTCTTTCTTTCAAACATAGTCTGCGGACATCCAGGGGTCTCTGGTCCACAGGTTGAAAACCACTGAACTAGACCATCCTTCCTCCCATCTTGGTTTGTTTCCACATTGCCTTCAGTGTAGGGGCTGACCCTTAAGAGTACACAATTTACCCAAATTATTTTGATGTGGTTGGCTTCTTAGTGTTCAGGAAGCTTCTATGTTTTATGCCATAAATAATATTTTAATATTTTTCATAAACATACAATATTATACAAACCTAGAAAAAACAGATTGAACAAAGTAGGTACAAACATGTTCAGCAGAAAGAAGAAACAAAGATAGAAAATTTTAAAGGGAGATGTTTGACAGTTCAGTTTGTTTCATAGTACAATAACGCCTCACTTAACGTTATAGTTATGTTCCTGAAAAATGCAACTTTAAGTGAAAGGATGTTAGGCGAATCCAATTTCCCCATAAGAATTAATCTAAATGAGGGGGTTAGGTTCCAGGGAAATTTTTTTTCACCAGACAAAAGACTGTATTATATACACACACACGTTAGTAATTGGCTGAGCCCTCTTACTCTGCAAGCCAGCAGGAATGGAGGGAGATATGCACATTTCCCTTAAGTACACTGCCTTGCTGAGACCACAGCTCCCTCCGATCTGAGCCCTGTTCTATGGAAGATGGGGTAAGCGGGGTGCAGGAGCAGGGTACACCCTGACATTAGCCCCCCTCTTCCTTCCCTCCCCCCGCACAGCAAGCAGGAGTCTCAGGAAGCAGCTCCAAGGCAGAGGGCAGGAGCAGCACATGGCAGTGGGGACATAGCTGAACTGCAGGCAGCTGCTGCACAGGGAACTTAGGGGAGCAGGGAGCTGATGAGGGAGCTGATAGGGGGCTGCCGGTCCACCCTGGTTCCAAGCCCCCACCAGCTAGCTGCAAGGGGCTGCTCTTCCTGCAAGCAGTGGACAAAGCAGGTGGCTGCCAAACGATGTTAGAAGGGAACATTACACAACTTTAAACGAGCATGTTCCCTAATTGATCAGCAACATAACAATGAAACAATGTTAACTGGGATGTCTTTAAGTGAGGAGTTACTGTATTTGAAACATACTTTGTAGAATTAATAAGGAGAAAGCAACTACATAAAAAAGTCTTCATATTGGAATCTAAGTTAACAATATAAGCTTAATACCATAGTGGTCTCTATGAAATGAAAATTAAGGGAAAATAAGAAACGAAGAAGGATATTATGAGAAAGAGAGAGAGATGGAGTATGTTTCAAATGTATCAAATATCATAGGCATAAGACTATTTTTGGCTTTTATCTTTTTGTATAGTTTTTTTTTTAAATTCATAAATTAACTCTGGTTAGAAATTTTATGAATGTTAGGAATTGTTCTTTTGTGTGATTAAATAAAGAGTTCTGTGGCTAAGATTTCCCTGTTTTCATTTAATAAAAGAGCTTTTCCACCCAAGATCCAAACCACACACATTGTCTTTTCAAATCTACTTTAAGACAGTCTGAAGAAATCCCTGAAGTGTGTGTGAATGTTTATTGATATAATCTCCCTGTATCCTTCCCTGCTTTTATTGATTTTTTTTTATTTTGACTAAAGGCAATAAAAGAGACTTCATAAACATAATAGACCAGATTTAAAGTACTAGCTAGAGGATTATATAATGAAATTTAATTTCCTGCTCATAAAAATAAAAACAAAAAGTTCATTAGTAAGAAGAATATCTAGTATGAAAAATCCAGAGTGGTTTTATATTAAATAACTTATATGGTACATGTATTAAGTCATAAGGAAAATCATATGAACTCTTCTTGAGCACAGATAATCTTTTTTTTTTTCAGTTTAAAATGTCTGTCATTAGAGCATGGTTTCTAAAAGTTGCATGAAAAAGTGTCCTCCTGGTGTTGATCTCCTACCCTTCATGTGGGAGTCAGCTCATATGCTTCCACAGCACTGTAACTCACTTCGGTGGAGCTCTCAGGAGAAGGGACGGAGGTAGATAAACTGTGGGAGTAGTAGGCAGGCTGGTGGCTGGTGAGGACACACATCATCCCCTTCACCCTGTAGGAAACACTGTGTGGAGTTCTGGTCTCCCATGTTTAAGAAAGATGAATTCAAACTGGAACAGGTGCCGAGAAGTGTTACCAGAATGAGCAGAGGAATGGAAAGCCTACCTTTTCCAATGATGAGATAAGACTCAAAGAGCTTGGTTTGTTTAGCCTAACCAAAAGAAGGCTGAGGGGAAGATATGATTGGTCTCAATAAATACATCAGAGGAATAAATAGCATGGAAGGAGAGGAGTTATTTAAGTTAAGCATCAATGTGACCATAAGAACTAATGAATATAAACTGGCTATCGAGTTAGGCTTGAAATTAGACAAAGGTTTCTAACTGTCAGAGGAGTGAAGTTATGGAACAGCCTTCCAAGGGGAGCAGTGAGGGCTAAAATCCTAACTGGCATAAAGACTGAGCTGGATAAGTTTATGGAGGGGATAGTATGATGGGATTGCCTAAAATGGCATTTAGCCAAACTGCAACTGCTAGCAGCAAATATCTCCAACAGCTGGTATGGAACACTAGATTGGGAGAGTGTGACATTCTGTACCTTGGGGAAACATCCTGCACCCTCATGTTCATCCTTATAATATGATTGTGTGGTATCCAATGCAAAGTTTGTCATGCTAGGTGTCTTTGGAAGGCTCATGATGCATTGAACATTGTTGTTATAGTAATGTTATAGGTGGTACTGTTATGTATATAGTTATGAGGCTGAAAATGTGTCCCCATGGCTTAAAACAAGCCCAGACAAAACTTTCCAGGAGCATAGGGGCAGTTCACACCTCATCAGGGCATGTATGGGACAAACCCAGCCCAGCCCCTCACAAGAACAAAGGACACTGGCCTAGGCAGGAACAAAGGATCTGTTGGACTCTCGAGTGAGTCACCCCCCTTCCCTTGGTCAGTTTGGGACTATGATGAGGTAATGCTCACCTGACTCTGAACGGGGGGTGGGATAAAGCCAATGGAGAAGAAAGAACATGATAAAAGTGAGACTTTTGCTATGCTCTCTCTCTTCCACCTCCATCTGCAGACACCACCACCAAGTGACTAAAGCACTGATCAAAGGGGAGAGCCTGGCTGAAGAGCAACCAGCCAGCCTGTGGTGAGAAGCATCTATGTTTGTGAGGGCATTGAAAGTGTTAAGATCAGCTTAGAATGAGTTTTGCTTTTATTTCATTTGACCAAATCTGACTTGTTGTGCTTTGACTATTAATCATTTAAAATCTATCTTTTGCAGTTAATAAATTTGTTTGTTTATTCTACCTCATGGGTTCCCAAACTTGGTTTGTGGCTTGTTCAAAGCAACTCCCTGGTGGGCTGTGAGATGCTTTGCTTACCTGAGTGTCCGCAGGTACGGCCACTCACAGTGGCTGCAGTTCACCATTCCTGGCCAATGGGAGCTGTGAACCATGGCCACTGGGAGCTGCAAGTGAACGTACCTGTGGACGTTCAGGTAAACAAAGTGTCTCGCGGCCCACCGGGGCTTACCCTGAACAAGCCACAAACCAAGTTAAAATGTGGAACTCATATAAGCTTGCTGCATCCAGCGGGCATAACTGGACACTGCAAGACGGAGGTTCCTATGGTTGTGCATGGGATGGGAGATATTGGTTAGTGTCATTTGGTTGCACAATCGAAGCAGCATCTGGCCAAAAGTTTATATGCTAGAGGCTATGCGTGAACAGCCCGGAGTGAAGGTTCTCACAGCAGAGCAGGGTAACACTGACTCCCAGAGTCGAGGATTGGAGTGACCTAGGAGATCACCAGTCCAGATAACACCAGGGGAACATCACAGAGGTCTCTGAGTTATTACAGAGAATTCTTTCCCAGGTCTCTGGCTGGTGGGTCTTGCCCACATGCTCAGGGTCTAACTGATTGCCATATCTGGAGTCAGGAAGGAATTTTCCCCCAGGTCAGATTGGCAGAGACCTTGCGGGGGGGTGGGGGAGGGGGATCACCTTCCTCTGCAGCATGGGGCACAGGTCACTTGCAGGTTAAACTAGTATAAATGGTGGATTCTCTGTAACTTAAAGTATTTAAATCATGATTTTAGGACTTCAAACTCAGCCAAGGGTTATGGGTCCATTACAGGAGTGGGTGGGTGAGGTTCTGTTGTCTGCAATGAACAGGAGGTGAGATTAGATCAGTGGCGGGCAACCCATCAGGGTAATCCAGTGGTGGGCCACGAGACAGTGTTTACATTGTCCGTCTGCAGGCATGGCTGTTTGCAGCTCCCAGTGGCCGCGGTTCGCCATTCCTGGCCAATGGGATGTGCTGGCTGCCACTTCCTGCAGCTCCCATTGGCCAGATATGGCAAACCACAGCCACTGGGAGGCATAGGGAGCTGTGCCTGTGGATGGCAAATGTAAACACTGTCTTTAGGCCTGCCAGAAGATTACCCTGACGGGCCGCTTGCGACCCGCAGGCTGCAGGTTGTCCACCACTGGATCATGATGATCCCTTCTGACCTTAAAGTCTATGAGTCTGAGATGCCTTAGGCTGTACTGACTTTCCCGCATACCCCCAACAGGGTACCTACCAGGGAGTGAAGGAAAAACAGAGCGGGGACACACACATGCCATGGAAGTGGTCCTGGCCTCCTGAGCTTTAGCAAGGTTTGGATGTCGCTTTTTCCTGAGGAACTGGGACTGTCTCTGTGAGGAGGAAGTGGAAGGGAACAATCTAGCCCATATATTTTTTGAAAAACTGTAAACTACAGTCAGAGCAATTTTTGCAAAGTATGGAACATATTCATACTTTTTGTAACACGCATTGAGGTCTGATCCAGAGCCCATTGAAGTCAGTGGAGAAACTTCCATGGGTTTTATATTTTTTGCATCAGGCTCATTTACATTAATGGGAGTTACACATGCACAGCAAATGAAGAATACATCTATATATCTTTATTGTTTTGAAAGTGCAGCATGTAAAATACAATTTTTAAAATCAATTAAAATTGTTGGTTTCTTTCTTTGAATTATTTGTCTTAAAAAATAGTGTAAACTCATGAACAAATACAAGCCTGGAAATTTGTCATTTTTCAATTCCCGCCTTACAGTATGAAATACTAGCAATATGTGATGTGGAACTTGTATGTTTGTCTCTACATTTCTGTTTGCTAAAATAAAAATAAATAAGTTTCATAATGCATAATCAAAAATAGTATGATTCAGTTGTACATAGCAAAAACAGTTTAAAAATTTCAGGCCTAAGAACATCTGAATGTACATCATTTTAGATTACAGAATAGGGTAAAATAACTAGACATAATTAATCAGCCGTTTCTATCTTCACAAAAATACTATTCTATTTTACGTCAGTGGCCCAAAATGCTACTATTGTTAAAATTAACATTGAGAGCAGGTTTATATCCCCTATTATTGTAGAATACCCAACTATTTTTATAATGGTGTGTATCTATGTATAATCAAATGGTTATGCTTAAAAAGCAGTGGGGGCAGGGAAATGTGATGCACAGCTCAAAGTATGTGATCTTTCCATATTTCTACTTTATTAAAAATCTGAAGTTCCCTTATTCTGAGATTTTACTATTTTAAAATATTTTGTCTTTGCACATAGTAGTATATTGCTATTTTAATACCAAGAGACTAAATCTAGCTCAGTTGTGAATACTGATTATGGTATTTCAAAATAACACTCCTCTGTGCCAGCTGCACAATGCCAATTCAGGCCAGCTGAGGACACAGCTTTTTGAGAAGTGCAATAAGACTTCAATAGCCATACATAGCAGGCAGACTCATGGGAATGATGTTGGAGGAAGCACTGAGCTTGCTCATTCCGTCCCCCCCCCCCCCCCATTTTAATATATAATCTGATCTTTCCCTAGTAATACATGATTCAGCCATGGAATATTTTAAAGGCCCTGGGTTCAATTCTAAAATCAGTGGAGTTCTGGATTTAAGTCAGTCATGGGTGAAGTGGTTCCTGTCTGTTGAGTGATTACACTCTGATAGACATGGGAAGGTCAAGCCTCAGGGGGAAAACCCCACAAGGTCTCCAAAGGCAATTGGTTGCATGGTCCTGTCATTCTACCCAAATTCATTCCTGCTGAATTATTGTCTTAACAATATAACCAAACCCTGCCCACAACTTTAATTATTATTAATTATTATTATTATACATAAAGGGGATAAGAACATGTAGACTGTTTCCTTGCCACTCCCCCTTTGGGTTCTCTTGTTCTGTTTTTGTCTGGAGTCTGTGGCATATGCACGGGAACATCCCTTATAGTTGCCTTTCTCGCATCGTTTTTTGCGTGATTAATATTGCTAATCTTGAAGGGATGTTTGAAGTGGACCACATTGGATGGAGGGTGAAGAGATTTAGTTTTGCTTAGTCATTCAATTTTTTAAGATGCCTTTTTCTTTTTAAAATAAAATCTCTACGTGCATAGAATCCTGAATAGGTAGATTTTTTTTAAATTAGAATAAATAATATTTGTTACCTGTCTAGTTATTTACATGTAGCACTAGGCTACCTTTTAATGGTAAGAGACCTTGCACAATCCCCTGATCCAGCTCAGATAGTAATCTCTATTTCCCCTCTCTCCTCAAGTGTAGATGTCTAGCTTCACTATGTATGTTCAGTGTTTATGCTTCTCCCTAAGTCACTAAACAAACACGGTTGGTTTGTGTGTCCTATTAAATGCTGAGGCCCCAATTCAGGAAAATACATGCCAAAATGTAATAATGTGCTTAAATCCTATTGGCTTAGAAAGGATTTACTTAAGTGCTTTGGTGAATTCAGGACTAAATAAATAACTTTTTCATTTCAACTTGTCTCCACGAACCTGAATAACAAAAACTCTGATGTTCTTTCCAAACTGTATCTTCTGCAAGGTAATACAATCAATTCCATCTTTGCTAGCAACAATAGCCAGTAAAATGTTACTTATAGTGGACATCCAGAGAATCAAGGAGAATCAAAAGTACCAATTGTACTTCCGCATGAAATCACTGCAGAAAAGCAATGTAAAAAATCAGCTAACAAATAATGGATTATTTAGGTTGTTGGTAACATTTGTACAGCCACCTAAATATGCACAGTGTTTTATGGAAAAATAAAAGACAAGTTCCTGTCACAATTAACTTATAGCCTAAAGCCTTGAAGGCAATATGTAAAGTTAAGGAAATGCATATGTTTTTGTAGGTTTGGGATCTAAATGCTAAATTGAGATTGGTCATTCTAGTGTGCAAAGAGGTGGAGGATGCAAGGTGTCACTCACTTAACACATCACAACAAAGACCAGATGGAAGACCAGCTCCCTGTGGAATCTTTGGGGACTGATCATATAATTCCTGGTCTTCCACATGTACCAAAGGTCCAGGATGTTTTGCAGAAGGGAGCTTAATACAGGTGGGAACTTCTTGGTCAGGAAGTTCTGAAGTTGCTACCTAAACATAGCTCTTTGTGTTTGTCTCACACTACACTCCTTGTTAGCACTGTAGGCATGAAAACCACCTCAAAGTGATGGAAGAGTGGGAGGACATAAGGCCATTGCATCAAAACATCTACATAGTGGTCAACAGAGAGTTGAACACATGGCACTATCCTAAAGAATGTAAAAAGTACTCACTCAAGTTCTATGGAAGAACTGAGCACTATCCCTCCTGGGCCACTGTGGCCAGGACAGGACAGCCCCTTCACCATATAATCTGGCCCTAAGACATGACATAGTATGGAATGTCAGACAAAGGGAGAAGGACAAAAGTTAGAACAGAAAATGTAATTAGATAACCATTATTGGTGAATGTCCTACAGGTTCCTCTTTTCTCCCCCTAACTTAATATATGAGAGAGCAGGAAGAGTAGAGTGGAGGTGAGCATAGAACAGAAAGATCAATTTTAAATATAAAATTTCAGTCGACTTCTCCTTTTATGGACTAATACATCAACATAGTGTGCCATTTTTAAACATACCTGAGTTATTTAGGATAATAAATTGTATTGCTTTTTAATGTGAATTGTGCTCCTAAGACTCCCAAACACTGAAAAAACCCACCCAAAATTATTTAATAAGCAAGGAAAAAATCCCCATAAAACTGGAAAAAGATGTTATCTCATTAATTTTCATTGGAATCATCTTTCCAGCTTTTGGACAGAATTAATTTTATGACACATACACACACACTTTCAATTAAATGAAAATGTACCACATATCTCTGAGTTGAGTCTGGTTGTGTTGCCTTCTATTGTGCCATTTATTATTATGATAGTATTAAAATATGCTTTGGCCATGTGTCTTGATATCAAGAGAATTCATGTGAAGGTGAAGAAAAAAGTAGGCATATGTGTGAAGTATTCTAAAATGTAACTTCTTTTTTAAAAAAAGTAGAAGGTGCTGTCATAGGCCTGTGAGAAATGTTTTAATCATTACTATTGTCACTATGTGGTTAAATACAGTTTAGAAAACAATTAAGTATTTATAAGAGGTTTATTTATGGTTTTGAATTATTGATTACAAATAGGAGAGTAAATCCCAATGTTAGCTGCCACATGCTGAAAGCTCTCAACTAATCTTGTTCCATTTCCCTTCTATAAAATCCCATAGTTTATTCATCAATGGTTATACGTTTGCTTTCTTCCCTTCCCCCAACCCCCCTCCCTGGCCTTAAGCAGCACAATAGTTTCTGTGGGAAAATAGCAAGGTTTTTAACTGATGGACATATGTACCATATCCTGAAGCATGAGCTCAGAAAGTCATGCTATGATGCTTAATCAACTATACAGTCTACAAGATCCCTCTGACAGCCAAACATTAATATATCCAGGTGTCTTCTAGTTGGTACAGCTCCAGTAGGAAGCTTCAAAAAAGAATAACTTCACTAGTCTTTTATTCAATGGAATTAAATACCAAAGTATATTGCCACTCTGGTAGGACTTAGTGTTGTCACTTTTCAACAAAGAGCATTAGTGCTGAACTTCTAATACAATGGTGCTTAAAAGGTCAACCCAGAGTCTACATGGTGATGTGCAAAAGACCACATTATTTCCATATGCTTTTTGTAGGATATAACTTATCTCAGTTACCACTGTGCAACAACAGTAGTTAAGAATTGACTTTTTTTTTTAAATGGTGACTGCTGTAACACAGCTAATTTGAAAACAGTGGTTAGCATGTTCAAAGCAGTGTTCTTGAGTGTTTTGTAGAAAAAGATAATTTCATAATACAAAATGTATCACTACATGTTTTATTCGTTTTTATGTTAAAACTTTCACTCGTGGTATAATACAAATTTAAAGATGCAACGGCCCTTTTATTTACACAGTAATCACTGATGCTAATGGAAGTCCCATAGGCATATGAAAGGGAGGCTAAACTTTATTATAGTGTAGGAACTTTGAATAAAGTGGCTTGGCCAAACTGTGTCCTGTTTACACTCATGTAACAGCAATATAGTCATTAAACCCCATTTTAAGAAGTAGAAAAATTAGGTCCACTCTTTTAATAAAGAATATTATTCCTTACTGCAAACATGAATATTGTAAAAATCCCAGACTTTTTTATATAGAATAATTCTCAGTACAGATTAAATTTTAATTTTCATATTCTCTCTTTTAACAAACTATTTTCTCATGAAATTTTACACGATTTTGCCTAAACTGTCAAATCTCCTCTGAAGTTCAGTGCTCAGTCTGTTCATCTCACTAGTGAGTTCTTTCTTTAGAAGAGGCTCTACTTATATCTTCTAACATCTTTACCTGAAAGAAGTCACTCCGGTTATAATTTTCAAACACTAAAGTTACCAGTGAGTCCATTTACTACTAACTGTTAAGAGTCATTCCAGTGCAGCAGACTGTAGATAAAATCAGAGGAATATGGAAAAAAGAATGGATACTGCTTTAATCTAAAGAGAAAACGGGAGAGTAAAAAAAATACAAATTACTCAGACAATAGTTTTCATGTATAATTAAATGCATATTTGGCTAAAACTAATATATTTCATTTGGTAACTAATGCTGAAATAACTTAAACAGAAGTGGATTTCATTACTTGAAATACCTAAGCACAAATCCAGCCTCTTAAGGAAACAAGGTATTATTTTTGGGGACAAAATTATTAAGATTTCTTTTAATCTGATTTGTTTTCTAGTTATAATAATTTTTTTCCTCTATGGAAGTAATAGGACACTAGGCTGAACATTTTGAAGAACCTATGTGAATCAGAGTATAAGAGCTTCGGAACATCTAACAGATTCAGTGTTCTGATTTTTGTGCAATATGAATGGAGGACATGCTTTTAGTTATTTGAGTGGGGAAAAAGGTGTTGTGTTTCATTCCCTTTGCATGTCAGAAAATGCTGTAACCTGAGGTGAAAAAAAAAGAAGAAAATCAGGCATTAAAGGACATGGTCCTCACTCTTTACTTACTTATCAGAAGTAACTTCACTGAAGTCAATGGAGTTACACCTGTGTGTAAAATGAGTATTTGTTATTATTTAGTAGCAGTAATAAATAAATATATTATCATAGTGCTCAAAAGCCTGCATTATGTTGGATAATATACAAACAAACAAACGAGACATTCTGGTCCCTGAGGGGCTTCAGTCTAAATACACAAACAAGCAGGTTAGGAAATGTGGACACTATATTTAAGAAGAGACTCAAGCCCCTTATTCTTTGAGGTCCTAACTATTAAGACCTTGCTATACAAAACATAGTCTTCAATCTCTCTAGCAGTAATACATGGAATTAATGGATTTGGAGGATATTAAAATTCTACTTCTGCATCAACGCTTACTCTACATATTGTCTTGCTGCTATGTTTGCAATTTGAAATGTAATGATAATTTTTCTCCAAATCTGAAAATGGTGTAAATAAAAAAACTTTATGTAAATTTTAGTTATTTATTCAATGCCTAGATACTATAGTGAAGGGGGCATTATAAATACCACATATTAGTTAAAGAATCCCTTCTTTCATTGTGTATGAGCAATTTCCATTCCTTTTTTCCCCCCTCTCACTCATGGATTTCTGATTGCAGGTTGTTGCAGCTGTGTAGGCTGCAGGATAGGAGAGAGACCGGTGAGGGGAGGGGTGAGGCAATATTTTTATTTGACCAACTTCAGCTGCTGCAAAGGACAGACTTTTGAACATCACAGAGCTCTTCCTCAGGTCTTGAGAAGGTAACCAGAGTGTCTGAGCTAAATACAAGGTGGACAAATTGATAAGCATAAAGGATTGCACATGTGGTGTAGGAGACCACTTAAAAGGAAGTGGCAAGTAAAGGGTTAGCAGGCACTAAGGGGTATTACAAATCATTTTAATGAGCTATAAAAGCAGTGTCTTTGTTAAGTTCATGGTTTCTCATGTTCAGCAGAACCATGATTCTAAGTTCTGAGACTGTTACATAATAAGAATGCTTTTGAGAGATGTCCCTGTGGGTGTTTCACTCCAGGTGTTGGTGCGTTCCTGCACCTTCGCTCTGAGATTTTGACAGCAATACTCATACCGGCCGTGCATGTGCAGGCCCCCCTGCCCCGCTAAGTGTACCTTAATAGTATGCGTGCGCAACTGGTCTCCTCGGTTCCTTCTCTACCATCCCCGTCTTGAGATGGAGCTCAGTAGACTTGTTAGAGACTTCTCTCCCTTTGTTAAATACCTTCCTTCTTAGTTAGTTTTTTTGTCCCCCAGTAGTACTTAGATACCACTTCTCCTATCTTTTTCTCTCTAAACAAAAAAACAAAACAAAGCCAACAACAACAACAACAACAAACCCCTTTTTGTTTCTGTCAGCGGCAGCCTGGCTCCCCAGGCTTTAAGCACTGCTCTACCTGCAATGATGCTATCAGTCTCTCAGATGACCATTCAAAATGTGTAAAATGCTTAGGGGAGTCCAACATCCCCCCAAAATGTGCCCACTGCAGCAAGCTAAAATCCAGGGCACGTAAGGACAGGGAGCTGAGATTAAAACTGCTCCTCCTCCGGAAGTCCTTAGGGTCAGCTTCCGACCCGGGTGCTGACTCTGCTGCACACTGCAGCACCCCTCCCCCCCGACCCGCCTCAAAGAAAACCTAAAAAACCCAGCACTCTCTCTCATATGCAAAAGGTACTTCACGGGAGAAGACTTTTGACATGCCAGGCTCCTCCGGCACCACGCAAAACCCGCCTGTGGCTTCAGTGGTAATGCAAAGCTCCAGTGCTGAGGCTTCAGGCTTCCAGTTGCCTGCTTCTCTCATGGCACCTCTCTCATGGCATGTTGACATGCCTGAATCCCCACAGACTATTATTGCACACCCGGCACCAGCACCTGCTGAGCTGGATGGCAGTGAAACAAGGCTCAGGACACTGGTGCAGAGGAACCTTTCTTCACAACAGATTCCTCTTGCACAACTCTCACCTCACAGAGGGGTTCCAGCACCACAATTTACACAGTCAAGGTACCTGCTGGTGTCACCTATCCTGAAGTCACTCCTACTTAATGCCTACTTCTCTCCAAATGCTCAGTCAGGGTCCAGGCAGCCCTCTTCCGGTGATGAGGAATCTGGACTGCAGGAGGAATTTTCACCATATCAAATCTCCCATCCCCAATCAGTAGAGGTCATAGAAAAATTACCTTGTCCTACTCTCAGGATCCTGCCCCAGGGTGTGTAAAGTCCTGGATGGCACCACCCATGCCCTTACCACCACAGTGGCAATCAGGGTCGGCTCCAGGGGTTTTGCTGCTCCAAGCAGCAAAAAAAAAAAAAAAAGCGCTGCGATTGTGATCTGCGGCAATTCAGCGGGAGGTCCTTCGCTCCAAGAGGGAGTGAGGGACCCTCAGCCAAATTGCCACCGAATAGCTGGACGTGCTGCCCCCTCTCCGGAATGGCTGCCCCAAGCACCTGCTTGCTAAGTTGGTGCCTGGAGCCGGCCCTGGTGGTAATATTGAACTCCATGGGCATCTTGTCCTCGAGACCACACTTGCTATGCCTCCACAGCCAGGCACGACACATGCCCAGCACCGCCAGTTGATGAACCTGCCACTGACATTATACTGCCACTCTGGCAAAATATGACCACAAAAATTACAATAAATTCATGGATTTTATTGATGACATTCTGGAAGTAAAGAAGCAACAATTTATGGCTCTAGTTTCTGAGAGACAAATCATCTCATGTACCGCTCTTCTAGCGGCCCTTGATGCAGCCAAAACTGCAGCAAGATCCACTACTACAGCAGTTGTGATGCACCAAGGTTCATGGCTCTCTTCTTCTTTTCCTCAAGTCCAGAGTACCATTGAAGATCTTCCCTTCGACGATGACAAACTCTTTGCCTCCACGGTGAAAGACGTACTTCATTCAATGAAGGACTCAAGGGCAACTCTCCGGTCCCTAGGAATTCAAACCCCTATGACAAGAAGGCGACAATATAGTTTTCAACCTTTCCAGCGTCCATGCTACCCCACATACACCCAGCAATTTCATAGATCACATGAGCAACAACAACAACAGCAGCAGCAATGCCAGAGACCCAGATACCAGCACCGCCGTCCCAATTCCTCAGCAGCGTCTCTACCCCCTCCGACTAATAAGCAGATTTGAAGCCTTGGTCAAGGATATAGAACACAATGTTCCCACTTCAGCACTTACACTGCATGGCCCTATTTTTGGACACCGCCTATAACCATTTTCCCATCAATGGCAAAACATTAGCACCGACAAGTGGGTTATAGAGGTCGTTACAATTGGCAATTCCATCCTTTTCCTATCCTTGCCTCCTGCCCACCCACCCTCCCCATTCCTCTTCAGGGACCCCTCTCATGAGCAACTGCTCCTCCAAGAAATACAACATCTCCTTCAATTGGGAACAGTTGAAGTCGTGCCCAAACAACACAGAGGGAAGGGTTTCTATTCCCATTATTTCTTAACAGAAAAGAAAACTGGAGGATGGTGACTGATTCTTGACCTCAGGCGACTCAACAAATTTATCAAAAAGCAAAAGTTCAGAATGGTTGCCCTCACCACCATAATCCCAAGCGCTGGAGCAGGACAATTGGTTTTCAGCCCTTGACAGGACGCCTATTTTCATGTGACTATACATCTGGCCCACAGATGTTTCCTTTGTGTTACCCTTGGCTTGACACACTTTCAATACAGGGTGCTACCCTTCGGCCTATCCATCGCTCCCTGTGTTTTTTCCAAGCTCCTAGCCATAGTCACTGCCTATCTCAGGAAACAAGGGGTCATATTATTTCCTTACCTCGATGATTGTCTCCTCAAAGCCTCAAAGCTCGACAAGGCACTTCGATTCACACAGCTCAGTGTCGCTTTTTTACTATCCCTCGGCCTACAAATAAACAAAAACAAGTTCACATTATCTCCTACCCAGCACCTGGAGTCCATAGGAGCACACCTCGATTTCCAGACGGGAATAGCATCTCTCCTGCCTGACCGCTTCAACACCATAAAACTCCTTACCACAAAACTTTGCAACAGTCCTCAGGTCACTGCTTGAGACTGTCTACAACTATTAGGTCAAATGGCCTCGTGCACTTTCATGGTAAAAAATGCACGATTATACATGAGGTGCTTCCAAGCTTGGTTAGCCACAGTTTACAGACAGAATGTACATGCTCTAAACAAGCTTCTATCCATACCTTTCAGAGTCAAAGGCTCTCTGCTATGGTGGACAGTTCCCTCCAACCTCTGCTCAGGAGTCCCCTTTTTCCAGGATGCTCCATCCCTCATAATGACTACCGATGCACACATGTCCACCACACAGCCCAGGGGTTATGGTCTTCAATCGAAACCTCCCCACACATAAACGTCCTAGAACTTCGAGCCATACGCAACACCTGCCATCACTTCCTCCCATTGATCCAAAACCAACATGTATGGATAATGACATCGCCTGCCTGTTCTATGTAAACAGGCAGAGAAGAGCTCACTCTCACTCGCTTTGCACAGAAGCTATGAAGCTCTGGAATTGGTGCCTTTCTAACAACATCCAGATGTCAGCCACCTATTTTCCCAGGGCTCTGAATACCAAAGTGGATGAATTAAGCAGATGCTTTTCCTGGGATCACGAATGGGAGATAAACGAGATGATCATTCGCAACATATTCCGCATTTGGGGCTACCCAACCATAGGCCTTTTCGCAACTGCAAAAAACACTAAATTTCCTGAATTTTGCTCCAGAGTGGGACTGGGAAAATATTCCCTAGGAGATGAGTTCATGATCTCATGGGATCAGGACTTACTATGTGCATTTCCCCCAATTCCAGTTCTCCACAAAGTTCTGACAAAGATACGAACAGATCATGCCATGGTAATTATGATTGCCCGGTCGTGGCCCAGACAGCCATGATTTCCATTCCTCACCAGAATGGCAATTCGCCCACTGATTTCATTGCCCCTCACTCTGAACCCCCTATTGCAGCAAAACAGCCAATTTCTTCACCCCAGCCTGTCCATGCTTCACCTCAAAGCTTGGTTCCTACACGGTTCTCCCAAAATGAACTAAAATGCTCTGAGCAGGTTCAAAGAGTGCTCCTACATAGCAGGATACAATCTACTTGCATCACCTATCTCCGAAAGTGGAAGCGATTCACACACTGGTGCTCAGCTAAATGAATTCCTCCTACTCTGCACCTCTTCCGCCCATACTTGACTACCTAATACACCTTAAGCAATCAGCTCCATTAAAGTCCACTTAGCTGCAATTACAACTTTTCATGACAAGATCAACAATACCTCTGTTTTTGCTCATCCAATCACCAAGCGTTTTCTCAAAGGGCTCCAATCCTTATAACCAGACATTAAACCTCCTACTCCTCCATGGGACCTTCACTTGGTATTAACCTGCTTAACTCAACAACCATTCAAGCTCCTAGCCACTTGCTCCCTCTTACACCTCTCTATGAAAACAGCATTCTTGGTGGCAATCACCTCCACCAGACGGGCAACAGAAATAGCATGGTGGACCCACCATAGGTGCTATTTTTTAAGGACAAGGTTACCTTCTGACTACACCCCAAATTTTTTCCAAAGGTGCATTCATAATTCCACACATCAATGAGTCGATACACCTACCAACCTTCTTTCCTAAACCACATGCAAACTCTTTTGAATCCACAATGCATGTGTTAGATGTATGCAGGGCTTTGTCCTATTTGGACAGAACCAAGCCCTTTCGGATCTCCTCTAGACTCTTTGTCTCTATTGTCGAGTGCTCCAAAGGGACACCTATTTATACCCAGAGACTTTCAAACTGGATCTCTAAGTGTATCTGACTGTGCTCTCAGATAAAGAAAGTTACACTTCCAGCTGGCATCAGAACTCACACCACTAGTAGCTTTTCTACACAAAGTTCCTTTGACTGACATATGTACGTGATTAGACAGAGCTGTACTATCTACTGCATTCCTACCAGATCCGAAGTCCCTACCTCCTTGAGATACACTGCTTTTCAGTCACCTGGAGTGGAGTACCCACAGGGACATCTCTCAAAGAAGAAGAAGAGGTTACTTACCTATGCAGTAACTAACGTTCTTTAAGAGTGACCCTGTGGGTGCTCCACTACCCACCCTCTTCCCCTCTACTTCGGAGTTGGGGTAGCCTCCATGGTGGTGAAGGAACTGAGGAGACCGGTTGCTCACATGTACTATTAAGGTACACTTCAGCACATGGCGGAGGTGGGAAGGAGGAGAGGACAGGTCCTGCGCATGCACAACCAGCATGAGTACTGCTGTCAAAATCTCAAAGAACATCAGTTACTGCACAGGTGAGTAACCTCCTCTTACTGTACAGTATCTGCCGCAGAAGAATAAATGCGGATCAGGGTTATCCAATTGTTTATTTCTGAATTCCAGATGCTACAGAGTGTCTCAAAACTACGTTGTTGGCTATTTTAACACAGAGGTTTACTAAACAGATAGGGTTTACTACACAGAGTCCCTTTGTGTAGACAAGGAAGAACTTGTGTTTTGCAAAACTGGTATAGTTTGTAGCTTATAGTTAAAGCATTTTAAAAAAAAGAGTTTATATAATAGTTCATCCTTGTCTAGGCTGTTCAGAGAAACAGTATTAGCACTGCAGCTGATAAAAAAAATCAGGGGAATTAATATTTTTTGAAATGTCTTCCTCCTGTTTACTCATACATTTTTTGAGTAGCTATATAGCCGGTGAAAAAACAAAGAAAAATTCTCCAAGAGAATTTGTCAATGCTGTTTGGCATATTTTTTTCAAAATGTTGATTTCAAAAGTTTTGGAAATTTCAAATTCTGAAAAAAATACTCACTGTAATTAGAACCTACCTAATTTCCATTAAATGTGTTTAAAGGATCTCTGAAAATATGGTGGTGGGGCAAGTGAAAACAGTCCCTAATCTGCTCTTGGGTGTAAATAATCATATCAGTTTGACAGCTCAGGTCCCTGTTTGGCTATATGTATGGCTGACATGGCTTAAGGGCACTTTACTCCAGGTAAGGTCTGTATTAATTTAGACTCACAAAAGTGACTTCAAATGTGTATGTCTATCTCTATTATCATATTTGTTATGACTACAAATGGGAGTGGGAAAGGTTTATCTAGCAGGCAGAGCTTTCTTCATTTAGTGTTTCCCAGAGATCTCACTGAAACCATCAAACAAGCTTATTTTGTGTGGTTTCTACCTTGGGAAATCCACCCCTTGGAGATGTAAGTCAATTATTCCATCTATACAGAGAAGGGGAAAAAAGGGAGCCCTTGAGCTCCAAAGACTGCCCCTTTCACTGAATGTTCCCTGTGAGACAGAAGCCAGGGAGGGAAAAGCAGCAAGAGATGCCAGCAGAGAGAAAGGAGCAGTGGGTGTGGGAAAGCTGCCGTAATCTACAGAATTATTCCCACTGCAGGATCACTTCCTATCTGGGAATGAAGGTAGAAAGTAGAGAGCAGCTGCTGGCTTGTTTTAAGATGTTCACCTGACTTCTCTTCACACTATCTTCAATACCCAAAGTGTCTCTTTTATGTTCCCAGTACAACTCACAGGCAGCACAATTATGTGAAAGAATATGTTCTTCCCCTCCTCTCGGCATGAGCCCCTCTCGTGAAAAGGGAAGCACAGAATCTCCCAGAAAAAAAGAGGGAAAGAGAAAAGAATAAAAGCAGCAGAGAGATCTGAAATGGTGAGAGACAGAGGAAGGGAACAGAAAAAGATACTGTGGAGGGAACTTAGAAGTTAAAAGAAAGAAAGAGAGGTAGAGAGGAATCTGGGAGGAACAGAGAGATATATAATGGGAGAAGAGGAAAGGAGAGAGAGAAAGAGAAAGTGAGGCAAGAATAGAGGGAAATGTGGGAGAGAAAAAGAAAATAGAAACCAAAAACAGTAAATAAATAATGGAAGGCAAAACCTGCAGAAATAAAAGGGGGAAAAAGAAAACTGATGAAAAAATAGGCAGAACTTCTGTTTTCAGAAAATAACAGTTTATTTGAAACAAACAGCAGCAATCAACAACATTGAGCATATGCTGACAATTCCTAATAGTACTGAATGCCAAGTGCTTTTCCCACCAAAGTCAACATGAAGATTCTTTCCATCAGTTAACCTGTTGACAGAGAGAGTTTGTAGGGACAATGAAATAAGTTTAGAGACATTTACTGCCATACAAGTTTCCAAATAGATAGTATTTATTTATTTGTGTCATACTATAAACCTGTATCCAATTACCTATATAGGAGGCAGTTTGATGCAAAATTCTATTTTATACAAAAAAAAAGTGAAGTTTTCCTTTAACAGAGCCAACTTTGCACCTCTTACCTTGTGCCTTTTAGCATTAATCTACTTTTTCCTTCTCATCCCTGATAAATTAATGGCAATTTATGAAGTTCAGGTCACCCCATTCTGTACACCATCTGCCTTTGTACATCCTGCTGCTTGTTCTTCACTCTCTCTCTCTCACACACACACACACACACACACACACACACACACACACACACACACACACACACACACACAGAGTGACAAAGTTCCTCCTCTACCTTGGTGAGTCCTTCGCTTATTGGTGGATTTGTTCACCTCAGAGATTCACCATGTGGGTCAGGAAACAGCCCAGAGACCTTCCCCTCTGGTAGAAGCCACAGTCCAGGTCAATTCCTCCCATGTCTTATCAGGAGTTGGGAGGTTTGGGGAGGGCGGGGGGGACCCAGGCCCGCCCTCCACTCTGGGTTCCAACCCAGGGCCCTGTGGACTGCAGCTGTCTAGAGTGCCTCCTTGTACAGCTGCACAACAGCAACAGCTCCCTGGGCTACTTCCCCATGGCCTCCTCCCAATACCTTCTTTATCCTCACCACAGGACCTTTCTCCTAGTGTCTGATAATGCTTGTACTCCTCAGTCATCCAGCAGTATGCCTTCTCACTCTCAGCTCCTAGTGCCTCTTGCTCCCAGCTCCTCACATGCATGCTATAAACCAGGGGTCTCAAACATGCGGCCCGCGGGCCGCAGGAGCTCTTCCCTGCGGCCCGCGGAGCTCCCCAGGGCCGCCCAGAGGGGGGGCAAAGGGGGCAATTTGCCCCAGGCCCTGGGCTCCGCAGGGGCCCCCAAGAGAAAAGCGGAGGCTACCGCCTCCGCCCCTCTCCTGGAGCCTCGGTGCATAGAGCGCTGAGTCTCCGTCCGAGCGCCTGAGCCCCGCCCCGATCCGAGCCGCGTGGGGAGGGGGCGGGGCTGGGAGCTCTGGGCTGAGCGCTGCGCTCGGCGTGGAGCTCACAGCCCCGCCCCCTCACCACGCGGCTCTGAGCGGGACGAAGCTCAGGCCTCGCCAGAGACGCGCTCGGGTAAGGGGGGGGAAGCGGGAGCCGCTGGGGCCGGGCCGGGCCTGGGTGGGAAGCGCCGGGCCGGGCCGTGGGGAGAGAAGCGAGACCCGCCAGGCCGGGCGGGCCGGGCCGGGGGTGGGGAGGAAGCGAGACCCGCCGGGCCGGGCTGGGGAAGGGAGCGACCGCCGGGCCGGGCCGGGCCGGGCCGGGGGAGGGAAGCGAGACCCGCCGGGCCGGGCCGGGGGAGGGAAGCGAGACCCGCCGGGGCCAGGCCGGGCCGGGCCGGGGGGTGGGGGAGGGAAGCGGGACTGGCCGGGGCCGGGGTGGGAAGCGGGACCGGCCGGGGTGGGGAAAAGAGGGACCCGCCGCCACCGAAGCGCAGCCCGGTCTTTGGCGGTGGGGGGCCCCTTCTGTTCCGGGACCCGCTGCCTAAGTGCCCCGCCGCCTAAGTGCCCCGCCGCCAAGCCACCAAACTGCTGTTGGTGGCGCTTAGCACTTTCCAGGAGGGAGGGGGGAGGAGCGGGGAGCCGCGCGCTTAGGGGAGGAGGTGGAGAAGAGACAGGGCAGGGGCGGGGCCTCATGGAAGGGGTGGATTGGGGGTGGGGCCAGGGGCAGCAAGGGGGCGTGTCAGTGATGCGGCCCTCGGGCCAATGCACTAGTCCTCATGCGGCCCTCGGGGTCATTTGAGTTTGAGACCCCTGCTATAAACTGAAGTGAGGTCCTTTTTAACTCAGGTGCCCTGATTAGCCAGCCTGTCCTAACTGATTCTAGCAGTGTCTTCTTAATTGGCTCCAGGTGTCCTAATTAGCCAGCCTGCCTTAGTTGGTTCCAGTAAGTTCTTGCTTGTTCTGGAACTGCCCGTGTTACTTTACCCAGGGAAAAGAGATCTACTTAATCTGGGACTAATATATCTGCCTTCTAACACTCTCCTGTAGCCATCTGGCCTGACCCTGTCATAACACACACACTCTCAACTTTGATTTCTGCTATTCTGTTGCTGTCCAGTCCGTAACAACTGTCTTCTCATTCAGTGACTTCAGTGAATTTGCTCTTAGTATTCAGCCAATGGTCTTGTTCTCCTCTGATAATTTTCACATGTTCTCTTTTGTTCCAAGTACTCTTATTTATTGTCTTCTGATAATTTAATTTTTGTTCTCATCTGTATATCCCCCTGGTTAATTTTATTCAAGAGAGTGCTCCCACTGAAGTGAGCACAGCTTTAATTATAATGCATCCAGTAAAGCAAAGATAATGCACAGTGATGTCTTTCTATTTGCACACATGTAAACTAACATGATCCGGATACCATTATATCAATTGTATATTAACTAATCTCCAATTTTGCTCTTTTCATATGATAACATCTTAACGGTTACCCTAATAACAGAATAAGATAAAGTAAACATTTCAATTTTGCAGTAATATAAATAAAAAAGGAAGCTGCAAGACAACATAAATTTATCTTTTTTATCTTTCCCTGTGGAATAATTGCAGGGTATGATTGGCAAATAACTTCCTTTTGAATAAAACTGCTGTTAAAAGCTGATTTACATATTACCTACATATTGTCAAAGTTAAGGCAACTACTTTCAGGCTTACTTTTAAGCACATTCTTAGTTATACCATGCTGAATCTGGGCTCACTAGTTCAGAGTTTCTTAATGAGCATTCATTGTGGCATACATTGGATAGGGTTTATAAAATGTTTTAATTTAAAAAAAATACTGTTTCTTTTCTTATTGTGGCAACGGGTAATAATAATTTCGGTTTATGGTTCTGCTGCAAGGGAATTAATTTCATTTATTGTACACTGCCAAACAAGAAGTACTTTAAAATGTTCATTAAACACACATAGAAGGTAAAGAAAATGGGGGACTAAACAACTTTTTAGACTAAAAAATAAATCATATACATCTTCATTTTTTAATGAATACTCATTTTGCATCGCTTGATATTACTGTACAGTCTGTGAAAGGAATGCTTTGCTTGGAAGTCTCTTAAATGACATAAAAAACCCTTGTTGGGAAAGAAGAAGTTTCATGTAGTAGCTCTCAGGTCTGTTAGTATAGTCTGATTTTGTTTCATCTTAAGAAAAAACAAGACAAACACACAAAGTGGAAGAGAGAAAAGAATAACAAATGATATGAAAATGTCTTTTTCTGATGCTTGTATGAGGTGGTGTTGTAGCCATGTCGATCCCAGGATATTAGAGAGCTAACGTCTGAAATGTAATATCTTTTAATGGACCAACTTCTGTTGGTCATAGACAAGCTTTCGAGCTGATCTGAAGAAGAGCTCTGTGTCACTCAAAAGCTTATCCCTCTCACAACAGAAGTTGGCCCAATAAAATATATCACCTCGCCCACCTTGTCTTTCTCTGATGCTTATTGTTCAGTTTCTAGAAGACCATGCTCACAATAAACAACCCATTACAGAGTTAGCCCCTATTACAAACTGACTTTACTGCCCTAGCTCTTGAAAATGTTTGGATAGGCTTCTTTTGTTTCCAGTCTATAGCCACTTTATTGGCCATTCTGTGGGAGGCAAAATATAGCAGAGAAGCAGAATAATCATGTGGTTAAAGTACTGGCTGTCAGGCTGTCTAGAGTGGATCACAGCTGTGAGTTCCAATCTCAGGTCAGACTGTTAAAAAACAGGGCACACCCTAAACTGATAGTATATTCTATTATTAGTTTTCACCAAACCAGTAATAAATGTCTTGCCATGGAGTCACAGACAGTCTTCTTCAGCTCTCCAGACCCTCTTTACCACTCAGACGAATTTGATTTTGTGATGAAAGGTTGTTAAAACCAAAAATCACCACCCATTAGGTCACTCCCGACCTCAAAGTGCTAGACATTTACCCCACGTCAATGGATACTCAGGATCTCACACCAAAAACAATATTGTAGCCAATTTTTTCTGGTAAACTAGCTAAAGATTATAAGAAAAAAGAAATGAGAGTTATTGATAGGTTAAGGCAGGTAAAATACATTACAGGTGAGTCAAAGTTTGTAATTCCAAATAATCAGCAAATTTGTAGTAATCTGCTGGTTTCCCATAAGTCTCTCAGGGCTACCCAAAATGGCTGTGGAGATCTCTGTCCAATTCCTCATAATTCCCCCTGTCAGAATCCATCAGTCCAGAGATATAGGATTGCTCCCAGGGTTCATTCTTATAGTTGTCTTCCCCAGAAAGCAGTCTGGCACATGTTCCCATCACAGCCTGGGTCCGTAGATTTACCATTGGTGAACGCAATGACCCGTGCTTTGAAGTTAGCATGCTTCTCATTTACAGTTCTAAGCTTCAATACCAGTTAGTGGGCAACAATGACCTACATAATGTATTTAGTTACAGCCATCTGGACACTCTTTTATTAGTTTATTAGTTTTCCTGAACAATGTGACAGAAACAATTCTTCATTAGTTTTCATGCAGTTTTACACATTAAGTAAATTCTCATCTGAAAGTTAATACATCCTTTGATCTAGGGCTAAGTAAGTACAGGTAGATATATAAGGCAAATTGTAATGTAATGACATTCAACAGGTTACAGATAAATGAAGACAACACCATCACATTTCCTTTGAATTATGCCAATATCAAGTGAATTGGCCTGATCACATTACAATGCCTTTTGATACCCCTTTGATTTCTATTAACATGTAAGTGAATTAACCTGCTGCCTTAGTCTGAGCTGGCAACCTATTAGACAGCATCACACTGGCCTAATACAAAGGAGATTGAGGATGAATACTTGGCCCTGTTGTAGACTTTCTGGGCAAGTCACTTAAACCTCTTTGCTTCAACTCTCATTCTAAAATAAAGATGCTTCTTTGTCTAGCTTTTCTATTTATTTTGTAAGCTTTTCAGGGCAAGGTTCTATTTCCTACTCTTTATATGTTGAGGACTTGGCACACAACTGGAGACCAATCTCACATGGAGCCTCTAGAACTACTGAAATACAATACCACTACCAATAATAACTGACATTTAGCTGTTTGGGAACTATTTTCGATTTGTCCTGTTTGGTTAAGCTGTACTATTATCAGACAGAAGGTAAAAAGAGAGATGGGAAAAAAAAAAGATGGTAGTGGTGGTGGGCTGAAATGAATAATAGAAATCTTATTACATTACATTTTCTTTTTCATAGGACAACATAATACAATGGATATAATTATTGATTCTCTACTCTCATGTGGGACCTTCAAAATATATTTCAGTATTGGCAAAAAGTAGAGTCAGTGATATGATGATATCTATATCTACACATTGTTGGACTATGTTTGTTTGATGTTTGTGATGGCTAACCATAATAATGCTTGGCTGCTGCTAAGCTCTCTCTTTAAATTATGCTGATTACTCATAAAAATAATAAATAGATGTGTAATTTAATTTGAAAGAGATGTTGGAGATGTTTATTACTTTTATAACTGATATGAGAGGGACAAGAGGCTACTGAGGGCCTAGCTATGCCCTGGCCAGCTAGGGGGAAATTGGCTGGCATAATTTAAGCACAATGAATAAATAAATCAAAATTTAAAATTCCAATATCTGTGTCAATCTGTATAATAATAGTCTCTTCTAGTCATCTTAAGAAGACTTTAGTTAAGAAGATTTTAGTTTATTAACCTAGCATTTAGTTTTTTCAAATCTGAAATCACTCATTCTTTTACTCCAAACAAACTCATTCCCACTATTTTTTGACTTCTGTTTGTGGTTTTTGAGCAACCATATTACACCATGCATTTTTAAGTTAAAATGACATTCTGCCACGTTTCACCATCTTTGAACTACTTAGGACAGATCACAATCACACAACACAACACAACACACTGAACATGAGACACTGCTTCACTAAATACTGCACTAAAAATACACTAATACTGTCACCACTGTTGTAACATGTAAGTAAGTAATGTAACTATGTACAATGTGAATCAAGTGATAATAGATATTATACATACTATTAGATATGAATATCTATATCCTCTATATCCATATTGTATATGTATATATATGTATATATATATACATATATATATACACATACACATACACACATGTTGTTGTTGTAGATTTCCTGTCTGATAGATTTGTGTCAGGGCTAGTGTCAGACAGCTAAGTAGCCATTAAACAAAAGCCTCAGTCAGTCACTCCTGTCGAATCCTCTGAATAAGTCTTTCTCAATAGACTCTGAAAGAATATATGCCTCTGAGCATGGAACTGGATCTTGGGCCAGTAATTTTCCATGCACATGGCAGAGGATATAAATTGTAGTTGGAACATCTCCATTTTGAAAGCTACTAGAGAAACTTTTGCAAGCCACCAGTCTATTCCATCACTGGTACAAACCTGATATAAGGACTTAGCAACCATTTGTATGTATATGGCCTATTAGCCATTTTAACTCTTCTTTTCTTTATTAATAAATCTTTAGTTAGTTAGTAAGGATTGGCTGACAGCATGATATTTGATAAGATATAAGATTCATTATTGACCTGGGGATATGTGTCTGATCCTTTAGGATTAGAAAGAACCTCACATACGGTGAAATGGGGTTTCAATAACTCAGCATTATGTTAGATTGGGTTGTCTGTGTGGGAGCCAAGGGCTGGAATGCCTAAAGAAGACTGTGTTTGGCTTCTCGTTAATCAGTGTGGTACCACATGAGCTATTTTATTACTGGCTTGGCAAATCTAATTATAAAATAAACCACCAGTTTTGGGGGGTTGTCTGCCCTATTTCTTGCAGTCTTCCTTGAGTGTGATTTATCCCAGGCACCCAGTTACACCTCACTTGAAAATATAAAATATATAGATCAAACAATAGGATATAATATTGTTTAGACATGAAAAAGACTGGGAGTCTGATGCGGCTATGATTGAGGTCACTTGCTAAATTCTCTGAGATGGAATTGGAGCTGCTCTGAAATAATTTACGAGTACTGTATTTTGACCTGTTTTGGGGGATATTTACTGTATGAATATATTGCTTTAGTTTAATAGAGGACTTTAAGGAAAGACAAGCAGGTAAGGAAAGAATGGCTCAAGATAATCCACTTCTCTACAAATACTTGAGACAATATCAAGACAGGAAGAGGCCCACAAATGGAGATCAAAAGAACTGTGGGAGGTTTAAAAAGTCACAGTGTCTCAAGGGAGGTTTTATGGAATTGTTTGAGGGCCACAGACTGAGACACAGCTCCCTGCTGAGGGTGTCTGAAGAGACTAGGCCTCCCTTGGACAGCTGCAAGGGATGGCAAGTCTTAAGATAGACATGTGCATAGACTGTTGTTCTAAAATCCTTTTTCTCTAATTGTTTTGTTCCTGCTGTTAGAATAAACAATATTTTGGTTTAAGAAGGCTGTCTGGTCACTGTATAGAAGTCGTCACAGACTCCTGAAGGGAAGAACCATAGATATCTGAACTCAGCCAAACCTACTGGGTAAGAATGATTGCTACAAAGAGCCTGGTCAGAGAGTGGGATAGCTGCAGAATTCTGCCCTGAGATAGATAAAGGAACAAGGTTTGACACGGGGAGTGATGAAGGGGGGGAAGCACTCAAAGAGACTACAAAGTGGACAGAGGAGCAGTTAGCCTTGTAACCATGGCATTCCCACTGGCATTTTTACTCTGATTCTGGCCATAGATGACATGTTGGTGTTAGTGTGATGCCGTCCTGTGTTCATAACCTACCGTAGTAATCTATTTTATTCTTTTCCATAGCATCTATTATTGTAATATATAAGTATTATGGTTTTTTTTCACTGTGTTCTCTGCATCTTAAGTTTTTGAAATGGTTAATTACCAGTAACAATCACTTTAATTTAGGGCATTTTTTAAAAATACAGTTCAAGTGGTAGCTGTGCAAGTAAACACTAAAACTACATCTGTTACGTGGCAGAAAACACTGAAGAAAAGTAATGGAACTATATATGTATGGTTAAGAGAGATTAAAGAATGTTTAAATATGTGCATTACATTTAACATTAAATGTGTCTTTCCTAAGCAGAGTTTGAGTAATTGGTTAATTCAATGATTTTTATTGATGAGATGTTTCTAAACAGCTTAAAGAGCTTTATGAGAGTAATTGTGAATAAAGGCCTGAATCACTTAACACATACAACTCATCTATATATATAAAATGAACATCCAAGAAAAACATCTATTAAAAATCACATCAAAAGCTTGGGGAAAGTAAACCCCAGTCCACTTAAAGTCAAGGCTGCATGCCCACACAGTTTAAAATCAGCATGGAGAAAAAAAGTCAGTGTGTTTAATCTCAGAAAGAGACATTCCAGGAAAACAGGTGATCATTCATTCATTCATTCATGCCCGTCACCCCAACCGGGGTATGGGCCGCCAACCACAGATCTGTGTTCTTAATTGTGATTTCTATGATTATTATAATGTGTTTGGTGCTCAAAATGTGACTGACATTTTATAATATGACACTATAGCTTGACACTTTATATATGCCTGCTTGTATTCTCCTTCTGTGGCCTTTCAAACATTTCTCCTGATTCAGCCATTGTATTGCTCTTCATACTCTATGGAGAACACACATCATCGTGTTCTGGTTGATACATGAATGCTGGTGACTAAGACTGTCTCTTGGGTTGAGAGCCAGGACTTCTTGAGTGCACTCATGTTATAACCTATTTGAGTGTCAAGAGCCTTTCTTCCTCTTACTAATGGCCACCGTTTTCTTTCCTCCTCTCTGCCTGACAGAGAGGCTCCCTGCATGGGAAGATGAACACATGCATTATCATTTTCCTAAAAAGAAGTATAAAACACACATAACTATTGGGACAGATTCAATAAAATAATTTTACTATTTTCTAATGTAAGGGCAATGAGCTAATGTAAAATTCTTCATTGTTACTATCTAAAGGTAAGATAGTGTAGATGTTATTACTTTTAAACTTACCCCTTGCCCTAATGAAATTACACTTTTAAAAATGTGTCTGCACATTCTAAATTATTTTGTCTATAACGTGGTATAATTCTGCTGTGATGTTCAAGCATGTGGATTTACAAGAATATATAATATCAGAGACAGGTTAGACCAGGAGTCGGCAACCTCTGGCATGTGGCTCACCAGGGTAAGCACCCTGGCGGGCCGGGCCAATTTGTTTACCTGCCGTGTCGGCAGGTTCATCAGACCGCTGGCTGCGATTGGCCATCCCAGGCCAATGGGGGCAGCGGGAAGCGCTGCAGGCTGAGGTATGTGCTGGCCTCAGCTCCCCACCATCCCCATTGGCCTGGGATGGCGAACCGCGGCCAGTGGGAGCCGCAGTCCACCGAACCTGCCATGTGACAGGTAAACAAAGTGGCCCGGCCCTCCAGGGTGCTTACCCTGGCAAGCCACGTGCCAGAGGTTGCCGACCCCTGGGTTAGACACTAATCCTGTTTTTTAAAATAACACACACACCCCGGCCCAAGACACACACAGCTCTCTTCCAACACAATTCAATTAGTTGTCAGTAAAAACTCTTGATTTTCCTCTGAAAGCAAGCTGAAGCAGATGGCTTCAGGATTTTATGTGTCATGGTTTCATTATTGGCTACTACAGGTTTTTAGAAAGGAAAAGTCACTAATGCATTTATGGTGTGTTAAAGTTCAAACAACAATTGCTTGATTAATTAATAAAATTATAGTAAGAGAAACATTATATAGTCAAAGCAAATACTGTCCTTGTTTTATTCTTGAACAAATTCTTTTTCAAGAGATTATACAACTGTATTAAAATGCAAGAAGAAAAGCAACAAGGCATTCTGCAAAATATCTTCATTGCCTATATATGCAAATGAAAGAAGTATGGGGGAAAAGCAGGATGAACTAGAAGTCATGATATAAGAAGAAAATTATGAGTTAATTGGCATTACACAGACTTGGTGGGACAACTCACATGGTTGGAGTACCAGTATTGAGGGATATAGCTTGATCTGAAAGGATAGATATGGGAAAAAAGGAGGAGATATTTCACTGTTCGTCAAGAATGCATATACTTGCTCTGAAGTCCAAGAAAAATTGAGTGACAGACCTATTGAGAGGCTCTGGGTGAGGATAAAAAAGGAAAAGAACAGTAGCAATGTTATGGTGGGGATTTAACAACCAAATCAGAAAGAGGAAATGGACGAGTCATTCTACAAGCAGGTAACACGATTAGCTAACACACATGAGCTAGTATTAATGGGGGATTTTAACTTTCCTGATACCTGCTGGAAGACTATTACAGTAAAACATAATATGTCCTTCAAGTTCTTAGCATGTGTAGGGGGCAACTTTTTGATTAAGAAAGGTGAGGGAACAACTATGGGACATCCATTTTGGTCCTGGTTTTGACCTACATGGATGCAAACATGCAGATGGTTGGGAACTTGAGAGGAAGTGATCATGATCTGATAGAATTCAAGATCCTATGAAAAGGAGGCATGAGAACAGCAAAACAAGGACACTGGACTTCAGAAAGGCAGATTTCAACCAATTTAGAGAAATATTAGGCAAGGTTCCAGGGAAAGTTCCATTAGGAAGAAAAGGAGTTGAAGGGGGCTGGCAGTTCCTAAAAGATGTAATATTAGAAGCTCAACATCAAGGTATTCCAATGAAGAGAAAATATATGAAGAGCCAATGTGGCTTCACAAGGAGCTTTTTAGCTATCTAAAAACTGAAAGGATATATATATAGGAAATGGAAGGGGGCTGTCACCAAGGAAGTATACATGGAAATAGCATGAGTGTGTAGGGACAAAATCAGGAAAGCCAAGGCAAAGAATGAGATTCAGCTCGCAAGGAATGTTAGAGATAACAAGATAGAATTCTTCAAATATTTCAGACAAAAAAAAAAAGATCAAGGACAGTGTGGTCCACTGTTCAGTGGAGAAGCTGAGCTGGTAATGAAGATGATAGGAAGGTAGCTGCTCAGTACCTACTTTGCTTTACTCTTCTCACAAAAAGAAACATGTGGCTGGGTGACTACCAAAGTTACCAATGAAGGGGAGGGAATACAGAATGGGGTAAGTAAAGAACATGTCAAAGATCTTCTGATGAACTTGAATGAATTCAGATCAGCAGGGTCTGATGATATTCACCCAAGGATACTGAAGGAATTAGCTGAAGAAAACTTGGAGCCACTGGCAATGATATTTACTAACTCATGGTTGACAGGAGAGGCCAGGAGCAGAGCTAATGTAGTGCCCATATTTAAAAAGGAGGAAAAGGAGGAGTCATGATCTATAGACCAGTCAACCTGACTTTGATACTTAGGAAGCCACTGGACCAGGGATTGGCAACCTTTGGCACGTGGCTCGCCAGGGTAAGCACCCTGACGGGCCGGGCTGGGCTGGGCCAGGCCAGTTTGTTTACCTGCGGTATCCACAGGTTCGACCGATCGCAGCTCCCACTGGCCGCGGTTCGCTGCTCCAGGCCAATGGGGGCGGCAGGAAGCAGCGGCCAGCACATCCCTCAGCCCACACTGCTTTCCACAGCCCCCATTGGCCTGGGACGGCAAATCATGGCCAGTGGGACCAGCAAACCGACGAACCTGCAGACGCGGGAGGTAAACAAACCGGCCTGGCCCACCAGGGTGCTTACCCTGGCAAGCCGTGGGCCAAAGGTTGCTGATCCCTGTACTAGACCAATGTATAAAACATTCAATTTGTGAATACCTGGAGGATGAAGAGGTAATCAATAGAAGCCAGCATGGATTTACTAAGAACAAATCATGCCAAACCAGCTTGATTTCCTTCTTTCACAAGGTAACTGGTTTGTTGGATAGGGGGAATGTGATGGACATAATATACCTGGACTTCAGCAAGTCTCTTGACACAGCCCCACATAAAATTCTGATAAGTAAGTTGGAGAAACTTGGGCTTGGCAGAACTACCATTAAGTGAATAAATAATTCATTAAACAACTGCAAACAAAGAGTAACTATTCATGGAATGATGTCAGATTGGAGGGAGTTTTCAAGTGGTGTTCCACAGGGATGTGTTCTGGGCTTGTGTTGTTTAACATGTTATTAATTAACTGGATGTAACTATAGAGAGCATACTGATCAAATTTGTAGATGACACAAAGCTAGAGGGAGCTGCCAATACTTTGGAGAATAGAGCTAAACTTTGGAAGGATCTTGATAAATTGGAGAACTGGGCTATAGACAACAAAATGAAATTCAACAAAGACAAATGTAAAGTGCTACACTTAGGGAAGAAAAACCAAATCTATAAATACAGAATGGGGGATACCTGGCTTGGCAGCAGCACTCCTGAGAAGAATCTCGGAGTTGTAGTGGATCACAACCTCAACATGAGTCAGCAATGCGATGCTGTTGAAAAAAAAGTGTATGTGATGCTGTTGAAAAAAAAAGTGTATGCAATTTTAGGTCCCATTAATAGAAGCATAGTATGCAAGTCATGGGAGGTGATAGCGCTCTATTCGGCGCTGGTTAGGCCTCAGCTGGAGCATTGTGTCCAGTTTTGGTCAACAATATATAGAAAGGATGTAGAGAAACTGGGGAGGATCCAGAGGTGAGCAACAAAGATGATCAAAGGGATGGAATGCAAGTCATATGAGCAAAGGCTGAAGGAAATGAGTATGTTTAGTTTGAAAAAAGAGGAGATTAATGGGGGACATGATAGTAGTCTTCATATACTTGAAAATACCATAAAAAAGATGGAGAAAGGTTGTTCTCTCTTTCCACAGAGGGCAGGACAAGAGACCATTGGTTCAAACTACAGTATAGCAGATTTAGAGTAAATCTCAGGAAAAAAATTCCTAAGTGTAAGAACAGTAGGACAATGGAACAGACTGCCTAGGGAGGTTGTGCAAACTCCTTCACTGGAGGTTTTCAAAAGGAGGCTGCATAGCCATCTGTCTTGGATGGTTTATACACAACAAATCCTGCATCTTGACCAAGGGTTAGACTAGTTGAGAGTCCTAGGCTTTGGTAAACTTGTGCAAGAAAATCCAGTATGTACTGAAGGTCATTCTCAGTGTGTGTGAGGATGACACAATCATCAGCTGAAGATCAGTAATTGATGCCCTGAAGACTTTAGACTATGAGCGGAGATGTTGAAGATTAAAGAGACGCCCATCCATTCTATATTGAATGTCAACTCCATTGGGGAGGTGCTCTTTAACGAGGACCAACATGACTGCTAAGTAGATGGAAAACAGGGTTGGGGCAACAACACATCCTTGCTTAACCCCAGTTTTGATGACAAGGCCATTATAGAGACCCGTGGCAGTCATCTGATCATGGAGAAGCCTTAGAACCTTAATAAATTTTGGAGTGCAGCCAAATCTGGCTAGCACGTTCCACAGGGCTTCATGATTGACAGAGTCAAAGGCCTTTGTCAAATCTATGAAAGCCATGTACAGGTCATGATTTTGCTCTCAAGATTTTTCCCGGATTTGGCGAGCAACAAAAAGATCATATTCAATACTCAATATTGAGAAGACTAAAATGCTCTATCAACCTGCTTCAGGCCTTGCTCATGACCCACCACAAATCACCACTGAGGGTCAGACTTTGGAGACAGTTGAGCACTTTTGCTACCTCGGTAGCCAACTTTCTCAAAATCTAAAAATCGACAGTGAAATCTGACACAGAATCCAGTGTGTAAGTGCTTCCTTTGGGAAATTGCTCCGACACATTTTCACAGACCGTGACCTAGGGCAGGGCACCAAGATCCAGGTCTATAAGACAATTTTTGTTCTTACACTCTTCTGTGGATGAGAAACCTGTGTGACCTATTGACAGCACCTCAAGAGTTTGGAGAGGCATCACCAATGATACTTCTGGAAGATCCTTTGCATCAAGTGGCAAGATCACCGCACTAACACCAGCATCCTCATTGAAGCCAATGTCACGAGCATTGAATCAATGATCCTCATGCACCAACTTTGCTGGGCTGGACATTGTGTGCGGATGCCAGACTCTCGCCTCCCAAAACAAGTCCTCTACTCTCAGCTCACCCATGAACAGAGATCCTATGGTGGTCAGAGGAAACACTACAAAAAAAATCCTGAAAGATATCTTAAGAAAACTGATTTAGTCATCACAAGCTTGGTAGACCAAGCCACCAACTGACTTCAGTGGTGCCATATATTCCATCAGGCAGTGGCCCGCTTTGAGGAGAAGCGCCTTTCCCTCAAAGCTTACGAGAGAGAGGAGGAAGGGAAAAGAAATAACTTTCTCCCAGCAGGCCGCTGGCCTGCCACAAAATGTCTGTACCAACTGTGGGTGGATTTGCGGTTCCAGGATCAGATTCCTGAGTCATCTCAAGACCCATATGTAAATCTGTGGTAGAGATCATCCTCAAATCTAGGGTTCACCAATCAAGACTAGATGATCCTTGCAATCACTTCTAACCCTATAATTAGATGACATTATATGCAAATATATATTACTTTATTTAGATACATTGGCACAAATCCACAAAGGGACTTAGGCATTGCAACACCTAACTTTTAGTTATATAGCTACCAAATGGAATCCTCAATGCTTGGGAGCCTACAAATGGAATCCACAAAAGCTAGGATGCTAGGCTGGAAGCCTCTTAACCTACCCAATAACTGAAGCTGACAAGAAGGGTGAGTTCTAACTTGTGCCCCCTCAGTAAATTAGGCACCTAAATGCACACAAGTGAAGCCAGCCTGTCAGCTTGGATTCACAGTCATGAACACTTTCCTGGAAATGGTGTCTAAGCCATGTCTGATTAGAACAACAGTGGCACATGCCTGGCTCCACACAAAACTGCTAGGAGGAAAAGCATAAGAGCTAATGGCTTCTCTTGGCATGGTTAGACCAGTGGTTAGGAAACTCACCGAAAATATGAAAGAGCATCCGCCCCCTCCCCCCAGTTCACTTACCCCTTCTGCTTGCTTAGCAGGGATTTAAACATAAAATTTCTACCTCCCAAGTGAGGGCTGGGGCTATGAGATATTCCCAAGCTTTCTTGCTGAAGTATAAATAATTTAAATGTATTGGGCCAGAGAGAATATGAGGATCACACTATAGTCCAATGGTTAGGGCACCCAGCTTCATTTTTAATAGAAAGAAAATATTATATATGTGTGTAATTTAAATAATAAATCACTTACATATTTGCTATTTTTCATGTATATTTTATTGACAATGTTATCTTTGTGAAGCTCCATATTTCAGTACTCTGTGCAATGTTGACCAGTATATTGAAACTAATTAAATTAAACTGCATTCAAACAAAATATGGGGTGTTTCTTTTTACTTAAATGCAACTTCAGTTTTACTGCGTCTTCAAAATGACAAAAGTGTGTAACACAAACTGAGGAGGGACTCAGCTCTGTTATTGATCGCTTTTCTAAAAAAAAGTCAATATGCAGAAAGTCATAGCCCCCAATTTGTAAAAAGTCTATAAACAATGTACATAAATTCTGTATCCTATTTTAATTTAATCCTTTTTGAGGAAAGTAACATTTACCCTTTAAATAGAAACAGTGTAACTTACATTAGTACAAACTAGGCCTGTTGATTAATCACAGTTAACTCACGCTATTAACTCAGAAAAATTAATCGTGATTAATCACACTGTTAAACAACAGAATACCAATTGAAATTTATTCAATATTTTTAATGTTTTCTACATTATCAAATATATCAATTTCAATTACAACATAGAATACAAACTGTTCAGGATGGACAAATAGCCCAAGCAACCCCTCCTCTCCTTGCCCATTGAAGGCACCTGAAGCTACCAAGAAAGCATTTGCTGGCTTCTGGGGAGAAAGGGTCCTGACATAAGAAGGAAAAAGAAAAAAATGGAAAGTTAATATTCATATTTAGTGTATTCTTATATACTGAAAACTATTTACAAAAGAAAATAGAAAATAAAGCAACTGTCTTTTCTTTGATACAGCATGAAACTAATATCTAATATCAGTTCTGAACAGTACTTACTACTTCCCTAGTAGCCTTTATTATTTTCTTATGCTCCTTTTCCAGCTTACTGGTATAATGTATTTCATTTCTCCCTGTCTTTCTAAAAGTTTGCAGAATGTCACTTAAGAAATCATTCTATTAAATGATCATGGTCTTGCAGCAGTGACACCATAGTTAAGACTTTTCTGTTTTACAGAGTCTGTATGTTAGCATCTCTCCTTTTTTCAGAACCCTTTTTTGTCAACATGTCATACAGAATTTGAACCAAATTTCAGCCAATAGTATATATATGTGTATAATGATTTCCAATGTTTCCTTTGTGTTTGTATGTCATTAGCGTTTTTAGGAAATTTAGGAGAATAGGAACCTTAGAAAGCCTGATTCTTTCCCCCACATACTGCACATTTGCTGGCTCCTGTTGCTTCCTGAGCAGTATCATTGTGACATTAAAATACTCAAGCCACTCATCAATCACTCCCTTCAGTTCATTTGCATAGTTGTGGAGACCTTGGTTGTAATGACAATGGCTGCCTTTGATAACAGAGATATTTCACATTATCATAACACTGTTACAAAGAAGGGTCCCAGGAGGAGCTGTAATGAAGACACACCTGGGTTCTGCTCCTTTGGGTTTGTACTAGGGCTGTCAAGCGAATAAAAACAATTATCACGATTAATCCTGCGATTAAAAAAAATAATCATGATTAATTATACAATTAATCACACTGTTAAACAATAATAGAATACCATTTATTTAAATATTTTTTGATGTTTTCTACATTTTCAAATATATTGATTTCAATTACAACACAGAATACAAAGTGTACAGTTTAAGCACTACTCTCCGTATGTTGCTGTGGGGGTCAACTTTTTAGTATATATGGGTACATTTGATCTTGGTGGGAATCAGAATTTCCAATTCACTTTTCAGGGAGGACAGGGGGAGGAGTTCTGTATTTTGAGAAAAAATTGGATGTGTGAAATTTCCTGTGGGATGGACATTTTCAAAAAATTCTGTTTCAGGAGAATTGAAACAGGTGCCCCATGCTCCACAGCAACATACTGAGAGTAGTGCTTAAACCTGCTTGCAGTATTCTAGCTGTGGCCCCACTAAGTCTAAATAATTATCTTTCTTGCTTCACAGATTATCCTATTCATCTTTTCTGGGCTAAATCCTGCTCAATGCAGAGGTGCAACACCATTAGAGTCAATGAGATTGTACTGGTGTAACTGAGAGGAGAATTTGGCCCTCTATTTACTTACTTGTGGCTGCCAGAAACTGGGCTAAAACTTTAATATAGAATCTTAGAATCATAGGACTGGAAGAGACCTCAAGAGGTCATCTAGTCCAGTCCCCTGCACTCAAGTATTACCTAGACCATCCCTGACAGGTGTTTGTCTAACCTGCTCTTAAAAATCTCCAATGATGGAGATTCTTCAACCTCCCTGGGTAATTTATTCTAGTGCTTAACCACCCTGACAATTAGGAAGTTTTTCCTAATGTCCAACCTAAACCTTGCTGCAATTTAAGCTTATTGCTTCTTGTTGTATCCTCCTCCTTGTAACAATCTTTTATGTACTCAAAAACTGTTATCATGTCCCCTCTCAGTCTTTTCTTCTCCAGACTACCAGCCCATTTTTTTCAATCTTCCTGCATAGGTCATGTTTTCTAGACCTTTAATCATTTTTGTTGCTCTTCTCTGAAATGTGGCACCCAGAACTCAACACAGTACTCTAGGTGAGGCCTAATCAGAGTGGAGAAGAGCAGAAGAATTACTTCTCATGGTATGATGCCCAGATCCCTTTCCGCAGTACTCCTTCCTAGGCAGTCATTTCCCATTTTCTATTTGGGCAACTGACTGCTCCTTCCTAAACGGAGTACTTTGCATTTGTCCTTCTTCAATTTTATCCTATTTACTTCAGACCGTTTCTCCAGTTTGTCCAGATCATTTTGAATTTTAATCCTATTCTTCAAAATACTTGCAACCCCTCGCAGCTTGGCATCGTCCACAAACTTTATCAGTGTAATCTCTGCCATTATCTAAATAATTGATGAAGATATTGAACAGAACCAGATCAAGAACTGATCCCTGCGGGACCCCAATCAATATGTCCTTCTAGCTCGACTCTGAACCACAGAAAACTACTTTCTGGGAATGGTTTTCCAACCAGCTATGCACCCATCTTATAGTAGCTCCATCTAAGTTGTATTTCCATAGTTTGTTTATGAGGAAGTCACATCAGACAGTATCAAAAGCCTTAGTAAAGTCAAGATATAACACATTAACTGCTTCCCCTCCATCCACAGGGCCTGTCAAAGAAAGTTGTTAGGTTGATTTGATATGATTTGTTCTTGACAAATTCATGCTGATAGTTACTTATCACCTTATTATCTTCTAGGTGTCTGTAAATTTACTGCTTAATTATTTGCTCCATTATCTTTCTAGGTACTGAAATTAAGATGACTAGTCTGTAATTCCCTGGGTTGTCCTTATTTCTTTTTTTATAGATTGACACAGTATTTGTCCTTTTCCAGTCCTCTGGATTCTTTCTCATCTTCCTTGACTTTTCAAAGATAATTGCTAATGACTCAGAGATCTCCTCAGTCAGCTCCTTGAGTACTCTAGGATGTATTTCATCAGGCCCTGGTGACTTGAAGACATCTAACTTACATAAGTAATTTTTAACTTGTTCTTTCCCTATTTTAGCCTCTGATCTACCTCATTTTCATTGTCCTTCTCTACGTTAGATGTCCAATTTCTACTAACCTGTTTGGTGAAAACTGAAAAAAAAAAACGGCATTTAGCTCTTCTGTCATTTCCACATTTTCTGTTATTTTTTTTTGCCCCCTCACTGAGTAATCGGCCTACCCTGTCCTTGGTTTTCCTCTTGGTTCTTATGTATTTATAGAACATTTTCTTGTTACCCTTTATGTCTCTAACTAGTTATGTGGGTAGCACTACAATGTTTAGCAACACTTGGGAGTTTTCTGGTCAGAACTGAAAAAGCATATTGGGCCCACTGCCTCCGCATTAGTCTGTGACTAACACTCCTGCAGCAAACAAAGGGGGGAGATGTGACATACTGTACCTGTAACCCCCATATTCATCATTCATATGGTTGTGACATTTCATACAAAACATGCCATGTAATGCCATGTAAGATATCATATGAAAGACCATGATCTGCTATTATTCTGTCAAAATAGGCATATCATTAGTGTATATGAAGTTATGAGATTCTGCTGTATGGTTGTAGTTGAAATATGTTGTATATTTGGGAGTTGCCCACTGCTCCTTCTCTAAATAACAGCAAAGGTGTTGATCCACACCCAGGCAGGTGTTAAACAACCATTAATCAGCAGTGAAGCTGTAAACAAGGGATCTACAATTCTGTACTAGAGTTGTGCAAGCATTACACAATGGGGATTGCTCAACTCTGTGACTAAGCAAAGCCCATCAGGATATGTCTGGGCTAGTGTTTTCCAGCTACCTGGACTAAAAATATAAAACAGGAGACAATAGCATCATGCTTTTACCTTTCTCCCTCTCCCCCCCACCCCCCACCCCCCCACACACACACTGGAATCAACAAGAATGCTTGGAAGACAAAGATTTCAACTGAGGAGACTGGGACCAAGCTTAAAGGGGGAGCCTGTGTATTAAGGGCTGTGACCTACCTATAACATCCAGTGGGGTGAGAAGAACTGCTTGATCCAAATACTGCCTAATCGAATAAGGTTTAAGATTTAGACTGCATGATTACCTTTATTTTCTTTGGTAACCTTCTCTGACCTTTCGTGCTCACCACTTATAATCACTTAAAATCTATCTTTCTGTAGTTAATAAATATCTTTTTATATTTTACCTAAAACTGTGTGCTTTGGTTGAAGTGCTTAGGAAATTTCAGCTCAGTTTACAAAGGATAGTGTGTGTCCTCTCCACATTGAGGGAGGGGAGGATTGGGTAATGAATTTTCGCTGGTTAGGCTTCTGACCAGGCAAGACGGTATATTCCGGGAGTACAAGGCTGTGGGCTTGGGAGATTTGCTGGTGCCTTTTTCTGTGTGATTTATGAGTGGCTCAGGGAGCATTTATGAAACTTAGATGTTGTACTGAGTGATAGCAGTGCCTGGAGGGGTGTGGTGCTTGTCAATAGCAAAGCATTGTGAGAGACAGCCCAGCCTGGAGAATTAAGGGGGCACAGCAGTACCTCAGTTTCAGGTTGTACCCTGGGGATCCCATCACAATGCCCCCAGACAGTTTGTTTAAATGTGGTATTAACTTTTTAATGAGTTCTTAGTATTTGGTCCCTTTTTCCTTGGATGTTTCAGTTATTAATTAAATACAGGCAGTAAATCACTTAAGGTTTGGGGTCTCGTGTACAGAGACCTCTGCCTGCAGAGTACCATGGCAAACACACTATTGAAAATCCTTTTAAACCTTTTATTAAAGATACAGAAAAGAAGCAAAAACAGTTAAAGCATTTGAAATGTGAAGTATTAAGTAAGGCTTTCATTTTAACCGTATCCCATGTTCCCTTTCCCTTTATCTGAAGAGAGTTTTTAGAAGGGGTGAGTGGGGAGAAACCTTGTTTGACAGTCTTTTTGATGGTATCAAAGATGGTAATAACTATTCTTTTGAAGAAAAGAGACAATGTTGGTTGAGATGGGCTGGACCTGTCATTGCTGTCGTTGTTAAAGTCTGATCCTGTTTCCTAGAAGACAAAACAAGACAAACACACACAAAAGGGAAGAGTAAAATAATAGCAATGATAGAAAGTGCAGTTTCTGTCTCTGGTGTTGACTTTCACTTACACCTCACTGCTGGAGAAAAATAGGCCCAGGTTTTATCAGCCTGTCAATACCTGGCAAATTGGTACAGCAGGGGCTGTTTAGGGCATTGCTTTTAGTTGCCTTTTTCCGGTCACAGGTTAACAGTGGTGGTACAAAATATACAGTCCTAGCTGGCTAAGCCAGATACTTATTAGACAGAAGGAAAAAAGAGGGGGTAGAAAAGAGAAGAAATAATGTGGGGAAAGAAAAGGACACATCGGGGGTGGGAAAGAAAACATCTCACATCCCAGGTGGTATTTGATTTAGGTGGAGTCGATGTAAGTGGTAGTATCATCTGGGTCCCTCTCTCTGCGCTGCTGTGGTCTGGACTTCTCTCGGGATTAGGATGAAGAAAGTCCAGGGTCCCAGGAGGTGGTGGGAGTGGTAGTTATGGTGGTGAAACTCATTTCAGTAGCCAGTTTTTCTTCCCACAGCCTCTTTCTTTAAGGACCCCAAAATGGAGTGAAGGAAGTAGTAGGCCTAATTTCCAGCACACCAATTTTGTTTAATTGATTTTTGGACTTGCACTGTTTGTTTATTAGGCATGTTCTTAACAAAGACCTTTAGTTATATCAGTAGGCCTTTTTGTATGGACTAATTCAGTCTGTCTCCATTTTGCACATGTTCCCATCAACATTTATTGTGACTGGTTATTGTGATATCTTATAAACTTATACTCACTTTTTACAGTTGAGCTCACAATTAGGGTAAATGTATAGGCCCAATTATCACAACAGTTGGCATCTGGATCAGTGCTGGGCACAGCATGGTCAATGCACTGGTGCCAGTCCTCAGTTGCTCCCGGTGCTGAGAGCTATGCACACATGCTGCCACATAGCAGAGATGGTCTGCACACACTGAGCCTCACAGAACTGCACAGATGGCACAATGGGTCTGTTGATGGGTCTGGCACGTCACACCCTCTGTAGACATGGGATCCAGGAGGCAGTGGGTGTGTTCAGAAGATGTCTCCTCCCCATCACACACATACACACCAAGCTGCCTTATGCCTACTGGCTTCAGGCATAGGGACCATCTGCACAGACAGGGGCACCAGGCAGGAAGCTGCATGGACCTGGTGGCCGCACTATAAGCTCCATGCTCTTGAACACAGGCAGACCTGCTGGAAAAGGGTGATGTCTGAAGGATGGCCAGTATTTAGCAAGCCAGAGAGGTGACTCATCTATGCACTTACACTGAGTCATGTGCTCCTCTGCAGCATGTGCACTGCCTCTGCACTGGAGCCCATTCCTTGCTGCACAGGCAGGTTTTGGATCACATGTCATTCTTCAGTGTGCTCATCAGGCTCCATGTACTCACTGGTACCCTGCGATCCATGCAGCAGCAGGATCAAGCCCTCTGTGGGTAGTCCCATTGAAGTCAATAGGACTGCTGTCAGTGCACAAAGAAAATTATGTATAGCAAAGGCACAGACCATCATTTTATTATGTGGGTGTACAGTGCCTACCATAATGGGGCTCTGCCCCCTGATTAGGGCCTTTAGGCAATACCATAACTCAAAACTAATTAGTTAATTAATAGACTTATGCTGAGTTTATCTTGGTGAATATTTAAACCAGAATGCAGAAATGATTAACAGAAGCACAAAAGCTATAAAACATAAAACCTGTCTACTTTTCTCACTACCTTCTTATCAGGCTTGCAGTCTTGGTGACAGCCTTGATTCTTTCCTTCTCATTTTACATTTGAGCCCTAATAAGTTCTGTTGCAACATGACAGTCAGTAATCAGATTGTCATTAACATTTAAACTTCCTGAATTTTGTGTATTTATGTTCTGATTTCTACATTAATGTATTTCTTGCATTGATATAGGAGTTATACACATTAAATAGGATGAGTCTGTGTATCAAATTCTGAGTTGCTCTATGGCAGAATGTACATGCTCCACGTTCATTTGGCCCATAAATGGGTTATCTATCATTTTTAGGATTTTTAGGATCATTTTAGGGTAGCTGAATCTGTGCTCTACCTCTATGGTCCAAAAAAGGCCCCCTGCTAGGCCCCCAGAAGTCACCTCTCTTGGGTGGAGACCTGCATCTTTCTCCTTTCTGGGGTATTTCAAGGCTAAACAATTCCTTGCTCTCACTATTTTATTCCCAGCAAAGGACAGTCTGCCTAAACAGGCCTGCTTTGCTTTTCTCCTCAGAGATAGTCACACTGTAATTGCCCCAATTATAAGTTACCACACAGTTCTTTCTAAGCAAGCATATTTTGTTCTTAAAGCAAAAGCAGTGTAGAGAAAACATACTAAAATAATAAAAGAACCTATACATATGCTAATAGAAGTTTACCAGAGCTCACTCAATCTGCAATATGGGCTGTGGCAGGAGCAGTCCTTCAAACCTAACCCAGGATTTTCATGTGCTTTCAAGTTCATCATGCCCTTTGCTCTGAAAAACACTCATGAGTAAGAATCATTCATTTATCCAGTTTGACTCTTTGAGGAGACCATGAATAAGTAATAAGCCCGATAATAGGTCTCTGCTCAAAGTGAAAGTTTAAAAGGTTGAATGTGAGGTGGGTCCTTTGCATTCTGCTCATCCCTAGTTGTTTCCTAGAAAATCCACTTCACATGTATTTTTCCCAAAGTCCTTTAAAGTTCCTAATATCTTCCAGATATTGCAACAATCCTGTCTTCCTCTTGAAGAAGTTCTATATAAGTAGTATACAAACATTTGCATTTTCAATACAAGGAACTCCTCAAGAACTTAAATTTAATTCAGTGAAGTTTAATTTAATTCCATCACCACAATATCTGCATTTGTAAATTACTATCCAGTGTGTGAGTTTAGCATTGATCCCCAAATCCCTAATACTATGTATTTTCTTGTGGAATAGTTTATTAATTGATTTGAAGACATCCATCCCCTTTCCTTCTTCAGTTTTGTACGCTCTGTTCAAAGACATTTATTAGATCATTTTGACATATTTTTTCCTCATATACCCATGTTAGCCATTGCTTAGACTACCACTCTCTATTAGTTAACTCTCCAGCTCATGTCTTTTAAATAATTCTAAAAAATATTTTGTAATTGAAATTTGACTTACAGGCCTATAATTCCATGCTTCCCTTAGTTAAAAACTGGCACTATGACAGTAATCTTCTATTCCCCAGGTGCCTTCCCTGAGCAGTATTTCTGAGACGTGCCAAGCACTATGCTAAATGTATACTTAATTCTTGCAGCACCACAGAATGAACATTGTCTGGTCCTGGTGATTTATATCTGTTAACACATTGAGCCATTTTCCCTGTGACCCTGAAGCTGCTCATCTCACTTCTTCTCCTGGTACACATTCCTCAGATATATTCTCTATGACTTTATTCTTTTCCAGATCTCTCATAAGACTTTTGCTTTGGGGAATTTCAGTGTCTATGTGATCAATAGTTTTGTGTTTTCTCAGAACGCATGACTGCTAAGAGAACCATGTTGTTTCAATTGGAATTTATGATTTTAGGAATCAAAGGAATGTGTTTATTATGGTCAGATGGATCCTCACAGCTGGTATGGCTAAGTTAAAGTATGGCCTCCCAGCTATTTACGGGTCCACTGTTGTTTGAAATAACAATTAATTTCCTATGACAGGGCATACAGTTGTCAGGGTCATGCTCAGGAACCCATCTCCTGACATTGTCTGCCTCACGAATTTTCACCCCGGCCCAGGTGCCTAGTACCCGAGTAGGCACCTAAGTCCAAAATGTAGGCACTACTGAAATCCTCAAAAACTTTGCTTGGCTACTGCCTAACTCTGTAGATGCCTAAAATGCCTTGGCACATATATTTTCACTCTAAAAGTCCCCCAAACATCTACATTTATGCTGCTGGACATGCACACAATGCCTCAGTTTAGGTGTCCAGATGCTAATCTCACCATGAGCCCTAGCAGGATGTTCACACTAGGTGAAAATAGGCACCCTCTGCCTAGGTCACCTCTAGGGCCTGATGTGGTGCCAGTGTGGTGATAAGGGCACTCATCTGGGAGACCAAAGATCCAGTGCCCCTGCTCCACTCAGTATTTAATTATTTAGTCCAGAATGGAACAGCTTCAACAGAAGAGAGTCTCACATCAGGCTATTCCATCGCTCAGTAGTTAGAATACCCTGCTGAGAGGTAGAAGACTCATGTTCAAATCTGTTTGCCTCATCATGCATGGGGAGGGGGGGGGACTTTCACATCCCAGGCAGGTGCTCTAACCAATGGCCTAAAAGTTATGAGTAAGGCTATGATTTACTCACAGATATTTTTAGTAAAAGACATGGACAAGTCACGGACAATAAACAAAAAACCACAGCCTGACCTGTCCATGACATACTATAAATAACCCTGACTAAATCTGGGGGGAGGGGTGGGAGTCAATGCTGGGTGTGGTGCCCTGGGGGGGCGTGGCTGGGAGGGGCTGGGGCCAGTGGCACCAGCTGCCAGGGCTGCTGAGCAGGGCTGCTCCTGCCACCCTGGGACCACTGCCAGTGGCCGCTGAGCAGCCACTGCTCTGGCTGTCCTGGGACTGCTGCCGCGGGCCGCTGACAGTGCCTGCTCCAGCCACTCCAGGATCACTGTCGGGGGCCGCAGACAATGGCTGCTCCCGCCACCCGGGGACCACTGCTCAGGAGGTCCCTGGGACCAGGTACACTGGCTATTGCTTAGGTGGTCCCCAGGACCAGCCACACTGGCTACTGCTCGGGCGATTCCTGGGGCCACCTGCCCAGGGCCACCCAAGCAGTGGCCAGTGTGACTGGCCTGGGGCCACTCCAGCAGTGTGACTGGCCGGGGGCCTCAGAGCCAGCTACTTGGGCAGCCCTGGGGACAGCCACACTGGATGCCGCAGAAGTCAGGGAGGTAACAGAAAGTCATGGAATCTATGACTTACGCAACCTCAGTGACAAACACGGAGACCTAGTTATGAGACATCACACCTTGTCCTGCTTTGGCATTTCTTGCAAGAAACAGCTTAGATGCCTATTTCCAGTAGAGGGTTCCCAGCTGTTCCCAGATCCCAATTGCAGATAGACATCTCCCTTCAGCTTGGATTTAAGTGTCCAACTCCCTGAGATGTGTGGCACTTAGGATACACCCCACTTTTTGTTGTTTGCTATTGGTTAGCTTAGATGGAGCACTGCCTAGTATTCTGGGTTTTGTGGATCCCATTCTTCGGTGCCTGTCTTTCCCCATGCATTATATAGGAAGCTTATGCGTCTAATTCAGGCTATGTGGATTCCAGTGATTTTCTAGGTGCCTAAAAGTTAGGGGTTCCAATCCTCAACCTCACACAGCCTAACTCCCTTTGTGTATATGGGCCTGTGTGCCAACTGTTGAGGAAGTTTGAGAAGGTTGGGTCATTGCAACTTCAGTTGTTTGATTCCTTTGATTTCCCAAATCTCTCTTTCAGCCTGGCCTTTGCCATGGATATTCATGGAGACTTTACTTGTGTTAAGTAATTGTTACCCATATCCTAGAAATGGTGAAAGATCAGGTGCTCACTCTTTGATCTGTTTCATAGAGTCATAGACTTTAAGGTCAGAAGGGACCACCATGATCATCTGACTTTCTCAACATTGCAGGTCACAGAACCTCACCTACCCCCTCCTGTAATAGACCCTATCCTCTGGCTAAGTTACTGAAGTCCTCAAATCATGATTTAAAGATGTCAAGTTACAGAGAATCCACCATTTACACTAGTTTAAACCTGCAAGTGACCTTGCTCCATGCAGCAGAGGAAGGTGAACCTCCCCCCACAGGGTCTCTGTTAATCTGACGTGGTGGAAAATCCCTTCCTGACTCCAGATATGACAGTCAGTTAGACCTTGAGCGTGTGGGTAAGACTCATCAGCCAGACACATTCTCTCTAGTAACTCAGAGCCCTCCCATCTAGTGTCCCACCACTAGCCATTGAAGATATTTGCTGCTATAATTGCAGATTGGCTACATGCCATTCTAGGCAGTCTCCTCATACCATTGCATCCATAAACGTATCACACTTAGTCTTCAAGCCAGTTAGTTTTTTCCCCCTCACTGCTCCCCTTGGAAGGCTCTTCCAGAACTTCACTCCTCTGATGGTTAGAAAACTTTGTCTAATTTCAAACCTAACTCGATAGCCAGTTTATATCCATTTGTTCTTCTGTCCACATTGGTGCTTAACTTAAATAACTTCTCTTCCTTCCAGGTATTTTCCCCTTTGATGTATTTATAGAGAGCAATCATATCACCCCTCAGCCTTCTTTTGGTTAGGCTAAACAAGCCAAGCTCATTTAGTCTCCTTTCATAAGGCAGGTTTTCCATTTCTTGGATCATCCTAGCAGCCCTTCTCTGCACCTCTTCCAGTTTGAATTAATCTTTCTTAAACATGGGAGACCAGAATTGCACACAGTATTCCAGATGAGGTCTCACCAGTGCCTTATTGCATATTGGTACTAACCATCTCTACTGGAAATACCTCACCTGATGCATCCTAGGATTGTATTAGTCTTTTTCATGGCTTCATCACATTGGTGTCGTCCTGTGATCATAGTCAAAGTCATCTTGTGATCAATCAATAAGTTCTTATCCTGTCACTTCCAACTGATACATCCCCAGCTTATAGCTTTCATACTATTTCCATTTTGTTTTGTTGAATGCCTGTAGATCATTGCTGTGGTAGATGATATCACTGTACAGTAATTTGGTTCTTAACTTTTTTCCTTTGTAAGAAACTTACAATTGCTTATTTGCCCTAAATAATATGTCCTGCAGTTCTGTAGGATTCTAGTCTGTCACCTCTTCTGTTCAAATATATTTAAGTCTGTTTGCCAGGCAATGGAACTATTTTTTTTTACATCACTAGTATGTGGGTGTCACAGTACTTGACAATGATAGGAACTTTGATGAGAATAAGCTGTCTGAAATGGTGTTAGTGAGTTGTGGAATACATCTACAGAACATAGTAGGGATGGTGACTGCCCTGACTGCTGCAGAAAAATATATCCACTGTTTATCCAAGAGCCTTGCAATTTAGAGTGTTGTTAGTATCCAGCTGGTCTTGGATTCCCTTACAGGCTCAGTGGCCAAAGTGTTGTTTTTCATCTATACTTACTGTAGTAAGGAGGTTGTGATCATTTCTCTTTGTGACATCCAGGTTTGATTGTAGCAATGCACTCTATATGGAGCTTTATAATACAACACAAAGTCTTTCAGCAAGTCAGTGTTAGAGTTACAATTAGAAAGAAGGAGTCCTGATTCCTTATCCTTTTCTGTAACCATTAGAAAACATTGTCTTATCTCATATCGATACCTTCCATGTAAAACTATGGGACCAGTTTTTGTTTTAAATTGTTCTTATGTCTGTGGGCAGTGGATATAACAGACCAGCAAAGGCTCTGCTTTCCCTGTCTGCAGCTATTGCCATGGGACACTGGGCTGCTGCTGCTCCAGCCCTGGGCCCGCTGGTGCGACTGGGGCTTCTCGGGATGGGGCTCAGGTCAGTTGGCTGGCTGAGGCTCCTCTGGCAGCGGGGGAAGGAAGAGGCAGCTCGGTGCTCCGGCTGGCCTGTGGCTTCTCTGGCTGTGGAAAGGCAGCGAGGGAGTTGTGGGGTGGGGGCGGTCAGGGCTTCAGGCACAGGGGATGGAACCTCATGCAGAAGGGGTTGGGCTAGCCTCCCTGAATGGGGTGGGGTCCACCCGCCCCCCGTGCTTATGTCAAAGTATGTGTTTCCCTTATTGCAGTAGGTTTTGATCAACATTTATTTGGACTTGCACTCTAAAATCTTCATTTAAAAAAATCAGAAAAAATGTCCATTGTCCTGGAAAAAAAGTACTGGTTTATGATTATATTTATTTGCTTTAATTATTTAATGTACATGAATTCCTTCTTAATTAAATGTGCGTGTAAAATACATAGAAATATGTATGTAAAATACATACATATTAATTGCTAACTATTGACTGAAAAGCCTGGTAGCAAGCATATCTTCCTTTATAACGTACTTATCCCTAAGACCTTTTATTATTATAAGAACATTTCTCCCAGCATGCCTTTCCTGGGACTGACCTTTTAAATTTGACACAGCCAAGTAGCTGTAGCCCTTATGTGACCATTTTATAGCTAACTGTTGTTTGTTGTATCTCTTCTTCCTTCAGCTGGTAAATATTAACTGTAGTTATATTTTCTCCCCTGTTTTTCCCTCTCTTATATCAGAGTGACTGCTACATTGTAAGAAGCATTTTCTTATTTTGCTATTTCATACAAAAAGTTTACTTATGCAAGCTCTCAAAAATAATATCAGGGTTTAGGGTACATATATACTTTGATAAAACAGACCCAAATCTTGTTCTCTCATAGCCTGCTGTGGAGCCACTGTAGTTATGTTGTAGGTAGGTCAGGATGCAGGGAGCTCATGCATGAGGTGAGATCCTTTTTTGTGAGTGTCACACAGCATGGCCCAGCTGTGTATAGAAATTCTTTGGGGACAGGTGTAAGGCTTTGGTGATCTGACCTGCTGGTTCCCCGTCCTCTGCTTCTGACTCCATGGGGTTGTTACTAAGGCTGTAGAGCCCACTTAGCCATTAGGCTGGAGTGATTGCCTTGGAATGGCTAAACTCCCTCTTTGTCCTGTGAGTTGTAGGGAAAATGAGGCCAAATTACAGTGTTGGATGTGGGAGTAGACTTGGGCCTATGTTAATAGAATTTTTTGAGACTTAAGTGAGATGGATACTTTTAAAATGAAGCATAGGATTCTATTAAAAAAGACCAAGAATCAAAATTTACCAACCTCCTTTCAATAAGATACAGTTGGGATTTTAAAATAACTGTCTACTTAGATATAGTTTTCAATTATTAACTTCTAACTGAGCCTTTGAAAACAGCTGGTGCTTATTGGCATTGTTAAAAATGGGACTTTACCTCAGTATTTCCCATTCTGAGTAGAGAGAAAATTGCAAAACTGCAGTAAAGTTAAATACCAGAATATGGTAAATAACTATTTGGAAATGGTGCTCATTGGATTTGATAATCTGTGAACTTCAAAATGAGGTTTCAATGACTTTACATATGCTGAACAAGTACGGCATCACTCAGTAAGCTTAAATAATGGTAATAACTGAATCTATATCTTATAAGGGGGGATAAAGAGGCAGACCACCAAACCAAACACTTTTAATGGTATCTCCAGCTATATCTCTAAGATACAATATAATATTTTCTTAATTTATTTTTAATCAAAAGATATTCTCAGTAACCTCTGGGCATCTGATCTTTTCCTAGTACTGTTCATTTTGCTGTTAATGAGAGCAGGTAAAGATGAACTCAGTATTAATATTTTTTATTTCATAAATATATAAAATAAAGCAATATAGCATTTTCTGTCAGCTGCTGACTAATCTTGATAACAGTGTGTATTATGAGCTTATCAATCAACCCTGCAGGTTACTCTTTTTACTACCACTGCATTACAAAGTAGTCAAAATATATTCTTCCCAACATGGGGAGAGGATGTCTGACTGGCAAAATCAATAGAGCTTTCAAAGGCCTTTGAACTAGCTTATCATTATATCATTCTTAATAAATTGTTGCCTATGGACAAATACATTTTTACTGTTTTTTATCATAAGTATTCACATGGCAGCAGTTTCTTGCCATGAAAATTACATTCTTCATTCCTACCTATTTAAAAATTAGATTTCTCACAACAGTGAATTGAGTGCTATTTGTTGGCTTACAATTTGTAATTTTATCAAGTTTTTATAGCTGAACAGGGTTAAATAATGCACTTTTCTGCTGTGCAATATCCCATGTGAATTTCATGATGAAAACTAGGTTTTTCCTGAATACAATGCTTCTCCCAAATCAAAGTATTACTCAATTATTTTTCAAGGACTCAGAATATATTTTCAGAATCACTATTCCTTTAAATCTAAAATAAAAAATGTATGTTAATGTTCATACCAAAATATCTGTGAACACTGCAGCTATTTAATACATTTAAGAAGGTTTGGAACTACAACAATTCACAACTGACAACCAGTAATATAAAGTCAGGAGTGTGAGAGTGAACTTGTGATGTGTGTGTATATAACAGGGGTCAGCAACCTCTGGCAAGCGGTAAGCACCCTGGTGGGCCAGGCTAGTTTGTTTACATGCCGTGTCAGCAGGTTCGGCAGACCGCGGCTCCCACTGTCTGCGGTTTGCTGTCCCAGGCCAATGGGGGCGGCAGGAAGTGGCACGGGTGAGGGATGTCCTGGCCGCAGCTTCCCGCCACCTCCATTGGCCTGGGATGGCGAACCGTGGTGTCCACTGAACCTGCCGATGCGGCAGGTAAACAAACTGGTGAGCCACGTGCCAGAGATTGCTGACCCCTGTTATATAACAATAACATGTAACATTTACATTACTGACACTATTGTTTAATTCATGATTTGATCTTGCTGTCAAGCAGTGACACATGTAGGGGGCTACTTACAGAATAGCTGCCCATAAACTCTGAGTTAAATCTGAAGGGAGAAAGCTTTTACTTAGAATTTCACACTTTTCTTAATCCAGAGAGTAAATGTCCCCTGCAGAATTTCTTCCTGTGCTATCAAAATTTATGAAATAGTGCAATACACAATAGTTTTCCCCCCTCTTTTCTCTGCACCTATTTTCTAAATATTAGAACACCAATTGCAGCAAAAGTGCCACAGGGAAACAAGGAGGGTGAGGTAATATCTTTTATTGGACCAGCTTCTCTTTGTGAGAGAGACAATCTTTTGAGCTTTCCCAGAGCTCTTGATCAGGTCAGAAGAGCTCTCGGAAAGTTCAAAAGCTTGTTGGTCCAATAAAAGCCATTACCCCACTCACCTTGTCTCTCTAATATCCTAGGACCAACACAGCTACAGCAACACTGCATACACAGGAAAACAGTACTTGGAGGGTTTCCCATTTTTAAATCTACAGGTTAGTGCAGCGGTGGGCACCTTGTGGCCCATCAGGGTAATCTGCTGGCGGGCTGTGAGACAGTGTTTACATTGACCGTCTGCAGTAATGGCTGCCTGCAGATTCCAGTGGCCACGGTTCACTGTTCCTGTCCAATGGGAGCTTTTGGAAGTGGCATGGGCTGCAGGAACTGGCTGGCCATGGCTTCCCACAGCTCCCATTGGATGGGAATGGCGAACCGCAGCCACGGGAGCTGCAGGCAGCTGTGCCTGCAGACAGTCAATGTGAACACTGTCTCACAGCCCACCAGTGGATTACCCTGATGGGCCGCGTCGGGACGCGGGCCACAGGTTGCCCACCACTGGGATAGTGTGTTGCATGGGAGCAGTTTTGAAAGTTAAAAGTATAAAAATGGTTTTCTTGCTATGTTATACTTACCTGATAACAGGTGTTACTGCTAACCCTAATACTCCCGAACTTTAAGAAAATAATTAAAATGACAGTACTTAGAGTGGATGGAATCATGTTTGCATCTAGAAAACAGCATACTAACAAGCAAAATAATTGGAAATTAACAGTTAGTCAGTTGAGATGATCTAATATCTGATCTCAGTGTTAATGACAAACTATTGCAAAGGAAGTATGAGAGTTATGGCCTATTGAAAACTCATAAAATAGGATAGTGTTTTATTAAGAAAAAGGAATGTCTGCCACAGAGTTAATTTCAATAGCATCTCTGTTTAGTGCTATTGGTTTGCGTGGGTGAACACTCAAGGTACCAGACAACAAGGATTGGGTTCTAATAGGTGATTGTTATATACTATGCCTGAAGAAGAAACAGAAGAGAGGGGGTTTGTATCTCTGTAGAATTAAAAAACAATGCTATTTGATATGACAAAGAGGATGGAATATTTCAGGCACAAGATAGAGACTTTAGGAGAAAGAGTCAGCAACATGTGGGCAGTCATTTTTTGTGTGTGGATAAACAGTAAGGGCTTCTTGTACCACTGACGGTCCACACAATGTTTTGGAAACCAATGTGATAGCATACATTCTCAATATACAGTCAACTTTAACTCTGCCTCACAGCTAAGCCTAACAGATGCACCAAATCTCGGAGACAGTCGTATCCATCAATAGGTAATGATTTCATCACGTCAACAACCATAAACACTTGGCTGTCTTACTCCTGAATACAATGCTTGAGCAAATGCTGCCCTTCATTATGGCTCATACACAGTCTGCAGAAATAACATAAATTCCTAATTAGATAAACAGCATAAAGAATTTAATTCTTCATTCTCTATGAAAACTGTATCTGTCTACTACTATCAGTGTTCCTAATGTGTGCATTACTGTGCTATGTAACTGGAGATGTAATCGTCATATCATCATTTACACTTATCTATAAATATAGAGCTCTTATATCTTCATAAGTCATACTCCGGTTTAAAATGTAAAGTTAAATACACTTCACACTGCCTTAATCTTTATGCTTAGATGCATTATTACGGAGGCATTGTTTGGTACTTAAGAAGCTGAGAAGGGAAGATGAGATTTTGGTGCTACTGGAGCAGAGTTAAGGTTCCTTGAGTGTTGCACAGACAGAATATTCCAATCAGTGTCTGTGTATTAAGGAGTGGTATGTTAAGCTTGGTATGAATTGTTTCTCTTTAATATAACTTAAGGTGTTGAAAAATTACTGCACTATATAAAGTACTGAATAGTTACCTTTGTCTTCTCTAGTTTTTCTTAGTATTCTGAGAGATGAATAACATCTCCCCTATAAAAAGACCATAGAAAACATTTGCACTTGTTGAAAAACACTCTTAATAAACCACAAAGCATCCTCATAGGCATGGATTTATCTATTAAATTTGTGTAAATCAGAGGCTGACGTCTGGAAAGAAAGCTGAGAATAAAAATGTCTTAGTCAACAGACATCTAAGGCCAACCAACTAAGCTGCAATACTGTCCGATTGTCACCAGGCTGTCCTGAACAATTTGTAATATAGTTTGATGTATTCAAATTGCAAAGACCTTTAGGGTGAAACAGCTTTTTTCAGTGACAATAAAACATAATTAATTTCACTACCAAGAACTTATAACGATACAGTATGTAAACTACTAAATCCAACATCGGTTTTGCTAATGTAGAATTGTCATGTTTTTTTTCTTCGTGGTAAGTTAATTCTGGCATTAGTATCTTATTTCCACTTGTCTTAGAGTGGCCAGAAATGCCTATGAAAATATGTAGTCAAGACTGGAAGTGGTAGACTTTCTGGCAAAATAACCTGAACCAAATTAAAAGAATTGCAAGGAAACATTTGAAGTAGGTGATAATGTATATATTATGGAACAAATACAAAAATAGAACAAAATCATATAGGAAACATAATATTTGGGCATATCCTTTGTCACCAATAAGGCTCTTTTAAGGTAGACTAGGGAGCCACTTAGGGATTCCCTGCCATAAAGAATCTCCTAGTGTTCTTTGCTACCCTCCCATCGTTGCCCAACATAGACATGTCTAGGGAAAAGACATGTCTAGAGTTCACTGTTTTCTGTCCATCCCTGAGTGCTACAGTGGTCCCTCGGGAACCATTACAGGTTGCCAACATGCTGTTGGGAGGTGAGCTGGCCCCAGGAATTGTGGGAGCACAGAGGTGGTATAATGTCACCATTGTCCCACTCCCCTTGAGTCTTGTGCCAACCAGGGTATGGCCAGATATGAGGATCATGGCTCTGTTGTTCTTATTGCATTTATGATTAGTTTCATTGCTCAGGTACATAAGGTAATTGTTCATAGTTTTGTGGTCCCATTATGTCTACATTGTGATGAGATTTGAAGTGACTGAATGTACTATGCAACTATACAAAATGTATATAGAATTTTTCTTTGGGTATCCTGTTCTACAGATTATCCTGTTTGAATTTAATAACCATCACGATTTTAGAAATATTTCTACATTCTATATTTATAACAGTTATTTATAATTAGAACTTTGAAATGTTGTAGCAGTTGTAGAAAAGGCTATTCAATTTAGTAGACATGCACAGTCTATAACTAAAATAAACAAATGTGGGAAAACAATCAAAAAATGAATCCAAATAACAATCAGGAGGAAGCTTCTTTAACTGCTGTTCTGTTGCTCTCTATTCTGACTCTGGCTTCATATGCGGAGAAAATAATTCTGAATAGCTCCCTGTGAAGGAAGGGCAGGTGCATTAAAGGCATACTACTCCTAGAAGGCACAGTTTCATCACAGATGCTGCTTCAGGTGAAGCAGCAGAACTGAAATCTCCGTAATACGTCATTTATCTGCATCTAGTCTATATTAACCTAAAGCTGCATTAAAATGTTATATTTAAATCAACTAATGTATGTTTGTATTAATTTTGCTTTGTAAGATAATTTAGGTTGAATTTTGACCTGTCCTGCTAAGTATCTGATTATACTAAAGCGCTTAATTTTGGGGTATTATGGTAGCATTTTATCTGAAGAATGACTAAAATTCAATCAAGTCAATTTTTAAAAAAAATAGAGGTGTGGGCTGCTGTATAGATTTTTTGTTTTTAAGTTGCTTGATTGGAACTGCACTTGTGTCCTACTGCTCTCCATATTGATCTTCACCTTTCCAAAGAACGTCAGTAGGATGAGTCAAGAGAGACTAATAAATCAGAATATCCACAGTGCACTGGTTATCTTTGAAGTCATTATAATTGGATAAAATAAGATTAATCCTATTTAATGTGTACAGCTGTGGTTTAGAAGAAAATACATGATATACAATCATACAGTATTTTATCACAAATGTCTGGCACATTTACTTCATTTTAACAGGTCATGTCACTCAAGGAATTATTTTTAATTATTAATTATACTGGCATTCAGACTTTCTTTTGAAGCACACTTTTTCATAGATATTGATCCTAATTGATTTTGTCTTAATTATGCAACTGATTACTCTTCACAGTGCTATATAGGAGTTTCATGCATCATGTAACAGAATTTCTCTGAAAGCTCTTGAAATTTGGTTCTTCTTCAAGTGATTGCTCATGTCCATTCCATTGTTGGTGTGTGTGCTCACATCATGCATCGGTGCCAGAAGCGTTTCCCTCAATGGTATCCATAGGGGACAGGCTCTGGCACCATCTGGAGTGGTGGCATATGTGCCAGTATAAGGGGCGCCACTGTCTCCCCCATCCCTCCATTCCTTCTTACCACCAGTGACGGTGCTGTAACATCCCCTTGCCTTGGCAAGCTTTCCTTCTTAACTGTGCCTAGTTGTGAATCTCTTGGATATAGTTCTTAGAAAGTTTGTATAGTTTATTAGTTCCCTTAGTGCATAAGTTAGACATAGGTAGTTAGTCCTCTACGGGAGTTAGCCTGAGGATGGGTCATGCCCCAATACCCGGGCTTCAAGCCTTGTGACCACTGCAAAAAAACTATGCCAGACAGTGATCCCTATCAAAGCTGTCTGAAGTGCTTAGAGGAAACCCACGTGAGCAACAAGTGTCACATTTGTAAAAGTTTCAAGCTGTGAACCAAAAAGGAGTGGGACATTCGACTTAGAGCACTCCTTATGTAGTTGGCCCTAGAACTGGCCTTGGAGCCAGGTGGATCTGACTCTGCTCCAAGAACCGCAGCATCAGTGCAGAGCATGCCACCAGCACCAGCCTCCAACCAGCACTGATCCCTATCCCTGGCACTAGCTAAAAAGCAAAGAAAGGCTGGAAGAGGGCATTCTCCTACGTCCTGTAAAGGGAAGGAGAGAGCCAGAGGAGAGCAAAGATCCATGCAGGACAACTCCTCCCCCCCAGAGGATGGCCAGGCTCCAGCACCAGTTGAGCTGTCAAGCCCCTTCGAGACAAGCCCACCACCCCAGGAAATGGCAGAGGCACTTGGCATCTGGAGGTGCCATCTATGCCAGAAGCTTTTCAGGCCACTGAGGACATGCTGCCCATGCTGATCAATGAGGTGCCCCATTTGAGGGGTAAACCCACCCTGGGCCTTTTCCAGCAGCTCCCATCAATGCAGTACCACTCCCCGATGCAGGGGGTGCCCTGCCAGCACACATCTCAGAAGTGCCTCCAGCCCCTGGATATAGGTCGGCTTACCTGGCAGAGTTCCTGGCATTGTTCCCCAGATTCTAGGCAGCATTCCCGGGATCCTGGCGCCAATCACTGGCTGTTGGGTGCAGACCTGTGGAGGTGCATCACCAGTCCCCAGACTCCCTGGCACCAGACCCTGAAGACGCTGAGTCAGTCTCCAAACTCACGGCACCACTCCAGAGAGTTGAGTCGCCACAGGTCTCCGGTTTGCTGCTATGGAGCCCCATGGGCATGTCAGCGATCTCCTGAGACAAGACATCGATCCTCTTGCTCCTGCTCCTGGTTCACGGAGCTTCACTTCTCTCAGAGCATGAAGTGTCAATCACTGGGGCGCCAGCACAGATCTGCCAAATGCTGCCGGCAGTCACTGGAAGTGCTGCACTGAGAGCCGTCTTCCCAGTACAGGTCACTGGTGGAGACCCGCAGAGAGGGCCAATGGGAATGGTGTAGATAGGTGGCATTGGTACCATCTTGGTCCCCCAGATGAGTCTTTTCCGCCTCAGACTCGGATAGTGAGGAGAAAGATCTGCCTGCAGGCCAAGGCCACCCACTGGGGGCATCAGCATTCCCATCTGGACCACCTGTAACTGCATGACCCCAGAGCCAATAGCCACCTCACTGACAGCTATGGCACTACTGTGGGTTTCCCCAACTAACGATCAGTCTCAGGGGTATCTGAGAAATGGTTGTCAACAGTCTCCTGCTCACCCCTAGACTTGGAAGCAGAATGAGAGCAAGGTCCGCAGGGTCAGCCAACCTCAGCTGAGGCTTCCCGGCGAAGGCTACGGAGTTGGCAGACGTGCCTATACCCGTCTCCTCATCCGTTCCCCAGGACAATGTAGAAGCTTACTAGGAGCTTCTAAAGAGGGTGGTATCTGACCTGAGGTTGGAGACAGAGGAGTTGGCAGAACCTCCAGATCACTTTTTGATGTTTTAAGCACAGCAGCCCCCTCCAAGGTGGCATCGTCCTTCCACGAGGGACTGGTAAAGCTTATCAAGGCCTTGTGGCAAACCCCCTCCACCCTGTTCCCCATATACAAGTGGGCAGAAAGTATTATGCTCCTCCTAAGGGATTTGAATACCTTTATACACACCCTGATCCAAACTCACTGGTGATATCAGCAGCCAATGAGTGGAATAGACAGGCCAAACCGGGATCAACCCCTAAGCATAAGGAAGCGAAGCTGCTCAATCTCTTTGGTAGAAAAATTTATTCTATGCCCAGTCTCCAGTTAAGAGTGGCCAAACATCAGGCCTTACTTGGCTGATTTTAACATTTGGCAGTCCATGGCCAAGTTTGTGGACTCACTGCCAGAGGAGCCCAGGAAGAAGTTCCTGGCTATTTTTGATGAGGGCAGAACTGTGGCCAGGGTAACCCACCAAGCAGCCTCAGATACATCGGACTCTGACCATGGCTTCGGCCATTTCCATGAAGCGTGCATCCTTGTTGCAATCGTCAGGCTTGTCAGTGGAGATTCAGCAGTCCATCCAGGACCTCCCCTTCGATAGCCTGGCACTGTTTGCTGAACAAGCAGACAGCAAATTGCATGGCTTGAAAGACTCTAGGTCTACTAATATGCCTAATAAGAACCTTTGAGTATTACCACAGGGGGCAGTGTCAGGTTAAATCTTGATGCTAACAGAGGAAAATAGATATGATTAACAGAATGACACTGCTCCCACCTCACAATGGCCAAGGGTGTGGAAATATCTGCCAAACTTTCCAACATGATTCCAAAGTTTACCTTTAGAAAGCTGAGAGCGGCTCACAGTAAAAGTAAATGGCTACAGTGCAATCACATGGAATGATGTAGTTCCTGCTTTATTTTTTAGTTCCTTGAGGTTGCTGGGAACAAAAGAAAATAGATAAAAGATAGGTGATTTCTGTTCCCCTAACACTACCATCTGTCAGCTACTTTAAAGCTTGGTTCATATACCTTGTTTGGCTCTGTCTGTGTAAGCTTTGGTACTTAGCTTTTTCTTGAAGGTATTCCCTAAACAAGCAGAAAGGAAGAAAAAACCTATCAGCACAAAAGAAACAAGTTTCAGGTCACAAAAGTGTCCCTATTCAGGACAACATTTAAACTCATGTTTGAAATTGAACACTTGCTTAAATTCTTTCCTGTCGGGACTCTACTTTGCAGCAAACTCACTGTTTTTTCTAAATCTTATATAGTATCTGGACTCTGTGGTGATGTGGGCTCTACAAATGCTTAGATAAAGATTAGACAGGTATGGCTAGAAATACTGTGTGGTAATTGTGCTTATATTTTTTGACTGCTGGTTTGTAAAAGGGTGAGATGTTAATTTATAATAGCATTAAGCTGTTTAGAATGTTTAGATGACTGGCTATAAATGATTCCAGGACACCCAGGTCCTGTGCACAGGCAACTTTCACAGAATCAAAATAAAGAAATAAACAAGTTAGATTGACTGCCACAAGTTACTTATTGACTGACTGACTCAGATGATACTTGTGGAATCTGTTTATATAATTTAAATCAAAGTTGTTGCCTTATTAAGAATAAACCTTTAAATGTCTTCATAAAGTTTTCACATACATAGTTTGTAATATGAATCAACAATTATGGCTTACTGAGTTGGGAAAGTACTACTGCTTTCTTATTCTGTTAATTAAAGGCTGAAATTCTTAGGAAAATAAGAAGATACTGCAAAGCACTGTATCCCCTTGTACTTAAATGAAGCACAAGTTACACTGCATGCTTCTCTTTCCCTATTAGTAATGCATAACTGTATGTAATGTACAGGCTTTGGTTGGTCTCAGATTTTGCCAGTTAAGGTCAGTATTTAGTCTGTCTGTATGAGAATCTATCTCTAGTTTGAAGATGGAAGAGGCCTACTAAGTCATTCCTGCAATATATTTTCATATCCTGTAAGTGATTGTTGCCCCCATAAATTAAATATTGGTCAAAACACTATTGACTATCTCCTGTGCTGTGTGCACATTTTTGGAGGATAGCTCAGTGATTTTAGCATTGGCCTTCAAAACCCAGGGTTGTGAGTTCAGTCCTTGAGGGAGGCCATTTAGGGATCTGGGAAAAAAATCTATCAGGGATGGTACTTGGGCCTGCTGTGAAGGCAGGGGACTGGACTCAATGACCTTTCAAGGTCCCTTCCAGTTCTATGAGGTAGGTATATCTCCATACAAAAAAAAGGAGGAGGGCATAAGGGGTTCCTTACAAATAGCAAGACTTAAAGTACTAGAATTTATATGCCCAGATAATGTACCACCCTCCACATTATGTCCTCCAGTGACTGTGGTCTGCAGGAAGAAGAGGATGTGCAGGTAGTTAGTGAATATGTTGTCAGCAGAATCAAGTACTAAGTAAATAGCTCCAAAATTTTGTGCAGCTTTGTAGAACATTTTATTCAAATAATCAAATAAGCGAATTTGCCCGTTTGCAAGTAATTTGCATATGATCAAAATTTCAACTTAAAAATGGATTTAGTGCACATGAAAGGTATTAGTTTGACAGCCCTTGGTGAATGAAGTCATTTGTTTTTCTACAGTACAGCATAAGGATAAGATTCCCATGCCTGTCCTCATCTCTGATCTTGCCTTGAGACATCTAGTCTAACAAAAGTGCTTACATGAGACTGGGGTACTATCGCCATATTACTCTAAAAATAATTATATTAATAGAATTGTAAAGATAGTATTTTTAAAAGTGGTCTGTGTTCGCCTAACTCTGCTCCTATTGAAATCAGTGATAAAGCTCCCATTGACTTCAGTGGAAGCAGACTTAGGCCTAACCTAAGCTCTTTTGAAAATCTCACCTTCATGTTGCAAAGTCAAGTACTCCCAAACTAGGAATACCAGAATTATTGTCCCCTTGTGGATATGCATCATGATAATCTTCAATTACATGATCACATACTATTTTTTCCCACATGGATATTACCAGTTTTTGAACCAATGATCTTCAGATCTACCATACAGACCCTTTAAAATTGAATTGAAGGAGAAACAGATAGAAGAGCAGTCTGCTATATTCTGTCTAAATCAGCTCTAGAGAAAGACACTTTGCCAGTTGATTGCACAACTATTTATTGAACAGCAGTGGAATGGTAAGTATGGATATTCCTGGCTTGTATTCTTGGCTCTGGGAGCAAAGCATGGCCTGGCAGTTAGAGCAGTGGTTACAGATAATATAAGCGAGAATGTAGATTTGATGCTGTAATGTCAAACGACAGTGGGACAAAGTGTATGACATTTGAGTCTTTTCCGTTAGATGTGTCTTGCCCACCAAAATACGTGGAATTTAACCTGAGACATGGGCAGGCACGACAGATTTGTGAAATACATAACACTTGGCAGGTTTGTAACTGGCAGTAGTTAGAGATTGTATGCTTGCTTCTCTTGGACTTTGTGCACACTCACGGAGATCTTGATCTGCACTATCAAGCTGACTTGTATCAGTCATGTCACTACCTATCTTATGCCTCTCATCACATGTGATTATTATTTAGACCAACATACCTTATCAATATTTGAAGCTGTGCTTTGCAGTTCAAGTTTCAGCTTTTCCTGCCAGTTAACATTGTGACGCTATGCCCCATATTCTTCATAGCAATATGGTTATGATATGAATATGGCATAATTAAGATGTGTTTTATGCAAGATGTGTCATGTGAGATATCATTGGAAAGGTTATGATTTACTGAATATGATTATCCTATTTGTATTAATGTATCATTTTTGTATCTAAAGTTAGGAATATTGAATATGTATCAATTACAAGTGGGTTTACACCTGGAGAATGCCCACCAGACATAATACAATCAGCCTGGATGAGCCATTAGAGAGAACAATACGTCTTTGAAGATGCTAATCTCTCAGCTTCCTGAGAAGTTTCCTGGGATGTTACAAATGACCTTTGACTCATAGCTGCATTGACATGTGATCATGTCACCTGGTATTGGACTCCATGATAGAATACCAGTATATTTCCACAGAGCAAGGAGGAGCCACATTGGAAAACAAAGGATTCCCACCATGTGTAAATCCTATTTAAGACAGGGGAATGAGGTGACTGGGGTTGAATTCCCACTGAATCCCACTGAATCCCCGCCCAGGATGATTGCTGGAATCATCTAAAAAATTGAGACAAAAGGAGTAGAAGAGCTGAGCTCAGGATGGAAAAGGTGTGTGGCTTGTGAAAAAAATGCCTAATACAGCATCTAGGGTGCAAAATTACTACGTGTAACCAGTTTCCTTAGTGTATTAAGCTTAGTTTGTGTGTTCGTTGTATTTGTTCAGTAATCTGCTTTGATCTGTTTGCTATCCATTATAATCACTTAAAATCTATCTTGTGTAGTTAATAAACTTGTTTTCTCTAAAACCAGTTTCTGGAATTCATAACTTGGGGGGGGGCAAAGAGCTGTGCATATCTTCCTCCACATTGAGGGAGGAGGCAAATTTCAATAAGCTTACACTGTAGAGTTCTCTGTGCAATGCAAAATGATACAATTTTCGGTTTGCACCCCAGAGGGGGTATGCACTTGAGAACCGGGCAATTCCATAGCTGAGTCTTCCCATTCAGAGCTGATTTCAGTGTCTGTGTTTTTCTGTAGCTGGGTGTGTCCATAGTTGTGTGTGTGCTCAGCAGCACAGTGTAAGGGAGACCAGGCTGGTGGAATAGGTAGGCTCAGTGGTACCCTTGTACATCAGGAAATTGGAGCTCTGCAGGTTACAGGCAGCAGAAAATGAAAAAGAATACAAAAGACATGGAATTACTGGAAGCAGAGAGTGCCAGACAAGAAGCAGAAAATACAAGACAAGACACAGCACACGAGAGGGCCATGGAAGCCCAGAAGCAAGCTCTGTAACTGAAAGACAAAGAAATTGAAGCCCAGAAGCTAGCCAGGGAGGAGAAGGAAAAAGAGAGACAGCATGAATTGGCCTTGATTGAGAGTCAGAAACAGAACCCCACACCAGAGGGCCCCTCCTCTCCAAAAATCCACAAATGGGAGCAGTTGTGTTCTGCATACAGTAAGACAGAGTACATTGCTGAATATTTCATCATCTTCGAGAGGCTGTGTGTGCACCAGGAGATTCCTGAGGATCGAAAGTTGAGTGCAAAGTTGTCTGGGAGAGTTCTGGATATATTCAATAGGATGCCAATTGATGATGCTTCAAATTATGGTAAATTCAAGGAAATGGTTTTAAAACAGTTTCAGATTACACCTGAAACATTTAGAGTGAAATTTAGAAGCCTTAAGAGACGGTCTGGAATGAGTAATATGGCATATGTGAACTAATTGAGAGATTTACTGCATAAGTGGGTAAGGGCAAAGGGAATTACAGACTTTGAAGAAATGTGTGTTCTTGTTGCTCAGGACCATTTCCTGAATATGTGTAATAATGATGTGAAACAGTGTCTATGGGACAAAAAAATGAAAACTTGAAAAACTTGCTACTTTTGAGCAGTCTCAAGCATCCATTAGAAATGGATTAAGAGTGGGTTCAGTTTGGTGGGAAGCAGGGTTCCCGTTTTGCCCCAGGGAAGAAGAAGGGTGGATGGGAGGCTGGACGCTCACCTCCCACAATTCATTTCTCCAGCCCTCGTCCCAAATCTCCTGTAAAAAAAAATAGCCCAGAAGGTGTTATCATTGTAATTCCACTGAGCACATGAAGAATAAATGCCCTGTGCTGAGCTCAACGGGTAGCGATCAACGGCTCAAGAGGAGCTGGTATCAAGAGGAGTGCCCCAAGGGTTGGCCCTGGGGCTGTTTTTGTTCATTACCTTTATTAATGATCTGGATGATGGGATGGATTGCACCCTCAGCAAGTCTGTGGATGACACTGGAGGGTAGGGATAGGTTCCAGAGTGACCTAGACAAATTGGAGGATTGGGCCAAAGGAAATCTGATGAGGTTCAATAAGGAGAAGTGCAGAGTCCTGCACTTAGGATGGAAGAATCCCATGCACTGCTACAGGCTGGGTACTGACTAGCTAAGCAGCAGTTCTGCAGGAAAAGACCTGGGGATTACAGTGTTCCGAGAAGCTGGATATGAGTCAACAATGTGCCCTTGAATCCAAGAAGGCTAATGGCATATTGGGCTGCATTAGTAAGGAGCATTGCCAGTAGATCGAGGGAAGTGATTATTCCTCTCTGTTCGACATTGGTAAGGCCTCGTCTGGAGTACTGTGTCCAGTTTTGGGCCCTGCACTACAGAAAGGATGTGGACAAATTTGAGAGAGTCCAGCAGAGGGCAATGAAAATGATTAGGGGGTTGAGGCACATGACTTACGAGGAGAGGCTGAGAGTACTGGGCTTATTTAGTCTGCAGAAGAGAAGAGTGAGGAGAGACTTGATAGCAGCCTTCAACTATCTGAAGAGGGGTTCCAAAGAGGATGGTGCTAGGCTGTTCTCAGTGGTGGCAGATGACAGAACAAGGAACAATGGTCTCAAGTTGCAGTAGGGGAGGTCTAGGTTGGATATTGAGGAAAGCTATTTCAATAGGAGAGTGGTGAAGCACTGGAATAGGTTACCTAGGGAGGTGGTGGAATCTCCATCCTTAGTGGTTTTTAAGGCCCGACTTGACAAAGCCCTGGCTGGACTGATTTAATTGGGGTTGGTCCTGCTTTGAGCAGGGGGTTGGATTAGATGACCTCCTGAGGTCTCTTCCATGATTCTATGCTACCAACATTGTGACGTGCTGAATGGGGAATTCTGAGACAAAGTTATATTTTTACTGAGGCATGCCATATATAACAGAATGCTCATCTTTTTGTAAAGATATACATACATATGTAAAGAAAGGCTTAATTTGATTTACTCTATCTATAGATTATAGGCCCCATTTTTAAAGTGGAACATAGAGCCCCATTTTTAAAGTGGAACATAGAGCCTTCCACAAAATACAGTCATGCAAACACACACTTTCTTTTGAATGCATATGTAACCCACTAATTTTTGATTATACAGTTCGCACTGTAGTTCCATTTTACTGCAGGAATAGTGAGCAGGTTCAGTCTATTGTGATAGCAGAACTCCCAACTGCAGATAATAACACATAAGATTAATATGAAAATGTGGACAGTCATGGGATGCCTGTAACCTGAGTTGCTCCAGTTTGAAATAGATACCACAATGTAGTAAAATACCAGGACAAAAAAACAAAAACCAAAAAAAACCTTTCCGTTTATAAGAAAACAATTTGAGTGTTAATTAAGATTCTTCATAAATCTAAACATGAACTTATCATTACAACAAAACAACAAATACTATGCCAACAAAAATAATAATATCAAAAATACAGATTTCTCCAGGACCAAAAGATACACAGGTAACAAATCCTATGCATGTAAAACATGTGCTGCTATTTGGAATTGTTGTCACTATACCATCTTGAGCTGAAAAAACAGCAAGCTCCCAGTTCTTTGAATAGGCTGGTATCCTTCTCCTTGTGCTTATCTTCTTGATGCATTAAGTAAATGCAGGCCTTTGAGCATCAGCCCTCAAGGCAGAGATCTTCATCTCCCTCTGGTATGGCTTGCCTCTAGGCCTGGCTGAAATCACTGAAGTTTGGCACTTCTTCTTTTCTTTTCTTTTTTTTTTAATGTTGAAGGGGGATTGCTCCATCCCCAACCCCAGAGATGCCCTACTGAGCATGAAGTTCGAGGGATCATAAACTTTTTTTTTCTGATAGTCCCAGACTTGCTGGAATAAATGAACGGCTGCTCCACTCTTCTGGCAAACAAGCAAAAAACAAATAAACAAAACAATATAAAAACCCAACTGTAGCGGGCTCGGCACCACACCGTCTCCTCACAAATGGGGTAGTGTGGCCTAGCGGCCAGAGTCCATAGGATTCCCACCATTCGGGGGAGGAGGGGGTGTAGGGGGACCCGGGCCAGCCCGCTTCACCAGGTCCCGACCCGGGGCCCTGGTAGTGGCAAGCTCCCCTTGCCACCAGCTCAGCGGGGATCCACCCGCAACATGCCAAGCGCCTATGCGGCTCTAATGCCGTTTGCCTCTAAAGTTCCCCTGGGTCACTTCCTACCATAAATGTGAGGTTCTCGGCTTCGGTGGATCCTCCAGTATGTTCCCCTCCTGTGACGTCCTCCATCTGGGTATCAGGGTGCATCCTGGCTTGGCTGGCCTCCGGATCCTGGTGTGCAGGCTCTCCTTCCTCAGGAGCTAGCAGCATGCCTCCTTCTCCTTCGGCAGTCAGCCCACACTGAGCAGCTCTACAGGCTTTTATACTTGTTCTCCAGTTGGAGCATGTCCAGCAGAGCTTCCAGGGCATGGCTTCCTCTGCTGGAAAGAACGGTTAACCTCTGCAGTACCAGTGGGGGGCCACTCTACCCCATCACACAAATAAACAACTGACTACTACTCTTTAAAGGAATAGCAACAGAAGCATGGGTTACTCAAGGACAAATTTGGTAAGTATGCCAGCAAATGTATTCCGTTTGCATATGCAATTTTAGTAATTTACATGCCATCAACACAATTTTTTGACTGCACAAGTAGACCTCTCCCTTTGAAAATGTGGCAGTGTGCTAGTATCTTGCATTGCATTATACCTGGGTAAAATACTGAATGAATTATATAGGCTGAAAGTTGAAACTAGAAACATTCAGACTGGAAATGAGTACATTTTTAAGAGTGAGAGTAATTAGCCATTGGAACAATTTACTAAGAGTTGTAGTGGGTTCTCCTTCACTGAGCTTTTTAAAACAAGATTTGTTATTTTTGTAAAAGCTATACTCTAGGAATTGTTTTTGATAAATTCTATCTCCCGTGCTATACAGAAGGTCAGACTAGATAATCACAATAATTCCTCCTGAATTTAGAATCTATGAATCTACTACTACTATATCTGGATGAAAAAAAAAATCAATAGGTACCATAAAGGAATAAAAGCAATCTGTACTTTGTTCAGTAAACTCACAATCTTAGAGTGTCACAGATCCACCAATGTCCCTGATTTTATATTTAGATGAATTAGCCAAAAGATAAGTAACATCACAAGATGACAGGGATTTTTCCCAGTGCTTTGTGTCTGAGAAGGCTCCTTTGTGTTGTTTGTTTCAGCAAACATAGTACCTAAAATATCTCAGCTTATGAAATGCAGCACTCTTGTTTTCTCTGGAAATATTTGAATAAGTGATTTGTAATCACATCTTTCTTTTATCAACATGACTTTTAGAGCACAAGAGTATTTTGTTACAGCTAGTTTTGTGACTTAGCCACTGAAATTGTTCTGCTTTGAGAGGTAAATAAATCAACATCAGTTCAGAATTCTGCTTTAAATTTAACCTTTAACTTTATACATACACAATAACATTTCGAATTACAGCATTCCATATTTAATAATGGCATTCATAAATTTCACAGCAATAATATATAAAGTCATTTTTAGTCATTTTAATTAAAAGTGTAGTTATGAGTGCAGTTATCCATAGTTACAAATACAATAATCACTTCTTCTCCAGTTCAACTGAAGAAGCTTTTCAAATCAGGAGTGTCAGGATCAGGCTCTGAGATCAAACGTTGAAATAGTGCATTTAGGTTTGCTTTTTAGTACAGCAAAGTAGAAAACCCAAATCACTTATTCTTCTCTCACTGTGATAGAATTGGCTGTGTATTGGTTTTGTATTTAAACTCATGAAAGCCTTGGAAATGCTGCAAATGAAAAGTGATAGCATTGTGGATGTGACAGGGTCTAAAGTAACATAGTAACAATTAGGACAAATTCATGTTTTACAGCCTTCACAAAATGGCATGGAGACCAGTTGTGAGGCTTGCAGGAGTGTATGGATTTTGCTGCATGACTGCTTTGCCAACTGACCCTCCCACCCTCTTTTCTGTGCAATGTCTGTATGAAACTTTAGTGATTTGGACAACCTTGTGTCAGCCCTCTGCACTCTAAGTCAATTTCACCAAGTGGGAAGATAGGAGCAATATGACTTACAATTAAATACTCCATGTAGCAGGGTGGTCCCCTGCTCCTGCCCTGAAGGGCTTAAAACAGCCCAGGAGAGGGCTGTGGCTGGGGCAGAAGCTTTCAAAGCAAGGATACACTGGGTGCATCCACAAAAAAAAATTAATTTACTAATACAGTGGGAAAATTTCACATTTATCTACACATGCAATTGCTCAAACTTTGGGTGCAAGTATAGGGATTTATTTGTTCAGAAATGGTGTTTGTAGAGTATTTTTAGGAAATTTTGCTGTGGAAATTTGTCACTAAATGATTCTTTCTTTAACTGTAGTTTTAAGACTTGTAAAAGATGCCAGATTGACAGACCTGTTTTCTGAAGTCTGCTATTTATCCACAAAACAGGAAGCGCACAATTGATGAGTGAAAGCTAGCCCTTGTAGCTACATGACCTGATGGAATCAAAGTTTCATTTTCCCTGCCCATTCACTTCTTATCCTTACTGCAGGCACCTCTAAAAGGATACATAGTAGCATCAATAGTAGTGGTGATTTTTGTTATATGGACAATTTATTTATCTAAAAATTGTTCTGAGACAATAGACTTACCACAGGCTGCCAAACAGCCATTGATAATGATTTCCAGTCAGTACTTCCATGATTTGGATTGGAAAAAAAATTACCTAGAGGTGAAAGGCTCCACAGTGCATTACCACTCCCTTGAGCTATCTTGCCTCCCAGGCTCTTTGTTTGTGTGTGTAAAGATGTATAAGAGAGAATGGTCTCTTTCTGAGTTGCAGTGAATAATCTACTCTAGGGGTACGTCTACACTACGGGATTATCCCGATTTTATATAAACCGGTTTAGTAAAACATATTGTATAAAGTCGAGTGCACGCGGCCACACTAAGCACATTAATTCGGTGGTGTGCGTCCATGGTCCGAGGCTAGCATCGATTTCTGGAGCGTTGCACTGTGGGTAGCCATTCCGTAGCTATCCCATAGTCCCCGCAGTCTCCCCCGCCCCTTGGAATTCTGGGTTGAGATCCCAGTGCCTGATGGGGCAAAAATCATTGTCGCGGGTGGTTCTGGGTAAATGTCATCAGTCATTCCTTCCTCTGGGAAAGCAACGGCAGACAATCATTTTGTGCCCTTTTCCCCTGGACTGCCTTGGCAGACGCCGTAGCATGGCAACCATGGAGCCTGTTTTGCCTTTTGTGACTGTCACCGTATGTGTACTAGATGCCGCTGTCAGAGGCGATTCAGCAGCGCTACACAGCAGCATTCATTTGCTTTTGCATGACAGCAGAGACAGTTATCAGCCATTCTGTACCATCTGCTTCCATTGTAAATTAACAATGAGATGATGGTTACCAGTCCTTCTGTACTGTACTCTCTGCTGCTATCATGGGTGCACCTGGCTGAGGTCGGCCGGGGGCGCAAAAGACAAAAATGGGAATGACTCCCCGAGTCAATCCCTCTTTTATGGTATCTAAAAATAGAATCAGTCCTGCCTAGAATATGGGGCAAGTGTACTAGAGAACCAGTGTATCAGAGAACCAGAGAGCACAGCCGCTCCGTGTCAGATCCCAAAGAAATGATGAGCTGCATGCCATTCACAGGGGGTGCCCCTGCAATAACCCCACCTGTTGCTTCCCTCCTCCCCCAGCCTTCCTGGGCTACCATTGCGTGTCCCCCCATTTGTGTGATGAAGTAACAAAGAATGCAGGAATAAGAAACAGTGACTTGTTTGTGAGATAAAATGAGGGGAAGGCAGCCTCCAGCTGCTGTGATAGTCCAGACAGGACATTAAGCAGTGTTGGGGAGAGGAACCCAGCATCCCGCTGCTATGATAGTCCAGGCAGTACAGAATCTTTTCTTTGCACATGAAGGGCGGGGGCTGATGGAGCTCAGCCCCCAGTTGCTATGATGAAGATGGTTACCAGCCATTCTGTACCATCTACCCAGGCGCCCCCGGTCGACCTCACCTGAGGCCAGCCAGGAGCACTCATGGGCTGATGATGAGGACAGATACCAGTCCTTCTGCACTGTACCGTCTGCCACCAGGCTGCTGATGATGATGGATACCAGTCATATTGTACCATCTGCCACCAGGGACGGGGAACTGCAGCAGCATTGCGTCTACCAGCAGCATTCAGTAGACATAGGGTGACATTTAAAAAAGTCAAGAGATGATTTTTTTCCCTTTTACATCTGGGGGTGCGTGTGTGGGGGGGTAAATTAATGATCTCTGCCCTGAACCACCCCGGACAATGTGTTTGACCCTACAGGCATTGGGAGCTCAGCCAAGAATGCAAATGCTTTTCGGAGACTGCAGGAACTGTGGGATAGCTTGAGTCCTCAGTCCCCCCTCCCTCCCTCCATGAGCGTCCATTTGATTCTTTGGCTTTCCATTATGCTTGTCACGCAGCAGTGTGCTGACTCCCTGCTGTGGCCTCTGTCTGGAGATTTTTTTAAAATGCTTTGGAATTTCGTCTTCTGTAACGGAGCTCTGATAGAACAGATTTGTCTGCCCATACAGTGATCACATCCATACAGTCCATGCTGGAGCTCTTTTTGGATTTGAGACTGCATCGCCACCCGTGCTGATCAGAGCTCCACGCTGGGCAAACAGGAAATGATATTCAAAAGTTCGCGGGGCTTTTCCTGTGTACCTGGCCACTGCATCCGAGTTCAGATTGCTGTCCAGAGTGGTCACAGTGGTGCACTGTGGGATACCGCCCAGAGGCCAATACCGTCGATTTGCGGCCACACTAACCCTAATCCGATATGGTAATACCCATATTAGCGCTACTCCTCTCGTTGGAGAGGAGTACAGAAACCGGTTTAAAGAGCCCTTTATATCAATATAAAGGGCCTCTTAGTGTGGACGGGTGCGGTGTTAAATCGGTTTAACACTCCTAAAATTGGTTTAAAGGCGTAGTGTAGACCAGGCCTAGAAGGGCAAGAGAGGAGGCAATGTAAATGCTGCATGAACGGGGCGGCTCTAGCCATTTCGCCGCCCCAAGCACGGCAGCACGCCATGGGGGGGCGCTCTGCCAGTCGCCGGGCCACGGCTCCGGTGGACCTCCCGCAGATGAGCCTGCGGATGCTCCACCGAAGACGCGGGAGCAGCGGACCCTCCACAGGCACGCCTGCGGGAGGTCCACCGGAGCCGCCTGCCGCCCTCCCGGCGACCGGCAGAGTGCCCCCCGCGGCATGCTGCCCCAAGCACGCACTTGGCGTGCTGGGGCCTGGAGCCGCCCCTGTGCATGAAGGACCAAACAAATGACAGAAAAGAAAACCAGAAATGGATCTTGAAAATCAAGTGATTTTCTGTCAATAGGTTGATATTCTTTGATTTTTGGAGTGTTATTGATATACCACTGCAGTTCAGTATTAGTGTAAATGTCAAACAATCATGTTCTTGGAATAGATGAAAAAATATTTTGAGTTTCATAGATCAAATTATTAATCTATAAAATACTAGGGGAAAAGTTTTGCTTTTTCATTTTTGGAAGTTGCACATTATATTGGACTAGCTGAATAGAATATTTTGGGATCTACTATGGATTTTATTTAATTGCACTGAATAGACAGGCTATGGCAACAAGGTCAATTAATATGAAAGAAAAGGACAATCAATTCTTTATTCAAAGTTCCATAAGGTCTGAATTTAGGCAGGTAGAAAAGTGCATTTGTATATAACACATTGGATGCAATCTGCCACTGCTTTTCACTGTAATGCAGAGCTTAATTATATCAAATTGTTGGTGTAAATAAGACAGAAAAGAAAAGAAAAATAGTATTTGAATATTTTATGCTATTGGCTCAATCCCATAGCTGCTGTATGTAAAAACACACATTTAAATCCAATGGGAATTCTACAGGGAGAGTGGCTTCAACTGCAACACTATGTAGGTACTTTTGTGCATTAATTTAGCTTTTCCAGTCATAACATGTGTCCTTCAAAATGTTTTCCAGAACTAATTTAGCAAGGAAGCTTGTGACTTCCATTTTTTAAATTTGTTTGTGTATATCCTCTTTATTCTCCCTCCTGCTATGGACTGACATATTTTGAGTCTGGAATTCTTATGCACTACTAAAGACATTTGAACAAGGAAAATCATAAAAATAAAAATACTGGACAAAGCTTGCTTTTGGAGAGCTAATATTTACATGTTCAGCAGGCTCTCTGATTCATTTAACCAAACCCAAATTAGTTGTACCTGCTAATGCTATTTTTTATATTCCTAGTGTAAGTAAAATGTTACCCCATCCATCTAAATAATAGTTCCTGAATAACATTTTAATACCAGCTACAAGACCCTGAAGTTCATGCTGTTGAATCTGTCAGTTCTGAGACAGGGTCCCTGTCCATTCCTCTTCCATTGAATGCGTTTATAAAGGATCAACATCTGCTATAGTGTCACAAAGGCCAACAGATGGTTTTACCTATGCTTCATGTTTCATTCTGTTTGGAAGCCAGTTGCACAGACAGGAGAGTATTATCCAATTCTAAAGCTATTAAGGAATAATGCAAATAAACAGATTCCTTTTTTCTCCCTTTCATTTACATAACTTTGAGTGGCCCTGACTATGTCTCCCATATTAAAAAACAAAAACAAAACAAAACTGGTTGTTTCTCAATAGTAAATGCAAGCATATGTTTGTGTGGATGTCTGGGTAATACACAACAGCATTTGGCCTCACTGTAGTCCTGCATTATTACAGACATGGCAAATTAATCTGGCAAATTATTCTCATAGGGTGATACTTACCCTTATTCCCACTTATATCTTAAATGCATAGTGTGAAGAAGATAATTGCAACAACAAAAAATCTTTCAAAAGCAGGATATTCCCCATCCTATGCAAAGAATGTTAGACTCCTATGACCACACTACTAGGTTTCTGAATTTTGTGATTTCCACAGAGTCACATACGTTGATATACAAAAATGAAACACAGTTGTGTGTACTATCTATAATCTTTTGACACCTAATTAACTTCAAAAACAAATAATATCAGCCTTACCATCTCCCTTTCTCTCTTACCTCTCTCTCTCTCTCTTTCTCTCTCTCTTCCCTCCAGAAACTCTCCACTGTCTCCCTAATCGCTCAGTGTCATTTCCCTAGAAAATGCTCTTGCCCTTGCAAAAGGCTGTATTCCGGTCAGATAGCAGGGGTCAGTATATGCTGACTCCAGTGACTATTTTTACAATAAGGAGTGAGTGGGGGATGCACCCTTTTGCATCCCTACATTGACAGACCCATATGATCTGGGCATTAAATATGGATCTGGACATATATAAACCCATTAGATATGAGCTGCTGACACTCTATCTGTAATGATGCATCTTTAATGTGTCTGTTATTTAAATCAGGTTTGGCTGGGAGAAATTCCACAGCACTGCTTATAAACATCCTTTTCACTGTTCTCTCTTGATGCCCTCCTTTGTTTCTGTATATATCTAGGCACTGAATGATGAGTGCGGGGTGGGAGTGGGAATATTGTACTGGGAACTGTGGTGATTTTATTTCTGCTAAGCAGGTCAGGTACCGACTGCATGACCTGAATCTTTTTCTAGTAACTGGAAAGATAGGCTTGTCAGCAGCCCACAAGCTTTTTCTTCTAACAAAGGGTACTACGGCAGATCATGCATAACAATATCCATTCATCCTTATCTTCAGGCTCAAACTTTCAGTCCATTGTTGCAGCTGAGTTATAAACCTGTAAAAATAAGGATTTATTATAGAGGAAGTGCCGACATACTGGGTTAATAGGAAGCACCAAATGTTAAGAGAATTATTTCAATTCAGTAGAAGAACTTTTAAGTCTGTTTTGTCAGTCCTCCTCAGAAAACTAAAAAGGTTTGGGGTCAGATCCTTATCTGGTGTAAATCAACATAGCTCAGCTGATGATGGACACTTGGTATCATGAATTCCTTGTGTTGCTAGGGCCCACTGGGAACCTGGTAGGGTATGCTAGGCTGCAGCTGCCTCAGTCACAGCTCGGTCTTTCTCTTACCCACAACCCGATGCCAGGGCAGCGTCTTAGTCACATTTAGGGAAGAAAAAATAACTCCAAAACCTCTTCCAGGTATGGAAACCCTTGTACAAATACTTTGGGTCCAAATACTATATATATGGAGTAAGACAGGGAGCAATATCTCCAACCCACCACCCATCAGTACCGCCTCACAAATCTCCTGCTCATCAATACCTGTCCTCCCACCCAGCAACCTTCCACCTAGTATCACTAGTCCCCTTGTCCACAAAAATTCCACCTAACAACATTGGCTCCACTCCCCCCATAGCAAGACCAGCAATCCATTCCTCACTCTACTTTCAGAAACTTTTTACAGTTGGTACATGCAATCCACTGGATACTGCCTCACAAACCATCTTCAGCAGCACTGCCTTAGAGAGTGCAGAATTTGACAGGTATGAAGTCCGAGTCTATAAAGGTAGATTGGACCATTATTGTTAAATAAAATACAACAATACAAACTATTACAGGATATGTAAAGGCTTTAGAAAGACTGGATTTTACACTGTAAATATTGAGAAATGGTTCCTAGGTGATCATGTCATTAAGACTATTAAAATGTACAATTGAGTGGAGTTGGAGGTGTAAATTCAATTGAGTTTTGGCATAACCTCAATTTTCAATTCCTAACTCTGCCACCTGAATATTGTTCTCTCAACATAGTATTTTATATAGTATAAACACAGTACCAAATATAATAACCCATATATCAAAAAAGTGTTTTATGATGGCAGTTCTGTGAATCAGAGACGGTTTTTCCAGCACTACCAATTGGTTAACTAAAATATTAATTAGGGCTGTCAAGTGATTACAAAAAATTAATCACAATTAATCGCACTGTTAAACAATAATAGAATAATATTTACATAAATATTTTTGTATTTTTCCACATTTTCAAATATATTGATTTCAATTACAACACAGAATACAAAGTGCATAGTGCTCACTTTATATTTATTTTTATTATAAATATTTGCACTGTAAAAGTAAAAAAAAATCAATTCACTTGATACAAGTACTGTAGTGCAATCACTATCATAAAAGTTGAACTTACAAATGTAGAATTATGTACAAAAAATAACTGCATTCAAAAATAGAACAATGCAAAACTTTAAAGCCTACTCAGTCCTACTTCTTGTTCAGCCAATCGCTCAGATTAACAAGTTTGTTTACATCTGTGGGAGATAATATTGCCCATTTCTTGTTTACAGTGTCACCTGAAAGTGAGAACAGGCATTTGCATGGCACTGTTGTAGCCAGCTGTGATGTTGCACGCCACATGATTTTATGAAAATATGCTAATGAATGTGAATATAATGTAACTGGAATATGCTTCATGCAAAAGGTCTCTTGTAAGATATCATTACAAATCTTATAATCTACTGAGTGTGGTCATCCTATTTGTATAAATGTATCATTCTTGTATCTGAAACTATAAATATGAAATATAACTCTAAGGTCCTATTGTAATTATGCAAACTGTGGGCCATTAATGGTGGTTTGGAATCTTGATGGCTACCATCAACTAAGACAATAGGTTGTAAATGGCTCTGTTTACTTGCAAAACTTCCTGTGAGTCAGTCCAGGAAGAATGAAAGATTGGGGTCTCACAGGACATGTGACCATGTCACCTGGTACTGAAATCCATCTTAAACTTGGTGCCTTTCCATTTAGAAGGAGGGGTGGGGACCCAGAGAGACAAAATATTCCTGCCTTGTGCCAAAGGTATATAAGGGGGTGGAACAGAACAAAGGGAGTTCCAGTAATGAGACATCCCCTAGTTACCACCTGAGCTGGAGCTAACAAGAACTATATCGGGGAAAGGATTAGGCCCAGAATAGGAAGTAGTCCAGTCTGTGAAAGAAGCTTATTGGAACATCTCTGAGGGTGACAGTTTATCTGTAATCAGTTTCTTAATGTATTTGCTTAAACTTGCTTGTTTTGTTTTATTTTTCTTGGTAACTTACTTTGTTCTGTCTGTTATTTCTTGGAATCACTTAAATCGTACTTTTTATACTTTAATAAAATCACTTTTGCTTATTAATTAACCCAGAGTAAGTAATTAATACAGAGGAAAATGGATTTATTTAGGGTTTGTATCCCATTGGGACCTGGGTTTCTGGGTGCTGGAGACAGAAACACTTCTTAAGCTATTTTCAGTTAAGTCTGCAGCTTTGGGGCAAGTGGTTCACACCCTGGGTCTATTTTGGAGCAGACTGGTGTGTCTGGCTTAACAAGGCAGGGTTTTGGAGGCCCAAGCTGGCAGAGAAAACAGTCTGAGAGGTAGTCTCAGCACATCAGGTGACAGTCACAAGGGGGTTTCTGTGATGGAACCCGTCACACTGGCACTGCAAGATATTTATTTCCCAGAAGCACTAAAGAGTCATATGTCCCTTCATGCTTCAACCACCATTCCAGAGGACATGCGTCCATGCTGATGATGCATTCTGCTCGATAACTATCCAAAGCAGTGCAGACCGACTCATATTCATTTTTGTCATCTGAGTCAGATGTCACCAGCAGAAGGTTGATTTTCTGTTTTGGTGGTTTGAGTTCTGCATCAGGGTGTTGCTCTTTTAAGACTTCTGAAAGCATGCTCTACACCCCATCACAATCAGATTTTGGAAAGCACTTTGTAACAAAAAAAATCTACATTTGTAAGTTGCACCTTCACAATAAAAAGATTGCACTATGGTACTTGTATTAGGTGAACTGAAAAATACTATTTATTTTATGATTTTTCAGTGCAAATATTTGCAATCAAAATAATATATAGTGAGTACTGTACACTTTGTATTCCGTGTTGTAATTGAAATCAATATATTTGAAAAAGTCGAAAAACATCCAAAATATTTAATAAATTTCAATTGGTATTCTATTGTGAAATTAAAACTCTGATTAATCATAATTAATTTTTATCACAATTTTTTTTGGTTAATTGTGTGAGTTAACTGCGATTAATCAACAGCCCTAATATTAATGTACTGTAAAAGAATTACCAACCTCTTAACTCCAGTTGTAATGATTTGTCTGTTTTATATACTTGCTTGCACTAAGAGGTTAAGAAGATCATAATTCAATGATTTCAGTTTTCTGAAGTAAAAGAAAGCTAATTCCTGGCAGAGACACAAGGGAATTGTGTTCATGTAGTGGCACAACATTTATTTACTCACTTGGGACCAAATCCTTCATTGTCCAAAAACAAAAGGTAACCAGAAGGGAACACTCTTGTGGGGATCAATTAGCAGCCATCCTCCCCATTCCATCCAGAGCATGCTGTCTCAGGAGTGTGTGTATTTTTGACTGCTCCTGCCAGTGTGAAAGGAAATCTTTTACTGATCTTGGACATGGAGAGGGCAGGAAAGGAGGGTTCACCTGGGTTTCTCTCTGTTGTAAGAAGCCCCGTCTGGTTTCCTTTAAAGGGTTGAAATTCCTCCACCAGTATCTGCTGATGGCACTTCTCTAAGTTGGAAGTTTGGCTGTGCTCCTATGTTGCTTTTCAGGTGCCAGCAGTTTTAAACAGTGAAGTCTCCGATGACTTTGGATGCTGTTTTCTGGCTATGTGCCTCATTTTCAACACAAATGGCTCATATTCCTCCAGATCCAGTTTTTTCTTTTTATAAAGCTGGTGTATTACGTGGGTGTAACTTTGGTCTCTAGTGCCTTGTGTGCTTTATAATATATTTATAAGCTTTCTGCTGCCTATACCCTTCAGGAATTAGAATGCATTTGTTTGCAAAGTAATGTATTAGGTGAGATCCAACAAGACGAAAGTCTGCATAAAAATGTGAATGAACTAGTGAAAGCTAATGAGGAAATGGATTTAAGTGTACCAGTAAACATAAGTTACGGTGACAGTCAATAAATCATTAATATGTTTACATGTGTAATATAACCAGAGTGCAATGGTGGATGCACTGGCAGAAAGATTAGCTATAAAACAGATTGCAAGGATCCTGTCATATTAGGTTCAATTGGAATAATAGGAACAATATGCCCCAAACAAGGTTGAAAGAGCAATGGACCCTATGTCAGCAGTGCATGGGAGATGGAGCAATCAAACAGGGAAACTCTGCAATGCTTTCTCATTGAGGAGAACCACTCCAAGGCAATGCAGACAGGATTGTTTAGGAGTAGGACGAGGCAATGGCATGGGATGTCTTAGCTGATCCAGAAATTACACAAATTCAATCAACAGAACACCCATGTAAGAGGTTTGTAGCAGGCTACAGCCACTTCTCTAGCTGCTCTGCTCCATGAAAAAAAAAAAGTATGTGCTCTGGGTTTGTACAGATGACGTGAACTTTCCCAAAATGAGTAATAGAGATCCATGAGTTTAGAAGAGGAGCATTTAAATGCTGGAATCAGTTCCAAGGAGAACAAAAAGACAAATTTTCACTATTATGGGATTTTCTGCTGAGGACAGCCTTCAACACCTTAATGTGTTCTGGTTTGGAAAAAAAGAAACAGGAAGATCTAATTACATTTCCCAGATCTGGGAAAGAATCTGTTCAAATTAAATATATATATATATATCATCTGAAAATGCAGATTAAAAATGCTAATAATGTCAAACTGTGCTTTGACTGATGTGTATGTGGAGACGTAAGGTTTGGGTATGTACTTGCTGCAAAACAGGTATGCCAACTAATGTTCTGACTAAAGATTAAATTGAGTGTGAATGGGAAGAGCAAAATCTATAGAACATCTGGCAAATATCCTATAATATTTGTCCAGAGCATGTGCTACTATTGTTGCTGGAGGCCTTCTATTGGATGAACAGATCTCATAATCGCCTGTTGTAAAAGTGTACCAGCAGAGAGCAATTGAATTTGTCACATTTAGAGAGGAAAAAATAACTCCAAAACCTCTTCCAGGTATGGAAACCCTTGGCCAAATACCTTTCCTACATACAATTATTTACTAAAATTAATATTACAGGCAACATTAACATTTAATCCCGTATAACCCCATTGAAGTCAGTGGAGATCCTCAAGTGCAAAAAAGAGTAAATTTTGGCTCCACGGTTATAAATTACATTATGAAATAAAATAACAAATAACTCCTTGTAACTGATCTAGTAAATTATACTTAGACATACCACCTATGTCTGAAACTGAGTCAGATAAAAGGAACAAAAAAATAATAAACCAAGTCTTAGTGATACCCTAATATTAAGAATTATTCTGTCAGAAGAAATTTTACTTTATCTGAGATCACTTATCAACCTGCACTGTTCAAGTGAAAGGGAATTTTACCCTTCCAAATGGAGGAGTACTGAGCTATGTTTGCTATCTAGTGCAGACTAGATTGTTTTAGGTTGAGCTGGGGTAGAAATATGGTTACCTTTAATTCAGAGGCAATATTCACACATATTGCAGTGCTGGCCACCAATGAGAAGGGAGTCTTTGATTTAATATATTCATCACTTTACTATGAGTGGTTAGATTTGCCCACATAGATCATATTATAAGTTTCCACTATATAGAACTACAATATCTCATTGATATTTTTATTGTTTCTTTGTCTCTCTTTTCTTAGTTAAATGTCATTTTATTTTAAACAAATCATGAACTTACAGCCTGGCATTACATGAATATTAGGTGTATGTGTACATTACAAGAAGTGTTCCTATAACAAGGTCACATGAACACAAACATAAGAACATTTTAACTAAACTAACAGTTTTCATCTATCAACATGGGCAGGTGGGAAGGGAAAAGATTACTGCCAAATTATTAACTATTAATTATTAACATCTAAAATCATGTTAAATATACAAACTAATCATCTCATTATACCAATATTTAGTCAGATGTCTCAAGAGATATTCCAAATGAGATCAAACATTATAATTCTACAAAGAAAATGAGCAGTGTGAATAAATATGTTTTGCCCACTCCTCAATATCAAGCATAGTCAATTTTGCAAGCCTCATCCTTTAAAATTAAGTCTAGTTAATCAGTTTCTGCATTCTGACTCAAATTATTCAGGAGATTTTCAGATTGTCTATACATTTTCGTTGGCTGAAATAAAAATGAATGTTGTGTAATTCTGACTAATTTAAAACAAAATCATACCAAATTCTTTGATGTGGGTTATATGAAATTGGTATTCAGTCAATGACAACACCATGGAATCTGAGGCATAAGAACATAAGAACGGCCATACTGGGTCAGACCAAAGGTCCATCTAGCCCAGTATCCTGTCTTCCGACAGTGGCCAATGCCAAGTGCTTCAGAGGGAATGAACAGAACAGGTAATCATCAAGTGATCCATCCCCTGTCGCCCATTCACAGCTTCTGGCAAACAGAGGCTAGGGACATAATCCCTGTCCATCCTAGCTAATAGCCATTGATGGACCTATTCTCCATGAACTTATCTAGTTATTTTTTTAACCCCTTCACAACATCCTCTGTAAAGGAGTTCCACAGGTTGACTGTGCTTTGTGTCAAAAAATACTTTTGTTTGTTTTAAACCTGCTGCCTATTAATTTCAAATTTTCAGTTTAATTTGGTGACCCCTAATTCTTGTGTTACAAGAAGGAGTAAAAAACACTTCCTTATTTATTTTCTCCACACCTGTCATGATTGTATAGACCTCTATCATATCCCCCCTTAGTCTTCTCTTTTCCAAGGCTGTCCCAGGCCAATGGGGGCGGTGGGAAGCCACAGCCAGCACATCCCTTGGCCCACGCCACTTCCTGCAGCCCTCATTGGCCTGGGACGGTGAACCACGGCCAGTGGGGGCCGCGATCGGCCGAACCTGCCAACACGGCAGGTAAACAAACTGGCCCAGCCGGCCAGGGTGCTTACCCTGGCGAGCCGCGTGCCAGAGGTTGCTGACCCCTGGACTACAGTTAGTAGTTATGCAATTTCAGATTTGAGTTCCTTCAGAACTCTTGCGTGAATACCATTGGTGACTTATTACTGTTTAGTTTATCAATTTGTTCCAAAACTTCCTCTAACGATACCTTAATCGGGGACAATTCCTCAGATTTGTCACCTAAGAAAAATAATTCAGGTTTGGGAATCTCCCTTACATCCTCAACCATGAAAACTGATGCAAAGAATTCATTTAGTTTCTCCACAATGGCCTTATCATCCTTGAGTGCTCCTTTAGCATCTTGATTGTCCAGTGACCCCACTGGTTGTTTAGCAGGCTTCCTGCTTCTGATGTACTTAAAACTTTTCTTACTATTACTTTTTGAGTCTTTGGCTAGCTGTTCTTCAAATTCTTTTTTGGCCTTCCTAATTATATTTTTACACTTTATTTGCCAGAGTTTATGCTCCTTTCTATTTTCCTCACTAGGATTTTTTTCATTTTAATAGCCTTTCTAATCTCCCTGAGCATTTCACAGTCACTATCACCATCCTCGTTAGGTGATTGGTAATATATCCCTACTGCTATAGTCTTATAATTCAAGCATGGAATTACACCTCTACCTCGATATAACACAACCCGATATAACACAAATTCGGATATAACGCGGTAAAGCAGTGCTCCGGGGGGGCGGGGCTGCACACTCTGCTGGATCAAAGCAAGTTCGATATGACGCGGTTTCACCGATAACGCGGTAAGATTTTTTGGCTCCCAAAGACAGCATTATATCAAGGTAGAGGTGTACTATCCATAGAGATTCTATGGTACAAACAGAAATATATAGTTTCTGATGAAACTTTCAAGGGGAATGTTTCTCCACCTCAGCATGGGGGATAGGAGAGAGAGAGACCCCAGAACCAGAAATAGTCTATTGGCTAGAGTTCTCACCTGTTTTGCCTGCCAGGGCCTCCAGTGACTCAGGTGAGTGACATAACAGCTAGGCTATTAGGTATTCAAAAATGGATACGTCTTGGTTTTGTTCCACATCTGAATGAAAACAAATATTGAAACATACAAATCTTTTGCAAAATAAAATCCTTGTTTTCCAGTCAGCCCTGCTGATGAGCTACATGGCTGTGGTTTGGCTGAAAGTTTCATTGTTGTAGCTGTTAATCAGGACACTCTTGGACTGAACAACCTATTCAGTAACTTCTCAATTGTTAGCCAGACAATAGCCATACCTCATCCTGGTTAAGGTGCTGCCCACTGACATCTTCTCTTGTGGGTCCACCTTCATTAACACTATACATCTGTCTCAGATGAGTGTCCTTCTTTTTTGGGATGCTCTTATGTGGGATGCTGCAATTGTTGAGCTGCAACATACCATGACGCTTCTGAGCTTTGGCCATTAATTATAATAAAATCTAAAATAAAATAATACTTGTGCAGATGGCTCTTAATTTAACTTTGTATAATATTTTTATAGAAAGCATGTATTTTAGAAATGTTTCTACTGAAAGTGTTAATTCCTTTCAAAGACAATTATACAGCCTAAGTTCAGTTTCAGGACTGGCTGCAAGATTGGAAACCTCATGTCTTATAGGATATTCATAGATGTATTGCCTTATCTTAGATTTAGATAATCCAGAAACAAGGAAATTATTTTAAAAACCCCAGAATTTAAGACTTTAAATCCTGCAGTCATTATTACAGGTGTTATACTTTGTCTGTGAGCATCCCCTTTCACCAGAGTGAAGGTATCTGAGCTCTTCATCAATGCTAATTAATTACTCCTTTACCACTCATGAGAAAATAAAGCATACTTGTTACCATTTTAGTGATAAGGAAGTAAGGCATGGAGAGATTAAGGGCCAGAAGTTTTGAAGCAAAAAATCTCAACTCTTGAAAATCTTTCCATAAGTGTCACAATGGGAGCTACTGAGGTCAGAGCACTTTTTGATGTCTACATCACTGGCACCAGAACCGGAGGGCACCACGGGGCCATGGTCCAATATGTTTAAAAGTGGGAGGGACATGCCATTCACTTTGTAACAAAAGAAACATAAGAGCAGAATTCATGTCACCTGCAGATTCTCCCTCACCCCTCAGAATAATAGACTCTTCCAGGGAGGTGCTGTAATTCACTTTTCACACACCAGGGACTTCTGCGACACCAGAAGAGAGGGCAGCTGGCTCACCGCTGGAGCAGCCAACTGCAAAGAGGATGGGGGCACTTTGGCTTTGACCCCCACACTTCTACAAAGATTCCAGTGCCCCTGGGACTGGAGATGAGCTCTTCTAAAAATCTGTCTCCAGTTGTAGGTGCTGAGCACCTGAAAATCTGGCCCTAAACGCTTGAAAATCCACACCATGTGACTTGTGCAAGGTCACACTGCAAGTCTGTATCCAAACTAGGAATTGACCCAGATTGCTACAGTCTCAGGCCAATGGTTTAGCCACAGGACCATTCTTCCTGGTATTATTTCTGCTTTTATCTAATTTTATTATTGTTTCCATATTGCCAACCGTATGTTAGATACTTTACAGACAGATGTGAAGGCAAGTCAGATCTATACCCCAAAGAGTTTACAATATCAATAGTCACAAACATAAAAATGGGAATGGGAAACATTGACAAGCAGTGTGATTGAATCATATTTATTTAAGTATTCTGTTAATGTTATGATATTTCCTCCTTATGTTTAGTGCTTTATTTTGAGATGCCTGTTAGCAACTCTTTAAGGAAGAATATTCCTAATTTTCATAAGTCTTGTGGAAAAGGGGCATTTTATTTTTCTTTATTCAGGTTAATAACATTCTGATGCTATTTTATATATGGAGCTCCCCTTGATCTCAGAGAAAACTTTGCACATGTAACATCAGATTGACTGCACTGCACCTCTAAACTGGGGGGATGTTGTCAAGCTGGCCAAGAGAAAGGAAACAGTGCTCTATGAAAGCAGCAAAGAGTCCTGTGGCACCTTATAGACTAACAGATGTATTGGAGCATGAGCTTTCATGGGTGAATACCCACTTGCATCCGACGAAGTGGGTATTCACCCATGACAGCTTATGCTCCAATATGTCTGTTAGTCTATAAGATGCCGCAGGACTCTTTGCTGCTTTTACAGATCCAGACTAACACGGCTAGCCCTCTGATACTTGAGTGCTCTCTGAGTGTCCGGGGGAGAGAGGTCAGACTGCTGTAAAATCGGGAATGGTTCAGTGTGGCAATGCTTACTCATTGCAGGAGGGTTGAAAAGAGGCAAGCCTGGGTGGGAGAAGCCCTTTTCCATGGAGCAGGCAAGGCAGCACCCACCCTCCCTCCCCTTTAGGGGACAAAATACCAGATTTGGTCCAGACCTGCTATGGACTTTGTGCTATCTGCCTCTTTTTAGGGGGACTGGTAAGGAATTTTTCCCACACCACCAGATTAGCTTAGGTGGTGCTTTTTTTTCCTTCCCCACAGTGGGTTCGAGGAGGGCTTTGTTGAAGTGAGACATGAAGGGAGTTAGTTACTCATTAAGTAAGCGTGGGGCTGATGGCCAGTGCAGCTACTGCACTGGTATACAGTGACCGCATAAATGGCTTGGTAAAGGACTTAAAAAGGAGGTGTTGGTTAAAAGAACAGAATGTGGGGAAGGGTGGTTTGGGGCTCCTATGACTGGTACAGCAGGGAGCCAACTCCCTTTTCTTATATCCAACCTAAATCCTCCTACAAAGGAATGTGGATGGTAAGGTCCCAGCAGTGGGTTGGCTGTGGGACCTGGATGGAAGGGGGGGCTGATGGAAGCCCCCCAGGTAGTTATTGAATGCACATGGGGTTACCTGCACTGTGCAGTCCCAGACATCTAACAATAAAGTCACAGCCTGATTAAAACCATATCAAGTGTCTCCTGTCCTTTTGGAATAGCCTGACAATCAGGTATATTTTGACTAGGTACTTGGATGCCATAATGCTTGAATGGTGCCTCGTGGTGAGTTTGGTTACAAGTAGATTGAGCCCCAAATTAGTCCCTGGATGAAATTCTATTTTCAATGATACATTATACAGATTTAGCTGTAGGAAAGGAACAAATGATTTGTGCAACCAGTGAGCTTAAAAAGTAGATCTGCACTTGACTTCATTGTGTGTGTGTGTGTGTGTGTGTGTGTGTGTGTGTGTGTGTGTGTGTGTTTGAAAAATACTTGAAATAAATAACAAAAATGTAACACAATCTTTGAACTGTATTTCACTTTGATTTAGCACTCTGGATAACTTGGTTGTTATTAAATAAATTGAAGACAAGTAATCTGTTTAAACTGCTGGTATGGCATATAGTTACAACTTTGATTGCTGGTGGCTGACTGGAAACCAAACCTTTGATTGCAAACAAAACCACAATCCTCTGTTACTGTAAGCAAGAGTTTAGAAACACTATAAAATTCTTTCTCTCTTGAATTTTAACAGTTGATCACTGATATAGACGATGACTCTTGACAGACTATTTTAGATTAGAAACAGCAATACCACAGATTAATGAACACAAAGTACACAATAAACACTGGTTAGGGAAGAAATTATGTGAAGATTATTTTTTTTTGTCTGTGCTTGTAGAACATTTCTTGTGTCCATTTGCCAGTTATAAAGATATAAAGAGTAGAATATTAGCATATACAAAATAAGATATATATATAAAATAAGATATATATATAAAATTAAGGAACTGTAGATATTTTGTTTCTATAAAATATTTATTATAAAGACTTAAAGTATAGAATATTTTATACCCAATGAAACAGCTGGCAGATAATTGGATTTCTGGATGGCTGATCTCTTTATAAATTGAAAAAAGTTAAATACAAGAGAGCAAATTGCGTGTTCCAGTAACAATGAAATGCTCTGATATATCCCAATTTAAGAGTTTCTCATTTAAGGCCTGGCCTTCAGTGGTTGAAGGGAAAAGTGCATTCAAATTAGGTAGATAAAATAGACAATAATCATGGATGTCTGTAAAGTGGTGGCATTTTACATTCTTCCTTTTCTATGGCTTTATCGCTATAAAATCTGAGCACCCATTTTACAGAGGTGTAAATGTTTACACAAGGTGCAAGGCAGTGGAGTGTCCAACCCTACCAATACACATCACATTTTATTTCAAATGTCTTTCTCTTCTGTTCATTTTGAGCCTTTATCAGTCATACATTTTAAATGCTATTGTTTGCTATTTATATATTTGGGGATCAGCAGCTCAAGGATTGCATTGTCTCCACTTAATTGTTCAGTTTTCCCAGAGAGAGAGAGAGAAAGTTGACAACATAACCCTCCATTTCCCTCCATATCCCCTGGGCACCTCTTTCCGATTGTCTTTCTTTTAGCTCCACCGTACTATCAGCCTTTTTACTAAATACATCTGAGGTCTGGGTCTCCATTGCCTGGTGCTTTATGCCATTATATACACCTGTGCAAAGTGCATGTAAAAAACCCACGAAACCAGAATGGCAGAGATTAACAAATATATTGATTTCAATTACAACACAAAATAAAAGTGTACACTTCTCACTTTATATTATTACTTTTTATTATAAGTATTTGCACTGTAAGAATGATAAACAAAAGAACCAGTATTTTTCAATTCACCTCATACAAGTATTGTAGTACAATCTCTTTACCGTGAAAGTACAACTTACAAATGTAGATTTTTTGGTTACATAATTGCACTAAAAACAAAACAATGTAAAACATTAGCACCTACAAGTCCATTCAGTCCTTCTTCTCATTCAGTTTGTTTACATTTCTGGGAGATAATGTTGCCAACATTTTATTTACAATGTCACCAGAAAGTAAGAATAGGCATTCGCATGGGACTTTTGTAGTCAGCATTGCAAAGTATTTACGTGCCAGATATGCTAAACATTCGTACACCCCTTCATGCTTTGGCCACCATTCCAGAGGACATGCTTCCATGCTGATGACACTTGTTAAAAAAAATGCATTAATTAAATGTTGACTAAACTCCTTTGGGGAGAATAGTATATCTCCTGCTCTGTTTTCAGTGTCCCAGAAATAACAATCTTTTGCTAAATCACTGTTACATACATGAGTTGGTTCTTTAAACTGAAACAAATATTTTGCTGTCTTGTGCTTCCAGTGGTAATAGGAAAAGATGCATTGATTTCTCTCTATCACCCTCTAGAAGTCTGTGATTAAGATTAGACAATTGGTGGCATTTCAACACTGGCCTTCTTTTGTATTTCACAGGTTGTCAGCAGCGGGCCATCCCCTGACACCTCAATGTGATATGGACTCCAGTAGCTCTGAGGAGTTCTATCAGGCAGTGCACCATGCTGAACAAACCTTCAGAAAGATGGAAAGCTACTTGAAGCAACAGCAACTCTGTGATGTTATCCTGATTGCTGGGAACCGTAGGATACCTGCACATAGGTAGGGCATAAAAACATGGTGTTGAAACAATTAAAATAAACATCTGGATTATCTATCAACCTGCACCTTGAAAAGTCACTTATGCATGTACAAAGTGGATGCAAGACCTACCATTCTGATTGTAGTATTTTACATCCACATAAAACTAAGTTTGCTCAAGTGAGGATGTTCACAGAAGTCAATACCTGCAGATCAGTCCTTACAGGTGTCTTTCCCCCAGTATGGAACATTTATGCTTATGAATAGTTATAACAGATTTATAAATTAAAAAACAATTAGTTAAACCAAAATATGTACATAAAAAATTATTCTCAATACTGCCCTTCTCCTAAACCGTTAACCTGCATAGGCAGAAAGTATGCATTAAAAATAAAAATGTTACTAACTCATTTTAATCATAATTATGTATGTAAATATATATATTGCCATTAAACTTGTAAAAAAATACAAAAATAAATTAATTGCAAAGGTCATCTTGGTATGAGGCAGCAGACCTACATGATGCTTTTCTTAGGTTATGGCTTTCATTTACACCTGGAAATACTCCCTCTTCATAGATTTAAGAAATGACCTCTGGTTTTGTGACAGTAAAATGGCTCTCATGGTGGGGGGAAATACTGGGCATGAGAACCCTCTGAAAAGCAGACCCTAGGGGTTCTCAAACTTCATTGCATTGCAATCCTCTTCTGACAACAGAAATTACTACACGACCCCAGGAGGGGGGAACCAAAGCCTGAGGCCACCCGAGCCTCGCTGTCCTGGGTGAGGGGCCAAAGATGAAGTCTGATCCCTGCCACCTAGGACTGAAGCTCAAGGGCTTCAGCTTTGGCCCCAGGTGGTAGGGTCAAACTTTGGCTTTGGCCATGGGCCCCTGCAAGTCTGATGCCAGCCCTGGTGATCCCATTAAAATGGGTCATGACCCACTTTGGGATCCTGACCCACAGTTTGAGAGCCACTGCCCTAGTGTATTTCTGTTTCAGCCATTTATTCAGACTGTAACCAACCTGTGGTATTTGTGGGCCATTGCAAGGAATTCCTCATCACTTTAAACTGTCATGGGCAGTCCCTAGAGGTACAGGTTCTATGGAGTGACTGTGCACTGGTGTTATTGTGTCCTTATGTAGTGCAACAAAGCTGTGAATTGTATTACTCATACTGAGAAAAATGCAAGAACCATGCAAGGGATATGCAAGACTCGGAAAGTCAGAGCAATGATTGTCAAAGTATTCAGGAAAAAAATATTCTTTCCATTTAGGTTTTTATTTTTTACCACCATAACCATAGTACTTGTGTAAATGAGATGCGGAACAAATGCCAGGGACTAAGATGCAAGGTACCTATAAATGATGATGCAGAAATAGACTCTCCATTTAGGTCCCCATTAGCAATTGTGGATGTGGCCCAGAACTCTCCATCCCCTGCTCAGTGCTCTTTCACCTTTCCATGCCCCTGCTTTAGCATCCTCTTAAAATCTGGTTCCTGTTCATCTAACTTCCAATATCTGCACAAGCCCATTTGCCAGTTGCAAGCAAACTCCTCCAAAATGTTATCTACTGAACTGACAATCCCACTGTCTCTCATTATCCTTCCTGTTAACTGGCTCAACTCCAGCATTCCCACCCACCAGACATTCTGAGCTGATGTGGGTATGGTAGTGTTTAGACATAGCTGGGTTGTCCAGACTCCTTTCACATGTAGGTGCAAGTTCCACATGGGGAGAGGAGGATCATAGATGAATCTTCACATCTCCTCTGTGTGTATTGGATTCCAGTCCTCTGGGATGGACTCATACATAGATCCTGACCCAGAAGAATACTTAAGGACTGGTTATCATTTACACTAAGACCCTACTAATTTACACCCACCTCAATACCCCTTTTCACTATCAGCAGTGTAAAAAGGGTTTTAGAGTAAATGAGAATTAGGCCCTTAATCCTTTATGGTTATTACATTTCTTAAAGTTAGTCGGTTTGTGCCTAACTGTCCACCTTTCACGCATGGATAAAATGGGTGGGAAAAATCTCATCTAATGCTTAACCCACATTATTAGATTGGATTAAACAACAAAAAAAGTATATAAGGTACATGTACCATATTTTCTTATTTTTTGCCATGATATAAGTTGAATTGTTTAAGGTACATCTGTGATCCAAGGCACCCTGTATTCACACCCCACACACTACTGCAATAATTTTGTACAGAATATGTCTTGTGAGGTATCATTTGAAAACTGGTAATACACTGGTCAATAATATCACTGTAAAATATATGTAGCAATCCTGCATGTAAAAGTATGGATGGTCACTAGTACTGTGTTTTAAAGTCTGTGACCTAAAAGGTGTTTAAATCAGGCATGTCAGGGGGGAGTTGATAAAAAAAGGAAGGAGGCCGACATCTCAGACCAGGTGTGCTCCCTTTTCAATAGACCAGAATTTCTCAAACTGGGGTCCATGGACCCCTGGGGGTCCCGAGGGTACTCCAGGGTGTCTGCGGGCCCTGCTGATCAGCTCCTTCCCCCTCCCTCTCTCAACTGTCCCCTGGCCTGAAGGAGGCCCTGGGAGGGAGTGGAAGGAGTGGGGAACCTGGGACGGCACTGCTCCTGGAAGCGGCCAGCACGTCTCTGCGGCCCAGGGAGCTGGGATAAAAAAGGGGTCTCCATTCACTGTCCCCAGCCTAAGCATCGACTCTGCAGCCCCCATTGGCCGGGAACTGCGGCCAATGGGAGCTGCAGGGGCAGTTCCTGCAGGCAGGGGCAGCGTGCGGTGCCCCATGCCCCCCCCCGCCTAGGAGCTGCTGCCAGAGGGATGTGCCAGTCACTTGTGGAAGCCACCTGAAGTAAATGCTGTCCCCCTCACCCCTTCCTGCACCCCAACCTCGAGCCCCCTCCAGCACCAAACTCCCTCCTGCACTCCGTCCTTCAACCAACTCCCTCCCAGAGCCCAAACCCCCTCCCGCACCTAAACTCCCAAACCAGAATCATAGAATATCAGGGTTGGAAGGGACCTCAGGAGGTCATCTAGTCCAACCCCCTGCTCAAAGCAGGACCAATCCCCAGAGAGATTTTTACCCCAGTTCCCTATATGGTCCCCTCAAGGATTGGGCTCACAACCCTGGGTTTAGCAGGCCAATGCTCAAACCACTGAGCTATCCCTCCCATGGCGGGGGGGGGGGGGGAGGAAGGGGGAAAGGGCTGAGCAGGAGTGTTTGGGCATCCCTGAAAAATTTAAATCAAAATGGGGGCCCTCGGGTTGCTAAAGTTTGAGAACCGCTGCAATAGACTATTCATTTGTATCGGAGGTTGCTGTAGGAAGAGATAATTTGTATAGTAGCAACTACAAGTGGGGAAGAAACCAGCATGGAGCCTTATCTTTCAGACCTCCTGGCTCCTTTACTCAGCATGAACTAATGAACTATATCTGGGGGTACCCTTCAGCAGAATACATTTAAAATTTAACAGAACTATAAAGAGAGGGGAAGCAAACCCCTAAGTTATCTTTCACTTTAAGGAGACAAAGCAAGCAATTTGATTTTAGTGATGGGTCCTAGCCTGGCCAGCCAGTAAAAGGCTGCAAAGGAGACTGTGGGTGAGAGAAAAAAACATCTTGAAAAAAGACTTTCTTGCTAAATTAAGTTTTAGATTTTTAGATGAGCGTTTTCACTTTCACTTGCTGATAACCATCTCTGCCTTTATTTTCTTTTACTTGGTATCACTTAATCCATACTTTTTTTTGTTAATAAACTTGTTTTGCTTTCATTATATATTATCGGTGATGAGTAAGTTCAGTAAAGTATTTGCTTCTGGTATTGGAATATTATTGTACTGTCTCTGTAGAGGCAGCGAACCTAATACATTTCTGTAAGGGTCCAGTGAGAGTGACTGGACCCTGCAAGGAGGGCAAATTCAGGGCTGGAAAGGTACTAAGGTTTGCCTGCAAGGAGTATCCAAGTTGGGCATATCCAGGGTGAGGCTTGTGGGCTCCTGTCAGGCTGTTGGTTCTAGAGCTCTGAACCAAACTGCACACTCACAAGACACCTAGCGTTACAATGCAGGCATTGACTGAACCCCTTACTGGCCTGGGTGAACCCCAAATATCATAACATTCCTTGCATTTTCTTGCCAATTTTAAATGCTTCAATAGATGACAAAGAAGGATTGACAGAGGAGTCTGTCACTAGAAGGTCTTTAGTTAGTTCAGTGCCATCTTTCTACTTGTATTTATTTTGAAGACAGATGTGCATATTTGTATTCATACTTGCCAGTGGTAAATTTGATTTCACATGTGTCATCCCAATTCTACAGCATATCTAAATCCTTTTGGAACTGGAAAAGTACTCTAATAAATATAAGATTGACCATGAAATAAAAACCAAATCTTGTTTAGATTTACCAGGAAAGCTTCAGACAACCTTGTATATAATTTCTGGCTTCTCAGTTGTCTGCAGTCAAAAGACCAAATCTGTTCCCCCTGAAATGAATGGCAAAAATCACTGTTAAATTAAATGGGAACAGGTTCAGGCCTTCAAAAACATTTGAAACCCCTTGTTTTGTTACACAAGATAACAGTTCAGTGTTTTACAAATTCAGACAATTGCAAACATCACTTTCTTGTAGACTCAATATACACATTGACAATACAGTCTCATATATATAATAATTTTAACATATATATAATATATAGCATATAATATATATATGTTAAAATTATTTTAATACTAGTCAATATATAAGGTGATGAGTAAGTTCATTTGTGTATATATGCCTGTAAGAAACAGGCTTGCAGATCATGTTATGTGCTTAGTAATTGCAGACCTTAAAATCTCTCCAAGTCTGTAAAGTTTATAAATTCCTAAAATGTGGTATATACATTCCTATACCAAATAAAACAACAAACACACTCCCTAAAAAGTCAGCCTGAAATTGTGTTTTAATTATTTTGGATAATTTTACAACAGGTTACAAGCGGCTCCACATGCTGGATATGCTAAGTTGCAAATATACTTTGCAAAAAGTTAAAGACATATTCAGAATTATTCTCTAATAAATATTAGGTAAAGTAATTGGTTGCTCCATCTATTGTTTTTTGCCTTATAAAAAAGCAAAGCAAGCCAATGCAATATACTACTGTAAAACAGATCCCTGGAGAGCCAGCATAAAACAGCATGCCTTGAATTCTGAACTTTTGTTAGGGCTTGTGTGTGTGTTTTTAAAGTAAAAGCAATATTTTTCATCATTTCCCCCTAACTTACACATATCTAGGCAACCCACATAAAACAAAACATTATTTTCATATCTTTATTTTTTTCTGATTTTTAATAAACAAAGCATCAGTGGCACTAATTGAATTCAGAATGAAAATAGGTTTTCATAGGAATGCATTACTCCAAATGAAATGAAGTAGGTATAAAGTAATGATCCTAGCATTGATTTATTCTTGATCTTTCTGAATTTAACCAGTGGCCTCTCTAGATATTCTCTGAATGGTTTTGTGTTTTATTCCTGGTAACATATTTTTCTATCTTGATTATATACTATAGACTCTTTTTGAATATAACTATTCACTTGGAGAGAAAGCTGTTGCTACTGTCCAGATTCTCCAATAATAGGCCCTCATGCTGTAAGTGCCTGTTATGTAAGTCTGCCATAGATTGAGGATGGCTTCAAGAGCTATTCTTTGGGTACTGACTCTCCAAAGAGGAACAAATATGGAGTCAGAATACAAAATCTTCTCTGCTTGAAGACATAGTTGCCTGATCCTCGTTCTTGTTATAATGGCGTTTCACTGTTCTGGTTTCTCAGGCAGCCGTAGAGTTCTAACATGCATAATTGCTTTGCTGGATCTGGGCCCAAATATTTTATCAACACCTCGACTAAATGGTGGACATTTTGGCAGTATTTTCTATCCCACCAAAAGTACCTGATGGATCTGCAGGAGGAGGAGGAGGCAGAGGAAGAGGAGTACCCGGGCACTGCAGACTCTCTCTGGCAAATGCTACTCAATATAATTGGCATAGTCATTGATGCTCCCTATGTAGACCACCGTTTCTGGTGCAGGGCTATAAGCACATTGCAAACCCAGGAGGATCTCTGATAGTTTGCCTTCAGCGAGTCTCTCCCCTTTGATCAGTGCTTAAGTCACTGGGTGGTGATGTCTGTAAATGGAGGAGGAAGAGCGAGAGGAAGAGCATGGCAAGCATCTCTCCCTATTATCATGTTCTTTCTTCCCTAGTGGCTTTGCCCCCCACCCACTTCAGAATCAGATGAGCATTACCTCATCACAGTCCCAAACTGAGCAAAGGAAAGGGGGGTGACTCTCTCAAGAATCCAATGGATCCTTTTGTTGCTGCTTAAACCAGCGTCCTTTGTTCCTGTGAGGTTGGGCTGGGTTTGTCCAACACATGCCATGATGAAATCATGGAAAAATCATGGAACAGGTCCTCAAGGAATCAATTTTGAACCACTTAAAGGAGGGGAAAGTGATCAGGAACAGTCAGCATGGATTCACCAAGGGCAAGTCATGCCTGACTAACCTAATTGCCTTCTGTGATGAGATAACCAGCTCTGTGGATGAGGGGAAAGCAGTGGATGTGCTATTTCTGGACTTTAGCAAAGTTTTTCATACAGTCTCCCACAGTATTCTTGCCAGCAAGTTAAAGAAATATGGGCTGGATGAATGGACGGTAAGGTGGATAGAAAACTGGCTAGATGGTCGGGCTCAACGGGTAGTGATCAATGGTTCCATGTCTAGTTGGCAGCCGGTATCAAGTGGAGTGCCCCAAGGGTCGGTGCTGGGGCCGGTTTTGTTCAATATCTTCATTAACGATCTGGAGGATGGTGTGGACTGCACCCTTAGCAAGTTTGCAGATGACACTAAACTGGGAGGAGTGGTTGATATGCTGGAGGGTAGGGCTAGGATACAGAGGGACCTAGACAAATTAGAGGATTGGGCCAAAAGAAATATCATGAGGCTCAACAAGGACAAGTGCAGAGTCCTGGACTTAGGACGGAAGAATCCCATGCACTGCTACAGACTAGGGACCGAATGGCTGGGCAGCAGTTCTGCAGAAAAGGACCTAGGGCTTATGGTGGACGAAAAGCTGACTATGAGTCAACAGTGTGCCCTTGTTGCCAAGAAGGCTAATGGCGTTTTGGGTTGTATAAGTAGGGGCATTTCCAGCAGATCGAGCGATGTGATCATTCCCCTCTATTCAGCACTGGTGAGCTCTCATTTGGAGTACTGTGTCCAGTTTTGCGCCCCACACTACAAGAAGGATGTGGATAAATTGGAAAGAGTCCAGCGGAGGGCAACAAAAATGATTAGGGGGCTGGAGCACATGACTTATGAGGAGAGGCTGAGGGAACTGGGATTGTTTAGCCTGCAGAAGAGAAGAATGAGGGGGGATTTGATAGCTGCTTTCAACTACCTGAAAGGGGGTTCCAAAGAGGATGGATCTAGACTGTTCTCAGTGGTAGAAGATGACAGAACAAGGAGTAATGGTCTCAAGTTGCAGAGGGGGAGGTTTAGGTTGGACATTAGGAAAAACTTTTTCACTAGTAGGGTGGTGAAGAACTGGAATGGGTTACCTAGGGAGGTGGTGGAATCTCCTTCCTTAGAAGTTTTTAAGGTCAGGCTTGACAAAGCCCTGGCTGGGATGATTTAGTTGGGTTTGGTCCTGCTTTGAGCAGGGGGTTGGACTAGATGGCCTCCTGAGGTCCCTTCCAACCCTGAGATTCTATGATTCTATGATTCTATGAGGTGTGAACTGCCTCTCTGCTCTTGGAGAATTTTTGCCAGGGCTTATTTTAAGCTATGAAGACACATTTTCAGCCTCATAACTATATACATGAAAGTATAACCTATAATATTACTCTAACAACAATTACTATAATATCACTATAACAACAATGCTCAGTGCATCATGAGCCTTCTGAAGACACCCGACATGACAAACTTTGCATTGGATACCACACAATCACTTTACAAGGATGAACATGGGGGTGCTGGCTGTTCCCCTGAGCTACAGAGCGTCACAGAGGTGGCTTCCATTTTCAGTAGAATGCATTGCAGATTGTTGGCATAGAGGACTAAAGAATTTGCTCCAAGGAATTGTGGGATACTTCTGGATGACTCCTGGGACCCAAGTCAAATAGACCTATGTCTACACTGCAAAGCAATAGGGCTTGGACCCTGGACCCCAGTTTCACTCAAGTTAGAACTCTCCAGCCCTGCAGGATTCCGGGACCCTTGATCCAAGCCCTGAGTTAACGCAATTATAATGTAGATGCAAGGGGGCTTTGTCTTGCGCCTGGTCATGTAGACATGCCCTATGGTACTAGTAGTGTGCCAGGTGTACCATGACTAGGAAGCAAGTGCTGAATGCACTTCAGCCCCTAGACCTTCTAGGTGCTAGCTCTGGTTGGTCTGAATAACCACTCAGACTTGTGGCTAAAGTGAAGGGATGTCTTACTAGTGCTGGTAAGAAAGGCAAAGGTTTCAGGAGTTATAACTGAGTGAAACAATAGTGGTTCTTATTTAGGCCCCTTGGTGGTGGTCAGGGACAGTCCAGTAAAGGGTTAGGGCTCTTCAGTACTAGTGTCTGTGTTGCTCTCCCCAGTCCAAGCTTCTATTTAAAGCAAATAGGAGCCTGAAGCTTTCCAGGTCAGGCTCAGTTATTGGCATATCTCATTGGGGCCCATCTGCACTGGCTCTCTGCCCAATCTTCATGCCCCAAACAGACTTGCACCCAGCTATAATGTCTGGCAGTCATACCCAGCTCCCGATTACAGCTCTGCAGCTTCTGCACTGCCTGCTGTGTACCCAGTTCCTGGGTGTTTCTCTCTGCATCAAGCTTCTCTGTCGCTCTTGGCTTCCAAGTATCCAGTGCTTCCCAGAAGTGCCTAATCATTTCCTGGGTCAGAGTCCTTCTGCCTGTTCAGGAGAAAGAGGAGGGGACTGATGGTAATATAAGGCTAGGTCTACACTGGAGTGGGAGTCGACCTAAGATATGCAACTTCAGCTAAGCGAATAGCGTAGCTGTAGTCTGCGTATCTTAGGTCGATTTACCTGGCCATGAGGATGGCGGTGAGTCGGCCTCTGCCACTCCCCCGTCGACTCCGCTTCCGCCTCTCGGCACGGTGGAGTTCACGACAGCAGAGTGATAGGGGATCAATTTTGTCGCATCTATACGAGACGCGATAAATCAATTCCCAATAGATCGATCGCTACCTGCCAATCTGGTGGGTAGCGTAGACATACCCATAGTCTCCTGCTTAACAGGTTTATCACAGTATTTTTCAAAACCATTGCAAGTTAAACAAGGCACCAGTTAGCTCCAAGAATAATGAAAAAACCCTGAACCAAATCCTGCAATGATCCCATGGATCAAGAATAAAATAAAATAAAATAAAAAATAATTTTCTCCTTAAATAACTGCGAATGATTGATAAAACTCCAAGCACTTTAATGCATGTTTCTGAATACCAAATGTGGAAGACAGCCAGTAAATAAGCTTCCTATAATCAATTCTGTTAAAAAGCTGCAAATAAGTCTAAGCAAAATCAATACTAGTGATACACCTTTTGAATTTGCCAAGGAAAGGTCATTAAAAGCTTTAATCAAAACTGCTTCGATGCAGTGGCCAGCTCTAAATGCAGACTGAAAAGGGTAAGGCTAGTCATGATTGTGAAGAAATGACCGAATTTGACTAAGAACAATGCACTCAAACTATACAAAAACACACACAATTAAGGAAATTAGAGGGGAAGAATTTACAATGAAGATAGGATTCACTATCCACATTTAAATTCAAATAGGAAGGTCCTTGAAACCAAAAAGGAGGGATTACAGTAAAAGGAACAAACTCCTGTAATTCTCAGGGAAGGAACTGAGGTTGTTATAAGATTAATTATGTGTGAACCTCAGCAAGTTTGGATGCTTATGATTTTTTTCTGAACATTTGGAGTTCTTTTTTTCACATCCTTTCTTTTCCCCTCTTTCTTTTTCTGGTCCACACCACACCCTTCTTCCTCCTTTCTTCTATCTACCTCAACACGATTTTTTTTCCAGTCGTCTGATGCTACCTTTCCCTTTCACAATCCCCTCTTCCAATCTGGACCCTTTACCCAACATACTGTCCACTGCAACTCATGTCAAGCCTTCTTTCATTTGATAAGATTGCATGTGATGAAATAAAACAAGATATTGTCTTTAAATATATATTATACTTTTATCCATTTAAAACATGCTACATACATTAGCTAAGAGTCACAATTTTCCTGTGAGTTCAAGTTCATTAGGCTGTACAGTAATTTCTTCAAACACCACTAAAATTTAGCCTCATGTGGGAGGAACACATCAGCTGGTAGCAAGAATACAGCAACACTACACAATGTTTTAGGACACACAAAGTACAGAAAAGTACTTTATTCCTTTGAATCTACAGGAGAAATCGCTCTAGGCAGAGTGTAGTTACTAAATGAGACTATAACTGTAGTACAGAGATTGGCAACCTTTGGCCCGCAGCCCGCCAGGGTAAGCACCCTGGTGGGCTGGCCGGTTTGTTTACCTGCCGCATCCATAGGTTCGTCCGATTGTGGCTCCTACTGGCTGTGGTTCACTGTCCCAGGGAAATGGGGGCTGCAGGAAGTGGCGCGGGCCGAGAGATGTGCTGACCGCCACTTCCTGCTGCCCCCATTGGCCTGGAGCGGTAACCACGGCCGGTGGGAGCTGCGATCGGCCAAACTTGCAGACATGACAAGTAAACAAACCAGCCCGGCCTGCCAGGGTTACTGATCCCTGCTGTAGTATTTAATACCCTCTTTAAAAAAAGCCAACAACTTCAACTATCTTTTATGCTGATGGCTGAAATATCTACCTCTCCACTTCCAGACATGTCTCCTTCTGTCCAAACTGAAAACTCTGCTGTGTTTCTGATTTCTTCTCAGTATGGGCAGAGCAGAGTTCTTTATGTTCCCCCAAGCCCTCACTCCTTTCTGAGTCACAATGAATAACAATCAGTATCCTCATTGCTCAGGCTCATTACCAGGGCATCATTTTCTACTAAGTGCTCTCACTGGGCCCTCACATCTACTGCATGCTTAGATCTTGCCTTTACTTCATACACAACATCTCTGAGATCCAGCTTTTCCTCTTTATCCATACAATGATAATTCTTCTGTGGGCCTTCATCACCTCATGTGTTGACAATGGTGACCTTTTCTTTTGGGGCCTTGAGAAATGCTATTTTGTCTCACTTATCCACTCGACTCAATGCATTCAGCCAGCAAATTAGACTGAAAATCAACTGCAATAAGACAGATATCATGACCTTTAATATTGCCTCACCAATACCAGTATGGATAGAGGATGATGTTCTCAGCAATGTAGAAACATTCACATACTTGGGCAGCAACATCAGCCAGGATGGTGGAACAAGCCAGGACAACAAAATCAATAAAGCCAGGAACACCTTCAGGAGCTTAAATACAATCTGAAAATCTTCAAAATACAACACCAAAACCAAACTCAAGATTTATCAGAGCTGCGTACTTTCAACACTTCGTTATAGTGCAGAATGCTGGGGAATGAGAAAGTATGACATGTCCAAACTATCTTCATTCCATACAACCTGCCTCAGAAACATCCTCTGTATCTTTTTTGACCCAGAACAATCTCAAACCAAGATCTATTGACACAGTGCAGCCAAGAGGATCTGAGCACCATCATTGCCAGGAGGCATTGGAGATGGAACAGTCATGTGCTTCGGATGGAAACTGATTCAGAGTAGAAATAAGATGGACACCTGAACGCAAGTAAAAACGAGGATGCCCGAAAACAACATGGTGAAGAGCTGTGGAAGCTGAGCTGAAAAACCTGGGGCACAGCTGGGGAACCATTGAAATACTTGCCAGAAACAGGAGTGGAAGAGCTTTGTCACTGCCCTAAATGCCAGAAGTGTAATAGGAAGATGATGATGATGATGATGATCCACTCACTTGTTGTTTCAGCTGTCTCACCCTCTCTTTGCATGCTTCCACTAACTCTCCTTTCTCTATCACATCAAATGCCAAAGACTACTTTTCACTTTTAAGGTCCTTCAAGGCCTGTCTCCACCTTGACACATCAATATCATAAGTAATAATAGGTAACTCCGACCTCCACTCTGCCAATGATGCTAGCCTTGGCTTCCCATTTATTATATTTTCTGATAGCACTTTCTCCCTTGCTGGCCTTTATACATAGGAAAATCTACCCATAAACATCTGCAAAGCTACCTCATTGTCTTATTTCACATCCCTCCTTAAAACTCTGCTCTGGCATGATGCCTACAAAAAAACCCAACAAAAAAACAAAAAAAGTTCTCCTTACTGACTGTTCTCTTTATCCAATTTATAAAACAATTGATAGGCAAACCTGCTGCAGCTGAGAATCTGCCAACTCTCAATTGTTTATGACCTTTAGCAGCAGCACATGGTTCTATAGTGCAAGTCTCTGTGTCCAAAATGAACCCAAGGGAAGAGAAAGGTAGCCTCCCAAGATATTTTACTACCCTTTCTCAAAACACTGTTAGATCACTGTGCCTTTGATAATGGGAAAGGCATGGAATTTGTAAGATTGGCAGACAGCAACCACTCCAACAGTGACCCTCAGTGCTTTTAATGAAGGCATGTCTACTGGGGACAGGAAGAGGTTAAATTTCTGAACTTTTTTAACCAGGGTGAAATTAGGAAAAAAAGGTAGTGGCATTTTCCAAGACTACTCACTTAATAAACACCACTCACATGAGACATTGTACATGGTGAATTGTTCAGGGGTTCAAAATATGACCATGCATGCTTTCTGGGCTTAACTCAGTCTCAGTAAATGCACCCGTGTGCTCTGCTGGGCTCCTGGGGTTTGCCTTCCTTTTCCGAGACTCATATGCTCCAGTGGGCTTCTTGAGTTTGGCTCCCCTTTGAGAGGGACTCTGATGCTCTGCTATACTCCTTAGGCTTGGATGCTTGATGGGTGTTGGGAGAGTGATGTCTCCCAAGCCCTTGAAGGGCCAAAATGAGCTGGCACCATAAGTAGCTTGTGCAGATCTTTATATTATGACCCTCCTTCTTACTTACTGCTCTGACATTTCTGGCTTCTTTTAATCAGATTTAGGCTGAGATGTCTTTTGTTTTACCAATACTATTTCATCCATCCATGATAGAATTCACCATGATGCAAGACAAAACAGTATTTCACAGTCAACTTTATATCCTGAGAGCATTACTGTATGCAGCTGTATAAAGAAAAGTTTCACATTGTATTTTTATAATTAATATCTTTCTTAGAAAATTCTACATTATGAGATATACATGCTATATTCACTACTTGGCTTGTTTGCTTTTGCTAAATATAAGGTTACAATAACTTTTTTGATTTATTTTGTATATATTTGCATATATTTTTGATGTACATTTGTAGCAGTAAAATGCAAAAGCTGTGTTAATTTATCTTTCTCTCCTTACTGTGAATTTGTTTACTATAATGTAATTCAGGGTAACTAGCTAATGTTTTGATTCACGTTCTGTATTTCAGGACATGTGGATGACAACTGCCTGATTTAAATTGCATGAGTGTTAGCAGTAAAAATAGCAGATGTTGGAGCAATCAAAGTAATTAGTTAAAACAATGTACAACAAAATATAAACAAAACAGGAATTGTAAGAGTACTGCATGTGAGCGGATATTCACCATTTTATAATGGAATCAACATTGTAACTTGAGGTGTACAAAAAACTTCATTAAATGTCAGATTTTTTTCTGTTTGTAAATTGTTCATGAAGTGATAATTTTCCTGATTGTTTTTAAACATGCAAGTGCAGTCACTGAATAATTCTTGATGGTTTACAGATGGCTGCAAAAAGTAGTTTTGGTTATTCAAATAAATCATGTAGTATAGCTCGCCCCTCACTGGAAGTTTTAGGTAACTAACACCATTGTGAATTTCAAATCTTACAATGCAATATTAAATTCTGAATTTATTTTCAGTGAAAAGTTGAACATTCATGAGTACAACGTTTGTTAGAATACAAATAGAAACCAAACTCCAAAGGTGAGCAAATGCTGCTAAAGGAAACTCATTTACAGTGTCAGTATTTGCTGAAAGTAAATGGCTCACTGTTATTCATGTGTGTAGTCAAATTGAATTTAGTCATTAAATGCAGCCCCTCATGGGCATAAATGTTTACAGGACCAAGACCTTTTATATTACCTTGCTCCCTTCCCCCGCTCCACACACAAATCTTCAAGATGCAGTTAAGGCTGTGATATAGTAATTATTTCTGCCAAAAATCTTTTTAGAACATAATATTTTAAAAATAAATAAATAAATTTAAAAAAACAATACACTGAGTTTGCTTTTTTGGTTTCTTCATTATAGAAATTAATTACATGTACTATTCAAATATTCTGCATTTAAGAAATATATTTAACTTTCATCCAGTGTCAAGAAAAAAAGTTACATGAATAGTGTTGTGGGGGTAGTTTGGACTCCACATGCATTCTAGAAACCAAGAACAGTTCTTTAATATTTTAGGAGAAAAAAGTATTTAAATCCAGTGTCACAAAAAAGTCTTTAACTATATTATGGGGGACTTTTGTCCCCAAAATGCATTCAGAAACAAAGAACATTTTTTTAAAGTGTTAGGGAAAAAAATGAAAGAACCATCAGGAGTCTCATTCAGGGTGAGCCTATATGCAGTTTTCACACAACATTGATGTGGAGCATACAAATTCACTGCATGCTTCACATCACTTGTGGCTCTTCTGGGCAGCTGACCTTGGGTAAATGTGGCAGTGTCCACTGCTGAGTTTGCTAGGTGCTCCTGTTGTGGCTGTTTTTTGATGGTAGCCAAGGGATGAGAATGCTGCTTTGATAAGCATGGTGTGATGATAGGTATCAAGTATTTTTCTCTTAATACATGCATCTATAAGTCATTCTCCTAGATTATTAAGGAACAAGTGCCTTCTTTGTCTTGGTTGAGTCTTGCTGTCAAGCAGGATTGTTGTGAAACCAAGTGATGAAACTTGCAATGCCAGTAACATCAAACATGTTGAAGAAAAAGAGCCATTGGCCTCCTATTTATCTTGCACCTATAGAAGCACATTATTTCAAGATGGTCTATGTTATCAGCACCACTTTTAGTGTCATTGTAGTGGAGAATTATGTAGGGTTTCTTTTATGTCTCCTTTTAAAACCATGTCATGATGCATCATCAATAGCATTATTACTGACTTGCCCTTCTTTGGAATGCAGGAAACAAGGGTTGAGTGGTCCAGCAAACCCCAACACTGATGACAATTTTCTGTGCTGTGATGCGGATGTATCTCACTGAGATGCATATCTGGCTTATTTTGTCATATTGTTAGAACATAGGTGAATTTTTCATCGAGGAGATCTTCAGCAAGCTGAAACTGGTTAAGAAGTTATCCCCAACTGTTTCTTCCCATCTCAGACCTGAGTTGAACACAAGCTCCTCGTTGTCTGAAGACAAGCTTGATGAACAAATCAATGGAAACATGGTCTTCCTTCTCAGAGCAACTCTTGACACAATCTGGCACAAAGTCACTATCAGCTAATACATTGTCATCACACAACAACTGGATTTCAGAGTTGTGAATAATTTTTATAAGATGAGAAGCAGAATAACGTGCCCTTTTGTTCACCATCTTGAGTTATATAGCACAGAAAATCCCCTCAAGAGTTTTCTGCATTTTCAGTGTTTGGAGCACAATTCCTAAACAGAAAATCCCCTCAGGAATGTTAGGCAAAGGAAGACAGGCATCCTCAACACAGAGTCAACTGGTGCTAACAAGGCTGGATTTGAAGGGACCAACATCCCTGAAGTACCTTCTATCATAGGGTGAGACTGTATTCTGCTACCACTGTCACTGCTATTAGTAATTAGCACATGCTATTAGAATACAGGATAGAGCCATTAAAAATACAAGATAACAGTTCAACATGTCTGAGGTACATTTTTTTGATATAGACAAATGTTTTTGATACTTTTTTCCCGCTGAATTTTGTAGATGTGCCTAGGTGACAATGCCTTAAAACAGCGTAGTGAAGGGCCACTAGTTCGTGAGCTATCACATCATATTTGCTTGTGGGGTACAACATTACCCCACAAACGTGAATGAGGATTAAATAGTTTCTTTTTGAAACACCTTAATACTCAGAGCCAGCCTTTTAATGTTCAGCATAGCGTCAGGGTTAGGGGGAAACACAAAGGTGACTTTTAGCCACCTTCCAATTGCAAAAACTTTCGGCCTCAAACTCAAAAAGAGCAGGACATTCAGTTAAGGGCCCTCCTCATGGAGGCTGCTCTGCACTCAGCATTGGAGCCCTCACACTTGGACTCCACGTGGTACTTTAGTGTCAGCATGCATTGCACTGCTGGAACTGTGATCTGCCTGGCACCATTCACCCTCGCCGGTACCGAAGAAGTGGTTAAAGTCGTCTGGTCCACAGTCACCATGCAAGGGATCTTCGGGCAAAGGATTTGAGTTAGGCCTGCAACGGAGGCTCTCAGGGGTACCGCTGTGGTTGGACCTCCTAGCCCAGCTAGAGACCTGCCTTCAACTCTGGGGAGTGGTAGGGGGTCATGGCCCATTGCAGGGCCATCTGCACCTGAGGTGGGCCCAGTGGCCAAAGAACAGTTAGGCTGACCGCATGACAGATCCCACCAAGACACCAGCTCAAATTACCAAGTCAGTGATTGGACCACCCCTAAAGGCAATGGAATGCCCCCCAGTCCACGGACCACAGGTGTCGTTCCCCTTCGCCATGGCCAAGGATCCCAGTACTGCAAGCCCGGTCTCTGGCCAGGAGGCCCAGATCTCCGACACCACAGTCTCTGCCTAAAAGACATGGGACTCTGCCCTCATGATGCAGATCCCCATACCCTCGGTACTAATGGTCCTCCCACCTGAGATCGCCAAGGTGCTGGTCACCATTGCCTCTCAGATCTCCTAGGCATTGGTCCCATCCAACACAAGACCATTCCTGGTCACAGCACCAGTCGCCGGGGTCCCTGTACCATTCTTTAGGCAGGCACCGGCCCCCGCCTTTCCCATACTGGTCACCCACATGAGTCAGTCTACAGACTCAGACTTCCACAGCTCCACCCTTGTCATCAGAAGAACAATGTTCTGGGTCAGAGGGACAGTCAGAGCCGGCTCCAGGCACCAGCATCCCAGGCAGGTGCTTGGGGCAACAATCTGCAAGGGGCGGCAGTCCCTGTGTTTTTGCCGCCCCAAGCAGTGTGCCAAATTGCCACGGCGGACGGCAGGGGCAGTCCATGTGCCATTAGGGTGGCACGTGCATTTCCGCGGTGGCAGCAATTTGGCAGCAGCTTCTGTGTTCAGCCAGAAGACAGAAGCTGCGCCGCCACGGACAGCTGAACATAGAAGCTGCCACTGCGGAAACGCACGTGCCACCCTATCGGCACCGGCACTGCCCCCGCTGTCCGCCGTGGCAATTCGGCACACTGCTTGGGCACCGAAAACAGTAGAACCGGCCCTGGGGACAGTTCAGTCCTTCTTGAATCGTCTCCCAGCTGGGAGCCCACCAAGGCACCCACAGCACCAGCATGCTGCCAAGGGCAATGTCCATCTCAGTGGCAGTACTGGAATCTGTGGGGAGGTGCCTGTTATGCCGGCACTGTACTCCTACTGTTCCTCTCAGGCTGCATTGAACAAACTACGCCTGGCACAGCCGGCACCGGTGTTGGGGCAAGGGGCTGAATCTGAAGCAGTGATTCCACGGGAGGCCCTGGCTGCTGAAGAGCAGTCCCCGATGCAGCAAGGGGATGCCTCCCAGGGTCCAGCAGTGCAGTCAACCTCATCTTCCCTAGATGAGGCAGTGGCAGGGACCTTGCAAACCAGTAGTGCTCCTGATGACTTTGGAGAACACCAAGCTCTACTTAAGAGGATGGTGGCCAACCTGAACTTGGAGGTTGAGGAACAGCTGAGGAACCCAATGACTTATTCAATGTCATTCCCTTCTCTGCCCCAGGCCGGGTCACATAGCCCATTCACCCTGGGGTCCTAAAGGTCGCCACATTGGTGTGGCAGACCCCATCTTCCATTCTGTCCACATCCAAGAAGGCGGAAAAGAAGTAGTATGTCCCCGCAAAGAGGTTTGAATACCTGTATGCACGCCCTCCTGTGGGGTTCCTGATCATGTCCTCTGTCAACGAAAGGGCCAGGCAGGGCCAGGTGAGAGACACCCCTAAAAATAAAGATGCCAAGAGGCTGGAATTAATTGGCAGAAAAATGTATTCAACAGCAATCCTCCAATTTAGGGTCACTAACCATCAGGACCTCCTTGGCGAATACAATTTCAACCTGTGGGACTCCGTTGGCAAGTTCAAAGAGATCCTCCCACAGGATCGAGTGCAGAAGTTCGCCACAAGATAGAAGTGGGTAAGGTGGTGGCCAAGGGTGTCCTCCAGATGGCCTGGGATATCACAGACTCACCCCTGCAGTAGCCATGAGGCGTAGCTCCTGGTTACAGACCTCCGTGCTGTCCAAGGACATGCAATCCACTCTCCAGGACCTCCCTTTTGAGGAATGGGGCTCTTCTTGGAGCTAACTGAAGCTAGGCTCCATGGCCTTAAAGACTCCCAGGCCACCCTCTGATCCTTGGGCCTACATACTCCTCAGCAGGCCAAAAATACATTCCACCCCCCACAGCCCCTGCCATTGTTGATGTCTTGAGGTACCCCTCAATTGAGCTTCTACAAAAAGAAAGACAAAGACAGAGGTTTTAAGCAATGCTGCCAGTTGTCATCTTGTCCACCTGCCCAGCCAGATCCTTCCAGGGACCAAAGCAGCCAAAAGCAGTCATTTTGAGGGTGTGCCCAAGGATGATACCCCAATCATTGCACCAGATCCGTTCCCCATCTTCCTCAACCACTCCGCCTTTTCCAGTCAGCCTGGTCCCGTATTACCTCAGACCGGTGGGAGCTCGACAAAGTCTTGTTGGGCTATACCCTGCAGTTTGTAGCTGACTAACCCTTCCATCTCCCTTCCCCGTACCTCTCCTGGGACCCTTCTCATAAACAACTCCTTGTTCAGGAGGTTAAAACCTCCTGTGCCTAGAGGCAGTGGAAGAGTTTCTGCAAGACATGGAAGGAAGAAGATTTTACTCCTGCTACTTTCTCATTCTGAAGACAAAAGGGGGCCTTAGACCTATTCTAGACCTGTGTCATCTCAACAAGTCTCCCGAAAAGTTGAAGCTTCGTATGGTCTCCCTGGCCTTCATCATCCCATCCCTGGATCCAGGAGACTGGTATGCCACCCTCAATTTAAAGGACTGTGTACTTCCATATTTCCATATTCTTGGGGCTGGTTTCCTCTGTTTCACATTGGACCAGCGCCATTTCCAGTTCACGGCAATGCCCTTGGTATCTCGTCGGCTCCGAGACTGTTCACCAAGTGAATAGAGCCAGAGGCTGCTTATATGCAATGTCAGTGGTCCAAATCCATGCTTACCTCAATGACTGGTTGGTAAGGAGCTGGTCCTCAGATCAGGTGCGGAGGCATCTGAATCTGGTCTGTTCCACCTGTGGTGACCTGGGCCTAATAACCACTGGTCTACAATTTTTGAGAAGACGTCTGCTTCAGAGATAAAATGTGCTATTTATTATGTATTTTGATGTGCTGAATTCAAATATGACAATTAAAACAACTGATTGGCTACTGTTTCTAAGTTATTTAAGTTTTTACATTTGATGTCTATGTACATTGTGTAGATAGTAGAGTTTTAATCATAAATTGTAAACCTAGGTCTTTTCATGTGTTTATGGTTGCTTTACATGATAATATTTTACCTGTCCTATTTATGTAACACTTTAAAAATCAGCAAAAGGGTTATATAACTAAAATTTATTATGAAACAAAAGGCAAAAAACTATTATGTACATAGTTTAGTCCTATTCAGTGTCTACTCGGCGCTTCTTGGCTTGTCTCTTGTATTCACTAAATGGAGCATCTCTTGTCACTGTCCAGCAATAGTCTGCAAGCATTGATGGGCTCCATTTGCCCTGATAGCGTTTCTCCATTGTTGCAATGTTCTGGTGAAATCGCTCGCCGTGCTCGTCGCTCACTGCTCCGCAGTTCGGTGGAAAAAAATCTAGATGAGAGTGCAAAAAATGTATCTTTAGTGACATGTTGCAACCAAGGCTTTTGTATGACTTGAGGAGGTTTTCCACCAACAACCTGTAGTTGTCTGCCTTGTTGTTTCCGAGAAAATTTATTGCCACTAACTGGAAGGCTTTCCATGCCATCTTTTCCTTGCCATGCAGTGCATGGCCAAATGCATCATCTCGAAGAAGTTCACGAATCTGAGGACCAACAAAGACACCTTCCTTTATCTTAGCTTCACTTAACCTTGGAAATTTTCCACGGAGGTACTTGAAAGCTGCTTGTGTTTTGTCAATGGCCTTGACAAAGTTCTTCATCAGACCCAGCTTGATGTATAAGGGTGGTAACAAAATCTTCCTTGATTCAACAAGTGGTGGATGCTGAACACTTTTCCTCCCAGGCTCCAATGACTGTTGGAGTGGCCAATCTTTCTTGATGTAGTGGGAATCTGTTGCACGACTATCCCATTCACAGAGAAAACAGCAGTACTTTGTGTATCCAGTCTGCAGATCAAGCAAGAGAGCAACAACCTTCAAATCGCCACAAAGCTGCCACTGATGTTGGTCCTAGTTTATGCACCTCAAAAGTTGTTTCATGTTGTCTTAGGTTTCCTTCATATGGACTGCATGACCAACTGGAATTGATGGCAAAACATTGCCATTATGCAGTAAAACAGCTTGAAGACTCGTCTTTGATGAATCAATGAACAGTCTCCACTCATCTGGATCGTAAAAGATGTTGAGGGCTGCCATCACACCATCGATGTTGTTGCAGGCTACAAGATCACCTTCCATGAAGAAGAATGGGACAAGATCCTTTTGACAGTCACGGAACATGGAAACCCTAACATCACCTGCCAGGAGATTCCACTGCTGTAGTCTGGAGCCCAACAGCTCTGCCTTACTCTTGGGTAGTTCCAAATCCCTGACAAGGTCATTCAGTTCACCTTGTGTTATGAGGTGCGGTTCAGAGGAGGAGGATGGGAGAAAATGTGGGTCCTGTGACATTGATGGTTCAGGACCAGAAGTTTCATCCTCTTCCTCTTCCTCGTCTGATTCAAGTGAGAATGATTCTGGTGCATCAGGAACCGGCAGTCCTTCTCCGTGGGGTACTGGGCGTATAGCTGATGGAATGTTTGGATAATGCACAGTCCACTTTTTCTTCTTTGACACACCTTTCCCAACTGGAGGCACCATGCAGAAGTAACAATTGCTGGTATGATCTGTTGGCTCTCTCCAAATCATTGGCACTGCAAAAGGCATAGATTTCCTTTTCCTGTTTCAACCACTGGTGAAGATTTGTTGCACAAGTGTTGCAGCATATGTGTGGGGCCCACCTCTTGTCCCGATCTCCAATTTTGCAGCCAAAATAAAGGTGATAGGCTTTCTTAAACATAGTGGTTATACTGTGCTTTTGTGATGCAAAAGTCACTTCACCACAAACATAGGAGAAGTTATCTGCAATGTTCACACAAGTACGAGGCATCTCTGCTCACTTTGGCTAAACAGAAATGTGTCCCTTTGCAAAATCAAACACTGACAAATAAGAGAGCACGACACTGTATGATTTCTAGAGCTGATAGGCAAAGTCATAGATTTATTCATAGATCCAGTCAAAGATGTATTTAGTCATTTTCTGTTTAACTGAGATCCCAGCTCTGGGATTTCTGTATGCAGTATGGCATCTATCTTCTGGCCACTCACCTCCCAAGGACCAGGAACACTTGGGCAGACTGCCTTAGCAGGACATTCTCGATTCACCACGAGTGATCCCTTTACCAGAAGGTGTTAGTTCTATCTTCCACAGGTGGGGAACTCCCCAAGTGGACCTATTTGTGTCCAGTTAGAACATAAAATGTCACATCTTCTGCTGGTTCCAGTATTGGAAGGAACAGCTGTGTCCCTATCCACTCCTCACCCATCTCTGCCCACTCCCTAATGTGGAGGGGAAGGAGAAGTACTGGGGACACAGCTTCTGCTTCCCATCCTGAATGTGCAGCAGATTACTTTGCCTTACATCCCTATGTCGGCTGGATCATAGTCTGACTCTTATATTACTGAAGCTAAAATAAAATGTATCTGATGAAAAATATTTCCATTACTAATTCCTGAGAATAGATAAACAGTCAAATAGGGCTCTCGAGAAAGTTTTATGGTAATATGATGCAGGGTGAGCATACAAAAGCAGACATAATAAACCAAATTTACAAAGCCCTACATGTACCATTCTAAAATTATATTGCACCTAAAACTCCTAAACAGTGCCCTATAAAGTGAAATGAGCAGGCCTGAATTTCTCTGGGGATACAAATCAGAAATGGACAAATGCAAGCACATAGTGTTGGATTACTCAGTGATCAAATAATAATAGAAAGAAATGGGCAAAGATCTAAAATCAGTATTAGGAAGTACTCAGATTAATGACTGTTATGACAATAATAGCCCACGAAGGACTCATGTTAATGCTAATAGTCATCAAAATAAAACTGTCTACGGAGATGGAGAAAGCACTCACTATCCTACAAGCAATGAAAGAATAAAAACCATTCATACAAAATGTTCACCTCAAGGAAGCAAATTTAGAACAAAAAAGTAATGGCCATGTGGGCCAACCCATGTCCAGCATGCATGGGCTCTCTCCTTTTTCCGGAGAGTGGAGATGTCAGCTGCTCCTCTGTCCCGGACTCTGTGTAGTTCTCTTTAGGGCATCAAGAATCCAAAGCTGGGGAGGAGTTGATCTGGGCCCCAGACAAGGGGACTGCAGACCATCCTCCTTCACAAAATCTAGCAGAAATTTAGGGTTGGATCCAAAAAGGGACTTGAGCATTGCAATGCTGAGTGTCACAAATCCTATCTTATAGGCAACTAGAAAATCACTGGAATAACAATGTGATCTACAAAACCTCAGTTACGTGTGTAGGCTCCCTGTAAAATGAATGAAAGAGACATTAGAATGTTATCCCCAAAAGACAGCATGCTAGGTAGTGTGGTTAGAGCATTCATCTGAGAGGTGGCAGATCACTGTTCAAATCCCTTCTTATCAGGTGGAGTGGGGACTTGAAGTAGGAGTCTTCCACATGCGAGGTGAGTACCCTAACCTCTGGGTTGACAGTAATGAAGGAGCTCCTCTCCCCTGCTTCCACTCCCTGGATTATTTAGGTGCCTGACTCCAGCAGAGGGCTCAGAGCTGAGAATCCCAAACAGAGATAGGTGCTAGACTGAATTCCCTGAGAGGGGTGATGCTTAACACCCCTCATTGGCATCTCCTGTTAGCTATCTTAGGTGGCTCCCTGCTCAGCATGGTGGCTTTTGTGAATCTCATTTTTAGGTGCCCATTTCCCTACACTCATTGTGTAAGACGCCTGAGTGCCTAACTCAAGCTTTGTGCATCCCAGTGAGTTTTTAATAGGCATTGCAACACACAACTCCCTTTGTGAACCTAGCCCTCTCATCCTAACTTTTCTTCCCCGCAAACATCTTCCTGTATATATTTATATGAAAAGTGGTGCTACAGGCAAATACAAAAAGAAATATGGCAACCCATTTTAGATTTAATTAGCAAAAAGTAAATTGCCCAATTCTGCCACTCCTGTTTATCATGGCAGCAGAACACAGCTCAAAGAGATCAGATTCATAATTTTTTTTAAGCTTGAGGGGACTATTAGATCATCTTGTCTGACCTCCTCCATAACACACAGGCAATAGAATTTCACCCAGTTACCCCTGTATTGAGTCCAGTAGCTTGTGTTTAAGTAAATGCATCCAGTCTTGAGTTGGAGAATCACAAGATGGAGAATTCACCACTTCTTTGGTAGTTTATCCCAGTGGCTAGTCACCCTCACTGTCAAACAGATGTACCTTATATCTTATTTGAATTTGTTGGCCTTCAACTTCCAGTCAATGCTTCTTGTTATGTCTTTCTTCACTAGGTTAAAGATAATATGTTAATACTTGGTATTTTCTCCCTGTGAAGCTAGTTAGACACTATGATCAAGTCACCTTTCAGTCTTCTTTTTGATGCATTAAACAGATCGAGCTCCTGAAGGACTCCTAGTCACCCATTTATACATTCAGGGGCTGCATTAACACTTCCGGCCATCCTGGGAGCTCATGTTTTGTTCCTTGTCCATTTTGAGCACTAACTACTTTTCACAATCATTTCTTTCCAGGATACAGTTCCCCCTACTGTAGCCTTCATTTTTGTTCTTCTGCTTCCAGTACCTGTTGAAACCATGAAGTACCAAAGATAGCAAATAATGAATGAATGGTAGAGAGAAGTAATCAAATTATTTTGATCTTGAGGGAAGGCTTTCGCCAGTAATTTTTGGTGAAGGTTCAGCTCTATTTTTATTCAAACCAGGTTGCCTATTTTAAAATTGAGCATTTTCTGCAGACCCATAACATGAAGTATTTTTATGTAATTCTATATTAGTGCATCAAGTAAAGTATCTTTTGTGTCTCACCATCAGAAAAATTGCAATATTTTTAATGTAAAATATTTCTGAATATTAAAGGACTTAAGATGCTGAATCAGACACCATTAATGTCTTTCTCTTCTCATTTACACTGCTGTAAATGTGGAGCAATTCCACTGAAGTCAATGAAATAAACGAGTATGAGAAGAATCAGGCCCTAAATGTTCTTATACAGTAAGGAATCCCCTAGATGTTTCCTGCTGCGCGACTGGACATTTGTATGTAGACTTGTGACATTACCCAGGGTACCATCTGGACTGCTGAATAGCTGTGTCTCCTCAGTTCTCCAACTTTGGATGCCTTTTACACTGCTTTACTCAAGAACAGCCACTCCTGGCTAGTTAACACACAGCCTCCAGCTTGTAACTTGCTCCCAGTTACACAGCATTGAGTGCTATTAGATAGCCAGTCATGAATCACACTGCAGAAGATCACCAGAAGATTCTCTAGTCCCAAACTTTCCCCCAGAAATGTGTGTCCTGTATTTCCCAGCACACTACTGAACAGTGCAAGCTCATATAAAGTCCGTCATTTCATCACAGGAAAATGAAATGACCAACGTTGCTATCCCAAATGGAGTTTCCCATCCATTTAATCCAAACACACTGTTAAGATAAAACAATAAGATAAATTTAACTACCTGAAACAAAAGTAAGATTTTAAGTGACTACAAGTAAAGAGGCATAAAAGTGAGGATTGGTTACAAAATAAATAAAAGATGAAATGCAACTGACATCTAACTTAACATGCTAAAAGGGACCTAAAGACAATATCTTTCTCAACAGATGCTTTGCAGTCCACTGACTGAGTTTCTTTTCAGCCAGGATCTCTCTGCCTCCCCTCCCCCCCGACACACAAAGTTCAGTTATTTAGGAGTCGTTGATGTCATAATCAGAGATGAAGGAGAAGAGTGAGGTCAAGCATTTTTCTTCCCTCTTTATAGTTCAATTTCTTGTACTAGAGACATCCTTGCTCAGTCATGGTGAAAAAACAATCTCTTGTGGATGTGAGTCATCCCTGTGATGGAATGTAAATTTCTTGTTCACACTTTCTCCCCTGCTGGATAATGTTTCTTGTCTCTGCAAAACTGTTTTGGCCTGCCTTCTAACTCTGGAGCATGTTACAGCAATGTTATAGAGTAGAATCTTATAATTGTACATACAATGATGATACACACATTTTACCAGGACAGTAATGTTCAGGAGACTGAGTTGTGAAATGATACTCAGAAGATGTACTTTGTACAAAATATATCATAACGTTCTAACAGAGTGATCATAGGGGCCTAGGCTGTCACAAGACTGCTGGGAAAATTGTAAGGCATCATTGTACTATGAAAGAAGTCAGACAGAAATAAAATAGGAAAAACTTGCCAGTACATAACATGTTGCAATGGAAACAGGAAAGTTTTGGGGGTTATTGGGAGCAGGTTGCCCTTCCAGCTAACAGTTGGTGCAATTAAGAAGTCAATCTACCTGGATTAAATTCCTCTCCCCCTACAAATTATTTTTCTCTCTATGAATCATCTCTGAAGCTATGTGAAGAACTGGATGTAATGATCTTCAAAGGAAGAGAGATTCATTAGTACAGGGATTGGCAACCTTTGACCAGTGGGAGCTGTGATTGGCCGAACCTGCGGACGCGGAAGTAAACAAACCGCTTACCCTGGCGGTCTGCGTGCCAAAGGTTTAATAAATAATATTAAAGGGATAAGAAGTTTTAGAATGTTGTGGAATTAATTATTGGTCTTTTCCATTGCTAATACAGCTATTTTCATTATTAACATGTTACCCAGATGTTGCTGGAGACTATTTTTAAAGAAATTCTAACTAGTCACTAGCCAAAATCTTGGCTTGTTTGTGTGGTTGTGCTAGTGCAGATGGCTAGTCCAAGTAGCCTCTTCACAATCCCCTTGCTTGCCCTTGGAGAGGCTTGGCAAGAGACATGAAAGCACTCCTGTCCTTCATTGCTAATTTTTTTCATTCACTGCACCTCTGAATTAGGTCAGGAATTCTCCCTTTATTTGGATATGTTATAATATAACATAAATAATGTATGACTATGTTATAAATGGTGAAAATTAGAGAAAGGATATTTAATTGTTTTAAAGAATATTGTTCAACTTTATTTAATCAGTGCATTTTTACACAGTATTTTTATCCATTGGAAGCCTACAAATCTGTGAATAGCATTTTAATGCAGTAAAGTTCTCCTGTGAAATTTAGCCAATCTTTGATGTTTTTTAAATCAGCCATTACATCAAAGTCTAATTGTCTAATTTACAGTTAGGGTATTAAATCCAAGACAATAATTAATAAATAAGAAACAATACAGCATTTGTCACATGGGAATAAGATCATGCCTTAGATGTGAGATTTAAAACAAAATGGCTTGCTAACTACTACTTGAGAGAGGCTTTATCTGACAGAATATTTCCAAGTATTAAATAATACTTTGATCATGAATCAGTCAGGAGTCTCTTGAGAGCCAAATAAAAGGTATTGTCATTTTTTTTAAAAGTGATGTATTGTGATGTATTTTTCTCTTATTGTCATTAAAGGCCTGATTGAATAAGTATGTGAATGTATCAGATCTGGATGTGGTTGTCCGAATTAGATTGCGGTTCGTTCAAGCTTGGTATTGAGTGAGGAAAAGACAGGCAGGACCAGGGTAACACTGAAAAGCCAAGTGGCTGCGTTTATTTAGGGAAAGGTTACAACTTGGGCCGGGGAAGGAGGCAATTTCCAACTGGGACTCAGATAAACAATGCAAACAAATTTAAACCATTAACAATGTACTGTAAACTGCTCGCCACACCACACTAGATAGTCAGACACACCAATCACACAGATAAGAATCAGGTTCGTCAGGGCGATGCCCGGTTCAAACACAGAAAAGAGACCCACGGGCCACTGCCTCAGCCACCCTTGCTTTCACACAGAGGGTAAACCCAGAGTGTGGTGCGGCTGCAGCTGGGCAGATTCCACTCACTCAGACCACGGGGACGGGAACCCCTTGGTCAGCTACCCTCTAAGTAGAGGCAGCTCCCCAGTTAAACACACACGCACTGGACAATGACAGAGCAGTGATTCATTCACAACAACAATCCTGCATTTAACAATTTAATAACAACTGGAACAATTATACATCCTAGCTAGGCAAATATGCAAATTCACAATCCTGAGCAGCACTTGGTATTAAGTTAGGAAGGGGAAAAAATAAGGGGCTAGCCAAACTAACTGTCAGAAATCAAAAAGTAAATACCGCACTCCAGGCGCAGCTGACCAGCAGAACAGACACCAGAAGCATAACGAGCCGATGGAAATAGATCCAAAACGATAAATCCAAAGCGATAACAAATCCAAAACGACACGACACGAGCTAGCTATATCGGGAGGAGACCCTGGCTGAAAGGTTGATCGGGCCCTTCAGCTGACACGCGGATACTCCACACTACGAGCTAGCTATAACGGGAGGAGACCCTGGCCAAAAGGTTGATCAGGCCCTTCAGCTAACACGCGGATACTCCACCAAAAAAGACGATGGTCAAGACAAGATTTTCTGGGGGGAAACCTAGTTTTAAAGAAAGGGTCTCACTCACTCGTGTCGGTCTCTGATTGGCTCCCTGGTTCCCCCTCCCTCCAGGTTTCGAGCTGTTGCCACCCCACGTCGGAAGGATTTGCACACGGCACACTGGGGTATCTGGGCAGACTTAGGTCTCTGTATATAGTACTCTGGAGTTGCTTGGCAGAACTAGCCTGACCTCCAGACGACCGGGCCCAAAAAGAGCGGGAAAAATGCACACAGCACCAAAATGTTGCACACGACACCACAAGTTGCTGGGCAGGATCAGGTCTCTGCACACGGCACTAGCCCGACCCTTAGATGACCCAGCAGGAGAGAGGAGAAAAACAGGAACACAGGAGAGCATACACAGCCAGTGTTGCTGGGCAGGATTGAATCTCTGCCCTCTCCTATGCAACAAGAACCTGGTCCAAGATGGAGGCTGCCCTGTCCTTTTAACAGGACAAGATGGCCGTGGACCGACAATTGGCCATACAGAGCCATAACCATATATCGGATTGCGACAGTGGTGACTGGTACTGAATACACATCCTCATGCAAGGGGAGTGAGCATCTCCCAGGACTGTTCCTGCTCCCTCTAGCGGCTATGCACTTGTGCATTGACTTTTCTGAGCATATAAAATGAGGACTATTGTTGTGGTTTACTATGGTGTGTAGGACTCATTCTATGTTTAAGTTCCCCCCAAACATTTTCTGATCCTATTATTTTCTGTAAATATCCATACCTGACAAAGGACAAAGTCACATTGTTGTAAGATGACATTTGAATGAATGTTTAAAGGTCTGGTGTTTGGGTTTTAAAGAAATAGGATATTCCTGATATATATTTTTTGCAGTATCTTAGTTTTATACAAATTATGTCCCCAGACAAACCAGCCATAGATGGTGACAATTAAGCAATTAATTTTCTATAGGTAATGTGTCTTAAATAAACAATTTGTTTCCACTAAATTTTGATGTCTTTGCTCACGTGTAATAGTACCTTACACCAGTGGTTCTCAAACTTGGGCCGCTGCTTGTTCAGGGAAATCCCCTGGCGGGCCAGGCCAGTTTGTTTACCTGCCGCATCCGCAGGAAGCGGCGAAGGCTGAGGGACGTGCTGGCTGCCCTTCCTGCACCCCCCATTGGCCTGGAGTGGCGAACCGCGTCCAGTGGGAGCTGCCATCTGTTGAACCTGTGGATGCGACAGGTAAACAAACCGGTCCGGCCTGCCAGGGGCTTTCCCTGAACAAGCGGCGGCCCAAGCTTGAGAACTACTGCCTTACACTGTGAGTTATCCCACTGAAATCTAAATTGCTATGTGTGAAGTTCAGATACTGTTTGCTGTGAGTAAAGGTACCACAATCTGGCCTTTTGGAAAGTATTAAGAGTACCTCTGATCCATGTTACCAATTTCTCTCATAATCTGGCTTTGACCCCAAGTGGTGGTTATCTTAACAAAAGTGACATTATTTCTTATACTGACATGCTAGGGCCTCAGTGACTAAGACTGAGTCTTAGTCACTGAGACTAATTGTAAACCAATTTATCTATTCTGCTTTTGTACTTCTGTGCTTATGCACCGCTTGAGTTACATTGTGATGTAAAAACAAATTATAATGGGAAGTGTTAGCCCACTTGTCATTTTATATCTCTTCAGCTACAGATATTAATAAAATACTGATACTACTTAACATTTTTAATAAATAAAAATCTGTGAGTGTTCTTAATGTAATCATTTTAGGGAACTAATGGAAATGCAGTATTTTTACTGACACCTATGTCACTTTTTTGTAGGCTTGTTCTTAGTTCTGTCTCTGACTACTTTGCTGCCATGTTTACAAGTGATGTTTGTGAGGCCAAGCAAGAGGAGATCAAAATGGAAGGAATAGACCCTAATGCGCTGTGGGATCTTGTTCAGTTTGCATACACAGGTACTATAATGTATTCATTATTTTTCCCAGAAAGGAGGATATTGATATTTGTTTCCTATGAATTAACTGGAGGTATATCTTATGTATTTTTCTTAATAAGTATTAATTTTAAACCCTTCATTTAATACGTTTGGAATATTAAATATCATTCTATTTTTTATCCATCATCATTCTGCACCTTAGACTGTGAACTCAAATCTCCAAAACCTATATAGCAGGAGTGGGCAACCTGTGGCATGCGGCTTGCCAGGGTAAGCACCCTTGCAGGCCGGGCCAGTTTGTTTACCTGCCGCATTAGCAGGTTTGGCTGATCATGGCTCCCACTGGCTGCGGTTCGCCGTCCCAGGCCAATGGAGCTGGTGGGAAGCCACGGCCAGCACATCCCTCACCTGTGCCGCTTCCCGCCACCCTCATTGGCCTGGGACGGCGAACTGCGGCAGGTAAACAAACTGGCCCGACACGGCAGGTAAACAAACTGGCCCGGCCCGCTAGGGTGCTTACCCTGGCGAGCCGCATGCCAGAGGTTGCCGACCCCTGCTATATAGGATCTGGCTTGGTGGGAACTTGGAGTGTCCGGGAAAAGGCATTTTTTAGATAGTCAGTAAATGACATTCTACTTAATGTGCCAGGTATGATCTAGCATGGTATTATCTATCACTGTTGAGAAAAGCACCATGTATTGGATAATCCTAAAACACAGGTTCTTTAATGGCCATATGTGGTCAGGACCTATGGCACTTTTTGGAAGTACAGGAGTATTCTAACGTCCTGGTCAAATTCCATTTACTTTATACTTTTTAAAAAAAATCCTGTTTTAGTTTGAATTGGATACAGTCTTCTTCAATTCCTGCTCTAGCCTTTCAATCTGTTATGTAGTGTTTTTCTATGTTACTGAACAGCTGTGTTTTTCTGAACAGCTGCTGTATTTTATTACTGAGTGAAGTCAAATTGTATATATGTATCTCACACACAAAAACATTAAAAGAACGCTAAGGTTGCAAAGTCAAGCACTCAAAAGACAGGAAATACCAGAATTAAGATAGTCTGTGCAACTTTAATTTGCCCCCTTATGAGTATGCATACAGCCGTTAATTATGTGATCACATACTGTTTTTTTTCCCACAGTGTACCAGCCCCATTCAGTCCACAACATGGACGGTGGTGATTGAATGAGCCGCTATTCAATGTTTTGGGTTTTTTCCTCACTGTTCAATGTGTAGCCCCAGGCACTATTTACTGCACTTTGTTCCAAATCTTTTAAGACAATACAATTATTAATTTCATCATGGGCTTTTATTTCTCCCATTTTCATCATTGTAATATTTGAGTGCTTCACAAATATTAATGAATTATTTTCAAAGTACTCATGTAAATTCAAGGGATCATATTATCCCCAATTTACATGTGAGGAGGTGAGACACAGAAAGATTATGGGTGTGCAGTATGAGACAAGTACGCCTGATTTTTCAGCATACTTAGCATTATAGCACTTTTATGTGATGGTTCTCATGGTACCCAGGACTTTGAGTCACCTTGTTACCCCCCTGCCACAAGTGAGAGACTTGCTTGTGCTTAACTGTCTGTCAGCTACTTGACACCTCCACTTCAGCCTGGTAGCCTCCCTCCCAAACAATCTCCTCTGAGCTATGTCAGCCTTTACTTTGTCTTGAGGGTTAAAAATTGATGTACCCCACTCTTTAAGGGTATGTCTACACTACAAGAGTAGTTCGATTCAACTTAATTCGAATTTGTGGAATCGACCTTACGAAGTCGAATTTGTGTATCCACACTAAGGACACTAATTCGACTTTGTGATTCCACACTAACGGGGCCAGCGTCGACTTTGGACGCGGTGCACTGTGGGAAGCTATCCCACAGTTCCTGCAGTCCCCACTGCCCATTGGAATGCTGGGTAGAGCCCCCAATGCCTGCTGGGGGAAAAAATGTGTCGAGGGTGGTTTTGGGTAACTGTCATCATTGAACCGTCAATCACGCCCTTCCTCCCTCCCCGAAAGCGCCTGCAGGCAATCTGTTCGTGCACTTTTCTGGTCAGTGACAGTGCGGACGCCACAGCACTGCGAGCATGGAGCCCGCTGCAGTTATGGCCGTTTTCACCTCCTCGCACCTTATCGTCCACCTCTTCCACAGTCAGCTGCTGAGACATCGGGCTACTTTTCAATGGTGCTGCAAGCACTGGTGGAGCATAGGGGACGTTTTACCAACATCAACGTCGGGTGGCCAAGCAAGGTGCATGACGCGCGTGTTTTCAGGAACTGTGGTCTGTTTAGACACCTGCAGGAAGGTAGTTTCTTCCCGGACCACAAAATAACTGTTGGGGATGTGCAGATGCCTATAGTGATCCTCGGGGACCCAGCCTACCTGCTAATGCCCTGGCTTATGAAGCCCTATACAGGCGCCTTGGAGAGCGACAAGGAACTCTTCAAGTACCAGCGAGCAGCGAGCAGCATGACCTGTGACTGTTCAGTTTCTTTACAGAGAAGCTGAACCTGCCCCTGTTTCTTTCTCTGCAGTTACATACCCCATTCACCCCGTTTCCCCCACTTCCAACACACGTGTAAAAATAAAATACATGTCCCATTGTTACTTAACAAAGGTTTCTTTATTAATGACTTTGCGTGAAAGGGTTGAAACTGGGACGCAGACTGTGCTGCGTAGGGTGTGCAGTGATGTAAAGACCACCTCTAAACTCGAGGAATGACAGGCTCCTGCTCCTAGAGCGGTCCGCAGTGCCGGACTGGTTGTTTCAACGGAGCCTGCCATCCCTCCTTTTTGGGATTCTCTGTGTGGGGGCTATGTGACCTTGTGGCGGAGGAGGACGGATACAGATTCCTCTGCTGCATGACTCAGCGGTCCGGGACAAGGACCGCTGCATAAGATCTGTAACCGCCCTCTCCCGCTACAAAGTCACATCCCCCCACCCACACAGAACCTGGAAACCACCTCCCATACCGACCAGGGTGCCTACTGACTGCACTGTGTGTGTGACCTGCTGCTGATCCTGCCCCCGTGTCTGTACCCTGGTAAAGGTGACTGTCCTATGCAATTAACAACCCCCTTCCCCACCCCACCCCCTTCAAACACAGTCTTCTGTGAAAAAACATGACGGAAACAGTAATTAACAGCAAAGTATTTTTAATAATCAACTAGACAGTTAGGGGATGAAACAGGGATTGGGGCTTGGGTGAGTCAGGAAGGGAAGGACTTCTCAAAATTTAGGGTATGAGAGCTTTTGGGTACTTGAGCACTCTGCTGGAGTGCAGTGACAGTTTTCACGGCCCCTGGCGCCCCTCCTTCTGGTTATTTTGGGTGAGGGGGGTATGGCACTTTGTGGCGGGGGAGGGCGGTTGCAGATACACTGCAGGGGGGCTCTGTCCTCCTGCGGTCCTGCAGAACATCCACAAGGCGCCTGAGCGTGTCCGTTTGCTCCCCCATTATTCCAAGCAGCGTTTGAGTCGCCTGCTTGTCTTCCTCATGCCACCTCTCCTCCCGTTCGCTGTGTGAGCACTGGTACAGAGGGAGGGTTTCCCTCCACTGGCTCTGCTGGTCCGCCTCGGCTCGGGAGCAGCCCATAAGTTCAGCGAACATCTCGTCCCATGTCTTTTTCTTTCGTCGCCTAATCTTTGCCAGCCTCTGTGAGGGGGATGCTGGGGCAGGTCTGGAGACAGTCGAAGCTGTGTGATGGGAAACAGGGAGTGAATTCCTTGCAAAGACACATTTTTGCGAACAATGAACACTGTCTAGTCTGTCTCTGTGAATTCTGGGTTGAGATCCCAGTGCCTGATGGGGCAAATACCATTTTCGCGGGTGGTTCTGGGTAAATGTCGTCAGTCATCCCTTCCTCCGGGAAAGCAACGACAGACAATCATTTCGAGCCCGTTTTCCCTGGATTGCCCTGGCAGACGCCACAGTGTGGCAACCATGGAGCCTGTTTTGCCTTTTGTGACTTTCACCGTATGTGTACTAGATGCCACTGACAGAGGCGATTCAGCAGCGCTACACAGCAGCATGCTTTTGCTTTTGCATGACAGCAGAGATGGTTACCAGCCATACTGTACCATCTACCATACCATAAATTAGTAATAAGATGATCATGGTTACCAGTCCTTTTGCACTGCACCATTTGCTGCTGTCATAAGTGCCCCTGGCTGAGATCAATCTCCTCTGAGCTATGTCAGCCTTTACTTTGTCTTGAGGGTTAAAAAAGCAGATCCAAGACTTCCCGGTCAGTCTATGCTGGGGCCCTCTTTCTATTCAGAGATTGCCTGGACTCCTCTGCTGGAGAGCTCTGCATTGTTGCCGGTGCTGCTGAGCTCGCCCCGATGTCCAACCAGGAAATGAGATTCAAACTGGCCAGACAGGAAAAGGAATTCAAATTTTCCCGGGGCTTTTCCTGTGTGGCTGATCAGAACATCCAAGCTCAGACTGCTGTCCAGAGCATCAACAGAGTGGTGCAGTGTGGGATAGCTTCCGGAGCTACTAAGGTCGATTTCCGTCCACACCTAGCCTAATTCGACATGGCCATGTCGAATTTAGCGCTACTCCCCTCGTCGGGGAGGAGTACAGAATTCGAACTAAAGAGCCCCTTATGTCGAATTAAATGGCTTCCTGGTGTGGACGGGTGCACGGTTAATTCGAATTAATGCTGCTAAATTCGAATTAAAGTCCTAGTGTGGACCAGGCCTAAGCCTCTTTGAAGTGTACCTCTGTAGTTCAGCCCCTTCTCTACTGAACAGGTGACAGAAATACCACATTAGCTGTACACACCAGCTTGAATGACTCAACTCAGGATCAGCCCCTTGTACAATACCACCGCACTGAGATATATTTATAGGGAAAAAATCGTTAAGTTTATTACCAAAGATCAAGATTTAAGAGATTATGAGCAAGGATGCTGAAAACAGAAGGGTTGCATATAAAACAAAATCATAACATGATCCCTAGAGACTAAATTTAACAGGCCAACCTCTAGCCTAAATAAGTTTCTCACCCTAAATGTCTTCTGCAGTGTTTCAACCAGGGCTAGTTGTGATCCTATTTTCATGAATGTAATCACACTGCCCGGTTACTTCCTAGGTGCAGGATAAAGTTGTCTTCCTTGCCCTTCTCTTATATTCCGAAAGTTAATTGCAAGCCAGTGTGTGCAAACTGAGATTTTTCAGCATCTTATAATTTAGCAAAGTTGTGCATTTTTGTCTCACAAACAACGGAAGGCATATCCAGGCAAAAAAGGCAACTCTGAACCACATTTCTAGTCCTCACACCAAAGGCTGGGGCTGCTAGACAGCTGGTCAATAAAACTTTTGTAATAATTTTTTTTTTGAGATGGGTAAAACATTTTTTCCTCTTATATTATTACCTGAAACAGCTCAAACATTTTAACTGAAACTTTTTAGAAAAATTCAGCCTGAGGAAAATACATGAGGTTTTTAAGGCCCGGCTTGACAAAGCCCTAGCTGGGATGATTTACTTGGTGTTGGTCCTGCTTTGAGTAGGGGGCTGGACTAGATGACCTCCTGAGGTCTCTTCCACCCCTAATCTTCTATGAGTCTATGATATGGAAAATTGCAGCTGAACAGAGAAAGTTTGTCAAAGAAGTGGGAAGAGTCAGGCAAACATAAATATAGCAGGTACTACTGTCTCTGACTATAAAACTCATGTATTAGAGATCAGCTAAGAGTGGAAAGGCAGATCCAAACCCTCTCAAACTTTAGCTAAGTTTAGCTCTGAATCTGAACTTTGGCCTCAGGCACACCTCTATACACAGGGTCCAATTCTTGGTTCTGAACCCACTCAAACTTTGTGGAAATCTGTATATAAATCAGGATTCTAACTGTACATCTTAGGTCCATTTCAGAAAATTAGATATTATATGTTAAATGCTGGCAAATGGTCATTCCTTGTCTGAGTCAGTTTAACTTCAAAGTTCCCAGGAACTTGATTCTTTAAACTGATATGCTAAAGGCTATTGAGTACAGGAGCTGGGGCAAAGTCTGAAGTGTGAGCTTTGTAGAAGAGACTGCAAAAAGGCCATCAGTATTTTATCAGATTTCCACCAGGCTGGTGTCCTTACATCTAATTCATAAACATAAAGAAATTTCTTCTGTGGGATGCCCATGTTAGGTTTCCAGTTTGTAGAGAGGCAGTAATTGACTTTACTAACTCCATTTGTCAGAAATAGACAATGAAATTTCCATAATCATATCTGTATATGTGGTACCAAAAATTACATTAATTTCAGATTTAGTTGCTGTTGTCTGAGACCAAGTCTTTACTTGGGGGCAGTTGAGTGTTACAGTAAATCAAGGATGATTATGGGCTGATAGCAGTTTTTGAAGAAACCTATCAGAACAGAAAAAAGTGAGCTCACCGTCTCTTCTGACAGTATAGCATTGCCACCGGTTTTAAACAGGTGTAAGCAATTATATGTCCTTGTTATATTAATGTAACCTGTCTGCCAGTTTTACAGTGGTTTAGAGTCTAATGAAATTATTTGATATTTATCACACACTAAAAATTGTAAGCAGCGTTAATAGGCACCTGAAAATCTGTATTTATAAATAAAAGATCAGTGATTGAGATAAAAGCATCCCCTTATTGATCACTGGCTGCTCTCTTCAATTAAAGTAATAAAACAAAATAATGTTACAACACTTGAAAACTGAACCTCCCCAAAGGTGAGTGAATGTGTGTCCATCACAGAGACCGAGGTTGATAGCCACATCTATCCAAAAGGGGGACTGCTATCAGTTACTGCATCCTGTGATCGATAAAGAGATGCTTTCATCTTAAACATCAAGCCCTTATTGGTATCTCAACAGATTTTCAGCTTCCTAGTAACACTGTTTTTGATAATAACAAGTCATTCATGGGAACTGCACTCTCTATGACTCTGACAAGGGCATGGTCTTTTGGGCAGTTAAATCTCTGGGGGCTGCTTAGTACTCAGCACTTTTGAAAATCAGGACACTTATTTCTAAAAAATAAGAATTTTTCTCATACCTTACACAAAATGTCCAGTTACTTCAAACCAACAAATTCTCTATCATGTTCTTTTGAGGGTACACTTAAATTCTTTCACAAAAGAGTACACACCTTGCTGGGGTGTACTCAAATGAACTGTTCCTTCTCTCAGTTCATACATATCAGTCTGGTAAATAAGTAAATAAAACCTTATTTACTTCCTGCAGTGGCAAAAAAACCTCATGAACTCATTCTAAACCTTGACTCAGCAGACACAGTCAAATGGCTTCTTTAGGAGATTTATTTTCAACTTTAGAATTTTTCAATATTGGTCCCCAATTTTGTACATGGGTTAGTCTCTTTGATCAAAATCTACCTGTTACAATATTGATAAATGTATAATCAGAGCTCTTTAAGCTTGTGAGGGCAACAAAGCAAAGCTGTTCTTTAACATCCTTATTATGTGAATTAATCATTGAACTTTTGCATTGTTTTTTGATTATCCTCATCTACCTATCTATCTGAGTCTAGCTCCACAAAGGGCTTAGGCACCTAAAGTGGCAATTAGATACTGACATCCAACATTTAGGCACTACAGAGATGCCGCAAATCCCAGCTCAATTCCCACCGAACCCTGTAGGCACTTAAAGTCTGATGTGGAGAAGAAATTTGAATTTGGTCTCCCACCTCTCGTTGAGTGCCCTAACCGTGGGACTATAGACTCATTCTTGCTATTTCCATTCAAGTTTATTTATTTAATTATTGATACATGTTGGAATAGCTTCAACAGGAGACATTGAGAGCACCCTTATCAAAATAGCCCACGGTCAAGCGGTGATGGCACTTCTCCTTAGAGGTGGGATATTCCAGTTCAAAGCCCTACTCCAACATCCTTGGTGAGTGTCTTAACTACTGGGCTAAAAGTTATGGGGTGGGGGGGGATTACAGTACCATTTCTTGCAAAAAACAAAATGACTTAGGCATCTAACTCCAGGAGAGGGTTCATGGCTCAGAAGCCCAAGGAGAGATAGGCACCTAACTCCATAACAGGGGTGGGGCTTAGGCCACATCACTGTCCTCAACATTTCCTACTGACTCCTTGCTTAGCATTCTGGCTTTTGTGGATCCCATTCTTAGGCATCTGGCTCTCCCCATGTATTGTACAGGGAGTGGGTCTAGCCTGTAAGAGACTGCTTCACCTTGTGCCACACTGCCAGAACTGAGATCAGCAGAGACATGCAAGAGGGAACACCTTTGGTGTAAATCAGAAGGGGCTAGTGGCAGAGTGTTCTCTGTGAATGTTCCCCAGGATGAAAGTTCTTTATCTTTCTTGGTGTAATGGTCCTTCCCTCTCAAGTCTGGAGGGAGGTCACTCCATTTCTTCATGGCTGACTCCAACAGTCGGGTTTCTGCCCCTCTGACTGGGACAGCACCACAAACAGTCTATGGCCACAGCCTTTAGGCTGGGGCAGACAGTAAAAAAAATCAGTCTATGGGTTCTGGTCCTCTAGGCGGGTCAAAGCAACAGTCTATGGCCACAGCTTTAGGCCTTGGGTCGATCACCAGTCCCAGGTGTAGGCGGGGGTTGTGATGGGGTAGAGGGACCCAGCCTAGGGCCCTAACAGTATCAGGTAGTCCTGCCACTGGGTCAGCTGGGAAACAACCAAAACATACTGCCTCTTTTCCTGGCAGCACAACTGGATAAATGTCTGGTTCCCATGGGCTACATTCTAATGCACTCCACCAGCGCTGCTCCGCTGGCAGTGAGATATCTCTCATTGCTCCATAATTGGCTGATGTCAGCTTTAGCAAATCCTCCCTGCCCTCAGCCTTTTCCATTGTCAGGGCACTGCATGGCTCAGCAACTGGTCTGGGATCCCACAGAGGGATCCAGACATCCCCCTCCTTCCCTGGCCCAGAAAAAACTGAGCTAAAGGTCCTTCCCTTTATACTTTCTGTCCGCTCCTGTGTTTCCGGTATGGGAGGAAGGGCATGTTTGGCTCTACGCAGCAGAAGGCATGTAATGGTCCCTCCCTCTCAGGTCCAGTGGGAGGCAACTCTGACTTACTACACCTGGTCTAAAATAGCCTGAATCTGTTGACCTTCAGGGATGCTTCAAGGTTTGTTAGTTTGTTTGTTTGTTTGATTGATTAATTGATCCCACCCCCCCATCCCACCCACCCTTCTCCCTGTCCCCTGACTGCCCCCACTCCTATCCAATCCCCCCAGCCCTGGGCCCCTTACCATGAGGCTCCACACAGAGCTAGATACGCTGCTCCGTGGGAGCATACAGCCCCGCTCCTCCGGTTGAGTGGGGAGCGTTTCTGCCTCCCTGCAGAGCCAAACGCTGCCCCGTGGGAGCACGCAGCCCCAACCCCCAGAGCGCTGCGTGCAGCGGCAGGGCTCCAGGGGAGGGGAGAAGGCAGGGGAGGGTCCGGCAGCTTGCTGCACTCGCTCCGGCCCAGGAGCACGGACCCCGTGGCTTGCTGTGCCGGGAGAGTGGGGCCATTTGCCCACCCTGTGCACACGGCTATGCTTCTGCTCCCTGCCCCTGTGGGGGGAGCAGAGGGCAGAGGAGAGCGGGCCGGGCTGGGCAGGATTTTTAATAGCATGCTGGAGTCCCAGCAGGCTCCAGCGTGCCACTAAAAATTGGCTCGCGTGCCGTCTTTGGCACGCGTGCCATAGGTTGCTGACCCCTGATCTAGAAGATAATAAGGTGATAAGTAACAGTCAGCATGAATTTGTCAAGAACAAATCATGTCAAATCAACCTGATAGCTTTCTTTGAGAAGGTAACATGCCTTGTGGAAAAGGGGGAAGCGGCATATGTGATATATCTTGACTTTAGTAAAACTTTTGAGTATGTCTCATAGGGAAATGCAACCTAGATGGACTTACTATAAGGTCGGTGCATAACTGGTTGGAAAACTGTTCCCAGAGAGTAGTTATCAGTGGTTCACAGTCATGCTGGAAGGGCATAATGAGTGGCATCCCGCAGGGATCAGTTCTGGGTTCTGTCCTCTTAAATATCTTCATCAATTATTTAGATAATGACCTAGAGAGTATACTTATAAAGTTTGCGGACAATTGCAAGATGGGAGGGGTTGCAAGTGTTTTGGAGAATAGGATTATAATTCAAACTGGAGAAATGGTCTGCAGTAAATAGGATGAAATTCAATAAGGATAAATTCAAAGTACTCCACTTAGGAAGGAACAATCAGTTGCACACATAGAAAATGGGAAATGACTGGCTAGAAAGGAGTACTACAGAAAGAGATCGGGGGGGTCATAGTGGACCACAAGCTAAATATGTGTCAACTGTGTAACACTGTTGCAAAAAATAAAGCAAACATCATACTGGGATGTGTTAGCTGGAGTATTGTAAGCAAGACAAGAGAAATAATTCTTCTGCTCTACTCCACACTGATTAGGCCTTAATTGGAATTTTATGTCCAGTTCTAGGCATCACATTTCAGGAAAGATGTGGACAAATTGGAGAAAGTCCAGAGAAGAACAACAAAAATGATTAAAGGTCTAGAAAACATGAGTTATGCAGGTAGATTGAAAAAATTGAGTTTGTTTAGTCTGGAAAAGAGAAGACTGGGAGAGGACATGATAACAGTTTTCAAGTACATAAAAGGTTGTTACAAGGAGGAGGGAGAAAAAATGTTCTTCTTAACCTCTGAGGATAGGACAAGAAGCACTGTGCTTAAATTGCATCAAGGAAGGTTTAGGCTGGACATTAGGAAAATCTTCCTAACTGTTAGGGTGTTTAAGCACTGGAATAAATTGCCTAAGGAGGTTATGGAATCTCCAACACTGGATATTTTTAAGAGAAGGTTAGATAAACACCTGTCAGGGATGATCAAGATAGTACTTAGTCTTGCCATGAGTGAGGGGGACTGGACTAGATGACCTCTTGAGGTCCTTTCCAGTCCTATGATTTTATGATTGGAGCCTGGTTTGCAGGTGATAGATTATACTGAATTGCATTACTAAGCTTTTTATGTATAATTTGTCATGTTATACCAATGGTTTCTAAAGAATATTAATAGGTACCCTTTTTAGTATTTTTACAAATTTTAATAAAGAAAACTTGCAGGAGTCAAGTTGGAATCCAGGAACATAAAATTTCATTCTTTGACTTGTTAAATATATTTAACCTCTAACCAAAATGCTGTACCTCAGATTCAGGATCTACTTCATACTTTCTGGAAGCTGTCCCATCTTCCTTAACTTAAACGAATCTGTGGCCACTTCATTGTAGTATTTGCAAACCAGATCCTACCAAAAGATTTTAAGTTATATTGGGCACCTACCAAATTTAAATACCTAGAGGTAAAAATATCAAAATTACCTGAAAGACACACCAGAAAAAGTGTCAGGTTCTCCTATTTTCATTATGGATCTATGTTCATTTAACTAAAATGAACACATTATCACTTCTCTTTTACACGCCCTCCAGGTAATCAGCATTTTTAACGTGTGCACTGTGTGATGTTCAGTAAGTCACTCGACCTCTTTGGGCTCAATCCTTCCAGGTACTCTGCATGCTCAGCTGCCTTTGACTCACAGGAGGCACATAGCATCTCACAGCATCAAGTTCTTTGTTTCTCCCCCCATTTTCTAAAATAGGGATAATGCTTATTTCCTCAAATGCTTAAAACTCCAATTGACTTTGTAGACAACTTTCAGTATGTAAGGAATGAAGGACTGAGCCTAAATAACTCCAGTTCTTCAAGCCAACATTTGCATAACTTTTAGACTACTCATGTGCATAAAGTTATACATGTGCTTAAAATATATTTTTTTTCTTAAATGTATTATTTTATTTAAAATAACTGTAGTGCTGGGTTATAAAGAAAAAGTCATCATTAAATTATCTTCTCTGTGAATCTCCTGTATAGACAGATACTAGCATCATGAGATACTGTGAAAATGTACCATGTTCACTGATTTATAAGTAAATAGAGTTCTAAAAAAAATGCAAGGTGGAATTACAAGGTTACCAGCAGAGCATCAAGTTGGGATGCATTATCAGGTGTGTTGTGAGCAAGACACGAGAAGTCATTCTTCCACTCTACGCTGCGCTGGTTAGGCCTCAACTGGAGTATTGTGTCCAGTTCTGGGCACCGCATTTCAAGAAAGATGTGGAGAAATTGGAGAGGGTCCAGAGAAGAGCAACAAGAATGATTTAAGGTCTTGAGAACATGACCTACGAAGGAAGACTGAAAGAATTGGGTTTGTTTAGTTTGGAAAAGAGAAGACTGAGAGGGGACATGATAGCAGTTTTCAGGTATCTAAAAGGGTGTCATCAGGAGGAGGGAGAAAACTTGTTTACCTTAGCCTCTAATGATAGAACAAGAACCAATGGGCTTATACTGCAGCAAGGGAGATTTAGGTTGGACATTAGGAAAAAGTTCCTAACTGTCAGGGTGGTTAAACACTGGAATAAATTGCGTAGGGAGGTTGTGCAATCTCCATCTCTGGAGATATTTAAGAGTAGGTTAGATAAATGTCTGTCAGGGATGGTCTAGACAGTATTTGGTCCTGCCATGAGGGCAGGGGACTGGACTTGATGACCTTTCGAGGTCCCTTCCAGTCCTCGAGTCTATGAATCTATGAAAGTTCTGTACAGAATTGATAAGGGCATGGCTTAAATAAAGGGAACTGTCCAGCTAGTAGTGCTAGGAAGATGGGTAGGAAATTAAACTGCCAAACTACAAACCTTTAATGATAGTGAAGTGTGTTAATATTGCTGTGAACAAGCAATGTCTGGAGCAAAATTAATTAAAATCTTAGTATGTAATATATATCCTTAAAATGGAACTTGCTCAGTGCAGAAAACATGAAAAAATATATACAGATATAAGCTATAATGTTTTTTATTGAATAATTTTTTCACAAACAACCATTTGTAATTGAATAAATTATATAAATTTTGTAAGAAATTCTCTTTTATAATGGAATCATCACACATTATTTTATTATCTAAAATAAGTAGAGTTTCCATTACAAAGTAAACTAAATTATAGTTTCATTAGAACTGCAAGTTTAATTCAAATTATATGTATTATGCAAATGCATTAGTAAAGTATTGCTGTAATTTACAGGGTTTTTTTTCTCTGGAATACCAATTACTCAGTCTTCAAATCAGTAGTTTATATTAGATTGCTTGAAATTTTTAATGTATATGTTTTACTGTATTACTTATGGGGAAAAATCATACGTAGTGGGAAAACATGGCTCCTAAAAGCATCATAACGTTTAACTTGTTATAAGATAATACTTGTCACTAAGGAAAATACTAGAAATATTTTGATTGTATTTAAATGGAAATCTTGGATGTACTATATGGAAATAATCTGCATGTTACGTGTGTGTTGTTAGATAATAATTTGTGTTATCTTTATAAATGAGTATTTGTTAGCATTTTTGCGAAAGGTATAGGGGCACGGTGACTTTTCAAAATATTGCAAGACAATCTCCAAAAGTAAGAATGCATTGAACACCAGACTGGTTACATGGAATAAAAAGTTAAATTCATTTTCCTATAATGTAAAGCAGTATGTATTTGCTCTAATCCTACATCTGCTGTTTCTGTAATTGATATGAAAACACAGTCTGGCCAACTGCACTTCCTTAGATACATCCTTTACTCCATTTACCTATGGCTTTATTGTCTTTATTTCACAGGCAACTGCCTGTAAGCAGCATTGTGGATTTTTTATAGCTGGCCATCTATCTCTAAATAAAAAGATGACATCGCCATAATAATTTGTCTATCTAGAATCATTGTGAATCCCTACAAGTATGGTGCAAAATGTTCTTGCCAAATTGTGCATTTATCTAATGTCTATAGTATGTCAATCCAAATGTTCAAAAAGGTTTGTGTTTAAAGTAATCTAATCTTACAGTGAATGTTTTGTTGGACCAATAGGAAACACAAACATTCAGTGAGTTCATGTCCTTTCATGCAGTTTTGCTGTAGTTCAGTGGTTCATTGAAACTGCAAGTGGACTAGATTTAATTTCTGATGTAACAGAACTCTGATCTAAGGAAAACAAGCTTCCCCTTTTATACCTGGGCGGAATTTATTATTTGAGCCAAATTATAGAATTAAGTGACAGATGCCAATAACTGGGGAAATCTCAGAGTGAATATCTATTTGCAGTAGGTACAAGAAATGAGGCCTAATTTTTCAAGCAACAAGAGAACTCTGATCTATGGGGATTTTTTTTTCTTTCTAAGGCCAAGATCCTGCATCCAACTCATTGACTTCTTATGTTACATTGTGTATCACACAGTGGTTTTAGCAGGCCTCTTCTTGGATTTAGGAGTTGACACTAGTAGATAAACAAAATTACTTTGTAAAAAGCTCCTAGGGCAATGAACACGCTCCAATCAAACCACTTCTGGTTCAGCAAAAACAACGAGGAGTCCTTGTGGCACCTTAGAGACTAACACATTTATTTGGGCATAAGCTTTCATAAATTTGTTAGTCTCTAAGGTGCCACAAGGACTCCTCGTTGTTTTTGCTGATACAGACTAGTACGGGTACCACTCTGAAACTTCTGGTTCAGTTATCCAGTTAAAACTAATGGTGATTTACAATCCTCTTGCAGTTCAATTTGAGCAGTGTGCAGAATGCTATCTTTAGCCTCATTTTCTGTAGTATTGGCCCTTTCTTGACCTTACAACTAAGTTTTTCTTTATTTTCAGTAATGCTGAAACATTTTAGATGCGAGCGGAGATAGATATAGGGCCTGTTGAAGCCTATAGGAATTGTCTTTGGATTCAGTTGGAACATAAAAATTGCCGTACTAGATCAGACCCAAGATTTCACACTCTGGGATTTAGGTGTCCAGTCCTGCAATCCAGGAACAGGCCACGTGTCAGAACTGGGGTCAGAATCTGTGAACAAATCAAATCAGGATCATAGTCAGAGTCAGGAAGCAGGCCAAAGGTTGAAGATGGATTGAAGTCAGTTCAAGGCTCTGGGCATCAGGTGGCGGGTGCAAGGCTGGAACTGGTCAGGATGGGGCATGGACAAGGCTAAGAGGGCTGGAAGAAGGCCCAGGCAAGGCTTGGGGCAGGAACAGGAACCAGACCAATAGCAGGCTGGTCTGTCACAATGTGAGGTAGCAGGAGGACTCATGGCCAAGTAGTGCTGTTGCACAGACTAACTTGCAGCTCCGGCAGGGTCAGTAAAATACCTGTGCATGGAGGTCATCTGACCCAGTCCCTGCCCGTGGATAGGCTGCTGCAGCATGTCTGAAGGCTGAGGCATTGCAGCTGAGGCCTGGTCTACACTACGCGTTTATACCGAATTTAGCAGCGTTAAATTGATTTAACCCTGCACCCGTCCACACAACGAAGCCCTTTATATCGATATAAAGGGCTCTTAAAACTGATTTCTGTACTCCTCCCCGACGAGGGGAGTAGCGCTAAAATCGGTATTGCCATGTTGGATTAGGGTTAGTGTGGCCGCAATTCGACGGTATTGGCCTCCAGGCGGTATCCCACAGTGCACCATTGTGACCGCTCTGGAAAGCAATCTGAACTCGGATGCACTGGCCAGGTAGACAGGAAAAGCCCCGCGAACTTTTGAATTTCATTTCCTGCTTGCCCAGCGTGGAGCGCTGATCAGCACGGGTGGCCATGCAGTCCCAAATCCAAAAAGAGCTCCGGCATGGACCGTACGGGAGATACTGGATCTGATCACTGTATGGGGAGACAAAACTGTTTTTTCAGAGCTCCATTCCAGAAGACGAAATGCCAAAGCATTTGAAAAAATCTCCAGGATATGATAGACAGAGGCCACAGCAGGGACTCAACACAGTGCTGTGTGACAACCGTAACGGAAAGCCAAAGAATCAAATGGACACTCATGGAGGGAGGGAGGGGGGACTGAGGACTCGAGCTATCACACAGTTCCTGCAGTCTCCGAAAAGCATTTGCATTCTTGGCTGAGCTCCCAATGCCTGAAGGGTCAAAAACATTGTCGCCAGTGGTTCAGGGAATATGTCGTCAATTTACCACTCCTTTCCCCCCCCAAAGAAAAAAAATCATTTCTCGCCTCTTTTCAATGTCACCGTATATCTACTGGATGCTGCTGGTAGACAAGGTGCTGCAGCGCTAAACAGCAGCATCCTCTCCCCTCCCCTCCCCGGTGGCAGACGGTACGGTACAAAATGACTGATAGCCCTCCTCGTCATCATCCTGTGAGTGCTCCTGGCTGGCCTTGGTGAGGTCGACCAGGGGCACCTGGGCAAAAATGGGAATGACTCCCGGTCATTCCCTTCTTTAAGCTTTGTGTCCTGGAGATTCAGTCCTGGCAGATGGTGCAATAGGGCTGGTAACCATCCTCATCATAGCAGCTGGAGGCTTAGCTCCTCTCCCCTCCCGTTCATGTCTAATGGAGATTCTGGACTATAATAGCAGTGGGAGGCTGTGCTCCTGTCCGCCCCCACCCTTTAATGAGTAATGGAGATGTCCTGCCTGGAATATCATAGCAGCTGGAGGCTGCCTCCCCCTCATTTTATCTCACTAAAAAGTCAGTGTTTCTCATTCCTGCATTCTTTATTACTTCATCACACAAACGGGGGGATAACTGCCAAGGTAGCCCAGGAGGGGTGTGGGAGGAGGGAAGCAATGGGTGGGGTTGTTGCAGGGGCACCCCCTAGAATGGCATGCAGCTCATCATTTCTGCAGGATATCTGGGGCTCTGACCCAGAGCGGCTGTGCTCTCTGGTTCTTTAGTAGACTTGCCCCATATTCTAGGCAGGACTGACTCTATTTTTAGACAAAACATAAAGAAGGGAATGACCTGGGAAGTCATTCCCCTTTTTGTCCATGCGCCCCGGCCGATCTCAGCGTGGCCAGCCAGGAGCACCCATGACAGCAGCATGGTACAATATGACTGGTACAATATGACTGGTAACCATCATCGCCAATTTCGAAAGCAGCAAACAGTGTAATAGGGCTGGTAACTGTCTCTGCTACCTTGCAAAGGCAAATGAATGCTGCTGTGTAGCACTGCAGTACCGCGTCTGTCAGCAGCATCCAGTACACATACGGTGACAGTGAAAAAAGGCTAAACGGGCTCCATGGTTACCATGCTATGGCGTCTACCAGGGCAATCCAGAGAAAAAGGGCGCGAAATGATTGTCTGCCGTTGCTTTCACGGAGGAAGGATTGAGTGACGACATTTACCCAGAATCACCCGCGATACTATTTTTGCTCCATCATGCATTGTGATCTCAACCCAGAATTCCAATGGGCGGGGAAGACTGCGGGAACTATGGGATAGCTACGGGATAGCTACCCACAGTGCAACGCTCTGGAAATCGATGCTAGCCTCGGTACATGGACGCACACCGCCAAATTAATGTGCTTAGTGTGGCCGCGTGCACTCGACTTTATACAATCTGTTTTACAAAACCAGTTTATGTAAAATCAGAATAATCCCATAGTGTAGACATACCCTGAGTTGCTGCTGCATGCCTGAGTGATGAGTCATTGCAGGCTCTGTTGGAGGGGTGAAGCAGCTGAGCGAAGAGCCCTGGTCTGGCTATGGGTTTGCCTAACACATTTTCTATCTAGTACATTATCCTGTCTCTGACAATAGTCAGTAGAGGGGAAGGATAGTGCTCATCCATTATATGAAGGGGTTCAGGGATACCAAAACAAGTGACGATCCTGATATATATATTTTTAAATCTGTAATCTGTTTGTAAACTCTTTAATGGTAAATATAATATACAACTTCATAATGAAGGGGAACATATATGGTTCAAATTTAACTCTGGCTAAATTAGCAAGAACAACTTTGGATTTCAATGGGAGTTTCACGTCTTAATACAGGAATTAATTTGGTCCTTTGAATGTAGTAGCCTTCTTACTGCAGCATTACTGTATTTTATAACTAACTAATTCTTTAGAATGCTTTGTACAATGAGATCCCCCTGGAAAGTAAGTAGGAATGTTATTTAAATGAAAGAATCTTGTATAGTTACAAAGGCTATGCTAAGGAATAGGGGGCTCTAGTCGACTTTGGGGTTTACTCATATCAAACCAGCATTCAACTGATAAATTAGAAAAAAAAGGTTAGGAATTGAATGTGAATGTATTTAGGTGACAATGGGAAACAAATATTATATAGCTTAATGATTTACAGTAACTTATTCTGCTAATTTTCCTTCTCTATTCACTAGAATAAGATGCAGATGCAGCCATGTCTTATTCATTACAGAGAATATGTGAACCTGTTTTATCCTGTAATCATAGAATTATACAAATGTAGAGCTGGAAAGGACCTTGAATGTCTATACTAATGTTACCCTTGGAAGTAGGAAGAGTAGATTGCCTTAAGAAAGATACTTGACTACAAAAGGCCATGAACTGATGAATTGAAATGCCCTGCACAGAATTGTATCCTAGTGTTTCTTGAATAGTTTTGATAAAGGGCACTGTGTTCCTTTCAATTTTCTTTAAGTCTTGCATTCTCTTATACTACCAATGCCACTAAGCATACACATCTGTGCATACATAGGATAGAGAGTGCTGATTTTTTCCCCCACTGATGGTGAATGCATAAATAGCCTTCTAAAACAATGAGTGATTAATTTAATTCTTTTCCCCAAAAATACAGCTGATTGTTCCATCCATCTGTGTGGGATATTGACTATACTAGTTTTCTTTTAAGTAATTAATTAATTAATTAATTGGGATTTTTTTTACATTAATAAAAAGGATCCCTATCCAAAATATCTAGATGCCTCTGACAGCACTTACAAGAATGGAAAAAAATTAAACAGAAGCTTAACTCTGACTGACAAAAAATATTAAGTTCCCTATAAAACCTAAAGCACAGAATTCCCTTCCTTTCCACACAAATGTAACATCCAGCAAAACCCACCGTCTGCGACAAGAACAGGATGACCAGAGAGGGGAATTTGGTCCAGAACTGAGGCACCTCTGAACTGCGTATATACTACCACCATCATCTTTTTTTTAACACAAGAGGTATCCAGATGATCACAGCTGCAGCATGGTGGCATGTAGGGAATAGCAATCTCTCATGTAGAAAGGTCCCAAGATATCTATAGCATTATAGGTTAAACCTAACTCTTTAAAATTGAAGACAGTTGTCAGTTTTTCAGAGAGACATTATTAAGGGCCCAAGAACAAACTATCCCACTGGGTAGGAAACATAGGAAGTAAGGCAAGAGACCACCCTGGCTTAACCAGGAGATCCTCAATGATCTAAAATTAAAAAAAAAACAAAAAACAAAAAAAAAACGAGGTGTACAAAAAGTGGAAACTTGGTCAAACTACAAAGGATGAATATAAACAAATAACACAAGTATGTAGGGAGAAAGGTGTGTTGTGAGCAAGACATGAGAAGTCATTCTTCCGCTCTACTCTGCACTGGTTAGGCCTCAACCGGAATATTGTATCCACTTCTGGGCACCACATTTGAAGAAAGATGTGGAGAAATTGGAGAGGGTCCAGAGAAAAGCAACAAGAATGATTAAAGGTCTTGAGAACATGACCTGTGAAGGAAGGCTGAGAGGGGACATGATAACAGTTTTCAGGTATCTAAAAGGGTGTCATCAGGAGGAGGGAGAAAACTTGTTCATCTTAGCCTCTAAGGATAGAACAAGAAGCAATGGGCTTAAACTGCAGCAAGGGAGGTTTAGGTTGGAGATTAGGAAAAAGTTCCTAACTGTCAGGGTGGTTACACACTGGAATAAACTGCCTAGGGAGGATGCAGAATCTTCACCTCTGCAGATATTTAAGAGTAGGTTAGATAAATGTCTATCAGGAATGGTCTAGACAGTATTTGGTCCTGCCATGAGGCAGGAGACTGAACTCGATGAGCTCTCGAGGTCCAAGGCACAAAACGAGATAAAACTAGCTAGGGACAGAAAAGAAAACAAGAAATGTTGTTTTTAACCTATGAGGATAGGACAGAAGCACTGTGCTTAAATTGCAGCAAGGGCGGTTTAGGTTGGACATTAGGAAAAATGTCCTGTCAGAGTGGTTAAGCACTGGAATAAATTGCCTAGGGAGGTTGTGGAATCTCCATCATTGGGGATTTTTTAAGAGGAAGTTGGACAAACACCTGTCTCGGATGGTCTAGATCAGGGATAGGCATCCTATGGCACGCAAGCTGATTTTCAGTGGCACTCACACTGCTGGGGTCCTGGCCACTGGTCAGGGGAGCTCTGTATTTTAATTTAATATTAAAAGATGCTTCTTAAACATTTTAAAAACCTTATTTACTTTACATACAACAATAGTTTAGTTATATATTATAGATTTAGAGAAAGAGACCTTCTAAAATGTTAAAATTTATTACTGGCACACAAAACCTTAAATTAGTGTGAATAAATGAAGACTCGGCACACCACTTCTGAAAGGTTGCCAAACCTTGGTCTAGATAATACTTAGTCCTGCTTTGAGTGCAGGAGACTGGACTAGATGATTTCTCAAGATCCCTTCCAATTCTATGATTCTATGAAAATCAATCCAGAAGCAAACAGACAGCCAGTGCAGATCATGGATCATGTGTTGCCACAATGAAACACAGTCCAATAAGCAAATTACTGCATTCTACACTGACTAAAGTTTCTGGATTGATGTAAAGTATAGCCTTATGTAAAGCACATTTCCTCATGGCCAGGAGTTGACAAAGGCATGGATTATAATAACAAAGACAGCATTCAAAAGAAACAGTTACAATTTCATGGTAGTAAAACAATTCCAGGATGCTGATGCTATAATACTAGCTAACTGGTGTTGGGGATCTAACACACTCCCCAGAATGTGCCCCTGAGTAATGCATGGTGGGCAAAAATCTGAGGTCTTATATGGGCATCACAGCAATTTTTTTATTTGTTTAACAGTCTTGAATGGCAGCTGAAGGAAATGACCAATCGAGTACAGTTTGAAAAAGTAGTTTCCTAGTATGAAAAACGTAAATTCAAAGCAGGAGTTTATGTTGAAATGACTACAGGAAATGATATGTATAACATTGGGGAAGGGAGTAATTATGGATGAACACCATTTTCTGTTTAATCTGAAAATCAGAGACTTACTAGAAGTCCTGTATTACCTCTCAATTGCATCAACAGCTCACCAGAACAGAATCTCTTGAAAAAATTATAATATAATTGGTTACATTATAGTGAAACTGAAGATTTAAAATATTAAGGGTCAAGAGTTGCAATCCTTGCATACCCAAAAGTAAGAGGATTTATTCTATTTCTGATCTTGCAATCGACTCCATATGGGTGGAACCATATGTAAGTCAGTGGGGCTCCACAAGAGTTCCCCTGTTCCCTCAGAGATATTTTCAGGATCATGGCCTAAAAAGGTAAGAATTTGAGAAGAAAATGTATTAAAACTGATGACAGTTATCAGAGAATAGGGCTAACAAAGGAAAGAAGGGTCTAGGGAATACTTATTCCTTAGTCCTCAAGCATTGTATAGCAAGGTAATACAAATTATATCAATATTCATTATAAGGATGCATCCTACAGACTGACATTTTTATTTCTGCATAATCAATGAACATAAAATTTGACACAAATAGAACTATAATTTAGAGTAGTAATTAGAATCCATTAAATTTTCTATTGATTGTTTCCCATACATTTTTTATTCATTTTAATTAACGTAATACAAAATGAGATTCTGAGCCTCAGTTAATTTGTTTTTGACCAGACTGGAGCTGTTGGTCAGGTGCCTTATTGCATTTTGTAAAGCTGGTGGGAGAAAAAAGGAAGCAGTAACTAAAAATGAATAGCCCCATTAAGAAATTTTGATTGAGTGCTTAGATCGTCTCATTTTCAGCATCAAATTATCAAAGAATGCAGATCATTTTTTGTGTTAAAAGTTTGTATTTACTGAGCTTCTTTACAGCTTTTCCTCTTTGGCCATCCTGAAGCATTTGACATCGGGCAAATTTTTTAAATGCAACTAGGATCCTAACTACCATTTTAAAAAATGACTTAGTCAATTAAAGTTAGTTTTACAAAAGTACTTAGGGACCTAGTCAGATGGTAAAAAGTTCCTAAGCAGTGCGTAACTCCTGTTGAAGGTAACACTTTATAAAAACAAAGCCATAGAGGGTTACACCACTTCCCATAATCAGATTTGTGCACAAAAGGCAAACTGAAGTCCATTTTTAAAAGGATAAGAGCCCCCCCAATCACATCTGCAATTTGGAAGTAGCAGCTCCCCATTTAAAGTTAGCCACATATAACTTTTTTGCTCTTATCGTAAGATTCTTAAGCACAGAGATGAAATCTCTGAATTTAGTTTTTAAGAAGAACTATCAAACTTCAGCATACCCATATCCCCAGGTATCTAAAGCCATTTGTCTGTTTCCTTGATAGGTTCACCTTGAAGCCATAAAAAAAAAATCCTAGGGGGCTGCAGCAGAATGGCCACATTAGTTATGTAAAGTAATATATCATCTGTGAACAATTTGTACGCACTCAAGCCTATTTTAATCCCACTAATGCCCCGGTTGTCCCTTACGGCTATTGCAAGGGTCTTAGTTGTTACCGTGAATGGGGAGGAGGAGGGGCGGGGGAGATAGATGTCATCCTTTCCTTGTCTGCTTTCCCAAAGTAAATGGTTCTGAAATAATATCATTTATCTTCAATGTTGCCTTTGGGTTCTTTTACAAAGGCCATAGTCACTAACAAAAAAAGCCTGGCTGCAGCACTATTGCATCTTTATGGCAAAAGGAATCTCTCAAATCACTCTGTCTAAAGCCTTCTCTTAAAGCAGTGTTTCCCAAACTTGGGACACTGCTTGTGTAGGGAAAGCCTCTGGCGGGCCAGGCCGGTTTGTTTACCTGCCGTGTCCGCAGGTCTGGCCGATCATGGCTCCCACTGGCTGTGGTTCATTGCTCCAGGCCAATGGGAGCTGCTGGAAGCGGCGGCCAGTACGTCCCTGGGCCCTCACCGCTTCCCGCAGCCCCCACTGCAGCAGTGAAACGTGGCCAGTGGGAGCTGCGATGGGCCAGAACCTGCGGACATGGCAGGTAAACAAACCAGCCCAGCCCACCAGGGGCTTTCCCTACACTAGCGGCGTCCCAAGTTTGGGAAACACTGTCTTAGATGATTGTGACTTGCACTTCACAAAGCTTCCAGGTCTTGGCCAGTGGCTTCAATATATTTTGCATAGTGATTGAGGGGGACTGTATAAGAAGGAGATTTAGGCTTTGGTTTTCTAATATTGCTTTCTTTATGCCTTTCCAAACCTGTACATTTTCCTCTACTGTGTTCCACATTCCTCAGTTTCCCCCATTCCTGTAGGCCAGGGGTCAGCAACCTTTCAGAACTGGTGTGCCAAGTCTTCATTTATTCACTCTAATTTAAGGTTTCGTGTTCCAGTAATACATTTTAACGTTTTTAGAAGCTCTCTTTCTCTAAGTCTATAATATATAACAGGGGTCAGTAACCTTTCAGCAGTGGTGTGCCGAGTCTTCATTTATTCACTGTAATTTAAGGCTTCGTGTGCCGGTAATACATTTTAACGTTTTTTAGAATGTCTCTGTATAAGTCTATACTATATAACCAAACTACTGTTATATGTAAAATAAACAAGGTTTTCAAAATGTTTCAGAAGCTTTATTTAAAATTAAATTAAAATGCAGATCTTATTAGTTTAGTGTGATCCTTGCCCTTGCTGAGCTTTCCAATGTCTGGTGGCACATATTTAAATACTTTAAGCTGCACACAGGCTTCTGAGTTATAAGTTGATAACCGGCTAGCAGGAGGTCAGCGGCTGGAACCCCAGATCGGCAGCTGAGGTGAGTGGAGCTGGTGGCTGGTAGGGCTGAGCAGAGCCGGAAGCCTGGACCCTGTCTGGCAGGGGGCCTGCGCTGGAAGCAAGGTGGGTGGGGCTGTGGCAGGGATCCCGGCTGGTAAGGGGCCAGCAGCCGGAACCCCAGAGCGGCAGCGGGCTGAACAGGTCAGCCTGCCCAGCTCTGAGGTTTCAGGGGTGGGCTGAGCGTCTCCGCCAGCCCCCCTCTGGGCTTTCAGCTGCCAGCTCCTGCCAGCTGGGGTCTCAGCCCACTGCCAGCCTGGGGTTCCTTCATTGAGGCCAGCAGCAGGTGCTGAGTGGGACCGGCTGGCAAGGGGCCAGCAGCGGGAACCCCAGAGTGGCGGCGGGCTGAGCAGATCAGCCCACCGCTGCTCTGGGGTTTCGGCCGCCGGCTCCTGCCAGCTGGGCTCACAGGAAGCCCAGGCCAGCAGCGGGCACTGAGTGGGACAGGCGGTGGGAGCCCGGCTGGCAGGAGCTGGCGGTGGAAACCCCAGAGTGGCGGCGGGCTGAGCCGCTCAGAACTTTACACCTGAAGACAGTCAGAATGTGCCTGTCTTTAAGTCAGTCATCAGCATTGTATTCCACCTAGAGAAAATGAGGAGGGTGTGGGCCATGCACCCATCTGGAAGTGTTCCACTGTAGAACAGAAGAAGGATAACTCCCCTGTTCAGCAATTGATTCCTTATTCTATCCATGTTTCATAAGTGAGTGAAGGAGAGGAATGAACTGATAGAGAACTACAGAATGGCTTCTGTGGGTCATGGGACCAGAGGTTGCTGCTGGGAGGTCAGAAGATGCTAGCAAATGAGCAGGGGTAAAACTCTCAAATTATGGGACTCCTTGTTCAGCTGCTTTGGTATTTGCAAATATTCATGTGAGCAAAATTTCATTCTCTAGAATACTTGTGTAAAGGAAGTTTTACATTCATATGTGTCCATATGCCAATACTTATGTGAATGTATATTTGCATGAGCATTCACACTGTAAGTTTTCATGTTGGTCTCTTGATAACTGTTTTGATGTATAGAAGTCATCCAGTTAGGGAGCACAAACAATGCAATATTCCTTAGGTGATCATTCACAAAATGCAATTATGAATAGCACCTACTTGAAGCAATAGTTGCATCAAGTTACTCATGATCAGTCTTTAGCTGAAATATGTTCATATAAATCCTTTGTTGAATAAGTTTGAGTAATAAATATATTCATTTTTTTAAAAAAAGCCTATTGATGTATAGTTTTAATAGAAGATGGCTATATTGATCAAATAAATTGTTGGCTCTAAATAATTTGTTCAGGTTTTTTTAGTATAATGCCTTGAATTTCACTGACTGCTTTCTCGTTCTGTGATGTCATGACCATTGGAAACAGCTGAGGTGTTCAAGCAGATAGTTTTCTAATTTAATTGTGAGAGGTCTGGTGTCAGCTCATTCTAGATGGAGGATCCTGCAACCTGGAATGCACCTCCCAACTTGGGTCTGCTAGAGCTCACTTTTCCAAGCTTTAACTATTTTACACATGAAGGGAAAAATTGTTTGAATTTGGGGTAATGATCAAAGGTTTTAGTCTTTAGATGTTAGTCCTATTTTGGAATTTGTTTAATATCTTTACATATATTTAGAGCTTTTGATGGGTACATTTAAACTAATTCTAGTGAAGAACAATTGTTTTAGTTCCCTGTTATATCAAGCCCTTATTGTTTTAAAAGAGAAGAAGGAGAGAAGGTCAGAAATTTACATTCCATGCTATGGGTAATGCATTTTGTTTTTTATATCAAAAGATAAAGAGGTGGGTTTTCCTTTAAATATAATTCTAGTGCTGTTTTATTTTAAGATGCCAAGAAATTTTTCAGAATTGTTCAGTAATAGGGGATAGATTTAAGGCTTGTATTTTGTTTTCCCTAGTATGACAGTGAACACAAAACTTGGATGTGGAAAAACATGAAGTTATCTAATAGTGAAACTCTATTACTTTAAACAGCAAGATTAATATGCATTTTAATCTTTGCTTTATATTTTAATAGTTTTGTGAGTACAGGAAAAGTAAAATCAAAGTGCTAGTTTCTTAGCATGCTTTTTCAGAAAGCACCTTAAGTATTGTACTTTTGCATGTATTAATTTCCATAGTTTCCTATTTATTTCTTCCCCAATGACCTCTAATTTGTAATCTTTATAATTTAGGTAATGTTTTGTAGTGGTACTCTCATTAGGATGATGCAACATTGCATGTTTTCTACTTATTGGTGTTTGAGATGTATAACTAAATCTAGAAGATAAAGCATGACCTGTGAAATGATAACTAAAAATGGAATATAATTATTGAAATTATGACCTTTTGGTTAATGTCAAGTGTTGTATCAGTTTTAATATCTGGCCCTTTTTACCTCAAAAACCTTTATGATCTAAAAAGTCCATGCTTGTATATTATAACTTGAGTGAAATTTACCCTGAAGTCCTCACATGTTAAGCCTTTTTTAATTATAGCTGTGAACAAACATTCAAAAATTTGGAGGTTTGGACTCCATTCCTGCAAATACTCATGTATTATGAGTTGTCCATTGAAGCCAGTGAACCGAGGCCTTTACAGTCATATAATAATCTAGGGTCTCAATCCTGTACTACTGAAGCCAGTGGGAGCTTTGACATTGTGATACAGAGATGTTTAGTCCAATAAATCAAAAATATTTTCTAAGTTTCCACTTCCTTCAGCCCTTTGTCATGCTGAATCTTACTTTTCTTCTCTTATCTAAATGAATCTATAATATTTTATGAGATGTGTCACTGTATCTAAGTGATGAAACACTGAAATCCACTGAAATCCTTGAGACACCCACCCATGGAGACCAGCTTCCCCTTGTCTTTAGTAATTTCATAAATTGTGGCGTTTAAGTCATCACCATGAGCATTGTATAAGGGAGGCTATGCCATCCATATTTCAAATCCTTGTCACTGATATTACTCTGAACTCTATCATCTTTTGTTACTTATATGTGTAAACCTTCTGCCAGGTGGAATCAGCAGTAACCAGGGCTGAATTCAATATCTAGGGGTTCCTTCAATATCACATAGAACCAGCTTGAGCCCCCCACCCAGTAACCTGGGAAAATTACACACTGGCCCAGATGTCTCTATGAGGCAATACTTCCCCTCTCACAAGCACAGAGTCTGAGTGTAGGAAGTCACCAGCATTGAATAGGGAAAATGCTGTAAGCAGGATTCATAAACATAAAACCAAGAGCAGGACACCCACCTCAGAGTGCATGGAGCATTGTCTTCTGATTCATGTTCTTGAGTTCTGCAACCAAAATGTCCTTTACTGTGACCCTCTGTCCTCCCTCACCACACCCCACTCACAGTGGTTGTCCTGGGTCAGTGAGGACTCAGGGTTCAGGGGTGCATATGTGCAAGTTCACTTCCCACCTGGGGCAGGGAGAAGGCATCATAGTTGTGCCGTCATCTGAGCACTTGCTTTGGCTGGCCACCCCATCAACCACCATTCCGCTCCCCAGGCTGCCCTGCCAGCCGCTGCTGTGCACACAGTCACCTTCTACCACCTGCTTCTATACTGTGACCTCTGTAGGTCAGACTCTTGAGGTTTTCCCCCAACTCTTAGTGATTTTCAGTTGTCAGTGACTGTCAGCTACCAGTGGAGGAACTTAAGCGGGCTGGGCAGAAATGTCTTCCCAGCAACAAGTGATTTCAGCTTTAGTAAGCATTTAACAAAACAAAAGACTCCTAACAGAGCCTTACTTAGTTCTGTCTTTTAAACAATGGGGAGGAGCAGGTTAAACCATACCTGAGGCTCTGCAATAGAGCCCAACTCCCAGCATTGACAGCTGTCCCTCCCCCTCCCCCACATTTTCACTGGGTCTGGCATTCAATCCCCTGTCTTAGCTAGTTCCTTTTAGTTGAGGGTGACCCCTAAATCAGGACAGGCTAAGCAAAGTTCTGCCCCCCTTTGCTCATACAATAAAGATAACAACATTGATAACAACATTTCACAACCCCTGAATTCAGTACTAAAGTGATTTGTGACCCAACACCAGCCAAAGTTGATCACTTTGGGCAACACAGCTCTGTCTGCTGGATATCTAGGCAGAGTAGGTGTGTTCATGTAAATACATTCTGCTCCTGAAGTCTTTTCCCCTCCCCAGGTAGCTGTCAAAGGAGAGCTCATTCAGACCCTGCTTACATATATTTAGAAAATATTATAATTATTATTTTGAAAATCAGATTTTAATAATGCAAGATGCTTTAAAGGTTAAGACTGCATATAACTTAGAAGGTGTTCTTGAAGACTTAATAGTTCCATGGCATTAGTTTCAGAGTTTGAGGACTGAGCATGAAAACAGTTAAAATATTACCTTCCATAAGTCCTCCATATCATACCCTCGTCTGTCCTCCATTCAGCCTGGCCTAAAAAATACCCACTCGCTTTTTTGTGGTTTTTTTTAGTCTAAAAATTACATTTGACCAACTTGAGGTTCTATAGAGCCTGAAAGACTCTAAGCCAAAGCACAAGCGTTTGATTTGCCTGATAGGCATATTTTAAGTATAGAAACAATTTTAAAAATTCCCATTGTGTGACCTTGCTTCTGCACATCTGCAACCATCCAGCTCTGTACTACCTACAAATTGGCTGTTGATGGCCAATGGAGAGTTAACTCTGATTCCCATATGCCACCAAGGCAGGCTTCCGCAATAATAAATGTTGATGTTAAGGTTGTCATCTGACCATCATACAGCAGTTTAGCATTTATTTATTACTGACTTGTTTGCTAAAATCCCATTGGGCAATTGTTTTCTTATGTAGACACACACACAGGAAATAATCTGTATCTTAATGTGTATCTTAATATCTTTTTCAGGTTGCTTGGAATTGAAGGAGGACACCATTGAAAACCTTCTGGCAGCTGCCTGCCTCCTTCAACTCCCACAAGTAGTAGAGGTTTGCTGCCATTTTCTAATGAAGCTTTTACATCCATCCAACTGTTTGGGAATACGAGCATTTGCTGATGCACAGGGGTGCACAGATCTTATGAAGGTGGCTCACAGCTACACCATGGTAAAGCAATTTCAGTATATTTCAATTATACTAATGTGAGTCATATATATTATTTTCAAAGTATCTCACTAGCATTGGAGAAACAATTCTGTTGCCATTACTCTTATTGAATAGTGCCATACTCCACAAGTGATCCTACTAAAGCCAGTGGGGCTGCTCGTGGAGTGTGGTACTGAACTAGAATAAGGTCATCGGAATCTCACCCTGAATGGTGAATGCAGTTAACTGCTAAGACACTGTTCAGGATGTGTTGTAAATCACAGTAGCATACTGTTTTATTAGGTTAATGTTCATACTGTGAAAATGAATCTTCAGGCCTCAAAATATTTTAATAAGGGTTTCTATTGTGCCTGCTTTGGATATAGGGAAGCTTTATACTTAATGATATTCTTCAGTGTATTTAAGAATAACATTTAATGTTCTGTATGATATAAAATCTGTAGTTCTTTTTAAATGATAATTTTAATCATTAATGCACATGAAAGGGAAGAGAACAGGCAAAACAAAATCTCTTCAATATATTTGTTTTTGCCTTTTCTCTTCCCTCTCATGTGCATTAATGATTAAAATGATCATTTAGAAAAGAGCTACAGATTGTATATCATACAGTACTTTAAATTATACACACTACAACCCACAGGCTGATATCACATTAACATTATTAGAGATTAATCAGAATCAATGTAGTAAAAATGTTGCCTACTAAAATACCAAAACCTATCTGTAGTAATTTAATTTTGCACGGTTTGCTTCAATTAAGAACATCTGGCTCATGAGATTAGGTTTACATGGAGACCGGATCACCTATCACCTCAAGAGAGATAATGGTCCCTTCTGGTCTAGATTGAAATTATTAATGAAGTAATAGGAAAGTTTTTGATGCAGCTGCTTGGTTTCTCCAGCCATTTCTTCATTTTAAAAAGCACACTTGTTCTATTGCATGATTATTAAGTACCATATAATAACACACATGTTTTCAGACCACTAATGCTGATGGCATTATATGCATGTGAATATCCGTATACTATTACAGAAGTTTCAAAATATGTATTGAAACCTCTGTGCCTTAGAATGTAAGTTCTATAGGTCAAGAACCTGGCACTTATTTAGTGCAAATATTAGCCTTTGTAATGATCTACTGAATATATGAAAATGAAATTCATTTCATTATCAGATTTTTTTTGTCATTACACTTGCTTGATTTGGTTTGATTTTGGAGTTTTTTGTTACAGCGGAATTGATTACTCATATCTGATATATCTAATTTACTTCAGTGTTTATTTTGAATCCGTTTCTGAGATCTGAGTAGCTTATGCACAGCTGCTTGGAGACAGGGGGCCTGATCTTCAAGCTGGTAAGCAAACATTGAATTTCATGCAATGGGAAAATTGCCCAAGTGAGAACTGTAGGCCAGCAAGGAAACCAGCTGTAACTAATAAGTTGGCCTTTATCTTAAGTTACTTTGTCTAGATGGTAAACTCTAGAAGTACATTTTGAAGGCCAGATATTCAAAACCAAGACCCAAGTTGTATGTTTAATTGTAATTGCATATATAGCTACATTATCATGGCTGACTTTGCAATCATGATAAATATGCAAATGTGCACATACAAGTATGTGTATTTTTCTGTGTACATAAATGATCCTCTAACTCACGGAAATCTTTATCCTATACATGTCTGATTACTTGATACATGAACTACAGAGTCACATTTATGCATCTTTACAAAATCAGTTTTATTGTGAATAATAAGTAATTTGTAATCCCTTAGCTGTGGTGTTTTACATTACATTTTTACTTGTAAAAATGTAACATTTTTGGAGGGCCAACCAAATAAATAATGATTCCTTATGAATGTTTCTGACTTCAAGTCTATAGAAAGGATTAATGAATGCATACTTTCAAGATTCAAGTGTGTTTACTTTTTATGAAACCAAAAGGTAATTTCAGATATGAAAAAAATATGGAAATAGGTGAATTGACTTTTCTCTAGCTAATTTTCTTAACTACAAGACCTAAATAATTTCTCATATGATCTACAGCACTGTTAGAATATCATAATGGAAACAGTGGGGGAAAAAACAGGGGAAAACTTGGAAAACACTGCAGATCTTCAAAGGTTGTTGAAAAGTTAAAGAACAGGGTTGTTTTTTATTATTTTTAAACTTTTTTTCCCAAACTTCAGAAACATTGTACTTGTGACTGGATATTTATCACTAAAATGATTATATTATACCAACCCAATGAGTAGGGAATCAGAGTTGGCTACATGGACACTTAGAGAATATAGAAGTGGTAATCCAAAGACAATATATTTTGTTAATTGGTCATAAATATCAACCAGCCAAACAATAATGGCAGAAAATGAAATGATTCCAAAAATTGTCTTCAAAAGATAAAAGCATTCTTACACTGAGATAATACCAAGAAATTCTCATTCTCAGTATCTTATATCTATTAAACATTACATTCACCAAGTGATAACCCCTCTGTTGACCATTTCTGCTTTCATGTTTTCCCTATAGTGACATGATACATTTTTACTTTGTTTTTAAATTATGCCATGCTGCACCTAAAGATTCATCAATTCATTACTAATTTAGGTCTCAGTCACTGAATGTTCAATTTTCATTATAATATATTTGTTATTATAAATGGAGGGAAAATGTCAATAAACTCTAGTTTATCAGTTTGTTTTTATAAACTCCATTCTCTCCTACTGGACAACAGCTCAATAGGGGAAAGGAACTCTGTGAACTGACAGTCGTTCCGTTCTTCCCATTCTTCTGTCGCAAAGATGGGAGACACTGTCATGAAGGAAGATGGAATTTCAACCGTTCTTCGGCCATGAATTCTGGAGGAGCCATAGGAGCTGGGGTGCATTGGCATAGATGGCCCTTCTAGCCACCTTGACACTAAATCCCACCAACTTTTCCCATCCATGGCAGCATGCCTTCTGTTGAAGACATGCTTCCAAGAGCTTACATGTATTGTACTGTTATGGGATACCCCTTAGGGGTTGGCGTGGTTCCAAAGAAGAGAATGAAAAGCAGTGCAAGTCGGTAAAATATAGTGCTGTTTTTAACATTTGATCCTAATGCTCAATGGTTTGGAAAAGGAGAATCTGGAGGAACACAGCTGTCTCCCTCATACTCTCCCTTCTTCCCCTTGCCCCTTCTCTTTCAGCTACCATTGAGCCCTTCTGGAGGAACTGCTATGAAATGGGTAGTATCCCAAAGAAGCAGAAATCCCACTTTCAAAGGCATAGGCTCCTCTCCATACATGGATACATCGGGCCATTTGTGTTTTCTATTCTACTTGGTCTTCAGTGAGAAATTTGTTACATGCTTGTAATGCAAAAGCCAAATGGGAGAGAACGTGTGTGTGTGTGTGCGGGGGAGGGGGGGAATGTTACTAAAAATATCTATGGGGGGAAATAAATGAGGGAAAAGAAGCAAAAAAGTTAGTAAAAATCAGGCAATCCAAAACCAAAAGCAGCATATAGGTTTCAAATACAGCAAATTTCTACATTGTTGTTAGTCTTATTGGAGAGAGAGCTCTGTCTAGGGCCTTGTTCTCTCCCCTCTTGCCCTTGGACGATGTGTCAAATATATATTTTCAGTATGAATAATATTTATTTTAATAAGAACAGAAGTAAATTTTCGATGAGAAGCATAATGTGTGTGAACAACATGGCTGCTGTCCCTGCAACACAATCAGAATTCTTAGATATTTAAAGGTTAAGTGCACATAAACCAAAGGTGTCAGTTTCATAGCTGTATTCATCACATGTGAGGTGCAGAACACTTTCAACTCCCATAGTATGAAATGGGAGTTGAAGTCACTCAGCATTTTTCAAGAGGTTTACAGTACTTCATACAGTTGGGCTCATTGTTCCTAATCCAGCAAAGGACCTAAGCACACGCTTAATTTTAAGCAGATGAGTTGTCAGAGTGAAGTCTATTTTCTATACACTGAACTTTTAATTTCCTAAGAATTCTGACTATGTTGCAGGAACAACCAAAATTTTGTTCTCACACCCCACTCCTCACAGAGACTTTAATTTAGTTCTTCCTTGTTGATCAGTGTCACAATCTAAAATAAGTTATTCAGTCTGTAAACACATGGCTTCTCTTTGTGCACAGAAAAGCATAAATGGGGATTACTCTAGTGATTAAGCATGTGCTTAAATGCTGGACCTTAATTTTCATAACTACAAATGATCATTCAGGATATTATGTTGATACATTTTCCTGTTAAATAAGAAACAATATAAAAGCTCATCACTATGTTTGATTCCCACCCTACCCCTCAATGCCACACATATCATCTTCCTATTTTGTATCAGAGATTTAATTTAAAAATGCTATAGTGAGGTTTCATACTAATAATGGTTAATAGTAGAGCTGGTCAGAAATTTTCTGATGCATAATTTTTCTCCCAGAAAATGCTGATTTATTGAAATTGAAACATTCTGATGGGAGCATGACATTTTGTCAAAACTTTCAATGGAAATCAAGCAGGTTGGAAAATTGCCTGGTGTTTACCCAGCTTCCTTGAACATCTATCCAGCCTCTCAGAAGCCCACCTTTTGGGCTCCCTGGGAGCCTGGGGAGCATATTTCATTTCAGAAACACTGAAACATGCCAGCTGCAGGAATGTGCTTGTGTTCACAAAATGAAATACTGTGGCATTTAATTTGAGTGAAAATTGCTGAGATTTTGTGGAAAACAATATTGTCCCAAACCAGGAAGAAAAGCCAAAAAAGTCAGAATTTTCAAAAGTGAATTATTAAGCACTTTGGGAGTAGATTTTCAAATGTAGGTACCTAAAAGATGCCCAGGAGTGGGAGTTCACAAGATGGCTAGGCAGCTTTGGTTTGGTTATTGGGTGTTTTTGGTTTTGGTTTTTGTCTTTGTTTGTGTGTGTTAATTTGTGTTTTTTGTTTTTTTCTGGGGATGCATAAAAGTTACTTGCTTATTTCCAAATAGTGTGATATGGTCAAACAGTATGGTCAAGGGATGAGCTAAGGTTGCTTCCTGCTCTTCTGAATATGAAATGAATTGTTGCAGTGTAAATTACTTTGGTCAAAATTCTATCCTGACTTCAACAAATGAACTCACTTTCTATTTGTAATCAGATTAATACTTTGAAACATGATTTTGAAACTGTTGCATTTAACTACAGAAAGTAGTGTATGTTAAATAGTATGCCTGGAATACTAGGAAATCAATCTTTAAATACCCATTTCTTCACAACGGGAACTCTTCCCTTGTCCCTTTTTACCCGTTTCCAACAGTTCCTTCCAAACTGGAAAATAAATATCAGAAAGGAAGAGGTTAACAATCCTTTTTGCTTTACACACACACACACACACACACACACACACACACTGAATGTCCTTCACCCAAGACTCCTGGTTATATTACGCTCCTGGCTGGGACTTTTTGCCTGCAGCATGGCTTTTATAGTCCATAACAATTTGATCATTCGCTCTTGTAGACTTAAAATAGTCAACATTTTAAAAATCTCAAACTAGAGTAACAGTAAACAGTTCCTTCTCTAATTAACATTTGATTAATTCCTTAATTATTTCTTGCTTGGACTATTGCAACAGTCTTCTTGCTGGACTCTCTCTTTTCAGAAAGACCATCTGATTGTATTTTTCTTCTACAACCACTGGCATGTAGTGGTGTAGTGGTTTTAAAAAAAGGGTAAAATCACTTAAACTAAACTCCATATTCCCCAAATGAAAAGTGGGTAAACTGGTTACCTGCATTTACCCTCAACCACACTACTGCTGGCATATTGTGTAATGGGAGTGTACTTGTGCACATATAAGGTGGTGGATGGTGTGGGGAGCAAAAGCAGGGGTGCTTGTGTCATCATTATAGTAATGTGTGCATTCTTCTCTTGCCTATTCAACATAGTTTTTGAGCATTTCTGAATGTGGATATCTCAATAGAATGTTTGCATCCCATTGAATACTACATGTCTAATCCTAAACACCACGATCACCGTGATCCTACTGTTTTGAGGTTCAACCCAGAGCAGTAAGGGGTTTTGTCACCACCTACCCTTTAATCTTAGGTGCCTTAAATGCTCTGCTGTTGTGGCTCACAGCCTGGACAACAAACAGCCAGCAGACAAACACACAGTGCTTAAATGTCTGTGTGCTGTGCACCCTGGTTCAGAAGTCTGTCTCTGGTAGATTGCCACAACACAACAGCACCCTGGTCTCCATCAGCCTTGGTTACTATTAGCAGGGGAACCCAACACACCCCCAGTCCCAAATTTCCCCTACACTATCTGCCCTGAAGTGTCCAGCCCTCTCTGGAAACACTCAGGGATCAATAAGCTTCATTACTTTTTAAGGAGACAAAATCACAGCTTATTAATTATATAAGTAACAATTGCTTCAATTCAAACATAGTACTGTATTGGTTTAGATTAAAAGGAAAACAAGTTTATTGACAAGAAGAGAGAGTTGTTAAGTGAATTCAAGTACAAGGGATAAAGATAAAAATGGGTAGAAGCAAATAAAAGTAAAATATGCTTTCCAGTGTCTGAGACCTAACTCAACAATCTAGTCTTGATTCAAGGTAGATTTCTTACCAGTCTTTCTTCTTTCCAGCCATGGCTAACTTTCTCTCAGTCAGGACCTTTCACAGAAGTACAAGGTGCTGGTTTCCCTTTCCTAGGTAAAATGTGCCAAAATGGTGCTCTCTTTCCCCTTGTGACGGTCCACGCCCCTACGGTCAAGGCAGCATGGGCTATTGGTCACAGTCTATAAAGCAGCCCTTGGTGCAGGGCAGCAGGGCCTAGCAGCCAGAGTCCTACAGAGCCACTCTTCAGTGCGGGGCAGCATGGCCTAGCAGCCAGAGTCTATAAAGTCGGGGCACCCACTAAGGGGTGTTGTGGCCCCAGTGGGGCCTGAGCCTACCTGACTCCACTGGGCCCCAACCCAGGGCCCTAACTGTGGCGTAGCGGCTTGCCACTGACTCAGCGTGGGGGTCCTACCAAAACACACTGAGGTTTCCCAGGTGGGAGGTACCACTCTGTCACCTTCCCTGGGTCACTTCCTACTAGAGTCTGTGTTGGGGTCTCCCATGAGATGTCAGGTTCTCTGTGGTCAGTGGGGTTGGTCGCCTCCGATGGCTCCTGTAGTCATCGGGGTGCTGGTGGGCCCAGGGTGGCTCTGATTTTCAGCGCTGTCAGGAGCTGTGGGTGGGCCTCCGCAGGAGCTTCCCAGACAGGTCCTTTCCCTGCAGCCTCCAGAGCATTTGGAGCATGCCCAGTCTAACTAGGAAGGTGGGACTTCCACTGTCAATAATATGGGCTTAACACTGTCTGGGATAGTGCGGGGTAAGCAGACCCCATCACACCCCTTATATCTCTTAGAATTAATTGACCCAGTATCAAGAGGCAGGATGACCTCTTTATCTTTTTCCCTTCCTGTGGACTTCCCATCTGCTGATTCATATGTAAATGAGACTTCCATTGTTTTTTGATTCCATAATGTTCACTTTATATTTGAGACAGGTAGAGAGCTCCTTTCCTTCCTGTCTGGGGGGAAGCCTGTTTCTCCCTGTGTTTGGTCACAGACTTTAAAGCATGGTAGCAGTGAGTATCATAATTCCTCATATGATGTCAATGTGTACATTTTACAATGATATTTATCACCAGAGTGTCACAGGCTTTTATAAAAGATGTTACCCTTTTATAATATATTAATAGTATATACAATAAACTCCCTCACTTGCTAGGTTGATGGTTTTATTACCTTTTATGTAAATGTACCTTCATTGTGTCTGCTTGACAACCAGGTTGATCAAACTAGCACATATGCATCTTTTTTCTAGGGCAGATTGGGCTTATTCAGTTTTTGCCAAACACATTTTAAGCCAGTAATTCTAACACATCTGTAACTCTTTGTGCACATCCCATACATACAGCACACAAGAATATTAATGATCAGTGAGTTATTAGTTTTTCAGTGATAAATTACATGCCACCTTTTGGGTATATATCATGACAACAGTGTGTTAAGTGTATTGAGTATATCAAGCCTTGCAAGAGTTGCTGACATAGCATAGTGAACCACCAGTGGGCCTCTGTGTCACACATACCCCATAACTTGCTTTCATCTTTTCATGCCTATGGACTTGAAGTCCAGTCATCATTGGAAGGATGATTTATCTATTCTACATCCCCTTTGGCTAGACTTTCCTCTTTCCTCATTAGAGTGCCTCCACTCATCTCTGTTCTTACCATTTTAACCCTCAAATCTTTGAGCACACACCATATAGCTTACTTTAGAGACATCTGGGACAGCTTTAGTTTATGCTTCACTTATGTGTGTTTGCAGGGGTGGCTCCAGGCACCAGCATGCCAAGCACGTGCCTGGGGCAGCAAGACACGGGGGGCGCTCAGCCTGCCTGCTGTGCTTGGGGTGGCAAAATACCTAGAGCCGCCCCTGTATGTTTGACAGCTAAATTCTGAGAAGGATTATAAAATGCTGTACTTTTCAGTCAGACTATGGCTTCTTGGAATACTACACCCCATTTATGGATGAATCTCATTTGAACATCCCTAGTACTTTAGGATCCGTACAGCACAGCATGCAGGTGCAATGTATTGTGAAAGTGCTGCCTTTTTTGTATGTATTGTGTTGCTCTGTTTTTCGTGTTTTTTTTTCTAGGCTGGGTCTCCTTACACTATTCTTCATGCAGCAGATGGGATGACAAGGCCTTACATTTAAAGTTTGATGTGACTTCTATTAGTAGTGTGTTAGCAATAACACATTTGCATTTTAAAGCATGCAGTGACTCTCTGGATGTTCTTATTGTCTGTCAGTAATGTGTTTACAAAATAAATTATTGTACCATGTGTACTGTAGATAGCAGGTATAGAACTTCAAGGTACCTGTTGAAACTTTATGGCATCTTGCACAAAATGGGCCAACTGTAATAATATTTTTCTTTGTATAGATAGTCCATCATAGAAGACTTGAGGCAGTCTTAGCAGCAGCAGCAGAACTCATCCCATTCATTTTATTATGTATTATATTGTTGTTTTAGAAATGCCTATTTAAACTCTCCTCCAGCCAACTAGAAACTAACAACATAATAAATCCTACAATTCTAGCAATTGTGAAAACAAATTAATCTTCTCAAATAGTGACAGATAATGTTTCTTAGAATGCAACTCACATTACTGAACCAGAGTTTGTCAAAATGTTTAATATATTGTGTTTTCAAAACTCTGCACACAATAAAGAGAATTCTTCTTTTTGTATGAAGTAGTGTTTAAAAAGGTAACTTTTTATTTATCATTTTCTTTAGCACATACTATACAATATGGAAAACAGAAGTCTTTAATTTTTTTACTTAGAATCAACATTCTGCTGCCCAAAATATGTTGTTTGCTAGGTAAGCACCCCATTTTAGGGTCTTTTCCAGTCTTACAAGTGCATCCCATTCAAATGGCTGGCTCATGCCTCCACTTGTCTTGGTGTTGAGAAACTGCAGCTCCCCAACTGAGTCTCCAGGTTACACATCTCAGTCACCAACCGTGATACCTAGAAAACCCAATAGGCACCCAATGGTAGCAGTGAGGGCAATGGCACCCAATAGGCACCTAGATGAGTTTCCCTTCCACAGGCTGTGCATATTAATAGTATGTAGTGACACAGAAGCAGCTTCTTCAGAACAGAGCATGCTTAATTTTGCCAAAAGCCACAGAGCACTCTGAGAAAATCACTTTTAACTAACAAAGGCCTATATCTACACCTATACTGTCTTACCTACCCTGGGCATTCCTCTCAAGTCCCAACACAGACATGACTTAGTCTTTATAGCCCCCAGTCTCTTAAGGACCAAGTTACAGCATCCTTGCTGCAGATTCCTGACTCTCCGTCAGCCTGTTGTCTCACAGACTCATAGACTTTAAGGTCAGAAGGGACCATTATGATCATCTAGTCTGACCTCCTGCACAACACAGGCCACATAATCTCACCCACCCAATCCTGTAACAAACCTCTAAACTATGTCTGAGTTATTGAAGTCCTCAAATCGTGGTTTAAAGACCTCAAGGTGAAGAGAATCCTCCAGCAAGTGACCCGTACCCCATGCTGCAGAGGAAGGCGAAAAAACTCCAGGGCCTCTGCCAATCTGCCCTGGAGGAAAATTCCTTCCCGACCCCAAATATGGTGATCAGTTAAACCCTGAGCATGTGGGCAAGACTCACCAACCAGCGCCCAGGAAAGAATTCTCTCTAGTAACTCAGATCCCACCCCATCTAACATCCCATCACAGACCATTGGACATATTTACCTGCTAATAATCAAAGATAGATTAATTGCCAAAATTAGGCTATCCCATCATACCATCCCCTAAATAAATTTATCAACCTTAGACTTGAAGCCAGATATGACTTTTGCCCCCACAACTCCCTTTGAAAGGCTGTTCCAGAGCTTCACTCCTCTAATGGTTAGAAACCTTCATCTAATTTCAAGTCTAAACTTCCTAGTGTCCAGTTTATATCCATTTGTTCTTGTGTTCACATTGGTACTAAGCTTAAATAATTCATCTCCCTCCCTGATATTTATCCCTCTGATATATTTAGAAAGAGCAATCATATCTCCCCTCAGACTTCTTTTGGTTAGGCTAAACAAGATAAGCTCTTTTAGTCTCCTTTCATAAGACAGGTTTTCCATTCCTCGGATCATCCTAGTAGCCCATCTCTGTACCTGTTCCAGTTTGAATTCATCCTTCTTAAACACGGGAGACCAGAACTGCACACAATATATTCCAGATGAGGTCTCACCAGTGCCTTGTATAATGGTACTTACACCTCCTTATCTTTACTGGAAATACCATGCCTGATGCATCCCAAGACCACATTAGCTTTTTTCACAGCCATATCACATTGGCGTCTCATAGTCATCCTGTGATCAACCAATACTCCGAGGTCCTTCTCCTCCTCTGTTACTACCGACTGATGTGTCCCCAATTTATAACCAAAATTCTTGTAAATCCCTAAATGCATAAGGTTGAACTTTTAACTATTAAATTTCATCCTATTACTATTACTCCAGTTTACAAGATCATCCAGATCTTCCTGTATGATATCCTGGTCCTTCTCTGTATTAGCATTACCTCCCAGCTTTGTGTCATCTGCAGACTTTATTAGCACATTCCCACTTTTTGTGCCAAGGTCGGTAATAAAAAGATTACATAAGATTGGTCTCAAAACCAGTCCCTGGGGAACTCCACTAGTAACCTCCTTTCAGCCTGACAGTTCACCTTTCAGTATGATCCGTTGTAGTCTCCCCTTTAACCAGTTCCTTATCCACCTTTCAATTTTCATATTGATCCCCATCTTTTCCAATTTAGCTAATAATTCCCCATGTGGAACCGTATCAAATGCATTACTGAAATCGAGGTAAATTAGATCCACTGCATTTCCTTTGTCTAAAAAATCTGTTACCTTCTCAAAGAAGGAGATCAGGTTGATTTGGCACAATCTATCTTTTGTAAAACCATGTTGTATTTTGTCCCAATTACCATTCACCTCAATGTCCTTAACTACTTTCTCCTTCAAAAATTTTTCCAAGACATTGCATACTACAGATGTCAAAATAACGGGCCTATAGTTGTGTGGAATGTACAAGTATGTGAATGTTCTGATATCTAGTGTTCAGTACCTTTTAGGCCTCCTCTTACTACAACTCGGATCACTTTTTTTTCCCTTTCTTAAAAATAGGAACTATGTTAGCAATTCTTCAGTCATACGGTACAACCCCTGAGTTTACTGATTCATTAAAAATTCTTGCTAATGGGTTTGCAATTTCATGTGCCAGTTCCTTTAATATTCTTGGATGAAGATTATCTGCCCCTCCCCCCCCCCCCGCTTTAGTCCCATTAAACTGTTCGAGTTTGGCTTCTACTTTGCATGTGGTAATATCTACCTCCATATCCTCATTCCCATTTGTCTTCCTACCATTATCCCTAAACTCCTCATTAGCCTCATTAAAGACTGAGGCAAAGTATTTGTTTAGATATTGGGCCATGCCTAAATTATCCTTAACCTCCACTCCATCCTCAGTGTTTAGCAGTTCCACTTCTTTCTCTGTTTTCTTCTTATTTATATGGCTATGGAACCTTTTACTAATGGTTTTAATTCCCTTTGCAAGGTCCAATTCTACATGGCTTTTGGCCTTTCTCACTTTGTCCCTACATGTTCTGACCTCAACAAGGTAGCTTTCCTTGCTAATCCCTCCTATCTTCCACTCCTTGTAGGCTTTCTGCTTTTTCTTAATCACCTCTCTGAGATGCTTGCTCATCCAGCTTGGTCTACAACTCCTGCCTATGAATTTTTTCCCCTGTCTTGGAATGCAGGCTTCTGATAGTTTCTGCAACTTTGACTTGAAGTAAATCGAGGCCTCCTCTGTCTTTAGATCCGCAAGTTCTTTAGTCCAATCCACTTCCCTAACTAATTTCCTTAATTCTTTAAAGTTAGCCCTTTTGAAATAAAAAACCCTAGTCACAGATCTATTTTTGTTTATCCTTCCATCTAGTTTGAACTGAATTAGCTCATGATCGCTTGAACCAAGGTTGTCCCCTACAACCATTACTTCTATGAGGTCCTCACTACTCACCAAAACCAAATCTAAAATGGCATTCCCTCTTGTTGGTTCTTCAACTACTTGGTGAAGGAATCCATCAGCTATCGCATCCAGGAAAATCTGATCCCTATTATTATTAGTAGCACTTGTCCTCCGTCTATAGCTGGGAAGTTAAAGTCTCCCATGATCACACAATTCCCATTAGTGTTTACTTCATTAAAAACATTAAAGAGGTCTCTATCCATATCCAAATCGGATCCCAGTGATCTGTATCACACCCCAAGCACTGTCTTGGGGGGGCTCTTGCACGCGGCTTGCCAGGGTAAGCACCCTGGAGGGCCAGGCCAGTTTGTTTATCTGCTGTGTCAGCAGGGTCAGCCGATCACAGCTCCCACTGGCCACAGTTCACCATCCCAGGCCAATGGGGGTGGCAGGAAGCGCCACGGGCTGAGGGACCTACTGGCCGTGGCTTCCCGCCACCCCCATTGGTCTGGGACGGCAAAGCGCTGCCAGTGGGAGCCATGGTCGGCCGAACCTGCCGACGCGACATATAAACAAACTGGCCTGGCCCTCCAGGGTGCTTACCCTGGTGAGCTGCACGCCAGAGGTTGCCGACCCCTGCTCTAGTAGTTTTCTTTTTCAATGTGATTTTTGCCCAGATAGACTCTGTCTTATCCATTCCATCACTTGTTATTTCTTTACAGTCTACCTCATCATCGATATACAATGCTGCTCAATCACCTTTGCCTTTATTTCTGTCTTTCCTAAACAGCACATACCCTTCAATACCTGTACTCCAGTCATGACTACTATTCCACCATGTTTCTGTTATCCCTATAATATCCAGTTTCACTTCCTGCACCAATAACTCTAGTTCCTCCATTTTGTTACCTAGGCTCCTCACATTGGTGTACAAACATCTTAATTTTTGCCGTTTGGCTTCACTAACATTCTTTATCCGATTAGGCACAGACATTCTACCACCAGTATCACCTATTAGACTGGTAACTACACTACCCTTCCTCCTTATGTCCATTCTCATACCCACGGCTGTATCCTTTCTTACTTTGTTTTCTTCCCTCTCGATGTTAAATTCTGGTGTGGAGATTACCTGGATATATCCCAACCATTTCCCCCACATTCCTAGTTGAAAGCTCTCTTAATCAGTTGTGCCAGCCTCCATCCTAGAAGTCTATTTCCCTCCTTACTCAGGTGAAGTCCATCCCGAGAGAACAGTCCTCTGTCCATGAATGCTTCCCAGTGGCCATACATCCCAAAGCCCTCCTTATAGCACCACTGCCTGACCCATCAGTTGATAGCCATAATCTTGTCACACCTTTGTTGCCCTTCTCTAGGAACAGGCAGAATCCCACTGAAGATCACCTGAGCCTCGATCTCCTTAAGCGTCTTCCCCAGCCTGGCATAGTCTGCCTTGTTATATTCCAGTGATAATCTAGCCGTATCATTTCTTCCCACATGAAGGACAATCAGTGGATTCTTTCCTGCTCCTGTTATGATCCTTTTCTGCCTCAGGTCCGCATCCCGTATCTTAGCACCTGGCAGACAGCACACCCTTCTGTTCTCCGGATCAGCTCTAGTTACAGGCCTGTCTATTCTTCTCAGTAAGGAGTCCCCAATCACATAGACCTGCCTTTTCCTGGTGATGGTGAGATTCTCTGGTCTATCCCCTGTTACCTGTGGCTAAAAGTCCTCTTGATTTCTATTGTCCCTTGAAATCCTCCGCAACCCATCCCGTATCCTCCTGGGGCTCATATTTGGTGTTGTTATATCCATTGACTCTTCCCCTCTTCCTATAGGACTAGTTGATCTTCTCTTCTTCCTTGCCATCTCACCTTCAGCGACCACCTGCTGTGCCCCTTCTTCATTTTCCAACACCGCAAACCTGTTCCTGAGCACTATTTCTCCTTCACTAGCCTGTCTTTTTTCGCTGCCTGGTTCTCTTAGGGCAGGTCTACAGTAAGGGCAGGGGTTGAACTAGGGTACGCAAGTTCAGCTACGTGAATAGCGTAGCTGAATTCGAAGTACCCTAGTTCGAACTACTCACCCGTCCAGACGTCGCGGACTTCGATTCCGCGGCTCCAAGGTCGACTCCGCCACCGCCGTTTGCAGTGGTGGAGTACCGGAGTCGACTGCGGCGCTTCCGGAGTTCGAACTATCACGTCCAGATTAGACGCGATAGTTCGAACTCCGAGAAGTCGAACTCACTGCGTCGACCCGGCTGGTAAGTGTAGACTAGCCCTCAGTCACATGCTTCCACTGTCCACTTTCCTCACCCAGCAGTCTCCCCTCAGAATTCTTTGGTCCTGCTTCCATCTGCAAGTCTGAGCTTTTCCCTTCAGCCTCCTCATGTCTTTGCTCCATCATCTCCTGGAACCCCCTTCTAAACTCAACCAGAGTTTCCACCTGCATCTCCAATCCTCAGATCTTTTCTTCCATCAGCTCTATCAGGCGGCACTTCATGCAGATGAAACTCTTATCAGGTACCCCCTCCAGGATCATGTACATGACACAGCTTTTACATCCAGTCATCTTCATTGTGTCTTCCACTGCTGCCTCTGTATCTATCATAGCCTTCCCACCTAAAACCTGTTATTCCAGGAAACACAAACCAAACCACCACCACCCACAGCAAAACAAACCCCCAACAGACACCAGCAAAATACCACACACTCCTTTCACTAGCCTGTCTATTCTTCTGCCTAGCTCTCCTAGTCTCCCCCGCAAACTCCCCTTGCAAACTCCTACTGAAACTCCCCTGTTTACAGCTCTGTTTGCTGGCTCCTGTGCCACTGCAGCTATCTATGTCCTACTGTTATCCTGCAGCAGCTGGAAACCCTTTTTCCACCTCCCTTTCTGTAGGTTGGATCTTTTAACAGGAGTGTGTATTTTGATCTCCAGTTTCTCAGCTTTGGCAAAACAGCTATGTGACCTAGGATTGGGTCTAATAAGTCATCTCTTCATGGGCATAAACCTGGCTATTGTGTTTGTGCCTGCTAGGATGCTCTGTATGTAGATTATTTTTTAATCTTTCCTCCTTTTTTTTTCAGCGTGTCTCTTTTGATCTAACTCCAAATAACCTATCATAACCAAAGCACACTGGGGCATGCACAATATTCATACAAAATATAAATATTTCCCAGTTCTCCACATCATACATTTCTATTGGCATCAGCTGTTTAAAAATACACTTATTGAGCATAGCTCATAATCTAAACATGCTAATATTACAAATTCATTAGAATTTTTATCCATGGGCATTTTAACCAGAGCTTAATGTGCTTGTTTGATGTAAACTATGATCTCAGGATACCAGAGTGAAAGTGGAAAAGGCAAGGCATAGGAAGGGAAAAAAATCACCCTCAGTAACTCACCTTCGTAAATCAATGACTTCATTGGTGAAATTTATTTGTGACTAACATCTACCTCATTTCAGGCTATAGTAATCAGTAAAAAACACCTTTCTGAGGGAGAGAGAAGTCTAACAGAAGCCACACTTGACATTTTTGCAGAAATGATTTCCAGCAAAGTATTAAATCTAACTTTGTGTAATCAAATCATCTTTTTATTCATGACAGTCTTCCGTCTGTTGAGAAGACAGTGTGAGTAACACGGGAAAAATAGCATATTTGAGTCATCATACATAGCATATATGAGTCATCATATTTGAGTCATCATAGAATCATAGAAGATTAAAGTTGGAAGAGACCACAGGAGACCATCTAGTCCAACCTCCTGCTCAAAGAAGGACTAACCCCAACTAAATCATCCCAGTCAGGGCTTTGTCAAGCCGAGCCTTAAAATCCTCTAAGGATGGAGATTCCACCACCTCCCTAGGTAACCTATTCCAATGTTTCACCACCCTCCTAGTGAAATAGTTTTTTTCCCTAGACCTTCCCCACTGCAACTTGAGACCATTGCTCCTTGTTCTGTCATCTTCTACCACTGAGAACAGCCTTGCTCCATGATCTTTGGAACTCCCCTTCATAGAATCATAGAATCATAGAATCTCAGGGTTGGAAGGGACCTCAGGAGGTCATCTAGTCCAACCCCCTGCTCAAAGCAGGACCAAACCCAACTAAATCATCCCAGCCAGGGCTTTGTCAAGCCTGACCTTAAAAACCCCTAAGGAAGGAGATTCCACCACCTCCCTAGGTAACCCATTCCAGTTCTTCACCACCCTACTAGTGAAAAAGTTTTTCCTAATATCCAACCTAAACCTCCCCCTCTGCAACTTGTTCTGTCATCTTCTACCACTGAGAACAGTCTAGATCCATCCTCTTTGGAACCCCCTTTCAGGTAGTTGAAAGCAGCTATCAAATCCCCCCTCATTCTTCTCTTCTGCAGGCTAAACAATCCCAGTTCCCTCAGCCTCTCCTCATAAGTCATGTGTTCCAGCCCCCTAATCATTTTTGTTGCCCTCCGATGGACTCCCTCCAATTTATCCACATCCTTCTTGTAGTGTGGGGCCCAAAACTGGACACAGTACTCCAGATGAGGCCTCACCAGTGCTGAATAGAGGGGAATGATCACTTCCCTCGATCTGCTGGAAATGCCCCTACTTATACAACCCAAAATGCCATTAGCCTTCTTGGCAACAAGGGCACACTGTTGACTCATATTCAGCTTTTCGTCCACCGTAACCCCTAGGTCCTTTTCTGCAGAACTGCTGCCCAGCCATTCGGTCCCTAGTCTGTAGCAGTGCATGGGATTCTTCCGTCCTAAGTGCAGGACTCTGCACTTGTCCTTGTTGAACCTCATCATATTTCTTTTGGCCCAACCCTCTAATTTGTCACTGCTTTCCCTTCATCCACAGAGCCGGTTATCTCATCATAGAAGGCAATTAGGTTAGTCAGGCATGACTTGCCCTTGGTGAATCCATGCTGACTGTTCCTGATCACTTTCCCCTCCTTTAAGTGGTTCAGAATTGATTCCTTGAGGACCTGTTCCATGATTTTTCCAGGGACTGAGGTGAGACTGACTGGCCTGTAGTTCCCTGGATCTTCCTTCTTCCCTTTTTTAAAGATGGGCACTACATTAGCTTTTTTCCAGTCATCCGGGACCTCCCCCGATCGCCATGATTTTTCAAAGATAATGGCCAATGGCTCTGCAATCTCATCGGCCAACTCCTTTAGCACCCTCGGATGCAGCGCATCCAGCCCCATGGACTTGTGCTCGTCCAGCTTTTCTAAATAGTCCCGAACTACTTCTTTCCCCACAGAGAGCTGGTCACCTCCTCCCCATACCGTGCTGCAGAGTGCAGCTGTCTGGGAGCTGACCTTGTCTGTGAAGACAGAGGCAAAAAAAGCATTGAGTACACTAGCTTTCTCCACATCCTCTGTCACTAGGTTCCCTCCCTCATTCAGCAAGGGGCCCACACTTTCCTTGACTTTCTTCTTGTTGCTAACATATCTGAAGAAACCCTTCTTGTTACTCCTAACATCTCCGGCTAGCTGCAACTCCAAGCATGATTTGGCCTTCCTAATTTCACTCCTGCATGCCTGAGCAATACTTTTATACTCCTCCCTGGTTATTTGTCCAATCTTCCACTTCTTGTAAGCTGTTTTTTTGTGTTTAAGACGAGCAAGGATTTCACTGTTGAGTCAAGCTGGTCGCCTGCCATATTTACTTTTCTTCCTACACATCGGGATGTTTGCTCTTCTTTATAAATTCTGTAATCTTAGATCATACCCACCCCCAGCCCCTGAAAGTGTCTGTAGAGGTCTAACTTGGACAGCTAGAGCCTCTTGGTGGCTGTGGCTACATTATACTTCACTGGCTTGCATACTCTACCCATAAATCTGTTACTACCAACACTGAGATCATGCCAATGTCAAGATGGTCTTCTAGTATCATGAAGATGACACATAGGCTTTTATGCCAAGGGTCATCCCTATTGCCAGTACAGCGAGAAGTAAGAGGATGGTGCCAAAACCCTTCATGAACTATACTGGTTTCCTTATTGTCCTTCTGTTGCTGTTGCAGCCCTGTGTTAGAAAGCAAACCTTTGGTCATTCTGTACTGTGTTAGAGCAGCCTAATCTGCACAGAGAAGCAGCAGGATCAGGGGTGTGCAAAGGGGAACTTTAAGCCATTTTCTGCTCTATGACACATGGATACAACAAAAATTCTGGTCTCCTGTCTCCAGAAGTTTCATTTTTCCCTCTTATTGTCCCTCCTTCCCCTCTGTCAGTCTCTTCAAGAGACCAAAGTTTGATTCATCACCTCATTACCCTGAGATATCAAGTTTAGACTGTCTTTCTGGCTAGGACCATTTGACACCTACACTGATGAGCTGATAGCAGAAATAAAATCCCTTCAGTTCCCTGACTGAGTTTTGATTTTTAAAGTGGCTATTTTGACATTGAAGGTTTCTTTTTAGGCATCTTCTCTTACCCCAGGCATCAATAGGACAAACAGTATGGAACAGTAGTGAAAATCCCCCAAAGAAACCAGGGTAAACAAAGCAAAGAAAACTAGCCACACAAAGAAGGAGAAAGAAAAACACCCCCACAACCTCCCCCATATGTTCAGATTCAAACATGTCCCATGTGATATACCTCCAAGTGTGATTTTCTTAGTATTTGCTATATTATAGCTATCGAAGGCCATGGGAAAAATATACAAAAGTATAAAGGAGTGGAAAATAGTGCAATTATAGACCATACTCTCAAAATGCCATAGTTTATTAGATAATATACTTTTCAAAAACAAAACCTAACCATTATAACACACTCTGTAGGTAATCAAGCTTAGGTAGGTAGGTAGACACAGTACTTTCCTGTTGATTTATTATAATATTCCCTTAATGTAAGTGCAGTACCAAAGACAACAGTGAAGTTGTTTCCTTGTACTGTTCAGATTAACAGATTCCTCTGAATCTTCTTCTGATATCTTTCTTTCATCTCAAGAAGAGAAGGTCATTTCTCACACTTAGACGATTTGAAGATGCTTGTTTGAAATGAATTATTATCGCTAACACTTACCAAACTGTGCTATTTTTTCATCATATGCTTTCTCTGATACTCTAGAGATACACATTATAGTACCACTCCATCAAGGCAAAGTAGGAGAAAAGTAAAAGTAAAAACATTTAAGAACTATCATATGGACAACAAGTCAATTAATAGGCAATGGAGAAGACAACTGCTGATAGTAAATTGCTGTGAAACCTACAGGAAAATAGTTAAGCAAATAGTCCACAGAGCATTAATCAGCAGTCTGATGTCTGATTTATCTTCAGGAACCTCCATTTTATTGCTTAGACTACACTAAATAAATTCATATGGTAGAAAATGGGACTGAATTACTCCTGGGGAAATACATCAGGGATATCACTTTAATCTGAGCCTTAGTGTTTTTTATGCTGCACACAGAAATGTGCAGTTTCTGTGGCTCTGATGTAGTAACTTTCTCATCATGTGCTCCATAGGAATGTAAGAACAACCATATTGGGTCAGACCAGTGGTCCATCTAGCTCAGTATCCTATCTTCTGACAGTGTCTGGTACCAGATACTTCAGAGGGAATGAACAGAACAGGGCAATTATCAAGTGAACCACACAGTTGTCTGTGGGAATTTGGCAGATGGGTATGTTAGAAGCTAAGTGTTTAGATTTCTAGGACGGGCTAATTAGGCTGTGAACTGTGTTGTGAGATGTTGGCCTTGGGCTGGTTCTCATTTGCCAAGTAGGCAGTAAACAGGATAATAAATCAGAAAGTTGTACAGGATGATAATTACCCTATGAAGTTATAGCTGTGCTTGTGTGTATCTTATTAACTAATTAGCAATTGCTTGATTGCTTGCTATAATTGTATATAAGAGCATGCTGGGTTCTGTCCGTGCCTGCCTGAGAGGCACTGCAACGCAACAAATGGTGACCCCGACGTGATTCGAATCGAATGATGATAGTGTCGGAGGCCTAGAGTCAGTGGCCTGTTCCAGGCGGAGGATCTGCGGCGGGGAGTGCTGGAGAAGCCCCCGGGCGTCCGAAAAGAGAGGCGCACCTGAGCCCTGAGGAGAGCGGCTATAAGCCGCGGCGGAGGAGGGCAGCTATAAGTCGCGGAGGAAAGCGGCGGCTATAAGTCGCGGAGGAGAAGGGCGGCTATAAGCCGCGGAGGAGAAGGGCGGCTATAAGCCGCGGCGGAGAAGGGCAGAGCAGCTAACATGGGAACCGCTGTATCAGCGGAAGAAAAGATAACACAGAATCCTTTATTGCACATTATGAAGCAGCAGGGAGAAAAGCTCCCCTCTGATACGTTATCCCGCCTGCTGCGGTGGGGACAGAGAAGGGAACTTTTTGTTAAGGCGAGTACAATTTTTAATAAAACTGTGTGGGAGCGGCTAGGCTCCAAGCTTTGGAAGTCGGTGGCTCAGGGCGATGAGGAAGCCTTTTCCCTGAGTCCAGTATGGAATAAGACAAAGAAGATAGTAAAAACTCTCGCGGCCGAGGCAGGAGTGCAGGTGGCCCTTTCTAAGCTTTTCCGCCCAACGCCCGAAATGCCTTCTGTGTTGCCGGTTGGAGCCAGGGAGTTTTTCGGTGGCGAGGACACGGTGATACCTTTGGCTTCCGACCTGGATAATGTTGCCCCTGCTATGGTTCCATTACCCTCCAATGTGGCCCTCGGCCCCGATATAACTAATCCTGCTACGGTCCTGCTACCCCCCGATACGCCCGAGCCTATGAAAACAGCTTTGCCGTACGCACCCCCTCCCAAGCCATGCCGTGTCCACAGGACCTGGGGGTGTCACGAATGTGGGGAAACAAAGGAGGCTCGGGTAAGACACGTGCCATCACAGGTCTATCCCAATTTGACCATGCCTATTCAGTTTACCCAGTTTAATGCCTTTTATAAGAAAATGGAGCGCCGGGGTCAACAGCTGCAGGCCATTTATAATAAGTTAAATCAAATGCAAGGTTTTCCAGCTGGATCATCGTGGAAAGAGGGGGAGCTGGAGAGGCTCCGGACTGCCCTTCGGGCACACGACGAGGAGGTGCTCCGCTGGAAGCGAGCCCTGGACGGGAAAACTTTGGAGTGCACGGCGCAGGCAGAGGCTCGTGAGGAGGTGCTCCGCTGGAAGCGAGCCCTGGACGAGAAAACTTTGGAGTGCACGGTGCAGGCAGAGGCTCGTGAGGAGGTGCTCCGCTGGAAGCGAGCCCTGGACGAGAAGACTTTGGAGTGCACGGCGCAGGCAGAGGCTCGTGCCGTGGCCCCGGAGGTCGTTCGGACCTACAAGCAAGTAAGTTGTTTTGGCAGGAGCCTGGAGAAGGCGTCCTACGCTGGCTGGTCTAAGCCTGGGACAATGCCGGGAAAACCGTTATGCTTCTCCGGTATGAGCAGCAACAGCTGGGTGTTCTGACACAGGATTCACAGATTAAAAGAAGCCAAGCAGGGAAGGAAAAAAGAACAGAATGAGTTAGCCGAAGACAGCTCATTCTTTTCTGGCCCCAGTCAAGGACGCGGCACAGCTAAGACTTGGCGGACAGCCTAGACAAAGGGGCTTGACTGGGCCCAAAAAAGCTAATGAGAGCTGCAAAACCCTGCCAGGCACTAACGGAGTGTGTTAGCTGTCTCTTCTCACAGGTATGGAAGAGCTGCCCAAAGATCCTAGCAGCCCTGGAACCAGGAGTCTTGGAACCAGGAGACTGACTGCTTGGACCCATGATTCTTATTGCAAAAAGACCCCTTCACATCAGGAGGATTCTACTACTGATGATTGGCCTATTTTTTTTATTTTTATTTAGCTTCATTGTGCTTCTAAACAGCAGGAAAAAAGGACAAGGTGATGTGCTAGCTAACCTCTCCCTTGTCCGCTGCAGCCCCCATTGTGTTATTGGATTTTTTTTTTGAAAGAAGCAAAACCAACTCCAAGAAGCAAAACCACTACAGAATAATGTTTTGGTAATTTTCCCCGTAGAAGCTGAACCACGACGGTGGTGGAAAAGAAGAAAAAACGCTCACATTATTGACATTGCCAAAGTCCAGAAATTCCTGACTAAAAGGACATTGAGAACTGACCCTGGTGAAGAAACGAAGAATTGTACACAGTCAGGAAGAAATTTGGGACTCCTGCTGAAAAATGTGGTATTGATTGGATTTTGGGGTTTATTCTACAGGTTGCGCCCTGTGTTTTGGATAAAATTTTTAGCCTGTGTTGCCCCCCCATTACTAACCCCAATTTTCTAGAGCTTAATTGTTTTTTGTTTTCAGAGTTTGAGAAAACTCAGCCAAAGGTTTATTGAGTATTCTCAAAGGGGGGGGGAGTTTATGGTGTTATTAGGCATAAATCTAGGTAATTTAGGAGGATGGCTTTGGGGTGTTATTAGGCATAAATTTAGGTAATTTGGAAGAATGGCTTTGAATTTATGTGATCCTAGTACCTTTATGTTAAGTGCTTTTGTTAGCCTTATTAGATTTTTGTAAATTTTGTGTTATGTGCTGATTATTGGCAATTGTAAGATTGTTTGATATTAGATGTAGCCAATATTAAAATAGATAGGCTGAAAGCAGATGTTGTAATTAAAGTTATATGCATGAGAATGTAGCCCCCACGGTGGGAAAGTACAGATAATTGTTCACAGAAGATACCAGAAGGGTAGGGGCTAGTTAAGAAGTACACCCTCCTAGCTAAATTGATAGTGGGATAAGTTAGTGTCCATGAAAGGAACGGTTTAGCAAGAGGAAATACGGATCGGGCCCAGGCAGGCAGGCAATAGACAGAGAACTTGGAAAGGAAAAAAGGATCGGGCCCAGGCAGGCAGGCAATAGACAGAGAACTTGGAAAGGAAAAAAGGATCGGGCCCAGACGGGCAGGCAATAAATATAAAGAGATTGGAAAGCTGGTTGGAAACTTTTAAGGGTATAGTGGATAGAAAAGGTAATTGAGCATGAACATGGGGATTTCAAATATTCAGGAGCATATTTGGAATGGTGATTTGGATTAGTAAGTGGCTGTTGGAAGACTAGCTAGTAATTTTTAAGGAGAGTAAAAAGTTAATTCTGTGGTTGCTAGAGGGAACAGCAGTTGAATTTTGTAAGATGCTAAAGAGTAAAGTTTTGGTGTTTTTGAAATGTTTGTAAATAAATTTAGGCAAAGAAATTAGTTTGCAATTGTTTGGTTATGAATAATTTTGTTGTATTAGCTAAAGAATGTATATAGTGCTATGTAATTGAAATTGTATTAGGCTTTTAGGGTATTGTAAGTGATGATGCAGTAATTTTCCTGTTTTGCCTGAAATTAATAAGGGTATTTGTGTATTTTAAGTAATGATTGTACCAGTAGGGGTATATTTGTTTTTGTTTTTTAGATATTTAAGAGAATTGATGTTAGCTGTATAGTATTTAATGTACCATGCAGTTATTATGGAGTTTAAATTTATGTTTTATGTTTTATGTTTGTTTGTGGTGTTTGTTTTCTGGCCAGAATTGTTGTGGTGTTGTTAAGATGTTTATGTGGTTTATGTTGTGTTTTTTTTCTGCTGTGACCCCCCCCCCTCAGTGTCAGCTTGATCACCTGACACATGAGGGATGGATTGGTAATAGAAATTTGTCACAGGTTGGTGTACAATAGAGAATGGGGGAACCCTGCAGAATTTACATCATTTATTTGTTTTATTCTTGTTAATTTATGTTTGTTGTGTCTGATGTTGTTGGTGTTGTATGTTATGAATTGCATGGTTATAGATGAGCCCTGTTATTAATTTTTTTTGCTTTGTTTTGCATGCCCTTTTTTGTATGTTTTGGAATAGAGGGGGAGATGTGGATGTGGGGTTGCATTTTCCCTATCCTGCTTTGGTGGAAAGTTACAGTAGTGTGGTCACAAGAACAGAGGGATGCTGTGTGTTTTTGCTGCTTGCCTTTTGTATTTTTGCTATTTGTGTGGCCGCCGTTGCTGTTGTGTGGCACGCACATTGGCAGAACCCTCCTGGCCCTTTGGGCCACTTGCGTTACCTGGAGGAGGGAAGTATAGGTAAAAGTAGGGCATTGCGGAAGATATTGTTACGGTTTAGTTAGGCAGTTGGTGGTTTTTTTTTTTTTTGCCTTTTAGCTTTGGCTTGTGTAGATTGTAGTATTGATTTTATAAGCTGGGAATGTACTGCTAATGCCTTCTCTCCTTTTCTTTTTGATTTTAAGAAAAGGGGGGAATTGTGGGAATTTGGCAGATGGGTATGTTAGAAGCTAAGTGTTTAGATTTCTAGGACGGGCAAATTAGGCTGTGAACTGTGTTGTGAGATGTTGGCCTTGGGCTGGTTCTCATTTGCCAAGTAGGCAGTAAACAGGATAATAAATCAGAAAGTTGTACAGGATGATAATTACCCTATGAAGTTACAGCTGTGCTTGTGTGTATCTTATTAACCAATTAGCAATTGCTTGATTGCTTGCTATAATTGTATATAAGAGCATGCTGGAGAGAAATAAATGACTTTGCTACCAATCACATTGATTGCTGGGTTCTGTCCGTGCCCGCCTGAGAGGCACTGCAACGCAACAGTTGTCCAGTCCCAACTTCTGGTGTCAGAGGTTTAGGGACGCTCAGATAATAGGGTTATGGCCATGGTAATCTTGGCGAATAGTCCTTGATGGACCTATCCTCCATGAACTTATCTAATTCTTTTTGAACCCACTTATAATTTTGGCCTTCAAAACATCCCCCAGCAATGAGTTCCACAGGTTGACTGTGCATTGTGTGATGTACTTCCTTATGGTTGTTTTAAACCTGCTGTCTATTAATTTCATTGGGTGACCTGTAGTTCTTGTGTTATGTGAAGAGGTAAATAACACTTCCCTTTTCACTTTCTCCACACCATTCATGATTTTATAAACCACTATCATATCCCTCTTTATTGGCTCTTTTCTAAGATGATCTGTCCCTGTCTTTTTCATCTGTCCTCATATGGAATTTGTTCCATACCACTAATTATCTTTGTTGCCCTTCTCTGTACCCTTTCCAGCTCTAATATATCCTTTTTGAGATGTGGCAACCAAAACTATACACAATATTGAATGTGTGGTTGTACCATGGATTTATAGAGTGGTGTATGATATTTCCTGTCTTATTACCTATCCCTTTGCTAAGATTCCTAACATTCACTTAGCTTTTTTGATTGCTGCTGCTCACTGGGTTAATGCTTTCAGAGAACTATCCAGCTTGTCTTTCTTCAGTGGAAACAGCTAATTTAGATCCAGCATTTTGTATGTATAGCTGGTATTATGTTTTCCAATGTGTATGACTTTGTATTTATCAATATTGAATTTCATCTCCCTTAACAACTGTTTCAGCTTCCACATTAGACAGGGCAACTGCCTTTGGGTAACTGGTGACAAAATCTATCACACCTAATATTATTTTTCCCCTCTTCATTGACTAGGGTATCAGCACTATGGCATCTTTGGCCACCTTGAAAAATGTTTTTTTGGATACTGGTAATGGGTGTAACGGAGCCTTGTGGTGTCCTAAAGGTTTTTTCCACTTCTTGCAAAAGTCACAAGTCCTGCAATATTCCTGTACTTCATTTTGAATATTGGGCCAAAGGAAGTTTTTCTTTAACCTTTCATATGTCTCTTCTGATCTCAAGTAACCAACCAAAGGGAACTTGTAAGCTAATAGCATTAACTCTGCATGATGCTTTCAGGGCACAATCAGTTGTTGGTAGGCTTCCCCAGGACTTTTATTTTTTCCCCAGGAGGTCTTCCCTGTCCATTTTTCCCTCTTCTATAAAGAATCTTTCCTTGTTCTTTTTATACAAGGCATTACTGAGGATGGCCCTCTTATGCTTTCTAGGGAGGGGTCTGCATTGTGTTCTGCTGCAGACTCCATTTGGCTTCTGCTTGCACTGAGAGCTGTCTCAAGCAGTGTGGGAGGATGACTCCTTACTCATCTCACCCCTAGACATATCACTATTTTTTGCTGATAAGGGTGTAGTGGTTTCCTCTCCCTTCTCAAGTGTTTCTTCCTCCTGAGAGTTTACCTCAGCGACCTTGTGGACAGATTTCCTTTTGTTACAGGTCAAAATATTAACAGCTTTGAGCAGTTATATTATGTCATTTCCAACCAAAATTCTTGAAAAAAGACATGCAAAATTCCCTTTAAACCTTCCCACTCTAATTCAATGTAAGCTAAAGGTACTGTGGTTTTAAATTTCCCTACTTCAAGGAGTTTTACCTTCTCCCCTGGGAGCATATCACTCTACCTAGTTGTATCTCTTCTGACTAGAAAATATGTGCTCCAGTGTCTCTCAACTCCTAGCACCCTCTACAATTTACCTTGGCCTCTTTAATAAACTCTTTGTCTACCTCCCAGGAGGTCAGACCTGACAAAATTAATCAGAATTCCCTCGCCTGCCACTGAAGTTTCTGACTCAATGTTAGCTGGAGAGATTGGGGAGTGTATTTGGATCCCACATACCTGGGCTATTGCTTTTTCATGTGTTCAAGAGACACACATAAGTAACACTTTACTGGGCCTTCCTCTTGGGCTGGGGTCCGATAATCAGAGTTACTAGGAGTTGACCGATATTGGGGTGGTGTGGGCTTAGTTACCTCTTCTCTTTCCCAGGAACAAGCTGAGGGCTGCCATTTACTACAGGCTTTTGCCCTTCCCTTTGGAATCTGCACTCTATGAAGGGTCTTACCAGTAAGTATGAGTTAGCAGCCTTGGCTGCCTCTTCAGCAGAAGCTAAGGATTTCTCCCACACAGTTGCTCTTGCCTTAGCTGAACAGACTCAAAGAACTGCTCCTGAGCAATTCAATCTACCAACTTGTTATAATTTTCTGTCCATGTCCTCAATGTATCCATTTGTTCAAATAATCCACCATTTTATGAACACAGTCCTTGCAACTTACTTTTCCAGCTTTTCCGAGGCTTCTAAATATTAAGTGACATGCTTCTGGTATAATTTGAAACCATCTGAACACAGACCCTTTAAAAACTTCATAGCTTCATTTACATCCATATCATTAAACACTTACAAAGCTTTAACAGTCAGTTTCAAGAGTAAGACAGTCATTTTCTGATCATTAGGGATTTTTTACACACAGGATACCCTTTCAAAGATGGTCAAATATTCTTCAGTGCAATCAGTCTCCCTATAACAGAGACAGTTTGTCCCAGCTATGTGATACCTCGTGAGGGGCACCTGTGGACTGAGGGATCTGCCCTGGCATTTCCAAGTCTTTTAAGTTTGTACTCACTATCTTTCTCTCAATCTTAGGCTGTTGCTTCTCTTTCCTTCTCTTCTTTTTTGGCTGCTGCTTCCAACTTACACCCCTGTGATTTCTGCTTTCAGGTCTGAGGAAGAGCTCTGTGTAGTTTAAATGCTTGTCTCTCTCACCACCAGAAGTTGGTCCAATAAACCTTAACAGTAATAGTTCTTAGGGCATCCTGGAGTGTGAGTTTTGTGACAGGTTGGACCCCCACACACACTTCTAAGATGTCACCTGATGCACTGGGATTTCACTGAGCCTCTCCTGCTCAACCAGCCTGGGTTCCCTCTCCCTGCTTTGCTGAATTAGGGTCTCTGGCCTCTTGCAGCATACACATACACAGGTAGGGCCACACCCCACTGCAGACACAGACTGAAATCAGCTCTGTGTGAGAGGACTCCTCCAGCACTCATGTGCGTCCCCTTTTGGGAAATAAACCCAAAATAATATTGTCTTGCACTGTATATAAAAATCTGCACAGCGCAAGCTCATAAAAATCTGCCCTCTTCCTCAATGTAAAGAGAGATGTGCACGATTCTTGCCCCCCCCAGTTTGAAATTACATAAATTGGGTTTAATAATAAACAAAATAAGTTTATTAACTACAAAGGGTAGATTGTAAGTGATTTAAGGGATAGCAAACAGAACAAAGCAGATTACTTTAGTAATAAACAAAAGCTGCAAACTGAGCTTAACACACTAGATAGGTAGGATACAAATTAGCAAATTCTCACCCTAAGTGATAAACAGGCTGGCAGATTCTTAAGGCACAAGTTGCCTTGCCTTTCCCAGGTTTTCGTACACAGGCTAAAAATCCTTCCAGCCTGGGATCATCACTTCCCACAGTTCAGTCTTTATTCCTCAGGTTTTTTTCAGGTGTGTTGTTGTAGGGCGAATGAGGACCCCTCATGTTGTCATTGTCCCTCTTTTATCTTTCCCCCACGTTGCTGGAAAGCTTTTTTGCTATGACCTGGGTCAAACAGTTTCCATTGTGTAGAGCTATCTCTGAGAGGTTTATATTGCACACAGTTCCTGGGATAATCCTTATGGTTGTGTGCATTTCTTCAATAAGCCACGGACATTGTTTGGCCTCATCCAAACACATTCAGTAAATCACAACCTTTCCAATGATACCTTACATGAGCCATCTTGCATAAAGTACATCTCAGTTATGTCATATCCATATCATAAGCATATTTCCATAAAGAATGTGGAATGTAATGTCACTTTGGGCTGCTGTTTCCATTCGTCTGCTTTCTGCTTTCAGGTCTGAGGAAGAGCTCTGTGTAGGTTGAATGCTTGTCTTTCTCACCAACAGAAGTTGGTCCAATAAGTCATAACAGTAACAGTTCTTAGGGCATCCTGGAGTGTGAGTCACCTTGATACTCTCTGCCTCCAGTGGGAGGGAGTCTTTCTTGTGGTGTCTAGGTGTCATCTCCATAACACCTCCAGACTTTTAGCCATTCAAGCATTCTCCTCTGGGCTGTGCTAACTTTGCACTGCAGGTTAACAGTAGGTAAACCCCAATCCCTGAGTCCCTTTAAATATCCAGCCCCTGACACTAGCTACTTATAGAAATTTTAGCTCCTCTGCATCCAAAGGTGCAGTGTACCCGTTTTACCTTAAACCACTTTTGAGCAATTATGATAAAACAAAAGTAAGTCTATTTAAGAAAGGGTAAAGATTTAACTAGAAATGAGAGAAAGTGATAGAAGCAAATGGTTACAGCATTAAACAAAATCATAAAATATGAACCTGGGTCTACACTTATCAATAGTTACCTTTCCTATATAATGAAGTAGGTTTTCCCACCAACGTTCAGTCTGTTGCAGAGCTGGCTAGTTTCTCAAGAACAAGGATCCAAGCATTCATGAAAGCTCCCAGGTCTTTAAGGCAATGTTTCCCAAACTTGGGATGCCACTTGTTTAGGAAAAGCACCTGGCAGGCCAGGCTGGTTTATTTACCTGCCGTATCCACAGGTCTGGCCGATCGTGGCTCCCACTGGCCGCGGTTCGCTGTTCCAGGCCCACACTGCTTCCAGGAGCTCCCATTGGCCTGGAGCAGTGAACCGCGGCCAGTGGGAGACACGATCAGCCGGACTTGCTGACGCGGCAGGTAAACAAACCAGCCCGGCCTGCCAAGGGTTTTCCCTACACAAGCGGTGTCCCAAGTTTGGGAAACACTGCTTTAAGGGATTTCCTCACTGAATGGATGAATCCAGAATGCTTTCCCCTACACTGTGTCATACTGAAACAGTCTTTTGTCATAGCCAAGGTGATCTCCTTCCTGTTATAATGTTCTTTTTCACTTACAAGTGGCTTCGATCGTTTGCAGTTATCTTTGATGGTTTTCGATTGACTGTTCAGGGATGCAGCAAGGGTAGACAATAGAACCTTGCAGTATTTAAGCAGCTCAATAGGGAGGGGTGAAAACTCCCTTTTGCTTCAATGGTTCTTCACCGAGACACAGTACCATGATGACTAATTTCTACTCTAAGGTCATAATGCATATTTTCAATATAAATATATTATTCATTGAATATTACTCATACATACATCTCGCAATTATTATGAATCTCACCAGTTACAAGTTTTCCATAGATGAGCAGTGGACCACCTCGCACCATGCCACACCAGCAGTCTGACCAATTGTGCAATTGTGCTAGAGTGATAGTGGAGTGGGAGCATGCTGCATCTCTTAAAAGGAGTTTGTGTGTGTGTACGTGCATGCACACACACATACACAGGATTTTTGGGAGGTATTCTGCCTTCTTGAGGCAATACAAGTGCACTGCTTTTTGCCTGAGGTTGTGCTGAATTGGTGTGATTAAGCCCAAGATGTTCAAAATTATCAGGAATAGTGTTCTTCAAACATTACCTATTGTGAAGAGTAATTACTCACAGAACTAACCTGTTTCTGCTCAGTGGAAGTTCATGAGTAGGTGAGAGGGGCAAAATTAGACAACTGCAGCATCAGTTGTTCAAGTCTGTTCAAATGATAAACAAAACCATCCTAGAGACTGACTTTATCTTTTCAGATAAATTAATGTTAACAATGAAAGTGAACCCCCCCCCAAAATACTAGAACCCACAAAATTAGCTTCTAGAATCATATCCTTTGCACAGAATATTTGTTAAACAATTAATAAAATATTTTCATTAAATAATTCAGAGGGAGTTTGATGAAATAAAAACACAGAGATGACATAATTTTGATCTTTTAATTCATACCTTAGTTTTCAGTCATGCGTTATTATTTGAAAAAAAATCAATGTTTAATTCTGGAATAAATTTGAAATTGCACAAATCAACAGAAGGCCCAAACTGACTTGGAACAGAGATGGATGAAATGTAGTCTACCATGTGTGATACTAACTGAAGTCCCAGGTGACATGTAGAGCTGTAGAATGTCAGTTCTGCTTGGCCCTTGTTTCCTCTAGATCCATACAAATAAAAGAGACACATTTGGGGAGGAAGTGAATTTGTTACACAGATACATAATGCAGACCACCCCTGATCAGTCCATAGGTTTTGACAGATTGAGGTGTCTCTGATTAAAGCACAAAGCTTAAAAAGACTGAGAACAACCAGTGAAGAGTTTGGTGAAATTTTTCAGACAAGTTCTTTTATGCCAAAAAATGAAGATTTGTCTCAGATGAAAAATTTTGTGAATTTGTGTCATTTGCTGAATTTTTTCAATCAACACAAAAACCTAAATAAAACACCCTGAAATGTTTTGTTTCGATATTTTGTAACCAAACTGTTTTGTTTTATTTGAAACAACTTTGTTTCAAACTTAATTTTAATTTTTACAATGATTTAAAAACTCAAACTAAACATTTCATTTGATCTGATTTTTTTTCAGCTCTTCAAAAAAATCAAAAGTAAAATTTTGTTTTAAAATCTGTTATTCGTATAGCTCACCTCTGTAGTCACAATTTGTTGGAAAAGACGTGTTAATGGTACTTAAACCAATGCTGGCTGAGCTTTAGGCCTGCAAGGGAGCCATCAAGGACATGTTGTTATAATTAGGTCTATAAATTTGCCCTAATTGTAAGCTCTTTTGTAAAAAGCATAGAACATGATAAGATGTTACAATAACCTGTAATAAGAAACATTGATGTAAAGTAGGTCAAGTGCTTTCAATAATGAATATTATAAACAGGAGCAAGAGAACCAGAAAGAGGAACTAAATTAGTCCAAACAAAAAAAGGCCACGCTGATACAAATTAGGGACTATTTTCATGTCGTGCATGGTAAAAACAGAAGATGTGAAACCAGAAATTAATTAACTAAATTTGGGGTTTCATATAGTAGGCATAATTAGTGGAGAAACTAATGACAAACTATTCCAGTCACTCCCTTTTTGGATCCTTGAAGAAAAGGACTTGGTGGGGGAAAGAAGAAGAAGATGTTTTTTTTTATAAAAGGTTAAAATATTTTTATTGGTGTGTTTGCCATGGTGATAAGCAGGCTGAAATCATTATACCAAACTGTGACTGGAGGTTGTTGCAGTGGCCTCTTGCCTAATGGGGGACCACAGGTGCTGACTTTTGGTTTTGCCAGTGGGTGCCCTCCCTAGGCCCCACCCCTGCTCTGCCCCCTCCCTAGCCTCCTTAGGCCCCACCCCTGCTCACCCCTTCCCCTTCCAGCCCACTGCTCACTCCTCTCCGCCCCCTCCTCCAAGCACCTCTTCCAGTTTTGGAGGGAGGCTATTTTCAGCATATTTATACACTTCTTTCACATTCTAGTTATTGAATGTGACTATCATTGTCATCTTAACATTTTAATCATTAAAATAGTAAAGAACTACCTAATTACATCATCATGAATTACAGTACATTAAAATCATTACACACACAAGTTGTCTTCACTAACATCCTGGCCCTATAATTATAGTATGAACAAATGAAAACAAAAACAAAAAACTTTAGTCCCTTCCACAGTCTTGCACCCCAGGCCCACCCTGCTCCTTACCTCTTGACCACAGTGCCCTCCTGACCACAGCATCCACCCATAAAGCCGGCCTGCATTCACCTTATTTACAAACTCCACTGCCTTCATGGATTGGCATGTGTACCCATGCCAAAATTAAAACTCCCAGGCTCAGAGTGGAGTAAGATCTAAACAGCAGGCTACTAGTATCAAGATATACACTCTACCTCCAGTGGCCAAGATTCATGCTCTCTGTATATTAGGATGCACCCAACATGGCCATAATGACAGGATTCACATTAGAGAAAAAAGGTGGGTAAGGTAATATCTTTTATTGGACCAGCTTCTGTTGGTGAGAGAGACAAGCTTTGGAGCTTTCACAGAATTCTTCTTCAGGAAGAACTCTGTGAAAGCTCCAATGCTCATCTCTCTCTCTCTCACCTACAAAAGTTGCTCCAATAAAAGATATTACCTCACTCACCTTGTCTCTCTAATTTCCTGGGAACAACAGGGCTACAACAACACAGCATACAAAAATGCAGGATTCACATGAGTGACCGTCACACCAGGGCACTATTTTTAGGATTCATCTTAGCATAATATCATCATTACACCAAGGAAATAGTGGTGTATTATTCTGGCACCACCATTTGAGTGGAGGGTTTAATATAAAAATAAGCTGGTATGAGGATCAGGTTCTCAGCCAGCATAAACGAATGTAGCTCCATTGATTTAAATGAAACTATTTTAATCTACATTTGCTGAGAAAATGTTTCTCATACTTGTTCCTTCTGTAGCAGATGATGTTACATGAGCCTCAAAATCCTTCCAATCATGTTAGGTTTTGTCCTTCTGAGGTGCATTGCATTCAGAGCTAATTTTGAAACATATTTTAATCCAAAAATCCAATAGAATCAATAATGTTCAAATAGGTTTTTGGAAATGAAAATTAAACTATACAAGGACTTTAGAAGTGAGTGTGAGCAATCACTCCTACTAGGGTTTTATGGCTCCAATGAGACCCTGAAAATTTCTGTCCTTGTTCCCACCATACTGTATCACATTTGAAGGTTTAGCATTGTACAATATTACACTATAAAAGAATGATCAATTACAATGACATGCTTATATCTGCTGTTGGAATTTGAAAATTTGTACAAAGTAAGAGGAAATGTTAAAATGTATATATAAAGCCAAAATGTAAATTTCAGCCATTACTACATTTCTGAAAAAGACCTGGGACAAGGCACAGAGTATGATATGGTGTCCTAGTATTCTTTTTCTCCTTATTGTTAAAGCATGGAGTGGTGTTGGCTGTTACATACCAATTTATAAATCAGCATTAGAATTCAGTATCAGAGAAAAAAGAAATTGCTCACTCTCCCTGCTGAAAGATCATGAAAACCACAGTTAAGGTAAAGGTAATAATAGGAGATATACCAATCTCCTAGAACTGGAAGGGACCTCAAAAGGTCATTGAATCCAGCCCCCTGCCTTCACTAGCAGGACCAATTTTTGCCCCAGATCCCTAAGTGGCCCCCTCAAGGATTGAACTCACAACCCTGGGTTTAGTAGGCCAATGCTCAAACCACTGAGCTATCCCTCTGTAGAGAAATACATGGCGTCTGTAAAGGAAGAAAGTAATGTTCCAGAGTAAAAGGTTGCAGTCATGATGGTCTGGGGTGAACAAGAGGTTTATTTTCTCAGTTTTTCCTCATCTTGCACATGTGCTTAGAAGAAAGGCAGTAACAGTGTCTATATATGAGGAAGAGAGGGAGAAAACATTTAGAAAGGCAATGTTATACACCTATAGATCAGAGTACTGCACTGAACCCTAAAATGGGGAGTTGTATGTAATCTCTGACTATGTAAACTCTGCATAGTTTTTCCACTGACTCACAGGCCCTAGTGCTTATTGAACAAACTAAAAAAATCTTTAAAATTGAAGAATCAACATGACTAAACACAATAAGAGAAAAGATGCTGAAAGAAAAAGTTACATTTTAGCATTCTTATGAGTAATACAGTAAAAAAAACAACAAATAAACAAACAAAAAACCCAGAACCCACAATTCAGCTCCTTAATCATGAAATGGAGAAATGGAGTTCAGGTTGTTCACTATGGCTTTTCTGCAAATAAGGCAGATTTCTGCCATCTAATAATAAGACAGTTTAGTAGATTTACAACTTTAATTAGGAGAGACAAGGGTGTGTGAGGTAATTTATTGGACCAACTTCTGTTGGGGAGGGAGAGAAGATTTTGAGCTACACAAAGCTCTTCCCCAGGTCAGTAGTTAGAGTGTCACAGCAACGATCTTGTATTTAGCTGTGACACTCTAACTGCCAACATGAGGAAGATCTCTGTGTAGCTCAAAGCTTGTCTCTCTCCGCAGCAGAAGTTGGTCTAATACAAAAATATTACTTCACACTATCTCTCTCTAATATCCTGGGATTGACCTGGCTACAACAACACTGGATACAACTTTAGCTTGGAACGTTTTCTCACAAGACATACACAGAAAGAATCCTAAGCACAAAGTTCTATTAATATGCAAGAAAAAATAGAGTTTTAGTGATTAGTATGATCATGGCAAAAATCTAGATTTCCCATCAAGGTCATATCTGCACATGTTCTCCTACACACGTCAGAGTTTTGATACACACTTGACCATTTTCATCCTTAAATCTTACATTCTTATTTCTGTGGAATGTATTTTCAAATGATCCACCATAATGCATAAAAGATTATTTGGAACATTATTAAAATAGTCGATGACTACTCAAATTGGTACAATTAGGCTTCAGAGTTAATATTACACTGGGAAGAAAGGGACAGCTCAGGAGTCTCAGGAAGACAACCTTTCATTGTCTCACATTCAGAAAGCTATTTTTACCACCAGAAGGATTAGAAATGTTTCTTTTCAATTAAAGCTTAAATTCTGCAGAAAACAGTAGAACTAATAAAACTTAGAAAGACCTTAAATCTGTTCCAAAATATGGGATTTCTGAATTGTATATGTAATGTTCAGTGTACTAATGTTTCTGGAATGACCCAGGGTCCTCCTTCGCTGCATAGCTACGGAACTACTTTTTCTTTCCTATTTTACTCCTTTCTGAGCTTCTTTTCTGCCCAGTCCAACTGCCACAGATGCAGACCCTAGGCACGGACAAAAGACTCCATTGCATGAATTTGAAAAGTTCTCCAACATCCTATTGCCTGGATGGTTCTTTGCCAGACCTTGGAAGGAAGTTTAAAAGGCCTAAAAGTATTATGCTGTCTAGAGAGAGCAAAATGTGATTTGAAGAATTAAAATATTTTTTTGAAACATGATGTGGATTAAAAAACAAGTTAGAAATATGTAGGATGCTTAATCCAAGAAGTTGTGTATGAAGTCAAAATTGAAAGAAAACTAGATTTTAAGATGAAATCTTTAAAAGATAAAATTATGGGGCACTAACCATCTTTGTGTTGTATGTATAGCACCTAGCACAATGGAATCATGATTCATGACTGAGGCTCCTAGATTCTGCAGCAATAATAACAATATGAAAAACTTAAGGGAAACCTTAGAAACCAGATGGTAATTAATCTGTGCTGCCAGTCTAAATATGCTATGTATTGCTCTGGTAAGTTAAAACTATCACCATTATTCAGTGATTTAAAAAAATAATAATTTGTTTTAGAAAATTTTGTCAAGGTCAGGTTATTCAGAAATTATTGTGATTTTAAAATTATACTTTTTTAAAGGTTGAAATAACTGGCTTTATGCATACCTTCTACATGTACGATGTGCAGGCTGATAAGTAGTTACTATTTGCAATAGTAATTTATATGTGAATTAATGAGAAATGGAGCCCTATTTTAAAAAGAAAGATGTGTTCTTATTTACAGATAAGATTAATCTCAGAAATAAATCTTGTTAAAATATCATTTTAATCTTCAATTAATTCCTTCTAATTGTATAGTAAGGTATATATTGTTTCCTCAACAAAAAAAAATCAAAATCTGATAAATATAATAAAATCTGAACAGAGCATCTGAAGAGAGAGTCACTATTGTTGGCACAGTAAGATGGCAGTTGCACCTCCCTGTGTCAATCTAATGCTTTTCATCCCAAAGGAATTCAACCAAAGAAGGGCATGTGGTGATACCACTGCCAGCCTCTTCAGATTTTCCACAGGGGGAATAGCTCTAACTTGTGCCTGAAGCATTTTCAGTGAGGTTATACTGAATCAGCACATCTCCTTCTTGTTGCTTTCAAGTTCAAGATCAAATTAGTCAGGGCCAGTGCTACCATTAAGGCGAACTAGGCGGTTGCCTAGGGCACCAAGATTTGGGGGCGCCAAAAAACAGTGCCCCCAATTTTTTTTTACAGCGTTCCTCCCCGAGCGCGTGGTCGCCGCTCCACTTCTCCCGCCTCCCAGCTTGCAGCGCCAAACAGCTGATTGGCGCCGCATGCCTGGGAGGAGAATTAGAGCGGGAGCGGCATGCTCGGGGAGGAGGCAGAGCAGAGGTGAGCTGGGGTGGGGAAGTGCCGCACGTCTCCCCGGGGGGGGGGGCACCTCTGGGTGGAGGGGGGGCGGGGAGCTGCCACAGGGCTGCGGGGGGGGGGGCGCGCAAGCCAAGGGCCTGAAACTTCCTTGCACCGGCCCTGAAAGTAGTTGATTCTGTCATCTTGGTTCTCCTCCCCTAAACTTCTTCATTTTAGAAGCCTTGCCCAATGTCCATTAGAGATTGATTCCATGTGATTGCCCTGGAATTGATGAGGAAGTCTGACCCTGCAATGCTTTAGGGATAACTTGTGTTCATGAGGAGTTTCTCCTTTTTGAATCCCAATTTGTTTATTTTGTTGCAGATATTGTGCTTCTGCTTCTTCGTCCACTTTGAGTTACACTGCCAGTCTGACACTTTCAGCACTTACAAAATTCAATGTGCCGCCTATATATTTCTGCCTTAAAGCGGTACACTTAAGTTTAAAGAGTTCCATTTGTTAGGCACTAACTCTGCCTTGTAGATCAACTTTCCTATAAAGGCCATACTTGCATGAATTTCACTAGCATGCAGGAACAGTAGGCACAAATTAGATCACCCTGCATGGCCACTCAGTACAACAAACCTCCCATTTGTAAATGGAGCAAGAATTTACATTCATAAACAAGAAGAGTGGCTTAAATCCTTTAGCAGAACAGTTAGTTCTCAATAAAATAATGGTTGCATTAAAGAAATAAAGCATTAATATTTTCTGAGGCTGGTGAAATAAGATTTATATATGCTACATAGCATCACAAGATTGTGTTTAAATTAACCTTGCTTTGATTATTCCTGAGGTGATTTTTTGCTGCTTTTGTACTCAGAGCAGTAACAAAGAGCAATTTCTTAATGAGTAGTGGGAAGGAATGGAAAGTTCAATTACAACTGAAAAGAACCATGCCAAATCAGTCCTTGCCTGAGGTGGAAACTAACATAAGAATGTGTATATATTACATTGATGATGAGGCAGGTAATCACTATGAGGAACAACTCTCACAATTTTATTACATAACAATATACAAAATAAAAATCAGTTCTATCTTTTTTAATCAAAATTTTGTCTTCTAAAGTAGATTTATATGAGCAAGCACTACAGAATGGTTCATCTCAAATGTTAAAGCCTTAAACTGACATATATCTTACAGGCTAGGGAGAGTTTCTCTCTCCACTCACAAATGTAATACTATATAAAGTGTACAATATGTGCAGTGTATTATTTAAAAAGTATAATACTGTTGCAATATTTATATGGCACTAAATTCAATGTGGTTAAGTCTAGCTTATTATTACACTAATATATACATTTGTGATTCTGTTTGTAATTGTTTTTGTCCAGCTTTTATTTAAGGCTCTAGGGCAGGGCTCAGCAACCTCTGGCACGTGGCTCGCAAGGGTAAACACCCTGGCGGGCCAGGCCAGTTTGTTTACCTGCCACGTCAGCAGGTTCAGCCGATCACGGCTCCCACTGGCTGTGGTTTGCGGTCCCAGGCCAATGGGGGCAGCGGGAAGTGGCATGGGCCGAGGGATGTGCTGGCTGCGGCTTCCTGCCACCCCCATTGGCCTGGGATGGTGAACTGTGGCCAATGGAAGCTGCGATTGGGTGAACCTGCCAATGTGGCGGGTAAACAAACTGTCTTGGCCCACCAGGGTGCTTACCCTGATGAACCGTGTGCCGGAGGTTGCCAACCCCTGCTCTAGGGTGCATTTGCAATTTTAACTCATAATAGCAAATGTTAAAAAAAATTAAAATCAAGACCATTTTCTTCCTGTTATATGTTTAACTGCCCCATCGCTTTCTACCCTCCCCCACCAAAAAGTACATGCAGTGATTCAGTGGATCTGTGACACCTGGATAGAGCCTACATTTAATTTTCTCTTTTCATTGAAAAAATAAATTTTGTCATTTTGTTCTGATTAAGAATTTGGAGATCTTGTTTTAACTTGTGTGTGTCAAGAAGGTCTTCACTACTAAGGTACATATGTGACAGAGAGGCCCACTGGGGATTCACTACTCTGTGTCAGCCTACACAGTCACTACACCTAACAAACACACTGTTGTCATAATCTGTATCTAAAAAGAGTCATGTAAGGTATAATATACAAACTGATAACATGCCAGTCCTGAAAAGTCACTGTGTGGCATTATCTGGAGTGTGTACAAAGAGTTATAAATATGTCTAGAGTTATGTTTTTAAAATGTGTTTAGCAAGCAATACATAAGCCCAGTCTGCCCTAGACAAAGGAATGTATTTGCTTTCCTGACCAGACTGGTCATCAGGCTAAGACAATGAAGGTATTTTTACATAAAAGGCAAACAAAGCCCTCAACCTACTGAGCGGGGTAGATAGATTCTTAACTATCATGACTGGGGGTCGGGGAAGAGACTGCACAAATTAACAAGGCATCAGCTCCCTGGTGGTCACAGCACCCCAGGAGAGTTTCCTGGCTTTTGAAGCAGGGGGAATGAACTTGGAGAAGATATAAAGAGAGAGAAAAAGACATTTTGGCAGTCATCACTTGAGGGACTAAAGGACCCAGAGCTCTTGAAATCACAGAACTTTGGATCCTTCAAACAAAGGTGTTGAAGTCCCTGGGAACTGAGTATAGGTGACAAACCTGCTTAGGCAAAGATTGTAACTTGCTGTAAGTTTTCGTCTTAGGAGCATATTTTTACTTGTGTTTGTTTGTAACCCCATTTCTATCCTTATTCCTTCCAACTGATATCACTTAAACCCATAACTTTTTTTTTACTTTTAATTTATACCAATTCAGTGCTATGATTGAAATAGAGAGTTTGTAAAATCATGGCTAAATTAGCAAACGGCTGTTTACTGTCTCTTTAAAGAGGCAACAAACTGAATAATTTCTGTGAGTGTTCCAGGAGAGGGATGAACGCTGCAGGGGCAGGCAGACTGTTTGGGGAATATGGGAACTGGGGTCAATCTGCAAAAAGTAACTGGGTGGTGGAAGCTGGGGTGTGACCTGCATTCTTGTTGGCTGGCTGTTAATGTCAGGGCTGTGAGCCACAGTAGCATAACATTTAAGGCAGCCAGAGTTGCAGGGCAGGTGGTGACACAACCCCTTACTGGTTTGGGTTGAACATGACATAGTCATCCCTTGCCAAATGCAGTATTCATAATCATATTTGCATAATACAATATGTATATTGTATACAGCAGGGGTCGGCAACCTTTCAGAAGTGCTGTGTCGAGTCTTCATTTATTCACTCTAATTTAAGGTTTCGCATGCCAGTCATACATTTTAACTTTTTTAGAAGGTCTCTTTCTATAAGTCTATAATGTATAACTAAACTATTGTTGTATGTAAAGTAAATAAGGTTTTTAAAATGTTTAAGAAGCTTCATTTAAAATTAAATTAAAATGCAGAGCCCCCCGGACCGGTGGCCAGGACCCGGGTAGTGTGAGTGCCACTGAAAATCAGCTCGCATGCTGCCTTTGGCACTCGTGCGATAGGTTGCCTACCCCCGGTATACAGTTACTCAGAGATGAAATAAGAACTTGTTATGCAAAAATACAACTATTTAAGATTCCAAATTCAGTGCAGCACAATCTTTTTATAGGTGGAGCTGGTAGTAACGTCTATTAAAGGTGGTGCCATTAGTACTACCAATAATAAAGATTGCTCAACATTCCCCCCGGGCTTCTTATTTATAAACTTATAACTTCACCAAACTTTGACTTTTTCAGGCTGAAATTCTTCATTGTGGATGTCATTTCTGGAAATTTTCAACAAAAATGGGTGAGCCATTTCCAAGAACAAGAATAAGAACTTCTCTTTATTTCAGTTTAATTTTTTTATAAAACCTAGGAAATTACATACAAAAAATATGCTGAATGAACATTAACGTTATAAAGTCAAACATTCAAAAATTAGAAAATGCCAGAATGAAGGTTGTGTGGGCAACCTTTATTTGCCCTGTTATGCTTGTTCATTATGATACAGTCTTAATTTACCTGATTACATTCTATTTTTCCACAGGACTGCTGTCTCGTTCAATCAGCAGGACGAATCAGGGTTGTGTAGTGACATCTGCAAAATTTGCTATTTATGTCATGACCAGCCCACAAAAAATGTGTGATTTCTCTGCTATTTAAGTAAACCCCTACAAATAATTCTAAAGTTTATCATATTTGAAGTATTCTTGTACAAACACTTATGAAATTAGCTAAAGTATACTGTAATGTATACCGTGCTTGCTATGTTAGAATCTGGTCCTTGAATAGAAAATAAATCAGTGAAATGGCAGATAAATAAATTGAGTGGCACTCACATAAACATGGTTAGGGGCATGGTATAGGAGTAAATATCTGACTTAGACAGATTTTTTCTCTTATGCACTAGCACAGTGACACCAACTTCATGCACATTCTTTCTGAGAGGAAGCTGACCTATATGTCTTCCTCCTGGCACCTGCCTTGTAATCAAGTATTGACCAGTAGCACAGCAGCAGAGATGCTACTGCTCTGAGTATCTATTGGGTTTCCGGGAAACTGGGCGGGCGGAAGCCCGCCCAATGCTAAAGGATCCCCCCCAGCCTGAGGGGAGTATCTACAGGACCTCAGAAACCCACTAAATTTGGGGGACAACTAATAAAAGAACAGGGACAGGAGTGCAGTCAAAGGGTCATAAGAAGGGAGCCAGACGGGGACACCGAGCAGAGAACCCCGGACAGCGCCCACTGCTCCTCGAAGGCGTCAAGGGAGCCTGTGGACGCTGCCCAGAGGAACTCCGCCCGGATACGTGAACGGACTAAGGACCGGAAACAAGCCCCGCAGTCGCAGAAGTCTCCATTGGCCAACCACCTTTCCCTGGTCGCGTAGATGGCCAGTTTAGCCAGGGCGAGTTGGCGGCTCCTCCATGGGGCCGTGAGCATGGGCGTGTACTTGGCGCGGTTTACCACTGTCCCAGACACCTGCCCCTTCTGTGGCGTGAGGGAGACCCTGGCGCACGTTTACTTAGAGTGCGCCAGGTTGCAGCCCCTATACCGGCTCCTCACCAATATCCTGTTACGTTTCTGTTTGCACTTTTCCCCTCACCTCCTTCTCCATGCACTCCCTATCCGTGGCCCCACAAAGTCGCGGGACATCCTGGTCAACCTCCTCCTCGCCCTGGCTAAACTGGCCATACTGCTCTGAGTAAGGTGGCAGGAACCTTTCTCTTTTTCTGAGTGCTTCTGCATGAAGCCTGAAGCAACGGGAACTAGTGGTGGCTGGGGAAGCCCATGCTTCACTCCTCAGGATCTCTGAATGAGGCCAGGAAGAAATAATATTTGCAAGTTCCAACTGAGGGGTTTAGAAGTTGGGAAGATTTACCTCAATGATGCTGTTTTAGTGGCTGCTCATAAACTTGGGTGTAGGAAAAATGAGAAAGGAGAGAATACAGTTGGTGGTTTTATAAGCATCACTTTGTTCCCTGATGAAAGACCTCCCTAACACTGTGAGAGAAACATATTTACAACTTTTGTTTAAAATTTAAGAGAATTTCAGGATATACTACTTAATATACATTCTGCTCTGTCAGAAACTGGATTTTTTTAAAGAAACATCAATTTAAATATATTAAAGATGACCATCTCTTTAAATGCAGGCAACACAACTTTACAATAATGTACTAAACTAATGAACAAGTATAATCACACTGTGTAACTTGATTATTCATCTCACTCTTAAATTCTGAACATAATTAATTATGAATGGCAAAATGATCAAAACAGGCAACTAATATTAGAAAAAGTGCCAATAAAAAAGATCATTCTTTGAAATATGGATATTAAGTTTAAAGTACTCCAGTGAATGTTAGGTAGGCAAAGAAATTCATCCTGATTTCAACAGCTGGCTAAGTAATGGCTTTATACTTGCTATTGTGATTAAATATTCATCCAACAATTGCATCAGTTTGTAAGTGAACAGCATATTATTTAAGTAGTCAAGGTACTTTTTTAATAGGAAATCTTCCATGGATACATTTAAAAACATTGAGATTTTGGTTGAAAAATTGCTATCCCTGTTTTTACAAGGAAGATGGATATTTTAATTGTCATGTATGATGTAGCTATATCTTGGCAATAGCCATATACTATGCGAACAAATACATTGACCTTTGGACTGTGAATTAGTTTAGTCTAGGATATAGTTATTGCTCACAAAAAGGGAAATAGTTATCTTTTATATAATGTTTTCATAATCCTATCCTAAATTCATACAAATATTAACCAGTACATAGCATGTAACAAAGCTAAAATGATCCACTACTGTTTTATCTTATTTTTCATTCACTGAAATGTCATTTTTCTTTACTATAGCAATTGTATATATCTTAAAAATATTCACATTTTCCCTAAAAAGTAAGGTCTCCGATCAAAGAGAAACCTAGAATGAAAAAGCTGTAAGAAAGAGACTTATGGGTTTACTTAACAAATAAAGTCAAGCCACATAATTGTGCATTAGTTCACTTTATCCTCTGAATGAATAAATAAAAGTGAACCCATAAACCATTCCTTTCTTAGAAGTTCCCCCCCCCCTTCTCCATTCTCTCTGATCTTGACAGACTGGGATCTTTAAAAAACAAAAACAAAAAAATTAGGGATGTTTTACCTGAGACTGCACTGCCATATAAATCTCTTTAGCACTTTCCACTACTGTTGTTTTTCTTCAGTATTTTTTTTCTTATTGATATTGTCAAGTAAATACTTCATATTGTGTAAAGGCTTTGGGGGCTGATACTGCACAGGACTAAATAGTGTTTAAGTAGACAAATAAAGGAGTTTTATTCCATAGTAGGTTTTTAAACTGTTACAGCAGGCCTAGAAAGCAAATTTTGCATCCTCTGTTTGTTTGTCATTAATCCAAATTCTGTAGTCCTAACTCGGGGGCCAATCCTTATTCTGTTTTGAATTCACTGAAATTTTCCATTCCTTTACAAAGAGAAGGGCCCCCAGAGCTGAAGTAAATTCCAGTACAAGATCCTGTCATCTCATCCACTTTGGGAGACCTTTGATCCTGCCTATGCTTTAGTTCCTGGACTCGTTTGATTGAATCAAAATCTCAGCTTTTTAAAAAAAGGTTATTTTTCTCATATTGTTACAAAGAAAACCTTGACAATGTGAACAGAATGTAACTGATGTCTGAGTCTGCAGAGAGCCTGAAACAATAGCTTTGAGGTGTGAACTGGCTCAGGCATCAGAACAGGATGCTAACTCCAAAACCCACTTCTCTGAGGATGCCCTGCTAATACCATCCCAGCAGAGGACCTTCTGTGTTGCATGAGAAGAGTGCAGTGGGCCTTGCCTGCTTCTTCATATGCATCCTGTCCTCTGGAGTAGGTACTGTGGGATACTTTGCTGCCTGGCTCGCCTGTCTGGAGAGCAAGAAGGGGCCCCTGCTGCTAATACTGGAGGGGAAGGAGGATCATCATTCCACATTCCTAGAAGCTCATGTTTCAGGGTTTCAGCCAGCCACCAGCAGGAGTCAAGAAAGGGTTCTGCCTTGCTCCCAATGTATTCTGGGTTTCTATGTTTTGTTTTATTTTGTTTTGTTCTAAAATTCCTCTGAAGCATCAGGGATGGTCATGGCTGGAGATAGGACATTGGATGGGGAGGGCCAGTCTTCTGAGCATTCTGTCTCTCAAGTGCTTCACTGGCTGGTTCGTACTCAGATGATCAGGATCTACCTGATCACCATATGTGGGGTCAGGAAACAATTTTCCCCAGGTCATATTGGCAGTAATCTTAGGGGTTATTTTGCCTTCTTCTGCACCATGTGGGTATGGATCATTTGCCAGGATTAATGGGTATATCTCACTTAAGCATTTCCCTGCCATGTGGAGACCTTGGGCTCTGGTGAACTTAAGTCCCTCCTATTCACTCCCTGTGGCACATGACAGTCTAAGCTACTGTGCGTAGGCTGTAATACTTGGTCTAATTTTGGTGGTTGGGTTTAATGTGCAGGTGTGTGGTGGTTTTGGCAGCCTGTGATATACAAGAGGTCAAACTAGATGATCTGGTGGGCCTTTCTGGTCTTAAATTCTGACTCCATATGGGGACCAGGGCCACATGGGGTGTTGTTGTCTGTTTAGGGCCCTGGATTATGTTAATAGGGTTAGGGAGACCTATTCGGTCTATGCATGAATATGGGGACACAATCTGTTCAGTGATATTAATATAAATCTCATAACTCACAGTAATTAGCTGACTGAAGCAATTTATTTCAATCTGAGTGCTTGTGCTTTGCTAACTAATGAATGGAATTGAAGGAGAACTGTATTGTTTCAGAAAGCATTTGTGTAGATCTATGGCTCCACAAAAATGAATTGTGCACATAGTGGTGATGGATTAACATAGTCTATTGCAAAACCTCGAGTAAGCCTAAACCCGTCAGGATTTTTATTGCTCTAAGAACAATGTTTTGTGCCTGACAGCAATATAATTGTTCACAAGGTGAACTGCTGTGCACTGCTCATATTAATAAAAGAACAATCTCACCCTTCAACCCCTTTGAACAGAGTTATGAGCAAGTCAGTAAAGAGAAGTTGTTTGCAGCTGAAGTAAGAACAGCTTCCTTGGAAACAGACCCTTGTGGTGCTGTCATCACTGTCAGATGATGGGTAAGGAAATTGCTTTTCCTGACTATTCAGTCCTTCCTAAAGGTGAGGAAGAATTTAATAGATTCAGCTCTCCATTTTTCCAAAATATTTTCTTACACATTTCTTACTGCAGTCTCCATAGTTGTTCTAGCTATACCTGTGATTTTCAGGCTGCGAGCTAAGCACTGAAAGTGACTGACTGCTTTTTTTTTACATTTTTAAATAAATTAATCCAGAGTTCAGATAATATCAACACGTAATTTAATTATATGCATTTCTATTGCACAATATTGTAACTAATTGTTTCCCAGGTTGTAGCATGCCAGGCCCAAAGGCTATTATTATCTGTGTATGTGGAGATGGGTACATTGCAGACACACACTCACCTACATGCAATTTTTGTAGCCAATGTACTCTGACATTGAAATACTGGAATTAACGATCAGTGGTTAGCAGAGATATAAATTTATAGGGCCAGATCCTCAGAACCTCTTGAGGCACTAGCTGAGGCTTCCCCTAGCAGGAGGATGGCCACCTCCTCCTTGGCTTCCCCACTAAAGGAGGTCAGGGGTGGGGTAGAGAGCCAAAATGCAGTGCACTCTAGTGATTCCACCTGGCAGAGCTGTACTTTAAGGGATGTTACGTACTGCTGTTAGTTAAAGCAGCTCTGAGGCCACTCTGACATGTGCCAGGGAACAATTCAGCCCCTGGTAACTCCCAGGAGTAGGGGACATACTTCTTTCAGGCCGAACTTCCTTCATTTTGTCTATCTCTCCCCCCACCCCTCACAAAAAAAAACAAAAAAAAACCACGAACAACAACAGCAAGGCAAAAACAGCAACAGGTCAAAAATTCACTTTCTTTTCTGGAGTCTTTATGTTTGTAAAACATTGAGGGCTCAATTCTGATGTGAACACGTATGAGCAACTCCTGTTGAAATAAACAGGGTGTCAATTGGGCACATGTGAAGGGACAATTTGTCTCTAAGTAATATTGCTCTGCATATTATACTTATCTATGGGTTTGCTGCCCTTCTGAATTATTCTGGATTATCAATTTATTTGGCATTTTTAATCATTTTGCCTAGAACTAGAAGTCAGTTTTACTTGTTTTCTCTCTAACGTAATTCACCTGAGGCCATATTCTGCCAAGTACTTTTATCCACAACTTCCATTGACTTTAGAGGAAGAGACGGACAGGGTATGCTCTTGAAGTCTTTACTGTTTGATGATGAAGATGAACCATTTCTTATGTGAATGTGAGGAAGAAAGATGGTGGGAGAGGGAATTAAAATAAAAAAGAGAAAACAAAAACATCCCCAGAACTCACAGGAAGTCTATGTCTGTTGCTGCTTAGTCTAAGACAGGTGTAGGCAACCTATGGCACGGGTGCCGAAGGCGGCACACGGGCTGCTTTTCAGTGGCACTCACACTGCCCGGGTCCTGGTCACCGGTCTGGGGGGCTCTGCATTTTAATTTAATTTTGAATGAAGTTTCTTAAACATTTTAAAAACCTTATTTACTTTACATACAACAATATTTTAGTTACATATTACAGACTTATAGAAAGAGATCTTCTAAAAACATTAAAATGTATTACCAGCACGCAAAACCTTAAATTAGAATCAATAAATGAAGACTCAGCACACCACTTCTGAAAGGTTGCCGACACCTGGTCTAAGATATGCATTTTTTGTTTTTAAAGATGTTTATTTCCCTGTGTGTGTTGGGGGGATGAGAGAAGCTGAAGCATACTTAGCTGTATTTAATACATTGTTCATAAGAATGACACTGACAGTAAAACATAGAGACATTGTTGGATTTATTGCAAAATGATACATACAGTAATGAAGATGGGGGGATTTAATTGCTGTTCTCTTTTAATCATCTACTAGCCAAATGTCTTCATGGAAAAAAAAATTATTTGGGAAATAAGATCCTTTCCCTTTTAGCATGTAATAAACTGCCCCTATGTGCCCAGTAAATGCTGAGAAAGCACCAGTCTAATTAATTGGCAAATAAGGGCAGTTAATTGGCATGAAGAAATACTGTAGACTTTTATAAATATATTCAAATTGAGCAGAGGTTATATTGCTTTTATGCTACTTTTTATGCATTTTTATTTAATGTGTTTTGTTTTGCTAGCACTATCTGCTCTATAGAATCTTTCTGGAGGTTGATTAGTGTTCTTGTTTGTTACACTGGGAAAAAAAAAGACCGTAGGTTCTGTTATTTATGAGTTTATCTAGAGTCCTCATAGAAAAAATTTACTGCAACTTTTTGAGGAAGATAATTCCAAAACAGGTATTCAATAAAAACTAAGTACAACATTTACAAGTACAAATACATTGGTACAAACGCAGTATTAGGTGCATATTAATACCAGCTCAAATATGTAGAGCAGTATATTTAATTGTATTATAATAAGACTTAGCACTTCTGTTGTGCTTTAAGTCTTAGATTTTTTTTTTTTACAACTGACATGAAAACTTTAGTCTTAAAGAGACATTGTCAACTTGATATCTTAATTCCTTAAACGTAATTTCAGGCATTACACTAATGCTGAACCCTGCTACCATTCTTTTTTAATGTGCATGTGTTGGGGGAGGGGGGAAGAGATTAGGTTATTCAAAATATTTTTTCTTTTCCTTGTTTCTGTGTGAAAAAAACCCAAAAACATGCAAACAGGAAACTTACAAAGTCAGGGCCCAAACCTGCAGACACTTAGAGCTGGTCCACAAAAGGGAGTTAAGCTCAACATTGCAACATCTAATATTAGGCATCCTGCTGCTCAGAGCAGATCTATACTACTGCTTATGTTGAGATAACTTATGTCACTCAGGGATGTGAAAAAGCCTCCCCCGTGAGCGATGCAGGTTACACCAACCTCCTGCTGACATAGCACTCCTGCTGACATAGCTACTGCCTCTTGCGGAGGTGGAGTGATTATGTCGACAGGAGAGCTCTCTCCCATTGGCATAGAGTGTCTTTAGCAGATGTGCTACAGCAGCAGAGCTGAATCCATGCAGCTGTGCTGATGTAGTGATTCTAGTGTAGACTAGCCCTGAATGGCATCTACAGCCCCAGAGGTGACACATAACTCTTGATAGTGAGAGATAAAAAGGCATCTTTTAAAAAGTGGATGTCAAATCCTAGTGAGCCAAATAGAAAGGAGCATAAACACTGCCAAATTAAGTGTAAAAATGTAATAAGAAAAGCCAAAAAGAAGTCTGAATAACAGCTAGCCAAAAAATCAAAAGATAATAACAAAATGTTTGTTAAGTACATCAGAAGCAGGAAGCCTGCTAAACAACCAGTGGGGACCCTGGACAACTGAGATAAAAAAGGAGCACTTAAAGATGATAAAGTCATTGCGGAGAAACTAAATGGATTCTTTGCTTCAGTCTTCACGGCTGAGGATATTAGGAAGATTTCGAAACCTGATCACCTTTGTAGGTGACAAATCTGAGGAATTGCCACAGACTGAAGTGTCATTAGAGGAGGTTTTGGAATTAATTGATAAACTTAACAGTAACAAGTCACCTGGACCAGAAGGCATTCACCCAAGAGTTTTGAAAGAACTCAAATGTGAAGTTGCAGAACTATTAACTAGGGTTTGTAACCTGTCCTTTAAATCAGCTTCTGTGTTCAATGACTGGAAGATAGCTAATGTAACACCAATATTTAAAAAGGGCTCTAGAGGTGATCTCAGCAATTACAGACCAGTAAGTCTAACATCAGTACTGGGCAAATTAGTTGAAACAATCGTAAAGAATAAAATTGTCAGACACATAGAAGAACATAAATTGTTGGGCAAAAGTCAACATGGTTTCTGTAAAGGAAATCATGTCTTACTAATCTATTAGATTTTTTTGAAGAAGTCAACAAACATGTGGACAAGGGGGACCCAGAGGACATAGTGTACTTAGATTTCCAGAAAGCCTTTGACAAGGTCCCTCACCAAAGGCTCTTATGTAAATTAAGTTATCATGGGATAAGAGGGAGGATTCTTTGATGGATTGAGAATGGTTAAAAGACAGGGAACAAAGAGTAGGAATAAAAGGTAAATTTTCAGAATGGAGAGGGGTAGCTAGTGGTGTTCCCCAAGGGTCAGTCCTAGGACCAATCCTATTCAACTTAGTCATAAATGATCTGGAGAAAGGGGTAAACAGTGAGGTGGCAAAGTTTGCAGACAATACTAAACTGCTCAAGATAGTTAAGACCAAAGCAGACTGTGAAGAACTTCAAAAAGATCTCACAAAACTAAGTGATTGGGCAACAAAACAGCAAATGAAATGTAATATGGATAAATGTAAATAATGCACATTTGAAAAAATAACCCCAGCTATGCATACAATATGATGGAGTCATCACGGGTAGTTCTCTGAAGACATCCATGCAGTGTGCAGCAGCAGTCAAAAAAGCAAGCAGGATATTAGGAGTCATTTAAAAAGGGATAGTGAATAAGACAGAGAATATCTTATTGCCCTTATATAAAGCCATGGTACACCCACATTTGAATACTGCATACAGATGTGGTCTCCTCATATCAAAAAAGATACACTAACATTAGAAAACGTTCAGAGAAGGGCAACTAAAATGATTAGGGGTTTGGAACGGGTCCCATATGAAGAGAGATTAAAGAGGCTAGGACTTTTCAGCCTCGAAAAGAGGAGACTAAGGGTGGACATGATAGAGCAGGGATCGGCAACTTCTGGCATGCGGCTCGCCAGGGTAAGCCCCCTGGCGGGCTGGGCCAGTTTGTATACCTGCCGCGTCTGCAGGTTCGGCCGATAGTGGCTCCCACTGGCCACGGTTCGCCGTTCCAAGCCAATGGGGGCTGCGGAAGCGGCATGGGCTGAGGGATGTGCTGGCAACCACTTCCCACACTGGACCCACTGCCAGAAAGAATTCGGGTTTCTAGGTGTCCGTTTTTTGACCGGAACGCCCAGTCAAAAAGGGACGCTGGTGGCTATGGTCAGCAACCTGCTGACTGGGCCGCTAAAAGTCCGGTCAGCAGCTCAGTGGGACTTAGGCAGGCTCCTTGCCTACCCTTGCTCCACGCTGCTCCCAGAAGTGGCCATCATGTCCGGCTTGTAGGCGCAGGGACCAGGGGTCTCCGCACGCTGCCCCCACCCGAGTGCTGGCTCCACAGCTCCCCTTGTCCAGGAACTGTGGACAATGGGAGCTGAGTGGGCAGCGCAAGCAAGTGCAGGCAGCACGCAGAACCGCTTGGCTGCCCCTGCACCTAGGAGCCGGACATTCCAGCTACTTCCAGGAGCCACCTCAGGTAAGCACTGCCTGGCCAGGGCCTGCACCCCAGACCCCCTCCCGCACCCCAGCTTCCTGCCCTAGCCCTGAGCCCCCTTCTGCACTCTGAACCCCTCAATTCCAGCCCAGAGCCCCATCCTGCACTCCAAACCCCTCATCCCTGTCCCCACCCCAGAGCCTGCATCCCCAGCCAAAGCCCTCACCCCCAGCACCCCAACCTCCTGCCCCAGCCACTGAAAGTGAGTGAGGCTGTGGGAGAGTGAGTGACGGAGGGAGGGGGTGGAGTGAGCAGGGAGCAGGGCATCAGAAAAGGGTCAGTGCAGGGGTGAAGCCTCAGGGGTACGGGTGGGGCAAAGGTTTTTGGTTTTGTGCAATTAGAAAGTTGACAACACTAGAAAGATTTAGTGTCTGGCAAAGGAAAAGGGCAATAGGAAAGAGCCCTGGCAAGAAAGGGGCTCAGCAGCAGCACTACACAGCTTCTTGTTAGTCTTTCTGCACACCTCAGAGCTTCTTCCCTTAGCTAACCATTACCCCTCCTGCTCATAGCTGCAGTCTGTGTCATATGAGGAGCTGCCGCACAATTCCCATCCAGCCCACTGGGATTTCCTGCTCACTTCTATTAGCCAATCATGTCAGAAAAGGGAGGATCCAGCCTGGGGTCATGTATTCAGTGGAGGGATTTCATTCCTTCCCCACTTCTGAGTCCAACTTCAGGGACTGAAAGGGAAGGCAATGTGCCTTCATCGTCCTGCAGCTATCCCTGAGTGGTTTGATGCCTGATGCAAGACAGAGTACCATCAGGTACTGCTCTCTGTCGTGCCCTGGCTGCTCTTACCTGCAGCAGGGGCTGAAGCTGATCCCAATAGACCTGGGATAGCAAAGGATCATTGATTTTCCTCTTGGTCTCTAGTGCTGCATTCAGGGCAGAACTGAGCCCCTGGTGCACAAAATTTTAAGTGGGTTTATGATGACAGACACTTCAAATTTAGTAGAAAGAGGCAAGCCATTGAATTGGCCTCAGTCATCAATTCATTTGATTTCTAGAACATTTTTGCATGACAAAACTTTTGGACCCTCGCTTCATCTGAAGGAGAAACATTTCATAATATGACTGATAATTTTGCTTCCACAAAAAGCATAAAGAAACCATTTTACTAATATTGATCCTGTGAATTGCTTTATAACCTTACAGTACTCAGTGTGTGCACTTTTAATTGCTGGTTTGTATTAGTACAAAAATAATTAATTTCTCCCCTGCAAATTACCTAATAGACAGAAACAGAATAAGGACTTTTTCATTTTCCTTGCAAATGTGCACTAGAGCAAATCGGAAAAGAACTTGCTGGTAGTCACTGATTTAATCTTCATATAACAATCTCCCAAAATTTGGACATTGTTTCTGTGTTTACTGAATGCAGGGAGAGGGGAAACAAGGAAGAATAGTACAGCGTAGATCAAATAAGAGCATATAAAATGAAAGAAAAAGAATGAAAATGAGTGCATTGTGAAGGGGAGTAAGAGTTAGTAAGAAAGCAGGGCCATCAGTCAAATCTAACTTGATGGCCCTGTCACCCTGTTGGCCCAGCCAAATCCTAATCTATGATGAAATGTAATTCATGTTCCAGAGATTCAAGTTTATATGAATGTTGAAGAAGGAAGAAAGCTGGGGAAAATCTGATTCTGTGATGCCTTTGAAATGTATAAAGTGCCAAAGGAATGATTTATTTTAGTTTAGTTTTAATTAGCAGAGACAATATAAATTCCAACAGGAGGGATTGAAAATCTGCAGATTGAGTTTTCCTTTTCTTAATGTGAAGATAACTCACAGGACAATGTGTTACAGAGAATAGGGTTGTCTTGAGTCTCCATACCAACATCCTGAAAGAAATCCCAGAGAGGTGTGAAATGCTAGTAAACTCAGTCAGGTGCTAACTTTTGACCGTCATTGTTGAAGCCTATCATTGATTAATCCATTTTGTCCTGAGCCCGAATGTATTCATCTCTTCCTAACATTCTGTTTTTCTATAAGAACATTCTGCAGACATACACATCTTAATATATAAGTTATATGCTCTGAGATGTTCTTTTGCTTTTAGTTCTCAATGGTTCTTTTCTTTTTTTTTTTTTTTTTTTTTTCTTCTTCTTGTCTGAAATGAAAACTCCATTAGGAAACAGAACACACACATCTCATCCCAGATAGAGATAACAGCATTCATATACAATAATATCCCCCCCATCCCATCTAAGCAAGTGTGAGGAGTGGTGGGGGGACTTCTAGCACATGCTGGACTGGCTACAGCTGGAAATCCTATCATTTGACATATTTCATTGTGACTTTCATTGTGGGATTTTGTTGGCTTCCTCTAGAACTTCTTCCAGCAGCATTAAAGGCAGCTCAGCTGAATAACTATTAATATTTTTGAATGAATCTCATTTGTCTTTCTGAGTTGAAATATTCCTCCCTGCTTCTGCAAAAAACATACTAACCTTGTAAATTGTGGAGAGATGAAAGCAGTGGCAGGTGAACCTGAACGATATTGGGGCTTCCCCATAACATTCTTGAAAATTCCAAGTACAAGGTGTTTTCATTCTTTATTTTAAAGAATGTCTTTATTTCTTCTATAAGTTACTGAAAATGTTTGTAAGCACAAAAGAGGAAAGAATTTGTGTAATTTTACTGGAGCAAATATTAGTCTAGAAATCCTTCTGTTGATTTACAGCAATGAAAATAAGTGATGTCAGGGACTAATGGTCTAGTGACAGTGCAGCTGCAGCAATTCTAGTTGGGGTCAAAAGACTGCTGCCTCACCTTGCTTTTAAGACAATCCTTCCCATTAATAAAGGAGTTACAGTACACTGATGGATTTTAAAGGGAGTGAGTAGAATGATTCAGCATGAGATGGGGGCCTTGAGGAAGAGCAGGTAATGAAAAACAAACAATGAGATAAGAATGCTTGAGTTAGTTAGTTGATAGTATGTGATTATTGGATACTGCCATGCAACACCTTGGACAAAGTAGAGCATAATGTGCATTCCCTCAGAATATGAAGACTTTTGATGGCAAAAGACTGCTCCAATATGAGGATCATTTTTAGGGGGAAGATGGGGGACTATTCTTAATTAAAATTAGCGTAACAAGAAAGAGAAATCATTGCAGACTGTCTTTAAAATACATCTGTTTTTAATAATGTACTTGAGGTCTTTATATATTGCCAAGAAATAATTACCAAAACTTTAATTCATAATTGCATTTTTGGAAGTCTCCCTGTACTAGGAAAATATTATTTTTTCTCCCAGATTCTCTTTTGTGTGCCCTTTTTTCCATTTAGAATATAGCCTCTGTTTACTTTTGGATGCATAGAATGGAACACACAGAAAGAAGATATTTATACATACAGAGAATATGCAAAGGTGGAAGTAGCCATGCCAACTGTAAGAGGCCAATCAATTGAGATGAGCTATCATCAGCAGGAGAAAAAAAACCTTTGAAGTGATAATCGAGATGACCCATAGAAGGTGTGAGGAGAACTTAACATAGGGAAATAGATTCAATTAGTGTAATGACCCAACCATTCCCAGTCTCTGTTTAAACCTAAGTTAATTATATCTAATTAGCATATTCATTCAAGGTCAGCAGTTTCTCTTTGGAGTCTGTTTTTGAAGTTTTTTTGTTGCAAATTGCCACCTTCAAGTCTGTCACTGAGTGGTTAGAGAGGTTGAAGTGTTCTCCCACTGGTTTTTGAATGTTATGATTCCTGATGTCAGATTTGTGTCCATTTATTCTTTTGCGTAGAGACTGTCCGGTTTGGCCAATGTACATGGCAGAGGGGCATTGCTGGCACATGATGGCATATATCACGTTGGTAGATGTGCAGGTGAACTAGCCCCTGATGGTGTGGCTGATGTGGTTAGGTCCTATGATGGTGTAAACTGAAATAGATATGTGACAGAGAGCACACATCTTGCTTTTGCCCAGGTTGTTCCTTTAGTGTTTATGTTGTATGGGCTGTCTGTAAGCGAGGACTGGCCTGTCTCCCAAGATCTGTGAGAGTGAGGGATCATCTTTCAGGATAGGTTGTAGATCTTTGATGATGTGCTGGAGATGTTTTAGTTGGCTCTGTCAATCTGTTTTTTTTCATTTCAGCAGGTGGATATTGTAGTTTTAAGAATGCTTGATAGAGATCTTGCAGGTATTTATCTCTGTCTGAGGGACTGGAGCAAATGCGGTTGTATCTTAGAGCTTGGCTGTAGACAATGGATCGTGTGGTGTGTCCTGGATGGTGTTTATGTGACCATCGATTATTAGCACAGTAGTGTCTAGGAAATGGACCGATTGTGTGGGTTGGTCTAGGCTGAGGTTGATGTGGGATGGAAACTGTTAAAAAATGGTGGGATTCCTTCGAGGGCTCTTTTCCATGGGTCCAGATGATGAAGATGTCATTTCTACACCAAGATGTGTTATAAGTGAAATATAAATGTTAACTCTTTCATACATTTCTATTGTGATCATTTTAGAACTTGATGTATTAACATAACATATTTTTAAACATTTTACTGCAGGCTATATATTTTGAGAGGTGGCTAATGAAGAAAGGGAGAAATGTAAATCTCTGTAGAGTAGGAAGTGTGTGCAATAGAACCATGCATTAGTCCGTAATAATATGATTGCTTATGGTTAATTAGATACATTTTCATTTTAATGGCTACTTATTTTTAATTTAAATTTAATGTACAGGAATTTAATGTACAGGAATATGAGAACAGTTTCTCTGTAATGTTGTGGCTGAGTTCTCAATTACTATTTGGACATTATGTTAATTACAGTATTGATTATTTATATTATTTAAAAAAAAAAAAAAAAAAAAATTTTATATTCTGACAGAATACCTTGTCCATTTCTGGGAGAACACTTCATCCAGTTCTCTGGGATCCAAAAATAAGACAATTTGACTCCCAGATTTAATTAGTCAGGTTCCTTTATTTGTCATACAACAAAGCTAAACTGAGTTGATCAGTCTCAAGCATAGGCATGGGCATACACATATCACATTACCAGACAAAAAAAAAAAACCTTTAGGATTGTGTTGGTTATTTTGCAGAACTGATCTCAGTGCATGCAATCATCTCTGCAATCCTAAAGTATCTTGTCCATTGTTAGTAAATGGTTCTCTAGGTATTCTCCCTTTTATCTGAGCTGGTTCAGACATTGTGTCTTTTTAGCCCATTGACCCTTTACGCAGGTCCGCTCGTCCCGGGCTCCGGTGGATCTGCCGCTGGCATGCCGGCGGGAGCTCAACCGAAGCCGCGGGAAGAGGGGACCCACCGCGGGACCGGGGAAGGGCGGCGCAGCGCACCGTGCTGCTTGGGGCAGCCTGATTTCTAGAGCCGCCCCTGGCTGGAGCAGGGGGTTGAGGTGTGGGAGGGGATCAGGGGCACAGGCTCCAGGTGGCACTTACTTCAAGCAGCTTTCAGAAGCATTGGCACATCCCCCCCTCCTGCTCCTACACAGAGGTGCAGCCAGGCAGCTCAGCGCGCTGCCCCATCCTCAGGCGCCACCCCTGCAGCTCCTATTGGCCATGATTCCCAGCCAAAGGGAGCTGCAGGGGCGGCGCTTGGGGCGAGGGCAGCATGCAAAGTCCCCTGCCTGCCCCTACCAATAGAAGCCAGAGGGGGGACATACCGCTGCTTCCAGGAGCAATGTGGAGCCACAGCACGTGCGCAGGAGCGGGGCAAGCCCCTGACCCCCCCTCCCCAGCAGGAGCTTGAGGGCCATAGTTTGCCCATCCCTGATTTAGCACAGACTTTCTGTTTTCAGCCTAATGATCTTTTAGCTCCCTAATTCTATCCTCCAAGACATAAGGCCTCCCTCTATGTTCATAGTGTTCCTTTTACTGAAAATTGCTGTGTGCTGCTGAATTATACCCAGATGTGTCTGTGTGGAGTGGTGAATAATATGATTTTTCTATACCTTACCTAACTGATAGGGAAGTTGTGTAGCTTAATTAACTGATGCTTGGTAAGCCCTTTGAGAACCTCAGATGACAGATATAATAGAAATATTAATAATAATATTTGGATGAAAGTAACAAAAATCCACACTGGAACATGAATCATATGTCTTGGCCATTTACCTCACCTGCATATGACAATCTGCATGCCTTTCTAACTATCCCCAGTGGCTGGAGATGGGGTACTAGATGGGGAGAACTGAATTACCAAAGAGATTCTTTCCCAGGTGTCTGGCTGGTGGGTCTTGCCATCATGCTCAGGGTTCAACTGATCACCATATTTGGGGCTGGGAAGGAAATTTCTCCCAGGTCAGATTGGCAGAGACCCAAGAGAGTGGGGAGGGGAAAGGTTTCACCTTCCTCTGCAGCATTTTACAAGGCACTGGTGAGATTTCATCTGGAATACGGTGTGCAATTCTGGTCTGCAATGTTTAAGAAAGATTAATTCAAACTGGAACAGGTGCAGAGAAGGACTTATTAGAATGATTGCATGGGGTGATTGATGGTTTAAACTAGAGTAAATGGTGGATTATCTGTAACTTGAAGTCTTTTAAATCATGATTTGAGGACTTCAGTAGCTCAGCCAGAGGTGATGAGTCTGTTTTTAGGATGGTGTGGGGGAGGTCCTGTGTCCTGCAATGTGCAGGTGGTCAAACTAGATGATTATGATGGTCCTTTCCGGCCTTAGAGTCCATGAGTCTAACTAGTGTTTGCCTACTTCACTTGAAATCCTAGAGAAATAACAGTTACATTTCTGGTATTGCTGGATTATAAATTATTGTTATTATTTACATTACGTTGAGGGTAGGATCTTGTAATTGGTGGAACTCAACAAACCAAATATTTGTACCAGGGAATGAGTAATTGAGTAAGTGTGCAAAATACTGAATAAATAAATAAATAAATAAATATGAAAAATAAAATGAGGCTAAAAGTGTTGTTCTGAATTCAGAGTATTTTTCTAATTTGTTGTATACTAGCAAGTAAATAACTTAACTTTTTGATAAACATATTCAGTTGCAACCAAATGTTCTCCAAGGACACTCAACATTTATAAATTAATGAAGGGTTGTTCTACCACCTCTGTACAGTTAAATAATGTTAGGACATTGGGTGCATACATTATTGCAAAGTTTCATGTTGGTTCTTATTAGCAAATAGACTTACATTTTCTTCATAGTAGGGTTTAGACTAAATTTAACCAAACTGTAATTAAGATTGACTTATGAATCATTTTGGTGAGAAAATATAATTAATTTTTCCAAGTTTTATGATGTAATTAAACAAAATAAAAATAAAGCCAACTTGTGGTTAAACACCTGAAAACTTTTTCCTTAACATTTTTAAATCACTACACAGGATCTTAGCTATTAAACATAAATTTGGGAGTTAAAGACTTAAATCCCTGCAATAGCTCAAAAATTTATAGGTTCTGTAGGTACTTCATAACCTTTAGTCAGGGCAGGTTTTAAAATGTCTATGTTCTTTGTTCTAATCAGCAGTTTTTATGGCTAAATAAATAAAGCAGTTAATATGGATCATGTTCATAAACCTGTGACTCTTTATATATATGTGTGTGTATGTGAGTGTGTATGTGTATGTACACACTCACACACACACACATATATATATATATACACACACATGCACAAACAAACAGGCAGATATTTAAAAGTTTTAAATAATTAAAAACAAGGGTTTATAATGGAAAGTATTTCACAACCTCTACTACAGACATCAGCTCTACGTTATACACTCTATATGTGTGTATGGATACACTGTATATTATATATATACACACGCATATACACACAATCACTCTCTGTCTGTTTCCCTTTCTTTCCCAGGCACATTCATATACACAGTGTGTGTGTATACATACACGTTATAGAATATGTTCAATATACCTGGGGCCTCTGGCTCAAGGGTACAGTAATGGAATGCAAAGCCTTTCATCCTTTTGTCATATTTAAGTCCTTAGTGACTCAAAGTCATTACAATTTGATACCTTATATAAAATAAGTTGGTGATTTCCATTCTTAGTGGACAGTTGTCCATGTCTCCCCAAAAACAAACCATTGTAACTGGTGCTAACTTGAAACTACATTGACAGGCTGAGGCTATGTCTACTCTTGAAGCTAGGGGTGTGATTCCCCACTTGAGTACACATACTTGTGCTCACTCTTATTGAGCTAGCACACTAAAAATATTGTAACTGTGATAGCGCTGGCAGTGGTGAACAGCAACATGGACTAGCTGCCCTGTATATAAACCAACCTGGACCCTGTTGGTACATACTTACGACAGCTAGCCCTTGCTGCTGCTTTCCACTTCCCATGCTACCACAGCTACCTCGATGAAAGCTAACATAAGGAAGTCTACTCAAAACATGAATTACACTCCCAGCTCTTGGTATAAATGTAGCCCAAGAACTGAATGGTTATGGAGACAGAATTAATTCTCACCCTATTAGGTCCATACCTCTTTTCCTATTTCCTCTTAAATTCCTTGTCTGTACCTTTATCATTTCTCACCTCCTTCTCTTTTCTGCCCTGCTCCTCATCTCACTCTAGGTGTATCCAAAATCACAATCCTTTCTCACCTGAGTCACTCCCCTCTTTAAACCGTTTCACTAGCTTCCCATCCCCTTTCATATCTAGGTAAGTCTTTCACCAATGAGAAGGCCCTGTTCCTCCAGAATAACCCTCAAAATGTGTGAATATCAAGAATTTTGTAAGAAAACTTTCAGTTCTTTCCGAATGAGCAAACTCTGCCTCAGTGGAAGAATTTGGAGGAATCTCTGCTGAGGAAGCCTTGCATATGTCATCCTTCTTCCATGCCCTTTTCCTTTGAGTTTTCTTGTGAAAGGGCACCATCAAACCTTCAGGATTCAGCCAACTAAAATCATGTTCTGGTTGTTTCTTTGTCATTATAAATGTTTTTATTATGAGCCTTTTGCTTTTATTATACCTTTTTAAAAATTACTGTATACTGTTCTTGGCACTGGCTTGGCTTCCTACAGTACATTCCCACTAGAATCAAGACATAACTGCAAATCTCAGTTCCTTGCTATACCTTTTCCCTAATTTCTTCACACACTAAAACATCACCCACTCACTCACACTCATGAATATAAATAAGTAACACAATCCTGAGCTAATTAAGCTATTTCCCAAACAGACTGGGAAGAAAAAAATAGAGAAAGGTGTGATTATCTTTCTTTCTTTCTTTCTTTCTTTCTTTCTTTCTTTCTTTCTTTCTTTCTTTCTTTCAATACTTAATGTGCTCAGTTACTACAGTGATGGGGCCCATATACGTATCTAAACAGACACACACATCTTCACTAATTCTCAGATGATAATTTAATTTTCCATTTCTAGTTGTTCCCCTATTTCAGGTTGTTTATTGCACTCCAGCTTCATAATAAAGCCCTATAGTGTAACCCTCCTTTTGTATCCCGAGTATATTCACATTTGAATTACAAGTATAGCTGTTTCATCCTAACATCCTGTTTTTTCTCAAGGATCCTGTTTGGATAAGTGTGAAGGTCATTGACTAATCCTGTTATTGTTTTTGTAGCTTTAGCAGCTGAATTAATTTTCCAGTAGGACTTAATCTGAAATACTTCTCTCTACATAGGAGAACATAATGGAAGTTATTAGAAATCAAGAGTTTTTACTACTGCCGGCTGAGGAACTACATAAACTTCTTGCCAGTGATGATGTGAATGTTCCTGATGAAGAGACTATTTTCCATGCCTTAATGATGTGGGTTAAATATGACATGCCGAGGAGATGTAGTGACCTCAGTATGCTGCTTGCCTATATCAGATTACCATTGCTTCCACCACAGGTAATACATTCTTTTTTTTTTGGTTTGTTTTATAAAGTGGCATATTAATTAGTTATTACGAAAAAAGCAATTCATAACTGGTAAATGTTTTATTTATTTTTCTGATAGTTTAAAAACAAAAACAGATCAAGGCATGGAATTCAAATTTTATAGATAGTTTGCTGATAATTCCTTTGTGTTTATCATCTCTAGATGACTATTCTCCATTCAGATAGACTAGATTATCCTAAGAATGATTACTTACAAAGTAATATATTTGCTGATTTTACTAGAGACTGTGAGATTCACTGGTGGGATTCACAAGGAGGATGTAGCTGCCTAAATCTAACATTTGGGAGCCACTGGCTTTCACAAAACCCTGTTCAGCTGCTGACTAACCCTGTAGGCACCTATAGTCCCTTATAGTTTCCACAGTTAGTCTCCAAGGTGCCTACATTTCTCTTGCTAGCCACATACAAAACTGCCTACGGTCTGACTTCACTCAGGGAGTCGATGCTTGATTTACACTTATGCCTCAGCCCCAACACAGTGCACAAACTAGGCATTCCCCACCTGTCTTGCCTTCGAGGCCTAATCTGATAGGCATGCTTTGAGCAAGGTTAAACTCAAACTGAAGATGACAATGTCAGTGATGCCTTTCTCCCTCCCCTAATAACCTATACCCCGTGGTTAGAGCACTCAGCTTGTGGGAGACCTGAATTCAAATCCTCCCTCTGTCTGATATGGAGCCGGGACTTGTACTTGGGCCTCTCACCTCCCAAAAGAGTGCTCTATCCCCTGAGCTATGGGATATGCTGGAGCTGTTCCACAGTGCATAAATACTTAATCCTAACCTAAGTGTTTATGTAGAATATTATGTCACCTGAAATTCAGACAGAAGTTGGTGAATGTCTGTATTGGTGGTGTAATTTACTGGTTTGGTCTCATTTCACTGCCAAATATATGAAGTGAGCAAAGAAACTGCATATTTTAGTTATTTGTTGCCAAGTGGTTGAATTCTGAATATTTTAAACATGTGACTAGAGGATGTTTTGCTGTTTACTGGCAGCTTGGGTCAACAGCTGCAGCTAATGGTTATACCAGACATTATGCCTTGTTAGAACATTCAACATTATTTTAATTTCATGCCATCTTTCTGGGTGTATTTTACTATATTTGTCTACAAAAAAGTTTTAATTAGGTTTCAATAGAATAAAATACAGAGTATTACTGCCACAAAGCAGCCCTAGGGAATAGGGAAGGAGACACAGTTTTTGGATATAGTGTCTAGAGAGTTTTTGGAACATGTTGGGGTAATCTATGTTGCTTGAAACTATAATATGTACTATACCTTTAAATTTCTGATCATCTACAGAGATAAAAGCTTTTCTGTTCTCAGAGTTGCTCAGAGGGAAGACCTGTATTTTGATGGTGGTTGTTGGTTTATTAAAATGTAAATGCATTTTTTAGACTGAATGTATGTTTTTCCCTCTGTGAATAATGTAATATCAAGGCCTTTTTAAAATCCAGTATGTGTTGTATCTCATTTTTTCAAGACTGAAGTATAAATTTGTAGCTGAGTGATTTTAGTAAATTAGGTGTTAGGTTTTGTAGAAAGTAAAACAGGGTCAGTTGAACCTAATGAGTGTAAAATAAGAATATACACAACAGTTTAAAACTACTTTTCTATTTACAACTGTTTGGTGTTTAAAGGGAAACTCTCATGTCAAATTTGCCTCCAAATGTAAGGGGAAAAAATGAAAAAACTTTCATAAAAGCCAATAGAAATGTATAAACTTCAATAGAATTGTTTTTTTTTAATTACTGTAGTGTTTGCATAGCAATCCAGTCAGTGCAACCTTATGTCATTATATGAGAACTCAGAAGTTAAATTGATTGGAAAAGGTGAGAAATTAAATAGTATATTTCAATTATCTGAGCAGAGAAGAATACAAAAAGGAAACAATTGGCATAATTAGTGAAAAGTAAGTTAGATTTTTTTTTCCAAATTCTATTTTGAAATCTAATGTCACAGTGATGGAATATTAAAGCAATTCAGTTTATGAGTTGAAAGATGTTTTGTCAGCTGTGCAAATTACCTCAGAGATCTAAAAGTGAATTTACAGATTATTATGGTTTGCACCTCATCACTAGAGCTGAGCAAAAATCAGAATTTTCTTCCTGTGGGAAATTCCAGTATTTCAACATTTGTTTTCATCTCACATCAGGACAAAAAGGTGAAATATCAATGCTTTTCACAGAATGAAACGTTCAGAATAATTTTGATTTGGAAATGTTGAAACTTTTTGTTTGAAGTCAATTTGACATTAACCTACATTGGCCTAAGGTGCTGTGGTGCCGCAGAGAAATTCTAGTTTGGGTGCCTTATCCCCTCATTCTTCCTTAAGAGCCTGGCTACTTGGTCACAATACATCTCCCATAATGCACTACATGATTCAGTCAGAGAGGAGGCAGCACTTCATGGGAAATGTATTCCAGTCAAGGAGCATGGTCCATAGGAAAGAATTAGAGCATGAGACACCTGAACTAGAACTCCCACTAGGCACTCTAGCACCATAGGCAAAAACAAATTATTTTGGTTGAGTTCAACAAACTGAAATGTTTAGACTTGGGAGAAACCAACCTGAAATGGAAAATCAAAGGAGTTTGGCAAAATTGATTTTTTTTCTGCAGAAATTGCACTTTTCATCAAAAAATCATTTTGACAGAATATTCCCAACTGGCTGTACTCATCACCAGTAATAAACAGCTTTAACTTACCATTGCTGTTGACGATGCATTGGCCAAAAAAGGATCCATCTCACAGTCTCTAGTAAAATCAGCAAAGATATAACTTAGAATATATTTAACTCTCCTAATGTTTTGAGGTCTCTCTGACCCCAACCCACACTTAAATCTTAATAGAAATGTTCATGCCAAGCCTGTTTATACTAAGAACATAAGAATGGCCCTACTGGGTCAGACCAAAGGTCCATCTAGCCCAGTATCCTGTCTACCAAAAGTGGCCAATGCCAGGTGCCCCAGAGGGAGTGAACCTAACAGGTAACAATCAAGTGATCTCTCTCCTGCCATCCATCTCCACCCTCTGACAAATAGAGGCTAGGGACACCATTCTTATCTTGTGGCAGCTTACTTTGCGTAAGAGCTTTTGGTGATGCATTAAGTATCTTCAAACTAGGTATGTCCATCTTTCTGCATTGGTTTTATCATCCTACCTGTTCTGGTTTTTTGGTAGCAAAAAAAGTAACTAAAAAGGTAATGGGGTCAGTTTGACTAACGTTGTGGGATCAGTGGGGAAAATGAAAGTACTACATTTCCAAGGTCTTTGAGGGTCTCTTGGAACCCAAACATTTACAAAAATGTAAATAAAACACGAGGCAAAGGGAATGATGCAGCTGAGGCAGCAGCTCCTAGTTCTAAACCAGTGGGCCCCAAACTGTGGGGGTGGGCTCCCCCTAGGAGAGAGCAGAGGAACATTCAGGGGGCACGTGGCAGGGCTCAGGCCAAGCCCACACAGGGGAGAGAGAAGGGCGCACCACCCAACCCAGCTCTGGTCCAGCCCAGCTCTGGCCCAAGTCGCAGCTCCACTCCATGCCCAGCTAGGGTTGTCCTGAAGTTCCAGCAATTAAAGATTAATTTTTAATTAAAGATTATGTCATGTGATGAAACCTCCAGGAATACGTCCAACTGAAATTGGCAACCCTAATGCCAGCCACAGCTCTGGGCCCAGCCACAGTTCCTGCCCCAGCCACAACTCCACTCCATTCCCTACTCCTCCCCAAGCCCAGCTCTGCCCTGATTCCCTCTCTGCCCCCAGGCCAGCTCTGTCTCTAGCCCCAGCTCCTTCCCCATCCCCAGTTCTTCCTCCAACTCCTCCTTCAGCCCAAGCTCCTCTGCAGAGCCAACTGTACTGTAATGGAGGGCAGGCCTGGTTAGATTCCATTACTGGTAAGGTGGGTCTGACAGGAAAAGTTTGGGCACCACTGTTCTAAACTGTAAACACACATCCTCCTCCCAGGAACACCCCTTGGCCTCAGGGCAGCCTTGAAGATGGCCTCTCACCTCATGTTCCCTCTTGGATCCCCAATAACTCCATTCAAGTTTGTCCTCTAGTCTGCCAGCACAAGTTTTTAAGAAAACATAGTTCAACAAGTCTATAACAGAAGTCCCAAAACATAGTCCATACCATCTCCGGTACATGTAGTCCTTAAAACCTGGCTTTGTTCTCACCATGCCCTTCTGCCTTCTGCTACACTGGAATCCCCCTGCCAGGACAGCCATTCCAGCCCTTCTTTCTGGGAACCTCTTGTCAGGGAAACATCCCTCACTCCCCTGGGCCCTCACTGTTCCTTGGGGTCCAACTCTCCAGCAAGCTTTTCTGCTGCCCCCATTCAGTCATCTGTTACCCTTGGCTCCAGCTCTCCTCCTTAGAGCCAGTAGGCATTTCCCTCTGCTGCTCCTCCTAACTTCAGCCTTCTGGGTCTCTGGCTTGGACACCAGCCAGCAAATCCCACTTGCTGCTCTCCTGCATTCAAGCATCTACCAGGAACAAGCTTCTGTGTCTGGCAGCTCTCCACTCATGCCCTTCTCCTGACTGACTCTGTGTGCTGTGACTCCTGATTGTCTTCTTATAGCCCCCAAGTGCTGCCCCTCCCCCTTAATTGGCCCAATTGGGAGCACCAGGACTGGAACAGGAGAACTAAGCCCAATTTCATATAATGGGTCAGCTACCCTTTTACATGCATCCTCTGTCCCTGGATAGGCATAGATTTATTCATTCAGCCCAAGGAGATAGAAGGGATAACACGAGTGTAAAAGGACGCACCCACACTTTGGTGGAGAGGAGACTAAGGAGCTCTTCTGGGCCTGTTCAGCACTAATGAGGTGCGCCTGCAAGGCTTATTATGCCTCGAGTGGGAGGAGCTTAAAATTGGAAACCTGCCACAGGAAGGGGAGGTGAACAGAAAGAGGGTTACTCCACCTCAGAGTCTGCTGACAACAGAGACCGGTCAGCTGAGAAGGAGGCAGTCACAGGCTACACTGCTTCCAAAGCTGTACAGAGTATGTCCCAAGCAGTATGACCCAAGAGGAGGGGCTGGATGTAGGCTCCACTATGGGACTTTGATAGACCAAGTCCTAAAGCTGAATCCAGAAAAAATGCCTGCGAGACAGGCCACCATTGTCTTTCTGTGTTTTCACCGAGATTCCCCTCTCTCATCAGGGAAAGAGAGGGGAGAGGACCGTTCTTTTGCCTGTTTGTTTGACTCAGGGAACACTTCATGTGCTACAAACTGGCGGGGAGGGGGAAAGACAGTATACATGAGGGATAATCAGGTCTGGAGAGGATTAAGGGAATCTCTGCCCCCCACAAAATGGTGGAGAATTTGGGCATAATTATGCCTGATGCAAGGGGATAAGAAGCCTTAGAGAGGATAGAACTCAGCTGCTCCATGACAGATGGAACCGGAGTAGTGCTATAAGTTGTTAGTGGAGATGCAGCAGCAGCAAGTTGCTCAGCAACTGTAGTTCCAACAGCAATTGTTGCAATGGTGAACTTCTGAGCAGCAAAACCAGACCACACAACAACAACAGCTGCTGAGAGAACTGATATCCCAGCAGCAGGAGTTGCAAAAGGAAATGCTATAGCAGATGGTACTGGCCCTATTCCCCCAGGGAATACCAGCAGATTGTGCTTCCACTGAGATGGTTCCTCTGCCCAGGGGCAGCTCCAGACCCCAGCACACCAAGCACGTGCTTGGGGCGGCAAGCCTCAGGGGGCGCTCTGCTGGCACTGTGAGGGCGGCAGGCAGGCTGCCTTCGTTGGCTTGCCTGTGGAGGATCCGCTGGTCCCACGGCTTCTGCGGAGGAGGTCTGCTGAAGCCGAGGGACCAGCAGACCCTCTGCAGGCAAGCCGCTGAAGGCAGCCTGCCTGCCGTGCTTGAGGCGGCAAAATGCCTAGAGCCACCCTTGCCTCTGCCTGTACCAGTGAAGCTAACTAAGATGGATCTGGACAGTGATCCTGAAGCCTTTTCAGTTACATTTGAGAGAGTGGCACTAACAGCCTGGTGGCCCCTAGAACAATGACCTTTGATTCTGGCCTCATACTTGGCAGGTCTGGCACAGGTGGCCTATCATAATCTGGATTTGGAGAAGGCCAAAGATTACAAGCAAGTGCACTCTGTCATTTTGGACTATTTGGATATTTCCGAAGAGACCCACCATCAGTGCTTTAGATCTGAGAACTACCCCATGAGGACAAAACCTTGAATGGTAGTGCAATGGTTAAGAGAACGCTGCTGGATGTGTTTCCACCCAGAGGAAAGATCAGGGGTTCAAGTGGTCAAGGCCATTGTGACAGAACAATTTATAAATCTGTTACCCATGAAAGGCAGGGAGTTGGTACTACGGCATCGCCTGGGGACATTATGTGAAGTGGCTAGGCTAATGGAGGACTTTGTAGAAGCCGAAGGATCACTAGAGGCAGAATAACTCAAGACATTGGCAGGGCAGATGATGGGATGGTGAGGGACCTGTGAGGTGCCCGATCTTGAGAGAGTCCTCCCAGATGGTCTGACCTCCTCTCAGATCAGGAGCAGTCCAAGGGGGAAAGGGTGCAAATATAACCCTGCCAATGGGACTGTATACCCCAAGAGGAGGGCTGGATTTTGGCCCCACTAAGGGGCAACAGACTGCTAGACCAAGCTCATAAAGCTGAATCCAGAAAGACTGCCTGAGAGACAGGCCACCTTTGCCTTTCTTTGTTTTCACCCAGATTCCCCTCTCTCATCAGGAAAAAGGGGGTGGGATGGACTTTTCTTTTGCCTGTTTATTTGACTCAGAAAACCCTCATATGCTACAAACTGGGAGGAAAGAGTATAAACGATGGACAGTGGAGTCTGGTGGGGATTGAGGAGCTCCTGACTCCACAATGGGCCATAAGCAAAGACAAGTCTTTTTCTTTTTCTGTTTTGTTTCTCTCTTTAAAAAAAAAAGTTGTTTTAAACCTGACAGTGTGACTTTGGATATTATTGTCAAACATTTCGAAACATTGTGAAGTTGGAATTTTTTAATTAAAATCTAAAAACAGCCCTTCCATCCTTAAGTATTAACACTAGGGTTTTAATTATCTGTATGACATGAATAAGTATTGATTTTGTTTCACTGATAATAATACTACGTATAAATTAGAGCTCTTATATAAGACTTTTTCATCAATAGATCTCAAAGCACTTTACAAAGGGGGTCAGTATCAGTAGTTCATCCAGGGAATGTGAGAAGGAGGATTAAGTGAGAAATATTTTCAGCCTTGCAATACAGTAGCAGTTCACTACAGGACCAGACATTGATACTGAAAGGCTCTATTCAGCAGAAAAAATATAGCCACAACTAAAGGACTCAAGGAAAAAGCAAGCGGAATATAAATATAAAAAGAACAATCATAAATCACAATACCAAGATTTATACACTGTTACATAGTGAGGTTGTTTTTTTTTTTATTTTCCAACATAAAATTTGGGATAAAGGGAATACTATCAAGGATGACACATTTCAAGGTTCATCTGTCATAAATGTAGACTGTTCATTTTTATAATCTCTCTGTACAATGCAGACAAATCTATTAGTGCATAATACTTTGTACTTTTATAGCAGTTCATTTTCCAAGCACTTTGCAAACATTAACCAGATCTCATTGTTACCTGTCCTGGGAACCAGCCAAGAAATAACCACAAACAATGGTTGAACTAGAGCAGCACTGAAGGTTGATTTATTGGCATCCCTTACTTGTGCAATTATACTCACACACACAACACATTCATGCTGGCAGGCTGCAGGCGTGGATGTTGGTTTCGATTTGGCAGGTGGCTGAGGCTGGCCAGGCGACAGCTACCAGGAGATCGGCCACAAGGCGACAAGAGTCCCCGAAGTCCCTTCGGATCCATGAGAGGGATCTACTGCCTCTGGTCCAGTCCCAAGTTTAGTGTACTGTTACATTTCCTTGTTGGTACCCCCATCCTGGCCTCCGGTCTCAAGATTTATGCCTTCACCAAGATAATACATTGGTTCCATAAAAGGCAATATTTGCCTCTTTGTTTTGCCATTGGCTGTCAATCATACTATCTCATTCATTTCTTACATTAATTGATTACATAGTCATAAACATGAATACAATTGGTAATATAGAGCAATGCAGCTTTAAGCAAGCATCTAACATCATTGGGGAGCTTCTGCTGCTTGTGGCTTTGTAACAGCATAACAGGAAGCTATGCAGACTGCACTCGAAAGGGCAAAGGGGGGGTGGCAGAACGTCCAGCTACACTCATAACAACCTCACATGGCACGTAAGTATTATTATTGATACTTTACAAATGGAGTGATGAGGCTGTCTGGTTAACAGGCCTGATCCTTTCCCAGTTGACAACAAGAACACCACACCCTTTGACATTAGTAGCCATAAGATGTGACACTAAGAAATTAATTCAGTGGATCTATTCATGTGAGTAAAGTGGAACGTATATTTGAGTGTTTACAGGGTCTGGTTCAGTGTGATTTACTCAACGCTATTTGAGTTAGGATCAGGACCATAACTGGATAGACAGCCAGGATCAGAAGACAATTCCTGGCTCTCAGTCTTGTGTATAGATCAGATAATAGATTCATAGATTCCAAGGCCAGAAGGGACCACTGTGATTATCTAATTTGATCTCTAACACAGGCCCTAGAACTTCCCAAAAATAATTCCTAGAGCAGATCTCAAAAAACAAAAAAAAAACAAAAAAACATCTTGATTTAAAAATTGTCAGTGATGGAGAATCCATCCTGGCCCTTGGTAAATTTTTTCAGTGATAATTACTCTTACTGTTAAAAATGTACGCTTTATTTCCAGTCTGAATTTGTCTAGCTTCAGCTTCCAGCAATGGATCATGTTAAACCTTCCTCTGCTAGACTGAAGAGCACATTATTACAAATTTGTTCCCCATGCAAATACTTAGACTGTAGTCAAGTCACCCCTTAATCTTCTCTTTGTTAAACTAAGAGCTCTTTAAGTCTATCAATATAAGACATGTTTTCTAATCCTTTAGTCATTCTTATGTTTTTTTCTCTGAACTCTCCGATTACTCAACATCCTATTTGAATTGTGGACACATAACTGGCCACAGTATGCCAGCAATGGACACACCAGTTCCAAATATAGACGTAAAAAATCTCTCTGCTCCTATTTGAGATCCCTGTTGATGCATTCCTTTATGGCCACAGCTTTTAACTGGGAGTTCATGTTTGCCACGCCCCACCCACCCTTTTTTTTTCAGTCACTACTTCTCAGGATAGAATTGTCCATCCTGTAAATATGCCTACATTCTTTGTTCCTAGATGTATACATTACAGTTAGCAATATTAAAATGCATATTGTTTGTATCCATGTTACCAAGTGATCTGGATCTCTCTAAATCAGTGGCCTGTCCTCTTCATTATTTACTACTCTACCAATTTTTATGTCATCTGCAAAAATTTTCTGATGATTTTATGTTTTCTTCTATGTCATTGATAAAATGTTAAATAGGAGGCGATCCCTGTGGAACCTCTCTGGGAACACACCCACTCGGGTATTTTTGTCTTTTACAATTACATTTTGAGACCTATTAGATAGCTAGTTTTTAAATCCATTTAATATGTGCCATGTTAATTTTATGTTGTTCTAGCTTCTTAATCAAAATGTTGTGTGGCGAAGTCTAAGTATATTACGTAAACAGCATTACCTTTATCAACTAAACTAGTAATATCATCAAAAGATATCAAGTTAGTTTGACAGGATTTGCTTAAATCCATGTTAATTTGCATTAATTACATTACTCTCCTTTATTTACCTGGGTCATCCCTTTTTAAATATTGGCACATTAGCTTTCTTCCAGTCTTTTGGAACTTCCCCAGTGCTCCAAGATTTATTGAAAATCAACATTAACAGTCCAGTGAGATCCTCAGCCAGCTCTTTAAAAACTGTTAGATACAAGTTATCTGGACCTGCTGATTTTAAAATGCTTAACTTCTGTAGCTTCTGTTTAACATTCTCCAGAGATACTCGTGGAATGGAAAGAGTGTCATTATCACCATATGATGACACTGTTTCATCTGTTTTTTTTCCCCAAATACAGAACAAAAATATTTATTGAACTGTTCTACCATCTAAATTTAGAGCCAGAATTTCAAAATAGGTTAGCACCGAGCACCTCCTGTTTGCAATTTTGAATTCTAGCTTCTGAAAATCTGGCTTTTAATCTCTCTGTATTCATTTAGCACCCATCCATGTAAGCTTTCAAGGCCATGGGATGGACTTACTATGTTACCCTTCATCTATCCAAGTTTCCACCATTTTTCCCATTTCAACTTTGGAGGCCAAGTAAGCATTAGATACATTTTCAAAGCACAATTACTTTAAAACTCCTGTTCTGATTTTACCAGACTTCCCACAAAACCTCTACCTTGGATTGAAATGCAGCACTAAAATTTCCAGATAACAGGTTTCTTTTTGTATGTGTGTTGTTATAGCTATGTTGGTCCCAGGATATTAGAGAGATAAGGTGAGTGAGGAAGTATCTTTTACTGGGCTAACATCAGTTGGTGAGGGAGACACACTTTCGACTTACAGTGAGCTGAGGAAGAATTTGGCTCTTTCATCAACAGAAGTTGATCCTACAAAAGATATTACCTCACCCACCAGGTTGCTTTTGGGGTTGTTATGAGATAGGATCTATCAACTGAGCTTATAATAGGAAGAACCATAGTACTGATTAATTATTTTCTTGAAAGGAGTCTCAAGAAGAATTATTTTAAATTTATATTTTGCTAATTTTCCATATTTAAGATCACATCATCTAATCAAAAACCTATTCTTGCACTATGAACCACTACTTTGAAGTTGTAGATGTTCATTGGTATCTTTAAGTGGTGCATACTATAAATATTTGTCTAATGCTAAGGCCATGTCTACACGTATAGCGCTACAGCGGGACAGCTATACCGATAGTCACGTCTGGTGAAGATGCTCTATGCCGATGGGAGAGACCTCTCCTATCAGAATAAAAAAACCACCCCTATGAGCATAAGCTGTGTCTGTGAGAGAAGCTCTCCAGCCAACATACTGCTGTGCACACTATTGCTTATGTCGGTGTAACTTATATCAGTCAGGGGGGTGGAATATGCACACGTCTGAGCGAAATAAGTTTTGCCGACATAGGTGGTAGTATAGACATAGCCTAACAAATTCCTTTAAGAAGTACATAGGAATTACTTCCAAATGAAAGTTAAGATAAAAATAAACTTACAAAAGATTATATATAAGGGATTGAGGCTGGAGGAGAATAATACTTTATTTTTATTACCAAGGAGCTGAAAATTTACCTACTGAGATTTTAATATACAATGGTGTCAGTAAATAAAGCACTGTATCATTTTAATGCCACTAAAAAGCCCTCTGGGAAGGAGCAAGGTCAAAATTAAGGGCTAATCAGAGAACTTTGAGGGAGTAGATTCAGATTCCTTTCTTTCGAATCATCCCTTTAAAAAGCAAAGCATAAACTCTCCAGGTTATTCCCAAATTGAAAAGATTGTACTGTGATCCTTTTAAAATGAAGGTTTAAGTTTGTAGCTTGTGTTTTAAGATACTTCATTTCAATTTCAAGGTGCAGTAATAATCTTGGCACTATAGTCACTCTCTGTGTAATAGGATATCAAACAATATTCATAATGCAACGGAAAGATTTTTTAGGACAAACCAATCAAGTATTAACATATAAAAGGAAAATTTCATGAAGCTGAAAATGAAATGACACACCCATATGTGTTGCCATGGGAGCTTTAGTATGATTTTTTTCTCACTGTGATTTGTGTGAAGTCTCTACTAAACCCACTGGGATTTTCCTTATTCAAATAATTATAAAAGGGTTGGGTGCTTGACCAACATAATAACAAATATTTTCTATTAAAATAAAAAAGTCACAGAATATATGTAGAAAACACTTCCTTATCATACATTTTCTGAATACTCAGTGTTTTCTGTGTTCTGTAAGGCACATATTATTTGATTTCACAGAAGACTATTCAGAGAGCATTGAAGTTGGATGGATGCCTGTAAGCTTGTCTATTCCAAAGGATTAAGCTGGATATTGAATTAGTTTCATTTTACACCTAAGTTCTTGACCAGCATCCAATACTCAAGTTTACTGTATTTGTGTGTTGGTCAAAAATTAACCTACCATTTTTTCAGCTGCTCATAAATTTCACAAATAAATATATCCATGGCTAAAAGATTCCAGGATTGGTCTCTATGCAGAGACTGATCTATTTTTAATGTGAAAAGTCTGAGTAAAATCAATTCCACTATTTTTATTTCTTAGTCCATTTAAACAAACAAAACCAAAACAAAAATCCTCAAAGAATTTTGAATACATATCCCTGGTTGAGCTCATTTTGTTCAAATCTGTCTTGTTTTGCACATCTAATAGAAAAGGAATAAGCCAAGACTGAAGAAAATTGGTTTACTGTTTTTTAAAGTTAATCATATTTGAGGAAATTCCATGTGTTTGTGATAGAATTTGCTCTTAGTCTTTTTTGATTGACATAGTAAGTTAGTGTCTTAGAACCCCAGGAATCATGTGATGCCCTTCAGCTTTAGATTAATCTAAACTCTGAGTTGACCCAATATTTGAGCTGATCCAAACACTGAGTCTGCAGCCTTCTGGAGCCTTGATATGAAGTGAGGGTGTATCTCATTCCTGTTGAGGTGAACCATTAGTTTGGTTTTTTGCTCCTTAAGAAACAGGGGATCCAGTTACTAATTATACCAGATGACTAAGAGTTTGATTTTCATCTATGGAATCATTCTAAATATTGGAATATTATTACAATATGTTATAAATAACCATTGAAGACTGGCATCTAGACATCCTGTCCCTTCACAGAACACAATGGTTTACAGATAGCCTATGTCCGATGAAGCAATAAATGTGATATATAAAGCAATGGTGTTGAAAATGTCTCTTTTACAGCCTGAGCCCAATCCCATTGCAGTTAATGAAAAGCCTTTCAATGACTTCACTGGGTGTTGGATCAGGCTCCAGTTGAGCATCAGTGAGGCTACCTACGTGAATTAAGGTTTTGGGTCCAACATTTATTTTTGAGTCCTAAAGATGCAGATAAGTACTTTGGGAAAAAAAAAACAATAGTTACCTAGGAACCCAGTGGGAATTAGGCATCTGGGCATGTTGGAAAATCCCTAGGCACCTATCTTTAGGCACCTAAATGCCTTTAAAATCTGGCCTCTGGTGCTATTTAAGTTCTATGAACATAAAATATTGGCCTCATATATTTATTTATTAATTGGCGTTGACAATATTTTTGATGCTCTACAAAGGACAAAAACTTGCTTCTCAAAGGAGCTTACAATCTGATGAACTTTGGTGTGATGATTTAGATATTTAGCTTTAATAGATAATTCATCCATTAGTAATCATCTCTCCAAAGACATGAAAAGTTGCTTTGATGTTTAAAAAATAAAGACAGCTCCAGTGTACTGGGGAAATTGCTGTGGGCTTTGAATAAAGTTTCCCAGGTTTGCATGTGTTTGTAGGATGAAGCCATTGTGGAGGAATCAGGATGTAGCACAGTGCACAACTTAGTGATTCTGAGGTCATCTCTAGTATATAAAAAATAAAATTGTGCTCCCTCATCCTAGTTGGTCATGCATACTCTCTTTAACACACACACACATTTAAAAATAAATCTTTTTCCAAATAATACAGTTCAGGAAAGGGCAACATCAGCAACTAGAGTAACTTTTAAGAAACCAAAGTAATTTAAGATATATTTTTAACTATGTGATTAGTAGTAAGTGAATGTCTAATAAATTATTCACTTATAGAAATACTCAAGTTAAAAAATATTTTGGTCCCACTAGCCAGTTGTGCACATGCTGAACATTTTTGTCTTGCTTAAGATATCAGAGTCTGGTTGTGTGGGAACACTAGCTAGCAGAATGTACAGCAGGGACACTATTTCATTTCTTTCTGGAGCACTTTAAATAAGAACATTCTGAAAGACTTGCAAACTACTCCCAGTAGAATAATACATAGTTTGAGAGTACAAAATACAGTATGTGATTTTAAGTATTTATATTAATTTTCTCTTTTTTGGATGAGATGTAAAACCACTTTTGTGTCAGATGTCTTGTGGCACTTGTCTCAAGAGTAGAAGAGGTCTGTCTAACTTCCACCGTGGACAATTATAATAGTCTCCTACCTACTGTAAATTCTACCTACAGTTCCAACTGGCAAAGTTAGAATTCTCATCACCACTAAAAAATAAATGTTATGAACCGATGCTCAAGCAGGACCCAATTCTGCCACCTTTTAATATCACATTGGGTTTGGCTGAGAGTTTGAAACACTGGTGGGGTCACTGGGCCTTTGTTTAGCAAACAATTAGTTGACCTAGAAAATGTTACTTGATATTACCCTCTCCCTAACTTGCCCCATCTGGGTAACATTAATGAGAAGGGAGAGTGAGACAAATCTGGCAGTATCTGGAATCCACAGATTTATTTGTCCTGAAAATACCCACTTTGTTATTTATTGCAAGACTCCAGTCACCATGATATCTAGTGTGAGAGAGAAAAAATTTAGTTTACAGAGAGAGCCAACTGGTTTTCAGCTAATTTGACTTAGTCCTCGTAATCTGAGATGTTGATATTTGAAAAAATAAATTTGCTCTGTGTACTTTTTATTACTTTTATTCAAAAGAATAAGAAAGCATTTATTAAAAGTTGAATGAACATATTCTAAGGATAAACTATGAGAAATTTCAGTAAGCTAATAGGGAATTAATAGTACAATTATCACACACTCTCTCAATTCACACTTCAAAAGTAGTAGAGAAAAAAGATAATGGGGAATGTCTCTACCCAATAAAACAATAAAGAAAAAGACTTTGATCATCTTCTGCTTTTTATCTTGTGATCTTTGTCTCACATATTGCACTGTTTTAGCTACAGTTACTGGAATCATGTGATAGAATAGCTTGGGCAGGGTGTCTGATACTAGAATAGGGCTCTTGGTTAGTAGTAGATCGGTCATTCTGGAATAGCAGATAACTGAGGTTTGTATCTCTTCTGTCTAGGGATAGCCTGCCCAAGGGATCTCAGAAGGGTGCTTGCTTCTGATGAAGTTGGTGAGCTGAGAGAGCACACAGGCCTTCCACATGGTTTTCATTCTTACAGAGCCAAATCCCACTTACTCTGTTTTACAATTCCACACTCCTAGCTCTGTGGCTAATTAGGTGGTCCATACACTTTGGGTACAATTAAATTAGACACATTTTACCTTGCGGTCACTTTGCAAAGTCCCATCCATGATGGCTATTGTCTGGAAAGACTACAATTGTAAGGACATGCTGTCTGGTCACTCAAAATACAAAAACAGGAGTGTGGAATCCACTCAGAGGAAGGTACCACCAGCCTTTCATCTGGGGTAGACTAACATGGAGCCTACAGTTGGCATCAACATCCATCATAGGTTTAAGCAGTTTCTTCAAAGTAGCTAATGGCCTAATCATCAACATACAGTCACTTATTTATTCTCTGAGCATACTGGAAATAAATGTAATTAGCCCATAACAACTGTCACTTTCTCGCAATGAACAAGAAAATTAGAGAAGAAACTAGGGGGCCTCAACTAGATAAAGGTTTATGATTTATACGCAATAACTTTTTGATCTAAAAAGAGCTGCTTTTGCAATTTATCCTTGGAAGGCATTATACAGGGATTGGTTTTCCCTCGTACCATTCCAGAGTCTTTGTAGGTGGAGCTCGAGTTCTGAATGTAACCTAGTGCCAAACAGGGTCTCCAGTCCCTGCCTTCTCCCTTCTTCCCTTGAAGGGTGCATGCATGTGGAGTTTTTTGTACACTTTATGCCATGTAGATTTTCCCCTATGGGAGGAGCACATGATCCAGTACATTTAGTTTTCCTACCCAATTTTGCATTACAATGTACCATTTACATTTCAGAGAAACTAAATGTACTAAAAGAAAAATCTCTGCTCCATGTGTACTTAATAGTTCCCCATCTGAACATGGCATTATGAAAATGTGTTATAAGTTACAAATTTTTCCGTTTTTCTTTGCTTCCAATATTTTTATCTTTAATATTTTTAAAATGTTAGAATTATATTTGAGGTAGTAGGGACATTATTTGGAGAAAAGTGTGCCTGTGAAGTGGCATATCTTTTCACCCACTTTCTTTATAGAAGTTATCTCAAAGTAGCAATATTTTTTTGCAAACTAAAGTTCATTTGAAAAAAGGTGTAACTTACAAATGTAGATCATAATGTGTTACTCATATAAGCAACATTTACACTTCATTAGTTTAGTATTTGCTAATACTTTTGTTTAGTCTCTTATTTTGATTAATTTACTTGTTTGAATAAAAAATTCTATGGCTGTGTCTATCCTGCACAGTTAACCTGGGTGATTGGTACTTGAGTGTGGGCACCCAGCTTGGCCTAGCGCCTCTCCATGCATTCCTACAGTAAAGTCAGACTGGCATTATTGTGTTTTCACTGTCTAAGGGGCATTTCCATTGATTCCTTATGCTCTAGGATTTTTTCTTATCAGTTGTGAGAAATTTATTCTGTCCTTTGGGGGCAATTCTGGGAAGGGCATTGGAGCCCCATCAGCGCTCAAGTAATTTAGTCTAATTCTCACTGCAAAGTGGGTGGATTCCAGTCTGAGTTAAGATGCAGTGTGGGTTCTAATCCACTTCACGCTACACCTTCAGCCAGATAAATTATTCCACCCTTAAATAACCTACAAACCAGGGACAGAGGCTTTCTAAGGGGACGGTATGGGGGTTAAGGATAAAACCTGGGTAAGAGCCTGAGTGAAGTGTGCAGTGTAGACATAGCCTACTAGTTTATGCTGAAAGCAATTCATATAAAATCAGCCTATTGCTTTGCCCCCCAAAAAATCAGATCATAACAAGAGCCACTGAAACCTGCTGCCATAGTAGTCTTCCTATGCTTCTTTAGCTCTTCAGAGACTCCACCTGAGGACATCTTACAGTGTAGAGACTGATATAGAACTTCACCTAAAGGCATCCTGTAACTGATAGGAGATTTACATACTGGAAAAGACACCCCCCCACACACACACACCACTTTGAAACACTGGCATCTGAGAGTGCAGTTGATGGAGTCAAAATGTGTGTAAGTAATAACATTTACAAGTGCAAACTCTTTTTGTTTCAAAGACCCTGCAATGGGAACATTTTATTATTTAAAGCATATTACAGAGGACTCTTGAGAGCTACCTGAGGGGCTCTTTCCCAAAAGGCTGTGTATACTTCCTCCACACTGCTTTCTGTTCTTCCCAGCTTGAGGATTGAGAAATTGAGTTTGGGATCTGAACTTTTATCTCTTACATGGCATCATATTATGCTGATATTAATTTGAAGCCCAACCAAGATCTGCAGTTTCACACTATATGGATGTTTCACTTTCAGCTAGTGATGTTTGCTATGACATGGCAATCTTTACTATTTGTAATTAGATCTAAAACAAATGTTGAAGGAACTTAGCTATAAAACAGTTGCCAGAGGGTGCCACTGTATGCAGATGCTGCACTATCAATTAAAAATTCAAGTAATACTGTTTTTTTGAATCAGTGTGAATTACTGATGCATCTGGACAATAAATAAATTGGTCAAAATCATCAGTAGTACCATTATCAAAGATATGCCCAACAGTACTCATTAGCCCAGGGAAATTCACTGGTTGCCAAGAAGTGTGGACATATTTAGGAATTAAGTTAAACTGAAGTTTAAACTGTATGGTAAAGTACAACAGGGGACCAGTTGTACAAAATAATACTGAGGATTTTAATAGATGGGCTCATTAAATTATAATCTTTAGGGAAGTGTTAATGTTGTGGAAATGGTTTCAACACCACCATTTAATTACTTATCACAGATGGTACAAATGAATATTCTCAATCCCAATAGTTAGCTTATTCAGCTGGGGAAAAAAATCATTTTTTTTAGTTTTACAGAGTAAATGGAAAACCTCAATCAACGCTTTTTCTACTCTAATGGAGGGTTAACAGCACCAAACTTTAGCTTCCACCGGATTGGTTTCTACCTCTAACCACTGTATTTTGGATCCAGAATGATAAACTGCTCCTCTTTTTTTTTTTTTTTTTTTTTTTGGCGTTAAGAACTGCTATAAATATGGGTGATATTTTTGACGTCGCAAAAAGATTTGAAATGACAAATCATTAAGATGCTACACATATTAAATATGTCATAAGGTTAATAAAACATCAAAATTAACTATGGGGAACAATTAGCCTACACAGAAGGTGTCTTCTTTGTAAAGATAAGAGATAAAATGGTACACTGTATTCTGGTTTAAAAGACATATTCTTGAGACTGTTTTTTTCTGATCAAGAAAATGTTTTGAGGTCCAACCTGGTTGTCGTCTTTAGGTGTTCCTGCAATATAATGCTAATAAATAGTGATGATAATAAATTTATAATGCAGTGACTGAAATTACACTGTAGCTGAACTGCAATTACACTGTGGTTATGCTGTTTGATAAGTAATTACCATTCATTCATATAACTGGAAAATTAACTTATAAAATGGCTGCATATTACTGTGACTGTTCTCAGGATACCCAGGACTGAGAGTCACCTTGTTACCTCCAGGCCTCAGGTATGAGGAAGACTTGCTTTTGCTTAACTGGATGTCAGCTTGCTGATGCCACCAACCTGTTAACCTCTCAAACACTCTCATCTGGGCTGTGTCAGCCCTTACTTTGCCTTGCAGGTTAACAACCGGGGGACACCAGTCCCTGAGTCCCTTGGAAGTATTCCCCTCTAGTGTCCAGCCCCTGAACACGCACAGAAATATCAGGTCTGCTGTCCTCAAGGGACCATAGTATACACCAGTTTGTATGATTCAACTCAGAATCAGCTCCTTGTACAGTACCAAAGTGCTAAAATATATTTATAGTGAAACCAACAATAAGTTTATTATCAAAGGCCTGGTCCACACTAAAAAGGGGGTTCGAATTAGGGTACGCAAATTCAGCTACGGGAATAGCGTAGCTGAATTCAAAGTACCCTAATTCGAACTACTCACCCGTCCAGACGTGGCGGGGTCGAACTCCGCGGCTCCCCCGTCGACTCCACCACCGCCGTTTGCAGTGGTGGAGTACCGGAGTCGACCGTGGCGCTTCCGGAGTTCGAACTATCGCGTCTAGATCAGACGTGATAGTTCGAACTCCGTGAAGTCGAACTCACCGCGTCGACCCGCGCGGTGAGTATGGACCTGCCCAAAGATTCGAGAGATAGTGAGTAAGGAAAATGGAAACAAGAGCCTTACATATAAAACAAAATTATAACACACTTTCTGGAGATTAAACTTAACTATTAGGTTAACCTTCTGTCTAATGAAGTTAATCTCACTCAAAGCCTTTTGGAGTATCTTCAACCAAAGCTGATGGTGATCCTGTTTTCATGAATGCAAATGCACTGCCCACTTATTTCCTAGGTGCAGGATGATGAGTATCTTCTTTATTCCCCAAATATAGTCCAGCAAACCTTTAAAGTATATCACAAGCTTAGGTTCTCCTCCCCCACTGTATGCACTTCCCTGTTGACTTCATATCTCTCTGCTGCACACTTAAATGTGTCTCCATTGGGTTAGCTTACAATGCTGAATTTACATGCCAACAAAGAAAGACAGGTGAATAAACATATTATGTCCAACAGGAAACCCATTTCTCCACCTCTTCTGTGATAAGGAATCTAAGAACATATTTTCAGTATACATATGCAACTCTTTATATAGTATCTGTACATATATTTCACCGAAGACCTTACATGACTTTCTTTGATGAACCAGAGTGTACGTACCAGAATCAGGAAATTCTTGTAACCCACCTGCCAGTTCTCTTTGGAGGGTTCTTGGGTCACAATGATCTCTTCAATTCCAAATGGAATACATGCTTTTTTGTTTGTTTGTTTTTGTTTTTTGGAATTCAGTTATGTGTTTACTCTCCATCATGTACTTAACCAGTCAGTTAGGTAACTGTAATAGCAAATACATGCATCAGGAACATACAATGTAATTACAGTTGTAATTACAGTTACTTTTCTGTATTATAAAGCATAAGCATGATACAGTTTGTCAAAGACACTGTGACAGTGTATTGCTCTTTGCTGCACTTAATTTTAGGGTGCACAGAGTTTATTTTCTTAAAGCATTTAAAGAAAGTATAAATTTTCAAGGAATTGTGTGCATGCATGCATAATTGCTTTGAACCAATGTTGTGCATGATATAGATGCAACAATATATTTGGTATGCTTTATATTCCAGTCTTGTTCACAAAACTTTTTGCAAGAGTCCTGGAATAAAAACTATGTTACTGAAATCTGACCCTGGCATACAATTAGATGCATTTTCTTTCTCTGTCAATAACTGTGATTACAGAAAATAATAGATGGGTAGATGCAAGAGTGCAATAGATATATTTTGTATGGGACTGGGTAATCACAACAGAAGAACCAATTTGTTTCCAAAATTTCAGTCCAGATTCTTGATTATTACTGAGATCTGATTGCTGTCTTTGCAACATAGTATCACATACAGCGCCAATTCATGAGAGTCTGACAACAGTCTGTTGCACAGGACAGGATATTCCAGGAGTTTGTAGCCAAATAGTTCTGCAACATTGAATGTTTTCATAAAAAATAATAATAAGAAGAAAATCTCTCTTTACAAGCAATTAGATTGCTTATTACACCCAGATAATAAATCTTACTGCAACCTAATTTTTGAAGAAATGATAACCCTCATATGAAGCCTCTAATGCCCCTTAAAGGCAAATTTTTTAAATTTCCTAAAATTCCCTAAATCTGCTTGTCTCTTGCTTCCTTTCCCTAAAGTGCTCCCATCCTCTCCCTGAGAATATCAAAGTCTAAAGAGATGTATTGATGTTATTCTAGTTGATGAGCTAGTCATCCAGCCATAGAATAGAAACAATATTATGTGACTTAAGTCACCAGCAACTGAAATATTGAATTCCATATGTTGAATACTTTCAGTGGTGGAGCAAAGGGCTTGGAAGTAATCCCTATACTAAAATAGGTTAGTTGAAATGCTTGATAAAATGTGAATAAGAAAGAAAGAATCACAATCACTTTATAGACACTTCTGCTAGCTGAAAAAAATTCTAAATTAGTCAAATGATTCACTAATATTTTCCACAGTTTCACTTTTAACTGAGACCATATATGAAAACTATTACATTAAAAAATCCAAGCATAACAAGATAAACCAGATTTAAACTTTCTATTAAAATTCAATTTAAGCATGTGCGACTTCTCATTATGATAGATCAAGATGTAGATTGGAGATGATTAGGTTGGATTTAGCCCAATATATTATTTTTCTGGCAAAACTAAGAGGCCTTTATGGGTAAGGAAGGTGTTGGATAAAATGGATTTTGGAATGGAATTTGCACCTCAGCTGTATATATAATCAGTTTGTGAGTAATTATGTATTGTGAGATCTTTAAATTCAAGGATGGGTTCAAATAGACATGGCAATTCAGGAGAAAGACCAAAAAGAAAGAGCAAGAGAGTGCTTTAGGGTTTTGATAACTTCAGACAAAATCTTGGAGGCTTTTACATCACAGGTTATGTGTAAGGAATGGCAACCGAAAAAAAACAGTGATATGTCTTCTGAGAACAGGAATTGGAGGTAAATATTCTGTTTCTGAAATGATGATACATTTGTTGTTCTTGACGTTTTAAAAATAGACAAGTCTGAATATTTCAAACTGGCTTTTGTAATTTTTAAACATATTCTTACAAGGCAGAGGCTCTGATGATGAATGTACTATACATGCCTAAGACAGTATCCCATTGTGTGTGATGCTAAGGTCTAGGTCTAGGTCTATCTAACTATCATCTGTGCTGTTTTCAGATCATACAGCATTCTTGATGCTCTTGCTTAAGCAATAAAATACAGCTAAACAGTTGCAACATTTCATCGCAGAGCTGGGTACAGGTAAATTGATCCCTGTATGCAGTTTAAATAGCAGTTTGAATTTCTAAAGAGCTTTGATGGCTTTTGGGATAACAGTTATTATATAAACATAAAATATTTGTATTATTTCTGGTCAGAAGCACATACTTAGCCAATAGTATAATTTGCTGTCCATTTTGCATGTAAGCGCTGCAAACTTACAGTTGTTGACGTAAATGTTTCCACTGTCTTTCCTATTATTTTACAGCGATCATTACTTTGATGTATTTGAAAACCAAATCATATGGTGCATTTTCCTTGGCTAAGCAAAAAGTACAAGAAAATCTAATCATAACATAATCTGTTTAAAGCTAAGGATGTGCTTATTTTGTTTAGAATCAATAAATGACATAAGGACCTGTTGTTATAAACTTGATAACTGAAATGTCTTGCTCATTTTTCCTGAGAATATAAAAAAATCTTTGTGATTAGTGGAAACCATGTAAGGCTATAATACAGAATGTTAAATGAATAAATCATGTTGTCAAGACAGCCATAATTCTATCTTATTAAAATATGTTCCTTTCTGATATAAATGCTGTGGGGGGAAAAATCACTACTTAATTATATAAGAGGCAAAGTTAAAAGGAGATTGAAAAAAGACAAGACACATTTTAGCTCAAAAATCCAAATGCTTTTCTATTACTAAGTTCATAATTATCTCTCTCTTACCATAAGCCAAGGGAAACGATAAAGAAACAAATGAGTCCTGTAACTTATAGAAAGAGGGGATGTGTTGATTCTGTGTCATGCTTCCATTCATTCTTTCAAGCTCAGAGGCTCCTGCATACAAACACTGTAAAGAGAGGATCTGCAGGTCTGTGGGAGAAAGGAAGTTTCCCCAGAAAAAAACTTTGACTCAAAAAAATAAAAACAAAATCTAAATTTTCAACAGAAAATGTCAATTTTTGGGAGAGATTCAAATACTGAAATTAATGTTCGTACAGATAAATATTGTGGTAAACCTTTCTACGATCTCATAGTAAAGGACAAAAGCCTGTGACATGCTGAGTACCCATAGCTTCTATGGAACTTTCATTGAGAACTCTGAGCCTTCATCAGTTCTTGAGCAAAGTTAGTTACCTTGGCTTATTAACTAGAGATTGAATAGCGTCCCTCACTGTGAAAGCTAAATATTTCACAATATTTGCATATAATTTTTCACTTAATCAATCTTCCTGAGAATAGAGTTTAAATGATCATCCATCAATTTGTATCTGTCTTTAACAGTGGCCAGTGATTATGTATTAACTGTTGACTGTACCCAGAAGTCTTATTCATTTTGGACATTTTTTTATTCCTGAGATGAGACATTGATATTTTGTTTTGGGCAGAATTTTGAATTAATTGAAGCATCTATACATTTATTCCTGCAGAGGGATAACTATTCAATATACTCTTAGCATTGTGTGCTATAGCTGTAAGGTCTGACTTAGGTGAACATACTTAAGCTTTTGCATCAAGCTGTTGGTGGGAAAAGGAAAAACAAATAAGTGTTTAAAATGTATTGCAGAGTTGGATCAAATACATAGGCTGTCTCCTAGATAATAAGATATCTACCCAATTAACCTATGAAAAATATATCTGGAAACTAGCTGATCAGATTGAATTTTTGCTGAGAAAGGTCAAGCAAGTATACTGTTTTAGAGGGAAGAACAGGGGAAATATTGGCTAAAAGGGAACATTTTATCAAACACTTAAGCTGACACATATTCATAACAGGAGTAACTAAATGCACTGCTTTTAGAATCTCTCTACTTTGTTTATCTAAACAAGGTCAGAAGAGATTAGGTAAAGATGGTGCGCTTAAAGAGATTATTAAAGATCTATACATTATAGGTGGTTGGTTTGTACCCAACAGAGAGAGGTTTGCCCCAGAGATTTTTAAAAAACCTTTATTAATATGCAAGACCCTATTCTTCTTCATGTTTGTAGTAGAGTCTATTTAACTGACAGTTCTCACAAGAAATGTGTCAGGCTTTGATCAGGGTAAATCTGAAGAAAGTTGTAATCTTTAATTATATAGTCATTGCAATTTCTTGCTATTAAAATAATATAAAATGTTAGTTATCTGATTCCTTCCAGTACATTAGATAAATCAAAATGCTTTTATTTAAAGGTCAACAAAATGAGATGGGAATGATGCAAAACATTATCTTTTGCCTTTCTTTATCATCTATAAAAAGGATGTTTTCTAATAGCCTTGTCCATAGATGTAGACAGTACTTCTAATAGGCTTGAATAACACTCGTATCCTGTTCAGCTTTAAACATCATCTCTTAGGATGGATCTCAGTCCACTACCATATTTTCCTGAGAATAGTATTGTAGCGGGGTGGTTACCCGCTCCTGCCTGAAGGGTTTAAAAAGTGGCCTGGGAGGGCTTGAAAGCTGCAGTTCTAAAAGCTGGCCTGATTGGGGAAGTGGCTGCAGCTGGGCCACACCCTAATCAGGCCACAGCTGACCTGTATAAAAAGGCCAGGGAAGCCAGGAGCAAACAGTCTCTCTCTGTTTATGGAGGGAGAAGGGCCTGGCTGCAGAGAGCTGGACACAAGGTACCTGAGTGGAGCAGGGCTGGGGAAAGGCAGATGAGCAGGGAGCTCCTGCCTGGAAAGCCCTAGGGTAAGGACAAGAGATACTGGGTGTTGCAGGGGGCAGCCCAGGTGTAGGCAAACGCAGCAGGTCCAAACCCCTTTGCCTATGATGAGTGGCTGATACTGCAGTCTGCCCCAGTGAACAGAGGCAAGATGGAGACTGGGCAGTAGCCAAAACTGAGGCAAAGTGGGGATAGTGGGTTGGGGGTTCCTCAGGGAGGGGAGACCCAGATTGGTGGGGTACTGCCAGGGGGCAGCACCTTAGTTAAAAGGGCACTGGGGTCCAAGGAAGGACACGGGTGCAAGAGGACAGGCGGATCACCGGCCTGCAGAGGGCGCTCCTGGCTGGGATTGAGCTAATTCCCAGAAGTCACCAGCAGGAGGTGCCACAGGGGTGAATCCGAGCGTGTTACAAGTATGGACCAATGGATTTTTGACTCTTCATTTCCATTTGTATGAAGTACCCAATAATGTACTTTCCCCTCTATACCCTCCTCTGGAATTTTTAGCTCCTGTTGTATGATTATCCCTGACAAATAAAACTCTAATGTGATTAATCTAACAATTTTGAGAATTCTTTCAGTACAAATTTTTTTAGGGGGGGAAATCACAACAATGCATCAAAATAATTTAACAATGTTTAGTTCTGAATACTTCAAAATTAAAATGGTTTCATTGTGAGAGAGAGTGTTTCATTTTTCAAGCAGCTCTACCTTTATCAGATCTCATGAGCTAATTAAGCAAGGTCAAATGTGAGTCCTTGTCTGGGAGATTTCAATGGAAAGCATAGGTTCTTCAGAAAGTGATGTTGCTTTAGTAGGTGGTAGTTTTTCCTTAAAATTAGGATCATAGAATATTAGGGTTGGAAGAGACCTCAGGAGGTCACCTAGTCCAATTCCCTGCTCAAAGCAGGGCCATCACCAACTAAGTCATCCCAGCCAGGGCTTTGTCAAGATAGGCCTTAAAAACTTCTAAGGATGGAGATTTCACCACCTCCGTAGGTAACCCATTCCAGTACTTCACCATCCTCACGATGAAATAGTGTTTCCTAATATCCAACCTAGACCTCCCCCATTGCAACTTAAGACCATTGTTCCTTGTTCTCAATGGTGGCAGATGACAGAACAGCCTAGCTCCATCCTCTTTGGAACCCTCCTTCAGGTAGTTGAAGGTCAAATCCCCCCTCACTCTTCTCTTCTGCAGACTAAATAAACCCAGTTCCCTCAGCTTCTCCTCATAAGTCGTGCCTCAGCCCCATAATCATTTTTGTTGTTCTCTGCTGGATTCTTTCCAATTTGTCCACATCCCTTCTGTAGAGGGGGGAGCAAAACTGGACTCAGTACTCCAGATGTGGCCCCACCAGTGCCGAACAGAGGGGAATAATCACTTCACTCCTACTAATACAGCCCAATATGCCGTTGGCTTTCTTGGCAACAAGGGCACACTGCTGAACCAATGTCTCAGTGTGATTGTGCTGATGGAGACGCCATCTTTCAGATGAGACATTAAATTGTGATTCACAGCTTTCATGGACACTAAGGTTTAAATAGTATTTTTCACAAGGGTGAATATGTTTACCTGGTTTTCTAGATAAATTCCATTCTGAATAATACAATTGTGCCTACCTGAAATCCCCCTTGTAGTTTCAAATGAAAAATGTATTCCTCATTTCATTTCCCAAGAAACTATTCTGTGGTGTTGCTGGCACAGAATTGCTGTCACATTCCATTCCAGAAGTGGTTGAATTCCAGTGGTGGGAATAGTGATCTACAATCTGTAAAATATATTGGGATAATTTGGAGATAAAAGATAACATATAAACCTAAGATTGTTATTAAAAAAACTGTTTTCTTTGCTTGTTAATAAGTCTGGAATCTTTGAATAGAAGAAAAAGGCTAATGTAATTAGATTTGCTGAAAACACCTGCACACTTTATATATTTTCTTTTGAGTGAATGTGCTTCCTACTGCACACATTAGAGTCTTTAACTTCTTGATGCTAATGGTGTAGGTAGTTTCATGCTGTCCTTTTCACTAGAGTATCCTATTAACAGTCAATTGTACAGGTAGTCAAAATGAAAAAAAAACTATTATAAAAAGCAATTAACAAAAACAAGAATGCATCTGGATACAGTACATTATAGATGTCTTACCATGGCTTGGAATTGTGGAATATAAATAAACATTGTTTATAACTGAAGGAGTAAAAAAAAAGTGGCATTTTATATTACTATTAAGAAACTCAGATGTGTGGTGATCAAATCTTATATAATTTCTAAAGTGGTTGAACTCATTTACCTTCAGTCTCAAGCCTCACTATGTAACCTAAGCAGAATTTTATTATGTGGTATCCCTACAGTTGTTTAAATATCTAATTTAAATATTATCCTTTTTGTTGTCTTTATGAACCTTTGATCCTGTGGTTGTATGACTGTATGAGTTTTGCTAAAGCGGTGACCCTCAGGATTATATTACTACCTGTGAAATAAGAGGCCAGAGAATTACACTGATTTGAATGTTTGTACCTTTTAAGTTATAGTCAGTTATCTGATGACCTGCAAAAGCAAAAGATCACCTTTTGAAAAGTCCAGGCCACGGCTGACAAAATCAGAGTTCCATTGTTTAATCTCATTTGCAGGTTTGTCTGCTTTCTGTCTACCAAAGTGTATATTTTAATTCACATAAGAGAATTAGCAGTAAAACTGGGCAGATAGTAGGTAAACTGATCAACGTTTTGATGAAATAAACTACAATCTGCTTTACCATATTTTCCCCATTATTTCTGTGAACTTTGTTTCAAGTAAATTTATTCCACTAAATGTTAATGGAAAATTATGTTTGAGCTTATCCTTGAAATTCAGTTTATTTAAATGAAATTAGTTTTGGAGAGAAATACTAAAGTGATGATTTGTTGAATGAGTGAGGGGAAATGGGTAGAAGGCAGTGCAGAGAGGGAAACACTAGATCAAGGAGGACAGAGATGGAAGGGTTTGTCAAGGAAGAAAGGCCATTTTACATAAATGGTGCAGGGGATAAGATTTTTGACAAGCATTTTGGCACCTTGACCAGGCTGAGCTCACCACAGGGGTAAGCCTGTATTAAGATAAGCTGCTGCTACTTCTTGTCATTAGCAGGCATACAGTCTACCTCTGAAAGACCAGTATCTGTTCCAGGAAGAGTATTTGGTGGGGCCTCACCTGCAGGATGCTGCTTCTGCAAAATGAGAGCACCTGCTCAGAGACTGGTTATAGAGGAGTGAGTTGCTGGGAAGGGGCATGTATAGGGAAGATATTTACAGGAGGGGAGATGATTTGCAGAGAGGGACAAAGGTGGTCTTCTTGCAGCTTTGTCCTCTTCTGGGTTCTTCTTTCCAGTAGAGCGGAATATTATATGCTCCCCTTGATCATTCTAAGTCTAAGAGTGAACTAACAAGAAAAAACATAGTCTGCTCTATTTCTATTGAGCACAAATTGCACCTGCAAGCTGCTATCTGCTTAGTACCATACTGGATTTTATGCCTTCACCACATAACAGATTTTAGCATTCAGGGCTCTTTAAATTTATTGAAGAAAAAGAAGAGAAACCGTATGAAATCCTCATAAAATAATGTTGTTTAACATGCATTTAAGGTTGATTAATACTGCATTAATGAAAATTACATAAAAGATCATTGTAATTAAAAAGTGTGAAAGAGATGAATTAAGCTGATTCACGTATATTTCATTACCCTTAGTGTTCATAACAACATTGATGTACAGATTTAATTTGCACACATAATGTATAATTGTGAAGTGTATGCTGAAAGAATCTACTAAATATATATTATACAAAGTCAAAATACTCATAATATAACAAGAACATCTTTTTTTTTCCCTTGTAATTAGTGTCTCAGCAAAGACTTGACTGAAGGGGTCCAGAAATGAAAATGATCTAAAGTCTTAAAATTCCCGTATCCTTTAGGCCTATCACTTCCTATCTCCAAAAACATCTCTGATGCTCTGTGTGAGAGAATCAAAGTCCCACTAATTGTTCATGCCTTTCCCAATGTCACTACAATTACACTTATCCAAAATAAGGGAATGTTTATGACCAACCACCTATAGTGACGTCAGAGTGATAGTAATGAATAACAAATAGTGAATGCACATGGTGAACACAGTGTGTGAGAAATCCATTGGTTGAAATGTGTTCACTTGAAACATTTGTCAAATAAGCTGAATAACAAATTACTACATATAAGACTGTTCTTGAACAACTGAGGAACAGAAATGTGAGAGAAATACATCAAATAGAACATTTGCTATGAATAAGTTGCCCAGCTGTAATTATCAGTATATTTTAGTATTACACATCGTGTTAAGTGCCAACAATGTTTAAATAAATATTGACAGACAAGTAAGTATTCTTTCTGTAGTTAAATACTTCATCAAAGGTAAAGAAAAGATTTTCATTAAGGAGCTCAGAGAAGTTGAAGATGGAAAGAAAATCTATGAAAGAGGGCATAGGTTTATTACTCTTCTTCTAAATAAACGAAACACTGATGGTTTTAAGATGAAAAATAATTGACTTATCTGACAGGACAAGAGAGCTGAATAACAGCACAATCAAAGTAGCTAAAGCACAGAAAAGAAGCCCATCTGATACTACTTGTTAGTGACAACTGAACTGGATTTTGTACTGCTGTTATTCATGTCTACCTTTGATTTTCCCGTGAGGGATTTCTAAATTTGTGAGTAGTTAGAAGACTTTAAATACAACTGATATTACAGGGCTAATTTCCTGTGCATTTAAAATAATCTCATCTATGCACATTCTGCATATTGTAACTTCCATTCCTTTGTTTCAATATTTTCTTAAGAGCAGATAATATTGGTAAGCATATTAAAAGGCAGTATTCTGCTTCTGAAAGATGGTGCAAGAAAATTAAACTTGTCATTAAATGTACATTTTGAGGTTATGGGTGTGAAAATTCATAGATTGGTAAATTGTTTGAGTTTTCCAAAACAAATTTATAACAGGCAAGCTACATCCCATTATCCCTGTTTAACATAGGGAGAAAATTAGATCAGGGAGGGTGCCCTTTTGAAATAGTAATATTTATCTCTTGTAATATTTAAAGAGCTGAACAAACAATTAATTATTCCTCAGAGTATCCATGGGAAGTAGAAATAATCCCATTTTGAAGGTAAGAAAATGGAGATAAGGGGTTCAAAACTGCTCCCATCAAAATCAATGGCAAAAAAAAAATCTGACTTGTTGGAAGTAAGATTGGTCAGTAACGAGATTAAGGCCCAAAATGTAAACCTTAGGTTCCTAAAGGTAGGCTACTAAATTCCTATTTAGGTGTCTAAGGTGATGGCATGAATTTCAGGCCACATCTTTAACGTGCTAACTTCAGGCATCTAGGAAGTAAAATGTTGCAAAATGATTTTCTAAAACCACACAGTAGTAACAGTGGAGTTCTTACCTTCTAGTCTTCCACTAGACTTACCTCTCAGAAGTATTGGAGTGACTTTCAAAGAAGTTCTCAGATTGCTTTCTTTCACTCACATTAAACCTACTGACTCACTACAGAGTTTCAGTAAAGAGAACTTAGAACTGTAAGTGAAAAAAGGCTTGGTGATTTGGCTCAAATTGAATCTGAAAGGAATTGAAATAGAGAAATACAATATCACAAAGTAGCTGAGAAATCTCATGATACTGCCAATCTGACAAGTGTAAGCAATGTCTGGAAAGCAATAAACAGTTTTGCTTTACTAAGCTGTACTGGCAGTGGTCCTTTGAGAGGAGACAAAGCACCATGAGCTTCTGAGTGTGACAAAGGTCAGAAATCCTTATTTCAGTGTGAATAAATTAGAATCCTAATTAAGCAGAAGTCCTAACCATTAAGTATCACTGAGCTTAATTTCCTTCCGTGGGAAACATCCTGATTAACGGGATTACCTGATCAAGTACATCCTGATTCAAAGGAGGTGTACTGTCTATCTTGTTGTCATAGAGGAGAGGTAAGCAGGTACAGGAAAGGGAAGAATACTGGAACTTAGAGAACATAAATTCCTAATTGGCCTGATATGCATTTTGTTTTCTCAACAGTAATTTTTACCATTCCTAAGTAGTGTGATTAATAGTATTGTACTTAAGAGATTTAACCTAATAGAATCAGGAATGCAGGCTCAGTCAGAAACCAGTCTATGCACTCGCAGAAAGGAGTGGGGTGGGGCAAAGGGAACACTTGCAACTCCTTCACTTGCAGTGGTGCACAGGTAGTGTGCAGTCAGGGACAGAGAGTGGGTAAAGTCTTTACTCCACTTCCCACCTCTCAGTGCAGCGGCCAGCACAGCTGAGCTGGCTCAGAGGAGGGTGAGCTGTGCCAGGAAAAACATTCATCCTCCCAGGGAGGAAGGGGGAAACAGCAACCAACTTGTTACTCTGGGCTTAATACATAGTAAATGGCTATTTTTGTAGCCCTAAAGGGATGTTGAATGCACGTCTTTGTAGTTTCTATGACTCACCCTTGCCCTTTCAAATACCACTGCCAAGGCCAAGACATTGACTCTGAAATATTTACTGGATTTTACAAGAAGATGAATATTACAATTAGGAGAAAGCCAATAAAAATACATCTAAAAGAATGCTTTTTTAAAAAGATGGCCTAATAATAAAGCGTGATCTATAACAGTGTTAGGTTCTTTAAACAAGCAAACTGTCAAAGTAAAGTGGGAAAAAATACTCAGTTTTGTTCTTTAAAATACATTGTATCTAAACTATATAAGTACTTTACACATTTTACATTAAGAATTTATTAACACGTGTGTTCTATGCTTCTGCCATTTGCAAATATTCTACTACAAAGTTTGGCCAAATGATAACAAAAAAAGGTGATATTTGTGTCCGTTCCTTTGTTGCACCATTATTCTTTGCGTTCTGACACTATAAGAACAGCATCAAAATAAATACTAGTAAAATACCATGACATGATAAATAAGTTAATGTAGTTCATAGGGATTGTTATTTCCTCCCATGTAGATATTTGCTCTATCAATCCAGTGTTTTCCACCTGTTTTCCCCACACTGTGAAGGTAGAACATAACATTTATCTTTTGAGCTCTAACTCCTAGGTGATGCCAATCCCCCTGCTGGAGTGCTTGAGTAACTGCTCTAGAATTAGGACTGATTCCAATGAATTGTTGCAACTCTTTTACTGTGGCTTTGCCTTATAATTTAGGCCTGCTCAACACTTAAAAACTAGATTGACCCCAGTATGGATGCAGATAGGCCAATGGAAGAATTCTTCCTTTGGCCCAGCTACCATCCTGAAGAGGTGAATTAATTACACTGATTGCAAAACCCCTTCCATCAGTGTTGGAGTGCCTACACTACATGTGCTAGAGTGGCACAGTGGCAGCAGTGCAGCTATGCTGCTGTAGCACTTGTAGTGTAGACATAGAAGTTGATTCTCTCTTCAGATTCAGAGAAAGGCATTTCTGCATAAACTACTCAAACTTATGTATGAACATGTGACTTACAGAAGACAGGACCAAGCTATAAATCAGGAAACAAAAATAAATGAAATCCATAGATTCAGAGACAAAGATTTTTGAATGCAAAAATAGAAAAGCCCTATTACCTTGAGAGACACATTCATTCCTCAACTGGCATGACGAAATACACAAGCCAAAAAATGGCAAACAAGAACTTGCACACAAACAGTTCTTTACTCAGTCAAGGTCATACTGGGAGTCAGTGTCAAATCCAGAACCAAACCCAAATATTCTGATCGCAAGTCTTCCTGTGGTTAAATGAGCAGATCATATGAATTTTATGAGATTTCCTCTCATGCTACCTGGTCTCATGATGGATGGTTTGAGCAGTGGATTGCCTTCCATTCCTAAAAGTGGTCAGGAAGGGAGTTTTGGAAGCAAAGAGAAGATAAAATCCTCTCAAAGCAATTAGTTATGGGGGAAGAGAGAAAGAGATAACAAAGGGGATATAGTACACAGCAGACAGAAAGCTGTAGACTAATCACAACACAGAATCCTGACTTAATATTGTGGTGTACCAGCATGTCATGATGTTAAATCACAATAACTCATCATCATAAAGAGACAGCTGTCACAACACAATGTCAGTGAATCAGACAAGGATTATTTTGTGGATCTCTGTTACTCTATTTCATCACAGAATTATAAGGTTAGAAGGGACCACAAAAGCGATCTAATCTAATGATTTAGTGGCTCTCAGTTTTTCAAAGCGATACACCATTGGGACACACAGGGTTACTTTCCCATCTGTTTCTCAGCCCTCAGTATAACACTTTGTTGGTTGGATCTCAGTTTGTTTACCATAAAACCAGTGCTATATTTTTTACAACTTTTGCTTTTGAGCTATAAGGAACTTTCTGCTCTAGACCATAAATATGTCTCAGACACAATTAATTTGAAGACATTTCCTTGCAGACCTCTTGATCCCAGGGAATGCTGAGTTATAGACCATTTTGGTAATGTGATACATTATTGTAGAATAAGCTAAAATCTTTTATAGAGACATAAAGTTTAAGGCCGGAAGGGACCACTAGATGATCTAGTGTGACCTTTTTATATCACAAGCCCACAACCACCCATCACCCACACAGTAACCCCATCAAAGCAAATGAGACCAAAGTAAATGAGAACCAGAGGAGATTGGACTATTATCTGCCACAGGCAAAGAATAGGAAGAACCATAGTGCCCCAGTACTTGAGACCCCTGCAATGACCAGGAAGATTGTGATATATATTCAGATAATCCTGGCTAGTGATGTACACCCACATGCTGCAGGGGAAAATGAACTCTGCCCCCAGGTCACCGCCAATCTATATTGGAATTGGAAAAGATTCAGAAAAGGGCAACAAAAATGATTAGGGGTATGGAATGGCTTCCTATAAGGAGAGATTAATAAGACTGGGGCTTTTCATCTTGGAAAAGAGATGACTAAGAAAGGATATGATAGAGGTCTATAACATCATGACTGGTGTGGCAAAAGTAAATAAGGAAGTGTTATTTACTCCTTCTCATAACACAAGAACTAGGGGCCAGCAAATGAAATGAATAGGGAACAGGTTTAAAACAAACAAAAGGAAGTATTTCTTCACACAATGCACCATTAACCTGTGGAATGCCTTGCCAGAGGATGTTGTGAAGGCCAAGACTATAACAAGCTTCAAAAAAGAACTAGATAAATTCATGGAGGATAGGTCCATCAATGGCTATTAGCCAGGATGGGCAGGGATGGTGTCCCTAGCCTCTGTTTGCTAGAAGCTGGGAGTGGGCAACAGGGGATACATCACTTGATGATTACCTGTTCTGTTCATTCCCTCTGGGGCACCTGGCATTGGCCATTGTCGGTAGACAGGATACTGGGCTAGATGGACCTTTGGTCTGACCCATTATGCCCATTTTTATGTTCTTAATATGATGTGGGGGGGAATTCCTTCCCAGCCCGTATATGGTGATCAGTTATACCCTGAGTATGTGAGCAAGAACCAGCCGGCCAAGCACCTGAGAGAGAGAATTCTCAGTGTCCTGGCCATCCCTGATGCTTCAGAGAAAGGAAATAAGAAAAACGGTTCAGAATACCCTGGGGCAGGGAGATCCCTTCCTGACCCTGCAGGTGGCAGGCTGAAACCTTGAAACATGTTATAAATTGAAGGCATAAGGAACATAAGTTATAAATAGAGTCCTTCATTTTCTGTTTTTGTTGTATTTAATTGTTCCTGGGAATTTATCACTGTTTATTACTACTACAACAAAAACAGGTGAAACTTTAAAATATTAATAATTTTTCTGGTTAAATATCAGGCTTTATTTTGATGGACAGCGGGGAAGGGGGGGAAGATATTCAATAGATTAATGCATTGGTGAACGGAATTCTATGTGGTTTGCTGCAGAACTAAAACAGAACTCAAAACACAATATCTGTAAACAATATATCTGTAATCCCCAAATAAATCTTTCATTTTAATAAACAGTTTACTCTTGTACACTTAGAACTATTATCCTACAAATATTTACATTTAATAATTGGACCACATCATTCACAGCACATACACTCAATTTCATCCCTTTCTCCTGTTTTTTTTCCTTTTTTAAACTTTTGAATACTTCCTTGTGTTCTGAAACTGAAACATATTCTGAAACAAATTTTTATTTTCTTCCCATTTTAGTGTGTCATATCTTTAAACCATTATCTGCTAACAGCTTGAAATATATACATGGTGGGTGTGAGATTCATCAATACATTGAGATGTGCATGGACTTCAGAGCTTGTGTGCGTGCCTGTTTATTTATTGTGTGTATCTTCTAGACTAATACATAGCCTTACTTCAACAGGCAGCTTTGCATATACACACAGTCTAATGTATTATCGTAATACATATATCTCATACATTGTGTGATGGGTTCAGTCACAGAGACCCTCTTGGGACTGTCACCTGATGTGCTGAAACTACCTCTGAGCCCATTTTTCCCTGTCAGCTTGTGACTCCAGAACCCTGTCTTGTTGAGCCAGACATGCAAGTCTGCTGCAACACAGACCCAGGGTCTGAACCATGTTCCCAAAGCTGCAGGCTTTAACTGAAAACCACTCATCAGGTACTCCTGTTTCCAGCACCCAGACACCCAGCTCTGAATGGGATCCAAACTAAAGCTTATAAAGGGTAAACTCATAAATTGTTCCCCCTCTATAACACTGATAGAGAGATATGCACAGCTGTTTGCTCCCCTGGGTATTAATCACTTACTCTGTGTTCAATAATAAACAAGAGTGATTTTATTAAGAATAAAAAGTAGTATTTAAGTGGTTCCAAGTAATAACAGAAAGAATAAAGTAATTTACCAAGCAAAATAAAACAAAACACGCAAGTCTAAGCCTAGTACATTTAAGAAACTGAATACAGGTAAATCTCAGCCTCAGAAATGTTCCAATAAGCTTCTTTCACAGACTAGACTCCATCCTAGTCTGGGCCCAATCCCTTACCCTGGTACAATTCTGGTTCCAACTTAGGTGGTAACTAGGGGATTTCTCATGACTGTTAGCTCCCTTTGTTCTCTTTCATCCCCTTTTATAGCTTTGGCCCAAGGCGGGAATCTTGTTTCTCTGGGTTCCCACCCCTCCCTCTAAATGGAAAAGCACCACATTTAAGATGGATTCCAGTATCAGGTGACATGGTCACATGTCACTGTAAGACCTCATTCTTCATTATCCCCAGGCTAGCCCCCATGTCCACAAGAAAGCTTGCAGGTCAATAAACCATCTACAGCCAATTGTACTAGTCAATGGGTGCCATCAAGATTCTAAACCACCATTAATGGCCCACACTTTGCATAATTACAATAGGACCTCAGAGTTAACTTCATATTTCTAGTTTTAGATACAAGAATGATTTACATATATACAAAAAGGATGAACACACTCAGTAGATCATAAACTTTGTAATGATACCGTACAAGAGACCTTTTGCATAAAGCATATTCCAGTTACATTACATTCACATGCCAAGAATATTTTCATAAGGCATATGGAGTGCAACATCACATATAGTATTGTATTTTCCTAATAAAACAAGTTTTTATGTATATTTGAATGATACAAAAGTAGGATGAACATCAGAAAAAATGAATAATATTTTTTTTTGTAAAATCTGGATTTTTTTCCCGGTAAAAATCGGTTTATACTGAAATAAAGGGGCTTGCTTGTAAACCACAAGTGAGTCCCAGAGCTAGTGAGTCCTGCCCACACCATCACATACAGCTGTCATACAGCTGTTCTAATAAATTTGTTCATCTCTCTCTTAAAACTAATTAAGTCATTTGCCCCCACAATTGGTATTGGTAGGCTGTTCCAGAATCTCACACCTCTGATCGTCAGTTAATGGTTAATTTCCAACCTGAATTTGTTCATGACCAGTATATATCTTATTGGTTCACGTGCCAAAATTGTCCTTTAGCTAAAATAGCTCTTCACCCTCCCTGGTATATTCCTCCTAATGTATTTATAGAGAAAAAAATTATATCTCCTCTGCCTTCCTTTTGCAAGACTAAACAAGCCAAGCCCTTTCAGTCCCCTCTCATAATCATCATAGTCATTCTAGTAGCTCTTTTCTGCACCTGTTCCAGTTTAAATTCATCTTTCCTGAACATGGGTGACTAGAATTGTACACCATATTCCAAATGGGTTATTATCAATGTCTTGTACAATGGCCATCAGTACTTCTCTATCCCTACTGGAAATGCCTCGTCTAATATAGCCGAGGATCCCATTTGCCTTTTTCATATCCACATCACATTGGTGCTTCATCGTCAGCCTGTGATCAACTCACACAACCAGTTCTCTCCCCTCCTCTGTCTCATCCAACTCACTCAACTGATTAGCAATGCTGGGAAACCTACTTGCTTTCTGTCATTTTAATATGTTTTAGTCTGCTTTTATATTGATAAAGCAGTATCTCCTTCTCTGTCCATCCCACAGAAATAAATAAATAAATAAATGAAAGTAACATAGATGGTAAAGAAGAGGATGATCCTCTTACTACAACCCAAGAGGAAAGAGAGAAAAGACAAAACTCAATAGTTCTTAAAGTTGTTGCAGATGTTATGAACTTTTAAGATGCTCAAAGAACATGATAATGAGGATAAGTACTGTAAGTAGATCATTGACTCACAGATTTATAGACAGTGTTGTGGTTGGGATTTTATCTACATAATGTACCTAAAGACAAGGCAGACATGTGGAGGAAGAAATGATACACCAAATCCTATAAATAAGATTTTTCTAGATTAAGATAGCTAATTCCATATTTGGGTGCTCAAGTCAGCACTTAAGTACCCAGGTGGTTGTTGTAGTGCAGATCCTAGTGCCAAAAATGTAAAATTTGGTATCTTTTGTTGGGTGACTAGATTTGAAAATTGAATTCCTATACAGTTGTGATATGCTTTTTTCTATTACCTAGCACATGATATATTTATTATGATGTGTCTATATCATTTTTAAAATGGAAAAAAGCTTGATATTAATTATAGTAGACCTTAATAAATCATTAAAAATTATATTAATACAGCTATCTCAAATTTCATATGGAGGAAAAAGTTGATAGACTAGCATTTAAATTTGTTGTGGTTCATTTCTGGTAAGTGAAAAGGGTTGGGGGGAATGGTTGGTCTAGTTGTTCTGATTGGATAATAAAGCATTTAGCAAGAGAAGACATATTTTTCTTTTTAACTGCTGTCTTAGTGAGTAATTACTGCAGTTTACTGTCTATGACAGAGTCATTCTGAAAGTTTTATATGGTTTTAAAGCTCCAACATCATTTTTATCAAAATGAAATGCACAGAATCTGTAAAGCAGTAACCTCCTAACTTGATATATTGCAGAAATATATTATTTCCTTTAGTGTTAACAAACAGAAGAACCATTCATTCTTTTAAAGGTCAAATTTGATTTTAATTTATGTGATGGTCTTATTTCAGAATTATGAACACCAATAGTTCCCTGGGACTTCATTTGGAATGGACAGTATTCAGCACTTATAAAAATCAAACTCTATGGTAACAAAAAAACCAAACCAAAAAACCCCCCCAAAAACATTACTGAATGAGACCAGTGTCCATCTAGTCCAACATCCACCTCTTACAGTTAAAAAACTCCCCATAATGGTTAACTATGGAATAACTTGCCTATTAGGGAAGCCTCTTTCTAATCCTCATCAATTTGTAGTTGACTTACACCCTTAAATAGTAGGGTCTTGTGTGCATGTGTCTGTGTGTAATATCCTAGCTAATGTAATAATAGATGGCCCTCAATTTCTATATAATTTTCAAATTCTGTTTCGAGTCCAGCTGTTTCGAATACAGTACTGTATAATTAAAACAGTATTTCCTCTGATCTGTTTTAAATGTGCTGCCTTTCAATTTCATTTAAAGTCCCCCTGTGATCTAACTGGACAAATATTCCAATGTCATATGAACATTGATGTGCTTTCTGAAGAAATTACAATACTGTTGCCTCTTAGCAGATTTTGGGACAGCAGACCAGTTGCCTGAGGGAAGATACATTGGTAAAACAGAATCAGGGTGTTTTCTAGTGTAATTAAACAAGTCTGCATATCAGCAATTCAACTTGAAGAAAGCCCTGCTGAAACACCACTGAATCAAGTCCTATCATCAGAAAACATTGGTTTTGCTCTGCTTTTTGCATGCTGTCTGTTCTTCTCCTATCTATGCCCTGTACTTTTCAAATAGCCATCCCCTTAGCCTAATGTCACTAGCATTTGGCTAAATGGCACTTGTGTTCCAAAGCTAAACATGGCTTAATTCAAGTAGACATGAGTGATAACACTTCTTTTTGCAGCTGCTTTTAACACAAAGGAATTTTAGAAAGCCCGATGTCTTCTGTGGTTGATCCCTCTGCTAGTCCCCTTCCAGACAAAAGAGGGTATTTAATCCACACAATTTCACTCTTAACAACCTTTCAGGTACAGCTGCTTTAGCCAGCACTCATGGGACCCTTGGGGCCAGGACATGTTTTAACCTTTCCTTTAGAGATTTTCATATCAAGCATTTAAATCAGTGATCTTTAATTGGAATTTCATTTACACTTTTGCTGTAACAATAATGGAGAATATACTGAACAGAATAATACAGTGTTTCTCAAACTGGGGTTGCTAGCTGTGTAGGGAAAGCCCCTGGTGGGCCGGGCTGGTTTGTTTACCGGCCCCATCCACAGGTCCGGCCGATCGCGGCTCCCACTGGCCAGAGTTCATCACTGCAGGCCAATGGGAGCTGCTGGAAGCAGTGGCCAGTAAGTCCCTTGGCCTATGCTGCTTCCAGCAGCTCCCATTGGCCTGGAGCAGCGAACCACGGCTAGTGGGAGCCACAATCGGCCGGACCTGCGGGCGGAGCAGGTAAACAAACTTGCCCCGCCCTTCAGGGGCTTTCCCTACACAAGCAGCGACCCCAGTATGAGAAACATTGGAATAATCGAAGTTAGACATGGGTAAGACAAGTTAGGCCATTCAGTCTCAGAGGCACCATTTCAGATTTTTTTTATTTTTTTTGGTGTGGGGGGAGGGAAGGGGAGACGGACTTTAACTGTGATTCTAGGGGCTACGTAGGCAACTGAAACTCTAGGGTTTTTTCTGATTGTTTTTCAGATATTAACTTAGAAATTAGCTGACTGGAGCACTGTATCTAATTCCTAAATAAATAAAGAAAATTAAATAAATATTATACACAGGTTTAATACTAAAATGTTCTGACATCTGATGGCAAGTCACTTAAGGGACATTAGTTAGGTTTAAATTTTTAATATAGATTCTTACTTTGATACTAACTAACTCTTGAATACAACAATTGAAACAATTGTAGAACAATCTAGATTACTCTCTATCATTTAAGCTACTTACTTTTTGCAGTTCACCAAACTCGGAATAGATCATTTAACTTTTAGAAACATCTTACTAGGAAAAGGACCCGTGAGTTTATACTGCACCTACTTGGGCCAGAACACTCTTAAACACAACACTACAATGATTGAGTTACAGTTCCCACAGGAGAATATTTAAAACCAAACACCAAGAAAATTGCACATTTTAAAGTTGAGGGGGAAAAAATGAGTCTTCTGAGGTACATCAGGGCCAGTGCATGCAGGAAGGGAAAATAAACAGGCACAGGAGCCCTGGGCAGCTCTTCCTCTTGAAAAAAAATAGGAGGGTCAAATCTTCTGGTCTTTAATCAGATAAAATTTCCATTTCTGTCAGTGCCTCCACTAACAGATATTAGCATGTGCTCAATAACGATACACTTCATAATGAAATAGATGTGCCATCTTGTCCAGGGCTACACACAAGAGCACCAGAACCTGGGTAGACGTGCGGGGTTACAAGGCCTGTCCCTCTCTTTGGCCCTACCCTCTGCTCCTTTTCCTCTGAGGCCCCACCCCCGGGCCTGGATGGAAGCCAGAGCTGCCCAGAGAGCCCAGGCTACTGTGGGGAGCCCCGGCCCCTCCACCTGCCCTGGGCAGGGGAGCCAGGATGCCTGAAAGCAGCCCCCAGCCCATGTCTGTGCCCCCCTGGGGCATGCTGCCCAGGACAGGTGGAGGGTCTGGGTATCCCCACAGTGACTCGGGTTCACTGAGTGGCTCTTTTCATGGTCCAGCTCTGGCTTCTGGACTGGCCAGGTGGTGGGGCCTCAGGGGAGAGTGGAGGAGCAGGGGCAGGACCTCTGAAAGGAACCAGGCCTTGTGGCAAGGAGGGGAGGAGGGAACTAAGGCCCCTCTCAGCTCCCACACCAGGAAGAGGCTTGTGCTGCTAGCAGGGGCTGTGCTTCGTGGTAGGGGAGCTGATCACCTAATCAGCTCCCCAGCCATGAAGCACAGCCTTGCCAGCATTGCTCTGCGCTTGCTGAAGAGTAGCAAGATGAAACCCCTGGCTACACATCTTCTATGCATTGGCTCAGGGATTACATTTTCTGGCATATTCTGAATTGTGCTGAACACACAGATGGTGCCCAGTGAATAATACAAATCATGACCATAATCACTGACGTTATGGACACTGTACATGTAATTTCTGTTCTTTGTTCTGTAATTGGTTTGGGTACAGCTGAAACCCTAAGAATTTGAGGCATAAACACATCTGATACTCATATGGCATGTTCTCCTTTCTTACTTTTCTCAAACTCAGAACAAAAAGTGACAAAGCAAAATAGTTTTCAGTTAAAATGTAAAATTACATATCAACCATTGCTTTACAACTCAGCATGAGGCAGAACCTGCCATCCCTTGGGGGTTAAGTGATCTGACTCTCATTCTCTTTCTTTCTTCATCCTTCTTGACCTCTGTGCTGCTTTTTATTATGTCAACCATGACATCCTTGCCAACTGCCTAAGAGTCTCAGAGAACTGGCCTCCTTGGTTTTGCTTTCATCTATCAGAGCCCTCTATTTATGCAGTATGCAGAAGAAAGGCTGGTCCAGTGGATAGGGTGCTAGCCCTGAAAGACCTGGGTTCATTTCCCTACTTGCCCCAATGACTTCCTGTATGATCTCAGGCTAATGACAGAGTTTCAAAGGTTTTTAGTCAAAGATGCAGGTTGGCATCTACTGGAGTTCACAAAGCACCTAACCTTCTAGACTCTCTTGAAAATTCCACTGGTGCCTAAATGCCTATGAAAATCTGGCCCTTAGTCTCTCTGTGCCTCAGTGCCCCATCTGTACAATGGGGATAACAACACTGCTCTACCTAACAGAGTGGCTTTGAGGAGATATAGGTTAGACCAGGGGTTCCCAAACTTAGTTTGCGGCTTGTTCAGGTTCAAATTATATGTTCCTTCTCTGGTTTTATGGAGATACCTTTATTGCTTTTTAGATCACAGAATCATAGAATCATAGAAGATTAGGGTTGGAAGAGACCTCATGAGGTCATTTAGTCCAATCCCCTGCTCAAAGCAGGACCAACCCCAACTAAATCATCCCAGCCAGGGCTTTGTCAAGCCGGGCCTTAAAAACCTCTAAGGATGGAGATTCACCACCTCCCTAGGCAACCCATTCCAGTGCTTTACCATCCTCCTAGTGAAATAGTGTTTCCTAATATCCAACCTAGACCGCCCCCACTACAACTTGAGACCATTGCTCCTTCATCTGTCATCTGCCACCACTGAGAACAACCTAGCTCCATCCTCTTTGGAACCCCCTTTCAGGTAGTTGAAGGCTGCTATTAAATCCCCTCCCCCAACTCTTCTCTTCTGCAGACTAAATAAGCCCAGTTCTCTCAGCCTCTCCTCATAAGTCATGTGCCCCAGGCCCCTCACCATTTTCATTGTCCTCTGCTAGACTCTCTCCAATTTGTCCACAAACTTTCTTTAGTGGGGAGCCCCAATCTGGATCAAAATAACAGACTCATGGAGGAAGATTTTCAGCTGGCACAGCTTTTTTTATTTACATGGTCTGAGGATCTGCCCCTGGAAACTGAATCTCTCCCAAACTTTCCTCCCCCACTCTCCAATTATAATTATCTGATTCCCTCTTATATTTAAAAGGGTGAACAAATAGGTTTTCTTTCCTACCAATGTCAGTGGAACTCTTCTGCTCTCTCCTTATTAAAAGGGAGAGAAATTAAATTTGCATTCACCTGATTACTCCAGCTTCCTTTTGCAGTTTATTTTGATTTTTCTGAAGTTCAAAGACAGACGTGTCCGGTGTCCTTTTTTCCCCCTCTCATTTCCCTGAGTTTTGACCTCTTGATTTTCTGATTCTTTTAAAATTATCATCTTGAACAAAAAATAGCTTCCTCTTCCTGTTTGCATAAATATTTTTATTACCCAGAGCTCTTTTTATGTACTTGATCCATTATTTCTAACCAATTTTAATAGTCTGTTCTCCCTAAATTACTAGCTTTTAACATTGATATACTGATATGTTTCTGTTACACTTTGAGAGGGCAAAAAGAAGACAAGAGGAAAGTGGCTGTGATATACAGCATATAACAGTCAACTTTTTAAAAAAGTGTTGACATATCAAGCAAGATATTTGTGTGTGAAAGGCGAGTAATTTGATACAGCCCCAGGAGCTTGCTACATGTAAAAATAAAACATACATTAGTAATGAGTGTATGTAGTGAGGCTTTCCTTGCCTAATATTCATTCATTGAGTTACATTGTCAATAAATGGAAACATAAAATGAATTCCAAAGATTTAGTAGTTTGTTGCATTCTCTGTGGACACATACCAATTGTCCAGGGTTACAACACTTCTAATGCTCTTGGACCAAACAGTCGAAACTTACTCTTAGTATAACTGTTTAGCAAAATTACATTAGTTCATATATACATATATTTAGAAATACCTAAATGGTGCCCACAAAATCAATCCACACAAACAGTAATATGTAAGCACCAAGTAAATATAGGGTAAACCTGGATTATCCAAATTTCAGATTTCTCAAAATTGTTTCTATTCCCTAAATCTGAAGTGTTTATAGGAATCAAATCTCCTTTGTCTGATTCTCCAATAATCAGAGGTTTATGTGTTTAGACATTCAAATAATTGGATTTTACCTGTGTTTAGTTGTGTTTATTTGTATTCCCAATTAACTATTTTTTCTTCTTCTAGTGCATATTTTGGTTCTGAGATAATCATGGTGAAAGACACCATGGAGATAACTAAGACAGACAACAGATATTTCAAGTGTTCAACTCAATGCCTGCCCTTCTAAAAATTTACAGATCCTACCATGCTATAATTTCTTTTTAAATTTACTTATTGATTTGGGTAACCTAGTTCATCAGGCACCCATATCCCATTAATATTGATTACAACTCCTGTGCCAGTTTCAAGAGATGCAGTCATTTTATTACTGTAAATTTAGCAGAAAGTGGCATAAGTGTTCATCTGTGTCTGCAGTGTGAAATCAGATTGCTGCTAACATACACAGCTGAAGCTGAAATAATCCAGAAAAGCCATGAGAAACTTTCAAATGAATAGCTAAATAATATATTTGAAAACAATTAGAGTACATTTCTGTAAACCATTATGTGAAATACTGTAGAAAGTTAACAAAGGACTCTGACTAATGAGTATATTTGTGATCATTTAAATATGAATGTTTTTACCTATAATGGGAACCATTAAAAATCAACATTTATCCAGTTACCATGCTGTGGTGTACAAGAGTGTTTCCCAAAATTCTGAATAGTAAATACCTCCGTAACTGTTCTAAATGTGTTTTCATGATCCACAAAGCATTGCCCATTTCTTGTATAATAGGTTTTGAAATGCATAAGCTTGACAGAATCTTGCCTGCAACAAGATGATACATTTAGTGTTACTTTTGTAATCAATATTGTTAATTTTCTGGTGGCTTTCCCTTTGCATAGTACTGTTTATCCAGGAGTACTGTACCATTATTGATTCATGATTGTGTCATTCACAGATATTGGCTGACCTAGAAAATCATGTACTTTTTAAGGACGATTTGGAATGTCAGAAGCTAATTCTGGAAGCTATGAAATACCATCTTTTACCAGAAAGAAGAACTCTGATGCAAAGTCCAAGGACTAAACCTAGAAAATCTACAGTTGGAACACTATATGCTGTTGGAGGAATGGACAACAACAAAGGTATTAGATTATTGTTGTTTTTTTTCTTTAAACAGGATATGTTTTGCAGCTGTGACTATAATTTGTCTGATGGCAAATAATGAAATAATTTTCTATTCAAAGGTTTTTGGGGTCTAATCCAACCAGAAGTAACTTTTAAGGCTATTGTCTTATAGAAACTCCACTAGTTTTTCGAGGCAAAATGTGGCTATCAGATGGGAATATTCCCTCTCTAACAGATGGGGAATGACTCATTCCCAACAACTGAGTCTTGAAATGCACCTAAATTTATGCTAATAAATATCACATGATATTTGGGATTCCACTGAGTATTCTTTGAGAATTATTTGCCCTAACATCATCAAGATGGGTTCCTCCCCTTTTAAAAGGTACCACTTACAAATCTTTATTTTCTATTTTTTCATTTATGGGGCTAATAGAATGTTATCACCATTTTTACAATACTTAATTTTATGAAGATAAAATTACTTGTTAATTGAGAAAATAAATTGAAGTTCTGCTGTCTTGCCTCATTATAAGTATTATATTTGCCAGGAATCGTTTAATTTAAAGTGGAGAAATTAGAAAGCAATGAAAATCGATGTGGTGAACATTTTAAGAATATTACTTTTGTATCTTTAAAATCAGTAACGGAATCAAAGTGATCTAATTATTTTGAAACTAAGGAAATGATTGCACTAAAATGGTGTTATAGAGGCTTATAATGAGACTTTATAATGAGACAGGCTTTCCTTGCATTTCTAAAGGCTCACTAATGACAAACCCACAGTATCCTTCACTTTCATGCCAGCCTTTAGGCTGAAGATCATATCTTCAGATGTCAGTTCTAGTACAGTCAATAAAGAAAATGTTTAAATATAAGATAAAATATATGCCTTTCACAGTTCACATCTAAACTTTTGGAATGTACATTCACTGTCACAAGTGTATATAATGTAAATAGGACCATTCCTTCAGTACAGATAAGTCACACTTCCATGGGATTGTATGATAAAATGAATCACGCATTATGGCTACTGGTATTCTGTATAGCATTTGAACATTTTCTGTGAAACCCTGGAAGTGTCCAGTTTTTTTAAATAGCTGCACAGCTTCTAATTTCATCGAGTCTATTTTAGTCATATGTAACTCTTCTCCAGTCATATGTAACCCTGTCAGAAGCAACAAGAGTCAGGTTCAGTATCTAGGGGTTCTTAGATTTACAAAACAAAAATGGCTTGACCCTCCCCTCAGAAATCTGAAAAAAGTAAATATTTCTCCTCTATGCCTTTAATAGGCAGTACTTCCCCACTCAGATATACTGAGTATGCATATAACAAAATAAAAGTTTTCTTAAGCGGAGAGGGAGCACTCCTCACTGCTGCTGTCCCCTCTGCGTTATCTTTCACTGGAACACTGTCTCTATACCAGGCCTAAGACTCAGCTCTCTAGACAAACATAGCTCTGATCTCCGCTCTGGTGATCTCTGAGAAGGAACAAAAGGTCTCAACTGAATCTAATCAGTTGTGTCTTTAAGTACTGGAGTGAGAGGTTCAAATAGCATCTAGAACTCTTAAAACAGAATCCTCACCATGCAGTTGGAACACCTGTTCCCACCTCCTCTGACTTTCACTTTGCTACTCTACACTTAGCAAGTGACATTTAAAATTAGGGTGAGTTCTCAATTAGGGCATATTAAGTACAGTTCTACTGCCCTGCAGTCATACAATAAGGATCACAACATTTCATGACCCCTGCAGCCAAGACAAGTGAATTTTAACCCAAAATGATCAGAATTGATCAACCTGGCAAAACAGGTCTACTGATCACCTTAGCAAAGTAGTCCATGCAAGTATGGTTTATAGAGCCCTGTGCAGAAACAAAATTTGTGTCTGCATCCAATCCATGATATGCAGACATGGTCCATGGATATTTGTGGGTATGAAATGGATATCCACAGATTTGCGGGGCTATAATTGCTTCTGAGGTTTTTTCCCCCAATTTATCAATAGATGACAGGAGACAGCTCATTCAGACCACTGGCTTACACATATGGAAAAACACACACACAAAACAATTTTGCCTCATATATAAAAGCACCATCAATAAAGTGTATATTCACAGATTATGAGTGTGCAACAGATTAGAGTTAATCTGGAAAAAATTAATATTAAAGCACTGTTGCTAATGAAGCTTGAGAACTTAAAGTGGGCCAGACGTTGATCATTTGAAAGAAAATAAGCATACATTCTTGTACATCTCCCATGATCTGCATGGTAATCTTCTATGGTATGTTACAAATTTGATATTATGCTAAGGATTCTGATTAGAACTCTGAGGAGATTGGAATGTACAGTACATTATATGGTAAAGTTAAACAAATCAGCAACTTCAGTATAGTCTCCGTCAGCTACTTAAAACTCATCAAGTTATGTTTTATTCATGCCGCCCATGCCATGATTTTTTTTGTTACATATGGGGGCCTTTTTTAATTTTAGAGCCAAATTGCAAGTGCCCCCGCCTCCACTGCAAGATATTATCTCTTTGTTCTGTATATGGGGGTGGAAACCTATCTTTCATCTAATCCCTTGGTCACAAGTCAGTCCTGCACTTTCAGCAGTGTGAACTGAAGGAGTGAGTGTGTGTGTATATACAGGGGAACCAATGTTCTCAAAGCCATGTTATAGAACATATAGCACACTGAGGCCGGGATCCACAATGTGTTTGTCCAAAGTGGAACAGTTTCAACAGGAGACATTGAGGCTAGATTTTGAATGGGGCCCAATCAAGTAGGCATGCTCTGAGCACATCTATTGGGTTGGGCCCCCAGAGGCAAGATAGGCAGGGGAGCTCTTCTTTTTACCTGGTTTGTGGATTACATGGGGCTTAAGCAGAAAACTTTGTGTTGTGCTGTTTAATTTATAACATCTTTATTGCTAAGCGTGTGCCTGGGATTAATAATGGCATTTCCATCCTTTGTGGACAAATTTCTAAACTAAGCCCTGGGAGCCAACAAGGAATCTGAACTGATTCTTGGCTGATGATTGATAGTGGGTCAGTCTAGAGATTAGTAGCACCATTAACATTCAGGGCTTATTTTGGGGGAACTTATGGAATTCAGATGAGGGTGAACCTGCCTATGATTTGAGCTTCCTTGAAATTCAGGTACTTCAGGATGTGGTGTCACTGGTACACTGTGGACTGGTATCATCAATCATCTCCAGTCACTTTGGTATTTGGTAGTAGGAAATCAGAGGCAGCTTTGAAATGATATTTTGAATCTCATCTCTAATTAGGTATTACAAGGTAGGCTTTGATTTTGTGTGTGTGTGTGTGTATATATATATATACACACACATATATATATATATAAATTTGTAACATAGTAACTATCAATTTGCAACATAGTAAATTTGCTATGGATTTATATCCTGCAGTTCCTTTATATATATATATATATAGATCTATCTATCTATCTATCTATCTATCTATCTATATAAATCCATATATATAAAGGAACTGCAGGATATAAATCCACAGCAAATGTAAATTATATATATTTACATTATATATATATATATATATATATATAATATATTATATATATATATTTTACATATATATGTAAAATATATATATATAATATATATTATATATATGTAAAATATATATATATAATTTACATTTGCTGTGGATTTATATCCTGCAGTTCCTTTATATATATGGATTTATATATATCTATATCTATATCTCTCTCTCTCTCTCTCTCTATATCTCTCTCTCTCTCTCTCTCTCTCTATATATATATATATAAAGGAACTGCAGGATATAAATCCACAGCAAATTTATTATGTTGCAAATTGATAGTTTCCTGTTACAAGTGCTCTTCTGGGCAATTCAGAATGTATGTTGATTTCTTGTCATGGAACTTTTAAGGTGTAACCTGTTCCTGCTTAGCTGCCATAGTGCTTGTTGAAGATTTCCTCACTGCTGGAAACTTATCTAATTCTTAGAGCTTGGCTATAAATAACTATTTGGTATGGTGTGGGGATGGCATGAAGCCTAGGTAAGGTACAACTGAGTATCCGTTGGTTTGCTGTACAGACCTGTTTGTTTTGTGTTTATTATGACTACATAAAAGAACATTCAGGAAAAGGTGAAAAAGAGTGGAAGTGGCATCAAGGCATGTAAATGTTCAAGAAGGTTGTGTTTTTTGAACAATTGCTGTGAATTCATAAAGTGACTCTTAACCTTTCATCCGTATGATGATGCTATCAATGTATTTTCACCCTATCAAAGGTTTATGTGTAGAAGACATACTGATCTTTTCTTCCACTTTCCTCATGAAAATATATGAATGGAATAGTGCACTGCTTGTTCACAGATATGTACTTTATAATACCAGCTGTTGTTTTCCTCTAGAAATGAAACTATTATGTAGAAGAATTAGATGTGCTAAGCAAGTTAGCAATTCAGTACCTAGCACATAAGGCAGGAGGTTGGTGCTAGATATTATGAAATTATTTTAAGGTTACATTGGAGATCATATAACAATAGTGTAGTGTGATAAGACAACTTTATTTTGAAATCTCTGCTGCAATTATTTTCTTCCTCATAGGAACAGAATATTAAACCCTATCAGCAAGTGACTGGTATCATGATGTCTTAAACAATAAATCAATATTCCTACAGCACAGAAATAGCTTTACAAAATCAATAGGAGCAAATTTATTTTATGGTAAATGTTTAGCTCTCTAAGTGTACAAAATTTTTCTTTTCTCACAATCTTAATCTAAAATAAAGATTTTTTTCAGGTTTGAATGAAAAGCCCATATTCATGTATGAAACTGAGAAGCAATAGTTTGTCTTTGAAGGAAAATTTAAATTCAATATCATTGGGCACATCAATGTAATCAAAGAAAGCAACATGAATCTTAGGTACATGAATAGGACCAAATTTCATACACCTTAACCACAAATAGTTCCATTGCCTTTTGTGAGTCAGGATAGCAAGATTAAGGCTCATTATTGTCTAGGTTCATGTGAACAGGAGATGCAAGACTGAAATAAATAGGTCTAAGTAGAAGAGGTAGCATGTGTCTCTTTAGAAGAATGAAAATATTGACTTCTTATAGACGTCTTGGAATCCCAAATGCAGAATAATACTTATATGATATATTATGTCAGATTGTATATTGTGAGATTATTATGGGGAAAATATCCTTTCTGAGTAAAAGGATATACTATAAATAATTGAATATTGTTATAGAAAAAACAGAATACTTATTGATCAATCATCAAGTTTTCTAATGTACCTCACTTGTTCCAGAAGGTAGAATACCAAGGGACTCTGCTAAGCAACAGGGGGAAAAAAGTAATACTGTCAGAGGAATTGTGATTGAAATGCATAGATATGTATAACTCTTGGAACTAAAGTTTGGGGTTAGCTCAATCTTTAGTGAATCACAGTCTTGAAGTGAACACAAGGAAAGGCAAACTTAAAAATAACTCAGTCAAGAAACACTCCTATACAAATCAGACCGGTTAATAATGGAGAAAGATAAAAGTTGATCTATTGAAACAATTATTTCAAATTTATGTTTTCACTTAATCTGGTAATCAAACATAAAAACTATCAACAAAATTACTTTTTGATGGGCAAGCATATAAAATGCATTATCAGTGTGTATCAACCTAAGTTAGAAAAAAAGAGTTCTTCCATTACTATCAGTATCGGACAAATATAAAAGTCTTTGATATCAAGTCTGAAGATACCAAACAGGAAAACTTTATACTTTTAGGCTGATATCCTGAAATCACTTTGTACTCAGATCTTACTTAGCAAATTTCCATAGGCAGTATTCTGCCTTTTCTATCACACTTTTAAATTATTAATCCCTTTTCATTTTAAGGTATATTTTTCACTGTAATAATTTTACAGTTGTATTATCTGGCATGACATCATAAGGATTTAATCATGCTCTGAGATTTCAAGGTTTTTTTTAAAAAGGCGGTGTTTTGAATTGTTCTATATCTGAAACATATACTATACTTTTCATTCAGACCTTTTGAACTTGTAACTTTTCTTTTGTATTCATGTAGACAAAATCTGTAAATTATTCTGGGACCAGACAATATTCTGGTCATACTACTCCTTGTAGTCCTTTTGAAGTCTGCTGGGACTGCTTGTCTAACTAAAGTTTTCTTGTTATTACTTCAACTGTAACAGAAGTACAAGTTAACCCTTCTTTAATTTTAGACATATTTCAAAACAAAACATTTCTTGAAGAGAAACAGAAGGTTGAAATGCATTTGAATGAATGCAAAATAGATAAGTTTTAATTCCCTGAAAATGCCAATAATTTACCACAATTTTATGTAATGAATGTTCAGAAAAGTGTTGTAAGATCAATAATACCTTTGCTAAATATCATGTTTTTAAACTGTAACAGAAGATCTCACTTCTCTGTGGGTCAATTATAAAGTGCCTATTCAGGAAGATATTGTGTCAGTTTAATGCAAACAAAAGGAGGATGGTAGAAAAAAGCAGCTTGTTGAACTTCATCTCTCACCTTTCATATAAACGTTTGTTCTGAATGATTTAGAACTCATGTATGGCTCGCTGTACACAGAAGAATGAATACTGTCTAATTTTAATGCATTTTAATCTCCTCTAGATTCACTCTTGTGCTGCTGCTTTTCCATTCAAGCATGGTGGTTGTCTGTCTTGCATGAAGTGGTTATTGATTTGACCTTTCCCTTAATATTTGTATTGAATGTCTGCTTCTCATTCTAGCAGGGTTGTTGTCTAGTGATTAGAGCAGAGCTCTGGAACACAGGACTCCTGGGTCCAGCCTTTGTCAGTGATTTAGGCAAGTGCCCACCCTTTCTGCACCCTAGTCTATCTGTAAAGTAATTGTAATCATATTACATTAGCCTCACAACCACTCTTCTCTAACAAGCACTTTGAGATCCTCAGATGTGTCAGAGAAAAACAGAGTTCTTGCTTTCTGGTTGGGTGCAGCAAAGTCAGATACTTTATTATTTTTAGCAATTGCTTGGAGGTAGAGAGTTAAACAGGTCTCTTCCTGACAAACAATTACAGCAAGCATTTATACCTTTTGTTACAAACAATAATGTGCAACAGCTGCATTTTGTTTATACATAGGTCATATGGATATTTTATTGTTTTTATTAATTTAAACTATAGTTTACATTCCATACTTATTTGACTTAAGTTTGCAACAACTTTTTACACAGTTCTTTTCCACTTGCCTTACACAATTTTTGCTTCTACAAATATTAGGGTTACAACTTAACCTGACAATTGCTCACAGAGGGGACTGTTTGCATTGAAATCTCCTTTAAATCCCTGTCAGTTCTTTTTTTACTTTTACATCCCCCCCTTTTGTGCTTCTAGCACAACTAACATCTTTAAACCTCTATTTGCATTAAGCCTTGGATTTCAGATTTTACATTAAATGCTTCAACCTTAGGGGTTTTGATTGGATGCAATGACAATCCATGATTAGCATGGACATGAAGCGGTATTACTATTATTACATCCTTTACAACAATAACATAATTCTAAACTAAATAACAACAATACAAACAGTAACATTCCCATGGTAATAATATGATGGGGTTGTTGTACAATTTTAGTCACAAAGCATAATACATTATACTTAGTACATAAAGTAGACACTCTATAAGCCAGGGTTTCTCGAACAGGGGGTCGCCATTTGTGTAGGGAAAGCCCCTGGCGGGCTGGGCTGGTATGTTTACCTGTCCCGTCCACGGGTCCGGCCGATCGGTGCTCCGGGCCAATGGGAGCTGCTGGAAGCGGCGACCAGTAAGTCCCTCAGCCCACACTGCTTTCAGCAGCTCCCATTGGCCCGGAGCAGTAATCCGGGGCCAGTGGGAGCCATGATCAGCCAGCCCGGCCCGCCAGGGACTTTCCCTACACAAGCAGCAACCCCTGTTTGAGAAACCCTGCTATAAGCTGTATGAAAGGCATTTTTTTTAACTTGATATATAGTTTAAAGCATATGAAATTGCCCTTATAATTCAGAAATTCTTTGACTCTATGGTAACAGTGAAAGCAAATTTTGAAACTGATTAGGTACTAAACTAATTCAGCTGAAAGGTATTTGAAACCTAAGGGCTACTTGTAAAATGTTATTCGCAGGCTAGTAAATAATATGACTGCCTGCAGCAGTAATGAGTTTAAAATGTATATTACGCAACGTGGTGGCTTCAAGATACACATAGCTATTGTTAGCTTGAAAAAGTAGGTGTCCGGTTAGGGTAGTTCCTTGTCCTTTACCCTTTCATCAAATGTTGTCATGAACAGTGACAAATTTTCCTGGCTTCAGTTTACGTATACACTGAAACTGTGGAGGTTCTAACGGCCAAAATGTCCATTGACTCCCTAACCTCATTCAAATGTTGGGTATTATTCCAGGAGCACTGACTAGAAATTGATTAGGCATACCAGGTAGTTTAATTTCCCAAATATCTTGGTGAATTACCCAATCCCACATGCATCCTCCCCATGGACCCCGGCAGGATTCGGTATGTGGGAACCCACACACCCCTAACTGGTCCATATGCTTGGAAGGAGCACTGTGAACGTCCACACTTCCACCTAGAAAATCTCCAGGTATGTCTTTATACCCACAGATCAGATGGTACTCTTGAAGTGTCTGTAATGGCAGTGGGCCACGAGTTGTGCTCTAGATAACTCCAAATGGCCATTAACTGGTCACTCAGGAAATTTTGAATTTCTGAACATGCTAGATCCTATTGCAATGCTTTCCCAGCCTAAGTGATATTCAATACCATCTCTGTCAGTAACTTTTAAGGGTAGAAATAACATGTAACTCACCAACTCCAGCCTGTACTTGAGTTAGCTGCACTCCAGAAATAAGGCCAGTAGCCATTTTTATTTGCCCTCATTTTTTATTATGTTCTTGGCTTTTAAAAATATTTCAAATTGCTGCTGTGCTATTGGCCCCATCCCATGGGGATTCAGTCAAGTCCCCCTTCTTTTTAGAGGAAATAACCCAGATCTTCTGTTGCGCTAATTTAATGGCAGCCCCCCGTGAACAATTTGGGTATGTGGAGGTGATCTGAAAAATGGATAAGGGCAATGTAAATTTGACAGTCCCTAGTGTATTAATGACAGTCCATTGATATTTTAATACTTTTTTTGATGTATTACTATACTACATTTGTTGATTGTACACCTTTATGTACTTTTGGGGGTCATTAATATTAATGGAATAAGAGGGGGTATATTGTAATAAGGTACAGGTTACATTATTAATTACTGGAATAGTTTTTTTACAGGTCAAATTTCCAGTGGCAGAACAAACTCTTTGGGTATTTGTTTGATTATTTACTAATTGAGTGACTAAATAACAATAACGGCCCTTTTTATGTAACATATTGCAAACTTCAGGAACAGCCATCATATTTACTTTGCTCTAGAACCCATTAATTTTAATTACAGAATTTTGAGGTTTATTTGTAGTGATATCATATATTTTTATTTTTACCGATTTATTTGTTTTTTACTTAATTATTTGCTTATACAACCTATTCTGAACCTTAAAGAATAATTTTTTTGAACAAAAGTTTAATAAATCACTAAGATGTGAAGACCTTGGACAATGGTTTTCATTAGTATTTACAGTATTGTTTGTATTGGGGTAAATTACAGTGGTGGGGTCAAAGGTCAAGGGGCAGGCGGGGGTAATTTTTTGTGGTACCAAGGTGCTTTTGATAGTCATTATTTGGAAGCCAATTAGGGAGAGCAGTGCATGCTGAAGGTACTCATCCAAAAACACAGGGTGCCGCCTGTAGAATAAATCCCAAAATCCAATTAATACCACATTCCCAAGCATGGGTCCCACAAGTTTTTTTCTGCCAGTGTATAATTCTTTTTTTTTTTAAACTAGGGTTAGTTTTTAATGTGTTTTGTAATTAGGAATTCCTGAACTTTGACAATTTCAGTGGAACGAGTATATATATATATATATATATATATATACTCGACAATTTGTCAATATAATTGACAATTTCAGTGGAACGAGTATATATATATATATATATACTCGTTCCACTGAAATTGTCAAAGTTCAGGAATTCCTAATTACAAAACACATTAAAAACTAACCCTAGTTTAAAAAAAAAAGAATATAGATATATATAGATAGATAGATAGATAGATATTTTGAAGCAATTGTGGCTTAGCATTATACAGGGGAGAGGTTACCAGCACATCACCCTGTAGTGCTTTGTTTTTTGTAGCAAATACTGAATACAGCTTAGCTCTGTCAGTGGACAGGGAGAGGTTATCAGCACATCATCTTGTCCTTTTCTCCTGCTGTTTAGAAGAAGGAAAAGAAATACCAAAAGAAGAGACAGGCTGATCAATAGTAGGAGTGGAATTATCTCGAGGCGCAGGGGGCTTTTTTGCAGTGGGAAGCATGGGTCCAGGCAGTCAGTGGTGTTGGTAGTTAGCAGGACTTGGTAAGGGCCTTTCCAATGTGGAGCCAGAGCAGTCTTTCACTGATGGACCTTACCTAGATTCAGTCTTTTGGTTTCAATAGATGGCCGGGCTGCTAGGGTCTTTAGGTAACACTTCTTTTACCTGTGAGAAAAGAAACCTGACACATTTCATTAATGCCTGGCAGTGTTTGCAGATTTTACAGCTGCTTGGGCACATTCAAGCGCCCCCCCCCCTTTTGTTGGTTCGAGCCAAGTCCCAGCCATGAGCAGTGTCCTTGAATGGGACCAGAGTCTTATCTCTGGACTGTTTTGGTTTTTTTTGTTTGTTTTTTTTGTTTTTGGCTTTTTAACCTCCAAAGGAAACTTCTACTTTTCACTCACACACCTTTTTTTTCGCAATGAACACATACATATTGCCATTATACAGTACTTTAGTCTTATTATTTAATGTATGCTACATTCACCCTTCCAGTAAAATGACTTGATTAACAAGCTTTGGAGCAACAAGCCAGGACAAGCACACCCACTTTTGAGGAGTTTACTCGGTATAACCTCTGGTGTCCAATAGCTTTCGTAAATCCCCAGCTCTCTGGCTAGAAATTTGAGGTAGCCAAAAGGATTTCATGTGCAATATGGGTAGTGGTTTAACCTTTCATGTCCTTGCTTCCAAAGACTGTTGGTATGCAAAATTTTAACAACATTTTTTAATTAAAAGATCTGGCCAATGAAGTCTTTTTTTTTTCCTTAAGCAAATGTATTAGACTTTAGTATATTATATTTTTAATATATTATTTAAACATTTTGTATTCCAAATTGAATAAAACAATTATTTGCATTTTGATTTAACCTTTTTATTTAATTTTGAACTAGACTGTTCTATGAAAATATTAAACACAACAATTTTGGCCACAAGACAAATACCACAAGACGGGGCCTAGAACACAGAACATCATTTCTATTGTGCCAGTAAATGCATGGTATGTTGATTGCTCTTTAGCTGGCATCAGGTTTTTTTGGTTTTTTTGAAAGACAAAAGGAATATAGGTCTACCCCTTCTGGGGCAGTCAGTTATTGCTTAAAACATTTTATTTTTTATACAAATACCCTTATTAATTGACGGCAAAACAGAGGAATTACCCATATTTTTTTGTATTTGATTTATAGGCAGCCCATGTTTCAATGGCTTTTATTTTTATTATTTAGGTAATTTGCATTAACACAGACATTCTTGGCTTGCTTTTGGATCAAAGTTATCAGCTGCTTAGAGACCCCGTCTCAAAAGGACACAATTAACTTTTAACTTTTGCTTTTAAACACCCAGCGATCTGAAAAAGACAACACAACCTGTTGTGGCTACCTTTGGAGTTCTAATATGATTTTATTTAAATAGCATGGTAGGTTTGCATTTTTTTTTTTACTTTTGCTACAATATACACTGCACACGTTCTGGGGAAAATGCACATTTCCTTCATAATTTAACATCTACAACACTAGTCACATTAATTTTTTACACAAGTGTAACTGATTTTTATTGTGCTTACAAAATCTCCATGCACCCCCAGTAAAGTGACAGCTCAACCACACAGAGCCAGGGGCACTGTTCTTTTTTTTTTTTTTACCAGATTTTTTATTTTCTATTTTGTTACCCAAAAACAAATTTAATTTTTTTTATTTGTTTTGGCTTTGGCTACCTGCTGGAGACACAACCTTTGATCTTTATTTAAAACATTTTACATTTTGTAAAGCATTAAGTCACCTTAAGGATTAAATGCTAAATACCACATTAAACAACACTAGTTTCCTGTGTTTGGCAAAAGTATTCGCGGTTTTGCAACTTTAAAAAAATTCCAATTCATTTTAAACTTATAAAGCACAGATTGTACACAGCAGGAGTGTTCTTCAGCAAATTCGACTAACTTATTTATAGTCGAATGATTTCACTTAAATAACCTTTTGCCTGGATTACTTACAGACATTCCTACCAAGTTTTACTGCTTGATTTTTTTCAGCAACTACAGAGTTAACATATTTTTTTGTTGCTTGCCTGCTTTTTGGGCCCAATTATTATTATTTTTTTGTTGAACCGTTTCTTCCCATGGGCTCAGGCTTGTTTCATTATCAATTTAGCAAAGAGGGTGGGCTTTTTGACTAGCCTCTACCCTTCCTGTTTTTTTTTTTAACAATATTACTTACATGGGTCACCCAAATTATTCTCTGTGAGGTTTGCCACCTGGACAGAATGCATAGCCAATTGGCATTTAACTGTTCAATTTTCTCTCTAGCTGTCAGGTACACATCTTTTTCCTTATTCCCCAACTCCTTTATTTTCCAATCCTGCTATGACCAGGGATAAAGCCACCTGCCACCCTTCCCCGTCAACTGGAGTGGAGAGAGGACTGCTAACCCCTCTCCGGTTCCCAGACCTACTGCGGCTGAGAGAGAACACACCTTTAATTATGCAATTCTTAACATATAATACCAACAATACCAAGCAAAGCAAACATAAAATAACAAGGGCAAAACAAATAGATGGTGTGCACCAAAACTGTCACAGATTCCTGTTACCAATCTATACCTCATGTCAGGTGATTAGGCTGACACCACAGGATCTTTGGGGGAAGATGAAGAAAACACACCATATGACTGAATCTCAAAGCTTAATTAATAAAATAATAAAACAACAACAGAGAGTGTTGGGAACATTCCCACATCACTCAGGGTAAGAAAAACGTTAATGCCCCAAGCCCTAAGCCACTTTCATACTAACACACATATGTCCAGACTGGCCATGTCTGTGTATAACGTCCAGAGAAGGCGCTGTGCAATCTCCAACTTGCTTTTGCTCTTGGGAGGGCTGTTTTTTTACGCCCTGGGGTCTCCTGGGGCATCTCTTTCAGAGACCCTTAGCTTGGTATTCCAGTCCAGGCCGGCTGACTGTGGCTTCTTTAGCATCCCCAAACCACATCAGCTCCAGGGTTGCAAGGGCAGACTGTTGGGTCTTACTGGGCAGCCAAGCTTTGCAAATGTAATTTTAGTCCTGTAACTTGTATTGCCTTTGGTTTACCTTTGTTTTTATTTTTTACAGCCAGCTTGTACTTTTTTTTTGTACTTGGCATGGTTTGTGTTGATTCTTGACCTTGAACGCAGAGCAGCTTTTTTTAGTTTTTGGGCTAAGGTGAATTTTTAAATTAACCCATTTTTTTCCTTTTTGCTTTTAGCCTTACCTTACTTGGGGATATAAAGAAGCTGGGGAGTTAATAAAATGGTTTGGGTAGGGAGGCATCCGGATGCTATAGATAAATTGCTCCCACTGTGTGTCAGAGGCTTTTGGTGATGTAAGGGTTCCTCTGAGGTATGTGAGTTTATTTAAATCAAAGGTACCTTCTAGTGGACATTATTTAGATGGATTATTACACATGCAAAGATTCCAATTTTTTAAATAATTGCAGGTTCTGGGACCATAATGTACGTACATGTAATGTGGTGGGGTACTCTTAGAGGGTGAGGGGGAATGCTTAGACTGCCTCCACCTTCACACACAGGAAGGGTGCCCTGTCCGCTAGCGGCCCATAAACTAAGGGTATCACACCACAGATCACTCACACAGGAAAGGTTAACAAGGATGGCCGCGGCCCTTCTACACCTCCCTTCAGCAAAGAGTGTCGATTAGTCTCAAAGAGATGGCGCCGCTTACTCTCATTGCTTCCAATGAGACTGGCTGGTCTGAGATGGTCAGACCAGCCAGTGGCTCACACGGAGAGGAAACGGGGAGGGAAGATGGGTTCACACAACCCTAGACCCAGGCAGGTCCCTCACCGGACAATGACAGGCAGAGGCAGCCCACCTTGGGTCGGATCTTTTACCGATCCACTAGGTGGAGTCACCAGGCTTCCTTTAGAGTATTTTTGGTCATGAGCCCACCACCTTTGCAGAATACTCTGGGCATCTTTTGGCGACTCTTATTCACACTGGTGTACATACACACACACCAAGGCCTCTATTTCTAAATACCATGATGCATCTGTACCTTATGTCCAGACTCAATACTCTTTTTTCTTATTTGAGGCGGTCAGAACCTCTTGAGGCGGTAAAACCCCTCAGCACTGGTGCCTTAACTGTATGCATTAACCTTATGCATTAACCTTATTGGGTGCAGCCAAACTATTGTCCCAGTATCGTATACAACTACCTTGTTGAGGGTGGCAAACTAAATCCTTAGTACCACTTTAAACTAACCTTATTGGGGCAGCAAAACAGTTCCCCAGTACCGCTCTGCATCTGATCTTGCTGCACAGTCAACAAGTTCGGATGGCCTAAGCCCAACAGGGACAGACGGCACCACGGACAGTCCTCCGACACCCTAATAAAAGGTCTCCTACCTTTATTGTGGTGCCATAGGGTTCAAAGGGGAACGGTCTGCAGCAGCTGTCGTTGTCTCAGTAGGTATTGCCATCCAGGACGAGCCTCCAAATTGTCAGAGAAAAACAGAGTTCTTACTTTCTGGTTGGGTGCAGCAAAGTCAGATGCATTATTATTTTTAGCAATTGCTTGGAGGGAGAGAGCTAAACAGAATTTGATTTGCATGGCCATTCTCCTTCATGCGTGTTGTAGTAGGTTTTTTGAAGCTTACTTAAAAACAAATATTTTAATGATTAAAGAGAACACAAAGACCACAGGGAGGTTGGATGTAACTTTTCTTTTCTTGAAGGATGATTGTGTGCATTTGTGGGTCTCACCGAAGAAGTGGGTTTTCAGAAAGAATCAGCATGACTAGAAAGAGAACATTGTACACTGGATTTAAGACTATTCCAGACATAGAGAGTCTTTTCTGATACAACAGCTGCTGAATCATGTGCCACTGAACTATTTTAGACTGTGAATCTCCTTGTTAACCCAAAATGCCTCCACTCAACTCCCAAACCCAGCATGCTATAGTCTGGCCAGTACTTAAAAAAGTATCACTCAATGCAACCAACCTCTCCAGCTACCCTGCACTATCATGCCTCTCATTTCCTTGCAAGTTATTTGAGAAGCTCAGCAAAGGTCATTGCAGTTCTGCCTAAGCAGTGCTACTATAGTCTAGAGACTGGTCTGCCCAGACTTCAGGCCAGGACATAGAAATGAAATAGTATATAGCAAAATAGGAGATCATCTATCAGGTGCACCACCACTAAGGGCACACTACCTAAACTCCAATTTTATAGTTAAATTACAATTGTAAAGGCTGCATAATTAGAAGTAATGGATTGAAATAAAAGGAAAATATAGAGTGTGGAGTGGATATCAGAAACAGTGAGATTTACAGGTGAGATTTAATATCTTTGGAATAGACTCCCAAGACAAGTGATGAATATAACACTTCCCAGGGTACCCAAGATTGAGAGGAATCCTGCTACCACCTGCCATTAGTGTGAGGAAGCCTTTTCTGTGCCTGATGAGGACGAGTTCTCTGATTCCACAGGCAACACAAGCACTCTTCTCTCAGCCTACACAGGCTCCGCTGTCCCTCTGCAAGTTAGCAATAGGCATACTCAATATTCATAAGAATTGCCATACTGCATCAGACCAATGGTGTAGCTAGCCAGTGGCAGATCCTGCAGAGGGAATTAATAGCACAGGACAATTATCAACTGACCCATCCCATGTCATCCAGTCCCAGCTTGTGACACTCAGAGGTTTAGGGACACCTGGAGCATGACATTGCATTCCTGACCATCTTGGTTAACAGCCAATGATGGACCTAATTTCCCTGAATTTATCCAATTCTTTTTTTTAACCCAGCTTTATATATGGCCTTCACAACATCCCATGGCAATGAATTCCATGGGTTCACTGTGTGGTATGTGAAGAAGTACTTCCTTTTGTTTGATTTAAACCTGTGGCCCATGAATTTCATGGGATAACCCCTGGTTCTTGTTATGTGAAGGGGTAAATAACACTTCCTGATTCACTTTTTCCACACTGTTCATGATTTTTTTCTATCATATCCCTCCTTAGTCATCTCTTTTCTAAGATGAAATGTCCGGTCTGTTAATCTCTCATCATAAGGAAAATGTTCCATACCTCAAATCATTTTTGTTGCCCCTCTCTGTATCTTGTCCAATTCTAATATATCTTTTTTTGAGATGGGGCAACTAGAACTACGGGCATACCATGGATTTATATAGTGCCATTATGATACCAGTGAGGTGGGTTTCTTTGGTATTTTCCCTTGTACAAATATTTTAAAATTAATTATGTTAGGGTCACTGTCAAGGTTCCTTCCCTCCTTCTGAACTTTAGGATACAGATGTGGGGGACCTGCATGAGAAGCTCTAAGCTCAATTACCAGCTTAGATCTGGTCTGGCTGCCACCATTCACAAGCACTCCTTTCCTTGGGTAGCCTTGAGAAACTTCACCAATTTCTTGGTGAACACAGATCCAAACCCCTTGGATCTTAAAACAAGGAGAAATTAACCATCCTCCTTCCTTTCTCCCACCAACTCCTGGTGAATCTACATCCAACCCACTTGGATCTAAAAACAAGAAAAAATCAATCAGGTATTAAGAAAAAAGGCTTTTAATTAAAGAAAAGAAAGGTAAAAGAAAACCCTCTGGGAGAGATTAGCATACCAGCTACTCTCACAGACAACAGATTCCAAACAGAGAGGATGTTCCCCTGGGCAAAAATCTACTACACACAAGGATTCCCAATTTGATAATTCCCTTAATTTGCACCAAGGCAAGTACAAAAGAAAATAAACATAAACCTATTTATTCCTGTCTAAAACTTACTACTCTGATAAGAGGCTGGTTCCTTGATCTTTTTCATTCCGGCTGAAACTGAAAAACTAACAAAGGAAAAAACCCTCCTTCCTTTTGAAACATCTTGTTCCCCCATTGGTTCCTCTGGTCAGGTGTCAGCTAGGCTAGGTGAACTTCTTAACCCTTTACAGGTAAAAGAGGCATTAACCCTTAACTATCTGTTTATGACAGTCACTATTACTGAGCAGTTCAGCTATATTCACCTCCTGGATCCTGTGCTCCATTTCGGACTAAAACAAGAAATGCCTCACCCCTTGTGGGTACCAGGACTAGCTGCTCCAAGAAGCAGTCATTAATAATGGTGTTTAGAAAATTTACATCTGCATCCTGTCCTGACATGACATGTACCCAGGAAATATGGGCATAGTTGAAATCCCCTGTTAGTATTGGGTTTTCTCTGTCTGTAGCCTCTCTAATCTCCTTGAGCATTTCACAATCACCATCACCATGCTGGTCAGGTGGTCAGTAATATATTCCTACTGCTATACTCTTAATATTCAATCATAGAATGTCTATCCTACGGTACAGTTTGATTCATTTAAGATTTTTCCTACATTTGACTCTATGCTTTCTTTTATATACCACGCTACTCTCCCACCAGTGTGATATACTCTGTCTTTCCTATATATTTTGTAATCTGATATCATTGTGTCCTATTGAGTATAAAAATCCCATCACGTTTCTGACATCTGTTACATAAATATCATTATTTAATACCAGGCACTCAAGTTCACCCATCTTAATATTTAGACTTGTAGCATTTGTATACAAGCAACTTATAAAATGTGTCAATATTTAGTTGTCTCCATTCATGTGATGCAATTGAATGGGGCTCTTTTTCATCTGACTGTCTCTTCAGTTCCTACCTGTACTTTATGATCTTCTATCCTCTCTTCTTTATTGGATATAGTAAATAATATATCTTTAATATATCTTTCTGCAAGAGGTGTCTTTGTCAGAACTGTGTGCTCCTCCACACCTGTCAACTTTTCCTCAGTTTAAAAACTCCTGTAAATTCAACCACCCTGGGATTCCCCATGGAGTGAGCAAGTGCTGATCCACTGGAATTCACAAACCTGCTACTTCCAAAGAAGCAGTACATACCACCTTACCTATTTCACGTCTGGATCATCACTCCATTTAACACACATCACTTAGATATGCTTACAGTGAAAGCAACTAAAATTTTATTTAAGAACGGGTATAGATTTAAATAAGTATTCGAAACAAATGGTTATATTACATGTAAAATAAAATAATAACATGGACCCTAGAACCTAGACTTACTTAACTTGTTATTGTCATGTCTGATAGTATTGCTCACCAAGTAGGCTGTGATCCATTTTCCATTAAACAAGTTCTCAACTTATCGCCATAGTGAAGGATGAAGGGTATCTTTTGGTACTCTTAGACACATCAGGACAGTTCCTTATTTTTTTTTCATAAACAGAACACCCCCTGCTGATTGTTTTTCCCTGTGGCCTCCCTCTTTCTTTGACCTTGAAAGTATAAGTGAAATAGATTGGTGGTTCTCTACAAGGTGTAGTTTAAAGGCACAGCCCAACTCATCTTTGAAGACACTCCAGTTGAAACAGATATAAATGTAGCTGCTTGTTAAAATTCAACCATCAGGTTTTTTTTATATAGAAACTGAGACAGTTACTTTTAGAAGCCTTAGAATATCCATTGTATGGAAGTATAGTTTCATTCTTTTTAGTATGTGTCCAAGAAATATAATTTATCTAATTCATGAGATTCTACTTGGAACCATTAAATATTACCGTATTTGTGTTTTGTGATTTTTTTTTACTAGTAACATAATGTTTTATTTGATGTACTCTATTATATGAAAGTCTAATTAAGCCTTAGAATAGCTAAAGCATATATGTATGTTTTATTTGGCTGGCAAAACAATGTTCAGTAGAGATTAATCACAATTAATGATATAATATTGGTGCCATTATTGCACAATGAGGTAGATCTTGGTTAATTACTTCACCACAGGAATATGAAATACACTTGTTAATGACTGATGAGTTAATTAAATGTATAAATTACTTCAAAATCCCCTTCTCATTTAGTTCCCCATGACTATTAACATTATTACTGGCTTCTTTTCACTCATGTGAGTTTTAATATGTTCTCGAACATTCACTCTCATAGGCCATTTAACAGTTACAGTACAGTACTTTGATTAAAATGTGGCTTTCTGAACAAAAAATGCCAGCTTGTAATGCCTGCTGATAGTTTCTTAAAGCCTAGTTTACATTTAATTTCTGATGACTTTTCTGTTTTATAGTTAACCTCTGAAAGTACTACTTCTGTCACTTTTTCAAATGGAGCAGATGACCTGGCATGGTCCATTGTAAAGTGTATGCTTCCTTCAAATGTAAATGTAGATAAGTAGCTATTGTAGTTGATAACAAGCTCAATGTCTGGTTTCCTTTATGTCTGTTGTCTATCCACCCACCAGAAAAAAATCTTTAGATGTGTTTCAGAAGCCTTCTTAATGCAGTCTATAAAGAAAATAGATTTTTAACAGGGACGAGAGAATCACAAAAAAGAAGTAGTTTGAACAATATTTAGTAATAGAATTTTATTTTTTTTATTTATTTATAATGCCCCAGATAATATTTTCAGGAACAAATTTCTATTGAATCAAGGAGACTACTACTACTAAAATACATATTACAAAATATAGGCTCACTATAATAATAATCTCAGATATTATAATAAGATAATTAAATTGTTGGAAAATGTTAGGGAAGGGGCTTAATTTAATCCAGGGGAATTTACATTCAATTGACACAAGGAATTTTCACACTAGATCTATTTTTTCTTTCCTGAAATAATTAGTGCTGCTGAAGCAGAACTCCTTGCAAGGGAACTGGAACAATTTCTCTAGTGGGGGTGCTGAGAGCCATTGAACTATACTGTAAACCCTGTATATGTTGGAAACGACTTCAAGCCTGGACAGCAGCCCCAGAATCCTATGTCTCCTTGTAAGAATGCATAGGCAACTATTTTGTCGCTAGGCAAAGACTGACTAGCATACCATGTGTTGCCTATAAATCTCTATAAATCCTGGCCTGGACTTCCAAGTCATGGAATAGACTCCCAGGCTGGCTTCTCTAGTCAAAGGAGATCAAATTCCGACGAGATTCAACCAGATGATTGGAATATTACTGAAAATGTGCTAGTTGGGAGTTTTAGAAATCCCAGCATCAATGGTGGCAATCTTCTTTTAGTATTGTTCTCAATGGTACTTTTGCCTAGGCAGGGACTACAGGATAAGGCCCAATGTAAAGTGAAGTTGAACTGGTATCATCTGCTAATATTAGAAAATTGAGTACTAGAGAACAAGAAAAACAATTCCAGCACATCTTTTAGGAAAAACATCCAATCTTGATTTAAAATTTGCCAGAGATGGAGAATCCACCAAAATCCTTCAACTTCCAGCCATTAGATCACGTGGTATTTTTCTCTGCTAGATTGAAGAGCCCTCTATCAAACTTTTATTCTGTAATCAAGTCACCCCTTAACCTTCTCTTTTGTTGAACTAAATATATTGAGCTCCTTTAGTATATAACTGTAAGTCGTTCTTATGGCTCTTCTCTGAACCCTACTCAATTTGTCAATATCTTTCTTGAATTGTGGACACCAGAACTGGATGCAGTTTTCCAGTAGTACTGGCTTCATTACCAAATAAAAAGATAATATAAATGCCCTATTTTTGCTCGTGATTCCCCCATTTTTACATTAGCCCTTTTGGCCACAGTGTCGCACTGGGAACTTATGTTCAGCTGATTATCCATCATATCTCCCTAGTCTTTTTCAGTCACCATTTCCCAAGATAGAGTCCCCCACTCTGTAAGGATGGCCTACATTCCTTGTTCTATATGTCTGACCTTACATTGGCCTTATTAAAGTACATAGAATCATAGAATCATAGAACTGGAAGGGACCTCAAGAGGGCATCTAGTCCAGTCCCCAGCACCCTGGACTAATTATCTAGACCATTCCTGAAAGGTGTTTGTCTAACCCAGGAGTCGGCAACCTCTTGCACGCGGCTCGCCAGAGTAAGCACCCTGACAGGCCGGGCCAGTTTGGTGCATCAGCAGGTTCAGCCGATCGCAGCTCCCACTGGCTGCGGTTCACTGTTCCAGGCCAATGAGGGTGGCGGGAAGCCACTGCCAGCACATCCCTCACCCGCGCCACTTCCTGCCACCCTCATTGGCCTGGGACGGCGAACAGTGGCCAGTGGGAGCCGCGATCGGCTGAACCTGCTGATGCAGCAGATAAACAAACTGGCCTGGCCTGTCAGGGTGCTTACTCTGGCGAGCCGCGTGCAAGAGGTTGCCGACCTCTGGTCTAACCTGCTTTTAAAAATCTCCAATGATGGAGAATCCACAACCTCCCTAGGCAATGTATTTCAGTGCTTAACCACCCTGACAGTTGGGAAGTTCATCCTAATGTCCAACCTAATCCTCCCTTGCTGCAATTTAAACCCATTGCTTCTTGTCCTATCATCAGAGGTTAAGAAAAACAAATTTTATTCCTCCTCCTTGTAACAACCCTTTACATACTTGAAAACTGTTATCATGTCCCCTCTTAGTCTTCACTTTTCCAGACTAAACAAACCTAGTTTTTTCAATTTTCCCTCATAGGTCATGTTTTCTATACCTTTAATCATTTTTGTTGCTCTTCTTTGGACTTTCTCCAATTTGTCCATATCTTTTCTGAAATCTGGCACTTAGAACTGGACACAATAATCCAGTTGCGGCCTAATCAGAGCGGAGTAGAGTGGAAAAATTACTTCTCGTATCTTGTTTACAACACTCCTGCTAATACATCCCAGAATGATGTTCACTTTTTTTGCAACAGCGTTATACCTTGGACTCATATTTAGCTTGTGGTCCAGTATAAACCCCAGATATGGAAGCAGTACTACTTCCTAGGCAGTCATTTCCCATTTTGTATGTGTGCAACTGATTGTTCCTTTCTAAGTAGAGTACTTTGCATTTGTCCTTATTGAATTTCATCCTATTTACTTCAGTTCATTTCTCCAGTTTGTCCAGATAATTTTGAATTTTAATCCTATCTTCCAAAGCACTTGCAACCCCTCCCAGCTTGGTATCATCCGCAAATTTTATAAGTGTACCCTGTACACTATTATCTAAATCATTGATGACGATATTGAACAGACTAGAACCCAGAACTGATCCCTATGGGACCACATTTGTTATGCCCTTCCAGCATGACAGTGAACCACTGATAACAACTCTCTGGGAATGGTTTTCCAACCAGTTTTGCACCCACCTTATAGTAACTCCATCTAGATTGCATTTCCCTAGTTTATTTATGAGAAGGTCATATGAGACAGTAACAAAAACTTTACCAAAATCAAGATATACCACGTCTACCACTTCCCCCCATCCACAAGGTTTGTTACATATTCTTTGCTTACTAATCGATCCAGCATGCTCGGTATCAGTGTCCTCTTCATTATTTAGCACTCCTGCAATCTTTGTCTCATCTGAAAAGTTGCCATGATGATTTTATGTTTTCTTCTGTATCACTGTTAAATAGCATAGGTCCAGGAACCAATTCACAATGGATCTTGTTAAATAGTAATAACTATACAAATGTTCCATCTATTTATTGAGGTCTCTGCGGTTCTCATTTTAAGACAAGAAAAACAATAATAAATATCGAGCAAGAACAGTTTATTTGTATCCAGAGCCTTTTAAAAATATAACAGGTTGAAACAAATCAGTTTACAGATGTTTTCTCTTGCCAGCTTTTTTTTTTTTTTTTTTTAATGTGGATACAATACTTCTTTGTGAAAATGTCATAAGCTTTGGATGTACACTCATAGACTGTTTACTGGGAACATGAAATATATGAAGTCCTTGTATTTATGGTTCCATGTATTATTTGTTTTGTACTTTACCCCAAAAGAGTAGTTAACATCAGTCCAGACTTCAATAACTTTGGGGTTTAGCTTGAATTTAGAGGTTTTCTGATTGTGAGTCTAGAGTTGTTTTTTTTTCTTTTCTTTTTTTTGTGATAGGTTTTTGTTCAATAGTTTAAGGGTATTGCAAGCAGAAAGTAAAATATGTTTCCATATTCTTTACATGATAGAGTATGGCTGGAAGTTGAGAGAATAGTATCAGACCTCTTTCCTTAATATTTCAGATTATTATTTTACTTTTCATTCTGCCTACAAAAGTTAGCACTGCTGAGAACACTTACAGTGCTTAGAAACATGCACATTCTGGGCCAGATCCCTATCTTCAGAATTCTTGCCCATATATATTTATTGTAATAACAGAAGAGTACTTCCTCTATGAAGCTGCAACATTATCCTGAGCCATCTAAACTCAATGGCAGAAAGCTGAGGTGCTTATAGGAAAATGAATCGCAAGGCTAATGTATGTCTTAGGGACTTCTATTGCTCTCATCATGGTATCTGAGGTCCTCACAATCTTGAATGCATTTATCCTCATTGCACCCTGAGGAGGCAGAGTAGTACTATTATCCCCATTTTACAGATAAGAAAGCTGAGGCACAGAGAGACTAACTTACTTGTCTAGGAAGTCTTTGGCATAGTAGAGATTTGAACCCAGATCGCCCAAATCCAGGCTAACCCCCTAACTACTTGAGCATCCTTAATCTCCTCCTCCAATAAAATACAGGTATTACCAAGTTAACGGAGGGTCAGTCTCAGGTTATAATAGTGAAATATAATCTTTTTTTCCTTTCATACAATCACTACTCTTTTCCCAATACCTCCTGCATTTACTCTCTGATGCCTTCCTTGCTCCCTCTTGCTTCCCTTTCTCTGTTCTTTCTCATCTCCTTTCTCTAACCACTATTTCTTCCCTCCCCAAATTCTTCTGTAAATTTATAAAAAAACAGTGTTGCTGTTATCAAAGAGAGATGGAAAAGAGCTTTTGGGGAAAAAATTTATTTAATTCCAAACTAATTTACTCTTTGTAGTGGTGGAGAGATCAGCTGTTTTGCGAGCAAACAGTAATTGCAAAGAGGCTGAGAGGAGCTTAGAGAAGCAGAGCATGTAGGGAAACAGATGGGGAGAGAGAGAGGTAGCCATCTTTGGCAAAGGCATATTAATGTGGAGTTCTGAGTCCAGTAATTAATCAAACCACAGGGATTTGCATAACTTTAAAAATTGCCATACAGCTGTGGGTCAGTAACTGTGAAACATTCCATATGGTGGCTATGGAAATTTTATTTTAGTATATTTTTAAGAAATGTTCAAACCAGTGTTTACCTAAGGCCATACAAGTACAGAGTAAAACCATCATGTAGTACCCTCTAAACACTTTAAAATGAAAGGACTTTCAAATGTTTTACAAAGCACCAAAATCTAATTCCTTAAATTATGTTATAACAGATCATTGGCAAACTGAACAGACCCAAACTTGGGAATTTTTTTTATCCACCCTCCAGATGGCAAATTTAGATAAATCCAAATCTATTTAGATTGTTAGTTTTCCAGGGTACGAATTTTCTTTGCAAATGCTTAATGCTATATAAACAATAATAGCAGCAATTTTGTTGTCTTTTAAGGTACTGAGGATGAACAGATAGCTCATTGCCAGGGGTGGCTCTAGACATTTCGCTGCCCCAAGCAGGGCGGCACGCTGCGGGGGGCACTCTGCCAGTCACTGGGAGGGCAGCAGGCGGCTCTGGTGGACCTCCCGCAGGTGTGCCTGCAGGGTCCCATGGTCCGCTGGTCCCACGGCTTTGGTGGACCTCCCACAGGCACGCCTGCGGGAGGTCCACCAGAGCCGCGGGACCAGCGGACCCTCCGCAGGCACACCTGCGGGAGGTCCACCGGAGCCTCCTGCCGCCCTCCCGGCAATTGGCAGAGCGCCCCCCGCGGCATGCCGCCCCAAGCACGCGCTTGGCGTGCTGGGGCCTAGAGCCGCCCCTGCTCATTGCTTAGCTCTTGGCTACCTCAGTGCATGCATTTGGAGATGATACTACAGCAAGTAGACTATGAACATAGTCAGGAGGTTTTCAACTTTCTAAATTGTGCAAGTATCCCTTCTTACAATTGTTTAGATATATCTTTAAAGGCTGCATTGTTTTGCAAAGGATGGTTCATTTACAGTAGCATCATTAGGGAGAGCATTATTAGCAGACTGCTGTTAAAAGTGCTCAACGGGAAATATTACTGGTCAGTCACTGTGGTTGTTTCATAAACTAGAATGGAAGTCCGCAAAGAATGATAATTATGGAAACCTTAATGAATTATGAATACTAAAAAATGTCAAACTAGAGAGTCACTTTGGGGAATATGCTGTGGCACTGCAGAAAATCACTGTGTGACTCTGGCCTGGTCTACACTAGGCGTTTAAATCGGTTTTACGAGCGTAAAACCGATTTAACGCCACAACCGTCCACACTAGGAGGCACCATATATCGATTTTAATGGCTCTTTAAACCGGTTTCTGTACTCCTCATTAACGAGAGGAGTAACGCTAGTATCGGTATTAACATATCGGATTAGGGTTAGTGTGGACGCTGATCGACGGTATTGGCCTCCGGGAGCTATCCCACAGTGCACCACTGACCGCTCTGGACAGCAATCTGAGCTCGGATGCAGTGGCCAGGTAGACAGGAAAAGCCCCGCGAACTTTTGAATATTTCCTGTTTGCCCAGCGTGGAGCTCCGATCAGCACGGGTGGCGATGCAGTTAAAAATCAAAATAAAGAAAGAGCTCCCGCATGGACCATGCGGATGTGATCGCTGTAAGGGCAGGCAAATCTGTTCTATCAGCGCTCCGTTACAGAAGACGAAATTCAAAATCATTTTTAAAAAATCTCCAGACAGACGCCATAGCAGGGGCTCAGCGCACTGCTGCGTGACAAACGTAACGGAAAGCCCAAGAATCAAATGGACGCTCATGGACTGGAGGACTCAAGCTATCCCACAGTTCCTGCAGTCTCCGAAAAGTATTTGCATTCTTGGCTGAGCTCCAAATGCTTCTAGGGTCAAACACAGTGTCCGCGGTGGGTCAGGGCATAGCTCGGCAATTTACGCACCCCCCTACCCACCCCAGAAGTGAAAGGGAAAACAATCCTGTCTTGACTCTTTAACATGTCACCCTATCTTTACTGAATGCTGCAGATAGACCCGATGCTGCAGCACTCAACACCAACATCCTTGCTTCGCCCCGCCATGGGTGGCTGATGGTGCAATACGACTGGTACCCGTCCTCATCATCAGCCTATTGGCAAAAGGGGCAGTGCAAAAGGACTGGTAACCATGATGACCAGCATCTGTTAGGTCGATCAAGGGTGTCTGGTCCTAATTTTTCATGGTAGATGGTGCAATATGGCTGATAACCATCATCGTCATAGAAACAGGGGGTTGAGCTCCATCAGCCCCCACCCTTCATGTGTAAAGAAAAGATTCAAGTGCCCCTGAACTAGCAGAGGGATGCTGGGCTCCTCTCCTACACACTCCTTACTGTCCTGTCTGGACTATCATAGCAGCTGGAGGCTGCCTTCCACTCATATCTCACTAACAAATCACTGTGTCTTATTCCTGCATTCTTTATTACTTCATCACACAAGTGGGGGGACAATGCTACGGTAGCCCAGGAAGGCTGAGGGAAGAACGGAATCAACAGGTGGGGTTGTTGCAGGAGCACCCCCTGTGAATAGCATACAGCTCATAATTTCTGCAGGATCTGACACAGAGCAGCTGTGCTCTTTGGTTCTATGATACAGTGGTTCTCTAGTACACTTGCCCATATTCTAGGCAGGACTAGGGGACTTGCCCATATTCTAGGGGACTTGCCCATATTCTAGGCAGGACTGATTCTATTTTTAGATACCAAAAGGAGGGATTGACTCAGGAGTCATTCCCAATTTGCTTTGCGCCCCTGGCTAAGAGCAGCCAGAGGCACTTATGACAGCAGCAAATGGAACAGTGCAAAAGGACAGGTAGCCACAATCATCTTATTACCAATTTATGGTATGGTAGATGGTGCAATATGGCTGATAACCATCCCTGCTATCATGCAAAAGCAAAAGCATGCTGCTGTGTAGCGCTGCTGAATCGCCTCTGTGAGCGGCATCTAGTCCACATACGGTGACAGTCACAAAAGGCTACACAGGCTCCATGATTGCCATCCTATGGCATCTGCCAGGGCAATCCAGGGAAAAAAGGCATGAAATGCTTGTCTGCCGTTGCTTTCCCAGCGGAAGGAGTGACTGAAGACATTTACCCAGAACCACCCGCGACAATGAATTTCTCAACCCGGAAATTCAAAGGGGCGGGGGAGGGGAGGCGGGGGAGGCTGCGGGAACTATGGGATAGCTACGGAGTAGCTACCCACAGTGCAATGCTCCAGAAATCGACGCTAGCCTCGGACCGTGGACGCACACCACCGATTTAATGTGTTTAGTGTGGCCACGCACACTCGATTTTATAAAATCTGTTTTACAAAACCGGTTTATGCAAATTCGGAATAGTCCCGTAGTGTAGACGTACCCTCTGCTTAGTGAACATTCAATCTGATTCTTCACATGCTTAAAATAAGAGTCAGCCAGGTCTCCAGAGGCTCCCTCCCCTAACTGGGGGTTCCTGCACCCCTGCATCCCCAAGTGCCACTTTGAGTGTATCCAGGCAAACTCCTGGGAAAGGCATCAAAAGGCCGCTGAAACTTCCTCACAAGAATTGGGTGGTCAGAGCCTCCCTGGGAACTCCAGGCAGGACCCTGGGAGCTCACAGGAGAGCAGCTGCTGCAGCCCAGGACCAGGAGCAAAGGGAAAGCTTGGCCCTAAGCTGCCCCCAGCATGGTGCCAGCTTCGTGGCAGGAGTGACACCGCTGCCCTGAGTGGGGACACCATTGCCCAGAAGCTGGAGAGGAAGCCCCTGGCCAATAAGCTGCAGACAGACACCTTGGGGGGATTATGTGGGGGATAGGATTGCTTGGAGAACAGACTCTGCTGCCGTCCCTGCTGAAGGCGAATGAAATTCCTTCTCTCATTCTCTGGGGGCCTCCTGGCTTTTTGCTTCTAAGATGATGTTCTGTTTAAAAAATTTAGCTAAATTTAAAAAAAGAAAAAGAAAAAAGGAAGGAAGGAAGGAAGGAAGGAAGGTAATAAAACACTCAAAACAGGAATAAAATGTTTCCTTTCATTGGAGCTGAAATGAAATGTTTGCTTTTGGACACCAAACCAAAAAATTCAATTTGTCCAGTTCTGCTGCTATAGAGATTTTTAAAGGATTGATTAACATTTTCTTTTTATTTCTCTTTATTTTCCATTTTTTTCCCCCTCTGAGTTCCAGGCTGTGGCTGGAACCAGAAACAGAAATGACAAAATAATTGTGGGAGAAAGATTGTTCTTGCAGTATTTCTGACCAGGCAGGAAGCACCACAAATCTTGTTGTTATGAAATTTCTAGTATGATCCTGTAAAACAAAAAAGTTTGGATTAATATCTGATCTGAACTATCTGAGATTTGTCTCTCACAACATGTTGTTTACAGCAATGGTTTTCCAGCTCTTTCATTAAGTGCACAACTTCATACAAGATAGATGCCTCTAAGGACCTGCACTTCTAAGTGCTCAATCCCCGCAAATGCTTTGTGCTGAGGGACACCAGGAAAAGGTCAGTGTGTCTAACTTCCATATTCTCTGCCCACAAACATTTTTATTAAGTCCGATGTCCCTCAAATACAGACATCATCTCTGGGACCAGGTCCGCTCAGTGGAGTCAATCCCGCGTGGTGGGGCTCAGCAAGGGAGCGCAACCTCCACCCCCTGATTCACCTCAGTGGGCCACGCAGCCTGTCCCAGTTGAGGGGGCGCAGCCAAAAAATTTGGGGAGTATGTGACCCCGTGTGCTGCCCTCAATGTGTCACCTCTGGGAGAGGATGCAAATATGTTTGCTCTGCCTCCAAGCATGCCAGCACTTGTACATGTGACTACATTAATTAGCTTCACTGTGAAAATTAGACTTGTGGGAAAAAATGCCTCTGTGATAAAATCATGCAGCAGAAAACGTTTCTATTGTTGGAAGTTATAGAGAGCTAATTATGATTTCTTCAGTGATTTGGATGAAAACTCTTACTGGAGAGATACTGGATAAAGTTCCTATTGTATTCTGTCTGTTTCCGGTCTCCTACCTCCTTCCAATCATCATAACAGCTGCTATAAGGAATCTGCACACTGCCTCCATTGCAGGTCAGGTAAATATTGCATCAGTTTCTAGAGAGCAGGCTTGGCAGCTGGCATGACAGCGCAAAGGGAGGGGGGCATTTCTTCAAAAAATAAAATTTAAGAATGGCTGAGAGAAAACCTATCTATTGCTATCAAAATATTACTAGCAGTAAAGAGCTGAAACTTCCATTAAAGCAAAAGCTTATACAAATGTTCATTTTAACATAACTCTGTCTTACCTTGCTCATTATGCACCATGATATTTGTTTGTCCCATTGACCCACTGATATCAATAGGAGTTCCACTTTGTAATGGGGGGGGGGGAATAATAGCAACATTTTACAGATGGCTAACTGAGGCATAGAAATACTACAAAAGAATAATTACATAAGATAAGCAGCAAAGAATCCTGTGGCACCTTATAGACTAACAGATGTTTTGCAGCACGAGCTTTCGTGGGTGAATACCCACTTCTTCGGATGCAAGCAGTGGAAATTTCCAGGGGCAGGTGTGTATATATAAGCAAGCAAGAAGCAAGCTAGAGATAACGAGGTTAGATCAATCAGGGAGGATGGGGCCCTGTTCCAGCAGCTGAGGTGTGAAAACCAAGGGAGGAGAAACTGGTTCTGTAATTGGCAAGCCATTCACAGTCTTTGTTTAGTCCTAAACTGATGGTGTTAAATTTGCAAATGAATTGGAGCTCAGCAGTTTCTCTCTGGAGTCTGGTCCTAAAGTTTTTTTGCTGGAGGATGGCCACCTTAAAATCTGCTATTGTGTGGCCAGGGAGGTTGAAGTGTTCTCCTACAGGTTTTTGTATATTGCCATTCCTAATGTCTGATTTGTGTCCATTTATCCTTTTCCTTAGAGACTGTCCAGTTTGGCCGATGTACATAGCAGAGGGGCATTGCTGGCATATGATGGCATATATTACATTGGTGGACGTGCAGGTGAATGAACCGGTGATGGTGTGGCTGATCTGGTTAGGTCCTGTGATGGTGTTGCTGGTGTAGATATGTGGGCAGAGTTGGCATCGAGGTTTGTTGCATGGGTTGGTTCCTGAGCTAGAGTTACTATGGTGCGGTGTGCAGTTGCTGGTGAGAATATGCTTCAGGTTGGCAGGTTGTCTGTGGGCGAGGACTGGCCTGCCACCCAAGGCCTGTGAAAGTGTGGGATCATTGTCCAGGATGGGTTGTAGATCCCTGATGATGCGGTGGAGGGGTTTGAGCTGGGGACTGTATGTGATGGCCAGTGGAGTCCTGTTGGTTTCTTTCTTGGGCTTGTCTTGCAGTACATAAGTACCTACATAAGATAAAACATTTGTGTTATTTTGTCAATTCATGTAAAATAAAACATAATAGAAAGTAATGTTGAAAGGCAGAGTCTTCCATCTAAAGCCCTAATATCCTAAGATAATACTTTTCAAATATCTAGCATGCAGTTTGGTATATGTGAATTTAACAAGTTGCATTGCCCCTATCATGAAGCAAGTTGTTTAAGGGCATTGTATGTTAGGCTATCAGTGCAAAGCACTGACAGAAAGGGGGAACCGAGAAAGTAAATCATCCTTGAGAATCTGAATAGTAGGTTTAGAGGAGATAGTAGGTTTTCAAAGGGGTGGTTAACAGCAAAATTGTTCAAATATAATTAGCATATGGCTGGTCTAGATGAGATTAGACAGAAAGGGCATTGTGCATGATGAGTTCAATGGTATGGCCATGAGCATTGGTGAGGAACATGAAAAAAAATGAGTAAAAATAAGGAAGTCAAGAGCAGAGAGTGTTGACGGAAAGAGGATCTGTACATATCTGCACAATGAGGATTAACCGAAAGGAGAGAGGGAAGAGTTAGAGACATAAGAAGGTTTGTTTCCTGTTGTATCCAGAAACATTTTTAGAGACACTAATCAGTATTCATTTCTATTCAATAAAGTATCAGTCTGCATAGTAGCAGTTTGGAGAAATTAAGCTCGAATAATTAATTTTAAAACTCTAATCATCAAGCTAATGAGAACTCAAGCTAAGATTTTAATAGAAAGATTATATTTTGAAGGTTTTAAATACAAAATGTTGCCTACAGTTCATTTCACAGAGCTGCCAGTGTGTAATTATCACAATGATACATTGAGAGGTCTGTTCTGCGTTTGCTTAGTTTTGCCAAAATTATAAATTCCACTCAACATTTTTGTTGTGTTATCACTTGAACTGTTATAAAAACTGTTGGTTTCTAAAATAGTTGCAAAGTAGACCTTAAAAATGTCTGAACAGTAAGAGAAAAAAATCAATAATGCAGTATATTTATTGATCTGAAGATTTGGCCTATAGGACCCACCACCGTAGAATATTGGTGCTTCGTAAGTAAATTAAATCAGGGGTCGGCAACCTCTGGCACACGGCTCGCCAGGGTAAGAACCCTGGTGGGCTGGGCCAGTTTGTTTACCTGCCGCGTCAGCAGGTTCGGCCAATCGCAGCTCCCACTGGCCGCAGTTCACTGTCCCAGGCCAATGGGGGCGACGGGAAGCTGCGGCCAGCACATCCCTCGCCTGCACCGTTTCCCGCAGCCCCTATTGGCCTGAAACGGTGAACTGCTGCCAGTGTGAGCCGCTATTGGCCGAACCTCCTGACACGGCAGATAAACAAACTGGGCTGGCCCACCAGGGTGCTTACCCTGGTGAACCGCATGCCAGAGGTTGCAGATCCCTGCTCTAGTAGTTGGAATTTCCTAAGAGCTGATGGCTTCATGCCCAGATTGTGCTGCATTGCAAATGCCTTTATATTAGGGGTTCCCAAACTTGGTCTGCAGCTTGTTCAGGGTAAATTCCCAGGCAATGGGAGCTGCGGGAAGCAGTGGTCTGGCCCGCGCCACTTCCCGCAGCTCCCATTGGCCTGGAATGGCAAACTGCAGCCTTGGGAGCTGTGACTGGCCGTACCTGTGGATGTTCAGGTAAACAAAGCGTCTTGTGGCTCGCCAGGGGCTTACCCTGAACAAGCCGTGAACCAGGTTTGGGAACCCCTTTTTTATATTGAAGACCAGGACATGGTGTGCCAGGATGGGACAGAGACTGCAAACATGGCAGAAAGCATTACTCCCAAATGCTACAATGTGGGAGCTTAGCATCAGTGAGAAATCTAGGAGCATCCCTAAATTATGGACTGAATTGACAATTAGGTATGTACCTTCAACCAGAGTGGACTGCACCATAGCTGCACATTTCACAAAGAGTTTTCCTCTGCCTACCAGAAAAACATCTGTCTTACTCAGGTTCAACTTCAACCATCTGTCCTTTGTCCATGAGAAGACCTCATCCAAGCACCCAACCATCTTGATAATAGCGGTATGGACATATATTATGAAGGATAGAAAGAGCAATGTGTCATTTGCATATTCCTGGCACTTGAACTGATGTCATCTGACCAGTTCACCTAGTAGCTGCATTTCAGTGTTGAACAGAACAAGAGAGAGAATTGATTCTTGTGGGACTCCACAGGAAGCAGGCTAGTGGCAGAAGTGCAGTTCCTCATCACTTCTCTGAGAGTGTGTCTCTCCAGGAAGGATGTAAACCATTTTTAATACGTTCTTCTGGACCACTGCCACCTCTTTCAGGTGGGAAAGCAATGTCTCCAGGTCAGCAATGTCAAATGCTGTAGAGAGATCCAGGAGAATGAGAATGGATGTCTACCCAACACCTATTTAGAGATGGAGATCATCCATAGGTGCAACTAAAGCTGTTTCCATCCCATACCCTGGCCTGACTCCAGATTATTTTGGCTCTAGGATATTAGCTTCAATCAGATGAGCTTATGGCTGGCCTTTGGCTAGCTTCCATATGAATTTGCTTGAAAAATGTCAGTCAACTATTCATGAAACACTTGCAGGATCAAACACTCAAATTAGAATTTAAATAAAACATTGTGTCAAACTTTAAAACTCAGCCAAGATTAGAAAATAGGAAACTGTGCAACTGACCATAATGTAAAAATATTTACTGAGTATTATCTGCCATCAAAATTGCAAAATATCTCAACTGTATTTTTTAATTGCCAGATAGATAACCTGTACATTAGAGTGCCATGTCAGTTATAAAATCAATACCTGCAGCATGTAAAACACTTCTTAGTAATGCAAACACAATAATTTGTTGTAACAACAACAGCAATGTGTATTATGTTAATATTCCATGCAATATCACCAAACAATTATATTAAAGTTCTCTCTGATCTTTAGATTAATTTATTTATGCAACTCACAATTTTAAATTAAGGTCTGCAGAATTAAAAAACCAACCTTGAGTTAATTGAATGTGGAAATTAGTTCATATTTCTTATAGCTTCAGAAAACTAACAGGGGATTTAATATATCCAGTTGAGCATCTACATTATTATTGCTCTATTAAACTTGGATACAAATTGAATTTAAATCACATCTGTTTTAGTTCAATTAACAAAACTACTGCTTCCACAATGTTTGTTTTTGTTTTGTTTATTGCTTCTTCTGTTCCAAAGAATGAATGAATCCTGAAAGAACTGTTTTCCAAAGAATTGTAACCTTTTATTACAGTTCAGATAAAATAGGATAGTGAAGCTTAACTGAAGAGGGTAATGATGTTGATTTTCTATCTAGGGATATTTAATCATTAGAGATGAAGCATTGTTAGATGTGCGAATGTGTACGAAAATAAAACACTGAAGGTGTACAGATTATATTAATTATTATGTATCTTTCCTATGGATTACTTTAAAACCATCTGTCATTTAGATATTTGTGATTTTGATTTAGATTAACCTCTCCTATATGCATATTTAAATTAATGGAATGCATTATTCTGTTAGACTGGTACTTGATTAAGTTAATTATGCTCCCTTTATCTCTGTGTTTCTTATAACCAAGTTTATTGCATTTCTCATCTTTCCTTGTTATGTACAAGTTACTTTTAGCAGCAGGAGCTTCTTAACTTACCAGCTAATCATGACAAGATTTCTGATTATTTTATATGTTTTGCTCTTTGCAGCTTCTGGTGTCAGATGTGTAAGTAAAACAAATAACCATAATCAGAAGGAAATGTTGTTGGACGTATAAATAAATCTGTTTTAACTCCGTTACTTGTAAGTCTCTAGGTGACACTCAGTGGTTTCATAGCTGGTCTGAAACAAACAAAACAATAGATCTGAACTAAAAAAATCTAAAGAGATATAGACCTAGATAGGAATACTAACTTCCCATCTCTAATGAAAATAACACTTAATTTCACAGGGGTTTTTATGTAGGATACTGAACAAATGTAATGAGGTTAGTGATCTTAAGGAGTTATACCACCAAACTGTAAAAGAGATCATAAAGCTAGTACATAATGTTATTCAAACTAATGATACTCTAATTCTGGAATGGCCATTTGGTCCTATTTCACTTCCAGGAAAATATGCAACAGTCACTCATTCATGGGCATTTTATGAACAGCTCTAAATAAACAGAAAAAGTTTGATAAGACTCATGAAACAAGCTGACAGCTACAGTGAAGCTCTCACCTTTTGGGGGCGGCGGGGTATATGAAGCCATATACAGTAAATACATTATCCCATTAATATGTCTCATCAGGTGCTACAACTATAGAGAAGTATGATCTCAGGACAAATATATGGATCCAGGCTGGAGTGATGAATGGCAGGAGGCTGCAGTTTGGTGTGGCTGTCATTGATGACAAACTCTTTGTTATTGGAGGCCGGGATGGTTTAAAGACATTAAACACTGTTGAATGTTACAATCCAAAAACCAAGGCTTGGACTATCTTACCCCCAATGTCAACACATAGGCATGGTTTAGGTAAGAAATTTAAGTTTTAAAGAGACATAATTTGTTTTGGAAATGTATAATTTGTTCTGCAAACCTCAGTATTTTTGAGCTAAAGGTACAATGCAATAAGTAATGATGTGTGTTTGGTGGATGTTGCCAGGAATTGCAGCAATGCAAAAGAAATGTGATTTGCCAAAATGTTTCATATGCAGATACAGAAACAATATTCAGTCACTCTGTGGTGTGCTTGTATATGAAAAATAAAAATTGGATATGGAATTCTAAAATTAAAAAAGTAATAACCAAATATAGTTTTGGGTGGAGGAAGGAGAAGAAAAGAAAACTGAAACTTGCGAAGATTGACCCTGAAGTGTAGTCTTGATTTTCTTTTTGTCACTGCCATCCTGAATTATTTTTTGTGTTTGATCAAACAGTCAAAATACACTGCACTCTCTCATGTCTTAGGAGAGCCCCGGCTGTGATAGATGATACGGATGGGAGGTACATCAGCTTAGTAGCAGTGGCGAGAGGCTTATAACTTTATAAGCACTGGCAAGAATGGCATTCATCAGCAGTTATAGCACCTGTAGCATGTGTGCACTGCAAGACTCCCTCAGATAAGTGTTACTGGGGTGATTACTGCTTGCACATGCCTTTGCATTCAAGAGTGCATACAGTCACATGCCTGCTTCATGCAAACCCTTCACAATCCATCAACAATTATATAGAAAGGTAAACACTGATTATCTGAATCCTCACTACCAAAAAAAAAAAAAAATTCACCAGAATTCAAAATCTGTATACAAGCCAAATTTTGCTTTTCTGAAACTCCAGTTATCTGAAGATTTCGGTTATCCTTTTTACACATCTAGATTATCAAAATGTGTGTGTGTGCGTGTGTGTGTGTGTGTGTGTGTGAGAGAGAGAGAGAGAGCATATTCTCTAGCTATATATGTATCTATGTATACTGTTGAAAATACTGGGCCTGATTTTGACTTCCATCAATATAACTCCTTTTATATCCACTGATGTGAGAATATGGTATATTACATTATATATTATGTATTACATATTCTCATCTCAGTGGAAGTCAATGATGTTACACCATTGTACAACTGATGAAAGGTCAAAATTAGGCCTATTATGTTCAGTAGCATATAGATACAGGGCATCTTTCTCCTTTCACACCTGTCTTATATCAGGGTAACTCCAGGAGTATTGTTGAAGTCAGGGGCGGCTCTAGACCCCAGCGCGCCAAGCAGGTGCGTGGGGCGGCCGTTTCCCGGGTGGGCGGCATTTGGCTCCGGTGGAGCTCCCGCCGGCATGTCTGCGGCAGGTCAACCGGAGCCCGGGACGACCGGACCTGCCGCAGGCATGACTGCGGCGGGTCCCCTCTTCCGCAGCTCCGGTTGAGCTCCCGCAGGCATGACTGAGGCAGGTCCGCGCGTCCCGGGCTCCGGTGGACCTGCCGCAGGCATGCCGGCAGGAGCTCAACCGGAGCCGCGGGAAGAGGGGACCCGCCGCGGGACCGGGGAAGGGCGGCGCAGCGCTCCGCGCTGCTTGGGGCAGCCTACTTTCTAGAGCCGCCCCTGGTTGAAGTTACTCTTTATTTAAACTGAAGAATGAAACCAGCCCATAATACTTTGTTAAGATTGATAGATTGGCTACCTGGAAGATTGAAGTCCTCTCTTTATCCACAGGGTAGGTGCAGTAGAACCTCAGAGTGACGAACACCTCGGGAAAGGAGGCTCTTCATAACTCTGAAATGTTTGTAACACTGAATAAAACATTATGATTGTTCTTTTGAAAGTTTACAACTGAACATTGACTTAATACAACTTTGAAACTTTACTATGCAGAAGAAAAATGCTGCTTTCCATTTATTTTTAGTAGTTTACATTTAACACACATTTTACTATATTTCCTTTTTTTTTCTTTTCTTTTCTTTTTGTCTCTGCTGCTGCCTGATTGTGTACTTGCGGTTCCAAATGAAGGTATGGTTGACGGGTCAGTTTGTAACTCTGGTGTTCATAACTCTGAGGTTCTTCTGTATAGTAAAATATAGGCATCATTAGCACAAGTTATATTTCCCTGAAATAACCATAGATCATAGAATCATAGAATATCAGAGTTGGAAGGGACCTCAGGAGGGCATCTAGTCGAACCCCCTGCTCAAAGCAGGACCAATCCCCAACTAAATCATCCCACCCAGGGCTTCGTCAAGCATGACTTTAAAAACTTCTAAGGAAGGAGATTCCACCACCTCCTTCGGCAACATATTCCAGTGCTTCACCACCCTCCTAGTGAACAAGTTTTTCATAATATCCAATCTAAACCTCCCCCACTGCAACTTGAGACCATTACTCCTTGTTCTGTCATCTGGTACCACTGAGAACAGTCTAGATCCATCCCCTTTGGAACCCCCTTTCAGGTAGATGAAAGCAGCTATCAAATCCCCCACATTCTTCCCTTCTGCAGACTAAATAATCCCAGTTCCCTCAGCCTCTCCTCATTAGTCTTGTGCTCCAGCCCCCTAATCATTTTTGTTGCCCTCCGCTGGACTCTTTTCAATTTTTCCACATCCTTTTTATAGTGTGGGGCCCAAAACTGGACATAGCACTTCAGATGAGCCCTCACCAATGCCGAATAGAGGGGAATGATCACGTCCTTCAATCTGCTGCCAATGCCCCTACTTATACAGCCCAAAATGCCGTTAGCCTTCTTGGCAACAAGGGCATACTGTAGACTCATATCAAGCTTCTCATCCACTGTAACCCCTAGGTCCTTTTCTGCAGAACTGCTGCGTCGCCACTCAGGCCCTAGTCTGTAGCTGTCCATGGGATTTTTCTGTCCAAAGTGCAGGACTCTGTACTTGACCTTGTTGAACCTCATCAGATTTCTTTTGGCCTAGTCCTCTAATTTGTGTAGGTCCCTCTATATCCTATCCCTACCCTCCAGCATATCTGCCACTCCTCCCAATTTAGTGTCATCTGCAAACTTGCTGAGGGTACAATCCTAATAATCCAGATCATTAATGAAGATATTGAACAAAACCAGCCTCAGGACCGACCCTTAGGGCACTCCGCTTGATACCGGCTGCCAACGAGACATATAGCCTTTGATCACTACCCGCTGAGACTGATGGTCTAGCCAGCTTTCTATCCACCTTATAGATATGAACGGATAATTGTTTTCTTGTCTATTGAATCCCATACCTTTCTCCTGACACTGTCAAGAAGTATGCCAACCATGCTGATGGATTTATGTTATATGCACTTCTCCACTGGGAGCTGGATGAAGGCTAAAATAGAGTTGTCACATGGTAATGACTGAGCTGGATCTGGATTAGTGAGTTATAGATGGAAAGTTGCCATTTATTTGAGCCGCCCCATCCTCAGTTTACCTTAACACTATTTTATTATATTTTTATTTTTGGTCAGTATTAGTTGTTGGCAGGAGATGGGTGGCATGTTGCCCTTCCTGGAGTGAAATTAAGACAAAACTACTGAATATTTAAAAAAAAAAGTTTGGGTTTTTATTTTAATGTATTAGTAATCCTTTGGAATAATTATGTACATAAATGTATATTCATCTGTAAAATAAAATGTATTTCTAAGCTTACTGGTTTCCATTGGCAAACATTGATTTTTTTTTTTGCTAATGGAAAGCAATGTATCCTGATTTCATTCCAGTTAATTTTGTTATTTGTACTTCAGCTACATTGATGATATAAATGGGATTGCACACAACTTTTGAAATAGTGTAAGTTAACTGCTTGAGAGACAAAAGGGATCAGAAAAGGCTACAACATTTTAAAGAAGGCTTCAAAAATATCCTTTGATTTTAATTCTCTGCTATTAAGCAAAGGATTTTTTCTCTTAGAGCAATTTAGAGTCCAGAGGACATTCGCCACCAGAACATAACATGTATAAGTTATGGGAAAACTGACCTATCTGTACTGCGTTTTGGTAAGGTTGCCTAGTTTGATAGAATCATTATAGAATCATGAAATCTAGAAATGGAAAAGACCTGTTAGGTCAGCTTGTCCATCCCTCTGAGTTACAATTTGTACTATTGTCTTTCTTTTTGCATTACTTTTGAACGTTGTGTTCTGCTTACAGCTTTTTCTTCTTTATCATCTTATTTTTTTAAATGACTATGCAATGGTTTCCTAGTGCTTTTTAGTTAGAATATATGTGTATAATCTGATGCTACAGGCTGAGCATAGACTGACTACCTGTGCATATTATCTGAGATGAGATGATATCCATTTCAAAATGTCATGTTACTAATTTTCTGAAATAATTAGTAGTTGACCTCAACTGAAGATAATCTGTTAGTAAATGAGAACACTATTGTATTACACTGGACCAGAAAATAGAGGAGTTTAGAGGTGTATTGAATGCTTTGAGACATAGATATGATGGACAATTCTCACAAAGGGAAAAATACTCTCTGAAGGGTGTGGATTTCAAGTGAGTCCATTTACTTCAATAGAGTTACTCCAGATTTACACCTGTATAATAGAACAGAAATTGGTCCTATGAATATTAGAAATTGACTGGCTAATCCATAGTACATAGCAATGACAATTTGTCCCATAATGTATAAATATGAGAATATGGCTGAAACGTAGGCTCTGTGATTTAAAGAACTGCTGTACACAATATCTAATGATGCCATAGGCACCGACTCCATGGGTACTCCGGGGCTGGAGCACCCATGGGGAAAAAATGGTGGGTGCTTTGCATCCACTGGCAGCCCCACATCAGTTCCTGCCCCCATGCCGCCTTCCGCCTATGAGCGATCCCACGGATCAGCACCTCTCCCATCCCTCTTCGCACCTCCTGTCCAGCACAAAAATCTGTTTTGCATCATGCAGGGAGGCTGGGAGGCAGGGGGAGGAGTAAAGATGTGGCACACTCAGGGGAGGGGGCCGAACTGGGCAGGAAGAGGTGGGGCAGGGGTGGAGCAGGAAGAGGTTGGGGTGAGGCGGGAGCAGGAAGAGGCAGGGCAGAGTGGGGGCGGAGTGTGGGGCAGAGCCAGAGGTCGAGCATCCCCCGGCAGTTTGAAAAGTCGGCGCCTCTGAATGATGCCATCAGCATTCTGGGTAATTTGACAATCATTCTATTAGTAATAAATAATTTCTGGATAAAATAATATATTTACAATAGAAAAAGCTCTATTAAGTTATATGCATTGTTGTCGGTCCCAGGATATGACAGAGACAAGGTGGGTGAGATAATATATTTTATTAGACCAACTTGTGTTAGTGAGGGAGACAACCTTTCGAGCTTACACAGAGCTTTTTTTCAGGTTCCCAGACTTGAAGAAGAGGTCTCTGTAAACTTAATAGCTTATCTCTCTCACCAACACAAGTTGGTCTAATAAAAGACAGTACCTTGCCCATCTTGTCTCTATATTAAGTTATAGACATGTCTATAGAAATGATCTAGAGAACACTGACTATCTACAGTGATTTTTCCTGAGCAGGGGGGACTTGACCCTAGATCTTCCACATCCTGGTGGGTGCCTAATCACTAGAATATAGTGTCATTCTCTCTTTGTACCAGCGTACAGAGGAACAGCTTCAGCAGGAGAGACTGAGGGAGTCGCCCATCAGAATACCTCATAGAGCAGCGGTTAGCGCACTCTCGTGAGAGACCCCTATTCAAATTCTTTCTTCCTCTCAGGCCGAAGGGGGATTTTTTCCCCCACATCCTCAATGAGTATTCTAATCAGGGAGCTAAAAGTTATAAGATGGACACCACCACACCACCTAAGTCTCTTGTGGATCCAGTCCCTAAATCCTCCCCTCAGAATTTACTACTAGGCTCCGAACTCTCCTTATGCATTGTATAGGGATTTTGGGCACCTGACTTGGTAGATTCTCCTAGGTGGCAGCATGCCTAAAAGATAGGTATTACAACACTGAGTCTAGATCCCATTTATGGATCTGAATTCTAGTCTGATCCTGTTGGGCAATTTCTGTGTTTCTACCTAATTAATGAACTCAGCTGTTTTTATTCAAATACTTAGAGCCAGAGGCTCAGCTGGCATGAGCCAACCTAGCTTCATTAACCTCAATTGATTTACACCAGCTGAGGATCCAGCCAATTAATAACTGAACTCTCTGGTAGTTTTGGAGGTGTTAGAAATGTAAGACTCAAACTGTATGTTTGTGTATATATAATATCATGATTAGGCTTGGTAAAGAGTAGTCTCATCACTGGGCGTTGCTATGGATATGGTTTAGCTGGAGAATACTTTTGAAATGTTAGATAGGCAGGGCATTTTAATTCCACTTGATAAAATTAGTGTTGATACCCTCTCTAGAGATGAGAACATCTCTTTTCCCTAACAACAAAAGGAAAATGAATCCTATGAAACAGGTTTAAGAAGCTTGTTCATCAGGTTCATTATGCAGAAATCTTCAGTTGATTCCTAGCAGGGAAAATTTTGTTAATTTAAATATTTTCTACTGGTCTCAAATGAATCAGCCCCCTGGAAAGCAATTTTTTCCCTTGCTGTTTCGATATTTTCTGGCAATTCTAGCATAGTGCACATTCCTTTGCCATAAATTCCTATATTTTATGTCTATTTCAGTTAATTGGTAGTGGATAATTATAATGATCCTTTCATTCTCTTCCAAGGAATGCTTATTACATATTAAATCAAGTTCTTAATGGCTGTTAACAATTTTCTTGTTCCTTTTTTATTATTGTAATCAATCCATAACAGTATGATAGGAAGTCTGTCAGTGTTTGCACTGGATTAAATCTGCATGCTGTGAGAACATAGTCTAATCACTTATTTCCTTATCACCAATTGTTTAAAGAGCTCAGCAGCATTCACTGCTATACATGTGGATGACACTTGCTCCTTATGCTGAGTCAACAAGAAAACATTGTGAGCATGAGCAAAATGATGTAATTTTAACCTTATGTTTTCATCAGTGTGAAATGACAAAACATTGATTCGCTTATGTAATTCGTTCCTATTGGCTTTACTTTTACTCTTGCTATTTGACAAGTCTCAGAAAAAATATTTACATATTTAAAAAATCTATAATGCAGCTAGTGATGAATTAGAGAACCTTTAAACTAAACTGAATAAGACGGTAGAAACCATGTATTGGGTAGCTCTTAAAATGTTTCAGTCCACTAGGATATTTCTGAACAAGAATGTTTTGATATCTGTCCATCTGTTTTAGAAAAAAATGTTGTAGCCTGTAATAGGGATGTAGCAGATTATTCCCTCCTGTCTTCCTCCTTTCTCCTCCCCCTGCCCCCTTAACCTCCAAGAACAAGAAAGAAGCCCCTGAGGACCTGTGCCTCAAAGGTGCTTGTCTGAGGTGAACCGCATGCCAGAGGCTGCCGACCCCTGCTCTACTGTGAGCTGAGAGTACTCTGAGCAGCTCCGTTCCTTTCTCTCTTGCAACTACTCAGCGACACCCCTACTCCCACCTGTTGCCTTTCAGGGAAGGGAAGAGAGTCACTCTGGTTGCTCCATGGCTTGCTTGCCTGCCTGCTGGTTTGTAGGAACTCATAGAAAGCAAGATTGGAGCTTGACTGGCATTGGTAAAGTATGGCTTCCCACCTCTCATGTTGCCGCTTGCAATGAATTTTAAGCAGAAGCTTAAAAAGAAGAAAAAAAAACCTACTATGGTAGTTCAGTTTGTCCTAACACATACGTGGACACACATGCCTTATCCATATTTGAAAAACAAAGTGTATTTATCAAATGAGCTAGTAAACTCTTGTTAATTAAATAGCACATGGCACTTAGTTGTAGACAAAGGCAACAGTATATAAAAACTTGTTTGCTGATCTTTCTCAACCAAAGGATTTACTATACAACTAATTTTCCCAGTGTAGACAAGGCCACTAATAAGACCCTGGCTATGGTGTCAAGCTGGTTGTTTGTGATGTGTCCAGTGCCCACTTTGAGGTAGGATGAGACCACTAAACTACAGTACAGTAACTCCTCACTTAAAGTTGTCCAGGTTAAAGTTGCTTCATTGTTATGTAGCTGCTCCCTGAGACTCCTGATTGCTGCATGGGGCAAGGGAAGGAAGAGGGGGGCTAATGTCAGGGTGTCCCCCTCACCCCTGCTCCTGCACCCCACTTACCCCGTCTTCCATACAGCAGGGGGGACACACCAGGGCTCAGGATGGAGGAAGCTTGCAGCAGCTGTGGTTTCAGTAAGCTGATCTAATTAACAAGGCAGTGTACTTAAAGGGGAAATGCTCATATCTCCCTCCATTCCTGCTGCCTTGTAGAGTGAGAGAGTTAACCCTTGAGGGATCAGCCAATTGCTAGTTCATCATTTAGCACAGGGGTCGGCAACCTGTGGCATGCGGCTTGCCAGGGTAAGCACCCTCGCGGGCCAGGCCAGTTTGTTTATCTGCCACATTGGCAGGTTCGGCCGATCGTGGCTCCCACTGGCTGCGGTTTGCCGTCCCAGGCCAATGGGGGCAGCGGGAAGCCGCGGCCAGCACATCCCTCACCTGTGACTCTTTCCGCAGCCCCCATTGGGCTGGGATGTCGAACCGCTGAACCTGCCAATGCAGCAGGTAAACAAACTGGCCTGGCCTGCCAGCGTGCTTACCCTGGCGAGCTGCGTGCCAGAGGTTGTCGACCCCTGAGTTAGCAGTAAGGGAAATATCCCACCCTCTGACTCCTCCACCTCAACCAAGCTTAACAATCATGATCACTGTGTACCATTTTGATTAAAACTTATACTTTGTGTGTATATATATATACACTTTTGTGTATAATATAGTCTTTTGTCTGGTGAAAAAAATTTCCCTGGAACCTAACTCATTTACAGTAATTCTTATGGGGAAATTGGATTCACTTAACATCATTTCGCTTAAAGTCACATTTTTCAGGAACATAACTACAACGTTAAGTGAGGAGTTACTGTATCATCCCAGGTTTCTGAAACTGAAAGAAACATATATTTAAGATTAAATGACAGTGATTTTTATTTTCAGCAGTCTTTTTCTTTAACATACATTTTCACTTTTTTATTCATTTTTAAGAACCATTTTCACAGTGGAAGACACTTCAGGGTGTGTTTAACATAGTGAGTAGACCTGGTTTGGTTTAGTGCACTTGACTGGGTCCCACAGTTTATTCTAGTAGCCATTCTAGTCATGTTTATTGATTAAGTATGGTTGCACTGCTGCCGTCTAATTTGAAGAGAGCCCTTTTTGCAGTCCATTATATGTTCATAAACTCCTCAGTAGTTTAGAATAAATCTGCTTTTGTTTGTTTGCTGTTTTTTAATTTAATATCAGGTAACATAATTGCTAGCAACCACAGGTCACTCACTTCACGAAGAGATGAGGATCAAATATGCAAGTAATAACAAAAAATGGAAATTGTTCAGAGGCCTGGGAGGAAAACATATCCTTGGGAACCTGAAACATTTGGGAGTATGGAGGGATTTCACAGCATCAGAAGAATGTCATACCCCATATGTAACACAGGGCTTGTCATAGTCTATACTTTGAAAGGAAATGTCCAACGAAAACCCACACGCTATAGGAAATCATGACAAGGATGGCATCTACCCCTTTCATTCAGTGGAGGCACTGTGCCTCTAGAAGTGTTGTCAATCAGATGAAACATAAAGCCAACATCCTGACATCTCTAATGACCATCTTGGGGACTGTCAACAAGAGCAGAGGTGACATCGCTAGGTGTTTTGGTTAAAAGCTATTTCTGGCTACCTAAAGTTTTTCTCTTTAATTTCAATATGTGAAATTATGGTTCATTTCCAATCCTAGTAAACTGTTGTGTATTGTTGTAGTTAAATAGTTAACTACACTGTTGAATAGTTGACGTGCTTCACTGTAGAATAGTAAATTTCAGGGGTGAGTGAAATCACTATTTTATCTACAGCAATATCCTGATGCTATTTACTGAGTCACACAAGGAGTGGAGGGGTAAGGTTTTATTTTCACTGTAGGCACCCATGCAATCTTGTTACTGCAGAACAGAACAGTCCATAGTGGCCAAGGGAGAATGCATAGTGAGGCATATGTAACACTTGCTCTGAGAAGGATCATCTTGCAACTTCTGTGGGTTCATGTTGCCACCACCGCATAAATTAAAGGGGACCAAGAGTCTAACCATGCTCCAGTTGGCTCCCTGGGACTACGGTGGATCAGCAAGCACAGCAGCTGGTCTTCCATAATAACAGTCTTTTGAGCAATAGGTTGTAATGTGCTGTGCCACTATGCTGTTTCTTCCTCATCTATCACACAGATGCACCGGAAGGCAGAGTTTTGCCTGGGGTTTATGTGCTTTAGGATTCATTTTTTTTTGGCTGAAAGGCCTGTGTTACTGGCTTTGTCACCAGAGTAATAAGCATGGGCTGAGGAAGCCATGGTGTGGATCCAACCCCCTAATGGAGGGAAGTCTGCTAAATGCTTGGCTTGATCCACTGAAATTGCACAGTTTAAAGCTTCCCATCTTTGCGTTCAGACAACCACATAGCATAAACTGGCTTTTCTGAAAAATGTAACTAATTTCTAGAAATAGTCAGTACAACAATGGGCAGTGGTAAAAGGAGGGAAGAGGAGGAGGAGGATTTATCTTTATTTCTCCCCCACACACACACACCGCCCCTGCTCCCCACAGATTCTTTGGAATAGTTCTCTGACTTGGCTCATTGTGGGATCCCATAATGTATATTAATTTATAAACAGTACCATTAGGCTAACTCCGAGATAAAGGTACAGATAGAATTAGGGAGACACTGTTACTCAAAATACAGTCACGGTATTTCTGAATAAAGCGAATTATTAGGCAAATTTTACATGTCTGCAATGTTATCACTATCCCAGGAATTCAGAAGTTTCTTTAATTTATTTTGAAAACCCACAGGGCCCAGATATTTAATAAAGGCTCCTTCTCTTCTCAGCACTCACCCATATCCAACTGCCTTTGGTAACTTTTCCCTGAATAAAGGAAACTGCACCTTGCATTTGTGTCCTTCTGTAATCCATCACATATGCATACTCTGCTGTGTTTAATTTTTGATTTCAGAATCTTTTCTAAAGAACTAGTAAAATTTGGATTATGAGTTAATTGCACCACCAAACAGCAAGAAAAGTTGGACTTCAAGTCAGGCAGCTTATAGTAAGACATAAAAATTATCAATAATAGCAAGTGATATGTAAAAAACTACAAAGGAAGTATAATTATTTATTTATAAATGTTCTCTCTTTTTATGTTCATGCCTCTGTAAAAGCACTTCTTGCAAAATATTTTGAATATTCTGTAATAAATATATTTTAATGCAATGTATTTTTAAAGTGAGTTACCTAATACAAAGGTATTTAGACTAAGACTCTGAATTAAAAAAGAGAGGCATGAACATTAACTCACCATCACCACCATGAGCAAACATTGCACCCAGCTAAGTTTTAAATGAAACTAAAGGCAGGCCTATACTACAAATTTACGTTGGCACAGCTGCACTGCTGTAAAGAAGATGCTCTAAGCCAGGAGTTGGCAACCTCTGGCCATGGTTCGCCGTCCCAGGACGCGGCAGGTAAACAAACTGGCCCAGCCCGCCAGGGTGCTTACCCTGGCGAGCCACATGCCAGAGGTTGCCGACGCCTGCTCTAAGCCAGTGGGAGAGAGCTCTCCTGTAGGCTCCATAATTCCACCTCCGCAAGAGGCAGTAGCCATGTCAGCAGGATAAGCTCTCCCATCAACATAGCGCTGTCAACCCGGGAACTTAAGCTCGGTGTAACTATGTCACTCCAGGGTGTGGATTTTTCACACCCCTGAATTATGTAGTTATACTGAAGTATGTAGTGTTGATCAAGCCTGCGGTTACACATTAAGGCTCCAATCCTGCAAAAACTGATGCATAAGCTTTACTTTACACATATGAGACGTTCTATTGGGTATTACATATATGCTAAAGTTATGCATGTGCATAACTGTTTACAGGATTGAGGCCAATGTTGTTATACATTAGGTAGTAAGGGTAAAAATCACCCCATACACAAAAGGCCCACAGAAGTCCTATGCGCCCCTTATTTTCTAGTTAAGACTCATTTTGAGATCTTAAGTCACACTTAGGCCTGGGGCTGGTCCTATGCACAGTGATGAATGTCACTCATACCAAATTATCTATAAGTATTCAGCAAAATTCTGAATAACTGCTAACATATATCATCGAGCTCTCTGGAGAGTCTCAGAAATATGAGTGCAAACCTTAGGATAGACTGTTAAGCAGCAGGGCACACACCCCAAATTGTTTGTGAGTTCTACACTTAGATTTCACCAATGAATGATCAAGTGTGAACTCCACAGGCACTATAACAGCTTTAACATGGAGTCACAGACAGTACTCTTGTGTACTCCAGTCTACCTTGCCACCCAGGTAAGCTTGACTTTGTAATAGATGGCCCCGTGGACCCTTACACCAAAAAGCACGACAAAATTTAGATTACTCCCAGTCCCAAAGGACCAGTCACTTATCCCAGATCAATTGTACTTTAGATCTTACACCAAAGACAGTGCTTGTAGCCAGTCCTATAATAAATTAACTAAAGATTTATTAACTAAGAAAGAGAAATAAGAGCGTTACTTGCAGATAAATATACAGCCACAACACAAGTTATAGTCATATAGGCTCAAAAGGTAATAGAGGCTGCTGTAATATGCAAGTTCTATATGTCCTCTAGAGGTCCAAGCTACGTAGCTGGTCGTCAGTTGCTTATGCTTAGGAATCTAGCCTTTCGAAAGTCCCAGCAGCATAGAGATCCGTTCCTTCTTGTCAGGGATTTTTGTTCCCTTCTCCCAGAGTTCAAGATGATGAAATGAGTCCTTGTGCATGTCTCCTCTACATGGGTGTCGGGGGAGCAATCATCAAAGTCTTTTGTCCTCTGATGTTCCACAATAGTTTGCCTGGTGTCTATGGGTCTTCTTTTGTTGGCACTTCCTGTGGCAAACTAATATTTCACACTTGTTAATGCTTCTCTCCTGACAGTGTGAGTTTACAGTTTCAGAGCAAACACTTAAATATTACGGTATAACATAGGATACAGATATAATACGTGAGATTAATGCATGCAGCAATTTACAAGAATTTTATATAGTTTACACACTAAACACATTTTTTATAACTCTGATACGTATTTTACCAATACTAAAACAGAGGTGAGCCAGACTCGATTCCAGCTATTCATTGGTCAATGTTCAGTTGAGGCCTAAGGGCCTTGGCATTAGCTGTCACCTGGTCTGCCAGTGTCAGAGATACAGCCAAAGCTAAATGAGAAGTTGAAGAGCTGATAGAGCAGTGAATGATACAGCCACATGTATTTGATTATTAGTGCTGCAGAATGTTAGTACTATTACCACTTTTTAATAAAAGAACAAATTCCCACAGTTAGACATCCTCATGAAGCTGAACATACTAATTAGACAGGGGTACCTTTTTTTTTTTTTTCAAAATCACTAAAGTCTCCAACTTAAAAAAATGATTTAGGTACTTAGGAGTCTAGTAAGAAATGCAGTGGGATTTCAGGGCCATATTTTCAAAAGTATGTACACTCCTAAAGAAGCCCATGGGAACCTAGTGGGATTTGCAGAAGCATCTACATGGCTATCTTCCATTGAAATCAATGGGAGTTAGGTACTGAGGTGCTTTTAAAAATCCCATCACATATCTACCTGCCTTGTTAGGTGCCTAAATACCTTTAAAAAATCTCACATTAGGGTCCTAACTGCCTAAATCCCTTTTGAAAATGGGAAGTTGGCTCCTAAGTCATTTAGGATCATTGAAAATGTTACCTACTATCTTTCCTTTTGTAACCCCTTTGGACCCAAGTGGCTACCTAGAAATTTGGGGTCTTGTAGGTTGCACCAGTTGGTGATTGAGTCAGGTATTTCTTTGATGTCATTTTGTTTATTTCTGATGAATGCGCAAAGTTCTGTTCCCCTGAACACAGGAGGAATAAAACAGGAGATAGTTTTTTTCTTGCTCTCAGCTCCCAGCCTCTTTCAGACAGCACCTAACCCAAAAATTCTCTCTAGGCTTCTCCCAGGGCCTCACGCGATGTTTGCTGGCTCTGGGGCTTCTTTCTGAGTCTGTTTTTGTGTGATTCTGTAGCTTTCTCTTTCCCCCCAAAAAATACCCAGTGAAGACTTCCACCCACATAGTTCTACTTCCTGGGCAAACTCTAATATGTTTATGTTTTAGATGGGAGCTGCTGGAAAGTTGCTTAATTGTTTCTTATAGCCATCTTAAATGAAAACCAGTGATTACACCCACCCACTTCTCCCACCCATTTCTCCCAACCCACCACACTACCGAAGAAGTGGGTATTCACCCACGAAAGCTCATGCTGCAAAACATCTGTTAGTCTATAAGGTGCCACAGGATTCTTTGCTGCTTCTTAAAAATCTTTGCTATTGTAATCATAAGATTTTGGAGCAAACAGTTGCACTTAAGATGAAGAATGTGCTCTTGATTAAATAGGTTGATGAAAATTTTACTCTACCCCAGGGGTCGGCAACCTCTGGCACGCGGCTCTCCAGAGTAAGTACCCTGGCAGGTGGGACCAGTTTGTTTACCTGCTGCATTGGCAGGTTCGGCCGATCACGGCTCCCACTGGTCACGGTTCACTGTCCTAAGCAAATGGGGATGGCAGGAAGCCGTGGCCAGCACATCTCTCGCCCCCGCTTTGGCCTGGGATGGCGAACCGCGGCCAGTGGGAGTCGCGATTGGCCGAACCTGCCGACACGGCCCGGCCTGCCAGGGTGCTTACCCTGGTGAGCCGCGTGCCAGAGGTTGCCAACCCCTGCTCTACCCCTAATCATAATTAAATTTGGTATTTCCATTTTCTATAAAGATATTGTGACAATTCAATTCTGAAAATAAAACCTTTTCTCTTATTAAATGATATTTGTTTCTGTTTCTAAACTAGACAATAGGCTGATACACACTGGAAAGCGTGAAGACTGCACTTCAAACACTTATTTGCTTATACTGTTGACATATAGGGTTAAGATAATATTAATAAGTCTGCCTACAAGATTCATATCTGCTTTTAAGGAAAGTTACTGATAGTGAGAAAAAACAGTTTTAAAATATAGCTTACAGTGTGAGGGCCTCACTTCATGAAAGCACTTAAGCACATATTTGATTAACTTTAAGCATGTGCTTGAATATGCAATTAACTTTAAGCATGTGCTTGAATATGCAATTAACTTTAAGCATGTGCTTGAGTCCTATTAAAGTAGATGGGATCCATCTACTTTAATGAACAGGGATGGTATCTTGAATTGTGACTGAGATGAGAAGTGCCTGCTGGTTATAGGGTAGACCTCAAACCTGCATTTTGCCAGTGTTCCTGATTTCATTCATAAGCAGCAAAGAGTTCTGTTTCTGGGAAGATGAGATGGATTTGAATACAAAAGTGGACAGAATAGAATGAGGTAATGTGAAGTGAACTGGCACAGAGGAGAAAGGGAAAATAAGTGTCTGGTCCTCTGGAAGTGGTGGGATCTTCTGATAACCTGAGCAGCACCATCATCTCATCTCACAAAAAAAAGGATTTATAGTCCTATTTAAAACCAGTCTTAAAAAGAAGAGGGAAAGGCAAAATGCTTTTTTTCCCTTCTGAGAGAGTTTTTAGGTTGTAAGCAGGAAATGGAAATGCATTTTAGAAACCCTAATTTTCAAAAATTTGAAAAAAGTCCACAACTTTTAGATGCAGATTTTATTTCTCATATTAACTCCACTAATCAATTAAAACAGATTTCTTTATGGAGAGGAATCAGAATGAACAGCTGCAGCTTTTTATTAATGCTGAGGTAACTTAGATCTTTCTAGAGCAGGGGTCAGCAACCTCTGGCACGCGGCTCGCCAGGGTAAGCACCCTGGCAGGCTGGGCCACTTTGTTTACCTGCCGCATCAGCCAGTTCGGCCGATCGTGGCTCCCACTGGCCGCGGTTCACTGTCCCAGGCCAATGGGGGCGGCGGGAAGCCGCAGTCAGCAGATCCCTTGCCCGCACCGCTTCCCGCCACCCCCATTGGCCTGGGACGGTGAACCACGGCCCCTGGGAGCTGCAATCGGCCGAACCTGCTGACGTGGCAGGCAAAAAACCTGGCCCGGCCCGCCAGGGTGCTTACCCTGGCGAGCCGCGTGCCAGAGGTTGCCAACCCCATTCTAGACTGATATGTATGTGTGATTGGAGGTTAAAAATAAAAGCATAAATCATTGGCGCATTTTTTTATTTTAATTTATACACTTTGGAAACATCCAAAACTATTTTGTCTATTCAAGATGTCATATGAAAAATACAAAATAGAGTATAAGAATCAAAACAAAGTCATCATTTAGATAAAGACAAGATAGAGGTTTCAATTTAATTTACTACTTCCAGAGATTTAAGACAAGTGGAAAAACAAAATATTGCTATTCAACATCAGCAAATTATTGTCTGTCAATCCAGCATTAAGCCTTAGGGAAAATTATCATGAATTCAATCAGGGAATTAAAGTCAAAATAACAATAAATTAGTTACTTCTGGCCACCAGAAAAAAATGTATTATGAATGAAAGAATTTTTAAAACACAACTGTTTGGTGAAATGAAAAAGAAAAAACCCTTTCTTTGTAAATTATTATTATTATGGTTTCATTCAGCTTCTGGATCATTGCTCCTTTCACCTACAATGAGGATGTCAACTGCAATTACTTTCAGCCCAGGCAGTGTTTCATGCACTTTGATGAGTCTTCTCTGGAACACGTCTGGTGCTGGGCTTAAGCCCATTGGAATATGAAGCCATCTGTAGTGACCAAATGGTACTGCCAAGGTTGCCAGCATGCTCGACTCTTTCTCCAGGCTTATGTGCCAAACCTCATTCATCACATTGCAGACCATACGATTTTGGCTTTGGAAAGTTCTGGTAGATGTCATCAGTTGTGGGCTTTGGATAGTGACACCTTTTCAATGACAGTTCAGTGGCTTTGGGTCTATGCAGATGTGTAATTTGCCTCATGGCTTTTTTATCATCACCATGCTTCTTATCCAGGCTGTACTAGCCTCGACAGGTGCTATGATTCCCCTGATTTGCAGACATTTGAGCTTCTTGCTAACTGGACTACATAGTGCCACTGGCATTTTCTTTCATGGTAAGCACGTGTTACCACATGAGCCTGTAAGCACTGTGTGGCCCTAGAGGAAGTTAAAGAGGGCACTTTGGGTCTGGGCTGGCTAAAGATGCTTGGGGTTGTAAGCTAAGAAACTACTCCTAGTTACCTTTGGTTCCTCTACTACAGGGATCAGCAACCTTTGGCATGCGGCTTGCCAGGGTAAGCACCCTGGTGGGCTGGGCCGGTTTGTTTACCTGCTGCGTCCACAGGTTTGGCCAATCGCGGCTCCCATTGGCCGTGGTTCGCCGCTCTAGGCTGATGGGGGCTGCGGGAAGCGGTGCAGGCTGAGGGATGTGCTGGTCGCCGCTTCCCGCAGCCCCCATCAGCCTGGAGCGATGAACCGCAGGCAATGGGAACCGCGATCGGCTGAACCTGTGGACACAGCAGGTAAACAAACCGGCCCGGCCTGCCAGGGTGCTTACCCTGGCAGGCCACATGCCAAAGATTGCCAATCCCTGCTCTACCATTTGCTGAAGCAGGTCTTTGTACATTCCTTGTAAATAAACAAGATTGCATCAAAGAAAATACCAGACTCCACAATTAGTCTCTACTCCCAACTGGAACATTCCTAGGCCCCAAACTCTGACTAGCCACTCCGGTCAAAAAGGGGCAACAATACTTTGGTCACACAGCAAAGCAGCTCCATCTTTTAAATGTACCACATGATGCAGTGATGTAGAATCTGAACAGTGGAATTAAAGAACTACAGAGCTGGCTTAGTAAACAACTTGATCCTATCTAGGCCTACTAACATGATCTACTACTAACATAGTAGAGTAAATGCCTGCAGATAAATAGCCGACATCTTCTCCAAGCCCAAGAGGTGGTAGTGCAGCCCATTTCAAAAACCCAATAAACGAGAGAAAAGAAGGTATAAAGAGCAGTGGAGAGGCTGATAGTCCTTAGGGACTGGAAGTCACAGAAGAGATGCTACAGAGACAAGTATCATTGAACAGAGAAGGACAAAGTTTACACTGGTACCTCCAAAGAGACTGATCAAATGGCCAATAATAAAACTAAAGTTGTTTTGAGTTAATTTGAATGTAATGTTCAGAGTGTGATGTACATCAGCTATTAAGAAATAAAAGAACTCTAAAAAAGAAAGCGGATGTAACAATAAACCTCTGAGAGAGTTTGTCATTGCTACTTTTTCAACTAATGAAACTTCAGTCGTGTTAAAAAAGTAACAGAGCATTTCATGAAGGGAACTTTGCTCATTCCACTGGGCTGTTTGTTAGTGCATAAAGGGGGACTGCTAAGTGTTCATTAAACATGCTTCCTTTTTGATGTAAAATGACAAAGCACCATCAGAAAAATAAAGTCAAACCAAAGCAGTGCAACCAATGTGAGTTTATGGGGCTTTGCTAATTCTAAAAGAAAATGGTGTGTGTAATGAGCTGTTAGCAGCCTGTGTCTTCAGGAGCACATTTAACACACATGCACACTCATATTCACTAATTACATATAAATAGCAAAGAATCCTGTGGCACCTTATAGACTAACAGATGTTTTGCAGCATGAGCTTTTCTCGTGTGTGAACCACTTCTTCGCATATGCAAGCAGTTTCCATTTCCAGGGGTGTGTATATATAGAGAAGCAAGCAGAGAAGATAGCGAGATTCAATCAGAGGGGGTCAGGGGGGAGGATGGGGCCCTGTGCAGCAGAGGAGAAAAGGAAAAACTGGGAGGAGAAACTGTCTGTGGCAAGGCTGTAATTGGCAAGACTGTAACTGTCTGGCAAGGGACTGTGGACTCAGACCCTACTCTACTCCCACCCATCTCCGTGACACCACTGACTTCCTGACACCACTGACTGATTTCCTGAGGAAACAATTTCCAGAGAACACCATCCCATCCCAGCATCCATGGATGGCACCTGAGGCTCACAACTACAACTCACACACACACACACTGAACAAAAGCAAGCTGTCAGGAACGATGCCACAGCACAACTGGTTGCTCAGCTGCCTGCTGAGCTCTGTGCCTTTATCCTCACACACACAATAAATGAATATAGATCAAAATATCTCAGATCAGGGCACCCCACCGGCACACCCCCACCATATGCCACCAATATTTTTATGGGCTGGAACAACGCCTCCTCTCCTCTCGCCCTTCCACACCCCCCTTCTACCTACGCCTACATTGATGACATCTTCATCATCTGGACCCATGGGAGGAAGGAGACTCCAAAAATTCAACCATGACCACCCTCCACCTCCATCAACCTCAGCCTGAGCTCCATCTAGGTCCACCTGAGTCCTTCTAGGACCACACGTGCAAATAACACGTGGTGGTCACAACAACACCACCCTATACCGAAACCCTGCCCCGACCGCTATGCCTATGCCTCCAGCTTCCCCATCCGGGCACACCACACATTCCATCACACACACAGCCACATTGTCTAACAACAAGCACTGACCAGAACCCAACAGACAGAGACCAACACAAACAAAAACCAGCACCCATTCTCACTCAAGCAGTACCACACTAGGAAATAAGATGCACAGAAGAGAGAGAGAGAGAGACAGAGCCAGATAAGACAAGACCAAGAAAGAAAAAGAAAGACACCACTTCCAAGAAACCAACTTCACATCTCCCTCCCTCATCACCATCATCATCCATCTCAACCAATCTACAACCATCATCAACAATCTACAACCCATCCTGCACAGGCCAGCAGTGGCCAGCCCTCACAGCCCAGGCCTGTCCCATGCCAACATATTCACTGCACACTGCACACATGCTCACCAGCAACTGCACACCGCACCATCACCCCAACTCGATGCCCACCAACCCATGCAACAAACCCTCGACACCAATCCACCAGCACCATAATCAGATCAGCAACACCATCACAGGTTCCCCACACCACTCACCCACCATGCACGTCCACCAATATCATATATGCAATCATATGCATGCTATGCCCATCGGCCAAACTGGACAGTGTACATCGGCAAACAATAAATGGACACAGGGAAGACATAAATGGAAAAAATCCACAAACAAAAAGCAAGAGAACAAAACCCTACCTGTCCTGTGAGAACACCTCCCAAAAATCACACAAAGCAAGATTTAGAGTGGCCCTCCCTCCAGAGAAACTTTTAGACCAGACAGTTCATGAAAATTTTGAGCCTCAGTTCATATGCAAATGCAAAGACAACAAATGGCTTTTAAATTAAGACACCAGTTGGGAACCCTTGTTTTCCTCCTCAGTTTTCTCCTCTCCCTTTTGACTCCAGGGCCTCATCTGCCTGAACAGGGCCCCCTCTCTATGATGCTTGCTCTTATTTCTTGCTTGCTGCTTGCTTGCTTATATATATATTCCTGTGCTTGCATCCGAAGAAGAGTGTAAGCATTATATCTGCAAAACATCTTATGCTGCTATAAATCTGCATCAAAATCTCCCCAGCTGCATCAACAGAATCATGCTAATCTGGCAAACTCCATCCTTAAAATCTCTACTCTTAAATTAAATCAGTTCACCATGAATCTCCTGCAAAAGTTCACTTCACAAGGGATCAATATGGGCAGACACAGAGGAAGGGAGGAGCAGCATCTGTTAAGGTAGCAGGGCTTATTTTATGGGCATCTCTTTCCTTTACATTTTTTGGGGGTCAGGATGTTGCTGGAGACATTGTGCATTTCAGTAGTGTTATGTATCTCTGTGTTTTCATAGCAGCAAAAAGATACTTGTTAAATTATTGCTGTATTTTTATGCCAAAGTCAAAAGAGAAATATTTCATTTCTAACTTCACTCCTTTTAACATATTTTCTCTGAAATATCGATTTTTTTGTGTACTAGCTTTTTGCTTCAGTTTTTTTACATCAGCACAAGTTTTGAAGAACTATTTCTCTTAATCATAAAGTCCCTTTTCATTGTTATTTGCACCCTTGTTAAGTAGTAGATCATGTTCCAATTCACTAAAGACCAACTAATCATAACAATATCCGTTATAAAAAATTCTGAGCCAGATTCCCAGGGTAATATTGTGTCACAGATGAGCATCTGGTTTCTCATTGACAAAACTGAACTGAAGATAAAGAGGCACTGCTGTAAAATTTCTGCTCCATTAACATAGCTGTACAGGGTCTACTGGCCCCTGAGAAGCAGGTGGGTTTTTTCATAACGCATTTAATCAGCTTCAAACCCTTTTTCAGGACAAATCTCAACACCTCCCTCAGGACAAAACATTTGCAACAACATCTTAATGAATGCTCACTAAAAGGGCATTTTAGGCTTGATCCTCCAATCCTTGAGCACATCAAACACACCTTGAGGCCAGTGGGAGTTCTGTGTGCAGACCTCTTGCAGAGATCGAGTCTGTAGTGCTCCAAAAATTACAAAGGGTCTCTATGAATATTTTATGCCTTTTAAGGTCATGTTTTGTACAAATTACACATACATTAACCATGCCTCTTTTGTATAATTTGAAGCAAGCCACAATTTACTGTTTTTCAGCACGTTCCGACAGCTATTATGCAAGAGAGATGGTTTGAGATGTAAAAGGGCCATGATGAAGGCTGGGAATTGGGGGGAGGTCATTAGTGAAAAATCAGTAAAATATTGGAGAGGGCAGAAACTTATAATTGAAAATAAAAATGTGGGTGTGAAGCTTGGGCAATTTTATCTCAAAACAGATATTTGAATAACATCAATATTCTTTGTGTTGTCCTGACTAACAGTTATCTAGTGTTCCTCTCTTGTGTTAAATAGTTACTGGAATTCAGCAGGCCATAGCAGATCTAACTTTAGAGAGAATTATTTCTTTGTCTTTTAGCATTCACAGGTATCTGTAAAAGAATCAGGATTAAAACAATATTTGTCCTAACCCTTCAAGTCAAACTCTTTCACCTTGCCTACAGCCAAGTTGCCTGTCCAGTCAGGAATGTGGACTTTTGCAGTCTATAATTAAGCTTTGTAAATGTTCACATGGTGTGAGTCTTTCAGTCTGACCAATAAATATGTGAAATCAAGAGCAAGTAAAAGATACGAAGAGCTTTGCTTTTTGACATCTTCAGAAAAAACATTTTAAAAATCCCATTCTAATTTCCCAATATAAATAATTCAGGCCATATAGACCTCGTCAGCTAATTAAACGTAATAGAATTTCCCTGCATGCTTTACAGCAATGGCTCCCTGAAGGTAACACTAATAATCAAAAGGAAAGTACAAGTGACCTCCCACTGAACAGTGTTTACTTTTAGCTCTTGTTTACTTGAAAAATAGCATAGTTTGCCCTTTGAAAGACTAACATCCAAGTGATGGAGGAGGGGAAGGAGGCATCTTTTTTCAGAAACAGAACTCATTCTTGTTAGGAAATAAGAAAATGGAAGAAACTCTGTAATTCATCATCATACTTCCTTCCACCATTTTTTCTCCCCCTCTGTGTACCATGTTTTATTTATTCATGTCAAATTTTCCTCCAATTCAAGGGTATGTCAGTTTTAAATCCTTCTGATGGTTTTCTTAAACAGCAGAATGCTGAGACCAGGGCGGGCTAGACCCCCCCGCGCACCAAGCGGCGCTAGGCGCGCCTCCCGGGGGGGCGCTTGGTTTGGCTCCGCGCCCGCCCGCCCCCGTGCCGCCGGTCACCACGAGCGAGGACGAAGCGGACCTGACGCGCGACTGCGGCGGTCGCGCTCCTTCCCGCCTTCCGGCTTGAGCTCCTGCAGCACAGGCAGCGGCAGGTCCGCTGGTCCCGGCGGGCGACGCGCACCAGCGCAGGCAGGGCAGGAGCAGCCGAAGAGCCGGAGAAGGAACGGGGGAAGGGCGCGCGCGGCGGCGCTGGCTGGCAGCGGCTGGGCAGCGTGATTTGGTAGGCTGAGACATAATTGAGTTGGATTAAAACTATATTTTTATGAAACTGAACATATTCTCCCTAGCAAAGGCATTCATTTCAGGAGACAAAAGAGACAGTTACTGACTTTTGCTTGACTGAAGAGGGAACAAACATGGGTTTATTAAGCTTTTGATCATATTCAAAACAAAATTTAAATTTGCATTCTGGCTCTATTCAGTGCACATGGTTTTATTAATTCCTTAGCTCTTATTTTCAATGAGATTAAATATTACAATTCAGGCCTTAAGTTTGTTTGTTACAAAATTCATAGATATAAAAAAAATGTTTACTGAACCAGTCATGTCCCCAGCTTTCCTACGCTCAAATAACTGCTGCCACCACCAAGCTTTGAACTTGGAAAGTAATATCATGTCATGCCATCCCTCATGCTGCTTCCTTATTCCAAGGTACCTGTCCCTGGGAGCAAGGTGCTCACTGATAAAAATGGTAGGTGCTCCACTGCAGAAAAACCCAGTCACCACAGCTCCACTCTAGACTCAGTTAACAAACTCTTACTTTATTTATTACAAGTAAATGCATGAATGAACTCATTCACTGTTCATCTAAACCAGGGGTTCCCAAACTTCGTTCACGGTTTGTTCAGAGTAAGCCCCTGGTGGGCCACGAGAAACTTTGTTTATTTGAACATCCGCAGGTACGGCCACTTGCAGCTCCAGTGGCCGCGGTTTGCAGTTCCCGGCCAATGGAAGCTGTGGGAAGCGGTGGCCTGGCCCATGCCACTTCCCACAGCTCTCATTGGCCGGGAACGGCAAACTGCAGCTACTGGGAGCTGCCAGCAACCATACCTGGGTCAGGTAAACATCCCTTGTAAGCCTATTCCAGAGTTAAAATACCCTTATATTTAGATAGGGTTTCCAATATCTAACCTAAATTTCCCTTGCTTCAGATTAAGCCCATTACTTCTTGTACTATGTTCAGTGAACATGGAGAATAACTGATTACCATCCTCTTTATAACTGCCTTTAACATATTTGAAGATTGTTATCAGGTCCTCCCTCTGTCATCTTTTTCTGCAGCCTAAACGTCCTTTTTTTTTTTTTTGACCTTTGCACATAAGATCAGATTTCCTAAAACTTTGATCATTTTTGTTTCTCTCCTGTGGACTCTCTCCAGTTTGTCCACATCTTTCCTAAAGTATAGCACCAGAACTGGACAGAATACTCCAGCTGAGACCTCCCCAGAGCCAAGTACAGTGGGACAATTACCTCCCATGTGTTACATATGACACACTTGTTAATATACCCAAGAATGATATTAGCCTTTTTTGCAACTGCATCATATTGTTGACTCATTCAATCTGTGATACACTTTAACCCCCACATCCTTATCAGCAGTACTAACACATATCCAGTTATAACCCATTTTGTAGTTGTGCATTTGATTTTCTCTTCCTACGTGAAGTACTTTGCACTTGTCTTTATTGAATTTCATCTTGTTGACTTCAGACTGATTTTCTAAATTGAGAATGTCATTTGGAATTCTAATTCCTGTCCTCCAAAGGGCTTGTAACTCCTCCCAGCTTGGTATCATTCATACATTTTATAATATTTTCCACTCCATTATTCAAGATACCAATGAAAATATTGAATATAGACGGACACATGACTGAACCCTGTGGGACCCCACTAGATAAACTTTCCCAATTTGACAGCGAATCACTGATAACTACTCTTTGAGTACTACCTGTCAACCAGCTGTGCACCCACCTTATAGTAATTTCATCTAAAACACATTTCCCCAGTTTGCTAATGAGAATGTCATGTCAGACTTGTCAAAAGCCCTACTAATACAAAAATATATCACATCGACTGCTTCCCCCATCCGTTAAGCCAGTAACCCTGTCAAAAAAGGAAATTAGATTCATTTTTCATGATTTGTTCTTGAAAAATCCACTCTGGATATTCCTTATTACTCTGTCCTCTAGGTATGTATATTCTTGATGTATAATGTAAAACCTCCTCCTTTTTTTCTCTGCCTGTCCTTGCTGCACAAGCTCTATCCCTCTATACCAGTATTTCAGTCATGAGATGTATCCCACAAAGTCTCTGTGATACCAATTAAGTCATAATTATCTAATGGACTTATACTTCCAGTCTATGCATTTGTATATAGATGTAGAATTCATAGAAATATAGGTCTGGAAGGAACCTTGATAGGTCATCTAGTCCAGTCCCTTGTACTAAGGCAGGACTAATTATTATCTAGACCATCCCTGACAAGTATTTGTCTAATCTATTCTTAAAAATTATCAATGATGGAGATTCCACAACTTCCCTTGTGATTTGTTCCAGTGCTTAACTACCCGTAAAGTTAGGAAGCTTTTCCTGATGTCTAACCTAAATTTCCCATTACTTGTCCTGTCCGCAGTGATTAAGAACAACTTATCAACCTCCTCTTCATAACAATCTTTTACATATATGAAAACTGTCATATCCTCCTCAGTCTTCTCTTCCTCAGACTAAACAAATCCTTTTTTTCTCAGTCTTTCCTCCTGGGTCATGTTTTCTAGACCTTTAATCATTTTTGTTGCTCTCTTCTGGACTTTCTCCACATCTTTCCTGAAGTGGGGTACCTAGGGCTCGACAAAGTACTACAGTTGAGGCCTTGTCAGTGAAGAGCAGAGTGGAAGAATTACTTCTCGCATCTTGCTTAAAACACTTCTTCTACTACATCCCAGAATGTTGTCCTTTTCTGAAGTAATCCTTCCTAGGCAGTCATTTCCTATTTTTGTTTGTGTAATTGACTATTGCTTCCTAAGTGTAGTGCTTTGAATGTGTCTGTATTGAATTTCATCCTATTTATTTCAGACCATTTCTCCAGTTTGTCAAGATAATTTTGAATTCTACTCCTATCCTCCAAAGTGCTTGCAACCCCTTCTCAACTTTGTATGTGCCACAAACTTTATAAATGTACTCTCTATTTCGTTATCTAAACCATTTATGAAAATATTGAATAGAACCAGACCCAGAACCCTGTGGGACCCCATTTGATATCCCCTTCCAGCTTGACTGTGAACCTTTGATAACTATTCTTTGAGTACAGTTTTCCAACCAGTTGTGCACCCTCCTTATAGTAGGTTCCTCTAGGTTATATTTCCCTAGTTTATGTAACATCTAAGAAGTTGAGCAGATTCCCCCATTGATTTACCTCTCGTTGCTCCTATGACCCTATTTTAATTTTCCATGTCCCCCCCAAACTAGCTCTCTGTTAAGGTTGTCTTTTTTATGCTTACTTGTGGGCTTTTGTCACTTGCTCCTTTTGAACCTAATTTAAAGCCCTCTTCACTAGGTTGGTGAGCCAGTGCATGAAGATGACCACCATCTCTTTCCAGGAGTTTTCCCTCCTGGAACTGGATCCCATGGTTGAGGAAGGTGAAGCCCTCCCACCAACACCATCTGCACAGCCATAGATTAAGCTCCAGCATACGTGTCCCCCTGCCTGCAGCCTTACCCTCAACTGAGATGATGGACAACAAAAAAAACTGTGTCCATGACTCCTTTACCCTCAGTTCCAGAGCTCTATAGTCACAATGGATTTGCTCAGGCAGTATCATTAGTACCCACATGGATGAGCGGCATAGGGTAGTTCTCAGAGAGACAGATGAGCCTAAGCAACCTTTCTGTCTCAGACATGGGCTCCAAGTAAGCAGCACACCTACCAGGACATCGTGTCAGATCAGCAGATGGATGCTTTTATCCCTCTCAGAAGGAAGACCCTGACCACCAGCTCTTTATGACTCCTTTTGGGTGTGGTGCTTGTGAGCCCCTCAGCCTTGAGGGCAGGTAGATCCTCCTCCTCAACTATTGGGTTCTGCTCCTCATCTTATGTTGCTAGTAGAGTGTACTGGTTCTGGAGCATGATGGATGGGGTGACCTGGGATGGGATGGTGAACTGTTTACTGCCACAGGTGGCCAGCAGCCAGTATTCTCCCCATAGAGCAGCCAGTTCTTCTTCCTCCCATGGTGTTGCTGTGGTCATCTGTAGTTGACAAACATCCTCCATCCCAGATGTTTCCATATGCATCCTGTCAGTTAAGTCCTGGAACTCTCAGATGCTATGCAAAAGAGACACCTCCTGCAGATCTCTTACCTGCTTCTTGAGGGACTCCACCAACAGACATCTTTCACACCAGGTGACTGACTTTTGTCAGAGGGGACATGCAGGTTGCATTCCCACCAAGTCAAGATCATAACTTGGTTAGAAGCCACCATAGTCAAGATGCCTGTCTGGCCGGGGCCCCCCTGATGGAGGCAGAGGAAGAACTAGCAGTGATATGGTGACATGCTGTTTTCCTTGTAGAATACCTGGAAATAAAGAGAAAAAAATGAAAAACAAAACCCCCTTCCTGTCTCTCCCAGCAATAACCTATGCTTCTAGAACCAGGATCTGCAACAGGTGTTGCTCTCTCATCACCATCAGGGCCCATGCGGAATTCGCACTGAGAAGTACTCAGAGTCTAAGCTCTGCAGGAACTACTGCCCTAAAGGGCATGACCAACAGCCCTCCATGATTTTCTGATTGACTGGCACTCTTCATATAAACCAGGGGGGCATTTCTAGGAGTTGTCTGACTGGCAATGCAGAGCTCTGGCGTGTTTTTGTGTGGTGTATCCTCTCTCTCCAACTCACCTGGATCCCAGGCTCCCTACCTCGGCCCAAATCCCAACCCTGATCTTGGTTTACTGTCTTCAGCTTAGGACCATTGCTGACCCCTGTGCAAGAACTCGGCCCAGCCTGACACTGATTCTTACCTCATCCTCTCAGTTTGTTAACAGACTCTGCAGCTTTGACCTGGGTGTGCCCTACACAAATGTTTTCTTCAGCCCATTTATTGAGCAGCTCACCCCATGCCCACAAGTGTCCATGACCCAGCCCTCAGATTGTCTTCATCTCACCAGCCACATGTCCTGGTAACCTGGACACACACAGTCCCCAATGAACTAGTCTCTGGTGTCTTGAGAGCCCATTTCAGGAAACTTTAGTCAACTGTGATGTTTCGGGAATCACCTGGGCTGGTAAGAGGTTCTGTCTCTTCCTGCCCTGTAACCTTGGAAGCCTTTATGTTTTGTAGCTTTGGTTCAGAGCCGTGACACCAGTAGCCTACCCTTAAGCACAAGGTCTGACACTGCCTTCCACCAGCCTCGTTACTTCTTGCAGAGTGAAACCAGCACCCCTGGAATCTCAAGTCTCCCCAAATCCATCCTTCCCCTCTGGTTCGTCTCCCCAGAAGGTGTGCAATGAGCCCTCTGGTTATCAGCTCACTTTGCCACCCACAGTCCACACAGTCTGCACAACAGACACTTGCTTGGGTGAAGAAAAAAACTCCCAAAAGTTTATTTAATAGAAAAACCACAGACTCGAAGGTGAAATAGTAAAGGAAGCAAACATTGCACAGAAAACAAACAAAGACACAACCTCAGGCTTTACAGAAAAATTAGATTAAACTCCCTTTTCTAAGACAAGTTACCTGTTGCATCTGAACAGTTTCCCAGTATACCCCTGGCCATGGATGGGACTCAGTGTTTCACAGACATACCCGCCAACTGTCTATCCCTGAGTTTCTGGATGCCTTTCACTTCACTTCCATTTTAAATGTTGTTGTTTTTTCCCCAGGATTTTTTTCCCCCAAGTCACCATCGGTTTTCAAAGTGGGGAAATCCCCTGTTATAAATATCTTTCAGTTAACATTTTTGCTGCCTTTCTCTGGCATCTGGTTTTGTGTAAATGCCTGGTGTGAGAGGTTCACCTCCTTGCTGTGATTGTGTTTGAAATTGTACGGGTTACGAGCATAATTTTCTATATTAATAGATTCATAACCATAGTGTTTATGCATATCTCAGAATGACCAACAAGTTCAGAACATTACAAGCTTTCATAAAAGACTTACTCAACTTATTCTATACACAACATTATATAAAATAAATTGATTAAATTGTTTATTCTTTGGGGTTCAGATCCTGTGCTCTTTTTTGGGGTGTCCTGGATCTTGATCGTCACATCAGGTGCTGGAGAAATCCATTTATAGCCAGTAAATATCAACTCTCCCGTCCACCAGTCCTCGCTCAACTGCTAGCACTTGAACAAACATTCCATGGTAGCTTCTACTAACCAAATGGGCCTTTTCAGAGTCTTCAGGTGTTAAATCACTGGCTCATGTCCAACCACAAGTTTTACTTTCCACAACCCTAAACATAAAATATCATTAACTCACCTCATTACCACAGTACCATCATCAGACCCCATATATTAACATCCTTGGATCTGACAAAGTATCCAGTACCTCTTATGAGCTGTTGAGTAGTGTAAATCAAATAACTGTCTTATTTATGTTTTATTATTCCTCTAGTATGAAAATATTACATATGGGGAAAATATGGCACAATTCTTTCATATTAGTGCTCCTCCCTCCCCCTTAGTCCACAGATGCCTCAAAGAGATGACAGTATACCACACTATTCCTGGGTGCATCCCAGTATGCATCTGTGATACTCTGTGCCCAAAGTAACACTCTGTACCCCATATTCACCGTAGTGATATGATTGTGATGTAATTATGATGCATCTTGTTCAAGATATATCATGTGAGGTGTCATTGGAAAAGTAATAATTTGCTGAATATGATTATCCTACTTGTATGCATGTATAATTTTTGTATCTGGAGTTATGAATATTGGCCATGCATCTACATTTCCAATGTATTTGTTCCTGGGTAACACCCACAAATTAGTTTACATCCAGTCTAGCCAGCACATTGTAAAGGGCTATAATGGCCCATCAGTGAAAACAGTGGGCCACGGGTAAAGCTTAGCATCACCTGACAAACTTTTCTGTAGATGCTTCAGCCAAATTATGGGTAATGCCTGCCATGACTCAGAGAATCATAGAATCTCAGGGTGAGAAGGGACCTCAGGAGGTCATCTAGTCCACCCCAACAAAATCATCCCAGCCAGTGCTTTGTCAAGCCTGACCTTAAAAACCTCTAAGGAAGGAGATTCCTTCCTTCATCAAAGCATGTGAGGGCATGTGACTAACTCATGTGATATTGGACTCCATTTTGGTGCCTGCACGTTTCCACAAACGGTGCTGGGGGCTTTGTTTGGGACAATGAAGTTCCCACCACACGGAAGAAGCTATAAAAGGGGGAAGTGACATCATCACTTGGCCTCATTCTCCCTACAACACAACACGTGAAAACACCTGAGGAACAAAGACTGAACTGCAGAAGGGGGTCCCAGGTGGGGCAGAAGAATTTCTGCCTGTATATGGCAAAGCTGTAACCTGCTTGTACTAGCTGACAATGCTTGATTCAAGTCCTATCTAGTTTATAAATCTTAGATTTCAGTTTTGTTTTATTTCTTTGGTAATCTGCTTTGATCTGTACACTCACTACTTATAATCACTTTAAATCTATCTTTCTGTAGGTAATACATTTGTCTTTTTTTGTTTTTTGGGTTTTTTTTTACCTAAAAAAGTGTGTTTTGCTAGAAGTGCTTGGAGAATCTGCTGAGGAGCAAAAATTGGTGCATTGTCCTCTCCACTTTGAGGGAGGGACGGACTGAGTAATAAACTTATACTGATCAGGCTTTTGACCAGGGCAAGACGGTACAGCTCTGGGGTCCTAAGCTGGGGAGCTGAGGGTGGGGTGAGCCAGTTGGAATCGCTCTATTGTTAGTTCATGAGTGGCCGAGGAGAAGCCTTCATGTAACTGTAGCTGGGTGTGTCATTCCCTGTGTAAAGGTTTGTGTGAGTGCAGGACCGGGAGTGCAGAACAGTGTGAGAGGGAGTCCATGCTAGTAAATCAGATTGGTATGTCAGCAGTACCCCAGTTCCAGATTGCACCCCAGGGCAGTCCATCACAGCATCAATAGGACCTCAGGTATGCACTACATGGGAATTATTCCCTCAGTTCATCTCCCTTTTGGATGTGGGTACATTTTTTCTCTACCTAGTATATGTGAAGAACTTCTGGATCTACAGTCAGCCTCAGTAAATTACACAGGAATGCTTATTACCTTAGATGCACTAGTGTGTATGGACCACTCCAAAAATATTTCTGATGCTACATTACTGCAGGAATCATGTAGTGGGCATGAAATAGTGTATAACTAGTTTCAGAAAGTAACTCTGGCAATTGATTTTCTAACATATCTGTTCAATGCCTTGTTTACAAACAGATAAAATGAGAAATTCCTTAGTATTTTGTAACCAGATAGCATCAAGTAAGGCAGCTAACATATCCTAATCCCAAGAAACTGCCCTGAAATCAGGAGCACCAAGAAGAAAAATAAAATTTGTATGGAGTTTAACACCTTTGCTCTTTGAGCAGAAGTTATTCAGTGTTCTGGTAGGAATGGTATTCTGACATTTCACTACAAACTATTTACAAATAAATTGAGTTCTGTATATTAAAACAAATTAACCAAAAATTTCAAGAGACTAGACTATTGTCAATTTTCTTTGAAAATATTTTGCTTTGTGTGCTGTGTGAGGGCTTGTTAAATTGTAAAAGGCGTGCCAGAAGGTATGGTAGATTTGGAGACCTTCTAGTACCAGTGACATCTTGTTCTGATACAAATATGTCATCTAAGTTCTGAGAACAAACCAAAAGGACTGGGAATGTTTGCGTGTGAAATGTGTTTTCTATAGGAGTTACAGTCAGGATTAGCAGAAAGCTTTTCCCACTTTTAGTTACTATAAAATTATTATTATTATTATTATTATTAATCTATTTGGTTTCATAGGTATTCACAGCTCCTTAAAGAAAACAAACTCTCTGCCCCTAGAAGTTTACAATCTAAGGGCCTGATTTTAAAAACACTTTTACACACATGTGCAACTTTACTCAAGTCCATGTTTGCAGAACTGGGTCCAAGCAGTTAATTTCAGTGAGAATGGATGGCACTCAGTACGTCTCAGAAGATGCTTAGCACCTTGCAGAACTGGTCTTTTAATTGGGGGGGGGGGGCGAGGGGAGAAAGAAAAAGCCAGACCATGGGGGCTGAAGAGGAAATGGGGATCTATAGTTAGGACAAGGAGGAAAGGAAAATTGCTCTTGGGAGAGTATTATTTTTCAATTTTTATTTGCTTTTGCTTTTAAGAGAAGACACAAGAATGGGCTCAGATGGCACTAGAGCAGTGATTATTGCTAGAAGACTTTTTTGTCCGTTTTAATTTTGCATTTTAATAACTTGCTCCATAATTTGATGAAGGTAATTGATTAACACATTTTATTCATATTCATGACCTGCAGTACAGTATATTTGCAGGCCATGCACAAATGACTGTATTCCTTATTAATGACACTTCGGTATCTGCAGTCTGTTGCTGCTGATACATAGAACAGATGTGTTTTCTTAAACAAATATCATTGTTAAGGTCCTGCACTACTCTCTACCACAGATATAGTTTTGCTCTGGAAGCTGTATAATTAGAACCTAAAGAATACAATCTCAGTTAAAATCAGATTAAGTTTATCTACCTGTAATGTCCATGCTGCACTCTAGTCATAAGTATATTCTGTGCAAAAACTAAATTTAATGCAACGCTATATCTGAGATGCTGATCTTGCCAAATTCAAGAGGCCTGGTGCTGACAATTCACTGCTTTTAAACTGACATATATTCATTGACTTTAATGAACATCAGACCCATGTTCTGATTGGCTGGTTGGGTGCTTTTGATTGATATGTCCGGGCACCATCTCTCAGCATTTCACAGGAAAGAATCTCTATACTCCTTATATTGAATGGGTGGGGAAAAGAGAATAGAAGCAGGCTGATAGTAAAAAGAGGGAAGAAAAGAAGGGATGGAGCTTGCAGAATGATTTGGAGAGAGACCATTTAATGGCCCTCTAAGCCAGGGGCAGCTACAGGCCCCAGCACGCCAAGCACGTGCTTGGGGCGGCATGCCGCGGGGGGCGCTCTGCTGGTCGCCGGGAGGGTGGCAGGCAGCTCTGGTGGACCTTCCACAGGCGTTCCTGTGGAGAGTCCGCTGGTCCCGCGGTTTCGGTGGAGCATCCGCAGGCACGTCTGCGGGAGGTCCACCAGAGCTGCTGGTCCAGCGACCGGCAGAGCGCCCCCCGTGGTGTGCCGCCATGCTTGGGGCGGCGAAATGGCTAGAGCCGCCCCTGCTCTAAGCACTTTCAACCCACTTTCTCTTGTGACAATTAAACTGGTATCTGTTCAGTATTCCCAATGTAATATTTTACATTAGAAAGAAAGTGTGGCTGATGGAAAACAAACGGCTGCTGAAAGGGTGGAAAAGAGGAGGGGAAAGTGGTCCAACTAGCCCAGGGAACCTTTAAAATGTAACCATTTAATAGAAAGGTGTCCAATCTTTTCAACCGGAGGGCTGCACAAGACAGGAGTCTAAAGACAAGAGTCCACAATCTATACTTTGGGGCAGTCTGTTCTGTTCAGGTGTCTGAAAGGGAAGTGCAAAACACTTGCAATTCCCTTGTTGGGCATTTCCCCAGGACGAAGGAGTCCCCAGCAGGTGTAGAATCGGCATTACCAGCTTTGTTCCTGAAGTCCCAAGAGGAGGGGTCATGTCATGGAGGAAAGAGAGTAGGTAAAACTGCTGTGCTCTGACTATCCCCAGCTGGTATATGGTCCTTTGCATATATAGTCATTGGCAGACTCTGCCTTTAATGATTATGCCAGTATGTTTTAGGAATTGCTGTGTTTGTTTTTTAAGCAGTACACAATGTAGCATCTCCACATTATTTGCAATACTTGCAGAAGAAAATATATTGAGTTGTCTGGGTAGCTGAAAGAATTAGGGAAAGCTACATTTCTGAAATAATAATATTAAAAATTAATAGTCTGAGCCCTAAGTACAGAACAGTCTACATCCCCCCATATCTGGCTATAGGTACCCTAATAACATCAACCATTTTAAATGTTCTTAACTGTTAGCAGTCCTCTCAGTATGAAATAAGCGGCTTCCCAATTTAATGTATTCAAATCCCCATCCTCCTTCAGATCACATCTGAAAACTCAGCTATGCTCAAGGCCTACCTGTGATAAAATCCTCATGCCACCCTTGATTTGACTGCTATTGCTATTTATGTCTTAAGGATGGAGGCTCTTTGAGGCTGGGCATTTTGTTTCATCTGGGGTGGGATTAGGGTAGTATTTTTAGCTAGAGTGCTGTTTGCAATTCTAGAGCTATATAAATGATTGTTTAATATTAATTAATAGTGTAACTCATTACATAGCAAAGAGGGAACAAAAGACTTTTATTTAAATTGTATTGTAGATGTAACAGCCTGCAAGGTTCATTGATTAGATTTTACAGAAAGTTCCATCAGGTCAATTTACAAAACTATTTATCTGTGATTGAGGATGTGCATTTTATTCATGTATCAGAGGGGTAGCCATGTTAGTCTGGATCTGTAAAAGCAGCAAAATGTCCTGTGGCACCTTATAGACTAACAGACATTTTGAAGCATGAGCTTTCGTGGGCGAATACCCACTTCGTAGGATGTATTCACCCATGAAAGCTCATGCTCATGCTCCAAAACGTCTGTTAGCCTATAAGGTGCCACAGGACTCTTTGCATTTTATTCACGGCTCTTAAGGAAAATTGTTGGTTATTTAAGGGAATAAGGACACCAATTAGGCAAGCAGAGTGTTTGTTGAGCAAACAATTCTAGTTACACAAAATCCATTTCTCTATTAGAGTAGGTCTGCTCCCTTAAGAGCAAAAATATACATTCATCCTATTCAACAGCAAACGCTGCAGCCTCTTTGTAGTAACGTCTTCAGGAGCCAAGTATGTTGAATGAGGTATAATATCTCCAGTATAATTCTAAAGTTGTTTAATCCAGCTAGTAAATGTTTCATGTTGTAACTGAGAAATGTAGTTTCAACTAATATTCATTTACCTTTAGCTACACATTTTAGAACTGTATCATCATTGCCAGAGTATGAAGAGAAGATTCTGTTCCCCCATGGCAGTGCCATTGTTTCAGTTAATTCTTTTGTTTTCATGATCTTCACATGTATTTCAATTACTTATGGACCCTTCTTAGACCAATATATTTACATTTACTAACAGGGAATTTCTTAGTCTGTTTCAACTTTATGAAAATTCCTTACCTTAGTAGTAATAATCCATACTTACATTGTCATATGTTTGGAAGAAGCTCTTTCTTGATTCTGTGGGCATCTTGTTGAGGTGTACTGAATAAATCCAGAAGAGTTTGCTTCTGCACAATGGGGATCTGATATTTTTCAAAATATAATATAAAGCAATCTTTAATATCTCAGAGTAGCTTAGAATCAAATGAGACTGATATGTCCACTCAATTATCTCCATAAAATTCTGTATCTAATTGATTATTTAAAGAAGAAATTCACAGTCCTGCTAAACTGGAAATAGTAGGTTGTCTTGCATCTCTAACCTTGTGGTGATATTTGTTAGTTTAACAGTGTGGGTAGTCCTTTTTGTTTATAGCCTGTTCTCCAATGACTGGAAGGGTTCAAGAAGCATGGTTGGTCCAAACAAGTCTGAGACAACTTGAGTAAAAGGGCAGTGTTCAATGTGGGCTAGATCCACAAAGGGATTTAGGTGCCTTATTGTGATTTTCAGTGCCTAAATCCAAAATTTAGATCCTCAAAACCTCCACTCAGGTGTTGGCTAACCCTACAGGTGCCTAAAGTCCCTAGGGCCCAGATTTGCCTAAACGGATGTAGGCACAAAGCTGTTATTTTCAGCAACTAAATCCAACATTTAAGCACCACTGAGATCCTCAAAACTGCTCAGCTGCTGCCTAACATCCCTGTCACCAACATTTCTGCTGTTAAAGTCTCCTAGAAACCTAAGATTCTGCAGCTCGGCATGTGCACTTATTCCTCTATCCTAATACTTGGTGCCTATCTCATGACTAAGCCAGTAGAGCATGACTTGCACTTGAGTCTCCCACATCTCAAGTACATGTCCTAACTATTGAACTATAGAGTCGTTCTTGTAGATGCTGTTGCTCAGTTACTATAAAGCTGTTCACACAAAGTGGAACAGTTTCAACAGAAGATATTGCAGAAGACCCATCTCAGACTACCCCATATTCTAGTGGTTAGGGCACTGTAGTCAAAGGAAGTGTGGCTTAGTGAGCTGCAATTTGGCAAATGCATGCCGATTCATAAATTTTAGGGCCAGAAGGTACCATTATGATCATCTAATCTGACTTCCTGCATAACATAGACTATAGATTTTCACACAATAATTCTAAAAGATTTAAAGTCTTCAAGTGTCTGAATCCACCACATCCCTTGGTAACCCGTTCCAGTGCTTAATTATCCTCAATATTGAAAAAATGAGCCATATTTCTAGTCTGAATTAATCAAGTTTCAGATTCTAGCCATTGGATCTTGTTATGCCTTTATCAACCAGGTTCAAGAGCCCTGTTGATCAGATATATTCTCCCCATGTAGGTACTTCTTGTCATGATTCAGAGCAACTGCACCTGTATTTCCCCTTAAATACAGATTGCTTCAGCAAGGGCACCCCTCTCAGGCTTCTCTTCCCTGGATGTTATCTTTCTTGGGTGGATACACACATCTCACTCCCTCCTGGCCTGGGTATTTGCAAGCCAAAGAGTTCCCTCCCTTCCCTGTTTTATTCCCAGCAGTTTGCCTAAACAGATGGGCCTGCTTTCTCTTCAGAGACTGATATCTGTGTATCTGCCCATAGTTATAAGTTATCACACAGTTCTTCCAATGCAAGCTGTCATGGTTCCTTCCCCACTCTGAACTTTAGGGTACAGATGTGGGGGACCTGCATGAGAAGCTCTAAGTTTAACTACCAGCTTAGATCTGGTCTTGCTGCCACCATCCAGATTTCTCAGTGTCTGGAACACCCTCTTTCCCCCCAAAACCTCCCTGGGTAGCCTTGAGAGACTTCACCAATTTCCTGGTGAACACAGATCCAAACTCCTTGGATCTTAAAACAAGGAGAAATTAATCATCCCCCCTCCTTTCTCCCACCAACTCCTGGTGGATCCAAATCCAAACCCCTTGGATCTAAAAACAAGGAAAAAATCAATCAGGTATTAAGAAAAAGGCTTTTAATTAAAGAAAAAAAAAGGTAAAAGAAAACCCTCTGGGAGAGATTAGCATACCAGCTACTCTCACAGACAACAGATTCAAAACACAGAGGATGTTCCCCTGGGCAAAAACTTAATTACACAAAAAATACCCAATTTGATTATTGCTCTAATTGCACAAGACAGGTTACAAAGAAATAAACATAAACCTATTTATTCCGTTCTAAAATTTACTACTCTGATAAGAGGCTGGTTCCTTGATCTTTTTCACTTGGCTGAAATTGAAACTGACTAAACAAAGGAAAACTTCCCCCTTCCTTTTGAAACATTTTGTTCCCCCATTGGTTCCTCTGGTCAGGTGTCAGCTAGGCTAGGGGAACTTCTTAACCCTTTACAGGTAAAAGAGGCATTAACCCTTTCTGTCTGTTTATGACACAAGCCTATTTTATTCTCAGGTAAAAGCACTAGAAAGAAAACATACTAAAAATGATAAAAGAGCCTACACACCTACTAAGAAGTTTATCAGATATTACCCCAATCCTAACATGGGATCTGCTCCCACAGCAGTCCTTCAGCACTCCACCCATGGGGTTTCTTGTGGTTACAAGTTAATCACAGCTTCAGCTCATAACACGCGCCCAGTCATATGGGCCTTCAGTAGGCCCAGTCCTTCCAACCCTTCTCAAAGGATTGGGGCCGTATGTGGACCAGGGGTCCTGTCTATTTGCTAGACAAGGAAGAAGGGGAGGTGGGAGAGGCTTCAACGGACTGATAACCAGAGAAATTACATTAGCATCCTTCACCTCCTAGAGGAGGTAAATACAATTCCACAATAAGAAATACATAATTGCATTTTAACATAATGTATCCAAAGTCATTAATTCTAACTCAATAAGGTTTAACTTAGATCAGTAAATTTTATCTTAATTCCTTAATTCCTTTCCTTAATTCCATAAGGTTTGTCCAGGATATTGTCAGTCTGTCACACTTGTAGACTATGATCAAATCACCCCTTGGATACACATCCTGGGTAAGCTATGTGGATGTTAAATATTTCACTGTAAAGCAGGTTTTCCAGATTGTCAATAATTCTTGTTCTTTTCTGAATTTTTCTCATATGCTGCCAACAGCGTAGCAAGCTGTGCCAGCACTTATTAGGGTTCATACTGTTTTCACTGACAAATGCAGAAAAAAGTACCCTACAGTGTGCTAGTCCAATGTGACTGCAGGGTGTCTCTTGTATTAGACAGGTGTTGGCTACATGCTGCTACCCTGGATGCACAAATTTCTGGCCTAAAGGGCAGAATTTAGTCCTTTTTTCTTTTCATTTTAATCCAAGCAAAGATATGGCTTACTGTGTTCTTAGAAAGGTCTACAATTTATTTTCATGTTGATTGTTCCATTGCTTCTTCCATCTGCTTATTTATGCAAAACAGATTTATGTTAAGCACTCTTTCTTAATTTGAAAACCAAACCAAAGAAACCCACCAACCCCTTCTCCCCACACATTTGCAGGCAACATATGCAGTCCCTCAAATTGCCATGTATGGAAGTAATATAAAAGCAATACCTGATATCTCGTATGAGCACAGACAAATCAGTGATATGTGAAATGTTCTATTTATCAGATATGATTGACTCAGTTCACAAATTATACTAGTACTTGGTTAGTCATAGTGTCCTGATGATTTGGAGAAAGGCAAATAATCAGAATGCATGGGATTTTTTCCTGCAGTCAGAAGATAGCACTTGTTGAAGTGTTCCATGGAAATGCTAGCTGTTGCAGCTTTCTAATTTTATTCCAGTATGATTAAAAAACACATGGAAAAAAAGCATAACTAAAATATCTGTGGGTTAGGAAAATATAAAAATCACTAGAAATGATGACTCATTTTTGCTGAAGGCTGTTGTATTTCCAGTTTCAAGCTATATTACACAGCCCCAGTATTACATGTTTCTACTTTTCTCCCACTGACAGCCCAAAATGGAAAAAATAGCTGCCTAAATAAAGCATTGTGTAAATGTACTGGTCACACAATTCTGCCAGCCTTACTCATGTTGACTAATAACATACTCCATGAATAGTTCTATTGAACTCAAGTTATTTATACACACAGTAGCGCTATCCACTAATATCCATGGGAATATTTGTGGAGTAAATCACTACTCACTGTGAACAGGGTTGGCAGAATCTGTTGCTCAATTAGTATCACACCCATTCACCCCAGTAGGACACAAATCAGAATCAGTCTGAATTACTAAATCTTGGATTTTGTTTGTTACTAATGAGCTGGTCTGGAGATATAAATATATCTTTCAAAATGTTTAAACGAGTAATTTTTTGCAGTGTACACTTTCATCACTGTACAACAATGGGTTGAAATTCTACACTCCATAGTTTTCTTTGTTCAATATTTTAAAATGCAATGGGCCAGAACTGGACTGGCTGTTTTGAGGAGAAATTACAAGGAGAATGAGGGCATTTGATGCTTTGCAAAGAGGGAGTTGTTTCAAATGTAAATGTAATGGGGTGGCAGATGCGAATATAGAATTTTTTTATTGAGTTCATTTGATAGATGTTAATAATGCTCTGGAAAATGGAGTGGGCACTGAGGTATCAAAGTTCACAGATGGAACAAATTATTTAGGTTAGTCAAGTCCAAAGAAGACTGAGAAATGTCAGAACATCCTAACAAAGTGAGGTGAATGGGCAACACGATGCCAGATGAAATTCTATGTTGATAATACAAAGTAAAGCATATTGGAGGGAAAATATGTATTACTCATTGTGACAGGGTGCTAAGCAGAAGACTGCTTAGCCAAACCTCTGTCAATCCAGCTCCAGTTAAGGGAGGTGAATTGGAGCTGGGTAGATCACCTGGCTCGGATTAGGGAAGCTGGAACATCTGCTGTCTCATCAGGCTGGGGCTGGATAAGAGCCCCAGGGGAAGGAAGGAGCTGAAAAGAGGGAAGCTGCAGTAGCGGAAAGGCAGAGAGGGGAAGCAGAGAGAGATAGCTTGCCCCCTCTCTCCTGTTGATGGACTGCAAGAAGGGGACTACGTGTATGGTGGAAAGGTGGTGGGAGCACAGCCTGTAAATAAAAGCACCAAGTGAGCACTGCACCAAAAGGTCTGTGTGTGACTTTCTCAGTCCAATGGGGGCAGGAGCCAGGAGGGCCCTGCAGGGAACCCATTACTCATCCATTCTATAGGGGTCCAACTTAACTGTATCAATTCAGGAAAGGGACCTGGTCATCATTGTGGAGAACTCACTGAAAAATTCTGTTCATTAAACATCTGTAATACTATGTACAGTACTAGTGACTATTTCTCAAACAAGAATATTACAGAATTTGAAGAAGTTCAGAGAAGGACAACATATGAACAGTGATTGAAAAGAATTGGGATTGTTTATATTAGAAAGGAGATGAGTAAAAAGAGACATGATAAAAGTATATACAATGAATGGTTAGTATATAACCATAAAAAGTATATAAAATAAAGAGAAAATTGACTAGGAACCACTGTTCTCTCTGGCTCACAAGAGTAGAGCAAGGAGACATTCAGTAAAATCAAAAGGGAAAAGTTTCAAAACAGACAAAAGCTACTTGTTTTTCACATAATGTGTAATTAGACTGTGGAATTTGTTGGCACGGGATGTTGTTGAGGCAAAGAATTTAGCAAGATTTAAAGATGGATCATATCTTTATCAAGAGAAATACATGGCATATCCAGAATTGTTATAGTAAGTGCTGACAAAAAGTTTGGAAGGGATAAACATCCCATCTTTGGTGTCCTAAGGCAATCTATTAAGGATTAGGATATTCTGCTCCCAATAAGATTTTATCCTAACTACTGTAAAGTGTTTTGCACCTGCTTCTGAAGCATCTGATGCTAGCCACCATCAGAATATTGGACTAGATAGGAAATACCATACTGGATGGTCCATGTTCTTGTGTTATCTACGTTAAGATTTAGGGACACTACTGCTGAGTCATGCTGGCATGTGGGCCAAGCCACGATGTAGAAATGGTACCAGAGTCTCTTTGGACCAGATGAAATTGGGGAGCTAGGATAGAGGAAATCCCAGAGGAAAACTCTAGGAACAAGCAATACTGGTGAGGAAACTTAGGCTGAAGTTTGCTGTGTTATTGCTTTTGAGTTACCAATCGATTCAATCCTCAGGAAAGGGGTTGTGACATTGAAAACTAATTCGAGGCTGGTTTAAATTTTTCCATCAAAACTGTTCTTCAGTGGAAAACTGGGGTTTTGGCTAAATTATTTTCTTATTTTCCACAGAAAATTTCAACTTTTTATCAAAAAACTTTTTCAATAAAATGTAGACATTTTCCATGGGGGAAAAATAAACCCATTTTCTGAACCACTCTAGCCTCTATATTCTTTTGAGGACATGTTAAGGACTCAGCCCATTTGCCAGTTAACATGAAAAACAATGCAGTGTGAGTGGAAGGAGATAAGGGGTGAGATGATTGCTATGCCTCTTATTCAACCAGGAGTATATGGGCATATTAATATCTACTTGGTACCTTTGTTATGGTAAATATTTATTTAAGAATGTAATGTAAAATAATCTATGTTTATCTTCTCTCTCTCTCTCTCTCTTTCTCTTCTATTTTAGGTGTTACAGTACTTGAAGGGCCTATTTATGCAGTGGGTGGCCATGATGGCTGGAGCTATTTGAACACGGTTGAGAGATGGGATCCACAAAGTCAGCAGTGGACATTTGTGGCAAGTATGTCAATTGCCAGAAGCACTGTTGGAGTGGCAGCATTAAATGGCAAGTGAGTAGGGTATTCTTGTTCTGTTTAAAACACACTTTTCTATAGGATGACTAATTGTTGCACAGCAGTAAATATCTTTTGGTGTATTACCTTTGAGGGCATCACTGGAAGTAAATCTAGACACAGGGTTGTTGCCATATGCACATCATCTTTCTATATGTTACGTTGATAAATAGCAAATTAAAATATATTGTCTCAATTTGTCTTTAAGTAATAAGTTCATGATTTACATTAAAGATCTGAGAACATAGAGCTGAAGTCAAACTGTGTATATTATAATTCCAGGAGGTACAGGGGAACATTTTTAAAGTGCTGGCCAGGACACACTGTGAGTTCGCTAATCTGATCTTTACGTGTTGTGTGTGCTAGTTCTATTCAGCAGAGTCAACTTACCCAGTTGCTACTGTCATTTTCCTAGTAGCTGGAATTACTTTATATGCATTCTGCATATTATGTCAGTCAAATCTAAATCACATGACCTTTGTGGTCTGAAGGCAGCAGGTCTAGCAGGTGAACCAAAGGGAAAAGTGCCTCTCGCTGTGTCAGCTGCCTCTTGTTGTGTGCACCAAACCTGCCATTTGTGGAGGTCACAAAATGTGCTCACATTCAAAGCACCACCTGTAGGATCTTCCCCGCTTTGGTTTTGTTTCTTTCTTGATCGGACAAATGTAGGGCACTAATAAGAGCTGATTGAATAGTTCTAGATGTTATTTACTGTTTATGGTTAGTCATTTGCCTATTTACAAACTTTCAATTCTTCAGTCAGTAAGTAAAAACGAAACTGCAGAATTTACTACCAGTGTGTGATTAGATATGCACCATAAATAAAGCAAATAAAGAATAGTTGAAGTGAACAGTTCACAAGCATCTTTTAGTCTGAAAATGGTTCATCTAAAGTATTTGGTGACTACTTTTGAATAACAGATACATCAAAGAAACTCAGGATTGGTTTGTGCTTTGGTTATTTTATACATCACACTAACTTTTGCTTAGGAATAAACTATGTAAGGAAACATCGAGTGTTTAAAAGGTTCACACCCAATTATTACCGTTTGCCCCATTTTGTCATTTTTAACAAATTTGCACATTTCTTTGCATCTACACTAGAAAACGTTGTAGTCAATTGGTAGCAGTAGTGTCAGATGTTATTTTGATTGGCTCTTATTAAATCAAACAAGGATCCATTTATATTTGAAAACAGGGTTTCCCTTCCTACAGTTTAAGCCAAATTTAAAAACATAACTGAACTCCTTTAAAATCTATAGTACAAATTGCTAATGTAATACCATTTGATTGTCCTCTTGAATCATAAGATAATGGTACCCTGAATTACATTTAAAAATAAAGCAACTACCCACTTACATTTCTGTCTAAATGAGGGTGTTCTAAAAGAAGAATAGGGGAATTATCCAAGCTTTCAAAAATAAATCAGTGATTCACTGATCATTTCCCGACCTCCTAAATTCTTGATGCTCTGACATAACATACATTATCTCCTAATGTGGATAGTTTCTTGTCATAGCCTCCTACCCCAATCTGAACCAGTGAGCAACGATTCTTCTCTTGAGTGACAAAGGCATACGTCTATCACAAAGCAGAACTTTATTATGCTGACTGGTAACTTTGGCAGGGAGACCCCAGTTTATCTTTTGCCTGCAGAAGTTTATGGTGAAGCATATTTCCAAGTTTCCCTGCTACCAATGCAGGGTTCCACTCTTGAGTTCAATAGCTCTTATTTCCAAATCCAGCCAAGGAGAGCTTGATGTAGAGTCAAAAATCTTTCCTGCTCATGCTGTGGTCTGAGAGATCATTGTGTTTGGCTGAGCTTAATGCATCCAGCTGACAGCAATTTTCCAAAAAGAACCTTTATTGGATCCGAGCCTTCACCCTTGTCTAGCTTCTGATTACTCTTCAGAAGTTGCACTCAACACAGTACCATCTTTCCTTTGAGGCAGGTGATCTTTCTCCTTATAGTTAGAGCACTAACAAATACACAGCTCTGAGAAATGCATCACGGGCTGTGAAATCTGACTTTTCCCCCCCTGCTCCCCATGAAATCTCATCTTTTGTGTGCTTTTACCCTATACTGTACAGATTTCACAGGGGAACCAGTGTTTCTCAAATTGGGAATCCTGACCCAAAAAGGAGTCCAGGGGAGCCACAAGATTATTTTAGGGGGTCATGGTATTGCCAGCCTTATTTTTGCACTGTTGTCTTAAGAGCTGGGTGGTTGGAGAGTGGCAGCTGCTGTCTGAGGGCCCAGCTCTGCAGGCAGCAGTGCAGAAGTAAGGGTGGCAATACCATATTGTGTCATCCTTACTTTTGCACTGCTGCTGGCAGTGGCTCTGCCTTCAGAGCCAGGCTCCCAGCTAGCATCCACCACTCTCCAGCTGTCCAGCTCTGAAGGCAGTGCTGCCACATGCAGCAGCACAGAAGTAAGGGTAGCAGTACTGCACTCGCACACACACACATCCTGCCACAACTACTTTTTGGGTCAGGACACCTACAATTACAACAGCATGAAATTTCAGATTTAAATAGCTGAAATCACGAAATTTACAATTTTTAAAATCCTATGACTGTGAAATTGACCAAAATGAACCGTAAATTTGGTAGGGCCCTACTTATAGTGTTACTGGAGAAACACCTTGGTAAAAATGCCATCTATGGGTTTTGCCCAATCATCAGGGAGGAAGCAGAAAACTGCTGTTGTGGCATGAGTATTAACTATGACAGGTTACCAGGACCATTTTAGATTATTTCAATCCTCTGAAACCATCTCCAGAAACATAAGAAAATTGCCTGGCAACAAGAATCACATCCAATTTCTCCACTTGGCAAGTTTTCTCAGTACTCTGCAGATCCTTGTGATGCAGTGGAGAGAAAATAGCATGCATATGCACACATCAATATCCTGATTGACATCAAAGAACAAAAAAATGGCCATACTGAGTCACACCAATGGTCCATCTAACCCAGTATCCTGTCTTCTGTCAGTGGCCAGTGCCAAATGCTTCAGAGGAAATGACCAGAACATGGTGATTGAGTGATCCATCCTCTTCTGTCCATTCTCAGCTTCTGGCAGTTGAAGGTTTAGGGATACCTGGAGAATGTGACTGTGTTCCTGACCATCTTGGTTAATACCCATTGAAGGGCCTATCCTCCATTAATGTATCTAATTCTTTTTTTTAACTCAGTTATACTTTTGGCCTTTACAACATCACATGGCAACAAGTTCCACGGATAGACTGTGTGTTGTGTGAACAAGTACTTTTGTTAGTTTGTTTTTAAACCTGCCTATTAATGTCATTGGGTGACTCCCAGTTCTTGTGTTATATGAAGGGGTAAATAGCATTTCCCTATTCACTTTCTCCATGCCATTCATGACTGTATAGCTTGCCATCCAATCCCCACTTAGTCGTCTCTTTTTAACTGAACAGTTCCATTCTTCTTTATATGTGCTTGTATGGAAGCAGTTCCATACCCCTAATCATTTTTTGTTGCCTTTCTCTGTACCTTTCAGTGGATTACTATGTGTTTGCCTACCAGTCCACATTAGCTATTTATTAATTTGCTGTTAAAGAAGTCTTTACTTCTTTGATGATCCAAGAACACTTAACTTACACATTCCATAACAGAACAAATATTATGGTGAGAGGGAAAATAAAAGTAAAAAGATTAAGACGATACATTTTCTGCTGAGATATTTTATTATTAGACTATGTATGTCAAAGAGATTTATGATATTCCAAACAATTGTTATGACACAATTGCAAATGAAAGTCAAATAGACTTTCCTGTTATATTATATCTTTTAAAATTGCCCTTTCAAAATTATTCCTGATTTCTGAACCATATTTTGGAGTCTATTCATTCTGCATTACACTTGTTAAACAACTATGTATTTCACATTTAAAAAAAAAAAGAATGACCTTTAATTATGTGTGTCTTTAATGGGGCATCAATAATAAATATTCTGCATAAGTGAAAATACGCAGCTGCTAACAGGATATGCTGATTGACAATTGCAGAACATCACAGAGGTATACCAAGCTGAGTGTCACCAGTAATGACTTCAGCACACCACAGGAACCAACACCCACCCACAGTAACAGTCTTCCAGAACCGAGGAGAAAAACCTCTGCCCTTTATTGATTACTTCATACTCAAAGATGTGCTTTAGAGGACTTTAAAGTTGCACCTGCTGGTGTTGTTTATATCAAATATCACAGACTATTATTGATCACAGATAAATAAAGAAAAGTGAAGAATCTTTTAATCTTAACTTCTAAGAGTAAAACTACATTTTAACTTTCTTTTCAAATCACCTTTCATTCCCCTGGGGTTCAGAAAAAAATAGACCTTTGCATTTGGACTTTCTTTTGAGGATTTGCTTTGCTTGAAGAAGAATTAAGGAGCCATCAAGAGTGTTGTAGGTGAATAATATTCCCTATTGATGTCCAGCTGTTTTTACCCTGTTCTCCTGACACAGAAGTAGCAATCCATTATTATTATTTCTATTAAAGGAGCGCCTGAAGACCCCAACTGAGATCAGAACCTTGTATGCTTGGCACTGCACAATACACATAGTAATAGCCCCAAGGAATGTGCAGCCAAAATATACTACAAGGAACCACTGTTACTAGCCTCATTTTATACATTGGATGGGAAACTGTGGCACATAGAGAAAATGACTTGCCTAAAGTCACACAAGAAGCCTGTGGCAGAAGCATGGAATTGAACCCAGATCAGGGCCGTTGGGGGGGGGACGGGACAAGTGGGGCAATTTACCCCAGGCCCCGGACCCCGCAGGGGCCCCATGAGAATATAGTATTGCAACTTTTTTTTTTATGGAAGGGGCCCCCAAAATTGTTTTGTCCCAGGCCCCCTGAATCCTCTGGGTGGCACTGACTCAGATTTACTGAGTCCTAATCCAATGCCACATCCTTCCAATTCCTTATGATAGATATCATAAATTAGTTCCAAAAAGCATTATCCTTTGGCATCTCAAGTCTGAATATTTATTATTCCTTTGGCATCTCAAGTCTGAATATTTATTATTCCTTTGCATCACAGATTTGTCCCTTTCAGATCCCACTATGAGCCTTTGACTGCTCTGGTTAGCCTAATATTTTTATATTTGAATTTATTATTTCTCACTCGCATTTTTCACCTAAAGAGGCTGTCCAGCCTAAATCTGTGAGTTTGTATTTGCCAAACTCATGAGAACACTCATGATCAGACTGGCTGTGAGCAATTCTTTTCTCTGATGTTTGGTTGCAGTAAATTGAATTTGGTGTAGATTCCACGTCCCATTAATTTTGCTGAAAGAATCACAAAAGTAGAACATAATGATGCATTACAAAAAAAAATCATTTCTCCATTATCTGTCTACTCCACTTTTATTTTGCAAATGTATTTTTGAGTGCTCTAACAAATCACTGTTTTGTGAGCAAGGGTTTAGTGATTGATTTAAATCAATTGGGGTTTTGTATACATTTGGCTAGGTTTATTCAGTTCTGGGAGACTGACATTAGATGGATTCATTTATTACTAGGTGTCCACAAATTTGATCATTGTCTTGGTGCAAATTTTCAGCTATTTGTGTGTGTGGAGGGGAGTAGGGGGAATTTCAGCTCTAATGGATTAAGTTTGGGAAAGTTATAAGCAACTGAAAACAGTGGAGGGGAGCTTATAGAAAGTATTGAGCAAACCTAACAATAGATATCACTAACTATGCCACTTTTAATGTGTGATAAGTTGGAGAAGTGCTTCTTTGGATCCTGGGGGCAAAGGGTTAACTTCAAAAAAGTTTCTCCTCCACAAGTCCCTTGCACAGGTGGTCAGGTGAAGGGGTGTAAGTGGTTCTCTGAGAGGCAAAGCGAGAATGCCTTTGGGAAAGTATAGTGCCATATTCAGAATTAAAGGAATGGCCTGAAGTCCTGACTGTGGAGTTTTCTGTTTATTTTTCTGCTTATGGAGTGGAGTGTGGACACTCCAGATATTACAGATTTGTTTATCCTTTCTTGTTTGTTTTTTTATCCCTTGAGAAAAAACACCTTTTGCTGACTGCAGCTTTACTTTTTGTTTTTGAGTCTTTGCATTAGTTTATAAACTATTACCTGTAAAATAAAAGTTATTGCTATAGAATGAGACCGCTTGGCCTAACGTTCCTTGCAAACAAGAAATAGGATACCCCATATAAATCTTTTGAATTGGTGTGGGAGTACAAGACACATCTATGTAAGGCTGCTGAATCCTTTAGTGATTTGGAAGGGAAAGCTATTTAGTAGAGAGGCCAATTGCTTCTTCTTAAAACAAAACAAAATTTGTGATTTGGGGAAGTGAGCTGGGAACTCTGTAAAGATTTGCTCATAGAATTCCCTTCTGATTCTGCTTTCTTTGAGGGAGAGTTCCTGAAATCATGGGATGGGGAAAGGGGAGGGGAGAGTGTGGCCCAGAAATTCTCAGGGCCTTCTTGAATTCCTAGAGATTAGCTGGGCATCTTGTATGAAAAGCAGTCCTGTGCATATAGCTTTCTGGGTCCTCCATAGAAGAATGTGTCCCTCAGATGGTCATATCTGCAGCGTATAGATTTCCATATAGATTTCCTCCTGGAAATTCTCTGCTTTAGGAGTGATGCAATCCCAGGAAAATCACTTCTCCCTAACTCTACCCTCTTCAGTTCCCATGCTGCCTTGTAACCTGAAAAGCCACAATTGCCCTGACTGAGGACTGGTTTCTTCATGCTCTAGGGAGGGTGAGAATGTGTATTACAGCCTCTGTTTCTCCATCTTGCAGATCTCCCACCCAGTTTCCAAAAGCTTTTTGCTTCTCTCTGTGAGCTGATCTGTAGAAGAGCATCTGGCCTTAGATTTCACCAGTGAAATCCTGGCCCGATTAATGTCAGTGGCAAAATTTCCATTGACTTCAATGGGGCCAGGATCTCACCAATGATATTTAGACCAATGTTGAGTCACTGTACCTGGAAATAACTTTAACTGAATAAATCTCATTATGTAGTTAGTACATTTCTGAATCTTTAGTACTTTTACTCGTTCATTTCCTAACTAACATCCTCAAACTTTTGTTGTCAGAAAGACAAGCATTTTTCATATAATATGCAATCACATTCATTGTTTGGGCTGTAGCTTTGTTAATGATTGATTATTTTTATGCTGACCTAACTTTGTTTGGGGTTAGCCATTTTATGTTATGACACATTCACTGCTAGTTGACGCCTCAAAGTCCTTAATGGTGATTCAATATTTGGCCCAAGAAAATTAGCAACATATGAATGTGATATCGCCACCTACCTTTGCTGATTGTATGGTTGATTACAGCCTTATAAAGGAATTCTATTTTTCTGCCTCTCATGCATCACATAATAAAGAATCTGTTATTTACTCTTAGCAGAATAATTAGGGCTCATTACTAATTCAGTGCTCTAACCTGATCTCTTGTGCTTTTGCACACAAATCCACATTTCCTGCATAGAGCTCCCATATAGCTCCGTGGATGTATAATACAATGTGCATTGGAGGGTTTCTTTATTTGATTTTTAGAACCTCAAAAATGATCAGTTCCTAAGTCAGATTTAACTTGTTGTGTTACATCTAGCCAGCTAAAGACCAATCAAGTCCTGCATTTAAGAGGGAATGAAAGTCAGATAAATACATGGGAATTTTAAAGGAAAGGGATGTAAAATTATGTAAATTTGGGATAAAATCCTAAAATTATTTAAAGATGTGTTAGAATGGGGAGAGGACGTAAAGGGGCACCTTCTCTCCCATCCTAGCACACTTATGTATATAGCAGAGGAGACTTCCTACTAGACTTTGAGATAGCTCAAAGAGGTGTCCAACCGTCACACTCACCAGTACACTGCAATCCCAAGGGAGCATGGCCTGTCTTCAGGTGTGTCAATCAGGCCCCCAACTGTATAGCTCATGTGTTACAATGTGTATATATTTCAACAGTCAGTGGTGCCCCTTTTCAAAGTACTTGCAAATTGGGTTTCATCAAGCAGTTCTCCTCATCTCTCACCATATCACCATGCATGAGCAAGCTTCTTTCTTGGACCATATTCTATACACAGTTGACACTATTCTACTTTTAAGCTGCACCACTCCACCATTCAGCTTCTATCATTAATGGAAAGAGTTTGTCCTCAATGTGCAATTCCTTTTTAGGTACATGCTAAAATGGATAACAAAGTCCCTTTAGATTCTTATATTGCTGGTTCTCCAGCTCTGGTTCCAAGCATACATAAGATATAAAGAACACAAATTGTCTAGCAGATTCCCTACCAACATCTTTGTCATGATATTAGCAAAGACATGGCGTCTGTTGGGGGAAGGAAAAAAAACAAAGTGGGGGAACAGTCACTAGATTAAGTTCAGGGTGAACTAGCTACAGAGTGGACTGTAGTTGCCCAGCGGTAGGGGGGGGGAAAAGGAATGAGCTGAGAAGAAAAAGGTGAGGACACAAAGAAGGGAGAGATAAGATTACACCTGAAATGATTCAGTACATTTCACAAGAGTCAAACTTTTTGTGGCCATATCTAAGTTGAATCAAAGCTCTGAGGTTTGTCAATCACTGGACAAAATACAGATATCTAGTCATTTAAACAAGACATTCAAAGTGTGTGACACTCTTTACATGACACACCATGCCAAGCATAGCATAGCCTCCCTGGGTTGTTTTAAGTACCCTCTCCCCATTTTAGTGGAGGGAACATTTGGTTTGATTGTAGGGAGAATGTACTGTTCCCAGAAGGAAAGGTGTGGGAGAGCCCATGTTTGGGAAATGCCTCCCCCAGCCTCATCAGGTAAGGGGAGTGCTGTTTGTTGGTTAGGCCAAAAAAAGATATGCTGCTCACAGAAGGGAGGGGGAAGGAATACTCCCTTGAAAACATCCATATACTTCTTTAGAAGAGATTACACATTTGGACTACCTCAGTTACTTCTAAATAATAAAGGTCTTCAGCAATCAACAACAATCAATTACAAAGAGATCAATAATCTAGTTGATTTATTAACTGTATTGCATTAGAGTACAAAGACTTTCACTGAGATTCAGGCTGCATTGTGCTAGGCCAGGGGTCGGCAACCTCTGGCATGTGGCTCGCTAGGGTAAGCACCCTGGTAGGCCGGGCCAGTTTGTTTACCTGCCGCGTCAGCAGGTTCAGTTGACCCTGGCTCCCACTGGCCGCGGTTCACTGTCCCAGGCCAATGGGGGTGGCGGGAAGCCTCGGCCAGCACATCCATCAGCCCGTGCCGCTTCCCTCAGCCTCCATTGGCCTGAGACAGCAAACCGTGGCCAGTGGGAGCCGTGTTCGGCCAAACCTGCTGACGTGGCAGGTAAACAAACTGGCCAGGCGAGCCGTATGCCAGAGGTTGCTGACCCCTGTGCTAGGTGCTGTAAAAACACAAAGCAAAAGACAATCCCTGCTCCAAAGAACTAACACATTAAATAGTGAAAATAGGCAAGGGTGTGTGTGTTTGAAAGGAAGTAGAACCATTTTACTTATGGGAAAGTAAGAGTCAGACAGATAAAGGGCCAGTTTTTCAGATTCTCAGCACTTACAACTGGGGCCAGATGTTCAAAAGTGTAGAAAATCCAGCAACTCCTTTGTAGCATTTTAGGCCAAATTTTCAAGAGCTTCACCTCTAATTTGCTAAACTCTTTAAAACCTACTTATGTATTATGTTGCCTAATTGGAAGGTGAGCACTCTTGGAAAACCCAGCCTTTGGTGACTGACCCTTTAAAAGTTACAGATGACGTCTGTGACAAAGCTAGGAATTTGGATGCAGATCTTCTGATTTCCAATTCTATTCCTTAATCACTACATCTTTGTGTACTTTGATCCAAATTTCTACAGATTCACTTTCACGGTTATAATCCGAAGTAGTAATATAGATATATAATACTTGTCTCATTTATACCTAGCTCCTACAGAAGGCCTGAAATATCTACCACATTCTGTGAATGGATATCCCCAACCATCTTGGCTGGTGTTTTATATTTCTGTTTCTCTAGTTTGGGATCTCCATAAATTTCCCCACACTTTCTATATTTGGGGTGCTATCAAATATCTTTTGAACTGCTAGATCAACTTGTGTTCAGTTTTTTTTATTATTGAGTAAATTGAGATGGATTCATTCACTGTGAAGGTCACAGACTAAATGATTACTCAGGACATTTTCCAAGTCATCCATATAATTGCAATGCTCTGCTAATTTTCATACTTCAGTAAACACCGAGAAACTTGCTCAAAGCTGCATTATTTTATCAAGTAAACTATTAAAATAAATATGCTGTAATTACGACTTTAAAGGGAAAATAACACCTCATGATTTCACTAGAACTGGGAAAATCAGAAAATGTGTCTGCACAATTATATTTTTTATCAGAATAAGTGTGTGTGTGTGTGTGTGTGTGTGTGTGTGTATGAGCTTTGTTTCTTATTTGTTTGGTCTTGAAATTATTACACTTTTATTCAAGAACCAGTTTCTTTGATCTTTCTTTTCTTTAGTCCATGTGCACCAAGAGAAACATTGCCACACACGCTGGCCAATTCGTACACAGGCGCACAAAAAGAGAGAGAGAGTGTGTATTGTGTTGTATGATTTCTGTCCAGTATATTTCTTAGGACATACAAATGAAGAATCTTTTACTGAATGTTATGAATATTTTCCCTGTTGCTGAAATACTATGATGCTTTCCTGTATCAAAAAATTACCTGGTTTCACAAATCAATTTACAGGAGGGGGGGCTCAGATTTCCTGCCAAACTAGAAAGAGGAGAAAATCAGTGTTAGACTGGTATTCATTTTCAAGAGCTTTATGCATATTGACTAATTCTCACAAGATGGGGAACAATAGTTATCTTTTCTCAAGCAAAAAACCTACTGGTCTCAATTAGAGTTTTTGTCTCAGTAAAGCTTAAGTAAGGATTGCAGAATTAGCTCATAGCTAGTCGGAATGAGAACGCTTATCAAATGAACTCTGATTCATTGGTAACATGTTATTTTTGTCTCCATTATTACTATGCTATATGCCAGATATTTCCATTTCTTTTCATGACAGTATCAAAACCACTGATGTTTTATAAATGGAGTATTTATTGACTCCAGCTTTTGATTAAACTCTCACTCCTCAAAAGGACAATTGATCAGCTCCTTGCTGCAGAGAAGAGGAGATGCTCCTTGAACATTTTCTTTTTTAGCTGTAGAGTTTTCAGGGAGACGTGTGCATTTTAAAATGTTTCAGACAGAAAATCATACAATCAATGAATCTTGAGCCAGAATGAGGAGGAACAGTGCTATCATCTAAAATGATTGATCTGACAGAGGAGATAAATATCACTAAAATAATAGCACTGCCTAACAAACAACCATTTTGTGAGTTCTATAATGATCTCTTGAGAAATAAGACAGACTCACCAGGTATGTTTGTTTACAAATAAGTAGGTAAATAAATGTTCTTACTCTAACTCTATAGTAAATTATTTGTTCATAGAGATGGTGCTAGGCATTGTGTCGGCCAGCTCATGACCTGACATTTGAGCGGACTTTTCCAGTTAATGGAGTCCTCGTACATTAACCGGTCTTAGGGTAGGTGTGTGTTCTCCCCATTTTACAATGGAGCTTTGAACAGGACTCCTTGTCAAGAGGAAATTATTTCTATCAAAAGGAACTAAACCTTGGCCCAAGTCATATGAGCGGTGCTAAGCTCCTATCCATGGGAAACCACTCTCTGAATTGCTTGCAAAATATCAATAAATATTTCTTAGGGTACGTCTTCACTACCCGCCGGATCGGCGGGTAGCAATCAAATTCTCGGAGTTCGATATATCGCGTCTCATCTAGACGCGATATATCGAACTCCGAACATGCTCCCGTCGACTCCGGAACTCCACCACCGCGAACGGCGCTGGCGGAGTCAACGGGGGAGCCACGGACGTCAATCCCGCGCCGTGAGGACAGGTAAGTAACTCGAACTAAGGTAGTTCGACTTCAGCTACGCTATTCGCGTAGCTGAAGTTGCGTACCTTAGTTCGACCCCCCCCCCCCAGTGTAGACCAGGCCTTAGATGCCAGGACAATTGTTTTCAGAAAAAAATGGTTTCTTTTCTTTGTCGAGCTTATTTTATATTTAATCCACTTTCATTCTTATACTGCAGTGCTAAACAAAGGAAATATTACCCCAAATGTTGCACACTGGGATAACCATTAATAAACTGTCTTGGTCCTATAGTCCAACCATCAGAGAATTGGTGCTCCTTTCTTAGCTGCAATGATGCATCTCTTGGCATGCCTGAGGATGTGACAAAGGTGGATATTTGCTTCCTACACCTCACTCAAATTCTAGGGCCACATGGGTACTGGTTTAACCTATGCCATGTCCCATATTCCAGAGTAATTCTCAGCTGCTCTTTAGGTAAAGTGAAGAGGCACACAGTGGTCTTAACACGAGCCAGGTTCTAGCCTTTGATATGTGTTGAAACCACTTTGATAGGTGAAACCCCATTAACAAATGAAAGAGGCATGATTAAAATGTTTTTACAAGCCATATTCCCTCAGATCAAAGGCAGTCTAATATTTTGAAGTTTTCTTCTCAAACTGAATTTAAAAATGGTTTTCTCTGATTAGTTATCAGAGCTTTTCAACAATGTAATTGAGGTAAATACTTCCAAACTAACCAGTCATGACTTTCCCTAACACTTTTCAATTTTAGAGGTTACTTTGTAGCTTCTATCCATTTCTATATTGAGAGGGATTTTAGGATTCATTGTCTTCCTCAAAATTTAGAGATAGGGCTAAGTGAAGTTCGGAAGAGCCAAAGTTTGGGATGGGTTGAGACTGAGTTTTCATTGAAATTCATCTCTCGTCACAATACTAGAATAGGCTGGAGCATAAATCATTGAAACAGTCCTTATCAAGGCAACATTTCTACTTTAATTGACATAAATCAAGCAGTTCAGGACTGATTCCTTTGTTTCTTCTTTGTTGCTCCTACCAGTCAATGCTTGAAAAAGGAATGACCTTTCCCTGGCTCTTACTAATACAATACCCCAGTAAATGAGTTCAGTAAGCACTGTCACTGAGATTTTTCCCAGCTAAGAAAATAAAGATTTTTTTAATGGAAACACATACCATGCTATCCACTTTGTAAGCACGTAAATTCCTCAAACATAAAAAGTCACATACATGGTCCAAAATTAAAAGTTTGCAATCTTGTAAATACTCAAAGGCCATCAAGAGATATGAGAGAACAGAAGTACCCACACCTCAGTTTTATTTGTACATGGATCATGTCTTTCTAATTTTAAAATTGAATTAAAATCATAGGATATTAATCTAATCTAATGCAGATAAGCTCCAAAAAGCACCAATAAAGTCCATAATAATAAAAATAAAATGTCCAAATAGTAAGTTTGAAGCCATGCTAAAACTTTTACATTTATACTGAGGGGAAAAAAAACCTATAATTTGGATGTAAATGGGAGATTAACCAAAAATTAGAGAAATTCAGAGAAGGGAGAAATTCTAAAGCCTTTCCACAGTATCCTTTTAAATACAGAGAGACTGTGACTGAATAGTTTTGCACAATGCAGGATTAATTTCTGTATAAATAGGAGGTCAAGGTAAAATGGTCCCTAGGCAAAGATTACTGCTGTCAAAGAAAAAAATATGTATCTCAGAGTCTGACACTGCTCCATTGAAGTCAAGGGCAACTGTTTCCCTCAAAAAATAAATAAATAAATTCAATAGGCAGAGAATCAAGGCCAAAGAGAATACCTGCAAAAAAGTATGGTTTGTGACATTTTTATTCCTTTTTATTGTTTGTCCTTGAGAGTAAGTAAAAGATGTTGGACATTGATAGGTCATTTGTTTGTATGTTCTTTGTAACTAACGATATATCACCACATGTTAAAAGAAATGCTTTTACAGTTGTTTACTCACTGCTTCCTGTAAGAAGTACAGTGTTATTATGATCTATTGTGGTTACTTTTATTACTACAATTATTTTATATTACTATTGCTGTTATTTCTTATCAGTTGTTTAGCTCAGATATTATACTCCGAGCTATCCAATGGGCATAATAGATAGCTCTTGCTCCTAAGATCTTACAGTCTAAAAATCAAACACATCAAAGATGGGATGAACTGTGGAATCCAGTGGTGGAGATAATTTATCCTGCTGGATATTAAATGTATATACAAATATATTCATGATGATATTTATTATGATTTTATTATTGCTATAGAGCTCTTCTTGTGGGCCTCAGCATGACCATCATCTTACTCTATAAGTGAAATTATTTACTGAATTTTATTATTTTCTTTTAACCAATGTAAGTAGACCTATAAGATCTCATTCCTGTAAAATGCTGAACACCTACTCTCATTAACTTCTGGATACGCCCTTAGGGACAGATTTTTCAAAAGAGGTTGAGAATCAGGTGTTCAGTTCCTCAGAACTCATCACTGGGGCCAGATTTTCAGTACACCTGACACCTATTTAGATACTTAATTTTTAAGTGATATATACCAATCATGCCAAGCTCTTCTGCAGATGTAGCCACTTATTTCGGTACTTAAATGGTAGCTGAACTCTTCTGAAAATCTGGCCCTGATTATGGATGCTGAGCACTTTGTGAAAATTCTGGCCATGCTGATGCAAAGCATGACAATCATTAACAGCTGGAGTCAAATATAGTCTGAATGGAGTCTGAATTCATTTGGTAGATGATTTAATTAATAATGAAGGTGCCTGAGTCACCATTTAATCAAGGATAAAAACAAGATGCTTTCTAGTTATTTGTGATTGCACCAAAACAAGAAGTTTTGAAAACCACTGAAACAATCAATAGGTATTTCAGGTATTTCAGCAGAGATAAAAAAGACAGAATTTTGAAAGTGAAGTGCTCTTCTCTAACCTTATCTGGACACCGAGTAGAAGGCATCAAAGCAGTGATATGCTGCATGGAACTCCTGGGAGCCCTATGTTAAAATTATGTCATGATACTGAAGAGAAAGTTGGGATAATTTCCCTTCCTCTGATGGAGTTCACTCATGCTCTGGATACTGCTTAATCATCCATGCCAGACACAATTTATCCCTTCAGCTTATTAAAAAATCCTTTTGAAGAACAAATGCTTTCCCTTTGGAGTGGACAAAATGGCAAGTATTTTCGTAACATTTCCCAGGGAGAGATGCCAAAGGATCCAGTTCTTCCTCTACAAGGTCTTCACACACAGGCCCAGCTTCAAACGATATGAGTTGACCGTACAGTGTTATGGAACCTATACTGCACTTCTTAAAGTAACCAAGTCGATTTTTCCCCCCCTAGCAAATGCAACTGAATATGTTTGCACTGGTGTTGCCTCCCTTGAGGATTGCTTGTCTGTTTAAATGGGAAAACAAATTAATAGATTTCCTAATTCTTCACCCTTCTTTTCTGCAAACAGAGGCACCCCTGAGACACCGGGTATATCACAGGCTAGTGGAAAATGCTTGTGTGGGAACCCCTGGTTAAAATATTGGCAGCACGACGCTGCTTCAAAGGGAAATTTCAAAGCAAGTAATTCTTCTTCAGGGTGACTTGACTAATAACTATGGGAACCTTCAAGAAAACCATTAACCTGTAACTTCTACTGACTAAAGTGTGTCTGCTATTTTAGGAACTAATCCTACTGTCTCTGCTCAGGCAAAGCTCCTGTGGAAATGATGAATGTATTGTCTGAGTTAGGACTGAATCTGTTGTCAATTAATTAGTTACAGTTCTATATATTTTTCCCTCTCTCTCTTGTTTGTTTTTATGCTTTTAGAAGCTTAAAAATAATGTGTCTCTCCCATCCAGTTGCATCTGTTTTCCGTTCTGCATATGGGGATTTCAGCCCTGTCATTCTTACCCTTGAAATCATTAGGACTCTCTGGTTTTTCTCCTTGTCTGTGTGGTTTCATTACTTTGAGATTGTGATTTGACAGTAAAAGAATAATTTCAGTGCTTAATTCTAATATTTTATCCAGCTAAATACATATTTACTCTAGCAGAATAGTATGCATATTGAGTGAAACATCCTGCTTTTCTATTCAGTGTGAATTGCCAGCCAGCCAGCCAGCCAGGCACTGCAAGGCAAAATGGCTCAGGGCAGGCTGGCTCATCCAACCGCTCCTTTTACAGAAGAACAATGTTTTCCATTGTTTAACAGCTGCCACATACTGGAGCCTGTGTGCTGGGGCACAAGGTGCATATACCAGACCCAAAGCTGTCTGCTCTTTGGTGATGCAGCAGTCAGTTGCAGTGATCTTTTGCATGGTAGAAAGCAATTTCTACCTGCTGCTATTTGGCAATTCAGGAGGCTTCCTGATCCTGCTTCTCCCATTATGTATCCATATAGCACAGGGCAGGATTTTTGTGCCCTATTTTGCCCTCAATATCTGGCATAACTATGCAGGCAGATAGATGTGCTTGCATGAACTGTAACAGGTGACACATAAGAGCTGAAAACCAGTGCATCCCATAATGAAAGAACAGAAACAAATGGGTCAGGCTAGAGGCGTAGCCATCTAGTTAAGGTGCAGTTGCATTTTGAGCATAATTAGATGTTTAATTGCGCAATTAAATTTAATAGATATATTTGCTTTTTAAAGCAATTATCGATGACAATAACTTTTAAAAATAATTTATCCTCTATTTCCTGCGCATCAGACTGCTGAAAGATTTGTAGTATTTGATTCTGGCTATTTTCTTTCCTTTTTTAAAATTTGCTTTGTATTGGATGCTTTCAAATAAAATACAGAGGAAGAGGCAAACACAGCAAAGCATGAATAACTGTCAAAAAGTATTTGTAAAATATAAACTCAACCAAAGGATAAAAATCAGCATGAGCCAATACAGAACAGTTTAAAGCATAATTAACAGAGTGAGAATAAATAGACCTTATCAAGAATCCATTAACAAATTGTATTCAGAGGAAAATAAACTATTTTTTATAATTAGAAGCCCTTAATCCATATTTCACAATACAAGGCTGCCTAATCTGTGTGTGTGTGTGTGTGTGTGTTTGGACATACATACATACTGTGCATATATGGCTGGCTTAGGGTGACCAGACAGCTAATGTGAAAAATCGGGATGGGGCGGTGGATAATAGGAGCCTGTATAAGAAAAAGACCCAAAAATTGGGACTGTCCCCATAAAATCGGGACATCTGGTCACCCTAGACTGACTGCAAGTATGGTATCATCTTGTAGTTAAGGCATCGGATTCAGACACAGGATATCAGATATTAATTTCGCTACTGACTTCCTCTGTGACCAGCAAACTTTGTGCATCAGTTCTCCATCTGTAAAGTGGGGATAATAACACTTAGTCTGTTTTATGTGCTTAGATTGTAAATTCTTTGGGGCAGAGACTGAATATTACTCTGTACTCTGTATGGCACAAAGGAACCTTAAACTTCGCTGGAGTATCTGGGTGCTACCAAAATACAAGCTACTGATAATGTGAAGATGACGGTATATTTTCATTTTATAAAGCTGCGAAAATAATTCATGAATATTTTTGAATTTTATACACTGTTTTTATTAAAATATTTGCAAATAGGATTGTTTATTGTCCGGCCACTGTTACCACCATTATTTGGCCAGAGCACTACCCTTTATCCGAGTTTAGTATGCATTCACCAACCCAGATTATGCAAAGGAGGAGCAGAGCCAATACCTCAGTCTTCTCCTCAGTAATATCTTGGGAGCCTAGCTCTATAACAACGGCTGTGATTGTGACCAGGGATGCTTCGATAGCATGGAGATGAGCACAATATAAATAACTAAACTTAGCGGATGCAAATACAGGAGTGATTTCTTTTGCTCTCTCTATGCCCTTCTCCATGTCAGGACAGAGTCATGCACAATCAAGCATTCACAGAACTGATAGCTGAGCTGTTTAGACATAGCCAGAGTGGAGCATTGTAAGTAGAGCTTTAAAGCAACACTTTGATTTCACGCTAATTTTTTACTCTCACCTTTGAAAACCTTGGTTCTGATATTTAAAGCTTAGCATCCTATTTGTCTGCATATCAAGTAGACATCTAAATACCTTAATTGCACTTGCATATGAAAACAGGGCTATAGTGGAAAGTGTTTTGTGACCTATTGTTGCTCACTATAATATAGTTTTGCTACAATGGTGGAATTAGAGATTGGGAGTGAATACATTAGTACAAATCTATATTATGTATTTCACTTTCAAAATGGAATTTTCCCCCATGAAAACTTTAGCAAAACTACTGTATAATGCATTGCACATACTAGCCGTGCAGGAAACATCAGTTTATAGTGACCCCAGACTTCAGGTACCTTGAACAATAAAAATCAGATGAAAAGGCAAGTGTCTTAAGGCTGAGTTTGCAGGCATTCTTGTAAGAGAATTACTTTATACTTTTGCTTTGTTGCTTTATTTGACATCCACTTCACATGATAGATCAATGTAGCCTGGTTCCCTTGCCTACTTGTGTTACCGTACAAGGGTGTCTATGAGGCAATACCTCAAAGTTCCGTGGACTCACTAAAGATTAGTGGTAGAATTGGGCTTCCTTGTTCAGGACAACAGCTTCAGTGCCAAAGAAATATAACAGTAAATGAACATTTAATGAGCTTGGAATTCATGGAGTGTTTAGAACAATAAAAGCTTCCAAATGAATAATTGTTTCACTGCAGGAAACTTTTGCATCCTAAATTGTTCAGTGCTTCGACTTTAAACTAGTCCGCATTTCTATTAGTTAATCTGTGGGGACTGTAGAACAGGAAGCGGACTGGAAAAGGATTCATATAAAAATGTATGCAGCATGGGTAACACTGGAAAAATGAAATCAGAATCCTGTCATCATAGGAACCATTATAAGGGATGGAAATTATTTTCATTTGCCTACAATAGTTACAAGCAGAACTGAAATGTAATTCAACAGAATTTTCATAATTGGAATTTGAAAATAGATTTTAGTTTTTCCAGGACTTCCACACATAAATCAGCCCTTGCTGATACAGTCATCATATATGTAATTGAAGAAAATCAACAAACAGTATCTGCATGTATCATTCCCTGAAACTATCCCTTAGGTATATTACATAGACCAGAATCTCCACCAGTTCAATCAGAAGCCTATGAAAACAAACTAGGACTTTACCATACTTTTTAGATATCTACATTTAAGACATAATAAGCCAAATTATGCTCTTCACCGCAGATTTAAGCTCCATAGTGAGGATATCTCGTGAAAACTGCTGTTGGAATGAGGAAGTACAAAAAGGAGTAAGAAATAAGGAAAAAGTCATAAAGTGACGGAAAGTAACCCATCAGAAGAAGCAGTTGCTGCCTACAGAGCCTTCAAGGGAGCAGCAAATCAAGCTATCAGAATGATGAGAAACCTAACTTTAGGTGAGCTGTATAATGAGTTGAACAACTGTAATCAGCTTGCCAGACAGAAAATATGTTATCATGTGGACAAGAAGCAAAAGGAGGGAAGATGCCATTTGTAAGGGATGCAGGGGCAGACTGCTTGTAACAAGAAACATGGTACATAACAGGTGGCAAAAATACTGTGAGGGTCTACTTAGTGAGGAGAACTCTTTATGTGCCAAGCTACCATTGTGTGAACTGATAATCAATGGCCTGTCAGAAGCAAATGTTAAGGCTGCATTTCTGAAAATGGCACCTGGAAAATCAGCAGATCCAGATGAAGTCATGGCAGCTATGATCAAAGACTTGAGAGACATTGATGGACACAGTTTGGAAAGAGAAGAAAATTCCAGAAGAATGGAGAAAGTCTATACTGGTGCCTATATACAAACAAAAGCTGGCATACAAGACTATTCAAAGTACCAAGCAATTAATGCTGTCCCACTGCATGAAACTGTTAGAGAGAATCATTCATAGTTATACTTGTTGAATAGTGGAGCCCGTTTTAGGAAAGGAGTGGTTTGGTTTTAGAAAAGGAAAAAGGGATGACAGATTATATGCCGATCAATAGACAGTTGGCGGAAAAGAAGCTGAAGGTAAACATCAAGCAGGGTGGGTTTTCCTCAATTTGGAGAAAACATTTGACAAAGTACCTCAGTGACTGCTGAGGCCTCCACTGAAATTCTGTTGGGTACTGGAGGACCTTGTCCAGATGGTGATGGTTTTGTAGGATGGTTCCATGACAAAGATACAGATGCCCTTAGGTGCAATGAAGGGTTTTGAGGTGAAGGTTGAGCTCCATCAAGGATCAGTGCTTATCCATTACTATTCATAATTGTGACAGGCTTCATAGGTAAGCAATTCCAAATGGAAGATGGTACAGAGTTAAACTTTGTAGACAATGTTGTGCTAATGGCTGATAGTGATGAATACTCGGTCCAAACAAGTGATGCCTGGAACAGGGAACTAACAAACTATGGTCTCAAAATGAGCAAAGAAACCACAGAAGTCAGGTGGGGACTCCCATGGAATCAAGACAGTTGAATATCAACAATTAGGGTCAGTTCCTAGATCAGGTTTCTGTGTTTAAGTTCCTAAGGAGCTGGTTAGTGACAAATGGACAAATCAACAGCAAACTTCAGGGAAGGCTGCTGACTGGGGGGAAGTCTGGTACAAGATAAGTGGAATGATTTATGATTAACAAATGTCAAAACTACTTACGGAACAACAACACAAAACTATGGTAATACCAGCCCTTCTGTTGGGATCGGAGACATGAGGGACCAAAGAGAGGCACTTGAGAAGACCGTTGCTGGGCCACGTGTGGAATGATCTCATTAGGAATGAGACCTAGGTCTGCTGCATCAGAGAGAAGCCGCAAGAGAGGATGCTGAGATGGTATGGGCATATATGAAGGCTGGATGAAGGGAATCCTATTATGGAGCCATTTGAGACTAGAGTTCAAGGGCAGAGAACAGGAGGGCAGCCAAGAAAATGGTGGATAGATTGGGTATGGGAAGATGGTGATATTCTTTCTGCTTTCTGACTGGATAATTTGCTTTTTCCTCTTCTAAATTATACACAGCAGCTTGTAAAAAAAATTTTCTATGATTTCAAAAATCTATTTTCCCTCCATTTATGTTCTAAAACTGCAATTATAAAATGTGTACAGTAGTTTTCACCCAGATTATTTCTGTCCTCATCTGCACCAATTTCCACCCCTTGCTCTGTCTATCCAGGTTCTTATTTGACCCAGATTACCGAGCATGACTGAGCACCTGCACTTTTCTTTGCTCTTTTCCCTTCCCTCTACAGATGGTGGGCAACTGTGCAGCAACCCTGCTTCTGTGGTTTGGAAATCGTGGGAGAAGCAAGTTCTCCTGAGATTTCTGCCCCATGAGGCAGAAGAAAGTAGTATGCATTTTGAGCTGCGAATTAAACCACCTCCCAAATGACTAATCAGGAAATAACTTCCATTCCACTGAGGGATGGCAGAACACAAAGAAGAATGTAAATTTGGCAATAGTACTAACATTTATGTATTTTCCAGCGTGTTATACTTCTGTGAACTTGAAATTTGACAAAACGTATTCCGTAGTCCCTTCATTTCAGATGACAGATGAGAAACGCAAACAAAGCCGCTCTGTTTATAGTTTTGCTTATCAAAGTTCTTGTACTGAAACTTGCATGTTTTGGGTTTTGTTTTTTTTAGGTTATATTCAGTGGGAGGTCGTGATGGAAGTTCTTGTTTGAGTTCAATGGAGTATTATGATCCTCATACAAATAAATGGAATATGTGTGCTCCGATGTGTAAGAGAAGAGGAGGTGTAGGTGTGGCCACATGTGATGGCTTTCTCTATGCAGTTGGAGGCCATGATGCTCCTGCTTCTAACCACTGTTCCCGACTGCTGGACTATGTAGAAAGGTATCCATTTAGTGTACAATTACATGTGCTGTTTTGGAATGCAAGACAGGTTACAATTGTCTGTATTCTAACAATTGTAAGAGTTAAGTGGTTTTTTTTGTTTTTTGTTTGTTTGTTTGTTTGTTTTTTTACTAAATGATAAGTGAACTCAAAAAAAATGTTAACAATATATAACTACTTTAATAAGATAAATATAAGCTATTACCATAACAACTATCATACAAAAGTGGGCTTATAGAAAACAATAGTTGTGGTGTTTTGTTTCATTAGTACAGGGGTTCTCAAACTGGGGGTCAGGACCCCTCAGGGGGTCATGAGGTTATTACATGGGGGTTGTGAGCTGTCAGCCTTGCACCCCAAACCCTGCTTTGCATCCAGTACAATAGTCTGAGAACCACTGCATTAGTAGCACACTAACACAGAAGCAGAACTATGGTCTGTTCACATTTCCACTGGAAACTTCTGTATCTAAGGCAGAAATGTTTTCTTATTGAAGAGACAAGAGCTCAGCATGAAAGCAAACCTGTAATACCAAATTAGATTTAGCAATTTTTAAATTATAGTCAGGCAAGTAATAAAACAAAGCTCTTTAAGTAATGCTGATGAACACTGCACCATGGTGGTTCCTTCAGCAGGACTGTTATTGCCTGACACTGTATTTACAGTATATAGCCTGTACTTTGCATTTCACAAGCAAATATTCTGTGAATCAAGAGAGTTTAATAGGACACCAGGGCACTATTGGAGCTATTAAGATCTACCCTGCCTGTGATTTGCAGATACACTTCTATATTTAATTGAGGTTTTAGTTACATTGTTTAAAAAAAACTAAAAAAATTAACATATCAAAGGTATGCAAACGTTATAATGCTAAAAGGGAGAACTAAACAGGAAAGTGGGAACATACAGAGTTAAAGCTGCCACTCCTTTCCAAGGAGAAAGTTAATCAAAATCTTGAGAATGGACATGGACATGAAACCCCTAGATTTACCTGAGGCTCATGAATTAGATGAAACAGAGAGCAAAACTGATAGAACACCTTTTGCTTTTCTAACATCTGTATTGGCTGTCATATAGAAGCAGTGTTACTTTGGAATCTGAAAAAAAGAAGAATGTGAACTTCATTTCTTCATCAGCCACATTTGGTTTCTGGTTACTCCCTTGTTTCTGGATTGAATTCTCCCCTCACTGAAATCAATGGGAATGTAAGCATGTAACTGAGGGTTGAATTTGTCACTTTATATAAAATGTTACTCTTATCTAATAACCAGGCATTATGAAAGAAGTTGAGGAAACAAACTGTAGTGCTTGCTTTTTTTGTGTTGAAATATGACACAACCTAATCTCTGTTAATTTTAATTCACTTTTCCTTTAAAAAAAATATGGGCACATCTAATAGTATTTTATGTGATTTCACATACAGGTACTGTTTATGTTAAATAAACCCATACCAAAAAAAGTTGTGGGTTAATTTAGTGCACATTAAAGTGAGGGATTTAGAGCACTGCTTTGAGCTAGGCATATTTTAAACTGGTATTCTAGAATCTTCTCCACATAACTGTGACCTGCAACATCTCCATTCTTGTAGTCCTAGACTTTTGTTGCCTAAAAACTGATAATCATACACCAAACTTATTTGCATATGTAACCTGCACAATACTTGGTTCTAAACTTTTTTTAGACACAAAGGCACTGACAGAAAGAATCACAAAATCATAGAAATGTAGGACTGGAAAGATAGGTTATCTAGTCCGGTCCCCCACACTGAAGCAGCACTAAGTATTATCTAGACCATTCCTAACATGTGTTTGTCTAACTTTTTCTTAAAAACCTCCAATGATGAAGATTTTACAACCTCCCTATATAATTTGTTCCAGTGCTTAACTACCATTACAGTTAGGACATTTTTCCTAATGTCTTGCCTAAATCTCCCTTGCTGCAATTTAAGACCATTACTCCTTGTAGTGTCTTCAATGGATAAGGATAACAATTTATCACCCATTTCTTTATAACAACCTTTTATGTACTTAAAGACTGTTGTCATGTCTCCCAGAATCTTTTCTTCTCCAGACTAAACAACCCATTTTTAAATCTTGTTGCATTCCTCTGTACTTTCTCCAATTTGTCCACATCTTCACTGAAGTGTGGTGCTCAGAACTGGACACAGTACTACAGTTGAGGCCTTATCAATGCTGAGTAAAGTGGAAGAACTCCTTTTCATGTCTTGTTTATAGCACTCCTGCATCTCAGAATAATTTTTGCTTTTTTTCCCATAGTATTACAGTGTTGATTCATATTTAATTGTGATCCATTATAACTAGGGTTACCAGATAGCACCTGTGAAAAAACGGGATGGGGTTCGGGGATAATAGGCACCTATATAAGAAAAAGTGCCAAAAAAACAAGATTGTTCCTTTAAAAACGGGACATCTGGTCATCCTAATTATAACCCCCAGATCCAAGTGTATTACGTTGCATTTGTCCTTACTGAATTTCATCCTATTTAGTTCAGGGCATTTCTTCAGTTTGTCAAGATCATTTTGAATTCTAATTTGTCCTCCAAAGGGCTTGTATCCCCTCCCCTTGATCGCATCCATAAACTTCATAAGTATATATGCTGTTATCCAAATCAGTTATAAAGATATTGAATAGAACCAAACCCAGGATACATCCCTGAAGGATTTCACTCACTATGCTTTCCAGCTTGACTGTGAACCACTGATAACTACTCTCTGAATATAGTTTCCATCCACCTTATATTATGATCATCTGGGCTATGCATCCTTTGTTTGCTTGTGAGAAGGTCATGTGAGACAGGATCAAGAGCCTTCCTAAAGTCAAAATATATTACATTTACTTCTTCCTCCCATCACGAGGCATGTTACCCTGTCAAAGAAGGATATTAGATTGCTTTGAAATGATTTGTTCTTGACAAATCCATGTTAACTGTTACTTACCTTATTATCTTATAGGTACTTACAAATTGATTGTTTGATTATTTGCTCCATTATTCTTCCTGGGTACTGAAGTTAAGGTGATTGGTCTGTAATTCTCTGGATTGTCCTTATACTCCTTTTTATCAATTAGTACTATATTTGCCCTCTTCCATTCCTTGGGTATCTTTTCCATTCTCCATAAGTTCTCAAAGATAATCATTAATGGCTCAGAGATCTCTTCAGTCAACTCTCCTGAACTCTTTTCCCCTTAGATTTGCTTCCTATTTACCTAACAATTTTCTGAGTTTGCTAAAGTCTGCCTTCTTGAAATCCATTGTCCTTATTTTGCTGTTTTCCCTCCTACTTTTCGATAGAATCATGAACTCTATCATTTCATGATCACTTTCACCCAAGCTTCCTTCCATCTTCAAACCTTCAGCCAGTTCCTCCCTATTTGTCAGAATCAAATCTAGAACAGCCTCTCCTCTAATCGTTTTCTCCACATTCTGTAATAAAAAGTTGTCTCCAATGCATTCCAAGAATTTGTTGAATAATCTGTACCCTGCTGTATTATTTCCCCAAGAGATGCCTGGGTAGTTGAAGTCTTCCGTTACCACCAAGCGCTGTGCTTTGGACGATTTTGTTAGTTGTTTAAAAAAGCCTCATCCACATCTATACTGTCATCCTCAGTTAATTGTATTTTCCAAGAAGGACGTAACTTAGATAGTGCCAGAGCCCATATACTGTACCTAAAAGATGGCAGTTTGTGAAATATTTGTTAAATATTTTAACAACAGGGTTTTAGTGCCCTCTTAACTGCTTTGCAGTTCATAATAATGTTCTCCTAATTGAGTGTTAAAAGAATTATTTGTCTTTATTTTCACCTTGATTAAATTGGTCTCTTAAGTGAAACATATAATTGGGGCTAACATCTATTCACATTACTGACTTTATTAATCCTATTGACTTCACTGGAACTACTCAGATAAGTAAATTGAGCAAGTTTTTGTACTGTCTAGCTGAGAATTAAAATATTACTATCATGCATTTTTCCTCCTTCATCTTTTTTAAAGGACTGAATGTTTTGACTAAAGACCAAGAATTCTATTATATCTCCCAGTATTATCCTAATTGTTGTAAATTATGGGGGAATGGGGATTATAATAATGTCTGAAGACCTGGAAGGGAAAATACATGTATGGTAAAGCCCAAAAATGTTAATTCTGAATGGATTTTATCAAAGACTGTATGACTTTTCCTCCAAAAGCACCATATGCCTCTAGCTAATGTTCATTTTACAACCAGCTTTACCAAGCGTGCATTGTGTCTTCACTCCCAGAGGGCAATAAACTTTAATAGACTCTATGATACAGTATTCTCTTTCTGATTGCAAGGGTCAAGGTGAGTAGCTGAAAAAACAGGCAAGCTAAATATAAAGAACATCACTGTTTTCTTTATAAACAGGTAACCAGGGGCTAAATAGAATGCTTAGAACTCAATTCTGTCAACAAAACACAACTGGAAAAAAAGAGCTCCCTATTTGTAATTGCCTGGAAAATGCTTACATTTTCTTACATTCTTCTGTGAAAAACAGCTGTACATTTCATCTTTGTAGTAACTTCATGTGCTCCAGGGTGAGAGGGAATACCATAAAAGTTTCTGAATATAGAAATAAATAAATTGTAAGCTGTCAAGGTTAGGGCAAGGAGAGAGGCTACTGAGCTTTTGCTCATATTTTTAACAGCATTATATCCTGAACATCACCTATTTGGGAGTAAATGCTATTTTTAAAAAATGGTCAAAATAACCCCCAAATAATATAATTGGTAACTGAAAAATACTGGGTATTTTTATTACACCTCTAATAAAATAATAATATGCAGTATTACTTCCATCTGCAGAAGATTTGGGAAAGATATGCAAAGAAATATAGCTTTTTGTTTTTCTCTAAAACAATCTAATTAATTGGGAAATGCCCTTACATACATACCAAAATCAGGATGTTGAAATTGGAAGTCCAATCCACAGTTTCTGCTGATCAGGATTTAACATCATTACATAGAAGCATCAAAGCTGATGTAATCAGATTTTGATAAATCTCATAAAGTGATTTAAAAAAATAAGCAAGTCTGTGTTTTGACAGAGAAAATGGAGATTTGATTAAAACAGGTGTGAGCAGGCTGTGCCAGAATGTCTGTCATAGCAAACTAAAGGCAAGTGGAAGAAACAGCTAGCCCAGTGAAAGTAATGGCATAGAAATAAGTGGCTACATTTTTCAGAAGTGCCTAAGGCCTAAGTTCATAAAAGTTTTTAGGCACTTAAGTCTGTGCTTAGGTGCCTGAGTCCCAGATTTAGGCTCTACTGCAATTCACAAAACTCCCACTGAACTCTGTAAGTGTCTAAACTCATTCTGCACCTAAGATTTTTTTCAATAAAAAGTTCCCTAGGTGCATGCACGTTTGTCTCTGGACATGTGCACAGCTGCCCCACTTTAGGAGTCCAGACACCTATATCCCATCTAAGCTTCACAATGATTCACAAGTCAGGTAAAAATAACTTGCATGTGGGACCCAATCCAGTAGGCATACTCAGAGGCTGCCTACTGGATTTGACCTCTTAGGTGAGTTCACACAAAACAGGGTGGTGGCAGTAGCGCTCTCTCTCATAACATCTAGCCCAGTGGTTAGGGAAGTCACCTGGCATGTGGGAGACCCAGTTCAAGTTCTCCTCTGCCTGATGAGATTAAGGGATTTGAACAGGGCTCTGCCACCTTTCGGGTGTGTGCTCTATCCATTGGGCTATGGGATATTTTATTATGAGGCCCCCTCCAACTTTTCTGCTGAAGCTGTTTTCCTTTGGATAAATAATTAAAGAGTCATTGGAGAAGGAGGACAGGATCCTGGGTAGTCATTCTTATGGTTGGGTGCTCTCTGTCTCTCTCTCTCTCTGGCCAAAATGACGCTTTAAATATTTCTCCAAAGTGCAATGGCTTCAACAGGAGAGACCGAGGGAGCCCCAATTACATTATTCCAAAGCCCAATTGTTAGAGCACTCACCTGAGAGCGGTAGATCCTTGTTTAAATCATGTCTCCTCAACAGTGTGTGTGTGGAAGGGTGTCTTCTGCATCCTTGATGACTACCCAAACCACAGTCTAACATTGATAAAGTATGGGGTCCTCCTTCTCATCTTCCCAACCTCTGTCCCCTGACTTCTTGCAAAAATTGCCTTAGGTGCCTAACTCCAAAGAGGGTTCATGGTTGTGGATCAAAAATAGAGACAGGCACCTCCCTGCAGCACAGGCTCAGGTGATTATCTCCATGAGAGGGGCAGGGCTTATGACACATGCCTCTCTCTGACATTGTCAATAGGCTGTATAGCTGACTCCCCACCTAGTGTGCTGATTTTTGTGAATTCCACTCTAAGTTGCCTATCTCTCCCCACTCATTGTATAGGGAAGCATAGGCACCTAACTCAGGCTCTGTGAATCACTGTATTTCTGTGATTTCCTAGGCACTTAAAAGATAAAACCATCACAACACCTAAGTATCTTTGTGAATCTATGGCTAAGTGACTTATTATGAACCTAGCCCTTATTGACTTTTGGTTGGACTTAGGCTTCTAAATTCTTAGGTACTTTTGAACATCGTACCCAGTCATATTACACTGGGATAGATACTATTTTTTTTTACATTAGATCTTTCTTTCTTTCCTTCTTAGTAGTGCTACTTAACATGAGTAACTGCATCCGAAGAAGTGAGCTCATGCTAAATTTACAAGTACTCCTGTTTTTTTTGCGGATACAGACTAACACGGCTGCTACTCTGAAAAGTGGCACAATACAGCATGAAACATCTCTTGACTTCTCAGACAGGTTTCAGTGACGTTACTGCAGAGTTCAATCTAATTTTAGGAAAAGTAGTTTCCATTATACTATAGAAGAACAGTTTAACTAGTTTGGTTTTTTTTTACATTGGGCCAGATTCTGCCATTCTTAGTCATAGTCATGTTAAACAGCATCTTACTCTGTAAATAGTCCATTCATCTCCATGGGACTACTCACAGAATAAACTGCCATTCAACATAAAAGTATCAGAATCTAGCACATAATTTTTTTTCTGCTGCTGAAAAGATTGTTTATGATAAGTTGCTTGTAAACAAGTCTTTTAAGGACAGATTTTTTGTAAAGATGGATATGAGCTAATACCTAGATTTTCATTAAGCTTGCATCTTCCTTTTTTCTTGTTCAGATATGATCCAAAAACTGATACTTGGACAATGGTGGCTCCATTGAGTATGCCTCGAGATGCAGTTGGTGTCTGTCTTCTTGGTGATAAATTATATGCAGTGGGTGGATATGATGGCCAGACATACCTGAACACTATGGAATCATATGACCCTCAAACTAATGAATGGATGCAGGTACTTTTAAACTTGTTTTATTTTTTTTTCACAATGAATTAACATTAGTAAGTAGCTCAGACTGCCATAGCTGTAAAATTATTCCTAATAGCAGCGCCGGCTCCAGGCACCAGCATTCCAAGCTGGTGCTTGGGGCGGCAGTCCCTGTTTTGCCCCCAAGCAGTGTGCTGCATTGCCACTGCAGAGGGCGGAGGACAATCCGTGTGCCCTTAGGGCGGCAGGCGCGTTTCCGTGGTGAGGGCAATTCGGCGTCAGCTTCTATATTTAGCTGTCCGGGGCGGTTTCAGCTAAACATAAAAGCTGCCGCTGAATTGCCGCCGCCTCGGAAACGCGCCTGCCACCCTAAAGGCACACAGACTGCCACTGCCGCCCGCGGTGGCAATTCAGCGCCCTGCTTGGGGCAGAGAAAACTGTAGAGCTGGCCCTACTAATAGTTCAACAACTATTATGATACGAGTTTCCCCAGAAGGAACAAGAAAAATGTGTCTCCTACGAAACCAAGAAGAGACAGATAAAATCGTTGCTAAAAATATTATCTAGCTATGCTTTTATTAAAATTTTTAATCTGTCTAATTTTCAATTGAAATGCTATTTTCAGTCTGCATTTTCAGTATACTGGTTGAAACTGAATCTGTAGTTGTCAAAAGTGGCTCTGGTGTTTTGTTTGGTGACAAATACGTCATGCAGATTTCTGCGAAAGCAGTTTGTTTCCTTTGTTTACCATGTAGAGTTTTCTTTTCACTCTCTCCTTCCATTGCCTTAATTTAATGGACACTATGAAATATGATGAATGCTGAAGTATAAAAAATGTGACTTGAAATGTGGAATATACAGCTGTGGTATGATGGGTGGAACTAAGCTGATGGCAGAAGAAACATAGACTGGCATGGTTTATGAATGCCTGGAATATTTTGGAGACAGAGCAATGGCTTTCTAGTATATTTTGGAAAAGTTCTGTTTCTTACCACTCTGTCTCTTTGTGTCATCACTTATTGCTAATGAAAACACAAGCGTATGATTTATTGATTATGCATCCTGTGATATGACAGGCCAATGGGGAAAAAAAAATCAAAAAGGCATAAAGGTATGACAATCCCCATAAAAAAGTGTGAGCAACTGGGTTTTGTAGAATTCAGTAATAAGAAAGCTTTCTGATTTTTAGGTTTTTCTGGAGTAGCCATTATGATGGTGCTAGAACAATGAATGAACCACCTAATCTTCCACAGGCCATGCCGTTGCAGTCCCACCCTTCTACAGCAACTAATTCTGTTCATGGGTTGAAATAGCAAGCAATAGCCCCATTATACTTGCATAGGGAGCAGGAATCAAGTTAGGAACACTGGAGCCTCATGGTTTTGAAACTAGTAACCCTGACTTTTACACATCTGGCTCCTGCCTGCTTGGGATCAGACTGGAGACTTTCTCCACAGTATTCAGAATATGGAAGGCTTAGCAACTGTTCTCATCCTCCACCTCATGCAGCCTCACCAAATGAATCAGGTATTGCAGAAGTCTTGCTTTCAACCCTCTGCACTGTGGGTTAATTTCACCCAGAGGACAATCAATTTATGTGAACATTGATATCGTTATCTTGGGAATTCTTTTTCCTGGTTAAAAGTCGCCTTCACAAATTGCTATGGAAAGCGTGAGTGAAGTATCGCACAGTCTAGTAATCTGATAAATATGTGTGCCTGTGCATATATCAGTGCACAGACACCTGTTTTTGTCAAAGTGAAATTGTTTCTAACTCTGGATTTTAAAAGATTATAAAACAAGTATTGAACTATATACTTTAGGATTTTGTTGTGCTTTAGTGTAATTAAAAATAAATCTTATTGTCTCCCACTGATGGATACAAGATTAATGTGGGTACTTCCCACTAATCCTCTTGGGAACGTCAGGCATAAATCCATTAGGACTTAATTCTACCACCTTTCCTCATCCTGTGTAGTATCTTTCCACCTTGAATGGGATTACTAATATAATAGACATGAGGAAAAGCGGTAGAATCTGGTCCTTAATTAATGAGGTGAGAATAGACTTTACTATGTTCTTATAAAAAAGAACAGCGAATCAGCACTGTCTTTGAATCGCATATTGTTTTGATTTGTCATAACAACATGTCTTAAAGTCTGAAGGAAAAATCCTGCCTTCAGCCATTTTGCATGTAGCATGGCCATGAAGTACACAGTAGGTCACACTTCCTACTGCAGCATAAATGCTGCAAAAGCAACCACAGAATGACTGAGTGGCAGCTTTTCATATCCTGGATCCAGGCCGTAGGAAGGATTTCTGGAGCCACATGTTCAGTGTTATTCTGGAACCATATTGTTCCACCAGCCCCACAGGAAGGGGGACTTTACTACAGGAAGTCAATGCTATTCATTGGAATTCATTTTGCAGGAGAGGTGGAATTTTAAGGCTCCACAATTCTATTATAAGGTCCACAGTACAAAGCATATTTCCTTAAGGAAGGATGAGATTTTGGCCTGTATCAGCACCTCAGCTTTTAACATTCTGGTCTTTTTTTTGTGGCTTTGTGTCTCATCCTTCAATTTCACCCTTAGTGGCCTTTGAAGAGTTATAATAGTTCTGAACTCTACACTGGCAAAAGTGGAATATATATAATACACTATACATATAAGGATGCTATTCATTGTTCACTCAGGAAAAGTAGTGATAACACCAATGATTCCCAAGATTACAATTCTAAGAGTTTGGTTATGTACAGTAGTAATGTTATGGAAAATCATGTAAAAGGTAATTTCCCTTACCCATACTACAGTGTAATTTTTAGCTTTCTCAGTACCTTGTGGGTGCCAGGATGCTTATTAAAATGTGTTTAAATAATGATTTTAGATTTTAAATATAATTTAAAAGTCTCATGAAGTACTTTCCACTCCTCACTTTTTAGTTCTGCCCTTCATCTGTAGTTCTGATAATTTGGCTTGTGTTATACAGGAGGTCAGACTAGATCAGGGGTTGGCAACCTCTGGCACACGGCTCGCCAGGGTAAGCACCCTAGCAGGCTGGGCCAGTTTGTTTACCTGCCGCATCGGCAGGTTCGGCCAATTGTGGCTTCCACTGGCCGCGGTTCGCTGCTCCGGGCCAATGGGGGTGGTGGGAAGTGGCTCGGGCGAGGGATGTGCTGGCCACGGCTTCCCACCGCCCCCATTGGCCTGGGACGGTGAATCGCGGCCAGTGGGAGCCGCGATCGGACAAACCTGCCAATGTGGCAGGTAAACAAACTGTCCCGGCCCTCCAGGGTGCTTACGCTGGTGAGCTGCATGCCAGAGTTGCTGACCCATGGACTAGATGATCACAATGTTCTCTTCTGGCCTTAGAATCTATTGTTTTTGTTCCATCAGAGTGAACATAGTGTCATGTTTTTCTTGGTAATTATTGTCCCTTAAAATTCTGGTGTCAGAGACTGACCTAAAGTGCATGTTCAAGAAAGATGGTCTTGCTGTTGAGGTGCTGGACTAAGAGTCAAAAGGTCTGTCTTTAATTCTAGGCTGTGACATACTTCTTGTGTGACCCTGGGCAAATTACTTATTCTCACTGTACCTCAGTTCCTCATCTGTAAAATACTTCTTTTCTCCCACTGTTTGTCTATTTAGTCGTAAAGCTGATTCTGCTATCTAACGCATATTGCATAGCACTGTATTCCATCATGGAATGTTGGGGTTTGTATGTTACATAAATTTAGCTGGTAGAACAACACCTCAAATGGACTCTCAAGTGTTACCTTAAAATACCACAACATTTAAATCATTGAGACAAAATAGTGTTATTACAAGAATTTGTGGCAAGCACATAGTAGCAGAAGCTATGAGTCATCACTGTATCTGGCAGTTATTGCCATTAAAATGTAACTTTTGCAAAGACCACAGCAGTAGCCCAATCACTTTCTATCCTAAGTATAAATGGACACTGGTATTGCAGATACCAGTTTGTGATAGCTGTGGGGAAATGTAAACATTGCTACACTGTGTTAAATGTCTTTCAAAAACAATAGAAAGCAAGTCAGTTCCATGGAAAATATTTCATGACATATTTTATATACTATGCAAGAATAAGAGAAAAGCAGTTAATCAAAAGTAATCAGGAAGGGAGCTATCTCCTAAACCCAAAATGCTAGCTGAGACCTGAGGCTCTGTAAATGTACAGATAAGAGATAATCCCTACTCCAAAGAATTTACAACAAAACAGGCAAAAAACTTGCTCAAAATCACATAGAGAACAAATAGCAAAGCCAAGAATCAAACCCAGACTTCTTGAGTCCCAGTCAAGTGCCTAATCGTAAAACCATACTGCCTCGCTATCCTCATACTTTTAACTGAGTACTGTATGATAAAAGCAAGTACTTTGAAAATTACAATACTACGATATCACTGAGTTCTGTATACTTTTGGTAGTTCAGCTGCTATTAATGTTGACAGTTCATGAATAATATGTGCCACAATACTTCTGCCACTTCTTGTGTGATTTTCTGTTAATTTGCATATTTTTTTTATGCAGATGGCTTCCCTAAATATTGGAAGAGCTGGTGCCTGCATCGTAGTCATCAAGCAACCGTGACTTTGTCAGCACTGCTTTGGATTTTACTGACTGTGAAATGTTTATTTTTCTATCAGACAAGAATGATAACTTTGTGAAAAAAAGGGTTTTCATAGTGAATACTCTGTTGATCACAAAGTAGAGGAAATTTGAAAATGGGAAAGATTAAGGATTTATGCCCTGACCAGTCATTCGAAACTGTTCAGTCAGTGAACAAGAAAAAATCAGTCTGTTGTAGGAGCAAATGTGTAAACGTACCACAGTAAGTTCAGGTACTGTTCTTGAGAATGTGTACTGCAGAGCTGCATAACTGGAAGCACCCAGGGCTAACTCTTCATAAGGAGCAGAAGGGATAGGAGAACAGTTTTCATGAAACAAAGAGGTTTGACTGTGGAACCATCACAGCACATTCAGTTACTTTTTCAACTTTGGTTTTATTAATAGGAAAAGTAGACATAACGTGATGTTTTTCTGACAAAATCTTATCTTCAAAGGGGTCATGGCTTTCCCAGTTAGACATGTGGTTAGACAAGAAGAGGGAATCAGTTCTTATTAAAGTAAAGAGGAAAGGTTGAAAGGTCTGAATATGTGAGCACTCCTACTCGTTCAAAATGATTAAGCTGCTTCTCTATAGTCTGAGGGGAAGTAAATGAACAAAATAAAACAACACAATGCTTGTTTCAGTAATGTTGGACTGTCCCTCCTTGTCAGAGTTGAGAATCAGAGATTGCCCTGAAATCATATCCTGAGAATTAGCACAAACTCAATGCAGAAAGAAGAGCAAGCTTTTTAGTCCCATTGAGACTTTGTGGCAAAAAAATATGAGTCCAAGGACCTGTCTCATAAATCTACCTTAATCTTGTATTCAAATCAAGCATGTGGGTTCTGGGCACATTAAATTTTTTATTCATCTTCTGCATATAGAAGCCCCTGGAAGCCTGAAAGACAGCTACTTCTATTCTGTTCTATCATTTAACAGATGAAACATGACTCAGCAATGGAAATTTCTTTTGCCTAAGTTTGATAGAAGCCTCATTGCAGATAGACAAGAGGGATAAAAATGTCATTACATTTTCTTTTTTTCAAAACCACACACTCAACTTTCCCTGATTCTAGATGCCATAAACCCTTCCATTTTATTACTGAAAGTTATTGCAAGTAAGGGATGGATTAGAAATGTATGCAAGTAGAATAAGACAATATTAGACCATCATGAGCTAAAGCATTCTGTATAGAAAATGTACTAGACCCTTGTGTGCTTCCTGTTAAGGTTTATCAACTACAGTAATAAAGCTACATCATGCTTTTGAGTCAGCAATAGTGCTGAGTTTCATATTTTCTAATTGCTCAGTTGAATCAGTTTAAAACCTAATGGAGGGTGAGGATCCCAGAGATCACAGCATTCAAGGGGGCACATGAAGTGTGGGGAATGGGCCTACTGGTAGAAAACAATCTTTTTCTCTGAACCAATGCAGATCTCTTAGGAAAAAAGTTTGTAGTTCAATTACAGACGTCACTCAGTTTGTAACAGTTCAGAATTATTCGGAACTGGTTTACCTTTAGTTGTTTTGAATGCAATTCTGGCTGAAGACAAGACTGTTTAGTATTTGATCAGAATGGAAACCTTTGAGACCACTTGGGTTGACAAGAATATAAAGATAGAGATAATGTCACCCCATCACTGAGTGACCTGACCTGTTTCCTGAGTATGAGATAGCATGAACCAACTTTCATATCAAGGCATAGATGCTGGTTTGATCTTTGTGCTCTTCTCTGTGCTAGTGTGAAGGCAGTTGCAAATGTTTGTGTGGAGCTTACACTCAGACATTTGGCTCTTGAATTACAATTAGTCTCTATAGCAGGCAAGGGCAAGCAATCTTTACGGGCAGTATGAAACTAGAATCCTACAGTCTGAATTTAGGAATAAACCCGGGTTTTTTATGTGATTGTACTACCAGAGGGTTTCACCATTAACTGGGCCTTACAGTGGGAAAAAGTGATGGTCTGGTGTCTTCCCACTCTTTTCCCCACCCAAAAAAGAGTTGATATATTCCAACTTTTTTCTTGTGTACACTTCTTTAATTTTTCAGCCAACAGTGGTGAAAGTTGCAATATGACATAGCTATATAAACAGTAAATCCTACCATTATTTGAATGAAAATTTATATACATATTAAAAATGTTACAGCTCAGCTACCAAGTGTATACCAACTGCAAGCAGTTTCCTTCTATTTTACTAGTCATAGGAACAGATAACTCACTTAATAGCAGGTTAAAGTGAACAGGGCCATCTCAGGGCCAGTAGATCACATAAATCACAATTAAGCCCTACTTTTAGGGTTTAGGTAGGATTTAAGTGGTGTATAACACCTTTGCTGACCCTTGGTACAGGAGTAAATTCCATCCTCAATAATTTGAGATCTTAAATGAGGTTTTGAATTAATTATATTTTCTAATAATATCTCAGTTCCCCTTAAGTGCATCAATTTCTACTTAACCAGTGATATGACTATTTGAAGGGAGGACACGGAACAACCAAGTAAAATAAGAAAGTAAAATATTTAATAATGTATACATTTTTCTTTTTCTTAAAGGTTCCTATTTCTGCTAGTAGTAGATAGAATATTATTAAAACAGAATTTTTGTCATATTAAAATCTGCATACTGTACACCTAAATATGTGCTTTTAAAACCAAAATCATGAGATTTTTAAAAACACAACTTGGAAGCTAAAAATAAATAAAATTCCAAGTGCATCTGTAGAGACAAACAAATGATTTTGCAAAGATCTTTTAAATTCAACCTCCACAATTTCCCCCAAAGTACTTTATATGCAGTACAGAATTGAAATATGAATAGCAACCCTGGATATTAACCTTCAGAAAAGAATTACCATACATTTACTCCAGATATGTTGAGGTTTGTATTGTAACTCTGTTTTACTCATTTTTATCCATGATTTTCTCATACTCTTTTGTACATTCCCTCTTTATTTTTTTTCAATTATTTTCTCTTTTGTAATCTCTCTGTACTTTCTCTACTTGGCTAACTATTCTCTCATCCAAAATTTCAAGCTTTCTCCACTGTTTCTTACTTACAACAAAGGTGGAAGACTGTGATTCTTGATCTATCTTCATTATATTTATACTTGTACAGATCCATATACAATGTAGATTAAAGGCAAAAATTGACCTCCCTTCAGTTTCTGTATGTCAGTAGAACTTTTTGACTTCAGAGTTGTTGCATGAATTTTATTAAGGGAGAAAAGTTGCGGTGGGATTTTTCAAAAGTTCTGTGTTGGCTTAACTCTGCTCTTGTTGTGTCGAAGGAATTTTTACATTTGACTACAAAGGGAACAGAGTTAAGCCAACACTGAGTGCCTTTGTAAATCTTACCCTTGAAGTTTATAGTCCATATACCCCCAAATAAAATAGTCAGGGAATACACTGGTTTTAAAGCCATTCCTGTTAGCCAGTGTTGAAGCAAACACTAATAACTTTGAAGGAATAGTAGATGTGCCAATATGTTTCAAAGACCAGATTCTGCCTCCTTTATTCATGTTGAATAATACCTTTCTCTGCAAGTAGTAGTAAGTAAAGTAAAGTAGATAAATTCTAGATTTAATCACATAGTGCAAAATGGAATTACTAACTTGTTAATTTGAAAAACAAAACAAAACACCCTCTTGCTTATGGAAAAAGCTTGTAAGTGTCATAAAAGAATGGATTAGGAGGGATTTGAATGGCAGTTTGGCAAGCCAGGATTGAGAAACAATCTCATAGTAAACTCAGTTTTCCAAGAGAGGGTCCAATCCTGCAGGCCTTCTACCTACATAACGCCAATTGATGCGGGCTCACAGGATTGGTCTCTCTGTTAATTTACTCTATAGTTTGTCATAGTGCTATTGCCAGTAGTGCATGATATAATTTTGATCACAGACCAATAGCTAAAGATCACATTGGACTGTATTTATTTTCTGAATATTTTATTCTGGATATTTTTGGCTCAATTTGAATAGAAAGTCTGTAAATTAAAATAAGAAGTTATACAGAAATAGCTAGGAAATACATCAATCATTTTTTGTATTGGTAGTTTTCAATTTTTATGGCATATCATTTATAGTGCAATAGCTGAATCCTATCTCTTTAACATCATTTCAATGTAAAAGAATGATTTTTTCTTTTGATAATTACATAGAAGACAGATTTATAGTCACATATGAAACCTGCCAAAATATTAAAACATTGTAAGGGTATATTAAGGGAGTTGTCTAGCTCAGGGATCAGCAAACAGACTGTCAGGGAAATCCACTGGCAGGCCGAGATGGTTTGTTTCTTGCAGCATCCACAGGTTCAGCCGATCGCAGCTCCCATTGGCCATGGTTCACCGTTCCAGGCCAATGGGGGCTGCGGGAAGTGGCAGTCAGCACATCCCTTGCCCTGTGCTGCTTCCCGCAGCACCCATTGACCTGGAACAGTGAACTGCGGCAAGCGGGAGCTGCGATCGGCCAAATCTACAAATGATGCAGGTAAACAAACCATCCCAGTCCGCCAGGGGATTTCCCTGATGGGCCAAAAGTTGCCAGTCCCTGGTCTAGCTCATATTATTATTATTATAAGCACTAACATTAATTGGTACAAGGAAATTATTATGACTTATATATGAAAGATATATTGACTGCCTTTGTATTTGTGTAAAAGAAAACATAACTGAGACTCCATCAGATATTCAGTGTTTATATATGCATTCAAGTCAAATGTGTCTAAAGAAAGCACTATATTAGATTAACTAATTCACTATGTTAGATTCACTTTAATTTCCATTAAATTTAAATTAAACTTACTTCTCATTTTCTATAATAAACACCCTAGTTAGAAGTTTCACATACGCTCAATATGCCAAATTCCTCCCTTAGATACATTCAGATGATTCCCGTTTACTTCAGTGGGAGTGACTCACAAGCAAAATTAGAATTGAAGGCAAAATTCGACCTTTGATATGCCTAGGCCAACACTGGCAAAGCTGTAGTTAAGTGAGAACTGTGGGCCACAGCTCTTCTACCCTGCCTCCAGTGAATCCAGCTCCATTTAAACCTGCAGTACTCATACTCCTTAGGTCCCCCATGGACAGAGGTGTTAAGGATAGCATTGCAATACACGGTCTATACATATTGGTATGTAAACCCACTGCCCCACAATCCCACATTTTATTCAGACTACTTCAGCCTCTAGCAAAAATATTCTGAGGAGTGAATGGAGATGGGTGGGCCATGTAGCTTCATGGAGGTCATAGTCAGGTCCATTTTATTATTTTTAAGCAGCAGGAAATATATATATAACTGTAAATTTACAGGGTATTTTTAAGTAGGATTCATAATCTGCCCAAAGTTTGAGAACTTGAAATCCAGTCCCATGCCTGTATGGAGCCCCAGTGACTTAAGCCATGGTCTGTGCTGATACAAAGCTTCTCCAGTATAGGTCTGATTGTGGGAACAGGACCTACAGCTATTTCTACACCATTAATGTATGCCATGTCTCCACTAAATGCACCTACTGCCTGGTTTTGGCTCTGTCTGTTGAAAACTAGAAACTGTACATCAGTTCTAAGTACAGAGAATTACAGTAGAACCCAATGTTCTTATTCTATTTCAGAGCCTGTATACCACTGTGCACTTTTTATAACAGAATTATTTCTTAGAAGTACAGCAGGTATAATATTGCAGCATACCAGTAACTAGTTATTTATCTTGATAGAGCTAAAAAAGGTTTGAGAATGGCATAACCAAAACATTTATTGTCCTCTTAAAACATAAACCAGTTTTCAAAACTTGATGGCACAATCAAAGTTATGCATGCATAAGTATAACTTATGTGTAGTTAACCTTTTGACTAAGTTCCTCCCACATCACTAACCAATAACATCCTACGTTAGGTTATTCATGTTATGCCATGCCACTTTCTGCTATCTGTGTAATAAATTTTAAAAGAGGGCATTTTCAAACATACAGGCCTAAATTTACAAAAATGTGTACCTAAATATATGTGCACTTTTCCATGCTCCCAATGTAAGTGTGCACATCTCTGAAGTGTGTGCCTATGTATATGTGCATGCCTAAGTTTGTATTCAAAAGTGCAAGGGTACTTATGCACTCACGACTTTGAAAATTTGAACCACCATATTTACTACTTAGATCTGAACCTTTTTCATAGTGTGCATGAAACAGGCATGTGATTAAATCAAAGTATTGTTTGGACAGGTGTCAGTAAAAATGAGTATCTCCTCCAACTTTAATGAAGGTTTGATTCAATATTAATTCTTTACAAAATGTAAAATACAGTGTTAAATGTAAATTATACATCAAAATGGGATGACAATAGGTAATATCTGAGGGATAATATAATGCAATTTAAAATATATATTAAATGTAATATGTATATTAGAAAAATAGAGATTCGTGAATTCCAAAAGCACCATTCACTGAAAAGTGTTTTATTTTCAACAGTAGCAGTCAGATTTTGGGGGAATAACTTTGCAACCAGTCTGTTGGCTCATAAATGTGTAGACTAGTTGCATTTTTAGCACTGTGTTCTTGTGGTGCTGCATGTAAAATAGGTACTTGACCTGGCGTTGACCACATCAGGAAGAAAATAGTTATTTATCCCATAGCTATACTTAAAATCTGTGTTGAAAGACAGTGGCTCCAAATCCATTCTAGAAGTCTGGTAGCATGTTTTAAAAATTGGGACTGCTCAATTCTGGGCAAGTTTTACACCCAATGATTCAAGTAAAACAACAAGCTCTGAGCTATATGGACACAAGCACTAGATCAGAATAGATTGTTAATATGTAAGTATAACTTCAGAACTATCCTTGATTTTAAAAAAAATGAATGAACCATGCAATGTCTATTCACCCCAGTCTAATTTAAATGAGAAAATGACAAAAAAAAAATTCAACAGAATAGTTATTCTTCAGCCTTATTCTCAGTCTCTAATATATAGCAGATCTAATTGCTGTAACCTTAAATTCCATTGCCAATCCCCTCATTATAGTATTTCTGAATAATGCATGAAGGTTAGAGCCACTCAGGGGAATAGAGGCTGCTGAAGGTCCCCAAAGCTGCAAAACTACAGTGGTTCTCTTATGCTGAGGGAGATCAGTGATGGGCAGGTGAAGGATAGACTGTAGCTATTTAGCCCAAAATTATGTGTATTTAATATTCACAAACCACTATGTGGGGCTGCACGGGAGTGTCAACTCTATTCTAGATCAAGGGTTGGAATAGCAGTTGTGGAAGGGCTGTGGGGCTGTCCCATTTCCATGCCCCACAACTTCTACATAGCTCTCCTTACTAAGGGCTTGATCTTACAAGAGAAATTGTAGATGTTCAGCACCTCTCATGATCAGGACCATAACCTATTTGTTCAGGTTTTGTACAGGTCAGGAAAGGCACTTAAGTTAGGAAACATTCACCTTGGTCTTCAGACAAGAGATACAGTGAGCATTATTTCTCAGAACACAATCACCTTCTGTCTAAGACTGGTGTGAACTGAGCTATATCTATGAAAGGCTATCTTGCAGAGCACCTCCTGTGAGACAGAAATTATCCTTTGTGTATCACTAGAGTAATTTGTTCTATAAGCAAGATCTAAGAAAACTGGTGTTGCTCTTCAGAGGTAATAAGAGGTTCATCTGCAGTAATTTTCATTGCCTAATGCGGGTGTTTTTTTTCCCCCTTTTTCTTTTTAGCAGTGCCATGGCTTTGAAAGCATGTCTGTGTAGATTTACACAGCACAATCATGTAGTCGCAGAATAGGGATGTTGAACTCTACATGAAGGTATAGTGTAGGAACTAAGACTATCCAATAAGGTTGGTACAAACTGAGACCCTGATTAAGAAACAGATGTGGGAATTGTGTGTGGGAAAATATGGACACCTTCGGATCTGAGAGTTTAGACTAAATAATATCTAGTGCATTTTTTTGCCTGAGACAAAGAACAGGGGAAGATGGTGTCATCCTCACATAGTGACAAGTGGAATGCCAGTTTTCATCTGTTAAGGATCATTGTTATTGTTTATTGAGCACAATTAGAAGTGTGGTGCTAGATGCACAAAGGAGGCTGTGAGTCCTGCAGTGGGCTTGCAGTCCAAGGGCTTGATTCTGTGTGAGCTCCAGAGTCACTGAAATAGTTGATTTCTGAAGATTTAGAGCCTCAAAGAATCAGGTCCTAAGATAAAACAAAATAGCACAGACTGTTAGACGTAAGACATAGTCCTGAATTTGAGAAAGAGGAAAAGGTTTCAGTTGTCTCGTTTTTTTGTTTGTGTATATGTTTTAAAGGGGGATTGGAATGAAGTACATCTGGTGCACAAGAAGAGAGAGGCTTGTAGTTGTAAAAACAGGATGGATGAATAACCATCCATTTCTTTACTCTTTTGACATCTAGAGTCTGGTAGATGTTTGGAAAGACTCCCATTAAAAGAGATATTGTCATGTTAAAAGTATTGTCCCTTCCACCTCTTCAGACAGAGGACACTAAAACTGGGTGGATCTCTCACAGGAAGCATGAAAGTGTGTGATTCAGGGAAGGAGAAGTCCAACTCACAGTGGCACTGGTTTTGCACATGGAGAGGAAGCAGAATATGCACATAGCCTTCTATCCTAACTAACCCTAACCATTCAGCAGTTAACACCAACAATCAACTTCTACTGTGAATAAAACCACTTTCATTTTCTACTGCCAAACACCATTATGATCTTCAGAAGGTGTAGAGCTCTGTCTGAAATCAATGTTTGCTGTTTTCCAGCTCCCTCAGCATGATCTCCTTCACTAGACATACCCTCTCTACCCTCAAATGTTGCAGCAGCAGTTTGGATCACACAAGAACAAGGGCAAAATTTTCAAACTCTGGAGTCTGAAGTTAGACACCTAAATTCAGATTTGTATACTTCTGTCTATCTACATTTGTATATGGTCAGCCATTACTATAATATCTGAACAGGGAAGCAGTGTGGGCCAAGGATGTGCTGGCTGCGGCTCCCTGCAGCCCCCATTGGCCTGGAGCGGTGAACCATAGCCAGTGGGAGCCACGATCAGCTGAACCTGTGGATGCGGCAGGTAAATGAACCGGCCCACCAGGGGCTTTCCCTGAACAAGCAGTGGAGCAGCTGTGAGAACCACTATTATAAATTTGAAATAACTGAACCATTGTGCAGCTAATATAGATATACTGGTTTTTGTTGTTGTTTTGATGTGATCATCACCTGTTTCTTTCTTTTAATGAAACATTACTTTAATCTGGAATTAGATAAATTGATTTTCATTGGGTGTTGTGGATTCTCAGCATTGCTGGAGAAAATAGACCATTTGCTTTGGCTACCTACATGTAGATTTGGGTGCTTAACTTTAGGCTTCCAAAGTTTGAAAATTTGGGGATGTATGTTTTATTTATATATTTATTAAATAATACTTTTTTTTTTATCAAAGTGCCATAGATTTGGATGGTACTTCACAGACAAATAAAATGGCAGGTTTCTGCTACAAGGCACTTACAAGCTAAATGTAATCTATTTATAAATCTGGTGTATGGCAGAAATGTATTTAAGCTATGTTCGGTTGTGTTTAGCAGTCACTAGGGTTATAGAGTGTGATACATCATCAAACAGAAACAAACAATATGGAACCAAGATTTTCATTGTTTCTGATATTCTTGCATGATTGTGCACAAAAATATACAATGCCTGATTTTTGTTCATACTATCATATATTAAGAGTAATTCCACTCAACTTAGTGGATTTACACTGGTTTAAGAGTAGACTCGGGCCTTTAGGGCACAACTAAGGCCATATCTACACTACAGTCGCTACAGGGCCACAGACACAGCACTGCAGCTCTGCAACTGGAGCATTGTAGTGTAGATGGTTTCTGCAGCAGGATTTTTTCTATTGTTGTAGTTAATCCATCTCTCCGAGTGGCAGTGGCTAGGTCAACGGAAGAATTCTGCCACAGCAACCTACCCCCTACACCACAGGTTAGGTCGGCTTAACTGTGGCGCTTAGGTTGTGAATTTTTCACACCCCTGAGCAATATAGCTAGGTTGATCTAATTTTTAAGTGTAGACTAGGCCTAAGACTGCAAAGGCAGAGCCATGACTGGGATGGGGACTAGGCACACTGCTCAAGTGGCTGTGGCTGGAAGTATGATGCTAGTGGGACATGCTAAACCATTACAAAATTTGTAGCCATTGAAGTCCAACCAATGTATAGGATCAACAGGGCCATATTCTTGCCTTTGTTCCACCCAAATACATTTTACTTGCATATGCATACCTTGCACTCCCCAGCACATGCAACCCAATTATGGCTGACTTCTGTGTGGCTGCACTGCAAGAAAAGGGTCCATGAGCCCTCCCTGCAACTGTACCAGAGCTAGAGTGGTCATGTCTGTACTCATGGTAATTAACAATATATCTCAACAATGAGCCTCCAAACTCCACAAAGTGCAAGTGCCATTTCTGCAGCTATCTCATGTAGCCTTTTTTGTCTTGGGATTCTATGGATACACATGTTTACTGTGAAGAACTGCAGAGAAAAAGTCGTTTTTTAGTAGTTTGGAATGTATAAGAAACATACTGTGAAAATGTACAATAGAAATATGTTTGTAAATCAATTCAAATACTGTGTTAAAATTTGCAATATTTGCAGACCAGTTTACAGAATGTTACTCTGTTTACCCTCATTGCCATTATGTTTCAGACACTTATGTATAGGATGCAAGTGGAGACATGGAGCACAACATTGAACTTTAGAAAACTGACTTCATTTGCCACAACTCGTTTTTAAAGAAATCTGAATCCTGAACATGTCATTGTGCAACAATAAATCTGCCTGTTTTAATGTTCTACTGTGGTGATTTTATTAAGTGGTTATGACAATGCATTTAAGTGTTTGTGTTAGTCTGCTTTTAAACACACGCTCACTCTTTGTTCTCTTGTTAGCATATGGGAGGCAGTGTATAAAATATTTGAGAATCTAGTAAATGTTATGTCACTTGCCTTTTTCTTTGTAAGTTGAGACAACTCAGATTGTATCCTATGCCATACAACATCGTCATCCACAATGCAACTTTCTTTTTTTTTTTTTACTCTTCTACGACTTTTAATAATATGGTCTGGACTTTTTTAATGAATGTGTTTTGGTTGTTTTAAGATAAAATAAAGTGATGGGGATGGGTGCACAGATATATAGAGCAAGCTTTTAAGAAGCCCAGCACAGAGACCAAACACTGATGGGTGAATTCGCAGACGTCATGGATAGTGAGTCTGATAGTCCTTTAATGTGATGGTCAATCTCTATATATGTAGTGATAACTGAATAGAAAAAGAAACACCTAAGGAGTTTGGGGCTTGTGAGGATCAGAAATATAGGGACAAATATTCCAGTCCTTACTCAGTTTTTACTTGTTTCCTAACTAGGCAAAGCTACTGACTTCATTCCTGGGCAGGAATGATGGTCCAGTGGTTAGACGCTAGCCTGGCATGCCGAAGAGTCAGGTTAAATTACACCACAGACGGGGTGTGTAACACCCCACAGGCAAGTCCCATATCTCTATGCTTCAATTCTGTAAAAATGGTATTTAGGGCTGCATTTTGACTTTATCCTCACAACATGACTGTGAGGTAAAGTATCTAATACATTTTTATATAAGTACAGTATTTTTAGCCATTCTTTTTATCCACACAGTGATCCACACTTCACAGCTAGGATTAGAATCTATTTCTTTCTCTCAGCAGCAGGTTTCTTGCAGGAACCTTCAGAGGCTCCACCCCAAAACTCTATAACAGATATATTTAATGATTAAGGTGAGAAGGTCAAATAATGCTCCTTTTGAACTCAATGTGACATTTGCCATTGGCTTATATGGAAGCAGAATTGAGCCTTGTAGGTAAGTTCTAGAGGTTACTCCAATTATCAGCTAGCATGTTGCTAGAACAATACAAAATATATTCTATTTTATTGTTCTGGACATAAATTGTGGGACATAAATAAAAATTCTCTGGAAAAATGACAGCACACCTGTGCAACTTCATCTTGTTTGAACACAATCCTAAATTACTTACATGGGCAACATTACAATGGCTTTTTGTTCATAAATGTTCTATTTAATTCTATTTATACTTCCAGGCTTCTACTCTAAATTTTGTTTGCTTCAAATAATTACTCTCTCTTTGCATCTAATTTGAAAACAGATTTCTATTCCATCAAAGTAATAGCACTGTATTTTATCAGTAAGTGGCAATAAATAAAAAAACTAATAAAACCTTTCATTTTCTATAGTAGTAATGTCAGCAAATAAAATTACAACCAACGTTGGTAACTGGACTTTTAGTAGACTATCTTATTTGCTGATAATCAATAACAAGTAGAAAAGAAGGCAACCAAACTGAAATAAATGCTCTTGGAACAATAAAGAAAATAAACCCATTATGTACTTCAGAGTTTTCATAACTTACTGTTTTCTGTTGAGTTTGTCTTTAGAGAACAATATCTGTTTCTGTTAGGATATGCTTGATTTGGTCAGGATGTTCAATATCACTTCTTTTAATTGTGGTACTTAGATGTTAATTTTAATGTATCATTCATTTCATTACATAAGAACATAAGAATGGCCATGATGGGTCAGACCAGTGGTCCCATCTAGCCCAGTATCCTGCCGTCCAACCATGCCCAGTGATAAATGTGTCAGAGGGAATGAACAGAACAGGGTAGTTATCAAGTGATCTCAACTCTGTTGTCCAGTCCCAGTTTCTGGCAGTCAGAGCCTTAGAGACACCCAGAGCCTGGGGTTGGTTGCGTCCCTGACCGTCTTGGCTAATGGCCATTGATGGACCTATTCTTCATGAAACATATCTAATTCTTTTTTGAACCCAGGTATACTTTTGGCCTTCACAACATCCCTTGGCAATGAGTTCCACAGGATGACTGTGTATTATGTGAAGTACTTCCTTTTGTTTTTTTTAAACCTGCTGCCTATTAAGTTCATTGGGTGGCTTCTGGTTCTAGTGTTATGTGAAAGGATAAATAACAGTTCCCTATTCACTTTTTCCTCACCATTCATGATTTTCATAGACTTCGATCATATTCTTCCTTAGAAATCAATTTCTAAGCTGAACAGTTCCAGGTTTTTTCATCTCTCCTTATATGAAAGCTGTTCCATACCCCTATTCATATATGTTGTAGTTTTTCTGTACTTTTCCCAACTCTAATATATCTTTTTTGGGAAGGGGTGATTAGAACTGCAGACAGTATTCAAAATGTGGGCATATCCTGGATTTATATAGTGACATTATTATAGTCTCTGTCTTATTATCTATTCCGTTCCTAATGGTTCCTAACATTCTGTTTGCTTTTGTGACTGCTGCCGCACACTGAGTGGATGTTTTCAGAGAACTATCCACAGTGACTCCAAAATCTCTTTCTTGAGTGGTAATAGCTAATATAGACCCCATCATTTTGAATGTATAGCTGGGATTATATTTTCCAATGTGCATTACTTTGCATTTATTAACATTGAATTTCATCTGTGATTTTCTTCCACAGTCACCCAGTTTAATGAGATCCCTTTGTAACTCTTTGCAGTCAGCTTTGGACTTAACAATCCTGAGAAATTTTTGTATCATCTGCAAACTTTGCCACCTAACTGTTCACTCCTTTTTCCAGGTCATTTATTAATATTATTATTAATATGTTGAACAGCACTTGTCCCACTACAGATCTTTGGAGGATGCTGCTATTTACCTCTCTTCTTTGTGAAAACTGACTTTATTCCTACCCTTTGTTTCCTATTGTTTAACCAGTTACTGATCCATGAGATCACCTTCCCTCTTATCCCATGACAGCTCACTTTGCTTAAGAGCGTTTGGTGAGGAACCTTGTCAAAGGTTTTGTGAAAGTCCAAGTATATTATATTGACTAGATCTCCCTTATCCACATTTGTTGAGACCCTAACAGATTGGTGAGGCATGGTTTCTGCTTACGAAAACCATGTTGACTCTTTCTCAACATACAGTGGACTTCAGAATTGCTAGCTCTTGTCATCAGTGCAAGCCTCATGATTTTTGTTTTGAAGATTTCTTGTGATTTTCTGATGTCCTGAAGTTTTGCTCTTATTCACAGAGGCCACTGTGCTCCATGGATTCCCTGAGCCAAGATGGACACCTTTTCCCTACATCATTAGCAAGTGAAAATGAGACTACTCCTCACCATATTCCACTGTTTCCAATAGGTCTAAAGCAGCCTGCCTTAGGGAAAATAATGGCCATTTAGTGTATGACTGATATAGTGGACACGGAAACATAATGTGGAGGATCTTGAAATGCAGCTGAAGTTGGGGGACAGAGAAGCTGGAGATGTGTGAGGGTGGGTTAGCAGGGAGGAAGCATGGCATGGGGGCAAAGAGAAAGTAAAAGGAGCAGGGAAAGGGAATGTAGCATGGACCAAGTGAATGTAGCAAGTGGAGTGAGGGGACAGAGATAATGTGGGTGGAAAAGAAAGAGGGAATTTTCACAGCACAGGGAAAACTCGGGGGAGCCGGGAGAGTGTAGGGAGGTGGCTTGAGTAGGAGGGAAAGGGCATGTGGTGGAGTATGCAAGGTGATCTTAGGGTGCAGCGAAACAATGCCTTGTTTATACTAGCAGGTTGAAATCAAGAAGCAGAGCTGGACACAGTATGGCCTTAGCTACACTTGCAGTTAAATCATGTTCAGCACTGGTTCACATATATCCATTGCCAGCAACAAGTAATTTTCATAGTATAAACCAGTGGTGGAGGGAGTGCGCAGCAAGGAGATGGTGAGGGGTGGGCTTGGCAAGTGGGAAATAAGTAGGAAAGGGAGAAATAATGGAGACTGCTAGAAAGACATACCCTCCCCCGCAGAAGCTAGCTGTGGGTAAATGGAGGCCTCCTCTGAACACCCAGAGAGGAAGGGAGGCAGGGTTTTTTTATATATATATATTCTCTCTCTCCCTCTACATACAGACACACAAGAGAGGGAGAGTGTACATACCCACACGCTCTCTCTTTCTCTCTATATATATATGCAGGGGCGGCTCTAGGCACCAGCAAAACAAGCTGGTGCTAGGCGCGCAAAAAAAAGGGGCGGGCAAGGTTTGGGGCTCTCTCTCATCCCTGCTGTGAGCTGCTGAGCGCCCCGTCCCCTGGGGCGGGGCTGGGCCTGGGCCTGGGGGAGGTCCGGGTCCGGGGGCGCTGCTGGCTGCTGCTGCATGATCGCGGGGAGCGCTGCCGCGGCGCGGCGGCTCGACCTCGGCAGCATCCCGCGCAGCAGCTCGAGCGACGCCGCCCAGCCCGACGACCCGGGCCCGGCCAGCCGGCCGAGCGAGCAGCCCGGCAGCAGCGGTCCTGCAGTCCCGTCATGCCCGTCCGCCGCGCGGGCCCCGCGCTCTCCCGGCTCGGGGCGCCCGGCGGCCTGAGCGCCGCCCCGCCCTCTCTATATGGTGTATGTATGTACACACTATGTGTGTATGTATAGATATAATCATGAGTGATTAAAATCTATATCTATACCTATATATTTAAAATCTTGTGGTTTTTAATCAATCTCATGATTCTTTGGCTCTAACTCACAGTATTGCAAACCCGAAGCTTTCAAATACCATGAGTCAGAGCCCCTCAAAATCATGATATATGATTAAAAATCCCGAGACTGTAAAAATAACTCAGTTGGATGGGGTTTTGTGTGTGTTCATATGAGAGCTGAATTTCAACAAACTACTAATTCAGAGTCTCACGTCAAATGTCCATCATTCAATCTCCTGGAAGAGGTATTGGTGGAATTCTGCTCTGTGTGTATGTGTGTGTTAGGGGGTGTGCAGGATTTTGGGGGTCATGAAAGGGAGTTCCATCTTTCCTCTCTGTAGCAACTCTTTAGCTGTCAATACGCAGAGGGGGGGATGCTATTTAGGGGTGGGACCCTAAATAATCCCAACTGCAGAGATCCCAGCAGCAATTGTATTAGCTGGTACAGATATCTTTTCAGATTCCATACACAGCTGGATATTAAAAGTAACAAAAAAACCCATTAAAAATACCTAAGCCTCAATTGTTAAAACAATATATGTTTAAAAACAATTGAGAAATGCTTTTAATGCTTAGAAATGTTAGTTTCTTTTTAAATATTTCCTTCTTGAAACTTAGTTCACATTTAATAAAGTTGGCATATCTGCACATTTTTAAATTTTGTTTTTGTCACTAGAAACTTTTCACTAAGGGCCACTTTTTAAAATAATAGAGTGGTGGCACATCTCTAATTGGTTATGTGACATCTGGGCTTTAGTATCAGTGAGAGTTAGGTGGTTGCAGCAACAGCCATCAAGTGATAACTTCAGGAGTGGAACTGAGTGAAATCATTATGGCATTTTGGGACGAGACATTTCTGTTATGTTTGGTTTTGAAGGAATGAGATTTGTATTTGCTTGGTGTGAGAATTTATGTGCCCGCCATGAATGATTGTGTGTGAATTACTGAAAATCTTATTCTATCCCTGGTTATGTCTAAACCTCTTTGAGGTAAAAATATTGTGCTTCCATTAGTACTGTGTACTTCATGTTGTTTTGTAGTTTGTAGAGTATTCATTAGCACTGGCTATGCTTGCCACTAAACTTTAATTTTACAGTAATTAGCAAATTATGGGATGATACATTTTGTGTACTGGATCAAGCAATGCATTCACTTCCCCTTTTAACACCATCTTATCTCATCTGGAGCTGATTACATTCTAGCTCAGTTCCATCCCCATGCCTGACCTAGAAGAGTGTAGCATGGAAAGAGACTTGAACATAGGTCTGTCATGTTATAATGCAGGACATCACTGCAACAAGTTGAATAGGCTGGCTCAGGGAACTGTGCATATGAGGAAACTCTTAGCCTCCTTGTTTCAGGTGCAGGTAAACACTTGCACTGAGAGGAAAAAATTCCCCTTGAAGTCTATTTTCTCTCATTTTTCTAGAGTGTTTCCTGTTTGTCCAGCTAGCTCAGAAGTGGCATATGCAGCTGTGGCTGAGGTGACTGGGGTTTCCCATATATAACTTGACCTGCTTACTGACAATATTCCTAACAGTTCCTTGTGTTATTGAGGAGGCAGTAGTTCCTACTAGTTGGTGATAATGGTGAAATAGGGACTTGAGTGTTAGCACAGTGCAGTGCTTGTGTTACAAACCTGGATGAGCTTCTAATGGTGGCTGCTCACCAAGTAGTTGTGTTTGGATCCAGCCACTGGATACCGCATGCTTTTAGAGTCCAAGCACTAGCTCTGGGTTTCTAGGAACACTCTCATGGTATAGATCAGGGATCGGCACCCTTTGGCATGCGGCTCGCCAGGGTAAGCACTCTGGTGAGCCGGGCTGGCTTCTTTACCTGCTGCGTCCACAGGTTCAGCTGATCACGGCTCCCACTGGCTGTGTTTCACCATCCCAGGCCAATGGGGGTGGCAGGAAGCGGCGGCCAGCACATCTCTCAGCCAGCGCCACTTCCCGCAGCCCCCCATTGGCCTGGGATGGCGAACTGTGGCCAGTGGGAGCCACGATCAGCCAAACCTGCAGACGGAGCAGGTAAACAAACCAGCCTGGCCCGCTAGGGTGCTTACCCTGGCGAGCCGCGTGCCAAAGGGTGCCGATCCCAGATATATACCATGAGAGTATACCATGAGGCGTCCCAGCGGGAGGGCGGCAGACAGCTCCAGCGGACCTCCTGCAGGCATGCCTGCGGAAGGTCCGCTGGGACTGCGGCTCCGGTAGACCTCCCGCAGACGTGCCTGCGGAGGGGCCGCTGGTCCCGCGGCTCCGGTGGAGCATCCGCGGGCATGCCTGCGGGAGGCTCACTGGAGCCGCGGGGCCAGCGGACCCTCCACAGGCACGTCTGCGGGAGGTCCACCGGAGCCGCGGGACCGGCGACCGCTAGAGCGCCCCCCATGGCCGTGCCGCCCTGCTTGGGGTGGCGGAAATCCTAGAGCCGCCCCTGGTTACAGACCCATGCAGTCCAGACTGGTAAAGCTGGTTCTCTTAGGCTGAAGCCAGTTCATTGTTCTAGCCATCTTCCATTTGAATGGCAGACCATCCAGGTTAATGGTTCTTGAAAGTTCTCCATTGTTAGCCCTCTTCTAGAAGGTTCTGTTAATATCTCCCGCAATCTAAGTCCAATAAGCAGGGGGAAAGGCAACAGTGAAGTCTGTGTCAGCTGACTTGGGCTCACAGGGCTCAGGCTATGGGCTCGTTTAATTGTGGTGTAGATGTTCAGGCTCAGGCTAGAGTCCAGGCTCTGAGATGCTGCACAGGGGAGGGTCCCTGAACCTGGGCTGCAGCCCAAGTCTGAATATCTACATTACCATTAAACACATAACTAACCCAAGCCCCAAGAGCCTGTGTCAGCTGACACGGAGAACCATGGGTAGGGTGACCAGATGTCCCGATTTTATAGGGACAGTCCCGATTTTTGGGTCTTTTTCTTATATAGGCTCCTATTACCCCCTGTCCCGACTTTTCACATTTGCTATCTGGTCACTCTAACCATGGGTGCTTAATTGCAGTGTAGACGTAGCTATACCTCCATCATATCTTGATACTTATCTGTAGCTAGAAGGCAATGAGAGTAGCACATAGTGATAGAACAGATTGCATTACTCAAGTGCTCCCAAAATGTCTGACTGTAGTGAGGGAGTAGTAGTCACAGAGGATGCAACTCCTTTCATTTGGCTATAGGATCAATATTGCAGTCTGTCTGTTTCTATTAGGGGAAGTGTCAGTGAACTTGCAAAGGGGAGAAGTGAGGGCTAGAATAAAGAATGGGAGATACCTTCACTTGTTAGAATGGTGATCAAAGGAAAATTCAGTGTCAAAAGCCTGGGAGCATTTATTCAAATGGAGAAGATCAAATCTCTTCTTCCAAAAAGGTTGGGCTTATTGCCTGATTTCTAATAAAAGGTCACAGGGGGGCCATGAGGTATCTACTACTTCCCTATTATTGAAATGAAATTAAGTGCTGGAGCTTTGAAGAGAAAAGGCAACAGAATTGCCAAACCCAATTTCTAACAAAACCTCATAATTTCCAAGAGCCCTGCCTGACCCCAAACCCTAGCTCTAGAGTGTCAGGTTATCTTATTTCTGCAGGCCTCAATTCTCTCTCATCCTGTTTGTCTCACTGTGATATGCTAGAGCCATTCACTATCTAGTCTGAGAGAGAAAGAGAGGGAACTCATCTCCCATGGTAGAGAGTGAAGGAAAATGACCCTCTTGTGACACATACACCTTGAGCAGGTGTGAGTGAGAGGAGATGTTCCTTGAAAGGAGAAATTGGCCTGCCTTCTACCTCCCAAGGTCACTGGAGGTTAAAAAGGACCCTCACTCTGATCTCTGAAGTTACTGGATGGGGACAACTAATAACAGCAGCACATCACCATAGCAGATGAATGAAGTGTGAGACCACAAAGCTCTGTTGTAAGAAGACACCTTATGAGGCTGATGGGATCAGGGGCCTTTGAACTGTGAGTTATATTTGTAAAGGTTTCCACACCAGCCCTGAACACCTCTGCGGGATGATGACATTTCCCCCAGGATATGTTCTCTCTCTCTATATATATATAGGAGATATCTTTTTCCACTATAGCATATCTGATTTAATTAAGGCTCAGCTCCCAAACTGTAGGTCAACATGACATCTTAAGAAATGCAATGCTTTAAAAATTAGGATAGTCTCAAATCAGTTAGCATTAGAATAATTCAACATATCTTCCATTATCTGCACAGATGCTGAGAGTGGTGAGAGCAGGTAGAAGCACAGCTTCCTCCAAAGCAATGTTTTGTGTGTGTCAGTAGGGGGAAGGAAAAGACTCAAATCAAAAGTGCCCCCTACACTCGGGCCCTGAATATGACATGGACTGTCACCTCAGCACTAAGTCAATGACTGGATGAACAAGTTTGGGCCTAAGTTTAAGATTGCTCATTTGCAACCATCTTCCCAGTATTCTCCCGATCCTTGCCATTGTATAGAAAAACAAAGACTCCTAAAAGTTATAGTACATGGATCCTCTGAGGTTAAAATAATATCGGGCACATATTTTTCTGGTTGATCAGTAACAATTCAGGACTTGCATCTGAAGAAGTGGGTATTCACCCACGAAAGCTCATGCTGCAGAACGTCTGTTAGTCTATAAGGTGCCACAGGATTCTTTGTTCCAATTCAGGACTCAGCTTTCATTTTGAGGGCTGTGGTATTTTATATGAATTGGCAATATTATCAATAATATAGCACACAGAGGATTATCACACAAATTAAATGACTTGTGAGCTGATTCAAACTTCCTCTAATGTGCAGGGTGGGTGGTAAAGTTTTCCCATATGTGTAGGCTAGAGTGGCCACATTCTGGGGTGGGGGGTTGCTAGGGGCTCTGGAATATGAATACTTAGACACAGGGATGCGCACTGCAGTGTGGATGCCAGAGACCTGGTTTGAGCACAGGTTAGAAAAGTCTTAACTTAGGGTTAAATTACAACATAGACGCTCAAGTCCAGGGTCCTTAACATGGGTCAGCTAACTTGAGTCACACTAATCCTTGCATTGCACTGTAGACATACCCCCAGAGAACTAGCGAGTCCACTTATTCTGACATGCTAGGCCGACAACCTGCAGAAGGTAGCAGAGAGATGTTGCATCATATGGTATATGAACTATTTATGAAAGCCAGCCAAAATTAGAGAGAGGCAACCTGTTCCTTCATTTCCTGAGACCTACCCAAAACAATGGAAGCTGTAGAGTGGAAAAAATGGAGTACTTTTCTGAAGTGGTAGAGACTCAAGGAAAAATGGCATCTGACTCATTTAATCACCCGTGGGACACTTTTATGTAACTTCATCATGAAAACGAAGGGGAGAAGCGCTCATGAGCACGCCCATATCTTTAGTTTTACAGAATGAGTGTGGATTTCAATATCAAAACATATCAGAACCTTATTTGTTCTGTCTTGGATTATCTTCCAGCCTAGAATAAAAATAAAGATTTTTGCCTTAGGTATTTTGCCTGCCAAAAATGATGTGGCCAACTGTATTTCTCTTTATAGAGCTCCACAGAGCACTGTCTTTGTCAGGAGGAACAGAAGGTTAAGAAATTAATTTGTGATAGACAATCCCAAGATAGCAATATTATGAACAGTCTCTGCTGAAAATACTTACAGTCCTTGTAGATAAGATAGAGGAAACAATCAGAGAGCAAGAAGTGATTTGAAAAACTGACTGCTTTCAAACAGAAAGATGGACAAACAAAATAACCATGAATCAACTACAAAGTCATCCATAGAGTTAAATAATTACCTATATTAAGACAGGGAAACACATTTTGAATACTTAATTCTCAGGTTACATGTTAAGATTGTTGTTCAACCAATAGTTCCAATATCTCATTGTCTTGAAACAAAAGCAGGAGTCTTTCAGAGGAACACAGTGAATCTCAAGAAAATTCAAGTCTTTCTGTACATCTGTGAGCATAAAACTTGTTGAGTCTCATTGGAACATGTTATTGAAAAGAGAGAGAAGAGAACAACAACTGGGTTAAAGCAGACTGAAAGGAAATTTATTTCCTCTTAGAAAAATAATCTTTAATTACTGAACAAGTTTTAAGTTTCTAGATACTATTCTTAAATTCTTGCCTTAAATCTCCAGAACTGGGAATGTTGCTACTGCAAGTTTACTATACCATGAAATTCTGGAGTCTCAGCCAAAAAGGTTTCAAAGAACTGATGTAAGAAGTTCAGTCCTTCAAAACTAAATGAAGAAAGTTAAAGCTGTATGTACTCCTTTCTTGAATTATATGGCAAAACATCTTTAGGGAAAAAGAATTTGAGAGAAACAGACAGACACACAATATAAACTTAAAGGGGAGTAATTTTAGTTTAATATTTTGAAAGAGGAAAGGATTTGGAAGTCTTAGTAGAGTAGAGCTGAGAATTATGCTCCAGCTGAATAAGTGTTTCATAATGTTTGCAGTGTTGTAGCCATGTTGGTCCACAGGATACAAGAAGAGAGACAAGGTAAACGAGCTCTGTGAAGCTCAAAACTTGTTACTTTCATAAACAGAAGTTGCCCTAGTTAAAGATATTTCCTCCCCCATCTTGTCTGTTTCATAATGTACAATTCTAATAATGGGATGTGTCAGTTGTTTTATCATTTAATTTCTTAATATCTGTGCTTTGGTATTTGATTTTCTAAGTTAGGGTTTTGTTTTGTTTTGTTTTTTGTTGTTTGCTTGTTTATTTGGTTTTTAATTTAAACTCTGTTGGAGTTTATGGACTAACAGTATAACGAGAAGAAAAATAAAAACACCAGTAGAAGCTCAAGATTAAGCCACAAAACGCATGCATTTTAGAAATGTGTGTTTCTAATCCAGTTTATATAAAATGTAGAATTACATCTTCAATAGAAAGTTACTTTGCGGGAGAAAAGTTCAACAGAATTCACTGCTATTTAGACTCTAACATTCACAGTGCCTGTCTTTTCATTACGAAATCCAAACAACATAGGATGTAGCGATGTCAGGGCAAAAACCTGGCCCACTGAAGTCAGTCAGAGGTTTCTCCATTGACTAAAATGAAACCAGGATTAAACCCTAATTAGAGAGAAGAATTTGTGAAGCTGTTACATGGAGGTAGAGGTAGGACTAATGGGACAGAATGAAGGATAGGAAATCATTTTTAAAGGTGAGGTCTGTAAAACTGATGAATAGTATCCCAAGGGAAATCCCATTATTTCAGTCATTAAATTTCAGACTGGAGGAAAAGCTATGTCTGGGTGTCTTGTTTTGTTTTCTCCCCTTGGGACCTCTGAATTAAACTGCTATGGATGTGGAAAGCTGAAAATATCCCCCTACTATCTCTCCAACTATTGGCATTTTCTGATAACAATGAGATTGAGGACATTTTGGCAGACACCATGGCAAATCCCTACATTTACAGAGTGTAATCATGGGGTCTTGGATGTCCATAATTTTGTTTTTTTTAAGATGTCCCCCAAACAAATAAGGGGAATTGAAGGGTCTAAGAGCACAAGGGAGGGTAGGGCATGTGGCCTCTCACAGATTAGGAAAATCTAGCTAGTTTCAGTGAGCTCAGATTCCCAAGAGAGAAGGCGGACAGTACCTGTAAGGTATGATTTCATAGAGGGGATACTGGGCCTGCCACTGAAGTCGATTATTTTTTCAAACCAATGGTAAAGCAACTAGAAAAATCTGTAGAATCCTGTGGCTGGTCTGGCTGCACTTTGTCTGCAGGAGAAAAATCACTGTTACCTATTGTAGGAAGGTACTTCTATCAAATGCTGATCAGCAGGCCACTGTGTATGTGGGCTACCGAGAAAATGACCAGCTGAGCTCTAACCGCTCAGATATTCTTGCCTTAGGTCCATAATAATCCTATATAAAATTGAGGTGGGTCTGAGGTGGTGTCACAATTGGGGTCTTCCAAATGATAAGCATGGGTCTTGAACAGATTTCCCCTGTATATAACCAAGGAGAATATGCAGGATTCAGAGTGCAGCATTTGTAACTACAAGCATTCACAAAACATGTGTCCCCAAAGCCATGAGATTAGTTTAAAAAACATGAGATTTAAAATAAGTAATTTGAGGTGGTTTGTGTATATGATTATTTCAGGTTCAAAATTCAACCTTAAAAGCATCCATACAAATGGAGGCCACCCTTATGCCTGCTCAGAATGGAGCTCTGCTTTCTCTCTTGGTTGTGCCCCACGTTCCCTGCCCCCCCAGTCTCTAACTGCTCCTCACATTCCCTTATCCGGCCCAGTCTCCTCCTACTTTTTGTATTCCTTGTCTTTCCTTCAGACTCCTCCTGCACCCATTTTATCAGTCTCCTCCTGCTCCCCACTTTCCCCTGCCCCACCAAATCTCCCTCTTTCTCCTGACCCTCACACCCTCCTATCTCCACCCACTTTTCAATTTCCTAACCTTAAAGCACAGGTGTGCTATCTTCCCTGACCTATCCAGACTTAATGGGAACAATAGAAGATGGCATCCATAATTACAATGGAGCAGCCTCATTTCCACATGCTGAGACTATTGGAAAATGTTGGCCATCTAAACCGAGGATGAACTATTGCTTCAGGCTTGATGCCAGAAATTGGGATATCATGAGAAGCTTAAAAACAATCAAACAAACCCCTTAATATTGCTAGATTTGCAATAAAATCATGACTTTGTAACTCTGTTCACTCTCTTTGTTGATCACAAGAGTTTGAGGGGAATCAACAGCACTTTTTCTGGTCCCTGAGGCTGGCTGACACATGAGTAGTGCCAGCTAAAGTCCAAGAGGCCAAACTGAATATCACAATGTTGTAATAGTTTCAGCTTTTTAAGGCTTGTCTACGTAGTGCAGCAATGCATGTCAGACGGGTATAAATTACTGAGCGTTCTAAAGTGTTGTGCTCTCACTGCCCTGTGTGGAACCTGCTGACACTGTCTAAAAGGTACCCAGTGTGTGATGATGTAGTTCTGTTTGAAAAAAGGATTATGCTAATATGCTCTAACAACTTTTTATCACATGACAGCAGGGTCTACATAGGGGAGTTACCTCAGAACACATTATAGTGTGTTCTGATTTACACCTCTCTGGTGCACATTGGGGGTGTTCTTTGGATGCACTGGTCACTTTAAAACAGGATCACAGCATTGCAATTTTCCTGCACCAAAACATTCTGAGTGTTGTAGTTCCCAGGGAAATATTGCAGCAACACTTGCTGGGAAATGAGCAGAAAATGTGTCTTTTTCCACAGTGCATAGGAAACTGGGGAAGGAGAATAACCTCCTGTTGAGAGTCTTGGCTGGGGGAGAGACAGACAAGGGAAGGGGCAAGATCTCTGGGTCTTTCTAGTCCAACAGTCTGAGAAAAAAACTGAGAGTAATTAAAAAGATACTCAGGAAAGGGTTTGGGAAGAAGCCTATGAGGCAGCCAGAGAGCTCAGTAAGGTTCCCTGAAGAGATGATGTTTGTGGAAGAACAAATGGTTCAGACGTGGGAGAAAAGAAGGAGGCAGTGCTGAAGGTCAGAAAAGACAAGTACTTAATTGTAAAGGAGCACTAAGCCAAGGATACAGAAGAATGGCATGAATGCCTCATTGGCTCAGAGGGACCAGAAACACTGGTGTTGCTATTGTACCTTGAGAGGGAAGAATATTTAAAGAATTGTGAGCAAAGATTGTGGCTCCATGCAGAAGACTTGGTGAAGAAATGGCCTCTCTTTAGAGTTTTATTTTATATTATTGTTACCCTGTACAAGGTGGAGATTTTCATTTTAGCCAGAAAATTAAGCTACCAACAAGCATGAGAGAAACAGAAGCATGGCTACATCTCCATATTGGAGAGGTAAGTAGTCTGTTGCTTAGGGCTCTTTAAAAAGTGCACAAATGACGTAGGTGTACTTTGTGGTCACATGAGGTATATGTGCACCTATTAGGTTAGGAGGTCTATGAGGTGTACCAAGCCCTGGAATAAGAGAGTATAAAGCCACATCTATTATATAAATACACAATGTCACAAATGTACAGGTAATAATTGGAGATATACCAATCTCCTAGAACTGGAAAGGACCTTGAAAGGTCATCAAGTCCAGCCCCCTGCCTTCACTAGCAGGACCAAGTTTTGCCCCAGATCCCTAAGTGGCTGTTTCAAGGATTGAACTCCCAACCCTTGGTTTAGCAAGTCAATGCTCAAACCACGGAGCTATCGCTCCCCCCCATAGCCATGGAATTACCATTTTAGGGCTATACAGTAAGTGAATTAATCATAAATATTTGATAGCCCTACCCGCTGTCTGTCTAGTCAGTTTCAACAGTTGAACAGTTTCAAATAGTCACCATATTTATAAAATAAATACATAAAATTAACTTCCCTAAAATCTTTGTCTTCTCCCCACAAATGTTGACACTTTTTTCCAAAAAATGCCATGGTTTGAGTCCCAAAAGAGCAAGATTCAGTTCTAGACTTGACAGAATTACACTATATAAAAAAAAATCACAAATCTAAAGTTTGAGATCCCTCATCATGCAGGGCTAGAAATGGGGCTTTATACCATTGGAAAGGAAAGATATTTGATTCTCATGGAACTCAGCACTTGTTTCTAATATGTGAGAACTCAAAATAACAGAACTTAAAATTATGACTTTTTAATGTATAGTAAAACTATTTTAATACATTTCAAGTGATATCTATGTCTCCATCTGAGCCCTCTTAGATTTCAGTGGGGCCAGAACTTCACCCAAGACAATCAAACTGTCAGTTTTTTATAGGTGTAAAGAATATGAAACAGAGTCCCAAAACAATTTTTGGAAATCTTTAGAACATTCCTAAAATATCATAGGAGTAGTGAGGGGGGCCAGAAGGTTGTTTGTTTGGGATTTGTTTGTAACATATGTGTATATACTGATTCCAGGAAGGTGTGGTTGGAAATGAAGATTTTATTGGCACTTCTTTGTAACTGTCAACTTCTCAATTCATGAGCAATGCATTACAGACATATCACATTTTTTTATCCCATACAGGATATAAAAGACCATTTGGCAGAGATTACACAGCCCTTCATTCTTTTGCAGGTGATAAAGAATTCCGTGCCATTCTTTGGAGGGTGACTTGGACGCATAAAAATTCTAAATCTTGTTTACTCTGCAAGGACATTGATTCTATTGCTGTATCTAATGACTGGAGGTTAGTCAGTTACCCATCATTGGCCAAAGGTTCCCCTTGCCGTTGTGCAGTATGTTGTGCACAAATTAATGTCTTCTCTAAACGTGCCTACATTTCACTGGTGTTATAATTGAATATTTACTGAAGTGCTTTGGAATTCTTTTAGCTAAAAATAAAGCCTTTATATATACCGAATATTATTTTTAGTAAATACTGAATAAGCAGCAATATTTTTTTAATTGTCGTATCCAGTCTTTTGGGTCCACATTATATAGAGCCAGAGGATAGGAAACAGGTATCAACTTAATTAGTGTGGTAGTGGGTAGCCAGATGCAACAGCTCAGTAGCCCATCTTTAGAAATTGTCCATAGCTGAGGTTCAAAGTGAAAGCACTATGTTAATAGGATTAAGAAATTCAATTCATGACAGTATTGTGGACTTGTGTACATCCTGTGTATCGTGAGACTTATAGGTTTTAAATGGTATGCACAGCTTTGTACTGGTTCTTTGCTCTAGGATAAATTTTATTTAAGAAGAGAAGCTGCTCACTTGAGTTGTGTTTACATCCATGCCAGTGCAAAGAACTGAACACACAGTTTTCTTGTACACACCCAACTGTTCTCCCATTCCAACATTGAAAGTCCTTCTGTTTGGTCTATACCCATGTCTGACTGCTCTAATAGATGAAAAGCTGCCTACTGAGTTTATCAAAGGATGGCCATCAATGAGTAAACATTTTTTAAAGTTCCCTGATGTTGGAAAATAAAGAGGAGCAAATACTTGTAAAGCATTCTAGAAGGATACCATATTAACAGCTACTAGGAGAGTACCAAATAAAATACTGAACAGCATGTCAGTGTCAAATAGGGTATGTTATCATTACGAGAGAGACAACCAAAGTTTAAGTCCAGATTTTGATGTATTTATACCAAGCAGTGCCTTACTCCCTGAAAAATCCTATTGGAGTACATAGGAGTAGTTCTGAATGAATATAATACTCAGCATGTCAGATTGTTGGAATCTGGCTCTCTCCCTTTGGTGTACTCCTTATTCTTTTCATTTTCCTTCCCCCATATCTACCATGTTGGGGCACCAGATCGTGCTCAAAAGGGAATGGCAAGTATGGGAGAACAGGTCAGATCTAGATTATGGATCACATAATAGTGAAATGCTCAGTAAAGGCAGTACAAGCACAGTGGAAGAGTTCTCAAGGGCTGCTCAAAGGACTAACCTAGAGAGCAGTCTTCCTGTCTTTTCACTGCCACATTCATTTTCTTCATTTTACATTTGAATTCTTTTGTTCTTCTGACTTTTTATCTATGTAGAGAAGCACATTTTTTTTAAATCAGGAGTAAAAATTGCTAGAACACAGTCACTGTGAATTCCAGTTCATCCTGAGATAGAAAATTTGGATTTAATGCTGTTGTAGTTCACTGAACTTATGAATAGGAAAGATAAATGTTCCTTGTTTAGATTAATCTGGTGATTTTGACATTGCTGGACATTAATTTCCCCAATAGTGTCATTCACTGAAGGGACAAAAGAAGGATTAAACATTATAATTGTACTTTGACAAGGGCATATGACTTCTGGGATGGATTAATGCTCCTATAGAGGATTTCACTACTAGTTCTGGTAATATTTCCTTCTGAACTCTTATACTGAGTGCCTTTTTAAAGTTAGCACTAAAATGGCACATGGAGGGCTCTGAAGAATCATCTGTCTCTGTTTTCAGGACAATATAAAGTGTACGAATGGGCACCCAGTCTGTTCCACCTTGGAACTATTCATTCCAATATCTCTATATCTCTGGCCACAGTTGCCAATACCACTCCAGGTCTTTGCCAGTGGGTACAAGAGTGAAGACTCATAGATAATGCCAGTTTCCCTAATCCATTTAATAGAGCAAGGGAAATAAGAACCTACTGGTGGACCTCTATTGGCGGTAAGGGAGAGAATGAATATCACTTGCCACTGAAGCTGGTCAAGCATTTTTTAAAAAAAACATTTCCTTGAAAAAATGCAGATTCATCATAAATTAAACTTGGAAGAATGAGACTTGACATCTTAGATGATTAAGACAGGAGTTGACTGTCCTGCCATATATCACTGGAAAACAGTAATCTAAAGAATAATAGACAACAGTGGTTCATTGATTGGAATACATGGCAAACTAGTGTAATAAACCTGCCACATCTCCAGTTTCTCTAATTCATTGGAAAGTAATTTTCCCTAGATATGTAATCTCAGATTTGACAAGATCTTGCTGTAACGGTAATCTGGATGTTCTTAATAGATTCATTCTTTGCATGGGCTCCCCCATTGTTATTCATATTCTGAAGCAGAGAGAACAAACCAGAACCCTGTTGAAATATGTATGAGACAAATGCTATGCAGTATAAATAAGAAAGCGATCTGAGTTTTGTAACAATTCATTTAATAGAAGAAGAATGGGACAGACTGTCAACACTACTTTTGTTGAAAACGTTATTGTATTTTTCAAGACAGTATTTAGCACTCCAGCACCACCACTATTTTATTTTGATTGACAATATGATAATCACATTGGATAGATCAGCAAATGTTTGCTTCAAGTTTGTTTTTAAAGAACCCTAATACCAACAGATTAATTTGCACAACAAAAGCATGTATCTAGTGGATAATGCTTGGGACTGGGGCTTGGGACACTTGGGTTCTATTTCAGGTCATCTCTGCCACTGACCTGTTCTGTGACCTTGGGGGAAATACTGAATTTCTCCATGTCTCTGTTTTCCCCTCTCAACTTTTATCTATGTGGATTATGAATTCTCATGGGCATGGACTGTCTTTGAGTATGAATGTGTACAGTGCCTAGCAAAACAAGGTCTCAAACCCAGGTGGGATCTCTAGATGCTACTGTAATATAAATATATAATAAAGCCAAGACTGGAACTCTGATGAGTAATGGTGAGCATTACCATCAACTCTTTCCATCTTGCCTTTGTTTAAGAATTATACGCTCTCTTATATCAGTCTTGTAAGACAAGTCAATGGATCAAAAAATACAATCAAACATATTTTTTTAAATCACATGATTGATGATTACCTGTTCTGTTCTTGTTCTCTGGGGCACCAGGCATTGGCCACTGTCGGAAGACAGGATACTGGACTAGATGGACCTTGGTCTGACCCAGTATGGCCGTTCTTATGTTGTTATGGTTATGTAAGCTTCTGTTAGATAGCTGCATTCAAATATAATACCTCAACTAACATGATGTGCCCATGTCTAACATGACAGACAAATACAGACATTATTAGGGTACTATTGTAGCGGGCACATTTCTTTGTTGTATTTTTGGAGGAACCCTCTTTGAAAAAACAAACATACAATGCCAGTGCTTTTCATCTCAGATCCCAGACAGCTACCTCAGAACAATACCCTGTGGCCTGACAGCCCTTAAATAATACATTGAGAAACACCTTCCCTGAAAATGGAGTCTATGTAGTTAAGCAAGAAGATGGAAAATTCCAAATGATGAAGAAAAGTAGGAGTTGAAAAATCCAAGAGAAGAGATGGAGACTACTCCGTCAACAAATTCATTTTTCATATACATATTCAGAACTCTTCCCTTCTCTCCCCCATTTTGGTTCCCCCGCAACACACACACACACACACAGTAACTGGGAATAACTCCAGTAGGGAAGTGGAAACTCTTCAGCTTTATCTCACTGTTTCAATGGGATTCTGTAATTGGGGTTTGCACTCCACCCTTTCCCATAGTGTGAAAAAAAATTGAGGAGGTCAAACTCTACAAACTGACAGATGTCCCAGATAACATCAGGAGGCAAGAAGTTACTGCACAAAATGCCCTTTACCCCTGTGCTGCTGCCTGATCCATTTCTGTTTTCTTAATCCCTTGAATAACATGGCCCAGGAGCTCACCACCACCACCACCTTCAAGGACATATTCTAGGCCACCATAAGGAAGCATAAGTTACTGCAGATTCTTCTCTTTTACACTTGAGTAAATCAGGAGTTACTATTGATACTAGGTGAGTTACTCTGAGGTAAAACTACAGTTGAAGAAATCAGAATCAGGCTCTCTCTGTCTGCAGTAAGTTACTCAGGCTCTCTCTGAGAGCTTCTAGGGAGAATGTAGCATAGACTTACCCAGCTGCTGCTGCCCACTCACCTCCCAGTGCCTTCCAACACACAAACAGAGCCCTCATAGAGGGGCTTCTATGGGGTTGAGAGGAAGGAGAGAAGCTTGCCACAGAGATGACACTCCCTTGTTGCATGCAGATTCAAGGGGAAAGCCCCCTCTGCAGGCAAGCTCATAACTGACAAACATTAAAGGGGAGATTTTCAAAGACATAAAGGAAGAGTCAGTGGGAGTTCACTGGCATTTGTGCCTTTGAAAATAAAATAAATTGGTCCACTGCCCACCCAGTGTAGCTAACTCTCATAATTTTATCATGAGTCTCATGATAGTTGGTGTGCTTTTCTTGAAAGCCCCATGTCCTGAATTCAGAGATTTAAATAATGATCTTAGCTTTTATTTTGTATGTTTCTAGCTCTTGTAGTTGCAGGAAAAAGTTAGAAAATAGGAGCCATAAACACTCAAATCAGAAGTCACAAGAAAACTCCACAATGTGTAATTAAGTCTCATTATTGGGGGCGGGGAGAGATGACATTCCAGGGTGCAATCCAGACCTGTGAGGTGTACAGTGACCAATGTCATCTCTGCCCTGCAAAAGTAGGTGCCTCACAACATTTTGCTTCTGCAGCTCCCACCTGGGCTGCTCACAAACAGCCTAAAATCATGCAAGTAATACCCTGAGTATATGTGTATAGCTGCAGCCTGCTAGCCACACATCAGTCAGACTCTGGGTTCCACCAGCCCGATTACCACTTGCAGGATAAGCCAACACACTCCCAGTCATGGAATATTCCCCTAAACATATATTCTTCACCACTCAGCCGTCTCCTGGACAATTCAGATACAGTAGGTACATTGCCTCTCTAAGGGGATCAAAATACAACAGTTTACCACCCTAAATGGAGTTATCCACACAGTTCACAACACTGTACTAGTTTTAATTAAATGTAAATTTATTTAAGTACAAGGAGATAGGTTTTAAGTGAGTCAGAAATGGTTACAAGAGAAATAAAAATAAAACATTTCCCAGGACTAAAACTTAACAAGCTAGACTTGGTTCATGATAAAATTCTTACCACATGCTCCCCGCAACAGGGCTGACCAAATTCTCAGGTCAGGATCCCTCCCAATGTCAAATGGGCTGGTTTTTTTCAGTTACCTTAGGTGAAAGAGTGAGAGATGGATAGGGAGAGATAATTTTGCATGCTTTTGCTCCTCACAATTATAGTTCAGTCACACTTTGAAATGCATTTTCCAGAGGGTTACCCATAGATAAAGTTCATTCCTGTTGTGAGGTTGTAGTCAAGAAGTCTGGTGGTGAAAGAGGTTCCATGCTGTTTGCTAAAATGCAGATCTTTTTCTTCCTGCCCCACTTTCTTGCCAAAGAACAGCCACTTGATAGGTGATTGCCCATCAGCTTTGATGACACCTGGCTAGAGGCATCAGCTTGTCTTTTGTCTTTGAGAAACAGGTTTGCCCACTTCCCAGACTGATCTGGAAAACAAACTTCAGTCATGCTTTCAGCTTATGTTTATAACTTTACATATCATGTTACTACATACAGTTCATCATGATATTATTGACTAGTTAGTTATTAGTTTTCAAATGATAACTCACAAGTCATGGTTTGTACCAAGATTATTACAGTGGTGTGTAGGACAGAGATCGGCAACCTTTGGCATGCGGCTCGCCAGGGTAAGCATCCTGGCTGGCCGGGCCGGTTTGTTTACCTGCCACTTCCACAGGTTCAGCTGATCACAGCTCCCACTGGCAACGGTTCGCTGCTCCAGGCCAATGGAGGCAGCGGGAAGCTGCAGCCAGCACATCCCTCGGCCTGCGCCACTTCCCGCAGCCCCCATTGGCCTGGAACGGCAAAACATGGCCAGTGGGAGCTGCAATCGTCCCAATCTGTGGACGCAGCAGGTAAACAAACCAGTCCGGCCCGCCAGGGTGCTTACCCTGGTGAGTCGAGTGCCAAAGGTTGCCGATCCCTGGGTAGGATGTGAATACAGGGGTGTATTTGGTCAGTGGGGGGCTGCCTCATGATTTTTGAACTTGTGGTTGACAGTATTGCATACCCTACAAAAAAGCTCAAGAGTCAGATCAATCACAATTAAGCATAAAATAAGCAAAAAAATAATTTTCCTTAGTAAGAAGAATTAAATTTTCTCTTGATTCTAGAGAACAGAAGCAGCAAACAGAGGTGGTTTATTTGGAGGGAGTTCTCCAAATAAAGGAGGATCAACTACATGACCCTTGGAGTGAATTTGTTGTCTATTAGTTTGTTTGTGTGCTTGCTTGCCGAGTGCCAGCTTGATTGAAGTTATAGTGTGGTCTGTTTGGAGGCCTGTGGGCTGAGCCTAGTAGCCTGCTAGGCAAGGGTGAGGGCTTTCCTACAAGGCCCTAGCCTGCTATCCTTTGATCCCTGATCCCTTGTTAAGGAGGCAGGGCTAACTCAGGGAGAACAGGGGTTTCAAAAGCCAGCTCCTAAGCAACCAGGGGAGCTATTGAATAATGACGTTTTGTGAGAGAGTTTTAGAGAGGGAGTGTGGGAGCCAGAGATACCTAACAAACATTCTCTAAACTTAGGCTAATAACTGCCTGTGCAACACCCTGCCCCACCCCCACAAAAAAAAGAAAAAGAAAAAGAAAAAAAATAAAGAAACCATCAAAATCCCTATATGAGTAAAAATAATGCAGGGAGAAATCCAGCAGCAGAGTGAGGGCTAGCCAGTTTATTGCACTAAATGCAGCATGTATGAGGTGATGTATGCATGCATTCTTTGACAAAATAACAAGCCTTGTGGACAGTTGGGAAGCAGTAGATGTGGTATATCTTGACTTTAGTAAGGCTTTTGATACTGGGTCTCACATGAATTTTTCATAAACAAGCTAGGGAAATACAACTTAGATGGAGATACTATAAGGAGGAACAATTCCCAGAGAATGTTCACAGTCAAGCTGGAAGGGCATATTGCGTAGGGTACCACAGAGATTAGTCCCAGGTCTGGTTCCGTTCAATATCTTCATCAATGGTTTACATAATGACATAGTGAGTACACTTACAAAGTTTGTGGATGACACCAAGCTGGTACATTTCACCCCAGGATGGGATGCAGAGGTGAAATTTCTAGACACCATTAATAACTGCTTCTTGGAGTAGCTAATCCAGGAATCCACAAATGGGGGTGCAATTCTTGATTTAGTCCTAAATGGAGCACAGAATCTGCTACAAGAGGTGAATAGAGCTGAACCACTCAGTCATAGCAACTATAATTTATTAAATTTAATATCCGTGTAAGGGGCAAAATACCAAAGAGATCCACCACAGTAGCATTTAACTTCAAAAAGGGAACTACACAAAAATGAGGACACTATTTAAACAGGAAAATTAAAAGGAACACTCACAAGAGTGAAATGCCTGCAAACTGCATGGAATGATGTAAAACACAACAATAGAGGCCCAAACTAAATGTATAAAATAAAAAAGAAACAGGACCAAACAAAAATGCTACCATAGAGTAAAAGAGATGGTTAAGCAAAAAAACACTCTTTAAAAACTAAAAATCAAACCCTGCTGAAGAAAAAAGAAAGGAAAAAGAATAAAGAAAAAAAAAGAATAAAGTTTGGCAGGTCAAGTGTAAAAGTATAATTTGTCAGGCCAAAAAAGAATGTGATGACCTACACCTCTACCCTGATATAACACAGTCCTCGGGAGACAAAAAAATCTCACTGTGTTATAGGTGAGACTGCATTATATCAAACTTTATTTCCCACCCTATTCCTTGTCTGCCCCCTCCAGAGACCCCAGTCCCTAATCACCTCCAGGACCCTGTCCCCTGACTGCTCTGACCCCTATCCACCCCACCCGGCACTCACCAGCAGAGGTGGGAATTGGAGCAGCCCAGCCCCAGTCTGCTCCACTTCCTGCCATCAGTGAGTGCAGGGAGGTTAGGCAATTAAGGTAATAATTGGAGATATACCAATCTCCTAGAACTGGAAGGGACCTTGAAAGGTCATTGAGTCCAGCCCCCTGCCTTCACTAGCAGGACCAATTTTTGCCCCAGATCCCTAAGTGGCCTTCTTAAGGATTGAACTCACAACCCTGGGTTTAACAGGCCAATGCTCAAACCACTGAGCTATCCCTCCCCCTGAGGGAAAGGACGCCTCCCAAACTCACCTGCGGCTGGAAGTGGAGTGACACGGCCCCAGCCTGCTCCGCTTTCCTTGCCCCGGACCCAGCCGTGTCGCTGGGGGGCAGCTGGGGAAAGGTCCTGAACTCACCTGCGGCGGGAAGTGGAGCGCCACGGCTGGGAGCTGGTGGAGTGGAGTGGGTTGGGGCTGTGCTGCTCTGCCCAGCCCCCCACTAATCTCCAGAGCCACTGCAGGGCCCTCCCACAGCTCCTGCCCCCCAGACCCTGTGGGGGGAGCCCCTGACTGCCCCAAGACCCTCTACCCCTTATCGAACCCCTCAGCCCCAGCCTGTCCCGGCACCCTGCTGCTCAGAGCAGTGTGTCAGAGCTTTACCACTTTGTATGTGAACCCGCGTTATATAGGGCTGCATTATATCGGGGTAGAGGTATACTGGCAAAAGGCCCTAAGAAATTACAGCAATTTTTTTAAAGCCTGCCGAACATTCAGTAGGGCCTCTTAATGATTAAAGAGCTAAAGGAGCACTTAAGGAAGACAAGTTTATTGTAGAGAAGCTAAATGAATTCTTTGCCTATTTTTTTACTGCAGAAGACATTAGAGAAATTACTACACCTGAGCCATACTTTTTAGGTGACAAATCTGAGGAACTGTCTCAAATTGAGTTGTCAGTAAAGGAAGTTTGGAATAAATTGATAAACAATAAGTCACCAGGACCAGATGGTATTCACCCAAAAGGTCTGAAGGAACTCAAATACAAAATTGCAGAACAACTATCTGTGGTATGTAGCCTCTGAACCCCATGATACCCTGGTTAAAAGATAGGAAGCAAAGACTAGGAATAAATGGACAGTTTTCACTGTGGAGGTCAGTTTTCACAGTGGAGAGAAGTAAATAATGCCCCCTCCCCTCCCCAAGCATCTTTTCAGGGACCAGTGATGTTCAACATATTCATAAATGATTGTGAAAAGGAGGTAAACAGCAAGGTGGCAAAGTCTGCAGATGATACAAAATCACTCAAGATAGTTAAGTCCAAAACTGACAGAAGGATCTCATAAAACAGGGTGACTAGGTAACAAAATGCAAGATGATATTCAATGTTGAAAAATGCAAAGTAATTCACACTGGAAAACATAACCCCAACTATATATAACAAATGATGGGGCCTATATTAGCTCTTACCACTCAAGAGATCTTGGAGTTTTTATGGATAATGCTCTGAAAACATCTGCTCAATATGCAGTGGCAGTCAACAAAACTAACAGAACGTTAGGAACCATAAGAAAATGGATTGATAATATGAAAGAAAATATAATTCCACTATATAAATCACTGTTATACCCACACCTTGACTACTGTGTGCAGTTCTGATTGCCCCATCTCAGAAAAAAAAATTGAAAAAGTGAAGAGAATGGCAATAAAAATGATTAAGGGTATGGGACAGCTTCCATACAAGGAGGAATTAAAAAGAGTGGGACTGTTCAGTTTAGAAAAGAGAAAACTAAGTGGGGAAATATCATAGAGGTCTATTAAATCATGAATGATGTGGAGAGAGTGAATAAGGAAGTGTTATTAATCCTTTTGCACAACACAAGGATCAGAAATTAATAGGCTGTAGGTTTAAACCAAACAAAAGGAAGTACACCTCTACCTCAATATAACGCTGTCCTCGGGAGACAAAAAAATCTTACTGCGTTATAGGTGAAACGGTGTTGTATCAAACTTGCTTTGATCCACTGGAGTGCGCAGCCTCACCCCCCTGGAGCACTTCTTTACCGCGTTATATCTGAATTTGTGTTATATCTGGTCGTGTTATATCAAGGTAGAGGTGTACTTCTTCATACAACACAGAGTCAAAGTGGGGAACTTATTGCCAGGGGATGTTGTGAAGGCCAAAAGTATAACTGGGCTCAAAAAAGAATTAGATACTTTCATGCAGGATAGGTTCATCAATTGCTATTAGCCAAGATAATCAGGGACGGAACCCTATGGTCTGGGTGTCCCTAAGCCTACGACTTCCAGAAGCTGGGACTGGACATCAAGGGATAGAGCACTCACTAATCGCCCTGTTCGGTTCATTCCCTCTGAAGCCTCTGGCACCAGCCACTAACAGAAGACAGGATATTGGGCTACCTGAATAATTGGTCTCACCCAGTATGGTCATTCTTATATTCTTATTTGTTCCTGTTTGGAAGGTGATATTTTGTGGTTGATTCATAAAACTTTCGTGCCAGCCATTTGGGCTCATTTGTGAAAACTGAAGCAGGAGGAAAAAGCTCTCCTCCTGCTGAATAACTGCCCTGTCCACCCCCCAGTGGAAAATCTTGTCAGTCATGACAGCAAGATTAAAGTCTCTTCTCTCCCGAAGAGCACTACGTCAGCAATCCAGCCACTGGACCAAGGCATCATATCATTATTTAAGCAAAACTATTGTTGCAAAATGATCAAGCGGATGGTAGCAGATAACAACTCCTCCGTCAACAGATCACTGGCATCACTCAACTTGAAAGAAGTCTGTCACTGCGGCGGGAAAGCCTCGGACGCTATCTCTGCACGTTGCATTGAACAATGCTGGATAAAGGGTCTTGGTCCAGCTTTTCTATCATCTACACATGATGATGGTAACAACGAAGAGCCTTTTACAAGATTTTACGAGATTCATTTAAGATAACATACGTTTAGCCAAAGAAGCACTCAGAGAATATGAGCAGTCATCATGATATCCTCAACTGGTTTTCAGCAGATGACATCTGCCCCATATATGAACGCATCTCAGATGACGAAATTGTTGCAAATGTCAGCGGGAAGAATGAAACTGCACCACCAGAGCCCAAAACCAGTGGCACTAATGACAACAACAATTATGATGGCACCTCTACTCCCCCACCAACAGTGTCCGAGGCAGTAAATCACCTAGAAGCCAGTTTGAGGTGGCTGGAAACTCAAGACGTGGACAGTGTCAAAATCCTCCAACTCAGAAGCATTCTTGACTTTGCTAGAAACCAACAGTCCGTGGAAAATAAGTAGACCACACTAGATAGCTTTTTTAAGAAGTGATGAAATTTAAAATTATAGAGTCATGCAATCAGATTGACTTTGCACTCTGCTCAATGATTAGTATAGTTGATTTCACATTTCTTTCATATACATGTAATTAAATTACTACTTTTGTGTTTAAAACACGCTGGGATAACCGTTGTTTTTTTACAAGACTTAAACTGACTGACTTGAAATGGTAAATTTTCATAACCCCACTATAAAGCAACCCCGCATTTATCGCGATCGAACTTTTTGGACCCCAATTATCACGTTATAGCGGGGTTTCACTGTTGTTTCTTTGATACTAGTTTAAAACTATTACTGCTTGTTTTTTTTGCCAGCCTGACTGTTCAGGACTTTTTCTATTTAGGTGCACAACACATTTTTCATATAAATCTTTACCTAGTCTCAGGATAATGCTTCACTGATCCACCCTTCCTTATTGCATCAGCAGTCAAACTGGACATGTACATGAAGCAGCCTATTACATAGAAAATTCAATTTCCCTTTTCCCATATTTCTAATACTCATAATAATGCTCTACTTTCAAGCCTTATTGTCAGTATCCTAAAGCTAATTTTGAAATCCAAAGATCTCTTTTCAATATAACTTGTCCCCATTTGACTGACCACAGACTTCTGATCAGCCCCTCTGATCGTTTTATCTTGAGTGAATTCTACAGCTGTTACTTTTGCTCCTGATAAAATAGTTATTCTTTAAAATACACTGTAGAATAGTGTTTTTTCAAACTGGGGTTGCCGCTTGTGTAGGGGTAGCCCCGGCATTCCAGGCCGGTGTGTTTACCTGCCCCGTCAACAGGTTCGGCCAATCGCAGCTCCCACTGGCCGCAGTTCATCGCTGCAGGCCAATGGGACCTGCTGGGAGGAGTGCAGGCCGAGGGACGTATTGGCCGCCACTTCCAGCAGCTCCCATTGGCCTGCAGCAGTGAACTGCGACCAGTGGGAGCTGTGATCGGCCAGACCTGTGGCTGGGAAAGATAAACAAACCGGCCCGGCCCACCAGGGGCTTTCCATACACAAGCAGCGACCCCAGTTTGAGAAACACTGTTGTAGAATAACCATAGTGGATTATATTTGTATATACTTCTACATACAAATCATAGATGGGAACCCCCCATTACAGTATCAGATATTTTATATTCCAACACTGCTTTTACTACAGCACTATATGCATGCTCTGTTGTGATTCTGAGTCTTAATTTCAGCTACTATGGTGGTGAGGATCTCACCCCATTCTGGCCTCCATAAACCAGATGAAAGGGCCAGAGTGACATAAAAGTAACGTAAAAGCCCCAGTTCAGTATGGGGGACACTTCCCCAATATAGGAATTGTGGCAGGCAGACATAAGATTGCCTTCCAAGGACCATGTATGTTGGAGGAAAGGCTCAGGATAGGAGGTGTGTTTGGGCAGGGACAAGGCATGCATGACTATAGAAATTCATAGATTCATAGACTCTAGGACTGGAAGGGACCTCGAGAGGTCATTGAGTCCAGTCCCTTGCCCTCATGGCAGGACCAAATACTGTCTAGACCATCCCTGATAGACATTTATCTAGCCTACTCTTTAATCATCTCCAGAGATGGAGATTCCACAACCTCCCTAGGCAGTTTATTCCAGTGTTTAACTACCCTGACAGTTAGGAACTTTTTCCTAATGTCCAACCTAAATCTCCCTTGCTGCAGTTTAAGCCCCTTGCTTCTTGTTCTACCATTAGAGGCTAAAGTGAACAAGTTTTCTCCCTCCTCCTGATGACACCCTTTTAGATACCTGAAAACTGCTATCATGTCCCCTCTCAGTCTTCTCTTTTCCAAACTAAACAAACCCAATTCTTTCAGCCTTCCTTCGTAGGTCATGTTCTCAAGACCTTTAATCATTCTTGTTGCTCTTCTCTGGACCCGCTCCAGTTTCTCCACATCTTTCTTGAAATGCAGTGCCCAGAACTGGACACAATACTCCAGTTGAGGCCTAACCAGCGCAGAGTAGAGTGGAAGAATGACTTCTCGTGTCTTGCTCACAACACACCTGTTAATGCATCCCAGAATCACGTTTGCTTTTTTTGCAACAGCATCACACTGTTGACTCATATTTAGCCTGTGGTCCACTATAACCCCTAGATCCTTTTCTGCCATACTCCTTCCTAGACAGTCTCTTCCCATTCTGTATGTGTGAAACTGATTGTTCCTTCCTAAGTGGAGCACTTTGCATTTGTCTTTATTAAACTTCATCCGGTTTACCTCAGACCATTTCTCCAATTTGTACAGATCATTTTGAATTATGACCCTGTCCTCCAAAGCAGTTGCAATCCCTCCCAGTTTGGTATCATCTGCAAACTTAATAAGCGTACTTTCTATGCCAACATCTAAGTCGTTGATGAAGATATTGAACAGAGCCAGTCCCAAATTCTAGGCAACACTGCAGTTCAAAGGGTAACCCATGGAGGCAGCTGGAACTTCGGACCCCAGGACTGTTTCAAATACTCTGGAAAGCTCTCCAGCCCTTAGAGCTTCCCAGGATCAGGAAGGCAAAAAGATTGCTTAAACCCATCTTAGACCCCCTCCCTCTGGACTAAGAGTTCTATGCTGAGGTGCACCTCAGAATCTGACTCCAAATCTATAATACATTTTGGTCCCTTTTTACACTGCTTATTGGATCGTGACCTACCCAGCCTACTCTCTCCAGCAACCCTATTAAAAGTGATTTTTTCCCCCCAGCATCCAAGGCAAATGGGATAACTAGAATGGATTACGTTCCAAAGTCTATGATTTGTATTTCTCATGTGACCTTTACTGTGCTTATTTAACACTGAAGAATTTGGCATGTTTCCAGTACATTAAGCTTATCAGCATCACTTTTTTCCCCCACTGTTTTTAGATACCTGTTGATAGAATTTATAATTTCATAAAGATTAAACAACTGTTAGGCTAGTAAGTCTCATAAAAACTCAGTGGGTTTCACTCTTGGCTGTAATTCTATTTTTTTCCCATCAGAGCACAGCTATAAAAGCACCGAGACAGCAACGTTAACAGGATATATTACAATGCATAGCTCAGAGAGCTGAGCTTTTATCTTTTACATTGTCTGAGGTTGCCACTTCCATGCAATTCTGTATAGTAATATCACTATATATAGCAAAGCACATTTCTTAGCCATGCAGGTTTTGAAATGGTTATTTAAGTACTTTTTATTAAAATATGTTGATAGATATTAAATATCATACTTCATGTGGTAGAATTAGATATGGTAGTTTTACAAGATTATTTGTGCATTAAACTAAAACAGAATAATTTCACACACTATATCTTCTATTAATATTATTTATAATTCCCTAGTTGGATCAAATTGCTTTAATATTCCCCAGATTCCATTTACTAGGACATTATGATACCATGCAAATGATGCCATAGCTCTCATTTGTAAAGCTGCCTCATAAATGTATAGTTGTGCCACGCTGTTGGCTGATCACTGTGTATGGGACTTATTGGAGTGGCAACCAGGAAGATGCCAAAGAGAGCAAAGAAAATGCCAGTGTCAGAGAGAGGGTTTTGGAAGAGATGTTAACCGTGCTCCAAAGTACATTAAGAGCTCTGTGAGACAGGTATCTTCTCAGGCTCTGAAGCTAGTAAGCCACATAAGAGAGGGAATCCCCCTACATAATTTAGGAAATCAACCAGGGTAGACCTGTCAGCCAAGATAGGCTGGCTAGAGCACAAAACATGCTGGCTTGTCTCCTGTGTGCCTTAGGGGATCTGAAGTGTTAGACATGTTTGTCTCACCTGCTTCCCGTGGTTTCGGCGTTACCAGCGGACCTCCTGCAGGCATGCCGCTGAAAACCGCCTGACTGCCATGCTTGGGGCGGCAAAAACCATAGAGCCACCCCTGGTGGCAAGTATGTTTTACGGAGCAATACATTCCCTGCTGTCATTTACCGCTATTGATTTTTCCAAATTTTGAAAAGATTTGTTTTTGAGCAAAAAGAAATGCTATAGCAATCTATGATTCCATGAATTATTATTCAAGAAGGAAAATGTCATCTTGTTATAAAGAAAAATGTTGCAGTGTTTCCCAAAAGGTGCATATTGAAGGAAACTGTCAAGAACAAGTAAATACAAAACACTGTTATGCATTTCATTACACCTCCACCCCACTGTTTTATAATATTTATTTTTAAAAAATCATGACAACTCTGGGTTAGGTGGCTAGTTGTATCAACAGGCTAGTTGATACAATTGTGCTAGTGACTATAGTATATTGAAATATTCCTACCTCAGAAAACACAAAGATCATGAATAACATTTGTGTGCAAAAAGAATCCTCCTAGAAATATAAATAATAAATGCATTTGGGTCATATATTAATATAATTAAATATGCCATTATACTTTGAATTCACCAGTGGCACATAGAAGCAAACAAACAAGATATAGTGAGAAAACATGAATATGATATGCTTCAACGGTGAATCCAAGCAAGATTTAAAGCTATTGTGTGTGATTAAATCTTTCAACCAGGGATCATTAAATAGATTACATTTCAACTGATTTTCTGGTTTATATTTTAACTTGAACTAGTTACACAAGCACTTTATATACATCGTAAGAATGACAAATCAGGACGAATCATCACTGTTATGTCACATTAAATGCATGTGAAACTTTTTGAACAATTTTGTGTTAAGCAATTTATTTATGCTTTTGCGGCATTAATAGCCACAAGGTAAATGTTAAGAGAATTTATCTTATACTATTAAGATTTCTCATGTATGTTTTAAGACTGGCTTGCATTTCTGTTTCTTATACCCTCTTACACCTAGAAACCCCTACCAATCCCAATAGTCCATTCAAGCACTCCTCTTCTTTGTCTCTCACTTCTTCCCTAAGTTCTTATTTTATCTTCCTCTTCATAGACTCAGTATAACAAAATAAAAGAAAATTGCATACCACCCAGGATGTACATGTTACTAACCAAAGTAACTGCATGGTCTTTATTGTAGTCACACTCATCTTTCCTCTCTGCTGCTTCCCAATATTTTTGCCACCTTCACCATTTCGTTATGTATTCAAGGTTGAGACTTTTCATAAAAGCAAGGGTAGCAGGGTTTCGGACCTGTGATTGTAAGCACTTTAGGATAGTATCAAGGGGTAGCAGAGTTAGTCTGTATCCACAAAAACAACAAGGAGTCCAGTGTTACTTTAGGATAGAGACACCCTCTCCTTGCTTTGTTGGTAAAGCACCATATATTATTATGGGACTGCATAAAAAGATGTATTAATAATATTTGGCTGCTTCAATTTATGGCAGGATATAGACAGTCCAGGAGCACATACTTGCACACCTTCCTCTCATGGTCCTGAATTGTGCTGTGCACTTCTTGGCCACAGCAGAGGATCTGATTCATTGGGAATATAGAACTAATGTACAATAATAACACCTATGCATTCACAAGGAAGGTTGGGGAATCTATTTATCAGATAACTATTTTGTGACAAGATAGGAAGAGAAGAAATTGCTACTAAAAAGCTAGGAAAGGTGTGGTTATTCAGGGTAGAAAAATATATTGCAAAGAAGAGAATGCTTGCAGTTTATTACACTTCTAAACTGAACTGCCCAAGGAGACTCATGAAGGACACACATCTGGTATATAAGGAGGGTATGTATGTTTAGCTACTCAGTTGTTAACTTTGGAATTATAAGAAAGTTGTAACAGTTATGCATTAAATGAATTTATATCAGCTTTGATAAAATAAAGACAATCCCTAATGAAAATTTTGCTAATTCTGTAAACTCAGTGACTGCTAAACAACTGATCAGAGAGCAATTTAACTACCTTCTTGTTACCCTGATTATTCATGTCTTTTTTAATTGTAAATCCTTCTTTTGACAAAAAGATTTAGTAAATATGATTCACATTTGTATTCAGTCAGCTGAAATTTGGTTAATAAAAATGATAACATGAGCTAAGTCTCCCCTTTACTGTAAATGTCAGTAATGATGTCATGTCATCAGCCTGGTAGTAATCTTCACAGTCATCTTGCACCAATAGTTCATGTGTTTTACCATGGATTCTATGAATATGGATTTGAAGAGTTATATTTTCATATAATTCACATGATCTAAACACAGGTTTAAATTTGTTAATCTAGCACATGGAGGGGTTGTCCTTTGGTAAGAGTCTTGTCTAGCCCTGTACATTATAGACTGAACTTGCAGAGTCAGATTCTATCACCTTTACTTTCACTGAGTAATGTTCTACCCCAGGAGTAATATAGAAACAAGTGCAACAACTCACAGAGTAAGATATTACTCAGTGTGACTAAGGGTGATAGAATATTCCCTTCCCTGATGGGCATTGGGAATTTACCTGTATTGTTCTCAATAGGGAACACAGAGCTAAATCACTGTACACATGATTGAAAAGTTACCCTTGTCTGTTCAGATTCTTTTACTATTAGATCTAACAATATAATGAGAACACAAGACACCAGTCAGCACTCAGCTGCCTTTTTGTTTTCTTCCAAACAAATGGGGTTAACAAAGGTTACCAATGTCATCTCAAGGAGATGAAGTAGATGATACAATAGGATTTTGGTATCTCTATTTTTATTTTCTCTCTCTCTCCATATACATATATATTTCAAAACAAATATTGCAGTAATCTTAAATCTTTACCAGCAGTGTAGCATGCACTAATGAACAGCTCTACAAGAACAGTTCAGCATGCATATTGATATGTGTGTTCGGGATGAATCTGTAAAGAAGCATATTTCCATCTTCATAGCAGCTGGTATCATATGATTTTACATAAGAATTGGCATACTGGGTAACACCACTGGCCCATCTGATGCAGTATCCTGCCTCTGACTATGGCCAGCACCAGATGATTCAGAAGAAGGTGGGAAGAAATACTGTGGTATAATCTGGTGCCCAGGAGAGTCTTCTCCTACCTGCTAATAGTTAGGAATAGGCTTAAGTCTTAACTCATGAAGTTCTGTATTTCTTCTAAAACTTTTTTTCTGTTTAGTAAGTAGGGTATTCTTGTTATCCAGGTAAATGTCCACTCCATCTTTGAATCTTAGTCAGTTCCTGGCTTCAATGTTACAAGCAAACATTTCAAAATTGATTGTAAAAAGCCTTTACACAACAAACATATCTCATGCTGTCAACTTCACAGGAGCTTCAAAATTAGCTTTGAATTAAATGAGGAACACAGGCATTAATGGAAAAGCTACTGTAAACTATAACATTCATTATTGCTATTAATAAGACAATGCCATAGGCATTCATGATGCTGGGCTATATGTGAGCTAAGAATGGCAACTAACTCACTGCCCCAAAAGCTTACCATGTAATGGCATTACATTGTTTATACATAGGTATATATATGTTTATATGTATAAACAATGTAATACCATTACATGGTAAGCTTTTGGGACAGTGAGTTAGTTGCCATTCTTAGCTCACATATAGCCCAGCATCATGAATGCCTATGGCATTGTCTTATTAATATATATGGTATGTATATACATCGGTATAATATAGCACAGTTTTGTCCAGAACAAAAACACAGATTGACATATAGTGATCAGAGTAATACGCATTATGAATCAAGTGAATTTTTGGAAGGTTTTAGAGAACAAGGAGGGAGGGAGTTTGATGTTAGGACAATTGTTATGGGTAAATAATAAAGCACTTCAGTTAATTTAAGAGACTAATCCAAATCTGGGAAAATGTTGGCTTCAATTTTCAAAATTGATAAGTGATTTTGGGTTGCCTTGGTTTTGGGTACCTAACTTGAGATGCCCTAAAGAAGCTGGACTTGCAGAGGGCAAGCGTTCAACACTTTCTGAAAAATCAAGCCCCTTTGTGGGTCTCACACTGTTCATCCAAAAACGGAGGCATTCAAAATAACTATCTTTTTTTTTTTGAAAATGTAGGCTTATATATGCGCATATAAATTTTTTGAATAATGTTTTTCTAACTGTGGTTGGCACTGTAGAAGACAAAAACAAATCATGAGTCCTGATCCAGACATCTTGAAATCTAAATACCTGCATATAATTATACTAAAATCTGTCACTTTTTTGTTGGGGGGGGAAGAGCCCCCAAAGCAATATTGTTTGTAGGACATCCCCCCACAAAAATGTCTGAAGACCCACCTGGGAGATCATCTTCATTAGAAAACTAATCTGGGAAGAACATTTTAATTATCTGCACCTCTTTAGTTTGGAAATCAGGATAAAAATATTTTCAGGTCAAGCTCTCTCACAGGACTTCTTGTACGCCCAGTGACGGAGTGAATACTCTTTTTGTTTCAATAGGCTAAATTACTTGCTTAAGGCTACAGAAAGAATCTGTGACTGGGCTGCTTGTACAAATGAGGAGTTCCTAGTCACTCATCCTGAACTCTGACCTCTAGACCATTCCTCTGTAATACATTCTTCATAGGAAAGGAAAACGTTATATTAGTAAAACATTTAAAGTTCTTTGCTAACTTCAGAGACTTTATTTTATTTAGTGATTTTTTTTCTGATAAATTGAATTCTGTGCAGTGTTCTTTTACACAGTTTATAAATTAATAACATAGTGGTAGCAGTCTGACCTGCATGGTACATACATTACATTTTATACTGGCCAATGTGAGTTTTTGTATTAGTTAAGTGAAATGATCAGAGTCTGAATGATAATAGGCTGCAATGTAAAAGAAATTATTTCTGTGCTGGAATTGAATTTTCCTTCTAGTTCCCTTTAGAAGCACATCACTGTTATTTCTGAGAATCCAAAATTGTGTACCATTGCTGCATATCATTTTGATGAAAAGAATGAATTCAAAAGGGAGCACTACTGCTGCTGACAGTATACCAGAGACGAGAACCTGGGCTTATTTTGAAGAGTTATCAAATAAGAACAAAAGACAATATAAGCTGCAAAAAGAGGAGAGCTGAGTTCATAAGTTTGCCTCTGGCAAATCAAATGTTCACTTCAGATTTGCTATTGATTTGCCACAGTATGGGACTATAAAAGCTGGAAAAAAATCTTTGATCATATTTATCCCTTTGGGAACTGACTGTGCCTAATGTAATATCATCTGCTATTTGAGAGGGGGAGAATGGATTCCAGAAAGCATCAAACCTATTTGAACATTATTGAACTAAAATTTTTAGAATTAAATCTTCTGCAGTTGGAGTGCCATGGAAACAAGGTTCCCCGTAGGCTCCATCTATGATATAGCTAGAACTCTGATGCATAAATAGGGTTTGACATGGCTCAGCTACTAGTGCAAAGGGAAGAAGACTGTGGGTGTTTTTCATATGGTTCATTGTGTCTTGGCATGTCCTCCCACATGGAATCATGGGATGTAGCAGGATAGAATTACAAGAAAAAATAAGCTGTGCCATCCACATAGCAGAAGAACATTGGCCTAAAACCAAGTTTTAGCATTCTATTACAGCTCTGTTTATAAGCAGAGGCATAAAATAGTGAGTCTGCATAAGTTGGGACTAAGTAGTGTATAAACACACATTATTTGTACAGTCAACCATGTCACAGATTTTTACTGAGTTCATAGTTAAGACAAAGGGAAAGGGAGTCTGAATGCACAACCCTCTTTTCACCTCTCCCCCATCCATTCCACCAATCAGACCCACTGAATGTCAGAGGCAGCAAGTGAAATAGGAAGGAGAGAAAGGAAAGTGTCAGTGGAAATATTATTAAAAGTAGAGTGTCTGAGTAGCCATGAAATAAAATCATAGCTGATCCTTGATGTCGCAATCCGATACGAAGTTATGGCTCTGTATGGCCAATTGTCGGTCCACGGCCATCTTGTCCTGCTAAAAGGACAAGGCAGCCTCCATCTTGGACCAGGTTCTTGTTGTATAGGAGAGGGCAGAGACTCAATCCTGCCCAGCAACACTGGCTGTGTATGCTCTCCTGTGTTTTTGTTTTTTTCTCTCTCCTGCTGGGCCATCTAAAGGTCAGGCTAGTTCTGTGTGTGAAGGCCTGATTCTGCCCGGCAACCTGTTTTTTTGGGGGTCGGTCGTCTGGAGGTCAGGTTAATTCTGCCCAGCGACTCACTTTCCCACTCTTTTTGGACCCAGTCATCTAAGGGTCAAGTTTGTTTACTTGTCAACTCCAGTGTGCCGTGTGCAAATCCTGCCGACGTGGGGTGGCAACAGCTCGAAGCCTGAAGGGAGGAGGGACCAGGGAGCCAATCAGATGCTGACACGAGGGAGTGAGACCTTTCTATAAAACTAGGTTTCCCCCCAAAATTTGTGTGGAGCATCCGCGTGTTAGCTGAAGGACCTGATCACTCGTTCGTCCAGGGTCTCCTCCCGGTAAAGTGCACTCGTGTCGTATCGTTTGGATTCGTTGTTGTTTGGACCCGATCCCTGTCAGCTCGTCATGCTTCTGGTGTCTGTTCTGCTGGTCAGCTGCACCTGGAGTGCGGTATTTGCTTTTTAATATCTGACAGTTAGCTTCTTTAGCCTCTTATTTTTTCCCCTCCCTAATTTGGTACCAAATATCTACTCAGGATATCAGGATTGTATTAGTAAGCTCAGAATTGCAGAATTGCTTAGCTAGCTTGTATAATTGTTTTAGTTGTTAATTGAATTGTTAATTGTAAACTGTTTTATGTGTGTTAATCACTGCTCTGTCTTTGTCTGGAGTGAATGAATCTGGGAGCTGTCTCCACCTGGGGATTAGCTGACCAAGGAGTTCCTGTCCCCGCGGTCTGAATGAGTGGAATCTGCCCAGCTGCAGCCGCACCACACTCTGGGTTACCCTTAGTGTGAAAGCAAGGGTGGTTGAGGCAGTGGCCCGTGGGTCTCTTTCTCTGTGTTGCACCGGGCACTGCTCTGACAAACCCGATTCCCATCTTGTGTGATTGGTGTGTCTGCCTGTTTGGTGTGGTGTGGTGAGCAGTATAAAGTGTATTATTACTGTGTTTTGGGGTGTGTTTGTACTTTTGATACCATACCAGCCAAAGTTGCCTACTCCCCCAGCCTAAGTTGTAATTATCCCCCAAATAAACGCAGCCACTTGGCTTTTCACTGTTATTCTGGTCCTGCCTGTTTTTCCTCACTCAATACCAAGCTTAACGGACCGCAATCTATTTCGGACACTTGAGAGAAGTTCTTGAGGAAAAAATGATCTTGGTGAAAATGGGTGTGATGGGACCACATTTCATAAGGGAAAATGAAACCCAGAGTCACAAGACCAGTGTTTCATCTTGCTTTCGTATCAGAATGTAGCTGGCCAATATGGTGCATATGCCCAGAATTCATTGTATGCACCATCAGGTCCAACACTGACACAAAGAATATGAAAATTAAACTAAACAGCAGACCAAGACAAGCAGACACATTTCCAAAGCCACCAAGAGCTCCAAGAGATTATAATGGCATTTGTGCGAAGAGCGGCTATCTGGAAAAGAGGCGGAGAGATATGGCAGAGAGTTAGTGAGAATAGGGGCCATTTTGAGAACTCCCCACTATCTGGGAGATGCAGGTGCCCTTTTTGAACTTTAAATATTCAGATTAAAGATGAGCAAAGATTTGAATTGGTTCTTACGTTTACTGACCTTCACCTATTTCTCATAAAATTATAATGGCTACTGTTTCTTTGCTTTGCCATGTGGATGAAGTGACATCAGTCAAGTGGTGTAGAACAAATGAAATCTTAGTGACAGAACTCTTTCACTGAATAAATGTCCTTTGGTTTGAAAATAAAATTAACCTGCTTTCCTTTGGCATTTATTTTCTACATATACAAAGGAAAAGTAGAAGACCTTTATTCTCTTACTATATTATGTTCCACTGCTATTATCTTTTACATTATATATTGTTAATATGATCGTGTGTCAAGTGTTTTTCTGCAATTATTCAGTGGGAATTGAAGTGTAGAAGTGATTTTGGTTTTGGCTCACTACTGATAAACAGTAAGCCAAATATATTAGTTATTCTGCTTTTGTTACAAAGAAAGAGAAATTATTCCTACTTCTGGATATATCAATTGTTCCTGTTATGCCTGCCTGCCTAATTATTTATTTGAGAAAATTACTCCTTTCCTGTAAAAAAAATGACACATACAGGATGAGCTCAGCTAATTTCAGTTCAATAACCTCCATATTTCAAGAAGAGTCTCTCAAGTGAAAAAGCTATCATATCTCACCAGATCCAAACCATCTGTGCAAAAATGGATTTGAGAGCAAAATATCTTAACAGTCTAATGTTCCTCCTACAGTACAAGAGTTATCTGTCATTGTTGATAGGATTGCATGTGAAATTGGCTTTATTTTTCTTTTCATGGAGTAAAGATTATCCTGCAACAAGGTACATCCAATTGAAATACACAGGGAAAAATATCCAAAACTGACACAGAAGCTCTACTGATATGATTCAAAAAGTATTTTTATGTCTATAGAATAGACTGCCATAAGAACATAACTACCAAGCTAGAGCAGATTAATGGTCCTTTCTCTGACAACAGTCAATATAGAATGTGTAACAGAAAAGCATAAAAACATGGCAATGTGTCTAATGCTGCACTTATTAACTCCTGAAGTTCTTGTAATGAACCACCGTTATTGAAAAATGTAATACTTAAATAGGTAATCTATAAGCCTGCTCCAGTCTAGGTATTAATCTAAGACTGTGACCCATGTAAGATGAATTGCCCCTAAAATCAACTGTGCAATGCAAAAATACTTCTATTGCAAAATAAGTCTGTGCAAAATATTGTATTAGAGCCCAAGCCTAGTCAAAATCAGGCTCCTTTATCTTCTTCCCTGTGTGCCCTCCTCCCACTCAGTGTGAGAATCCCTAGGGGCATTTATTTTCCCTTTGTTGAAGAACATGGTAAAATGTAAAATATGCAGGTTAGATGTTTGGTTAACATGATATAGGTTAATAGAAAGTAAATAAGAACATAAGAACATAAGAATGGCCATACTGGGTCTGGTCAAAGGTCTATCAAGCCACAGGAAATAGGTGCACCACAGAGAACGAACAGAACAGGTAATCACCAAGTCATCCTGTTGCTTATTCACAGCTTCTGGCAAACAGAGGCTAGCGACACCATTCCTGCCCATCCTGGCTAATAGCGATTGATGGACCTATGTGTATATTTGAAATTCCCAGGTCACAAAGGCCATAGGGCTGGTATGTGGATGCATCTTTTCCCACAGAGAAAAATTTCAAAAGGAATATTAATATGTGCACCATTCAGAAAATACACACTCTAAAGCAGTGTTTCTCAAACTGGGGTCACCGCTTGTGTAGAGAAAGCCCCTGGTGGGCTGGGCCAGTTTGTTTACCTGCCCTGTCCACAGGTCCAGCCGATCGCGGCTCCCACTGGCCGCGGTTCACTACTGCAGGCCAATGGAGGCTGCTGGAAGTGGTGGCCAGTAAGTCCCTCGGCCCGCGCCGCTTCCAGCAGCTCCCATTGGCCTGGAGCAGCAAACCGTGGCCAGTGGGAGCCACGATCGGCCGGACCTGCGGATGGAGCAGGTAAACAAACTGGCCTGGCCCGCCAGGGGATTTCCCTACACAAGCGGCGACCCCAGTTTGAGAAACACTGCTCTAAAGGATCCTATGTGTAATATGTATGGAAACAAACAGATGCACAAGGGTCTGTATGTAACACATGGAAACTTATCAGTTTCTTTTATATGTTTTTTTATAAGTATAACCAATACTGCAGAGAGTACAGTACTTCACTAACAGCAATAAGCCCTAGCTAGCTTATTACAGATCTTTGATTTTAACATGATAGTTAAAGCCTTTCTTCCTGAGATGGTATTGCAGAATTTTCTACAGATAGTGTATCTTAATTAACAACGCAGTCATTAGGTTTGGGGGTGGTGGAAGCTATGAACTCAGCTGATTTGCTAAATAGACTAGGAAATAATTATCCTGCCTTCTAATTTCATCTGAGGTAACATACTTTTTGCTTTGAATTGTGCAGAAAGAAATATTATGTTGGAGATAACTTGAGGACTTTAGATTCATATCCTGTAGTCCCAAAGGGTTATCAAATGTAAATATTTTGCAGCAACTAAGATGTCAAGTGTTTCACAGCTCAGTCCTTAACTACAAGAGCTTAAGTCCTAATTTTCCAAAGTAATGCATGGGTATTTAACTGCATTATTCCTTGACTTGAAGGGAAGTCAGAAGCTAAATCCTCAGTATACTTGATGAAAATGTAATTATAGAAATCTCTGAAATTCTGAACACAAAAATAGTGAATTATTTAGCAAACATTAAACGTGTTTCTCATTCAATCCCATTTCAAAGCTCAAGTATAAGAAATTAACTGTTGCAGCTTTTTGTGCTGTTCAACAGCAAAACACTTATATCTGTTTAATAAGGATCACTTGTCACAATGAACAAACCACACTTAAAGCTAAAGACCCAAGTGTCTCCATATGACAGGAAAGTGCATAATAGTTAAAACTGTACTGAAAAATGTGCAGGAATGAGGACACTGCCATCATCACCCAAACAACTTCTAAATCCCAATCTATGTTAAACAGCCCAGTACCAAGAGCTAGTTGGAAAAATCTTCAACAGAACCATTTCTGTCAGAAAATAAAATTCCGTTGAAATTGAGATGCTTTGTGAACCCACATCACTTTCATTGAAATTTCATTTCAAGGAAAACTGGTGAGGGAGAGTTCCAACTATATTCATATATATGACATGACTCATTTTGACATTTTTTAAATGAAAAGCTTTGATTTTTCATTTTGAAATGACTTTTTGATTGTTTTATTTTGTATTATACACCTCTACCCTGATATAACACGACCCGATATAACACGAATTCGGATATAATGCGGTAAAGCAGTGCTCCGGGGGGGGTGGGACTGCGCACTCCAGTGGATCAAAGCAAGTTCAATATAACACGGTTTCACATATAACGTGGTAAGATTTTTTGGCTCCCGGGGACAGCGTTATATCGGGGTAGAGGTGTATTATAATAAAATAAAAGCAATATGGAAATGAAACATTTAGATTTTGTTGAAACAAAATGGTTTGAATGATCCAAAATGATTTTTTCCCCTAGAATTTTCTTTTACGGAGAATTTCAAATTTGGGAGGTGTGGCAGGGTAGACTAGGGCTGGAGGCCCTCTGCTGGAGGCTTCATGGCCCTGCGTCACCCTGCCCCAGAATAGAGCAGAGAGAAGTTATGGGTGGGTGGATGGGTGAGAGGGATAGCTTGAGTGGTTTGAGTATTGGCCTGCTAAACCCAGGGTTGTGCGTTCAATCATTGAGGAGGCCACTTAGGGATTTGGGGCAAAAGTCAGTACTTGGTCCTGCTAGTGAAGGTAGGGGGCTGGACTCAATGACCTTTTGGGGTCCCTTCCAGCTCTATAAGATATAGGTAGGAAGATAGATAGATATATCTAGATATATATAGATATATATAAATCCTCCAGGCAGCCGTGTGTGGCTGCAGAGGAACAACCAATCAGAGGGGCTGATGGAGCAGCCAGTCTGGGGCCAGAAGGGCTCTAAGGAACACAAGAGGCAGAAGAGAGCCTTTGGTCGCTTTGTGGAGCTTGAGGAGTGAAAACTTGGTGACTGGCTGGCTGGAAGAGCAGCAGTACTTTGGAGAGCTCACTGCCGGCAGGCTGAAGCCCAGGGGGACTGAGTAAAGAAACTGCACAGGTCAGTGAGGGTACTGAGATGGTCCCAAGTGGTCTGGTTGAAGACTGAGCCCAGGAATGCCTGCTGAAACACCATCATCAGTGGGCACTGGGTGGTTGAAGAAGGCAGTGCCTCTGGGACAAGCTTTAGAGCTATGGCCCCATACCAGGGCCACGATAAGAACGTGATCTGTATACCCCAGAAGGGGTGGGTGGACAGCATGTATGGCTCTGCTAGAGGGCTGAACTGCTGAAGACCTACCAAAAGAACATCATGTGGGGGAAGGATGCTCACGAGAGGTGAGTGCCACCCCATGAAAAAGAACTGGCTATGCAGGCACTGTCAGCCAGAGGAAAGGGGGCGCTTGTGAGAGGTGGGTACTGACCCTGTTACAGGAAGTTTCACAGTGGTTCAGAATGAAACTAAATTTCAAAATCTCACAGTATTTCACAAAATGGAGTTTCTGTCCTCTGCACAATTCTACCAGTGTCTACAGAGCATGGGTAAACCCTCTCATGTACTGGAAATGGTCATTTCCCCATCTATCTTTCACTATCCATAGATGTCATTGGTATCACTATTATCCTTCACTTTGCACCCTTAATTCTTACAATAGTAATTCTTGGAAGGTATGAGCTATCACTGGGGGTAATTAGAGAACTCACAGAATTAAGGATATTAATGATAAGATTCCATTCAATTCCTTCCATTAGTCATTACCCAGGAATCCAAACATACTACAGTTATTGAATATTGAATCTTTATTTACAACTATAGCTATCCTGACCTAGTAATTGATTGCTTCTTTGGCTGCCCCAGGAAGGGATACAAGCACTCCTTGCTTGCCAACATTTGCCTCCCTCTAATGAACTCCCTTTCTCAAACTCCAAGGATCATCTGATTCTCATTTATTTGTCTGCTTATATCCAATTTACAAGCTTAGATTTTAACTTTTACCCATGCTTACCCCTGAAGACAACAGAATAACTCCCATTGATTTCAATGGCCTTTTGCTTAGGCCTCCAATTCAACTCACAACATCTTCCCCTTCATCACCTTCAGCAGTCCTAAATCACTCCTAGCATATCTTAACAGCAAACAAGTTTACATCAAAGAAGAGGCCTCCTAATTTCATCAAAGCCTCCAATCAAGCTCCCAGAACTCTTCATCTGCTCAGCTTCTGGCCACAAACTTCCTGGTTTACAACTCTGTCCTAAGCTCATTCATCTGGTGGCAGACAGACCTCTGAGTCACAGTTCCTACCCTGCTTTATCCTTGCTCCTGGGACATGGGGATGGTGGGGTAGTAATTTACTGATGGCCCTTAGCAGCATTCAATTACTAACCTACCAGAACAGCTTAGCCATCAACTAGGAGTTGGAAGAAAGGTGGTATGATCTCTTCCCTCCACCTGCTCCAGTACTCCTGTGCATTGTTTTAGGGATAAGAAATGGAGGGCTTTATGCCCATCCAAGGGAGTAAGAGTTAGTTCAAGTCAATTTAGTTCTATATGATTATTGCTCAGATTCCCCACATCCCCAAGGTAGTTCAGTTTGATTTCCTGCTTGCACAGCACAAGTGAAGGTGCAGAGGCCCTATAGCTCTGGCCTGAATTACTAAATCAAAAGTCACTTGCAATATTTCCACTCTGATTTCCTCATTGTCCCTTGAATATACTCATGTAATTGACTGCAGTGCTTTCAGTCAGAATGAATAACTTTTCTCATTAGTCATATCTCTGTTATTCATTATTGTGCCCCAGCTGGTCAATATCTGTTCCATTCTGTAAAGTGATGAACATTTTTAATGATTTGAAAGATTACTGCGCCTCAATTTGCTATATTGCAAAAGTTAGAGAATTTTTATCAACTTATTTTTCTTTTATTTTTGGTCATTGAGAGTAGAAATTGGTTTTCAAGTGAGGATCATGAAGTTCATTGAGCTTAACTCCAAGCTTCTCCTTTTGCTGTTGCTTGAGCCAATTGTGGGAAAGCATCCAGCACTCTCCTCTCACCCACACACTAGGGTGAATCTTTGAATCTACAGGCTCTTGGGGGCTTGTCATGGAGGAATGACTAACCTTCAGTTCAAGCTTTACAATGGTTTACTGGAGTGTTGAACTATTCTCCAGGACAATGACATGTAGTAATATAACATCATGAGAGATGGGGGGAATGTAAATAGGTGGCAAAATAACTCTATGCTATATCTATTGAACTGCACTTTTAAAGGGTCATATCTTTATGTAGTGTAAATAATCTCCCCTGACTCTAATGGAAGTATATCAATTCACGCTAGCTAAGGAGCTGCACCACCCCATTATTCCACTTCAGTTAAACAAACATTCATTGGTTCAGATTTCCACAAGAATCACCCAGTCATCCTCAGTTTAGATCTTTCTATCTATATTTTACAATAATATTTCAGTATTTTGGAAAGTGAATGTTGCATTTGTCTGCAGCCTACCTGGACTGTTCCTAAAGTAGAGCTGGCTGAATAGTTAAAATGAATAAATAAATAAAACCCCACACTGATTTACAAATAAAAGTGCCAACTTCCATTTCCTATAATTCATGGGGTCAGCTGTTTTCTTTTCTACAATTTCCCAACAAGTGTCGGCCATTGGTGAAAATATCTGAGAATTCAGAAAATTGCACAGATTTTAGCCTGAAGGACTATTCAGTTAAAAAAAATGTTACTGGAAGAATATAATCTGTTCTTGGTATTTGAGCTCTCCTGTTTAAAATATTGTAGTCATTCAATCATAGAGTAGAAACACTGCTGTCTGACTTAGATGGCCATGCAGCATGAACACGAAACAATTCATGAAAAAGCCAGAGGTGACTTATTTTTTTGCCTAAGGTACTTGACAAATATATATAAATAATGAATATAATCAAAGGAAATTAGGATCAAATCAAGTAGAATTTTCTACTCAAACAGTGGGCTAAATTCTTGGGGCCACATTCTGGTCTTAGTCACAGTCTCATTAATAAGATAAAAGTTTCCATTCAATGTCAATGGAATTACTTACAGTGTAAAGTCCTATTCAAAATGAGGAAGAGTAGCAAATCAGTCCCCACTTAATAAAGGTTTGTGACAACTCCTGACTATGAAATAGCCCATGGTAAATTTATTGCTGAACCTTTTGGGTAGAATGAAGCTTCAAGCAGCATGAAAATCTAAGGATTTTTTTGTAGTTGTTGTTTTGTGGGTTTTTTTTATTACAGAAATCAAACTTTGCTTTACTTCCTATATACACACAATTTTGTTTAGTATCTCCCTTTTTTGTATGTCCAGCTAGCAGCAGTTCATTTACAATTTGATAGCTACAATAAACAGACTCATATCTGTCTTTTTGCTCTTAAAAGTTATTTTATCTTTTTAAACAGAAATGCTATATGTAGAGAACTAATTGGCAATAACATTTAAATAAAAACTAAGTCAATGTACACTTTTCTTTTCCATCACAGATAAGCAAAAATATAACCATTTATATTGTATCAGATAATATGATACAAGCATACTTATTATGTAGTCATTCTTTGGGTATGTCTACACTACAATAGTAGTTCGATTCAACTTAAGTCGAATTTGTGGAATCGACCTTACAAAGTCAAATTTGTGTATCCACACTAAGGACACTAATTCGACTTTGTGAGTCCACACTAACAGGGCAAGCATTGACTTTGGAAGTGGTGCACTGTGGGCAGCTATCCCACAGTTCCCGCAGTCCCCGCTGCCCATTGGAATGCTGGGTAGAGCCCCCAATGCCTGCTGGGGGAAAAAATGTGTCGAGGTTGGTTTTGGGTAACTGTCATCATTCAACCATCACTCCCGCCCTCCCTCCCTGAAAGCGCCGGCAGGAAATCTGTTCGCACACTTTTCTGGTCAGTGACAGCGCGGACGCCTAAGCACTGCGAGCATGGAGCCCGCTGCGATCATCGCTGCACTTATGGCCGTTGTCAACTCCTCGCACCTTATCGTCCACCTCTTCCACAGTCAGCTGCTGAGAAATCGGGCGAGGAGGCTCCGGCAGCACGGTGAGGACATGAAGTCTCAGAGTGGCACAGATCTCTCAGAAAGCACGGGATCCCGCGCCGTGGAGATCATGGTGGCAATGGGTCATGTTCATGCTGCAGAACGGCGATTCTGGGCCCAGGAAACAAGCACGGACTGGTGGGACCGCATAGTGCTGCAGGTCTGGGATGAATCACAGTGGCTGAGAAACTTCAGGATGCGTAAGGGCACTTTCCTTGAACTGTGTGACTTGCTGTCCCCTGCCCTGAAGCGCAAGGACACCCGGATGCGAGCAGCCCTGACTGTGCAGAAGCGAGTGGCCATAGCCCTCTTTAAACTTGCAACGCCAGACAGCTACCAGTCAGTAGCGAACCACTTTGGCATGGGCAAATCTACCGTGGGGGTTGCTGTGATGCAAGTAGCCCACGCAATCGTTGAGCTCCTGCTCTCAAAGGTAGTGACCCTGGGAAACGTCCAGGTCATCATAGATGGCTTCGCCGCGATGGGATTCCCAATCTGCGGTGGGGCTATAGATGGCACTCACATCCCTATCCTGGGACCGGCCCACCAGGCCAGCCAGTATATTAACCGAAAGGGCTACTTTTCAATGGTGCTGCAAGCACTGGTGGACCATAGGGGACGTTTTACCAACATCTACGTCGGGTGGCCGGGCAAGGTTCATGACACGCGTGTTTTCAGGAACTCTGGTCTGTTTAGATGCCTGCAGGAAGGTAGTTTCTTCCCGGACCACAAAATAACTCTTGGGGATGTGCAGATGCCTATAGTGATCCTCGGGGACCCAGCCTACCCTCTAATGTCCTGGCTCATGAAGCCCTATACAGGCGCCTTGGACAGTGACAAGGAACTCTTCAACTACCGGCTGAGCAAGTGCAGAATCGTGGTGGAGTGTGCTTTTGGATGTCTCAAGGGGAGATGGCGATGCTTACTGACTCATTCGGACCTCAGCGAAACCAATATCCCCATTGTTATTGCAGCTTGCTGTGTGCTCCACAATCTCTGTGAGAGCAAGGGGGAGACCTTTATGGCGGGATGGGAGGTTGAGGCAAATCGCCTGGCTGCTGAATATGCTCAGCCAGACACCTGTGCGATTAGAAGAGCCTAGCGGGAAGCGCTGTGCATCTGGGAGGCTTTGAAAGCTAGGTTCCTCAGCGAGCAGCGTGACCTGTGACTTTTCAGTTTCTTTACAGAGAAGCTGAACCTGCCCCTGTTTCTTTACCCAGTTACTGTTGACTATCCTCTGCAGTTGCATACCCCGTTCACCCCGTTTCCCCCCTTCCAACACACGTGTAAAAATAAAATACATGTTCCATTGTTACTTAACAAAGGTTTCTTTATTAATGACTTTGCGTTAAAGGGTTCAAACTGGGACGCAGACTGTGCTGGGTAGGGTGTGCAGTGATGTAAACACCGCCTCTAAACTCGAGGAATGACAGGCTCCTGCTCCTAGAGCGGTCCGCAGGTACGGACTGGTTGTTTCAATGGAGCCTGCCATCCCTCCTTCTTGGGACTCTGTGTGCGGGGGCTATGTGACCTTGTTGCGGAGGAGGACGGTTACAGATTCCCCTGCTGCGTGGCTGTGTGGTCCAGGACAAGGACCGCTGCATAAGATCTATAACCGCCCTCCCCCGCTACAAAGTCACATACCCCCCCCACCCACACAGAACATGGAAACCATACCGACCAGGGTGCCTACTGACTGCACTGTGTGTGTGACCTGCTGCTGATCCTGCACCCGTGTCTGTACCCTGGTAAAGGTGACTGTCCTATGCAATTACCAACCCCCTTCCCCACCGCCCCCTTCAAACACAGTCTTCTGTACAAAAACATGACGGAAACAGTAATTAACAGCAAAGTATTTTTAATAATCAGCTAGACAGTTAGGGGATGAAACTGGGATTGGGGCTTGGGTGAGTCAGGAAGGGAAGGACTTCTCAAAATTTAGGGAATGGGCGCTTTTGGGTACTTGAGCACTCTGCTGGGGTGCGGTGACAGTTTTCGCGGCCCCTGGCACCCCTTCTTCTGGTTATTTTGGGTGAGGGGGGTATGGGACTTTGTGGCGGGGGAGGGCGGTTGCAGATACACTGCAGGGGGGCTCTGTCCTCCTGCCTGCGGTCCTGCAGAACATCCACAAGGCGCCGGAGCGTGTCCGTTTGCTCCCTCATTAGTCCAAGCAGCGTTTGAGTCGCCTGCTTGTCTTCCTCATGCCACCTCTCCTCCCGTTCGCTGTGTGAGCGCTGGTACTGAGAGAGGTTCTCCCTCCACTGGCTCTGCTGGGCTGCCTCGGCTCGGGAGCAGCCCATAAGTTCAGCGAACATCTCGTCCCATGTCTTTTTCTTTCGCCGCCTAATCTGCGCCAGCCTCTGTGAGGGGGGTGCTGGGGCAGGTCTGGAGACAGTCGAAGCTGTGTGATGGGAAAAAGGGAGTGAATTCCTTGCAAAGATACATTTTTGCAAACAATGAACACAGTCTAGTCTGTCTCTGTGAACAAGACCATGCACAGCACCTATCTCATGCGCACTCAGTACAAGTTCGAATTTTTGGCCTTCGCTTTCATTGCCTGGGGTCTTGCACTAGAGATCAGACAAGCGGTTCAGGACAGCAGAATCCGTGGAGCAGCCAGGCATGGTAAGCCGTAGACTTTAGGCTGCTTAAAACTTAATGTATAGCAGTGCCCTCCTGCTGCAGGCAATCTGGAAAGCATAAACTCTGCCCCTGTTCCACCCCCTCGTGGCTGTCCCCGGGAAAGATCCCTGTATGCTGCCCCTCTGCAGTCTCCACCACGTGGCTGTAAACCGACGCTTATTGTTATGCAAAGGAAAAGTGAAGCATTCCCAATACTAACATTACACTAATTCCCCTAATTAAATGCAGGAGTCGCCGAGCGAGATCACCCTGAGGAGGGTCACTGAGGCAGATAGAGAGCGCATGCTGCGTGAAAGCCAGCACAACCCAGGGGCCTATGCTGCCATGCTCATGGAGGCAATGCTCCCAGAATACCTGATGACAGCCTGGCACGGAAAAAAGTGTCCTACCACGGAGCACCCAATAAGGCAGCTCTCCCCAGGAACCTCATGCGTAGGCTTTTCGATTACCTCCAGGAGAGCTTCGTGGAGATCTCCCAAGAGGATTTCTGTTCTATCCCCATATACATTGACCTTCTTTTCACATAGTTAACATTCCTGTTCTTTCAAAAATAAATGTTTACATGTTTATAGCACTTACCGACTGATCCTTCCCCTGATTCAGGGTCCGGGTTAACGGCCAGGGAGGATTGGTAGAGGAACTCCGTGAGGGTGATGAAGAGATCCTGGCTGTCGGGGAAATCAGCGCTGTAAGCGCTGTTGCCTGCCTCGTCCTCCTCAAAGCCTTCCTCATCTTCCCCGTCCGCGAACATCACCGAGGAACTGCCCGTCGACACTATCCCATCGTCAGAGTCCACGGTCACTGGTGGGGCAGTGGTGGCAGATCCACCGAGAATGGCATGCAGTGCCTCGTAGAAGCGCCATTTCTGGGCCTGGGCTCCGGCGCGTCCGTTTGCCGCTTTGATTTTTTGGTAGCCTTGTCTCAGGTCCTTGATTTTCATGCGGCACTGCGTTGTATCCCGGCTGTATCCTCTGTCTCTCATGGCTTTGGAGACCTTCTCGTAGGTCTTTGCATTCCATTTTTTGGAGCGCAGCTCCAAAAGCACAGACTCATCGCCCCACACAGCGATCAGATCCAAGACTTCCCAGTCAGTCCATGCTGGGGCCCTCTTTCTATTCTGAGATTGCATGGACTTCTCTGCTGGAGAGCTCTGCATCATTGCCGGTGCTGCTGAGCTCGCCCCGATGTCCAAACAGGAAGTGAGATTCAAACTGGCCAGACAGGAAAAGGAATTCAAATTTTCACGGGGCTTTTCCTGTGTGACTGGTCAGAACATCCAAGCTCGGACTGCTGTCCAGAGCGTCAACAGAGTGGTGCACTGTGGGATAGCTCCCGGAGCTACTAAGGTCGATTTCCATCCACACCTAACCTAATTCGACATAGCTATGTCGAATTTAGCGCTACTCCCCTCATCGGGGAGGAGTACAGAATTCGAACTAAAGAGCCCTCTAGGTCGAACTAATTAGCTTCCTGGTGTGGACGGGTGCACGGTTAAGTCGAATTAACACTGCGAAATTCGACATAAACTCCTAGTGTAGACCAGGCCTTTGTGTGAATCTTCCATTTCAGTCAGTAGAAGCTCCCTGGGCAGAGCAGCGGTCAGACTTGTAAATGAGATTCATATTTCAAAAGGGACTAGTAACAGTGTTGTTCTGTTATGATTGCGTCTGTCACTTTATTGTCAATAGGACTTTTTCTATTGACTACAATGGGTTGTGGTTTACATCCTAAAATAGAGAAAGTGGAACTCTCATTGAGTTTAATGGTCCAAGTTAGCAAACAGTGGGCTTATCATTGAAACCAAGAAGGAAAAAAGAGGAAGAGAATGGTGCCAAGTTAAGATCTGAGTTGGGGACTATTAAAAAGACTATCATTAAATGAACTGGTAAATTAAACACACACATTCCACAACTGACCTGCAGAACTTGCAATATTACTTAAAGTCAACCTGTATTCTGTTACTTTACCATTCTTATCATTAGAATATAGTTGCTGGTTTTTTTTGGTGAAAATTAGAATCCACAAAATACAGAATATTTTCCCCTTTATAGGTGGGATGCAGGAAATATTTCAAGCTTCTCTCTAACAATATCTGTAGCTTTCTAACAGTAGATATTTATGAAAAAGATTTTTCTCATAATAACTCAGTTTCCTTAGGTTTAGTTTTAGCTCCAATAAATGTTTCTGTCTTTTAATGAGACAACCCTAGCCTGATACATGGAATAAAATGTATCTTCTCTTTTTCATATCTGAAGGTGGCAGCTATTATGTTTATTCTCTGTTCAAAAAACCTGGTAATGATGTCCCATTTTTAAATAACTTCTTGGGTTACTACTCTTTTTATGGTACTTTAATATGTTTTCATACTATTGCAGTTTCAGTTTTCAGAATGTATTTCGTATTCTGCTACTTGGCAATGCCCTATGTACACAGCTGGGCTGATTTGGCCCATTTTATTATCTGCATTTGGTATTTATAGATTTTTCTTTAATGTTCCTCCATTTCCTCAGCCTTCAGACATCCTAAATGACAATTCTTGTATTTAGATTAGGAATATACTTTAAAGTATTTTGATATGAGCTTACATTATTTAAACACAAAATGCTTTCCATCCAACTGGTATAATAAACCTATTTAAAAATAAGTGCCTGTGCAATTTTCATGCATGCAGTATGAAATTCTGGCCCCACTAAAGTCAATGGGAGTTTTGCCAAGATTTGCCATAATGTCTGACTCACATGGATGTTCAGCGTCCATAACTACCATTAACATAAATGATAATATATATACAAATTGTGACAAAGTTCCACCTTGGTGGGCCCTGCACAAATTGGCGGATTTGCTCGCCTCACAGATTCATCCTGTGGGTCGGGACACAGCCCAGAGACCTTCCCCTCTGGTAGAAGCCACAGTCCAGGTCAATTCCTCCTGTGTTTGATCAGGAGTTGTGAGGTTTCTACCACCCTCTACTCTCAGTTCCAGTCCAGGGCCCTGTGGACTGCAGCTGTCTAGAGTGCCTCCTGGTACAGTTGTGCGACAGCTACAACTCCCTGGGCTACTTCCCCATGGCCTCCTCCCAGCACCTTCTTTGTCCTCACCACCGGACCTTCCTCCTGATGTCTGATAATGCTTGTACTTCTCAGTCCTCCAGCAGTATGTCTACTCACTCTCAGCTTCTTGCACGCCTCTTGCTCCCAGTCCCTCGTACACACTTCCTCTCCTCTGGCTCCCTGGCTCCCCCTGGCCTGACTGGAGTAAGCCCTTTTATAGCATCAGAGGGGCCTTAGAGTCAGGTGCTTAACAGCCTCACCTGACTCTTAGCAGGTTAATTGGAGTCAAGTGTTCTCATTAGCCTGGAGCAGCCCCTGCTCTGGTCACTCAGGGAACAGAAAACTGCTTATCCAGTGGCCAGTATATCTCCCTTCTACTACTCTGCTGTTCCCAACTGGCCTAGGTCTATCACGATTAGATGGACAGACAGATAGATATCTGTGAGGCACTGTTAGTTGTAAGATAATCACATTTATCAAACAATACTAAAACTTTATATATATAATATAAAACCACTCTCATTCCATCCCTCCCTCTGGGAGGCTAGTATCAGTGCTAGCCAGGATTAGGCTTCCATTCCTCAACAGGGTTATGCCCATCACCTGCTCACCTTCTAAGGGCCACAGGATCTTATTGTGGCATCTCTTCCCACTGTCACACCCACCTGCATGCCCATGCAAGGCCAAGAACAATACCATGGTTAGCTACATCATTTTCCTTAGGTGTAAATGGGAAAGAGAGCAAAGGCAAAATATTGTCATTTGTACTAAAACAGCCATGAGTATAATGGCCTGAAGTCAAGGAGTAAGGAACACTGGAGTCCTAATTTCAGCTTTTACACTACTGCGTTTCTGACTCTGCATTTCACAATATTTCCCAAACAATATCAACTTCACACAATCTTATAGTTTTCTCCTTGCTTGAGCAGTGTATTTATTGCAGACCTCTCTACCCACTAATAATTAGCACAAACAAATATTCTTGCTGGCCTGTTTATGTAATCTCCCCCTTTACTCCCTGGGTTACTTGGGAGCAGGCAACACTCACCTGTGTGCAAGGGCTCCTGATGTAATTGACAGTAAAGGAGATCCCAAGTATCCTAGTGCTGATGTTGGATAGATGGGAATCCTCTATCCACTACTCTGCTGAAGTCCTTTTACTTGCAAAGGAAGTTAATCTTGGTGGTGCCTTCCTGTGGCTGGGCCCTGTACACACTCACTGGGGTGTCTTGGGAGCCTCCAGGAATAAACTTGAGCTAATCTATGCAATGGGTATAACTCGAAAAGTACCAATTATAAACAATATACACCCAATACACACTAAGATTTGAGTTAACGCCTTTACATAACTTAAAAAACATGATATAACAGTTTGCAACAGTAAATAAATTTTAAAAACTTACATTTACACTGTCACAATTAACCGCAGCTCTGAGTGCACACTCCTCTGAATGTCAAAGTTCTACACACTTGCTTGCGTGATATACCTTGAAGATCTTGAAGCTGGGGACAGTACTCTGTTGGTCCAGTAAAATAGTCCAGCCCACACAGCCCAGGCAACAAGAGCCAGAGTAAGTCAAAATTGGGCTCATTCCAAGCACAACACCTCTGAAGATAGAAGTTGTTTTAACCAGAGGCCAATAACTCTGGATCCTAGTTAGATGACAAAACCACTTTGTCTCTTCTTAGAATCAGCCAACCCCTTAAAGTCTTGTCATTACACCCTTTTCCTTGCAAACACTTTCCCAAACAACAAAGATGGTGGTTACTCACACTGCCTGCATTGCAGGCCAGCCACAGTCAGTTCTGGGCACAACAACAGTCTCTTCCCTGGTTCCACTGAAGCCACCAACAGCATCTGACATGCCTTGCTTGGTCAAAGCCCCAGCAGACTCTCAGCAGCAGCTTCTGACTTAAACACAGTTCCATAAAACAATAAAGGATCTCAGCTTCCCTCCAAGAAGGAGCCCAATGCATGCTGTCCCTGCATCCCCCTGGAAGTGGAAGTCTCTCTTCCCCCAGGCAAACTGGGAGTTGTAGTCTCCAAGCCTGCATTGCCGCACTTAGGATTCCCAGCTGGAACACTTCCAATTAAGTTCAGAGGCCCCTCTTGTAGAGCTTGCGTACACTTAGAAGAGAAGCCAAGGGTGAATAAGCATGAAGCACGTTTCCAAAGCAGTTTGAGAAACTGCATGATCAGTAGCAATGCAAGGTATTTATACTGTGTAGAGTTCATAAGAATATAAGAATGGCCATACTGGGTCAAACCAACGGTCCATCTAGATTAGTATCCTATCTCTGACAGTGGCCAGTGTCAGGTGCCCCAGAGGTAATGAACGGAACAGGCAATTACCAAGTGATAAATCCCCTGCCACCCACTTCCAGTCTCTGGCAAACAGAGGCTAGGGACACCATCCCTGCCCATCTTGGATAATAGCCACTGATGGACCTATCCTCCATTAATGTATCTAATTCTTTTTTGAACCCTGATATAGTCTTGACCTTCGCAACATCTTTTGGTAAGGAGTTCCACAAGTTGACTGTGTGTTGTGTAAAGAAATACTTCCTTTTGTTTGTTTTAAACCTGCTGCCTATTAATTTCATTTGGTGGTGCCCCCTAGTTCTTGTGTTATGAGAAGGAGTAAATAACACTTCCTATTTACTTTCTCCACACCAGTCATGATTTTATAGACCTCTCGCATATCCCCCCTTAGTCATCTCTCTTCCAAGCTGAAAATTCTCAGACTTATTAATTTATCCTCATATGGAAGCTGTTCCATATCCCTAATCATATTTGTTGCCCTTTTCTGAACCTTTTCCAATTCCAATATATATCTTTTTTTGAGATGGGGCAGCCACATCTGCACACAGTATTCAAGATGTGGGCATACCATGGATTTATATAGAGAATACATGATATTTTCTGTCTTATTATCTAGCCCTTTCTTAATGATTCCCAACATTCTGTTTGATTTTTTGACTGCCACTACACATTGAGTGGATGTTTTCAGAGAACTATCCATAATAACTCCAATATCTCTCACTTGAGTAGTAACAGCTCATTTAGACCCTATCATTTTATATGTACAGTTGGGATTATATTTTCCAATGTGCATTACTTCACATTTATTAACATTGAATTTCAGCTGCCATTTTGTTGCCCGGTCGCCCAATTTTATGAAATCCCTTGGTACCTCTTCACAGTCTGCTTTGGACTTAACTATTTTCAGTAGTTTTTTTTTTTCATCTGCAATTTTGTCATCTCACTGTTAACCTCTTTTTCAAGATCATTTATGAATATGTTGAATAGGACTGGTCCCAGTACAGATCCCTGGGGGACATCACTATTTACCTCTCTCCATTCTGAAAACTGACCATTTATTCCTACCCTTTGTTTCCTATCTTTTAACCAGTCACTGATCCATGAAAAGGCATTCTCTCTTATCCCATGACAGCTTACTTTGCTTAAGAGCTTTGTGTGAGAGACCTTGTAAAAGGCGTTCTGAAAATCTAAGTACACTATATCTACTGGATGACCTTTTTCCACATGCTTGTTGACCCCCTCAAAGAATTCTGGTAGGCCTGTGTGGTGTTTAGATGTGCTTGTAATTATGAGAACTGGGAGCACTGGCTGTTGGGAGTCTGAAAGGACAGGAAACAGGAAGGAGGAGGGAGGAGTTGAGGAGGCTGAGTAAGAGTTACAGAGGGTGCAGCAGCAGCTTGGTACAGAGGTTTCCACTGTAAAAATAAAATCTCGTTGAAGTTGTTAGTACCTTGCCTGGTTGATACATCAACCTGGTGCCCAAGGAGCATGGCAGCCTTTCATTCAGTGAATTGTAAACCCTAGGCAGATGACCTTTTGTAAATGGATGGATCTTTTGGACAGTCATGTCTGAGATGGCCTAGGCAAACGTGCTTCCTGTTGAAGTTCAGGAAGTGAATTTTGCTTAATCTGAAGTCTAATGCAGAATACATTTTTTGGAAAGAATTTTCACAGATTGATGCCCTTCAGGTATATTTGAAATATTTGTGTATTTTTCTCTAGGAATTACATCATAAAAAGCCCTTGAAGTATAATAGGTATTCATGATTATGTTATTTCTACCTGAAATGCTATTTAGCACTGAATGAAACATCCTTTCAACACGACTTCAACTCATTCTAAGATACAATTATAATCAAATGCAGGTAACATCCTGGGTTTCTTTTCACTGTGAAGTATCATATTTGCTCTTTAAAGCCTTTATAAAATGCAATTAGATAGTTCATAACCTGAGTAGGTCTTTGATTAAGGGACAATGACCTTATTAGTGTGGTGGTGTTTTTTGCAGGCTAAAATTTTAGGTGAATGGACAAAAATAGCTAATATAAACAACTTTCATATTATCCTGAACTATTACAAATGCTCAAATTCAGGAATGAAATGATGTATTTATGATTTAATTAAGAACAAAAGGAGCCATATTATTTATGTTATTCTGAATTTATTTATGGTCTTTTGATTTTTCTGTTGTATCAATGTCAAAGAATTAAGTGATAGAATGTTTTTATAACATTGCTAAAGTAAATCTAGAGATTGCACATTTACTACATTTTATCATTTTCCACACATGGTACTTAAAAACAAATACAAATAAAGTAGTAAGAGATTAAATGCATAGCTATAGACAAAGGGGCATTGATATATATTTAATCATACAATGACTTTTTAGCAATAGTTAGGGACCTAAGCTCTGATCCTGTTGTTGGATTCACATGGGCAGACCCTTACATCCATGTGGAGTCCCATGAAAATGGCCAGGGACTGGTACACCACACTGCTCCTACAGTTGCTGTAGACCTGTGCCACCCCACTGACTGTAATCTGACATTATTCAGAAATTGAATTAGACCCCACATTTTTAATGCTGGAGGAGACACTCCTGATGCAAACGCAGACTGGTCTGCTCACATTTGCTCAGTAACAACTGGGAAGATCTCTCTGTGATTTCTGGAGGCGCCACTGCCACCTCAGGCTAGATTTGAAAATCTCCCTTCACCAAACATCATATGGCAATGGGATTAATCTCTCCTTCCCCCTTTGCTATTATACAAAAGCCAAATACCTAAACTGAGATGATTATTTTAACACACTGTCATCGGGGGATAGGAAATAAAATTTCTTCTTTCTGCTGATGGAAGGACGTGTTCTCTTTCTCCCACAACTTCCCCTCCTAACACATCTTTTCTCCTCTTTGTCATTTTCCTTCTTTCACATTTCTTCCATGATGATAGGTCTCTTTCTTGATCCCAGAAAATTAGAAGAGAGGGAATGGGATTCTATAAGTCTGAACATTGTTAACATACATATATGAGATTTATGGGCAGAGAAAATGAGCAAAGAAAAATTAGTCAAAAGGATTTTTTGTTTGTTTTTTTACCATTTTAAAACAATATTCTTATTTTTGTGTCCTCAGGTTTTGGGGACACTCTTTACTTTTTGCTTTTTTTCCTTTTACGTAAATTTTGGACTTTTTCTCCTTCAGCAGAAAACAGGGAGAAGCTGAGATGGTGCATTTGTTGAGCTGGAGGTACTGGCTCTGTCTTTTGATGATGATATTTATGTGTGAACTGCCACAATAACCTCCTTCAGTGTCTTAGAAAATGCACTTAGAGTAGTTTTCATCAGCTACAGTGTGCATTAGATACTCAATATGATTATTAATGAGAAGTATGCACAAAAACAGGCAAGCATGGTACTTGACAAAGCACATAAACCAGAGGTTTGTCACTTACATTCCCCCTCACCTCCCCACCCTTTCAAATCTCCTTGACTATTTGGCTGGTCTCCCATTTTGCTATGTGTCTTTTGTACCACCTCCTTGCTATTCAAATTCTGGAACTGATGCATCTGTAGTTGAGAAGCACAGCAGGAACAGTGAGAAACTGAATTTTAATGTATAGTATTGCTTCAGAAAAACCCCATAGGATGAAAATCTTCAAAGCCGAATCACTACCAAAGACAGAAGAATAGAAATATTCCTACTCACCAAATCAGTATGTTAGACATCTGCCCAAGTAATAAAATACTGAAATAAAGATCCCATGGCAAACATAAGCAAAGGGAAAGTAAAATTGGAGAAACTCTGTATGTACATTGACAGCACTACAGAGAAAAGGCAGAACCAAAAGAACATTCCACTCCATTCAAAAACCCCAGAGAGGCAATCAGTCAAGATAGTTAAGGTGAAAAAAGTTTCACAGAACCCCAAAGAATGCAGAAAGACTGATGGGAAAATGACTCTGAACCACAAAAGTTGTTTGAAAAGCAGACTCCTGAGCACCATTTCATATAAGAGGACAAGATAGGAATCTTTTGAACATGAGTTCAAAGAAGAGCTGCAAAAGTGCAATAGTGACAGTGCTTGTTTGAGAAGTGGGAAGGGAAAAACAGAGGTTCATGTTGAGTAGCCCTGGATAGGTTTGCAATGTGCTTGGTGAGGGATGTGATGTTCCTGTAAGTCCTCCATATTGCAACCAGTGAACTCCAGCACTGTTGGAAAAGTCTAGTTCATAAGCTATTAGGGTTCATCACAGACTATGAGAACTTTGCTAATAAAAAAGCCTTGATTGCTGTATTATTTTTTTTGTGCATTTGGATGCAAATGAGTTCTTATACTGTAAGGTTTCTGGCACAGGAACTGTCTTCATATTGTATCTCATCTAATACCAAGCACATTGTCACTGTTTAACTAACAAATACTAAATAATTTAAAAATTCTTGTGACCTCTTTTTTTTTTAAACAGGTCTAGCACTGAAGTACCTGGGAAGATAAAGATGAATTGGTGGGGATGATGGCTTTTACAGAAAAGTGCCTTCGGGTGTGAAAGTGAAAATTGGTTGTGATTCAACTGAGTTTGAGCCTTTCAAAAAAAAGAAATCACACTTTGTGCATGATGAGTAGCTTTTTGAAAACCATAGCAGTGTGATCTGCCAATGTTCTAAAGGGAGATGGCTTGCTCTGTGCATGCAGCTGTACTAAAAAAAAAAATGTATTTAAGATTTGTGCACTGAGTGCAAGATTCCTTCACATGGGCCTGTCTGAGTTACAATCCCTGTGCTTGATGGATCACAAGGACCATTTTATCCATCTGATTCCTTTGCCCAAAAGGAAGCAGGGCACAGCAGGACTGCATTCCACCACGTTGTATAGCCATTAACATGCGTCTCTTGGTTACTGGAGAAACTGCATGAGTCATTCTGCTTCTCTTAGGGATTCTGCCACCTGGAGACCTCAAGTGGCTCTGTAGCATTAAGTCTCCATAATATAAATTGGTCCTAATGGGCACAATACAATCCTGAATGATGTAGGATTCATCTGTGCAGTGTATGAGCATCACTGGATTCCTCAGATAGGCATGGAGGAATAGTGCTGGAGAGGGAGTGCATATATCACCCGGTAAGGTCTTGTCTTCGCAAGATAAAAAGTGATGTGTTCTTAATGTGTTAACTAACATGAGGTAAAATCCTAGTGAAGACAAAGCAGCTTGTAGTTTTCACATGAGTTAGCATGTCAAAGTAAAGCGTGGTCTCCTCCATGGTTTTTAACTTGAGTTAAGAACACACATATTTCCTAGTGAAGATGCGCCCTTAAAGGGTTTAGCAAAGGCTGCTGTGACCCAAAGGCTTTGTCTACACTACACACTTTTGTCAGCAAAAGCTGCCTTTTGCCAACAAAACAGTAGAGGTATACACACTACGAAGCTACTTTTGGTGGCAAAACTCTGCTGTTTTGCTGACAAAATAAAACCACCTCGACAAGAGACATAAAGCCTTTTGCAGTAAAGTTAGAGTGACAAAGCATCAGTGTAGATGCTGCCGGCAGCTAAGAAGGCTGTGGGAGAACTTGTGGAGGGAATCAGAACCATTAATGTGGAGTGTTGTTCTCCCTGGCAAACAGGCAGGCAGAGCAGGCTCCTGTTGCAGGAAGGGGGTGGGAGAGAGAGCATTAGCTGCTATCTGAACTTACATAGATAGAATGTGAATTTGGGGAAGAGTGTGTCAGCATGCTATATCTCTCATATAAACACATATACATTACCCACACACACACAGTCTCTCACACACGTCACCAGCATACACTCTGTTTCTGTCTCTTCCCCCAACCCCCATGCATTCCCTGTTACACACTCTGCCCCCTCCTCCCTGCACTTCAGTTGGAAAGCCACTGGCAATCTAGTAGGATGCCCATGGAATGAAGGGAATGAGAAAGCTGCATCATGTGATGCTGTACCTGCCACAGAAGGCATAGAAAATCCTTCCCAAAGCACCCTGCGGCCAGTTCCACAGTGGGATAGGTACCCACAGTGCTCTGCTATCTGTGATGATACAAAAAGTTGCTAGTATGGATATGCTCTGCTGACACAAGGAGCATAGTGTGGACATAAAATAACAGTTTAATTAATGCAGAATAACTTATTGAAAAAAACTCTGTAGTGTAGACATAGCCAAACTCCTGTAAAGACATTGTAGGTGCCTCAAGTACATTTTCCCCAGAGAATGCCTGCTGGGAACATGCACTTAGATCCATATACTATATTTAAGGTCCATGCCTTAAATCACAGCCAGCTCCCAAAATGATCATTTAGAGATGCTAGCGCATTGGAAAGCTGAACCCTGATAAGCCGTGAAAAGCATTTGGAAACTGTTGAAACAATGAAAAGGCTAAAAATACTGAGTAAGGCACAAAAAAGGATTTCAGAACTGAGCCCATGAGAAATAGATGAGATGTAAGAGAGAATCAAAGAGACCTAACGAAAGGCATGTTTGAATGAAAAGTATAAGCAAGAAAGCCACATGAGACAAATTGAAAAACATGAGAAGAGTGATCTCATGTATGTCTAATCTGTTTATTTTAGAGGATGGATATACAGCAAGACAGAAATAAATGAGTCAATGTGAGACCTACCACTTCATTGTCTTTATCTCAAAGACATAATTATACTAATGTACATAGAATTAAACAAAAAGCCAATAGTGTAAATAGTAAGGGTAATACAACCTATGTAACTTTTAAATCAATCACAGTTTAAGTTAGAGGAAAAAACAAAATGAGATAAAAGGGAAGAAAAGACAACAGAAAAAAAATGGGTCCAGAAACAATATGCCAGCCTTGATCTGCCTTCCACAGGCCTGTCCGTGTCAGTTTTAGTGGTAGATTACCCTCCTTATGCTCTTCCGGTCCACCAAATCACAACCCTCTCCTCAGTTAAGTCATGCCACCCTGTCTCCAGTTAATAGTCCATAAGACTATTCTCATGCTTAACATTTAAGCATGTGCTGTATTGTATTGCTGGAAGGGGCCCAGAGCACACCTTGGAGGATCAAGCCCGAAAATCCATTATGGAAACTCACTTCATCTGCAGTGCCCTCAATAAGTGAATAAGAGTATTTATTATCTTACATCTTTTATTACATGTGCTCAGCTACAACAATGATGGATACTACGTACAAATCTAATCAGAATAGATGGAGTAGAATGATTTAGTGACTATTTTTCCCTTTTGTTTTATGCATATATAAAATCAAACACTTCACCACCATAATAACTAAGTAACATCTGACTGTATTTTTATAACCTTGACTATTCCTTGCCTCATCCCTCCCTATGGTGCATCCACTCAGGTCACATAAAAATGTAGCCTGTAAACTCCTTGGGGAAGGCTTATGTATTTCTTTGGTGCAACATATGACTTTGGTCATAGTAAAATAATGAAAATTACCACACTAGTAGATATAGTTTTATGAATTTAATTATTTGCAACATAGAGAATGAACCCTCAGAATCCTGAAATTCTTCAAGCATGTTCTCTACCTTGTTGATGAGTCTTCTCTACAATGCAACCTCCATGAGAGTCTGGCTTCATTCTTATAATGTAAGTAAATGGCAGTTATGCATTTTAGTCACCTTTTACATTAACAATATGCTAATTTATTGTTTATTAATATGACAAAATACACCTCACAGCTGACAAGTGGTTCACACGTGCATGTAGGCATAGGAGTCAGGATCACAACTGTATTATGATGCAGTTATTTGTGAAATGGAACACAACAAGCATTAAATTACTTCTTAGGGATATTCCAGCACAAGATCCAGGGAGAGGAAAGATAGTGTAGAACCACCCCCTCCCCTGGTTCTTCTCAGCTGAGAATGTGGCCTGTGTGTGTATGTTTGAATTTTAAACAATATAGTTAATTATTTTTATACAGGCATCATTCCCAAGTGAGGTTTCTCTTTGGTTGAATTTTCAATATATGATCTCATTCCAAGCCTTCCAAGTGTGATGAATAATCAGATTACTAGTCCTTTGGTCTATCAGAGTCTAGGTATACACATTCCTCCCATGTTCCTGTTCACTGAAGTTCCATTTTCACCCAAGGTACTTGATCACTTTCATGCTGCCAGCTTGAGCCAACATCAGGGAAGGTACAGCGGGGATGAAATTGGCCTTAATGTGTATAAAGCTAATACTGTGTTTGGAATAAATGACTCATGTACAAAGCTGTAGCCATCTGGCACCAACCTTACCCTAGAGACTGAGGTGTAAAATGTTCCAGCATATAATTTCCCATTGACTTCAGTGGAAGTTCTACACATCATTGTTCACAAGATCAGGGTCTTCATTTAGCCTTGTGGCCATTGACTTAATATATAATTTACAGAGCCAGGTTGTGTCTCATCCGGTAGATGTGTGAATTGTGAGGGAGAAGCAGCAAAACACACACACTTTCGAACAGCTATGGAGGGGCCATCCAGTCACAATCCTTGAGCTCCTTGAAGCAAGGTCCAGAACAGTTGAGTTCTGCAAGGAGCGCTAGAATCCCCAAAGGGGAGAGGGATCATGACCTTTCTCTCATTCCTCATTGGCCAGCTGAGCTGACTTCTGCATTTTGAGGGTGCAACAATAGTCATTTCTGTGTGAGTTCTTCCAGCACTCCTGGAAGTTCTGTGCTTCCAGAAGCCACAGTGGGGATGCAGTGCCGCTGAACCCCACAGCTATGGGCTGAAGCTTAAAACCACTTTTGGTAAGAGAGACTGATAGCTGCCATGCATTGTAGGGTTTTTATCATATTTCACAACAAGTGAAATTATTGGTCTCTAAAATGTCTGTAAAACTCTTATTTCACTGAAGAGTTTGATTTGATTTGAAGATAGCTTGATGCTTTTTTATCAAATTTGCAGATAGCAAATCACCTGGTAGGCTATATTTAACAAGGATTTTTTATTCCTCTCTCTTTTTTTTTTTTTTTTAATAGCTTCACTCACTTCCTCCACTGTTACATTGTTGAGAGTATTTTATCCTCTTCAGAGACCTCCGAAAATTTCACAAAGCAAGTTATATCTTTAATGGAATCTAATTTATATTAAAATACTGATTTTTAGGGCCAAATTATGAGACGAAAGAATTCAGGGAGCTCCTACCATCCTAGTGAAACACCTCAGGAAACAGCAATGATTTTGCTAGATTCTTTGAACTTTAATCTCATTGTAGTCTAAAGAGCTGGAGCACTCAGGACCTGATCCAACAGACATTGAAGTCAATGGGAGTGACTACTACCATTCAGTTTGCTTAAGCATTTCCATAGCAAATGTCCTTTTTCACTTCGCCATAACCTACTGTAACTTTCAAGATTCCTATATTAAAATATCCATCTCTCTCTTCCCAAAGGCAAATTGTTTTGGAAAAGGTAAGGTTCCTCTGAGATCTGCACTTAAAGTATGGATTAAACTTCTTTATTTATATGAATAATATAAAGTACCTTTTCCAACCGTACCATTCTTATTCTTGAAGTTTCTGAATATTTCACAAATATATCTGTTAATTAGTGTATAAATTACAATTATCTTTGAATGTCCCATTTTCTGCTTTTTTTCCACATTTTTCAGATCTCTCCAGGAAAGAAATTCTGAAATTGAGATTTGAAAATTAATTTACGTTTAAAGTTTACCAAAATCTACAGTAATAGGATATTTTAAAATGTACTTGTATGTTATTTTTTGATGTATTAACATTATTTGTAATAACAGCTTCTATAAACATCAGGATAACCATTCAGTATTTTCACTGCTGAATATATTTTTTATCAAATGAGTGTTGCAGAAATTACATTTTCCTTCAAGGGTGGGAGGTGAGGGGGAGGGAGAGCAATAATGTTTCCACCCCTATAGGCTTCAAAATTAAACTTGAAAATGAGAAACAAGTATAAACAAATGCACTGATAGTCTCCTGAGTCTATAGGCAGCATAATATATATGAGTATGCACTGCTCCATTCAATTCAAGTTTTCAGGCCATCTTTCCAGATCATGAAAACAAGCTAGATGCTGAAACCCAGGATAAAATCCTGGCTGCATTGAGTCAATAGCAAAAGTTCCATCACCTTCAACAGCATCATGATTTCATCCTAAATTTAGAAGCAAAACTCTGAACTCTTTTAGATGAACTGTTTGTATTGCAGTATTGCATATAAACCGGTTGCAGAGACAGAGGTTAGTAATATAGATTTCAGTCAAATGCTGCAGCATAACAACTCATTTAAACAGTCTGATTAATATTCTGTTCTCCTCCTGCTATAGTTTCTTGTGACATAATCATTTCAGTAGTTCTCCTGGTGTAATAGAATTATCCAAGGAAGACAAGACTAAATAGCCTTCTAATACATGATAAAGAAGCCAAATAAGGGGGGAAAAGCCGTTCCTCCCACCCCTTTCTCATTTTACCTTTAAACAATGTTAAGCATAAAAGTGGTTGATTTGCCTAAATAGTTAATGATAAAAGCTTACATCTTAAAATTGAGACCATATTGTTTATACCTTCTTTCCTGGCAGTCAGCTAACAAATTCTGTTTTATATCCATGACCAGTATACAGACTTAGGTTATATTAGTGCACCACAATTTTATAAGCATCTGCAAGAAAAGGAACTACAGATGCTCCCCGGGTTACGCAAACCCAACTCTCACAAATCCACACTTATAGAAAAAATTCCGTAAGTTCTGAAAGCGTCTTCTTCTTTTTGGCATAATTGTTGGGCATATATTTCCTACTTACACAAAATTCGACCTATGCAAGGCATTCCGTTACGGAACACTTGCGTAAGTTGGGGAGCATGTGTATGTAGAAACTGAAGCTGATATTGCTAAACAAACACAGTATGTAAATATCAGCTCCCAAAATAGAGAAATATTAATTTTGCTGAACAAATCTAATAGATTAAAAATGCTATTGTAATGCATCTAAAGGTGTATTTCAAGAGAGTTTAAACAATTAAGCATTGCATCATTTTAATTTTAATGCAAGTGTGATGTATGATTGAAACGACCATTTATATAATTAATATTGCCACTTAGACAATTGCAACAAATCTTGCACAATGTGTGTCATGTAAAAGTTACAGTCTATTAAATATGATTTTCCTGTTTGTATGCATATATCATCTTTGTATCTAAAGATATGAATATTGACTATGTACCAGTATTTCAAATGTGTTTGCTTCTGTGGTAACACCCACAAGGTAATTTACATCCAGGATGGCCTGCACATTGTGAATGAACTATTCAGGTTGATGGCCCATTAAGAAACACTTAACCCTTACAATGAATCATAGAAGAAGCTCCTCTCCACCTGGTGAGCCTTCCTGAGGATGCTTTAGCCAAAATATGGGTAATGAGTCAAAGCATGTAAGAACATGTGACTTACTCATGTGACCCCAGAATCCATCTTGTGCCTGTTCTTTTCTGCAAACTGCTAGGAGCTTTGTTTGGGACAGTGAAGTTCCCTTCACATAAAATAAAGTATAAAATGCACTGGAAGCATCTCTATTTTGTCCCTTTCCTGCTCTGATCGCTGGGCTTACTGTAAAAGGAGCATTCCAACCAATGGACTGAGGACTATCCTATCTTTTGGAAATTACCAGATACTTTACAAACCAGCAGTTTATTACATCACTGCTTCAAACCTGATACAATAACTTTGCAATGAGTGTATGTATTTGTTTTCCTTGACCAGTTTAACTGTCTTTTCTTATAAATAAACCTTTAGATACTAGATACTAAAGGATTGGTAACAGTGTGATCACTGGGTAAGATATGAGTTATATATTGACCTAGCTATGTGGCCAACCTCTTGAGATTAGAAGAACCTTTTATTTGATGAAATTGCTTTTAAATAACCACTCATTATTAAGTCTAGTGTCTGGATGGTGAAACAAGGGCTGTGGTGCCTAAGGAGATTGCATTTCTGACTTCTTGTTAACCAGTGTGGTGAGACAGTTTACTTTTGGTTCTGGCTTGGTATATCTAATAATACAATAACCAACAGTGTGTGGTGAGTTTGCCCTATTTCTCCATACAATATTTTTTACACACTTGTTTTCTGTAATTTATACCAAATATGTTCTGTGGTCCTGTAGACAAGCAGACTCACCCCTGCGGCGCCTCCTGCTGGCCAGTGATCCATCTGTCCGAGAATTAGCTCGATTCAGCTCTGGAGCGCCCTCTGCAGGCCAGTGATCCATCTGTCCTCTGCCCCCCCCCATGTCCCTCCCTGGACCCGGTGCCCTTTTACATGGGGTGCTGCCCCCTGGCAGTAACCCCTTTCTCTCAGGGTCTCCCCTCCCTGGGAAACCCCCACCCTCTATCCCCACCTCACCTCAGTATATGGCTACTGCCAGTCATTGTCTAGCCCCACGCCCTGGGGCAGACTGCAGTATCAGCCTACTCATCACTGGCAAGGTTGGTTTTGGACCTGCTGCCTTGGCCTACCCCTGGGCTGCCCTCTGCAACCCCTAATACCTTTTGGCTCAACTCTAGGCTGCAGCTTGGGGCTTTCCAGGCTAGAGCTCCCCAGCTCCTCTGCCTTTCCCCAGCCCTGCTTCACTCAGGTACCTTATGTCCATCTCTCTGCAGCCAGGCCCATCTCCTTCTGTAGCTAGAGAGAGACTCTTGATCACCTGGCTCCCAGCCTCTTCATACAGGTCAGCTGTGGCCTGATTGGGGAGTGGCCCAGCTGCAGCCACTTCCCAATCAGCTCAGCTTAGTAGCTCTCATCCACAACCTTCCCCCAGGGCTGTTTTAAGCCCTTTAGGGCAGGAGCAGGGTAAGCACCCTGCTACAGGTCCACTGCCTTGTAATAAAGAAGTAACTCTGCAATATAAAATAAAGTTTTATATATAAAGTTATCTTTTAAATAAGCATTCATGGGCACTCTTTCTGCAGAAAATATGCTCAATTTATCGTCAGAGAAATACAGGTACAACATGTAGTATTCCTATACAGTCTGCATAGTGGCATGCTGCATACTTACATATCTGTAATGTTAATTATTTTTAATACTTCATTCTTTTTCCTCCTACAGATACCACAGAAGATTAAAAGAAAATTTTAAAAGAAATATTTTAAAAATCTATTCCAAAAAGTAAAAATCAATGGTTCCTTCCATAAAAGTCATGCAAGGAAATATAATGGTAAAATACATTGTTTGAGTGACTGTACATCAGACGGCAAAAATCAATGGTTTCTCGTAAAGAAAGTATCCTTGGGGAAAGAAAGGTACAAGGTATGAATAGAATACTAGCTTCTGAATCTGGCAGCCCTGGAGTTGATAATACAGTATCTAATCCTTGTCCCAGAGTGGCAAATAGCTCACTATTTCCAAAGTTTTTAATGATCCAGAATGAATACATTACACTATCTTTCCTGCTGAGCTCCTTGAGCCTTTCTTTACATGAGGGACATTTTTAAAGACTAATCAATTACATCAGAAATTATCCAATTTATCCACTTATTTTTAAGTAGGGGTAACCCTTTTATTGTCATGTTGCTTTCTGGTTTCCCCTAAAGGAAATTTGAATCTGAACTATATATTTTACCTCAGCTACACGAATTTCTTTTTAATAGGCTGGATTTAAAATGATTCCTGAAGAAGTATTTTTCTGAGGCTGCTACACTTACTAAATTATGTATGAAAGACAGCTGAAAGCGAAAGAGTCACTTAGTGAATATAAGATGGCTGTAACTGGTCATATACAAAGTATCCAGAGAAGTGAGAACTCCATTTCCTCAACAACAGAGCTTGAAAGACCTTGTAAGTTGTTTTGTCAGCATATAGAATACTATAGTTTAACATTACAGCTGAACCAGGAATCAGAAAGATCTCTGCCATGCTATGCCTCATCAGTGTATGAGAAAAACAGAATTCAAATGCCTGATTTCCAGAATTGTCCTACGAATAAATAGGGTTCAGATAAGTACTTTTAGATTTTTTCTTTCACTGTGTTGTATCTAATAATGTTAGATAATTAATAATGTATGTTCCATGCTGTTACCTATCATGACTCCCCTCATGAGCATAACTCCTTTTCATTATGACAGCAACTACTTTTAACAAATGTGAAAATATGGGGAACAAATCACTGAGGTAGGTTCTATTTACGATGCCCTATCTCTCCAAAGTCTGGGCTTAATCATTCAGTATTTAAGGTGCTTGAATGAAGGAGATAATCATTACCATGTTGCTTTACCTTTTGCCTCAAAAGCAGAAGTCTTTGTCATCTATTTAGCATAACAGATTTAAAAGAGTAAACCTGGCTCAGCCGCTCAGCTGTTGTAAAGCTGACCTGTAATTTTGCATTTGCAACCAGTTGTAGGTGCAGATAACAGAATTTAGGTGTCTATTTACCTGACTGAATCTACAAATCAAGTTAGTTAGCTTCATATTTCTATAATTTAAGTTGCAAGTTTTGTTTCCACAACTGATTGCAGGCTCAAAATTAGGTTAGGTTGACTCATCTTTAAAAAGTTTGGCCCAGTAGAGCCACACAGGATTTTCTGATGTGGGATTCTCTTGATCTGCTGAAGCTGTTCCACTGTCAATAGTAAATAACAACAACCAAACAAAAAGTCATTGGAGTAAGATGACTGATTCCTGGGTTTCCCACGTCTCAGGTGAGTGCTCTAGTCACCAGGCTACAGAGTCATTACCATTCTCTCTGTTTATCTCATTATTTACCAAAGTGGAAGATCTTCAACACAAGATATTGCACAAGCCCCACAACAGAATATCCTATACCCCACGCACTCCCTGTGAGAGGTAGCAGATCCTTGTTCAAATCCCTTTTTCTCTCCTCAGGTAGAGGGGTGACTTGAGCTGAGATGCTCCCACATGCCAGGTGAGTACCATAGCTTTCAACCCAGCGGTTATGTGGGAAGCTGTTGTCCTCTCCCCAAAGCTTCTTACCCACAGCTTCTTGGCACAGGCACCTAATGCCAAGAGAGGGTTTGCATTTGAGAATCCCAAGCAGAGGGAGATGCCTATCTCTGTGAGAGGGGTAGGTTGATCTTTCCCATTCACCAGTTTAGGTGATGAGCTTCCTAAAGTGCTGAGTTTTGTGACTACCATTCCAAGGTGCTGATCTCTACTCATACATTGTGCAGGGAGCTGAGGTTCTGAACTCAGGCTTTATGAATCCCAGTGATTTTTCGAGGCACCTAAAAGTTAAGTGTGGCTATACTTGGTGCCATCATGCCTAATTCCTTTGTGATTCTAATGCTGGTGCTTTGAAGGAGTCAAATAGAGTATTTAAAATTTATGGCCCCAGACCAGCAAATATCTGTGCACACCTCAGTGGGCCTCGATGTTGGCACAGGAGAGTCACTTGTAAGATCAGCCAAGCTCAGAAATTCTTCCTAATTACTGTAGTTCATATGGTTAAAAAAATGAAACATATTAGTTATATAAGAGTTACGGCTGAACGTGTGCTTTAATGGGGTGCAGCTAATAACCCAAAACAATATCACACTTTTAAAAAGAAATTTCTGCAGCTATAAAGAAAAAACACAACACTAAAGGAGTAAGTTTCCAGTATGGATCTGTGGATCTTATCACATACTACATCTCTCACATGTCCCTTGGGAGGCTGAGATGTATGTGCATGTTTGTCCCTAAGACCAAAATCAAACTAAAAATACACTATGTAAAAACTGGGAGATATTTGCATGAGCCTAAAACATGCATTTAGACAGATAAAAATAAAAAAAAGTTTAAATCCCATAATTTTGTGCAACTGAGAAAATGCAAGTTGATAAAATAGAAAATCTTAAGCAATGGTCTCATATTATCCATTGAAACCAGTAATAAACCCCTAAAAATCAAATTCTGCCAAGCCTATGTATAAAGTTCTTCTTATTCGTTGTACTACATTTTTAAGGATCTATTTGTTATTGGCAGGTGGGTCAAAGACTTAAAAAACAAAAGGCTATATGATTTCCACATTTGTCAATTTGAGACATGATGAATTCTTGCTTTATTTTGCTGGGTGAGTAAAAAAAAATCAGATTAAGCTGAAATATAACTTCTGTTGTCATGTTCTCAGGTGCCTAATTCTCTACTCTAAATTCAGAATGCATCCAATGCTGTTGGTAACATTGTAATTGATTAAGTGACTGGAGGGCTTGTTGAATATCCCTGAAGAGGAATCTTCAAAAGTTTTCCTGCTCTATACCTCTTGCTCAGACAGGTAATGGTTTAGCTTTGTCAGATTATAGCGATAATGATGAATATTGTTGAAATTCCTTATGGGTGTTGTCTAATCAAATTGAGGAGAAAACTAAACTAAGGTTATTAAAAAAATTAATATGTTGGTGTTAATAGCTATGGCTAAAACAGAGCTGAATCAGTAACTGCTGTTTGTTTTAAAAATGTTAAAATATGGATTAAATTCTAAATATCCAAAATGTAATTTAACAGTGTCACAAATTATTTTGCTCTGTTTACTTAAAATGCTCAAACTGTAATTGCAATTTTACTTCTGAGAACATTGCATCTTTATTCATATTAAAAGATTAGATCCAGAACCTACTGAAAGTAACGGGAGCCTCTCAGATGACTTCATTAGGTGCTGGGTACACACACACACACACACACAACACTTACAGAAGGTGGGGGCAAACTCAACTGAACTTTCATGGGTTTTGTAAAGGCAGAGGCAAATGCACACAGCTGGGAACCCTCTGGTAGGGAAGTATTGTAGAAATGTCCACTCCCCCCACAGCCATCTCATTGCTCTCTTTCAGCCTACCTCTACCACAAGAATGCTGGTCCATAAAGCCTCTCCTCTTTCCAATCCCTTCTGAAGACTCACTTCTTTGTAATGCCTACAACCAATTAGCCAATTCTAGTCTTTCTTTCCATTAATCATATTAAAAATAATTAGTCACTCCTGTCCTCTCTCCCAAGATTAGGATTAACTTTAATTACAATACAATTCTCATGCAAAAAAGAATTACTCAGGTGCATACTTGTCTACAGGTTTGGGGCTGTGGGGCCCAGTCTAACACTCATGGAATCCAATACACTATCTCCACAGAGTTCAATCACAGTTAGGTCAGAAACAGCTCTTAAACTGCTTGAATCTGGGATCTTGACCTTTGTGTGTTTTGGGAGGGGCCTACCACACCTTTTGGCACCATTAAAATAATGAATTACATGAATATATATTTCATATTAAAGCTAATATAAGATCAAATACTATAGCCATCACCTTTTAGTCATAAACAATTAAAATCTGGTTATAAAACATACTGTACCAAAACACCCTGGTCCTGTTCATGTCCTCGGTTTTTCAAACAGTTACATACACAAATAGGACATGGGGTACAACTGAGAGTTTTTTGACCAACAATAAAACTTGCAAACAAGGCTATATCTTGATGCCAACTTAAAGGGACAGTGCCACCTAAAGTTGGAAATGCTATTTTCATCAACCTTTACAATATACTGGGTACATGCCAAGAGGCTGGAATCTTATGAGTTAAGTACACATGTATGGAAAAAAAGTTGAAGAAAAGGTGCCTGGAAACAATTAAGGAATTTCTAAGAAAAAATGAAAAGAATAAAAGAGAATTCAGAAGGGGTGAAATCATCCCTGTGGAGATGGCCAGTGTAAAACTTATGCACCAGTTAAGTTCCACTGAAAACAGAACTTCAGAGGGACTTGAGCAGTGCATAGTTCTTGTTCCCTCTCTCACAGGGACAAATCTCACCCAAAATGAATATCCTATTTTAGTCTCATATAGGATGTCATCATAAGGCATTCTCTGCATCATACTGAATTAGAGTATTTCATTGCCCATCATCTGATGTAATTCATAGCCTTGGTGACATCCTTATAGCTTAGATTTACCAACCAGCTGTTCTATAATAAGTCCAGTAGAGCTGCACAGAGAGTGGTAATTCCATTTCATGGAGGATTTTAAGATTTTGAAATTTGTTTTTATTCTGATTCAGAACAAAAAACAATTCAAAATGTTCCATTACATGAAATTATTATTTTTTGCCCAGCTCTATGGCCTCAGAGCCAGGGAGCTTGGCGCTTGGCAGCCCTGGGAGCCCTGCCAACGCCCCGGATAACCAAGCAGGCAGGAAACAAGGCAGGTTTCTGACTGTTTCAAAACCTGCTTGGCAGGCAGGCTTCTATTAGAAACCTGTGAGATAAGCTAATGTGACCTCAGGCTGTAGGTAATTTCCAGGTGGATTTACAACTGGTGTCTAGGAGTGTTCTTCCCAGTCCTGCCTCTGCCCACCTCCCAATCCTCTGATCCCTACCATCTCCATACAGACAGATCCCTGACTTGACCAGCGTGTCTCAGGGGTCAGGATCAGTGAAGGAATTGTGCTGTGGAGGATGTCTTGTTTTGGAAGGAAGAAATCCAGGTGTTGAGAGTTTCCTGCACGTGCATTTACTAGAGGAATAATACCTCACACGCCACTATTTTAATGTTAAAAGAATGAGGAGTACTTATAGCACTTGAGAAGGTAACAAATTTATTTGGGCATAAATTGTCATGGTCTAAAACCCACTTCAAAGGATGCATGCAGTGCAAAATACAGTAGGAAGATATATATAGGCAGAGAACATGAAAAAATGGGTGTTGCCATACCAACTATAACAAGACTAATCAATTAAGGTGGGCTATTATCAGCAAGAGAAAAAAAACTTTTATAGTGATAATCAGGATGGCCCATTTCCAACAGTTGACAAGAAGGTGTGAGTAACAGTAGGGGGAAAATTAGCATGGGGAAATAGTTTTTACTTTGTGTAATGACCCATCCACTCCCAGTCTTTATTCAAACCTAATTTAATGGTGTCCAGTTTGCAAACTAATTCCAATTCTGCAGTTTCTCATTGGAGTCTGTTTTTGAAGTTTTTTTGTTGTTGTTGGAGAATTGCAACTTTTAGGTCTGTAATTGAGTGACCAGGGAGGTTGACGTGTTCTTTGACTGGTTTGTAATGTTATAATTCTTTGAGTCTGATTTGTGTCCATTTATTCTTTTGCGTAGATATTGTCCGGTTTGGCCAATGTATGTGGCAGAGGGGCATTGCTGGAACATGATGGCATATATCACATTGGTAGATGTGCAGGTGAACCAGCCTCTGATGGTGTGGCTGATGTGATTAGGTCATATGATGGTGTCCCTTGAATACATATGTGGACAGAGTTTGCAACAGGCTTTGTTGCAAGGATAGGTTCCTGGCTTAGTGTTTGTGTTGTGTGGTGTGTGGTTGCTGGTGAGTATTTGCTTCAGGTTGGGGGGCCATCTGTAAGTGAGGACTGGCCTGTCTCCCAAGATCTGTGAGAGTGAGGGATCGTCCTTCTGGATAGGTTGTAGATCCTTGATGATGCACTGGGGAGGTTTTAGTTGGGGGCTGAAGGTGATGGCTAGTGGCGTTCTGTTACTTTCTTTGTTAGGCCTGTCCTGGAGTAGGTGACTTCTGGGTACTCTTCTGGTTCTGTCAATCTGTTTCTTCACTTCAGCAGGTGGGTATTGTAGTTTTAAGAACACTTGATAGAGATCTTGTAGGTGTTTGTCTCTGTCTGAGGCATTGGAGCAAATGTGGTTGTATCTTAGAGCTTGGCTGTAGACAACAGATCATGTGATGTGGTCTGGATGAAAGCTGGAGGCATGTAGGAAAGTATAGCGGTTGGATGGATCATTACACAAAGTAAAAACTATTTTCCCATGCTAATTTTCCCCTACTGTTACTCATACCTTCTTATCAACTGTTGGAAATGGGCCATCCTGATTATCACTATAATTTTTTTTTCTCTTGCTGATAATAGCCCACCTTAATTGATTAGTCTTGTTATAGTTGGTAAGGCAACACCCATTTTTTCATGTTCTCTGTGTATATATATTTTCCTACTGAATCCGATGAAGTGGGTTTTAGACCATGAAAGCTTATGCTCAAATAAATTTGTTAGTCTCTAAGGTGCCACAAGTATTCCTCGTTCTTTTTGCTGATACAGACTAATACGGCTACCACTCTGAAACCTGTCACCATTTTAATGTTAAATTCCTTAGCTCCTCAGTAGACATTTGCAGACAGTTGCCAGCCAATAAACAGCTATCAGATGATAACTTTTTTCCAGAAGTGGACAGGAAGAGGTAACTGGCTTTCTGTGTCCTGTATTAAGGTTCATAACCTCATCTCTAACAAGCATTTCAAACAGGTCAACTTGGACTGTAATTTCAGCAGCACTACTCTGAAGTGAATGGCTTTTCTTCCAGTGGACGAGCTGCTTCTCATAGTAATGAAAGGTCAAGCTAATATTTCCATTCTCAGCTCTGTGTTCTTAGTCTTACATGCCCTCAATCTACAATATTGCCACAATTCTAACTTTGTTACTGCTATCTACCAAATCTGATTTGCTTTTCTTTCTCAGTTTTACCTTTTGACTTTTTTGCCTGTATCAGCACTCTTTCTTTTTCGATCTTTACTTTATCCATGATCTCTCTCTCTCTCATTTTTCCTGTGATAATGCATCCTGACATCCATTCATGACTGTTTTACAAAACAGACTTATTCACACTTCTGCGCATAAGTTCCTGCCCAACAACCATGTTCACCTGTGAGCAGTAATTTGCTGCAGAAAGATCACTGTTTTTTTGTTTTGATTTTTTTTCCACTGAGAGGTCCTTCAGGTTAACTAAAAGTTGCTATCTCAGAATATTTCACAAATTATTTTCAGTAGTCTTTTACATGTGTGTAACAAAGCTATATTTTAAACAGCTATAAATCTTGTTTTATGCATTTTCTCTTGCCTGTGATTTGCTGTGACGGGTTTTATCATAGTAGTTTTTTATCATAGAAGTGACTTGTAATAAAAAAATCTAATTGAGTGTCATCTCTTGGTAAGAGTTGACTTTTTATTCTTGTGTTGTAGCTAATGAAATATTTGTGTTCCAAACCTACAGGATAATTCATGCATGTAAGTAAACTGTTTATAATTAATGTATATGTTTTTCTATTCAACATTGGTACTCTGATTAATGTAAGTCTTTACAAATAGGGATAAACATTGTTCTTTCTTGTTTGCACCCATGCATCACCACCGAAGTTAGTGGAGATTCACAGGTATAAATGAAAGCAGAATTAAGCTCTTGATTACTATATTGTGATGTACAATGGTAATTAATATGGAATTTGACACATTTAGCTTTTGAATTCTCTCTCTTTCTCTTATACCTCTTTATTCCATTCAAAACATAGGGCCTTCACTACTGTCTTCTATCTTTGCCAATCTCCTGCTGCAATCTTAACGTCTTCACATGTCATTTTGACAGCTTTCAATTCTGTTTCTATTGTGCATTTCCATGTTATCTTTGGTCTAGCTCGTTTCCTTCTACACTGGGGGCTCCAGTCAACGCTTGTCTTGTTATGTTATTTGGGTCTTTCCCCCATGAATGTGCTAGTCATGTCCATTTTTGTTCTGTAATTTCCTGTTCTAGCCATTCCTGTTTCATCCTCCTCCAGAGTTCTTTGTTTGTGATTATTTCTGGCCATCTGATACTGAGGATTTGTCTGTTTATGAAAACTTGGAGTTTGATAGTAAGGTCTTGATAAGTCTCCAAGTTTTAGTGCTATGTAGTAAGTCTGACTTTACAATTCACAGGGGAAGAAATTCTTCCTTGTGCAGAGGGCACATTCAAGGCCATTGCACCACTTGCATCCCACTTGAGCCCTTTGCACTGGGGTGAATTTTACCACAGTGATTTAAAAAGCTAAAAATGCCATATACCATATTAATTTTGCTGGTATATCATGATAAGGAACTCTGAGAGCTTTTAAGCAGGACTTAAGTGGTACAGAGGCTTGTGTGGATTATTTGTATGTATGAATTTGGGCAACTAAACACATGCATAAATTATATAATATCTATTTCCTTCTTCCTGGGTATTTTGATTTTCTACTCAACAATTCCTCAAACCTCAGCACTCCAGACTCCAACACGTGCTTTTCATGCTTGCAAACTAGCATAACTACAGCATTGCTATCTTCAGCCATCTCCACTGGTTCCCTATTCACTTCTGCAGTGGTTTCATAACAGCCATTCTTCTTTTTTGCTTATAGACTATTTTTAGTGAAGCTATTAAAAAAAAGAGATGTGCTTTTTACTGTGGGATAATTAACATGCCTTAGTTGTATCACAATCAAAACATAGTGGAGACAAGGCACTTTAGTTTCACTGTGTGGTAAACTAGGTGAGATAAAGCAGAGTCCTGGCTGCAGTGCTCACATCACCTAATTAGATTGTAATAAACACTGCAAGTTCCTTGTCTCCACTTCAGATTTTACAGCAGATAACTATTACACCTTAGAAGCAGCAAAGAATCCTGTGGCACCTTATAGACTAACAGACGTTTTGCAGCATGGAGCTTTCGTGGGTGAATACCCACTTCTTCGGATGCAAGCAGTGGAAATTTCCAGGGGCAGGTGTATATATAAGCAAGCAAGAAGCAAGCTAGAGATAACGAGGTTAGATCAATCAGGGAGGATGAGGCCCTGTTCCAGCAGCTGAGGTGTGAAAACCAAGGGAGGAGAAACTGGTTCTGTAATTGGCAAGCCATTCACAGTCTTTGTTTAGTCCTGAGCTGATGGTGTTAAATTTGCAGATGAACTGGAGCTCAGCAGTTTCTCTTTAAAGTCTGGTCCTAAAGTTTTTTTGCTGTAGGATGGCCACCTTAAAATCTGCTATTGTGTGGCCAGGGAGGTTGAAGTGTTTTCCTACAGGTTTTTGTATATTGCCATTCCTAATGTCTGATTTGTGTCAGGATAAATGGACACAAATCAGACATTAGGAATGGCAATATACAAAAACCTGCTTAATCTTTGCTTAAATCAAAATGCATAGATTTAAGCAATACCATATATAACAACATTTTAATAACAATTTCAACACGTCTATAACTTTGCATACATTATCCATACAAACATACCTGTACATAGTGTGTACCACACAGTAACAGTAATGTTCAGTGAGTTATGAGTTTTCCAGTGATACATTACATGCCACCCTTTGGAGAAATATCATGACAACTGCATGCCAGTTGGCTTTCGGGTGCTCTTAAGGTCACAGCCCTCAAAGAGACAGGATACACACCTATGGTTTTTTTTCCCTATGTGTTTCCCTATTGATTTCACATCTCTTCATTAACATTTTGACTTTGTATGTAAATGAGAATCCATGGTGTTATCTTACAATGCTTAATTTGCATTCCTATAGTGATATGCCTTTCTTCCCTCCTGTCTGGAAGAAATGCCCTGTCGTTAATCTTTGCTGGTGACTACTACTTGATGCAGGCTCCAAGAATATATTTTCAGTATATATACATAACTCCTTAGATCGTATTTGTGCATACATTTCACAATGACATTAATGATTACTGTCAACCCAGCTTTCATTTAAAACGTCACATGACTTTCTTTGTTGAGCCAGATTGTAGATACCAGAATCAGGACATCCCTATAATCCCTTTGCCAGCTGGCATTAAGAGGTTCTTGGATCACACTTCTTTAAAATATTTCTCCTAAGTTTTGATCCTATTAAATGTCTAGTTTTCAGATGCATATAGAGATCTTTGTGTGGGATAAGCAATAGTTAGTGCAAATGTAGGCAAAGGTACTTTACAGTTTGTCCTTTAAGATAAAATGTTTACACCAATCTGAAAATGTGCTAGATGAAGACAATCCTTTTCTCTGGTTATATAATGCTAGACTGTCAACTCTGTGCCTCTTTATAAAGATTGTGATGGTTATCAGCAAAAGAGCTATGGCATTGTAAATATTACTTCAAATATTACTTGAAATAAATCTGTGAAGAAGTGTAGTTATGTGTGTTTAAAAGAGGCATATCCCTCAGTGCTCTGGTAAGCTAATGTACATTATAATCAGTCTACCTGGGAATAAAAACATGGAGATAAGAGGTATAATAAGCAAAGAAGAAATAAAGTCCCAATTTAAATGTTAGCATTGAATAGAAACAGCAGGGAATGAACAACTGAAGCTCTCACAAAGTTGAGGAGACTGACAAATTATAATATAGTATCCTTTACTTTGCTTAGGTAAAGGAAACATTCCCAGTAAGAATTGTGTTTTGGCCATTTGTAAGACCTGAAGAAAACTACTGGTTTTGTTTCCTAGAGGAATTCATTTTGGGTATTGTTTTTGGGATGAAGGGATATTACTGGTGTAATCTAGAGGTTCGATTATAGTAGAAGTCAATCAGTACAGATATTCAACTGAGTGTTATCACTAAGATATTTGAAATGCAACAACCTTCAAAGCTCAATTGTACCTGCCATTTTGCTCAGCGTATATGGCACAGGCACACACACACACACACACACACACACAGCCTTGTGGTCAGCTCATCTAGACACACAATAGCATATCTTCAGCATATGGATGAGAGTATATTATTATTTACTCAGTGTTGACAGTGTGTCATTCTGTAGCAAACACAGAGTTGATGTGGTCCCTGCCTCAAGGAGCACATAATCTTAAACACCTGCAACTATAATTTTTTGCCCTGTGAAACCTGAACATTTGTGTCTTGCCATGCAGGACAGCTTGAATGATATGGCCAAATAGACATGTTAGAGCTCCATCATCCTCTAATTTAGGACATTGAAGGACTTGCTTTGGGGAGATGTCATTAACAAATACTTGATGCTGCATCATGGGAGTCTTGCCACTGATTTAAGTGGTGCTAGATCAGAGCCAGTGAAGGTGATCACCCTTTCATAGCCCTAACTTGTTGATGGGATTCATCTGGAGATAATGCTGTTATGTTAAAAAATGCCCTTTCCATTGACATATGTTGGATGTGGTAGAAAAGTGTGCTTTTCCCATTTGCCTAGTCAATAGCACACTGAATTAGAATTCAGGAGGCCTGGTTTCTATTTCACTCTGCCATGGGTCTGCTGGGTGATGATGGGCAAGTCACCTCACCTCTCTGCATCAGTTTCCCTCAGTAAAATGTGGCTAATGATACTGACCTCCTTTGAAAAGCACCTTCAGATCTACCGATGAAAAGTGACATGTAAAAGCTAAGTACTATTATTATTATTTATTGATGCTGTGACTATTTTGCAATTCTTTACAACCTATCACAACTATCTAGCATAATTTTCAGTACAAAGAATAACAAGAAAAACTGTAGAATATTTTTGTTGTCATCTTTTTCAAGTGACAATTTGTAAAAAAAATTCAGTGTGTCACTAAATTATATAATTTTTGAATGGTTTGATAACTTGAATTTTTAGGGGATAAGGAAGTTAGTTAAGAATATTTTTTTGTCCAGCTTCAATGTCCACTGTTAGACCCATATATATATATATATATATATTCCTTTCTTTCTCATTTCTTTCCCCTTTCTCCATTCTCCTATTTTTAATCGATTTGGATTCCATGAATATTCTACTTTTAAAATAAGGCAGCTGCATATTAAAACACTTCCCCTTTATGTATCCAAGTGTGGTGCCTAATTTAAATGCATATAGTTTAACAAGAACACTATCAGAAATATACTGCTGGTAAAGAGCTGGTGTGTGGCTTGACATCACCGCACACAGAGAGTTGAAGAGGTGAGTGCCACAAATCAGTGGATTAGAAAGGATATAGTTACTGTCAAAAAGCTCTTATCAGTAAAGGATTACTGCAGTATGAAGAAGCCTGTATGCATTAAGAAACTGGCCATATGTGATACTGTGTCACATTCCCAGTAGGTGTAAACTGATTTACCTGCTGGAGATCTGGTCCATTATATGTAACATAGACTCAGTGAATTTTGAAAAAAATGATTTTTTCCCCATGTAATCAGAAGTCTCAGGCATGAAATTTTCTGTCTCAGTGCTAACTCAAGAATACAAGATTTTACAGTTCAAACAAGCATCAACAGCAATAAAACAGAAGCCTTTACCCTTGAGACTGTTGACTACAGGGATTAATTTTTTATTTTTTTTTTTACAAAAACCTCTCTCAAACTTCTGAAAAAAAGAGCTAAATGTAACAATGACAAAAGTTTAAATTATTTACAGCATCAAAGTATCTGAGTTTGGTTTGGTTTATGAATGCCGCTCCTTCCCACTAAAAAGATTTGTAACTACGCCCAACAGTAGAATACAGAGTAGCCGCACTTGAAAGTTAATTCCAGATATTACCAGTTCCAGTGATATTCTCCATTCTAATTACAGCCAATATTGCTCATACAGTTAGACTATTTCAAAATGAAATAAATCCTTTAAATGTAACGATGGAAGCCTAGAGGCTAAAGTGGAAGATTGGGAGTCGACAAACCTCAGCACTACTCCATCACCTGACTTTCGGGTGACATTGGACTAGTCACTTATGATCTGATTGTGCTACCCTTTTGACTACTGAGCAGGACCTTTCTTCACAAGTGGTCCTATTGACTTCAGAATTGAAATTTGATAAGGATATAGTCCTCAGGATGCAGAGGTGTGTTTCACTGTCCCCGTGAAAACCTGCCACATTGGTTCAATTTTGGAACCACGGAAAAATCCCCATTCTAACTGTTTAGTAGAACTTGATAGATGTTTGCACTAAATTCTCTGAATGTTCCACTTCACATGATCTTAGTTCCTACTAAGACTCCTTCATCTTTTCCAAATGATAGTACACAGTCAGAGCTCCTGATGGGCCACAGGTAAAATTCTTTCCACTACTTCTGCTGCTTTCCCATACCAAAATATCTTTTGTCTTAGGGGAAGACGCCATGTATTTATCTCACCTGTATATTGGCTAGTGTTCATTTCACAGCCCTTATTAATGAGCAATGACTCATACCCTTACTTTAGGAGGTAGGTAGGTATTATTTCTCCCAGTTTACAGAAGAGATAACTAAGAGGTTGTATAAGGTCACTCTGGCAAACCTGCTGATAAAATCTAGATATGGTAGATTCAGGTCTCATCCACTTAGCCATACTGCCTTTCTGTGACATCCTGTAGCCCATGTTCATTACTTTTATATGGTTATGATATATTTTATACAAAGTATGCCTTATGAGGTATCATTTGAAAACTAATAATCTGCTGAACATCATTGTTCTGTTAAAATGTACGTAACAACACTGTGTGTAAAGTTATGCAATTTTACTATATGTTTGTTACTAAAATATATTGTATTTCTGGGGAACACCCACAAAGGATGTGACCACAAGTATAGAAAACTATTAACTGCTGAAGCAACCATTCGCCAACAGGGGAGACTGTAAACAAACATGTCACCTCTGAGATGGCTCAGACTTCAGATACAAAGAAGGTGTAAGCAAGAAATTTACAATTTACTTAGAAGACATTTAGAATCTCACATACACAGGGGACTGGTTTGTCTACCCTCCAGCTGAGGGTATAACAAAAGTGAAATTGCAATCCACAAATTACCTCTTCCCCCCACATCTCTGCTCACAGCATCTATAATGCTTGAAAGGTACAGCACCAAAAGTAAAATCCCTGCAAGCTTCATGGAAACTTTTTAAAGACACCATAATAGAGGCTCAATTTAAAAGTATACCTCAAATTAAAAAAAAACATAGCAAGAGAACCAAAAAAGAGCCAACATGGCTAAACAACAAAGTAAAAGAAGCAGTGAGAGGCAAAAAAAGGCATTCTTTAAAAAGTGTGAGTTAAATCCTAATGAGGAAAATAGAAAGGAGCATAAACTCTGGCAAATGAAGTATAAAAATATCCAGTGAGGCCACTGGATGATTGAAATCTAAAGGAGTACTCAACAACGATAAGGCCATTGTGGAGAAACTAAATTCATTCTTTGCATTGGTCTTCACGGTTGAGGAGATGAAGGAGATTCCCAAACCTGAGCCATTCTTTTTAGCTGACAAATCTGAGGAACTGTCACAGATTGAGGTGTCATTGAGGAAGTTTTGGAACAAACTGATAAACTAAACAATAATAAGTCACCAGGACTATTTCGTATTTACCCAAGAGTTCTGAAGGAACTCAAACGTGAAATTTGTAGGACTACTATCTGTCGTCTGTAACGTATCATTTAAATCAGCTTCTGTATTAAATGACTGGAGGATAGCTAATGTGATGACAATTTTTAAAAAGAGCTCCAGAGATACCCCAGCAATTACAGGCCAGTAAGCCTGACTTCAGTACTGTGCAAACGTTGAAACTATAGTAAAAAACAAAATTGTCAGACACATAGATGAACATAATCTGTTGGGGAGGAGTCAACATGGTTTTTGTAAAGGGAAATCATGCCTCACCAATCTACTAGAATTCTTTGAGGAGGTCAACAAGCATGTGGACAAGAGGGATTCAGTGGATATAATGTATTTAGATTTTCAGAAAGCCTTTGACAAGGTCCCTCACCAATGCTTTTAAGCAAAGTGAGCAGTCATGGGATAAGAGGGAAGGTTCTCTCATGGACTGGTAACTGGTTAAAAGATTGGAAACAAAGGGTAGAAATAAATGGTTAGTTTTCAGAAGGGAGAGAGGTAAATAGTGGTGTCACCCAGGGGTCTGTACTGGGCCCAGTCCTATTCAACATATTCATAAATTATCTGGAAAAAAAGGGGTTAACAGTGGATATGGGGAAAGTGATTGATGTGACATATCTTGACTTTAGCAATGCTTTTGATATGATCTTCCACAGTATTCTTGCCAGCAAGTTAAAAAAGTATGGATTGGATGAATGGACTATAAGGTGGATAGAAAGATGGCTAGATTGTTGGGCTCAACGGGTAGCGATCAGTGGCTCAATGTCTAGTTGGCAGTGCCCCAGAAGTTGGTCCTGGGGCCGGTCTTGTTCAACATCTTTATCAATGATCGGGATGATGGGATTAATTGCACCTCAGCAAGATCTCAGATGACATTAAACTGCAGGGAGAGGTAGATATGCTGGAGGGTAGGGATAAGGTTTAGAGTGACCTAGACAAATTGGAGGACTGGGCCAAAAGAAATCTGATGGGGTTCAACAGGGACAAGTGCAGAGTCCTGCACTTAGGAAGGAAGAGCACCACAACAGGCTGGGGACCGACTCGCTAAGCAGCCATTCTGCAGAAAAGGACCTGGGGACTACAGTGGATGAGAAGCTGGATATGAGTCAGCAGTGTGCCCTCGTTGCCAAGAAGGCCAATGGCATATTGGGCTGTCTTAGTAGGAGCATTGCCAGCAGATCAAGGGAAGTGATTATTCCCCTATATTCGGCACTGGTGAGACCACACCAGGAATATTGCATCCAGTTTTGGTCCCCCCACTACAGAAGGGATGTGGACAAATTGGAGAGAGTCCAGCGAAGGGCAACAAAAATGATTAGGGGGCTGGGGCATATCACTTACGAGGAGAGGCTGAGGGAACTGGAGTTATTTAGTTGACAGAAAAGAAAAGTGAGGGGAGATTTGATAGCAGGCTTCACCTACCTGAAGGTTGGTTCCAAAAAGGATGCAGCTAGGCTGTTCTCAGTGGTGGCAGATGACGGAACAAGAAGCAATGGTCTCAGGTTGCAGTGGGGGAGGTCTATGTTGGATATTAGGAAACACTATTTTACTAGGAGGGTGCTGAAGCACTGGAATGGGTTACCTAGGGAGGTGGTGTGTAGCAGGGTGGTCCCCTGCTCCTGCCCTTTGGGGCTTAAAACTGCCCAGTAGAGGGCTGTGGCTGGGGCAAGAAGCCTGGACTGATTGGGGAAAGTAGGCTCAGCTGTGATCATGTCCCAATCAGTCCCAGCTGGCCCCTATAAGAGGCTGTGAGCCAGAAGCCCAGGGAGTCTCTCTCTAGCTGTAAAGGGAGAAGGGCCTGGCTGCAGGAAGCTAGACACAGGTTACCTGAGTGAAGCAGGGTTGGGGAAAGGCTGAGGAGCCTAGCATTGGGCTAAAAGGTACTGGGGGTTGCAGAGGGCAGCCCAGGGGTAGGCCAAAGCAGCAGGTCCAAACCCTCCTTGCCAGTGATGAGTAGGCTGATACTGCAGTCTGCCCCAGGGTGTGGGGCTAGACGATGACTGTCAGTAGCCTTATACTGAGGTGAGGTGGGAATAGTGAGTGGGGGTTCCCTGGGGAGAGGAGACCCTAAGACTGAGGGGATTACTGCTAGGGAGCAGCACCCCAGGTAAAAGGGGCACCGGGTCCTGGGAGGGACACAGGGGCCAGAGGACAGGTGGATCACCAGCCTTCAGAGGGCGCTCCGAAGCTGGAACGAGCTAATTCCCGGAAGTCACCAGCAGAAGGCACTGCAGGGATGAGTCCGCACGTCTACATGATGGAATCTCCATCCCCAGAGGTCTTTAAGGGCCGGCTTGAAAAAGCCTTGACTGGGATGATTTAGTTCATGTTGGTCCTGCTTTGAGAAGGGGATTTGACTAGATGACCTCCTGAAGACTCTTCCAACCCTAAGATTCTATGATTCTAACAGTGAGGTGGCAAAATTTGAAGATGATACAAAACTACTCATGATAGTTAAGTCCCAGGCAGACTGCGAAGAGCTACAAAAGGATCTCTCATAACTGGCTGACAGGACAACAAAATGGCAGATGAAATTCACTGTTGATAAATGGAAAGTAATGAACATTGGAAAACATAATTCTAACTATACATATAAAATGATGGAGTCTAAATTAGCTGTGACCGCTCAAGAAAGAGATCTTGGAGTCATTGTGGATAGTGCTCTGCAAAGATCCATTCAATCTGCAGCAGCAGTCAAGAAAGTGGACAGAATGTTGGGAATCATTAAGAAAGGGATAGATAATAAGACATAAAATATCATATTGCCTCCATATAAATCCATGGTACACCCACATCTTGAATATTGTGTTCAGATGTGGTCGCCCCATATCGAAAAAGATATATTGGACTTGGAAAAGGTTCAGAAAAGGGCAACAAAAATGATTTGGGGTTTGGAACAGCTGCCATATGAGGAGAGATTAATAAGACTGGGACTTTTCATCTTGGAAAAGAGACGACTAAGGGGGGATATGATAGAGGTCTATAATATCATTACTGGTGTGAAGAAAGTAAATAAGGAAATGTTTACTCCTTCTCAGAACACAATCACTAAGGGCCACCAAATGAAGTTAATAGGCAGCAGGTTTAAAACAAACAAATTGAAGTATTTTTTATCTGTCATCCTGTGGAACTCCTTGCCAGAGGAAGTTGTGAAGGCCAAGACTATAACAGGGTTAAAAAAAGAACTAGATAAATTCATGGAGGATAGGTCCATTAATAGCTATTAGCCAGGATGACCAGGGATGGTGTCCTTAGCCTCTGTTTGCCAGAAGCTGGGAATGGGCAACAGAGGATGGATCACTTGATGATTACCTGTTCTGTTCATTCCCTCTGCGGCACCTGGCATTGATCACTGTTAGAAGACAGGATACTGGGCTAGATGGACCTTTGGTCTGATCCAGTATGGCCGTTCTTATGCTTTTATTGTTTTTTAAAGAACAAAGGAAGATTTTGGAATCCAAGAGAGGGGTCCTAGACTGCTGTTAGCTTTTGGGTCAGAAAAAAAACAACTTTTTGTTTTGTTTTGTTTTCAAGATCACGTAGCCTGGTAAAGTTTAGGAATTAGCTTGCATTCTTATCTTTTTATTCTTTTGTAACCAATTCTGACTATCACTTATAATCATTTAAAATCTTTCTCTAATAAATTTGTTTTACTGTTTTATCTAAATGAGTGTGTTTGATTGAAGTGTTTGGGAAACCTCTACTGAGGTCAACAAGGCTGGTGCATATTCATTACCCATTGTTGGAATGATGGACTAATTATGAACTTGTACTGTCCAGTGGGCTACTGAACAGTAGAAGACACACATTTCTGGGGAGCAAGGTTGGGACTAAGGACTATGCAGGTGTTGTCCAGTATCTATTCATGGATGGCTGGGAGAGCATTCATGTATTCAGCCTGGAATGACTTTAAATACTAGTGGCTGGGAGTGAGCAGAGCCTGGAGGGGTGACAGTAAAACAGTGTAAAAGGCATCCCAGGCTGGAGAGCTAAGGGGACATGGCAGACCAGCAGTTCCAGTTGCACCATAGGGAATGTCACACTCGCAGAAGGAAAATATTATATCTTAGTGTTTAGACTATGCTTTCTATTCAATTGGGTCTAATTCTGCATACTCATCTTCACAAATGCTTCGAGGCCGACAGATGAATAAGCACTATGTAAACTCCAAGTGTTTGGAAGGTGCATAGCTCCTAGGATGGGAAGGTGTTCAGATAGCTAAAAACTGCATTGCAATGCATACAAACATGGAGGAAGAGCTGATGTCATTTTCTAACTTTTGAGTGTTGGTCTTTACAACCTTAATAATGACTTTTTAATGTAGATTATTTTTTTGTAGAGGATAAATAGCAACTATGCAGAAAGCTGTTCACACAATAATGAAAGGGAAATATAAAGCTGCATTGTTGCATGGCACAATGCTATTGGAAAATATAGCGACAAACTGTATTGAAGTAAAAGATAGTTGCATACAAAAAACTGTTATATCTCCAGGGCAAAATGAGAAGACAGACTAGGAATTGTTTATGCATATAAATAGAGACAGTAAAATGCCTAGAACACTGATCACATGGGATTTCAGTTATATGATACTGAAAAGAATGAGGGTTGTGGTGTAACTAAGAATGACAGCTTGTTTCATTTGACTGTTTGTAGTAAAGTTGGCAGAGTCAGAGGCTATTTGGAATACTAAGAAACAAAACAATAGGATACATGAGATAAAATGGTTCTAAGTTTACACTAGACTATGCTCATCAGACTATATTTGTTCCCTGTACAGTCCCCTAAGTCCCTGGGGAATCCATCCAAAAGGGAGGACAGACTGTATTTTTTGCCAAGATCCTACCCAAGTAGCTTCAATTTGTGCCTAGGACTGATCAGTGGAGGCTGTTTGAGAGACACTGAATCAACGCATCCAGGAGTACTGTGGACATAGTCCATTCTCAGCCAGTGTCACGCATTTTGGCAGCTCTGCTGACTAGTTCTAGACCTCCCAGAACAAGACACATTATGGGCACTCCTGCAACACCCCTTCAGACAGATTTTCTGTGGCGGAGGCCCTAATATTAACCATCAGAAACTGACATATCCTTTGACTGAACCAAATATCACATAAATGGGACTAATTTCTAAAATCATAACTGAATCTTTACTCAGGTTTCAATAGGCAGTTTTCTTGACTAATGGTATGTCTAAGGTATGGAGACTATACCAGCATAGCTAGGTTTCCATTGCTGCACCAGCATAACTAATGTATAGCCTACATTGACAAATGGTTTTTTTTTCCATTGGTGTGGGAACATCACCTCCTCGAGTGACAGACAAATTCTTTTATTTATACTTATAGGTATGGCTGCATCTATTACTGAGGTATAGATTGGCATAGGCAAGGTGCTCAGGGATACCGGTGTATATAAAAAGCAACTGTATATGCTTAGGCTACATTCAAAGTCAGTATCTTAACTGACATATTTTAGGAAATGAGAGAGAGAAGCAAAGGTGTCAGCTTTGCACCAAAACAAAAATAAAGTGATCTTGTTCTAAAACTTAGAAAACAGTCAGTAAGACAGTGGTTTGTGAATGATGTGATGTGTCGTGCAGAGAAATACAGATGATCAGTGGAGCATCTCAGTTCAGCTGGCAGCAGCCTAGAGGAGCGAAGTACCTGGCTGTGATAAGCAGCAAGCTTGTTTGTGTAGTTGTAGCTATGTTGGTCCCAGGATATTAGAGATACAAGATTGGTGAGGTAATACCCTTTATTGGACCAATTGCTGTTGCTGAAAGACACATAGAGTGACCAGACAGCAAATGTGAAAAATTGGGACAGGGGGTGGGGGGTAATAGGAGCCCATATAAAAAAAAAGCCCCAAATATCAGGACTGTCCCTATAAAATCAGGACATCTGGTCACCCTAGAGACACAAGCTTTCAAGCCACATAGAGCTGCTCTTCAGGTCACCTGAAGAAGTTAGAGACAGTCACTGTTCTAAAGAATAATAGAATCTTTAAAAAAAATAAATCATTCCTTATGGACTTGATCAAATGCCGCTTACATTCAACAGTCCTTGGTACACTTTCACTGTACAGTAGCTGGGTAACATTTGGAAAGAGACTTCACAACATATTGTGTCAAGCTGGCTCTGCATATGTTTATTAAAGCTGTTGTAAAATTCTTACTAAAATTTAGGTGAAAAAAACTGGCATGCATGTGCAGTAAACCCATTCTTCTCAATGAAATAGTTTTAAATTTCCTGTCTGAAAACCTATTACAGACTAATAGCCTGCAAAAATTCATTTTAAACCCTAAAGCATATGGGAATTATTGGAATTCCAAAAAGCATCGTAGGGCCTGATTTTGCTCTTACTTTACTTAGGCATTACACTAGTATAACTCCATTGACTTCAGTGGAATTACTTTTGATTTATACCACTGTAAGTGGTCCTAGACTCTGATTCTTCTTTGCCCTGCACTTTCTGAGGTCATCTACACTAGTTCAAAGGGTGTGTAATGAGCTACCAAATGCAGCAAACTGGTAGTGCGAAACACCACTTTGTACTGGGGTAGATGACTACATAAAGTGGGGCACAATTTAGAATCAGAGCCCTTTATTTTTTAAAATCTATAATTAAGACAGGCCAAAGCATGTCTTACTCTGGTGTGCATTTGCAAGCTGTTCTTTTAGCAGCAGCATTAGCTATATACTGACATTTTGTACTTCAGTAGTATATTAAGGAGAGACAAGATTTGTACTTGAAATATAATAGCTTTAGAACCCTTAAGCCATTTTGCAAGCATGCACTGACATCTGGTGGATGTTTACAATAGTAACCATAGTAAGAAAATGTGTACCCCACATGCTAGCATCTAATGATAAGGTACTTGCTTTATTTATCTCTGGGCAGATCCTGCCCTCCTGACAGAAATCTAATGGGAAGAGGCCTGAGAGGCAGAAAATTAGGTGAGGTTTCCTTGCACAGATTTTTTGTTGTGTTGAGTTTTGGACCTCCAAACCTGTAGTTATTCTGAGATCTTGTGAATTGTGCTGGAAGTATATGATCATATGCACAAAGTTCAGTGCCTCCACACCAGCCCCTGGGGCCTTTCTCCAGCTCTGGGCAATTTGGTTCCATGACTGCTGCCCCTAAAGGCCTCCTTTGAGTGTTTAGACTGGCATGGAGGGGGCTCTACTTAGGACTAAATACAGACTCTCCAAGCGCACCATATAGAACAGGGGTCAACAACCTGTGGCATGCAGCTCGCCAGGGTAAGCACCGTGGCAGGCTGGGCCAGTTTGTTTACCTGCAGCGTTGGCAGGTTTGGCGGACCACAGCTCCCCTGGCCGCGGTTCACCATCCTAGGCCAATGGGGGCGGCAGGAAGTGTCACGGGTGAGGGATGTGCTGGCCACAACTTCCTGCCACCCCCATTGGCCTGGGATGGTGAACCATGGCCAGTGGGAGCTGCGGTCCGCCGAACCTGCCAACGCGGCAGGTAAACAAACTGACCCAGCTCGCCAGGGTGCTTACCCTGGCAAGCTGCGTGCCACAGGTTGCCGACCCCTGTACTAAAATTAAGTGCTTCAACCTTAGCAAAATTAAACTTTTTTTGTTGTTGTTTAAAATCAGCATTTTCTAATGGAAAACGTCCATCAGAATTTTTTCAACCAACTGTAGTTATATAACCTTCACATCACAGCTAAGTTTAGAGTGCATTGTGGTTATTTTTCTCTCTTGAGAGACATCATCAAGTTAATGAATGAGACAGCTGAAACTGAGTTGCAAGTATGTTAGCCACTGTAATGAATTATTATGTGGTTCTTTACTCGATGAATTCTTTATTCAGGGTTGAACTGAGGAGGGGAAGTGGTAGGACTCTTAAGACAAGTGTCAGTTGCCAAGTTGTCATGTGGCACAACTGCCAGCACTCTTATATTAAGCCTGCTTTTTTCATGTCACTTTTCTGTAGAAACAACAAAGCCAATTCACAATAAACAAAACAATGAGACCTTGATTAAAATTGTATGTGTTACATGAACAAATTAGATTCATCCACCTAATGCCATTTCACACCACCAGTGACATTCAATGTGATTGTCCAAGAGAAGGCTTAAAAATGAGGTCAGTTGGTGTTAAAATTATTTCCCCCTGTGGCTGTGCATACTAAAGGCACCGTTATTAACGAGGGAGTGACTTTTGATTTCAGCTTCTATGTGAAATAGATTGTTTTATTTTTTGGTTCCTATACGTCAGTGTTTCTCAAACTTTTTCTTTGCACTCCCCCACACCCCACTCCCATATGCAATAAAAACTCCAGGGCCCAGCTGTGTCACAACAGATGGTTTTCTACATATAAAAGCCAGGGCTGGCGTTATGGAGCAGCAAGCAGAGCCATTGCCCGTGACCCCACGCCACAGTGGAGCCTGTGAAGCTAAATGGTGTGGGCTTCAACCCCAGTGGGGCTCCAGCTTGGGCTTTCTGCCCTGGGCCGCCCCAGCAACGCTAATGCCAGCCTTGTTTGGAGGCCCCTCTGAAACCTGCTCTCAGCCCTCAGAGGGTCACAAGCCGCCAACTGAGAACCACTGCTATAAAGGGACAATTGTTTGACAAATATGGGAAACGGATCTTTAGGTATTGTACCGAATATGCTAGTACTGCTGCAATGTGGGCTTTTATAGCAACTACAACTATATTTTGAATTAAGTGAAACTTTGACAAAACATTGGACAGATTTGACCACAACTGATTTCTGAAATCTAAAATCTAAAAACTGATTTCTAAAATATTTTGTTTTGTTTTGTTTTGCCAAGTTTGACAAGCTTGGATCCTACAAAATATATAGTTTTTAGATATGTTTAGAAATCTGTGGGGGTGGTGGATAAGTCATATTTCGGAAACAGTCATTGGGCCTGAGAGAGAGTGAGAATGATTCTGTAGCTTGGTGGTTACATTGGTTGGGGGACCCACCTGGGTCCAGTGCCCCTATTCCAATGACCATTTAAGTACTTAGCCACAGTGGCACAGCTTCAACAGCAGAGAATAAGGAAGCTCCACATTGCTGTGTCCCATAGCTCAGTGGTTAGGCCATTCGCTGCAGAGATAGTGTTCAAATCTTTTCTCCCTGGCAGGCAGAGAGAGAATTAAACCTGGGTCTCCCAAATATCAGGTGAGTGCTTTAACCACTGGCTAAACATTATAAGGTGGCAGCATCGCCACCACCACTGGCATTTCTTGCAAGAACTGTTTAGGCACCAAAGCCATCTGTCACAATTCCGAGCAACTGTACTTGTATTCCTCTTCCACAGTCCAATAAGGGCACCCACTTAAAGATTTCTGGCTCATAACCATCAACTTTCTTGGGTAAAGACCTGCATTTCTCTCCCTCCTGACCAGAGAATTTTTCAGGCTGCACAATTCCCTGCCTATTCTGTGATATTCCCAGCAAGCCAGATTGCCTAAGCCAGGGGTTGGCAACCTCTGGCACACGGCTCACCAGGGTAAGTACCCTGGCGAGCCGGGCCAGTTTGTTTACCTGCCGAGTCGGCAGGTTCGGCAGATCACGGCTCCCACTGTCCACGGTTCACAGTCCCAGGCCAATAGGGGCGGCAGAAAGCAGTGCGGGCAAGGGATGTGCTGGCCACGGCTTCCTGCTGCCCCCATTGGCCTGGGACAGCGAACCGCGGCCGGTGGTTGCCGACCTCTGGCCTAAACAGACCAGCCTCTGTTCTTTGCTTTCTTTCCAGAGATTAGGAACTCTGTAATTGCCTTCAGTTGCATGTTACCACACAGCTCTTTATAAACAAACACATGTATTTTTAAGATGAAAGATGAATTACAGAGAAAACATAAAAGCAGCAAAGAGTCCTGTGGCACCTTATAGACTAACAGACGTTTTGGAGCATGAGCTTTTGTGGGTGAATACCCACTTCGTCGGATGCTCACGAAAAGCTCACGCTCCAAAACGTCTGTTAGTTTATAAGGTGCCACAGGACTCTTTGCTGCTTTTACAGATCCAGACTAACACAGCTACCCCTCTGATACTAGAGAAAACATATTAAAGATAAATAACCTATACTCATGGTAAAAAGCTGACCTCAACTCCAACTCTGGGATCTTATAGGTGTCCGTCCTTCAAAACCCACTAATGGGTTTTTCCTGTAGTTACCAGTTAATAAATGTTTCAGATTCAGAACCAGAGCAACCACAAATAGTGCAGTCTTTCCTTTATACAACTTGGGCCGTGAACCTTGGCCTCATGTAACTGTTTATCAGCAGACAATAGACCAATTTTTAGGATGTAGCTTCAAAAAGCTGGGTTTTTGCATAACCAGAGGTGGGGAATTTGCATTTCCTTCTCCCTATATATTCCCCAGGAAAACAAGCTAGCACTTTTTGTTCCAAAGGTCCATTCCTGTCTGGCACATTGTTCAATATATTCCTTTGAACCCCCAGGTCTCACATCTGTCACATCTCTCCATTCAAAAGGATACATGCTATCCTGGCCCACAATAATAGCTAAACCATTAATTTAATATAATGGACCCCCAAAATAGTTAATTTAACTTGTTATTGTCTCCCATGGATGTGGCAGAAAATTGTCATATATGTAATAACACCTAGCTCAGGAAGAGGGGTTCAAAGTTGTGTATTATAAGCAGAAATATATGCCTTCCTGCAGCCCAGACTTAGGTGCATAACTCCATGAGAGGGGCAGAACTTAAACACACCCCTCTCATCAGAATCTCCCATTGGCTGGTGTAGCCTTTCTAACAGGAGTGACTAAACTTATTGATCCTCTGAGCTACATATCTCAATATTCAGAAGTTCGAGACCCGGGGCTGAAGCCCTGAGGAACCCGCTCCACCCTCAGTCCCTGAGGAACCCTGCCCAGTCCGTCCAAAGCCAATGCATGTGGGATATCCCCCTTCCTCCAATTTTTGCCAAGCTTCGCTGGCTCAGTCACATGGTGTCACCGGGCCCCATCCCTAAAGTTGGGAGTTGCAGCCATAGGGAGAGGCAGCAGCAAACAGCTGGGAGCTGCAGGGAGAGCTGATGCTTTTGCTGTTGCCTCTCCCTGTGGAACTAAAACAGCAGCCCCTCCCTGCAGTTCCCAGCTGTTTGCCACTGCCTTTCCTGCTGGGAGGGGCTGCTGAGGGTAAGAGGTGGGGCACACTTGGGGGTGGGGGGCATGACTCAAGCTGTTGGGGGTGCACAAACCTTTAAATTCTGCCCTCCCCACTCTCAACAGGCACCAGTCATCACTGGTAGAAGGCTCGAGCTCCTCCCTGCCCCCAGTCTGGTAGGCAGAGAATCGGGAGGATGGGTGGGTGGGGACTCTGCAAGCTGCACTTTAACTGTAAAAGAGCCGCTTGTGGCTCATGAGCTGCATTTTGGCCACTCCTGCTTTATAATATTGATGGGTTGGTATTACCAAAGGTACCTTAAACCACAGTCACCTCTACCAAAGGTTCATACTCCCTAACAGCTACAATATTAGAATTAGTGGGAGAGAGAATCAATATTAGAAATATCATTAGGTTTCTAAGATCACATGAAGAACAATAGCAATGACCACAACATTCACAGATATCAATCATCATTTTATTAACAATTTCATTAAGCAGATGAACAAAGCCAAAGCTACTGAGACATACACAGAGTAAGACACAAACTATAAGATGTCTAGCTTCAATGATTTCATACTCACAACCTCAAGGATACCATAGAGATGGGTATATCTTTCAACAGGCGGTCATTTGTGGAGGACCTCCTGATGGATTCTTCCTTCCTTATTCATGCTGGGGAACCTCTTTTATCCTGTGTTACACTCACACCTATAACCCTTATGGATATGCATGAGGATTCCAAGCTCCTTTTTCCTTATCTGGACTTCCACACTCCATAAATGTTGGGGTTCTTGGCTTTTCATAGGCTATCCTCTTAGCTCCCCTTATCTTCATTAACATTTACATCAACAAAACCCCATGGTAATTTACGGTCATCACAGAATTTCCCATGTTGTTTCAATCCAGCATTTTGCAGTGGTGATGGGCACATTGTGGCGTGTCTTCACAAACATCTCCAATTAGCACATCTTTTACAATAATCTTGCAACTTTACTGGTACAGGGTTAATCCTGGGTCAACTAGTCATGTCATCTTTCTTCAGACCTAAGGCCCATTATGGTTACGTTGAAATTTGACAGGCCTTGTGGGCCTCCACAGGTCCCGTGGGCCTTGTTTTACAACATATCCCATTCTTACTTATATACCTAAAACACTCTTACCAATAATATATGCTTAACAATCCTATACTATCCTATGTATTCTTACATTTATACCTACAGTTTAAATCTATTAAATATACATTCATTACATATGGATTAACCACAACAATAGATACCATAATTAACTGATTATATAAAATAATTAGCTACACCAGTTTAGGTGGCTCCGGGTCTAGAGTGGATCCCATTCTTAAGTGCCCCATTCATTGCACAGGGAGCCTTTGTGCCTAACTCAGGCTTTCTGGTCCAATTGGTGTTTCAGTGATGTTCTCGGCACCTAAAAATTAGACACGGCAACATTTAATATTACAATGCGTGAGCCCTTTGTGGTGCTGGACTCGAGTTTGATCTGCATTGAAGTTGAGGAGTTTGATCCCCAGTGATAATCATGGTCCCTGTATGCATTTGCAGGCGGGTTTTGAAGAAATTTTCTAAAGGTGAAGACTTATGAATTAGTTCCCTTGTGGTCAGTTGTAGCAGATAGATTAAGTATTGTTTATTAATCAAACTGAGCTATAGTCTCACCCGATTAGTTGTATCACCATATACGAGGGGGACATGGATCATCATTCACATCACACTCCCCGTCAGTAGCCAGCCCGGGCCAGGGAAGCTAATTATTCAACCAGCAGTGAGGACTGGTGAGGAGTCCTGGTCACATGCCACCTGAGGCACATTGTGCATATGCTAAGAAGACCACATAAAACAAGCACAGGGGATGTTTTTGCTGTAGCGGTTCTCACAATACATCAGTTTCCAGTGATCACAAATCTATCCCTCTATCCAAGTATTGCATTAATTTGGTTAACGTATTCCCTGTCTTTGCATCTGGATCCTTTCATCTTATTCAAGGTGTATAGGACCTACAGGACTTGATTTCAGGTGATTCTAGGACTGTACTTATAACAGGGCCTGCATTCCTTGTTTAACAAACAGATTGGTAGATAATCCATTGTGGCTTCAGTGATTATTATTAACTGCTGCCTATTTGGACTGTGTATGATTATTATTTTTCTCTGCATTAGCATGCATTTGCAGGATCTAAACTTATATTAACAAGTCCTGTGACTACTATAACTGGTTACAATGCAGAAACTTTTATGTCCACAAGAGAGAGCTCTTGTAAAATTATATAATGTAGCTTTAAAAAAGGAGCACAGTTTTCATATAGATAATGAAAAAAAATAAGTTTCAGCAATTAGTGTTTAATTTAATTATAGTATTTCACTTTTAAACTCTTTATGTAGAATTGATACATTATTTTTGTTTGATTGAATTCAATAACAAGTAAATAACTTGCAGAATCTAATTTCTTAAATACGGACAAAGTTTTGGCATCTGATTTTATTTCTATTTAATAGTTCCTAAATGATTTTTAGTGATAGAGAAGTGACCCTTGCAAATAACTATGTGTCAATCCAACATGAGATGGAGTGAACAGGCATCATCAATCTTTGTAAAATATATCAGCTTTGTAAAGGAATTTAGTATTTATCTTGGCTCCTCCTGATGTCCTTTAGTCATGCCTATGTCAAAGTTAAAATCAAGACTCACAATTTGTCAGACCACTCTGTTTTTATTAGCAAAGCGCTCCGCCAATAACATTCAGATAATGTGAGTGGCCATGCAAGACCCAAACAGTCTTATTTATACAGATGAAAGAGCGGGAATCAAACAAAGGGACAAAGGAGAAAACAGCAAAATTCACCTGGGGCATAGCATGCATATCCTACTTCCTTACTAACTCCTATCGATCTAAGGCAAATGCTTCACCAATTGCCCTTAAACGGTGCAAATTGTTCTATGTTAATGTCTGTTTTCCTGACACCTGGACTCCAGCATTCCAGCGACTTTCCTTAAAGGTACAGACAGCATTTCTTTAATCCTATCTATTTTGTAACATAATTCATTCTACTTTCACACCTATTAGATACGAACTTGTGCTGGGGTTGGAGACATAAGCGGCGAGTTATATGGGCCCATGCTGCCTGTGTTCCACCAATATTCAGGAACGTGGGCCAGGCTTCACCAGTGCTTGGGCTTATAGTTTCAGAGTCATTCTATCCATAGGACGGACCAGGGCAACTGCTTGGGGGGCGGAGGCAATGCCTCAGGGGGATGCAGGGTCCAGGGCATCCTGGGGGGCTAGCAGGGGACCTGGCACTGGCAGCAGTGAGCCACCTGGCCCCAGGCCACCCCACTCCGCTCCACTCCCCACTCCACCCCTTCCCCCAAGTCCCTGCCTTGACTCTTCCTGCCCCTGCTCCACCCCTCCCCCATTCCACCCCTTCCTCAAGCCCCCACTCCTGCTCTGCCCTCACCCTGCCCCCATTCCACCCCTTCCCCCTAGCCGCCACCTCTTTCCAGCTTCCACCACCGAGTGACGCCAGGAGCTGGGGGAGTGGGGTGGGCTGGGGCCAAGTCGCTCACTTCTGCTGGTGCCAGGCCACCCCTAACCCCCCAAGCTGCCCTGACCCTGTGTCCCCCTGAAGCACAGGACCCCTCCAAAGGGACCCTGCTTGGACCTGTTCTGGGCACCACCAAAAATTATACAAACCTAGCGCCCATGGTTGGGGATGATGCGGAACTGCACTGCATGGTGCAAGCTCTGGGAAACATTGTTGCATAGGTACAGTAGGGACAAAGGAACACGGGCAGTGGACCTGCACCAGCTTTTTCTTAAGAGGGTGCAGCATACATTGCTTATCATGGCTGGCCAACTCTGCTACCCAGCACAGAGGGGTTTGGTTTTTTTTCCTCTATAGTTCTATCTCCTGCTCTCTCCAATCCTTTTGGACTGGCTAGAACGTTTCAGACATCAGTGGGGTGCATTCCTTGATATCATGTGAATAAAATGACTGTATTTGTGGCAAGCTCCACATTCCCTCTTTTCTCCCCTTTGCACACTCAGGCAAAGGCCAGCCACGTTCTGTGTGAAAGCAATTCATAAAGAGGATTTAAAACTACTTTTGGAAGTCCAAAATACCCCTAAAGTGTTTACAGCTGGATGTGTTGTGCACAGTTCTGAGATCAGTGAAAACGAGCACCACTTGTGCACACATCCACTAATGCTTCTGTAACTGGGACTTGGGAGTGTAGCCACTGATTTCCCTGCAGAGTTTCCACAGCTGTTGGCAAGCACTCAGGAAATATTTCTGAATTAGGAGTCACCTTCCAGCAGCATCCCCAAATTTCTGTTCCTGCAGAACACAAGGGAACCAGTTCTGATCCCTTCAGAAATCCAGCAGCTGTTCAAAGCTTCCCTTGATGACTTCCTGCAGGAAGAAGAGAAACACAGACAGCAGTTTCTCCATGAAAATATTCTGTATTCTGTCCACATATCTATTCAAGTGACACCATCATAGGACCTAATCACATCAGTCACGCCATCAGGGGCTCGTTCACCTGCACATCTACCAACGTGATATATGCTATCATGTGCCAGCAATGCCCCTCTGCCATGTACATTGGCCAAGCCAGACAGTCTCTGAGCAAAAGAATAAATGGACACAAATCTGACATCAGGAATCATAACATTCAAAAACCAGTGGGAGAACACTTCAACCTCTCTAACCACTCAGTGACAGACTTGAAGATGGCAATTTTGCAACAAAAAAACTTCAAAAACAGACTCAAAAGAGAGATGGCTGAACTCAAATTAATATGCAAATTAGATACAATTAACTTAGGTTTAAACAGAGACTGGGAATGGTTGGGTCATTACACTAATTGAATCTATTTCCCCATGTTAAGTTCTCCTCACACCTTCTATGGGTCATCTCGATTATCACCTCAAAGGTTTTTTTTCTCCTGCTGCTGATAGTTCATCTCAATTGATTGGCCTCTTAATTGGTATGCATACTTCCACCTTTTCATGTTCTCTGTATGTATAAATACCTTCTGTTTGTGTGTTCCATTCTATGCATCCGAAGAAGTGAGCTGTAGCCCATGAAAGCTTATGCTCAAATAAATTTGTTAGTCTCTAAGGTGCCACAAGTACTCCTATTCTTTTTGTACTAAGGTGGGACAAGGTATATCTGAAGGTTAGAGCAACTGCCCTAGAGTCAGGACTTTTGTGTCACATTCCTGTCCCTGCCATTAAGTAGCTTTATAACTGTGGACAGTCACTTCACTTGTTTTTATGTCTCAATGTACCCATCTGTTAAGCGGATGTAATAATAATATTTCAGAAAGTGGTTTAAAATCATTATATGGCAGATGCTACTGCAGCTCAAAATATAGGGTGATATGGCATGGCATGTCTAAATCATGCAACATAACAATATAAACCAAATTTACTATATTTATTTTGTCTGTGGGCAGAGTTTTCACCCTGCCCAACGAGAGAGTGGGCATAGTGGAGATAGTGAGCCATCAGGACACCAGTTATGTCTTCCTGATCCTGAGCTATTTGGGTCTGGTGCAAGTTAGAGTGAAAGAGTTCTAACTTATGCCAGTGGAGAACTGAATGTATTAGAGCTGTACTAGAGCCAATAAAACTCTGATAAGCCACATTCAACAGAGCTCTCTCCACCAGCATTCTGCCAGTGGAGAGATCCCCTGCACTGGGGGAATTCTTCAGTGGCCATATTCTGCTACTTTAAATCCTCTTTATGCTTACAGAGCTCAAAACAACCTCATTGACGGAGATAATCTGGCCTTCTATATTTACGTACAATTCTCTTTACTTCTGATGCATGTGCTATATTCATTTTGACTCCCAATGATTTTTGACTCCCAGTGAAGTCAAAGGCAGGACTCCAGTGATTTCAAGAGGTGTAGGATCTTGCCTGTTATGTGTTAATTTCTAATCTTTAATTGAAAATTCTATCACCTGCTACATTTTGTATTTATTTAAAAAAATCTGTGTTTTTAAAAATATTTTCATTTTTAATGTCATTACTTTCCCATACTTTCCCAATGTACTTGTCTTGAACTGAATGTGCCAGATGGTATCTAAAATCTAAGCGTCTTTTCTGTAAATTCCCAATTTTAAAGTTGCAATAATATGATAAATATTGAATTAAAATAACAACCTTTCATAGTCACAAAAATAGCTCACCTTTCTAATCTCATTATTTTCTCTCATTCTTCCTCTAAATCTAATAGCTTTCCATCGTTGAGTTGCATTTTTTAAAATATCTATGACTCATTAACTGAAAAACAAGCCCCCCACCACCACTTTGATTCATTAGAAGTGGTGCCTTTCATCGACTGTTCGGTGGCCCAAGATAAGTTAGATTAAAAAGGATTCCTGCTTCTGTCTAGACAGGGGTGATTCTGGGGTATTGCTCTGACTCTCTGGATTAACAAAGAATGTGGTCTGTACTCTGTTCACATTTGATGTAATACAGAGAACGATTTTGCACTTTTATGCTGTAGATTCAGTTCTGCAGATCATTGTACATCTATAGACACAGCATCCCCAATTTAGCAAGGTACTTAATTGGGTGCCTTACTTTAAATGTGTGAGCAATCCTATTGATTTCAGTGTGAATACTCATTTACTTAGACTTATACATGTGCTGAATCAGGGCCTTAACTCTTGGAACATATAGAAGTAGAACAAAGTCTTTACCTTTGTTTTGTTCTTTGAAATGAAGATTCTCCAGGCACATTCTTTACAAAACAAGACAAAACACTATATATAGGACTCTAAATCCCGAGTGTAGGTATTATATCCCCCAGCTTATAACTAACATGATTATTTCTGTATCTCAGACACATATTTCAAAACTTTCAGTCTCAGTTTAGGTGACTCCTCTAATGCTAATTAGCTGGCAAGTAAGGGGAATGTGATATTAAGGAGACTCTATAATGATCAAGAAGAGGAAAAGACAGATATACATAATTTATCCGGGCCAAAAATTCCAAATCTGTGTACAGACATTTAGGCATCTAAATACGTGTTTATGCAATTAAACAGTGGGCTGATTTTCAAAGGTGCTGAAAACCTGCAGCTCTTAATGAAATCAAGGGGAACTCTGTGTACTTAGCATCTCTGTAAAAGAGGTCACTTTTTAAAGTGCTTAGCTACAGATTTAGATACCATTGTTTTGCACTCCAGTTTGGCTATTTTGAACACATAGGCCTGCTCCTCTTGACGTCACTGGTAAAAGCCCCCATTGCTCTTCCAAGCTTGTTCTTCATGATGATATTAACTCTTCAGTTAATTCAGACTGATATATATACTCCAGTTCAGCAAAGCACTTAACCATGTGCTTTAATCCATCCCTATCCAGCAAAGCATGTGTTTAAGTCCTAGTAAGGTAAGCATTCACCCTCTGAAAATCAGGCCCCTTTAAGGTGCCTCAGGTTGGGTACCCAGGGCCGGCTCCAGACCCCAGCGCGCCAAGCGCGTGCTTGGGGCGGCGTCCCGCAGGACAGCGGCAGGCGGCTCCTGGTCCCGCGGCGCTGGTGGACTTCCCGCAGACGTGCCTGCGGAGGGGCCGCTGGTCCCGCGGCTCCGGTGGAGCATCCGCAGGCATGCCTGCGGGAGGTCCACCAGAGCCGCGGGACCAGTGGACCCTCCGCAGGCATGTCTGTGAGAGGTCCACCGGCGCCGCGGGACCGGCGACTGGCAGAGCGCCCCCCATGGCGTGCCACCCTGCTTGGGGTGGCAGAAATCCTAGAGCCGCCCCTGTGGGTACCCAAAATCATTAGCCACTTTTGAAAATCTTGGCCAACATCTTCAGATACAGGAGGTCCCAAGACAGCATTTCAATTTTAGCACCATTTCAGGTTACTGGTAAGGCAGGTGTGTCTACTATGTTTAGGTGCCCACCAGACGGAACAATTTTGAAATACTACTTTTCTTTTAAAATTTACAACCTAACATTCCCACTTTACTGTTTCAGGAAACATCGACTTTTTCAATTTGTAAAGGCACATTGTTTAATGCAACTGGTTAATGATGCCTCAGTATCAAATATTTAAATATTTTTAAATGTACTTGTTCAATATGCATTTCGTGAACATTTGAAAATAGATATCATCCTGTGAGATTTCCCCTGAACATCCTCCAGCTTGCACACCTTATAGTTTCATCCAATTTATTATCTGGAATTCAGATGAAAATATAGAATTTTGAATGTACAGGAAATTGCATATATAATTTGCAATATCTTTGGAAACTATGCAAATAACAAAACCAGAGATGCATATGCAGCAAAAGCCTGGAACCATCACTCAAAAACTTAGGGCAAGCTCGATCCTAGTTTTTTGACTTGCTTCTTTCCTGAGAATGAACCAAATCCAAATCCTGGCTCTGAATAGCAAGACTTTTGAGAAACTTTGGTTCCAGATTCAGTTCTAAGCTGTATGACATGGGCACATCTCTAATAAAAACACTCTCTTTAAATGGAATCACCATTTATTAACAGTCCAGAACAATTCTTAGTTCTCCTCACCTCTTCTCAATGGTTGGATATCAACTCCTCCCTACAATTAGAACTGGTAATTTGAGTTAGACATCATCTTGCAGAAAAGATCTTTTACTAGGTTATTTTGTACATACTCTTGTAAACTGAGGATTATCTCTTGTTTAGTCTCATTTTAAATGACTCAAGTTATAGTACTTCCACTACATCCATTAAGATGTTTCTATCTAATTAATATATTCTCACACTTTGGAAAGTTGTCCTGATTTTCAATCTATATTGCCCAGTTTTATGCCCCTCCTCCTAGTTTTCCCTTTGAATCACCCTCAACAATTCAAGAATAAGAAACTCTAACAAGTACTCCTTGTTCTTCTTGTGGTACCTCTGTTACTAACACAATGTTATAATACATTGCAAACATGACCTCCAGACAAGTGGTAAATACACATGGTGCAAAGGAAGTCCATAAGGTCAGAAGCAGAGTGGAAAGTGAGTCCCATTGTGGCTTCTGTAATTTTGGGACTACTGTAAATTTGTAGCTGCTGCACTCTGCTCTCCCAGTCAGAGGGGATTAGATGATGGATTTGAGTGGTTAACTACAACCTTTCATCACTTGCCCACCTCATTCCAGAAGGACTCCTCCACAGAGTGCAAATGCTATCGATTACCTGCGAGGTCTTCTTAGATCATATTCCCTCATACCCTATCCCATCTTCCAGTTTTGCAGCAGAACTTCAGGAGTTTTATTTACACAGTGATATGGGGATCTGAGGGAAGAATTTTCTAGATGACCTTCCTTCCTATAGATTGCCTCAAATTCAAGCATCCAGGAGCCATTTCTCCTAGACTATAAAACCGGTTAAGTGCTGTTTCAATGTTTGTCGTTTCTTTGGTTTACTGTCTAAACAGCATGAAAACAATATGCCAAGGGGGTGTGAGTGAATGTTTAAGTTACACATCAGGCATAAGTTTGTCAGTAAGTGGGAAAGCAATGTAAATTACACCAATCTGCTGTTATAGGGAGATGAAATTCTGCCCTAGTCTGAGAGTATTACATTAATTCAGTTTGCATTTGCTGACTCCAGGATGCATTTGGCTGAACCTCATTCAAAGTCTGTAACTGCAGGGAGGAAACAGTAAAGCCTGAGTCTCTGATTCAGAGCATTTTGAACCTGTAATATTATGCCGGCACTTACATGTGCATTCTCCAGTACAAAAACTTTGTATATTAGATGTATACATCAGTGGTCTTGATTTTATTGACCATGTATAATTTTGGCCATTTTAATAAGCATCAAAACCTTATCTGAACTATGCTTCCTACACCTCCTGTTGATTTTATATTTTGATATGAGTACTATGAGTCAATGCCCATGAGAAAGTTTGAGTAAGATAACTACTTAGTGAGAAGTAATTCCTTGGAGCAACTCAAAATGTAGTAGTTTCAAAGGCCAGGCATATTTTTTCCACACAGTTAACACAAAAATCATATTTTAATGGATATGCCTTAAGCACGTGTGCACATTATTTAAAGATTCTTTTGGTGAAGGCATAGCTAAGCAAACTTTCTTATGTGGTTTACTTTTATCTTCCCTACCAGCTCTCATAAGAACAGGGAGTTTTTGTACTGCAGAGAATGGTGTATTGGTATGAGCCAGAATGAAATTTATCAGATTATCTGCCAGAATTCCCTCAGAAATGCTCTATCAGTCAGGTTTCACTTTTAGCAGATTCTTAATGCTGTTTATGGTGAGCACTGGGCACAGCTGAGGAGCGAGATACATACAAGATGAATGTTAAATTGAGGTTACTGTTCTGTGTGTACCTGTTCTTACATTGTACTGATACTGAATGAGGTGGTGTGAAACTATCCTTGCTATCATGCTGTCCACTGCCAGAGTGTCCAAATAACTAATCTCCATGATGGTTCTCATAGGGGTGCCTTGGAAGAGTGCTTTATCCTAGGCCCTGAGTACAGAGGCACCCTCCCATTAGCTTGAAGGGGTGCTTGGTGCTGGGATACTGTCAATGTAGCTCTGAGCCACAGGTCTTTCCAATGTATTTAATATTCTGCTTGCTTCTTAATATGCTGTCTGCTATTTCCCCAAATGCATTGTCTTTTTGCCGAGGTGCTCCAGGCCTGGAAACCCAGAAGCTCTTTATGATGGAATGGGTGGAGAGGCAGATACCTTGAGGGTGAGGACATAAACATTTTGTCAGCTAGACTTTCAATTTTCATTTTGCTCTGTTTGTTTTCCTCTCATCCCCACTGTTTACATTCAACCCGGACCCTGCTCTGTGGCCTGTACCTGGGCCTAGTCTTTGTTCTACCTTGCCTCTTGCCCATGCATTTTCTACAGCCAGGCCACTCAGCTTGTAATTGCTAATTTCCTTCTTGTCTGTTGAGTGTCTGTATGCATGTAGCTCTCATGGTCATATGCAAATGAATCATTTACATAAGTATTAAAAGATTAGACATGTTGGACCAATATAGGCATAGGCACCAGAGGTATTTGCATATTTGCTTTTCAAAATTACACATTATTGATCACCTTCTCGTCATTAAGCCCCTTGCTGAATTGAGTGGCTAAGACACAGTAGCATGACAGGGTCTGTGCAATGATGATTGTGCTGTGGTCACTTTGATTTGTGCCGCTTGCTATTGTCTGAGGCCTGAGGAGCAATTGTATATTGGCTTTACAGGACTATCATGCAGATTTCTGACAAGGCAGATGTGTGCAATTCCTGTGCTCTGAGTAACAAATGGCTTCTTTGTAAGAATGGAAGGAGAGAGACAAAGAAACTGAGGATATGTGACAGTATTGCCCAGTGGACTGATTGAATCTTTAGAGGTAAATTGGAGACCTCATGCATTTTATGATATATCAATTAATAATAAATGATGTTTGATTTCTGGTTCCCATAGCCATTATACCCCCTACCTCCCTGCCCCGAAAAAAAATCAGGGACCCTATTTTGGCCTTATTACTTGCCTATTGCTCACATACTCTCAACCCTTGAACAATCTACCCAGCCTTCCCTTCAGAGGTATCTGGCAGACAGCAGATTTGTAAAAGGATCAATTCTGCTGACAATTAATTTAACAGCAGTTTTGTAAGTGGGTATAACTGGATTTTCAACAAAGTCCCTTGACCAGTGTGTCTGTTTGCAAGCAGATGCTATGCTTGGGTGTTTGGCAGTGCTTGACTTGGGGGCTGTTAGTTGGCAAGTGTCAGATATCTCAAATAAATATTCACTTTTCCACCTAATTTTAGCTCAGTCCTTTCTGGTCAGATACACAATTTCTGATATCACCAGGGGGTCAGTAGGTTTTCTGGAGCCCTCCTTTCTCTTTACCTAAGGAAGCTAGTGCTCTGCTTGAATTCTGCCATGATATAAACTAGCATAATAATTTTAAACAGATAGGGTGTTGAATTGATTTATTATGAACTGCGGAATGTGGAATAGAGATCTCTGCAGGTGCTATCCCAGCATATTTTCTCTGTGACTTTAACAATACAAGCATGTAAATCTGGATTGCTCATCTTCAGCTTTGAAAGTTTCCCTGATTTTAGAAGTACACACTAAGCATTCCAATCTCTGCTTTTCATCCTTGGAGATCTTGGGATCGCAAAGAGCTTTTAATGTTGAGTGCTCTACTTACTTCCAGTTACCTTTTTCATCTAAGTAAATTCACAAGATTTCACACTTTTTCTCTATCACTTTAAAAGTCCAGTTAGGTGAGATGGGTGGCATGTGACAATAATTGAGCATCTCAAAAAAAAAAAGATGCTATTTTCTAATATTGATCAATGCACTTAATTAGAATAAGAAAAAAAACAGTATTTTCCATAGAGCCAGTCAGTTTCTCTTTCTCTTCTTCCCTCCTGCCTAGTTTCCTCCTACAGATTTAAAGAAACATTACAGATCTCATTATAATGAGAGCTTAATGTGAGCTTGGAAGCATAAGGTGCTCAGTACCCACTAAGAGATCCTCAGTCTCTGGCAGGACCAGCCCTTTCTATCAGCAATACATTTTGTTCAATATACAGCTCTTAGTAGATATTAGGCTGAAGCTTCATCATCACCACTAGTGCCACAATGGTATTTAATTTTTCACAAGAAATAAACAGCCTGCTTTAAATACTTTTAAATGCTGTTAATCATACTTGAAGTCCCTAATTACACATGATAATTTACTAATGTTTTAAACATAATGTATTTATGGAAGATAATTAATTTCTCTGCATGTAAGTAAATTTAATCTTATTAATATTATAAAGACAAATTAGAATGCCATATTTCTTCATTATTTAAACACATAACCTCAGAATGGAAATAACCCCTCAAGAAATTACAAACCAAATGTTTTCTAAATAGAAAACCATCATCATTGGTATACTGTCTTGCAGGGTTATTATCATGCTCTCTCATCCTGATTAAGTGTGACTATTAATTCTGAAAAGGCTAGTTGCTGATCCCTGTGTTTTGAGTAACCCTAGCTCACTGCCATTTTTTCTCCATTCCACTCTCTGTTTTCATTTAAAAACTAATGACGATGTTGATGATAGAACCAACCTGTTGCCACTTCACAGTCTTTGAGAAGAGGACTTTCACCTCATTTCCTCATCTTACTTATGTATTTATTTTTCGTCTCTCCCCGTGGGATATCAACTGTAAAGTAATGAAATGGATGGTGTCATTGTGCTATGATACAGTGTCATTAACATGTTTGACTGCAAATTCCCATGACTCTGCACCACTGTTCCATTTCTATGCAAACAATAATGGATAGGCACTGGGACCATTGTGAAAACCGGGGACACAACTTGTAGGATAACACATTGGCTGGAAGTTAACACAAGTCACTATCTTTATCTTCCTGTGTTTCACATTATCACTTGTAGCCTGTGCTCTATGCCCTGAGGAAAGGAATTTGGAAATTTTAAAAGGGATATAAAACCTTATGCTTCAGGGGATAAACTAAACCTAACTGTGGAAGTTATGAAGAAATTTCCCCTATGGGCAAGTTATTCCGCTGCTGTCCATTGTAGGTTTCTTACTCTTCCTATAAAGTATCTGGTATTGACTCTTCTCAGAAACAGATTACTGTATAAAATTACTCTAGATTGGAAGAATGGAAAGATGGCAGAGAGTCACCTGTGCTGTTCCTTTACTCTCAGAATTCACAAAATCAAAATTAACTTTCCATGAGCATTTACCAACTTTTCACTCAAAATCACTTTTTTGGCCAACAGTGCTAGAGTATATTTGTGGAAAGCAAATATCAAATAAGGATGTAAGCCTGCTAAAAGCACATTCACCTAAATATTCATATTGTATTCATCCAATTGTAAATAAAATTGAGCCAATTCAATGATATCAATTTTATAAATAAAGCAGGAGTCTGATGCTGCACATTGTGCACCTCCAGTAGGACTTTATTAATTTCTGGGATCAAGAATGTAGATACCCAACTTATTTCAGCACATGTGAACTTTCTAGGTCTTGGCACTGAGCCCAACAGGCTTATCTACATCCAGTTCATCTCCCTTTGTCCATGTTGTTCTTCTTGTCCGCAAACTGGACCATGATCTAATTACAGTTTCAGGTTATTGTCCTCCTGCATAAAGTTCTTCTTTTCTCCTGCTGGAGAGCCTTATCTTCCTAGATGGCCTTATTCCTCTCCATGAAGGATCTTGTTCCATTCTTGGAGGGCTTTGTTCTCCTCATCAAGGGCTTTCTTCTCCTTTTGAAGGGCCTTGTTCTCTTCATGGAGGGCCCTGTTCTCCTCACAAAGGGCAATTTTTTCCTCCTGGAGGGCTTTCCCCTGATTCTGAAGGGCCTTTTCCTCTTCCTGAAGGGCTATCTCATCCTTCTGGAGAGCCTTAATCTGTGCTTGGAAGGCCTTGTTCTCTTCCCATAGGGCCACAGTCTCTTCCTGAAGTGCTTTTTCCTCCATTTCGAAGGCTATTTCCTGTTCTTGGAGAGCCTTGATTTCTTCCCAAAGGGCGTTGTTCTGTTTTCGGAGGGCCTTTTCCTGCTTCTCAAGAACCTTTTTCTCTTCAAAGTAATCCATTTTCCTCTCCTGGAGGATCTTGTTGTCCTCAGAAAGGGCTTGGTTCTCTGCTCGAAGGGCTTGATTATCTTTGTGGAAGACCTTGTTCTCCACACGGAAAGCCTTGTTCTCTTCCCGGAGGACATGATTCTCCTCTTGAAGCAACTGGTTCTCCTTCCAGAGAGCTTGATTAAGCTGCATCTGGTGGGAGGAAGGGTGCAGCAGAGGGAAACAGCTGCTCGTGCCATCATTGAGTTCAAGCATTTTGTCACTTAGCTATACCCTCCAAAGGGTGGGCTGTAGTCTGAACTTTGTTTAGCTTGTTTTATCATCAGATTGAAAATGGAGGTGAAGTCTCAGTAAGCATCTCTGAAGAAGAAGGTCATGAAACACAGAATTAAACATGTAGCATTTAGTTATGGAGTCCAAAGCACAGTAATGGTAAACCTGATTTTCATACCTGACAAATATGGTATATTCTCTTTCAGTAAACGTATATGAGTAAAATTATTTTAGGAGAATAAATTAATTATCTGTTTATTGGGAGTGGGGGAGCTACCACTGTTTGTATAGTGTTTTGATCATTTAAGACCAGATTTTCCTCTGTGACACCAATGTAAGTCCAGAGTAATTCCCCTGAAGTAACAGATTTACACAGATCTAGCTTTAATTTCTGAAATTTGAAGAAACTGACTTTGAATTAAGCTCATCTTTGTTTTTTTTATGCACAAGTTCATATTCCAGTTTTTGAATGACATATAAACCTTTGTGTATTAGAACAACAATTATACAATACCGAAGTAAATAAACTTCATGTCCTATTGCATAAATAAGTTCTGCATTGTGCCTTTAAAATACCATTGTTTGTAACTCACTAATAAATGGCATTGTCATTAAGCAATCACAACACAGACTTTCAAATACATTAAGTTATTAACTTTCCTAATTAAAAGATATGATGTCTGATTCTTATTTCACTTTAGTTTAAAATTGATATAAGTCTCCTGAGTTAAACACAGTCATTTTCAGTTCACTCCAGTGTATGTAAAATAAAACTCAGGCCACATTTTAGACACTAGTGATAAACATATGACACCAATAACAGTGCTTAATTTGTGCCGTGGCTTGCCAGAGCTGAGTCCCAGCACCTCTCTTCTTGGCAGTTCATAGCCCTGGCCCCTCTAGGCTTGCTGCATTAGTTATGAATGTATAAAAAAAAATAGCTTGAGCCCCAGCACCAGCTCTGGCTCCTCCTTCATTATAAATTAAGTGCTTAGATTAATTTCAGTTTTGTCCATTTGAAAAATCCAAAATTTTAAGAAACTTGTTTTATTACTGAATTTCTTGTGATTGCCATTTCAATTAAACACAGAAACTCAAGAGAATCAAAGGAAATGCGTATCTAATCTCTGCCAGAGATTAGCCTGTGGTGCTTGGAATGGAATCCAAATGTCCTCACATATCAAGGCTATTCTGACTGAGATATTTGGTTCAGGACACCTAATCTCTACCCATGTGACAGGTAGGGTCCACAATGTAGTCTCAAAAGGACAGAAGGCAGAGCTGTTTCCATCAATGTCCCAGAACTGCGGCATGTTCTCCCTAGATTTATACCACAGTATAGTCTTTCAAGTGAGATTCAAGACGTTTTTGTTTCCATACTAGCTGTATTTTTTTAAAGAGTTACATATGTTTTGTTTCACATATGTTTGCTTATATGTGTCTTATGCATTTCCTGTTCCTTTTCCCTGGTTACCATGTTGCTTTTTTCTTGATATTACTGTACTTATTTATTATATCATGTTGCCTTTTGGGTATGGGACACCTCACAAATAAATATGTATTAACTAATACATTCCAATTATTATTATTTAATTTGTGAAGGTACCACCAAAAACATAAAATAACAGATTCACAGCTGGTAAATTAAATTAGTGGAGCCACACCAGCAGTTCACACCAGCTGAATATCTGGCCCAAAATTTATAACAAATTTTAGACAGCATACATTACTTACCAATGTACTGTTCTTGATTCAGCTGCCATCTGATGTCATCTGGTGACAAGCACTCAAACAGTAATGATGGGTTATCGATAGTGGTGTCATTTCATAATGGATAACATTAGTGACACAATAATAAGTGACCCTGGTAATCACTGACATTGGTGGCCTTTAGGGTGGGGATGAAAATGTGTAGAGGTCAGGAATCTGAAGTAGGAAGCCACATTGCTTGTATTTTTCAGCCATTCTTCACGTTTATTTCTTCATTATATTGACCTTAAATGTTTTGGCTGACTGGCTGCCTGTGTGGCTGCAGAGCTGAAATATAGAGTGATATGACAACAGTTCCTTCAAAGACCCAGAAGATGGGATTTTTCTCTATCATTCCATAGTATCCATTGTTTCCTATGGAGTTATTCCAGATTTATACCAGTGTAACAAAGAAAATAATTTAGTTCTATATAGACCTTTATACTTTAATTATTAGGCTAGTATTAATATTTTCAAGTTTACAGATGTGAACAAAATAAAGCAAATACTTATGTTAAACTGGTATTGAATAATAAAAGATGTGGTAGTAGTGTACTTGCCATCTTCACTGTTCATACCTATAACCTCCTCGCCTTTCACGATCACCACGTGCACCCTCCCAGCATTCCATGATAATAATTCTTGTCCTATTTACATACCAGTATGAACTTTTAGTAATTCCACTTCTTTAATGGAGCTCTATCAGATTCACACTAGTATTAACTGACAGCAGAATCCAGCCCATTGCCTGCAAACTTTTGGTGGCAAATGAACATTATACAGCAACTGCAGAATAAATCAGTTCCTAATATCTGTCATCTGACTGAGGCAATTAGTATTTTTTCAGACACAATGCCTTTACTGGGAATATATATCTCTTGATATAGATATAGATCCACAGCAAATCATCATGACTGAAAAAATACTGATATCTGTATATATTTATATATCTATATCTATATTTATCTCTCTCTATATAAAGAGGGGTGTATGACACTTTCAAGTCCAATGAGTTTAAAATGAGATTAGGGATTCTGTTTTGAATCAGCAACATACACATCACATCATCTCTTTGTGCTGTCGCTCAGCTCCATTCTTCATATTACCAGGTAGGGGACTGAAATATGTCACATAAAATGACAAATAATCCCTGGAAATTGATATACACCATGCTCATTGAAGTTTTCAAGGATGATCGGCTCTATGAATCCTTAAATCCCCTGTCTGATCATGCAAAGGAAACAGGTAGGCAGAGCATATGGGCAATGTTCAAATCCAAAATATCAAACAAGCTGAACTTTAGGGTTCACTTCTCTCCTCCCACCCCTTCCCTTTGCTTTCTTTCTCTAACTGATCAGGCATAACTTAATATTTCCATCATTATCTGTAAAATAAGTCTGAATATTTACAGCCCAACTGATTTGCTGCTTCTTCTCTCTGCTATTCGCTTCTTTATTGCAGATGCATCTCCCACAGCAAACCTATATTCTGAAGGTAAATAAGTACCAAACAATGAACAGTTCTAAATATTCCATTTAAGAATGTCTGGCTTAAAGAAACACATATCTATTTTGAAATGCAGCCCCCCTCCTTCCCTAACCCCAGAGCATCTACATCAGGAAGATGCTGGCTGCTTCCATGTGTGACAAAAGAAAAAAATGTCTGTGCGCCAGAATCTTTTTTCCAGGAGACAATGAGAGGAGGATTAGTCTGACCTTGGAAAGGAAAGAACTCTAAGGGCCAGATCCTCTGCTGGGATAAAGTAGTGTAACACCACTAAATTCCATACCAGTTTCTAGAGCACTATGTTCCCTAAGCCCAGTCAAAGAAGTGTGGAGATGACTAAACTCGTCTTCAGAAAGAAGAACATTCTGAGTTAGATTTCTCATCATTTCTAAGCTGAATTTCCAACTGAAATCAGTGGGAAATTCTCCTTAAAAATTGGCGGTCTGATGTGGATCACTCAGGCTTCCAGTGCCCACCCCCGAGCATATTAGAAATGGGAGGGAGATAAGATAGATCTGATGGAGGAAAGAACTAATGTGAACATGCTTAATTTTACTACTGTAAGTGATCCCATCAGTGGACACAATGGGTGAAATCAATGGAACTATTCTGTAGCAACTTAAGTATGTTCGTGCTTGCAGGATTGAGGCTTTAAGAATAGCGTTCCCATTGGCGGTTGCATGGAACACTCCAGCTGGGTCTGATTCATTGAGGTCTAGGATTCAGATGGGACATATATGTAAATTCAATGTAATTGTGAACATAATCATATAGTAAGTAAATGAAGGCTTCCAATGTAACTTAAATATTTAGAAAACAAGGTTACAAAAGAGTTAACTTGGCCAGCAAAGGGGAGTTGAACATGCTTAAAGAAATGTACTTTATTACTTTGGTTCTCAGTCAGGGGTCTGAGACCCCTATGGGGTCCGCGAGCAGGTGTCAGGGATCCGCCAAAATAGACAGTAGGGCTGGGGTTAGAGTTTCTGGGGCCCAGGGCAGAAAGCCCAAGCACTGCTGTGCAGGGCTGAAGCCAAAATGTGAGCCTCTTAGCTTTGCAGGGCCCTCTGTGACATTGTGCCTGGGCAATTTCCCTGCTTTCTACCCCCTAATGCCAGTCCTGGCTTTTAATCTACTGGATAGGCAGAAAAACAGTTGTTGTGGCACAAGTGGGCTGTGGAGTTTTTATAGCATGTTGTGTGGGCCTCAAAAAGAAAAAGGGTTCAGAACCCTTGCTATATTGTAAAAGAGTGTTATACTAAGTTTGGAATCGTACGAGTTCCAGAACTTTTTTTTATGCGCACTGACTGATTTTTAGGTAAATCTGAGTTCAGTCTGAAACCTAAAATCCTCACTAGCATATTTGGCCCGTCTGGTGTTTTTACTGTTTTGATGATTTTCTGCTTATGTGGCTTGTTTTTTAGGTCAGTCAAACACACCATTTTCTCTTCCCAGTGGTTAAGAAATTTATGTTGTTGCTTCCAAGAGACTGAAAACCTGGACTAAGACAGATCTTTACTCTACCTGCCATAGATTAGCTGGGTACCACAGAGAGCAAAAGTTGATGGTATCGTACATCTGTGCATTCAACGTTTAGTGGCACTTAGCCACAAGTCTGTTTTCTGCATGACCAACTGACTAATTACCGTACTTGGCCTTTTCCAGTCTCTTCAATTAATGCAATGCACAATTGCACAGAGCAGCAGAGTCACCCATACAGAACAGAATCTGGGCCAGAATTAGGCTCTAAGTCCCAAAAGCACCTGTTACAAATACAAAGAGTCCAGATGGTCTGGTCTTTGTGGGAAAGTGTCAAGGATTGACTTATCTGTCTTTCTTACTTTTGGTTTAAGGTCATAAACACGATCCTTTAGAAGCAGAAAGCCAAACAAATTCAGAGAAAAAAACCCACCAACTAGGATTCATGGAGAAAACCCTCAATTTTTTTATCTAAATCTTTATAGTCCAGTGAAGCTCATTGTTATCACTTTGTAAGTGTTGAAATGGGATCTGCCTATGATTATAAGGGAGGCTTCGCATTATTAGATAGATTTATGTAAACATAACTGTAAATCATAAAACTGTGAATTATTTAGTGATTATAAATTCCAAATTTTATAAATTTAAACTTAAGGCTCCAATAAACTATTTTATTCTGGTTTTGTTAGAAACACTAGAAAATACAACATATTGGTCTGTTTTATATCTGCTTTTTATGATTATCATTTATTTCAAGTTACAACAGTAGTATTATTGAATGTAGATTTCCTTTCCAGTAAAGAACTGCTGCATGTCATTTTGTTTTCTGTAAAAACAGAAAAAAAATATAGTCAGAAAAACACTTTTGAAAATAGTGCATTCTTAATAAATATGATTTTCAGTTATATCGTTTCATATTAATTGCGGATGTGCGTCCCTTATTACCTACGCAGCCGCTTCAGTTGCAGGAAGCAATACAGGACCTAATGATGTGAAGCCAGCCCTTGGAAGCCATAGGAACACCCCCAGCAACAGATGGTAGCAGTGGCACAGACCTATTTGCATCCTGGGAGTGTGTACATAATCCCACCTACAATGAAAGATCCACCCCCTTAACTGAGGGAAGGGGCCAGAGAGACCAGAAAACAACTGATTCCAGGGGAGAAAAAAAGAGAATACTGTGACAAGAGCAAAGGTCATATTTTCAAAATAAGGAGACTGGATGGGAATAGTGAGCAGACAACCTTCCTTCTCCTGGTCTGGTGGATGGTTATCTTTGCCAGTGCCAGGAGGAGATTGATGATAAGGTCTTGCAACTTTGTGGGTCCACAGATAAGGTGTGCATAAATGAGGAAATGTGAGGAAAAGTGCAGCTAGGACCTCATCTGAAAATTCAGAAGTAACCAGAAGAGGGGCTGCAACCAGGTACACTCCAGGTAAATGTGTGCCAATGTCTCTCTCTCTAGCCACAGAAGTGGCAAGTGCAAGAGAAGGAATTCTGTCAACTGCACAAATGCACCTGTGGTCACAGCTAATATCCCTGGCAGGCTGTGGGACCGGAGTGGAGTAAAAAGTTGACCCTCTGGGAATAGCAGTGGAACAGGAGTGACACCATAATCAGACTGTTTTCTATAGCAGTGGTTCTCAAAGCTGGTCCGCCATTTGTTCAGGGAAAGCCCCTGGTGGGCTGGGCTGGTTTGTTTATCTGCCAATGGGAGCCGCGATTGGTGGAACCTGAGGATGCAGCAGGTAAACAAACAGGCCCGGCCCACCAGGGTGCTTACCTTGACAAGCCGCATGCCAGTGGTTGCTGACCCCTGCAAGGTGGCCTCCCTTTAACATTTTATCCTGATGTTTAGGGTAGTCCCACAAGATGTGGGAGACCCCAGTTCAGTTCCATAATATTCTGTTATGGACGTTTTTCAATATCTCCTGTTGAAGCTGTTCCACTTTGTATTAAATAGCTGAAAAATAATTGGACCAGCAAAAGAGCAAGAATGACCCTAGAGTGCAGTGGTTAGAGCTCTAACCTGAAAGATGGGGAACACATGTTCATGGTAGGGAGAAGAGAGTTCAATTGGTGCCTCCCACATTCCATGTCAGTTCCCTAACCACTGAGCTGAAGGTTATAAGAGAGGCTGCTGTCTCCTCATTGTCACAGTCTTTTATAGAACATTCCAGGGTAAGTATAAAGAAGGATTTGACATTGAAAGTGGAACACAGTTATCCCTGCACCCTCTCTCAGTTGTTAGCTGGAAGTATCCTATTACTGTATCTTGCCTCAGGATCAATCCTTAGTAAGAGAGTGGGACCCCTTGCTCAAAGAGACACTTGCAATAATGCTTTCCGAAAAATATACATAACACTCCCAGAAATAAATCAGCAGTTTATTATACTTAAAGCGGATGGAAAGTCCTTGAGTTGGTTCCTACTGTGCCAAATCAACACAACATGTCATGAATATTTTCCTCTACATACTCAAAGTCAATGGGACCAGCATCAGAACAAGTGTATACACAGATAACTGCACACTTTGCAAATAAATCTCCAGATCATATTCAGTCTTCAGGTCTACTGAATATAGATTTGGTTGTATAACAGTATAGAATCATAGCATCATAGAATATCAGGGTTGGAAGAGACCTCAGGAGGGCATCTAGTCCAACTCCCTGCTCAAAGCAGGACCAATTCCCAACTAAATCATCCCAGTCAGGGCTTTGCCAAGTCTGACATTTAAAACCTCTAAGGGAGGAGATTCCACCACCTTCCTGGGTAACTCAATCCAGTGCTTCACCACCCTCCTAGTGAAAAAGTTTTTCCTAATATCCAACCTAAACCTCCCCAACTGCAACTTGAGACCATTACTCCTTGTTCTGTCATCTGCTACCACTGAGAGCAGTCTAGATCCATCCTCTTTGAACCCCCTTTCAGGTAGATGAAAGCAGGTATCAAATCCCCCCTCATTCTTCTCTTCTGAAGACTAAACAATCCCAGTTCCTTCAGCCTCTCCTCATAAGTCATGTGCTCCAGCCTGCTAATTATTTTTGTTGCCCTCCGCTGGACTCTTTCCAATTTTTCCACATCCTCCTTATACTCCTGGTCTACACTATGATTTTAGGTTGAATTTAGCAGCGTTACCTCAATTTAAGCCTGGACTCGTCCACACAATGAAGCCCTTTTTTTTTACTTAAAGGGCTCTTTAAATCGATTTCTTTACTTGACCTCCGATGAGGGGATTAGCGCTGAAATCAGCCTTGCCGGGTCAAATTTGGGGTAGTATGGACACAATTCAAAGGTATTGGCCTTTGGGAGCTATCCCAGAGTGCGCCATTGTGACCGCTCTGGACAGCACTCTCAACTCAGATGCACTGGCCAGGTAGACAGGAAAAGGACCGTGAACTTTTGAATCTCATTTCCTGTTTGGCAAGCGTGGCAAGGTGCAGGTGAGTGCAGATCTCATCAGCAGAGGTGACCATGATGGAGTCCCAGGATCGCAAAAGAGCTCCAGCATGGACTGAATGGGAGGTAGGGGATCTGCTCACCATATGGGGAGATGAATCCGCGCTAGCTGAACTCCATTCCAGTAAACAAAATGCCAAAACATTAGAAAAAGTCTCTAAGGGCATGAAGGACAGAGGCCATAACAAGGACACACAGCAGTGCTGCATGAAAATTAAGGAGCTAAGGCAAGCCTACATAAAAACCAGAGAGACAAATAGCCGCTCCGGATCAGAGCCCCGAACATGCCGCTTCTATGATGAGCTGCATGCCATGCTAGGGGGTGCAGCCACCACTACCCCAACCATGTCCTTTGAATCCATCAATGGAGAATCACGCAACAGGGAAGCGCATTTTGGGGATGAGGACGATGATGATGAAGAGATTGAAGGTAGCTCACAGCAAGGAAGTGGAGAAACTGGTTTCCCCAACAGCCAAGATATGTTTTTCAACCTGGACCTAGTAACCCCCGAACCCAGCCAAGCCATGCTCCCGGACTCTGAAAGTGGAGAAGGGACCTCTGGTGAGTATACATTTGTAAATATTACACATGGTTTAAAAGCAAGCGTGTTTAATGATTAATTTGCCCTGGCATTCGTGGCCAGTACCGCTACTGGAAAAGTCTGTTAACGTGTATGGGGATGGAGCGGAAATTGTCCAGGGACAGCTCCATAAAGCTCTCTTGGATGTAGTCCCAAAGCCTTTGCAAAAGGTTTCTGGGAAGGGCGGCCTTATTCCGTCCACCATGGTAGGACACTTTACCATGCCAGGCCAGCAGCACATAGCCGGGAATCATTGCATAACAAAGCATGGCAGTGTATGGTGCTGGTGTTTGCTGGCATTCAAACAACATCCGTTCTTTATCTCGCTGTGTTATCCTCAGGAGAGTGATATCATTCATGGTCACCTGGTTGAATAGGGTGCTTTTATTAAGGGGACGTTCACAGGTGCCCATTCCTGCTTGGCTGTTTGGCTGTGGCTGAACAGAAATGTTCCTCACTGTTAGCCATACGGTGAGGGGATGGGTGAAGCATGAGTGATCTCTCTCACCAAACCGGCAGGCCCTCAATAGAAGAGGCAAAATGCGACCTTGTAACAAAAGCACATGTGCTGTGTAATGTGAACAGAAAGGTTTAACGTGAAAGCATGTACCCATTGTTCTCTTTGTAACTACCACTCTCCCTTTTCCTCCACCAGCTGCAAATGTTTCTCCTTTGCAGAGGCTAGTGAAAATTAGAAGGCAAAAAAAATGCACTCGGGATGAAATGTTCTCTGAGCTCCTGCTGTCCTCCCACACTGACAAAGCACAGCAGAATGTGTGGAGGCAGACAATGTCAGAGTGCAGGAAAGCACAATATGAACGCAAGGAGAGGTGGTGGGCTGAAGAGAGTAAGTGGCGGGCTGAAGATGATAGGTGGTGTCAGCTTGCTGACAGAAGGCAAGAGTCGATGCTCAGGCTGCTGGAAGATCAAACTCATATGCTCCAGCATACAGTTGAGCTGCAGGAAAGGCAGCAAGAGCACAGACCGCCGCTACAGCCCCTGTGTAACCAACAGCCAACAAGTTCCATAGCCTCCTCACCCAGACACCCAAGAACGTGGTGGGGGAGCCTCCAGCCACCCAGCCACTCCACCCCAGACGATTGCCCAAGCAACAGAAGGCTGGCCTTCAATAAGTTTTAAAGTTTTTAAGTTTTAAAGTGCAGTGTGGCCTTGTCCTTCCCTCCTCCCCAACCCCACCTGGTGCTTCCTTCCTCCTCCACCCCTCCCCGGGAAACCTTGGCAGTTTTCCCCCTATTTGTGTGATGAATTAATAAGGAATGCATGAATGTGAAGCAACAATGACTTTATTGACTCTGCAAGCGGTGATCAAAGGGGGGAGGGGAGGGTGGCTACCTTACAGGGAAATAGAGTGAACCAAGGGTGTGGGGGGGTCATTAAGGAGAAACAAACAGAACTTTCACACCGTAGCCTGGCCAGTCATTAAACTGGTTTTCAAAGCTTCTCTGATGTGCACCACGCCCTCCTGTACTCTACTAACCGCCCTGGTGTCTGGCTGTGCATAATCAGCAGCCAGGCGATTTGCCTCAACCTTCCACCCCACAGTAAACATCTCCCCCTTATTCTCAGAGATATTGTGGAGCGCACAGCAAGCAGTAATAACAATGGCAATATTGGTTTCACTGAGGTCTATCTGAGTCAGTAAACTGCGCCAGCGAGCTTTTAAACATCCAAATGCACATTCTACCACCATTCTGCACTTGCTCAGCCTATAGCTGAACATCTCCTGACTACTGTCCAGGCTGCCTGTGTATGGCTTCATGAGCCATGGCTTTAAGGGGTAGGCTGGGTCCCCAAGGATAACTATAGGCATTTCAACATCCCCAATGGTTATTTTCTGGTCTGGGAAGAAAGTCCCTTCCTGCAGCTTTTGAAACAGACCAGAGTTCCTGAAGACGCGAGCGTCATATACCTTTCCCGGAAATCCCACGTTGATGTTCGTGAAACGTCCCTTGTGATCCACCAGTGCTTGCAACAGCTCTGAAAACTACCCCTTTCAGTTTCTGTACTCGCTGGCTTGGTGCTCCGGTGCCAAGATAGGGATATGGGTTCCGTCTATCACCCCACCACAGTTAGGGAATCCCATTGCAGCAAAGCCATCCACTATGACCTGCGCATTTCCCAGAGTCACACTCACTACCCTTGATATCAGCAGCTCTTTGATTGTGTTGGATACTTGCATCACAGCAGCCCCCACAGTAGATCTACTCACTCCAAATTGATGCCCGACTGACCGGTAGCTGTCTGGCATTGCAAGGTTCCACAGAGCTATCATCACTCACTTGTGAACTGTGAGGGCTGCTCTCATCTTGGTATTCTGGCACTTCAGGGCAGGGGAAAGCAAGTCACAAAGTTCCATGAAAGTGCCCTTACGCATGTGAAAGTTTTGCAGCCACTGGGAATCGTCCCAGGCCTGCAACCCTATGCAGTCCCACCAGTCTGTGCTTGTTTCCCGGGCCCAGAATCGGTGTTCCACAGCATGAACCTGCCCCATTAACACCATGATGTGCACACTGCCAGGACCCGTACTTTGCGAGAAGTCTAAGTCCATGTCTATGTCCTCATCACTCTCGTCACCGCGCTGCCGTCGCCTCCTCACCTGCTTTTGTTTTGGCAGGTTCTGGTTCTGCATATACTCCAAGATAATGCACATGGTGTTTACAGTGCTCATAATTGCTGTGGTGAGCTGAGCGGACTCCATGATCCCAGTGCTGTGGCATCTGGGCTGAAAAAAAGGTGTGAAACGATTGTCTGCTCTGACAGAGGGAGGGGCAACTGATGACATGGCTTACAGGGAATTAAAGTCCACAGAGGGGGTGGTTTTGCATCAAGGAGAAACACAAACAACTGTCACACAGAATGGCCCCCTCAAGGATCAAACTCAAAACCCTGGGTTTAGCAGGCCGTTGATTTCACGGAGGGAGGGAGGAAGGAAGCAAATGAATACAAACAAATAAGGTCTATTTCTTGTTTTGATCCACTCCATCTATCTTTTACATCTTTAGGGTGGCAGCAGATGGTGCAGTTTGACTGCTAGCCATTGTCATCTCCTGGGTGCTTGGCAGAAGATAGGAATGACCTGGCTGAGTCGCTCCCATGTCTGCCCAGGTGCCCCGACTGACCTCACTGAGGTTGGTTAAAAGAGTACCCAGGAATACAATGATGACTGCTGCCAAAAGGCAATGAGCTGCTGCTGTGTAGCAATGCTGTCCCACGTCTGCCAGCACCCAGGAGACTTACGGTGACGGTCAGCTGTGCGGGCTCCATGCTTGCCGTGGTATGGCGTCTGCACAGGTAACTCAGGAAAAAAGGCGCGAAACGATTGTCTGCTGTTGCTTTCACGGAGGGAGGGAGGGAGGGAAGGGGGGCCTGATGACATGTACCCAGAATCACTTGCAACACTGTTTTTGCCCCATCAGTCATTGGGATCTCAACCCAGAATTCCAATGGGCGGCAGAGACTGCGGGAACTGTGGGATAGCTACCCACAGCTACCCACGGTGCAACACTCCGAAAGTTGACACTAGCCTCGGTACTGTGGACGCAGTCCGCCAACTTAATGTACTTAGAGCATTTTTTGTGGGGACATGCACAATCGACTGTATAAAAATGATTTCTGAAAAACCAACTTCTATAAATTCGACCTAATTTCATAGTGTCGACATACCCGTAGTGTGGGGCCCAAAACTGGACACAGTACTCCAGATGAGGCCTCACCAGTGCTGAATAGAGGGAACTTATCATGTCCCTTGATCTGCTGGCAATGCCCCAACTTATACAGCCCAAAATGTCATTAGCCTTCTTGGCCACAAGGGCACACTGTCAACTCTGTGATAAACTCAGGACAGACAGCTGCAAGGGAGGGGTAGGAATCAGTCCCAGAGGGTTAAAAGGCCCTCCTCCTTATCAACTGGGAGGCAACTACAGGTCAATCAGGTTCAGCTGAGAAAGGGTTACCAAGGTAGCAATTAGAATCAGCTGAGGGGGAGCTACCTGAGGTTAATTAGGATGAGCTGATTCCAACTTAGGGCTGCCTGGGACCTTTTTAAACCCTTCCCTGGGAGGAAGGACCGGGCAGAACAGAGAGAGAAGGAGCCCTGCTGCCAGGAGTGTTGGAGCAGCAAGACAGCGAGCGTCACCAGGAGGAGAGGCAGTACTCTCTCCCACAAGGGAGTAAAAATACTCTAAACAGGACTGGTGGAGATACGGGGAGCAGACTTCCCCTGTGTCCCAAGGGGGACCGCATTGCCCAAGCCTGTCTCACCAGGGCTAAAAGCAGCAGAGGCTGGGGAGACTGAGAAGGTGCCTTGCCACAACTCATATCCAGCTTCTCGTCCACTGTAACCCCTAGGTCGTTTTCTGCAGCACTGCTGCCTAGCCATTCAGTCCCTAGTCTGTAGCAGCATGGGATTCTTCAGTCCTAAGTGTAGGACTCTGCACTTGTCCTTGTTGAACCTCATCAGGTTTCTTTTGGCCCAATCCTCCAATTTGTCTAGGTCCCTCAGTATGCTATCCCTACCCTCCAGTGTATCTACCACTCCTCACAGTTTAGTGTCATCTGTAAACTTGCTGAGAGTGCAGTCTATGCCATCCTCCAGATCATTAATGAAGATATTGAACAAAACCGGCCCCAGGACTCATCCCTGGGGCTCTCTGCTTGATACCAGCTGCCAACTAGACATGGAGCCATTGATCACTACCCGTTGAGCCTGACAATCTAGCCAGATTTCTAGCCACCTTATAGTCCATTCATCCAGCCCATACTTCTTTAACTTGCCAGCAAGAATACTGTGGGAGACCGTATCAAAAGCTTTGCTAAAGTCAAGGAATAATACATCCACTGCTTTGCCCTCATCCATAGACCCAGTTATCTCCTCATTGAAGGCAATTAGGTTAGTCAGGCATGACTTGCCTTTGGTGAATCCATGCTGACTGTTCCTGATCGCTTTCCTCTCCTCTAAGTGCTTCAAATTGATTCCTTGAGGACCTGATCCATACTTTTTCCAGGGACTGAAGTGACGCTGACTGGCCTGTAGTTCCCCGGATCCTCCTTCTTCCCTTTTTTAAAGATGGGCACTACATTAGCCTTTTTCCAGTCATTCGGGACCTCCCCCAATCACCATGAGTTTTCAAAGATAATGGCCAATGGCTCTGCAATCACATCCGCCAACTCCTTTAGCACCCTCAGATGCACCACATCCTATCCCATGGATTTGTGCTCGTCCAGCTTTTCTAAATAGTCCTGAACCACTTCTTTCTCCAAAGAGGGCTGGTCCCTTCCTCCCCATGCTGTGCTGCCCAGTGCAGCACTCTGGGAGCTGAACTTGTTTGTGAAGACAGAGGCAAAAAAAGCATTGAGTACATTAGCTTTTTCCACATCCTTTGTTACTGGGTTGCCTCCCTCATTCAGTAAGGGGCCCACACTTTCCTTGACCTTCTTCTTGTTGCGAACATACCTGAAGAATCCCTTCTTGTTACTCTCAACATCTCTTACTAGCTGCAATTCTAAGTGTGATTTGTCCTTCCTGATTTCACTCCTGCATGCCCGAGCAATATTTTTATACTTCTCCCTGGTCATTTGTCCAATCTTCCACTTCATGTAAGCTTCTTTTTTTGTGTTTAAGATCAGCAAGGATTTCACCGTTAAGCCAAGCTGGTCACCTGCCATATTTACTATTCTTTCTACACATTGGGATGGTTTGTTCCTTCAACCTCAGTGAGGATTATTTAAAATACAGCCAGCTCTCCTGGACTCCTTTCCCCCTCATGTTATTCTCCCAGGGGATCCTGCCCATCAGTTCCCTGAGGAAGTCAAAGTCTGCTTTTCTGAAGTCCAGGGTCTGAATTCTGCCGCTCTCCTTTCTTTATAAGTCTTTATTTATAAAATGACTTATAAACTGTGTGAGTCATAAATTACTGTGTAGTATATTAATTATACTCCTTAAACATAGGCTGTTTTCACCCTCTTGGTTGGGTTGACGTGCTTTTCCTAGGTGTATTATTTAATTTGCCAAGTTAACTTACTTTATCTGATATCTTTGGCAGTTTTTGCAGTTGCTTTCCCCTGAGGTGTAACTGAGTCTGTAACTTTGACAGTGTGCTGAGGGGTGTCTTTGTTTGCTGTAGAGCTACCTATATGTAGCAACAGAAGCAGGAAGACAACAGTAAGAAAACTGAGTTTTGGAGAGGGAAGTTAGAGTGGCAAACCCTGAGGTGAGATTTGGCTTTGCTGACTTGCAGAGCATGTGTACATAACAATTACTTAGCTGCTAATTTGAGCTTCTGTGTGTCCTTTGTTCTGTTCGGTTTAGCAGGAACAGCAGACTAAGACCACAGGATTGTAATAATAGTCCCTAGAATTGGAATTTCTCCATCATGCCCCTGAGGAGCTGTTTAAAAATACATTTCTTTCAAACCATTATTCTTAAAGGGGACATTATATAAGCAGACTTATTTGTGAAAGAGTTTTAGGAAGATTGATATCAATGACTCTATTAAATAAGGTTACATTACACTCTATAATTCGTAGCCCAGTCATGACAGCCCAAAGTGGAGTAAGCAAGTCAGCCATGTATCTGAGCCATAAGTTATTAAATATACTGAATAAGGCCGTCATTTGTGTCTTGAGCACAGCTGTGTAACAAAGTGGATTACATTTAGAGTAGCTCAGCTGAGGTATCCTGATCTGGATATTCTGTGTTGTAATGTTCACCAATCTTCAATGGGGATGTATCTCCTTTCTCCAGTTCCTTTTCACAATGTACAACTTCTGCCTGTTTAGAATATTTACACAATGCTCTTATTTATAATGTCTATTGCATTCAGATTTTGAGACTGGGCACCTTTCTGGGAATACTGTTGTGTGTTGTGTGGCAAATTGCCAGTACTGTTATGCTGGGTCTCATGCTTTCTCTTCTTTGGGGAAGGTTCAGGGCACCATTGCTTGTCTCTGAACCGGTATTTTTTAATTACCGCACTAGTGTCCTTGAGGAGTGGAGTGGAGAGGGAGGGACCTGGGCCCGCCCTCTTCTCCAGGTCCCAACCCAGGGGCCCTGAGGTTAGTGGTGAACCACTTGAATTGGTGGTTCCTTCCCCTGGGCTACTTCCCTCTCCTGCCCTTCAGCTTGTGGAGAGGCTTCTTGCCTTCCTTCTACACAAGCCAGGTGCCCCTTACCTAGGGTTTTCAGACTTCTCAGCCCACCGCAGCACTCTTTCAAACTTTCCTCTTGTCTCTCTTCAAAACTGTTCTCTGCTTCAACTCCTTCAAACCACTCTCTGCTTCACCCAAACCTTCCTGCTCCAACCCCCACACTGTCTGGCTGAAGCAGGGGGGTTTATATCATGTGACTGACTGCTGGTGCTCTAATTGGCTTCAGGTGCTCTAATTGGCTTCAGGTGCTCTAGTTAATCTATAGCAAACCTTCCTCCCCTTGCAGGGAATAAGGCTCCCTGCTAACACTCTCCTGCTGCCCTCTGGCCATGCTGTATCACAGTTGTCATACCTTATTCCTACAGTCTTCCTTTTTTTGCTACCCATGCAGCAAGTTTGCTGTTGCAGCTGCTCAGATTTTTGAAATGTTTTTGACCTTTTTGTTCAACCTCATTACACTGAAATTTCAAACTTCATATTCCCATTGTTATTTTCTAGAGGTGGCTGAAATTCTTGACTGTTTTAGATTCCTTCTTCTGCTCTGAAGTTAGTCCTGATTGCATGTGCTTTATCTTTTGTGATGTAATTGCTGGTGAAATTGACTTGGGGCAGAATTTTCAAAAGCACCTAAGTGATTTGGTAACCTAAATTGGAATTTCAGAAGTTACATATGCACTTAACATCAAGAGCATGAGACTTGGGCTCCCAAGTGCCTAAATCACTTTTTTAAAAATGGGCATAGGCTCCTAAGTCACTGTGGCATTTTGAAAATTCCTCCCCTTGCTATTCACTCTTATTGAAAAGTTTAAATGCAAAATAAAGCTGCCAAAAATGGCATATCCATTTTGGCTGTTCTGATTGTCTTTATAAATACTTCCCCCCCCTTGTTCTTTTATGTCACTTTTCTTTTCATTTGAAAATTTGTGTTTGATTTCTAGATAATCAAAAATAACATTTTCTTTTGTTCTTTAGTTTCTCATAAAAAAAACATGCACAAGTTCTGTGGATATTTTTTTGAAGACTGCTACCTATCCAAAAAATTCTTGCCAACAGTATTTGTGATCGTTCAACTGTACAGAACATTTAATGAATGAAATATTTAACTTGCGTCATCTTGTGAATTCATAGTTTGCAAAATTATGATTATACGTAGGCTACCACTAGCTCCTAGGCAGAAGACAGTTAATTATAATCAATCTGCTAGTTGCACGTGTGTGTAAGGATTTATGGATTTAGGTTTTGTTTAAACTTTCTCAAAGTTATAGTTAAATACATAAGGTTTGATTCACCAGAGCATTACTCCAATTTTACACTGGTGTAACTCTATAAGTTGAGGGTGGAAAAGGTATGCAGACCCAGTGAAGAACTACTGCTTACCTTATACAGAATAACCAAGTCTTGCTGCTGTGGACATTATTCCTAGGAGTTATTACAGGGAGGTAATTGAAGTAATTTTGGGTCTGATGCTGACCAACTACTCAGCACGTAGCAACTAATCTGTACACTTCAGAGGATGGTATGTGTGTGGGGGTGGGTTTCTCCATTTACATTTCTACTTTGAAGCTCCAAAGGAATATTATCATCATTTATCTCAACACCTCTGACTTCTCACCAAGGACTGTTGGAAAACATTTGGGCATACTCAGTAGGTTTCATGGCTTTTTCTATTCTATGATATACTTTCCAATCAACCTCTGTATCCAAAGGCATTACGCTCTCTTTCCTTGGAAACCTAGTATTTTAAGAGGAGATATACTGATGGCATTAATAGCTGGTCCAGAATAGGCCACATCTGATTATCAAGATTGATTTATAATATTATCTAGATGCCATGAAGTGATTAGACCAAAAATAGATCTATTACCAGTTGAAAATGGTATACACTTGCTGATATGTCATATTTTTCAGGAAGAATATTAATCACCAGGATGACACCATATATGGCTAATTAGTTATTTTGGAGTCATTTTTCCTCCTTATATATAACCTACTTAATATAGCCCGAACATAAAAAATAGGTTATCTAGTAATACATTCATTACCTCTTTTCTTAAGGGAATACTTGAGAATGCATCCCGAAGTCTTATAGAAATCTTTAACAGAATATAATTTGTTGGGAGATTATTTAACATACTTAATTTAGGAAGCAGGGCAACAGTAGTTCACAATAAATCTTTATTTTACACAACTTGTTGGGCCTGATTTTTGCTCATTAACAATGGTTTTACACCACTGTAACTTCAATAATTTCAGTTATTCTTGATTCTCATCAGCATCAGGTTCTGTAAAATCCAAGAGCTGGAGCTTCTGGGCCAGATTCCTGTCTGAGTTATATCTGTGTAAATATAAAGGGTTGGTCTTTGCAGATAATAGAACTGCACCAGTGTAACTGAGGCCAGAATACGGTCCTTAAACATATATCACTGAGAGTGGAATTTGTCCCATTTAAAATATTGTACCTATTTTCACCTCCAGAGACAGTGATGTAAAAATACAGTGGAAAAATTAAAATGGTCCACCGGAGGAAGAGGATAAAAACAGTGTGTGATCCTATATAGGTTTTCACGTTCTGTTCAATTTGGATATGGACACATAAACTTGAATATATTGCCAAACCTTATCTGAATCACTTGAGACAGCAAAACAAAATGTCAGTCTCATGAACAAAGTCTCCTTTGAAGTGGTCGAACAAGGCATAAGCACAGAAGGGGGAAAGCTCAGGATAATATGGTTACTGCCAGATTATCTTTTATTTATTTATTTATTTATTTATTTTTAATGAGCAATTGCTGTCATTCCCCTGTCTGCTGGTGTTAATGGTTCTGGCAGCATCAGACAAGAGCTAGGTGTGCTGTTAACTACTCCCAAGTCTGCCCATAAGCTGGCTCTTCAGGAGCTGCTACCCTTGCATCCATTTCTTCTGTACTTCAAGATAGGGGCAGAGAATTCCCCGCAGTGGCTTCCTTTCCCACACACTTTTGGTGTGAGGAAGGAACCCTAACAGGAAAAACAGACACAGCTGGTCTGGATGGATAGGACCCATGTGTGGCAGGGAAGTTCTCATCTGTAGTATTTTAGGCTTTTCCTGTATGTCTTGCTGATCTCCAGTCCTAGCATCAATTATAGCATCTGGGGACAGGACCCTCTGGCTCAAGCCTTTGATTAAGAACCTGAATAAGGCTTTAGGGTCCAGGCCTCCCTTTGCTACTACTTCTCAGAGCATGAGAAGTACCTTTCCCATGGGATGGATGGTCTAGTAAATATCTCGATCTGTGTAAGACCATAAGATCTTAACCTGATTTTTTTATACACTCAAGCTAATTATAAATAGTACAAAGCCATATCTAACCTTAATTAGAAAAGAGCTAGATATGACACAACTGTGTGATCACAGAAAACAAAGCTGTCTCTCGGCTTCAGTTTTTCAATTGCTCAGCCTGCCAGGTATCTTGACACTTTGTCAAGAATGATTCAGCTCAGCATATGAAACCCAGCCCACGAATTCCTATCCTCAATGTGTCAATTTTCCCTTTTTTGTACCCTGGAAAGTATTTGATGTAAGATGCATGACTGTACTCATTATCGTATCAGCCAGGAAAGCAGCCAAGACATTAGCATCTTCAACAGAAAGTTGTACAGGTGTTTACAGTATTGGTATAGCTCAGTAACTCTGGTCCCACCCTGTCTGGAAAGAAACTATAACATACAATGCATATCTGCTTTCCTAGTCAAACCATTTCAGTTCTTGTCTCCTACAGCTTAGCATTTCAAACTTTTCTTTAAGATTGTGGAGGTATCAACTAATAATGCATATCCTTTATTTTTAGTAATAGCTCTCCTCTCACATCTTGTTGTTCTTCATTCCCTCACTTAAAAATTCAACAAAGGTCAGTTTCTCTCTTTGTAGTGATTTTAGAAGGATTTCACTTTGATTCCATATCTCTCTATAACTTGCAGTATAACAACTATAAATTCTTGACAGCTGGAGCCCACTCTCAGCATAGATGTTGTGGATGTCACTGTAAGTATTCACATACCTACAGAGATCTGGCTAATTTAACAGTATTTTCACACCTAGTACATGCCAAATAGCAAAAATCCTATAATATGGAACTATTCTTGACACATTACAATGCAGATATTACCCAAGCACTAACCGATAATAGATCTTATTGCATAGTGATATTGATATTGAATTAGAAGCTATTTAGATTTATTTGAATGAATAACATTACAAATGTACTGAAAAATGTAGATTATAATCATAAAGAAAAAGATGGTCTCACTGCCATTGTTTTCTGAAACAGCACACAACATTCTTTGTAATACTTGTATTTCCTTCTGAACAACTATTTCACATCAGTACAAGTATAATTATTGTGTAGTTCTGTATATGTAGTGAGCTGATTATTCTTGGCTATCCTTGTACCACAAATGCCTTTTTTTTTGAGAAATACAATGAAAAAAATTGAAGTTCTCTGAATAATGATGAAGAGCAGTAATTACAGGGTTATGTAAATACTAGCGATGCTTTAATGTTTACAAGTCCCCCCTCCCCCCTTTACATTACCACAGAATACATGAAGTAGGCTTGGATGCTGGAGCATTTAAATCTTACTACCATTACAGTGGGTCACTACACCATTTGTACCCAAGGTTTCCACTTATTTATCTCTGGCCTTTACAGCAGACATAAAATCCTGTTGCAAAATTATGTATACCTGGGAATATGGCTCTCATTAAGTGATAGAAATTTCTAAGTTCTAATATTATTTATGCATCACAAAACACATTTATTTTAATTTTCTAAGAGAGTGAGTTAGGCATAAGAACCTTGGCCAAGATTTCAAAAATGACTTTTTAAAAGTGAGTTTAGGTACCTTGATTTTTGGCTACTAAACTTGAGATGCCTTAAAAAGGGAAGATATTCCGAGGTTGAATGTTAAAAGATTCTGAAAATCAATTTTTTAAAAAATTATCTCATGTTGGGCACCCAAATCTTGGCTTTTGTTTTCAAGCTCCAGTGAACAAAAAAATCCCACAAAAATGCAAGAGTCTAATTCCCATGGTGCTTTGCACCTTGGATATTTATTTACTCCTGTGCAAAGTGTATACACAAATGTGAATAGTTAGCAGATCAGAATGGTAGAATTGTACAGTAAATGACTATCTAATGTGCCAGCAGTAGAGAATCATGACTTATAAAATGCTATTGAAATAAATGAGAGCTTTGGGGGCTCAGCATCTCTGAAATTTGGGTCACTTGCATTTTAGCAGTTACCAAGAGACTATTTTACAGCACTTAAGTAAACATTTGTTGTCAGTGACCTGTCACATGAAGCAAAGTTTATACTGGAGATGGGAAAACAATGAAGAAGAGAGTGATTACTGCAGAGTCTTGGCAATTTCTTCACCTGAATTAAAGTGGAATGAAAAGATATTATGGTTTGAGAAGAATCAAGAATGTGTGACATTGTAGTTATCTATGTATTTCTTCGCTGTCCTTCAGGACTTCACCTGAGTAATCATCCAAGATTTGTGCTACAGTGATTCAGATGTTATTTTTATAGATGGGAAGACTGCGTCAAACCTCGGGTTCTACAAAGATGTGAACATTGATATTCAAAGTTATTACAAGTGTCTCTGAGACCTCAATCCACTGATTCACGGATCTACTGTCACGTGGAATTTGCAGGTCCTGAAGTGCAGTTTAGCAAAGCTCTTGCACTTGTTGCCTCTGGTCTGCAATTAACTTACTTTAGAGCTATTACCATTGAAGCAGTCTTTGTTACAATATGGCCTTGGTGGCTTTCAGTTTAATGGGCATGATCTTCCATTGGTTTGAATCTTGTGTAGTCATTTATACCTATGCAAAGTGGATGTTAAACATCACCAAATCACAACTGGAGTAGTTTACATTCACTTTGCACATGTGTTAATCACTATTCAAAGGTACAAAGCAGAGGAGAACCAGGCCCCAAAGGCCATATTCAACCTTGGTACGACTCCATTGAAGTCAATGAAATTATTGTAAGGATGAGTTTGCATACTTATCCCTGGAAAAGAACAGTTTTATGAGGTCTAGACTGACTTTGTCTCAGCTCCTATTGATTCTCTCTCAAGTGCATTCACTATGTCTTTCTTAGCTATATGTAGAGAAGATTAAAAATCAATCTTTTAAACCTTTGTACTGCTACCTGAAATGCACCTGTCACTAGCAGTTTTGAATGGAACATTTTCTACTAAAGGATATATCTGATTAATTAGTTCATGTTTATCCAGAATTTTGAGAGGCGGGGCCAAACCTTGGTTTCACCTATGCAGTTTAATTCCAAAGTAGCTCTTTTGGAAATATCAATGAGGAAAGGGAAGGCACAAACAGAAACATTCACTGGAAGCCAGGCCAAATACAAGGTTCATTCCAGGGGAAGTGGGGGAGGAAAAGGGAGAGAAGAAATTCTCTCCTAGAGCCACCCTGAGGTTACTTCAGTCAAATGGCTCCATAAGTGCTTACGTGCCATGCCTGAGAGTAGGACAGGGAAGGACAGAGGATCCATATAGCAGCCTTCCCCTAGCTCAGCCCAGGGCTACTTCCGACCTGCTTTCTGAACAATGCAATACAATTTTTCTCCCTCCTCCTTGTAACAATCTTTTATGTACTTGTCAGCGGTGATTTCCTCCTAGAACTATAAAATAAACAGATTAATAAAACACATGCAGTATTACATTCACTGCTAAGCATGTAAACATGTCAAGAACACTTTTTAACCACTTGATTCTGGGAAACTGTCACAAGAGAGTGCATCAGCAACTTTGTTGGAAGCTCCTGAAATGTGTTGAATTTCAAAATCAAAGTCTTGGAGAGCTACACTCCATCAGAGAAGTTTTTTGTTGTTTCCCTTGTTAGTATGAAGCCACTTTAGCACAGCATGGTCAGTTTGTAGCTGGAACCGCCGTCCCCAAACGTATGGGCGTAGCTTTTCCAGGGCATACACAATGGCATAACATTCTTTCTCACTGATGGACCAATGGCTTTCCCTCTCAGACAGTTTCTTGCTGAGAAACATGACAGGATGGAAGTTGTGATCCGGTCCTTCCTGCATTAGAACTGCTCCTACCCCATGGTCAGATGCATCGGTGGTTACTAGGAAGGGTTTGTCAAAGTCCGGGGCCCTTAACACAGGGTCAGACATGAGCGTTGCCTTAAGCTGGGTAAAGGCTTTCTGACACTCATCAGTCCACTTAACTGCATTTGGCTGTGTTTTTCTGGTCAGATCAGTTAGTGGGGCAGTGATTTGGCTGTAGTGTGGTACAAGTCGCCTGTAATATCCGGCCAAGCCTAAGAAGAATTGGACTTGTTTCTTTGACCGTGGGACAGGCCACTGTTGGATAGCCTCCACCTTGGCCTGTAGGGGGTTTATGGTTCCTCGACCCACCTGGTGACCCAAGGTAAGTCACTCTGTTTTGGCCTATTTGACACTTTTTGGCCTTAACAGTTAGTTCTGCCCGCCTGATGCGCTCAAAGCCCGTTTCCAGGTGTTCTAGGTGTTTGGGCCAGGAATCAGAAAAAATGGCCACATCATCGAGGTATGCAACTGCACATTCTCCCAATCCTGCTAGTAGACCATCTACCAGCCTTTGGAAGGTGGCAGGTGCATTCTTCAGTCCGAACAGAAGCACATAAAATTCATACACCCCTGCATGGGTGATGAAGGCAGATTTTTCTTTGGCGGGTTCATCTAGTGGTACTTGCCAGTACCCCTTGGTTAAATCTAACGTAGAGATGTACTGGGCACGTCCCAGTTTCTCCAATAGCTCATCGGTGCACGGCATTGGGTAGTTGTCGGGGCGAGTTACAGCATTTAGCTTTCGGTAGTCCACACAAAAGCGTATTTCCCCATCTGGTTTGGGAACTAGAACCACTGGCGATGCCCATGCACTGGTAGAGGGGTGGATGATACCCATTTCCAGCATGTTTTCAATCTCCCATTTAATAGCAACTTGGGCATGAGGTGACACCCGGTAGGGTGGGGTTCTAATCGGGTGAGCATTACCTGTGTCAATGGTGTGGTACGTTTGCTCAGTCCGTCCTGGGTTGGCTGAGAACAAAGGGCCAAAGTGAGTGCACAGCTCCTTGATCTGTTGCCGCTGTAGATGTTCCAGGGTTGTGGAGAGGGTCACCTCTTCCACACCACCATTTCTTTTCCCTTCATAGTAGACACCTTCAGGCCACTCAGCGTCATCTCCTCCCTGGGCTGTAAACTGACAGACCTGTAATTCTCTGGGGTAAAAGGGCTTTAAAGAGTTAACATGGTACACTTTAGGTTTTAAGGAGGAATTAGGAAATGCTATGAGGTAGTTAACAGCTCCCAGGCGCTCCTGGACCGTGAATGGTCCTTCCCATGATGCTTCCATCTTATGGGCCTGTAGCGCCTTCAAGACCATGACCTGGTCTCCTACCTTGAAGGAACGCTCTCTGGTATGTCTATCATACCAGACCTTTTGCTCTGCTTGAGCATCCTTTAGGTTCTCTTTAGCAAGGGCCAAAGAGTGTCGGAGGGTGTTTTGTAGGTTGCTTACAAAGTCCAGAATGTTAGTTCCTGGAGAAGGCGTAAACCCCTCCCATTGTTGCTTCACCAACTGTAATGGCCCCGTAACCTCATGGCCATACACAAGCTCGAATGGTGAGAATCCTAAACTGGGATGTGGTACAGCCCTGTAGGCAAACAGCAACTGCTGCAACACTAGATCCCAATTATTGGAATGTTCATTAACGAATTTACGGATCATGGCCCCCAAAGTTCCATTAAACCTCTCCACCAGGCCATTGGTTTGGTGGTGGTACGGGGTGGCAACCAAATGATGCACCCCATGAGCTTCCCACAGGTCTTTCATGGTCCCTGATAGGAAATTTGTTCCCAAATCTTTAAGAATGTCGGAGGGCCAACCTACCCTGGCAAAAATGGCAGTTAAGGCCTGGCACACAGTTTTAGCCCTGGTGTTGCCTAGAGCTACTGCTTCCGGCCATCTGGTAGCAAAGTCCACAAAAGTCAGTATGTACTGCTTTCCTCTGGGGGGTCTTCTTTGGGAAAGGACCCATAATATCCACAGCTACTTGCTGAAATGGGACCTCAATTATGGGAAGTGGCTGGAGAGGGGCCTTGACCTGGTCTTGAGGCTTTCCTACCTTTTGGCATACCTCACAAGACCGGACATACTTGGCAACGTCCTTGCCCATCCCCTCCCAGTCGAAGGACCTTCCCAACCTGTCCTTGCTTCTGTTCACCCCAGAATGGCCACTGGGATGATCATGGGCTAAGCTTAAGAGCTTTTCCCGGTACTTAGTTGGAACCACCAACCGTTTGTGAGGATGCCAGCCTTCCTGGTGTCCACCAGAAAGAAGTTCCTTATATAAAAGTCCTTGTTCTACAACAAACCGGGATTGGTTAGAAGAGCTGAGAGGCGGTGGGTTGCTCCGTGCTACTGCCCAAGCTTTCTTAAGGCTGTCATCGGCTTCCTGCTCAGTCTGGAACTGTTCCCTTGAGGTTGGAGACACCAGTTCCTCCATAGACTGTGGACTTGGGCTTGATCCCTCTGGAAGCGATGTAGGTGATGAGGTTGTTTCCGTTGACTGTGGACCGCTCTCCGCTGGTGCACTAGGTGTTATTTCAGGCTCCGGCTGAGCCTATTGGGTAGGGTTGTCTGCTGCTTCTGCCAGTTCAGGCCCATTGGCGCCCTCTGGCGGTGGAGTTGCAAGTGCTGGCATCAGTGCTGGCACTGGTTCTGCCGTTGGTTGTTTGTCCAGTTCCGGTCCTGGGACTGGATGTATTATGGCTGCTGTAGTTGTTGGCATGAGATCTGGTCCCACCACCTCTGTCTGGGTCTCTGGTAACACAGACGGGGCCTTGGTGGATGGCTCAGGAACAGGGATGTGAGTGGAAGTTCGTTTGGCCTGGCTGCGGGTGACCACTCCCCCCCTCTTGGCCAGCTGCACATGGTTGGCCAAGTCTTCCCCTAGTAGCATGGGGATGGAATAATTGTCATAGATAGCAAAAGTCCACTTTCCTGACCAGCCCTTGTACTGGACAGGCAATTCAGCTGTAGGTAAGCTTGCCGATTTTGACATGAATGGAGAAATTTTGATTTTGAACTCTGGGTTGATGAATTTTGGGTCGACTAAGGACTGGTGGATAACTGACACGCTTGCCGCAGTGTCTCTCCACGCAGTAATCTTCTTCCCGCCCACTCTCAAGGTTTCCCTGCGGTTTGGGGGTATGTGAGAGATATCTGGGCCTAGGGATCCTTGGTGGGATGCTGGGGTAATGGACTGTACTCAATTTAGGCTCTTGGGGCATTTGGCCTTTATATGTCCCAGTTCATTACATTTAAAACATCGCCCAGCTGACAGGTCACTGATCCGAGGTGGATTACTGGAGACTGGTGAGGTAAAAGAATAGGTAGTTTGCGGCTGTCCTTGGGTTGTGGGTGTGGGCTTGATTGGCCCTCGATGGTAGGGTTTAGTGTTGGTGTGTACCCTGTGAGATTCGCTGCCCTTGACAGTAGCTTTCGTGGTTTCTGCCACTGCCATCCATTTGGCTCCAATCTCCCCTGCCTCAGTGAGAGTTTTTGGTTTTCCATTTTGTATGTAGCGTCGAATGTTCTCAGGAACACCATCCAAGAATTGCTCCATCAGTATCATGGACGAGGTTTAGTTCGTCCATGGTGTTAACATTGGCTCCTGACAACCAGGAAAAATACTGCTTTTCAAGATAGTAGGCGTGTTTTGGAAATGACACCTCTGGTTTCCATTTCTGGGCTCTGAAACGCTGATGGGCGTGATCAGGGGTTATGCCCATTCTGTATCTGGCCTTGGTTAGGAACAGTTTATAGTCATTCATTTTGTCCTTAGGCATTTCAGCTGCCACCTGTGATAAGTCACTGCAGAGCTGTGACCGCAGCTCTACCATGTACTGGTTTTCAGGGATGCTGTACCCAATGCAGGCCCTTTCAAAGTTTTCTAAGAAGGCCTCAACATCATCACCTGTCCTGTAGGTGGGGAATTTTTTCCGAGCAGAATGATCAGTAGGTGGAAGAGGGGTTGGATTGGTTGGATCATTCTGCTTAGCCTTTTCTAATTCCAGAGCCTGCTGGTGGGCCTCCCTCTGGAGCTCCAGCTCCCTCCTGTGGTCAGCCTCTTGTTTCTGCAGCTCCCTCTTGTGGTCAGCCTCTTTGGCTTTTTCTTTTAATTCCATCTCCTTGACTTTTATCTGTAATTCCTGTTCTTTTAATTGCAGTTCTCTTTGTCTTGTTTCCAGTTTAGATGTGTCCTTGGCACTCATTGTTTCTGTTTTCTGGTGTTGGCCACACCCCTCTGCAGTCAGTGAATTTTCTGGGTGGCTTGGTGATGCTGGCCACACCCCTCTGCAGTCAAGGAATGTATTGTGTTGCTTGCTTCAGTTCCTAACCCTGTCTATCATTAACTAAACAAAGAGAAATCAAATATTTTGTTTTACAAATTGTGTTCTGTGGGAGTGACTGTTCACAGCCACTGACTGTGCTTTTGACCGAGAAAGAAAAAAAAAATTTCCCCCCTCCACCCAAGAGTAAGACAAACCGGTTTAACCAGTGTCTCTCGCCCTTGCTAAGTAGCTCTCAGTATGGGGTCTCCTTTAACAAAGCCTTGCCAGAAAACCCTCATTCCCTCCAGCCAAAGTAGCTGAAAATCTCCTTCTAGCAAAACCTTGCCAGAAACTGAATACTTCTAACCCCCTCCTCTTCTCTCAGGTTGCTTTCCTGCTCTAGAAGAAGAGAATAGCTCTTTTCAGCTTAGCCCAGCTGAAAAAACTCCTTCTAACAATCCTTTGTTAGAAAAACCTTGTCTGTTTGCCTTCGAGGTATTTTTCCCTCCTAACCTGCAGTCCTGCTTTAGGAGAAGAGAATAGCAATGGCTCTCTGGTTCAGAAAAATCCATCACCACTGCCCACCATGTCATAGGTCTCACCCCCACTTAGAGCTGTTGGGTTCCAAAATGGGGACCTGCATAGACTCCCCTAAACTAAAATCCTAGTTTAGATCTGGTAAAAGCTGCCACCACCCAATAATGTACATGTATTGGGACACAGTCCTTCCCCAAAATCCTTGGGGATCCAAAGAGCCCCATATCCATGGAGTTCTTACACCTAGGAGAAATAAACCATTCCCCCCTGCTTCCTCTCCCCTCCCTTTTCCTAGGAGAGATACCGGGATCCAACTACAGAGGGATGCCTTCCTTTTCCCTCCTCCCCTTTCCCTGAGAATTCACCCAAGGAAAGATCAACCAAGTCCTTAACAGAAAAGATTTATTAAAGAATAAAAAGAAAGTAACTTGTCTCTGTAGTACTAAGATGGAACAATACACAGAGTCTAAACTTATCAATCTCTGGAGAGAATCCCCCCTCCTTTCTTTCTCAGTAAAAGCAATAACAGTACAGAATTAAAGAAATTCTATAGCAAAACACAGAATTGCAAATACAGAAATAAAAGTATAAGAATACTAGTTCCTTGCTAATACTCACTAGCTTGAATAGAAGAATTTATTGCAGAAACCTGGGAGGACTTGATTAAGATGTCTGGACTCTCTTAACTCCCAAGAGAGACTCTCTAAAAACAAAGAACAGAAAAAAAAACTTCCCTCCACAGGGATTTGAAATTATCTTGTCCCTGATTGGTCCTCTGGTCAGGTGTCCGCAGGTACTGCTTGTTAACCCTTTACAGGTCGAAAAAAAACCTTAACCCTTAACTAACTGTTTATGACAGTACTTGAAAACTGTTATCATGCCCCCTCTCAGTCTTCTCTTCTCCAGACTCAACAAACCCATTTTTTTTCAATTTTCCCTCATAGGTCATATTTTCCAGACCTTTAATTATTTTTTGTTGCTCATCTCTGATCTTTCTCCAATTTGTTCACATCTTTCCTGCAATTTAGTGCCCAGAACTGGACATAATACTCCAGTTGAGGCCTAATCAGTGTGGAGTAGAGTGGAAGAATTACTTCTCGTGTCTTGCTTAAAATACTCCTGCTAATCCATCCCAGAATGATGTTTGCTTTTTTTGCAACAGTGTTACACTGTTGAGTCAGTTAGCTTGTGATCCACTATGACCCCCAGATCCCTTTCCACAGTACTCCTTTCTAGGCAGTCATTTCCCATTTTGTATGTGTGCAACTGAATGTTCCTTCCTAAGTGTAGTACTTTGCATTTGTCCTTGCTGAATTTCATCCTATTTACTTCAGACCATTTCTCCAGTTTGTCCAGATCATTTTGAATTTTAATCCTATCTTCCAAAGCAATTGCAACCCCTCACAGCTTGGTATTGTTCGCAAACTTTATAAGTGTACTCTCTATGCCATTATCTAAATTATTGATGCCACAATGCCAAAATGTTCAGGAAGAAATACAATCAGAAAAATCTTCTTAAAGAAGAAAAGAAAATGCATAAAATGTGAGTTATTTCCAAATAAATCTGTGAAACACAGTGGAATACAAAGCCAAATTGTATGTACAATTATTTTGTATGGGCAGTCGAGCAAGTTTTAAAGGTTTGTTGGCAATTGCTTGTTTAATGAGGCATGGAACTCTGGACACACACACAAAATTTCCTATAGCTAATCCCCACTTGCACGAGTAACCTGAATTGCTTGTATGAAAGTATTTTCATTTATTTACATTTATGCAATCACACTCTAGTGCAAAATCCGTTATGTGAAAATGTAGCTCACTGTGACCACAAGCCAGGACTCAGCCAAGAAGACAAGAAAGACAGTTTATTTCCTGTTAAGGAGTGTAAAGATAATTTCAGAGGAAATATAGGAAGTAATACAAAATAGCACATGTAAACTAAAAATTAATCTGATTGATCTAAAGCAGGGGTCGGCAACCTCTGGCACGTGGCTCGCCAAGGTAAGCACTCTGGAGGGTCAGGCCAGTTTGTTTACCTGCCGTTTCAACAGGTTCGGCGGACCGTGACTGCCACTGTCCACGGTTCGCCGTCCCAGGCCAATGGGGGTGGTGGGAAGCCGCGGCCAGCACATCCCTTGGCCTGCAGCGCTTCCCACCACCCCCATTGGCCTGGGATGGTGAACCGCGGCCAGTGGGAGCTGCGGTCCGCCGAACCTGCTGACACGGCAGGTAAACAAACTGGCCCGGCTCGCCAGGGTGCTTACCCTGGCAAGCCACATGCCAGAGGTTGCCGACCCCTGATCTAAAGCTTATGCAATTGAATATCTTTAAAACATATTCCTATAGCATGCCACCATCTCTAGAATATCCTCTGTTACTAGGAAGGACTTTTCTGTCAGCCAGCTGTCTTCTTCCTCCTTGGCCAGTTATTCCTGTCTCCTTCCTCTTTAGCCAGTTATTACTGCTGCCACAGCTTTCCACTTTTGTGGCAGATGCCAATGTGCTTTGCCTATGTTCCTCAGGCTACTGGATGCTTTAGGATGAAAGGGGAACAGACCCCATCTACCAGACAGATTTCTATCAGAAACCTGTCTGTTTCTCTGCCAACTCACCAGGCACGCCACTGGAAAACCTGGGTTTCTATAGCTCAGGCCACATTCCTGCCGCGTGGAAGGTCACAGAACAGGGGACTGCAGGTCCAAGGCAGTCCTTCAGTGCCAGGATTTCCATGCTTCCTGCTGTGCAGCTGAGAGCCCAAAATGTAACCTGATCTTGGCTCTTGCCTGAGCAGTAGGGAGTCTGGATGTCCTGGGAATTCCAAAATGAAAATTTGTTGTGATTTCCAGTTCACAAGACAGTCTGAAAAAAAATGTTTTGTTTTGTTCCAACTTGAAATGAAAACATTTCAAAATACTGAAATGTCATCTTGCCATTTTGGCCAGTCCTAGTCATAAGAGTAGCCTGTGGTTTATACATGGATGGATGGATGGTGATTAGGTACATAAGTACTTCTGCTAGAATCATGGCGTCAAACTTAAAAATGAGAAGCTTAAGTGGCTGGAGATCCCACTAGTCTCTGAAGAGACTTTAGACATACTTTAGTCCAAACTTGCACCCTTCTTGGAGTTTGGCTTTATTGGCAACTCAAATTAAAACAAGAAAACCTAAATCTCAGCGCATGATTCCTGTCTCAGCTTACTTGTCTAATGTTTTCCTCTGCAAAGACTTCTGTCCCAGAAACCATTTTACTCTGCCTAGAGTAACATGCTTATTTCTTAGATGTAGTTAATGAGCTCAACCTGCCCCCCCAAAAATGGTGGGAATTAGCATGTCTAAGCAAGATTCCAGCATCCACTAAGAGGTGGATGTGACAGGCAGTACCCCTATATTCACCCATGTTACAGGACTATTGATTAATTTTGTACGAAGTATGCCTTGAGGTATCATTTGAAAACTCATATAGTTTGCTGATCATCATTATCCTGGTAAAATATGTGTGGGAATGTAAAATTATAGGCTTCCTCTGTATGGTATCACTAGACATATTCTAAATGCGGGGGGGAAAGCCACAAAGCAGCTCCCCAGAGAAAAATGCCTCAGCCAGGTGTCAGCAAAATCAAATTGATCATCACATGGTTAAGTGGCCATTCTTTGGCAGAAAAGAGGATGTGGGTGAAAATCTACATCTTGACAAATAAAACAGCTGGAAGTTGTTGTCCACAACAACTTTGTCTCCTCAACTTCAGCTGGAGATGATTCTTGAAGAAGAGAAAGAACAATAAGAGGAGAGGGGAGGCACCCCAAAGCATTCCTCCCTTTTTCTCTATCCATGGCATCCACAACACCTGAAGAGCAAAGGAAATAGCTTTGGTCTGGGGGAGGGCTCCTGGCTGACATGAATTCATCCAGTATGGCTGCTGTAACATGGTGAGAGAGACTTTTGCTTTGAATTCACTTAGCTTGTTAAGTTAGGTATGAGTGGTGTTTTATTTTTATTTTCTTGTAACCAATTCTGACGTTTATGCCTCATTACTTGTAGTCACTTAGAATGTATCTTTCTGTAATTAAAAAAAAAACAGAAAAACTTGTTTTATCTAAACCAATGTGTTTGGATTGAAGTGTCTGGGGAAAGTCCATTTGAGACAACAAGATTGGTGCATATCATTTTCTTAATGGACTTCATATGAGCTGGTATTGTCCAGGAGAGGGCCGGGTAGTACAAGATGTACACTTCTGGGAGAAAGTCTGGAACTGGGAATGTGCTGGTGTTGCCCTGCTGTGTAATTCATGAGTGGCTGGCTGTTGCATTCATACTATAGCTGAGAGTAACTTACATGCTGGAGGCTGTGCTGATCAGACTAGGAGTGATAGCTTACACAGTGAAGCAGTGTAAGGAGCATCCCAAGTTGGAGAACTGAGGAGACACAGCTGTTCATTACCTGGGGTACTGTAACAGTGGGTCATGAGAAGAATTCACCACCCTATTACGTACAGGGAAAGAGTGAATTAGAGTGGAGAGAATTAGTTGGGGGCTAGAATGGTGAGGACAGAATAAGCTAAACTGCCACACCATATTTTTAAACCTAGTCAGAAAAAGTGACCCCAGAAAGAGCCTGCAAATACCCAAATTAACAATATTGTTTCTATCAGCTCTGATCAGGTTTTTTCCATGGAAAATTATGACTTTACATCAAATGTTCAAATACAAAATATAAATCCAAAAACTGAAATATTTCATTTTGAAAATACTGCAGTGGTGCATCATAGAATTCTTGTAAGGGGTCTCACACTCTCATTTTACTTTAAAGGCCAGGGTCCCTAGTCAGACTACATCTCCCATCATGCACCGTACTCTCTCTTCGCAAGGGGAGGATGTGGTGCATCCTGAAAGATGTAATCAGCCTGGAAGCCTGGCCTACAGAGGAGAATGGGGGCATGAGGCATTGCAGCAGTATTTCCAAATGGAAATAATTTGGTTTTCGGCCAAAATATTTTTCATTTTGGGGTGTTTGATTTTTTGATTAAAAATTTAAAAAATCAATGGAAAACAAACACTTTTTCTGTAGAAAATAAGTTGAAAGTCCAATTTTCCATCAAAAAAGTCTTAATGGAAAGTTTTCAACCAGACCTAGTTTCTACAAATTTCATCTTCATGCTTCCCCTGCTCACCTTTTGGAAACAAGAAAAAAAAATAATTCACAGGGAAAGTTCATATTTGTTTTTAATGGTTTAATGAGGAAAAAATATGACCACTTGGAAAAGCGTATTTTAATGAAGCACAAAATATATTTTATGATATACACTAAATGCATGAAAGATTAGATTAAAAAATGAGAATATTACTGTGACTGAGGTGCCTACATGAGCCGCTTGAGAATGCCACACTCAGGCCAGATGGCAAGAAATAGGGCAGACAATCCCCAAAAATATTGGTTTATTCTATAATTAGATGCACCAAGCCAGTAACAAAATAGCTTCTGACAGAGCCGCCTGGGGGAGGGGGGCAAGTGGGACAATTTGCCCCAGGCCCCGGGCCCAGCAGGGGTCCCCATGAGAGTTTTTCGGGGCCTCTGGAGCGGGGTCCTTCACTCACTCCGGGGGCCCTGGAAAACTCATGCGGGCCCCGGGCCCCCAGAGCTTCTTCCGCTCTAGGTCTTCGGCAGCGGGGGGTCCTTCCGCCCCAGGGCGGAAGGACCCCCCGCAGCCGAATTACCACCGAAAACCTGGCACTTCGGCGGTGGGTCCTGCTTCGGCGGTAATTTGGCGGCAGGGGGCCCCGCCGCGGGTCTTCGGGGCACTTCAGCAGTGGGTCCCAAAGCGGAAGGACCCCCCGCCACCGAATTACTGCCGAAGCGGGGGGCCCCCTGCTACCAAAGACCCCCGGCCCCCTGAATCCTCTGGGCGGCCCTGGCTTCTGTAATACCACACTGGTTAACAAGAAGCAAACAGAGTCCCCTTTAATCATACCAGCCCTTTGCTCCCATCTAGACAGCCAAGCGAGCAGTTACTGAAAACCTGATTCACCGTATGTGAGGTTCACAAATCCCAAAAGACTGGACAATTATCCCCAGGTCATTATGAGTCTCAGATATTACCAAATAATCATGCTGATGCCAATCCTTTAGTAACTAAAAACTAAAGGTTTAATACTAAAAGGGAAAAGAAAGAAAGAAGAGAGTTGCAAATGGTTAAAAGATCAATATACATACAAATATGTGTAAGGTGCGCAGGTCAGTTTCATAGCAGAGATGGTGAGGCTGCAGATTTGTAAATGTCTTTCTGGAATCAATTTAAAGGGTTATAGTCCAATAGGCAGGCCACATGTAGGGGCTGTTTAAGTCTTTCCATGCATTTTCCATGGTATTCCAAATATTTATTTGGAAGATCTCCATCTTACAACTTATATTTTCCCTTTTTAAAGTTTAAAGTTTAAGCAGACTAGAGATGAAAGGATAAACTACCTGGCTTTGATGAAAGCAAGCCAACATTTTGTGATCTCTATTCAGTGGGTCCCTTCTCAGACAATACCTTTAGCCAAGATAGTTCACTATGTGGAATTGCAGGTTTCAAAGAAAGTTGAGGGCAATAATGTTATTGCACCACAAGTCCCATCTAAATGATAATAATCTCTTTTGATCTGAGTCAATAGACTACAGTAATGAAGCATAATAAGATATGAACAGGATTTAGCATCTAGAAGCTAATTGAATCCCATCGTTAGATTTCTAATAGGATGCTGGTAAACATAGACACATTTTGCACTTATTCTTTGATTCTCTAACAATACAGGCAAACAGGTTAAAGATTCTACTCTACTTAACATTGCTTTGATAGCTATCTACAAGGAATGGCCCTGTTTAATATTGCAATTTGATATGTTCTTAAGGGTTGTTTACAGGTCACCCAGCTTGCTGATTGTTAACCTTCACCGGCCCAGCATTACAATTACTGAAAGTGAAAGATATGAAAAATGTAAATGGTACTGTTTATAAACAGGTTTTTTAGACTACATATGAGAAAATGTTCATTATCTGGTGGTACTTTCCAAAGCCTTGTCTACACTTAAAAGCTACACTGACAAATCCTCCTAGAATAGATATAGGACAGGGATCGGCAACATTTGGCACGTTTCCCACCAGGGAAATCCGCTGGTGGGCCGAGACAGTTTGTTTACCTGCATTGTCCACAGATTTGGACAAACACAGCACCCACTGGCCGTGGTTCACTGTTCCATGCCAATGGGGGCTCTGGGAAGAAATGGCCAGCACATCCCTCAGCCCATGCCGCTTCCTGCAGCCCCCATTCATAGAATCATAGAATATCAGAGTTGGAAGGGACCTCAGGAGGGCATCTAGTCCAACCCCCTGCTCAAAGCAGGACCAATCCGCAACCAGATCATCCCAGCCAGGGCATTGTCAAGCCTGATCTTAAAAACCTCTAAGGAAGGAGATTCCATCACCTCCCTAGGTAACCCAATCCAGTGCTTCACCGCCCTCCTAGTTAAAATTTTTTTTTCTAATATCCAACCTAAACCTCCCCGACTGCAACTTGAGACCATTACTCCTTGTTCTATCACCTGCTACCACTGAGAACACTCTAGATCCATCCTCTTTGGAACCCCTTTTCAGGTAGTTGAAAGCAGCCATCAAATCTCCCCTCATTCTTCTCTTTTGCAGACTACACAATTCCAGTTCCCTCAGCCTCTCCTCATAAGTCATGTGCTCCAGGCCCTAATGAATTTTGTTGCCCTCCACTGGACTCTTTCCAATTTTTCCACGTCCTTCTTCTAGTGTGGGGTCCAAAACTGGACACAGTATTCCAGATGAGGCCTCACCAATGTCACAAAGAGGGGAATGATCACGTCCCTCAGTCTGCTGGCAATGCCCCTACTTATACAACCAAAAATGCCAGTAGCCTTCTTGGCAACAAGGGCACACTGTCAACTCATATCCAGATTCTCATCCATTGTAACCATTGTAGGTCAGGGGTCGGCAACCTCTGGCATGCGGCTCACCAGGGTAAGCACCCTGGCAGGCCAGGCCAGTTTGTTTACCTGCCACATCGGCAGGTTCAGCCGACTGTGGCTCCCACTGGCCGCGGTTTGCAGTCCCAGGCAACGGGGGCAGTGGGAAATGCCGTGGGACGTACTGGCCGCAGCTTCCTGCCGCCCCCATTGGCCTGAGATGGCGAACCATGGCCAGTGGAAGCTGCGATCGGCTGAACCTACAGACGCCACAGGTAAACAAACCAGTCTGGCCCGCCAGCGGATTTCCCTGACAGGCTGTGTGCCAAAGGTTGCCGGTTCCTGATATAGGATCTAGCAATAGTAGAGTGCTTTGACCAGTAGAGCTTATACCAGTTCCCCAAATGAAATAAGCTGTACAGGCAAAAACAGTTTTTTGCTGATCTAAGTGGATCTATACCAGAGCATTGGTGATGTAAAATACTCATTGAAAATTATAGCATTAACTGACATTACTATACTGGCAAAAGATTCTAGTGTAGACTGGCCTAATTTATAGAGTGAGTGGGAAACTGGTTAATAGTCCCTGGATTAAAAACACCAAGAACAGTATTTCATAAAACCTCCTCAATTCTAGACAAAAATTAAGAGAACCAGGTGGAGCAATATTACTGTATAACAATTTAAGCTGTAAATTATTGACTATGACATTAAAAGAGAGATTTCCAAATCTACCAGTTATTTAAATTTAGAGGAAGAGTAAATAGAGATTTAATTCAGTCGGTTAATTTTAGTCGCTCATAAATGGAAAATACATTTCGGTGTACAGAAATAGAAAGGTACAAGGACCACTGTTACCATATTTCAGGCTCCCAAAAAAGGACACTGCCAGAGGGGGATGGAGGGAGAAGGAGGAGCTGGAAGGGGGGTATAGTTGGGGGATTTCTAGAGGGGCCTACTTGGGATGTGTGTGAGATGGAGGAGTGTGTGTACTGTGGGGGGATATCTGGGAGTCAGCACCTCCCTGAAGCCTTTCCTCCTCTCCAGGGCTGGGTGCTGGGGCCTGGTGGCGGGAGCCAGCAGGTGCAGCTGCAGGGGAGGGACCAATCAGGGCTCGGAGACAGCTCTTTCTGAGCTGCAATGTTCGCGCCGCAAAAATCTCAGACTTTGAAAAATCCATCTGGGCAGAGGATCAAAAAGAGGTCATGTTTGGGAAACCCCGGACCTATGGTAACCCTTAACAAGGACTGAAGTGAGTAATAAAGAGAGACAATATATTTAGTGAAAAGTTTCAGCAGTTTGCTCACCAGGGGAGAATTCATAAATTAATAATCTAGAATCCTTACATTTGAATATAATTTGCAATTACAGAGAGAAAATAAAGGCAGATATTTCTAGACTCACAAATAAGTGCCTGCACCATTCCAAATGGAATTAGTGACAAAGCTACCATGGAAATAATGGTGCAGGTTCATGCCTGGTATAAGGAGAAAATCTTGCACTGATTCCAAACATAATTTAGCTGAGTCTGGGGAATTTCTTTGGGTCTTCCCAGACCATGGAGCTGCTCTGTAGCTGCTAATCCAGCCTAAACAGCCACTTCCTGCAGGCACTATTGAGATCCTTGCAGAATGATGTAGACTACGTATGTGGGTCAGGGCACAACAAAACCCCAGCTGCTCAACTGTGTTGGGGGCTGTTTGTACCTGCAGAAGAGGTAGGGATTGCCCTTAATCGAATGCTTGTGATAGAGACATGGTGACAGCAGTAGAGACTTGTATGCTTCAATTACCTACAGGAGAAGTGCAGTTTGGGAAGCAGAGATGAAAACTTATCTGCCAAATGGCACGATTATATTCTGGAAGGGGCAGGGGGCATCTTTTTGCTTGACAGGGCTGTTCAGTATCATGCTCAGTCAATATCTGGGTTTTCTGCTAACAAGGGTTCCAGGTATTACCATGTTGTGACAGGTTCCCATCAGGGTGCCACCTGGAACTGGGGTACCACTAAGCCCACCTGACTCACCAGCCTGGACTCTCTTTACACTGTACCAATGTGACAGGCCCTCACAGCTAAACACAGATGCTGAGATCAGCTCTGCATGGGAAGACTCAGCTAAGGCACCTCACAGTTCCTAAGGCACGCATGCCCCTTTGGAGGGTAAACCCAAAATTATACCATCTTGCACAGCACAGGGAACTGTACATCATAAGCTCATGAAATTCACCCTATCCCTCAATGTGGAAGAAGATATGCAACAGCTTTCTGCCCCCAGTTATCATTTCCATCTCAGGCATTCCTTTCACAGGCTAGAAAACCTTCTAATCTGGGTTCAGCCCTTCTCCCCTAGCCCAGTCTTTGTTCTGCAGGTGTTTCCAGCAATCTCCTTGGGCAGGGAGTCAGTGAAGAACCATGATGACGTCACTCCCCTGCCTTAAATATCTTTTGCATATGGCAGGAACCCTTTGTCTCCCTTCTTGGTTCCCACACCCAGTCAGTGGAAAAACTGGTATTCCAAGATGGAGTCCAGTACCAGGTGACTTAGACACATACCCCTGTAGGGACACAGCAGCCATGACTCATAGGCTGTTTGTAGCATGCTCAGGAAGGCTACCTGGTGGGAGATTAACATCTTCTAAGACAAGGGTCGGCAACCTCTGGCACGTGGCTCACCAGGCAGGGCCGGCTTTAAGCCGATTCACCCGATTCCCCGGAATTGCGCCCCACGCCAAAGAGGGCCCCATGCCCGCACCTAAGGGCGCCCCGCTCCAGGGGTCTTTGGCAGCATTTCAGTGGCAGGGGGTCCTTCGGTGCTGCTGAAAACCCGGAGTGGACGCCCTGCTGCCGAGTATTCTAATCGGGCTCTGCGGGTCATAAAGCCGGCTCTGTCACCAGAGTAAGCACCCTGGCGGGCCTGGCCAGTTTGTTTACCTGCCGCATCGGCAGGTTCAGCGGATTGTGGCTCCCACTGGCCGCGGTTGGCTGTCCCAGGCCAATGGGGGCAGCGGGAAGCTCCACAGGCCAAGAGATGTACTGGCCACAGCTTCCTGCCGCTCCCATTGGCCTGGGACGGCGAACCGCGGTCAGTGGGAGCCAGAGTCCACTGAACCTGTCGTCGCGGCAGGTAAACAAACTGGCCCGGCCCACCAGGGTGCTTACCCTGGTGAGCCACGTGCCAAAGGTTGCCGACCCCTGTTCTAAGACCTGTTGTTCTCCCTAGTAGATCTTCCCAGGCAGTCATCTAGACTGATTGCATTCTGCCTAGTGGGCATTCCCTAGATATAAACACATTTGTAATAGATGCATAGACAATCTTCCTAACTTCAGATACCAAAATGATACACCAGGCCCGCACAACTCGTAAAGCAGCAAGGGCCACATTCCTCCAAAGAAAACAGCTGAGGGCCGAAACCCTCCCGGCCCCACAGAAACACCCCGCCCCAGGGCCGCCCACCCCTGCAGAAACAAACCCTCCTTCCCCAGCGCCGCCCCACCAAAACAGCTGTGGGCCAAAAAGGAAGGTTGGGGGTGGGGCGGTGATACTTTATTTTAAATCAACCAGGGGCTCCCAGCTAAAGAGGTGGCTGGGAGCCCTCAGGGTCAAATTAAAGGGCCCGGGGCTACGGCGGCTGGGGGAACCCAGCAGGGCCGGCTCTAGGTTTTTTGCTGCCCCAAGCAAAAAAAAATTTGGCTGCCCCCCTTCCCAGCCCTGGGCTCCCCCCTGTACCCTCCTGCTGCCCCAGTCCTGGGCTCTCCCCCCACCCACCCACACCCCCTGCCGCCCCAGCGCTGGGCTTCCCCCTTTCCTCCCCACTAGTGCCCTCTCTCCACCCTGCTGCTGCCCCAGCCCTGGGCTCCCCCCCCACCAGTGTCCCCCCCCACACACCTCCTGCCGCGCCAGCCCTGGGTCACTGGTAACTCGCTCCCAGGGCGGGTCATTCAGCAGGAATTTTGGATGTGCACAAAACACAGACAGGATTGGTTCCCATATGGTTACAGAGCTGCAGTAAAGTGGAACAATTTTCAGCTTGTGTGATTGGAGGATATCTGGATGCATATTATAAGACTGTCCTCCATAAATGTGGGAAAGTTGAGGTGCCTTTATTATTCTTTTGTTCCACTCTTTCTTTCTATGGGGAATTTGCCAATGCAATATCACTGTCTTTCTTTCAAACAAACAAAAAGGCAATGGCAAATAGCAGTTCCAGTCCTAATAAGCATTTATTGTTTAATATTATCCTACTTTTTCTACAGCAAGTTACAGTAGATCAGTATATTTAATTTAGGAGAAATGAAGTAACAGCTGCCCAAATTGAGCTTGAGCATTCCTGAATTTTGAGGTGTTCAAATCTGGAAGGCAGGTGCTGGGGGGGGGGGAGGAGGGGACTGTGGGCTCCACAGGGGAGCATGGCAGCAACTGTCTGGAGCTGCATGGAGCCAGACATGCTGGTCTGAGTGGCACAGTAAGTGGTTTGGGGGTTGGAGAAGAGGTAGGGGGTTCTGGGGGGTAGTCAAGGGACAGGGAGCAGGAGGGTTGGATGGGGCAGAGGTTCGGAGGGGCAGTCAGGGGACAGGCAGCGGTTGGATAGGCATGGGAGTCCCAGAGGTTTATCAGGGGACAGGTAGGGGATGGGGTCCTGGGGAAGTTGGGGGTCTCAGGAGGGGGCAGTTGGGGACAAGGATAAGGGAGGCTTAGATAGGGGATGGGGTCCCAAGGGGCAGGTAGGGGTATGGGTCTCAGGAGGGGGTAATGGGGGGACAAGGAGCAGCGGCATCTAGATAGGGGGTGGGATCCTGGGGACAGTTAGGGGCAGGGGTCCCGGGAGAGGGGTATCAGGGGACAAGGACCAGCGATGCTTAGATAGGGGGTAGGGGTCCTGGGGGACAGTTGGGGCAGGGTCCGGGGATGGGGCAATCAGCCTCCACGGGCTGGGATTCAAAGGGCTCTGGGCTGCCAGCAGCCGCGGGAAGCCCTGAGCCCTTTAAATCCCAGCCGCGGCTGGGAATCTCTGCGGGCAGCCCAGAGCCCTCTGATTCCCGGCCGCGGCTGGGATTTAAAGGGCTCTAGGCTCCCCGCGGCTGCCGGCAGCCCAGCACTCTCTGATTCCCTGCCGCGGCTGGGATTCAAAGGGCTCTGGGCTGCCCGCAGAGCGCCGTGTGCAGGGGATTTAGAATCCCCCCGGGGGCCGCACAGTGAGGCTCCGCAGGCCTTTTGTTGTGCAGGCCTGTGATACACACATACAAAGAGGATAACCATATTCAGTGAATCATAATCTTTTAAATGATATCTTACATGACCCATCTTGCATAAAATACAGCATTATTATGCCATAATCATATCATAACATTACTATAAAGAATATGGAGCGTAATGCCACACATGTAAGGATGGCTTGTGATATGATACACTAACAACTGGCATGACATCAGTCAACACACAAATTTCTGCTTTCAGGGCCCAATTCTGCAAAGCACTAAGGACATGCTTAACTTGAAATATAGGAGCAGTGCCCTTAACCTCAATGGTGCTCATGTGCCTAAGTGCTTTGCTGAATCAGACCTCAGTTGGTAATGTAATTTCTCTTATCACATTTTCCCCTCAGCCTCCCGATGATGTTTAATTATAACAATTGCCTGTTTCTCTGCTCCTCCCGTAAATTAATTTGCATTTCTCTCATGTTACATCAGCATGGCCTTTCCTTGAATAAATAGCCCCTTTTTAAGTCCTTCCCCTGCCATTAAAGCTATAAATAGTACAACAATGTGTAACTAGCTCGGCTACAGACACCACAGTCAGGCAGTGGAGGAAAGCTGTTATTTAATTATTGATGCAATTGCAAAAAAAAAAAGCATTATAATTTGTATAATTATTAAACTAACATTGCAACGTATGATATTACAAAAGCCAGGTTACAGCCCCTCCCCCACCCCCAATTCATTATACTTGGCCAAATTATACCAAATCCAGCAGCCTCTCTAAAGCCAGGAAATAAGAGAATAGTTGACCAATAGTATCAAATCAAGTGAAACTCCACCACATTAATAAAAATTAGCCCTTATTGCATCCAAACTGTAAAAGCATGGGGGAAAGAGAGGTCTTATAGCATGTTCTGATGGTCAATAGATTAAGGCTGAAATAGATCAGCATGGAGTGAATTTCAAAGCTGAGGGTGCCTTTCAGTTAACACCCTGCAAAAGCCACCTCCTTTTCAGATTGATTGGACTCCAGTTTGGCAGCCTGCACTGACCACAACTAAAACTACAGCTACTGCTGCAATAGTTGCTATCTTTGAATGATCTCCATGAAGGTAGCAGTGGAACCAGGTTTTAAGCAATTGTGGAGGTGGGACGGGAGATGGGTTATTGGTGGTGTCACCTTCAGTCATACCTATGGGCTTGACAAGGTGCCACACATACTTTTAAAAGCTGGGGGGGGGGGTTAGTCACACCTGAACCCGCCTCCCTATTAGCTCTGCCACTGTCTAGAGGATGTTTGCCTAACTAAGCACACTACAGAGATAGAACACTTCCAGCAAATGTGGCATGGGTTATTCATTTCTGTTCTTCAGCCCCCTAAACCACAGCTTTGGCTGCAAAGTAACTTATAAAAAAGAGTCCGATATAGAGTTATTTTAATGGATAAAACAATATCCAACTGTACACTGTAAATCAAAACAAATTCCGGTTTAAGTAACGTTTGTCATTTTATTTAACTCTGTAAATAAAGAGGAAAGTGTTAACTACTGAAATAATTCTGACATAGTCATCTATCAGCTTCAATTGTTAATTTATGAGCTGAGGGGATAATCAAAGCCAATTTAGATTGCAATTATTCATTACAAAAACTCAGACTAGATATTCATTTTCAAAGAGGTTATATTGTCAGAGGATATTTCTCAATATCCTTTGTGTTTATTCTGCCTAATAACTGAAACACACATTATTTTGTACTATGATTTCTATACAAAATAGATAGCAAGTGTCTGGTTGTATAAAATGTGTTCTCATTAACCGGTAGACAAGACAAAGGAGAGGCTAAAGCTCTGGACTGGGAATTGAGAGACCTGTATTCTCTTCTTGACTCTGCTACTGACCTGCTATGTGATCTCAGGCACTTCTTTCATTCCTCTGTGGCTACGTCTAAGCTGCACACCACTGGTATGAGTAACTACGCACTGCAGTGAAAACAGGCTGCGTCCACACTATACTGTGTATCTACATGTGTCACTGAAAGCCTCTGGCAGAAGGGAGGTGGCAGAGAAAGCCTCCAGCAGTGGGGAGCTTCCAGAGTTTTTTCCAGCAGCGTCCCACTGCTGGAGCCTTTCCCTGCAGTGAGGAAAGACTCCAGCAGCAGGAAGACAACTGGACGTACACAGCTAAAAATAGCAGTGTAGATGTAGGAGGCACTGCTGGGGCGTGTGGAGAGCCATGTAAAGTATATACCTACAGGGTTCAGGCATGTCTTTACTCCACTCACCTAAGCAGTGCCCCACTCTCTACTGTAGTATTTATGTGTGTGCTAAGGGGGCAGCAATGTATGTCCTGTATATGCTGCCCATAAAGGGTATGCAGTAGAGACATACCCTCATAGGTGCAAGGGGTACTGCAGCACCCCAGTTTTTGTGCAGGGAGAGTGGGGCACTGCTTAGGTGAGTGGAGTAAAGACATGCCCACCACCCCACACCCAGGGTCCCAGTGCTGCCGGCCTGGCACTGGGGCTCCGCTCCTGGCCCGGCACCTGAGATCCCGACTCCCCAGCTGTAGGACCTGCATCCAGGACTCTGCTCCCCATCACGCTTGCGGGGCCCTGGCTGCGGCTGGACCCACACCCAGGACTCTGTTCTCAGCCCAAAATGGAGGGTCCCAGTTGCCACCGGCCCCACACAGGGTCCACACTGCCACCAGCCCTGCGCCCCAGAGCTCTGCACACAGGATCCCAGCCTCCGCCGGCCCTGCACCCAGGGGCTCTGTTCCTGGCCCCCACCTGGAGTCCGCACACAGGGTCCCGGCTGCCACCACTGGGGGCTCTTCTCCCGGTCCCGCATGCGGGGTCCCAGGCTTGGCCCCCTTACCACTGTCTGCATCCCCTCCCCACCCCCACGAGCCTTGGTCCCGCTCCTGGCGCCAGCTCTGGGGAGCGGCGGGGGCACAGACAGGACTAGCTCCCAGTGGCTTGGAACGGCAAACCGTGGCCAGTGGGAGCTGCGATCAGCCAAACCTTTGCACACTGCAGGTAAACAAACCATCCCGGCCTGCCAGCGGATTTCCCTGATGGGCCACATTGCAAAGGTTGTCGATCTCTGATTTATAGACTCAGTAGAAGTTAAATTCTATGAAAAAAAATCTTTTGCAACATCATTTATATATAGTTTTTTTTTTCAATTCTCTTTTTTGAAAATACATTGTTGTTTTTTTAACAGTAGAGGAAAAAAATACATCCAAAACATGTTTTTCAGTTTAGTTTTAGATGCAGTTTTGAGTAAATGCTGTCATTTTGTTTGAATTTCAACAGCTGTAATGAGATTGACACCCAGTGAAAAAAACATGTTTTAAAAAGCATAAATTCCTTTACAATCTTTCACTCACAGGGACTTCCATGCTCTTTAACAGTGTGTGTGTTGAATAAGTCAAATTTTCAAGCTGTTTTCACAGGGATTCAGTACTTACAGAATGAATTCATTGACAAACAGCAGTGCTATTGTATCAATCCATGCTCAATTCAGGCAACATTGGGCCCAATAAAAGGAGGAGCTGGCAGAGAATGTAGAGAATGTAATCACTACCCTGTGACCTAACTTGCATATTCAAGGTCTGAGCAGGGTGTACAAGGACTCAGCAGAAGAAGAAAAGTGAAAGCAAGAAAAATATTTCTTTTAAACAATTTTAACAATATAACAATTTTGATTGTATTTTCCTTGCAATCATCTTCTTTGTAAATATGGGAAAAGAGGAGAAATATTTGAACAAATTATCATCAGTATTACTTATTATTGGTATCTTGCTGTCTGGAGTGATCATGACTGTGAGTGTTAAACTCAGGGCAGGCTGCCAAAACACCAGGAAGACATCCCAAACTGGTGGTATGTTCTATAACTAGATTCTGCCAACCCAGTAACAAATAGAACTCCTGAAGTATTATAACAGATAGTTCTGTGCACTCCAGTCTATCCTGCCACCTACGCAAGATGGACTTAGTGATAAATGGTCACTCACACCAATGATCACAAAATATTAAGCTTGCTCCCAGTCCCAAGAAACTAGTTTCTTATGCCAGATTAATTTGTATCTTAGATATCACATCAAAGACAACACTGGTAGCCAATTCTAGAATAAATTTATTTAGGATTTATTAACTAGGAAAAAAGAAATGAGAGTTATTACAGGTTATACCAGGCAATTTATATGGACAAATGAGAGTCTATGGCATCTGTCCACTGATTGTAATCTGCCCATTGATCTGAGGGAATCTCTGATTTTGTTTCTAAGCTCCAGCTCTCGTGAGAGTCCAAAAAGCAAACAGATGAAAAATCTTCATGTTTCTTATCTTTATTTCCCTCTTCCAGAATTCAAACTGATTTGATGAGACCTTCCTTGTGTAGCCTGCATAGGGATAATTAATTAAGTCTTTGTATCATGTTTCACAATGGCACACTAAGTCCTGATGGTCCTCCTTGAAGTGTAGAGGGAACAATTCTTCCTGTCTCAGCTGACAAGCTCAAAACAGTCATTTCTACAATTATAAAGCAAAACTTATATAGTACCATATTGCATAGGCTACAGCCATTACAAAAGATTAATGCATGCAGCATTTTACAAGAATTTAAAGAGTTTAAACATATCCATACAATTTAATACCTATCTTTAACAATACTAACATACAATTGAGCTGTTCTGGTTTTCAGCTATGAATTTGTCAGCACTCAGCTGATACCTACAGTGTTGGCAAGAGCTGTCTCCATGTCAGTCAGCGTCACAATTGGTATTGCCAATATTAGCAGTATTATTTATTTTATAGTAACACCAACAATGTGCTAGTTATTATGGATTATATAGTTAAATAATTGGAGAAGAAGGCAGAGTAAATATTCACCCGAATGTTGATAAAGAGTTCAGTATGAGGAGGACCTACCACCTCATTGGTAACTGTACATAGGTCATAGAACAATTAGCTTGACTTCAGTGCTGCAGCAGAAATTGCTGGTGGCACTCCAAATATTCTTGCAATTTCTTAAGGAGCTTGACTCTCTGTATTTCAACTGAGTCAAATTAAGTATGAGTGAGGCAGAAAAGTGGCATCTTCTTGTTTCTTCCATAAAATCCAAAAGATAATTCTCATTGGCTCTTGTGTTGGGGTTGTGCTTTTTGACTCCTTTAATGACAGTCCCACTGCCAAATACAACCCTAGTATCAATGAGCACAACTCCATAGAAGTCCATGGAGCTTCACCAACTTAAATCCATCCTGTTTGTTGCCCAGCTTGTATGTTGCCCAACAAATGTGGGGTAGTTAATGCTGCTGCAAGTTACCTTAACTAATCATCAATGTCCTCAACTGGCCCTTCATAGGAAAGGGAATATGCTCTTTATGGAGGCTGTTATCTTGTAATCCTATGCTTTTACTTGTGAATCAGTTCTACGCATGGAGTTTCTGAGAAGAGGAAAGGAGCAGCATCTTCAACGGTATGTAGTAGTCATTATGGCACAGCACAGAGGAAGCCCACTAGTGCTTGCTTGCAAATGCACTAATGTCATTGTCTTAGCACATGTATCAAGTAGGCTGAAAAGAGAATCTATATCATCAACAGAGAATGCTATTTTCTCTGGGTTCATAAAATAGAAGCAATAAGATATGTAGAAAATATCCCCATGGATACTCTAACAAACAACTTGAAAACTAATGACATAACAGTGTATATAAAGCATCCATGTAACGTATAACAAATATATTCAGAGTACCCTAATAACCAATATAGTCATAGGTGAGGTAGGTAGAGTTTGCAGTGTAAAATTGACTGTATTTGGACAGAGCCCACTTCAAAATTTGAATGATGCAATACCTAATAATTTCATTATGATCTATAGTAACTTTGTCGTTCCTATAAAAGTAGTGCCCACTATAGAGTAGGTGCTTCTCTCACACAAAAGAAAACAGTCTTTGCCTTGAAGCAGTCACAATCAATGAGCTGTGATGGAAAATAGAGACCTCCAAGCTTCACTTAGGAGTATAGTAAATGGACTATATTTCATACATGGCATGGAGGGATTTAGCTGCACTATTTCCATTGTCTGGAATATCAGGCACATGGCTACCCTCCCTATTCACCTCTTGAAAAATATATACCTATGTGTCTAGTATTCTATGAATGACCATCCCAAGTATTGTATGCAATGTTGTTGTAGCCGTTTTGGTCCCAGATGTGAGATAGACAGCGTGGGTGAAGTAATCTTTTTTTATTGGACCAATTTCTGTTGTCTCTCTCACCAACAGAAGTTGGTCCAGTAAAAAAAATTACCTCACCCACCTGGTATCTCTAACATCCAAAGTATTGTACATCAACCCTCTGTAGTGAGCATTGTAAGAAATAGTAGGTGTAATGCTTGCCTTTTAATACTGTACAAAAGTAATAAAACAAGTAGAAGAAGAATTAAGAATACTCAAATACACTGGAGAGGGCTCCTCCTTTCCAAACCTGACAACATCATTCTCTATTAACCAGTTCTTTTGGTCATGTGAATACACAACAGATCAGTTCCTTATATCCCGCTTTCTGAAGGGTTCAAAATGCCACTCAACCTAAGGTCAAATGCTGCCTTTATTGAGTAGTACCATAATCTGAGTGGTTTCAAAAGGGACTATATAAGGGTGGCAGAATTTGTTCCTTAAGTATGTATTTTGTTTTTAAGATATACTAGGATCTGCTAAAGACTTAATTATTTGTGGAGAGGCTCTTACATTTTAAAAGACTAACTCAGATTTCTCCAGTTCAATCCTATAATACTTGTCTTCTCCTCATCCCCCACGTATTCGCCTATCCTTTCTGGGTTTTTTTCCACTCACAATGACATACACTGCATCATCGGTTAGTATGAAAATTGGAACAAATAGCCTCTGATGGAAGAGCCATAGCATAAGTGAAAGTTTTTGTAATCTTTTAGGCTATTCTTCACTTTTTACATTTCTGTCATGACAGCTTCATTTAAATCTTATGCAATCTTTGGGGAAAATGGAAATAGGTTATCTTTATTTTTTAAATGATGTGACAGGACTAAAATCAGGGAAATGCATTCCCTGACTGCAAAATCATATTTTCAAGAAAACTTTTTTATTAGAGCAATATCAGACATACATAAAAAGTTGAAGATGTCATTTCAATTAGATAAATGAAAAATTAAATACAAGACATTCCTTAGCTGTCAGTATTTACTTGAAATTCAAGTCTTTCTCTGCAGACTCTCTGCATATTCAACTTTGTATTTTAAAATATACAGAATAGCTACAATATTTTTTAATCCCATGAATGAACAAAAGTATAGAAATGATAGTAGTATACCTGTGGGAATAATAGAAAATATGAGAAGATAAATTAATTCTCTCTCATTCTCCATATTAATGGGTTTCATGGTGTAGCTCAGAATGTATAATTCACCATGCTTGGAGTCATATAAAAATGCATATTTCCTACTAGCCTGTTTCCAGGAAAGAAAATAGTACAAATTAGTTTCATTTAATTTAAATTTCATAGTATTCTTGGAAATTGGTGTAAATTCAGTGTGGAATATTGCTGACAAATTAAAGTTTTGGGATTTAAATAAGTTTGAAGCTATTCAACAAGAGACTGCATCTCTGGTATTTCTTTAGGAAGTGGAAATATGCTGATGAGGAGGGACAGTGCATTGCGACTCAGAAGTCTGCCTATGAGTGGGATTTCTTCTTGGATAATGGGAGCAGCTTGTTTTAATGTTTGACATTAAAGTGGCATATGGTTTAGGAAGTAACCTAGATCAAATAAACTTTGGAATCCCATTTTAGAAAATGTATCTCAAGTGTTAAAGAACAGTCTTCCCCCTACCAATTTCATTCATACAGTATATACTATGATTGCACTATCTCCAAACCTCTGAATGGAGTGCAATCGGGTATTTAAAATGCTTTCTCAAACATAAACAAACAAACAAACAAACAAAACCTGATGTCAGTTTGGGTTCAATTTGAGGGAAGGGAAGAGATTCAGGTTTTTCTTCATTTGATACAAACCAGTACACTTCTCCTTAGCAACCCCCCTATTTCAAATCTACCCTATGAAACAGTGAACCAAATTCTGCTCTTAGTTGTGCTGGTTTAAATCTAGAGTCACTCTATTTAAGGCAACTGATTCACTCTGCTTTTACTCTGGTGCAGCTGAGAGAAGAGAGCCAGATTCTGATACCCTGTACATAGGATCACTCAGAGTAAGAAAGGATTATAATTTATCCCACTGATGATAGACCAACAGTCTAAAACCATACCATTGCAAAATAAATCACTTGAATCAGAAGTCACAGATCCTGTCTATTACTTCTAACTAGAGTACAAAAAGGGAAAGGTGGGTTATTGGAAGGCAGGAGACCATGAGTTACATCAGAGATGTATGGGCAAACTGGTTCAAATACAATGAAAAATCTGGACCCACGCTAGAATGGAATTATGTTACTTCTGAATTTTTAAAATAGAATAGCATATGAGATGATGTCCAGGTTGTCCCCTCCCATGTTAAAAGATGACAGAGGCAGCTGTTCAGATGACAATCACCATGAGGAATCTCTTGCCAAAATTCTTCCACACTGCTAGGTTTTGGGACAGCCTAATACATATTCCCCCGACTCCCAACAGGACAGAGTGTTAGGAGACCAGAGCAATCTGCATTGAGGCCTTTGGTTAATGAACTGTCTCCGCTTCCCTGTGCTCCCCCAGTATCTCTGACATTCCTTGTCTGCAGCTTCCCCTAATGCCCCTGAGGCTAATCCTTCCTGGATAAGAACCACAGGAACAGAAGATATGTGTGACTCCTGGTCACACCCTGCCCAGGCCCCTCCTCTTCCAGACTGGTCATTGAGAGGGATGGTACCTCAGGGATGAGCACAGCGACCAGCAGAGAGGAACCGTGGCTGGTGGGGTGGCCAGCCAGAGCACGTGGTCAGATGGCGGAAGAAACAAGGTGCCTTCTTTCCCAGGTGGGAGGTGAACTCACAAAGATGCACCTCTGAACCGTGCATCTTCTCTCACCAAGGACAATCACTGTGAGTGGGGTATGGTGAGAGAGTAGAGAGTGGCACAGAAAAGGAGCTGTTTGTTGTAGAACTCAAGAACATGAGGTGGAAGGCATTGCCCTATGCATCTGGGGTGGGTGTCCTGCCCACATTTTTATGATTATGAATCCTCCTTGTGGCGTTTTCCCTAATTAATGTTGGGTGACTTCCCTCCTTTCATTAAAAGTTTCTTTTCTGCACTCAGACTCTGTGCTTGCGAGAGGGGAAGTATTGCCTCTCAGAGGCGCCCAGGGGTGGTGTGTAATTTTCCCAGGTTCCTAGGTGGGGGCTCGAGCCAGTTCTGTGTTGTATTGTTGAAAAAGACACCCTAGATATTGAAGCCGGCCATGGTTGCTGCCAGCTCCAGTTTACAGTTGGCAGAAGTGATACACAAGTGTGAAAAATCGGACAGGGGGTGTGAGGTAATAGGCACCCATATAAGACAAAGCCCCGAATATTTGGACTGTCCCTATAAAATTGGGACATCTGGTTGCTCTATCTCCTGTCCACCTCCGGTCCCTTTATTCCCATTCAACCTGCTGCTCTCTCCCTCATTGCATCTATATTACCTCCCACTCCCTCTACTTCACCATGACCTCTGGCTCCTGGAAGAGTCTCTTCTATTCTCTACACATCTACCCATGCTTTCAGTCTGTGTTTGGGCCACTTCCATGCTGCCTGGGCAACAGCAAGGGAACAGGGAGAACAGGAGAGAGGGTGTCAATTCCAGCGTCTAGTGCTGCAGCAATTTTGAGAAGCAGTTGAAAGAAAAGTCTTGTCCAGCCTCTGAAGCCCTGGGTGGAGCAGGCTCATTTTGCTCTGTGAGGATGGCACAGATATTGTCCAGTGAACAGTTGTGAGGGAGTGGGGCATACTCAGTGCAGATGGATTCACCGAAAAATTTACCGGACACACACTAACAAGTCTCTACTGAGCATGTGCCATCTGAAATTTTCCAAAGGCATGGCCAATCTTGGATAGGTTTTTACTGGGACAACAAAAGGCACATCATAGGCACCAGGATGACTCCCCTGCCAAATGTCAAGTTTCTACTTCAAAACATAGGGGTGCTAGAGCTTCAGGGAAGCAGTTGCAATATTTTTTTTAACAGACAATGTAATTAATCCCATTCTCAACAATGGCTGAATCAATTTTGATAAACCTTTCCAAACAAATCCAGCCTGAGGCTGAAACCTGGCATGGTCATTTTCATCCTGAATGGTTTCAATTTGGTAACATCAGCTACTGAAAGCAGGGTATTTGTAATAGGAAGTATATGGCAACTTCATCTATAGAGGGGCACTACCTGCTTCAGTGATGGAGACTCCCAAATGTCTCTTCACAATGAAATAATAGCCTGACTAGCTTATTTTAGAACCAATAAGCCACTTAAATGCAGCCAGTAAGAACTATTTGCTACTACATACGGTAAAGTGGTGTTTTACACAAAAATTAATAAGATGTGATGAAAGTTATTGGAACTAGCATTTTAGATAATGTGTCCAAGTACATTTTTAACTAGAAAAAAATATGGTTCTGAAAATAAAATTAAGCAAGTTGACATTTATATTACTCTTGTTTTATTATGATGCACAAAACCCCGTTTTTGTGATAGATCCATGGCAATTTAAACTAATCATTTGTAGTTTTCAGTCTTTTTGGCTCATGGGAAATAAATATATATCAGAGGATTAACACTCCACAGTCCGCTCCTTTAATTATTTCTGCTATAGTTCTCAAATTAATAAGGTTAGCAGCCATTATCACAATAGTTCAATGCTATCTTCAGAATTGAAGCTATTAGTGGGTATTTTTATGTGGATTTCAACTTTGAAACCATTGATCACAAAATTTTATTAGTGATGGGAATCTTTTGTTACCACAAACAGGAATGGATTGGCTTGGGATTTATTTTGAGATTTTTAGTCTATGCAATACATAATCTACTTTATTGTGAACTAATACACCTTATCTACAGGACTGACTCTTGAGATTCTGCTGCCTAGTCAGAGCAGGCAATGTTAGTCAACATCATCCTGTTGTCACCTACATAAACAACTGTGGGATATTTTTCCAATATCTAGCTTGCAGACCTGCTCTGCTTGTGAACAACTATAAATGTGAGTATAGAGCATGGGTCAGCAGCTTCTGGCACGCGGCTCGCCAGGGTAAGCAACTGCTTATCATAGCCTTATCTATACTTATGGGGTACTTTAACCAATTACTACCCAAGCGTGAGGGTTTACACCTGCTTGAATCTGTGATAGTTCAGCCCCCAAGATTGACTACAGTAGGGTGGTTATCAGTAGAAGGGGGACCTCACGGTACAAACAAAGACTGCATAGTGCTCTTTCTATAATAATTACTTTGATTAACCAATCTGACAATACACGCACTGGTAAAAGAGGAAGAGACCAAACCAGAATGCATAATATTTGCATTACTCACACCATGCCTTGTGGAAAACCCGCAAATTAGTCCTCATCACTATTATCATCATCACCATCATCAGAGGTTGTCATCCTGTCATCTCCCTCCCCCACCCCAACCAAAGCAAGCAGGCCAGGATACAGCTTTGATAATACCCACCTGGTGAAGTGGAGAAACAGATTAACAGAGCCAGAAGGGTACCCAGAAGTCACCTACTACAAAACAGCCTCAACAAAGAAAGTAACAGAACACAACTAGCCTTCACCTACAGCCCCCAACTAAAACCTCTCCAGTGCATCATCAAGGATCTACCCCAGGGGTCCACAACCTCTGGCACGCGGCTCACCAGGGTAAGCATCCTGGCAGGCCGAGCCAGTTTGTTTACCTGCTGTGTTGGCAGGTTCGGCGGACCGTGGCTCCCACTGGCCACAGTTCGCCGTCCCAGGCCAATGGGGATGGAGAGAAGCCGCAGCCAGCACATCCCGCGGCGCTTCCCGGCACCCCCATTGGCCTGGGACGGTGAACCGTGGCCAGTGGGAGCCACAATCGGCCAAACCTGCTGATTTGGCAGGTAAACAAACTGGGCCAGCCCAGCAGGGTGCTTACCCTGGTGAGCTGCATGCCAGAGGTTGCCGACCCCTGATCTACACTACCCTGAAGGATGATCCCTCACTCTCACAGACCTTGGGAGACAGACTTGTCCTCACTTACAGACAGCCCCCCAACCTGAAGCAAGTACTCACCAGCAACTACACACCACACAACAAAAACACCAACCCAAGAACCAAACCATGCAACAAACCCTGGTGCTAACTCTGTCCACATATCTATTCAAGGGACACCATCAAGGACCTAACCACATTAGCCACACCATCAGGGGCTCATTCACCTGCACATCTACCAATGTGATATATGCCATCATGTGCCAGCAATGCCCCTCTGCCATGTACATTGGCCAAACCAGACAGTCTCTATGCAAAAGAATAAATGGACACAAATCTGACATCAGGAATTATAATATTCAAAAACCAATAGGAGAACACTTCAATCTTCCTGGTCACTCAATAACAGACCTAAAAGTGGCAATTCTTCAACAAAAAAACTTGAAAAACAGACTCCAGCATGAAACGGCAGAACTGGAATTAATTTGCAAACTGGACACCATCAAATTAGGCCTGAATAAAGACTGGGAGTGACTGGGTCATTACAAAAACTAATTTCCCCTCACACCTTCTTGTCAAATGTTTGAAATGGGCCACTCTCATTACCACTACAAAAGTGATTTTCCCTCCTTTGGTATCCTACTGTTAATTGAATTGTCTCATTAGACCGATCTTCCATTTGGTAAGGCAACTCCCATCTTTTCATATGCTGTGTATTTATACCTGCTACTGTATTTTCCAAACCATGCATCTGATGAAGTGGGTAGAATCCCATGAAAGCTTATGCCCAATGTCGAAGAAAAACTCAGTTCTCGCTTTTTGTTTGGGTGCAGCAAAATCAAAATACTTTATTAAATACTCTAGTGAACACAAGAGGGAGAGAGTGTCAGGAACTGGGTTGCCCCTTGTCCCGGACGGATCTCTCTCAATTAGTAAACAATTCATAACAATCTTTATACCTTTCTAGCAGACAATGGTTAGTAATCTTGGAGACATTGAAGATAAACATTTGCATTTGTTTATACATAAGCCTATTCGCTATCTTATTTGTCTGCAATACTAGAACAGAAAACAAGACTGCAATTCACAAGGTCGTAATGACTCTTCACACAATTCTCTTTGTACCACATACCTTACAGCATGCAGGGTCACGTTAACTTCTAACATACATTAAGATCCCTTCAAACCTATATTAATTAATTCTTGGCCTCCACACCAAACACATTTGTTAGTCTCTACGGTGCCACAAGGACTCCTAGTTTTTTCTTTGATAATTATCAGAGGGGTAGCCGTGTTAGTGCTTTCTTTGATAATGTGTTAGACTGATGCCCATTGGGGTTCATACATATTTATGAAGGTTTAAACCCCTTTTCCTTATTTGAATGTCCACGCTCCACTACTTTTGGGGCCCTTGGTTTTTCATAGGCAAACTTGTTAATTCCCCCTATTAACATTTATCACTTTATCAGCATAGTAACAGGCAGTTACCTCAAGGAAGTCTCTAACATTTCACCCCCACTATCAATGGTCATTGTATGGTGTCTACTGATCTCTTAGAGACATTATCCAAAATCAGTAGTTATTTTCAAAACACTAATATATCACAAACATAGATATAAGCTCAGCAGGTTTGTTACTAACGTACTTATCCTAAGTCCTAAATCCTAATGTTGCTAAACTAAATATTTTACATGCCTGACGTCTATAGGCCCTGTATTAAAACTCTAATTAGTCTTTATATTTCACCTCTATATCCTAAAGATACCTAATATATTTCATCTTTGGATACAAGATGATGGGATGGTGAATCGCGGCCAGTGGGAGCTGCGATCGTCCGAACCTGCAGATGCGGCAGGTAAACAAACTGGCCTGGCCCGCCAGGGTGCTTACCCTGGTGAGCTGCGTGCCACACGTTGCCGACCCCTGGTATAGATCCAGCTTCTTTGGAACCCCCTTTCATGTTGTTGAAAGCAGCTATCAAATCCCCCCTCATTCTTCTCTTCTGCAGACTAAACAATCCTAGTTCCCTCAGCCTCTCCTCATAAGTCATGTGCTTCAGCCCCCAATCATTTTTGTTGCCCTCTGCTGGACTCTTTCCAATTTTTCCACGTCTTTCTTGTAGTGTGGGACCCAAAACTGGACACAGTACTCCAGATGAGGCCTCACTAATGTCGACTACAGGGGAATGATCACGTCCCTCGATCTGCTCGCAATGTCCCTTCTTATACAGCCCAAAATGCCATTAGGTTTCTTGGCAACAAGGGCACACTGTTGATTCATATCCAGCTTCTCATCCACTGTAACCCCTACATCCTTCTCTGCAGAACTGCTGCCTAGCCATTCGGTCCCTAGTCTGTAGCAGTGTATGGGATTCTTCCATCCTAAGTGCAGGACTCTGCACTTGTCCTTGTTGAACCTCATCAGATTTCTTTTGGCCCAATCCTCTAATTTGTCTAGGTCCTTCTATATCCTATCCCTACCCTCCAGCGTATCTAACACTCCTCCCAGTTTAGTGTCATCTACAAACTTGCTAAAGGTGCAGTCCATGCCATCCTCCAGACCATTAATGAAGGTATTGAACAAAGGACCGATCCTTGGGGCACTCCGCTTGATACTGGCTGCCAACTAGACATGGAGCCATTGATCATTATCCATTGAGCCTGATGATCTAGCCAGGTTTCTATCCACTTTATAGTCCATTCATCCAGCCCATACTTCTTTAACTTGCTGGCAAGAATTCTGTGGGAGACAGTGTCAAAAGCTTTGCTAAAGTCAAGGAATAATACATCCACTGCTTTCCCCTCATCCACAGACCCAGTTATCTCATCATAGAAGGCAATTAGATTAGTCAGGCATGACTTGGTGAATTCATGCTGACTGTTCCTGATCACTTTCCTCTCCTTTAAGTTTTTCAGAATTGATCCCTTGAGGACCTGATCCATGATTTTTCCAGGGACTGAGGTGAGGCTGACTGGCCTGTAGTTCCCAGATCATCCTTCTTCCCTTTTTTAAAGATGAGCACTACAGTAGCCTTTTTCCAGTCATCTGGGACCTCCCCGGATCGCCATGAGTTTTCAAAGATAATAGCCAATGGCTCTGCAATCACATCCGCCAACTCCTTTAGCACCCTTGGATGCAGCGCATCCGGCCCCATGGACTTGTGCTCATCCCGCTTTTCTAAATAGGCACGAACCACTTCTTTCTCCACAGAGGGCTGGTCACCTCCTTCTCATGCTGTGCTGCCCAGTGCAGAAGTCTGGGAGCTGAACTTATTCGTGAAGACAGAGGCAAAAAAAGCATTGAGTACATTAGCTTTTTCCATATCCTGTCACTAGGTTTCCTCCCTCATTCAGTAAGGGGCCCACACTTTCCTTGACCTTCTTCTTGTTGCTCTGGTCACCATTTTGAACTCTGCTGCCTGCAGCCAGGTACGCAGACATGTGCCCCTCCCCTTTTAAAGACCCAGGAAGTTTTGAAATACTGCAGATTATTCATTAAAGAAAAGAGATTTACTTCTCCTGAGGAAGGGTTTTGTGTTAAAAGAAAACCCAGTTTTCAAGACATCCTTACTTTATTAAACATATTACGTGAAAATGAATTGCAGTGTTACATGGCTCTGTAGAGCATTGTGAAAAGTGAGTCAGTGCCATGGGGACAGATACTGTATTTCTATTACATTGCACATATTCAGAACTGGAATGAACTTTTGTTATCTGCACAATCTGACTTGAGTTTCTACCTCCACAGTGATCACAGATGCACAGTGGTATCCTTTGGACTCTCACCTCTGTCAAAGGAAGGAGGGAATATATCTCATAAGCAATCAGGCTTCAGACAAAAACTGTACCAGTGCCTCCAATTTCAAGAATTTCTGCCTTTCCACTGCACCTGTAGTTATTTTTGCTCTGATATGCTCTTTTGAATCTATTGCCTCAATTCTGTGTTGGAGTGGTAGTTCTGAAATGTATTCACAACACAATTCATAAGAGCTAGTGGCAGCAGACACATCATAAACAAAGGGGCTCAAATCCTTCTTTGATATAAAGAGAAATTACTGTGGGGAGGCAGGGGAGAGAATCCACAAGGGAGTTCTCTGTACACCTCATACTGCAGTGTGCTGCATGTGAGTTACAACACTCTGCAACAAATCATTAGACAAAAATGTAAATAATCTCTATCTGAAACACATTAATATGTTTAAGGTCTGTTTTAATTCTGGCTGAAACCTTCTGCAATCATGCAAAGCTTAATTAGAAAAGAAACAGCATTCCGGGACCTCCCTACACTCTGCCCTTCCCCTCATTCCATGTATCTTCCGGGGCCACAGCAATACCCAAGGCACTCCATCCTGTGGGAGATTAAACACAATGACAGCAGCACATACACCCAGGTTTGAGAGCCTCTGTGTATATACTTGTGAATTCCCTGTTCCCTCTCCTCTAAAGATACTTTCCCCCTGCATGTATGAAGTTTACCTCAGCATTACATAGGTATGTTTGCATGGGTGTGGAATAAAAATCTACTTATGGAAATTGAATTTATCTTTATTATTCTCCATCACATGGTGGCTGCCACTAACATTCACCCACAATAGCAATAGGTGCATGTGCATTGTTATAATCAGGCACAAACAGCAGTCATTACAAGGTTCATAGCATGATGCAGACAAAGAGAGCCAGGCTGAGTACACTACAGCAACACACATTACTGTGGCTCATTGTTAAAATTCTCCTTCAAGGCCTCCCTCAGCAGAATTCCCCCTCCCCAACACCCACCACACACAGTTGAGTTCATAATGCACAGAACAGTACTAAAGAGCAGTGCAAGATCCATGCTTTCTGACAGAGATGGCTGGCTTGCAGGCTACAAGGGCAGTTGAAAAGTAGCTGGAAATCTAGTAGGATGCCCATGGAATGATGGAATTGAGAAACCTGCATCATATGACACTGAACCTGTCCCTATGAGGCATTGCAAACCCTTTCCAAAACACCCTGCAGCCAGTTGCACATTGGAATAGCTACCCACAGTGCACTGCTCTCAGTGTTGATTCAAGAGCTGCTGCTGTGGATGCGACACAAGGAGTGTAGTGTGGACATAGAATAGCAGTTTAATTACAGTGTTGGCCGTATGTCGACGTAACTTAAGGCGACTTAACTTTGTAGTGTAGACATAACCTTGATAGACAATTAGAGCAAAGTAAGTATGGTGACAGAATGCTAATTCACTGATGATTGAATTTATTGTTATAGTCTATGTTTTAGATTCAGTATGTTATAGGTAAGATACGGCTCTTGGGTATGGTTTCATTCTCATTTACCTCTGATACTCAAGCATTTATCCCTTCTTAAACATCAAAATACAGTATTCTCTTAACTACTCACTATTTTGTTTATTTTAGCGAATATAATTCCCATTGCCATGTATATTTTGCATGTAATACAAGTATGTAAATATGCACAGAATTACTTCAATCTGACATTTTAAAGTAATGGGGCAGTTATGCATCTGAAATCCTAATCTGGTTTCTGTGTCACATCTATCACTGTAGCATATGAGCACTTGTGTGCAATTATTTATTAAAAGTTTATGAAAAGTGAATGAAGTTAGAAGGATTGTCCATCTGTGTTGATAAAATGCATACATAATATAAATTATTTTATCAAAGCAATTATTTTCTGTATATCTTAGTGATTCTGTATGGTTTGTGCTATTTCCTACTAGGTGTTGAACATTTAAAACTAGTTTGTTTCCACCGTTTAGAAAAATGAGATCAGGTTTGAGTAGAACCCAATCTAGGTGAACTATGCTTATGTGTGATAAGTAGAGCTGTGGCAGTTTCAATTAATGTGAACTTGTCCCCTCTACAGTCAAATTCAGACCTGGTATAAGTGGAATTCTTTCCATTGGCTGGAGGTTGCTTACACTGCCTCTGAAATTGGCCGTTTGAGTCGTACTTTATTTTGAGTTCATTTAGACTCTAAATAGAGAAACAAAATGAAACTATTGAGTTTTGTGACACTCTGTACATTGCTCGGCCATTTTTAAGGATTGGTTCAACCCCAAAAACTTTTAGTGTGGATAGTTCTGGTGAGTTTAGTTACAAAACCAAAATAAAACCATGAAAATAAGTTTCCAAAAAATCATGCAGATATGTTGTTGTTTTGTTTTTGGTTTGAGTTTTGATTAAATTTAGGGACCCTCAAAAGTGTGTGTTGTACCAAATTTTCCTGGCTTTCATTTTTTGTGTGTGTGTGTGTTTGAACAAACTGTGCATGGATTTTGAATTTGTTGCAAAAGCTTCACAACATTCCATTAAGCATAGAAACTACACAGTTTAACATTTTCCTGTTGTTTTTTAAATTGATTTCATATTATTGCCTCAAAATATACCATATATAATTTTCCTGTAATTTATGCACTTCTTTTAAGATCTGAAGAGTAGGTAGTGCCTGTTGCCATGGAAGCAATTGAGAAACCGACTGAGAAGTTATATTTAAACTTGAGTTTGTTTTGTCCTTTTCTTTAGCAGACAAGTGGTTATTTTGAAGAATGAAATTACTTCCAGATGAGCTAATGCTTAGGAACTGAAGTGTCCCCAGCAGACGTTTTTATAGCTTGCTGTTCTTTAGCATATACAAACATTAATATCTTGTTTTCCATGATATAGAAATGCATGGAAATCTCCGAATCATGGTCTTCTACCCTGATTTAGGCCTCACTGTGTCTGGATCATCAGCCATATAAGATCTCACTCTGCCATAAGGTTAATTAACAAAATCAAGTTTTATTGGACTGCTTATAGCAGAGGTTGGCAACCTTTGGCACGCGGCTCGCCAGGGTAAGCACCCTGGCGGGCTGGGCCAGTTTGTTTACCTGCCGTGTCGGCAGGTTCGGCCGACCGCAGCTCCCATTGGCCGCGGTTCACTGCTCCAGGCCAATGGGGGTGGCGGGAAGCAGCGCGGGCTGAGGAATGTGCTGGCTGCAGTTTCCCACTGCCCCCATTGTCCTGGAGCGGCGAACCACAGCTAGTGGGAGCCGCGATTGGCCGAACCTGCCAATGCAGCAGGTAAACAAACTGGCTCGGCCCACCAGGGTGCTTACCCTGGTGAGCCACATGCCAGAGGTTGCCGACCCCTGGCTTATAGCTTCCTAGAGAGTTCCCCAGGAGGAGTCCCTTCCAAACAGTTCCCCCCAGGAAGCAGTATGCTGCCTGAAAGTGTCTGCTTGAACTTCCATATTGTTACACTTTTCTTTTAAAGAAACTGTGTAACAACTTAACAATAATTTATTAAATAATACAACATGTTTCTTACAGATGCTGACCATTCTTGTGGTTACTGCATTCATTACCTTATAAGTTTGTCTGTCTATATACCTGTACAACCTTAAAATAGGGTTGCCAGGTGTACAGTTTTCAATTGAACACCTGGTCAAAAAGAGACCATCCCCAGCCCAGTGAAAATGAGTGAGTGAGGGTGGGGGAGAGCGAGCAATGGAGGGAGGAGGATCAAGTGAGTGGGGCATGACCTTGGAGAAGGGATGGGGCAAGGGTGTTCAGTTTTGTTCAGTCAGAAATTTGGCAACCCTACCCTGAAGTCCATCACACAAAATCTCTCGGATGAGCAGGTCTTAACAAACTGGCCTTTTCTAGTATGCTTAGGTGCTTTCCTGATGCTGACTTCCTCCCATCTGGTCAACCACAGTCTCAAGGCTTAGTCTTGCTGGAGTCTCTGAAACACGCTTTCCCTCCTGTCATTCTTCTCACATGCCCCTGACATTGTCCTTTTCTTACAACTTTGGCTTGGGATTCTCTTGCTGTAGAAGCCTAAGATGTGTGTCTGTACTGTTCTTAAAGGTTTCTTTTTGCTTTCCTGAAGTGCCTATGAAGTGCCTCACTATCTATCCATTGCCCATTGGCATCTGATATGATCTTCGGTTTCCTAGTTGCACCATTATAGCTTTCGGCCAGAACATATCCCAGGGTTTCTCAAACAGAGGTCTCCACTTGTGTAGGGAAAGCCCCTGGCAGGCCAGGCCTGTGTGTTTACCTGCCCCGTCCACAGGTCCGGATGATCGCAGCTCCCACTGGCTGCAGATTGCTGCTCCGGGCCACTGGGAGCTGCTGGAAGTGGCAACCAGTAAGTCCCTTGGCCCGCGCTGCTCCCAGCAGTTCCCATTCGCCAGGAGCAGTGATCCGCACTCCCAATGGGAGCCGCGATCAGACACACTGACCCGGCCTGCCAGGGGCTTTCCCTAAACAAGCGGCGACCCCTGTTTGAGAAACCCTGACTTATCCTGTTTTATTCATGAGGTATACTCACTTTGTTGGTTGGCTGCAGATCTCCCATGGATCTACTGTAATAAAACACTTGTCTCTTTTTGTTACTGGTTGCACTGTAGCTTGCCAAGGGAAACTCCTGATTACCCAGTCCGTAACAACCTTCTGATTGTCTTTATTCTCCAGCTCATCAATCTTTGGTCTAGACTAGAATTTAGCCCTTGTGAGGGAATATTCCTGTGATCATGTAGTGCTATCTGTCATCAGCTGTAGTTTTCACTTTTTGTCAATGGTTTTAGCAGGTTTTATGGCTGATTCAACTCTGGTGTTGCTTTGAGGATACCCCAATTAAAATGTTATATGATTAAAATCCCAGTCCTTACTGAACTTTCAGAAGTCTCCTGAAACAAACTGTTCCATTATTGGAACACACAATATCCAGTATCCCACACTGTGAAAACTGATTTTATCTTATGTAGGACAATTCTGGATCATGTGTCTGGGTAAACAGTCTATCTCCCAGAAATTGGAAAAAAAATAGTCTACAGTAATCATGTATCTTGTGTCTCCAAAGGTAAACAAATCCACATTCATCTTTGTCTATGGTCTTTCTGGAACTTTATATTGTCACAGGGTTTCATTCAGTTGATGGTCTTTCCAGGATCTGCATACATCACACTTCTCCATGAATGTCCATGATTGCTCATTGATTCCTGGCAACCTTCAATTCCAAGATAAGACAAGAGAACTTTGTGCATAATTTCATTCCTAAGAGTTGCTGGAATAACCTTTTTTTCCCCTGCCTACTATTCTGTACACAAGTGCCTCTTATGTGAAAGAAGCATGTTATCTCTTTAGGTACTTGGTCTTTAGTTGCTGGCCATCCTTGTAGGATCATGAGTTTCAGTATCTGCAGCATTCTGTCTTGCACTGTACTTTTCTATCTCTCGCAGCCTTTCTTCTAAGATAGGAAAGTACTATACCATATTTATTGTTTCCACCTCAGCCTCTATGAATCTCTCCTTGCTGGGTTCTCACAGGTATGCATGGCTCAAAATTTCCACCAACATCAAATCTCTGCTTAGGCAATAATTGATCTGTGTATCATACCTCTGAAATTGCATCGACATCTGCTGTAAGGGCTTTGGTGCACTGGGTAATGACTTTGTCCAAATGATTTTGAGAGGTTTGTCATCAGATTGTATGTCCACAGTGCGACTGTAAATATGTTGATGAAATTTTTTCCATCTCAAAAAGTATTGCTAACAGCTCTTACAATTTGTTTAGAGACCGTCTCTGTCATGGAGAATGATCTGCTTATCAATGCAACAGGTTGGTCCCCTTGCAGTATGGCAGCCCTTAGACCCATCTTGGATGCATTACATTGCAGCATCCAGGGTTCTATTTCAGAATGGGAGCCTTCCCAATCCTATCTTTTACTTTCCAGAATGTTTACTCATGTGGTTCAGTCCACTACCATGAGGTGTCTTAATGTCTCAGCTATCTCAAGTTCTTGCAGCTCTCAGACAGACGATTGCAAACTTTGCTAAATAGTTGGCCATTCCCAGGAATCTTTGGACTCCTTTAACACTGCTGGGTATTGGTATTTCTCTAATTGCCCCACTCTCTCAGGGTCTACTTTCAAGCCTTTGGAGATCACAAATATCCAGTGTATGGTGCCTTGGTTATTCTTAACCTAAGCACATCTAAATTCAGTTCAATATTATTATTTTCTAAATCTCTCTATAAATTTCAATAATTTGTAGTTATAGAATCATAAGGTTAGAAGGGACAGTAAGTCATGATTTCATTGTGCTTGTTCTTGCTATCAGTACATTATCTGCTATTGTCTGGATTCCGACCAACTCCTCCAGTACTTGGGTCAATATGCTCTGGAACACTGTTGGTGTCCAAATTTAGGCTGCTAGGGAAGAGACTGAAATCCAGGACCTCTATGGTGGCATTTTCAGAAATGCTCCCAGTTCCACGCGCAGGGCCAGGTAAGCAGGCAGAGCTTCAGAGTCTCAATGCGTGGATGAGACGATGGTGTAGAGAGGAGGGGTTCACGTTCATTAGGAACTGGGGAAACTTCTGGGATGGGAGGAGCCTATACAGGAGAGATGGGCTCCACCTAAACCAAAGTGGAACCAGACTGCTGGCACTAAACATTAAAAAGGTTGTAGAGCAGTTTTTAAACTAGGAGCTGGGGGAAAGCCGACTGCTGCAGAGGAGCGTGTGGATCGGACACAGACTTCTCTTAGGGGAGAGTCTGATGATAGAGAATCTCCAGGTTATAGTCGGGAGCAGAGGAATGAGAAGTATAATGTAAGGGCCGGATCAGATGATAAACAGTCACATAAAAAAGAATCTGGCACATCAGAAAAAGGCAGGCTAATAAACAGGGACAAGTTTTTAAAGTGCTTGTACACAAATGCCAGAAGTCTAAATAATAAGATGGGTGAACTAGAGTGCCTTGTGATCAAGGAGGATATAGATATAATAGGCATCACAGAAACCTGGTGGACTGAGAGCAATCAATGGGACACAATCATTCCGGGGTACAAAATATATCGGAAGGACAGGACAGGCCGTGCAGGGGGAGGAGTGGCACTATATGTTAAAGAAAGTGTAGATTCAAATGAAGTAAAAATCTTAAGCGAATCCACAGGTTCCATAGAGTCTCTATGGATAGAAATTTCATGCTCTAGTAAAAATATAACAGTAGGGATCTATTATCGACCTCCTGACCAGGACAGTAATAGTGATGATGAAATGCTAAGGGAAATTAGAGAGGCTATCAAAATTAAGAACCCAATAATAGTGGGGGATTTCAATTATTCCCATATTGACTGGGAACATTTCACTTCAGGACGAAATGCAGAGATAAAATTTCTCGATACTTTAAATGACTGCTTCATGGAGCAGCTGGTACGGGAACCCACAAGGGGAGAGGCGACTCTAGATTTAATCCAGAGTGGAGCGCAGGAGATGGTCCAAGAGGTAACTATAGCAGGACCGCTTGGAAATAGTGAAAATAATACAATAGCATTCAACATCCCTGTGGTGGGAAGAACATCTCAACTGCCCAACACTGTGGCCTTTAATTTCAAAAGGGGGAACTATACAAAAATGAGGGTGTTAGTTAGACAAAAGTTAAAAGGTACAGTGACTAAAGTGAAATCCCTGCAAGTTGTGTGGGCCCTTTTTAAAGACACCATAATAGAGGCCCAACTTCAATGTATACCCCAAATTAAGAAAAACAGTAAAAGAACTAAAAAAGAGCCACCGTGGCTTAACAACCATGTAAAAGAAGCAGTGAGAGATAAAAAGACTTCCTTTAAAAAGTGGAAGTCAAATCCTAGTGAGGCAAATAGAAAGGAGCACAAACACTGCCAACTTAAGTGCAAGAGTGTAATAAGAAAAGCCAAAGAGGAGTTTGAAGAACAGCTAGTCAAAAACTCCAAAGGTAATAACAAAATGTTTTTTAAGTACATCAGAAGCAGGAAGCCTGCTAAACAACCAGTGGGGCCCCTTGATGATGAAAATACAAAAGGAGCGCTTAAAGATGATAAAGTCATTGCGGAGAAACTAAATGGATTCTTTGCTTCAGTCTTCACGGCTGAGGATGTTAGGGAGATTCCCAAACCTGAGCTGGCTTTTGTAGGTGACAAATCTGAGGAACTGTCACAGATTGAAGTGTCACTAGAGGAGGTTTTGGAATTAATTGATAAACTCAACATTAACAAGTCACCGGGACCAGATGGCATTCACCCAAGAGTTCTGAAAGAACTCAAATGTGAAGTTGTGGAACTATTAACTAAGGTTTGTAACCTGTCCTTTAAATCGGCTTCGGTACCCAATGACTGGAAGTTAGCTAATGTAACACCAATATTTAAAAAGGGCTCTAGGGGTGATCCCGGCAATTACAGACCGGTAAGTCTAACGTCGGTACCGGGCAAATTAGTTGAAACAATAGTAAAGAATAAATTTGTCAGACACATAGAAAAACATAAACTCTTGAGCAATAGTCAACATGGTTTCTGTAAAGGGAAATCGTGTCTTACTAATCTATTAGAGTTCTTTGAAGGGGTCAACAAACATGTGGACAAGGGGGATCCGGTGGACATAGTGTACTTAGATTTCCAGAAAGCCTTTGACAAGGTCCCTCACCAAAGGCTCTTACGTAAATTAAGCTGTCATGGGATAAAAGGAAAGGTCCTTTCATGGATTGAGAACTGGTTAAAGGACAGGGAACAAAGGGTAGGAATTAATGGTAAATTCTCAGAATGGAGAGGGGTAACTAGTGGTGTTCACCAAGGGTCAGTCCTGGGACCAATCCTATTCAATTTATTCATAAATGATCTGGAGAAAGGGGTAAACAGTGAGGTGGCAAAGTTTGCAGATGATACTAAACTACTCAAGATAGTTAAGACCAAAGCAGATTGTGAAGAACTTCAAAAAGATCTCACAAAACTAAGTGATTGGGCAACAAAATGGCAAATGAAATTTAATGTGGATAAATGTAAAGTAATGCACATTGGAAAAAATAACCCCAACTATACATACAACATGATGGGGGCTAATTTAGCTACAACGAGTCAGGAAAAGATCTTGGAGTTATCGTGGATAGTTCTCTGAAGATGTCACGCAGTGTGCAGAGGCGGTCAAAAAGCAAACAGGATGTTTGGAATCATTAAAAAGGGGATAGAGAATAAGACTGAGAATATATTATTGCCCTTATATAAATCCATGGTACGCCCACATCTCGAATACTGTGTACAGATGTGGTCTCCTCACCTCAAAAAAGATATTCTAGCACTAGAAAAGGTTCATAAAAGAGCAACTAAAATGATTAGGGGTTTAGAGAGGGTCCCATATGAGGAAAGATTAAAGAGGCTAGGACTCTTCAGTTTGGAAAAGAGAAGACTAAGGGGGGACATGATAGAGGTATATAAAATCATGAGTGATGTTGAGAAAGTGGATAAGGAAAAGTTATTTACTTATTCCCATAATACAAGAACTAGGGGTCACAAAATGAAATTAATAGGCGGCAGGTTTAAAACAAATAAAAGGAAGTTCTTCTTCACGCAGCGCACAGTCAACTTGTGGAACTCCTTACCTGAGGAGGTTGTGAAGGCTAGGACTATAACAATGTTTAAAAGGGGACTGGATAAATTCATGGTGGCTAAGTCCATAAATGGCTATTAGCCAGGATGGGTAAGAATGGTGTCCCTAGCCTCTGTTCGTCAGAGGATGGAGATGGATGGCAGGAGAGAGATCACTTGATCATTGCCTGTTAGGTTCACTCCCTCAGGGGCACCTGGCATTGGCCACTGTCGGTAGACAGATCCTGGGCTAGATGGACCTTTGGTCTGACCCGGTACGGCCTTTCTTATGTTCTTATGTTCTTATGGTGCTGGATTGATTCTCATTGGCATTTTTAGCCATCAGTATCTCCCAAATGGTGTTTCAGAGATTGTCGAGTAACTGCATATTTCATCCAATTTGATGTACCAGAATCTTTTTTACATCATACTGTAAAAACTCTTGCTTTACATAGATGTGTTAATATGTCCTCAATTGTAGGAAGAGGGAAATAGTTCAATTTAAACAAAGCATTGAAAGTCTTTGGATGTATGCACATTCTCAGTTTTCCAGATGGCTTTCTTACCAATTCATGACTGCATAGCCAATCTGTGCTCTTCTCTGCAGACTGTATAATCCCACAATTGTGAATTACAGTTCATCTTTCAATGGCTGATGAAATGCAATCAGGAATTTTTCTTTTTGGCAATTTAACTGACTTCATACTACTGTTTAATTTCTATTTTATAAATACAATCTAGCTGCCCATCTCCCTGGAACACATCTCTATACTCTGTCCGTAACATCTACTGGACCGAGGTAAAACCATCCAAGGATTCCACAGTCACCCCGCTATCCACTTCCATTATGTTCTGGAAATTTACTTTTTATAAGCTCATGTCTTGGGCAGCCCTGCTACCCAAGTCAAGTTGGTACTGTCTCATCAATGACCACAAAGTCCAGTCTTGTGTTTCTTTTTGTTCCTTAGATTTCTTATTTCAAATTTACATTTCCTCATGGGCTTTCATATGGTATGATTGTTCATTGTTAACAACTGGTGAGTCTCTTCTAACTGTATGTAGGGGTTACAACTTGCTGCACAATGTAATTGAAATTCTCAAGTACTTTATTCCCAGGTAACATGGCTGTATACAACTGTTTCTGGTGCTTACAACATTCTTGCACTGTGTTTACCAGCTGTTGTGTTACCCACATAATGTCCTCATATTCACAGTTGCTCTCATCAGTTATTGTGTGTTTTGCCTTGGATTTGTTTTTCTTCTCTTTAGGCAAACATTTAGGGGCAAAATGATCAAATTTGTCACAGATACAGCATTTTTTCCCCATAAATCAGATACTTCTTTCTGTCTTACATGATTTCTCCCAAAATATTTGCACGTATCTGTACAGTTATCTGTTAATGTTGGCTCTGGTTTTGATTTCTTTCTTATGTATTGCATGGACATTTGGTTGCTAGGCCTGGTCTACACTGGGGAGGGGTTGGTCAATCTAAGTAGATGTACTTAGATCTAGTCACCGCTGTGTCTTCACTGTGGTGAGTTGACTGCTGCCATTCCTCCGTCAACTCTGCCTGCACCCCTTGTGGCGGTGGAGTACAGGAGTTGACGGGAGAGCACTCGGGGTCGATTTATCGCGTCTAGACTGGATCAATCGCTGCCTGCCGATCCGGCAGGTAGTATAGACATACCCTTAGTTTGTTTTTGCTGATTGTCCTACCAGCCCTGCATATCTCCAAAGTTAAATCAGCTTCCCTAAGTAGCCACCCTTGGACTCACAAGTCTCAATCCCACATACTAGGAGGTTTCTTATCAATGAATACTTAATATTTCCAAAATTGCACTTGGCTGCTTGCACTTTTAAATTGGTGCTATACTCTTCTATATCCTCACAAGCTGCTTGATGCTGAGTAAAGAAAATGTATCTTTACCCTGTTTCATTCTTCAAGGGGTAACAAGGAGTATCAAAACAGCCCATTATTGCTTCTGATGGTGCATTGAGCTCGGGGAATTTCTGCACACAGAGTACCACTTAATAGGCAGCAGGTTTAAAACAAATAAAAGGAAGTTCTTCTTCACGCAGCGCACAGTCAACTTGTGGAACTCCTTACCTGAGGAGGTTGTGGAGGCTAGGACTATAACAATGTTTAAAAGGGGACTGGATAAATTCATGGTGGCTAAGTCCATAAATGGCTATTAGCCAGGATGGGTAAAAATGGTGTCCCTAGCCTCTGTTCGTCAGAGGATGGAGATGGATGGCAGGAGAGAGATCACTTGATCATTGCCTGTTAGGTTCACTCCCTCAGGGGCACCTGGCATTGGCCACTGTCGGTAGACAGATCCTGGGCTAGATGGACCTTTGGTCTGACCCGGTACGGCCTTTCTTATGTTCTTATGTTCTTATGTTCACTTATCTCTCTCCCATTGTCTCCACTCACGGAACAAAACAGACTTAGTTTAAAGGTATCCTCTTTTTCTGCCAAAGCAATATCTACATAAAGGTTACATTCTTTCATCTCTTTCATGGCTGAGCTAAATTCTTAGTTTTCAGGTTTAATGTCCCTGAAAGCTTCAGCCCCTCCATTTTCTATCAGCTTTGTCTTGTAAACTAAACAATGTACTCACAGAAGTATTCTGCTCTCTGTAGTGCAGCTGTGAATGGTCTCTGCTGCTGCCTAGGATTTGATTACTGCTGCCACCATGTTTTATGCTTTATTGTGCCTCGATCATCCCATGCAAGATTTCTCTGACATAAGGTTAACAAACTCCAGCTTTATTAGAGCTTACAACATGGCTTCTTCAGCCTCATGACTTCCCAGATGGTTCCTGTCAGGGTTTCTTCCCCACTCTGAACTCTAAGGTACAGATGTGGGGGCCCGCACCAAGTGAGGGTGCTGCCACCACCAAGTGATTTAACAAGAAACAGAGAAAGGAGCACTTGGAGCTCCTCTTCCCCCAAAATATCGCCCCAAGCCCTTACACCCCCTTTCCTGGGGAGGCTTGAGAATAATATCCTAACCAATTGGTTACAAAGTGATCAAAGACCCAACCCCCTGGGTCTTTGGATAATGGAAAAATCAGTCAGGTTCTTAAAAGAAGGATTTTATTAAAAAGAAAAGGTAAAAATCATCTCTGTAAAAACAGGATGGAAAATAACTTTACAGGGTAATCAGATTCAAAGAGCCCAGAGGAATCCCCTCTAGCCTTAGTTTCAAAGTTACAACAAAACAGGGATAAACCTCCCTCTAGCAAAGGGAACATTCACAAGTTGAGAAAACAAAGATAAACTAATACACCTTGCCTGGCTGTTACTTACAAGTTTGAAACATGAGAGACTTGCTCAGAAAGATTTGAAGAACATGGATTGATGTCCGGTCCCTCTTAGTCCCAAGAGCGAACACCACCAAAAACAAAGAGCACAAACAAAAGCCTTCCCCCCCGCCCAAGATTTGAAAGTATCTTGTCCCCTTATTGGTCCTTTGGGTCAGGTGTCAGCCAGGTTACCTGAGCTTCTTAATCCTTTACAGGTAAAAGGATTTTGGTGCCTCTGGCCAGGAGGGATTTTATAGTATTGTACACAGGAGGGTTGCTACCCTTCCCTTTATCATTATGACAGTTCCCCAGGAGGTGTCCCTTCAAATCATTTCCCCTGCAGGAAACTGTATGCTGCCCAAACATGTCTGCTACCACTTCCATGTTGTTAAATTATATTGCACCATTCCTCTACAGGGTACTTTAGCAGAATTCTCACTCAAGCTCTGCTTGAGTAAGAACTGCAGGACAAAGCACATAGCTAGCTGACTCATTTGTATAAAATAATTACCTTAATATTATATTCACATAATATTAGTTAGACTGACTAAATGTGCATTGCCCTGAGAATAGCAGACATTTTGCTAGCATTTGGGGTTTTGGGCAAAAGTTTTATCTTATACCAAAATTATTCTACTTGTAAGTGGAGGAATGGTCGCGCTATTGTAAGGAACTTTCCTGGCTTATACACTACCCCGGTAAAATGGGCTAGCGAAAGGATCTGTGTCCTCGCTCCCACTTCCTTAACCCATAGGCCTGTCTGACCTTGAGGGCTCTCTTTCCATTCTCCTGTGTGGCAGAATCCTCATAACCCCAACAAGGTGAGGCCAAGGATTCCTGGGGGGCTCGACCCCCAACCCTGCTGTGGTCACCCAGGACAGGGGCTAGGGTGTCCCCACTCCAGGGTGCTCTCTCTGCACTGGACACTACTGTGACCCACTGGCCATTACATACAGTTCAAAGCAAGTACAATTTATTAAACAGCAATCAATTTTTTCCTGGGCTGCTTTTCTGGCCCCTCTGACTCTGGTTGCTGCAGCTCACCTCCTAGGACATGTCTGCTTTCTGGGCTGCTTCTGTGACTCTGCTCCCAGCACTGACCTCTTCCTGGGCTGCTTCTCTGCCTTTCGTTGTTGCGGCCCTGCTCCCTGCATGGATCTGCTTCCTGGGCTGCTTCTCTGGTTCTCTGGCTGGCACGGCTCTGCTCCCCAGCTCATCTTGGGCTCCTGCTCTTTCCTTACTTGGCCCCACTGTGTCTGACCCAGGCAATTCCAGCTCACAAGGAGGACGGGACCCCCCTGGATTCCTGACTCCCTGACTAGCCTGCCCACCCTATCAATCAGGCTGACCTGGAGCATTGGCCTCTCCCCATTGTTTCTGAGGACTATCAGTTTCAGGGTCCTGATCTCTCATCAACCCTTCTTCCTTTTGATACTGGCAGCTAGCCAACCAAAACACCCCTACTGAGTTTTATTAAGGGGCCAACAGTCCCCTTACATACTGTATCTGACACCTGGGTTTGAACCTATATCCTACTAAAAAGGTTTTAATTATTTCTTTATAAACATCATATATATAAATCTATGTAATTTCATAGCATGATGTGTAAGAGACAATAAGCCTTTTCACTTCCTTTCCCTATCATATGTTATCCTCTTGGTCACAGATTGGAACGCAGATTATAAACTGCCTAGGGGAGGGACCTCTTTTATCATATTTTATTGTAAGGCTTCTAATCTAGTGCACTGCTGGGTTCTATAAATAAATAATGGAGGCCTGATAGTTCAGTTCCCTGCTTCTATTATCTTATTTTTGTGCACTTCTGTTGCTTCATTGCCTTTTCAGGGTATTTTCATTGGGTCGTGTTTCCTTACACAAGCAACTCTTGCACTGGGACCAGGATGCTCTGAGTTTGCATTCACAAATCTTGCATAGGGAACACACTGTATACAGCCTCCCTGCAGAATTGTTAGGAGACTTTGGCCTTCCCAAGACAGTAAATCCTCTGAGATCTGAACAGGTTCTGTACCCCTAAACCAGCACTATTTAGCACTTGGAGCCTAGAAATAAAACAGCGTAATGCAATGATCATCCACAGATTTCAAAGCACTTTACAAAAGTCAGTATCTTTATCCCCATTTTACAAATGGGGAAACTCAGGAACAGAGAGAGAGGTGAAGTGACTTGCCCAAGGACACCGAGAGGCAGAACTTCATGTCCCAGTCCAGTGCTCTATCCACTCAAGCAGAATTCTGGATAAAGTCTTCAAATAGTTTTTAACTTCAGGATTTTACTGAAGTGTGAATGTTGTATTTTAGAGACAAATAATACAAATCCACTATATTTAAAATATTTATAAGATTTGCTTATTCTGGACTAATTCCATCACAAGCAGTGCAATTTCAGGGAGGAAGGAGAAACTTACAATACTTTGTAGTAGTTAGAGCCATCACCAAAGAGCAATGAACTCAGAAATACTCCATTCTGTAGAAAAGGCAGAACCAGTAAAGTGTGATCTTTATTTTTCAATTCATCTTCCTGCGTGACAAGTTCACATGGATTATACAGCACACATTATAAACTGAAATATTTTGCATGGGAGAAATTCTGCTTTCAGTCATGTAGCTCACTATTGGGATGCTTCTGATTTCCAAGGGTAATAGAGCCATCTATTCCTCCCTTCTTAATTTGGGTCACTGTGCACCTGAGACCAATGGGCCTGGGTTCTTTGTGGTTGGTACCTCTGCCCAGTGGCCAGATGTATAAAGCAGCAGATTTGACCTCTAGGACATTACAACTCATAAATACTGGAAATCCAGGACTAACAGATGAGGATAATTGTTTTATTTTGGGAAATAATATGGGTAAATTAAAAGAAGGTAGTGGGAATCAAGGATGTCAAATGAGTATCCAGCCCATCCTGCAGCAATAAATGCTAAATGTCCAGAAATTAAGTAAAAATAATAAAGTGTACCCCAAATCTCCTCACAGGCCTGGTCTGGATGGTGGAGTTATAGCTCAATGAAAGAGGCTGGTGTCCCTCCCTAAAAAGCAAAAAGCTCTCCCTTTTTGGGGTGGGGGGGGGTGGGGAGGGAGTAAGTCTCACATGGCTGCAAAATCTGGCCATCCCAGGATGCTTTGTGAGGAGGACTACCAAGCACAACTGAGAGTCAGCCCTCCCAGGTACAGTGGAATGGTGGAGCTTAATCTCTCCTTGGTAGAACTGGGATCTCAGTCTCAATCCCTCTGCCTGGGAGACACAAAATGGCATTGTATCTCCTGCTATTGTAGGGAGCAACTCTGGAGTTGCTTTTCCTCCAGTTGTTGTAACCCAACTGCCTGCAGCCAGCTGTCTTCTGACTGAGAGCCACAATGTACGTGTTGGAGTAGTCCAGAGTCTTTGGGGCCTGCAGTTGGTCACCAGGTTATGTCAATCATGCTCTTGCCCAATAATTTCTCCTTCTCTTCCTCCTGCTACCAAATGTGGGATCTATCCAGGCTCAGCTCACATGTCAGAGGAGTTCAAAACCATATGAAAGCTCTCTGGGACCAGCAGTTGGTTGCTTTGCTTGTAAGTTTGACTCCTGGTCATGCCCTCATGGACAGTTTGTTTTTTCTGAAACACAGAAGAAGCAGGCAGCCTCTGTTTTCAGTTCCCCCAGCCTCTGTACTGCTGTCTGAGAGAACAGCTGGAAGCTTTTTTCAAGCTCCCCAAATAGCATAGGGGTTCAGTTACTCTTGCAATCCTATTGATTTCAAAGTGCTTGGATGCAACTGAGAGCAATGTTTGGCCCTGTAATTATAATTCACATATAGCTCACTGTAGATAGTGTAACTACAGAGAGGAATTTGAAAGTACAGCTATTGATTTTAAAATAAGCAGAAAAACTGCAAGATCCATAAATAATTCTAATTAATAGGCTTACAGTAATACTTTCATTAGCAAGCTATAATTGGAAAATCATTCCAAACACATTTGTTTAGGTATGTTATAGAAGGTTATTTTGAAATTCCACAACTATCACCAAAGACTTTATTATATTTAGTCACATGTAATGTTATGATATTACTATTCTAATTAAGATAACATGTACAAGATATAAAAGCATCTGTCTTTCAGTTGCTGCTAAAGTTAAATGCCACATTGTAAATCCTGAGACTAAGTTTTAAGTATAACATAGCATTGAAGGATCTCGTGGTTAAGGTCATGGATGAAGACTTAGGATACCTGTGTGACTACAGATAAGCCACTACCATTAGTAAAGCAGAGTTAGTAATATTTCCCTATGTCATAGGAATATGTGGGATAAATTACAGTTACTATGGCGATGGAGGTCATGTAAATACCTCAATAGATATTTAAAGTCAGAACATTATTGCTAGCACTGGGCTGCAATTTTTTTCCGATCCCGTGAACATTTTCAGGATATTAGGGAAAACCATATCCTGTCCTGAATTGGTATGAAAAGATAACTGCAAAAATATTCACAAACTGAAAATAAAACAAACAAACAAAAAATTGGTTTGGGTCAATTGAAATGTTGTGTTCTAGATATTGCCCATTTTAATTTAAAGGAAAAAAAAACAGAAGTAGCTTATTTTGAAAAGAAAAGTAATTTCATACTAGAAGTTTTTTGTTGTATGCCAGGGGTCGGCAACCTCTGGCACGTGGCTCGCCAGGGTAAGTACCCTGGTGGGCCGGGCCAATTTGTTTACCTGCCGCGTCATCAGGTTTGGCCGATCGTGGCTCCCACTGGCTGCGGTTTGCCGTCCAGGCCAAAAGGGGCGGCGGAAAACAGCACGGGCGAGGGATGTGCTGGCCGTGGCTTCCAGCCACCCCCATTGGACTGAGACAGCGATCTGCAGCCAGTGGGAGCCGTGATTGGCCGAACCTGCCAATGTGGCAGATAAACAAACTGGCCCAGCCCGTCAGGGTACTTACCCTGGCAAGCCACGTGCCAGAGGTTGCCGATCCCTGTTGTATGCAGTATTATAGCCGTGTTGGTTCCAGCCTATTAGAGAGACAAGGTGGGTGAGGTATATATCTGATATTGGACCAACTTCTGTTGGTGAGAGACAAGCTTTCGAGTTTACACAGAGCTCTTCTTCAGGTTTGGGAAATTAACTCAGCGTGTCACTGCTAAATACAAGGTGGAACAGATGGTTTAGTATAAGTAGTTAACACATATTTCAAGGAAGCATTCAAGGTGAAGTGGCCCATTAACATCCATACCAGCATCAACTTTCTGGACACCACGGTGAACTCCAACAATGGAACCCTACAGACAATTATATACAACAAACCCCTGGAGAGCTACACCTACCTTCATAGATCCAGTAGCCTCCCCAAACAAAACAAGACATCTGTTATCCACAGCCAGGTGAGCTTATCATAGAATCATAGAATATTAGGGTTGGAAGGGACCTCAGGGGGTCATCTAGTCCAACCCCCTGCTCAATGCAGCACCAATCCCCAGACAGATTTTTACCCCAGTTCCCTAAATGGCCCCCACAAGGATTGAACTCACAACCCTGGGTTTAGCAGGCCAATGCTCAAACCACTGAGTGGTTTGTAGGAGATGAACCCTTGCTAGTGTGATTTCAGCTTTGATCACCCCCGCCTGTGGAAAACTGTGCCAGCAATCAGAATAGTGTCCCTAGGCGCTTATACTGATCCCCTTCTGAAACCAACCAGACCCTTTGTTCCGCTTACACACCCCACCCCCTCAGGCCGAACTCACCATGTCTAGTGCTCTGGCCATGCTGTGTGCTTGTCAAGGAAAAGTGAGAAAGAGGTGTATGTTGGCAGGGTTCAGCTGATCACGGCTCCCACTGGCTGCGGTTCACTGTCCTAGGTCAATGGGGGCTGCGGGAAGCAGCACGGGCGAGGGATGTGCTGGTCGCGGCTGACCTGCCTCCCCCATTGGCCTGGGATGGTGAACCGCGGCCAGTGGGAGCTGTGATCGGCCAAACCTGCCGACATGGCAGGTAAACAAACTAGCCCAGCCCACCAGGGTGCTTATCCTGGTGAGCCGCATGCCACAGGTCGCCAACCCCTGCTTTATACCTAAATATCATCAATGGTCATTCACTGACATTAAAAAAATAATTAAACTGTGACTGTTCAAATGATAGAAAATAAATAAAAGCAGTTACTTTCCTATATGGAAGTTTATGGGTCAGTGTAATGCCTAATTATGCTGCTATAGGCTGCTCTCTTTCTAAGCTGGAAAAAAATTATGTGCTAGACCTGTGGCCTGAAGCTATAGAGGGTAGAGAACTCGCTATTACCAGCTGTTGGTGAACAGGGGAAACAGAAGCTCCAGAGGGAAAGGAGCTTCCCCCCCTCCCTCTTCTATTACTGAACTGGGGAAAGTACAGATACAGAGAGAGCTTCACCTGCTTAAGCTTTCTACTCAGAAATCCTCCATGTCCAAGAGATGCTTTGGGGCGTCATCAGAACTATATGCAAACTCCAAATTTGGTGAGGTACTGGGACTGAACTGAGAGGAGAGGAAGGAAGGGGAAAGGGCCTCCTACCTTGTGACAAGGACTCTGCTCAAGGATCGTATATGCCATTGATCCCCACTCTACTGATGACTTTGCAAAGAGATGACAAAGACAATGATGCAGAAACAGACCAGAAGCAGCTCTTTGCTGAAGCTGCAGAGGGCTGCAGCAGAGCTGGGTGAACTCCAGTGAGGGGCCCCCTACTCAGAACCAATAAACCCGTAATCTCTACAGCTGGGTTAGGTGGCAGAGCCTCAGAACTGGACCAGGGAGTAATGCCCCTAGGAGCTGGAGAGCAGCTTGTCTGAGTGCACTTCCAGACTCTGGAGCCATGCTGCCTACCGATACCAAGCCATGAGTGAGGTGTAGTGGAGGGAGAAGGGGGAGAAGGATGTGTTAAAATGTTAATGTGTGCTAAAGTGCTGCTTGTTGGACACTCACACCAGTGGGTGGGGGACTAAGTTAAAGGACTGCTGCCAAAGATACCATGGGGTGGGTGTTTTACTTATTATTCATTTATGTATATTATTGCTATGTTTTCCTGTGTTGATGCTGTGTGCTTTGTCCCCTGCTTTGTTTTGTATGCATACTCAGTGCTTACAAGTGGGGAGGTATTACCTATTAAAGGCACCCAGAGGAGGTATTTAGCTTTTCTCAGGTTTCTGGATAGGAGCATGAGCCAGTAATGTTTTGTCAATTTCAAGAAAAAAATCCCTTAAACATTTGTAGCCAGCTCTTGTTGCCACTGACAACTCCTGGGAATGCCGCAGAATGTACACAAGGGAAGATTGAGAGGGTAAGTTTGATCTTTCTAGTGGAACATCATGGCTCTGCACTTGGACCATGCCTTGCATCCTTAAAAGAATGTCCGTCTCTAGGAGAAAAAGGAAACCCAGAATGAAAACAATAGGACTTAAAGATTAACAGCTTAGACCTTTATTTCTGTTCACCAGTTATCCACAGAAAGTGATTTCAATGGATTTTTTATACATAATTGTTAGCGAATGTATTTGAGTATGTCAGTTGTAAGCCAGCAGTCCTTTGAGTATGAGAATTTGCAATTTGAGCTGTATGACTAGGTAGGATTTCTGGTTCTGTGATTTGTTTTCAATGATTATATTTTTGACTGGTTAACACCACTTTCTTTTCTTTTTTTTTCTTGAAACATTGGAGAAAATACAATTAGCAAACAGCAGCATGAATATAATATCATTTTATCAAATGCCATACGTTCTGTGGCCTTCCTCAAGACTTCTTATTCTTGTGCCGTAATAGAGCAATACCAAGTGAAACTGTTCTTCTTGGCATGAACCAGCGTTCTGGGTGATGGTCTATTCTTTTAGAAGAAAAGGGGCAGAAGGAGTCAAAGGTGTTAACATTAGGGCGGTCGATTAATTGCAGTTAACTCAAAAATTAATTGTGATTAAAAAAATAATCATGATTAATCACAGTTTTAATCACACTGTTAAACAATAGAATACCAATTGAAATTTATAAAATATTTTGGATATTTTTCTACATTTTCATATATATTGTATTCTGTGTTGTAACCTAAATCAAAGTGTATATTTTTGATTATAAGTATTTGCACTGTAAAAATGATAAACAAAAGAAATAGTATTTTCAATTTACCTCATACAAGCACTGTAGTGCCATCTCTGTCGTGAAAATGAAACTTAAAAATGTAGATTTTTTTTGTTACATAACTGCACTCAAAAACAAAACAATGTAAAACTTACAAGTCCACTCAGTCCTACTTCTTGTTCAGCCAATCACTAACAGACAAACAAGTTTGTTTACATTTACAGGAGACAATGCTGTCTTTTCTTATTTACAATGTCACTAGAAAGTCAGAACAGGCATTTGCTTGGCACTTTTGTAGCCGCCATTGCAAGGTATTTACGTGCCAGATATGCTAAATAGAAGTCTTAAAAGAGCAACACTCCAATGCGGAAACTACAGAAACCGAACCACCGAAAAAGAAAAACAACGTTCTGCTAGTGGCATTTGACTAATGGTTTTTCTTTTGTTTTTTTTTACAGTGCAAATACTTGTAATAAAAAATAAATATACAGTGAGCACTGTACACTTTGTATTCTGTGTTGTAATTGAAATCAATATATTTGAAAATGTAGAAAATGTCCAAAAATATTTAAATAAATGGTATTCTATTAATGTTTAATAGTGAGATTAATCAAGATGAATTTTTTTTAATCACTTGAGAGCCCTAGTTAACATGACCCTGAAATGGTCCAGCATTAAACAGTTTTAAATAATACTCAGGGTTTGGTATGCAGAGACCTTAGACTGTTCAGTACTGTGGCAAACACATTATAAATCCTTTGAAACTTTTTATTAAAGATACAGATATGGAAAACAGTTACAGCATTTGAAATGTAAAGTATTAAATAAGGCTTTCATTTTTAACATTCTTTGTTTCCTTTCACTTTAGCTGTAAATAGTCTTTAGAGGGAAAAACAATACAAAACCTTTATTTTTGACAGTCACTTAGATGGCAGTAATTGTCCTTTCTGGGAAAAAAAGAGGAAAAAGTTAGTTTAAATGGGTTGGAGCTTATGATATTACTGTTGTTGAAGTCCAACCCTGTTTCCTAGAAGACCAAACAAGACATGCACAAAAGAGGAAAGCAAAGAACAGCAAATATAGAAAATGCAGCTTCTCTCTCGAGTGTTGACTCTCACTTGCAACCTCATTGTTGGAAAAACTCAGGCACTGCACATTGTCATATTAGCCATTCCAAGACCTATCTACCTTATACTAGCATTGGGCCATTAAGGGCATTGCATTTAGCTGCCTTTCTGCTCACAGGAGTGTTGCAAAATGCTGGCTAAGCCAGACTTATTAAACAGAAGGCAAGATTAGACAGAGAAGAAATAAGGTGGGGAATGAAAAGGACATATGGGGAGGAGTGACCCCCAGGTAGTGTTTGGGATTCAGCTGGAGCAATGTCATCTGGGTCCCTCTCTTGGCCTGGTCTTGTCAAGATATCTCTTGGGCTAAGGATGACAAAGGCCCCATGATTATACAGTGGATCCCAGGTTCCCAGCACATAAGGAGTTGTTGGGTGGGAGGCAGCCATGATGCGGAAACTTGTGCCTTTCCTGTCTTTCAATCAGCAATTGTCCCCGTTTGCTTCCTCTCCTAATTTTCCCCTGTAAAGTCTTTTCTTTTAAGGACTGCAAAAGGGAGTGCTGGGTGGACTAGTGCATCCCTTCTTTATTTTGTTCAACAATTAGGCCTAATTTCTGGCACAACAATTTTGCTTCACTGATTTCTGGCTCCATGCTTCTCTTGCTCACCAGGCATGATCTTAACACAGTCCTTGAATTATATCAGTAGGCCTTTTTGTTTAAACTAATTTAGTCTTTCTGTCTCCCTTTTATACCTTTTCCCATCAACATTTGTTGTGATAGGTTACTGTGACATTCTATGAACTTTCACTCACTTTTTACAACTCAACAGACATTAGGGTAAATCTGTAGACCCAATTATTGCATCAGTGGACCAGATGTAGAAAATAGGTGACAGATTTTGCATCCCTGCTCCATCTTTCCAATTACTCTCTCATTTAGATTTAGTGCATTTCACAGCATCTGCGCTACAGGGCCTGCTTTTCATCATAGATTACAATAATTTCATATTCTACAATGTTGGCAGAAACTGCTTTCCTACTTTGTTGCATAACAACAGAGTGAGACTCAACTGCTTTGCTTTCTATTCTCTTAATTTTCTTAATCACAAAATGATTTCACAGTGCCACTGTCTTAGACAGTGAGTTCAGCTGCTCTTACTGCGTATTAAATGTAGTGACAAGAGGGTAAAATAATCCCCTTTCTTAGGGTAAGTGTGCAGAAAGGGGGAAAATGTTACTTCTTGACTAATCATATCATTACAAGAAAAGTTGTGACAGATCTTATGGATTGGATGTGTCTTTCCAACTGCTCTGATTATATGAAATCTGGGATGACATCTTGTGGATTTGGGAGCATCCATAGGAAGGGCTGAGCCTTTCTGGGCCCGTGACAGCATGTTTTATAAAAGAACTCTACTGGTGCTGGTTCACTGCTTGCACTTGCACACTTTCTCCAATCCCTCAAACTCCAGAGTGGGAGCTGGTAGGGAAACTCTGCAATTGCCATGGCCTCTAAAAAAGCCCCACAAAGGTTGTTTGGACTTCAGGAATATATTATTTCATTAGCAAAAGAGAAAAAATGTGGACGGACACATTCATAATGTATCCTAGTCTCAAGTATTTATAATATTAAATTCTAGATCAGCTAAAATTAATTTGCAAAGTCAAGAATGCATGTAAATTCTTAATTACCTGTGCTCCCTTCATTCTACCCCCTTGTACGTCTATCCTGTTCATTAAATGAATCAGGGGTCTTGTGCAAAAAATAGTATGTGACCAGTTGTAACTATTGTTACATGGGGGAGAAGGAGAGAAGCTCTCTTATAAGCTTTATACTAGTGGTTAGGGCATTGTGCTGGGATGTGGGAGACTCAGCTTGGATGGGGGGTTAATTATTCCCTCTGCTTGAGTGAAAAAGGGAATGCACTTTCAACTCCCACATTGCAGGACAATGCCTTAACCCTTAAGCTACGGGCTATTCTGATATGGGTCTCTCTTCTGTGGAAGCTGTTCCATTTGGAATAAATAAATTGTCATTGGGCCAGAGAAAGTATGGGAGTGAATCCTCTAGTCTGGAGGTAAAAGACCAAAGTTTAAGACACTGCTCCAATGACTATTTAATCTATACATTCTGAAACAGCTTGAACAAGAAATTTCCCACATTCTAGCCCAGTGCTCTAGCCATTGGACTAAAGTTTATAAGGATGCTACCACTGCCACCACCATCTCCCCTGCTGCCTCCAGCTGTTTTGTTAATTTAGGCGGGCTGCAGGTGGCCCATCAGGGTAATCCACTGGAGAGCTGCAAGGACAGCTTGTTTACATTGACCATCCGCAGGCACGGCCCTCTGCAGCTCCCAGTGGCCACGATTCACCATTCCTGGGCAATGGGAGCTGTGGGAAGTGGCAGCCAGCATGTCCCTGTGGCCTGCACCGCTTCCTGCAGCTCCCATTGGCTGGGAATGGCAAACCATGGCCACTGGGAGCTGCAGGAGGCTGTGCCTATGGACGGTCAATGTAAACAAACTGTCCTGCGGCCCACCAGAGGATTACCCTGACGGGCCAAGGTTGCCCACCACTGATCTAGCCCCTTAAAAACACCTGGGAATGTGTTTGGTTGAAAAAAACATTTTTGTTCAGTTCAAAATGGACTTTTTTTTTAAATTCCTGAATGTTTTGGGAATATTCATCTCATTTCAACCTGGACTGGTTTTATTGTTGTTTTTTTTTAGGAACTGCTATCAAACTGAAAAATCAATTATTCACCTAGCTCTAGTTTTAACTGCCCTTTCATGATCTTATCACATTTGCATTCATTTTACCCCAATACAACTACAATATTGCGGAGCAGTGAAGTTACTCCTAAATTACACCAATAAAAGTCAGAGGAGAATCAGATACCTATGTTTAAAATTGTACAACTTTGATATATACGATCTCGTTGATGAAACTTTTATTTCAGGCTCTCAGTTTAGAAGACCTTTTCTTTTGTTTTCAAAAGAGAAGAAACTGGGCAAGCCAGATCCAATTTAGATTATTTTTTTTCTTAAACACAATGAGTCTATATCCTTTTTAACATAGGCCAATATCTGATCTTAAATATTTTCCAATTGTTTTTATTGGTGGCTTCACAAGGAAAATGTACTTTTACTAAAACAGCTAATACAAACAGAACACTAAAGAATATTGTAGACCCGAGAAGGTGAGAATTGGAAACTGCTCACTACACATCAGTCTCTTCTCCCCACGCCAACTTTTGCAAGTTAAGCTTTCAAATGTAATGAGAGGGATCTCCACGAATAAATGTCTTCTTATAAGTTTATTCCAGAATCAAATTTCATCCTTCCAAGGGAATTGAATTTTGGATCAAAATGCGTTGTTCATCTTAATTTAATTGGATGATGAAAAATAATTTTCAGTTCCTTTAAAAAAATCAAGTACACAATTACAATTCAATTTTATTTCTACATAATGAAACAATTTCAAACTAGCTATCTCAGAAAGAAATACTGGTGAGGGAGAGCTTCACCCATTCATATCAGTCATCTTCAGCCCCAGGTAATGCTTTCTTTGCTAAGTGTCTTGCTGTATAAAGTTCCCCTTAGAGAAATCTGAGGGCTTGTGAATTCAATAACAGTGACTGAGGTTACAGATGCAAATATTCTCATGTGTTTATAATTTATTGCCTATCAGATACTATAACCTACTTTGGAAGAAATTTTGGAAGGGCAATCAATTATTGCAGACACCATCCTATTATCTGCATACAAAATGCAAAATGGTTAAAATACTATTACAAGACCTGGAGCTATTTCTGTTTGTGGAGGCCATAAGCTTACAGAGATTGAAAGAATATCCAGTTCCAAAACACTGTAGGAAAGTTTCAAAGAAGAAAACCATTCTGTTACAATGAAGTTTCAGAACTGCAATTAACTGATGAGCCATATCTTGCTCATTTGGCTTAAAATTATTGGGGAGGTGGGTAAAAATGTAAGGGCAGTTGTAACTTACATATTATAGGCATTTCTGTGTCACTCGTAACAGTGGTCACGGGAAATGGTGGATGCTACCCATTGCCATTGTAACAATGATATTAACGTTTTAACCCTGACCCATGTCATGTGACTCAACTGGGAAATAAATTATACTTTTATTAGAATGCCTAAAAATCATGTTTATTTCATAACCATAGCGTCTGAACGCTTTGTAATAAGATATATCAAATTACTTCTAGAAGATAGATGTCTTTCCTCTTTTACTATTCAGCTAGTTTCATATGGGGATAGAATACAAGAAATTGATTCCATACGTGCTATGTCATTACTACACCAATGTTTAGGGAAATGCTTTTTAAAACAAATGTTTGACAATGTGGTCCGAAAGCCCAGCCCAATTTTCTTGTTCACTTTGTTCAATATTTATGGGTCCTTCTCTGATACCATTTTTCTATCTACCATCACAAAGTAGAGGTTTAAAGCGGGGTTCCAGTATCTAAAGTCTCCCAGTTGAGCACGGCCCAAGTATGGTGGGGAGAGCTATAGCCCATACAAGCTTTCTGAAGATTAGCTTAAAATTGATGACACATAATTTGGTGATAATCTGTTAGAAATTGAGAAAAGGAATATGTATAATGACTGAAATTGGTCATAACAATATATCATTGCATTTTTAGATTTTCTCATTCCGATACATCATGCTTACTCTACTCCCCAAGTGTGACATGAATCTAGAATACTACAATATAGCTTATGTCTGCCTGAAACAGATGGGTATGTAGTTGGCCCGGCTCAGCTGTGCCTCCGTTGCTACTACCCATTTTACTGCAGCTACACCGGTATATATACTAGCACTAGCGCAATAAGTGATAGCACAATAATGTATACACAAGGAAGGAGTCACACCCTAGTTGGCAGTGTAGACATAGCCATAGGCAGAAGAGCTAGTTGATAACAAAAATGAAACTTTGTTCACTTTTTTTCTTTTCTTCATCAAAATTGGCAGATTCTTATTGATTGGTGAATCTGTCACAAGCATGTTTTAGAGCAGGGGTCAGCAACCTCTGGCACACAGCTCGCCAGGGTAAGCACCCTGGTAACATAACATAAGAACATAGACCAAAGGTCCATCTTGCCAGGTGCCCCTGAGCGAGGCCTAACAGGCAATGATCAAATGATCTCTCTCCTGCCATCCATCTCCATCCTCTGACGAACAGAGGCTAGGGACACCATTCTTACCCATCCTGGCTAATAGCCATTTATGGACTTAGCCACCCATTTTAAACATTGTTATAGTCCTAGCCTTCACAACCTCCTCAGGTAAGGAGTTCCACAAGTTGAGAACAAGAACTTCCTTTTATTTGTTTTAAACCTGCTGCCTATTAATTTCATTTTGTGACCCCTAGTTCTTGTATTATGGGAATAAGTAAATAACTTTTCCTTATCCACTTTCTCAACATCACTCATGATTTTATATACCTCTATCATGTTAGTCTTCTCTTTTCCAAACTGAAGAGTCCTAGCCTCTTTAATCTTTCCTCATATGGGACCTTCTCTAAACCCCTAATCAGTTTAGTTGCTCTTTTCTGAACCTTTTCTAGTGCTAGAATATCTTTTTGAGGTGAGGAGACCACATCTGTACACAGTATTCGAGATTGGATTTATATAAGGGCAATAATATATTCTCAGTCTTATTCTCTATCCCCTTTAATGATTCCTAACATCCTGTTTGCTTTTTGACCGCCTCTGCACACTGCATGGACATCTTCAGAGAACTATCCACGATAACTCCAAGATCTTTTTCATGACGTGTTGTAGATAAATAATCAACCATCATGTTGTATTTATAGTTGTGTTTATTTTTTCAAATGTGCATAACTTTACATTTATCCACATTAAAAATCATTTGCCATTTTGTTGCCCAATCACTTAGTTTTGTGAGATCTTTTTTAAGTTCTTCACAATCTGCTTTGGTCTTAACTATCTTGAGTAGTTTAGTATCATCGGCAAACTTTGCCACCTCACTGTTTATTCTCCAGATCATTTATGAATAAATTGAATAGGATTGGTCCTAGGACTGACCCTTGGGGAACACCACTAGTTACCCTCTCCATTCTGAGAATTTACCATTAATTCCTACCCTTTGTTCCCTGTCCTTTAACCAGTTCTCAATCCATGAAAGGACCTTTCCTTTTATCCCATGACAGCTTAATTTACGTAAGAGCCTTTGGTGAGGACCTTGTCAAAGGCTTTCTGGAAATCTAAGTACACTATGTCCACTATCCCCTTGTCCACATGTTTGTTGATTCAAAGAACTCTAATAGATTAGTAAGACACGATTTCCCTTTACAGAAACCATGTTGACTATTGCTCAAGAGTTTATGTTTTTCTATGTGTCTGACAATTTTATTCTTTACTATTGTTTCAACTAATTTGTTTAAATATTGGCGTTACATTAGCTAACTTCCAGTCATTAAGGACAGGTTACAAACCTTAGTTAATAGTTACATTTGAGTTCTTTCAGAACTCTTGGGTGAATGCCATCTGGTCCCGTGACTTGTTAATGTTGAGTTTATCAATTAATTCCAAAACCTCCTCTACTGACACTTCAATCTGTGACAGTTCCTCAGATTTGTCACCTACAAAGCCAGCTCAGGTTTGGGAATCTCCTAACATCCTCAGCCGTGAAGACTGAGGCAAAGAATCCATTTAGTTTCTCCGCAATGACTTTATCATCTTTTTGTATTTTCACCACTGGTTGTTTAGCAGGCTTCCTGCTTCTGATGTACTTAAAAACATTTTGTTATTACCCTTCAAACTCCTCTTTGGCTTTTCTTATTACACTCTTGCACTTAAGTTGGCAGCGTTTGTGCTCCTTTCTATTTGCCTCACTAGGATTTGACTTCCACTTTTTAAAGGAAGTCTTTTTATCTTTCACTGCTTCTTTTAAATGGTGGCTCTTTTTTAGTTCTTTTACAGTTTTTCTTAATTTGGGGTATACATTGAAGTTGGGCCTCTATTATGGTGTCTTTGGGATTTCACTTTAGTCAATGTACCTTTTAACTTTTGTCTAACTAACCCCTCATTTTTGTATAGTTCCCCTTTTGAAATTAAAGGCCACAGTGTTGGGCAGTTGGGATGTTCTTCCCACCACAGGGATGTTGAATGCTATTGTATTATGGTCACTATTTCCAAGCGGTCCTGCTATAGTACCTCTTTGACCAGCTCCTGCACTCCACTCAGGATTAAATCTAGAGTCGCGCTGCTCCATGAAGCAGTCATTTAAAGTATCGAGAAATTTTATCTCTGCATTTCGTCCTGAAGTGAAATGTTCCCAGTCAATATGGGGATAATTGAAATCCCCCACTATTATTGGGTTCTTAATTTTGATAGCCTCTCTAATTTCCCTTAGCATTTCATCATCACTATTACTGTCCTGGTCAGGTGGTCGATAATAGATCCCTAATGTTATATTTTTACTAGAGCATGAAATTTCTATCCATAGAGACTCTATGGAACCTGTGGATTCGCTTAATCGCTTTTACTTCATTTGAATCTACACTTTCTTTAACATATAGTGCCACTCCTCCCTGCACGCCTGTTCTGTCCTTCCGATATATTTTGTACCCGGAATGATTGTGTCCCATTGATTGCTCTCAGTCCACCAGGTTTCTGTGATGCCTATTATATCAATATCCTCCTTTATCACAAGGCACTCTAGTTCACCCATCTTATTATTTAGACTTCTGGCATTTGTGTACAAGCACTTTAAAAACTTGTCCCTGTTTATTAGCCTGCCTTTTTCTGATGTGCCAGATTCTTTTTTATGTGACTGTTCATCATCTGATCTGGCCCTTACATTATATTTCTCATTCCTCGGCTCCTGACTATAACCTGGAGATTCTCTATCATCAGACTCTCCCCTAAGAGAAGTCTGTGTCCGATCCACACGCTTCTCTGCAGCAGTCGGCTTTCCCCCATCACCTAGTTTAAAAACTGCTCTACAACCTTTTTAATGTTTAGCGCCAGCAGTCTGGTTCCACTTTGGTTTAGGTGGAGCCCATCTCTCCTGTATAGGCTCCTCCCATCCCAGAAGTTTCCCCAGTTCCTAATGAATGGTGCAGACAGAGGGATGTGCTGGCCACGGCTTCCCACCACCCCCATTAACCTGGAACAGCAAATCATAGCCAGTGGGGCTTGGCGAGCCACGTGCCAGAGGTTGCTGACCCCTGTTTTAGAGATTGTGAGAAAGTACTCATCTATCACTAATGAGGAGTAATTGATGCTTGTAAAAATGAAGACATACACAATGCTGACAGTCCTCAGGGTTGCCAACACTTATTTTATTGTCTCTTGATACATTTTTTTTCCAAGAAAGCTGAGATTCCTATCTTATCACTTGATTTCAGGAGCTGAGGCTTTAGGAAAAAAATAAAAGAACAGCAAAACCCCAAAACAAACAAACAAAAACACAACTATGCTTCTAGTGCTTACAGTTGCAGAGAAAAGCTTTGAAAGACTCAAACCACCAGGCAAGTAAAAGAACTGAGAATGTATTTTTAAAATATCAGGATTTTAAGCCAAACTCATGTTTTGGGGGAGCTTGGCTCATGACTTTTTTTAAATGCTCACAGCCTTAAAACCCCATATGTCTTGCATGGGGGTTCCAGTGCAAACAGAGTTACAGTGAAAAAAATCTTTCCTGTGAGATAAGGGATTTTTTTAAGGCTCCAGAAAAGCACAAACTCCAGCTTGCAGTAGATCCTTAGGACAGGACTGTTTCTTTCTGTTGCATGAAGTTTGCATTCAGGAAACAATGAACTTGAACCATACAGCAAGAATAATGGAGTTAGATTATTTAATCTGGATCTAATGTATGCTGAAAAAAGTGGTCTGCAGCATTTCATAAGTGAAAGTTGTTGTTTAGTTTTGTATAGCACACGTGAGTAAATCTGCAAAATATTTTCTGCCAACCCTGTAAACTCAGTCTAAGATCAGCATATTGTTCTTTTTCTCATATATCTAGAGATGCATCTACACTGCATGCTTCTTTCAGTGGTGGATAGTGTACATACCCCTTAGACCGCTGACATGTATAAATAGCAGTATAGGAGTGAGGACTGGCTTAGGGGAGTAGAGAAAAGACACACTGAAAGGTGTGGGTATTGCCCGAGTATATTCGCTACACACACTCTGCTCTCCCAAGCTGTGCCTCCCTATCTACATCTCTATTTCTAGCAGTGCAATGTAGTTGCTGGAACCTTTGTAGCGGGGAAGGGCTATCAGTAGCAAGCTGCCAGAGTCTTTCCCTGCAGCTGGAGTCTTTCACTATGGTGGGGAAAAAAACTCCAGCAGTGGAGAGGCAACAGGACATAGACAGGGAGGCATGACTTGGGCACGTAGAAAGTATGTAGTACTTAAGTTCATACCCACACCCTTCAGCATGTCTTTACGGTACTTACCTAAGCCATGTTTCACTTTTACAATGCTGTTTTATACAGATGCTAGGGGGAGCCACACCATTGTGTACTCTACACACAGATGAAAGATGTTCCTATCTACGTATGAGGAAGAAAGAACAGTATGCTGATATTAGGCTGAGTTAATAGGTCTAGTACAGCAAAAGCTGTGTTATCCAGTACTTTACAAAATGGAAAGCTCTAGAAACCTGCATTTCTGATATCTCCCAATACAAATCTTCAATCTAGTAGCTGGGATCGATGCCGAAGCTAACTGGAATTGATGACAAAGCTATTTGGGATCCAGATATTTCCGAGAGTAGTCAGACTATGCTTGAGTTAGCTGAGAAGAGCCAAAAGGTGTTCTTTCTGTTTGTATCCACCATTGTGATTGGTCGGTTTATTACTGGGTGTATTGTCCTGTGTTTATCATAAAATATCAACACTATCCTTATATTATGGGATCCCTTTTTGACTCCTGTTTGTACTTTGAAAGGTTCACTCTGGGAGCCACTGCTGATCAGAACAGTCACTTTCATGTTATCATGAAGCAATTTTAGGATATTGATGTATTTATCAGGACATCCAATCTTAGAAAGTACAGTCCAGAGGGCACGGCAATTCACTGGGTCAAAGGCTTTAGTTAGATCAATAAAAGCCATGTACAGTGGTCGGTTTTGCTCCCGATACTTTTCTTGCAGCTGCCCTGCTATGATGATCATATCTGCAGTTCCACGACATGGTCGGAAATCACTCTGGTAAAATTTCTTCTGACAGGGGCAGAAGGTGGGTTTCAAGGATCCGCGCCAGAACTTTGCCTGCAGTGGCTAGGAGGGAGATACCATGATAATTTTCACAATCCACTTTATCTCCTTTCTTGAAGAGGGTGACAATCAAGGCATCCCACATTTCACTGGGTATCTCCTACTTTATCCAGATTTTAAGGATAAGCAGGTAAAAGCTGACGAATTAGCTCTGGTCCACCATTTTTGAAGATTTCAGCGGGGATTCCATCTAGATCCGCTGCTTTGTTGTTCTTCATCTGCATGGTGGCATTGTGCACCTCATACAAACTGGGACGGTCTCCGAGCTCATCCCTAAATCGTCGTTGAGGGATTTTGCTCAAGGACTACAACCACAGAATTACAGTTAAGGAGATTTTCCAAATGTTCTTTCCAGCGAGAATTGATGGCTTTGTTGTCCTTCAGAAGTGTGGTTCCGTCCTTACAGTGAAGAGTATTCATACCATGATGAATTGGCCCTTGGTGGCACTAAAGAAACCACATATATTGTGGATGTCTGTGAGATGTTGTAGTTCTTGCCCTTTATCAGTCCACCATTTGTACCTAAGTTCTCTGGTTTTATGTTGTACTTCTGCCCTCGCCTTGGCATGGCCTTCTCTTTATATTACAATTAATGTCATTCTGCCAAGCACAAAATGCCATTCTCTTCTCATTGATGAGTTGCTCAATTTCAGCATCATTCTCATCAAACCAGTCCTATATTTTCTGGTGTGGTAGCCTATGGTTTCTTCACAGGCACTGATGATTACTGTTTTCAACTGGCTCCAATGTTCCTCAATTTCTTCTGGAAACTCTGATGGGAGTTTTTCTTCTAAGACTGCTTCAAAGTGGTCATGCTTAATAGGGTCCTTCAAATCTTGAACCTTCATCTTGCGTCTGACCTGCTTCTTTTGCAGCCTCCATTTGGGAGTGATCTTAATTTTCATTGTGGATCAAATAAGGCAATGATCAGTACAAAAGTCATCAGCACTTGTCATTGCTCTTGTGAGAAGTATGTCACTATGATCTTGGGTACGAACTATGACATAGTCGAGAAGATACCAGTGCTTTGACTGTGTGTGTCTCCGAGATGTTTTGAACTTTTCCTTTTGTCTGAAAAGGGAGTTTGTAGTAATAAGTTCATGTTCAGCATACTTGGTCAGGAGCAGAATTCCATTTGAATTACTTTTGCCAACTCCTTTTGCAGTTATCCTCCGTCTGCTCTGCTGTTAGGGACTTCTTTGATCACACTTTGTCTGGAACCTCATCCTTGACCGTTCTGCCATGGGTGACCCTAAGGGAGTACATGACTCCAAGCAGCATCACTCTCAGGGTCATTGAGACACACAAGCCTCTCCACCACTACAAGGTGGTGATCCATGGAGAGGTGGACACAATACCCCAGTTGTGGCCTCAACAGTGCAGAATAAAGGGGAATAATCACTTCCCTTAATCTGCTGGTAATGCTCCTACTAATACAGCCCAATATGCTTTTGGCCTTCTTCTCAACAAGGGCACACTGCTGACTCATATCCAGCTTCTTGTCCACTGTAATCCCCAGGTTATTTTTTGCAGAACTGCTGCTTAGCCAGTTGGTCCCCAGCCTGTAGAGGTGCATGGGATTCTTCCATCCTAAGTGCAGGACTCTGCACTTGTCCTTGTTGAATCTCATCAGATGTCTTTTGGCCCAATCATCCAATTTGTCCAGGTCCCTCTGGACCCTATCCCTACCCTCCAGTGTATCTACCTCTCCCCCCAGCTTAGTGTCATCTGCGAACTTGCTGAGGGTGCAATTCATCCACACATCCAGGTCATTAATAAAGATGTTGAACAAAATCGGCACCAGGACCAACCCATGGGGCTCTCTGCTTGATACCAGCTGCCAACTAGACATCGAGCCATTGATCACTACCCTTTGAGCCCAACAGTCTAGCCAGCTTTTTATCCACCTTATAGTCTATTCATCCAGTCCATACTTCTTTAACTTGCTGGCAAGAATACTGTGGGAGACTGCATCAAAAGCTTTGCTAAAGTCAAGATATATCCCATCCACCACTTTCCCCATATCCACAGAGCCAGTTGGTCAGGCATGACTTGCCATTGGTGAATCCATGTTAACTGTTCACTGAACACACTGATAGGATGATCTTTGTCGTTTGACTCCCAAATTTTACTCTACAATGAAAGAAGTTGAGAAAATAATCCAGTTCTGGGCCTGCTTCATGCTGAAATTGGATCTGGAGTGATTGCTGGAATGGCACTGGTACTTCACTATTTGAGAGAATATACATGTTTATACGCTTTATAGCGCTGCATGTATATCCTTTGTGCTGGTGGTCAGCTCCATGTATCTTGTATAGCACTGAATGTAGAGTCACTTTGCCAAAATAAATAGTATTTATTATTCAAATTAAAATATTCTGAGCTAAAGTGTTTTGTGATTAATCTGTAGCTTTTTAAAAAAAAATTGGACGGTTTAATAAGGACTGTTGTAGTGATGCTTTTTTAATACAGCTCTCCAGGTCTATAGAGGTAACTAAATAATTAAAATTAAGCCCAGAGTATTTAAGGAATAATTGCCATCACTCCTTTTTCTGATTAACAAAAGGTAACTATGAAGAGTAAACAAGAAAGGGAACAAAATAGTAGACCAACTAGTTCAAGACAACATTCTTAACATAAACAGCTGGAAATGAAATAAGTGAATCTAACGTTGAATATACAAGAAAACTGGATTGTTTAGGTTTCATTTCACTCAGAAACATTTTATTTGTTTCCCTGAATGACACAGTAAGAACAATGGGGAGTTCATTTTTCAGTGAGTTGAGAAATCAAAGATTCTGCTCCACTTCTACGAGTGTCCTGACTAATGATTTGCAAAGTTTAATGTTCTGTGCTGAGATAAACAAACCAAACTTTCCTCTTATTTTTTGTTGGCATAATTTAGATCCATTGGAGTTGATTGGATTTCTAACTACCTCTCACAGAATTTGCACACATACGGCTTATGTGCTCTTGCTAGGATTTATGTACCTGTGACTCAGATGTGCCTGCATTTTTATTAACAGAGTTTTTTTCCACTTACCCAAAGTTTTATGTTCATACCAAACAGAACTGAAAGACAGTTTAAAAAAAACAAAAAGGCTTTTCTTTTTTCAAGTAGTGGCATAATGTGCACTTAGGGGTTTTCCTAGTGTTTGAATCTGGCAATTTTCAAGAGCCTTTAAAGCAATACACTATATGACTCCATTACATATGTCAATGCTACTCCCATAGAGAACTGAATGCTTTCTTTTCATATATGTATACCTGACTATATATTTAATGCCATTTTTCTCTGTCTATAGTTGAAAAGCATTAACTGGAAATTCCTATTGTCTTTTCTGCTTTGTTTGCTAAAACATAACTAGTATAGTACGTAGCCACTTTTCCAAGTCTCTGTTAATAGTAGGTGCTTAATAATATTTTTGACTGAATTTGGTGGACACATTTGCTTTTTCTCAGTGTTATGGGGGAAAAATCATGCCAATAATTACTCTGCGTGTAGTACATGTGTAACTGAGAGCAGAGTTTGCCCCCTCCTCCTGCCTATATTGCATTTTTACAGTATATGATCTAAATGATTCCCCCACAGCTGGAAAACTAAGACAATGTGAGACTTTTTCAAAAGCTGCATACAATTATTCTAAAATTAAGGTATTAGCTGTTGTTGAAATGGTGATTCTCTCATATCCCTCTTGTAAAACAATATTGCACTCTCTTTTTCCAGAGGAACTAGTCTCTTGTGCTTTAATGATAGCATCCGTTCTGGTGGATTTCAATATTTCTTTGCATTACAGTTGACTCACTAGATTTTTTAATTATCCCCAACTCTCTGGTCTGCTATCCTTATACAATTAGGACTTGTCTATACAGTTCTTCAGTTTGCACTAGATGAGTATGAATTAAAGTGTGTACTGGCATGTTGCATGCTAACTGGCCCATGTAGGCAAGCCCTTATATTCTGTGAAAAACTTTCCTTGTGACTGTGCATTGAATTCCCCAGCTTCTGTTCACTAAAGCCAAGTTGCTTTATTAGTCTCACATTCTTAATCAGTAGTTTGCTATCAGTAAGAAATACTGTAGATCAAGTATTGCTTCTCCTCTGGCTGGAGTCTTTATGGATTGTAAAATTGTTTTCTAAGCAATCTAGCGATCTTGTTCATTATTCTTATTCTCAACCCATGGTTCCCAGATCTCTGGAGGTCCACAGAACTATGTCTAAGATTTTCAAAGGGACACATCCATTTGAAATTTTTTAGGGGCCATCAACTGAAAAAAAAAAGTTGAGAACTACTGGCTTAGAGTACACTGTTACTTGTTCCAGTAATGTTTCCTTTCTACCTTCCCCCTGTCCTAGCATTGTGACTTAAGGCCAGATTTATGAAAGGTATTTAGGTGCCTAAAGATGCAGAGGGATGCCAAGTGGGACTTTCTAAATTTCCTTGCCACCAAATTCCTATTTGGGAGTTAGGCACCCACGTACTCTTGAAAGTTCCACTGGGCACCTAAGTACATTTTAAAATCTGCCCTTAGGTATCCAATATCTTCTCCTTTCTTTTCTTTCCTTGTCATCATTGCCATAGAATTTCTTCACCATTCTTTATCAAATCACATTTCCATACCATTGTAAACACTTTGGACAAGTACAACTGCACTATTCACCTTGCTTATTTAAATGACATCTATAAAGATGTTCCTCTCTATGGATGATCTTGTGATGTGAAGCATCAAACCAAGTTTCTGTTGTGCTAACTAGATCAAAATCTTCAGCACTGGTTCTTCTTGCATTATTCTCATGTTTTGTTTGCTTTTGTATACATATAGTGTAGTCTAATACTACTCTTATGCTTTAGTTTTAAGTCCCAGAACTCCCTGTCTGCTCTAGTCTGTTATAATTATCATTAGATAGCTTGAGTTAAACAGAAGTTCCTCTTTTTTTTCCCTTTCCCATCTAGTTTAAAATCCATCTAAATAACTGTGCCTATTTTGAGCCAGTAGCTCAAGTACCACTTCTGCTTATTCAAACAGACTATCACTACGGAATGCACACAAGTGCTCTGTAGGTATCAAATGCAATCACATATGGAAATATTTGAAACAAATTACAATCCAATGGCACATTAGAAGACCCATATACAAATTGAATAGTGTTTTGCATGCCAAGTTATCTCATTGAAGCCAATGTCACTATTTATAGAGTCACAGTACTATTCAACCTGAGTAAAGGTATCTGAATCTGGCCTCAAAGATGAAAAACAAAACAGGGTAACAATTCAGGTTAGGTAGGTTTGATAAAAATGAAGGAAAAGGGGGAAGTATGAGGTATTATGAGGGGGGAGAGAATGATTGATAAGGACAAGGATGTTTTTCCAGGGATAGGAGGCATCATGATAGAAGGTATAAAGTGGAGACTGGGCGGAGACTGAGAGAAGGAGGTTAAGGGTAAAGTAAGGCAGAAGAACTAGTGACAAGTACAAGGCATGGGTAAATAGGAATGAGAGGGCAGATTTGTAGACTGGGCAGAGCTATGTATGGCCTTATAGGTGAGGACAAAGAACTTGAATTAAGAGCTGGGAAGTCAATGAAAGGATTTTTCAGCAATAAAAGGATTCTGAGGTATGAGAAGATAGGGAGGAATAGAATATCATTACTTTATTCTTTGACATCTCAATCCTCCTTTAAATAAAGCTGTTTTGTATAATAACAATATAATTTTCCGCAAATGGAATAGAAATATTAACAATATAGGGCCACATTCTTTCCAAACAACTGGAATTAAGAAACAAAACCAACTTTACCACCATGCACATTACCATGGCAATAAACAATACTTCAGTGCGATCTTCTGTTCTACTTATCAAGCAATGCTGGGAACTGCATATTTTGAAGGCTTACAACTGTTAATGAATTGAAATGTGTTTATTTATGGTTTTCTGAATGCAATACAAAGATTACTATGATGTAAATGCGAGTATTTTCATGCTGAATTAATTCTGCTTATGTATAATATGGAAATATAAGAGGGGAGTGGGAGAAAGATTCCATTTTGTATGTCCGGTGGGACATATGAGATCTTGGGTTCTTTTCCCAGCTCTGAGGGGCAAGTCACATCACTTATTTGTGCCTCAGTTTTACTATTTATAAAATTGGGATAATGGTGCTCACCTCCTTTGTAAAGTGTTTTGAGATCTACAGATGAAATATGCTATATAAGAGCTAGGTATTGTTGTTTTCTTCTTTTACTCCCCCTCCACCCCGCAAAAAAAAATGTAACCCAGATGGTGGTAATTCAATCTCATGTGAGGTGAAAAAAGGTCTTGTCAGTACTGAATGCCTGGTAGTGCTTGTCTTGTTGAGGACATAAATGCAAAGAGCCATGCCTTAAGCAGCAACTAGAGAACTCCCCTCACTTCCTGCCAGAGGACTTGCAGATCCCAGATTCTCTCTTTGTTATGTTGGGAAGTACTGAAGATGAACCCAATTTCTCTGAAGAATTCCTTTTGGAGTTTCCACTAAGTAGCATCTGGGAATTTCTGCTGAGTTCCAAGCAGTTCAGATATCTGGGATGTGTACGGGGAAACTTTGGCAAACTAGTAAAGTGCCTAAAGCCACTATGGCTTATTGTTAAAGGCAGCCTAGTCAGCAAGCTGTAAATTGGCCATTTAGCAATCTCATCTTGACCAAGGCAGGAGGGGAGGGGGGTTTGGGTGCCACAGCAAGGGCAGCTTGACCCCACATCCTTCCTGATAAGAATTGTGTTGAAGTTGCTGATACATGCATTTTAAAAGAGCAGGAGGTACCCTCAGGAATGTCTATTGAGGTCTCAAGGCTGCAAACCCTGGAAAGACCCACACCTGGTTAATCAATAATCAGAAGAAACATCTTGCTGGATCACTGAAAGTGCTTACTTAACAAGGTTTCTTTAAGGGATATGTCATTCTATTACTAATGTATAAATAAGAAGGAAAAAGCTTGAGATAGTTGGACTCGTTTGGGGACTCTTTTGGACTGTCTTTGGACTCTCCCTCTGGATACATCTTGCAGTCCCCACCAGCAGACGGAAGATTTGGCCACCAGAAGCCTGCCGCTGTGTCACTTGAAAGCCACACTCAGCTTTGGTAATTATCAAGGGTTGGGGGTGTTTTACTACTCTTGTTGCAAATGTGTGTAAGTGCTTGAGACTAGTAAAGTTTAGCTTTAAGTGGAAGCACTCTTGTGTTGTCCTGTTTGTGCCAGCCATCTATTGGTCGGACGGCCGTGTCTCCCCTGATTTATTTCCTGACACCTCATTGCACAGAGTAAAAGTTACCAAGAGCTTTGGGTTGAAAGAATCCCGGGTAACAGGAGGTTTCAATCCAAATTATGTTTCCTGGTGTCAATTCAGGTAGTTTTTTTGTTCTGTAATGAACATTGACATTTTGTTGCTGAATTTTTATTTCAGCATCCCATTTTCAAAATTCCTCCAGGTCAGACCACTTAGATTAGAGCTGTATCAGTTCCAACGTATTTTTAGTCTTCATCCCATCAGAAGTTTTTCTGGAGATAGCCCACATGCAAGTGATGTAGACAGATATGCCAGGAAAGTTTTACAGAGGTCCATTGATTTTTGCGGAATTATTTATTTATTTAAAATATGTACTGTTCTCACCACCTTCCTGTTGCTCTGGGGGTAATGTGGACTACTGCTATGATGTTCAAAATCAACATCCTGTGCATGTAATGCGAGTAATGTTTTAGATGTAACTTGAGGCTAATTATCTGATATAAGGACTTTAAGAACTTCATGTCTTGCAAAGATTGACTTTGGTTTTTGGACGGCCTGTGTTGATGAGGTCTTTGTAAATATAGCCAAGTCAATATATCTGGAGAAGTAATTGACTCCAATAATCTATATGTGTCCTTTCAAGAAAAATAAAGCTGTTGCTATCTGCTGCCAAGATCTGTGAGATACCTTTGTGGAGAATAAAGTCCCCCTTCCTCACTTCTTACATACTTTGCAGCCCTCTGCTAAGGTCTGAATTTGCCTGCTCAGACCTGGCCACCATATGGATTGTTGTGCTCATGGACACCATCTCTTTCTGAAGTACTGTAAACAGGCCATCAGCCTTGTGAACATCATTTCAATCCTGCCACTATGGTAATAGTTTTGCTGGAAGTTGACCCCGTCTTTCCCAACCTGTTAGCCAGAGTTGAAGTTTTCTGGCAAGTCTCATCCTTTAGTTGTTCATTTCTAAATTGTTGAAGTCAGCTGGCAGCTGCTGGAATTGCTGCCAAAAAAATCAATGTAGACTTTGAAATCTTTCTCTAAAGCCTTTTTTTTTTCTGTTGATTGCTACTTCACCAGAGAGCTACATGGTATCTGCTGCTACGAGTGCTTTCCCAAGTACATGAATGACAAGGTGGGTGAGATAATATCTTGCATGGATCAACTTCTGTTGGTGACAGAGACAAGCTTTCAATATATCACAGCTGTTCAGGTTACCTTGTCTCTTTAATATTGTGGGACCAACATGGTTAAAGCACTGCATTCCCAGTTATGTATTCAACATTGAAAGAAAATCACAATAGCTGTTGTCAAAATCTTTGAATCCTAGGTAGAAGGTCATTCAATGGTTTTGATGAGCCCAATAATGCCACTCAGGGCATGAAGTCTATTTCTATTTTAAAATCCAAGCCAAAAAGATATATGTACCGAGCCATTCAGAAGCCACAGTCACTGGTGCTTCTGAATGGCTCGGTACATATCTACTACTATTGTTGGATAGTTAACAGACTATTATTCCAAAACAGGTGAAGATGTCAATAGTTCTTTTATTTTATTAAATGTGTTTTGTTGTGTGCTCTCTCAGATCCACATATTGTGACCATTATAGAGCTCTCTACGGGTTTTGTTAAATGAGATAAATTTGGTAAGAATGACCTAAAATGATTTGTCATATCCAGGAATCTTCTTTCAACAGAAATATCTTGGGTTTGTGGGTAAGACAAGTAATGCCTTCTATTTGTCTGAATCCATTGGAATTACCTATTTGCAAATTATCCTGTGGCACCTTATAGACTAACAGATGTTTTGGAGCATGAGCTTTTGTATTCACCCACAAAAGCTCATGCTCCAAAACGTCTGTTAGTCTATAAGGTGCCACAGGACTCTTTGCTGCTTTTACAGATCCAGACTAACACAGCTACCCCTCTGATACTATTTGCAAATTGTGTCCAATACACTTGATTTCCCACTTTCTAAATTCATATTTCTTATTCAGTGTGAGGCTGGGTTTTTGAAAGCATATCAGAACTGTAGGTAGTTGCTCATCATGTTTATTTTTATCTCTGCCTTTACCAAGGCATCTGTACAGTAAGGACACCAAGAAAACCTAACACAATCTGAGAGATTTTCCTTTTGGAAATGTTCTGGTACTGAAGATTTGTCAAATGGAAGCTAATTGAAACTGTATCTTCCAAATGGGGTAATGAATGCTGTTAATGGTAGAGATGTTTTAGAAAGGGTTTTTTTTTCCAGCAGCTTGCTGTAGCATCTAACATTGAGAATAATTTGGATAACTGAGCTAATATCTGGTCTACTGTGGGAAGCGTCTTTCACTGCACATGTTTTTATTAAATTGTATAAATTCCACGTAAAACCAGATTTTGCCATTTTGCCTTTATTACTACACCCATCCCTGCACACCAGTCAGTGGATTCTTCTATCTAGGAAATAACCCCCATATCTTCCATTCTCTTTGATTCTTCTTTGTCTGTCTTTCCCAGCAGGGGTATAGGAATGTGGCGTGGGATTGTGAGAGCAAAAAGGGGTTGCTGATGGCACCAGTTTTAGTTTGTGCTCTCCTGACAGCTTTCCTAGCCCCGTGAAGATGTATGGATACATCTCCTGCATAGCTTGTTTTTTTGTCATTGTTACATTCCAGTTTCTCTACTAAATGTAGTCCATCTATTGCTGGCAACCCTACAAGAGAGTTGTTAGTCCTTCTATTACATATATTATTTGTTGGAGACGTTTCTGCCCTTTCTCCAGTTTCCCAAGGAACTGACCACATACATCCAATGGATTGTTACTTCCCTCACAGAGAATTTTATTTGGTGCTTGCAGGTCTCCATCCTGGTCTCGCTTATAACTTTTTTATGGAATTGTAGTGACTGCTGCCCCAGAATGAATTTTAAATTTAAGGTTTCAATCATTTAGATAATTGGTTTTCAACCTTTTTTCATTTGTGGTCCCCTAAAACATTTCAAATGGATTTGCGGACCCCTTTGCAAATCTTAGACATAGTCTGTGTCTGCAGATCACAGTTTGAAAACCACTGATTTAGATTCATGTTTTTGTGTATCAAGGTGTTGTCATTTCTATTGAAGATATAGTCCCTAGAAATATGTATTCATTGTCATCTGATGATAACACTTCCTCTTGGATTGCTTCCATTACTCTTGGTGACTTGAATATTATTGCAAGATGTCCCTTTTGTGGAATCTCCTAATTTCTGCCTCTTTTGCTGGACATTGTTTTGTGCTGAGGCTTGGTGTTTTGTCACATCTTTCACTTCTTTTGCAACCTTCCCTCCAGTTAAGATTCTTTGATCTCCCACTGTGTAGTAGTGAACTATTCTTATGTTGTCACTTTCGCATATTCTTTCTTTTCCTCACCCTTCAAGGGTAGGATATCAGCAGCAGCAGCATCACTGATGGCAAATATTAGGACATTTTCCTGATTTTCTTGTGCTCTCTCTATTAAACCAGAAACCATCTGGAATGCTTAAAACTCTGGAGCCAAGAAGGCCAGCAACCTGAGTTGTGAAAATCAAACATCTCTAACAAAGCCATTTACATTGTGGATTCTATTGCTGCACTGAGATAGGGCTCTGCCTCATTTCTGCTGCAGCTTTCACAGGTCTCCTCCCTGATTTTTCACTTTCCCCATTTGCTCACCCTTCTGGCAGTCTGAAAGTCTCTTTTTTTCCCTTTATTCTAAAGAGAGGGATTCACTCACTTCTGACATCATGTAGTTTGAGGACATAAACACAGAGCCAGGCCATAAGCCTCAACTAGAGAACTTCCTGACCAGCAAGTTCCAATACTTCAGCTCCCCTCTGCAACACACCGTGGTCATCCCTCATAATTGTGGACGACCAAGAAATTTGTAACCACTCCGCAGTATTGGCCAGGGTTTCACTGCCACATTAATGTTCTATGGAAATTGACAAGCTTACATTGCAGAATCTGCTTCACTTTCTCATGTGTATAATCCTATGGACATAAATGGGTCTGGCCATATAAGGGAAAACAGCCTTTATATTTAAACTTTGACCTTATATATTTAAACTTTAATTGTCATTAAAATTCTTTTGGTGGCATAGGACTTGCCTACACACATTTTTTGTACTGGTATAACTGTTGTTTGTGGGTGGGTGTGGGTGGGTTTTTTTGTTGTTGTTTTGGTTTGTTTTTGTTTTTACAAGTATAGTTAAGCAATAAAACTCTCCTATGTTGCCACCATTACACCAATATAGCCGTGTCCACACTGGGGACAGTTTATCTCTTTAACTCTATCAGTATAATTACTGTCACAACTTTTTTTATAGAGAAGGACTTAGACTCCAGTCCTATAAACACTTAAGCATGTGCTTAGCTTTCTGCCCTATGAGTAGCACTACAGAGGTTAAATAATTCAGTGAGAATAAAAGTGGTTATGACTAAGTGTCACAATTTTTTTTAAAAGCACTTTAAGTCCATAACTAGATATTTAGCATACTCTCAGTCAATTTTCATATCTCACACTTCAGAGGTTTCTTTGTTAGAGGCATCCTAAAAAGGGTAGACTCACACAAAAATGAAATAGATCGTTATAAACAGAGATATTTTAAAATGTGCACAACTAACAGACTTACCTGGAAATTCATTCTGTGAATTCAGTAAGAGCTATATGTTCTGGGAGAATCCATTAAATTATTCATGCATATATGCATAAGGTTTAATACCTGTTCAGCTCAAGCCTCGAGGCTCTAGTTTCATCTCAGCCTGGACTATGGAGATACAATTATAGCATCTTCATAGTATTACAGTTAAACGCTTATTACAGGCAACAATCTCTACCATTGACACAACCACTTTAATAAAAATAAAAATGCATCATAAAAATGCATGAATAAAATATTTCTATTAGAGAGGGAACATAGTTCAATGGATAAGCCACTGGGCTAGGACTAAGGAGAAATTGGTTTCTGAGACACTGTCCTGCAGGGTGACCTTGGGCTAGTTGTTTCACTTCTCTGTGCCCATTTTCTCCATCCCACCTCCCTTTGTCTTACCCATTTCAACTGTAAGCTCTTTGGAGAAGGGTCTGTCTCCTATTACAGTTCAGTAGCACCTTGCACAATGGGGCCCAAATTTCTGTTGGCGAGAACAGTAATAAAATAATATGTTTTAGAAAAATCCTTTACAAAACTTACATGTGGAGCCTAAACTTTCTGACAGTGTCCATTAAAAAATAAAATGATTTCATCTGTTTATAATTGTAAGATGATTGTTTTTATTATTTCATAAATAAAGGGGATTGCTGCTTCTGCATGCTGGCTGCTAATGAAGGGGATATCTTAACTATGCTTTGAAAATTAAAATGAAAGTTTACAATGATATTATGGGCACAGACCCTTTAGGATAAAATTGTAAAGAAAATCTTAACTATATATATTTTTTTCTGCTCTTCGCTTCAAATCCACGGAGGAACAAAAAATAATATGTCATTCATTGTTAATTTTATTTTAAATTTCCAGTTTATTTCAGAACAACCTTTTCTTTAACTTTTATTAGTGTGAGTATATATCACTATCCTTTTTGCCTTATGTACAATAGCTTTCATGATGCATCTACCCAAGATAGCTTCAGCAGACTAGCAGAAAGATCATTTCAGGCAATAGTAGCAATAGTGCTTCAGAAAGCCAAGCAAGCTTCTATTTTTATCCTGCCTTCTTTATGAAATATACAGGTCTGTCTGGTGTTTGTGTTTTTATTTGAGGGGTTGGTGCCAATATTGTGTGTATTGTGAGTATTGCTATAAGGGAGAAAGCCCATTTAAATCATTCAGGCTAGTGATGGGAGAACATGAATGAGTTCAAATAAGTGTCCCAAAGTGTGTGTTTGTTTTTATATTAATTTTCTTTAGTTTATCCCTACAAAACCAGCTAATTCTCTAATTGGGAAAGGCATGTCTGAGTAGCTCTCTCTTCCTTTCCCCTCTATGATTTGCCCACTTGACATGACCGGTCTTTCACGTCTCCTCATTCCCATTTTGATCCTCATGCCAGGCATCGGAGAAAAAAAGTTACTTTTAGAGAGTAGGCTAGCCTGAGAAGAACCAGCCAGGAAACAGCAGCAGTGGAATAAGAGGCCTGGTAGTCAGCTGTGTGAAGCCAGATTGTGAGTATCATGTTTCCATCTCCTCAGGGTGCTTTTCTTGGCTAATATCCCAGCATGGTTCACTGAACAAGACAGAATGCTCCTGTCCCAGATATCACTGTATATGATGTATTCAGTACCTACTTTCTGACTCTGAGCATGTTGTCTCAGAACATGGAGTTCAATCTCTTCTTATGTACCATCATGATTGCTAATACACTCTTGTTTATAGTCACTACATTTTAATGCTTGGAGCTAGAGACTGGACATTTTCAGTGGCGGGCACTAAGATCTAGAATTTCTTCGCTCCCTAAGTCAGACATTGCTTGTGCTCTTTGACCTTCAGAGTTGAGTTTAAAGCCTATTTACAAAAATGTGTGAAGTGTTGATTGTGTGGTATGTCTAATCACTTATAGATTAACACTGGTATTGCAATTACAGACTGTTTAGATTTAGTATAAATCTATATATTTATTTTATTATTATTGTATTATATTGTGTGTGTGTGTGTAATAACTTTGTTCATGAATCCAAGGACAAATGTGAAGGGCACCTTTTAGAAAATCAATCAATCTGGTTATGGGTGTTTGTTAGTGCTGCATTTGTTGGGAGATCTAGCCATGTGTTTACTACAGAGGAGAAGAGGAGATTTTGTGCTGATCAACTGAGGGAAAAGTCCTGACAACTGTATTCATAGCTGGCTATTGTTTGGTCTCTGGTTTCACATAGGTAACAGAATTCGAGTCAATTTTACAAAGATCTTGGGTTCAATCTTCAGAAGGTAGAGAAAACTGTAGAGAAAATGTATGATCAAAACTGCACCTTATCTTTGATCATACAGTGATGGTAACTACACATGAAATACATTAAATGCACATGCAAAAGAATTACTGGACAACCAACTAGCCTCTTCTGGATGGGTTCACCTAATTTGCACTTGAAACTCTACTCTTCATTTTTGAAGTTTGGGCCCACTGTTTCTCATTTAAAATATTAGGAAAGTGCTCATTTGTATTTTTGATCACTTTTTATCTGCTTGTGACACTGGTCTGGCTATGTTGGGAAAACATCTAATGTTAGGAAATTACAGCTGTTTATGCAATATGTTTAATTTTATACTTAGAAGGTATGAATAACACTTGTAGTCTGGTCCCTGGGTTGTATTCATACTTCATTTCCTATCTTCCTATATCCAGGCTTAATCAAAAGAAAACTTACTCTGAATACCAATGAGTCAAAATAGGAAATTTTAAATGTTGTTTTGATATTACTTCTAAGGCTCACATAGAAAACTAGCACATCATTCAGTTTCAGAGGAAAAAAATGTCTCTAATTCTCACCTCTCTAAATCCTACTGAAAAGAAAGGTCCCCACATACTGCGGTTATCCAAAGTTTAGATTATAAACAAATATTCATTTACTAGATATTTTTGCTCTCATGTGGATATTACCTATGTTCAGCAATAGTCTTCTCTTCTGTTTTTGCATGATCTGTGTGGGAGAGAACCTTGGGGAAATGACATCACAGATCACCATGATTCATTCCAAGGCTGTAGTTTCCTTGGATAAGCATTAAAAAAGCAGATTTGACAAAATCACCCAGAGCTGAAATCTGAAGTGGAAAGGTGATTTTTTTAAAACCTAGAATAATAGAAATTGTTACACAGACTCTAAGGTAGAGTTTCTATGCAGTGTTTCTATGGCTAATACCTGTGATACAATTTTGATTCAGGAAGAAACACAGGGATGACATGAGCCTAAGGGAATTCAACATCCCTCCATGTTGTCAAGGTTTCCTCCCCCACTTTGAACTTTAGCGTCCAAAAGGTGGGGACCTGCATGGACCCTTCTAAGCTTAATTTCCAGCTTAGACCTGATAGCGCTGCCACCAACCAAAAATATAGTGATTTGGTACACTTTCCATTCCCTCCAAACCTTCCCTGGGGAACCCAAGACCCAAACTCCTTGGATCTTAACACAAGGAGAAATTAACCATCCCCCCTCCTTTTTCCCCCACCAACTCCTGATGAGTCCAGACCCAACTCCTTGGATCTTCAAACAAAGAAAATCAATCAGGTTCTTAAAAAGAAAGCTTTCTAATTAAAGAAAGAAAAAGAAAAATTTATTTCTGTAAAATCAGGATGGAAAAATGTATTACAGGGCACTTAAATTTATATAGCCAGAGAAATCCCCCCTAGCCTCAGGTTCAATGTTACAGCAAACAAAGGTAAAAATCCTTCCAGCAAAAGAAACATTTACAGGTTGAGAAAACAAACAGAAGACTAACACGCCTTCCTGACTAGGTACTTACAAATTTGAAACATGATACTGATTCAGAAAGATTTGGAGAGCCTGGATGGACATCTGGTCCCTCTCATGTCCCGAGAGCGAACAACCCCCAAACAAAAAAAATAAACAAAGACTTCCCTCCAACAAGATTTGAAAGTATCTTGTCCCTTCATTGGTCCTCTGGTCAGGTGTCAGCCAGGTTTACTGAGCTTCTTAACCCTTAACTATTTGTTTATGACACATGTTATCAGTTTCTAGTGTTGATTTGTAATTGTAATCCATAAAACTGGTTGAAAAAACTCCGATGAAACATTTTGTTGTTGTTGGAATTTGTCAACTGGAACATTTTGTAGAAAGGGTTCTATTTTGATAAAGGTCCGGGTTTCTTCCCAGCTCTTAGCTTCTCAGCAGCCTGTCTGATGGACTGCCTCAAAGTCACACACTATTTGAATGGTTCCAGGCTTGAATAGATGAGCCAGACTTGTTCCTTTGTGTTACCCTGGCCAACTGACATAATTTAAAGTTGTTTCTGTGTTGCTCTAATATACTCTAGGACCAGTGCAATTGGCCCACAGGACCTATATTTGGCTGCTTGACAATCAATTGATTCTCTTGTGCCAAATGAAGAACAACAGGAAAGAAAATGGCATATAATATATATTATGGGTGGAGCAGATAGCATCCCCTATGATTTGGTAGCCTAACACTTCCCATTAAACCACATTTTTTAGTTGATAATTCTGCCAAAATAATACCAACCAGGCTGAAATTTTCTATGCCAGGTGTTTGCCTCAATCTGATTTTTTTCAAAAGTTTTAGTTAAAATGGTTCAGCCATTTCCGACCTCAGGATGTTAAAAATAAACTTACACAATTTCATTGAGAAGCTGTAGGACCTCAATGTTTTAGAGCCAGGGCTTGAAAATTGGCAAGGAGACTCATATTAGGGATGTGCTTTTTGCTGTCCCTGTGGAAATTTTGCCCAAACTTGGCCAAGTTACAAGCCTTTGCAAAATCTTAGATTACTCAAGTTCAGTAGAGACTGTAAAGTTAGGCAGCTTAATTTTCCAAAAATTCTGTCTGCAATGAACATGCTCCAACTTGGAGTTGTGGGGGCTGTGAAAGTCTTTCTCTGAATTTGCTCCTGCTGACTGCTAGCAGTGTCTATACATTCTTCTGTAAATTGTGTCTAATCCTAATCGTAAAGCTGATGCATAGAAGAAAACAGCCTACTACTAATACCAGTTTCTCTTAGCTCAAGTGGTACAGATCTGTTGCATGGATCTACAGGTCCACATACCACAGATGACCAAAACTCCTGCTCAGTATGATGCTACATCATAATTTTTTTTTCAGTTTTTTTAAAAAAAAGCATTAGAGATTTACATTAGAAAAGGGCTACATTAAAAAAAACACATTAAGGTTGCAATGTCAAGAACCCAGAAGTTAGGGAAAAAATTAAAGATGCTCATGCAAACTTAATTCATGCACTTATCCATGTACATTATCACAAAGTCTGTAATTGTCTGATCACATGCTATATTTTTCCACAAGACCCCTTTTTCTGAGTGCACAGAATGGATGATGCTCAGTGAGCAAATATTCAATTTTTTTTATCCTCAATATGTGGCTGAAGTCCTTATTTACCGCACACTAGTTAAACACTGCTCTGAACACAGAATTATCAATTTCCTTGTGGGCATTTCTATGGTGCTTAGTATCTGAGTGTTTCACAAACATTAATTCATTATTCTTCACAACGCCTCTGTGATGTGGGGGGTTGGTATTATCCCCATTTTTACAAATGGGGAATTGAGGCACAGAGAGATTAAAATGAAAAAAAAATATCCACTAATTTTGGATGCCCAATTTGAGAAGCCTAGGACCGGATTATTCAGAGTACTTAGAATTATACTGCCTTTTATATTTTCGAAGCACATCTCCTGTTGATTTCATTGTGTTCCATTGGGAACCCAGAAAATGAGGAAGACACAATTAGTGACCAACTGAGGAAAGCTTAGTTTAAGTGTCTTGCCCAGCATCACACAATAACTTTGTGTCAGAGAATGGGACAGAATCCAGTTCTCCAGGTTGGCATTCTACTGTCTCTACCATGCAACTATCCTTTGTCTCTTGCATTCCCTGGCTTCATTCACTATACATTTCCAAACTTCAGCAAGAAATGAAGCCGAAGTCCTACAGACAACAGCCTCCTTCACTTCGCAATCCTAATTCATCCTCCGAAAAGTTAACCTATGCAATGAATGAGGCAGTGGTACTCCAGAAAAATATGTGATCATGGAATTAAATGTTGGATTCCAGGAATGTTGGGTTCTATTCCAGAGGGTAAAGGGGAGTGTTCCCCTTGTGGGCACAGACCCTTCTGGCTCCTAGCCAAGTTTGACCCCTTCGGTCACATCCCTTTCTACCCCTAGCTCTTCATCCCAACCCCCATCTCCTCTTCTTTCAGACTTCTCATTCCAGTCACAATCTCTTTGCCCAGTCAGTCCCAGTTTCACTAACTCAGCTCCTTGTCCAGTCTGTCTCTTCAACCATCCCTTCCCCACCCCTCCCGTCTCCCCTTCCATGCCCCACCATTGGCTCCCCATCTCTCTTTCTGGGTTCTTCAACCAATATTTTCCCCCACTGCCTCCCTCCTGCCCAAGATTTTTACATTTTATCTTTTATGATCAAATTATAACTTAGTTGTGACCTTCTCTGTTTATGAAGATGGTCAGCATAAAAATGACGGTCAGAGCTTATTTTACCATTTATTGAGTCTCTTTCTGCATTCTCCCTAATTTCCCAGTGCCTGGGTATCTCTACTTTACAACCTTGGTGGTTATAATTCTCGTTGGGGACATTCCTGAGGTAGGAGTGCTTTATCAGCAGCAGAACATTTTTTTTTCAATTTTAGTGGTGAACTTCCTCAGTTTCACCGAAGGCTGTTTAAATATAGGGGAGGGGGGGAAATCAGTTATCAAGCCTACAATATGTTCCAGAAAGGCACCTGCTCTTGATTTTCTGTCTTTCTGAGTCTTCAGATCCATCATTCCCCATAGTAGTTTGTTCTAATCATTACTGTTCCATACCTCTTTATTAAAAATATGTGCCTTCTTTCTGTTTCAACTTGTTTGGCTTTAACTTCCACCTTTTGATTCTTGTCATGTCTTTTTCCACTAGACTAAGTATCCCTTTGGCACATGGTTTGGGACATGGTATTTTCTCCCCATGAAAGGACTTATACATATGATCAAATTGCCTCTTGATGTTTTTTGACAATCTTAGACCAGTCAGGCTCCTGAAGTCTTACCCTAAAGCATTTTTTTTTGCCCTTGGATTATTTTTGTGGCTCTTCTCTGCAGCCTCTCCAATTTCTCAAGTGTTTCTTATAGAAACTTTAATTTAGTGAAGCATAGCACCTTATAAATAACTGAATATTTATATCTTACTGCAACACATTATCTGGTGGATTGTCATTTTCCCCTGAATCAGGGATGCTTGGAAGTCTTGATCAGAGAGGAGAGTGTGCACATGTGTGTACACACAGAAAGAGGCTGCTTGTGGCAATTTGAGTGCTTTTCAAGGGTCAATTATCTCTCAATTATAAAAATAAAATTAGTTCTATTTAAGTAATGATAGCATGCCAGACCATCTTGTGATTATGTCAACGTGGGCCTACATCATTCTATGTGACATATGAGGAAAAAGACTGTTACTGTAGTCTAAATGAGAGATCATGAGCGCATGGAAGAGATTTTGGGAGTGGGAACACAGAAGGATGGAAGAAAAGATCTGTATTATCTTAGTAACTTCTATAAAATCCATTCTTTCTTACTGGTAATTATAGCTCAATTTTTTTTAGAAGTGTGACTGTTCAAGTGCACTGCAGTTCTGTATGTGCTCAACTTGTTGTCGGAGCATGTGCAAGCTGGGAATTTGCACATGATTATATCTAGTTAGGTAACCCTCATTTATGTGTGCACCTCAGGCACTGAATTGGCAACTAACATTTTTATAATTTGAACCAATCAACTCACAGATAACAACCAAGCCATTTTATCGAACCTATCATAAAACAGAACTAGAAGGTTCAGATAATCAGATTATCTAAATAGCTCAATATCTGTGGGTTTGTAAAGAGATGCCTCTGTATTCAAAGCAACTTCTAACAGTTTAATTTAAAAAACATAGATATCTTGAAAAAGTCAAGATGCTTCATAAAATATTTAGAAATTCTCCCATCTGTATCTTTCCCCATTAGTGTCATTGCATTTTCAATTGTGAAGCTATCCCCAGCTGTTTCTGTCTTGATTGAATTGCTCATCTGACAATTTGCTAAAAGGAGAGAATCTGTTATGTAGATCTATTTACATATGCACCCAATAATGACTCCTTTATTATTTTAGAGTATTACCATATGTGTAACTTAACAAGACAATGCCACATGTTTCCTTGCTGTCTTCTTTAGATATGGACCAGAACCTTGTAATGAAATGTCCTGGCAGGATCCAGATTCAAATTCCCAGATCAGAACTTGTCTCTGTTTTGGCTAAAGGCAGATCCCAAAACAGTAAGTGTTTTTCTAGTTCACATGCGGGCAAAATGCAATTGTTCAGTATTCCAACACCATTAAATCCAAATCTTAGCCCTAAATGAATCTTTGAACCCTAGTTTAAAATCTGAGCTGGATTTTAGCATTGCTTCCTCATTCCATCTCTACTCATTTAGATTCGTCCAAACTGCTTTGTGACAACCTGCTCATATGAAAAGACAATATATTATTATTTATTATTGGCTAAGCAATGTGTTAAAAATGTTGGGTGTGTATACTGATATGAATAAAAGAATAAAGAGGACATTTTGAAGGGCACTGTATCCTTTAATCAAGATTTTTCAATCCTTAAATATAGTTTGTTCCACAGACATGAAGAGAGTCATATTGCTTCTTTAGTTAAACTTTATCCATTATCAGCTAATAAATCATGAAATAGTTTTCAGAATATAATCAGTTAAGCAACTCAGATTTAAAATTTGGAGTTAAACCTATAGGAAATCAGAGGCCATTCTGTAATATGTAGAAATATTCTATTCCTTTGGCTTAATTTAGTTTGACATGCAGTTAAATCAGGTCAAACTGTAAAAGTAAAATTCTTTAAAAAGCCTGTAACCTGACATCTGGACAGTAAGCTAGTTGTAGCTGATGGGCCTTACTTGTCCACTATAATTTTGTGGCTTGTCTTTTAAATATTCAATATTGTTTAATCAAATTTAATTTTTCTCTTGTTGTGTTCCAAAAATGCTTAGAGGTGGGATTTTTGGCAGAATTCTACAACTTGAAATAAATTTTAAATATCATGCTGTTTTTTTAATCTAGCACCTATAAAATATAGTTTGCCAATTAAAATACATATGTTTAGCATGGGATTTTTAAAATCACTCAACACTGCTCTAATTGCTTTCACTGTAATCAATGGCAAAGTTTCCACTGACTTCAGCAGGAGCAGTGATGTTGCCAACTCTCACAATTTTATCATGAGTCACTCCATATTTAGTGTTTTTTTCCCTAAATCCACAGCTTCTGGACTCATGCAACTCTGTTTTCTGTTTTAAAAATGGATGTTTTTCTAAATATAACTTTATAGCTCTCATGGCTCTAGAGAAAAGCTGAAAAAAATTAAATCTAATGGCTCAAAGACAGAAGGCAAGTAAAATGACCCAAAGTGTATAATAGTTTAAAAATCTTTTGATTTTTGGAGTTTGACTTGTGATTTTGAATGCTTGGGCTAGACAACGTTGCAGAGAACGTTGAATGCTAAGTATTTTCAAAAATCTCTTATTGTTAAATGGTGAAAATTGACTTCACTGATCTAAAACAAATATGTTTTCAAAAGCTGCATTTCATTGTCTCGTAATAGATATAAAGGCATTTCCTCCCTAGAGCTCACAATAATTACATAATTACTTTTTCAATATTCATGATATAAAACTGTTTGAAAATGAAATCAGGATAAAACCTTTGAAATTAAACCTCTGTAGGTATGTGAATGGCTAGCAACTATATGATTTTTGTTGCTTTAACTCATTTCTTCCTATACTTACTCTCTTCTCTTTCATAACCCCCTCATATGCTGTTTGTTAATCCCTACTTGGTGCATCATGTCTAAAACTAGCTTGTAAATTCTAGGGAGGAGAGGACTATGTCTTCCTATATCTGCTGTGGCTAAAGCTGGGTGACATTTTTCTTCCAAAACTCTTTTTCAGTGAAAACTGCAGATCCAGTTCTACAGAAATATTTCACAAATTTGTAAATAGTACAGTGAGTTGTTTCAGTAAAAATCCCCAAACCCTAAAGTCTGAAAAAAATAGAAATATTTTGTTTCAAATTTTATGAAATATAATGTTTAGATTTTTCCAGTCAAAATCACATTGCATTTTGCAATTTCCTTGAATTTTATTTTTAAATGTTAAAAATGCCCAAAATTGAAACAAAACATTTTGTTTCCAATTGGCTAAAACATTAATGCATTTTTTATTTGTCTTCTTGGTTTGGGGAAAATTCTGAAAAATTCTGATTTATCTGTGACATGCATAGGACACCTTCTGATGCTATAAAAGTTATACTACTAATGGGAATATTAGAAACTGCTCTGCCTGCATAGAGAAACATTAACAGTGAGAACTGCAACTGCCCAAACAGATTCTTTCAGTCAGAATAAACTTTATTTTAGTGAAGAGAGTATCATGGCAGGAAAGAAAAAAAGAAATCTCCTTGGGTATGTCTTCACTGCAGAATTAACCTTCGCTTTTATTCACAACCATCTCATCTGAATTTAGTGTTGCTTTCAAGCCAGGTTACCTAGCTCCTCTGGGGCTATAAACTAAAACATGAGTGAATTATTCCTAATGGTAATCTGCCCACTTTGCAGCGAGGACACAGGCTATAAAGAGTATGGTGTGTCTTTCTCTTGTAAAACTTGAACTGAACTCAATGTGGAATTTCCATGTCACATCTTATCACTTATTTTATAAGTGGGGAAGGGATAGCTCAGTGGTTTGAGCATTGGCCTCCTAAACGCAGGGTTGTGAGTTCATTTGTTGAGGGGACCTTTTAGGGATCTGGGGAAAAAATCTGTCAGAGGATTGGTCCTGCTTTGAGCAGGGGGTTGGATTAGATGACCTCCTGAGGTCCCTTCCAACTCTCATATTCTATTAAAAACAGCTTTAGTAGTTTGAACAAGTAAATAAAAGATAAGCACTCAGTACTAATTAGAAGAGCATCTGTTTTAATATCCTAAAAAAATATTTCAGGCTAACATAGGTATATTCTTTTAAAAAGCTACTACTCTGCATTTCTAAAATAAAATAACATTTTAAATAAAAATAAAAATGTAAATCAAATATTTCAACGTTGATGTCACAAAATAACATGCCTGACAAGCATCATTAAGTAAAATGAATTAAATTTAAAAACTAAAATTTCATTTCAAAATGAATTATTTTTTTCTAAACAATTTTTTCTTTCATTTTTTAAGGGAGCATTTTTTTTTCAAAAATACATTTTCATTGAAGTAGACACAATTTCACAAAATGTTTTGGTTTTGACTAAACTGCATCTTCTGATGGAAAACTGTTCAATGAAAAATTTTCTGCCCAGCTCTACTCTCTAGCTCTTCAAACAGCAGAGCACTCAGAGATTTTACTGCTTTACCCAGGGAGAAAATGCATAAGAGTTCTACAGGTAAATATAGTGAACTTGAGTTAGTGTAAACCAGAGCTGGCTGAGAAATGGAATTTTAATTCTGCCAAAATAAAAAAGTGAGTTTTCAGAAAACTTCTTGTCCTGATCCTGAGCTGTGAGAGGGGACTATGAAGTGGAGGATGGAGAGAGACTTTTGGAGACATCTTGAATGAGGGAGGTTGAACTTGAAAGCAGGAAGGGAGACTCTGAGATCAAGATGCTGGCTAGCTAGGTGGAAAAGAGTCTGGTGTCATGGGTAGCATCAGAGAAATAAAATCACTGTGAGACAAATTGACTTTTAGCGAAGGGAGACTGGGGAGATGGAAAGAAAGGATATTTTGTTTGGAGGGAGAGGTGAAAAGCAAAGAAGAGGAGGGACTTTAGGAAAGAAGAGCAAGAGGATAGCTGAAGTATTGCAAGCAAGAGTAAGTCACTGGGGAATAAAGGGCAATATTTTATATTTTTTTATTGGTAACAATTTAAATGAGAACAAAAGGAAGCATTAGTGACAGAAAAAATCTGTAAAATAAATACGTACAGAAAAGTCCCAGATGAAATACAGTAGGTGTGAGTTTCTATTTTATTGTTTTTTACAAAGTAAGGAGGAAGGTCTGGCTATTGCGCAATCTCATGGCCAAAGCTTTAGTTTTGCTACCACACATGGCAAGGGTCATCCATGCTGTAAGCTGCAACTGTGTTGTAAAAGGGCTAGTGGATAATTGTGCTATAAGTGGATTCCCTGATTTGGCTGTATTTGTAGATTTAAACACTGTTAAAACAAACCACGTTGCATTCATTTTCATTAAAAATTGAAAGGGGCCTCTGGAGAATTATTTGTTCCAGGCTTCCCTCACCCCTGCCAGGTGGAGCACGTCCATCCAAGCTTAGATATCACCAGCTTCCACTGGAGAGGGGCCTGCAAGCCCGGTAGGAGAAACATACTTACTGGCTGCAGCTGGTGACTGGCAACAATCTAAAAAATCCTGTCAGAAAATGGGGCTCTAAGGAGGAAGAACCAATCAGTGTGTGGCAGAGGAAAGGATAATTGGACTGAATGAGGAACTGGGAGGACTACACTATCTTTCTATTTTGAGCACTGATCATAGTCATAACAGAGATCCATATTGGGGCTAATGGGAATTGTATATATGCATTGATGGCTGAATATTTAAATGAGCAAAATATTCCTGTAAGATATACATCTCATTTTTATAATGGTAAAAAACAAAGTGGATAAACAAGCTGAACCTAAACTCCATATTCCCCAAATGAGAACTGGATAAATTTAATTCACCTGAGCTTGCCCTCAACTACACTATTGCATCTTTGTGACTATTCCAGAGGAGTAGTACTCATACACCCTTACACCAGCATTCTTTAGTACAACACAAACAATATAATGTTGGGTGCTCAATCTAAAGTTGTAGACACTAATGAGCAGTGACTGTCACGGTTAAATTTTGCACTGTGACAAGTCTTCTTGAAGTTAAGTGTTTTTTAAAACAAGACAATGTTAGTGCTTGTTTTAATAGAGCAGATTACTTGTTCAGACTGATTATAAATCTGAAATTCTGAGTTCCAGAATACGTTCTGAATTTTTAAGTCAAACTATCTAAAAGCTCCTCATAAGAGAAACTTAAAATGAAGCAATTTGCACAGACAATACTAACTTTAAAACCAACACATACAAATGAAAAAGAAAACACAGGTCAAACAAACAAGTAAACATCATTAATCTTTAACTAATATTCTTTCTTGTGAGCCAAGAACTTTAGCAAAGGGACCAGAAATATTAAATCCAGTAGATGGCAGCCTTGTACTGTGAATTGTCTGGATAATTTTTTGTTTTCACTATCTGTATCTATATACTTGTCTTCCTATTTGTTCAATATTTATCTGCACATGACAAAAAATGGAGTAAAATGTAAAATTCAGTCAGTTTGATATAGTATTTACATGGAATAACAACTTATAAAGGATATATCACAGAGAGAGTTGGATTATTGTCTTTAAACTGGTGCTGAAACATTACACTTGGTGCTCAATCAGTATGTTGCGATTTAAAAATAAAATTTGAATATAGCGTTGCACAACATAGAACTATTTTTTCTCTATTGGAGGTGTTCTGTATTGCACAACAGAAATTAATAGTGCAAATGATGTAGGTGAAAGGAGAACTGTGTGTTGTATAGTACATCTTTAATGGCTTCTGGAGATATCTTAATAATTAAGTTTTTAAAACAGTGGGAGGAAGAGTGAGGATTTTTTTTTAAAGCACAATAATACGTATCCACTGAAGCCAGGTCTCCCTTGTTCAAAATGTAACAAGGCAGTGAAAAGAATAAATACAGCCTTCCAGATTTTTACACCTATTCTGGCAATTCTGTGATCATAGTTTGTATGAAAGGCAGTAGAGTGAAATGCTGTATATTTTTGATCTATTAATAAAGATCACAATCAGTAGCCTACAGGCAGTGTGAACCTTTTCATAGTCAAATAGCATGCTAACAGATTGTGGGCAAAGTGATTCCTACAGACCTTTACTGATCATAAGATGCAGCTTTAGCACATCTATTCCGTCACCCTCTGAAGTTTGTAATCCAAGAGTGGAGAAATGCAATGACTGCTATCACTGTACAATAATAATTGCAATCTTTGAACATTTTATGACTGAAGGAGCTAGGAGGAAAGATGGTGCCCACTAGGAAACAAAATGAATCTGATGACCCACAAATATCAGCCCCAAACCTATATTTGCTCTCACTCAGGACTTTAATCCTAATATGAATTTTTTTTCTTTAAGATATAAAATCCTCTGAAATGTTTAGCCATGTATCTCTTTTTATCATTATTTTGAGTGATATTGTTATCACAGTGCATCAAATCCTAGGTTTTCAATGTTTGTGTGTACTTTGAAGTATCCAGTGTACCCCCACTTAGAGTTTGACAGCAGAGTCTCTTGGGAGGCCTACCCTATGGACTACAACAGTAATGGCCACCAGAGCCCTCTGACACCATTTCTCTGCATGTTTGGAGTCCAGAGTAGGGACAAAATGGACTAAAACTGCTGCTGAAGGCAATAAGGAGGCAGGCATCTGCATGATGTGATTTGGACAAGCAGTTTGCTGGGTCAGTGATGAACCAGGGCTGCACAGGGAGGGGCCAGCCTGACAGAGACAAAGAGTCTAGTTTTAGTTTCAGGATTTATTTATTGAACTTGGGAGGTGAGGGAGATGCAGAACAGCTCAGGGTGTCTCTGATTAACTCCTTCTCTTCCGTTGAGACCATCACAGGACTACAGACGAGGGAGCCAGGAGAGGAGGCTACCACCGTCATGGGTGAAAATACTGTAAGGAGACCCTTTTTGTTTTTGTTGGCCAACCTTCACAGCCCTGTTCTCAGGAAGGTGCCAGGGAGGGAAGAGTTAGGAGGTAGGGAATCTGTTTTTGTTAATGTTGGGTACTTGTTAGTTAACCATAACTCTTTCCTTCCCCACATCCTATTTTCATCCTACCCAGCAATATCCCTCTTTTGTTATATTTTAGGATAAATAATTTCTTTGCTGGAGTTGTGTTAATATAATTCATTTTCTTGTGTACTGTTTTTTGAGACTCCTTGCCCTAATGTAGCATTATTCATTTTCCCAAAGGCAGCATTACTTGTGTTTTCAACACAGTGAAGAGTCACCTTGGGTGGAGATACTTGGAATCAGAAATGAACCCAGGATGCAGGTGAGGAGAAGGTACAAGACACTGTAAGTAGCAAGCCAGTGGGAGGAAATCTGAGCCACTCCTTGGGGGAATGGCTACACCAACAAGCAGTAACACCTCTTTCTCCTTTCCAGCAACAGAAGATACATATTCACCCTTTTGTCATTAGTAACTAAACAACTATAGATAACAGACATCTAAGAAGCTAGTCAATAGTAAGGAATCTAACACTATGTATCAAGAGTCTATCATTGGGGTCCTGCAATCAGAATACAACTGTGAGGCAGTAACATACACATTCTTTATTCAGCTGTGTATTGTAAGCATCAAGTTTGAATGGAAGAAATGTATAGTCTTTAAACATAGGTTAGTTTACCAGGTGACTACATAGCACTGTGTAAATTAACATGATTTATTTACAAATAAATGGCATATTAGATAATCAAAGTGATTAGCTGTTTTTTTCTTCTTGAACTCCAGATGCACCCCTGCTCACAGCTTGACCGCCATGGACTGTATCAGAAGCCACGCTTACTGATGATGCCCATGTCAAAACAAAACATAGCTGTTTGTTACCACAGTGTTGTAAAATCAGTGACTAACTCTTATGCTGAATGCAAATATGTGACAAATCTATTTTCTCTCCCCATTTTGGCTATTAGAGACAATAAGATCTTATATATAGCTTCTTAGATCTTTCAATAGAAATTATTAATGCATGACCCCTACTGCTTTTTCATGACATCTTGCAACAGAGCTTATATTTTTAAAAATACCCATAGTTTACCCAAAACTTTTTGATCTGGGAATCATGCTGTGAAATCTAGCTCTCGTCATTATTTCTGGGACTTTCTTGTTTCATGTGTGCAGAAAGATAGCAGAACGGCCTCTTGTGGTATTGTAATACTTCTGTTTCCAAAAGAAATCCAAGTGCAAAGGAGGCAAAAAATTTTAAGTTAACCAAACACTTTATATGAAACAATTCCATTAAATGTAACAAACTGGGAAGTAACAGTGTCTAGTGGATAGTGCACCAGACTGGCAGTTGGGAAGCCTCTGAAATTTTATTCACATTTCTGCAATTGATTGGTCCCTCTGAGTCTCATTTAGTTTCCCCACATGATGATGATAAAAGTAATATAGGTATAGTTAGTCCACCCTGGTAAAGTGCTTTGAAATCTGTAGATAATAGGAACATAGGAATTGCCAGACTGGACCAGATCAAAAGTCCATCTAGTCTAGTATCCTGTCTTTGACCATGGCTTCAGAGAAAGGTGTAAGAACCCCTCAGTAGGCAGATGTGGCATACTCTGCCCCTCCCACTGTGTGGCCTTCCTGGTCTCTGAGATCAGTTTAAGTCCTGAAGCCGGAGGTTTAATATTCCTTCCAAAAGTTCTATTGTTAGAATAGAATAGAATAGAATAGAATAGACTAGAACAACTTCTGGTTATTGCTATCTATATACATATCCAGTCCCTTTTGTACCTTGCTAAGTTCTTGGCCTCCGTGAATTCCAGTACTAGCGGGTTTGTAGTCTAATTACACACTGTATGCAAAAGTATCTCCTTTTACCAGTTCCAACATTTACATCTCTTCATTTCATTGAATGTTCTCTTGTTCTGAGACTGGGAACTACTTTTCTTCCAGTCCACCTTGTCAGTACTATTCATTTTATATACTTTTCTCATCCTCCCCTGCTTATTTGTCTCCTTTCTAAGATAAACAATCCCATTCTTATCCTATGTGAGTTTTTCCATACCCTTCATCATTGTCAGCATGTGCCTCTGACCCCCATCTAATTAATAAATTCCAGGGCCTAAAGGTACTCTTGTGATTATCTAATCTGACCTCCTATATAACACAGGCCATAGAACTTCCCCAAAATGATTCCCAGAGCACATCTCTTAGAACAGGGATCGTCAACCTTTGGCACGGGGCCCGCCACGGTAAGCACCATGGCTGGCTGGGCTGGTGTGTTTACCTACCACGTTGGCAGGTTCGGCTGATCGTGGCTCCCACTGGCCACGTTTCACCGCTCCAGGCCAATGGGGGCTGTGAGAAGCTGCAGACAGCACATCCCTCGGCCCGCTCTGCTTCCCGACGCTCCCATTGGCCTGGGACGGCGAACCGCGGCCAGTGGGTGCTGTGATCAGCTGAACTTGCGGACGCAGCAGGTAAACAAACCGGTACTTACCCTTACCCTGGCAGGCCATGTGTCAAAGCTTGCTGTTCCCTGTCTTAGAAGAACATCCAGTCTTGATTTAAAAATTGTCAGTGATGGTGAATCCATCATGACCATTAGTAAATTGTTCCAATGGTTAATTACCCACACTGTCAAACATTTATGCCTTATTTCAAGTCAGAATTCGTCTTCCTTAAACTTCCAGCCATTGGATTGTGTTATACCTTTCTCTGCTAGATTGAAGAGCCCACTTTTAAATACTTGTTCCCCATGCAGATTATTGTAGATCAAGTCACTCCTTAACCTTCTGTTTGTAATTTTGGGTGTCCATTCTTATAGATTTTTATAATATTTAGCACTTTTCAAATATTGGGAGTAGAGCTTGTTGAAACATCAACATTCCAATTTTGATAAAATATTTAATTGAAATTTTGATTTTGTGCAAAAAAGCTCAGAATGTTTGTGCAGATTTCATCCCATTTTTCATGTCTGCACTAGAGTGGTGTCAGCAAATGTCGATGAAAATAAAAGGATGAAATTCAAATGAAAATCTCAACTTGTTCTTCAGCCTGCACTAATTGGGATTTATCCTGCAAACCTTTGTGTATCTGAGTGGGCCTTATATGTGTCGTCCCAGTAAGATCAATGGGACTGCTTGTGTAGTGTAGCCCTGTCAAAAACTCAGATACCATTATTACACTTTATTGCACAGGAACCTGAGACAGAAGATAAATGACTGTCTGTATCAAAGCCAGAATTGGAATTCCAGAAGTTCCTTGCACCAAGCTCAAACTGCTAGTCCATGCTTGTTATTACAGCAAGATATAAATAACACTTAATCTGAGATAGCTTGTATCTATCTCCAGTACTGTTCACGTTATTTAGAGGGGAACTGCACTCATTTTCCCCTTATCAGCTCTGAAATTTCAATTGGTTTCATGATGTTCAGGCTATATTATTCCAATACACTTCATTTGGAATTATCCTTGCAAACAAGAGGTTGTCTACAGGTACTGCAAAATGTGGCAATATGGCTGCTCCAGGGCTTTCTCTGTATTGGCTGCATGTTTTCCAGTTATTTGCTCCCTCTTGCTATTTACAGCAAGAAATAATACAGCATTGGATATATATAGATTCTATGTCTCATAGGTACTTATTGGTCCCAATTACCAAAATATCTGAGGGCCTTACAATTTTTAATGCATTTGTTTGCAACAGTCCTGTGAGGTAAAGAATACAGATAGTAAACTGAGGCACAGAGACTTGTCCACGATCACATAGGAGGTCTGTGGTGAAGTAGGGAATTGAATCCACGTGCCCTGATTCTTAGGCTAGCATCCTAACCACTGAACTATCCTTCCTGTCTTACAGAGTTTATCTGGAGACTACATTATTTGGCTCCCTAAAAATATTTATAAAGAGAAAAATGAGGGCCTAGGTGTCACCCTTTATTCTTCTAGAGTAGCATAAAATTGGTGTATTAAAGTATCTGAGTATCTGTGCTGAATGTGCTTGAGGATGGAAGTAGAGCCTTGTAATTTTGGCATTCTCTTAACTTTTATCTATCTAGAGATAGATAGATAGATAGTATACATCTGAGGCAATATTTTTCTTTGCGTCTCAGTGGTGTTTGGTGTTTTTAAAATTATTGTCTTTAGGATTGTGTTATTGTGTACATTTGTGTGAGAGGTAGTTGTGGATTCTAGTTTTTTCAACACTGCACTTGTTTTAGGTATTTTGTTTCCTGGACCATCTTGTGGTTGCCTTAGTGTTTAATTTTTTTCTTAAAAGATGTTTTTCATGTATCCTTTATTGAACACGTGAGCGTAGTCTGACATGGAGTGGTATATAAACAGGAATGTTAATAAAAACAAGGACAATAAATTAAGTTTTGACTAAAAACTTGCAGTGATCAGAATTAAGACTTGCTGCTTTCTTTAAACTTGGTGAACCTGCTGTGTAAACTTGTACCTGTGTTAACTTACAAAGTTCTCCAGGCTCTCAGCTTAGTCGGGATCTGAAAGTCAGCAGTTTCACTGAAAACTGAAGGTCCTGAGGATCTGAAAGGCTCTAGTGTTTTATTTCAAAATAAATAACCCCTTTTCTAATGAAAATTATATATATATTTAAAAATCACTTGCCAAGGAAATATTTGAATGGACTTTTTTAATTTAATATGTTTATCTTCCAGTTTAATTTTAAAACTGTTCAGTGGTCTCAATTTGAACCACTACAAAGTGTTGATCCTCTCACAGATTATCAATTAAGCATGGTTGGGCAGAGTCAATAATTTTATGATGATTTACAAAGTAGTGCTTGTAATTCAGCAGGCCATAGTAGTCCCACTCTTTCAGTTGGTACTAAACAATTTCTGCAACATATTTTTAGGAGCAATGACATTGTCATTGTGGTAAGATGTAAAAATCCCCAAATCTGGACACTTACAGATGTTTTTAAAAGAAATTTAAAAATCCTGGTATTTTTTAAGGGCTGTGAGTGTTAACTCTGCTGTCCTCCCCAGTTCCAGATTGGGTGGTCTTACATTGTCCATGTGATAGCCACTCCACTTCCTTTTCATTTATATTATGTAGCATAGCTCTTTTGCCTCAGTAATAGGGAAAGTGACTATTTAATTGTGTGATATAAAAAGCGTTAGCATGGGTTTGGGATTGGCTGCATTACTCATTAGTGGCAAAGCTAATTTAGGAATATATTTGAGAATTTAAAAAAAATGTATATGAACTGTTTGCTATCCATGCACCTGTAAGGACAAATGCCAGAGTTACGCTGAGTTCAACTATGCAGAGATCAGAGGCTGCCATAAAAAAAATCTGTTCAGATGACCAACAGTAACTTTGGTATATCTAATGTTGCAATGGTAAGGACTTACCCTAGGTCCCTCCAGGGCAATGCATGTGGGACTTTAGGTGGAATCTCAGTCTCCCTTTCCCAAAGCGATGGAGGTTCCATTTTGTAGCCCCACGGGGCTGTGAGAATTTGAACTGAAAATCATGATATTTCTATGTATGAAAAAACTTACATGTCCAAAACTGGGTATTACCCATCCTGGTTCTTTTGCTGATTCTTTTATTATTTCAATTCTGGAAGTGCCCAGGTATCTCAGTCAGGTCCCATTGTGCTAGGCACTGCACAAACATGTTTGCAATCTGCAGTCTAAGCCATGCAACCTATTTTTCCCAGATGGACACCTGCAACCATGCAGAGCCTCTCTGATGTCAGTGAGATTCTATGATGGTTCAGGGATCTGGCACCATGAAGGATGGAGGCCTAAGACAATGATTGACAAACAAATGGTTAGAGAGAGAAATACAAGCAAAATAATTACAATTTTGTATGCAATATATGTTTATAAACAAAACTATAGCAATATATAAATATCCACCAACTATATCTGATTGCCTGCGGCATATTCCTAGTTTGTTGACTAATAACTTGTCGGTATAATGAAAACGAAGTGGGTCCAGAAAAGAGCTGTATCCAAGGACAAGCTCTTGGGGCAGGGTTTGACGACATTTGAGATCTGCTCCATATTATGTTCCATCAGGGTTCAGATTTTCTCTTCCCAGTAATACTGTTTTGATTATGATAATATTTCAATGACCCTGTATGTTTGAGTATTCCAGTATACAAAGTCCATTCCTACAATAGTCTGAAGGATGGTGTGGAGATGGTTGGGAAAGGTAAGTGGGAGGCTACGGTTATTGTCAGCAGTAGAAAGGAGAGGGGGTTAGGTACGACTTATTTTTATGGGAGGGGAAGGATGAGCATAAAAACTCACTTGTTTGAAGCTGCTCAGGTTGATGTATGTTAGAATTAGACCCAGGGGGATGAATTAGTGGTCAGATGTGATTTGCTCCATTTGGCTGAAAAGTGCAACCCTGTATAAATCGGAGAAGAAATCTGAAATATATTTACATAATTCTTTATCCAGAGGGTCTCAATGTGCACGGAACACTTCACATACACCCCAAATGCAGCCACCTCTACAGGAAAACAGTACAGTCATATGACAACAAATAACAACAATACATAAAACTTGGGAGCAGGACGTGAAGAATGTTATATTTGATTAAAACTAAAGAAGGAATGTTTAGGTGGGTTCCATGTAATTGCCAGAATTGGAATTTGGCCAGAACAAGTGACAAGTATCAGAGGATCTTTAATTACCACAAGTGATCAGGACCTACACAACAACTTCCAGAGCTCGGTGTTTACTAAGAGCATGCTGAAGTACTGATTCAAAAGCAATCACCTACTGACTAAGCACCACCATTTCTATCAGCCCCTGGATTTTTCCTTGGTCTCCCATCCAACCACTTACAAAGCCTGAATATGTTTAGCATATTTCCTGTGACCAAGTATTTCCTCTTACATTTTCTACCAATATGTGTGGGTATTGCAAACTGCAGCTAAAAGATTCCTGTGGTTTCTCTAGCAAGGTTATATTAGATAGAAATTATCCAAGGCCTTTTGCTGTATGGAAGGCACAGCAGGCCATGGCTCTTGGTTTCGGATTGGACAGCCATTTCTAAATTTCACTCTGTTATATCTGCAGTTATCTGCAGCAGGGGGAAAGCTCATGGTAATCAGATCTTCACCTCCTGATTATCTACAATTTTCACACTGCTATGATGATTATACAGTTGTTGTGTCCTAGAGTCCACTGGTTTTGATTGGCTCAGCTGGATATTGGTCATTTTTATGTAAAAGCCAAATAAAGCTAAAGCTTCATCTCTTAAAGTACAAATGTCTTGATTATACTTTTATATCAGGACCTGAATAAGAGAAGGCATATTTCTGCACCATCTCACATGTAGCCCTGGGAGGCATTGTAACTCAGAGTTAATTAGCTAACCTGGTTGAAGGCATCATCAATTTTCCTAGTGTAGACAGGACCAAAATCTGGGATTCTGCTAACTCTGAAAAATACCCTACATATTTTTGACATCAATGAATGCTAATTAAATTCAACCTCAATAGATTCATAAAACTTAAATAAGTTAATATTTGTCCATCAGATGTATTTCCATCTCCTCTGAAACTCAGAGAGGCTGTCTGAGTCTCATCATGTTGATATCACAAAGCAATTCCTGTTTCCAAAGTAACTAATGAAGTTGAGCCTTTCCCCCCTCTCCCCCTTACATCCAATATTTTCTCCTCTTTTCTGTGGATGTCTACAGCTGCAGGCAATTCAAATGGCTTCTCGTATTTCACTAAGAGAGGAATTACAAAGTAGGTCTGATTTAGGAGACTGCTAAGATGCTCTAAATAGCTATTAGTCAAAAAAACAACACATATTTGAACCAATAGTAAATGAGATGACACTTGAGCTTTAAGGATCCAGAATAATTTTTTCAAAAGCACCTACATGATCTAGGACCTTATATCACATTGACTTGCAATGGAACTGAGGCTCCTACATGTTTTAGTCACTTTTGAAAGTGGGACTTGAGCTCCTAAGTACTTCCGAAAAAATTTCCCCTGCATTTAATTCTTGTTAAAATTAATTACTTCAATGACATTGCATCAGGTCCACATGCAGACTGTTGCCTTTTATTTTATTTAAAGTGAATTTAGTAAAGTTGTATTACACTACTTTGGTAATAAACTAAACTATAATAAACTACAATCATTGGCTACAAGACATATGTGAAAAAGTTTTGAAGATTCAATGTAAACAGATTTTAAATCCGTGTGTTCCTCGGGTATAGTCCAAACAAGGAGAGACCCATACTAGTAAAAGACTCTGCTGGTCTGCATTTATCAGACAACAAGCAAGAGATCACAAAAATATGGGAACACTAGGAGGACACTGAGCATGCCCAGTTAAGCCTCCCATGATGTAATTTGCTATTCCAACATAAAACAAGGCATGTCAAAGGGCTTAAAGAATGGTCTTGTGCTTAAGGACCAAGACTGGTACTTGGGAGATCTGGATTCAGTTCAGTTCTCCCTTGGCTGCAAACTTTTGGGCAAGTCACTTAATCACTCTCTACCTCAGTTCCCCTCAGAAAAAAAACAGGGAAATTTCCTTTATCCCATGCTTAGTTTGTCTTGTCCATTTAGAGTATAATGCATATGGCTAGAACCTTGGTTGGGCCCTCAGTGTGCTATTGTATCAACAATATAGTGAATAGTACAGTAGGGTACGCCAAAATCATTTAACTGATGAATCAGTATTAAGTTCTATGTGGGTCGGGGGGAGATGTGGGGAGGTGTTTCTGTTCAAAAATAGACCCCTGCCTGGTTGGAGAATTTGTCAATATTTTGCTGTCCTATTTAGCAAACATTTCTGATATCCTATATTTTACTTCTGGGTTCTCCCATGACACCAGAGCTAGATGGCAGCAGAATAAATTGATTCGGCTAGATCAGCTCTTTCAGATTTCAGAAAAGGAATTACTTTGAACATCTCTTTCGGCAACACAAATCTGAGTACATATTTATGGCTCTGTCCAAATGAAGCACCACAAAACACCACAAGAGGCTGGGCAGACAGGAGGAAATCTAATTTGAAATGCACAGGATAAATAGGCATCTGAAAGGACAAACAGCCATTTTTTGGTGCAAATCTCAGTAATGCTGAAATATATGAAATCTTCTGTCACTCATGCCTCCCATTTGGGCATCTTCTTTGACTTGTACCTGTCCCTTGATCCACATGTCCAAGCTGTGTCCTTGCTGGTTATATTTTTTACATTTTAAAGATTCAGCCATCTGTTGTTGTCCAGACTGCTCTGTCTCTTATTCAGGCCCATGCCACCTTGTGTCTTGACTTCTGTAACCTTTTCCTCTTTGGCCTTGATGCCAGTCATGTTGCCACACTTGGTCCTGCTAGTGAAGGCAGGGGGCTGGACTCGATGAGCTTTCAAGGTTCTAGGAGATTGGTATATCTCCAATTAATTATTTTTATTATTTAATCATGTCCATTCAAAGCACTGCATCTTCCTGGCTTGTAAATGCTGAGCACATCAACTCCCTCTGTGTCCTTCCTGTCCTGATGCATCAATCAAAAGCCCCTTGTTTGATGCCTTTAAGACTTCTAATTATTTAGCCCTGCCCATTATGAAATTTACTAGTTTACCAGTCCATTAACTATTGCACTTCCAGTGATGTCAGCTTTGATCCCCACCTTGTCTTTCTTCCTTGAGCACCTTCAAACTTTCTCCTATGCTGCCCCTATGTATGGGAGGATAAACTCCTGAACAAAATTTGTAAAGCTGACACTTTATCTTCTTTTAATCCCTCCTTAATGCCCACTTCTGCTAAGATGCCTACAAATCACTCCCTTCCGGCATTGAGTGATCTCAAAGGGTGAGCTAAGACTCCTGCTTTTTTTGCTTTAACTCTGTTCATTTTATTATTACTTCCTACCCCATAACCCATTATCTGTTTCATTCACATGTTGCATTCTTTCTTATCCCTACACTTTAAGCTCTTTGCGAGGCAGGGGCTAGCTTATTTATTGTTTTGCCTACACAGTGTCTCGCTCAATATGTCCCTGATACTTCACGGGGTAGAACATAAAGAATTGAACAGAAAATCAGGGATCCTGAGTAAACATTCTACAAAATCGACAAACCACCACTGAAATCAATGGGATTTTGTAGAGTAAGTCCCTAAATCTACAAGGGATGGCCAATTCTGCCCCTATTATATAGGTGCCTGTAAATTCCCCTGTATACCACAAATAAATAAAATGAGTCCTACAACAGTAGGCCTGTATCAATGGACATTCCACTTCCCACCACATTTTGGAAGAAATCAGCTGATTAAATGGAATAGTCCTTGGCAAGTAATTTTGCTCCAGCACTCAATCATGAGTAACTTTGCATATCGGTATATCAACATTTGTTAACTCTAACAATAACAATAGTTAATTGCATATGTACTGAATTATATGAATTATATAGCATTGCAGGCAGTGCTGAGATTTTTTTCAGTAGCTTGTCCTGAATTTCTGGGTTTTATGTCATTTGTTTTATCCTATAGTGACTTTGATCTGATCTGAAAAAAAGCATTATAAACATTTATTTAATAATCCTCAAAACACTGCTGTGAAGCAGGGGAGTGTTAGTATAACCAATTTACAGGTGGATAAGCTGAACATAAGTGAAGTGTCTGTCCTAAATTCAGACAGTAAGCAAGTGGCAGACTGAGGAATAAAACAAAGGAGTCTTGACTTCCAATCCTATGCATTAATCATGAGGCAACACTCACTCTGTTCAAATCATATTGGGAAAACTGACAGTTTGATTGCAAACTCTTTTTCTAAACATTGACTTTTATCAATATTAAGATACCTTTTAACTCTGTCATGACAAAAACATAGTCTGCTCTAGATTTTTGTAATCTATGAACATCAATCTGTAAACAGAGCTTGGAAATATTAAGTAGATCATTCTTAAAACAGACTAAACTTTATGGAATTTAAAAATAAAAAGCTTCTTTAAAACATAGGAGTATTTAAGATACACCTCTACCTCGACATAACACGACCCAATATAACATGAATTCGGATATAACGCGGTAAAGCAGTGCTCTGGGAGGGATGGGGCTGCGCACTCCGGTGGATCAAAGCAAGTTCAAGGTAATGCGGTTTCACCTATAACGCAGTAAGATTTTTTGGCTCCTGAGGACGGTGTTATATTGAGGTAGAGGTGTAGTTAAATAACTCCTGTGCATGAAAGGCAGATACATTTTTGTGGTGTTGCTATTTCACCATTTGCTTCTTTAGGATCTACTGCCATCACACAAATCCCCAGAAGATGTCAATACAAGTCTATGGCAGACCACCTTACAATGTCAAAACTTTAGTAAATCAGACCGTGGAGATGCCAAGGGCATGGTTACAAAATCAAGACAAAATGAGATGATGTCAATGCAAGTCTGTGGAGACCACATTATCATATCAAAACAAAAGGAAATGATATCCAAGTTACATTGCTACTTATAAAGGAAATAATTTTAAATGCAGAGATTGCACTGATGGAAAATGCCCCATCACTTAAATGGTGGGGACCCTGGGTGTAGGTGCATGCACAAAACAATCTTACTGCATATGTATTCCAGGTTATCTGTCTCAGAGGATTGAAGAGAACTGCTAGTTGAGAGCCTAATTCTGCCACCTCTACACAGAGAGTAGTCCCACTAATTCCCTTGGGCCTGCTTGTGGAGTAAGGTACTACTCAGTGTAAGAATGACAGAATCTGGCCCTTAATGAGCAGAAATCCAAGTTATACATTCCCACACCACTAAAGAAATCCTTTTTTTTGCGGGGTGGGGAGAGGGAGGAGGTGATATTAAGAACAGCTCCAGAGCTGAGGGCAAGGGGCACCATGATACTTGGTAATGAATTTCAGCTGGTTTAATCAGTTCAGATGTACCCCAGTTCTTTCATGTTATGAGACGTCTCTAATGTCATGCAAGATATCAAAGAAAAGGTCATAACTCACTAATTAGTAATATCATTGCCTAATGTAAGTGCAAACATCTGATTCAAATTTATGGATAAGCTGAAATTATAATTCTTAAAATGTGTTTGCCAGCCAAGCAGAAGTTACCCCATTGACGTGAAAGGAATGTGGTTTCCCCACCTAGGAATTACTTCCACAGTACTTTGGAAGACAATGCAAATATATTTACATAGCCCATATACAGACCCATCAAGCTAACCAGGGGTGAAGGCAAACTTTTTACTATCACAGTGTGCAGGGGATTGACAATAACATGTCTAATGTTCATTCAGTTTACTGGAGGGGGAAGGAACTAAATAATTTGCATTTTAGCAGACAGACCCTGTGGCAGAAGAAGCGGCAGAACACTCCCTTCAAGACAGACTCTATGTTGCCTTCTTCACAGCTGGGAATGGTCTTTTATCTGAAGGTTTCCTTCAGAAGTATCCATTTCAAAGATTCAATGGACTGTAAAAGAGAGGGATACAGAAGCCCCAGTTAACTATCTTTCACTGAAGAAGACTAAGGTACCAGCCCTTTGATTTTGAGGTGGATAGATCCTGAACCAGGAGTTCCGTCAGCCATCTTGATGGAAACGTGGAGAGGATTTTACTTTGAACTAAGTCTAGCTTATTAAAATGCTTTCTAATGACTAAAGTTTATCTTTATTTTTCTTGTAATCATTTCTGACTTTAATCCTTATATTTGTACTCACCTAAAACCTCTTGCTATGGAATTAAATAACCTTGTTTTATTTTTTTAATCTCAACCATTTCAGTGCTGTGTTTGAACTGAACTGTTCGATAATATCACTTAAAGCAGGGTTTCTCAAACAGGGATCACCGCTTGTGTAGGGAAAGCCCCTGGCGGGCCAGGCGGGTTCGTTTACCTGCCCCGACCGCAGGTCCAGATGATTGCAGCTCCCAGTGGCCGCGGATCGCTGCTCCGGGCCAATGGGAGCTGCTGGACGTGGCACGGGCCAAGGGACGTCAGGTGCTTTCCCTACACAAGTGGCAACCCCTGTTTGAGAAACCCTCCATTAAAGTAACAAACTGTTGGATATTGACTTTTTAAAGGAGAAATGGACCTTAACATTCGAACACAAGTTTTTTTGGGGCTGTGGAGAATGTGGAGTCACCTTCTCAGTTGTTAACGAAGGCTGATGGAGACCAGTGGAAGTCTGTGGTATTGCATGCAGACTCCTGGATCCAAAGTGTTGAAGCCAGGCTACTCAATACACAGACATAGGGTGCATACTTATTGCTGACTGCAAGAATCCCAGCACAGAGCTGCAGTAGCAAAGCTTTTAAGGCAGGGGTCGGCTACCTCTGGCACGCGGCTTGCCAAGGTAAGCACCCTGGCGGGCCGGGCCAGTTTGTTTATCTGCCACGTTGGCAGGTTCAGAGGATAACGGCTCCCACTGGCCGCGGTTCACCGTCCCAGGCCAATGGGGGCTGCGGCAAGCTGTGGCCAGCACATCGCTTGGCCCACGCCGCTTCCTGCAGCCCCCATTGGCCTGGGACGGTGAACCGCAGCCAGTGGGAGCCGTGATCTGCCAAACCTGCTGATGAGGCAGGTAAACAAACTGGCCCGGCCCACCAGGGTGCTTACCCTGGCGAGCTGTGTGCCAAAAGTTGCTGACCCCTGTTTTAAGGCATTTAAGGGTTACAGGGTAAGAGGTGACACAACTCTACACTGGTCTGGCTTGCACCTCAGAACGTGACAGTGCGTTGTTAAAGTGTAAATTCAAACACAACCACCAGACCTATCTGGATCTTGGGAAGCTCTAAAGACACAAATTGAGACTTAATTTTAAGTGTCAGAGTTTGGCTGACTGCTGCAGCATTCAAAGGCAGGCTACCACAAACATGTCAGATGGGTATTCTACCTGACTTTCCAAGCACAGTATAAGTGTAGCTTGAATGTCCTGGAAGCATCACAATTAAATTGAAAGCAACACAAATAAATTATTCCTTGTGCAGTTTTTAAATATATACTCACAAACATATATCTGGGGACAAAAATTGTAGGCAATACTTACATGATGGTGAGACTATATCTTGTGAAGCAGTGACGCTGAAAAGAATTTGAGAGTCATGGTGGACAATCAGCTGAACATGAGCTTGCAGTGTGATGTTGTGGGCAAAAAAGCCAATGGGTTCCTGGAATGCATAAACAGGAGATTCTTGACTAGGAGTCAACAGTATTTTACCTTTGTATTTGGCACTGGTGCAACCACTTCAGGGAATACTGTGTCCAGTCCTGGTGCCTCCAATTCAAGAAGGATGTTGTAAACTGGAGAGGGTTCAGAGAACCAAGAGAATGATGAAGGGATTCGAAAATATGCTGTATAAACTCAAGGAACTTAATGTGTTTAGTTTAACAAAGAAAAGGTTAAGGGGTGACTTGAATAGTCTATAAGTAGCTACATGGGGGAGTAAATATTTAATAATGCAGAAAGAGGTATAATCAATAGCTGGAATCTGAAACTAGACAAATTAAGAGCAGAAATAAATGTAAATTTTTAATGGTGAGAGTAATTAAACATTGAAACAATTTACCAAGGGTTGTGGTGGATTGTCTATCGCTGACAATTTTTAAATCAAGATTAGATATTTTTCCCTAAAAGATATGCTTTAAGAATGATTTTGTCAAAGTTTTATAGTCTTTGTTATACAGGAGGTGGCATTGTGATATTTTCTATTTTATTATGTATTATTTCCTAATGGTTACTAACTCTCTTTTAGCTATTTTGACATCTGCTTCACATTTTTAGAGAACTATCCATCATGGCTCCAAGATCTTTGAGTGGTAACAGCTAATTTAGACCCCATTAGTTGCTATGTATATTTGGGATTATGTTTTCCAATGTGCATTATTTTGCACTTATTATTGAATTTCATCTGCCATTTTCTTGTTTGGTCACCCAGTTTTCTGAGATCCCTTTGTAACTGTTCAGTCAGCTTTGGACTTAATTATTTTGAGTAATTTTGTATTATCTATAGATTTTGCCACCTCACTACTCACCTCCTTTCCCAGATCATTTATGAACATGTTGAACAACACATGTGCCAGCACAGATCCTTGGGGCACCATGCTTTTCTCCACTGTGAAAACTGACCATTTATTCCTACCTTTTGTTTCCTGTCTTTTAACCAGCTACTGATCCATGAGAGGACCTTCCTTCTTATCTGATGATTGCCAACTTTGCTTATTCAAAGGTTTTCTGAAAGCCCAAGTGCCCTGTATCCACTGGATCACCCTTGTCCACATGCTTATTGCCACCTCAAAGAATTCTAATAGGTTTGTGAGGCATGATTTACCTTTACAAAAGCCACGTTAACTCTTCCCCAACATGTCATGTCCGCCTATGTGTCGAATATTTCTGTTCTTTACTATAGTTTCCACCAATTTGCCTGGTAGGCAAGCTAGGTTTACCAGCCTGTAATTGCCAGGATCACCTCTGAAGCATTTTTTTTAAAGGACATTATATTAGCTACCCCCCAGTCATCTGGTATAGAGGCTACTTAAAGTGATAGATTACATACCACAGTTAGTAGTACTACAGTGTCATATCAGAGTTCCTTCAGAACACTTGGGTGAATACCATTTGATCCTGGTGACTTATTACTGCTTAATTTACCAATTTTTTCCCAAACCTCCTTTGTTGACATCTTAATCAGGGAAAGTACCTCAGGTATGTCACTTAAAAAGAATGGCTCCAATGTGGGAATCTCCCTCACAGCCTGTGTAGTGAAGACTAATGCAAAGAATTCATTTAGCTTCTCCAGAGGCCTCGTCTTCCTTAAGAATCTTGATATTCCAGTGGCTCAACTGATTGTTTGGCAGGCTTCCTGCTTCTGATGCAGTTAAAAAAATGAGGTTAGTTTTATATTTTGCTCATTGTTTTTCAAATTCTGTTTTTGGCCTGCCTAATTATACATTTATACTCGATTTGCTAGAGTTTGTTCCTTTCTTTTTTCCTCAGTAGGATTTGACTTCCAATATTTAAAGGATGCTTTTTTGCCTGTAACCAATTGTTTTACTCTGCTGTTTAAACATGGTGGTATTTTTTGGCCTTCTTACTTTTTTTTTAAAGTATTTATTTAGGGTATACGTTTAGTTTGATCCTCTACTGTGGTTTTAATATAATTTCCATGTATTTCTCTCCTGTGACTGGGTTTCCTTTAATTCCCATTTTAACTATTTTCCTCATTTTTTGTGTAGTTCACCTTTTTAAGTTAAATACTACTGTGGTAGGTTTCTTTGTTGTGTTTCCCCACCCCCAAAAAATGTTCAGTTTAATTACATTCAGCTATCTTCACCTCTTGGACCCAGATACTGTGTGCCACTTAGGACTAAATCAAGAATTGCCTTTCTCCTTGTGAGTTCCAGGACTAGCTGCTCCAAGAAGCAATCACTTATGGCATTTAGGTGACATGTACGCAGTTACTATGGAAATAGTTTACATCTCCCATTATTATTGGGATTTCTACTTTTGTAGCCTCTTTGAGCTCTCCGAGGATTTAACTGTCACATCACAATCCTGATGAGGTGGTCACTAGAATACCTACTGCTGTACCCTTATTATTGAAGCATGGAATTTCTATCCATAGACATTCTATGGTGCTGTTTGATTCATTTAAGGTTTTTACTATATGTGACTCCATGCTTTCTTGCACGTAGTGCTCATAGTCTTTGTAATCCTTTGTTCTTATGGGCGAAAACAAATCCTTTGTTCTTATGGGCCTTCCCTCTCACCCCACCATGTCATCCTGCCCCCTCTGCTTCAATTCATACCCCATTTCAAATGCACTGAAGAACACATCCATGTCATCATCTTCTCTGAAGTGGAGAAATAATTTGGAGTCTATACCTTCCCTCAGACGCAGGAATATGGGGTCTGACTCCCCCTAACAGAACAGTGTCAAGCTTGTTGCTGCTTGTCCTTCTCTTCCTGATCATGCTGGCATGGCTCTTGCTCATGCTGGTAGTTCTTATATTTGAGCTGGAGCTCCTTTTCTCTATCTTTCAGCCCCTGTCACTTCCTCTGTCTCAGAAAATGAAATGGTTCCTTCTGAAAATGCAACATCTCTTATTCCAGCCTCCACTGCTCTGGGTCACTCATCCTTGCTGCATCTGCTGGGTCGTCTGGGGAACCACTGGCAGCACAATCTTATTGGTTTCCTACAGATCCTGTAGGTGGAAAATGGCCCTCTGTGTCCATGTCTTCTGATCAGCAGCAGACAGTCCCCTCTGTGCATACATGCTCAGAAGCTGATCTTTCTTTGTCTGTTCATAACTCATTTTCCTGTCTCTATTTTGGCTATTATTTTCCTGAAAAGACTAGGAGACACTTTTATTTCTGTGCTTTTTTAAAAAGAAAAATCTACAATACTTGCTTTCACTGCTGTTGGATGTTATTGGAAATTTACACTATCCTAGATCTTACACAGATGCCATGTGTATGGGAGCGGGCTGTGCAGCCTTAGAAACCCATGAGAGGTGCTGTCTGGGAGCTTGAAACCTTAAGGTGGTGCCCTTGAGGAACCACACAGTTGGAAATACAGGTTCAGTTACCTAGAAACTGTGACAGTGTTAACTGACACATTTTAATACACTTAGGCCTGGTCTACACTAGGACTTTAATTCGAATTTATCAGCGTTAATTCGAACTAACCGCTCAACCGTCCACACCAGGAAGCCATTTAATTCGAACTAGAGGGCTCTTTAGTTCGAATTTGGTACTCCACCCCGGCAGGTGGAGTAACGCTAAATTCGCACTTGCTAGCTCGAATTAGGCTTGGTGTGGATGCTAATCGAACTTAGCAGCTCCGGGAGCTATCCCACAGTGCACCACTCTGTTGACGCTCTGGACAGCAGTCCGAGCTTGGATTCTCTGGCCAGCCACACAGGAAATGACCCGCGAAACTTTGAATTCATTTTCCTGTCTGGGCGGTTTGAATCTGACGTTCTGGTTGCACATCTGGGCGAGCTCCGCAGCACCTGCAACGATGCAGAGCTCTCCAGCAGAGGAGTCCGGCAATCCCAGAATAGAAAGAGGTCCCCAGCATGGAGTGACCGGGAAGTCCAGGATCTGATCGCTGTGTGGGGCGAGGAGTCTGTGCTCTCGGAGCTGCGCTCCAACAAGCGGAACGCAGACCTTCGAGAAGGTCTCTAAAGCCATGAAAGACAAAGGATACAGCCGGGATGCGATGCAGTGCCGCGTGAAAGTGAAGGACCTAAGACAAGGGTATCAAAAGTCAGAGCGGCAAACGGACGCCCGGAGCCCAGCCCCAGACATGCCGCTTCTACGAGGCACTGCATGCCATTCTAGGTGGGTCTGCCACCAGTGCCCCACCAGTGACGGTGGACTCCGAGGACGGAATAGTGTACGGGACAGTTCCCCTCCCTGTTCGCCGGTGGGAAGATGAGGAAGGGTCTTTAGAGGACGGCAGGCGACATCGAACCCACTCCCGCTTTCCCTGACAGCCAGGATCTCTTCATCACCCTCACAGAGATCCCCTACCAACCGTCCCGCCCGTTAACCAGGACTCGGAATCAGGGAAGGATCAGGCGGTAAGTGCTACAAACAGGGAAACATTTATTTTTTTAAGAAACAGGGATTTATATAAAAAATAGAAATACTATATAAACATTTTTAAATATGAAACTAAACAAACAGCAGGTCTACACAAACAGCAATGGAGCAAAAGTCCTCTGGGGATATTTCAAAAGCTCTCAGAGAGCAGCTGGAAAAGCCTCAGCAAGAGGTTTCTTGGGAGAGGTGCTTTATTGGGTGCTCCGTTGAAGCACACTCTTCCGCGCCATGCCATCCTCAGGTAGAGGGGGACCATCGCCTCTACGAGCATGGCAGCGTAGGGTCCTGGTCTGTGCAGGGCTTCTATTAACATCCGCTCTCTGTGTGCGCCTGACACGCCTCAGGGTGATGTCGTTGTGGAAGTGCTGCATCTAATTAGTGGAATTAGTGTACTGTTACTATTGTGCATGGTAGACTTTTACTTTGCATAAGAATGACCCTCGCTTAACAGAGTTTTACTTTGCATAAGAATGACCCTCGCTTAACAGCCACGTGTTGCAGGCCTCAGAGGAAAAGCATACAGGGGTCTTTCGCCACTGGCGGGAGATGCCGATAACGCTCATCTTTTCTGCTTTGCACATTGCCTCCAGCAGGAGAGCACAGCTAAGCACTATCTGATAAGCAGTCTGTACTGTAAGGCTTACCAGGACTTTGTGCAAGAGGGATGCAGCTGTCTCTCCTCGCTTGTGCGCTATCCAGTGCAATCGCGCCGCCAATGAGAGCGTATTCCGAAATCTCGGACTAGTTCCGAGATCTCCTGAGACTTGGTTCCCTGTTTGGTCTTCTTAACTGAAAATGACTAGACTGTGTTTACTGTTGGCAAACATGTATTTGTTCAAGGAAATCACCTACTTTTTCGCATCACACAGCTTCGGCTCCTTCACGGACTGCCCCGCCATCCCCCTCGCAGAGGCTGGCTCAGATTAGACGCCGAAAGAAAAAGACAAGGGACGACATGTTCCAGGAACTGATGGCCAGCTCCAGAGCGGAGGCGGCAGAGCAGAGACAGTCGAGGGAGAGCCTGTGTCAGCAGCATCGCACACACATGGAACGGGAGGATAGGTGGCGGCAGGAAGACCAGCAGGCGACTCAAACGCTGCTTGGTCTAATGAGGGAGCAAACGGACACGCTCCGGCGCCTTGTAGATGTTCTGCAAGACCACAGGCAGGAGGAGAGAGCCCCCCTGCAGTGCATCTGCAACCGCCCTCCAACGCCAAGAAGTCCTGTCCCCCCCTCACCCAAAGTGACAAGAAGGAGGGGCGGTAGGGGCCGTGAGAACTGTCACTGCACTGCAGCAGAGCGCTAATGTACAAGACACCTCTCGCGCTGTAAATTTGTAGAAGTTCTTCCCTTACAGGATCACCCAGTCCCAAATCCAAGTTTCAACCCCCCACTGTGTATAACATTATTAAAAGCGGTTTGCTGTTACTCTCTGTTTCCGTCACGTTTCTCGTGTCAGAAGACTTTGTGGGGGGGGGGATTTTTAATTACAGTGCATAGCCCACATTACCAGGGTACAGACTTGGGGGCAGGGTCAACTGCAGGGCACACACAGACTGCAGTCACTAGGCACCAGGGACAGTGTGTGTGGTGTATGCTGCCCCGGCTCTTTCCTTGATGTGTAGGGTCCTGGTGCCTGACATCCCCGAATGTAAAGGCAGGCTTCCCTTCACATGCATTTGGACCGTAGTCACGATCCTCCCGGTGCCCCGAGCCCCAAAAAGAGACCTCATCCAGGGGCAGATACTCACCCTTCCCCACACCCTCACCCCTTCCAACGCCCAAACCCACAGCCATCATGGTAACCCCTATCCAAGGACGGCACCCTCGCCCCTTCCTGCAAACCCACCCATCAGTGCACACCTTAACCAGCACAGAATGCTTCCATGTTTCAACGAAGAAACAGAAATGCAAAGTCAACGAAAGATTTATTATTAATTACTAAAACATGTCCTTAGTTTTAAAACGTCCTTGGGAAGTGGGGAAAACTTGGTTTATGATCAGGCTCTCTTAAAATCAAGTGGACAGTCACAGGTTACCCTGCTCTGCGAGGAAACTCGCTTTCAAAGCCTCCTGATGCATATCGCTTCCGCTGGGATATTCTCTCAGCACGGGTGTCTGGCTGATCATAAACAGCAGCCAGGCGATTTGCCTCAACCTCCCAAGCGGCCAAAAGGTCTCGCCCTTGCTCTCACAGAGATTGTGGAGCACACAGCAAGCAGCAATAACTACGGGGATATTCTTCTCGCTGATGTCCGAGCGAGTCAGTAAGGTCCGCCATCTCCCCTTGAGACGTCCGAAAGCACACTCCACCACCAGTCTGCACTTGCTCAGCCGGTAGTTGAAGAGTTCCTTTTCAGTGTCCAAGGCGCCTGTATAGGGCTTCATGAGCCAGGGCATTAGCGGGTAGGCCGGGTCCCCGAGGATCACTGTAGGCATCTGCACATCCCCAACCGTTATTTTGTGGTCTGGGAAGAAAGTGCCTGCCTGGAGGCGTCTAAACAGACCAGAGTTCCTGAACACACGCGCCATGAACCTTGCCCGCCCACCCGACGTTGATGTTGGTAAACGTCCCTATGGTCCACCACAGCTTGCAGCACCATTGAAAAGTAGCCCTTTCGGTTAATGTACTCGCTGGCCTGGTGGGCTGGTGCCAGGATAGGGATGTGAGTCCCATCTATAGCCCCACCGCAGTTTGGGAATCCCATCGCGCGCCATCTATGATGACCTGGACATTTCCGACAGTCACTACCTTTGAGAGCAGTTGCTCAACGATTGCGTGGGCTACTTGAATGACAGCAATCCCCACGGTAGATTTGCCCACGCCAAAGTGGTTCGCTACTGACCGGTAGCTGTCTGGCGTGGCAAGTTTCCAGAGGGCTATGGCCACTCGCTTCTGCACAGTCAGGGCTGCTCGCATCCTTGTGTCCTGGCGCCTCAGGGCAGGGGACAGCAAGTCACACAGTTCAAGGAAAGTGTCCGTCGCATCCTGAAGTTTCGCAGCCACTCTGTGTCATCCCAGACCTGCAGCACTATGCGGTCCCACCAGTCTGTGCTTGTTTCCGGCCCAGAATCGCTCCACACCATGAACTTGACCCATTGCCACCATGATCTCCACTGCCCGGCGTACCCTGCTTTGTGAGAGGTCTGCGCCACTCTCTCACCGTGCTGCCGGAGCCTCCTCGCCCGGTTTCTCAGCATCTGACTGTGGAAGAGGTGGACGATAACGCGAGGAGTTGACAACGCCATAAGTGCAGCGATGATCGCAGCGGCTCCATGCTCGCAGTGCTGTGGCGTCCGCGCTGTAACCGACCAGAGAAGGGCGCGAACAGATTTCCGCCGCGCTTTCAAGGAAGAGAGGAGGGCGGGATTGACGGTTCAATGACACATTTTTCCCCAGCATGCATTGGGAAATCCTAATTCCAATGGGCAGCGGGAGTGCGGGAACTGTGGGATAGCTTCCCACAGTGCACCGCTTCCAAAGTCGAAGCTGGCCCCGTGAATGTGGACTCAGAAGTTCGAATTTGTGTATTTAGTATGGATACACAAATTCGACTTATTAAGGTCGAATCCACAAATTCGACTTAAGTAGATTCGAAATAGTCCTGTAGTGTAGACAAGCCCTTAGTCTAGACCAGACCTCCATGGTTTATCAGCACATGTTAACTTACATGCTTTCTAAAAAAACCTCCTAATTTTCCTAGTTTAAACCAACAGCACATTCCTCACATACCCATGAGGGGGTAATGTGGATAAAGCATGAGAATGGACTCAGAAACCACTGAATAATAATAATAATCAATAATAACCTATTTATTCTTAAATGACAACTCAAGCAATAGGTTTGGGAGAAGTTTTTCTCCCATTGAAGTTACCCCATTTCTAGGACAAATGATTTGGATGATTTTCACATTTTAGCATCCAAGACTGAGGCAGCATTGATGCCTTAATAGAGATCCAAATGAGTAAACTCTCTCCACTATGAAGGCAGGATCATGGCTTATAAACTTGGGTTTTAGAAGCTGTTGTCACAAATATAGTTTTTCATCCATAATATTTACGGCTCGTAATTTATTCATAGTTATTTTCTTTGGCAAGCCATAATTTACAACACATCGGCCTGTTTATTTTATAAAGTTCTATAATTTGGATAGAGGGTCTACAACTTTCTCAGGGTTCATGAATCCCTGGTTTGAAAGACATAGCCAAAATATGGCAATTCTACAGTTAAAATATAAGACTTTTAAAAGGATAGATGTACTGCACTGACTGGTTTGTTCCTGAAATTCTTATATCCTCTGAGCTGTTTGCTTGAAATTAAGCTGGTAAAGAAAAAAGCTCCTTGAATCAACCTTGGAAATACCTCACAAACAAAAGGCTGTTGAAAGAGAGGGACTTAAAGAGAATCAGACCTATTTTTAACTGTTCAGAATCTCACCACTTTAATGCTTGGTGAGCACACTACATCATAGTTCCTGTGTCACTTTGTAGCCCCCTTGCTAACTTTCCCTTTTCCAGGTCTTCTAAAGAGACATTTTTTAAACTGTTTAAACTTCAGTAAAGCTGTTTCTTAAACTACTGAGATGTATAACAAATGCATTTAAGTTCACCTTGGGTCAGCTGTGTACAGGGCACAGAAATGTAGTGACAACTTAGCCTTCACTATCACATTTCCTCTTGATTGTACTGTGTATGCTTGTGGTTTGTGGGAACACACTTGGTTGTTATACTAGAGGGCCAGCCTTAAATCTTGGCCACGTGGGCTATTTGAGACCCATGCCACCTGCCAACACACACACACACACACACACACACACACACACACACACACACACACACACATTTCACAGCAGTGTTCTATTTTTGTACATACTTTATTATCATAATATTAATCCCATTTCATCTGGGGATATTTAACAGGCTAGATTTAAAAAACAGAAACAAAAGATTATAACTAGATTAAAAAAAACAAAAAAACCCACCAGTTTGCCTTGCAGGTGCAGTTATAAAATGTTTTCAAAGGGTATTGAATCAATGCCTCTATCTATTATTCTGAAGCTTAATATGCAACCACTAAACAGTCTCCACACAGGTAAAACACCAGACAGCTTGAAGGTTTTGAGCAGTCAGTTTTCACAGTGGGATAGAACAAAGTACTATGGCATGGTGCTTCTAAATTGTGATTCACTAGGAAAATCCAGAGAATTTAATAACTCTCAACTTACAAACCACACAGGTGGAAGTATTTTAAGGATAAACTTTCAGTCTACATGGAGATTTTACCAGAAGACTCCCATGAATAATGAGAGTTGCTAGCAATGAGTGGAAAGCTCTAGAGATTGATTAAGTTAAACACTGAAAATAGGGACATGGATTCTGTGAGTTTCTGTGACTTCTGCAGTGGTCAGCGTGGCTGGTCCCAGTGCCACCCAAGAAGCTGGCTTTGAGGCCAGCTGCTCAGGTGGCCCCAGGGCCAGCCACACTGGCTGCTGCTGGAGTGTCTCTTCAGCCAGCTGCTTGGGCAGCCCCGGAGTCAACTACCCTGCTGCCCGGGGCCCAGGGCCAGTGGCACCAGCTGCTTCTTGAGTGGCCCCCGAGGTGGATAGAGCAGCCGCTGATCTGGCAGGTCCTGGCAGTGGTTCCCGGGTGGTCAAAGCCGCCGCTGCTCTGGCAGCAGTTCCCAGGGTGGCCGGAGCAGCTGCTGCTCCAGTGGCCCCTGACAGCTGGTGCTGCCCTGGCACCTCCCCAAACAGCAGCCTCCTGTGGCATTCCCCCAGAAGTGTCCCTCTGCAGCAGCGGCCCCCTGCAGCAGCAGCCACCCCAAGATTTAGTCAGGGGTATTTATAATATTAGTCATGGGCAGGTCATGGGCCGTGATTTTCTTTTTTATTGCCCATGATCTATCCATGACTTTTACTAAAAATACCCATGAATAAATTTTAGCCTTAATTATAATTCATTATAAAATTTTCAGAAAGAAAGTTTATAAATGAAATCTCAGAAGAATAACTGCATGGAAGTAAAATTATGCTAAAGTCCTGGATCCTGCAAAGTCCTTTGCACATACTTAACTTGAGACACCTTTCTACACTTTTGCAGACAGTGGGACAAATGTGTGAAGTTAGCCTGTGCCTTACAGGATCAAGGCCAAAGACTGTATTTCTGTCTTCCCTTTATTGTTTCCCAGTTTTAGTTAGATTCCCATTACATATATAATGTGCTTAGTAATTCCCAAACACATAGGACGATACAGTCTCTGCCCCAGAGATCTTCAAATCTGAAAGGAAAAATAGATGAAAGACTGGGCTAGGGATGCAACATAATAGTAGACTGGCCATGGTGATGGCGAGCAGATGTTTTGTTAGATTCATAAGCTATCCTCAGATGCTGCTTAAACCTCATATAAATGGCTGGTGACATGTCCTGTTAGCTTAGGAGGGGGATGATAGGAGTGGCTGTGGGAGAACTGGGTGAATGAATAAAAAAGAATTGAAGGGGTTTGGGAGTGGTTCCTTATGAGATGTGGTCAGATAAGAAGGCAGGGGCATAATTATGTGCAGGGTCTTGAAAGTGGTGACAAGAAGCTTGAATTTGTTACATCAGAGAAACGGGAGCCAGTGGAGGATACTTAAGTGCCTCATATTAAATGAGGATATTCACATAATAGGCATCACAGAAACTTGGGATAATGAAGATAATCATTGAATCATAGTAATACCAGGGTACAAAATATATTGGAAGGTCTGAACAGGTAATACTGGCGGGGGAGTGGCACTATATGTGAAAGAAAGTATAGAGTCAAATGAAGTAAAAATCTTAAATGAATCAAATTGTACCATAGAATCTCTATGAATAGAAATTCCATGCTTGAATAATAAGAATATAGCAGTAGGGATATATTACTGACCACCTGACAGGATGTTGATAGCGACTGTGAACTACTCAGGGAGATTAGAGAGGCTATTAAAATAATAATAAAAAAACCCCTCAATAATAATGGGAGATTTCAACTATCCCCATATTGACTGGGTACATATCATCTCAGGATGGGATAAAGAGATAAAGTTTCTTGACACCTTAAATAACTGCTTTTTGGAGCAGATAGTCCTAGAACGCACAAGAAGAGAGGCAATTCTTGATTTAAGCCTAAGTGGAGCACAGGATCTGGTCCAAGAGGTGAATATAGCTGAATTGCTTGGTAATAGTGACCATAACAAAATAAAATTTAACATCCAGGTGGAATGGTGGGGGGGGGCAACACAGTAGCATTTAATTTCAGACAGTGGAACTGAACAAAAATAAGGAAGCTAGTTAAATAGAAATTAAAAGGTATGGTGCCAAAAGTGAAATCCCTGCAAACTGCATGGAAACTTATTAAAGACACCATAATAGAGGCTCAGTTTAAATTTATACCTCAAATTAAAAAACATAGTAAGAGGACTAAAAAAAGTGCCAGTGTGGCTAAACAGCAAAGTAAAAAAAGCAATTAGCGGCAAAAAAGCATCCTTTAAAAAGGGAAAGTTTTTCCTGTCGAGAAAAATAGAAAGCAGCATAAACTCTGGCAAATGAAGTGTAAAAAATATAATTATGAAGGCCAAAAAAGATTTTGAAGAACAGCTAGCCAAAGACTCAGAAAGTAATAGCAAAAAAAAAAATCAGTACATCAGAAGCAGGAAGCCTGCTAAACAGCCAGTGGGGTCACTGGACAATCAAGATGCTAAAGGAGCACTCAAGGAAGATAAAGCCATTGCAGAAAAACTGAATGAGTTCTTTGCAACGGTCTTCACAGCTGAGGATGTGAGGGAGATTCCCAAATATGAGCCATTCTTTTTAGGTGACAAATCTGAGGAACTTTCCGAGATTGAGGTATCATTAGAGGCAGTTTTGGAACAAACCGATACATTAAACAGTAATAAGTCACCAGGACCAGCTGGTATTCACTCAATAGTTCTGAAGGAACTCAAATGTGAAATTGCAGAACTACTAACTGTGGTATATACTATCATTTAAATCAGCTTCTGTACCAGATGATTGGAGGATAGCTAATGTGATGCCAATTTTTTAAAAAAGATCTAAAGGTGAACCCGGCAATTACAGGTTGGTAAGACTAACTTCAGTACTGGGCATATTGGTTGAAAATGTAGTAAAGAAGAGAATTATCAGACACATAGATGAACAATTTGTTAGGGGAAGAGTCAACATGTTTTTTGTAAAGGGAAATCATGCCTCACCAACCTACTAGAATTCTTTGAGGGGTCAACAAGTATGTTTGGACAACAGTAATCCAGTGGATATAGTGTATTTAGCTTTTCAGAAAGCCTTTGACAAGGTCCCTCACCAAAGGCTCTTAAGCATAGTAAGTATCATTGGATAAGAGGGAAGGTCCTCTCATGGATCAGTAACCAGTTAAAAGATAGGAAACAAAGGGTAGGAATAAACGGTCAGTTTTCACAGTGGAGAGAAGTAAATACTGGTATCCCCCCAGGGATCTGTACTATGACTTGTGCTGTTTAACGTGTTCACGAATGATCTGCAAAAAGGAGTAAACAGTGAGGTGGCAAAATTTGCAGATGATACAAAGCTACTCAAGATAGTTAAGTCTAAAGCAGACTGCAAAGAGTTACAAAGGGATCTCACAAAACTGGGTGAGCAACAAAATGGCAGATGAAATTCAGTGCTGATAAATGCAAAGTAATGCACATTGGAAAACAAAATCCCAGCTATACATATAAAATGATGGGGGTCTAAATTATCCGTTATCACTCAAGAAAGAGATCTTGGAGTCATTATGAATAGTTCTCTGAAAATATCCACCAAATATGCAGTCAAAAAAGCTAACAGAATGTTGGGAATCATTAGGATAGGGATAGATAATAAGACAGAAAATGTCATAGTACATGAATTGGCAACCTTTGGCACTTGGCCCGTAAGGGAAATCCGCTGGCGGGCTGGGACGTTTTGTTTACCTGCAGAGTCCACAGGTTTGGCTGATCGCAGCTTCCACTGGCCGCAGTTCACTGTTCCAGGCCAATGAGGGCTGCAGGAAGCGGCGAGCCACGCCGCTTTCTGCAGCCTCCATTGGCCAGGAATGACAAACCACAGCCAATGGAAGCTGCGATCTTCCGAACCTGCAGATGCTGCAGATAAACAAACCGTCCCAGCCCGCCAGCAAATTTCCCTGATGGGCCATGTGTCAAAGATTGCTGATCCCTGTCATAGTGACGCTATATAAATCCATGGTAGGCCCACATCTTGAATACTGCATGCAGATGTGATTGCCCCGTCTCAAGAATGATATATTGGAATTAGAAACGGTACAGAAAAGGGCAGAAAAAATTATTAGGGGTGTGCAACAGCTTCTATATGAGGAGAGATTCATTTTCATTTTTGAAAGAGATGATTAAAGTGGGATATGATAGAGGCCTATAAAATCATGACTGGTGTGGAGAAAGTAAATAAGGAAGTGTTATTTACTCCTTCTCATAACACAAGAACTAGGAGTCACCAAATGAAATTAATAGGTAGCAGGTTTAAAACAAACAAAAGGAAGTATTTTTTCACACAACGCACAGTCAACCTGTGGAACTCTTTGCCAAAGGATGTTGTGAAGGCCAAGATATAACAGGGTTTAAAAAAAGAACTAGATAAGTTCATGGAGGATAGGTCCATCAATGGCTATTAGCCAGGATGGGCAGGGCTGGTGTCCCTTTCTTCTGTTTGTCAGAAGCTGAGAATGAGCAACAGGGGATGGATTACTTGATTACCTGCTCTGTGCATTCCCTCTGAAACACCTGGCCTTGGCCACTGTTGGAAGACAGTTTACTTTAGTCTGATCAAGTATGGCCATCATGTTCTTATGAGGATGCCAAAGAAGATGATGTGGTCAGATGGAACTAGGAAGATGATATTGACAGATGTATTTTTGTGGTTTGAGGTGGGGCAAGAGCACTGTGGATGTCAAGGAAGCCAGAGGCAACAAAGAGTCCTGTGGCACCTTATAGACCAGGGTTTCTCAAACAGGGGTCTCTGCTTGTGTAGGGAAAGCCCCTGGTGGGCCGGACCGGTTTGGTTACCTGCCCCATCCACAGACCCGGCTGATCGCAGCTCCCACTGCGTCTGATGAAGTGGGTATTCACCCACAAAAGCTTATGCTCCAATACATCTCTTAGTCTATAAGGTGCCACAGGACTCTTTGTTGCTTTTTACAGATCCAAACTAACATGGCTACCCCTCTGATACAAGGAAGCCAGAGAAGAGGAAATGACAGGGAGGCTACTGGGATGTTCCAAGAGCACCAGAGAAGGGACTGTGGTTGGAGAGGGAAGAGTGCTTGGAAGGAAAGAAAATGAGGAATAAATTATAGGAATAAATAAGTATTCAATTTTGACTATGTTGCATTTAAATTGATGACAAGACATCAGGAGATGTTGGAGCAAGAGGCATGCAGGATTGGATGGAGGGAAGACAGGTCAAGAATGGAGAAGTCTATTTGAGACATCCGCATAATGGTGGGAGTCAGAGCCATATGCCTACAGAAAGTGTGTAAAAAGTGAAGAGAAGGGACTAAAGGACAGAACTTTTGTCTTCTTTCATCATCTGGTTATTTGTTTCAAATGTAAATCATTTAGACTATAACTGTTAAGTGAAATCATATTTTTCCCCTGTAGTGTAATTAGTTTTATAATTCAGTCCTGTTCCTTCTCAGTAAATGCTAGCATCCAACAGATAGCTGTCTTATGAAAACGTATACATGATTATTCATGTGCTAGCTACAACATATGTAATTACAAATTTTAAGTTTGTGACCTCCCAATAATACTACTCAGTACGACATAATTTTATTTCTAATTACTAGAGTACATTACTATGCTCACCTAGCTTCAGCTTTGCTCATTGTGTGCCCTTAAACCTGATAAAAGACATCTTTAGAGTGTGTCACCATGCAAGGCACTGAATTTAGCCATCTTTAGAGAGTGTTGTTCATTTTTGCTGATGGATATATTTCACTCTTTGGTGTGGTTTTTAAGACAAGCAATATAATAGCAACCCACTATAATGTTTTGTGGGCAACTATTCCTTTTTTCAGAGCCTTCCAATACCTTCAAAACCAAATAGAACATGCATTTATTTCCTTCTTATTCTTCAATTTATTATTTTAAAATGTCTCTTGTTTATTTCTGGTCCCATTTTGGCTGCAAGGACTATATCATTCTTTTTACCACTGCACAGCAACCCATCTCTTCGGGCTACAATAACATTGGGTGGTAAGAGATGTAGCACAATATTGCTTTTGATGTATTAATGGTGAAATCCTGTCCTCCTTACTCAGTGAAAATTCCCTTTGACTTCAGTGGGAGTTTTGACTGAGTAAGGATGACAGGATTTTGCCATAAACAAGGAAGCAAAATTAACACCAGCTTTCAGAAATTTCTCAAAAGAAGGATTTTTTCTTTTCCCCAGATTAGTTTACTGCTGGTTTAACAAATGACAGGAAATCTCTGAGATTTCATTAGCCATTGCTAAATATAACTCTTTGGCTGACTTTCTGAATAGAAACCATCCCCAGAACATATTATATATAAAGGGCTTTATTTTCTTCTCATACTTGATTTATGCCAGTTTAACTCTACTGACCTCAACTGATTTACTCTTGATTTATATCAATCTGAGAGGAGAAACTGGCTGGGATGTCAGTTGGTCAAGGAAATATAAAATGTTACACAATCCTGAAGACTGGCCACTACCTGAATGGTAAGAATAATATCAAATGTATATGGTGCCTTCCTTTCAAAAGGCACCACTCAAGACCTTAGGGAATGTATATGCTCTGCTCTGGCCTCTGTCCTATCAGTGTTACAAAGCTGGTATGTAGTCTCTACAGAGAACTGACAAACAGGAATGATGCATCATAAATAGCAAAAATGTTTATGTACTAGGGATGAAAGAAAAAAGATCAAAACCCTTCCCCCAAACTGTATAATTTGTCTCAAAACAATATATAGTAAATCTCCCATATTAACAGTAATACAGCATGAAAAAAACAACAGTACATTGTTTGTTCAATCTCATTGTCTTAATAAGTTTAGGCAACTTAGTGCTTTTTTATTGGCTAGTTCTTTTAATGATTGACCTATTGTGACATTGCACTCCATAGGTTTTATGGAAATATGCTAATGAGTGTAAATATAATGTAAATGAGATATGCTTTATGGAAAAGGTCTCTTCTAAGGTATCATTAAAAGCTTATAATCTACTGAGTGTGTTCATCCTATTTGTATGAATGTATCATTCTTGTATCTGAAGCTAGAAATATGAAGTATTACTCTGAAGTACTACTGTAACAATGCAAAGTGTGGGCCATTAATGGTGGCTTGGAATCTTGATGGGTCCCATTAACTAGGACAATTGGTTGTGAATGGCTCTGTTACTCGCAAACCTTCCTGGGTACATGCAAGCCAACCCTGAAAGAATGGAGAATGAGGTCTTACAGTGACATATGATCATGTCACCTAGTACTGGAATCCATCTTAAACCTGGTGCTTTTCCATTTAGAAGGAGGGGTGGGGACCGAGAGAGTGAAAAGATTCCCGCCTTGTGCCAAAGCTATAAAAGCGGGTGGAACAGAAAAAAGGGGGCTGCCAATCATGAGAAATCCCCTAGTTACCACCTGAGCTGGAACTAACAAGGACAGTACCAGAGAAAGGATTGGGCCCAGACTAGGAAGGAGTCTAGTCTGTGAAAGGAGCTTATTGGAACATCTCTGAGGGTGAGATATACCTTTATTTAGTTTCTTAATGTATTAGGCTTAAACTTGTGTGTTTTGTTTTATTTTGCTCAGTAACTTACTTTGTTCTGTCTGTTGCAACCACTTAAATCTTACTTTTTATACTTAATAAAATCACTTTTGTTTATTAATAAACCCAGAGTAAGTGATTAATACCTGGGGGAGCAAACAGCTGTGCATATCTCTCTATCAGAGTTATAGAGGGCAGAAAATTTATGAGTTTACACTGTATAAGCATTATATAGAGTAAAACATTTATTTAGGGTTTGGATACCATTGGGAACTGGGTGTCTGGGTGCTGGAAATAAGTGACTTGCTGAGCAGCTTTTGGTTAAAGTCTGCAGCTTTGGGGGTGTGGAGCAGACCAGGGTCTGTGTTGCAACAGACTAGCATTTCTGGCTCAACAAGGCAGGGTTCTGGAGTTCTAAACTGGCAGTGGAAAATGGGCTGAGAGGTAATTCCAGTATATTAGATGACAGTCTCCAGGGGGTCTCTGTGACCGAACCCGTCACACCTCTATTCATTTATATGAAGTGGTTTACATAATACAACTATTCCTGAGCCTGATTCTGATCTCACTTAGTTTGGTATACACCAGAAGGGTCTTCATGGTAGACCGTGGACATGTGGTATTCTACAGTTGACATGGAATCAGAATCAGGTCACCTGCTGTAATTGTTCTCATTGGTCCTAGACACAGCAAGTTCCAAAGGTCTGCTGATATTTTCCCCTACTTACACAGAGATAGATTATGTTCTTGTTGTATGTGGCCATGCAAACTGGGTGACAGAAAGAAACACTCCCCCTTGCACAGTGTGGGAGAAACCTATTGAAAGGGGGGCAGGGATTATATTGAATCATTACTCTATTCTCTATGCACTGGTCAGCACATAGTCTTTTTAAAAATTTTCTCATTGCTTCTTAACTTCTCAAATTTCAGGGAGCTAGTCTGAGTAAATGAGTTCAGCTTACTTTGAATTAGTGGGAAATATGTAGCAGATAGTCACATTTTAAAAGAACCTGAGGCCTATAAAGAGCACCTCCCATCCACATAATGTTCTTGAGTTATGCTATTTACATTGGTATCATTGCATGGTTAACATATTACATTTGGTAAGTTGTACATAAAAAAAGTGTGTGTGTGAAAGCACGTAGTTCCATCTATACCCCTGGTGCCTTTATATATGATGAGACTTCTGCATGTCAGCTATTCTGTGTAATGACTGGAATAACTTTTTCACCTGAAAAAAGCCAATTGAGTGGTGTGTTCTTTAGCCAATTCATTTGGGAGCCTGTTAGCCTCGCTGCAGAAGAGGAACAGTTCCATCTTAATTAAAGTGCTATTTGGAGTGATTGGTAATACATGGATTCCCAGGGAAATTGCCCAAAACACTTTAGTTAAGCTACATGAGGTCCATGCTGCAGATCAGACTGAAGAACTTAGCCTTAGCCTATAGGGGTGCAATAGCTCAGTTCAGGAAAGAATGCCAGAAAGTGGATCGACTCAAGAGTAAGCCACAGATTCTGTGGGTACAAGCATCTGCAAATATTAGAGATGCATATTTTTATCCAAGTCAAGCCCCATGGATATCAAAAAATCGAGCCAAGTTCAGCTTTGTTATGTAGGTGCAACCCCACTAATGTCAATGGAATCATACCCGTGCAACAGAGCAGAAAGTGAGTTTAAACTTACAGAACATCTGTCTGATTATACATCCTCCACTGCCCCAACTTTCAAAAGACTAGGGGTGCAGCCTGAAAAACTTAGGTGTGCCACAGATTCATAACAAATGCAGAGGATAAGTATGTGGATTCTGGCCATACCTTCAGGGTGTTTGTTCCTTATAGCTACTTGCATGACCCTCCCGTCACACTTAGCAGCATGATTCCATTAGAACCCATGCTGGCAATGGTTAGCCTCTGACATTCATCTGTATGCCTACATCACCCACCCTCTGAAGGGGACAGAATGCATGAAGCATATAAAGGGAATTACAACTGCTTTAGGAAGCTGTAACAACTGAGCAGAGGGCTATATGGAAATCCTCTGTCTGATAAATAGCTGGAGCATACTGCGGAGAGTGGTTGTTACTTGGGTGTACCCCTCTACTTCACCTTGAAGTGCCCTTTCTCCCCAAAGATGAGAAGCCCTGACTCCACAATTGAAGCAATGAAGATTCCATGACTTTGAGAAACAAGAAGGCCCATGCCCTCTCCCTTCTGTCCATCTGTTTTTTATCTGCCACACTTTACTCTATATACAGCATGCAGCAGAAGGTAGCATTGTGGCCAACAACATACACTGGTATCTGGCTTTATTTAAAAAGTTAAATTACTGTAACTTAAGTGAACAGCACTTACACAGACAGTTACCCAAGCTGAAACTGACCTTGGCGGCATTAAACAGGGCAATCTTTCCATACGAATGAACAGTTCTTGAACAATTTCTCCAATCTATTAGGCACAAACAGACTTTGTCAACATCAGGCATACATGCTTCTCTTCCTGTTTTTTTTCCTTGCAGAAATATTTATTGAGGATAATGCTGATGAAATCCCACTCTCTATTTCTGTACGAGTTCTCTCGTATCTCTCTCCTACAATATTTTAACTCAGTCAGGCAGTACCAGATCTTGTTCCAAATCCATATCTCTGTCAATTTCTGTTCAAAGCCTCCAGTGCCATAGAGAAACTATTAGTATTTATTGACCTTCAACATCGGTAATTTAATCTGTTGGGCACCAAAATTGATTATTCTCAGCTTGGCATATGACGAACTAGAGTGAGTTCTTTCCCCAAGAGTGTGCACTGGGCAACAGCAGTACTTAGGACATCCAAAGCATCTGAATCAGGTGAGTAGGATGCATTCAGGCAACTCCTACTGAACTGTAGCTTCAGCTTTCATGTACTGCACATGGCTCATGTCTGGTGATGTTGCTGAATATTGTTTAAAGTGTTTCTTTACTCATTAGGCCAAAACCTGTTCTCAAAACACACATGCACAGCTCTCACTGAAGCATAACTGGCAACAGATTTTTGCCCTCTGTGATCAGGAGAAGACTATCAACATTTTAAATTTGTTAAAAAGAATATGTACTTGGTAGAAACAGAGGATTAAAAACAAACAAATGAAAAAAAAAAGCGCAAGACACACTGGGAGTGGGTTTGAAATTTAAGGGTTGTAACACTTTCTTCCTATGTCCTCTATGGCTAAACACACAGAATGCAACTTCAAAAAAATATATGCATCCCATGCTACTAAATGTTCCTTGTAAAACTCCTGGTGTTCCATTGCTTTCAGTGGAATTCTATTCTAAAGGTCAACTGAAAAGGGTAGCTCAGTATTCAGTTAACCCAGATGTAGGACAGGGATGGTATCCCTAGCTTCTGTTTGCCAGAAGCTGGAATGGATGATAGGAGCTGGATCACTTGATGATTACCTGTTCTGTTCATCCCCTGTGTGGCACCTGACCTTGGCCACTATCAGAAGACAGGATATTGGGCTAGAGATGGACCTTTGGCCTGACCCTGTATGGCCGTTCTTATGTTCTTAGGTGTTGAATATACCCAACAGTGAGCTGTGGGAGGTTTTCTGCTTAAAAATACATTTTTAGAAGCATCTTTAAATATAAATGCAACCTCCATGAAAGCCAATTGCTTCTCTGGGTTTGTCAGACATGCCGGAAATGGTTTTGATTACTTTCTGTTCACTTCTTCCCAGTGTGAGTACATGCTCACTTACTCCTGTGTCCAAAGGCCCCTGTCAGGCTCCAGGCCCTACTTGGGCTATAGGAATTCTGCTATGAAGAGCTTGCATTCAAAGATTCAGGAACTATTTCTGTTGGCGTGTGATTTTCACTAATGTGAGTAGTAAGCATGTGTATAAATGTCTGCAGAAATGAGACAAAGAAATGTAACAAACAGTACCAGGGAATACTGCAATTATGCTTCTCAACCTCATAGGGGTGTTGTGAGGATAAATAGACTAAAGATGTGATGGATTCAGATATTATCCTAATGGGGGGCATATAAGTATAATAGACAGGAGGTAAAAATAAAATTGCACTGTTAAGCTAACTATTGCCTGGTTTGATAGTTCAGCTAAGAGCCTATAACTGAGGGCAGGAATGGGAAACAGAAATGTGCACGGTGAGCCCAGCTCTCTTCTCCTTCCTCACTCAGCTACAAGAGAAAACAACTATTTTTAGCCAAGTAGTACTTAAAAAGAAACTGGGGGAAAATAATTTCAGCAGAAATCAGCACATTTTTAGCACTTTCTTCACATTTCTTTAATGAGACCCCAGTTAACTCTTTACCAAACCGAAGTTTCAGCACAGTGAACGCTGTTCATGTGGTAAAAGATTCAAATTAAAATCACAGTTGTCTCCCTCTATACCTCTGCCCCCCAATTACCCCAAGCTTCCCTCTCTAATATGAGCTGCAGTATTTTTCCCCTTTCCAAACAACTGTTTTGCCGAACAAAAATTACTTTTCACACATGGCAAAATCTGACATACGTCAAACAAAAATATTTGCTTTGCCTTTTCCTAAATCTATCAAAAAGGCAAAATTTTAAAAACTATTAATAAAAATATATATTTCATGTAGGATTGTTTTATGAGTAAAACATTATTAAAGGTGAAAGTCAAGCTCTCAAAAGTTAGGAAATGTCAGCATTAAGGTTGCTGCAACCTTAATTTGCCTCCTTGAGAGCATTGTGTAATGATAGTCTTTGATTACATGACCTTATAGTATTTCTTCCACTTCTGCATGAAATCAGTGGAGATTAGATATAAATCCTATCATCTTTTACTACCCTGGGACTGATTCTTCTCTCACGTATACCAGTTGTGGACCAGTATACCCCCATTGGCTTCAGTGGAGATACTTTTTTATTTATGTGAAACTGAAAGCAGAATAAGTCCTATGATTCTTTCATTGAAGCTGGTAAGAATGTTTTGATTTTGGGAGGGGGAGCACAACAAAAGTGTTTAGGTTAGTAGAAATTATTGAATGTTTTGTCAATAGAAAGGACATACTGACAATATTTATTAAGTCATCTTGGCCATGAGAGCCAGTTCTGTACCCCTTTCCTCCTGCCTACTTCAATTTTAAAGGCATCAAGCACTGGCTATATTAAACATTCACCGCTTAATTTCCAAATATAGCTAAAACAAGGCATACTTTTAAAAAGCCCTAGTGGTAATTCTCCATTGAGAGCATTGGGAAGAGCAGACTCAATATGTTCATACAGATGTAGAGCTCAGAATCTGTATCAGCTGTGCATTAAAATAGGAACACCAATACTTTGTTCCTATTTTAATGCACATACACATTCTGAAAAGCCAGAATGTGTGGGTACAAGGGCAGTTTTGCAACTGATGTTTAAAAGAAAAAAAATATGAGGTGGTATCAATTAGTGTTTCCCATGAAATAGATACCCTGGGTGCTTTTACCCTAAAAGCAAAAAGGCAAGCAGCCTGCTTGGATTTACTTAACACATGGGTTGATCTTGTCCTAATCTTGTGTGACAAAGTTCCTCCTCTACCTTGGTGGGTTCTGCACTTATTGGCAGATTTGCTCACCTCAGTGATCTTCCCCACAGTCTGGATCAACTCCTCCTGTGTCTGATCAGGAGTTGGGAGGTTTGGGGGGAACCCAGGTCCGCCCTCTACTCCGGGTTCCAGCCCAGGGCCCTGTGGATTGCAGCTGTCTATAGGGCCTCCTGTAACAGCTGCATGACAGCTACAACTCCCTGGGCTACTTCCCCAGGGCCTCCTCCAAACACCTTCTTTATCCTCACCACAGCACCTTCCTCCTGGTGTCCGATAATGCTTGTACTCCTTAGTCCTCCAGCAGCACACCCTCTCACTCTCAGCTCTTTGTGCCTCTTGCTCCCAGCTCGTCACACGCACTTCTCTCCTCTGGCTCCTCCTCACCTGACTGGAGCGAGCACCTTTTTAAACCCAGATGCCCTGATTAGCCTGCCTTGATTGGCTGCAGGTGATCTAATCAGCCTGTCTGTCTTAATTGGTTCTAGCAGGTTTCTGATTACTGTAGTGCAGCCCCTGCTCTGGTCACTCAGGGAACAGAAAACTACTCATCCAGTGACCAGTATATTTGCCCTCTGCTGTAGAGGGTAGGAGGAAGAGGCTCCGCTCGCTGTGTTCCTTCCTGCTGGGCCCTCCTGCTGCTACTGCTCTGGCTCAGCTGCTCCCCTGGCTGGGCTACACACACACCCACCCCTTTTTCTGTTATCTGCTTGCTGGCTGGGCTAGTGATTTTCCCCCACCACCACCAGTTGCTGCTTGTGCTCCTCCCACCCCAGCCCCTTTGGGGCCCGCCCCCCAGGAGGAGGAGGAGGAGCAGGAAGAGCACCTTGCTGTTGCCACCACACCACCACCACCACCACCACCATCCTGCCTAACCACCACCAGACCACCTGGAGTGACTGCCTGGGCTGGCTGAGCTGCTGGAGAGCTGGAGGGAGAGAGGGAGAGAGCTGCGCCTGCTGGGCTGCTGGAGGACCGCCAGAGACCTGAAGGCCACCGTGGAGGGGGAGGGAGGACTGTGTTTTTTTGTTTGCTCTTGTGGTGTGTGTGGCTGGGACTTGGTGGGGTGTGGGGGGGGTGTGGGGGTGTGGCCATCCCCCCATCCAGTCCCCCCTGTCCCCCCACCCCCCCCCCTGCCTCACCCCGCGCTGGCGTTTTCACCTCCATTTTCTCTCCATGCCTCTGGGCTGCCTGCCTGCACCACTCCGCCCATTTCCCTCCACACATGGCCCCAGGCAGCCAGCCCTGCATTGACTTTTGGCTGCATTGACTTTTGCAATTTCCCCCGCCCCCCCCACCCCCTCCCTCTCCTTGCCCCCTTTGCCCCCCCCCTGCCATTTCCCCTCCCCTGACCTGACTGTCCTGCCCCTGCCCTGCAGCTAGCCCTGCTAGCCCCCGCTGCCCACTGCCCTGTTCCTCCCCTGATTTTCCCCCCCCTCCAGCCCCCAGCCTCCCCTGGCCCGCTCGCGCCCCTCCCGCCTGCCCCGTGCCCACTGTGCCCCCCCCCCAGTTGTTAGCCCTGCACCCCCCCTTGTTGTTCCCACCCCCAATTCCCCCCCCTGTCGGTGCCCTGCACTGTGGCTGGTCGGCTGGCCTCTCCCCCCTGGGTCTGGGCTTTGGTACAAGCCCCTCCCTGCAGCCTGCCCTGCCCCCCTTAGCCCTCCTTTCCCTCCTACCCTGGGAGGGTGCCCCCCCGGAGGGCTCCCCTCGGGTTCCTCCCCCCCCTCGCCCCCTCCCCCCCCCCTCCTCCCCGGCCCCGATGGGACATGCGGGGACCTCCTCCGACCACCTCCTCCTCCACCCACCCCGCCTCGAACACCGCGTGTCCCGTCAGCAGACCGCTGCGCTGTACGCTTCCTGCCACTACCCGCATCCGCTGGGGCTGCGTAACGGCCGTCCGGTGGGGACGTCCCGCCGCTGCTTCCAGGTCGAGCTTCCCACCCGGAGGGAGACCCCCTCAAAGACCAGGAAAGGTCGGTAGGGGCCCAGCTATAAAGACCTCGGGCATCCCTCCCGGCGCCCCCCCTCCGCCCGCTGGTCCCCCATCCCGGCCCCCCCACCCCTCCCCCAGCTGTGCCAGCCCCTCCCGCCCCCCGCCCCCAGCCCCAGGGCCCAGGCCCAAGCAGCGCCCGCCCCCCTGCCCTCGCCTGCCCCTCACTCCCCACACCATCTCTAGGCCACGGGCCTTGGCGCCTCCGTTCGAAGCTCTCCATGTCGTGGCGCCGTGGTCCCCTATTCCCGGCCGTCCGCCGAAACCGATGTGAGGCGGGCGGTGGGGGTGGAGCGGGCCGGGGCCTCGTGCAGGCCGCGCGGTAAACCCGTTCCTGCAGGTCGGCTCTTCCGCCTGGGGAGAAGCCCCTGCCAGATGCGAAGCGGTGAGACGTGTCTGCCCGTGGGTCCCCTGTGCCGCCTGGAGCCCTCTGAAGACCTGCCGCCCGACCCCGGTCTCCCTCCTCCCCCTCTCCCTTCCTGCCCACAGCCCTCTTGCCCCTCTCCCTTCTGCCCTGCCCTCTCTCATTTCTGTCATCCGCCCGGCCCCCGGCTACGTCCGGGCCCCCGCACCTCGTGCAGGTGCGCCTGCTGCGCAGGCGCACCGCCCGCCGGCGCGGTGCAGAGGCGCGTGGTTGTCTGCGGTTGGTTCCCGGGCGATGGGGCGTAGCCGGGGACGCCTGGCGGCCCTGGGCAGGGGGTGCGGGCCCTGGCGGCGGGCGCCGGTCCGCTGGGCCTGCCCAGCCCGGCTTCGGACCCCGACCCTCGGACCCTGCCAGTCCTGCTGTGGAGCCTGCCGTTCCTTGCCCCCTGCCCTTGCGACTGGGAGCCCTGAAGAGACCCCTCCTTCACCTCCCTTGCCCCTGATGGAGAGCCTGGCCACCCCGATGGAGCCCGCCGTCTGGAGAGTGCCACCCCCTGAGGACACTCCCCCTCGATGCCCTGCCCCTCCAGTGCCTCTCCCCGCAGCGGAGCAGGGTATGAAGGCTCCCAGCAGCTTCAGCGAGGCCAGCCGGAGGCGCCCCATGCCATGGAAGGGTCTCTTCCCGAAGGGGGGCCATGAAGGCACCCGACCGTTATGCTGCTTTCAGATTCTGCCCGCCGGCGGCAGGCCTCGGACCCCCCTGCCGCTCCCTTCCTTCTGCCCCCCGCCGGTGCCCCCGGTTTGTGTGCCCGGTGGCCCTCCTCGAGCCTGCCGCCTCGCCCCCTAGGCTCCTCTCCAGCTCCTTCCTGAGCCGGCAGCCTCGGGCGGCCCTGCGGGCTGCATTCCCATCCGGTTCGGAGGAGGTGTCTGGTGGCGTCGGGCGGTCCCCTGAGGGCCTGGGGGTGGCGACTGAGGCCTCCTCCATCTACGAGAGAGGTCAGTGCCCTGGTCCTGGACCCCGGTACGCAGGGGGGATGACCCTCCGCCGACTGGCCTCAATCCCCGGGTGTGACCACCTCTCGACCCTGTCCCCGCCCCTCCCGACTGCCGCTTCTGCTCACTGCCTCTGCGGGCCCCTGGGGATGGCTCATCCCGTGACGTCCAGACCGCCCCTGACCCCCGCTCCGGGTGCGACGTTGGAGGCGGCCCCCCTCTGCCCGCCTCCAGACCCCCTGGCCTACTCTCGCCTCCTGTCTTTGGGGCGGGGCAACCCTGCCCTTCCCCTACTCTTCTTCCGCAACTCCTGTTGTGCTGCCTGCCCGGGTGGTGGGTGCGGGACAGCTGAGGAGCTTCCGCCTCCCTCCTCTGCCCTGTCACCCGCGCCCGCTGAGGCCAGCCTGCGGGGCCCCAGCCGCGGCGAGCGCGGCCCGCGCCTGCCATCCCGTCGCACTCTCCGGGTGCCGGCGGGGTGCCTGGCGGGCCACGCGCCGCCTCGTGGGGGCACGGGGCTGTGGCGCGCTGCGCCGCCCCGGGCGCTCCTGCTTCCGTGACTCTCCTCACGCTGATCCTCGGACGGTGAGCAAGGGAACCCGGCGCCCCGCACGACCTAGTCCAACCTCTCCCTGCGCAGGCCTCTCGGCTCTCCCAATCCCTCTTGACCGCCCAGCCGCCGCGGAACCTGGAATGGAGGGTCTCGGGCGCGGTGCTCTCTCTCCTCACCGTCCCAGTCACTCTCGGTTTTGATGCAGCGCTTGGCTGATGGCCGGGGCCGTAGGATGCCACCTGCCCCCCAGCGGTCCTCGGGGTCACTCCAGCCCGGTGGGATCCCTGTGGTTTTTGGAGTGGATGAGGAGGGGGCCCCGCTGAGGTGCCCTGTGGGGGGGTGGGAGGGGGGTTTTCGCTCCTGCTGCACCTCCATACCGCTCCGACCGGTGGGGTGTTCTCTCGGGTTGAGTGGGGCCCGGGTCCTCTGCGAGGCTGTCGGCCGGTGAAGTCGGCTGGAGTGGCTCAGTCCGGACCGCGACCAGTGCCCGAGGTGCTGGGGCGGCGACGCCCGCCCCGGGGCCTCGTTGCTGCGTTTCCCGTCACGGAGGGGTTGGCGGCGGGCGTGATCGTCCGCCTTGGCTCGGCCTCGGGCGGGGACTGGAGTGCCGTCGCCTCACCGGTCCCTGGCGTCTCGACTTTCCTGGTCCGGGGTGGGGCGCCTGGGGCCGTGATGGCGTTTCCGCCCACCGGCTCCCGCGGGACGTTTGAGACCCCAGGCCCGCGCGTCGACTTTCACTCCCGGTGGAAGTCGAGCCCAGCCGATCCCCTGGCACCGCCAGCCTGACGCATCACCCCACCGCGTCGGATGTAACACGAGCCCACGGCTCCAGCTTCGTGCGCCCCCCTGTCCCACCACATTTCGCCCTCTCTTTCCGCCCGGCGCGAGCGGCCAGCCACCTCCATAGGTTCTGCCCCGCCTGGGCGGGGCACATGCGCTCCTCTTTCTCCGACCTTTGGCGGGCGGGGCGGGGCTCCGCCCGGCCGGCGGCTTGGAGGCGCCGGCCCGGGTGGATGGCGGATGCTGGAGGTGGGAGCACTGGGCGCCGCGGCGCGATGGCTGACGGGGCGTGCGGCGGCGGCGGCGGACTCCGGTGCTCGAGGCCTGGCGAGAGCGGAGATGCTTTTGAAGCTGGGAGGCGCCGGCCGGGAGATGGATCGAGGAGGATCCACTACGGGATGGGCGGAGGGCTCTGGAGGCTCGGGCCACCCCTCCGATCCGCCCTCTGAGAGATCACGGGCCGATCGGAAGCTGCCCCCTCGCCGGGGAGATCTCTGTGTCGCCTTCCCGGATCCGATCCCAGAGAAAGTGCACGGCTCTCTGATGCGCGCTTTCTGGCCCCTCACGCCACCTGGCGGCCTAGGGCGGGGGAGGCTCCCGGCGCGGCCGGCTCCCTTCCGGATCATCCGTGCCATCTACTCCTTCCTGCTCCCCGGGCTGGGGCGGATCTAATGCCAAGCCGCCTAGCACGACGCCTGCCTCTGGCTCCTACTCGGCCGAAGTCTCGGCGCCCGCTCCTACCTGCAAGCTGCCTCCTCCTGCATGATGTGCTGCATGCCCCGTCCTCGGCCGCGGGGAATAAATTGTCGGGCATGGCCCACGTCCCGTGGGATGCCTCCCGCGTTCGTTGCAGACCCGGTCTCGGCCAGTGCACGCCTGGGGTCGTGCTGGCGCCCTCCCATCTCTCGAACACCGGGTCCCGGGCCTCGCGCCCCTGAGGCCCTCCTCAGCGGGGACCACAAAATCGTTGGGAAAGGGATCGAACACGGCTAGGCGGCGTCCTGGGTCAGGCTGGTCTCCGGGTTACACAGGTCCGCAGGGACGTATCTTTGTCCACTTCTGTAGACCTCCTCCGGCCCGGAATTAGGGTGAGTTCACTCTCTTTCTATGACTTGGATCCTTCACCGTCGACCTGAGGACGACCCTGTAGGATTGGTGGCAGGACCCTCCTGTAATGCGGCAGCTCTGGGCCTTGACCAGCTTGGATCCCAAGGTGTATGGTCAGGGGACAGTATGACCTGACGGTCCGGTGTCTGGCGCGGCTCGGTGCCTCGGTCGCCCGAGGGGCGGCTATGCGCTCTGGCGTCTGGCCGGGGATGTCGCCGGGGGTCAGCTTCGTTGCGGCGCACTTCTCGGGGTGAGCTGTGCGGCTCGTGGGTGCTGGCCTTCCTCCTGTCTGGTGCTCCCTGGGCTGGACCTGGGGGCGACTGCTCCGCCGGGCTGCGGCGGGGCGATTGTCCCCGGCGGGCTCGGCTGTGCGCAGCCGCAGGCGGAAGCGCGGGCGGTCTGGGCTCGCCAGGCCAGCCCTGGGTGCCCCTCTCGGGCCGCCAGGTCGGCTGTCACTGGCATGCCCACTGGGCGCGATGGAGGTTCCGTGGAGACTCACCCCACCGTCTTTCGGGGGGTCTCTTCGGAGGCGCTGGTTTATCCGCCGGCTCTCTCCCATGGTGGAGCCTGGCGGGTGCCCGCCTCCGTGGCCGGATACCGTGGGCCTAGTCCGGGCGGTGACTCTCTAGCTGGTCTGGCCCATCCCCTTGCTGTGCTCTGGTCCGTCCTCTCCCCTCGGAGGTTGGCCTACCAGTTCTTCCGGTCTCCGCTGGTGGGTCCGGTCAGCGCCTCTTCCACCTTCAGGGTGGAGCTGGGCCAGGCAGGGTGGGTAGTCTGGTGCCGGGTGCTCCAGGTGCTGGCCGCCAGGCGGCCCTGCACACAGTCTCCTCGCAGTCCGGGTCTCCCACCTGGTCCCGGCCCCCACCTCTCGGGGCTGCCGTGGGCCGAGTCGGCCTCCTCCCGGACCTGGGCCTCAGCTCCCCGAGAGGTCCGCTCCGAGGCGACAACCTGCCTTTCTTTCTCTCCTGGGCCCTCTCCTCCTGGAGCCTCTCTGGGTTCAGCTCTTCTTCCTCCAGCCAGAAGCGAATGTAACCTCTAGCAGCCAGGTCCGTGGCGGCCCCTGTGGGGGCGGCCTCTGCTGGAGCCCCCGGCTAGCAGGTCCCATCGCTCTCGGTGGGGGTACACCTCCCATCGGATCCCCAGGAGGTAGGGTGGGCTGCGCGATCTTCTACCACCACCTCCTCCGGACGCGCAAGAGCACCATTGGTGATCCTGGCACCGGCTCAGCGCCCTGGGGCTCCTCCATCTTCGTGCGGAGCCACTGCTCGCCCGCTCGCCGCGGCGGCTGCCCCGCGCCGGGTTTACCAGTGCGCGGTCCTCTGGGAGCCCACGCCCATCCACCTTCCCCCCCCCCTCCTGCTCTTCCACCACTCCCCCTGCCCCCCCCCCCTCCCTCAGCCTGCGGCCCTTCACTGCGCTCTGGCTGCGGCCCGTGCCTGAGCCAGCCTCGACCGTGCCGCGCCCGCTGCACTAACCCGCCGCCCCCCGGGCTTCACCTCCTCGGCGTGAACCCCGTTCCACCCGATGCGAAATGGCGGGACCTCCCACCCCGCCACGGTGAGGTCCCCGAGGCCAGCCTGTATTATCCGCCCCGAGAGAGGGGGGCACGGCGTTGCTTCCAGCTGCATCCCCTGCCTTTTTTCTGTGCGGCTCGTGCCCTGTGCGCCACTGCCCCCCACCCTCGCGTTGGCCCCCCTGGGCGGGCATTACTGCCCCCCCTCATGCGTTGCAGCCCCTAACCCGGCCCTCTTGGATTCCTAGTCCACTTTTTGGTTATTATTTTTCCCCTCACCTCTTTTCACCTTGTCCCCCTCTCCGTGGCCCCCGCATCCCGCCCTCCCTGTTCACTGGCCAACTCCTGCCCATGCGGCCAGAAGGGAGGAGGCGTTGTCGTCGGTTTCCAGCGAGAGTCCCCATCGACTGGCTTTCCTCTTCCTTCTCCCGTCCGCTCCTGTTCTGAGGGAGCAGTGGCCCGTTCCTCCTGCTCCCTGGACCTTTGGAGGCTCCTGGGGCTGGAGTTTAAGTGGGCGTGGCTGGTCCCCATCCTGGCCCTTTCTCCCAGGACCTCACCTCGCTCTGTGTTGCCTGTCCTGTTGGTCCAGCTCCTGGCTTGCTCTGGGAGGTCCGTTCACTCATTTCCCTGCCTGTTCCTGGGGTTTCCTGGATACTACTGGGGGCTCTTCGCCCGGGTTCCTCCCCCTTAGCTGCTTGGGTTGCTTGCTGGCCCGCCCTGGGCTGCTGGCCCAGCCCCCTGCCTGGAATTGCCCGCTGGAAGCTCTTGCTGCTGAGGCTGCTCCCACGCCACTCCACCGTGGCACCTGGACCTGGACACAAAGCTGCTCACCAGGGCAGGACCTGGATGGGCTGCTGGGCCTGAGTCTTTTGGTGCCTGAGCCCCGAGGAGGGAGCCTGGAGGAGACCTGGGCTGCTGTGTGGAGGGGCTGGAGAGACTGCGGGGCACTTGAGAGCCACCTTTGGAGAGTGGGGTATTTCCTGCCTGCTTTTGCTGTGGTGGGGGTGTGGGCCACCACCTTGGGCCTGCTTTTGGGACACCCCCCTCCCCCAGCCCCACTGACACACCTGCCCCCGCTGTCCCCCCCCCCCCCACCACCATGGCCCTCTCCCTCTCCCGGCTGCCCTTTGTCTGCCTTGCTGCCTTCGGAGGCCACCCCCACCTCCACCACCCCACAGCCCACCGCACCTCCCTCATTTGGGTTCACAGCCATTTCCATTGCGGCTCACCCCACCCCTGCACCCCCTCCCCCTCACCCCTCCACCCCCCTCCTGGCATTTTTACTGCCCCACCCCCCTGTGTGTCCCCCCCCGTCCCAACCCCGCCGTCCTCCCCCCCCCCTGTGCCCCTGGCCCTAGTTTGCCCTTCCCCTAGTTTGATTTTCCCCCCACCCTGATGTCCCCCTCCTTGCTCCCCCCTGCCCTCCCGCCTTCCCCCCATTTCCCCCTGTTTGTTTGCCCTGCACCAATCCCCTGGGCCCCTCCTTTCCCCCCCCCCCCCCTAAGCCCCTTCCCCCCTGGTCATAGTCCTCTGGGAGTTGCGGAATGGTCTGTGGCCCCCCTCCCTCCTGGCCCTCCCAAGCCCTTCCCCTTGCCCCTTTACCTCGCCCCTTTCCCCTTGGTCCTGCCTGCCCCCTCCCCCCCTGCGACTTGCCTCCTCCTCCCGCTCCCCTTCCCTTCCCCTTTTGGGGGCCATCCCTCCTTGCAGCAGCGATGCCTCCAGGCCACCTCCTCCTGCCCTCCACCAACCCTCCCCCCCTCCTCCGCCCCCCCGACCGTGCCCTGCCTGGTCCCTGCCGCCCACCGCTGCGGCCCCATGCTCCAGGCCCACGCTGCTGCCACCGCCCGTGCCTCCTTCCGCGCCCCCGAGGGTCGCCCCCCCGGGCCGGGTCGGCTCCACCCCTGCCAGCCGGGGCCCTCAGGTGGCCGAAGACCAGGTGGCGCCTGGGTCCCACTGCCCAGGTCTGCCTGGCCCCCACCCCGGCCCCGCGTCCCCCTGGGGCAATTCCCCCTCTAGCTCCTCCCCGCCTGCCAGGGCGCCCTCCTGGGCCACTACTCCCCGGCCTTGCCCAGTCTCGTGGGCCCGCCGCGCCAGCGCCCTTTTCCGGCTTCCGATTCCAGGCGGCCCTCTCCCCCCTCACGTGGAAGTGGGAAGGTCGTCCCCTGCCTGCCCAAGGGCCTTGGCGCCCAATGTTGCCTGCGTGAGCCCTGCCTGCCCTGGCCGGTACGGTGAGGGCATGGCTCCTCTCCATTGGGCTTCAGGACCCGGCCTCGTCCAGCCCGCCGAAGCGCCGGCATGCGCAGCTTAGGCCTGCGCCCCGCTTGCGTCCTGGGGAGTACCCTTGACGCCTCAGCCCTAGCGGCTCCGCCCCCATTCCCCCTTCACCCGCCCCCCTCTGCTGGGCGCCCCCTGCCTGTCAGCAGCCCTCTGTCCCCCTCTGCCTCATCGGCCCTCTCAGCCCGGATGGCGTGGCCCCAGCGCCAGTGCCCAACCCGCCCTCCAACCGCAACCGCGCCATTGCCGGTCTGTGTGAGTCACGTGTCCATTCAGCTGCCTACCAGGGAGCGCTGCGGGTAGGCGATTCCCTTTGGAGGCCCTCCTGCCTCCTCCCGAGGCGTCAGCCTGCCCGAGGAGGGCCCTGCCCCGGCTGCGGGTGGCCGGGCCCCTGGCCGCCCACACTGAGCTGGCGCCACCACCCCAGCCTCAGGGACCTCCCCCGGGCTCGTGGTCGCCGAGCCCCTTCATTCCCAGTGCCCTGCTCCTCGCAGGTCCGTGCTCTTTCTCAGTGAGGGCGTGGGAGAGCCGTGCGGGCGAGTAACGCTGACCCCTGAACCAGCCTGCCCCCCCTGACTCCTCCTTCAGCCCCTGCTGCAGTCCTGGAAGCCTCCCCTGAGCGCCTCGCCCCTGCCCCCCTCTCCCCAGACCGCCCTCCCGCCTGCCCGCCCAAGGATGCTGGCGAGGTCCCAGGTGGCCCCGTGCCCCCAGCCTTCCTGACCCACGAGATCTCCCCTTACATCTTTCCCCAGAGAGGCCCCCGAAGAGCAGGCGGGGGGGTTTCTGATGCGGAGGGCCTGCCCCGCCCCGACCTGCCCCCCTGGTCCTGTCTGCCGGGTCTCTGAGCAGCAGAGGTCTCTGGGATCCCCTCCCCTCGGCCTGGGTGCTCGAGGCCCTGGGCCCGGCTTCCAGTCGCTCGCCGTGCCTGCCCTTGGGGGCGGGGCCTCCCAAGTGGTGGCGGGTCCCCTTGTCTCTCCCGGAGGCCCCGGAAGAGACGTGCTCCACCTGGGCCGAGACCGGTCCTGGCTTGCCCCCCCTCCGCCCCCCTTGCCTCCAACAGTTATGCCGTCCCGGTCCCCCGCAGGCTGCCTGCCTCCCTTGCGCCCGCCCCTCCTCCCAGGTGGAGGAACTTCTCGCGCCTGGCCCAGGCCCCACCCTCCACGCCGCCCCCTGCTCGGACCTCCGCGGTCGCGCGGGGACCTGGACCCCCGCTGCCCCTTGTCCTCCCATCCTCCCGTGGGCGGGTGTGGGCTGCTCTTGCCCAGGAGCCCGGCGTGGTCGATGCCTCCCTGGGTGATGCCATTGGTGCGGCCTTGCTTGACTCGGGTGCGGCCGCCCCAGTTTTCCTCCCCTGCTCCATCGCGTAGGCCAACTGGGAGGGGGGCGCCCCTGCTGCCCTGCCCGCGGGGCGCTCTGCAGCCACGCGCTCCATCGACGCCACATCCCGTCCCACCCAGTTGCTGCCCGCTCAGCGGGACGCGGGGGGCAGGTCGTGGCGCGCACGGGACGGTTATCGGCTCGCCCCCCCTCCGACGGGCCGCCCAGGCACCCGGGGCGCGGCCGGCGGTCCGCGGTCCAACAAAGTCCAACCTCGCGCGGGTCCGGTGGCGGGATTTTTCCAAAGGTCCTCATGGCGGCGCCACGCCCTAGGAGAACTCTGGGCCGGGTCAGCCGCGTAATGCCACTTCTGGGTTTGCTCGGCCGTCTGCGGAACCCTGGGTCTGTTGAGGGGCGGCCAGCCCGGACCGTCGCGAGGCCGCTGCAGCGCTGCCTGCTGATCCGTTCCCCTCCTCGGGCGGCATTCATCTCTGCTTGCGGCGGGCCGGGGGCCAGGTTGCTCCTTTCTTCGGCCGGCGTCCCGGTCCTCCTCGGCGCTGGCGGCTCGGTGGTCTCTGGGACCTCAAGGGACTGGGGTTCCAGAGCCTCGGCGCGAGGCCGCTGGATTCGCCGCAGTGCCCGGCCGGGGGGGTTATCGGGGTGCTTCCTGTTGGGCCCCCTGTGCCGTCTGTGCTCCACCACCCCGGCCTGCTGCGCGTCCGCCTGCTGCGTCGCCCGACGCCCGCATCCTCCCGGGTTATCATGGCGCATTGGGCCCTCCGTTCCGAGCGCCGGGAGCCCCGCCGGGGATCCAGCCCCGGCCGGCGCTTTCTGTGCACTCCTGGCTTCGCCGGGACTGCTGGCGTGCGTGGCTGGCGGGAGGGCCCGGACTCGGCCGACGCCGCAGCGGACAACGGGGGGCGAGCAGTGGGCGTCACCCCCGGCTGGCGGACGACGTCTGCGCGCGTCACCCCGGCGACCCTCGACTTTGACCTTCGGCCGCGTGCCGGCGCCGCCGGCGGGCGACGCCTCACCGGGCGCCAGCCGAGTCCGGATGCGGCGATGTGGCAGTTATCCTCCTTTCCCTGATCGCCGACATCCCGGGCGCCTCACGTCGGTCCCTCACTGAGCCTACTGGCATGAGGCCCTGGGCCGGGGCTCGGGCATCATGGGGCGCGGGCGCCAGTTCAGGCTTGAGTGGATCCCGAGGCGATACTGGAGCGAGCAGCGCCAACGCTACGCTCGATCCTCGGAGGTGCCAGCCCGGGTCTCCTCTGCGGCCGCGTGGCCCGAGCAGCCCCGAGACGGGCGGCGAGCGGAGGGTGGCGGAGAAGCCGCGTGCTAAGGAGCCCGCTCTTTCACCCTGAGATGAACCGATAGGAGGCTGCCGAGATCCATGGGTGAACTCCGGGCCTGGAAGCGGAGGAGCCTGCCCCCTTTCTGATCTGCACCTCGGGCCTGGAGGTTCTCTCTGCTCTCGCGCGAGGCAGCTCCAGGCAAATTCGAGGCCAATGGGTGCCCGGCCGTGGAGTTCCGCGGCACAGTGGGTCACCCTCCCTTCTGGCGACCTGGGGCAGGGAGGATCATCGAGCCCGGGCGGCCGGGTCCTCCCCTCCTTCTTGCTGGGCGGGCCGCGTGCTATCTCACGGGACCCTCGGAGCTTCTGATTAGAGTCCTCACCCACTCCTGGGCTTGCAAACGGGAGGTGACCGAGGAGGAGAGATCAGTCCGGCAGGCGAGATCTTCTGGGGCCGGGGCCACTGGCGGCATGAGTTCACGGCGGGCCTCCCTCTCGCGCTTGCAGCCTATCTGCCTCGCCTGCTTCCGACAGGGGCCTCCCCGGGTCTGGGGCATGCGGGGGCGTCCTCGGCTCCTCGCTGACTTCGAAAGGCGTGGGGTCGCTTTATCTCCGAAGCATTCCCGGCCGCCGGCGGGCCGACCCTCCTCGTGAGTACGCGGAGATCTGGCACCGCTTTGCCGAACTTGTCACCGGGCGCATTTGTCTCCCTCCCGAGCGGGTCCCTCTCGAGGCGTGACTACGGGGATCCCCTCTGATCAGGAGTTGATCACCTCGGATGGGTCCTTCCTCTGTCTCTCCTGGTCGGAGGTTCGCGAGATTGTCTGTCGTTGCGGACCCACCTTTTGATCTCGGTGATCTGATCGATCACAACTACGGTCTGGCACCAGGCGCGGCGAGGCGCCAGAAGTAGGGAGGCCTCTGGCTGCAGGGTGGCCAGCTCTGTGCGGGCGTCCTGCTTCTGGCTCGTTCGGGCTCTGTCCGGGACGTAGGAGGTGAGGCGCAGAGTCCGGTGGGCCAGTCCGTGACATCCTGGCCTGGCTGGCGACTGGTGCGAGCATCGGCTCCGCGTTCGACGAGGTGGGGCGTGAGGCTAGCGGGCGCGGTGCGGCTGGGTAGACTCGTCCTCCTCTCTCTCTTCTGGTGCGAGGGTGCTGTGGGTTGGGGTTGCGCCGTGCTGGCCCGTGCTCCTGCGCGGTCGGCCGCCTTCTCCTCTAACCTCCCTGGGGCAGTTGTGGAGTTTGGTGCAGTGGGAGGCGCTGCGGGTCCCTCCGCCGGACTGCTGTGCCCTGATAGGCGGGGGGTGGTGGCTTGCTCTTTCGGCGGCGCTCTTGCTGGCAATAGGCTCGCCGGAGCTTTGGGGAAACTGGCTGGGTTTAGAGGCGGGCCCGGCCCTCACCCGGAAATGGCGGGGTTCGCTCCTCCCTCGGAGACAGCTAGAGGCTTTCTGGTCCAGGCGCGCAGTCTCTTCTGGCGCTCTCTGAACTGCGTCCCGCTGTGTCCGGGGCCCGGACCCGGACGGCGGTTCTGTCCCTGGTTCTGGCCAGCGACCCACTCCCTGCTGGAGGGTCCACCACCTTGGCCCCCTGGCCCCCCTGCTGCCTGACCGTCCTGGCCGAGTCTCCTCTGGAGCGTCTCTGGCCAGTCCTCTCTGGCCTGGTGGAGGAGACCTCCCTTGGCAGGCGGGGAGACTGGCACACCGCCCACGCCCCCGCTCCGCTGGCAGAGGCAGGCTCTCTCTCCTCTCGAGCGTTCACTGACTTCCCATCTCTCACGGCCGCCTCTGGCCTGCCGGTCTTCACCTCGACCGGGTCTGGCGCGAGGGCTCCACACCAGCCTCCGGTCGCCACCGAGGGGGCCGAGTCGATCCCTCATCGTACCCTCCTCTGGGAGAGGCTTCTGTGAACGGCCTCCCTCAGATGGTCTGCGCCAGAGGCTGGTCTTGCCGCTCAGCTGCGTCTTCCCGCGCCTGCCGGCCGCAGGCCCGCTGACTGAGCGTCCCCGCCCCAAATCAGGGGCACTCCCCGGGGCTCTCGGGTGGGCCCCTGGACCTCCAGACGAGGAGTTCGCTGGATCGCCCCGAGCTGCTCACGTTTACCTCAGGGTGCCAGCGTGCTGCCCGCCCTTCAGCTCCTCGCTCTTCCCTATGCCCAACACTGCCCCCACTTCCAGGAACCCTCCCACCGAGAGGGCCCTTCACTCCCGGCCGGTGCTCGGACCTGTTCCAGGCCACGACCCCACCCCGAGGCACTCACCTGCACTTTCACCTCCTCTCTTTGTGGATCCGGCCGCTGTGGTGGCACATGCGCCCTCTACCCGCGGGGTTTTGAGTCTCCAGCCCTGCCACCGTCCTCCTGCCTACGTCCCGCCTGGTTGGCGGGAAGTCTCCTGGCACGCTTCAGCTCCTGTTCCTCGACGGCGTTCCCACTGCTGCCTCTGGAGTGCCTCTGACCTCGCGAGGAGTCGCCCTTGCCGCTTGCTCACCTGTATGATGCATGGAGAGCGGGCCCTGCGCCTGCCCCCCTCTTGGATCCCCTTGGTTCGGCCCCTGTTGGGCTCACGTGTTACTTCTTCTGTCCACCGCCTTGGCCCTTAGTTCGGGATCTCCTGCGGTCCTCCTCTATCACCTTTTCAACCACCTGTTCCGGGTCCGCCATCCCTATCCTCAGCCGTTTCCACGGGACCAGACTCCTATACCCCACTGGCCTCGGTCTGTCACACTTGACAGATTCTGTGTAGAAACTGCAGGCTCAGAACAGTAGGAAGAAGAATGTGGTTAGAATGGGTTAAATTTAAATGATCAGCAAGTGAGGTATAAATATTACATTTTCTCGCCTTATTTAATTAGCATAAGTACATTTTAATGTCTAATGAAGAGCTCATGTATGTTAGTGGCAAGGAATAATTCTAGTTATATAAAATGCAATACATGCACTTAAAGCATAAAATTGTCACCCTAATAACTTGCAAAATTCAAACAAAAAGTGAGACTGTTTGGGAGAAACAGTAAACAGAGCCTACAGGCTGCTGTGACAGATGGCAGAATTTGGCCTTCTCTACATAAAGAGGGTTGAAAACAGCGGCCAAGATAGCAGAGACTGAAAAACCTAGTGCGTCCAGTGGATTTAGTGAAATATTGACAGAGGTACAGTGAGCTTGTGGGGACTGAAGAGACTAGCTACCTGATAGAGGCATATATCTCCATTCTAAACCTTTCAAAATTAGGTTCATTGACTATTTCATTGGATCTTATTTTCTCCAAATCATTTTCCTCATCCATTGCTGTAAGTTTCAGGGACTGCCTTTCTCCTAGAAAAGATTTCAGGTTTGATAGATGGATATCTAACAGTGTGATCATTTGCATGTGATTGGTATTAACATTAGCTTATAACACGTATCTTTTCAGTCTGTCAGAGAAAGTGTTCCTAGGGTTTCTACGGTACTGCCAGAACTTGATATAGCAAATAAACATGGAATAGAGTCTATTGTAATGCAGTCAGCTACCCAATACACCTAAAGGTATTGAGCCTGATTCTGCTTTCCCTTGCCAGTGTGGAGTGGATATAAAATGCTACTATATGTTTTGGTAGTGTTTTACTCCCACTTTGGTGTAATCAACTATACCAGGTGCAAGACAAGAGAAACAATAGCTGTGCATCTCATAGTCTTACACTGTGCTTTATGGTGACATATTAGTACATATCTATATATTTTAAATTAGAAGATGCCGTGCTTGGAAATTCACTAATTTTGATTTTTAAGGAGAAAGTCCCATGAAATTACTATGATTTTCCTATGTTTTTGTTAAAATTTGTTACTAGTGCTAATATTCTTGGTTTTGAGTAGTAAGTAATAGACACGTTTCTCCTTGGGTGTACAATGCTATTGAACTGTATTCTTCATGATGTTGATCCCATCAAGTTCTAAGTTTCTGTAGAGAGATGACAGCCAAAGTAGTTATCTTCTCTCCCTTTCCTCCTGACTTGCACATGTGCACACACACACACAGGGAACTTGTTTGTAATTAAATCTCTCTGATGCTCATTTCATGGCTGTTCTATGCAATAAAAACATGCACCATAGGGAAATCTTTACTGATGGGAAGTGAAGTCTGTAAAGAAATAACCAATGATTTTTTTTGTTTTAAGTTACAAAGTTATCTGTTAAACCAGGTACCTATGCTAAGCCAAGGACTCTATGTAATTGTCATTCTTGTGAATAAAGGACATTTCAAACAGTGCTACCAGAAAAACTGGATACTCCTAGTATCTATAAACTATTGTGGCAAGGCACCTCCTTCACCTTGGCAGGTTCAGAGTTTCCCCTTTGGTGGTGGGGAAGGGCCTGGAATAAATCAGTCCCAATCCAGAGAGGTATTTATTCCTTAAATGAGTTTTATTTTTCAATATTTACAAGATGGGCCTCAGGGTAGGTCCAAAGAGTACTCTTCAGCCAAGCCAAAGAAACGAATTCATAACAGAAAAAGGGAATATCTTTCCCTGTCCTTTCTCTGGGGTGTTTTCCTTGTTATCCTGGCTGCCGGGTGCCAGTCATTCCCCAAACTGTCTGCTAGTGTGGTTGCTTCCCCTGTAGGGAGGAGAGCAGCTTTCCAACAGAAGCCTTTTCTCCTTGCTGCCACTAGGTGTGCTGCAGATTGTTGTTTCTCCATCCTCTATCTCACTAGAAGAGGGTGTTTGTTTGTTTGTTTGTTTGTTTGTTTGTTTAAAGGTCTCAGGTATCCCTTAATTGGACTCAGGTGTCCCAAGGTGATCTGACGTAACCTCTTTTCAGCTTATGGGGAAAAGGGCCTCAACCTTTCTAGGGCTGACGTACCTGCCTTTCACCACTGTCTTACAGCTGTCCGGACTGACGTTGCCACAATGTTTAGGCACGAACAATGTGTTCAGTGCTCTACAAGACAGAAAAAGAGATGGTTCCTACCCTGCTACCATTGAAAATAACTATCAAAATAATGAGTATGCCCACTGTAAATAATGTATATATTGGAAATTAATGTGCTTTTACTAATTGAATTTATTTTTAATGGATACATTCTAGGAACTCTACAAAAGTGCATTTATTGGCTTGTTTGTTACCTTTATGGGTATAATGAATACATTTTAACATTAAGGTAATATGTTAAATCCAAGACCTGTTGCAGCTTGAGGAAAAGCTACCTTCCAAATGTCACTATATAATTTCAGTTTCTGATAATAATCTTTAGCTCTTTTCAATCATAGATCTAAAGTATTTTGCAGAGTATCATTATCCCCTGTTTTCAGATGAGGAAACTGAGGCACAGGAAGGTTAAAGTGAATCGGGCTAGTTCATACAACATGTCAATGAGGAACAGAACTTCAGGTCTCTTGACCTTGACTCCCAGACCAATGCTATAACTTTTGGACCACATTGCCTTGCAAATAATATATAATAGGTTGTGTAAGTCCAACCATTCCTACATTTAGCACGCTCACAATTTATATCTGTAATGTGCTCGGAGTCTAACTCTTGAGCTTACATCTTAAGTTAGATGGGGCATTCCAAATAAGTGCTGCTTAAAATCTTCATAATCACACGACCATGTACTCTGCATTCCCCACTTTTTACTTTAACAATTATTGTGAGAATGTTGTACAGAGCTTTTAGAAATAGTATTGGGACTATTTCTTGATCTCGCATGTCTAGCTGGGTGCCTTAGTTGTCACTGGTTTAAATATGCAGATCTGGAGACAGCAGGAAATTAAAATCAATGGGCAAGATCTTAAGCTGGTGCAAACTGTATCTCCATTGACTTCTACTTACCATTGCAGAGAATCCGACCTAATAAATTTCAGACATCTATAAAGATGCTATAAATAGCTTTTATATAAATAAATAATAGTCTATATAATAAATTTTGAGTTTAATAGACTATCTTGGTACCTTCCAAAACTCAAAGCAAGTGCTTTGCCAATGGGAAGGTAGGAATCTCCTTCTAGTGCTCTAAATCTCCAGTTTGTAGCCCTCAAGATAAACGGATTTCTGTCTATAATTCTATCATTAGTAAAGTACTTAATATTGTCAATCCTTCAACTTAGGCTAGTGTAAATCCAGAATGAAATACCATATATGAAGAAAGAGGAAAACATTTTTTGTGGCAGATTGATTTAAGAAGCAAAAAGTGTCCTTTTGGAAGCTGGTATGTTAGAAAAAGTCTGCTGGAGAATGGTTAGTCAGTAGAGTGCAGGCAAGGTGGTAAAAATGCATGATTAATGTCATGTATTATATGGCTCTGAAAATTTATCCCACAACTATCACATCACATATTTCAGCTTTCTAGTGCCACCCTTCTGGTGCCAGAGCTTTTCAAACGAGATTGCAAAGCTCTATTATTTATGAGGAGGAACATGTATTTTTCCCACTAGTCTCAAAACGACTTAAGTCCTGTTCAAACTTCCCAAGCATTTCATATTCAGACAGATACTAAGCTCTGAAATATTCAGCTCAAACCTTTTTAGAAAATTGAGTTATGGAAAAGAGAATAGAATGGAAACATTTATAACATTTGGGATCAATACCTCTTCTTCCACACCACCACCTAAAGAAGTGTGTATGTATAAATAATCATTCATGCACAGAATAATACTTCTTAGTACTACATCATGTATGGCTCATCTAGTCAGAAATCAAATGAGAAAAAATGGACATTACCTTGAACTTTCAAATAATTCTGAATCTTATTTCTTTTAATAATGCAGGATTAGTCATAAATGTTGCATCATCCATGAGCACATATAGGCATGGCATGAAAATCTCATGAGACAATCTCATGATCCTGTTACCCTGTTTTTGAAACTGGGCCTAACCAGAGGAATGTATATAAATATTGTATTAAGACATGACATCATGCTTCTAAAAGACTAGAATAAAGAATAAAGTAGCATTAGATGCAAAATTGTAATGGAAGCAAATTGGCCAGGACGTGTTCAAATATCTATATATTAATATTAAAATTCCAGGGCTGGGTGGGGGAAGTGGGAAGGAATCAAAGGTCCTGATTCACAGCTGGTATAAATTGATATCACTTTATTAACTTTCAAGAGACTAACTTCAATTTTCAGCAGCTGAGAATCTGGCAATAAGCATGGATTTAGATATAGAACTTACCTTAGGGTATGTCTACACTACCAGATTAGTTTGATTTAATTTAATTCGAATTTGTGGAATCGACCTTACAAAGTCGAATTTGTGTGTCCACACTAAGGACACTAATTCGACTTTGTGAGTCCACACTAACGGGGCAAGCGTCGACATTGGAAGCGGTGCACTGTGGGAAGCTATCCCACAGTTCCTGCAGTCCCCACTGCCCATTTGAATTCTGGGATTTCCCCACAATGCATGCTGGGGGGAAAAATGTGTCGAGGGTGGTCTTGGGTAACTGTCATCATTCAACGTGCTTTCGGACGTCTCAAGGAAGCACTTGAGGCTTTGAAAGCTAGGTTCCTCAGGGAGCAGGGTAACCTGTGACTGTTCAGTTTCTTTACAGAGAAGCTGAACCTGCCCCTGCTTCAGTTACTGTTGACTTTCTTCTGCGGTTACATACCCCGTTCACCACGTTTCCCCCCTTCCAACACACGTTTAAAAATAAAGTTAATGGAACATTGTTAATTAACAACGTTTTCTTTATTAATGAATTCGCATTAAAGGGTTGAAACAGGGATGCAGACTGTGGTGGGTAGGGTGTGCAGTGATGTTAACACCACTTCTACACTCGAGGAATGATAGGCTCCTGCTCCTAGAGCGGTCTGCAGTGCCGGACTGGTTGTTTCAACGGAGCCTGCCATCCCTCCTTTTCAGGACTCTGTGTGCGGGGGCTACGTGACCTTGTGGCAGGGGAGGACGGTTACAGATTCCCCTGCTGCATGGCTCTGTGGTCCGGGACAAGGACCGCTGCATAAGTTCTGTAACCGCCCTCCCATGCCACAAAGTCACGTACCCCCCACCCACACAGATAATGGAAAACACCTCCCAGACCGACCAGGGTGCCTACTGACTGCACTGTGTGTGTGACCTGCTATTGATCCTGCCCCCGTGTCTGTACCCTGGTAAAGGTGACTGTCCTATGCAATTAACAACCCCTTCCCCCCGCACCCCCTTCACAGACATTCTTCTGTAGAAAAACTTGACGGAAATAGTAATTAACAGCAAACTACTTTTAATAATCAACTACACAGTTAGGGGATGAAACTGGGATTGGGGCTTCGGTGAGCCAGGAAGGGAAGGACTTCTCAACATTTAGGGAATGAGAGCCTTCTTGTATTTGTGCACTCTGCAGGGGTGCAGTGACAGTTTTCACGGCCCCTGTCGCCCCTCCTTCTTGTTACTTTGGGTGAGGGGAGTTTGGGACTTTGTGGCGGGGGAGGGCAGTTGCAGATACAGTGCAGGGGTGCTCTGTCCTCCTGCCTGCGGTCCTGCAGAACATTCACAAGGCGCCGGAGCGTGTCAAATTTTCCCTGGGCATTTCCTGTGTGGCTGGTCAGAACATCCAAGCTCTGCTGTCCAGAGCGTCAACAGAGTGGTGCACTGTGGGATAGCTCCCGGAGCTACTAAGGTCGATTTCCGTCCACACATAGCCAGTGATGAGCTGCCAAAATCTTAACAATGGGTTCCCTATAAAAAGTTCTGATTTAACAATGGGTTCCCTATAAAAAGTTCTGATTTAAGGGATGTGCGACAGCATGTATTTTTTGTACCAATAGGGTTACCATACGTCCATATTTTCCCAGGAGGTGATTAAGAACCAAAAAGCCTGACATGTCCAGGAAAATACAGATGTATTTTAACCCTATCTAAAGTTCTTTTTTAAAAAGATGGGGCTGAACTAGAAGTGAGCTCCGTTTCACATGTGTGGGTGGTGATCAGGGACAGTCTCAATTTTTGGGTCTTTTTCTTATATAGGCTCCTATTACCCCTCACCCCCATCCCAATTTTTCACAGTTGCTATCTGGTCACTCTAGGGTGTGCACATGTGTGGGTCCCAGCTGCTCCCTGCCCCCCCCCCCTCATTGAAGCAGGTGTGCAGGGTTACTGCCCTGGGAACTGCAGGGCACCAGTGGATGTGGGGCTGGCTGCAGATAGGGGCGTGGGGCAGGGCTAGCTGGAGGCAGGGAGTGACACGGGCTGGCTGTGGGCAGGTGATGCAGACGGGCGGGCTGCGGGTGGCTGTGGGCAGGGGGTGGCTGCGGGCGGCTGTGGGCAGGGGGTGGCTGCAGGCAGGGGGTAGCTGTGGCAGGGGCTGCAGGCAGAGGCTGGCTGCGGGCAGAGGGTGGCTGTGGCAAGGGCTGGCTGTGGGCAGAGGGCGGCTGTGGGCAGGGGCTGGCTGCGGGTGGCTGGGGGCAGGGGCTGGCTGGGGGCAGAGGGAGGCTGTGGGCCGGGGCTGGCTGCGGGTGGCTGTGGGCAGGGGTGGAGCAGGGGCGGCTGTGGGCAGGGCAATGGCTGGCTGCAGGCAGGGGTGGCTGGGGCAGGAGCTGGCTGGGGTCAGCTGGGGGCAGGGGCTGGCTGCGGGCAGAGGGAGGCTGTGGGCAGGGGCTGGCTGCGGGTGGCTGCGGGCAGGGGTGGCTGTGGGCAGGGGCTGGATGGGGGCAGGGGCTGGCAGGGGCTGGCAGGGGCTGGCTGGGGCAGGGGCTGGCTGCGGGCAGAGGGAGGCTGTGGGCAGGGGCTGGCTGCGGGCAGGGGCTGGCTGGGGGCAGGGGTGGCTGCAGGGGCAGGGGTGGCTGCAGGTGGCTGGGGCAGAGGGAGGCTGTGGGCAGGGGCTGGCTGCGGGTGGCTGTGGGCAGGGGTGGGGCAGGGGCGGCTGTGGGCAGGGGCTGGCTGCAGGCAGGGGTGGCTGGGGGCAGGGGCTGGCTGGGGTCAGCTGGGGCAGGGGCTGGCTGCGGGCAGAGGGAGGCTGTGGGCAGGGGCTGGATGGGGCAGGAGCTGGCAGGGGCTGGCAGGGGCTGGCTGCAGGCAGGGGAGTGGCTGGGGCAGGGGCTGGCTGGGGTCAGCTGGGGGCAGGGGTGGCTGTGGGCAGGGGCTGGATGGGGGCAGGGGCTGGCAGGGGCTGGCTGCAGGCAGGGGTGGCTGCGGGCAGGGGCTGGCTGGGGCAGGGGCTGGCTGGGCAGGGGTGGCTGGGGCAGGGGTGGCTGCGGGCAGGGGCTGGCTGGAGGCAGGGGTGGCTGCGGGCAGGGGCTGGCTGGGGGCAGGGGGTGGCTGCGGGCAGGGGCTGGCTGGGGCAGGGGCTGGCTGGGGCAGGGGTGGCTGGGGGCAGGGGTGGCTGCGGGCAGGGGCTGGCTGGGGGCAGGGGTGGCTGGGGGCAGGGGTGGCTGCGGGCAGGGGCTGGCTGGGGGCAGGGGTGGCTGGGGCAGGGGCTGGCTGGGGGCAGGGGTGGCTGGGGGCAGGGGTGGCTGCGGGCAGAGAGGGAGGCTGAGGGCAGGGGCTGGCTGGGGGCAGGGGGCTGGCTGTGGGCAGGGGCTGGATGGGGGCAGGGGCTGGCAGGGGCTGGCAGGGGCTGGCTGGGGCAGGGGCTGGCTGCGGGCAGAGGGAGGCTGTGGGCAGGGGCTGGCTGCGGGCAGGGGCTGGCTGGGGCAGGGGTGGCTGCAGGGGCAGGGGTGGCTGCGGGTGGCTGGGGGCAGAGGAGGCTGTGGGCAGGGGCTGGCTGCGGGTGGCTGTGGGCAGGGGGTGGGGCAGGGGGCGGCTGTGGGCAGGGGCTGGCTGCAGGCAGGGGGCTGGCTGGGGGCAGGGGCTGGCTGGGGTCAGCTGGGGGCAGGGGCTGGCTGCGGGCAGAGGGAGGCTGTGGGCAGGGGCTGGATGGGGCAGGGGCTGGCAGGGGCTGGCAGGGGCTGGCTGCAGGCAGGGGTGGCTGGGGGCAGGGGCTGGCTGGGGTCAGCTGGGGGCAGAGGGTGGCTGGGGCAGGGGCTGGATGGGGGCAGGGGCTGGCTGGGGTCAGCTGGGGGCAGGGGTGGCTGTGGGCAGGGGCTGGATGGGGGCAGGGGCTGGCAGGGGCTGGCTGCAGGCAGGGGGGTGGCTGCGGGCAGGGGCTGGCTCCGGGCAGGGGCTGGCTGTGGGCGGGGGGGTGGCTGGGGGCGGCGGCTGGCTGGAGGCAGGGGGTGGCTGCGGGCAGGGGCTGGCTGCGGGCAGGGGCTGGCTGGGGCAGGGGCTGGCTGGGGGCAAGGGCTGGCTGGGGGCAGGGGCTGGCTGGCTGGGGCAGGGGTGGCTGCGGGCAGGGGCTGGCTGGGGGCAGGGGTGGCTGCGGGCAGGGGCTGGCTGGGGGCAGGGGTGGCTGGGGGCAGGGGCTGGCTGGGGGCAGGGGTGGCTGCGGGCAGGGGCTGGCTGGGGGCAGGGGTGGCTGGGGCAGGGGCTGGCTGGGGGCAGGGGGTGGCTCAGGGGCTGGCTGCGGGCAGGGGCTGGCTGGGGGCAGGGGCTGGCTGCGGGCAGAGGAGGCTGTTGGGGGCAGGGGTGGCTGTGGGCAGAGGGAGGCTGCGGGCAGGGGCTGGCTGGGGGCAGGGGGTGGCTGCGGGCAGGGGCTGGCTGGGGGCAGGGGGTGGCTGTGGCAGGGAAGGCGGGGGAGGGGCGCAGACACTCACACGGGGGGGTGGGCTGGGAGCAGCAGGACGCAGCCGGGGACTCACCAGGCAGCAGCAGGAGCCCCAGGGCCAGAGATCCAAAGAGCAGGAGCAGCAACAGGGCCAGGAGGCAGCTCACATGGCTCTCACAGCGCAGCGCCCCCCGGTGGCCCGGAGGAGGAATTACAGGCTTCCCAGGCAGAGCCCATCAAAGCTTCCCTCGCAGGGAAGCTAGTTAACAAGCGGTTCTAAAACCGCTTCTAAATTTAACAACGGGTTCGCGCGAACCGGTGCGAACCGGCTGCAGCTCACCCCTGCACATAGCCTAATTCGACATAGCCATATCGAATTTAGCGCTACTCCCCTCGTCGGGGAGGAGTACAGAATTCGAACTAAAGAGCCCTCTAGGTCGAACTAATTAGCTTCCTGGTGTGGACGGGTGCACGGTTAAGTCGAATTAACGCTGCTAAATTCGACATAAACTCCTAGTGTAGACCAGGCCTTAGAGTTGTTTTTAGGACTGTTCTTCAAAGATAAAAAAGCCAAGATGTGGCCTAGTTGTTCGAATATGAAACTCAGAACCAAAACTCCTTATTAGGTCTGACTTTGAATGCCTCTATAACCTGTGGCAAGTCATTTTAAACTCTTTTTTCTATTTCCCCATCTGTAAAATTAACAAAAATGTATTTTGTGAGAATTAATTAGTTGATGTTTGTTAAAAAGAAAACAAAAAAACTTTTCAACTGAAAATCACTATTTAATTGGTACTATTAAAGAAATAGTAAACAGCTAATGTATGATAAAATATTGTTTGAGATAATTAAAAAGATCCCCCCTTTTGTACACATATAATAGCAAATGATGAAAGATCAATTAAACCCTGCAATGTATTAAATTTACCAGCCAGATGTCATCTTTCCAGGCACAATATAGCATCTTCATGAAGTTGGCACAACTGACATTATGCTCTGGACCCAGCCTATTCATTGGAAAGCCAGCAAAATTCTAAATTTTGCTGTAGCGAAAAGTTCGATAGTGAAGAATCAAACTCTACTTAATTCCTAAGGATGGTAATTTTAAGTTGAATATAATGTTGACACCCTAAATGACAGGAGAGAAATAATTGTTTTCCCTGCTGGGAGCTATGAAGTGGATGCCCAGCCAGTAGCGTCAGCCAGAGGGAGAGGAAAGAAAGCTTCATTTCTTCCTAACATCATGCCTCATCAAGGCCTGCTCCAGGTGATGGAGTGAAGACACCAGCCAACACATTTCCCTTCCAACCTTGGAGGAAGAAATGTATTTTGGAGGGAAGAGGATAGGAAAGATGCACAGAGCCCCTGGCCTAGTGGGCAGAATGGGGAACCCTGCTGTGGGGGAGGGGAGAATGGTGTGTGTGACAGATTTGAGGACCATTGTATAAATTTACGAATGGCTTATGGGTGATTGTGTTCTACTCCACAGGGGAAGGTTGCCACAGCTCCTCCAGGAACTAAAACACCATATATATGGGGGTAAATAGGGTAAATCCCTGAAACTGTAAACACCTCCAGAGTTGGACTCCCACCTAAGGCGGTTTGCATATAGTGATTCAGGCTGTTTTTTCCAGAAACTAGGAAACATTGTATAGAAGACCTTACATTGAGGGGAGGGGCAACCCTTGTGGAAGCGTTGGAAGGACTTTGGCCTACTGGGGCTCCCCATAAAAGTGATGGATGAACTCTGGTAAGCTTTTAGCATGCATTTAGGATCTTTTTTTTTTCATATTTTCTCTGCAATGCTTTTGTCTTAAGGCTATATATATAGTTTGCTTTATGAATTTGCCTTGCTGGTTGATACTGCACACACTGTTGTAACCCCTGGAGAAAGGTTACCCACAGTTGCTGGACCTCTGTGAGATCTGCTGGGGAAATCACCACAAAGTGCAGAGGGACTGCAAACCTAAACCCATATTCTGGAGAAAGAGACATGACTTTGCCCAAGAGATGTGATGGGTAGGAAGACTGAAACCTTTAAGTGGGTGCCCTCCAGGAGAAACAGGAGGGGAGGGATGGGGGTCAAAGGTGCAATTAACCTTGAAACTGTGACTTATATGATGGTAGTGTGATCCATGACCGTAGGGAATTGTCAGTAAAATGCCAAGAGCTGTTAAAGCAAGTATTGTAGAAGAGAAAGCAATGCACAGGCCCTGGCCATGAGGCAGGCTGGCTTGCTGGGAATATCACAGTGTTTGGTGGGAACTGTGCACCCTTAAAATCCCTCCTGTCAGAAATGAACGGGAAAAGGGTCCCTACCCAGAGACAACTGATGGTTGGAGGCCTGAGGCTTGACTGGGCACACCTGGAGTGGACCATGGAGGGGAAAATACAAGTGCAGTTCCCTTGAAACTGTGGGATGGGGGCACACAGAGACCCTGGCATGGGGAAAAGGTGGAAATGGAGAGTATGTGTAGAAGTGGAAAAGAGAGCTGCTGGCATTGGGGAGAGTATGGGGACTTTCATAGGAAGGAGGGGAAATGGGGACACAAATCCCCTCCAGTACCCTTTTTTTCCATTCCCTCTTGACCCTTGAATCACTAAGGGTCCCTGGCCACAAGCTTTAAGAGGAACTTTCATGGGCTCAGGGGAATGAGCCCATGTGGTTTCAAGGGACTCTTAACTTTTATACCCTTTTTTGTTTTCCTCCATGCCACACAGTCAAGGACCTGCGATTTTGAAATGTGGTTGTATTAGAATTCTTTGAAGCATACTTGATGCTGTTACACATTTTTTATAGATTTAATAATAAAAAAAAGCATTTACACAATCTGTTTTCTTTCCTGGAGTATTAGAGAAAAAGGAAGTATTAACCCAGATCACCATTTAATATTGAATACTACTTGAAGGTATTTTTTAAAGAGAGTTTTCCTTCCCTCCTATTCAAAAAAGATTAGACCATTTTATAAAACCTGGTGGCAATAGATACAGTACTTGCATAATTGGGGAGAAAGGAAGCCATGCAGATGACCAACAGCAGATAGAAACCATTTGTATGGCATGTTACCGGTATGGTTTTAAAGCACTTAAATCTAATGAAAACATAGAAGCATTTAACAACGTGCTAGGGTGATAACTTCTGCTTCTAATGCAGTTTAATTTGAATGTGTAATAACCACACAATGAAAGTTAAGGTGCAGAACTCCAATGGAACAGGAATGTTTAAATTAAAACCTGTGACTAACAGCACAAAATACCGTATTTTGTCAGAGGAGCAGCCAGCCATTCTGGCTTTGGTTCTAGTCCTGCTGTTCTCTGAAAAGTTCTTACCCTATATTTCCCAACTCTCATAGACTACTTGTTGAACTCAAGATTTTTTTTAACTAAAAAGAGGCCTTTGTGAGCAAAAGGCTAGGTGCACCAAACAGAGCCTCCCTATAGACTTCAATGAGTAATTTAGATGTGTAAAGTAACTTGTCTGTGGTTCCAGAGCAGTGTTTCCCAAACATAGGACCCAGCTTGTGTAGGGAAAGCCCCTGGCGGGCCGGGCTGGTATGTTTACCTGCCGCGTCTGCAGGTTCAGCCAATCGTGACTCCCACTGGCCACAGTTCACTGCTCCAGGCCAATGGGAGCTGCTGGAAGCAGTGGCCAGTACGTCCCTCGGTCCACGCCGCTTCCAGCAGCTCCCATTGGCCTGGAGCAGCGAACTGCGGCCACAGGGATCCGCGATTGGCCAAACCTGCGGACACGGCAGGTAAACAAACCAGCCCGGCCCGCCAGGGGCTTTCCCTACAAAAGCGGCATCCCAAGTTTGAGAAACACTGTTCTAGAGGATAGGGAAAAGAAGGGAGAAGGGAACTGTACAGGAAAAATAACTCAGTTTAAACAAACTAACCCCCCCAAATCATTGTAATGATCAAGTTCCTGCTCTTCCTCCTTTTAAAGTCAATGGAAAATTTGCTTAGAAATGTCCAGTGTGTTCTAGACTAATTGTAAACCCTGTGGCCTGAAGCTCTAGGTAAGGAACTCTCTGCTCCCATCTGTTGGTGATGAGGCTGAAGAATGGTTGCATAAGCTATTTACCCAAACTCCAGATGACCTGAAGTTTTAAAGGGGAAGAAAGTCTCTGTCACCATCTGTTTGTAAATATGGGACTGTGCAGTTACAGGGAGAGCTTCATTTGCATAAACTTTCTACCCAGAATTCTTCCAGTGCCACAATTGTACACACACTCAGGAATCGCTGGGAGTGGAATTGAGAGAAGGGAAACTGGATCCTACATTGTGGCAAAGAGTGTGTCTCCAGTGGCAAGCACTCTGCTCAAGGGTCCAGTATGCTACTGGTTCCTCATCACTGAGGATCCTGTGATGCTGGAAGGACTTTGCAGAGAGACAATGCAGGCTGAGGACTTCACTGCAAGAGCTATCGTAGAGGACTTTGTGATGGAAGATGACACAAAAAGATGGCAGCTCCTGAGCAGAGGACAACTCAGAGGGAGAGCTTTGCTAATGCCACAGAGTACAGGAGTAGAGCTGAGTGAACTCTGGTGACTCCCCTCCTTCCCAGCTGTCACAGTTTAGGGCAACTGCACCTGTATTTCCTCTCAGTGGTCAATCAAAGGCAACCACTTGTAGGCTTCTAGCACCTCAGTTTATGTCTTTCTGGGTGAAGATCTTCATCCCTCTCCCTTCTGATGAGGGTATTTCCAGGTTGCGCAGTTCTCTGCCTTCATTGTGTAATTCTCAGCACAGAGGACAAGGACGCCTGCTTGCTTTCTCTTCAGAGACAATTGACAAGTGTAATTTCTACTGTTATATGTTGTCAGACAGCACTTCCTATGCAAACATACTTTATTTTTAAGGTTAAAAGCATTATAGAGAAAACATTAAAAACAGTAAATGATCCTATACACATGCTAATAAGCTTACCAGAATTCATCCCACCCTTAAACATGGGTTCTGGCATGAGTTCTTCAAATCCCCACCCAAGGAGATTCCTTGTGGTTACAAGTTAAACACAACTTCATCTCAGAACACATCCTGAGTTTTATACGGACTCAGTAGGCTCAGTCCTTGTAACTCTTTCGAAAGGACTGGAGCCCTCTAGGGACCAGGGCTCACGTCCATTTGCTGGATCTGGAAGAAGGCCCTGTGTCAGTTTTAAAACCAGGCTATTTATTCAAAAAGCCTTTCTGGGTTTCTCCTTGGAAACTCCAGTTTGAACTAGTGCATATAAGTGGCTCCTCTGGAGTTGTTACAACCCAAGTGAATTGCACAATCTCCCCTTGCTGTTCTCCTCTTTGCCCTTCCCATGGAAATACATACAGTGCCACAATACCAGATACACAATTGCATTTTTAATAAAATGGACCCCAAAGGTATTAACCTAACTCAGTACGGTTTAACCTAATTCAATATACCTCATTCAGGATATTGCAGGAAATTGTCACTCTGTCACACCAGCCATTCACTAAACATGAATTTAGAGCTAGTTGTAATTTTTTTGTCAAAATGGTTTTTGATGAAAGAAAAAAATAGCCATTTTTGTCCACATTGAAATATTTTGAAAATATATTGATTTCAATGACATTTTTTATTAGGAAAAGCAAAATGAATAGTTTTGATAAGATTGAAACATCTCATTTCAACACTTCCAGAGTGGAATGTTTTGACTTTTGTTTCTTTGTTTCAAAACTACTTTTTGAAATGAGATTTATTTTATATATATTTATTTCCTTTGGAATTCTGTTTTTCTAGAAATTTCAAAATTTGTTTTCATTCTGTTTTTGAACAGAAAAAAATCATAGAAGTTCCTCTGAAATTGAGAAGCTGTTTCCTGTCCAGCTTTAGTGGAAATTACTCAAACTGGATTAGGTAGTAGAGCCTCAAGAGAGAGTCAGGCAGAGCTACCCTTGGGCCTGGACACAGGCCAGTCTGAATGTACTCCTGGGGTTTGGGTCTACTCTATCCACTGACACCAAACTGTGACTGGAAGTGGGTTAGTAAAGTGATATTTGCCTATGGAATATGTACACTGGTAGGAGAGTTAATGGCCTACTGCCCAAGATACTGTGGGGTGGGTATTTTATCATTCATTTATGTATATTATTGCTGTGTTATCTCCACCTGCCACCTGATTTCCTCAGTGCTTGCGAGTGGAGAAGTATTGCCTGTTAGGACACCTAGGGAAGGTATTTAGTGATTCCAAAAATTCTGGGTGGAGGTTCAAGCCACTGGTTTGTGTTAATTTTAAGAGGGATCCCTACCTATCTGAAAACTGCAATTGTTGCTTTCAATGCCACCTGGCAGAAGGGTTTCATACATCTAAGAAGTAGCTTCTGGCCCACACCCTCAGGTAGCCCCTCAATGCTGAGAAGTGTATAGTGCAACTGGACTGCTCCCCTGGCATTAATCACAGCAATCCAAAGGCTACACTAGTTTCCTTGCTGGTAGCCAGAAGTTTGTGTTGTCAGAGCTGTTGTGCTGGCTCTATGCCACCAAAAGATGCCCTTACACGAAGATGTTCCTCCTGTAGCTGATGAAGATAGCTTTCGGGTTTGCACTGGAAGTTGTATACTAAGCAGCTACCGTACACTTGGGGATTTGAGCTGTTGTTCCCTGGTTTTTATATTCTGACTTGATAATCTTTTCTACTGTGTTCACTCCTGGTGAAACACAGAAAAGCAAAAGCAAATGGGAGTGGAGAATAACACATTAAAAAACCTCATACATCAAAATGTCTACTTGGTTTCTTAGAAACACGTAGAGTATGTGCACTCCAGTTACACCCCTTGATACATATCTAATATAAAAGAACCTTCTTTATCTATTTCTTTTGTCCCTCCCTAGTCCATGTTTAAACAAACTAAATTGCTTCAGAAAAAGTAACAGACAGATCTAAAGCAAATGTTAAACTATGAATTACCTTACCCTTTCTAACCTCCCTTCATCCAGAAAGTTAAGGTTTGTTGTACTTTTTTCCTTTCAGCCACATTGCTAATTTGTCATAGATATCTGTTTGATACAGTGCAAGGGAGAGCATAATTCAAAAGCAAACTTGGGGACATATCCGTCTCATTTTAAGAATCAAAATGGATTTTCCCCAAGGTGTCTGACATCTGGAAATGAATTTTGAGGCTCTGCAGGTGAATTCTTTTTAAATGTACCGTTTCCATGCTCCAGTTCAAATCAGGGTCCACTGTAAAATAATGTTTGGGGGCATTATGCCTGCAATAAAAGCAGTCTTGCATATTTCATTTTCTTACAGATGGGACCATGCTAAATAGGCACGGTGTTGCCCAGTATAAATATGGCATTTTGTATAACATGCACGGAAGCTGCAAGGAAACAAAAACTTTTAACACAAGAGACTGTGCCAATCAGAAAAGAAGGGGTTAGAACATGAGTGATGAAAATGCTTAGGGTTATAGAAAAACTGTCATATGAAAAAAGATTGAGAACACTGGGACTGTTTACGTTAGAAAGGAGATGAATAAGTGGGGACATAAGAAATATATACAAAATGATGAATAGCACAGAGAGGGTAGATCAAGAGTTTCTTTCTCCTTGTCCCACAACACAAGAAAAGGGGGACAAGAATATCTGGAGTTCTTATAGTTCATGCTAAAAAAATGTTTTGGAAGGGATATACATCATGATGTTTCAGGGCCTAGGCCAATTTCTAAAACTTAGGGGTCAGAATATATTTTTTGAGGTGGAGGGGGGGGGAGGCAGATCTGCTGACTTGAGCATTTCTTAAGTTTTCCTAAACAAAATAGACAGGATACTGGACATGGCTGGGATCCAGGGTGAAGGGATCCCGATGGGGAGGGAGACTAGCAATTCAATCCTCTGAAATTAGCTGGACTATTGAAAGAGACTCACCATTTTAGGACAGCCCCAGGTATTCTTGAAACACTCTCTTAATCTTATATCAGTTCTATGTGGACAACTTCAGTGTACTTGTGTTGTGGCCCTTCTATGGGTAAGTATCACATACTGACTTAAGTGACTTCCTTAGGTACCTATGGATTTGTTCATCTCACCTGTATTCAATTAATCAAGTATAGACATTTTCCAGTTTTCTAGGATGTCCTGTTCCTCCAAATACTATCAAATCCATATTAGTTAAATGTAAACAAAGTATTACTTAGGTAATAGAAGACACATTAAAATCGTCTTGTTTCTGTGGGAAATGGAAAAAAAAGCTTTCTTAATATCAGTTATAAATCATTATTTGAAAGAATATAAATTGGTAAAGTTTAAAACTTAAATGTTAGAGGCAGTCTATACCTCTTTTCAGTCCATAGTTTTCTCCAAAAGTGGGTTCCTTTTGTCCCTCATTTATGTCACAGGTTTTACAACAATACCCTTTTGTGAATAATATAAAATGTGAGGCAAAGAAATAAAGGAAGAATGTGACCTAAGCCTATCAATTAACATATAATATGTGTCAGATACATCATAGCTTTGATGCTGCAGGTGACTACCATTTTTCCTTTTAATTTGAGGAAGACAAATGAAACATATTTTTATTGTATGCTAGAATAATACATTTTCATATATGTTTCAAACAACGTTTATTTTAAGAATAGTGAAAATTAAGTAAGTTACAAGGTTCGGTTAACTGTGATCTTTATTTGATTAATTTTCTGTCTTTATTTCACATCTTGAATATCAATAAGTCAAAAAAAAATAATTGAAGTTTCATAAACAGCTTGTGAATTGACAGAGCTGCCTGAAAACAAAAAAGAAACACATTACACAGCATAATTGACTTAAAATAAATGAAATGAAATTGGATTTACCTTATTGAATTTACGTAAAGTAGTTAAATTTACTTAAATCTTGGTAGTTACAATATGGCACATTTTGCACAGCAGAAATTTAATCTGCTCCCCAGATGCCATTTATTTTAGATTTTGCATATTTCTTTATCTGCTAATCTTCTCTTTTGAACTACTGTGTTTCACAGAGTTGATTACATGCAGTTTGGAACCAGTTCATGAAAAATAAATTCCCATACAAGTGAGGTGATTTTTTTCTACAGAATTTTCAGTGGAGAGCCATGCTGTACATTGTGCTCATGACACTGAAATTAAATAAAACAAGCAAATAACTCAACGAGATAGCAGCATGATGATATCATTTGGTAGAGGGCCCAGATTGTACATAAAAGCCAAACCACTTATAATAATTATCAATGTTGTAATGAAAAAAATATATATTTGCCTTTAGAGTACCCAGATTTGGTACAACTCACAAGGAGACAAAGTTAAAGCTCATATATTGTAAGTTATTGTGAATAATATACTGGTCTCTGCAAATGTTGGAAATATGGCACTAGATAGATGAAATGTATTGAACCTGTGATCCAAAAAAAAGAAAGTTGGCTTATATATTATAGGCATGTCCCAAAAGTTATGTTCACTGGGCCAAAGGATTGTATACAATTTAATTTGATTTGGAATTTTGATTTGCCTAGGAATGCATTTTTAATCCTTCTGTATGCATGTTTCTTCATGTCACCTACTGCAATGAGACTTTAAAAGTAGTTATTGATAAATCTGGCTTGTGCAAGGAGCTTACTTCTGTGCAAATGGAAAACTTCTCATACCATGCCACCAATTCAGGACTGGCATGGATTCAAGGATTTAGCTAATGCTGAAGGTTTAGAAAGAGCATTTCTAAAATAAAAGGTGAGCTACACCTTATAACGTGGCTGGGGGAATTTCATGGCTCGTATTAAAAGTGACTTCATTGTTGAACAAAATTCTGAAGACCTTATTCAGGGCCCAATTTTGCTACTGTAGCAGGGTGGACCCGGCTCCTGCCCGGAGGGGCTTGAAATGCTGCCTGCCAGGGCTTGAGAGGCGTGGCTCTGCAAAGTGGCCACAGCTGGGGCCACGACCCAAACTGAAGCCCTGGGGCTTATAAGAGGGCAGGGAAGCCAGAGCCCAGACAGTCTCTCTCTGGCCATAGAGAGAGATGGGCCTGGCTGCTTAGGGCTTGAGACTAGATACCTGAGTGAAGCAGGGCTGGGGGACAGGCTGAGGAGCTAGGGAAGCTCCAGCCTGGAAAGCCCCAGGCTGCGGCCTAGCAAAGGGCCAAAGGTACTGGGAGTTGCAGAGGGCAGCCCAGGGGTAGGACAAAGCAGCAGGTCCAAACCCCTTTTGCCTGTGATGAGTGGGCTGATACTGCAGTCTGCCCCAGGGTGTGGGGCTAGACCATGACTGTCAGTGGCCACTACTGAGGCAAAGTGGGGATAGTTCCCCTGGGAGGGGGAGACCCAATTATAGCGAAAGGGGCACGGGGTCCTGGGAGGGACACGGGGCCGATAGGAAAAAGGGGGGATCACCGGCCTGCAAAGGGCGCTCCGGGTTGAAAGAGAGCGAATTCCCCAGAAAAACCAGCAGGAGGCGCTGCGGCAGTGAGTAGCCCGTTTACTGCTACCTTCTCTCATTTTGAATAGCACCTTGCTATGTAAATTGCCCTATTGACTTCAGTGGGCTAGAATCTGGTTGGCCCTTACTTGGGGATAAAACATTTATGGAGTAGAGCTGGGTGAGATTTTTTGGACAAATCATTTTATTCACCAAAAAATGCGGTTTAGGTCAACTCAAAACTATTCACACTTTTGGCCATTTTCTATTCATTGTAATTCATAATGGGCAAGAAAGTGAAAGTGAGAATAACTCCATGATTTGGTGGATGGGGCATCTCAGATATAAATGACCTGAGTTCAAATCACTGTTCCACTGGCTAGTTAATTATTTATACAAAGTGGTTCAGTTTCAACAGAAGCAGCTGAGAAAGACACACTCCAGGATACCCCAGGGACCAGTGGCTAGGTCACTGTACTGCAACATGGGAGATCCAAATTCAAATCCCTTCTCCACATCATATAGAGAGGTGAACTTAACAGGGGTCTGCTGTGATAATAGGGCCCACACATGTACCTTAATTGTGAGCTCAGTAGTAAAAAGTGAGTGTCACAATAACTTGTAAAAATAAATGTTGATGGGGAAAGGTGCAAAAAAGAACTTAAAAACATGAAATTGTACAAACAAAAAGGCCTACTGATATAATTCAAGGACTGTGTTAAGATCCTGCCTGATAAACAACAGAAGTGTGGAACTGGAAACTAATAAACCAAAATTGGTTTGTTGGAAATTAGGCCTAATTGATGGACAAAAAGAGGGGTTGAGTTATTCTGCTTATCACCTCCTTTTGGGGTCCTCAGAAAGAGACTTGTTGGGGAAAAAGCTGCCTACCACAATGCTGACTGACTAAAAGACGAGAGACTGGGAAGGAGTGAGTTTTGATATTATGGCTGCCACCCCCCATTGTCTCCTGGGACACTGGACATTTTTCCTAATCCTAAAAGATGTCCTGACCAGACCAGACCAGAGAAAGGGAGCCAGGTGAGATTTCCACCTCAACAGACTATGGCTAAATCCCAAATACCACCTAGAATGTGAGACTCTGTCACACACTCACCATCACACACTCTCTGTGTGTTCTTTTCCTTCCTCACCTTATTTCTTCTTTCCTACTCCTCTCCTTTTTCCTTCTGTCTAATAAGACTCTGATTTGGCTGGTCAAGAGTGTCTATTTTGCAACACAGCTGTAAGTCTGTGACCAGAAAGAGGCAACTAAAAGCAATGCTCTAAATATCCCAATGCTGGTACAAGTTGCCAGGTCTTGCAGTAGCTCAGGGGTCGGCAACCTCTGGCATGCAGCTTGCCAGGGTAAGCACAGTGGCGGGCCAGGCCAGTTTGTTTACCTGCCATGTTGGCAGTTTCGGCCAATCGTTGCTCCCACTGGCCGCGGTTCGCCGTCCCAGGCCAATGGGGGTGGTGGGAAGCCACGGCCAGCTCATCCCTCTGCCCGCACTGCTTGTCACAGCCCCCATTGGCCTGGGACGGTGAACTGTGGCCAGTGGGAGCCGCGGTTGGTGGAACCTGCCGATGCGGCAGGTAAACAAACTGGCCCGGCCCACCAGGGTGCTTACCCTGGCGAGCCGCGTGCCAGAGGTTGCCAACACCTGGAGTAGCTCATAAGAACATGTACTGTGCCTGTGTTTCTTCAGCAGTGAGGTTGCAAGTGAGAGTTAGCACCACAGATACAAGCTGTATTTTCCACCTCTGCTATACTTTTCTCTCCCCTTTTGTGTGTTTTGTTTTGTCTTTCAGAAAACAAGATCAGACTTCAACAAGAGCTCCAGCCCGTCACAACTGACTCTTTCTCTTTTCCCCCAAAAGCACAGTTACTGCCATCTTTAATACCATCTAAATGATTGTCAAACAATCATTTTCCCAGATAAAAACTCTTGATAGCTAAAGGGAAAGGGAACATGAGATATGGCTAAAATGAAAGCTTTATCTAATACTTCACATTTCAAATGCTTTAACTGTTTTTCCTCTTCTGTATCTTTAAAAAAAATATTAAAGAGGGTTTTTTATGGTGTGTTTGCCATGGTACTAAGCTGGCTGAGGTCTCTGTATACCCAGCTCTGAACCTTGTTTAACACTGTTTAATAGTTGATGGTGACTGGGTTGTGGTAACATCTTTGATTCTTTGGGCCCATTTATTCCATCTAAGTTAATATATGTTTTCCACATCCCAGCTCTGTTCAGTTCTAATGATTAATTACCCTCACCTTTAAAAATTTCCATCTTATTTCCAGTCAGAATTTGTCTAGTTTCAATTTCTAGCCACTGGAACTTGTTATGCCTTTCTCTGCTAGACTGAATAGCTGCCTATGAAATGTTTGTTCCCCACTGTGATCATGTTCTTCTCTTTGTTAAGATAAATAAATTGAGCTCCTGGAATCTATCACCATAAGACATATTTTCTAATCCTTTAATCATTCTTGTAGATCTTCTCAGAACTAGCTCTAATTTATGAACATCCTTCTTGAACTGAGGACACCAGAACTTTACCATTCTTGTAGCTCTTCTCTGAACCGTCTCCAGCTTATTAACATCCTTCTTGAACTGTGGACACCAAAACTTTACTAAGTATTCCAGTACCAAATGCAGAGGTAAAATAACCTCTCTACTCCTACTCGAGATTTCTCTCTTTGTGCATCCCAGCACTGTATGAGCCCTTTTGGCTACAGTGTTGAGCCAGGAACCTGTGTTCAGCTGATATAGCCCCCCATCAATTATGTATGGCCTAAATTCTTTGTTCCTAGAGGTATATGTTTACATTTAGCCATATTAAAATGCATATTGTCTGTGTACCTAGTTTACTAAGCAATCCAATTCGCTATGTATCAGTGGCTTGTTTGCTTCACTTTTTAGCTTTCCCCTAATTTTTGTGTCATCTGCAAACGTGATTGGCAATGATTTTGTTTTCTTCCATGTCATTGATGAAAATGTTAAATAGCAAAGGAAGAAGAACCAATCCCTGTGGGGCCCCAGTAAAAACATTTCCATGTAATGTGTGCCATGTTACTTTTATATCCTCATGGTTTTTCTTAAACAAAATGTCATGCGGTACCAAGTCAAATACCTTACAGTAGTCTAAGTATTTTACACAAACACTATTATCTTTATTAACCACGTTTCTAATCTCATTAAGAAATCAAGTTAGTTTGACAGGATCTATTTTCCGTAAACTCATGTTAATTGACATTAATTATTTTACCCTTCTTTAATTCTTTATTAATCGAGTCTCATATCAGCCACTACATTATCTTGCCCTGGATCAATGTCAGACTGACAGGCCTATAATTACCAAGGTCATCCCATTTACCCTTTTTGAATATTGGTACAACATTAGTTTTTTCCCCAGTCTTTTGGAATATTCCCTGGTGTTCCAAAATTTATTAAAAATCAACATTAACAGCCCAAATAGCTCCTCAGCCAGCTCTTTTAAAATTCTCAGCTGCAAGTTATCTGTTTAAATCAATTATCTGATTTAAAAATATTTAACTTTAGTAGCTGCTATTTAACTACCTCTTGAGACTCTAGTGCAGGGATCGGCAACCTTTGGCACGCAGCCTGCCAGGGTAAGCACCCTGGTGGGCTGGGCCAGTTTGTTTACCTGCGGCATCCACAAGTTTGGCTGATCGCAGGGCCTGCGCCGCTTCCCGCAGCCCCCATTGGCCTGGAGCAGCGAACTGTGGCCAGTGGGCACCACGAATGGCCGAACCTGCGGATGTGGCAGGTAAACAAACCGGCCCGGCCTCCAGCGTGCTTACCCTGACGAGATGCATGCCAAAGGTTTCCAATCCCTGTTCTAGTGCAATGGAAAAAGTGTTGTCACATGATACTATTACATCTATTATTTCCCAAATAAAGAACAGAAGTATCTATTGAATGCTTCTGCAGTTTTCTGCATTATTGTTGATAATTCTACCATTTCCACCTAGCAATGGACTAATACTATTGTTAGGATTCCTTTTGTTCCTAATAAACTTTAAAAAAACCCCTCCTTCTTATTGTCCTTCACTTTGCTGGCCGTAAGAATGGCCGTACTGGGTCAGACCAAAGGTCCATCTAGCCCAGTATCCTGTCTACCGACAGTGGCCAATGCCAGGTGCCCCAGCGGGAGTGAACCTAACAGGTAATGATCAAGTGATCTCTCTCCTGCCATCCATCCCCACCCTCTGACAAACGGAGGCTAGGGACACCATTTCTTACCCATCCTGGCTAATAGCCATTCATGGACTTAACCTCCATGAATTTATCCAGTTCTCTTTTAAACCCTGTTATAGTGCTATACTTCACAAACTCCTGAGGCAAGGAGTTCCACATGTTGACTGTGAGCTGTGTAAAGAGTAACTTCCTTTTATTTGTTTTAAACCTGCTGCCCATTAATTTCATTTGGTGGCCCCTAGTTCTTATATTATGGGAACAAGTAAATACATTTTCCTTATTCACCTCCTCCACACCACTCATTTTTGTATATACCTCTATCATATCCCCCCTTAGTCTCCTCTTTTCCAAGCTGAAAATTCCTAGCCTCTTTAATCTTTCCTCATATGGGACCCATTCAAAACCCCTAATCATTTTAGTTGCCCTTCTCTGAACCTTTTCTAATGCCAGTACATCTTTTTTTGAGATGAGGATACCACATCTGTATGCAGTATTCAAGATGTGGGCATACCATGGATTTATAGAAGGGAAATAAGCAGGAGCGGCGCCAGGGTTTCTGACGCCCTAGGCAGAATTCGGGGGGTGGCATTTTGTGCGCTCCCCAGGGGGCGCACGGGAGCTTCCTGTTCCACTCCCATTGTGACACCGAAGAAGGACCCTTTGCCGAAATGCCACAGGCGAGAGCGGCAGTCATTGAGCTGCTCAATTGCCTGCCGCTGTTTTCCACGGCACGTCGGCAGAAGGTCCTTCTTCGGCGGCGCGACGGGAGCAGAACCGGAAGCTCCCGGGCGTCCCGTGGGGAGAGCACAAAATGCCGCCCCCCGAATCCTGGTGCCCTAGGCGACCGCCTAGTGTCGCCTAATGGAAGCGCCGGCCCTGGCAATAAGATATTTCTGTCTTATTCTCTATCCCCTTTTTAATGATTCCTAACATCCTGTTTGCTTTTTTGACTGCTGCTGCACACTGTGTGGACATCTTTAGAGAATTATCCATGATGACTTCAAGATCTCTTTCCTGATAAGTTGTAGTTAAATGAGCCCCCATCATATTGTATGTATAGTTGGGGTTATTTTTCCCAATGTGCATTACTTTACATTTATCCACATTACATTTGACTTGCCATTTTGTTACCCAATCACTTAGTTTTGTGAGATCTTTTTGAAGTTCTTCTCAGTCTGCTGTGATTCCCAGCCAATGGAAGCTTCGGAGCTAGAGCTCGAGGCGGGGTGAGGGAAGCATGCGGAGCTGCCAGCCACACCTCCACCTAGGAGTAGCCATGACAGGTTGCCACTTGCGGGGTGCTCTCCAAATGAGCACCCCCCAGATCTGGCACCCTGTACCACCTCCCAAGCCCCAACCTGCTGCTCTAAGCCCCCTCCCACACCCAAACTACCTCTCAGAGCCCACGCTTCGCACCCCCCTTCCATGCCCCAATCCCAGCCGGCTCTGCACCAACCGGACTATAAACCAGAATTTCAATGAAGATCAGAAATGCCGGTTTTAGAGCTTTCCAGTTGCTGAAGTGCTGGATAAAACAGCTTTTACTGTAGATAGGTGCACAAGTAGTTAGTCATTCTCTTCCCTAGTCCTTGTCTTTAAATTCAGGACTATAAGTGAATGACTGTTGTCCTCTGGTTTGTGTAATGAGATCCTGATGGTTACAAATCATCTGTCATGTCTTAGTCTGTTTGGGGGTATCTGTAGGCACTGTTCTCAAATTTCTCTTTTTTAAAAAATATGTCTGCTAAACATGTATAAAACTTCAAATAATATTCAAGCTATTATGAAAACAGGAATCCATTTTATATTCCATTTTAGAAAACAGTAAGTAAAATGCTGGAGGAAAAGATGACATTCATTACAGCCAATTATTAAAATCTATAGCTGGAATTATTTTCACAGAAGAATATACCAGACCTTTAAATGTTAAATATTGATAATGTGGACAGACATAATGATTTTTATCCCTTTAGGTTTACAGTGTTAGAATAACATGAATTTCAAATAATCTTTGACACAGGAATATGCTGTTAAATGATCTAACTGCCATCAGAATGAGAAAAGAGGCAAACATGTGGACATGCTGATAGTGACTTCCCACAGCCTGATCCTTTAGGGATGAACCAGTTCTATTCCAGACTGATTACTCTGTCATTCACTAGAGCCTATCTTGGCTTTTGCTGTCACGCTTGGTCTTTGACATTAACAATAAGATTAGCACCAGCACTGAATGTCACAATGCCAGCCAGAGCCTAGAAAGATACCAGTGAGCTTGCTCTGATACAATTAAATTTAAGACAGACCTTTAAATTTGTGCCTCTAGGCAGTGATTCACAAGCTAGACCTAGGGAAGGATATTGAATTCCAGCTGGAATGTGGAACATAAGTGTCATATTGGAAGCCCCCAGCCTTAGTCCTTGAGATGCCTAGATAAATTGTATGATCTGTTCATTAATACAGGAGCTTATATAGCATAACTAAAATACAAGTAAATCTACAACAATAAAGATATATTTTTCATAAAACAGACTTTGCTATTCTTCAGTTTTGTCAATGCATATTTCTTCCATTTTCTGATAATCTATATAAGGGCTCACATCCCATTGTACATGATGAAACTGACAGATAATGAATATCTATCGGTTAGAGTACATTATCTTGCTTCATGTGTGTGTCTGCTGAAGGAGGTCAATGTGAAGCAAATGCACATACAATAGTTATATGAAAAACTGGCAGCTTCCCTGGAAGTTTTAGGAGGTTGCGGTGTTGAAGACTTAATAGCTGTGGCAACTGTTTTTTTTTGGACTGTGGGGTTGGGGGAGGAATGACAAAAATGGCATTAAAATAATCTCTTCTACATAATTCCAGGTCTGACAACCTTTTCATTATGAATCCTATTTCAGACATTTGAAAATCTGATTTTAGAATACTATGCAATGTACACTGTCCCCTAGCATATCTATCTATCTATCTATCTATCTATCTATCTATCTATCTATCTATCTATCTATCTCATCCTTATCCAATGAGAAGAAATTTGTCCCTTAAATAAATTGGGATTAAGTATTTTAAAAAAGGTTTCTACTTCTGTTTGTTTATGCCTATATTAAAAATACTTGGGTGAACTGTTAGGGCAATAAGGTTCAATCCAGTATTGGGAAGAAAATAATCAACTTTGAACTTCTCTCAGGGTATGTCAACACAGCAACAAAAATCCATGCAGCCGTAAACCTCAGAGTCCAGGTCAACTGACTTGGGCTCAAAGGGCTCAAGCTATGGGGCTAAAAATAGAATTGTAGATGTTCATGCTTGGGCTGGAGCTCAGAGTCTGAGACCACTGTTGGGTCCCACCCCAAGTGGGAAACTCTGCACTGCTATTTTTAGCCCCATAGCATGATTCCCACGAGCCTGGATCAGTTATCCTGGGCTATGAGACTAGCTGATGTCAGATTTTTCCAGTGTAGATATACCCACAGTTTCCAACTGGTTTGAATAAATGTCCCTCCATCTCCAGACTTCCTCATGGCCATTTGTATCTCTTTCCTCTCCCAAAATTATGTTTCTTTCTTTCTTTAACCATTTTTTTAAAACACTCAAACCACTTGGTGCTAAAAAGCTTGAAGATCAAAGAAAAAAGAAGAGAGCAGGTTTTAAATGTGCCAAAGTACATTGCAGCAAAGGTTACAATTTCGCTTGTTCTCTTAGTAAAGAGTGTAACTTCAACGGAGGACCTCATGTATGGTGTACCAGTTAATAGCAACAATTATTTCTCTCGGAACTCGCTAGGTTGGCCGGCTGTGGCAGGAGACCTTCTGCATTCAGTGAACTCTCACAGAATTTGACCTTTGCAGAGAAGGTTAGACTAGATGATCAAATGGTCCCTTCAGGCCTTAAAATATATGAATCTATTTCAAGATCTTTCATAGCAATTGTAGTATGAGAATTGTATCATTATGGTATGAGTGGTCAAAAACTACAAAAAAAGAACAAATGTTCCAAGACCTCTAATTCAAAGATAAAGTCAAACTCCCTCTCCTCCAAAAAATCTGCTTTGTTCTAAATGCAAGAACACAGCACAGAGTTTTATTTCAAAAGTTAGAGGACTTGGGAGTAGGTGCAGGTCAGAACAGGATTCACAGCAGAAACTCTGTCATTTTCTTAACTCTGGAGTCACTAATATGGTCAAGAGAAATTAAATATTTTACTCCCCAATGTATTGCTGTAATAGATGTAATGCTATGAAAACATGCAATATTCAAAGACTCTTATGTTAACTTTATAAATGTTATGTTATATGTATATTTATAGGCTGACAACTGTATTGGATGAGTTCAATGGGGAGCTAAAGAGGTAATTATTGCAAATCCCCCAATTCAGGTAACAAAGCAGGTGACATTTCAACTTCCCTCTCCCCTGGGGAAATGACCCACAGATGGAGGTGACCTTGTTCAAAGGTCTTAACACACAAAGGACTTTAAACTGTGTAAAATGTCAGCCTTGGCCAGGAAAGATTGCCTTTCACACTTGATCCAAGGATTGATATGAGACTGTGACCAGAGATGGACCTGGTGAAGGACCTGAAGTACTTTAAAAGCTGCCAGAGTCTCTGTATGTAACCATCTGGAAAACCAGGCATGCATATGGGATGTTTATAGTTTCTAAGGTATGTTTTCTGTGAAATGCTTTTGTTTTCAGTAAATACTTTTTGTAGGAGAGCTGGATGGTTAACTCATTGCCCCTAAAGGAACAGAAATGCAGGGGGTTAGAGGTGCAATTCACTGAGGAACAGTGACAATCATATCCCAATTTGAACAAATATTGCAGCACCATATGATCTTCTTCTTCTGTCTTTTTATTGCCAATACCTGTGTAATAGGCACCAACTTCTGGAGTCCCTGGTGGGTGCTCGACCCTTGCTCCACCCCATGCCCTGCCCACTCCATCCCAACCTCCAAGTCCCTACCCCGTCTCTTCCCACCCCTGTCCCATCCACACCTCACCTCTCCCTGGCCCCCCGCTCCGCCCTCTACCCCCAGCGCTTCCTGCATGCCACTGAACAGCTGATAGCAGTGGGCCGGAGGCATTGGGAGGGAGGGGGAGAAGCTGATATGCAGGACCACTGGGAGGGAGGGAGAGGAGCTGATCTGCGGGGCTGCCAATGGGTACTGAGCACCCACTATTTTTTCCAATCGCTGCTCCAGCCCCGGAGCACCCACAGAGTCGGCATCTATGCTTGTGTCCTCCATTCTCCCACCTTGCATGCCTCTCCACAACCACCTGTTTCTAATTGTTTCTCTTTGACCTATGTCTTAAATAATATCCTGCTTGAAAGATGCTGAGTCCCATCAATTCTGATTTCAGTCAATATGAGTGGAATGTACTGAGCACCTCCCTCTCTGGATCATGACCTTAGGCTGTAAACTTTTAGAATCAGGGAGCACATCTTTCATTTTACAAAGATGTGACTTTATGGAACTATATAAATAAAATAAGAAGAAATAAGAAGATACAGTACAGTCCATAATGGCATGGTTTCAAACACCTTCAATACATAAATACAATGAAATAAATTAAGAGCAGAGACCGTAGCTCAAAAAGTTCTTCCTCTTTGTTTTCTGACTTAGTACTTTTCAGAGTGTTGACTTGGAGTCTATTATGAGGAAACAAAGGCATTCTTGTGAATAGAAACTCCTTCTTTCTCACATCACACATTAACCTTGGGCCTTGCCTACACTGGGTTTTCTGGCCAAAGATGTAACTGTACCTGTGCAGCTGCACAGATTCAAAGCCCTAGATTAGACACATTGCAGTGGTCTAAACCATCACTTACATATTTCAGAGTGGAATGGCTTCAACAGAAAAGATTGGGATATTCTGATGTGGGGATCTTTCATAGTCTAGTGGTTAAAAGACTCTCCTGAGGGATGGGAAATACCTATTCAAATAACTTCTCCTCATTAGGGAAAGGTGGGAAATCCTAGCTTACTTCCCACATCCCAGCTTACTTCCCTAATCATTGGGCTAAAGGTAAGTGGAGCGGCTAATACTATTCCTTTCCCCTGCCAGGTATTTGTTGTGGAAGTAGGCATTTTCTCAGGGCAATGCCTGTCTTCAGTTGGTTTGAGGATTATGCTGGGGGTTAGGCATCCAGGCACCTACCTGAGGCCGCAGGGTGTATGCTCAGAGGCAGAAACTTGAACTTTTATAGGGCAAATTTAGTTGCTGAATAAGTTTATGTGCAGCTGAATGAGAGTTTTGTGGATCTCAGTGAATCCTAAAATCTAGTATGTCAGTGCCTAAATCTGGACTTTGGCATCTAAATCCATTTATGGATCCCGGCCTAAGTCACCCATTTCAAAGATGAACCTCAAAAGGTTTGAAAGTTCATAAAGGCTCAGGCAATATCCTTAATCTTCTTTTTGCAAATCTGACAATCTTTTCCCAAGTAACTTCTCTGACACAGTTCCTCTCCTTAGAACTTTGGAAGTTGGGTTGCTACTGTTTTGGAAAGCTTTCCACTGGCTAATCAAATGTCACTATATCTTACTGTTACAACTATATTCTCTCTTGCTGGTTTTAGAGTAGAGTCTTTTGGGCATAAATGTATAGCTTTAATTGTACAGGTTTAATTTATTTTCTGGAAGCAACCAAATAAAACATGAGAACAGAGCAACACAGGAGAAAAAAACATAATTAAAGTGTAACAGGACAACAACTTTCAGTCTCTATTCTTTTTTCAAGTGAAAGTTTCAATTCTTAGAGGAATATTTCTTATTAAGAGATTTTTAATTTATTCTCAGTAATAAGAAAAAAAATAAGATTTAGCTACAGATGAACCTTTGAACTTAACACAGTATGATGTGTTGAGAAATGGAATAATTATATTGTAACTGAGATTTTTTTGAAAGCTGTACGCTTTCAAATCCCACAAGTGATATCTCATTTACAAGCTGGTATCTACTAATTAAAGCATCTCTTGTCTTAAGGAACTTAACCTTCATGACACAAGGAAACCTGGGCTTCAAAGAAAGGAAAAAATACCAAGTTTTTAGACATGAAAAACCAATAGCAAAGTCTTTTTAAAACAAATATTTAGGTGAAGGAAGTAAAAATACAGTGATTCCGCTACAGGTCCAGAATATTATTGCTCCTCCTTCTTAAACCAGTGTTTCCCTCTGCCAAATGATAGCAGCTATGTAGGTGTCCAGGGCCTTGTAGTTCAGTTTCCTTGTAGAGGAGATATCAGTGATGTGTGTCACAGTTCAGGGCAACTGCTCTTGTATTTCCCCCTCGTGGCCACCAAGGGCATCCAGTCTTAGGCTCCAGATGTCCCTTCTCTTGCACAGAGATCCATGTCTCTCTCCTTGTGGGGTGGAAGGAGATAGCCCAGTGGTTTGAGCATTAGCCTACTAAACCCAGGGTTGTGAATTCAATCCTTGAGGAGGCCACTTAAGAATTTTTTTGGTGGGGGGTTGGACTAGATGACCTCCTGAGGTCCCTTCCAACCCCGAGATTCTATGATTCCCTCCTGACTGGGTTTTTTCCAGGCTGCTCAGTTCTGTACCTATACTGTTTTATTCCCAGAAAGCCAGACAACCTAACCAGGCAAGCCTCTGTGCTCTGAGCTTTATAGCCTCTTCAGAGCCTATAAACAGTGTAATTGTCCACAGTTACAGTACAACTCTTTGTAAGCAAGCATGTTTATTCTTAATATGCAAGCATTATAGAAAAATAAAACACATTAAAAACAATAAAAGAAGGTACATGCGGCTAATAAGCTTGCCAGAGATCACCCCCAACTCCAACAAGGACTCTGGTAGGTAATCAGTCCTTCAGACCCCATACGGGATTTCTGTGGTTACAAGTTCATAACAACTTTTGCTAAAACAAGCACCGTCATGAAGAGGTCATTCTTTCCTTTATACATTCTTTGCCTTTGATTTTGTCTCCTGTAACAGGGCATAGCTTCAAAAGGCTAAGTTTTTGCATATTTGGAGGTGGTACATTTGCGTTCACTTCCTCCTAGAGATTTCCTGGGATATCCATTTACCATTGTTTGTCCCAAAGGTTCATTCTTGTCTGGCCCATTGTTCTGACAATTTAGTCTCCAGTAGAGTGCAATACTTTTGTCAAATTTTGGTTGTTAGTTAGGGTTAGTGTGCGGCTGCTGAGTGGTGTTGGTGCATACTTACTGGATGACAGTAGTTCAGCAGATGTTTGTATACTTACATATAATGATAATTTTTAAAAGGTGCAGCCTTTTTTGTAATCAGCTCATTGCAGTGTGCCTTGACTATCGATGATCCTCGACTAGTTTGGACCATGGACAGAAGATTATACCATGCTAATACTCCATCTGACAAAACACCCTGCTACGCAGTCCATCTCTATTAAAGAGATTACTTTTCTTTTTTCCATAACTATTTCCTCTGGTACTGTGATTCATGATGCTACTGAATGCTGGATAGAGGAAGAATATGAGGGATAAACTGACCTGATATTTGTTGAATATGATTTGATAAATTTTGCAGAATTTTTGTAGACTTTATAAATATTACATTTGCTAATAATTTGTGTTCATTATTTTCCAAAGTCTAGAAATTTTTAAGAGCGACACAACAATTGTGTAATGTGAAAACAGCATTAAGATAAATTCTTAAAAAGATGTGTAGAAATTTGTGCACCATTTTCTGCAATAGGGAAGCGAAAAATAAAAGGCTAAAAAAGTCTGGAGAAGATGAAAGAGAGAGGTTAGCCTAGATTTAGAAGAAATAGCTTTTGAGTGATCTCTTTAATTTAGCATTCTCAAATGTTGTATGATACTAGCAAAATGTGTGCAGCAATAGAATAATTAAACAGATCTACAACACATGAATGAATATAAATCAGAAATTATTCACTCCAATGGAATTTATACACCATGAGCATTCACTTAAGCATTACAGAAATTGACCGTTTGTAGTGTAGGCTTTCTGTTCCAAAATATGCAATATATGTGTTAATCTTCATATCTAACTTACCATAAATAATGCCACAATTTAGTCAGTAGAGCAGTGCAGTCATATAGTGTAAAATGAAGTCATGTTACCTCAGATTTAATGATTTTTTTAAAATGTTTAATATTTTAAATATACAGGATGGTAATCACATCCGATTACTTAAAATAAGCTGGGTATCAGTCTGATCATTAGCTGGACAAGAAATCTCCAGGGAGAATACAGGTTCTGCAGCAGGTAATATTGTTGATTCAGAATGTAATTCTCTTTCCTCTGAGTTAATAGGAACTGTGCTACCTTCAAGTGTATAAAAAATAGAATTTTGGTTCTAGTAGTCAAATTTTCAAGACTGTCCTTAAAATCTATGAAAGATGGATAACTCTGTGACCAATGAAACAATTTTCACATTCCATTATCTGATTTGCACTTACAAATGTCTATGCCTTATAACATGGTATATGTCTGTGCAACTGCTACACATCACAACTTGTGGGCACAACTTAGGGGCCAGACTGCAAAAATGTGTCCCTGAGTTTCCATTCTGAATTTATTGTGGGTTTTAACATACTGTGTGTCTATATAACTAGTAATATTATGTGTAGATTTTCTGTGTCTACACATGCTATGATTCATTTTACATCAACTTTTTCCATAGTGTACAATCTTGATAATTGCTCAAAGAAATATTTATTCAATTGAAACTAGCAAATGGGGCTTCTGCTATACCACAATTTTTATTATATTGCGTCAGTTATATATATTATAGATCATCTTTCATTGACTCCCAGTCTCAAAGACAATCAATCTCCTTTTATGACTCTTTAATATTTATTTATATAGCTGCAAACACATAAGAAAAGAGAGTATGGGGAGTGTGACAGATGTGAGATCTTGAAAGCGAGGAAACTTCAAAAGACTAATATATTGGGACGTACTGGATGCTATATGCTCACGAATTAGTCATAAATATTTGTGTATTAATATTATGTTTCTTTGTGAACTAGAGATTGTATTCTAGCTACTTGAATCTAAAATCAAGGAGTGGGGGCATAATTACTGCAGATCCCAGAACAAGTATGACACTCCAGAGAAGTACCACCCCCGAGGATTCATTGCATATACTGGTTCTGACCAGGTTCAAGAAGCACAGAAGAAGAAGAAAGAGTTTTTTGGTATAAAGAGTCAGCCTGAACTAGCCCAATTCCCTGATTTTTTAAACTAAAATTGACATGAGATTGTGACCAAGAAGGCAAAGCCCTTCTGGAAGGGTTTGAAGGACTGGGAACTGCCAGGATCTCTATATGGAAGATGGGTGACACCTGGTAAGCTAAGTGTGTTTGAAGGCAGTTTATTATTTTTTATGTTTTCTCTGTGATGCTTTTGTTCTAAAATAAAATGTACTGTGCATTGTGAAAGCTGGCTGGTCACCGTTAACCACTACCATTGTCCGTTGAGAGAGAGTGAACTGCAGGTGTTGGACTAAGGTCCGTCCTGCTGGGATAGTCAAAGTGAATTACAGGGAGACTACAATCATAAAACCTAGCCTCTTGATATTTTTCAGACTTGCCTTTGAACCCCCTTCAGCATTCACACTCTGCTGGGTTGTGAGTCTCTGCAAGGCACCTGAGACAGCTAGATTGCATGTCACTATGGGCAAAAGACCTGTGGCAGGTCTGGCAGGCATAAACTCTGAGGTTTTAGGCATAAACCAAAATATTGGAAGGGGGACTCCCCTTCAAAGCAAAAGGTTGTGCTAAAACTATAGAAACTAATAACTAAAATCAAAACTGTCTGAAATAGATTGCGGTCCGTTAAGCTTGGTATTGAGTGAGGAAAAACAGGCAGGACCAGAATAACAGTGAAAAGCCAAGTGGCTGCGTTTATTTGGGGGATAATTACAACTTGGGCTGGGGGAGTAGGCAACTTTGGCTGGGATGGTATCAAAATTACAAACACACCCCAAAACACAGTAATAATACACTTTATACTGCTCACCACACCACACCAAATAGGCAGACACACCAATCTTACAAGATAGGAATCGGGTTCATCAGGGCGGTACCCGGTGAAACACAGAACAGAGACCCACGGGCCACTGCCTCAGCCACCCTTGCTTTCACACTAAGGGTAACCCAGAGTGTGGTGCGGCTGCAGCTGGGCAGATTCCACTCACTCAGACCGCGGGGACGGGAACCCCTTGGTCTGCTAATCTCCAGGTGGAGACAGCTCCCAGATTCATGCACTCTGGACAAAGACAGAGCAGTGATTCACACACATAAAACAGTTTGCAATTAACAATTTACTAACAACTAGAACAACTATACAAGCTAGCTAAGCAATTGTGCAATTCTGAGCTCATTAATACAATCCTGATATCCTGAGTAGATACTTGGTACCGAGTTAGGGAGGGAAAAAATAAGAGGCTAACTGTCAGATATCAAAAAACAAATATCGCACTCCAGGCGCAGCTGACCAGCAGAACAGACACCAGAAGCATGACGAGCTGACAGGGATCGGGTCCAAATGACAACAAATCCAAACGATACGACACGAGCGCACTTTACCGGGAGGAGATCCTGGCCGAAAGGCTGATCAGGTCCTTCAGCTAACACGCGGATGCTCCACACAAATTTTGGGGGGAAACCTAGTTTTATTAAGAGGTCTCACTCCCTCATGCCAGTATCTGATTGGCTCCCTGGTCCCTCCTCCCTCCAGGCTTCGAGCTGTTGCCACCCCACGTTAGCAGGATTTGCACACGGCACACTGGAGTTGACAAGTAAACAAGCTTGACCCTTAGATGACTGGGTCCAAAAAGAGCGGGAAAGTGAGTCGCTGGGCAGAATTAACCTGACCTCCAGACGACCGGCCCAAAAACCAGGTTGCCGGGCAGAATCAGGCCTTCACACACAGAACTAGCCTGACCTTTAGATGGCCCAGCAGGAGAGAGGAGAGAAGACAAAAAAACACAGGAGAACATACACAGCCAGTGTTGTTGGGCAGGATTGAGTCTCTGCCCTCTCCTATATACAAGAACCTAGTCCAAGATGGAGGCAGTCCTGTCCTTTTAGCAGGACAAGATGGCCGTGGACCGACAATTGGCCATTCAAAGCCATAACTTCGTATCGGATTGTGACAAAAACTTAACTAAATAAAAAAATTAATGAATGTAGACCCCTCCCATAACTGGGTCCTCTGAACCTTCCAGGGGTCTTTTGACTGGGCCTCTATGTCTACTGTGTAATCACTCTAGAGGCCTACAATTACTTCCAATTAAATTTTAGGGGCTAGACACTGTGGGGACTACACATACCATGGTGAAGTGTTTGGCTCCCTGGGGGGACACCATGGACTTGATTCTGTGATTCTATTTCTGGACAAAAGTGGAAAGTCCGAAGATCCTTCAGGGATTGCATTGAAAGCCTGCTTCCGCCCTTCAATCTCCCAGTCTGAGGAACGCTGGAGAGGACAGGAGGCTGAGGGGAAAAAAGTAAGCACCTGAAAGACAGGGTCCGGAATTTCATGAGACAGGGAAACTAGGCCTGAAACCATGTGTCCATCTGAGGGATAGGAACTAGTAGTAGCTGCCTGTTCTTAGATCTAGAAATCTAGGAGATTCTGCTGTCAAGCTGTCCCTACTGAAACAATGCAACCAATATTAAGACCAAATTACAACTGCAGGCCTGCTAGCACAAGCTCCTTCTCCTTCTCAGCAACCAGCCACTGAAAACTGCAGCCGGAAAATGCTGGTTGTACTGACAGATTCAATCCTGGAAAGTGTGAGTATTCCAGAGACTATCCTCCTTAGTTGGGGAAATCCTGTTGTTCCCCTGAGTGGTCTTGTGCTAGGGACATGTTTTATCACATGCTGCCCTTGAACTCCTGTTTGTCAAATGTGCCATTGCAAGAAAGTGTCTGGGATTTTAAAACTACAGATAGAGCCCTGTGTGAATACAAATGTATATTTGTCGATGAGGATATCCGCAGATATAAATCGGTATCCATGGAACCGCAGGGCCCTCCCAGGAACCGCAGTGGTGACAGAAGCACCAGCAGCTCCTCCAGCGCGGCTTTACCACCCTCAGCCTCACCCCCCAGCCCTTCCTCCATCCCTTCCCCGCAGCTGTCTGTGTCTCCTGTCTTGGGGTGTGCGTGCAGCTTGAACACAAGAGCTCAACCAGAAACAGCTGCTGGTGAGCCTGGTGACCGCCCAAGAGGGCAGGGCTAGAAGCAGTACAGCCATGCCGAGGAAGCTGCCAGCGTGGGGTGCTAGCTTCTGGGATCAGTGGCCCCACATTCTGCTCCTTTGACCCCTGTGGTTCCCGGGAGAGCCCTGCGTTTCCGTGGATGCCAATTTATAACTGCAGATGGTGATTTATCACCACAGATATCTGCATCCATGGATATAAATTTGTATCTGTGCAGGGCTCTAACTACCAGACACCTTCCCTAGGAAATAGCTTGCCTGCTCTCTTGTGACCTTCATGGTTTCTCTGCATCTAACAGGCTTTTAATACTCTTTTATTTTTAAATTAAATAATCTAGTTTCAGTAACTAATGAAGCCTCCTTTTTAAGATTGTATTTAGTGATTGACCCTCTATTCAGCTCTTTTGCCTCACATAACATATACCACAGAAACATTTGTATATATGCTGTGACACTTCCCACATTATTTTAATTTGAAGGTCCTTAAAATGCTCTCAAATGTAAACCAAAACCAAAACAAAAAAAGGCAGGGAACCCAGGATTGTAGAAGGTTTGACGACTAGCAGCATCACCAACACCCTGTTTTGTGCCCATGCACATTTGAAAGATATGATCCTTTTTTTGGAAAAAAAAATATATGTAATAAGCTAGTTGGAGGCAATAGCACAACTTGAAAAACTAAATTGCAATAAGTCATCCAGAGCAGATGGCATTTGTCCAAGAGTTCTGAAGGAGCCAAGGAACCAATGAGCTGTGCTACTAGCGAAATGATGCAATTAAGACCAGATTCTGCTTCCGTTTAATTTAATGGGAATTTTGCCATTGACAAGAGAAGCAGGATTAGACCCTTCATCGTTAAAAAGCTATTATACCAGAGGCCTGAAGTGTGACCAAACTTGTACTTCCTTTTAAAAAGGTGCCAAGGATGATCCAAGGAATTATAGTCTGATGAGCTTTACCCTGGTATTATGAGAAAGTTATAAAACAAAACAAAAAATCCATTAATGTTAGAGTCATAAAGTATCTAGATTAACCTAATGCATCAGGGACAGACTAGTAATGATTTTGTAAAGGTGAATTATACTTAGTAGAATTCTTTAAGGGTGTTTACAAAATAATGGATAATGGGAAACCAATGGATATAATTTACTTAGACTTGAAATGGTCCCTCATAACAGACCTTTAAGACCTTGATCCTCTATGAATTCCAGAAATTCCAGTCTGCAGAAAGGACCTTTATGGATATAGGCATCTGGGAAAAATTTAAAGCAGCCACTAGGACTGGAGGGATTTGAGATCCAGAACGACTACATAAAGTCCTCAGAACTGCTGTAAAAGCAGCAAAGAATCCTGTGGCATCTTATAGACTAACAGACGTTTTGGAGCATGAGCTTTTGTGGGTGAATACCCACTTTGTCGGATGCACTGCTGTAGTGCCAGTTCTGTGCTAGCATAAATAAGTACTTTAGATTCCAAGGCTAGGTAGGACTATTGTGCTCATCTAATCTTACCAACTGTATAACACAGATCATAGAACTTCCCCAAAATAATTCCTAGAGCACCTCCTTTTAAAAAATATATCCAATCTTGATTTATGAGTGATGGATTGTTCCAATAGTTAATTATGCTCACAGTTAAAAATTTACACTTTATTTCCAATCTGAATTTGTCTTCCTTCAAATTCCAGCAACTGTTCCTGTCATACCTTTCTCTGCTAGATTGACGAGCTCATTATTAAATATTAGTTCCCCATGTGGATACCTATAGACTGTAAACAAGTCACTCCTTAACCTTCTCAAGCCAAGGAAGTGTAAGGTCATATGCAAGTGGCATAGGCACCATGACTGGCATAAGTAAGGCTAGTCATTAGGCATACTCCTTTGCATTGAGCCACAGAATGTTTCCAGGCCCTGCATGCTTACCACATTACTTTTACAGGCACATTACCCAAAAAGAAAAAGTGCTCGAGCAAAGAACGCATGTACCCACTGAAACATGGATGTAGATTGAGGATCAGATTTACAAATATATTTAGGTGTGTAAAGATGCAGTTACCTAATGGGATTTTCAAAAGCATGTAAATAGATAAAATTTCCCATTAAATTTCTATGGAATTTAGGTAACTAACTCAATAATTTTGTCATATTGTTCTTTTGTGGTCCCCCATCTATATGAATACATTGGTTGTCTCTTATCTTATATTTAGATTGTAAGCAATTTGGGGCAGGGACCATTTTTTGTTTTGTGTTTGTACAGCACCTAGCACAATTGGGATCTAGTTCATGATTGGAGCTCCTAAGTGCCAGTGCTATATAAATAATAAAAAGTGCATCATCGCCACTCATTAATGTAGGATTAAGATTTTCCTATATTTCCTTCCCTGCTCATAACTTTTACCTGAGAGCCAATGTAAAATCTTTTATTGCACCATCTGTTGATGAGCGCGACAAGCTTTTGACCTACACAGAGCTGAAGAAGTGTTAACAGGCCACTTCAACTTGAACGGTCCCTTAGGGTATGTAACTACTTATTCTAAACCAGGGGTCAACAACCTCTAGCATGCGGCTCGCCAGGGTAAGCACCCTGGCAGGCCGGGCTGCGTTGGCAGCTTCGGCCGATTACGGCTCCCGCTGGCTGCGGTTCACCGTCCCAGGCCAATGGGGACAGTGGGAAGCACCGTGGGCCGAGAGAGGTACTGGCCGCAGCTTCCCAACACCCCCATTGGCCTGAGACGGCAAAGTGCGGCCAGTGGGAGCCATGGTCCGCTGAACCTGCCAACTCTCAGGTAAACAAACTGGCCCGGCCCACCAGGGTTCTTACTCTGTCGAGCCGTGTGCCAGAGGTTGCCGACCCCTGTTCTAAACAATCTGTTTCACCTTGTATTTAGCTGTGACACTCCAAGTACTTTTCCCAGAACCGAAGAAGAGCTTTGTGTAAGTTCAAAGCTTGTTTTTCTCACCAACCTCAATCACCTTGTCTCTCTAATATGCTGAGACCAACATGGCTACAACAATACAGCATAACTTTTACCTTACATTTTTGTATTCAACACTGTATTTACTGCGCATTCAACACCTCAATGCTGTGCAGAATTACGCCCTGGGGAAAATAGCCAAGTGGTAAAACGCTATTCCATTTATGAGCTGATTATCACATTAGTCATAACAAATAACTACCTGACACTGTGAAAAGGAGGCAATAGAATTTTTCTTTAAAAAAATGGCAGAAAAGTGATCCCGGTCATTACCAGGTAGTAAAACCAAATTCAAAACCTTAGTAAAATAACGGAACAAATATTAAGAGGGGAAATAACAAACATCCAGAGAAGAATAAGAGAATTATCAATGATAGGAAGCATGGCTTTATAAAAAAAATGACACATATTTGATTTTTTGGGGGGAGTATGATCAAATTCAAGCATGAAGAGACTACAATGGGTGTTTTAAAAATATGGAATGAATGGGATTGACTCCTGTTAAGTTAATGGGAGTTTTGCTATTGACTTCAGTAGAGACAGGATTTCACAGATGGAGTTTAATAAAGCATTTGGTGTTGAGTATCATTTGTGAAGCTCAATAAAAACACATTGTAGCTTTTAAAATATCGCTTAAATGATCACTTCTTTAAATGGAAAACCCTTAGGAACAGGAAGCTTATTTCCTTTTGATTATTTGGAATTCAGGGCTTGTTTACAGACACTGATGCTAAGTTCTTCTTTATTTATGATCTAGTTATGGCTTAACTATAAAGAACAAATTTGTTCTATCCTGTCATGCTTTCATGTCACATCAATATGTTTCAGACGTATTTGTCAGGAAGTGATACACTTAGTAACTATGTCAAGCAAATGAGTAATTGAATTAATGGACTCATTTAAAGAAACATATTAATTCCCAGAATACTTGGGAAATCTTCCCTCTCACTGTTCTGGGTTTAAATGCACCTCTATGCTCTCTATGTTCTGCTCAAGGGTACTTCTTTAGGTCTCAGGCCTCTAGTTATCACCTTTCTGTGTGCAGGGACCCATGTCTCTCTCCCTCTTGATTGGGGATTTAGTGATTCTCTTGATGGAACACTCTCTAGCTCCTATGGGGTCCACTTCTTCTCCCATGCATTGGTATCACAGATCTAGGGATGAAGGTCTCTAAAAAGAAGATCCCTCTCCCTTTCCAGGGACTCTAAGAAAAAGAGTTGGTTACCTCATAAATCTGGCTCTTGGGAGACCTTGTGTCCCACAAAGGGTACTTCTGAGGCTCCAGATTAAGTCAATACTGAGATACCAGTACCACCTAAAAAGCCCCTATCAGAGCGGTCTTCAGCTAAGCAGAATAAAGAAGCACCCACCTTGATACCATGCAACACTTCTCAGTATCTATTTGCACCTAAATCTCCCTAACATTCTCTGGTACCATCATCATCTAGGAGCCATAGGGACTTCCTGAATGGTATAAGGCTTTCTCCCTGCTATTACCTTTCCAATATCAGTGCTCTGAGTTCAGAGACATCACCCACCAGCCTCTCTCATACTAAGTGCAGCATCTCCACCTCAGAACTAATCCAAACTCCAGTACCAACTCAGGCTATGACTACCAGCTACCATAGCCCTCCCATTTTATTTCCCCAAAGAACCTCATCATGTCAAAGGAACTGGAATTATCCCTCCCGAGAAGGGATCTTTCCCATGGTACTGCTTTGGGTAGATGCAGACTGAACCCTCCTAGATTGCTGGAGCAGATCCTGTACCTCCAACACCAGCATCTATGTCTGAGCCTCTTATGTTTACCTAGGGGGATGAGATATCGTCAGACTTTGGGGTCTATACAGGGCTTAGTTTCAGCACTATACCACCCCACTCTTCTAGACTTCTACCCTGAGGAGAACCTCCTGGAGCCCAGTATGTGTCCCTTGTCTACCTCCTCAATGGACTTTCTGGAAACTTTGGGCAAATGATGGCAACCACTTTTGTAGGGTACCAGTCTGGAAGAAATACTAGCACCCATCAATACCTGAAGAGATCCAAGAAGAGCAGAACCCACAGAATGAAACAACCTCGGCTCCTTCAACTAAGTCCTCCTGCCCTGATGAGGTGGTAATGCCACCACCGCCTGTCCATGCTGATGACTTAAGGGACTTCCAGGACTTAATGAAATGTCTGTCAGAGACCCTCCAGATTCCATTAGAGAAGGAGTCTCAACCTTCCCTAGTGGACATTTTAAATATTGTCCTTCAGGGTAAGGTTGACCTTCTTATGAACAAGGCACTGTTATTAGCTGATAGAAGCATGTGAATACCTGCTATTATCCCACCCTCTTGCAAAAGGGCTGATTCCAGCCAAGGGAATCCCACCTCTGATGGTAGATGTATCAACAAAAGGAATCATCAAGCACATTCCAGACCTTCTCCCTCCACTAAGGAGTCCAAAGGCCTAGATCACATGGGAAGGAAGAGCTATTTGTCATCAGCTCTTCAATTTTGGGTTATCAGACTTCAATGGAAAAAATAGGATTTCAAGAACTATGCAAAGTCTGCACATTTTATAGAACACCGGCCAAAAGACCAAAAGTTTAATAAACTTGTTTTACTTTATACTATAAACTGATCCAGTACTTTGATTAAAATAGAGTGTTTGTTAATTCTAATAAGTTGGTAATCTGTTGATGTACTGTTTCTTTAAAGGGAAAAGAAAATTTAGTAACTTCTCTAAGTCTGCCAGGATACAGCTGGACACTTTCAGACAGTTTTAGGGACATTCAGGACTGGGAGTGTGTTTGGGGTCACCCCTGCAAAAGGTAACTGGGTGCTAGGGACTAGAGTAGGGCTATTGTGTTGTCGGTGAACTGCTGGACTCAGAGTGCTGAACAGCGCCACTTCCCACAGCCCCCACTGGCCTGGGGTGGCGAACTGCGGCCACTGGGAGATGCAATCAGCCAAACCTGCCGCCACGGCAGGTAAACAAACTGGCCCAGCCCTCCAGGGTGCTTACCCTGGCGAGCTGCGTGCCAGAGGTTGCCGAGTGCTGATCTAGAGAGAGGGGATGAGTCAAAGATGAGTTGAGATCATGGGCTTTAGCACATGGGAAGATGGTAGTGTTGTTTATAATAACTAACAAAGGCAAAAAGGCTTGGCCAGGGGGAAGATCAAAATCTGAGTTTTGGCCATGTTGATGTCTGACATCAGAAAAAAGTGTGGGGTTGAGTTAAGATTCTGGTTTTTTCCCTTGCAAATGCTTGTGTCTGCTGTGGAAGCAAAGATGTCTTTCAAACCATCAAAAAGAGAGACAAAGGGTTTAGATGGATTAATGCTTTTGAAAATTACTAAAAATTCTAATCTGCAATCCGGTAAGCAAATATCATTAACACATTTCTGGAAATGGATAGTCTCCTTTATTTCAAAACAAGACCTTTTAACTTCCAACTGTTAACTCATTGATCATGCTTATACTTACAAATTTTGGATTTTATTTATTTCTATGTACAGATGTTTATAAGAAAAAACATGTGCAGAGTTCACTGCAGTCTTAGAGCAGACAGATAATCAGCATTTGATAATTTATATATTTTTTCCTCACTGAAACAGCAGCAGTCTAGTGGATGACAATCTTGTTCTTGATCTATAATGTAGCAACTAATTTTACTGGAAATACAATTAGGTAAATTAATAGCACCCATTTTAAGGATCCTTTATAAACAGGGACCCCTGTTTAGATAAGAATCGGGCCCAAACTCATTATTTGCTTCAGTTTCTGCAATTCTAGTTTGGAAAAGTTCCAGCAACACCCAACATAAACCAATTCTCCCCACTCTGAAACTGTAAACAAATAGTTGCTCTTGTGTGTCAAAGTCATCATAAAATATCCACTCTGGACTGATACTTTGGTCGCCTGCTGACTATTTTCCCCATAGTTTCTGACTTGGGATAAGAAACAAATAAAACAAATAAAAAAACTGTAAGTGACTTACTAAGATGTTTTGGGTGTTTTGATGCCTACTGTAGAATTATTTATCCCATTACAAACAATAAAACAAAACTGGCCTTTTAACCCATCTCAGCTAGACTTCTTTAATTTCAGCTTCATCTAATTTGCATACATTATTTTTATCTTTTATAAACAGTCAAGCTGCAGTGCTATGCCCATCAATCCAAGAGCCTTCTATTACATTACAATGTGATTTCTTATTTACTATACTTGCTAAATTATATTTTTGAACAAAACTGTCAACTATTCTATCAATTGACCTGAGTGCTGCATTTTGAATGATCCAAGATGAAAGCACCTGGAAGCCATTGTTTTAAACATCACCTTAACTTTGTTTGCCTGAAATGTAAATGGTTACGCTGACTGCTAACTGAGCAAGACTGAAGACTGTAGGCAATAACAAGATTCTGACATGCATACCCTGAAAACTTAAAGCGGGGGAAGCCAAGTGAGATTCCTTTTTTCTTGAGACTTTGCTTCAGGAAGGACAAGCTTTACTGTAGATTTAAAGTGCTCTGTGCTGACAATCAAACTGACTCCAGTTTTGGAGAACTGAAAACAGGGCATTATCAGGAGGGAGCCTTTCACTTTGGAATTTGTTTTCCTCATTCCTATGAAAAAGCCAAAGGGTTTACACCTTGGGGCACATTATGCAAAGCCTTGCTCATCATTTAGGCTTTTATCTGAGAGGTAGTTTGATGGGACTTGTAGAATAAAATTCAGCAGTTTAACTTAAATTATATAATGATGACCATATAATAGGCTGGTAATAACCCTGAATATCCAGTAAAAGCAGTTTGATGATGATCTCAGCATTTCTTATGAAATATGTAGAAATGAATGCTGGAGGCAATTTCCTCTTTGGTCTTTGTTAGGCTTTCTGTGCTACCAACAGGTACCCCACATATTCAGGGGGCTATCTGATTTCCCACCACAATTTCAGCGTGCAAACAAGATTTCCATTCCTAAGTCTCACTTTTTTTCTGCAACCACTGCATATTTTCAAACATAAATCTGTATCCAAAAATGAATTGACTGCTGTGATCCTTAGATAGCTCGCTCTCTTTTAATTTGCCAAATCCAGGGTCTTGCTGGTGGCTTGACTGCTGAGGTAGCTGCTAGTGCTATAGCAATTTCTAGCACCATGCAATCTCCTCCATCCAAGTCCCCAAGACAAACATGAAATGAACACACACATACACAAAAAGCAAGCTTTTAGTGTACACATAAAATGCTCATTTTACGATGCACTTTCACTAATTAAATATGGCTTATGTACTGGGGAGGATAATGCACCTTGATTCCAATATAGAATAAGATGAGGGAGACAACACGGAGAGAAAGTGCTTCGGTGTTGACTTTTTTTTTTTTAATAGGAGATGGATTATAGTGAGGGAAAAGGCTGACATCCCACACATATGTCCTTTAGTTTTCATTAATTTCTAATCTTTAGGATAAACTAAATCCGATGAGATTCCCTCCAATGTCAAACCATTTTCCCCCCATGGCATCTTTTATCCGTGAGCAAATTCCTCTTCCTCTAGCTTGGAATCACTCTGATTTTTTCCCCACACCTGTTTATTGATTCTGAATGGCTATTTATTGTTAAGCACCTTAGTTTTTTAGTGTACAATATATATACAAGCAATATCTAGTGTTAATCAACCTATCCCACTTTTTTTAAATCTTCCTCTTTCTTCCACACTTACAGAATAAGACATTGACAAATACGCTCATGAGGGAAAAGCTGTTAATAGACAAATTCACTGCAGAAAGTCACACAGTTGAAGACATTCCTAAGTACTGTATTTCTTGTATAGTTAGTACTTTAATTTTCAATTGGCCAATAGTCATTGTTTTTGTCTACAGAAAATAAAATATTAAAAATGTGTCCTCATTATAAACAGTGAAGTACTGTAATTTAAACTAGTGAAATTCAATTTGCAACTCTTTATATAGGTGTAGTGAAGAGCACAGCAGCTCACAGGAGGCAGAGAGCAGTGAATACAAACTTGCAAAATGGCCACAACTACACTGCAATCATCTCTATTTAAGGCATTTCTAATGTGCTTATCACCTTAGTTTTAGGTGCCAAATAGATGCAAATTGTTTCATGTTTAAAAATGTCCTGGGAGGCTGAACCCTACAGTAATGAAGTTTTACATTTATCACTCTGTGTTCACAGCTTACACAAAGATAAATAAGATAAAAACATAAATACTTTTGATGGAAGTTGCAATATAACATCACTTTAATTCTTAGAATTCAGAATGATAGCACACAAGAACCCAAAAAGAGAGAGAGGGAGAAAACAAGCTGCTCCCTAAAGCAGTAAGGAACTCCTCATCCCATCCTGACTTAAGCTGGCTCTTTCCTGGCTGGAGTTGCCAGATGGGTCTCAAAACAAACCCCAAACTCTCAAAACAAGACACCCCTTTAACAACTAACCATAAGCACTGAGGACATATTTCCTCCCTTCTCCCTACCCTGGCATATAACACCCCACACACCCTTTGCCAAAGCAGAGCATCCATGGTATTACACAGGCCCCGAAGGGCCAATTGGCTGAGACCCATGCCTAAGGTTGTCAACTTTGAAACCGCAGAAAACCAAACACCCTAGTCCATCCCCTTCCCCAAACCCCCTTCCCTTTCCTTGCCCCTTCCCCGAGGCCCCGCCCCCCACTCACTACATTCCTCCCCAGTGGCTCGCTCTCTCCCACCCTCACTCACTTTCACTGGGCTGGGGCAGGGGGGTGGGGGTGAAGGCTCTAACTGGGGGTGTGGGCTCTGGGGTGGGGCCAGAAATGAGGGATTCAGGATGCAGGAGGGGGTTCCACGTTGGGGCAGGGAGTTGGGGTGGTGGAGGGGGTGAGGGCTGCAGCTTGCAATGTGGGCTCTAGAGTGAGGCTGGGGATGAGGGGTTTGGCATGTAGGAGGGGCCTCCAGTCTGGAGGGTGGAGCTGTCGTATTCGGAATGTGGGAGGGGGCTGTAGGTTGAGGCAGGGGTTGGGGTGCAGGGGGGGTACGGGCTCTGGGCTCGGGGTACAGGTTCTGGGATGGGGCCGGGAATGAGGGGTTTTGGATGCAGGAAGGGGCTCCAGACTTTGGGTTGGGGCTGAGGGTTTTGCAATGTGGGAGGGGTCTGCAGGTTGAGGCAGGGGTTGGGGTGCAGAAGGAGGTGAGGACTTTGAGGAGGGTCAGAGATGAGGGGTTCAGGATGTGGGAGGGGGCTCTGGGCTGGGGCAGGGAGTTGGGTGCAGGAGGGTGAGGGCTCTGGGCTGGGAGTGCAAGCTCCGGGGTGGGGCCATGGATAAGGGGGTTGGGGTACAGGAAGGGGCTCCGGGTTTGAGGGGGTCAGGCCTGGCGCAGGGGGTTGGGGCTCAGGGTTGGGACGTGGGCTTAAGGTTGCTCATTTGGAAGTACCTTAATAAAGCAGATGGGGGCACATTTCTGTGGGTTTAGGATTCTATTTTGTGGGGGCTATAAATAATATACTGTCATACAAAACCACTACAAGTCATGGGCGTGGATGGGGTATATAATGTGCGGTCAAAGTATTGCCTGAGTTTATACTGGCATAGCAGATGCCTTGCCCCACTTTTACATAACAGGTTTCAGAAGCTGGCACCAGGAGACACGTATGCCTTGGCATGGAAGGAGAAGCATGTTATTGGACCAGCTCATGTCACTGCTGTGCGCTGAGGGGGCCATCAGCAATCACTGACATGATAGGGCATACATTGGAGAACACTATTTGGGAATGTATAAAGGAGTTCAATTACTGCCCAGGACAAGAAGGGACTTGATGCAGATCCATGTTGTCAGACATGCATTCACGCTGAGAGCCATTGAACGCCACCTGGGTGGACAAGGCTTGACAGATTCTAATGGGGGGTTATCCCTTGGGTTCATAATCAAATCCCTTGGGTTCATAAAAAGCTCAGCGATTTGAGCATTCTGGGGCACCAAATTATTCAGGGAGTGTGGGGTTCCCCTGTAAAAATTTGGATCCCATTTGTTTTGGCCATTGTAAAAGGGGGACAATAAAAGATGTCTGGGAACCCAACTGGGTTTGGGGAGAGGGGAAGCAACCAAGCTAATTGCTGGTGCTTTCTTGTGGTGGACATCCAGTGCAGGTCCTCCATAGGAAAGGTGTACAGTGACCGGACAAATGGCTTCAAAAAGAACTTTAAAAAGGTGTTCATTAAAGGAATGAACGGGGGGCGGTTGGGGACTCCTATGATTGTGATACAGCAGGGAGCCAACCCCCCATTCTTATCGCCTGCCTTGGCCCTCCAACAAGGGCGTGTGGATGGTAAGTTCCAGGCAATGGATTTGCTGGAGGGACCTGGATAGCAAAAGAGGGGGAGCTTGTGGGAGCCCCTGGGTATGGCAAGGTCATTGGAATAAATTTGCTGGAGGGACATGGATGAAAAAAGACGAGGAGCTGGTAAAAACTCTCCAGGTAATTATGAAATAAACATGGGTTACCTGTACTGTACACTTTTATCTGCTGGGTAGTCCCAGATATCTAAAAATAAAAGGGTGGCCTAATTAAACCCAAGTCGAATGTCTCCTCTCCTTCTTTTGGTATGGCCAGACAATACGTTTCTTCTTTTAATCCTACATGCAAACCCCAAATGAACGGAAAAAGTCTGGTAGAGACATCTGACAGCTCTAATGAACTTATTTGCAATTCACAAAGTTTAATAAACATTTGCCAGTTTCACCTTGAGTTCTGACTGACCCTTTTGTAGTTCTCACAAATTCAAAACTTTATGGAAAAACTCAAGGTGTATGAAACCACATAAGTCAGATATTAATAAGCTTTGTAAGATTCTATATGATCAGAAAAAAGCCCAGCTCTCTGCCAGCCCAGATTAGTTTACTGATGGTGATTGTGATGCATTGTGTGTTGGAGGTGCAAACTATTACTTTAAGAATGTGTTTGGAGGAGGGGGCAGTTTCCTGGTCCTGTGTCCTGCTTAGGCTTTGTAATAAAGAAGAAAGAAGAAGCATAAAAAATAACAGATCCAGGGAATATTCCAACCTCAAACACCACACTGTCCACTAGGCAGCACCCAATTGCATCAGCCCAACACCAGCAACAGCAAGAAGACTCTGGCTGCAGAGGAAAGTTGAGAAGGGTTGGAAGATAGCAGATAGAGTGGACATGGAGGCACTCTGGTCCAGAGCCAAACCCTCCTCCCCCATGCAAGTCCCTTTACCCAGCTAGCCACCAAAAACACCCTGCTTGCCTTGCTGGCACTTGGAGTCACCCATCCAGGCCCAAGTTGTCCTCCTGCAGCAACTGGGAGTTAAGCTATTCTTGACTAGCAGCACTGGCACCTGACTGGCTGGGCCCAGGATTGGTGGCTGCTTTGATCCCCATAGTCCATCCATGCACATGTGCGTGTGTGTGTGTGCGGGGGGTGCCATGGGTTGAAAAGGGCCCCTAGCAACTCCGGTCAACACCGTCAACCAGGCCATTAAAAGTCCGGTCAGCGATGCTACTGGGCTAAGGCAGGCTAGTCCTTACCTGTCCTGAGGCAACGTGCTGTGCCCCAGAAGCAGACAGCAGGTCCAGGTCCTAAGCAGAGGGGCCAGGAAGCTCTGCATGTTGCCCCTGCCCTGAGCACTGGCTCTGTGCTCCAGTTGGCTGGGAACTGGCCAATAGGAGCTGGGGCAGGCAGTGCCTGTGGGCAAGAACAGCATGTGGAGCTTCCTTCCCCCCTGCCTAGGACCCGGACCTGCTGTCCACTTCCAGATCACAGTGTGGTGCCCCAGGACAGGCGGGGAGCCTGCCTTATCTCATCCACTGTGCCGCTGACTGGGAGCTGCCCACCTGAACTGGAAATGGTGCCCTTGCCAACCTGTGGCTGGCACTTGATTTAACCCCATGCTGGTTCCCCCTGGGACTCTTTCCTTACGCTGTGGCATGAACATGCTCACCAAAATGTAATCCACAAACATGCCTATACTGATGGATGTATACCCTTTCCAAAGCCTGCACCCAATGCCACATGCAATTGTTGCTTCCCTGACACACCCATCTTTTCAGCGTTGCCCTCACAGCTTATAATCAGTGGAATGGACATCAATGCTCTGGGCAATCCTGTATACCAGGGGTTGGCAACCTCTGGCACACGGCTCGCCAGGGTAAGCACCCTGGCGAGCCGGGCCAGTTTGTTTACCTGCCGCGTCAGCAGATTCGACTGACCGCACCTCCCACTGGCCACGGTTAGACATCCCAGTCCAATGGGGGCTGCGGGAAGCGGTGCAGGCCGAGGGACGTGCTGGCCGTAGCTTCCCGCCACCCCCATTGGCCTGGGATGGTGAACTGCAGCCAGTGGGAGCCGCGATTGGCTGAACCTGCCGATGCATAAGGTAAACAAACTGGCCCGGCCCTCCAGTATGCTTACCCTGGTGAGCCGCGTGCCACAGGTTGCTGACCCCTGCTATATACTTTGGAAACCCCGAATTCTGTGAAGAATACATTAGAAGAAGAAACAGTCTTAACCACTTGCATGAACATTCATAGTGACTGAGTAGAATTTTGCTTCACTTGGAGTCCCCTAAGCCCTGAACCCGGAGAGGAGGAGTGGGGGCTTCCTTTGGTAATGAAACAGAAAACCCACAGGGCCCATCCACCCTTGGCCTAGCACCAGCCCCATGCCCCAATTGCATGGCTACTACCCTGGACGGCCACTGACTCACACAACATATGCTCTGTGCAGCCTTTGACTCCCCCTCCTTCTCCCAGTACTAGTGCTGAACCTGACAGAAAAGGGAGAAGTGACAATTCCTTGGGAGTGCCCCAAGAAAAAAACCTGAAACCAGCCCCTAACCCAATGATCACAGCTCAGTTATTATATGGGACGGGCGGGGAGGGGGGGGAGAATTTTGCTGTGTCTCTTCTCCTCCTACCTATACCCCAGGCTAGAGTGATCAGGTGTCTGTTTTTTTACCAGAACACCCGGTCGAAAAGGGACCCTGGCAGCTCCGGTTAGCACCACCAATAAAAGTCCAGTAGGTGGTGCTGTGGCACTCAGGAAGGCTAGTCCCTACCTGTCCTCCCGATCAGTGGGATCTGGGGGAGCGGTGCCTGTGGGTGAGAGCATTGCATGGAGCCTCCTAGGCCCCCCACCTAAGACCTGCACCTGCTGCTGGCTACTTCAGGGATGCACCCAGCGCAGTGCCAGGGCAGACAGGCAGCCTGCCTTAGTCCCCCTGCTGCACTGTTGAACGGGGGGCGCCCAAGGTAAGCCCATGCCCTAACCCCGAGCCCCAACCCATACCCCAGCCCTGAGCCCCCCCAAACCCAAAGCTCCTTCCTGTACTGCAAACCGCTCATCCCTGGCCCCAGCCCAGAGCCCATATCCCCAAACCAGAGCCCTCACCCCCCCTACACCCCAACCCCCTTCCCCAGCCCAGATCCCTCACCCCCTCCTGCACCCCAACCCCTGCCTCAACCCACAACCCCCTCCCACACTGCAAATCGCTCGGCCTCACCCCCTAGCCTGGAGTCTCCCTCCCGCCCCCCCAACCCCTCATCCCCAGCCCCTCTCCAGAGCCCACACCCCCAGCCCAGAGACTGTACCTGCTTCCACACCCCAACCCCCTGCCTCAATCTGCAGCCCCTTCCTGCACTCCGAATCCCTCAGCCTCACCCCCCAGCCTGGAGCCCCTTCCTGCACCCCAAATCCCCTCCCACACACACACACTTAAAGGTGCAGGGCAGTCATTGTGAGAGCAAAGAAGAGAGGGAAAGAGATTTTTTTCCCCTCTGTTCACACTTAACATTTACACAAACACATGTAGCAGACTTTGATGTTTCCTCTCTTAGGTTTTTCTTTTTTCACGGTTTTGTAGATTCACAAGTTTGGTTTTGAATTGTTGTTGAATAGCATTTTGATGGGCATGAGGAAGAGGAGGAAGATAAAAACAGGAGAAGAACAAGAGCAAGGAGAGATGTTAATGAGCAGGAGGCTGTAACAAGTGCACCCTCTAGCAGAGAAAGATATTGGGAGTGAGTGCATTACATATGGTTGTGGATGAAGGCCAATATGACACATGCATCAATGGAAAAGACTAGATGGACACTCAGTAGGTGGCTATAATAAATTGCTTTTTGTGTTTATTAAATTCAAAAATCTGTTGAGACTGGTCTAGAGTCTGAATTTCCTCTGGGAACTTTGACACAGCTCTAGGTATCACAGAACTTGAGAGTTACAAAAGAAAGTGGGTCTTAATGTCTTAATCTTAATTAGGGTGTCTACCTAATTACCGGTACTTAGAAGAGTTTAAATACAGATGATTTCTCTCCCATGCTAGGGATAATTGATTTAATGGTTGAGTGACTTTACTACTAAGGTTCAGCAAGTGCAATGGCCATTAGGCTGTAATTCTCACAGACTAAAGTGGCCCAAATAAGATTTACGTGCTGGTAGCTCAGGGTGACCACAATACTTTAAAAGTGATCCTGGTAAATGCTATTTGGGACAAGAAAAGGAATCAAGGGAAACAACCTTCCAGTCTAGTTTCTGTGCATATATGTCTCTACTAGGACTTTAACAAATCTGATTTAGTCACAGTTTGACTAGCTCATTATATTTGCTTCACTACTGACTTTTGATTTACATAAATGTTCACTACAATTTTAATTGCATTTTCCTTCATGTTACATTTTACTGCTACAATCTATGACTGTAATTGAAAGGGACTTAATTTTTAATCAGAGAGATTTTATGTGTAAAAACATGTATCATTTTAATGTGACAAAAATTTACTGTGTTGGATAGAGCTACTGACATGAAAATGCGGAGATGGTAACTGCGGTATATTAGCCTGGTGAATAAATGTGTGTTTATATATATACTTTTATATATATGTAATAGTTTTCTTGGCTTTATAAAGTAAATGTTTGCTAAAAGAAATCTTTAACCCTAAATTTTTAAACTGAACATAAAGTGGAGTGTTCTGGTATTCAAGCAACTACAGCAATATTTAAATTTGTGTGCTACATAGCTTGATTATTTAAAGGACGAACCCGGCAGGCTATTGAGCTCCCTGAACTCAGAAAGGACAGGATAAATACAGTATAATAAAGCACAAATGTGGCTGCTGTGCCAAACTACAAATGAAAAATCATGGCTATTTGTTCTTACACTGGTATCCTAGCAGTTCACTAATAAGCACTGTTTCATGGTAAACACAGCACCACTTACTCCATGAGACTGGAAGCTTCATAAGGGTCTTGACTTGCTACCCATTTCTATGTAATGTCTTCAAGAATGTTCAGCATTTGGCACCTCCTGTCTAATACATTATTATTTATTATTTGCATTATCGTAGCACTTAGCTGCCCCAGTCATGGAACCATTATGCTAGGTGCTGTACAAACACAGGACAAAAAATAGAGTCCTTGCCCTAAAAAGCTTAAAAACTAAGTAAATATATGATCCTTTATGTACGAGGATCTATACTAGCTTTACTTCTCCATTGTAGATGTACAACATTTTTGTCCCTTTATTTATATTCATTGCATTAGCCTGGTGAAGAAAGTGTGACTCTTGAATGTTTGTCTGTGTAATTGTATTTCTCTTTAGTTCAACTGAAGGAATCAACAACAAACTGTGTTGTTTTTTAAATTTATTCTTACATATGTTCAGGAGAGCCTACTATTTTGTCCAAGACTGAGGAAAATATTTTTTTAAAAAGCTTCTCATGAAGTAACAAAGAGGCTGGGAGCAACTTTAAGCATAGATGTTCAAAGAGAGATATGTCTTCTTGCTACCTGGTAAAGTTACATACATTTTAGGTAGTGATATCAGAATGCCATCACAAACATCTCATCCTTATTTCTAATGGTCACATAAGGTATTTCTATACTGAAATTAAAAACCCGCAGCTGGCCCATGCCAGCTGATTTGGGCTCAGAGAGCTTAGGCTCTGGGGCTGTTTAAATGTGGTGTTGATGTTTGGATTCTGGCTGGATCCTGGGATCTAGGACCCTGCAAGGTGGGAGGTTTCCAGAACTCGGGCTGTAGCCTGAGCCCAGACATCTATACCACAATTAAACATCCCCCTAGCCCAAGTCAGCTGGCATAGGCCAGCTGCAGGTGTCTAACTGTAGTGTAGATATACCTGTACAGTTTATTTGGATAACAGGCTGTAGAGGAGCAGCAATGAAGACGTTCGCAGTAAAGATGCAGAGACAGAGTGGAGTTTGAAGCTTTTTGATCTACTCTTTGGTTTCACAAGAGTAGTTTTAGTTTGTGATCCTTGTTGCCTGTGAAGTGGCTGCACAGTACGGCCCTGGGTGTAGCTGTGGGGGGAAGTGTGAGGGGGGCATTGCCTCCCAAATGAGGCGAGGCTTGGGGAGCGGCAAGCAGGGTTGTGTACCCACCCTGATTTCTGCAAGCACTGAGTTGCCTGCAGGGCTTGTGCTGCTTGGTCGGGTGGGAGGAGGAGGAGCAAGCCCTGCAGCTGGGCAGCCAGCCCAGGGCAGGGAGCAACATGGAGCAGCTGTTCTGGGGGTGGCTACATTGGCAGATGGATGTCACCTCCTGGATCCTAGTGTCTGCCAATTTCCTTTACAACAGAGAGTGCCTACAGGGGGCAGGGCAAAGGGAGCGGGGTGGGTTTGGGGGAAGAGGGGTGGGTGGAAGAGACTGTGCAGAAGGAGGGATAGGATAGGGGAAGATAAGGGGATGGGGTATAGGGGAAGGGGTATGGCGTGGGGAAAAGAAGGGGATATGAGAATGTGGAGGGGGAAGTGGAACCCGGCAGCAAGGAGGCGACTGCAACAGCACAGAGAGGCACCAGAGCAGCCACATTGCTGCAGCAGCTGGTGCCAGAATGGCCTCAGCTCCCATGGTCAGGTTGCTATAGCAGACAGCAGCAGTTGGAGCTCCCACATTAAGCCATCCCGTTCCCCCCCACGCCCTAGCACCAGCAGCCCAGGTACCACTACAGGCAGAGGGAGAGAGCCAGTGAGCCAAGGGAACTGGCTTCAGTGTGAATGTGTTTGCATGTGTGCCTGTGCTTTGTTCCCCCTCCTCCCTCGCCGATATAGCAGTCAAACTACACCTATGAGTAGGGCCTCTGGACTCTTTGGACACTATGGGGGTCTTCTCTGCACTGGTCCAATATATGGAGTGTACTAGGAGAAGTAAATACTGGATACATGCTTAACTAGAGACAATAGTTCAAAAACCCTGCATAGATGATCCAATATTCCTGTGTATAGGTGGGAAAAAAAGTTACAGAAGAACTGGTCTTCATTTATCAGGACCAGCTCCTTTCCTGTCTGCCTCAACAGTATTCCCTGCACCTGACACAGCTGTTTGAGCATTATGTAAGGAGAGGTGAGTTTCACTGTAGAGCAGTGGTTCTCAAAGCCAGTCCACTGCTTGTTCAGGGAAAGCCCCTGGCAGACCGGGCCGGTTTGTTTACCTGCCACATCCACAGGTTCAGACGATCGCGGCTCCCACTGGCCACGGTTCACCGCTCCAGGCCAATGGGGGCCGCGGGAAGCGGCGTGGGCGGAGAGATGTGCTGGCCGCCCTTCCCGCAGCCCCCATTGGCCTGGAGCAGTGAACTGCGGCCAGTGGAAGCCACGATCGGCTGAACCTGCGGACACGGGAGGTAAACAAACTGGCCCGCCCTGCCAGGAGCTTTCCCTGAACAAGCAGTGGACCGGCTTTGAGAACCACTGCTCTAGAGTCTATGAGGCATGCTCTATCTAATAAGACATGAGCTGTATTCATCATATAGAAATAGAAAATGAGGTGAAGAAAGATTTATTCATTCTTGCCCCCAGCAAACTGAGGAAACTGACAGCATATCATACACTAGAGCACTATACAGTGCTCTAGAGCAAGATGAAAAATAACCAGTATAAAATGGCCAACTTTTAATAAACATTACGGAAGTCTTTCTTCCTCAATTAGAACTGGAGAATTTTAGTTCCATATATTGAGCACCCAACCTTCAGGCTTTCAGATGTCAGATCATATAAGCTACACATGAAGGCAGCAGGACTATTGACTCCGGTCCATCTAGGGTGACCAGACAGCAAATGTGAAAAATTGGGACGGGGATAGGGGGTGATAGGAGCCTATATAAGAAAAAGACCCCAAAATCGGCACTGGCCCTATAAAATCAGGGTATCTGCTCACCCTCAGTCCATCTTCTCCAGACTAGTATGTAACAAAGAAGCATCAAAGTATTTTACAAACAAAAAGAGTTTATTAGAATATGGTGATACAGTTTTTGTTGAGCTCTATCAGCCTGAGACCTTTTCAGCCTGAGACCTAACCATGTTATTTCAAAAATGTACAGGGACCATAATCAGTACTCTTGGGCAGATTATTTGGCCTACTCTGCTCCATCTGCACCACTCTGGAAGAGCAAAGACAGCTGAAACCACCCTCATGTCACCACCTCATGTGGGTCAGTCCCCAGTGGGTGTGCAGTCAGCATATTTGACTCCTACCGCTCCATCACCACAGCCCCTGCTGTATGGAGCATATCAGTGTGCAAAGTAATGTACTGAGGGTGAAGAAAAGGGGAGCAGTAGCCCAGAGTCCTTTAAATCCGGCCCCAGCCCGGCCCCCGAAGCCGCGGGCAGGGGGTTTAAAGGGCTCTGGGCTGACCGCAGCCACGGCAGCCCAGAGCCCTTTAAATCTGGCCCCAGCCCGGCCGCCGGAGCCACGGGTGGGATTTAAGGGGCTCTGGGATCCCTGCTGTGGCGGGGAGCCCAGAGCCCTTTAAATCCCCGCCGCTGAAGCCGGTGCGGTCCTGCATGGCATACTGGCTCTTGCTGGTATGCCGTACCGGACCGTACCAGCTTACTTTCACCTCTGCCTGGCAGGCCGGGCCAGTTTGCTTACCTGCCACGTCCACAGGTTTGGCCAATCGCAGCTCCCACTGGCCACAGTTGGCCACTCCAGGCAGGCCAATGGGGGAGGCGGGAAGCCGCAGCCAGCATATCCCTTGGCCCGCGCCACTTTGCCAACCCCTGACCTAGACAGATAGATACTTTTCACCCTTCAGCTTTTATTCTGAGATTGGCAATAGTTTGTGATATGAGCTTCTGTTCACTAGGAACTAAATGGAGACTATCAACTCATGTTTATTGAACTACAATAATCTTTGATTTGTTTGAGCTGGCATACTCATAAGTAAATATCCTCTATATGAACACGGTTCTGTATTTATTCATATATATGCAGTTTGTCTATAGTTGTGCATGCACTTCTGTTGCTCATTTATTGTTGAAACATTTTAACATTCATCAAAGGCCACACAAATCTTTGCCTTCCTTTTGCTTGTGTCACAGAGGAACTTTAATGAGGGAAGCAAAAGTCCGTTAATATATTAATCTCAGTTGAAAAGGAACTTTCCTAATTTAAAGGTAATGTTCCTTTTTCATGTATTGATTTAAAGAGTAACTTTTTAAATCACATCAGGTCATATGCATAATAGTGTAATTTATTGCTTCAGTACTAATCCCCACCCCTCAGTGCTCCCTCCTTTTGCCTTCTCAAGATCTTTAGTGTAATTTGTTTCTAATTGTTTAATATACCATTAAAATATCATTTTAGCTTCATCCCCTTCCATTTCTTTAAGGATGGAAATTGGTTCGTCACCAAAGGCACTGGAAGGCTTCTGTAAAGCTCTTCAATTGATAGTAAACTTTTGACCTTTTAAAAAGCTGTCAGAAGATCCGGGTTGTTTTCCTCAGAGGGGCAATTAATATGCAGCCAAGTAAATGGAAGTTTTAGCTGCAATTCATTAATATATTGTTAAGTAATTTTTTTTTAAATGATCTCTGTACAGGCGTGACAGCATGAGTTTCTGACAGCTGGTCCCTATATGCTTTCTGTAAACAGAGACAGGAGCGGCATCCCACACATTCTCCCTGAAAGAGTTTTTTTTTCAGAGCTTTATGCAAATAGCCTGACCCTCTGGCTGCTACACATTCTTCAAACAGACACCTACCTTCAAAAGTGACAGCAAGCAATAATGTGACAAACGAGCATGCGGTCTGCACATGTGCAACATACTTTACCTAGAATATTCGGATGGGATCGAATTAGAATGACCTCTGTGACAAGGACGCTTTAATCAAAGGAGCCAGAATGAGGGGAAGCAAATCTGGCGGGTACTATGTTCTAATTTAATGGCCTTTTAGTTTAGGCCACCTCTTAATCATTCTGTCCACTATGTTTGTTATATCTCCTGTCTTGTACAGCTCCATTGTCTTGACTGAATGAATACTAAAATATATTTTATGATGCTCAACATGGAGGAAAAAGGTGAAAAAACATCTCATATTGTAAAATGATTATTCTGTAGGTAGACTGTATAAAACTTTAATGAATATTGATATTGGAATTAAAGATGCTTTTCCTTAGTGTTTGCTTTTGCATGCCATAAAGTTTAGTCTTGCTTAGTAATTGATTTTTTTCTTCTTTTTAAAGTAAGAAGATAAATTGTCTACCTCTTATGTTTTTTATTGATGAAAGAATTATGTAGGGAAAGTATAATCAAATCTTTCCCACTGTCTTTGTGTAACAGGTAGCGTATAAATGAGTCGTTTCCTGTATGCTCCCACACTTGAATACAACAAACACCCTGTGAGAACTTTATAGTCTCTTAATTGCAGCAATCAAATTTAAGAAAGCACCATAGGGTACTTTTTCAATCTGTCTTGGTAGGCTTTTGGCAAAATATCTTTGAACAAAAAATAAATAAATCAATATGAGCATAAGCTGGGATCAAAACCACCAACTGGCATGGACATCAGAACTTAACAAATATACATTTAGTAGTTAGCCTTTATATAAAAAAAGTGATTGAATAACATTAGTTTCCCATGTACATACCCAGACTGAAAAATGATGGAATAATTAGTTATTGCACACTTAGATAGCCCTTTATTCCAAAAAAATGTTCAAAATAAACGTTGGCAATAAGACTAAGCAATAATATGTAATATAGGTATATAGTTAATATGTAGCTCAGCTTGTGTGACTTGTGGTTAGCCAGTGGGGTGAGACCAAAGTCCTTTTTGTCTGGCTGGTTTGGTTTGCCTTAGAGGTGGAAAAACCCCAGCCTAGGGCTGTGACTGCCCTGTTTGAGCAATTGGTCCTGATTTGGTACTCTCAGTTGGGTCCCGCCAGAATCGCTCTGTCACAGCAGGATTGGGCCCATTATTATCAAAATGCTTTTCCAGTCATTCTTATCTCCAGATTAAACACACACACACACACACATACACACTGATCCATCTGCTATTCAGTTTGCAACATGTCTATACTACAGTAGCTGGAATCATGAAACCTAAATTAGTTTAGAACGAAACATCATTTCTGGTTAGTTCTGTTAAAAATGTTTATTATCCAGTGCTATTGTTAATAATAGACATGGACAAAACAATTTATTCAATGAATTGTCCATGAATAGATCATGAATTTTCAAACATTTATTCATTATTTTAAACCTCAATGCACATTCTTAGCCTGTAGCTCATTCATCAGTAGTTTGATTCAGTCTTGCCAACTCTCATAATTTTATTGAGCATCTTGGTGGTTTTTTTCTTGAAGTCCCAGGGCCTGGAGTCAAGTGATTATGTGAGAATTTAGTCTTTTATTAAAAATAATACCTAATTTTTTAGCCCAAGGGTACCATAAAATCCAGAAGCCAGAAGGCAAGGAAAAGAACCTAATTTTCTGTTTTGGTTTGCTTGCTTTTTTTCAATTTCATGATTTTTAAACCAATCTCTTGACTTTGGGGGGCTGACTCATGATGCTGAAATGTTGGAAACTGTCAATAATGGAAATCTAAACTGTGCCTGCCATTCAGAGGAACTTTCCCAAGCTTTCTCTCTCCCCAGAGCTGCTGTTCTTATTAAGGGAGGGGACAGAAGGACACATACAAGCACAGCCCCCCCCCTTTCTTCCTCACTCGCTCTCACTCTATCAATCTCGCATTTCTCTCTCTCTCAGACACATACCCACAAAGTCATAGAAAATGATGATGTGAGGAAGGAGGGAAAGAATAACTGAAATGGAGAGTGAAGGAGTGATATTGAGCGAGGGTGGGGGAGGAAGCAATGAGTGTGATGGAGAATCAGTCAATATGGAAAGAAAAGAGAGACACAAAATGAGTGAAAAAAGAGGTAGATGGAATCAGGACCAAATAAGAGTCCATGTAAGCTCTGAACGAGCTGTGTCAGCTCTGGAGGTATCAGATATTTGAGATGGACAATATGGGTGAGTAATACACTTTCACTAGTTTAGAACACCAGTATGTCAGAGTGCACAGAATATGTATGTCCTATTTTTTTAAGAGTTGTCCCATTGTTTTATAGTTTGCATGTATGCAAACCAAATGGAAAACATGTCAATTTGGAATAGCCTGGAATCAGGCCCCTGTTAACTATAATTTCACTCACACTGCATCCAAGGATCATAAAGCACTTTTCATTAGATGCAATTAAAATAGAACTATTCTACTTGCTAAAATTACATTTACCACTGTATTGCTGGTGTTTCCTATTTTAAATATCTAGAATATTTCACATACCTTGGTTAAAGTTTGGAAAATATCCATTATTTTCTACTCCTGTTGTACCTCAAATGCACCTACAAGTCTTTTTTTAACATAGAAATGACCAATTGTTTACTTGCTTATCTATGCACAAGTGCAAATGCCTTATTTTTACATTCAACTGCTGTAACTGTGCAAGCTAACTAGGTACGAAATTGTGCATGGCCCCTTGCTACAGAAGAAGGCCCACAGAGATTTTCCAAAGTCGCACAGCAAGGTGTTAGAACCCGAAATGCAACTTGAGTATTCTGACTTCCATTGTCTGGCTATACCGAAAGAAGGACAGAAGATATTTGACCTGGGTTTAATTAGGCCACAACTTTATTATTAGATGTCTGGGACTACCCAGCAGATAACAGTGTACAGTGCAGGTAACCCCATGTTTATTCCGTAATTACCCTGGGAGTTTTTACCAGCTCCCCATCTTTTTTTCCCTCCAGGTCCCTCCAGCAAGTCTATTGCCAAGATCTTATCATCCATCCCCCTCATAGGAGGGTTAAGATGGGCTATAAGAATGGGGGGTTGGCTCCCTGGAGTCCCCAACCACCCCATTCTTTCTTTAATCCAACACTGCTTTTTTAAATCCTTTTCCCAACCGTTTATCCAGTCATTGTGTACTTTTCCTATGGCGTACCTGCACTCGAGTTGTAACATATGACCTACCACTGCCCTTCATGCCATGCATGAACAGGAGACCTTCCTGAACCTGCTGTGGGGAAGGTGAAAAAACCCCAACGGCACCCAAGACGATATGGTGATAAGGGAAACATTCCTTCCCAGCCCCTGTAAAAAAGGGGTGGCTAGTGTAAGGCCCACAGCAAGTCTTGACCAAACCTGGTATTCTACCACATAAAGTGGAGGGAGGGTGCTTCCTGCTTCAGACTGCTCCATGTAAAAGGGAGCTTCAGGTGCAGGGCTGCCCCTTTTAAACCCTGCAATTTCCTTAGACACTCCAGTCTCCCAGTATCACCACCAGTGCACTCGTCCTGGGGATAAATGGTTATGAAAACCAACACCCCAATAAAAGAAAAAGGTTCCCTCAATCCCAAAGGACCAAGCCCCAGACCCAGGTCAATATACACATCAGATCTTACCCACAAATCACGCTGTTGCCAATCCTTTAGAATCTAAAATCTAAAGGTTTATTTACAAAGGGAAAAAGGTAGAGATGAGAGGTAGAATTGGTTAAATGGAATCAATTACATACAGTAATGGCAAAGTTCTTGGTTCAGGCTTGCAGCTGTGCTGGAGTAAACTGCAGGTTCAGATTAAGTCTCTGGAATACATCCCCCACTGGGATGGGTCGTTCAGTCCCTTGTGTAAAGCTTCAGTTGTAGCAAAGTCCCTCCAGAGGTCAGAAGCAGGATTGAAGACAAAATGGAGATGATGCATCAGCCTTATATAGACTTTTCCAGGTGTAAGAATCCCTTTGCCCTCACTGTGGAAAATTACAGCAAAAATGGAGTCTGCAGTCACAAGGACAAGTCTCTGCATACTTCGCTGAGTCACAAGGCGTGTCTGCCTTCTCTCCATGGGTCAATTGTGTAGCTGATGGTCCTTAATGGGCCATCAAGCCAGCTATGCAGGGCTAACATCAGCTTGTCTGGGACACTTCCCAGAGGCAGAGCATAATACAAAATACAGACAATACAGAGCAAATACTTATAACTTCAACTACAAAATGATACACAGACATACAGACAGCATAATCATAACCAGCAACCCAGAACCTGGTCTTAGACACCTTATATGACCCCCTTTACTTAGGATTTGGTGCCACTACAGGACCTTGGTTGCAACCCATGTTCTATATGGTTCCCATTTATATCAATAACGTCACACCTGCTTCAACTGACATGTTCCAATAACGAAAGATTTAATGCTACCTTGCTTAATTGTTGGTCCTGTGACACTGTTTTGGAGGGAAGAAGATAAAACAGCTACAGAAATAGTTAGAAGGCAATTTAATTCTAGGTGATCTTCCCAAACTCTTGTTTCAATTCAGTTCAATTCATTTAGTGTTTCACATTAGCAGCCATTAAATGCCTATCATGTGTCACAGAATTTGGATTTAATTTAATCCAAATGCCACCCATTCTGCTGCAGTTAAATAAACTGCAAGTCTGCTTTAAGCAACATTGTGTGGGGGACAAAAATCACAAAAGAAGCGTAATTACATTAAACAAATTGTAACATTGATCAACATAGAAAGGTATTGACCTAAGCATTGCATTATATGACTCATCAGTTTAGTTATTTTTATTAAGTCTGTAAATAAATTGCAAGGGATTAAGGGAGTTAAATTCCACAGTTGTTTAACACTTAAAACAACAAATCTTCTTGTTTCTTTTGGTGTAATAAAATCTATTCTGTAACATTTCATCCTCAGCTGTTGGAGTTCCTGTTGCCAAGGAGAACAGCCCCAGCCAAGAAGTTATTTGGGGAAGAATGGGCCTAAAACTAGCTCCTAAGTACTGCAAAGAGTTGATGCAGATAAACTATCTTGCTCAGTTTTATTGACTTTGCTGTCAGTTTATAGAAATAGTTTTTCTGATGTCAGGGCTGTTTGAAGGGTGAAAACATTTAGTGTAAGACTGTTGCTTCTCCTTTATGGAGTCTTACCTTTTTATTTGAGCGTGGAGCAAATTTTTCCTGCAATTTAACTTACTGAATATAGATATTACGCATTTGTGCTGTGTGTCTCTGTTGTAGCCTCTGTCCATCTCCTTGGAGATTTTGGCAAATATATTGGCATTTCATCTTTTGGAACAGAGTTCTGCCTGCATGGATTCTTCTCCCCATACAGAGATCAGATCCAGTACCTCCCGTTTGGCCCATGCTCTTTTTTGAGCTCTTTTGCAATTCTGGGACTGCATGGTCACCTGTACTGATCAGCTCGCCATGCTGGCCAAACAGGAAATTAAATTCAAAAGTTCCTGGGGCTTTTCCTATCTACTGTCTACTGCATCTGAGTGCTGTCCAGAGTGGTCACAGTGGAGCACTCTGGGATAGCTCCCGGAGACCAACACTGTCGAATTGCATCCAAATCGGTCCAAATTCGACCCAGCGAGGTCAATTTCAGCGCTAAACCCCCCCGCCGGGAAGGAGTACAGAAATCAATTTTAAAAGCCCTTTAATTCAACAAAACAGGCTTGGTCGTGTGGACGGGTACAGGGTTAAATCGACCTAACACTGCTAAATTCAACCTAAACTCATAGTGTAGACCAGGGCTAAGTTACTTCCTCTGCCTCAGGCAGGCATCCAGGCAACTAACTCATGCCTAAATCCCAGTGTGATCCTTAAACCAGATTAAGATAGGTATTCTGCTGTTTATCTCACCTGTAGATCCCGATGCATGATTAACTCCACACTAAATAGCCAGGAAAGGGTACTCACATGGAATGTAGAAGATCATGGTTCAGTTCCCCTCTCTACCTGAAAAGAAGGGTTGTGAACAGAGGCTCCCTACCTTTCAGGTGAATGCCCTAATCACTGAACTATGGAATATTCTGATGTGGATCTCTGTGTCTCTTTTGCTGATGCTGTTCCACTTTGTATTAAGTAATTAAATATTAATTAGGCCAGAAAAAAGTGAGAATGACATTATAGTCTGGGCTGTTCTGTGTGACAAGTCACATTTTAGCCACCTAAAGCATCTGACTACAGAAGTGGGTTTCTCAGCTGTTGATCCCAAGGAGTGATAGGCACCTTCCTGAAACTTGGATTTAGTCGCCTAACATGGGCAGTGGGTGAACCACAGGCTCAGGGAGACTAGCTCCGGCCCACCCATTCTGCCGGAGGCCCCGCCCCTCCCACACGCCTTCACCCACGGAAAACCAGAGGCTAAGAACCCAGTAATAGTGAGGGATTTCAATTATCCCCATATTGACTGGGACCATTTCACTTCAGGACAAAATACAGAGATAACATTTCTCGATACTTTAAATGACTGCTTCATGGAGCAGCTGGTACAGGAACCCACAAGGGGAGAGGCAACTCTAGAGTTAATCCTGAGTGGAGCGCAGGAGCTGGTCCAAGAGGTAACTATAGCAGGACCGCTTGGAAATAGTGACCATAATACAATAACATTCAACATCCCTGTGGTGGGAAGAACATCTCAAAATCCCAACACTGTGGCATTTAATTTCAAAAGGGGGAACTATACAAAAATTAGGGGATTAGTTAAAATAAAGTTAAAAGGTACAGTGACTAAAGTGAAATCCCTGCAAGCTGCATGGGCGCTTTTTAAATACACCTTAATAGAGGCCCAACTTCAATGTATACCCCAAATTAAGAAAAACAGTAAAAGAACTAAAAAAGAGCCACCGTGGCTTAACAACCATGTAAAAGAAGCAGTGAGAGATAAAAAGACTTCCTTTAAAAAGTGGAAGTTAAATCCTAGTGAGGCAAATAGAAAGGAGCATAAACACTGCCAAATTAAGTGCAAGAGTATAATAAGAAAAGCCAAAGAAGAGTTTGAAGAAAGGCTAGCCAAAAACTCCAAAGGTAATAACAAAAGGTTTTTTAAGTACATCAGAAGCAGGAAGCCTGCTAAACAACCAGTGGGGCCCCTTGATGATCGAGATACAAAAGGAGCGCTTAAAGATGATAAAGTCATTGCGGAAAAACTATATGGATTCTTTGCTTCAGTCTTCATGGTTGAGGATGTTATGGAGATTCCCAAACCTGAGCTGGCTTTTGTAGGTGACAAATCTGAGGAACTGTCACAGATTAAAGTGTCACTAGAGGAGGTTTTGGAATTAATTGATAAACTCAACATTAACAAGTCACCAGGACCAGATGGCATTCACCCAAGAGTTCTGAAAGAACTCAAATGTGAAGTTGTGGAATATTAACTAAGGCCTGGTCCACACTAGGACTTTAATTCGAATTTAGCAGCGTTAATTCGAATTAACCGTGCACCCGTCCACACCACGAAGCTATTTAATTCGACATAGAGGGCTCTTTAGTTCGACTTCTTTACTCCTCCCCGATGAGGGGAGTAGCACTAAATTCGACATGGCCATGTCGAATTAGGCTAGGTGTGGACGGAAATCGACCTTAGTAGCTCCGGGAGCTATCCCACACTGCACCACTCTGTTGACGCTCTGGACAGCAGTCCGAGCTTGGATGTTCTGACCAGCCACACAGGAAATGCCCAGGGAAAATTTGACACGCTCCGGCGCCTTGTGGATGTTCTGCAGGACCGCAGGCAGGAGGCCAGAGCCCCCCTGCAGTGTATCTGCAACCGTCCTCCCCTGCCACAAAGTCCCATACCCCCCTCACCCAAAATAACCAGAAGGAGGGGCACCAGAGGCCGTGAAAACTGTCACTGCACCCCAGCAGAGTGCTCAAGTACCCAAAAGCTCTCATACCCTAAATTTTGAGAAGTACTTCCCTTCCTGACTCACCCAAGCCCCAATCCCAGTTTCATCCCCTGACTGTCTAGTTAATTATTAAAAATACTTTGCTGTTAATTACTGTTTCTGTCATGTTTTTTTACAGAAGACTGTGTTTGAGAGGGGTGGGAGTGGGGAAGGGGGTTGGTAATTGCATAGGACGGTCACCTTTACCAGGGTACAGACACGGGGGCAGGATCAGCAGCAGGTCACACACACAGTGCAGTCAGTAGGCACCCTGGTCGGTATGGGAGGTGGTTTCTAGGTTCTGTGTGGGTGGGGGGGTACGTGACTTTGTAGCGGGGGATGGCGGTTACAGATCTTATGCAGCGGTCCTTGTCTTGGACCGCAGAGTCACGCAGCAGAGGAATCTGTATCCGTCCTCCTCCGCCAAGGTCACATAGCCCCCGCACACAGAATCCCAAAAAGGAGGGATGGCAGGCTCCGTTGAAACAACCAGTCCGGCACTGCGGATCACTTTAGGAGCAGGAGCCTGTCATTTCTCGAGTTTAGAGGCAGTCTTTACATCACTGCACACCCTACCCAGCACAGTCTGCGTCCCAGTTTCAACCCTTTAACACAAAGTCATTAATAAAGAAACCTTTGTTAAGTAACAATGGAACATGTATTTTATTTTTACACGTGTGTTGGAAGTGGGGGAAACGGGGTGAATGGGGTATGTAACTGCAGAGGATAGTCAACAGTAACTGGGTAAAGAAACAGGGGCATGTTCAGCTTCTCTGTAAAGAAACTGAACAGTCACAGGTCACGCTGCTCGCTGCTCGCAGGAACTTGAAGAGTTCCTTGTCGCTGTCCAAGGCACCTGTATAGGGCTTCATGAGCCAGGGCATTAGTGGGTAGGCTGGGTCCCCGAGGATCACTATAGGCATCTGCACATCCCCAACAGTTATTTTGTGGTCCGGGAAGAAACTACCTTCCTGCAGGTGTCTAAACAGACCACAGTTCCTGAAAACACGCGCGTCATGAACCTTGCCTGGCCACCCGACGTTGATGTTGGTAAAACGTCCCCTATGGTCCACCAGTGCTTGCAGCACCATTGAAAAGTAGCCCAATTTCTCAGCAGCTGACTGTGGAAGAGGTGGACGATAAGGTGCGAGGAGGTGAAAACGTCCATAACTGCAGCGGGCTCCATGCTCGCAGTACTGTGGCGTCCGTGCTGTCACTGACCAGAAAAGTGCACGAACAGATTGCCCGCAGGCGCTTTCAGGGAGGGAGGGCGTGATTGACGGTTCAATTATGACAATTACCCAAAAGCACCCTCGACACATTTTTTCCCCCAGCAGGCATTGGGGGCTCTACCCAGCATTCCAATGGGCAGCGGGGACTGCAGGAACTGTGGGATAGCTTCCCACAGTGCACCGCTTCCAAAGTCGACGCTTGCCCCATTAGTGTGGACTCACAAAGTCAAATTAGTGTCCTTAGTGTGGATACACAAATTCGACTTCGTAAGGTCGATTCCACAAATTCGACTTAAGTTGATTCAAACTACTCTTGTAGTGTAGACATACCCTAAGATTTGTAACCTGTCCTTTAAATCGGCTTCGGTACCCAATGACTGGAAGTTAGCTAATGTAACGTCAATATTTAAAAAAGGCTCTAGAGGTGATCCTGGCAATTACAGACCGGTAAGTCTAACGTCAGTACCGGGCAAATTAGTCTAAACAATAGTTAAGAATAAAATTGTCAGACACCTAGAAAAACATAAACTGTTGAGCAATAGTCAACATGGTTTCTGTAAAGGGAAATTGTGTCTTACTAATCTACTAGAGTTCTTTGAAGGGGTCAATAAACATGTGGACAAGGGGATCCAGTGGACATAGTATACTTAGATTTCTAGAAAGCCTTTGACAAGGTCCCTCACCAAAGGCTCTTACGTAAATTAAGTTGTCATGGGATAAAAGGGAAGGTCCTTTCATGGATTGAGAACTGGTAAAAAGACAGGGAACAAAGGGTAGGAATTAATGGTAAATTCTCAGAATGGAGAGGGGTAACTTGGTGTTCCCCAAGGGTCAGTCCTAAGACCAATCCTATTCAATTTATTCATAAATGATCTGGAGAAAGGGGTAAACAGTGAGGTGACAATGTTTGCAGATGATACTAAACTGCTCAAGATAGTTAAGACCAAAGCAGACTGTGAAGAACTTCAAAAAGATCTCACAAAACTAAGTGATTGGGCAACAAAATGGCAAATGAAATTTAAAGTGGATAAATGTAAAGAAATGCATATTGTGAAAAATAACCCCAACTATACATACAATATGATGGGGGCTCATTTAGCTACAATGAGTAAGGAAAAAGAACTTGGAATCATCGTGGAGAGTTCTCTGAAGATGTCCACGCAGTATGCAGAGGCGGTCAAAAGAGCAAACAGGATGTTAGGAATCATTAAAAAGGGGATAGAGAATAAGACTGAGAATATATTATTGTCCTTATATAAATCCATGGTACACCCACATCTCGAATACTCTGTACAGATATAGTCTTCTCACCTCAAAAAAGATATACTGGCACTAGAAAAGGTTCAGAAAAGGACAACTAAAATGATTAGGGGTTTGGAGAGGATCCCATATGAGGAAAGATTAAAGAGGCTAGGACTCTTCAGCTTGGAAAAGAGGAGACAAAGGGGGGATATGATAGAGGTCTATAAAATCAAGAGTGATGTGGAGAAAGTGAATAAGGAAAAGTTATTTACTTATTCCCATAATACAAGAACTAGGGGTGACCAAATGAAATTAATAGGCAGCAGGTTTAAAACAAATAAAAAGAAGTTCTTCTTCACACAGCACACAGTCAACTTGTGGAACTCCTTACAGATACTGGGCTAGATGGACCTTTGGTCTGACCCAGTACGGCCGTTCTTATGATCTTATGTTCTTATGCCCCTTCCTCCCGCAGCCGCCAGCCCCCCCCAGCCCTGGGCTGCCTGAGTGCCTCGTTCCCCAGAGCACCCAGCGGGCAACCCCCAAAGTGCTAGGCAGGCAGGTGGCCCCCCTTCCCCGTAGCCCTGGAGCACTGGGCAACACGGCCCCAGTACAAGAGGCCTCCCCAGTGCTGGGCAGCCCCAGCCAACTCAAGTCCCAGCAACTCTATCCTCAGCCCCATCAGGCTTCCCAGAAAAGGAACAACCTGTCTGGGCTGGGGCCAACTAGCAGCAATCAGGAGGGGGCCACAGGGCAGAGCATGAGTGGGGCCACACGGGGCTATTTGGGAAAGCACAACCTTCCCCTGCCTATGCTACCTGCCGCCCACTGCGTCTAAGGCCTGGTCTACACTAGGAGTTTATGTCGAATTTAGCAGCATTAATTCGATTTAACCGTGCAACCGTCCACACCAGGATGCTATTTAGTTCGACCTAGAGGGCTCTTTAGTTCGAATTAGGTACTCCACCCCGACGAGGGGAGTAGCGCTAAATTTGACATGGCTATGTCGAATTAGGCTAGGTGTGGATGCAAATCGAACTTAGTAGCTCCGGGAGCTATCCCACAGTGCACCACTGTGTGGACGCTCTGGACAGCAGTCCGAGCTCAGATGTTCTGATCAGCCATACAGGAAAAGCCCTGGGAAAATTTGAATTCCTTTTCCTGTCTGGCCAGTTTGAATCTCAATTCCTGGTTAGACATCGGGGCGAGATCAGCAGCACTGGCAGCAATGCAGAGCTCTCCAGCAGAGGGGTCCATGCAATCTCAGAGTAGAAAGAGGGCCCCAGCATGGACTGACCGGGAAGTCTTGGATCTGATTGCTGTGTGGGGCGATGAGTCTGTGCTTTCGGAGCTGCGCTCCAAAAAACGGAATGCAAAGACCTACGAGAAGGTCTCCAAAGCCATGGCACTCAGAGGATACAGCCGGGATGCAACGCAGTGCCGCGTGAAAATCAAGGACCTGAGACAAGGCTACCAAAAAATCAAAGCGGCAAACGGACGCTCGGGAGCCCAGCCCCAGACATGCTGCTTCTACGAGGCACTGCATGTCATTCTCGGTGGGTCTGCCACCACTGCCCCACCAGTGACCGTGGACTCTGAGGATGGGATAGTGTCGACGGGCAGTTTCTCGGCGATGTTCGCGGATGGGGAAGATGAGGAAGGGTTTGTGGAGGACGAGGCAGGCGACAGAGCTTACAATACTGCTTTCCCCGACAGCCAGGATCTCTTCATCAGCCACACAGAGATCCCCTACCAACCCTCCCCGGCCGTTAACCTGGACTCTGAATCAGGGGAAGGATCAGTCGGTAAGTGCTATAAACATGTAAACATTTATTTTTTAAAAAACAGGAATAAAAACTATATGAAAAGAAGGTCAATACATATAGGGATCGAACAGAAATCCTCTTGGGACAGTTCCACGAAGCTCTCGTAGAGGTACTCGAAAAGCCTCCACAGGAGGTTCCTGGGGAGAGGTGCCTTATTGGGTGCTCCGTGGAAGCACACTCTTCCGTGCCAGGCCATCCTGAGGTATAGTGGGAGCATTGCCTCGACCAGCATAGCAGCATAGGGCCCTGGTCTGTGCAGGGATTCACGCAGCATGCGCTCTCTGTCTCTCCTAGTGACCCGACTCAGGGTGATCTCGCTCGGCGACTGCTGCATCTAATTAGAGGAATTATTGTAATGTTACTATTGTGAATGCTTGACTTTTCCTTTGCATAACAACGACCGTCGTTTAACAGCCACGTGGTGGAGGCTGCAGAGGAAAAGCATACAGGGATCTTTCCCGGGGACAGCCGCGAGGGACTGGAACAGGGTCAGACTTTATGCTTTCCAGATTGCCTGCAGCAGGAGGGCACTGCTATCCATTAACTGTTAAGCAGCCTAAAGTTTACAGCTTACCAGGCCTGGCTGCTACACGGATTCTGCTGTCCTGCCCCGCTTGTCCAGTCTCCAGTGCAAGACCCCAGGCAATGAAAGTGAATGCCGAAAATTCGAACTTGTCCTGAGAGCACATGAGATAGGTGCCCTGTATGGTCTTGTTCACAGAAACGGAGTAGACTGTGTTCAGTGTTTGCAAACATGTATCTTTGCAAGGAAATCACTTCCTTTTTCCCATCACACAGCTGCGGTTCTTTCCCGAACTGCCCCGGCATCCCCCTCACAGAGGCTGGCGCACATTAGGCGGCGAAAGAAAAAGACTCGGGACGAGATGTTTGCTGAACTGATGGCCTGCTCCAGAGCCGAGGCGGCCCAGCAGAGCCAGTGGAGGGAGACCCTCTCTCAGCAGCAGCGCTCACACAGCGAACGGGAGGACAGGTGGTGGCAGGAAGACCAGCAGGCGACTCAAACGCTGCTTGGACTAATGAGGGAGCAAACGGACACGCTCCGGTGCCTTGTGGATGTTCTGCAGGACCGCAGGCAGGATCAGAGAGCCCCCCTGAACTGTATCTGCAACCGCCCTCCCCCGCCACAAAGTCCTGTCCCCCCCTCACCCAAAATCACAAGAAGGAGGGGCGCTAGGGGCCGTGAAAACTGTCACTCCACCCCAGCAGAGCGCTCATGTACCAAACAGCTCTCATTCCCTAAAGTATGAGAATTGCTTCCCTTCCTGGCTCACCCAATCCAAAATCCCAGTTTCATCCCCCAACTGTGTAGTTGAGTATTAAAAATAGTTTGCTGTTCATTACTGTTTCCGTCATGTTTCTTTGCAGAAGACTTTGTGTGAAGGGGAGATAGGGGTTTGTTAATTGCATAGGACAGCCACCATTACCAGGGTACAGACATGGGGGCAGGATCAACAGCAGGTCACACACAGAGTGCAGTCACTAGGCACCCGGGTCACTCTGGGAGGTGTCTACTGCCCCAGGTCAGTCTGGGATGTGTATGCTGCCCCAGGGTCCGAGCGCCTGGCATCCACAAATGGCAAGGCAGGCTGCCCTTACCATGCCCTTCCACCCTAGCCATGAACCTCTCCGATGCCCTGAGCCCCAGCCAGAGCCATCATCCCCCTACACCTACTCACCCTTCCCACACACCCCTCACCCCTTCCTGCACACCCTCCTGTAACCGTCCTCCCCCCAGAGACCACTGTAGGAGCAGGAGCTGTCAGTCCTCGAGTGTAGAAGCGGTCTGTATATCACTGCACACCGTACCCACCACAGTCTGCGTCCCTGTTTGAACCCTTTAACGCGAATTCGTTAGTAAAGAAAACTTTGTGAATTAAAAATGTTCCAATAACTTTATTTTTAAATGTCTGTTGGAAGGGGGGAAACCTGTTGAACGGGGTATGTAACCCCTGAAAAAAGTCAATAGTAACTGAAACAGGGGCAGGTTCAGCTTCTCTGTAAAGAGACTGGACAGTCATAGGTTACCCTGCTCTCTGAGGAACCTAGCTTTCAAAGCCTCCCGGATGCACAGCGCTTCCCGCTGGTCTCTTCTAATGGCACGGGTGTCTGGCTGAGCGTAATCAGCAGCCAGGCGATTTGTCTCAACCTCCCATCCCGCCATAAAGGTCTCCCCCTTGCTCTCACAGAGATTGTGGAGCACACAGCAAGCTGCAATAACAATGGGGATATTGGTTTTGCTGAGATCCGAGCGAGTCAGTAAGCTCCTCCATCTCCCCTTGAGACGTCCGAAAGCACACTCCACCACCATTCTGCACTTGCTCAGCCGGTAGTTGAAGAGCTCCTTGTCACTGTCCAGGGTCCCCGAGGATCACTGTAGGCATCTCCACATCCGCAACAGTTATTTTGTGGTCCGGGAAGAAACTACCTTCCTGCAGGCGTCTAAACAGACCAGAGTTCCTGAACACACGCGCGTCATGAACCTTGCCCGGCCACCCGACGTAGATGTTGGTAAAACGTTCCCTATGGTCCACCAGTGCTTGCAGCACCATTGAAAAATAGCCCTTTCGGTTAATATACTGGCTGGCCTGGTGGGCCGGTCCCAGGATAGGGATGTGAGTGCCATCTATAGCCCCACCGCAGTTTGGGAATCCCATCGCGGCGAAGCCATCTATGATGACCTGGACGTTTCCCAGGGTCACTACCTTTGAGAGCAGTAGGTCAACGATTGCGTGGGCTACTTGCATCACAGCAACCCCCACGGTAGATTTGCCCACGCCAAAGTGGTTCGCTACTGACCGGTAGCTGTCTGGCGTGGCAAGTTTCCAGAGGGCTATGGCCACTCGCTTCTGCACGGTCAGGGCTGCTCGCATCCGGGTGTCCTGGCGCTTCAGGGCAGGGGACAGCAAGTCACACAGTTCAAGGAAAGTGCCCTTACGCATCCTGAAGTTTCGCAGCCACTGTGATTCATCCCAGACCTGCAGCACTATGCGGTCCCACCAGTCCGTGCTTGTTTCCCGGGCCCAGAATCGCTGTCCCATAGCATGAACGTGACCCATTGCCACCATGATCTCCGCGGCGCGGGATCCCGTGCTTTGTGAGAGGTCTGTGCCACTCTGACACTTCATGTCCTCACCGTGCTGCCGGAGCCTCCTCGCCCGATTTCTCAGCAGCTGACTGTGGAAGAGGTGGACGATAAGGTGTGAGGAGTTGACAACGGCCATAAGTGCAGCGATGATCGCAGCGGGCTCCATGCTCGCAGTGCTGTGGCGTCCGCGCTGTCACTGACCAGAAAAGTGCGGTAACAGATTTCCCGCCGGCGCTTTCAGGGAGTGAGGGCGGGAGTGACGGTTGAATGACGACAGTTACCCAAAACCACCCTCAACACATTTTTCCCCCAGCAGGCATTGGGGGCTCTACCCAGCATTCCAATGGGAAGCGGGGACTGCGGGAACTGTGGGATAGCTGCCCAGAATGCACCGCTTCCAATGTCGACACTTGCCCCGTTAGTGTGGACTCACAAAGTCGAATTAGTGTCCTTAGTGTGGATACACAAATTCGAATTCATAAGGTCGAATCCACAAATTCGACCTAAGTTAAATCGAACTACTCTTGTAGTGTAGACATACCCTAACTCTGTGAGTGAGGTGGGGCTTAGGACACACCTTATTTATCCGCTTCTCCTATTTGCCAATTTAGACAGCTCCCAACCTATTATGCTGGCATTTGTGGATCCATTCTCATATGCCTGTCTCTCTGGAGGCATTATATAGGGAGCTTAGATGCCTAACTTGGACTCTGTGTTTTCCAATGATTTTATAGATATCTAAAATTTAGGCATTGCAGTGTTCAGTGTTGCAACACCTAAGTCCGTTTAATTCAGCTGAGAGTCCTTACTAGGGCTGTCAAGCAATTAATCATGCAATTAATCGTGCTGTTAAACAATAATAGAATACCATTTATTTAAATTTTTTGGGATTTTTCTACATTTTCTACAACGTCAAACTTTAGAGCCTATAAGTCCAATCAGTCCTACTTCTTGTTCAGCCAATCACTCAAGCAGGTGTGTTTACATTTGCAGAAGATAATGCTGCCTGCTTCTTGTTTACAATGTCACCTGAAAGTGAGAAAAGATGTTTTCATGGCACTGTTGTAGCGGGCAACAAAAGATATTTACATGCCAGATGCGCTAAAGATTATGTTCCTTGATGCTTCAACCACCATTCCAGAGGACATACATCCATGCTGATGACAAGTTCTGCTCGATAATGATCCAAAACATTGGGGACTAATGCATGTTCATTTTCATCATCTGAATTAGATGCCGCCTGCAGAAGGTTGATTTTCTTTTTTGGTGGTTCGGGTTCTATAGTTTCCGCTTCGGAGTGTTGCTCTTTTAAGACTTCTGAAAGCATGCTCCTCACCTCATCTCTCTCAGATTCTGGAAGGCACTTCAGATTCTTGAATTTTGGGTCGAGTGCTGTAGCTATTGTTAGAAATTTCACATTAGTATCTCTTTGCCTTTTGTCAAATTTGCAATGAAAGTGTTCTTAAAACAAACAACATGTGCTGGGTCATCATCTGAGACTGCTATAACATGAAATATATGGCAGAATGAGGGTAAAACAAAGAAGGGGACATACAATTCTCCCCCAAGGAGTTCAGTCACCAATTTAATTAACACATTATTTTTTTAACAATCATCAGCGGCATGGAACTGTGTCCTCTGGAATGATGGCCAAAGCATGAAGAACCATATGAATCTTTAGTGCATCTGGCATGTAAATATCTTGTGATGCCAGCTATAACAATGTCATGTGAATGCCTGTTCTCACTTTCAGGTGACATTGTAAATAAGAAGTGTGCAGCATTACCTCCCATAAATATAAACAAGCTTGTTTCCCTTAGTGATTGGCTGAACAAGAAGTAGTGAACTGACTGGACTTTTAGGCTCCAAAGTATTACAATGTTTTGTTTTTGAGTGCAGTTATGTAACCAAAAAAAATCTACATTTGTAAGTTGCACTTTCATGAGAAAGAGATAAAGAGACAGTACTTGTATAAGGTGAATTGAACAATACTATTTCTTTTTTTTATCATTTTTACAGTGCAAATATTTATAATAAAAAATAAGATAAAATGAGCACTGTGCACTTCGTATTCTATGATGTAACTGAAATTGATATATTTGAAAATGTAGAAAAACATCCAAAAATATTTAATAAATTTCAGTTGGTATTCTATTGTTTAACAGTGTGATTAATCGTGGTTAATTTTTTGAGTTAATCATGGGAGTTAACTGCAATTAATTGACAGCTATAGTCTTTACCTAACAAATGAGAAACTAAGGTAGCTTTTTCCTGGTTTCACAGATATTTAACTGCCAAGACATTCATTTTCAGAACTTCTAAGACTATTTGTTATAGCACCATAATTTTCAGTGTGTGAGCAGGGAGCGTATGCAGGCTGTTCTTCCCTCGCTTCCCTTTTAAAACAATGTGGTGTAATTCTTAATTGCTAATAATTTAATTGATGTGTGAGCATAATCCAATACTTACAAATATATTTGACTTTAATTGTACCTGCAAGTTATCACCAAAAACAGAGGTGAGTGTTTGAAAAACTGGTCTATCTAAAATCCAATATAAAGTTTGTTTTTTGGTTATTCTTTTTAGTTTTCAGATGTGCCAAAATTAAGCTAAATAAAAGTGCAGTTATTTCTAGACATATTTTCCTCTTCTTTTAATAACCATCAATGTGGCTAGAATGAATGAATGTTCTTTTAAGCTGTCTAACAGTAACATTGATAGAAATACTGAAAAGGAAATAAAAAGTATTTTTAACATAACTACCTAAAACAGCAAAAAAAAAAATCTGTAAAATCTTGGCATCATTTGGCCCCTTGCCTTTGGATAAATAATGACTGTTAATTAAAAAAGTTGGGAAAATGTACTCCTCCATCTGGTTTATGGAGTTGTAGTTAAGTTAATCCAATTTGCAAACGTTTATTACTTCAAAGAAATACTGCAGTAGACCCATAATCTCTTTATAAAACACTATGGATCATCTGTACAAAAGTCTTTGATGCAATATACTACTGAAAACATTAGAAGTAACAATGCCAAGCATATACAGTATATGATTTGTGAAAATGTTATCATTTTTATTGACTTTTACCTTTCCTAAGAAGTCAAGTGTATCTAGTCTTTTGATGAAAACAGAGTACTTGAAAAACTCTGTGGAGGGGGCAAAAACCCCAAACCAGACCAAACCACAACAACAAAAATCTTATTTTTCAACCAGCTATAGAGTGAATGATGACTTGTTTGCTAAAATTATGGCATAAATGACCCTTCCCTGCTTTTCTTGTCAAATAAAAAAATCTAAACTGGAAAATGTTGTATGGAACAAAGGGACTATATGTGATTTTTTGGGTGAAAAATTTACCGTATTTTTCAACCAACTCTAATATAGTACAGTATCCTGAGTCAGAGCATGACTCCTGTACCAACTGCTTCTGTGGAAGGTTCAACAAATCCTCCATTATGCAGTTATGGGGTGTTGGAGCAATATTTATAGTGGGGATGCTGAGAGCCAAACTGTAAACCCTGTATATAATGGAATCCACTTCAAGCCAGAGGGTGCGGCAGCACCTCCAGCACTCCTTAGTTCCAGCACCTATGGTTATGACTTGCCCCCAAGGAAAGTGTCTGCCAACCCCCCAAATACTTAGAACAGGGGTCGGCAACCTCTGGCATGCGGCTCGCCAGGGTAAGCACCCTGGCAGGCCGGGCCAGTTTGTTTACTTGCTGTGTCAGCAGGTTCGGCTAACCGTGGCTCCCACTGGCCGCAGTTCGCCATCCCAGGCCAATGGGGGCGGCGGGAAGTGCAGCGGGCAGAGGGTTGCCGACCCCTGACTTAGAAGCTGGATTTTGCCCCAAAACATGAGGATTTAAATACCTTCCAAAACTCATGCTTATTTTTTGTAATATTCACTATTTTTTGTTCTCTGTGTTCCTGCTGTCTATATCATCATCTCATCCTTTTTTTAAAAAATCATGGAAAGCCTTGGCATCAGTGGAATGAGTTGTACAGCTATCTGTGCATTGTGCAAAAAAGTATGTCCTTTAATTATTGCTGAATATCTTTAAATATTCCCTTATTGTTGTATTATGAGACAGGGTTAACAGTTCATCTACTGTCATGGAAGATAAGTTCTGAGCAAGTTTTAGCAGTATTAGAAATGCAAAATGCAAATGCAAAATGCCATAGGAAGGAATAATTCCTTAGGAAGGAACAATCAGATGCACACATACAAAATCGGAAATGACTGCCTAGGAAGGAGTACTGCAGAAAAGTATCTGGAGATCATAGTGGATCACAAGCTAAATATGAGTCAACAGTGTAACACTTTTGCAAAAAAAGCAAACTTCATTTTGGAATGTAGTAGCAAGAGTGTTGTAAGCAAGATACAAGAAGTTATGTTTTTTGCTCTGCTCCAGGCTGATTAGGCCTCAACTGGAGAATTGTGTCCAGTTCTGGACACCACAGTATAGGACAAGAAGAAATGGACTTAAATTGCAGCAGTGGTGGTTTAAGTTGGACTTTGTAAAACACTTCCTAATTTAAGTGTAGTTAAGCACTGGGACAAATTACCTAGAGAAAATGTGGAATCTCCATCATTTCGAGATTTTTAAGAACAGGTTAGACAAACACTTGTCAGTGATGGTCTATATAATACTTAGTACTACCATGTATGCTGGCGACTGTATTAAATGACCTCTTGAGGTCTCTTCCAGCCTTACGATTCTATAATTCTATGATATTGTTATTTCACAGTTAGTGTCTATAAACAATCTTAGAATTTTTCACAGCAGAAAAGCCATTACAAACCTGAATTGCTATATGAAAAGGGAAACTGAGACACACTACCACAATGCTAAATGCCAAAATACCTACACTGTGAAGAACATTAATACCTATATCAAATTGATGTTAAATGCGTTCCAAATATTTGCCAGAGCTTGTATGGATAAATTAGCTATTTTTATTAGTTCCTTTTAGACTATTGTTCTGATCAAATATTACCAAGGATTTGTAAAGGGATTCATTGTGTCAAAGTTAGATTCAGGACTCACAGTTTGTTAGACCACTCTGTTTATTAGCACAGCGCTCTGCTAATACACCCAGATAATGTGAGCATCATGCAAGACCCACACTACCTTATTTTATACAGATAAAAAGGGCACGAACTTAACAAGAAGACAAAGAAAGCAGAATTCACAAGTTTACCTGAGGCTAGACATACATAGTTAATTTCCTTACTAACTTTTACCAATCTCCGGTTAATGTTCCACCATTAGCTTAAGTGGACTCATTGTTTATGCCTTAATGTTTCTTTTCCTGACATCTGTATTTCAACATTCCTTATTTCTGCTTAAAGGTACATACAGCATGTTGTCAGAGTGCTACCAGTGTGGTGCTCTGCTCTGTTCAATGTTGATATCAATCGGCTAAATGCGCGTGTTCCCTCTGTGTTCTGCCCCAGCTCTGCGCAGATAGCTGACACAGCAGACCCCGAGAGAACCCCCAATGACCACAGACTCTAGTAAGGTACAAAGGCACGTCGGCCAGGTTTATTGTCGAAGAGAAACACAGTCTCCAACTCCCTGGCAAACGAAGTCCAAGGTGCTGTTAAGGTGCAGCTAGCCAGTACTTATGTGCTCCCTGGCAATGGACTCAGCTCAGTCAGTGGCGGGACTTTCCACTGCCCCCTAGGTTGGACAAAGACACTGCCCCAGGGATGCATTCTTATACACAGGTACAAACAAGTTACACATCACTCCTGACGTATTGAGGTGCAACCCTTCTACGTAGCAAGGTACAACCCCTCTACGTAGTAAGGTGCTGCCTCTCACCTTGTACATGTTGGTTCGAACAAAACAATTCTATCCATCATATTACCCTTTTGCCCCTGTCATTGGGATGGGTCAGCCTGTTCCTTGTTATCTGTGTGGAGTGTACAAGTATGTGAATGTTCTGATCTCTGGTGTCCAGTACCTTTTAGGAATGTCTCTTTTTACAGCATCAGCCCTTTCCTTGCCAGCTTCTGTGAGCAAGGCCTGCCTCTGGCTCACAGTTTCACTTTGCTTTATGTTAGCAAAGTCTTGACCATTACCTTAGTTCAGGCCTCAGGCCTCATACCGGGCCTCTGATAAGGATTTATGTTTCAGGGCCTCATCTTACTACACAGCATTACTTTAATCCTTTATATTTTTACAATATAATTCATTCTACTTTCACAATTGACATTATTAATTCCATAATGGACCTTACAAAGAATAAGCTTGTATAGTCAAACATGATTTTGATTAATCATTTCTGTTATACACTGATACTTCTAGCATTGGGTTAGAAGTTGTAACAATACAGGACCAAGAATGGGAAGTTCCCAGGATGTATTCATCAGTGTCTTGAACAACCCTTCCTGCATCAATTTTGTGTTGGGGGTTAATGTTGTCTGACTGAAATGTAACCATATATATCATTAATATTGCCACTGTTAGACAATTGCAACAAAACTTGTATAAAGCGTATTATGTAAGGGATCAATGGAAAAGTTATGAATCACTAATGATTATCCTGTTTATATGCATGTATTATTTTTTGTATCTGAAGTTATGAATATTAGCTGTATACCTCTAACACCATTGTGTTTGTTCGGGGGGAGATACCTATAAGATAGTTTACATCCAGTCGAGTCAGCACAGTGTGAATGGCTAATTCAGATTGATGGCCCATCAAAGACACTTAACTCTCATCATGGGCCATAGAAGAAACTCCTTCTGGCCAGGTGGCTCTTCCTGCAGATGCCTTAGTCTCCAAGGACCAATGACTTACCCCCTGTGAGTCAGCAAGCCATGTAATAGCCTGAGAACTTATACTCCATCTTGTGCCAGTAATATTCCACAAAGTATGCTGTGAGCTTTGGTTTGGGATAGTAAAACTCCAAGCATGTGGCATAGGGTATAAAAGACTCTTGAAACATCTCCATATTCCTTTGTTCCTGCTCTAATTCTCTGGACCATGGACATAGAACTAAAAGGAGCATTCTAATTTATGGACTAAGGACCTTCCAATCCTTTGGAAGTTACCAGAGACCTTTGACCTTACAAGCCGGGAGTCTATAACATCATTCACTGTTACCAACCTGATATAAGCACTTTGCAACGACCATATGCATATGATCTATTAACCGTTTTAACTCTCTTCTTTTCTTTACAAAATGAATCTTTATATTTTAGTTACTAAAGGGTTGGCAAAAACATGATTTTGGGGTAAGATCTGAGTTATATATTGATCTGACTATATGGCTGATCTCTTGAGATCAGAAGAACCCTTTAATTAAATTGGTTTACAATGACTGCTCATCATAAAGTCTAGTGTCTGGGTTGTGAAATAAGTTTGGAATGCCTAAGGAGACTGCAGTCTGGACTTCTTGTTAATCAATGTGGCAAGACAGAAGTTTCCTTTTGTTACTGGCTTTGTATTTCTAATGATAGACTAATCACCAGTATGGGATGGGTCTGCCTTATTTCACAGCAGTTTGTCCTGAATCTGGCATCCTCAGCTGTGACCCTCTGAGGCACAGTGACAATAGCTTCCTTTCAAAGATACAATGTACTTCACATCTGTTGATAGAAAGAATCACAGCGGAATTGTTTTGACAATTATGGATTGTTAGAAACTGTGTCCTTTGAAAAAATCTGAATCCTTCCTGATTTTAAGAGCTGCTATACTGTCCAGTTCTTTTTAATATATCAAGAGGTTAAATTTTGTTGTCTTAGAAATGTTCAAGTACAAGTTAGGTTAAACATAGATGGCTATTCATAAGATGGGAAAAGTTAAATGCCTTATACTGTCTTGCTAGTAAAATTTTGAACCAAACATACTGTTGTCATGAGAGGACTCGTACAAATGATTGGAGTGGGGCTGACAGTTGGTCACCTGAGGGCAGGGCAGTAGAGTTCATACCAATAACCAGAGAAGTGAGAACAGGCATTGTGGGACACCTACCGGAGGCCAGTCGCAGCACTGTAATCACCACAGTGTCTACAGTGGCACCGCAGCGCTGTAGCCCCGGTGTAGAAAGCTCTATGCCTCTCATTTGGGTGGTTTTTTTACAATGGTACAACTGTGCAGTTTCTGCTCACTAAGTGGCTTGGCAGTGTGTGCACCTCAGGAATTACAGCACAGAAAGCTGCTTTACTGCACAGAAACTTGCCAGTGTAGACAAGGCCTAATTCAGCAAAGCAGAGAGAGGGAACCCAGGCTGGCTGAGCAAGAGATGCTCAGGGAAATCCTAGTACATCAGGTGGCATCCCAGAAGGGGGGTCCAATCCGTCAGAGCATCCATTTAAGAGAGTGGTAAATTTGGCCCTTTGAATTAATTCTGTATTAATTAAATAGAAAAACATCTAAAAAAGATATGACTTCTATTACAGACCCCAACCTATTCTTCAAATCAGTCTTTACCACAGTGAATGTTGGGGAGTTACCCCAAACCTATTTTATTCCAGTAATAAAAGTGAGGTGACAAAAAGGAGAGATGTTGGAAGACACTGATACATTAAAGAGGAACAAGTCACCAAGACCAGATAGATGGTGGGGAGGGGGGCTGGCCACTTCTTGCGGGAAGTGGAGTGACCCGCTCCAGCCTGTTCTGCTCCCCTGGCTCCCAGGCTTGGGGGATGGGGGGAATCGCCCCCCAGCCCTCACCATTGGTGCATCTGGGATCCAGGGGAGCGCAGGTGGGGCCAGGTTGCTCTACTTACCAGTGAGTGCAGGCCCAAATGCTTCTGGAGTCCTCAGGGGAGTGGGGGTGAGGCTGGGGCGGAGCAGCAAATTTCCTGGTGACCTACGCAGCTGCGTACTTTGCGTATGGGTAAGACGGCCCTGTATACAAGAGTTCTGAAGGAACTGAAGAATGATGTGGCTGAGCTGCTAAAATTGTACAATCTCTTATTAAAATCCCCTGTTATACCAAACAACTGGAAGGTAGCATGTTTTATTTCTTCATCTTGTAGCCTGAAGAAACTCTTCCAAACCTTCTTATGTTTTCTTACCTACAAAGAGAAAGTGCAGCAATCTTGGAAGAACAGAAGTAGGTATGGCTCCTCTGAAGGTCATCAGTACTGCTCCTTGAATTGCTTAGATGTGCTTCTGCTGCTGGAGAATGAATGGCTCCCTCCAGTCTGGTTCTGAGCTGAGGACCTGAACTCAAATTCCCTTAGAGAAGTGAAGTGTTTTCAATGCAAAATTATCTTCACTCCACAAGTGGGTGCATTATTGTTTGAAAATAAAAAGGTCTCTCTACTCTATTGTTCAAAATGGGTATATTTGTGGGAAAATGGCTAGTTTTGCTTGAAAAGTCTTTGTATGTTAGTGGAATTTTCATTAAAAAGGCCTTTTTTATACCTGTAATAAAATTTACAGATCTTCAACATTTACTATATTTTGCATTTTGCTTCTGCACATATATAGATGCATGAGAGAAAGAAAAGGAACTGCTCATTTATTGTAGGAAATGATACAAGGTTCATGTTAGCAAGAGGGATCAGTCTACACTCATTTTTGTAGGGCGGAATCAGAAGTGAGAGAAAAATACATAAAAGGTTTGGGTACATTTAATGCTACTTCAGCTCCCAGATTCAAAATTTAATGGACACATTTTGAAAACAATGAAGACAACGGTCCATGTGCAATTGCATATTTATATTTGTGAATGCAAATTGAGCAATTGCATATTCAAACTAGGCAATTGAGAAGACCTTGGATATTTAGATATTGATATACTCATGTGTGCATTAAATTATAGCAGCTGTGTGCAAATTCAGGCACATAACTGCACATATATTTTCGCACCTGGGCCCTTGGTCTCAGAATTTCAAAATGTCCATTTCAGTGGATTGCTTGAACTTGTTTGAAACTTTTATGGAATATTGTATATAACATATAGATTCTGTTGTATGAATAAACATCCAGCCTAGAGAACCAAGTCAATTTGTACCATCTATAAAGTCCCTATATATTTTTTTCAAATTGGTACCATAAAAGGAACCATAAAATCAAGTAAAAGCTATATGTTACATCATTCCAATAAGAGAGAAATTTGTGTGTATCACGATTATACCTTCCAGCTCCTCTTTTACTGAAGTTTCTCTGATAACACCCATCATCTGCTTAGTATCTGAAATTTATGCCACCCATGTGTAACACTAGTTATAATCCTTTATAATTCCACAGCAAAATATTCCCTCTTTAAATTGCAAACTCAGATTTCATGATTTAAGAGAGCTTTTTACACATCCTATGCCTACATTGGCAGCATAAGTGTAAAATTATGACTCATAACATGATAGATATATTTATACCATCAAAGTGTTGGGAAATATAGTAAATTAATTAGAAATAAATCATTTTAAACTATGTATCTTCCTACACTTTTTAGCTTGATTACTTTTTAATTTGTAGATACACTCTTCAACAAGTCTTGATTTCTTATTAGTATATTCATATTCTGTTTTCTTCTTTATAGGGCATCTATGCAATTTATTTAGAACTAGATTATAAATTTGAGCAAATTAGATTCTATGTTCATTAAATGTGAACTCTATATATCCAACAAATACATGCTAAACTTTCTGATATTAAATGAGGCATAAACAAAAAACCAACAAAAGGAGAGGTTTATAAATGCTTTTTTGGCATTATGAATCTTTTACTGGTATCAGAAACAGAGATTCATTCAATGTTTATTAATTAATAGTGCTATTAAGTGAAGTGCAGATCTAAACATGCTTGCTAGGACATACACAAAGGCTAAGTCATACTGTTCAAATGGAAGTACTATGGGAGTACATTGTCAGTTCGATGCGCATTGCTTCTGTCATGCAGTCCCCATTAATATGAAAGGAGATAAGTATAGGAATACAAAATTTCAATTCCTCATGTATATCTACGAGTGTAAAGTAGCCAAAAGAAAGTAAATCAGGAGAATATGATTGAGAGAGGTTCATGCATCATTTGATGGCTGCTGTATATGCAGTGAAAGTTACCCTGTTCTATTAAAAATATAATGTAGTTCTCCTTCCCACCAATAAAGGGAATAGAAAATAAAACGTACATGTCCCATTTGAAAAATCTTATCAACTATGTCAATAAACATTTTGATTTTGTTTTTTATACATATCAGGCTGTACACACAAGGTGATATTTACCCCACAGTGCAGACACACAATGACCCGTGTGCCACTGAATCTATTAGCATGGAACTTAAGAGGTGCATAAATCTCTCAGGACTCTACATCCCCGAGTGAATTTCACATTCAGTGCCTCACCACAGTGGCAATGTTTTCGTCAACATTCATGGAGATTCTTTGGTTAGATCATGGCATGTCTTTTTTTTGGGAGGCGATATCAGGTTTGTAATCCTTCTACCAGGAGGTGGCAATTGTCCACATTCCTCGCAACTACATTAGTAATGAATAAGTCACAATTATGAATGCATTAATCAGCCTGCACACAGTGTAGTGTCATTTGGTAACCTCCTTTTGTCTGTCTTACTTGTACTCACTTTTGATTTTTTTTGTATGTGATTTATTCAGCGTAATAATTCATGTTAATTCAAAGTTTCAAAGAAAATATTTTTCTAAAGGATTTGACTAAACATTAAGAATTAAGTACCCATGGCTGTATATATGCTGAATGCATATTAAGTATATTACACAAAATACAGTTAAACCATTAAAATGATCAGAGCGATGTTCTGAATCCATAGTAACTCAGTTTTGAATTTTGACACCAGTCATGATTTAATTGCATAATGAAAGACTGAGGGTGTGGGTGATGGATTGCCACAAGAGAGGGAAACTTTATTTATTGCTTAGAACACACCTGGGTCTCTTAGCTTCAATGTCTGCAAGAGAATGTTCAGCATTTAGCTGGGTAAGAAGACACGATCTAGCCAGTCCTGCCACTGAATCACTTCATTTAAGGCATTTAACTTCTGACTCATTTTTCTTCATCTGTAAAATGGGACTAATGATACTTACTTACCTTCTGTGAAGTGCTCCTATATTTATGAATAAAAAGTGATTGCTGTTGTTACCCAATAGAACACAGGACAAAAAAATGGTAAAGGCTTCAGGAAGAAGTTACTCTTTTTGTAGATCCAAGGTACTTTCTAATCTAAAGCTAGTTGCAGAAATCTTATTCTACCTTAAAGTTCTTGCCCAGATACTCAGCTGTGTTTCAAATGTGTACCAGGTGCCCCCCCGCCAGTTTAAAGCAGAGCAACCTGAGAACTGTTCTAGGTTTTGTCAGCTGCTAATCCCACAAAACAGTTGATACAGAAGTTCAAGATCAGCCAGGCAGAGGGAAAGTCCACAGCTCCTTTCCCTTGACCATGTCCCCTTTGCTGGCTGTAGAGAGATAAGGGATTCCTAAGATCCCAGAAGTGAGTGAGCCTTCCATGAACAACTACACTGGCTTGTGAGCTGCTTTGAACTGACAGACTGATGCAAAGTAACTATGTGAAGTCCAGGTTCTGAACTACTCTCTGCAAATCCTTTAATGAACATTTATTATTAATATGATTACTGGCAAACCAGGTGCCACTCATGACAAGGTGCCCGTGCCCCCAACTGAGCACTGAAAAATACATAGCTATTTGTAGGGAGTACATCAGTGTCAATAATATCCTATTCCATATGCAGCAGCTGAAAATGATGCACCATTGTATCTGGGAAGGCCAAGAATCCTTGTGTATCCCTTCCAGATACAAACATTAATATCCAACTTATATGGGTGAATCACAGAGGAATTAAACTATCCATTGTATTACAATGACAAATTATTCGGATGAGCAAACTTTGAAATAGTCCCAAGAGCAGAGGCAATATGTCTGCATTGTACTGTGCAGTACAAAAGAGAACTGGTGAAAGGAAAAGCTTCTTATACTTACAAAAACACAAAACAAACAAACAAAAAAACCCTCAAACAAAACAAAACCCCCAACAACCAAACAAAAAAACAAAAAAAAACCCAAAAAACAAAAAAACAAAAAACCACCCACTACTAATGGGAAAGATGTAATATGAGTTAAATTAATATACTTTGCACTGCTCATCAGTAGACCTCTAAGTGCTTTTTCAAAGAGGGTGAGCATTTATCTTCATTTAACAGAAGACATCCTTCAGAAATAGGGACTATTGTTTCACCCAGTAGTAACAGTTTGAGAAACCCAGTCTGTTGGAGATTATCTGAGATGAAAATGATACACTTGATCAGAGATACCATATATAGACCTTTATCAGGACTGATCATTGACTACAAGTGTTAACAATCGTAATTGTTCAGTATGCTTAAAGAAATCAGAAACCTCACAGCACAGCAGTGAATGCACTGCAGAAGCTGCATGATGTGATTGCAGAGCGACAGACAGCTTGTGTTTTCTCCCTTGGGTTTACAGCATCTGATGTCTAGCTAGGAGAGGCTACTGAAGTGTTTCTCAAACTGGGGTCACTGCTTGTGTAGGGAAAGCCCCTGGTGGGCCAGGCCGTTTTGTTTACCTGCCCTGTCTACAGATCCGGCCGATTGCGGCTCCCGCTGGCCACGGTTCGCTGCTCCAGGCCAATGGGAGCTGCTGGAAGCGGTGCGGGCCAAGGGACTTACTGGCCACTGCTTCCAACAGCCCCCATTGGCCTGCAGTGGCGAACTGAAGCCAGTGGGAGCCGCGATCGGCCAGACCTGCGGACGGGGCAGGTAAACAAACAGGCCTGGTCCACCAGGTGCTTTTCTTACACAAGCGGCGACCCCAGTTTGAGAAACACTGGGCTACTGAGAGAGAGACACTTATGAGATATGCAATTCCAAAACAGGACAGGCATTTCAGAGTCAGCATTGGAAAAGATGCAAAGGAGAAATGTGTCAGTGCTGTTTGCATCGTGTCTCAAAGAGGGGGTGTATAGTTTTAGTGAAACTACAAGAGTAGACCTGTGTATCTCTGGATATTATTTAAAAAACCTCAGTTATGCACTGCAGATCTGGAGCTAGAATATATGACCTTCAATTTTTAGAATGCTGCTGTTCAATCCGAAGTGAGAAGTGAAGGGGGGCAGAATCCAGGTATTAAAGAAGGAATGTATTCAAGTGCTCAAATTACTGGAGAAGTTTTGAAAATTAGTAGAAATCCCTACACAATATACACACTCGCTAACCTTTTTCTTTCCCACACTCCCTTTACATAGATTTTATGTTCCTTAAATGTGCTGGATTGAGTGCCTGGGAAAGTAAAGTCTATCTAAAGAAGAGGTAGGAATGAAAGCTCCTCTACTCATCTCTACTCATGTTTTAACCATGAGGTGGAGAGATCACATGTATGCATGAAAGCATAGTTAAGTCTCCAAGCCCATTCAAGTCTCTGAAGCATCAGAAAGGGAAAAGCAACCAAATTTATGCCAATTGTGGTGTTTTCTGTCATGTGAGAACTTGTCCTCTAGGACCCTGTCAAGGCAGGGCTGAATTTAAAGAGTATCAGAGGTAAAATATCCTCTTACCCCTTAACAAGTCCCCTTCGTTGTCCCCTAATTTGAATGCTGACTGACCCCTGTAAAGTCAGGGATACTAATAGGTGTTTTCTGATATAATTTCTTAAGATTGTGCATTGCTTTGTGTTATGTCACATCATCTATCCTGTTACACAATACAATGTAAATTAGTCTAATTCAAAGCAATATATAAATACTATGCCTGTCTGGCATTACAGCTCTTGAGACTGAATGGAACTGTTTTGTTAAAAGTAAATAATTCATTAATTAAAATAGAGTGTGGCAGTTTGAGTCTTATGGGTAGCTGGTAATTCATAACAAAGTGTGTATCTCTGCTCTGAATTAGAGCTGGAATTTTATCCTAAGGGCATTAAGCTACTGCTGTTATTGAATTGTAATAGCTGGGGGGAGGGTGTCCTTCTAAAGTAGCTCTGTCCAAAAGATATGTCTTCCTTTATCTTTTTGCTGCTTTCAGGGGCGGCTCTAGACATTTCGCCACCCCAGCATGGCGGCATGCCGCGGGGGGCGCTCTGCCGGTCGCTGGTCCCGCAGCTCCGGTGGACCTCCTGCAGGCCGGACCTCCCGCAGCTTCGGTGGAGCCGCGGGACCAGCGGACCCTCCGCAAGCAGGCCGCCAAAGGCGGCCTGCCTGCCGCCCTCCCGGCGACCGGCAGAGCGCCCCCCACGGCATGCCGCCTCAAGCACGTGCTTGGCGTGCTGGGGCCTGGAGCCGTCCCGGCTGCTTTTGTGAATGGATAAAAAGTATCAATTTTCACTTGAAGTCGTCTTGTGAATTTTGACCAAAAAATTACAGCAATGGTTTATTTTACTCTCGATCTCTTTGCACAAATATTTATACCCAAATGTTCCCAGAGATTAAATGAGTGAACTAAGTCTGAACCCCACCTCCTTTCTTAAAGCTGCCTGTCTCTCTCCCAGCTCACACACTTTGGGGAGTAAAAGTTTGTTATTTAAGCAAATTGATGGCTTTGGGGGTAGCTTTACACATAGTTGCCTCTCTTACCATATTTCTGCTTGATCAATATACTTTTAGGGTCCCAGTGCAGATATGACAGTCCTTCAGAAGCTGTACAGAGGCAAACACAAGACCTATCTACTCACTTAATTGCCACTCAGAGCTCTATTTTGAAAGTCTCCCAAATAAAGAGTAAATAGGCAGCTGTGAGAAATGGAAACAAACAAACAACAAACCTCACCCATTTGCAGGTCAAGTTTGCAAAGTATCCCATTAAAACTGATGAAACACCAGAGAGATCCATGAGATAGCTGCCAACATCACACTTAAGGCACTTAACACTTGTTTCAATAGAGAGCAAATTGCATTTCTCAGGGTGAGTCTACACTGAAAACTTACATCAGCATAGTGATGTCTCTCAGGGATGTGAAAAATCCAGACTATGCACACTATCCCAATTTAAACCTTGGTGTAGACAGTGGTAGGCCGACAAAAGAATTCTTGTGTCAACCTATCTATTGCCTCTCGAAGAGAGGGATTACCTATGCCAGTGGGAGAACCCCTCCTGTCGGTGTAGGTAGTGTCCCCTGCAACTGTGCCACGATAGTATTCCCCTCAGGCTTGGGCTACACTTAAATCTTATAACAGCTTAGCTATTTGGTGCCTGGTCCACACCTAAAATTTAGGATGACCTAATGACATTGCTCAGGGGTGTGAAAAATGACCTAAGCCTCAGAGTAGACACAGCTAGGTCGATGGAAGTATTCTTCTGTTGAGCTGGCTACTGCCTCTCAGAAGGATAGTATCAGAGGGGTAGCCGTGTTAGTCTGGTTCTGTAGAAGCAAAGAAAGAATCCCTGTGGCACTAGATAGACAGACAGATGTTTGCAGAGCTGAGCTTTCGGGTGAATACCTTCTTCGAGGAGGACAAGCAGATCAGAAGGATAGATTAACAAGAGCAACAGAAAACCCTTTCCATTGCTGTAGCAAGTGTCCACACTATGGCACTACAGTGGCACAGCTGCAGCACCATAGTTTTGCTTCTGTAGCTTCTGTATTGTAGACTTAGGGGATGGCTACACTTGCAGATGTAGAGTGCCAGGAGTTAAACCAGCCCTTGGAGACCACAGCAAGGAAAATGCTGCTGTGTGTTCACATGGCAGCTGCAAGCACGGTGGCGTGGCCACATAGCAGCTCTTGCAACACCTCAGAGGGCAGTGCATTGTGGTAGCTATCCCAGTGTGCCAGTGGCTGCAGCGTGATTAGGTCCTCCGAAGCCGCGGGACCAGCGGATCGTCCTCAGGCAAGCCACGGAAGGCAGCCTGCCTGCCGTACTTGGGGCGGCAAAATGCCTAGAGCCGCCCTTGATTCCATAGTAATGCTTTGCTTTGTCCCAGAGCAGGTAAGCATGCCAGCTGTCAGAAACAGAGCTTTGAAAGGGGATATACACAATGAGAAGAGTGGCCTCTTGACTTCAAGGGATTATGGGACATTTCCGGAGGCCAATCACAGTGCAGTAATGCAATACGTTGTCTACACTGATACCTGAGCCTTGCCAGTGTGGATACCTCAGGAGTTAGGGCGCTCAGGGCTGATTTAAAGCGCTCTAACTTGCAAGAGTAGCCAAGGCCTTAGCGTTAGTTGAGATTGTGAAAAACCACACACTCCAGTGATATAACTAAGCAAAAAAAACCCCCAATGTAGATGCAGTTATGTCAACATGGGAGTGCTTTAGTCAGCATGAGCCTGGTCTATGCTACAAAGTTAGGTCGATGTAAGTTGACTTGAGTCAACACAGTTGTGCATGCGTCTATCCTAAGCTTTGTGTACCACCGACACCCTGTTACAGAGACACAGTAACACAACATCCCTGAATGATGCAGAGCCACAGTTGAGCTACTTAGGTCAACGCAGTGTGAGTGTAGGCACTGCATTAGTTGCGTCAACCCTAACAGTCTACCTGCAGCTGCCTCACAGAGCCACAGTGAATGCTCTAGTCACAGTGTTGAACTCCATTGTGCAGGGGTCACAGAGACTAGAAGCCCCTCCTGTGCCCTTTAAAACACCCATGTGTTTTTGAAACTCCTTTTTCCTCACACCTAGCAGCTCACCTTTGTTGTGTGCAATTAACCATGCCAGCTTCCACACACAGAGAGATACTAGATTTTGTTCTGCCTGTAACAGGCAAGAAGTCCTGGAGTTCCTTGGCTTGCAGGGAGAAGAGGTGCTTGCACAGATATGGAACAGCTAAAGAAATATTGACACTTATGAGCAGATTGAATGGGGAATGTTGGCAGAGGGTCACAACAGGGATGAGTAGCAGTTTCCTGTGAAAGCAAAGGAACTTCACAAGGCATACCACAAGGTGAGGAAGGGCAAAAAGAAGTCTTGCACTGGAATGCAGATCTGCCACTTTTACAATGAACCGCATGCCACATTTGTCAATGACATCAGCAGCAGGGCAGACAACTGTGAATTCCTTGGAGGCACCCAAGACAGAGGACTCTGCCATGAACAGTGAGGAGGAGGAGGATAGGGGAGACACGGCAATTAACTTAAGCCATTTGAAACTCCACAGGAGTCTATCATTTCTGCCAGGTGAGTGCAGACATAGAGGGAAAGGGAGTTGGGGTAAGTGGATATATGCATCATTCCTTGCAATGTTTTTATGTATTTGTTGGTTTTTGTTTTTTCTTCTCCTTTCCCTCAAATCTCATCTCCTTCTCTCCCTTTCTTACGCTCATCCTTTGTTTTCCATTTAAAAATGCCACCCAGCCCATCTGCAAGTTCAAACTTTTCATTGCTTTACTGGTATAATGTTAGAAAATAGGTTAGGAAATGCATTCTAAAAAGTGTTGTATGGCTGTCTGGTTACATAATCCTGTGCTCAGGTAGAGATTAAACAAACGGAGATAGAGTCAGCTGTGACAAATTGTGGGTTCTGTCTATACTACTTCTGAATTGTGGATGATATTTTGAAATTTTATCATGAAAATACTCTGTCATCAAAAGCCTATACAGAGGTGGTGCCACCATGAACTAGCAGGGCCGTGTCATGTCTCTACCAGGCCAGAGACAATGGTTAGTAATCTGCCTTATAAGCATCTATTCAAAGCAAAACAACTTGAGACAATGGGCTTACTCTAGGTGGGAGAAGACATGGCTGCCTCTGTCTGAAGGAAAGGGATATGAGAGCAGTGGAAAATTACCAAAAGGTAGAACAAAAGCAGCAGGTGACCCCAGTGTTACAAGGTTACCATACGCCTGGGTTTGCCTGGACATAACCTCTTTTTTGAGCTTCCTTTCTCTGCCCCAGCAGATTTTTCAGATTTATCAGGAAATGTCCAGGGTTTTTGCAGAGCAGACAAGCTGCAGCTCATAAAAATGCCTGATAGGCCTGCTTTCCGATTGGTCCCTTCCTTGCATCTGCAGCTGATTGGTCCATTCCTCTGCAAGCCACAGCTGCCAGATCCCTCCCACCCAGGCTCCAGCTACCAGCCCTGGGGAGTGGATCCCACAGGGAGGCACTGACTGACAATTGTCACTGTGTCCTGGGCTTGCACCAGCTGCCTTGCCACCATTGCAAGTAGTGAAAATTCCCCTCACCTCCCGTGAGTATCCCTGTGGCAAGTACCCCTCCAGCACTCTCAACTGTACCCCACCTCCAGCTGCCCCTCTCCTTCCCCCCTCAACCCTCTCCCTCCTTCATCAGTGTCCTCTTTTTGGGAACCTGAAATATGATTGTCCTGCCCTAGCAGGAGTCTATAAAGGTACTCATAGGCGTGAACTTGGAGACAGGGGAGCCATTTTGCCACAGATTAATTTAAGGGAGGTAGTTGCAGGGGCAGGGTAGGGACTGGGGTGGAACATAGATGATCTATCACAATACTTTAAATAATAAATGTGTATTGACCCTTTAGCTTTGGAGCACCTCAATACAGCACTGCTCTGCAGCAAAACACATGGTGAGTATGGCCTGGGGGAGAGGAGGGGAGTGTCCTCTTAGTGGAACATAGATGATCTCCCAAGGACTCCCAAGAGAATGGTGAGATAGTGAGAGACATTGTGATTAGGATTTTTGTTTTGTTTTGTACTCTCTTGTGCTTTCTGTAGTTAAAAATAAAGAGCATAAAGTTGATATAATAAACAAAGTGTGTGTGTGTGCATGAGTGTGCATTGACTGCTTCACTACTGCTGTGTGCTCCTAAGAGACTTAAACTGTAAACCAGAAGTTTCGCACCTCTTGGGTGGAGTTCTGGGACAAGGATGTGTTCTGGGTGAGGGGTGGGAAAGGGTTCTAAGTCCAGAGGAATCTGAAGGTTCAGTGCTGTACCCAGAAGGGCTAAGTGGCTGGACAGCAGGTTCCAACACTCAAAAGGAGGGCAACAGAGAGAAGATCTGTGCTCTGAGAGTGTGCCTAGGGACCCGAGATTGGAACGGTGACTGGACTCCCTTCACATTCCAGAAATTTATGCTCTCCCTCCCCCCCAGTATTCCATAGCCCAGAGGTTTGGATTCCCCTCACAGCAGTCCTAGTGGGTGGCCAGGAAGGGGTGACCCCTAGGATATGTGACATCTGCCTCTGCTTTTAATTTCTTTGGTTTGTCGGGCTATGCAGGGGTGGGGAGCATGCAGAGTAATTTGTTTATCTCAGGGTTTCTCAAATAGGGGTCCCCGCTTGTGTAGGGAAAGCCCCTGGCAAGCCGGGCTGGTGTGTTTACCTGCCCCGTCCTCAGGTCTGGCCGATCACAGCTCCCACTGGCCACGGATTGCTGCTCCGGGCCAATGGGAGCTGCTGGAAGTGGCGTGGGCTGAGGGTAGGGTGAACAGATGTCCCGATTTTATAGGGACAGTCCTGATTTTTGGGTCTTTTTCTTATGTAGGCTCCTATTACCCCCAACCCCGTCCCGATTTTTCACACTTGCTGTCTGGTCACCCTAGCTGAGGGACTTACTGGCCGCCGCTTCCAGCAGCCCCCATTGGCCTGGAGCAGCGATCCGCGGCCAGTGGGAGCTGTGATCGGCCGGACCTGCGGACGGGGCAGGTAAACACACCAACCTGGCCCACCAGGGTCTTTCCCTACACAAGTGGCAACCCCTGTTTGAGAAACCCTGGTTTATCTGAATAGGGATGTTCCTTTTATCCTCTTGAGAGATCTCGAAGACACTTTCATGGAAATACTCTGCAATCCTCTCCCAATGATTTCTAATGATAGTAGCTTTGTTTCTTCCACTACAATAGGGCACCTTCTCACACCACTCTGTGATGAAATTGGCTGGCACCATTGTAGTAAGCAGGCTACCAGAATATGTGCCAGGGATGCCAGTAGCAGTTGGGTTCTCTGTGCCTTTGTCACCCTCAGGAATGAGGTATTACCTAAAATCCCCACTGTCTGTGAATATAGTTCCAATATATTCTCTGTTATTTCCCTATATCCATTGCCAGGAAGGGGGCCTAAATTTTATAACAACATGCAACAGGACACTCCCCTCCTCTCCCCCAGGCCATACTCACCATGTGTTTTGCTGCAGAGCAGTGCTGTATTGAGGTGCTCCAAAGCTAAAGGGTCAATACACATTTATTATTTAAAGTATTGTGATAGACCCAGGCCAGTTGGGTACAGCAGAAGGCAGATATACTGGCCACTGGATTAACAGTTTTCTGTTCCCTGACTGACCAGAGCAGGGGCTGCTCCAGGCTAATGAGAACACCTGACTCTAATTAACCTGCAAAGAGTCAGGTGAGGCCATTTAGTTAATGTGACCACATGACTCTAATTAAGGCCCTGCTGTTACGATAAAAAGGGCTCATTCCAGTCAGGCAGGGAAACCAGGGAGTCAGGGAGTCAGAGGAGAGGAAGTGCGGCTGGTTACTGAAGACACCCTCAAACCATCATTAAGGGAGCCCTAAGGTAAGGGTGAAGAAGGGAAAAGCAGGAGAGCTGTGGGGAAGTGGCCCAGTGAAATGTAGCAACTCTGGCAGTGAAAGGTTGGCTGCCAACAACTGCTACCATTAGGGTCCCTGGGCTGGAACCCGGAGTAGAGGGCGGGCCTGGGTTCCCCCCCAACCCACCACTACAGGAACAGCTCCTGGAAGGGGAAGTCAGGTCCCTGTCAGGACAGGAGGCTGAACAGAGACTGTGGGAGTTCTCTCACCAACCTCCTTGCAGCCTATGATGAAAAGGGCTCAGTAGACTGTAACCCTGGCCCTAGAGAGAGAAGGGCTACATGGAGGGTCACAGTGAGCCACTGAGGCTAACATAAACCGCCTAGAAGCGCAGGACCCACAGGAGCAAGGTCAGAGCTCTGCCACAGTATTTATGGAAGCATCAGGGAATTTTGAGACTTATGTAGGCACCCTTTACTAGAGGGGCCTCTGAACTTTATTGGGAGTGTTCCAGGAGAAAGGCCTTTGTCCTGCAATCTAGCCTTAGAGACTACAACTCTCATGATGCCTTGGGGAAAGAGGGAGAGACTTCCTCATGCAGGGAGAGCAGGCAGTGGATGCCATTTTGTGAAAAGAAGTGAGATTGCTGCTGTGCAGCTCGGTCCATACCAGGAACTGCTGCTAGGAAGCCAGAAGCTGCTGCTGAGAGCCTGCAGGGGCTTTGATCAAGCAGGGAGCCTCAAAGGCTGTTGGTGGCTTCACTGGAGCAAGGGCAGAGACTGCTGCTGTGCCCAGAGCTGACTGAGGTGGGCCTGGAGTGAAGGAACTGTGAGAAACCCCCACTCTTGTTTGGGAAAGTACTTGCAAGGGAAGGGGCACAACAGAGCGACGGAGTCTGAGGAGATGCAGAATGATGTTCCCACTGAGCTGCTGACATTTGGTGGAGCCAACTCCAATCATCAGAGGGGTTGTGCAGCTTGTTGACTTGGCTGGACTGATACACAGAACCACCAGAGTGCTGTCTCCAGCTTCAAATCTCCAAGCACGCACACGCAAGCAAGTATCTAGGACTCTGAAACCCAGAGGAGTGTACACTCCAGGGTGGGGTAAATGGTGGCAGTGTAAATGCCAGTTACATACGTTTAATTTATTACCATATACAATATTTATTAATTGATTTGATTCAATTGCCCCCTGTGGATTTAAATTAATAGTGATATATAATCTTAGACTGTTATACCCCGATTTTTTAAGTTGTTAAGTAAAGGTGTGCTAACTCTAATGTAAGATATGGGATGTATATTTTTTATAATTGGTATTTTTGAGTTACACCAATGCCACAGATTATATTATTATTATTTATTATTAGAATAGCTTTATTCCTGGAAGTTCCCAAGGCACACATTTGAGTGCGTACAGGGGCCAGCCAAGTGGAGGCACTGCCAATTTTAAATTTGTTTAGGAGTAAAGGGACTGCAGCAGAGGGGTGAATAGAGGATTCCCACCTATCCAACAGCACCACTGCGATACTAAGGATCTTCCTTAATGTCAACAACTTCAGGTGCCCAGGCACACAGGTGAGTGTTGCCTGCTCCCAAGTAACCCACTTATCTTTCCTTTTCCATTGTGACTATAAATCTAATGAGTGTATCTGTTTTTATCAACAGCTTCTGGCATTGTGGCCTTGCGGGGTAACCGCACTTTGTCCACTGAACGTCTGACCCTCATCATAAGGAGAAGGAAGAAGACTAAGGAGGATATGTTTTATGAGTTCTTTCAAGTCACTATTTCCTTGGACCATGAGCAAAGGACTTGGAGGGCCTCTCAGCATGTGACCATGATTTAGTTGGGGATTGGTCCTGCTTTGAGCAGGGGGTTGGACTAGATGAACTCCTGAGGTCCCTTCCAACCTTGATATTCTATTATTCTATGATTCATGGAGAAGGACCGAGAATGGTTGCTGCAAGAGGCAAAAGGAGCAAGAGGCACACTGGGAAAGTGCCAGGACATAACAGGACTGTTCAGGCAACAAAATCAAATGTTGCAGAGCATTATTGACCTATATACGCTAAGATCCCAGACATAAGCAGTCTTTTCACTCCTTGGAGAACTCCATGGTCTCAGCTCCCTAAACCCTCAATATACTATGTACACCATGGATGTACATCCTTATCCCTACCACTTCATACTGGGAGAAACCAAGGAGAACCACAGCTACACATATAGAACCTCTAAAAACCACAGGTCAGTGTATAAGTATCCACAGTGGACTACATTGAACTACTGTTGGATACATGGGCATACATGTTGCTGTTACTTCTGTTTTCTCTTCACATTTTAAACTATAGTTCACCTCGTTAACATTGTTGGTAGCCTTTTTTAACTTGTATGTGTGTGTTTGTAATTTAATTTTATCATCTGCTCTTTTGCACACAATAAAGTTTAAATCAAAGTATCTTTATTAGTTCACACAAAGTATTGCAGAATACATAGTGGGAGACACAGACCCAACCATATTTGTAAATGTGCACCAAGCAGTACATAACCAAGCAGTACAGCAGGCAAAGACTCACCAATCTGTAATCTAAAGCATACAAGCCAGACACTGTTTCATGAATTCAAGAGAGAATATTATTGTGGCTGAATGTTAAAATGTTCTTGTAAAGCCTCTCTCAGCCGCATACCTCCACATTTGGTTCTTCTAATAGCTATTGTGTCTGTCTGTTCAAATTCAGCAGACAGCCAGTCTGCCTCATTCCTCCACCCTAGCAGCAGCTTTTCACCCTTCACCTCACAGATATTATGCAATACACAGCTATAACCATTGGGATTTTTTTTTCTCACTGAGATCCAGTCTAGTGAGTAAACAATGCCAACATCTCTACAGAAAGCACATTCAACAGTCATTCTGCACCTGCTGATCCAGTAGTTGTATCTTTCCTTGGTCCTATTGATGTGACCAGTATAGGGCTTTATGAGCCAGAGTAGCAAGGGGTACAGTGAGGCCGCCATAATCACTACTGGCATTTCAGCATCACCAATGGTAATCTGTCAGTTGGGGAAGAATGTCCCTGCTTGCTGCTTTTTGCAAAGTCCTGTGTATTCAAAGATGTGAGCATCATGTACTCTTCCTGATCAGCCCATGCAGTTATCAGTGAAGCATCCCTAGTGATCCACTAGCACTTGCATACCCATATAAAAGTATCTCTTTCTGGTGAAGTACTCTGTGACAAGGTAGGCTGCTTCATATCATCTATCACTCTACCACTGTTCAGGAACCCCATTGCTGCAAATCCATCCACTCTTTCCTGTACATCACTGAAAGTCACAGTCCTGTGTCGCAGAAGATATGTAATGGGCATATACTTTTGGATCACAATGGCTCCCACTGTGGATTTTCCAACTCCAAACTGTTTGCCCACTGACTGGTAGAAATTCTTTGTTGAAGCTTTGCACAGTGTAATTGCCACTTGCTTCTCCATTGTAAATGCAGCTCTCATGCTGGTTTCCCTGCATGGAAAGGCTGGGACAAGCTTAGCTCACAAATACAGAAACATGGCCTTTCACATCCCAAAATTTTGAAGTCACTGCTCATCATCCTCAACCTGCATTACAATGCAATTTTATCAATCAATGCTGATTTCTGGGGCCCAGAACCAGTGCTCCACTGTGCAGAACTGCCTTCTGAACAGTAGCAGCAACTTGGCATTTTTCCCCTATGTCCACTAGCATCCAGTTATTGTGCTTAACAATCTCTGAATCTTCCTTATTGTAATCTGAATGTAGAGGTACTGCCTCAAACTCTACAAATACCAAAGAATTGTGTATACTGAATCAGAAACACACATGATAATTATTTTGAGCGCTAATGGGACTTAGTGTCTGTTAGAGAGATGGCGGAGACAGAGAAGTGCCACATGGGTGTGCGGGAGTTTTAAACAAGGTATAAAAAATATGAGATATGTAAAGTACTATGGGTTAGAGAAAGTGACATGGTGGAAATTCAACCCCAAGCTCCCAGAAATCCCAGGGCAAATTACTAATATCCCACAAAGCACTCCATAAATGTCCCAAAAGGCATTGTGCTGAATGATGGCACAGGGCACACTGAGCTATCTACCCCTGGTGTGCTGCATTTTACATTGAAGCCACCTGATGAGTACATGCAATGCTGACACATTTAATCCAGTGTGCATGCATCTGAGATATTATATACGTTTTGGTGGCTGTATGCCCACATAACTTGCATCGACTGAACTTTGTAGTGTAGACACAGACTCAGTAGCAAACCACTTCTTCCTTTAAGTGGCTGATCCACAGCCCATTGAAATCAATGTTAAGACTCCTATTGACTTCCATGGGCTATGAATCAGGCCCCCAAGTCAACCAAGCAGTGTATTTAATTGGTTCCATGGGGAGGGAAGTCCAGGCTTTCTCAGACATAAGCAAGGATTTTGGGGGGAGAGGGAATAAAAATGGGGGAAAAGGGAAAATTAGAAGGTTTGTTTTAGCTCCTTTCCCACAAAAGTACGACAGTCCTAACAAAGCGGCTTGAGTAGTAAATAAGAAATGTCAGCTTCTTTAAGTACTCATTGCCACTAGGCATTTTAATGACTCCATTTAGCACTGCAGCATTTTTTTTCAGCCAAATAACTTGCTGAGATAGTTACACTCTTTGCCACTGGAGTTTTTATTGAAAAAAAGGAGTATGAATGCCTGGGGATTTTGTTCTTAAAACAGTTAGAAGACAAATTTTGGATACAGTGTTAAAGGGGGAAAGAAAATTAAAAAATAAAAGTTAGTGATGGAGGCTGAGGGTGAAGGAGAGAAACAAGGGGAAAAGCTAATGAAGGAAATTAAATGGATTGGGAATTACTCTGTGGAACAACAGTTGGTGGATAATAAATCTTTGTGCTGTAATGCACAAATGCTGAACAATAAAAACACTGAGGTGATAGAAATGTCATGATACATTTCTGGTAAACATAAAATTTAATCTACAGTCTGTGGAATGCTGGAAAGATTCTATTATTTTCAAGTCAAGAGCCAAAAATATAACTTTGCTTGCATTACTCTTTATTCCAGCATTTTAGATGTGATTCAGCTACATTTGTGTATCTATCTTGCTGGTTTAAGTTTCTTTAACCTCATTCTCTCATCAGCTATATTCTGTAGGCACCACAGTAGATTTTCTCCTAATCTTTGTTGCTCACCAGTGCCTTGCACTAACAAAATATACATTCGTCTTTCTCTGCTAATGTAGCAGTGACATTTCATCAACACAAAATATATGTTACCAATGTTTATAGATAGATTTTATCATCACCATCTATGGTTGATTTCTCCATCTTTTATGTTATTAATGCATTAAAAAGTGGAATTGTCCCACGCACCCTAAAAAATATTTTGGTATTGCTGTCAATAAATGCTACTACAGTATCTGATTTTCAGGTGTGCAGGAATATTTTAATACTTGCATTACTCACTCCTGAGTTGTTGTTTTTTTTCCCCAAATATTTCCTACTATTTTTAGGGGACAATTTAGGGGAATGTGAGAATTTAACAGGGCTGTGAACATTTTTCTTCCAAAGGAAAAAGAAAAGTCAATAGAAAAATGTTCTTTTCCATTTTCTCTCACCAAAATGAATTCAGTTTTCTTAATGGGGTTTGTATGGGAGGAATTTTTACTCAGTGTAGTACCCAAAAGGTTGTCTGTGCAGCAGCAGTAGTATCTGATTCCCTCTTTATTCTGACACTTGCTAACAGATTTGCAAATATGCTGGACATTGCTAATTACTCTCTCTGGGGTATTCTTCTGGGATTTCTACTATGTGAACAGATTTTTTTTAGAACTCTTTTAAAGTTAATTGTGATGGGAAGTTACTGAAGTGCTCAGTTTGTAGAAACACATAGGTATTACTAAAATATCCTTAGGTAATTAAAGGCTCATGTCTGGCACAATAATACTAGAGTCTGGCATCCCTCTCTGGGATTTTAAGGGGTTGCAGTCCAATTTGTTAAGCTCTTTGTTGCTAACAGGATATAGTGAAATAGATCCCTTATTATTAGGCTGTTATTTTAGCCCTCTTTTAAAATTCTTAGCTATCAACGAGGGGAAGTCCTCGGGGGGACTCTCATGTTATTGGGGAGACTCCTGGATGACACGATAGCAATCTAGTCATTGGAGGAAACCAAACTCTCACTCCAAGGTATTTAAAAAGTGTCTTGTCCCAAGCATTCCAATCACCCTGTCTCCAACTGCTGTGATGATTCTTGCAGGTGGAGAAAGCAACGTTCTTGAGGACTGAGAACAGACTGAATTAGACATATTGCTCCCATGATGCAGTTTTCTTGGCCATCAAATGAAGAGTGGGGGTTACTCAGCTTGTAACTGAGGTTTTATAGCTCAGAAGGCTTTGTATTGTGTAGGACTGAGCCCATAAATTGTAAGCAGGGAAACTGGCAGTACGATTTTTGTTACAAGAGTTCTGAGTACACTTAAACCCACTTAACATCCCCTTAAATTTACATCAACATTTCTTGACATCATCTGGGACCTTCACAAGCAAGCCAATTTGGCCTTTAGATGAAAATTAAGTCTCCAAATAGGAGGCACCTTTTTCATTTTTTTCCATGCTACAAAGTCAAATCAGAATTCCATGTTTTTGTTTCACATAGTTGTACATATAAAACATGCAACTAGACTGTAAACATAAAATTATATGGTATAGTTAATTGAAAATTATATAGTGAAATTAATTGCAGAAACTATCTGCAAAATATACAAAAATTCACAGTAACTGCTGTTTGGAGAAGGAAATCAGTGACTTTTTTCCCTTGCTATCTGTAAGGAAGTTATTTTCAAAAGAGTCTTACCCTGGCTTTCATTTATGAGTGCACAACTTTGTGAAGATAATTTTTTTGTAAACTGCAATTTGTATGAGCAAAGATAACAAATAAACTCCATTTGCCCCCCAGTTACATGGACAAGTGTGGTTTGTGTGTGCAAATTCTCTGCTTTGTGAGCTCAAGTCATAATGCACCAACTCCTGTGCGAGTCCAAAAAAGGTCATATTTTGAAAACTTGTCCACAAACAAGAAATTGATTAATGTTCATTAGTATAATTTGAGCTTAATGCTGAATTTGAGCCAAATTATTTGCTGCATGGAGAAAAATTAAGACTAAGAAAACAAACTCTCCCAACTCTGAGAAGTGAATATCCATAACTAACTCTTGGATGACATCTTTTATCTTTCCTGCTCACAATTGTGCGAAACCTGATCCTGGAAGCTATTATTAGCTATTATTGAGCATTACTGGTAAAAATTCTTTTGCAAAAATGTAATTTTTGTTGTCTTTGAATCCAGTGCCAAAAATGTAGGTTCTGTTTTACTTCTGGGAGCTGAAAATTGTTTCCAGTGAAGCATGTGAGAAGTCAAATTTGTTTTCGTACAAAAAATCTAATTTGGGAATTTTGAAAAAGTTGCAGGAGAAAGAAATTCCCTCAATGCTGTACGCTCTAACAGAACAGACACAGAGCTGGGGATCCAAGTTGTCCTAAATTCTCATCCCATTCTGCCACTGATGGGCTTTTATAATACTTTGTATGTGTACAGCCCTTCACATTGCTTAATATCATTATCTGTTTAATAAACCCAGGATACCAAGGAGTGCTCACTTAAAAACAAAAGATCTAAAATTTCACAGAAGTTTTGGTGAAGTTGAAAAGAGGCACATTTTCACTATTTTTATTACAAACATTTTGCCAAATATGACAAATAACAAAAAGCAATGACTTCCCTGGGAGAGTCAGGTAAAGCTACAGCCTTGAAAGTTAATAACCTGCACAAGGAGACTCACAGAACATAAAGGTGGCATGATGGTAGAAAAAAGACCATCTCAAAACACAAATCAGACCTAATTTTATCTTACTACGATCTTTGTTTTGCCTTTACCTCGGTTTTCTGTTAATTTTGTAATATGTAATTCAGGTTGAGCATTCAAAGGCTAATATATCAGTGGGTGCTTGGTCATATTTTTGATAATTCCTATCAAATGTATATTGCCGACATTTCCCCAATGAATCCATTTCCACTCCTTAAGTCATACTTACATTGACAAAGAAAGAGAGAAAAGTCAATTCCTCATTTTTATTAGCAAATATCCATGAAAAAACTACTTGAGCCACATTCGGTTCCAAGAAGGGATGTTGCTAGGTGACTGGGAGGAAGCTGTGCCCTCAACCTACAGCTAAAACAGATGAGTTTTTGAAGAGACAAGCAACTATTTAAGTAGCGCATTTCAAAACAGAAACATTTTTCTTTCAGGTTTCTTCACTCACTTGAATAAAGCTTCTGGGTGAAACATCACTAAAGGGAACCTAATGGGAACTGTGTTATCGGTTTGTGGACAAATGTTGCTATTGGTAGTAGTAGCAGGATCTATAATATTTTTATTAATCATTTGTATTATGTCAGAAATATGCTAGGCATTTGACAGACAAATGCAAAGAACTTCTATACAAATGATGGAGTTGTAGACAGAGTAGAGATGAGATGCAACAAGAAGCAGGCAAGTGAGCTGTAAAGTATAGCATGCATCTTATTAGTTCTGCATTTTTTTTCTATGACAGGGAAGACTAGGATTTATACCTGGTGCAGGCTTTTGATAAATATCTAAATGAATGGCTACTGTAGCCATATTTGCTAAACAGCTGCTATGTTGTTAATAGGATTTGAAGTTGTACAAACTATACTTTAAATATACTGCTTGGTTAGTCTTATAGTTATAGGGCATACTTATTACATTAGAGCTGATCAAATAATTGGTCAAAAATGTTCTGGTTTTCCTCAAATAATGTATTTACATATATTTGTCATGATTCACTGAATAGTTTATTCAACAAATAAAGTCAAAATTTATTAAGGGTTAGATACTTATGACTTGGTTGAGAAGCCAGCCAAGACCCTGATCCTGGAAACACGTTACACATGCTTGATTTTATGTATGTGATTAACTCCATTAAGGATGTTACCTGGGGAGGGGGAATATGGCAAACCTCATTTGAATGTACCTAACAATAAAGATAAATGCAGTCTGAGGAGACTGTTCTACAATAAGTGAGACAGTTTGAAGAACATTACTTGGGCCTGAGTTCAGCAAATATCTATGCAGATGGTTAAACTTATGAGTGAGAATAATTCTCTTGAACTGAGACCCCTTGTTTTATAATCCCCTGTAGAAAAAAGCCTCCCAATACTGATTTCATTTATTTCTTTAGGTAAATTAAAATGAAGTTTGCAGGGTTTTTTTCCTAGTAGCATTCTATTTAATATGCAATAAATGTCAAGGGTTTGAAAAGCCTCTAAAGACTTTATTACAGGGCTTGTCTTCATGTAAAGCGCCATAGCAGTGCAGGTGCTCTGGTCCAGCTACATGGCTGTAGCAGGTCAGTGAAGATGCTCCTGTGTTGATAAAAGAGTTCTTTTGTGTCTGTGTAGTTAGTTCATCTCCCCAAAAGGTGGTAACTATGTCATCAGGTGAAGTTCTCCCATTGACATAGAGCTGTCTACATGAGGGTTTAGGTCGTATACCTACATTGCTCAGGGGTGTGAATTTTTCACACCTCTGAGTGATGTACTTATATCAAAGTAGATCTGTAGTATAGACCTGGCCACAAAGTTAGTCTGGGTGATTCGTACCTTACTTAGCCTATCATGGATATTAGCAGCCATACTGTAAACCATACCTGAGTTACTATGTCCTCACTGGTGTTGCACTTAGCTTTGTGTATCTCTAGTTCTGCAGTAAACTGAGCCACTCTACTGGTATGTCTACACTGCAACTCGGAGGTGACATAGCAGCATGTGTAAATCAAAGCTAGCTTGAGTGAGTCCTGTTCTGCCAGAACTTCACTGCTATTGTTACTCGGGCATGCCTACTACACTATAAAGTTAAGATGCCTTAATTTAAGTTGACACGTAGCCGCCCCAGTAATTGTGTTGGTTGGGCATGTCCACATTATTGTCTCACTAGCAGAACTTGTATTGATGCAGAGAAAGGTGCACTACGGGTAGCTATCCCACGGTGTAACTAGCCACAAGGAGGTTTGGGAAGAGTTTGCAGTGCCTCATGGGACCAAAACATTGCCGCAGGGTGGAATGGGAACATGGCTTCAACCTACAATGATGCAGTTACCTCCCCTACTCTGATTTCAAAGGCAAACAACCCATACTCTTTTCATGCTTGTTTTTGAAAGCCTGGCTTAGCTGTGTGTATGCCATAGCCCGAGAAGCATAGACCCTGCTCAGGTGTGCACTACAAATGCATCACACCTTATCCTGCAGTATTTCCAGAGCCAAGATAGGAGTCGTCAAGCGGAACATTGAAATTTCCTTCAAGCAGCCCTGCTCCAAACCATAGAACAAAACAATTCCCAGCTGCTGCTGGCAGTTGTGCAGCTGCTGAACATAGTGGAGCAGGGGTGGCTCCAGGCACCAGCACACCAAGCTCATGCTTGAGGCGGCAAGCTGCAAGGGGCAGCCTGCCGGTCGCCATGAGGGTGGCAGTCAGGCTGCCTTCGGCAGCATGCCTGCGGGAGGTCCACTGCTCCCGCGGTTTTGGCAGCAATTCGGCGGTGGGTATGCCGAAGGTGCGGGACCAGTGGACCTCCTGCAGGCATGCCGCCGAAAGCCACCTGACTTCCATACTTGGGGCGGCAAAATACATAGTGCTGCCCCTGTAGTGGAGTGCTGTTTTTGGTCCCAGGAAGCAAGCACTGACTGGTGGAATTGCATTGTTATGATGTTATGGCATGACAAACAGCAACTGCAAAGCTTTCGAATGCAGAAGGCCACTTTCCAAGAACTTTGTGCAAAGCTTTCCCCAGCCGTGAAGTGCAGCAACACTAAAATGAGACCTACTCTGACAGTGGAGAAGTGAGTCACAATCGCTCTGTGGAAACTTGCAATGCCAGACTGCTATCAGTCAGTGCAGAATCAATTTGGAGTTGGTAAATCCACTGTGGGAGCTATTGTGATCCAGGTTTTCAGGGCCATTAATTGACTTCAACTAAGAAGGGTATGACTCTGGGCAATGTGCAAAACATAGTGAATGGCTCTGCCACGATGGGGTTTCCTAACTGCAGTGAGATGATAGATGACATGCATATCCCTATCTTAGCACCCGACCACTTTGCCAAAGAGTACATAATCAGAAAGAGATACTTTTCAATGGTGTTGCAAGCGCCGGTGGATCACAGGGGGCATTTCACTGTCATCAACGTGGGATGGTTAGGAAAGGTGCATGATGCATGAATCTTTAGGAATAAAGGTCTGTTCAGAAAGTTGCAATCAGTGACTTACTTTCCATATTGCAAAATAACCATTGATGATATTAAAATGCTAATAGTGATCCTGGGAGACCAGACTACCCCTTGCTCCCAAGGCTCAGGAAGCCATACACCTGTTACCCACAAAGTCAGACTCCAGGCACCCACTTGTCAATGTGTCTGTTTTGGTAGGTGAAAAGGGATGGCCTACCCAAGAAGAATTGCCAGGGTTTTACTAAGGGTTTCCCTCTGACCCTTGGAAAACTTCCCTGGGATAGACTACTCTGTTGGCCTTTGGGAGGACATGGATACAGACCTTCCAATTGAAGGATTGACACTGAGGCAGTAATTCTTCAAAAAAACAAAATAATCTTTATTCAATATACCTATATTCCCTGATTCAATAAAACTTAAAAGCATGTATCAAGAAACATAAGAACATAAGAATGGCCATACTGAGTCAGACCAAAGGTCCATCTAGCCCAGTATCCTGTCTTCCGACAGTGGCCAATGCCAGGTCCCCCAGAGGGAATGAACAGAATAGGATCACCAAGTGATCCATCCTCTGTCACCCATTCCCAGCTTCTGGCAAACAGGGTAGGGACAGCATCCCTGTCCATCTTGGCTAATAGCCATTGATGGACCTATCCTCCATGGAACTTATCTATTTTTTTTTAATGCTGTTATCGTCTTGGTCTTCACAACATCCTCTGGCAAGGAGTTCCTCAGGTTGACTGTGCATTGTGTGAAAAAAATGTTTCTTTTAAACCTGCTGCTGTTAATTTCATTTAGTGGCCCCTAGTTCTTGTGTTATGAGGAGTAAATAATACTTCCTTATTTACTGATGTACTTTAAAAAATGCTATTACTTTTTGAGCCTTTGGCTAGCTCTTCTTCAAATTCTTCCTAATTATATTTTTACATTTCATTTGCCAGAGTTTATGTTCCTTTTTATTTTATTCACTAGGATTTAACTTAAAAGTTGCCTTTTTCCCTCTCACTGCTTTTTACTTTTTTGTTTAGCCATGGTGGCACCTTTTGGGTTCTTTTACTAACAAAACACAAATCCCATTTGCACAGGTATGCATATCAATGTGCCCAATACTGCAATATTATACAGTTGGAAATAGCTTTTAAGCTTTTAGCTTTTTATTCTACATGAGGTAATCACACACATGTGGAATGCTGAGAGCAAGTTATTATTTAAAATATTAAAGCTGTATACATCGTAACAAACATACATACTCAAACATTCAACTTTATTATCTCAGGCATACACACTTAGACAGCTTATTGGTTCCTTATACTATGGTCGTCATGCTTACTTCTCCCCAATCTTCTTTCCCTCTGATCTGTGAATGGTCCTTTTGCCCTCCCACTTCTTATCTGTCACAGCTCTTTCCCCTCTTTAGTGATTTCAGCTCTCTCCTGATCTTCCTTCTTTCTCTCCTGCTTCTCCACCTCCTCTTATCTTGACTGACTCAAGCCTGTCAGCTCTCTGCCTTATATAGAGGGTTTGGCCTATTCTGATTGGTCGTTTCCTCAATAATTATCATTACCATACCCATCCACAAATCATCTTGAAGCCTTCTCTGTTGGTCTGTTCTTATGACCCAGTCACAGCTGCTGTTCTTATCTGTCAATCATAGCCGGATCTGATTGGAAACCTGAACCATGCTTGGCTGATTCCTACCTTCGGGTTTTGGAGTTACCTTTTCCTAACATGAGTCCACACCCTCCCTACTAACAGACCAGTCAGTGGCTGAACGTTTTAAAATACCATCTCACTGTTCGTGGCAGTGTGCCAACATTGATCACACACTTAACATTACCAGATTTATAAAACTACAAACCATCACCTTATTTCTTTAATATATACTTATTTGTTCACTTATGTATCTTACTGTGATGGTTTACTGCTGCCACTATATCTTGTACCAATTTAATTAATTTTATTTTGGTTTTTCCCCTTGGTTCATGGCGGCAAAGCAGTGTTTTTCAGTGCTGTGCTTGGAAACAAAATAGAGCAGCTCAAAACCCTTCTGTATCACACCAGCCACCTGGACAGCAGCAAGAAGCGGTTCAACAAGAGGCTGAGCAAGTGCTGAATGGTGGTAGAATGTGTCTTTGGACGTTTAAAGGGTTGCTGGTGCCTTTATTTGCTTACTAGGTTAGACCTCAGTGATCCCCATTGTTATTGCCACCTGTGTGCTCCATTGGGAGATACATTTCCATAGGAGTGGGGCATGGGGGAGGATAGGCTGGCAGGTAATTTTGAGCAGCCAGATACCAGGGCAATAAGAAGAGCCCAGCAAGGAGCTCTGCATCTCTGGAAGGCTTTGAAAACCCGTTTCAGTATTGAGCCACAGTTCCTTCCCATACCATCCCCTCTGCTGCATCCTTCTCCCTAACCCCACCCCCACCCCTAAATCTCTGTGACTAGAATAAATAAAGAACATTTGATTCTCAAAACATTTATTTTTATTGCACACACAAAGAAACTTAAAGAACAGTAAAATCATTTAACCTTGGGCAAACGGTGTGATAAAATTGGGAGGGGAGAAACCAAGTCAGCTTGTCTGTGGAAGTGCAGTAGTCTTGACCATCCAAAGTCTTTGAATGGCCACCTTTTGTTCTTGGTACCCTTCCCTGGTGTTGAGTGGGAAGGATACTGAATGCCTCTCCATCCACCTCCTGGAATGTTTTGGGGGAGGGAGACTGGGAAGGGGGTGATGCTTGCAGGTGGTTCTGAAGGGACTGCAGAGGGAGTCTTGCCTCAGGCTGCTTTTCTTGCAGCTCAACCAGACTTCTCAACATGTTGGATTGCTCCTTCATAATCCACAGCATTTTATCCTGCATGACATGCTCATCCTCATGGGATGTTCTCCCTGCTCTCCATGTCCATGTCCAGTTTTTCAGACAATGAAATCCTCCAGGTTCTTAGCTGCATCTCAGCTGTCCCACAGGTGTACATTATCTTGCTGAACATGTCATCACACCTCTTCTTTTTCCACCTTCTAATCTGATCTGAAAACCTTTGTACTGATGTGGAGGATGTGCTGAAGGACAAGCTTTCCACTATAAAGCAAGCAAAGCATAAGGCAACCATTGTCAGTGCATACCTTGGGTCTAGTTCAAGGATGCTATTTAAAAAACACTCCCCATATAACACTAAAGTGCAAGCCAGAACATAATCAGAATCTCTAGCTATTCAATGAACCAATTTGCTGTTGCAGCCATGGTGACTATGCCCCAGAGGCATGTGCAATGGACTTTGTGCTGTAACTTGTAAACAATCTGTGTTGGGAGCACAGGTGGGTAGGTGGCAATGCCCCTTTCCCTTAGCAACATAGATGGTGCTTGGAGACCAGGGACCAGCATTAAACCTCCCAAACTGCATTCTTTGCCCGCAGTGGCTCTGGGGAGGGGAGGGGGTGTTGCAGCCATGAGAGAAGACAGGAACCCTGTCCTCACTTAACGCTGCTGATAGCAGTCACCCTGGGCTTGCAGATTCTGAAGTCAATGCTGATCCCTGCAACCCAAACCACAGTCATGTTAGGGAAACTGTAGTTGAGGGACTCAGAAATTACCATGGTGGAGGGTCACATGTTCTATTGTTTGCAGTACAAGTGCTTGTAACGAAAATTTCCACCGCCTCCCCTAGGTGACCCTATGTGATATCAGTCTCTTGAGGGTAACAGAGGTGGCAAGGCAGCAGATGCTGCAAGCGTCTGAGTACAAAGCTGGTCCTAACGCTGCTGCCAGTAGAATTAATACTGGAGTGATGTGGGAAGGTATTCTCCTGTGGTAGAAGAAATAAGACAGTCCTCCCCAGAAACCTTCTGCAAAGGATTGCAAAGTACCTCCATGAAAGTTTCTGGAAGAGCTCCATGGAGGATTCCTGGGCCATCTCTGTGCGCATAAACAGTCTTTTCTGTGGTGGGGGAGGAGGCAGGCACCCTCCGCATAGTGGACACTGGGAAGCAGATACCCACTGCACCTCACTTTTTCTTCATATTACAAATAAAATATAAGCACATGTAACCTCTACAGTTTGGTTGCAATTGCATACTTGCCTTCTCTGGCATCACACTCGGCCATTATGCTATCCTACAACTGACTGGACTGCTCTGGGATCAAAAATAGGTCCTAGCTCTTGGGAATAATGAATCCCCCATTTGCCTATCTGCCATTATCACTTTTTTAAAGACAGCAACTCTTACTGAGGGATGTTTGTTGATGCTCCCTCTAATTGTATCAGGAAAATTGACAGAAAAGTGCTTTGAATTTTGAATAATCAATGTGTTTAATTTAGCCTTCAAACTATTGTTTAATAGGTACCATTCTCCTCCTCCTCTTCCTCATCCAGAATGTCCTCCTTGTTTTTACCTGAGGTGGCCTGGGACTCAGACTCTTCTGAGGTATCCACATTGCGTTTGGGGGTATTGGTCATTTCACCACCAAGACTTGCATGCAACTCATTGTAGAAGCAGCATGTCTGTGGTGCAGAACCAGAAAAACTGTTTGTCTCCCTTGTCTTCTGGTATGCCTGCCAAAATTCTTTGATTTTCACATGGCCCTGCTGCATTTCACTGATGTAGTCCTTCTTCACCATACCTCACGTGATCTTTTCATAGATGTCAACATTTCTATGGCTGGAATGGAGCTGTGCTTGCACAGACCCTTTTCCCAAAGACCAATAAGATCCACCACCTCCTGTGTACTTCAGGCTGGAGCGTGTTTGTTGTGTTGTATCACCAGGATCACCTAGGCTGCCGAGTTCTCTACAATGGTCAAACAGGAAATGGAAATTCAAAAGTTCATGGAGCTTTAAGAGGGGAGGGGCTGTTTCCTGTGTACTTGGCTGCTGTACAATGCAGTTGAAAACAATCACAAGAATGGTCACGAGCATTGTGGGACACCTTCTGGAGGCCAATCAGTCAACTTACACAATGATGCATCTATACTGCCTCTCTGTCGACTTACCAAAATTAAATTACTATCATGGAGGTGGAGTCATTAAGTCAACGAATTAAGTCAGCGGAAGGGACCTGGTAGTGTAGATGCATACATTATTAGGTCAACATCAGACAGCTTCCGTTGACCTAAGTTTGTAGTGTAGACTAGTCCTGAGACTAGCTTTGATGTAGCTACACATGCTTCAGTCATCCCTAGGATACTTTCCCAGTGAATGGTGGGAGCATGTGTCTATTTTTCTGGGCCCATGGGGTGGGGGGAATTGTGGGAAGGGATTGGAAGACAACTATCAGCCTCACTGCAAAGTGGATGGGTTACCACCCTCAGTGAAAGCTGATAGCACTAGTTTTGCCAGCTAGTTCAGACTGAAAATGCCACTAAACTCATGTGAGAGGGTATTATGTGTGGATAGGAAGGGGGCTAGGGACAACATCTAAGAGCCCAGGCTAACACAGTGAAGACATGCCCTAAGGAATGCATCTTCCCTAAACACTAGGAAAATACATTATCACTTTTTTAAAGACAGCAGCTCTTACTGAGGGATGTTTGTTGATGCTCTCTCTAATTGTATCAGGAAAATTGACAAAAAAGTGCTTTGAATTTTGAATAATCAATGTGTTTAGTTTAGCCTTCAAACTATTGTTTAATTGGTCAATGAAAAAGAAAGCTGTTTGGCTCAGGACTTTAAAATGTTGGTCAGGGACAGGCTTATTGGATATGTTAAAATCAGTTTCTCAAATATCCGTCTAGATCCATGCTTTTGCCTTGTCCAGATCTTTGGCTGCCAGCCTTCTATATATAATTTATTTTTAGTATTGTATTGTATTGTATTCTCAAGATTTCCTCTTTATCTCCCCCTTCTGCCTCCAAAGGCTCATGCTATGAGTGGCCTTAGGGAAAGGAGGTCTGGCCATGTCTCAACCTCAAAGACAGAGTGCTACTCAGTGTGGGTTAGACTATGCCTCTAGGCATAGCCCAACATTAAAGGCAGGTGCAAAGGTGCTTCATCCCCTAAGGGAGCACTGAGATGCCTTTTGCCTCAGACAACTCTGCTAAGGCACAATTCCACTGGTGGGACACGGGGAAAATAAGTTGCAGCAGCTCTTAGGGACTGTAGCTTACCTTCTTTGTACATCCATGTTTCTGAAATTAATCTATGAGCTGCTAAAGAAGAATCTTGGGCAGCTTAGCCCCAGCCAAATAACTCTCCAGGGCTGTGAGCAAACTGATGAAAAGAAAATTTATATATGTGTGTTTTATTTATTATATCTAGACTTGTGTATCTCTTGGGCTTCTAATTAAAGACTAATGGGGTCTAGACTCATCTGCAAATCTGCCTGTTTTGCTTTCACTGTCATGTAACCCATAAGGATAAAACTGTAAGTCCAGAATGCCAACATGGCTTGCACTCTGGGAGAGGGTATATTTAAGCTATTGGGGAGCCTGAGGCATCAGCACTAGTCCCAGAAGCTAGGCAGGTGGATTGTGGAGGTGTTAGCTCTCAGACGGTGGTGCTAGCCAAGAGCATGAGTATGCCTAGAGCATCCAGTGAGGGGCAGTGCCTGGACATTGCTCAGATTCAGAAGGCTTAAAGGACGCAGGGTCCAGTGATACGTGACCAAAAGACAACATGTTGGGGGTGTGCCCAGCCAGAGTGGCAGCTCAACCAGGGCTGTGTGTAGGGCAAGGGCTCATATGAGAGCAATGTGAGGTCTTGTCCAGTGAAGCTACTTCATCTACACTTCTCCCAGACCATAACTACCTAGTTATTGAGTGCCTAAGCTCACAAGCTGACGCTAGCTGCATAATGCACTATCATACACCACTTGTTCGGCATCTCTAGATTTGCATGTATGTATTCAAGCACAGGATAAACAAACTGAAAAGCCCTCTTTCTCTTCAGTTAAGAAGGAATATAGCCATTCTCCTACAAATGAGCTATTAACTTTCTGTGATTAAATTTTCAAATTCAATGTTGGAGGCATATTGTACGAGGACCAAATACATATTTCCAAATACTGTGTATTTTTCACTAATTTCATCCCAGTATATTAATGCAAATGTAAACAATACACTTCAGGCTATACTAGGTATATTTATGAAATCTTATTTGTCACTTTTTATTTTTTTTTCCAAACGGTGTCACTGTCTTTTTTCTCCCTCTTTTTGGGTTACTGGGAGGGAAATCATCAAGTTGCAGCCTTTAAATTGTGCCTGGTTTTCTCTTCTTAGCTTCTGCCTGAAAGTGTGTGTGGTTATACTCCCCTGCCTCAAGTTCTGTGTAATATGTTAAGAAAACACAATTCATATAAAGTAGATGGAAACTTTCTTTTCCTTTGCTTTAGTGTGCTATGGTACCCCATTGTTAAGAAAGATGCTTGCTGTAATGTTGAGACAGCTTAAATTTTCTTATACTATGAGCACATTTGCTTGTTTCTATAACTGACTTTATAAAATCTACTGTTTGGAGATTGTTTAGCTGAATGGCCCTTTAAAACTCCTTTAAAGTAATATATATACACAAGTTGCTGCAGGAAAGTAGTATATTGGTTGAGTTCTAGAAGCATTTTTGGGATCCTGTCCAGCCAAATAATCAGCATCATATATGTGTAGGCTGTGACGTTATTGACATGAACTGTGACCGTATAGATAATTGCTGCAACCAAGGTCCTATAGTTGCACCAAATTTTGTACAAAGGAAGTCAAGTTAGATGTCTATAGAAAGGTTGTAATTTTCTGGTTATGATTATGCTGTCTGTCTGTCTGTATCATTTATGTATTTGAAGTTATGAATATTAGCTATGTACTTGTGTTTGATTCTAAGTAGCCTCAGGGAAGCATTTGGTCAGCTTCTTGAGAAAGGACTATTCTCATTAAGTGCCCAATCAAGAAACACTCAACTGATAATGGACTTTGGGAGACGCCAATCCACACCTGAGCTTTCCTGGGAACATGTAAACAATAGCATCAGCCTGCAAAAAGCTGAATCATTCATGGACATGTGACTTGCCCAGGTGGCTTAAAAATCCATCTTGTTGCTGTGATTTTGCACAGAAGAACAAAGGGGATTCTGCCCACAAGAGCGAGACTATAAAAGGCCTTGGAAGCCCCTCCATTTTGACCTCAGCTGGCTCAAGAGATGGCCTCTCCACCTCCAAGAGATGCCTGAAAGAAACAAAGGACAGTAACTACAGGGGTGTGAGTGATTGCTGAACCCAGACTAAGAAGGAGTCTAGTCTGTGAAAGAAGCTTATTGGAACATCTCTGGGGGATGAGATTTAATCTGTAATCAGTTTCTTAATGTATTAGGCTTAGACTTGTGTGCTTTGTTTTATTTTGCTTGGTAACTTACTTGGTTCTGTCTGTTATTTCTTGGAACCAATTAAATCCTTCTTTTTATACTTCAGAAATCACTTCTGCTTATTAATTAACCCAGAGTAAATAATTAATACCTGGGGGAGAAAACAGCTGGGCATATCTCTCTATCAGTGTTATAGAGGGTGGAAAATTTATGAGTTTACCCTGTATAAGCTTTATACAGAGTAAAACAGATTTATTTGGGATTTGGATCCCATTGGGAGCTGGGTGTCTGGGTGCTGCTTCTCCTCTGAGCTGTAGGACTGACTGGAAAACCAGAATTCTGTTTCAAGAAAAATTGAGATTTTGGCAGTTGGTTTTGATCTGCATCAGGAAGAAACTAACACCTTTTGAAATGTGTCATGAAAAAAAACAGAGAGAGAGACAACACTGAGCTCATTAGATGCTATAAGAAGGGATGTTGGTGATTGTGCGATGATGTGAATACTGAGTTAACACCGGAGCATGGTACTAGGAAGCACTGAGATAACAAAGGAACTGCCTTTTGTAATAAAGTAAAACAGTTCATGCATATCAGTAATAACAAATTAATTAAAGCATGCATGTATAGACAATATATCTGAATTTCAGTTCAACTTACTTGTGTGTTTAAAATACAGGAATAGTAGCCAGGAGATCTGGATTTATTCTCAATTCTTCAACAGACATGCTGTGTGCCCTTGGTAGTCATTTAACCTTTGTTTGTTTCATTTACTTATATGTAAGACTGGGATAATAATTCTTACCTGCCTCTACATGAATTATATAAGGCTTCATTTATTAATGTTTGTAAAATGCTTTGAGATCCTCAGATGGAAGGTGCTGAAAAAATTAAAAATATATGCAAGAGACAGTAATTCAAGAAATCATGTCACCATCAAGATGTGGTGTCACTACTTTGGGAACCAGTAATGAGAATAGCAAGATTTATGGAGTAGCTTACATTGATGAACTGTGATGAGTTCCCTCTGAATGTATGGGCACCCATATATACGGGTATCTGAATTTCTGCATCATCTCTGCTTTTAAATGTTTTCTAGTGTAGTTTCAGTAAACTACAGAAATAATCTTTAGTGTAGATAGATCTGAAATTATATAGCAAAGAAAGAAATTTTTTTGGCATGAAGGGAAAACTGTTTATTTCTTAAAGAAAATAAGTTGAGCAAATAAGTTGGACCTTTTCAAATTTCACGTTTTAGGGGGGAAAATCACCTCTTTAAATTATACATGTGCACATCAAATTGTTCCATATTTCTGAATCTCAGATTCAGTGTCTTTTTCACTTCCCTACAGAGATCCTTAGGTTAATACTGCAGCCCTCAATGTTTCATCTTACTGTCAGGGGGAAAAGACAAACAAACAACAACAGACTTTGTACAGCACCACTTTATAAACGCTTTTGTGGTTTCAGCTCCAAGAGCTTTGTGTTATGTTACTTTAAAAAAATAAAGGGCACACAAGCACTTCTTTCTCTAACCTTTATTTACAACTATTCACAGAAATGATTGACAACTAATTGCCTTAATTCATCCATAACTTTCTTCCACAGTAAGTGTAAATCTAATCCAGCCCATCACAATATAGTTGCTGTTCCTTTCTTTTAATCAGTTTCTTAATCCTAGGTTTGTAACATATCAGCACTAGAATGTTTGATGCTACTGCTGCTGGGTTTTTTTTAATGAATTCATGTGCTCCTGCCACTTTTTGTTCTCTATGAGCATTCATGTGATTGAGTTTCACATGCAAATGATAGTTTTGTAGGAAACTAATTTTAAATTTGCTCATGAAAGTACTAACTCCAGAACAGAACTCTCCCATTCAGGAAACTGAAACAATAAGAACATAAGAACATTAGAGGGTCAAACCAAAGATCCATCTAGCAGAGTATTCTGTCTTCCAACAATGGCCTGTCCCAGACGGTACCTCCCATAAGGCTCTATGGAAATATGCTTAGAATGTGTTTTATGCTACATATGCCATGTAACATATATCCATAAAGATTATGATCTACTGAATGTATTAATCCTATTTGCATGCATGTATCATTTTTGTATTCAAAGTTATGAATGTTGGCTGTATATTGGCTTGATTTCTAAATAACCTTAGTAGAGCATTTGGTCAGTTCCTGGAGAAAGGAATGCTGAAATTAAGTACCTAATGAAGAAACACTTAAAGGACAATGGATCTTGGAATGCTCCAATCCACATAAGATGTCTACTTGAGGATGTTCAAGGTAACATGTAAACAATGGATGCTACCTGTAAAAGCTGTGAGTCAGGCATGGACATGTGACTTGCCAAGGTGACTCCAAAACTCCATCTTGGAGCTGGACTTTGCATAGGAGTGAGGAGGGAGTCTCCTTCTGTTAGCACACTTCTGTTAGCTGCTTTCAGGTAAACCTGCAGTTTTGGGGCAAGTAATTCAGACCCTGGGTCTTTGTTGGAGCATATGGCAGTCGTTCCATACCCCTAATCACTTTTGTTGCCCTTTTCTGAACCTTTTCCAAATCCAATGTATCTTTTTTGAGATGGGGCGACCACATCTGCATGCAGTATTCAAGATGTGTGCGTACCATGGATTTATATAGAGGCAATATGATATTTTCTGTCTTATTGTCTATCCCTTTCTTAATGATTCCCAACATTCTATTTGCTTTTTTGACAGCCGCTGCACATTGAATGGATGTTTCCAGAGAACTATCCACAATGAGTCCAAGATCTCTTTCTAGAGTGGTCACAACTAATTTCGACCCCATCATTTTGTATGTATAGTTGGGATTATGTTTTCCAATGTGCATTACTTTGCATTTACTTTGCATACCTTCCTGTATGGGCTCCCCTTTTCCCCAAAAGTTTCCCCAGGTCCTAGTAAATCTAAACCCCTTCTCCCTACACTAGTGTCTCATCCATGTGTTGAGACCCTGCAGTTCTGCCTGTCTAACTGGCCCTGCATGTGGAACTGGAAGTATTTCAGACAATGCTACCATGGAGGTCCCGGACTTCGATCTCTTATCTAGCAACCTAAATTTGGCCTCCAGGATCTCTCTTCTATCCTTCCCTATGTCATTGGTACCTACATGTACCACAACCACCGGCTCCTGCCCAGGACTACACATAAGCCTATCTAGATGTCTCGAGATATTTGCAACCTTCGCGCCAGGCAGGCAAGTCACCATGCGGTTCACACAGTCATCACATACCCAGCTTTCTATGTTTCTAATGATCAATTCCCCCATTACTAATATCTGTCTCTTTCTAATAACTGGAGTTCCTTTTCCTGGAGATGTATAGAATCATAGAATCATCTGGACTGAAGGAGGGTCCCAACTATGGGATTGTTTCCCTCTGCTCCAGTTGGGTGTTCTCTTTCCCTGAGGCTTTCATTCTCCTCTACAGCACAGAGGTAGGACAGTTCTACTGTGTCCTGGAAAGCCTCATCTAAGTACCTCTCACTTAGCTCCTCCAGCTCATCCACCCTGGTCTCCAAAGCCCATACATGGTCTCTGAGGGCCAAAAACTCCTTGCACAAATGCACACATACACCATCTGCCCATAGGGCAGGTAATCATACATGCTGCATTGGGTGCAATAAACTAGGTAGCCCCCACTCTGTTGCTGGACTTATGCCTGGATTCTCTTTTTACTCTTGAAGCTTGTTCCTTTATTGTTGTTGTTTTCTTTTTATCAGGGGGTATTTTGGGCTTTAAATTTAAAGAAATTTAAGGAATGGTGAGTGTATGTAGCCCCTCTTCAACCCCCCACCCCCATCTAAACTGCCTCACAAAACTCCCCTGTTAGCTGCTCCTGTTCACTAGCTCATCTGGTCACTTAGGAGTGGGCTTTTTAAAGCCTTGCTCTTCCTGAGTATCCCTGCCCCCTGGTTAAGGGTTGATGGGTGCTAAAGGATTTAAGGATCAAAGCCTTGTTAAGAAGCTTTCAGCTCAGCCTTGCCTAGCAAGCTGCTAGGCTCAGCAGCCATATGGTCAGCACACGGTCCCCCAAACAAACAGACCACATGATATATTTCAGTCCAGCAGCAAACATTCTATAACAAACACAAATACACACACAACAGACAACAAGCTTACCCAAAGGGTCACATAATCACTCTTCCTTCACCTAGAGAAGTCCCTCGCAAAATTCCCCTGTTAGCACAATACCATGTGATTTATATATAATAACAATTAGCAAACACAGCTGATCTGGAAATATGGAACACTTACAGATAACTACCATCACATCATGGTTTTAATTAAAACTTGCAAAAGAAAATCAAGGAATTTTGAAAAACTAATAACTTTGTGAGACATCACAATCTGTTATTGGATGTTCTTCTCACAGAAAAAGAGGCTGCATTCCTTAGATAAATTATTTGTTGATAATTAAGTCCTATCTGCTGAATTTTGATGTGGCTACCTGTGCCAAGTGAAGAGAAATTGGGGAGTGTTGCGCTTGAGACTAACCACCTAGCTTCTGAAACCAGGCTACTATTTCAGTAAAAATGGCTCTTCAGCTTAGAATATTGTTGACCCTTCATGCTGCATGAAGATTCCTAGTAAAAGCCAGTCTCTGGAAGCCAGCTCACCAACATGTTTGGTGCTGGCAGCAAGAAAACACCTTATCAGAGTTGGTTATTGGAATGTGAAAACAATTTTTCACACATTAAAGATCTGTGTACTAACCCTGACCTGGCACTAGTACCTGCTGCAGCTATGACACAACAGCATATAATGTGGTCCTGGAGAGAGAGACGGACAAAGAGAAAGCAGCTTGAGCTTAGGAGAGGGCATGGAATCTGCCCAAAACAAGCAGTTGGACCAAGCTGAGAGAAGAGGAAGGAAGTAGAGGGCTCTGGAGTCTGAGCTAGCAGATGAGCTGGCATAGGAGGTGAGGTGATAGAATACAAGAAGAATAGAAGAAGAAAAATAGGGGCCTGGGAAGCGAGAAGGAGGAAAATAGGAAAGGTTCCAGATCAGAAGTATAAAAAAAACCCAGACCTGGGTATGTGAGCAGACACTATTAGAGAAGAGAAGTGGAAGGAAATAAAATCTATAGACACAGAAGAGAGGGAGTATCAAGGGTAAAGAACTGAAAGTAAATATAATTGGTGAAGAAAAGAATTGATCAAAGAACTGTGTTAGATGAAAATAGATCCAGAAAAAAGTAAAAAAAAAGTTGCTCAGGACCTAAAGTAAATGAATAGAGAGAAAGACTGTTTGAATATCTATTGATGGAATACAGTTCAAAGGTGCCTAATGGGCAAGTGAGGACCAGGAGGTGGGGCACATCGAATCAAAAGAACACTTCAAGCTGAAGAGAGGCAAGAGTGGAGCTGGATTTACAGCCAAGGAGAGGAAACGTTGATTCTTCTCTGAAGTGACACAGTATATTGTTGAGTAATCTCTTTTGTTCTTATTAATAATAGGCATTTGGTATTAACTGCAAAGAGTAAGGATAAGTAGTGTGTACAAGCTCACAAAGGTTCATGTGTTGGTAACCTAGAGTTTATTATTATAAGTAGTAAGTACTTGGTAATTATCTATATTATCTATGCTCTTCACAATGTTTGGGTTTTCCCTTATAAAGTTCTAAATAAAAAATTATCCCTTTTGTCTTGGTTTGCCTTTGCCCCTCCTCACAATTAGCATAGCCTCGCCTAGCTGGGTCACTGCAACTACACATCACAAAAAGGATTTGAATCTGTGCAGGGAAACCCCACTGGACTGCAATGTCAATCACACAGAGCTATACTCCAACGGAGATACATAGTGATGAGGACAAATATAAGTTCTGTAGTGGCCTCCGAAGTGTGATTGATAGAATACCAAAACATGATTTACTCCTTGTGATGAGTGACTAACACTATAATAGGATGTGATAACCAAGGAATGGAAGGAGCCTTGGGGAAGCATAGATTGGAAATCATTATCCAAACTAGAGAGACTCATTAAATGATTTTTTTTTCTGACCTAGATTTGCATCACTCTGTTCCCTCACAAAGATATACATAGAGAAACACAGAATTCACCAGAGGGCAAAACAAAAAATCTAGATTGATCACATCTGCATCAGCTCCAGATACAGGTCAGCTGTCCAAGACACAAGGGCATAGCAAGCAGTAAATGTCAGCAGCTACCACAATTTTTGTGTTGCCAAACTGAAATAAAAACAGAGAACAATCAACTTTAAATAGAAAGCTGCTGAGAAAATCTACCATACAGAAATGAAGAGTACTGTGAGAAATTCTAACCTGAACTAAGATTAGATTTGATTTGAGGCACTGCCAGAAGCAAATGAAGGTAACGCTGACTGGACCTGAAGAAAAATGGGCAGAGACAATGTAATTCAAGCTGCAGTAGTTGCAGTTGGATATCAGCATAGACCAGGGGTCAGCAACCTCTGGCACACGGCTCGCCAGGGTAAGTTTGTTTATCTGCCGTGTTGGCAGGTTCAGCCGATCATGACTCCCACTGGCCACGGTTCGCCGTCCCAGGCCAATGGGGGTGGCAGGAAGCATCGCAGGCTGAGGGATGTGCCGACTGTGGCTTCCCACCACCCCCATTGGCCTGGGACGGCGAACCGCGACCAGTGGGAGCCGCGATCGGCCGAACCTGCCGACGCGGCAGATAAACAAACTGGCCCGGCCCACCAGCGTGCTTACCCTGGCAAGCCGCATGCCAGAGGTTGCCGATCCCTGGCATAGACAGAGCAAGAATTGGATAAGCCAAAAGACATGGCATCTTATTGAGGACAAAAAAAAAATGAAGGAGAAACTCCTGAATGCTAAGACCAATCACATATTGGAAAAAGCAAAGAAGGCGTACAAGAAAGGAGATAAAGCCACACAAGGAAAGATAAACAGAGATATGTTGAAGACCTAGCAGCTGAAGCTGCTGCTATGATAGGAAACCGCAGAGTCATTAACCAAATGACTAAAACCCTGTGTGGAAACTTCAAAACAGGAAATGGCTGTTCAGTTAAGTTGGGGAGCCCTCCTAATCAGTGGAGACATGGAATAGTTGTTTCATAGACTCATAGACTTTAAGGACACCCATTCTATCTCCCCTCATTTTCATTTTGTGAGACTAAACAAGGCAAGCTCCATAAGTCCTCCCTCAGAAAGTAGGTTCTGCATTCCTCTTATCACCTTAGTAACCATTCTCTGCACCTGTTCCAGTTTGAATTAATCTTTCCTAAACATGGTAGACCAGAACTGCACACAGTACTCCAGATGAGGTCTCACTAGTACCTTGTACAATGGTACTAATACTTCCCTATCTCTACTGGAAATACCTCTCCTGTAGATTGCATTGACTTTTTTTATGGCTGCATCACATTGGCAGCTGATAGTCATCCTGTGATTGACCAGATTTAAAGTTTAAAGTTGACTCAGATTTTCTCTTCTGTTGCTTCCAGCTGATACATCCCCATCTTATAGCAAAAAATCTTGTTGTTAGTCCCTATATGCATGATTTTGCATTTTGTACTATTTATTTTCATCCCTTTTCTATTACTCCAGTTCTCAAAGTCATCCAAATCTTGTATGATATTCCACTTTTCCTCTGTATTGGCAATACCTCCCAACTTTGTGTCATCCACTAATTTTATCAGCACATTCCCACTTTTTGTGCCAGGGTCATTAATGAAAATGTTAAATAAGATTGGTCCAGAGACCAATCCTTGAGGAACTCTACTAATAACCTCCCTCCAGCCTGACAGTTCATCTTTCAGCATGACCCATTGTAGTCTCTCATTTAACCAGTTACTTACTTACCTTTGATTCACATATTAATCCACATCTTCTCCAATTTAACTAATAATTTCCCATGTGGAAGTGTATCAGATCCTTTAGTGAAATCCAAGTAGATTAGATCTACTGCATTTCCTTTGTCTAGACAATCAGTTAACTTCTCAAAGAAAGAGATCAGGTTGATCTGGCATGATCTATCTTTTGTTAATACCATGTCGTATTTTATCTCAACTACCATTTATCTCTGTCTTTAACTACTCTCTCTTTCAATATTTCTTCTAAGATCTTGCATACAATTGAGGTCAAACTAGTGGAACTGTAGTTTCCCTGATCACTTCCCCCTCTTTCTTAAGTATAGTTACTATTTTGGGCATTCTTCAATAATAGGGTCTAGCCCCTGATTTCATTAAAAATCCTTTCTTTAATATTCTTGTATGGAGACTATCTGGGCCTCCTGATTTGGTCCCACTAAACTGTTTGAATTTGGCTTTCACTTTAGATGTGCCAAATTCTACTTCCATGGCCTTGTTCCTATCAGCCACCCTGTCACTACCCTGAAAATGCCTCATTACCCTTATTAAAAACTGAAGCAAAATATTAATTTAGGTGTTGGGCCATACCTAGATTATCCTTAATCACCACCTGATCTTCAGTGCTTAGCAGTGCTACTTTTTCTTTCCATTTTTTCTTCCACCCTACCCGTCCCCCCAAAATGGGATAGAGAATAAGATGGAGAATATCTTATTGCCCTTATATAAATCCATGGTACGCCCACATCTTGAATACGCCTCATCTCAAAAAAGATATACTGGCATTAGAAAAGGTTCAGAGAAGGGCAACTAAAATGATTAGGGATTTGGAATGGGTCCCATGTGAGGAGAGATTAAAGAGGCTAGGAATTTTCAGCTTGGAAAAGAGGAGACTAAGTGGGGATATGATAGAGGTATATAAAATCATGAGTGGTGTGGAGAAAGTGAATAAGGAAAAGTTATTTACTTGTTCCCATAATATAAGAATTAGGGGTCACCAAATGAAATTAATGGGCAGCAAGTTTAAAACAAATAAAAGGAAGTTCTTCTTCACACAGTGCACAGTCAACCTTCGGAACTCCTTGCCTGAGGAGGTTGTGAAAGCTAGGACTATAACAAGGTTTAAAATAGAACTAGATAAATTAATGGAGGTTAAGTCCATTAATGGCTATTAGCCAGGATGGGTAAGGAATGGTGTCCCTAGCCTCTGTTTGTCAGAAGATGGAGATGGATGGCAGGAGAGAGATCACTTGATTATTACGTCTTAGGTTCACTCCCTCTGGGGCAGTAGACAGGATACTGGACTGGGTGGACCTTTGGTCTGACCCAGTATGGCGATTCTTATGTTCTTATGTTCATTTATATGTCTAGAGAACCTTTTGCTATTGGTTTTGAATTCCTTTGCAAGGTCCACCTCTGCTTGGCTTTTGACAGTTCTCACTTTTTTCCTTATATTGTCTGACCTCCAAGAGGTAGCTTTTCCTGTTATTCGTTGATTTTTTTTTCAATTCCTTGTATGCTTTCTGCTTTCTCTTAATAACCTGGTTGAGATGTTTGTTCATCCAGCTTAGTCTGCAACGCTTGCCTTCAATTTCCCCCCCTTGCTTGAAACGCAAGTTTCAGATAGTTTCTGCAGTTTAGACTTAATGTAATTCTAAGCCTCCTCCACATTCAGATCCTTGAGTTCTTCAGTCCAGTCCACTTCCCTAACCAATTCCCTTATTTTTTTTAAAGTTTTCCCTTTTGAAATAAAGGACCCTAATTGCAGACTTATTTTTTGGTTATCTTTCCATTTAGTTTAAATTGAATTAACTCATAATCACTTGAACCAAGATTGTCCTCTACAACCAGTTATTGTATGAATTCCTGGCTACTTACCAATACTAAATCTAAAATGGTATCACCTCTTGTTGGTTCAGTCACTATTTGGTTAAGAAATCTGTTGGTTATCACACTGAGGAATATCTGGGCCCCATCCTTATTACTAATACTTGTTCTCTAATCTGTATCTGGGAAATTAGTCTCCCATAATTACACAATTCCCAGTAGTACTTATTTCATTAAAAATAGTAAAGAGGTCTCTATCCATCCCAGAGGTCTATTTCCCTCCCTATTCAAATGGAGTCCATCCTATGAAAACAATCCTCTGTCCATGAATGCCTCCCAATTGTCGAACATCCCAAAGCCCTTCTTATAGCACTACTGCCTGAGGCATTTATTGATCATCATAATCTTGTCTTCTTTTTCTCTCCTTTTCTAGGGATAGATAAACTCCCACTGAAGATCACGAGAGCCTTCTTTTCTAGCCTGGCAAAGTTGTCCTTGAAGAGTCCCAGGAAGAATCTAGCAGTAATATTTGTTCCCATATGAAGAAAAATCAGTGGATTCTTTCCTGCTCCCATTAGGATCCTCTTCAGCCTCAAGTCCACATCTTTTATCTTAGCTCCTATTAGACAGCACACTCTTCTATTCTCTGGCTCAGCTTTGGTGACAGGCCTGTCTGTTCTTCTTGATAGGAAGTCTCCAGTCACATCAACCTATATTTTTCTGGTTTTGGTTTGATCTCAGGCCTCCCCACTTCTGTTCTTTGTGGCTGCAAATCTTCTTGTCTGCTGTTCTCACCTGTAATCTTCTGCAGGTCATCCTGGGGCTCCAAACTCTGGCTATCTCCATTGTTTTCCCCTTTTCTTATAGGAATAACCATTTATCTCTTCTTCCTTGCTCTTCAACCTTCTGTTACTTCCTGCTTGTCCTCTTCATTTTCCAACTCAGAGAACCTCTTCCTCAGCTCTATTTCTCTATCACTAGCCAGTCCAGCATGCATTGCAAGTCTTGAGGCTTCCCTTCAGTCTCCTCTTCCCTCCCCTCCATCATCTATTCAGTTCCCCTTTAAAACTCAACTATAGTTTCTAACTGCATCTCCAAACCTAGGGCCTTCTCATCCTTCAGTCTATTATGTCAAGCACATAACTCCTATGTTAGACATTCAGAGCTATTCATTCCCCTTAACAAGTCTCTCTTTCACAAACATACACAAACAGGCCCTGTACTAGCTTTGCACAGTTCCTGTTAGGCAAACAGAGAAGGTGGTTATCAATTTTATAGACAGCTTCTTCCCTCCAGGTCCGTTCTTCTCAGCCCTCTGCTCTGTCTTGAATTTTCTCGAGGCAAGGCATCGGCTGCCTTGAGACCCCTCTGGCTCACAGTCCTACTTGAGTCCACGGAGCAGAGTTTTGGCTACTCTGTCTAGCAGCATTGCTTCTTTAAGCATTAATTAAGGAATCTCCAACAGTAATTTAATTTGCTTGATTTTTATACTCTTTTTCCTCAAAGGAGTCACATGTCTTAAAAGCATGCCCAATGGGCATGTGGTTACTAATTTCTACTTTAGGAGGAGACTGCAGAATGGTGCCAACTGAAAATTACCCCACATACAGTCCCTTATCAATCATTCACTTCAGCCCCCTGTGTGATGTCCTTCTGGTCATCCCATGTTCTACATATGTTGTTTGCTTTTAAGTGGACATATTTGCTGACTCAAAAATCAGAATTGATCATACATGAAGCATGGAGCCAATCATTTTCACCTCTGGCATCTTTCTGATGCTAAGAGAAAGATTCTGCTCCCAGAATCCTCTTTCACAGTTCAGTCATGCCAAGCCATGTTCTGACATCATTCATTCAGTATGGCCACACCAATTTGGCACAGTCCCAACAGTCCCCCATTCGATATTTACCAAAGATAATTGTAATATCACATCAATCATACCCACAATTTGTACGCTATTAGATCATGTGTCTCCTTTTTTTTATATAAAATGTAAAGCATTATCTTACGATTTTTAGTAGCATAATCCAACAACTCAATTTTATAAGTTTTTCACAAAGCTTGTTTTTTTATATATTGCTTACACATCTGATATCCAAAACAGAAATATACAAGGAGTAACACTGCAGTTTCAGAAATTAAAAATAACATTGCCCATTCAACTTTATTTCATGCTGTTACTTGACATACAACATCATACTAAGCACACAGTTGAGATCTTATTTTTCCTACAACTTTTTCAACAATTTTATATTTTTGAGCTAGCATACCTTTTACAGGTATTATCAGTGTTGTTGACTTTTCTATTTGGTCTAGTGTGCCTTGATTAGTTTGTATTTTAATATCCCAATCTGTATCATTCCACTCTATTTTCCTCAAATTTAGTGATGTTAATCTAGGGTGAGTCACAAAGGTTTTAGTTATCAGAGGGTGCCACTGATATTGTTTATATTGGAAATGAGCTACATCTTTACAAGTACATTACATTCCTCAGTTTATATGCCATCTTATTTATTACTACATTACCCTTTTCCTTTTGATACCAACATATGTCTTGGTTTATTTTATGTAATTCCCATCAATCTTTTTTTCTTTGTAATTTATGGTGAGTTTACCCTTTTTTTTTAATCCAAATTTCAATTTCCTTCGGTGATTAAGGTATCCTGTTTTTACTGGGCTCCTATTATTTGTTTTCATTTCACTTTGGGTATTCACCATAATCCATTTCTATCTGGTACTATTTCATAGTATCCTGTTTTATTTTCCAAGTGCTGGCATATATGACCCGGTACACTTTGTTTTTTTGTTTTTTTTTAATTAGCTATACTAGAAAGGACACGGCTGTACTCATGTATAGTACATTTATGTGTCCGAGACCGATACGGGTTCAAACAGCTTTTTATTGGGAGAGGAAAAAACAAGCTGGAACAGAATAAAGTTTAAAGCCAAATGGCTGTGTTTATTTAGGGGAGAGTTACAACCTGGGCCAGGGAAAAGGGGCAATTCTTTAACTGAGATGTTATCAAAATACAAGCACACTCAAAAAATTGTCAGAGTACAAATTCACCTGAGAAATTATTAACATACAAATTTACACTACTCACTACTTTACACTAAGTGGACAGACATGCACCAATTGCACAAGAAGGAAATTCGGGTTCGTCAGAGCAGTGCCCGGTGCAACACACAAAAGGAGCCCACAGACTACTGCCTCAACTGCCCTTGCTTTCACACCAAGGGTTTTACCCAAAGTGTGGTGTGGCTGCGATTGTGAAGATTCCACTCACTCAGACCCCGGGGATAGAAACACCTTGATCGGCCGATCCCCAGATGGAGACGGCACCCAGACTCAAACACTCCACACAGAGACAGAACAGTAATTCACACAACTTGAAACAGTCTATAATCAACTACCTACTAAAATATACACAAAACTAAACAAACTGTACAAGCATTAGCCAGATACTGTAAAATACAACAATTTAACTTTTATATACTATATACACAACTTGGTACCAAGTAAGGGAGGGGAAAAGAGAAGAGGCTAAGCAAACAAAATGTTACCGAAATTAGCATGCAAATACCACACTCCAGGCACAGCTGACCAGCAGTACAGACACCAAGAGCATGACGAATTTGATGGGAATTAATCCCACCCGTCCCGAACCGGATAAATCTGCAGGAGACCCTTCTGGCTGAAAGGGTGATCAGGCCTTTCAGCTAACATGCGGATACTCCTTCAGATTCTGGCATGAGACATGATTTTATTCAAAGGCTCTTTTACTCGTGTCAGCATCTGATTGGTCCCTGGCTCCTACGCCCTCCAGGCTCTGAGCTGTTGACCCCTACATCAATAGGATCTGCACACGGCACACTGGCATTTTTGCACAAGGAACTAGCCTGACCCCTAGATGAAAAAGCAAAAAGAGCGGGAAAATGCACACGGCACTATAATGTTGCACACCGCACCTTAGGGTTGCACACGACACCACGGTGTTGCTGGGCAAGATTAGGTCTCCGCTCTCTCCTGAGGAACAAGAACCTGATCCAAAATGGAGGTTGCCTTGTCCTTTTACCAGAACAAGATGGCCACAGACCGACAACTGGCCATACAGAAGCCATAACTGAGCATAGGGTTGCGACAATATGCACTTGCACCTTTTGGAATGACTGATTAATATGGGAATAATAACTTAATACTCAGTTAAGTGTTTAGGGGCAATTTTTTTTTTACTTTGTTCCAAGATTTTTTTTACTGTTCTCCCAAGGTTTTCTGGTCTTTTATACACACTTTTATTTATTTATTTTTCAGAACAATCCTGAACAATTTGTTTTTAATTTGTTTAACAATTTTTAAAACACTTTTTTTCAATAGTTTACTTAATTTCATTACAAAACATCCCATTTCTTGGTTCACGATTTTTTTGTTTCCCAGTATGTACTGATTATATTAAGTATTTTGTTGTAAGTGAGTCTATGTGAGTTTTGACTGTTTTGCATAAATACTGCGTGGTGCCTTAGTTTCCCTGTGTGTTGCACCAATGCTTAGGTGGTAGGAACAAGGGCATGTGACTTGCTAAGACCCTTGAGGGCAGGTAAGGCTACTCCAGTTGCCTGTACATAAGCTATAGATGGTGCTCTTTGTAACCTAAAATCTAGGAGGGGGAATGCGACCAGGTGACATTTTGCCCGGGAAGTGAGCCAAAGACCAGGAGGAGGAGCAATGGATGTGTTGGAGATCAGGTTGCTAGAAGCTGGGCAGTTTGTGGTTGGGAGAGAGGTGGGGATTCCAAAATGGACTTGGCTAAAAGTTACCAATTCCCATGCCAACAAGTCCGTTCCACATTGTGTACCTATTAATTAATAAGCCCTCCATTTTACAATGTTGGCTGAGAGTTACAGCTGACTACGGAGTTGGAGCACAGGTATCTTTGACTTCCCCAGGAGCCACGCCCAGGCGAACTCATTGCAGGGATGCTAAATGCCCTGAGGTCAGATACAGTAAGACCAAGACCACTTAGGCTTTTTTGCCCCAACAACCATGTGAAGGGAGGCATACCTTACCAGGGTTTTGACTAGCTTTTTAGAGAGCAGTTTTAGAGCATTAGCCTGCTGACTCTGTAATAGACTCTTGATTATCCACTCCTTAGGGACTAAGATTACAGAAATCTTAAATTTAGATTTGTTGTATATATTATTATTATTATGATATACTATGATCACAATCTGGAATTAACCATTTTATATGTTTAGGACTATTGTGATGTTCTTGTGTTGATTTGGTTACATTAACCCATGTTTATCCTCCCATATATTGTCCCCATATGAGGTATGGCATCTTAAAGCACATTTATATTAGGATACTTTTGTTTGGACACTTTAAATACAGATTCATTACCATACCCCAGTAAATGTGTTCTGTGTGCACCAAGTACATCTCCATTGACACATTTCCATATTCTCAATGATGTTATACAATTTTACAGTTGATCCTATATCAGGGATCGGCAACCTTTGGCACACAGCCAGCCAGAGTAAGCACGTTGGTGGGCTGGGCCAGTTTGTTTACCTGCCGCGTCTGCAGGTTCGGCCAATCGCGGCTCCCACTGGCCACGGTTTGCCGCTCCAGGCCAATGAGGGTGGCAGGAAGCAGCGGCCAGCACATCCCTTGGCCAGCGCCGCTTCCCGCAGCCCCCATTGGCGGGCCGCATGCCAAAGGTTGCCGATCCCTGTCCTATATTTATGACTGGAATTTTAGTTTTATTTTAAAATCAAGTCTTTGAATTATATAATCTTGAGGAGCTTTTTCCTGATGGTATTGGTGTGTCCGAGGGGGTTCTTTATGTGGTGTATGCAGGTGCCACAATTCCCCAGTTTTGGTAATAATTGCTTGGGATACATTGGGCCCAATGCATATGCCCCATTTGTTACACTTCAGGTCCCTAAACACCTTTTGTTAGTTGGATTATATTCCCTCTTAACTACTAAAGCATGTTGTCATGAAGCTTCTTGCCATCCTTTTGTTAACGTCCTCGATGTTAATCCCTGTACCCACACAGAAATATGTGCCTTATTTGGTACATGAAATGTCCACATTCCCAGAGTGTCTTTTATGGCCTCAAAAGGAATAAGAGATTCTATTACCACAGAGTGCCAGATTTCCCCATGTTCCACATTCTTCCTTCTTAACATCCCTTTTACCAGGTTTAGCAACTTGATATTCCATTATTGAGTTGTGGAGAGTTTTTATACTGGAAAATCAGTTACCTGGATAAAATCATTTTTATTCCCTTTTACTTTGCTTTCTTTTAGCCTTTTTTCTCCCTTTGATGCTAGTGATATAAATGCTGCTAGAGTAAACAATATCAGGGAAACAACTCTAACATGACTTACGTACAGGACTTTCTGCAGAGGTTGACTTCAAGTTGTTGCCCACAGTGAGGTTTACTTTGGCTAAGACTTTGATTAAATCTGCACTGTTATCTATCCCAATACTGGAATTTAGACTTCCCAAAAGCTTTTTAAAAGTTTCCCCTCCTCAAAGAAGTAAGCCCGGAACCTGCTTTCAGATTTTGAGATTTTCCTATACTGATAGTATATCAAAAGCAGGAAGCCTACTACACAACCAGTGAGGCAATTCCATAATTAAGGTTTCTTTAGCACCCTGGAACACCCGAGAAGGGGTCTGTACTGGGAAATGATCTATGTAAAAAAAAGCAAACAATGAAGTGGCAAAAATTTGCAGATGATATAAAACTTCAAGATAATCAAGTCCAAAACAGACTAAAGAGTTGCAAAGGGATCTTACAAAACTGCATGACTAAGCAGATGAAATTTAATGCTGACAAATGCAAAGCAATGCACGTTGGAAAAACATAATTCCAACTATACATATACAAGAATGGGGTCTACGTTAGCTGCTACCACCCAAAAGAAAAGAAGTTCTGGAATCCTTGTGTATATATACTGTGACAGTCCCAAACCAGTGGGGCACAGGAGTCTGGTAGAGGGCAAATATACTGGTCACTGGATGAGTACTTTTCTCATCCAGTCCGTAGAGTGATCAGGAACCTGCTAGAACCAATTAAGGCAGACAGGCTGATTAGAACACCTGCAGCCAATCAAGGCACCTAGGTTTAAAAAGGAGCTCACTCCAGTCAGGCGAGCCAGAGGAGAGGAAGTGCGTGTGAAGAGCTGGGAGCAAGAGGCACAAGGAGCTGAGAGTGAGAGGGTGCGCTGCTGGAGGATTAAGGCGTACAAGCGTTATCAGACACCAGGAGGGAGGTCCTGTGGTGAGGATAAAGAAGGTGTTTGGAGGAGGCCATGGGGAAGTAGCCCAGGGAGTTGTAACTGTCATACAGCTGTTACAGGAGGCACTATAGACAGCTGCAATCCACAGGGCCCTGAGCTGGAACCCAGAGTAGAGGGTGGGCCTGGGTTCCCCCCAAACCTCCCAACTCCTGATCAGACACAGAGGAGTTGACCCAGACTGTGGAGAAGATCACTGAGGTGAGCAAATCTGCCAATAAGCTCAGGACCCACCAGAGTAGAGGAGGAACTTTGTCACAATACCTAAAAACATTCACTTAGTGTGCAACAGCCATCACTGGAAAAAAATAGTAATCAGGGATTTGGAACAACTTTATATAAGAAAAGATTAACAAGACTGGCACTTTCCAACTTGGAAAGGAGATAATTAAAGGGGGAATACAATAGAGGTCTATGAAATTCTGACTGTTGCTGAGAAAGTAAATAAGAAAGTGTTATTTACTTCTTTTTTTATAACACAAGAACTAGGGGTTACCAATAAGATTGTTAAGTAGTAGGTTTAAAATAAACCAAAGGAAATAAACACAGGAAAATTAACCCGTGGAACTTCTTGTCAGAAAATGTTGTAAAGGCCGAGACTATAACAAGGTGGTGGTGTTGTTTTGTAACAGAAAGGCTATTAGCCAAGATGGGCAGGGGTGGTGTTCCTAGCCTCTGTTTGCCAGAAGCTGGGAATGGGCTGCAATGATTACTTGATCAGCCCTGTTCTGTTTATTTTCTCTGAAACACCTCACATTGGTCATTGTTAAAAGACAGGATGCTGGGCTACATGGACCTTTTAGTTTGACCCAGAATGTTTTTATGCTTGTGCCCCTAAGAAAGGTGCTCACTGTATTGAAATTTGAGTCATTTAACAATCTTCTGGCTTATTCTTCAGATGGAATCCTGTGGCACAGATAGGTCTAGTAATCACATCGCCAACAAGCCGTAACAAATTTCACAACGTATTTCTTGCTTCCATAAATTTAGAGATTAACCTGCAAAAACATAAGCAAACAAAACAAAAACAAAACACACAAGACTTCTGCCCTGGCCTTATAAGTTAGTACATACTGTGCATTCATTTCTGAAAATAGTTGTATTTAGTCCCTTGGTAAGTATTATTGGATTTGATCAGAATGGTTTTACGTGTCTCCATCTGGAGTGGTTACTAAAATTGCCACGGGAATGGCCATAAACTTAACTATTAACTAGAAAGGGTTTTCTTTATATAGGGTTTATTTTACCTTTGTTTATCATTTTAAGCATCACTGTGTTTTCTATTTTTCATTGATATTTTAATTATTCCTTTGGCTCTTTCTTTTGTTTGTGTTGATTTCTCTGTCCAAATGTTTTCCAATGTTTGCATCAAATTTGCTACCCAGATCTTCTTCTGTACCTGCTCAGGCATGTTTTTTTTTTTATGTTAACAGAAACTCAGTAGTTCTTATAATGTAGCTTGTTATTAATTCAAAGAGGTTATTAACCTAACAAGTAGTATAAGAAGGCTAGTATAAGAAGAGCTTCAGGATCAGAGTGAGGTCAGTTCCTTGCTGGATCTTGGGGAGCGTAGATGGCGTGTGACTGGCTGAATGAGCTACAGGACCTCAGGACAGAGCAGTGCTGATAGAAGCTGGGGTGGAGTGAAAAGGAGCTCTGGGATGGTTGCTGGGACTGCATCAGTCCAAGGTAAGGATGAAGAAGGTTTAAAGCTTCAGGGACGTGGCCCAGGGAATTAGAGCAGAGGCTTAGATAAAGGGATACAGTATACAGCTGCTATCTATGAGGTGCCTGGGCTAAGAACTGGAGTTGTGGGCGGACCTTGGTCCTCCCCTACCTCCCAATAGCCATGGGGGGAAGTGACCTGGACTTCGAGGCACCCCAGAAGAGGGAACTGAACTCATTAGTAGTCCAGCAGCAGAGCTGGGGCCTAAAATGCCCAGAAAGGGTGAGGACATTGCCTCCAGGGGGAAGCCCTGGAGTACGTCTAGACACCAGGGGTGAGACCATTGATAGACTACAGGACTAATTAAGGACTAAGCCCAAGGAGGGATACAGGGAGAGAAAGCACTGGCCTGCACATACTCAACGAGGGGGTGCTCCCGAGAGGTGGGAGCACCCCATGACACATACTTTGTGGAATAGTCTCCAGTCTTATGGAATTTCAGCTAAAGCCATCAACATCATGAGGCTATGTATGTACAGTGATACAATATGTGCTGTAAGGGCAAACAGACAACAGATTGGTTCAACATTCACACTGGGGTGAAACACAACTGCATTCTATCTCTGCTGTTGTTTGCCATTGCCATACTCTGTATGATGAAGTAGTACAGGGGTACGGAACCTAAGGCATGTGTGCCAAAGGTGGCACACGAGCTGATTTTCAGTGGCACTCACACTGCCTGGGTCCTGGCCAGCATTTTGGGGGGCTCTGCATTTTAATTTACTTTTAAATGAAGCTTCTTAAACATTTTAAAAACCTTTTTTTATGTTACATACAACAATAGTTTAGTTATATATTATAGACTTATAGAAAGAGACCTTCTAAAGATGTAAAAATGTATTACTGGCACGTGAAACCTTAAATTAGAGTGAATAAATGAAGACTTGGCAGACCACTTCTGAAAGTTTGCTGACCCCAGTAGTACATTGACAACACCAACACTGGGATAGCATGGGTAGATGGTAAATGCTTAGACTTTGCTGATTATATCACACTATGGAGCACCACTCCCAGATTTTAGAAAGAAAGACACACACCATTGCAAACACAGCAGACCAATTAGGGTTCAAAAGCAGTTATGTCAAAACAAACATCCTTGAAACCCAGAGATATCAAGCTACAGCCTCATATTAGAATGAAAAAAGGGCATCCACAGCATTCACTAAACTCATCAACAAATGGAAATGTAAGATACACTGTATCAGAACAAAAGTGAGAATTTTCAACTTGAACATAATTTTGGTGTCAGAATATGGATAGAAGAGCTAGAGATCTATTAAAATGTTAGATAGAAAACTAGATGCCTTTGAAAACAAGTGCCTACAAAAGATTCTGGGCATTGTATGGAGAGACTTTAATTATCAATGAAGAGATCTGAGGAATTGCCAGCCAGCAGCTCATCTCCACTAGAAATAGAAGGGAGTGATGGACATGTTTGGGACATATAGTCTGGATGCCAAAACAGTCTCCCACATAAAGCTGTCAAGTGGAAGTCAACAGGTGTGTGGAAATGAAGGAGCCCAAGAGAAACCTTAAAAAAAACACTTAGGAAGGGTTGCAGAACAGTCATTCTCAATACCATAGAGAAGTAGTTGGCAACCTGCGGCCCATGGGCTGCATGCGGCCCATCTGGCTAATCTGCTGGCGGGCTGTGAGACAGTTTGTTTACATTGACGATCCGCAGGCACAGCTGCCCGCAGCTCCCAGTGGCCGCAGTTCACCGTTCCTTGCCAATGGGAGCCGTGGTTGTGGATGGCCAATGTAAACAAACTGTCTCATGGCCCGCCAGCAGATTACCCTGACGTTAATGACAGAAAGGGATGGAAGAGACTAGTTTCTACTCTGTGACAACTTTGGCATGAGACGTATGTAATAATAATAATAATAATAATAAATTATTCACTTGGGTCTAACTGATAACATTGCGTATGCACTCCACTCCACTCCACTCCATTCCATGATACAGATCATGTAAGAGGGGTTTTTATAAAGGTTTTTAATGTAGTTTTTGACATTTCTTAACATGCTATGCATTAAAATATATTCCAAGTGTCACTCCATCCTCTTTACCCTGGACCAATATCAGTCTTTCAACTGCTGATCTCAGACACCTAATAATGAGAGAGAGTTGCCCATACTGTCTTTTAAAGTGTGAGCATACTCACTAATGAGATCCCAGATCCCAGCATTTCTTTCATGCTCATTATATTTATATGGGCAAGACACCACAGCATAGTGTAAGAGTCCTTAATTTCATTTTGATTTTCAAGAATAAGGTTATATATGTACTAAAGCAATTATTTAACGTTGGAAACCGGATTAAGAATTTCTAACTATTTTCCAGAGCTTGTTTGTCATTTAAGGAAGCATAGTAGTTGGAATACAGAAACCACATGTATCCATTAACTAGAAATTAATTATCATCATCCTCTTTTGAAAAGCAGTTGTGCCATGCAGATGGCACATATTCCAAAAAGCTCTCTGTCAGTGGTAGCTGTGCATTGACAGATAATACTTATTAAAATATCAGATAAATACATGCACAAGATGCAGCACAAGATTTACAATCTAAAATGCTCCTTGCAGTACAATAAGCTTTAAAAATCCTATCACTACACTTCACTATTTCATGATGCCAACAAAATGGCCTTTTCAGAAGCAAATGAAGGGGATAGCCTATCAACAAGCCAACAATGGTCCTGTCCCATCTCTAAACACTCTAAATCCCTGTTTGCAATGCCAGGAGGGTGAAGGACAAGATGTACCAGTGGGATTTAGTTTTGTGAACAAAACAATGGGTTACTGTGAAGGGAAACAAAATCATGGGGAATAAAAGACAAATGAGAATGCTGATGTTTACATATTATGATAGGCACCATAAAAATGGCTAAGATAGATAGAGTGATGTCTCATATTCTTTAGTCCCATAAAGAAAACATTTACCATGTCATATTTCAGGGAACAGAGCTCTGCTTTGACTCCTACTTTATGTTCACAATACTAGTGTAAGCAGAGTTTGGATGAGTTCTCCCCTGACATCTAGTGGTGAGCTGTGGAAAAAGATGTCAGAAGCTGATCTTGTTTGCATGGACACACCCACCCTGCCTAGGTGCACAGCATGATGGGACTGCTTTACCAAATTATCACTTGTGGCTGGTGTTGGATCCCCAGTCTCCTTGCTATTGGGGCAGGAGTAATGAAGGGTTGTTATCCTTGCTGTGTGAACTGAGGGTGGCAGAACTGTACCTGGCATACCCCAATGGAGGGACTCACTCCCAACTCAACAGCACTTGCTAGGTGTGGGGTATGGGTTCCAAAGCCCAATGAGTTGAGAGAGGGGGTGGGTCCTGTTTAAGGGCTTTATATATCACTTGAGTGTTCTTTTCTCCATGGAATAGTAAAAGAGCTAATATAAACTCAATTGAGAGTCTTATTATATGCTATAGAGCTGAAATCACTGATACCTAGGTCTAAGTATTAGACCTACTTTGGGACAGCGTCTCTATTACAAGAAGGTACGCAGTGTGCATGAACAGCAAGGTTCCCTCACTAACAGCTGAAATCACTGAGAGCTGTGTTAAGTTTGGGGAAGGGCTGAAGACATTGTGGTGAGTGGGCAGCTAGTGGAGAGGCATGGCAAGTGGCTAGCAAGGCAGCTGCTGGAGAGGTGCAGCAAGTGGCCAGCAGAGAAGCTGATGGAGAGGGCCAGAGTAGAGCCCTGCAGAGGTGTGGCAGTTGGCTGTTGGGACCACGATCAAGTGCCCGAGCAATGCAGTGTGAAAGGTGCCTCTTTACCCCCTTCTCTCCCCATGCCTTCCACACAGAGTGGTTGGTGAACTCTGAAGATGAACCTCTGAACTCTGGGGCTGCACTGGCCAAGGACAACTTGCGAGAGAAGAAGTATTGCCTCTTAGAGGTGCTCAGGGGGTGGTATATAATTGTCCCAGGTCATTGGGTGGAAGCTCAAGCTGGTTTTGTGATGTATTGTTGAAAAGGAATCCCTCGATACTAAACCCAGCCCTTGTTGCTGCTGGCTCTACCTGGCAAAAGGGTTACACTAGTTTACCTTGTAATTTTATATAAGCTGATGAATTTCAATCATATTAAAGCAAGTGTTCAAACTCATACCTATTCTAAGTCAGTAACCAACATGCATGTCTAATTCCATTGGAATTAATGATGATGGAAAAGATGATGTAAAATAATTTAATCTTTTTTATCACTTGTTTTTATTATAATTTTATATCTCTGCTTAGTGCTCAAATGGTATGCTTGACCAATAGGAGCTGCTTTCAGCTGGTATGGGTCTTATATGTTTCTCCTTGCCTTAAAGGAGACAGGGCAGGTATATATAAGCATTTTCATGTAGTAAGGACAGAGTAGGTTAAATTTTATCTGTTTTCATATATATATTTACCGCCTATCTCACGTCAAGGTAAGGTAACATATTTCCCAAGAGATAGATTCAAGATAATTGATCTGTTACAAGAGTTCTAGCTAATTACAAATACAAGTGCCTATTTCACAGCTGCTAGTGGCTATACCAGGGTCAGCAACCTCTGGCACGTGGCTCGCCAGGGTAAGCACCCTGGCGGGCTGGGCCAGTTTGTTTACCTGCCACGTCAGCATGTTCATCTGACCGTGGCTCCCACTGGCCGCAGTTCACCGTCCCAGGCCAATGGGGGCGGTGGGAAGCCGCCGCCAGCACATCCCTCAGCCCGCATTGCTTCCCACAGCTCCCATTGGCCTGGGATGGTGAACCGCGGCCAGTGGGAGCCACGGTCGGCCAAACCTGCCGATGCAGCAGGTAAACAAACTGGCCTGGCTCACCAGAGTGCTTACCCTGGCGAGCTGCATGCCAGAGGTTGCCAACCCCTGTGCTATACTGACAATGGTTATACCATCAGAAAAGGCCTGGCATCAAACACTCTCTTATATTTTGGTCTTACAATAATGAAAAATTTAATCTCTGCAAATACGTAAACTATTAAGGCATTTGCGTTATGCCACTAAGTCTCCAGCGATAGGTGACCAAGGATCATATAGAGGAGGGGATTATCAGACCTACACAGTTGATATTATTAGTAATACAACTATAAGATTGTTAGAACTTAGCTCTCTCTCCCTCAGGATAGTCACCAGTATGTTGTAAATGGACCCAACTGCCAGATGGTCTCGGCTGAGTCTATCACTCTTCCTTGCTATGTGTCACTAGGTTGCACTTCCAGGCACAGACTCCTTTCCAAGCCCTTCTTTGGGACGTAGGACTCTGCAGTTCAGCCACCCAGATCCTGGAACCAGTATGCCAGATCTCCCAATCCCCGTAGTTGTTGCACATGCTCCATTAAAGTTCCATCTATCCATGGCCCCTCTGGTTTCCAGTATAATTATTTCAAGGACAACATGACAGGTAGGCCAGGAACACAGGTTTAGCCATTACATTTCTTAACTACAGTCATTTAAAGTTCTGGAGAGTTACAGACCTTTGCAAAATAACAAGTCATGAGTTGCACCATCCTCCTGTCTGATCTTACCCTTTCAGTGGGTCCAAGGTCTTGTTAGCATTTCAGGCTAGACAGACTCCTTCCTTTCTTCTCTCTCTCTCCAGTCTGATCTTTTTTGCATATGATTGTGGACCTCTCACCTAGAAGCACATTCTTGAATACATTCTCTTCTTGAATACATTCTCTGTAACTTTCCGTCATGTGCTCCACTGGCATGTTTGTCCTTCCCCTCCCTCCTGGCCCACCCAGGTCTCCTATATAGATGGTCCATTTTTCCATGTGTGCGGGCCAGTAGTTGAGAGAGAGTCAATAGCTTTTGTTTATTGTCTTGATAGCTTCTCAGAGATCATTCTTCCACTGAAATATCAAGCATCTTTCCTGGGCAGGGTAGCTGACAAGAAAGCATCATAACGATTTGTTAGACTTAAGTTCAGCACAGAGGTCAAAATGGATGGCCTAATCCAAAAGGGAGGTTACAAATATAAAATAGATTTCACAGTTTGACCTAGATATATTGTACCCATCACAAGGGGATCCCAGAATAAGTTACAAACGTTCCATAATTATGTTCTGGATTTCAAATTAATTAGAATAACTTCTTAGTGTATTTGCCCTCTGACTGGTGGAATTCTGGTCCAACTTGCATTGTTGGAGTCTATATTTAATGGATTACATAGAACCCTTGATCTGCACATGTTTGTGTGGAGATACATATGTGCAATGATTTCATGTTTAGGGTTGCCTCAGGAGTTCCATTGTAAGCTTTATTCTGAAACCTCCCCTGGACCAACTTTTGAACTAAGTACATGAGGTCTCAGCAAATTTGTGAGTAATGTAGATTAGAAGATCTTTTTTTTTGGTCTGATAACTCTAAGTTTCAGAGTTTTTACCTATTAATCAACACAAAAAGAATTAGTACTCTAGAAATGTTACTGCAGTGTCATATTTTTGCCTTTATTTTCTCAGCACAGGATGTAAATGTAAACTCCCAAATTGTCATATGTTTAGTTTCATTGACATACTTAAAAACAGGAAACTTTGAAAGCCACAGTATTTATTAAAATTGGAGAGGGAGGGAGGGAGGGAGAGAGAGAGAGAGAGAGAGAAACAAAAATATTCTTCATTACTAGATAGATCCCTATCAAAAGAGCCAAGGCTTAAAAATATAAATGAGTCAACTAGCACTGAAAAATGTTCCTGTGAAATACTCTGCATGCAAAGATGAACATTGTGATTATCTGACATGGAAAGGGATATACTTATATTAACTGAAAAATTCTCAATATCCAGCACTTTATAACTCTGGCCCTATACCTGCACCAGTGTTTTAGGGCCCAATTTAATGAAGGGTAATCTTTCCTATGAATGTAATGAAAGTTGTACCTGACACTTACAAAAGTTATGTAACATTATATATTTGACTATAGGTATGTATTTGTTCTATAGTATCAGGTTTGAGTCATTATAGCCTGAACAGTTCCTATTTGACTATGACATAGCTGATTTAAGAGCTATCTTTAGTCTGTTCATGGAGTCTTTTTGTTTCTAATATTTGTCTAAGGCTACATGGGAATTATTTAAAAGTTATGGTATTAACAGGAAGCACTTCTTCACACAAAATATAGTCAATTTGTGGAACTTATTGCCGCGGAATGTTTTGAAGACCAAAAGTATAACTGGGTTAAAAAAATTGATAAATTTTGATAGGTTAGATCCATCAATGGCAATTAGGCAAGATGGTCAGGGATGCAATCCCCTGCTCCGTGTGTTCCTGAACCTCCAAATGCAGAAGCTGTGATTGGATGACAGAGGATGGATTACTCAAATTTGCCCTGTTCAGTTCATTCCTTCTGAAGCATCTGGCACTGGCCACAGTCAGAGTCAGGATACTGGATTACATGGACCATTGGCCTGACTCAGCATGGCTGTTCTTATTTTCTCATTCACTTTGCTGCTCAAGAAAAGATTGCAATTGTATATATACATGGGGTGCTATAAGAAACTTTTGACATATCAAAAGAGACCTACAAACACAATGGTCACACATAAAAGACTTCTACTGGATTATAGAACATCATCACGTGTTTGGCCATAACCAATGGTAAATTATAGAACTATGTGGTATACTAAATTCAGCATGCATTGTGACCGCTGCTGATGAGCGAGAAAGAATATATTAGTGTAGTACTGAGGCTTTATCTGCATGAGTTTGGCCTAACCAGATGTTTTATTCACAACTGATGAAGCCACAAATGTGCTACCCACAAATCCCTCTTACAAAAGTCCAAGAAAAACTCCCCACGCCACAGCTTCATGATTTTTCAGAATGTCACATATTTTACAGAAAAAAAGCTATTTTAGAAAAGTTTTGTTGTCCAATTCTCCAAACACTATTCAGTGCAGTGCTTACTGCCATGACTAATTTCACTAGACAATATGGAATTAGTCATGATATTAAGCACTATGCTTGGTAGTATGTGTTTGCAGGATCAGACCTTTATAGAGTTTGAATTTTTTGTTGCGGGGGGGGGGAGGTCATATATTATGTGCACTGGTAAAGACAGGTTTCACCATGATTTCAAAAATGACTTATGATTTTGCATGTTTCAATTTTTTGTTGCCCAATTTAAGACCCCCCTATAAAGGGGCCTGGTTGTCAGAAACTGGTGTTCAGTGCTTTCTAAAGGTCTGGTCCCTTTAAGATGTCTCAAGAGTGTATATGTTGGTGGTGCCCACTCATGAGGTATACGAAGTAGGAGCTTAGCAGTGGGTTGTGCGACATGTACAGTAGGCAGTGCTCAAAAAGGCCTGCTTGCTTGCACTACTGGAATAGCTGAGCCAATGAGTCACTTCAGAGGAGTGGATCTCAAAACAGGAGTAGGCCAAGATAACAGATTCCTTACCCTGCTGAAGAGTCTCACTTCTGCATGTATGATGTTCCCATTTCACTTTCAGTCCTGCCATACGTCCTTCTTGTCCATCAACAGTAGATTTTCCCATTATTCATGTTTGCTGCATCTTTCAATTTTGCAAATTTGTCCACTTTATCATTCAGTAATTTTAAAGAACATTGAACATTAAAATATTGTGAAAATTACTAAAATGTTTTACAGTAACTATAGTTCCTGGTTCAATCACTTAAAATGGTTCACCAGGTTTGCCCAGTAAAACCGTCTTCATATTACTATCTCCCTCAAACACACTCTTCTCTCTTTATTTGGAATGAAAGAGAGAGATATCGAGAAAAATACATAAAAAATGTCAATTTCCGTCATGTCAGGCACGTTATCAAGTTTAATGATAGTATTTGTTTAATGCAATCGTCCTTTTTGTTAATCTCTATTTCCAAGATTGCATTAGTAATACAGATGCTTCAAGAGATTATGGAAATCCCTTTTGTATGATTAATACTTGCTGGCATTAAAATTCGTAAGCCATATTACCAAAGGTATCATGTTATCAAGGTGCAGGAATGACATCCCAACATTATGTTTAACTCAAGGGTCACCAATCCTTATATGCAGTGACTCACTTTTCTTATAACTAGACCAAATTACTTAGTTACAGCTTAATTCATTCTCGGGGTTTCTCTTGAGGAAGGCAGACTTCAGGATTCCAATGTAAGGAGGTTTAACCATAAAGAGGAATGCTGCTTGCAAGCTCCTCTCCTTTGAGGGACCAGAAGTTTGCCAGTACAGAATGCAAAATGGCTAGCAAGGACGGGACAAGGTCAGGCTACCTGCAATGTGCACTGATTCAGCATAGCTATCAATCTACTTTGTGGCTTTTTCTATGGAATCTAGCCAGAGTTCTAATCCCTTATACTAGACTTATCAGTGGGTCACGACTTGCAGTGATAGCTGTCTCCTGTCCCCTACTAGGCATTGCTGTCCCCCAGGAGGCAAATCAAGCCCATGTGCAGTGTTGCACATAGCTAATGCTATATGTCTCTATGCCATTGAGGAATTTATTATTCTCCTACTATTTTTAATGTGTCTAAATCACATGTGATACAATGACAATATGTAATTAGAGGAGTGAAATGCAAGTTCAAAGAGATCTCTCACACATTAATCTCTTGATGCATTATTCAGTTCTAATTAATATAACAGCTCTTAATGTAGTATTAGCAATGTTGGGAGCAAATGTATATTAGTGACAGAAAACATGAGAGAATAGTGACAAATAAATGCTGATAGATAAAGTGGGAGAGGACACAGAGGACACAGGTGATACGAGAGGACACGGGTGAGCAGTAATTTGAACAGTTGGATAGTGACTTTCAGAAATAATTCCCCAGCTAAAGAAAAACAGAGAAAGAGAAAGTGTGCTTCTTGCCCTTGACACCATTGGTTATTGAGACTCAGCTCTAGATACTGTGTTACAGAGAACTTTATAAATACCAGGGCTAGATACTTTTCTAGAAGATCTACTTTCAAGAATGACATCAAAGTATCAGAAAATATTGATAGTCTTTCAGTCCCATTATCTGGTATCCCACATTTTGATGTCTCAGAATGAAAATAAAATGTATCACTGTCTTTAAATAAGTACATGTAAACCTCTTTTAAATCTGGAAGGCTCAGCTTTGTAATGATCTGTCACAGGTCTATACACAGACCCTGTGTCTTTGGCAAAATCTCATATATTCATCATATATAAAACTCTCAATCTTCTACTTAGAGGGGAAAAAATCAGGTTCATTCTAGTGAGCTAAAGGAACAGCTCAGCTAGCTCAGCCAGACAGTGTTTATGAACAATAAGCTTCTCTGCATTTTCCATCCAGTAGCTGGCAGTGGTACACAAATAAAGAGTCATTGTAATACATACTTCTATTTAAGGTAAGGTTAATTGTTGATCTTCGTAGAATCTCATTTCACAGGAGTTTTGTTCAACAATTCAATGCTAATCTGAAATTCTGTCGTATATTGTCTGTGTCAGTGTATAGGTACCACAGTTGTCAGCTAAAGAAGAAACCCATATGATAGAAGTATCTAAAATAATGAGTAGTTTAGAGATGTTAACCCAGGTGCTCCTGCATACCTTTCTGATAGTATTAGAACAAGGGACAATTCAGTCAAATTGAAGGGGAACAAAGGTAAATGAAGAAATGAATTTTTGTTGTTGCCGCCACAATGCATAATTCATCTGTTAAACTCACCAACACAAGGTATCACTGAGCCCAAGAATGTAGCAGGATTCTAAAAAGGATTAGACATTTATATGGATAATGAGTGCAGCTATAGTTGTATTAGATTATCTATATCATAAAGGAATATAAACCAACAAGGAGGGCATAACCCAAACACTGAGGGATAGACAGAGACTTCCTCTGTGGTTCTGTTATTCCATAATTGTTTAGTGTGAGATTTTGTGGCCAATCCTCTTCGGTATCTGGTTCTGGTTACTGTGAAAGACAGGATATTGGATTAGATATGTTACTGATCTGATCCAGTAAGGTGATTTCTAAATTCCTATGCTCCTATTCTGTAAGCATTTGGGGGTAAAAGTGTAGGTTTGCACCCCCAAGCTTATGATGCACCTATAGGACAGGCAGTGGTTTCAGATCTCAATGACATATAGATTCTCTGAGATCTATGAGAGACCAGGACCTGTGCATGGAGAACTTATGTTTCCAAGGATTCCTGTTCCCCTTTCCATTTCACCAGCCTAGTGGCTATAATGAAACCCATGCTGACAGGTGGTCTCAAGCTCCTGCTCCCGCACCACCATTGTGTGAAGGGGAATGTGCAAGTTCCTATTAATTTCTGTGCAGAATCCCCATTCATAGATTCCAAGGCTAGAACACACCATTGTGATCATCTAGTCCAGGGGTTCCCAAACTTGTTTCATGGCTTGTCCAGGGTAAGCCCCTGGTGGCCTGCAAAATGCTTTGTTTACCTGACCATCCCAGACACGGTGCTCTCAGCTCTCAGTGGCTGCGGATCACTGTTCCTGGCCAATGGGAGCTGCGGGAAGCAGCTAGGGCAGGGCCACCACTTCCCTCAGCTCCCATTGGCCGGGAACTATGAACCGTGGCCACTGGGAGCTGCGAGCAGCTGTACCTGCGGACGCTCAGGTAAACAAAGTGTTTTGCAGTCCACCAGGGTGCTTTCCCTGAACAAGCTGTGAAACAAGTTTGGGAATCCCTGATCTAGCCTGAGCTTTTGGGCCATAGAATTTCCCAAAAATAATTCCTGGAGCATATATTTTAGAAAAAACATCCAATAGTGACTTAAAACATTGTTAGTGATGGAGAATCTACCACAGGGGTCGGCAACCTCTGGCACGTGGCTCACTAGGGTAAGCACCCTGGCAGGCCGGGCCAGTTTGTTTACCTGCCGCATCGGCAGGTTTGGCGGACTGCGGCTCCCACTGGCCAATGGGGGCTGCGGGAAGTGGCGTGGGCGAGTGATGTGCTGGCCGTGGCTTCCTGCTACCCCCATTGGCCTGGGATAGTGAACTGCAGCCATTGGAAGCCATGGTCCGCCGAATCTGCCAACGTGGCAGGTAAACAAACTGGCCTGGCTTGCTAGGGTGCTTACCCCGGCGAGCCGCGTGCCAGAGGTTGCCAACTCCTGATCTACCATGACCCTTGGTAAGTAGTCCCAATGGTTAATTACTCTCCCTGTTAAAAAAATATGCTTTTTTTCCAGCTTGAGTTTGTCTAGCTTCAGCTTCCAGCCATTGTACCTTTCTCTCCTAGACTGAGGACCCTGTTAAATATTTGTTCCTCATGTAGTTACTTACAGTTTGTAATGAAGTCACCCATTAACCTTCCTATGGGGCCACAGGGGATGATATGTGCCCCTGTTCTGACTCTACCTCTTCCCCACTTTACACAGGGGCCACTATGGGACCCTAGGATAAGTTGATGATTCAGAGGTGCACTCCTCCCTTCTATGTTCATTTGGGTAACAAAAAGCAGAATTTGGCCTCTTACATATGTAGTGTTGCTAAACAAACATAAAAAAATTTAAAAACAAAAAACAAAACAAAAAAAGAAGAAGAAGAAGAGAAGAGTTAGTGCTAAAATAAGGGCTGGCATTGAATCAATAGACAGTTATTTACAGACTTAATTGGGATCTTCCAATCTGATTTTTGTCTTTCTGTGAATAACTCTAATGAACTGAATGGTGTTTAAAGTTAATCTTGTTTGCTTTAAATGACATTGCAACAACTTGCAAATCAGTGTTGTCTTTTCTGATTTAAAGTCTGCCGGCTTCATTTCATATAGTATAAGAACAGTTTATCTCTCTCTCACACAACAGTTCTCTCTCTCTCTCTCTCTCCCTCTATCCCTCTTTCCCTCCATATTAAAGAAAAAAAGGAAGCTCACTTTTCATGTCCCCTTGAATTAGTTAGCTATGTTTTTTGGCTATTTCACTTTGAGCATTTAACTGTCATAGGGCAGAGCATGGACCATTTCATATGTTTTGAAATAATACATTGTCTCATTGGAGATAGCAGTGTCATTTGTTTTTATTTTGCCAAGATGTTGCTCTTCAGATTGAAGTATATATTAAAGGGAAAAGTCCAACTTTCTGGGAAATATCAACCAACAGATGAGCTTTCTTAAACCGCATTTTATTTGAAGCTCAATCTCTTTCTAGGAAGAACAGGATAGATTATCAAATATATTTTGAGATACATGTTGATTAAATTATTTTAGCCCTAGAGAAGATAGTAAGTGTGACAGTAAGAACTCATGTTAATATTTAGGCTTTATTATATAGGACTTTCTTTTTAGATTTTATGCATTTTTCTCAGGTAGGGCCATGCAAAATATTTCATATGAATATATAAAAATCCTTTTTGCAATTCTTATATGAGATGGAAAATACACAGCATAATTTCTTATGAAAAGCTTTGCCAAGTAGAGGGCCAAACATGCTTTTTTCTGCAAAATTTAATCACCAAATTAATAGAAATCACTGGACTTACACAAGGAATGAACTTGACCAATTTGTGCCCCTAAATGCTGAAGGCCATGACTGAAGTACAGCTCACTATGCTTGTTGAGCTCTTTATGGGTTTGTTCCTTGTGCCAATGAGTTCTCATTGTTATGGTATAGAGACCATGGCAAGAGAGAATTAGAGTCCAAAAATTGTATCCTTACCATAGCTGGAGTGAGGACAAGCACCACAGATGGGTAAGTCACCCATCTACTGTGTCTAAGTTTCCCCAGCTATAAAAGAGTGAATATTTTAAAATAAAATAAATCTCCAATTCATTTCACTTGGAGTTGCATGTATGTGGCTAAGGGCAGAATTTTGCCCCAAGTGGCAGTTATACTTAACCTATATAAGTAATTTAGATCCCCTGATGAATGTCCGAATTTGGGAATTTGTGTGCACTTACATTACCCTGGTATGCACATAAACTTTACCCACGCACATACAAAATGTGGAACATAGGAATTGCTGTATTTGATCAGAGCTCTATGTTGTCCAGCATCCTATCTCTGGCAGTGGCCCAGTACCCAAATGCTTCCGAGGAAGGTGTAAGATTCCCAAAGAAGGTAGATGTGGGATCATCTGCCTCATGCTGATCTCGAATAGTTAGATATTGGTTTAAAATCTGAAGCATAAGGTTTAATATCCCTTCCAGATTTTGTTATTAATTATAAAATCTTTAGATGTTCTCATTATCCATGTGACTGGCCAATACTTTTTGGAATCGTGTTAAGTTCTTGGCCTCAACAACCTCATGTGGCAGTGAGTTCCACAGTCTAGTTATACATTGTGTAAAAAAGTTGAATTTGCCACCTATTAATTTATTTTAATGTCCCCTTGTTCTTGTGTTATGTGAGAGGGATGGTGTGTACATATTTTTTTCACCTGCACTTTTAATAGTGTCTTATCAAATATAAACATTTCCACTGCAACCAGTACTCCTTTCCTGTATTTTCCAAGATGGTCTTTTGCTTTGTGAGAGTTACAATGCCTTGTCTGCTTCCTTGTACTGCAGAAGTCAATGGCAAAGCTCCCATTGATATCAATAGGAGCAAGATGGCATCCTGATATTACTTATCTTTTGATACCTCTGTAAATGCAAATACAAGATAATATTATCATGACGAACTTTAGACTATGTACTTGTCTAAAGATGTGGATCATTTCAACTCTTTTTGGAGGATGCAGTGCCCACTGTCTTGATTTTTTGCTGGAGATGTGATAGAAATGGAACATTGTAATATAGAGGAAAATTACCCATTACAGCTAAGTAATTTCCTGCTCATATTCATTTGAAAGTAGTAATTCTTCACATTTCTAAATCAACACCTTTCTAGAATTACATAACATCATTTATTGCAGAAAGAATACAGAATGCTAGTGTGACACATACCAGCCAAACCAGGTACCAGCTTATTTGAAGGTCCCCATGCCTCATGTGGATACTGACAAACACATAGCTGGAATCAGTCTGGTTCATCTGTGTGCTAGTGTTGTTATAACAGGTATTAGAATTATAAAAATGTGCATAGTGTTTAGACTTTATTGAATGCTTGTGAGTTGCAGCAAGCATTAAGCTCACTTAGAACATCTGTATTCCATCTTATAAGGTAACTCTTAAGGGTTTGCATTGCAAGCCTGTGTAAATGTAAATCACCAGATAGGAGAGAAGCATTAACAAGTGTGAAATAGCAGTCTCCAACAGGAAGTGTTATCTGCTACCCATCAACATCAGACGAACTAATGTGGAATATCTTAGTATAAAAGACTTTGTTCTCTCCCCTACATGAAAAGATGTGCATGCAAATTCCTTCCATCAGCTGATGTAGCAGCTCAGAGCACATGGGGTCGGTAAGGGGATAAAAATATCAGTTTCTTGGACTCCTGAGGGCAAGGTTTACTAAGCATAAGCAAGAGATCCCCAGTGTTTAGCCTGGGGTAGCTGTAAAGGACGTATTGAACTTGCTTGTTATAAAGGATTTTATTACCTTTTGAAACATAAGACGGTAACTAATTTGTGTATATATATATGTATATATGTTTACCTGCTTTAACCTTGTAAATAACTCTCTTGTTTCCTTTTTCTAGTTAATAAAACTTTAGATAGTTTGTTATAGGATTGGTTATAAGCATTGTCTTTGGTGTGAGATCTAAAGTGTAATTGATATGGGGTAAGTGACTGGTCCTTTGGGACTGTGAGTGTCATAAACAGTTAGTTAAGGGTTAAGGTTTTGTCTACCTGTAAAGGGTTAACAAGCAGTACCTGTGGACACCTGACCAGAGGACCAATGAGGGACAAGATATTTTCAAATCCCTGTGGAGGGAAGTTTTTTTCCTGTTCTTTGTTTTAGAGTCAGGTGTCCACAGGTACTGCTTCTTAACCCTTTTAAACCCTTGTTAACCCTTTTTGGTGTAAGGGACTATCTATCACAAAGGCAAGGTCGCCTAAGTGACAAAATAGATTTAAGTACCCAAAGGGCCTGTGCGTGACTTCCTTTTGGGCTATTATAGTGTCTGAGTAGTTGACACTTGACAATTTGTCAGTCAAATCTAAGGATAGAACTCATAGATAATTTAGTGTTTGTGGGGCCTCTTAATAGTCTACCCTGAGGTTGATACACACACACCTCAGCCCCTGCAGGACAGCTTGACAGCTAGTTACTCTAAGTAGCCTATTAAACTACCTATTGGTGGATGTCCAAGTGATTTTGATAGCATAATGTGTTGGTATTTGATGGACTAAGGCTGAAAACTACCATAGACCTTTAGCGTGTAAGACTAGCAAAAACTGTAAATGTTTTGAAGCTGACATTTATTATGTTTGGGTGAACGATGGACATCCATGATGGGTAAAATATTATTGGAAGAAAAGGACTAATGCAGTCTTCATCTGTATTTTCTAACTGAATCCAGGTGCACAAATTTTGCATCATCACCTACAAATGTTACCCATTGCAACATTTGTAGAATAAATATTATGAAATAACTGTTTAAACTTTTGGGTCATGATTATAAAGGGATAAAGGGTAGTTCAATACAGGTAGGGGTTTCAAATCACAATAACTCACAGATCCCCTGAGATCTCCCATTGTATTGCCTAATAGTATTGAGGGGTATATATGAGTATATATGCTCTGGGATAGGAGGAAAAGTTCAGGTAGTCCAAGCTGATTAAACCTGTTTCCAATCCAGTAATCTTTATTTAAATCTTTACAAACAGCTGCTATATCTCGACAATATAATTATTCAAGTCAGTGATATAGATGTGGATATATTTAGGAAGGGTTTTACCAAGGAAGCTTAATTTGTACATCTGTTTCACCGGTGCAATTGTTTCCACTGAAGTTAATGGAGTTACAGTGGTGTAACTGAGAAGGAAAGCTGATCTTCAGGGTTTATGGTAATACCTATTATAAAAATGCAGTCTTAACCAGTGATTCACAGCTAGCTCCCTAATTTAAAACTAATATCTCTATAAATAGCAATATATTTTTTTTCAACTAACTATAAGTATGTTTTCCAAAAAATGTGGAAAAAACTTTTTTCACATTGTTCACTATGTTCTGTGAATTTTTTTTCAATGAAAAATTGTTTTAAAGATTTTTGAAAAATGTGGGTCTTTTAGATGGAGAAAAAAACTCTCTTATTTTTTAGCCCTTTTCCGGGAGAAAAGGGCATGGTTTTTTGTTTTGTTTTTTTAAAAGCATGATTATTTTCCCCTACTTTCTCTTGCTTTTTTTATACTATCCTCCCCCTTTTCAGTAAGGAACAAAATGGGGAAAAATAAAGTAAGTTTCCCCTATCCTGAATGAAATTGAGTTTTTCATTTCAAATTCTTTTCATGATAAAATAAGAATTTTTTATCCAAATGATTTTTTGTGAACACCTTTAGTTTTCATTGAAAAGGTAATTTCTGCTAGAAAAAAAGATAATGGAAAATTTTCCATCATCTCTAGTTATGTATTGTATGTTATTTTAAGTATACCAATAACCACTAAGATCTACTCCCTGTTGGCATTCATGACTTATGGATTTGTAAATGTCTGCACTTTATTTAGAGCCACATTCTGCCAGACTTACTTTATGCTTACTTTGCAAGGCATTCCAATGATTTGGGGTGGATTACAAAATAAAGGGCTACTCAATGCAAGAGAAGGGATTCTGACCTTATATGGCCACAGAGGTGCAGAGGGAGGAAAGATTCATACAGTCTTCATTGTGTAACATCCTTAATTGCTACCCAGAGTTGCAACTGCAAGTGAGTTACTCTCAGCCACAGAACAACTATTAGAAAAGGTAGTGGGCAGGGGCAGGAAATAGGCAGAGACATGACTCTACCTTCCTAAAATCATGCCAGCAGAGCAGAATTATTCAGCATACTTTAAAGGGATGCAGCAAATTACCCATTCCTCCGTCCCATTACAAATGTGGAGAATTCAGGGAAGTATTGTGCTTCCTAGAAGCAGAATGACCTCTGATTCATCTCGCCACACCCACTGCAGGGCTGTTGCTAAGATTATGTCTACACAAAGATAGAAAAAAAATATGGTTGGCTTGGTCAGTTGACTTGGGCTTGCAGGGCTCAGGCTGCTGGGCTAAAAATGCTGTGTAGATGCTCAGGCTTGGACTGGATCCCAAGCTTGGGACCCTCCTAGGGTGGAGGGTCCCAGAGCTTGGGCTCCAGCTTGAACATCTACACAGTGATTTTTAGCTCCATAGCCTGAACCCTGCGAGCCAAAGTAAGCTGAACTGGGCCAGCCGTGACCTTGCAGCAGGTCTTTTATCCTTGTGTAGATGTATCCTAAATGACACAATTTACCCTTACTTTCAGCAATCAAATTCACTATGCATCTCTATGCTCCAGCTGTCTGAGCCTATGCTTAAATGGAAATTTTGTCAAATATAAACTTACTAATCAAGTCAAAGTCATTAATATGTGAATGTATTCAACTGATTAAAAGGAATATATAATGGGCACATATATTCAGCAAATCATTTGAATTCCTTTGACAATGGTATTATCTATTTATAATTGCTTTTAAGTGTTTCTAGGGTACATATAACTCAACTAAAATATGAATACAACATTAGAAATTTTGTTTTGTTTGTGCTCATTTGCAATAAATAGATTAGGGCAATTAATTTTAGACATTATACAAATTAAATTTAAACTAGCTTAAAGCACTAAACTCTCTCTAGGTTGTTTGGACTTTATTCCCATATAAATTGGAATATGAAGCACTTCAAACATTCATCTTATTCTATGCAGAGGGAAAGTGTGAGGCAGTTGTTTACAGTGTGCGGAATGTATGTGACATGCAATATGTGGATGTGTGTCTTTTTAAGAGCTGAGTGGCAAGCATGAAAAATGGTTCTCAATACTGATTGCACTCCTAGCCCAGATGACAACTCTGTGGGTATTTCCCTGGAGAGCAGTTTGAAATTGAGAATCATGGTAGTGACTTGAGCTAAGTTAGAAAAAGAGCATTGCCATTACCAACTATATAGGACCAAACTTCCTGTGGAATTCTGAAAATAACAAGCACTAAAACTTTTTATTTTTATGTTGTATTTTCACACAGTTTGTCACCTTAATAGCATATACAAAAGTAAATTATTATACAGTGACAATCACTCCAACTAGGAGCAACATGCTCTCTCTCATTCTTCCTTTATATACTGTATTTGTCTGTCGAAGCATTTATACCAACTGTCTCTTTTGGTAAAGGTGTACCAAGCTTGTGATAATTATGACAAATCATGTATAAGTAATAGAGCTGACTAAGGTGCCGATCATAGGGTCTTCAGCACCGCAGCAGAGAGTGGGATAATGTTTAGTTTTTTCTAATAAAATTCCTTGTCTGGATTTAGAGGAAAGCAACTCTGTACTTTACTGCTCCCAATGTTAAACTTTTTTTTGTGGTTCCAAATAAAGGGAAGAGCTCATTCTGTTCAGGCCAGCAGTATTGCCACTCCCGAATATGCAAAAATTGTGACTCAGAACACTCCAAATCATCAGATAAAAATAATAAATCACATATTTTGACCTACCTTTTGATTTTTCCTCAACTTTAGGGAGAAGGCATCCAGTCCCAAATTGTATCTGATCATCTCATATTCAAAATTCAATCTTAAATACATAAAAAAAAAACAGAGGGAACTCCATTTACTCTCTCCTATCTGCTAGAGTGTGTGATCTGCCATTCACTCCTGCTCTATCCCTTTCCCTTCATAGATTGGAGGGCAGCTGCTACGCTCATATCGTCCCTGCATGCTCCCTCACTTTATCCTGTCCAACACCTGTGCCCTATATTCACTTGACCCCCGTTGTTCCCTTTCTTCTCTCTCATAGCCTCCTATTGATCACTTCCTCCTTCTCTGCCATACCATGTTCTACTGCACCTCCTCAATCTGCCACCCACACACTCTCTAGTCGGCCTCTTACCTGCCACTAGCCTGTTCCTTCCACTCCACTGTCTCCTCTGCCTCCAACCTACCACATTTCTCTGGCTCTTCATAGTTTCCTGTCCAATTTCCTAATATTCCTCTCCACCATATGACTCCCACAGTCCCATTCCTGGTGCTTCCACATTCTCCTGTTCCTTGCCTTGCCTTCACAAGGTGCCTAAAGGGCCACCTGGCTTCAACTTCATTGGAAACAAAGGGAGCTGATATCCATCTTTGGTGACAGTATCACTTCTGTATACAAGTCCCATTGACAGCAGTGGGAGGTGATGACCAGTTTTCCTGTGGGCAGGCTCGTTACCAACAAAAAAGGTCAAACAGACTTGGTGGCCAATCTGTTGACAGGATCCTGTGGTTTCCGTTCCATTGACAGTGATTGGGAGATGGTCATTTTGAATACGGACCAGAGTTGGTGATATTGAGAAATTAATGAGAACCCCTAAAAACACCACAGATATTGTGAGACTCATGATCAATGGCAAGAGTGGTGTCAGGGGGTGTACTAGGCCCAGAGGCCCTTTGCTGGAGGCGTCAGTGTCCTGCCACACTCATCCCAGGAAAGGAGCAGTGGAGGAGTCCTTCAAGCAGCCTAGAGTGGCTGCAGGGGAAGCAGCCAATCAGGACCCAAGAGGATCATATAAAAGCAGCTGCAGAGGCAGGGACTGTCAGTCTCTTGCTAGAGCTGGAGGAGTGTAGATGATGCTCCTGGCTGGTCAAAAGGAACTGCAGAATCTATGGATAGCTCAGTGCTGGCAGGGACTGAGGTAGTGAGGAAGAGCTCCTGGCTGGCTGCTGGGCCTGAACTTAGATGAGTCCTGAGGTGAGAGTGAAGCATCAGTGAAGACTGGGGTCATGGGCAAGTGCCCCAGGGAACTGAAAGCAGTTTTGCTAAAGGAACATGGCAGCATGTGGCTGCTATTCTTAGAGCCCTTGGTCTGGGACCTGGAGTAGTAGGTGGGTGAACTGGGAAATTGGAGATACTTCCAGAAGGAGAAGAGCTGGGGCCAGAGTAGACAAAGAGGGCAAAACCATTTCCTCCAGGAAGGAAGGCCTAGGGTTATGGCCTGATACCAGAGCGAGGATTATTTAAAGACTGCAGACACACACGACTAGAAGGAGTGCCCATGAGAAGTGGGTGCCACACTGTTACATATTAAGAGTTTTACTTAAAAATGGAGGGTATGATATGGCCAAAGTTTTCCTTGTATTTGTTTGTTTTTCTTTCAACCATTTTTATTGGACTTCTCCCCTTCTCCCACCTCAGTTCAGTATAAGACATTTTTGCAATTTGCAGGCAGTTTAGATTTTTTTGTATGTGTGTATAATTCAGAAACATCTGTGACTGTGAAAATAAGCCTATATATTTGAGACTTTGAACTATGTTTAAATATAACATATCATTTAAAGGCACACATGAATACCTATTTGTAGTAAAATGTACCATCAGTCCTCTTCAGATTGTGGTGCATGGAACTTTAAAACTGTTTACTACATCTTTAAGGTGGAACGATGTGGCATAGTTCAAAAGTCTCATCTGTTTGCAGTGACTTATAATTGCACTTGGAGCTGGGTTGGAGACTGAACTAAAGAAGAAACTCTCTTGTAAATAAGGACCTTGTTCTAATTTTTTGTTGTTGCTATAGCAATAGTCCTTGTAGTTGATTAAAAACTTATATTTGGATTATTGGATTTTCAGAATAGAGAACACAAATAAATGGAATTTTTAAAATCAAGGAGAATCTTGCTTTTGTTTTTTTGTGCTTATGGTATTTATGATGTCAGCTAAGCAAGATGAGGAAACAGCAAATTAACAGTTCAAGGGATCTCAGGGGAAGTGATTTTGCTATATTAAAGTAACAATATATTTAAAAGTAGCAATGCATATTTTCCTGTAAAGAAAAGCAAGTTTTTAACTTTTCATAAAAAATCTTTCTAATTTAACATGGAGGCAAATTGGCAAAATACTGACCCTGAGAAAATTAATGACATTTTTTTTAAATAATGAGACTTTTTAATTTCACACCCAAAACTGTTAGTTACACTGATAGTTGTCCTTGCAATAGAGATGATGAGTAGTTTTGGGCTCAAACCAGAACCTTGGATCTCAACCTCTCAGACAGTGGAAATGATGCCAGTTGTGAACTTGATTATCTCTATAACTGGCCAGGATTTGAACCCTGACCACCCACACTTCTTTTAACTTTGGGATAGCTCATATCTAGATAAAAACTTCCAGATTCAGTTGCATCTCTGGTAAATATATTCATAAGGAAAGAAAGAGTTCTAGAGGAAAGGTTTTGTAAAGTATTGGCTTTGTATGTATTTGAAAATGTTGACCTGCAGTGACGGGTTGTTGGAGACCACGAGGAATCCGTTACTAGAACACTTATGGGAACTCTCTTTTATCTTAAGGGGTACAATCCTGTGGCTTTAGTAAAGGAGGATATGGATTCTGGCCCCTGAAAGGGGTGGTGTTGCGAGAGAGAGCAAGATCAAAACCTTCTTGTTGCAAAAACTGGATTCATTATAGCAGGAATATTTAGAAGTTAGCGGACTGGGTGCAGAAAAAGCTTCAGTCTAGGAGGTAAAATAGAACCTGGATTGGAGACTAGATTATTTAGGGAGAACCCTACTATACATATTTATATAAAGAAGGGAAACTTTCTGCCAGTCTCTCAAAATGGCTCTCAAATGCAGGTTCAGACGGTCTGCTTTCAGTAAGTACGAGATTCAAAAATTCTACTGCAGCCTTGGCATTCTAGATTGTTGTGCTAACGTAAAGATAGTATTGTATTCATTACCCTAACACAAAAGGAGAGAAATCAAAGAATATACTAACATGCCAACAGTATCTACCTTCTTCAAGAAGATCCCCACTGTGCACCATCATCTGGTTCAGCAGTCTGTGATGTCAGCAGGAGAATTTTTTGACTCTGAGACTATTCTGAGTGTAGCAAACTCTGTGTTTGGAATTAAATTTTATATAAAGATTTTTTTCATATATTTTTCAAAGAGCAGAGAAGAATTTTTCCTTCTCTTTTACAGACAGAGGTAAGAGAGAGAAAGCATATTTAAGTTCTTATATCAAACAATTACATGAAGTTGAAACCATTGTTTTAAATGAATGATTTATGCATGTTTGTATTCTATTCCATGGGGGAAGGCAACAAAAGGTCTTGCAGGAACTAAAAATAGTGAGTGATAATGTAGACCCCCCCTCCCCCCCTCCCCGAAGAAGCACCACCTCCTGGGGAAGCGTGTATAGACTAGTTCGACTGGAATCTCCAGATATCAACAGACCTTGAATGTCTGAGTTTAAACTGACTCAGGGCCTTCTTTCTGATCCAGTAAACAGACAGGAACTTCTACCCCTTTTTCCTGGGGTGTGTGTGGGGGCAACCTTTGTGGAAAAGATGGAAGGGCTGACACCTATCAGAGGCTGAAGTTGGGGTGATCCTGATTTTTACCATGACTTTATGTTCTTTTACTGTTTTGAATGTTTTCTCTGTAATGTTTTCACCTTAAAGAAGAAATGTGCTTGCTTAGAAAGAACTGTGTGATAACTTATAACTGAAAGTAATTAGAACATAAGAACATAATAATGGCCCTACTGGGTCACAGAGTCATAGAATCATAGAATATTAGGGTTGGAAGGGACCTCAGGAGGTCATCTAGTCCAACCCCCTGCTCAAAGCAGGACCAATTCTCAACTAAATCATCCCAGCCAGGGCTTTGTCAAGCCTGATCTTAAAAACCTCTAAGGAAGGAGATTCCACCACTTCCCTAGGTAACCCATTCCAGGGTCAGACCAAGGGTCCATCTAGCCCAGTATCCTGGCTTCCGACAGTGGCCAGTGCCACTTGGCCTTCACAATATCCTCTGACAAGGAGTTCCACAGGTTGACTGAGTGTTCTGTGAAGAAATACTTCCTTTTATCTGTCTTAAACCTGCTGCCTATTAATTTCATTTGGTGACCCCTAGTTCTTGTGTTATGAGAAGCAGTAAACTACACTTCCTTATCTACAACTGGGAGATAAGGAAGTGTAGTTTTGCTTTCTCTGGAGAGAAAGCAAAGTGCAGAGCTCGTCTGCTTAGGTAGTCTGGTTTCCTGTGAATATCTCACTGTAGTCAGGCAACTTTCTTGTCAGCCTAGAACGGGGGTCTCAAACTCAAATGACCCCGAGGGCCGCATGAGGACTAGTGCATTGGCCCGAGGGCCGCATCACTGACACGCCCCCTTGCTGCCCCTGGCCCCACCCCCAATCCACCCCTTCCATGAGGCCCCGCCCCTGCCCTGTCTCTTCTCCACCTCCTCCCCTAAGCGCGTGGCTCCCCGCTCCTCCCCCTCCCTCCTGGAAAGTGCTAAGCGCCACCAACAGCTGTTTGGTGGCTTGGCGGCAGGGCACTTAGGCGGCGGGGCACTTAGGCGGCGGGTCCCGGAACAGAAGGGGCCCCCCACCGCCGAAGACCGGGCTGCGCTTCGGCGGCGGCGGGTCCCTCTTTTCCCCACCCCGGCCGGTCCCGCTTCCCACCCGGCCCCCGGTCCCGCCCGGCCCGGGCGGGTCTCGCTTCCTTCCCCACCCCGGCCCGGCCCGGCGGGTCTCGCTTCCTTCCCCCGGCCCGGCCCGGCCCGCGGGTCTCGCTTCCTTCCCCTGGCCCGGCCCCGGCGGGTCTCGCTTCCCTTCCCCACCCCTGGCCTGGCCCGGCCCGGCCCCGGCGGGTCTCGCTTCCTCCCCACCCCGGCCCGGCCCGCCCGGGCCCGGCGGGTCTCGCTTCCTTCCCCATGGCCCGGCCCTGGCCCGGCGGGTCCCGCTTCCCACCCAGGCCCCGGCCCGGCCCCGGCGGCTCCCGCTTCCCCCCCCCTTACCCGAGCGTGTCTCTATGGTGCTCTATGCACCGAGGCTGCAGGAGAGGGGCGGAGGCTGGAGCCTCCGCTTTTCTCTTGGGGGCCCCTGCGGAGCCCGGGGCAAATTGCCCCCTTTGCCCCCCCCCTCTGGGCGGCCCTGGGGAGCTCCGCAGGCCGCAGGGAAGAGCTCCGCGGGCCGCATGTTTGAGACCCCTGGCCTAGAAAAACCTTGCTCGGGAGGGAGAGAGAGACAGGTCTCTGCCCAAGAGAGGTGACAGCCGAGGAGCCAAGATCCTAATGTGAATACCCTCAAGGGACCACATGGGAATTACAGGAGCAGTTGTCCTGAACTGTGACAACCTGTATAAACTACATGTAGTTTCATTGTGTTAGAGATGGCTTGTTAGGAAGACAAGTTATATTGGATGAAATTCTCACTCCTGCTTCAGCTTTTACAATGGGTTCAAGGGCTCGAATTGTGTAAGAGGGTCATAAAAGCTACAGATTTGACTTGGGAAGAATTGCCCAAGTGCTTCAACTGAGGAAGGCAGTCACAGGCTGTCTTCTGAGGATTCCCTCACAAGGTCTTCTGTAGGTGGTGTCCTTGAAATAGGAAGGCTATGTTTTGTGCAGGACCACAGCATGTAGTGCTTACAAGATTCAGGGCAGACTCTAACTTAGAGCCCCACCCTCAATGCTCTTAGAATGACTCAATGGAGACATAGAGCTACCTTAGCTTCCTTTGCCCTCTGGGATGTGAGTTTTGTACTGCACCTCTTAGAAGTACAGCTTAGAATCTAATTTGTTCAGTTCAGAAATCTACATATAAATGCAGGAGTTCTCCTTTGAATAAAAACTTCTCTGAGTTGTACACACACACACATGTGAAATACAACTCACTTATGAAATTTTATAAAATCTTTTTTCAGTTCTCATTTGCACTAGTTTCCAGTGACTAAAGGATAGGTTTGCAAGAAACAAGGATCTAATGTTTTCTGCTGTGAAAGAGCAGCACAAATTTAACTAGCAAATTTTCTGTGCTTTCATCAAGTAGATGCCATCAGTTTTGTATTTTATCAATAAATCAGAAGAACTGCAGAACTGTAACATAACACATTTGTTTCCATCTGTGAGCCTCAGCATTTTAGTCAGCCATTTCTTGAACCACATTGCTTTGTAGGCTCAATCATTAATTACTGTGTTAAAAGTGCATTAAAGTATATAGAATGTCACACTTTTATTAAAATCAGATCTAAAAGCTATAAATGCTTCTTAAATTCACCTTTAAATATTTCTCATATAATCAAAATCATAGAATATCAGGGTTGGAAGGGACCTCAGGAGTCCATCTAGTCCAACCCTTGCTCAAAGCAGAGCCAATCCCCAGGAAGATTTTTGCCCCATATCCCTAAATGGCCCACTCAAAGATTGAACTCATAACCCTGAATTTATAGCAAGCCAATGCTCAAACCACCAAGCTATCTCTCCCCCTGAATGGACAATGCTGTGAAAATTCTAGAGGAACATCAATAACCTAATTAAATCTGCTTGCCATTTAACTATTTGATGCATTTAGGGCCAATAAGAAATATAAATTTCCTTTTTGCTCTCATAGTTAGTCATCTGTCTTCCCCTTGCAGAGGAAGAAAAGTCCAGTGGTTAGCAAACTAGTCTGGAGTGTGGGAGTACTCGGTTCAATTCCCTGCTATGCTACAAATATCCTAAGTGATCCTGGGCAAGTCACTTAGGGTATGCATACGCTGATAGTGAAAGCTGTAATTTCCAGCTCAGATAGACATAACCCATGTTCCCTCTGATTGAGCTAGCATTCTAAATATAGAAGAATAGCATGAAAGGAGCTTACTTGCCCAAATACACATCTAGGGTTGTGTCTGGGATTGTTCACAGCCAGCTAGCTGCCACAGCTACACTTCAAGCTATTGAACTAAAAATAGATCAGAGCTAGTGCAGCTATGATGAACTATGCTGGAAACTACACCTTGAAGCGTCACAGCATTCATAATCTTAGTTGCTCTATGCCTCAGTTTCCCATCTGTAAAATGAGGATAAATGCCACTTATGAAAATTAGGTTTTGTGAGGATAGATACAGAAAAGATAGTGAGGTGCTCAGATATTATAGTGATAGGGGGCATATGTACCTAAAACTGATAGATCTTGGCCATTCTGAAATTTACTATTTTTATTTTTAAAGCTTTATATAAGTATCCTACATGTGAGTAATCAAGACAGAGCAGATGAGCATGTTACTGTCAGGATATACTTTAAAGAAGCCATAACTTAGCTTTATTCTGAATGCTATTTTGAAAATATAAGTAACACAACCTCATTTAGAATTAATAGATAAATAAAAATCTGAAAACATGGATCTAGCTTGTGAATTTTGTAAATAGGAATAAAGAACTTACTAAAGACAAAGACTTAACTATACTGTTCTTATATGGCACTCTTGCAGACAACTTACATGGACTAAGTGTAGGAGGAATTGTCCAGTAGACAATGAAAGTATCAGTTTGTTATGATGTGTCTTAATTCCAGTTAGGGCTTCATTTCGAAATCCTTACTCAGTCAAAATTCTGACAGTAATATACAATTTACCTGAATAGGGACTGCAGAATAAGACTTTTACTGACCAAAGCCCACTGAAGTCCACTGAAAGGCTTTCATCAGCCCTTAATCAAGTATCCAGTTACCTCTGGGTTTTGCATTTGGACAATTGGTTTAGCTGTTATTTCACTACTGTTACATACATCATGTAACGAGAGTGGGTGGGGAGACTTTGGGATCCACTGTTTTCTAGGTAGAAAAAAGAAAATACTTCTGTTCAACAGCATTTGAATCCCTAATCTTACCTTATGAGGTTTTTTCCAATGAACAGAAGTAAAATAATGGGATATCTTTAAACTGGTTAGAGTTGCAAGCCAAGGATATATATGCACTTATATTTTAATCATGATCTAACTTATACGGGTTAAACTATTCTAAAAACTGGTTTTGCCAATGTATTTACAGAAAGAACTCTCTCTGGATTTTAGATGTTGTATTTTTAAATACTTCTCATATGTCCAAAGAGTGCTAAAAGAGATTTTATTTGCATAATGCTGGAGATGAAAATTCAGTTTCCTTAATCTTTTTCCTGCAGCCTATTCAGCTTTTCCTTTGAACTGATATTCCACATTCTGCTAATACCAGCTTTTGTTGCAAACATTTAATGTAAATGCCACTCCTAAAGTAGAGCCTTATAATTTTTTAGGGATTTACACACTACAGTCCCAATTCTGTTCCCTCTGATATCATGGCATAACTCTTATCAGCATAAATAGGCTCAGGATCATGCCCCAAATAAATGTCCAGTAACATCGCAGGGCAAAATTTCCAGATAACCTCTACTGCTTCATCTTCTGCCCTCTCTTGCTTGGATTCAGCTACTTCAGCTAGGGACCTTCTTATCTACAACTGAGAGCCTGACAGAAATTCAATAATTGCTATGGGCTGCTTACTATTCTCACTCTGATTCTCATGGAAAACAATTGAACATCATTTTCATGAATACTGTACCAGTAGGACAAACTAGTCCGTTAGCCTGAGATAACATTCAGTTCCAAAACAACAACTTTTTCAATTATCCCACCCAACACCCATTTTTAATTCTTATTTGCTTGGGAAACTCCTTGCTGGTGTCTCAATCATGCTTGCAGGAAGTGACAAGATGCAGGTGCCCTGATTTTTTTTTAAATGTCTTAATCCTTTTGTTGACTTTGTCATTGTATTATTGCAGTTCTGATGACAATATATAGATTAAGCCTCCTTTAAAAAGGGAACAAATCTATATTTTTCATCCCCTCTGAGAGAAGGTATTTTTATCAATTAGTAACTAAACCATATGCTTCTCTGGCCAAAAGATTAGTAACTTTACTGCAGGACTCTATGACTATTTAGTGAGCACTCTGCCCAGAATATGTGGTACTGCCCTACAACAAACCACTTAGAGCCTGATCTTGGAGCCCACACAAGTGATGAATTACAGTGAAATCAGTGGGACTAACACATGCGAATAAGGGCTGCAGAGCTGAACCTCTTGGTTTGTTTAGGATCTCTTCGGTCCCAGGTGATTGAACCCAAATAACAAGGGAGAGGTGTTTGAAGATCTTTGCCTGTTTTCAGGATTGGTCCTGCTATGTGATTGTAGTAATATCCAGATCTTATATGGCACTCTTCATCTGTAGATCTCACAACCCTTTATGGAGATCTATTATTCACCCCATTTGATAGATAGGGAAACTGAGGCACCAGTGTGACTTGCCTAAGATCACCCAGCAGGCTTGAGACTAGAACCCTGATCTCTTGAGTCCCAAGCTACTGTCACAGTGCCTTGCTCTCATAGTACCATAACTATAACATGACTCTTGATTGGTATCCATTATGTCTGTTTTCAGGATTCTGGTTTAGGGTCTTTGTATGGCTGTAGAGCTCTGTATTAACAACAAACACAGCCACACACACATAATAATAAATGCCTCTTAGCTATCAAGTGCATTTTAAAAGATGGTGATGGGGAACCAAAATAAAAGTCACACAAAGTGATAACCCGAGGAAATGCAGAGCAAATGACAAAGCTGCATGACACTTTCTCACTGCCGTGCAGAGTGATTTCAGGGGTAGCTAGCCAATCTTTCAATAGTATATCTAAACAAAGTTCTGTGAGGTGATGGGAAAAAGCTGTGATTCTTCCTTCAAATGAATCCTTTAAACCATGTGCTTTATTTTGATTTTTTTTCAGCTCGCCTCATCCACCCACCCCCCAAAAACAAACAAACAAAAAGTACACTGCTTTATGTGATACATGTGTGTTTATTTTTTCCAGACCTGACAAGATTATAGAAGAAATTGAGGCTCTGATTTTCAACTTCAGCTATGTTACACCAGTATAATTCAAGAGTAACCCTGCTGACTTCTATGTATTTCCATTAGTATAAGTGAGAGCACACTCTGGCCTGAGATTGCATCTGCTTATCTAATTTGCCCACCAACTTGCTACAAATATATACATACATCAGATAGCTGAGAATGGAAATAACTGTTTAGATATGTAACTTTCATTTGCATACATAATCGTGGTAACTAAATCCTGCACACAAATTCAGTGAGCTATTTTATTTTATATTTTTGGGGGGGCAGGGAAGAGAGCTGTCTTTTGTTCAAGTTCAAGTGAATTTTTAGGCTTTAGGGAGGTCTTATTAGGTGCTAGATTTACCATACATTAACACTCTTGGGAAACATTACAAAGATGGAGGGCTTGGTGATACAGAGGCAGTCTGGCAAGTAGGTCAGATATTTCAATTCTAGCCAGTAAATGATGAAACACATATTTCATAAAGATATATATTTCTATACAAAAGCTTCTAAAATTGAACTCCTATGCTATTTACATTTTATGAACTACATACTAGTACCTGGATACTTACTATTGATTACTTTGTGGCTGAATTGTACAGCCATTGCCCTGTCATATGTCCTTGAGGCAGTACTGCAGAAATCCATTTGCCCTATCCTTAACCTTTCTCCACTACTACTGATTGTAGATATTGTGTGGATGTGGCCTGTGAAATAGCTGTGTCCCCATGGGAATCATGATAATGGAAATTAAACAAACATAGATACAGAAACAAGCTTACAAATTCAATGTCATCATCAGCAACTTGTATACGGTTCCAAAGTTTTATCACTCTGAAATCTCCTATCTGCTGTAATATGCTTCAGCTTTCACCAGTGTGTTAAAAATAGTATTACCTATCTGACTTTTTAAAACAGCTACTCTATTGGCTTGCTTCCCATGATTCCATTAAGTATGCATACTGATGTGTCAGTGCAGTGGCCCTGAAGCAACCCACTGCTCTGCCAGTTTTAATTCTTGGATGTGGAAATAGAAAAGGTCTCCAGCAGACAGAGAGCCCCCCAGCAAAGGAAACGTGAGAGCTACCACAGTAAAAAGGGAGCATTCCCCAAATGGTTAGAAAAGGGGCTGTAACCGTGCCTTAGTGGGTCACATCTGAGGATGCAAAATTCAGGAAAAACTGCTGATAAATAGAGCAAACACAACCCAAAACTGGTGGTTATTCTTTTATAAGATATATCAAACCCACCACAAAAGTAAACTTCTGTTTCACCAAACTGGCTAACAAGAAAACATAAAGACAGTTTCCCCAGGCATTCCAGTTTTTATATCACCACCAAAACCACTGGATTCAGAGTTGAGTGGTTCTTTACAACCAGTCTCATCAAATAACTGGTTCTTCTGATCCCAAAGGACCAGCCACACAACCAGGTCAATATGTAACTTAGATGTGACCCAAAAATCACACTGATGCCAATCCTTTAGTATCTAAAATTAAGGTTTATTTATAAAAAGAAAGAAAGGTGGGAGTTAAAATTGGTTAAAGGAATCAATTACATATATCAATGGCAAAGTTCCTGTTTCAGGCTTGTAGCAGTGATGGAATAAACTGCTGGCTTAAGTCAAGTCTCTGGAATACATCCACAGTTTGGATCTGTCATTCAGTCCATTGTTCAGAGCTTCAGTTTGAAGCAAAGTTTCTCCAGAGGTAAGAAGCAGGATTGAAGTCCAAGTAGAGGTGTTTCCAGGGTCTTTATGGCTTTTGCCATGTGGAGGGCATCCCATTGTTCTCACTGTGGAAAATTACAGCAACAATATGGAGTTTGGAGTCACATGGCCAAGTCATATGTTCATGCCCAATTTCCCTCAGTCATTGCAGGAAGCCATTACCTACACTCCAGACAAGCACGTTTATATGACAGTCCTCTCAGTGTAGATGGGCATCTGCCATGGTCCATTGTCAACCAAGTGTTTCTTGATGAACCACTTAATTTGAACAGTCCCTCCAAGAAGTGCTGGCTAGCTACCTTGTCGGCAATACCCGAGGAGCAAACCTTTGAAATCCAACTTTAGAGCCGATACTTATAACTTCAAATAGAAAAATGAAACATGAATACAGATAGCATAATCATAACCAGCAAATCATAACGTTTTCATAGAATCCTCACTTGACAACCTTTGTACAATATTTGCTGTAAATATATAACAGTGGTTGCAATAATGATCTATTTGATTATACTTTAATCAGTTAACGTCACACCTCCAACGCAAAATTGATGCAGGAAGGTGTGTCCCAGACACTGCTGAATGCATAATAGGAAATTCCCATTCTTGGTTCTGTATTACTACAGCTTTTAACCCAATATTAGAAATATCAGTATATAACTGAAATGGTGTATTAAAATCATGTTTAGCAATATTGTTGAATCCCTTTACAAACCCAAGGTAAAACTGGGTTAGACCAATAGTGGATTGGATCTGCTCTTGCAGCAAAATTCCTGTATGTTTCATGTGATCTTGCCAAGAGCTAAAGAAATTAGCTAATTTATTTATATAAGCTCTGGCAAGTATTTGGAACCCAATTAACATCAAATCAGTGTAGGTATTAATGTTCCCTATAGTCTAGGATTCTTGGCATTTAGCCACAAAATTAATATGGTAGTGTGTCTCAGTTTTTCTTTTCATACAGCACATTAGATGTGTAATGTCTTTTCTCCTGTGTACAGTTTCAAGTTTAGTTACAGGCACTAACTGTGAAGTATCAGTATCACAAGATCTCTTAACATAAAGTGTGCTCTTATGTATCACTCTTAACATGTTCAAGGGTTTTTTCCAAAAGATTAGGGACATTGTACATTTTTACAGTTTTTGGTACCAGCAACACATTAGTCACAAGGATTAGCATTAGCATTAATAACATTAAATTCATTACAAGTGTACATTTGCCATCATTTTTGTCATGCCATGCCTTTGGCTCAATACCACTAGGGTTTAGGCATTTTAGGCCTTGGCTACACTTGTGAGTTATAGCACAATAAAGCAGCCCCAGGCACCCTAGCTCACTCACCGTCCACACTGACAAGGCACGTAGAGTGCTCTGACTCTGCAGCTACAGCGCTGCTGGTACTCCACCTCAGCGAGTGGAATAACGTTTGCTGTGCCCCCATTGGAGCACCGTGGTGCCAGTGTGAACAAGCTGTTGTGTTACTGCACTGTGATCAGCCTCTGGAAACGTGACATAATCCCCTTAAGTCAGTGAAAGCAGCAAAGAATCCTGTGGCACCTTAGACTAACAGACGTTTTGCAGCATGAGCTTTCGTGGGTGAATACCCACTTCGTCAGATGCAACCGATGAAGTGGGTATTCACCCACGAAAGCTCATGCTGCAAAACGTCTGTTAGTCTGTAAGGTGCCACAGGATTATTTGCTGCTTTTACAGATCCAGACTAACATGGCTACCCCTCTGATACTTAAGTCAAGTGGACACTCTTGTCATTGTTGAGAAATCAGCTGCAAGAATGCGTAAGTGCCCTTTCAAAGCTCCATTTCGGAGAAGCTGGCTGCTTATCAGCTCCAAGAAAAAGCAAATATTTACTGTTTGCTTTGAGTGAGTGAGAGAGAGGCAGGGGAGGAGGAGGGTCTCAACTTACAAGACAGCATGCTGACACACTCTCAGCACCCCAAAAACCCACTCTCTCTCCCCCCACATACACACAACACACTCCGTGTCACACTCCACCCCACCCCACCCCCATTTGAAAAGCACATTGCAGTCACTTGCATACAGGGATAGCGGCCCATAATGCACCACTCCCAATGCTGCTGCAAGTGCCGCAAATGTGGCCACGCCAGTGCACTTGAAGCTGTCAGTGTGGACAGACTGCAGCACTTTCCCTACTGTGCGCTGTGAAGGCAGGTTTAACTTACAGCGCTCTACATCTGCAAGTGTAGCCATGCCCTTAGAGTTAACCTGTGGTTTTTATTTGCGAGGTTTAATCTTTCCTTTCTTCCCTGTCCAGTAGGATCAAAATCTGAGCTCTCTTGTGTAACAGAGCCCATTGACTGGCTGGGTGTGTCCTCTTTGCTAACAACTATATGCAAGTCTTTCTCTCCCCAGTCAGTCAGGTAATTTGCATCAACACAGACACTAGCTTGTTTACTAGTTTTCAGATCCTTAACTGTTACCAATTCCAAGGCTGAACTCTGTTTTAAAGAGATACCATCCATTCTCACTAGCATGTTCGACTCAAGGTTCTTTTGTCCTTCCATTACCAACCTCTGCTTCCACATGGAATCAGATGTTAAGTCCACTAAGAGACTACAAGACATATCCAAAGTGTCTAGAGATGAGAGTTTACCTACCATCCCCTGCATCCTTGTGGGTTCAGTCATAATGCTGTTCTGCTTTGAAAAACCAGTAACCCAATCTTTCCTCAGTACCTGAGTCACAGACTGCTTACTATCAACAATGGCCCATTAAGAGTCAATGAAAACAATTCCTTTTCACAGACTTCAAAGACTTCACCAAGAAACTCCTTTCCTTCTGCAATATCATGCACTGCAGCAGGTTCTTTCTGAGCTTTATTTATGTCCATAATCGACTTTAGCACAGCAAACAAATCACCAAACTCTTTCTGAGTTTCACATACATCCAGAATCACCTCTGGCTGATCAGGAGGATTTTCACACAACCCCGTTTCAGGTAAACTGCTAGACATCATAGTCAAAAGATTAGAAGCATTCCCTTCCTTGTTACAAGTTTCCATACTGTCAGTGGGTAACATACTAAAATTACCTTCATGCCTTGCTTGTGCCCTGTCTATGATATCATCCTGATCAGTCAAGGTTGTCATATCTTCACCCAGCAACACACAAGCAACAGGCAAAATAGAAGCACCAGTATCACCTAGTCTCTGGGAGCTATTTATGACATTAACTGGATGCAACCTAATTACAATGTCACCACACCATCCCTAGCAGACACATATTTTGGACTACTTCCTTCCAGGGCTTCAGTTGTACCCAGAATCAACTCTGGGTCAACTGATACATTTTTAACCATCATAGGCTGACAGGCTTCTTCTGTCTGCTTTACAGAGAGAAAAGAGCTAGAGAAACATTCTCCTTTAACAGACAAACAACTTGGGATATCCTTTCCTTTGTCCCGGCAAAAATGGCCATTCACAGACAACTGCTTGGAGATCGGGGTAGCTCTCTTCATGGGCAAGACATTACCCCTAACAGTCACAGGAACATTTCCTTTACAGTCACGTTTCTCCACCCTGGTAATAGGTAAGGTATAGGGATACTCATGTTCCACTAACCTTGCCTTCCCAAACTTCTGATTAGACAAAACCATCAACTCAGAAGGCTGCCTATGCTCATCTAATTTTTTTTTGTCTTTCCCCTCCCTTAACAGATAAACCGCTGTTTCCCACAAATAGTGTCTTATTCCACGGAGCTACTTTAAGCACATCACTTTTACCTGGATCAGGCTTACTTTACTTGCCAACAATTCATCACTCATCAAGACCGTACCCTTTTCTTCCTCAGTTAGGGCTTTAACCTCATTACCAACTTTAATTTGCTCTAGAGAAACATTTCCCTGAGCCTTATCTAATGCCAGATTCACTTCTGAGACACCAGACAGACATTTAGGAATTTTCTCCACATATGCACTTCTTCTTTGCACAGACAAAAAGCTAGCTTCTTCAGACAAACATTTTGAGAAGCCCTCCATAGGCAAATCCTTGCCCCTACTAGAAACAGGTTCAGGATTATTTATTTCCTGTGACTGATTTATATCAATCTGACTGAATGCATTTTAATATCATCTCCAATCAAAAGATCCTTAATCAATAGCTTCCTTACACCAGCTATAACTTCATCTTTAACACCATTCCATTCAAGATGGACTCTGGCTAAAGGCACACTTACAGTAAACTCATAGAGGATTACAGTATTCACACTCTTATCTGGTAAGCACTCTTCCTCTTTAACAAGATCTGCTTTAACAAGAGTGATATTTGAAGCTGTAATTTGCCCTAAGTATTGACTTTTACATTCTCTGCACAAGTTATGTGGAACCTTCACCTGAGCTCAAGGTAAAAGCATTTACATAAAAGGTGGCAGGATTGGGGTAAATTTGGTTACACACAGACAATTGCTCAGAATAATACCACATACAAACATTGTTATAAACTGGATTTTCAAGCGGATACAGTTTCTGCTGTTCTTCCATTGCTTTTTTGATTTGGAGCTCAAGTCTGGCAGTTTCTTGCTGCGTCTGGCAAACCCTCTCCTCAGCAGCTAGATGTTCCATATGCCTTGCTTGGGCTTCTTTCTTTGAGCAGCTTCTTTTTCCATTTTAGTGATCCATTCTTTAGCCAGTGATTTCCCTACACCCCCCCAGGGGGGTGTACACCCCCCCTGAATTTTCGCAACACCCCCCCCCCCCAGTTTTGTGAGCTAGTTACATACCAATTTAGTGACTGTTTGGAAATCTGAATTTAAACTGAAACATTAATACACACTTTAAAAGCTTATACAGTGTATGATAAAAATATGTGTATCTGAAAAAGTATAATAGATTTGAAAAGTAAGAACATAGACTTGCTTCCTTATACAGCTGTTTTTTATGATGTCAGTGCATTCATTTCGGTGATGTTGGCCAACCTAATAATTTCAAATGATGATTTGTAAGCAAAGTCTAAATGAGTTCTCCCTGACAGCTAGTGATGAGCTAGGGGCTAAGGCTTCAGGGGCAGATTATATTTACATTCACACCTAATCTACCTAGGTATCCAACAAACAGAGCTGTGTTGTCCAAGTGATAGATTTTGGCTGGGGTTGGGTTACAAACCACTTGAATGTGGGGGAAGGGGGGATGAAATGTTGTTCTTATTGTATGAGTAAAGGGCAGTAGAACTGTACTGTACTCAACTGTACTCAAATCATCTGTGATGATTTGAAGGCATCAAGAGAGAGGGTGGGGACCTGTCCCTCTCCACTGTTTAAAGACAGAGCTGATTAGGCTCCATAGATAGTCTTTTGTTCTGTTAAGTGACCACTGCAGCTGAAATCACTGACAATCAGGTCTAAGTGCTTAGTCCTGTTGTGGGGACAGTGTTCCTGTGGGGACAGTGTTTTTGTGTAAGAGACAGCCCAGACTGCACTAGCAGCGAGGTTCCCGCACTGAGAGCTCAGCTGAAATCACTGAGCGCTGGTGGAACCTCAAGAGACCAACTCGCAGAGGTCACAGTGGTAGGTGACAGCAGAAGGTGACTGTGCAGGGCCATTGGCAACAGAGTGGTGGAGTGAACGGTGGCACAGCGAATAGCCGTGGCCAGAGCAAACTGTGCCTTTTTGTCCCCCACCTGGAAGGTGTACTCACGTGAAAGCACCTCTGAACTCTGAGTCTCCACTGACTAAGGACAACACCAGTGAGTGGAGTGCGGTGGAGGGAAGAGTGAGGGGCATGTTAAATAAACATTTGTTTGTTGGACTATATTTTAGTCACTTTGCTCCAGAATGCTAGATTTGTGACTGGGAATGGAAACTTATAGAAATATGTTTCCCAGTAGGCCAAGATTTTTAAAATGCAGTATTTGCCAAGGTGGTTATCTCACATTGTTGCTATCTTGAGAGGTCATTATGTTGGGGAGTTTCTGTACTAAACATTTTTATTATAATTAATTTTTACATAAGAATGGTCATACTGGGTCAGACCAATGGTCCATATAGCCCAGTACCCTGTCTTACAACAGTGGTCAAGGCCAGGTGCTTCAGAGGGAATGAATAGAACAGGGAATCATCAAGTGATCCATCCCCTGTTGCCCATTCCCAGCTTCTGGCAAACAGGCTAGGGACATTCAGAGCATGGCGTTGCATCCCTCTCATCCTGGCTAATAGCCACAGATGGACCTGTTCCCCAGGAATTTATCTAGTTCTTTTTAAAATCCTGTTATAGTTTTGGTCTTCACAGCATCCCCTGGCAAAGAGTTCCCTGGGTTGACTTTATATTGTGTGAAGAAATACTTCCTTTTGTTTTTTTTTAAATCTGCTGCCTATTAATTTCATTGGGTGACTGCTAGTTCTTGTGTTATGTGAAGGATTAAATAAAATTTCCTTATTCACTTTCTTCGCATCAGTCAAGATTTTGTAGACCTCTATCATATCCCCATTAGTCATCTCTTTTCGAAGCTGAAAATTCCCAGTCACTTTAATCTCTCCTCCTGTTTCATACCCCTCATCATTTTAGTTGCCCATCTCTGTACCTTTTCCAATTCCAATATATATTTTTTAGGATGGGTGACCAGATCTACACACACTATTCAAGGTGTGCACGTACCATGGATTTATATAGAGGCAATATAATATTTTCTGTCTTATTATCTATCCCTTTCTTAATGATTCCCAACATTGTTTGCTTTTGTGACTGTTGCTGCACATGGAGTGGATGTTTTCAGAGATCTATCCACAATGACTCCAAGATCTCTTCCTTGAGTGTTAACAGCTAATTCAGATGCCATCATTTTGTATGTATAGTTGAGATTGTTTTCCAATGTACATTACTTTGCATTTATCAACATTAAATTTAATCTGCCATTTTTGTTGCCCAGTCACCCAGTTTTATGAGATCCCTTTGTAACTCTTCGCAGTCTGCCTGGGACTTAACTATCTTGAATAGTTTTGTATCATCTGCAAATTTTGCCACCTCACTGTTTACCCATTTTTCCAGATCATTTATGAATATGTTGAATAGGATTGGTCCCAGTACTGACCCCTCAGGGATACCACTATTTATCTCTCTCCATTCTGAAAACTGATAATTTATTCCTACCCTTTGTTTCCCATCTTTTAACCAGTTACTGATCCATGAGAGGACTTTCCTCTGACCCCATGATGGCTTACTTTTCAAAAGTCAATTTTATTTTAAATACTTTTTTTTAATGCATATTTTTTTTAGAAATCTAGACCTGTTATGTGTTTTGGTGCAACTTGCATTATTCTTATGTTAAATTTGCATAATCCTAACAAAACATTTACTTTATTCATATCTCTTTTATATATCTCATTGGTCCTGACACCCCCCCTGTAAATTCGAACACCCCCCCAATTTCAATTCCTGGGGAAACCACTGTCTCTAGCTTTTCTTCCCAGCTGGGCCAAGGCTTGTTTCTCTTGCATTGTAAGGTGTGCCAGTCTTTGTTCATGTCCAAGGCCTGGTCTACACTACGCGTTTATATCGAATTTAGCAGCTTTAAACCGATTTAACCCTGCACCCGTCCACACAACGAAGCCCTTTATATTGATATAAAGGGCTCTTAAAACCGATTTCTGTACTCCTCCCCGACGAGGGGAGTAGCGCTGAAATCGGTATTGCCATGTCAGATTAGGGTTAGTGTGGCCGCAATTCGACGGTATTGGCCTCTGGGTGGTATCCCACAGTGCACCATTGAGACTGCTCTGGAAAGCAATCTGAACTCGGATCACTGGCCAGGTAGACAGGAAAAGCCCCGCAAACTTTTGAATTTCATTTCCTGTTTTCCCAGCGTGGAGCTCTGATCAGCACGGGTGGCGATGCAGTCCCAAATCCAAAAGAAGCTCCAGCATGGACCGTACAGGAGATACTGGATCTGATCGCTGTATGAGGAAACGAATCTGTTCTATCAGAGCTCCGTTGCAGAAGACGAAATGCCAAAGCATTTGAAAAAATCTCCGGGCTCTGATAGACAGAGGCCACAGCAGGGACTCAGCACAGTGATGTGTGACAAGCGTAACGGAAAGCCAAAGAATCAAATGGACGCTCATGCAGGGAGGGAGGGAGGGGGAAGACTTGAACTATCCCACAGTTCCTGCAGTCTCCGAAAAGCATTTGCATTCTTGGTTGACCTCCCAATGCCTGAAGGGTCAAAAACATTGTTGCCGGTGATTCACGGTATATGTCGTCAATTTCCCCCCTGCCCGAAAGAAAAGGGAAAAAAATCATTTCTCGCCTTTTTTAATGTCACCCTATGTCTACTGCATGCTGCTGGTAGATGGGGTGCTGCAGCGCTGAACAGCAGCATCCCTTCCCCTCCCTGATGGCAGATGGTGCAAAATGACTGATATCCGTCATCATCATCATCATCCCGTGTGTGCTCCTGGCTGGCCTCAGTGAGGTCGGCCAGGGGTGCCTGGGCAAAAATGGGAATGACTCCCGGTCATTCCCGTCAGACGGTACAAAAGGCTTGGTAACCGTCCTCATCATAGCAGCTGGAGGCTGAGCTCCATCAGCCCCCCCCCTTTCATGTCTAATGAAGATTCTGTACTGCCTGGACTATCATAGCAGTGGGAGGCTGCCTCCCCCTCATTTTATCTCACTAAAAAGTCAGTGTTTCTTATTCCTGCATTCTTTATTACTTCATCACACAAATGGGGGGACATTGCCACGGTACCCCAGGAGGGTTGGGGGAGGAGGGAAGCAACGGGTGGGGTTGTTGCAGGGGCACTCCCTAGAATGGCATCATCATTTCTGTGGGATCTCTGGGGCTCTGACCCAGAGCGGCTGTGCTCTCTGGTTCTCTAGTACACTTGCCCCATATTCTAGGTAGGACTGACTCTATTTTTAGACAAAACATAAAGAAGGGAATGACCTGGGGAGTCATTCCCATTTTTGTCCATGCGCCCCCGGCCGACCTCAGCGAGGCCAGCCAGGAGCACCCATGACAGCAGCAGATGGTACAAAAGGACTGATAACCGTCATCACCAATTTCCAATTGCAGACGGTGCTATAGCTAGTAACTGTCTCTGCTACCTTACAAAGGCATATGAATGCTGCTGTGTAGCACTGCAGTACCGCGTCTGTCAGCAGCATCCAGTACACATACGTTGACAGTGACAAAAGGCTAAACGGGCTGCATGGTTGCCATGCTATGGCGTCTATCAGGGCAATCCAGGGAAAAAGGGAGCAAAATGATTGTCTGCAGTTGCTTTCACGGAGGAAGGATTGAGTGACGACATTTACCCAGAATCACCCACGACACTGTTTTTGCTTTGGGATCTCAGCCCAGAATTCCAATGGGCAGGGGAGACTGCAGGAACTATGGGATAGCTACGGGATAGCTCCCCACAGTGCAACGCTCCGGAAATCAACAATAGCCTCGGTACATGGATGCACACTGCACTGCTTAGTGTGGCCGCGCACACTCGACTTTATACAATCTGTTTTAAAAAACCGGTTTATGTAAAATCGTAATAAATCCGTAGTGTAGACATACCCCAAGACACAGGCTCTCTTTCAGGGCTTGAAGTTTGATTGCTTCTGCTGATGCCTTCTGGCTCATGGTCACTGATCTTTAACCTTTAAAACTCTAAATATCAAATTTCAAATTTGAATAGCATGGGGTTCTGATCCAAAGCTTAATTGACCTAGTTCTGTAGATCCTAGCCAGACTTTGCCACTGTAACTGTGCCTTAGTGGGTCACAACTGAGGATGCAAAATTCAGGATGAGCTACTGAGAAATAGGGCAAACACAACCCCAAACTGGTGTATATTCTTGTATAAGACATACCCGAGGAGCAAACATTTGAAATCCAAGTATAGAGCCAATACTTATAACTTCAAATAGAAAAAAATGATAAATGCATACAGACAGCATAATCATAACCAGCAAATCATAATCTATTCATAGACCCCTCACTCAACAACCTTTGTACAATATATAACAGTGGTTGCAATAATGATCTATATGGTCATAATTTAATCAGATAATGTAACAGGGGCCTCCCCAATGAGAAAGAAGCTTGTATCAGGTAGCCCAGGGGTTGGCAACCTCTGGCACGCGGCTCGCCAGGGTAAGCACCCTGATGGGCCGGGCAAGTTTGTTTACCTGCCGCATCAGCAGGTTCAGCCGATCATGGCTCCCACTGGCCGCGGTTCACCGTCCCAGGCCAATGGGGTCGTCAGGAAGTGGCGTGAGCAAGGGATGTGCTGGCTGCAGCTTCCTGCCACTTCCATTGGCCTGGGACGGGAAACCTCAGCCAGTGGGAGCCGTGATCGGCCGAACTTGCCGACGTGGCAGGTAAACAAACTGGCCCGGCCCTCCGGGGTGCTTACCCTGGCGAGCCGCGTGCCAGAGGTTGCCGACCCCTGAGGTATTTGACAGCATGAGGGAACAGCAAATAAATGCCAAGACTTCAACTAAATATCAGTTTGTTATGTGTTTATTTACTTTTCATTGTTTAATATTTTCTTTGAAGAAATCGGTTTCCATATCTACCCCCCACACCCATATCTCTCCCCCACCCTTAATATAGATTAACTCATATTGATAGTTATAAAACAGTTTAACTTTATAATAGTTCTGCTTTATGCAAAAGTGTCTTTAAGTACCAGCATCATTTGCCGTTGTCAGCACCATGCTAGGAATTGTGTGTGCACAGTTGCTACAGAATGGTCAGAAGTACAATGTGCACTTTATTTGTAAGTCCTTCAGAAATAGTGGCCACTATGTTTTGTTTTTTCGAGTGGGGGGTTAACACACATATTGGATGCAGAATGGCAGAGCTGCATTTTTAAATTGAAACATCATATAATCTATCTGGATTTAGGCATGTAGGGGCTGAGAGGAATAATAACCCCACTCAAATGGCAGGGACTCTGTCAGAGTGGGGAAAGAGGAAGATAAGCAGAATTGTTATCCCTTCTCTTCAACCTCCTGGGATCACCTATGTGGGCTTGGAGAAAGAATGACCGGGTGGGGAACAAAGGCAAAAAACCACACTTCACAAGATCATCCTCTGGCTGTCCCTCCAATTGGATATGAAGGGCTTGTTTGTACTTGAAACACAACAGCAATGCTGCAGGTGCACCACTGTAGGGCTTCAGGGTAGAAGTTACCTACGCCAGTGGGAGGGGTTTTCCAGTCAGCATAGGTCATCCACCTCCCCAAGAGGTGGTAGCTAGTTTGACAGAATAACTCTTCTGTCAACCTAGCACTGTCTTCACTGGGAGTTAGGTTGGCTTAACTACTGGGGATATTTCACACCCTGAGAGATGTAGCCATTGTAAGTTCCCAGTGTAGATCAACCATAAGTTAACTGAGTGTGGCCATATTAACTATGCAGAAAAACCTGTGCCCATCTGGTTCTAAAGTACGCTTCCACCTGCATTCTGATTTGGCACTATTTTACTCCCTGTTTGTACTGGTGTACATAATTACACCGGGGCATGATTTTCATCAACACTCAGCATTGATCTAATTCTGCTCCCATCAAACATAACAGTAAAACTCCCATTGACTTATAGGAGCAGAGTTAGGTCAATGCTGAGCACTTCTGAAAAATCACCCAATATGCAGGGCAAGGCAGAACTGTGCCTTTCCACACTGCTTCAAACACCACCTGCATACAGAGAGCAATGACTGCATTTTCCTTGCAGTAGCTAGTAAACGGTATGAATATTTTACGTTACCATTTGTCTGTCTCCAACTTTTCACAAAATCAGAAGATATATTCACATCAGAAGATATTTATATTTTCATATCAGAAGATGTGTCAGTATAACTGTAACTAATTGGAGGGGAATTAAACTGTTGGGGATGTGCTTAGTGACTTATGCACCTTTATAAATTATTCAAAATAATGTCACTTTTTGAAAGGGGTTGTGGATTTTAAAGGTAATTTAAGCCGTGTCAGATCTGAGTTGTTGAAGGGCTGATGAGAAGTGGGGATACATACTGTCCCCTGATTCCTTTCACCTGACACATAGAAATAGAACTCTAGGCTCCTCTTTCAAGGCTGCATACAATCAGCTAAGCTGAAGGAAACTTGAGTTGTTTATTGCACTATAGAACTCTCACATGGCTTCTTTCACTAGAGAAACCTTCATCTGTATGTCTTTAGAATGAATGAATTTGTCAGTTAGATGTCAGTACTGAGTGACAGGAAACATGAAAATAAATACAGAGAAAATTACAAAAACAGGAAACTGTAGTAAGCAACTAGCAATTTACAGGACTATATTTTAAAAATAGAGCATTTTAAAATTGAATGTTTACTTCCAGTCTTTAAGCATGTGTATCTTTTTTTCAGTATAGCTTTAAAATTCTCTTTAAAAGCCAAGTTTAAAAACTAGCATTAAAATTCTACTTAATGATTTGACCATCTGTTGATAAGAAATATATGAACATTTTTTTTCCAGTTTAACATGGTTGCAAAGAGGTCTCCTGATTTTTTTTTCTTCAAGTGCTAAGTCAGTTGAACACATATACCTGCCCTTTGCACTCTCTTCCTTGTTTAACTAAGATCTGTAGTTTAGGGTAATGGTCTGAACCAGAAGCACTGCTAGCCATATCTATGATGAAGCATGATCAGATTCCAGTGGCAATGCATAATGGGTAAAAAAACTATATTAACAAGAAATAGTGGGGCAAGGAAGTAAATTCAGAGGAATGTTTGAGTGTAGCCTTTTGTCACCATATATTGTAATAATAATCATAATAAATAGTGTCATAGCTGAGATTTATGGATATATTTTGTTAACAGCTAGGAGATACTAAAGGTACACTCAAAAGTCTGAAATACTGGCAGTGTTCCCTGTACAAAAAGAAAATTGAAAGCTTTCCCTATCAATTCACTAACTAGTGGAATAGTCTAGGCTTTTTTTTTAAAGCCAACCTACCCAGATGCTGCTAATAATATCCCTTTTCAGATTTTTGCTTTAATTTAGGAAAAAAATTCAAATCAATATGATTCGTGTGCATGCCTTCTTCCCTCTCTCTTCCCACTTTTCCCCCCAACCTGCCAATGGATCTTGTGGTGTGCCCGGGATGGAAGCTGGAGGCATGAATGTAGGCATAGCGGTCGGTAGGTTTTCGGTATATTTTTACTATACTATGTTATATATGCCATCATATGCCAGCAATGCCCCTCTGCTATGTACATCGGCCAAACTGGACAGTCTCTAAGGAAAAGGATAAATGGACACAAATCAGATATTAGGAATGGCAATATACAAAAACCTGTAGGAGAACACTTCAACCTCCCTGGCCACACAATAGCAGATCTTAAGGTGGCCATCCTGCAGCAAAAAATCTTCAGGACCAGACTTCAAAGATAAACTGCTGAGCTCCAGTTCATCTGCAAATTTGACACCATCAGCTCAGGATTAAACAAAGACTGTGAATGGCTTGCCAACTACAGAACCAGTTTCTCCTCTCTTGGTTTTCACTCAACTGCTAGAACAGGGCCTCATCCTCCCTGATTGAACTAACCTCGTTATCTCTAGCTTGCTTCTTGCTTGCATATATAAACCTGTCCCTGGAAATTTCCACTACTTGCATCCGAAGAAGTGGGTATTCACCCACGAAAGCTCATGCTGCAAAACATCTGTTAGTCTATAAGGTGCCACAGGATTCTTTGCTGCTTCTACAGAACCAGACTACCACGGCTACCCCTCTGATACTATACAAGTTTAGGTCTTGCAAGACCTGGGTTTAAGTTCCCGCTCTACCACAGGCTTCCTGAGTTAGTTTGAGTAAGTCACTTTACTTCTCTGTGCCTGGTTCCCCCTCAGTAAAATGGGGATAAAAGTATTTTGTTGCCTCAAAGAAGTGTTGAGAGGATAAATACATTAAAGGTTCTGAAGTGCTGACATGCTATAGTAATGGGGGGAATACCTTAGAGAGGGAGTCTCTTCTCACACTAGATTTACATCTGTGCATTCCACCTTTCGCTGGAGTTACTCCTGATCTACCTTACTAAAAATAAGAGGAGAATTAAATACACAACCTGTGGGTTAAATTTTGCCATAGTTTGAAGGCACCTGCAAGATGCTGAGCACTCTCAACTCCCACTTACTTCAATAGGTGATTAGGGTGCTTATTATGTTTCAGGAGTGGGCCTTGAAAGTACTATAAATCTAAAGAAACTCCATTGTATTCAATGGAGTTATCAGGGATTTGCACAGGCACAAGAGTATAATTGGCCCCTGTTGCATAGGTATATTGGGCGAGGGGGGGGAGCGGGGGAGAAGCAAGAGATCCTTATAAACATCTCCTGCATATTTACACTCATCTTGTCAGACAAAGTGAATATTTGAAAATGAGCATTTTAAACTTGTTACTCCAGCCTCATTCCTTCCTTGCCCCACTATTTCTTGTTAATATAGTTTTTTTACCCATCATGCATTGCCACTGGAATCTGATCATGCTTCATCATAGATATGGCTAGCAGTGCTTCTGCACACACATGTCCAGTCATTCTAAAACAAACAGTAAAGCTTGATGAAACATTGCCATCAAAACTAGAGCCCTCTTTGGCAGACAGAAGGGAAATGAAAATCTGTTTGCTACACATGTAGAGGAAGGCCAACCAACCTTGTGGTACTTAGAACCCAGTATATATTGATGAAAAATAAGACTTGCTCCACAAAAATACAGAATTAAGAAACATGTGTTTGCTGCAAAATGATGACCATATTACATAGGACTAATTGTTCCTTTAAGGCACAGCCCCAACAATTGGGTAATATATAGGCTCACAACCCCAAGGAAAGTACCAGGAGGCTGTGAGCTTCTGAGATGCCCTTAGAGGCACAGTTCTTCCTGTGGATCCCCTTTTGGGCTGGCAGGGGACCATTTCTATCATCACTGTGTTTCAGCATGTGCTTGGCCTGCTCCTCCTAGGTCCCTCCCATTTCTTGTCCCTCCATGCCCACTTGCTTCTGGGGATTCAGGGGAAAAGCACATTTGTTGAGTCTCCTGCATTTCCTGTTTGTGTGTGTGTTGGGTGGGGGGGAAGGGTGGAGGACTCTGATCCAGAAAGCCCTACCATTGGGCCTCATTATTCTTTACATCCTGATCCCAGAGAGTACTGGTGGGAAAATATTTACTGAAACAGTTTTCTGTAAGGAAATGCAGTTCTGTCAAAATCAAAATGCATCATATGCAAAATGCAAAATATTCTTTGTCAAAAAAAATTTGGGTGGGGTTGGAGGGGAGAGAAGGTTAAAAAAATGATAATATGAAAATGTCCTGTTTTGACACTTCTGGAATAAAATATTTTTGTTTGACTTTTATTTTTGTTATATTTTTATGTTTTCAATTTTATAACATTCTGATGATCAAAATCAAAATTTTTATTGAACTGAAACAATTGTTGTTAAGAATTTTTAAATTTTGGGGGTTTGTTCCTTATCAGAATGAACACAAACTCTGAAGTCTCAAAATCCTCCACAAAATGGAATGCCTGTTCTCTACACAGCTTTATGTACAATCTTGGTGTCTGACTGGCTTCAACAAACTGATGTGTTAAGGGGTAAGTTAGGAGGATGAGGTAATAAAATTAACACTTTGGCATGGAAGCAGAAACAAATTGTTTCCCCCTTGTATGTGATTTCAGAATTGGAATCTTAGTGGGTACACTAATCTGAACTATTTTCATCAACCTCCAGAAATTTCTCCAAGAGTAAATCTTATAATGATGCAAAACTTGAGATTTTGTTATGATATAAATTGATGGATAGAGGAATTATGGACATTGTCTCCTAACTATGATAGTTCATATCAGGGGCGGCTCTACATTTTTGGCCGCCCCAAGCAGTCATGCGCGGGAGGCGTCCCGGAGCCGCGGGAGCAGCGGACCTCCTGCGGGCATGACTGCAGAGGGACCGCTGGTCCCGCGTGGCTCGGCTGGACCTCCCGCGGCTGCGGACGGTTGTGGTCCGGCGGCTCGCAGGCTGCCGCAGTCATGCCTGCGGAGGTCCAGCCGAGCCGCGGACGAGCGCCCCCTCCGCAGTCATGCCTGCGGCAGGTCCAGTCGTCCCGGGGCTCCGGTGGACCTCCCGCAGGCATGACTGCGGCAGATCCGCCGGCCCAGCCTGCCGCCCCCCCCGGCAGCAGGGGATGCCCCCTAGATTTTGCCGACCTAGGCACCAGCTTGTTTTGCTGGTGCCTAGAGCCGCCCCTGGTTCATATGTCCCAGTTTCTTTACAATTCAATATTTCGTATTACACAGGCTGTGGGGATCCACATTTTGGACAAATTCTCTCCTCAGTTATCCCCTGTGTAAATCTAGAATGTAGCAACTCGATATTTACACAGATGTAAATGAAGGCAAAATCTGGCCCTGTGTTTAGACCACAGTCTCTGATTTTGTTGCAGTCAATTAAAGCTTTTCTGTACACTTTGGGTACAGGAGCAGCCTTTAATTATGCAACATTTCCGTCTAAGCAATAGTTGCAGATGGATTATTCTCACATCCCTACTAGTTTTCCATTGTCCTTGCACTGCTGCTGCCATCTTGGTTACTCTATTGAATAGCCTATAAAACCTTGCAGTAAAATCAATTATCTTATTGGCAGATTGTTTTGTGTGTTCTAAGCTCTCATTTCTTTACTTTTTTTTGTTTATTATACTCACAAATTTTGCAGACTGTCCTCTTATTCTTCATTATTATCCCTCTGCTCACGTAACAAAGCAGGGACACAGACAGATAGAGTAATCAGTAAGGATTGAACCTAAGATATTCAGCACCAAAACACAGGTTTCTACCACTTGAACTAAAGGAGGGAGTCATGCATTAGATCACTCTTCTTGTTAGACAATCTAGTCCCAAGAAACACAAGAGTCTCATCTGGGTGCCATGTTATAATGAATCATAAAGAAGGATTATATTAATTTCAAAGAGAAAAACAATAAAAGGATAGATAATGCTACTCATAGTATTTACATCTGCCTGATGAATTCTAGTAAAATGTTTATTTTTAGCTATTATAATATTCTCCATGCTTTACTTCACACCAATAGTTTTTGATTAATGTGTTAGTTCAGTTATTAATGTTCTACAGTTTAATGGATTTTTTTTGGCTATGCTTAACAAAACACACATTATCTTCTACTTTGGTTATAAACTGAAACCAACACTGTTTCATCCTTTTTTAGTGTTAATTGAATAGGAGACTATAAATTAGTTTTCCCTTTGTCTAGATTGATATGTGGGTAAGTGCCCTTTTTTCAAGATGTCTAAAATTTGTGACCAAATAACTAGTTACATATATTATCTCCTTTAACAATTATCAGGGGATTTTAGTGCACTGCTACAGTGAAGCTTGCATATGACACATGTACAAAAACAAAATTTAAAGGCTCAAAGAAATCAGAAAATATAATTTTGTTTGTCCTTAGTCATCTGTATATTTTTTGAAAATAAAGACTGCTCTGAGACAAGCTGTGTGGGCTTCGGACAGTTTTTGTCCAGGAGGCTCTAACCTAACACCAGTCACACATTTAGCTTAATTCCTGGACAAGATTTAAACCCAGATCGCTGGGACTGGAAAGATCAACACATTAATTCTCTCTGCTTCCTAATATTTTTTTTTCTTGGTTTCTGGCTCTCTTTGAGCTATTCAAACACAACTTCAATACATTTATGTTCTGTCATAATCAATATTGACTTCTGTCTAGTTTTTCCAGTTGCTTCATTGTAAAACTCTATTGGAATGTTTTTTCTCTGCTGATTTAAAGGGTATTTTTGATCTCTCAACTATCAAAGACAGATGTGAATACGACTAAAATGATGTAATATTACTTGCTTATTGCTACATATGAGACATCTTGTAGATGTCTGGGATGTGTCAAGAATGATTTATTTGATTAGAAATTACATTTAATTAGGGCTCCTTCAGTGATTGTGGGGTTAAAAGAAGAATGACAGTGAAATGGCATTGTTTTTACACCTTAAGTTTGTGGGGTTCAATGGAATTATGACAATTAATAACTGCTGAGGCTCTAACCCCACGCAGTCAAATTCAGCCTGGTGTAAGGTCGATTTAATTCAGTGGAGTTGCATGAGCACCATAATATAACATCTTAAAAAACAAATTATATCATAAAAACGGTTAACTAATCTGTTTAAAAAAATCGAATGAAACTAGTCACAAATTGCTGTCCTATCCCCAGTTCAGAGCTTAAATGTTTGGATAGATCAACCAGTATTTATCCATTTAAACAGCTTACTCTTTTCAAGCAAAAGTTAATCACAATAATTAGGTTTTTTGTACAGCACTGTTATATATAGGGGGTGTGCACTTTCTAAGTATTGTTGTTAGAATGTAGTTACTGTCATTATTTATATAGATATTAAGGGGTAGAAAGTGACATTTGGGTTTTCATGCCAGGTGGAAGTCTGGTCATACACCTTTTTATTTTTTTAATTTGTGTTTTAACCATGTGTAATGGCTTTCAACAAGATATATTTTCCGTTTGTAAATATTCGTTGATAATTTTATGATGGTGTGAAAATTCATTAAAAGATGCTAAATTTGGAACATTCAAGTAGTATGGAATCTTTTTAAAAAAGGTAACATTTTGAGAAATTCACAAGTTTCATCACAGTATGCTCATAAAGCCAAAATGAGGACGGGAACCATTTTGAACCTAGGGGAAATATAGACTATTTGTAACTAGAAGTGATGAATTGATGATTTTGTGATATGGTACAAAGATCTCCATGTTTAACGCGCACACACACAAAAAAAACCCAAGTGAAAAGTAGATATGTGATGAGCAGAACTACACAAGGAAAGACCATAAACAACAAAGGGGTCCTTTATATCTTGTCATGATCTGAAGATCACTGAAGTGGTAGGTTAGTTCTAATACAGAATTATTGTTGGAGCCCTTTCATAAGACTTTTGGGAGCTTTCACATTTCTGGTTCAAACCCTGGATAATGTATTTAAAAGCAGTAGGTTGTACATGCCCTTGTTAATATAAGTGCATTTCAGGTTAAGTACATTGGCTTACAGGATTCAGAGTAGCAGCCGTGTTAGTCTGTATCAACAGAAAGAACAGGAGTACTTGTGGCACCTTAGAGACTAACACATTTATTTGACCATAAGCTTTCGTGGGCTACAGCCCCACTTCATCAGATGCATGTAGTAGAAAATAGAGTAGGAAGATATATATATACACACAGATAACATGATACAATGGGTGTTACCATACACACTATAAGGAGAGTGATCACTTAAGGTGAGCTATTATCAGCAGGAGAGAAAAAGAACTGTTTGTAGTGGTAATGAAAATGGCCCACTTACAGGATATGTCTTATGAATAAAATCAGCACTGTATTCCTGCTATATAGTACTATTCTGAAAAATTAAGGTACACTTAGCACCTGATCCTTCAAAGGCTCATGCACATGCTTACCCAGGGGCGGCTCTAGGAATCTGGCCGCCCCAAGCAGGGCGGCATGCCGCAGGGGGCGCGCTGCCGGTCGCCGGTCCCGCGGCTCCAGGGGACCTCTTGCAAACGTGCCTGCGGAGGGTCCACTGGTCCTGTGGCTCCGGTGGAGCATCCGCAGGCATGCCTGTGGGAGGTTCGCTGGTCCTGCGGCTCTGGTGGACCTCCCGCAGGCATGACTGCAGAAGGTCCGCCAGAGCCGCCTGCCACCCTGCTGGCAAAATGCCGCCCCCAAGCGCACGCTTGGCGCGCTGGGGTCTGGAGCCGGCCCTGTGCTTACCTTTACATACTGTAAGTAATCCTGCTGAAGTCAACGGGAGTAATCGATGCATAAAGTTAAGCACATGTGTAAATGCTTGTACCAGCACAGTCTACGTTTGTAATTCTTTCTCCTTAAAACCTTTGCTGCCACGACGATAGTTCAGTAAAGAATTAAGACTGATCAAATTTTTACCCCCATGTTTTTGGACATTGTTTTACTTTCTTTTAATAATAGTAGTTAAGAACAACGTCACTTGGGCATTTGGTATCACATAAAAAGTCTCAAACTACTTTCACTCTGGTGCTGTGTGTTAAATCAATCTGTTTGTGCCAGCACATGCAGTGCTCTCCTGACAATGCTACTACTGAAACTAATGATAGGCCACCAACAATTTGGTGAATTTGCTTTGTGTATTTTTACAAGAGATTTTTCATTTTTCCTCCCATCATTTTTTGCCCCCCTTTTCACTTCTTGTCCTAAAGAGCTACCTAGTTTGATATTTTCCATTAAACAGCTGCAGTGTTCTACCTCAGAAATAGCTGCATTTTAATGGTAGATTAAGTGATTATTGTGTGTGTATGTACACACACAGAGTACATGCAGCTTGTAAGGGGTCTAGAGATCTTTGCGTATGAAAGACAGTATATAAATGTGATTTTTTTTAATGTAATGAAAACTGGTGTCTATATATTCCTTATTCTGGCTTATTTCTTGAAAGTCAGAAGTACTTTTACCCTCATCTACAAACACATAGTAAAAAGACCTGAAATGGTCTTGTACAGAACAAAGTGTTCTTTCGATAAATTGTAGTTAGAAGTGTGAGAAGAGGAAAAGGGTCAGGGTAATAAACTTCAGTATGATACACCCCAATCTATCACTCCTTTTCTCCTCTTTCCACAACAGAATTATCAGAGTGCTTCTTTGTATGAAGAACTCTTTACCTAACTGACCCTGTGGCCCAATTCCAGAATTCCATCTTGAGTTTCTGCTCAGATTTTTTTCTTTTTGTCTTTCAGCTCATTAGACCTATTTTAAAAAAGTGCATTCAGATTCCTATGTATGCCAGTGAACTCTGTATCCAGTGTTCCTGTTTAAATGATGTTGTTACTATAATAGTCCACACTGCCAAATTCTGTCCTCCATTACACCCCTTAAGCCCCACTAAACTACAGATTTCCAATGAGTTTGCATGCATGTATCTGAGGGCACAATGCAGCCATTGTATTACATTATAATAGTTCTTCAGTTAGTTGTTAAATCTCTAATACTTTTGTTCACCCCCACACAAGACAGAGCAGATTAAATGAGGCTAATTAACCTGCCCAAGTGAAGCCTAGGGATTGAAAGGCTGTTTAAAGATGGACCCTAGCTAAGAAAAAGCAGGGGGGTGAGGGCAGAGAGGTTTTTATAAAGCTAGGAAGTTGGCAGCAGAAGGGGACTGCTGTGGAAGTAGTCTGCAGTCACTCCCTGGGAGATGGGAGGTGTGATTGGGGCTATGGAGTTAGGGTTACTCTCTGGATGGAGGGAGTTTGGGCAGGTAAACCCAGAGAGGGTGTGAGCCAGAAGATGCAGGAGGGAGTCCTGGAAACTAACAACAGGATCTAGGAGACAGAAGGTCCATGGACTGGAGCTTGGAATAGGGGGCAGGCCCAGGTTCCCCTACCAGCCACTGGAGAAGTTGTACAGACTAGCAGTGCTCTGCTCCACTGCCCAAGGACAGTTGTCTAATAGGGCTTTGCTACTTCAGAAGGGGAGAACTACAGTGACCTTGCCAGAGGCTGAAGCCCACAAAAAGAGACCACTGTGGGTCACAAGGAGAGAGAGGCAACAGGGCACATGAAAAAGTGATAGAAAGGTTACTCCCCAGAGCAGCCAGGATGAAGATCTCTAGCTGTGAGTGGACCCTGTGACAACTTGATCTTGATGGATAGAGGGTGTGTGTGTGTGTGTGTGTATATATATACACCCCTCTACCCCGATATAACACGACTCAATATAACACAAATTTGGATATCATGCGGTAAAGCAGAGCTCCGTGGGGGGTGGAGGGCAGGGCTGCGCACTCCGGCGGATCAAAACAAGTTCGAATAACATGGTTTCACCTATAACGCAGTAAGATTTTTTTGGCTCCCAAGGACAGTGTTATACTGGAGTAGAGGTGTGCATATAATTTTGTATCTAGCTTTGTAATGTTTTTTATTTGTGTTTAACTCTCAGGAACTGCAGAATCATGCTGGGAAGGTGAAATAAACAATTAATTGAAAATGCTAAAGAAAAGCTTCATTGTCTGTCATAATTTTCAATCTCATTAAAGTATTTTTTTCTGAATATTGTAGTCGTTCCCATTATCAAAGAGTATATGAAGCTTTTTAACTACCTTGAATAGGCAAAATTACTTTCCTTCTTAGATTAGAGGGCTCTCTCCTATTTTATCTGTAAAATTTCCTTTTCAAGATAAAATTTAATTTTTTTACTCTTTAAATGATTTACTTCTTAAGCAACAGGAACAACTTTATAATTAAATGTTTTGACAGGAAAAATCTTAACTTTTTTCCTAAAGAGAATGGGTGTAGATCAGCCAGCTATTCAAAAAGGCTTTATCATCTCAACTACAGGAATATGAATGCAAGGAAGATTAAAAATACTAAAATAGTCTTTTAGTTTGATTAATCAAGACAACGTTTTTATGTAGATTTGAAACAGCAATGGACAAGAGAATTTAATATTTCATTACTAGTCACAAAGCTGAGCAGCCTTCAATCAGATATCAGTGAACAATACCACATACTCAGTTTCCTGAAACAAAAAAGTTTAACAGCAGGTAATTGTCAGGGCCATCAGCTGAAGACTGTTCCAATGTTGCATTCGCAGTTTTGCCTTTTACCCATTGATATTTATGATCTACATCAGGGGTTGGCAACCTTTCAGAAGTGGTGTGCCGAGTCTTCATTTATTCACTCTAATTTAAGGTTTCGCGTGCCGGTAATACATTTTAATGTTTTTTAGAAGGTGTCTTTCTATAAGTCTATAATATATAATTAAACTATTGTTGTATGTAAAGTAAATAAGGTTTTTTAAATGTTTAAGAAGCTTCATTTAAAATTAAATTAAAATGCAGAGCCCCCTGGGCTGGTGGCCAGGATCTGGGCAGTGTGAGTGCCACTGAAAATCAGCTCACGTGCCGCCTTCGGCACACGTGCCATAGGTTGCCTACCCCGATCTACATTTTGGTTAAAATGCAGTAAGCATGTAAATAGTTGGGCAGAACAACCACCTCTAGGTGGTGCTAATGCCTTCCGATAGCTGGCTAACTAGAATTTTAGCTTCAGACCTCCTGAGTCTTATCAGAATGCTGAGGGCTTGCCTACAAGAACATTGTGAAATAAGCTCCGGTATGAATTTAAAGCACAATAGCTATTCTGTGCCAGCTCTCCATGTAGATACTCTTCTTCTATACACAAAGTGCCTTTTTGAGGATTAGTTTAATCCACTTCCAAAGTGGATTAAACTAAACCACACAAAGGCACTGGTAGTGAGGAATAAGAACATCCACATGAGGAGCTATTCTGGAATAGCTATTTTGCACTAGTTATTTTCCCATGCAGACAACCCCTGAATAAGGGAACCTCCCGTTTTCCAACCAACGCTTACTGCCGTGCAGGTTCAGATCCTTGGATCTGTCTGATTTCTATCAATAATTATTGAGGTATCTGTGCGGGCCAGTTTGGCCACCAGCATGTTAAAGTTCTGGCTGCTGTGACCTACATTGGCAGGACTGTCATTGTAAGATAGTCATAGATTGCCACAGCATAAGGTGCTACAGACACCCTCCCCAATGTAGCTCCTACATTAGAGGCCTGGAAGAAGATGCCACAGAATTCTCCATGCCAGGGCAATCCTCAGCTTCACTTTTAGGGAACTTTTCTACCCCCTTGTCTGTACTGCTGCAGCAAATGGGCTGGAGAGGAAACAGAAGTTCTGGCTGTGACATTGCAATCTATATGATTTTACGAAAATATGCTAATGAGTGTGAATATAATGTAAATGGAATATGCTTCATTGAAAAGGTCTCTTGTAAGGTATCATTACAAAGCTTATAATCTACTGAGTGTGTTCATCCTATTTGTATAAATGTATCACTCTTGTATCTGAAACTAGAAATATGAAATATAACCCTGAGGTCCTATTGCAGTTATGCAAAGTGTGGGCCATTAATGATGGTTTGGAATCTTTATGGCTCTCATTAACCACGACTATTGACTGTGCATGGCTGTTTGCTTGCAGGCCTTCCTGTAAGTCAGGCTGGGAGGAATGAAGGTTGGGGGTTCTCATAGGACATGTGACCATGTCACTCGGTACTGAAATCCATCTTAAACCTGGTGCTTTTCCATTTTTGGGGGGGACCCAGAGACAAAAGATTCCTGCCTTGTGCCAAAGCCATATAAGGGGGTGGAACAGAACAAAGGGGGCTGCAATCATGAGAAATCCCCAAGCTACCACCTGAGCTGGAACAAGGGTTGTACCAGGGAAAAGGATTGTACCCAGACTAGGAAGGAGTCCAGTCTGTGAAAGAAACTTATTTGAAACATCTCTGAGGGAGAGATTTTATCTGTATTCAGTTTTATTACTGTATTAGGCTTAGACTTGCATGTTTTATTTTATTTAATTTGGTCATTCACTTTGTTCATTCTGTTACTACTTGGAACCAGTTAAATCCTACTTTCTGTATTTAATAAAATCACTTTTTACTTATTATTTAACCCAGAGTATGTATTAATACCTGGGGGAGGGGGAGGGCAAACAGTTGTGCACATCTCTCTATCAGTGTTATAGAGGGCGAACAATTTATGAGTTTACCCTGTATAAGCTTTATACAGGGTAAAACAGATTTATTTGGGGTGTGGACCCCATTGGGAGTTAGACATCTGAGTGTTAAAGACAGGAACACTTCTTAAGCTGCTTGCAGTTTGTGGGATGTGGTTCAGAGCTGAGTCGGTGTTTGTGGCCAGCAAGCATGTCTGGCACAACCAGGCAGGGTGCTGGAGTCCCAAGCTGGCAGGGAAGGCAGAGGCAGAAGTAGTCTTAGCACATCAGTTGGCAGCCCCAAGGGGGTTTCTGTGACCCAACCCAGCACACTGGCCTGCTGCATTTCTTTAGAAACAATTTTTTCGAAGATGGATTCAAATAGTGCAGAACAATCTGGAAGCTCATAAATGTTTGAAGGCTCTTTTCACATGCTATATTTCAAGTTTCAGACTGGGGTTGATTGTGTAGCATAGTGCAGTCAGCAAATCATTCATGATTGCTTACCCTTGGGTGAAGACTTGAACAAACCCCATGATGCAACTATACAGTACAAACTGTGTTTCTCTGACTGGCAGCTGGGGATAGCAAGGCAGCTATAATATCTGTATGTTTCCAATTGTGTAAATAGAGAATCACATCTATACCCCGTGTCGTCTTCGTTCTAAAGGACACTGCAGTCTTGAATCTGCATGGTAATTCTTCTGCATTCTTGATTGATTGAGTGTGCTCTCTATGTTAGCAGGGTAAGTCATTGTACTCAGTTCCTCAGAAGCTGGATTCAGTGTGCTTTTTCTTAAATTATATCTAGACAAAGCGGGAAAATATATATTACAATCCCCACCCTAAGTTGCCTTAGAGAAGGCAAAGCTGTCTGGCTGTCTGAACAGGAAGTAATACACATATTGGGGCTGTATGGGGCAGTTGGGAATCCAAGTGATTTCCAAAAAGTTATCCAGTCTGCTGTGCACCTTGAAGGCACACAACAGAAATTATACAATTATGTGGGAGGAAACGTTAGAGCAATGAAAAACTATGCCAGTGAACACCTAATTGGCTTGCAACTGGACTGTGCCATTCCTGGATGTCCCATTAGTGCTATCAAGGTTCCCTGTGAGGAACTTCAGGAGAGGATTAGCCTCAGAAAGGACAGACCAATGTGTATGGTGCAGCTGATTTTTATATTATCAAAGTGAAAGGAAAGGAACAATGGGAAATAAACAGATTTAATTTTAAAGTGAAAATACCTGGAGGGGGTGAGAATGTTTTTGAAACTTCCAGCTTCTTGACCAACTCCCTGGCAGTCTACTCTTAGGTTTTGCCCTTCTCTCTTATCACTAGGGCATCCAGGCATGTGCAGATGCCTCTTTGAAGGCAAAGTGAGGAAACTAGGCTTTCCCATTTGTGGTGAAGAACTTAATGATGGGCTTAGGAAAGGTTGCAGCTCTGTTGTAGCTACAGACAATGGTGAAGTTGTAAAACTACTACTACAGCATGGGACAGCTTTTATAGAAACACAGAATATAAGGGTTGGAAAGGACCTCAAGAAGTCATCTAGTCCAACCACCTGCTCAAAACAGGACCAATCTCCAGACAGTTTTTTGCCCCAGATCCCTAAATAGTTCCTTCAAAGATTGAACTCACAACTCTGGGTTTAGCAAGCCAATGCACAAACCAATGAGCTATCCTCCCCCCTCAAAATTCTGATGAGTGGGTGCTATGCCAGGCTGAGGCTACTCATTATGATGGCTGACTGCACTTGACTGACTCTGGCTAAAGGTAGTCTTGTGTTCTTGCAGCCTCCTTCAGGGAATCATCAGAGCTAGTCAGGCTCAAGTGAGGGGTGGGAGAGTGAAATCATTCCACCTCATTTCTTACCCACTCAAGCATGGGTTCAGTAGTTCAATCTTTGAATGGGTTTGTGGTTTTTGTGTAGGTGAGATGGGCTGGGGTGGGGAAGGAGGTGCAGAGGAAACAATGAAAAATGTAGTGTGGAAAGTAGAACACAGAGCAGGAAGGTGGGGAATAATCAAATACTTGGAAAAAGAATCAGGAGGAGGAAGAAGAGAAATTTTAATAAAAAGGATAGACCCTACACAGGCCAAGCATTTATACCATACAAAAAGTGTGTGGGAAAGGTTCTTCTATCCTTAATATATACCCCAGGCTTCCTTCTAGCTATGCTTTTTATTATTACTTAAATAAACAAAAATGATTTTTTACTACAGGGGTAAAAGTGATTTAATTCTGATGTATGAGTACTTTAATTGGGAGAAAATACTGCATACTAAAGAGCTCTTGAATATAGTGCAGAAAAATAATCCATGTTTGGATGGTAAAGACAGTCAAACTCAAACTGGAAATAAATCACAGATTTTTTAACAAGTGAGGGTGATTAACACTTGGAACAAACTACCAAAGAAATGATGAATTGTCCATGAATCAAACCTTGGATGCCTTTGTGGAAGGTAAGCTTTAGTCATATACAACTTGCTGGGCTCAATATGGAGTAATTGGGTGAAATTCTATGGTCTGGGTAATAAAGGAGGACAGGCTACATGAGCTAATAGTCCCTTCTGGCCTTAAAAATCTATGAATCTCTGTAAAGCTTTGCAAATTTAAACCAATTTTTTTAAACCCCAAATATAGTTTGTGAGACTCATGAAACAGCAAACTCAATTAGATTTGCAGATTCTTAGTGTAAAATAATATAGGACTTCATAGTCTGATATCTTGAATTGCTTCAGAAATCAAAATGATACAGTATTCAGCAGAGTGCAGTTGTCATGTGTTCTGCATGAGAAGTATCATCAACTGAACAGACAGTGGCTTTTGCATTACCTGAAGTTTCAAAGAGGTTTTCAGGGAAGGCTCATTGCAAGAAAATGATAGTAATCAAACCTGGAAAGGTAAAATCATTGATAACTGTGGAGAAGTATTGAGCTACAGCCCCGATCCAGTAAAGCTCTTAAACACATGAGTAATCCTATTGGCTTCAATGCTCATTTGTGAAATATTTGGGATTCCTAACTGGCAATCATTTGAATACTTCCAAATAATAAATATTATGCCCCTATAAAGGACTATACACAGATTATTTATAGTTGTGCTGGCCCAAGAGGGTCTGCATCATAAATCTCAGTCCAGGTTACCTATATGTTTACCTGTATAATGGGGAAAGGATAGGTAATCGCATGGATAGGAAGCAGGGAAAAGGTCTTGAGGAAACAGGATAGTCTATACTAGCAGTTCTCAAACTGTGGGTTGGGACCCCAAAGTGGATCAAGGCCTCATTTTAATGGGATCGCCTGGAGTGGTTTAGACTTGCTGAGGTGCAGAGCTGAAGCTGGAGCCCCACTGCCTGGGGTCGAAGCCTGAGGACATTAGCCCTGGGTGGTGGGGCTCAAGTTATTGGCCCCTTTCATGAGGATGGAGCCCTTTGGCTTTGGCTTTGCTCCCCTGGATGGCGGGTTCAGGCTTCAGTCCCCCATCCTGGGGTCATGTAGTAGTTTTTGTTGTCAGAAGTGGGTCAAGGTGCAATGAAGTTTGAGAATCCCTGGTCCATACAAGAAAGCACATGCTGCTGCTCCTGGCTTTAAAGCCGCAGGCTATATATAGTTTCATGAGTAGGCTAACTCCCTTTTACACTCAGTGGTGAGAAATAAAGATGGCTCTTTGTAGCTTCCAGATGGAGGAGAGTGGAGCAGGATGGGAAATATGTTTGTGTTGGACTATATAAGTATTCCTATTGTCTGGCAAGGTATGTTGGGAAATAGAATTCCCCTATAAAAGCATCTTTGCTACAGACAAGGAGAGATTGGGACAGACATAAGCTATCTGGTTGGTCTCCCATGTAAGACAGGGGCAAGTAAACTTAGTTTCCTTATTTTATTTTGTAATGACTGCAGGAAACTCCTCCAGATATTTTAGAGAATATCCTATAGAACTGTATGTAACCTGTACTCCTTTATGAGGCATCTTAAAATAAAATGACCTAGCCAAGGGGAGTTGTCCATTAATGTGTTCCAAGTATTTGGTATTTTGTTGAGTAGCCTGCAACAGACCCCATAAATAAGGAGTGAATTCATCAAAATATTCACCAATTAATTTTGTATTATTGAATTTGCTTTCCTATTTGCTGCAGATCCAACACCCACATCTTCCATGATCTGCCTTTCTATAGATGGACAAAAGTTGGATTTAAAGCCCCTCAATGGCCCCACCCAACAAAAATTCTGATCTGTCATAAAGATGGGAATAGAATAGGCAGCCTCCCCTGAAGGTTTATATTGGATCTGAAGAGACTAGGTAATTGTGCTGTCTTTAAAGAACCCAATATCCCAAAGAAGAAAAAATCTCCGTGACCAGATTATAAAACTTGAGGTTATGTTAAGGAGTTGCAGGCAAGGACAATATTTGTTACTAAAGAAACTTGTACAGCATGATTTTAATTGTGTCCTTGATTAGATTTTGAATTGCTTTAACATCTGAAGTCATGGACATATTTTTGTTACGGTGTGGTCCTTGGCACACCATAGCCAACTTTAAGACCTTAAGAGTCTTAGGCTTGTTCTACACTACAGAGTTAGGTCTATACAAGGCAATTTCAGCCAAACTCTGTAAGCGTCTACGCTACAATATTGCTTCTGCTGACATAACTCACCTACTGAGCCGACCTAATAACTCCACCTCCATGATAGGTGTAGTGCTTAGGTCAATGTAGTTAAGTCAATGCAGTGGCAGTGTAAATGCTGTGTAACTTGCATTGACTTCAGTGGCCTCCCTCCAGGAGGTGTCCCACAATGCCCCACCATGACCAATCTGGTTACCATTTTGAACTCTGCTGCCTGGTAGCCAGGCACAGAAGAACACACCCCTCCCCTTTTAAAGCTCAGCAAATTTTAAATTCCATTTTCTGTTTTCTCAGTGTGGAGAGCTCACCTAGTGACAGTGCAGCTGACCATGCTGGCTTCATCCTGCACATATGCTCCTGCCTGGCGTACAGAAGTGGTGGTGTATCTCCTGGGTCTGTGGGGAGAAGGGGCTGTGTAGGCACAGCTCCGATCCAGATGTAGAAATGATGGCTGACCTGAGCAATGGGAGAGAAGGGCTACAAGGGGGACATGCAGCAATGCCACATGAAAATCAAGGAGCTGCATGCCATCTTTGGTGGTGACCCCTTCCACCAAGGGCCCCGTGGAGACAGGCCACTGTACCAAACCCTGAAAACAAGGTGTTAGATAAAGAAGAGGAGGAGTAGAATGTGGAACAGGTGACTGGGTGATCCAATGGCACTGCAAGCCAGAAACTCTTTTTGATTCCTGAGCAATCAAGCCATTCCTAGAAGTCCAGCATGGACAAGTCTGATGCAATAGAAGGAACCTTTGGTAAGTATGCCGTTTACTTTGTGATTGCAGGGACACATCTGTTCATTTACTTGTTTTTAGTCATGCCGCACATAGTAGTGAAATAACCAATAGAGGTAGAGTTGCTATCTGTTGCTCAGCAGTTAGGCAGAGGGGACCCTGGAGAACAGTTTGTATATATGCACCAGGATGGCATGTGGATCCTCCATAGACATCTCAAGCAACCTTTCCTGGAGGTAGTCTGCAATCCTTTGCCAAAAGTTTCTGGGAGGGCTGCCTTATTTCTTCCACCATGGTAGGGTGCTTTCCCACCCCACACAGCAATTACTTCAGCAGGCATCATTGCAGAACACAAGCTAGCAGCATACAGACTCAGTCTGCAGCTAGATGCATACAGAAGCTGTTTCCTTTCATCCTCTCTTACCCTCAGCTCTCATTACGATGTTCATAATTGAGTTCAAAATAAATAAATATATACATTAAATCAGGCATAGCATACCACAGCAACACACATTGTTAAAATGGTCCTTCAACGACTTCCTGAGCCACATAGCCTCTTCCCACAAACTCTTCTTATAGTCTTAGTATCTGTCTGCTAAAAATCAACAGATAATCATTCTACCCCTGCAGAAAGCTTTTCCCCTTTCCGGCACAGATATTATGAAGTGCACAGCAGGCAGCTATGACCATAGGGATTTTTTTTTTCCACTGAGGTCTAATCTTGTGAGTAGAAAGCACCAGCAGCCTTTCAACTGAACTGGCCAAACACACATTCAACTGCGATTAATGGCCTTACACAGTTGCATCAGAACAACTCCCATGGTGGATGTTCCAACTCTAAATTGATTCCTGACTGATTAAGAGCAGTCTGGCATTGCAAGTTTCCACATAGTGATCACCACTCACTTCTCCACCATGAGTGCAGCTCTCAATTTGGTATCACAGCACTGGAAAGTTGGGGTGAGCTCCGCCTACAGTTGCAGGAATGTGACCTTCTGCATCTCAAATTTCTGCAGCCATTATGAGGAGATTAAAGAGGCTAGGACTCTTCAGCTTGGAAAAGAGGAGACTAAGGGGGGATATGATAGAAGTATATAAAATAATGAGTGATGTGGAAAAAGTGATGTGGATAAGGAAAAGTTATTTACTTATTCCCATAATACAAGAACTAGGGGTGACCAAATGAAATTAATAGGTAGAAGGTTTAAAACAAATACAAGGAAGTTCTTCTTCTTCACGTGGCACACAGTCAACTTGTGGAACTCCTTACCTGAGGAGGTTGTGAAGGCTAGGACTATAACAGCATTTAAAAGAGAACTGGATAAATTCATGGTGGTTAAGTCCATTAATGGCTATTAGCCACGATGGGTAAGGAATGCTGTCCCTAGCCTCTGTTTGTCAGAGGATGGAGATGGATGGCAGGAGAGAGATCACTTGATCATTGCCTGTTAGGTCCACTCCCTCTGGGGCACCTGGCATTGGCCACTGTCAGTAGACAGGATACTGGACTAGAAGGACCTTTGGTCTGACCCAGTATGGCCGTTCTTATGTTCTTATTGCTTGTCCTCCCACGCCTACATAACAGTGTGATCACACCACTTAGTGCTTATTTCTTGGATCCACAACCAGCAGTCCACTGTGTGCTGCTGCTGTGTGAATGCCAACAACAATTTTGAATTGTTTCTTTCCATGGCACACAACATGGCAGTCTTCAAGGAATTGTCATATTGTGGAAATGGAAATATGTGGAAATACTGCAGGAAGAGGCACATTGTGCAGGATCCATGGTTCTCGCAGAGATGGTGGACGTGCGGGTTTGCAAAGCTTTTGAAAAGAGTAAAGAAATGTAATAGGATGCCCATGGAATAATAGGATGGAGTCAAAACTGCATCATGGGATGTTGAACCCATGTCACCCCCATGCTACTCATTTGCCCCCATGAGGCACTGCAAACTCATTACAAAACACCCTGCACTACATGATGGCAAGTTGCACAGTGAGACAGCTAACCCGAGTGCATTGCTTTTTCATCAGTGCAAGCGCTGCTAGTGAGGACACACACTGCCGACACAAGGAGAGTAGTGTGAACATGCAAAATCGACTTAATTACTGCAGAGGCTGTATATTGTTGTAACTTAGGTCAACTTAATTTTGTGGTGTAGACATGGCCTTAGATTCATAGAGTTAATAGTCTAGCATTAATGATTACAGATGTACTTATACACACAAGCCAAAGAACAGAATACCACATGGCACTTATAGGAAGAAGAAGCAATATCTTTGCTGTTAATTTTAATCACTGAAATAATGGATTTTCAATGATGAGATTGCTAAAGTATTTTGGGATAGAATATTGGGTTTGTACTTAAAGCTTAAATTATCACTAAAAATGAAAGGGAAAAAATGATTAAAATGTTCAGCAGCCAAAAATGACCATTAACACTGAATATGAAACACAGACTCTTGAAATGCATATCAGATTTCCTTTTTTTTCCTACTGATAATCTTGTATGTATTTTGTTTATGATCAAAGATTTATCACCCTATAAACATGCATTTCTGTTGCAAATGGAAGATGCAGCAAAAACTCCTCTTAAAGTCTAGACTATTTATTCAATCAGGACTATGAGCAAATTACTATTGCTAATGGTCTCACATTTGTTTTGATGGAATATTACTCTGTCAAGCAATGTATATTCTAACAGGAGACATAGATTAATGCTAATATGAAAGCAACCATGTTTATTACTTTTGTTTATTAGGCTACTATAATTTTAATGAAAATACTACTAAGTCCAAGAAAATATATTTTCTTTTGTATTCCAGATGATTCAGAACAAAGATTATAAATTATGATTTACTGTACATTTAAATTATACATGATGTCAAAAATATTTTAGTTTGATGTGTATTTCTGGAATTCTTTGATTGCTCAGGCATGTTTTCAAAAGTTAAAACAAACAATGCCTAGAGACTTGGACAGTGGAAAATAGAAAGCTGAAAAGATTGTCGGGCTCAATGGGAGTGATCAACGGCTCGATGTCTAGTTGGCAGCCAGTGTCAAGCAGAGTGCCCCAGGGGTTGGTTCTGAGGCCGGTTTTGTTCAACATCTTTTTTAATGATCTGGATGATGGGATTAATTGCACCCTCAGCAAGTTCGCAGATAATACTAAGGTTGGGGGAGAGGTAGATACGCTGGAGGGTAGGGATAGGGTCCAGAGTGACATAGACAAATTGTAGGATTGGGCCAAAAGAAATCTGATGAGGTTCAATAAAGACAAGTGCAGAGTCCTGCACTTAGGATGGAAGAATCCCATGCACTGATACAGACTAGGGACTGAGTGGTTAGGCAGCAGTTCTGAAGAAAAGGACCTGGAGATTACAGTGGATGAGAAGCTGGATATGAGTCGGCAGTGTGCCCTTGTTGCCAATAAAGCCAGCAGCATTTTGGGCTGCATTAGTAGGAGCATTGCCAGCAGATTGAGGGAAGTGATTATTACCCTCTATTCGGCACTGGTAAGGCCACACCTGGAGTATCGTGTCCAGTTTTGGTCCCCCCCCACTACAGAAGGGATGTGGACAAATCAGAGAGAGTCCAGCGGAGAGCAACGAAAATGATTAGGGGGCTGGGGCACATGACTTATGAGGAGAGGCTGAGAAAAACTGGGGTTATTTAGTCTGCAGAAGAGAAGATTGAGGAGGGATTTGATAGCAGCCTTCAACTACCTGAAGGGGGGTTCAAAAGAAGATGGAGCTAAGCTGTTATCAGTGGCGGTAGATGACAAAACAAGAAGCAATGCAGGAGGTCTAGGTTGGATATTAGGAAACATTGTTTCACTAGGAGGGTGGTGAAGAACTGGAATGGGTTACCTAGGGAGGTGGTGGAATCTCCATCCTTAGAGGTTTTAAGGCCTGACTTGACAAAGCCCTGGCTGGAATTATTTAGTTGGTGTTGGTCCTGCTTTGAGCAGGGGATTGGACTAGATGACCTCCTGAGGTCTCTTCCAACCCTAATATTCTATGATTCTATGAATCTATGACTTGCAACAGTGGCATGATGCAAACATAGGTTTAGGTGAAATTTTAACAGTTTTACTCCTGGGGTAAATGGGGATCAATCACACCATGGGATGAACCTTAGATCCCTATATGTAATGTTTTACACATATAACAAATTATACTGTAAATAAACAACCACTGCAAGGTAAGCAACTCTGAAGTAGAGGATGACAGCCAACGAGAACACTGAGACTGGCTTTAAAAGCAAGACACACACAGGTGTGTGTATATATCTTTGCCAGTACCTAATATGGGGTTGGCAACCTCCGGCACGTGGCTCACCAGGGTAAAAAGCCTGGTGGGCCGGGCCAGTTTGTTTACCTGCCGTGTTGGCAGGTTCGGCCGATCGTGGCTTCCACTGGCCACGGTTCACCGTCTCAAGCCAATGGAAGTGGTGGGAAACCACAGCCAGTGGGAACCATGGTCCGCTGAACCTGCTGATGCGGCAGGTAAACAAACTGGTCCAGCCCGCCAGGGTGCGTACCCTGACGAGCCGCGTGCCAGAGGTTGCCGACCCCTGACCTAATATATAGGCAAGCACGTGATGGACATATGCAAATGAGATATTGGAATGTACACAGAGCCAGTTTGGCATCTAATTGGCCATGCACATATGCAAATACTTGATTTTCACATGCATTTTTGGCACTTGGATCCATATGTTAGTGTGCATGTACATTTGTGTTTCTAATTTTGAATATCTGGTCCTATCTGGTTGGGAGTTTGGACAAATGGCTTGTTCGAAGACAAAAAGAAAGCAACATAATGCTTATTTGATGGAGGGTTTTAAAAGAAATATGGGTAATACAAGCTCCTAATGTGAAAGGGTTGGAGACAGCCCAAGAACATAATTTAAACTGATTTTTGGACTGAAGTAGATATTCAAAGGTAATACCCAGTTGTTTTCTGTGAGAAGGAATTAGTTGGTCTCCCCTTTTTAAAAAATAAATCAGATCTTGTATAGGTAACTTTGCTTTTATTCACCTTCATCTAGCAGTTATAAATAACAAAGCTTAATGATTAAGGACAACTTCAACCACTGCATTGCACTGTGCATCAGCTACATTACAAATGTTGTATGAATTTTAGTAATGCAGTTTAACACAGCATGATAGTTTCTTGTGCTTGATGCCAAACCAATTTGATCTGTACAGATCCCTAGAAATTTGACCTTGTAAAAAGAATGTAACTTTAACTTTGTAAAAGAAAGAAGATGTCATATGGCTGAGCAAATGCTGTGTGTTGTCTAGGAATAACCATTGAAATTAATAATTGAGCTATCAAGTGCAAACCAACATGCAATTTAATGTTAATTGGCATTCTACTCTCCCATCCCTCAAAAAGGACATTTTTTTTCTGAACTTGAGAAATATCTCAGAAGCTATTTCCCATTTTCAAGGAAACAGACCTCTTGAACTATAAGAAAAAGAAGGTGGGTGTGATAATATATTTTATTGGACCTACTTCTGTTGGTGACAGAAAAGCTATTATTGCACATTAAAAACAGAAAGCCACACAAACATTCCCTCTCCCAAATGCTACCACTCCCCCCTAAAACGCAAAATAAATTCTATTGATTTGCTATTGATGTTTAACTTTTCTCCATTCTTTTCATTTTTGCTGCCTTAGACCCTCAGGTTTCAGGGCTGGGAGTGGAAGTGAAAAATGACAAAAACTCAGCGAGTGACTCAGTTCTCATGAAACTTACAGCCCAAATTTGCAGACACAGTGGTTTGACAAGATAAGTTTCAGGTAAATGAGCGGGTATTAGGTGCATAGTTGAATCATCCAAAGCTGTTGAGGTCTATCATCTTGATTATTATTTATTTGTATTTGCAGTAGTATGTAAGAGCACCAGTCTAGGTTCAGGGCCCTAGTGCACTAGGTGCTGTGAAGACACACAGCAAAAAACCAGGCCCTTGCCCAAATTGCTCCCCATTTAGGGTATAACAAAATGCAACAGGTGGATGAGACAAACAAATGGATTGGGGGAAGATTATGTAAGAGTAAAGCAGACAAGTTATCATATATCAAACCTACTTGCCAGCTCCCTAGCTTTTGTCAGCCGGTAGTAGATTTGTAAGCATACCAAAAGAAGTGAGTTTTAGGGAAGGTGAGGTATTGGCTTTGCAAATCTTTGCCATCCATTAGGATTAAATTAGTAAACAGTGAAGAAGTAAATAGCTATTTTTCACAGATAGAAACATGGAATAAAGTAAATAGCTGGAAGAGAATGTATATTAGAGCAGAGTGAATGCCACAGAACTTTTTGCACAGGTCCTTGCTGAAAGGTAAATGAGAATTTGACTTAGCTATGCTCATGCCCTTTCATGTTTTTCTCCTGTTAATATTTAAGTTTGAGTTTGAACTGCACAAATGTTCCCACACAGAGAATTTTAAATTTTCATATTTGAATATTCACCCCCAACTGACATTATTTGTGATGGGACACTGCTTGGCAGAGCAAGGGGACAGAATCCTTAAATCCCCTCACCTGAACCATGGTACCCGAACCAGCCAAATGAGCCAGACAAGGATCTGACTCCGCTCCTCACACCTTGGACTATGCACACACATGCAATTACTTTGTGTGACTTAGACAAAAGAAAATTAAATATAAACTCTAGTCTGCACTCAGCCTAGAGATCTTATAATATCTTAAATTTTCTGGGAATCCAGCCAGCCTCAGACATTGCATGTGTAGCCCTGAAAGGAGAAGGCCTAACATTTTCCATGTCTTTTGGGTACTTATGTGCATATGTGTTAATTTCATCATATTACTTCAAGGTATGCTCTTGTATCACCATAAATAATTCCTTTCTCCTTGGTGTTTCAAGCTACCCATACAGTAGAAAGTTATAGCTTCTCTTGGAAATCTCTTACTCAAGATAAGATAAAGCAGATGTAATGGAGGCTGTTTCCAGTGTATCTTGCTGCACTGACACTTTTATGGACTTTTAAAAAATATATAGTGTTACTACATTACATATCAACAAGTCTCACAGGTTGTCAGTGCCAAATTTATCATTATACTGCATAATTTCCTCTTCATTTCAAACTGTTATCTTTTTCTTTTTTTCTATCCAGTGTTGTAATCTGGATGATTTTAGTTCTGTAATACAGCAAACCCTCGGTACCTTTCTTTTCAATCTGTCAATTTGGAGAATTCTTCCTGACACAGTAGGTTAAATAATTAACATTATAAGCAATTTGGGTAGGACTTAAAGCAGTAGTGGGCAACCTGTGGCCGGCAGGACACATGCGGCCCCTCAGGGTAATCTGGTGGCAGGCAGCGAGACAGTTTCTTTACATTGACCATCCGCAGGAATGGCTGCCAGCAGCTCCCAGTGCCCGTGGTTCGCTATTCCCAGCCAATGGGCACTGTAGGAAGCAGCGCGGGCCGCAAGGATGTGCTGGCTGCTGCTTCCCACAGCTCTCATTGGCCGGGAACGGCGAACCACAGCCACTGGAAACTGTGGGTGTCTGTGTCTGCAGATGGTCAAAGTAAACAAACTGTCTCATGGCCTGCCAACGGATTACCCTGATGGGCCACGGGTTGCCCACCATTGCCTTAAAGCCATTCTAATTCCAATAGGATTGTGCACTATGTAATATCGTACTTATGTAATATGTCTGAAAACCTAAATCAAGTAAAAATACTGAAGAAAGGTTTAGTTAATTGCTCTTCTATACTCTCCAGGAATCAGAAAGAAGGAAATTCACTGTGAAGAGTTCCTAAATCATTACTTTGATGTGTTGAAGTTTGGTTAATTTAATTATTGTCTTATGACAGTCTTCTAGGTCCTCAGCTCTTTTCTTCCACCTCAGAAGAAGATATTGATTTGTGTTTGGTCCTGTCTTATCAAGAATATGGTTTAAGTTGCACTCCTATTGATGATTCTATTGTTCCTTTCTGTTATAGCTCTTAGGATTTCTTGAGCCTTTCTAGAGGGCAATTCTTACATCGAGTGAACTTGAGTGCATTTATTTTTTAAATTCCCAATCACAGGGTTACAGTGGAGTTCTAGCACTTCCTCTGTACCATTTTAGATGCCATGTGTGACATCTTTCCTAGGTTAATTTGATTATTATAACCTTGTCTCTCTCAGCCACTCTTACCCATGATATTTTATTGTGTTCTTAGTGTAAAATATCAACATTTAACACAGTCTGTAAAGCTGTTTTTTTTTAAGATTTAACTCATTGAGCTTGCACCAAGTGTGCCTGTCCCATGATTTCTTGTATTGCACATGTAGTCCACATATGTTTATAGTCAGCTTTTTCTACTTTTTGGGTCCAAAGAAAGGAAGGGGACCTGCTGGCCCTGATTGGGATCTCTGGGCACTATGAAATAGAAATAGATAACATGAATAAGGATGGGAGACTCAAACCTTGAGGGCCAGATTGTACAAACTAGACCAAGGGTCAGCAACCTCTGGCACATGGCTCGCCGGGGTAAGCACCCTGACTGGCCGGGCCAGTTTGTTTACCTGCCGCATCGGCAGGTTCGTCCAATCGTGAATCCCACTGGCCGCGGTTTGCCATCCCAGGCCAATGGGGGCAGCGGGAAGCGGCGCGCGTGACGGATGTGCTGGCCACAGCTTCCCACCACCCCCATTGGCCTGGGACGGAGAACTGCAGCCAGTGGGAGCCACGATCGGCCGAACCTGCCAACGTGGCAGGTAAAGAAACTGGCCCAGCCCACCAGGGTGCTTACCCTGGCGAGCCGCATGCCAGAGGTTGCCGACCCCTGAACTAGACATAGCCCAACCAGTTTGGAGCCTCCCTTTACTCCAGAGGAGAGCAATGGGAAGCATCCTATTCTGGGATGCTGACTGCTTCTTGGAGTTTCCCAGCATGCAGGAGTAGTGCTGTCTCACAACCCTACCCACTCATAGGATGCAGCATACTCCCCTCCTTACCCTTAAGCAACCAGCCAACTCTGCTTCTCCCAAACTATACGTTTGGGTTCCCTCCCTCCCACACACAAGGAGTGTTTGGAGCACCCACAGTTGTGCTTGGATATGGGGTGTGACTGCAAAAAACAAAGGGCAACCTTGAGCGGTTCTGGATTGCAAGGAGCAGAACAGACTATGGCAGGCTGCCTCTTTCAGCAGGATCTCAGTGTGCTACATTCATTCTGAATAATTCTGAATGGATTATTGAACAGAAACTCTCATTGCTTTGGTGAAGAGCAACACAAGGAGAAATCAGCTATTCCTGTGCTCACTCAAGTGGAGAGACTGAAAATCTGTCTGGTCTTTATGTGGATTGTTCAAGATATACATGAGTGGGGATACTCTTGCCCACCCTGTTCCCCCTTCATGGCCCACATTAGGGCAAGACAGAAACTACTAGATATACTTTGTTTCTATTTCCCAGCTGGCAAAAAAGGGGGTAGGCAGGAGGTGGAACCATGGCTCTGTCTCCTCCTGTTGTGTAGGAGCAAAGGAGGTTAATTGCACCATGTGCAGTAGGCATGCATTATCTATGCCCCTGGATCACCAGGAGGTATTCTGATACACAGTGCCTCCCTTGGCACAGTGTGGGTTTTGCACTATTACTTACTATAATCCATGCCTTAAGTCCCTGAAGACATGTATCTCTGATTTATTCCAACTCAAATGCAATTACGTCTAGAACGTATCAGGAAAGTGTATTTTAGAATGAACCATATTTTTGCCCCCTGGCTTGTCATTTAATAAAAATCATAAACATTATATACAAATCTTCATTTTATTCTGCATATATTTGAAATAATTTCTGTTTACATATTTTAAAAATTATTTGTTACTAGGAAACGGACTATTTCATTTAAAGCTCAGAATTTACTATATATAACGTTTTAATGTTAGTTGGAAACATTTAGAGTCAAAACACAATGGTTTGAAATTACATTCATCCTACGTCTCCACTTTTGGCAAATGCCCCACAGTTGTGACTGCAGCAATTGGCTGAAGGTGATTTAATGGTATATATTTCAGTAAGAATCCCAGAAGAGCTCACAGTGTATGAAGCAATAAACGTCTCCAATAACTCTGATAAACAAGACATCTTGCTGAGTATACCACAAACTGCCCTGAGATTCCTGCCACTAGTACTGAAACTATCAGTTGAAGCGTTAAAAAGAAAATTATTCCTTGGCTCAGGAAATGTTTATTTTACTGAGTCGTGCTTATAAAGACAATAAAATCTTGTCGTTTGAGTCTGAGAAAAGTTGTCAGAAGCAATATACCAAAAACTAAAATCTGGCAAGAGCTTCAGCTAGTGTCCTATGTAGATTTATGTATGGTAGAGGTTTGTAAGTTGAGGTCTACATTATGGTTTGAAAACTGGAAGCTTTGTCTGACTTTTTATATCACTTAGTTGAGTAGTTATCCATCCTCTTCTTCCAGTGATGAGAACATAATTAAAAGTAGACTGTCAGCAGTAGTAATGACTGTATTTCTGAATATTTGCACCTAGAAAACAATCTGCTGCCTTTTCAATTCTTAAACTATGAATTACTTCTTGAAATCTGATTCATATGTTCATCATTCATATTCCCCATTTGCCTTTTCCCTTCTGGAAAAAAATGTCATAACCCTCAGAGTAATACAAGACTCTTTCTGTGCCTCGGGCAGAACAATTATATCATTTGTAGTCAATTTAGATTATTAAGGTCAGTGTCCTTATTACATATTATCTCCAAACATACCTTTGGTTAAATTGATACAATTGGGAATACAACATGTTTTATATTTGATTAGTAGTTTAAAAATAGAACCTAGAATCACCTCCACCAAGTTAAATTCAAATTCCACAAAAACAAAACAAAGAGGGGAAGAACACTACTAATATGGAGCATACCTTGTGAATAACTACAATTTACTTAAGAAAAAAAACTCTGAAGTAAATGATAGTTCCTTGTGAAGAACCTTAAACATTACCCTGGAAATTAATTTGTTTAAACACACACACAAAAAACCCAACCAACAACCAAACAAATATATTAGAAAATTCTAAATTTTGCATGGTTCCCAGTGATGATATGTGTTCCTTGACTTTATCCACACCCCAATATGTCTGGTGCTTCCCTTCCAGTCATCAGTGTGTATCTTTACCTTCATGTGTTTTCCTGCCTGCTGCTCCTCTCACACTGGAAATCTGTACTGGAGGCATGTGGAAAGTATAAGTCTTCATGGCTTCAATAAAGCTGTGAAGTGTACTGTTTAAACCATGACTTTGTAAGCATGGCACTGCTGCAGCAATGTGGACTTTATAAAGTGCTCCTCAGGCTTGGTAAATTCATAAATGTGCAGGAGATGCTTTTAATAGTTAAGAAACAGATTCTGCCACCTTGACTCCTGCTGAGCACTCTATTGAATTCAGTGGTGCTACTCACAGAATAAGATGGGCCAGATTTGCTCCTCTGATCCATTCTGTTTGCATAGGAGGTGCAAAGGGTCTAGATAAAAGCCATATCTGAAAGAGAGAACAATGCCAGAAATGTTTTTCACTGCACTTCTGGAGGGTACTTAGCTACTATAATGATGAATGTGAAAGGGTTTGAGCCTTAGCCTGCTAAACTCAGGGTTGTGAGTTCAATCCTTGAGGGGACCACTTAGTGATCTGGGGCAAAAATTGGTCCTGCTAATGAAGTCAGGGGGCTGGACCTTTCAAGGTCCCTTCCAGTTCTAGAAGGTATACCTATCTCCAATTATTATTAAATAAAAACCTGAGTAGGATAGAATAGCTGAGAATTCCTCCAGTGGGAGGAGCTCTCAGCTGGCATAAAGTCAGAGAAGTGGGCTCCTACGCTATCTTTTCCTAGTTCCTGTGTTTGCAAAAAAAATAGTCTCAGAAGTAAAACATGTGGCTATATTTAGCCTGTCATATCTGCCAATGTCTTTCTTAAATTGCCCCAAATTTTCAGAAAAAAAATCTTCTTTGAGCTAAAAGTATGTATGTGAAACTGCAGCTACAGTCATTGATTTATTGGCTACAAAGCCCTGGCTGGGATGATTTAGTTGGGGTTGGTTCTGCTTTGAGCAGGAGGTTGGACTAGATAACCTCCTGAGGTCTCTTCCAACCCTAATGTTCTATGATTCTATGAAAGCTGGGATGGTGATCAAAATGGGGGTTGTAATAATTGGAGATATACCTATCTCCTAGAACTGGAAGGGACCTCAGAAGGTCATTGAGTCCAGCCCCCTGCTTTCACTAGCAAGACAAAGTACTGATTTTTGCCCCACACCCTTACTTGGCCCCTTCAAGAATTGAACTCACAACCCTGGTTTTAGCAAGCCAATGCTCAAACCACTGAGCTATCCCTCAGACCACAGCTTAACTATATTTAGAATCATGGCTGTGATTCTCCATTGTGTGAACCTTGTTTGAACACTTACACCTGTGCAAAGTGGGTATGAAACCCTACCAATTAGGAACAGTGGTACTTACACTCATTTTGCACTAGAGAATTTGGACCTATTGTCTCTACTCACTTTGTTGCTTTCCCTGACTACTAAAATCATCTGGCCACATAAGATCACAATCATATATTAATAAAATAATTGTACTAAAGCAGCATATCAATTGTACACAAATCTAATTCAGTAAGGAAAACTCATGTACTTATTTCAAGTTCCAGAAATATCCCATTTTGTTTAATATCAGGGTCTTTTCCTTGGCACACTGGAGAACATTTCAGTCTCTTAATGTATTATTAATCACTTTCACCTAGAATCATCAGCAATTAGTTCCACCCCATCCAGAGCCTCAAAGATGCAGGGTATGATGCTTTAGCACATCTAGGTGAAGAGATAAACATGAAAGGGAAGTCACTTGAACACGTGCTACAGAGTGGGGAGCTAGCTGTGCAGAGTCTTCCACCTCTATATGAGTCGGACCTGCTGAACCCATTGGCTTGCATTGCATCTAGAAGTATTTGAAAAGCATTGAAAGGCCAGAGGGAGTTAGAGACAATATCGTTCTCTGTGATTTGTTTGTTAGGTACACAAATAAAAGATCAGACTCTGTTTGCCATCTTACCCTTAATTACCATCTGCACAATCCATCAAGGACTCTAAAAAGGAAAATAACTGTTTAACTTTGACCCTGCCGATGCGATAATTTGAAACAAAGAAGAGTGAAAGAGCTACAGTCTTTATTGTTTAGTATTTCTGGAAAACAGAATGTTAAGTATACTTAACATTAAGTTGTCTGGCTAACAGACAAATAACATCTGCACAGAATATTTTGGAAGGATACTGATTTAGTGATAGCAACATATTTTTCTGTTAATTAACTTGGAAGAAGTTATTAAGAATTGTGGACACTTTTTTTTCTGAAATGGTTTAATTAGGTCCAGTGACAGGGTAACAATTTAATGATTTGTAAATTGTTAAATTTCTACCATAGTGTGTCAAATTGCTAAATTTCTACCAATTTCTGCCCTAGTGTGTCAAATTCTATACAGAATAATCTCTATTTATTTAATAGAACAAGATCATTTGCATATAGTTGTTTTGCATGGTTTATTTAGACTATTGAATATGAAGACACTGGTAAAATATAAGAATGTTTGATGGTAAGAACTATTATAAGCTGCTATATTTTTGTTGGAATAGTTTTTTTTTCCTAAAAAAAAAAAGCTCATTTCCTGAAGTACTCAACTGTTAAAGTTGTATTTGCATGAGTCAGTCCCACACAGTTACATTCCTTTCTTGTTTTCTAATTAATGGCAATTTGATATAAATCATTAAGTCTTATTTAGTGATTTTAATTGGATCACTTTTTATTGTTCAGTGTGTAATCTGATTCCTCAGAAGAGTTATCTTTAAACCGTAAAATAGGGATAATGAGAAGTTCAGAATAGAATCTGGGGAAAGGGTCGGCTATTCTGGAGGCTAATGATAATCCAGATTTCATAAATCTTCTGCTAATTAGTGCTAATGTCTTTCAGGCTAGATTGTGTCTTCAATGGGCAGGCTTGTCTCTCCCTTTAACCCACATGAGAATCATGAAAATGCACCGTTGTGAAGGATGATGAAGTATATTCCCCTCTCCACATTGCCTTTGCTGAGTTGCTTTGTTGCTGTTTCCACCAGCTTCCTGTTGCTCAGAAAGCCCTTGAATTCCCAGCTGCAGTTGGGCCCTCTGCTTCTATCCTCCTCCATCACCCCTCCCCATAAGGGTCCCTAAGTGACCCAAGAGCCACTAGCAGAGGAGAGAAAAGAGGGGAGAAGAATGAGAGTAGAATAGCTTTGAAGTTGGTGAAATATTTTGGCGAATCGTTTATTTACTATGGGATATTCTTGCGGGGAGGAGGGCGGTATCTCTGCATGCAGATTCATCTATAGATTCATTCTGTCTCTTTGGACCAATGACTATTCAAGTAGTTCATATACAAAGGAACAACTGCAATAGGAGAGACTGAGAGAGCCTCATACTAGAATAGACACTGCCCTGGTCCCAGCTTGCCTTCTCTGGAAACTGTATTGGCTCTAAACATCCATTCCTCCCTCTTTATTCCTTCTCTCTTTGAAAATAGCGAGGATCTATAGATGTTAAGGCCAGAAGCAAGAATTCTGATCATCTAGTTTGTCTGACACCTGGATAACACAACCCATGGGATTTATCTTTGGGCATGAAGCCCATAACTTCAAGTTAAGCTGGAGCATAACTATGTGAAGGACACCCAGTCTTCATTTAAAGTGTTCAAGTGTCAAATAATCTATCACATCCCTAGATAAATTGTTCAAATGCTTAATTACGCTCACTGTTAAAAAATTGCATTTGATCTCTAATTTGATTTTTGTGTAGCTTCACATCCCAGCCATTAGAACCCATCATGATTTTTGTCTTTTCCTAGGCCACTCGGCTCCTCCCTCTGAGGCTTCTTCTTGCTCTTTTAAGAGGGAAGGGAGTCCTGACACAAAATGCAGTTTCTATTGCTCAATGTCTGAGTCAGAGAAACAGTGGACTAGGCACCAGCATGTGCCACACAATACGAAGTGCTTGACAGGCCTGCACTACTGCTAACCCCAAATATTAAACAATCATGAGTCAGGACCCCAAAAATCATAAGTTTGTGGTTTTTGTTTTTTGTTTTTAATTTGCCTTCCACTTTCTGAGCCTTTGGGGTGCTGTTGGGTCACAATTACATGGTTTCTTCTGCATCTATCCGAGTTAGATAAAACCTACTTTTTTTAAATTAAACCGCTTACTTGACTCCAGAAGCAGGGGCTTTAAGAAACATACCAATTATCACAAGACCGTAGAGAATTGGCGAGAGTTGGCAACACTATGTTTGTGGAGGTTATTTGTGAATGCAGTGTGCTCTGAATGTGTTGCACTTTCTAGCTGTTGCCTGTATTTGCACTGACATTTTTTTATTGAAAAAGTCCATTTGTTCTCTATGTTTTTCCATTGTTACCATTTAACATTGTTAAAGCTTCTTTCTCCTACAACCAGTTTTTGCTGAATTGTATGTCCTAAGGCTTTCAATAAACTCAGATGGTGAAGGCAGTAATAAGTGGCATTAACCTTTAACATAGAATAAAACTCATCCTAATAAAATGAAATAAAACACACACAGGCGGTCTAATTTGCTATTATGTATGAGTTCATGAAAGTCCATGCTGTGTTCTAATTAATAATAGCATCTCTTTGTGTTATGCTATGATTGCTTTTATACAATCATACCATAGCTTTAATGGGTCTTAATTTATTATTTTTTATGTTATACTTTAATTCTAATAGTTTGCAAGACAGTGAACTCATCTTATTCTAGAAATAGTGCAGCTAAAAATCTGTGTTGAATTTGACAGTGGCTTGATCCAATGGATTTTAGCTTTACTTTAAATTAGTATTTGAGAGCTACCTGGAAGTTTTTCAAGATTTGTGTCAGATAATGAGTCTAATGGTTAGAACAAAAGTTGGTTGAACAAGGATTACTTTGCAAAGGTTGTCAAAGTCTGACTAACTTTTAATTTTTATTTGAAAAGTTATAACAGTTTCAGACTGCATGTTAACTCTCCGAGTGCCAAAGACTGTCTAGTCAAGGACTGAGCTATTTCAGTGATGCATCACTGATTTAATAAATGTCATTTTCTCTGTTATATAGCCATTTATGATCAGCATTTTTCAGATGCGATACTATGGCTGCCCATCGTTCAACGACTAGGTTAACTAGGTTTATATTGCTTACTGGCTTCTTTAGATTTTTAAATTATTTTGCTTTCTGCCTTTGTTGTGGTAAGAGATGGTCAGAACTGATCTCTTCAATAATGTGTCCATATTTAAATAATTGCAAAAAATGTCAATTGAAGAGAGTGTACTTAATAGAAGAATTTGCTATGGGGCAAATGCTGGCTCCTACCTCTGTGTGTGCAGAAATGCTTCGGTGTACAAGGAGCAGTATGGTTGAAAACAGGAGATATAAGTAACATATAGTTGAGGAAGGAGTTAGTAATGCTTAGAGATGGCATCCCGGATGACAAGGATATGAATGAAAATCTACTTTCAGGTGAAATGGGAATGTGTGAGGAGTGACCTTGTCATGATTTGAGTGGAGAATTAATAAATTAAAGTCTATTTCTTTTTCTGTCCCTCAGTCAGGAAATAATTTGAAATTATGGAGTTCACATATAACAGGTAGATAAAAAAATGATGCTCTTTCTTGTGCACAGCAGTACTGAATGAAATTGTCCTGACTGACACTTACTTGGGTCTTGCTTATCTAATGGAAGCTCTCCTCTCCTGATAAGAATCAAAGGCCCCAGCGAGCTGTTTTATGGGATGCTTCTTGTTTTCAACAGATAGGTGATTCAAACCGGACCAAGAAAAAAACAATTTCACTGCCTAATTTTGGATCCTGAACACTATAGGCTGATCAATAGAATAATAATTATTCATTTGTCCACCTGAATATATTCACATAATTTATTGAACTTAGACTAGTTTGCAAGGATCTGTGAAGCAAACAAACAAAAACAAAGGGCAAAATGTGTTGGATTTTGAACACGATAAATACCATTGAACCAGATCTGTTAACGTCGTAACTTATTAATTTGTTACTTTTTCAAAAGTGGAGGCAAGGGATGAAAGGCGCTTCCTATTAATTAAGGTCACTTTGGGACAAGGGAGTTGTTCCAAAAATGAGGAAAACCATGAAAAAGATGAGATGGCTGGCAATCCTATTCTGACTCACTATCCAGATTGGGTTTGAGATTCAGTGGATGCTCAATTATGTGGAAATACCAGCCCATTGCCCTTCCCTTCCCATGTGGAAGGGTAGGTGCACAGCAGCATTAAATAAAATGCTGGCACTAAGCTACTTCACAATCCCTCTTTATAAGTATGATTGTTACTTATAACATCCATACGGATGCATGCACTTGAGCTGGAAGAAGGACTTGGGCATAAGTGCTTGTGTCAAGGTTTTGTCATATCGACTGTTAAGTAACAGAATCTCCTTATTGGAATCTACTGTATACCAACAGGATGAACAAATCATTTTAGGTCTACTGTCTGACCTATATATATATATATATAAACTCAGACCACTTCAATTTTGGTGTTTTAGAAGAATCTTAAAAATTAGCTGGGTAACCAAAACTATGAATGAAGGGTTGATGAGAGGGATGAATTTAAAAAGAGCACAATTACTTCGGACCCTAGGTAAAAGCATAATATCTTTTTTATGAACACAGCTCACTAATCACAGAGCACTTTGCTTCCAGCCCTCATACTAGCAGGCAGGGTCACAGTCAAACCAGGAGAGGAAAACAGAGAGCCAGTTATATCAGAAATGTCAGACTGACTGGTATGCAAAGGAGAGTGGAAGTTTTACAAATCTGTCTCAAAAGATAGGTGGTGGTTGACAAATTCTGCATCAGAGATGTCACTTGAAGATGAAGGAAAACACTATTTACATAAAAAAAGTGATGCTTCTCCTTGGTAAATTGTTTAATGGTTTTTTTTAACCCCCCCCCCCCCAAAAAAAACCACTTTATTTGTTGTATGTGTGGATATAATTCCATGTTGGTAGTTAACGCATATACATGCCTTGTGTTTTGCAATAACTGTTTCATTTTAGAACAAAAGGACATCCTATAACTTTTAAGCTTGCATTGCCTTTGGTGCAGGGAGATGTTTTATTTCCAAAAGGTGATTATTTCCATAGCTGTTTGCAGTATTTTTCTAACCTCTCAACAGTATGAAAGAGGGGAATGTATTGATAACTGTTTGTTCAAGAAAATACAGCTTAGTGCTTAAAGTGTGGAGCCCACTGTTTGCTTAGGAAAAACGGGCATTTGTAGGAAGTGTAAGAGGTAACAGGAAGTTTGCAAGACTAACATCAAGGTGAGTCTGTGCTGGGGCACAGCACATGGCTGTCTTTTATTCTCTTTATCTCCATATCAGCCACTTAGCAATTATGGGGACCTCCAATAGGATAGAGAAAGGACCTGTGTTACATATGTGGATGAATGGGACTATAGAATATGAATGCAAGGCTAGAAGTAATGCCTAGAAGCCAGTACAAAATGCTCTGGATTTGTCTAAAAGGATGGAGACCCACCCAAAGCAGAGCAAAGATGAGGCAATTTACATAAGTAGTAGTATTCCAACTGCTTGTTTTATGGCTCAATGTGAATCAAAGATCTGCTTTTGCTTAATGGATACTGGGGCTGCTATTTTCTATTAGGTGATAACTTTGCAGCAACTATTTTTATGGCTTTTCCTCCCCAATTTGGGGTCAAGAGTTGTCAAAGGTATGACAAGTATGACAGTTTATACTGGAATATCAACAGGACAAACATCTGATATAACATTGCACACGTCATGAGTCTTGAGGGCACATTTATATCTTATAAGCAGATGTCAATAGATGCAGGGAATTGATTACTGATGTGATGTGATTGATTATTGAACATCATGTCAAAGTAGAAACTGACACAAATGTATCAGTTCCTTCTGCTGTGACTGATGCAACAGAGAAGTCTATGGTAGATCTGAATATTCTTTTGTCTTGTTCCAAAGAGATCCTAGTAACAGAAGGTACTACAAAGCTGGAATAAATTTTTAATGGAACACTGTATTGTTTTGTAGTACCTTCTGATACTAGTAACCTACTGTTACTATACACACCTATATGCTTGAATCAGAAGAGGTGCAGGCTCTGAGTTTTTTTGGTTGTCAGGACACACTGCTCTGTAGAAGCAAGGACTATCAGATTTTCTCTGAGGAGTTGCTTGGGGCTGTCTGTAAAAGTATTGCCACCTTCCTCCTGAAGATGAAAGGTTGTATCCCACCAAGACCACACAAAGGCTTTGAGATTTAACATGTGACAGAAGATAATTACTAGGTATTTGGTTACCCAGGAACAAGACATTGTCCCATAATGGAGTGTGAACTTTCTGTGAGTAAGTCACCCACAGAAGGAGAGACCATTTGTATTGTTTTGTCTTTTACTCAGAGCCAAAGCAGTATTTAACTGGGGAGGTGTATGATAAAATTTTTAAGGCAAAAAAGTTTGGAGTTAATAAAAAGCTTGGAGGGGATAGGAAGCTGTTGTGGCTTTTGTTGGGTCAAAGTGTGTGTGTGTGTATGTATATATATCAGGTGGACATATTTTGTTCTCAGTAAAATTAGAATTATGTGTGACTGGAATATGTGAAGCTGTCTCTCTGTGGCAGATCCTATTGCATCATCCTGCCATGCAAGATTTCTTTGCTGACATCTGGTCATAATAATAGATATCTCACTGAGCAGATTTAGTAGTGTAACACTTTTTTTCATGACTCTTGGTCAAGGACATATGAAACCCCAAACTGTATTTGGGCCAGGAGTTAGAAATAAAAAAAATTAGAACCTCATAAAAGGCAAAAATAACTGCAGTCAGTGCTGCTGTTGAAATATTACAAAGCAAGCAATGTGTGACAAGAAGAGAACAATATGTCATTGTGACCAGATATTTTTGATAAGATAATGTTGATTTGATAAAAGGTGTGTCACTTTCCACCTCCTCCAGCCAATCACGCTGCCTGCTGTTAGAGTTCTCTTCTTTAATTCAATTGCTATTTCAATGTTACACTGACTATTAAGGAAAACGCAGTAAGGTATCTGTCCCTGAAGGGTACTAACCACTTTTGAAAACCTTGGCCTAGGTTGGTGTCCTCTGCAGTTCACTCTTTTAACTCATAACCTCATGTGTTCAACTCAGCTTATAGCAGCATTCCAGCAATAACAGCACTCACTAATATGAATTTCTAGATGAATGAATGTTATTTTTTCTCAACTTTTATTTCCTGGTCCTTAATATGAAATTGTACTCACAATATTGATGAGCAAACCTTTCAATATGCCTGGGAACACTAAAATTATCTCTATTTTTACTTTCATGACATTTAACCTTTACCCTCATTATTTTCTGTCCTGCACGATAGCTTATAACTCTATCAAAGAGAGACGAGCAAAGAAATATGCTACAATTACTGCACCAAGCATTAATTAAAATGAAATGTCTTTGTTACACCACATGGATTTATTTCCTTCTTCAAATTGAGCATAAGGAGTTAACCTATGCTGATGGGGCAACCTGTCAGACACATGGCCATAATCAGTCACTAGTTTTCACTTCCAAAATATTTGTTTACTGTTTGCAAACCAAGGGGTTATTTATGACATTTCAAGATGTGTTATCTGAACTTTTGCTGGGCACTCTGTTGGACTCTATTATTTTCTTTGAGTATTCCCACGTGTCTGAAGACACAAGCTCGAATGGGCAGTCTGGCTTCCTGAGAACAAGAAAATCTGAGTTTCATCCACGGGTTTCACAAGAATGTGACTTTAGGCTTAACATTGACTCTGGAGGTTGGCTGAATATTTCTTGTGGTTGGATCACGCTTAGTAGGTAGTTTGACCATCACATTACATGTTTCAGAAAAGGGGTTATTCCTCTACTATATTAGTGCCAATTCTGATTTATTGCTCTCTGGTTCCAGAGACTGAGGAGTCTTCTCAATACTACCATTACTGTAGTCTAATGGAAAGTGATGAATTTTATTTGGGCTCCTTTTCTAGACAGGATGTAGCCCATCACACAAGCTACAGTTTGAAATGACTCATGATTCCTTGGCCTCTCATTCCTTGGTTGTTTCCATTGCCAAATGCCCAGAGCTAGATCACTGTGGTTGACTGAAGATTTTCAGGAGTTGGACTAGATAGATTGCAAATTAGAAATTATAGGTGATGTCACCTATAATCTAATCTCCTCCTATACAAGCATTATATGTGATCAAATAGAAAATATATGTCTTCAGTCTTAGACATTACAAATAGTTGTCAATCTGTACTCTTAACTGTAATGCATAGTCTGATTAATCCAGACTGCCTTTCCATGTTATTAGTTCCTTCAGTGTATTGCTCTGATAAATTTGTTGAATTCTTCACCAATAAGATTGAGGAACTTCGAGCTGGTCTCTTTGGGCTTTGAATTACCAGAACTTCAGGGTCTCAATGGACTGTTTGCCTTTGGTTAGGTTTTCTGTGGTTTCTGACATGAATGTCTGGTTTTCTGGATTCCCCTTGTCCCACTGACTACAGTTCTAAATCTTGTCACCTGTCTGTTTAAAGTAAGTAGGTGTGGGAGTGATGTTTTTATTGGGGCACTATCTACTAGATCTGAGTGGAAGAAATGTCAACATTTTGAAAAAAAAATTCCATCCCAAATCAGGATGAAATTTTAAAATTGCAAAAATGTTCATGAACCAACAATCCAAATAATAAATTCAGTTTGGATCAATTCAAATGTTTCATTTAGATTTTAACTTTTTTGAATGGTATTGGTCCATTACTAGATGGAAATGATAGAATTATCAATAGTAATGCAGCAAAGGCAGAAGAATTCAATACATATTTCTGTTCTATATTGGGGAGGGGGGAAACAAGTGATGTAGTTGTATCATATAACAACACTCTTTCCATTCGACTAGTATTTCAGGAGGATGTTAAACCACAGGTCTGGTTAATTTCCATCTAAGAATTCTAAAACAGCTGGATGAGGAGCTGCTGGACTGTTGATGTTGATTTTCAATACATCCTGGAACACTCTGGAAGTTCCAGAAGACTTGAAGACAGCTAATGTTGTACAATATTTTAAAAGGATAAACTGGATGACGAAGATAATTGTAATCCTGCCAGTTTGGCATTGACCCAGGAGGGATAATGGATCACTGATATGGAACTTGATTAATAAAGAATTAAAGGTGGGTAATATAATGAATGCCAGTCAACATGGGTTTATGGAAAATAGAGTGTCAAATTAACTTGATATTTTTTTCATGAGATTACAAATTTGGTTGATAATGGTAGTAGTGTTGATTAAGTATATTTAGCATTCTGTAAGGCATTTGATTTGGTACCACATGACATCTTGATTAAAAACCTAGAAAGATATAAAATGAACATGGCATATTGGATTAAAAGATTGCTAACTGATAGGTCTCAAAATGTAATTATAATTGGGTAATCCTCATGTAATGGGTGTTTTTTTAGTGGGATCCTACAGATATTGGTTCTTGGCCCTACTATTTAACATTTATATTGATGATCTGTTCCTCACTGATAAAGGTTGCAAAGGAAATAAAACTGGGAGAGGGGTAAATAATGAAGATGACAAGTCACTGAGAGAGAGAGAGAGATCTGGATTACTTGTAAACAGCATACAAGCAAACAATATGCATTTTAATATGGCTAAATGTAAATATACACATCTAGGAACAAAGAACGTAGACCATACTTACAAGATCAGGAACTCTATCTTGGGAAGCAGACTCTGAAAAATATTTGTGGGGTCGTGGTGGATAATCAGCTGAACATGAGCTCCCAGTGTTACATTGTGGCCAAAAGGACAATTATGATCCTTTGATGCATAAAAAGGAGAAACTCAAGTAGGAAAGAGGCTGTTTTACCTCTGTATTTGGCACTAGTGCAGCCACTGCTGAAATACCGTGTCCGGTTCCGGTGCCCACAATTCAAAAACGATGTTGAAAAATTTGAGAGGGTGCAGAGAAGAGCCAAAAGAATGATTAAAGGGTTAGAAAATGTGTCTTATAGATTTAAGAAGCTTAATCTAGGACCTAGGGGTTACGGTGGACGAAAAGCTGAATATGAGTCAACGGTGTGCCCTTGTTGCCAAGAAGGCTAATGGCATTTTGGGTTGTATTAGTAGGGGCATTTCCAGCAGATCAAGGGATGTGATCATTCCCCTCTACTCAGCACTGGTGAGGCCTCATCTGGAGTACTGTGTCCAGTTTTGGGCCCCACACTACAAGAAGGATGTGGATAAATTGGAGAGAGTCCAGCGGAGGGCAACAAAAATGATTAGGGGGCTGGAGCACATGACTTATGAGGAGAGGCTGAGGGAACTGGGATTGTTTAGTCTGCAGAAGAGAAGAATGAGGGGGGATTTGATAGCTGCTTTCAACTACCTGAAAGGGGGTTCCAAAGAGGATGGATCCAGACTGTTCTCAGTGGTAGAAGATGACAGAACAAGGAGTAATGGTCTCAAGTTGCAGAGGGGGAGGTTTAGGTTGGACATTAGGAAAAACTTTTTCACTAGTAGGGTGGTGAAGAACTGGAATGGGTTACCTAGGGAGGTAGTGGAATCTCCTTTCTTAGAGGTTTTTAAGGTCAGGCTTGACAAAGCCCTGGCTGGGATGATTTAGTTGGGTTTGGTCCTGCTTTGAGCAGGGGGTTGGACTAGATGACCTCCTGAGGTCCCTTCCAACGCTGAGATTCTATGAATCTATTGATCTTAACAAAGGGAATCTTAAAGGGTGACTAGATTACAATCTTTAAGTATTTACATGGGGAGCAAATATTTAACTGGCTCCTCAATATAGCAAAGAGCGGTATAATTAGCTTGAATATTGAAATGACAAATAGCTTCAAAAGGAAAAAAAAATATTTTTTGAGAGGATTCCATTTTGATAATTTTGGAACCTTTATTTCCAAAAATGTTTGAAACAAGAAATTCATCAAAACTGATCCTTTCCCACAGCAAGATTCAATGAATCGGCATTTCTGATCAAAAATGTGTTTTGTCAAAAAATTCCAACCAGCATTATTACCCATGGGAGGGAAGTTACTGAGTGTTTTCAAACATGGTAATCTACCTCTTCTTTAAGAAATCATATTTTGATGCTAGAATCTTTGCCAACTACTCCCCTATTTAGGACTTTCCCTTTTTTAGGAAGTTGATTAAGAAGATGGACGATATTGAATTTCAGGTTCATTTGGATGTCACTTACAACCAAGATGAGTACCACACTGAGCTAAAGCCTTCTAGTTAGAGACATATGAAAGATCTCACACAGTGGTTTTTGATCGTTGTCAGTTTGTGGCAATTTTGGTTATACAATACTGGAACCCTCTGCCACTTTTAATACAGTTGACCATCACAAATTGTTTTGGATTCTGGCCGGTGTATCTGGAAGTACTTTCTGGTGGTTCAAGTCACATCAAGAACACAGGAATCAGTTTGTGCTATGAACAATTGTATATAACTATCCATGGGTTTTAAATATAGCATCTCTCACAGTTCTGTCCTCTTTCTGGAGTCATTCATGTACATATCTTTTTCTAAAAATGGGGTAAAGTTGTGTCTTTATACTGGTTATACAAAACTGTACATCATGCCCTGTGGACCATTGTAGTCTGTGGCCTCTTGCTTCCATGTCCTGGAAACCTACAATGTGCTGGATAGTGTACATTGGTTTATAGGGGACATCATTACAAAGAGGCTTTTTCTTCCTCCATGCTACTGCTTATTGAATCTTCAGAAATACTGAGCTTCATTTAAATTTGGAATGCTTTAGAGGTTATTCAGAATTTTTCAAAAATCATTATTGCTATGTAAGTCATTCTTTTACACTACACAATAATCTGTCCAATACATGGAGTTTAGTGACCCCAAAGTAAGCCATAGAAGAAACACACTTTGCTGCATACAGTCAAATCTGCTACTGATTATTGATTTTAAAATATTATTTTTAAAAATTGCAAAAAGTTGTAATAATTAACATAGAATATAATAGATGAAAGTTAGAGAGGTTTGATCACAAATAGAAGGGTTCTGACAATTTTAGAAGGCTTTTTAAATAATATTTCAGAAATAAAGGCAGAAAAGGAAGAAAACATTGATCACTTGATGCTGAAAAGGCTTTGACCAGGTACATTGGTGGGTGTTTTAAATGCTGGGTCTAGGACAAATTGATTTCACAGTAGAATATATAAAATAATTTAAAACCAAAACCAACAATTCTGAAGCTCAAATTAGAGTTAATGGCTATAACTCGAAACCTTTGGAATAAATATGAGGAGCACACTTAAGGTTGTGCTCTGCTTACCATTTCAATATAACCACAAGCTGCCTTTACTAAATATCAAGGGGGAGGCAGGGGGAAGTTTGTGAATGAGTTGTGTTGTAGAAGTTTGTCTAGCACACCAAGTGCTTTGATCAGGAGAAGTCACTATGGACGAGAGATTATGTCACTATGGCTGTTCAGGGGAATAAGTGCCTCTTAATTTTCTTCTCAGTCCTGCTTTGGGACTCTGGCCATATTGACACTCTGACCACAGGGAGGGGAACAAAGACTGCTTGTCCAGTACTGCCCCGGTAAGTGGAAGTGAGCAGGAGTAGCCTGCCAGGGGCACAGGAGGTGGTTGGAGGGTAACCTGATCCACTAAAGGGGAGAAGTAATTCATCCTTACCTCTCTTCTCTTCTCTCCCACCTGTACAGAAAAGGTGAAAGTGTGACTATATTGAGAATATATTATTGCCCTTATATAAATCGATGGTACACCCACATCTTGAATACTGCGTACAGATTTGGTCTCCTCATCTCAAAAAAGTTATACTAGCACTAGAAAAAGTTCAGAGAAGGGCAACTAAAATGATTAGGGGTTTGGAATGGGTCCCATATGAGGAGAGATTAAAGAGGCTAGAACTTTTCAGCTTGGAAAAGAGGAGACTAAGGGGGGATATGATAGAGGTCTATAAAATCATGAGTGATGTGGAGAAAGTAGATAAGGAAAAGTTATTTACTTATTCCCATAATACAACTAGGGGTTCACTAAATGAAATTAATAAGCAGCAGGTTTAATACAAATAAAAGGAAGTTCTTCACACAGCGCACAGTCAACTTGTGGAACTCCTTTCCTGAGGAGGTTGTGAAGGCTAGGACTACAACAGCATTTAAAACAGAACTGGATAAATTCATGGAGGTTAAGTCCATTAATGGCTATTGGCCAGGATGGGTCAGGAATGGTGTCCCTAGCCTGTTTGTCAGAGGGTGGAGATGGATGGCAGGAGAGAGATCACTTGATTGTTACCTGTTAGGTTCACTCCCTCTGGGGCACCTGGCATTGGCCACTTTTGGTAGACAGGATACTGGGCTAGATGGACCTTTGGTCTGACCCAGTATGGCCATTCTTATGTTTGACTCTCTGGTCTGCTACTGAGGCAATACCAATTTTAACATTGCAGTCTATCTCTTGCCCTTCATTAAGCACCAGCCCTCCTTGGAGAGACAGGAGCTAACCACAGGAACAGACACTGCTCTCAGCAATAAGTATCTTTACCCAAGTAGAAGCAAGTCCTTGGTCAGTATCAGGGGTGGGAGACCCCAATGGGAGTTACACACATGCATTCCTAAGCACTAGTACAATGTCCCTTCCACCCCCATCCCCAATATCTGAATATACAGACTAATGTTCTCTAACCCAGTTAGGAGTCCATACTTCTGTGGCAATGCTACCCGTGGGAGCCAGCTGAAGTCACTGAATTAGGGTGAACTGCAAACAATATGGGACAGACAAACCCCAAAAGCTGGTGGATATTCCAATACTTAGATTTACCAAGCTAACCCAAAACAGCTTCTATAGTACCTCACTGGTTACTCAGAAGTCCAAACAATGCAGTTCCCTTAAAATGCCCAGCCTCAGGACTCCATCCAGACACACATGCCAGATATGATGATGATTACTGAAAACCTTATCTCATCATATAAAAGAAAATGTTCTTCTAACCCCAAAGGATCAGCCACATACCCAGGTACAATTATAACTTAGATCTTAACCAAAATACATGCTTATAGTTAATTCTTATTAACTAAACTAAAATTTATTTAAACACAGAAAAGAAAGAGAGTGTTGGTTAAAAGATCAATATACATACAGACTTGAATTCAATTCTTGAGGTTAAGGTACTGTGACAGACCCAAACCAGTGGGGTACAGGAGTCTGGTCCTATTTGGCATCCAGGAAGTGGGCAGACGAAGCCCGCCCACTGCTAAAGGACTCCCCCCAGCCCAAGGGGAGGATACACAGGTCTGGGATACCATACAGGAGTCTGGTCCTATTAGTATCCAGGAAGTGGGTGGGCGAAGCCCGCCCACTGCTAAAGGACCTCCCCCCAGCCTAAGGAGAGGATCCACAGGTCTGGGATACCATACAGGAGTCTGGTAGAGGGCAAATATACTGGTCACTGGATGAGTAGTTTTCTGTTCCCTGAGTCACCGGAGCAGGGGCTGCACTAGAGTAATCAGGAACCTGCTAGAACCAATTAAGGCAGACAGGCTGATTAGAACACCTGCAGCCAATCAAGGCAGGCTAATCAGGGCACCTGGGTTTAAAAAAGAGCTCACTTCAATTTGTGGTGTGTGTGTGTGTGAGGAGATAGGAGCAAGAGGCACAAGGAACTGAGAGGGTGTGCTGCTGAAGGACTGAGAAGTACAAGTGTTATCAGACACCGGAAGGAAGGTCCTGTTGTGAGGATAAAGAAGGTGTTTTGGAGGAGGCCATGGGGAAGTAGCCCAGGGAGTTGTAGCTGTCATGCAGATGTTACAGGAGGCACTATAGACAGCTGCAATCCACAGGGCCCTGGGCTGGAACCCAGAGTAGAGGGTGGGCCTGGGTCCCTCCCAAACTTCCCAACTCCTGATCAGACACAGGAGGAATTGACCCAGACTGTGGGTTCCACCAGAAGGGAAGATCTCTGAGGTGAGCAAATCTGCCAATTAGTGCAGGACCCACCAAGGTAGAGGAGGAGCTTTGTTACAGTACATAGTAGAGATAAGCTTGTTGTTGCCAAAAATCCTTTTAGAAATAGTCCATAGGTTATAGTCCAATGTCCATATTCAGGGTGACTCCAGTCAGTAACTGGGGATCTCAATCCTTGTGGCTTAAGGTTTCCCCCTCTTGAAACCCAAAGCAGATCTGAGATGAAGTAGGATCATGTCCCAGGGTTTTTATACATTTCCAGCAGCCTTTTGGCCTGAGAAAACAATAGGCTTAACTTTCCTTCTCCTAAACATCATGGCAATTAGCACAGGGTAATTTATCCATTAAATAGTTCAGATACAGGTTACCACAACCTCAAAGAAACATATAGACAATAATACTATTTCACTCAATTGTTAATATTCCTTTTTTGATCTTTCAATCAAATGTATAGCAATAGACAAGACTTGTTTGCTTACTTCATAAGACCTGAGCAAACATTTACCCTTCTATCTCTCTAACAATGCAGGCTTGCATTTCAAAGCTCTATTCATTACATATCTTCCTAACCAGTCTCTAATGTTCAGCCATGGGTCAGATCAGTCTGTGAGTTAATTAACTCTTTCTGGCCCTGTCACCTTTCAATGAGATATTATATTACACTCATAACATCACAACTTCCTAATCCCCCAGTGCCTCAGTCCTGGTCTAAGGTGTGTTCCAGCTCCTTTGTTGCGGTCTCTGATTCTGAGGTGCGATGTTAGCTCAGGGTGATGATTCCTTTTTCCTGCTGAATAAGCTGGCTCTAGTCCTTTTGTTGTTGGGTTGATCTCAGCTTCCTGGCTGCATCCCACTTCTTCATGGACTAGCACCTCAGCTGTAGCTCCCAGCTGTGCTGCTTTCTACCCTTTTGGATCAACACCACTGCTGCTCCTAACTGTGCTGTTCTCTGTTCCTTCTCTTGCAGCACAGCTGCAGTAGCTTGGAATAATAGATAAGGCCAGAAGGGACCATTGTGGCATCTAATCAAACCTCTTGCACAACAGAGGGCTTCCCTGAATTATTTCTGTTTGAATTAGAGCAGAGGTTCCCAAACTTTGCTTATTGCATACCCACTTCCAGATCTACCTGCCTGCCCCTACCCTTCTCATCATGACTGATACTTTGTGTGTTCTTCTTAACACTACCTGTCTTTAGTCATCTGTCCATAATTATAGTGCAATACAGACAACTGAAAAAAAAAACACTCTTAGTGTTAGATTGGACAGTTGCTGGGCAACTGAATCCATGCTGTATGATGATTGGTGGGAGGGATCTATATGTCAGTGTCTCTGTTTTCTCATTGGTACATCTTGAAGTAAATTAATTACTGTATTTTATATAACAAATTCCCACTGAGTTTTAAAGCTCGGTCTGAGTAGCCTATTATGAAAATGCAATAAATAAAATAATTAATAAAATCCACCATTACACAATTTCTCCCACATACTCCCCCAGAGATGTCGTGCGTACTCCCATGGGTAAGTGTAAAACAGTTTGGGAACCCCTGAACTAGAACATATCCATTAGAAAAGCACTCGGTCTTGATTTAAAAGTGAGGTAGATTCCATCATAGCCCTCGGTAGGTTGTTCCAGTGATTAGTTACCCTCACTGCTAAACATTTACTCCTTATTCCAGTCTGAATTTGTCTAGCTTCATCTTCCAGACAATGGATCTTGTTATACCTATGGCTTCTATCTAGCTCCCACCTCTGCCAGCAGATTGGCCCAGACTCAGTGGTCTGCAGCCAATTCCCGGGTTTTGTTTTGGAGTGACACCATTCTCTTCCATAGAAAATCAGGTCACTGGTCACCTGTCTCTTATCTTTGTTCAGGATTAACATTCTTGCCTCCAATGGGGAGCAGGTAGTCAGTAACCAGTCAAATACATACAGTGATATGTATTTGACTGTATGCAAGTAAGCAGTCAAATAACTTCAAGAGCTAAGGGAGGGACAGAAGGAGGGAAGTCCTGGGTAACCTATTAAGATGATGCCCTACCTACCTTTAGCTAAACTGGTATTTTGAGGGAGGTTCTATTCAGCACCACAATATATCAAAAAGTTAGTCTACAGATACAGCACTCTGTTAATACTTTAACAAAAATAAGTAGACTATCCTTTATTTCATGTACTAAAAGTACTGAAAAGATGACTTTTTAAAATGACTTTCTCTATCAAAAGATGCTGCATGTTAATGTTTCACCTTATGGAGAAGATTTACAGACTTCTTTCAGAGACAATAATCTAACTGATCATCGCCAAGGCTTTTATGTCTTTAATGATGATGGTTGCTGTAATACAAAAACAAAATCAATTATTTAAAGATTTCAAGCCCCTTCTGAAGCAGCATGAATGTAGATAGTGAGAGAGACTGGAGTTCATTTTGTTTTGTTCATTTTTAAACTTCAAGGCTAGGCTACAAAGATAGGTACAAAGTAGATTAAGTGGATAAGCCGTTAAATGTTTTTTGAACTACCGTCTTCTTCTGGTATCATGGTCACTAGGAATACTGATGCATAGGAAGATGGTATATTTCCATGGGCTGGCATTTTCTAATTAAAGTATGGGTAAGAGATCTGTTTCATGAAAAACAAATAGAGCCTCCTCTCTTCCCTTTCCCCAAAATGTCCATGTATCAACACAACCAAACTAACACTTAGAATTATTTTAAGTATCAAGATATCTGCCGCCTCCTACTCCTATCATCCCTATATGGTCACTGTTTCCAAACTGTAAGTAACATGCACCAGGTATATCATGTCTTTAAGATAGATGTTAAAGGATGGGAAAATAACTATGCAGCAATGTATGACTAAGGAAAGATTCCTGGTAGGTATTCTTCATATTCTCTCAACTAAGTCATGCTAACACCAGTGGTGGTCAATGGTCTCCCTGTGTGTAACTCTACTTTTAAATACTCAAAAGCACTAGAAGACAGTATGGAAATCTATATGTATTTGACTTTATGCAGGTAAGTAGTCAAATAACTTCAGGAGCTAATTTTTCAAAACCATGATCAAATTGCCCACGCAAAATGGGCCACTCTGCACACAACTTTCAATTTCATTTTAGTCTGAAATGTGCTGCAGTTTTTGCTTTCCAAACACAACTTTGGTGCACATTTTTGAAAATTTAATTCACAGGGTGTCATCTTGAGAAATAAGTAAGGTCTTAACATACTGTAAAAGTGAAGAAAGCATGAGAGCTGATCTCTCTCTCTCTCACACTTTCTTTCTTTTTCCCACCCTCTGATATGAACTATCCATGCTGCTTAATAACAGGTACTTCCTCAAAGCCTTTCCAGCACCAGAGGATTTCTTTCTGCACCACTGGGACTTCTCTGTGATCTTTGATATCCTGTGGATCACAGAAAGGATAAGAGATCCTGAAATTGAATGAATTAATGGACAAACAAACTTTAAAGAATTCAGTCCTTTGTGTCTTAGTCTGACTTCCTCTAAAATTGCCCTGTGATATGAATAACGTTTTTTTTTGTTATTTTCCTTTGCAATAAGCCATGGATCTACAGAAACGTAAAGCTTTATGCTGATAAATTACTACATTCAGTTCTTATAAGAAAACATATCTGTCTTCAGAACTTCATAATACCCCATGAAATCTGCAGAGACTTTATATTTCTATTCTGCAGAGTCCAAGGCGGGTTGGTTGTTATCAATAACTATTTTCTCCTTTTACTTTTAATATTTCTCAGTTAAAAGTACAGATATGTTTGGCACTTCTACTGTAGAGTTTCTAGCTAGCCTGTAAAATTGTCATTTAGTGTTGTTTAGAAGTCAATGCCAATGAAGTGTCCAATACTCATGAAACCACAGTTCCTATAAAATGACTTGGTAATAGATGGCTTGGGGATTTGTAGCTCTCTTGTGACTGTCGTTTGAGGCCCTTTTCTAATAACCACTTTTACATAATCAGATGGACTTTATGGAACCTCATCCAGTAAATGGACCGTGTGAATGTTTCTCTATTATTTCCTCTATTGCTCATAGACTATACAATAGTTGCTAGTCATTTTGTGCTGAAACAAATTACCATTCTAACAATAGAAATCACAGTGGCCTTGAAATAAATCATTTCAATATAGAGTAAAGACTGGATCTAAGGGACTGTTTCAGGGTCAGAGAATTTACCTGTTAAACTGGCTGCTGACTCAATTGGTCACTGGGCTCATTGGTTTCAGTAAAGAAAGAGGGGAAATTAGTCTGATAAAATAGTCTGTTAAATTTCTGCTTTTAAAGTAAAGCTTTTCCTATTCTGCTTTCACTGCAGCTGCTGCCAAAAAGAATATATTCACTTGGTATCCCAATGCTAGCTGAAAAATGTTTTGTAGCAGTGTATGGAGGACAAATATCTGGTGCAGCTTTGCAGTAGTTTTTGTTTTAATTATATATTGCAAGGTAATGCTAAAAGCAATGGTGATGCTAAGTTGAAACATGACTGACAATGGTATGTCCATGTTGTCTAATAGTTGTGATTTCAAGCAAATACAAAACTCATATACTAACTGTATGTTTTAACATGCAGGAATCAATATAATTTGGAAGAAGCCAAAATGAAATTTATCATGAAATTTTGTAATCTGCACTACTGTTAAACAAACAAGAGTTGAGTGTATGCTTTCTGGTTTCCAATTTTCTGTAATTTTAGGAATAACAGTGTGACTGGTGCTGCTGATTCTGCATTCAAAAGCAATAGGTTAGTTTTGCTGTTTTGCTGCTTTGCCTGCACTCTTACTACATGTTACCAGTTTTGCCTGATCTTTAATTGTTTGCTATACATACGATTCTTCTCTTTACACTTAGCTGAGTTTAGAGCGGTAATTTATTTGATATGATGAGCAAAAAAAGCTTAGTCTACACAGTGGTTTTCAAGTCATTAAAGTTAGGTGGAAGCTAGACATGAATTACTGTTCAGGTATTAAACTATATATTCAGCTACTGTGAGGGCAAGCAAGGCTTTTCGTCTGTTCTTTCTGCCTAACAAAATATTGCAGTTGCAGTACTAAATATTTCCTAAGCTTGCATAGAAGAGTAGCATGGGACCAGAGCCAGATAGCCAATATTAAATTTGTGAAAGTTGAGTCAGTGAAGTTTGTTCTAATATGAGGTTTCTGTCTTTTATATGTAATTTCAGAATTTTGTTAGTAGCCAGCTTATTAAATTTATGTGTAGATAATTATTTTTAAAGATATCTATATTAATATTGACATGCATTTAAATGTTGACAATTACATTAAACGTATCTTCCCAGGTCACTGTCTATCACAGGGGAAAAAAAACCTTTTCAAATGATTTACGATGTTTGCATTTCACAGATTAAATTTCTACCTGTCTCTAGCTATTTACATTATGTAAAATTATATAAACTCACATAAATTATGTCACTTAAACCTGCCAGATATGTAGACAAGCTCACAGCAAATTCAGCTCCTAATTTATTCTTAACTCTGAACTCACCATAATTACTAAAAAATGAAGAACTCAAATGGGTGTAGATCAGTGTAACATATATTCACTTATGGTTTGCTTCAAAGTCCACTTAAGTCAAGGGGAGTTGGTCTTTAAACCATGATTTGAGGACTTCAATAGCTCAGTTAGGGGTTTGATACAGGAGTGGGTGGGTGAGATTCTGTGGCCTACATTGTGCAGGAAGTCAGACTAGACGATCATAATGGTCCCTTCTTACCTTGAAGTCTATGATTCTATGAAGGCACACAAATTTTCCCATGGAAGTAGATAGACCCACTCACTTCCTTACTGTAAAGCAGGGGTCGGCAACCTCTAGCATACTGCTTGCCAGGGTAAGCACCATGGTGGGCCGGGCCAGTTTGTTTACCTGCCACGTCAGCAGGTTCGGCTGACCGTGGCTCCCACTGGCTGCAGTTCGCCATCCCAGGCCAATGGGGGTGGCAGGAAGCCGAGGCCAGCACATCCCTCGCCAGTGCCGCTTCCCACCTCCTGCATTGGCCTGGGAAGGCGAACCGCGGCCAGTGGGAGCTGCGGTCCGCTGAACCTGCCAATGCAGCAGGTAAACAAACTGGCCCAGCCTGCCCGGGTGCCTACCTTGGAGAGCCGCGTGACAGAGGTTGCTGACCCCTACTGTAAAGCATGCAATTAAGTGTTCTGATCAATAAGGTTCTTTTAAGAACGTAACTCATAGTCAGATCCATGGAAGTTCCATCACTGTTAGAGGGGGAAATAATTGTTGTCCTGTCACTTGAGAATCCATTCAACTAAACCTTTTGGGAAATAATGTTGCTGGGCATCTTCTATGGTATATGCCATTGAGACTAAGTAACAAGAAAAGTATGGGGTTGGGAGGGTTATGGTAATGCTTTCAGCTATACATTTAAACATGGACAAGAGAAAAGCATCTGCTTATTTTATCATCATCCATTGTAAATAACTGCAAAGCAACTTATTTGCTGATGAAAGTAAACTGCAGCATAAGAATTAAGCCATCTTTGGGGTGGTGAGTGGACTATTTGCTCAGACTGTGAATGAATGAGAAAAATGCTGTTCTCAAACCATGTGTAACCCTTCTGCCCCTCTGAGTTGGCAGCAACAAGGGCCGGGTTCAGTATCCAGGGGTTCCGTTTCAATAACACAATGCAAAACCGGCTTGAGCCCCCACCCAGTGACCTGGGACAATTACCTACCACCCCCCCGGGCGCCTCTAGGAGGCAATACTTCCCCACTCGCAAGCACAGAGTCCGAGTGTAGCAAAATTCTTTTAATAAAGGAGGGAAACAATGCGGCATCACATTGGAGAGACACCACAAACAGGACTATACACAAACCATAAGCAAAACCCACCTGTTCTTAGGGTCTTAAGTCCAATCACCCCAAAGTCCAACAACCCAAAAGTCTCAGTCTCTGGTCAGTGCCACCCCAGAGTTCAAAAGTTTATCTGCAGAGTTTCCCGCCCCCAGCCTGGGTGGAAAAGGGGGGGGGGGTCACGCACACAGGGTGCTAAGGGACACCTTACGTGGGCCAGGGCCGACTGCCCCGCTTCTCCGTGGAGTTCTGCTGCAGCCTTCACCACGACTGGCTCCACTCCACCAGCTGTGCCGCTCCTTCAGCAGACCCGTGAACCACGTCAGCCGTCCCCGCAAACTGCTCCACACTGCTCCATGGGCTGCTCCAACGTGCTGCAGACTGCTCCGCTCTGCCAGCTGCTTGGTGATAGATCTTCAGGCTCTCCCACTACTTAACACAGCACTCAGTGATCTCAGCTCAGTAAGCTTAGCTCTTTTAGTGATTTCAGCTCTTAGTGATTTCAACTTGTAATAGGAGAGCCCAAGTGCCACATGGCCCAACGTGAATTCAGGTCAGCAACCTCTAGATGGACTCCTAAAGGATTCAAAATTAGCTCTGCTCTTTAACAGTGGAGAGAGGAGGAAGTGCAATTGGTGTTCCAGGCCCTCAAAGGGGGCCCATACCATCAGGTACACACACCAGTCCCCAACCTCTCTCCCTTCACTGGGTTTTGGAACCCATGTCCCTTGTCTAGCAAGTACTATTTAATGTAGGTTGAGTCATTTTTGTCATAAAGCAGTCTCATAGTTCCTCATTCACATAATTAAGGTAACAGCCCTTTTTTTTCCTTCCTGCCCCAATAACAAAGAAATTGGGGATTCTGCAGCTGTGAAAATAACCATCCCAATGCTGCTGTGTGTTATGCTAAGTGGAGTGGGTTTACCAATGCAAATGTGCATTCCTGAAATTCCTTTGCCCACTCCTCATAATTTACCACCAGATGTCAGGGTAGGGCTCATCCTGACTCTGCTTACACATGTAAGTTGCAAACACAGACTTGGCTCAAAATTAGTCTTCTGATGTACACATAAATTGGATGAGAATATCCATTTTAGCTAAATATTTTTTTAGACTTTAGTCAAGTAATAATGAATCAAATAATGAAATGAATCAAATAAGATAAAAATTGTTCATACTTGAAAGGGTGTACTAATGTATAGACACAATTTTCACTCATTTCAAATAAATTTTTTTCTGATAATTTTTTCACCTATTCAAGCTTCTTCAGCCAACTTGTGAGTTACTCTGCAGTATCAATAATAATTAAAAATAAATCACAGAAAAATAATATGTATGGCCATGAAACCAAGTATAAATAAAATATACGGAGATATACCTATCTCATAGAACTGGAAGGGAAGGTCATTGAGGCCAGTCTCATATCTTCACTAATAGGACCAAGTACTGTCCCTGAGAAGTTGTAATTCTTTCTTTTTTCTTTCCCCCTAGATGGCCTCAAGGATTGAGCTCACTAGTCTAGGTTTAGCAAGCAAGTGCTCAAACCACTGAGCTATAACTTCTTCCTGCATAGTAGTCAGACTACTGACTACTAAGACAAGAAAACTTAGTTATCTTGCTAGGAAGAAGCAAACTAGTCCACAATTTTGTTCAAATATATAATTCTATAAATATCACATTTTGAAACAAACAGTAAGCTCTGAAAAAGGTAAACATATAGAACTAAAATTGACTTTCATTGAAAAGTGAATGAAACAAATACTTAGCTTTCATGTTTAGTGGAAACTATATACCGGTATATAAAAATAGAGCAATGAAGTTGAAATTTTAAACCCATGAACAGTCAAGAAATTTAAATTAATCTTACTATAAACATTGCATACATGCCTTTTGAAGTCAGGGCCAAGGAGTCGGCATAACAAGATAGGCTAATAATTTAGACTTTCAAAGATCAAAATTAATGTCAAAGATTGATTAATATTATGATAATCTGTAAAGAGGGAAGCTTGTCATTGCATGTGAATAGATCTGGCAGATGATAATTAGACTTGGAAGGATTGACTCTTTATTGAGAATTATCAGTAAATGTTGACTCTTCACCATAGACTTATGAAATGACCACACACACACACATCTGTAGGTAGTAATAGAAATGTACAGATAGGCAATGTAAGAAAAATGCTTGTCAATAAAAATTGCCAGTGTCAATATCAAGTTACTTAAAATGTTGATATAGGCTTGCTACAAATGCACTAGCAAATGAATAGTAAAACCAGGTATGATTTGTTGATTTAAGAATATTTGCTCTGTGTACTTTGATATGTGAAGTTGACAATTTGTGTTGTAACGGTTCATAAAGCTTAATATTTTTTTGACTCTCAGCAGCTATTGTCAGAAATTGTCTGACTCTACCCCAATTTCCCACATCTGTGAACATTTAAATTGATAAAAACAGAAAAAAATATTATTGGTAAATGGTGATTTCACCATACCAAACAAACCAACAAAGAATATTTCAACTGATGATAGAAATTTACAGATAGGCAAAGTAAGAAAAATGCTGTCTGAGGGCTTATTCTTAAATTAAACTCTAATATTTAATTTGTATATTTTGACATGTTATAACAACAATTTGTGTTTTAACTGTTATTAAGTTTTAACTTTTTGAATCTCAACATCTACTGTCATTATATAATTATTGTCTGATGCTGCCCATAATTTCCAACAAATGTGAACATTGAAATGAATAAAAAAACAGAAAAAATGTTTAAAAATAAACAACGTTATCCACTGAAGTTATACAAAAATAAAAATTTAACTCTGCCAAGCCAATTAATAGTAATGGTCCAAAACACTACATTTAATATTTTAGTAATAGTGCAATTTTTTGGATTATTACTGTAGTACTTTTATTATTTAGTTATTTGAAAAGGTAAAATTACTGAACGGTTAACCATACCCTAAGAGGATCATGGATTAGATCATTAGGTCTGTCCGAACTACGTTGAATGCAAGATTGGTGTAAGGAAGCAAAAGTGATTTTTTGGCCCCCTAAACCTGGAACTGGCTGAGGATTAATCTGGTACATTTAGAACAATCTCTGGGCTGTTTGAACCTACTCCCAGTGTCGGTGATGATCTCAAGAGAACATAATGGAATCCCAGATTTGAAGAGAACATGGATGCCCCTGCTATGCACTCTTCATCCTAGAAGAGAGATCCTGTATGCTGAAAGCAAGGAGGAGGTGACACAAGAGCCACTATGGCAACTGTGCTCCCTGGGGGGATTTCTTCAATGCAGCAGGATTCCTCAGGGTACTGGGTTCCCCTTGTTTTCTGTTTCCTTTGCACTGAAGTGGTTCAAAGCAGCTAGAGTTGGGGCTAGGATCCAACCTCCTCTAGGTTGAAATAGAGAAGCCTTAACATAGATATAGATATTTAAAGTCACTTCCTCACTGAGAGTCAAATCTTATTCTTAATGTAAAGTAAATAGAAAAAGTGCCAATAACTTTATCTATGTAAAATTGTTTCCTGGGTGCAAAATTGGATTACACATTTCCCTGCTGCTCTGCTACTGCTTTTTAGGCTACTCAGCTAAGTCATATGAAGAAAAAAAAAGTGCTAAAACAGTTACAATATTTGTAAATATCCCACATCTGTGAGGAGAGGAAGGAATGTTTCTGTGTCAGTTCGATTTAAAAAAAGAAATGACAGGTGTGTGAAGCTGCTCAGGGGATTGTGAATATTAGAAGCAGTTTTGCCTCAGATGGATTCGTAGGCACAGTGTAGGTGAGGCAGTCAAAGTTGCATGATAAATGCAATTCATACTATGGCCATCGCTACCCTTTCTGTCATATATGTATATGCAAACCGCTATATGAATCTAGTCTTCTCCAAATAAAGTTAAATGAGAGCTTTCCCATTTACTTCAAAGGGAGCAAATTCAGGCCCTGTATCTAAAATATGTTCATGTAGGGTAGCACATACATGATTATTCTTTCTTGTTATGGTCACTGGTATCAATAGAGGATCTAATAAGATTGATTGAGTTATTACTCCATCCTCACTTTTTAAATAATGATAATTTTGCACATACCCCTCCCCGCCCCGCCACACTTATCAGCTGTGAAATCCTTCCAACCTTAAAAAATGCATAGTATTTGGAAAACTTCACCATTTTCAGTGAAAACTCCCCCATTTATCTAGATAACGAATATAGCTGAAATGGTAATCTCTTTCAAAATGGTGGGATTTTTTATGTATAGGCTATAGATTCTGCCTGGGGCCAAACTCATCTCACTTCACACATGGACACATGCTTAGAATCAGCCCTGCATTTTGAAGTGTATGTTCAGTTCTGAAGGAGTACCATAAGCAAAAGGGCTTTGGGCAACTTCTCTTGCCACAGTAGGATATGATAAATAATTAATAACTGATGCCTTGATTTAAAATTTCTAACTGAATGTAACAGCATTTTTAAAAGATACAAAGGAACATTACTTTGATATTTCAACAGTAGTCAGTATATAGGCAATGTCAACAGATTGTTAAAATGAAAGGAGCATATTTTTATGGAGTAATGTTCTTAAGCTTTTCATTCAAAGGACAGTGGATGAGACCCAGTCCAAAATCTGAAGAGCTAACTCACCAAGAAGTACCTTCTCAGGATTTAGGTAACATAACTCTAGGATTTTCCATGAAGGGACCAGAGAAAGTGTACATTGTATTAAAATATATATTTATAAATTTGCTTCATGTGATGGAGAAGGAGAAGCTAATTATCAGGGAAAAAAATCAGACCCTGAATGGGGAAAAACACATTTAAAATGTAATAAACTTCTTATTTAATATCTAGACATACCCTCACCTACATCCCACTTGTCTTCCTTCTCCAAAATAAGAGCAAATTGAGCTAATTTGGAAGAAAAATGGCTGGTATGGTGAGGTTATTAATCTGATGAATTTATTTCTATTTCAACCAGTGTCCTTCCTATGCTTGGGGCACATTACAAATGTTATAAAACTGAAAACAAAGATATATATTTCTAGTTTTTTAATGCCAAGATTCCAAGTTATACACTCTTTGATAAATGCTAGTTAAAAGATGCTCAATATTTTTCTAAACATAGCTGCCTCTAATAGTGTTGATTTTTGTGGGCTTTTCTAGTGGGATTTGATATACTTTACTTTCTTACATGTGATTTATTATTTGAGTCGTGCAATTTGTCTTTCGAGAGAATGTGCACTTGTAATTATTTTAAAGCCTCAATACAAATAAACGGAAAAAAATCATCAACAACAAATCAGGTCAAGGTCCAAGACAAATAAATTCTCATACATACCACCAATTCTTTGCCCTGTGTCAGCCCTCTCCCCTCACTTCCAGATACATAATCCCTAAGGATAGTGCCCTGACTCTCTCTAACTCACATTCATCCATTCACTTATTATCTCTTTCACATAGTTATCCATTTATGGTATCATTCCCTTTCCATCAGTCCCCCCACATTCTCTCACCCACTGATTTATTCAGTCAGTCACTGCCCTTCACTTACAGACCCTCATCCAGCCATTCACTCAACTTCTGACACACACTCCCCAACCCCACAAATGCATAGACATTCATTCACTCCCCTCTCACCAGCACTCATTCTCCCCAGGCCTGAGGAGAAATCTGGAAGTTGGTGGAATCTGAGCTTGAAGACTTGAAGCTTGAAGCCACTGGAGATGCAGGAGCTTGAGGGAGAAATCAGAGAAGTCACGAGAGGGGAGAGGGCAAGATGAGTAAAGCTACTACAGGTTAGGGGTGGGAGGTTACAGGAAGGGGAGTTGTGGGGGCAGAATGGGAATTTACTTGTTTGAGAGGGGAAGGGCTGAATGGATGAGAGCGGCAGGTGATTTCTGTATGGGATTGCAGGAGAAGGTGTCTTGGAAGGGGAACAACTAGGAACATGGGGGAATTGCAGCCAGAGCAGGGAGCCATTGTGAAGAGATTAGATGGAAGAGATGGTGAGCTGATAAGGTGGGGATTTTGGAGTGGAAAGAGCGAGAACTATTAAGGAAAGGAGGTCAGGGTTTGTTGCTGGTGGGAGGCCAGAAGGCCTGAAGTGGAAGAAGGCCCTACAAAGCTGCTGAAGAGCTGGGGGAATAATATCACAGCAGTACCATCCCTCCCTCAGCCCAGAAGCAATAGCAGCAGTATGTACACAGAGCTTAACCAGAGTAACTGTATGTCTCTCATGTCAGAAAAGGAGGTTGGTTGGTTGGTTGGTTTGTTTTGTTTTTTTAAAAAGAAAGCCAGTCTGGAACACTGGAACAGCCCCCACAAACTGGGATAGTCTTAGTTAAGTAAGCCACGTGGTTACCATGGTGAAATTTCTTTGGCCAGATCCCCTGTTTACATTAACTAACTTACTTTTAAAGTAGTTCAACTGAATGAGTGGTAGGGCATAGAGCAGAGAGCCTCAATAATAGAATATGTATTTAGTTTTCAGTAAAAAACATGTTTATATAGGTCAGCACAACTACTTTAGTACCTAAGCATTATAAATTGGCAGCTTTTGGTAGAAAAGAGTGTCAGGGAAGATTTGAAGGAGGATAAGGTATTGGGTTTATGGACTATTTCTGAGATGATGTTCCAGGCATAAGGGATGGAAGAAAGAATGGAGTTGGGAGAAAGTACACAAAGGGTAAATGCAGGATGAGAAAATGCTATTATCAAAAAGCTTTTGCTGCTACAAAATTCTCTGTGAGCCATATCCCCTCTTATTTTGTGTGTCTCTTTTGAGACTTTTGTAGTATTCGTGGTGTAGCTTTTTGCCACTTTAATTGCATTTACTTTGATGCTGAATATATTGTTGAGCATAAATCCTATAAAACTCATGCTGATTCATGTACCCAGTAAAGTACTGTTTTCTTAGGAGAGAAACAAAGAGAGACTGGCACCAGTTAAGTGATTATTTGTCAGTCTGCCAAAATGGCAATGTATTACCTACTTTGGGGCATAACTGTGATGGATTTCAAAAAGTTAGATAAATGTGTTTTAATTCAAAAGGATTTACTATTTTTTCAACTCCATTATGCTTATTCACCTCATGATTTATCAGAAAAGCATTGTGTCTGATTCCTTTAGCAGTTACATTTTCTAAAAATGCTGTAACTTTTTACACAGTTGTTTAATGAAACTCATTTTATACTGAATTGTTTTTACTTGTATGCTCGCTAAAAATGTTCAAAGTTCTCATTTGTGTGTCCCTGTCAGGCTTAACTTTTCTCTTTGGGACGAACCCTGAAAACTGCTGAGCCCTTCTGAGAGTTGCTAAGCACCTTCATCACCCTTTAAGGGCCAGATCCTGCTACACTTACTCACGTTGATCAGTTCTATACTCCTGTAGTAGCCTCACTGTATTAAATGAGCTGGTTTGGGCAGTATCTTACTCCATAATGTGAAAAAACAGTGTCAGAATTTAGACCAAACCCAGGGCCCAGGGCCCTTAGCAACACTGGAATGAATTCAATACCTGCATTGGCACTCATCTCTGGTAATATCTGAACACGTCAAGATACTTAGGTATTTATCCTCACAACTTCCCTTTGAGGCAAGAAAAGGCTATTATCCTTTTTTTTTTTTTAACAGATGGAGGAACTGAGACACAGAGCAAGCAATTTAGCTAAAGTCATACAAGAAGTCTCTGGGGGAGCAGGGAATTGAACACAGTCCCCCCACGCCTAACACACTAACCGCTGGTCAAGCCTTCCACTGATCATTCTTTGGAAGGGGATGTAAGAAGGGAAGAAGAAAGCCTTACTTTTAAAGACCTAAACAAATATAAAAATCTACAAGATAATATTCAAGCCATATCTGCAGATAGGTAGCTAATTCTAATTATTAAAGAGAGTTTCATTTCAACAAGCACTCCTTCCTCAAATATTATCTACTGCCTCTCTCAATAAAGAGATGATAGTCCTTTAGTTGTGACAACCATTCCTACAACAGGCTGTGATACCTCAAATATTGCATAGGAGGCGTTTGTGTAGACTGAACAAAAGCTATCTTTAATACTTAGACATGAAAATATGACTGAAAATTAAGGGCTACATTCTATGCCCTCCTCCCCCTTTTACTGACAATTGAGTAGTATCTTATTGTGCAACTAGTTTCATGTATTTCAGTAGAGTGCTGCCATAGAATCATAGAAGATTATGGTTGGAAAAGACCTCAGGAGGTCATCTAGTCCAACTCCCTGTTCAAAGCAGGACCAACCCCAATTAAATCATCCCAGCCACAGCTTCGTCAAGCTGGGCTTAAAAACCTCTAATGATGGACATTCCACCACCTCCCTAGGTAACCCATTCCAGTGCTTCACCACCCTGTCCTGAAGAATCTCCTAAATATCACCTGACATTCAGAAGTAAAGTTCTAAAGTTTCATTATAAATGCAGCAAGAGAAATGCAAGAATGTGATGAGAAATCATTGGCAGTCAAAATGTAAATTAAGCCAGCCTATATAGATCTAAAATAAATCTCCCCTTTTCTTGTCTCTATCCATGCTGAACATATCTCTTATAAACTTACTGATAAGCTCCATCGATTTATTTTTGGGACAACTTTATTTCTAAAGTTACTCAAGTGTTTTGCAGTTAGCATAGTTTTAACTAAGTGTTGTTAACATTTCTTGCTCCGTTTAGAAGGTGCAGGAGGACACTAGTGCCTTTCCTATGCCCAGAAATCTAGTGTTTAATCTAATATTTAATATTCTAGATCAGGGGTCAGCAACCTCTGGCACGTGGCTCACCAGGGTAGGCACCCTGGCGGGCCGGGCCAGTTTGTTTACCTGCCATGTCAGCAGGTTCGGACGATTGCAGCTCCCACCGATTGCAGCGGTTCACTGTCCGAGGCCAATGGGGGCAGCAGAAAGCAGTGCAGGCGAGGGATGTGCTGGCCGACCCCGTTATAGACATTTTATTCAAATCACTGTATATCAAAAGAAAATGCTGCTTAGAAAAAACAAGGAGCTGCTAATCAACTAAATAAAAGGCAAACCTTCAACATTTTGCACACTTTCCTCTGTAGATTACTCTTTAGAGAAACTGTAGATTTACATTTATGTCATGTACAATGACAAGTATAGAGGGCTAGATTGTATCTACAGCTTACAGTCACATAGCATGGTAAAGGGAATAAGAAGCTCACCTGTCACAACATTGTGCAGACCAGGTAGGAGCTGCAAATCTAAGTAGCTCCGTAGTCAGGACAGAATAGTAGTTGCTAGTAACTTGCTATCCTACTGGAGGAATTTAATGAAAAAGGGAGTGGAAGGGACAGGTAAAAGGCAGGGACATGGCTTTTGCCCCTTCCCCCTGCAGTCTCTCCACAGGCACAGGCCAAGGTACTCTCTCCCCTTGTACCATTCGGTATCTCTGGGTGGCATTTTGAATGTCTCCCAAATACTCTGTTTGGGACATTGCAGTTCACACTGCCTTCAGTACAGGGTTGTGGCTAAATGCAACAATTTACCCAAAGTGAATTCCTCTCAGAGGTAATTGCTCAAGTGGGATGTAGTTTTGCCACCCTTACTCACATTGGATAGCATCTTAATCTGTGAGTAATTCCACTGAATTCAATGGGACTATCTGCAGATAAAGCACTGCACGACAGGAGCAAGAGTTGCCAAATCTGGCCCATGAATTAAGTCAAATTTAGCCCTTGTATGCATGTGCTGAATTTGGCCCATTATCATTTAAATATTTAGCTTCTCTGTGAGAACAGAAAATCAATATTTCAGTCACTCTGTCCTTTCTCAAGGTTAGTGGGAGCTGTTGATTTTTCTTCGGAATGGGTTCCCTCAAGTAATTAAAACTTTCTTTTTATGAAGCTCAAGATTTAAAAGAAAATTATTTGAGTAATTATTTTTCTGATGAGTGCAATCTGTGCTTTTTCATTGTTAGAAATGAACTGAGTTGATAACATTAGGGCATGCAGGACACCCGATATTCTGGTAGCACCCAGATTTACTTTAAAACACGTGTAACTTTCAGAAAATATATTACCTGTCATATAATCCTGGCTTTAAGGACTATTAAACAGTGTACTAGACAAAATATTTCATTTATTATATTATATAGGGCTAGACTGTATTTAATCTAATGCAGCTGTGCAGAGGAAAAACTCCTCCACGCACCCTCTTTGCAGCTTTTCAGACTATCCAGAACTTGGGTCTGGGCCCTTTGTGGAGCACTGGGAACCATGTCCTGGATGCTCCAGACATAAAGCAAGTGGGCTGTGAAGGGCAGGGAATGGGGCGGGGCCATTAACCCATGTCCCTCTGTGTACATGGCTGGGTGTGGCACGGAGAAGTAAGTTGCAGTATAGTTCTCCTTGTGCATGCAGCAAGTTACTTTCCCATTCAGCTTTTCCAAGCAAGACTTGGGCAGGGGAAGAATTGTGGTTTTAACAGTCTCAGTCCCTCCCACAGCTGTTCCTGTAATGGTGTAGTTTACACCCACTACTTGGAATTGTGCCTGAGGGCACAGTGTAGGGGCAGGTGCTCAATAGTAGCAATGAGTTACAGGCAATGGTAAGGGAAAGTGCAAAGATGCAGATAGGAACTCCAGAAATATTATGCTTCAATCAGGCTCAATAGCATCAGATGCCCCAGGGAAAGTGGTTGTCATGCTATCCTGGAAGAGATGGCGTGCCCATGTCTATCTTTCCCTGGCGAAACAGAGAGGGCTGCATCTCTTCTTTCCCACTCTCTGGGGGTGTAGTGCCAGGAGCAGTGTTAGATTCCAGTAGTACTTGCATTCAGGGGCATGAATATGCCTGGGTGTGGCTGAAGCTCCTTGCATCCTTTCTCTCCCTATTTACACACCAGTGCATGGGCCATACACAAATGATCCCATAATGTTTCCCATTAATATATTTCTCTGAATCCCCTTTAGTTATCTTTCCACTTAACACCACTACAAACACATTTTACTGTTTTTCCAAACATATGAGATCCAGGCAATATCTTTTCTTATCAGTGACAAAATATCACTCATACATTTCTGACATCAACTGTCGAACATTTAATACCTGGACCAAAAGCAAACAAACATAATGCTAATGAGTAGCTTGAAGCACTAAAGCTAAAATGCAGCAAAATGTTTTTTGTTTTTTTAAATGAATGAGTACATGGTAATTCTTCAACAGCAACTTTAGAAAATGGCACCCTCCCAGAGTTGTGGAATTCATGCTGGTCTTCCCTGCAGATTCTCACTTTGGCATTCATGAACCATGCTTCAGAGAAATGGAATAACTGCTGGTGGTAGAGCATACTAGTTGACTTGTGCACTAGCAGGGATATGAGTGTCCCAGAGCCCAAGAATACAATATAACATGTTCTGCCCCAGAAACCTTTTGTTGCTAATGGGAAAAAAAATCTCATCAAGGACATAATATTCTGGGTGTTGCAGAAAAGGGATGAAATTTCTTATTGATTCATGAGGGATCTTCATACTCCAGAAAAGAGATCTCTCAACATCCTACTACTGTTCTGACTGTGGGTAATGTCTGATATCCTTTATCAGGTTGCAAAGCAAGGTTATGATGATTTTTTTTCACTCTAATCTTGGAGCCTTGGCTATTTCTGTGGCTATTGAATGAGGCTGAAGAGGCATTGTCTCTTCTTTCTTCTGCAGCAGATGAATCAGGCATATACAACCTTAACTTAATTTCCTGCTTTTTGAGTGCTTAACTCTACAACCTCATTTCATTACCTCAGGTTATAAGAGAGCCTGGTATGGAATAGATTAAAAATTGGGTACCATATCTGACCCCTGAATGGGAAATATTCTCAATGAATATTCCCACTGCCTTAAAGGTCTTTAAATGTTTCCATGTTTAGTTTCACAGTTCGGTTTAAAGAGTATTAAAGAAAGCAAGTAAGGAAGTTGAGTAATTGCTCAACTTTTCATTAACATTTTTAAAAATCACTGCATTCAGGGGAGATTCCTGAGGACTGAGAAGTGTCAAACATCACTTCACTGCTTCCTTTTAAATTGTCAAGAGACAAACTAGGGAACTAGATCAGTGATTTATCAGCTGGTGGGAGGGGGCAGAATTATGGGAACTCTCCTGTGAGGTGTGTGATGTGCAGGGAAAAGCAAGAATAGCACAGTTTGATTAAGGATAGCCAGTATAGATTTAGGCAGGAGAGGTCATGCTTAACTAACCTGCTGGAGTTTTTTGAAGATATTACTGCCACGATAGATAAGAAAAATTCAGTGGATGGTATTATATTTAGATTGGCAAAAAGCACTTAACAAGGTACCATATCAGAGATTAATGTCTAAGATAAAAGTCATGAAATAGGAGGTAAAATGGAAGACTGGCATATGAATCCTGCCTGAAGAGAAACTTTTTATTTTGGAAATGGGGGGATACCGCAAGGATCAACTTTAAAATTTCTGTTCATAAGATATATTTTTGGCTAATAATTTGGATGCTACCATTGGGAACAAAATCTCCAGATATGTAGATGAAGGTAAAATTGGAGACAGAACAAGTAAATGAAGAACAATACAATGAGATTCAAAAGGATTTATATATCTTAGGCAATTTAATCATTGTAAGGATTCTTGGTTGTAATCAAACAAAAACTATAATGAAGTCAGAAATGGAAAGTGGAGCTATTTATTAGCTTAGGCTACAATTATTCATGAACATGAAACATACTCAAGTTGTTATAGTGAAATGTGTAATGATTACACATTAGTCTCTCTTCTTCTTGTATTAGCCTGTTAAACTGACAAGTTGAGGTGGCCACATTTGATGTGGCAAGTTGAGAGTGGCAGTGAACATTGCTGAGTGATGAGTTGGCGACTGGCACACCTCAAAAAGGATGACATTACTTTTCAGTCAAGGATCTTTATTCTCCACTGCCTTACACTCTGGGTTAGTTATTTATATATGTGCAATATGAGTGTAACATGCTACCAATTACGTGAATGTCTACACTGTAGTCTGAGGTATTTTTCTGCATAAGTAGATATACCTGAACTAGCTTCACCTACACTGGTACGGGCTAAAAATAGCACTGTAGATGAAGGAAGGTGAGTATGTACCCAGGATAATCTGAGTATGCTTGTATATCGCACATTGAAGCCTATACTTCTGCATCTACATTATTATGGTTAGCTGCGCTAGAGCAGGTAAAGTCAGTGTGTGGGTCTGTCTACTCATGCTGCAGTCGGACCTCAAATTGCCACGTAGACCTACTCTGAATAGTAGTATTTTATTTACAATTTGCACTACTTAAAGCAGTGGCAAATAGGGACCAAATAGGAACTACCTGAATGTAGTCAAACCTTGAAGATTAAATGCACTTAGGTCAAAAGAAAAACAGCTGAAAGTTAATATTTCAATTTAAGAAATCAGCAGCCACACATAACATTGAGAAAATTGATTCTCATCCATTCTTACATAAATTGGTGGCTCACTGCAGTCTACATTTTTCTCATGTTGTTCAGCAGCTTTGTGTTTTAAACAGATGGATGAGTGGGATAGTGTAAATTAAAGAAGCTTTTCAGCACAGATCACTTTGGTGGCAATCATTTAAGGTTATCAGATATGAAAGATGATGCAGCAGGGTATGCTGGTCAGAATGAAGAACATTGACCTTGCTTATATAATTGTAAATGATGTATTCAGTGTGTTACATTATAATCATAACAAAAATGTAAATTGTTAGAACTCCTTATGCCTGAATGAGCTGTTAGAATTGGAGAGTTTTATAAAGACACTTTAGAGTCAGAGAAGTGTCTCTTGATCTTATTGAGCTGACAAATAAAATATGTAGAGGGAGGGATCCTCATTTACGTCTGTACCATATGTCATCTTCAAGGGTTACTCCTGGGTTCATGAAGGCTAGTTTGAAAAGTTGTCATGCTTCTTTAAAGGTGAAATTAAGTGTTTTAAAAATTAACTCTGTAATATTCCAGATTACTAACAGAACAAATGGGAAGATTTAAAAATTACAAACACACCTATTTTAATTGGGAACTGGAAAGCTTCTAATGGGTAAGGACCCAAATTCAGACCTTCCAGATGTGTTACCTCTGCAACTATTGGGAACATGACTGTGACCAAATACAACTCTGTATTCATATCCCATACACTATTGTAAGAATCTTTATAAAAATATCCCTTGTAAGGTATCATTTGAAAACTTAACTCACTGGTCAATAATATCTTGGTGAAATGTATGTAGTGACATTGTGTATGAAGCTATGAAATTCCCTATGTGTGATGTTAAAAGCATATATTCAAACTCTCATAGACCCTATTAGGCACAATTGGTCAAGCATGTCTTAAACAAAGGGATGCATTTCAGAATGGTAGCCAAGTTAGTATGTATCAGCAAAAAGAACGACGAGTACTTGTGGCACCTAGAGATTAAGAAATATATTTGGGCATAAGCTTTCATGGGCTAAAACCAACTTCATCGGATGCATGCAGTGGAAAATACAGTAGGAAGATATATATACACAGAGAACATGACAAAACTGGGTGTTGCCATACCAACCGTAACGAGACTAATCAATTGAGGTAGGTTATTATCAATAGGTGAAAAAAAAACTTTTGTAGTGATAATCAGGATGGCCCATTTCAAATAGTTGACAAGAAGGTGTGAGTAACAGTAGGGGAAAAATTAGCATGATGAAATAGTTTTTACTTTATGTAATGACCCATCCACTCCCAGTCTTTTTTCAAGCCTAATTTGATGGTGTCCAATTTGCAAATTAATTCCAGTTCTGCGGTTTCTCATTGGAGTCTGTTTTTTGAAGTTTTTTTGTTGGAGAATTGCAACTTTTAGGTCTGCAATTGAGTGACCAGGGAGGTTGAATTGTTTGCCGACTGGTTTTTGAATGTTATAATGCTTGACATCTGATTTGTGTCCATTTATTCTTTTGCGTAGAGACTGTCTGGTTTGGCCAATGTACATGGCAGAGGGGCATTGCTGGCACATGATGGCATATATCACATTGGTAGATGTGCTGATGAATAAGCCTCTGATGGTGTGGCTGATGTGATTAGGTCGTATGATGGTGTCCCTTGAATAGATATGTGGACAGAGTTGGCAATGGGCTTTGTTGCAAGGATAGGTTCCTGGGTTAGTGTTTTTGTTGTGGGGTGTGTGGTTGCTGGTGAGTATTTGCTTCAGGTTGGGGGGCTGTCTGTAAGTGAAGACTGGCCTGGCTCCCAAGATCTGTGAGAGTGATGGATCATCCTTCAGGATAGGTTGTAGATCCTTGATGATGCGCTGGAGAGGTTTTAGTTGGGGGCTGAAGGTGATGGCTAGTGGTGTTCTGTTACTTGCTCTGTTGGGCCTGTCCTGGAGTAGGTGACTTTTGGGTATTCTTCTGGCTCTGTCAATCTGTTTCTTCACTTCAGCAGGTGGATATTGTAGTTGTAAGAACGCTTGATAGAGATCTTGTAGGTGCTTGCCTCTGTCTGAGGGATTGGAGTAAATGTGGTTGTGTCATAGAGCTTGGCTGTAGACAATGGATCATGTGATGTGGTCTGGGTGAAAACTGGAGGTCAGTAGTTTCCGGTATAGGGTGGTGTTTATGTGACCATTGCTTAGCACTGTAGTATCCAGGAAATGGATCTCTTGTGTGGACTTGTCCAGGCTGAGGTTGATGGTGGGGTGGAAATTGTTGAAATCATGGTGGAATTCCTCAAGGACTTCTTTTCCATGGGTCCAGATGATGAAGATGTCATCAATGTAGCACAAGTAGAGTAGGAGCAATAGGGGACAAGAGCTGAGGAAGCGTTGTTCTAAGTCAGACATAAAAATGTTGGTATACTGTGGGACCACGAGGGTACCCATAGCAGTGCCACTGACTTGAAGGCACACATTGTCCCCAAATGTATTGTTCTTGAGTAATTCCACCATGATTTCAACCATTTCCATCCCACCATCAACCTCAGCCTGGACCAGTCCACACAAGAGATCCACTTCCTGGACCCTACAATGAATAACTTTAGATTTGCTAATGATATTGACTTCAAAGCATTGACCAAGATGGATATATAGAGAATAACTGACAAGATTGACTGGGAAAGTGGAAAATTTGTACTGAAGATCTGCACTGAGAAGACAAAAAATAATGCAACTGGAAGACAAGAGGGAGAGATAAAGATCAAAGCCAGAGACAATGAACTAGAACAAACAAAATGACTCCAAATTAAAATATTCTATAGTTACAAACATCTTGACTTTAATTAAAACTAATATGAGAACTATAACTGTTTGCTAGTCTTTTCCATCGTAACCCAATATAATATTACATAGATTAAAATGATAAATTTCAGTTTTACATTTCCACCAGTTGGTGGTGCTAGCAGTTTCTACATTTGGTAATAATATATTTTACTTAAGCAATCTTCTCATACTAAGTAAAAATGTGTTTCTATTCTACTGAACAAAATATTTATAGTTGATCAAGTTACACTCAACAGATGTAAGAATGCAAGGCCTGATTTTAGATTAATCTAATATACAATAAGCGATAACTGAAATCATGTGGCAGCTTAGCTTTCATTCTAAAAATGTAGTTAAAAGCTTTCTTTTTCTTTCTTTTATAAATTGTTCCAGTAGCCCAGATTTGTGGTTGTCAAGTCATAATTGTTCAAGATAAATCTGAGTCATACATACTCAATCAGTGAAGATGCCATGTGTAGTATTATTGGGAGTCACCAGAGGGCAACATTACAAATAGTCCTAGAAGTTCTATTTAGCTGACAGTATTGGCAGTTGTTCGCAGGGTAGTTGTAGCCATGTCAGTCCCAGGACATTAAAGAGATGAGATGGGTGAGGTAATATCTTTTATTGGACCAAATTCTCTTGGAGAGAGAGACAAGTTTCCAAATTACCCAGAGCTCTTCTTTAGGTCTGGGAAAGGTACTCAGAGGGTACAGCTATGCTCTCCGCTTAATTTATAATGAATGAGGTGCCAGGGCTCAAGCAATTAGGTACTGGGGCTCAAGCAATTTTTTTACATTCATAACTGATGCAGCAAGCCCAGAGGTGCCGGAGCTATAAACTGCTAAGCCTAGAGGTGCTGGAACTCAACCCTGGCACAAATTAAACATTGTCTATGCTACAATTAAGCACCCATGACTGGCCCACATCAGCTGACTCAGGCTCATGTGGCTGTAAAATTACAGTGTAGATGTTCAGGCTTGGGCTAGAGTCCAAGCTCTGGGATCCCATGATGGGGAAGGGTCCCAGAGCCTGGGTTCCATCCCAAGCCCAAATCTCTACATTGCAACTTTTGCAGCCCTGTAGCCCAAGATCTGTGAACATAGGTCAGCTGATATGGGAAGGCTGCAAATGTTTAATTGCAGTGTAGGTGTACCCTGAGTGTCACAGCTAAATGAGTTGGAACAGATTGCTTAGCATAAGTAGTTAACACATATTTTAAGAGACCATTCAAGGTGAAATGGCCAGTTAACACCCCTGCTGTGATAGGACAAAAAAGGGGGGTTAGTGGGTTACAGATTGTTGTAATAAACCATAAATTTAGTGACTTTATTAATATCATGATTTTTAGTGCCTATCAAAGTTATGAATTTACGCTCTCAGGCTTGTCTCTTCAAGGTGTTGTACAGGTTTCCTTTAAGGAAAGGACTGACAGGTCGGATACGGAGTGATCATTTTCTGAAAAATTAAATCTTGGGGAAATACAGATTGTTCTTGTGGGGTGATTTTTTTTCAGTGTCTGTGCATAGCACCAATAAGGTTTGTTTTCTACTCGAGGAGCTCTCCAAATAAAATAACTCCTTAGATGTAGAGCTGCTGCATACAGGATATACCCATGCAAGAAAGCAAAACACTACATTGTGTCGGGCACCTAGAATTGCGAAGAGGTAGCACTAGAAGTGCTAAAAGTTGAGGGCAATAACAGCAAGGAAAGGGACATATTGGATGCTGTGAAATATGCTGGAGTTTAGCAGTTTCAAGTGATGGGGAGTTTTGGTGACTTGTCTTCTTACTCAGACTGATTTCAGTCCTTTTTGTAATGAGGAAATTTCTTACTACGTTGGAGATAAAAATGAAGCAAATTATGTCCAAGCTGTCATTTTCTCTGGATAGAGGGTGGAATCTGGAGAAGACACAAGGATTAAGCTTGGAGTTTAGGCCAATGATACTCATTGAATCACTTGATGTGTTGGGAGGCCATCACCCACAACCTGTCTTTTGGATCAATGTCATTCCTGGCTGGTGAATGACAGCAGGGAGAAACTGGGTTGTTTGATGATGAGATTTGTGAATGGTTTCTTAAAGGAGGGGAAGGTCTCTAGAGGAACTTATTGTGCAGCTTTTCTCAAAAAACTAACACTTGATGCTGGCAATCTGTCTAAATATATTACAATGTTGGTTAAGACTAGAGGCTATTGGAAAAGCATGTGAGCATCTAGATGTCTCAGATTTCCTTTTACCGTGACATTCTAGGTACAGGACAGAAACTGAACAGGCAATGGATGATATGCAGGCATCTATGCTGACATTTTATAGCTGTCATCTGCCTTCAGTTCCACAGATCATGAGGTGCTGCTTATTTCTCTGTGAACTTTAGTAATCAAGTATAGGGCTGTCCTGGGCATTCTGAGAGTGGTGTTAAGTTGTTCTATTCACTTCTAATGGTCTTAACAGATGGCAAACTAGAGCTCCATCTTGTCTTCCCTCCTATTCAATGTTTACATAGAGCCATTGGAAGGGTTAATTAGGAGGCCCTGGTTTCAAATATGCTGGTGACTCCCCCAGCTGTGTATTTCCATATTACTTGACCATTACTGTCAAACATCTGCTGCAAAGTTTGGCAGATGCTGCAGCATGAATGAGAAGTAACTTGCTGAATCTTAATCCAGATAAAACTGGATATGAACCTTGTTACCATGATCTCTGCTTTTGTCTCTCTGCAATTACATTGCAGAAACACTTACTACATGGGACATTTCCTTAAATTAACCTTAAAACTCAAGCTGGTGCAGACTGCATCGCCCCCCTTGTTGTGCAGTGTATTTTAGGAGAAAAATGTAATCTCAAGGGTGGTTTATTGGTTTCCTGGTGAAGTTTAAGATCCTGTTTTTGACCTATTAAAGCCTAAATGGTATGGGCCCTGCTTACCTAAGAGACTGCCTCTTCATGTGTAAAACTGCATCAGCATCTTCAGTCACTGGAGGATATAGAACTAGAGTCCCTGCAAAGATTAAAGATGATCTTTGTGAGTGATCCTCAACTTTAGAACATACTCTGTGTGAAATAATCCAAACTTAAAGTCCTTCGGGGTACGCTATAAGGCCCATTTCTTTACGTTCCGAGCTGATGTCTATGGTACCAAGAGACATAACTTGGACTTGATTTCATTAGGATAAATCTCTTTCTCTGGCTTAAGGGTGAGGAGCACTTACTGGCTTTATTTCTGAACTGTTTTTATTTTTTGGCCAAAATGTTTGGAGCCCAGGATAGGTGCTTTGTTATAAAAAGATACATACATATAAAATAATTATAAACATTTGTTTGAAGAGTAGCCACAATAATATAAAAAATGTGTCTGCAGGGAGCTAGAAGTTTGCATTTAGGAAAACATAGATATAAGCCTAGGAATTTAGAATCGAAAGCCTCAATCCTGCAAAGACCTCAGCAAATATGCTTTGTGAATAGTCCCCTTGATTTCAAATCATAGGATCCTATTTTCTTTAAATGTTAATATTTGAGGATAAAATTCTCAGCATTTAAACTATTTTTTCAGAAAAAGGTCTGCACCACACCTTTAAGCAGGTGGGCTGTTGTCTGGTTTGCTGTGGGAAAGGGAACAGTGCTTTATGGTTCCCGGGGGGGAGAAATCAGAAGCTACTGCAAAAGGGGGCATGGGTCAGCATGGTGACACTGACTCACCCCCTGGGACTGGAAGGGTGGAGGAGAAGCCTAGGCATGATAAGCCCTTTTTCCATGGAGCAGGTAAGGCAGCACCCATCCTCTCTCCAGGGCCGGCTCCAGACCCCAGCGCGCCTAGCGCGCATGTGGGGCGGCATTTTAACTGGAGGGTGGCAGGCGGGTCCGACAGACCTTCCGCAGTCATGCCTGCGGGAGGTCCAACGGAGCCGTGGGACGACCGGACCTCTCGCAGGCATGACTGCGGCGGGTGCGCTGGTCCCGCGGCTCGTGTGGACCTCCCGCAGGCATGCCTGCGGAAGCTCCACCGTAGGCGTGGGACCAGCAGAACGTCTGCGGGAGGTCCCGCGGAGGCGCGGGACCGGCGCCCGGCAGCGCGAGCGGCGCAGCACGCCGCCCTGCTTGGGGCGGCGGAATTCGTAGAGCCGCCCCTGCCTCTCTCTCCTTGAGGTGGCAAAATATCAGATTTAGTTAGGACGGGGTCGGCAACCTCTGGCATGCGGCCAGCCAGAGTAAGCACCCTCGCGGGCCGGCCCAGTTTGTTTACCTGCCACGTCCACAGGTTTGGCCAATCGCGGCCAATCGCGGCTCCCACTGGCCACGGTTCACCGCTCCAAGCCAGTGGGGGCTGCGGGAAGGGTGGCCAGCACATCCTTCAGCCTCGATGCTTCCCGCAGCCCCCATTGGCCTGGAGTGGCAAACCACAGCCATTGGGAGCCGTAATTGGCCGAACCTGCAGACATGGCAGGTAAACAAACTGGCTCGGCCTGCCAGGATACTTACCCTGGCGAGCCGTGTGCAAGATGTTGCCAACCCCTGGGTTAGGACCTGCTGTGGGTGCTGCGCTAGCCACTCCTTTTTAGGAGGGCTGGGAAGTAATTTTTCCCTCCTCCAGATTGGCCTATGTGCAGTGGTTGTGGCTTTTTATTTTTGCCTTCCGTACAGTAGGTTCAGGGAGGGCTTTGTTATGGTGAATAGGGAAGGGTGTTAGGCTATGAGGTCACAAATCATTGTGTAAGTGAGGGGCAGATGGCCCGTGCAGGTACTCCATAGGGAAGACATAAAGTGACCAGATAAATGGCTTGGTAAAAGAAATAACGAGGAGGTGTTGGTTAAAGGGGTGGAATGGGGAGGCGTCAACCCCCCTTTATTATAGCTCACCTTAACCCTTGTTTGGGCGGGGCAGGGGGAAAAGGGTCTGGTAAGGTCCCAGCAATGGGTTGGCTGTGTGATCTGGAATGAAAAGGGTGGGGGTGGTTGCAAATGGGGGGGCTGCCAGAAGTCCCCTGGATAGTTATGGAATGAATATGAAGTTACCTGCACTGTATGCTTTTATCTGCCGGGTGGTCCCAGACATCTAATAATAAAGTTGTGGCCTGAATAAAACCATATTGAATGTCTCCTGTCCTTCTTTCGATATAGCCGGACAAAGATTGAAATGAATGTACACTTAAAAAGTTACTTATTTATAGAATTGCTGCTGTGTCTCTTGTACTGTATATGAAGTTGACCATATGAGTTTATGTACTCTGGGGTTGTTTTGGTAGAGGATCTTGTATTTTATGTTCATTTGTTTTCTTTTAACACCCTATTTTATTTTTCTCACCTCCCCAAAGACTAGGTCTCACATCTGACACATCAATTTCCTCCTTATTTTCAGTTTACAATGTGTTTTTTATTGCCTACCCTTTTTACCTCTGCAATCACATTATTCAGTTGTTTAAGATTATATTTTAAAAAGATGTAACCTGTACATTTGAGGTAAAGCTTCAAAATAAACACCATAATTTTATTAGGTGAAGGGCCATTACTTTTCAAAAGAACATCTGAAGTGAGAGCCAGACAATTAATTTCTCAATCTTCAAGAAGAATTAAAGGGCATTTGCTATATTATCACTTGCTCACATCTGTGGCTCAATACTGGGACTCTGACTTGTGCAAGTAATCCTTACTCACAAAAGTAGTTTCACTGAAGGAACATAGTCTTCAAAACATTACAGCAGAGGGTTTTATTTTATGTGACCCTAATAATTCACATTTTAAGGAAGAAACTGAATATACTCACCACAAATTTCTGTTCAGAATAATATACTATACTATTTATAATATATCTCACAATAGCATAAAACACCATGTGTATTCATTACTATAGTTATGATTTTATTGCAGGTTACATCGCACTATAAGATACAGTCTTTGATATAATAAAACACTTAGGCATGTGTTTAACTTTAAGCTTGTGAACAACCAATGCACATTTTCACAAAGTAGAGAATTCATTGGGGCTATTAATGTGCTTAACTTTAAGTATATGCTTACATGCTTTGCTGAATTGGGGCCAACATGAATATAGGGTCTGCATGTAATACACTTCCTCTGAGGAAATAGAAAACTTTTTAGATCATTTTTCATCTACTGTGTGCAAGTTTATTTCTAGTTTGATTCCTGATTTTTTTTAGCTAGTAATTCTGAGTAAGAGGACACTCATTATAGGAATTTCTTGGTATATTACCCGGTTACTTAATGACACTAGTCATTTTTCATTTATTTGTATCTGATATACCCTTTCAGATCTTGAACATCATGCTAAACCAAAAAAAAAAAATTGATTTATTTCAGCTCAGCATTTTTTTTTACTCTACCTATGTAATAAATTGATTGGTAGAAAAGTTATTTTTTCTACCTTACTGTAGACAGGCCATTAGTGTGTGATTCTGAATCACCAAGAGCAGCTAGTGCCGAATGGATATTGATCATAATTATAATTGTTTCCCTTTTATAATGAATTTTGGCCAATGTTAGAAAATTACTGTTGCTAAGAAAAAAAGGTATATCTTTGAAGAAAATGAGAGAGGGTATGGAAAGCAGATCTGATAAACAGCTCTGGCAGCTGTAGAGCTGAGGAAAGCAGTTATATTTAAATAGTATAAATATTTAAACATTAGCATCCCTTTACCATTTCTAAAAAGTCTCCTGAGATTAATAGACTGAAAGCACAAAAAGCACTCAGAGAAATGAAAGCATACTTTATTTTGGGCCAACACTATGGAAACATTATAAGGTAAACATGTTTCATAATATTGGCACTGACAGCAGACAGACAGTCTATTGCTGTTAATGGCTCTAACTTGAAGAGGACAGAATGAAAACCTAATTATGTGACACACACAATTTGTTGACTTTTACTGTCTGGTTCCAAATTTAAAGCAGTTAAATTTAACCAATGAGCTGCCATTTTGTGTTTTGTACCTTTAAATCCTTTAACCCCATTTGAGTAATCACTATAAGTAGAAGTTCTTGAATCTTATTCCTGATGACACCAAATGGCAACACTTTGCCTTGTTAACTTGTTTGGGAGCAGAAACGTGTCCAATTATAGATGAAATCGTGAAATTTTATCACAACAGATGATGGATGTTTAATGAAATAATATGAAACACAGGATTTTAGCAGATCTGAATAAAGTTGTGATTTCCCTCATTTTAAATTTTAAAAACATTCCAGTTTATGTATGCATGTGTTTCACTTTCTGATCGCAGAAGTGCCTTTCCATAACTTATGTAGACATTCAGACATCAGTCAAAAGTTACAAGTGTAGTAGTTAGACCATGGGTTGTCAGACTTCATTGCACTGAGACCGCTTTTTGACAACAAAAATCACTACACAACCCCAGGATGGGGAGGACCGAAGCTTGATTCCCATTGCCCGGGGTGGGGGAGTCAAAGCCCGAGGCCTACTGCCCCGGGCATGGTAGTGGTCAAAGCCAAAGCCCAAGGGATTCAGCCCCAGCCAGGGGGCATGTAACCTGAACCCCGCTGCCCAGGGCTGAATCTCCGGGCTTCAGCTTTGGCCCTGGGCAGTGGGGCTCAGCTTCAGCCCCGAGCCCCAGCAAGTCTAAACCAGCCCTGGCAACCCCATTAAAATGCACAGATAAATTAAATGACAAGTAAATCAATTAATTAATGAAGGTCTGGCAGAAAAACAAATATATGAAATGTTGAGCTCTTTAGGGTCCCCATAGTAGTGCAATTATATCAACACGGTTTATTAAATAAAAAAAAATTCAGTTTATGTTCTCTCCCCTTTTCCAAAGACAATTGAGTTGATTTAAATTTATCAGAAAAAAATCTGCCAAGACTTCATTTCATGATGTATCTGTAAATGTTTCCTTGCAAGAGCAGAAACGAGTAGTTACTTGTTACCAGTAATCTCATGTAACTATCAATATAAAGACATTTTAAGAATAGATAATCAAATAATAGTATCAGATGTAAACTCTTAGGGAATCTTCATCCACAGTAAAATAGAATCAGCACAATACTTGGACAGTACTCAAGCAATCAGTTTCTGTTTGAAAATTTATAAGTAGTTTTTATAAGAAACAAATCTGAACATTCAGTAAACCAAAGGAAAAAATCTGTACAAAACATTGCAAACCTTGGGAAGATTTAAAGAATTTCTCATAAGATTGTAGTGTTCCAGCACAGAACTCTTCTTTATACTATGTACTGCCTGTGGGATTGGGAGAGCAGTAATCTGATAATGCCTTTTTAGTGAATGTGGGACTTACGGTACATTCATTATTCAGTTTAGTTTACATTATTTTTTAACATAAACTCAGAAACTCAGACAGTAATTTGATTTCTAGCACCATAGTTCTAGACAAAGAAAGCAAAAACAAAATTATTTAAAAAAAATACTTGTCTATGTATGTCAACAGAAATTATATCTATGTAAGAGGAACTTTCATGCCACAATTATCAAATTTGTATAAACTCATGTATTATATTATTATAAAGTGCTTTATAATTTATTTCTATGGGAATGACCCAAAGTCCATTGAAGTGAAATTACCTTTGACCACAATTTACTTTGGATCAGACCTATAAACCAGTGTTTCCCAAACTTGGGACGCCGCTTGTGTAGGGAAAGCCCCTGGGGGCCGGGTCAGTTTGTGTACCTGCCGTGTCTGCAGGTCTGGCCGATTGCGGCTCCCACTAGTTGTGGTTCGCCACTCCAGGCCAATGGGAGCTGCTGGAAGCGGTGGCCAGTATATTCCTCGGTCCGCGCTGCTTCCAGCAGCTCCCATTGGCCTGGAGCAGCAAACCACAGTCAGTGGGAGCCACAATCGGCCGGACCAGCGGATGCAGCAGGTACACAAACTGGTCCGGCCCCCCAGGGACTTTCCCTACACAAGTGGTGTCCCAAGTTTGGGAAACACTGCTATAAACCATTCAGATATATCAAAGTACTTTGCCATAGTTAACAACTGAAAGACTGTAACTCAAGAACTGGACCATAAACTGGGCTCATCTTTGACTCAGACCTCTTTCTAAGTGCTTATATCCAGTCTAGCTCTAAACCTTATGATGATTCTTTCTTCATAACTTCTCTAAGATGTTACCTTTCCTATCCATCCACACAGCTAAGCTCATCTGATCCAAGCTTTCATCGTCTCATGTCCTGATTATTGCAACGTTCTGTTCTCTGATCTTGACAAATACAATCTTGCACCACTCATAGCCATTCAGGATACTGCTGAAAACATAATTTTCCTAAGCCATCACTCCAACCATGTTATACACTCTTTCCATGCCTCCATTGGCTCTCTTTTCTCTAGTGTATTAAATATAAGCTGATTTGTCTTTATTTTCAAGGCCTTTTGTGGTCTATCCCCACACTGCATGTCCTCTTTAATCCTCTATTGATATTGACTTCCAGCTCTGATCTTCTCATGATGCCAGCGTCCATTTTATACTTGTTAAAATTTCAAACAAGCCCCTTTATGCTTTCTCCCATGCTGTCCCTCATGTTTGGGAGTTCCCGGTAAACATCTGCAAAGTTCCCTCTTTATACTTCAAAATCTTCCTTAAAACTCTCTTTTGCCGTGATGCCTACAATATTCTTGAAAATATTTAGGTCACTGCTGTGCTGATACCACTGTCTATCATGCTGACTAATATTGTCTCATTGTTCTCATTTGTCTCTCTGTACTTATCTGATGTCTTTTGTCTTATAAGCAAACTGTAAGCAGTTTGGGGCAGGGGGCTTTTTGTTCTGTATTTGTACCTCTAGCTAAATGGGGTCCTGACTAGGGCTTCTTGGCACTCTGGTAATACACATGATTAATAGCAGTAATGGATATTTTCAGGAAAATCAAGGCTAATTAATAGGATCGTCTTTTATATGAGACATATTATGAAGGATATTGTCAAATTGGAAATGTAAATGTGTTTTTTTTTCAGTGCCTCCTCTCCTCCACCTGAACACAGAAGTAAACTTGGAATTTCTTTAAAGGTAAGGGATTACATACATGCTCCAGTGTGGAGCAGCTTGCAAAATCGGGGACCAAAGACTGCAGAAAAAAATATTGTGCTGTGGGTTGAAAAAGTGGTTTAGAGTTACTACTATGGTTAGCTCGTTTAACCCAAGGAAAACAATTTTCTATAAAAAACTAAAAATTCTAGCCTATATCTGTGATTTATATCCTTTTACAACTCAATATATTTCCCCACTTAATATGCTACATCTTTTGTAACCACTGTGTAAAGATCATGTGACCATCTCAGCTAAAAGATGAGAGGAAGCAGTAATAATGATAATAAACATATTGAATAAATGTAAGTGCAATTGTTCCAATAGTTTTTATAGCCATTATCCTTCACATTCACTCTAGAATTTTATTTTCACTCTGAACAGTTCTGTGCACATCAGTGAGTATTTCCAAGTATTTCTATGTTGTTTTTTTCATGCTTTTACCATTGATCGTGGTGTATCTAACAAGCTTAAAAGATGGACTTGGATAGCTGTGTTTTGGTTTTCAGCTTTCACCTTTTGCCTTATAGCAATAGACTCAAAGAGCTTAATCTATTTAGTTTAACAAAGAGAAGGTTAAGGGGTGACTTGATTACAGTCTATAATAAGGGTTCTCAATCTTGACTCACAGCTTGTTCAGGGTAAGCCTCTGGCGGGTCGCAAGACGCTAATTTTACCTGAGCATCCACAGGTACAGCCTCTCAAAGCTCCCAGTGTCTGCGGTTCACCGTTCCTGGCCAATGGGAGCTGTGGGAAGCCACGGGCCACAAGAATGTGCTGGCTGCCGCTTCCCGCAGCTCCTATTGGCCAGGAATGGTGAACCGCGGCCACTGGAAGCTGCAGAGGGCCGTGCTTGTGGACAATCAACATAAACAAAATGTCTCGCGACCCACCAGCGGATTATCCTGATGGGCCGCATGCCAAAGGTTGCCAATCTCTGGTCTATAAGCATCTGCATGGGGAAAAAATATTGAATAATGGGCTCTTCAATCTAGCAGGGAAAGGTATAAAATGATTCAATAGCTGAAAATAAGTCATACATTTTTGACAGTGATGATAATTAGCCACTGAAATAATTTACATAAGGGCATGGTGGCTTCTCCTTTGGGGGAAATTCAATACCCTGTGTTATCCTGGAGGTCAGACTACTTTTGTAATAACATTAAATATATAAAAAAATAAAGAGGAACTGGAACATAAAATACATCCTGGTGAGTACAATAACAAAAAATGTCCTGCAAATAAATTGGGTCACAGCAGGAAAGGCTCTGAATGTAAGCAGCAGGCTCCTAAAATTGATCAGTTGTCTCACTGAAAGTTAATGGAGCTCTGTCAATATAGAAACAATATAGTCAATCATACTTGATAGTAGTAATTAACTAGTGACGAAAATTAGAATAAGTTGAAAATATTCCAAAGATGCAGCAGGAAGATCAACAAAGTTGCTGATTTTCCTGCTTCTGTAATGCCAGAGGAAGATGACGAATGTATGTACAGTATTAACATACAAAGCAACCAGTGTAGAAACTGTACTGTGCTTCCTCAAATTACTTCTAAACTGTATTATGTTTTGAAGATATAATATTAGTTTTACCAATAGGGCCCCAACTAAAATTCCAGATTTGATCTAAACAACTTTGTGACAGCGTGCACTTGGTCCTTTGTGGCCCCCTGCTGGAGATCCTGTGGTCCTACTATATATTACCCCAAGAAGAAGCAGTGAAGGTGTGTTCTCCAGGCAGGCTGAGAGAAGCTGCATAGTAGCAGTCCAGCAAGCTCAGATAAAGGAAGCTGCAAGGCCTTAGCAGGGCAGTCCTTTGCTGTGACCAGAGAGGCAGGGAAGGGTGCTCCTCTCTGGCCACAGGCATTCAACTAGCTGAGTTTGCTTAGCTTGGAGGAGAGAGGACCTGAAAACTTTAACTCAAAGGTAAAGGACCAGGTACAAAAAGGCCCAGGGAATGTAGCAGCAACTAATTAAAGAAGTGGTACATGCCTGCTGTTTATAGGGTCCCAGGATTGGAACCTGGAGTAGTGAGTAAGGCTGGGCTCCCCCACTGGCAATGTGGCCTAACCCCTGAGAAGGGGACAAGGCTCTTTTAGAGGGCCACGTGAAGGGTAGATTTAAAGGTTCCAAAGATGGGGCTGAAGACCTTGGTGAGAGCAGACAAGCATTTTGTTGAACTCTGTGCTCTCCTGGAAGGGGTCCATTTTGACTGAGTGACGAGCTAGAGGGCTGAACCTCGGAAGACCCACCTAATGAGATCAGCAAACTACAGAGGGTTTCAGGAGAGGGAAAGGATTTCAGTGCCACACCCAGGTGCTAGGAGGCTCTCAAGAGTTTACTGTCCCCATCCCCCATATTACAACTTGGTTCAAGAAGAGGGGTCTTCTTGGACTGGCCCCTGAAAACAAGGGGACATTGGGATAATTGATAAAACTTTTAGCCCAGCAGCAGCACAGCTCTGCTGAAACTCAGCATATACTAGCTGAAGGGTAACAAGAGGCCAGGTTAGCCACCGAACAACAGCAGGCTGTATTGCTGAAGGTGATTCAGCTATAGCAACAGCAGTGACTTCAGAAGCAACCGTCTCAGGCTTTGCGGGGAACCTGGCATCCATGACAGCAACCAAATAAGCCTAGCTATCACAAACACCAAAAGGAAATGAGATCAGACAGGCCCATCCAGGGGATGCAGGTACTGTGGACAAATGGGGCATGAAGGATGGGCTTGTCCTTACACAAACCCTGATTGTAAGGCTGGCCTGATTACACTGAGTAACAGAGAAATTAGTGAGGCCCAGGCAATTGTAAAAGAACTGAGGATGGTGGAGACCTAGTTTGGCACAATCTGTTTGGGTTGTGGAGAAATGTGACACATACAAAGGTGTTGCCCTGCGAAAAAAAACCCCTCAAGCTCTGAAAAGCATGATTGTTACTATCATGAAGCCAGGCTTCACAGTAACTGGCAGGCTTGGACTTGCCAAGGAAAGAGGACTGAGGACCTTAAGTTAAAAGTGGAAAGTCAGTCAGGAGTTTTAAACATCCCTTTTGCTGAGGGCAAGACCCAGCATCTAGTGTCAACCTCAGGGAAGAGAACTTGAGAATATACATAATTTTTTACAGGAACTAAATCAGAGCTAGGGGGCTGAAATGACTCCAGTGGAGAAGAGCCCAGTGAGATGCTCTGGGGACAGTGCAGTTCCCTGACTGGAACTGTTATAGAAAGGGGGGAATCGGTTTCTCAGGATCTGGAAGCTCAAGGAAATACTGATAATCGGAACCCTTGGATGAGCACCAAGCACCCCTACAAACTACAGAACCAGATAATGGCTCTCTGGAAGGAATTAGATAATAGGATGAAGGCTTATGAGATCCAGATCCAGGGAATAGTGCAGAGGTGTTTCCAAGCTGTGGAGAAGCTGACCAAACCGCTGGAACAAACCAACAGTGCAAAGCAGGTTCTGGAGCTGAATGTACAAAGTTGGCCAATGAAATTAAAACAAGTATACCTGGTGAAGGAAATACTGGTCAAACATACAAGTATGTGACAGAAAGGCAAGTAAGCTCAAGGAGCAGCCCAAGACAACCAATCTTTTTGGAAAGTAAGGTCGGGTCTACACTAATGAGGTAAATTAGTAAACTAGTTCCACTAGTTAAGTTATCTTAGATTGACTTACAGCATATCTTAGATTAACTTACAGCAGTGTCTACACCATGCTCTGTTGATGGGAGATGCTCTCTCATCGATATAGCTTCCATGTCTCGGGGGGGTGAAGTACTAAAGTTGGCAGGTGAGTGCTCTCCCATTGACTTATCACATCTTCACCAGACTGACTAAATCAATTCCTGCTGCATTGACTGCAGCAGCGCTGATTTAGCCCATAGTGATGACAAACCGTAAATCAGGGGTCAGCAACCTCTGGCACGCAGCTCGCCAGGGTAAGCACCCTGGCGGGCTGGGCCAGTTTGTTTACCTGCCACATTGGCAGGTTTGGCTGACCGCGGCTCCCACTGGCTGCAGTTCACCGTCCCAGGCCAAGGAGGGTGGCGGGAAGCAGCGCGGGTGAGGGATGTACTGGCTGCGGCTTCCCGCCACCCCAATTGGCCTGGGACGGTGAACTGCGGCCAATGGGAGCTGCGGTCAACCGAACCTGCAGACGCTTACCCTGGCAAGCTATGTGCCAGAGTTTGCTGAATCCTGCCATAAATTATTTAAGCCAGTGGATAAATTATTAGAGCTGCAGAAAGAAGTATCCAGCCTAAATGATAGACGAATGATTTGGAATACTTGCTTGTTTTGGAGAGGGATCCAGTAGGCTGGAGACCTGAAGCTGGCCAAGAAGATGTTATGGTTGTGGCCAGATGGGACATTTAAGAAGTGTGTACCCTTGAGATAGAGACAGCCCTGACTAAGGAGAGTAAAGAGTGTGACAAACTCTCCAGGTAGAGATTCCTGGTAGAGAAGGCCCTGATCAACCGGGTCAGAGATTGCACATGCTCTCCAAGCAGAAAGGCCCGGAGGAGAAGACCCTGAAAAAGCAGAGAAGAGATTGGATAGGAAGGAATGTTACTCACAAGTAAAATTACCACCCCAAATCCTGCAGTTCCTGCAGTGCTACTATACCCTGCCCCAGGAAGGAGCAGTGAAGGTGAGTCCTCCAGGCCTGCCTAGAAAGGCCTCCTAAAAGCAGCAAATCAGAGCCCAGCAGGCTTATATAAAAGGAGAAGCAAGGCCTTAGCTGGTCAGATAGGTGAAGAAGGATGCTTTTTTCTGGTCAAAGAAGCATGTCTGGCTACATTTATTGAAGGGAGGGAGAGGACCTGAGAACTTTAACTCTAAGGTAATGGGTGAAGATAAAGAGACTGGGTGGGAAGAGGCTCTGGGAATGCAGCAGCAGCAGCTAATTAAAGGAAGCTGTATGTGGCTACTGCTTATGGGGTCCCTGGGTTGGAACCCAGAGTAGTGGGTGGGCCCAGGTTCCTCCACTGGCAAAGTGCTCTCAGCCTCTGAGGAGGGGACCAGGCTCTTTTAGAAGCCCAGGCAAAGGGCTGAATTTAAAGGGCTCAGAGAAGTGGCTGAAAACTCTGGTAAGGGCAGAGAGTTTCTTTAACAATTTGCTATCCTGGAGGAAGTTCATTTTGACTGTGTGACTTGGCCACTGAAGACCCATCTAGCGATTACTGAAAACCTACATGGGGCATCAGGAGTGGGGGGAAAAGATTGCAGTGCTACACTAACTCATGACGTGAGTGCCCCCTTGTTACAAACTTACGCCTTTGAACTATGGGGAAATGCAGATCTGGTTCTCATATTTGTAAATATAAGCTTTCAGAAATGTCATACAAATCTTTGATATTCAGCTCCTGGTAATTTTAAGACATTGCAGTCTGTATGTCAGTAGACAATCAAACATCAGGTAATGAGTATGAATCATACTTCAATGAATGTGGCTAGGAGTAAATTTTAAAATGAACAAGGACAGTGAGTGATAAACCAAATTCAATGACATATGCAAAATAATAAGACTTCATAGTCAGGATCATCAAATACCATATACTAGTCCAGCAGGGGAAAATCAGAAAGTCACCCCTGTCAGCAGACACCATGAGGTCACTGCAAACTTGTAAAGGAGACGTCTCAGTGCTGTGAACTGGATGGAAGCCAGGCTGAAATTGATTATATAAATTATGCCTGTGTGTTTCCAAGTAAACTATGGCTGAGTGACAATCACTTTTCAATAACCCTTGGTAATAACAATAGTTTTTGAAATTAAATGGCAGTTTTCAGGGTTATCTCTTGTCAGGACTTGTTTCCTGAGGATTAGTATAGCATAATTACTTTTTTTAAAACAAAGTGGTACTGTTCTTTTCAGATATAAAGACATGAACTAGTGTTAAATATTATTTAAAATAACCAAACATAGGATATCTAATCAACTAACAAGCAGGAATCCATAATTGTTTTCTTAGCCTCAGCTGCTAATATGTACTTTGTCAGACCTTTGATAAGATTTTTCTTAGTATAAAGAATGCATATGGTACCCAATCCAATACGAGTCTTTTCATTGAATTCATTGAGCTTTGGATCATGACTCTACTGTATGTAACAATAAGTGTGGGCACATTTGGTGCAGCAGGAGATGTTTGCAGTAGGAGAGAACACAATGGTGCTCTCACTCACTGTGTGTGAGACAGATACAGGCCTGATTGGAGGGAGAATGTCCAGTAGTGCCCCTTGCATGTGCTGCATAAAGATGCAGCCTGTGCTTTTCCCTGCACTTGTGGTGCTCCTCCAAGTGCTGCCAGGTGTCTAACGAGAACCAACCAACCTGATCACACACACTTAAGGCAGTTAGTTGGACTATGAGCATTTTGGCAAGACCAAACAGTTAAACATCTAGTAAAAAATTCTTTATAGTAACTCAGAACCCTCCCCATCTTGTGTCCCATCACCTGCCATTGGGGATATTTGTTGCTAGTAGTCTCAGCTACATGCCATTGTAGGCAGTTTCATCATACCATCCCCTCCATAAACTTACCGAGCTCAGTCTTGAAGCAGTTAGATTGTTTGCCCCCATTGGTCCCCTTGGAAAGCTGTTCCAGAACTTCATCTAATTCCAAGTGGTGATGAATTTATATCCATTTGTTCTTGTGTCAACATTGTTGTATAACTTAAGTAATACCTCTCTTTCCCTGGTATTGATCCCTCTGATGTATTTATAGAGAGCAATCATATATCCCCTCAGCCATTTTGTGGTTAGGCTAAACATGTAAACTCTTAGAATATTGTCTCATAAGGTAGGTTTTCCATTCCTCTGATCATCTGAGTAGCCCTTCTCTGTACCTGTTCCACTGCTATGTCTGCTAACTGCCTCCTCCTTTCACTCAGGGACTAGTGGTGTCCACAGACAAATGCACTTTGTTCTCATATATCACCACGATGGATACAGTGATAAGAATGTATGCCCTGATCCAATGTATGTTGAACCAAATGGAAAAAACTCTTGCTTTTAATGAGCTTTTGGATCAGGGCCTAAATTTGTAGGTAGATGGGAAGATGCTCACCAGCTGTTCCTGATAGTGTATCTATGGAAGGCAAGGCAAAAATTCACCCTTAAGGTGATGCATACTGCCCTGGTATATACCAAGCATCAATACTCCATGGTATATTAATTAAGTCTCACATGTTTTGGAAGAAGCAGTAAGCAACATAGGTGATCTTGGAATACACTGAAATGGTGTTCAGAAAGATGGAGCGGAAGATACTAGTCCTGGTTGTGGTACTGATGGCTGATCTGCTCCTGAAACTTTATGTGCCAACTACCTTATCTCACAAGCTTACAAAAGAATACACACTGCAACATTAACTTGTAATAGACATTTCCCCCAGCTGTGCAAGAAGTAGGGACAATATAATGAAGCCAGTGAGAAGTCCTCATCAGCCAGCAAACAAACCACACATCAGAAATCTTTGTAAAAACTACTCAAAAGCTTACTCAGTTTAAATCTGCATATGGAATAAAAGAAACAGATCTTCTCCATTTTCAGGGATTATATTGGATGTTAAGAAATACTTAGCTGAAACTGAAAATGTCCAAAGAAGGAAAAAGAAGATACATAGAGATATAGTAAGACTTTCTGTGTGTATGATAAAAGACAGTAAAACCTAAGATTATTTTGCCTAGATATGTTGTTTTGTATTATTCCATAGGATGGGGAAATTGATTTAAATAAATGGGGAAAGTATTTTAAAAAATGAAGGAAAATATTCTTCACACATCCTGTGGAATTCAGTACTTTATCAGAGGTCATATGTAGATTTTGGGTTTATATTTATAAGGGGAAGGGAAGATTGTGGTACTGATATCAGGATAAGTAAGTGCTTGATGAGGTAAAGGTAATCACATCTCATGATTCAGGGTTTAAGCTCTTTGCTGCAGAGGTCAGACAAATGGGTGTATTCTGATGTTTTAGCTAGTTCATTTTTCCTTATGGTGATGCTATGGGTATTCTTGCACGGACTTCTGGGATCTGTAATTCCAGCAGGTGGAATTATTAGCAGGGAGCAGACTCTCTTACTTTTCTTGTATATTTCAAGAAAGTAAGTCAGGCCCTCAAATGAGATCTCTGGGATATTGTTAGGATAGCTGCTGCTTAGAGAGACAGTAGGGAAGATGTGACTAGCTGACTCTCAGCTGAAAGAGCCAAAGAGAGGAGTTAAAACAAAGTCTTTATTCAGAAGACATCAATGAGTAAATGGTGACCCTGGAGGTTGTGTGAGAGCAAGATAGTGTCAGGGTCTCAACTGGCCTTTGCCAGACTTTGAATTCAACCAGATCCAAATCCAGAAGATGGATCTGGATTCAGCATTTTATATTCAAGTATCCAACTGGACTGAACTGAACTTTGGAGGCCATCTCTAAAATGTAAAAGTAATCTTAGTGGGTGGACTGTCACAGTTGCAGGTTTAACTGTATCTTGGACTCCCCTCCTGGTCTTCCTCAAGGGCGCCCACTCAGTTTTCAGGATCCCAGCCATCACCTCGCTCAGGCAGAGACCCATCTCTCTCTCAGTCCAGAGTGGGGTTTAGGCTTGCAGTCCCTCTGCACCTCACTGTGATTTCCCTAGCAGGTCTGTCCAAGGTCCAGCACTTATGGGTAACATCTCTCCAGTGGGCTATAGTAGTTTGTACCAGTTACCAACCAGCCTTCACAAAGCAAAGTATGTTTATTCTTAGGGTAAAAGCATTATAAAGAAAAAATATACAAACAATAAACATTCCTATACACATGCAAAAAGCTTACCAAAGGTCACTCACTAGTCTTATGGGGTCCTAATAAGCCAAAGTCTTTTCAGCCCTTCTGCAATGGTTGCCCTTTCCCACCACCCCACCTTCCTTTGGACAGATGGTCCTGTGCCTTTGCTGAATCAAAAAAAGACCCTGTATCTGTATTAAGTCAATGTTTCAGTACCAAAAAGCCTTTTCTTTGTCTGTTGGTCTCTGAAAGCCCATTTTGAACCAGTATATGGAAACCTCCCCAAGGGTGGTACCTCTTTTGAGGTATTAACAACTTGAGTGCTTCACTTTGATCACCCTTCACTGTTTTTTGGTTCCTGAAGGAGCCGTGGTAACCCTCCTCCCCGGGGAGGTGTTTACAATCCCTGCTCACAGTCATACATAAGCCATTCATAAACTTAATACAATATGGACCTGTAGCAGGGGTGGTTACTCGCTCCAGCCCTGACAGGGTTATGGCTCACCCTGGGAGAGGGCTGGGGCTGTAAGGAAAAGTCCAGGCTGCTTAGGAAAGCAGGCACAGCTGGGGCCACGCCCCAGACAGCACGACAGGTCCTTATAAAAGGCTGCTAGCTTGGCACTAGAGTAGCTCTCTCCAGTCTTGGAGGGAGCAGGGCCTGGCTGTTGGTAGTAAAGATACTGGGAGTGAAGCAGGACTGGGGAAAGGCCAGAGGAGCAGGGGAGCTCCAGACTGGTGACCCCCCATGCTGTAGGGCCTGGTCCTAGGCCCACCACTGAGGTACTGGGTGGTAGAGGAAGAAAGCAGGTCCTACCTCCTTGCCTGTGATGACTGGCTCTTATAGTGCAGTCTGCCCCAGGGAGTGGGGGCTCATTGCTGACTGGCAGTAGCCACCAGCTCAGGCAAGGTGGGATTAGGGGGTTGGAGTCCCTGGGAGCGGAGACCCTGAGAGTGAGGGGTAACTGCCAAGGGGCAGCACACCAGATAACAGGGCACTGGAGTCCAGGAGGGACATGGGGCCAAGTGGCAATGGAATACTGGCCTGCAGAGGGCGCTCTAAGGCTGGCAGAGCTAATTCCCAGAAGAGACCAGCAGGAGGTGCTTCAGGGGTGAGTCTCACATCACTACAGGTCCCCAAAGATATTGCAAACTCACGCAATATATCTCACAGGGACCTTTTGATTCCAAAAGCATAATTGCAACTCTAGGTAGCTAAAAGCCAACAATTCTCCACCGGTTTCATTTGTCACAAATCAAACGGGGAGAATGGATAATCCCCAGTTCAAACTTGGATTGTACTTTTGGCTTCATGGAATCATCACAACCCATTTTTAATGCCAAATATGGACATTTTTATATTTTAATTTCTGAGATTTGACTTTTCCACTCTTTCCGGGCTTATTTCTCTCCAACCTTCTATATTAAAATGGTTAATCCTTGTTGTGTGAAATTCACATGGTCGGAAGCATAGAGTGGGAATACTTACTTTTAACTACTTACTCTATATTGTGTTTTAAGGGGCTTGTGCAACGCTTACTGAGGTCACTGTGGGTTTTACATTGTTTATTGAACATTGGTCAACATTAAATCAGAATATAAAGTAAGACGGGGGAAAAATGTAAAAAACCCTTTTGTATGTAAATTTTATTTTTCTCCAAGGTGAATAAAAAAAAAACTATGCAGGGTGTCATTTAAATAAAGCACTTTTGACCTCATGTGTTAATCAAGGATATTTTATTTCCCTTTTCTTCCTCCATTTTCCTCTGTTAATGCAGATAGAAAATGTACTTATTAATTGCCTACAGAAATTTTCTTAAAATCTGTGTAGGGGAAATAAGAGTAATTCTGTCAAAGAATCCAGCTAGTTTAAATCAGTGGAGTGGCTTTAAACATGTAAGTATCAATTTACATCCTAATTTGAACACTCTTTTTATAAGGACCTACATTGACAGTGTGGTATTCAAGTTAAGAAGCTTTAGAATTCTTGAAAGATTTGAGGTTAAATCAAACATATTGATATTTAGGTTCATTAAGCTGTAATCAGCAATTTGCTAGTAGGCAATTATACAGATGAGCCAAAGTTGGAAGTTTTGGTTATAGACAAACGTTCATAATTGTCATTAAGATAGTTATTGGAAAACAGTAAGGAAAAAAAGCTGTTTAAAAATCATATTACACTAAATCCAACATTTTCAAACCTCAATTCATAAAACTTAAACTTGGGTGCCCCTATATTGGGAAATGTAAAGGGGATTATCAGCACCTTTTAAAAAATGGGAAACATTTTTATTCAGGTGTGTGAATGCAGATTAAAAGGCCTAATATTAGACAGCCAAGTTTGGTCTAGAGATACATTATGAAGCCCAATATCACAAGACAATAACTAATGTTAGCCCAAGCAGCCTAGAATGAAGTAGTAAAAGTGAACATAATAGCTAAAGGCACTGCAAAATCAAATGAGTTGGCTAATGTTGACTCAGTAATGCCTAGCTCTTATACAGTGCTTTCCATTATATAGATGTCAAAGCATTTTGCAAAGGGAGGTAAGTATTATTATCCCCCTTTTAACTGCATGATTAGAACACGGGAAATATATGTTTATGACATGATAACCTTAACTCTCAGAATACAGATGTCTTTGTAATTTTTATTAGTGTCAGTATTTTCATTCCTCCTTCTTTCAGTTATCCCATCATCTGGGGTCAAGTCATCATGCAAGCATCTGCTGTCTTTGGCTGTCCAAAGCAGCACTAAGATCCATCTGCTTTGATGCAATCCATCCATAACTTTTTCAGTTTTCCTTTGGGGTGTCTTTCCTACCACCTTCTCCCACAATGCTATCTTCACCAGATGCTTTTTCATTCATCCTTTGCATGTGTCCGAACCTGTGAAGTTGTGCTTCCTGGATTTTGTCAGCCGCATCATGGACTTTGATTCCATCCTAATGCTTTCATTTCACAATCTGTCCCTTTGTGTAACTTTTTATTGCATGAAGATATCTAATTGCAAACACCTGTAGGCATGGAACTTACTGTCTCTTTACAGACCATACTTCTGCATCAGACAGCATTGTGGGGAGCACCATTTTTCCATACAATTGGGCTTTCAGTCTCAGTGGCATATGCTTGTCATACACAACCCCTGAGTTATTTGTTCCACATTCTTGCAGCACTCCTCAGTATGGACTGTGTCTCATGTTCAAGGTTGCCATCTTCCATAACCCAGCTGCCCAGGCACTTGAACTGGTCAGTCTGGTTTGGCCATGCTCCATTAATCTTTAAATCCAGTTTCACTGTGTCATCTCTACTGACTCACATGACCTCTCTTTTAGTCATGTTCATTTTCATCCCATGCCTGCTTAGTTGGTCATGCCACTAGTTAACTATTTCCTCCAGGTCTTTTGAAGATGTATTTATTGCTGTGTTGTCTGCAAATAGTAGCTTCTCACCTTTTTTCCATTGGGATCTTCCTGCTGACCTAGTCTAGCAATATAATAAATAGCAGTGGACTGAGGGCTGACCTCTGTTGCACTCCTACTTTTACTTCACCAGGGCTTGTCATTCCCAAACATGTTAAGATCACTGTTTTAGGTGACCTATGCAGTGTATTCACCATAGTCATTAAACCCTCAGACCCTCTATATTTTCTCAGCACATGTAAAAATCATTCAGTCCATTTTATCTCATACCTTTTCTAGGTCTATAAAAGCCCAGAGGCTGTTGGTACTCTAGCCACTTCTCAATCACCTGATGAATTGCCAAAATGGCATCTGTGGTCCCTTGTGCTTTCCTAAAGCCAAACTGTTCCTGTTTTGAAAAGGAGTTGCACCATCCTCCTAATCCTAAAATCCAACAGGAATTCTAGTATCTTCATCCCATGCAACAGTAATTTTATCACTCTAGTTTTCACATTCATGGATGTCCCTTCTTTTGTACTGGGTCCAAGATAGACCTGCACCAGTGTTTAACCATTCTGCTCATCAACCTTGTGCCACTCTCACTCTTGTGACCCAGGACTTTCATCAGGTCTGCCGTCACTTCATCAAGTCCTGCTGCCTTACTTTTCTTTACTTTTTTTTTTCCTGGACTGCATTTCTAATCTCTCCTCCATTATGTCTGGCTCAGGCACCTCAGTAGGCTAAGCTGTTGGCAACTCCACCAAAAATGGTATTTGTCTCTCTTCAGGGACTCTCATAGTATTGTTTCCATTTCTTCTTCACTTGTTCAGGTGTTACTAACAGTCTCACCTGGTCATCATTTATAAATGATGTTGCAATGCCATTCTTCCCTTTGCATCTCACTTTTGCAAAGTTGTATACCTCCTTGTGAGCTAGCTGTGGTTCATGTACAAGCTCAGCATACAGGTCATCTAGGGCATTCTTTCTGGCCTTTTTACCCTGTCTGCCTGGTAGCTCACATTATGTCTTTGTATTCACCTTCATTTACACTCAAGATGTTTTTCTTTTGACACACCATTTTCTTGTTTCAGATTGCTACCTGTACTTCATTGGTTCACCACCACTCCTCTCTTTCCCTTGTTTTTCCCCATCTGCACTATCCACAAACCTCTTCCACCTCTGCAGTCAACATTATTCTGAGGTGGTTCTACTCCTCTTCAGTGGATAACAAATCTGTTTCCAGATGCCTATCCTGTCCTATTGGCACAAACTTTTCTGCCACCTTTCCCCTTAATTTCCTGTATTTTAATCTTGTTTCTTTGAGATCAGTTCCCTCCTTGTCCAATGCTCTGCTGTCTTTTTTTTAACCATGAAAGGCTTGTGTTGTACTGCTACTGTCTTGTTAGGCATCACTTTGCAGTCCATAAATTGAGTCCACTGACATTGATATGTCAGTAAGGCAATCTGGTTTTTGTTTCCACCATTGATATGTGACCAAATAACTAACTCACCCTCTTTTGGAACTATGTATTGCAGGGGCCAGCAACCTCTAGCACGCAGCTTGCCAGGGTAAGCACTTTGGTGGGCTGGGCCAGTTTGTTTACCTGCCGCATTAGCAGGTTCGGCCAACCGTGGCTCCCACTGGCCATGGTTTGCCTTTCCAGGCCAATGGGGGTGGTGGGAAGCCAGGGCCAGCACATCCCTCAGGCTGCACCACTTCCTGCAGCCCTCATTGGCCTGGGACGGCGAACTGCAGCCAGTGGGAGCCGCGGTCAGCCGAATCTGCTGACACGGCAGGCAAACTGGCCCAGCCCACCAGGGTGCTTACCCTGGTGAGCCACATGCCAGACCTCTGATGTATTGGTTTTTTCTCCTGGTAGTTTTAATACACATTTAGAAACACTTTCTCTTCCTCCTTCATAGTGGATAGATGGAAATCACATGTTATAACCCCTTCAGTTTTTGCCTGTGTGCATTCATATCACCCAGCACCAACAGCAGCACCTCTGGCACTGATGCATCCGCTAGTGCTTGCAAGTCTTAGCATAAACTCTCACTTTCTTCTTCATCCTATCCTTGTTGAGGTGCATATGCTGATCATAGAATCATAGAATCATAGAATCTCAGGGTTGGAAGGGACCTCAGGAGGTCTTCTAGTCCAACCCCCTGCTCAAAGCAGGACCAAACCCAAGTAAATCATCCCAGCCAGGGCTTTGTCAAGCCTGATCTTAAAAATTTCTAAGGAAGGAGATTCCACTACCTCCCTAGGTAACCCATTCCAGTGCCTCACCACCCTACTAGTGAAAAAGTTTTTCCTAATATCCAACCTAACCCCCCCCGCCTCTGCAACTTGAGACCATTACTCCTTGTTCTGTTATCTTCTACCACTGAGAACAGTCTAGATCTGTTTGATATCACAAACAGAGCATGCTCTCTACCTTGGACTCTTAGAGCCATCTAAAAACTTCAATCACCATCTTCCTCAGGTCTCCTCTCACTTCCTCCACAACTCCTTATGCCTCCTTCTGTCATGCACATAGAGTTTACAAACGAAGCCCGACTCCTTCACTGCCTTTGCCATTTATTGTGTTTCCTGTATGCACAGAACATCAATACTCTCCTTAGCATCCTCTCAGCTACTTTCACACCTTTACCAGTCAAGCTGGATACAGTCCATGTTGCAACTTCTATAATACGGTATTTCTTTAGCTGTACAGGTCACTGCTTTTCATCTGACTCTTTACTCTAGCTGCTGATCCCCCTAACACTCTAGAGGTCAACTCAGACACCAATCACTGGAAATCGTGTTAGCCTGAGGTTGCCAAGCTTGAAGCAGACAAACTTCTTTCATAAGGCTGAGATGCCTTCCTATCGTTACCAGTAGTCCCGGGTGAAGAAGCATAGAGGCTAGTCTCACCCCACCATATAATGGGTATCAATATTGCCCTTTGGTAATTCACCAAAAAGAAGAAAACTGCTTGCACAAACATAGTCACCAGAAACTATATAGTGCAGGTGTGGGCAACCTCTGGCACACAGCTCGCCAGGATAAGGACCCTGGTGGGCCAGGCCAGTTTGTTTACCATATCGGTAGATTTAGCTGACTGCGGCTCCCACTGGCCGCAGTTCACCGTCCCAAGCCAATGGGGGCTGCAGGAAGTGGTGCGGGCCGAGAGATGTGCTGGCTGCGGCTTCCCACCACCCCCATTGGCTAGTGGGAGCCGTGGTCGACCGAATCTGCCGACATGGCAAGTAAACAAACTGGCCTGGCCCACCAGGTACCAGAGGTTGCAGACCCCTGATATAGTGCATGTGGAAGTTGAGAACTGAGCCACTGATATATAGAACACAGCTGTTTAGCTGTCCTTTGGGCCTGAGAATAAAACCACAGCTTATTCCATGCTAGGAGTATGCTCTGCTCAAATCTCCATGAAATGATTTGGGAGTAATTCCTGGGAGAGGCTGATCCAGTTCAATGATATTTTCTGTCATCTAGAAATCAGATGGGGAGCTCTAACAGTCAGTGGCTCAATATTAATGCATTTCTGTGAATTTCATCAACTCGAGAGCCCAAATAAGTTACCAAAATTCATTAATGCATGGTTTGGGTGCAATGGCATGGAGTCAGCCATCTTGAAAGAGACTCTGGTAATACTATAGTTGCATTTCTTTATGGGATTCTTCCTAAAGCTAAAGAGTTTGGGTATTTGGTCAATATATAATATGAATAGTTCAAATGCATTATTCAGTTCAGTGCATTACTCTTAAAAAGAAGTTGTCAGAGCAATTTACACTCCCCGCTGAAGGATGTCTGACAGGAATTATGCAGTAAAATGTGGGCTTGATTTTCTGCACTCAGATGAACAGGAGGAGGGAGACCATTTGCAGCTCCACAATCCTAAAGCTAGTTCAGGACGGCACTAAATTATGCCCTAGTTGAGTATGGCACCCAAAAAGTATTCAACCAGCTGAAGTTTGTAGAGTTATGGCACTCCTACAGTCATGCCCCCCTCTTTCAGCAGCTATCTGTGCCAGGGATGGGAAGAAGATGAAGTAAGGCTCACTGCACTAGCTGTATGCCGTTGAAGGAGACTCCCTCACCAGTGGAATCCTCACCTGGAGAGACCCACTAGCTCTCCGGTTCTTGTATACAACTTCCATGGTACATGGAACAAATGGTGGGAGGGCTCAGAATTGAATCTCCCATCTCTATCACTATCCAGTAGAAAACACTCCCTTCTCTCTAGGAAAAAAGCAAGATTTTAGCCTGCATATCAAACTTTAGCATTTTGACATTCAAAGAATACCAAAGCCTTCAAATGTGACTGTCTCAAACAAATCCATGTTGACTGGATTTTGGTGATGTGATATGATATGAGAAGGGACCCTAGATAATGGGTCACAAGGTAGCTGGTCTCTGTGGATACACTGAGCCCAGATCCCCTGCAATGCAGTAGGTGATGCTAATCCAGCCAATTAAATATGGTTGTTGCCATATTTAATTGGCTGGATTAGCATCACCAGCCTATAAAGGGTTGCTAGTAGGCAATTAGGGAAGGAAGGAAGGAAGGACTTAGACACACAGAGCCCGAGTCTGCAAAATCCACAGTGGAGTGGCACTATCTCCTGTGGTGAGTCCCTGGAGCAGAGCTTAAGGAAGTAACCCTACAGTTGTGACACCAAAAGGGGAGCAGACCTGGAGGAAGCAAGGAAGCTGTCAGGAGCTGGAAAGGCAGAGACCCCTGGGAGGCTGAAGCCTGGGACCGGGTATTGATATAAGATTGCCTTCTGTTTGTTAACCTTTGTTATAAGAGAATAAACTCTTTGAGTAGTACTGGGTATGGCAGTGCATGCTTGGAGATAGGTGTGGGGAGAAAGTGGTGGCCCTCCCTGGTGACAATGGAACTATATTTTAATTAACCTCAGTACTTCTTTAAATAAAACATCAGCATAAATGATTGTAATAACATTCCAGAAGCTTCCAGGTAGTGCTTTTTATTTGTGTTCATATGCAGTACTCTGATTTTATTGTGTGATTAAAACAAACAAAAAGACATCTGCTCTATGTCAACTGATTGATAGAGTAAAAACCAGCCTGCTGAGATCCTTACCAATCTGTGACAAACATGTGCTGTGAATAATTCCCCCAGATAGAAGTAAGCATGCTGCTTATTCCACTGCAGAGACACACTGAGACAAGTAGTAGATTCACTAGAATAGGAAATAGACTCTCTAGTCACGAATAGACAAACATTAGCTTCAGGTAAAGTAAAAAGCCTCTGGGGGAATATACATGTGTGGGCTGCTGATAAGATGCATCTATTTAGTTCCATTCCAGTTTCGTGCATTTGTATTTATTATTTTACTAACAAATTTCTGATAACTTATTTGGGCTCTTGAGGTGATGAAATTCACAGAAATGCTTAAATCCATGATTCTTCCTAGCAAAGGCTCTTTATTAAACTCCTTAGTGTTACATTTGTATTGAATTTTTTCTTTAGTTGCATGCCTTGACCTCAAGTCCAGATGGAATTCATTTTTTTAGAGCTTAGAAATAATTTAGCTAAATACAGACTTGATTCATAAGCACCTGGAGAGTCTGTAAGAAACCCTAGACAACCTCGATAAAATGAAGTCCAGAATTGGAGAGGCTTCTAGAAGGAAACCGCAGTCTGTCCCTTTTCCTTCCACTAGATCTTGTATCAAAGAGTATTGGACTTGACTCTGTGGAGTCCTGCTGTCACATGGGCTGAACAGAAGTAGCTTGAGAATAACAAGTAGTCTTCCTCCAGTAACTAAGTGATGTTGTCTCAGACCCCATTAGTGTGCCTGATTGTAGTTGGTTTGGATTTTATTTTAAAGTGCCAGGGCTCTTGTGACACACTATACCAGGAATCGGCAACCTTTGGCCCGCGGCCCGCCAGGGTAAGCACCCTGGAGGGCCGGGCCGGTTTGTTTACCTGCCCCGTCCGCAGGTTTGGCCGATCATCCCTCAGCCCGTGCCACTTCTGCAGCCCCCATTGGCCTGGGATGGTGAACCGAAGCCAGTGGGAGCTGCGATCAGCCGAACCTGCAGACACGGCAGGTAAACAAACCAGCCCGGCCTGCCAAGGTGCTTAACCTGGTGAGCCACATGCCAAAGGCTGCTGATCCCTTATGTATATTAATGAATATTAAATTATGCTGTACGGTTGTCACTAAAATATGCTGTAAGTTTGGGAATCGCCCAGTTATTAGGTCCCCAGAGATGACAAACAAGGGAGGCAACTAATGCCCAGGTGGGTGTCGAACATCAACAGCCATAGGTCAGCAAGGGAGTTACAATGCAATGACTCATTGCATAAGGCCACAGCATGGGAATTGCTCAGTCTTGCTTTGGGCATTGTGAAGTCACCATCATGCCTGGACTCTCGAAGCACATGGACTAGGATACAAAATAGGGGACAGAGGCCACATGGTTTGTCCTTCCCTTCTCATTGTCTTCAGCATAGTGGGGAAAAGAACGCTGGAGCTGAGAAGACTGGTCTCCAGGCTAAAAGGGAGAGCCTGTGTATGATAACCAACCTGCAGTATGCAGTGGGGTGAGGAAAGCTGCTAAGTCCAGATATTGCCTAGTAGAGCAAGACTGAGAATTTAGACTGCATGCTTATTTTCTTTTCTTTTGGTAGCTATTCTGACTTCTGCCAATCATCTTAAAATCCATCTTTTGTAATCAATAAACGTATTCTAATTTTTATCCTTACCAGTGAGTTTGACTGAAGATTTGGTAAATCTGCTCAAGTTACAAAGGCTGGTGTATGTCCACTTTCCATTGATGAACTGGTGAACCAATTAATAAATGTACATTTCTCAGGACCCTTGAGCAATGCATGACGGTATATTCCAGTGGTACAGAGCAGGGGGATTTGGCTAGTGCCTTTCTCTGTGTGATTCGTGAGTAGCTCTGGGAACATTCATGTGATCCGGCTGTGTATGGGGGCTCTACATGCACTTGTACTGAGTGATAATAGCACCTGGAGGGGGTTGCTGTTTGACTCACAAAGCCTTACTGGTTATAACCCAGATTAGTGAGTTAAAGGGGCACAGCAGTCCCACAGTCTCAGCTGAACACTGGGGATCCTGTCACAGCTTTCTGAGAGCTGGTCAAAATATGCAGAAATGATTTAATTATTTTTATTCCCAAGTTTTCTATTTCGTAGAATTCAAGACTCCGAATTTTCATTGTTTCAGATAGCTTTCAATGTTGCAAAATTTCAAAGTATTTTCTCCTTTGTGCCCCATTTTTACCATTGAGTGCAATAAAATTAATCATCTCAGATTCACTTTTACTCTTTTATTTTGCTATTTTTTTCAAAAAACATACTCAAATTTGCCAAAGTTACTTTTGTTTTTCCTTTTGTTAGTCTGTAATTTTTTCCAAAGTTGAATAATTCTTGAAAATGTAGTGACAAAACCTGAAGGAAAAACATGCAAAAGTGAAATAAAACCCTTAGTCTTAATACATTCTTTTGTAATTAGTGTCAAGAAGAATAAATATTGGGGGTGTGGTGGGGGGAGAAACAAAACTTAGAATATTTTATTTTTTTCTAATTTGTGTTTGAGATGAGAATTGTGTGGTTTTTTTGTTTTGTTTTGTTTTTTTTGAAACAATGTAAATTTTGGGAAAGTTTTGGGTTTTGAAAAAGATGCAAAAGAAAAATATTCTGAATGAAAAAGTAAATATTTCTGCACTATATGCATTTAAAATTGTGGAGTGCAATGTCATGACATGTGGCCTTTGGGAGGCCTTAATAAGGAACAGAGGCTAGAACTCCTGGAATTTGTCTCTACTGCTAACTTGCTGTGAGACTTCGTAACTCTGAGGTTCTACTGTATAACAAAGTTTGGACACCTCTGGAATGTAGGTTGTCCATAACTCTGAAATGTTCGTAATGATGAACAAAACAAAGCTTCGGCTCTAGCCATTAACACTCCAGGCCAGGTTCCAGAGGGGGCTCGGCAGCTTTTGACCGGGCAAGCTTGTCCCCTTCCTGACCAGTTGGAGTAGAAAGGGTGGTGGTGAAAACAGTGTGCCCCCCGTCCCAGTGTGTGTAAAAACAGCACCCCGTCCTCCTGGCCAGGAAAGGGATGTGGGTGAAAACAGCACCCATGGCTTGCAGGAAAGCAGAGAAGACCCCAATGCTGCTCCTGCTCTGGCTACCTGGGGCTGGCAGCAGGGGCTCACAGCTTTACCTGTGAATCTCAGCGTCTTCAACTCCTAACTGTAAGTGGTTGCCCCACGCATAGAGGTTGCACAGGCTGCCCAGATGTGCCTACCTTTAAGATGCAATAAAGGCACAGTCCAGTAGTTGCAGTTTTTGTTGGTTGGTTGATGGTTTAATTTGCTGCTGCCTGATTGGTTACTTCTGGTTTCACATGGTGTCCCGGCTGACCAGTCAGTCTGTAACTCTGGTGTTTGTATCTTTGAGGCTCTACTGTAGTGCTCCCGTGTTGCCAACTCCCGTGACTTTTACCATGAGTCATGCAATTTTGTCTTTTTTTTTTCTTGAAGCCTCCCTTCCCAAAGTCATGTTTTTTTTATTTTAACCAAAAAATGAGCTTCTCATAAAAGTAAATTTCTAGCCCTCATCATTGCAGAGAAAAGCTCAGAAACATGTAGTTTGAGAACAAGAAGGCAAATAAAAAAACGTTTTTAACCTCATGATTTTTAAGCCCAACTAATTGTGGTTTTTTTGGGGGGGGCTGACTCATTATTGGTGTGACATTCTCCTGGTGTTATCTGGACTGGTGATCTGTTAGGTCACTCCAATCCTTAACTCTGGGAGCCAGCTGTACCCTGCTTCACTGTGAGAACCCCACCCCCCCCCACCCTCAGGCTGTTCACGCACAGCCTCTAGCATGTAAACTACTCCCAACACGTGAGTGAGCACTTTTGGCTAGCTGCTGCTTGGATTGTGCAACTGAATGACACTAGCCAATATCTCCAGTCCCAGACACAACCCTAGGAACCTCCATCTTGCGGTGTCCAGTTATGCCCGCTGAACGCTGCAAGCTTATATGAGTTCATCAATTTAACAAAGAAATTGATATGTACCAGGCTTGTTATACCAAGGGGAGTGTCTGACACGCTTCAAACCAAATACACTCCCCTTTACACATACACTGAAGCCTGCATGATTTGGGGGGGAATATATTCCCCATCATATCAGCCCTGAATAGTATGGCATAGGTGTACATGTAGAAAGATCAAGGGTTGGGACTGCCAAAGCTGCCTCATGAGCTGTAAAAACTGTTTACATAAAACTTCCAAACCTAGTTGAACTGAGTACTACATGAGAACGGCCATGCTGCATCAGACCAATGATCCATCTAGTTCAATGCCCTGACTCTGACAGTGGATAGTGCCAGATGCTTCAGAATGAATGACCATGGCAATTTTTAGTGATCTATCCACTGTCATCCAGTCACAACTTCTGGCACTTAGTCAAGGACACAATCTCATGCATCATCTTGGCTTATAACCATTGAGCCTTCATAATCTTACCTAATTCTTTTTTTTTTAACCTAGTTATACTTTTGGCCTTCACAGCATCCCATGACAATGAACTCCAAAGGTTGACTATGCATAATGTTGTCATCTTAGCATATGCACAATATGCCTCAGGTGGCACATGACCAGGATTCATCACTGAATTTGGTCCACTGGTTGTATCATTAGCTTGCCCGTCCCGGGATTGATGCTGGTGGGGAGAACAACGTGAACGCTGATCCATGCATTGTGTAAGGAAGTACTTCCTTAGGTTTGTTAAATCAGCAACCTATTAAATTCATCAAGTGACCCCTAGTTCCTGTGATATGTGAAGGTGTAAATAACACTTTTTCTCCACACCATTCATGATTTTATACATTACTGTCATATTCCCCTCTAAGTCATCATTTTTTTATAAGCTGAACAGTCAGTCTTAAATCTTTCCTCATATGGCAGCAGTTCCATACCCATAATCACTTTCATTGTCCTTCTTTGCACCTTTCCAATTATATTATCTGTTTTGAGATGAGGTGACCAGAACTGCATGCAGCACTATGACATTTTCTGTCATATTCTTTATCCTTTTTTCTAATGATTCCTAACATTGTTAGCTCTTTTTTATATATATATACTGTCGCTATACATTGAATGGCTGTTTTCAGGGAATAATCCAGTGACTTCAAGATCTTTCTGAGTGATAACAGCTAATTTAGACCCCATCGCTTTGTATGTATAGATAGGATTATTTTTTCCAGTGTGTATTGCTTTGCACTTACTAACGTTGAATTTCATCTGCCATTTTGTCACTCAGTTTAGTGAGAACCTCTTGTAGCTCTTCACATCACTCTTTGTATTTAATTATCTTGAGTAATATTGTATTGTCTGCAAACTTTGCCTACTCACTGTTTACCCCTCTTTTCCAGATCATTTCTGAATATGTTCAGTGGCACAGGTCTTAGTACAGATCCTTGGGGACCCTGCTATTCACCTCTCTCCACTGTGATAACTGGCCATTTATTCCTATCCTTTATTTCCTATCTTTTAACTAGTTAGTGATCCATCAGAGGTCCTTCCCTCTTAAGCAAACAAATCATTCATGGGATAAGAGCCATCGGTGGGGAACCTCATCAAAGGGTTTCTGAAAGTCCAAGTACACTGTATCTAGTGGATCACACTTGTCCATATGCTTGTTGATTGCAACAAAATTTTAATGAGTCAAGATTTCCCTTTACAAAAGCTTTGCGACTCTTCCACAGCATATTATGTTTTGTGTCTGATAATTTTGTTCTTAACTATAGTTTCAACCAATTTGCCTGGTACTAGAAGTAAGGCTTACTGGCCTGTAATTGCCTGGATCACCTCTGGAACATTTTTTTTTAACAAAACATGTGTTACCATGGGGACTGGATATAATAGGCCCAGGGAGGCTCTGGACTCCAGGGAGATTACTGATGAACCCAGGAAGTTAAGTAGCAGATACTGCCTCCTCAGTTGCCCCAGAACCTACCTGGGGCATATCAAAAGGTTGTTCTTCTTTGGAATAGGATTGCCAGTTTTGGTTGGATGTATTCCTCAAGGTTTCTGTGCATGACATAAAGATTAATCTTTAATTAAAGATTAGTTCCTGGAGATTCCAGGCCAATCCTGGAGGGTTGGCCAACCTACTTTGGGAAGAGACACTGTTTTTTTCCCCAGGCAACTTGGGGTCTGGGCAGGGAATTGGTGGAGGAGTCTCTCAAGGCTACCCAGGGAGGAGAAGGTTTTGGGGGAGAAGACAGAGTTTTCCATATGACTCAGACATCTGGATGGTGGCAGCAAAACCAAATCTAAGCTGGTAATTAAGCTTAGGGCTTCTCATGTAGGTCCTCATATCTGTACTCTAAAGTCCAGAGTGGGGGTGAAACCTATGACAGGGCTCCTCTAGGCAAGTGTGTGGCTGGGGGCGAAGAGGGGGTTGGGGCTCCCCTGGGCAGGTGGAGGGGTGCTTCGGCCTCTGGCCAGCTCAGGGCTCCTCTGGCTGAGTGGGCAGTGAGGGGGTCTGGGGGCTCCAGACTGGGCGGGGTATGGGCGGAAGGGGCAGAGCTGGCAGCTGGCCTCCCTGAAGGGGGGTTCCACCCACTGTCCATAGGTGTTACATTAGCTACTCTTCAGTAATTTTGTACAGAGGCCGACTTAAGCATTAGGTTACATACCTATATATCTACAGTTAGTAGTTCTGCAGTTACATGTTTGAGTTCTTTCAGAACTGTTGGGTGAATACTGTCTGGTCTTGGGGACTTATTACTGCTTAATGTATCAACTTGTTCTGGAACCTCATCTATCTGGGAGAGCTACTCATATTTGTCATCTAAACATTTGTGGGGATCTCCCCCATATCCTTTGCAGGGAAGGCTGATGCAAAGAATTCATTTAGCTTCTCCACAATGGCCTTGTCATCCTTGAGTGTTTCCAGGGCCGGTGCAAGGAAGTTTCGCACCTTAGGCGAAACTTCCACCTTGCACCACCTGCCCCCAGCTAACCCCGCCTACCGCCCCCCCATGGCAGCTAACCACACCCACCCACCCCGCCCACCCGAAGAGCCCCCCCCGCAGCAGCGAACACTGTCTGCCATGGCAGCTAACCCCGCCCGGGGAGCCCGCCCCAGCTCTCCTCCATTGAGCATGCCGGTGCTGCTCTAATTCTCCTCCCCTCCCAGGCTTGCGGCGCTGATTGGAGGAGACTTAGAGCAGGGGCTGTGTGTTCAGCAGAGGAGGCAGAGTGGAGGTGATCTGGGGCGGGGAGCGGTTCCCCTGTGCGCCCCCTACCGTTACTGCAGGCGGGCCTCCCCCTTCCCCGCCCCAGCTCACCTCCACTCCACCTCCTCGCCTGAGTGGGCTTTTAGGCGCCCTCAACCACTAGGCGGCCGCCTAGTTTGCCTAAATGGTTGCACTGGCCCTGAGTGTTTCTGATTGATTAGCAGGCTTCTTGTTTCTGTTGTACTTTATTTATTTATTTTATTCATTCATAGCTAGTTGATGTTCAAATTCTTCCTTGGCCTGCCTTATTATATTTTTACACTAGATTTTCCAGAGTCTATGCTCCTTTCTATTTTCCTCACTATGATCTGACTTCCAGTTTTTAAAGAATGCCTTTTGACTCTGCTGTTTAGTCATGGTGGCATTTTTTTCCTTTTTTTAATTTGGGATATACATTTTGTTTGTGATTGTATTATAGTGTCTTAAAATAGTCTCCATGCAGTTTGCAAACATTAACCCCTTGTGATCCTTTTCATTTCCATATAAAAAGCTTCCTCACTTTTTGTGTAGTTCCCTCTTTTGAAGATGGGCTCGGGAACCTCTGGCACGTGGCTTGCCAGGATAGGCACCCTGGCGGGCTGGGCCAGGCCAATGGTGGCTGCTGGAAGCGGTGCAGGCCGAGGGATGTGCTGGCCGCGGCTTCTTGCCACCCCCATTGGCCTAGAACAGCGAACTGCAGCCAATGGGAGCTGCGATCACCTGAACCTGCCGATGCAGCAGGTAAACAAACTGGCCCAGCCCACCAGGGTGCTTGCCCTGGTGAGCCGCGTGCCAGCGGTTGCCGACCCCTGTGCTAGTAGAATGGGTTTCTTTGACACTTGACCCCTTCAAAGATACAAAATTTAATTACTTTGTTGCTATTACCAAGTTTTTCATCTATAGTCACCTCTTGGACCAAATCATCTGGTCTATTTAGGACTTAATCTAGATTTACCTCCCCTCTTGTGGCTTCCAGGACAAGCTGTTCCAAGAAGCAGTCATTTGTGGTGTGTCCAGGAATTTTATATCTGCATCCTGCGATGTACCAAGTCAATATGAGGATAGTTGAAATCCCCTATTATTGTTGCATTTCTGCCTCTGTAATCTCCCTGAGCATTTCAAAATCACTGTCCCTATCATGGTAATGTTGTCAATACTATATACCTACTTTTATACTGTTGTTCAAGCATGAAATATCTGTCCATAGAGATTCTATGACAGTTTGTCATTTAAGATTACTTTATTTGATTCTATGCTGAGTTTGTTCCTCAGCTATGGTCTTAATGTTGTGGGTGGTTTTTTTTTTTGTTGTTGTTGGTTTTTTTTGCAGTAGTCATCTCAGGCTGTTCTCACAACCACACTGTGGAAACTACAGTGTCCCCCTCCAGACCCACCCTAAAAGATGCCCCACACTACATCTTCAGGTGCCCAGGGATTCTCGTCATCAAACTATTTATCAGACTTGAAACTATTTATCAGACTTGAAACTGCATGGGCTGATTCATTCTATTCCCTGTGCATTTAGTGGATCCATAGTGAAACTGGACCCTCAAGCCTGACTTGAAGCTTAGACTGCAAGCCTTTCAATGTAAAGTCCATATCTCCACCTCTGTTTGTATACCACCTAGCACAAGAGGCCCTGGATGATCAGTGTGCATAGAATGTGCATTTATTCCTGTCCTGTGCAGTAATTGGGGCTAGGTTGTCTAGCTGCATTTCTATTCTGATTCTTTTCCCAGGATTTCCATAGTTTTACTTCTCTCTGCAGTGCACCAGATAGCTTAGGCCCCATGTTTCTAACAGATGCGGAAGTCCTGATATTTTCTCCCCATTAGATTTTGCCTGGCCTAGTAATTTATATCTCCCAGAAAAGTGGGCTACCCTATCAGAATGGTGCATTTTGCACTCCCTTTGCACAGGCATATTATTGCTTATCACGTTTACTGCATTAGCACCCAAGCACATACACACAGAAGTAAAAACAGAGCCTATTAACTAATTGAAGACAAGTGTAAATTACTGCACAAGATGCAAAGCAGTGAAGAATGTGGCCAACTGTGTTACAAAGGGACATTCCTAACCTTTTAAGTCATTTAGTCCATCCTTTTGCTGATGCATAACTGATCCCTATAATATAGTCTTCATTGTTTTTAGTACAGTTTAGTTTTACATAGTTCACAAGATAAAATATGCACCATTTCTGAAACAGTTAGTGTTAGAAGCAACCTGTTATTGACTTGAATTCTGACTGCCATTTTTAAAAAAGGCATTTAACTAAAACGTCTTGAGTTGCAGCATTTTTCCTCCCTCTACAGTCTAACTCAAAAATGGCTGAAGGAAATTTACCAAACTTAAAGAATGAGCTGAATTTTTTCATGCTTGTTCTCAAAGGGTAATTCCCTACCCTGTCTCCAGAAACTAAGTGCTTTAAAGCAAGTATCTGTAATTGCCTCAACCTTAACTACAGCAACAAGACCACATAGCTATAACAAGCACAAGTGGCTGCAGTACAATTTTAGCAGCATATATTTTTTTGTTCAGTAAAAAGACAGGACACTTCACAGCTCTTCATCAATATCTCAGTGCACTTCTAGTACAGCCATTTCACTATTACACTAATTCTTATCTGTGAAAATATAATGAGGAAATGCAGATGTGAAAAGAATTCCCCACTGTGGTATTGGGACCTGTACTTTTAATTGGTACAGCTCCCCAGACAGAAAGCCCAAGGTAGGGGGTATTTGATGAGAAGGTACTGTAGAAGCTCATTCTTTACTATGCAGGGACAGAACGGAATGATGTCACTGAATAAAGAGGATCCCTTTTAAGCACCAGAGTGATTCTAAAATATTCAAAAATCAGAGTTAGCGTAAGGTTCCAGATATAAATTTCTACTATATTTGATTAGAATCAACAAAGCTTTGACCTGCCCCAGTCTGCATAATCTGTATTTTTTCCTATTTCTTCCCTTCACAGTTATTGCTCTTGCCTATTCTTTTGTCCTGGAATCCTTGGCTTGGATCATCTCATGCAATGTTTGCATCACAAACAGAAGGCAATCACTAACTCACCCATGTAGGCAGAAAAGAAGGGTAACCTGGGTAAAATCCATTGCACAAATAGCATCCCACTGCATGCTATCGCATGTGGGTTTCAATCTAGCAGCTGTTCACACAGGAAGCATGTGTTGTAAAAGGTGAGCCTGGAAATCTGAAAAGGAGCTTGGCAGACGGATCAAAGCTCTTGTGGAGTATGAACCTGTTCTTAAAAATGATGCTGCACATAAAGTAGGAGGCACAAGCCTTCCCTTTATGCCCTTACCTACACATTTGCAAGCATAGGTCAACGCTGTTTAAAGTATTATGGGCTTAAATTTGAGGTCCTAATTCTCAGATGGTTTGTATCAGTAACTTGAGGTTTTGCTTTCAGAGAAATAGGTGGAGGTGACATCTGCACTACTATGCATTTGTGAAAGAGTACAGCCATAGCATGGAGGCCAGGAGGCATGCATCAAGCACCCTTAGGCTACATCGACAAATGTTCTCCTCCCAGAGGTGTTCTCTCTACTCCATCTCCCAAGCAATTGTCTGTGTAAATTGAAGAGAAGCTGAGCTGAGTAGTGCCCTGGCACCTTGTCAACCTATGTGGGTTTTGTGTCCTTTGGAAAAGGAGATGGGGCTGAGGGGATGAACGGGACAGGGCAACAGTGCACCTCTGTTGTAATCTCTGTGCACATCAGAAGATATTTACAATAATGTGCTTCTCCAGGGCCATAGAGGGAGCCAGAATCTTAATGAGGATGAGAAATTAGAAGTTGCTGATGCCTGGTCCAATGTATAAATTCCATTGCCTCTAAAAGAAAATAGAGTTCAGGGTTCCAAAAACCAACTGTACAGGTGGTCTCTCTACCCCAGGGTTATCACCAAAAACATTTTACCTGTACCCCAGTGCAATTATATTTGCTAAGTCTGTGATGAGATCTAATCCAGCTCTTCTTCACTGTTCCAAGAAACCTAAACTAAGCCACTTCTGTTGTATAAATGTAAAACCAATTTCCTTCTCTTCAGCTCTTTCTCTTTGTATTTAATGTTCACTAAGTTGTCTTTTCTTGACCATCTTTTTTCCTCTTTCTTGTTCAATTTCCTGTCAGACACAGCCTGAAGAATGTTTTATGTACACCTGTTAATTAAAATCTCTCACTTTTCTTATTACTTCTTTTCCCTACTTTTATTTGTATTTTCATTTATTCTTTTATTTCCGTTAAAAATTGACCTCACTTTTTTTCTTAAATTTACAAAAACAAAAGTACTACCATACTCAACTATTTTATTTTCCTTATTTCTTCCTAACTTTATTTCCCTGACTTATTCCTCTATTACTTGTGGGCTAAGATGCACTCCTCTTGGAAGATGGCAGGGGGGAGCGGAGGAAGAGTGATTCCTCTTGGCATTCGATTTTTAACAGAAGCAAGAAGAACAAGTGCTAGTCAGTCTTCTTCTTCTGGTTGTGTCTCAGCTGCCCCACAACACTGTAATTGCAAGTGTTAAGTTCATCTTAAGTTCAGCCTGTCTCTTCCTTTAACTTACTGTTTTGTCTTTATTTTCCGTATCTTTATTTATTCTTTCAAGCTGGTTTCTCCTTGAACTTTCATCTTCTATTTTTACAAATGAACACTTCAACTTGTCCGTTTTTTTTTCCCCAGTAAGGTGTAATATCTCTCCTCTCTTCTCTATCGAAATTGTTTTTGCCTCCCTTCCCTGACTACAATTACATCTTTCATTTTGATCTTTCACATTCTCCCTGTAAGGACATTTTTTTTTTAAATGCTGTTTGCATGTTCCTTTCAGTGTCCAAATTCTGAAGTTTAAACACTGTGGCTAGTAAATATGTTTATTTCATATTTAATGTTACCTTCTATATTAATTCTCAACTAATACTCAGCACAATTTAATATTAACAAGGGGGAAGGAACACAATCTAAAATCAGGAAAGAACAGGTTAAAGAATATTTAGGTAAGTTAGATATATTCAAGTCAGCAAGGCCTGATGAAAATCACCGTGGAGTACCTGAAGCAATCTTGGAACCGTTAGCAATTATCTTTGAGGACTCATGGAGGACAAGTGAGGTCCCAGAGGACTGAAAGAGAGCAAAAATAGTACCTATCTTTAAAACAGGGAACAAGGAGGGTCCAGGAAATTAGAGAGGTCAGCCTAACTTGAATACCTGGTAAGATATTGGTAGAAATTCTAACAATGAGTTTGCAAGCAACTAGAGGATAATAGGAATATAAGAAATAGCCAGCATGGAATTGTTGAAAACAAATCATGCCAAATCAACCTAATTTCCTTCTTTTAGAGGGATACTAGCCTAGTGGATAGGGGAAAGCAGTAGACATGATCTATCTTAATTTACAGTAAGGCTTTTGATACAGTCCAGGTGATGTTCTCATAAGCAAACTAGAGAAATGTGGTCAAGGTGAAATCACTAGAAGGTGGGTACATAACCATACTCAAACAGTAGTTATCAGTGACACACCCTCCACGTTTGACAGTGAATCTGGGGCCCTCCAGGGTCAGTTCTGAGTCTGTTACTAGTCAAGATTTTCATTAATGACTTTGATGATGGAGGGGATAGTATGCTCATAAAATTTGCAGATGACACCAAGCTGGGAGGAATGCCAAGCATTTTGGAGTAAAATATTAGAATTCAAAATTATCTTGAAAAATTGGAGAATTGATCTGAAATCAACAAGATGAAATGCAATTAAGATAAGAGGAAATTACTACAATTAGAAAGGAAAAATGAAATGCACATCTACAAAATGGAGGATAATTGGTCAGATGGTAACACTATTAAAAAGGATGTGGGGGTTATAGTAGATCACAAAGTGAACATGAGTCAACAACATGAGGCAAATATCATTCTGGGATTACTCCTGGGGAAATCACTGTGCATCTCTAGAATGAGACTCGCATTTTTTTTTTCTTCACAGAAAATACATTCTGATGGAGAGACTCTGCACTCATGCCTTTCACCCACTGGGGGTTGCTGTTGTGCCAGAACAGAAGCAGGCTCATTGGCCGTAGCAGTCAGCAGGCAATCATGAGAGAGCAGAGTCTGCGTTCCTCACAGGGCCCAGCTTGTGGGGCCAGATGAGGGGATACATGGGATATGGGGGTGGGGGCAGACAGTGCAGGGCACATAAGGCTGCTGAGGGGCCATATCAACTGGGGTTTTAAAGGGCTAGAGGGGGTACAGACTAGAGTTGGGGCCTGAATGGGAGTGGGGGTGCAGGGACACATGGGGATAGGGGATGGTTGAGGGAGGTGCAGGGACACATGAAGACAGGGGCAGATGCACCTGATTGATTGGGAGAGGATAGGGGTCAGCCAGGGTCTGCATGGGTGAGGCTTCCCCACTCACTAACAATCCTCCAGCCATACCCAACGATCCTCCAGGTTCACTCCCAGGCTTCTTTACAGAAATTATTTCCCTCTCCCCTGACTCCCTCAATCCTTTGCACTGCTTCTGAGGAGTGCAAGAAATACATTTCTGTCTTGTAATAATTCATTTAAACTGCTCAGTGTTCTGTATTAATATGACTAGTAAGGAATCTATTTCTCAAAAACAAACATTTTATGAATCTTTTTCGTTGTTGTCTATATTGTTAAAGACATAATTGACAAGTATTTTTTTAAATAAATTACCAAAATAATGAAACTGTCATAATTATATTGTGTTTTGACAAATACAACTTTCAGAATTCTAAAATATTGTGGCAGAATTTTTAATACCATATTCCCCGAGGACTATGGGGTATATTAACAAGAGTGTCTTATGTAATACACAGGAGGCAATTGTCCAGCTTCATTTGGCCCTGGTGAGGCCTCAGCTGGAGTACTATGTCCAATTCTGGGCTCCACACTTTAGGAAAGATGTGGACAAATTTGAAACTCTAGAGAAGAGCAACAAAAATTATGAGATTTAGAAAACCTAACCTTTGATGAAAGGTTTTAATGTAAAAAAAAAAAAAAAAAAAGACTGAGTGGGGGACCTGATGACAGTCTTCAAATATGTTAAGGGCTGTTTTAAAAAGGATGGTGATCAATGATTCATATCCATTGACGGTAGGACAAGAAGTAATGGGCTTAATTTGCAGAAGAGGAGATTTAGGATAGATATTAGGGAAAGCTTTCTACCTATAAGGGTATTTAAGTACTGGAATAGGCTTCCAAGGAAGGTTGTGGGATGTGCCCCCCTATGGGAGCATGGAGGAACATTTGAGGGGCACAGCAGGACCCAGGCCAGTCTCCACAGAGGGTGGGGAGGGAGTGCCATTCTGCCCTAAGCTCCATATCATTCAATCCTGAGATTCTGAGTAAGGATTCTCACTAATATCTCAAATCTACTACCACATTTTGACACAAACACTTTTCCCACAAAGAATTGGATTGTAATTATAACCACTAACTTATTTCATAGGAGCTACTTCATTTTATCTCTGCCATTAGTATATCTGTGTATCCACAGGTTGCTGTATAGTGGCTTTTTTATTTTTTAAAGATTCAAGTGAAAATAATGAATGCACTTTTTTTTCTTTCTTGAAGGTCAGCACCAGGATTTTTAACTGGTTTTTATTTTGGATCCTTTCCTTTTATTTCCTTCTTGTTTTGTGATTTTCAACTTGTTAATTTTAGATCACATTAATTTCACAGAGAGACCCAGGCACCTACCATGCTATGACTCATGGAAGAATTTTTGTTTTTACTACACCGCTATAGCATCTGATTCATGTTTTTTAAAACACAACTCTGTTTCAGAAGTGACTTTATGAGATTCTATGTTTATTGTAGCTCAATAATTTTTTGATCTAATTTCCTAACTGTCAGTTGTGCTTGCCCCTGTGGGATCTGAAAGTCAAGCTGGATCCTTTAATTTGTGTGCATCATCATCAAGTACAAAAGATTTTGTAGGCAAAATTCCAGCCTGCTTACACATCTTCAAATTTTGTCCTCAGAGCATGATCCTGATCCATGACTTCACTTGAAATTGAAGGTACAAAGAAGTAAAATTGGTTTGTTGCAACAGAATTATCCAAAACTCTTTATCCTTCTTTTATGTTCAGAAATCCTTTTCTAGTGGATCCTGATTTTTGTGAATGTATTTGTTCATAAGTATTCACTGAGTAATTTTCAGCATATGTGCTGTTGGCAAACTGTTCACTTTTACTATTTGCTATTCATTACTCAGTATTCACGGTGTGTAGTCACCTAAGATGCATGCTGTTTCACGTCCCTCATTGGATGATTAAAATTTTTGAAACACAAGAAAATGAATAGTAGCAAAGGTTTGTGCATGCATGTCCTTGTTCACATGCAGATATAAATATTCCTCAAACACCTGTGTGAACAGAAATCTGCTAATGTAAATAAAAAGGGACATGAACATGTGCAAATAGTTCAGCCACTGGGAATTTGATTTGAACTAATGAACACTGGTTTTGCAGTATTTAATCAGCTGTATTACAAATCAGTCCCCTGCAACTGTTCAACCCCACTATGTTCAAAGTACCTACACAGGTGTAACAGAGTAGAATTGGCCTTTCATTTGACATTTAGGACAATATTTTCCATGTTTAATGTATGTCAAGTTGGACACCCAAGAAGTGACCAATTTTTGTCATTAGAGCCTAATTTTCAGAGGAACTGTTGATCTGTGGATCCGAGTGACTCTAATGGAGAAGATGTGGTTTAGATTACAGAGAAACTGGAGCTACAAAGTGCAGAACCAGTTTTTCCTAAAGTTGGGGATGTTCAGATTTGGGGTTCTGGTTTAGCATATTATAGGGATAGGCCTGAATCACAATATTTAAATCTGAATCCAGATCTAAATTCAAATGTTCTCAGAGTTTGAGATTTTGAAATTTGGTTTCAAACTCTCTCCTCTCTAATTTGGAGAATTCAGAAAGTTTGGATAAGCATTCAAGCAACTTTTCTTATTTTCCATGGCTTGGATGATGCTCTAGAATGGGAACTGACTTTTCTTGTACTCGGCTTCGATACAAGATACTAGAATGAGGTCGCCTTGCTCTTCTAGCCCAACTTTGTAATTTCTGATGAATTCTGGACAGCACCAGATCTATGGGACATTCAGGGCAGAAGAGTAAATACACATCACTGACATTTTTTTTTCTTTTGTTCCTTCAAACATAAATGTGAATAGTTTTAATTTTGTGAGAAATCCCAAAGAGATCAAAGTGTATAAAATTACATATGTGTAAGTGCTTGCATGATCAGAGTATTTGATTATAAACTCCTTAGAGGTGCAGGGCCCACATTGCTTATTTGTTCCCTTCAGAACCAGGTACACTGTCAGAGCTCAACAGATAATACACATCCATGAACATTAGGGTATGTGCACATTAGAACTCTCATATCTATATGCATTCATCAGCATTAAAAGATGCAAGGCTCCAAACAGCAGAGCTCAAAATCTAAAATGGGGTATGAAGTAAAATGTTTATACGATTCTTAATTCTAATCTAAATGTTCCAAACTTGTCTATGACATGTATCCTCCCAGTGCTTAAACAAGTTCTGACTAGTTAAAGCAAACAAGTGGTGGTGGCGGTAGTTTGGTTGTGTGCATGTGTGTTTTTGTTTGTTTGTTACAAACAGGTAAAGATCAGAACCCTCTCCTCCCTTTTTTAAAATATCTTGTAAATTCCTCACAGCTTCATAACTTGATAAAATGAGCTCATTCCATTTTGTTCACTCTTTACAAAGACTAATTTGTCTGAGATTAAGCATGAGAATGTTAGCTCAAAAGGATATTTTAAAGTTTTTATTCTCAAAATTAGAAGGGGGTAAAAATAGGGGTTAGAAAGGAAGGCAATGCAAATTTAATTATCGACTGTGACAGAGGAATAGACGTGATGCGTGCAGGTCACTGAGCAATGAAACAATTGAAAGGCTTCTTGTCTTTTCATCTCTCTCTCTCTCCCCTTCCTTCTATTCCCTTGTTTGATTTTTGTTCAGTGGTCTGTTTTGACTGCATTCAGTAAGAATGTGATCACATTTGTGTTTAATTCAACTGTACTCAGGGAGTATTTACATAAAAATCAGCACATTTTCTATCCTTTCAATGGAATTCCCTAGCCTCTCTGAGAGTTGAAGACAAGGGGAAATCAAACAAGTGTAATATTGTCATCTCCTCTCCAAACATATCCCATCGTTGTGATTTAAAGGATTGTGTGAGCTTGCTCAATAACTGTATGCTTGGTGAGTTTCACAGAATCATACCAATATCTGTGCTGTAGCAGAACTTGGGAGAAGTGATGATTGTTTTCATTGCTGGGGGTGATATACACTCTTCTCCTATCCCTTTAGAGTCTTTAGAATTTGAGAAAATGCAACTCCTCGTTATAGCTCATAGGCTGCCACACAGAAAGCTTTAAAATTTACAATTGGCTGCACAGCTGAACTTATACTACACTGCATCCTATTTGTCTGAACTACTCTGGCATCTGTATACATGTCTCAGCACCCACATATTTACGCTGTGTTCAATCCAACTCCTTTCCACTTTGATGCCCATGCAGTGATGGGCTCAGATCTTTGTGTAAGCATTTATAATACATTGCCTTTTGCAGTAGGTTGAACTTTTACAAATTTCATTTTTTCCAAGAAGCCCTCAGTCTAAACGACTGAGACATTTTTTTTTCCAGCCAAATTGGTGATGAGTAAGAATTTAAGGTCAATTTGGGAGAATTATAATGAGCATATATTTTATATTTTCAGTACATGGTTGTTACTTGTAAAGCTCATTCAAAGCTCCCTTTAGGCATGTGAATTAAGGGAAAGCTATAGGGAGAATTTTTTATTGTGGTGCATGAGAATGACTTACACAGTGGGGTTTGGTGAAACTTCAAACACTTCAGCTTAGCTCACATGAGCAATCCAAATTTAGATGTGTATGTACGGTTCAATCAAATGCCCATTTTTCCATTTACTTCAGTAGGCTTCATTTGGATCAGGTCCTTAAAGCTAGTCCCAAATAAGTGAAAACTCAAGGGGTTCCCAAGCTGGACTGGAAATCTCAGGAGCAGAGACTTTCTTGCAAAATTCCCAATTATTCCTTTTGTCACAGACATAACACAAAGATCTCTCTCTTTTTTGGGGTGTGGAGTGTTTGTGGGCGAATGGGGGTTATATTGCCACTACCAAACTGCAGACAGGAACCAGTTCCCAGATGGAACCAGGAAATGTACAAGCCAAATGATAATTAATAATGGAAATAATGCACTTTTTCAAATGATCAAAAAAGTTCAATTTTAGTTTGGGGCAAAGGCTTTTGGGAGTTCTTATGTTATCAGAACCTCTTACTTGATCCCTAGTGTCCACAATGTATTATGGTTAGTTAAACCTTTATGTGTAATTTAAAATGCTGAAAACCTATGTCTTAAAATGTTTACATTGAAAATAAATTTTACAAAGCCTGGTACTGTATTCTCTGTTCTAACCAATCTTTATGCATACCACACAATTTCTCTGGCAAATGAATTTCTTTGGTACTTCAAAAACATTTTGGAAAGCCTTCAGGTGAGAACTGATTTTGAATGGGATAATTAACCTTGACAGTAATTTCTTCAAATCTGAGCCAAATAGCAGTTGGAAAGATGTATTCACTTTTCACAGAGGCTAGGTACTTATGGCCTGGAAAAAGACCATAATGTGCTCAAAAAGTGTATTTCAAACATTTCAAAGAGGCACTGAAAAGTGTTCCAACAGAGATCCATCCATCAAAATCCTGAAGAAGGACATGCTTCACACAGGAGAGTGTGTGTGTGTGTGGGGGGGGGGGGGGCGGGGATGAATGTTTGCAGTATGCTTTAGTAGCATTCCTAAACCACTACATTCCTACAGTAGTTTTAGTATACCTAAACAACACTGAAGTTGTATTTCCTGAGTAGATGTGATTGCACAATAGAACTACACATGAATTGTCCTAAACAATGTTTTATACCTGGTTTTCCCCAATCCAATATTTGGGAAACTGGGAATAATTAGTCAAAATTATGTCAGTCCCAAATCAGTGGCTATGTGGTTGAATCTGCTTGCAGTGCTGCTTCTAAAATATGTTTTTCTTGTCTGTTTTAGAGTTTAATGCTTTCACATTTTTTTTTAATTTGTTGATTGCTCATCATTTGTTATATGATTTGCTCTGCAGTTTGTACTGTTAGTTTGCTAGCTTTTGTATTGGAGGCTTTAGGGTGAGCATGTCTACTGTGAAAAATGTTCGTATTTTGTTAGGGTAGGGACACTGATTTAAAATGTCACTGGTTCTGAGGAGGCAAGTTTAAACTGTGTGTTTGTACAGCTCAAAAAATTTGTATGGGGAGGATGAAGGCAATTAAAAAAATATCACAATGTGTTGGCACACTTAAATTTCTATCTGTGTTGGAGGAAGTCATTTGCTGCATACATTCCATGTGGTGATGCTTTCTGGAAGGCGTTTTCCAAGACATGTTCACGTTAAGTGGGATTTTCCCAAGCACTCAATGGGAGCAAAATTAGAGCAGTGCTGGGTGCCTTTGAAATCCCACCCATTGTTGGCATGAGATGACAAATGAAAACCTTGCAGAAAATTCAGGTGATGCGTAAGGCACTATAAATTAGATCTCTCTTACACTGACTCATTTTAGATGCAGTTTTTCTCATTTGCAAATGGTGTGTTTGTCTACCAAGGAGGGTTAAATCAGATTAGGTCAAATTAATCCAGTTTGAAAACACTTAAGTACACATGACACAATCCATTGTAGCTCACTAACTCTGCATTTATCACAGACTTTGGAGTCCTCCTTAAAGTGATTTAATTTTGCGGTTAATTGAGTTGGTTTGGTGTCTTGTTTGTGTGTATGCAATGCTGCTGCACACTGCTTTGGCAGTCCTCCAATGGCTGTCCCACACTGGTTTGCGGAAGATCATTACTAACCTGTCTGTTTACCTGTGTGCCATTCCCTGGTCTGGTGTCAAGCTGAAAAGGGGAATACAAATGTTTAGCATATCTGGCACCAGGGATGAAAGTGGGCTGGTATGGCGTACCAGTAAAATGTGCCTGCTGGTACTGGCCCGTACGCAGCCCACATTAAAGCGCTACCATGGCAGCACTTTAACATCGCTGCCCCTTTTGCCCCCCTATTGGTAGCCCTGCCTACTGGCAGGGCTGCTGACAGAGGGGGGCGCAAAAGGTAGCAATGTTAACCACTGCTGCAGCAAAGGACCCCGCTTAAAGCGCTGCAGCAGCACTATAACGTCATTGTCCCTTATGTGCCCCTTCCTCCCGAGCCCTTTAAATTGCTACCGGAGCCCCAGGTGGCACAGCCCAGGCAGCTGGAGGCTGACCCTCCCCCCACAACCCCTCCTGAGGCCCTCCCTTCCGGTGGCCTGGAGCCAGGCCCTGGACTGGTAAGTGATTAATGTTACTTTCACCCCTGTCTGGCACGTAAATATCTTGAGACACCAGCTACAACAGTGCCATGAAGATGCCTATTCTCACTTTCAGGTGACATTGTAAACAAGAATCAGGCAGCATTATCTTCCTGCAAATGTGAACAAACTTGTTTGTCTGAGCGATTGGCTGAACAAGAAGTAGGACTGAGTGGACATAGAATATCAGGGTTGGAAGGGACCTCATGAGGTCATCTAGTCCAACCCCCTGCTCAAAGCAGGACCAATCCCCAGACAGATTTTTGCCCCAGATCCCTAAATGGCCCCCTCAAGGATTATACTCACAACCCTGGATTTAGCAGGCCAATGCTCAAACCACTGGAGTCCAAAGCCAAATTAATCTGGCTTTGAGTGCTGAAAAGCAGCCTATGCATGTTCATGGTTGCCAGTATAGTGGCACAGAGCATTCTTGGGCCAATGCTGGCAGATAGCAATTCAAAAAGGGTGCTATTCTGCCAAGAAAGGAAGTATAGGGAGGAGACAGAGGAAACATGGGACTGTTTTTTCTTTTTGTTTGTTTGTTTGTTTTTTTCAAGTGAACTCATCTGACTTCTTCTAGATATTCCACAATTCACAGCAAGAAAAATCCCAGCATTCACGCCACTGAGCAGCAAAGCAAAAATGTTATGCCTTAGTATGCAGCAAGCTGCTGCCATGTCTACACAATGCATTTTCACAGTGGCCTACAGCTGCCCTAACCTGACTCACCCATCCACCAAACCCCACTCACCATTTGGATTGGTGACTAGCAGTAGGCCAAGTGTGTCTCTTCACATCTGTCAGTCTCAAGGGAGCTTCCTGCCTGGAGGTGCTGCCATCTGACCCAGGTTAGTAATTCAGCTTCATTAAGGTGCTTGGCAATCAGGGCCTCACGAGAGTCCACTCAGCTCTGTTGCTGTCCTGGGTCCCATCTCTCAATGAGAAGGGTTAACTGGGAGGTGGGGGAGATCTGTTATGCCTCACAGAACCAGCCTATTGGATTCACACTGTGAGAAAACAGTCTTAAAACAGGTTTTACACAAGAAGGCCCTTATAATCTGTTGTTACTGGGTCACAGTCAATGGAATACGCTTTTCAATGGCATGTTACACATTGGCACTTTGGAAAGTTCAAAGGTATGGAATGGGGAAGGGCTTAAACAGGCCCTCAGCAGCCCTGAAGTAAAGAAGGTACATGTTGCCTCCATTCTGTCCCTGTGCTGTACTAACACTAGTGAATTCATCTGTGTAAATCTGCATCTAAGATTATTTGTTAGTGTAAATTACAGAGGGTGCAGAGGAAAGTGTTAATTACAATAACCTAGTCTTCTTCTATAGTTACTTAGACCCACTTAAACTTACACTCACTAAGTCACCTCTGAATTTGGGCTCCTGATGCAAGATTGGAGATCTTGAGGGACAAATGGTGACTCTGCACAGAATAAAAAAGTGGTTCATAGATCAGACTGAGAGTGGGGAACATACCAAGGGAGTAGTGATGAATAATGGAGATGGAAACTGAATCACAATTAGAGGAAGATAGAGATGGCATGATTAGCACATAAAACACAGGTTCTTACTGTAAAAAATGGAGCTGTCAGGGGAAAGAGAATGAGTGCAGCCTTAGGGCACTATAGAGCGCACTCCGAGTCGTGAGGAGGAGCAAAGAAACGTATAAGAAAAGAAAGAACTGTAGTGGATTATTGATACTGTAGCTTATTTTTTGTAGGTTTGAGATTTTCTGGTAGCATGCCCATGGCCTTTGTGAATAAAACGAATAAATATCCACTAGGAATGCTGCACCTAAGCCTGAACTTTAAGGACTGGAAAAGAGTTGAAAGTAGAAATGATCTGTTAAAATTCCCAAGTTGCTAGTACAGATATTTTGCTTTGGAGTGCACCAGCCTTGGGCAGTTATAAACTTCCATAAATGACACACATAAGCACCAATTCTAGGCGACTCAGAGAAGTATCAACTCTTAATTCCCTGAAGCTAACGCTACAGCTGGGCACAAAACAGCTTATACTGTTCAAGCCCTTAATAGTTTCTTCAGTTGCCTTTACAGAGTCAGGGCCAGAGTCTACTCTTTGTAAACTGAAGTAAGTTGAATTATTTCAGTTTTGCACCAGTGTAACTGAGAGCAGGAGCTATCTCTGTCTGTTGTTGAGCAGAATCTTTCATTTCCTGAAACTTGCAGTCCCAAACCAGGATGCTGTATATTAAAATATGGGAAAACTTAGCTGGTGATTCTGATTGTCTGCTGAACAATTTTCATTCTTTCTCCTGCTGCATTTTTCCCATTCGAAACACACTGAATATGGTCTCTAGTTCAGAGAAGTAAAATGTAAGCAGTTTAAGGTTAACATGACCATATAAAACTTTTATGTCACTAATATACTAACCATAACCCCATTACAAAATGTTACCTTTGCAATACCTCATAGCAATATCCTTCTACATCTGGTCACAATGGGATGCATGCTTTAAAACCAAAGTTCAGAACTGCTGCACTGAATCACACACCCAGTTTTTCTCGGCTATTTTTCTCGGCTAAGAGTGTGCTTCTCTAGCTGCACAAATCTGAATGGCTCCGTTGTAGGAGGGGATGTTTTGTAGATGTATTGGTGCGATGTGCTAGTCTGTGACTGGAATAATATCAAAATAAATACATTAAATAAAACATTATGTTTTGCCCTCTGATCACCACTCTGCTTGGGGAAAGCTGATTCTCTCCCATCATCCATGGACTCATGGGAAGGTCTTCTTCATCACTGCTGTTTCACTGGAGAGAGAACATGCCATCTTCAGGTCAGACAGTGCCTTTTCTCCTCGCCTCTTGACAGCCTCTACTTTTGCTCATAGTTCTAGGCTTAGGCCCCTTTAGTATTCTCTCCTAGCTGATAGGTGTTCAGTCAGATGGTTTTCTAAAGAATAAACAAAGGCTTCAAAGAAACCTGTGACATTTCCAATGACCAGCACTTCAGAATCTGTCTTCTACTGGATCAGAACCTCTGTCTGCTTTTTCTTGCTACAACCTTTGGTTACATAATTATTAGAGGGGAACAATTACATACTGTGACAGACCCAAACCAGTGGGGTACAGGAGTCTGGTAGAGGGCAAATATACTGGTCACTGGATGAGTAGTTTTCTGTTTCCTGAGTGACCAGAGCAGGGGCTGCACTAGAGTAATCAGGAACCTGCTAGAACCAATTAAGGCAGACAGGCTGATTAGATCACCTGCAGCCAATCAAGGCAGGCTAATCAGGGCACCTGGGTTTAAAAAGGAGCTCACTCCAGTCAGGTGGAGGCGGAGGCGGCAGGGGGGGGTGGAGCCAGAGGAGAGGAAGTGCGTGTGAGGAGCTGGGAGCAAGAGGCGCAAGGAGCTGAGAGTGAGAGGGTGTGCTGCTGGAGGACTAAGGAGTACAAGCGTTATCAGACACCAGGAGGAAGGTCCTGTGGTGAGCATAAAGAACGTGTTTGGAGGAGGCCATGGGGAAGTAGCCCAGGGAGTTGTAGCTGTCATGCAACTGTTACAGGAGTCACTATAGACAGCTGCAATCCACAGGGCCCTGGGCTGGAACCCAGAGTGGAGGGTGGGCCCGAGTTCCCCCCAAACCTCCCAACTCCTGATCAAACACAGGAGAAATTGACCCAGTCTGTGGGGAAGATCACTGAGGTGAGCAAATCTGCCAATAAGCGCAGGACCCACCAAGGTAGAGGAGGAACTTTGTCACAATAAATTCATGAAAACATCAAAATAATTAGCTGATCTCATTCTATTGAAAAAGTGTCTCTGCAGCTCTCTGGTTTGCACCAATATTCAGGTAGCTAACAGAAGTGACTTTCATGCACTTAATAGATGCAATATAAAAATGGTATCATGCTTTCTGAACAGACAGAAGGGTGTTCTTTTTATTTCAATATAGGAAGTTTTATGTGGCATTCCTTCATCAGCTCACCGGTGCTACTGCAGAGCAGTGCTAAAACAGCCTGTAAAATGCTGACACAGATCATCGTTAGTGTTATGAGAGATAATGTTGCATTGCTGGGGTAGAGAGCAAATTGTCAGTTCTGTTTTTTTTCTATGAAAATAAAAAGTTTCATTTTCTATGGGCATGCACAGCATGCTATGCATAGTCTCTCACTCTATCACGGCACCTGAGAAGACAAAATCTTCCTAGTGTCATTTGAAATGATGTTTTTTGTTTTGTTTTTATACACAGGTGTTATCATGCACAATAAACATAGAGGCAGCATTACTGGCATGTTGTAATACAACTAAAGCTTCATACTATACTATTAGAATAAGTGAAGTGTCTTTTATTCTTTGACAATGCATGGGTGGATTAGAAGGGTAAAATCGAAACACATTGGTGCTGAGCTACTTTAATTGTTTTTCTGACAGATATGCCAATTTCCTGCAATATCTTTGAAAGATTCCAATTGTATTACGTTTATGTATTATTGTGGGAATGGACAGATGGTGAAATGTGACAGATATTTCAACCCCATGCAGTATCTTTGGGCCCATTGTTTTAAGTTTATGATTGTATTCTACTCCGTGGGGGAGGGCTACCTCAGGTGTTGCAGGAACTAAGAATTGTGGGTGTCAGTTTGAGGCTTATCAACACTTAAAACATCGCAGGAGTGCCACTATAGCGCTTCAATGAAGATACAAACTATGCAGATGGGAGGGGTACTCCAATCAGCGCAGGTAATCCATCTCCCCAAGAGGTGGTGGTACCTGGGTCAATAGGACAATTCTCCCCTTGACCTAGTGCTGTCTATACAAGTGACTAGGTCAGTTTAACTACATTGCTCAGGGCTGTGGACATAATTATACTGACCTAATTTCCTAGAATAGACCAGGTCTTAGGCAAATCAGCCATGTTGTAAGCCCCTCAAAGAGGTACCCTATATACCAGTTCAAACTAGATTTTTCCAGAGACCAACAGATAATAAAAAGAATGTTGGATAAGTAGCCTGAGTTTAAACTGACTCATGGTCTTCTTTCTGATTCAGCAGAGATAGAACCTTCTGTCCAATGGAAGCTGGGGGAGGACAACCCTTCTAGAAGAGTTGGAAGGATTTGACCTACCCATAAGACTGACAGATAACCTCCAGTGAACTTTTAGCATGCATTTAGAATTCTCTCTAATACGTTTACTCTAAGAATAAATGTGCTTGCTCAGGCCTGGTCGATGCTAGAAAATAGGATTGGTTTAACTATATCAATCAGGAGTGGGAAAAATCCACACCCCAGGGCATTACTAAGCTGACCTAAGTCCCAGTTGAGACAACACTAGGACAACAGAAGAATTCTTCCATCTACCTATCTACTTCCTCTCAGGGAGGCAAATTACCTAGATCATTGGTGTAGGGAGTCTCTATACTGAAATACTACTGTGGTGCAGCTATAGAGGTGCAGCTGTGCTGCTGTAGCATTTTAAGTGTAGATGTACTTTTGGAAAGAGCTATGTGATAACTTGTAACTGTAGGCAATACCATGTTCATAGCCGTTAGAGAGAAAGCAAAATGCTAGCCCTTTTAGGCAGTCTGGCTTGCTGAGGATATCACAGTGTAATCTAGGCAGCTGTGCAGCCATAAAACAAACCCTCCAGTCAGAAGGGAGTGCAATAAGGACCCCTGCCCAGAGACAGGTGATGGCTGGAGACTTGAGACTGACTGGTAACTCCTGAAATGGAACATTTAGGAAGGGGGAATTCTGTGCAATTACCCTGAAACTGTGACAATTTTATTCCTGCTTTTATTTTTAAATCAATTGCAGTCATCACATCTGCAAACTTCTCATCAAAAAAATCTGTTCCCAGTGCACCTATTTAGTGGCATCCTGGAATGAAAGCGAGTATAGGAAGCTGATGACTAAGTATGACTTCAGGCATGCTGTACTAGTGCTGAGCAAACCACAGGGTCAGTTCTTAATGTATCAGAACTGGTTTGCCAAGCCCTATCTGCTACAATAAAATGGATAATTTTACCTGCAAGAGCTGGAGGTTAACAGTGCTAATCTCCATGTACAGGTAAACATTTTTAATTATTAAATGTCACCTTTGGTGACATAATGTATGGAAGCAAAGTTAAAGGAATTGATCTAGAATGAGTGGTGCCAAATGTAATACAATAGAATATGACTGGATTCCCATAAATATTAGTTTACTGAATTAAGAGAAAAGTCTCTCTCTCTCCATATACATTTGAAATAATGAAGGCTGGAGGTCTCAAATAATAGATCACTGAGGCCAGGTCTAGGTCTAATAGGATGAGTTGCAATCTTTTGGCCTTTCACAGATGGACATGCCTTTTTTTCCCAGTCACGTGTTAGATATTGCATAGCTTTGAACTGTCCAAAAGGATCCCACGGCTTCAGGACAATGTAGCAATCTAAGGGAAAAAACCTTCAATAGTGAGGGATGTTATAGCAGAGACACATTATTCAGAGCAGTTCTCTTTTCCTAGCAATATCATTTTAGCATTGGATAGGTTCAGGTTTAGCTAGCTTCTCTTCATTCTCATGGTGATTTGGGCATAGAGAAGGCCGGGAACCTAAGCTGGGAAGGATGCCTAGAGGCGAGAGCCATGTGGAGCTGCTTGTGCGCCTCCACCTAGGAATTGGACCTGCTGCTGGCTGCTTCCAGGGCGCAGCCCAGTCCTCAGTGCCAGGACAGGCAGGAAGTCTGCCTTAGCTCCCCTACTGTGCTGCTGATCAGGACCCGCTTGAGGTAAGCCTGTGCCCCAGTCCCCTACCCCAGCCCTGACCTCCCCCCCAAACCCAGAGCCCCTTCCTGCACCCCAAACCTGTCATCCCCAGTCCCACCCCAAAGTCCTGACCCCCTCCCACACTCCAATCCCCTGCCCCAGCCCTGAGCCCCCTCCCACACCATGAACCCCTCATTCCCAGCCCCACCTCGGAGCCCTCACCCCTGCACCCCAATCCTCTGCCCCAGCCCTGAGCCCTTCCCACACAGCAAACCTCTCATCCCCAGCTCTGTTGGGTCACAGGCATCAACAATTTTCTTCCACTGGGTCACCAGAAAAAAAGTTTGAAAACCACTGCCTTAAGGGATCTTGTGGTCATTGTGTGGTTTGCTCTGCCAGCTGTCTGTGCAGAGCTGGGACAACACACAGGGAGAACACACACACACAGAGCCGAACATCTAAGCACACATAGGTGCTGACTCTGTGGGTGCTCCAGCCCTGGAAAAAATTAGTGGGTGCTCTGCACCCACCAGCAGCCAAGCTCCCCTCCCTGCCCCCCCACCTCACCTTCTCCTCCATCTCTGCCTCCGCCTCCTCCTAGCATGCCACGTCTCCGCTCCTCCCTCCCTCCCAGCGCTTGCTGCTACCAAACATCTGTAGCTAACTCTGGGAGGGAGGGGGGAGGAGTGGAAACATGGCAGTGTCAGGGGGAGAGGTGGGGCCAGGGTGGGGATTTGGGGAAGGAGTCGAATAGGGACAGAGAGGGGGTGGAGTTGGGGTGGGGACTTTGGGGAAGGGGTTGGAATGGGGATGGGGGGGTGGGGCAGGCGTGGAGTCAGCGTGGAGTCGGGGCGGAGGGGGGTTGAGCACTCGCCGGTGCCAGAAGAAGTCAGCGCCTATGTAACCACACTACGAATCCTCATAGAACTTCTATGTGACCAGTTTTATTATCTTTTTTACAGACAGAGGAACTAAGTAATAGAGGCTAAATCACTTGTCCAGGGTGTAATATACAGGATTTCCCAGCTAGCAGTTCTTCTGTGCTCACACAATACCTCTCTAAACACATCAAAGTATGTGCGTGAATCTCCATTCTGTGTTACTTCAATATAACTCAACTGGCTCCAAATATAAATTACTGTTTTGAACAAAACCACATCACACTAGTCTACATATAGCGACATGTGGAAACTTTTTGTTTTCATTCTTCAACTTACTCTTCGTCCCAGATCACTTTCCATTCAATAGGTGATTGATAGCAGGAACTGATGGACAGGTGCTAGACAAATGAACAACACAGGGTACAGCTTGATAGGAGGATGAAATGAGAAAAAAAAGTGCAAAACTGATAGATATTTTAACAAGGCCATTCTGACCATGCTACATAAATTGTCATCTAGCCGAAGTGGCTTGCCTCTAAACCCTTGACATATTAATATGTCTGAGATCTGCTGCTTGGATAGCCAGGAGAATGAAGAAGATATTGAAGGCGTTTCCACAGACAAACTTGTATTCAAAATCAAACCCACATTCATACGGGGAGATTTTGGCAAACAAGTAAAGTGCCTGAACCCACTATAGCTCATTGCTAAAAGCAGCCAAGTCCGGAGGCAGTAAAGTGGCCACGCAGTAGCCTCAGCTTGACCAAGGCAGGAGGGGAGGAGGTTTTGGGTGCCACAGAAAGGGCAGCTTGACCCTGCGTCCTTCCTGATAAGAATTGTGTTGAAGTTGCTGATACATGCATTTTAGGGTTATCAAGGCTGCAAACTCTGGAAAAAACCCATACCTGGTTAATCAATAATTGGAAGGAAACCTCTTTCTTGACCATTGAAACAGCTTGTTTAACAAGGTTTCTTTAAGTGACATGTCATCGTATTACTTAATGTATAAATAAGGGGAAAAAGTTTGAGGTTGTGGGATGCTTCGGGACTGGACTGCATCTTGTATTCCCCACCGGCAGACGGGCTGCCGCTGTGCCACTCGAGAGCCACACTCAGCTTTGGTAATTATCGAGGGTTGGGGGTGTGTTACTAACCTAATGCAGACGTGTGTAAGTGCTTGAGACAAGTAAAGCTTAGCTTTAAGTGAAAGCACTCTTGTGTTGTCCTGTTTGTGCCAGCCATCTATCGGTCAAACGGCCGTGTCTTCTGATTTATTTCCTGACACCACCTTGCATGGAGTAAAATTTACCAAGAGCTTTGGGTTGAAAGAGCTCTGGATAACACATTTACCTTGCTTTCAATACATTTTCAGCTATTAAATTGGGTGTATGAATCTGATAGGGCATGTGAAAGCAGGCAATATATTAGTTCATGAACATACAGAATCAGGTGTGACAGGGTATAAACCTCTGTGCCTATTTCCTAAATTATATTTTATAATTGAAAGAGGATAATCTGCTTTAGAAGGAAACTGAAGACAGACAGGAGACATGGATTGAAACTTTCCCCAAACTTAGTGTAATCTTAAGAACAATAGCACAGTCATCAAAACATTTCATAGCTGATAGCTAGGCAAGATATTCCAAACATACTAATTAAGGACCCTATCCTGAAAGTGAATCTGCATAGGTGCAAAACCACTTTGACCTTACCAGCTGTGTGGAGTTTTGACTTCAAAGGCCATGGGCAGAAGTGTATACCTGAACTGATCCACCAGCTGGAGCCAGGTCTTAATGGAACAAAATGGAGTCTGAATATTGTAATTGTAATCTGAATATTGTAATCTGAAATATTGATTCTCAGTTAGGGCCTACTCCTGCTCTCACCGAAGTCAAAATGGCAAACTTCCCAGTAATTTCAATAGAAACAGGTTGGGCCTTTAATACTCAATATCAATAAATGCATCATAGAGAAATATCTTGCCCTTGTTTACTGTACAAAAGGGAAAAAAAATGTAAGGGCTTGAGCTCTTTGTTTTTTGTTTTTCTTTTATGAGCTTGTGGACCAGGTCCCTCACTCAGACCTTGTATGTGAAAAGGGTAACTATGACTGCAAATTGACTACTCGAGAGAAGGCATGATAAACAAAAGTGGAATGTTAATAAGCAGGTTACATTAGATGTTGCTTTAGAATTTCAGAAAAATGAACAGTAATCAGATGAGTGTATCACATACTCCACAGCATGCAAGAGCCAATTATGTAAATGAAGGCTCATGGTTAACCTGCTACAATACTTTTAATTCTACAAATATGAAAATTAACTTGTTCTTTGTATAATCGAGTTAAAAAGCTCTAAATGTTTTTGTGGTTTCCTGTCTAATTAACATTTCTGTTGTGTGACCTATATTTCTCAGAATCACAGCTGAAAAGGGCCCCCAACGTAGATTTTTTTTCATTTGAAACATTTTAGTGTAACATGGTAAGAGATCAAAGGCAGAGTGATTAGTGCATGTATACCTACTTCACTTGGAAATAAGTGACAAATTAAACTCATTCTACCTCAGCAAACAGCGAATTTCAAAAGAAACTCTCCTTGCTTAGTATCTCTCACTTGATTTTAATGGAAGCCTACATCTGTAGTGCCATAATTACATATATTTGAGCCATAAATCCATACTGAAAATATTTCACGAGTTATAGTGCATTTTTATTTTTTTACTATCTTTTCTGTCCTCCTTTTATTGTGTTTTCTTTGTAACACAAGATGTAAACAAAACTGTCTAATATGCTTTAAACCTTTTAGTGTCAACCAACTTTCAGATTCCATTACTGCCTAACACATTCTAGGTTAGTTTGCTGAGAATATAGATTATGCAAAATGAGTTGTTGTATTTAATATGAATTTAAATATTTTGTTTAGGAACGAGTTTTAGATATTTTTTCTAAACATTTTGCAATGTCTTTTTTTTCTCTGCTGTATTTTGACATTCACCTATGGAGTGTATGAATTATACCTGAAGATCATAGTTGTCACATTGTTTTAGAGAGCTGATTGATTAAATTCTGAAATCACCAAGTCCATGATGAAGTCAATTTGACCTTGTTACTTCTCCTTCTCATGGGGTCAGCAACAATTTATACCTCAGAATATAAGACAAAACTAAAATTGGGGTGTAAAATAACGATTAAGAATTAAATACTTTATATTCCACTAACTAAACTCAGAAACTAATTCTCAATAGTACAACTCTGTGTTCTGAAATTTACACACTGGCTTCAGCACAATCTATGGCGATGGAAAGCTACATCTCCACTTATTGCAGGAGGCTGGATAATAGTTTGTTGTTGGTTTGTGCCATGAAGAGGACAGGTCACTCATTTAAAGTGATCTGCATGGCTTGATAAACTGGGTGCAAGTTAACAATATACATTTTAGTATAGCTAATTGCAAATGTATACATCTAGGAACAAAGAACTTATCCCATTCTTACAGAATGGGGGACTGGAAGCAGTGCCAGTGAAAAAGATTTGGAGGTTGTGGTGGACAATGAGTTAAACATTTAGCTTCCAGTGTGACTCTGTGGCCAAAAGAGCTAATGAAATTCTGAGATAGATAAACAGGGGAATCTTGAGTAGGAGAGGAAGTTATTTTATTGCTGTATTTGGCACTGATGAAACCTTTGCCTGAATTCAGTGTCCAGTTGTGGTACCCACAGTTCAAGAAGGAGATGATAAATTGGAGAGGGTTAAGAAAAGAGCCACAAGAATGATTAAAGGATTAGAAAACATGCCTTATAGCAGGGATCGGCAACCTTTGGCACTTGGCTCGACAAGGCAAGCATACTGGCGGGCCGGGCCAGTTTGTTTACCTGCCGTGTCCTCAGGTTTGGCCAATCGTGGCTCCCACTGGCCATGGTTTGCCGCTCTAGGCCAATGGGGGCAGCGGGAAGTGGCGCGGGCTGAGGGATGTGCTTGCCAGCCACATGCCAAAGGTTGCTGATCCCTGCTTATATTGATAGACTCAAGGAGCTCAATCTATTTAGTTTAACAAAGTGAAGATTAAGGGGTGACTTGATTACATGGGGAACAAATATTTAATAATGGACTCTTCAGTCTAGCAGAGAAAGATATAACATGATCCAATGGCTGGAAGTTGAAGCTAGACAAATCCAGCTTGGAAATAAGGTATAAATTTTAAAAGGTGAGAGTAATTAACCTTTAGAACAATTTACTAAGGGTTGTGGTGGATTGTCCATCACTGAAAATTTTCAAATCAAGATTGGATATTTTTCTAAAATATATGCTCAAGGAATTATTTGGGGTAAGTTCTATGGTCTGTGTATACAGGAGGTCAGACTAAAAGATCTCAGTGATCTATTCCTGTAAATGCATGTGTTATATCTAGTTTATCAAGGGCACCCTCCTATAACAGGCAGTCCTTCAGAAGCATCACATGTTGTCATTAATGTTGCTGGAGTGATTGACAAATTACAGGTTAGGCATGTACAGTAATTACTTTAAAAATACTTAAATAGTTCTTTTTAAACTGCAACAATTTTAAAAAATGAAAATAACATTATTATTCATTTTGATATATTTATTCCAGGCAAAGCAGATGTAAAGAGTAAACTACATTAAACATTACATATATCTGCTTGCTTATAAAATAATAATTAAAAAAGATTGATGTGAAGTAGAGTAACACCTGTTCATTCCAAAGTCCAAATAAAAGCATTGTAAGAAAAAAAAATAATTCAGAAAAAGTACCTACTGCATAAATGGTGGACATCAAAAGGTTCTCAAATACCAAGATGATGTGTTTGGTATAAAAGCCTAGAGAAATAAATTAATATCTAGTGATGAATATATTTTGGATCCATATATGCAGTTCACTTTGGCAATAGTTTCCCATATTTGTATTTACTGTAACTGGACTATCTTTTCTAGGAGCTGGGGGAGGATGTATTGAAAGTGTTCTGTTAAATAAAGTGCAGTCATGGACTGTAAGTGAACACTCTCTGAGCCCAGGTTGTCACAGCAATTGCTACCCGTAGTGAGAGCTGTCAAATAAAGGAATGGTTTGGAGGTGTGACTGTTACTGTCACTTTGACAACCCAGGCTCAGAAGAAGCATGACTCCAGCTGCTTGAACTCAGTTCAGTAGTTTCTGGAGTCACACATTCTCTCTGCTTGGGTTGTCATAGTGATAGCTAGTGAGATTCTAGTGAGTTGTGGCTATCGTTATGATAATCTGCACTCAGAGGTCATGACTACAGTGACTGCTGAGCCTGGCATAGCAGATTCCAGACTCATGCCCAGACTGAAGCCTGAGTTGTCATGTCTCCTCCTCTCCTGGCTGCTGAAAATCTCACTTTCCCTTTTGGCTTCTCCCTCCCTCCTACAGGTCCAAAAAGAGCCAAGGAATTTGTCTGACAGGTATCAGCTCTGTTGAAAACCATCTAGACCTAATGTACCAACATTAGAGATATTTCACTTACTACAGCATAAACAAATGTCTATACTTTACATGCTATGTCTATGTCACAATACAGATTTTCTAATTTTTAAAAACAAAACCTGCATTATGTCAAAATGTTTACAATTAAGATTTTTTTCTTTTTACACTTGGCTGCCCCAGTGCCAACCTTAGCCATTGTGGAGGGGCTAGTAGGAAGTGAAATCTCCTTTCCCTGCTCTTCAAACCCTGAGGAGAAGAACGTGGGGAATCATTCCTTTGCAGGTCTGAGCCAAGGAGTCCAACAGAGGTGTACTTCATTCATTCAGTATCTGAGTTCTAATTGATCAACATTGTGTAACATGAGTCTCTGCATAACATAATGTTATGATGAGAATTACTAGCATCTGCTTAGATCAGAAACCTCTTTGAGATTGGGAGAGAACACACTCTTCAATTAACATAACTGTCAGGATAAGAAAATCACAAGCCTCCTCCATCCATCAAAGGCAAACAGAGGTTGTGAACCTGCCCAGAAATTTTGGACTGAGTGGTTGGAGGAGTTTTTCTAAGTAGACTTTCCCCCATGATCTCCCATAGGGCACTTCAGCCCTTTGATGAGCTAGAGTAGGCATAGCCTTGGACGGGGACAGTCCAGAGCTTCAGGCACAATCCTTCCCCAAGCCTCCACAGTGTGCACTGTGAGCACACAGGCTACAAATTGGCACAGTCTGTTCCCTACTGTGCAGCAGAGCTGCTCCATATGATGGTGTGGAAAGGCAGTGGGGCTATATTTCTACATTTCCTCACCCCTTTGGGGCAACAGTAATACAAGATTAGATTTTTTTCAATACATGAACATTTGCTACCATTATTTATGTATGGTAGCACCCACCGTGTTCTAAGTGCTTTCCAAATGCTCAGGAGTACTGTCCCTGCTCTCAGCTCACAAACTAAAGACAAAAGTAGACAAAGGTTAGAGGAAGGGTAATGATAATTGGCAATTGATATAAAAGTCAACTTGATTCACTGTAACCACAAAGGCAGAGAGAGTCTTTCTTAAAGACTTAAATGTGGGCAGGTTACAGGCTTTCATGTGTTGTTTGGTTGTTTTGTGTTGTTTACATTGCCTGTAACTGAAAAGCTATGTAACAGACTATGCTCTATTTCTCCTAGGAAAAAAATAGAAGTAAAATATTTTGGTATTACATGTGAATGACTGCAGAATTCCTTTTATGGGTACTTATTTTCTCAATTGATAAGAATGCATTGGGTAGACACTTTAAAAGTTGAAGCACTATAAACACCATTTTAAATACCACAAAATAAGCAAGCATTTATGTTTCTTGTTTTTTATTGATTTTCACAGTATAAATGTACAAAAATCTGACACTTAAATTTGGAGTTGCACCAATTTTGATAATACCTTCTAAGTAGAGAGTCCAAACATTAATGTGCTTTAACAAAGAATTTATACTTCTTTGGTTATGCTGATTCTTAGAAATATCTCAATAGTATCTATGCCATGTGTTTATAAGTAGAGCTGTTTGAAGCTCAGAAATGTCATTTCAGAGATCCTGGGGACTTCTTCTGCAGCAATTTTTCAGCCCCTGAATTCACCCTGAAATTCATTTTTTCCCCACTAGAAATGACATACCGAAAAGCTGACAACAGGACTCTTTCCTTGTGGGGAGTTTGTGTATCCTCCTTCACCATCACTTATGATGCCCCAGTCTGCACTATCGTTAATAGAAAATCTTTAGCACCAGAATCAATGAAAGCAGCAGTACCCAATGGATCCAAACCATGCTATTGCAAACATGGCCACCTACCTTTCCCCAGAAGTTGTGGCAAGATTTTCTATCTATATTCCTTCTATCACCCAAGAATCTGAAGCTTACCTCGTTATCCAAATGCCTGAGGTTTAACATGCTTCCTCTCAAAGATCTAGGAAAGGGAAGTGATCAGCTAGTCATCCTGAAAACAAAAACAAGGTGGAACAAAAGGTTCCCTATATCAGACGATGACAAATGGTGAGGGGAGACAGGACAAATTGAGTGAAGGGAGCTTAAGTAGGGAGCAGGATGGTCAGAACCGAGGCTGATTTTCAAGTAGACCTGAATTTAGCTTTGTGTGGCACTGACCTCAGGTTCGCACTACCTTACAGAGTTGACAATTGTTGCAATTTTACCAGGGGTGAAAGTAAGTTAAAGGACTTACCCATACGCTGGAGTCCTGAGCAGGAGCTTGGCCTCAGCTGGAATAGGCAGGGCCTTTAAATCAAGATTTAAAGGCCCTGGGGCTCCAGCTGAGTTCTGGGAGCCCCAGGGCCTTTAAATCACCCCCAGAGCTAGCAGCTGCAGAGGTGGCTGGGAGCCCCAGGGCTCTGTCGGCAATTTAAAGGGCCCGGGGCTCTGGCCACCACTACCACAGCAGAGCTCCGGGCCCTTTAAATTGCTGACAGAGCCCTGTCACTGCTACCCTGGGGCTCAGGCAGTGGGGCTCAGGAGGCGATTTAAGGGGCCTGGGCTCCAGCCGCTCTGGGGAGACCCAAGCTCTTTAAATCACCAGCCTGGGGAAGCCGGTCGGTCCGGCACAGTGCACCGGCTCTTGCTGGTACGCCGTACTGGACTGTACCGGCTTACTTTCATCTCTGAATTTCACCCAAGTCTCAATATTATCTGGATAGCTTTTTAAAGCTTCTCCTGATCCCCTGCAGTTTTCCCATGAAGCGTTGCCATTATTCAAAATGGCCACAATGTCCGAATACTTTCAGTGGGCCTGGAACCATGCTACCCTAAAAGAAGGTGGCTTTCCTCTGTGTTCTATTGTTTGGAAACTGAACAGAAAACTGTGAAGCACTAGGAATATAGGAGGTGCAGGTTTATATGGAGAGTAATGAGAGGGAATCTGAAAGGAAAGGAGGGAATGTTCTTAATGGAGCTGATGTGCAGAACATAGCTTAGTGGTATCTATTGCAAAAAAGTTTAGAGAACATTTGAGTTGGATAACAGTCTGAATAATTAATTTTATATGTTAATACTGTAACACGCGTAATAACTATTGTACATGTTACCATAATGCAAATTGTTATCCAATCATCTGGTTGGGTGCTACAAAATCAGAAAAATTCTTTTCACGATTGAGCATTTAATAGTTTCTATTTATTTAGACTTCTACACAAAGTAAAAATGGTGCCTATTTGTACTCTCCAGGAAGAGTTAAGCCTGCACTCAAGTGTCATTTCCTGACTTTTGAGAACTTAATAATGCATACAGACTGTTCCTCCTGGAGCTCCTGTGAAGGATGAAGCATGATCTCCCTTGTGCATCTCATCAACCATGTTAGCTCAATCCCGGGGGAGGGTGGGGTCAGGAGGGAGCGGAGGGAGGTATGACACTGTTTGCTCCTCTACCTCCTTAGGAGAGATTAACACCACAATAGTTGCTAAAAATAAACATTTCTTGTGTCAGACTGTGCCGGGGCTGAAGCCACATCTAGACTAGGAACACAGGTAATATTTAAGAGTGTATTAGCTAATCATAGAAATTTAGGACCGGAAGGGTCCTTTAGCGGTCATTAAATCCAATCCACTGTGCTGAGACAGGAACAAATAAATCTTGAACATCTCTGACAGGAGTTTTTCTAACTTGTTCTTAAAAATCTCCAGTTATGGAGATTCCACAGCTCCCTTGGAAGCCTATTCCAGAACTTAATTACTCTCCCAGTTAGAAAGTTTTCCCTAATATCTAACCTAAAACCTCCTTTTCTGAAGATTAAGCCCATTACTTCTTGTCCTACCTTCAGTGGACATGGAGAACAATTGATCCCCATCCTCTTTCTAACAGCCCTCAATATTTTTGAAGACTATTATCAAGTCCCCCTCAGTCTTCTTTTCTCAGGACTAACCATGTCCTGAATTTTGAATTCTAATCCTGTCCTCCAAAGCAGTTGCAAGCCATCCCAGCTTGGTATTGTCCACAAATTTTATAAGCATACTCTCCACTCCATTATCCAAGTCATTAATGAAAATATTGAATAGCATTGAGTCGAGGACTAATTATCTTGGGGACTCCAGTCAATATGCCCTCACAGTTTGATAGTGAACCATTGATAACTACTGTTTGAATATCATGTTTCAACTACTTGTGCACCCACCTTATAGAAATCTCATCTATGCCACATTTCCTTAGTTTGCATATGAGAATGTCATGTAGGACTGTGTCAAAAGCCTTACTAAAATCAAGATTTATCATGTCTGGTTGTTCTCCCTATCTGCTTGTCCATTAACCCCGTCAAAGAAGGAAATTAAATTGATTTGGCATGATTTGTCCTATGCTGGCTATTCTTTATAATCCTATTATCCTCTAGGTGCTTACAGACTGATTGTTTAATAATTTGTTCCAGTATCTTTCCAGGTACAAAGCTAGGCTGGTCTATAATTCCGTGGCCCCTACTTGTTCCCCTTTTAAAGATAGGCACAATGATTGTCCTTCTCCAGTCCTCTTGGACCTCACCCTTTCTTCACAAGTTCTCAAAGATATTTGCTAATGGTTCCGAGATTCCTTCATCAGGCCCTGCCAACTTGACTAAATATAATTTATCTAAATATTCTTTAACCAGTTTTCTTTCCCTATTTTGGCTTGAGTTCTTTCCCTCTTGTTGTTGTTTTTAATTATGTTAAGTATTTGCCCACCATTATCCTTTCTAGTGAAGACTAAAGCAAAACATTCATTAAACACCTCAGCCTTCTTGATATCTTCAATATTTAGCTTTCCTTTTCTACTGAAGAGAGGACCTACAGTTTCTTTCATCTTTTCCCTGCTTCTAATGTATTTAAAGAACATCTTATTGCCTAATATGTTTTAACCACTTGCGTAGATAGGATTAACACCTTTAAATGTATGTTATCATGCTGTGGTCATGCCAAGGGTAAAACTTGTGTCAGTGAGAAGAGAATGAGACCCATATTCAGTTAATAACCAATGGGACAAAAAAATTTCAGCATGCCTTTAACTGAGCCTGCATTTTTCTCTCACAGTTTTATAGTTGCAGTAAATTTAAATAATGTTTTGGAGACAAAGGTGCAGTTTAGTTCCTTTAGATGTCTTTGGATGTTTAGTTCCTTTAGATGTTTGATTGTACCAACAAATGGGATACAGGTTAATTGTATCCTAAAACTGTAGCTGCTCAAACAGTAACCAGATTTGAAAAAAATGTTGAATGCAAAATGATTGTTTAAATATATAGTCATTGTCTTGGAAAATATTCAGAAGTATTCAACATATGGCTCATGCTCTATGTTAGTATAGAGAAACAATGACAAGTTTTTTACATCTATTACACATCTATTGAATTTACAGTAAAATCTTTCAGAGCCTGTTTCTATATTAACTTTAAAGTAATAGTTAACCATCATGGCTTACTCTACCAGACAGATAATAGACTACAAATGGGAATAATGTGACCTTTGGTCTTCCATTAAGCCAGACAATTTATTTCACCATGTCCATTACAGAGACTATCTCCCATTGCTAATTATCTTACAACTAAATTCCTTCTTTCCCATATCTTTCCAAGCAAATATATAAGCTCATCTTGCATTTTTACTTTTCCCTTCTCTTACTATAGAAAATATGTGAAAGAAAGTCTACTAATTCATCTGCTTCATTGCATAAATTGATCGACAGCTGGGGTCAGGAGGATATTTCCACAAACAACATCCTATTAAATATAGATGAATTACTTTTATTTATTTCTTATTTATTGGCCTTCTTCTGAAGCATTTGAATGCAGCCCTTCCTGGAGGTAGAGTAACAGCCTTGAAGTGGTTGGTTATATTGATTTACTTAAGTATGGGTTAGGTCTATGAATGAAAATATTTGATTAGCCCACTGTACGTGTTCAGAGCAATGTCTTTTAGCAAAGAACCCTCTACTTAATAAGACTAGTGTTGATATTATTACCTTTCGTTATCCTTCTTATAATTACTGGACCAAATCCTCAGTTGAGGTACATTGACATTGATTTCAAGGGAACTACATCAATTTACACCAGCTGAGGATCTGGCCTATTGAGTCTAACCATCTAAATGTCTAACTTCATGCTGCTCATCCTTTAATATCTTAAGATTGAACTTCTTTTTCTCCAAGTAATTGTGTTCCAGTAATTTGATACCTGATGTTGCAATTTTAGCATCATAATCCTGCATCAGTATGTGACTGTAGTGTGTCACCATGCCTTATCATCATCACTTGTTTACATGATGACACAAAACCTGATTATGCAGATCATTAATTATCCCCACTCTCATCCAAAATGAAGGGCGGTCTTCAGTTCTGTTTCTCTCGATAAACTGCTGGGGAAGACGAGCGTCTCCCATTTTCTTCCCCTAGCCTTGAGTGAAGAGTGTTCTCTTACCTGTGTGTGGAAACTATTCTTGCCTTAAACTGTGGGTGAAACACTTTGCCTCTCTACCTGCCATTTTATTTGTTTAGTGTTCCCTAGAGCAGCCAAGAAGTGCTGCAACTGCCATTCTATTTGCTCTCCCTGAAACCCAGGTAGAGTGAGCTAAGTGCTATCCAGGCATGCAGTATACTACACATAGAGTAGTAAAGAGATGCATCCCTAAACAATCAGAGCAAGCCATAAAAAGAGACTTTCATTGACAGATATATGGAGAGTCAATTTGACTGAATTTAAGCACATATTTTTCTTTATCTCTATAAATATAGTTTAATTTATATAAAACAAAAAAAATGTGATTTTTTTTTTTTTAGTTAAAAAATATGATCATGTTTCCAAATGGATGGCCTGGTGGATAGGACAACTGATTGGGAGTCATGACACCTGGGTTCCATTTTCAGGTGACCTGCTTTTTGATATTGGGCAAGTCACTTCACCTCCTAGTGTCTCTGTTTTCCCATGTAAAATGGGGATAATGATACTGAACATCTTTTGTAAAGTGTTTGTGTTCAGTGGATGGAAAACACTATATAACATCTAAATATTGTTATTAAATTATGAATAATGATTTTTCCCTTTAAAAGTCAATTTATTCCCCTAGGAATAGTGTGATTGAATGTAATGATATGTGCAAGAAAATCTGTGTGATAAGGCCTGACAGGCTTGCTATTGAGGTCTGTCAGGACTATGTGGTATTAATGAGAAAAAGCCCTCCTCCTTCTAATACATCCCATGTACTGTAAATGAGGCTTGGACACATTTAAATTGCCAGGCTTATTTATAGAGACATATTTTTAAGGAGCGGAGAAATGTATTTTCTGTAAATTTAACTCTTTTCTTGTAGAGCCTCTTGCTCCCTTTCAAACACTCTCAGTCATTTCAAATGACCACACATCTTTCTTGTTGTGCATTCTTCAATTTGTTGAAAATGGAAAGCCAATATATTCTGAACAAGAAGACAGTTTTATACTCTATTTTGGGTTTAATTGCACAATAACAAGTTTCCAAAAAATTTTATGCTATCATATTTGGGGATTCAAATAATTATTCACTTGTAACATTTACTTCTGCCACAACAACTTTCACATAAAGCAGTAAAATAAACATTAAATTGCAGAACTATCTGTCCCAAGAAACCTGAATCATGAAAACCCTTAATTCAATAGTATAAGAAGAAAAGTTCTCTTTTGACCTGCTCCATTTTCCACCAATTTTATTGTTATTATTTTGTAACTCCACATTTCAGAATACAGGCTACAATTAATGTAGGGGGGGTGGGGGAAATTGCTTCAACGTGTACGGCTATGAAGGCAAAGCTGAGTGAATGAAGATCCATCCTCATATTTTTTTAAATTATTTCTTTTCCAGGAAAAAGAGATCCTAATTGAACTGTGTGTAATTAAAAGCTCTCACAGCTTGACATCAACTAGTCTACTGTACTACTACACAGAGTTTATCAGACCAGGACCAGTTTCGAGGAAGCAAATGAGTTGTGTTGAAATATCAGAGCTCAAGAATAAAGTCAGGGCACCAGCTAAAGAGGTTAGTAATGTGTGATCCATGTAACAGAAGGGTGTAAAACACCTATTGTGGTTTGTAAGCTGATCCTGCCCTGACTATGGCTCTTGCTTAAATGTTGATGGTTTGGGGGCTGATATGGGAAATGTCAGATTACTGCAATAATCTCTAATATGGACAACCACAAAGTCTAATTGCTCACCTGCAGCTATTGCAAGGTATGACAACAACATTTTTGTCAGTGATAGATTGATAGAATTCTGCTTATCTGCTGGTGCAATCTTTTTGTTGACTACTTCCCTGCATTGAATATAAAATGTTGGTTTTGATATTATTGAAAGCCCAACATATGCTGGTTCTTAGATGTCTAGCTGAGATTTGATTCCCAATATGTCATTTTATCTACTAATGTCTGAGGTTTGGGGAATCTTTAAACCTATAAAGATATAATAAGGTACTCCTTGTATGTTTGCCTCTGCTGCTTCTGTTTCTGAATTGCCCTCCATCTTCACTTTAGAAATAGCATTGGGATAGTGCATTTTACAAAGCTTAGATCTTTTTTTTTTTTTTGTGGGAAAGCTCTCAGCATATAACACAGCTGGTTTTATGTTGCATCTCTCTCTCTCTCTCTCTCTCTTCAACATTATTGTTCAAGTTCTGTAGCTTGTTTGTACTTATTTCCATAGGGTTTTCAAAATTGGAGCATTTCTGTAGGGTATTCAAAATTGGATGCATATTTTGGCTATGTAGCATGCTTCTCTTTTCTGACTGGATGTGCAAATATGCAGGATTCCAAATTTGAAATTCACTTTCTACAAATATTCTACAATATTTGCTTAACTCACACTGTTTCAGTGAACTTGCCTGCCAGTAAACTCTTTGGTTAACATATGCATGCAAGCACAAAAGAAAGACAGCGCAAAAGAAATTCAAACACAGTCAAAGAATATTCATTAAGGACTTGAAAGAAAGTTTTCCACACTTTTACTTGTAGTATTCTTCCAGTTTTGGTTACTAACCACTAAGGATAGCTGGAAAGCAAGAATTTTGTTTGGTGAAACAATTTGAGATTTTGACTTTTGAACAAAACAGAGATGATTCAACATTTTTCAGGGGAAAAGAAAATTAGAGAGAGACACCCAATCCTGAACAGCCAATAGCTTTGTGGTTAAAGCACTCATTTAGTATGTGGGGATGTGTCCCTGTCCTGGGTTTTGACCAAGGATTTTATTGGGGACTAGAGAAACCTTCCCAATTAAAGTTTATCAAATCATACATTTCAAAAAAAGAAAAAAAAAGAAAAAAAAAAGCTTCAGTTTCAACAAATTGGCATTTTCTTGGTGGAAAAATGTTTTGTTGACAAATTTCCAACCAGTACCTGTTGGACGTGGTTCATTTCCATTGCTCATTCTACCCCACACTTATCTTTCATGGTTACTGCCAGGTTTCCATAGAGCTTTCAAAGGCCATCTGCCTAAGCCCAGCTTCTGATTCTGCTTCTGCCAGTTGTATTAGGTCTCTAGTCTGCCTGCCTCCTTTGTATTGTTTTTCCAGAGCACCTGTTACCATAGTATCTAAACACTGATCAGGCAAATATATGTCTCTAGAGCCGAGACCCAGTGAATTCTGCAGTGAAGTGGACCTAAATTCTATTCCAACACACTGTGGTTTCTTCAACATTCCAACACAGAACACTGAAGATTTTGCAGTAGTGCCGGGTACTTTAAAAAATAAAGATGTTTGCTGAATTTAAATATGAAAATTAATAGCACAATCAGTGCAATATCCTCTTTGATACTTAATTTTTCTTTAGTTTGATATTTTATGTTAAGAGTCACATCTTTCAATCCTGTGTGTTAAAACAAGCTATTCATTGCATAAAATAATTTTCATAAACCAAAATGAAAACAAGAATTGTTGAGAAAACAAGTTCTCAAAGTATCTTGGGATTCCAACAGTACAAGTAATGTACTAGAACAGGGGTCGGCAATCTCTGGCACATGGTGGGCCAGGCCAGTTTGTTTATCTGCCGCGTCGGTAGGTTCGGCCGATCGCAGCTCCCATTGGCGTGTTTCGCCATACCAGGCCAATGGGGGAGGCAGGAAGTGGCGCGGACGAGGGTTGTGCTGGCTGCGGCTTCCCTCCTCTCCCATTGGCCTGGGACAGTGAACTGTGGCCAGTGGGAGCTGCGATTGGCCAAACCTACCGACGCAGCTGATAAACAAACTGGCCCAGCCCACCAGGGTGCTTACCCTGGCGAGCCGTGTGCCAGAGGTTGCCAACCCCTGTACTAGAATGTTTACCTCTTTAATTAATTATTTGAAGTGTGTTGCTTATTTTGATAACTTGTGTTATAAACAGATAGTTAAGGGTTAATGCCTCTTTTACCTGTAAAGGGTTAAGAAGTTCACCTAGCCTAGCTGACACCTGACCAGAGGAACCAATGGGGGAACAAGATGTTTCAAAAGAAAGGAGGGAAGTTTTCCTTTGTTTAGAGTCTCAGTTTCAGCCGGAGTGAAAAAGATCAAGGAACCAGCCTCTTATCAGAGTAGTAAGTTTTAGAAAGGAATAAATAGGTTTATGTTTATTTCTTTGTAACCTGTCTTGTGCAATTAGAGGTAGAATCAAATTGGGTATTGGGGTATATTAATTGGTGTACTAAGTTTTTGCCCAGGGGAACATCCTCTGTGTTTTGAATCTGTTGTCTGTGAGAGTAGCTGGTATGCTAATCTCTCACAGAGGGTTTTCTTTTACCTTTCTTTTCTTTAATTAAAAGCCTTTTTCTTAATACCTGATTGATTTTTTCCCTGTTTTTAGATCCAAGGGGGTTGGATCTGGATCCACCAGGAGTTGGTGGGAGAAAGGAGCGGGGATGGTTAATTTCTCCTTGTTTTAAGATCCAAGGGGTTTGGATCTGTGTTCACCAGAAAATTGGTGAAGTCTCTCAAGACTACTCAGGGAAGAAAAGTAGTGCTTGTGAGTGGTGGCAGCGATACCAGATCTAAGCTGGTAATTAAGCTTTGAAGTGTCCATGCAGGTCCCCACATCTGTACCCTAAAGTTCAGAGTGGGGAAGGAACCTTGACAACTTGTGTCTTCCTTTTCAGTTTTCAATATGCGATCAAGTTTTGTATTGACAATGAAAAATTACATAATAGAAATTGCCAGGTGGCTTGGTAAAGACTGGTAAATGTTTTTGTCATCCAGGAAGATGTGAAAGGAGGTTTGTACTAAGGTATGGGATTTAGCCAAAAGCCAAAGCAGGTCTAGGATTTAGACCTGAATTTGATTGACAACTTTTTGTGACCAGAGACCAGACCTGAGGAAGAGCTCTGTGTAGCTTGAAAGCTGGTCTCTCTCACCAATAGAAAGTGGTCCAATAGAAAATATTACCTCACCCACCTTGTCTTTCTGATATTATGTGAATTTCTCTCATCACTTCAAAATTATGGAAACCTCATAAGGTCAACTATTCTTATGATATATCTGAAAATTTGGGCTAATAAACCTTTTCCAGTATTGACTCCAACCTGGAACCAAAACTAAAAGGCAGGATCTAATTTGGGAACACCCACCCACAATCACACAAGTTCAAATTGATGCTCTGATTCTGGCCCAACTGTAGTCAGAACATGGGCTAAAACAATCTGGTAAAAGGCATATTTCTTAGTTAAAAAACAAACAAACAAACAAAAAACATACTTCATTCTAGCAATAGTAGATTAAGTTAATTTGCATGTATTTAGACCTGAGGTGATCCAATCCACTAAAAGTGAAAAATATGCATCAACTTAAGTACAGGTATTGAAGAGTATGTGCTGCTCAGGAAAGAGAGGAGTAAATGCAAAGGTGGTGGAGTAACATTGTATATTAATGATGAGTTAGAATGTAAAGAAATTAGAAGTGATGAAATGGATAAGACAGGCACTGTTTGGGCCAAAATCAGTTTGGGGAAGAAAGATACTAGGGGTTTCCCTGGGATAGTGCATGGGTGTGCTACAGACCACCAATATCCAATTTGCATATGGATAGAAACCTCTTTAATGTTTTTAAACAAAATAAATACTACGGGGGGTTGTGTGTTTATGGGACACATAACTTCTCACATATAGAGTGGGGGACAAGTGCTATTAATAATAGTAGGGTCTAGATTTTCCTGGATGACATAGCTGACAAATTTCTTCACCAAATAGTTGCTGAACCACTTTAGATTTGTGTTAGACTTCATAAAATAACTGGTTGTAGAGAACAACCTTTGTTCGCATGATCATGAGCTAATTCAGTTTAAATTAAATGGAAGGATAAATAAAAATAGATCTGCAACAAAGCTCCTTGATTTCAAAAGAGCTAACTTAAAAAAAAAATAAGGGAATTAGGCAAGTGGACTGGACTGAAGAACTCAAAGATCTGAATGTGGAGGAGGCTTGGAAATACTTAAAATCTAAGTTGCAGAACCTATCTGAAGCATGTATCCCAATCAAGGGGGGAAATGTAGGTAAGTGTTGTAGACTAAGATGGATGAGCAAGCATCTCAAACAGGTGATTAAGAGAAAGCAAAAAGTCTACAAGGAATGGAAGATGGGAGGGACCAGCAAGGAAAGGTAGCTCTTGAAGGTCAGAAAGTGTAGAAATGCCAAAAGCCAAGCAGAGCTGGACCTTCCTGTGACACTGCATCATAATAGTGATATTATTATGATATTATTATAGCACAGGGGTCGGCAACCTCTGGCACACAGTCAGCAGGTTCAGCGAACCACAGCTCCCACTGGCCGTGGTTCACTGTCCCAGGCCAGTGTGGGAGGAGGGAAGTGGGGGGGCAAGGGATGTGCTGGCTGCAGCTTTCCACCACCCCCATTGGCCTGGGCTGGCGAACCACAGCCAATGAGAGCTGCAATTGGCTGAACCTGCCGACACAGCAGGTAAACAATCTGGGCCAGCCCGCCAGGGTGCTTACGCTGGTGAGCCACGTGCCAGAGGTTGCCAACCCCTGTTATAGCATGATTATTATTTATTTTATGCAAAATAAATCATGTGAGGTGTCATTTGAAAAGTTATGATTTGCTGAATATGATTATGCACGTATAATTTTTGTTTCTGAAGTTATGATTATTGACTATGTATCTGTATTTCAAATGTAGTTACCCCTGGGTAATGCCCACTAGAAAAGATGCTTTCAGGCTAGATATTTGGTTGGGAAGGGCCTATTCAGGGCAATGAGCCATTAGGGAAAACAATAGGCCTTAGGAGAAGCTTATCTACCATCTGGTGAGCCTTCTGGAGAACACTCCACACAGCCAGTAAGTAATGGCTGCTATGACTCTACAAGGACATGTGACCAGGCCACATGATTCTGGACCACATCTTGGGATGTCAGGATTTTTCCAGACTGGTCTGAGAGCCAAGTTTTGGAACAAAGAGTTCCCATCATATGGAAAAGCTACATAAGGCAGCAAGTGACATCATCTGGGATTCTTCACCCCCCACAGAAGAAGACTCCTGGAAACACCAAAGTAACAACGACTGAACTGAGGGAAGTACTGGACCCAGGCTAAAAGGGATTTCTAGCCTCTGTTTGAAACACCTGAGAACTCCAAGCTGTAAAGCAAGTGCAGCTTGTGTCTTAAGAATCTGTAGCCTGCCTGTACCATTAATTAGGGTGAGACCCTGCTCATTCATATCCAATCTATTTAGTATCTTAAACTTAGTTTGCATTTTTTATTTGCTAGGTAATCTGCTTTGATCTTTTGCTAGCCCTTATGATCACTTAAAATCTATCTTTTGTAGTTAAAAAACTTGTTTTTTTTAATCTAAACCAGTGAACTTTGACTGAAGTGCTTGGGGAAAATCTCTGCTTGGTTACCACAAGTGTGCATTGTTCTTTTCACATTGAGGGAGAGGTGGACCGGGTATTAAACCAATATACTGGCCATATTTGACCAGGGCAGGACCGTACTGCTCTGGGGTCCCAGGCTGGGAAACTGGTAGTTAGAGAGCCTGCATGTAACTGCAGCGGGGTGTTCCCTACCTGTATGAATGCTGGTGAAAATGCAGGCTGGAGGGCTTTGCAGCTTGTCATAGCCGTACAGTGTGAGAGGGAGCCCAAGCTAGTGGATCAGGGGCTCAGTGGTACCCCAGTTCCAGGTAGCACCCTGGGGAGAACCCATCACACTTCCTAAGGGAATTAAAACCTCAGTTTATAATGAGCCTAATTATGGGTAATGGCAGAGTGGCTAATGGCAACAAGGATATGAAGGTAGAAATTACCACATCTCAGATGGGACTCAAACTTTAATGGGACTATGTCAGGGGGCCCACATAATCTCCATCCACGAATATTAAAGGAACTGGCACATGAAATTGCAAGCCCAATAGCAAGGAGTTTTAATGAATCTGTAAACTCGGGGGTCAGACCCTATGACTGGAGAATTGCTAATATGATGAATAGCAATTGTGATAAAATACAACATGGTTTTAGGCAAGATAGATCATGCCAGATCAACTTGACCTCCTTCTTCTTTGAGAAGATAACTGATTTTTTAGACAAAGGAAATGACGTAGATCTTATCTACCTGCATTTCAGTAACACATTTGATACAGTTCCACATGGGAAATTATTAGTTAAATTGGAGAAGATGGGGATTAATATGAGAATTAAAGGTGTATAAGAAACTGGTTAAAGGGAAGACTAAATTGGGTCATAGTGAAAGGTGAAATGTCAGACTGGAGGGAGGTTACTGGTGGAGTTCCTCAGGGATCGATCTCTGAACCAATCTTATTTAACATGTTTATTATGACATTGGCACACAAACTGGGAGTATGCTAATAAGATTTGTGGATGACACAAAGTTGAGAGGTATTGCCAAAATGGCAGAGGTCTGGAATATCATACAAGAAGACCTGGATGACCTTGTAAACTGGAGTAATAGAAATGGGATGAAATTTAATAATGCAAAGTACAAGTTATGCATTAGGGAATAACAGGAATTTTTGCTATGAACTGAGGACTAATCAGTTGGAAGTGATAAAGGAGGAGAAAGACATGGGTGTATTGGCTGATCACAGGATGACTATGAACTGTCAATGTGAAGTGTCTGTGAAAAAGGCTCATGCAGTCCTAGGATGCATCAGGCAAGGTATTTCCAGAATAGACAAGGAAGTGTTAGTAACATTATACAAGGTGCTGGTGAGACCTCATTTGGAATACTATGTGCAATTCTGGTTTCCCATGTTTAGGAAAGATTAATTCAAATTGGAACAGGTTCAGAGCAGGGCTACTAGGATGATCAGAGGAATGGAAAACCTATCTTATGAGAGGAGACTCAAAGAGTCTTGTTCAGCCTATTCAAAAGAAGGCTGAGGGGAGATATAATTGCAGCCTATAAATACATTAGAGGGATAAATACCAGGAAGAGATAGGAGTTATTTAAGTTACGTGCCAATTTGGATACAAAAACAAAAGGCTATAAACTGGCCATCAACAAGTTTAGGCTCAAAATTATGCAAAGATTTCTAACCATCCAGAGGAATGAAATTCTGGAACAGCCTTCCAAGGAGAGAAGTGGGGTCAAAAAAACCTAACTGCCTTCAAGACTGAGTTTTATGGATAAGTTTATGGCGGGGATGGTATGATGGGACTGCCTACAATGTGGCATATCACTCACTGGCAACTGCCAAAAGCAAAACTCCTCAATGGCTAGAGACTGGACACTAGAGGCTCTGAGTTACTACAGAGAATTCTTTCCCAGGAATCTGCCTGTTGGGTCTTGCTCAGATGCTCAGGGTCTAGCTGAATGCCATATTTGGGTCGGGAAGGAATTTTCCCCAGAGTCAGATTGCAAAAGACCCTGGAGGGTTTTCACCTTCCTCTGTAGCATGGGACACGGGTCACCTGCAGGTTTGAACTAATGTAAATGGTGAATTCTCTATAATTTGAAGTCTTTAAACCATTATTTGAAGACTTCATTAACTCAGCCAGAGCTTATGGGTCTATTACAGGAATGGATGGGTGAGATTGTGTGGCCTGCAGTGTGCAGGAGGTCAGATTAGATGATCACAATGGTCTCTTCTGACCTGAAAGTCTATGCATGTGCACAGCTTCACTCAAGATGATTCTTTTCTGCCTTTTTGCCGAGGATGTAAAAGTCTCATTTAACTGTAAAAATAGGCCTCTCAATAAGCAACAGTAATAAAATTGATTTAATCTATGTGATACTTGTTTATTATATGAGGTGAAAGATTAACTCCAATTCTTCCACCGCTTTGCTGTTTCCCATTATTAGTGTAGATCAGATATCTCCCTTATGTATTAAAATGTTTGCTGCTGCTTTTATTATATAACTATTGATTTACTTGCGTTATATATGTATTTATATGCTCTTTTAACTGATATGCTTTCCACAGTTTTTTAAGGGAATATGAATCAACTCCTCATGGTAATTTAATATGACCCAAGCACAATTCAAAAAACTGTGATTGTATAAAGACTTTCTATTTTGACATAATACTTCTAATGTACTATATATTATTCTTTTTGAATCAATCATTTTGAAATTCTGCAGACATCTCAAGGTTATATTAGGGTCATGCAAATGCAGAAAGTAGGCCAGTTTCTGGTCTCAGTTGTACCACTGTATATGTGGAGCATCCTACTGATTTCAAAGGTGTTTCTTCAAATTAGGAGGATTTATGAGGAGAGGCTGAGGAAACTGGGATTATTTAGTCTGTGGAAGATAAGAATGAGGAGGGATTTTATAGCTCCTTTCAACTACCTGAAAGGGGGTTCCAAAGAGGATGGATCTAGACTGTTCTCAGTGGTACCAGATGACAGAACAAGGAGTAATGGTCTCAAGTTGCAGTGTGGGAGGTTTAGGTTGGATATTAGAAACAATGTTTTCACTGGGAGGGTGGTGAAGCACTGGAATGGGTTCTCTAGGGAGGTGGTCGAATCTCCATCCTTAGAGGTTTTTAAGGTCAGGCTTGACAAAGCCCTGGCTGGGATGATTTATTTGGGGATTGGTCCTGCTCTGAGCAGGGGGTTGGACTAGATAACCTCTTGAGGTCCCTTCCAACTCTGATATTCTATGATTCTATGAAGTCATGTGCCCCAGTTCCCTAATCAGTTTCATTGCCCTCCGCTGGACTTTTCTCATCATTTTATTCATTAAAATGCAAGGAAAAACGATGTTCATAACTCTGATTCTTTAAGAGCTCAGATCTTCAGCTGGTGGACATTGGGTTAGTTACACTCAAGTCAATGGAGCTACACCATTTTCCACAAAGTTTGTGGACCAAAAGTCCAATAGTAACATAAGCTTACACCATTGTACTTATTACAGTGTATGTTTGCTAGAGGCTCTTCTAGTTAAAGGTGCATGAGTGTTTTTGTTAACATTCTCTGTTTTCAAATGTTACTAACTTTTGGAAAAAATCCTGTCTGTGCTGAAACCTACCTTGCATAGTTTCACCCCAGAGGTGAAGTTTTTTTGTTGTTGTTGCTGATAACTTGCAGCACAGTTCCTTCAGCAGCTTGATGTTTGACAACATTTTTATACAGAATATTTTCCAGTTTTCAGTACTTTATAAACTAGCTTTTTTCACACACACAATTAAAAAATGGCTGAAGTGCACCATTTGATTTTTTTCAGGTTGGGTCTTTCTCCTTGAAGACTAGGCTCATGTATCATTTACCAATAAATAACACATAAATATATATAAAAAATCTTAGTTTAATTATTAAAAAGCTCTTTTTTTCCTTAAATTTGGAATTTCTGGTTCTAACCACAGCACTGAGAACCTAGGTCTACAGCTCCTCACTTGTGAAATTTACACTTGTGTAAAGGACCCATATAAGGGGATACTTTGGGAACGTAAGTGGTTCATAGAACTTAGACTAACCCTCTTGTTCAAGAGAATTTCATCCCTAAAAATTAAGAAGGAAGATGTCGTATTATTGCAAATTTCAGAATTACAGAGGCCAATAGGTCAAAAATACAAACATTTTTGATATCTTGAGACATTTCCCAGGTGCATCTAAAAGAAAGAAAAATATTTCTTGTATGAATAATTTTGCGTCTAATGGAAGATTTTCAAAAGCACAATGTGGAGCTAGGTATCCAACTCCTTTTGACTTTGCCCTTTGAAAATCATGCCCTAAATTATTTTGTCACTAGACCATAGAATGCTTTTCTACCCTGACTTTAATACAGGCTTCTGAGCCTTGGTTAAAAGTTATTCACAATAATTTTGAATTTTAATTGAATGAAATATGTAAGCCACAGGTTTCTCATGCACCTTTTCAGTTCTTTCATCAGAAACAAAAAAGGCAAAGATTTTTGTAGTCTCCTTCCTCTCTGAAGGGGAAAAACACTGGAGGGCTGATACAGATAAGTTTTTGTTTATTTTATCATTTCCAATATACCAGCAGAAGTAAATGCTATTCAAGGTGGATTAAGTCAGTGTGAAAGAATTTGGGATTATTAGTTATTTTTGTGAGTACCAGTATGGGACTCATTCTGTGAGGATTGCCAGAGCTGGAGAAGAAGTAGGTGGTGAGTGATACTGCAGGCAGTGTCCAGGTTATTTGCAGAGTAAGACTAAAGATCAGTGGATAAACATAATTATGATCTCTTGGTGAAAAACTCTAAGTAATAGAAGTAGTTATTTCACACTGTGGAAAATGGGAAATCATTAACTTGTATGAAAAAGAAAATTTAACAAGGAAGTGTATTGAGTTTGGTCAATCTATTTTTCATAGAGATAAATTATTCAACATTTTCACCATGCACTTAAAATGTAAATGTATAACGAAGGCCTGAAAGTTTTGTTTATTTGTTTTTAAAAAGGTGTGTGAGGGGAGTGACCCATGCTTGCTTTTTTTATATTCAAAATTCATGTCTTGTTTGTTCTGGAGAATTCTATGGCCAGAATTCCAGGAGCAGACATTTGGCACTCAGCACAACTCTGAGAAGAGCCCGCAAAGATGGCTGTAAGCCTAATACATAGTTTAGTTTGTGTGGGTCTGGAAACAAATTACGGCAATCACAGGGATGCTCTAAATTGTGCTATCTGCAGCAGTAGGCAAAGGGCCATTCCAACAGCAAGGAATGATCATTTATGTACACTAAGAAATAACTCATTACTGATAATAAGTGTCCACAATGGATTCAGATAATCAGTTTAACGTTAAATATGAAAAGAAAAAATCAAGTTCTGAACCATTTAGGAAACTTTAGTTAAACCCTAGAATGTCTCCAAAATTTGTTTATCAATAAGTGATCTTAAAATATTGGTCAAGGCAACCTAATGCACAGGAGGTGTCACAATAATGGCTCATATAGCTACTATGACCAATATGGCAATTTTCTGCAATATCTTTGGAGACCTTTCTGTAGGAAGTTTATATTACATTGTGGGCCAGAGATTATGTAATTCCATGGGGGAGGATGACCGCAGTTCCTCCAGGAAATAAGAAGAGTGGGGGTGATTAGACAAATTCAATAAGGTTTTAACACCTCCTGAGTAGTACCACCACCAGGAGAGATTCATATGTACTAGTTCAAACTGGATTCTCCCTAAACCAACAAGCAAATAAATGAAGTTTGGATAAACAGCCTGAGTTTAAATTGACTCAGGGATTGAGTCGGGCAAACAGACAGGACTTTCTGTTCAAGGGGGACCCCAATCCTTTCTGGAAGGCACAGTACTTCGGCTTATTAAGCCCCATAAGACTGATGGGTGAACTCAACTAAGCTTTTTAGCATGCATATAGGAACTTCTGCTGTTTTTATATGTTTTCTCTGTAATGCTTTCACCTTAATGATAAATATGCTTGCTTAGAAAGAGCTGTGTGGTAACATGTGACTGCTGGCAAGTACAGCTGTTCATAGTCTTCAGAGAGGAAGGCAGTCTGGCTTGCTGGGGATATCCCAATGTAATCAGAACTGTGCAGACTGGAAAAAAATCCCAGCCAAGAATGACAGAGACATGGATCTGTGCCCAAGAGACATGATGGCTGTGGAGCTGGGAGCCTAGAGTGGGAGTCCTTGGTGGAGCATGGAGGGGGAATATTGGTGCAGTTGCCCTGAACTGTGACAACTAAAATTTAGAGCAAAATGACAGACTGGGATATAAAAAGTTTCTCAAACACAAAGTGAAACAAATTGTATCTCTATAAAAAAGATTAAAATCAAGTAATTAACAACACTTTAATTTAGCTGAAGTGAGGGAAGGACAAGGAACTGGCTCTTTTAAAATCTCCCAATTGCATAATGGAGAGTTCAGTCCTGCCCACTTTGAAGTTAATAGCAAATTTCCCTTGGACTTCAGAGGGAACAGTATTGAGCACTTGTGCAAGGAGATGAGTCTCATTCCAGACTACCTTCCAGGTTCAGTATACAATTATTAGGGCAGATGTGTAGTCTTTGTCCACTAATTAATGCAGCTAGCTAGATGCCAGGAGACTTGGTTTCTTATCTTAGGTCTGACTGGCTATGTGACTTTGGACCAGGACCTGATACTGTAAACCTTTGTGATGAGTTCTTACTCGTGATTGATTTTCTAGCATGAGGCCCTTAACCACTTTAGGCCTGAATCCTGAAATCAATTTCCACTTAAATCAATGTCCACTGAAATCAATACCTGAGAGAACCTATTTCCTCACCAGTAAAATGCCTTATATGCCTACCTCACAGTCTTAATTGGTCCTGCTTTGAGCAGGGGGTTGGACTAGATGACCTCCTGAGGTCCCTTCCAACCCTGAGATTCTATGATTCTATGAATCAGGTAAATTATGTTGAGATCCTTGGTTCAAACATAGCAGGCATTATGTAAGTGCTAGTTTAGAGGAATCTTGGGCAACAACTGTGGTTAAGTGAATGGTACTTCTCCACCTCAGACAAAAAGCAGCCTCTGTTATATTTGGATCCAGCAGAGAAAGAGATGGACACAGATACAGAGAGAGCTGATAGAAACAGAGGTGTCTGCTGTGCTTGCTTTATTGTTCTAGCTGCAAAAATAAACTAATAAAAAGTGAGGTTTTGCGTGAGGGAGGGGGGAAGCACTTAAACATTTAAAGAGACAGGACATCACATTTATCCACCCTACCTTAAAAAACTTTCCAAACACATATGTATTATCACAGGGGTCTGCAACCTCTGGCACGCGGCTTGCCATGGTAAGCACCCTGGTGGGCCGGGCCAGTTTGTTTACCTTTTGGCGGATCGCAGCTTCCTCTGGCCACGGTTCGCTGTCCCAGGCCAATGGAGGCTGCGGGAAGTGGCACGGGCCAAAGGATGTGCTGGCCGTGGCTTCCCACCACCCCCATTGGCCTGAGACAGTGAACCGTGGCCAGAGGGAGCCGCGATCAACCGAACCTGCTGATGCAGCAGGTAAACAAACTGGCCCGGACCACCAGGGTGCTTACCCTGGCGAGCCGTGTGCCAGAGGTTGCCGACCCCTGCACTAGGGATTGAACTGGGGGTCATCAGAGCTAAAACATGAGCTGTTATAGCTTGAGCTAAAATCTCATTGCTAGGGAGTATACCAAGTCATATCCTCTATGAATCACCATGGGGGAACTGTAACACACTCACCAGTTGGTAACATATTTGATTTCACTAACGTAAATTAACTGAAAATTAGATATTATATTTATTATAATAAATTGCAGAATTATTAATATTAAACATGTAGCTCTCTGACTCAATCTTTATTAAATTAAAAATAAAATACAGCATCTCCTCCAGCAGTCAAACTATACTATGAATTAGTGGGTAGTGAACCTTCCGCTATAACAAGTACACAGATAATAAAATATTTCTGTGCTTTTTTGCTATCTGATCTTTTAATTATTTCAGAAAGTTCAGATAAAAAGTTCTTCTAACTGACTTACTTTATTTTACACTGTGGAGTGCTTTAGAGGGCCTGGTGTTCTTGGGGGTTCTGTAGGGAAATAAGTAGTGTAATAAAATTTGATAATGACTGCTGAAGGTGTTTTATTTTTAAAATGAGCCATAAACTTGAGCTTCACATGGAAAGGAGTCACACATCCATTCCAGAATAAAGGCCCAATCCTGCTTCATTTAAGTCATTAATTATAATGGAAGGACCTGATGTTCATCACCTTCCCAGGTCACATGTGTGGAGGAGAGACATGGAATGCTCACTATGTACTTGAGTTCATACTGTTCTATCTGTAGTGAAGGAGAAGCCATGAGTAAATCCTTCAGAAATAAATCGATGTCTCTCATTCAGCTACAATATAACAGCATGTGGTAAAGAACCAGACATCAATTGTTCCTTAAAAGCATTGAAGTTAGAAACCATCAACCTTTAAAGTAGTGAAATTAGTAAAGTAGCTTTAATATCCTAGAAGACGATATATACCTTTCAGGCAATGCTTCATGGAGCCCCTCATCCTTCTTAGCAAACCAGGCATTGCCCCAAGAGAAGATACACATATGTGGGGCTCCTGCAGAGTCCACAACAGAGTTCTGAATTGCTGACTTCGTCTGGTCATCAGGAGGGAAGGGGTGGAAGATGTGACCTCCAGTTACCCTGGCAACTCTCCTCCTGCAACCAATGGGAATAACCAGCAGCAAATAGAGGGCAAAAGCCAGCCAGGCAGCACTCAATCAGTTTCTGACCTGTGAAGAGCTCTGGAAGCCTGGGAAAGAAGGAGAAAGGCTATAAATAACCCTGTTTTCCCTCCGTCATGCTGTCTGGAGTGGCTCATGACCATGAGTGCCTACCTCAGGGCACACTGTCAGAAAACAGGGGAGACACCCCAAACTGATGGTGTATTCTATAATTAGATTTCACTAAGACAGTAACAAATGTGACTGCCCAGATCACTATCCCAGTCTTGCCCTGGAGTCACAGACAGTCCCCTTTAGACTAGGGGTCAGCAACCTTTGGCACGCAACTCACCAGGGTAAGCACCCTGGCGGGCTGGGCTGGTTTGTTTACCTGCCTCATCTGCAGGTTCGGCCAATTGTGGCTCCCACTGGCCGCGGTTCGCTGTCCCAGACTAATGGAGGTGGCAGGAAGCCGCGGCCAGCACAACCCTCAGTCCGCGTTGCTTCCCGCCACTCCCATTGGCCTGGGACGGCGAACCGCGGCCAGTGGGAGTCACGATCAGCCGAATCTGCGGACGTGGCAGGTAAACAAACTGGCCTGGCCCACCAGGGTGCTTACCCTGGCGGGCCACAGGCCAAAGGTTGCCAATCCCTGCCTTAGACTCTTCAGTCCATCTTGCTGCCCACACAAACTGGTATAAGTGATGATAGTCACTTATACCAAAAATCACACCACATTCAGGCCATTTTCCAAAAGCCTGTCCCAATGTGGTGAACCCTAGGAAAGTGTCCAAAAAATTCAAGGCTGTATGCACTGAGCAGCCGATGGAAAATTTCAAAGAGTCCAGGAAAAAGAGTATGATGAGTCCCGGAACAGTAACTACTCCTACAACATTCAAGTTCTGAAGGCCCAGCTATGGTCTTCACTCAAGAACAAATACACCTAACAGACTTTGTGGGACCAAGGCTGACGTGGACATGGGTATTGAAGGACATTGTTGCTGAGCTATTTTGAACAGTGAATCACAAGTTACCCTTCTGTTCCAGCTATTTTATGTGAGCCATTTAAAGCATCTGACCTTTTATCCTCTAGAAGGACTTGCTGTGAATCAAGCGGGAATTAGATGAATCATCTTTACATATCAAGGATAAATCAAGGTACAGCAGAGTACCTTGATTTATCCCAGAAGTTATCCCAGAGACGTGACTGGGATAACTTCCAAGATTCAGACTTCAGCCTTTGTGTGTCCAGCTATGGGAAACAAGAGTCAAGTACCTCTGATAATTGGGACTAACTTGAATATGTTTGGGTTATTAGCCAAGAAAAGTAAGGAAATGGCAGGCCCATAGGATGGCAGGCTGAGGTACTCAAAGTAAACACTTTATGTTTGCAAGCTTACTGACTGAAGGAGATGGAGATGGCCTTCAGTCACGAAGGATCTGTTGGGCAGAACTGTAAAGGTAAAGGTTCACCTCGGACCCTACTGCTGGACAAGCGGAGATGATGGATGACGCGAAGCATCAGATAATGATGGTGAAGGTCCCAGAGAATGACAGTTTACCTCAAGAAGTGATGGTCCATTGAGGAATAATAACTTTGTATTAATCATTTGCATGTTCCAATGGCTGAGTCTGCTCATTCTGTTACTATCAAACCAGGGACCTCAATAACCCATATCTACAGAGATGAGATTATCAGTGAAACCTCTCATCATCCTGAGATGCTGTTTGATGCCTGCTGCCTGAACTTGATGCCTGAAGTTTAATGCCAGCTGCCTGAACTTTGGAAATTCCCTTGTGCCCAAGGACTGGAAAGAACACCTGAGACAGAGGTTGGCCCAGAGAGCAGATGTATTCTTGCAACAAAAATGGGATGTTGGACATGCTTGTGGAGTAGAATATCAAATCCTGATGTATGATAAGACCCCCTTCCTGGGAGAGTTCCTGACGATTTGGGCCTGTGGATGTAGAAGATGTGAGAAAGCATCTTCGGAAGCTCAAAGCTTCTGGAATAATCCAGGAATCCAGGAGCCTACTTGCATCTCCTATCGTGATAGCCCATGAGAAGAACCATGATATGTGCACATATATGGATTATTGCATCTTGAATAGACAGATGATTCCTGATTGATACACTATGCCCTGGGTGGAAGATACCTTGGATTGCCTCTTCAAGAGCAAGTGGGCTTTGGTCCATAATCTGAGAAGTGGGTATTAGTAAATATCCATGGCTTCTGAAGATAGTGAGAAAACAGATTTTGTTCACTGGGCGTTTATTAGTTTATATCAGGGGTTGGCAACGTCTGGCACGCGGCTTGCCAGGGTAAGCACCCTGGTGGGCCGGGCCAGTTTGTTTGTCTGCCGCGTTGGCAGGTTTAGCCGATTGCTGTTCCCACTGGGTGCGGTTCGCCGTCCTAGGCCAATGGGGGCTGCGGGAAGCGGCGCGGGCCGAGGGATGTGCTGGACGTGGCTTCCCGCCCCCCCAATTGGCCTGGAGCAGCCAATGAGAGCTGTGATCAGCCAAACCTGCCGATGAGGCAGGTAAACAAACTGGCCAAGCCTGCCAGGGTGCTTACCCTGGTGAGCCGCATGCCAGAGGTTGCCGACCCCTGGTTTATATATATGCCCCAAGGTACAAGTGGAGCCCCAGCAATTTTCCAGAGGTTGATGGAGTCATGAACTTGCTGGAAGTATTGGTTGATTTGGATGGTTTTATTTATTTTTTGGGAGACTCTCGAGGAACATAATGATCATCTTAAAGTGCTTATTTGTGTCAGCACCAGCAGACTCAAATTGTCCTTAGATAAGAGCCAATTTGGCCAGTCGAGTGTGAAATATAATGGGTACGTTTTCTTGGAAGAAGGAGTAGCAGCAGATTCAGATAAGGTACAGGCTCTCAAGACCAGGAAACCTGAAATAACAACCAGAGTTTCCTAGGATCCTTGGGGCATTATAGGCATTTTGTGAAGGGATATTCAATGATTGCCCATCCACTGAATGCACTGATTCAAGTTTACCTTTAATATTGAAAAAATAGGAAGCCCTGAAAAGCCAGAAGTACCATACCATGAGGTATCTGAATCTTTTGGAAACAGTTGGACTGCAGCCTGTGAACATCCTGTCCATACTCTGATTGACAGTTTGATGAAGACCCCGTTCTTGCCTTTTGTGACTCCAGGAAGCCCTTCTTGTTATATGTAGGTGTCTGCACGGACTGTTTGGGTGGAGTATCACGAGCATCCTGATGGATATTGATGTATGGCTTATGCCAGACAAAGTCTAATTGCCTATGAGAGAAATTGACCAGTGCATAAATTAGAGTTCTTTGTTCTGAAGTGAGCCTTTGCAGAAAAGTTCCATGATTACTGTTATGACACACAATTTGTAATCAGGAGTTACATCCTGACATCTGTGAATTTTGACACAGAAGGACACTGGTGATGAGATGTTATAGTCATGCATGATTTCATGCTGCAGCATCACTCTGGAAAGACTAATATTGATGCTGACACCGTGTCTTGCCAGCCATATGATCATCATCCTCCAAATGATGAACAGATAAAGATAGCTGCTTCTGGAGTGAGCATGTTGTGTAAGATTGCCAAGGCAAAACCTAATCTGACTACTGCTAACCTGCAGTAGAGCTGGAGATGTTTTGGGAGCATCCTCTGAACCCCTTTCTGAAGTCTGTTCCCTTGTTGTGAACCTAGATTTGATATGACTGCCTTAGTTGAACCATTAGGAGTTGAAGAAGGCTCATTTATCTGACACCTGCATCAGAGACATTGCCCTGACCAAGCTACAAGGGAACTTGTCATCATAGGTGAAGAGCAAACACGCTAACACATTGTTAATATTGAGGAAATGGGAAAAGCTGATCAGTCAGGGAAGAACTTTGGCATTTAATAGCCATTTTAGGCACTAAATACATCATTTAAGCGCCATTGAGATCCTCAAAAACCCTGCTCAGCTGCCCCAAAAACCTGAAGGGGCCTATGTTTCAGCTGGTGTGCATGCACAAAACCATCTAAATCCTCATGGTGCCAAGCTGCTCAGCACTGTAGCTCAAATTGAAGCACCAGCAGGATTCAAAAACTAGGCATTCCACTACCTATCTTGCCTGCAGGGCCTGCTTAGCATTGCAATGCCTAAGTCTCTTTGTAAATGTAGCACATAGTCCCTCCTCTTACAATATGAGAAATAATATTGTCTGTTACAATTACCAAGAAAGAACAGACTTATAATATAAGCACTGAATCTGCAAGGATCCAGAATGGGTTAAACTTTACATTATTTCTTGTTCTCATTACAATCACTGTCATAAGGATTAATGGTGTGCCATTTTCATTTCAAATTACAGTCTTTGTCACAGAACTAAGGCATCAGAATTTTATTGACTCGTATATTCTGTGAATTATAATAGTGTACTACTACACTGACCTTTACAATATTCTGCTATTTGATTGGCTGGACTTTCAACTTATCTTCCTGTTTATAGCCTCATGTGACTCTGTGCAGATTCAGATAATGAAGGTATAGAAGCAGATGCTAAACATCTATTCCAAATATGTCAGGGCTGACAGAAGAAGAGAAAATGCTGAAGCATTTACATGGCTTGTAAATCTGTTTATTCTCCAGACACCAACTTTCCAAGTTATTCTCGGATATTTCTGTCCTTTTCTAATATGCTCCAGAGAAAGCATGAAGATTTCTTATCCAACATTTTCTAAAAGGAAATTATATGTTGACTATAGAATGCTAAAATCTAAACAATTTTCCTCTATTTTAGTGTAATCAAGGTGACAGTAAAATATCTTCTTTTGGGAAAAGATCTTGAACTATCATATCTCTCTTCAAGCAGGTGAGCATCTTACCTGTCTTTGGTAAGATTGCATCTTGTCTTGACTGAATGCTTTGGATTTCTTTTAGTGTTCTTAACATTATTTTAACTAACCTTCTGGCCCCCTATAATATTTGTAGTTCAGTCCCATTCATTTTAAACTAATACCAAAATAATCCTGTTTTTAATTTAAAAGGAAAAAAATATGACTAAAATGCTAGGATCTTTCCTAATATTTACTTATCATGAAATTAACCAAAAGTAGCTTCCACAATTAATTAAAAACTTGAATCCATCTCTTCTTCCTTGCAGGACTATCTATTGAATCATTAATTTAGTTGTTGGGCATTTTTTTGTTTTTACGTAGGCTAAGAAGATGCCTCAATATACAGTCCTCTTTAAAATTCTTGTTTATAAAGTATAGACTTTACATTACATCAAGTTTCTGTCTTTGCTTGTAGATAACAGAGTAAAACTTCAGAGCAATAATTATTATGCTAATTGTGAAACTCCCATATATCTCTTTAGAAATGTGTTTTGAACAGCAATGTAGGGAAGCAAGGCCAGCCTTAGGGAAAATGGTGCCCTGGGCAAACTTGTATTTTGGTGCCCCTGACCCCCACAGGCACTCTGGGCTCCCCCAATCACCCCTAGCCTCTGCTGCCTCCTCCCAGTGCTTAATTTGTAATGAAAGAGGTGCCAGTGCTCAGCCCTTGCAAGCCCCAGCACAAATTAAGCACTGAACAAGAAGCCTGCAGTAAAAAGTCCAGTGAGGAGGTTAGTATCAGGCAGGGATCCACAGCCAGCCAGCATCTCCCTGGTGCACCCTTTGTCATCAGTACTCCTGTGGAGCTTCTGGCAAAATAAAAAGCTGCTGCCCTACATAGAATCTCTGAGGGGAGGTGGCAATGAATCCCCTCTGGGATGTTGCAGCCCTCCCTGACACAAAGAGGTGTGATTTCACCTCCCTGTACCAGAAGGAGGTGAGTCTGGCATATTGTCTGATTAAGGGTATGGCTACACTTGAGAGTTGCAGCGCTGGTGGAAGCTTTCCAGCACTGCAATTAGTAACTGTCCACACCTGCAGGGCACATCCAGCGCTGCAACTCCCTGGCTGCAGTGCTGGCTGTACACCTGGGTCTGCTTGAGGTATAACGATTGCAGCGCTGGTGCTGCAGCACTGCTCATAAAGTGTGGCCACACACCAGCGCTGTTATTGGCCTCCAGAGTATTAGGAGATATCCCAGAATGCTTTTAACTAAATTACTTTCTTTGTTTTGTTATGATGCCTCTCTTTGTTTTGTTGTGAACTTGGGGCTCTGGGAGCTGCTTATCTAAAAAACAAACACAGCTCCTGTTTGCTCTGATCAATCTGTAACTGACTGTGAACAATCAGTTGAGATAACCCACTACCTTGCTGTGAATGAGGCAGGCAAGGGGATGAGTGTTTGCTTGAGGAGAGAAACAGCGGGGGCAGGGAGGAGAAAGGGAGTCCCTTGGAGCAGCTGCTTATCTGGTCTGCAGGCTGTTTGCAGTTAAGAGTAAATGAGGGGTCGGGGAAATTTTCAGATTTTGCAAGGCAGGGAGCTGATACACAGTGTCGGCTCCAAAAATCCACACTCTCTCTCTCCCCCACTCCCTGTCACACTCCACCCCACCCCGCTCTTTTGAAAAGCACGTTGCTGCCACTTGAACACTGGGATAGCTGCCCACAATGCATCACTCCCAACAGCGCTGCAAATGCTGCAAATGTGGCCACACTGCAGCGCTGGTAGCTGTGAGTGTGGCCACACACCAGCGCTTTTCCTACACAGCTGTCTGAAGACAGCTGTAACTCCCAGCGCTGCACACCTGCAAGTGTAGCCATACCCTAAGATGAAAGGGATTACCTCATCCATGCATCTGAAAAATAGCGACACTTAATTCACTGGCCAGAAATTTCATGGGTGGACCTCTGTGCTGTCATTGAACCCGTGTTTAACTCAGCTAATGGTGGGTTTGATGGTACAGGATTGGACCCTATATGTAACCCCCCACACCCAATGTCCCCTTTTTACAATCCATTTACCACAGCCCAGAAGTAAGAAAAGATTCTTTAAATCCTTATTTGTAGCTTTGAAGCACCTACCAAATAAACATTCCCACCATTTTACAGTCCCTTTTGTGTTCAGTAGTTAGCTGCATTCCACTTTAAGATGAGAGGTGTTACCTCTAATTACACAGGATAGTTTCCATTCTTTTAATTTCTTAATTAAATGTTATTTTGTCAAACTTTCTGGAATGGCTCAGAATTGCATTCTGTGTTTGGATGCTGTGCCTTAGTTCCCTTTGCTGTAAAATGGGAATAATAAGGTTTGTCTGCCTGCCATATGGAATTTAAAGATTACACTGAGATCTGTGGGACAGGAACTGGGTCACCTCAGTGGTTTGTATGAAGCCTAACACAATGGGGGCTGCTACTGATTATGGTCTTTGGGTCCCACTATAACATTAGTCAGTTATTGAGATGCTCGCTGGTGATAGCTGAAAGGGACTTACTTAGTGGCAGAGGCGGATTAAGGTTTCCTGGGGCCCTGGGCCAGAGCAAGTGAGGGGCCCCTCCCCATCCCTTTCATCTGCAGCCCTGCCCACAGCTCCACCCCTTTCTGCCCTTTACTGGGGCCCACCCCTGTTCCACCCGGCTCTCCCCCGTTGCACCCCCCACTACAGCCCCACAAACCTTTTTGCTCCTCTCTGCCCCCCCCCCACTGCAGCCTCAAGACCAGAGAAGATCTGTCCCTGAACCGCAATCCCAGGGTGCAGCGTGAAGTGAGAGCTCCTCCAGTCCCAAGGCCGCAGCGGGGGTCCGGGTAGGGTTACCAACTTCCTGATTACAAAAAACCAAACACCCTTGCCCCGCCCCCTGCCCCAACCCTTCTCCGAGGCCACGATCCTGCTCACTCCATCTCCCCTCCCTCAGTTGCTCACTCTCCCACACCCTCACTTACTCGCTCATTTTCATTGGGCCAGGCAATGGGCTTGAGGTGAATGAGGGGGTGAGGGCTCCACCAGGAGGTTAGGGCCAGAGATAAGGGGCTTGGGGTGCAGGAGGGAGCTCTGGGTTGGGAAGGCAAGGGGTTTGGAGTGTGGGAAGGGGCTCCAGGCTGAGGTTCGGGTGCGGGGCGGGGTGAGGGCTCCAGCTGGAGGTGTGGGCTCTGGGGTGGGGCCGGGGACGAGGGGTTTGGGGTGCAGATGGGTGCTCTGGGCTGGGGCCGAAGGGTTCGGAGGGTGGGAGGAGGTACACAGCTGGGGGGAAATTTGGGGTGGAGGGTGCAGGTTCCAGGCGGCACTTAACCTCAGATAACTCCTGGAAGCATCAGCATGTCCCTCCTCCAGCTCTTACGTGGAAGCACAACCAGGCAGCTCTGTGCACTGCCTCATCCTCAGGCGCTGCCCCCACAGCTCCCATTGGCCGCAGTTCCCAGCCAATGGGAGAGTGGAGCCAGTGCTTCGGGCAGGGGCAGCGCACGGAGCCCCCTGGCTGCCTCTGCACCTAGGAGCCAGAGGGGGGACATGCTGCTGCTTCTGGGAGCAGTGCGGAGCCACGGCAGGCAGGGAGTCTGCCTTAGCCCAGCTGCGCCGCCAACCAGATTTTTAACAGCCTCATCAGCAGTGCTGATCAGAGCCCCAAGGGTCCCTTTTCAACTGGGCATTCCGTTTGAAAACTGGACGCCTGACAACCCTAGGTCCGGGTGCTGGGGCTTCCCCTGTTACCTCCCTGCACTTCTGCAGGGGACCAGGGTGAGAGCGCTGGGACTTCTCCCGCCCTGCCAGCCCAGCGCTTCTGGCAGAGAGTGCGGTCAGGCTTCCTCTGCCGTCCCCGGCTTCTACTGGGGACAGATCGGGCCGGGAACTCGGGGGTGGGGCATCTTCCTCCATCCCACAGCTTCTGAATGGGATAGGGTTGGGTTCCGCTGATGGGGCTGCCCCATCCCATGGCTTATGCTAGGGACAGGGTCAAGGGAGTGCTGTGGGGGTTCCCCCATCCCACGGCTTCTGCGGGGAAGGGGCCAGGGGACTTGAGGGCTTCCCCCACCCCACCTACTGGGCAGTAGAAGCCAGGGGCCTCCCAGTTGACCAGGAGCCCTGAGCACGGGCACCATGGGTCCAGTGGCTAATCTGTCACTGCTTAGTGGGTGGGATGTTAGTGGAGTACAGGCCGATCTCTGTGTTGGCTAACAGCACAGCCTTCATTCCCCGTGAGCTTAGCACCTATTGGCAGAATTTGCAGCACAACAATGTCACACACATGTCCTTGAAACTGAAACCGCTAGAGGAAATGCCAGCTTCTCTTCTCAGAGAAAGGTGAGGGTGCTCCCTGCTTTTCTGACGGCAGATGGACCCCTAGACCCAAATAGCTGCTTGTAGCCCCCCACCCACACCCTTCTTCAGCTCCTCCTCCCCCAGGATCCTTGTCTCAGGGACTGTTCTCCCTGAGTTGCTCCTCCCACCCTCACTTCCCCCTCCCTCAGGGCACAGCCCTATGTCCTCATCTCTCTATTCCCCTGGAGATTGACTCCCCTTTTCCACCCTAATGCCTGCCCCCCCACACACACACACACCCAGGTTCCAACACCTCCCATGCAACTCGGGCCCCTATGCTCCTTCCCACTACCACCACTGGGGTCCCTGTGCATCCCCTCTCCCATCTTGACTGACCCCTCCTTCTCTGCCCCACCCTCAGAAGCCCGGCTCATTGTCCCTAGCAGGGGCTGATCCCCTTCTCTTTGCCCCAGGCGAGTTAAGCCTCCTGCATCGGCCCTGCTGCCATTAGACCCTAGGAGGTTAGGCTGTGTGAGCTCCCTTCTTCAGAGCTGTCAGATTCAGTTTGAATCTCCAACTCACTTCCCAATGGAAGAGAGCACTTGAGGGACTGGGGCAAGGTCTGCCTCTGAGAGTGGCCAGGACACACACCCTCAGCTCCTAATTGGACGAGCCAGTCCCCTTCTCCTAGTTTTCCCATGGGGTCCCACTTCTGTCACTCCTGATTGGTAGTGCTCCAGATAAGAGTTCTTCCTAGAGTGTATGCCACAAGCAGACCTGCAGTATGAAACTTAGGGGGCAGCATTGCCCACTGCCCTCCCTAAATGGCACCCCTGCCTCTGTAGCTGCTGTCACCCACTGTTCCAGGCACTCCCCTGCCTGCCAGCAGTGTGCACTACTGCATGTGCATGGTGCCTCCCTGACCAAGGATGCCCACTCCTATGGCTGACCCTGTAGGAAAGCCCACAAATAACAGAACAGGCTACAGGCCCAGCACTTCTCTGTTCTTGTTTCAGCTGAGAATCATTGTAATTCTGGGAGTTATAGTTTCTGGTGCTGATGGGAGTTGTAGGCCTCATAGCAATGTATACTGGGAAAGAGAAAAATAAGGAACTCCCTTTTCCCAAAAAGATGGAAGACTGAGCAAGGAAAAAGACCTGTTATGTGTCTCTGTACAGTGAGAGAGAGAGAGAGAGATCTGATCCAATTGACCAGAAAAGCCTGACAGAGGCTTTTTGAGGAAGCCATTAAGGAAGGATTAAAAAGGACTGCTAATTGGCTTGGTATAAGGATAGGGTGACCAGATAGCAAGTGTGAAAAATAGGGACGTGGGTGGGGAGTAATAGGAGCCTATATAAGAAAAAGACCCAAAAATCAGGACTGTCCCTATAAAATCAAGACATCTGGTCACCCTGTAGGGAACCCATGCAGCCTGTGCAGGGCTTGTGATTTAATTAGTGTAGATTACCTTCTATTGGTTGTTGCCTACCAGAGACCACTCATGCTAGCGACATAAGAACTCAGCAAGTGCCAGTCAGTCTCTGCTTAATGCAATGGCTGCCTGGGTCCTTACTTCCTTGGTGCTGTGTTGCATTCTCAGACTTAAGCCTGAGTCTGTTGTGAGTGTTATCCTGTTTCATGAGACTTGGTATGGTACTGTGAGGAAGGGGTGTAATTTTTGGCTTAAAGTCAGAGTAAGCCAAGTCTCAAGAGGAGAATTAAGGGACAAGAGGAAAGAAAAAAAGACTTTGGAAGACTTCGAGGTCAGACCTGACACCTTCTTCATTGCTAAGAGCCCCAGCCCTGGAATTCATGGGGGAGGGAGGGCAGAAGTTCACGTTTCATTCTGAGGAATCAGCTGTGGATCTTGCAGTTGTATTCCAAAAAATGGAGACGTGACACACCCTTAAGGAAGGGCTCTGACCCACTGGAAAAGATGGGGTGAAGGTTTGGTCTTTCAATTGGACTTTTTTTATACCAGAAAGTGTGCAGGTTGGTATAACTGGAGGGAAAAACAGCCAACCAGTGAGAGTGGTTGACCTGAAGGTATCACAGCAAGAGGTAAGAGATCCAGTCACACCATTTACAGAAGAAAAAATGTATATTAAATGGCCAATTTATAAGATGTGTTCAGTTTTGTGTTGTTAGCTATATATTGTTTTTCCTTGTTTTGAATGCTATTCCAGTGATTAAATTTAAGCTAAATATTTTTGTTGTACTGAAAGTTTAATGTCTGGCTCTGAGGCCTTTGTAACCAGTGATTGTTCTGGAAAGAGGGTAAACCAAGTCTTATTCTAATTCTCTAGTTTCAGTAATAGGGGGTTTTATTGTCTCCTGGATAATTAGAAATACCAAGGTAAAAGAAAACTCTTCTTTTCGGGGAAAGAGATACTTATTTCTATCATTATATTCTCTTTTCTCTGTTATAATTCCCTGTTCTTTATGTCTACATACAGCTAACACATTGGCCAGCATATTGTAACTAATTTTCTTATTTTAGTTCCAAAGAATGTGGTAATCTCTGGAAAGAGAGCATCGGGGTAAGGTGCCTTTCCCACAAAGGGCAGAAGTATGAAGTTGAATTGGGAATGATTTTACAGAAATAGAAACACTTTTAAGATGACTAAGTGATGTCAAGTCCTTCAATACTGCCTGACACCCAGGTAGATTGGGCAAAATGCTCCTGCATTCAAATAGAAACATAGCACTTAAAAGAATGCTGTCAGAGTCCATAGCAGCAGAGTCAATGCTGTAAAAGCAGACAGGGTTCTACATTATGCAGTGTTAGATAACAGAGGCACATAGAATCAAGTAAGGTATAGGGCACTGGTAACTGGGTGAAATATAATGGCCTGTGATATGTAGGAAGTCAAACTAAATTATCTACTAGTGCCTTCTGGCCTTCATCTCTATGAATCTATAAAAACCATTGACCAGTCTAGTCCAGTATCCTGTTTCCAGTAGAGGCAAATACTTGATGCTTTTGAGGAAGAGGAAAGACTAAGCAAGCAAATTGTACAGGACTAAACATGCTGAAAAATTCCTTCCTGACCCTGCTAGAAATTGACTTTTCTCATGTTAATAGAGTTATTAATTCTTAAATGCAGCCAGTGTTTGGCTTGATGAGTTCCCTTTTAGAGTGAGTTACATAGGTTAAATCTATGCTATATAATTATTTCTGTTTTATTGATTCTAAATTTACTAACCTTTATTTTCAGTGTCCTGTTATTGCCAAATTAAGAAGCAAGAAACACGAAGTTGTGCAGCTCACGTTCCATAGAAATGAGCTTGGACTGAACATCCACATTGTGCACTTCATAGTACCTTTCATCAGAGGTTTTCAAAGTACTTTAGAAGCACTTACTAATATAGCCTGTGAGGGTGGTAGGTGATTATAAGGTTCATTTCACCCACCACTGAAATGCAGAAACTGTTCAACAATGCATAGGAACATTACACAACAATTTAAAACAGCAAGTGAAGAATACCATATCCAGTTGAAACCACAGGAAATGTAGGTAAGCAAAATGTAATTACCCAAGTTAGAATTGAGCCGGGACAATGGGAATTACTCTAACAAAATGTGACATAGGATCTTTAATCACCTGTTTCTCAGTTCTATATGTAAAAGGTGGCACATTGAGCAGCACAGTGCTCCTTAACAACAGAGTATTTATGCAGAGTTAGATTCTTTCTGGAATGATACTTGGGCATACAGTGGAGTAGAAGGCACAAGGGGCTAGATAAGGCAACCTCTGGCATCCCTCAGCTCATGGCACTTCCTGCCGCCCCCATTGGCCTGGGACGGTGAACCGCGGCCAGTGGGAGCCGCGATCGGTTGAACCTGCTGACGCAGCAGGTAAACAAACTGGCCCGGCCCGCCAGGGTGCTTACCCTGGTGAGCCGCGTGCCAGAGGTTGCCGACCCCTGGGCTAGATTCACAAAAGGACGTAGGCACCTAATTGCCGTGCTAGGTGCCTAAACCAAGAATCAGGCCCCACTAGGATTCACAAAGGCCCAGCTCAGCTGCCCCACAAACACTGTAGGTGACTAAACTTACTCTGTGCCTGAATTTTTGCGATCAAAGTTCTTTGGGAACCTACATGCATGCGCACTGCAGCCTCATGCCAAGCCTTCAGATGCTTAAGCCCCAGAGCAATTCACAAGCCAAGGGAAGATAGTCATTCCTCTGCCTACCTTACGTGTGAGACCTGATCCGGTAAGTGAACAACAGGATTGGGGCTTTATAGACAAGTTTATATAAAGTGATCGGAGGAGAGGGGAGAGGACAACCTCCCTCAGAATTTTTAGCCCAGTGGTTAGGGTACTCAGGAGATGGCTGGTTCAAATCCCCTTTCCACCTTAGGAGAGAAGGGATTTAAACAGGAATCTATGAGCTCTCTGGCTATAGGATATTCTGATGTGGGACTCCCTCAATCTCTCAGTTGAATATATTCCAGTGTGGATTAAATAATAATAAAAAAAATCATTGGGCAAGAGAGAGAAAGCAAGCATGAACATGACAGGTTGTGTATCCTGGTAGTTCCAGCGCTTGCACAGGAGGTGGCAGATCCAGTGCATTTTTTAAATTATTTATCCACAGTGGATCAGTTTGAAAAAGAAGAACTGAGGGAGCTCCACATTAGAATATCCTATAAGCCTAGTGGCTAGAGCACTCACCCGAATGGTGGCAGATCCCTGTTTAAATTCCTTTTCCTCCTCAGGTAGAGAGATTTGAACTAGGAGGTCTCCCACATCGCAGATGAGTACCCTAAACACTGAGCTAAAAGTTACAAAGGAGGTCTTCTTCCTTTCCCCTCACTGGATTCTTTCTAAAATGGCATCCATGCCTAATACCATGAGAGGGTTTGCAAATGAGAGTTACTAACAGGGAAGCACTTCCCCTCAGTCTCGACTTAAGCGCCTTTCTCAAAGAGTCGGGTGGATGTTAGCACACCCTCCTCACCTTGGTAACTCATGTTGCCTAGCTTAGGCAGGGAGCTGCCTAGCGTGCTGGCTTTTTTGAATTCCATTCTGATGTGCTGTCTCTCTTCATTATATAAGATCCTTGGCACCAAACTCAGGCTTTATGAATCCCAGTGATTTTTTTAGGACCCTAAAAGTTAGGCATGGCAAATTCTTTTGTGAATCTAGCCCAAGGATTTTCTACCCCGCTTACATGACCCTTGCATTTTAGTAGCAACAAGAGGTCTGAACAAAGATTGCCGCACAACTGTGACAGATACTGTACTAACATACTATGAGAAAGTTACTGCCCTGAAAAGCTTACAGTCTAAGTAGACAAGACAAAGAACAAGAGGTGAATTGACTTGCCTGAGGTCATATAGGTGGTCTGTGGTGTAACAAGGAATAGAGTTATAGACTAACGTCTGTTAGTCTATAAGGTGCCACAGGATTCTTTGCTGCTTTTACAGATCCAGACTAACACGGCTACCCCTCTGATACATAAGGAATAGAACACCAGTCTCCTGAGAACTAATCCTGAGTATATACTCTTTACACTATGCTGCTTAGCTTGCCCCATGCCTTGATGCTGTTCCTTAGGGTGGTCCAAAATGGGTGATAGGGAATTATAAATAATTCATTGATCTAACCTGCACTAGCCTACAGAACAGGGCCAGCATGCATGGAGAATTAGGTTGTATCACATACATGCATGTTATAGTGGACATGCTATCTCTGTGCTCCAATGAGTTCAGGGAGAACATACCCTGGAATTCCTCCTGGAGTAGTGATGCTCCAAACATGTAGCTGTGTTTAACTAGCATGTTCTAGCCCGTAGAGGTTGAAGAGCAAACATACCCAAAGAACCTATATCTATGGAATACAGACAACTATTTTACTGTACAAATAAAGTAACTCTCTGATGCTGCTTTAATAAGTAATCACAGCACATCACATTCCTTAAGGGTTCCACCAAGCCATTGGCAAATAGTTGAATTTGCAAGATATTCCTTTGATACCTTTTATTTATTTCTAGGCATTTCTGTAGTGCTCATCATTGTAGTATCTGAGCACCTAAAAAATGTTAATGAACACCTGTCAACACTTTTGTGAGACAAGGGAGTATGAAGCCACCATTCAGAGGAGGTAACTGAGGCATAGAGAGATTATGTAATTTGCCTTAGGTCACACAAGAAGCAGAAAAGTGTGGAATAGAACTCAAATATCTTATGTCTGCCTTAGCCATCCTTCTCCCTTTAAAGACATTTTAAAATTACTTTTCAACATCTTGTTTTAAAAGTTCTGTGCCAGGGGTTCTCAAACTTCATTGCAACATGACCCCCTTCTGACAATGAAAATTACTACATGACCCCAGGAGGATGGGACCAAAGCCTGAGCCCTGCTGCCCCGGGTGGGAGTGTGAGCAAAGCCTAAGCGGTTCAGCCCAGATGGGAGGCCTGTAACCTGAGTCCTGCCACCCAGGGCTAAAGCCCTTGGGCTTCGACCCCGGACAGTAGGGCTTGGGCTTGGGCTCCAGGCACCACAAATCTAATGCCAGCCCTGGTGACCCCATTAAAATGGGGTCATGACCCATTTTGGGGTCCCAACCCACAGTTTGGGAACTGCTTATCTATGCTGTGGTCAAATGTTTCAAACTTGGGTACCTAAAAATGTTACTCTAAAGCCATATTTAGGCTGTGACACTTAAATAAAACGTGTCCTGATTTTTCAGAAGTGTTGAGATCCCTCAATTCTGAGTTTGGGCCTGTATATATCACCATTTGTATAATTTTTAGACAATATTTGATTCCGAGTTACTCTGAGGACATTTAGGATCTCTTATGTGATTGACAAGATTGAATGGTAAGGGACCCTCTTAGTGCAGATGGAACTCAATGAAATAGTGTGTGGTGGGTCATAAACAGCACAGTCCTCTATACAAAGTAGGAATCTTTTCACATAGTCTTTTAGAGTATAGAACTTGTGTATAGAACTTGTGAATGAGCTAGTTCACGCCTCTGAATCTTCCCATATGCAAAGGAAAAAACCCTAAATAATTGTATGACCTGAAAATGCTCTGTATGTACAGATAAGACAGGCATTTTGAGTACACAGGCTGAAACAAAGGAGCCTAAGTAATCATGTTCTAGATGGTATCTCATACAAAACAATACTTTAACTAAGAGAGTGGACTGGTGAGGAGAGCTAGTTGATTGAAATTTGTTGACAGAATTGTTTTCCCTGCAGAAAAAAGGAGTTTTGCCAAAACCAAACTCATTTTGCAGGTATCAGAGAGGTAGCCATGTTAGTCTGGTTCTGTAAAAGCAGCAAAGAATCCTGTGGCACCTTATAGACTAACAGACGTTTTGCAGCATGAGCTTTCATGGGTGAATGCCCACTTCGTTGGATGCAAGAGTGGAAATTTCCAGGGGCAGGTAAATATAAGCAAGCAAGAAGCAAGCTAGAGACAACGAGGTTAGATCAATCAGGGAGGATGAGGCCCTGTTCTAGCAGTTGAGGTGTGAAAACCAAAGGAGGAGAAACTGGTTCTGTAGTTGGCAAGCCATTCACAGTCTTTGTTTAATCCTAAACTGATGGTGTCAAATTTGCAAATGAACTGAAGCTCAGCAGTTTCTCTTAGAAGTCTGGTCCTAAAGTTTTTTTGCTGGAGGATGGCCACCTTAAGATCTGCTATTGTGTGGCCAGGGAGGTTGAAGTGTTCTCCTACAGGTTTTTGTATATTGCCATTCCTAATATCTGATTTGTGTCCATTTATCCTTTTCCTTAGAGACTGTCCAGTTTGGCCGATGTACATAGCAGAAGGGCATTGCTGGCATATGATGGCATATATTACATTGGTGGATGTGCAGGTGAATGAACCGGTGATGGTGTGGCTGACCTGGTTAGGTCCTGTGATGGTGTTGCTGGTGGAGATGAAAATTTCTTTGAATTTGATTTTTTTCAACAGGAAATAATGAAACAAAATGAAAATTTTAATTTAGTTTCAAAGTGAAATTTACATTCCATTTTTCTGAAAACTGAAAAAAAAATGGATATTTTATTTTTCTTATTTTGTCCCTGTACCTTTCAACACATTCTACTATTGAGTAGAAAGTTCAGATGACAAGGCCCAGTTCTAGTACAATCCAATTCCAGAAACTAAGAATCTGGGATCATAGTGTGATTTCTTTTCCAAGCACTGTCACTTACTAAATAAATTCATAAATTTTAGAGAATGCTTAAACTTTCATATCATTCATTCCATAGAGTTGCTGAGTAAAGTAACTAGACTCCAACAGAGTACTATTCAAACTCATTGCTATTTTTTTCAATTGCTGTCTTGTTCTAGCATCAATAGAGTTTTTTTGGTTTTGTTTCTGTTTTCCCCATAGTGGGCAAGGTATTCAGATTTCAAAGCCCAGTTACAATGCTTAATGTGCAATTCAAACAAATGAGAATCACTGCTGGGAAGGCAGAGGTAGGAGGTATCTTAAACTTGTAATAAGCTTCTAGCTGAAGAGTACCACATGTGGTGATTTCTCCCACAATCACAAAATGAAAACCAATAAGGTATTCAAATTGGATAGGTACTAAAGCCAGCATGAAATGTGTACCACAAAATCAAAAATCATATTAACTAGAAGCTGTTCAAAATGCAGTGCAAGATCTACCACAAGGAATAAATCACAAGGCATAAACCTATTTAACAGAGGTGAATTTTCATCCTTTCTTGGCTACACTCTAAGCCAACAATAAATTCAATTGTTGGCTGTCTTCCAAGAAACATGAGAAGTGAGAGAATGGTGCATTGCCATGGCTGCTCCTGGTTAAAAGGGCAGCTTCTTTGTTTCTAAACAGTTCATTCTTAATAATTTATCATAGTGGCAATAGAATATGCACAATGAAGGTACACCAAAGAACTGTTTGGCTCAGGGGACTACTGTTTAGATACAGATACTTCAACCTCTAAGTTGCTGGTACAAATAAGTCTTAATTACTAATGACTGAAAGCTGTTATCTTCTGACGGCTGTATAATATCCTCTGTGAAATGAGTCTAATGATCTCAAGTCCAGTTCCACTGCACTGGTATCCACAACAGGAAAAAAAAACAAAAAAGACCCCAAAGCTCAACTGCAACTGATTAGCGCCCTGGTTGACAGTATAAGTGGGGCAGTCGAGTATTGGATGGGCATGGGTGTGTAATTTCCCTCTCATTTTATAGGTGGTGCCTGAAGGTCAGGATTGAGGCACATTGCTGAAGCAGTGTAGGGAAGCTTGCCCTACTGCTACCTGCACTGCACTGCTTGGCAACAGACCCACTGAAGTCAGTGGTACATGACCAGATTCAGAAAGAACTTAAACCTGGCGACTCTCATATAGAATAGAGTCACAAGCATGCCTCAAAAAATTGAAAAATAAATAAACCTGTGAAGCACATTGCCCCCATTGAATCACCAGCCACTACACTAGCTCTGTTGTTGGCGGAAGCTCAGGGAATTTGGTTTTGGTATTTTTAAATTTGCATTCAGTCTGATTTGCAAGGAAAACAAATTTACTAACATTTCTTGGCAAACCAGCCATAGGGTGTTCCTGAAATTAACTTGGAAATTGACATTCTTGTCAATTTCACAGAACAGCAGCAGTGAGGCTATCAATTACACTGGGAGTCGGCAACCTCTGGCATGCACTTCCCGCAGCTCCCATTGGCCTGGAGTGGCAAACCGCAGCCAGTGGGAGCCGTGATCGGCTGAACTTGCCGACACGGCAGGTAAACAAACTGGCCCGTCCCGTCAGGGTGCTTACCCTGGCGAGCTGCATGCCAGAGGTTACCAACCCCTGAATTACACTTAGCTCCTGCATGCAGGGAGCCTGCCAGTCCTGGGAATCCTAACTAGAGCTGGGGCTCCTGGGGCTGTTAGTTGTGAAGCAGGCAGCCTAGAGGCCCCAAGAATCCCAGCTCCATGCAGGGCTCCTAAGGCTTCTACTACAGGGAAAGGAGCATGCTAGCTCCCAGAACAATGGTTGCAGCGAGGGGTCCAAAAACATAGCTCCTTGTCATGAAGCCTAGCAGCCTCAAGAATCCTGGCTCCAGATAGGGTTCCTACAGTTGCTGCTGCTGCAGAGTTTGGAGTCTGCCAGCCCCCAGAGCCCTGGATTGTTTTAGAGATCCAGAGGCTGGCAGGTTTCTTGTTGGAACTGTGGACACTGAAAAGCTGGCAGTTTTCCGCTGGAAACCTGACTGTTTTTCGTGAAAAGTTCTGTTGAATCTATAATAGATTCAGCAAAACATTCCACTACAACAAATCAGCATTTTCCAACAAAACTATATTTCATGGGAAAATTCCAAGCCAGTTGTAATTGTCGCCTCAGGAGAGAGTTATCACAGTGATAGGCATCTCTGAAATACCTATCCTTCAGAGGAGGAGGGATAGCTCAGTGGTTTAAGCATTAGCTTGTTAAACCCATGTTTGTGAGTTCAACCATTGAGGGAGACACTTAGGGATGTGGGGAGAAATCAGTACTTGGTCCTGCTAGTAAAGGCAGGGTCCTCAACTCAATGACCTTTCAGAGTCCTTTCTAGCTCTATGAGATAGGGATATCTCCATATATTATTATAGATTGAAACATGAAGGGTAAAATATGTGTAAAGTATAGAATACCTATAGACAACAGAAACTAGAATACACAATCTCTGCTAAATAAAATGGCATTTATACCTAAAAGATATTACAGCCACTAGCATTTCATAGTACATATTGGCAATCCTCAATATAATACAATACAACCATCCTTAGGGCTAAGTTATATAACCCTCCATGGAGTATGGAGTTATGTGTGGGTTGTTTTTTTAAATATTATATACACTTCAGTTTACTGATTTGATATTATCTTGCTTGGCTGCATAAAGTTAAATGAAAGGAGACCGTTGGGAGGAAGCAAAGAGGAAATGAAACAATGATAGAGACAAGGCTCCTAGAGGGAACAGTGAGAAGAGCGATCAGTTAGGGAATGCCCTGGATGAACTCCATCCAGGCTAGGAAGGTTTGCCTTTACTAGTCCCGAGCCTAGGATAAAAAGGGATATTCAACCATTACAGTCCCCAGACCTGGTAAAAGGAGCAGAGGTTGAATGGGTTGGCAGCAGTGGCTGGAGATGAATCTCTGACAGAAAGAAACGCAAATTGCAGTAAGCAGTCTGTCTCTCTCTCTCCTGAGATGGAAGTAACTTGGCTGAAAGTCTTACCAAAGCCCACAAAGAAAGATTAAGGTTTAGGTAAGGGGAAAAGATATGTTGGCTTGTATTGTTATTAACCTTTGGGTGAATAAATAATGCTTTGTTTTGAAGAAGCTGTGTCTGAGTCACTTGAATCAGCCGATGTCACAGGTTCCTAGAGGAAACTTGCGGATATTAAACCCAGTTGGGTGTGGCTGGTAAACGTTGGGGCTGCCGCCCAGCAATCCAATCTAGGGTGGTAAGACTGTGCAGTTCCCCTGAGGCATGGGTGAAGGTAGTGAAACCTGTCCTCTAAGGGATGCATTCAAGGGACCAAAAGGGGTCTAAAGCACAGTGTGTCCTATAGCAGCGGTTGGCAACCTATCGGCATGCGAGCTGATTTTTATTGGAACGCTGCTGCCTGCCGGGACTCTGGCAGGGAGCAGCATGCCAATAAAAATCCTGCCCAGCCCGGCGCGCCCTTCTCCACCCTTCACTACCCCCCATCTCCCTCCCCAAGGACAGGGGGCAGAATCTTTGTCATGCCGGCTCCCCTGCCTCTTCCCGTAGTGTGCTGGGTTCCTGCCCCTCCTCCGCCTCTCCGTCCCTCCCTGCCGGCCGATCACCTGAGGACCCTTGCAAGGAAGGGGATCGGGAAGGAGCAGAGTCAGTGTGCTCCCTGCTCTCAGAAGAGGCAGAGAATAAGCGGGGGCAGGGCCTTGGGGAAGGGGGGGTGGAATACGGGCATATTCCCTCCAGGCCCCTGCCCTGACCCCCTGACACACCCAACCCTCTGCCCTGAGTCCCGCAGCCCGTGCCCTGAACCCTGTACCCCCCTCATACACACCCAGCCCTCTGATTGACTCCTTCACTGCCCCACGACCCCAGCTCTGACTCTGGCACCCCCACACATACCCAGCTTCCCCACCCCCTGCCCTGACACTTGCACCCCCCTCACATGCCCCCAGCCCTCTGCCCTGATTCTTGCACCCCCCCACATACCCAGCTGCCCCACACCCCATGCACCACCACATCCTGACTCTTGCACCCCCCACATCCCCACCCCAATCCTGAGCACCAAACGGGAGCTCCTGCACCCCCCGCCCACACACACATTCGCACCTGCACCCCTCGCACCAAATGGGAGCTCCCCAGGTAAGTGCCCCACACCCAAACCTCCTGCCCCAACCCTGAGCCCCCTCCCTCATTCTAGCTCCTGGCCAGACCTTTCACCCGCAGCCCTGTGCTCAGTGCTCTCCCACCCTCAGCTCAGTGCAGAGAGAGGAAGAGAATGGGCCAGAACCAGGGAGAAGGTAGGTACCCACTGTATGTGGGCAGGGCCGGGACCCCAGACTGGCAGCGAGTTGAACGGGTCCGGCAGCTGGGATCCCGGCTGGCAAGAGCCGGCGGATGGAACCCCTGAGCAGCAGTGGGCTGAGCGGGCCGGTGGCGTAAGATCAACATTTTAATTTAATTTTAAATGAAGCTTCTTAAACATTTTGAAAATGTTGTTTATTTTACAATACAACACTAGTTTAGTTATATCATATATAGACTTATAGAGAGAGACCTTCTAAAAAACATTAAAATGTATTACTGGCATGCGAAACCTTAAATTAAAGTGAATAAATGAAGACTTGGCACACCACTTCTAAAAGGTTGCCGACCCCTGTCCTATAGCCTTGACATCCTCGCACTAACTCTACCTTCATCTCTAAACTATTTTATTTTCTGAAAGACATTTGTTTACACACTCTTCTGACAAATATTCTAGAATCATAGTTCTACCCCATCTGTGACCCTGAACATCACAGAGACTTGTGTTAAATATGAAGGCAAGAATGGATAAACATCCTTTGCAATTATATGACAATAAATGAACCATGTCTGATCAGTGTTATGATTATATGAGTCTCTGGGGTATTTCTTTATTTGGTTAGTCATTCAATATGAGTATCTATGGGATAAATTCTTGTGCATATGGACAGCATGTGTTCAAGGACTCCTGAGTACTAAGTCATCACACATTTATGAAATAAAAGGAGAGTATTTGAAACAGAAGGAGAGATTCTTATACTAAAAATGTCTATGTTCTGTTGTATGTGTAGTTACCAAGAGAACACTGCAATATTGGTAAGGCTGTAAGGTATTGTGGTATAATTCCTCCATGTAAGTGAAAGGTTAGTTTTGATTTTTAATGATTTTTAAGAACATTTACTTAACTGTATTTGTAAGAAATAGTGACTCTGATTTTCCCTTTTTTTTTTCATAAGGGGATGCATATTTTTAGAGTTAACAGTTTCACACCGAGGTGCCAACATTTAGGCTCCTAAATCCATAGTTCGGCACATAAATACAACCTGTTTTTTGTTTGTTTGTTTGTTTTTGTTGTTTTCAGAAGTACTGAGCAGCTCCTATTGACTTCAATAGGAGGATTTTTGGGTGCTCAGTATTTCTGAAGATAAGGACACTTTTATTTAAGTCCCTAGCTATGGAGTTATCAGCCTCACTTTTAGCATATATATAAAATTGAGACTTTCTCTCTTTTAAGGCAACATACCTACTCCTTTTGCTTTAACTATGTGAAAGTGAGCATCTATCTTTTCTTTACTTTCCTCTCTCAAAGAGCCTAGGTCCTAGATTACAAGATCATGGTCACTTTTAATTCCTTTGATTCAAGCAAATATCCCATCTCTTGGAAACTTGTTTTTATCACACTTCTTAGTGGGTTCTGTCTATAGTAAGGCTATTTTAAAAAATATTATGCACCATTGTTAATATTGGCTCAGCTCCACTGGTATTAGCATAGCCCAAGGCTACGTCTACACTTGGAACCAGGGGCGTGATTTCCTGTTGAATAGATATACTTGTGCTAGCTCTCAATGAGCTAGCATGCTAAAAAATAGACATGTAGCTGTGGTAGCACTGGTGAGTGGCAGCATGGGCTAGCTGTCCCAAATACAAACCCTCATGGACCCTGTGGATATGTACTGAGGGTGGCTAACCCATGCTGGCCCTTGCCAGTGCCCATGTTACTGCAGCTACACGTCTATTTTTAGCATGCTATCCCATTGAGAGGTAGAGTGAGTATGCCTACTCAAGCTGGGAATCACACATCTATTTCCAAATGTAGATTCCCACCTACTGCCAGCATCATGCTATAACCTTAATGTGGATAAATGTAAAGTAATGCACATTGGAAAAAATAACCCCAACTATACATACAACATGATGGGGGCTAATTTAGCTACAACGAGTCAGGAAAAAGATCTTGGAGTCATCGTGGATAATTCTCTGAAGATGTCCACACAGTGTGCAGAGGCGGTCAAAAAAAGCAAACAGGATGTTACGAATCATTAAAAAGGGGATAGAGAATAAGACTGAGAATATATTATTGCCCTTATATAAATCCATGGTATGCCCACATCTCGAATACTGTGTACAGATGTGGTCTCCTCACCTCAAAAAACATATTCTAGCACTAGAAAAGGTTCAGAAAAGGGCAACTAAAATGATTAGGGGTTTAGAGAGGGTCCCATACGAGGAAAGATTAAAGAGGCTAGGACTCTTCAGCTTGGAAAAAAGAAGACTAAGGGGGGATATGATAGAGGTATATAAAATCATGAGTGATGTTGAGAAAGTGGATAAGGAAAAGTTATTTATTTATTCCCATAATACAAGAAGTAGGGGTCACCAAATAAAATTAATAGGCAGCAGGTTTAAAACAAATAAAAGGAAGTTCTTCTTCACCAAGCGCACAGTCAATTTGTGGAACTCCTTACCTGAGGAGGTTGTGAAGACTAGGACTATAACAATGTTTAAAAGGGGACTGGATAAATTCATGGTGGCTAAGTCCATAAATGGCTATTAGCTAGGATGGGTAAGAATGGTGTCCCTAGCCTCTGTTCGTCAGAGGATGGAGATGGATATCAGGAGAGAGAGATCACTTGATCATTGCCTGTTAGGTTCACTCCCTCTGGGCACCTGGCATTGGCCACTGTCGGGAGACAGATACTGGGCTAGATGGACCTTTGGCCTGACCTGGTACGGCCGTTCTTATGTTCTTATGTTAACCTTTCAGGGGGTCATTGCGGTTGGCAGTGCTATCTAGCACAAAGCCTACACTTGTTATACCAATATAATAAAAACCAGCAGGATCTTATTAAGAGGAATAAGGCAAAGATGTATTGTAAATACCATAACAAAACAAAAAACAATGTTTTTCTACTTGTTTCTATTACTACTTATTCCTTGTACATACACACACACACACACATTCATTCACACAATCATTCATTCAGGTTCTGTATAGATGTTATAGTTACCAGCCTAGATGTTGCTCATGCCAAGTTACTGGCCAGGTATCTTGGTCATGAGGATGGAGCCGAGTCTGTGTCAGATGCATCTGATGCTCCTGGAGGCTGGCAGCAGAACCATAGACTCAAAGTTCTTATTCTTTAGAGTCCAGTTTTATAGGGATTTTTCCCTATGTTAGTTCATAGGAGTTGCTTCATTTTGCTGTTGCTAAATCAATCAGCAGGTGACTGGCTTCATGTTGTTAGATGTTTTGTTTTTCCTTCCTTTGAGGTGTGGTGGGTGGATTCCAGTTTGCCCTCCGGGGGGTCATCTGGTTGATCCCACTTGACACCTTCTTCAGCCGACACTGAATTCTTCAGGCTGGTGACTCCCTAACCATTCATTCACATACATTCTCTATCTTAATCACATCTATTTCACTGTCTCTTTACTTTTTGGGGTGTTACCAATTTATGTGACACTCCCTGTCTTTTAACAAGCAAAGATAAAGTGAGATGAAAACTTACAGAAGGTGGGGGTCTCTATCTATACACTATAACAGCTACTGTTTTGGCTTACTTAAGAGTTAATTAATGTTTAGCAAGTTTTATACAAAGTATTTCTTTGAGCTTAACAAGTTTTATACCAAGTATCTCTTTGAGCAGGCTTCACACAGACACAGCTGGTGGCTTGCAGGTTAGAGGCTAAATGTTGGGAATCACAAATTTACTTCTAACATAAACCTTAAGTTGTAAAGTATCAATTAACAATAAATCAATACATCATTTCTCATATAAACCATGTTTAATATAAACCTTCTTTAATATCCCTACACACTGGCCAGCCACAGTGTGCCTGACCCTATGCTTGTGCACAGGCTGTGTGGAAAGGTGAAGAGCCTTGTGCCCTCTTTCTCTTTGAACAACTTTTCAGCTGTATATTTTAAGTAAAATCGAAATTCTCAAGAAACCAAAAATCCACAAAGAGATCCATGGAAGTTATGGAATTTCAGCATGCACTGATTTCTAGTGCCCTGACCTTAGATATTTTGCTTCCTAACTGTCTAACACTGTTAATGTCAACTGTGGTTCAATTTTTGTTTTTACACAGCTCTGTTTATCAGATCAGTTATTGATTGGGAAGAATCAAAGCAATCTCATGATTAGTATTTTAAAATGTATGGTGGGGAGAGGGGTGTCAGTGGCAGTTGATCTATTATTTATCATATTACCAGTGAGCCGAAGCAATTCTTTTTCTGTACAGTCTCTTTATTTGGAATTTTCTTTTTGAAATAGTCAGGAATCTGAAGTGATGGCATTCTCTAATTTTTTGGAGGTGGTTTTCTTTTCTGTATGGATCTATTATTATTGGCTTGGTCAAGAAGTTCTCAAATTTCCCCAGTAAAAATATGAGACCAGATTCTCAGTTGGTGTTAATTGGTATAAATCAGGGATCGGCAACCTTTGGCATGTGGCCCGCCAGGGTAAGCGTCCCTCGGCCCGCGCCACTTCCCGCCGCCCCCATTGGCCTGGGACAGCGAACCGCAGCCAGTGGGAGCCGCGATCAGCCGAACCTGCAGACGCAGCAGGTAAACAAACCAGCCTGGCCCACCAGGGTGCTTACCCTGATGGGCCGCGTGACAAAGGTTGCCTTTGAAGCCAACTTACCTGAGAATCTGGCCTATTGACATTTCAATGGTTTTTGTTCCAGATGCACAACTTCCTAGCAACTATACTATGCTTATATAAAACAATATGGTTATAATATATCAGCTATGAAATGCTGTTGTTGCTGTACAGGAAGTCCTACTTTCAGGAAACATGTTAACAGCAAGTGACTCTATGTGCAGAATTTGTACTGCATCCTCTGAGTACTATAATTTTTTCTACAAAAAAATCCATATTCCATCCTTAGAAACTAAGTGCCATTTTATTAGACGATAAAGTTGCACATCAATTATCTGGAAATTATGCAAAAATATTCATTGCCAATGTGTTTGAAAAGATAATTTGTGATGATTAATAAAAGTGGATCAGCAGATAACTTATGATGAATACATGCAACTGTAATAATCCAGGTCACTAAACAATTTAAGGGGTTGCAGCTGATGATTCACTAGCAGCTTACAATGCTAAAATCAATGGTAATTCATGCAACAGTCCAAAAAGTGACTTATTATCATCAGTAAGTTAGAATTCCTTCTTTGTGTATCTGCAGAGTCTTGAAAAAGCATCACGGTATTCTCAGATCTATAGAAAATCTGGAAGTCAAGATTTCAGATATAGTAGAACCTCAGAATTATGAACACATTGGGAATGGAGATTGTTCGTAACTCAGAAATGTTCTTTGAAACATTTACAACTGAACGTTGACTTAACACAGCTTTGAAATTTTACTACACAGAAGAAAAATGCTGCTTTCAATCATCTTCATATAAATGAAAAAAGCACAGAAATAGTTTCTTTACCTTATGACATTTTTTTTTAAACTTTCCCTTTATTTTTTAGTAGTTTACATTTAATGCAATACTGTACAGTATTTTTTTTTGTCTTTGCCGCTGCCTGATTGCATACTTCTGATTCCAAATGAGGTTTGTGGTTGACTGGTCAGTTTGTACCTCTGATGTTCATAAATCTGAGTTTCTATTGTAGATGGCAAGGGTGGAAGGAAGGGTCAAAGTGGTTTTTAGATGTTTAATTTCCATGGAGTACGGTCCCTACCAGCATATGACTTACAATAAATAAATAAAAGAAATCCTAAATGTACTTGCTAAGGCATTGGGGCCTCATTAGCAGAATGGTCATGGATCATTTTTGATTCATAGAGCTTCTAATGGAAGTTCTAGTGGAAGTTATTAATGAAGAAATCATACACACGTGAAAACAATCCAAAGAATAAAATAAGGAGTTCAAACTGCTCTGGGTTGACAGGTTGTTTTCTTTTCCCTCTTGCACTATACCATTCATCCTCTCATTTCTCCTGTTGCCTTGGTCTCTCACTAGTGGCAGAGCCGCTCAGAGGATTGAGGGGGCCTGGAACAGGGCTGGGTCTTCGGCGGCAATTCAGCGGCGGGTCCCTCTCAGAGGGAAGGACCCACCACCGAAGAATGGAGCGGCGGTGGTAGACCAGCCTAAGTGCCGCCGATCACGGCTTATTTTTTTTCCCCGCTGCTAGCAGCACTTGTACTAACCAGGCGGCGCTCTGAGGCTTCGGGAGCACTTCAGCAGTGGGTCCTTCACTCGCTCCGGGTCTTCTGCTGCACTGAAGGACCCGCCGCCGAAGACCCAGAGCGAGTGAAGGGCCCACCACCGAAGTGCCACCAAAAACCCGGAGCGGCTCACAGGGCCCCTGTGGGGCCCGGGGCCTGGGGCAAATTGCCCCACTTGCCTCCCGCTCTGGGCGGCCCTGACTAATGGCTATGTGCTTTTCTCCATGCTACAACCATTTTTTTTATTCCTTTGCGCCAAGCAAACATCCACATATTTCTTCAAATTTTGACTCTCTTTTATTATTAATTACTGTTATTTGTTTTACCATAGTACTCAAGAGCCCCAGTCATGGAACAGGACCCTATTGTGCTAGGTGCTGTACAAGCAGAGAACAAAAGATCGTCCCTGCCCCCAAAAGCTTAAGTCTAAGTACACGAGAGACAACAGATGGAAACAGACAGATGGAGGAGTACAAAGACACAATCACAAAATATTGTTCAGTGTGATAGTCAATGGTATCAATGCACCAATAGCTTTTTTTTTTTTGTAGTGTCAACGAAAATGAAAGATTTAAGGAGGGATTTTAAAGGGAATAATAAGTAACTTTGCAGATTTTTATGTGGACCTTCTCCCAAGCATGAGGGGCAGCATGGGAGAAAGTACAAAGGTGCTTATTTGAAAATTTAACAAATGGGTGATGGAGGCTGGCATCACAGGCCAATGGGTGGTGAGAGTTGACATTTTGATAAAGAATGAGATGATAGACATAGGCGCGAACTTTCCAAAGTGCCGGGAGATGCTGTCCCAGGCCCCACCTCCACTCCATCCCTTCCCCAAAGGCCTCACTCCTGCCCTGCCTCTTCCCGCCCAGTTCCTCCCCCTCCCCCGAGAATGCCATATCCTTGCTCCTCCCCGCTCCCTCACAGCCTCCCGAATGCCATGAAACAGCTGTTCGTGGCAGTTGGGAGGCACAGGGAGGGAGGGCGAGGCGCTGATCTGCAGTCTCCACCGGTGGGCGGGGGAACTGATAGGGGGGCTGCTGGTGGGTGCTCAGCCCCAGAGTACCCACAGAGCGCCTATGATGATAGATAGGATGGAGATAAGTTGTGAATGGCCTTGCAAGTGAAGAGAAGCAGTTTAAATTTGATGCAAGAGTGAGAGGGGAGTTAATGGGAAGAAACTAGAAAAGGGATGGCATGTTCAAAGAGATGGGGCAGGTAAACTCTCTTTGCAGTACCATTCTGAATGGATACAAGCAATCTTGTCCTGCATCTGTCAATTCCAAAGAAACGTAAATTGCTGTAATTGACATGTGAGATGATGAGAGTCTGGATGAGAGTTTTAGCAGTGTGGATGGATAGGAAAGGCTGTATTTTAGAGATGTTATGCAGAAAAAAATCTTGGGAAGCTCTACTTAACCTAGATGTGATGTCCTAGAACAACGTCTGAGTCACAGATGGGACTAGGGGAAGTGGGAGTGGAGGGAAAGGGTAGGGCATTGGGAGGGGGATATGGAGGGGATGTATGAGTGACAAGGTTAGTGAAGAATAACTAGGAGTAGGAAGAGGTGTGTGTGTGTGTGTGTGTGTGTGTATCAGAATTTATGGGGATGGAGGGGCTTCCCCTCTTCCTGCCTCCTTTCCTGCCTCAGAATCTGGGGGACCTCCCCTTTTAGGGGAGTGAGAGCCTCCCTTTCTGTCCCTCATGTGAGCCAGGATCTGAGAGGACCCTGCCCTATTGGGGAAATCTGAGCCCCACTCCTTTATCCTCTCCATGTGAGTCATGATCTCATGGGGAATCTGTATCTCTAGAGGTGTCTGAGCTCCTCTCCATACCCCTACCCCAGGTGTCGCTGCTGCCTTCCAGAGTCCCGGCAGGCAGCAGTGTGCCATTAAAACTCCTGCCCAGACCGGCCCTGCCTGCTCTTCTCCGCCCTCTGCTCCTCCCCCACCGCAGGAGCAGAGGGCAAGGGGCAGGGGGCAGAAGCTTGGTCCTGCCGGCTCCCCTGCTTCTTCCCACAGTGTGCTAGGTTCCTGCCCTTCCTCTGCCTCTCTGTCCCTCTCTCCCTGCTGGCCGATCAGCTGATGGCTCTTGTGAGGGAGGGGGTCGGGAAGGAGCAGAGTCAGCATGCTTGCTGCTCCTGATGGAGACAGAAGAAACGGGGGCAGGGACTGGGGACAGGGCCTTGGGAAAGGGGGAGTGGAATAGGGGCATATCCCCTCCAGACCCCTGCCCTCACCCTCCCTCACACACACCCAGCCCTCTGCCCTGACCCTCCCCCACACAGACAGCCCTATGCCCTGAGCCCTGACCCCCACACACACACACATACCCAGCCCTCTGCCCTGAGCCCTGCAGCCCCCCACACACCCCAGGCCTGTGCCCTGAACCCTGTGCCTCACACACACACCCCAGGCTGCTGCCCTGAGCCCTGTACCCCCTCATACACACCCAGCCCTCTGCTTGACTCCTTCACCCGCCCATGACCCCAGCCCTGACTCTGGCACTCCCACAAATACCCAGCCCCCTGCCCTGACACCTGCACCCCCTCACATGCCCCAAGCCCTCTGCCCTGACTGTTGCACCCCCACACATATACCCAGCCGCCTCAAACCCTGTGCACCCACCACATCCTGACTCTTGCACCCCCCACATTCCCACCCCAACCCTGAGCACCAAATGGGAGCTCCTGTACCACCACCCCACATTCCCACCTGCACCCCTTGCACCACATGGGAGCTGCCCAGGTAAGTGCCTCACACCCAAACCTCCAGCCCCAACCCTGAGCCCCCTCCTTCATTCTAGCTCCTGGCCAGACCCTTCACCCCCAGCCCTGTGCTCAGTGCACTCCCACCCTCAGCTCAGTGCAGAGAGAGGAAGAGAATGGGCCAGAACCAGGGAGAAGGTAGGTACCCACTGTATGTGGGCAGGGCCGGGTCCGGCAGCCGTGATCCCGGCTGGCAGGAGCCAGCGGATGGAACCCCTGAGCGGCAGAGGAATGAGCCACTCAGCCCACTGCCGGTCTGGGGCCCCGGCCGCCGGCCCCACACAGCCCTCTGCCAGTTTGGGGTTCTGGCTGGAAGATCAACATTTTAATTTAATTTTAAATGAAGCTTCTTAAACATTTTGAAAACCTTGTTTACTTTGCAATACAACACTAGTTTAGTTATATCATATATAGACTTATAGAGAGAGACCTTCTAAAAAACATTAAAATGTATTACTGGCATGCGAAACCTTAAATTAAAGTGAATAAATGAAGACTAGTGGATATGTGGATACTGCCCTTCAGTAAGTGTTTGACCCCAATCCCTGCCCCTTCTCTGTGTGAGTGGACATCTGGGGAAACTCTTCTCCCAGTGGGGAACTGGAACAGGCATGCTTGGAGCATGCATCAGCACATAATGCTGGGAGTGGGGTCAGAAGTTGAGAACGAGCATGCTTGGTACATATCACAGGCTTCAAAAGCACTGACACTGAGGAGGGAGGAGGAGAACACCCTTAGAGATTAATGGAATAGTTCATAGATCTCAGAGTTATTGTTCAGGTTGTATTCATTCAACTGAGAACTTCTTGTTGAGTTGAATGGGCCACTTCAAATCACTCAAACCTGTATGCTTCAGATCCATGTGCAGAACCTCTTCCCTCCCTCCACCCTCTATCTTTTTAAAAAAACCACCATTTCTTGGTTTGGGGAACCAGTGTATGACCCATAACAAGAGGCATTGCAATTGTAATCAAGGCATCAATGTATGGATATCAAATAAATGTTAATTATGTGAGTAATCCCCAACACATTCATTTTGTATTGATAAGGATCAAAGAATAGTTGCTAAGTGTATTTGTCTGTGTTTACCTATATCTTGTTAGAAGTTTAACAATGTAAGCAAATTTGTTTTTAGATGCTAAGATCCTTTTCATGTCTTCATTGTCTTATAATGTGTATGGGACTGTGGTCAGTTAACTTTAAAATCAAAGACGTAAGACACTGTAGGAAACTAATAATTTTATATACATTGTCTTCAGCTTAACTGTTTCTGTTATAATGAATGGCCAGCTGTTGTCTTATAATGTAACTCAATTACCTGTGTATGCATAGGAAACAGAAAATTAACATCAAAGCAAATGTCCACAAACTATCTGCATTGCCTGTTCTTCCTGGGAGGAAACCCTGCTGTGACAATTTCTGTGAAGAGGCTTGTCAGCCTGCTGGAGAGGTATAAAAGAGAAACCTCAGGCCTGATCCTTTCATTTCTGGTCTGCTTAAATTTTAACAGGGAAGATCCAAATTTCCAGCATTTTACAATCAACAGGGTCTCATAACATATTTTTGCCCACACATGGGGCTCAAGCCATGACAATTGACCTCACCCTTTCAACATTTATCTCAGCTAGTGCATGATACCCACTGCCCCTTTGTGGAAGAAATACTGGAAATGATATTAAAAGGAGAGTTTAGCTTTCTCGAATGATACTAAACAATTTCACCCACGAAAGCTCATGCTCCAAAAGTCTGTTAGTCTATAAGGTGCCACAGGATTCTTTGCTGCTTTTACTAAATAATTGTATGCCAGAGATATGAAAATGTGCATGTGCTTCTAAACTAGGTGAGAAGGTTTGCAGGTAGCCTGTTGTCACAGTAACTTAGTGTTTCAAAGGGACATGCTGTGATCATTGCAACTGAGCTACGCCCATGCACTGTAAATTCTACCCCTTCTCTTAGCAGTTATCTGAAAATGATCTGTAGGCATGCTGCGACTAGCCACCTATGTCAAGGTTTGGGTGGGTTGTTTTTAGTTTTGAAAAATGTGCCCTGCTAACTGTCTGTTACAGCTCCATTTTGTTTCTTAAAGCTGTCCCCTTACTCCATTTTGTTCTTGTTCTCCTCTTTGGCCGCCCCTCCCTGGCTGTTAAGTTGTTTACCAGGGCCTCTGCCCTTCTCAAAGGGAGGGCCCCTTAAGTTGTTTAACAAGAGCCATTGCCCTTCTCAAAGGGATGGCCACTTGTGCTAAGTGGGACCACTGCCCTGTTCAAAGGGTTAGTCCTGTTATCACCTAGTTAAAACCTGGGCTTGGTGTAGGGTAGGCAATGTCCAGAGCTGCAAGACCTATTGTGTTTTTAAGATCCTGGGTATGAGTCATAGACCCCATGTGCTTTTGAGTCACCTATTGCACAGGACTTGCCCAGACATGCCTGTGGCTGCCTGCAGTCTTCTCCCTGCCTTCTCTCCTCCCTGTAAGAGTGGGAGCCAATCAGAGTTACTGGTGGGAAGCTGCCCAGGTTTGCCTTTATAAACAGACATTTTCTGAATAGACTTCAGAAAGGTTCCTGCATTGCTGCCTGGTCTGATCAGCCAGGGGGTTCTGGGGGTCCTTTCTCCGCTCTCATTTTATTTTTGAGCGTACCCCTGTTTTTTGAACCCCTCCCAGGAAGAACGAATTGCTGCCTGAGAGATCTCCTGATTATCTAGACTGTACCAAGCCTTCTGATGTTCTTGCTGCTTCTGCCTCTGCTGCTGCCTTGGGGGCTGGTAAGAATCCGTCTGTGAAACTTTCTGTACTTTTGTTTTATTATTTTAGCTGCTGGCTCTGTCTCCCCAGCACACAGACTCAAGCTAAACCTTGGTCTGTGTTTTAAAAAATCTCTCTTAAACTCCGTGGCACTCTGCCACTAAAAGTAAGTTTGTGCTGCTGCTAAGCTCTGCTCCTGTGGGCTTTGCCTTGGACTCACTGTTTTCAGCTGTACCCACTGCTGCAGCCACCTCCCTTGGCTTCCTTGGGAGCTGTATTCTGGGCACATACCACTCTGCCCTCTGTAACTTCCCCATAGCATAAGGTGCACCATAGGTTTTGTTTCTTTAGTTTAATAAGTCACAGTTTGTTAAGATTATAAAGCTTGTAAGTCTCACCTGCCTTGCTATAGTTCGTTGTTTTGTTACTCCATATAGCTGCTTGTTGTAGTTTGCTTAGAATTGTGATATTTGTTGTTTTGCCTAGTCATTGATTAAGATAGATTTAAAAAGTCATTGCCTGATTGTATTCTGTACCTGTTTTTGTTACTTTGTAGAAGCTGCTTGTCATTTTATATAAGTTTGATTAAGTTAGAGGATAGATAAGGTTCTTGCTGCTTCTTTCCCCTGTGTCTGCATCACCCTCTGAACTTCCCAAACCCCTTGCTGCTTTTTCCCCCACGTCTGCATTACCCTCCGAACTATTCTCATCACCAATTGTGTTACATTGTGTATAAGGCCACCAACCACTTAATACATTCTATATAAGATTGTTGACCATTCTATATAGAAGCTACCATTTTATTCTGTATCTCTTTTTGGTATGTTTTACATTCCACACTGTATCTAGAGCTGTTCCTATATAAAGTTGAGTTGCTTATTAACTGTACTGTATCCCATTGTACTAAACCCCACTTACTGTACCCCACTGTTACAACTCCTTACACTGTTCAATAAGAACCCCCCCACCATCATTGTCTATTGTAAACACCCTATACACCCCATCCCATTGTATTTCATTGTTAAAATTCTCACCACTCCCTTTTTCCTTTAATAAAGAAATTAATTGGCACCCCACCCGTGTGGTAATTGCTCCCCAAGATCCCATATACCTGCAGGCGGGGACACTAACTTGTACAGATAAAATAGTTGGAGCCTCTTCTAAATTATGAAAGATAATAAATTGCACACATTCTATACAAATATGTGAGAATGGCTGCTGGGCATGTTGCACCTCTCCTTGTTCCCCCACCCCTGTCCGCACGTGGAAGCCAAGATTTGGGGGCATCGTGACCCTCATAGACAACTACAGCGGCAAAGGAGCCAGCAAACGAGCTGTAAACACATATCTGAGTGGGAGTTTGCAAGGGGAGTTTGAGGGGAAGACTAAGAGAGCCACGCAAGTGAAGGGAATGTGTTGTGGTCTGGCCATGTTTTGGTGCTCGCTTGGTTTGGTTTGTGTTTCCCGGACTAACAGGAGTTAGGTTAGAAGGCTATGACAGATACAGAAGCAGCGGTGGTAGTGACCCAAGCAGTGGAAGATACAATGAATATGACTGGATGTGGAAGCTGCAGCATGTACATGATCCTGGAGGGGGCAAGGCCGGCTTTATGAACTGTGGGGCCCGATTCAAATACCTGGCGGCAGTCCGGGGCTTCAGCGTCACTTCAGCAGGTGCCGTGTGAGTAAAAAATATTTTTAAAATTAAAAAGGCGCCTAAGGCGCGGGGCCCTCTTAGGCACGGACGCAGGGACCTATTTTGTCTGCATGAAGTGTTGCCTGATAGAGCTGATGGAAGAAAAGATCCAAGTATTGGAGATGCAGATGGAAACTCTGGTTGAGTTTAGAAGGGGGTTCAAGCAGATGTTGGAGCAAAGACATGAGGAGGCTGAAGGGAAAAGTTCAGACTTGTGGATGTAAGCAGGACCAAAGAATTCTGAGGGGAGACTGCTGGGTGAGGAGAGTGGACAGTGGAATAGTAGTCATGACTGGAGTACAGGTATTGAAGGGTATGTGCTGTTTAAGAAACACAGAAATAAAGGCAATGGTGGTGGAGTAGCATTGTATATCAATGATGAGGTAGACGATAAAGAAATAAGAAGCGATGGAATGGATAAGACAGAGTCTTTCTGGGCAAAAATCACATTGGGGGAAAAAAGCTACTAGAGCCTCGCCTAGGATAGTGCTTGGGTTGTGCTATAGACCACCGGGATCTGATTTGCATATGGATAGAGACCTCTTTAATGTTTTTAATGAAGTAAACACTAATGGGAGTTGTGTGATCATGGGAGACTTTAACTTCCTAGATATAGAATGGAGGACAAGTGCTAGTAGTAATAGGGCTCAGATTTTCCGGGATGTGATAGCTGATGGATTCCTTCACCAAGTAGTTGAAGAACCAACAAGAGGGGATGCCATTTTAGATTTAGTTTTGGTGAGTAGTGAGGACCTCATAGAAGAAATGGTTGTAGGAGACAACCTTCGTTCGAGCGATCATGAGCTAATTCAGTTCAAACTAGATGGCAGGATAAACAAAAATAGGTCTGAGACTAGGGTTTTTTATTTCAAAAGGACTAACTTTAAAGAATTAAGGAAATTAGTTAAGGAACTGGATTGGACTGAAGAACTTGTGGATCTAAAGGCGGAGTAGCGCTGGAAATACTTCAAGTCAAAGTTGCAGAAACGATCAGAAGCCTGCATCCCAAGAAAGGGGGGAAAAAACTCATAGGCAGGAGTTGTAGATGAAGCTGGATGAGCAAGCATCTCAGAGAGGTGAATAAGAAAAAGCAGAAAGTGCACAAAGAGTGGAAGATGAGAGGGATCAGCAAGGAAAGCTACCTTATTGCTGTCAGAATATGTAGGGATAAAGTGAGAAAGGCCAAAAGCCATGTAGTGTTGGACCTTGCAAAGGGAATTAAAACCAATAGTAAAAGGTTCTATAGCCATATAAATAAGAGGAAAACAAAGAAAGAAGAAGTGGGACGGCTAAACACTGATGATGGAGTGGAGGTTAAGGATAATTTAGGCATGGCCCAATATCTAAACCAGGGTTTCTCAAACAGGGGTCGCCGCTTGTGTAGGAAAAGCCCCTGGCAGGCCAGTCTGGTGTATTTACCTACCCCGTCTGCAGGTCCGGCCGATCGCGGCTCTCACTGGCCGCGGATCGCAGCTCCGGGCCAATGGGGGCTGCTGAGAAACCCTGATCTAAACAAATACTTTGCCTCAGTCTTTAATGAGGCTTATGAGGAGCTTAGGGATAATGGTAGGATGACTAATGCGAATGAGGATATGCAGGTAGATATTACCACATCCGGGTTGAAGCCAAACACGAACAGCTTAATAGGACTAAATTGGGGGGCCCAGATAATCTTCATCCAAGAATATTAAAGGAACTGGCACATGAAATTACAAGCCCATTAGCAAGAATTTTTAATTAATCTGTAAACTCAGGGGTTCTACCATATGGAGAATTGCAAACGTAGTTCCTATTTTTAAGAAAGGGGAAAAAAGTGATCTAGTTAACTACAGAAGTATTAGTTTGACATCTGTAGTATGCAAGGTCTTTGAAAAAATTTTGAAGGAGAAAGTAGTTAAGGAGATTGAGGTCAATGGTAATTGGGACAAAATACAACATGGTATTACAAAAGGTAGATTGTGCCTAACCAACCCAATCTCCTTCTTTGAGAAGGTAACAGATTTTTTTAGACAAAGGAAATGCAGTGGTTCTAATTTACCTCGATTTCAGTAAGGCATTTGATACGGTTCCACATGGAGAATTATTAGCTAAATTGGAAAAGATGGGGATCAATATGAAAATTGAAAGGTGGATAAGGAATTGGTTAAAGGGAAGACCGCAATGGATTGTACTGAAAGGTGAACTGTCAGGCTGGAAGGAGGTTACTAGTGGAGTTCCTCAAGGATTGGTTTTGGGACTAATCTTATTTAATCTTTTTATTACTGACCTTGGCACAAAAAGTGGGAATGTGCTAATAAAGTTTGTGGATGAATTCAAACTGGAACAGGTACAGAGAAGGGCTACTAGGATGATCCGAGGAATGGAAAACCTGTCTTATGAAAGGAGACTCAAAGAGCTTGGTTTGTTTAGCTTAACCAAAAGAAGACTGAGGGGAGATATGATTGCTCTTTATAAATATATCAGAGGGATAAATATCAGGGAGGGAGAGGAATTATTTAAGCTTAGTACCAATGTGGACACAAGAACAAATGGATATAAACTAGCCATCAGGAAGTTTAGACTTTGATGATTTAGTTAGGAATTGGTCCTGCTTTGAGCAGGGGGTTGGACTAGATGATCTCCTGAGGTCCCTTCCAACCCTGATATTCTATGATTCTATGAAATTAGACGAAGGTTTCTAACCATCAGAGGAGTGAAGTTCTGGAATAGCCTTCCAAGGGGGGCAGTGGAGGCAAAATACATATCTGGCTTCAAGACTAAGCATAATAAGTTTATGGAAGGGATGGTATGATGGGATAGCCTACTTTTGGCAATTAATTGATCTTTGACTATTAGCAGTAAATATGCCCAATGGCCTGTGATGGGACACTAGATAGGGTGTGATTTGAGTTATTACAGAGAATTCTTTCCTGGGTATCTGGCTGGTGAGTCTTGCCCAACTGGTCAGTGTATAGCAATATTTGGGGTTGGGAAGGAATTTTCCTCCAGGGCAGATTGGCAGAGGCCCCTTTGTGTTTGTGTTTGTGTTTGTTTTTGTTGCCTTCCTCTGCAGGGTGGAGCATGTGTCACTTTCTGGAGGATTCTCTGCACCCTGAAGTCTTTAAACTACAAGTTGAGGACTTCAATAGCCCAGACATAGGTCAGGGGTTTCTTACAGGAGTGGGTGGGTGAGATTCTGTGGCCTGTGTTGTGCAGGAGGTCAGACTAGAAGATCATAATGGTCCCTCCTGACCTTAAAGTCTCTGAGTCTCTGGGGAGGTCTGAGCCTCTTTTCCTGCCCTGTCCAGATGTTTGCTGGGTTCTGGGCCGCCCTCTTGGTGGGTCTGAGCCTCTGTCCCTGCCCTCCCATGTGAGTCAGCATCTAGGGAAGCCCTGCACCTCTAGCTAATCTAAACCTCTCTCTCTCTCTTCCCCAAGTGAGCCGAGATGAGAGGGATGGGGAACCTGAAGGCAACACAAATGTAAATCTGTAAAAACCAGGAAATACAAAATTAAGGTACATGCCGCCCGTGTATGGGGAGGGAGGCTGGCTGGAGGGGACTGGGTGGGTCAAGGGCATGTCTGGGGAAGCTTGGCTGGAGTGGGGCTGGGAGTCCCACTGGGAGTGGGAACAGTGGAATCATGGAGCCCAACTCTGTATGCATCTCATCATACATAATTAAAGCTGTATACCACCTTCCACTAAGCTGCTGTCTGTGATATGGGTATGCAGAAGCAGAAAGCACCATGAAGGAAGGAGCAATTTTTTACATGCTAATGGTTTTTATAGTGCTAATGGCTAAATGGGACAGGAGGGGGAAGATTGGCTGGAAATATGTCTGGTTCCCCTCTTACATCTAATACTTGCCCGAACGTTGTGTTAAGCCAAACTTTAACCTCTGAAAAATAGGTATTATAGAATTAAGGTAATTCAAACTCAGACTTCTGCAAACCAGGAAATAAAGAGTTAAGGTACATGCCAATGCAACATTAACTCTTCCTCTTCCTAGAGTTGGCAAAAGCTGCTGGTAATTATCTGAATGCACTCCAGGTGCATTCACTGTGCTAGATGTAGCTATATTGAATGGTGGAGGAATTAGCTAGAGAAGCTTGGTAGGCTGTTGTTGTTAAAGTATATTAGATGATCTGGGTGCCCAGACCTTCGGTCTAACCCTTCTCATTTCTTCCTCTGCCCCATGTCTGTGAAGAAAGGAAAGAGGTGCATGCCTATGTATCTTGAGGGATCCAGCATGCCTCATTTCAACACTCAGCCCAGTAGGATGGGTCAGTAGAGCTGTGCAGGGGTCTTCTTGCCATGGAGATTGTCATCAGTGACGTGAGGTATACGAGTGGTCTGTGAGTTTAATGCCGGGTACATGAAAGTTGCATGGAATCCTGTGGGTAAAGATGAAGGCTTTGTAAAATTTAGCAAGTGCGAGGTTGTTCCTGTGGAGTAGTCGCAGTGTTTGAATATAGAGCAGATGAAACCAGCTTCTGTTCATTACAGATCATCTAAACACATTTTGCCTTAGCATAAGAACCTAAGAACATTAAGAACTGCCATACTGGGTCAGACCAATATCTAGCCCACTATCCTGCCTCTGTCTGAGGCCAGTACCAGAGCTTCAGAGGGAATGTGCAGAACAGGGCAGTTGGAGTGATCTATCCCTGTCTTCCCTTCCATCCTGGATTCTAACAGTCAAAGGTTTAGGGTCACTCTGAGCATATGGTTGCATTCCTGATCATCTTGGCTAACAGCCATTGATGGACCTATCCTCCAGGAACTCATCTAGGTCTTTTTTGAACCCAGTTATATTTTTAACCATCACAGCTGCCTATGACAATGAGTTCCAGAGGTTAATTGTGTGTTGTGTGAAAAAGTACTTACTCTTGTTTGTATTAAATCTGTTCCCTATTAATTTCATTAGGTGACTCTTGTTTTTTGTATTGTGAGAAAAGGTAAATAACACTTCTCTATTCAGTTTTTCCACATCATTCATGATTGTATAGACCTCTATCATATACACCCCTTAAATATCTCTTTTCTAAGCAGAAAAGCCCTAATCCTTGTAATCTCTTCTTGTATGGAAGCCACTCCATACCCTTGATAATTTTTTGTTGCCCTTCTCTGAAACTTTTCCACTTCCACTATATATTTTTTGAGATGGGACCACCAAAACTGGACACAGTATTCAAGGTGTGGGTGTACCATCGATTTATATAGTGAAATTATAATATTTTCTGTCTTATTTTCAATATATTTCCTAATCGTTCCTAAAATTCTGTTAACCCTTTTGACGGCTGCTGTGTATTGAGCTGAAGTTTTCAAAGAAGTATCCATAGTGACTCCAAGACTTTATCTTTGTTGTAAAGTATCATGTACATGTATTGTACTATATAAGTAAAATTAAAAATATGATGCATTTCTTGCACATTTTGAGTTATAAAATTCAACTTAAAGAAAATTTAAACAAAGTTCCCTGGTTATTTTAAAGAACTAGGGGCAGATTTAAAAAACAACAACAACATAGATTTCAAGGCTAGAATGTACCATTCTAATAATCTAGTCTGACTGGCCATAGAACTTCTCCAAAATAATTCCTTATGAACTAGAACATCTTTTAGAAAACATCCAATCTTTGTTTGAAAAATTACCAGTGACGGAGTATCTACCACTACCCTTTGTAAATTGTTCCAAACTACACTGTCAAAAATGTATGACTTAATTTCCAGTCTGAATTTGTTTAGTTTCAACTTCCAGACATTGGATAGTGTTATATCTTTCTCTGCTAGATTGAAGAGCCTAATATCAAATATTTGTTTCCTATGTAGGGACTGTAATCAAGTCATCACTTAACCTTCTCTTTGGTAAGCGCCATAGATTGAGCTGCTTGAGCCTATCATTATAAGGCATGATTTCTAATCCTTTAAATATTATTGTGGCTATTCTCTGAAACCTCTCCAATTTATCAATATTCTTCTTGAATTGTGGACATCAGAACAGTACACAGTATTCCAGATGCAGTTGCACCAGTACCAAATCCAGAGGTGAAATGACACCTCTGGTCCTACTCCAGATTTCTCTGTTTATGCATCCAGAGATGGTATTAACTCTTTTGGCCACTGCATCACACTGGGAGTTCATGTTCATGTTCCCTATGACCCCCAAGTCTTTTTCAGAGTCCAAGCTTCATGGATATAATCTTCCATCCTGTAAATATGCCCTACATTCTTTATTCCTATATGTATACATTTACATTTAGCCATATTAAAACACATATTGTTTGCTTTTGCCCATCATACCAATTGATTCAGATCACTTTGAACCAGTGACCCATCCCTTTCATTGTTATCCACTCATCTACTTTTTGTGTAATTTGCAAATATATACAGTAATGATTTTATATTTTCTTCCAGGTCATTGATAAAAATGTTAAATAGCTTAGGGTCAAGAACTGATCCCTGTGGGACCCCACTAGAAATTGTGATAGAGAGAATCCTTCACCTCACCAGGTGCAACATTTCCCTTTCTGGTGGTGGGGCCTGAGGTAACTCAGTCCCACACTTGAGAGTTTTTATTCCTCACTTGGGATTTTATTCATCCATATTATAAGGTGGGCCTCAGGGTAGACCCAAGGATACTTTTAAGCCAAACAAAACAAGTTGATAACACAAGAAGGGGAATAACTTCCCATGTCCCCTCTCTGGAGTGTTGCCTTGTTATGCTGGCTTCTGGGTGCCAGTCCTTTCCCAAATAGTTTGTTAGTGTGGATGCTTGCCATATACAAAGGAGAGCATCCATCCACTGAAGTCCTTTTCCCTGCTGTCACTAGCCCTGCTACAGCTTATCATCCATCTCTTCCCTCCCTTCTCTCACCAGAAGAGAAGCTTATAAAGGTCAGTCGTAGCCCTTAACTCACTTCAGGTGTCTCTAGTTAACCTGAGGTATCCCTTTTTCAACTCGTAGGGAACAGGGCCTTATATCTGTCAGGAATGACTTTGTCACAAACACATTCACTCGACAATGATTCCCCAATTACAATTACATTTTGGACCTATCAGTTAGCCAGTTTTTAATCTGTTTAATGTATGCTGTATTAATTTTGTATCATTCTAGTTTTCCTAATCAAAATGTTGTGAAGTGCCAAGTCAAATGCCTTACAGAAGTCTATTACAGCAGCACTATCATCATTATTAATCAAATTTGTAGTCTCATCAATAAAAGATATTAAGTTACTTATACAGTACCTTTTTTCCATAAACCATGATGATTAGTATTAATTATGTTACACTCCTTTAATTCTGTATTAATCAAGTCCCGTATCACCTTCTCCATTATCTTGCTTGGGATTAATGTCAGACCGACTGGACTATAATTACCCAGGTCATCCCATTCATTCTTTTAAAATATTGGCACAACGTTAGCTCCCTCAGCTGGTGTAAATTGTCATAGATCCAACGTTTTCAAAGGAGTTGTGGCAATTTACACCAGTTGAGGCTCTTCCTCCTTAAGTATACATCTAGATAGTGGGGATAGGAGAAGGGAAGAGAGACCTAATTTCTGTTTTCAGTAATACCATCCACATTGTTAGTGCAAACAGATAACTTCTGGAACCTTTCATTGCCACCTTCTTGGAAAACAGGGAGCTGAAAGGAGCTTGAATAGGGAAGATAAAGAATCCAAGGATGAACTCAACACAGCAAAATGTGTTTTTAAAAAAACAACAAAAACAAAAAAAAAAAGGCAAGAAAGACGGGAGGAAAAAATCTTCTTTTAAACAAAGCCAGAGAAGTTATGGACCATTTTCCACAGTGGCAGGAGAGTAGCACGTATGCTGTTATGCATCAAGGTGAGTGCAATAAAGCTTGAGCAGCAATGGTAATGGCAGTATAGCACTAATAAATCCTAAGCAGACCTTCAGGCTCATACTCTGATAATGATGTTACACAGCTACAGTTACAGTTTATTTATTTAACCAAGGGCAAAGTTGTTGAGTCAGAGTTTCATTTTCAAGAGAGGCCTGACAAGACAGGTGGCAGTAATAGCACAGTATAAATGCATTTCTACACCAGCCAACCAATACAAAATAAAACACAACTCAGAGGAACAGAGTGTGCACTGTTAAAAGGAAAAATACACCAACAAAATGAAATAACTACTGAGCATTAATAAATCCATTAGTAAACATTAATAAAATAAAAAGGTTCACTCCTTTAGAGACCCAGGAGTCAGCAGCTCCAAATGCTGTACAACTATTTGGGTTGGAAAATTGATTTGAGGGGGGAGTATTGTTGAAACGAGTAAATCAGGAAGTATATTTTAGCTAACGGGCAGGGACCAAATAGAGCTAAAGGATGAATCGGTTGAAGTGAGGATTGGAATAAGCCCATGAGGAAATTAATAATTTTGTATTCAGAGCAACGTTTGAAAAGTGCATATAGGAGGCAGGGGCCACGCAAACAAGGAGAATAAAACAAAAGATTGAATAGCTGCAAATTCTCTGAGCCCCATCCATTCTGGGTGCTGAGTGACACAGGGTCCTATGGAGTAAATAGTATGTGATAATGTAACTAAAGATTGTATCATAATGAATATATACAAGAGGGCTAGATTAAGGTTGCACAGGCTCCTTCCCCAGGCTCCTCATCCCAGTCATTCGCAATCCTTTCCCCAACCCCATCCGCTTCTTGCCTGATCCGTCTTCCTTGAACCCCCACCCCCTTCCAGCTCCCAGGCTCCTGGCCCAGCTAGTCCCAGTATCCTGTTCCTACCCCCTGATAGAGGCTCCTTGTGCCAATCTATTCCCTCCACCCACCAGACCCAGCTCCTTACACCTCTGTATTTCAGTCAACTCAGAGCAGCACTGCTCACCATGACCATTTTGACAGGAAGTACCAAGCAGTAATAACAACAACATGGCCCGGAGCAGGGGAGGGAGGAAGGGGTGTGTGTGAAAGTGACAGTGCACTCACTGTCTCTTGCACTTCCCTAATACACACACACACACACACACACACACACACACACACACACACACACACACACACACACAGGCTCTCACACCTGTTGCTGGCACAAAAGGCCTGAGGCGACAGCAACAGTGGTTCATTGCCCGGAGTGCCTCGCTCCAATTAGACACACCAGGGTGGAGAAGCAAAAAAGGTTTATTTGAGATCTCAAAGCGCACGTGCTCGGAGACACATGTCTCAGATCAAGCACACCCCATACAAGCAGCTCTCTCTCTCTTTATACATGATTTTAGCTAAGCATGTCTATTACCCCCAATGCCCAGCTCCCCCTTCCCCCCCCCCCCTTCTTCCCTCCCTTCTAGTTCCCATACATCAAGCACATTATAACGTAGCAATTACTCTAAACAGGTTAGATCATACTTGGCAAAAAACATATTATCTCGTTAGTAACTTTTCTTGACCGGTCATTCTGTTTCACTCCCTTCAGCCAGGTGCAAGCAGGCTGTATAATTGCCTCCTGGTACTGATAACTAGTTGCCACACATTCCATTCTTTCCATCTAGCCTGTGGGGTTAATTAAAGTCTAAACATGGACGCGGTTCGGACAAGCAGAGGCCTAATACAGGGAGCCTTCATTGGCATTGTCATTTTCCACTCCTCTGTTAACACTGGGCCATGCCTGGTGCCACCAACAACTGCTACAAGCCTGAACTAAAAACTTTGCCATTACTGTATGTAATTGATTCCATTTAACCAATTCTAGCTCTCATCTATATCTTTTTCCTTTTATGAATAAACCTTTAGATTCTAAAGGATTGGCAACAGTGTGATTCGTGGGTAAGATCTGATTTGTATATTGACCTGGGTCTGGGGCTTGATTCTTTGGGATCGAGAGAACCTTTTTCTTTTATTGGGATGTTGGTTTTCATAACCATTAATCCCCAGGACCAGTGGCACTGGTGGTGATACTGGGAAACTGAAGTGTCTAAGGGAATTGCTTGTGTGACTTGTGGTTAGCCAGTGGGGTGAGACCAAAGTCCTCTTTGGCTGGCTGGTTTGGTTTACCTTAGAGGTGGAGAAACCCCAGCCTTGGCCTGTGGCTGCCCTGTTTTAAGCGATTTTGTCCTGAATTGGCACTCTCAGTTGGGTCCCGCCAGAACCGCATCGTCATAGATGTATTAGCAGGAGTATTGTAAGCAAGACACGAGAAGTTATTCTTCCACTCTACTCTGCACTGATTAGGCCTCAATTGGAGTATTGTGTCCAGCTCTGGGCACCACGTTTCAGGCAAGATGTGGACAAATTGCAGAAAGTCCAGAGAAGAGCAACAAAAATGATTAAGGGTCTAGAAAACATGACCTATGAGGGAAGATTGAAAGAATTGGGTTTGTTTAGTCTGGAGAAGAGAAGACTGAGAGGGGACATGATAATAGTTTTCAAGTACATAAATGGTTGTTACAAGGAGGAGGGAGAAAAAAAATTCTTCTTAACCTCTGAGGACAAGACAAGAAGCAATGGGCTTAAATTGTGGCAAGTGCGGTTTAGGTTGGACATTAGGAAAAACTTCCTAACTGTGGTTAAGCACTGGAATAAATTACCTAGGGAGGTTGTAGAATCTCCATCATTGGGTATTTTTAAGAGCAGGTTGGTCAAGCACCTGTCAGGTATGGTCTAGATCAGGGGTCAGTAACCTCTGGCACAAGGCTCACCAGGGTAAGCACCCTGGTGGGCCGGGCCAGTTTGTTTACCTGTCACGTCACCAGATTCAGCCAATCATGGCTCCCACTGGCTGTAGTTCACCATCCCAGGCCAACAGGGGCAGCAGGAAGCCTCGGCCGGTACATCGCTCGGCCCACGCTGCTTCCCGCCCATTAATTTCACTTGGTGGTCCCTAGTTCTTATATTATGGGAACAAGTAAATAACTTTTCCTTATTCACTTTCTCCACATCACTCATGATTTTATATTGTAGTAGGCGAGAACCACGGAAGATTCTGTTATGGCTTAGCTCAGGCAATTCCGCTTTCTCAGCCTCCGGTTATTGTAGGACACAGCATGCTAGCTTTGACCTGCTGCTGTGGCCTGGTGGTGTGCTGTGGTGTAAGTGGCGACTTCACCCCAGGCCGAGCTACAGGCGCTGGGTCCCCGTCTCAGTGACAGCAGCGGGTCCCCCCCGTTGCATGTGTGTGTGTTTCTTTATTAAAAAAAGCCAACTCTCTCTGTGTGTGTGTCTCTCGTTCTTTGCCTCGGACCCTTTTGGGCAATAACAATATACCTCTATCATATCCCCCCTTAGTCTCCTCTTTTCCAAGCTGAAAAGTCCTAGCCTCTTTAATCTCTCTTCATATGGGACCCATTCCAACCCCCTAATCATTTTTAGTTGCCCTTCTCTGAACCTTTTCTAATGTCAGTATATCTATTTTGAGATGAAGAGACCACATCTGTACACAGTATTCAAGAAGGGCAATAAGATATTCTCCATCTTATTCTCTATCCCTTTTTTAATGATTCCTAACATTCTGTTTGCTTTTTTGACTGCCGCTGCACACTGTGTGGACGTCTTTAGAGAACTATCCAGGATGACTCCAAGATGTCTTTCCTGATTAGTTGTAGCTAAATTAGCCCCCATCATATTGCATGTATAGTTGGGGTTATTTTTTCCAATATGCATTCCTTTACATTTAGCCACATTAAATTTCATTTGCCATTTTGTTGCCTAATCACTTAGTTTTGTGAGATCTTTTTGAAGTTCTTCACAGTCTGCTTTGATCTTAACTATCTTGAGCAGTTTAGTATCATCTGCAAACTTTGCCACCTCCCTGTTTACCCCTTTCTCCAGATCATTTATGAATAAGTTGAACAGGTTTGGTCCTAGGACTGACCCTTCGGGAACACCACTAGTTACCTCTCTCCATTCTGAAAATTTACCATTATTCCTACCCTTTGTTCCTTGCCTTTTATCCAGTTCTCAATCCATGAAAGGATCTTCCCTCTTATCCCATGACAACTTAATTTACGTAAGAGCCTTTGGTGAGGGACCTTGTCAAAGGCTTTCTGAAAATCTAAGTACACTATGTCCACTGGATCCCCCTTGTCCACATGTTTGTTGATCCCTTCAAAGAACTCTAATAGATTAGTAAGACATGATTTCCCTTTACAGAAACCATGTTGACTTTTGTCAACAATTTATGTTCTTCTATGTGTCTGACAATTTTATTCTTTACTATTGTTTCAACTAATTTGCCTGGTACTGACGTTAGACTTACCAGTCTGTAATAGCCAGGATCACCTCTAGAGCCCTTTTTAAATATTGGCATTATATTAGCTATCTTCCAGTCATTGGGTACAGAAGCTGATTTAAAGGACAGGATACAAACCATAGTTAATAGTGCCACAATTTCACATTTGTGTTCTTTCAGAACTCGTGGGTGAATGCCATCTGGTCCCGGTGACTTGTTACCGTTAAGTTTATCAATTAATTGCAAAACTTCCTCTAGTGACACTTCAATCGATGACAATTCCTCAGATTTGGGGTGGCTGGCAGGATGGCTCAGGTTTGGGAATCTCCCTTACATCTTCAGCCGTGAATACTGAAGCAAATAATATGTTTAGTTTCTCCGCAATGACTTTATCGTCTTTAAGTGCCCCTTTTGTATCTCGATCGTCAAACTAACTAAACTAAATTAAAGTATCTGACATTTTGTATTATGTTTGTTGATTGTTGTTTGTTATCTTTGGCAAAGGAAGGAAGATGTGGGGAATTGAACCTTTCACTGGGTCTGGTAAAGACAGTGAGAACTATTTGTTATATAGTGTAGACATTCAGTCTACACAATGCTGACCAGTTAGAACTCAAACATTGAATGATGCAGAGTTTTTTGTCTGACTCCTTGGAGTGATCACAAAACACCACAGCGTTGAATCCTGCCCCCCCATACACACACACACCTCAGCAGCAGCTGGAATCAGTATAAGAAGATAAGAACATAAAAAATGGCCATATTGCATCAGACCAAGGGTCCATCTAGCCCAGTGTCCGGTCTTCTGTTAGTGGCCAGTGCCCTGTGTTTCAGAGGGAATGAACAGAACAGGTTATCATCAAGTCATCCATCCCCTGTCACCCATTCAAACAAAGGATAGTGACACCATCCCTGCCCATCCTGGCTAATATCCATTGATGGACATATCCTCCATTAATTTATTTAGTTCTTTTTTGAATCCTGTTATGGTCTTGGCCTTGACAACATCCTCTGGCAAAGAGTTGCACAGGTTGAATGTGTGTTGTGTGAAGAAATACTTTCTTTTAATTTCATTTGGTGACCCCTACTTCTTGTGTCATGAGAAGGAGTAAATAGCACTTCCTTATTTTTTTTTCTCCACACCAGTCATGATTTAATAGAACTCTATCATATCCCCTCTTAGTTGTCTCTTTTCCAAGCTGAAAAGTCCCAGTCTTATTAATCTCTCCTCATATTGAAGCTGTTCCATGCCCCTAATCATTTTTGTTGCCCTTTTCTGAACCTTTTCCAATTCCAATATATCTTTTTTTTTGAGATGGGGTGACCATATCTGCATGCAGTATTCAAGATGTGGACGTACCATGGATTTATATAGAGGCAATATGATATTTTCTGTCTTATTATCTAGCCCTTTCTTAATGATTCTGAACATTCTGTTAGCTATTTTGCCTGCCACTGCACATTGAGTGGATGTTTTCAGATATCTTTCTTGAGTGGTAACAGCTAATTTAGACCCCTCATTTTAAAAGGAAATGTTAGGGGGCTGTTGGCCCCTTACTGAAACTTAGTGGATTTTTTTGGGTGGCCCTTTCCCAATATCAAGAGAAAGGGGACGGGCAAAGAGGAGTCAGGATCCTGAGACTGGCAGTCCTCAGGACCAGTGGGGAGAGGCCAGCATCCAAGTCAGCCAGATTGGCAGGGCAGGCAGGTCAATGAGGGAGTCAAGCCCAGGGACCATCCTCCATGACAAGTGGGTATGCCAGGGGCAGAGTACAGCAGAGTCAAGGAGAGTGTAGCCTCCAGAGATGAACTGCAGAGAGAGAAGCAGGCCAGAACCAATGGGACCTGAGCAGCAGCCCAGAGTTCGGGAACCAGAGCAGCAGAGACCAGCAGCAGCAGCGGTGCGCCAGGACTGAGCTAGACTGGAAATCTGATGGGCCTGGGATGCCAATAGTATGGGGTTCCTGGATCCTTTCACTTTTTAAATTTTCTCTTGTTTGTTTACAGTTGCTGTTTAATACATTGTATGTAATTTAAACTCAACCTAGCTGTCCCTTTGTCAGGGAATTGGCTGGTGAGCAGAGAATACCCCAGTGTGGAAACACCCTCACCCCTGCCCTTAGTAACCCATAATGAGACTGGGGGTTAAGCCCATGTTTACAAGGACTCTTATGCATTGGAGATTGGAAGAGGAGTCTCGAGGTAAGGCAAATATCCGAGTAAAGAAAGTTGGGGCAGGACTCAGATCCTTTCGCCTTCTGATTCCACTGGGGTAGTACAGAAGCCAGGAAAGTTCCCCACAATAGTGAGACTATTCCCCAACTTACAGAAAGTCCTGCTCAGCCACGACAGCCCCAGAATGTACAGGTGGAATCCTTGGAGATGTTAGCCACCAAACCTTTTTACAAATTTCTACTGAGTACGTATGAACTAAGATTTTTTCAAAGACTTGGTTAAATGTGGATTTTTTTTAACACGGAAAAGTAAAGGTAATTTTCCAGAGAAAATTCAAGCCCTTGTTCCAAAGTGTGGAGGCACTAGAGTTTCTTGATCTAAGTTGTGTCTGAAGTATTTCTGCTGAATGTTTTTTGGAATAAAATAACAACAGTTCAAGCCAAGGCAGAAACCGGATGTGGAAAATTTCTGTCTGAATTATTAAAGTTTGTCAAACTTGGCGGCAAGTGTTGGACTTGTGTGAGTATTTGTTAATGGTTAACTGGATGTACCTAGTGGGGTCACACAGGGATCTGTCCTGGGTCCAGTACTATACAATATTTTCATTCATTTCTTGGCTAATGGAGTGGAGAGTACACTTATAAATCTGAAGATGATACCAAGCTGGGAGGGGTAGATAGCTCTTTGAAGAACAGGACTAGAGGAGAAGTGGCAATTTGCCTGGGAGTTCACCTAGGGGGAAACCTCACATTTTTTTTGCCTTTCAGGCTTCTGCAAGCAGTAAATACATCATATGAAGAGATATTGGTGTATTACAGGATATAAAATATGGATAGTGAGGTATCAGCTGTTGGGACCTGCACAAGATGTGCCATGTTCCTCTTTCTCCCAAAATATAGAAGCGACTTCCTCTGTACAAACTGCAGGCTGGTCTCCATGCAGGAAGAAAAGGTTAAAGCACTAGAGATCTAAGTAACAACCCATCATTGTATGAGTAAAAATGAAGACTTCCTGGATAGAAGTCAGTATTTGGTACTGTGGGCACAGCATACTGAAGAATCAGAGGGAGCAGTGCAGGGGAGACAGAAGAACAGGGAAGAAAGTTGTCAGTGTGTGACCTCCAGAAGAAGAAGGAGGAGAACTAATACACCCCCAATGCAGATAGAGGTAAGCAACCATTTTCAGGCTCTCTGCACATTACTGCTGAGAATGCCTGGGAAAAGTCATCTGAGATAAAGGATTAGAAAGAGACCCTGTTGAACGTAAGGCATGGGATGAATTGTCCTAGGGATGGGTGTTCTATAACCACCACTCCCGTGAGGAGGAGAAGGGGGGGTTGCTCGGGGAATCCCTCCTAGAGGGGGAGAGAATCATCCATCTGCTATCTGGACTGGGAATCCTGTGAAGTGTGCTGCTTGCCTAAAGCTAGAATTCATAATGTGACTGAGAGTCTGCTGAGACTCATCAAGCCCTTAGACCTCTACCCCTTCCTACTTATCTCTGTGGGCATCAACAATACTGCCCAAAATGATCTTGAGCAGATCACTGCAGACTATGTGGTTCAGGGAAGAAGGATAAAAGATTTTGAGGTGTAAGTAATGTTCTTGTCCTTCCTCCCTATTGAGGGAAAATGCTCAGGCAGGGTCCGTTGAATCATGGAAATGAATGCATAGCTTCATGGGTGGTGTTGGTGAGCTTCTTTGATAATGAGCTGATGTTCCAGGAAAGAGGATTACTGTGCTGGGATGGGCTCCATCTATCAAATACAGGGACAAGCATCTTAGGAAAGCATCTGGCTGACCTGATAAGGAGAGCTTTAAGCTAGGTCCTATAGGGGATGCTGACAAAAATCCAGCCAATGTGAATCTAGGCTCAAGTAATGAAGAGGAAGGGGCTAATTTCTGGAAAAGGGACAAGAAATCACAAATGCATTAAAAAGGCAAGAAGAAAAGAAACAGGGAGTCTTCGAAATATCTTTGATGCCTGTATGCAAAGGCAATGAGTATGGAGAATGAGCAGGATGAACTTGCGGTCATGGTATATGAAGAAAATTGTGACTTAATTGGCATTACAGAGACTTGGTGGGACAATTCCCATGACTTGAGTACCAGCATAGAGGAATATAGCTATTTCCAAAAGGATAAGTATGGGGATAAAGGAGGCAGTGTTGCACTGTATGTCAAAAGCAGCAAAGAATCCTGTGGCACCTTATAGACTAACAGACGTCTGTTAATCGTCTGTTAGTCTATAAGGTGCCACAGGATTCTTTGCTGCTTTTACAGAACCAGACTAACACGGCTACCCCTCTGATACTTGACACCATGCAAGGCACTGCATTTAGCCGTATGGAGTGTAAATCCATCAACCTCATGAAGAAACTTGCACAAATACAGACAGATATCATCTTCCTTTCCAAATGCAAATGGATGGACATCATACCTAATGGACTAAAGGTAAAAAATCCACTGCTATCTACATACTACACAGACCACAGTGAGAGATTATGCCATACTCTATCAAAGAAACTGAGGAACCACCTGATCAGCAACGTCTGTTAGTCTATAAGGTGCCACAGGATTCTTTGCTGCTTTTACAGAACCAGACTAACACGGCTACCTCTCTGATACTGTATGTCAAGAATGTGTACACTTGCTCCAAGGTCCAAGAAGATGCGAGCAGCCAACATATTGAGAGTCTCTGGATGAAGATAAAAATGGAAAATAACAGTAGTGATGTTATTTTGCGGGTCTATTATAGACGATCAAATCAGGAAGAGGAAGTGGATGAGTCATTCTGCAAGCAGGTAACAAGATTAGCTAACACACACTAGCTAGTATTAATGGGGGAATTTAACTTCTCTGATATGTTGGAAGACTATTACAGAAAAACATAATATGTCCTGCAGATTCTTAGCATGTGTAGGGGTCAACTTGCTGATGCAGAAAGTTGAAGAAACAGCTAGGGGGTCATCCATTTTGAAAATGGCTTTGATCAAAACAGATGAATTTGTTACCTGTCAGCTCTGTGTTCTTGGCAAACTAGGGCACAGTACCCAGCATGTCTGACTCTCGAGTGCTGATTAACCTGGACCTCTCAGATGCACTCTGTTAATGTCTGTGTGTGTGTCTGATTCTGGGATGGAAGAACCCAGTCCTGGGGAGCTTAGGTTCTGCAGGATAGCTCCATTGGGAGGAAACTTGCAGCAGGGAGAAGTAGAGCTCCGTATGAGAAAACAAGTAACACAAGTAGTACATTGATAAAATTACAGAACCCCTGTCCCAGAAGTGCAACCCTAATAAATGAGCATACCCCAAAGTAATAGGCAAATCTAGTAACAGAATTTGACCAACAAGATGCCTAGGGAGGTTGTGGAATCTCCATCATTGGAGAGTTTTAAGAGCAGGTTAGACAAACACCTCTTGGCGACAGTGTAGATAATATTTAGTCCTGCCATGAGTGCAGGGGAATGCACAAGATGATCTGTTGAGGTCCTTTCCAGTCCTCCAGTTCTATGATTCTATGAATTAGTTGCAAACACAAAGGTGGTCGGGAACTTGGGAGGAAGTGATACTATTCAGGATCCTATGAAAAGGAGGACATGCCAACAGCAAAACAAGGACACTGGATTTCTAAAAGCAGATTTCAACCAAATAAGAGAAATAGTAGGCAAGGTCCCATGGGAAGACCAATTAGGCAGGAAAGGAGTTGAGGGGGCTGGCAGTTCCTAAAAGATGTAGTATTAGAGGCTCAACATCAAGCTATTCTGACTCAGAGGAAAGATGAGAAGAGCCACAGGAGGCCAATGTGGCTGCACAAGGAGCTTCTAACTATTTAAAAACCAAAAGGGCTCCATACAGGAAATGGAAGGTGGGGCATTCATGTAGGGACATAATCAGGAAAACCAAGGCAAAGAATGAGTTACAACTGGAAAGGAATATTAGACATAACAAGAAATATCAAGGATAGTGTGGGTCCATTCCTCAATGAAGAAGGTGATCTGGTAACAGAAGATGATAGGATGGCAGAGCTGTTCATTGCCTACTTTGCTTTAGTCTTCTCACAAAAAATAACACGTGACCGGATGACTAGCAAAGTTACAATAGACAATAAAGGGGAAGGAATTCAGATTGGGATAAGTAAAAAACAATTTGAATGAATGCAAATCACTGGGGCTTGATGCAATTCACCTGAGAGTACTGAAGGAATTAGCTGAAGAAATCTCTGCACCACTGGAAATAATATTTGCTAACTCATGGGTGACAAGAGAGGTCCCAGAAGGTTGGAGAAGGGCTAATGCAGTGCCCATCTTTTAAAAGGGGGAGAAGGAGGAGCTGGGAACTATAGAACAATCAGCCTGACTTTGATACCTGGAAAGATACTAGAGCAATGTATAAAACTTTCAATTTGCAAATACCTGGAGGAGGAAGGGTTAATCACCAGCACAGATTTACCAAGAAAGAATCATGCCAAACCAGCTTGATTTACTTGTCTGACAGGGTAAATGTTTTGGTGGATGGGGGAATGAGGTTGAAATAACATACCTGGACTTCAGCAAGGCTTTTGTCATAGTCCACATGACATTCTGATATGTAAGCTGGAGGAATGTGGGTTTGGTGGAACTACTATTAAGTGGATACATAATTGGTCAAACAACCACAAACAAATAGTATCCATTAGTGGAATGATGTCAGATTGGAGGGAGGTCTCAAGTGGGGCTGCATAGGGATCTGTTCTGGGTCTGGTATTATTTAACAGCTTTATTAATGAGCTAGATGTAGGAATAGATTTGCAGATGACACAAATCTGAGCGGGGTTGCCAACACTTTTGAGGATAGAGCTAACATTCAGAGAGGTCTTTATAAATTAGAGAACTGTGCAATAGACAACAAAATGAAATTTAAAAAAAAAGACAAATGTAAGGATCTGGGAGTTGTGGTTATCACAACCTCAACATGAGTCAGCAATGCAATGCTGTTGCAAAAAAAGCAAATGCAATTTTAAGTTGTATTAAGAGAAGCACACCATGCAAGTTATGGGAGGTGACAATACCACTCTGCTCAGCCCTGGTTAGGCCTCAGCTGGAGTACTTGGTCTAATTTTGGTCACGGATGCAGAGAAAGGATGTGGAGAAACTGAGATGGATTCTGAGGCGAGCAACAAAAATGATCAAAGCAAGCCATACACGCAAAGGCTGAAGGTTCCTAGGTATGTTTGGTTTGGAAAAGAGGAGATTGAGGGGGAATGGTCTTCAAATACTTGACAGGCTGCCATAAAAAAGATGTGATAACGTTGTTCTATCTTGCCACAGAGGGAAGGACAAGGCACTAGGTTCACAACTACAGCATAGCAGATTTAGATCAAATCTCAGGAAAAACTTCCTAACTGTATGAACAGTAAGACAATGGGGAGCCTTTGGGAGGCTGTGGAAGCTCCTTTGCTGGAGGTTTTCAAAAGGATGCTGGATAGCCATCTCTCTTGGATGGTTTAGACACAACAAATACTGCATCTTGACAGGGGACAGACTAGAGGACCCTTGCGGTCCCTTCTAACCCTGTGATTCTATGTTTCTATTATTCAAAATTAGCGTTACAAATTGGAGAATTGGGCTGAAAACAATGTGAATTTCAGCAAAGACAAGTGCAAAGTAATTTACTTATGAACTGTAAATATAGGCAGCAATACCTGCTCTGCCTATAATAATGATCACTGAAATTAATGGGTGATTTCCTGAGTCAGGAACGTAGGGGTGGCCCTCAGGCTGTGTTTACACTAGACATCACCCCATAACATTTTCCACTGTTGCTACCACTAGTGTATCTCCATTGTGGCCTGGACAGGGCAAGAGGGCAGGGGAAGGGAACACATCTCATTCCTCCACTGACCCTGCAAGTGTTTCACTTGGAAAATCAATAAAGATTTAGGCTGCCTTAACCTTCACATCTCTCCTGATTTTACAAGGACATTGACTTGTACTCTGTGTAGAGTCCACTCAGACATTTTGTTTTTTTATATTAAAAATATTTTAGACACTTTTTTGTCATCAAGCTTATGGATACTATGGATCTCATTATTTTCTATGAAACTTAACATTTCCACCCTTTTTTGGGCCCCAAAAGAGCTGAAAAGATGCCACTCTGGTTGTGGAGATGCTGCTGCCTCTCTCATGATCGCTTCCTGGACTGGACAGTGACTGGGAGAGGAGGGGTGAGGTAATAGTAGTAGAGGGAGATGGAAGAGAGTAAATCTAGGGGATAGGATGATCTTGAACATGAGTGATTTAGAATAGAAAACGAAAAAGACCAACATTTTCTTTAAAATAAATCGAACTTAGCTGCAAGTTCTAAGGCAATGATTGGCATAAATTATCTATAATGCATTCATGAAAAATTCTCAAAAATCTCACAACCCACCCCCAATCAGAATGGGTGTGCAGTCTTTTGCATTCACTAAATCAACCCAAACTAATGAATGGTTTATGAGTCAGGACTGATGTTGAATTTGCAAAGTTTCCCTCTTTATAGACTTTAAGGTCAAAAGGGACCATTATGATCATCTAGTCTGACCTCCTGTACAACGCAGGCCACAGAATCTCACCCACCCACTCCTGTAACAAACCCCTAACCTATGTCTGAGTTACTGAAGTCCTCAAATTGTGGTTTAAAGACCTGAAGGTGCAGAGAATCCTCCAGCAAGTGACCCATGCCTGACGCTGCAGAGGAAGGCGAAAAACCTCCAGGGCCTCTGCCAATCTGCCCTGGAGAAAAATTCCTTCCCGACCCCAAATATGGTGATCAATTAAACCCTGAGCACGTGGGCAAGACTCACCAGCCAGCACCCAGGAAAGAATTCTCTGTAGTAACTCAGATCCCACCCCATCTAACATCTCATCACCGACCACTGGTCATATTTACCTGCTAATAATCAAAGATCAACTAATTGCCAAAATTCAGCTATCCCATCATACCATCCCCTCCATAAACTTATCAAGCTTAGTCTTGAAGCCAGATATGTCTTTTGCCCCCACTGCTCCCCTTGGAAGGCTGTTCCAGAACTTCACTCCTCTAATGGTTAGAAACCTTTGTAAAATTTCAAGTCTAAACTTCCTAGTGTCCAGTTTATATCCGTTTGTTGTCTCCTACAACCATTTCTTCTATGAGGTTCCTCACTATTCACCAAAACCAAATCTAAAATGGCATCCCCTCTTGTTGGTTCTTCAACTACTTGGTGAAGGAATCCATCAGCTATCATATCCAGGAAAATCTGAGCCCTATTATTACTACTAGCACTTGTCCTCCATTCTATATCTAGGAAGTTAAAGTCTCCCATGATCACACAATTCCCATTAGTGTTTACTTCATTCAAAACATTAAAGAGATCTCTATCCATATCCAAATTGGATCCTGGTGGTCTGTAGCACACCCCAAGCACTATCTCAGGGGAGGCTCTAGTAGCTTTCTTCCCCAATGTGATTTTTGCCCAGACAGACTCTGTCTTATCCATTCCATCACTTCTTATTTCTTTATAGTCTACCTCATCATTGATATGCAATGCTACTCCACCACCTTTGCCTTTATTTCTGTGTTTCCTAAACAGCACATACTCTTCAATACCTGTAATCCAGTCATAACTACTATTCCACCATGTTTCTCTTATCCCTATGATATCCAGTTTCACTTCCTGCACCAGTAGCTCTAGTTTCTCCATTTTGTTACCTAGGCTCCTCGCAGTAGTGTACAAACATCTTATTTTTTGCTGTTTGGCTTCACTGATATTCTTTACCCTTGTCTCTCAATATTTTTCACCTAGGACCCAACTATCCACCCAATGAATCTAATGATAGTCTTTCCATTGGCCTCAATGTTTGCTGGATCAGGCTCCTGGATATTTTTGATGAAAAGAAAGGTGCTATTTTTCCCCCCAACTCAGAAGCAGATAGGAGTCTAGTTTTCTAATTTTTGTCTCACATATTTGAAAAAAAAATCTTTAACAAAGAGAATGAGACAGCAGCATCAGACCATGATCTCTGCCACATTTACAGAAAACCAGGGGAGTTTTATAGAAGGCTATAAAAACATTTTTTTTTGCTTTTACTCTGTGTGTCCGTCAGTTAGAAAATCATTAATAAAAAAAGGTCTTTAAAAACAAAACAACATTATACACATAATATTTTTAATCTGGATGAAGTCCATAGATTTCCTGAGGATTATTTTGAACTGAAAAAAGTGAAGTTCTGCCATAAATTATCTAAAAGGAAAATTACACTATTTTCAATTTCTTTAAAGTTTTATTCAATTGAATTACTTTGTTAAATATTTATCCCACATCTGCATTTTTCCATCATTTTCTCAGCTTCATATTTTTAATTTGACAGATGAAATAACCAGTAATATATCCATTACACCTACTAAATCTGGATTCAGAAGAATTCATTGGAACTATTCCTTTGTAACCAGATTTTTTTTTAAATCTGATTTATGGGAAATCATTGTAATTGTAATCATCCTCATTCATTTATTTTAATGTGACCTATAAAAACTACAATGAAATCTCTTAGGAGTGATATCTGCAAAAATGAAATAAGAATGAGCACAATATCATAGAATGTGTAAGTAACAGACATCCCAGCATAAACCAATCAAGTGCATTTACAGATTCATATCATCTTGAATGACACATGCCCGGAATATAGCTGTGGTAAGTAGAACTTCATTTTATACAGGGAGCTATCACTCACCTGTATTTCTGCCTATAGGAATATAAAACCAAGAGAGGATGTAACAATGACTTTGTATACGATATTCCATATAAAATTGCCGCAAACCATTGGGAGTGTTAAAGGGAGGAAAAATCACTGTCCTCTTAAATAGAAGAAGGAAATAAAAAACAGCAATTCTTTGAATTAAGAGTCAGTGGGCTTGAGCCTCCTCTTACTTACACTGATGTAGATGAGGAAAAAATAGGTGAAACTGATATAAAACTGGTATAAGTGATCAGAAGACTTAGGCCCAGAGTTTTTAAGTGATATCTTGTACTGCTACACAATCCCACCAGGATAAAGTATTTTATTAGTAACCACTTTTCATATAGTAAAAACTTATATATAATTTTCCACTTCTGTATAGATAGATTTATTAGGATTATATTTGTTTCCATTTTACCATATGGGGTGATATTGCAAGGTGAATTGGTCGGGAAAATTATGAATGAAATGTGAGTGGAGCCACAAAATAATCTATCTATACAGAAGTGGATAATCAATACAAGTTTGGGGAACCCAGATCATTAGTGAATCTCAAAAGAGGTTCATTAAGTTTGATGGCTTATGTGAACCACATCCCATCTATCTGTACCTTGTGCATATATAACTTTTGTGAGGTTATTGGTACTTTCTCCTTATGGTTGGTCTGGAAAATTTCCAGTGGCAAAACAGCCCTTATTCCTCTGGGTGTTTTTTTGTTTTTTTTTTCCAATTCAGGTTCCTGTTTGGCCAGAGACAAGTAGTAAAGACACAACAAAATGGAAACAAATATAATCCTAATAAAAACCAGTTATGGGGCCAGACCTCTATCCTGTTATGCCAACTAACATCAGATGAAGATCTGGCCTCTTGTTCTTATTTAATCCAAGCGAGGTCAAACAGCCCTACATTTGGTTGAAATCTTTCTAGAGTATGACCACATCTGAAAGATTAAAGGAGAATATGAACTTTGGGATATTCCTCTTCTAACTAAATTCTTTTTAATTATAAACTCTATCTCTTTAAATAAGTTTTATAAAGAAGATGCAGGAATGCAAAACAGACATACTGCACGTATGATGCATATATATACCTACAGAAGTATATCCTTTCAAGAGATTTACATTAGTTATTCAATGTATAAATCAAAAGTCTCCTGTCAATGAACAGGAACGAGTGTTGATGGGGAGGAGGGGAGAAAGAGAATGAATTCATGCATTTTATACAGAACTCAAGTAATTTATAAGTTTCCTAGAGTGCTCACAAATGCTACTCATAGTAAGCATGGCTCACCAATAGAGCTGAGCAAATAATATTGAGTGAATAATTTAGTGGGTGAATGTATCCTCTTTCTCTGGTTGCAAAATGTATGTAAGAACTTTATGATTTTCTAAAACTTGTTAGTTTGTAGATTAATATCACTCTTAGAATCAGGCTTCCAGTGTGAATACATGTCCTCTTGAGGTCTTCCAGACCTGCATTTCTATGATTTTGTGTATTTATAAATTCATCATTCACTTTATGCAAATATTTCCTATTATTCTCTTAATTAATATATTAAAAATTTTTAAAGGAGAAGGGACAGATGATCATTTAGTCTGTCCTCCTATATAACACAGCCAATAGGATTTCCCTGAGTTAATTCCTATTTGAAATTGAGGATATCATTAGGAAAAAAAATACAATTTTGATTTAAAAATTCATCAGTAATGGACGATTCACCACAACCCTTGGTAAATTGTCCCAATGGTTAATTCTCCTCAGTATTAAAATTTTGAACCTTATTTCCAGTTTAAACTTGTCTAGCTTCCACTTCCAGCCATTAGATCTTGTTATGCCTTTATCTGCCAGAGTGAAGAATACATAATAATTTTTTTTGTTTCTCGTGTAGGTACTTATAGTCTGTGATCAATTCACCTCTTACCCTACTCTTTGTTAAACTAAATAGATTGAACTCTTTCAGTGCACTATCATACATTATATTTTCAAACTCCTTACTTATTTTCGGTCCTCTTCTTTAACTCTCTCCAATTCATTAGCATCCTTCTTGAATTGTGGGCATCAGAACTGGCTGCAGTATTCCAGTAGGATAATTCACTGTTTGCCCAAACATTTATATCACTACACTTTTTCATTAGAAAATTCCTGGAAAGGGTCCACAAAAGGAGTGCAAACATGGATAAAGACTCCAGCCTTGAAATTTACTGTGTACAGGCAGATTGCTGTGCCCATGACACCTATATATAATTATTTTTTAAGATTGGAGACAAAGTGATTTCAACTTTTTTTTAAAGAAAATAGTTGTGGATAATTCTGTAAGATATATGTCTCCTCCCTCCTTTACCTTTTAGGCATATCCTACCCTCATTTACACCCATGCAACCCCAATGAATTCAATGAGGACAGAATTTGGATAGATACAGTCTTTTAAGTTAAGATGTTCCATTTGGTTAAATATCTTTCAAATTTCAAGTAAAAAACAATGGCTTAGCATTAGAGCTGTGAGAAATATTTTTTAAAAATGATAAAATGAAACCTTTCAGCACCCATGAAGAAGAAACTTGCATAACGCAGCCGATAGAATATCTGAAGATCAGAGGTAAATTTCATTTGCGGTGACATGTTTTGGGGGTTAGTTCTTTTACTCCTTAACTCTCTCCGCCCCAATTCCTATTTAAATATTATTAAAAGAGATGATTAAATGTTGTTAAAGATGATATATTGCATGGGTTACATCTTAATCATAGATATTGCATAGGAAATAGGAGTTTTGCATGTTTAAGCTGAGTCTGATCTTTGTTGGGTAAATGTTACCTATAGGGACATTGGTTTTCCTCATGAAAGGAGGAGCTTGAATAAACTGATCAAAACCAGCTTGATCCTTGACATTTCTGTGTATCTGAGTGACATCTCACACTTTTTTCAGATAAGTAGGTTCTGAAAGGGCTTCTTCCTCCACCCATGAGCCTTTTCTCTGACTCTTACACTGGTCTACAATTTTTGAGACGTTGTCTGCTTCAGAGATAAAATGTGATATTTATTATGTATTTTGATGTGCCGAATTCAAATATGACAATTAAAACAACTGATTGGCTACTGTTTCTAAGTTATTTAAGTTTTTACATTTTATGTCTATGTATATTGTGTAGATAGTAGAGTTTTAATCATAAATTGTAAACCTAGGTCTTTTCATGTGTTTATGGTTGCTTTACATGATAATATTTCACCTGTCCTGTTTATGTAACACTTTAAAAATCAGCAAAAGGGTTATATAACTAAAATTTATTATGAAACAAAAGGCAAAAACTATTATGTACATAGTTTAGTCCTATTCAGTGTCTACTCGGCGCTTCTTGGCTTGTCTCTTGTATTCATTAAATGGAGCATCTCTTGTCACTGTCCAGCAATAGTCTGCAAGCATTGATGGGCTCCATTTGCCCTGATAGCGTTTCTCCATTGTTGCAATGTCCTGGTGAAATCGCTCGCCGTGCTCGTCACTCACTGCTCCGCAGTTCGGTGGAAAAAAATCTAGATGAGAGTGCAAAAAATGTATCTTTAGTGACATGTTGCAACCAAGGCTTTTGTATGCCTTGAGGTTTTCCACCAACAACCTGTCTGCCTTGTTGTTTCCGAGAAAATTTATTGCCACTAACTGGAAGGCTTTCCATGCCGTCTTTTCCTTGCCACGCAGTGCATGGTCAAATGCATCATCTCGAAGAAGTTCACGAATCTGAGGACCAACAAAGACACCTTCCTTTATCTTAGCTTCACTTAACCTTGGAAATTTTCCACGGAGGTACTTAAAAGCTGCTTGTGTTTTGTCAATGGCCTTGACAAAGTTCTTCATCAGACCCAGCTTGATGTGTAAGGGTGGTAACAAAATCTTCCTTGATTCAACAAGTGGTGGATGCTGAACACTTTTCCTCCCAGGCTCCAATGACCATTGGAGTGGCCAATCTTTCTTGATGTAGTGGGAATCTCTTGCACGACTATCCCATTCGCAGAGAAAACAGCAGTACTTTGTGTATCCAGTCTGCAGACCAAGCAAGAGAGCAACAACCTTCAAATCGCCACAAAGCTGCCACTGATGTTGGTCATAGTTTATGCACCTCAAAAGTTGTTTCATGTTGTCATAGGTTTCCTTCATATGGACTGCATGACCAACTGGAATTGATGGCAAAACATTGCCATTATGCAGTAAAACAGCTTTAAGACTCATCTTCGATGAATCAATGAACAGTCTCCACTCATCTGGATCGTGAACGATGTTGAGGGCTGCCATCACACCATCAATGTTGTTGCAGGCTACAAGATCACCTTCCATGAAGAAGAATGAGACAAGATCCTTTTGACAGTCACGGAACATGGAAACCCTAACATCACCTGCCAGGAGATTCCACTGCTGTAGTCTGGAGCCCAACAGCTCTGCCTTACTCTTTGGTAGTTCCAAATCCCTGACAAGGTCATTCAGTTCACCTTGTGTTATGAGGTGTGGTTCAGAGGAGGAGAATGGGAGAAAATGTGGGTCCTGTGACATTGATGGTTCAGGACCAGAAGTTTCATCCTCTTCCTCTTCCTCATCTGACTCAAGTGAGAATGATTGTGGTGCATCAGGAATCGGCAGTCCTTTTCCGTGGGGTACTAGGCGTATAGCTGATGGAATGTTTGGATAATGCACAGTCCACTTTTTTTTCTTTGACACACCTTTCCCAACTGGAGGCACCATGCAGAAGTAACAATTGCTGGTATGATCTGTTGGCTCTCTCCAAATCATTGGCACTGCAAAAGGCATAGATTTCCTTTTCCTGTTCAACCACTGGCGAAGATTTGTTGCACAAGTGTTGCAGCATATGTGTGGGGCCCACCTCTTGTCCTGATCTCCAATTTTGCAGCCAAAATAAAGGTGATAGGCTTTCTTAACCATAGTGGTTATACTGCGCTTTTGTGATGCAAAAGTCACTTCACCACAAACATAGCAGAAGTTATCTGCACTGTTCACACAAATACGAGGCATCTCTGCTCACTTTGGCTAAACAGAAATGTGTCCCTTTGCAAAATCAAACACTGACAAATAAGAGAGCACGACACTGTATGATTTCTAGAGCTGATATAGGGCAATTTGTTCAGCAGAGTGATGTAAGGTTCATTATGATTGCATCATCCATGACTTCTAGGAATAACATGATGCAATTCATATCATGTATGACGCAATACCAGCTTCAGATTGCATCATTCATTGTTTTGCCTAAAAAGCAAGTACTGTCCAAACCCAGTCATAGATTTATTCATAGATCCAGTCAAAGATGTATTTTAGTCATTTCTGGTTTAAATTGAGATCCCTTCCCTTTATAACTCACTTATCCTCCGCCATTCCCAAGTCAAGGGTCGTATATACTGACCCAATAGCATAACTTGAAAACTAGAGCCAATCAACAATTTTAAGCATCATTTTCATTTTCAGTGACCCAGAATTAGTAAAGTTTGTCTACATTTATTTCAGAAGCATTTTGGCTGTAGAGCAGTGTTACCTGAATACAGAAATAACCACTGAAATTAATGGAAGCATCTCTTGTCTTCAATAATTACTATTTACATTTGGTTTCTAATAGGCAAACTGAATTGTTTTTGTCCATCCAGCAGGTCAGCTTACACCACTATACAACATATATTTTGAAATATTAAATGGCTTCATAAGCATCTTCACACAGCTTTTTCCTGATTTCCTACAGAGGTCTCTGATCTATCTTTCTTATCTACATGATCTAACCCTTGTGCCCATGCAGGGCCTCACTGATTTCATTGGGGCTCTACCTAGGAGTTATGACCATGTGGGTTTCATTACTGTTTGAGGCCCAGATAATTCCACTCTCTCAGCCTATTATCAGTGTGAAATTCCTAACAGTCAAGATCTATTTGCTTCTATTTTATAATAATACACTAACTTTATAACATACAAGATTATGGTGTATCATTTTCACTGTACATACTTCATTTTTCCTCCTAGAGTAAAGCATAAGGACAAGACTACTGTGTCTGTATATACTATGGTGATTGGCACTTAATAGTGCTAGGACTTTACCTATCAATCAGTTACAATGGGTGAAATCCTACCTCTATAGAAGCCAAAGTTTTGCCAATCAGTGGGATGAAGATTTCACCCGATGTTTTTAGTCTTCCTTAGACTGACAGAAAAGATTAATAATTGTTCTAAAAGTCCATGAGATTGTATTCACAGAATTTCCAGTGGAGAGGATCACATGATAGTAACTGTATAGGACTTTAAGTGGAAGAAGTGTTTTTTGTGACAATAGATTTCCTTTTTGGAGTCAGTTTGTTTCCACACATAATAGCCACTGGATATGATCATTCACACTATTTTGGGGGGGTGGGGTGTGGAGAGGAGGAAATCCTACATTTTCATTACTTTATTTAAATTTACAGGATAGCCCAGACATACTGCCTTTTCCAACTCCCATTGAGGTCAATAGAAAGATGTTCATTGAATGGGTCAGTTTCATGGGTGGTTTAACTTCCCTTATGTAAGTTGAATAAAATTAAGGATGAATTTAGTTTAATTTTTTTTATTTATTTTGTAGATAGGGAGGAAAGGGAATGTAAAAGCAATCTACAGACTGAAAAGTATCCAAAGTATTAACATTCAGCCAATGTGACAAACCTTGGTGAGGCATTATGGTTATGCCTTCTACGTACAGCTGATCAAAACTCAGAATTTCTAGTTCACAGAATTTTTTTAAAATTTGATTTTGTTCCAAAGTTGAACAAAACAAACATACACACACAAAAAACCCGCCCACCACCACCAACAAAAAAATTGTTTTAAAAAAATGACCATGAAATAGAAATTCTGGGAAATCTGTTTAGAATTTCATTTTCAAATTTATTTTATGGGGGTTTTCATTTTATATTTTATTATTTTTTACATTATTTCATGACATGTTGGTAGTAGTGCATAATATGATATTTTATTATATTTTAAAAATCATTAAGGGCAGCTGTACTTAATGCTGATTGAAACATCTCTTCTTTTCTAGATCAAAGTATCTCCTGTTTGTGTGGTAATGAAAGTTTGTGAAAGTGTCATTATGTACTGCTACTGAGGACATGTAATAACATCATGTAAAAATACAGAACAATTAAAAATATTCTGAAATGAAAGATTCCCAAACCTATTTTTTTGTTTCAAAATATTTTTTCTAAATAAGTCATCAAAATTCACATTTTCTTCTAAATGTTATAGTGAAAAATTTCTGACCACACCTCCTTCTGCATCTCTTAGAGCAGGGATCAGCAACCTCTGTCACGCAGCTCACCAGGGTAGGCACCCTACCATTTTGTTTACCTGCCGTGTCTGCAGGTTCGTCCTACCGCGGCTCCCACTGGCTGCAGTTTGCTGTCCCAGGCCAATGGGGACTGCAGGAAGTGGTGTGAGCCGAGGGATGTCCCTTTGGCGTGGGACGGCAAACCACGACCAGTGGGAGCCGCGATCAGCCGAACTTGCTGACACAGCAGGTAAACAAACTGGCCCAGCCCGCCAGGGTGCTTACCCAGGCGAGCTGTGTGCCAGAGGTTGCCGACCCCTGTCTTAGAGCCTCCTGGGAAGGTAATGCATTTTGATTTTTCATTTTCTCAGTGAAAAAAAAAAGCATTTCTACTATTATTGAGTTAACTTTGCCCTAAGCAACTGACAGTTTTAGAAAAATCATGGTAAAATGAATTAAATATAAATGTGGGAAATTCAACCAATAAATAAAAGATCAGAAATATTTGATTTTGCTCACTTCTCTCATAGTAGAAGAATATAGAGTTAAAAATCACCATTCTATAAAAATGCATGCAATGTATTGTAGAAAATTTAGATGTTTAAATTATAATTATATTATTGTACTAGAAAATTATTTGGAAGAAATATTTTATGAATATGTAATCTTTTTTTAATACACTATTTAGTATGCATTCAAGGGCTAATAACAGACAGACTCATTTATGGATATTATAATCAAAACACATAAGCTATGTAAAATATTGAATTAATATATCTTCGTTATGTCAGCACTGGTTGGCATTTGAAAAAAAGTTCATCCCTGTCTATCTTCTGAACAGAATGTCATCTTGTGTACTGAGTATTTGTGTCATGGACACACAAAAATGAAAATATTACCTTGAATTTATGAAATCATCGGCCTCCTCTCAGGTCGCATTACATCTTACCATGTGGTTATCCAAGGAGAGGCAGGTAGGTGTATGTAACCTTTCAGACAATAGAAAACAAAGAAATCTTTCCACATTAAAGTGTGATGAAACTGTGAAGAGATGTTGCAGGCACTAAAAAAAGTTAAGAAAATGGAGTGCAACAAAAGTAACAGCTTATACAAGTGATTAAAGGTTAAAGGTTTTTCTGAGGACTACAATGGAACCTAAAATTGTTTTTTAGTGACAATCAATCAGAACTTTTTCTAGGAAGAGTTTTGCTGCTAATATTTATTGCTCTCAGGAAAAACCATAGAATCATACACGTATAGGACTGGAAGAGACCTTGAGAGGTCATCTAGTCCAGTACCCTGCACTCAAGGCAGGACTGCATAATAATTAGACCAATCATGATATGCTGATTCTTAATCTGTAGGTTAATGATAAAAGGGGAAAAAAAGATTGGTCACAGCTGTTTGCACAAGTGAAAAGGAAAGGAAATAAGTGACTATTCAGCTGAGGGTAAAGATTTATCTTAAAATGTTTAACTATGAAGTTGCACCCTTAGGGGATAATTTTTAATCAGATCCTTCTCACAACTTGGAACAAATGTTATGAAGCCAAACCAAGCCTGAGCAGATCAATATAAAAGCCCCAGTATACATAAATGAATACATACAATTAAATAAAATAACAAAAAAAAAATCAAAAAAAATAATCCAGGAGGAGTCATCATGTAAAATTCACTTCACTCATGGAATACTGGCCCATCATACTACTTCATCCTCCACAATGGAGGCACACTGAGTGTCTTCTTGCTGAGTGGCCATGCAGATGAACCTGTATGTAGCCCCAAAATACTATAGAAAAGGTATTCATACCACCCCCACATAATCTGGAATAAAGGACACCATATGATCAGTACAGGTTGCAGACATATTTTTACATAAATGTCAGTATCCAGCAAATCTGATGTGGAGAGGCAATGACTGCTATTATTCCCCTGCTCACATACACACAGAGAGCCTGAATACTCATAGGAACATAGATATTGTCACACTGGATCAGACCCATTGTCCAATTAGTCCAATATCCTGTTCTGACAAAAGCTGCTATCAGATGTTTCACAGGAAAGTGAAAGAAAGAAATGGGCAATTATGGATACTAAAGGCATAAGGAAAGTTAATTCTTAATCCTTTCAATCAATGGCTGATTTTGCCCTGCAATATGAGGGAGTTCTCCAGGTGAAGGAGGAGCAAATACAGCACCCTTGGGGTAAGTGACTGTCTGTAGTGTGTGTTTGGGGGTTACTTGCTTTGTGCTGAGCTTGTGTTTGTCAGTCTGTTTGTTTGGTTGGTTGTTTGAAGGACCGTGTGCTGTAGCTGGCAGTTGGAAGCTGTGAGCTTCAAAGGAAGGTCTGAAAGCTAGAAGCCTCTGGTAATTGGCTGAGCCTCAATCAGTGGGCGGGGCATTCACACAGGCCAGGGCTTTATAAAGCAGTGCACAAGTGACCAGGGAGCTTTGCGAACAAGGGCTGCTAACAGGGAGTTTCGCAAGGGAGTGGGAAGGGAGCAGGGGTCCCTTATCGATTCTATCTGTGCCCCTTTATTCCCCTTAAAACCTATAAACCAAGCTACATTCAAAATGTCTTGCTTTAAACAACCCTTTCATTAACTAGGAGACAATGCAGGCAGAAGCCCAGCAGCAGAGTGGGGGCTATCCAGTTTAGTGCACTGAGTGCAGCATGTATGATTACCTGCCCTGTGGGCGGGTGGCATATGTGTGCTTTCGGTGCAAGGAGCTCTTGGCCCTCAGAGACCACATATGGACTTTGGACGCCACGGTGGTGGAACTGGAGGAGCTAAGAGAAGCAGAGAGGTATGTTGATGAGGCTTTCTGGGACACTGTAGAATTGTCCCACCTCCGCTCAGACAGCCCCTGCACTGTTGAGGATGAAAGGCCCAGGGAAGCAGAGCAGTCAACGGGAGCAGAGGAAAACCTTCCCATAGTTAGGACCCTCCTTCCAGATGGTGCTGGGGTTGCCTCTCGCACTGAGGTTACCTCTCCGGGGGAGGGAACTCCAGTTGCTAGGAAAAGGCAGGTGTTAGTAATGGGAGATTCAATCATTAGAAACATAGATAGCTGGGTTTGTGATGACTGGGAGAACCGTATGGTGACTTGCCTGCCTGGTGCGAAGGTTGTGGATCTCTCGAGGCATCTAGACAGACTTATGTATAGTGCTGGGGAGGAGCCGGTAGTTGTGGTACATGTAGGTACCAATGACATAGGGAAGGGTAGGAGAGATGTCCTGGAGGCCAAATTTAGGCTGCTAGAGAAGAGACTGAAATCCAGGACCTCTATGGTGGCATTCTCAGAAAGGCTCCCAGTTCCACATGCAGGGCCAGGTAGGCAGGCAGAGCTCCTGAGTCTCAATGCATGGATGAAACGATGGTGTAGAGAGGAGGGGTTTACATTCATTAGAAACTGGGGAAACTTTTGGGATGGGGGGCGCCTATACAGGAGAGATGGGCTTCACTTAAACCAAAGTGGAACCAGACTGCTGGCACTAAACATTAAAAAGGTTGTAGAGCAGTTTTTAAACTAGGAGAAGGGGGAAAGCCAACTGCTGCAGAGGAGCATGTGGATTGGACAGAGACTTCTCTGAGGGGAGAGTCTAATGATAGAGAATTTCCAGGTTATAGTCAGGAGCAGAGGATGGAAGAGGATAATGCAAGGGCCAGATCAGATGACAAACATTCACATAAAAAAGATTCTGACACATCAGAAAAGGGCAGACAAATAAACAGTGACAAGTTTTTAAAGTGCTTGTACACAAATGCTAGAAGTCTAAATAATAAGATGGGTGAACTAGAGTGCCTTGTGATAAAGGACGATATTGATATAATAGGCATCACAGAAACCTGGTGGACTCAGAGCAATCAATGGGACACAATCATTCCGGGGTACAAAATATATTGGAAGGATAGAACAGGTTGTGTGGGGGAGGGGAGGGAGTGGCACTATATGTGAAAGAAAATGTAGAATCAAATGAAGTAAAAATCTTAAGTGAATCCACATGTTCCATAGAATCTCTATGGATAGAAATTTCATGCTCTAATAAGAATATAACATTAGGGATCTATTATCGACCACCTGACCAGGACAGTGATAGTGATGAAGAAATGCTAAGGGAAATTAGAGAGGCTATCAAAATTAAGAACTCAATAATAGTGGGGGATTTCAATTATCCCCAAATTGACTGACAACATTTCACTTCAGGACGAAATGCAAAGATAAAATTTATTGATACTTTAAATGACTGCTTCATGGAACAGCTGGTACAGGAACCCACAAGGGGAGAGGCAACTCTAGATTTAGTCCTGAGTGGAGCAAGAGGTAACTATAACAGGACCGCTTGGAAATAGTGACCATAATACAATAGCATTCAACATCCCTGTGGTGGGAAGAACATCTCAACAGCCCAACACTGTGGCATTTAATTTCAAAAGGAGGAACTATACAAAAATGAGGGGGTTAGTTAAACAGAAGTTAAAAAGTACAGTGACTAAAGTGAAATCCCTGTAAGCTGCATGGGTGCTTTTTAAAGACACCATAATAGAGGCCCAACTTCAATGTATACCCCAAATTAAGAAACACAGTAAAAGAACTAAAAAAGAGCCACCATGACTTAACAACCATGTAAAAGAAGCAGTGAGAGATAAAAAGACTTCCTTTAAAAAGTGGAAGTCAAATCCTAATGAGGCAAATAGAAAGGAGCCTAAACACTGCCAAATTAAGTGTAAAATGTAATAAGAAAAGCCAAAGAGAAGTTTGAAGAACAGCTAGCCAAAAACTCCAGAGGTAATAAGAAAATGTTTTTTAAGTACATCAGAAGCAGGAAGCCTGCTAAACAACCAGTGGGGCCCCTTGATGATCGAGATACAAAAGGAGCACTTAAAGACGATAAAATCATTGTGGAGAAACTAAATGGATTCTTTGCGTCAGTCTTCACGACTGAGGATGTTAGGGAGATTCCCAAACCTGAGCTGGCTTTTGTAGGTCACAAATCTGAGGAACTGTCACCGATTGAAGTGTCACTAGAGGAGGTTTTGGAATTAATTGATAAAGTTAACATTAACACGTCACTGGGACCAGATGGCATTCACCCAAGAGTTCTGAAAGAACTCAAATGTGAAGTTGCAGAACTATTAACTAAGGTTTGCAACCTGTCCTTTATATCACCTTCTGTACCCAATGACTGGATGTTAGCTAATGTAACATCAATATTTAAAAAGGGCTCTAGAGGTGATCCCGGCAATTACAGACCAGTAAGTCTAACGTCAGTACCAGGCAAAGTAGTCGTAACAATAATTAAGTATAAAATTGTCAGACATATAGAAAAACATAAACTGTTGAGCAATAGTCAACATGGTTTCTGTAAAGGGAAATCATGTCTTACTAATCTATTAGAGTTCTTTGAGGGGGTCAACAAACATGTGGACAAGGGGGATCCAGTGGACATAGTGTACTTAGATTTCTAGAAAGCCTTTGACAAGGTCCCTCACCAAAGGCTCTTATGTAAATTAAGCTGTCATGGGATAAAAGGGAAGGTCCTTTCATGGATTGAGAACTGGTTAAAAGACAGGGAACAAAGAGTAGGAATTAATGGTAAATTCTCTGAATGGAGAGGGGTAACTAGTGGTGTTCCCCATGGGTCAGTCCTAGGACCAATCCTATTCAATTTATTCATAAATGATCTGGAGAAAGAGGTAAATAGTGAGGTGAAAAAAGTTTGCAGATGACACTAAACTGCTCAAGATAGTTAAGACCAAAGCAGACTGTGAAGAACTTCAAAAAGATCTCACAAAACTAAGTGATTGGGCAAGAAAATGGCAAATGAAATTTAATGTGGATAAATGTAAAGTAATGCACATTGGAAAAAATAACCCCAACTATACATACAGTATGATGAGGGATAATTTAGCTACAACAAGTCAGGAAAAAGATCTTGGAGTCCTTGTGGATAGTTCTCTGAAGATGTCCATGCAGTGTGCAGAGGCAGTCAAAAAAGCAAACAGGATGTTAGGAATCATTAAAAAGGGGATAGAGAATAAGACTGAGAATATATTATTGCCCTTATATAAATCGATGGTATGCCCACATCTTGAGTACTGCGTACAGATGTGGTCTCCTCATCTCAAAAAAGATATACTGGCACTAGAAAAGGTTCAGAAAAGGGCAACTAAAATGATTAGGGGTTTGGAGAGGGTCCCATATGAGGAGAGATTAAAGGGGCTAGGACTCTTCAGCTTGGAAAAGAGGAGACTAAGAGGGGATATGATAGAGGTATATAAAATCATGAGTGATGTGGAGAAAGTGGATAAGGAAAAATTATTTACTTATTCCCATAATACAAGAACTAGGGGTCACCAAACGAAATTAATAGGCAGCAGGTTTAAAACAAATACAAGGAAGTTCTTCTTCATGCAGTGCACAGTCAACTTGTGGAACTCCTTACCTGAGGAGGTTGTGAAGGCTAGGACTACAACAGCGTTTAAAAGAGAACTGGATAAATTCATGGTGGTTGAGTCCATTAATGGCTATTAGCCAGGATGGATAAGGAATGGTGTCCCTAGCCTCTGTTTGTCAGAGGATGGAGATGGATGGCAGGAGAGAGATCACTTGATCATTGCCTGTTAGGTCCACTCCCTCTGGGGCACCTGGTATTGGCCACTGTTGGTAGACAGGATACTGGGCTAGATGGCCCTTTGGTCTGACCCGGTACGGCCGTTCTTATGTTCTTATGCCCCTTTCAAATTTTGTGTCATGTGAGTTGATTATTGCAATATTTTAAGATAACACTTTCTATTATATAATAAAATCTAAAGTTGATTAATTTTTTGTAATAATAAACAATGTTTCTTGCAAACTTAAACTGTTTGAGCTGTTTGTGAAACAATCCTGACGTGCACATATATACATTTTTAATATATTTACAGATTGATTAATTAATTATTAATTATTTACCAAATTGCAGGAGTGCTCAAAATTCAGCCTCTAGGTTTCAGCAAATTGTTGATTTTAGCTATTCTTTGGTCATGTAAGTCAAATAAGATTTATTCTGCTCCCTGATTCAATGAGTGAAACTTTTAAACAGGAGAGCAATATGTGAGTGACTAACAAGCGGGTTCTAGCCCAAGAAAGCTTATGCCCAAATACATTTGTTAGTCTCTAAGGTGCCACAAGGACTCCTCATTTCCAGTAGTAATTTTCAGATAAGTATTCATGGTAGGTGTGATGGTGCACCCCATAAGGCTTTATGGAAATATGCTTGTGAATGTATATGTGACATAACTGGAATATGTTTTATGCTACATATGCCATGTAACATAGCTCTATAAAGGTTATGGTCTACTGAATCTATTCATCCTATTTATGGATCATTTTTGTATTCGAAGTTATATTAGCTGTGTACTTGCTTGATTTTTAAGTAGCCTTAGTAAAGCATTTGGTCAGCTTCTTGAGAAAGGAATGTGCAAATTAAGTGACCAATCAAGAAACACTTATTGAACAATGGATCTTGGAAGGCTCCAATCCACATAAGAAATCTTCCTGGAGACATTCAAGATAGCATATGGGCAATGGCTGCTGCCTGTAAAAACTGAGTCATGCATGGACATGTGACTTGCCCATGTGACTCCAAAACTCCATCTTGGAGCCAGACTTTGCATAGGAGAGAGGAGGGGGTCTCCACCCACAAGATAAAGTCTATTTAAGCCCACTGGAGACCCCTCCATTTAGTCTTCAGCTGGCTCAATAGATAGCCTCTCCACCCGCAAAGGATACCTGAAGGACACTGGAACAAAGGACAGTAACCATGGGGGGGGGTGAGTTATTGCTGGACCCAGACTAGAAGGAGACTAATCTGTAAAAGGAAGCTTACTTGAACACCTTTGAGGGTGAGGTTTTATCTGTATTCAGTTTTCTTACTCTATCAACATAGGCTTGCGGGTTTTGTTTTATTTTGCTTGGTAATTCACTTTCTTCTGCCTGTTACTACGTGGAACCATTTAAATCCTACTTTCTGTATTTAATAAAACCACTTTTTACTTATTATTTAACCCCGAGTATTTATTAATACCTGGAGGGACAAACAGCTGTGCATATCTCTCTATCAGTTTTATAGAGGGAGAACAATTTATGAGTTTACCCTATATAAGCTTTATACAGGGTAAAACAAATTTATTTGGGGGTTGGACTCCACTGGTAGTTGGGCATCTGAGTGTTAAAGACAGGAACACTTCTTAAGCTGCTTTCAATTAAGTCTACAGCTATTAGGAGACGTGGTTGAGACCTGGGTCTGGGTTTGCAGCGGGTCTGGCTCAAACCAGGCAGGGCACTGAAGTCCCAATTTGCCAGGGCAGGAAAGCAGGGGCAGAAGTAGTCTTGGCACATCAGTTGGCAGTTGCCAAGGGGGTTTCTGTGATCCAACCTGTCGCAGTAGGATTTGTGAAACTTTAAGGATTTGCAAATGTTTTAATGAATATCCAGTAGCTGTCCAACACCTTGTGAAGAATAATAAATAATAATATCTCACAAGTAGCAACAGAGCAAAGTAGGTCTATTTATTCACAAATATGTTTTCCCCTTTCCCCCACAGCACTATTTAACCAGATGCTAGTGTTATAACCCCCAGCTGTGGTTCATCTGCTTCATACCAATTTAAATGTATATGGTTTTCTTGATTCAAGAATATCTGAAGGTGCCTGTTCTGATCACAGATGCTGGGAACTTGGGGTAGTGTTGGTTCCTTTCTGAGTTTTGCTGCTGTTGCTTATGTTCTCTCGGAGTTCCTAGTTCAGCATGTTCCCCTTTTTCCTTCTCCTAAACATCCCATAGTTGCATACACATATAGTGGGTGCACTTAAAGCATTAGTTTTAAAGAGATTACTCGTACTAGCAATATCCCTGATATGTAAAATACAGGACATTGCTGGAACCAGTGTACTGCTGCAATTAACTTTGTAGGTGTTTCCACTGTAGCTCTGGTGTCTGAGAGAGTACAGCCTAAGCCAGCTGAAATTCATGCAATCTCTTCTTAGAATCTTATTTTCAGTGTAAAAGTGGTAGAGAAAAACACAAGATGCAGAAGTAAGTTTCTAGTAACAATGCATCTGAATAAGTCATTTCACTCAACAGCTTTTCAGATTGCCTTTAAGGAAATGTTATTGCTCTTGAAAGCTTCTAGGAGCTCTTGACATCAAAGGCCTCTCATTGTCCATTGAATACATACAGCAGTGACAGCACATGCTTCCTTGTCCTGCCGCACCAAGGTGCATCAGCAGACCAGAACGGCCACCTCTTGAGGTAAGGAGCATTTTCAATCTCTATACCCATTCAATCTGTAAGGCCTTTGCTGATCCTGCAAACTGTGGTAGTGGCTCTTGGAAACTTAATAAGCCAAAAGCTTTAAAGAGCAGCTCAGTGGTACCACAATCTCCCCATCAAATACAATGTAATAATTCCATTTACGGTTAACAACTGCAGATCTACACTCTGTCATAATGAAGCTGTAAGTTTCCCCACTAGACTTTTAGAAAAAGATTTCCCCCTAACCCTCTCATCCTTCAGTCCTGAAAAGGGTGCATGGAAATGAAGCTGTCAGCTCTGCAGGGCAGCCTTTGACTATCACTGTAAAGCATGTAGAGAACCCAATTGTTCATTGAAAGATTGTTCTGTTTTGGCAAATTAAGAGAAAATCAAACCTAAGTTAACAGATTTGCAGCAAATGTAACTCTGATATATCAATCTTTCAGGATCTTTGGAATTTTAATCAATAAGAATTAAGACAGGACCAGTGTGAAATGGGATTAAGTTATATTACCAGATAGAGATAAGTGAAAATTGCTTGCATAAACCACTCAAAAAGTGGAAAAAAAATGTTTTCCCTATATTGGGAAAATACAATTTTTGGAAAGTTGCTAACATTTTTTAGTGTTGCACAGCAACAAGCAAACAAACAAACAAAAAAACCAACAACCCTCCCCACACATAAATGTCCCGCCCCCATAAACACATTTCTCACAACTATGAACCTCCTGTGCTTATATGAGAATCTATCTCCCACCCTATAGGCCTCATGGATCTTGGTATAAGAAAATTGGGTGGGGAACTATTGTGGGGGTTTTGTCAGTGCCCCTACCTCTTAGTTGTACCTAATGACAAAGAAGGTCCTTGGTGGGCTAGTGGTGTCTCTGACCATCTGTGTAATCAGCCAACAGGCTGATCACCTCACCTGCCTGAGTGTGGAGTGCAAAACACTCTACAATTTACAACTGCTGCTTTTGCCATCCTTAGAAAACTGCCTGTGACAGATGTTACAGGGAATTGGCATCTGCTTACTTTCTCAAACCTCTCCTGTTGCTCTGTCAGCCGAACAACAGGAGACATATGAAAAATGGTGACTTTATATGCTGATTTATATATATGTAAAACAGAAGAAAACAAGTGGGAAGATTTGATCTTCATTGCATGTCCTGCATGGCAGGCCTTCCACTGGATGCCAACCCCAACCTTTGTCCATATGGGTTTATTGCTATTGGTAGTTTCATGGAGGGTGGGGGAGAGGGAGAGCTAGGGTGGAGCAGAGTTTCAGAACTGAGATAAGAGTCTGTTTAAGTCATTGGCTATTTAAACATAGAACATTTAATGGGTTCCTGTTATTCTGAATGTTGACAAATATGTTAGTTAAAGCTTGGAAACTAAACTAGGATCTCTGAATTTTATTAAAACTGAAGGGAATTAACATTTATTTTAGCCATTGATTCATTCATCCAAATTTGTACACTATGCCTCTCCTAGGCAATTAGCAAAATGTACACAAAGCAGCTTTAATAAAATATTAGAACAGAGTACCTCATTAAGAAGGAGGGGCCTCATTCACAAGGTGATTAATTTAGGTATTTATAAGGTTTCATCTCTGTGACATCTATTGCCTACAGTTTTCAGTGTGCTTTAATAAAGGGCGGGGGAATGAAAAATTACCATGCTGAAGAAAAAGGGTCGGAAGTAATCTCTTCAGCCTTCTCTTCTGAGGATTTTAGTGAATTCTCCCACAATTGTTTTATTGCTACTGTAGCTCCACTGGTGCTAGGAATGGTTAAGACTGCTAATGTACACTAGGCACAGGCATTTTGAGCACAATGTGATCTACACCTACTCTGAGCCAGATTAGATGACATTGTATGTTGATAAAATCACCTGCACCTTTTTTATAATAGCAGGCCCATTGTTTTTAGTGCCAGTGGAGCTCCACTGGTGTTAAAACAATAGCGGAAAGATTCCCTAAAATTCTCTAAGGCTGGACAGTTCTGAAGAGTGGGATGTTGTGGCCGCAGGGTCAGTCTACAGACTCATATTGCATAGGTATCCAAGTCAGGACTATAAAACCAGAATTTTCCTGACTTCAGTCAGTAGCAGAGAGAGAGTCAGGTTAGCTCTTTCCTCAAGAATAGGAGTTTTATGTTTTGTCTGCAAAGTGTGGCAGATAGCGTATATCTTCCTTAACCTTTATTAATAATAGAGAAAGGTTATAGTCACTAGGGTGTGTGTGTGTTGAACATGGCTCTGAGTTCTATAATACAACAGACTATCATTGCTTAGTCAGCCAGTCATTATGTAAAATAATTAATGTTTTCCAATTCATTTCATGCAGCTACAGAGTGTGCAAATTATAACTCATTAACTCAAATTATTTCTTTAATTAGGAGAATAGCTACTATTATCCAAAATATTTGTCTTGCATTTTGCTTGGCTAAGATGGGCCTGGGGTCTTTGACATATTGCAAGAATTATACCTTTTCAGCACCCACAATAAGACTGCACACCATTCTTCATTGGGCTGAATCACCTTAAAATATATTAATAATTTGAGGAGAGGAAAAGTATACTTTGTAAAAAGGTAGGCTATGTTGCGCTAAGATCTCAGCTAACAAACTTAGAATTACTTTCACTGATGATGCTTTACCTTTAAGTGAACCCTTAGAAACCACAAGTATTAAGGCATCCATGAGCTAACAGAATCAATTATCCAGAACTACAAGTTACAGAAATGCACCTTTAATATCTAGATAGATCATTTAGAACTGAAATTTAAGGCACAGGGTGCCCCATTTGAACAAATGTATTGTAGATTGGGTAGCAAACATACTGTTGATTATATTGAATGATCAGGGATTTAGTCTAGAAATAAAAGATGCAACAGCTTAGTGTCCACTAGTTACGTGTGTGAAGAAAAACCTTTAAAAAGAAAGATATTTTGGAAGTCTGGAGAGATTTAAAGCCACTACAGATGGCAGAATATACAGTTATCACTATGACCTTACTAGAATAGAGAAGCAGTTTGAGACAGAGGATTATGGCTCAGATCCTGTCCTAGGGCACAATATCTCTAGGTATTCCATGGGGTACCGGGGGACATGTACATCTTCTCTTCCCCTCCTGCTTCCAGATGCAGAGGGGAGCTGTTCTACAGACATTATTGCAGCCTGAGGGCTGGAGTAGGCTTTGCATGCCTCACTGCCCTGTACCACCACCCTGACATGTGGACATGAATATTCTCTAGCTCAACCCTTTTCTTGCCCTGAAGGTTGCTGCACATGGTCATGCTAGGAACTCCTAACAGAGATGGGATCTGCAATGAGTAGGGTTTGTTATCTCTGCATAAACATTTGGCTTTCCTGTACAGAACCATCGAGCCTTTTGAGGAAGAATGAAGATCTGTGCCTACATGAAGAGCTTTGCAAATGCTCTCCATTGTGGTTTGCACATCACTCCTCAACTGGCTGCTAATCTGGTTCACATATGAACTGCAAGCTATAAATTCCTTTTGTGTGAACACTAAATTGTGTTGATGTCAGTGTAAACTCCTGCATTTTCACACTTGCTGCCACTACCTGTCAATCCCATCCTTGTCAATGTCTAGCCAACCCAGCATACAGCTAGTCACAGGAATGAAGATAAATGACTCTAATCTTAATAAATATCAAACGTGTGTAGCAACGGCAGCAGATAAGGTGATCTTCTCCACAGACGGGTACCACAGATGTTTTCAAGAACAAAGTGAGTTTCAATGATACAGTGTTAAATGTACAAAATAAAAGCAAAGTATCAAAAGAAGAAAAGCGAGCCACTCATACTCACCCTGTGAAGATGAGTCAAAAGGAGCAAATAAAACTGTTCTTTCCATGCAGCTGAACCAAAGCTATGCCCCACAGTTCTGATTACAGGGGTGTGAATAGAAGTATGTGCCAAAGGGTCGCACTGTAACTCCCCCATATGGATTTTGTGGGAGCAAATTAAAGGTTCCTAGTCTGCATTAATGTAGTCCTAACTAGGAACCTTTAATTTGCTCCCACAAAAATCCATATGAAGTCCTAACTACATTAATGCAAACTAGGGATCTTTTAGTTTGTGACCGCAGGCTCCACATGTGGGAGTTACAGTGCAGGCCTTTGGTGTGCACTGCTATTTACACCCCTATAGTCTAAACTGCATGGCAGTGTAGACATGCCTTAAGAGAGATATCTAGGACTTAGGGCCTGATTTACTGTGGTGTATCCCATTTGCCTTCATAAAATTTTGAAACTCCTGAGAGACGAACTGCGGTCCATTGTCGCTCACAAGTTGTTCTGGCAGACCAAAACGACTAAAGAGTCCTCGTAGTTTTTGGATAGTACTCTCTGCAGTAGTGGACTGCATTATAGAGACTTCTGGCCATTTAGAATGGGCATCTACTGCCACCAAGAACATGCTTCCTTCAAGGGGGCCAGCAAAGTCAACATGAATACGTTGCCACGGGTTTTCAGGCCAGTCCCATGGGTGTAGGAGTGCTCACTGGGGTGCATTTCTTACACCCTGACATGACATACAAGCTTTTGCCTTCTCTTCAATAGCACTGTCCAATCTAGGCCACCAAAAATAGCTTCGTGCAATTTCCTTCATGCGCACTATTCCACAGTGACCGGAATGTAGCTGTTCTAACATCTGTGATCTCAGGGGTGGTGGAATAATGACACGCCTCCCCCACAACAAACAACCAGATTGGACCGATAACTCCGTCCGCCTGGACATGTAGGGAACAAGGTCGGGTGAGACCGAAGAGGTTTGTCGAGATTTTCTATGCATCACCAGGTCCATAACTTGGGATAATACTGGGTCAACGCGGGTTGCCTTCTTTATCTGAGTAGCAGTGATGGGTGTATTCTCTACCTGTTCAAAGTAGAAGATTTTCTTTTGGGCACTATCTTGATGTTTGACCGGTAAAGGCAACCTTGAGAGACCATCTGCATTGCCGTGCAGAGTGGATTTCCGATATTTGATTTCATATGTGTGTGCAGAAAGTATCAATGCCCAACGTTGCATACGACTAGCAGCTAATGGGGGAATGCCTGTGTAGGGTCCAAAAATTGATGTCAGAGGTCGATGGTCTGTAAGAAGAGTAAACTTTCGCCCAAATAGGTACTGATGAAACTTCTTGATTCCAAAAACAATTCCTAATGCCTCACGTTCGATTTGGGCGTAGTTAGTTTCTGCTTTGCTTAGAGTGCGTGAAGCAAAAGCAATAGGTCTTTCTTCTCCCGAAGGCATAATGTGTGACACGACCGCTCCCACTCCATAAGGGGAAGCATCGCAGGCCAATTGCAGGGATAAGGACGGATCAAAGTGCGTTAGAACTTCAGAATTTAACAATGCATCCTTAGCTTTGTTAAATGCAACATCACAGGCTTCAGTCCACTTCCAGGCCTTGTTCTGCCCAAGGAGCTCATGAAGTGGTTTTAGCAGTGTGGCTAACTGTGAGATGAACTTCCCATAATAGTTCACCGCAAATCTGGAGAGAGCCATCTTTCTTTACTATTGGAACGATAGGAGTGGCCCATGAGCTATGGGTAACTGGTATTAGGACTCCATTGGTGACCAGGCGCTCCAGGTCTGCTTCAACTTTTGGCCTGATGGCATATGGCACAGTTCGGGCTTTCAGATATTTTGGTGGACTGCCAGGTTTAATGTTCAATGTCACAGTGATTCCCTTCATACTTCCCAAATCATCTCCAAAAACAGCAGCATGTTTCCTTAGTATAGGGGTTAGACTGGTTTCTTCTTTAGTCATCCGGTGCACTTCTGCCCAGTTCAGCTGAATCTTCCCAAGCCAAGACCTACCCATTAAGGCTGGGTAGTCACCTCTCACCACAAACAGTGGCAATTTAGCCGCCTGTCCATTGAGCTCCACCTTAACATCAATAGTGCCCAAAATGGGCACAGCTTCACCTGTATACGTCTTCAGAACAGTTTTTGTTGCCTTAAGCGGAAGATGCTGTAGCTTTTCCTTATATACAGTCTCAGGAACCAGCGAGACAGCTGCACCGGTGTCTAGTTCCATGCGTATTGCGTATAGGTTTGCCCTCCAATAAGGGGGTTACCCAGTATTCATGTGAGCCCGCTGCCAAAGACAAAGCATGCAGTGGCACTTCCTCTTGTGAGGAGGTGTCACCTTGATCATCCTGGGTCTGCTCTAGGGTATGCAAGGTTCCTCTTTTTGTCGGCCAGACCACAGGACTCTTTTTCTTTTGTTTACAGGCATACTCGATGTGTCCCTTTTTGCCACAGTGTCGACACACCAGGTCCTTGCACCAGCATTCTGATGCCTGGTGACCCAGCTTACCACAGCGGTAACATTCTTGACTCTGCACCGTTTTGTGGGTCAGTTCTTGTGACACTTTTTGCACCCTAGGGGATGCACCGATGTATTGTGCCTCCCTTGTAGCCAGTTCCATGGAGACAGCAATATCAACAGCCTTCTGTAATGTAAGCTGAGCCTCTGTCAGTAGGCGCTTCCGTATAGCTTCATTGCAGAGGCCACACACTAACCTGTCACGCAGGGCATCATTTAACATCTCTTTAAATTCACAGTGTTCTGTTAGCTTTTTTAAAATGGCTACAAATTGTACAACTGTTTCATCTTCCTTCTGTTACTGGAGCAGCACCAGGATCCCATCCTCGTCGCCAGTGTTGTATCCTTGGGGCAGCCGGTTTAGGAAGAAATCACTTGAGGCCAGAGAGCAGACAGCTAACCAAAACCTCCATTTTATTTACAGAGACAGAGAGCTCACTCAGCCGGTTGAAACCGGCTGAGCTATCCCTTAATAGTCTAACTTAGTTGCCATAGTAACAAAACCCATGACAACCAAATACACAACATTTACCTCTTGGGTAAGTCAGCAGTAACTACAGAGAAGCCAGTGGAGAGAAACTGGTGTAAGACAAAGAAGACTCAAACTATAGTAAAAGGTACAATTTACCTAGTATCATCTGGGTAAACTGTGCTGAAAGCTAAAAAATCTACAACCTATCATGAAAGATCTACATCCTATCCTGAAAGATGATCCCTCACTCTCACAGATCTTGGGAGACAAACCAGTCCTTGCTTACAGACAGCCCCCTAACCTGAAACAAATACTCACCAGTAACCACACACCACAGAACAAAAACACTAACCCAGGAACCTATCCTTGCAATAAAGCCCTATACCAACTCTGTCCACATATCTATTCAAGTGACACCATCATAGGACCTAATCACATCAGCCACACCATCAGGGGCTCATTCACCTGCACATCTACCAATGTGATATATTCCATCATGTGCCAGAAATGCCCCTCTGCCAGGTACATTGGCCAAACTGGACAGTCTCTACGCAAAAGAATAAATGGACACAAATCTGACATCAGGAATCATAACATTCAAAAACCAGTAGGAGAACCCTTCAACCTCTCTGGCCATTCAGTAACAGATTTAAAGGTGGCAATTTTGCAACAGAAAAGGTTCAAAAACAGACTCCAACGAGAAACTGCTGAACTTGAATTGATATGCAAACTAGATACTATTAACTTAGGCTTAAATAGAGACTGGGAATGGCTGAGCCATTACACACATTGAATCTATTTCCCCCATGTTAAGTATCCTCACAGCTTCTTGTCAAACTGTCTTAGGGTATGTCTACACTACAAGACTATTTTGAATCAAGTTAAGTCGAATTTGTGGAATCGACCTTATGAAGTCGAATTTGTGTATCCACACTAAATACACTAATTCGACTGTATGAGTCCACAGTAACGGGGCAAGCGTCGACTTTGGAAGCTATCCCACAGTTCCCGCACTCCCCGCTGCCCATTGGAATTCTGGGATTTCCCCCCAATGCATGCTGGGGGAAAAATGTGTCGAGGGTGGTTTTGGGTAACTGTCATAATTGAACCGTCAATCACACCCTCCCTCCCTCCCCGAAAGTGCCTGCGGACAATCTGTTCGTGCACTTTTCTGCTCAGTGACAGTGCGGACGCCACAGCACTGCGAGCACGGAGCCCGCTGCAGTTATGGCCGTTGTCAACTCCTCGCACCTTATCGTCCACCTCTTCCACAGTCAGCTGCTGAGAAATCGGTCTACTTTTCAATGGTGCTGCGAGCACTGGTGGACCATGGGGGACGTTTTACCAGCATCAACGTCGGGTGGCCAGGCAAAGTTCATGACGCGCGTGTTCTCAGGAACTCTGGTCTGTTTAGACACCTGCAGGAAGGTAGTTTCTTCCCGGACCACAAAATAACTCTTGGGGATGTGCAGATGCCTAAAGTGATCCTCGGGGACTCAGCCTACCCGCTAATGCCCTGGCTCGTGAAGCCCTATGCAGGCGCCTTGCACAGCGACAAGGAACTCTTCAAGTACCAGCGAGCAGCGAGCAGCATGACCTGTGACTGTTCAGTTTCTTTACAGAGAAGCTGAACCTGCCCCTGTTTCTTTACCAAGTTATTGTTTACTAGCATCTGCAGTTACATACCCCGTCCACCCCGCTTCCCCCACTTCCAACACACGTTTAAAAATAAAATACATCTTCCACTATAACTTTACAAAGGTTTCTTTATTGATGACTTTGCATTAAAGGGTTGAAACTAGGACGCAGACTGTGCTGGGTAGGGTGTGCGGTGATGTAAAGACCACCTCTAAACTCGAGGAATGACAGGCTCCTGCTCCCAGAGCGGTCTGCAGTGCCGGACTGGTTGTTTCAACGGAGCCTGCCATCCCTCCTTTTTGGGACTCTGTGTGCGGGGGCTATGTGGCCTTGTGGCGGGGGAGGACGGATACAGATTCCTCTGCTGCGTGGCTCTGTGGTCCAGGACAGGGACAGTTGCATGAGATCTGTAACCCCCCTCCCCCGCTACAAAGTCACGTACCCCCCCACCCACACAGAACCTGCAAACCACGTCCCATACCGACCAGGGTGCCTACTGACTGCACTGTGTGTGTGACCTGCTGCTGATCCTGCCCCCATCTCTGTACCCTGCTAAAGGTGACTGTCCTATGCAATACCCTACCCCCTTCCCCACCCACCCATCCACCCCTTCAAACACAGCGTTGTGTAAAAAAGCATGACGGAAACAGTAATTAACAGCAAAGTATTTTTAATAATTAACCAGACAGTCAGGGGATGAAACTGGGATTGGGGCTTGGGTGAGTCAGGAAGGGAAGGAATTCTCAAAAATTAGGGTATGAGAGCTTTTGGGTACTTGAGCACTCTGCTGGGGTGCAGTGACAGTTTTCACGGCCCCTGGCGCCCCTCCTTCTGGTTACTTTGGGTGACGGGAGGTATGGGACTTTGTGGCGGGGGAGGGCGGTTGCAGATACACTGTGGGGGGCTCTGTCCTCCTGGCTGCGGTCCTGTAGAACATCCACAAGGTGCCGGAGCGTGTCCGTTTGCTCCCTCATTAGTCCAAGCAGCGTTTGAGTCGCCTGCTTGTCTTCCTCACGCCACCTCTCCTCCCGTTCGCTGTGTGAGCGCTGGTACAGAGAGAGGGTCTCCCTCCACTGGCTCTGCTGGTCCGCCTCGGCTCGGGAGCGCCCCATAACTTCAGCGATCATCTCGTCCCGTGTCTTTTTCTTTCGCCGCCTAATCTTTGCCAGCCTCTGTGAGGGGGATGCAGTGGCAGGTCCGGAGACAGTCAAAGCTGTGTGATGGGAAAAAGGGAGTGAATTCCTTGCAAAGATACATTTTTGCGAACAATGAATACAGTCTAGTCTGTGTCTGTGAACAACACCATGCACAGCACCTATCTCGTCCGCACTCCTGCAGCAGGCAATCCTGAAAGCATAAACTCTGCCCCGTTCTACCCCATCGCAGTGTCCCCCGACCCTTGCATTTCTGGGTTGAGATCCCAGTGCCTGATGGTGCAAATTTCATTGTCGCGGGTGGTTCTGGGTAAATGTAGTCAGTCATTCCTTCCTCCAGGAAAGTAACGCCAGACAATCATTTCGAGCCTGTTTTCCCTGGATTGCCCTGGCATACGCCACAGCGTGGCAACCATGGAGCCTGTTTTGCCTTTTGTCACTGTCACCGTATGTGTACTAGATGCCGCGGACAGAGGCAATTCAGCAGCGCTACACAGCAGCATTCATTTGCTTTTGCATGACAGCAGAGATGGTTATCAGCCATACTGTACCATCTACCATGCCATTGTAAATTGGCAAGGTGATGATGGTTACCAGCTGTATTGCATTATACCTTCTGCTGCTGTCATAGGTGCCCCTGGCTGAGATCAGCCGGGAGCGCAAAAGACAAAACTGGGAATGACTCCCTGAGTCAATCCCTCCTTTATGGTATCTAAAAATAGAATAATTCCTGCATAGAATATGGGGCTAGTGTAGTACAGATCCAGTGTTTCTGAGAACCAGAGAGCACAGCCGTTCTGTGTCAGATTATTCAGGAATGATGAGCTGCATGGCATTCACAGGGGGTGCTCCTGCAACAACCCCACCTGTTGCTTCCCTCCTCCCCCAGCCTTCCCGGGCTACCGTTGCAGTGTTCCCTGATTTGTGTTCTGAAGTAATACAGAATGCAGGAATAAGAAACAGTGACTTGTTACTGAAATGAAATAAGGGGAAGGCAGCCTCCAGCTGCTATGATTGTCCAGACAGGACATTAAGCAGTGTGTGGGAGAGGAAAACAGCATCCTGCTGCTATGACAGTCCAGAATCTTTTCTTTACACATGAAGGGCGGGCGCTGATGGAGCTCAGCCCCCTGTTGCTATGATGAAGACGGTTAGCAGGCCGTCTACTTATGGGCTGATGACGAGGACGGGTACCAGTCGTATTGCACTACACCAGCTACGGCAAGGCTGATGGTGATGTCGACGGATATCAGTCTTACTGCACCATCAGCCACCCATGAGGCGGGGAGGGGGGGAGAGGATGCTACAGTACAGTGCCGCAGCATCGCGTCTACCAGCAGCATTCAGTACACATAGGGTGACATTTACAAGAGTCAAGAGACGATTTTTTTTCCTTTTCCTTCTGGGGGTGGGGGAGAGGGGTACATTGACGAGCTATGCCCTGACCCGCCGCAGACAATGTGTTTGACCGTACAGGTATTGGGAGATCAGCCAAGAATGCAAATGCTTTTCGGAGACTGCAGGAACTGTGGGATAGTTTGCGTCCTCAGTCCCCCCTCCCTCCGTGAGCGTCCATTTGATTCTTTGGCTTTCCGTTACTCTTGTCACGCAACAGCGTGCTGAGTCTCTGCTACGCCATCTGTCCGGAGATTTTTTAAAAATACTTTGGACCAGGCGTAACATTACAGTAATTCCCCTAATTAAATGCAGGAGTCTCCGAGCGAGATCACCCTGAGGACGGTCACTGAAGGAGATAGAGAGCGCTGAAAGCCAGCACAAACCAGGGCCCTATGCAGCCGTGCTCGGGGAGGCAATGCTCCCTGAGCACCTCATGAAAGCCTGGCGCGGAAAAGTGTGTTACCACAGAGCACCCAATAAGGCAGCTCTCCCCAGGAACCTCCTGTGGAGGCTTTTCAACTACCTCCAGGAGAGCTTCGTGGAGATCTCCCAGGAGGATTTCTGTTCTATCCCCATATATATAGAGACCTACTTTTCACATACTTCAGATTCCTGTTATATTAAGAATAAAAGTTTACATGTTTAAAGCACTTACCGACTGCTCCTTCCCCTGATTCAGGGTCCGGGTTAACGGCCGGGGAGGGTTGGTAGGGGATCTCTGTGAGGGTGATGAAGAGATCCTGGCTGTCGGGGAAACCAGCGTTGTAAGCGCTGTCACCTGCCTCGTCCTCCACAAACCCTTACTCATCTTCCCCGTCCGCGAACATCGCCGAGGAACTGGCCGTCGACACTGTCCCATCATCAGAGTCCATGGTCACTGGTGGGGCAGTGGTGGCAGGCTCCGTAGCGTCCGTTTGCCGCTTTGATTTTTTGGTAGCCTTGTCTGGGGTCCTTGATTTTCACGCGGCGCTGCGTTGCATCCCGCCTGTATCCTCTGTCTCTCATGGCTTTGGAGACCTTCTCGTAGGTCTTTGCATTCTGTTTTTTGGAGCGCAGCTCCGAAAGCACAGACTCATGGCCCCACACAGAGATCAGATCCAAGACTTCCCGGTCAGTCTATGCTGGGTCCCTCTTTCTATTCAGAGATTACATGAACTCCTCTGCTGGAGAGCTCTGCATTGCTGCCGGTGCTGCTGAGCTCGCCCCGATGTCCAACCACGAAATGAGATTCAAACTGTCCAGACAGGAAAAGGAATTCAAATTTTCCCGGGGCTTTTCCTGTGTGGCTGGTCAGAACATCCAAGCTCGGACTGCTGTCCAGAGCGTCAACAGAGTGGTGCACTGTGGGATAGCTCCCGGAGCTACTAAGTTCGATTTGCATCCACACCTAGCCTAATTCGACATAGCCATGTCGAATTTAGCACTACTCCCCTCGTTGGGGAGGAGTACAGAATTCAAACTGAAGAGCCCTCTATGTCGAATTAAATGGCTTCCTGGTGTGGACGGGTGCACGGTTAATTCGAATTAATGCTGCTAAATTCGAATTAAAGTCCTAGTGTAGACCAGGCCTTAAATGGGCTATCTTGATTATCGCTACAAACGTTTTTTTCTCCCGCTGACAACAGTTCATCTTAATTAATTAGCCTCTTAGAGTTGGTTGGGCAACTCCCACCTTCTCATGTTCTCTGTATGTATATATATCTCCTCATTATATGTTCCATTCTATGCGTCCGATGAAGTGGGCTGTAGCCCACGAAAGCTTATGCTCAAATAAGTTTGTTATTCTCTAAGGTGCCACAAGTACTCCTGTTGTTTTTGCAGATACAGACTAACACGGCTGTTACTCTGAAACTGTTGTAGAAGACCTGTTTTTGTGTTCTGTAACAGGACCACCCACTTTGTTCAGGGACTTCATGCAGGAGTTTCTCATGTTGTGCATCTTCCAAATGTGGCAGAGACTGGCATTGCCAGGAAATATTTGGGGGGAAATGTATTCCTGGACATGGATGTAGAGTTCGTATTCCTAAGCCCTGCTTTTATTTAAAGAGATCCCTGGTTTTGAGATATATTTTTCTATTACTGCTAGTAGAGGTGAATGATTATTTGACACTTCTAAAAAGACACTGGAAAGTACTGAAGTATTCCTGACTTCACTTGTACATGGTGAAGTAGATTTGTATGCTTTCTTCTTGGCCATTTTGCTGCTTAGCCAATATTATAGAAAATCCATTGTTAGTCTTGGGGTTTGTCTACACCAGGGGTTCTCACACTTCATTACACTGCGATCCCCTTCTGACAACAAAAATTACTACATGACCCCATGAGGGGGGGACCAATGCCTAAACCTTTCCAAGTCCCGCCACCTCAGTCAGGGGGTGGGGGACTGTAACGTGAGCCCAGGGCTGAAGCACAAGCCAGAGCCCTCTCGCCCAGGTCTCAGGCTTGGTCTCGGGCTTTGGCCCCGGGCCCCAGGAAGTCAAATGTCAGCCCTGGTGACTCCATTAAAAGGGGGTCATGACCCTCTATCGGGTCCTGACTCACAGTTTGAGGACCACTGGTCTTCATGTTAAGCTGGGGATGTGATTCCCAGCTAAAGGAGACATGCTTCTGCTAGTTCTGATTGAGCTAGTGAGCTAAGTGTGGACTGTAACTGCAGCAGCACAAGCAGTGAGATATGTTAGCCACCCCAAATACATGCCTATGGTCTCAGATGGCTGCATACTTGGAGTGGTTAACAGGTGGTGCCGCAGCTACACTCTCTTTCTAACATGCTAGTTCGATCAGAGCTAGTATGGGTATGTCTTCTAGGACTAGGAATCAACCTGAGCTTGAAGTGCAGACAAACCCTTCGAATGGCCTCATAAATTCAGGAGTCCATGAAATCTAGAAGAGCCCAGACTACAATGCAGATATGTTGATGCAAATCAGTGGTTAAGAGCCTTGCCGTCTGTGATGGGAGGAAATGAACTGAGGACAGCCGAGGCCTACTCTAAACTAGAAAATTTAGTTGGCACTCCAATCCACACACCTGAGAGGTGTAGTTAAGCTGACCTAATTCCCCATGCAGACATCTCTAGGTCAACAGTTCTTCCCTCCCATCAGCATAGGTAATATCTATACTGAAGTGTTCCAGTAGTGCAGCTGTGCCGCTGTAGCTTTTTAAGTGTCGATAAGCCCTGAGGCTGCAGTCCCTTAAATATCTTCGCTTTGAATGTTCAGATCTTTAAGACAGCAGAGTGTGGCCCCAAAGCTCACTGTTTTCCGGAATGCCAGTGTGATGCTGGTGAGAAGCATTACCAAGTTTGAAATACCAGTTTACCACAAAAAGTGTAATTTTGTGCTGAACAGAAGAAGGCCTATAGACATCAGATAAACTAGAGTGGAACATTGGTGGACAAATGACTTTGCTGATTGCTCCTCCCACACCCATGAACAGGGGATGTGTAGAAATCCTCATCTCATCAAAGTATGAACTTTGAAGGAAGGGAATCAAAATCCTGGACCAGAAGGATCTCTATAACTATTTTGCTTGGAATTTGGAGAGGGCAATATTTCTAAGCATAAGCAAGGGATCCCCAAGCTGTTTAGCCCTAAAGGACATATAGATCCTGCACATTACAGCAGCTTCTATTATTCTTTGAAACCTAAGACTGTAACTCATTTGTGTGTGTATTTTTATCTGCTTTAACCTTATACATAACTCTCATTTCTTTTTTTCCTAGTTAATAAACATTTAGTTAGCTTATTATAGGATTGGCTAGAAGTGTTGTCTTTGGTGAGAGATCTAAGGTACAATTGACTTTGGATAAGTGACTGGACTTTTGGGACTGGGAGTAACCTGAATATTGTTGTGATTTGTGGTGTAAGGGACCATCTATGACAAAGCCACACTTGCCTGAGTGTCAAGATCGACTCAAATGTCCAAAAGGACTGTCTATGACTCCATATTAAGGTTGTTAAAGTGCTTGAGGAATTCACACTTTATAGTTGGTTGGTGAAATCTAATTATAAAATACCCAACTAGTTTAGGATTTGTGCCTTGATTTGTAACAGTCTGCCCTGAGGTTGGCACCCCCATTCATGATCCACTCCAGACAGCTTGGTAATGAGGCTCCAGTAATAATATCTGTAATAATACTTGTACCTCTCAGAATCTGGAATTAGTAGAGACAATTTTCAATGCAGAGCAAAATCTTAGCAAATGTAAAATGTCCATACTTAACCATAATAAAGGTAACATCTGTGATATGTGAACTCTTGGACTATTACTTAAAATCTATAAGTATTTCCCATTTAGTGAATATTATATCTAAGAAATTTCACAGGACAGTACAAATGAATCACTGGTATCTGAAAGTTCCAATTTGCAAGATACTGAAAGAAAAGGGCACATTTACTTGTATTTCAAATAACAGAAATACAGAATGATTTTGACCCTGAGCCTAATCACAGGTACAAAACCAGACAGGTCAGGATAATTGAACACTAGGAATGTAAGGCAAAGACTTTCTGTTCTTTAGCCATAGTTTGAAAAGTATTATTGAAAATCAACTCAGTCATTATAGAGCACTTGGTGCAAGCCATATGTAAAATAAATATCTTACATAAGTGTTAAGACCTTTTATAACATGGTTTTTAACATATACATAGAAGTTATAGTTTGAAATCTTTGGCCAGAATGAAGTATTCTTGGGAGAGGGCAGTACACAAATCACTATAAAGGAAAAGTTTGTAATTAGAATTAAGCCAACCCCCCCAAATGGTTACCATTTCCTCATTACCAGTGTCCCCAAACTTTTGAAAATTTGATTTGGATCTATTCATTTTCAGTAGTTTTTGTTCATTCTTTAATTATAATTGAAGCACCCAGTTCAGGGTTCATGATCCCATAACCACCCATCTCCTAGCCTGCTCTCTGGGGTCCATCAGCCTACTCGGTGATGTATTCAGGGAGAGAAAACTGGTTGATTTTATGCTCTTCCACCTTGTAACAAGGTTCAGTCACTGCTGTGGGCCTCCTGGTGGCTACATCTGGGGATTAGCTCTTGCTCAGTCACACCCTTCTATTGTTCACTCACCCCATTGCCTTTCTCGCTCTCCAGGACTTGGGGTGCTCTATCTTCATGACTCATTCCTTCAGCCAGGTCAGTATAATCCTCTTCTTCTGAGGTAACAAAGGCCCACTTGCCAAATGATCTATCGGCAGTCTCAGACAGTCTTCCAGTCCACTTCCCAGTCTGTGTCACTTTCCTCATTAGCTAGCAGGGGGGCCTGGTCCCACCCACTACTCTGGGTTCCAGCGCAGGAACCCTATGCCCAGCAACCACAGTTGCTAAAGATCCAACCCTGTTGCTTTTCAGCCTGGGCTCTTTCCACCTCTCTTCTCTACCTTCTGGCCCACCTCTGGGTTTACCACTGAGGCTTTCTCTACTACCCTTGGCTACTTCACACATCTCAGCTTCTTGCCAGAGTCTATAGTCCACAGCAGGATCCCAGGGCCTATTCCCCGCTAGAACAACTCCTTGGAGCTAACCAACTCCCCTCCTCTATAGGAAGTGACTGCAGTGGCTCCTCTCTGCACCCTCTCCTTTTTTTTTTCTTTTTTATGGTGTAACAGACTTGACTGAATAGTCTATAGCTGCCATGAACTATAATTTCTCAATACGTAGTGGTTTATTATCTGCTTGCTCTGCTGTGTGTCTATTTATTTGAAAACTATTTTTGTTTAAGCCACAATGGCCAGTTAGTAACTTTAAATAAAAGGACTTAAATAGTCCTATCCAGGCCCTGAATTTTTTTATAATCCTTAACTCTAGGGCACAATTCAAAAAAGTCTTCTTTCTCTTTTTTTTAATTAATCCAAATTTGTTGCCATTCCTTTTTAAAATTTTTCAATATTAGGCTTCTATTTCTTACAGCATTTTTAGCTGCTTTGTCTGCCATTTCATTTCCTATTATCCCAATATGTGATAGGATCCACCCTAATGCTACATGTATCCCCATCTGTACTAACTCTGTTATTAGAAATATACTTTCATTGATTAAATCACTTCTACATATTGAGACACCCTTTTTAATCACCATAAGGCCTGAGATTGAATCTGAAAAAATGACTGCTGCTGCTGGGCATACATCTCAGATCCAATTTATTTCTAGCATTATTGCAACTAGTTCGGCTGGTATATAACAATCAAATATTCTTCTGGATCAGGGGTTCCCACACTTGGTTCATGGCGTGTTCAGAGTAAGTCCCTGGTGGGCTGCAAGATGCTTTCTTTACCTGAGCATCCGAAGGTAGGGCCGCTTGCAGCTCCCAGTGTCCGCAGTTTGCCGTTCCCAGCCAATGGGAGTTGAGGGAACTGCCGATCTGGGGTTCCGTCAGCCAGCCCTGCACAGCCCGCTGACGGTCTGGGGTTCTGGCCATTGGACCCTTGCCAGCTGGGGTCCTGGCCGCTGGCCCAGCTCAGCCCACTGCCAGCCTAAAGTGAGCATGATCCAGGGCCACCCGGGGGCAGGGGGGCACAAGTGGGGCAATTTGCCTCAGGCCCCGCAGGGGCCCCTATGAGAATATAGTATTCTATAGTATTGCAGTTTTTTTAAAGACCAAATGTTGCATGAATGCGACCAAAACACAGGACCATTTGCTGTCATGCTTTGTGCTGCTGGCTTGGTGTGGTAAAGTGTCCTACCATGGAGGATGAAATAAGGCAGCCTTCCCCAGAAACCTTCTGCAAAGGCTTTCAGGGTGCCCCGCAGGAGAGCTTCATGGAGATGTCCCTGGAGGATTCCCACTCCATCCCCAGACATGTTAACAGACTTTTCCAGTAGCTGAACTGGCCACGAATGCATCCCAATTGCTCAGGGCAAATCAAACATTAAACACAATTGCTTTTAACCTCTGCAGTATAGTTACAAATGTGCACTCACCAGAGGTGCCTTCTCCATCTTCAGGGTCCCGGAACAATTCGGCCTGGGAGGGTATTGGCTCCAGGGTGAGGAAAAGGTCCTGCCTGCCGGGGAGAACAGATTTTCCACTTGCCTGCCGCGCATTCTCCTCCTCCTCCTCTTCCTCATCCACAAAATCCTCCTCCATATTGAATGAGGCAAGGCTGCCACCTTGCCTCCATGGACAGTGGTGGGGTAGTGGTAGGGTCCCCCCCTAGAATGGCATGCAACTGATCATAGAAGTGGCATGTCTGGGGCTCTGACCCGGAGCGACCGTTTTCCTCCTTTGTCTTTTGGTAGGCTTGCCTGAGCTCCTTAATTTTCACTCGGCACTGCTGTGTGTCCCTGGTGTAGCCTCTGTCCACCATGCCCTGTGCGATTTTGGCATATATATCAGCATTTCTTCTGCTGGATCGGAGTTCCGCCTCTACAGAGTCTTCTCCCCATACAGCAATCAGATCCAATGTCTCCAGTTCGCTCCATGCTGGAGCTCATTTGCGATTCTGGGACTGCTTGGTCACCTCTTCTGCTGAGCTCGCCACGCTGACCAAAGAGGAAATGAAATTCAAAAGTTCCTGGTGCTTTTCCTGTGTGTCTGGCTAGTGCATCGGAATTGAAAGTGCTGTCCAGAGCGGTCACATTGGAGCATTGTGGGATAGCTCCCAGAGGCCAATACCATCAAATTGCACAGCGCTGTGTCTACAGTACCCCCAAATTTGACCCAGGAAGGTCAATTTTAGTGCTACTTCCCTCATCGGGGAGGAGTACTGCAGTCGATTTTAAGAGCCCTTAAGGTCAATGGAATGGGGTTGGTTGCATTCCTTATAAAATCGACCTAATGCGGATAAATTCAACCTAACCTAATATATTAAGTTACATATTTTATCTTTACCTTGTCATGTATTCTTGCTGATATCAATAGCTTTCTCAAGTTCTTGCATACAAAACCATTTTTTCAGTGTAGTACCTTCATGTTTACCACAACCACATAATAGATTATGACATTCTTCAATAAATTGTCTTTTAAGCTGGAGGAAAACTTCACTTTGGTATTCATCATTACTCACTCCTTGGAATGTTTCTCCTAAAATGTCTGTTTTCTCATTATCAGAACTTGAAATTATGTTGTCAGTCCCAGTAAGACCTAGGATGTGGCTACTCTCATCTGAATTTGATTCATTCTTCTAATTTGCCAGTATATTTCTGATGTCTTGGTATCTTTGTTTATCCATTCACACTACTTCCTCCAACTCCTTCTTTGACTTTTTTAATAATTATTTTCCTTTCTTCTTTTATAATTCATTAGATCTTTACTAGTCATTGTGTATTTTTAATGTTTATTGGCTTTTTTATTTCTTTAATTGCCATTTTGCACTCCTCATTCCAACATCAAGGTGAGTTTTTAGTTTTGGGATACTTGAGTGTACTATATATGACTACAGTAGCTGCTGATATTAATCCTTTTATTATATTATAACTGAAATTCTCAATATCATCACTCACACAATGACTATTTACAAATTCAGTACATTTACTTGTAAATAGCCCCCAGGCAACGTTCTTAAAATTCCAAGTGGGTAATTTTCTATTACTTTCAACCTTCCCTTTCCCTTGAAAAGTAATAAGAATAAGGAACTGATCATTCCCCATTTCTTCTTCCTTATATATTTCCCAGTTTCATTTTCTTGCAGTATCTGCTGTTATAATTAATAACATAAGAACGGCCATACTGGGTCAGATCAAAGGTCCATCTAGCTCAGTATCCTGTCTTCTGACAGGGGGCAATGCCAGATGCTTCAAAGGAAATTAACAGAACAGGTAATCATCAAGTAATCCATCCCGTGTCACCCATTCCCAGCTTCTGGCAAACAGAGACTGGAAACAACATCCCTGCCCTCCTGGCTAATAGCCATTGATGGATCTACGTTAATTTATCTAGTTCTTTTTTGAACCCTGTTATAGCCTGGGCCTTCATAACATCCTCTGGCAGAGGTCCACAGGTTCACTGTGCATTGTGTGAAGAAATAATTCACTGAAGCAGGAAAACTGCTGCTGCATTAAATCTTGTTGGGGTGACATCATTTAAAACTACTAGATTGTTATAATCAATGAACTTTCTAAACATGCACCATTTTTATCAGTTGCCTTACTTCCCCACAATTTATGATGACTATTTAGGTCACCACATATGGTTTATGGTCTTTTAGCATTCACTATTGCTTGTAATGCCAAAGTTTCTAATTTCTCACACGGGTTGTACATATTATAAACCCTTGAAGAAATATTACTCTTCTGCATTGGGATCTCAACATCATTATATTCTCGGCATGCTTTTTTATTCTCTACTGCTATGTCATTTAATCTACCCCTTACGAAAGTATGAATGCCTCTGCTTCTTCTTTGTTTTCAGTCTTGCCTAAAGGCAATATACCCTGGAATTTTAAAAGCAAGGTTTTGAACCAATCATATTTCCTGGATACATCTGACACCTGGTTTAGTTTTCATTTCTAGGATATTTTCTTCTAGCTCTTGACCATGTGCTATCAGGCTGTGTGCATTCAACACAAGATTGAGATCCCCACACTAGTCATATTTTACCATTAACTTCATTCAAAATTCCATGAATATGGTCCATTGACAAGTTGCTAATATACAAGTCTTTTTCTGCTGCCCTTGCTATAATTTTCATTTATTCTGATTTCTGCTGAGTTAGCCACATCCAATTTTTTCACTTCTATCATAAATCCAATCAATCTTTTTTCATTACTAATATATCATTCTTTATTCCTTTTGCAGTGTTTATCATATTCTTTGTAGAATGGGACTTTATCTGCTTTGGACTTTTTTCTATTCTGATTATCTCTTCCTTCTCCACCTGATGCTTTGAGTTGCCTTACATCTTCCACATAAGATATGTAATTAACCATTTTTATCTTTTGTATCTCTTTAGCTTGCCTTGCCACAATACACCTTTTGTATGCTGAACTGTGATTACCAGCAAATTTACTGCATTTGACTTCTGTCCTTTCTGTACAATTTTAATAAGAATGTTCTCCTGCACATTTACCATATCTTGTTTTTCCTTCAAAAACAGCTGCTACATGCCTATACTATTGGCCCGTATAACACCTTAAGGAAAGAGAGATGTATGGAGTGGTTCTGAATATCTCAAGCCTTAGTGTTACTTGCTCAAGTAGACTCCCTCCCTTAAATGGAATCGGTATAGCTGTTATGGCTCGATTTCTTCTCCTCGTTTGCTTAACTAGTCACTTACTAATACTTAACTGAAAGCACAGTTGGTCAGCTCTAATGGCACTCCATATATTACAGGCCAGCCTTAGGACTGGGTGACTTCCCAGTACACTGTAGTCAGACAGCTGGGGGCTCTGGCAAGATGCTTTGGCTGCCCCTTGCTGCCTGTGGGATGCAGCCTTGTGTGGTAGGCGTGCCCACCTTCCTGCTCCTGAGTGGAGGCCTCCTGCTTGCCACCCCACCTGGTTTCTCAGCCTAGCTCCTAGTCCTGCCTCCACACTGTGTGAGCTGGCGGCTCTTCCCCCTGCACCCTCTGGGACTGTCCAAGCCCAGACTGTTCCTCCGCCCAGGGGCAGCCTGAAGAAAAGCAAAGCCGCCCAATGGAAGATGAGTTGGAGCTGGAAGTTACTAGCATCTTCCAGGATGGGAAGGAAAGGGAGCTGAAACTGAAAGGGAAAGGGACAAGCAACTCTGTGGGGGGTCCTGACCCCACACTCCAGCTCCCAGAGGGCCCCTCCCTGTGCCCCCAGGTCCCACCCTGTGACCATCCAGCTCCCAGAGGGCCCCTCCCTCTACCCTCCAGGTCCAAGCTTCCCAGTTCTTAAGGGACTCCCATTCTCCCCAGTTTTCAGGGTGTCCCCCAAGTCTTTGATGTCCAGCTCCAGCATGCCACACCCTGACCCCCCAGTTTCCTGTGCTCCCCAGTTCTCAGGGGCTCCCCCTTTTTCTTTCTCATCCCAAAAGGAGGTGTCAGTGCAGGAGGTTAGGAATATGTCAGGAGTGAATCTTCCACCATCAGCACTCACCCTAGCTACCATCAATGTGCTGGACCATTTGCATTTTGATCTCCCCTCCAGCCCCCATAACACACCTTTCCTGCAACTGGGAAGGGGCACTTGAATATTGGGGATGCTCAGCATTGGGATGCAGGAAGAGAGCAGCCCTTCTGCAGCCCCCATGTAACTGCCCCCACCCCTGCATCCCCACACAAGTGAGACTCTATCTGGACTCCTCTGGTTCCCTCTGCTCTTTTTGGGGCTCTCAAATCATCAGGTCATCACAGCCTTCTGGTGCCCTCCTGTCGCTGCTGACCCATTGTGGGGAGCCCAGGGAGGCAATGAGGGCTGGGGCGATGAGATGATATGTGGGAAGCAGCAGAGACCAGGGGCACCAAAATACAAGTTTGCCCAGGGCACTATTTTCCCTAAGGCCAGCCTGGAAACTTATATTAACTTTTCCTCGCATTTTTGCATTTAGGAGTTTATCAGCTTCCTCTTTGTTTTTGTATTCAACTAAATTATCACTATCTTACAGCCTTCTAGCTCTTACAATATCCCCTATGCTTTTTTAATCCAGTCAGCTACTTTCACAGGGTTAACATCACCTAATCTTATTTTTTTCACTAGGATTTTACAGTTATAACATTTTGGTTTATTTCCTTCCCCAGCTTTGCTTTTTTATTAAATTAATTTATTTATTGAGTTTTCAGAGTGATTTCATTCGGGAATCCTGCATCTCCCACCTGCCCAGCCTCTTTCTGCTTTCACTTTGATGGCTTTATACAAGCTCAGCCTACCCTGCCAGCTGGGATTCATCATCAATTAGGCCTTATCAGTCCATAGCTCTCCTCCACGTGCAGCCTATAAAGTTAATTCACCTATTTTACCTGTTCCATCCTTGTGTGGGGTGGCCCATCCCAAACCTTCTGTAGTATTATGGAGATGCTGGTGACACCTCCATTTGCCTCTTTTTTGAGGAGCAACTTTGTTGGACCACTACTCCTCTGACAATCCCAAGAAACTCATCTGGGCATCCTCTACCGTCAGTTCCTATTACACCAACATGAGTATCAAACTGATTGTTCCTTCTGTTCCCAAGTTATATTTCAAGGGCCTAAGAGAGCCTCAGAAGTGTTTTGGGGGCCCAGTTAATCAGTGAACTATGGCTAGGGGCTTGCTGTTCCCATATCCAGGAAGTTGTAGAATATTTTTCCTGGAAGTGGATAGAGTGGAGGGAGCTGGTACACTGGGGGCTTCCTGAATAGTTTAATTGGAAAGAGAACATCAGAACCCTCTGAAGATGTCAAGAAGGAGAGGAGGGCAAAATAAATGGCACCTTTTCCAAAGACAAAACCATGTAATTAGTCATGTGTGGGAACTGAAGCCCTGAGGAGGTTGAGAAGTTGAGTCCCAGTGTACATATAGGAATAGTCCCAGAAATGAGAGAGAGGGAATGTCCAGGACAGGGAGAGATGAGAGTGGTCCTACAGGTGGAGTGGGTAGTGGAATAGTAAGAAACTTGTATGTCTCCAGAAGAGCCAGGAGGAGAGTGAAAGAGAAACATTGCACCCTAAGGTCAGCAGCGGGAGGGCTTTAGAAGTCTTGTTAATGGGAAGACTACTGTGAAAGTGTGGAGGGCAACTGTGGTTAATATGAAGCTCCATCATCTTAATAGGTCACATAATTGTTAAAATATTATTTTGGGGGGAGGGCGCGTTCCATTTGCTATGTTAGTAGAGAGATTCGGCATGGTCTAATTTGTATCTAGCAGTGTAGATGGTGTAGCCCTTATATGTGCTTCTGCGGTGTCAATACTGGTTTATTGTGTTTTAATATTTTACATGTTCTCTAGAGGGTCAAATGAAACTGGTCAGAACTACAGCAGTTCTCACAATCACATATCATTATGCCCAATTTCTAAAAAAACCCATAGGAAGAATGATTTTTAAGCAGTGAGTCAAGAAACAGTCTTCTGCTTTTTGTTGTTGTCTTGTTTTGGTTTTTGTTCCTAGAATATCATCATTAGATTTTTAAAAAATATAATAATGAGTTAAGAATGATTAATATCTTGGAGGAGATTGTTGTAAGGCCAGTTAAGAAAATGGAGTTGAAAATTAGATGAAAAATATTCATTATTTGTAATGATTTTTAAAAGTGTTACTAGGTAAGAAAACACTAAATCAGCCAACTGATTTTACAAATACCTATTAACCTTTTGTCCCTCAAAACATGCTATTAAGGAAAGAATGTAATCATGGAGAGAGAAGCAATGTACTGTTAGGGATCAGAAATAGGCTGAGACGAGAAATAAAGTTTAGGAGTAAATGATCAGTTTCCAACATGGCAAAGGCTAACAGTCATCCGCCCCAAGTTTCTGTACTAGGACTCATGTTGTTTAATATACTTAATGATCTGGAAAATGGGGTGAGCACTTAGGTAGTAAAATTTGCTGATTATGCAGAAATATGTAGATTAGTCCAGACTGAAGCATCTGAGGAACAAAACTAGGTAAACTGGCAACACGGTGGCTACTCAGTCACTTTACAAGTTCCTAAATCAACCAAGACAGCTCAGAAAAGAGACTTGTGGCTCATTGTATGTCAATGGTCAAAAACTCAAAAACACATTGGTTTGTGTGCAAAAAGAGTCTGCTTAGTGGTTTAAAAAAATATAGTATTGTCTATTGAAAGCATGGATAAATTATATATTATGTATTACACATACTCAGAGTGACTTTGAGTTTTCATGGTAATATTCTATGGGACACTCAGAAGATTTCACCTGAGCCAAATGTGATAAATTGCAATGTCATATGATAAATTAACTTATCATTCATTTGTGACTTCCTCATCCGCCCTCCACTTGCTAATCCATCTCCCCTGGTGATACTTCCAACATTACAAGTTCCTATCTATCTATCTATCTATCTATCTATCTATCTATCTAGATGGGTGGGTGTGTTTCTCAGAAATGTTATTTTATATATATTTATATTATGAGAAACACCAATAATTTTTTGGGGTAAACAGTTCTGTATATTAGGGACTCATTTGTCGACAACCACACAGGGGCCATTCTGGTAGCAGGGAATTGCCGAACATAAGTGGAACTACATGTATGTTGGCTTCCAGTGAGTAAAACCCTCATGCTTTGGGGCAAAATTTGGAGGCATACAGTTCCTCCATCTCTACATACCAGTCCATGATTCCCCAGGGGAATACTGCAAGTATGGGATACCCATCTTTAATGCTGATTTGTACACTGAAGCAATGTAAATTATTATTCATTATAACGTTTATTATGTATTATGTGTATTACAGTTGCCCTCAGTGGCCTCATATGAGATGAGGGCTCCATTAAGCTAAGTGCTGTACATACCTCATAATAAGAAACAGTCTCTGCCCCCAAAATCCTACAAGTATTATCATGCCCATTTTACAGATGAGGAATGAGGAAAAGAGAAAATAAATTATTTACTCCAGGTCACACAGGCTTGGAATTGGACCCAATCCACTCCGTAAACCCATCCATCCTCTCTAAATCATCCAGACTGTGGCTGAGAATCTATCCCGATATGAGGAAAAATGAGTAAGAAAATGAAAAGGTATGTGTGTGTTATTCATGGGGGTTAACAGTCAAAACCATTTTGTCACATAACCTTAGCACCTCACACTCCTCAATACCCACCAACAATAAGTACCCTTCTTCCTGTTTAAAAGTCATTTTGAACAAATCTTTTTTCCCTGGGTCTGAAAGATAATCCAACTTGGCCATTTCATCTTCTAAGGTACGTCTTCACTACCGGCCGTATCGGTGGGTAGCAATCGATTTCTCGGGAATCGATATATCGCGTCTCATCTAGACGCGATATATCGATCCCCGAACATGCTCCTGTCGACTCCAGAACTCCACCAACGTGAACGGTGGTAGCGAAGTCAACAGGGAGAGCCGCGGACATCGATCCCGTGCCGTGAGGATGGTAAGTAACTCGATCTAAGATACTTCGACTTCAGCTACGCTATTCACGTAGCTGAAGTTGCGTATCTTAGATCAATCCCCCTCCCAATGTAGACCAGCCCTAAGAAGAACTGAATTCCAAGGGCTCACTACTGATACTACTCCACCAGGTGCCCCCAGAGTTTAGCACTCATGGCATTGCAGCTGATTACAAGTGCTGCAATGAGTAATGGGGAAAATGTTATCTCTGAGACAGCTGAGTCCCAGTCATTTTAGGAGCTCTGAACATTTTTCCATAAGTAGATTGGTGAGGAATGATAACATCCACATTAGCTGCACTGTGTTGATTACCCTACATTATGTTGTACAGTGCCTGTATCTCCTAGTGATAATTCCTAAAACATTGTAGTTTCATATACTTTGAGATTTAAAAAATCATATAAATATATTTCCAGTACTAAAATGAAAAACAAAACCATCTTATCTTCTTCTGGTAAATAAAATGAGCTAGAAATATGCAGACTTGCTTGTGTGCCTTAGAGAAAACAAAAATTGTTAACTTAACCTAACAGTATTTTTTCTTTTTCTCTAATATTATATCGTATTAGCTGGGAGTGGGGGAAACTGTAGACAAGAAAAACAGAGCTGAGGTAAATTTCTGAGGGCAGAAAATGAAGGTCACTGTTCTCTCCATGTAAACAAGTCTTTAAAACCAGCGGCATACACTGTTTTGTTGTTGCTGTTGGGTTTTTTTTGCGCACAAGAGAGTTTTATTAATATTGTTCCTCTGAAGCTTCTGCAATTCTGATTTATGTGAGGCTAGGCAGGAAACAATCTTTTCAATGGCATTAGTTTTGACATGCACTTATCTGCATGACAAGCTTTAATAAATCTTCAGTTTCCTAAGATATTTGTTTACTCTAAGCATTATTTGCAGAAATAAAGTAAATAACACACACTCAATGAAGTTAGACCACCCACACAAGAATCTAACCTTTGAGAGGCAATAGAGGAAAAAATGGTCACTTGGCAGAAAGTCCCAGTAGGGTAAAGATGCCAGCATTTACAGCTGAATCCAAATGTTCAACAGATGGTAAAGTGAATAAAGTACAGCTGGAACTATAGCATTATGTGGGGGGAAAAAGTGCTCGATGGAGAGTGGAAGTTGAAATGCAAAAGAAGAATATTAACAAGGTATCCTGGAATAATAGTGAAACAAGGTCAGTCAAAGTCATATTATTAAGGTTTCCAGCTGCGGAAGATAATAGGACCCTGCTGGACTAATTTTGGCTGTAATTTATGACATGACCTTTGGGTGCAAACTCTGACATTATATTACAAGACATTTCTTTGCTATAAGTTGGATTCGTTCTGCAGCAAATTGTCTCAAAATTGTGTTTGCATGAATATGTATTTCCCATTCCTACAGTCATACAAAACCCAAGACACCAAAACATGTACTATTTACATTCACTTGATCTTTGAAGCTGATGCATGTAAAATTAGATTCATATTTTAAAAAAAAATGATTTCCTGCAGATTTTATATTTATCAACAAGGAGTAGTAACTTGAAATTATAAATAGAGCTGAAACAAGCTGTTTCCCAGAGATTAATGCTGCCGGACCATGCTTTTCTGCCACTCCATTCAGTCTCCAGATAGGAGGCCTTACTGAAATAATTTTGCATCTTAAACTTTTAGATCTTAGGTGTACTTTAGTAACCACTGACTGGATATTCTACACTGCTTACTCAGAGAAAAGGAACAAAATCCCATGGAAGTGGCAGAGTATGTAAGGAAGGCCAGGGAGGGAAGTAGGTCCCTATGGCATACTACCTCCTCTGATCCTTCAAGAGTTCCCGCACAATCTTGCAACACCACACACCAGGTATAGGGACTGTGCAGGGGCGTGAAACAGGGATGTTTGGACGGAGACAGTGTGGGTCAGGGACTAGCCATTCTACATAAAATCACCAAAGAGTCCTGTGACACCTTATAGACTAACAGATGTATTGGAGCATGAGCTTTTGTGGGCTCACTTCGAAAGCTCATGCTCCAATACGTCTGTTAGTCTATAAGGTGCCACAGGACTCTTTGCTGCTTTTACAGATCCAGACTAACACGGCTACCCCTCTGATACTCTACATAAATTGCTTCCCTTTCAGCTGGGCCAAAAATCCCCAGGAGATGTTAATGTCGAGTGGCCAGTAACTCCCCCATTATGGCACTATATTTCCAGAGCAGGGGTAACTTTGAGCAGCCAGAAAGCCAATGACAATTTGGATGGGAGCTGGTCATGTTGTCTGTGAAGAAGGGATGCAATAATCTTCATGGAGGTGCTTCATCTTGGTCAGTCACAGCAGAAATCAGTGGAGCTTGGGACTGTTTCCCCCAGGGATCATTACATTAGATAATTAAGCTTGCCTGAAGGAGGGGACAATAAAATGGAAGCACTTGGCTAGATCCCGGTGTAAATTAGTATAGTGCTATTGGAGCTATACTGATTTACACCAACTGAATATCTGTCCCACAGATACAAATTCCCACAATTTATTGTTATTTAAAGTGTTGTAGCTGTGCTGGTCCTATGTTTTTAGAGAGACAAGGTGTGTGAGATAATATCTTTAATTTGACCAACTTCTGTTGGTGAAAGAGAAAAACTTTCAAGCATACACAAAGCTCTTCTTCAGGTCTTGGAAAAGTGCTCAGAGGGACACAGCTAAATACAATGTGGAACTGGTTTCTTAGCATAAGGAGTTTACATATTGTAAGACATCATTCCAGATAAAGAGGGCACTTCTGAAATCATAGGACAAAGGAGGGTTATTGGGTTACAGATAGTTGTAATGAGCCATACATCCTGTGTCTTTACTGAGTCCATGATTTTTAGTGTCTAACAAAGTTATGAATTTAAGCTCCCAGGCTCATCTTTTGAAAGTGTTTTGCAGGTTTCCTTTGAGGTGGAGGTCTGAGAGGTCAGATATGGAGTGATTGGTTTGTGAAAAGTGTTTGCTCAGGGGTGATACTATGTTTTTGTCTTTTTCGTTTTTCTGTGTGGGTTCATTTATGTACTCAGTGTAGTGTAGTGATTGTCTCATTTCACACACATAGTTGTAAACGGGCATTTAGTGCACTGGATGAGGTACACAACATGTTGGGACAGGCATGTGTAGGACCCATGGATCTTGAAAGGTGTGTTGTGGGGTGTATTGATCATTGTAGCAGTGTAGATACATCTGCAGTGTTTGCTTTTGTTCTGGTACCACTTTGAGTTGGTGGATCCTGGTCTGTGGGGAGCTTATTTCTGATATAGTGAGTTTGAAGAGGCTGAGGGTCAGGAAAGGTTTCTTTCAAGATGGGATTCCCGTTGAGTATGGGTTGTAGTTGTTTAATGATACCCTATTCCAGTTCCAGTATGTGCTAATAGGTGACAAGTAGAGATGGCCACCAGTGTGGGGGTGGTTTCTGTATTGAAGCAGGTTCTCTTGGGGTATTTGTGTGACCTATTTCATGATGTGAACTTCTTCTGTAGTGGAATGTGCTCCTTTCGTGAAGGTGGTATAAGTATGTTAACATGTGTATCCTGGATATTCTCCTTAGAGCATATTCTGGAATCTGAGTGCTTGGCAGTAGATAATAGATGTCTTGGTATATTTGGAGTGGTTACTGGATCTGTGAAGGTAAATGTGGTGATCTGTAGGTTTCTTGTATATAGTAGTCGGCAGGGTTCTGTTGTTGAAGCTGATTGTGGTGGTCAGGAAGTTGATGCTGGTGTAGGAATGTTCTAGAGAGAGTTTGATACATGGATGGTGACGATTGTTGCAGTTGTGGAAATCTATGAGGGAGTTTATGTTCATTTGTCTAGAGGATAAAACTACCATCATTGGTTTTGTGGTGCATTTATTCAGAAATTCTTCCTTGAGGTGACCTATGAAGAGGTTAGCATATTGGGGAGCCATTCTAGTACCCATGGTTTAGACAAAATGTTGGTTGTTGAATATAAAGTTGTTATGGGTGAGGATGAAATGGATGAGTTTGGTGATGTGTTTGGGGTGGATGTCTGAGTGTTGTGCATTGTCTTGTAGATAGCTGAGGAAGGAAGCAATGCCGTCATAGTACGATTTATTGTTAGAGATTATTATTTGCCAAGTGCCAACAATGCACTTAGTGCTTTATAAAATACAAATATACAGGGTGAGATTCTGATTTGTATTTTTGCACCCACTCATGTAATCATAAGTGAATGTAGTCAGATGCAAGAACAAAAGCTTGGCTATGAATTTGGCAGGTGCAATTTGCATGTATCAAGAGAAGACTATCCTTCTGAAAAATGTGACACTGAGTGAATGAATGAAAGTGAATGTGAGGAGAATCTTGGGGGTCATTTAGCTTAGACTAGCAAATGTGCCAGATGTGTGTTGCTTCTCTTCAACTGTTGCAGGGTTATTATTTTTATTATTTCTGTTACAGTAATGCCTTGAGGTCGCCAACAAGGATCAGGGCCCCATTGTGCTGGGCATGGTATAACCATTCAGTAAAGATGCAGTCTCTTTCCTTAAAAGATCTCTGTCCACCTTAAAGAGAATATGAAATATGTGGATGAAAAAAGCAAATGGGTGTGAGGAAATCATAATAATTACAGCAAGTGGGCAATTACTTAGCACAGAATAATAGCAGTATAGAGAAGACCTTTTGCTGCACTGTTATTTCAGAAAAAGCACTTGGCCATCATTTGTGGATACCTGTGTTCTGAAATTCTTTTGAATTCTACAGGGGATGTGGTCTGTGACAAAAGACTGTTTGAACAACTAACACACCAAAAAGTCATTGTTCTTAAATTGAAAATGCCCATTTGGGTTGCCAGTCTAATGTGAGATTCTCAGATATGATTGAAGAGGATTAATATATGGTCCCATTTGTCCTGTCCTTCACAGGACTTGTGTGTTTATATTAAAATACTAACTTCTAGTTGTTGTATAGCTGTTATGTTGCACTTAGGTCCAGTTTGAATGATTTTGATAAGCATCCACATTTTGGCAGGCTTATTCAGCTGCAACTCCAAATCTCTTTAAAGTTTTCCCACTACACGTTTAAGTAGAATCCCTTTCAGTTGTATATGTTTATGGGCAATTAATGCCAATGCATACACAAGGAAGATATTAGGGTTGTTTTGTTTTGTCAGGGGGAGTGGTTGGTTTTTTTTATTTGATTTGAATTCTATTGAATACATTTAAACATAAGGCTAAAGGGTTTTGGTTGCTGTTGGGTTTTTTGTTTTGTTACTTATTTTTTACTCTAAAGTTAACATTCTTACATTGTAAATATATGTTGTTGTGTTTAGCATTTAAAGGGAGGCTTTGGCACAGCTTTATGGTCATTTTACAAGTGCCCTCCTGCATTATTCTGTCTCAAGTCACTTTCATGGATACTATATTAATTCATATTTTTTTAAATTACAAAAGCAAAGAAAATTGAATACCCCATAGTGTAAATTATCCAATTATGTAGTTTTACCCCAAATGGAACAATATGAGGTTATCCAAATCAAATAGCAAATTATCATTTTTGCTTTAATTATAAATGAAGGGGCCTGCCTTTTAATGTTTTTTTATCTTGAGCATAATGTACTTTTAACTTAACTTTCACTCTGCAAATGTAAGAATTTCTTTAATTATGGGTGACCCACTTTATATTTCCATTGTTCTTTCTTATGTACAGTATGCAAGTTTATGAGGAAGGAACATTGTCTACTGGACAGATGACTGGACTGGGTGTCAGGAGACTTATTTTTAATTTCTGGCTCTGCCATGGAACTGGTGTGTGACCTTGGGAAAGTCATAGGTCTCTCTGGGTCACAGTTTCCCCATCTATAAATTGCACTTACTGATACCTTTCTTTGGAATGTGCTTTGAGATCTAAGAATGAAAACTGCTCTATAAAAGCTAAGCACTATCATAATTTTTTTTCTGGATAAAATATGAACTCTTGCTAGTAGGGCACTTGGTTGAACATGCAGTGACAACAGGGAGGATATTTTTCTCCATTCTGTCCAATGGATCATGCTGGAATACCTTTCCACTCCTGAAGTCTTTTATGACTGCCATTGTAGAAGTGCTGAAAAAGTTTCAATAGCCCTAGTTCTCTTGCTTATCCAACAACTGAAAACAGAAACATCAGACAACATGGAAAAGCATATAATCTCTGTTAACTCTGAAAGAGAGCTTCTGATCCTCTGTTTGAATGAGAAGAAAATACCCAACCTTCAGTACTCAGAATAAAATATATAAAAATATATGGACTGGTACAATATGTGGGTGTTAGGTTGGTACTAAAACAATCATAAAGATACAGATGAATATGAAGTATCTTCTTGTAATTGTCAGCTGCCTTAATTGATTAACCCTCATTTCAACGCAGCTTTATAGTTCTTTAAAATACCAACAATTTTTAATACCAAAGAAATACACTGAAGGTTTTAGGATCCTGTAGGGCAATTGCATCTTTAGTAGCTTTAGGTCCAGCCTAAACTTGCCACTGTGGTTGTGCACTTGCAGAAACTCTGATCCCAAGAAGTGCTGAAAACCCAGATTTCCCAAGAAAGTCACTGGAAGATGTGGGGGCTCAAGACCTCTCAAAACCGGGCAACACAGTTGAGTAGGGTGCTGTATATTACAAAGGGTGCTACTCCCTCAGTAGCAGCTAGTTGGTTCTGTTTTCATGGTAATGGCATAAGGCCTAATGGCAACATATCCTAACATTGTTGATAGGTTCTTCCCTATGTGAATATTAACTCAGAAATATTAATTCAAGTTGTCATAAAGTAGAAATGTTAAATTTGGTTTTCTTGGATTATTCCCCATTGTAAGACTGTAGCTTTGCAAGGGCCAGATCCTGGCCCCATAATTAAGACCTGAATAAATAGACTTTATGCATAGCATTAAAAGCTGCAGGTAAAGAGTTAACACTGAAGGTACATCTACAGTACCTGCCGGATCAATGACTCTTATTTAGCCTACAAAACCTATGAACAAGGCTGCATATTGAGTATCTACCAATACCTTATTTGTTAACTAGGTATCTACATATATACAGACATTAGTTTTATCAGGCATTCTCATAACACATAGTACCAACTAGGGAGTGAGGGAAGGAATTAAACTAGGGACAAGGTGCACCCCATACACATATATTTGGTTGGTGGAGCCATATAGCTGAGGAGAAAGTAGCCATACCCATGCTCCTTGACTGGCCCTCCTCACTCTTCCACAGAAAATACCAGCATTGAGTAGTACTCTGCAGCTTCTAGGGAGTGTGGAGTACCTCTGCAGGACCTCTCTGGGTATATCTATACTGCAATTAGGCACCCATGGCTGGCCTGTGCTAGCCGACTTGGGTTCGTGGGGCTCAGGCAAAGGTGCTGTCCAATTGCTGTTTGGGCTCAGGCTGCAGCCTGAGCTCTGAAGCCCCCCGGTGGTAGGGTTTATTGTCGGTTTGCCCCTTGTTATATTCACTCCCCTTGATAGTAGCTTTTTTTCTTTTCTGCTATTTCCACCCATCTGCCTCCAATCTCCCCTGCCTCTGTTACATCTTTGGGCTTCCCATCTAGGATGTACCGTTCTATTTCCTCAGGAACACCATCTAAGAACTGTTCCATTTGTATCAGGTGGGCCAGATCTTCTAGAGATTGAATCTTTAGTCCTGACATCCATGCATCCCAATTCTTTCTAATGTAGTAGGCGTGTCTGGAGAATGACACATCTGGTTTCCACCTTAGGGCTCTGAACCGCCGACGGGCATGCTCAGGTGTTAGCCCCATTCTGATTCTGGCCTTTGTTTGAAACAGTTTATAATCGTTCATGTTTTCCTTAGGCATTTCAGCCGCCACCTCTGCTAAAGGTCCACTGAGCTGTGGCCTCAGCTCTATCATGTACTGGTCTGTAGGGATGTTGTACCCATGGCAGGTCCTTTCAAAATTTTCTAAGAAGGCCTCAATGTCATCACCTGCCTTGTAGGTGGGAAATTTCCTGGGATGGGAAACAGTGCCTGGAGAAAGGTTGTTAGGGTTGGCAGGAACATTCTGCTTAGCCTTTTCTAATTCCAGGGCCTGCTGGTGGGCCTCCCTCTGGAGCTCCAACGCCCTCCTGTGGTTAGCCTCCCTCTCTTTTTCTTTTATTTCCATCTCCCTGAGTTTTAATTCCAATTCCTTTTCTTTTAATTCCAGTTCTTTTTGTTTTGTTTCCAGTTTAGATGCTTCTTTGGTACTCATGTTTTCTGCTTTCTGGTGCTGGCCACACACCCCTGTAGTCAGTGAATTGACTGTGTTGCTTCAACTCAGGTTGCTTGGTTTACAGTTTCCTAACCTTTCTATTCCCGACTGAATAAAAAGAAAACAAAACTTTTCATTTGCAAATGACTTTTGCTGGTGGTTGCTGGCTCACAAGAAACCAGAAAAACTGGTGTTGTAACTTGTCTCTTGCAAACTGCTAATGCTTTCTCAGTGGGGGTCCTTTCTAACAGCCAAAAAGGAAAAACTTCTCTGCTTTGGTTTCTAAAAAAAAATCTCCACCACTGCCTACCATGTCATAGGTTTATTCCCCACTTGGAACTTTAGCGTCCACAAGATGGGAACCTACATGGGCTCCTCTAAACTTAAATCCTAGTTTAGATCCGATAATGCTGCCACCAGCTAGAAATTCCAGTGTCTAGCACACTCCCTGTTCCCCCAAAACCTTTCCTCCTTGGATCTTAACACAAAGGGAAATAAACCATCCCCCCCGCACCTTCTTCCCCCTCCCTTAGTCGTTGGGAGAGATTACCTTGATTCAACTCCTTGAATCTAAACAAAGAGGGATTCACCTCCCCCACCCCCACCTGTCCCTGGTGAGTCAAACTAATCCCATGAGGTTTCAAACAAGGGAAAAATCAAACAGGTTCTTAAAAAGAAAACTTTTAATTAAAGAAAAAAAAAGAAAAGTTAAAATTTTGCTCTGTAAAATCCGGATGGAAGTTTACAGGGTATACAGCTTATAAAAACTAGAGAAAGCTAGCATCAGTACAAATACAGCAACCAAAATTAAAATATTTCTCCAGCAAAACACACATTTGCAAATACAGACATTAATTAGAAGACTAATCCGCCTTTCTAATACTCACTATACTGAATAGAAAAGAATACTTCAGGAAGCTTGGAGAGCCTGGATATACGTCTGGCCCCTCTTAGATCCAAAGAGAGAACAGCCCCCAAACAAAGAACACAAACAAAGACTTCCCTCCACAGAGATTTGAAATTATCTTGTCCCTTGATTGGTCCTCAGGTCAGGTGTCCGTCAGGTTACTGAGCTTGTTAACCCTTTACAGGTAAAAGAGACCTTAACCCTTAACTATCTGTTTATGACAGGGCTCAGGCTGCAGCCTGAGCTCTGAGACCCTCCCACATCACAGGGTCCTAGAGCCGGGGCTCCAAACTGAGCATGAATGTCTATACGGCAATTAAATAGTCCGTTAGCCCAAGCCTCACGAGCCCAAATCAGATGGCCCAGCCAGCCACAGGCATCTAATTGCAGTGGAGACATACCCTCTGTGTTCGGGCTTTGCCCGTGTGCTGTAGGAGTATTCAAATTATCCCACTGAGCCTTTTCCATGGGCCAGAGGAACAGGAATTGTGCAGGAACAGGAATTGTGTTCTGCAAGGCTGAGATTAACTATACCAGAAAAAGAACATAAATTCAACTAATCTATTGCTAGCTGAAATGCATTTTGCTATTCCCCTTTGGTTTGATGGCTGCCTTCCCAACATTGTACTAAACCTTTCAAATCTATGGCCAGAACAAGCAGAGATTGGCCTATAAGTCTATGCTATACTTGTCTGAAGCTTCCACTGAGCACTGCATGTGATTCAGTGGCTCAATCCCTGGTTTCTTAGACAAATAAAAAATATGCTGCTGATGAAAGAATTATGTGCCAAAATGCCATCAGGCTCCTTACTTAACTTTCTCCATGTTCCCTTAGTGCTAAAACTCATCTTCTGCTTCATTTCTCCCTAACACAGACACAGAGAAACTGCCAAGACCCTTCTAATCACTTTATAGTAGAGGAAATATAGCAACAGAGATTGCTTTCCTGATATAGACAACATGGCTTTTTGATTAGCAGAAGTGCATATTCTTTTTGCTGATTTTTTTAACAATATTTAAGGAAATGGCTGCATCTTTCCTTGATGTGGTCTGAACACAGAACTGCCAGAAGGAAAAATAGATCATTTCAAGATTCAAGGACCCTATTTACTTATCCCTCTTGAAAGGATCATGACAAATAACTGCTAACTATTAACCAAAAATCTCAAGGTTTGATCCATCTGGCTCTTCACTCACTTGAACCTTGCATAATCATTTAAACCTGTGCCAAGTGGGTGTGAAATTGTAACATGCTTTTACGTGTTTGTCCCTTTAAATTGCTGTGATGTATTTACAATCTTATCTCGAGCTCATCAAAGCTATTTTCTTGGAAATTTCAAATAGACCATTTTCATAATCTGTCTTTCAAAAACAAATTAATTTGGAGGTCTAATAAGGAGGACTACTGATATGCGTCTCATTGTAAGTTTCTGAGTCATCTAGTCCTGCTACAATGGAAGGGATGTTAATGGGAGTGTCATAAGGGGTGTCTGCTAGTTCATCTTTTACAAAATAGATTGCTCGGTGGAGAAGGGTGATGATGTTTCACAGAGGATTTTGAGATTTTAAAATTTTGGGGTTGTTCCAATTTGTAACAATAATGGAAAAAAAATGAAGCACTAGAAACCCAGACTGCCAAGGAACTGCAAGCCTGGGAGCTGGGGCTCCCTGGGCTTCCAGGCTTTTGGCTCTCCATCAGCCCACCAGGCAGATTGCCAAAGAGCTGGGTTGGCGAGATGGCTGGAAACCAGGCAGGTTTTGAAACCTGCCTGGAAGGCAGGGCTCCATTGGAAACCTGCCTGGTTTCTGGCAGAATTTCACCATAATCAACATGGTCCCTGGGAACACTTTGATGAATTCTGATGAAAAAAATGTTGTCTAATTTTTTCTGACCATCTCGTAAACAAACAGACAAACAAAAAGACCGTGCCGCTGTTTCTTTCTTCTCAACACACTCCATTTATATTAAAAAAAGAACTGTACAGGAAATGTGTGTATCTGTCCCTGCTACAGGTATCTGACTGCACGAGGCACATTTTGACTGTTCACCACTGATTCTCTAACCCTCTTCTCAGTTGTTAAACAGTTGTTATGCTTTTGATTCCAACAAAACATTATTTGTAGGCATGTATACAAAACTTTGTTTGAGGTTATGAGAAAAGGACAAGCTGCAGTAGAATTGCTAAAGAACTTCAGTGAAAAGTAGACTCCTGTGGTTAACGCACTGAACTGGGAAGTTATCGGTTATATTCCCAGCTATGCCAAGACTTCCTGAGTGACCTTGGGCAAGTTTCTTATAGCCTATTTTTTGAGGTATTGAGCACTTGCAACTGCCGCTCACTTCAAACTGTGAATGCCCAGGAAGTCCGAAAAAGCCAGCTATACATTTCTTTTTCTTTCTGTTCCCCACCTGTGAAATGAGGATACTATTGATGTACTGCATGAGAGTGTTTTTAAGGTAAATCCATTGTTATATGTTATGTGCTTATGTACTATGATGATGTGTACTATATACAAGTCTATAAATAAGGAGAAAAATAATGAGGAGAAATTGCTTTTTTAAAAGCAGTACTGTTATATTAGCACCTTCCTCTCTTGTTTTAATACATAAAAACTGATATGTTATAGTTTACCATCACTAAGGTAAACTGTGGTTTTGAAAACTTCTTAGCATGGCATGCAACTAAATAAACAATTTAAACAGCACAAAATGGATGTGTCAAATCATTAGATGTTTTACATATTGTTCTCTAGTTTACGCACAAATTCAAAGCAGGGTTTCCATGCAGAGGTATACATGCTAAAAAAAAGATGCCTAAAGCTTAACAAATTTTGATCATTTTGATTATAAAAAAGAGATATTTTTGCATGGAATGTTTCTTGCCTGACCCTGAATATGCCTAGAGAGCATTCTCTTGATGGAGGCAGTGTCTAGTGATCTACTGATTTGGGCCATTCTGAGATGGATCATACACAATCACACATCTTTTCATTCTCAGCTGTCATTTTTCTTTGTATAGCCCCAAAACGTCCAGATAAAACCTCAACATATTTATGAACATTTCCTATTGGTGTATGTTTTACTCGGCCTGCAGCTAGGAGGCTCCTCTAAGCCAGTGGTTCCCAAAGCCTGTTCGCCCCTTATTCAGGGAAAGCCCCTGCCGGGCCAGGCTGGTTTGTTTACCTGCCGTGTCCACAGGTTCAACCAATCGTGGCTCCCACTGGCTGCAGTTTGCCTCTCCAGGCTTTGAGAACCACTGCTCTAAGCAACCTTCTCTAAGATCTCAATGCTGTTCTGTAAGTTAGGCTTGGCAGAATTCATTTTTTAAAATGTAATTTTGACTGCTAATATTAATGTTTATTTTTAAGAATGTTTTTGGATTTTTGTCAATTTAGATTCTCCCTATAGTGCCCAATTATGGGGAATTTAAGCATTTTTTTCTGATTTTATCTATTTCAGCATTCACAGTTATGGGAAATTGGGGGAACGGTCTGATAATAATTATTTAATGACAGATGTTGAGATTAAAAAATTAAAATCTTTGTAATAGTTAAAACACAAATAGTCAACATCATATGACAAAGAAAATAACTTTGAGTGAAATCTAATAAATTTTCAAGGAGCTTTGTTTTTTTACTTTCCTGTCTGTAAATTTCTATTATTGATGGAAATATTTGTTATCCATTTGTGTGTATGCTGAACTGAACATTTACCAATAAAAATCTAGTCCTTCCAGGCTTATCCATAATGAAATGCTAGAAGATGAGCAAGAGTATTGTTAGCTGTATCTTCTTCTCCTTTCCCTATGTCACATCCAATACAAATCTCCTATTCCCTATCAGCCCTAAGTCAACCGCAGTAGAGCATTATATTAACAGCCAAGTAATCAGAATAGCCATTTAAATATTAACTAGCTTTGAAACTGGATATAAACCAGGGCCTGCCTGGCTAAAGCAAATCTTTGTTTCTTTCTCTGTCAACTTTCAGTTTATTGGCCAAAGAATAATCATGATGTGAAAGAAGAGGTGGAACAGTTTGGTGCTTTGTAAAAATAGAAGCCTAACACATTTGCTCCAATGTTGCAAAAAGTGATCCGGTCCCATTTGGTTAAAGAGAATATTTCAGAGGTTTCACCCTTGTCTATACCTTTGTATCTAATTCTACTGAGAAGAAAACAAATAGTCCTTGGCTTGAATAAAAAGGTAGACATCATTAAACCTATATAGGGAATACAATAGAAGAAAAATGTTTAGTGCCACAGCCTTAATCCCTCATTTTATTAACCAGATCCCACATACTGTAGGTCCCCCAAATATTCCAAGGTCATTTTTAAAGTCATCTGTCTTCTGCAGAGCAATGTACTGACTTTGTATTAGGACTCCAATGCAAATTAAATCCCAGTGTCTTAATATCAGACATGTTTCAAGGAGACTAAAGATCAACAGAAGCTTTTCTTTCCTAATATTGCTAATGGAAAATAAAATGTATCATTTAAACTTTTAGCTCCATCTCAGAGTAATTCAATAGGAGGTCTTGCTTATGTGAAAAGGGAACACTATATATTATTCATTCAGCATCTTTTTGGAAGTTGCAGACATTTACTCAGATAATCAGGTAATTTTTTACAATAGTTTTGGACTTCATGACATTACTTATAAACCTATTTTATAGATAGTTTGTTTATGCACTCAGTCTTTTCTACAATGTCTAAAGATTTCTTGAATCCAATTACTACCTAGTTATTTCTTCTGGTCTGTTACTATCCTTTTCCTTTGTTTGTATAATTTTTTCTTCCTGTAGACCTCTCTGAATTCTTTTATTGTTTCATTGAGTGATAACTTTGCTAAATAAATGCAATATGGTCAGTATGATATTGTGGGGCCTTTCTGAGTGCTGCTAAAAGAGGTGGGTCCAGGATCCCTTCATCTGAGAGCATGGGACTCAGACATAGAAAGGCAAAGATAAGGGAAGTTGACAATCAAAGAATATTCAGGTCATATTCTCCTTGCAAGAACACTTGCAACATCCTAGCTAGAACCCCTGTGCAGCAGGGATGGGATTTGCCAGCATCTCTCTGTAAAGAAAGATTGATCTGTTGAGGACAGGAGAAGAAGTGATGGCCTTAAATTGCAGCAAGGGAGATTTAGGTTAGACATTATGAAAAACTTCCTAACTGTCAGGATACTTAAGCACTGCAACAAATTGCCTAGAGAGGTTGGGGAATCTCTATGATTGGAGGTGTTTAAGAACAGATTAGACAAAGACCTGTCAGGGATGGTCTAGATCAGTGGTTCTCAAAGCTGGTTTGCGGCTTGTTCAGGGAAAGCCCCTGCCAGCCGGGCCAGTTTGTTTACCTGCTGCATCCACAGGTTCAGCCGATCACGGCTCCCACTGGCCGTGGTTCACCGCTCCAGGCCAATGGGGGCTGCGAGTAGCAGCGTGGGCTGAGGGATGCGCTGGCTGGCCTTCCCCCAGTTCCCATTGGCCTGGAGTGGCGAACTGAGGCCAGTGGGAGCCGCGATGACCAAACCTGTGGGTGCGGCAGGTAAACAAACCAGCCCAGCCAGGCAGGGGCTTTTCCTGAATAAGCCGCGGACAGGTTTTGAGAACCACTGGTCTAGAAAATAGTTAGTTCTCCCTTAGCACAAGGGGCTGGACTAGATGAACTATTGAGGTCCCTTCCATTTAATGTTACTGCACATTTCTATGATTCTTGATTTGCCAGTATCTCTTTCAGGCCACCAGGCAAGCTTTAGGAGTAGTTGCAAATGTGCCCCACCACCAGGGCCACAGCAGCAGAAAAGCAGCCTGGGAGCACACCTATCAGCAGGTATGAGAGAGATTGGCTAAATTGCTGGCATCTTGCATCACCAAAAGGTTGGTGTAACAGTGGTACCTAACAGTGGTAGTCCTTTCTTGGGAGGAAGGGTGCTGAGGGTGTAGGGGAGCGTGGAGACAATCTCTCAACATATCCCTGAGCTGAGGAGGCAGGGGGCTGAAAAGGGATGCAAGGTAGTAACGAGAACCTCCAACAGCAGGGGCAGTGCACCCAAGACAACAGAATCATGACGTCTTGCTGGTCTGTCATGTTTGTTGGCAGGATTTACTGACTCAGGTAGAGGATTGTTAGTAAGGGTGTGAACTGTGAAGTTGCCAGAGTCGTTTTTGGATGCTGGTGGCTTGGTGATCAGATGTGGTACAATATGCCTGAGATTTTTAGGGACAATGAAGTACACTTGTTGGATAAAGGGTTTGCTATTTGGGCTGGGAGACCTTAGTGATTGAATTAGGCAGGGAGTAGATAGCATGCTGTGGTATGGGGGTGGGGGGTGTTAGGCTATAGATATTCAGGCCTGTCTGTAAAGGCCTATACTTTACGAATTTAGGTATATGTTTATCATTTAGCTAGTTATAGAAGTATAAAAGAAAGAATCTGTGTAAGGGCCTTCTCTCACTGTGACAGTCTGAGGCCCTGTTCTTAGGCTAAGGCCTTTGGCCAAGCAGCAGGGGCAGCCATAAGCTGGGAAGTGTATGGTCACATCCTCCCATTCCAAACTAGTCACATTGAAATAAGGAAATCTGGGGCTGTTAGGAAGGTGATACGATCTATCACCTCCAGAAAAGGGAAAAGCCTAGAACATGTAAAAGGAAATTTAGTTTGATAGTTTTCTGTCTGGTAAGAGCTCACTTATCAACAGATGCAGCGGGGAAACACTTATGTCTTTATAGATGTAGTTGTGAAATCCTCACTTCTATATTGTTTTGTCATTATAGTTCCCACTTTGCTATGTTTATTTGCATGGTCTCTGTCTGGTTCTGTGATTGTTTCTGTCTGCTGTATAATTAATTTTGCTGGGTATAAACTAATTTAGGTGATGGGATATAACTGGTTAGCTAATCATGTTACAATATGTTAGGATTGGTTAGGTAAATTTCAGTAGAATGATTGGTTAAGGTATAGCTGAGAAGATTACTATATAGCAGGGATCGGCATCCTTTGGCATGCGGATCACCAGGAAAAGCACCTTGGCGGGCCGGGCCGGTTTGTTTACCTGCCGCGTCGGCAGGTTCGGCTGATCGCGGCTCCCACTGGCTGTGGTTCGCCGCTCCAGGCCAATGGGGGTGGCGGGAAACAGTGGCCAGCACATCCCTCGGCCTGTGCCATTTCCTGCAGCTCCCATTGGCCTGAAGCGGCGAATGGCAGCCAGTGGGAGCCGCGATCGGCCGAACCTGCCAACGCGGCAAGTAAACAAACCGGCTCAGCCCGCCAAGGTGCTTTCCCTGGTGATCCGCATGCCAAAGGATGCCGACCCCTGCTATATAAATTAGGGGCAAACAGGAAGTAAGTTGTGATTCGAAAATAAGGAAAAGGGAACTTGGATTTAAGCTTGCTGGATGTTCACCTCAATAGACATTGAATTGTTTGCACCTTCGGACTTCAGGCATTGTTGCTCTCTGTTCATGCGAGAAGGACCAGGGAAGTGGGAGAGTGAAGGAATAAGCTCTCTAGCAGGGTGTGTGACCAAGCTAACTGCTGTCATCCCCAGTGGCTGGTGTCCAGTACGGATAAAGGCTAAACGAGCCAGCTTCAAGAGGTAAATGAGACCTGGCATATGGCTGGTGGACCTTTTGCCTGTAAAGAGAAGAGGAGACATGAAGTCTTCACAGAATGAAGTACCCTTTTGTAGTAACCATTACCCCCCTCACTGCCAGGAGTAGGAGAGGACTGAGAAATGAGCTAGGTCCTGGGACAGATTGAAGGTCTACCTCAAGTTACTGGTTATATAGTGGAAGCAGTGAAAACTTGCACTGTATACAATTAAATGCTTGGTATGTGAGGGGAGTGGGCCCAATTGTTAACTTAATAAAGCTGTGGCCTGCCACTTAAATCCATCTCGGTGTCTGTCTGTCTTTCTTCTGTGTATCCTGATCAATGAGTAGAGAGTTTATGATAGTTATATAAAAAAACAGTCTGTGTATTACGTATTATAAGTACTAGGTTTGTTGGCAGTCAGATTTTATAGGGACAATGTATGTTTAACATAAAATAGTAACTGGAGAGTCTTTATTTTCATAAACATTATAACTGGGGTATATAAATAACATGCAGTATGATTGGGAATTTATTATTTTGGAGAGATTTTTATAATCCTATAATGGCTCCCTCAGCCCTAGTTTTTGGATTAATGCAAAAATACACTTTATTGACTTAAGGAAAAATAATTTAATATATTAAAAACCCTATACTAAGTCATCTTTAGAAAACCTGCCATTTCTAGAGACAAATACTGTATCTCCGGCATTAAAGATAAGAATTAAGAGACTACTAAGTTAATTGGAGATAATGAAATAATGCAGATAGTTAAAAGCAATTGAAAATGAGTCAATATGCAGTAACATTAAATTAGTAGGTATCCTGGAAGGGATAAAGAAAGGAAATATGATGGAATAATTTAAGGAGAAAAAATTGACTTGACTTTAAAATTGAAAGGACTTTTTCCCTTCAATAACTCTTTCAAATGTCGATATTATTGCTATTTGACAATTTATACTCATCTTCCAATAAATCGTCTCATCTTACCTCTTCAAATGATTTTATTTAGGGGGTCTTTGACAGAATGACACTATTCACTTCACTGTGGTATATTCTTGAATCTTTCCCAATGGCTTCTTTCCTAGCATTTGATTATAGCAATAATTAATACTAATATTTAAAAGGAAGCCCAAGATGTTCCAGAATGACTAATGTTTTGTGTTTGTTCCAAAATGACTAATGTTTTACTCATTCTGAATAATATTTTACTTTGATAGATTTTTTTTTGTAAATTAAATGGTTTCATGGGCAGAAGGGACCATTAGAACATCTCACCTTTCACCAAACAGCCATTGGTATAAAAACTTCTGGGACTATTTGAACACAAGGAAACTCAAGTTTTCCTACTTCTGTGCCATATGTTCTTTACAAATGACCTTATGGACTGTGATCTGCCCTGGCACAGGTTTGCTGTTATATATGTAGGTTACTTATTTCTGTCTTTGATAGAAATGCAGTTATGATAATCCACATTCACTTTTAGTTCCACAACACGGCATGGAGGAACTTGCATGATTCTTGCTGAATTTAAAATTATAGCTAAATCATTTTTCTCACTTGTCTCTTCAGCCTGACTGTAGAAGTATGACTAGATATAGCAGATATCACTCCTAATTAGAGGAAGTAACAGCTGGTTAATATTTCCATTACATGTTATGGGATGAGAAGTTATTTATTTTACGAGACTTCTTACCACATATTTATTCAGAATTTCCATAATTTAACTCTGTATTTTTATTATTTATGATTTATTTTTTTGTAGTCACATCTAGTAACCCTAGTCATGGGTCAGGGTCCCATTCTGCTAGGCACTGTACAAACACAGAACAAAACGATGGTTTCTATCCCAAATATCTTAGTCTATGTATGTGTAACTTGTATCCACACCTTACACATTATTGTAATAATCATTATACAAAATATGCCTTATGAGATATCATTTAAAAACTAAGAACTTGCTAGTCAATAACATCATGGTAAAATGTATATAACAATATTATATGCAAAGATATTAATTCCCTCTCTATGATGTTGTAAGCAGAAGTTCAAATCGGCACAACCCTGACTAGGCAAAATTTATTAAACTGGTCTGTCCTTTAACCAAAAAAAAGTGTGTGTTTACCTCAATTTACATATAAGTTATAAACAGGGCCATTGAGATAGCAAGAGGGGGAAATGTCAGGAGACAAGGCAAATCTGCTTTTCAGCATACAGAGGGTAGAAGAGAGAGCATGGAGTCACCTTCACCATCAGACACCATGTTGTCTTCTTTACTGTTTGAATACACTTTGCTTTGAGGGGTAATCCTCAGAAGAATCCACTTCAAAGGGTAACTGGACTACCAAAGTGAGGGACAAAAACACCCCAAGTAATATCTCTCTCTCCCTTTCTCCCTTTCACCTAAAAAGACAAAGGAACCAACCCTTTCACTTTGGACGGTGGTCGGGGGCTGGAAGGGGGGACCTAACCTGAGAATTTGGTCAGCAGTGTTGCTGGGAACATGTGGTAAGGATTTTCCCTTGAACTAAATCTAGCTTGTTACATTTTAGCAAAAAAGTTTTATTTTCATTTCTCTTGTAACCATTTCTGACGTTAATACTTTATACTTGTACTCACTTAAAATCTCTCTCTTTGTAATTAAATACACTTGTTTTATTTTAAATCTAAACTAATCCAGTATTGTGTTTAAACTGAAATGTTTGGTAACTCCAGTTAAAGTAGCAAACTGCCGAATATTGACCTTTTACAGGGGCAACGGACCTTTAATATCTGAACTGCCCAGGAGAGGGCTGCAACACACATTTTTGGGGGAAAAATTAGGACTGGGAGTGTGTTGGGGTCATCCTGCAAATAATAACCAAGGTGGATGGAAGCCAGAGTGTGGGTGGTGTGTTGCTGACAGGCTGCTGTTGTCAGAGTTGCTGGACCAGGGCTGTAGCTGTACAAAGACACTCAAGGTGTGACCTGCATGCTGGTAGGCTGTTTGCGAGAGGCCCAGGTTGCTAAAACAGCAAAGCATTGTGAGGCACCTTCACCGGTCTGGATTGCACCCCAGAATGTGTCAGTATGAGACAAGAGACAACAGGTGGATACAAAAGACAGCAGGGGTGCAAAAGAAAACAATGAGACCATATTGGTCAACATGCTAGGCTGTGGTCTTAGCACATCAGCAGCCTTTCGGTTGTCAATTATTTTCTGAGTATCCTGGTAAAAGAGTTTTAAGGAGGAATTTGTATGACAATGAGGTGGCTATCTGAATGTTTATGGGGCGCTCCCTCGTGTTTTGGGCTGTGTGAGAGAAAGTATGATAGTGTTCATTTGAAAACTTAAGTGGGCAATGAAGGCTGGCATCACTAGCAGAATGGAGACCAAGAGTGAATGTTTTGATATTGCATGAGAGATCATTGGTAGTCTGAGGATAGGCACGAAGGGCCGTGAAATGAAGACAAGTAGCTTGTGTTTGATGGGAAGGAGAAGCAGGAGCCAACGGAGCAGTGCAAAGACAAGTACTGTTATATTGTGAGTACTGACTGTTTTCTGTACTGTCAGAGTATAAGTTTTCAACCAATTTCCATGCATTCTGCTAGAATCAGAACATTCTGTTTGACCAGAAGGAATATTTTATATAATTAGAAGTAACATCTGCCATACTTTGACATACTCCTATATCCAAACTGAAGAAAAATATGGAGTAAAATGGGCTGGTTGTTGATAAAGACTTCATGAGAGTTATTTTGTTATCCCTCCATTGTCAGCCCCAACCAGCAAGGAAAAAAATGTAAGGAGGTCAGATCCATTTTCTCATTAGCCTACTGAGAGACAGATGGGAAGGGGTTCACTTGGTTAATTTTTCAGCCAGCAGGCACTGGAACATTTCTACTAGGAGAGACTAAAAAAAAGTTAATAACTATAGATCAGCTCTGCTGGCTAGAAGGTTATCAGTATGCTGGGGTGATCAGAAATACACTCTCACAGGAAACATATAAAATCAATGATTTTTTGGTTTATTTTGCTGCAGAAAATTCAATTGAAATTAAGAAGAAACAAATTAAATAAGAGTTAAGTTGTGCCACTAGGTAGCCTGAATAAAGAGTTGAGATATATTTACCCTGTGCTGAGTGGTGATACCACCCAAATGCTTTAGTACTGTAAAGACAGAGACACCATCAGGATAAGTTGTATTTCTTGGAATGGAATGTGAAATGTTATAAAACAGAAGCTGATTCTTCTGTTCAAGGTTCCAACATTATTAACTGTGAGATTCGATTTAGAGGGAGTTTTGGTTTGCCCAATTCTTTTTTTAAGCTCATCTGATGTGAGAGACAGGCTTTGTCTTGGAAAGTGTAATATGTCTGCTGACCTTTGAGTTTCCAATGACTGGCAATTGTTTTACGAAAATATTTACCATTTCTCTTCTGCACATTCATATAGCTGGGTTTTACTTAGAGACGGAATTAAAATCTGAGTCTGAGGTGTACTCATGACAGCAACACACACACAGCTTTAAGAGACAAACTCCATACTGATGTCAAATAGTAAGAAGCCTCTTAATTAACCTGAAATTATATTTCTTTGATAACATTTTTTACCTGGGAGTCTAATAAGTAAATTTGAAAATGGATTCTGATCTTTTCACTATGAAATCAACTACAGAAATGAGGCTTTTCCTAGCTAGAAAATTCAAAATGTTGAGAATAATAATGCTTAGCAGTTACATGGTGCAATAGTTCAAAACATTTTATTACCATTTATTTATTTCAGTTTACTTTCTCAAAATTTGAATAAAAAACTTAAAACATGCTACTCTTAACTCACAGGTTCATAGGGTGCTCTGATATTAAATAAAGAATCTGATAAGAATACCCTCACCCATACGAAAAATAAATTTGGAAACCCCCCAACACCTCCAGAGGCTAAACTTATGTGAACTGATGAACCAAGCAACCAAGCTCGAAGGTCAACGAACTCAATTTCTGTAGAGCTTGATTTAAATGTTCTGCCTCAAACCTCAATAAACTTGAACTGTTGTCTAAAGTCCTAAACATATTGAATGGGAAACTATTCTTCGGGGATTTGACAATCCAAGTGAATGTACTGGGCAAAACCATCCTCAAGACTAGAAGATGACCAGAAATAGATAAATAATAGAGCAGGGCAAATGATTTACCAGGTCTATGATTTGTTGTTGTTTTATCTTTACAAGAACTGATATTTTTAGTAAGAAATAAAGGGAGAGCAGAGAAACATCTATGTACTGTTTCTTTAAACCAGGGGTCGGCAACCTCTGGCACATGGCTCGCCAGGGTAAGCACCCTTGTGGGCCAGGCCAATTTGTTTACCCACCACGTCAGCAGGTTTGGCCAATCGCGGCTCCCACTGGCCGCGGTTCACCGTCCCAGGCCAATGGGGGCTGCGGGAAGCCACAGCCAGCACATCCTTCAGCCCGCATCGCTTCCCGCTGCCCCCATTGGCCTGGGACGGTGAACCACGGCCAGTGGGAGCCGTGGTCTGCCGAACCTGCCGACGCGGCAAGTAAACAAACTTACCTGGCGAGCCGCATGCCAGAGGTTGCTGAACCCTAAACCTTAGTAGGAAGCCAGGCAGAAGGCTTTGGGGAAGTTCAAAGCAGAAATCCTACAGAAGAGGCAAGGGGAGAGAGAGAGAGAGAGAGAGAGAGAGAGAGAGAGAGAGAGAGAAGGAGCGCATGCACACGCCTTTAGGGACAATGGTATTTTCTTTGTTTAATAAATCCTTGCTGTTAAAGGAATCTGTGATTCTTTATCATTGTCAAATGACAGCTTCAGGTCTGATCTCAGATGAAATGGTGAAACTTAATCTTCTGCAATGATTTAATCTCTGACTATTCTGGGCCACATACTCAGGAGGTGTAAATCTGTGTAGCTATATTGAGTCCAATGGAGCTACACTGGTTTATATCAGTTGAAAGTTTGTCCTTCTGTTTTGAATGATGATTTCAGTGGAGTTATCCAATGTAAATAAAAGCAGAATTTAGTTCCATTTGTCCTTTCATGGATCTCATGCACCTGCTTTTTTTAAGCGCCTTATGGCCCTATCTTAGCTCCTTTTTAATCTTCATTGATTTTCCTTGATGCTTTCCATTGCTATGGTTGTTCTGATTAACTTCCTCGCCTTTTCAAAGTAATCGTGATGATCTTATTAAAATGCCCTATCTAATCTCTTTGTCCATGCTATGACATACTGGAATGCAATCCAGACCAGCAAGGGGCTGTGTCACCCCTGCCCAGCAACCTTGGGTGCCTTACAATACGTTGCTGGTAGTCGTTCCACCTGGACCTCTCAGAATCAGCTTTCCAACATGCAAGTCACACCCTGAATGTCTCTGTATAACTGTAGCCTGCCAGCCACACTTGGGTTACACTGTGGCTCTCACCAGCCAGTAATGGGTAGGGTTATGCGAATACAGGGGTGCTGTCACATATACAACTTGTTTTCTTTAATAAAGGTGCATTATGTAAACAAATCCTGGTCGGGTGTATGCTAGTTTGTGCCTGATCACTACTTCTTACAAATATAGATGGATGGATTAGATTCTTTTAATTTATCATTTTAAGATAATAAACAAGTTTAGCATATGATCGCCTCTACTTTTGATGCCAGTGTCCAGTTCTGACCTCAAGTGTCTCCCCTTTGCTGAGTCGTAGCAGAATTTTAGGGGCCTTGCAGGTTTGTTTCTAGTGGAGGAGAAATCAATGACATGGAGTGTGTGTACATCCCAAGTGTGACTTGCTTTATTTACACATTCATACACTAATCCTGGAATGAGATGATCAAACATCATGCATCAGCATCCCTCCTTTCAGGAATTTCAGCCCAATCAATACCTATGCCCAGTTCCCAGGGATCAAGTCTGCTTGAAGAATTGACTCAAGTCAAGAGTACAAGGCAGACAACAGAAACAACTCTTGTCACAAATACAGATTCCTCTCTCCCCAAAGCAGTTGCTGCATCAACCTCTTGCATAACCCAAAACAACATCACAACCTGTCTCCCCAAGATTCAGAACCTGATCACATGCTAAGAACAAAAGAACTTGGAAGACTGTGTCTGATAACATCTGCCTAACAGTGTATATACATGGTGATAGTAACCATGTGATTAAACCGAGGAAAAATGTAGCAAGAAGTAGTATCACATCATTCTCAAATGTATATCACCACTCCTTTACCACCTCAGTTGCCACTAATTAGTTCCCCTAAATATGATTTTTTCCCCTTCCCATTCTTCCAAAATTAAATATGCCTAAGGCCCAGGATTGGCAATAATCAAACCAACACCAGTAACTATGTGCACGGTACAGTATTTCATTACTCTGCAAATCTAGAAATGGGCACTTCTCAACTTCCTAGTGAGAGTCATAACAGTCTTTCCAATCTCTGGAAGGTTTTGTGATTTTGATCCTTAAGACTTACATTTGTATGTAATTCAAAGCCACTTTAGGTTCTTTTTAGTTACTTTGTAGCTGTCTTGGAACCCTACACATTTGGATACAAAAGCACAGATTTGGCCACCCTTACTTCTGATGAGTAGTATTTTACTCTGTGTGCAATCCCATTGAAATTGTGAAGTAAAATAGTATTCACCAGGAGCAAGGGGGCGGGGAGGGGGGCAGTATGGTCCATAGTAAGTAAGGTACATTCTTTACTGGTAAAGAATTCTCCCAATAGAATATTTGAAAACTCTCTAAATCCATATATGCATTTATTTATTTATTTGCTGTGAATACATGGCAGTGTAGTATGGTATAAAGAATCTATTAGCACTCATTTGGGACAGATAGCACAACTATTTAATGGTTTCCTTATTCATGGATAAGGTTTTTAACCCAAACTCATAACACCACAGACCATTATATGCATATATTTCAGTCCATATAGTGTCTGAAAGAGCCTGCTCCACAATGCATGTGAAGCAAAGATCTGATGATCCAGGAGGGATTATACTTCATCACAGGATGGAGCAGGCTCATGCTCATCTTTGTGTTTGGTCTAGAAACGCAGAGTACCTGTGCTCAAGGGAGTGTGATTTTGACTGGTCTTTGCATTGGGATCCAGGAACAATTTAGTTCAGTGGTTGGAAACCTGCAGCCCATGGGCTGCACATCAGTAGTCGCGGTTCACTGTTCCCGGCCAATGGGGAACTGCAGGCGGCCGTGCCTGCGGACACTCAGTGTAAATAAACTGTCTTGTGGCTCACCAGCAGATTACTTTAATGGGCCACATGTGGCCTGTGGGCTGCAGGTTGCCCACCACTGATTTAGTTCATCATGTTTATTTCATTAGTCTGAATTTCATATTAATAGATCTTTTACACAGACGTATCTCATATGGAGCTGTATTGCAAAACTGTACTTAGTATTTCTGCACTTTTTCATATAAAATGTCTCTCTTCAAGGATTAACAATTCAGTGAGAGGATGATTTCTATCTGCATGTAATCATTCACAGTATTCATTTTTACTTCATCTTAAATAGCTGTGATTCAGAAAGGAAGTTAACCAAAACTCTGAAAATATGTTCTGAATTTAATCTTCTTGACTTACAAAGCTAGGGTTTAAATTTGCTTCTGAAAAAAATAGAACAAGGAAGGCATTGATATAACATATATAGGATCAAATTATGAAGTTATTTCTGTAAAACTATTTTGCTTCAGCCAAGTAAAATATTTGCTCATTATGATATATACTAGTCACTTTCTTTCATTGTGTTACAGTGTCAGCACTCGCGTGATGCCAATAATTACTTACACTTATGTAGTATCGTTCATTGGAAAGAATCCCATGAACTTTACCAACTGATTTACAGGAATTGCTTCATCCACTGTTGGTATGGATCCAACTCTGAAAGGTAGCATCTGTTGACTAGTACACAGCAGTGCAGGAGGAAGCAATCCAATAAAATAAAACAACCTTATCCAACTGAAACTATATTAGGAATTTTAGGTAGATGTGTGAACCTAGGAACACCCCCCAATGTCAGAGGCAAGGGGCTCCCCGGAATCTAGAAGTAAGTCTCAGCTGGCCTGACTAGCTGAGTATAGCTCAACTCACTGTTATCATAAAATCGATATAAAAGATGTCGTGTAAGGTAGCATATGTAAACTGGTAAAATGTTGCTCACTATATTTTTAAGTGGTGCATATATGGCTGATATATGAAAAATTATAAATAGGTGCTTGAAATATGTTCTTCAAATGCGTTTAGCAGGGAGGCCTTAAGTCACAGCCCCCCAGACAAAGGAACAAGGTCTTACCTGCTTGAATGTATCTCTAATGTAAACTGAGCAAAGAGAGAGAAAATAGAAATACATTTACATAAAAGGTAAACAAAGCCATCAAACCAGCGAGTGTGGGAAACAGCCACTTAACTATCACGATGGGGGAAGGCGATTGTAAAAATTAACATAGCATCAGCTCCCTGGCATTCAAACCAAGCTGAGCTACCAGGACAGCTTCCTGACTTTGAAAACCAAAATAAAACTTTGAAGACATAAACAGAGAGAGAGCAATTTTGGCATCCTTCACCTGAAGAGACCAAGAAACCAAGCACTTTGAGGTCTGTGTTGGATCTTGTCTAAGAACTGGCTGCCATGCTGGAAATAAAAAAAGTGGTGGGAAAAACTACTTTGAATAAAAGGGTTTAAATTCAGTTTTATACTTAGAAGTGTATTTTTACTTTTCTATGTAACCATTTGTATCCCAATTTTTCCTACTTGGTGTCATTTAAATATCTGTTCTTTGTTAATAAACTTAATCTTGTTTTATTACACAGCCCTCTCAGTGCAACTCACGTAATCCACAGCCCAACTAGCAGGTTGCTGTTGTGTACTGTCTGTTTAAAGGAATAGTGCACTTGATAGAGTTTAGCGAGTGTTACAGTGAGAAGGGCTGAGCACTGCTTTTCAATAGACTCAGGACTGGAGGTTCTTTGGGTGTCACCTTTCAAGGAGTCAGGGTGAGGTTATTCTGCTGTAAACAGACTGCTGGTGTCAGTGTTCTGAATCAAAGCTGCACAGCACAGAAGTGTCCAAGGTTACAGGACATATGGTGACACAACTTCTTACTGGTACTAGGTGTGAATGTAATTACCACAAATTAATAACACCTCTATTCTGGCAAAAGGTGCAAGGAGATCTTGAACAATCATAACACAGGACCTCCGTTTAATATCTCTGGGGCCAACCAGCACCAATCCTAAGGATTTTCAGAAAGAATATCTGGCTGCAGGTGGCACCTTCTATGTTTGTAACATGACTGGATGACATCAGCGGGAGTTGGGGCTAAACCTGATGCACTTTATCAGGCTTGCAAGAGCAACATGAAGATTCTATTACCTGGCTGCAGGTTACCTGGGTTACCTGGGCCGCCGAGTCACTTATGAACTGGCCACTCCTGAAAACTTCATAACTGCAATGGAGGAGAGACCTCCAGGCCAGCCTGCCACCATTCAAGCTTGGGCTCAGGAGCTCCAATCTGTGTTCCCTTTGGTCTTCTTGCTGCATTTGCAAGCAAATTTGAGTAAGTGGCGTGTGATTCAGAAGTAACACTACTCATTATGCCTGAAACTATGCTGGCAGACTACTTATGTTGGGTGTGTGTGTAAAGAGAATCATAGAACTGCCCCACTCAGTCCAGGAAGAAGCACTGAAACTTGAGAGGAGCTGTCCCCATCTCCCTGAGTATGAGGGTGGATATTGGGAGATGCCGTCTGCAGTAGTGATGCAGGAACAAGAGGTTCTTTCTCCATCCAGCCTTGAAGATAAGATTGTATGTACTTTTCTCCCCAGGTCTCAAAGTGGTGGAGATCAGATGCTGCTTCTCCCCTCCCTCCCCACCCCAAACACCTCAATTAAGTCTGAGGTATGGTATACTCAAGAACTTGTAGGTGTGTATATGTAAAATCGCCCCCAGTGGGGCCTGAACTCATAGTTAGAGAATGAGTGCTGAAGGTCCCTATTGTAGAGTTGGAATGAGAGGGGAGCATCTGGGTGAATGAGGAGAGGGCAATTTATAGTCAACAGACATGTCTAGAGTAGGAAAGCGGGTGTACTTTAAACATGTGTTGGCTAACATGAGTTAAAATAGTGCATTTTTCTTAGTGGAGACAAGAACATTGGGTGTGAAATTGAGTGACTGAGGACAGTGACAATGGAAGGAGAGTGAATAGGAAGAAAGAGGGAGAGAAAAGAGAGTCGATATCTGGAATTTGTTTTCCTGAAATATATTTCTGGTTATACAAGAGAGAAGCCAGAGAAAGATGGTTTCTGCATAATGTTTTCAGTTTGTTGGCAATATGGATGTTGGGGAAATCATATTTTAAATATCAGAGGGATAACCGTGTTAGTCTGAATCTGTAAAAAGCGACAGAGTCCTGTGGCACCTTATAGACTAACAGACATATTGAAGCATAAGCTTTTGTGGGTGAATATCCACTTTGTCAGATTAATGTAGTGGAAATTTCGAGAGGCAGGTATAAATATGCAGGCACGAATCAATATAGGAATACACTAAGAAACTGCACCATCTACCCAGGACACTCCCTACACTAGCACAGGAACAAATCAACATACCCTTAGAGCCCTGACCGGGGTATTCTATATACTACCCAAGATCTAAAAACCTGGAAATCCCTGATGCCCCTTCATCTCTGGAATTGGCACTTTCACTGAAGGACTGTCCGGATATGTGGACTCTCTACTCAGACCCTATGCCACCAGAACTCCCAGCTATCTCTGTGATACCACTGATTTCCTGAGAAAACTACAATGCATTGGTGATCTTCCAGAAAACACCATCCTAGCCACCATGTATGTGGAGGCTCTCTACACAAACATCCCCCACACAGATGGAATACAAGCTGTCAGGAATAGTATCCCTGATGATGCCACAACAAAACTGGTTGCTGAGCTCTGTGACTTTATCCTCACGCACAATTATTTCAAATTTTGTGGCACCACTATGGTAACCTGCATGGCCCCACAATATGCCAACATTTTTATGGCTGACCTGGAAGAATGCTTCCTCAGCTCTCGTCCACTCATACCCCTTCTCTACCTACGATACATTGATGACATCTTCATCATCTGGACCCTAGGAAGGAGACTCTGGAAGAATTCCATCACAATTTCAACAGTTTCCACCCCACCATCAACCTCAGCCTGGATCAATCTACACAGGAGGTCCACTTCCTAGATAGCATGGTACAAATAAGTCACAGTGTCATAAACAAATAGTTAAGGGTTAATGTCTCTTTTACCTGTAAAGGGTTAAGAAACTCAGTAAACCTGGCTGACACCTGACCAGAGGACCAATGAAGGGACAAGATACTTTCAAATCTTGTTGGAGGGAAGTCTTTGTTTGTGTTCTTTGTTTTGGGGGTTGTTCGTTCTCGGGGACTGAGAGGGACCAGATGTCAATCCAAGCGCTCCAAATCTCTCTGAATCAGTCTCATGTTTCAAATTTGTAAGTACCTAGTCAGGAAGGCGTGTTAGTCTTATGTTTGTTTTCTCAACCTGTAAATGTTTCTTTTGCTGGAAGGATTTTTACCTCTGTTTGCTGTAACTTTGAACCTGAGGCTAGAGGGGGTTTTCTCTGGCTATATAAATTTAAATACTCTGTAAAGCATTTCCCATCCTGATTTTACAGAGATAATTTTTACCTTTTATTTTTTCTTTAATTAAAAGCTTTCTTTTTAAGAACCTGATTGATTTTTCTTTGTTTTAAGATCCAGGAAATTGGGTCTGAACTCACCAGGAGTTGGTGGGGGAAAAAAGGAGGGGGGATGGTTAATTCCTCTTTGTTTTAAGATCCAAGGAGTTTGGATCTGTGTGAAGCCTCTCAAGGCAACCCAGGAAGGGGAAAGTCTGGGGGGAAAGGAAGGGGGGAATGGTTAGTTTCTCCTTGTGTTAAGATCTAAGGGATTTGGGTCTGTGTTCCCCAGGGAAGGTTTTGGGGGGACAGGGAGTGTACCAGACACTACTTCTGGTTGGTGGCAGTGTTACCAAATCTAAGCTAGTAAATTAAGCTTAGAAGGGTCCATGCAGGTCCCCACATTTGTATTCTGCTTAGAAGGGTCCATGCAGGTCCCCACATTTGTACTCTAAAGTTCAGAGTGGGGGAGGAAACCTTGACACATGGTCACATTAACACCACCCTATACTGAAAACCCACCAACGGCTATGCCTACCTTCATGCCTCCAGCTTCCATCCTGGACATACCACACAATCTATCATCTACAGTTAAGCGCTGAGGTACAACTGCATTTGCTCCAACCCCTCAGACAGAGACCAACACCTACAAGATCTTCACCAAGCATTCTCAAAACTACAATACTCGCATGAAGAAATAAGGAAACAAATCAACAGAGTCAGAAGTGTACCCAGAATTCTCCTGCTGCAAGACAAGCCCAATAAAGAAACCAACAGAACTCCAGGCCTCAGCTAAAACCTCTCCAACACATCATCAGTGATCTACAACCCATCCTGGACAATGATCCCTCGCTTTCACTGGCCTTGGGAGACAGGCAAGTCCTCGCCCACAGACAACCCATCAACCTTAAGCATATTCTCACCAGCAACCACACACCGTACCATAGTAACTCTAACTCAGGAACCAATCCATGCAAACAAACCTCAATGCCAACTTTGCCCACATATCTACACCAGCGACACCATCACAGGACCTAACCAGATCAGCCACAACATCACCCGTTCATTCAACTGCACATCCACCAATGTAATATACGCCATCATGTGCCAGCAACGCCTCTCTGCTATGTATATCAGCCAAAATGGACAGTCCCTACATAAAAGAATAAATGGACACAAATCAGGTATTAGGAATGGCAATATACAAAAACCTGTAGGAGAACACTTCAACCTTTCTGGACACACAATAGCAGATATAAAGGTAGCCATCCTGTAGCAAAACAAACTTCAGGCCCAGACTTCAAAGAGAAACTGCTGAGCTTCAGTTCATTTGCAAATTTGACACCATCAGCTCAGGATTAAACAAAGACTGTGAATGGCTAGCCAACTGCAAAAGCAGTTTCTCCTCCCTTGGTGTTCACACCTCAACTGCTAGAAGAGGCCCTCATCTCCCTGATTGAACTAGCCTCATTATTTCTAGACTGATTCTTGCCTGCATATTTATACCTGCCTCTGGAAATTTCCACTGCATTCATCTGACAAAGTGGATATTCACCCACGAAAGCTTATGCTGCAATACATCTGTTAGTCTATAAGATGCCACAGGACTCTGTCACTTTTTACACATTTTAAATGGCTATCTTGCCTGATCTTGCCATTTCAATGGAAAGAGCCTTTTATATGTATGATATTTGTGTCAGAGATAGTCCCATACTTTTGACAAGTAAATAAAGCTTTACTAGACAAATGATAATGACCTACATATATTATGGTAATGCCTAAACACTTCAACCAGGTTTTGGCCCATTGTGCCAGTTGCTCTACACATATAATAAATGACAATCCATGACCCAAAGAGCTTACAGTCTAACAGAATGGCTAAAACAGATGGATGAGACAAACAAGAAAACCCAAACAAACAAAAAATGATCTAAGCTGGGGTTAGATAGGGGAGATGAGATAACAAATAAATATAATAGAAGGTGTACAATTTTTACCCAGACAGTAGTAGTGATCACAGCTTTTCACCCGCTTAGCCATTATCAGGTTGCAATTTATAGTGTGCATTAGGTGGATGAGTTTTGAGGAGGGACCTCAAGGTAGAGAAGAGGGTGGCTTTACAGATTTTGACTGGGATCTTTTTCTTTCATCATGAGGAGTGGCTTGGGAGACTTCTCAATAAACAATTTCACACTATCAAGATGGGCATAATTGGAGGAGCAAAGGCATGATTTCACCTTGCAATGATAATACGTTACATCAGCCTTGTTATGTTAAAAGTGTTCAAATGCATGTGAGGTTTGTTTGTTGTTGTTGAAGCTCCTTCTTCATATAATGTATCCATGAGTAGATTTGGGCAGGTCCATTCCTGACTGCCTCCCTTTCCACTCCAATATCTGATGAAAGGGTCTTTTTTTTAAACCAAAAGTAATTCCATACTTAGGGGTGATGAGGAAGCCAAGAGAAACTACTTCTCTGTGCAACTAAAACCGTTATACATACAATTCACTTTTGAACAGAGACTAGTCATGGAGAATTTCAGCCCCAAAAGTGAATGTCTCACACAGTTATAAACATATAAAATAATGTTTTATAAAGTATTTTATGTACTACAAGTACAGCTACAACTGTTAGAAAATATTCTCCCACTATAATAGCAATACACACACATTTATTGTAATCACATAAAATAATCATTTTAATTGTTTACCTTTTAATTGTGTTAAGTCTGTATGTTTATTACTTAACTGTAAATAAATAAAATGTAATGAATGCATTATATAATTAGCAATATAGTAAATTAGCAAACTAGTTAATCCAAATATCAGTAAAGAGGTAATTAAAATAAGAGCTAGAAGTGGATATTTTAAATAACAATCAAGACAATGTTTTCCTTGTTCATCAGACAAATGATGAATGGAGGCAGTCAGCTGACTTTAAATGATTATCAACTGCAATTGCTGTTTGACATGAACATGGAAACAATGAGACTAGTCTCAAGAAAGGCACATGGGTCACGTGGAACACTGCCTCGGCTTCTCCCAGTGGAGATTTCTCTACCCCAGCCCCAGAAGGTATCTTCACTTCTCCAGGCACCATGAGAGCCATGACTACTGAGGTGAACATACATGAACAGGCATGAATAAAAAAAAAACACTAACATTTTATTTAAATTAAAATTCCTGACTTTGGCCCTGATTTTCCAAATACTTCAGTACATGCTTTACTTTTCCACTGAAATCATATCAGTGTATGAGTGGAAGGGACCTCAATAGGTAATCTAGTCCAGTCCCCTCTGCTCAAGGCAGGACTAAGTAATAGCTAAATCAGGGGTGGGCAACCTCTGGCATGGTAACCTCACCAGAGTAAGCACCCTGGGGGACCGGGCCAGTTTGTTTACTTGCCGCGTTGGCAGATTCAGCCAACCGCAGCTCCCACTGGCCACGGTTTGCCGTCCCAGGCCAATGGGGGCGGTGGGAAGCAGCGCGGGCGAGGGATGTGCTGGCCATTGCTTCCCACCACCCCTATTGGCCTGGGACAGCGAACCGCGGCCAGTGGGAGCCGCAGTCGGCTGAACCTGCCGACACGGCAGGTAAACAAACTGGCCCGACCCCCCAGAGTGCTTACCTGGCGAGCCACATGCCAGAGGTTGCCAACCCCTGAACTAAATCATGTATACATTTTTTGTTGAATCATTTATGTAGTAATGTAAGGCCCTGACTTAGCAGACTTCTCTGTATACAACTCCTACTGATTTCAAGAGGGGTTGTCTGCTGACGTTTTGTAGGACCAGGCCTTTAAAGACCACAGGTTAAATTTTGACCCAACTCATGTTGATAAGAGTTTTTCCACTTCAATGGGGCCAGGATTTCAACTTATATGATTAGCTATGGCCCCTAAACCAATGGAAACTTTGTAATTTTAGTTTATCTGGTGTGAGGATGATGCAAGTTAATAATTTTACTTGATATTATCTATTAGGGTCAACAATGGGGCATGAAAATCTATCTAATCTCCATCTAAAATATTACAAAGCGTTCTATAAGTCCCAAGTAAATAAAATAGAGGGATGGGGGTACGTTCCCTCTCTTCCCTCGATGGCTTGTAGCAAATCAAGAGGTCTTTTCCCTCTGTTGGGACCTGCCAAATACTGGGGAATACTGAGGCAGATGGACCAGAGGTGCAGTCTGGGAGAGTTAAGGGGACTGAGATAAGGTATCTTTGAACTGATCAAGTTCTGACTTAATGCGGCCTTTGTGGCAGCGATTAATACCTTGTTTGTCAACCCCCCTGCCACCACTAGTATGGGTCATCAGATCCAATGCTACGGCTAATATCTTATTGGTGTCATTCGTTATAACTTCAACCTTTACAAAACCCCTTATACACATGTATCACTTTAAATACTCACTTTAGTCAAAAACTCTATTATTTTATCCTGTAGTATTATATTAAAAAACCTTAAACTTAAACTTCTAAGTCAAAACCACAATACAAAACCGGAAATACTGGGACTGCTGACAAGCCACAGTCACAGGAAATGAGACTTCTGCTTTTTCTTAAAAGAGAGGGAGTTTGTAAGTCTCTGTAATTTTAACCATTTACTTATGCCTCAGGTAAGATTTCTTAAGGGTCCAAGGATGCCTGGAATCCCTGAAAATTCCTGTCACACACTCCTCAAAACTCCTGGCTGGCTCACCAGCCTGTAGCCTGATTTGGGGTGTGTTAGTAACGTTGGTTTAATTTATCCACTTAATTTAATTATATTTAATTAATTTTAATTAATTAATAATATTAATAATTATTTTATTCATATTAGTTAGTATGGGTTTAGGTGCGCCAATTTGTTTGACCAGAAGATAAAATTCGTCCTGAATCAGGCTTCACGGATTTTATAAAAAGGACTTTTGGCGGTATGACAGGAAGCTTACACTGAGACAGATACAGTCATAAAGACTTTTTCTTAAAAGCAAATGGTAAAAGAGTTTGAATTACAGTTACAATTGTATTACTGTTATTCTAGAGATACATATGATAATACAATATTATGTGCTGCAAACTTTGGTTTTAATAACCTGGTGTTGGAAGATAAGGGACCATGCCTCTGGCGGTTCCGTTTTCACACCTCTTAACAGAGGAAGCTAATGCAGAACTGTTAAAGCTGTTTACTCTTTAACTTAACTCAATAAGCCTTAAACTAAAATAAAGCATAGGGAAACCAAGTTTAGCCTAGTTCCCTTAAAACTTAAAGTTTGAAAAGAAACAAAGTACGACCTATTAATAGTTAATAGCTATCGTACATGGGTAGCATCAATACATTGTTGAAGGTAGAGACAATGAAGAGTAGATGGGTGGGTAGATTGCCTCCCAAATGGTGAGACGAATCGCCTTTTTATAGGGCATTGGTCAGAAATCCTTCCTCTTATGCCCAAATTTCATCCTTCCCCTACAGAAATGTTAGGGTACAGTTACCCCATAGGCTAATATGTATGTGCGTATGGATGACAGGTATGTATGCACTTGTGGTGTACTTGTCAGGTCTGTGGGTAGCACTTTGAAAAATCCCCTTTCCCTTCTTTCATTGTCTATTGGTTTAGGCAAAAGGTCTCTAGATATCTGTGTGGTATTTTCTCTATTTTTACTTTTCTGGGTAAGGGTCCAAAAATGTGCTAACTTTGCCTTAGCTTCACATACAGGGGTTTGGCCTGTAAGTCTCTTGCATTAAAGCCAGATTTATTTTTAATATAAGTCTATAAGCCTATTACATCAAATACTCAAATTTATAAGAAAAGATATATTTATACAAACAAGCAGATTAATCCTTAGGGCTACAGTATCACTTCACAATATCTCTACAGAAAAAAAGCTATGGTAAAATAATAATCTCTACAAGGAAACATTTCTTCTGAATGACAGAATCACAGAAGATTAGGGTTGGAAGAGACCACAGGAGGTCATCTAGTCCAATCCCCTGCTCAAAGCAGGACCAACCCCGACTAAATCATCCGAGCTAGGGCTTTGTCAAACAAGGCCTTAAAAATCTCTAAGGATGAAGCATTCCAGTGCTTCACCACCCTCCTAGTGAAATAGTTTTTCCTAATATCCAACCTAGACCTCCCCCACTGCAACTTGAGACCATTGCTCCTTGTTCCGTCATCTCCCACCACTGACAACAGCCTAGCTCCATCCTTTTTGGAACCTCCCTTCAGGTAGTTGAAGACTGCTGTCAAATTCCCCCTCACTCTTCTCTTCTGCAGACTAAATAAGTCCAGTTCCCTCAGTCTCTCCTCATAATCCATGTGCCCCCTACCCATATTCGTTGCCCTCCGCTGGACTCTCTCCAATTTGTCCACATCCTTTCTGTAGTGGGGGGCCCAAAACTGCATGCAATATTCCAGATGTGGCCCTATCAGTGCTGAATAGAGGGTAATAATCACTTCCCATGAACTGCTGCCAATGCTTCTACCAATTCAGCCCAATATGTCTTTAGCCTTCTTGGCAACAGAGGCACACTGTTGACTGTTATCCAGCTTCTTGTGCACTGTAATCCCCAGGTCATTTTCTGCAGAACTGCCAGTTAGCCATCAGTAAGCAGCCTGTAGCAGTGCACAGAAGCCTGTAGCACTTCCGTCCTAAGAGCAGGACTCTGCACTTGTCCTTATTGAACCTCATCTGATTTCTTTTGGCCCAATCTTCCGATTTGTCTAGGTCACTCTGAACCCTATCCCTACCCTCCAGCATATCTACCTCTCCCCACAGATTAATGTCATCCGCAATCTTGCTGAGGGTGCAGTCCATCATTCAGATCATTAGTGAAGATGTTGAACAAAACCAGCCCCAGGACCGACCCCAATGGCACTCCACTTGATACCAGCTGCCAACTAGATATTGAGCTGTTGATCACTACCCTTTGAGCTTGACAATCTAGCCAGCTTTCTCTCCACCTTATAGTCCATTCATCCAATCCATATTTCTTTAACTTGTTGGCAAGAATACCGTGAGAGACCCTATCAAAAGCTTTGCTAAAGTCAAGGCATATCACATCCACCGCTTTCCCCATATCCACAGAGCCAGTTATCTCATCATAGAAGGCAATCAGGTTGGTCAGGAATGACTTGCCTTTGGTGAATCCATGTTGACTGTTCATGATCACCTTCCTCTCCTCTAAGTGCTTCAAAATGGATTCTTTCAGGAGCTGCTTCAGGATTTTTCCAGGGACTGAGGTGAGGCTGACCAGTATGTGGTTCCCCAGATTCTCCTTCTTCCCTTTTTTAAAGATGGACACTATATTTGCCTTTTTCCAATTGTCCAGGACCTCCCCCGATCACCATGAGTTTTCAAAGATAATGGCCAATGGCTCTGCAATCACCATCAGCCAACTCCCTCAGCACCCTTGGATGCATTGTGTCCGGCCCATGGATTTGTGAATGTCCAGCTTTTCTAAATAGTTCTTAACCTGTTCTTCCACCACTGAGGGCTGCTCCCCTTCTCCCCATACTCTGCTGCCCAGTGCAGCAGTCTGGGACCTCGCCTTGTCTGTGAAGACTGAGGCAAAATAAAGCATTGAGTAGTTCCATTTTTCCACATCATCTGTCACTAGGTTGATGCCTCCCTCATTCAGTAAAGATCCCACACTTTCCCTGACTTCTTTCCACTTTCTTCTTGTTGCTAACATGCCTGTAGAAACCTTTCTTGCTACCCTTCACAACTCTTGCTAGCTGCAACTCCAATTATGCTTTGGCCTTCCTGATTACACCCCTGCATGCTCGAGCAATATTTTTATACTCCTCCCTAGTCATCTGTCCAAGTTGTCTTTTTGTGTTTAAGCTCATTGAAGATTTCTGTTAAGCCAAGCTGGACGCTACCATATTTGCTATTCTTTCTGCACATTGGGATGGTTTGTTCCTGCGCCCTCAATAAGGCTTCTTTAAAATACAGCCAGCTCTCCTGGATTCCTTTCCCCCTCATATTAGCCTTCCAGGGGATCCTGCCCATCAGTTCCCTGAGGGAATCAAAGTCTGCTTTTCTGAAATCCAGGGTCTGTATTCAGCTGCTCTCCTTTCTTCCTTTTGTCAGGATCCTGAATTCTTTAGGATCAGTTCCCCAGGAAGTTTTTAATGGACATTTTAAAAGGAATTCCATTGAAAATATCTATGTATGAAAGATATAATTATAGTAATTTTCTCCCTCTCCTTAGAGAAAGACAGGGACTGTACAAATTGATATGGAAAGATAGGAGCTGTTTTATCTTTCCATGTAGTGGAAGTCAACACAATAAACACAATCATTATATCTAAGTTGAATTACTTGCTAAATATATTACTCTTGATGATACCAGGATATTTTTTCATAATATTTAATTAAGCGTGTATGGATTTCTTCCAAAAATGGCCAAAAAATCCCAAACTAAACATACAAAACAAAAACCTCATAGTGAGCTTTCAAGCTGCCCAGTCAATGATTGTATAGGCCTCCTTTAGGTGGGTTAGACCCTGCAATGGCATTCTAAAAAAATGAATGCTGGGCACCATCTGGAGTGAAGCTTGCTGAACCAATCCTTAATGATCATGAAAAAACCTGGCATGTAGGGGAGGAGTAAAAGGTAATATCAGCCTTATCATTCAAAATAGCAAACGTCCTTGAGAGCTGGTTGATAGAGTAACCCATTCTAGTTTCAGAATTCCCCATATTTCAGTGAATCCCCTTCTTCTTACTGCCAAATCTTTCTTTTAGCAGCATGATATTTCTCGTGGTAATTCTTTTTCTTGTGAACGTCATAGGCAATATTGATCTTAAATCATTGAGAACCCAAATCCTATTATTTCTTAGACAAACTCATAGTTCCATTGAAGTTCCTTAATAGGCTACAGTAAGATTTTTAGTAGCTCCTGCCCTATGCACCGAGAAAGCTTCAGTTTGAAGAGATGCTATAATTCTCTTGTAGAAGAGCTGCCCATCTTACCTATAATTTTACCTGAGTGGAATGTACTTAATGGTTTCATTCTCACAAGCAAGGAGGCAGCTAAATTAATAATTAGTCAGAGATATTTTGCCGAAAAACCTTCAGACAATCTCAGCCCCAGCCATAATATTAGTATAACTTTAAGAACAGTCCCATACACCAGCATATCAGGATCTTTACTATAACTTAATGCAAAGTGCTATCGGAGTTCAAGTGTTCTTGAGATGTGGAGAAGAAAGACAGAATTATGCTCATGGCTGCCTAAAATGCTCCCTTTCTGAAGAGTGTTACTGGAAGAATTGTATTGACCTAGTGGATTAGCGCAGATTAGTTTTTAGTTACTTGGTTACTTAGTAGTTACATTCCCAAATCAGAAACAAAATGTTTCTCAATGGAACCAACAATAATAGTCAAAGGACAAAATCTAGGCATGGTGTGAAGCCCTAATGCACTGGGGAGATACATATGGATAGACTTGTGCTCTTTGTTTGTCTCAAAATGTACTAAGTTCTCTAAATATTCACAGATCTAGAGGGCTGATCCCACACTACCCAATGGAACAATTAGGAAGCCCAGTTTGTAGAAATTTAAGGTATTTCCTGACCCATAGACAGTTGGTGTGTGTTTATGGGATGATCTGACTGGAAGACAGAGAGGAGATGAGTGGTTTGACCAAGGCTACAAAGCAAGTCAATGGCACAGCTAAAATCAGAACTTAGGGAAAAGACAGGCTCTTCCCACATTTGTTTATCACAATCTTTGAACCATATTGTGGCCTTTACCCTAAAAGGGTCTTCTGGGTGCTCTCTGGGTGCAAATAAGAAAACGTATATTAATTAGTAATGAATTCCTGAGTCTTGTTCTTTTGTTTCTTTCATTGTGCCTCTACATAGAGTTAACAATCCAGATCATTTATCTGTTAACTATTACATAAAATTAACTAAACAACCAGTATATTTAAAACTCATTGTCCTCTTATGATCCAGTGTTACAGAATTATTACACGATGGTTCCAAAATATTTGGTTGAATTATATATTTATGTATATATTTCATCTATAAAAATTCTGTACTAGCTTAATTTTAGAAAGTTACAGCCAAGGAGGAAATTGTTTAAAATATTTTAAACATTCTTATTAAACAATCAGAAATGGAAAGAAATTGACAAATAGCATAAGAATTACTTATGTACAAACTGTATCCAGTTTCCAGTTACATAAACAAAACAAAACCATAAGTTGTTGATGTTTTTCACACACTTAATTTAGAATGACTTCTTCTGCGTGGATACTATCGGATATATATCCGTAATACTATCGGATATATATCAAACAAAAGTTAAAAACCTGCAAAGATGTTTGGTCTCCAGTGTTTTGTTACATACAGACAGAGTATAATGAGTTAAAGATAGAGAGACAGCCTTATATTTGGGTTTCCTTTGCTTTTGTTGGTTTGTGTTAAAAATTTAACATTACAGAAATGTGTTTTTGTGTATGTAAATATACAGTCTATTCCACAGCAATGTAATATCAGCTTAACATCAGCTGCTTGAGCTTAACATCAGTAATGAGAGCAATAAAGACCCTTCATGCATATCTTTTGATTCTAATGACACATACCCAACCTATCAGCATTGTGGGAATATCTGCATTAAATATCATGAAATTAGATAAACTGTGTATCTTCTCTTACAGCTTTGAAGATCATATTAAAGAGTGCATGGTTGAAGTAGATTTGCATGTAATTTTGCACAGCTTCAGTAATCTTATATGTGAAGTTGTTTAATGCTTATGAGAAGAAAAATAATGAGGTTTAGAAAATCAATTGGATATTCTGAAATCCAGTTTGAGGGGGTTTCAATTAAAAATAAATAAATGTGCTTTGTTAGGGGCCGAGGTATGGACACTTCACATTTATTTGCATGAACCCACTATCTCTTTCATCTCTCTGTTTCACATCAAGCGTCATAAGAAACATATTGTGTGATCTGCATATGCTTGGTGGTAAAAGAAAAAAAAAGTCATCTGTGGCAGAAACCTGATACTGCAAACACAAGTAGTCCTTAACTCATCTGAGCAGCCCAGTTAAGTCCAATGGAAGGTACTTACGAGCTAGATCATGCCTTCTCAAGGCACAGCCCAGAGAAAAAGAGGGGGACTGTAATGGTGCGAGACTTAACCCTATGGCGCCTCCTGCTGGTCATCCAGGGAAATAGCTTGCTGCTGGCCCCCATGTCCCTCCCAGACCCTGGTGCCCTTTACCCAGGAGTTCTGCCCACCACAACAACCCCCAGTCTGGGTCTCCCCACTCAGGGGAACCTCCAACCCTTTATCCCCACCTTGCCTCAGTGGCTACTGCCAGTCACCATCTAGCCTCCGCTCACTGGGGCAGACTGCAGTCTGTAAAGGCCACTCATTATTGGCAAGGGGGGGTTGGACCTGCTGCCTTGGCCTACCCTAGGTTGCACCCCTGCAACCCCAGTACCCTTCCTGGCCTTTCATCAAAGGCCTGTAGCCTCGAGGTTTGCCAGGCTGGAGTTCCCCAGCTCCTCTAGCTTTCCCCCAGCCCTGCTCCACTCTCGGTACCCTGCTCAGCTCCCAGGCAGCCAGGTCCTTCTCTCTCTATGGCCAGAGAAAGACTCTCTGAACTCTTGGCCCACAGCCTTTTATAGGGTCATCTGTGGCCTGACTGGGGTGTGGCCCCAGCTGAAGCTGTTTCCCCAATCAGCTTAGGTCAGGGGTCAGTAAGCACCCTGACGGGACGGGCCAGTTTGTTTACCTGCCGTGTCGGCAGGTTCGACCGATCGCAGCTCCCACTGGCCACGGTTCACCATCCCAGCCCAATGGGGGCGGCAGTAAGCGCCGCGGGCGAGGGATGTGCTGGCTGCAGCTTCCCACCACCCATATTAGCTTGGGACGGCGAACCGCGGCCAGTGGGAGCCGCAATCAGCAGAACCTGCCGATGTGGCAGGTAAACAAACTGGCCTGGCCTGGCCCGCCAGGGTGCTTACCCTGGCGATGTGTGTGCCAGAGGTTGCCGACCTCTGGCCTAGGTTTTTCTCTTCCTGGAGTAGCCCTCTCCCTGGGCTGTTTTAACCCTTTTGGGCAGGAGCGGGGTGACCACCCCGCTACAGGGACATGCAGAGTTGCACTGTCCCAGAGTTCTGGGAAGCATTCTGCCTCCTGGAGCTCCTCAGTACACAGAGGGAGCACACCAAGTACTACACCCTTTGTGGGTGCAGCTTGCTCCCCCTGCAAACCTGTTCCACTCTCTGGGAGAATGTACAGATGTGAGCTTTCTTTTCCCACTTTGGGGTTCTATGTACCTTCAAGGCAACAGGGACAGTGCAATTCCTACACTCCCTGACAAGCAGAGTGTACATGGGAGAGCTCTATGCCATTTCTGACAAACTATGCACCCATTTAAGGGCCAATCAGAATCTGGCTTTAGACAAGGAAGCATTCTTCCCACATGAGCAAACGTTCAATATCATGCCCTAGAGCTTTTTTACATAAAACATTTATTAAAATCCATGTACTATTCAGCCTCTTTTTAAATTAGCTACAGCTGAAAGATAGGTCTCAGAGAGACTTTTACATAGACTGTAGATTATTATTGGGTACATTCTACTTCTTGGACTAATTTCCTTAAATTCTGTTAATTTAAAAGAATTAAATAAGAAGTCTCATTCATGTTACTCTCCAATATATTACTGTACAACTATTTAAAAAGAAAAAAATTAATACAAAATATAAATCCATCTTTGTACCAAAAAAGAGCTCTGCAGGAGCAAGGCCTGCTACACGGACCCCAGTAGAAAAAGGTCTAAGGAATGTATTATGAGATCACTTACACGGCAGAACTCAGTGACCGCTATGGGGAGTTGGATGAGCTCTAAAACGGATCAACCTGGGTGACTCGTAATGAGAAGAGGCTTGTTTATACCGGAGATAACGGGAAAAAAAGTAACTGGAAATCAAATCTGAGACAAAGATACTGATTAAAACAAAGATTGCAATGGCAAGAAAATTAGAGTGATAACTAAGAGAGCTAGCAGAGAGCTTCAAATGTGAGGATACTGAGTGTGCTATATGGTAAGGACCTGCTGTCTTCCCAGATTGTACATCACTGTCTAGTTCCTTCTAAAACAACGAGTTAAGTTAAGGAGAACCCAATTTTGAAAGGAGGTATTATAGAATTCCTTCTAGGTCTGAATAGGCAAGGCATCTTAAAAGTGGAACCATCTTTGAAAATCTGTTGAATGCTAGGTACAGAGACTTTTTTTAAATGAAGTCACCTTGAGAAAACTGAGTCAAGTACTCGATTTTTTCCTCAAGGCTTTCCACTTAATAACTAGCTGATTTAGTTTTCAGGAAGAAGGCAACAAATGTGCTTTTTCAAATTATGTCAGTCAGAGGCAGGTTTTCAAGAAGATGCACAGTGAGGAATATTTATTAATCAGTGGCCATACTCCCTCCATATGATCTCTCCCTTCCATCAATACTTCCATTCCCTCCTTTCCCCCTACTCTTACTAGTCATGTGGTCTACCATTAAGAAATGACATGGAAGGAGTTGTTTATTCATTTCAAAATAGGCCATCAATTCCACAATGCTGTATTTTATGGAACCTGCTATGCTAAATTGCTGCTCAGAGTAAAGTTTTTAGAAGAACAGCTCAAGCATTTTATTGTTAGAGCTGGGTGAATAACTAACTTTCCAGTTCAGCGGCAGTTCTGAGAAACCAGTAGGGAAATTGTTTTTGGTTGAACCATATCTGAAAATTGTAAGATTTTTTGGTGAATTGAAAATGTCTATTATGAGTCTGTCCCAGAGCAGAGTTTCAAACCTAGGTCTCTCACATGCCAGGGAAGCACCCTAATTGCTAAGATAGGGGGAGCAGCAAAAGCACTCCCAACACTGCCTTCTCTAACTATTTTGGGATTGGCTGAACCAATTTATGTAAGTTTTATGAATAATTTGTGGTGAACCAAAAGAGTACTTTTTTGTCAAATAAACTATTTGTCCAAAAAATGTCATGCAGATGTATTTACAACTCTGAAAGAGAACTGGACAAAATCCCTACTGAGATGCCAGTTCAGTGAAGGGTTTATACCTGCAGAAACAAGAATAACATTCTGCAGATATCCATCCATGTATATCAGAGCACACCTATGACTCCACAGCTGAGAAAGGTGCTAGAATGCTTAATTTTAGAATCCTACTAGGGCTTTCCCTCCTGTGTTGCCTTTATTGGGCATAATGCCCATTAAAAGCATTTAGAGGTACAGATATTTTGTAATGTTCCCCCCCCCAAGACCACAGGCCAGAGACCTAGTTTGAAAATATTTCTGCACCCTTCCCAAGTGAGAGTAGACACCTACATGAGTATTCTTCAAATTACCTATTTGTTTGTGACCGTGATTGAGGTGAATGTTCATAACTGACAGAACATTGGGGATCCTTTCACTGAAATAGATATTATTGTGTATGACACATTCATTGACTAATTTCCATTAATCTGTTAAAATAAAAATCTGTTTTACAAATTCACAGACAGAAAAAGGGCAAAAATAATTACATAAAGTATTAGCTACTAATAACACACCCCTAATTATAATTAGAATATGTTTCTTCACATAGCTCTGCTGGTTGTATCTCATTTCTGTTCTACAGCATCTCTGCATTCACAGCCTTTGCCTTTCCTATATATAATGAAAGCTGGTTATTTTGCATTGGATATGCTGCACATACCGGCATATATTAAAACAGGAAGGCAATATCTTACAGGACTCATTTTGTATACCGTCTCTCTTTAATCTTCATTACCTATCTAACTAATGTTCAGATGTCTTATAGCTCTACCTTTCTTTTTGTTTGCCCCTCAGGGGGTCTTTTTCCTGAGACTGTAACTAATACTTGTCTACCTTAAAGAAATGACTGTTTTAAAATACACAAAAAGAATGGTTATAAAGGAATTTAGGTGAGGGGGGAAGCAAAGATTGTCTTGTCACTTAAACCATCATCAATCAAATTATCAGATCACTAATATCATTTGGATAGTCTTCTTTAAGAATGCAATATACTAAAGGACTAACCAACTTTATTTGCTTTTAGACTTATTGGAATTTCAGTCTCATTGTGCAACCTTAACAAGCCAGCCAGGAACAGTAAGCCATTACCTTGATGGAAATATTCAGTTCAACTCTTCACAAGAATGAAACTGAGAGGAATTCATCAGGTGAACAGCAGTGCTGTGAATATATACCCATGTGAATATGTTCAAAGTCATGTGTCACAGAGTCAAACTGCATAACCTGACAGGTATTGAAAGAGGCTAATTAATCACCTCCAGCATCTGTTAAGGCAAAATATATTTTCTTTAGTTGTTCAGCAGGGAGTTTCTGCTTTCTGCAGTGCTCCATATCATGCAGTGTTCATAGTCATTAACATGACAATAGTCACACCAATCCAGGGAAACAAAGAAGACGGGTTACTACTGGATTTGGGGCCTCATCCAAAGCCCACTGAAGTCAATAACTTCAATGCACTTTGGATCTTGCCTTAATTATGGCTGCCTGTGCATGGCCAGTCTGGGGAAGAAAAGTACAGAGCATGTGCAGGAGGCAATGTTCACTGAATATGATATAGGAATTTACTTGCTCATTTGGCAGTGTTCTGTGTGCCCCAATGGCTATTGTTGGTGATCAATTTCTTGTCTCTCTGCCAGAACTCAGAGACCAGTGCTGGGGAAATGCACACTATTCTTTTTATTTTAAAGATGTAGGAAGTGCTGCCACTCAACATATTTCCTGACCCCCAAGACATTGGTTTATGGTAGAATATCTTAGCTCCCAGTGGTATTGAGAATATGATTTTACCAAAGGGTACACAAGAAGAATTTGACACATGTTCTGTGTTGCACTGTTAATGAGCAGACAACTGATTCTGATGGGCTGGATGACCCCGCCATCCACATGCACTCCCATTAGAAAAGTTGTCAGCACTGGAAAATTTAAGATAGATCTTTCATAATCACTCCAGGGACCATTTATTTCACACTCCTCAAGAAAACTTCAAGAGGTGGTAGAAAGAGGCAATTGTAAAATGTTATCTGTTATGTGTGTGTTAATTAAGTATATGAATGTAATTTCATGGCTTTGTACTCTTCTTAACCCTCCAATGCTTTGTATACATTAATTTGTAGCGCACTATGAATTTACCTATAAATTAAAATAATATTGTAATGTATTCCTCCTTGTTGACTCTGGGTTTTTTAATTCAAATTTTATTGTGTTTGTTTCCTTTTATATGTTTATGAATTAAGCTAGTGAGTAGGTTAGCTTGGTTCTGTTTCTGTATATTTTAGAAACAAAACCCAGGTTAGAGAGATGCAGCTTCCATAGGATTTTTGTTTTCATTTTTAAACGAATGAATGCATGATTTTTTTTAACAAAACTTAATTCTGAAACATAGAAATAAATTATGTTTCATCAGCACAGGTTATGTCAAATTTAAATGGCAAATTGCCACTCTCAAGCTGGAAGCCAGCCAACCACACAGTGAATGATAATCTTTACTACCCCTCATTACAAACAAAACACCTAAGCTTTGGGTCAGGATAGAATTCCTGATATTTTGGGGTTTTTGTTACCCAGCAAAAATTGTCAACAGAAAATCTAGTTGCTGTGATTAGTTGTATAATAAAATAATGCTGTTCACTCTCAGAGAACCTTTCATCAGAGCTGTGCTGACATTGAGACAGTTAACCAATCCTTACAACACCAAGGAGAGACAATTTCACAGAGGGGTAGACTGAGGAACATATAAGATACAGATACAGAAAGGAACATTCTTGGCCAAGGTCACCGTGAGTAAATGATTGAGCCAGGAACAGAACAGAACCCAGGAATGTCAAATCTCAGTCTCCTGCTCTGAAGCTTATCTGAATCTTTCACTGGTATAATACAAAATGGGATAAGGGAATGTGGCCAAATCAATGACATAAAGCCAGAAAGCTTTTTTTTTTTAAATCTTTTTTTCCATGAATTAAATCCCTTTTTTTCCAGTGATGGACCCATGCACCTGCTATTCTAGAAAACTTACCCCTGTGGAGCAATACTATGAGTTCCTGGATAAAGAACTTCTGGTGATCAAGACTGACTTTGAAGAGTGGCAACATTACTTAGTAGGGTCGCATTGCATGGTCCAAGTGTTTACCAACAATAAAAACCTGGAGTACTTTCTTAGGGCCACGGTCTGAACCAAAAGCAGCCCCAGTGGGCCTTGTTCTTGTCACAATTCAATTTAACCATTACATACAGACCTAGGACCCAAAATGAAACCTGCAGGCATGGGGACCTGCCCCCCTCCTTATGCTAATCACTAGGTCTGACTGCCGAGGTCCAGCCCTGACAGTCATGTTTTGACAATTTTCTTTTGAAATCAGAAAGATCCTATGCAGAGAGAGAAGAGAGAGTAAAAGGTGGTAAAAAGGTGGCTGAGATTGCTGGCATGAAATTCAATTAAATTGGAGAAGCAGAGTTGTCTCTGTATATATCCTCACATAACTGAAGTTTAAGCTTACAGTGACAAAAGTCTGGAAACCTGTTTGAAGGTCTATACTAGAGAGAAGGTTGCACTCCACTCATCAGACAATATGAAAAATAATGTATTAGTATCTCCTAAGAAGTTTCTCCTCATCCCTGGAAGACATGGATATCGATGCAAAGGTAAATGTGATCATAGAATTCTTTCCCATTTACTACATTCAATACTGTCATCTAAAGGAGATTTCACTTGAAAAAAAAATACTGTATGTAGATCACTGAAGCTACTCAAATTACTCAGCTATTTTGCTTTGCCATCCTAAGCATATGTAGGCGATCATGATCTTTCACAATTTGAAGGCTAAGTGACTGCAGCTAAAATCTCAATTCACTGCACATTGCAAAAAAGCTTAAAACTCCTTCTTATTCATGTCTCTACTCGTTACCCTTCACTTGAATAAGCAATCGTTTAAATAGTACAATCAGCAGAATGAATTACATACTGGTACATTCTGTATCTATCCCCTTCTCTGTATTATCGATGTTGCTAGAAACAGTTTGTATTTTTATCCTTTACTTATTATTTTATTTGACTACACATCTAGTGTACTTTTCAATGTATTAATATTTATTTCTGCTAGTGTTATGATCTTTCTGTTAAATAGCATTGAGTCAGACTTAATAAATACTTGTACACATATGTACGTACATGAAATAAGATGGGGTACCCTTAGGGGGTGAGGTGGAATGCTTAAACTGTCCTCCACCCATTTTTCAGTTACACACACACAGAGGGGATGCCCTGTCCGCGCTAGCGGCACATAAATTAAGGGTCTTTTCCTTCAGGGTACTTACACAGGAGAGGCTAACGAGGATGGCCACGACCCTCCTACACCTTCCTTCAGCGAAGAGCATCGGCTAGTCTCAGGGAGACGGCGCCGCTTACTCTGATTGCATTCAGTGAGATGATTAGACTGTCAGTAGTCCACACGGAAAGGAAAGGGGGAGGGAAGATGGGTTCACACACTCCTAGACCCAGGTAGCTTCCTCACCGGACAATGCCAGGCCGAGTCAGCCCACCGTGGGTCAGATCTCCTAAAGATCCTTTAGTTACCTGGCTTGCGTTAGAGTAGTCCTTGTCACGAGCTTTCGCTTTGCAGAGTACTCTGGGCGTCTTCCGGTAACAGTCACTCACACTGGTGTACACACATACACCAAGGCCTTTATTTCCATATACCATGATGCATTTGTACTTTACGTCCGGACCCAATACAATGAGGCGGTATAACAACCCCTCTTGAGGCGGTAAAAAACCCCTCAGCACCGGTGCATACCTAATGCATTTCCTTATGCATTACCTAATGCATTTCCCTATGTATTACCTTGTTGGCCAACCAAGCAGTTCCCCAGTACTGCGTCAAACTAACCTTATTGGGGGTGGCAAAACCGTTCCCCAATACCACTCTGCATCTGATCTTGCTGCACAGTCAATAAGTTCAGATGGCGTAAGCCCAACAGGGACAGAAGGCCCCACGGACAGTCCTCCTCCGATACCCCAATAGAGATTTCAAAAGGTCTCATACCTCTCTTGTGGCGCCATGGGGTTCGAAGGGGAACGATCCGTAGCAGCTGCCTGTGTCTCAGTAGGCATTGCCATCCCGGATGAGCCCCCAAACTGTCAGAGAAAAACTCAGTTCTTGCTTTTTGTTTGGGTGCAGCAGAGTCAGATACTTTATTCTGTTTAGTAGCTACAACAGGGAGAGAGTGCACTAGGACATAGGGTCTCCCCTTCCTAGACAGGTCTCTCAACAGGTAAACAATTACTGCAAGCATTTATACTTTTGTTACAGACAATAATAAGCAACAGCTGCATTTTGTTTATACATATGTCATCCTGATATCTTGTTTTTCTCACTTAAGAGACTCCAGTCTACGTTTCGTATTATCTACACAAGGTCGAAAACCAACTTCTCACACAGTTCTTTTTCACTAGCCTCACACAATCCTCGCTTCTACAAATCTCGTGTTATTAGAGTTACAGCTAGCCTAACTCTTGCTAACAAAGACTGTCATGCATTAAGATCCCCTACAAATCCCTGTCAGTTCTTTCTGTACTTCCACACTAGGATTTCACTTTCAGATGTCAGGGGAGAAGCTGACCACAGTGTGATGGGGGTTAGGAATAAACTACCACTCTATGCAAGTAATTATCCACTATGGTGATCCTTGCTTCAGGTAATTGCTTTGTGTATTTTGGAACTCAACAAAATTGTCTCTAGTGTCATGAACACACCATATATTCTTACATAAACTCATAGGCAATAATAGCCTAGCCTAGGGCAAGATTCTGATATGCTTACTCCATTAACTTCAATGAGATTATTTGATATTCGGATACTACTCAAGGTGAATAAGAGTGGCAAAAACTGTAAGTGAACTGTTTGTATTGCAAACATTTGTTGCAGTTGGGGTCACTAAAATTTGTTAGTGAAATTGGAACAATTTTGAGGGGAGAAAAGACTCAAACATAGAAGTGTGCAAAGCTTCAACCTGGAGGATTTATGTGAAAATTCCCATAGCAGCAGCAAGAGCAATCACCTTCTCCATCTCCACTGTCACTACATAGGGCATGTGTGCTGGAGGACTGCACACAATCCTGAGTTCCATTCTCAACTTCAACAGTGTTTTAATAATATTTCAGCCTATATCAGGGGTTGGCAACCTCTGGCACGTAGCTCGCCAGGGTAAGCATCCTACCGGGCCAGGCCAGTTTGTTTATCTGCCGGGTCAGCAGGTTCAGCCGATCACGGCTCCCACTGGCTGTGGTTGGCCGTCTCAGGCCAATGGGGGCGGCAGGAAGTAGCACGGGCGAGGGATGTGCTGGCCACAGCTTCCCACCACCCCCATTGGCTTGGGACGGCAAACCGTGGCCAGTGGGAGCCGCGATCGGCTGAACCTGCTGATGCGGCAGGTAAACAAACTGGCCTAGTCCTTTAGGGTGCTTACCCTGGCAAGCCGCATGTCAGAGGTTGCCGACCCCTGCCCTATATCATAGTTGATCATCATAATTCAATTATGCTTCACAATACTTTTATTCAACAGGTACACTTATTCTTATTTTGCATATGGCGAGATGGAGTCTTAGAAAGAAGTACTTCACCTTGTCCAGAAAGTCTAATATAGTCCGAGAATGCCAACTGACATGAACAGTTAATTTAACTTCCCCCAGTGTCAACTGAACCATTCCTACCCATGCAAAAAGACACACAAGACAAAAAATGAAAAAATAACTCTATATGATCAGGTATGTAGAAAACTCAGTTCAGGGAGAGATTAGAAATGATGGATAAAGGGGAATTACCACAATATCCAAAATAGACAGACCCTAAGGGTTCAAAGTCAGAACCTCACACGTCTTGTGTCATCTGTTATGCATAACAGTTGTCTTTCCAATACTAGCAAAATAGATAGCTCAACAATCTTGTTGCCTTTGGTTTCCCTGCCATCTCAGTCTTGTCTTCACTCACTTTTACACAGGTTTCCCTTCCCCATGGTGCAGTCAGTGACTGATTTTTTTCTTAGGCAATGCTGGAAAGAATAAAGCTCCTAATAATGGCACAGCATATAGTCTTTGAAATGTAGTGCACTTCTCCTAAATGGATTTACTGACTTGTAATTTTCTGTCAGCACCACAGTTATTGTCACAAAGTAAGTGCATTTTCACTAATACCTTTGGTCAGATCATTTTTGGGACTTTTCTACTTGTGTCGGTGCCAGGGGTCTGGCAAGGAATTGGGGGATTCTGTAGCCCAGTTTTGTCAAGCAGTGTCCCGTCCCATAAAAAATCACCATTTTTGTTGTGAATACTCTGGCATGCAAGCTTAATATTAGCCTTCTATGAATATTTGTTCAAATAAAAACATGATTGCAATCACTTGAATAGACATAGAAAGCAAACACCAAACGAGTTCTCTAGCACAATCAACATGAATTCATTGCTGTCATCGGTATTAACAGTCCAGGAATTATCTTTAAATATACTTTTCAATTACTTTTCTATACTGCTACCTCACCCAAAATGTTCTCAGTGCAGGATGTTAATAGTGCACAAGACACTTGTGTAAGTACAAGAGTTGAAATATGATTGGAATCCTCTATAGTGCCATCATGTCAGTGTTCTAGCCTAGCCAATAATAGCATGTGATATCTAAAATGCAGATGATCAATTTAACAATATTAACAAAGGAAATGCAACAGAATCAGAAGATCAAATATTTGTAGATTTTAATTAATGAAGTCATGATATGTAACAATATATAAGATGAGACTGGAATTTATTATGAAAACTATTGTTAGCAAATTCAGTAAGAGGGTGTAAATGAAACCTACACTGACTTCCCACAGTAATCCAATTATGTCTGAGATGTCATACAATTCTTACCAGTGAAAATAAAGGTTTGGATTGGGGAAGATGGTTAGGGACCTTTACTATTTCAATTTTATATCAGTTAATTGTAAAGGTGGTGTCTGATTCCCCTGGTTTCTCAGCATTTACTTCTATGTGAAGTGAATTACCATCAGATCAGTAGTAATCCATTCTGATCACTATGAAATTTGTAAGGATTAAGTCCATTAATATTTTGAGGCATTCAGATACAAGGTTGATGATAGCAATGTAACTAAATAGCTAGATAAGGATAAATGACTTTACAGGTAAGTGTCAGTGGAGAATCAGTCCCAGAGAACGAAGTTCCTACTGGTGCAGTGATCCCAGGTCAATAGAACCACTCAGAAAAGCAATCTATGCACCCAGAAATCACTGCATAAGCAATATGTTTCTTTAAAAATGGCCACACTCATCCAAACAGACTGCCAGAGCAGTACTGATCATCGGTACTTTTATAAATGATTGTACCGTGAATTATCCCAAGTCTACTTCCTGGGATGACAGCCAGTATAACGTGTAGTTTAAATAGACCCAAATGGAGACTGAGGCTAAGTGAATCTGATTTAATCATACTTACTGTTGAAAAGTAATAAAATTGGATTGAGTGTGCCCCCTTTTTCCCCAATGTTTGCACAGTGGGTCATCTGAATATTTCAAAATGGAAAGGAGTCACCCAGAGGACATTACTACATCATTTTTGGTCCACATTTCAATGAATTAAATAAGTTAAAGGTGGACATCTGTCATCAGGATGCTGTAGTCTACTCCATTCATGTTCTTTAGCAAAGTCAAAGGCCAAACATTGAATATACATTTTTTTTCTAATTGAATTTTAAAACTATACAGCTTAATGAAGTCACTGAAGTGCATACAATCATATTATCCAATGCTTCTGGAAAGCTTTAGCTCATTTTGCCTTATAACTAAAGAAAAAGTGTGTTCATCATAGGAGTAATAAACATAGGTAATTATGCATAATTATGGAGATTAGTTTCCAATTAAGGTTCAAGTTCCGTAATAAGCGCATCAAAAAATCTTTTTTACATTTTTAGTGCAACTAATGAATACCAAGGTAACTCAAGTAAGAGCATTCTTATGGTTATAGACAGAAAGATTTTTAGATCCAGGTGGTTTACATGCACTGTGGTGTTTTAGAAGCATTAAGGCTATGTCTATACTATGGACCTGACCGACAAAAGTTTTGCTGACAAAAGTGCTAGTATAGACAAAGTCTAAGTTTTAAAGGACATACTTCCTTTCGGTTCAGCACTTTTCCCATAGCAGCATCACAGAGCAGAAAAAGAGTTTTTATATCATACAGCAACACTCTGTTAGCCACTTTGAAAGTGGCAAAATAAAAAAAAATCTGTTTTGCATTTGACAGAAGAAATTGAACTGTTTTTTTCCCAATCCAGTCATTTGTACATTTGCCTGTTCTGCTATGCTAAAATTTGATTCAAAATCTTATTCTACGTGAACTCCTTCCCATCTTTTTTACATACATTGTGGTAATTAACTAGAAATTGTTCACATTTTGTTTGATTAATACAAGAAATTGGTGTAATTCACCATGCTAAATGTCAGTTATCGTCCAGGGATTGGGCTGGGGCAGTAAGAATGTCAAGAGCACAGAAATACTAGCACACAATTCACAATTTCATAAACAAGCTCACTTCTTGCTATATGCTTCATATCAGCCTCACACAGTGTATGCAGTGTTTGAGTTAATGGTTTTGGGGAGGTGTAACTGAGAACACTTGCCCTCCAAAAACCTCTTCATCAAGCAACCCACTACACAGGGGCTGAACGTGCTGTACCCTCCTATAGAATGCTTAATTTAACTCCGTACCACGGGGCCCCAAACGGGTAAAGGATAATATAAAACATCATCATGTCTCATACAGGTAACATAGATCAGTGTATGTTCAGCATAGCTGGAAGCAACGGGTTGCAGAAGTTGTTTAGAGGCAGATTAGGGCAATTAACATATTAAGTTTATCGTATACAGCATAATCAGAGAAACAGAAAAAAGTTGGAAAATGGACATGTAACTGTGATACAAGAGACGTTTCAGTATGTATGTAAGCATGATTCACAGCTTTGTAGCCTATGAGCTTTAAAGCTGCTTTCATTTAAATCAAAGGAAAAAATACAGCCGAACCAGGTGAGAATTTATTCAGAAGCTAGGATGTGGGGAAACCAATACTGAAACGGAATAATTAGCAGGTAAATCATCAAGAATCTTCCCTACCCTACACACTACATTTCCAAAAGTTTGGAATCTTCCAACCAATGTCTCTTATTGAAATAGGTCACTAACCCTCAATGAACCACAATCAATAAATGGTTGTGTCATAAACAAGTTAGACTTTCACAAATGATCATTTATGGTTTAATTATTCATATATTAGCCATCTGCTATTTTACTGGCTTTATTCATTTGTAGGGCATCATGAACTAAAAGAGCTGCTACTCTTTTGCTGGCACGCCATATGAAAAGTGATTAATATCATATCATTTTCTGTCCACTCTGTATGAGAGGCTCACATTGCAAAAAGAAGTTAAAATAAATAAACAGTGATCCCTGTAATATTAAACTATGTGCTGTCTCCCTCCATCCAGAGTCAAAGGTGTATTCTAAACCATCGTTTTCAACCTTTTTTTCTGGGGACCCTGCTGAAGAAAATGGTTGATGCCCATGACCCAGTGGAGCTAGCGATGAGGGGTTTGGGGTATGGGAAGGGCTCAGGGCTGGAGCAGAGGGTTGGGGTGCAGGAGTGAGGGCTGTGGGGTGAGGTGGGGAATGAGGGGTTCAGGGTGTGGTAGAGTGCTCTGGCTGGGGCAGAGATGTGGGATGGGGTGCAGGAGGAGGGAAGGGGATGAGGGTTTGGGGTACAGGAGAAGCTCCAGGTTTTGGGAGGAGGTCGGGACTGGGGCAGAGGGTTGGGGTGCAGGAGAGGGTCAGGAATCTGGGCTGGAGTGCAGGCTCTGGGGTGGGGCCAAGGATGAAGGGTTTGGGGTACAGGAAGGGGTGCCAGGTTTGTGGGGGCTCAGGGCTGGGGCAGGGGATTGGGGCACAGAGTTGGGGCATGGACTTACCTCTGGCGGCTCCCGGTCAGCAGTACAGCTGGGTTGCAGAGGCAGGCTTCCCGCCTGTCCTGGCACTGCAGACCACACGGTGCCCCGGAAGTGGCCAGCCACAGGTCTCCTAGCTGGACCTGTGGCTGGCTGCTTCTGGGGCACAGTGCGGTCTGTGGTTTCCAGCCAATGGGAGTGCAGAGCCAGTGCTCGGTGTGGAGGCAGCGTACGGAGCCCTGTGGCCCCCTTGCCTAGAAGCTGGACCCACTGCTGGCTGCTTCTGGGGTGCAGCACGGTGTCGGAAAGGGTAGGCACTAGCCTGCCTTTGCCTAAGTGGTGGGTGCAGCTTTTTCTCCTATTTTCAACATACGCTAACAGTTTCCTTCTTTCACTTGTATTTTCTCCTGAGAGCATCACTGGGGCTTAGGTGAGAAGGAAACCACTCTGCTTGAGCCAATTCCCATTGAACACATATGTGGTAACGTAAGTGAGGGGAGAGAGACTGATCCAATACAAGGCCTTAGTATCATTAATACCTATAAAGGGAGTCTGGTATGCAAGGACATTGACAGATATGAAGCACACTGGTAAAGAATGTTGTCCCTTGCTTTGTAGCTGAATTGAGAAACAAAGGGTAGCTGTTAAAATGTCAACCTATGCTTCTCTTGCTTCTTTTTCTTCTACTTTATTATTCTTTCATTGTCTGATTTTCTTTTTTTGCAGAAGAAACATGCCATGTATCATTATAACTGTTTTTCCCTGTATTTCATCAGTTAATTTGTTTGGACTGTTTCATTAAGCCCATGCTTAATTTTAGGCATGTATGAATTTTAATCTGTTTGAATTCATTGGAACTATGCACCTATGTAAACTTAAGCATGCATGTAAGTCTTTGCAGGCTCAGGGCCTAATGTTGTTGTATCAGTTTCTATAGAAGAGCCAACAGCAGGCCAATGTGACATGCCTGACTGGGGAGGACATAATATAGTGAGATAATGGTTGGTTATACTGGGACATACAGTACCAGGCAATAACCTACCTGTAGTTCCCCAAGATTGCAGAGCAAAGGATAGAAGCCTTTCCCAGCTGGCTGCATATCTGTCAGTGTTCTCAGTGCAGATTTTCCCTTTATCTGTTGAAGGCTGTGAAAAGGTGTTGTTCTTTGTACTGGCTCAGTTGCCAGATGACAGTATCTCAATGGTAGTGCAACATTGGGTGGGCTAGAGTTCACTTCATTGCTCATCTCCAGAGGCTAAAAAACCCAGCTACCATAGAAAAGTAGCTGGAGTCCCAGAATTCACTCTCTATGGATTTTCAGCAAGGATTGCACGGGATCAACCTCCCCACATTTAAGTCCCACACAGGACACATGGCCCTTTGTAAAACAGCTGCCCTGATGCTTGCCCTCATGGAGTTTGATCCCAGCAACAGAGAACCTGTTGGAGCAGACCCAAAACTACCACACCCCAAATCCCAAAGCTTCCAGATGTGGAGTTTTAAATCTGTCTAGCAACAATGACCACCTATAACTGACCTTCATGGTTCTTTTTAAAAAACAAAACTTTTAACCCACTTTTAACTTTTAAGTGCCCCTAGGCACGTGCCTACTGTGCCTATTTGGAAATCCAGCCCTGACTGTGGACTTGCATTCTCTGTGCACTTATATGGATGCATACTTATGTTTGTGGAAGATCAGCCTATTGGTGCAATATGGACACATTTGTATATCTGTGTAGTATGGCATATTGGGTGGTTCATACAAATCGTCATCTTCATTTGGCGTAAAATGAGCCATACATTTAAACCATTCAGACTTTTTCATTTAAGTCATTTTAACAGTAGCCAATGAATGTAATATGAGTTACAATACAAATATATAATACAAATACATTAAAATAACATTATTGTAATTTAGAGACCTGTGGTTGTCACTTAAGCCAACAAAATGATTGAATCTCCAATTTCAGGATCAAATGTTCAGTACATTGGAAGGATGCAGGCTTATTGCCTTCACCATGGAGCCTTGGTATCAGGAGTTACAAGCTACACTTCTGTGAATTTCTTGGTTTCTCTCAACCTGGAAGCTCCTTAAATGTGTATTTTGGATGGTAATATTTCAAAATAGGAAATAGTTGTAACCTGCGCTGTTATAACTCTCTCATAGAAGCGAGTGGGGGACACTGCTGTCTTGACACTGGAACTGATCTATGGACTTTTCAGTTACAGGAACTGAACCAACTCACCAAACACACAACCAAAAAATGTTGGTTCAGTTCAACTTAAAACATTTATTTATGTATTTATTTATTTCTGGTGTTTGGTGTTTTCAATCATTGTTAGGTTGTTTTTCCTGGGGTTTTTAATCAACTAAATTTCTAAATAAAATGTCATTTTCAAACAAACTGTCAAAATGTTTGACATTTCCTAACTTTATTGATTTATTCTGGGCTGAAACTATTAGCAAAATTTGACTCAAATATACTTTTGCTGAAAAAATTCTCCCAATTATACTTGACACATTCAAAATTGAAATCAGCAAGAGTTCTACATGTGGAGGGTTTTGCACAACGTGGAGCTCTATTGTTATAATACCTTTTCAAAGGTACTATAACCTTTTCCACAATACATATACAATGAACTGTAAAGAGATTCAAATGGAAGTTTGTTGTGTCTTTCATTATATAGCCACATACAGTACAGCCCCAATCCTGCAAAGGACTATTTTGGTTTAAAAAAAAAAACAATGTCTCAACACTGTGGCTACAGATGGTCAGGAACTGGAACTGGAATTCCATACGAACCTATGATGTTTTGAGAATGTTGTTCATCCTGAAACAGAAAGAAAAGCTGAAATTTCAAATTTTTAATTTTGGTTTATTTCATTTTTATTTTATCTTGTATTTAATTATTTTAATTTGTTTTATTTATTATATATAATTATCTATTTATTTACCCTTATATTGCAAATTTATATTTTTCCTTAATGCAGTGGTTCCCAAACTGGGGTTCGTGAACCCGTGGGGGTTCACGAAATGTTACAGGGGGATCTCAGGGAAAAATTCCCTAATGGCAGACAGAGCTGTCCCTAGGGACCTCGGGCATCATGGGGCCAGCAGCCCGGAGCCCGTGGACTTCCAAGAGCTAAGCAGATCAAAGCAAGCGTATCTATCACACTGAGGAGATTTAAACTTCAAGACTCCTTATAACAAATGGAAAGGGAGGTGGATATTTTTTGCTGTTTTTAAAATTAAATAGGCAGCTAGTATTATTTTTAAATTATTATGAAGAAGAAGTTTAAGCTTTGTTGTAATGTGTGTTGTTTGCCTGGACTGTTCAAGACCTGAATGCTTGTGTAGGAGGAACTCTTTGAGTTGGCTTCTTAAATACCTTCATGCTGTTTCACATCTGATACTCCTTGATGAAACATAGGAGCCTTGTCTTATAACAGACTATTCAAAGTGACACAAGCTACGAAAGTGAGATCTTGGAAGAGTGTTGCCATTTTCATAATGTAATACAAATACTGTAATGATTAATTAATAATAAAGAGTGTGCAATAAGCATGTCATAAAAACAAATTTTATATTTCCAAGATTACTGCTTTTATTATTTATACTCAGGTAAAGGAGAAAATCCCTGGAAATATTCATTTTTAGCAGGAGGTTCATGAGGCATGACATTAGTGAAAGGGGTTCACAGGTGGTTAAAGTTTGGGAACCGCTGCCTTATTTTATATATATATATATATATATATTTACAATGTTTCATATCATTTAGTTTTTCAAGGTGAAATTTTAATAAAATCAATATTTTCCCATGGAACAGTTCAATTTTCATTAATTGGCATTTTTGATGGAAAAATGTTGCACTGGAAAATTTTTGACCAGCTGTAGCTGTGACAAAAAAGTCTCTTATAACATGATCATAAATAATATATGAGGTAAAAAATGCAGTATGAGCATCCAAAGCTACAGAAAAAATGCCCTGTGATTTGTATTTTATTGTATTATTAGATTTAGAAATAATATTGCACATTGTCCAATTATCAGTTTGGTCTCAATCCTGCAGATAAATCCACATGCATGGACCCTTATGCCATTGAGGATGATTAGAACCATAATATATATGATCAACTCAGGGCCAGCCCATGACATTTTGGCACCTGAGGCGGGGAGCTCAAATGACACCCCCATGCCCTCTCGCTTGGGCCAAAACTTTGAAAGGTCTCAATTCTGCCTTCTTCCTGTTCTACTCCTCTCATGGTACTGCTCTGCTACCTACCCCAATAAAGGAGAACTAACAACTTTAAATGCCTTGTTCAAAAAATTTAAGTAACATTTAACTTTCAAATGCCTGAACAGCAAATGTAACTTTTCTTGTCTGCATAATAAACACTGGCATTTTCATCTGTTTCAATAATCAAAGTGGTACTTTCCGTGCCTTCTTGGTTGCAAAGATTTGAACTGCTTCCTGAAGGTCTACAGTCCAGGCCAGCTCATGCTCTGTTGAGATGGTTGCAAGGCCGACCAGCCTCTCCTGTGTCATTGTGGAGCATAGATGTGTTTTTATTAACTTCAGCTTGGAGAAGCTGTGTTCTTCACTGGCAACTGTTACAGGAAGTGTTAGAAGTATGCACAGAGCAACAAAAGCATTTGGAAAGAGAGTGGTCATATTATTTGTGCACATATGTTCCAGAACAGCCTTTGGAGTCGATCATGCTGAAATATATCTTGAAAGGGCTTTCAGTTCATCACCTAAATCCTTCACATCAATATTGCATGTCATCATGTGTCAACACTGTCTCTAGTGCTCTGCATTGCTGGTGTAGGTCTTCTTCAGGTATAGTGAGGAGTTTTGAAATATCAGACAGCATCCCAAATATACTGCTGTGTTCCTTGAGCTGCATGAAATGTTTTTCAACTGACTGTATTGCACAATCTAGCACCTGGTTTAAGAATTCAACTTTGAATTGTTGTTTGGAGTCTCTTATGGGATTATCCCGTGCCTCATAATCAAAATGTCTTCTTCTTTGGTGACTCTTATATTCCTGAATGGGTGGGAAAATAGCTTCAGTGTGAAATTCCTCTGCCAACTTCTGTGCACTCTTCAGAACATTTTCAAATCCCTTATCTGACCAGTAAGACTGTAAATATGACTTTGCTTTCTCCAGTTGTTCCATTGCTCCTGATATATCCAGTTCAACACTTTGGAGTGTCTTGCTTACAACATTTATTTCTAACAGTATGTCATGCCACAACACAGAAACATAGAAATGAGAAGTTATGTATGTTTCTGGTGATTCCATTTCCTTCTGCCACTGTTCTCTCACGGACAGTTCCTGTCATAGCATTATCCTCCATAATGGCAACTATGGCATCATCTATCTTCCCAATTTGGTGTTTGATAGGCTTTATCACCCCCACTCAACTTTCCCATCATGTGGCACTCAGTGGTTTCAGTGTCAGAGAGGATGTTCCCAGATGTTGCTTTAAAATTTGCCATCAATGAGTTGATGCAGAGAAAAATACATAGATGTTTTGAATTACATTAAAAAATTCTGCAGCCTCACTAGAAGCTGATGCTGCATCTCTTACCACCAAGTTCAATGAATGAGAACTGCATGGGACAAAAAAAGCTCTAGGGTTTAACTCTCGGGTCCGTGTCTGCACTCCTCTGTTCTTTCCTCTCATGTTGGCACCATTATCATAGCCCTGACCTCGCATGTCAGCTATCACAATTCCCGTATCTTTCAGCTTTTTAAGAAGCACATTTGTCATACCAGCTCCTGTAGTATCATCAATGTCAATAAATTGTAGAAAATGCTCTCTGAGTCACCATTGCAATGACATTTTCACTAGGTTCTGTTGTTGTTACAAAACACACCATTAAAGCCATTTGTTCCATATGGCTGATGTCTGGTGTGCAGTCCAGAATAACAGAGTAATATCTTGCTGACTTCATATCTGCCACAATCTTCTGTTTGACTTTTGTTGCCAGTAACAGTATGATCTCATTTTGAATTGTTTTTCCAAGGTAGTGGTATGTGTACATTTCTTGGGTGGTGACTCTTAGATGTTCCTGGAGTACAGCATCAAACTCAGCCATCTCCTCACCACTCACATCCTCACTGGGGCCGGAAGGCTCCCTGTGAACATTTGTGTCTATGTATCTCAGGAGAGCTCCTTCCCGCTTAGATAGAAAAACTTCCTTTGCTTTCTTTCTTTGTCTGAATGCTGCCCCAGAGGAGCATTTTCTTCTTTCACTCATGACTGCTGTTCTGTGCTAGGTATAGTGGTTCTCAACACTCAATTGAAGGGGACAAAAAAGCAGGCTGCTAGCAGGACCTGAGTGAGGGAAGATATCAGTGTATTAAGGGCCTACCTGGCTCCTACTACTTCAGTTGACTGGGTTCAGGAAAGCAGCAGGAAACAGGCAGCTCCCTGAGAAGCTGATGTTAATCAGTCCAGGCTCCTGGGGGTGCTAGAGAGGTACAAAAGAGGCTCTTCCTCCTCTCTCTCCCTGCAGCTCCTGCTGCTTTCTGTTATCCCCTCTCACCTTTTCTCCTGCCTGCCTGTTATGTCTCTTGTGCCCTCCTTCTTCCAGCACAGCACTCCACCATCTCTGTGCATCTAGAGCAGAGAGAATACATATGCACCAGCAGCAGACACAATTTTCTACATTCTGGGTCCTAGTGGTGCCCCCCACAAGTCTGGCACCTGAGGCAGCTGCCTCAGTTCACCTCATGGTAAGGCCAGTCCTGGATCAACTAGAGAAAGTGTATTGGAGCCCATTTGCACAATGGAACAGAGTTAAGGCTGGCACTAGAGTTATAAGTGGCTCTACTTACTTTACTGCAATGAAGAGCTCAGCTGTACACCTATATTGGCAGAGGGTGTTTATTTTGCTTATAGGGAAAAATATATCTAATTTATTTAATTACAGTGTGAATACTAATATAAATAATGTACAATATTATAATTAAGAAAAAGTGTTATTACTTGTTTCATTTACCAGTAATTTTCTGATTGGTATGAAAATCAATTCTCTCCTCTCCCCCCATTTCCCTATAGCTGTCTCTTGTTGCCACTTTAGGATAAATCTCTTTTAAGAGACCATCAGCAGAAGATCAGTTCTTCCCTGACCTCTGCAAACTAATCATTCAGAAGAGGTCCCAGGTGGAATGTTGGTGTGCACCAGGAGTGCAACTCAGCCATCGTATGTCTCAGCAGATGGTTATATCAGTGTGCAGTGAATCATGACATTTCAACTGTGGGCTCTTTTTGCTGTTCCCTCACTAGAGACCAGGTCAAGTTGGATCAGATGTGCCAGTCAATCACTCTAGCCACTTACAGTGAAACAATAATGGTTATGATAGACTAAAATCAATTGCTGTCCTTCAAAGATGTTTATGATTTGACCTCACCCTTCAAAAATTATGCTTGCATTAATATCGCTGGTAGCTTATTTTACTTGTGATTAAAATTCTCGGCTGATTACTTTTTGTATAAATATGTATCATATCACTCTTGAGGGGAGTAATGAATCTACATTCATATACTGATTCTTTTTATTGTAGGCCTGATGATTCTACTACAGAACTAAACCATGCCTCTTATTGTGCATCCAGTGAAACTATCAGAAAAAGAAGTGCTCATCTGAAGAAAAGAGCCTGTGACTAAACATTGCTTCACAATAAAACACATCCTTCAAATGTTGAAGATGGGGAAAAAATCTAAAATATTTTTCCATGTAACTAGGCTGATGCTAAGACTAATATTTTAATTATTTTTTTACATGACAGAGCATGTGGGTTTGAAACGATGGGTTCACTCTCACTTTCCTTACTAAGTCTATGGGTATCCAGCTATAAATCTGATTTCTTCAGAAAGAAAAGGAACTTTTCATGCCTTCTCACTCAGGAATCTTTAATCCCTGCTACTTTGGCTAATATTGCAGCTTCTGTTTCCACACAGTCCAAAAAAGTTAGTTCCTGATTCAGGAAAAGCTTCCCTGTCTGGGAAGGGCTTTTAAACACGTGCTTCAGTTTAGAGTGATTTGCTGGACCGAGGCCTATGCAATGAAGCTTATTCAGACATGTGATGGTGTGCACAAAGCCTACACCAGACAGGAAAGGGTTAACAAGTTGTTATGGGTTCACGTGGCCCCACACCTCCACACCTACAAAGCATGTCAGGTCTGGAGGAAGAGTTCAGAATGGTAGGAACTCAGATCAGTAGTAGGCAGCTCTAGAAAGAGGACAGATCCCTGGTCCTCCAGGTCCTGGAAAGAGGCCTGACTGAGAATACAGCCTGCTCCCATGCATATGGGCTATCCAAGCACCCTGAGAGAAAGTTGGGCTGGACTATAAATAACTGCCACATGACACTCTCTGGTCATTGGCCAGAGGACATAGAACTGGACTGTAGCTTGCCAGAAGCCCCTGAAAGAAGCTGTTTGCATAGGATTAGTTTGTTTCTTCTTTTATTTTCTTCCTTGCTTCTATCTTTCTTTTTTTGTTTTCTCTCAACCTCAGAAGTGGAGAACCCCAGACAAATTCAGCTGGAGGATGGAGTTTCTGTCTTCAGGCCAGTGATGCTAATCACCCCAAATGGGATGACTGGATCCTGTGTGAGGGCCCATGATCGCAAAACACCCCAAGGGAGCACTACAGAGGGACTACTAGACCCTTCACGAGATACTGTAGTTCTGGGTGTCATATAAGTAGATATAGATAAATGCTTGCCCCTCTGAGATTTCACAAACTCATACACATATTAGAAACTCTGAACTGAGGATGGGAAGGGACTATGGAATTGTGTCTGTGTGTGTGTATGAATAAATCAGCGTGCATAAACATATTTGTAATGTACTGGCTAGTGTTTATATGTGCTACTCTGTACATGGGATCAGAACTGCTCTGCTATGTATCAATTACCCTACAGAGCTAGTAGAAATCCTAGTTTAGCTCAAGTGGATAGGCCTGCACTTTAGCAAACTGAGTAACTTTCAGCATGTGAATAGTCTGGCTTCAAAATCCCAGCCATCTGTATATTCTAGTATCATTTCTATGAATAATATGTGTTGTCAAAAAAGGTGTAACAAAACAGTAGAAGTAGGGAAAGACTTATTTCTAATGTATAATTGGGAATCAGAAAGTTCCAGAACTTTCTAATTAATTTTTCAGGTGTTCTGTTTTTGTTTTTCATTTTTTCTTGCATTTTGTGTTTATTTTTATTCTCATAAGTGAGTGCCAGATGAAATGATCCATATGCCAGTGCCATAGGGTAAACCTTTCTGAAGTTGTTCTGGTGGCCTATATCCAGTTCTCTGAATCTAACCTATGACTAAAGTATGCCTCCATGTTTACATTAGACCTCAGCAAGGGTGGAACTTATGCAAGTCATTCATCAGATATAGGATGTAAATTAAAATAGGTGGTGTTAAATTTTAATATTTCCTCCAGGCACTAGTCCGTAGTGTATTGACACTATGGAAAGGGTAGATGTTAGAACTTGCTTGTGAGCACATTTTACAGTGATTGGTAAACAGCAAGAAATCAGTATTTGGATCAGACATCTTGGCAGGGTCAGACTTTGTTCCCTTCGTTGTCTAACAAAATGGAATAAATATTTATTTATTGAGATTTATAACATGTAATAAGCCCCTGTTTGCTTCTCTGGGCAGCTTTAGTTACCTGGGCAAAAAGATCGGCCTTGCACCATGCCTTGAAGGTCAGTAATGCCTGACTATTTCAGATCAAGGTCAGATGCTTGTTCCCCAGCTGAAGGCCCCTCTTGGAGAATGCTGGAGTGTCATCCCCCTCTCTGTTAAATATGTCGCACATGATTCTATGTGGCATTGACAAAGAGGGCCATTAGGCTTTCTCCCTGGACAATAATGCACATGACAGGAACTCAGAAAATCAAACAGCCATCTAGTACCAAAACAAACTAGAAGGCAGACTGGAAGGGTAGGCCAGTTCTGTTTGCTTAGTCTATAGCACAGAAGCCGTTGCTGATGAAAGAGACAGAAATCAAATCATATAGACACAAATAGTAATAGAGGGACCATAATATTTTGAAGGTGTTTATCCTTTAAGGGTAAACTTGCTGACAAGTGACTGAATCATTTTATATCCTCTTTACATATATGGACAGCTGCAATATTTTCAGTTTCTGTCCAGTTTAATTTTGATGCATTTTAAACACCTCTGACATCTTTATAGGCTCTTTACAAACTGAGTCAAATTACTGTATTTAAGAGCAACAATGTGGCAAGTCTGTAATGGCATATTAATGCCATGCACAAATGGCATAAGAAATTAACTGCTCACATAGTGTTCTGAAGGAACATGCCAAGAAATTCTGCTCTGACTGGTGGTGCAGCAATTGCTAAACATCCATGAATAAAACCAAGTTGCCTGTGCTGTGAGGCACTATCAAATAATAGTGGCTCCAGATGTCATGCAGAATTGTGCTTCCTGCTGCAATGTGGATAAAGAGGTGATTGTGGGGCGAAGGAGGGAGGTACTTTAAATACTGCAATAAACCCAGAATAAATTTTGTTTGTGAATACCTCCTGCAAACTGAACAGAAGACTCATCTCTAAGAGGATTCTGAACTGTTTTATTCTCTAGGACATTAATGTTTCACATTGAAATATGTTAGTGCAAATGCTTGGAATCAGCCAGATATCAGCTGCATGGGCTCTGGAAGCAATCCAGGAATCTGGCAACAGACCTTGAACAGAAACAGGCTAAGGGCCACTGCACTGAAGCACAGCACTAAATCTCTTTCACGCCTGAAATTACTAATGAAGAACTTCATTATCACTCAACATTTTGTAAGATCTGATTTGTTCCCAGTGAGTTACCACTAATATTCTGAACAAAGCTGTGCATTAAGTCGCAGAGTTTTGTTATCACAAAATGAACCCTGAAACACAAAGTTCAACGGACCTTCTCTGTGTCCCCCAATCATTCCTCAGCCCATCTTGACCAGACTCATCTGCTTAGTCTTCAGAGCGCTTCTGGCCTTTTCAGGCCACTCGCATTTTTAGTGCGAGTGAACAGTGCTCTGCCATGTTTTCCTCCTGGATCTTCATCACACCTGTTGGTGATGAGTTGAGACACAAAGATCCCCTTAAGACTGTCAATCCCCTTGAGACTGTCACCTGATGTGCTGAAATTAGCTCTGAGCCCATTTTCCCTGCCATCTTGGGACTTCCAGAACCCTGTCTTGTTGAGCCAGACACACTAGCCTGCTGTAACACAGACCCAGGGTTTGGTCCACTAAACTGAAAACAGCTTATCAGATTATCTATCTCCAGCACCCAGACACCCAGTTCTCAATGGGATCCAAACCCCAAATAAATCCATTTTACTCTGTATAAAGCTTATACAGTGTAGATTCATAAATTGTTTGCCCTCTATATCAATGATAGAGAGATATGCACAGCTGTTTGCTCCCCAAGGTATTAATCACTTACTCTGGGTTCCTTAAACAAAAATGATTTTATTAAGTATAAAAACTAGGATTTAAGTGGTTTCAAGCAATAACAGACAGAACAAAGTAAGTCACCAAGCAAAATAAAGCAAAAACATACAAGTCTAAGCCTAATACATTAAGAAACTGATTACAGGTAATATCTCACCCTCAGAGATGTTCCAATAAGCTTCTTTCACAGACTAGACTCCTTCCTAGTCTGGGCCCAATCCTTTCCATTGGTACAGTCCTTGATAGTTCCAGGAGACATCTCAGGTGGTAAGCAAGGGTTTTCTTATGACTGTCTTTTTTGTACTTCTCCACCCCCTTTTATAGCTTTGGCACAAGGCGTGAATCTTTTGTATGTGCTTGTCCCCACCTCCACCTCATCAATGGAAAAGTACAAGGATTAAGATGTATTCCAGTCTCATGTGACATGGTCACATGTCTTGTGAGACCCTAGCCTCCATTCTTCCTGGGCTGGCCCACAGGTACACAGGAAGGTTTGCAAGTAAACAGACATTTACAGTTCACTGATTCTGAAGCACCCTTAATGGCTTCCACTTAATATGTTGACATCAGTAATACAAGTTTATATCTTATTCTCCTAACTCCAGAAATAGAAATAATACATACAAATAGGATGAACACACTCAGTAGATTATAAACTTTGTAATGATACCTTACAAGAGACCTTTTGCACAAAGCATATTCCAGTTACATCATATTCACACTCATAAGCATATTTCCATAAAACATATGGAGTGCAACATCTCATTCTTGTCTGCATCACTGTCCCCTCTGTCCTCATTTCCTCTCTTCCCACCAATTCCAACTTCCCTTTATTGTATCCTCACTATTTCTCCTGTTTGTGCTATACACTGTACTCTCCTTCTCACGTCCACATTTTACAAGTCCATTCCCCTCCATTTTTTCCTAATCCAAAACCATTGCAGTAGGGATGGGATGTTAACATCTGACTTCTCTTCCATTCCAACTGACTCCAGCCCCTATCTCCTCACCTTCTCATTCATTTTCCTCCTTCAAACAGTGCTTCACCCAACTCTTCTGCCCCTTCCACCTCTATGTTGATGTCTTCTACCTCCGAGGTATTTAAATCACTTTTGAAAATGGCTCTCTCTGGCCAATGACTATTTAAGTATTTATACAAAGTGGCACAACATCAACAGGAGAGATTGAGACTGCCAATAGACCAGAAGTTACAGCATTTGGTGGAAGGTGAGCAGGGACTTGAATCCACGTCTTTCAACTGACAAAGACTGGGGATCTGAACCATGGTGTCACATCCCAGATGAGTGCTCTAATCACTGAGATATATGAGGAAAGCACCCCACCACCTTCTTCTCCTTAATTAGAAAAACTGGTGAAGTGACTTAGGCTCCTAACTCTAAGAGAGGGTTCGCAGCTGTGAATACTGAATGGAGAGTGGCACCTCCCTCCTGCCTAGAGTGAGAGGTGGCACTTAAGTAGGAAGTTCCCAGCTGAGCATGCTGGCTTCTGTGAGCTTCTTTTTAGGCACTTAGCTCTCCCCAGAATTGTATAGGGAGCATTCACACTGAACTTTGGGTTATGAATTCCACGAGGTGACAGAACACCCAAATGTTAGGCAGCTCTTAGCCAAGATATACACTGATCCTTATTGCAGGACAAATGTTCATGTGGTGGAGTAGGTGATCATCAAGATACTGGATAAGATTTGGGCAGAACTTTATGACATATCAAAAACAGTAGAGTTTGAGGGTGAGTGTCTGGTCATTTGGCTCTCCTGGTACAGATAGGGTGAATGCAGGTATTGCCATGATATGCTCCTGGGTGGACCATTGCTTCTGGACCAGGAGAACCAGCATGGTGTGGTGGGTTCACATTGTTTTGGAAACCTGAGATGATTAGCAGTACCTTCAGAACTTCCAAATGAAGAAACAGACCTTCATGGAGTGGTGTGAGGAGTTTGCACCAGAACACTTGATTTAGGGAAGCCCTATCAATTTAGGAGCAGGTTTCTATTGTCCTGTGGAAACTAGCAACACCAAACAGGTATAGATCCATTGCAAACCACTTTCAGAGTGGTAAGTCTACCATCAGAGTCATGGTTGCGTAGGTTGTGAGGCAATTAATACTATGATCTACTCATAGCAATTAATACTATGATCCACTCCATAAGAAAAGTTCTAGAAATAATAGCTGCATTTCAGAAGATGGGGTTCTGCAGAGAATGGGGTTGCACTTGAAGGGGCAAGAAAGAACTTTATTCCTCAGATACAATATTTTTCTATATATTGTGAGCCCTAATCCTGATCCTGAGAACCATCTTCAGTTCATCATACTTAGGGAGGAGGAGGAGGAGCCACATACAAGTCAATGAAATTATAACATTTATTAAAGGTACTAGATGGAACATGTAATTGAAATATTTTTAAAAGAAAGATCAACAGGATTTTTTAAAAAAAATTAAGGGAGCATAACTAGGAACACCAGCCAAATGTTGTTGTCTCTGTACATATCTCCTTGCCCTTATCTTGACAAGGGGGGAAATCACTCTTGGGAAATCTCAAGGGTGACTCCTGCAAGGGACTTGGGGGATGAGCACTCAGAGGGGCTCTAGGGCTCCCACAGGCACATCATTTCCCTCCTGGACGCTTTGGGATGTCCCCCTGGGAGGGGTTTTGGATGCCAGTGGCAAGTGAGGTCCCAGCTTCAGGCTCTATGTCTTCCTTCTTGTCACTTGGTGACGGAGTGGTGGGTCTTTGAAAGAGGCTTCTTCAGCACACCAGCACCCTGGGCAGCAGCTGTGGGAGGAAGAGGTGGCAGTTCATGTACAGGTTCAGAGGCCTCAGCAGCGGGTGGAGACCAAACTCATTTCTCCATCAAGTAAATGAGCCTCTCCATTAGGGAATGCTCTTTTCCCCCATGGTATGCCTCCTGCTCCATTAGGAACTGTATTTTGTGCCCTGAGGAATTCAAACTGGTCATGGTTTCCTCTGCCCATCTGTAGGAACAGTTCTTTTAGGTCTTTCTCCACCTGCCTCTGCCGTCTCTGTCAGGACCAGGGGGTTTAGTTTCCTTACCAGAGTCTGGAGCTCACTGGTTCAGCCTTCAGGCAGACTAATGTGCCCAGATGTGTTGTGGCAGAATCATCTGATTGGCCAGCCTGCTTGATTGGCTGAAAGGAGCCCAAGGACTGCATTTAAGCTCAGGAGCAGCAGGTCACCGACTGTTCAACATACCTGCATCTCCAATTGTTCTTGTGGCTGCCTTGTTTCCAGCTTTGTTCCTGTTCTGCTTCAGTCCACCCAAGCCCTGTTCCCTTGCCTGGTTTCTGATTCCTAGCTCTCGATACTGACTTCTGACTCCAGCTCTGCCATTCGCTCTAGTTATTGGCTTCTAACTTCAGATCAGACCCCTGGCTCTGGCTATTGACTCCTGACCCCAGCTCTGGAACATGGGTCTGGCTCCTGGTTTCCATCCTCCGGCTCTAACAACTAGGCTGGGCTCCAGCACTAACAACTAGCTGAGACCGCTACATCGCAGTCTGATACCTTCTTAGGAGCCAGAGGTCCTGCCAATTAAGAGAGAAGGACAGCAATATATATTTTTGTTGTTGTTTGGAAGAAGCTGAGAAATCTCCCCCTATAATACAAGTTTGCTGTAGAAGACCACACCTTTGACAGTTTTCACTATTCCAGAAATGTGACCATTAAAGTATCCTTGGTTCTCTGACAACTTTTATAGCCCATGAGGAAGGAGCAAAAGCTACTAATGATATGAAAAATGTACTAATTTTTTTTAAATGTTCTCAAGGGGGGAATGGCAGTTTGTTTGTGAGCCTATGTTACCAGATTGCAATATCTTCCTTAAAGGCTGACCGACAATTGGATAATGTAAGAGTTTTCAAGGTACCAGAAGAGAAAGAGAGAGGTGGCTTTCCAGTCCTGTGGAGGATAGCTGGCAATCTATGCCAGAGAGATGTTTATTCTAATGGTCACTCCTCTACATATTACTGAGTGGAAGGATTTGTTCAGCTATGACAGTGACCAAGCAGATTTGCACTGCTATTAAAAGTGAAGATGAAGCTAGAGATTCTGCTTCACCAGAAATTTGCTGAAATATGCTTACTGGTATGGGAAGCAATTCAACTGGAAATTGACTATACTTTCAGCTAGCATACAGTGGTTCCATACAAAGGGAAAGGTCAACCACCACCACCGCCCACACCACCCCTCCCGCAGCATCAGTAGAAAATCCTGTTCCGGTGCCTGCCTAACAATGGTGAAATTGACAGGGAAAGAAAGATACACACCACAACCTTATTTGGCTCCTTGAAATTTCAGATCAGCATCACCAGCCCTCACCTGTCCACTGCAAAGGGATGCCACACAGTGTTTATTCAAATGCCAGACCAGATCATTCTCCCACCCCCATTTTTCCAGGCTGCTGCAGCATGGCTCAGTGCAGGGAGAGGCCAGATATAGGGATGATAAAATGTTTGTAATCTTCCGTGATTAACTTTTCCTCACAGAAGCTTCCTGGGCCTAACCCCGACCCACTCCTTTCCATGTGGCTCCCATTTTTAAGGGGTTAGTAAGATGAGGAGTGTGTGGTGGAAGCAATGAAACTGTGTCATCATCCAAGGGACAGAAGGCAGCTGTTAGTAGCTTTAGACAAACAACTATACGTTTTCTACAACTATCCCATTACCAGCCGAGACCTTTCTAACCCATACCATCCCTCCACTGCATGACCTGGGATCATCACTGCCTGACTGCTGGCTAAGAAACACAATGACACAGGAGCACAATGTTTTTTTGTTAATAATCTGTTTTTAAGAGTTAGCTTTAGCCAAATGTATAATAGGGTTTCATCGGAAATCACTCAGATAATTGATTTATAACTGTGTCTTGCTTGGGGACCATTTTGTGGTTGAGCGGAGCAGGGTGCTGAATGGAGGGTAGAAACTGGAGGTGTTTGGTAAGGGGATGGGATGTGACAATGCTGTGGCTTCCGCACTCCAATTCAAACGCAGGAAAAGTCAGTCCACAGTACTTCAAATGCTCTTGATCTTAAAATCAGGAAGATGACAGGAGAGGGTAGGGGGGAGGGGGAGTCCATTGTAACATTGTAACTGCTTCAGGTTCTGTTTCCTGTCTCAGCTTGGAATCCTTGGAGTCATCATGGGGATTCCTCAAATGGCTTCTCCAGGTGGACATGCAGAATCACATGCTCTTTATTCTCTGTATCTTCGAGGGCATCCTCCATGGTCCCTGCTGTCTCCATGCCTTGGACCTCATCAGCAATCTGTCACACAATGAGGCAAGTGGGGTTGAGGGGATTGTGATCTGCTTCAGAGTCTGTACTAGGAGCCTGTGACAGCACGCAGTCAGACTCCTCATAGAAGGGACACGTATGACAAGCCCTTCTGGAGTGACTGTTTCAGTTTTTTGGCCTCCATTAGAGGAGCCTCAAGTGCTTTATGCTTTCCCAGCACTAGGCTGGAGTCCACCCAATCCCCATCATCTCCAGTCTCTGTGAAATTCCTGGTACAGGTGCATGCTCTTGACACTGCAGGCGAAATTGTGGAGGACAGTGTATTCTGATCACACACTAATCAGCTCCCAGGTGTGGTTGGCAGGCCAGGTGGCTGCTCTTGGAACAGGCTCAGTGTTCACTTGTATTGATCTGTAAATTGTGTGGTTGAAAGCTGTTCTGATATGGCCAGCACAACATGACACTGTCAGTGAAAATTGGAGACAGGGACCTTTATAAACTGGGTATGGATGAAGAAGAAAAGTGTTTAGTGTGTTGGTAAATTGAATAGTCAGTTACTTGGCGACACTTTGGTTCGGAATGAAATATGTTCAAGAGACCAAATAACCAATATCAGTCCAGTTTATACCTAAAAGTCAATAATATAGTACAGGAAGAAAGGATCAATACAATACCAGTTTCCGGGAAGCCGTCTTGCACAGAGTTGTTGATTTTGCCTTACAAAGGAAGGCTTGATTCCAGAGTTACTCATCTCAGCTAGTAGGATGATTTTACAAGTTACTCAACTCTTTACATTAACATTTAAACATTCAGTTTACTAAAGAGGAAATATTAATATCAAACTATAAATGAAACTGAACAAACAGTTCAGTTTCTTTTTTCTTCCTTTAATAAAATAGCAAGAGATAACAGTCAGTTTCAACAGAACAAGCAAACAATCACAAATTCTCCTCATAAAGTATACTGAAAGAACAGTCCTTTGCATTTGACTTGCTTTCTTACTCCAGTCTTTTTTTTCTTTTAAGCCTCTTGGGTGCCCCCTAAATATGTTCTGTAGTTCTAATGGGTTTGTTGTTTGTTTGTTTTGTTTTGTATAAGAGTTCTCCAGTGTTTTGTCTAATCCCTGGGGGCAAAACCCCTGCCAAGAATCTTCATAAACACATCTGTCAGAGTAAACACATTAGTGTGTGTGACACCAATAATTACCCTTCACTCTTGTTTTATGTAATATTTTCTAGACATTTTTCATTTAATGTTATAGGTTACAATTTGGTTGAATAATCAAAAATGTCATTCTTTATTTAACATCTTGTTTTTCTCTTTTTGGAAAGTTAAAGGAATCTTGGCTGGCAGTCAGAGTGAATATGTTACACTATTATCATTCTTCCTCAAGCTCCTCTACCCCTTATTCCTTTGTCCATCTCTTTTCAATTTTTTGAGTTACAGGCTGAGATGCTGGGCTTGATCATGTACTTTGCAACACCAATTTAAACAGGATTCTGCTAATTTAGGCCAGCTGAAGATCTGGCACATTTTCTATATGGTAAACATCTTTTATACATGTGCAGTGAAATAATACTTTTCACTTGTATAGAGCCATTCATCCTGGAAAACAAAAGCACTTTACAAAGTGGGCAAGTATTAATGTGCCTATTTTACAGATAGGCTAAAGTCAAAGTTTTTCTATCTGGGGGGGCGGGTTGAGGTTAGGCATGTAGGTCCACAGCTCTAGCAGATGTACACTGGTGGCTCCACTGACTTCAATGGTCCCTAAATCCATATATACAAACCTAAGTAAAAGTAGCCTGGTTTTCACTGGTGCTAATCCCCACAACCATATTAATATACATTTCCAGTGGCCAGCACCTCCAGTGGCCAGCAACCTCTATTTAATGGTGGTAAATAGATATGAATGTAAATACCTAATTTCTTGCATGCAATCTAGACAATTTTGAGCTAAGTGACTTTCTTGAAGTCATACAGCAGTCCAGGAAAATAAAACTGACTAAAGGTATCTATACTGAAAATAAAACCATTTACACAAAATTAATAATAAAAATCTGTAATGAATGATTATAGAGCCATAGTAGCTGCATAAAGGTGCTCCAGTTGGTTTATAAAATAAGTGAAAAACCAAGACCATCAGAAACACACAATTAAAGATATTTTGCCTTCTTGGTTATAGGTGAAATACATGCTAATCACAGAAGCCACACTACTTTTTTGAATTTTTGAGAAGATAATGGGTAATTTTTTCAGAAGAATCTAAATGACTTAGATGCCTACGTCTCATTTTCAAAAGTGATTTAGGCACTTAGAGCTAGATTCACAAGGGGGACGTAGGCATCTAACTGCAACTTAGGGTCCTAACTCCAACATTTAGGCATTAATGGCATTCAGAAACGTCCGCTCAGCTGCTTCCTAATCCTGGAGGTGCCTAAAGTTCCCATACCCATTAAATTTGTGCTGCTGAGCATGCAGAAAACCACCTAAGTCCTGACAGTGCTAAGCAGCTCAGCACCTAACTCACAACTAAGCCTTGGCAGGATTCATAAACCAGGTACTCCCCTGTATCTGTGGGCCAAATTCAATTGGGGTGCTCAGAGGCTGCCTACCAGAAAAAAAAAAAAAAGAAGGAGAAGGAACTGGGTCTCCCACGTGAGTATGCCAACCATCAAGCTATAAGTCATTCTCACCATCTCTTTGGCCCGGTAGCAATTTAAATATATACCGTGTTGTTGGAGTGTACCATTGTAGTTTACATATAAGAGTCCATGTATTTTAGTGCATCTTCTTGTGCAAATATAAATTGATGAGGGATCCACAGATGCATCTGCACATTGAGCAGACATGGCAACATGTTTTTAGCACATCCAGCTTTCTTTGCTCAGGAGTGTCTTTGGCTTTTTCTGTTTGCTGTTCTTGTTGGCTCTAACCACAGACCAACAGGGCTACCACCTTCCTGATCTATTGGCAGCTGTGTTCGGGTTGACTTGGCCAACTTTTCGTTGAGCTCTGAGAGTGTCCTTATATCATTCTTGTTGGCCTCCCAGAGTACGTGCTTTGGTTTTCAACTATCCGTAAAATATTGCTTTGGGGTGTCACATATCATCTATATGAACAAGGCAACCAACTCAGTGAAACTAAAGCTGTAGAATTAGGGATTCAGTGATAATCATGGACCACCGGAACAGGCTTCAGTAGTTGGTATACTGTCCAACCACTTGATGTTACAGATGAGACACAGACAGTGCATGTAAAAACGCTCTAGTTGCTTCAAGGGCCTGGAATAGAATGTCCATGTTTCTCAGTCATAAAGAAGCATGATTAACATGATTGCACAATAGACACTAATCTTGGTGTGAAGTTGAATGCTTCTCATATGCCATATGCAGTGCCAAAGTCGACCATAGACAGAACTGGCTTTAGAAAAGCTCTGTGTGATGTCATCATTGATCATGGCACAATTAGATAAAATGCTGCCAAAATAGCCCTCTACTCCGAGTTCCAGCCCAGGGCTCTGTGGATTGCAGCTGTCTATAGTGCCTCCTGTAACAGCTGCATGACAGCTACAATTCCCTGGGCTACTTCCCCATGGCCTCCTCCAAACACCTTCTTTATCCTCACCACAGGACCTTCCTCCTGGTGTCTGATAACGCTTGTACTCCTTAGTCCTCCAGCAGCACACCCTCTCACTCTCAGCTCCTTGCACCTCTTGCTCCCAGCTCCTTACATGCAGTTCCTCTCCTCTGGCTCCCCCGTCCCTGACTGGAGTGAGCTCCTTTTTAAACCCAGGTGCCTTGATTAGCCTGCCTTGATTTGCTGCATTTCCTACTAGCTAGCTTAGGTGGCTCTCCACTCAACTTGCTGGCTTTTATGAATCCCTTTCTAAGGTGCCTAACTCTCCTCAGGCATTGTAAAGAGAGTCTGGGCAAGTAAGGGGGTATTTTGAAGCCCATTGAGTGGTAGATCATTTAAAAATTAGATTCAGCAATGCTTAGTGTTACAACACATAAGCCCCTTTTGTGAATCTAGTCTGTAGGAGTCTAAGTCCCACTGGAAGTCAGTGGGACATAGGCTTTTAAGTTACCTAGGCACTTTGGAAAGTGTGACATTCAGTATATTATATACAGAAGTTCTTCACTTCACTAAAATTCAGTTCCTATTTTAGGTCATTACTCTTCCAAAAGAACTAGTCTCCAGATTCCATACAGGTAAAGTAACAGTTACAAAAATGTGTTCTCTGGTTTATCTGATATAACTAACTAGCTAAAAAAGACGAAAAAACTTCTGAAGTCCTTGTGAAGTCTGGAGTTTTGCCATTGATTTCAGTGGAGTCAGAATTTCATCCTTGGTGTTTTGATATCTATGCCAGTTGATGATTGCTTCTTACCAAAATATGAATAATTTAGGAATGATGTCACAGTACTGGAAAACTCTGAGGGGGTGACATTGTGACTTCATTTTCAAAAGCAGAAAATAATTACTCGTTCTCTCTATCAAGACTGATTAGAACAATGTATGAGCACAGAATTTTTTCATATCCCCCAGACATCAAAACAATCCAACAAACTGAAAAACAAAGAATCATCAAAGTAACAAGTATGCAAATTTCAAACAATTAGAGCAGAATTATGTTGTACAGAAATGGTATTGTTCTTTAATCCATAAATAATCAAGTGATCAAACAATTTTACAGAGAAGTGTGTATTCAAATGTAAACTGTCACAAAGCTAAGTCAAGAAGATCCTGAAAAGTAATGAAAGCAAATGGTTATTTTCAGATCAAAAGTCTCATTTATAGCTTTACATTGAACTCTATCTTGAGTATCTCTCACATTACTGAAATTTCAAATAAATGTGACACATAAAGAAACAGAGTTCTGTCTATAAAAAAACCTAAAACAGTCTCTATTTAAATTTTATCTACACATCGATATTTATTATTAGAACTGGTTGAATAGTTAAAAAAATATTTGTGAATCTTTAATGAATAACAATTATTATGATTCATGGGACTGGATTATTTGTAAGTAAATATTCAGGAATCATGAAAGTTTAAAGAATTGCATTATTTTTTTCCTTTTAAAAATATATCAACCAAACTAATCAGAAGTAAAACACATATCAGATGATTAACCATAACTGGAGATGCATGGCTGTGCCGATGGCATCAATAGGAGGGCTTCGGCTACCTTAACCATGAGATGCTGTTCTGGAAAGAAGGACTGCTGGGAAAAGATGGGAAAGAACAACTTCACACACAGACTTACCATTCTAGTTAGGAGGGCTTTAAAGTAAATTCAAATGGTACAGGTGATAAAAACCAACAGGTTAGAATTAAAAAAAAAGGCTAACTTAACAGAGGACTAGATTTGGGGGGGTCGGGCAGAGACATGGACGATTAGAATAAGGTCATAGGAGCAACAAGAGGGAATTCAGTTGGAGAATCTGCTCAGCATCTTAGATTTCTGTACACAAATGCAAGGAGTATGGGGAATAAACATGAAGAACTGGAATTATCAGTACTTAAGCTATAATTTGACTTAACTGGCATTACAGAGACTTGGTGGGATAAATCTCATGACTGGACTATTGCTGTAGAAGGGTATAGGTTGTTCAGGAAGAACAGGCAGAGGAACAAAGGAGGAGATGTTGCACCATACATTAATAATATATGCACTTGTTCTACGGTACAGTGGGAGGTTAGAGGCAGACCAACTGAAACTCTCTGGGTAAAGATAAAAGGGGGGAAAGAATAGGTGTGATACCATGGTAGGTGTCTACTATAGACAACCAAATCAGGAAGAGGAAGTGGTGGGGCCTTATCAGAACAAATAACAGAAATGTACAAAACACAAGATCTGGTATCAATGGGGAATGTTAACTTCCCCAAAAAAGTAATACAGCAAAACAAAAAAATGTGCAACTAGTTCTTGGAATGAGGACAATATTTTATGTTTCAGAAATTGGAGGAAGTAATTTAGGGGAAAACCATTTTAGATTTGATTCTGACCAACATGGAGGAAATGATTGCAAATATGAAGGCAGAAAGTAATTAGGGTTAAAGTGGCATGAAACTAACCTAACAAAAAGTGGAAAGATGGATGAATTGCTAAAGAGAAGTACAAAAGAATAGCACAAGCATGTAGGGACAATATGAGAAAGGCTAAGACACAAAATAAGCTACACATAATAATGGGCATAAAAGTCAATAAGAACAGGTTCTTTAACTATATTAGAAACAAGAGAAAGACAAAGGAAATGTAGGTCCTCTATTTGCTGGAGAAGAAGAGTTAATAACTCACGACAACAAGGAGGCTGAGGTGTTGAAGGCCTATTTTGCTTCAGTCTTCAGTAAAAAGACCAGATGTCCAACACAATTAATATAAACAATAAGGGGAAGGAGTGCCAGCCAAAATAGGAAAGAACAAGGAAAACGAATATTTAGTTAAGTTAAATGTATTCACGTTTGTGGGGCCTGATGAAACGCATCCTATGGTACTTAAGGAACTATCTGAAGCAATTATCTTCAAGAACCCATGGAGGAGGGGTGAGGTCCCAGAGGACTGGAGAAGGACAAACCTAGTGCCTATCTTTAAAAAGAGGACCTGGGGAATTATAATGCAATCAGCCTAACTTTGATACCTGGAAAGATAGTGGAACAAATTATTGAACAATCAATTTGTAAGCATCTGGAGGATAATGAGGTTATAAGAAATAGCCAGCATGGATTTGGCAAGAACAAATCATGCACAACCAACCTAATTTCCCTCTTTGACAGGGTTACTAACCTAATGGATGGGAGGGCGGTGGAAGGAGTTGATGAGATCTATCATGATTTTACTAAGACTTTTTGACATAGTCCCATATGACATTCTCATAAGGAAACTAGGAAAATGTAGTCTAGATGAAATTACTATAGGGTGGGTGCACACCTGATTGAAAGACCATACTCAAAGTGTAGTTATCAATGATGCACTGTCAAACTGGGAAGATGTATCAAGTGGAGTTCTTAAAGGGTCAATGCTGGGTCCAGTACTATTCAATATTTAATTAATTACATGGGTAATAGCTTGGAGAATATGCTTGTAAAATTTGCATATGATGTCAAGCTGCAAGGGGTTGACTTTGGAGGATAGGATTAGAATTCAAAATTAGCTTGACAAATCAGAGAATTGGTCTGGAATGAACAAGATAAAATTCAAGAAGTGCAAAGTACTACACTTAGGAAAGAAAAAGTCAAATGTACAGCTACAAAATGGAAAATAACTAGTGAGGTGTTAGTACAGCTGAAAAGAATCTGGGAATTATAGTGGATTATAAATTGAATATGAGTCAAAAATATGATGGAGTTGCAAAAAAGGCTAATATTCTGGGGTTATAGGAGTATCATATGTAAGACATGGGAAGTAATTGTCTAAGTCTACTCATTTACTCATTAATAGTGTAATAATAACTATTCATCTGGGGTATCTCTCCCTTCTTTGTGAAGGAGATGAACAAACCAAATCACATTTCCAAACATCTCCAAACTTGAGCACGTTCAGACCCTGATCCTATTCTAAACTTTGCTGTTTAGATCCATCTTTAAAGTTTTACTTTTTCTTTTGTTGCTGGAGTAAGAGGGCTTCTGTTCTAATAGGTTGCCACTGTTTTCTAGACACAATATATATTAAGTAATTTCTCTCTCCCACTGGCCACTGAACTCTTGTTTCTTCACAAATTATTTTAATACTCCTCCTTCTAACTCCAGCATTTTGCACAAGACCTTTCCAAATAGACTAGTCAGAGTTCTTTAAATATGTAGGACCATATTTGCAAATATTTGCATCCAAGTTGTACCTTTAAAATTAGCATCTACAAATTAGGCATCTGTGTAACTCAGATAGCTGTGTTTAAAAAATATGGCCCTGGGTGTGTTTACTGTAATCAGTTAGGTAGTAATTTTTAAGGTGCAGCGTTAACATTACAGCCATTTGTTCTTTCAAAGATTTATTATTAATTTGGAGGGAGCTCTGGGTCCAGATATTCTGTCTGGGCCAATGAGATAAGGCTTCAATAAAAAGAATCCCCAAAGCACTTGGGAGGAGAGTAGATAATGTCCAAGGCCCTAGACACAGTGTTCCAAGCAGGATTAGAAGTCAGGCCAGTGTCCTGGATGCACCAGTGATGCAGTCAGAACCCACCTAGCCACTGTAAGGGAGCAGCAACAGCACAAAGTTCAAAGCCACAAAGGCTTGAACGACAATGTGTAGACCTTTTTTAAATTAAGGTGACTGAAACAAGAAGAAATTAAAAGAATACAAGGTGGAGAAGAGTGGTAAATCCACTGATGCATGGCTAAGGACATCAATGAACCATTCTAGAATGTTGGCAGATCTAGGAGAGCAGCTCAGCACTATGAGGCCAGAAAAAAATTGACTTTGGAATTTGGTGAGCAGCCTAGGGATAGAGGGGATACAAAAGGTGATTTGTTATGGCATAACAGATCAGAATTTTTCAGCTTGGTTTTTTTCTGCTGATTAGATGCGTGTAGCCCAAACTCAGAAGTGGGAATGCACAGAGATGCAGATTTTTAGAGGACAGGTTTTCTTCTAGCATTTTGGAACTTCTGCTTTTAATTCCAGTCAAAAACAGGTAAAAATTCTCTTTTGGGTTAATTTCAACTTTTGAGCAAAGATGGGATCACTCCTTATTTTACCTGAACCATTTGCCAAAGCCTAATTTCACCATTATAAAATCATTTTTTCCAACACTCAAGGATCACACATAGAGGTTCAGTGTAGAGGATATTTCTAGGAGTGACAGAAAGAATCATGCTGTACCCCTATGAGAAAGTAAATTCACATGTGGATTTCCTCACACAACCCTACATCTTTGGTGCACCTAGGTGGATAGCATAGGTTAACATCTGAGCTGCCTGCCATAAGAGAAAGTGCAGCTCTCCTGTAGCACATCTCTCCTTGCATTTACTGTTTTCTTCTTCCCCTATTATTTAACCATCAGTGGTCTATTGCTATATTTTATTTCTTCACTACCTGAATTGGATGCATGATGCTATATGCCATTTCCATTAAAGGGGATGTCATAGGATTAATATTTGAAGATTTCCTGCAATTTAAGGTTATACAGGGTAGGCTGATAATAAGTTCCTATTAAAAGTAAATGTCAAAGATATCTTTTCTTCTTTACTTCTTTTACAAGTTTCCTTAGTTGTAGTTTTAAAAACTCAAATATTGGTCAGTGTGCTTGAAAAAAGCAACCACCCTTGTATTTTATTTTCAGCATCTAAAATACTGCACTTTAAAGTGTTGATGCGGCAAAAGACTGAGAAACATGCTGAACTTTATGCAGGTGAGTGATTTCACTGGGGGCTATGCCAGAGTACAGGGTGGCGAACTGATGGGCCTGCATGCTGATCATTTAGATGTTAATTAGTTACCCTGAGAAAGCTGACAGAGAAAATTAGACAATCAAGGTGGCTGGTTGGCTGGGATAAGGAACCACCTAGTCTAATGCTGATAAAGAAGCAAGAAGGAAGTGCTAAGTGGAGAGGGGGCCAAGGCTAATTGAGCTCAGTTACATGGAGGTCTCAGGGGAGAGAGATTTCTGTTCCTCTCAGGTACTGGGGAGAGGGCCTAAAAGGCATGGAGGTTCTGTAAATGGACTGTTGCATGGAAATGGTGGCGGGAACTTAAAATAAAAGGGTGCAGTGAAGTCACAACCACTGGGGTCGGTGCATTTTCCGCTTGGAAGAAGGTGAGAGAGAAGCCACACCCTATTACAGGGGCCTAAGATTACAATGACACTGGGTGAGGGATGTAATACTTTCACCAGTGTTGACAGTAACTGTAATCACAGTGGAATTATGCACTTTCATTCTGTATGCTTATATTTTTCATGATCATGGATATATGGGAGTTCAGTAAACTAAAACCACAGTTCAAAACACTCCTGAAATTTGATGGGGGGCTCAAAATCTGAACTTTGATCCATATCCAGATATCTTTATCCAAATCACTTTTTTTTTGAGTGAGCTGACACAAAATCCAAAATCTGAACTCTCTTGACTTTTCACATGTTTGAAATCTTGATGTGTATTCAAACGTTGTTGCTGGGGCAACCTATCGATTCACATATGCTAGGTTTTGTTATACTCTCTGTAAGAAGAACAAGACATTAAGGGCCATATCCTCAGCTGGTGTAAGTCCATATATTTCTATTGACATCAGTGGAGCTATGCCAGTTTATACCAGTTGAAGATCTGGTTTTCAAATATTCATTTCCATTATAGATGATGAAAGGTAAAATATTACACATTTTAAACAGGGACTATAGAAATTGCCCTTACTAGAGATGGGCATGCAGTAAAATATACAGCCACTGAGAATTCCTGTGTCTCCTTCTGAAAAAAAGACCCTAAGAATACCTGGCCATGCCAGCTGAGTATTTTCAGGAGTAATATTGCAGCATTAACCTATAATAATTAGCTGACACATATTTTGGATACTGAACTGCATACTGCATGCCAGTGGGACCAGGTGCCTTCACCTATGGTTGTGTCACTTGGATTGAAATACAATATTTACTTTATAAGCTATTTAGAATATTATTTTTAAAACACGTCAAAGGCATCCTCCAGGGCATTTGAACAGAGTTAGCTTTCTTTAAGGAAGGTAAATTTTAGGGCCTAATTCTACCTCTGTACATGTTTATATCAGGTTCATCATCAGGTATCTAAGCACTTAAAGAAATACATAGTATTCCATTAACATCACTGAAGCACATGAAAGTTTCCTATTCTTGTCATGATCGAATTTTATCCCCACTGGAATTTAAAGCTAGGAATATTGAAGTCTCTTGTAAATGTTGTACATATCTCAATCGGTTTAAGACACAGGCAATTAAAAATGCAGGAAATCTGGCAGAAATAATCAATTCCTTCCAAATAAAGCCAACCAACCCAAAAATGTGTGGACAGAAACAGGTGGCAAATATTTCCAACATGCCACAGAATGACAGTAATTTATCATTTATTTTCCATTGCACCAGTGAATGAGAAGAATCTAATTTGTGTTTGGTATCATTATCCCTCATTCTGATGTAAGCTTGCCTGTGAGAGCTCTTTGATCCCAGCCTTTTCTATAATCAGCCCAATTCTATTCTGATTTCCTTGAAAAGTTCTCTTCACTTCAACCATTTTCTCCTTTCTGACTTTATTTCTGTTGACATTGCATTACTGAGCCCTTGTGCCTTTTCTGGGCTAATTGGTCCAGGTGGACTAATTTGGTATCTAATTACATAACTGTTTTTTGACACTGCTATGAGTTTTTCAGGGTCACACCAAGTGAACTGCCTTCAGACTTTTTTTTTTTAAATTTCAGAAGAACTTATTTTATTCTTTTATTTTTTAAACTGATCATGTGCTTAATCAAGCTCCCTTTGAAATCAATGCCCATTCCCATTGCCTTCACTGGGAGCATTATCAGGCCTTTAGCATATACATCGACATATGGAACTTGGCACATTTTGGGTACGGTGTGTTAAAAAATATATGCAGTCTCCAGGCTGTTTGAAATACCTGCAAACAAGAACACTTTTCAGTCCCACTTTCTCACACACTCACATTCAAACGTGTGCAAAACCACAAATAAATCCACATTTAACCCTGTCACTGCAATGGTTACATTTGTTCAGATACAGAAAAGACAGAATTTGCCTAATAGTTCTGTCCATGGGGCCCACCATCCAAATAGTCCCCAAATAGGCAACTGGGTTACACACACGAGTGTAGACTAATTGTATGAGCAAGGGTTGACAGGCTTAGGCTCCATGTTGGCAGAGCACATTTCATGGGTGTGATGCACCTGAAGCACTGCTGTGAGGAAAGAGTTATTGTGTGACAGTAAAAAAAAGTCATAAACTAATTCTGAAACATTACTGTGTAAAAATTAGGTCAATCTGATAGACAGACAATTAATTATTCTCCTTACTTCTCTCCTCTCAGATGACATACTGTTTTGTACAGATCTTTGATAGCAAGAAATTATAGGAACAAGTTAGGAACCAGGATGATATCATAATATACTTCTTCCCTAATTAGGGAGATATCAAACACCTTAAATGTAAGCAATAAGAGTTAAAACATGACAAACAAATATTGTAGTGGGACAACAACATGGAGAGCAATGGGAGGTGGGGAGTAAAGCAGGGAGAAAGAAATAGGTGCAAAGAGAAGGGAGAGAAGGAAATGGACATATATGGGGTATATAATCAAAGGAGGAAGAGAAGACTACAATAGTGACTTATGGCTCTCCTAAAGGTCCATGCACAGATGGTGATTCTGCATAGAACAGAGGAGTACTGCTCTCCACCTCCCCCCACTCCACTGAAACATAACACAGGAACTTGGTAGAGTTCCATCTCCACAAATAGGAGAGTGGTAGTGTGGTCAGTCAGCCAGGCTACAATGTCAAGTATCAGAGGGGTAGCCTTGTTAGTCTGGATCTGTAAAAAGTGATGCATATGTTTATAAATATTTATACCTGCCTCTAGAAATTTATACCTGCCTCTGGAAATTTCCACTACATGTATCTGACAAAGTGGGTATTCACGCACAAAAGTTTATGCTCTAATATGTCTGTTAGTCTATAAGGTGCCACAGGACTCTTTGTCGCTTTTTACAGGTTACAATGGACACTCTCCAAAATAATAAATAATCTTTGTGGGGGAAGCCAGTGTGAATAACCACAAATGGAGGGATGACCCTCATTATTCTGGAAGGTTCTCAGGGCAGCTCCAGTGTGGGGAACTCCTGGCAACAGTTGAGCCCTTTACCTGAATCAATTTACCTGAAAGCCATGTGAATTTCACAGTATCCAGGAGATCATGGCTTTGAGCCCTCTGGCTTCTTACATGGGAGTGGCAAACCACTCACAGAATTACAAGGGAAATCTGTGAGCTAAAATTGAATTGAGTTTCTATTTTCTCATGTGGGAATAACCCGCATAAAGGAAAATTTGGCCTAGGTGTTAGAGTGTAAGGAAAAAAAAGATAAGACAGATAGGGAAGGGTATTTATGAGTAGGTAAGGGGACCTAAGATTTGACACCCGTCCTCTGGTTCCAGAAAAAAATATTTTTTAGCCATGGTTCATTTTAATTCAGAACTGGATTCTTCACACCTGGTTTTCTTTATTGTAAACATCATCCCAATCCATGTCAACCTTCCATAATCTAACAGAATGGGTCAATGCTATCTTATGTGAGAATGATCCTGATTATTTTATCCTAATCTCCCTGGTTTCTTGACGTTCATACATCCACAGGTGAAGAAAAGGCCCTCTTCTAAAGTAACTCTACTGGGAGAAGGGTTTCCTTTTTCACATTTTAGGTTAAATAGGCATGTGTGTAGACACAGATTCATTTCAAATTCTGGCACTTAAAATGTTCAGGTCGGTTCAGAGGGTATTACTGATGCTAGTGGTGTTCCTCAGTTCAAGTATAAGGAGTACCACTGGAATCAGCAACATCTTTAAAATCAGAATGAACTTTTAACTGAACCCAGTGTCAGGCAATTAAAAAAATCTAGGTACTAGTGCTATAAAAATGTGTTTAACATTCACATAGAAGCTTTAGAGTATTTCCAAAGGAGCTGGTTTAAATTAACTCTGCTACTATTGCATTTGGAAATCTTCCATAGATTTGAATGGGTTTGGATCACGCCTCATTTGTGAATGTTCCTTTCTCTCTCTCTCTCTCTCTCTACTTGTGCTATGAAATATGAAGAAAAACAAAATCTCACTAGTTCTTTAAGCATTCATGAACTGATCCCTGCAGTCTAGTGTTCATGAGTTTAGAATGAATTAGCTCTTATAGCATTGCTCAGAGGTTCAAGTTCCATGAATTAAAGTCTCCAAGGACAATCCCTCTGGGCCCCCTTCACTCTCATTCCCTTCCATCTTCAACTTATAATAATTTGCATTTTGCATTTAGTGTTTAGCACCTCCCACCCTAGGGTTACAAAACACTTTACAAAACGTAATTAGTTTGGACTCATAACACTCCTGTGCGGTATCTAAATATTTTACCTCCATCGTACAGACTGGGAATCCAATGCACAGTCATACACAAACCCTCAGATCAGATGGGAAATCTGCGGCAGAGCTAGAATAGAACACTGTTTTTTCATATTCCTACCTGTTTCTTAAACACAAGACCCTCCTTTCTCCCTGAATTTAGTCTAAGAATAGTCTAAAAAAACCTACTGTATGTTTCTTAATTTCTCAAACTTCTTCCCATTTCAGCTCCCATACAAAAACCTTTTAAATGCTTACTCCCTCCTAATTTAGTAAAATCTTAGAAGGAACAGTGTGAAGTCATTACCACCTTTATGGGTCAAACTCACACCTGGAGCAAAAGTGCAACTCTATAGCATGTTGACTATACATTGGACCTGAATTCCAACCTGTGTCTTTCCATCAGATGCTCAGGTGAAATGGCTTAAAGCAAATACTCTGAATTTCATATTAATAACTAATGCATAGAAGGACACAGAAATATGTCCTTGAAACTTAGGTATGTGTGTTATATAGACTGAAGAAACTCCCAGAGCATTAGCAATGTGTGTAAACCATGTTCTCACGGCATATCAGTATTGAAGCTTCCTGTAAGGAAAGAAGCACTGATGATAATCTCTCCTTCATTGTCCTAAGCTTCTTTTGCTATCCTTTTCCTTGTCAACTCTCCCATTCTTTCATTTTCAAACACTATCTCTTCCTGCCAAGACTAGGGATCCATAATACAGGACTTACATCTGGGTAATTCAGATTCTATAATGATTAATCCATTTTACTCTGCTAGAGTTTCACTTTGATTCTAATTTTACCACAAAATGTTTTTTTTTTCCCAATTTTTATAGTTCCTAAAAATGTGACAAGGATTCTTTCTGATTTGCAGTTGATACATATACACTTTATAGTTTATTCCATATTTCTCAAGTGTTGCAAAATCTGAAATTCAAAGCAGACTAAGCATCTATCCATCAGACAGAATACACCACATTGATCAAATTATAGGACATTTATAATAGGGCATTGTAGCAAAATGTATTCAAAGCACACAGGTGACAAATCAAGGGATTCAAACCCTCATTATTTCTCTCTATAACTATATTCCAATGTAGTTTAATTTTAAAAAAAATCCTGAAACAAACTTCCTTTGAAAAAAATTATATTGTGTCTTGCTAAACTTTATAGTTTTCTATACAGAAATAGTTTTGAAGAATATTTAGTCTTCTAGTCAAGAAAGTATAGCTTGTGAGCTAGAGAATTGACTGTTAATTGTAATCAAAATATATCATTTCTTAAATACATAAACAATCCCCCCACTTCCTGTATACTAGGTGCCCAATCCTGCTCTTTTAAATCCCTTCAGAAAACTCATTTATTTCATTAAGTTCTCAGTTACTGATCTCACCTTGGTGGCATCATTACACTATATTGCTCTTAAGCTGTTGCCCCCAGCATCTGATTGCTGGAGGCAGAGCATAAGATTCTTGGAGTATGAACTGTTAATTCGGCATGTGCATTTACAGTGCTATGTACAAAATATACAAGAAAACAATTGCAAGAAAAGAAAAAAATGTTTGGGGAAAATAAGTTAATACAAAGTACACTGTCAAAGAGTGCCAAAGGGAACTATCTTTAGAGAAAGGCTCACAAAGGAAAGACATAAAATAAATACTTCACTAATTAGCTGCAATACTGTAGGGACTAAAGACAGTTGGCAAATTATTTGCAACTGAATTAAAATCAGTTGAAGTTGGTCCAACTTGGGTTTATATCTTTAATAAAACTTTAACTTCAGCAAAAGAAAGGTTATTATTAGTATTAATTATTACAATTCCTTACCAATATTGGGCCCAATTCTGACCTGGCTCAACTCTATTGAGATTGATGAATTTCTGTCTGCTTGCATCATAGCTGAATTTGACTCCTTGCTTTTAGGTTTACTTTTGGACTATTCGATACTTTAAATTTCCCTTCAATATCTTGATTGAAAGTCCACTGAAGTCAATTGGAGTCTTTACATAGTGGGCTTTGGATCTGGCCCCAAATTCTGAACCCTTTTACTTTCCCTCACCATCCATTCCCTGGCCTTCTCTATTTCCTTTCGGTTCCTTCCAGAGCTTCCCAGGATTTCTTAACTAATTTAGCCATCTATTAATACTCTCTGGAATTGTGTCCCTTCGTTATGAGTCCATAGGATTTCCCTCCACATGTTATAGGAGTGACCATCAGGCCTGATTTTTTCTAGGAAAAGCTCTTAACTTTCTGTATATAGAGCTGAATGAATAATTTGCAGCAAATACCTTTAAGATGAATTTAGCCTGTTTTTTTGGGCCAAGGAAATCATGATTTTTTTTAAAAGTTCATTTGTTTAAAAATTATTCTAAAATAGTCTTTACCTCATTCATCACTTTGATTAGTTATGACTGGTCAAGCAAGTTATATAGTATAGCTTTTGTTCCCTAACTTCCAGCAATACTAGTCGCACATGCTGCTTTGAAATTCAGTTTCTCTAATCACTTAAGCCAGTAAAACACAACTGCAGTGAATGTCTATGGAAAGTAAACACAAAGTGGACATGGATTCCACTGAGGCAAATTTGTTTGAAAATGAGAAAGAATGTTCATTCTTTAATGTTATTCACTCTTATTTAGCCTGCATGGTGTCCTGTATTCTGATATTCCTGTTAGTGATTCCAAATTACCATTGTTCACTTCTAATTTTAATGAGCAGCTTTATTTATTTTATTGCATATATACAAGTAATGTACAGGTGTGAATAAAAACAAAGCCCTTATCCACTTTCTGATTTTCACTGAAAATCCATCAAATCATTTTACAAGAAAAAACAAAACTTCACCTCTGATGTCAGCAAGCCCTTAGTTATTTCTTTTTGGATTACTCTTCAGTTTTTCACACATAGCTTCAATTGAAAATGCCAAATTGGTGGAGAGGTAGCTCATTTTTTGTCATTTTAATGTAATGGGTTTTAGAATTCTGCAGATTTGAGAAAAAAAATCTCAGCACAATTTGCTTTTTTTTTTTTTTTGGTAAATGTCCATTGGCTTGAATCAAACAGCTTGTTTTCAACACTAAAATAGTCCCATTAAAATATATCAATGTGATATCAGTTATCACTTGGGGATATCTGAGATAACATGGTTATGTCTTATTCTACATATAAGTAAAAACCTATTGTGCCACAGATATCATTGTGTTCTACTGTTACTAAATATTTATTTTAACAGAAACCACTGTACACAGTACAGATCCATAGTGTTTAGGTACATAAGGGACTATTAGATCATCTAATGTGACATTTAGTATATCACCATTAAATTTCACCTACTTACTCTTGAACTTTCCGCATCATCTTCCAGAAAGGCTTCCCATCATGATTTGAAGACATCAAGCAATGGAGAATCTACCTGTTTCCTTGGTAATTTGTTCCAATGGATAATCATCCTATTTCTAATTTGAATTTGTATGGCTTCGACTTCAAGCCATTACTTATAGCTATGGTTTTGTTTGATAGATTAAGGCGTTCTTTAGTATCTGCTGTTTTCTCCCTATGAAAGTTATATACTATAATCAAGTAACTACTTAATCTTTTTTATTATAAGATAAACAAATTGAGATCTTTAAATTTTTCATTGTAAGGCATTTTCTCTAGCTCTTGAATCATTTTTGAGGCTCTTTAATATACTCTACCTTTTTTTCCAACTAAAATTGTTGGATTTTCATCTTCTTAAACTCCCTTCCAAAATCTCCAAAGTGTTCTATAATCTGGTAAATTCCACATTATTCCATAATATTGGTCCAACATGTATCATCACAATGGAGACTTGCCAGGCGATTTCAAAATCCATTCAATCTTACAGTTACATCTCATATTTTCACTCTAGGTAGATAGCACACCATTCCGATGCCCTGGTGTTCCTTACTAGGTTCTCCGTCCCCGCTTCTAAATATGGAGTGGCCAGTGATGATTGTTGGCTCCTCTGCTTCCAGCAGCCCCCATTGGCCCGGAGCAGTGATCCGCAGCCAGTGGGAGCTGTGATCGGCCGGACCCGAGGATGGGGCAGGTAAACACACTGGCCCGGCCCACCAGGGGCTTTCCCTACACAAGCGGCGACCCCTGTTTGAGAAACCCTGCTGTACATTTACAATTTACCCAGAGTAAGGGAAGCTGTCCATTAAAGATACTGTCAATAATATTCTGCCAAAAAACAAAAGTGATCCATAATTTTTCACAAAAAATGCATTCTCCAAAAGGTTCTTCTGTTATTTTTATACTTTTCCAATATCTTTACTTTATTCGTCATGCCATTTTATTCATCTTTACTGCTTTACAGGACAAGTCAATTGGGGAAGCATTCCCATTGGCTGGAGAACATTCTAAATGTAACATTTTATAATCATAGAATATAAGGGTTGGAAGGGATCTCAGGAGGTCATCTAGTCCAACCCCCTGCTCACAGAAGGACCAACCCCAACTAAATCATCCCAGCCAGGGCTTTGTCAAGCCGGGCCTTAAATATTAGATTATTTCATGTGAAACACACTGAAACTACTGTCAGACTGACTATATCTTGTAGGAAATTAAGCTGCATTATCTTGCACAATGTAGACTTTTTATAATAGCAGCAAGGCAAATCTAGTGGAGAGTTGTCAGAAGATAATCACAGCCCTTGGGAATTATACATACTTGGCTAAATCTCATATCTTTTACTGCCATGGGGATATGGTTATATTATGACAAACACACCCCTTGTGTATTACTTACACTTTATTTTTAGTCTAGGGCTATAGTACTGCAATCATCTAACTGAAATACCTCAAGTGAACATTTCTTTATGCTATTAAATTTCAAGTTTTAAATAACCACATGAGATGATACAGTTCAACTAGAGAATTCCAAAACTCTGCTACCAAGAAATTACAGTTTAAGATATTTCTAAAACAATATTCATGTTAGCTAATATTGTACAGATAAACTAAACAATGTGCATGCCTACCTTAAATTATAATAAGTAGTCTTAATGTTCATTTTGTTCTTTCTCTCTTCAGAGCTCTTCATAGACATTAACTAATTTCAAGCCAGAAATTCAGATCATTGTTAGCTGAACAGAAATAAAGTAGAGTTCTGTCACCACTTCAGCCACTGAGACGATGGATAAGAGAATTGGAAAAGCTAGATTCTGATATTTTTAGCATTTTTTGAATATGACAGAGTGAATAGCGTTCATTCAAAATACATAACATTTTATTATATGGAAATAAAAATGGTTGATCTTATTAAAATACTTCAGCTATGGAGCAGGGTTGATAATCCAATCAAATATTCATGAATATATTGCAGTAAGTTGTTCAACGATTATTTTCTAAAATGTATTTTCCCAGTTTTGTTCTTTAATAATGTACTAATGGGGTTTAGACCAGTGCCCACACACTCTTCAGAATACTGGACCTAAGTTCTGTGGAGAAATTCTTGGATTCCCTTGTACTCAAGTGTGGCAAGGTGGAAATTCAACAGCAGCATAATTTACATTAAAATCCAGAATGATTTCATTGTTTAATTAATTAAATGTGAAAACTGCAATGTGCTTTGCCTTTAAGAGTTCACAACAGGACGTGGACTCCAGTTGAGGTATATGCAAGTGTGAACTGCAGTATGGGTTGGATCTCAGTGTCAGCTACTTCTGTGTCAGATAAAGTACTAGATGCACTCATACTACATAAAAACCAAGTTGAAAACAGAAAAACAGAGGGAATTATGTTTCAAACCATACTGGACAGCTTCTGGAGCAGAAGAAACACCCCCAAACAATGCAAAGCAGCAATCCTCTTGGGAAGATGTTATCAAGATGTTTAATACTTTTCTCTAAGGTCTTGCAGAACATAGAGGATGTCATTTTAATGTTTAAAGAAAACAGTTATCATACAAATATGGTGTCTAGGCTAGGCTACAAATATAGAGGACAATGAATAATAATAGTCTACCAGTGACCCCAAAAAAGGCCTTACAAACACTAAACAATTTGGTTTTGATCCTTTACCCTTGCAAACTGACTTCTGTAGGAATAATCCCAGGAGGGAGGAATAACAGTACTTTACAGGACGGTCCTAAAGCTTCACAACACACCAAAGTGGTGGGTAAGTATTATTATCTTCTTTTTACAGATGGGGGAAAATGAGAGAGAAAGAAGTAAATGGCTGTTTCTGCCTTTTTTTAATCCTCATTGAGTAGTATCTCACTCCTCAAAGTACAATTTGAATAGTAGTGCAGGGAAGAGTGGTAGACCTGGGCTCTAAGTGACTTGCCTAAATTCATACAGCTAGTCTGTGGCAAAGCTAGGAAATGACACATAGTAATTGTTACTATGAGTGAAAATCACCCTCTGCTGCACAAAGCCTGACTAACAGGGTTTTGTGTGAAGGACTGAGGGGAAAGGAATTTGGCCTTACAACCTGCAGTTAAACCTGTACTGCAGATTATCTCAATGGGTACTATTCATGTCTGTGAATTATTATTATCCTGTTAGGATAATAATAATTTCGCTTTTGCGAACAGGGGCTGCTAACAGGAAGTTTCGCAAGGGAGTTCTCCAGGTGAAGGAGGAGCTAATACAGCATCTGTGGGGTAAGTGACTGTCTGTAGTGTGTGTTTGTTTGTGTTTGGGGGTTACTTGCTGTGTGCTGAGCTTGTGTTTGTCAGTCTGTTTGTTTGTTTGGTTGTTTGAGGGACCGTGTGCTCTGGCTGGCAGTTGGAGGCAGGTTTGAAAGCTCGAAGCCTCTGGTAATTGGCTGAGCCTTAATCAGTGGGCGGGGCATTCACTCAGGCCAGGCCAGGGCTTTATAAAGCCGCGCACAAGCGACCAGGGGCTGCTAACAGGGAGTTTCGCAAGGGAGTTTAGAAGGGGAGTGGGAAGGGAGTGGGAGCCCCTCGCCAGCCCTAACCCCTTCCCCGTGGCACCCCCCCTAAAACCTATAAACCGAACCACATTCCAAAACCACTTTCCGTAAACCACCCTTTCACTAACTAGGAGACAATGCAGGCAGAAGCCCAGCAGCAGAGTGGGGGCTATCCAGTTTATTGCACTGACTGTCGCATGTATGATTACCTGCCCCGTGGGCGGGTGGCGTATGTGTGAAGTCGGTGCAAGGAGCTCCTGACCCTCAGAGACCATGTACGGACTTTGGAGGCCAGGGTGGCGGAACTGGAGGAGTTGAGAGAGGCAGAGGGGTATGTTGATGAGGCCTTCCGGGACACTGTAGAATTGTCCCACCTCCGCTTAGACAGCTCCTGTGCTGTTGAGGAGGAAGAAGGGCCCAGGGAAGTAGAGCAGTCGATGGGAGCAGAGGGAAACCTTCCCGTAGTTGGGACCCTCCTTCCAGATGGTGCTGGGGTTGCCTCTCGCACTGAGGTTGCCTCTCCGGGGGAGGGAACTCCAGTTTCTAGGAAAAGGCAGGTGTTAGTAATGGGAGATTCGATTATTAGAAATGTAGATAGCTGGGTCTGTGATGACCGGGAGAACCGTATGGTGACTTGCCTGCATGGTGCGAAGGTTGCGGATCTCTCAAGGCATCTAGATAGACTTATGTGTAGTGCCGGGGAGGAGCCGGTGGTCGTGGTACATGTAGGTACCAATGACATAGGGAAGGGTAGGAGAGATGTCCTGGAAGCCAAATTTAGGCTGCTAGGGAAGAGACTGAAATCCAGGACCTCTATGGTGGCATTTTCAGAAATGCTCCCAGTTCCACGCGCAGGGCCAGGTAGGCAGGCAGAGCTTCAGAGTCTCAATGTGTGGATGAGACGATGGTGTAGAGAGGAGGGGTTCACGTTCATTAGGAACTGGGGAAACTTCTGGGATGGGAGGAGCCTATACAGGAGAGATGGGCTCCACCTAAACCAAAGTGGAACCAGACTGCTGGCACTAAACATTAAAAAGGTTGTAGAGCAGTTTTTAAACTAGGAGATGGGGGAAATCCGACTGCTGCAGAGGAGCGTGTGGATCGGACACAGACTTCTCTTAGGGGAGAGTCTGATGATAGAGAATCTCCAGGTTATAGTCAGGAGCAGAGGAATGAGAAGTATAATGTAAGGGCCAGATCAGATGATAAACAATCACATAAAAAAGAATCTGGCACATCAGAAAAAGGCAGGCTAATAAACAGGGACAAGTTTTTAAAGTGCTTGTACACAAATGCCAGAAGTCTAAATAATAAGATGGGTGAACTAGAGTGCCTTGTGATAAAGGAGGATATAGATATAATAGGCATCACAGAAACCTGGTGGACCGAGACCAATCAATGGGACACAATCATTCCGGGGTACAAAATATATCGGAAGGACAAAACAGGCCGTGCAGGGGGAGGAGTGGCACTATATGTTAAAGAAAGTGTAGATTCAAATGAAGTAAAAATCTTAGGCGAATCCACAGGTTCCATAGAGTCTCTATGGATAGAAATTTCATGCTCTAGTAAAAATATAACAGTAGGGATCTATTATCGACCACCTGACCAGCACAGTAATAGTGATGATGAAATGCTAAGGGAAATTAGAGAGGCTATCAAAATTAAGAACCCAATAATAGTGGGGGATTTCAATTATCCCCATATTGACTGGGAACATTTCACTTCAGGACGAAATGCAGAGATACAATTTCTCGATACTTTAAATGACTGCTTCATGGAGCAGCTGGTACGGGAACCCACAAGGGGAGAGGCAACTCTAGATTTAATCCTGAGTGGAGCGCAGGAGCTGGTCCAAGAGGTAACTATAGCAGGACCACTTGGAAATAGTGACCATAATACAATAGCATTCAACATCCCTGTGGTGGGAAGAACATCTCAACTGCCCAACACTGTGGCCTTTAATTTCAAAAGGGGGAACTATACAAAAATGAGGGGGTTAGTTAGACAAAAGTTAAAAGGTACAGTGACTAAAGTGAAATCCCTGCAAGTTGCGTGGGCCCTTTTTAAAGACACCATAATAGAGGCCCAACTTCAATGTATACCCCAAATTAAGAAAAACAGTAAAAGAACTAAAAAAGAGCCACCGTGGCTTAACAACCATGTAAAAGAAGCAGTGAGAGATAAAAAGACTTCCTTTAAAAAGTGGAAGTCAAATCCCAGTGAGGCAAATAGAAAGGAGCACAAACACTGCCAACTTAAGTGCAAGAGTGTAATAAGAAAAGCCAAAGAGGAGTTTGAAGAATGGCTAGCCAAAAACTCCAAAGGTAATAACAAAATGTTTTTAAGTACATCAGAAGCAGGAAGCCTGCAAAACAACCAGTGGGGCCCCTTGACGATGAAAATACAAAAGGAGCACTTAAAGATGATAAAGTCATTGTGGAGAAACTAAATGGATTCTTTGCTTCAGTCTTCACGGCTGAGGATGTTAGGGAGATTCCCAAACCTGAGCTGGCTTTTGTAGGTGACAAATCTGAGGAACTGTCACAGATTGAAGTGTCACTAGAGGAGGTTTTGGAATTAATTGATAAACTCAACATTAACAAGTCACCGGGACCAGATGGCATTCACCCAAGAGTTCTGAAAGAACTCAAATGTGAAGTTGCGGAACTATTAACCAAGGTTTGTAATAGGGGGGAGGGATAAAGGGGGGAGGGATAGCTCAGTGGTTTGAGCATTGGCCTGCTAAACCCAGGGTTGTGAGTTCAATCCTTGAGGGGGCCACTTAAGGATCTGGGGCAAAAATTGGTCCTGCTAGTGAAGGCAGGGGGCTGGACTTGATGACCTTTCAAGGTCCCTTCCAGTTCTAGGAGATTGGTATATCTCCTATTATTATTATTATTATTATAACCTGTCCTTTAAATCGGCTTCGGTACCCAATGACTGGAAGTTAGCTAATGTAACACCAATATTTAAAAAGGGCTCTAGGTGTGATCCTGGCAATTACAGACCGGTAAGTCTAACGTCGGTACCGGGCAAATTAGTTGAAACAATAGTAAAGAATAAAATTGTCAGACACATAGAAAAACATAAACTCTTGAGCAATAGTCAACATGGTTTCTGTAAAGGGAAATCGTGTCTTACTAATCTATTAGAGTTCTTTGAAGGGGTCAACAAACATGTGGACAAGGGGGATCCGGTGGACATAGTGTACTTAGATTTCCAGAAAGCCTTTGACAAGGTCCCTCACCAAAGGCTCTTACGTAAATTAAGCTGTCATGGGATAAAAGGGAAGGTCCTTTCATGGATTGAGAACTGGTTAAAGGACAGGGAACAAAGGGTAGGAATTAATGGTAAATTCTCAGAATGGAGAGGGGTAACTAGTGGTGTTCCCCAAGGGTCAGTCCTAGGACCAATCCTATTCAATTTATTCATAAATGATCTGGAGAAAGGGGTAAACAGTGAGGTGGCAAAGTTTGCAGATGACACTAAACTACTCAAGATAGTTAAGACCAAAGCAGATTGTGAAGAACTTCAAAAAGATCTCACAAAACTAAGTGATTGGGCAACAAAATGGCAAATGAAATTTAATGTGGATAAATGTAAAGTAATGCACATTGGAAAAAATAACCCCAACTATACATACAACATGATGGGGGCTAATTTAGCTACAACGAGTCAGGAAAAAGATCTTGGAGTTATCGTGGATAGTTCTCTGAAGATGTCCACGCAGTGTGCAGAGGCGGTCAAAAAAGCAAACAGGATGTTAGGAATCATTAAAAAGGGGATAGAGAATAAGACTGAGAATATATTACTGCCCTTATATAAATCCATGGTACGCCCACATCTCAAATACTGTGTACAGATGTGGTCTCCTCACCTCAAAAAAGATATTCTAGCACTAGAAAAGGTTCAGAAAAGAGCAACTAAAATGATTAGGGGTTTAGAGAGGGTCCCATATGAGGAAAGATTAAAGAGGCTAGGACTCTTCAGTTTGGAAAAGAGGAGACTAAGGGGGGACATGATAGAGGTATATAAAATCATGAGTGATGTTGAGAAAGTGGATAAGGAAAAGTTATTTACTTATTCCCATAATACAAGAACTAGGGGTCACCAAATGAAATTAATAGGCAGCAGGTTTAAAACAAATAAAAGGAAGTTCTTCTTCACGCAGCGCTCAGTCAACTTGTGGAACTCCTTACCTGAGGAGGTTGTGAAGGCTAGGACTATAACAATGTTTAAAAGGGGACTGGATAAATTCATGGTGGCTAAGTCCATAAATGGCTATTAGCCAGGATGGGTAAGAATGGTGTCCCTAGCCTCTGTTCGTCAGAGGATGGAGATGGATGGCAGGAGAGAGTTCACTTGTTCATTGCCTGTTAGGTTCACTCTCTCAGGGGCACCTGGCATTGGCCACTGTCGGTAGACAGATACTGGGCTAGATGGACCTTTGGTCTGACCCGGTACGGCCTTTCTTATGTTCTTATGTTCTTATGTTTGATAAATAAATTCATGGCTTAAAAGGCCAGAAATGAATATTGAGATCATCTAGTCTGACCTCTTACTTAACATGGGCCATAGGACATTCCTGAGTGAATTCCTGTTTGTAGTGGAGCATATGTTTTAGCAAAACCTCCAATCTTGTTTAAAAATTTTCAGTGAAGGAGAATACACCTTAGTAAATTCTTCCCTCGCTGTTATAAATTTGCACCTTATTTCCAGTCTAATTTTTTCTAGCTTTCACTTCGAGACATTGGATTTTGTTATACCTTTGTCTGCTACACTGAAGAACCCATTATTATCAAATTTCTGTTCCATGTAAATAACTATAGACCATGATCAAGTCACCCCCTAACCTGCTGTTTGGTAAACTACGTAGATTGAGTTCCTTCGGTCCATCTCTATGAGACATGTTTTCTAATCCTTTAATTATTCTGGTAGCTCTTCACTGAACCATCTCCAACTTTTTCAACAACCTCCCCAAACTGTGGACACCACAACTGGACACAGGATTCCATCAGTAGTCACACCAATGCCATATGCTGAGGTAGTATAACTAAAGCTGACCGAGAGACAACCATTCCCTTTTGCTACAACTTTCAAGGATTCATAATCTGTTGTCAGATCACAATGAAACAAAAACAAAGTCTTTTTGAACACTTTTTTTTCTGTGAAAATATAATTGTTTAAAAACAGCTGGCTTTTGGATCTAAAGCTAAGATTTTTGATTCAGCGAGGGTGGGTGTGGGTATGTCTGTGCTGGTGATAGCACTGGTCAGGGATGTGATAGCCCCACATTCAAGTACCCACACTGCCTGTTTCAGACAAGAGCTTTTTGTCTTAGGTAACTCTGAATCAAGTAGATTAGGTACTTGAATATGGTTTTTCTACATCCCAAGCAAGTGCCTTAACCAACAGCTATAAATTGTGCTCATGTCTCTTATTCGCTTTCTTTCGCCACACCTTTTGACAAAAATGTAGCATTCCAGTTTCAGCAAAATTTCACTTAATCAAAAATGTTTGCTGCACTCCAAATATAACCCTCCCTATTCCTAATTTATATTCCTGTTTATGCATCCAAGGATTGCATGAGCCCTTTTGGCCTCAATAACACACTGAAAGTTCATGTTGAGCTAATTATCCATCAGGAACTCCCAACTCTTTTTCATCCACTGCTTCCCAGGATAGAGTCTCACATCCTGTAGGTATGGCAAGCATTCCTGGTTCTTAGATGTATGACTTTATATTTGGCCATGTGAAAATGCATACTGTTTGCTTGCACCCAACTTACCAAGTGATTCAGATTTCTCATTATCAGTGGCTTGTTTTCTTCATTATTAGCCATCCCCCCAATTTTTGTGTCATCTGCAAATTGATTGGTAGTAATTTAATGTTTTCTTCTAGGTCATTGATGAAAATGTTAAATAGTGTAGGGCCAAGAATCAATCTCTATGGGACTCCACTGGAAACACACATGCTCAGTGATGATTTCCTGTTTTATTTGAAATCTATCCTGAAGCCGTTTTTAACCCATTTAATGTGTACCATTTTGATTTTGCATGGTTCAACTTTTTTAATCAACATGTTGTGTAGTACCTAGTCAAATGTCCTACAGAGGTCTAAGTATATTACATCAACACTATTAGCTTTATCAAACTTGTAATGTCATAAAATACATCAAATTAGTTTGACAAGTTTGATTTGCCATACACCCATGTTGATTCACATTAATTACCCTCTTTTAATTATTTATTAATTGAGTCCCATATCAGCTGTTCAATTTTTCTTCCAAATAGAGACTGTTTCTATAGTACAAATATGTGTATGAACTTAAAGAATTCTACTTTCAGGACATGTTTGGGAAAGGAAAGCATATGTAGAGAAATGAATAATGCCTGAGTGTTGACCTGTCTTGGATCTCTCTTTATGTGCTTGAACACTGATGTTGTGTCAGTTCCTGCAGTTACATTAAATCAGAAATTAAGTATATTGGAGACGGGGAATGACAAACCAGCCTCTCACCAAAGAGAAAAAGAGAGAGAGAGAGAATAATCATGCCCCTGAACAGATGGGCAAAAAGGGAAAGTGTTTAGAAACTGGACATTTTTTATATCATAGTGGGAAAACTACAAATTTGCAACTTCATTAAGAGGAAAACCATATAAGAACAGCTACACTATGAGCTGTAATGGGTAAAGACCACCATATTCTCCAACAGCATCTGGCTATGTCAGCAGTAAACTGAGAAGACCACGTCAAATCCTAGAAGTGCCCTGAAAGCATCTTAACCCCACAAAAATGTCATATATGAAACATATCATTTCAACAAGTGTAATGACTAATCTGGAGAAACAACTGAGCAAAATGCCTGACTATAAAATTTTAAAAGATGAACTAATTTGTGCTAGATTGATAATTGGGATGAAAGATGCAGGAGCTTCAATAATAATGCTTACACAGCCCGTGCTACCTCTACCCAGAGCTATAGACATGAGTCAAAGTATTGAACAAGCTCACATCTAAATGTAGAGCATAAGTAGAACAGAATCAGAGATCATTCGCCAAGTGGCACAAGGACAAATACATCAAAATTCATGCAAAAGCAAATGTACAAATACAAAGCAGAGAAGATAAACAAAATTCAAAAGAAGACATATGGGTACGATGAAGAAAAACATAACGGAAAATGCTCTTAATATGGGTCAGATGCAATAACTGTCACAAAAGAAATCATTATGCTACAGCTTGAAACAACAACAATCAAAGAAAAAATGCACAATATTGAGGAAGCAGCGACTTGGAAGATGAAATTTTGCATGTATGTGACATTAATGCAGAGCAAACCAGAAAGAACAAGTAGTTTATAAAACTTAGACTAGCCACAGATGTAAAGACAAGGCAGTAACACACAAACAAACAGGAAACTGAATGCCAAATAAACAGTGGAGTATCATTGAATTTGCTTGGCTACAAAAATTTCAGCATTATGCAAGAGAAATTGCAACCAAGCAAAACCAAATTAAAATGATCATTTGACACAATCAAAATACAACTAGGACAATGTAAATTATATGCAGAATACCTAGAAAATGGAAACAGGCTGAAATTCTAGGTAGCACAGACAACACAGAAACCACTGCTTTCATCTAAAACAAATGAATCCATGAACCTAGTGACACTACAGTTGGGACAAACTATTCAGACAAAAACACACACGCAAACAAGCATATCCTGTGCAGACAACATACTGTGACATCCCATCAGCAAAGCTGCTAAAAATTACCAGGATGTTTCTGAAGGACTAGGATGTCTTTCAGGAATGTTACACCTGGAAATAAATAAAACATTTTAGCCAATAGAAATTCCTGCATTAAGAGGGGGGACATGGGAGTGATAAAGCAAATGGAAAAAGAAGGCATCATTGCTAAAGTCACAGAGCCCACAAGTTGGATAAACAGCACTGTAGACCTGACGCCAAGCAAGCTGAACATTTGCATAGACCCAAGAAACATAAAAAGCACTAAAAACAGCTCACTGCCATATGCCTACAATTGTAGAAATATTATCTGATTTGGCAAAAGAAAAAATGTTCTCTGTACTTAATGCCAAAAAAAGATATTTGCAAGTGCAATTGAATAAGGAAAGTAACTACTTTACCATATATTAGACACCAGCAGGTATTACAGATGGTTGATAATGCAATATGGGATCAAATCTGCAGTGGAAGAATATCAACATCTCCAACAATATATAACAACAGGACTCATCACAACCGATGAGATTCTGGCATACAGATTCAGAGACAGCATGACAGAAGCTATGGCAGATCATGATGAGAACCTAATCTGTCAGTTAGAAAGAGCCATGGAAGTAAATGTAAATTAAATAAAAGCAAGCTAAAATTTCCATTGAGTGCAGTATCACACTTGGGACACTTGATGAATTCCCCTCCCTTCAAGGGTTATAACCTGATCCCTAAATGTTAAAAGCAATCCAACAGATATCTACATCTAAATACATTAAATCAGATCAGAGACTGTTATCATTTGTAAACTATCTGACAACAAAATTTTCAGGTCTGTCAGATGTGTGTGAGCCCCTGAGGACTCAAAGTTTCAGCATGCACATGGTTACCTCAATAAGATTCAGTCATCACATGTATCAAAAAGCTGGTGACCAACAATCTTATCCTGAAATACTACAATGTGAAAGAAGATGTAACTATATAAGGTGATGCCAATGAGATGGTTCTTGGGCCATCAGTCTACAAAAAGGACAATTGGTAGCTTTCACATTAAGGTCATAGCTTCAGGCAAGAAGAGACCACTGGATCATCTAGTCTGAACTCCTGTATATCACAGGCCATCAACACCACCCAACACACACACAAACCACAACAAAAATTACACCAAAATATTACAGCTATGTCCAAGGCAGAGAATAGGAGGGGTTGAAGTGTCCCAATGCCTGAGGCCTTCCTCACTGCATGCTACAGACGAAGGCACTAATGGAACAAAGATATGCCCAGACTGAAATGGAATGTCTTGTAAATAGTGTCCATATTTGAAAATTTGAACAATATGTTCACGGATGGGAAACCATTTGAGTAGAAAGTGACTATAAACCACTAGAGAGCTTTTTTAAAAAGCCACTACTAGAGCCACACAAATCCTTCAGTGTACGGAACACCACAGTTTACATGTAACCTACAAGAAAGACACTGAGATGTATGTAGCTGACACTTTATCCAGAGCAACTCTGCAGCATGAAAATAGAGCAACTTAACAAGAATATGAGATCCTCAAGCTGACAGAAATGCAGAAAACACAGAAAGACATAGAAAGTGTCAAGCAAGACAGTTATGTGCCACCTTTAAGTCAGGGGTGAGAAAGAAACCCATTACAAGTGTTCACAATCATCTTTCTATCAGGATGGCCAAACGCTAGGCAAGAAGCTCCACTTGCCTCTCAAGAATATGGGAACGATCAAGACATACTATGCATCCAAGTTAACATAATACATAAAAGTAGGTAAATCATAATACCCAGATAACTGAAAATAGAAATTTCCCCAAGAATATATTGGAGCAATTCTGGAATAAATCTGTGTCTCTGAAAAGTCAGAGATAATGTATACTGGCCAAATATGACCAAGGATATCCAAGACCTGTTGAACAGTTATGATACATGTGGGGAAATGTAGGCCAGGCAGCAAAGAGAAAGAATGAAAATTTACAGAATTTCCAACAGACCTTGGAGCAAAGTAGGAATGAACTTTTCACCACAAACCACAAACATTCCCTCATTATTGTAGACTACTATTTGGGATTCCAATAACTAGATGAACTGTCAGACACTACTGTAGAGATTATCATAGAGAAAGCAATGAAGCATTTTAGCAGGCATGGTCTCCTAAACTGAGAAGTTTCAGAAATGGATCCCCATTTATTTGCAGTGAGTTTGTGCAATTTACTTGAGAATGTGAATTCAGTGCCACAGCATGAGATCTCTGTACCACAGCCAATCAAATTGCAAAGCTGAATTGACAGTTAAAATTGCTAAGAATCTAATCAAGAATGCTGAAAAACTAAAGAAAATATATAGTGAGTCATTTTTGAATGGAGAAACATTCCCACAGAAAGCATTAATAGCACCCCGTAAAACAAGTGCTGTCAAGGCATATGCATGCTTTGGTTGATATCCCCAAGATTACTACAACCAGCAGTGGTGGAAGGAGTAACAAACACAAAGGAAGAGAAAGACACACAGAGGCCAAAGCTAAAGATGACTGAGGAGCTAAAGATCTTCCAGAGCTACAACTGGGAGACCCTGTCAAGATCTGACTATTTTGTCGGAACAAATCAAGCACTCAGAAGTGAGCTATGTGTGTTGAACAGCTAAATCTGCAATCATACAATGTAGCAATGGATTTGATATAGAAGATTTTTCAGCTGCTCTCTGTGTGCTGAAAAGCTGTTCAGCACTAGGTGCTGTCCATCGTCAATAGTGCTGATCTATCACTATTAGCTGAAGGAGGGAGAGATAGAGATTTCGGTTTATGTAAATTGGTGAAATTGGAGTGGTAACAGTGAAACACAGTGATAAGGTGCATATAAATATTTAATTTGTTTGGTAATTATAAAGATTTAAATAGTTAATGAAGTTAGTATTAAGTGGTCATAGTGAAGGAAAACAAAATGGGGGCTGCCGGAAATCAGAGCTTTGAAAACCAAAATGACAGTCTCAGAATAGTCTGACCAATGGCAATCAGGGTGAAATAAAGGTAATTCCAAACACTGAAAGGGAAGGGTCTGTCAGCTAGAACACGGATCTTCAAACAGGTCCAGCTCTAAATGTGCAGGTTTTCAATCCAGTCCACATTCCAAAGGGCTTGAAGCTGATTGATAGGTCAACTATATATAAGACAGAGAGCTGACAAGTGTCAGTCAGTCCATGTCATTTGAGTGGAAGGCACCAGAGCATTTGAGAAGAATGGCAGAGTCATCCTTGGAAGAGAAGATTGAGAAGAACATCTAAAAGAGCTGAAACACTTGAAGAACAGAGCTGAACCCAACAACAGGAGACAGAGCAGAAAGACCACTTAGAGGGACTAGAAGATATCAGAGTAAATAAGCATGATGATTTTAATAGAAAACTCCCATTGAAGTGTGTATGTGTATGTCTGAGTTAATAAAGGTGGATGTCTGTGTATGTTTAAAGTTTAATGTTTTAATGCTAGGCTGTCAGCATTCTGCACGTGACTAGCCATTGCATGCAGAATTTAACCCCTTAATGCTGTGTTTAATTGTGTAATTGCATACCTACTGGATATTTGAATATGCATATGTATTGATAGAGTTTGTGTTCTAATTTATGTATGTTTTTTTAAAAAGGTTTATGGTTTATTATTTTGGTATACGTATTTAGACTTATTATAGTAGGGTATATTATGTGTTAAATAAATGCTATTTTATTTTTGAAGAAATGACTGCCTAAATGTTAATCCTTTGAGCAGAAGACTGTATCTTCTTATCTTCTGAACTGAACTAGTCTGTTCTAAGGCATCCTCTGGTAAAACCGGGGCTATTCCTCTATGGTAGATCACATCCTGTTACATCCTGAAATAGACCAAACTGACAACTGGGTTGTTAGGGTAGAAAGGCCATTGTGAGATGCCTTAGGTCTGAATTTTGGGGTAACAGATTGGCATATATTTTATTGAAACATCAAATACAAGATAAAAACACTTACAGAGGAGGGTGAAATATGCATTCCTCTGTGAGTTGATCAGCAGGACATGGAAGGAACACAGGCTGACAAATGACTGATAGATATCAGAACAGACTCTCAAAATACTAAAATACCACATCACCAAGGGAACCAAGTTTCCTGTTATCACAAGAAAGTATTTCACTAGCTGCAACTCAAACTACCTGCAAGGTATATGTAACACTTTGTACAATGGTAAGGCATGAAATAACAACCTTCCCAAATAGTTTAATTGACAAGCAAGTTAAGAAATTAAGAGAGATAGAGAGGGAGAGAGAGAGACATGATGTTAAGTTATAGATGAGGATATAGACTTTCTGAGAATGTAATAGAATGTTTAAGTATGTAAGCAGGTTATAGGATTCATGTTAAATGTTGCTATAAAAATATGTGATCAAAGGAATGATACAATAAATAGGCTCTGATGAGGGGGTGTTATATTATGATTTATGTATAATTGACTAGACAACTTTTCTTTCAGGAATTGTTTGATGAGACAGAACTTCATATATGGAAAAAGGAATAAAGAGTGAATGTTTCACTGCCTTGGCTGTCTCTTTTCATGCTTGAACACTGAACAACTCCCTATATGGCAGTTTTGAGGCACTAGATTTGTAGGTACAATGGCTCCTCCTTCACAAGGCCCTGGGTTGGTGTGTAGATTAGAATTAGCTGAAACATGAGATTTCTGGTTCATGGGAAATTTCGCATTTTTGAAATTTGGTTTCATTCTGACACAGTGTTTCTGCCCAGAGCCAGGATAACTGCTGAATGAATTTGACATTTTTGTAATTTTCATGGCTGCTAATAGCTGGTCCTGGGTTCCTGGGCTGAGGACAGTTCTGGACTCTCATTTCCAGGACAGACTGTTTGGAAATTATGAAAGCCCTGACATAGCATGTGTGCCATGGGGCCTGGAAGACTGGTGTGCCTGATCCTGGGACAGTCCACACAGTGGGGTGTTCTCTGTCTCTTGAGCTCCCATTGCTGGGGGGACAGAGAGTCAAGGTGCTCTGCTGACCCTCTGGGAAAGCTTTTGTCAATTTCACAGGCAGAAAGAGACGTTGACAATAGCCTTCCAGGCAAGCAAAGAAGGAGCCATCATTTTGATTTTCCCAGTGGAAAATTTATTTTTTTTCAGCAAAATTTTTCTTGTGGAAAATGGTCTTATGGAGAAGGCATTTTTCCAGTAAATTATTCCAAGAAAAACATTTAACCAGCTCTAAAGTAGACACCTTCTGCAGTCACAGCTTCATAAAAGCCTCTCTCCTCCCTGTCTATGTTAGTAGTCTCACCACAAGGGTAAATTGTTTGGGGGCTTACAGCATTTCCCTACACCTGGTGAATTCCACCCCAAATTAATCCTTAAAAAGAAGCTGTGCCTTGGACCTGTCTAATTTTACCATTTTAATGGACTTTACATGCAGAGTAAATATAAAATGTCAAATGGTGTAGTAAATAGGTTTTGTCTCCATAGCTACCTTTAAGTGGCAGTGAGCACATTGGCGGCTCATAGCATCACCTTTAGACAAAAAGCACAAAATAAAATCTAAATTTACCAAATCTACATAGGTTTGCATAGAGGATGATACTGTACTTTATTTTTAAAAGGATAGTCCAATGCTTTGAATTATTTGCAAAGAATATTTGTATAAAGATGAAGGTGCTTATATGGTTTTCTAGTCAGAAGAATTATTGTGAAAAGATGGGGACAGGTTTCATGCACATTAAACATCCCTTCTGTGCATTTCTAATATTCCTATTTCAACATACCCTATACCTTGTTGAATGATGTTCTTTCTTCCATCACGTAATATGGAAGTCCAGACTGGCAGCTGTTTCTCTTAAAAGTTTGTAAATGTTGACATCACATACAATTTAGTTGGGTTGCTATAGAGATCTCTACAGGGACACAAAAATAAAAGGAGGAAAAATTAATCTGCCTTGTAGTCTAGTTTCCTAGAGTGCACCTCCTATGGGGAGAATGCAATAATTAAGTCTTGTTTACTGTGTTTTCCCTTAAACCTTTGATGTTACTGATGATATCATCATTGTTTGATATTTTTTCAGGTGTGGAAAACAACAAAAATAATTGCCTTAATCTTTACAACTGACAGATGCATTTTGAGCTGCACCACAGATTTTTTTTTCTCTGTAGCAGCTGGACGTTTCCTATTCTTTCTTCCTATTGTATCAGTGAACCTACTTTGTGGGAGGGTAAATTACCGCAATCCACAGGTCTGGATTTTATATGTGGTGCATGTAATAGACAGAATAAAGGGATTTTTTCTTAAATTAAGGTAACCCTTCCCTCTTGCAGAATGACAGCAGGGAAAAAAAATATTTTCATCACCAGGAGATGTGGCTAAGGAAAGCTTTAGCATACACTTTTTCTAACATATAGTATTAAATTCTAACCAGTGGTAATAGACTAATCAAGCAAGATAATATATGAATAACCAAATTGTTTATTAGTCTGTATTAAATAAGTATTTTAATTTATCTTTATTATAGGCTATAGTACTGTACCACCAGAAATCTATGAACAGCATTGATTCTGTACTCCAGTTTCTTTAGTACTAGCCAGGGATTTGCAATATGAACTTTACTCATACATAAGTATTTGATCCAGACATTAAGGGATGGATTAATTACTAGTTTACCTATGTACATGTACTGCATATTCACTTTTATGTAAATTCCACAAGTTTTATCAAATGAATATTGGAAATATCTGAAGGCTAATGTACCCCAAAAGGATGAGACTAGATACTGCAACTTAAGTGGAGCTGGGACAACATATGCTATTTGGAAAGGAGCACAGGAAAAGATTTCATTTAATGATGTGGCATTTTTTTTCTGTCTACTGCACAAAATAGTTTTGTTGGTTCATATTAGTCAGGAACAATTTATATGCAGTATGTGGCACATGCAATATGGGAGAACTAGTTTATCACAGTTTCCTTATCTTGATGCTCTTGATAGTGTCAATTCTGCTGTCCCCACATCATGTGCTTTTGGTGCAACTGCACACTCTCAGGTGATAGGACAAGGGGGCATATTCTAAATCCTCACTTGTCAAAATGAGAAAAATCAATTTTCTCTTCCGTAATGACAAAATTGCAAGTGCAGGTCAAGGTGGGTGATATAATATATTTTATTGGCCAACTTCTGTTGGTGGGAGAGACAAGATTTCAAGCTTACATAGTGCAGCTTTTCAGGTCTGGGAAACGTACTCAATGTCACAGTTAAATACAAGGGTGAACAGATTGAGATTAGAGAGACAAGGAAGAGTTGTGAATGCCAAGCCCTAGGGAGACCTGTTCCCAGTAGAAAGACCTTGCTAAACAGTGGCAGGAGCTCCAGATCACATTGGAACTCTGTGCTGCTCCAGAGACGATCTGCAGTGTTTCATCTCTGCCCAGAGAAGGAACCCTTCGCCGAGTGATAGCAAGAGGCCTTACTCCAAAGTTGGGGGGGGGGTCTCACATTGAGAGAACCTCACTTATGAGTAGCCTGAATGGAGGAGGCAGACAGGCTAAATTTAACTCCCCCCTCCCCTGGCCCACACACAGTATAGGGAGGATGACTAATTGCTGCTAGTGACTTAAAGCATTTGATCAGAGTAGGGCCTACACCAGGCTTCTATAGTTGTGCTAGTGGTGTGCTGGCTGTACCAGATTTTCAAATATAACAATTCCTGCAGCACCTCATCCCCAACTATCTTGGAGGAATAACGATGGGTTTTTACTGATGTTACATCTTTCTATGATGGATTCAATTTTCTTTTTACTACTTACCTTTTAGTTTTGTACATGTGAAGGGGTTTTTTTATCAGATAGAACAAACATTGGAAATACAGTCTGACATTCTATATGTACAGAACACTGAACAACTATATGTACTGAACAACTCTCTTCCTATTAAGAATTCAAAGTATTAAAAACAAAAAAGCAAAAACCATATAATACAAACTGTCAAGGCTGACATGGATACATCTCAATGCAGTCTCAACCTTAACGATTTCCACATATCCACGTGCACGTAGCTCCTCTTAAGCAACTCAAATTATTAGGGGATTTGTGCTGTGAAGCTGTATTTTCATTGTTATCACTGATGTCTAACTACTACTGGCTTCTTTGGGAATACTAGCAACACACAGAATGAGGGATCTGACCCTCTATGTTCTTATCCAGCTTTAATTATTTTGTTGCCCCAACTCTGTGCTGAATTTGAGGTGTCCTTCACATGCAGATCAAGCTCAGCCATATTGCATCTTGTTCAGATGTGAATGTGTCAGGCTATCATTTTAAATATATAGTTAATATGACTTTAAAATATAGTTAAAATGACTTACACATTAGTACTTTATTATACATTTTATGAAAGTCAAGAGACTAGGGAATTAATTTTGATTTTTTTTCTTAAAAATAACTCTCATGAAATGCAATAGGAAAATTACACATGAACATTTTTGTGTTTGCTCAGATTAAATTAAACAACATGAGAAAAAAATGAAAATGCTAATGAAATAAGCTGCTGGGCTCTGATAAGTGACTCTGAGCAACTTCAAATGTTTCCATTAGAGTAAATCACTGTACTCTACACTGTTGACATGTGTTATCTATTCAGCCACTGCAATATGGTGAACATTTTGTGCCATGGCATGTTGTGCTGGTCTGTAGAAACCATAAGTCATTGTTTCTCTAAAAACAATAGAAACCAAAAGTTCAAAGTTGCTCTAGAGTGACTGTGTTATCTTCTGACAATGCTAAGGATGGTATGTATACTCACTGTGGCTCTGTAAGTATTTGGTGTTATTTACATCATATTTTCTAATTACTAATTAGAGATTAGTAAATAGTGTCTAAAAATGACCAACACAAAGCCAGTAGAACAAAAACAGCAGAAAGGAGTAGTGAATTAATGGTATAAATTGAAAAAGCTAATGCTGAAACACAAATGACAAAAGAAAGCTAAAATTCTTTTCAGCTTATTAAGGTAAAATACAAAATTAGATTTCATATTTCATAGCTGATTATATTGTACTGAATGTTTGGGCATCAACTAAGGTGCTATAAAATCCAAACCCACTCACGTATATAGTATTTGAGCAATCTGAACTCAGATATTACGCACGGATTTTGAATCAGCCTTACTTGATGTTAATCGAAAGCTAGGTCATTGAAATTAATTTATCCCTTTTCCCAATTAGGTCTTGCTTCCCAGAAAGTTCCAACACCTACACCTGAATCCTATTAGTTACTGGCAATTAGAATTTACATCATATGAGTACAGTTGTATGTTATGACTATAACCTTATGTTTTATCATTAGTATTTAACCCTTAAACAGCCACTGGCTCTAGTAATCACTATGCTTCTGCTTACACAAATGTTAATTCAGCCCCTGAGCTTTTAAAGCCTTCCTAATTAATATGGAAATTTATTAATCAACCCCAGACTCAATTACTGGTCATAATCACTGAGGATTAGGTGGATAATTTGACTACTGAAAGACAGCAGTATCATTTGGAAAGGGACTGCAGGTTTATTAGGTAGAACAATCAAAGTGGTCTAAATGATAGAAACCAAAAAGCATAACAGCGGAATAGGAATGTTCACATCTAGAGTTCTGCTTGGTCTTAGTGAAATGACTGGTGATGAGTTCATTCTTTCCCTAACATGCAGGTAGTTAACTATGAAGTCTTCATCTGTGTGATCAGAATTTTTGCCACTAGCCTTTTGTTGAGGAACTGACTCATACAATGAAATAGCAACAGTTATATCAGGTAAACTCAGTGACTGTAACCACTTTTAACCTGGGTTTAGATTTGGTTTGCGTCATCAGAAGGTATTGGAGAATCTAGCCTGTTAACTGTATAAATGCTCCATTTTTTAATTATATATTTCATTTAGACAGTGATTGCCAGGATTCTTTTTGTTACTGTTTTTTTCACCCAGTTCTTTGGCTGTTTCTAGATCTCCATGAATTTTACAAATTAACTTCCAGTAATTCAGTGGATTCATTAGTTAATGCCCCTTAGACTCAGTGGATGAATATCAAATGGAATTGCTAATTTATATTTAGTCAGATTTTGTAAGATTCTTGTGCTTACTTTTTTTTATCATCAACTATAAGGATAAGGTCTTGTTTTGATTCCCAAAGGTACACACACCCTTCCCCCATTTTTTTCTTATAAAAAGCAGATTTTAAAAAGCTGTTCAAGAGCTGAGTCATTTTAGCACCCTTGTTGCTATTGTAACCCTCATTAATTAAAGGCTGAATTTCTTTCTAATATAGTGAATTTTGATTTATATATTTTGGAAAAGCAAGTATTAAACTATTCAAAATAGCTACATTTACAATAGTATTTTGGTATATCTCATTCTAAGCACAGGGAATAACACAACTACTATGATAACATCTCATATACAACATAATACATGTGGGTTTTCTAACTGTTTAACTGTACCTCTTTTTACCTTGGTATACTTCTAAAATCCTCTTTTTTATTGTCTTTAAACTCAGTGTCTGATATTAATTCATTCTGCTGATATGACATATGTTAAGTAGGGATAGTTTGAGAGCAGAGGGACATGGAAAATTGAGATACCCTGCATTCCTCTTATTTATTATCACAGTACCCAAAGAATCAGGGTCAGGAATCGATCATGGTTAGTGTTGTACAAACATATGCAAAGACATTGTTGGGTGAAAAACATAGTCCACACCAGTTACTCAGCTTAACTAGTTGAAAGCTTTAATAAGAAAGTTGTTAGATAATATATTATCACCTGAATCAAGCATAAAGCATAACTAAAGTGGATAGCTCATGATAACATAATGATCAGTTACTCAGTCTTGGGGTACAGGTAGGCTGTTTCTGTCATCATCTAGTCCAGGGGCGGGCAAACTTTTTGGCCTAAGGGCCACATTGGGGTTCCAATGCTGTATGGAGGGCTGGGTAAGGAAGGCTGTGCCTCCCAAAACAGGCTAGCCCCCGCCCCCTAACCGCCCCCTCCCACTTGCCACTCCCTGACTGCCCTCCTCCGAACCCCTGACCCATCCAACCGCCCCTGCACCTTGTTCCCTAACTGCCCCCTCCCAGGAGCTCCTGCCCCTATCCGCCCCCCTGGGGACCTCACCCCCTATCCAACCCCCCCATTCCCTGTCCCCTGACTGCCCCAACTCCTATCCACACCCCCACCTCCTGACAGGCCCCTCAGGACTCCCATGCCTATCCAACCCCCCCATTACCGCCCCTCACAGAACATCTGCCCCATCCAACCACCCCCTGCTCCCCGTCCCCTGACTGCCCCCTGGAACCTCCTGCCCCTTATCCAACCCCCACACACACACTCCCCACCCCCTTACCAGGATGCTCAGAGCAGCAGGACTGACAGCTGCACCACCTAGCTGGAGCCAGCCATGGCCCAGCAGGGGCTTGCAGCCCCACTGCCCAGAGCACTGGTGGCACGGTGAGCTGAGGCTGTGGGGGAGAGGGGACAGCAGGGAAGGAGCCGGGGTCCAGCATCCCCAGCTGGGAGCTCCCAATTTGTTAAACATATCCTTTATATCTTGTCTCGTAACATCACACAGGTACAGATTATTAAACACACTAACCCAAAATACTTGTATCTGATACATTTTTACTTATCCTGTTAAAAATCTAATTGGGACTGCCTTATTTATCTTATTTTAGACATTACTATCCTTCTCCTTACTCAATTCAGCTGAGTTTTCATTGCTTTCATGTATTTAATTATTTTTTACAATTGACTTATTCTTACTTGTTTATGTTTTGTGGTCTGGGAGTTCTGTTCAGCCATTATCCATCCTTCCTAGTCTTTTTTTACCGGGAGGTCTGTGCCTCACTTGTAAATCTCACATTTGTCTGGTTTGCTTTGGTCTTGTTATCTACACATAGCAAGTATCCACTGTAGATGAGACACAAGCCAATTTTTTTTTTATTTTTGCAACCTTTAAAATTGTTAGCGGAGTTTTAAAAGCTGTGTCAACAAGACACATACCAAAAACAAGAAAGTTCCCTTTTACATTTTCTTATAGCACTACTAAAAATATATCTATGGTTAAAATTATGTAATGCATGCTTATCTAACACAGTTCATTATACATTACTTTACAACATGGTTCCTCCTCCAAACAGTTTACCATTTAAGAGGGCAAGTGACCTTGGGAGAGGATTACACAATCAAATATATACATTTTTACATACAACTTTTATAATTATAAATAGATAAACAAAGCACTGACTGCCCAATTGCTCCCTCAATTTAACCATCAATCAGGCACAAGTAGGTCCCCAGGAGAGATCAAAATGAGACGATTGTGCCCTCATGGATTAATTCAAGGACGGGTGTGTCATTAAAAAGTGGCAACATAGAAGACTGCAGAGAGGCCCAGTTTCAAAATGAGACTTGGTCATTGTGAGGCAGAGAGTTACAACACCTGACTTTTAGGGGCCTAAAAAATTACAGGAATCCACAAAATTACAGGATCCACAAAATCTGAGCTAGGCACTTAGGCTTCTGTTATCTTACTTTAGATGGCATATATGTGCCAAAGGTGTTAACTTAACCTGGTTATGGTCCAGCATTAAACGGTGTTAAGCAAGATTCAGGATTTGGTATACAGAGACCTCAGCCTGCTTAGTCTCATGGCAAACACACAATTAAAAACCCTTTTAATCTTTCTTTAAAGATTAAAAAAGGAGGAAAAACATTTGAAAGGAAAATTATTAAATAAGGCTTTTATTTCAACAACACCCTTGTTACCTTTCCCTTTAGCTGGAGAGAGTGTAAAGAAGGTGAAATAAACCCTTGTTTGAAAGTCTTTTAGAGGGTATCAAACATGGTAATAATAGTCCTTTGGGGGATAGAGAAGAAGTTAGTTGAGAGGAGTTTGAGCTGCTGTTATAAAAGTCTGATCTCGTTTTATCCCTGGTAGTGTTTGGGACTCAGTGGAGCTGTTATTATCTGGGTCCCTCTCTCTGGCCTGGTCTGGTCAGGACATCTCCGATGATCAGGATGACAAAGACCTGGAGTGCCAGGAAATGGTTGGGCTGGTAGTCATGATGATGAAGCTCTCTCCAGTAGCCAATATTTGTTCTCCTCAAATTCTCTTTCTTTAAGGATCCACAAAGGGAATGATAGGGAGAATAGCCCATTCCCTAATTATTTTGTCCATCAATTAGGCCTAGTTTCAGATACACCAATTTTGGTTCACTAATTTTTGGCTCCACACTATTCTTGTTTGCCAGACATTATTTTAACACAATCCTTAAATTATATTAGTAGGTTTTTTTTGTTTGTTCTAATTTAGTTTTTCTCTCTCCCCTTTTAAACCTTTCCCATTAACATTTTTTTATTAAAAGTTATTGTGACACACAAACCTTTAGATACTTTTTATAGTTAAGCTCACATGTAATAATTAGAATCACAGAACCACAGGGTTATAAGGGATCACAAAGATCATCTAGTCTATCCCCCTGCCAAAATGCAGAATTTGTTGTGTCTAAAACAGGGGTCAGCAACCTGTGGCATGCGGCTCGCTAGGGTAAGCACCCTGGCGGGCCAGGCCAGTTTGTTTACCTGCCGCGTCGGCAGGTTTGGCCGATCGCGGCTCTCACTGGCCACGGTTCGCTGTCCCAGGCCAGTGGGGGCGGCGGGAAGCGGCACAGGAAGCGGCGCGGGATGTTGTTGTCTAAACCATCCCAGAGAGAAACCTTCAGTGAAAGATCATCCGCAACTTCCCTATGTCGTTTCTTCCATTGTTCTACTGTTCTTACAGTTGGGAAGTTGTTTTTTTCTGAGATTTAAACTAAATCTGCTAAATTGTAGTTTGAAGACATTGCTCCTTGCTCTGCCATCTGTGGCAAGAGAGAACAACTTTTCTCCATCTTTTTTTATGGCAGCCTTTCAAATATTTATAGACCTCTATCATGTCTCCCCTTAGTCTCCTCTTTCCAAACTAAACATACCCATTTCCTTTATCCTTTGCTCATATGGTTTGCATTCCATCCTTTTGATCATCTTTGTTGCTCACCTCTGGATCCTTTCTGGTTTCTCTACATTCTTTCTCATTGGGCTTACAAATTTATTTTAAAACACTTCCACTACAGTGAAGGGGGAAAGATATGCACCAAATAATGGGAATGACAAAGCCCAGTAAAATAGGTAGAGAACCTCTTAAACTAACCAATGGGAGATGCTGACAAGAGAGGTGTGCCCTAAGCCCCACCTCCTCACTGAGATAGGAGCCCAAGTCTGGGTTACCAGGAGGTACATATATCTGCTGACAGTCCACAACTGAGAACCTACCTATTGGAGTCAGGTTGTTTAGGCACCAAACTTGTTTCTTGTGTGAATAAGTAAGGCAAGCACCTCACTCCACACAAAACAACCAGAGGCGGAGAGGGAAGAAGAGAAGGAGGAGGTGGTGGTGATTGTGATGGTACCCAACTTTTAACTGTTAGCTCTCAGATTCCAAAGGAGAGTTTGAGGGAGACCCACATCAGAATGTCCCTGATAAGGTCACACTGAAAGAGTATGGAAGAGGAGGTAGCTGAGGAAGGAGCCCTGCAAGACACCATTGTGAGTGAGAGAGGGTCAGAGGAGATCTCACCCGGCAGGTTGCTGAAGGAGAAATTGGCAGAGTGGTAGGAAAGGAGAAAGTCTCAAAGCTCAAGGAAAAACAAGATTTTAAGGATTATGGGCCAGATTCATAAAGCTACTGAGGCACCTAACTGAGTATTTAGGCACCTAAACCCACCATTTAGGCACCACTAAGATTCTCAAGCCCTCGCTCAGCTGCCACTTGACCCCACAGGTGCCTAGGTTGAGCATGAGCAAAACCAGATAAGTCCTTATGCTGAGTTCCTTGGAGTCATAGCACAAGCCAAATCACCAGCAGCACTGAAACAGGATTTTCAAGCTAATATGTTTTCCTATGTACCTTGCCAGTGGGGCCCAATCCTGTAGGTGTTCTCAGAGCACAGCCCAGGTGAGTGTGCTAAACACCGGGCTATAGAGTATAGGGATATAGGGTGTTTCTCAGTCTCTCTTGTTGAAGCTGTTCCACTTTGGCACAATAATTATTTATCCATTTATTTATACTCCATAACCTGGTTGTTCAATATGTCATCTGAGATGTGGGAGAGCTAAGTTCAAGTCCCTCCATGCTCCAGACGAAGCAGAGCCCAGAATGGATTCTCGGTAACCACTGTGCTATTGGCTATTCTGGGATTTCTCTCTCTGGTTTTTCATGAGAAAGGGCTAGCCTGGCTTAGACTCCTAACTCCAGGAGAGGGTTGTGGTTGAGATTCCAGAGATGAGGAGGGCCTAAGACTCAGATCAGTGGGCGTTAGGCATCTAAGTACCTTTCTGAATTGAGCCTAAGCCCTTCCCCTTATCTCAACATTTCACTTCTGACTGGCTTAGGCAGCTCCTCACTCAGCTTGCTGGCATCTGATGATCGCTTCCTTCGGTGCCTTAGGCTATGGCTACACTGCAGCTTAAGTCAATTTAAGTTATGTCCCTCGGTGGTGTGAATTAGCCACCTCCTTCAGTGACATAACTTATGCTGACTTAAGCACCATTGTGGACAGTGCTATGTTGGTGGGAGACCTTCTCCCACTGCCATAGCTACCTCTGTTCGTAGGGGCTGGAATAATTAAGCCAATGGGAGAGTTCTCATGCATCTTCTTAGAGCAGCTATACAAAGAGATTACAGAAACACAGTGGCATCAGTGCAGCTACACCACTGTAAACTCTTTAATGTATCTATACCCTAACTATCCCCATAGACAGAAAAACAGGGTACCTAACTGAAGACTGAGAATTTCAATAGGCAGCATTGTGCCTCTGGTTCAGACATTGGAATTCTAATCCCTACAGCACATAAGAACCTTTTTGAATCTGGTCCCAAATGTGAAAAGCATCAGAAAGGAGAAGAGGGCATAGAATTTAGCCAAGAGAAGATTGTTAGAAACTTTGGTGAGCACAATTTAATTGGAAAAGGCAGAAACCAGACTAGAGGGGAAGCAAGATGGGGTTGGATAAGAAAAATTCAAGGCAATGGCTGTAAACCCGGTATGACCAAAGAATATGTCATGTAATTCTCTATGTATTGATTAAAATGATTTCTGCAGCTATACTGTCTGCTGGTTAGGCATTTATTAAGAATCTGGGTGTGAAAAGGGAAGAGAGAAGGAAAGACTGATATTTCTACTAGATTCCTCTAAGAGAAGATGGAAAAGGATATTGAGCTCCTATGTTGAACAAGTCAGAGAAAGTTCTACAGTAAATTGATCTCTGGACAGGGTAAGCTATACTGTCATTTTATAATTTATGTCAATGACGTCACTTTTTATGGTTGGTTGTTTTTTTAGAGAAAACAATATAAGTGCTATATATGTACTAAGTAGTAGTAGTATTCATAATAAATTGAACATGTTTATTGTAATATGTGGAATTCCTGATGCTTCTGAAAATGATTTAGGTTGTTCTTAGAGAAAAACATCTGCGGTACAGTGAAATTAACATATACTAATGAAGAGCCAATCCTGCCTTCCTGTTCAGATGAAAAATCCATTGAAGACAACAGGAGTTTTGCCCAAGCAAGGACTGCCATTTTGGACCACAAAGTGCTACTGTTATTGATTGGCATTGGTTATTAAATGGATTCCTGTGTCCATTGGAGCATCAGAATTGCCATACTTATTTATTTAGCATGTGCATAGTCGTCTAGCCAAGCGATGGCATCTTCAGTGGCATGATGCAGTTCTTCTAGGCCACCACTGAATCTAATCAGCAGGCATTTATCAACAATGAGAGTCATCCTCTTTGTTGCACTGCAGCTGCATAAAGGGCTGTCACAAAGGCCTCAGCGACACTGCTTGGCTGCACAGAGACCTTGCCCGGTCTGGAACTTGTTCAACAGGGACCACTGGTGATGGGGCAGATCAAAACTTGTTCAACAGGGACCACTGGTGATGGGGCAGATCAAAACCAGATGGGTAAATTGTGGATTGAACAATGAGGGACTGGTTGGGAATTGTGACAGATATCCATTCCTCTTGCCAGAGTGTTTCCACCCTAACATCCAGCGTAGCAGATGAGACCATAATGGGGGATGTGATGGCAAACATGCAGCTGGTGGTTTAAAAAGGTCATAGTGCAGTGGCAAGCTTGAGTTGGCATGTACTTTCTGCTGTAACTTGACAGTGGCAATCTCTTGTCTGATATGAGGAGGAGCAACATTGTTCAGAACTGGAAGCCATGGGAGTGAAGTCGGACGCAGGGTGCTGGAGATTATATGTATAGCAGCATGTAACTGAGTGTCCACCAGTTTGTTGTGTGATTATTGACTCCAAACTGGTGTGAAGGACTCCGCCACCAAACATGGTGTGGCAAGAGCTGATGTCCTCAAACTTGGAGCACGAGCATCCAATGACGAACCTGCCAGTTTGCTGAGAAGATTGTTGCGCGTCTTAACTTTAGCTGCTGTCTTCTTCAGGTGGGCATGCAGTCTAAGGTCACACCTAGATAGACCGGTTCTACTTCATACTTTACCTTCTGACCATTCAGATAAACTTTCAGTTCCTGCGTTGCGCTGCTGAGATGAAGATGGAACAAACCGGCAACTGTATTGCCATACTGGACCATACCATTAGTCCATTCAGACCATTATCCTGGCTTGGACAGTACTAGATGCTTCAGAGAAAGGTGAAGGAAACCCTGCAGCTGGCAGTTATGGAACAATCTGCCTTCAGGAACAATTCCCTCCCAGCCACCATTAATTGGAGTCTGTCTGAAGTGTAGAAGCATGATGTATGTCTATAGCTGCTTGGAAACTAGGGGTTGGTGGGTGGGGAGGGAGGCTTGTGTGTAAGCAGAGTCAGGATGAGCCCCCCCCCCTGAATTATGAGGAGTGGGCAAGGAATTTTTAGATGTGTTTTTGCATTGGTAAACCCACTCCACTTAGCATATAACACACAGCAGCATGGGTTATTTATTTTCACGTGGAATCCCCCCCCTCTTTGTTTGTTATTGGAAGGAAAAGGAAAAAAAGGGCTATATTAATTATGTGAATGAGGAGAAACTATGAGACTTGACAGAAATGAATGACTCAACCTACATTAAATAGTACTTGCCAGACAAGGGACAGGGGTTCCAAAAACCAGGAGGGGAGAGAGGCTGGGGACTGGTGTGTGTACCTGATGGTATGGGCCCCCACCAATTGCACTTCCTCCTCTCACCACCTCTGTTAAAGCTTTAGGAGTCCATCTAGAGGCTGCTGACCTGAATTCACGTGGGGCCATGTGGCAGGGGGGCTCTCCTACAAGTTTTGAAATCACTAAAAGAGCTAAGCTTATAGAAGCAGAGATCTGTGTGTGTTAAGTGGTGGGAGAGCCTGAAGATCTATCACCAAGCAGCTGAGCGGAGCCCGCCGTCGCTGCGCACGAGGAGCCCATGGAGGAGTGAGTGTGTGTGTGTGCGGTTGGGTGGGGGGGGGCTCTGGGTTGGTCTGCTGTCTGCTGGAGCTGCTGGGGGGGGTGGTGGAGTGCCAGTGTGAAGTGAACAGCACAGCAGAACCACGGGCAGGGGGCCCTGGCCCCTGGCCCCCCCGGGTGTCCCTAGCACCCCTAGTGTGTGCCCCATTCCACCCAAACTCTGCAGATAAACTTTTGAACTCTGGGGGGCACTGAGACCGAGACTTGAGACTTGGGTTGTTGTTTGGGGGGGTGATTGGACCCCAACCCTAAGGACAGTGCCAAATGTAGGGGAGGGGGTTTGCTTATGGTTTGTGTATAGTCCTGTTTGTGGTGTCTCTCGTGATGCCACATTGTTTCCTCCTTTATTAAAAAAGGATTTTGCTACACTTCTCAGACTCTTGCTTGGGGGGGGAAGTAGTGTTGCCTCTAGAGTGGTAGAGGGGTAGGGTCACTGGTGGGGGTCACTGGGTGGGGGCCTTTTGTTTTTTTTTGTTGTGTTATTGAACCTGAACCCCTGATACTGAACCTGGCAACAGGGTTACATGTGAAAACATTCATGACATATGTGTCTCCTTTTGATCAGAAACTTTACAAATTATTTTTAACTCATTTAAAAAATCTTGGGGTTATTTATTTTTTTTAAAATCCTCATTATTAAAACTAGGTATGTTTTTGTTATCCCTATGCATGGGTTTTTTGATTCAATCTTACTAACTTCTTGGCCTCAATATCTTGTGTCTGAGCTTCACAGACTAATCCTGTGTTGTGTATAAGTATTTCCCTTTGTCAGTTTTAAAATGGCTACTTCTTACATTTCTTATAACGTTCCCTTCCTCTTGTATTATAAAAAGGAGTGAAAAGAAATTCTACCTTCAGTATTGCTTCCATCTTTCAGCTGCAGATTATTTCATAATGTTTTCCATTATTTCTATGGAAATTCTCACAGCAATTATGGAATAAATGATGAAGAAATATGACACAACCTGTTCCTATTTTTAATTCCTTAGAAAACTTCAGAAAGTGTTGACGCCTAAAGTTCCTACTGGAAGATTAATGCTGGGTGTAAACCACCAATGTACTTTCTGTGCATCACTTTTCAGCCTTTTGGCTAAGATCAAATGTACATTTTGTGTAAATGCATAATAAAATGTGTACAGCACAGTCTGGTTTGAACAGGACTTTGAATGCCAACAGTAGTAATTTTGACAGTACATTTCCATTTCAGCTGGAAAACAAAATCAACCTATGACATATATCTGGAGAAAATCCACACTGTTGGTCTTGCATTCATTTTTTGAAAAGAAGCAATTACATTTCCCAATTTCAACAATAAAGCAATCTTAAAACCTCTAACTGAGACAAGTTTCAATACTATAGATCTTTTAAATGTTTAACTTTGGGGTACAATAACTTTAATTCTGTATGAGTTTATGCATTTAACATGTGCAGTATTTCTTCAAGAGGGATTTACTGGCTGCATTCTATATCCTTAGCATAAATTGGTGCACAGAAGATCTATTTAACAAGACGATTTGCTTAACACATCAGACAATCACTCTGTTTCAGCATTTAGTATGTAGGGGTTTATTCATGTAAATGGTTTTATTATTTTCAAGAGAATGTCACTGAATGTACAGAATCAGAATATATCAGCATATGCAGTACATGTATTCTGCTATATCCTGAAGTTTCCTGTACCCCTATATACCATGCTATGTTATCCCCAAATCAATCCAAAGTCATGAATAAGATTTTGACATGGAGTAGAGAGGTGGGCTGTTTTCTGATATTTGGATGGAGAGAGGTACCCTCTCCTTAAAAGGGGTTGAAAAATTTTCAGTCATTCTGTCTGCTGTGGCATCCTGCTCTTAACAAACACATGAACAATTCTAATTGAGAAACCTGTCCAATTACCCATATACTTGAGGTGGATCCCCACATATAATGCAGCAAGCTGGATCTAGTTCATCAGGTTAAGGGAAACGTCATGAGGCTAAAATGAAATCACTGAAAATGTATGTGTCTCTTATGGATGATAGGTCATTAAGATGGTATGGGTAACGGTCCCAATGTAATGAGAACATACTACTGAGTCAATACTTTTGAAATACTGAAGGGAAGTGAAAGAACCAAATGGCTATAAAATGAATAACTTTTCTTAAAATAAGTGAGAATGTTTTAATGAAAAATAATTACAAACACTTTGATACTTCAGCTGTTTACACTGCAATATATTCAGTTTGTATTCTAACAGTAATAATGGTCTTCCATGCAGCACGTATCCTAAAAAAAACACATTAGACCAAAAATATGTGACAGAGACCCTAGTATTATCTTTCAGGAATCCCAGCATTAATTGGCTCTGCCCACCTAAGCACTTTCACCTTTTAATTTATCCACCTAGGGCAGTACAATCAGTACAACAGTACAGTGTGTTGTTTTTATATTCAATTTAATGTTTTTATGGGGCTCCTAACTTTCATTGTGAAGCAGATTTTTCATTTGCAATGTGTAGCTGATCTGTGGAAGTTGTCAAAGCTAAATACTTTCATAGCATGGTACAGGTCACTCAGGGCTCTTGTATCCAGGAAGGTGTAAGAGATAGTGTTTGTTTGTTTTTTGTTGGTGAGTAAAAAATTGGGTGTGTGGTGTGTGTCCCATTTCCTCACTTCCCACCTCAGCAATCCTCATCAGCAAGTACTTGTCATCGTTTAAACTGGAATCATTGAGCTTCAAAGTTTATCACTCTTTTGAGCTAAATGGTAGCAGTTCACACCTCTGAGCTATTCTTTCAGGCTGTCAGCAAACTCAGGCACACATCCCTCCATTCATTTAAATTCAGTTCATATTTTGAAGGTTAGCATCACTATAACACTATAGTTGTTGGTCCTTATTCTGAAGTAATGTTTTAAGGTTATGTAAGTTTAATACCCCTTACACTAAATTAGACTTCCTTATACCTAATTTACCCATGTGCAAGGGAATCTAAATTGGTCTGGGCTATAGTAGATGCCTTGCCATAGTTTCACAACTTGAAGTATGTATAGATGTGTCTGTTCTTTGCTTCTTTTCTAGCCCCACAAAAGACAGGGAGGACTGCATAGGCAGGAAACCAGGGGGAAAAACCCCTCAAACTTCCATGGTAACTTTATTTCAGCTTATGCCGTCTTTGGGGATGTTGAAGGACTGAAATAGAGATATAAGTAACAATGCAGCTATGTCACTGTGAAGGATAATCTTCAGAGTAAAGCTGGGTTTAATGTAGCCTTTCACCTTTTCCCAAAATCAAACTCAATGATGGACCAAATTCCTTGCTTCCAAAGTCTCACTGAAGTCAGTGGAATTTCACCAGGAAAGAATTTGCTCCATCAGGTTTATCTGTCTCAGTGTTGAACTAATTCATTTAATTATTATGATGATACGTCACTTTGAACATATAAACCACTATATACATTCATAACCCTGGAAACCATTTGAAACTTTTCCAATCCTCTTCTCTCTTACACACACACCGAAACAAATGCCATTGTACATTTGTGATGGGGTATACAAACCTTGCACTGGGCTACAAGGGTTAAGGGGCTGCTCTGGGCTCAGCCAGCCCGGCCCCACCACACCTGCAACAGATGCACAGGCTGGAGTGAGAGTTCAAAGAAGTAGGACAGCTCACTTGGGGGCAGCCAAGGAGAGCAGACTTGAAACTTGCAGCTCCTGAGAAAAGAGCTGAGGGAAGGCAGGATGTCTCCCTACAACACCTGTCCAAAGGTCCTCCCCCTGAAGGAAGGAAGGACCTGATTTAGGGGAGACATTCTCTCACACGGACTCAGTTTATTTGTGTTAATTCCCCTTGTTTTTGTTTTACCCCTGAAGGGGAGAGATGTGGAACTACCCTGGCTGGAGGGCCAAGACATGACAGAAGGCAGTTGCCTCTCCAGGAGGGAGAGAGTTACCACAACCCATCCAACCACCAAGAGGCACCACAAGGTGAGCTGATCCTCATCACACTTTCCTGTACAGGCTGAGAACTGTGAAAAAAGAGTAGTGGTAGGAAGTGGCCCAGGAGGGCAGCTTTAAGGAGTTCCTGGGTTTGGGACACTTTTGTCACCCTCACCAGTCCCTGCACTGGAGACTGGTGAAGTGGGAGAGCCCAGGGTACTCTGCCAAAACCCCTTCTGTAGGTCAATGGGCCTAAGTCCTGACCACTAGCCGATGCTCCCCATCAGCAAAGACCGTCACAACATCTCAGACCTGAGTTGTTATTTTTTATTTATTTTTATTTATTTTTTAATGACATTTGCTTTTGGCATGGAACATCATCTCCCTACCCCAATTTTTTAGTGTACTGGCTGGATTAAGTTGATTACACTTGTGGGGTGCTGAACATAAGCTGGGTATTTAAATAGTCATCTATTTCTATTGATGTGAGAAATATGGATGGAATTCTAGGTCTCACTTTGTATTCTACCATGGATTTATGGGGTTAAATCAAATACACACTTTTGCTTTTAGGCATTTTTGTAATATTCAACATGGTGTGTAAACACAAATGGGACTTTAATTAATAAAGTGAAACCTGAATGCAAGAATAAAGTATAATTCTGTTCAATGAATTTTTTACAAAATGTTTTCTTATTTTTTCAGCTTAAATGTTTGAAACCTTTTATAAGAAACACTAGAAAATGCCAAAGATGTTTTTAGGATGTAATAAATCAGTGTTCTAATTATTTTAAGTTGCTTTCAAAGGGTATGTAACCGTAAAGAGGCAAATGCAGCCAACACTACTACCACTGTCTAATGAAGATTTCTTTGCAGCTCAAATATACAAATATGCTTTAAAACTTTCTGTCCCTCCAAAACACTTTACTTAAATTAGGGCTATGGTTAATTCACAGTAACAATGCATAATAAGGACAGAGTGTGAGTTAAGTCTCAACTGACTTAGTGTCACTGAGACTGACTGAGTGAAACTGAGTGTGTAATTAAATTTATTCAAGCAAAGAAACAAGGTACCTCTAGGTCTATGTACAATGCTAGAAAGTCATCAGTAGAGTACCACTGGTTAAGGTAATTCTAAAGTACAGAGAATCACCAGTGATTGAATGCAGAAAAACAATCCCCTTTCCGGGCTCTCAAAAATTTAGACTTCTTCTATTTTCTCAGTATGGTCACAAGAGCATAGGCACAAAAGAGGAAAATATGGACAATGAGCATTGGGCCCTTTGGAGGCATTTGTGGATAACTAAACAGGGATAAAAGACTTGTAGCATGACCATGGTTGGCCTGGATCAGCTGACTGACTGAGGCTCATAGAGCTTGGACTGTGAGACTACAAATTGCTGTGTAGATGTTCGGGCTAGGACTGGCTAAAGAACCAGCTCATGAGAGAAAGGAGGAGCTAGTGTACAGGAGTTTAGAGAGAGTGGTTGAGAGCCAGATACACCCAACAAATATTCTTTAAACTTAGGCCAATTAATGCCCCACGCCCACCTCCATTCCCAGCCTGCCTCAAAAAAACACCACCCAAGATTAAAACAAACAAACAAAGAAAAAACCCTGCAAGACTAAAACTTTATGCTGGCAGAAGTCCAGCATCAAAGTGGGGGCTATCCAGTTTATTGCACGGAATACAGCATGTATGATTACCTGCCTTGTGGGCAGGTGGTTTATGTGTGCATTTGGTCCAAGCAACTCATGGCCCTCAGAGACCGAGTACAGGCTCTTGAGGCCAGAAGCGGATGAACAGGAGTAGCTAAGGGAGACAGAGAGGTACAACAGACAATACATTCAGGAGACTGTAGAGTGGTCCCACCCCAGTCTGACAGCTTCTGTGCTGTTGTGGAGAATGAAGATCTCAGAGAATGAGAACATCAAGCTGGAGTGGAGGGAAGTGTTCCTATAGCTGGGACCCTCCTTCCTGATGATTTCATGATATCTTCTTGCACTGAGAATACCTCTCTGGGAGAGGGAACCCCAGGTATTAGGAAGATATGAGTAATTGTAATAGGGAATTTGATTATTATAAATATAGATAGTTGGGTTTGGGGTGATCGTAAGAACTGCATGGTGAATTGCCTGCCAGATGCAATGGTTGCAGACCTCTTGAGACATTTAAATAGACATATGAGCAGTGCTGGTGGGAAGTGAAATGCCTTCAAGCTGCATGGAAACTTTTTTTTTCAAAACACCATAATAGATGATCAAACTATATTTATACACCAAATAAAGAAACTGGAAGTCAAGCCTACTGAAGAAAATAGAAAGGAACATAAACTCTGGCAAGTCAGGTGTAAAAGTTTAATTAGGCAAGCCAAAAAAGAATTTGAAAAACAACTAACAAAAGACACACAAACTAACAGCTTCTTCCAATGTACTTTTTTAAAGTACATTGGAAAAAGGAAGCCTGCCAAACAATCAGTGGGGACACTGCATGATAGAGGTGTTAAAGGAGCACTCAAGAAAAAACAGGCCATTGCAGAGAAGCTAATTCTTTCCATCAATCATCATGTAGAGGATGTCAGGGAGATTCTGCCATCTGAGTCATTCTTTTAAAGTGACAAATCTAAGGAGCTGTCCCAGATGAAGGTGTCAATAGAGAAGGTTTTAGAACAAATTGATACATTAAACAGTAATAAGTCAGAAGGACCAGATGGAATTCACCCAAGAGCTCTGAAGGAATTCAAATATGAAATTACAGAACTTCTAACTGTGGCATGTAACCTATTGATCTGTAACAGATGACTGGCAGATAGACAATGTGGCCTTGATTTTTAAAAAAAATGACTCCAGAGGTGATCCTGGAAATTACAGGCCAGTAAGCCTAATGTTAGTATCTTTCAAGTTGGTTAAAACTATAGTAAAAAACAAAATGATCAGAAACATAGATGAACATGATATCTTGGGAAAGAATCAACCCAGCTTTGTAAAGGAAAGTCATGCTTATCAAGCTATTATAATTATTTGAGGGGTTCAAAAATATGTGGACTAGGGTGATCCAGTAGATATAGTGTATGAGGATGTTCAGAAAACTTTTGACAAGGTACCTCACCAAACATTATTAAGCAAAGTAAGGACTCCAGAGCTAAGAGGGAAGGTCCTCCCATGGATCAGTAACTGGTTAAAACATATGAAACAAGGGGTAGGAATAAATGGTAGTTTTGACAGTAGAGAGAGACAAATATAAGGGTCTCTACTGGGACCAGTGCTCCTCATCATTGTCATAAATGACTTGGAAAAATGGGTAAACAGTGAGATGGCAACATTTGCAGATGGTGCAAAATTACTCAACATAGTTAAGTCCAAAGCAGACTATGAAAAATTACAAAAGGGTCTCACAAAACGGGGTGACTGGGAAACAAAATGGCAGATGAAATTAAATGTTGATAAATGCAAAGTTATTCACATTGGAAAATATAACCCCAATTGCACATACAAAATGATGGGGTCTAACTTAGCTGTTCAGGAAAGGAATCTTGGAGTTATTATGGATAGTTCTATGAAAACATCTGCTCAATGTTCAGCAGCAGTCAAAAAAGCTAATAGAATGTCAGGAACCATTGGAAAAAGGATATATAAGAAGACAGAAAATTCCACAGTGAGAATCTTCACAAGATTTACAGTTGGAGGAGGTCATGTCATGGTGCAAACTGGGTCCTCACCTCAAGCTGAAACTCATTCACTGACTTCTGTCCATTGTATATAAGGTCTTCAAGTTTAACATGTAAAACTTCATATAGAAATGTGGCAGTTGTACCTTCCCTTGTACTGCTAACATGTCCTCAGAATAGAGAAGAACTTTCCAGCCTTTCTTCACTATCAGGCAAATTCTCTGGTTCTGAGTCTACTTCTCCAATAGCTACTCCCTGATTCATCCAAATAGACCTTAAGAATGCTTTAGAGATAATTTATTTAATAGTAAAATGCATTAAATGTGAAAAGATGCTGATTAAATTCAGAGATGTATCTCTGTGGGTCTTTCTATATGTAAATACACCGTGATCAAAATGTTCAAGTCTGAATGCCTGAAGTTAGAGCCCTAAATTTATGTTTAGGTCTGTCTTCCAAAGATACTGTTACAAGTGTCACTGATATTATTGGAAGTGACTGGTATTCAGGAGCCTAACTTTCCGCATTAAGGGTATGTCTACACTACAAGAGTAGTTTGATTCAACTTAACTCGAATTTGTGGAATCGACCTTACAAAGTCATCCCACACTAAGGACACTAATTCAACTTTGTGAGTCCACACTAACGGGGCAAGCGTCGACATTGGAAGCGGTGCACTGTGGGCAGCTATCCCACAGTTCCCGCAGTCCCCACTGCCCATTGGAATTCTGGGTAGAGCCCCCAATGCCTGCTGGTGGAAAAAATGTGTCGAGGGTGGTTTTGGGTAACTGTCATCATTCAACCGTCACTCCCGCCCTCCCTCCCTGAAAGCGCCGGCAGGAAATCTGTTCGCGCACTTTTCTGGTCAGTGACAGCGCAGATGTCACAGCACTGCGAGCATGGAGCCCGCTGCAATCATCGCTGCACTTATGGCTGGTGTCAACTCCTTGCACCTTATCGTCCACCTCTTCCACAGTCAGCTGCTGAGAAATCGGGCGAGGAGGCTCTGGCAGCACGGTGAGGACATGAAGTGTCAGAGTGGCACAGACCTCTCACAAAGCACGGGATCCCGCGCCGTGGAGATCATGGTGGCAATGGGTCATGTTCATGCTGTGGAACGGCGATTCTGGTCCCGGGAAACAAGCACGGACTGGTGGGACCGCATAGTGCTGCAGGTCTGGGATGAATCACAGTGGCTGCGAAACTTTCGCATGCGTAAGGGCACTTTCCTTGAACTGTGTGACTTGTTGTCCCCTGCCCTGAAGCGCAAGGACACCCGGATGCGAGCAGCCCTGACTGTGCAGAAGCGAGTGGCCATAGCCCTCTGGAAACTTGCAATGCCAGACAGCTACCGGTCAGTAGCGAACCACTTTGGTGTGGGCAAATCTACTGTGAGGGTTGCTGTGATGCAAGTAGCCCACGCAATCGTTGAGCTACTGCTCTCAAAGGTAGTGACCCTGGGAAACGTCCAGGTCGTCATAGATGGCTTCGCCGCGATGGGATTCCCAAACTGCGGTGGGGCTATAGATGGAACTCACATCCCTATCCTGGGACCGGCCCACCAGGCCAGCCAGTATATTAACAGAAAGGGCTACTTTTCAATGGTGCTGCAAGCACTGGTGGACTGGTGAGCTTTACCAACATCAACGTCGGGTGGCCGGGCAAGGTTCATGACGCGCGTGTTTTCAGGAACTCTAGTCTGTTTAGATGCCTGCAGGAAGGTAGTTTCTTCCCGGACCACAAAATAACTGTTGGGGATGTGGAGATGCCTACAGTGATCCTCGGGGACCCAGCCTACCCGCTAATGCCCTGGCTCATGAAGCCCTATACAAGCGCCCTGGACAGTGACAAAGAACTCTTCAACTACCATCTGAGCAAGTGCAGAATGGTGGTGGAGTGTGCTTTCGGACATCTCAAGGGGAGATGGAGGAGCTTACTGACTCGCTCAGATCTCAGCGAAACCAATATCCCCATTGTTATTGCAGCTTGCTGTGTGCTCCACAATCTCTGTGAGAGCAAGGGGGAGGCCTTTATGGCAGGATGGGAAGTTGAGGCAAATCGCCTAGCTGCTAATTACGCTCAGCCAGACACCCGTGCGATTAGAAGAGCCGAGCGAGATCACCCTGAGGAGGGTCACTGAGAGAGATAGAGAGCACATGCTGCGTGAAAGCCAGCACAAACCAGGGGCCTATGCTGCTATGCTCGTGGAGGCAATGCTCCCAGAGTACCTGATGATAGCCTGGCGCGGAAGAGTTTGCTACCACGGAGCAACCAATAAGGCAGCTCTCCCCAGGAACCTCATGCGTAGGCTTTTCGATTACCTCCAGGAGAGCTTCATGGAAATATCCCAAGAGGATTTCTGTTCTATCCCCATATGTATTGACCTTCTTTTCACATAGTTTATATTCCTGTTCTTTAAAAACTATTCGCGTAGCTGAAGTCACGTACCTTAGTTCGACCCTCCCTCCCCCACTTAGTGTAGACCAGGCCTATGAGTAATGTTCTGTTAATCTTCAAATACAAGTGAAAATGCATCAGTTATCCCTTTTTATGACTTGGCGGCAGATCCAATTCAAACTACATTTTTTAGAACCCCCACATAGTATCTTAACAAAACCCAATGCTTATGTTGAAGAAAGAATTTTTATTATAATTTTATTTATCTCTCTAAACAAATATAATCTCACAAAGGTGTGTGTGATGACTCCAAGCAAGATCCCCACTTCTGAAACTTCTCTTTGTGCAGAAATTCTACTGAACATAAGAACATAAGAATGGCCATACTGGGTCAGACCAAAGGTTCATCTAGCCCAGTATCCTGTCTTCCGACAGTGACCAGTGCAAGGTGCCCCAAAGGGAATGAACAGAACAGGTAATCATCAAGTGATCCATTCCCTGTGTCCCATTTCCAGCTTCTGGCAAACAGGGACATCATCCCTGCCCATCCTGGCTAATAGCCATTGATGGACCTATCCTCCATGAATTTGTCTAGTTCTTTTTTGCACCCTGTTATAGTCTTGGCTTTTACAACATGCAAGACTATAGCAGGTGTTACCCGGGGTTCTTTCAAACCAAAGCTCTTGGTAACTTTTACTCTATGCAAGGTGGTGTCAGGAAATAAATCAGGGGAGACACGGCTGTCCAACCGATAGGTGGCTGGCACAAACAGGACAACACAAGAGTGCTTTCACTTAAAGCTAAACTTTACTTAGTCTCAAGTACTAACACACATCAAGTACTAAAACACCCCCAACTCTTGATAATTACCTGAGTGTGGCCTTCGGGTGGCACAGCGGCAGTCCGTCTGCCACTGGGGACTGCAAGATGAATCCAGAGGGAGAGTCCAGTCCTGAAGAGTCTCCCTACCTCAAACTTTCCCCCTTTATTTATACATTAGTAATAGAATGACATGTCTCTTAAAGAAAACTTGTTAAGCAAGCAGGTCCAATGGTCAAGAACAAGGCTTCCTTCTGACTATTGATTAAGTGTTGTGGGTTTTTCTCAGAGTTTGCAGCCTTGAGACCCTGTTAGACACATTCCTGAGGGCACATTCTGCTCTTCTAAGATGCATGTATCAGTAGCTTCAACACAATTCTTATCAGGAAGGACATGGGGTCAAGCTGCCCTTTCTATGGCACCCAAAACCCCCTCCCCTCCTGCCTTGGTCAAGCTGAGCTTGCTGCATGGCCACTTTACAGCCTGCTGACTTGGCTGCTTTTAGGAATAAGCCATAGCAGTTTCAGGCACTTTACTGGTTTGCCAAAATCTCCCTATACGGGGTTCAAAAAAGAACTAGAAGTCAAAATGTGTATGTAGGGAAAACAGGAGTTAATAGGACACTGCTCTATGTTTTAGCACTGTTTCTATTGTATTTCTTTATAGAAAAAAGAACCTGCACTCACTCCTTACATAACACATTTGCAAAGTGTGTGTTATGTCCCACACTAGTGGTTCTTGCTCTAAAGGATAACAACATACTCCTGCTATCAGCTAATGGAGTTATTCCTTTGGCTCAACAAATGAGGCTGTACTGAAGGTTCCATGCTAATCACCCATAAAGAGTGTTTGTTTTTACACTTGCTTTGCAAAACTCCTTTTGACCATAACAGAAGTTTTTGCATAAGTAAAGGCTGCAGGATCTGGCCAGTTTTACATTGTTGTGGCTCCATTGACATGAACGGAGTTACTCCTGATTTACAATGGTGTAACTCACTGGAGAATCTGGCTGTATGTGTCTCAAGAAATACAGTGGGACATTAGGTGTGCACAAGGCCACGGTTGTGGAAAGAGTTAAATAATAGCAGGCTGACATTTTTAGTAACAAGTTCTTGACTGTTTAAGTCAGCTAATGCTAATATTTATATTGACTATGACAGTCACATAATACTGTTAAAAATTCTGCAGGAAAGCCAATCTTTTTTATGAACTGTTGATATCCTTTACTAATAGACGATTACATTAGCTCTAACTGAAACTCCTACATTTATCATTAATAATAAAAAATGAAAATATAGAGTGCGTGTGTGTGTGCGCGCATGCACGTGTGAGTGGGGAGTGAATTACCATATTCCAATCTTATTCTATATAATTTACATGCATAAATAGTATCTTGGAAGTAGAACTGCATGTATAAACATGCTAACATAAGGAATTTTAATAATATTCATCTGGCTTATCCAAGATGGAATATGTTAATTATTTGAATATTACTTGAATATCTCACATGCGTTTATTTAAAAGCATTTGATTGGAAATCATCAGTGTAAAACTCATGACCATTAAATTCCTACTGTAATGTCTCACCTTTATTGTTATTCAAGAAACATAGGGCAGCAACAAGAAAGTCGCATTTATAAAGCATTTTGTTAAAAAAGGATGGACCTGTAAAATGATCATGTCATCATTTTAAACAGCAAAATTTTTATGCATTTATGTTCCAGTTCAGCTCTTGGATGCTCATACACAGTTCTTTTTTTACCAAAACAAGGCCCATATGTGTCCATGAGCAGATGTATTCCCTCTTTTTACTGCCCATTTAAATAATTACCAGAATGAGCATTGGCATTTTAGGATGATCCAGCAAAGCAATTTTATCACCACTGCACACTCTGCTCCCTGAATTCTCATCTCTCATTCCTCTTTGCTTCCCCTTATATGCTATAGTTGCTGACCACCTACAGAATGAGGTGATTCATGCACCAGCCTAATAGATATGATCAAGGCCACTATTGTTAATAGAGCTGACAGGTGTGCCAAAAATGCATTTCGGGGAGGCACCAAAACTATTCATGAATTTGATAAAATTTGCTAAATAGTTGTGGCCAAAACTTTATTTATTTCATTTATTATTAAATTGTCATTGGTCGAGAGAGATAGTGAGAATAACTCTGTAACTTTGTGGCTAGGGCACTCATCTTAGAGGTGGGAGAGGCAAGTTCATGTTCCAGCTTCAAGGACTATATAATTATTAATACAAGGTGGACATCTTCAACAGTAGAGACTGAGGAAGACCCACATAAGAATATTGCATAGTACAGTGACTAGGTCACTCCCCTGAAATGTGAGAAACCCAAGTGGAAATACCTTCTCCACATTAAGTGGAGGAGGGTGTTGAACCTAGGCCTCTCATACCCCATATGAGTGCCTTTCCACTGAGCCAAAAGCTTATAAGGGAATGATGTCCTCCTTGTAGGCCTTTTGTGAACATAGTCCTTTAAAAACACCTGGAAACAAGATATTTCAGGTCAAATTATATGTTTTGTTCAACCCAAACCACACTTTTTCAATTCACTGATTTTTTTTAATTTTAAATTTGTTTCAACCTAACCAGCTGTTTTTCAGAACTGTCAGTGAACCAAAGAAATCAATTATTAACCCAGCTCCAATTATTAACATTCCAAGACAACAAGCTATGTTACAATGCAGTTAAGATTGAGAGTATGTATCACTAATGTAAGCGTGAAAAACATTACAGAGAGGTTGCAATTATGCATAATCCAAACATTAGAAACAGAGGAAATTCAAAGTTGAGGTTACATTTAAAAGAAAACATAATATATTAAGGTAAGAAATTCATAATTAAGGTGGTCCAAAACAATCTCAACTTTGTCCTAGGCAGACACTATGCAATAACCATACGCTTATGACTTAGGCATTTTACTGTTTGTCGTGCCAGATTATAAGAAACTGATCTTTAAAATATTAGTTGGTTTTTTTTCACATCCTTTCTCTCCCTCATACTCCATATTAACCATTTTGTTTGTTTGTTTAAATTAAAAATGTCATACATAAAAAAGGAATTCAAAAAGAGAGTGCCTCCGTGGGACATTTCTAATATTCTGAAAATATGTGCTATCAATCTTACATATTTAAAAATAAATAAAATATTAACAATAACTTTTAAGGGCAGATTCAACAATACAGCAGAGCAGCACAAAACAATGACGCACACTGGCAATTTAACCGAAGTTTACAATTCTTTTGTATTGCCACAGCAACACAAAGCAGCTGAAAACCATTTTTTTTCCATTTTTGTCCAAAACACAAAATCATTTGGAGTTTTCTGTTTGTGCTTGTTTGTTTTTTTAACAAATACAAAGTTTTGTGTAAAAGCAGACACTCTCTGCAATAGGTTTGTTTCTTCAGAAACCCAATTTTCCAATGAAAATTGTTTTTGATGGAAAAATTGTGATGTGTCCTAACGCATACTTTCCATAAATGGGAGAAGAAGGGTAGATTTTGATTGGCTTCAGAGAGAGGTAAGGGTATTTATTCCAATGTTGGTTTTGCCCATCCTCTCCAAATGCATGAAGCAGCATTGACTGGAACATCTTACCAGGCCTCCTTTGGTGGCCACATCATTTTCTGAACAATGTAAATTTTCATTTTTTTTAAAGTCTTGTGTATCTAGCCTTTCTGGTTGTACAGAAAGCCCTGAAAATGTCTAGTTAATGCCAGACTGTGATCTGTAAACAGGCAGCATGTAACTATAGTTCTAACATAAATCGAAGCAGCTCATGACTGTCAGTGGGGTGATGGTTTTGAAGCCTAAGGATGACATAAATAACAACATTGTTAATTATTTCACTTCTGACCATTGAAACTGTGGGGAGAGTGTGAAGTTTGGGACTGAATATGAAACTTCAATGACTATAAGACAACTTCTTCCTCCAACAGATAACAGAACATGTTAGCCCATTAGGTTTGTTTGTTTGTTTTATATAGCTAAGCATCAGTTGTATCCAGCTGATCATCTATACATAAAAAATATCAAATATTTGCATTGAAGGGGCACTTTTTTCTAGTATACTTTTAAATATTGCACATATGGGCTTTGACACTAATTTACTCCAGGCTAAATCAGGATAGCCTTATGGAAAACTCCTATTGAATTCAATAAGTATGAAACCAACAAGGTCCAATGGAAATTATCCTAAAAGCATATATTATTTAGTCATACCCTTTGAATAGGTTCTTTGAATAATCCTATACCAGGGATTTAAGTTCTATTGGACATTTCATTAAGGGATATCTCTATTGATGTCAATGGACTTACACTAGTGTAAAACCAATGTAAGAGGAAAATTGAGCCCATAATCTATTGTGGAAAAACTACTTTGTTCCGTGAGATGGGTGTGGTAACAGTGTTTGCAAAAAGGCAATTTATCTGATGTTGTAGAGGCTCTGATTTGATTAAGCATTGATTTGACCGTTCTTCACTCCTGTGATTTTCTATTTGCAGAGCACAGATACCATGCACTTAACCAGTGTTTTGTAATAGAGGATCACAGAAATTAAAATGGAAAAGACAAATATCCTTTCCTTTTCCCTGATAATGCAGGAGTCCTCCCTACAGTTTCCACCAATTCCCTTATAAGACTATTTTATACCCTAATTAATTTAACAGGGAGGAATTTTTTTCCTGATTTCCAGCCTAAATTTTTGCTCAAGAAAATTTGAAGATGAAGATGAAGAACCACAAAATAAATAGATGAAACATTTTATTGGCTCTCCTAGGTAAACATTTGCCAGCAAGTCAATTTTACTTACACTTTTCATTAAAATAAAAATGTTGCAAAATGTATCATAACAAACATACATTTTCCAAGAGTAACAGAGGAAACACATAACATAACCTAATATTCTCTACAAAGCACGATGTATTACATCATTTGAATATCAACTACAGGCAATGCCATTCTAAAAATACCCACAGTTCCACTGGTATTTAGTTCACATTAAAATTAACAGCAAGGGAGAAAGCATCAAACTGATACACAGAAAATAAAACATAATTACTAAATAATTAAAATGAAACACACAATAATTGTGCCCATTATTTTAATTTCTCTGAATTTACTTAAGATCAAAATAAAAACAAGTGTCTGCTAATCAATCTGCTGAGAAGCCTAAGGCAGCAGGGGAAAAGTGTGAGTCAGTGAAAATGGAAATAAATTCATACTTGCCATCTGATGTAGTTTACCTCACCGAGCTATCTTAGCCACATACTGCATTCTTCTCCCTCTCTTCTGCCCAGCTTAGGTGCTCTTGTACTGATGTTCTTTTGGCACATTGCCCTCCCTGTATAAGTATCTGGTCTCACCTGTTCTAACGATAGCTGCTGGTTTCACCTGCTGTCAGAGATGGTGCTTGATCATTTTTCTCTGCTAGCTGGCTGAGGACCTCTTCAGAGTCTCTACCTTCTTCTGGATGTTTCCTCTTCATGCTGTAGCTGTAAGGACTTCTTCCGAATAGTGTCAACTGATTAGTCAACAGCACAAAACTTACTCTACCTCATTGGTTCCCAAATTTGTTCCGCTGCTTGTGCAGGGAAAGCCCTGGCAGGCCAGGCCAGTTTGTTTACCTGCCGTGTCCACAGGTTCGGCCGATTGCAGTTCCCAATGGCCGCAGTTCGCTGCTCCAGGCCAATGGGAGCTGCTGGAAGCGGCAGCCAGTACATCCCTTGACCCACACCGTTTCCAGCAGCTCCCATTGGCCTGAAGCAGTGAACTGTGGCCACTGGGAGCCACAATCGGCCAAACCTGTGGATGCAGCAGGTAAACAAACCAGCCCGGCCCGCCAGGGGCTTTCCCTGCACAATCGGCAGAACAAGTTTGGAAACCACTGCTGTCATAGGTTTATTCCCCACTTTGAACTTTAGCGTTCACAAGATGGGGACCTGCATGGACTCCTCTAAACTAAAATCCTAGTTTAGATCTGGTTCTCGCTGCCACCAGTCAGTTTTAACTGTCAGTCTGACACACTCCCTGTTCCCCCAAAACTTTCCCTGGGGAACACAGATTCAAACCTGAATCTCAACACAAAGGGAAACAAACCATTTCCCTCCTCCCCTCTCCTAGTGCTTAGGAGAGAGACCTGATTCAAACTCCTTGAATCAAACAAAGAGGGATTCACTTTTTCCCCCTCCCCTTCCCCTGAAAATCCTAACAAGGGAAGAAATAAATCAAGTTCTAAAAAAGAAAAGATTTTATTAAAGAAAGAAAAAAAAGTACACTCTCTCTGTATTACCAGGATGCAAAAATACAGGGTCTAACTTATAAAAACTGGAGAGACTTCCCCCTCCCTCCTCCTCAGCATAATCAAAGTAACAGCAAACAGAAATAAAGAATTCCTTCAGCAAACACACAATTGCAAATATAGAAAGCAACTCAAAAGACTAATCCGCCTTTTTAACTAATACTCACTATACTGGATAGTAGGAAATACTCCAGGAGAACTTGGAGACATGTCTGGCCTCTCTTAGATCCAAAGAGAGCACACAGAGCAAACAAGGAACACAGACAAAGCCTTCCCTCCACAGAGATTTGAAATTATCTTGTCCCTGATTGGTCCTCTGGTCAGGTGTTCCTCAGGTACTGCTTGTTAACCCTTTACAGGTAAAAGAGACCTTAACCCTTAACTAACTGTTTATGACAACTGCTCTACCTGAAACTCCATGTTTTGCAGTACACTGGGAAATCTTCAAAAAGCTAGAGAAAGTGGAATTTCCTATGTGAAACTGGTATTCCACTGTGAGTTTTAGTGGTAGGTTTTTTCTTTCCATTACCATAGTTCAGAAACTATCTCCATAGGTCCTCAAAAAGCCTCTGTAATATTGTGATGTTCCGGAATCTAGACACATTTCTTTCTTACTTCCTGACTTCAGGGTCTGCTGTAGTTTTTAAGGTGCTGGTTTCTTCAAATTCAAAATTTCCATCAGATTGACCAAATTGGATCATAATATCACATGTTGAGTGGCGAGACCTGAGTGGGCAAAGGATTGACAGGGAACAAGGAACACGCTGTAATTAAAGACTCATCGACAGTTAATACAGTGAGCAAAAAAAGGCAGCAGATGATTGGTGGCTTTAAAAGAGGTTTAATAATCTCATTATATTCTATTTGAGTTTCTCTGTTGAACACTTTATTACAGAAGGGTGAGTCCAAGTGTTATCACTAGAAATATTACACACAATACTGTGCTTTCTATGCTTTGGCTGATTTCCGAGTGCTGCTAACAACAGCCACAATCATCTTTCAAAATGATTTCTTTCTAAAATGAATCCCATCCTATTTTAGGACCAAGCAATAATTTCATATCAGTGCATCTTTTCTGATAGCCTAATACACATATTATATTTTCCATTATCCATGAGGTTTTTGTAGCTCACATCCCGAGAATAGATCAACATGTTCACATCCAACTATGTCTTATAATGAGACCATATTTACAGATTTCCTCCCACTGTACAACAATTAATACCCAGGAAAGGTTACAAAATAGGCAGTCACAAAATACATTTATCCTTAAGAATTTGTTTTTGAATAAAATATAACAAGTTAAATTCATTTGTGTTGGAATAACCCAGGGGTCGGCAACCTCTGGCACGTGGCCAGTTTGTTTACCAGTTTGTTGCCAACTCTTGGAATAACTTAAGCAAAGAGACAATTAAATGGAGATATCTATTGAAAGATTATTTAGTTTTTAAACATACACATGAAAAAAGGAAGAGGGACCATAATTAGCAAACACAGAAACCAAAGCTAACAAAGTAGATGTAGATATGACTTATATTTTCATTGCACTGGATGCACATAAGGAGAACCTCTATAATATTTCAAATTTACATGCACTGAGAATTTTTTTCATGAATATTTAGATTACTTGGCTAATAGCCATTGATGGACCTATCCTCCATGAATTTATCTAGTTCTTTTCTTGAACCTTGTTATAGTCTTGGCCTTCACAACATCCTCTGGCAAAGAGTTCCACAGGTTGGCGGTGTGTTGTATGAAGAAATACTTCCTTTTGGTTGTTCTAAACTTGCTGCCTATTAATTTAGTTTGGTGACCCTTAGTTCTTGTATTAGAAAAAAGGAGTAAATACCATTTCTTTACTTACTTTCTCCACACCAGTCTTGATTTTATAATCTCTATCATATACCCCCTTAGTTGTCTCTTTTCTAAGCTGAAAAGTCCCATTCTTATTAATCTCTTCTCATAGGTAAGCTGTTCCATACCTATAATCATTTTGTTACCCTTTTCTGCAGCTTTTCCAATTGTTTGTTTTAAACCTGATGTCTATTAATTTCATTTGGTGGCCCCTAGTTCTTGTGTTTTGAGAAGGAGTAAATTACACTTCCTTATTTACTTTCTCCACACCAGTCATGATTTCATAGACCTCTATCATATCCCCCCCAGTCTTCTCTTTTCCAAGCTTATTAATCTTATTAATCTCTCCTCACATGGCAGCCGTTCCATACCCCTAATCATTTTTGTTGCCCTGTTCTGAACCTTTTCTAATTTCAATATATCTTTTTTGAGATGGGGCAACCACATCTGCATGCGGTATTCAAGATCTGGGCGTACCATGGATTTATATAGAGGCAATATGATATTTTCCATTTTATTATCTATCCCTTTCTTAATGATTCCCAACATTCTGTTCACTTTTTTTTGTCTGCTCCTGCACATTGAATGGATGTTTTCAGAGCACTATCCACAATGACTCCAAGATATCTTTCTTGAGTGGTAACAGCTAATTTAGACCCAATCATTATATATGTATAGTTGAGATTACGTTTTCCAATGTGCATTACTTTGCATTTATCAACATTGAATTTCATCTGCCATTTTGTTGCCCAGTCACCCAGTTTTGTGAGATCCCTTTGTAACTCTTGGTAATCTGCTTTGGACCTAACTATCTTGAGTAGTTTGGGGTTATCTGCAAATTTTGCCACCACACTGTTTACTTTTTTTCCAGACCGTTTATGAATATGTTGAACAGTTCTGGTCGCAATATGGACCCCTATGTGACACCACTTTTCAACTCTTTCCATTCTGAAAACTGTCCATTTATTCCTACCTTTTGTTTCCTTTCTTTTAAGCAGTTACTAATTCATGAGAGGACCTTGCTTCATCCCATGACAGTTTACTGTGCTTTGGTGAGGGACCTTGTCAAAGGCTTTCTGAAAATCTAAGTACACTATATCCACTGTATCACCCTTGTACACATGCTTGTTGACCCCCTGTCACTGTGCCTCAGTTTGTCACAGCTGAGAATACCAGATACAGGACAAACTGCCAAGAAATGGGGCACTCCTACCCCAAACTGGTGGCTATTCTTCCATAAGATATATTAAACCAGTAACAAAAGTAACTTTTCTCTCACCAAATTGGTTAATAAGAAGTCAGAAATGCAGTCTCCTTAGGTATCCCAGCCCTAGACTTTATGATGAGTGATTATTTAAAACCAATGTAATCAAGCAAAGGGTCCTTCTAATCCCAAGAGACCAGACACATAGCCAGGCCAATATATAATTCAGATCTTACCCAATAAGCATGCTGTTCCCAATCCTTTAGTATCTAATATCTAAAGTTTTATTAATAAGAGAAAAGAAGAGAGAGAGTTAAAATAGTCAAAGGAATCAAATGCATACACTCATTGCAAAGTTCTTGTAGCGGGATTAAGCAGCAATAGAATAAACTGCTGGCTTGTACAGTCTCTGGTAACTTCCAAAAGATTGGAAGGTCACCAATCCATTGATTGTAATGGTCCTCTTAGTCCATAGTCCAGAGATCAGAGAAAGGAAAGAGGCAAAATGGAAATGCTTTATGGGCCTTTTATACTTTCTCCCATGTGGAGAGAAAGGTCTCAGTATTAGTTCATGGAAAAGTACAGGCACAAGATGGAGTTCAGGGTCTATGAGCAAGTCACATGCCTTGCATGCTTCGATGACTCACAAGCAGCCATTACTCATACACAGGAAGTCCCATCATGCTGGGATGGGCTTCTTCTATGGTCTACTGTGAAAGCTGAGTGTCCTTCAATGGGCCATCAACTTAAATAGTCCATTCACAGTATGCTGGCCATACTGGATGTAAACTAGCTACCTTGTGGGTGTTACCACAGGAATAAACATGTTTGACATACTGGTACACAGTCAATATTCATAACTTTATCTTCAAAGATGATGCATGCATATTAACAGGATAATCATATTCAACAAATCATAACTTTTCCACTGAAATCTTACGACATACTTTGTACACGATTTGTTGCAATTTTATAGCATTGGTAGCAACAATGATATACATAGTCATATTTAAATCATATAACATCAGACCTCTCAAAGAATTCTAGTAGATTGGTGATGCATGATTTCCCTTTGCAAAAACTACATTGACTCTTCCCCAACAAATAGTATTCATCTATGTGTCTGATAATTCTGTTCTTTAGTATGGTTTCAACCAACCAACTTTTACTGTGAAGGTCAACTTTCACTATGCATTTCCTGGTTTTCAGACATTCGAGTTTTGGTCAGATCAATGTTCTGAAATGGGATGACATACCACTGCACAACCTTAACTCTGTTAACATTGTTTTATGCCATTGAATTCATAATTATTCTAAAAGAAAAAGGTACTTTGTTGGTAGGAGTTACTGGTTCTGACAGATATGGCAGTTTCCTGCAATATCCTTGAAAAATCTTTTTGAATGCAGTGTAAATCTCTTTGGAGTCCATTATATTAACATATTTTTTTGCCATGGAGTATATTTAAACATTCCATAGTTTGAGCATTGCATTATTTTATTGTCTGGTGTATTATTTAGTAGTGGATCTTTTAAAATGTCTAGAGATGGTATAGGTAGTGTTTTGTAAGTATGTGCCTTTTTGAAACAAATATGTACAGAAAAAAATGTTCATTTAATAATTGTTAACCAAATCGTGCTCTCAGAAATAGTCTTGTAAATAGAGTTTAATTTTGCTGACATCAAACGAGTGACACTGGTGTAAATGAGAAGAGAATGGCACCCAGAATATATGATAGCACTATAAAAATCCAAATAAATAATAATGTAAAAAGCATTCTGTAATACCTGGTAAATGTTCAGCTACAACTTTACTGTTAGACTTGTAGATGATTAAAAGCTTAAAAAAACCCTCTATAGTGAATTGTGAAATTTTGGTAGAATTGCAAATCATAATAATAGGTTTGAAGAGAAGGATAATTTCTCCAACTTAATTAGCTATGAGTAACCTGAAATACAGCTTATCTGTTGTGGACCTAGAAAAATAAAGAACTGGTTATCCCTTGGAAAGATAACGCTTAAGTACTGCATTATGTAAGTTGAAAAGTAGAAAGTACAGAAGGAAAGGGAATGTCAGGTATCAGGGTCTGCAGCTAAGCCTAGAACAAGTTAGTTGACTTACAGCTGAACACCCTGATTGATCAGACCCCCCAATTGGCTGACAGGCATCCCCAGGGTTGCTCTTAAGTCCAGCAACACCACCAGATCATTAGCTGCTCAAGGTTTATGTCCTCAGCTATTGTTCATGTGTCTACTTGTTTCAGTCCTATTCCAACCCTGCTAGGTTCCCAAATCCTGGTTTCTGACTCTGGCTCCAATACTCACTGTTGTTCCTGGACTCTGGCTCTAATCACTAGAATTTTCCACATGCTGCTCCGACCACCCAGGTCTGACCTAGATCTGACCACCCATGCTCCAGTCAGTGACAGGTCCAGCAGCAAAAGATGTAAAGAGTAATTTTTGTGTTGTCTGTAGATATGGACTGAAGGAGATTCCTATGCACAAATATAGTGCATAATGAATATATACCTAAAATCAGTCATGTGGAGTGGCAGGATGCAATCAAACTAGCTGTTGGAGGCTGCACAAATGGCATCCTGCTCACTGCAAATGGAGAAGGAAGGAAAGCTTTGGCCCTTAACACAGAACACGAAAAGTGTGGGCTAAGAAGGTTAAGTTTAGATTTTGCCTGGAGCCAGTCAAAACAGTGATTACAACAGGTAAAGTCAGAGAGGTTATTGACTTTATATTGGTTGGTTACATGGTCCCCTCCCATCATCATTAAACAGCATATAGAGATTTATTTTTTCCACAGAGAATGAATGAAATTTAAAAAATGAAAATATTATTATTTTTGAATTTCTTTCTGTCTTTGCTTCTTCTTCAACCCATGTGTGCAGGAGCCCTGAATTTAATTTTGGTTGCACATAGTGATGTACTTGTGGTGGTGTATTTCAGGGACATAGGAATTATTAAGCAGAGTAGATGGGGAAAAACTGAAGTAGGTGCAGATGGCTCATTTAACCCACTGATGAACCAACAACATAATGTCATGCTGAGTTTAAAAGGTGGAAGCTGACAGTTGGTGTTCAGATAACGTTATCTGAAGCACAATTGTTTTAGGAAGAAGTTGAAAAGCTACTATTTAGCTGTGGTTGTGAATCAGCCAGACACCATTAAGGAAGTGAAAAGCGATTTTAAAGAGGTCTATTTTGGCACCCAGTTGGGAATGTGAGTGCTGTTTGGCACTCTAAAATCAGGAATTATTAAAAATAGAGGGTATTTGTTGTAGAAGTTCTGAAAATGTGTTCCCTGTTCTGGATGCCACAGCTGCCTGTTCTGAAAGTAGCTAAGTTCTCACTTACTGGCTGAAGGGGGAAAAGCCTTGTATTTAAAACCCAAGGGCCATGATATGAGAATAGCCTAGATGATAATAGTCCTTTCTGACCTTAAAATCTGCAAACTCTGCCTCTGTGGTCCCAAAGAAAGGGGGAAGTTGGGAGACTGAGTGCCCTGCACTCTCTGTCTCTCTGATTGCCTGGTTGGAAAGGCAGAAAGTGACAAGAATCTTTCAAGTGGACAGCTTTGGAGCTGAAAAATTGTCCTTCAGCTCTCCTCAAGTGGATTCTTTTCCTGAAATCCCTTCCAGCAAACAAAACAAACAAAAAAATCCCCAACCCCCCACTTTTGATATTTCTATGCTGGTTCAACACATTTTTCCACCCAAAAAAATGAATATGTTTGCACTAAGTGGTTTTCATCTTCCAGCCATTTCTCATGCTAGGCAATAACATGAGAACATGTTCTCTTTATTAAGAGAACAGTTCACAGAGGTATCACAATTGCAGCTAGCATTCAAACCATGTGCAAACAGACTAACATCCTGGTACCTCTTCCAAACTCTTTCCTCCTCTAACCTGTGTTCCTCCTTTCAAGCTCCATTAAGGTTGCCACACTACTCTGGACTCTGCAACATAATTCCTTTTCCATTTCAGGTAGAGGTGCATGGACTGATGAGGGTATGCTCACATTCTCAGATTCACCTCTGCCACCTCAATTCACTGAGGCTTAAAGTCAAAGCCAAACTTTTCTTTCCTTAATGTAGTCCAGCAAATATCAGAAGAATACATGTCTGAGCCCTACTAATTGATGTGGCAGCACCAGGTAACAATGTCTTTCTAGTATTGACCCCCTCCCTGACTCTCCTACAGTTATGTCCCCCAGAAGGGTTACCAAGAAACAACACCATGGTCTCCCTTAAACACGAGATTGAAAGCATCAAAGCTGTACAACATCTATCCATGCTAATATGCTTTGCCATACTATCTGCCACAGGCAGCCCTCCAAGAAGGTAGCATCTGCCAGAGGGGTAAAAAAAGGTGAAGTGTCACCACAATTTCATTTCCTGCACCCAACTTCTTATGAACATATTGTAATTACACAAGCGGATTCTATTATTTTGCTTTATCCATAGATGGTTCTGATTAAACAGAATATGAGATTGCCACTAATTTCACATTATGCATTCTTTTTCACTACTCACTTGCAAAATTGTTAGCAATCAGCCTGATCTTTCTGGCCTTTTCAAGGGGCATTCAATAGCAAAGCCAGTTCTATAGGCAGGTGAACAGGGAAGTCATCCTGGGCACCTTCTTCCAGAGAGCTATAGTGCTGTGCCACTTGGCTGGTTTTTTGCTCCACTCTGTGTGTGTACTGCTTGGTTTTGGATTAGTTTCGTTTTCCATTTTGGGTGGGTGGGTGGGAGGGTGAATGTCAAAAAACGTTTTCTGTCCTGGCCAACAAAATGGCTAATCTTTTTCAGAGTCACTACTTCCCAGGATAGAGTCCCCTCATTTTGTAAACATGGACTACATTCTTTGTTCCTAAATGGATATATTTACATCTAACCATATTAAAATGTACATTGTTTGCTTGAGCTCAGCTTACCAATTGGTGCAGATTACTCTGTGTCAGTGACCTGGCATCTTCACAACTTACTACTCTACCAATGTTTGTGTCATCTGCAAACTTTATCAGTGATTATTTTGTTTTAATTCAAGATTGTTGATGGAGGACTGTATCTTTCCCAGTGATTCTGAAAGAGATTTGGGGTCAAGATGAATATTCAACTGAATGAGCTCCTAATGCAACATTGGGGCCAAAAGGACTAATGGAATGCTAGTAAGTATTAACAGAAATCTTGAGTAGGACAAGAGAGGGTATTTTTACTCTGTATTTGGCACTGGTTCAACCACTGCTGGAATACTGTGCCCAGTTATGGTGTCTATAATTCAAGAAGGATGTTGCTAAATTCGAGAGGGTTCAAAGAAGAGCCAGGAAAATGATTAAAGGATTAGAAAACATATCTTATAATGATGGAGTCAGGGAGTTCATTTATCTAGTTTAACAAAGAGAAGATTAAGGGGTGATGATGAGTTTATCAGTACCTAGAGTTGGGGAGCCAATAATTTGATAATGGGCTCTTCAGTCTAGCAGAGACAGGTACAACATAATCCACTGGCTGGACGCTAAACTAGACAAAGTTAGACTGAAAACAAAGCATAATTTTTAACAGTTAGGGTAATTAACCATTGGAACAATTTACCAAGGTTTGCTGTGGATTCTCCATCACTGGAAATTTTAAAACAAAGATTGGATACATTTCTAAGGCCTGGTCTACACTAGGACTTTAATTCGAATTTAGCAGCGTTAATTCGAATTAACCGCGCACCCGTCCACACCAGGAAGCCATTTAATTCGACCTAGAGGGCTCTTTAGTTCGAATTCGGTACTCCACCCTGACGAGGGGAGTAGCGCTAAATTCGACATGGCTATGTCGAATTAGGCTAGGTGTGGATGCAAATTGAACTTAGTAGCTCCGGGAGCTATCCCACACTGCACCACTCTGTTGACGCTCTGGACAGCAGTCCGAGCTTGGATGCTCTGACCAGCCACACAGGAAAAGTCCTGGGAAAATTTGAATTCCTTTTCCTGTCTGGACAGTTAGAATCTCATTTCGTAGTTGGACATCGGGGCGAGCTCAGCAGCACCGGCAGCAATGCAGAGCTCTCCAGCAGAGGAGTTCATGTAATCTCTGAATAGAAAGAGGGACCCAGCATAGACTGACCGGGAACTCTTGGATCTGATCGGTGTGTGGGGTGAGGAGTCTGTGCTTTCGGAGCTGCGCTCCAAAAAATGGAATGCAAAGACCTACGAGAAGGTCTCCAAAGCCATGAGAGACAGAGGATACAGCCGGGATGCAACACAGCGCCACGTGAAAATCAAGGACCCCAGACAAGGCAACCAAAAAATCAAGGCGGCAAACGGACGCTACGGAGCCTGCCACCACTGCCCCACCAGTGACCATGGACTCTGACGACGGGACAGTGTCGACGGCCAGTTCCTCGGTGATGTTCGCGGACGGGGAAGATGAGGAAGGGTTTGTGGAGGACGAGGCAGGCGACAGCGCTTACAACGCTGGTTTCCCTGACAGCCAGGATCTCTTCATCACCGTCACGGAGATCCTCTACCAACCCTTCCCAGCCTTTAACCCGGATCCTGAATCAGGGGAAGGAGCAGTCGGTAAGTGCTTTAACCATGTAAACTTTTATTCTTAATATAACAGGAATCTGAAGTATGTGAAAAGGAGGTCTCTCTATATATGGGGATAGAACAGAAATCCTCCTGGGAGATCTCCACGAAGCTCTCCTGGAGGTAATCGAAAAGCCTCCGCAGGAGGTTCCTGGGGAGAGCTGCCTTATTGGGTGCTCCGTGGTAGCACACTTTTCCGCGTGAGGCTTTCATGAGGTACTCAGGGAGCATTGCCTCCCCGAGCACGGCTGCATAGGGCCGAGGTTTGTGCTGGCTTTCACGCAGCATGCGCTCTCTATCTCCTTCAGTGACCCTCCTCAGGGCGATCTCGCTCGGAGACTCCTGCATCTAATTAGGGGAATTACTGTAATGTTACACCTGGTCCAAAGTATTTTTAAAAAATCTCCGGACAGACGGCATAGCAGAGACTCATCACGCTGCTGCGTGACGAGCGTAACGGAAAGCCAAAGAATCAAATGGACGCTCATGGAGGGAGGGGGGACTGAGGACGCAAGGTATCCCACAGTTCCTGCTGTCTCCGAAAAGCATTTGCCTTCTTGGCTGAGCTCCAAATGCTTCTAGGGTCAAACACAGTGTCCGCGGTGGGTCAGGGCATAGCTCGGGAATTTACGCAACCCCCCACCCCCAGAAGTGAAAGGGAAAACAATCCTCTGTTGACTCTTTTACATGTCACCTGTGGCACCTTATAGACTAACAGACGTTTTGCAGCATGAGCTTTCGTGGGTGAATACCCACTTCTATAAGGTGCCACAGGATTCTTTGTTGCTTTTACAGATCCAGACTAACACGGCTACCCCTCTGATACTTTACATGTCACCGTATCTTTACTGAATACTGCAGATAGATGCGATGCTGCAGCACTCAACACCAATATCCTTGCTCCCCCCCCGCCATGGGTGGCTGACGGTACAATATGACTGATATCCATCGTCATCATCAGCCTATTGGCACATGGGGCAGTGCAAAAGGACTGGTAACCATGCCGACTAGCATGGACTATCTGGACTATCATAGCAACTGGAGGCTGCCTTCCACTCATTTCTCACTAACAAGTCACTGTGTCTTATTCCTGCATTCTTTATTACTTCATCACACAAGTGGGGGGACAATGCTATGGTAGCCCAGGAAGGCTGGGGGAAGAATGGAATGAACAGGTGGGGTTGTTGCAGGAGCACCCCCTCTGAATAACATACAGCTCATAATCTATGCAGGATCTGACACAGAGCAGCTGTGCTCTCTGGTTCTCTGATACAGTGGTTCTCTAGTACACTTGCCCATATTCTAGGCAGGACTGATTCTATTTTTAGATACCAAAAAGGAGGGATTGACTCAGGGAGTCATTCCCAATTTTGGCTTTTGTGCCCCTGGCTAAGAGCAGCCAGGAGCACTTATGACAGCAGCAAATGGTGCAGTGCAAAAGGACTGGTAACCATGACCATCTTATTACCAATTTATGGTATGGTAGATGGTACAGTATGGCTGGTAACCATCTCTGCTGTCATGCAAAAGCAAAAGCATGCTGCTGTGTAGCGCTGCTGGACCGCCTCTGTCAGCGGCATCTAGTACACATACGGTGACAGGCACAAAAGGCAAAACAGGCTCCATGGTTTCCATGCTGTGGCGTCTGCCAGGGCAATCCAGGGAAAACGGGCTTGAAATGATTGTCTGTTGTAGCTTTCCCGGAGGAAGGATGACTGACGACATTTACCCAGAACCACCCGCGAAAATGGTTTTTGCCCCATCAGGCACTGGGATCTCAACCCAGAATTCACAGAGACGGACTAGACTGTGTTCATTGTTCGCAAAAATGTATCTTTGCAAGGAATTCACTCCCTTTTTCCCATCACACAGCTTCGACTGTCTCCAGACCTGCCACAGCATCCCCCTCACAGAGGCTGGCAAAGATTAGGCAATGAAAGAAAAAGACACGGGACGAGATGTTCGCTGAACTTATGGGGTGCTCCCGAGATGAGGCGGACCAGCAGAGCCAGTGGAGGGAGACCCTCTCTCTGTACCAGCGCTCACACAGCGAACGGGAGGAGAGGTGGCGTGAGGAAGACAAGCAGGCGACTCAAACGCTGCTTGGACTAATGAGGGAGCAAACGGACATGCTCCGGCGCCTTGTGCATGTTCTGCAGGACCTCAGGCAGGAGGACAGAGCCTCCCTGCAGTGTATCTGCAACCGCCCTCCCCCGCCACAAAGTCCCATACCCCCCTCACCCAAAATAACCAGAAGGAGGGGCACCAGAGGCCGTGAAAACTGTCACTGCACCCCAGCAGAGTGATCAAGTACCCAAAAGCTCTCATACCCTAAATTTTGAGAAGTCCTTTCCTTCCTGCCTCACCGAAGCCCCCATCCCAGTTTCATCCCCTAACTGTCTAGTTGATAATAAAAAATACTTTTCTGTTAATTACTGTTTCCCTCATGTTCTTTTAGAGGAGACTGTGTTTGAAGGGGGGGAAGGGGGTTGGTAATTGGACAGGACAATCACCTTTACCAGGGTACAGACATGGGGACAGGATCAGCAGCAGGTCACACACACACTGCAGTCAGTACGCACCCTGGTCGGTATGGGAGGTGGTTTGCAGGTTCTGTGTGGGTGGGGGGATACGTGACTTTGTAGCGGGGGAGGGGGGTTACAGATCTCATGCAACGGTCCCTGTAACGCAAAGTCATCAATAAAGAAACCTTTGTAAAGTTACAGTGGAACATGTATTTTATTTTTAAACGTGTGTTGGAAGTTGGGGAAGCGGGGTGGGTGGGGTATGTAACTGCAGATGCTAGTCAACAGTAACTTGGTAAAGAAACAGGGGCAGGTTCAGCTTCTCTGTAAAGAAACTGAACAGTCACAGGTCACGCTGCTCACTGCTCGCTGGTACTTGAAGAGTTCCTTGTCACTGTGCAAGGCGCCTGCACAGAGCTTCATGAGCCAGGGCATTAGCGGGTAGGCTGGGTCCCCGACGATCACTATAGGCATCTGCACATCCCCAAGACTTATTTTGTGGTCCGGGAAGAAACTACCTTCCTGCAGGTGTCTAAACAGACGAGAGTTCCTGAAAACACGCACGTCATGAACTTTGCCTGGCCACCCGACGTTGATGTTGGTAAAACGTCCCCCATGGTCCACCAGTGCTCGCAGCACCATTGAAAAGTAGCCCTATTTCTCACCAGCTGACTGTGGAAGAGGTGGACGATAAGGTGCGAGGAGTTGACAACGGCCATAACTGCAGCGGGATCCGTGCTCAAAGTGCTGTGGCGCCCGCGCTGTCACTGAGCAGAAAAGTGCACGAACAGATTGCCCGCGGGCGCTTTCAGGGAGGGAGGGAGGGAGGGCGTGATTGACAGTTCAATGATGACAGTTACCCAAAACCACCCTCGACACATTTTCCCCCCAGCATGCATTGGGGGGAAATCCCAGTATTCCAATGGGCAGCGGGGAGTGCGGGAACTGTGGGATAGCTTCCCACAGTGCACCGCTTCCAAAGTCGACACTGGCCCCGTTACTGTGGACTCACACAGTCGAACTAGTGTATTTAGTGTGGATACACAACTTCGACTTCATAAGGTCGATTTCACAAATTCAAATTAAGTTGATTCGAAATAGTCTTGTAGTGTAGACATACCCTAAGAGATATGCTCTTGGAATTATTTTGGGGAAAATTTATGTCTTCTGTTATGTAGGAGGTCAGATTTATGATCATAATGGCCTCTTCTGGCCTTGGAACCTATGAATCTATATAATGAGTTTTCTGAATGAGTTAGACTTATAAAGAGCATTAGAGCTCATGATGCTGCTGCTAAAAATAGTTATTTTGTTCACATTGAGAAAGCATACAAATACCTTATTGACAGATACTGACATATCAGCTTGAAAGCATCCAAACTTCTCTCCCATTTTATTGTAGGAATCGTGCACAGATCAGTGTATATTTGGGATGAGGGGGCAAGTAATGCAGGACATATGCACAAAGGGAGGAAGAAAGGCATGGGGAGAAAGAGAGAGAGAGAGTCAAGGGAGAGAGAGAGAGAGAGAGAGAGAAGATTATTTGCAGAGGTGTGTAAAATGCTTTTAACATGACATGAAATTGGAGAAATTATCCTTAATTCCATCTCACAGTAAGGAAAATATATGTTTGGTGAGGGGAATAGAAGAGCCAGGTAAGGTTGAAAAAAAGGCAAAAAAAAAATTAAGAGAATGTTGGGAATCATTAAGAAAGGGATAGATAATAAGACAGAAAATATCATATTGCCTCTATATAAATCCATGGTATTTCCATATCTTGAATACAGCATGCAGATGTGGTTGCCCCATCTCAAAAAAGATATACTGGAATTGGAAAAGGTTCAGAACAGGACAACAAACATTATTAGGTATGGAGCATCTTCCATGTGAGGAGAGCTTAATAACACTAGGACTTTTCAGCCTGGAAAAAAGATGACTAAGGGGGATATGATAGATGTCTATAAAATCATGACTGGTGTAGAGAAAGTAAATAAGGAAGTGTTATTTACTCCTCATAACACATGAACTAGGGGCTACCAAATGAAATTAATAGGCAGCAGGTTTAAAACAAACAAAAGGAAGTATTTTTTCACACAACGCATAGTCAACCTGTAGAACTCCTTGTCAGAGGATGTTGTGAAGGCCAAGACTAAACAGGGTTCAAAAAAAAGAACTAGATAAATTAATGGAGGGTAGGTCCATCAATGGCTATTAGCCAGGATGGGCAGGGCTGGTGTCCCTAGCTTCTGTTTGCCAGAAGCTGGGAATGGGCGACAGGGGATCAATCACTTGATGATTACCTGTTTTGTTCATTCCCTCTGGGGCAACTGGCATTGTCCACTGTCAGAAGACAGGATACTGGGCTAGATGGACCTTTGGTCTGACCCAGGATGGCCGTTTTATGTTCTTTTGAGGGTGTGCAACAGGAGGTGGAAGTACAGTATGACCTCAGAGTTATGAACGCCACACGAATGAAGGTTGTTTGTAACTCTGAAATGTTCGTAATTCTGAATAAAATGTTACAGTTATTCTTTCAAAAGTTTACAACTGAACATTGACTTACTACAGCTTTGAAACTTTACTATGCGGAAGAAAAATGCTGCTTTTAGCCATCACAATTTAAATGAAACAAGCATAGAAACATTTTCTTACCTTGTCAAATCATTTTTTTAAATTGTCCTTTATTTTTTTACATTAAACATAGTACTATACTGTATTTACTTTTTTGTGTATGTCTCTGCTGCTGCTTGATTCTGTACTTCTGGTTCCAAATAGGTGTGTAATTGACTGGTCAGTTTGTAATTTCAGTGTTCGTAACTCTGAGGTTCTACTGCAGGGGTCGGCAACCTTCAGCAAGTGGCCCATTAGGGTGATCCGCTGGTGGGCCAGAAGACACTTTGTTTATATTCACCATCTGCAGGCACAGCCGTCCACAGCTCCCAGTGGCCACAGTTCACCGTTCCCAGTCAACGTAAACAAACTGTCTCACGAGCGGATTACCCTGATGGGCCACATGCAGCCTGTGGGCTGCAGGTTGCCCACAACTGATCTAGACCATTCCTGACAGGTATTTGTCTAACCTGCTCTTAAAAATCTCCAATGGTAGAGACTCCACAACCTCCCTCAGGAATTTATGGTTAGGAGGAAATGTACTATGTTTTAAACATATATTTTCATGATATAAATATGATTGTAATTATGTACATCAGGTGTGAATTGCAGTTATGCAGAGAGATCAGAGACAGACTGTACTCTTGAACTGTAAACATATATTTTGAATGACTTCTGTTGAAATCAAAATTCCACTTTAAAACATTCACTAGAATTTTGAAATGTAGAGCACCTCACAGGTCATCAGTTTTGTGGGTCTCAAATTCAAAATGTTCAAGGGTGCATCCGTCTAAAGCAGCAATCTTGTCATGGAAATAAAGTTGCCAGCAGCTCCCAAGAGTTCTCTGTTGGAGAAAAGTCTATGTAGCTCTGGGTAGACTCTTTCTCTTTTAATTAATCCATGTCTACAGACAACAAGTACAATCACTAGATAAATTTCACTTACACACACACAGACACACACACACAGCCTTGGTTTATGTGGGACTGAAAATCTGCGACTTCATCTGGAAACCCATAAGCCTCTACATCGTTAGCTAAAAGCGATGTCTTCAGCTTTCAGTGATTATAAGGCCTATATCTTATAGGAACTAGCCACCACAGGAGTAACATGATCACCAGAGTGTATTTAAAGGAAAATAATTTTCCTTCTTGCTCTCCTCTCCTGTGTTATTGTCACTGAAAAAGTGTGACTCAAAGGTCCACATTCCGGCTGTTGTAGTTGTGACACTTAATCCTTGTATTATGGTATCATGTCCAGTATCAGTATATCCTCAGTAAAACTGTATTTAAAATTAAAATGTACTCATTGGGTAGAAGGAAGTACAGGAGAATACAGACAGAAATTATAACTCTTCATACACCTTCTGTTCAATGAGAGAAACAGTAATTCAATTACCATTTCAGACTAATTTGACAGCCACAGTCTCTGCTCTCACTGTCATCCTTGTTCGTCTGGTTTCTTTCATCCCTTATGTATTTTTCCTCTGCCTTCTTCTTTACTCACTTCTGTGATGCTGGCAGACCAGTTTTCAGCTCATGCCAAGGCCCCTAGGTCTTAGCTGACCACTGACAAATAAATAGCTGGAAACCAGTCTGGCTCACCTGTGTGTTAGTATTGTTAAAATAAATGCCAAGTTTATAAGAATGTGTTTGGATTTTTTGAAATGCTTGTAGGGTGCTGCATGTATTTATCTCACGTATAACATCTATACATCATGTTATAAGTGCTTGGCCTGGGTAAGCTCTAACGGGCATATAGATCTTATCATAGAAGTTTCTATTACCTTTTTAAGACTGTAATTCACTTGTGTATTTATGTTTACCTGTTTTAACCTTGTAAATAACTCTTATTTCTTAGCTAATAAATCTTTAGATAGTTAATTCTTGGATTGGCTATATGCATTGTTTATGGGGTAAAATCTAAGGTGTAATTTACCTGGGGTAAGTGACCAGTCCTTTGGGACTGGGAGTAACTTGAATATTGTTGCTCTTCCTAAGAGCTTGCACTCAAAATAGGAAAGACATGAATTGGGTGACAGAAAGGGAGCATTACTATCCTCATTCACAGATGGTGATTGCAGACATAGAGAGATTAGAGCCCAAATCCACAAAAGGAATTTAAGTGATTAAACCTTAAATTTAAGTACCTGAGTCCCATTTGTATGCATCACTGTGACCCACAAAACCTCCACTCAGCTGCTAACTCTGTAGGCTCCTAAACTCACTCAACACCTAAAATTCTGCTGCAAAAATTCCATAGGCACTTACATTTCTTCCTTTGATCATGTACACTGCTACTTCACTAGGCACACAGGTGCCTGTCTCCCACATAAGCCCTAGTGCAATCCAGAAAGCAGAGGAAGATAGGTAGTGAATGCCTGTCTTCCCTGCAGGGTCTGATCTGGTAAGCATGCTCAGAGCAGGTCTACAGGATTGGGCTCCATTCAAAAGCAGATTGGAAGAGCTTCAACAGCAGAGACTGAGGGAGCTCATATTAGAATACCCTATAGCCCAGTGGCTAGAGCACTAACCTGAGGCGAGACTGTTCAAATCCTGTCTCTCCCTCAGGCAGGATGGGGAATTGAACCTGGGTCACATCTCAGGTGAGTTTATTACTGATTATTAAACAGAAGGCAATCCTGTGCAATTTTATTTTCACTAAAACGAAATCCCATTACAATCTATGGTGCAAGGCACTCATCCATTTTACTAGGACTTTGCATAGTATAAATTATTTATAGTGAAATAAATATTACTATGCATTCATGTTTCCATCAGTCATAGAAACAATCATTTAGTTGCTTCTCTAGAATGTGTTTCATCAAATTATTGTACATTATACTGAAATGGAGTTCTTTCAAATCAATCAGAATGCAAAGATCCTGTATAGCTACTGACATGTAACTTGCTTAGGTACTTATAAATCAGTGAAAGAAAGAATCCAGAACAAATAGTACCATTTTTGCAGTTATTCTGTTTCCTCCATTCCAAATGATTGTGAAGATCTGCTTTGCACAGTCACTGTGCCATAATTTATCAATAACTGTGCAGTATACAAATCCCTGTGTGCTGATTTGCCTGATAGCCACTGCATAGTTGTCCAGAGCACTGGATAGTTGCATTTTAACATTCCAGATAAATATTCACTGCTTATTAATTGTATTATGAATATGCAAAAATCCTCATTCTCACTGGCTAGTATAACCCCATATTCTTTTACTGGTTCCTGTATTTAGAAGTTCCAAGCAGTTTGCCAGTAACAATTACATTAGCTTTATTTTTCATTCCCTTCATCTCCAACAGAAAAAATCGAAAGCTTCATGGAGAGAGCTGGGAACTCAACATAGTGCAGAGAAACTGTGGAAAGGCAAATTGTTTATCAAAACATTAGAAAATCCTTTTGGCTCCCTTGCTTACCTGCATTTACCTATTCTTCTCAGCTCTTTACCTGCTTTATACCATTAGGAAATCAACATTTTCCCCATTTTTCTCCTGTTCAAAATTTCTGTGAAGAGAAGAAGCTTACTGAGCTTCCAAGAGGCAAGAGGGCTAAGAATGGCGAAAGGAATAAGAAGGCAGAAAATAGCAAGGTGAGAAAGGGAGATAATAGGGAGAAGGAACTGCCCCAAAGCTTTTTAAAATTATTTAACTTTAAGCAATTTGATAGAGTCAAAGGGACTTCCCTGCACCAATGGAAGTCACTGACAGTGCTTCCATTGACTTTAATGGTGCAGTATCAGAGCCATAGATTTTAAAACAGAATGGACCATTCCAATAACCTGGTGTGACCTCCTGCATAACACATCTCATAGAATCTCACCAGTAATTCCTACATGAAGTCCATAAACGCTGTTTGAGTAGTATATATCTTTTAGAAAGAAATCCAGGCTGAGATTCTGTGCAGCATCTTTAGGTGGTGCACCAGAGAACTTGCAGCCCAGGGGATGAGGGACTAGGGAAGCTGTAAATCTCCCTTGCATCTACCTAATCCTGGGCTATGACAGGCCCAGTGGAAAGGCCTCCACTGTCAGTTTTGGGGATATGTCTAAGGGTATCTCTACACCGCAGTCCAACATGTGTCTGCAGCACTTGTAGACACACCAGAACTAGGTTTGAGCTAGCCAGTTTTAATGACAATAACAGTGAAGCCACGGCAGCACAGGCTAGCCACTCAAGTAGGTACCCAGGGTCCCAGCTGGGGTTGTACAGCCAATGCTACTGTGACTTTATTGCTATTGTAATTTGAGCTAGCTAGCTCAACCTACCTTCTGTACATCTACATGTGCTTCAGTCATATATCTGACTGCAGTGTAGATATACCCTACGTTGCAGCAGCCTCCCAACGTGGCCCTAAGAGCTTCAGCACTGCTCGGAATATTTGCAGCCTGTGTGCTGCAACCCTGCCTCAGACATTTCCTTCCATTCATTCCTATTCCAGGGCTCACGAGGGGTCTTTGGAGGGTGGCTTTATAGCTTTCTTCTACAGTTCCTGCACTGGGGGAATCCTCCCCAGCTGGATATGGGGTTTTTGGAGACCCTCAATGCTGCTGTAGCCCTTTTTCCTGGCATAAAGGGCTGGAGTGGGGTGAGGAGCTAATTCCCTAATCTTGATTTAAAGACTTGATAGAGACCCTACCGTGACTTGTTCCAACAGTTAATTTCCATCACTTTAAATGGGTTGTAGTTCTTTCATTTTTACATTTCAATATTTATTTTAAAATTTCTGCAAAATTAGTAATATTAACATGCAGGTTTTTCCTTTTAAATTGATGATAACATTATTCCAGTCTACTAACATCCTGGGCTTTCAACCTCAGAGTTTATTTGCAGTAAACACTTGGGCCTGGAAGTTTATCAGCCTCAGGATATGGTTATTATCTCACAAATAAAAAGTATGTTCAAGATGTTATAACAATATACTGCAGCACTCAGGACCTGATCCAAAGCACACTGAAGTTAGTGAAAGTGTTTTTGGATCAGGCATAGAATTCCTATTGGATCAGGCCCTTGATGTGCATTATTCTGACTAGTAAATTCCAACCTCACAAAAATCCTGTTGATTCAAAGACACTAAGATGCTGGTGTCATCTCCTGAACATATTACAAATAAAACATTTATTCAGAGAAACTGTATAACTATATTTTTGCCTGAAGCCTTGTAAAATGCTCAGGTCATAAACCTCTGAAGGATCCCAGGCTTTATTATGGAAATACAGATAAAAATATAAAATAAATATAAAGGGCACAGCCAGGTGTTGCTTTATTTTTTTTTAAATCTTTAATATCCTAAGTTTTAGGGGGGAAATAGAAGTTTTCAGATTCTCCCTCTCTCTCTCTCTTCCCTCCCTTCCCCTGTCTCTCTGTTAAAATGTTCCTAATATTAACAATTAAACCAGTGCTGTAATTTAAAACAGATTAGGCTACACTGAACCAGTGCTGAATCGAACACTGTTTGATTGGATATTTTTTCCAACAGAAAGTTACTTGTCTGTTCTCATTTATGAGCTTGTGATCAAAGGGAAGGAAAGAGGGCATGACAGTGAAAACAGATAGCTGTCAAAAGTTATCAGAGACATAAAAAAGTTTTTCCGTCTGTGTTAAATTGGTGTATCACATAGCTTTGGAATATTGCAGAGAAACTGGCAGTCTTGAATTGCAGTTTGGATTTTGTGTAGCTAATACTACTAAATGTTATAAGGTCATCTCTGAACATATTAACTGTATTACACTATTAAATTTCTGTAGATGAAATGTGTGTTATTCTGAATAAAGAATATGGGTCTGCGAGCAGTTGGGGGGTCATTTTCTTCCTTTCTGTTTGATTTATATGCATGCATAGAGATAACTTAATTCAGAAGAGATGTACAAGTACTTTATTTACAACTACTGAACTAAAACTGGACAATAATTTATCTGACTTTTAATATGATGCTTCAGCCAAGGCATAAATGACATTGAGTCATACTGAAGAGTTGTCATTTTGCTGTTTATCTTTGGCTTGGGGCACTTAGACATTTTCTTCGCAAACCTAAATTACGTCTCTTTTTACACACATGCAGAGAACAGATTTCCCCTGGTCAGATATTAAATGAAAACCAAATGAGCAATAGTCATTGTCGACTATTTTTACTTAAATTGGATAGCAACAGAGCTGCAATCAAAAACGAGGGGGAAAAATATTGCAGCATTACCAGGTGCCTAGCACAACTAAATACTCACCCTTATTCTTGCCACTCCATATAATCAGCATATTTCATTTGGTACAGAATTCAATTTCCTTCTCTTTGCAGTTTAGAAACAAAGGACTGCAAATTGCATTCTGTCTGATTTTACTCAATATATTAAAAATATACCTTTTCATATGAGTGATGCGTCTTGTACCGCATGAATGATAAATAGAGGGGATTCCTCAGCTGCAGTTCTCTTGATCTTGAAACTTTTTGTAAACAGGCAAAATGACCTCTTTAAATGGAGCAGATATTTACATAAAGATTTCTGAAATAAGAAAAAGAATACATTATATATTTGCTGCTTTGCTTAAATATGAAGCAAAGTAACCCCAAAATGAAAATGTCTGCACATTTGACCTTGTTGATATGGATTCCAGCCCTAGAATAAGGCCAGCACTGCCATAGACTTTTACAGAAATGGCACCATGGTGCCTGAACTGAAGTACTCTGAACATGGAGGTCCTATGGAAGGCAGTGGGAGATATTCTCAGGAGTACTTAGATAACCATTGGCCAGTAGTTATAATGACAAAGAACAAAAGTGATAATGTTGGACAACTCAGAGCATTACAAGCTTATAGGGCAAACTGGTTAGTTCTTCAGAATTTGGTAGGTTTTAAAAATATATATATTCAAAAATCAAAGTACAATTATAATAAAAAATAAAATAATTTTGACATTTTTGGGTTCAACGCAGGCCAGTAAGGGGTTGTGTCACCACCTGCCCTGCAATTCTGGATGCCTTAAATGCTATGCTACTGTGGCTCATAGCCTGGATGCCAGCAGCCATCCTTTAAGACTTCAGTCACCTCTAACCTCCACTGCCCAGTTACTGTTTGTAGAATGACCCAATACCCTGTCCAGTCCAGCATTTCCCCAAAATTGTCTCCCTGCAGTGTCCTGTCTTCTCCTAGAACATTCACAGAAGTTATTAAATTGAGCCTTTTTTAAAGAGACAGAAACACAAGCGTGTTATAAATGGAGTTAACAATCACTTCAATCAAAGTACTGGGTTGTCTTAGATAACAAATAAAACAAATTTATTTAATTAAAAGGAGATAGGGCTTAAGAGAGTTCAAGTATAAGTGATAAAGATAGAAAGGGTTACAACCAAACAAAAGTAAAAATACACATTTTCTAATGGCTAAGACCTGACTTAACAAGCTACAGTCTTTGTTCAAGATAGTTTCCTCACCGATTTTCTTTTTTCAGCAATGGCTCACTAGCTCTCAATCAGGATCCCCACAGAATCCAAGGCTCTGGTTTTCCTTTTCTTCTCAGGTGAATGACCACTTAGAATTATCTTCCCCTCTTCCAGTAATCCTTTAATCTCTCAAAGTTCATTAACCCTGCTTCAAGAGGCAGGAAGGCTTCATCAAGTTCAGCCTTCATCCCCCATTGTGATTGTTAAATGATCATTTTCCCCTCTACTTGCTTTTCTGTTGGATTTGTTTAGCTGGCATGCAAATATGATTCTCTTTGTCTTTGGTCACACCTTGCTCAATTTATATGGGAAATAGATTCAAGCAGGCGGAATCATATTCCTTTGATTGAAAAAAAAAATCTCACAACTGTTTATCACCTCCCCCTGACATCACTGGTTTAAACACATTTTAGTCACAATTCCAGCATGTTTCTATAATCCTTTTTCAGTTGGCTGTACATACATCATGCAAGAATATTAATGATCAATGAGTGATTAGTTTCCCAGTAACATATTATATTACACCTTTTAGATACAGATTTTAACAGCAGTGAGTTGTGGTATACTGAGCTGGTCAGGCGAGCTGAAACTTACTTTTAAATACCCCTGTCTGCTGGCATAGGGATCCTCTTAGTGTCAAAATAATATCATCCTACATTGACATAGTACCTTTATTCTAAAATAATAAACCCAAACATAATTTATGCAGGAAGGTTGGTGGAGTCATGTGAGGCCTAGGACTAGTAGACTCAAGCTGTTCTTAACTGCGTATGGGGGTAATGGTATATTTGGACGGGTGGAGCTCTGTTGTTTCTAGCTGCTAGGCCCAGTTCTGAGCTGCCAGCAGACTTCCATGCTTGGAAGGGAGGGAGTGCAGTGCTCTCCTTGATAGCTGTCTCTCAGCTGGGGTCACCACCCCATTCTGTAATCACTTTTCAGAGAATCCCAGTGAGCAGTGGGGCAGAAGCTCTGTTAAACACTGTATCTGGAGATGGAACTTGAATAGGTTTTCAGCAACTGCTGAGCCCATCCTCCCCCTTAAGATCTGAGATTAATTACAAAAGTGCAGAGCATGGCCACATAAAAAGTTTTGGCCAGATTCCTTGAGATATATTTTGCTTTCTCCAACACACACACACACCCAACATTGTATTACTAAGATTCAATCAATAATCACCTTGGCCACTTTAAGTGGTCCTACCGTTTGTCATTTATATTATTAATATTATTAGTATAAAGTTAGCACCACATAAGAATCAGGGCTCCATTGTATGAATCATTATACAAACAAGTAACATAAAGCCTGCCCCTGCTCTTGATAGTTTGCAATCTAGGATTTACACTTGTGACATGGTTCAAAGGCACTCCCTAGCCCAGACCCTATAGGGTTAAGACAGCAGCCGATTAACCCTGACATATTAGAGGGAGCAGGGGAAATATAAGGGCTGCCTGGGAGGAAGCAGGGGGAAACAGCTGGGTATGAGCTGGACCCCTGCCCACAGGGCTCTATATGGCGAGTGTTGGTTGTAGTTGCTGTGTGTGTTTTGCTGCTGGTGGTTTTATTCTGTTCAGACTTTTTATATGTTCTCCTTAAAGTGTCCCGGAAAGAAGGGACCACAAGTGACTGAAGGCTGCCTGACTGTTTTATTTTGTGGGCTGAGAAATCAAAGCCCCAGCCCACTTAGGCATATACAGCAGGTGGATAAAGAGACAAAGGTGATGTGGGGGACAGAACATGGTCAGAGAAGAGAAAGATATACTGGCACAAGTTCACAGCCACAGAAGTCTCAGTGACAGGTGACCACCAGATTAACCAGATGGCAGTGCGATCACAGCAAAGGCATTTGCTTGCCTCTATTTTAGGCCCTGAGGTTGCAAGAGCCATTGTGCGGGTGGATAGGCCCCTGCACCTACACTGAACCTCATTGATTCCAGCAAGACTGCATATGGGCACAAGCAACTATTCACATGTTGCAGTTTGCAAAATAGGGGTCTTGGATTGGAAACAATGTCATTTTTTTTTTGCTTTTTGAAAGTAGGACATTGTGGGAGTTTCTGAAAACAAGAAATAATAAGTGGTGATTACAGACTGTAGGGCACTTTTGGCAAGTAGCTTCTAAGTTGCCTTTACTGACTTTTTCACTGTGATTTATGTAGTATATCATACATAGGATTTATGGCTACTGGTATTTTCTTCATTGTTAGTTAATAGCAAGATTTGCTAAGTCATAATTATGTTTTAAAAATAAAATCTAGATTTAAGCCAACTAAAAGCAAATAATATTCAACCAGCACAACACACATAGAACCATGCAGGTGAGCTCATTTTCTGGTACTGTTACTGGAAACCCTTGTTCTTTAGTTCCCTAACTTGCTTCCATAGGTTTTGTCTTTATTGTGAAATATCCTTCTAGGATGTAACTTCTTAGAAGATGGAGCCATAGTTTTTATTTATACACTTCTGCCTCTGTGGCCAAAACTTTAAATATATTTGGTGCTTAAAGACAGTAGGAACCATGGATGCTTTTGTACTTCTGAAAATCAGGCCTCATCTACAGGGATTCCTAACTTAGTCACAGAACTTTGAAACTGTGGGTTTATGTAAATAATTACTGTAATACTTTTAGTGGATGATCCCACAATTCTTGCTCTTCAATGGTGGTTTTAGCTGAGTAAATATTGCAGGATGCAGCCTTTAGTTTGTGTTGTCCAATCCAGATCATTCTGGTACAATTTCTTAACAGAGGACAAAATGACACATCCTCCTAATGCTAAAAAAATAGTGTCTGGACAAAGAAAAAAACTGGCTAAAATGGCATAACTGTAATATTACTAGTTTCCAGCTACGGTCTTTGGATTTTCCTCATTTTATTGGCATGTTCAGAAATATAAATTTGATACTATCGCCATCAAATAGAAGCCCTAGTGTAAAATCTCCAGTTACACCAGGAAAAAGTAATGGGCTGCAATCAGTGCTGATATGGTGGTCTCTTTGTAATATAAGGTGACGGCTGTACTGATCATTTGTTAACAGGGTCCTGGTTTCACCCCCACTGAGACATTATAATCACTGTTTTCCAACTTGCTGCGTCAATAAGGGACACTGGTAAGTAAAGAAGCTAAGAATACTAAAGAAAAAGTGTGTAGGAAAGTAGAATTAAAGCAACCACTCTGACAAGACATTATATGAGGACAGATTAGAATCAAGGTGAGCTCCAAGATGATTGATTTTGCATGGGCAGAGGGGATAGAAAGCATAGAGTTGCATTATGTGATAGGGTTGGTAACTGCGAAGAGTAAAACAATAATATTCCTTCTTCACAAATGTCATTACTAGGCTTTTTGTATAGGTGAGAACCTTAGCTCAATGTCAGAATACAGCTTGCTGTTCAATGATAATCCCTGACAGATGACAGATCATGTCTCAAAAACTGAGGATCTTTCCTACACCTATTTCTCTTTCCATGTGCACTTTTTTATTCCTCTTTTTTTCATATTTTTGAAATATATGAAAATTGACATCAGCTTTCTTTGCAGGCAGCACATAAATAAGCCTGTGATGTGTTAAAGCATCTAATTTTAAGTGGAGAAATGCTACATATCTGTCTTTTGCAGCCTTAGCATAGCTCTTAGGGCAATAGCTTTTTTCTGTGCTTATGGTCAAAAGAAAAACAACTTGTTACCAAAAAAAAAAAAACCACCTTAAGACCCAAACTGACTTTAAAATAATGTAAATTTAAGCCTGACCTTCCTTGTTTAAACTCATGTCATTGCAAAAAATAGTGAAAAAATAAGACATTGAAGAATATGTTTTTATCATGTACCTTTACCATAAAATAAATATGAAAGGTGACAGAATATATTTGTTACATAAAAAATGGGAACACACAACTTATGGAAATACATTTTTGATTGGATTGGTAGCTCTTTATTAGGGCCAAAGGATTTTTTTTTAAGTTTATTATTTCTTTATGATTTTAAAAGGATGCAGATATATGATGCCCATTAAAGCATATAATTCTTCCAGCAGTGCATGGGGAATTTGCTTGTATAATTCCCATTACTGCTAATGGAAGTTAGGCACATCAATCTCCCCTGATCTGATGGGAGAATAGATCCCTAGTTTTTGAAAATGCATATTACATAACCAGTAGACTATAACAACTCTTCATGAGTCATTACAGTCTGTTGAGTAAATTCCTATTTAAGCATTTTCATAGCAGTGAATTTTTAACCTACCATGCAAAAACCTCTTTTGAGTTCATAGTTTTGATTTTCAGCTCTCTTCTGAAACATAGCAGTCAGTATTAAACTTGGACACATGATCACAAGCTAAAAGTTTTAATGACCTTTTTATAAAATAATGTGGGTTGTAAAGGCTGTAGGTGGCATGGGCATGTATATGGCTGCCTGCTCAGTGATATTCACATGTGATCGTTCAGATACTTATAACAGTATGTATTCAAAGAACCAGACTCCCGAGATGTAAATTGACATAGCTCCTTTGACTTCAAAGGTTCTACTTACACCAGCTGAAGACCTAGTCCAAAGCCAGCATTTAGGTCATTGGCACTGAAATTCATATCAGTTGAGAAAAACCAAAACAAATGGGTGATTTTTTGTGGGATTTGGAGAGAAGGGAACCCTCATATCCAGCCAGGATGGAACCCCTGCTGTACATACCACTGCTATAGGCTGTAGTGGATACAAGCTGCTGAGTGCCATGCTTAAATAGTCAGTGCATCAGTACAATGGGTGGACCCCCTGGCCATGTCCCTATGATTCTACCAGCTCATTCAAGAATTCAGGCCTTGTACCCATGCAGAGATAACTCTTGTAGCACACAGGTGAGTTATGAATGGCCCCCTGAAGTGCTTCTCCAAAGTCTTTCCCTCCACTCTGGAAGTTTCTATGAAGTTCTGGCCTTGTGTGCCAATGGAGTGGGAAAGAGAGGGGCAGGATTAATTTTTTTTAAAACCTTTGAACAGTTGCTTTCAGGTCTTGTATGCACTTTAGTTCTGCAGCTGTATGTGCCTAAATTGAGCTGAAACTTTGAAGACACAAAATATTGGCACTAATACAGGAATTCCAGGTTTTTTCCGTCTCATTTCCCATTCCTCCCAGAATCTTAGCCACAGCAGCACTGATGACTCCAGTGTTTCAACCTTAACAAAAAGTGGAAAAACAAATCTGACAATGTTATGTAAAATAAACTTTGCTATAAAGCGGTTCCAAGCTCCCTGACCAGGTTTTGTCTCTCAAATCTATTCACACAGATACGCTCATGAAAAATGCTAAGGGGGTTGAAAAATCTCACTCCTGAGTGCCTCTCTGGAGCCAACAGCTTCAAAGCTACATTGGTTGTGATGTAAACATCCAGATGCTGTAGCAAGCTTTTAGTTTTGATACAGTCTAGATGCAAAGCAGCAGGCTGGGAGTGAACTATGTGATAATACTTTTGTCTCAAACATCCCCTCTATTTTCATGAGTAGTGGGGAACCTGATCAAGTGGATTTGGACTGAAGGGCATGTAAGGGGTTCCACAGCAGGTCCCCCGTGATCCTCCACTTGAATGTAAGTTTATCTGTCAGGTGCAGTATGAAGAGTGTTATGTTCTGGCTTGAGCCCTGGAGCAGGGTGTAATAGCAACCAGCAGAGGCAGACTTAAAAAGCAATAGTGTCTGGAGTTTACTGAGGAACATGCAGCTAGCGTACAAACATGCTGCAGGCAGCTTCTTGCCAGAGCTGAAAGAGAAACAGGAAGGTCAGCCATCTCTTCTGGGTTCATAGAATTATCTACTGCAGCAAATGACTAAAATAAGCCTCATCCTAACAAATGGGGGAAGGGCAAGAAGAGAGTTATTCTACATATCCTCATCCCCCTTCAACTCCATGTGATTCTCGACACTAGCTAATACCCTTTCCCACCCAGGAGGAGGCAGATGTGCGGGCTGCAGCCAGTGCAAGATGCTGGGCAGTATAGCAGGAGCTCTGTTTCCCTTAGGACTGATGCCCAGGGCCTTAACATGGTGTAAACTAAGCAGCCAAGAAGGTAAAACAAAGCGCCCCATGATCAGCTAGTCCATGGCTCTTTCCTTGGGACTGACTTTATTTTCATCGAGTTCCAAGGCAAGAGCAGAGAGACTCAAAATATGGGGTACTAGCCAACAGAGGCTTTCCCAGCTTCTTCCACCTGGAAGAGGAGAGGACACACTCCTCCTTTAATAGCACTTCCTCGCTACAATGGAGTAACCCAAACTAGGACTTCCCTTACCATGGGTCTCTCCCATCCACTGCCCCTGCCTAAAAGGCAGAATATCTTTCACCTGGCTTCTTGTAGATAACATGCTTGTGGCCTAATCATGTGCCCTTCAGCCCCGTTCCCAGTTTGAAACAGCCCAAGGCCATAGCAAGTGCACTGGGAATCATACTTGTATTCCACGGCCTCATGCCTTGTTACACATGTATTGCCCTGGAACTATGATGTTGTCCCAGTTCAATACACATCATAATACATCCACAGATTTTAGGAGGCTGAACGCCTGTCCATGCCACAGAAAGAGAGGAACATCCCTCCCCAAATTGAGTGAATTGAGAGGAAACGCCACATGTTGAAAAAACAGTTTAGCTGCCCCTTGTGCAGTGACTTGCCCTGGAAGGGAGAATGTAATATGTGCTGTTGATTTCTAGTTATGGGTCTGGTGCTGGTTTGCATAACAGTGATTCAAAGCTAGTCATAAAGGTTCAGAAGGAGTCACCTAAAAGCAGATAAGAACTTGTACATAGACATTCCCCTGTATCCTGTATGGGAGTATTTAGCAAATTACATCCCCCACTGTAAATCACTACTGCCTAATAGTTCAGTAGTTTTTCTTAGTCAAGCTGCTTCTGTTGTTGTTTTATCTCCCTGAGAAGGATTTAGGGAGAACAAATAAGGATATAGGAGCTATTTTTATAAGCCATTAAGTCAAAGGTCAATACTATTTGTATCAGACAAGAAAGAATTTCACTGAGAAATTAAAATACTGACGCTAAATATATTTTTTAAAAATGATTTTGAGCCAGGTGAGACTAAATTATCTAGGTCTTAATATGCTGCACGTGCAGGATAACACTTTTGTGGAGTGCTGAATGAAACATTAATCCTCACAGCACAAATCCCAGTCCTACCTGCATTTTTCAGTCTTCAGATATGTGTATATTAATCCTGGGACACCCTCCTCACACTTCTGTTCCAAAAGAGAACTCTGAATCCTTTGATCAGTCCTTTCCCATCAGTTTATTCTCAATTTTTATTTTGTATTTTAACAGCTTGAGTCAAACTTTTTTGACATATAAGTTGGACAATGGTCACTGATTAACATTTGGAGGGTCAGCCATCTTAAAGGTTACTCAGTTTATGCAAACTTCCTTAGACAATGGCAAAGACTGGTAATTTTCCTCTATTATTTCCTCACATTCTACAGTTCTTTGGTTCAAAAACAGATATAAAACACAAACACCCTCTAGTCCATTATTTTCATCTGCTGTTGCAACCTCTCTCTTTCCGGTGTCTTTATCTTCTACAACAGAAGCAAGTGGAAGGAGTTAGATGATTACTATACTGTGAAGTAGTTGCTATGCACAGGGGCACATGAACATTTTCATTGCAGTATTATTATAGGAAGGCCTATGTTTAATGAACTGGTGGTCTCATTTCAGTTGTTAGAATACATTTCAAAAAATGTATCGGCATTACAAAAAAATGCCATCACTGTTGGTACTAATTATCACACTTATTGAAGGTTTCAGTAGAGACTAGAGGCTAAAAACTGAATTAAGATGAAGATTTCAACACTTGAGATGGCCCCTTCAGAACAAGGTTTGGCACATGAGAGCAGTAGTGTGGAGAGATTGTACAGCTACAGTCTGTACTGTATCTATTCTTGGTATACATGATGACTTCAAACCCAGGGCTTTCCACTGGCAGGTTTTGGACCCAATTCTGTATTTTTTGTGCTCTTAGCAACATGTTATCCCTTAGAATTTGGTAAAAGTGGTTGCCTCAATGTAAGCTTAAAACGGGCTAAAAGAGGTAGTAGTCCTATAGTTGCTCAATCAAAAACTGGTGTTTTGAGTCACGGTAATGTATTTTTTGTAGAGTAGTAGAATGTGTCTTCAACCTGCTGCCTCTTCTGTGACTTGCATGATCCGTATCTGTGCTCCAGTTCAAGAAAGCATTTGTGGACTCAATTCTTTTCAATGCATATTTGCAATGATCAAATGTTGCTTTAAGAGCCAAGACATCTTTTGACATACAATCTTCACTGAAGGCCAGGAGCACAGGAAATATCTCTATTAATAGATAAACATTGGGCTTGCAGGTAGAAAAATGCTTCCTGTTGAAAATAAGCACACTGTGCAACCATTAATAAAGCAATCAGGTGTCTGAGCAATTAAGAGGAAAAGTAGTTCTTGTGATGTCTAGCCCTTTGTTTGAAATAAAACAGCAGATTTATTTTTTTCTTTTGAGGATCCACAATGCACCATGTAGTGCCCATTCAGCTCTGCAAATCAAGGAGAGCACACAAAAGAAAAATGTTTTTAGGATTATTAAGAATATAAAAACATTAACTACAATACCCACCTGGGGAAGTGAGGAAACAGATTGACAGAGCAAGGTGGGTACCCAGAAATCACCTACTACAGGACAGGCCCAACAAGGAAAATAACAGAACACCACTGGCCATCACATACAGCCCCCAGCTAGAACCTCTCCAGCACATTACCAACGATCTACAACCTATCCTGGAAAATGATCCCTCACTCTCACAGACCTTGGGAGGCAGGCCAGTCCTCATTTACAGACAGCCCCCCAACCTGAAGCAAATACTCACCAGCAACTACACACCACACCACAGAAACACTAAACTAGGAACCTATCCCTGTAGCAAACCTCGTTGCCCACTCTGTCCCCATATCTACTCTAGCGACACCATCAGAGGACCCAACCACATCAGCCACACCATCAGGGGCTCATTCACTTGCACATCTACTAATGTTATATATGCCATCATGTGCCAGCAATGCCCCTCTGCCATGTACATTGGCCAAACTGGACAGTCCCTACGTAAAAGAATAAATGGACACAAATCGGACATCAGGAATGGTAACATCCAAAAGCCAGTAGGAGAACACTTCAATCTTCCTGGACATTCTATAACAGATTTAAAAGTAGCTATACTGTACAAAAAAAACGTCAAAAACAGACTTCAAAGAGAAACAGCAGAACTAAAATTCATTTGCAAATTTAACACCATTAATTTGGGCTTGAATAGGGACTGGGAGTGGCTGGCTCATTACAAAAGCAGCTTTGTCTCTCCGGGAATTGACAACTCTTCATCTATTATTGGGAGTGGACTACTTCCACCTTGATCGAATTGGCCATGTCAAAAATGGTTCTCCACTTCTGAGGTAACTCTCTTCCCTTCGTGTGTCATTATATAATGTCTGCATCTGTAATTTTCACTCCATGCACCTAAAGAAGTGGTTTTTTTACCCACAAAAGCTTTTGCCCAAATAAATCTGTTAGTCTTTAAGGTGCCACCGGACTCCTTGTTGTTTTTGTGGATACAGACTAACACGGCTACCCCCTGATACTTGATAGTGGAGAGAAGAAGACTCAAATATGGAAAAACAAAACAAAAACCCAACCAACCAACCAAACACCCAACCACATTTTAGTGTCATCCTGTAAATACATACCACTGATTTCGGAAACTGTTTAGGGCTGTTGTAACATACTGTATTAGATACAGAGGTTAAGATTTCCTAAAGTGCCTTCACTCACCTCTGATGCAGAAATTAGCCCTGATTTGCAGGCACACATACCACCTATACTTGCATGTGAATCAAGGAGCGTACACATGCATTGACATTTCAATTTATGTGAACGTTCTTGTGAGCAATGTTCTGTCCATACAAATGTTCATGGAAAATGAAGTTTGGGTCTGTAGCGGACATTAATGTCTGTGACAAAATGACCGCTTTGACCAGCAGCAGACATAGTACACATGCTTTAATCAGTCTCTTTGCCCATAAACCCCTGCTGTGTCTTTGCAGTAGATTGCCATCCTCAGCTTAGAAAAAATGTCATATTGTGATTAAAGCTGAGTGAATAATTGATTTTTCAGTTCAGTGGCCAAACTAAAAAATCTGGAAAGAAAAAAAAACACTTTGTTTCCAATTGAAAGTGATTTTTTGTTGTTGTTTCTCTGTTTGTTTTTTCGCACCCAAATGAAAAACTGGGGAAAAAATAGTATTAGTCAAAGCTAAATGTTTTGAATGTTGATTTGAATTGACATTTATTTTGAAATGTCAAATTGACATTTGCAAAATGGTTCATGTTGATTTTTGTCTAAACAAACTATTTAGACATTTCCAAAATGTTTGTTTTCATTTTTTTCCCCACTCAAAACTTTTTGTAGAATTTGACCTAAATTTTGCAAATAGTTCAGTTGTCCCTAAAAATGATTTTTTTCAGTGAATTTACTATTTGTCAAAAAAAAATCACCCAGCTCTAATTGTAACAAAACTATGTGATAGCACCCATGTCTCCTGGCTTCAACACTGGTCCTACATTGGCATGTCTACATTGCAATAAAACACCTGTGGCTGGCCCCTGTCAGCTGACTTAAGCTTGATGTGCTTGGGCTGCAGGGCAATAAAATTGCAGTGTAGACATTTGGGTTCAGGATTCTGGTACCCAGTGAGAGGGAAAGAATCCCAGAGTCCAAGTTCCAGCCCAAGCCCTAATGTCTACACAGTAATTTTATAGTCCTTCAGCGTGAGCCCCACAAGTCTGAATCAGCTGACCTGGGCCAGCCACAGGTATTTTATTGCAGTGTAGACATATCCTGTGTTTTTTGGCAGAAGTTTCCCCTTCCACTACAATCTCTCTTCTTCATTATGCGCACTAATATCCAGCAAAGGCCACTGCAAAGAGGACAGTGCTTAATTACTACAACAGAAGGACATACCTGTTGAAATGTACCCCAGGCTCCTGACACAGACATTATTCTAAGAATATCCATGCTCCCTTCCCAACTACGCATACATACACATTGCAGATACAAATGACCATGGTGAATGGTGATGGAGCGCTGAAACTTGGAGAGCAGTAAATTCACAAAACAAATTGTGTATATTATACATACAATATAAAGGCTAGGTATTATTTATCATTATATACAGAGAGAGAGAGACACTAATCAACAACAACAGAACACCACAGGGACTTTGTTGCTCTCCTTTTCTTTCTGTCTTTCTTTCTGTGTTAAAACTATTGCTTCTCAATAGTGGCATAATTTTGCTTGATTTTGGCTCATTGCTTCGTGGCATGAGGACCTGCATTCCCTGGAATAGCTAAACATGCAATTAACTTCCCCTTCTTCTCCTGCACCACAAAATCAAACTGCACTCCTAGCTCTTCTAGAAGGCATAACATCTTTTCCATTTATTATGTTGAATACACATTTAAAAAGAAACAACTTTTCACCCATTATTTACAAGCTCTATAATTCTTTGGAAAATATTTTCATGGATTTGTGTAACAGGCTTTTTTCCTTCTTTTTTTTCTAACAGATTTTTAAACCAATCTACTCTTATAAAGCTCTAAAATGTGTTCCTTTGAATGAAAAACTAATGAGATGTCCCATTTACAACAGGCCTCATATTCTTTTTTGTTAGGATAAATAAAAACAACTACTGTACATTATTGTACATTATTTGTTTCAGTGGTAACTATATAAGTATTGTGATACTCAGGATATTCTATTTGTGTTTTCTAGGCTTCAAAATTGAAAAGAAATAGCAGTGGCAAAGGAGCTAGCTGTGTACTGTGAAGATGTTATTTCATTAAGGCTTACTGCTTCATTACTTTGGAAAGTGGTGCACAATTCAAACTCCTCAGGATTATACACTGTATAAATTTTAATGTTTTAATGTTGAAGGAGAAATCTGCTTTGAGGGCAAGCCTGGATTTGGATGTGGCTGTTTGTTTCAATGAACATTGTGTTCTCTCTCTCTCTCTCTCTTTCTTTTATTTTTATTTACAGTAAATGCTGCCCGAAATGACCACTGAATAGCTCAATAAAAAACCGTGACTTGGCTGGCTAGAAGTTGACCTGTATTGTACTGGAAAGCTTGGAAATGCTTTAACGTGTGCACTGATAGGGGTTACCAGGCACTCGAGCCTCAATTCATCAAAGCACTCAAATACTTTGCTGAAGCTGGGTCCCAACTACTAACACAGCGCACAAACAATATGGTGTTGAGAGCCATAAAGGCACCTCTAGATAGATAGCAGGACTTCATGCATGATTGAATGTGTTTCTTTCATTTTCAAAGCAGGAGGTCCAATGCATCCCTGATATTTCCTTCATTGTATACCTCTCCTTTTCTCACGATTCAGCATTAGCATTATGACCATCTGGCTAGTTGATGAACTGAATGCAATTCCCTGTGGATTATGACCATAACACTGCTTTATCAGCACTAATGGGGTCACACTGAGCTATAGGAGCATCTTAAAACATTTATTCAGCACCGTATTTATACATGACACTTTACTAAACACAGTTAAGACATATCCACGAGGGCAGGGGACTGGACTCGATGACCTCTTGAGGTCCCTTCCAGTCCTAGAGTCTATGAATCTATGAATCCTCTAGTGCTGAGGTGAGCTTCAAAAAACAGTGACTAGCTAGTAGTGGAGCTTGGCTCCACCCCACCCACCATTGACATGCCCCTTTGGGGAGTGGCACAGCCTGACATAGAAGTGCCTAGGCCATTTCTGACAGCTTTACCTCGCTGAAGATTCCATGATGAAAGGTGAACTTAGTGGACTGGTTAATATTTGAGGTTTAATGATTAAGGCTCAGATCCTGCCATAGGAGCTTCATGGGTGGAGCAGGTAGACTGTGGGAGTCCAAGGCTCTGCTTGTGCAGATGTGATAAATGAATAGACTTGGGTAAGTAATTGATTTTTCTGGTTTGGTGGCCAGACTGAAAAATTGAAAAAACTTTTTTTTCAAGTTTTGGTTATATTCAATGAAAGCGGGGGGGGGGGGGAATAAAACAGGGTAAATAATTGTTTCATGTCAAACAAAACATTTAGTTTGACCCAGAACATTTGTTTGTTTATTTTTGTTCATTTTGTAATATTTTCAGGATTTGGTGGGGGTTTTATCTTAAAAAAAATAAATAATACGACACTAGCTAAATTTGGAAACAAAACGCCATATAAAAAAAAAGTCAATATCTTTCCTTTAGAAAATGTTGACATGAACCCTTTTGACTTTTTCAGAAAAAGAATTTAATTTCTTTATTTGGCTGAAACTCTCCACTAAATTCAACCCAAACTCATGAATAGTTTCAGTTGCCCTAAAATTGTATTTTTGACAAATTAATTATTTGATCAAAATCTTTTGCCCACCTCCAATGATGATGTATTATCTTCTGCCGGAAGCTGAGTGTTTTTCCAGTATCAAAGAACTGGCCAATCCATGGACTGAGAGATCAAGTGAAGGAAACATCAAAACTTTTGGAATGCTAAGAATGGCAGCCCATAACAGCGTGGTAACATTAACTAGTTTAAAATGGTGAATGTCAGAATTTTAATGGCAATTAATGAATGTCACCTGCAAATTATTTGAGATCATTAACTATTCACAGACATAAAGTTAAGCACATGTTTGCAAGATCAGGGCCTCAGAGTCAATTTAGCTACTATTATTAATCTCTTATCACCTTATGAAAATGTAAACACTTGGTGTTAGTGGGAGTTTTAGCTGAGAAAGGAATGGAGGATTAAACCATTAATCAGTTAGATCTAAGATGTGCAGCACTCAGGTTTGATTGCTAGACAGACATAGAAACAAAAGTTTTCACAGCCATCATAAATAAGTTAGCACTGAGAGGTGTATTTAAACAGCAGACCATTTAAAAATATTCCATACACCAGTCATGAAGCTCATCTAATAGGATATTTTTTTTCTCATCCTCCTAATTTTATTTTTGCTCATTTGGATTATGGAATTTGTGATCATAGGTTGATGACCTAATGTTTTCTTGCTGTGGAGGGAATTTTAATGAGATAAGCAAATGATGTGTGTTGCATGGCACATTTGAAGCATTAAAAACCAGTAATAATTTTAAATGATCACATGTAGTATATATATTTTTGAAAAATGAGCTTGAACAAGCCTTTTAATAAAGTCATTATTCCTCTTATCATAAATCACTAATGCTTATTTTTGTCCAGTAGATATAAGACTGTCAATTCTTTTAAATTTGTCCTTCTGTGTAATTTACTGCGTTGCAAGTTTTTTGAAACTTTTTCTTAAAGAAGATATGAATATTACTGTTGAATATATTGCATACTGTTATTATCATGTTCAAAAATTTATGAAGGGATGCATTGGTAGGTTATTGTCAATTATACTGTGGTATATTAACAGAGGTGGGTCTGATGGAGCCAAACATCTATAACATTTTGATCTATAGGAAATCTATATCCAAACTTTCTGGTTCAGTCCATTCCTTCAAGCTAATAAAGGAACATTCCTTATCCTGCAAGGGTTTGATATAGTTATGAGGAGTGTCACCAGGTTGTGGTGCTATATATAGTCTTCCCTCTTCTTTTTCTTAGTATGTAAACAAATGTTTAATCTTGGGAAGGCTTGATGTATTGTTATTAGATTTGTTAAGCAAGTTTATGTTTACAGTGAGCTGTGCAAGCAGCAAGAAAGTTTGTGCTCTGCCTTTGTGTCCAGTTACAATAAATTCCTGAGGCAGAGCTGCTCCTGGAAACCAAGATTGATGTTGGGCTGAGGTTCTTGAAAGAAAGGATTGTCTGCCTGCCTTTTGATCACCATTATTTCAGGACTTAGTGATGTATCTAAATAAATTGGATCACATATAGAAGATACTTTGTTTCTGCGTTACAGATTCATGTTCCACCAAGGCCAACCTGCAAGGTCTTGGACTTCTGCTACTTCTCTGCTTGGGATATAATACAGACCCCCAGGATCTGATTCGGATATGGACAGAAACATCTTTAATGTTTTTAATGAAATAAAAACAACTGGGAATTGTGTGATTATAGGAGACTAACTTCCCAGCAATACATTGGAGGACAAATGCTACTAATAATAGTAGGGCCCAGATTTTCCTGGATGTGGCAGTTGACATATTTCTTCACCAAATGACCTTGACACAAAAAGTAGGAGTGTGCTAATAAAATTTGCAGATGACACAAATATGGGATGTATTGCTAATATGGAGGAAAACTGGAATATCAAACAAGAACATCTGGATGATTTTGAAAACTGGAATAATAGAAATGGGATAAAATTTAATAGTGCAAAATGCAAGGTCATGCACTGAGGGACTACCAACAAGAATTTTTGTTTTAAGCTAGGAATTTATGAGCTAGAAGTGACAGAGGAGGAGAAAGACCTAGGTTTATTGGTTGATCACAGGATGACTATGAGTCATCAATATGATGTGGCATGAAAAAGGCTAATGTAATCTTAGGATGCATAAACACAATGCAATTGTGTTTCATTATGTCTTATGCATTATTGTGCATTCTTTCTTGCTTTATTGAGTGTAATGTAACTGATTATTTCTTCTAAATAAAATGGTACTTTGTTTTCACAGATCACTGCTTGAATATTAATCCTTTGAGTGAAGGGCTATATCTGTGTCCTTTCATGGGTTAGCAGAACTGGTCTGCTCTGGGAATTCCTCTGTGGATCAGAGACAAGCCCCCTGGTAAAACCCCAGAAATTACTCTAGGGTGAACCACTCCTTGTTACCAGTTTGGGCAGAACAAATTGGAATTGGTTTATAGTCATAGCTAAGCCAAGATTGGCATGCCTTGAATCCAGATTTTGGGGTAACAAAGTCCCTCTCTACCAGAGATAAGACAACTTCAGCAGCTTTGCTTTGAGACGTTCCACTCATTGACATCTGTAAAGTGGTGACATGGGGTTCTATCCATACCTTCACAAGACATTGTGCCCTAGGGAAATGTTGCAAAGCCAACGAATCCTTTGGTTCATCAGCCCTTCAGTCTGCATAGATCCTCACACCCACTTCCTCAGACATCAATAGTGGAGTACACAGAGAGACCAATACTCTGATTGGCCCATGCTTACTATTTAACTCTGGAAGGTGCCCCAGGAAGCTGTCTGGCTAACAATGCCAACTTCTGGGTTGTTGTTGCTCCAAGCCTTGCCTCGTGATCACCAGTCTCCGACCCTGACCCAACTATCAACCTGATTCTTGCCTCCTGACATAAGCTTGGTAACTACTCCTGTAAATCTAATTCACCCTCCACTGTTTCTACCTCTCATCTTGTATTTGTGTGGAGCAGGCAAAAAAGGGCCTGAGTCTTCCAAAAAAGTTGATATGTCATACAAACAGGTCATCTCTGCCCATGTTGATCTCACACACTGGCAGGAAAAAAAATCACATTGGACTCAAAGCTATTCCTGCCATAGTTAAGGGGAAGCTTTCAAGCAGGGAGGGCTGAGGCCACCTTTTCCTCCCTCACTGTCAGCTTAGAAGGGAAACACACCTTTGTTAATGTCAGTGGTGGTTTGCCTATAGAAGGAAAATGACAGCAAGACAGTAAAGGACAGGAAATTCTCCATTGGCTTCCTAGTCAAGATGATTAGGAGGGTTCTACTGCTGAACCATACACTTCAGAGACCTCAGCACCCATTTCAGTGGAGTAGATAGTTTAGGGAGATGTGGATTTTCTTGGTCTAGTGCTAGAGGATGCACAGTGCCAGGCCTGATATTGTACGGAGTCCCATCATTATTTGGTTGAGTTACGCTTATTACACATATCAAAATATGACCTACTTTTCATTCTAAAAACAGCACAGCACACACATTTGCATCACTGCCCTTTTTTGGGGGATGGGGGTAAGGTATAAAGAGGAAATGTGCCTAATCCTTCTTTTGTCATCTTCCTCACACTAAGGTCTGTTGAGATTTAAAATAATAATAATAATAATAAAACGAATTAATAGCATATATTTTCCTAGGGGGATTTTTGAAGAGGGAACTCTTGTGCACAAAATATTTTTCAATCAGCTGTATGGAACTATTTTCCCTTTGATACATGGGGATTTACATGTAACTGCATGGAATTCAGTGGAGTCACAACTGGTGTAAACATGGAATATGAAACTGGTCACTTCGACTCCTAGTCTTGAACAATGTTATGGCCCCATAACTGTGTTGAACTCATGTTAGGAAAAACAGTTTAAGATTAGAGCTAGATGAAATTTTCTGGCTGAATAACTTTTTTGCTAAAAAACCCACAGTTTCAGTCTACCTGAAATTATTTGTAAATGTCACCCAAATGGTGTCAGGTAAGACTCAAGCTATTCAGGGTGTAGGTGCTTTATAATCCTTGGCCTAGTGGTTAGGCCACTTGCTTCGGATGAGGAAGACGCAAATGTTAATCCTCCTCTGGAGCAAGGACGTGAACTTATATCTTCCTCACTGCTATGTAAGTGCTCTAATCACCAGGCTATAAGCTATTTGGTTCTCTTCTTGAAGCTGTTCCACTTCGTAATACAAAAAAATTCATTGGGACAAGTAGAGAGAGTGACTCTGTAACTTGGCAATTAAGGCATTCTTCTGGGAGGTAGCAGAAGATGTAGATTCAATGCCCTCTTCTGAATCAGGCAGAGAGAAGATTTAACCATATCCCAGAATGGGGATTTAAACCTGGGTTTCTCGCATCCCAGGCAACTGTTCTAAGGGAGCAAATCCCACCCCTGTAGTTTTTTTTTAAAGCTAGCCTAGAATTTATTGATTTGATGAAAAATTCCAAACATTTTAGAAACCAAAGAAATATTTCTCTATTTTTTGTTTGTTTGTTTGCAGGCTGAACTGAAAAAAAAACCTATTCATCCAGCTTTACTCAAAATAGTGTTTAAAACTATTTCTTCAAATGTGATTCCACCCAAGTCTAGATGGAGCCTAAAGAAGGACTCTCTTTGCCTGTTCAAACTTTGGCATTTCTATTTACATTGGTAAAAAGGGGGTCCCATTAGTGCTATTTGTAATTTAATGATGTGGATACCTGTCTTCTAGAAAACAGACTGTTTATCACTTAATCATTTTTCATAGGCCATCAGGAAACTATCTCATGATAACTTTAAGTCACGTCTTGACTGATGGAGAGGACTGTTCAACACTGATGTCCAGAAATAGTCTGCAACTATTTATCAACATTCCTGATTATTAAATTTTAAAGCAACTGTCACAAACAGCACATCTGTTCCTAGAAGTAAGTTCTCTCATTCACTCTGTTTTTTTCCACTCTATTGGAGACTCAAGCTCCTCCCACTGCGAGGAAATCCCCCTTTTTTTGCTATCACACCATTTTCCATGACAGAATTTGGTCTAGTCATGCAGACAAATGTGATAAAAAATATTGAAAAGTCTGTGCCACCATTTTACAGCCACAGCCCATGTGTCCCTCAGACTCTGAAATGCACCTGTTCTCAGAAAGGTTGCACTGTCTTATTTGACACTGTAACCTGGCCAATTATCAGTGCCACTTTTATGGTTCTCCTTCCTGGGCAAGATATTTGAAAGAATGGTGGGAAGCTGGGTCCAGCAACAGCTTACAACTACATCTGTTGTGGGACCCATCCAATCAGGCTTCAAGTCAAGTTATAACATAGAGGTGACAAAAGTTGCATAACCTCCTTATGCATCCTATATTGGCAGCATTCAACACATTCACTTAGAAGATGCTGATAGCTCACCTCATAGACCTTTTAATGCATAGTCCAGGGATCGACAACCTGGTAAGCACCTGGGCAGGCCGGGCCGGTTTGCTTACCTATCATAGCCGCAGATCCAGCCGATCGCAGCTCCCACTGGATGTGGTTTGCTGCTCCAGGCCAATGAGAGCTGCAGGAAGAGGCACGGGCCGAGGGACGTACTGGCCGCCACTTCCCACAGCCCCCATTGGCCTGGAGCAGCGAACTGCAGCCAGTGGGAGCCGTGATCGGCCAAACCTGCGGATGTGGCAGGTAAACAAACTGGCCCGCCCCAACCAGCAACTGACCAGCAACTCCTACAGCTCCTTTTATCTAAGCCTGCTGTGCTCTGACTCGCTGTTTCCCTGCTGCCTTTCTAGGCAGGTCTGGAGGCAGGTCTGGAGGTGCCAGCTTTTTCCTTTGCTTGAGAGTGTTCAACCCCTGCTCAACACCAGTCCCAGGTCCTGACCCCACACCATCCCTTCCCGCAAGGCCCCACCTTTGCCCTGCCTCTTCCCAACCCCGCTCTGCTCCCACCCCTTCTTGCCCAGTTCCGCCTCTTCCCCTCAAGCACACCCTGTGCCCCTCTCCTCCTCCTCCCTCCCAGCGCCCTCCTACATTTCGTGGAACAGCTGATCGTGGTGACTGGGAGGCACTGGGAGGGAGGGGAAGGAGTTGATTGGTGGGGGCTGCCAGTGGATGGGAGACTCTGGCTGGCTGCTGGTGGGTGCTAAGCACCTGCTAATTTTTTTCCGAGGGTGCTCTAGCCACAGGCGTGGGAACTGGAGGTGTGGAAGGTGCTTCAGCATCTCAAGATTTTATGTGGGGTACTAGCTACTGGCCCCGCACCAGGGGTTCCACTCCTGGCCCCAACTGTGGCCCCAGTGCAGCCCCTTTACCCCTGTCCTGGTCCCTCCTTCCCGGAGACACTGCCCTGCTCCTGGCATCAGCTCGGGTGTCGGGGGGGGGAAGCGGTAAGGGGGCTGGCTTTCAGCACCTCCATTACTAAAAGTGTTCTAGCACCACTGGCTCAAGAGCTGGAGCTCCCATGGATTTGGTGCCTATGCTAGAGGACCCACCTTCACTGCTTCTTTTGCTGTGGCGGGGTGTGCTAGGACCACAAGTCCTTTTAACTATGTCCTCTTGTGTTTATACATTCCAGCAATCTCTAGCTGCATGATCTCATACTATTTCTGAAATAATACAATATCAGGCCCCATTTCTACAATAGGATTTGCACAAGTGCAGGGGTTCACTCACTGCAGGATCAGATATTAATGTTGTATCTTGCGTTTTTTCTACAACCCTAAATATTCAGATAAGTATACAATAAAACCATATTTAAACATGCTCTGGATGACATATAATGTTGTGAAATTCTGATAAGCATTAGGTAGTTGTGTATGATTTTACAACATTAGCTCTTAATGATTATGTCACTATCAGTGTTGATTCGTTAACAGTGCTACTATAAATAAGCCATGGGTGGGGTTTTCAAAATCATGGCTCTATTGGTCTAACATTGATCCCATTGAAATCAGTGGGAGTTTTACCCTTGACTTCAGTGGGAAGAGAGGTAAGTCAGTGCTGAGTGCTTTCAAAAATCCCATTGCAAATATCTCATCAAATTACATACCTAATTCCTGCAAATAAATATGCCTCCATTTGTATAACTGCTTATGGGAAAAAATAAAGTTCTCATTGCTTATAAATCTAGGAGTAGATAACTTTGGAATCATTATTATACCTGTATTTAGAACTTCTTATATGAAAGCAAACACCTTTTACATTATTGTAAAAAAGAACATTCAGCAACTAGTGACAATAATGCGTGAACTTTCTTCAGAGAATTGGATGATAGATCACATGAAAAATACAACTTAGCTAAACTTCTGCATAAAAATGTCTTAATGAAACAAACAAATCATAAATATGTCCTTATTAGAACCCTATAATTGCATTCCTTTTACCTACAGCTTGTCAGATACAAGAATAATTTACTCCTTAGGTATTATTATTTATTATGTGCTGACACCCATGCTCAACACTGCACAGAGCGAAAAAGATACACGGATCTCAAGAAGCTAACAGTCAAAGAGCTCAGTGTTGTAGGTGCTGACTGCTTTCTGCAAGTGCTGTGCACCCTCAAGTCCTTTGAAGTTTTAAGGAAGTTGAGGAAGCTCAAAACCTTGCTGCAGGCATTCAGGACCATGCCTTTAGCAAACAAACCAGACAGAGGGCCCAGCACTACAGCACACACAGACGAGTAATTTTAGTGAATACTTCTATAGCACTCAGAGTCACAACACTTTCCCCAATACCTTCCTTGCTCCAGGGAAAATAATCGGCTATTATCAGATTTCTTCCACCCTCACACCAGTTCAGCTATGCAAATTGCTTATTGTTGGGAGCCGGAAAAGGGGATGGAGGCTTTGCTCTGCCACTCACCAGCCCCTCTCCAGCTACCTGCATGGTGGGCAGAGGAAGCAGAAGCCCATGAAGTCTGTTCTCCCTCTGGAGCACAGAACAGTGATACAGAATAACCAGTGGTGGTGTCGGGGGGAGCCCTATATGCCTTACTCCACCATATGTTGTCATAAGAGAAAGTCATAGTCCTGCTCATAGTTAATAAAAAAAAAACAAGTAATATAAATAATGTTGTATTGTACCTGGGTAAGCATAGGTGTCTATGCAGAGAAAAGCACCATCTGTGACTACAGTTCCACATTAACATCTATGAATCTTCTGCGTTATGTAGCTTCAAAATCCATTCTCTGTTGTGCTGCACTGCCCCCTCAGAATCTGCTTCATGATGAAAATTTAAGTATTACATGGTTGCCCAATCCCACTCTGTTCCAAAAGTGGATTCACTGATTCTAGACAGCCTATTTTCCATGTTCTTTATGATAATTGTGCTTGTGGTTATTACACAGACCTTGATATCCAAATATAGATGCAGATTCTTTCCCTGCTGACTGACACGCTCACCTCTGGAGGAACTTTAAAAGGGATGGATGGCTTTAAAATCTGCCTGGCTGATCTCCATTACTGAGCTAGTTAGGGAGAAGAGAGGGGGCTCACTGGGTCAAAGGTCCTCCACTCTCGCAACAGAGTGGTGATATGACGTTGGGAAGCCATCCACTACAATACGGTTTGGCCCCCATACCAAAGGCTGGCCTTACATTACTTATGGAAATGGGTGAAAAAAAAGTTCTTTCCCACCAGGCACTCATAGTGAAGACTAGAGCTAGGTGAATTTTTTTCAGATTAATAATTTATTCAGTGCAAAGTGCAGTTTCCATCAACTTGAAACTATTTATGAATTTGACCCAAATCATTTTGACCATGCACACAATAGCTGGAGGAGGACGTAGTGGTGCTATTCCCATCCTTACAACCTTTATCTTAGTAGTTAGGGCACTCTCTTGGTATGTAGGAAACCCAGGTTCAGAGCATTCCTCCGGAACAGATGCAAAGCAGCTTTTCAATTCACCAAAAGCTCTGATATTTTTCATATTTGGTTTGACACAAGGTAAATTTTTCCTTTCACTTTTTCAGAACTGCCACCAAACCATGAAGTCAGTTATTCATCCAGCTCTAATGAATAATACCTTAATTGTTATTAGCATTTATTATAGATTTGCATTTTAATAACATTTACATGCTGTAGCTGAGAAGGGGCCCATTGTTGCTAAGTGTTGTGGATATATAGACACAGACCCTTCCCAAAGAGCTCACAAACTAAATAGACAAAGAGGGTTCATAAAGGAGAGATGTCTGAACACAAGTGCAGCGTTAAAAGACAGACACCTTTTTCTTACTAGAAGCGACATGGGCTTTCAAGCTACTAGTATCCTCTATATATTTTTTCAGCAAGATGGCTGCCACAAGCACCTTCAGAACTCCCAATTACAACATAAATTTTTATTTTCAAATACATTTCCCAGTTTATTTATGCTGAGGAATGCTTTCTGACTTTCAAATTGCTGGCTGAGCAAAATGAACACAGTTTTCTTTTAACTGTTTATTTGTAAATCTCCTATGAGTACTAAATATACTAATAAAGACAAGCCTATAAAGATAAGAACAAACACAAACTTCATCCTGAAATTTCAGTTAAGCTGTATGTAAAGAAAAAAACCTTACCTGACAGATACTGTTTTCCCCCGTAGGATGAAATATAGGGGATTGGCACAGAGATTTGTGCTTAAAGTGAAGATCCACATTTAGGTGAAATGTGAGTAATGTTCTTAGCCCCTCTAGGTATTCATACCTTTCAGAAATGTGCTATAGTATATTACCATTAACAAAACAGAAGATAGCATTGCTTTAAGGAAGCAAAATAGCCTATTAAGTTACTTTAGCTCAAAGTTTGACCTGTATTACAATCTGGTGGCAAGTGTCCTTCAGAATCTAAAAATCATTATTCTGTTTGTTAAAATTTATCACTCTGACAGACATTAAAGTAAAAACAAAAGCTGCTTATCATGTATCGTACAATGGCTTCAGAGCCAGCAGAGTGAGAAGTCACATATAAACTATGGCCCCAATCCTATAGTCAGTGTACTGCAGACTGCAGACAGTACCCCTATTTCTGAAGTTGTACTAACATAATTGATTATGCTAGTACAGTTGAAAGGAAAATAATACCAGCATGCTTACTTCTGATCGTAAAGAAACCTTGTGAGGTCATTTTTAAATATACAAATAATATATATTAAAAGTAAAAAGATAAAAGTGAGTTTGAAAGAGCCTCTTTGAAGCCATTTTTGTGTATGAACAGTACTGAGTTTATGAAAATAACTATACCATTACTATGCACTTGATTATGCTGAGCTTTCAAAATATGTTTTTGTAATTTTACAGTTCTATGAAGCTGTACAAAGAAATCCCCATCTCCACTTCAAGAAGTGAAGAAAAGGCTCTTAGGGGAGCTGCCAGGAGAAGCCATGAGAAGATTTCAGCAGGCTTCCTGTGATAAGGTGTACAGATTTTCTAACATTGCCCAGCTGGTAAGCAAGCTGTGGAAAGCCTTCCTTAGAAGTCACAGAGAACATGTGTAAGATATCTTTAAGAGCATTCCGGAGCATACAGGCAAATAATGAAGGATTGCTCACCTGACAGTCCATTGTACACACCATTGTGGTAACTATTATACAACTGCTTCCAACATTGCATTGAAGTAGGAAGAATTTGGTGTTGAAGGGCACAATTATATTGTTATATTATTGTTTCAATTATACAGGAATATTCCAAAAGAGCTGTGTAACAATGAAATTAAAAGCCTGGCTGTAGCAACTTGTAAGTCAAATGATTAAACTGATACAAAATCTATTTGAATTTGAGACAGTAATGGTATTCCATGTCTGCAACAAAATACAGTGTGTGTGTGTGTGTGTGTGTGTGTGTATTGCCTTGATTGGGGCCAAAGAATACCATTTCTGTACTCATTTCTAGGTTACTACTCATATATTTAGGGTTGCTATTAATGAATGGAAAACAGTCTACTAAACTTAATCCTATCGCTCTCTTCACAGATTGTGAAGATTTGGGATTTTGGCTTTTTTTTTAATGAAAAGTTTCCAACATAATATTTCCCAGGGGATTCTCTTAGGAAATGCTCCCTGAGACTGTTTGGAAACATCTGCATGTGTTGAGAGTTGGAAGGGGAAAGAAGGAATGAGGATGTTACAGAGAAGCAAGAGGGGAAAGATAGAACAGCCAAGGTGAGAGAATTTGGTGTGCATTTCCCCTTTAATCAGGAATAGGAGCAGAGGGATTCCTATCTTGGTTGTTCTACGACAGGGCCAGGGATATGCTTGCTCACCAGACTGCCTGAATATTGTTAATCTGTAGTACAGTTTGTGCTGTATAATGCAGTACACTTGAGAGGTCTAGCTAAACCAGACAAACTTGAGCCTCCTACAGGCAATTGTTGGTGTTCTGTTGTTGCCATATTACACCATACAATGCTGAGAAAAGCTTCTCTCCATCTGAGCCGTGCAGATGCTAAACTAGTTTTTCTGAGGAGATGCCTCACTCAGACAGTGCTTGACATACATTGAATCGAAGAGGCAACCACTCGCTGGAAGTCACATCTGTGCTGTCGCTGTATCTTACAAATGCTTGGGTTTGATCATTGATGTCAATGGAAAAATAATCCCATATCAATTATTTCTTACGTTGTTTTTCAATCAGATATTATACTTTGTTCTCCTACTACTTCTGATGCTGCTTTTCTGAGTGGAAAAGTACAGCTAGACTAGCTGGAGTCTTGAAATTCCCACCTTGTCCCTGCAGGCTTCTTATTCCAATAATAGAAGGAACAAATTCATACAATCATGGCCAATCTGTAGCTTGCTCTTCATGCCCAGGAAGTCACTATCTCCATGCAGGAAATGGAACATCTGGCACATCCTTTGCAGGTACCAATGACTGATCCATCACCGGCCATTGTAGTAGTTTATGTACAACTGTCCTTAGAGAAAAAGCTTCTACCTTCCCTGAGAAACTAACTCCCTCAGAAACTCCCCTGTTAGCCTCTCCTGTTTGCCTAGAATTCCTCATTACAAAATGTTCATCCAACTGTAATTATGAGACTATGAGATTGTTTGGTAAATCAGAATAATGAAAATCACCTCATTTCCAGATTTCTTCTCTCTTCTTTTTACTGTTCCACTCTAGAGTCAAACCTGCCCCCTTTGAAGTCAATGGGAGTTTTTGTCTCTCATTCTCAGACATAGTCACATACCTGAAAGGCCAAACTCCAACATTTGTGTTTTGGCTGGTTCAGAGCTGTGATCAATATTCTTTGACATGTTTTCATGGTACATAATCACCAAATGTTATTCATTCTGATGACTACAATTTCAAGCCATTGCGTCTGAAAGGGTCAGTGGCTGAAAAGTAGTTATTTGTAGCAGTCCTAGGCACTCATTTATGATTTCTATTTCTCAAATGTGGAGCGTGCTTTCCATCACAACAGCCTTTTATAAATGCATTTTATCGCCAAATAAGTTTTTAACTATTTTCTCTATGGACATATTCTTATTTGTGCACAATTTTTACTCTGTAGCTGACAAGTTTTTCTCTTGCTGATAGAACTAGACATTTCTTGTAAAATTTCCAAGATATTTGCTGGGCTATGTTTCACAGCAGATGTCCTTTTTTTCCATTCAGGGAACTACAGCAATATACCTTGTAAATCTTCAGTGATTTCATGTTTCACACAGTTTATCAGAAGCTTCTTTAGAGTATTCAAAGTCATTGCCTGACTTCCAAGTTTCAGTTCTGAAAAGTCTTCAAAAACATTTATTGTATTTGTTTCTATTAAAATAGAATAATTCACTTGTCATCTTGCATCTTAGATGCCTGAGGGGCAGATTTTTTTAGAATCCTTACATTCGTGAGCTCTTACTCACACTAGTAATTCCTCCCTTGAATCGTATGAGGTTACTCAAAGGGGTACACATTTGCCCAGAGGAGTATATCAAAAAATCTGGCTCTTAATATGTAATATTGGACAATGACCCATTTATCTATCTGTGTTTCTCAGTATTAAACCATGTTTATCACCTACGGATCTGAGTGACTCTTGATGCCATTAAGGCAAACAGTGAATCTGTGTTAGTTATTCATAAAGTGGTGAATATATGTGAAAGACCATACTGTGGAGAACTGGGAAAATTCTGATATATTTTTATGAAAAAAATGAGACTTATTTTCTTTTTCTTTGGATTGATATGCACTGTATGCAAAAAAGAACATAAGAATGGCCATACTGGGGCAAACCAATGATCCATCCAGCCCAGTTTTCTGTCTACCGACAGTGGCCAATGCCAGGTGCTTCAGAGGGAATGAACAGAACAGGCAATCTTTGAGTGATCCACCCCCTGTCATACACTCATCGCTTTTGGCAGTCAGACGCTAGTGATACGCAGGGCATGGAGTTGCATTTATGACCATGTTGTCTAACAGCCATTTATGAACTTATCTTCCATGAATTAATCTATTTTTAACCCCATTTTACTTTTGGCCTTCACAATATCCCCGGCAATGAGTTCCATAGGTTGACTGTGCATTGTGTGCAGACATACTTCCTTTTTTGTTTGTTTTAAACCTGCTGCCAATTAATTTAATTGGATAACTGCTGGTTCTTGTGTTATATGGTGTAGTAGAAAACACTTCCTTACCGTATTTTCCACATACCATATATGATTTTATAGACCTGTCATATCCCTCCTTAGTAACTTTCATACTCTTAATAATGTTTCTTTCCTTTCTCTGTAACTTTTCCAATTCTAAGGTATCTTTTTTGCAATGGGCAGACTAGAACTGCACCCTATATTCAAGGAGTGGATGTACCATGGATGTATTTAGTTGTATTATGATATTGCCCTCTTATCTATTCCTTTCCTACTGAAGCCTAACATTCTGCTTGTTTTTTTGACTGCCTCAGCACACTGAACACGTTTTCAGATAACTATCCTCAGTGACTCCAAGGTCTCTTTCTTAAATGGTAAGAGCTTATTTAGATCCCATCACTTTGGGGATTATGTTTGACAATGCACATTAGTTTGCATTTATTAAAAACGAATTTAATCTGCCATTTTGTTGTCCAGCCACCCAGTTTTGTAGATCCTTTTGTAACTCTTCTCAGTCAGCTTTGGACTTAACTATTCTGAATAAATTTGTATAGTCTGCTAATTTTGCCATCTCACTCTTTAGCCCTTTTTCCAGATCATTTATGAATATCTTGCACAGCACTGGTTCCACTACAGATCTGTGGGGGACACCACTATTTACCTTTTTCCATGCTGAAAACTGATCTTCAAAAGCTTGAAAACTGAACAAGTAACACATTAACTGGAAGGAAGTCACTAAGCATGAATAAACTAAAATCAGTGTGTGTGTGTGTGTGTGTGTGTGTGTGTGTGTGTGTGTGTGTGTGTGTGTGTGTGTGTGTGTGTGTGTGTGTGTGTGTGTGTAAGTAACAAATGCAAATCCCTAGGTAGGTAGAAGAGTCTGGAGAGGTGCACACCCACCCCCAGGAAATTGCATATTTTGGCTTCCACTGGTTGAAGAAGGCTACAAAACAAAGAACGGAGACCAGCCTGATACAGAGGAGGAGTCACTATCATCTGATCCAAGAACTGGCATGAGGCTGGACAGGAGGCTCAGACTCTTCAGAAAAGATTTACAGGACTTTGAAACATGCCAAGGTCATGGTGTGGAAGACAGGTGATACCTGGTAAGCCAGGCATGCTTATAATCTCTTTACAGAGAAAATATATTTTGAAAACCATAAGGCTTTTGTGTGAATAAATACTTTATGAAGTTATGACTATAACAGGGTTCAACAAAAAATAGATACATTCATGGAGGATAGGTCCATCAACGGCTATTAGCCAGGATGGGGAGTGGTGGTGTCCCTAGCCTCTGTTTGCCAGAAGCTGTGAATGAGCAACAGGGAGTGGATCACTTGATGATTACCTGTCCTGTTCATTCCCTCTGAGGCACCTGGCATTGGCCACTGTCAGAAGACTGGATACTGGGCTAGATGGACCTTTGGTCTGACCCAGTATGGCCAGCCTTATGGCTAACACTGTTTTTCCCCCTAAGTGAGAAAAAGACAGCAGGTGCTGAACGAAACTTCAACTTGCTAAAGTGATCACAGTGAAATGTAGGAGGAATTGCAGCCTAAGTCCCCATTCTGGAGAGAGAAGAAGTTGGGTTCTTGACCCAAGAAAGGTGCTGGCTATAAGCCTGAGAGCAGTGCTCTCAAGCAAGCCACAAAGGGCTTAGAGGTGCAGTTAACTTGGAAACTGTGACATATTTCCACTGAATTTGGTAAAGATATCGTATGGCTTTCAAAGTAACAAAGTCCCTTATTTTGAAAAATCAATTAGGTATCCTTTTATTCCAGTTTTCTGTGATGAGAAATGGCAATTTTTCTTCCGTATCACACTTCCATCTGTGTCAGAGAAGTGACTTGATATTGCTGGGGTGGACAGTGTTAGTATAAATGTCAGCAATCAGGATCTCACATACCTGATCAGACCACTGATTCATCTCACCAAGAAGAAGAAAATTACAATGATGCACATAATGGACAATTATGGAGTAAAAGGGGAGCTTCTTTCTAATCCCCATCATGTCTTAAATCATGAAGGTGCACATTCTTTCCAGAAATAATATCTGATGTAGCTATCCATGTTCTCACTATCCATATAATGTCCAATCCTTTATTGCAGTGTTTCCCAAACTTAGGACACCGCTAGTGTAGGGAAAGCCCCTGGCGGTCTGGGATGGTTTGTTTACCTGCCACATCCATAGGTCCGGCCGATCGCAGCTCCCACTGGCTGCGGTTCGCTGCTCCAGGCCAATGGGGGCTGCGGGAAGCAGCACGGGCCGAAGGACATACTGGCTGCCACTTCCAGCAGCTCCCATTGGCCTGGAGCAGCGAACTGCGGCCAGTGGGAGCTGCGATCGGCCAGACCTGAGGACACGGCAGGTAAACAAACTGGCCCGGCCCGCCAGGGGCTTTTCCTACACAAACGGTGTCCCAAGTTTGGGAAACACTGCTTTATTGAATCCTTTGGAACTCTTGGCTGGAGCCAGGCAGAGAAAGGAAATTCCATGTCATAGAGGCTTTAGTTATTTCAAAATTTTGTTCTGTTCTGAATGACACAAGCCCAAAATGTTGACATTCTCCATGAAAGGCTCTAACTCCAAGGCAGTCTGCCTGGAAGGCTGCCCTAGAACCAAGGGCCCTGGAAGCCTTAGGGTCCCTGATTTAGGGGCTGTCTGCATGCCAGATTGTCCAGGAGCCATGGACCCTAGGGATATGTCTACATAGCCATTAAATACTCATGGTTGGCCCAGGTCAGCTGACTTGGGCTCATTGGGCTTGGGCTGCAGGGGGGTAAAATGTCAGTGTAGACATTTGAGCTTGAGAGGAAGTCCTAGTTCTGGGACCTTCCCCCATTGCAGGATCCCAGACTCTAGGCTCCAGCCTGAGCCTGCATATCTACACTACAGTTAAACAGCTCCACAGCCCAAGCCCCACAATCCTGAGTCAGTTGATTTAGGCCAGCCACGGGTCTTTAATTCCTTTGTAGAAATATTCTTGTGAGACCAGGCTGCTGAGGGAGCTGAAATTCAAAGGCTTCCTGGGTTCTAGGCTCTCAGCGCCATCTCAGGCCACCAGGTGGGGTGCTGAGAAATCAGGAAGCCATGGGAGAGCATGGGCTGATAAGATGCTATGAACCTGGAAGACCAGGTTCCTTCAGCACTTTGTCTCCAGGCACTTTTGATTTTGACAAATTGGTAAATTCCAATGAAGAAAGTTTTCATCTGATTATCTCTTCTGTTTGCCTCAGCAATGTCATGTCTCAATGAGTTCCACAGGTCAATCTCCTTATTATTATTATTATTATTATTATTATTATTATTATTATTATTATTATAAATTTGATACCTTCAGGTAATCTCTTGTTCTTGTATTTTAAGGAAGCGAAATTAGGAATGCTCGAATTACCTTCTCCATACCATTCATTATTTTGTATATCTCTATCAACTCCCCTTCTATGTGTCTCTGAATTAAACAGCCCCATATTCTGCAGTCTCAACATATCAAAGTCTTTCTGTACCTTTAACCATTTTGTCACCTGTCACCTTTTTTCTGAGATGAGGTGACCAGCATGGAAAACAGTTAACCAGGAAAATGGACCAGTGACTTTCATAATGGCATTTTAATATTTTAGTAGCATTACATGTTAAAATTTCATAAATCCTGACATTTTGTCAGCTCTTCTGACTACATTTTTGCACTGAGTATTTGTTTTTGGAGAGCTGTCCACAATGAAATCCATGTCTGTTACCTGACTGATTAGAGATGATTTAAAGCCCAGCAATGTCTATGAGCAGTTCAAATTAATCCTTCCAATTTGCATTCCATTTCATTTGTCTTTGTGCTGACCACTCGTGTATATTTATTATTGGGTCCCCTGTAGTTCATTTTCTTTGTTTAATCTTTAACCCAAGTGTTGCTTCATTCATCATTCACCCCTTTTCTAGATCACCAATCCTCTGCTAATTCTAGTTGCTGATCCTGATAGTATCATTTTGTGTTGCTAATCTCAAATGGTCTGGGGACCCCCTATTGACTAGATACTGAAATAGGTCTTTATCCCTCCTATGGGGTCTGATCCAAATCCCATTAAAGTCAACCAGAATCTTTCCTTTCACTTCAGTGAAAGTTGGATCGGTAATAATTTGTGACACAAACTCTTCACTCTAGCCAAAACAACAGATAGATAGGGAGAGCTGTCAGGGGATGCCACCTCCACACTCACTACTCATTGGCTCTTTTGGAGCTTTTACCTCACCCTGCAACTGATTCCTGAGTAAGTGGAGACCACTCTAAACAGTGTCCCTACCTCACTAACTTCACATGCTCTGCAATGCAGGGGGAACTGTGTATATCATAAGCTTGCTCCCATACTCTTAAAGGGCCTCGGAAATCAATGGGATTCCATTTCAGATGCAGGGATGCATCCAAACAAGTTTCATTGATGGAGCAGCACATCTGCAGTTAACTCTATTACATTTACTATCCAACCTATACTCCATATATTTAATGGTGACCATTTTCCCCCTCTAATGATGTATTCAGCTCCTACAAGGTTACTCCACCAGAATGTTAGGAATGGATTAGGTAACAAACCAGAGCCACCTACCTCCTCCCTAAGACCAGCTTTATCTGAGCAGATAGGTCTGGTGTTGTAGCTGTTGAGCCTGCTCATGTTCCTTGGGAGATAGCCTAAAAAAAGAAAAAGAAAGAAAAATAATTAGGTTTGAATCTAAACTACAAATTTATAATTCTAATGATAAAGTAAGACCAAGCAAGTGCAAAAAGCATAAACAATACATTTAAAAAGAGAGAGAGAGAGAGAGAGAGAGAGAAATGAGCTATCAGCACACAGACAGCCAAGTTCTTAGTGGTAAGGCATCACTTAATCAAATAAGTTATTTCAAAAAATTAAGCAGACCAGAACAGAGCTTAAAAGCTAACACTGACAAAGCAGCAATCATAGTTATCAGCAAACATTAAATTGCTTTAAAAAACAAAATCCACTTAAAAGTTTACTACACAGGAAAGGACTAGTTCCCCATAACATTGTGAGACCCAGCTACTTGTCTAGCAAAAAATTGAACCCTCAGACCGTGATTTTAAAAGTAAAACATTTTTGGCTCTCCCTAGATGTTTGTGCCAGAGGTTCTGTGCAAAGTTAATCCACTGAGTATCAAGTGTAAAAAGCAGAAATCTTTAGAATAAGGGGCTTTCCTATGTATACATAGACAGAAGTGTGAGCAATTGTTTTTTGTATGATTTCACTTCTAGTTTTATCTATTTATTATATTAGGGAATTTTCAAATAGTGTTGGGTTTTTTTGTTTGGTTGGGATTTTTTGCAATTTGGTAGAATTTATCAGCGTGTTGTGCTCCCCTTTGTACAAAGATTCTGACAGGAGTACAAGTTAAACTAAACAGCCTAATGGCCCAATATTTGGGCTGATACCTAAACAGAAGGCCATCTCCCAGATTGTTAATTCTTATTGGAATTGTTTGATATAGTGATTTACTTGATTAACCCAACATCAGGTCATCCTATTAATCTACATATTAACTCATTTCATTAGTAACTGGATATGCTTATTTTGTTTCTTTTCTGTTTCATTTTACCTTTTTCCCGTTATTTAGTTTAAGTAATAAATGATCTAAAATAAGGAAATGCTTGGGATGGATATTGCCCCCAGTCCTGTGAGAACAAAGGATAGATATAAACTCACCCTCCTAGGTGTTCCATAGAACTATCCTTCTATCTAGTACTGCTCATAACATGCTTGGGATGTTGCCATGACCACAACAATATGATGGTATATAATGGGGCAGCTCAGGCCACTGATTTAGTGGGTATTCCCTTGCTTTTACCTATCATGAGCAGTGGTAGATGGGTGAGCTCAGAAAACTGACTAATGGGAGATCAGGGTTTTTTTATACACACTCACCTCCTGGATTTGATGCCAGATGTGCTGGCAATGACACATTGTTTTGCAGTTAGGTGGCTCAATTCTTATCTAATATTTATGCTTTGTTTTTATGTGATTGAAATTCCACAGATTGCTCCTTGTAGCATTAAAGCAGCACAATAAACATACAATAGTAACAGTAGATCTAAGTAAATTATTTCTTCTTTCATGTTTCTAGGAATCTGTAGGTGATGGCTAGTGGTGTTCTGTTATTTTCTTTTTTAGGCCTGTCCTGTAGTAGGTGGCTTCTGGGTACTCTTCTGGCTCTGTCAATCTGTTTTTTCACTTCAGCAGGTGGGTATTGTAGGTTTAAGAATGCTTGATAGAGATCTTGTAGGTGTTTATCTCTGTCTGAGGGATTGGAGCAAATACCACTAGCCATCACCTACAGCCCCCAACTAAAACCTCTCCAGCGCATCATCAAAGATTTACAACCTATCCTTAGAGATGATCCCTCACTCTCACAGATCTTGGGAGACAAGCCAGTCCTCGCTTATAGACAGCCTCCCAACCTGAAGCAAATACTCACCAGCAACCGCACACCATACAACATAAACACTAACCCAGGAACCTATCCTTGCAACAAAGCCCGATGCCAGCTCTGTCCACATATCCATTCAAGTGACACCATCATAGGACCTAATCACATCAGACACGCCATCAGGGGCTCATACACCTGCACATCTACCAACGTGATATATGCCATCATGTGCCAGCAATGCCCCTCTGCCATGTACATTGGCCAAACCGGACAGTCTCTCCGCAAAAGAATAAATGGACACAAATCTGACATCAGGAATCATAACATTCAAAAACCAGTGGGAGAACACTTCAACCTCTCTAACCACTCAGTGACAGACTTGAAGGTGGCAATTTTGCAACAAAAAAACTTCAAAAACAGACTCCAAAGAGAAACTGCTGAACTTGCATTAATATGCAAACTAGATACTATTAACTGTGGCTTAAACAAAGATTGGGAATGGTTGGGTCATTACACCAATTGAATCTATTTCCCTATGTTAAGTTCTCCTCACACCTTCTATGGGCCATCTTAATTATCACTTCAAAAAGTTTTTTTCCTCCTGCTAAAGATAGCTCATCTCAATTGATTAGACTCTGCCTGTTGGTATGCATACTTCCACCTTTTCATGTTCTCTGTATGTATAAATATCCCCTGTCTGTGTGTTCCATTCTATGCATCCGAAGAAGTGAGCTGTAGCTCACGAAAGCTCATGCTTAAATAAATTTGTTAGTCTTTAAGGTGCCACAAGTACTCCTGTTTTTTTTTATTTTTAGTTACTTCTCTACACTCTGTGTGTGTATGTGTGTGTGTGAGAGAGAGAGAGAGAGAGAGAGAGCAAATGTGATATGAATGGTCTATGGAAGGTATTTAAACTATTGCTGTTTTTCCTTTCTGCTGCTGCAGAATGCTGGCTTTGGAACCTTGTTTACTACTATATTTAAGGGATTAATTAAGTCACACTGTGGCAGCATCTTAGAAGTGTGAGCGATTGTTTTTTGTATGATTTCACTTCTAGTTTTATCTATTTATTATATTAGGGAATTTTAGCTACAGTTGGAAGAAAAAAACTCCCACTGAAAATAAATCTGTAGTTTAATTTGTTTCCCCCTCCAAGATGACTCCTGTAGAATCCCTTAGCTAGGAAACAGAAGGGAGAATTGTATCTGTTCCCTCTCCAACTTGATCCAGCAGGAGAGACTCTGTCAGCTACTTTCTGACAATTGGTTGCTATTAGGCTCCATCCAGCCCAGCTGTGACTAATTTGAGGGGTCACAGGTGCAGCAATAATCAGTCAGCAGGAACAGAGGCAGCATGGGTATGTACTTCAGCAGAAGCTTTGGATTTATTTCAGACAAGAACTCCAAAGGAGTACGATGATAGAGATTAGGAACCAGAAGAAATCTTGGTAGCTGAAGTTAAGAAATTGGAAGTGCTTAAACATTTGGGAAATTGCAGTCCATGTTTAGAGTTTTTATTTTGACCATATATAACTGTTTGGTTTTATGCGTTCAGTTTCCATTTTCTCCAACTCCTCATTTGCAAGCCTATTCCCTGCCGCGTCCGCAGGTTCAGCCAACTGCAGTTCGCTGTTCCAGGACAATGGGAGCTGCTGGAAGTGGCATGGGCCGAGGGACGTGCTGGCCGACGCTTCCTGCAGCCCCTATTGGCCTGCAGCAGCGAACCGAGGCCAGTGGGAGCCACGATTGGCTGGACCTGTGGATGGGGCAGGTAAACAAACAGGCCTGGCCCACCAGGGGCTTTCCCTACACAAGCAGCATCCCAAGTTTGGGAAACACTGCCCTACTCCCTTAGTGGAGTAATAGGAAGACAGTGTGGCCCAATGGATAGTACATAGGTTTCCAGAGATGTGGGTTCTATTCCTGTCTATGCTATTGGCCTGTTGGGTGACCTTGATCTGGAGGAGTCACCTCTGTTTCCCAATCTGTACAATGTGGGAAGGGATGCTTACCTCCTTTTTAAAATACTTTGAGATGTACAAATATAAGAGCTAGCTACTGTTATGATAAATTATTTGTTTCTTGTAACACTTGTATACTAGGTTCTTCATGAATGTAAGGGAATGAACAGTAGAAGCAGAGAGGAGCTCACAATCAAACTCCATATAATAAATAAATCAATCATTAATAACTTGTTAAAAGGGGAATAAGACCTTGTTCACCACTTCAAATAAGCTACAAAAAAGCAGAACACAGTAAAAGGTTCAGGTAGGAGCCCTGATCCCACTGAAAATTATGACAACTAATCAAGGCCACAAACCTTAGATGTGGTCCAACAAATAGTGGTGGATATAAAGATGGTGCATGTACAGTCCACATACACTTCTTTCTGGTAGACCTCCCTACCTGTACACTCTCTCACCCCCTCTCCCCCAGCCTTATCTTTGCTATTTTCAGGCCACTGTTGGCAACTGTTGCTGGGGCCTACTGTCTCCTCCCAGCATACATCACTGAAATACTAACTGAGGGGAGGTAGAAGGCTGGAGTGTCCCAGGGGCTCATGGCGGAAAAGAGTATTGCTGGTACCAGCCGTTCAAATGTCATCAATCTGCGCCCCCCCCCAAACCCAAACTCATAAGACTGTCTTAAAAATCATGAGCTATTCAATGATGTGGGGATGGGTTCTACTTTGAGCCTATAGGGTACATTCTGGCATTTTTTCAGGCTTTTCTCTGCCACCGTGTAGGCTAGAAACTTACAAGAGAGAAAAACAGAGAACCTGAGCTGAGATTATCATGTAATCCTGTAACACCGGGAGCTGGGGCTTTCTGGAAAAGACTTGTGATAAAACTGCAAGAATTGGTAAAAATTTGGAAATGCTGAGTGTGGAATTGAGGTCCCAATGACTGAGACAAGAACTCTCTTTCCATTAGTGCGTGTTCATGTCAGGCTGAATTTTCATCTTGAAAGACACATGCACAAATGATGCCAGGAAGCTTCTCATTAAGAGTTCAAAACTCAGATGCCAAACACCTGCTTCCCTTTCTCTCTCCTCCTGTAATATAGTGTTTTTTTAACCATATGCCTTTTAAGACAATGTATGATTGGTGGGAAGTTTCTCTTGTGATTTTTGAACTCCCGAGTAGGACTGAGCCCAAATTTTTGAACTCTGTCCAGAGGTCAGCAGTACTGTGCTAGCCTCTCTTGTAGTTACTTCACAATGGCTAGGCTATGGGTGTGCAGAGACGACTACCTGTCAGGCTGCCCAATATTTTCTCATTGTTTCCTTGTACTTTGCCATCTGTTTATAACAACATGTTGCCTTATGCTTGGATTGTAAGATCCTTGGGGCAGGACTGTCTTTTTTCTCTGTGTTTGCATAGCAGCTAGCACAATTGGGACAGAGAGTGGGATTCACCCAGGGATTGGCAACCTTTGGCACGCGGCTCATCAGGGTAAGCACCCTGGTGGGCTGGGCTGGTTTGTTTACCTGCTGTGTCCGTGAGTTCGGCCGGTTGCAGCTCCCACTGGCTATGGTTTGCCGCTCCAGGCCAATGGGGGCAACGGGAAGTGGAGGCCAGCACATCCCTCAGCCCACGCCTCTTCCCACAGCCCCCATTGGCCTGGGATGGTGAACCGCGGCCAGTGGGTGCCGCGATCGGCCAAACCTGTGGTCGTCGCAGGTAAACAAAGCTGCCCAGCCCGCCAGGGTGCTTACCCTGGCGACCCATGTGCCAGAGGTTGCCCATCCCTGGGTTAATCTCACTCTCTGACCCAATTGTGCTAGCTGCTATGCAAGCACAGAGGAAAGAGACAGTCCTGCCCCAAGGATCTTACAATCCAAGCATAAGGCAACATGTTGTTATAAACAGATGGCAAAGTACAAGGAAACAATGAGAAAATATTGGGCAGCCTGACAGGTAGTTGCCACTGTGTGGGCTGCGTGCCAAAGGTTGCTGATCCCTGGATTAACCTCTCACTTCCTGGGGATAATTATACAGCTTGTCAGAGAACTCCTTACTCACTAAAAAAACCTGACTACCTCAAGGGAAAACTAAAGCATATTTGATTGGTTAATTCAAAATCCTAGGTTTGTGCAGGCCTTTACATACTGTTCATTTAATAAACTCTGATTACATAAAATCTGGATTATGAAGTAAATATCCCAGTTGTGCAAATTGCAATTAGATTCTTTCATGGTAGAATGTAACTTCACTAAAAAGGTAGCATTATTCTGAAGTTAATTAGCAACTACAAGAAGAAGATCCAAATGAGGGAAAGGTGTGTGTGTGAAATTACTAAAAAAGAAAACCTGGTATTAAAATAAGGGAATTTCTCATTTTCATGGTATCATAATAATGATTATTACCTATTTTAAGAATGTAAACCTACAGGGTAAGCCAGTAAACCTGGTAAAACTCCATTTTCTATATTTTAAAGTTGTTTCAACTCTTGTTCTCTATTTTCATCTTCGTTTACATCATATTCTGTGTTTCCACAGCAACAGATAATGTAATGCAGTACCAAAACCAAATAAAACATAAAAACCAAAACCCAACCATAACAACAACAAGCCCCCAAAACAAGAACAAACAAAAAAACAAATATATTCCCTCACTCTCCATCCCCGCTCCACACACAGATAGACTGAGCTCCTTTTATTTTCGGGGGGTATATTTGGGGGTATATTTTTACCATCCAAAAAGTAAGCATCATACCTGAAGCTCTCCAAATGTTTAACAAAATATTTTAAACATAAATTAAAAATAGGCATCTTGGCCCAATAGATACCAGGGACTTGATTCCCCCAAATCAGAGTGGTAGTACTTGAAATTTGAACAGAGTAAGATGACTGCAAATGGTGCATTGCAGTCGACACTCAGACCCTAGCAAACAACTGAATCCCTGAACCTAACAAAAAATACAACCTCCCCCCACAAACCATCATCCACCAAAAAGGAAACAAGTAGTCTTGTTCTGTAGGATGTCACAAACAGGCCAAATATTAAGATGAAGTGTATTCCATAGAGGCATTCCATAAAAAGATATGTCCTTACCACCAGGCTGTTGAAATGCTCAGTGAGAACTATGAACCCAGCTGAAATCAGGTTGGGTTCTAGTTCTACCAGAGACAGCAGCCAGAAACATGTCTATTAGCAGTCCATGGGGCATTCCATTATCTCCCATCACTTCATGATTCCTCCTTTAACTGCCTGCCTAGCTGCCACCTTTACCCTTAGACCAAAGAACTTCCCCTTCCAATCACTCCCTCACACATTAAAATTGTTGACCTTTCCTTTTTTGGGGGTGGGGGGATGAGTTGTGATCTGATCCCTTTCTTCTGTCGGAGGGCAGGCTGCCCCCTCCTCAGGCCCTTCAGCAGTCCATTAGCAGTGTTCCCTGCCCACCCACTCCCCACAATCTCCACACCTATTTGGGTGCCAGATAAGGACCACTGTCCCCAGATCAGTAAGAATTTCCAGGGGTTAGGAATTGGTCTCACCCTCTGACTAGTAAGCAATTGCTCTGCTAATGAGTCAAGAATGGTGACATCCTATAAATCTCAGTACAGTAGCTTAAGAACTCAGTAGGGCTCTGTAGCAACTACACATTGCATGCAAAATGTTATGATCAACTCTAAAATGGGGGAGGTGCTAGAAAGAAAGTTAGAACTCAACCTTGGCACCCATTCTAACATCTAATATTCTGATAGTGATTTTCATTGCTGTCTTATACAAATGTCTGTCATAAATTTAAATTAACTTTATCTTCCCTTATAAATCATTTTGATTAGAGCTGGTTGGAAAAAAATTTGTTGAAATATTTTATTGGTTGGGAAATGCAGGTTCCACCAAAAATAAACAAATGTGTGGCAATTTTTTCATTTTGCCATTTGACCCCCATCACCCAAATTTCCACTGGGAAAATCTAAAATATTTTATTTTGGGTTAGCCAGCCTCACTTAAATGATTTCAGTTTGTTAAACTGAATCAAATTGTTTAGTTTCAGGTGAGTTCAACACTAATCTGAGTCTACCTAAACTGCTGCAGTCCCTCAACGGAGTTGTAGTTCTGGTGCCTCAAGCTCTTATTTTCCTCCATGAGCTGGGCTCTCTGTCTGGACTACATTTCTCATCCTGGTCTCCCTTCTGGATGAACTGCTGCAGCACATCATGGGAATTCTATGACAGCAGCGCACCATGAGATAGAAAGTCTGAGCTGATCAGCTACCCACAAAATCATGGGGATAACAAGGCTCCCAAACTACAAGTCCCAGGACACAATGGCAGCTCTGGCAGACACAAGTTAATGTAAAATTGATCCAAAATGAAATATTTTAATTCAGTTCAATAAACTGAATTTTTTTTATATTTCTGAATCGATATTTTTATGAAAGTTCTATTCCACAAAATATGTCTGTATTTCTACTTTTGACATTTCAACTATTCATCCTGATTCAGGATTAAAAACACACACAGAAATATCAGGATTTGTTACAGGACACAATTTCAAATTTATCACCAGCTGTAATTTTGACCTATAGACAAAAAGTAGTCAATAATGGTCAGGAAATTATTTCGCCCGTCACAAAATGTTTTGACAAAGCCAATATTATTAATTAATTAATTAATTAATATTATTATTATTATGCGTGGGGAGAGGTTACTTGATAAAAAGGAAGATTTTTGACAAAAAAGAAAATGTTTTTATGAAAATTTCCATTTGATCAAAAAATATGTTAAAAATGTGTTTAAATGGGAAAGTTTTGACCATCTCTGCTGAAAAGCTCTCTATAGGCCTGATCCTGTAAGATGATGAGGACTTTCAATTCCCATTGACTACAAACAGAATTTGAGGGCATTGAGATCTTTGCATAGTAGGGGAAGCAAAAGTGGATGGGAACCAGGGAGGCAGTTACCATGAGATGGTCGAGTTCAGGATCCTGACACAAGGAAGAAAGGAGAGCAGCAAAATATGGACCCTGGACTTCAGAAAAGCAGACTTTGACTCCCTCAGGGAACTGATGGGCAGGATCCTCTGGTAAAATAACATGAAGGGGAAAGAAGTCCAGGAGAGCTGGCTGTATTTTAAAGAATTCTTATTGAGGTTGCAGGAACAAACCATCCCGCTGTGTAGAAAAATAGTAAATATGGCAGGCGACAAGCTTGGCTTAACAGTGAAATCCTTGCTGATCTTAAATGCAAAAAAGAAGCTTACAAGAAGTGGAAGATTGGACAAATGACCAGGGAGGAGTATAAAAATATTGCTCAGGCATGCAGGAGTGAAATCAGGAAGGCCAAAATACACTTGGAGTTGCAGCTAGTAAGAGATGTTAAGAGTAACAAGAAGAGTTTCTTTAGGTATGTTAGCAACAAGAAGAAAGTCAAGGAAAGCGTGGGCCCCTTACTGAATGAGGGAGGAAACCTAGTGACAGAGGATGTGGAAAAGGCTAATGTACTCAATGCTTTTTTGCCTGCCTCTTCACAAACAAGGTCAGCTCCCTGAATACTGCACTGGGCAGCACAACATGGGGAAGAGGTGACCAGCCCTCAGTGGAGAAAGAAGTGGTTCAGGATTATTTAGAAAAGTTGGACGAGCACAAGTCCATGGGGCCGGATGCGCTGCATCCGAGGATGCTAAAGGAGTTGGCAGATGTGACTGCAGAGCCATTGGCCATTATCTTTGAAAACTCATGGCGATCGGGGGAGGTCCCGGATGACTGGAAAAAGGTTAATGTAGTGACCATCTTTAAAAAAGGGAAGAAGGAGGATCTGGGGAACTACAGGCCAGTCAGCCTCACCTCAGTCCCTGGAAAAATCATGGAGAAGGTCCGCAAGGAATCAATTCTGATGCACTTAGAGGAGAGGACAGTGATCAGGAACAGTCAGCATGGATTCACCAAGGGCAAGTCATGCCTGTCTAACCTAATTGCCTTCCATGATGAGATAACTGGCTCTGTGGATGAGGGGAAAGCAGTGGATGTGTTATTCCTGGAATTTAGCAAAGCTTTTGAATGGTCTCTCACAGTATTCTTGCCAGCAAGTTAAAGAAGTATGGGCTGGATGAATGGACTATAAGGTGGATAGAAAGCTGGCTAGATCGTCGGGTTCAATGGGTAGTGATTAATGTCTCCATATCTAGTTGGCAGCCGGTATCAAGCAGAGTGCACCAAGGGTCGGTCCTGGGGCCGGTTTTCTTCAAGTTTTCAGACGACACTAAATTGGGAGGAGAGGTAGATAAGCTGAAGGGTAGGGATAGGATACAGAGAAACCTAGACAAATTAGAGGATTGGACCAAAAGAAATCTGATGAGGTTCAACAAGGACAAGTGCAGAGTCCTGCACATAGAATGGAAGAATCCCATGCACTGCTACAGACTAGGGACTGAGTGGGTAGGCAGTAGTTCTGTAGAAAAGGACCTAGGGGTTACAGTGGACAAGAAGCTGGATATGAGTCAACAGTGTGCCCTTGTTGCCAAGAAGGCTAGCAGCATTTTGGGCTGTATAAGTAGGGGCATTACCAGCAGATCAAGGGACGTGATCATTCCCCTCTATTTGGCATTGTTGAGGCCTCATCTGGAGCACTGTGTCCAGTTTTGGGCCCCATACTACAAGAAGGATATGGAAAAATTGGAAAGAGTCCAGCGGAGAGAAACAACAATGATTAGGGGGCTGGAGCACATGACCTTTGAGGAGAGGCTGAGGGAACTGGGATTGTTTAGTCTGCAGAAGAGAAGAATGAGGGGGGATTTGATAGCTGCTTTTAACTACCTGAAAGGGAGTTCCAAAGAGGATGGATCTAGACTGCTCTCAGTGGTAGCAGATGAAAGAACAAGTAGTAACCATCTTAAGTTGCAGTGGGGGAGGTTTAGGTTGGATATTAGGAAAAACTTTTTCACTAGGAGGGTGGTGAAGCACTGGAATGGATTACCTAGGGGGTGGTGGAATCTCCTTCCTTAGAGGTTTTTAAGGTCTAGCTTGACAAAGCCCTGTCTGGGATGATTTAGTTGGGGATTGGTCCTGCTTTGGCAGAGGGTTGGACTAGATAACCTCCTGAGGTCCCTTCCAACCCTAATATTCTATGATTCTGTGAAACCCTATATGTGCTAAGTATTATTACACCAATATGGAAGGACATCTGGAACAATATTTGCTTACTTTCTTTGGCTTACATACACTGTACTAATTCCTGCACAAAGAATCTGCCCTCAGATAATCCTTATGCTGATCCATTTCCCCCCCAATTTTTTGGGACACAAAATGAAAAGGGGAAATTCTTAAGCTTCATTGGTTTAGAGAAAAGCACCCTCTCTCCCCTACTTCTTTTAACTACTGAAAATCTATCCATTCCTAAAATAATTCCAGTCTTAAGACCACATACCACTTTATCTTTTGTGTTTTTTCACTGTAACCATCCATGCCATTAGATTGTAATCTCTAAAGTGAGGGAGTCTGTTCTTTGTTTAATATATTTTACCTACTGCAAAGTGGTGTGTGAAGTCTTAGAATATCAGATAATTACTAACTACTAATAATACATTATAAACATTTTCTTTTATATCTATAAAATAGTGTTGTTCCTACTTCTGGCTCCAGGCATGTCTCTATAGATTTATTGACCTTAAGACCAGACCTTTGGCTGAGTAAATGAAGTCCTCAAATCTTGATTTAAAGCCTTCACGTTATGGAGAATCCATCATTTGCACTAGTTTAAACCTGTCCCATGCTGCAGAGGAAGACAACAAACCCCAGGGTCTCTGCCAATCTGACAGGGGAAAATTCCTTCCCAACCCCAAATATGGCAGTCAGTTTGTTACTGAGCATTTCAGCAAAACTCAACAGTCAGACGCCAGGAAAGAATTCTCTGTAGTAGCTCAGAGCCCTCCCCATTTAGTATCCCATCACTGGCCATTGAGGATATTTGCTACTAGCAGTTACAGATCAGCTATATACCTTTCTAGACAGTCTATCATACCATCCTGTCCATAAACTTACCAAGCACAGTCTTGAAGCCAGTTTTGTTACCCTGGGTTCTTTCAACCCAAAGCTCTTGGTAACTTTTACTCTGTGTGAGGTAGTGTCAGGAAATAAATCAAGGGAGACATGATTGTCTGACCTATAGATGGCTGGCACAAACAGGACAACACAAGAGTGCTTTCACTTAAAGCTACACTTTACTTAGTCTCTTTTAGCACTTACACACATCTGCAACAGGTTAGTAAAACACCCCCAATCCTTGATAATTACCGAAGCTGAGTGTGGCTCTCAGCGACAGTCTTCTGATGGCCAATCTTCCGTCTGCCGGTGGGGACCACAAGATGCGTCAAGAGGGAGAGTCCCTTTACAGTCCCTCCTGGAGAGTCCAACTACCTAAATTTTTTCCCTCTTATTAATACATTAGTTAATACAATGACATGTCACTTAAAGAAAACTTGTTAAGCACACAGTTTCAAAGGTTAAGCAAGAGGTTTTCTTCTCATCATCAGTTTACCAGATGTGTTTTTTTCCAGAGTTTGCATGCCTCGAGGCCCTGACAGACACATTCCTGAGGGCACATACAGACAGGCTTCCTGTTTTTCTAAAATGCAAATATCAGCAGTTTTAACACAATTCTTATCAGTTAGGATATGGGGTCAAGCTACCCTTTCTGTGGCACCCAAAACCCCCTCCCCTCCTGCCTTGGTTATGCTAAGGCTGCTGCATGGCCAATTTATGGTCTGTTGACTTGGCTACTTTTAGCAATAAGTCATAGTGGTTTCAGGCACTTTATTGGTTTGCCAAAATCTCCCCATGCAGTTGCCCCCACTGCTCCCCTTGGAAGCTGTTCCAGAACTTAACTCCTCTGATAGTTAGAATCCTTCATCTAATTTGAAGCCTAAACTTGTTGATGGCCAGTTTATATCCATTTGTTCTTGTGTCAGCAATAGTGTTTAGCTGTTAACCTAAATAACTCCTCTCCCTCCCTGGTATTTATAGAGAGCAATCATATCTCTCCACAGCCTTTGTTTGGTTAGGCTAAACAAGCCAAGCTCTTTGAATCTCCTCTCATAAGGTAGGTTTTCCATTCCTCAGATCATCCTAGTAGCCCTTCTCTGAACTTGTTCCAATTTGAATTCATCTTTCCTAAACATGGGAAATCAGAATTGCACACAGTACTCCAGATGAGGTCTCACCAGTGCCTTGTATAATGATACATACACTTCCCTGTCTCTACTGGAAATACCTCATCTTATTTAGAAATTATACACTAAAGCACTGCAAATAGAATAAAATACACAAGATACACAGAATACACAGACTATATAGCAGTTACAATGTAATACTTAAGATACATAGAGACCCTTCATACATACGTATAAAGCCTTACTACAATACCATACTAAACCTCTTACAATGTAAGATGCAAAACTTCTATACATATTTATAAGTGAACACTATAACATTACACATCAATGAAGCATCTACTATTTAACACTGACATCCTGTGAGCACTGACCAGAAGGTTACAGAATGGGTAGGGTGGATTGAACTTAAACACAGGCATGCAGTTTTATTTACAGGCACACCCAAACATTCTAAAAAAAACAAACAGAAAATCAGACTTAGTCTTCTTGAGTCATCTGTACTGTCTAGGTCTTGTCTACTGCTCTCCCGTGTCTGCTTTCCTCTTTTCATTGCTGGTGCTGCTCTTCTGTCTGCACTCTTGTGTCTTCTTCCTCTGCTGTTATCGTCTTTGCTTCCTTGCACCCCCACACAAGCCTGCTGGCTGTCAGCCTTATATTCAGTTTCTGCCCTTCTCTGATTGGTTGCTTTCTCAAGTTCAGTGATTAGCATGGATCCTTCCTGTGTTGGTGGCAACTGCTCAGCCAAATAGTCTTGCCTGTCACTCAAGCTTAACCTCCTTCTTACCTCTCCCTTCAGATATTTTGGAGTGAGCTGATTCATACCAGATGAACTTTATTTCACCCCTATTTCTTATCTGTTATTGGCCGATTTGATCTGAGTCCTCCATTTTGCATTTTCAGCTCTGAACTATCATTATTTATCCCTTATCTAAAGCCTTAATTCTAAAACTAACTACTGGTTTATGCAAGCTAAAGCACTATGATACTGTCACGACCTTTGTTATGCTAACTGGGGGAGGTAACAACAGGTTTCTGGGTAGCAACCCTGTTAGTCTGTATCCGCAAAAATAATAGGAATACTTGTGGCACCTTAGAGACTAACAAATATGTTTTTTCAGGATGTTTCACTCCCTCTCCACCTGCCTCTCAGCAGCTGTATGCATGTCTCTCTTCTGGGCGCTGCAAATCTGTACACAGGATGAGAGCAGCTTAAAAGAAACAAACAAAATACCTCTTGTATCAACCTCACATCTTGTGGAGGAAGAGTATTTGCTAACTGGCAAAAGAGCAGAATACAGCCAGAAATCCACTTAGAAAGTCACTGAGAAGTGACAGCTGTTCCCTTTGTCTGTTCTGCCAAGGACATGAACAGTGTAGATGATTTTCTAAATGATTTTGTTCTCTGTAGGTAGAAAGCCAATGCCCAGCATATGTCCAGAGAATGGAGCCTCATTGGTAGCATGTGGGTTTTTGTTGTTGTTCTTGTTGGTTTTTTTCGGGGGGGGGGGGGAGGGAACACAATAAGTGTATTATCTGATTTAGGTTAAAGTTCAAGATTACCTTGGGAGGTGAATCTTGGCTGCAGCCTTAACAAAACCTTATCCTTATGGGATATTATGTATGGTGCCTCAGTCATATGGGCCCCTACTATTCTAGCTGAAGCGATGGCCACTAGAAAGGCAAATGCATCAGTGAACATGTCACTAGAGGTCGAAATAGGAACTTGATTAATGTTGATAGGACCAAGTTAACATTCCATGGTGGAGCAGGTTTATTTATGAGAGGGAAGGTTCAGACTAGACACTTCAGAAAATGTAAAGTCAGTGGATGGGTGAAAATGGAGTGATTGTCAGTTGGATGATGAAAGGTGCTAACTACAAAGTGTACTCATAGAGAGTTAAGAGAAAGACTTGGGGTCTTCAGGCAAAAGGTAGTCTAAAATTGAAGGATTATCTAATCCTTCTGGGGGCATCTGGTGCTCTTGAGAGCTAGATGAATATCTCTTCCATTTAGCTAAGTAACTCTTTCTGGTCAATTCTTTAAGAATGACTTGAATGACTACCAACATATCTGCTCTAGGTTTGATGCCCATCCAAATAATGGGTGTGAAATGGAGGGATTGCTAAATGTTGGAATGTCTGATCTTGTCAATGTTCTGTGTCAAGAGGTCTGGGAAGGACTGGATACTGAGGGGTGGGCAAGCTTACAGCTGGGGAAACAAAACTGAGGATAATCACTGCCCTGTCCTGCTGGATATTCATGAAAACTCAAGGTGAAAGTGGGCTAGGAAGTGGGGGAAGCATATTGTTACATGTCTTATCCATGAGTTTAGTATGATATTGCTCCTGACCTTGATCTGCCATCAGCACAGCATATCTTGCATTTCCTGTTTTCTTGTGACACAAACAGGGCCCAAGATGGAGATCCCCATTGTCTGAATATGCTGTTTATCATGGAATCAAGTAATTCCCATTCATGGTTGATGAAGAAGTGCCTCCTGCAGCTGTTTGCTTGTGTATTGTGTTTTCCCAGGAGATATACTGCTGATAGGGTGATAGAATAAACCAGTTTCAGAAATTGACTGCCTTTGTGGAAAGGGAGGTTGATCTCATCCCTCTTGCTTGTTAATGTAGAATACTGTTGTCTGACATTACTTGGATGTGCTGGGATTGTTTAAGCAGTAAGAATTGTTTGCAGACTTCTCCAAAAGCTCTCAGTTCCAGGAAATGTATGTGCATCCTGGACTCCCCAGGAGTCCATGTTCCTTATGTTGATGTTCATTCAGTTGGATGCCCCATCCTATCAGGGATGCACCAGTGATCAAGATTTTCTGGGGTGGGGATGGAGAGAAGGGTATTCCCATGAACACAGCTCTCTGCTTTCCCACCAAGCTAGAAACTAGGGGAGATCATGAAAATCTTGTCCATACTGTATCTGCTCTCAGCTCCCCACCAGAGCAGATTGGGCTGGAGGTAGAATCTGGGGACCATATTTGCTCTAAGCCAAGGTATGCTATTGCAAAGGGTTTTATATCAAGGGTCTATGGCACCTCCTGATGAGATTTTACCACCATGTTATGGAGTCTTAGGAGCACCCAGGAAATTCTTGATCCTCTGTTTAGGCTCACATCTCTCAGTGGAGGTGATATTGGTCTTGCACCATGTCAGATTCACTGAAGAGGAAAAAGTAGGCTCTAGTCCTAATGATGGTGCCATCAGTATTATAGATGCTGAAGTGCCCCGACTATAAGAAGGAAAAGAGATTGACTTCTTCTCTCATAGCTTTCATAGACTGAAGGTGTCAGGATCTCTCTTTCAAGGATTCAGTCTAATATGATCCAGAAGGATGATATCCACTGGAGTGCAGTGCAGTTATCCTCAGTCATTAGGGAATGAAGACCCTTTTCCCTGTGCATCTTTATAACTGGTGAAGAAAGGCCTTTGGAAGTTGATGCCTACTTATGTGTGTGCAATAGTATTTATAGTTCATGTGGTTCACGGTGCTTGTTTTTGGCTGGTACTGATAGTTTTCCCAGCTGTGGCTCGTATCTCTTCTTGTTTAATAGCAGCAATCCAGGTCCTGTCAACAGAGCTAGTGTCACAGCACCTTTGCTCTTCAGAGCCTGTGGATCGGCACTCTGACCCTTATGGTCTCCTAAGCCTCCCAAGCATGAACAATCAGCTGACCCGGAAGGTGTCAGGGAAGAAGTCTTCCTCTTAGAGGTGAATTTGGAGAGGGATTTTTATCTAGTCCTCTGAGAAAGCTTCCTATCCCAGTGGTGAGACTGAGAAGAGGAGTGTGATGAAGTGGGATTTTTTTGTAATATTTTTATGAAGCCTATGTGTGCCTCATTTTCCCCTATATGTTGCATTGTTACCTAGTGGGTGCAAAGTGTCTATTTGCTATTGGCGCAGGCTAATACACAGGTGTGAATTGTGAATAGGTATGTAGGTTTTGGGTCTCATATGAATGGACCATCTGAAAAGACAATGGTAAATCCAATTGCCTGGTCATTGACAACTAGCAAACAGTCTCCACAGATTGCCTCAACTCTCTGCAGCAAGCACGGCTGCATTTCTCAGCTGGAGAACAAAGGACTGAGGGGGTTTTGTTCAACATCTTCATTCATGATCTGGATGATGGGCTGTTTTGCACCCTCAGCAAGTGCAGATTGACACTAAGATGGAGGGAAAGGTAGATACACTGGAGGGTAGGGATAGGGTCCAGAGTGATCTAGACAAATTGGAGGATTGGGCTAAAAGAAATCTGATGAGGTTCAACAAGGATAAGTGCAGAATCCTGCACTTAGGACGGAAGAATCCCATGTACTGCTACAGGCTGGGGACCGACTGGCTAAGCAGCAGTTCTGCAGAAAAGGACATGGAGATTACAGTGGACAAGAAGCTGGATATGATTCAACAGTGTGACCTTGTTGCCAAGAAGGTCAGTGGCATATTGGGCTGAATTAGTAGGAGTATTGCCAGCAGATCGAAGGAAGTGATTATTCCCCTTTATTCGGCACTAGTGAGGCCACATCCGGAGTACTGTGTTCAGTTTTGTGCCCCCCCCCCCCATAGAAAGGATGTGGACAAATTGGAGAAAGTCCAGCAGAGGGCAATGGAAATTTTTGGGGGCTGCAGCACATGACATATGAGGAAAGTCTGAAGCTAACTGGGCTTATTTAGTCTGCAAAAGAGAAGAGTGAGGAGAGATTTTATAGCAGCCTTCAACTACCTGAAGGGGGGTTCCAAGGAGGATGGAGCTAGGCTGTTGTCAGTGGTGGCAGATGACAGAACAAGGAGAAATGACCTCAAATTGTAGTGTGGGAAGTCTAGGTTGGATATTAGGAAAAACTATTTCACTAGGAGGGTGGTGAAGCACTGGAATATGTTACCTAGAGAAGATGGTGGAATCTCCGTCCTTAGAGGTTTTTAAGGCTTGTCTTGACAAAGCCCTGGTTGGGATGATTTATTTGGGGTTGGTTCTGCTTTGAGCAGGGGGTTGGAATAGATGACCTCCTGAGGTCTTTTCCAACCCTAATCTTCTATGGTTCTATGTGAGGTAGGGGTTAAGTGTGGGCTGAGGGAAGCATGAAGGAACATCTGGGACTCTGACTAAGGAGGTCAGATGGACAGAGAGAGATGGACCTTGAACAATGGGGTTCACTACAGCATGGGTGGGCTGTGAGCTAACCAGAATAGATGATGCTTTAACCTTCATTTCTCCATGCTGACCTAAGGACTTCCTATGCTGTGTTACACTTGACTAATAAACTCTTCAGTTTCAGCAATGCTTTGTAAGTGTCCCTGCCAATGCTTGTGGAGGTGTGTTGTTCCCTGGAGAAAGTACAAGTCTCCTTCAGGAGTTTGCCTCAGATGGCCTCACTGAAAGTAGATGACAGTGTGAAGCAGCAATGCTGAAGACCCAAAGGTACAGTCTAAGAAGGCCATGAAGCAGTGGGGCTTACCCTTGAGGAAGAGTGAGACACCTAAGGGGTCTGGTACACTAGAGGGGTCCCTTCTAGAGATTGTTCCAAAGTTGGAGCCATAGCACCGATCCTGTGCATCCAGGACAAGGAGTTCTTGGCTATAGCCTTGCTCATCCCATATCAGGAGTTATGTTACAACATATTTCAGTAACATATATAGAAATATTTCATAACTTCACATACAATGATAGTAGGTACAATCCAACAGGATATTAATGGTCATCAGATTAAGACTTTTAAATGATATCTCACAAGGCATACTTTGTACAAAATGTCATAATTATATTATAGTGTTGACTATGGGGATTCCAGGGTACTACTTTGAGGTACAGAGTGTCAAGAGGGAACACTACAAGACTGGATTCACTGATTACACAGGACAACTTAAAAAAGAAGAAAGTTGGAGTGAGGCCAAATGTTCAGCAAAAGTAGTGGTGGAGGCAGGTAGAGTAGGATTGTCAGAAAAGCTCTGATAGATTTCTTCCTCCCTCAAATAATATAAAATAAAATAAAATAAAATAAAATAAAGGCAGAACCTATCTTCACTTATTTCTGACTAAGTCATCAGTAAATAATATCACTTCTCCACCTATGAATATGGGTTCTGGGGGCAGCCATTGTCCACGGACTTCTTTGATGGCATGACTCCTGAAGAAGCCATACTACCCAAGGGCCAGTGGGGCTGGGAAGCATTGAGGAGGCAAAGGGCATCTACCTGGAAATCACTTGTCTCACTGGGATTTTCTGAGATCTCTGAATTTCTTCTTCAGGGGAACAAGCCCTAGCCAAATGACTGGGGATCACAGGAAGCTCACTGAGTTGAAACTTGAATTCTCACTTACTTTTGGAGGGAGAAATGTGATTCTGTATAATTAATCTCTAAGTGCTGCTGCATTCAAAGTAGGCTAAAGTTAACAAAGAGTTCAGGGATAAAAGGGTTAAAGGATTTCATTTTCTTAAAGTGTCAGCATGTTCTGTATTTTCTTCTTTCTATAGAATAAAGCAGTGCTTCTGTAGATTGAGTCAAAATTTTATTTGAACATTCAGCAAAGTAAATTATTACTTTGGATAAAGCTTTGTAGTGATAAGATGTTGGTTAATATACTTGATTAGACTTGAGTCAGCAAATAGTTCTACTTTCTCATTTGCAGGGCCTGACTATATAGAAATAGTTCTAAAAATACATGAAATCTGCAGCAGAAATCTGGCAAATTTTGTGACAATGTCTTGCATTAGGTTATGTAGTATCCCACCCTGCCTCATGGTTTGATGCAGCATAATCTCATAGAATGAAAGGAAAAACATGCTTTAAAAATAACCTTTTGCCCCATGAATAGTAGAAACGCTCTCTATTTCTGCGGCTCTTCTCAAACCAAAAAAGCAGTAAAGATTAAAATGTGCATAAATAGACATGTGCTTCTATTGGCTATACTTACAACTGCTAAGAGATAGCATATTTTCGGGTAAAGATTGAGGCCTATGAAGTAGATTCGCAAGGGGACTTAGGTGTTGCAATGCTGAGCGAATCTAACTTTTAGGCACCTTGCCACCTAATGGAATTCACAGCCTTTAGTTAGGTACCTAGGCTTCCTACACAATGCACTGGGAATGCCTTCTGGATCAGATGAGATAGGAAGGGAAACATGCCAAGCAGCTCAATAGTGTCAGATTTAGGCAGAAATTTGGGTACCTTGGGAAGTTTACCTGTGGAATTTTAGGCACCTACAGGCTTAAACAGCTGCTGAACAGGGTTTTTGAGGATCTAAGTGGTGCCTAAATGTTGGACTTAGGTACCTAAGTTCATTTGTGGATCTAGACTTTTATCTTTAGCTGAGATTCAGGACCCAGTTCTCTAGACTAGTCCCTCTGTACTGTACTTGATATTACAGAAAAAGGAGTGGAAATGGAAGTGAAGCTAAAAAAATATCATAATGGAAGATGTAATCTGCCAGGGCATTTAAAATTTTACAGGAAAAGGGGTCATGAGTCTTGACAACTACATGTCCCATAAGGCATCACAACAGCCTTTCTTAATATAAATGTTTTGGTTTTCAGTTCAAATTTTTAATATTTTCACCAAAAAATCAGTTTTCCAAAGAAAACAAATTTCACACACATTTTCCCCTTTGTTCTTCCATTTTCATTGAAATTTTCCACAAGAAAATTCCATTTTCCTATCATTTTCCTGTACAAATCATTGAGTGGCACAACTGAGCCCTAATTGTGAGTGAGGTCTCTTGGCACTCTTGGAATGGAAAAAATAACTAATGATGGTGATTTACAAGTTATTTCAAAGTCTTTACAGGTTCAATAATTCTGTAATGAGCAACAACATGAAGCACAATAAGACCATTGCTTATGTTCATAAATATTTTAAATCAAAACTCAGAAGAAATCTTCAAAATACTTTTTATGTAACCACAGTAACGTACCTTGCCTTTATTTAAAGAACTATAATCCACAAGTGTTTCACATAACTATTGTGTTGAGTTTTCTGTTGGACACATACTGAGATAATACCTGTAATGGTGTCTACATCATCTTTATTTTTATATTAATGTTTTTCTTCATGATCACAGTAATGTCTATGTTTATTCATACACTTTGTCTCTTAAACATGCCTGAAAATAGAACCTGTCTCAATGACAGTCCCTTATAATCTCTGCAGCGAAGTGTTGTGAGTTTCCTGACAATTGATGTTAAGTTGTAGTACACTTTTTTGTGAATTTTTAATGGTTTTGTTTATTGATTCCTTTTTTTGTACTCCTTGATCTTTTGAATTCCTTATTTTTTCTCAGTCCTTGCACATCTTTCTGATCTTTTCAGTCTTTTTATGATAATACTTTTGTTCATCTCTATTTTTTTCTTACTTTACACCCACTGTGGTTACTAATGTGTTCTTTGATGTCTTCTACCTTTGTTTGTGGAGCTCTCTCTTGATTGAAAGGGCTTCTCTCCCTCTCTTCATTATTCAGGTGACAACTGAAAACAAAAGGAGCATTTCAAAAACTCATGTGTCTGATTGCAAATATTTTCCTCTCTACTGGAGAGAGAGAAAATAGTATTAAAAACCTGAGTGAATACAATAATATATTTTATTATAAATTAAATTATTTCCAAAATGTGGGGATTTGTCATGAAGACTCTGAGTTCTGGAATAAGGTCTGTACATCCACTTTGAGGGTATTGGTGTTGCAAGAGAGAAATGTTAATTGAAGGCACTAGGAAGTCAGTCTCTTTGGACATGGCTTGAAGGCTAGCTGCAGTTGCAGCATCCCAATAAATAGTCCTCTTACTAAATAGCCACTTTATATTTAGAAACATAGAATCCTCTCATGGATTCTAATTTACCATGGTAAACCCCTCCCCTGGCAACATTCTCTGATTAAAAATATAAAAATCTGCATTGTTCCTTGATTACTCAGCATGCAGTGTATGAAACATCACCATGGCAGTGGTCGGTCTATGAAACTCACAGAAAGGAAGAGTGTAATTAACAGGAAAACAAAGCAGCTTCCAAAAACCAGAACAAACAGGCAGTATGGAGAGACGTAAGCATGGAAACAAGAACTGAGTCTCTATACTGAGTCAACTGTGAGGGATCGTCTACTGAAGCCCAATGATGGAATGAGTGCTAGGACCCAGAAACAGTTATAACGCCATGCTAAGCATGCAGTCCACCACAACAAAGCAGCTAAGGACCTGAAGTCAGTATGCACATGTGAGTGGGTATAATTATTTTAGCTGCAAAATGGTGTGGTACACCAAAGGGGGGAGGGATAGCTCAGTGGTTTGACCATTGGCCTGCTAAACCCACAGTTATGAGCTCAATACTTGAGGGGGCCACTTAAGGATCAGGGGCAAAAATCAGTAGTTGGTTCTGCTAGTGAAGGCAGGGGGCTGGGCTTAATGACCTTTCAGGGTCCCTTCCAGCTCTATGAGATATATTATTATAAACCTCTAAAGTACCAGTAGCATGCCAGGTGAACCATGATTTGGAGACAAGTATTGAAGGCACTTCAGCTGCTAGGCCCTTCAGATATTAGCTCTGGTTTGCCCCAATCAGCTGTTAGACACATGACTAAAGTGAGACAGTATTTTACTAGGGTTGGCATGAAAGGGAAGTGTTGTAGGTACCCTAGGTACAGTGATTTAAACAGTTACAACTCAAAGTGGAACTATAACAGTTTTTATTTGTGCTTCTGGGGACAGTCCAGTCAAGTTTAAGGCTTTCCAGGCCTGGTACCTGTGGTGCCCTCTCCAGTCCCGGCTTTATTCAAAGCAAATAGGACCTTGCAGGTATTCAAGATAGATTCAGGTAGTGATTAGGATTAGGATTAAGCCCCTTTTCCACTGGCCCCATGCCCTGCTTCCCCATAAATCTCACACAGACATGGACCCAGCTGCAGTATTTGACAGTCAGACCCTGTTCCATACACAGCTCCCTGGCTTCTGCTGCAGCCTGCTGTGATGATTTGGAAAAAGGTCTGTATAGTTTATGAACTCTATGTATCTGTGTCAGGCTGCAAATTCCATTAGGACTGTACAGCTTTTTGCTTTCTCTATTGTTCATTACCCTTCATGTTGGGCTGAAGTCCCAACATGTAGAGATAAAGGGCTGACAATAGAGAACAGTTGACTTGAAGTACCCAATTGTTGGAAATCTAGTCACTTTAGACAAAAGACTGGTCTTTGCCCGGGAGGACTGCTTTAGAGTAGTGGGGAGGACACCTTGACAACAAAGTCACCTGGCATGGAGTTTTGCTCATGTGGGGAAGCTGACAAGGGTGTCACCTGAGACAGGGACCTGAAAGTTTTATAAAGGCAGAAATTGTTCATCTCACTGGCATCTTCCTCCAGTTTTATATGATCTGTATATGATCTGTACTCTCCTGTGGTTGAAATGATTAAGTAGAAGAGCATGAATGTGTTAGACTCTCTGCAAAGTGTGTGTGTGAACTGTTTCACAACTGCTCCATGTCCCTGACAGAGTTAAACTGGTAAACCAGAAGCTTCAGACCTTTTGAGTGGAGTTCTGGGAAAAGGGTGTGTTTAAGAACAAATGAGTCTGAAATGGTGTGCCCAGAGGGGTATGCAGCTGGACAAGACAGCGGGTTCCAACTCTCAGTTTGTGCCAGACTGATGGACCTCAGGACTGGGGCAGTGACTGGACTCCATTCAGTTACCAAGAACTTTAAAACACTTGGGGATCAAGGGACATAGAAGCTTGGATCCCCCTCACAGCAGTCCTAGTGGGTTGCCAGCAGAGGACACTAGGATCTATGCCATCTGCTCTGTTCACAGCGGGTTTCTCTCTGCATCAGGTTTCCCTGTTGTTCCTGGCTTCCATGATGCTGCTGCTTCCCCAGATGGTCCCTCCTTGGGATAGGATCTTTCTCTCCTCCTACCTGGCCTAGGAAAAGGGATGTTCAGCGGGGAAAAGGTTGATAAGAATGGTAGGCCCCTGATTAGCAGGTTCATCCCACTGGTCTGGGTCGAAGCTTCAAATACACAAAACACTGAGCTGCAGTGGGACACAAGTCATATGAGGTGGCTACAGACGCAGGATAGCAGTGGAGATGAAACTGCAGACAGTTGCAGAGTAGCAGCAGAAAGTCAGGACAGGTGGACAGACAGGGCTAAGGCGAGATCAGGAGGCCTTAAGAAGAACCTTAGATGACCTGGTGTAGAAGAGTAAGAAGAAACAAGACATATGAGTTACATAGCGGATCAACAGGACACCATCAATGAAATGAAAGCAAGAATAAGATAGAAGCAAGTCTTCCATTGTCACAAGGATGGCTGGCCCCTCAAGGGGAGATGGTCTCTAGTCCACTTGTGACACTTAACTTGCTTCCCCTAGTGGGGAAATTGGGTCATGTGACTCAATCAGACTTCTGATAAGGGAGATGTCTGGGTAGAGAGCAGCTGTAGGAAAGGACAGAGTCCAGAAGTAGTCCCTCAAGAGTGGAGTTTGAGCAGGAAAGCCGAGCAGGACAGATGCCTGGGAAGTTGAAGCTGTCCCGGGACAGAGGGCCACAGGGATATCTGCAGAGAGTGGCAAGGCTCCTGTAGAGATTCTGAGAAATCAAGGGAGGGGCTAGCCTGCTGATTTTCTGACCTAAAGTTCTGGGGCTGAGACTGAAAAGAGCTGAGGGATAAGAGATCAGTAGAGGGACCAATCTGCTCACTTTTCTGAGCCAGGAAGAGGCCTGGGAAGAACTACAGTTGAAAGGGCTGGGGTGGCTGTTTTAGTAAAAGACCAGGCGGCGACTAAAGGAAACCCCAGATGACAGAAGGTGCTGGAAGTGGGGTATGAGGTGTGATGTTGAACTATGGTTTGGGACTTTTACATAATGTGTGCAATGTGTGCGTTAAATGCACTGTGTTTTGGGCTTTCAAGGAAAATTTTCACTATGTGAGATAATAAGCTTTTCCTGAGATATGGGGTAATACTGGATCCAATAAAACAGGGATCGGCAACCTTTGGCATGTGGCCTGTCAGGGAAATCTGCTGGTGGGCCAGTTTGTTTACCTGCCGTGTCCACAGGTTCAGCCGATCGCAGCTCCCACTGGCCACAGTTCGCTGTTCCAGGCCAATGTGGGCTGTGGGAAGGGCAGCCAGCACATCCCTCGGCCCGCGTTGCTTTCTGCAACCCCCATTGGCCTGGAGTGGCGAACCGCAGCCAGTGGGAGCCGCGATTGGCAAAACCCGTGAACCCGGCAGGTAAACAAACTGGCCCGTCCCGCCAGGGTGCTTACCCTGGCGAGCCGTGTGCCAAAGGTTGAAGATCCCTGCCCTACACTATTTAACATTTTTATCAATCCCTCTGGGACCCCACTAGAAATACATCTGCTCAATGATGATTCTCTGTTTACAGTTACAGTTGAGACCTATCACTTAGTCAGTTTTTAATCCATTTAATGTGTGGCATGCTAATTTTGCCCTCAGTGACTGCAGAGGCTCAGTAAAAGTGAAACTAATGGAAACTGTAGCTTTCAACCACTGGAATGGTGAGCAGATAATGGATTTCTCAGTTCAGGATCTGAAACTAAGCATCAGGGGAAAACATGGTTAGATTCAAATAGAAAAAACTTGGAAAAATGGTTTCAGGTGGAGCAAAACATTTTTATTCCACATTTTTTTGTTTGTTTTGTTTTTCAATTAATTTCAAATCAATTGAAATATTTTGGTCAACTCAAAATCAACTTTTTTGGGTTTTTCATTTTGATTCTGCCATGAAGGGTGTGTGGAAGGGCGTTAAATTGGCCATATTTGAAATTAAAACAATATTTTGACTTTTCTGACATTTAATTTTTCAATCAAAACTATTGATTTACTTTGGCCTAAATTTGCCAAATAATTTCAGGGCCCCAAAAATGCATTTTTCAGAAAAGACAGAAAAGAAAAAAAAACAAATTGTTGAAATAATTCCTCCCAGCTCTAGCTGTGAGTAAGCTGTTCATTTAAAAGATAAGGGTTTAAAATGTCTAGCTATTTGGGGACAATGCACTTGTTTGGTAGCTCAATAGAGGACTACCCAACATGTACTGAGAAATTGGAACAATATAAAATGGGTATTGGAATAACTGCACAGAAAGGTGGAAGTTGTATTGAATCTGACAGTCTTAAAATCTGTAATTGGCTGAGTAGTCCAACAGTTCCTATTAAACTAGCCAAAGTAATAGTGTGTGTATATATAAGTAGCCCTAGCATGTTGTATATATTTAGTAAACATGGCTATTTGGACATGTAATTCCTTTATATCATTACTGTTGTACAAAGAGAGAAAGACACAACGTGTTTTTAACAGAACAAATAAATACAGGTCTGACAACATATTAAGGAATTTACGGCCAATGTTCAGATCATTTTTCTGAGTAAAAAATAGTAGATTTTTGAAAATCAGTATAAGATGCCTTCTGTAACAATAACAGATGTCCTTTCTGATAATGGCATCAGAGGGAAGTGAATTTGTTTAAGGAACCATATAGTACATCTTTTGAGCTCTAGGTATTTCCAAATCTGGTAGACAAGGAAGATGTTCTTGGAGGGCATTGAACATTTAAGATATATTCCTGTAGGAACAAACTCATTCAACTCAAACTCGTTTGTTTTTGTTTTTTGTATTCTCAATTTCTGCCCTACAACCAAAGCTGGGCTTTAACTGTCAGACCAAAACCAACTCCCCTGCTGCCATGCAGAGAAATGATAATGTTTTCAAATATAAAACTATGTCTGTTTTTTGACCGGAACACCTGGTCGAAAGGGGATCCTGGTGGCTCTGGTCAGTACCGCTGACTGGGCTGTTGAATGTCCGTTTGGCGGCATCATGCAGCGGGGCTGGCAGGCTTCCTGATAGCCTCTGTGCCGCATGGCTCCCAGGAAGCAGCTGGCATGTTTGGTAGGCCTAGGGGCGGCCAGGGGCTCTGTGTTCTGTCCCTGCACCCTTCCCACAGGAGCAGCTCCCATTGGCCGGGTCAAGGCAGGGGACAAACTAGCACAACTTGCAAGTGCCCACAGCAGGCAGCTGTTGAGGAGTCATGGTGCACGCCTCTCCCACTGCTGCATGTCCTCTTCTCCTCTTTGAGCTTCTCCTGTGGCTGGGCTTGAGCTGAGGTGCCTGTCCCTGTGGCAACCCACGGTCTGTCACCCCATCACTGGCACCCAGGAGTTCGAGGTATGTATCCCGTCTCCGAGTGCTGGGAATGGGGCTGCTGGAAGGGAGAGGATGAGAATGAGACAGCCCGTCTCGGAGCACTGTGGCCTGTGGGGACCCCTGAGACTCTCCCTCATAAGGCCACGAGAAAGTATATTAATAAGTATCTGTGTGTAGGCAAGTCTCTGTGTAGGCAATGCATGCATGCATTGCATGTATTTGTGGTCTTGGCTCCTACCTTGCTCTGGCCAGGGTCAATAGGCCTGCAATCTTGCATGGAGGGGGGGCACTGAACACTCCGGGTTCTGGCCAATGCCGCTGGGCCTGATCCTGGGGGGGAGGTTGACGCCGCAGGGCCTGATCCTGCGCTCTATCCCATTTTTGCACCCCTCCTGGCTCTGCATCCTGGATGCCTGCCCCACTTGCCCAGCCCTAGTTATGGCCCTTTGTACTCAAAACAGTGGGGTAAAGGTTATAAGGGAGAGTTCAGTGCTCATCCTCAGTTTTATATGAAATTACATGTGCTCAGAGCATGCCTAACAGATCATGTCCCACAGCCACCTAGCATGCTGGCTTTTGTGGATCCTATTCTAAGGTACCTGTATCTCTTCATGCATTGTGTAGGGAGCCCAGATGCCTAACTCAGGCTTTGTGGATCCCATTGTTGTTCCAGATATTTTCTAAGGACCTAAAAATAGGTATTGCACTGTTTAAATCATTTTGTGGATTTGGGCCAAGGTTCCTTCTGCCACTCCACAGGTCACCCAGAGAAAGATCTGACCGAATCTGACTCTTAATTAATGTTCAAGAGAGCCCTTTGTGGAGATAACTGGATTACTCCTGGATTTTCTAGCTAGAATCACATACCAATCAGCAACCAAATATCTTTTTCAATGCCCAGTGACCATCTTTTTGGATATCAAAGGAATGTAACAACTCATTCTCTTTTTGAGAGCTCAAGGATGGAAATCATAAACCTTGGTTCTCTGTTCAACCCAGACTTTCTGCTAATTCAGTCAGTGAGAATAAGCTCAGCCACCAAAAATGGGTACTTCCTAAACAGAAGAACACAATTTAAAGTATTCTCAAAGAGAAAACTGCATCCCATGACATTATTAAGGGCATTGATTGGATGTACCGTACAAGTGAAAAATGTCCTACAACAACAAAGTAAGGTGGGCTATAAATAAGGGATTAGATATTTTCCTGATAAATCAGGCAGTGAGTAACATTAAGCAGCTCATTATCAAACATTTCCATTATTGGCTACATGGTAACATCTAACTCATAGGAGAAATAAGTTACCTTGTGTAGTTAAACCTCCAAAATGAAATAAACTGCCTTATCTGTGAAGTATCTGTGACCTCAAGATAGGCTGTTTTCAGTTTTCAGAGACACAAAAAGTGGAGAGAAATAGATTAGAAATCCTGGCATTACCCCTGAATGTGCTATAACTTGACATGATCTAAGTACAGAGACCTCAATAGAACTGAATGATAAAAGCAGAACATGCAGTTTACTGGATGTTTGCATGCCATACCACACACGATAATGAATGACTTTCTCAGAGTCTCCGAGTGAACTCTCATCTTGCACTCTATGATAAATTAAAATAGTCCTTTTAACCTTTAGCTGCACAAATCTTTACAAGCCTTTGTTTAATCAGTCACTGCTTTTTTAAGACAGACTGCAAAACTATAGGGACCTACATTTAGTCCTGGAGTTAATGGGAGCTGAATTTAGACTGAAAACTGATTAAAAAAAAAAAGCAGGACTGGGGCTGGATGGAGCTTGAAGGCTTCCTATGTCAGTCATCAGCTCAGCTACTAGCTCAGGATATGTGGCCAGGGGAAAAGGGACATAACCATGATGTTCCTATGTCTTGGTGATTCCTAACTACTGGAAAGGCCCACTGAGGACATTAGCAGCTGGAAAGCATTAGAGCAGCCCTCAGGCAGGGAATAGCCCAGTAACTGGACTCCATCAGAACTGGGGTAGCACAAAGATGTCATGAAGCCACCTTCACATCCCTTTTCTCCTGAGCTATTCTGAACACTCCACAGCTGTAGATCAGGTTCTGATTTAATATTTTCATTGAAATGTATGAATGCAGCCCTCACACAGAAATTGGTCTAGTCTGAGAGACATCCCTAAGAAGTTAATAGTCTATCATTTTAAGAGGAAAATGTCTACTAACTACTATGTTTCTGTAAACAAGGGGTTAGCATTTTTAATCTGTTCAAATCCATATATTCTCTGACTAGGTTTTAAAATAGGCTTTCATTTATTATTTATCCACATCTGATACATTTGGTAGGAATTGAATTGTTTTCCTACTTTAAAGTGCTCAGTACTTCAAATGTGCATGAATGTCAAGCCAGGGAAGAACCATTTTCCTTACTCAAGAAGGTAATGCACAGGGTCATCTTGCTCTGGGGCTAGTGAATACAGTCAATTATCCCTGCTGTTAATTCTGATGTTACAGTGGTAATTACCATGTAACATCTATCAAAATTATAGTGTGAAAACAATTTCATACTGAATTGATTACCACCTGGACTCGTCTGATTGTAATTGGTTAAGTAGTAGGTAATCAAAGAAAGGAAAAAGTAAGACACAAAATAGTTTGCATCCGATTACAGACCCCCTGAGGAATCAGTCACTGAGTAAGCACAAAAGCCCTACAGTTATACTTTAGCAGTGACACACAGTTTTTCATTCTGCAGATATCTCCATTTGTTCAGAATATATTTAATAATGATCTGGAAGAGAAAGAGTATGTAGTGCAAAGCAATGGGGTGAACATTTAAAGGTGGCACAAAATCATCTAGGGCTAGATTCTGTCACCCTTATTCATGCTGAGGAATTTGATGTTCCTGAAATACCATCACAGATTTCAATAGACTGTTGATGAAGTAAATTACTAATCATTCCAGGTGAGTAAGGGCTTTGGGCCAGATTTTGGAAACCTTATTCAAGTTGATGAGCACTAACTCACACACATAGTCCCATTGAAGTCAATGGTCCTGCTTCCATGAGTAAATTCTTCAGAGTCCTTCTCTTTGTTAGATCTCTCTGGCCTTTAGGTTGTTCTGAATTATAGATGACCCTGAAGCACTTACACAAGCAGACACAAGCAAGTGCTCAACAACTTGAGTAAGGTTTCCAAAGCCCATAGAGGTAGCATGATAGCAGGTGAAATTCATTGTTGCCAAATGTAGGCAATGCACATTCGAAAAAATAATGTGAACACCTTGTACACTCCACTGGGTTCTTGATTAACTATAGCAATTTAGGGGAAAGGCCATCATTGTGGGCAGCTCCAGGTAAACTTCCACTCAATGTACAGCGACAGTCGAAGCATAAGGAATAGGATGGAAAATATAACTGAAAATGTTATAATGCAATACATAAATCAATTATATACTATCACCTGGAATACTATTTTCATTTTTGGATACCATATCTCAAAAAGATATAGGAGAAAAATACATGGGTCTCAGAAGCAGGTGAGAAAAATGACTAGAGGCATCAAATGACTTTCATATGAAGAGAAATTAAAAGACAGATTGTTTCATTTAGAAAGGAAATGGGTAAGAGAGGCTCTGACACAGGAATGTGTAGGTATGTGAAAGAAGATAATACAGGCTTTCCTATATATATATTTTCATAATACAAGAATGAAGGGACAGTAAATGAAAAGTAATATGTTTCAAATTGATAAAATAAAATACGTTTTCATATGATATTTAATTAATATGTTGATTTCATTGACACCATTGGATACCATTGGGACCAAGAGTTTCCCTAATAGTCAAAAAGGATTACATGTTTATATGTGTAATGATAACATGGACAGTTACATCGAATTTCTTTAAAAAAACACAGTACATATGGGAAATTACCTAAACCTTGTCAGAAAAATTATAATTTTTTATGGTTTGTTGTGTTTTTCACACACAACAAACAAACAAACAAAACCAGCTCATTGTGGGTTTTTTCAGTCAGTTTGTTTTAGCACCATTCTAAATTACCAAAAATATTATTCAAAAAATTAAAATTCATTTCTTTTTTGCCAGCTCTAATGTCAACCCTTATTCTTTAGGCCATGAGTAAACGCTGTTTGAAGTGGGTTAGGAAGATTAAACCTATAGAAAGCTTATTCCATAATTGTTTTCTTTGGGGTTAGTTGCACCTTCCTGTGAAACATTTAGTAGCAGTACTGTCAGAGACAAGATACTGGTGTAAAGGAGCACTGGTATATCTCTGATGCTTCCTATTTTATGTACACAAGCAATCTTTATTCTAACATTTTAACTTGCTCTTGGATACTTGATTTCTAAATGTTTATATACTTGCTTCTTATTTTTCAGGTAATGTCCAAGTATTTATTTGGAAGAAAAAAAAAATATGCAACAGTAATAATCTCACATCTCAGCACATCAACTGCAGGGGTTGAACCCAGGACTTTCAGTACTCTAGCACACACTGCTCCCAGTTGAAATAAAAAACTAATTCTAACATCTAGTAGCAGAAGTTGGCTTTTATCTTTTATTAACCAATCACTAGAGGACACCTAAACACTGAAACAGTATGTTACACATGGATGAATAGCACTATTTTATTGATAACCTAATCAAGCACATAGATATAGCAGCTACAATCTTAGAAGCGAGGGGGCTACGTGGACGAAGCTTGGGTCTGCTAAATTATAGATTTGGGTTCTATTTTCAGCTCTGCCAGTGGTGACTTTGTATAACTTCTCCATGTGCTATATGAGGTCTTGCTCAGTAAGAAGAGTTGTATACAATTATTAATAGTTAGGAAAATAGGTCAGTCCAGGACCTATAATCTCCAGGCTAGCAGCCCAGTACAACGCCCCTAATTCAAAGAGTACATGGAGAATGAAAATCAGTTTTGTCTGTAACCCATACAGATGTTCAGTTCTGGGTGGCTGCTTCAAATTGATGCTGGAGACACTAGCAAACATACTCAGTGCAGATAGAATATTCAGTGAATTGAGCAGCAAATCTCTAGCAAGCTTTACTGAGTATAGACAAATGGTGATTTACAACAGATGGTAAAGCACCTCACAGCACTCTACAACCTTGAATTAAACCTCAAAACAGTCCTGTGGTATGTTTTATTACAGTACACCCTCTATTTTACAGAAGCATAAACTGATGTACACAGACGTCTAGGACAAAATTTTAAGGATCTCAGATTTTGGATGCCCTATTGTTGACAGCTTGGTCCTGAAGTCAATGAGAGCTGTGGATATCATGTGACATTATTAAGAATCACAAAAAAAATCACCTTATTGTGACATTGAACAAAAACTTTTAATTAGAATGATAAAAATATTATTACCCCTAAAGCTACACAATCACTGCTTTACTGCAGAGCATCTGCCTAGAATTTTCCGCAGACCCTTCTTGTCTAGCTTCTTGCTAGGTTTTAAATAAATTGTACTCATATTCTTACAGCAGGTGCTCAATATTGCTGAAAAATGGACCCTCAGGGTATGGTTACATGGCAACTAGACACCCTCACATCTCAGAGAGTCCTAGAGCCCAGGCTCCAGCCCAAGCGCAGATGCCTGCACAACAATGAAACAGCCTCGCAGCATGAGTCCTGCAAGCCTGAGTCAGTCCATACAAGTCAGCCATGGAGGTCTAGTTACTGTGTTTTAAGCTTAGTCCTAATTCCTTGTCCTGTGATCCAACCAGTAGACTACCTAAATATGCCAATAGTGTGCTTGAATTGTAAAATTTAAATTTGACAGGTGCAGCAAGAAAGTTTAATTTGTCTTAATGTAATAGCCAATGTAAACTTTTTCTAAACTGGAAAAAGTAAGCTGGAAAATCTTCATCCTATGAAGAGACTCAGTTGACATTTCATAGAGTATGCAGTGTCGTTGTAGCCATGTTGGTCTTAGGATATTAGAGAGACAAGGTTGGTGGGGTAATCTTTTTTATTGGACCAACTTCTGTTGGTGAGAAAGACAAGTAATAGAGCTCACACAGAGTTTTTTCTGGATTTCTTCTTTAATTTCATGTAGTAGCATCTACTGGTAATCTAAATCAGTGGTACATGTACCCTAAGGGTATGCAGAGGTCTTCCAGGTGGTATATCAACACATCTAGATATTCACTTAGTTTTACAACAGGCTATATAAAAAGCACTAACAAAGTCAGTACAAACTAAAATTTCATACAGACAATAACTTATTTATACTGCTCTATATACCATATGCTGAAATGTAAATACAATGTTTATATTCTAATTTATTTTATAATTATATGGAAAAATGATTTTTTTCTCATTTTTACAGTAATAGTGTGCTCTGACACTTGTATTTTTATGCCTGATTTTGTAAGCAAGTAGTTTTTAAGTGAGGTGAAACTTGAGGGTATGCAAGACAAATCAAACTCCTGAAAGGGGTACAGTAGTCTGGATAGGTAAAGTCACTGATCTAGACATTTTCTGCAGGAAGGCAAACGTTGTGGCATGTGCTGTGCTTAAGAATTCTTTACATGACATCGCCCCTTTCTATGTTTAAACTTTACATAGCAGTTCTTGTGTAATGGATATAAAGTAGCAGAACTGAGTTGCTTGCAGTAAGAGACAGGTTCCCACAAAGGCACAGATGATATTGTCTGTGATTTGATATGTGAATCATCTTGTATTATCAATATGAAACAGTTTAATTGTAACAGTGAATTCTGTCTCTCTTATGTTTTTGCTACAGTTGAACTGACCCTTCTTTTCATTTTTTAAAGAAATGAGTACTGAAAGAATAAATATTTCTGTCTTGTATAATTAGGGCTCACATGCTCAAAGTTAATTACTTCAAATATAATAATAAATTGGCTCAGTGCTAACAAAGCTGACTTCTTTACCTATGCCTGTCACTTGCAAACAATCTAAACTGAGAGGCAATCTGCACTCCAAGTTGAATCATAGGCTTTCATCTCTCATCTCTGCTGAAGTTCTGTGCAGCCTGCATTCTGCCATGGCAAGAAGAAATAGAAGGGAAAATCCTCTCTTGATCTTTACATTTCAGGAGCAATAGCTTGCAATCTTATTTCTCATTGATGGTGCAAGACATTAATTATAAAATACATAAGAGGAGAGTGGTCATTAACAAGCATTTCAGAGCAGCTTGGGAGATGGCTACTTCTGAAAGGTAATATTGAATACCAAAATCTAAATATTGTTGTCATTTTCATTTTATTTTATGTAAATTGGGTACTGGCGTCTCAGGGGAAATCATGGAAGTGAAATTTAACACTGATCTCTCTTCTTAATCCCTTATTCTCAATCCTACCTAGTTTCTCGCAACCTTAAATGTGATAGTAACAAAAGTGGTTTGTTTGTTTTTTACAAAGAACTGTACAGGTTTTGTTTGTTTCTTTATTTGTTTTCAGTCATGCTGCTGGGTACCTACTAGTTCCCACTAAGGTCAATGGGAGGTATTGGATGTTTGGTGCTTTTGAACATTAGACCACACAGCTCTCTATTGAACATATATTTGCGTCGGTCAGTTTGGTTTTGTAAATATGAACTATAATAAGATGTCTAGGGTTCACCCTGGCTCAGTTAAGACTGTATCAACATTCTTATGACAATTCGTGAGTGATGGTAGTTTTTTTATAAATTGCCATGAAGTTATTTACCATTTTTGCAACTAGTTCTATAAATTAATCACTAGAACTGTATCTGGGAGCATCTATTACCAGGAAATTAGTGAAATGACTCCTAATGAGAGGGGTGCAGTTAGAGATTACTGAATATGCCCTTAGCAGACCAGTAATGATATTTAGATAATGTAGATGGAGCCCAGATAATGGGGTGTAGGGCTGTTTGTTATTTATAGTCAATCAAAACTGCCAAGTTCTGAAGTGAATGCTAGTCTCTACATTAGAGCCTAAATTGCAAATGATAGGAAATGTTGTGAATCTTATAGGACACCATATTTATAATTTTTTGTATGATTTGGAGTGCCTCAAATTTTGGTTGATTAATATGAGACATCTTTAACTCAAATTCAGGTCACTTTAAGGAGTCCCTTTATGGCCACCCAATAATCGCAGCATTCCAAATCACTAGTTATTTTTACAAATTTAAATCTAATCTATACTGTGTTCAAACATTGAAGATAATTGTCAGGTCTATTTTGGTAATCTTGAATGGCCACATGGTAATGTAAGTAAGGCCATCAGAATTCTAGCGAACATTTCGTTGGCCAGATCCCAGACTTGTTTACCTTCCAACTATGCTGCGAAGTCCATATTTATTCCTAGGTTTCTTGGCCCAGTCAGATAGGTTGAAAGTTGCAGTGGGTTCTTAAGAGTTCATTTTATTATTGTATTTGCTGGAGGAGTTACGCCACTTCTTATGTATAAACAGTCAATTGTATATATTTCTGTAATGGCTGCCTAGACTGTAGGATGTGTGCCTATAGAGTTTTATACATTAAAATAAATAATTAATTTAAATGAAATAAATTAAACATGTTGATGGATTTTCTAGTGGAAGGAGCCTGTCACCCTAATCAGGTGAAAAGTTTATCTAAATTTCAGCACACTGCAACCACCATATAAGGTATATTTGCAGCTTCACTAATGAAGGCAATTTAAAAAAAATGGGGGTGAGATTAGTGCTCATAAATGTTAATGACTGTTGTAAGAGTACTAGCTAGAATTAGACATTGTTGCAGCATTAGCTAGATTCAGACAGACTGGAAGAAGTGATCTGCAAGTTTCCACAATTCACCTCTATCTTGACCTGCAACACCCCTGCTTTTCCATTCCTTCACTTCCCTTAAGCAAAGATTGACAACCGTGCCAAATTATGACAGATTGTGTTGTTGATTTGTAATGTGCACTTTTCTTCCCCCAGGGACTATATAATTATAAGCATAACATAGCAATAAGAGGAACGAATTGGAAACCAAATCCTAAGGAAGAGTGTTATTTTAAGAAAATTGAGGTTCTAAACAGAAAGTAGGGATTTATAAATATAAAATTAGGTATAAGACTTAACCCAAACTATGACTGGTTCTGCAGCTTTAGATAATTAGCACAATAAGTAGTCAAAATAAAATTCACCACTTCCCTGTTATAAAAACTAAATTAACACAATGTATTAGTGTCTCACTTATTTTCCATATCCTATTTATTTTGTGTATATTGTTTTCTAATGTTTTATCTTCCTATACTTTTTTCCCAAAGTCTGTTTGTCTCTAGGTGTCACCTAATGTAACTTATGTCCATCTTTACATGCACTATTTAATTGTAGCTTTTAAATTTGCCTCTTAGTCTCTCTTTTCCAGGGTATGTCTACACTACAAAATTAGGTCGATTTTATAGAAGTCAATTTTTAGAAACTGATTTTATACAGTCAGTTGTGTATGTCCACACTAAGTGCATTAAGTCGGTGGAATGCATCCTCACTACCGTGGCTAGCGTCGACTTACAAAGAGGTGCACTGTGGGTAGCTATCCCACAGTTCCCACAGTCTCTGCTGCCCATTGGAATTCTGGGTTAAGCTCCCAATGCCTGATGGGGCAAAAACATTGTCGCAGGTGGTTTTCAATACATGTCGTCAGGCCCACCTCCCTCCCTCCATGAAAGCAACAGCATACAATCATTTGGCACCTTTTTTCCTGGGTTACCTGTGCAGGTGCCATACCCTGGCAAGCATGAAGCCCGCTCAGTTCACCGTCACCGTACGTCTCCTGGGTGCTGCTGGGAGATGCGGTACAGCATTGCTACACAACAGCAGCTCCTTGCCTTCGTGGCAGATGGTGCAGTAGGACTGGTAACCGTTGTATGTCTCCTGGGTGCTCCTGGCAGACCTCAGTGAGGTTGATCAGGGGCTCCTGGACAGATATGGCTAACCTCCTCCTAGAGCACTGAATGGGAGCCAGATACTCCAGGTCATTCTCTTCTTTAAGTTTTGTCTCATGGAGATTCAGTCCTGCCTGGAATATCATACAAGCTGGAGGCTTCTGCCTCAGGCTGCTCTCCCAGCCGGCAGCACCGCGTGGTTGCACCTACCCCATCCTACCCCTTGCTCCCATGACTCATGAAGCCTGGATAGTTGTAAGCAGCAGTTCAACTATAGGCTGAACAAGTGCAGAATGGTGGTAGAATGTGCCTTTGAATGTTTAAAAGCTCTCTGGTGATGTTTGCTGACTAGGTCAGACCTCAGGGCAACCAACATTCCCATTGTTATTGCTGTTTGCTGTGTGCTCCATAATATCTGTGAGAGTAAGGGCGAGACATTTATGGCGGGTTGGGAGGTTGAGGGAAATCGCCTGGTGTCCGATTTTGAGCAGCCAGACACCAAGGCGATTAAAAGAGCACAGCAAGGTGCACTATGCATCAGAGGCTTTGAAAAACAGTTTCATGACTGGCCAGGCTTCAGTATGACAGTTGTGTGTGTTTCTTTTTGATGCAAACCCACCCGCTTTGTTGATTTTAATTCCCTGTAAGCCAACCACCCTCCCCTCCTTTGAAATAAAGTAACTATTGTTTTGAAACCATGCATACTTTCTTTATTAATTAAAAAAAAGAGATAACTGACAAGGTAGCCCAGGTGGGGTGGGGGGAGAGGGAAGGACAAGGCCACATTGCTTATTGTAGCCACACTAAAAATCAAACTGTTTGAATGACAGCCTTCTGTTGCTTTGGCCATCCTCTGGAGCGGAGTGGCTGGGTGCCTGGAGCCTCTCCTCCCCTCCGCATTCTTGGGCATCTGGGTGAGGAGGCTATGGAACATGGAGAGGAGGGTAGGCGGTTATACAGTGGATACAGCAGGGGTCTGTGCTCTTGTTGGATTTCCTGCAGCTTCAACAGACACTACATCATGTCTGTTTGCTCCCTCAACAGATGCTTCATCATGTCCGTTTGCTCCCCCATTAGCCTTAGCATCATGTCCTGCCTCTGCTCTTCGCATTCACTTAATTCTTTCCTGGCCTCTGTCACTGAATGCCTGCATGCATTAAGCTGTGCCCTATCAGTGCGGGTGGAGTGCATGAGCTTGGAAAATATGTCATCGCAAGTGCGTTTTTCTCACCTTCTACTCTGTGATAACCTCAGGGATGGAGGCTCTAAGATTCTGGGGGGACTGCATGGTCACCTCTGCTGCTAAGTGCTGCTGAGTTTGTCACACCGACCAAACAGGAAATGAAATTCAAAAGTTCCCGGGACTTTTCTTGTGTACCTGGTTAGTGCATCAGAGTTCAAAGTGCTGTCCAGAGCGGTAACAATGGAGCATTCTGGGATAGCTCCCGGAGGCCAATACCGTCGATTTGCATCGACACAACCCCAAATTCAACCCAGCAAGGTCGATTTTAGTGCTACTCCCCTCACCGGGGATTTTAGCGCTACTCTCCGCACCATTTTAAGAGCCCTTTAAGTCGACAGAATGGGGTTGGTTGTGTGGACACATTCATATTAAAATTGACCCAATGCAGTTATATTCAACCTAACTCCATAGTGTAGACCAGGGCCCATTCTGTACATTTGTAATTCATTTCTTTTTCACGGCTGTATGCGTCTTTCTCTTTCCCCTTGTCTCTGTGTTTACCCACTGTGCTCTTAGACAACTCTATCTTTCTCCAATGTGTCTCTCCTGCCTAGTTTAGTCTCTTCTGCTTTTCTTTTCTCCATGTGCTGTCATGTTCATTACCAGTCATTTTTTGTTATATCCTTGTTTTTCCACTTGCTCTCAATTCCCTCTATTTCTACCTCCTTTCATATTTCAGTCTTTTCATTTTCTTTCCTTTGTGTTTTGTTTTTCCTAATGGAAATCATCTAGCAAACTAGTCCTGGAAATATCATGGTGTATTCAGAATATAAATGGTGTCTTATTCAAATGTGTCCATCTTAATACAGTTTTGCCAAATCAAGAAGGAGAATTTTTATTGCAAGGATTGTTCATCTGCTGCTTATGAGAAAGGGGATGGACCACCATAAACACACAATGTGAATATTTTCCATTTTCGTTTAATGGCAGATACATGTGAGCATCAACGGGGTAATAAAATGCAATATGCATTTGCTCAATGAAATCTGATGATTGCCAGTTCATGAGTTTGAGCATATGTAGAAGAGCTTGACAACAGGAGCAGTACCAGTTAGACATTCTCTGTGCCATTCACCTTCCCACTATACCACTCTTAAGACATTCAGGCATATTACCAGCAAAACTTGTGGTTCATCATGAGTGATAAAGTGATAGAATTGTTACTCTGTGAGTGACCTGATAATGAAACAATTTCACCCAAAATAAACTCCCTTTTTGGAGGACTAAACACAGTCACCACAAGATGGCTCCCCAGCTTCCCCAAATATATTGTTTTTCTATCAAGCCACTCTCCAGTGAAGACACTGATCCTCTTTTAGAAGTCTGGAGTACAACTGGGCGGATGTGGATTAGAGCCTTGTCTAATAAAATAATAGCTATTTTTACATTAAAGCCCAGGGGATCTCTTTGAAAGGTAATTCTGTTACTTTAATTTCTGTACCCCATAAAAGGCTGTTATCTAGTTTGTGCCTCTGTTCATTTTTTTTTATAATAGACAAAGATTGGCTCAGAGAATTCAAACTGATTTGGAGTTTTAAGCCTCCTGCTCTTAAAGGCTAAAGCAGCTTATGCTCCTACGATATTTAAGTTTTTTTAAGTACCGGGAATTTGAATGTCAGAGATTTTTATTATATTTACTTGTCCTAAATTTGTGGAAAGTAGATATAAAATAAAAGGGCATGAGTCATGGTGTATGGTAAGCTTTGAACAGGATACAAATAATCTGAAATCAAAGCAGATGTATGCTATTCTGAAAAAAAAACAAAAATAAAACAACTTCATCTTTTCTCTTCTTATCTACCTTGACAAAGTAGAGACTTTGCAATCAAAATAGATTAGAGATGTCATGATTCAGTTAGTTACAACAGTTTACATACTTTTTAAAACAAGCTAGCAGTTCTGCTTGAAATAGATGTGGTGTTTCTCTTCAGCTATCTATCTCTGCTTGGAGTAGTAAGGACTAGAAAATGTATCATTACAAAAAAGTTGATAGAAAAATATCTTAGATTTGGCATAGGGTAGAACAAGACCGACTTTCATTTATGCAGTGAAAGGGTTTGTTTTACTTATAAGATCAGATGCAACAGTTCTGGAAACAATTTTTCTGATGAAGCAAAATGCATATAAGTGTTTATGTTTCCTTGAGTGGCAGGTTAGTGACTTTTTTTGGACTTCTCAGGTAGAGATAGTATTTCTTCTCAATAGCTCAGTTTATCAAAATCAATGTACTTCATTCAGATTTATCAGATGTTGAACATCCAGCTACCTCTTTGTGAGCATGCACGGCTGCCTATGCATGCCCAGAGAGAGAGAGATGATAAAAATGCAGATCTTTATTAGGTTACTAATAACCTGGAGTGGCTCTATCTTAGCACCAGGAGGATCTCACAAGTGGATTAGATGTGTATGCCAAAACCTTTTCCAATTTTTTTGGGGGGTGTCTAAAAATATTTATAACAAAATTACATATAGCTAAACAGGACAACATGCAAACTATTTTTTAATCATAACAATTATGAACTATGTGCTAACATTGTATTATGGTACAATCTCAATAACTAATAATGGGCCAACTTTTCAAATGTGGATGCATTAAGTTAGACATATAAATCAGAGTTAATATGTATAAATGTATATGTGACTGTGCATTTACCAAATTTCTAATCTGTTTATTTAAAATTGTAACCCTTCTTTAGAATGTAAAGGTTTTCTCAAATTTGGGGATAACTTTTAAAAAGCATTTATAGGGGGTCTAAATCCTACTGTTTTTCAAAGAGATTTCAGCCCCTATGAGCCAGATTTACAAACTATGTATTAGAACTGGGCAGGAGACAGGTTTTCCATCCCATGAACATTTTCAAGATATCAAAAAATGTTTCCATTGCAAATCAACATGCAAATCAGCTGTTTAGTGTAAACACTATTTTGCAGAATTTATCTAGTTCTAATGCTGAAAAATCAGCCATTTGAAAATGTAGCCCTCTTCTTCCTGCTGTCACAAAAGCTTTTCACTGGAGCTGCTTGGAAGGCTAGTCTTTATATTTTGGGCCATTTGAGCTGTTGGAACTCCTATGTACCCAATCAGTTCTTAACTTTTGTTACTCCAGTCTGTTATAATATCCAGTTTTTCCTTCTTTTCAGGGCCTGTCTGATGCTTATAATTCTGGGGAAACCTTGTTTCACGTATGTTGCCCTCCCCTCTCTTTTCTTGTAATGATTTAACACTCCTCTTTCTTAAACTTCTAATAAATTGTGTCAACTGTGTGAAAGCTTTATGTCTTGAAGGTGAGGAAATCCCCTCTTCTCCAGGAACTTCATAACTGAATGAGAGTCTCCTCTCTGGTGGGGTTTGTTATTTATTTGGTGTCAGTGTTTAAGTACTTGTCTGATTTCTTCCTTTCTACGTTGGCCACATCTTCTCTTTTCTCTAGCTGTCATTGGCATCTTGTTTCCCGGTTTAGGGGTATTTTTATATTCTGCCATCTTGTTCTGAAGGTGTGTTATGACCTGAGTTTTTCACACCAACTACCTGCTCTCATTTCATTCTAAGCTGCAGTCAGTCAAGGATGTGTTAATTTACCACACCCAATAGAAACTCGTGCTCAAAACCTGAGGAACATTTAAAAGTAACAGGATCCCAGGAAGTTTACATTTCTAGTCTCAACTATTTTTCAGCGGTCTGTTTTAATTTATTTAAGCAGGCTGTTGAAGAATGTGATGATTGTGATCGTTTGTTGTTTTCCTTAGATCTGTAACGCTCTTTTCTTTTATTAAGAGTACAATACATTCTGGGGAAATGTATATAAGCAACTTGAGCTGGGGAGGGATATGGCACTGGTTCTAGGTCCTACACAGCTGGACGACAGGATCCCTCTGCCCAAAAAGGGTATCAGTCTTGCGGTCTGCACCTGGAAGTGGGCCTGAGAGACCCCAAACTAGGAATAGTTACCAGTCACTACCCAAACCCAGAGGACTTAGAAGCACTTGGGAGTTAGCATTTAGACCAGTCACAACAAACTGGGGTTCACCTGAAGGGAAGAACTGACCAGGTTGTGACAATCATGAGGCCAGGTGGAAAAGAAATGTCAAGGGTCTTCCAGATAGTAAAAAGAGCCAGGGAACTGGGAAGTTCAGGATCAATTCAAGATTAGCATTGAATGTCCAATAAGTTCATCCCTATTTACTATTCTGAGGTGAAAAACTGGCCCCTAAGAATGTTGACAATCCCTTCAAATGGGCCAGGATTTCACACCTGTAACTTCTCTTGTTGTAGGTCTGGGAGCCCGTTTGAAAACCAGTTACAGCAACCTTACAAATGATTTAATCTTTCAGGATCTCATCCCTGAATTGGAAATGAAGAAAGGAAATTGCAATCAGTGAAGTCATTGAATCACAGAGACACTGAAACCCAATATATATATTGTTTGGCTCTTAATGGATGCTGGCAGGAAGCAATATTTCTTTAGCTGTTTCGTGAGTGCCAGCATTCCCTGCCTAAGGCTTGCTTCTGATTCCAATGAAGTAAATGGCTAAAGTCATTGCATTGAAAAGTAGAAGGATTTGGTTCCTGGCTCAGAAGTGGAGCAGTTTATGGGTGACTCATGTATTCTGTTGTTCTTTTTTTAAATCCGATGGTGATAGTGATGTTATTTTCCATAATCATTCAAGCTCACCCTTCTCTGCCCATAAAATTAGAAGAAAACTTAATGCTTTTTCCTGTCAGATGCTGAACACTCTCAACTCCCATTCACTTCACTGGAGCCAATAAGCCACATTGTCCTTCGGCTACATTAGTGTCAATCCAGAGTAACTCCATTGCCATCACTAGAGCTACTCTGTGTTTTCATCAGAGTAAATGGAAATTCTGACCCAAACAGAATGTTACCATTAACTTTAAATGGTGCTATATTGGTCCCATTTTACACATTTATTGGTTTGGGTAGAAATAGAAACCCATATGAATAGTTATTTTTAAAAATAATATGCTAAATCACAAGCAGCATTCTAATGTGCTTGCATTCTTCCTCAGGATCATGTTCTAACTAACCCTTGTTTCCTCCTCCCCACCCCCATTCTATAATATATACTAGAATACAATGTATAGCATAGACTTAGCCTCACAGAAGGAATTATTTCAACTGTTTTTTGTTTATTATGTAGTTTGCAATCAATTCTGAGACAGAACATTTTAGTAAGCTCCTTTGCTATTGACTTCAACAGGACCAGGATTTCACTCCTTATTTTTATATATTTTAAAATATATAAAATTTACAAATTTTGATTTTTTGACCAACTCGAATTAACCCCTTTGTTCTTCAATGACTTTTTCTGTAATGTGACATGAAAACACATACACGTTGACATATGCCATATGTAAAGTGAGTGCTGCCCATGTGGCCCCTGGAAAGCAGTAAAATTTGTGCAAGGCCTTCCAGCATTCATTGAATGCAGCATTCAAGGATTTTAAGTATTGGGGGTGTGATCCAGAGTTCATTGAAGTCAGTGGGAACCTTTCTGTTGACCTCAGTGAATTTGGATCAGGCCCTGAGACCAAAGACAACATTATGATGAGACACAATCTTCAACATTAGCAAACCTATAGCAATATGTCTTAAGCCTGAAGATCCATTCAATGAATTTATTGGTCCACACGTGAACTTGGAAAATTAAATAAGCCTACTCCTCCATAGAGTAACTCCATTATATACTCTCAAGAACCTTGGGAATTGAGAGGTATTGTTTAGGGACAAAGAGTAATGTAGTTTCATGCCATCATTTTTGTTCTGTTTTGTTTTAAAGCAGAACTCCCCATTGAAATTGTTTTTAATTGCGTCTAGTGAATGATGAAAATCACTATTGCTGTACATTTTTTCTCCTAATTTAACAAGTATGGATTTATGTCAGGGTTCCCTCTCCACTCTGAACTTTAGAGTACAGATGTGAGGACCCGCATGAAAAACCCCTAAGCTTATTTCTACCAGCTTAGGTTAAAAACTTCCCAAGGCACAAATCCTTCCTTGTAGCTTGGATTAGGTAATGCTGCCACCACCAAGTGATTTAAACAAACATTTAGGGAGGGCCACTTGGAGCCCTACCTTCCCCAAATATCCTCGCAAGCCTCTACACCCGTTTTCCTGGGCAGGCTTGAGAATAATCCCCCAAGCCCCTGCACCTCCTTTCCTGGGGAGGCTTGGGAATATATCCTCACCAATTGGTACAGGTGAACACAGACCCAGACCCTTGGATCTTAAAACAATGAAAAAACAGTCCGGTTCTTAAAAGAAGAATTTTAATTAAAGAAAAGGTAAAAGAATTACCTCTGCAAAATTGGGATGGTAAGTACTTTACAGAATAACAAAAGACTCAAGAACATAGAGGATTTCCCCTTTAGGCAAAACCTTAAAGTTACAAATCCAGGGATACACCTCCCTCTAGACAAAACCTCCCTCTAGACAAGGAAAATCACAAGCCAAAATAAAAGTAAGCTAACACATTTCCTTATTATTACTTACTAATTCTAACTCAGTTGGATTGTTTGCCTTCTTGATCTGTCTCCAGCAAGTACACAGAACAGACAGACAAACAACAGACAAAACAAAGCCTTTTCCCCCTCCCCAGATTTGAAAGTATCTTGTCCCCTTATTGGTCCTTTTGGTCAGGTGCCAGCTAGGTTACCTGAGCTTCTTAACCCGTTACAAGTAAAAGGATTTTGTGCATCTGGCCAGGAGGGGATTTTATAGCACTGTATACAGAAAGGTGGTTACCCTTCCCTTTATATTTATGACAGCTTACTTTTAAAACTCTTCACCATGGACTCTTAGTAAATAGGTGTGCAAATATTAGCCCTTGGTAACTATTTGATTTGCAGCTTAATGAAAATCAGAAGCCACTTTTCAAGATCAAGCAATATGCTTTTTTCAATTCCAGACAGAAATATGGTCATAGATAAAATTTATTCTGGATGGTGACATGTGGAATGTAACTCTCCAGCACCTATCAGGGAAGATATTTCCTCATCATAATCTATAAGCGAAGGCATTACAGGTAAACTAAGATTGGACTTCTCTTCCTACTCAAAATGGATTTCTCTTAGCATGAGTCACTAAAATTTACAGGAGTTCCTATAACTCTGCAGCTACTCCAATCCTGTTCCCATAGAAACAGAGTTCCGAGTATAGGAGATGGTGCTTTAAAATAGTCACCGTTTCATGAAAGGGAAACAGGTGTTTGTAAAGTGATGATTATCTTAAAGCACCTTATCCCGTTTCCAATGAGTCTGACAGGAGTTTCCATCTGTATGGGAACAGGAGTGCCCAGGGCTGCCCGGGGAGGGGAAGGGGGGGCAAGTGGGGCAATTTGCCCCAGGCCCCGCAGGGGCCCCCCCACGAGAATTTTTCAGGGGCCCTAGAGCGGGGTCCTTCACTCGCTCCGGGGGCCCCGGAGTTTCTTCCGCTCCGGGTCTTCGGCGGCAGGGGGTCCTTCCACCCCAGGGCGGAAGGACCCCCCCGCTGCCGAATTACCACCAAAGCGGGACCCGCCACCGAAGTGCCGGATCTTCGGCTGTAATTCGGAGGTAGGGGGCCCCCGCTGTGGGTCTTCAGGGCACTTCAGCTGTGGGTCCCGGAGCGGAAGGAGCCCCCGCTGCCGAATTACCACCGAAGCGGGGGCTCCCTGCTGCCGAAGACTCCAGGCCCACTGAATCCTCTGGGCGGCCCTGGGAGTGCCACCCAGCAGCAAGATAGCTTAAAATCTTTTTTCAGTTCCCTGGACAAAGTTCAGTGCTGCATTGCAAGTTTCCCCACAGTTCCAAAAGACTTCATAATCCAATAGGGTCCTGAAATTTCAACCTTCTTGATACTGCTTTCCACTGCTTTCTCTGCTGCAACAAAGTGAGTTGCATTCATCTGAAGTACAAATCTTCCACTGGAATGTTGGCACATCTATGTGACATACCTGGTACATAGGATAGTACTGAAAATAAGTTTTGATGAATATACCCAGTACCTCATGCTGTATTCAATTGGTTAACTTTGGGACAAAAAGTAGTAAAAAGCACATTGGGCCTTAACTACATTCTTTATGATTTCAAAATTCTCATTTGATTTATACAGTTATATAGAATTAGTTCATACTGTATGAACTGATGAAATGATCAATACAAACCAAACTCCAAATAAAGCTAAACATAAACTCTTAACAGCCTTATCCTAATTAAGAATGTGGTTGAGAGATGTCCAAAATATGTATGTACACTAGATTCAAACTATACTTTTAAAGCAATGCATAGGCCACGTGTATATGAGGAAAAATGTGTTTTTTTTAAATATGCTAACATCTTAAAATCCTAGAGTAGACAAGGAAAGTCATAGATTTAACACATTAAATAGCTGAGGTAAATCTTCAAAGGTTACGTTAACACATGATATGTATGGTAATATGTGTTTAAAAATATACCATTTTACCTAGTTAAGATAAGGCCATTAAAGGCCAGATTTTGCCTCCTTACACTTAATATTATCTTTCCCCACAAGCAGTTTTATAGAAAGCAATAATTTCAATGGGAATACTTGCAGAGTATGGTGCTACTCGGCGTGATTGAGGGTGGTAGAATTAAACCCCAAATGAGGCCAAATCTTGCTTTTAATGATACCAGTATCGATTGGGAGTATCTTCATTGAAGTCCCTGAGATTTCTGGCCCAATGCACTCCAGACTTATATCCATTTAATGGAAAGCAGTATATGGCACAGTATTTTTTTTTAATTACGGTAATATACTGTGCCTTTGAAACATACAAATGGCAATGAACAAGAGTGTGGTATTTTCATTTTTTCATGTTATTTTTATTATGGGTTTTGAGGGTTATTCTTCCTGAATACTGGAGTACAAGAAACATTAAATGGCTTTTTCAAGTGATTAAGGCTGAGATGTTAGATAACCACAAAAGCCATTTATTTTAAATATAGTCCCCTTCTGTGAACATTATTCCTACTATGACACTATGAGCGATCAAAAAACCCGACATTTTAAAAATATGTGAGCACTGATTTTTCTTTGAGGGTTTGAAACGTCACTGCTGAGACCTTGTTTTCAGATTATCCAGTTCTGTCTTTACTCAGATGCTGTGTGAATGGGCCCATGTAAGCCAGACAGAAATAGAGATGACACTTCGGCTGTAACTCAGATACTGGGTCTCGGAATTCAATAATTATATGGAATACATGTGTCTCATGTGGGAGCAAAATTTTGGCTTTTGATACTGAATCCTGGACTCTTAGTTTTTAAGGATTTCATCCCAGGTACTATTTTCCAAATTCTGTGATATACCAAGGAAATTGTTATAGCATCCTTTTCATAGCAAAAGTTTGAGGGCCATTCCATTAAAATAAATATGGCCTTCATACTAAGTGCAAGTAGTTCCAGAGTCCTTAATGTACAGGTAAGTAGTTACAGGTAGGTAATGTGGATGGATATTCAGTCAATAACAACAGAAAAATGGCTGCATGTATTCAGGTAAGACAAATATTTCAGCAGACCCAGATATACAACAACTGTGCAGATTCATACACTAACCTATTGGACTTACACAATCCTATCTAAATACTGTTCGAGAAGATACAACTGTTCAGACTGTTTTGGTTATGAGCTTGGAAATATAGTATTGCTTATCAGTGAAGCTCTTAAACTATCAGCACCCTTGCTGATAAAGAGATTTATGGCTAACCCTTGCTAGGTCAGTGACAATAACACTGGGAAAATGTTTCTTACAGAAACTGCAGTCGGGTGGTTTAACATGAAATTAGATATGTTGCCAGACTCAGCAGGTAACTGGTAATATGATTGAAATTCAGGATACTTATAAATAGGAAACAGTGCCTGAAATAGAGTCTGGGTCAATGAAAAGCTGCTTTATACTGTGATGTCATCTGTATCTTACATTAGTTCAGAAACACTGATAGTGTCACAAGGATGACTTTGATTCGCTATGCCACTTTGGAACTCTTCAGTGGCTTCCACGTCTAGAAAATAGTGGTAAAATAAGGCTCAGGTATGAATTATTGGACAAATTCAGCCTCCTCCACAGCTCTGGAGATCCCTGGCTGCATTATAACTAATATAGTTCTGTTGCATGAGGAAGCAGGATTTGATGACCTGCTGATGGAGTCTCTGCCTCTTGCATGCACTGTAGGTCAAATCAGCAAGGCTTCCTGGGCAGAGCCAAAAAGGGGGAATTGAGAGGGGCAAGGGTAGAAGGAGCTGCATGTTCATGGAACTGCTGTCTACATGCCCTCCTAACTGTGAGTACAAGCTGAACTGAAACTGCTGTAGCTGCAACTTTGACAGTGCACCAGCGACCATAGAGTGGCTCTACTGCTACTATGCAGGAGATGGGGACTAAACCTGTGTGACATCAGCTACTTGACTTTGGAAAAAAAGAGGAAGATTTCCCCTTAAGTGCATCACTCAAGTATTTAAAATTAAGATTGAATGCCACTTTGGACAGGGACTCTCAGCACTGGTCTTACTCTTTCCCCCCAAAAGTTGCTGATACAGGAGCCCAAAGACCACGGTAAGGGCACCACTGTACTAACAGGTAACACAAAGACAGTCCCCACTCCAGAGAAGTCACAATCTAGGGGTACGTCTACACTACGGGATTATTCCGATTTTACATAAACCGGTTTAGCAAAACAGATTGTATAAAATCAAGTGTGCACGGCCACACTAAACACATTAAATCAGTGGTGTGCATCCACGGTCTGAGGCTAGCGTCGATTTCTGGAGCGTTGCACTGTGGGTAGCTATTCCGTAGCTATCCCATAGTTCCCGCAGCCTCCCCCACCCCTTGGAATTTCCGGGTTGAGATCCCAGTGCCTGATGGGGCAAAAATCATTGTCGTGGGTGGTTCTGGGTAAATGTCGTCAGTCACTCCTTCCTCTGGGAAAGCAACGGCAGACAAGCATTTCATGCCTTTTTTCCCTGGATTGCCCTGGCAGATGCCATAGCATGGCAACCATGGAGCCTGTTTTGCTTTTTGTGCCTGTCACCGTATGTGTACTAGATGCCACTGACAGAGGCGATTCAGCAGCGCTACACAGCAGCATGCTTTTGCTTTTGCATGACAGCAGAGATGGTTACCAGCCATACTGTACCATCTACCATACCATAAATTGGTAATAAGATGATCATGGTTACCAGTCCTTTTGCACTGCACCATTTGCTGCTGTCATAAGTGCCCCTGGCTGAGATCAGCCAGGGGCGCAAAAGCCAAAATTGGGAATGACTCCCTGAGTCAATCCGTCCTTTTTGGTATCTAAAAATAGAATCAGTCCTGCCTAGAATATGGGCAAGTGTACTAGAGAACCACTGTATCATAGAACCAGAGAGCACAGCTGCTCTGTGTCAGATCCTGCTGAAATTATGAGCTGTATGCTATTCACAGGGGGTGCTCGTGCAACAACCCCACCTGTTGATTCCATTCTTCCCCCAGCCTTCCTGGGCTACCATAGCATTGTCCCCCCACTTCTGTGATGAAGTAATAAAGAATGCAGGAATAAGACACAGTGACTTGTTAGTGAGAAATGAGTGGAAGGCAGCCTCCAGCTGCTATGATAGTCCAGACAGGACAGTAAGGAGTGTGGAGGAGAGGAGCCCAGCATCCCTCTGCTAGTCCAGGGGCAATTTAATCTTTTCTTTACACATGAAGGGTGGCGGCTGATGGAGCTCAGCCCCCTGTTGCTTTGATGATGATGGTTATCAGCCATACTGCACCATCTACCAGGAAAAATTAGGGCCAGGCGCCCTTGATTGACCTAACTGATGCCAGTCGGCATGGTTACCAGTCCTTTTGCACTGCCCCATGTGCCAATAGGCTGATGATGAGGACGGGTACCAGTCATATTGCACCATCAGCCACCCATGGCGGGGGGGGGGAGTAAGGATGTTGGTGTTGAGTGCTGCAGCATTGCATCTATCTGCAGCATTCAGTAAAGATAGGGTGACATGTTAAAGAGTCAAGAGAGGATTTTTTTCCCTTTCACTTCTGGGGGTGGGTGGGGGTGTGTGTAAATTGCCGAGCTATGCCCTGACCCACCATGACACTGTGTTTGACCCTAGAAGCATTTGGAGCTCAGCCAAGAATGCAAATACTTTTCAGAGACTGCAGGAACTGTGGGATAGCTTGAGTCCTCCAGTCCATGAGTGTCCATTTGATTCTTTGGCTTTCCGTTACGCTTGTCACGCAGCAGTGCGCTGAGCCCCTGCTATGGCGTCTGTCTGGAGATTTTTAAAAAATGATTTTGAATTTTGTCTTCTGTAACAGAGCGCTGATAGAACAGATTTGCCTGCCCTTACAGCGATCACATCCGCATGGTCCATGCGGGAGCTCTTTCTTTATTTTGATTTTTAACTGCATCGCCACACGTGCTGATCGGAGCTCCACACTGGGCAAACAGGAAATATTCAAAAGTTCGCAGGGCTTTTCCTGTCTACCTGGCCACTGCATCCGAGTTCAGATTGCTGTCCAGAGCGGTCAGTGGTGCACTGTGGGATACCACCCGGAGGCCAATACCATCGATCTGCGGCCACACTAACCCTAACCCGATATGGTAATACCGATATTAGCGCTACTCCTCTCGTTAGGGAGGAGTACAGAAACCGGTTTAAAGAGCCCTTTATACTGATATGCCCTGACCGATATAAAGGACCTCTCAGTGTGGACGGGTGTGGCGTTAAATCGGTTTTACGCTCCTAAAACCGGTTTAAACGCCTAGTGTAGACCAAGCTTAAGATTTAGAGAATATGTAATATAACACGTCTGGAACCTTTTTTCAGTTTTGTGAAATTAGTTCTCTTACGTTTTTGATGTATAGGTATAAGGGAAAAGGCAGAAAGGGTGCAAAAGAAATAAGTTACACTGAGCACCTTCTGACTGGTGGGATCACATCATCGTTCAGACCTGGATGGGCCAGCAGTGGTCCAGAACTTTTTGCATGAAAAGCTTTTTTTTTTTTCTTTAAGCAGCAGTTTCCTCCCAGCCAGCAAAAAAAAAAAGAAACTGAGGTAACCCCTTTTGCTGTTTCAAGTAGGTTATGTTAAGCTGAGCTGGAAGCTGGCTACCCCCATGATATCCATTAACCAATTTGCCAATGAATTTGAGAAAAAGATGAGTGAGTATGGCAGAGGTTTCTGTTGGGCAGTTTTCAGTTGGTTAGTTGTACTTTAAGTTGGCTGGCATTAAAGATATAAAACCACTTTTTTTTTTTTTTTTTTTTCCTTTAGTATCCTCTTCTGTTTCTGAGGATATTGACCTGAAGAGAAGGCAGACTATAACCTGCACAACTGCAAACAATTAAAATTTGGGCAAAATGTTATCATATTAAATTACTCATAAGGCACTTGATCGACCAGTTTATGCCCTGCTGCATGCCCTTTTCTTACTTTTTAATTACAAATGTTTAATTACAAATGTTGTTAAAAATAAATAAAAATCATTTAATAAATAAAGTATTATAATTTATATATATGCTTTTGAGTATTTTTGACTGATGTATTTTATATTTTTATTTTTTTTGTTTTTTTTTTTGTTTGTTTTATTTTTCTATTTCCATTTCATTTACCATTATTCATTACATATTACATATGTGTATGCATTATGACATATGTATGTTGTGTGATTGATGTTGTGTGATTCACTTTAGTTGACTTTATTATTAGTCTCATGTACTAGTGACTACCTCACCTATACAAATCCTTCACCCCTGGGACTACTTCCAACTTTCCTAGTCTTTAAACAGATTCCTATAGCCACCAATTGTGTTTTCAGATCAACCTGACATAGAATTCTTCTCTCATCTTCTTCTCTTAAAACGGGAAAGTTGGACACGGAGGGTATGAAGCAAAGTTAAAAGCATGATTCCAAAGGAAAATTAGCATTGATCTTCCTTTTAAAAATCACTTACAGGATTTTCAGGATCTGGTCAAGTAAATTTCCATGAAACTGGCACTGATAAATGAGACAGAATATTCATTATGCATCTGCTAATGCTCATGTATATTAATGATACACTGCCTCTCCTATATGAGACTTATGAACTGTTTTGTATAATGATTTGTTGGGGTAAAATATATCTTTTCCACAGTATGTCTAGTATATTGGCATTCTTAGTCATCAATAACATGTGGAAAGAGTTGACTTATCTCCCATTGGTCTTTGAATAATTGTGCTGGTTGTTTTTTTTTCCTAAGCACATAGAAGCCCTTATTCAGGAAAGTACTTAAAAATGTTTTTAAATTTAAGAAGGTGCCAAGGTCCTGTTGACTTCAAGTTAAGCAAATAAGCATAAGTGTTTTCCTATATAGAGATACTCTACTGAACTGGACTCAGAAGTTGTATGGCAGAGATTGCATTTCAGTTCACTCATTCATGTTGCATTCCCCGCCAGTAACTTTCCCAAGCCAGCGAAGCTAATGAACCAACCAGTGGACCAAATTTGGTGATGTATCTTGGTCATGTGCCACCTGAGGTACATTGTCTATACACTAAGAAGAAGACCAGTAGGGAAAGTGTTGTTATCTCATTTGCTTTTACCCTTCTGTTTACCTTGCCCTTTATTTATTCCTTGTTTCTCACCCTTTTAACTTCTTCTAATTTTGCAACAAAATGAGAAAAAAATCATAGTCCTAACTCTCATGTTACAGATCAGAATTCAGTTTACTGTGCTGTATGAGAATTATTTTCCTATATGTGGGGTTTGTTGAAAGAAGTGACTCAGAACTCAGTGACATCAGAACTCAGTGGTTCAGGAGCCAAATTAGTGACCAAAAGAGCCACAGTAGTGTGAATCCATTGTTCCATTTACTATAGTTCCATGTATTCATATTTAAACAGTCTGATGGGGAAATATTTAGTCTTATATATTATTCTCACGGAAAAATGATTGACCAAGTATTTTTATTTTATCAGCTACAATTTTTTAATAACATAGTAAAAACATACTGATTGGTTAACAATTAAATCAGAGTGTTGTATATCAGTAGTGTGAATCCATTGTTCCATTTACTATAGTTCCATGTATTCATATTTAAACAGTCTGATGGGGAAATATTTAGTTTTATATATTATTCTTTTTATTTTATCAGCTACAATTTTTTAAATAATAGTAAAAAACATACTGATTGGTTAACAATTAAATCAGAGTGTTGTATATCAGTAGTGTGAATCCATTGTTCCATTTACTATAGTTCCATGTATTCATATTTAAACAGTCTGATGGGGAAATATTTAGTTTTATATATTATTCTCACGGAAAAATGATTGACCAAGTATTTTTATTTTATCAGCTACAATTTTTTAATAACATAGTAAAAACATACTGATTGGTTAACAATTAAATCAGAGTGTTGTATATCATGTGTTCCAAAGAGCCACATGAGACACATTAAAGAGCCACTTGCAGCTCATGATCCTCAGTCTGAATATCACCGACTTAAAGTATCACGCTATAATGCAGGGGTGGGCAATAATTTTCACAGGGGGGCCACTGCATGATTTTTAGTAAGTCATCACAGGCCGCACATTTCTACTATATTAATGGAGTGGGTGCAAGGTCTGGGAAGGAGTTTGGGTGCAGGAGGGGGCTCCAAGCTGGGGCAGGCATTGGGGTGTGGGAAGAGGTGCAAGGTGCAGGCTCTGGCCCAGAGGCACTTACCACAGGCAGCTCCCTGCTTGCGGCACAGCAGAGCTCAGGCAGACTGCCTGCCTGCCATGACCCCACACTGCTCCCAGAAGCAGCTGTGGCCAGTTGCTACTGGCACATCTCTGTGCGCCCCTTGGGGGGAGAGGGAGCAGGTCTTCATGCACTGCCCGCACCCACAAGCACCACCACTGTAGCTCCCATTGGCTGGAAACCAGCCAATCGGAGTTGTGAGGACGGTGCTGGGGGCAGGGGCAGCATGCAGAGCTGCCTCCCCCCTGCCAGGTGCACGCAGAGACATGCCAGCAACAGCCAGCTGCTTCCGGGAACAGCGTGGGGCCACAACAGGCAGACAGCCTGCCTGAGCTCCCCGCTGTGCCGTGGGACTTTTAGCTGCCCAGATATCACGAGGGAGCCAGACAGAAATGTTCTATGGGCCGGTTCCAGACCGCAGGCTGTATTTTGCCCACCCCTGCTATAATGGAACGACAGTCTCTCATGAAATACTGAGAAACCGTGCTACACTTTGTGTTTTGAGCTGGCACAACATGCTGTCTCAGGTTGCAATAGCAAATGATACCCAGATGCCAGAGTATCATTTGGAAATAGTTATAAACTAGTAGTGATAATTGGGTTTGCTGTTGGAGAACTGCTCTTGCATTATTCTGAGAAGACACTATGAATAATGTGGATTACTTCTGCATGCTGACTTTCCAGGTCTAGGTATTTTTTCTCAGACTTTGGTGCTTCTCCAGTTTTCCAAGATAACAAAATAAAATAAAGCGTGTCACTGTAACAGTAAGTTCCTTTGCTAATTCCATTAATTCTCACGGGATGCATGTCATTTGGAGCAGCTGATTTATATATCTTCACATTTCCCAAGTACCTCTTGTTCTGATTTTCAAAGGTGCTGAGACACTTCAGTTTCCATTGCTTTCAGTGGAATTAGTGTGTGCTCAGCACTTACACAAATTAGGACAGTTACATTTGTCTGAATATGGATTTAGGAGCCTAATTTTAGCCACCCAGCTTTAAAAATATTTGCTTTTAATCCTCCAGTCTTGTTGTTTTAAAGACACTATGATGCATATCACAGGGGAATTTTTAGCAACTTCTTTGGCTTTTTTCTGAACTTTAATAAAATTGTTTGATCCTGAATGAGCAAAGTCATATGGTGACATAATTCTTTCCCCTCACTCTTTAATGTTTTGGCACTGAAAGATATCCCAGGTATTGTAGGCAATAAACATATTGGTATAATGCCTATTGAGGCCTACTTATCAATTATCTATTGCTGCCACACTACCGGTGTCCGTAAAGTTACCATGCCATTGCAATACTTACTACCAAGGTAGTCAATGAAAGTAAAGTTTTACCACCACTATCCTAATGAAGTGAAGACCCTAAACAAGAAAATCTTGATGATAAAGAATCATTCACATGGGCATTTGCTCACATTGAATGTACCTTGTTTTGTGAGTATGTCCATTTAAATGAATAGAGCTACTTATGGAGTAAGATACCCAGAACAAATACGGCTATTAAAATTTGATCCTCAAATGGTACTGTTGGCTTGCGGTGTGTCAAGAAAGAATATTGTGTTATTCCAATAGCAGTACTTTATAGTAATGGTAATTTAATAGTATATGGGTCCAAGAGCTGTGTGTTCTCAACTCCCACTGAAATCACTAGGGGTTGAAAGTGCTCTGCTCCTTGCAGTATTGTTCCCTATAAAACTGCTCTATACCATTAATGTTGGCCATTACCAGCTTTGTCTCAATAGTTGCCAGGAAATTCCCCAGAGGGCAACAGTGCCCTCAGTCACCTGCTGTGCTGCCTTTCATATTCTCTCTCCTACTATCATTTTTAAGTCTTTCTTTCACTGTTTTAATTTTTCATAGTACTCTGTGAAATGGGGTTTTACATTTCATAAAAGCAGGTGGTGAAGCTTGGTTCTTACATACCAAGTATAGATTTTTCTCAACACAGCAGAGTTTAGACCTGATAAAAAGAGAGAAACAAAAGCTTCCTATATTTTCTGGAGTTTGATAGGTCAGCTTAATGCCTTTTTTGAAACAAGGATGTATCATCCAATCAAGCAACCCTGGCATTATTTGATGTGAAAAATAGTAGACCTGTTTTTCATCATATGTGTACTGGGGTTGCCCCTGCAGTTTTCATCCAGATATAGATTTTCTAATTCATCTGTTCTATCTGGATAAAAGAAATTAATTAAATTTGTGTGGATCAGATCTGTGCTATTGGGATTTTCCATTGCAAATATTTCAATTTCCCGATAGAGCTTTGGTATTTGACAATGATTTTTTTTTAAATTAAAGTACAAGTACCTCTTCCCACAAGATTTGCTATGCAGATAACTGCTATACAACCAGTCAGCAAATTTATAAAATGGAGACTCTATGTATGATTGAATCATTATTCAGATACCCTAAATCTAATATCCCATCATTTATTTCTTATTAAATATACTTCACAGCTATCCAAAAAAAGTGTCAAGCCCAAGTTTAGGAGTTCTCCAATGCAAATTGTTCATCCATATTATAGGTGCTAGGCACATGTAAAAAAGTGAGGCATTATGAAAATGTATATACAAATCACTATGTTTGTGAGTGGTATATATATATATATATATATTTATAAGTAAATATTTAAAAGTAAAAACTAGTATATTTAAAAGTAAAAACTAGTATATATATATATATATATACTAGTTTTTACTTTTAAATGTTCGAAAACATATAATTAACATTGCTCTCATTTTCCTTTAGAAGTCAGTTCAAATCCACATAAAGCAAAGTCTTTAAAGTACTAAATGTCTTATTTTTCAACCTTGGTGCTCACGATATTAACATACTTGAACTGTATTCAGATTTCCTCTCTTTCTATGACTCTCAATCTTATTTGGCAACTAAGGGGGGACATGATAGAGGTATATAAAATCATGAGTGATGTTGAGAAAGTGGATAAGGAAAAGTTATTTACTTATTCCCATAATACAAGAACTAGGGGTCACCAAATGAAATTAATAGGCAGCAGGTTTAAAACAAATAAAAGGAAGTTCTTCTTCACGCAGCGCACAGTCAACTTGTGGAACTCCTTACCTGAGGAGGTTGTGAAGGCTAGGACTATAACAATGTTTAAAAGGGGACTGGATAAATTCATGGTGGCTAAGTCCATAAATGGCTATTAGCCAGGATGGGTAAGAATGGTGTCCCTAGCCTCTGTTCGTCAGAGGATGGAGATGGATGGCAGGAGAGAGATCACTTGATCATTGCCTGTTAGGTTCACTCCCTCAGGGGCACCTGGCATTGGCCACTGTCGGTAGACAGATACTGGGCTAGATGGACCTTTGGTCTGACCCGGTACGGCCTTTCTTATGTTCTTATGTTCTTGCATATGACATATTGAAGAACATTAACAGAATACATATTTGTGGTCAATAATGATATCCTAACAGATAAATCTAACTATATAGGTATTTTTAGGGCATCAATAACTGGTATCCGAGATGTTTATTTTTTAAGCATCTGTAAACAATTGTTTCAGTTAAACCTTGCTTTTTATTAACATTGCTATTCTAAAAAAATAAATAAATGTTATAGAACAGACTTTTGGTTGATCCCTTGTGAGAATCCAAAATTGTGTTCATCATAGTACTTTTCATAATTTTAGAACCTTTAAAAGCTTAATTTTGATAAGCCTTTTGAGGCAAAATCAGACACATGCTTTTGTTACTTTCTTGATTACTGATTGGCTGAAAGTTTTTCAAACACAATGACTATCTAGCAGTATATTTTAATTAAACAAAACTGGGGAAAGTTGATGTTTGGTGGGTGGTATAAATCATCCAAAGTGAGAGTCAATGAATGAAGGATTACATGCCTGTGAGAAGCCAGCTGGACTCCTTAACTATGTTTATTTTGTAAAAATGTGTTTGGTGTTGTGCAGTGAAGCTATGCCAATGTACATCAGCTGAGGACCTGACCCTTACAGGAGAATTGTCTATTTAAAAATAGAAGAAAAAAATTCACTGGGACTACTAACATACTTAAGGTATCAATTTTGTGTCTGCAGGGCTGAAACTTCCAGAGCTGTTTGTAAGAAAAGTAGATGAATACTTTTCAGACAGAAGTTTTATTTAAGTACAATACTTCCTTAAATGTCAGTTTTTAATTTAAGAAATTGTTGTGCTATCTTAAAAGAAAACAATAGATTTGACTAATATTTGTGTTGTATATGCTAATGTCATTTCCTTTTTTCTATTATCTCTATATCTGTCAGATTTCTTTTATCCCTCTGATTTTGTCATGCAATGATTTATTTCTCAGTCAGTGACTTTTTGATGTGTTCCACCACCTCAAGAATAGAAATTACAAGCAAACAATTAGAACAGACACTCAGCTACTATGCTGATGGGTGCTAATGTGAAAACTGAGAGAAACAAATATAATTAATCCCCACCTCATTCCCCTTCCCACTAAAAATGAAATTGTGTGGAATACATTAAAATATTGAATTGCCAGTTATACATACTGTAAAATGCATAGTGGGCCAAATTTATGAATCCATTGAGTTACACCAGGGACCCTATTTCTTATTTATCCTCACTCTTTAAGTGTATATAGAGATTTTGGCTGACAAGCCTTCAATAAGAGGTTTGTCTTGCTACTGAAATTTGTACCAGTGACCTATAATTTAGAAATGATTCATAGGAAAGTTACAACAAAATATTATGAATCAGGTTATGAAATTGTGTTGTATTGGGCTGAGGGGAGAAAGTGAATGTAAATTACTTTGAACTGTGCTCTATTCAAACTGCTTGAAATGTTGGTTAGTGAGAACATATGCAACTGAGTAATTTTGAAAACATTATGGGAAAATATCTGTTTGGAATATTGGGAAACAGAATTTAGATCCTAAGAACAATGCTCACAACGTGCAAACTGCAGATTTAGAAACACCATCAGTGCTCAGAGCATTTGGTAGTGCCTTTCTTCATGAGGGTAATTTTCTTTTGTTGATAATAGACTCTTCCGGATCTGTGAGTAAATAAGCACTTTAGAGTTCTGTAAAAAAGGCAGAGAGGTTTGAGAGGAATTGTTCTTTTATATCCAGCAAAGCCAGATACTAATTTTTAGCAGCTTTCAAATTCTTGATTCTGCAGATGCTTGAGATAGGGATGTGCTCCAAAGATTTGTATCTGGCTAATAGGTAATTCTTGACTTGTATGGTTTATAAGCATTTTAGTCAGGACTAGAAACTAAGTATAATTGTCCTACTTTTTCATAGCTAACTGATATATTTTCTGGCTATAATTTTCTACATCTCTTCCAGTTGCAATATACAATTTTACTTTTTAAGCAACATGACCTAGTTTTGTAACAATGTGCTTGCAAAGCCTGAATAGTGTGAAGAATAATGCTTAATGTGGGTATTTTGATTCCATTGAAATTTTTTTAAGGGGAGATGTGTTTTATTTTTATGTCTTGTACAGATTAGTTGCCTTTTGCATTGGTCTTTCTTCTTGGGGCTGAGAAAGCTTAATGAGAAACTGGACCAAACAATGCAGTTTGCTACTATCTCTGCTTAAAAGAGTAACTGGATGTGAAAAAATGAATATTTACTTTTACTTTTAACAAACATTTTTAAAGATCCTAGCTTTCTTTGGCTTGCTGTACATGATTGAACTCAAAATGGTGGGGTTTTTTGGTTGGGGAGGAGGAACTTAAAAATGCATTTTAGCAGACCTGGATCAAAAACCTGAAAAACCTGAAATCTGGCTCATTTATCCATATTATGATACCCCCTCATGCCCCAAATATAGTTCTCTTTGTTTTAAATTCCTGGACTCAGTTCTATCAGGTGGGGAAGTATTGCCTCCAAGGGTGTCAGAGGTATATATACTTCTGCAGGTTTCTGGTGTTCAAGCTTGAGACGGTGTTTAATTTCAGAAGGAACCCCTAGAAAATTGAACATGGCCCTTTTCGCTGCTGTGCTGACAACACCTAGCAGAAGGGTTACATTAATAATAATAAATAATAACAAGTAAACTACAGAAAGAAATAAAGAGCATCAAGTGGAGAGATTAATTAACTAGAAAAAATAAAGATCATATGTATAAAGTTGCTTAGAGTTAGATTCACAAAAAATACTTTTTCTGCAGAAAAGGACCTGGGGATTACAGTGGACAAGAAGCTGGATATGAGTCAGCAGTGTGCTCTTGTTGCCAAGAAGGCCAATGGCATATAGGGCTGTATTAGTAGGAGCATTGCCAGCAGATTGAGGGAAGTGATTATTCCCCTCTATTTGTCACTGGTGAGGCCACACCTGGAGCTTTGCATCCAGTTTTGATCCCCCCACTACAGAAGGGATGTGGGCAAATTGGAGAGTGTCCAGCAGAGAGCAATGAAAATTATTAGGGGGCTGGAGCACATGACTTATGAGGAGAGGCTGAGGGAACTGGCGTTATTTAGTCTGCAGAAGAGAAGAGTGGGGGGAGGGATTTAATAGCAGCCTTCAACTACCTGAAAGGGGGTTCCAAAGAGAATGGAGCTAGGCTGTTCTCAGTGGTGGCAGATGACAGAACAAGAAGCAATGGTCTCACGTTGCAGTGGGGGAGGTCTAAGTTGGATATTAGGAAAAGCTATTTCAGTAGGAGGGTCATGAAGCACTGGAATGGGTTACCTATGGAAGTGGTGGAATCTCCATCCTTAGAGGTTTTTAAGGTCTGGCTTGACAAAGCCCTGGCTGGGATGATTTAGTTGGTGTTGGTCCTGCTTTGATCAGGGGATTGAGCTTCTGAGGTCTCTTCCAACCCTAATATTCTATGAGTCTATGACTTACATGTCTAACTACAACTTAAGATGCCTAAATCCTACCATTAAGGCCAACTGGTATTCACAATTCCCTCTCTCACATTTTGTGACTGCTGAACACTGTAGGTGCCTAAACTAGCTATTACTTTAATTTTTGCAGTAAAAGTTCTCTAGGTGCCCCTCTTTCTGCTTCTGCACATGCATACTGCTGTGTCACTCTAGACAACTGGATGCCTATCTCCTGCCTAAGCGCCAGTGTAATTCACAAACAGAGGAAAGGTAGGATACCTAATTTGCCAGCAGGGCTCAATACAGTAAATATGCTCTGCAGTCACCTACTGGATCAGGCCCCCATAGGTGAACCCATACAAAATGACTGCGGGGAGAAGGAGGACCTCTTTATAACTTTTAATCCACTGGTTAGGGTACTCACTTTGGATGTGGGAGGCCCTCTCCCCTTCAGGAGAAGATGCGTGGGCTCCTCAGTCTATCCTACTGAAGCTGTTCCACTTTGGATAAATAGTTTTAAAAGCCATGGGTGTAGAAGGACTAGATGTTTGATCTCCTAGGTGTGGGCTTGAACCACCAGGCTATGGAGTCATTCTCATACTCCCTTTTACTCTCTGGCCCAATGCTTTTTAATTAGTGATCCATAGTGAAGTAGCTTTAACAGGAGAGACTGAGAGCTCTGCAGCTTGGAATATCCTAGAGCTCAGTAGTTAGGGCACTCACCTGAGACATGGCAGATCCCAATTCCAATCCCTTTCCCCCCTCAGAGAGAGGGGAACTGAACAGGGGATTTTCCCACATCACAGGTGCACACCCTAGCCACTGGGCTAAAAGTTACAAAGGAGCAGCAACTCTTCCTCACCTCTGGCTTCCTGCAAAAATGGCATTGGTGCCTAAACCAAGAGAGGGTTTGCAGTGAATAATCTCAAATTGATTAGAATAGATTCTTTGCAAGAATAAGATCACCCTGGATTTAGGCAAGGAATTCTCAGAGAGGAGCAGGATTCACGACATACTCCTTGATTTGGCACCTCCAGTTGGCTAGTTTAGATGGATGGCCACCTACCATGCTGGCTTTTGTGAATCCATTCTGAGGCACCTATCTCTCCCCATTCTTTGTATAGGGAGCCTACACACTTTACTCAGGCTTTATGAATCCCAGTGAGTTTTCTAAGTACCTAAATATAAGGTGCCCCCACACCTAAGTTCCACTGTGAATCTAGCCCCTAATATAAGCATAGGCTATCTAAACATAGGAGCAAAAATGGTGCAAGTCACTGGCAAGATATGTCATGTGTTTCAAAGCAACACAGTAAATAATTGCTTAATTTAACCCAGATGATTTTATAAAACCAAAACAAATCGATCCTCTAAGTTTATTCCTCAACTGCTATTTACTTAATAAAGAAAGCAGCATTCTGCATGAAGTCTAGATTGATTTACAAACAAAAGAAGAATACAGTTTATGTGTGGTCAAGAAACAGTAGAAGAACAAAACATTGATGGAATAGTTAATTACAGAGTAGTGTGATAAAAAAGGGAAGTTTCTGGAATTTGTTAAAAACAAAGAGTATGTTCTTCATTACAAAATATAAAGGAATTGGACAAGAAGAAGCTCTCAAATCTTCATGGAGAATATAAGAAATACAAAATTCATATCTTATAGTACATGTCTAACTTCCACAGTGTAAATATTAGAAGTGACCATAAGAATTTAAAAGTCACAAACTAGTTGGAACATTAAAATAGAATAGCAGAAACTTATGAGAGGAAATAATTAGCATGGATCTTGAAGAGAAAAACATGATTATGAGTTAGAGAGCCATAAACAAATCAAATGTGTGAATTAAACAAGAGCCAATATTAAGGAAGAAATAATAGAATATACAAAACTGCTAAAAAGTGCATAAGATGAGGAAGCCAGGGGGAAAAAATGTCCTCTCTGAAGGAGCAAACAATCAGAAACTACAATGCATGGAAACTTATCAAAGTACAGTGTAAGATTTGCTCACCCTATATTGACTGATAGAGTATGGCCCTTATTTGTTTCTATGAGTGTTCATTTGTGTCAGCTATGTTTACCCACTTTTCGATGTCCCTCCTGACCTCTGTTCTTAAGACAAGCAGAGAAATGAAGAAAGGTTTTGATATCATAAATAGCATAGAATCCTGGTTTGTAAGGTTTTGAGAGGCAGGAGTTTGCCTTTGTATGCGGTTGTACAGAGCCAAGCACAATGGAACTTCAATCCTGATCAGGTTCTCTGTGGGCTACTGAAGTATAAATATTTAATAATAACAAATAGAATCTTAGATATTAGAGATGGAAAATGCATTGGGCTATTATAGGAGTACTGGGATGAAAAAAGAGTGGGGAAATTTAGGCTGAATATCCTGTAAATCTGTGAATAGTTACATGCTGCAGGTGAGCAACAGACATTTTCGATATTCTCTTTTTTTCTAAAGAGAACACAGATTTTAGATGGCTGCTGGCATCCTGTAATATTAAAGGTAGAAACACATAAGGAATTTTATGCTTCCATACAAAACAACACAGAATACAATATATATATGACTGTGTATCCCTCCAAATCATTTTGAATTAATTTTTCATGAACGATTTTGTGATTAAACAGAATAAAACTCACATACAATACATCTGCTGCACATAGTTTCTAAAATAGAAAGAAGAAAGATTAAAGGCACTAAAATTGTGGTACAGGACAAAGATGTTAATTAAGTAATTGACAGGGCAAAGAAAAATGAGAGAAAAAGAGCTACTCAGCAGTGTATCTGAAAATATGTTCCATATCCCCTCTAAAGTATTCCACAAAGTATTATTTTGTAGATCAAAAGAATAAATTAATTTTAAAAGTCAATAGACATTATGTATTGTTGAAAAGCTGAAAAGCAAATGTAGGAAAGCCAACATTTTTATAAAGTCAACATGACAGTAAGTACCTGCTGCATCAAAGAAGGAAGAGTTAATATTCTATTGAGAGGCAATGGCAAGGCAAGTACCAGAACAATGTCTGTGCTTGCAAATGTGAGTTTGTTTGTTTCTTTGTTTTTTTTTTTAAAGATGAACATCCACTCTGGTTTGCAAAATAAATGGTGTTTGCAAAAACACCACTTCTATTGACTTTATGGACTGTCAATTTTATGGGATTTAGCCATATGTCTGGATCTTCTAGGAAACAGTTCTCATGAGAAATGTAGTTCTCTTCATATTTGGGTAAAGGGGGAAAGGATACAGGATCAACAGAAACACAGTGTAGTTGAGAAATCTTAAAAGTGTTTACATGATCAGCTAGCTGTCTTTAAATTTTCAAAATGGAATCAATCATCAGAGTGACTTCCAAGAGATAATAACCAATCACAAAATGGAAGTATTATACTTAGTTACCATTAAGGGGTCTGTTCTACGGTTTGCAGCCACAAAAATGCTAAGGCTAGGAAAATGTAGATATGCAGACCCTGAGCATCAATGACAGAGAAATTTTGCATATGGATTGTTAAGGCAAGCATAATGCCTCCAATGGTGCTGATGAGGAATTTGCACAGTAAGGGTTCTTATGTTTTCTCATTACACGTGATTTGGGTGCTTCCCACAAGGATTGGCTTCTGAAAACTAAAGCAGTGCATTGGTGAGGCCTCACCCTCACACCATCCGGCTTTATCTTTAGGGTGTAGCACATTCCTGGCTTGTGTTTGCTATTGCAAGCACTAGCATTCTAGCTGGCTCCTGCACTGGTCTGCAAGTGGGGGAAATTGACACCTTGGGCCTGCTCCATCTCTGTTGTGCACCCATACAGGGGCAGTCAAAATCTAGGCCTACACTTCCAAAATGGAGGGGAGAGATCAATCAGAAGTATAGAATTACACAGGAAAACAATGGCTCACTAAAATACTTTAGCCCCTACCTAGCAGTGGAGTTGGAGACATCTGAAAGTAGCTAAATTAACCTAAAGGATTAAGATTAACTCAGAGCTTAATTGATGGTAGTGGATAAACATTTTATTATTGTATCCAAATGCATCAGAATGACGAGGTAGCTTTCTGGCCCTTGCTGCCCACCTACTTCTATCATTTGAGTGTTTCTGAATCCTCATCTCATTCATTTTCCCCACCCCCTTCTCAGTTCCACTTTCCATCTCCCCATCCATCAGCAAGGCCCTTCTCTGCTCTCCAGAATAATTGAGTTGTTTGTATTATCTCTCAAAACTGAACTGAGAGGGAGGGGTTGGGATTCTCCGAATGTGCAAACAGAAGTGGAAACAGAAATATGATGGCTATTGTGGGGACAAGAGCCTTGTCATTATGTATGGGCAAGAAGATGGGTGGGAGGTGTTTTTATGTTTGTGGGGATGGGTTTAAGTCCAGGGATTTAGCTATTTTTCAGGCGCTAGCTCCCTTTTAATTTTATTTTATTTTTTAAGTTTTAGAATCTGACTATCGTTCAAGAGAATGAGAAGCTGAAACTGCATCTTTGTTGCTGGTAAACAGCTTGAACAGCTTGAACTATTGAGAAATAACTGTACAGTGATTATGCAAATCAGATAACCACAACCAACCAGTGTGCAGAGAATTGCCTAGCTAAGGGAAAAATATATGGTTATGCATCAATCGCTGTACATCTTCTCTTTGTTCTGATTGGCTAGAGAAATTCCATTTCTGTATAATATGCTATAACTGGCACACACACAGATGATTTTCAAAATGTGTGCAAAGTTAATTTGATTACCTGCAGAATTTGGTTGGGTGTGCGAGAGGTCAGTTTAGCCACCGACTTTGGCCTTTTTAGTGAATTGGTTACAATAATACTTGTTTCAATCACTAACTTCTGTTTAATGCTACAGTTCAAAGTCAGTATTACCTTCTAAATGAGGCAGAAGTTAATCATTAATAACATACAATGAGTTTGGCAAATTCACCCAATTTTGATGTACACAAATTGGTCGTCCCAGAGTGTGAGTTTTACAGATTTGTTCAGTATTTAAAGTTGTTTGAATGCCTAATGTGAACAAATGTCAGCTTGTGAATTTCTTGTTAACTCTTTGATGTGAGGTTTTCTGTTAACACGGGACTGTCTCTGTTCATTGCCTGGTTGACTTCCTTAATATTTATCAATTATTTTCATTCTGAAGAAAGTAAAATTATTTTTGGTAGCATTTTCAAAAGCACCAGTGTGATTTGGGAACCTACCTCCCATTTTCAAAAGTGAGGCACTTAGAGGCAGATTTCCAAGGCATTACACCACCTAGTTCCTACGTGCCTAGTGGAATTCTCAGTCCTGACTTATGTGCCCAGGTTCCTCATATGATGCATGGGGAGGTGTAGGTGCCTAAGGAATAGATTCTCAGAAACCAGTAATCTGAACAAGGAGTTGCCTAAATTAACCAATTGGAAATTCAGCTTAAAGAAATCAGGCTTAGGCCCAGATCCTCAAAGGTATTTAGGTGCCTAATTCCCATTGATCTGGGCCTTAGGCTCCTGACTGATGGGTTAGAACAGGGGTCAGCAACCTTTCAGAAGTGGTGTGCCGAGTCTTCATTCATTCAGTCTAATTTAAGGTTTCACGTGCCAATAATACATTTTAAAGTTCTTAGAAGGTCTCTTTCTATAAGTCTATAATATATAACTAAACTATTGTCGTATGTAAAGTAAATAAGGTTTTTACAATGTTTAAGAAGCTTCATTTAAAATTAAATAAAATGCAGAGCCCCCTGGACCAGTGGCCAGGACCCAGGCAGTGTGAGTGCCACTGAAAATCAGCTTGCGTGCCGCCTTCGGCACCCGTGCCATAGATTGCCTACCCTTGGGTTAGAAGAAGCTGCATCCCTCCACTTAGGATCCACAGATGTATGCCCTTCTCTTGGAGTTATGTGCCTAAGTTAGGACATGCCTTTCTCATGAAAAATCAGGGAGAAAGACCCCAACCCCGATCAGTCAATAGCACAGTGTGAGTAGAAGGAGAGAGAGCAAGAGCCTGTCCCCATAGTACAGCAATAGCACATTGGCTGGAGCACTAATGTGGGAGACCCACATTCAAATCCCTACTCTGCCAGATTTAAAGCGGAGGCTTGAACCCCTGTGCCAGAGAGCGATTACTAGGCTGTTCTGGAGTGAGTCTCTCAAGCTTTTTATCTTAGATCTTTTCTGCATTGTATACATAATTATTTATTGGAACAGGGACTTAAACCTGATTCTGCCACATTCCAGGTGAGTGCCCTAACCACTTTAAAGACTGATTCTACCTGACTTAATATATATGTGATTCAGCTTGAGAGCTTCTGAACATTTTTTCCTTAGGTTCCCAAGTCTCCCCATGCATTATATGGTGAACCTGGGCACCTAATGCGGGGCTGAAAATTCCTGAAGTGCTGGGGTGGCTTTAGGCATTAGGTATTGCAACTCTGAGCAGTGTGGAGCCTAAGTATTTTTGTGGGCTGGCTCTACTTCCTAAAGACTAGATTTTTAAAAGGCATTTGTCCCCTAAAGAGCCAGATAGGTGCATAAATGTCTTGAAAATACCACTGGGTCCCTAATTCCTATTGAAATCAAATAACTTTAAAACATCTAGTGAAAATGACATTTAAGTCAAGCCATTCAGGCGGTTTTTAAAATGTTATCCTTTGTGATTCTGTAAATCTTGGACATGGGCCATAATTTGCACTCTGTGAACACTCACACAAGCAAATGTTTACATGAATATGGAAAAAGTGAATAAAAAGGGCCATGAATACACTTGAAGCAAAATTCTCTTTAGACCTCACCAACGTGCTCACCAATTATTTTGCTTACTGTTTGTGAGAGATTGCAAATAAGTGGGTTTTTACTTTGCTGGCTGAACTGAAAAAAAAATGGCAGATTTACTCAAAATGTTTTGTTTGTTTGTTTGTTTGTTTGTTTTTGGTTTAAAAATCTCAGTTAAATTTTAGTTAAAAATGTAAAAAAAAAAGTCAAAATTGAAATGAAGCATTCTGAAATTAATGAAATGTTTGAATGACCTGATCTAATTTTTTTTTACATTAAAATTTTTGAGATTTTGATTTTTTGAACTAATTTCAGGAATTTTCCCTGGAACTTCAAAACATTCTTGTGGGATGGGAAAACCATTTTCTGCCCAATTTTAGTGTTAAGAACATGTCACCAGCATTATTTTCTCTTCTATTAAACCTATCATTATATTTCATAGTAAAAGATGTTCAATTATCTCAAATCCATTAACACATACAGTAGTAGAAATGATGACGAATCAGTTTGCCAGCCATGAACTGTCACCTGGAAATCACATATCACATATGATAAAGAACACTGGACTTATTGAGGGAAAAATAATTTCAGTCTTTCAACCATACGTCATAAAGTTTATTAAATTTATGAACTGCTCCTGTGGGATTCTACCATAGATCTGAATAGCCTGAAAAATAACTATGATTTGTCTCATTATTCTTTGTCTTGTCAATTACTTAGGGTGAGACCACAACTAGCTTTTATGTGGCCTTCTGTGGATGGAATGCACTTGAATGTGTCTGTGGTGGGGGACTAAAGCATGCAATGTCAGCCTAAATACTAATGTGATTTATTTTTGTTAACACAATAATTTCCCTTATCTATATTCTGACCCTTTCACTTGCTTTGACATGCCCAGGACTTTTGTAAGCCACAAACACTGATAACTAACATCAAAGGGAGTAGTGCTCAAAGAACGAGGATAGACTATGGCTCCATGCTAGAAAAAGAGCCTTAGACACACCACATTTAAATGAATCCTCTTCAAAGTAACTTCAAGAAGCTCTACTGTATAGAATAAAACTTATATTTTATTCTAGGAGTATTAGGATGAAGATTGACATTTTGGGCACATGGCCTGTCTCCAATAAAGAGAAGTGGCCAAGATACTGTTTTCCCTACTAATTCTTTGAGATCAAGTAAGTTTTAACATATACAGTGTTAACTCTTGACATTGTTTTGATCAAAAGTGGGTTAAAACAATGGGCAAATTCTACTCACACTTACTTACTCTGCTCTGAATTTAGGGTTTGATTCTTCTCTCACAGCAGAAAAAATGGGACTTTTGCCTGTGACTTCAATAGGAGCAGAGCCTTATAGTATGAACTCCGAAGAGATAAAGCTAGGATTCTATCTTAATTTGTTTTGTATATTGCTGCTCACATCTATGGTGCCTAGTAAGTAACTAGTAATAACTAAGTTAGTAAATAATTAAGGGTAGTCGAGGGTGTTTTCAGTGGGGTAACATCAGTCTAATCATTGTACAAATGACTGGTATTTTTAATAGAGAATTGCCTTTTAGTATAATTTTCTCATACCAGAGCTTCTTTTTATTTTGTGTATTTATTTATTTGATTTTGTTATTTGATTATGGTAAACTATTTAATATTAAGAATTATGTAGTATTTTCTGACATTTGAGTGGTAACCTTGTATCTCCCTCCTTCCACAAATTTCTTCCTTCTCTTTAAAGGCTTATGACAACTTCAACCACAAATAATTTAAAACAAGACAGAAAGAGAACACTTGATTGAGCTTTTAAGTATTATACATTCATGAGACATCTAAATGTACAGACATTTCTAGCATAGCTTGCAAATTAGTATAAAACCTATTCTGGGGCTGCCTAGATATTAACCAAAATCCTGTGTTAGCTTCCTGCTTCTTTCTCTTCCAGCTTTGCTCCTCACACTAACATATATTGATTATAACAAAATTCTCTTTGTGTCTCCAGTGCTTGAACACTACTTTATAGATTTTTTTTTTCATTTTTCCTTCCTAGAATGTGATACCTTTTCTTGCTGAGTTGCAGAATATAACAGCACGATGCACAGCATATCATAGCAAAATACAAAATATGCATATTTGGCTGTTTTTGCTTTCTATATGAGTTTTTTACATGGCTCTGGGAGGACACATTATCAGTGCTCACGAGGTAGCAATCACAGCTGCGTTTCAGTGGAGTAAGAACCTAAATTAACATATTCTGAACTGCTGCAAATCAGCAGTAAGTCCATTTTATTTCAGTTGATTATGAACTGGAAAGGGTTTTAAACTTGCCTTCGAATCCACTGCATAAATTGCTCCAAAATGGCTAGCTGGAATGTCATGGGAATGGAGTAACCACTCTACTATATCAAGAGGCTTATGGTAAGTTTTCTTGTTTTACTGGCCAGCCTAACAAATTGGCCATTAGTGCCTCATGCTGGAGCAGACTGTGGCAGATCTCCTATAGTACTTAAAAATTCACTGATGTAATTGTGGTAAATGGAAAAAAACTTCATATTTACAGACCGGGGTAAAAGTTTCAGAAGCTGCTAAGCATTACATCTACAAAAGGGACTCAGTGTTGCAGTGTCTCACTTTGAGGTGGCCTGAGGTTAGTGGAATGAACAGTGAGCTAGGCACCCAGGCTCCCTCTAGTGTCGATGGGGAGACAGGGCACCTGAGACTGGGAGTTACAAAAACCTGAATACTAAGCAGGTTGCTGAGTAAGCTATCCAATGGAAATGCTGAGGAACCTAAGAATCGAACCTCAAAGGCAGTCTAACAGGAGGCAGCTCCCTCCCCTCCTCCTAAGCCCTTTCTCAGAGGGAAAAAAAATCTGAGGAGGAATCATCCCCACCCCCATTTTACTTAATAGTCCAGCAGTTAGAGCACTTACCCAGAAAGTAGGACACCTAGGTTTAAATCCCCCACTCTGCCTGATGTTTGGCAGGGCCTTGAACCCAAGTATCTGCCCTAACAACTGGGCTATAGGGTATTTTAGGGTGTATTTTTCTCCATCTCTTGTTGAAGCTGATCCACTGCCAGATGCTTCAGAGGGAATGAACAGAACAGGGTAATTATTGAGTGATCCATCCCCTGTCATCCAGTCCCAGCTTCTGGCAGTCAGAGGTTTAGAGACACCTCAGTTCATGGAGTTGCATCCCTCACCATCTTGACTAATAGCCATTGATGGACCTATCCTATGAACTTATCTAGTTCTTTTTTGAACCCAGGTATACTTTTGGCCTTTACAACATGCTCTGAAAACGAGTTCCACAGGTTGACTGTGTATTGTGTGAAGAAGTATTTCCGTATGTTTGTTTTAAACCTGCTGCCTATTAATTTCTTTGGGTGATCCCTGATTCTTGAGATATGTGAAAAGATAAAAAAAAGTTTATTATTCACTTCCTCCACACAATTCATGATTTTATAGACCTCTATAATATCCCCTTCGAGTCATCTCTTTTGTAAGATGAACAGTCCCGATCTTTTTAACCTCTCCTCACACTGAAGCTGTTTTATCATGTTTTGTCCTTTTCTGTAGTTTTTCCAATTCTAATAGATATTTTTTTAGATGGAGACCAGGACTGTATGCAGTATTCAAGATGTGGACATATCATGGATTTATATAGTAGCATTGTGATATTTTCTGTTTCTTTGTTAGCTTTTTTGACTGCCACTGCACACTGACCAGATGTTTTCAGAGAACTTTCCATGATGACTCCAAAATCTTTCTCAAGTGGTAAAAGCTACTTTAGACTCATCATTTTGTATATATAATTGGGATTATGTTTTCCAAGTTTATTTCTTTGCATATATCAACACTGAATTTCATCTGCCATTTTATGGCCCAGTCACCCAGTTTGGTGAGATCCCCTTGTAATTCTTTACAGTCAGCTTTGGACTTAACTATTTTGAGTAATTTTGTATCATCTCCAAACTTTGCCACCTCACTGTTTATCTCTTTTTCCAGATAATGTATGAACATGTTGAACAGCTATTTCCCTCTCTCCACTGTGAAAATTAACCATTTATTTCTATCATTTGTTTTCTATCTTTTAACCAGTTGCTGATCCATGAAAGAACTTTCCTTCTTATCTCATTACTACTTAGTTTGCTTAAGAGCCCTTGGTGAGGGACCTTGTCAAAGGCTTTCTGCATGTCCAAGTACACTCTGTCCACTGGATCACCCTTGTTCACATGTTTCTTGACACCCTCAAAGAATTCTTATAGATTGGTGAGACATGATTTCCCTTTACAAAAGCCATGTTGACTTCCAGCATATCATGTTCATTTATGTGTCGGAAAAATTTGTTCTTTACTATAGTTTCAACTAATTTCCTTGGTATTGAACTTCAGTTTACTCACCTGTAATTGCCAGGATAGTGTCTGGAGCCTTTTATTAAACATCAGCCTTACATTAGTTACCCTCCCATCATTTGGTACAGAACAGTATTTTCCCCAGGAATTGAAATTAGAGGGGTGTTCTAATTTACTGGGGGGGAGGGGGAAGGTGAGGGCCAATGAGGGGTGACACTGTGAGGATGAAGGTGGGCTATATGGCACCACAGTAGAAACTGAAAAATCTGTCACAACCATTTTATTGGCTTTAACTCATGTTTTAAAATCATCACACAAATTAAAATTGGCTACCCAAGGCTACTATGAAGCACTATATCTACATCCTTCTTGTTTTCTTGCTGTAATTGTTCATAACTGTGTTAATGTACTTCTCAAATGCAGTACATTCATCTTTGGTGGCATCTCATGTGTCTAGTACTTCCAGTCCTTCATGATATGCTCACAATCAGGCATAAGGTGACTTCTTTCAGAACACAAAATTATATTTGATGAGGAAAAAGAACACTCAACTGTAGCTGTTGTGCCTGGGAGTAGCAAGAAATATGTTCCTACTTCTTTCATCCCAGGAAACAGAACAAAATTTGGGTCAAACCACTAATGATGATAAAGAAAAAGTTGAATTCAAATCTTTGTTTGTTCATTGTATGACATTCCACTCTTTGTTCAAGTTCCCTAGTCTGTCCAGATCACATGACAACCCCATAGCTGGCAGTGCCTCAGTCCACTCAATGGTCAGTGTTTTATAAGACAGGCATTGGTAAACCTAGAAGTTGAGTAGATTCCAGAAGTCACTCTTGCAGATTTGTAAGAATCAAGTCTGTGTATTTTTTCAGCTGGCTTAACAAATATTTCTTGTCTTCTTCAGTTAAGGATTCAGTGTAATGCCTTCATTAGTCAACTTCTGGACTGAAGTCTTTGCTTCTTCCAGTATGTTTTGAAAGGATCTCTCTCTAATTGATTCAAGAGTAGCTTCAATTGCTGGACAAAGATCTACTACTGTTGTAGGAGATGTCTGCTTGTTTAATGACCCAAGTGGTTTCATCAGTAGACTTACAAGAGAGAGAATGGTAATAGTCATCTGTGAACTTAGTAGCAAAAGCAGTCCACCAGTCTCATTACTTAGAGCCTTCCCATCTCTATAGATAGTTTCCAAAGCCAGTAATAACAGTTGCAGTAATTTTAAGATAACAGCCAAGGATCGCTCATGAGAAAGCCAGTGGGTTTTCTCAGGTTGGACTAATTTGAACTTCAGTCCTAGTGTATCTTCTATTTTTCCCAAGACATTCAGTCCTTTTGGACTCTTGCTGAAAAAAGAAAAAAAAAGAGAGAGAGAGAGTATAATGAAGACATTACATGTATGGCTTTTTAAAAGTCTTTTGAAGTTTCTGCAGCTCGTACTAGTGCTAGTTGGAATAGATGGTCTCTGCAGTGTGTGCAGGAGAGATTAGGGTTACATTTTTCTCTGAGCAAACTTGTACTCCACTATGTCTTCCAGAGAAGTTTGCAGCTCCATCAAATGCACAAGCAGCCAGCTGTTTGGGGTTCAATTTACAAGCACAGCTTCTAAGCTGTGGGTTGCCACAGATGCAGCCAATGTGTCTTCTATAACTTGAACATCTAGAAATGCATCTACTGGCCTACCACTTACTTGAAGATAACCACAATGACCTAATACTTGATGCCCATTTGCCTCAGTGCATTCATCAGCCATATATGCACATTCATCAGCCATATATGCACATTTTTTAATATGGTGAGAGAGTTCTTCACTTTTTCAACTGCTGAATCATTCACTGTTGAACCACATGCTTCTAACCAGTCAGTTGACCTTCTTGCAGAAATGATAGTAAGCAATTTCCAGTCTTGTTCAGAACCAGAGTCCAGCTTCGGGAGTAACAAGTAACAATGGATTTAACATTGGCCTCTAGTTTGTAGTGTGTGATATCTCTTGTTTAAATAGAAAGTATGATGTGACAGCCATGTTTGTGCATGTAAACTGTGTTTGTGTCTCCATCATTCTCAAAAGTCTCATTAAGTACTTCTAAAATGGGCTTCTACAGTGACTGGCTTATAATGCTTTCTGCATGTTGATGCAGTTCATGGGTTTGGTGTTTTGCAGCCTTTTCATGTAGGTTGTCAGCATTGGCTTTGCTGATAGGTCTGGCAAACCAAGCTCTATGGTACATAAATCCATGGTACTTTTACTATACACTCCCACATCTGGCATACTATGTGCAGTTCTAGTCACCCCATCGCAAAAAAGATATATTGGCATTGGAAAAGGTACAGAGAAGAGCAACAGAAATGTTTAGGGGTATGGAACAGATTCCATATAAAGAGAGATTAAAAAGACTGGGACTTTTCAGCTTGGAAAAGAGACAACTAAGAGGGGATAGGATAGAGGACTACAAAATCTTAACTGGTGTGGAGAAAGTGTATAAGGAAGTGTTATTTATTCCTTCACATAACACAAGAACTAGGGGTCACCTAATGAAATTAATAGGAAGCAGGTTTAAAACAAACAGAAGTACTTCTTCACACAACTTTTTGACAGGGGATGTTGTGAAGGCCAAAAGTATAACGGGGTCAAAACAGAACTAGCTAAGCTAATGGAAGATTTAATGGCTATTAGCTAGGATGGGCAGGGATGCAACCCCTCTGTTCGCCAGAAGCTGGGAGTGGGTGACAGAAGATGGATCACTCAATGATTGCCTCTTCTGTTCATTCCCTTTGAAGCACCTGGCATTAGCCACAGTTGGAAGACAGGATACTGGGCTAGGCAGACTATTGGTTTGACCCAGTATGGCCATTTTTATGTAAAAATTAAGTTTAGTATAATAATAAAAATGTTTAGTACAGAAACTCACCAGGACAGAGACACTGTGAGATAACCTTAGAAACTAATGCATTTTAAAAATCTTGGCCTACTAGGAAATGTATATTTATATAAGTTTACCAGACACATTCTGGAGCGAAGTCCACATTTTTCTGGTGCTGTATTCTGGAGCAAAGTCACTAAAATATAGTCCAACAAACAATGTTTCCTTTAACGTGCCCCTCCCTCCTCCCTCCACCGCAACCCACTCATAGTGTTGTCCTTGGTCAGTGGAGACCCAGAGTTCAGAGCTGCTTTCTCATTAGTTCACCTCCCACTTGATGGGGAGGGGAAAAGCACTTTGCTCATTCCTTCAGCCACTCGTCACTCACTTTGGCCACTCACTCTGGGCACTGTTGTTCGTCATGCCACTGTTTAATCCACCCTCAACATTGTCATAAAAAAACAATAGCTGTGTGAAAAAGCTAATCTTTGTTCATACTTTTCAAAACTATTATTCTTTCTCAGGTACAAGTATTTTATCATATTCTGTATATGCTTTTAAAGTGTGTATTAATGTTTCAATTTCAATTCAAATTTCCAAACAATTACTAAATTGGCCACACTTCATATAACTCGTTGACAACTGGGTGAGGGGGTGGGAGGCAGTGTTGGGGAAATCCAGGGGAAGTGTACCGCCTCCTGGCGAGATGTACGGCAATCCCTGATACAGAGGCTGATTTAAGTGATATGTCACAGTTAGAAGTTCTGCAATTTCATATTTGAATTCCTGTAGATTTAGTGAGTGAACACCATCTGGTCCTGGTGATGTATTAGTTTATCATTTTGTTCCCAAACCTCCTCTATTTACACCTCAATCTGGGACAGTTCCTCAGATTTATCACCTAAAAAGAATAGCTCGAGTGTGGTAATCTCTGTCACATCCTCTGTAGTGAAGACTGATGCAAAGAATTCATTGAGCTCCTCCACAATGACCTTATCTTCCTTGAGTGTTCCTAGCACATCAATCATCCGGTAGTCCCACTGATTGTTTGGCAGACTTCCTACTTCTGATGTATTTTAAAAAGTTGTTGCTTTTCAAATGCTTTGTTGGTCAGCCTAAATATACTTGATTTACCAGAGTTTATGCTCCTTTCTATTTCTCACTAGGATTTGGTTTCCAGTGTTTAAAGGATGTCTTTTTTTACCGGCCATTTTTACTCTCCTGTTTTGCCATGGTGGCATTGTTTTCATGTTTTACTGGTTTTTTTAAGTATAATTACTTTAATTTGTGGAATACATTTTGTTTGACCCTCTATTATGGTATTTTTAAAATGTTTCCATGCAGCTTGCAAGCATTTCACTCTTGTTCCTTTTAATTTCCATCTAACTAGCTTCCTCACTTTTTTACAGTTTCCCCTTTCTGAAGTTAAATGCTACTGTGAGAGGTTTCTTTAGTAGTTTTTTCCCCTACAAGGATGCAAAATTTATTTACATTATGTTGCTATTATGGAGCAGTTCAGCTGTATTCACCTCATAGACTGGACCCTGCATGCCACTTAGGACTAGATCTGGAATTGCTTCTTCTCCCCTTGTGGGTTTCAAGACTAGCTGCTCCAAGTAGCAGTCATGACTGGTGTCTAGAAAGAGTACACAAACGAACGAAACTAAACCTAAGTGACACAGTGGTAGAGTGAAGTCAGGCAGGTTTTGATTTGAATGCCAGACCGCATCATGCTACTCAGCAAAGGGGATAGCAACGGTGTGACAGTTGCAGTTTAGAGTGTGGGAGTTCCCTAAAGAACAGCTTGGAGGACCTTGAACTTGTCAAAGTCACCCATCAGGGCCTGGAGTATTCAGCTGAAGTGAAGCTAGGGTTGAACAGATGATGGATGGATATCAGCATTACCAGTTGGTGCAAACCCTTTGCTGTATTTTCAAGTAATGAAGGATCTGTGGCCAGCCCTGTTCCATGTAGTTGTTCAACATCAAACCTGTCACCACTCAAGTGTTTACTCTGAGCAGCTTTTTAGCGTGGTAAGAGCAGTATCCATCAACAGCATTCCTGACTGCTTACAGCCAGGATATGCTGGCTTTCATTACACCACCTTTTTCTATGCAACCATTGAATGCCAGATAATTTCATTAGTTGCAGCAGGGACAAATAAAATGTTGAATAGAGGCTGTGGAGGAAGGCATGGAGGGCCTCTTCAAGCATTAATGTGTTCCAGGAAGAGATTATTTTATTTTCAGAAATACACATGCTGCCTTTTGATTGAAAAACATTGCACTGGGTAATCTTTAGGATGGGACAGAAAGAAAATAAAAGAGACAGAGGGAAAGAGGTCTAATCTCAGTACCTCTTCTCTACATGCAGTGGGTTCACTGAAAGTTTTTGGTAGTTTGAGAAAGATCCGTTCTATTGGTATTCTATATTTTCAGTAGAGTCAACAGCTCTCCAGCTGATAGAATCTTTCCAAATGGAACAAAATTTTTGAGTGGGACCACTCCATATGTGTGTTGCCTTCATTAAATACAGCCATTGTATATTTCAGACATGTTTGTAGGAGTAATGGATGCATCCTGCTTCTGTCCTGTGAATGCTTGTTTCTGGTCACATGGCATTGATGCACATAGAGAATTAAGCACACAGTGATTATGAAAATCAGTCACCCATAACGAGATAGAGTTCACAGAATCACATAAATGAGAATGCACTGTAGTTACGGGTCACTAACCATCCAACATCCTTACACTCTGACAGCCTGAGACAATTTAATCTCTACATATTTCCATTTAGTAAAAACTAACTATTTTTCATGTGTTGTGTTTGCAAAAAGTTACAGTTTCGAAAACATGGCAGGGTCTAGGGAGATCAATTGCTCAAAGATGTTTAACCCATAGTTTACTTAATTCCACAGGATTTGATAGAAGATTTTTTCACCAAATGCATTATTCTATCTACAGGTAAGTACATACTCTGTTTCTACAGTAAGTATTTTTAAAGAGATATGAAGAATTGCAAATACTTGTGTACTAATTACAAGGGAATATATATTAGAGGCCCCTGTAAATTCCCTGTTCATGTAGCAAGCTATGAACACATTTTGCAGCAGTTCTGCATTGTAATATAATGTCTTCCTGCAGTATCAGCAAACACAGCAGCAACTCACACAGCAAACAACAGAATTATAGCTTCAACTGCTTAACAATTCTCATCTTAACTTCCTTGCTTTTATCATTATTTTAATTTCAAATGGGCTGATTAGGATAAAGTAGTAAGGTCTAAGCAGATGGCTGTCAGAAATCTGCTTACCACAATAATGCAATTGAGAGTTAGTGAGCAAGCATTAGCAACTTGGTACAGTATAAAACATCCCTACATTAAGATGCCAGACGAAATCAGGCTTGGAGAATATTTTACAATTTAATTCCATTTTTTATCATTTGTATTTCAGAAATATCAAATACATAAAATACACATACAAAGAGATATGCAAACGCCTTTACATAAAATAGACACTAAGCACTAGTCAGAAGCTTCTAACCATACATAAACTCTCCAATTATCTTTCTAAACACTCTGGAATAATTGATTCTGCTGAATCAAAAGCAGTAAGATTAATTAGATTAAAAATAACAGAAGAATATTTGGCCAAATAGCTGGCAAACTGATGTTTGATTTGTAAATGTTCTCTCCCAACATACTGTACTATTTCTTTGTGACAGTCCCAGGATTATTGTTGTTGAGTGACTGATTCACTTAGCAAACACACTTGAATTTGTGTGGATAATTAGTATGTTTTTAACCCACCAGAAGCAGATACTGCACATTTCTAGTACTTGGAAAAGGAGTATCATAAACACAAAGAAAGGAAAAATATAGGCATTCTTATTTCAGAAGTAGATGAATTCAAATTATAGCTAGACATGGCCATCTTAAAAATGGTACAAATCCACCCAATACATGTTTAGTAGAGCAGACAATGTATGCCTCTCTTTTGATCCCCTATAAAAAGCACGGGTTGGATAGAAGAATGGTGTATGTATGCGTGCAATCCATACTCTCTAGGCCATTGGGCTACAATGGAAGCGGGCATTAATTAGGAAGACCTGAACCCTAAAATATATATTTTAAATGATTGGAAGTGGACCCACTCCTGAGATGTTTGTCTTCAAGAAGAAGTCACCCCCCCCACACACACTACTTACCCCTACTTTATTGTTGGGGAAGCCTGATGCTTCTTGTCTTCTTCCCCAATCACCAAGTGGCCACTATCCCCACAGCAAGATCTTTGATAAGAGTTCCTGCTCTTGATGCCGGTAGCTACTGCACAGAAAGCAGGCCACAGGTGCCACACAAGCTGTGGAATCATTTGATACACCCAAAATGTTTCCAAGGCATCTGTTATGGATTTGCCCAGTGGTTCTATATACCAGGCTAGGGATGTCTATGCCTCTTCAACCACAGGTTTAATCACTGGCAGAAGGAGCAGGAGTGTTTCTGTATTTTTGTTGTTCACTGTGCAGAAGGATGGGATAGTCAAGATGGGAAGACATGCTGGATTGAGGGATTGTGGCCCATACTTGACAGACTACTCAAAAACCCAGCTGTTAGGATAATGGTTACTGAGCACCTGCTGAAGACTAAGCTCCAAGAGGGAGCAGGGAAAGACTCTAGACATGAATGTAAGACAGAAGGAGGGTAGGTGTGCCTAGGGTTAGGGCTGCTAAAGTTGAGTGTGGACATAATAGTGAGGGGGCTGATAAGTACAAATAACAACAGCCCTGGTCTGACAAACATGTGGATCTCAGTGGGTGTTCAGGATTTCATGTGAATCTTTTGCACAGTCCCATCATTAATATACTGCAAGAGTGCATTTGTAGGTACCAAGCCAAGGTCATACGGAATACACCTGTGTTGTTAGACACCTTGTCTAACAAAACAGTACACCATAAATTCACTAGAGGTGTTGTGCAAAGCACTCCCCTGAGGAGTGAGCTAGAGAAGACAAAAGTTGTATTCCACTTCCCTGCATTATCTGTTTTTATACCTTAGCATTTCCCCCTCCAATTAACAAGCTAGTAATACTGTTTCGTATTTTGTAGCACTGAGAAGCCCCTACTCTGAGTGGTACCTGTTCCTACTATGTTCTCCACTTACAAAAAGGTCCCTAAACACAAAGGCTGTACAATCTAAGGACCAGATTTTACCACCAATTAATGGGACTAGTCACAGTGTAAGTCGGGGGTCAGCAACCTCTGGCACGCAGTTCACCAGGATAAATACACTGGCAGGCTGGGCCAGTTTGTTTACCTGCCACGTCTGCAGGTTTGGGAAGTGGCACGGGCTGAGGGATGTGCTGGCTGTGGCTTCCCGCCACCCCCATTGGCCTGGAGAGGCGAACCACGGCCAGTGCGAGCCGCGATCAGCCGAACCTGCAGACGGGGCAGGTAAACAAACTGGCCCAGCCCACCAGGGTGCTTACACTGGCGAGCCGTGTGCCAGAGGTTGCCAACCCCTGGTGTAAGTGCTATACTGCATGAGTAAAAATGGCAATATCTGGCCCTAGGAAAGTACTATAAATGTAGAAATGATGCCGATTTTTTTCATTTCTTCCCCCACTGTGTAGAATTTATTTTTGTGGTTGGTTACCTAGGAAATGGCTGTAGAATTGAATTTGTTTAACTGTGTTGTCAGGCTGATTGTCAGAGTTTTGAGCAGGGTTATAAGTGTTGGACATGTGGATGATCCTGGGAAAAAAGTAAAGACAATATGGATTTTTTATTACTTGTATCAAAAAAGCTATAGTACATTGAGCATTAGGTAGTTTTACTTTTGAAAATCTTGCTTGGAAATAAATTATGTACTAATGGCTCAATTTGGTTGCAGTGGGAAAATATTTCCCATTCCTACAATAACATGTCAGAATGAAAGACAGCAAGATGGCTCATCTAAATCTGTGTAATGTTTGTAACTTGTAATTTTTTCCCCTGTAAAAGGCTTGTCTAACTCTATTATAAATATGCTCACAGTAGGAAATTCTGTTTGTGTTTGTAGTCCATTCTACACATTAATTACCTTCTGCCTAAATAGTCTTTCCCTAACTTCCTTAATGCCCTGTCCTTTCCCTACTTTAAGACGCTATGTCCATCTTGATTTTGAACTTATTACATCTGGAATGTTTCTGTGACATTTATCACCTTTATTTCCATCTTCGTCTCTCAATCCTATACAACTTAATCCAATTTTCTCTCATTCTTTTTATAGATTCAGTTTATATGAATTAAAAACTCTATTGTTATCATTTTCCAAGTTCCTTTTTCATCCTTGTTGATGCTGTATTTCAATTTATATAAGTGCCAACCACAATTGCTAGGCACATTTTGAACATTAAGGGTCTGATTTTCCACTGCCTTACACCTTGTCCTTGTGTCATCATTTATACCTGTGCAAAGTGAGCATGAATTGCTACCAAATCAAAATGTCATAATTTTATAACAGTTTAGCTAAGGTGTACCTGGCAATAAAAGGTGCAAGGCAGAGGACATTTAGGCCATAAAAATGCTTTTATACAGGGTGGGCAAGGGGGTGTCATTAAAAATCTCTTCCAAATCACAACTCCTATATAAAACAAATTAAATAAACTGAAACCTCCCCTAGATGTCCTCTAAAATGCCTGAATAAATAAAAGAACCTACAACATACCCTGGAGGTCAGCAAACTTGGGCTATATTGGGAAAGTGATTTCCAGAACTGAGGGCACTCCACTGACAATTCCAGTCTGCTCTGATGCATATATCAAGGATATTTAGCTCAAGCATGCCAATAAATCTCAACTGCTGGGGTAAATTACAGAAGAGATGGAGGGGCCTTTTAGGTACCCAGGACATATAGGTAGGGACCTACCAGTTCATGGTCCATTTTGGTCAATTTCACAGTCATAGGATTTTAAAAATCATAAATTTCATTACTTCAGCTATTTAAATCTGAAATTTCATGGTGTTGTAATTGTAGGGATCCTGACCCAAAAAGTAGTGTGTGGCGGGGGAGGGGGGAGAAGGGAGTTGTGGTACTGCTACCCTTACTTCTGCGCTGCTGATGGTGACTCCCCTAAAATAACCTTGTGATCCCCCTGCAACTCCCATTACATCTGTATAATATAGGGTAATAGCACACAAAAGATTAGGTTTCACCTGAGGGAGACCAGATTTCACAGTCCGTTACACATTTTTCATGGCTGTGAGTTTGGTAGGGCCCTACACAGGGGTTGGTAGATCAACCCCAAATTGCAGCCCAAAATGAACGGGAATCCAGTACAAAGATGTTATGTTAGCATGGATTCTGTTGTAGCAGAAGTTTTCAAATGGTATTTTCCTGAGGAACTTTGCAGTTTGTATTGATCTCTTTGCTTCCAATTCTATGGGATTTGTTTAAGTTGTTCAGGAAGGTATACTATATACAGGAGCTCATGTATTCTGTGATTCTATGGTGGAATTGTGCTCCAGAAGCAAAACTTTCTTTCTCAAGAAAACCATATACTTGTAGTCCTTACATTTTTTGAAGAAAACTTTTTTTTTAAATGTAGTGACTATAAATATTGCCATCTTCCTGAGACTGCTGAGAGGCTGAAATAGTATCTCTGAGAGGTGGGAACTGCCTGATTCACCTCTGTGAGAGTTGATTCTGAAACCTAAAGGTTACAATTTAAATATCAGCACAATTAATTATTTTGCTGCTGACAATTTCAGATTAAAATCCAGCTAGTTTCCTGATTTAAAATAAAAACAACAGAAAAATGTCCTTTACTCAGTTACTAAAATCTTCATCTTTCTCTCCTGCCATTTTAAAGGATACAGTTGTATGTTGTCAACAAAAAGACCTGTGGAACACTGACAACTGAAAATACAAGGATGGCATAAAATACATTGATTTTAGTAAACTCAATTACACAAAGGGATAAATGTGTGTTATATTAGTCATTGTTATACTTTATTCAATACATAGTTCCTTTTTAAAATATAGCTTAAGCTACGAGAGTGCTGCAAAATCCAAGACACATAAAACAGAATTTATATCCAGTTTGCCACAGAGCAAACAGGTCCTGATTACAGAAAATATCATCATTTATTTACTGCACTTATGGTGGAGCCTCACACCCTTTGTGAAACACTGAACCTTTTGGTTGGTCAAATAACATATTTCACTACTTTAAACTCTTGTTGCTGAGGCGGTTTAGTTGGGGACAAAGATGAAGAGTACAACTCAGATAGCTGATCATCAGTTAGAGGGCACCGAAGATAGGCACCACTCTTTACTGAAGTTGTAAAGAAGGTATTTACTGCAAAGAGCCAAAAGACTAATGTAAACAACAGTCCAGATGTAAGATTACTGATGTATCAGTTGTGATGAGACATACACAGAGTGAGATGGTGAGTTTTTAGGAAGGATTTGAAGGGGAGAGTGGTGCTTGGAGGTAATGTATAAAGCTATTCCAAGCAGAGATTTCAGCATGAAATTGGGTGACCACATAGCAAGTGTAAAAAATCGGGATGGCGGTGGGGGGTAATAGGTGCCTATATAAGAAAAAGCCTCCAAAATTGGGACTGTCCCTATATAATCAAGACATCTGGTCACCCTAGCATGAAAGAACAAGACCGAGGTATCAGCTAGGTGCCTAATTCTGCAATACTTGTGCATTGACATCTGAAAAATCTGAGTATGGCCAAAAATCAAGATGAGATCTGTACGGGGAGATCAGTAAAGTGCCTGAAACACTACTGCTTATTGCTAAAAATAGCCAAGTCAGCAGGCTGTAAATTGGCCATGCAGCAGCCTTAGCATAACCAAGGCAGGAGGGGAGGGGGTTCTGGGTGCCACAGAAAGGGAAGTTTGACCCCGTGTCCTTCCTGCTAAGAATTAAGTTGAAATTGCCAATATATGTATTTTAGAAAAATAGGAAGCTTTTCTATATGTGCCCTCAGGAATGTGTCTGTCAGGGCCTCAAGGCATGCAAACTCTGAAGAACCCTCCCACCCCCACATCTGGTTAATTGATGATCAGAAGAAAATCTCTTGCTTGATCTTTGAAACTGCTTGCTTAATGAATTTTCTTTAAGTAACATGTCAATTTATTTCTAATGAATAAATAAGGGGGAAAAGTTTGAGGTAGTTGGACTCTTCGGGAGGGACTCTTCAGGGACTCTCCCTCTGGATGCATCTTGTGGTCCCCACCAGCAGCCGGAAGATTGGCTATCAGAAGGCTGTCGCTGAGCCACTCAAGAGCCACACCCAGCTTCGGTAATGATCAAGGGTTGGGGGGGGGGGTGTTTTACTAACCTGCTGCAGATGTGCATAAGTGCTTGAGACTAAGTAAAGTTTAAGTGAAAGCACTCTTGTGTTGACCTGTTTGTGCCAGCCATCTATCAGTCGGATGCCCGTGTCTCCCTTGATGTATTTTCTGACACCACCTCGCACAGAGTAAAAGTTACCAAGAGTTTTGGGTTGAAAGAACCTTGGGTAACAAGATCCAAGAGCAGAATAGCTGCAGGGCCCAAGAGAAGATGTAGAATGAAACAAGATCAGAGATATAAGCATAACAAAGACGTGCAGAACACTGAAAATAAGGCTAAGCAGGCATACTATATGTACTAGAAATACAGACAGTATTCACTCTACAGGGCTAGCCCTTGATGCCTACTGCACAAAGACTGACTGGGTGGTAAAAAAAAAAAAAAGGAGAGAGACCAAGGCAAAAAAATAAAAAATCCCCAACCCTCTCCCAGCTTTAGCTCACTCCCTCTTTCTTATCTGGATCCTCCTGCTCTTCATCACAGTTTACCCTCTTCTGCTCCCAAGCAGTTAGCCAAATACACAATCAATGAACATAAAGTAGAGGTGAAAACCAGCCAATGCAAAGCACAATGCAAATTGAGAGAAAAATGCTGGGAGGCCAGTGTGACAGAGCAGGGATTAAAATAGAAAGAGCTTTCCTATTGCAAGGTCCAAAATATAAAGGACTTTTCTCAGAGTATCAGAAATGATCCCGCCCTTTCCATCACAAAGCAGTGGAGGAAAAACTATGCTAACCCTCTGCAAAGAGAAAGAGACTGCTAAGCTAGTAACAGTGCTATGCAGCACCCTGCCACAAAATCAGCAATGAGCATGAATAAAAAATGGACCTAAAGGATAAAACCCCTTACATACTATCCTGAGGAAATGCTTAATTTTATCTATCTGTGCCAGAGAGCTGAGGGGTTCTGTCATTTTCACAACCAGGAACACCTGTGTGCTTTATCATGTCAATACTCTGCTATTGAAATGAATTAAGTTGGCAGTGTGTGTCTATATAAGGGAAAGGGTGTGTGCATCTGTTTGCCTGCAGGAGGAGAGGAAGCAGTGTGTACCTGAAGGAAATTTGAATGATGGGATCTGTGTGTGCAGGCACTGAGTGTAGGTGATGGAGTGACTGGGGAGCTATGAAAAGAAATGGAGGAATAAGGAAGATACAAGAGGGAGACCTGAAGGGGAGGACTGAGATGGAAGCAGCACATATAGAAATAAGGGTGGAAGGGGAGTGGTGCACTTACATACCAATGTGATATGCAGTATGAATTTAACATAGCTAAGCAGAAATATTATAACGGAGGGAGAGAAGAAAGGAATGAAAAATTATAAACTCTACAAAAATGTTGCAGGTGGAAACAGAAGAAGGAAGAGAAAAAGCTATCACAAAATATACAACTGACAGAAAGACAGAGTGAAGGAAAGGGAAAGGACCACAAACTTTACATTTCAGGTGCATATCTCAGTGTTTGCATATTTAGGCCTCAATCCTGTTCCCATGGCCACACGTTGTGCAGAATTTGCCCCCAAACTACCTGATTGCAAGAAAATCAGCTATTTGAAGAAGCAAATACTTGACAGTCATTTTTCAAAGAAAAATAACATGGTTGTAAATTGTGTCTGAAAAAAGTTTTTAATCCACATCCCTTCTGAAAGTTTACTACATAATTTGTTTTGAATAGTGTGGTAAACTCCAAGCAATTTAACAATATACTAAAAGAGAAAATAGCATTCTATGTAAATGACAGTCAGTTTTGCATATATTAAATATTATCTTTTTTCTATCATATCCCAACCCCACTCATAGATAAATCATATCTTAACCTGTCCTGAAATCAAACTGTAAATAATCCAAAATGTATCTGATTTTCCTCTCATAAACAACCCCCCTCCAAAAAAAAAATCCTAAAAGGAGACTCTTCAAAGAGGAAGAAGTCCTGTCTGTGTAAAAAAAACAAAACAAAAAAAACAAATCCTGTGTAAGCTAACTAATATAATAATTGCTACATTGGAAAAAAGTGAAAAACACTGCACATACCTTGTAGGGTTCTGAATTTAGTTGTCATGGTTATCATGATATCATCAGAACCCCCTGCTGTATGTATATAGCCTTAGAGCTCTCCGCTCCTTGGTGTATGTGATTTAGCCTTAAAGCTTACCTTAGTAGAGTGCACTGTGGGCTGAATTTTCAACACCACCAACTAAGCAAGTTGAGTCCCTGATCTCAGTACAGTGCATGCTCACAGAGATACATTATGTAAGTGTACAGAACTCACCCCTCCTCTCCTGGAATTTTCCTTTAATCTTAAATTAAGAACAACAGACATAAACTTTAACTTGAGCTTCCCCCGACCTGGAAGATTCCCAGGTTTTCCCTGCAAGATTTTCTGCCTCATCCCCTATTCCCACATTTCCCTTAGTGACTCGCCTGCACCTTTTGCCCTCTAGAGTTGGAGATTATAAGTAGAGATGGTTGATAAATTTCCAACAGAACAGTTTGCCATCAGATATTTGATGGAACCAAAATGTACAGTGAGATGCATTGATTCTATTACAATTTTGGAGGGAAATCAAGCAGGCAGGCTGGCTAGTCAGCTTGCCTGCCAGCCAGTGTGCTATCAAGCAGACTCTCAGGATCCCTGTTTCTCCGACCTGGAGGCTGTAGTGGAGCTGAGGCTTCTTAGGTTCCTGGCTCCTCAGCAGTTTATCTGCAAGCTCACTTTCTGAAAGCCAGGGAGAGCTTTAAGATTCCAGACTGTGTGTATGTTGATGAAACTGACCCATAGACATAACACTCGTTCTGAGGCAGATCTAACAAGGATTTAGCTAAAATATTCAGTCATTCTTTTTTGCTATTCCTTTTCCTCTGGTTTGTGTGTTATTCCCTTCTCTCCCACCCCGCCTCCCACTGGTTTCATTCTTTAGGTATGGTGATATATGCAGATGAGAAGACACCCAGTACTTAACCTGGTATTCATAATGGGGTAATTTCTTCTGATAAGAAACTCCCAGCTAAGGGTTGTTTTTTATTATTATTATTTTTGTAAATATTGTTGCCTAGATATTTATATGTATTTTGGTGGTACCTGACCAAACTGGGTATATAAATTCTGGATTACATGACAGTAAGCTTTTCAGGCATGTGTACATCTTTAGCTTTGCTGTGAACTGTTTTTGTTTAGTGCTGTTTCATATTCATTATTCTGCATGTTATTTGCAACCTCATTTGCTTCAAAAGGTGCTTTCATATTGAACTACCATGTTTGTTACAATTTATAGCTATCTTCCCTTTACCTGAACTCTTGTCAGTGGTTCTATGACTTATTATAGTGCGACATACCTTTAATGAAACTTAATCAATCTGCTATTGTTATCGACTCTTTTTGAATCTCTTTACTGCTGCAATCATACTCTTGGTGGAGCTTTTGTTTTATTTATTGGATTTTGCCTTACATTGGTATGCACAGCTTCTTTTATCTATATTTTAACAATATATAAAGCATAGTCAGCAAAGGAAAAATGATCTAATAAATCTTATTGTTTTTCAAAGAGCAAAAATGTGTCGTACACAATGTCATAAATATAAAACTATTTGTTTCCACAGCCAAAAATATATTTTTACAGTTATGTCAATGTTGGATTCTGGCTATCACTTCTATTTTCAAAAACTGAAAAGCAAAAGTTTCAAACAATGAAAATCAGACTAGTAAAGTCTACTGAAATGGCATAATGCATATTCTTCTCTGTTTAACAAGTCATGAGTAAATAATCCTTATGTAACTTGGTCCTATACTTGAAAGCAAGACTGCACCTGTCTGTTCACAACATGGGAAACTTTAATGAATGTCCACCAACACTGACACAATTGTGATAGTCTTTTCACTTACTAAATAAAAACAACCACCACCAAAGCTCTATTTTATTATTAGGCAGATTCCTTAGATATATATTTGAATGGGGATGTACTGCATGGCAGAACCAGCTCTTTTTGCCATAATATTTCTCAAAAGGTCAGACACTGCAATACATGTGTAATGCTCATGCCCCTGGATGGGTTGCCAGCAGCAGAAATGAAAGTTTGGACCTTGGGATCATAATGCCTTCTACTGCCTGAGATTAAACTCCAGTAAAGAAATGACACACCGAAAAGTATAACAAAGGGAGACTTTTCTGGAACAGGAAAATAGCATCTGGGGAAGGAAAAGGTTAAGGTTAACTAGTAAGTACTCAACATTAATACATAAACCAATTCCCCACCTCCCAACACGTACAACTATTCCCAACACCTTGCACCCTCTCTGGCACCAATACAGGCAGATGCTACATTGGGGTTGAGTCCTGAGATGAATGCTGCAGGTCTGTGAACATCGGCTGTCTTAAAGAGAAAGGATCCCTTTACTGTGTTTTTGCCCCTGGATGGGGCAATGTCCCCTCCTATTAGGCTCGCTAGATCCTGGGTCTGGAGTCACATGGACTCAGCTAGATCTCAGTAGCTGGTACCAGGTCAGAACTCTGACACTATACAGCGGTCTCTTTGAGGCTGAAACTGCCTGACCCATACACTAGATCCCACAGCAATTCAAGGACTCCCTTTGTGGGGAGGGGAGTTAATCAGAGACTCCCAGAGCTGCTCTGCTTCTCTCACAGCTCCCAAATTCAAAATTGAAACAAAAACTAGTCTTTTTGTCTCTATGCCTATGTCTACACATGACTGTTCTTGTACCATAGCCCCCACTCTTGTCCGCATCTGAAGCCCTGAAGCACATTCCTGAAGAAGAGCACACATCATGAAAGCTAGCCCACATGAGGAGTGTGAGTATGTAAACACCTTTGCTATGGCATGGCCTCACACCTGCTCAGTGCAGTGTGAATGGGGACACAGAGTGTGTACCAGGTCACAGGTATGAATATTCCTCCAGGGCTATTTTCACAATGCATTGATCTCTTTGCTGCCTGACCCTTACCCAAAGGTATAAAGGTCCCTGACCACTCATTGCCAGCACTGTGCACTTCAGATCAGTTCTCCCATGAACTCTCTTGATCAGCACAGGTGGTCATGAAGCAAATTCCAAGAGCTGCTGTCTGTTCTCTGGAGCATACCCGGGTGCTGATCAACATGTGATCACAGGACAGGAAAGTCATTTCATTTTTTTCATTCTGGCACCGTGAACACTGCTATGTTCTCCTAACAATGGCCAGCCCTTAAAGAAGACAGTTTGGCAGAAGGGTGAGATCAGTGGGAGCTGCTGTCACCAAATATGCAAAGGTAATGTACAGTACGAGCAGCACACAGCAAGGTGGCCAGCACAGCAAATACAGACACTCAACGGTACCTATGCTTGCAGTACACAGACAAGTACCCAGTCCAGCAAGAAAGTGTAGATGTAGCCTATGGGTATGTCTGTACTTACAGCCACATGTAGAATACAGACACTGCACACCCAACTAGCATGGGTATAAATAGAAGTGTAGTTGGTGAGGTACAGCTTAGGTGAGTAGAACAGGGTATCAAGTATCAGAGGGGTAGCCGTGTTAGTCTGGTTCTGTAGAAGCAGCAAAGAATCCTGTGGCACCTTATAGACTAACAGACGTTTTGCAGCATGAGCTTTCGTGGGTGCTTTCATCCGAAGAAGTGGGTATTCACCCACGTAAGCTCATGCTGCAAAACATCTGTTAGTCTATAAGGTGCCACAGGATTCTTTGCTGCTTCTATAGAACAGGGTAGAGTGCCCTACATACCTGAATCCCCAGATTATGTACCCTACACAATTCTTTGCATGCCCAAGTAATGCCTCCCTGCTGCCAGATCCTTCCCCCGCTGCCACATGCAGCTACACATCCGAGTGACAAATGTGGATGCAGCTTGCCTTTCACGGGGGCATGTAGCAACATGTGTAGTGCCTGCACTCTACATGCCACCATAAATGTAGAAATAGCCTGCATCAGGCTGTCCCCTCCCATTGAGGTGGTGAACAGCTCTGGCTCATCAGTGGTCCAGCAAACTGCTTGTCAGGTCATTCCATGCAGAAGCCTCCCTGTTGGCCTCAGCAGGAGTTTCTAGTCTATTTGATCCTCACCCTGACTCAATGCATACGGGGAAATAGTGCCAGAGGAATCTGGTAGCCATTACAGTTGTAGTCCCTTAGATAGGAACACCTAGAAGTTCAGATTGGCACTCCAGGAACTAAATAAATAATTAAATAATAATAAAATAAAGAATTGCAGACACTTAGAAAGTACATAACTTTACTCCCATGTGTGGTCTCCTTCATTGCAAAGGTGAACATCACCTAAACTCCCAAATAGTTTAAGTCATTCAGATTAAACATTCTGGTTCTTCTTCATCTCTATGGCCCAGTACTGTAAACACTGACACCACAAGTATCTTTCTCACATGGAGTGTGGGAATGTCTTGGCTACTGACCTTTCCTTTAGCTGTGCCCTATGTGCTGGCCACAGTGGGCAGGTGGAGTGTAAGGAGCTGCTACAGCAGCTTTGCACTATCCAAGGTTCCTGCTATACAGGGAGATCAGCTGGGGCAGGATCCACTAGGTGTAGGATCACTGCTGATTGTAGGGAAAAACAAAAGGGCTGGAGAGCAGTCCAGGATTAAGGGCAACATATTTTAAGAAGTGCCTGAGTGGAGCAAAAATTGCGTAATCCAAACAACAAAATATGAACAATTGACTGTATCCTAGTATGCAACACTTCCTACCTTTGCAGATGGGATGAATGTCAGACAGCAGTGACCCCTTTTTCTAGGTTTTTTTTGTTTTTGTTTTTAAACAAAACACACAGACAAACTTTAGTAAAGCTTTAATACTATTTAGATACAATTATGCATGATCTCTTTGGGATCACTTTTGACTTTCATATATTCCAAAAAGAATAACAAAAATAGATATGAATTCACTGAAGTGCAAGCCTTATGAAGGCAAAAAAACCCATAAATATTAATTTCTAATTTTTGCCTCATGAACTGTGGAAAACACCGCAAAGTTTAACCTAAATAAAGTAGAACTTTAGATTCAGGTTTTTTTTAATGTTACTTTGTTTTATGTTAGGAGTATGGACATATAACATTATTTGTATATGAGAAGGAAATGTCAACAAAACCAAGTGGACAAGGTGGACTCAAAGAGAAACATAGCATGCACACAATGAGATCTGAAATGGTGCAAACTAAAAAAAACCCACATATGCACATATGAATCAAGAAACTATTTTAATATTACAGAATTTAGCTCTCAAAGACTATAAGACCTCATAAACAAAACATATACAAGAAAATTAAGAACCAGGAGCTGCCTTTTATATTCAAAGAGAGAGACATGAGTCACTATGCTCCTTTTGATTTCTAACCCCCATGTGTGTCAGCCAGCCACCTGCTCCACACTTTGAAGTAAAAGTAACTCTTAACGCTAACCCTGCATTGTTGTAAGATAGTTTTTTGCTCCTCCCCTTCACCTCAATATAAGGACCCAGGATCATGCCATGTATATATGTGGTCACAGTCTGGAGTGAATGAACTGCTAGCTCAGGGACAGTTTCCCCACGGGTGGCTGCTAGGTAAACATCAGACAACTTCCTCTCCCTCGCTCATGCTCAGACACAACATACCTGCCAGTGACCATGTCATACATAGCCCTGGTCACAACCGCCCACTACCCACCCACCACAGGCAATCCTACCATGGGGACAGGTATCTTACCAGTCATATGCTAGTGCCCTGTACAAGTTGCAGAAGATACCCCTATGTCCATGGCTCCTCATCCCCATCATCAACACAACTAGTGCAACAGAGGAGCAGTATGCTGTGTCCATAAATCCACCTGTTCACTGATTGAAAGAGCCTTCGGCATCCTAAAGCTATGATGAAGGTGTCTCCATGCCTTCCGTTGTACACTACAATACAGCCTCAACACTACCCCTAAGATCCTCCTGGCCTGCTGAATATTGCATAACTTTTTGACGCATTGTGGAATACCTTTAACTGAAACTGAATACCTTTAACTACAGACAAACAAGGGGGAAGAGGAGGAGGATGATAAAAATGACTACCATCTAGCATTTGAGGAGTCAGAGAAGTCAGAAGAGCCATGGCCAATTGCTCCCCAAAAGGACTGACACCAGCATAACCCAAGGGCATATACACAGAGGCAACCATCCCTCCTTGAGAGAGGCCAAAGTATATTCTGCAGGAGATGTTCTAGGCCACAGCAGATACCCATTGGCTTTAATGGTTATTAGTGAGAAAGGATGACAGGTTCCAGAATGAAACAAAGTGTGTGCAACAAAGTTTAACTGCAATGTGAAAGTGGGGGAGAGGGGATTTATAGAAAAAAAAAAGATGGAGGCCAGAGGTGAGATTGCAGACACATTTTGGAGAACAGAAGGAAATGTGATTAAATTATTTTTTGTTATAAAATGTGCTGCATGTTATATCCTTGGGGCAGCCGGTTTAGGAAGAAATCACTTGAGGCCAGAGGGCAGACAGCTAACCAAAACCTCCATTTTATTTACAGAGACAGAGAGCTCACTCAGCCGGTTGAAACCGGCTGAGCTATCCCTTAATAGTCTAACTCAGTTGCCATAGTAACAAAACCCATGACAACCAAATACACAACATATTCCTCCCCCCCTAATAAGAACATCCCCTAAATAAAACACACACTAAACTAGAGAAGGAGGGTAGACTGCCTCCATTCCCGGCTAAACCCTGGGGATTATTTTGCCTCATAACCGTGGGTTCGCCCTAACTAAAGATCCAGCCGATGAGGAGGCCTTCTGTCTCTAGGTGGATTATGGCGAACTTCTGGTGTTGTTGCACCCGAAAGTACTAGGGGCTCAGGGTCCGCAGCACGAATAGGTGAGGAGGTGGTATCAGCTCGTGCTGGGCAAAGGGGTATCTCAGCTGCCAGCAGTAATGGAGGAGAACAGTCAGGAACAGGTGACTCATGATTCGGTGTCTCACCAGGAGGGGTGAAGTCAGACCCCTCAACTGCAGATGGGTCCTGTAGACTGGCATGACCTGGCAACAGCTGATCTACATGTCGCCGCCAGGTAAGATTCTCTGCAGTCTGGACTGTATAGGAAACAGGTCCTGTTTGAGTGATGACTGTGGCCGGGACCCATTTAGCTCTGGAAGTATAATTCCGAGCCAAAACTGGCTGTCCTGGGCTAAAGGTTCGGTCTTTTGCTCTGGGTGCCCGTCTGATGACTTGATATTGCTGCTGATGTTGCACAGTTTGTCTGGGTTCAGAAGGTTTCAGCAGATCAAAGCAAGTGCGCAGCTGTCGTCCCATCATTAGAAAGGCTGGGGAAGCCTGGGTCGTAGCATGAGGTGTGTTTCTATAGGAAAGTAAGAAGGTATCCAGACGCGTTTGAATGGAGTGTTGTCCCTTTGCTGATTTCAAAGCGTTTTTCATTGTCTGCACAAATCTTTCAGCTAATCCGTTGGTGGACGGATGATATGGTGCTGACATGATGTGGTGTATCCCATTTGCCTTCATAAAATTTTGAAACTCCTGAGAGACGAACTGCGGTCTGTTGTCGCTCACAAGTTGTTCTGGCAGACCAAAACGACTAAAGAGTCCTCGTAGTTTTTGGATAGTACTCTCTGCAGTAGTGGACTGCATTATAGAGACTTCTGGCCATTTAGAATGGGCGTCTACTGCCACCAAGAACATGCTTCCTTCAAGGGGGCCAGCAAAGTCAACGTGAATACGTTGCCACGGGTTTTGCCAGTCCCAGTCCCATGGGTGTAGGGGTGCCCACTGGGGTGCATTTCTTACACCCTGACATGACATACAAGCTTTTGCCTTCTCTTCAATAGCACTGTCCAATCTAGGCCTCCAAAAATAGCTTCGTGCAATTTCCTTCATGTGCACTATTCCACAGTGACCGGAATGTAGCTGTTCTAACATCTGTGATCTCAGGGGTGGTGGAATAATGACACGCCTCCCCCACAACAAACAACCAGATTGGACCGATAACTCCGTCCGCCTGGACATGTAGGGAACAAGGTCGGGTGAGACCGAAGAGGTTTGTCGAGATTTTCCATGCATCACCAGGTCCATAACTTGGGATAATACTGGGTCAACGCGGGTTGCCTTCTTTATCTGAGTAGCAGTGATGGGTGTATTCTCTACCTGTTCAAAGTAGAAGATTTCCTTTTGGGCACTATCTTGATGTTTGACCGGTAAAGGCAACCTTGAGAGGCCATCTGCATTGCCGTGCAGAGTGGATTTCCGATATTTGATTTCATATGTGTGTGCAGAAAGTATCAATGCCCAACGTTGCATACGACTAGCAGCTAATGGGGGAATGCCTGTGTAGGGTCCAAAATTGATGTCAGAGGTCGATGGTCTGTAAGAAGAGTAAACTTTCGCCCAAATAGGTACTGATGAAACTTCCTAATTCCAAAAACAATTCCTAATGCCTCACGTTCGATTTGGGCGTAGTTAGTTTCTGCTTAGCTTAGAGTGCGTGAAGCAAAAGCAATAGGTCTTTCTTCTCCCGAAGGCATAATGTGTGACACGACCGCTCCCACTCCATAAGGGGAAGCATCGCAGGCCAATTGCAGGGGTAAGGACGGATCAAAGTGCGTTAGAACTTCAGAATTTAACAATGCATCCTTAGCTTTGTTAAATGCAACATCACAGGCTTCAGTCCACTTCCAGGCCTTGTTCTGCCCAAGGAGCTCATGAAGTGGTTTTAGCAGTGTGGCTAACTGTGAGATGAACTTCCCATAATAGTTCAGTAGTCCTAGAAATGAGCGTAGCTGGCTTACATTTCGAGGTGGGGGAGCCTCCACAATAGCTTTAACTTTTGCAGGGGCCTTATGAAGACCTGCAGAATTGATGATGTGTCCCAAATATTCAACAGAGGGCTTGAAGAATTCACACTTGTCTTTGCGAACTCATAGGCCATACTCTTCCAGTCTTTGTAGGGTAGCCTCTAAATTCTTTAAGTGATCCTCTTCATTTCTTCCAGTGACCAGGATATCATCCAGATAGCACTGAACCCCTGACAAGCCACACAAGATCTGGTCCATAGCCCTCTGGAACAGGGCGGGAGCCGATGTGATTCCGAAGGGTAGGCGACAGTATCGATAAAGCCCCTTATGAGTCACAATAGTCAACAGCTCTTGGGACTTTTCATCGACGTGCATCTGTAAATATGCTTGACTCAGATCAATCTTACTGAACCTTTGTCCCCCAGCCAGGCCTGCGAAGAGGTCATCGATGCGGGGAAGCGGGTATTGCTCTGCACACAACACTGGGTTGACAGTGACTTTAAAATCACCGCAAATCCAAAGAGAGCCATCTTTCTTTACTATTGGAACGATAGGAGTGGCCCATGAGCTATGGGTAACTGGTATTAGGACTCCATTGGTGACCAGGCGCTCCAGGTCTGCTTCAACTTTTGGCCTGATGGCATATGGCACAGTTCGGGCTTTCAGATATTTTGGTGGACTGCCAGGTTTAATGTTCAATGTCACAGTGATTCCCTTCATACTTCCCAAATCATCTCCAAAAACAGCAGCATGTTTCCTTAGTATAGGGGTTAGACTGGTTTCTTCTTTAGTCATCCGGCGCACTTCTGCCCAGTTCAGCTGAATCTTCCCAAGCCAAGACCTACCCATTAAGGCTGGGTAGTCACCTCTCACCACAAACAGTGGCAATTTAGCCGCCTGTCCATTGAGCTCCACCTTAACATCAATAGTGCCCAACATGGGCACAGCTTCACCTGTATACGTCTTCAGAACAGTTTTTGTTGCCTTAAGCGGAAGATGCTGTAGCTTTTCCTTATACACAGTCTCAGGAACCAGCGAGACAGCTGCACCGGTGTCTAGTTCCATGCGTATAGGTTTGCCCTCCAATAAGGGGTTACCCAGTATTCATGTGAGCCCGCTGCCAAAGACAAAGCATGCAGTGGCACTTCCTCTTGTGAGGAGGTGTCACCTTGATCATCCTGGGTCTGCTCTAGGGTATGCAAGGTTCCTCTTTTTGTCGGCCAGACCACAGGCCTCTTTTTCTTTTGTTTACAGGCATACTCGATGTGTCCCTTTTTGCCACAGTGTCGACACACGAGGTCCTTACACCAGCATTCTGATGCCTGGTGACCCAGCTTACCACAGCGGTAACATTCTTGACTCTGCACCGTTTTGTGGGTCAGTTCTTGTGACACTTTTTGCACCCTAGGGGATGCACCGATGTATTGTGCCTCCCTTGTAGCCAGTTCCATGGAGACAGCAATATCAACAGCCTTCTGTAATGTAAGCTGAGCCTCTGTCAGTAGGCGCTTCTGTATAGCTTCATTGCAGAGGCCACACACTAACCTGTCACGCAGGGCATCATTTAACATCTCTTTAAATTCACAGTGTTCTGTTAGCTTTTTTAAAATAGCTACAAATTGTACAACTGTTTCATCTTCCTTTTGGTCTCTTTTGTGGAACCTATATCTTTCAGCAATTACTAGTGGTTTTGGGGAGAAATGAGACCCCAGGATTTCCACAATGTCACTGTAAGATTTAGTCTCAGGCTTAACAGGGTGTAGTAAGCTGCGTAGCAGAGAGTTAGCCCCTACAACAGTTAAGAATATTGGCACCTTCTTCGCTTCTGTAATGTCATTTGCAATACCAAAAAGCTCAAAACGCTCAGTATACACATGCCACTGCTCTGTATTCTCATCAAAAGGCTCCAGGGGCCTGGTCAGAGTAGCCATGATTTTTAGTTTCACTTTCACAGTCAGTGCAAACAAGCAGCTTTTTTTCTTTGTTTGGTCTTTACCTTGACTTCTACTTCCTTCTGTTACTGGAGCAGCACCAGGATCCCATCCTCGTCGCCAGTGTTATATCCTTGGGGCATCCGGTTTAGGAAGAAATCACTTGAGGCCAGAGAGCAGACAGCTAACCAAAACCTCCATTTTATTTACAGAGACAGAGAGCTCACTCAGCCGGTTGAAACCGGCTGAGCTATCCCTTAATAGTCTAACTCAGTTGCCATAGTAACAAAACCCATGACAACCAAATACACAACACTGCATAGGGAGAATGGGATTGGCTTTCAAAGGGTGGCACTGTGGGGAAGGAGCTTTCATTGTGAAAGAAAAGGTAGGGGACAACCCACCACTTCTCAATGTCTCCTTTGTCCAGATTTTCTTGGTGAACAGCTGGAGGGCCCATGCCTGGCAGTGGCTGTCTGTACATGACCCAGGCATTCCGCCTTAGTATGAGGTCAGCTTGGGGAATCACACTGAGACTGAGGGGAACCCATATCTGCCAGGACTATGGAAGTGGGTGGTGACAGAACATTAGGGTAGTCTGACAGGCCGGGTTCTGATATGGGTGACAGGGAGTGGTGGCAGCAACAGGAAGGTTCAGAGGGGGTCAATGGGTCATCTTTCTGTGGGGGAGGAGGTCAAGGGCAATATGACTTCTCTCTGTCAAAGAGGGGACATAGACAGGAGGATACGAGATGGAAACTGGACATCAGACACACTGAGATTGAGGGCAAAGATGCTAACAAATGGAATATATAAGTATCCATGTTACCTGAAAGACTTCAGTATTTTAATTACTAACTTTTCATTGAAGATAAATGGAATTGATGACATTACAAGGCATTTTCTTAGACCAGTTATAAAAGGGAGGGTATCAGTTATTAAAGATAAGGGAATATAGCAGAGTTAAAGTGGTATGTATTATGAGCTACAGTAAGTATACACAATGTTAGTTATAAATATTATATCAATGGATTTTTATCAGTTCATTCTATTTTTATCCATACTTCCTTAAATTGTTCCGCTGTTAAGCTAATGCAGGAATCAGGTCATTTATCTTGATTCTTTTATTCTTGGCATCCTCATTTAGCAGAGTGGTTATTTGGTTTTGCAACCATAAAGCCAGATTATGAGTCCCTAATTCATATTGATGTGCAGTTACTCACCTAAATAGTCCCACTGAATTCATTGGAACTAGTTATGTGAGTAACCACACATCAGTGAGAGTAAGGGTCTTGCAGTCAATCTGGCCCACAGTGATTAAATGAATTTATTATTAGCTGCAGTGCTTGTTAAAGTATTCTATGTATTGTTTATATCTTGGTGGAGGAGGATTAGCATTTAAAGGCCAAAATCCTGTTAGCAGCACACAGTGTGAGTAAATGAGCTTTGAACTGGAGCTCCTCATCTCAGTCCCATTTATTGTACTATCAGGGATACAGTAGCCCCTGTAGATCCTGCAGGCCTTTTTTATAGCATGCTTAATGGCAGTTGGATCCAGCTGGTAACAGATCCACATGTCCTCTTTTACTCAAACCTGGGCCACCCCATATTACGCCTCCAACCCTTGCATTTTGGAATAATTTTGATTCTCTTAATTTTATGTGGCTGCATGTTGGTGGAAGTGCCCAAATACCATTGCAATGGGTGCAGTAGGTGAACCTAGACAGAATGACTAATCTATTTAAAGCAACTGCAATTAATATAATTAGGAATCTTAATTTTGAAAACTATCTACAAGAAAACTACCCCCCGTAGGGAGGCTCCTGTGAGTCCTTTGATAATACACACAGCCCTTGAGCCTCTTGAAGGCGAATCTCATTCTTCATTTTTTTTTAAAAGGAAATCTCTAGTACATTTCCTTGTGACGATAGACTTGAGAGTTTTAGACAGTCTTAAGGGTGGAAAGGAGCAAGCAGCTGGCCTCCACTTCTACAGCAGGAGGCTAAGGGGGGACCCTAAACATCACACAAACACACACTTTTCATGTAAAGCGAGTCAGGGAAATATAGACTGCATGTTAAGAATCTCGTTGTGAACACACCCTTGAAATCTTCAAGCCAGCCCTCCACACACTCGTCTGACCTCTGACCATGGCACACACAAATTGGTTACACTGATGTGCAGCAGCTAAATATTGTTCCCACCAGGCCACATTCTATTTTTAAAATGTTGGGCCATCTGTGAGGCTGGAACTGAGCCAGGTGCTGCTCACTCAAAGAGCTGTTGTACCCTTTCTGCACTTACCAATGACTTGGCTACAGTCGCTGCTGCAAGGGAAACTCTCCAACTATATCTTTCACCATTGACACCTTGAAGGATATAGCATGGAGTCCTCCCAGAGAACTGGTAGTTCTAATACTGGTAGTTCTAATACTGCATGAGGAGGAGGAGATGAAATGGAGACAAGATGTTGCTGCACTGTGTGGAAATCCTACAGCTCTTGTAGCTCACTTTTGCCCCTGTCTCCCTATATTTTGTTCAGTTTGAAGGGCTGGTACTTGGAAATAACCTGGAGCCCCGTGACCTCCCAAATCCTTCATGCTTGCTTGGGGAAGTTGATTGCAGTCAGTAGAGCCTTGCCCACCTCAGTACCAATTCTCCAACCAGTTACCCAACCCACCAACAGAAAGGACATGTATTGCTGACTGATACAGAAAAGTTTAGAATGAAAACCCTTTTGGTAGCATATCACCACTATCTTGTGTTTCCTTCTGTCCCCATTAGATTCCTCCATTAGATATTTTTAGATGCATTATCAGTACAATTCAGCTCTCACGTTTGCCTTGAATGAATAAATATTATGTTCTGAATGAGTCACTAGAATTTCAAAATTGTTTACTGCATGTGCTCAATTTTGGCTTTGCATTTAATCACATATTTTTATAAGACATGAGTCATTAATTTACAAAGCATTGTACTGTTGATATACAATATAACAACACATCCTAATGATGTCTTTTAAGTAATTTCTGAGTTTACCTCAAAAGCCATATTTACTGTAATTAAGCTCTTTGCTATATGAATGTGATGATAATCAGAAAAATAACAGTAATTACATCAATAGTCTTCGAGTAGAATGGAAGAGCTTGTAGAATTCTGTCTAGGCTGCACTAAGCTGTTGGATCTTCTCTGTTTGTTCCCTGTGCTTTAGTTATTGGGAGTGCATGGAGGGGAGGTGTTTTTTTCTTTGTCTTTTAGTTACTGATCTGTTGTTGATAACTGTGATGCTGGCAAACCAGGTACCAGTTCTTGCCAAGGCTTTAGATCTCAGTTGAGCACTGACAAATTCATTGCTCCCCTGTGTGCTAGTATGGTTAAGATGAGTATTGAACTTATAACAATGTGTTTAGCCTTCATGAAATGCTTATGAGTTGCCGCATGCATTAATCTCACTTATAAGATCTTTATCACATGCTTAAAAGGTAATATTTGTTTTTTTGCTTGATGACTGTTAAAATGTTTGCTCTGAACTTGTGAAACCAGGCAGGAGGGATCATCCTCTAATAATCAAAAAGGCCTTTCAAGATTAAGTGGCCCATTGTAGGACATCATAATACAAACACTTTGCTAATTGCCCTGCACATCCATGAATAGGATATGGTCAAAAGGGCTTTTTCCATCAGCTTAAATTCTGGAAAAAGGATATAAAGACAGGGACAAGAAAATTTTTACTCTCTCTTCCTTTGGCTGTTTGGACTCTCACAGATCCAGAGCTATGAAACAGAAGCAGAGGTCCCCAGGGTCAACCTGGATTAGTCCTAAAAGACATTCAGTACTGACAGATTGCTCCAACTCTGTCACCTTTTGGAACCACAGCCTATAACTAATTTATGTATATATATTTTCCTGCTTTAGCCTATAAATAACTCTCTCATTTCTTTTTCATAGTTAATACATTTTAGTTAGTTTACCATAGGATTGGCTACAAGCATTTTCTTTGGTGTAAGGTCTGAGGTAAAAACTGACTTGGGGTAAGTGACTAGTCTCTTGGGACTGGAAGAAACCTGAGTCTTTTGTGATATTTGGTATATAGCAGTGATTGGCAACCTTTGGCATGCGGCGCATCAGGGAAATCTGCTGGTGAGCCGAGACGGCTTCTTTGCCTGCAGCGTCGGCAGGTTCGGCAGATCACAGCTCCCACTGGCCCAGTTCACCATTCCAGGCCAATAGGGGCTGCGGGAAGTGGCAGCCAACACATCCCTCTGCCCGTGCCGCTTTCCGCAGTGCCCAATGGCCTGGAATGGCAAACCGTTCTGTTTGCTTTTTTGACTGCCTCGATGACTCCAAGATCTTTTTCCTGATTTGTTGTAGCTAAATTAGCCCCTATCATATTGTATGTATAGTTGGGGTTATTTTTTCCAATGTGCATTACTTTACATTTATCCACATTATATTTCATTTGCCATTTTGTTGCCCAATCACTTAGTTTTGTGAGATCTTTTTGAAGTTCTTCAGTCTGCTTTGGTTTTAACTATATTGAGCAGTTTAGTATCATCTGCAAACTTTGCCACCTCACTTTTTACCCTTTTCTCCAGATCATTTATGAATAAGTTGAATAGGACTGGTCCGAGGACTGACCCTTGGGGAACACCACTAGTTACCCCTCTCCATTTTGAGAATTTACCATTAATTCGTACCCTTTGTTCCCTGTCTTTTAACCAGTTCTCAATCCATGAAAGGACCTTCCCTTTTTTCCCATGACAACTTAATTTACGTAAGAGCCTTTGGTAGGGACCTTGTCAAAGGCTTTCTGGAAATCTAAGTACACTATGTCCACTGGATCCCCCTTGTCCACATGTTTGTTGACCCCTTCAAAGAACTCTAATAGATTAGTAAGACACGATTTCCCTTTAGAGAAACCATGTTGACTTTTGCCCAACAATTTATGTTCTTCTATGTGTCTGACAATTTTATTCTTTACTATTGTTTCAACTAATTTGCCCAGTACCAACGTTAGACTTACCGGTCTGTAATTTCCGGGATCACCTCTAGAGCCCTTTTTAAATATTGGCATTACATTAGCTATCTTCCAGTCATTGGGTACAGAAGCCAATTTAAAGGACAGGTTACAAACCCTAGTTAATAGTTCTGCAATTTCACATTTGAGTTCTTTCAGAACTCTTGCGCGAATGCCATCTGGTCCCAGTGACTTGTTAATGTTAAATTTATCAATTAATTCCAAAACCTCCTCTAGTGACACTTCAATCTGTGACAATCCCTCAGATTTGTCACCTACTCCTCAGATTTGTCACCTACACCTAGATTTCCTGATCTACTTACATATCTGGGGTTTTAAATGAGTAGCTTCTAGGTATGATACTGACGATTTTTTCATACCTGTCCCAAGTGTCTTACAGTATAGCTGCTGCCCTGTCTGCCTCTCCCGGGGAGAACAACAGACAGACAGACAAAAGGGAAGTCTTTTCTCAATTTAAAAAAGTTTTAGCCTTCCCATTGGCTCTTTTGGCCAGGTGCCCACTCACTTCTTTTTACCTATGCATAGCAGTGAGACTTTTTAACACTTTTCAGGTAGAGCAATTAGAGAACAGCTACTAAGAAGGATTTTATAGCTACTGGCTGGCTGGGTGTCCACAAAAGGAAGCTCCACCCCCCCCTTCATTTATCACAACAGGGGTTGAAGACCTCTTCACCTTACCGTCTGTGCTACAGAATTGCACTGGTTCTGCTGCCCAGGGAGCTAAAGGTAAAAAGGAGAAGGCATAATTTACACCCTAATAAAGCTGAAGAACTTAAAAGTTAAAACTGAATCCTATACTGAACCACTGCAGCAGCATGGTTAAAGCTACTAAAACCATGGAAAACAGCATTTTGTACAGGGGTAAAATAATGGTTTTCCCAGCTTATTCCTCATTAATATTAAAAGGTTTAAAAATATTTTTGTTGGCCTTTGAGTCAATTGATGGCCATTTTGTATCCAAGACAGGAATTCAATAAAATACATGTAAAAGCCACAGTCTTAAAAATTATATTTACCCACAAATGAATAAAGAGCTAGATCCACAAAGGAATTTAGGCTTCTAACTGCCACTTTAGGAATCTAAATTGACAATTTAGAGTACCAAAAGGTGACAGTGTTGAAGTAATATACTTCGATTTCTGTATATACCACACAAAATTTTGATTAAAAAAACTAGAATGCAGCCAGTTATTGGGAAGTGGCTAATAAACTCTCTCTCTCTCTCTCTCTCTCTCTCTACAGCTGGAGAAAGAATGAGTGATATCTACAGAGTTACTTAGGCACCTATGCCTCAATTTTGGCCAACCCACAAAACTCCTGTTAGGCTGCTGCCTAATCTTCGAGTAGCCTGAACTTGCTTGGTGCCTATGTTTGTGCAGTAAATGTTCCCTAAATGCCTATGTTTCTGACTCTGAATATGCACACTGCTGCCTCACTTTAGGGTCCTAGGCACTTAACATGTACCTAAGCTCCAGAGTGAGCCATAAACCAGGTGAAAGATAGGTTCTCAGCTGCCTTAGCCTATACCTATGCTACAAGGTAGGGGTGTGATCCCAAGCTCCCATAAACATACTCATCTTAGTTGTCATCTGAGCTAGCAGGCTAAAAATAGCAATGCATCTGCACTAGTATGGGTAACAGCAGAAGAGGTAGCTAGACACTGCAAGTACAAACCCACCTGATTCCCATGTGTATATTTAATTGGGGAAGCTAGTCTGTACCACCACTCACTGCTGCCCAGAAAATCCCCTTCTGTCATTGTAGCAACTGTCTATATTACAGCTGCATAGCTGCAGTGTCACTGCTGTGCTACTTTAGTGCTTGTATATAGTAGGGTGACCAGACAGCAAATGTGAAAAATCGGAACAGGGGTGGGGGGGGGCAATAGGAGCCTATATAATAAAAAGACCCAAAAATCGGGACTGTCCCTATAAAATCAGGACATCTGGTCACCCTAGTATATAGACATACCCTGAGCATCAAAATGGCTGTCTTTTTTTTTGTGGATCTGAGACCCTAGTTACTCTTTCTTCCCTAAGCAGAGGAGGAAAAGTAAAAACAAATGAAACCAGATTAAGGCTTTCCTATTATTGGGAGATATTAGTCTCTCTCTTTTTAATTGTTACAATTGGACTATGTTGTGTTGTAGCTATGTCTGTCCCAGGGTATTAGAGAGACAAGGTGGGTGAGGTAATATCTTTTACTGGACTAACTTCTTTTGGTGAGAGAGACAAGCTTTCTGTGTAAGTTCAAAAGCTTGTCTCTCTCACCAACGGAAGTTGGCCCAGTAAACGATAGTACCTTACCCACCTTGTCTCTCACAGATGAGCTACATCATTTTAGAAATTGGCACATAATTAATTGAACTTCACATTGTTATGGTTTGAATCTATGTCCAGGTGACACCATATTATATTTTCTCTACTTGACCTGACAACACTTTCTGTTACAAAAAAAGCTGGATGAGATGTACATGATGTGTGCCCTTTAAGTGACATGCTTTTGTACTATTAATTAATACTCTGAGGTTGTTTGTGTTTAGCCATCAGCTTCATCTGGGGCAAACAACAAGGTATGTCACAAGAGCACAGATAAGGAGAAAGTATACTTATATATAAATGTTTTGTGGTTTGGAATTGAACTGTAAACCCATTCTGACTTTAGGGGTAGGAACAATGCACATAATGGCAGAGCATGTGTGGAAACAGATAGAGGTATTAGGCCTTTCTGCAGAAAAATCTTAGCAGGAAAGGGTGAAAGGGGGGGAATACTCAGAAGCCTCTGTTAAATTAAACTCACTGGCCCCAATTTGTCATTGCCTGAGTGTTCCTTTGCAGCTAGGGTGGGGTGTCACAAGGGCAGACATCCTCCGATTCTGTACCCTTGCAATGCCCTACCACAGACATTGAAGCAAACATGCAACTTGAGAGCTCTCTAGTCTGTGTTGGGGATTGCACTGGTCCCTGGATGCTCCTGCCATGTGGAGGTTCAAGCTGTTTCACCTCTGTGTCCGCAACAGTGAATCTGCCCTACTGAGTTTTGCTGCATGTTCTTTTCCAGGAAGACCCCCATGGAAGAAGCCTGGGGTAAGGCCTATAAACTCAACATTATTTCCAAAATGTAGGCAAGTCTTCCGGCTTCCATGTCCTCTCTTCATGGAGTTATTTTGCTTTGTGGTGCTCCCACCACTTCTTGATGGTATTGGCTTTAATTTGCATTCCTGCCCTGTGTTTGAACAAAGACTCTCCTCTCTCTTATGAGGTACAGTAGTGGGCCAAGGGGGGGTTAGAGTAACATTAACTGTAATAGCTAGCTACTAAAATAAGGGTCATCATTCACAGACAGCAGATGGTTCCCCCCAGACCTGCTGCCTCCTATTCTCACCACACACCTTCCAACCCAGAGAGCCCAAATTCCATTGGGTCATATTATAGGAACCTCTGCATTTATATATTCATAGATTTTAAGGTCAGAAGGAAACATTTTGATCACATAGTCTGACCTCTTCCATAATATAGTCCAGAAAATTTCACCTAGAAATTCTGCCATCAAGCTCATCCCTATCTTTTCATAGAGCTGGACCATATATGCTTTTAAATAGACATCAAATCTGAATGACAGAAAAGTCAATACCATTCTTAAAGCAGAATCCTTCCTACAGACCTCCCTTGGGATGATTGGCTTTGCATTCTCTTGTGTCTAAATACCAGACTTAGCCCAGTTCTTCAAGAAAGAAAGGACAGGATCTATAAATTCTTCCCTGTCTCATGCTGAGATCCATGAATAAACTGAAACTTATGGATCTTCTTCTCTCTGTGTGTTTAAATCAAAGGTATTTTTGCTGGACCATGATGGCATGTGTGTCCTTTTAAATGTGCTGTCTTTTCTCTGCAACATTTATCTGGGAGAAAATAGCTTACTATCATTAAGATTGTTCACCTGTATGCTTTATTAAAAGAATGCTCAAGCTTTTGCAGTGACAAATGTCATTTATCAAATGGCCTGTGCTTTGTGTACAGGGCTACATTTTGGGGGGAAAAGTAATATCTTTTGATACGGGCTGACAGGAGCTCATTTTGTAAACATTACAAATGGATGCTCACAAACAAGCAAGTGGTGCTTACCTGGAATGAAAAGGAGATAAGTCCAGCTGACAAGAGAACAGAAATCTAATTGTCAAATTACTCAAATGGATTATTTCGCTGGTCAATTAAAAGAAATTATTTGCTGCTGTGACCTCTCTAAATAATGGTTGGCCAAAGAAAAATCAAAGAATTCCTGGCAGAAGATAATGAGCAAAGGTATTAATTTAATAGTCAGAGCCCAGAACAAGACAGATTGATTTATTGACTCTCTATATAGGTAGGCTAGGCCTTTGAGCTTGCATGTTCATTTAAAAACAGCCCTATCCTTATAGCTGTGTAAAGAACTATTTTTCTGAGGATATTTTGTATCCAAGGTTAATGCTCTATATCTGTTACCACAGGAACCTCAAACAGCAGGTTGCAGTTTAAAAAAGAAAACAATATATTGATATGACCTTACAACCTTCAGTACTGTCTGGATGCGGCACACAAAGGTAACTTTTTAATGGAAATTACAGAGTGTTCCCAACTTGCATTTTGTTTTTGCTTTCGTTTTTGTCATTAGCTTATAGAAAAGAAAGAACAGAGAGGAGGGAAAAATATTCAGTGCCATAGCAGATATATTATTCATGTTTATGCAGCATACTCTTGATTGATGACTGTATGTGTGTTTCATACTTATATTATAACCTGGTCAGTCCCGAATAGATGAACAACAGTTTGTTGTGGGACCTAGTAGCTGGGTTCACTCACACACTTCCAAATCAACTGGATCTGGGCCAAGTCTTGTTCTTGTTCCTAGCTCTGGCTCTCAAGGGCACATTTCCAGACTCAGACACTTCATCAGACCCCTTGCTTGGGACACCCAAGAACATGTGCTTCAGCCTTCCTCAAACAAATTCCTACCCCACTTCTACCACCAATTGAATATTCCTTCAGAGTTCCAACTAGCTGTGGGCTCTCTGACTTCTAGTTTAACCCTTTTTGGGGACAAACATGGCAGGAAAGGAAGGAACATAGGCTTAGCCAAGGATTTTCCTAACCACAGAAACTTTACTTTTAAACATAAGAGTTACAAGTTACAGACCTTTGCCAAATAACAAGAGTCCTGAGAAGCATCCTTTCCTACTCTGACATCACCCTTTCTGAGAGTCCAAGGTCTTCAGGATTTCAGGATAGGCAGAGTCCCATCCTGTCTCTCTTTCTCCAACCAGTTCTTTTGTCTGGTGGTGATGGACAGCTCCCCTCACAGAGAAGCATTCCTCCTTCCCTTAAATATAGTCTCTGTCCCTTTTTGGATGTGTTCCATGGGTATGCTTGTCCCTTCCCCCAAAAAAAGACTCCTGTGTAGGATAGTCCATTGTTCCATGGGGATTGGCTAGTAGTTGAGAGATAATCAAAGTCAATGGCTCTTTGACTGATGTCTTCTCAGAGATCATCCTTCTATGACAGTGGTTCTCAAACTTTTGTACTGGTGACCCGTTTCACACAGCAAGCCTCTGAGTGTGACCCCCTGTCACAGGGTGAGCGCAGGCTCTCCCACTTTTGTGCCTGCGCCCTGTATTTAGGCTGGTTTAATAAAGAGTGTTCACTCCCTCTTTTGTTGAATCCCCCCAGTGTCTTTAGTCACAGTGCTAGTGCAGTCCCAGATCCCCCAACAGTTAGTGCCCCACAGACCCACCCCAGGGTCTCCTGGCCCTTGAGGCTTCCCTATTGGCAAGGAGACAGAGATACTGCCCTCCTTTCTCCTTCCAGGCTAGCCTCCCCACTGAGGTTTGCCCAGGGCTTTTATAGCCTTCTCCTGCCCCAGCCCAGCTGTCACTACTTAGCCCAGCATGTTCGTCTGAGCCAGCCCTTGTTAGAGCTTGCAGCTGGGCTCCCTGCTGAGCACCTGCATCTCTACACCTGGCCTACTGGCCAGAGAGCAGGCTGTAGCCAGCATTTGGCAGGGCTTTAAAGAGGTTTTACCCCTGCTCTGCCACATACCCCTTATACATTAAAAACACTTTTAAATATATTTAACACCATTATAAATGCTGGAGGAAAAGTGGGGTTTGTGGTGGAGGCTGACAGCTCGTGACCACCAATGTAATAACTTGGTGACCCCCTGAGGGGTCCCGACCCCCAGTTTGAGAACCCTTGTTCTAGGAGATGTTAAGCCCCTCCCAAGGGAGGGTGGCCATTTGGAATGCCGTTCAATAAGCTTGCCCTTTTAAATTGCCTGGGTGGGCCTCAGGGCTTCTAGGCGTGCACGATCACTCTGGGGCCGGACCCCGTGCTTTGGGGGCCCCACAAGCCAGCACAGGGTCAGTTCTGGAAGTGACGGATTCATCACTTCTGCTCCCTCTCCCCCGCACCCGGATGGCCCTGGCTCTGGCCCTGGGGCCTGGAATTCCTGTCAGGAGGCCTGATAATGTATCTGAAATGAAAACTGAAGTCAAATGGGAATGGTTAGGAATTGTACAACAGAAAGCAAAGGAAAACAATCAAGATCCAACTTATACTGTAATTTGAATGTGAATATTTGCAGAATCCACTCAGTAATGCAAAGAGAAAAAACAAAGATGAAATGAAATATTTAAATAAGAAGATACAGGAACTGAAGAGGATTGGTTTAAAAGTGAAAAGGAGAGATTAAATTATTTAGCTCCTTCAGAAAATGAAAACTACAGGCAAGATTTTAAAGGGACACAAATGATTATTTCTTCAGCTTTTTCATCCCTTAAGCATGAAATAGTCTGAAATACTAGAATTAGTGGTTTACTTTCAAGCTAAATACTATATGAATTCCTTTGCTATATGCAATTATAACTGTCTTGAAATTCCAGATACAGAATGTTTGTAACACATTATAATGAAGGGAGTCTCTTATCCTTGTAGGCTGCACTTAAGTTTTACTTCCACTGATTCATTCTTAATTATTTCAAGGTGAAAAAAAATGAAAAAGCATGTCTAACCCATAATTTATTTACAGGTACCGACTCATTAATTAAATAGTACAATGAAAAATTTGACTTGATTGTATCCTATTAAAAATGTGACACTATGTGTGTTAATATTCAATTCTTGGAAAGTGCCCAAATTATATCTTAGACCAAAACAGAATTTCATCCCTTTATTAAACAGTTTTAAAAAGTTGAATTTCTTATATCGTTTTTGACTGCACCGTATAATTTAAATATTAACTCTGACTCAGTTATCAAATTCATTCTGGGGCAATTCCTCAGTTGGAATAAATCAGCATAGCGTTATGGAAGTCAATGAAGCTACACTGATCTCCCACAGCTGAATTTCTGGCCCGGAAAAAATATATATAATTTCAGAAGGTATATTCTGAAACTAACAGAATGGAATGAGAGAACTACAGATGGTTCTGAGATTCCTCTGTACCTTGAGTTTCTTAGCCAACCCTCACTGTTCAACTGATCTTGTGTACAAGCGGCAGAACAAGTTTGGGAACCACTGGTGTAAGCTGATGTTGCTCAATTGACTTGAAAACAAAAGAAGCTATTTCAGTTTGAACACCAGCTGAAGATCTGATCTGGTCCATAACCTTTATTGGGTGTTCTGAAGATCTAACTTATCTGAAAGGAAGAATCAAATTATTAAAGAAAAAAATTAACAGCAATACAGAATTAGTTAGATTTCCCCCTACCCTCCTCAAAAGCCCCCTTCCCACAATATATCAAAGACATACCCAATTAGCAGCAACTCTCACAGCAGTGATTGCGAGTTGATGGCACACAACACTTCTTTGGAGGCACTTGATACCTTGCAAGGTCAGTCCCTTGGACTTCACAATAAATGCAATGCATATTAACATAAATAGCTGGGGTAGTTTGAGGTAGTTTGTGCTCTTATGATATAAATGTTGCCTCAGGAAATGGAAAGAGTGGTTTTTATCAGGGATGGTAACAAGCATGATTATTTTCCAATGAACATGGGAAGAGTGAGCTGATGCCTGATCTGTGCCATTTTTCCAGCACCTTTTAAATCCCCTCACACATCTTTTCCTAAGACGGTGGTGTGTTTTTTTTTTAATATGCTTATATTCAAATAGGGTTTTAATGAAGGGAACCATTCAGGTAACTTGAGCACTGAAGGGATGAGTATGCATGTATCAGACATGAAATGCAAACAGTAAGTGAGTAATTTTAATTATGCATGAGCATGAATGGGTATTTAATGAAACAGAGCTTAAGGGTTTTTATTCTAGTTGCTATTGCAAAATGATTCCCATTTAGGATAGAAGTTATATTATAGGAAAAATCATGATAGAAATTCAAATCCTAATAATGTTAAACACTATGTTACAATGAAAATGCTAATAGTAGCATGAAAGTAAGAGAGATAATGAGAATAAATTACTTGAATTAGACTTAAATTAACCACAGATAATGTAAAATTGTAGATCAAAAGCTAGATTATTGAAATATTATTCTTTTACCACAAGCACTCTGTTGGAAATCCTTTCAAAGAAGTTTAGTTTTAAAAATAAATCTTTATGCAAGTTACTATCTATAAACAAGTTGAGCATACCTGTAATATTGGGTGAAATTTCTAAATATTTATCTGATGCTTTCATTACTAAATCACTCTAATCACTACTAAAACAAATAACATATTGTGATTATTTCATAACTACCCATGATGCCGCAAAGAACAAGCAGAAAGAGAAATGATTGGATAAAGCCATTAGTAGAATGTGTCACTTTATAATTCATTCCAGAAAGATACAGATCACAAATGCTATTATGTGGTATTATTATATAATAAAATTGAATAAATGTCAAATTGTTTATTTTGAGTTGGCAGTGTTATCTTTCTTCAAAGACAACAGACACGTAAGTATTGTTCCCTTTTAGAAGTTTTTGGTGTCATGCCAGAGGGTCAGGTTGGCATGCAGTTTAACACAGTATAATACAAGAATCAAACAGTAGGCCCCAGTTCAAAACAGCACTTAAGCATGTGCTTAAATTTTTTCTCTATTCAGGACAGCACGTAAGCTTATTCTTGCCTTCAGCAGGATTTAAGTAGATGTTTAAAAACTCTCTTGAATCATGGCCCTGTTGAATAGTTTTTGATCTCAGTTAAACCAGCATAAGGCTGTATTCCATTTGCGGTTCCTCTCAAATGAAATATGCATAAATAAAGATCAGAATCTGGCTCTGTGATCTAAAGATATAATCCTGGCTCTATTGAAATTAGTGGAAGTTTTGACATTAATCTTATTGGTATCAAGATTTCATCCTACATCTTTAAGTCAATGGGAGTTTTACCTGAGTATGGACTGGAAATATAATCCTGTTCCCACTGAAGTCAAATGATAAACTTCCATTGACTTAAAGGGTTCTATTACTAGGCAACACAACTGACACATAAGCAAAACTTAAAGACAACTACATTTTCTTTTTAGGTCAGGCCTTCGCTAACATTTCAGATAGCTGGTATCCAACTTTAAAAAAAACATTTCACTAAGTCTGAATAATGTTTAAGAATATGAGCTTGTTTTGTGTTCCTTGATACTTTAGTATCTGCAACATCTTAACATTGATACTTGCATGGTTGAATAATGCATATTTATGGTTTCACGTAAGCTAGATTTATGAATATTTATGGACAAGCAACCTTATTAGTATATGCTGGATAATGAATATGAGTGAATACTTTGTTCACAGGAGTACAATATGAGATGAACATAGATATTTTCATTAGGAAAAGACAATGAGTACCCAGCACTTTAAGATCAAAGCAATCTCTTGCAGGAGATGCCACCTTTGGCACCTCTAATGTAAATATTGTTAAATTGTTTTACTATAAGTCCGCTTACTTTGCCCAGGAAGGTTATGGTGGTTTGTTAGTTACACTGACCTTTTATTTTTTCCAGGGCCTCAATAGGTACAAATTTCATTAAACCAAATATTTGATAACAACCAAAGTAAAATAATTATGTTTTGCATTCAGTGAATTAACATTGTCCCTTATCTCTATAAGCTTCTAATTTTATGACTTTACATGGCAGATTTAATCCATATTAGTTCCCATATCAGGCTAGATGACAAATGTCAACCAGGTTCACACATTATAAGCAAAAATGAACCACAGAACCCTCCATTACATATGTATAAGAATGATTTCCATAAATGTGTCACATTCAGAAATGTTTTACAGCTAATTCCTCAGCATTAGACCGGGAGTAAACAAACTGCATTAGCATGAAAAACGGTAAAAAAAAAAAATCCTTTAAGTTTTCAATGTAGGTCACTATAGATTAACACTCATTAATGCTTCCTGGAGAAAAAGAATGCAAAATGTTTTTTTCATCAGCATTGGATTTTTTTTTCTTGCAAAATGGAATGTGGAATGACTAGAGCTTATAAGGAAGGACCATTTCATTTACAATTGTTCATCTTATCTATGTTGAAACAAAATATTTCCATTCAGTCAGTCCTTGTGTATTCTGAAAGAACAAAGCCAGCTAATATTCTGCAATCATTGAAATTAGCGATGAACTGGATGACTAAGTCTTTTCCATCTCATATTTTTGTATTTTTTATTGTTCTTCCAGGACAATATATACAGTAGCTTATACTTTTAATTTTAATTTCTATTATAATGCTGCTGAAAACCTCCATTCATTAGTTGCTCTATGAGTACAAAAATTTTTTAAAAGGTGTAGTATCTTTGTAATGTATCTCCAGATCTACCTTGCAAGAAGTGTCACTTACTCTTTCAGATGGATGTTCATCGTGTTACATAAGCAAAACTGTTCTCGGTATAACTGTAGTGGAATCAGTCTCTTTAAAAAACTACATCCTCATCTTTGAGTATCTTCCATAAGATCAACTGGAGCTGCATTAAGACATTTTAACCTAGGAATAAAGCTGAAGGAAACTATAAGTTTACACTATTTGAATGCTCTTTAAAATTGCTAGAAACCATTGTTCATTCCCAATTATCTCTAACCCAAACTAGAGCAACTTCCTGCTGTTTGGCCTTACAGTCTGTCACAAGACAACCTTCAAGCCCATCTAACATGCAGCTAAGATCATCTTCCTCAACAACTGTTGTCTCCACCTATCTCTGAATTCCTGCATTGGCCTAAAATATTCTTCTGCATCAGATTCATAGACTTCATCCTTGCCTTCATTAGAATCTTTGTATTGCTACATCTTGGACCAAATTTTGTCCTGTGTTAGGACTACTTTGTTCCACTGGGAAACAGTACACATTAACATTAACATTAAAGCTGCCCCAAAATAGCTGAGGAATCTTTTTGTGGTGTACTGAGAATACAAGAGAGCTTGCGTGTATAGGGATGGGCAGGGGCAGCTCTAGCTTTTTTGCCACCCCAAGCACGACAGTCAGGCAGCCTTCGGCGGCTTGCCTGCAGGAGGTCCCTGGTCCCATGGATTCGGCAGCTTGCCTGCCGGTCCCGTGGCTTCAGTGTACTTGCCACCAAATTGCTGCTGAATCCGTGGAACTGGCGGACCTCCCTCAGGCGCGCCACCGAAGGCTGCCTGACTGCCACCCTCGCAGGGACCGGCAGGGTGCCCCCCCACAGCTTGCCGCCCCAGGCTTGGAGCGCTGGTGCCTGGAGCTGCCGCTGGGGATGGGAGTGGTTCATCACATGGCATTCCAAGCCAGAGCAGGGTACAGTAGCCTTTAGACATCTCTTACCTGTGCTTGGCACCAATTTGCCCTCCCAGCCAACCCTAAGATTGTGGAAGGTGGATTAGATCCACCTTTGCTTCCTTCCCAGCTGCATTGAACTTTGCTCCATCGCATCCAGGGACTGAACCCCTTGCCTCTCATCTCCCATCTCCTCTTGTGTCTTACACTCCCATCTTGACATGTCTTAATTCTTTCTTAGCCTATTCCCCCAGAAGTGACTTAGATCCAGAACCTCAAAGGTATTCAGGTACCTAAATCCCACTGAATTCCGTGGAAGTTAGGCACCTCAATACTTTGAAAGCCTGGGCCTTGGTGCCTTTTCCCATGTCAACCCCCACACCACAAAAATAGATCCTATATGTCAGTCATCCTCCCTTTCCTCCCTCAAACCCCTCAAGATCCCCTCCTTTCAATTAGCCTCACATGCTCAACTCCATTTCCGTGTCCATGTCCAACTTTGCTCCCTTGGTCATTAAAAGTAAATAACATTAACAACAACAAATGCAAAGTATTGTTCATTTTATGAAGAAGCCAACTAGATGTTTATATAAAGAAGCATCTGGAGAGCTTTACAGTAAGCCTTGTCTTGATTGCCTTTATCTCTGTGCTTACAATCCTATGCTCTCCTCATATAGGGCTGGATTCTGATTCCACTGAAGTCATGGCGGAGATGGAGGGTTGCCATCGTCTCCAGTAAGAACAAGAAGAGTTACATAGAAACTCCTTGAAATACTGACTTGTCTTTTTCTTAAAATTCATTTTTGAGGTGACACCAGCACATGCCACCATGGAAATAGCTACCCCTACTACTAATAATCTTCAGATTTGTCCAATCCATTTATTCAAGAATTTGTGAATTTGGCAACAAATGAAATTTTACTATTATGAAGGCAGCAAATTTCCATCAGTACCAAATAAATTTCTGCAGTAAAGAACAGAGAAACAGGGCCTCCTAAAGGAGAATGGAAAGTAGCAAACTGCCTGGTCAACAGTGAACTAAAAGCAGAGTCAGGTAGAGTTATCATTTATGCTCCAGCCAAGCATGGAGGAAAATTCTGAGATTGAAGAAACAAAAAATTGTGGAGAAAATAGTCACAACAAGTCTCTCTCTTTAAAGCAATTAAAGAAGAAAATATTTTAAAAAGTCAAAGGAGTAAAATTACAATCTAGCTGGACTTCCTTAAAGTAGAATTGAAGTAAAATATCTGGTCATACTACAGTAACAGAGAAAAGTAAGAATAACATTTAGTAAATTGGAATCCTGCTTTACAAAAAAGATCACAGTAATGGACTTTGTCAAGCTTCTCTAATTAATCATGACAAGTTTTCCTATACTTAATATGCATCTTCTCGGACTCCCAGAGGGGAATAAAGCTGAAGATGATATTGAAAAGGTACTAAAATACTTTCCACTGAATTCCAAACAACTAAGACCTAGCCTTGGAGTTTGCTGAATCTTCTCAACTACCACTGAAATTAATGGGAGGTGAGGGGACTCAGCACCTCACAGGATATGCATAAGTTATTGAAATGGAGAACAGATTTCCATCACAGTGTTCCACACCATGCGGCTTGTTGCTTAAGATCCCCAGATTGCTTCAAGCATAGGACTTGACCTTGCAAGGTGTTGGGTGTCCTTGACTCCCATTGACTTTGATGTGCTGGGTCCTGCAAAGTAATGAGGCCCTTCTTCTCAGTGCTGAGCACCCTCTTCTCCAACTGTTATCAAAGCAATTTGAGTACTTTCAGCACCTTACAGGATAGAACCCTAGTGATTATGGCCTTAATGCACATTGACCAAGTATAATTCAGCTAAATTATGTCTGTTGACAGATTACCCACCTGAGGGCGACCAAGTCAGATGAAATTTCATAGAGGTGGAAAAAAACTGATATAGAACATGACACTGGATACTCTGTGTTCTTTCCTGCAAAACTTTGGGTTGAAATTCAAAGGACACTTTCATTTGCTACTGAATCAGAAGTAGTCCTGAGTTTCTTGGAATGTAATCTGCTATGATACAACCAACATGGCCCCACTTACTGAAAAAAAGCTTGTAGAATCTCTCTCACACATGTGAAAAAAATTGGCACCAATTCAGCAAGGTACTTAAGCACATGCATAACTTTAAGTACCCAAGTATACACATTAGCTTTGACAGGATTGCTTAAAGTTAGGCACATACTTAAGTCTATTGCTGAATCAGGCCTTTTATCATGAAGATAATGAAGAATGAAGCTCTATTGTGCTTGTTGCTGATCTGTGCATGTTAGTATTTCCTTGGTAATGAAATAATTGGGAAAAACTTTGAAAAAATGAATTCACACACAGGAAAATACAGTTAATTAGGACTGTCAATCTGGGGCACAAGGAAACCTTCATTTTTAATTGTTAATCTAGTATTATTCATTTGGCTTCAGCAAATGGCTGGGAATTTGAATTTAGAGAGTTCGTATGCCCTTATTAAAGGATCCTTATAACACTTAGGTGCCTTTGAAATAAGGTGGATAGATCCTTATTCCTTTCTCACTCACACCAGTTTGTATCACAATGGACTGACTTGGCTCTGATCCAGGAGAGTATTTAAGCATGTGCTTCACTTAAAGCAGGATTGTCATTTGCTATGGGGTAGTTGCCTTTCCTCCTCCCTCTCCCCCCTCAGGCTTTTCATAGGTCTATATGCTCCATTACGACTTCCACTTTCTGCCTCCCCAAGACTTTCAGGGTATAACAACATATAATATTCCCTAGGCTGACACAACCTTCCTCAGATGCCCACCCCAGAATTTTTCTGAAATGACACTCCTTTTTTCAGGGACATGAGTAATTCCGTCAATGTCAATGAGACTATTTATATGCCTAAAGTTAAGCAAGTACTTTTTGTTTGCTCCTATATGAGAAGGATGTATATCCACATGTAAACAAATTATTGATGGAAAACTAAGCCAAAGAAATGCTTCATGGTAGCATTTTCTGAAACACTTCCAGTTCCACACACAGGATCACTTAGACATGGAGAACTGCAGGGTCACAGAACGTGGATGAGATGGTGAAGGGAGGAGTTAAGGTTTATTAGGATCTGGGGAACCTTTTGGGAAAGGAGGAGCCTCTAGAGGAAGGATGGGATCCACCTAGATCAAAATGGAACTATATTCAGAGGTTTAGGCTGTATCCCTGAGCGTCTTGGCTAATAGCCATTGATGGACCTATCCTCCATGAATTTATCTAATTCTATTTTAAACCCAGTTGTACTTTTGGCCTTTACAGTATCCCATGGCAACAAGTTCCACAGGTTGAGATGAGTTTTTTAACTAAGGACTGACAGGGTGCAGAGGAGCATACAGTTTGAACAGAGACATCCCTTAGTGGAGGATCTATTACCATGTATTTTCTATATTTAATAAAGAGGAGAGTGTAAAAGTTGATAAAATATAGGTAGGAATTGAAGAGAAACAAAGTCAAATGAAAAAAAAAAGTCCCATTCAATTACATCAGATAATGGCATACAGCTAAATAGTGACAAATGTTATAAGTGCTTGCATACAAATGCTAGAAGTCTAAATACGAAGATGTGGGAAGTTGAGTAGCTGATATTCAATGAGGATATTGATATAATAGGCATCAAAAAAGCTTGAGGGAACAATGATAATCAATGGGGCATAACATTACCAGGGTACAAAAATATATAAGAATGACAAAGTAGTTCATGCTGGTGCGGGAGAGGCACTCTATGTGAAAGAAAGCATAGAGTCAAATATAGTCAAAATCTTAAATTTATCGAACTGTACCATATAATTTTGCATAATAAGAAAATAGCAGTAGGAATGTACTGCCGACCACCTGACCGGGATGGTGAAATGGTTCAGGAGATTAGAGAGGCTATAAGAATAGAAAACACAATAATAATGGGAGATTTCCACTATCACCATATTGACTGGTTACATGTCACCTCAGGATAAGATTCAGAGAGAAAATTTCTAGACACCATAAATGACTGCTTCTTGGAGCAGCTATTCCTGGAACCCACAATGGGAGAGGCAATCCTTGATTCTTGGCTTTTGTAAAGGGAAATCATGCCACACCAATCTGTTAAAGTTCTCTGAAGGGGTCAACAAGCATATGGACAAAGCCAGTCTAGTGGATATAGTGTACTTGGAGTTTCATAAAGCCTTTGACAAGGTCTCTCATCAAAGGCTCTTGAGCAAAGTAAGCAGTCCTGGAATAAGAGGAAAGGTCCTCTCATGTTTCAGGAGCTGGTAAAAATACAGGAAACAAAGAGTGGAAATAAATGGTCAGTTTTCAGAATGGAGAAATAAATAACGGTGTCCCCCAAGGGTCTATATTGGGACCAATACTATTCAACATATTCATAAATGGAAAATGGAGTAAACAGCGAGGTGGCAAAGTTTGAAGACAATACAAAATTACTTAAAATAGCTAAGTCCAAAGCTGACTGTGAAGAATTACAAAGGGATCTCACAAAACTGGGTGACTGGGCAACAAAGCAACAAAATGGCAGATGCAATTCAACGTTGATAAATGCAAAATAAAGCACCACTGAAAAACTTAATCCCAACTGTACATACAAAATGATGGGGTCTAAAGTAGCTGTTACCATTCAAGAAAGACATCTTGAAGTCATTGTTGATAGTTCTCTGAAAACATCTGCTAAATGTGCAGTGGAAGTCAAAAAGCTAACAGAATGTTAGAAACTGTTAGGAAAGGATAGATAAGATGACAGTAAATACCATAATGCCACTATACAAATCCATGGTATGGCCACAGCTTGAATACTGGATGCAGTTCTGGTTGTCCCATCTCAAAAATGATATATTAGAATTGGAAAAGTTACAGAGAAGGGAAGCAAAATGATTAAGGGTATGGAACATCTTCCATGTAAAGAGAGATTAAAAAGATTTGGACTTTTCAGCTTGGAAAAGAGTTGACTAAGGGGGTATATATTAGTAGTCTATAAATTTGAAAGTGAATACAAAAATGTTATCTACTCTTTCATATAATACAAGAACCAGGGATCACCCAATTAAATTAATAGGCAGCAGGTTTAAAACAAACCAAAGGAAGTACTTCATCTCACAATACACAGTCAATCTGTGTAACTCAGTACCAGGGGATGTTGTGGAGGCCAAACTATGACTGAGTTCAAAGAAAAATTAGATATGTTCATAGAGGATAGGTCCATCAATGGCTATTAGCCAAGTTGGTTAGGGATGCAGCCCCATGCCCATAGTGTCCTTTGCTCCTGTATGCTAGAAGCTCAGAGTGGACAAAATGGGATGGATCACTTGATGACTGCCCTGTTCTGTTCATTCCCTCTGAAGCACCAGGCATTGGCCACAGGATACTAGTAGATGGACCATTGGTCTGATCCAGTATGGCTGTTCTGAAAGAAGTTAGTTCCATGATCATTCTTCTCTCTTACAGGGAATAAAAACAACAAAAAGGATGGAAGTTTTTGTTATGGTTTTTTTTCCCTCATGTTTCTTCTTTTACTGTGTGTTTGCAAGGATGTGAGGAATTTACTGTAACAAATGTGATGTCAGTTTATCCAAAGCTTTTTTTTTAGTATTAATAGTGAGGTGGAGGAGAGAGAGGCAAGCCTGAGAATAAAAAAAAAAAGAACATGGGACTTGGACCTTTGTCAAGTCCAGCTAGCTCTGAACTTTACTAAAAAAATCAAGATTCAACACAAAGGTGAGATGATGAAAATCTTAAGTTTTTAGTTTTAAAGATGACTGACAGTATTTGCAAACTGAGGGCCAGGCCAGAATGTGAACCTCACACTCACAGTGGTGAGCAGTTAGTTTTAGGAATAATCCCATTAAAGCCAATAGGACTACTTGTGTAACTACTCATCAGGAGAGCATGCAGTTCACAAAGTGGCCTTTAGAACCCTATGCTCTAATCTGAACATTTTCAAGTAATTTACACATAACCATGTACTTCATTTTATAGTAGGACAATGGCCTTCAGAAAAAAATTAGAAGATATGAGGTTAGGCATAAGGAGGTAACAGAGTCTAGGGTGCTTGGGGTAGGTGTGTGTTTGGAGGGAATGCTGGCTTGTATCCTGGTTTCCTGGGTGGATTCTGCAGTAGGTAGATGCTGAGAAAGAGGAAGTGCTATTTGGTGTGCATCCTGGGATGTCAGATAGTGCTGTTTTTTGCTGGGGTTGAGTGAGTTCAGGGATGTCTCTGAGTACTGGAGTAGATGGGCAGATCCTGTTTGGGAGGAAGCATATATAGCTGAGGAATTAGTGCAGGGGTCAGTAAACTCTGGCACACGGCTCCCCAGGATAAGCACCCTGGTGGGCCAGGCCAGTTTGTTTACCTGCCGTGTCAGCAGGTTCGGCCGACCGCGGCTCCCACTGGCCGCGGTTTCCCGTCCCAGGCCAATGGGGTCAGCAGGAAGCGGCGCAGGCAGGGGATGTGCTGGCCGTGGCTTCCCGCCACCCCTATTGGCCTGGGACGGCAAACCGCGGCCAGTGGGAGCCGTGATAGGCCGAACCTGCCAACGCGGCTGGTAAACAAACTGGCCCAGCCCACCAGGGTGTTTACCCTGACATCCGTGGGCCAGAGGTTGCCGACCCCTGAATTAGTGGCTAGGGACTGTAGATGATAGAGATGTAGCTGAGTTCTCTCTAGAGGGAAGGGGTCAGGGCTGGGTGTCTCTGTGGCCTTGGATCTGGCTAGGAGGCAGGGGCTCCTGCTAGGTCTTTGGAGCAAAGTTTTGGTTTGGGAGCTGGTAGGAAGAGAGCTTCATTAGATGGGCAGGGTGTTGGTCTTGGGTCTGACTAGGGCATCCTGGAGCTAGTACTGAGCCTTCTTGCCTTATGTCCCCCAACCCAACTAGCCTCACAGCTGCAATACCACTCCACATCCCATCTGTCAGCCGAACTTCCTAGCACTCACAAAGTGGAGCTCTCCAGCTAACCAGAAAATAGCATGCAGTCCCCTCAATGCCCTTGGCTGGTCCTACCTTCTCTTTATGTCTTATTGGTTACTAACACAGATGTTCTTCTCAGTACTAGCGTTGTATATTTGTGGATTATCTTTGCATGAAGAGGGGAATTCGCTTTTTGGGGACATTAACAATGTGTATAACAGATTGTCTTCTTCCCATTACAGATTCCCCAGTCAGTTATCCATTAACTATTCATTGAGTAAATATATAGCTCTTGACTCTATATACCAGGAGTCGGCAACCTTTCAGAAGTGGAGTGCTGAGTCTTTATTTATTCACTCTAATTTAAGGTTTTGCGTGCCAGTCATACATTTTAACATTTTTAGAAGATCTCTTTCTATAAGTCTATAATATATAACTAAACTATTGTTGTATGTAAAGTAAATAAGGTTTTAAAAATGTTTAAGCAACTCCATTTAAAATTAAATTAAAGTGAAGAGCCCTCTGGACTGGTGGCCAGGACTCGGGCAGTGTGAGTGCCACTGAAAATCAGCTCATGTGCCGCCTTTGGCATGCGTGCCATAGGTTGCCTACCCCTGCTATATACCATACTGTAACAATTTCTAAATGGTGGTTATTACTGTAAGTTTAAGATCCACATTTCATAATGTCCTTGTTTTGTACTTATCATTAGCTTGTTTAAATCTATTACAAATTGTTGTGTAAGTATTTCTGTTCTATAAAAATGCATTAGGAAAACAATAAGATTAGATAGTTAAGCACCAAAAAGTCAAGAAGTGCCAAAAGTAAAGAATGATTGTACAACCTGTGCTTAATGCTCTTTATATCTATGCATGATGATACACACTTCAATTTCATGATCACATCCTTTTGTTTTGGTAAATTCCTTGCCTCATTCATTGCACATGTTAGACAATGCATAGCAAAACAGGAAGATATGCAACATTTATTTTTCTGCAACTTATTAGAATGGAAGAGAAAAATGGCATTGAAGATGAAGTGCTATCAACCCACAATAAATAATTAGCTTTTCTATGGATATTCAGTTACACTTATTTTTAAATATACCTTATTAAATTATCTGTAAATATATAACCATAGTCTGACTGCTAAGGATAAAAATAATGTAGTAATGTTTTACACATTATACTATTTTTCCTTAACATTTTAACTATGGCCCCCTGCTTCATTTACTGTGCACCATTTAAACTGTGCTCTGAATAAGGTAGGACCTTTTAACTATTATTCATATTACCATATGATGTAGGAGTCTTAGTCATGGACGAGGACTGCATAGTGCTAGGTGTTGTACAAACAGAGAAGGAAAAAGGAGACTATAATTCTAATATTTGCAGTGTCATTAAATACTCCAAGTGGGGCTGACCAAAAATAATTTTTATGTTGAGAAAAGTAATACTTTTTTTATTTTTATCTAAGTGCAGAATCTTTAAGGGATGTCTGTTTTTTATTCTGCCATATAAACCACTTAAATTATTCTTGGTTTAGTAAAAAAACATTGATTTCAATCTATAAGGAAACAGAATTTGATAAAGAATGAAAGTATATTCATTTTTAACAAAGCATTGCTCCCGTGAAGGATACAGGAAGACTAGTCCCTCTCTTCAGGTTTGCCTGTATCTGTTGAATCAGCAATTCAGTATTTATCTTTTGCATTTTTAAATGTCAGCTGCACCTTTAAGGCTGTATTATCTTTTCTAAAGATTCTCTCTACAAATTAGGGGGAGGGGGAGGAGGAGGAGATGATGTGCACCAGAGACCTCTAAAACCTGGAAAAATATTTTCAAAATTACCATTATAATGGGACTTATAATAGTTCAAGACTCCCTCTAGCCTCAGTCATACATTTATGAGGTCATCGTGTAAGAATTTGCTTGCTCTCTATATTAAATAAACATGAATATTTTCTTTCTTTTATAATACTAACAAAATGTTTTCTACTTATGTGTCAGCATTTGGCTTATGGAGTGGATAGACATTCTTCTATCCCCAGAGTGTTGAGAGTACTAGAGTGCCATAGTCCCTATCTTTAGGCAGAATCCTCAATGCAAGAAAAAAGCCTGTGCCATGTTAGCATCTCTTAGGTCAGGGCTGACATCTTCTCCAAAGTTCATATGTGACCTTAGCACTGCTGTTGGATGCCACATTTGGATTTTCCTCCTTTGAAAATAAAATCTCCATTGTCTCCCGGGGAAGACAATCAGCACATGTTCACCAATACCAACAGCTAAATTATAATGGGAGGCTAACCAGCGTTCTGTTTATTTAAGAGTGAGAGGCAAAAAATAAAAAAAAAACATCAGGTAGTCTTATTTGTGTGTGACAAAACTGAAGCAACTGCGCCATTTATGAGCCAGAAAAATAACTTACAACATTTAAAATGAAGTTACCACTATCCCATGTCATAGTCCATTTTTGTACCTGTCACTAAGTTCCTTGCCTTTCCCCCAGTTTTTAACAAGCTCCCCTAGTCTGAGCAGTGTCCTCTCATCTCCCTAAATTGGAAAGTTTTACATACATCTCTCTTAATATCATCTTTTCCCTTCTGTTCTTACAGGTTCATTGCAGACCTGTCTCGAAACCACATTCCTGAGGCGTGTAAAGCTTCTTCATTTTGCCCTTTCTTCAGAGAGTCATCATATAAAGAGAACTTATTTCTGCTTACTGGCTCACTATGCCTCTACCCCTCCCTCCAACTTGCCTTTTCTCAAAAAAGCATATGCAATACTAAGTCTGCAATACCCAGGAAGGACAATAAGTATTAGCAGAAAATGGTACTGGAAACACAAGCCTGGAGAAAAAGCAGGATCTCATGATTTATATTGAGTTCATATAAAACTAATGAAAAAGAGTGTATACAGACCAATAAACTTCCCCAGTACATAAGAACATAAGAATGGCCATACTGAGTCAGACCAAAGGTCCATCCAGCCCAGTATCCTGTCTACCAACAGTGACCACTGCCAGAAGGAGTGAACCTATCAGGTAATGATCAAGTGATCTCTCTCTTGCCATCCATCTCCACCCTCTGACAAACAGAGGCTAGGGACACCATTTCTTACCCATCTTAGCTACCTCCATGAATTTATCTAGTTTTCTTTTAAACCCTGCTGTAGTCCTAGCCCAGGGATCAGCAACCTTTGGCATGCTGCTCACCAGGGTAAGCACCCAGGCGGGCCAGGCCGGTTTGTTTACCTGCCGCGTCTGCAGGTTTGGCCAATCGCGGCTCCCACTGGCCGTGGTTCACCGCTCCAGGCCAATGGAGGCTGCAGGAAGTGGCAGCCAGCACATCCCTTGGCCTGCGCTGCTTCCCGCAGCCCCCATTGGCCTGGAGCAGCGAACCACAGCCAGTAGGAACCACGGTCGGCCGAATCTGTGGACACGGCAGGTAAACAAACTGCCCCAGCCCGCCGGGGTGCTTACCTTTGTGTGTCGTGTGCCAAAGGTTGCCAATTCCTGTCCTAGCCTTCACAACCTTGTCAGGCAAGGATTTCCACAGGCTGACTGTACACTGTCTGAAGAAGAACTTCCTTTTGTTTGTTTTAAACCTGTTGCCCATTAATTTCATTTGGTGCCCCTTAGTTCTTATATTATAGGAGCAAGTAAATAACTTTTCCTTATTCACTTTCGCCACACCATTCATGATTTTATATCCCTCTATCATATTCCCCCTTAGTCTCCTCTTTTCCAAGCTGAAAAGTCCTAGCCTCTTTAATCTCTCCTCAAAACCAAAATAGTCTGCTGGACAACTGAGTGCTTGAAATAACTTATTTCTTCCTTTATACCAATCTGTTTATCACCCCTACCCTGAGACTAAGCAAGGAAGAAAGCTCTCTACTAAAAAAACTTTTTCCAAGTCACTTTCTGCCAGGGCAAGCCAATGGCAGTTACTTTTGGTCCTCCCTTCTCTACATATATATGAGAAAGGAGTATCAAACAGTAAGCCCCCCAATCTCTGGTAAAGGAAAGGAATAATTTCTCCTCAAACCTTTGATTATTATCTTTTTAAAAAAACAACTACATGTGGCAAATTTTTTATGAGGAACAAGAGGCTTTTCCTGTTTTAAGTGTGATAATATACTGTATTTTGTTTTGTTTTTAAAGGAAAACTTGAAAAACTGTCTTCTACACTTTAAGGATCCAGAGTTCTGAAGGATTGACTAGTGGGCCAGAACAAATGTGAATCAGAGAAGGTACCACCTACCACACTAGACTCCTAATCAGAACCTCAGGCGGCTACCATAAATATACATATTAAAGTAGTAATAAGAATGGTAATAGTAGCAACCTACAGACATTCCTCTACTAATCAGCAATATTCACTCAACTGGAACAAAATAGTTTCTTCTAGCAAACCCCGTCAGGCAAAAAAATGAGTACAGATATAGGCCTTGACCCATGTCTTGAAAATTAACAGATTCTGGTTCTGTCACAGAAGCAGAGGTTATGAATTGCAGAGTTGATGGCCCACTTCTGAGAATATCTGTCATTCTTCCCCCTTCAACTGACATTCAGAGACTTTCCAACATGATCTCAACCACTGGAATGGCATGTTCTCAGGGTTCTTCTAACTATAGTAAAGATGGGCCATCATCAAAAAATAGTTCAGCTGTTTGTCCAGTGCTTATTCACATTATTCAGAGCTTTGGAATCTGCAAGATTTAGTTGTTAACCCTGTAAGAAAATGCTTTTGGTAGAACTTGAAATCTTCAAGGATATCCCTTTTCTCCAGTTTTGGTTCCCAGTACAACTGGAAACCATTAGTGCAGAAGTTGACAGGAAGGAAAAATAGTGGAGGGAGAACTGGTCATGAAAAAATACAAAAGTGGAAATGTGCTTATTGTTTCCTCAGACTAGTTCACAAATTCCTATTTGGTGTTTGTGAGTGGGAGGAATTGATTTGCTATCAACCAGAAAAATTGTATGATTGCACATCAGCCTGAAATGTTTTTTTCCAACTTTCCTTAATAATTGTGTAACGTGTTCCCATGAAAAGTCTAACATTGTTGCATTATGGTGCAAGACTATTTAAGATGAGCTATGAACAATTATGAGCCTTGCTAAATCAGTTTAACGTAGCTAAATTCCTAAGTTTCTTTCCAATCATGTGACAAAAGTACTGAATGCTGATCTACTATTATAAGTTGACGTCTTTTGTAACAAAATTGTTGTTTTACCAATCCTGCATTTTTGTAATCTTTTACAGTTTAACAGAAGAAAATCACTCTTACCTTGAAAACTATTTACATTTTAAATGCAGACCATTGTCTAGTTGTATTAGTTTCAGAAAAAAATCCTCCCTTTCATTAAGAATCTACTGAAATGTAATACATCTTAAAATAGACAAAGTGAGGCTGTTCACAATATATGTAATATACAATGAAAACATAAAAGTCTCAGTATTAAGGCACTAAAACTAGAACAGGTGTAAGTAGATTGTCTCATTATCCCATATTTGATTATAACTATCTTCACTCAAAGCACTGAGAATTGCTACATTTGCATATCTATGGTGGAAATAGCATAGCTACCAGGGTAACACAGCTCTCTTTTAACTGGTTCAACATTCATTTTTTAAGGGATCAGACTTATGATTTTGTAGTTTACAGTATGAACTCTTATATCCTTATCACAAATATCTGCAATGTGCCCAGGTGATTTAGTTATTATCTATTTGCTGCAACTTTCTGTAAACTACCAAAGAATGGATATTGTTTATTATGCATTATTTTGTTACCATAGCAATAGACGGGAGTTCTCCCAATCACAGGCCATCAACTTGCTATTAGCAAAGTTAACCAAAGAAATGGGGCAGACACTCAGGACCACTACCATTGCAACTGAGCTAACATGCAGTTACTAAGGGGCCCAGTTTAACACCCTTTCTCCTTCTGAGTAGCATGTTAGGCCTGGTCTACACTACGCGTTTAAACTGATTTTAGCAGCGTTAAACCGATTTAACGCTGCACCTGTCCACACAATGAGGCCCTTTATATCGATATAAAGGGCTCTTTAAACTGGTTTCTGTACTCCTCCCCGACGAGAGGAGTAGCGCTGAAATCGGTATTACCATATTGTATTAGGGTTAGTGTGGCTGCAAATCGACGGTATTGGCCTCCGGACGGTATCCCACAGTGCACCATTGTGACCACTCTGGACAGCAATCTGAACTCGGATGCACTGGAAAAGCCCCGCGAACTTTTGAATTTCATTTCCTGTTTGCCCAGCGTGGAGCTCTGATCAGCACAGGTGGCGATGCAGTCCCAAATCCAAAAAGAGCTCCAGCATGGACCGTATGGGAGATACTGGATCTGATCGCTGTATGGGGAGGCAAATCTGTTCTATCACAGCTCCGTTACAGAAGATGAAATGACAAAGAACTTGAAAAAATCTCCAGAGGCCACAGCAGGGTCTCAGCACAGTGCTGCATGACAAGCGTAACGGAAAGCCAAAGAATCAAATGGACACTCATGGAGGGAGGGAGGGGGTACTGAGGACTCCAGCTATCCCACAGTCCCCGCAGTCTCCGAAAAGCATTTGCATTCTTGGCTGGGCTCCAAGTGCCTGAAGGGTTAAAAACATTTTCCCGGGTGCTTCAGGGTGTATGTCGTCAATTTACACCCTTCACCCCCCCCAAAAGAAAAGGGAAAAAAATCGTTTCTCGCCTTTTTTCAATGTCACCCTATGTCTACTGCATGCTGCTGGTACACGGGGTGCTGGAGAGCTAAACAGCAGCATCCTCTCCCCTCTCCCCGGTGGCAGACGGTACAGTACAGTAGGACTGGTATCCATTCTCGTCATCAGCCAGTGAGTGCTCCTGGCTGGCCTCAGGTGAGGCTGGCCGGGGGCACCTGGGTAAAAATAGGAATGATTCCCAGTCATTCCCAGTAGATGGTACAGAACGGCTGATAACCATCCTCATCATAGCAACTGGGGGCTGAGCTTCATCAGCCCCCTCCCTTTCATGTGTAAAAAAAAGCTTCTGTACTGCCTGGACTATCATAGCAGCGGGATGCTGGGCTCCTCTCCCCCACACCGCTTAATGTCCTGCCTGGACTATCATAGCAGCTGGAGGCTGCCTTCCCCTCATTTTATCTCACTAAAAAGTCACTGTTTCTTATTCCTGCATTCTTAATTACTTCATGACACAAATGGGGGGGACACTGCCATGCTAGCCCAGGAAGGTTGGGGAAGGAGGGAAGCAACGGGTGGGGTTGTTGCAGGGGCACCCCCCGTGAATAGCATGCAGCTCATCATTTCTGCGAGGTCTGACACGGAGCAGCTGTGCTCTCTGGTTCTCTGATACACTGTTTCTCTAGTACACTAGCCCCATGTTCTAGGCAGGACTGATTTTATTTTTAGATACCATAAAGGAGGGATTGACTCAGGGAGTCATTCCCATTTTTGTCTTTGAGCCCCCGGCCGACCTCAGCCAGGGGCACCCATGACAACAGCAGACAGTACAGAACGACAGATAACCGTCATCTCATTGCCAATTTACAATGGCAGCAGACGGTACAGAATGACTGATAACCGTCTCTGCTATCATGCAAAAGTAAATGAATGCTGCTATGTAGTGCTGCTGTATCGCCTCTATCAGCGGCATCCAGTACACATACGGTGACAATAACAAAAGGCAAAACAGGCTCTATGTTTGCCATGCTATGGCGTCTGCCAGGGTAATCCAGGGAAAAAGGGCACGAAATGATTGTCTGCTGTTGCTTTCCCGGAGGAAGGAGTGACTGACAACATTTACCCAGAATCACCCGCGACAATGATTTTTGCCCCATCAGGCACTGGGATCTCAACCCAGAATTCCAAGGGGGGAGGGACTGCAGGAACTATGGGATAGCTACGGAATAGCTACCCACAGTGCAATGCTCCAGAAATCGACGCTAGCCTCGGACCATGGACACACACCGCCGAATTAATGTGCTTAGTGTGGCCGCGTGCACTCGACTTTATACAATCTGTTTTACAAAACCGGATTATGTAAAATCGGAATAATCCCATAGTGTAGACGTACCCTTAGAGACAGACTTTTAAAGATATAAGGTGCCTATTTGCATTTAAAAATCTGTCCCTTACTCCAAAAGTAATCAACAGGTCCATTCATAAAAGAGGGTACTATTCACTGAGAGTAGAGATGGCAGAATTGCCCCCTAAATTGTTATTGTATCTTGAATTTCAGAACTTTGCATGCTCTGTAAGGGACTGTGTCTTATGATGTGCACAGCTAGAGAATGAATGGAATTTGAAGTTAGAGAAGTGGGCCCTGGTTCTTCAAATGCTTCAATGCTATATGAAGTAAATGAGATGTTAAACCCTTAGCAAGATAAATACTGCATATCTTCGTGAAAACATTGATGCTAACTGACCTTGAAAGTACTGCTTTATAATCAGGAGTACAAACAAAAATCTACTCTAAGTACAGCACACCATGATATTATTTGTGTCAGAATTTTTCTTCTTAAAGTATAACAGCACAGATGGAAGTTTATCTCTCATCTTTCATACAGCACAAACTGTGAGTTTCTCTCTTTGTAGCAGTACAAACTTTGTGCAGCAGCACAAACTGCGAATCTCTTTTCACTTTTTTTTGCAGCTGCACATAATATGTAAAAATCATGCTGTGAAGAAGAATATAAGTCAATGATTGACATATTCTATAGAACTATCTGTTCCTGGATGGAAGGGTACTTAAATCCCCAGATGTGCTCTAGCAAATGAGTGTTTCATCATATATGACTAGCACTTTTCAGAGACGATCTTGGTTTGAATACAGTGATCCAGTCTCTTCTACAGGGTTTACAATGACAATTATCCATTAGTATTTTCAGTGGCAAGGACAAAGTGTAACATCTTTAATGATAACTTACAAAAGTCTAGAATGATTATGTAGAGCACTTTGGGCAAGAAGGAAAAAAAGATCTCTAGATAAATAAATACACTTATCTTTGTTTATTAATTAATATTAGTTCACCAGGGCGGCAGACAGACTCCTCCACGTGCCAGAACTTCATGGCTCTAATTTTCAGAAAGTTGAATGCATGCAGCTCTAGATATACACAGGGACGGCTGTAGGAATTTGGCCGCCCCAAGCAGTCATGCCTGCGGGAGGTGCACCAGAGCCGCGGGACCAGCAGACCTCCTGCACGCATGACTGCAGAGGGTCCGCTGGTCCCGCGGCTCCAGTGGACCTTCGCAGGTGCGGAGGGTTCGCTGGTCCGCGGCTCCGGTGGAGCATCCGCAGTCATGCCTGCGGGAGGTCCACCCGAGCCGTGGGACCAGCGATCCGTCCGCAGTCATGCCTGCGGCAGGTCCGGTCATCCCGCAGCTCTGGTGGACCTCCCGCAGGCATGACTGCGGAAGGTCCGCCGGAGCCGGCTGCCACCCTACCGGAAAAATGCCGCCCCAAGCGCACGCTTGGCGCGCTGGGGTCTGGAGCCGGCCCTGGATATGCATGTGCAAGTGAGTGTGTGAAAAGAAGGTATGCACAGATATTTTTAGAGGGGTTGTTTAGACATGTACAAACCATATGCACATCTACAGATGGACATGCATGAATGACAAGGCCAATTCAGTCAGGGTGGATGTGGTCCACTCCCAATAACTGATGAGGAGATGTCAATACCAAGAGAGGGAAAATTGCTTTTGTAGTGAGCCAGCCATTCCCAGTCCCTATTCAAGCCCAAATTAAAGGTGTTAAGTTTGCAAATGAATTGTAGCTCTGCAGTTTCTCTTTGAAGTCTGATTTTTTTTTTTTTACTTTTAAATCTATTATAGAATGTCCAGGGAGATTGAAGTGTTCTCCTATTGGCTTTTGTGTGTTACCATTCCTGATCTCTAATTTGTGTCAATTTATTCTTTTCACTGGTTCTCCACTTGTAAGGTAACTTCCTTCTCTTCATGTGCCAGTGTAAATATATGCCCGAATCTGTAATTTTCACTCCATGCAACTGAAGAAGTGTTTTTGTGGGTACAGACTAACACAGCTACTCCTCTGATACTTGATCTACATGAGCTGATGTATCCCCTGGAAGACCTATGCATACCCATGGTTGATAACCACTGCTATATAGTACCCAGGTTGAAGTTCTAATTCCATTTTCATCTTCTGCCACTCAAAAGAAGTGGTGGCTGAAGCAAGCTATATATAGACACCCATTCAAACTTGCATACACACTTGAGTTTGGAGGAGAGTGCTCAACAAGAGAGATTTAGGTGGTGGAGGTGGGAGAAGAGAGGAGAAAGACAGCAATCAGAGGTAAAGGCACAAATGATGATCCTATTTGTGAGTTGAGGCAGATGAGAGGAAGGTACAGGAGACACTTGCACCCTCTAAATAAAATGTATAGGCCACTGAGCTCTCTGGGCATATCAGAAGAACAGGTGCTCCAGAGCCACAGATTAGACAAGCAAATCATCCATCACCTCTATGCAGAGCTAAAAGGGGTCTGTGTATGCTGCCGGGGCATGGGTGGCCTACCTAGTGGGTGGAGCAGGACTTTGCCTGGTGGTTGCAGTGGCAGTTTGGAGAAAAGGCAGATGCAGGTACAGGAGTCAGGCACCAGGCCAAGGGTGAAACTAGAGTCAGGGTTGAGGAGCGAAGCCAAAGGTCAGAACAGAAGTCAGAATCAGGAGCAGGGCAGGGAGGCAAAGACTGGATTGGAGCAGACAGGAGTCAAGGCTGGAATGGGACTAGAATGAGGAATGGAAGCAGACTGGAGGATGGTAGGAACAATGGCTGGAGTAAGTGGCTGGAAGCTGGAGCAGGGCAAGCTTAGCTGTGAGTGCGGTCCACATAGACCAGCTGTTGTGTGGCTGCCACTGCAAGGCTCAGGTAGTAGGCTACTGTCACCCTTTCCCAATCAGGAGACTTATTAACCCAGCTGATCTTGCTGGGTTGCCTAGCAACCAGGCTGGAAATCAGCGGTGGTCCTGGCAGCCTGGAAACTTGATAGGCTCAGTCCAGAGATTTACATGTCCTCTTATCTTCCTCTAGAACTGCTTTTTCCTCCTCTCTGGCTATATCAAGTTTCAAATCTAGTAGACTTGTCTTCTGTTTAATGCTCATCCACTCAAGATTTTGCTATGAAACCTCTCTCTGATGAATAATATGGGCCTTGGTAAAACCCAGATTTTTTTACAGTACATCTGTTGTTTCAGGTCCTCTGTAGGTTCCCACAGGGAGTTTTACCACTGCAGCTTTTGAATGCGCCCTTCATTGTCTTTAGGTGTGGTTGTGACACTATGAGTATCACAACTATCCCTAAATATATTATCAAAATATACTACAAAAACAGATGAATAACAGAGATTGATGTGCTAAAAAGAGCCTAAGATCAATTTTTGATTTGTTATGACTTAAGTATTTGTAACTACAGTGTTTAAACTTGGTTACTAATTGAGTAATTTAATTCAAATAATCTGTGGTTATAATGTAACAATTGCTACTAACTAGTACAAAGATAGTGAGATTCAATCACTAAAGAAAGAATGGGACATTACACATATCAACTACATTTTCCATGTGTGAAAAGTTAGAGTTAAAGTCTATGCAATATTCTCTTTCTATGAGTGAAATACAGTATATTCCATTTCAGGGTGCTACATAAGCTCCACTTAAGCCCTCTGATCTGTAGAATGCTTTACTCTCAGTTATAAAGAGGAAGGAAGCTTTGCTTAAAGGCTCTTGGAGTACGTCTACACTACCCGCCAGATCGATGGGTAGCGATCGATCTATCGGGGGTCGTTTTATCATGTGTAGTGTAGACGCGATAAATCGATCCCTGATCACTCTTCCATCGACTGCTGAACTCCAGTTCGGTGAGAGGCGGAAGCAAAGTCGACGGGGGAGTGGCAGCCATTGATCCCGTGCCGCGAGGACGCGAAGTAAGTGATTCTAAGTCGATCTAAAATACGTCGACTTCAGCTACGCTATTCTCGCAGGGGAGATAAAGCTCATGAGTGACATCCGTGCACTTTTCTGCACCTGCTGGGAAGAAAGCCACATACCCCATTTTCAGAGTCAACAATATTATAAGACACACTCTTATTGTGGATACATAAGTAGAGTGTAATAGTCCATCACACAGGAAAACCTGCCAGAATTAATTGTGCTGCATGAGTAAAGAAGGTCAGAGACAAGCTGTTCACATTTGTCAGCAATTTGCAGAGAGTGGGAATCTTTACCCGAGATGAAATGCATAAAATGTATAGAGATAGATATAAGAACATACAAACAGCCAATGGCCCATCTAGCCCAGTGTCCTATCTTCCAACAATGGATGGTAGCAGATGCTTCAGAAGGAATGAAGAGAACAGAACAATTAGTGAGTGATCCAGCCCTTGTCGTACAGTCCCAGCTTCTGGCAGTCAGAGGCAGAGGCGGCTCTAGTAATTTTGCTGCCCCAAGCACGGCGGCACGCCGCGGGGGGTGCTCTGGCAGTCGCCAGTCCCGCGGCTCCAGTGGACCTCCTGCAGATGTGCCTGCGGAGGGTCCGCTGGTCCCGCGGCTCAGGTGGAGCATCGGCAGGCATGCTTGTGGGAGGTCCACCGGAGCCACGGGACCAGCGGACCCTCCACAGGCATGCCTGCGGCAGGTCCACCGGAGCTGCCTGCCGCCCTCCCGGCGACAGGCAGAGCGCCCCCCGCGGCATGCCGCCCCAAGCGCGCGCTTGGCACACTGGGGTCTGGAGCCGGCCCAGGTCAGAGGTTTAGGGAGATCCAGAGCATGGGGTTGAGTCCCTGATCATCTTTGATGGACATATCCTCCATTAACTTAGATAAATTCTTTTTTAACTTAGCTATAGTTTTGGTCTTCAAACTATCAGTAGATATACATACATTTAAAGGCAGAATAATCCTATCTGACTTCCCAGCAAATGAAACACATGGGGTAACGTGCCCTTATGTGGTATTCCCATATTAAACAGGGAGCAGACTCTCAGCTGGTGTAAATTGTCTTATGTGGTTCTACACTGTTTTACAGCAGATGAAGATTTGGGCTGAAATATCCAATGATTTACTTGTCCAGTTTTACTACAAATATCTGGGAGAATAAAATAATTTCAGATCCTTTATCAAATCTTCTGGCCACTCCCATTCTCCTATCAGGCCACCCTCTCTCAGCAATCTCTGCTTCTGCCTCCATACTCATTTGATACTTTCCTGGCTCATCCTCCTCTCTGAGACTCTCCAAGGCCTGATGATGATTTCTTCTTAGACAAATTGAGTCTTCAGTATCACATTACTCCTTAATGCTCCCCAAATTTGGCCAATTCTCTCCATTTCCAGAAGCTGCCCAAACTTCTCATATGCTCCCTATTACAGACACCTGAGAACAAGTCATTTTGTTCAGAACACTGATATGTGTCACAGTCAGAGAGGTCAGACATATACTGCATTGCAACATAAATCAGATGCTTAACACAACTGATATTAACAACAAGGAAGAAGGATCTCAATCCAGACTAGGGAAAGAACAGTTTAAAGACTACTTAGATAAATTAGATGTAATCAATTCAACAAGGCCTGATGAAATTCACCCTAGAATACTGAAGGAAGATAAAACAATCTCTGAAATATTAGTGATCATTTTTGTGACCTCATGGAGGATGGGTGAGGAGCCCAAAGGAGTGGAGAAGGGCAAACATAGTACCTATCATTCAAAAGGGGGCCAAAGAGAACCTGGGGAACTACTGACTAATCCACATGGAAGGATACTGGAACAAGTAACAGATAATTACACATTCAATTTCTAAGCACCTAGAGTACAATAGAGTGATAAATAATAGCCAACATAGATTTCTCAAGAACACATCATGCCACACGAACCTAATTTCCTTCTTTGACAGAGTTATCAGCCTAGAGGATAAGGGGGAAAAACAGTAGATGTGATACATCTGGAATTTAGTAAGGCTTTTGACACTGTCTCCCATGACATTTTCATAACAAACCTAGGGAAATATGGTCTAGGTGAAATTACTATCAGTTGGCTGAAAGACCATACTCAAAGAGGAGTTATTAATGGTTTGCTGTAAACTAGGAGGACATGTCAAGTGGGATCCCACAGGGGTCTATCTTGGGTCCAGTTCTAGTCAATATTTTCATTAATTATTTGGATGTTGGAGTGGAGAGCATGCTATAAATTCTGGAGATGACACCAAGCTGAGAGGAGTACTAAGCACTTTGGATGACAGAATTAGAATTCAGAATGATCCTGATTAACAGTAGAATTGGTCTGAAACCAGTAAGATGGAATTCAATAAAGACAAGTAAGAAGTAATATGCATAGGAAGGAAAACAAATCAAATATACAACTACAAAATGGGAAATAACTGGCTAGCCAGCAATACTGCAGAAAAGGATGTAGGGGCTATAGTGGATCACAAAGTGAATACGATTCAACAGTGTGATGCTAAAGCAAAAAAGGCACATGTAATTCTATTAATGGAAGTGTTGTAAGTAAGACATTGAAGGTAATTATCCCAGTCTACTTGGCACTGTCAAGGCCTCATCTAGAGTAGTGTGTCCTGTTTGGGGCATGACACTTTAAAAGGATATGAACAAATTGGAGACAGTCCAGAGGTGAGCAACAAAAATATTTAGAGGTTTAGAAAACATTTCCCGTGAGTAAAGGTTGAAAAAGCTGGACATGTTAATCTAAAGAAGACTGAAGGGGGATCTGATAAGTCTTCAAATATATAAAAGGTTGTTACAAAGAAGACTGTCATCAATTGTCCTTATGTCTGCCAACGGTAGGGCAAGATGTAATCAGCTTAGTTTTCAGCAGGGGAGATTCAGGTTAGATATGAGGAAATACTTTCTAACAATAATGATAGTTAAGTACTGGAATAGGTTACCACGGGAGGCTATGGAATCCCTGTCACTGGAGGTTGTTAAGAATAGGTTAGAGAAACCTGTCAGGGATTGGGTCTAGGTATATGTGGACCTGCCTCAGCATAGGGGCTAGACTGGATGACCTCTTGAGGTTCTTTCCAGTCCTGCATTTCTATGCTTCTATAAATCCAGATTTCACAAGCAGATGTGCCTATTGCACACTGGCTTGCAGTTAGGTTGTTATGCAGGGGAAAATATAGTCCTGGCTGAGCTCCCTCTTGTGATTGGACTTTAAGCTTCTGTATTGGAGCCAACCTCTGGATCCCAGATGCTTCTAAGTCTACTGGGTCTGAGCAGCATCCAGTTATGTGGACCACGGTGTCCCACATCTCAAGAATGGGTACTAGACATGAGATCTGCACCCCACCCTCATGGTACTCTGGTTTACAGTTTAACTTTTTGGGGACTACATAACAGGTAAAACAAGGAACACACTGACTTTTCAAAGGAACTACTAAAATCATACACATTTTACTCACAGAAAAAGCACAGGAATTACAAGATCTAAGCAAAATTAACACCTGCACACAAAACCTCTCTCTCCAGGAATCTCACCTCTCTGAGAGCGTCTTATGTTTTGGTTAGTGCCCTTTTAGGAAACCTACCTGAACATCACTCCCCCTGCTCAGTATTCCTGTTGTCAACTGATGGATGGCTGGTCAGAAAGAGACCAGGCTTGCGAAGGGCCAGCCCTTAAATAGAGTTCTGGAATTACCCTCTGTAAGGTAATTACCTCCCCCAAGCTGTTTCAAAACCTTTGGCAGATGAGCAGTTGCTTAACTCCTGCTCCAGTCTCCCTGGGGTCCAGTACCAGTCTATTTTTTCTACATTGGAGCTATCTGAATACAGGACATCTAAGCTGAGGACTCTTGATGCCTTTCCCACAGTTTGCTATTGTTCCAGGTGTTAAGATTTCTCCTAATATCTCCTGGGTGTCCGGCAGGGACTAGGACATGGGTAGTCATGCCTAGTGGGTAGAGACAGGCATCAGAGCTGGGTTACCTGGAGTGAGGTAAGACTGAGGGCAGACCAGGAGCACAGCCAGGAACACACAAGTACTATTCTCAGCGACAGGCAAATGCACTAAACAGCCAGTGAACTACTGCTGCTGCTGAACTTAAGAGCAAGCCTGCTAGTTTCCTCAGCTGATCAAGTGGGGCATTCTGTCAGGCAGTCTAGCTGATGGAGCCCAGCTGTGCTCATTAGGCTGTCAGGAGACTGAGTAGGTTCAGCTGCAGGGCTTTATTCCAACAATGTCTCAGCACAAAGAGGAAGCTTCAGTTCAAAAGTGAAAGCTTTTGCACAGTTTACAGTCAAAATTGTATTCATAAAATAGATTGGAGCCTGCAGATATAGTCAAATACCAACCCATCACAATGCCTTTTCCAAATATGTAATCTGCGCCACTGGCATAAACAGGAAAATTCTTCCTGAGTTTATCCACAAACCTACTCTCCACATTTGGGGGTTGACCCATCACCTTTTGAAGTAAATGGACAGACTTGCCCTGATTACAGCTGTGGAGCAAGGTGTTGCTCAGTGTGAATACAGGTGTTAGAGCAGGGATCAGCAACCTTTGGCATGCAGCCCATCAGCGAAATCCACTGGCAGGCCAGGACGGTATGATTACCTGCAGTGTCCACAGGCTGGGCCGATCGCAGCTCCCACTGGCCGTGGTTCGCTGTTCCAGGCCAATGGGGGCAGTGGGAAATGGCGTGGGCCAAGGGATGTGCTGGCCGCCGCTTCCCGCAGCCCCCATTGGCCTGGAACGGCGAACCACGGCCAGTGGGAGCTGCGATCAGCCGAACCTGCAGACACTGCAGGTAAAAAAACCGTCCCGGCCCGCCAGCAGATTTCCCTTTCAAAAAGATGCCAAAGGTTGCCGATCCCTGTGTTAGAGTCTGGCCCTTTGCTTGTATGCTGAATCCGTTTCCTGCATCTTTCAATGTCTTATTTTATTCGAGTCTCCAGGGCAGGCACTGTGAGACTGATTTAAAGCTTATAAAACTCAGTGGAAATATTCCTATTAATTTCAATGGGCTACTGATAAAGTCTCATGTCCTACTCATGTCTTAAAGTGCCTAGAAATTATTGCAATACAAGACAATAAATAAATTAATGTTTTCCCCATTATGTCATCTTTTGGTTCCCACAGATGTGATGTCTCCAGACATTGTCCCTCAAGTGGTGCACCTTCTCCTTCCCTTCCTATCTCCAGTAGGGCTGTAATTCTAGGATCAATGGCTGAGTCCATTACGGTAAAATTCTGTTAATCTGAATGTTTTGTATTTCACCGTATTTATATATCATAGAGAGAGTTATGTTTGGACTGCAGACCAAAGCAACGGTTTCACTGTTTAAAATGTTAGTTAAAAATTAGAAAGTATCCTCCAGAGATTATCTAGAAGAATTGCCTTTCTTTTTGAAAGTTCAATTTGAGGTTTAAATAGATTGACAGTGCCCTTTAAACCAAGGTAAATAGCTCTTGAGTTAGCATAAGACGCTGGAGAATTACAACCACTAGGCCAATTATTTATACAGTCTTCCAAGAGTCTTGTGACAGATATTTATATCAATATCTACAGGGTCAGCTTTGTATCACTTTATAGCTTCTAGAGGAAGCATTACAGATTTTACAGTATAACATTTTAGTCCCTCGCAAATCCTGTAGGACAATGTTGCATGTGATTTAGGTTTATAGGATTACTTTACAGTCATCTAGAAATTCTTTTAATCCATCAGAAAATCCTATAGGATTGTTTCTGCAAAAGCAAAAAGAGACATAGCTCAGACCCGTTCCACTTCTCACAAAAGAGTTCCCTGAGAATCTGCACAATATTAGATTCACAGTTACCCACAATTTTGGTGGCATTACCCAGTTCAGCTTAATAAACTCCCTTGTTCCCATAATTTGGAACCAAGCAAAAACCACATTTATAAATGTACAACAGCAATGACTTTGAACAAAGGGTTCAGATAAAACATACAAAAACAACCTATACATTTTTGCCCTTACCTTCACCTTAATTTTACCTTGCAAACTTTGGTGAGTTCCAATGAACCCCAGCTTCCTCCATTTCTGAGTTGGGAAAAGCAGACTGATTTTGTTCCCATTGAAGTCAAGGGCAAAACTATTATGGGAGAAAGATTGGGCCCAATAATCTTACATTTATTTTACACTGTTTTATAGAGAGGAACCCAAAGTATTCTACAGACTATGTAGGAATCATTTCACTCATTACCGCTATGTAGCCTGTTCTAGAGGGGTATGTTGCAGGCTTTAGTTAGGCATGCTCTGAGCATGCCAACTGGATTGAGCCCTGCAGATAAGATAGACATTTTACTACCTATCTTTAATTGGTTAAAAGCTCACTCTGTGGCTTAGTCATAGACAGGTGTCCAGGTGCCTTCTTGAAACAGCAATGTGCATGTGCGGAGGCAGTAACTTAGGCAGTCAGCAAACTTTACAGTGGAAAGGTAGATGTTGACTCAGCTGCATTTGAGTGCCTACAGGATTAGGCAGCAGCTGAGTGGGGGTTGAGTGGATTGCAGTGGTGCCTAAATCTGTAATTTTGGCACCTAAACCTCTATGCAGATATGGGCCAGTATCACAAGCCATGTAAAGATTTGGGCAGAACGATAGCACTGTTGTCCCTATTTTTGCACAAAGTGCCCTGGCATTCTGAAAGATCATTGGTGATCACTGGTTTTATAGCTGAGATTTGTTTGTAGTTATATGGAATGTTTTATTACTGCTAATAATAACAAAATGGACAATAGCATGAAGTTGATTTTTAGGAATGAAACTGACTGATTAATATTGTCAATTGAACATGCAAATCTCTTCAAATAGTTATCAAACTTTTCATTGCCTCACAGTACAGCAAACAGAGATAAGCAGCAGTCCCTTATACTTACCACCACATATTTCATGTGGAACCTGTGCCTTTTCTAGCGCAACAGAGCATCTTTAAAGTCATACTTTACATGCTCCTCTCAGGAGAATGAATTATAATTAATTATAGCTATCAAACAATTTATTTGGTCAAGGGTGTACTCTTATGTCTAGGAATAAAGCTGTTCATCCGAATAAGTCATGACCATACTGTGTAAATAGGCAAGACTCATTCCAATGGTGTATTTTCTAAAAACCTGCTTTCTTGTTAACATCCATGACATACATGCTTAAAAGAAGTACCAACGATGAAACTTGGTGCAGCCAGAAATTGTGATATGGTTTAATCATATGAGATTAGAGAGGCAGCATGATCCTAAGGACTAGGATACCAAGGGGATGGAGGGAAGTAGATCCTTAGCTGTGGAAGCTGTCATGGCTCTGTTAAAATAAATGGACAATTTACACCATCTAAAGAGTTACCCCAGGAAGACAAAAAAATCTATTCTCAACTCTGCTACTGACCTGCTGTATAAATTTAGGTAAGACAAGTCAGTGCTCTGTGCCTCAGTTTCCTCATCTGTACAATGGAGAAACTGATACAGCCATCTTCTTCTGTAAAGCACTTTGGAATCCACCATATGGAAGAAAAGCTCTACATATGATCTAAGTATTATTAATAGCAATCAGCATAGCTGGTAGGGTTTGGTTCTTTTGGGCAAGATGATGTATAAGATGCCACAGTGTTATTTGTATTTACAGAGCATATTATAATAAATATTACAAGAATTGAAATATGAATAAATACTAGTAATTCTTTAATGAGAGAATGTTGGTACACTTTTACCATTTTAAAGACACAGTTTGTATTTTAAAGTCTAGACTAGAATGATGTTTGCTAATAAAGCTAAAAATACACGTTATTAACCACACATGGAATTGCATCACTCCTTTCCATCAACAAAGTGGAAATATAGTGACAGCTGTTCATTTTTCTACACGTTAGTTCAGTCAGTCTAAATGACAAAAGCTTAGCGCTCTTGGAGAAATGTTACCTCTAGGGCATATTCTGCGTTACTTGCCATGGCCTTCCTCTTAAGCTTCAAAAAATGAAGCACAGTTTAATTGTGACACATCCTCTTCAGTCTTCTTTGTTAATATTTACAGATGTGGAATCAAAGCTGAAAAAAATCAAAAAATGATGGAAAGACAGGTCTGGCTGATGGCTCTTAGCTTGTAAAAGTAAATCATCTAGGAGGGTATTACGGCAGAGGAATGGGGAGGAAATACATGGGGGAAACCCTCTCTCCCCTTAGGGGAAAATACTTCATCCATGCACATAACCCTCATAAAGGTGCTCTGAAAGGGTCAAGGCCTGACCAGCAGATTATCATTTGTACTGTTGAAATGCCAGTAGTGATTCTGGAGGACCCAGCCTACCCCTTGCTCCCCTGGCTCATAAAGCCATATACTGGACATCTCAACAGCACCTAGGAAAGATTAACCTATCAGCTCAGCAGGTGCAGAATAACTGTTGAATGTGCTTTTCGCAGTTTGAAGAGACCTGGTACTGTTTGCTCACTAGATGGGATCTCAGCGAGAAAAATATACCATCATTATAGCTGCATGTTGTGTATCCCATAATATCTGTGGGGTGAAGGGGGAAAAGCTGCCATCAGGATGGAGGGGAGAGGTGGACTGGCTGTCTGCTGCATTTGAACAGCCAGACACAAGCACTGTTAAAAGAGACAACTGTGGAACTCTATGGCTGACGGAGGCCTTACAAAAGCATTTTAACAGTCAGCCACAGTGCTGTTGTCTGAGGCTTTTATGAAATAGTGTCTCTCATGTGTACTTACTGAGATTAAATATGGGTAAGACTTTGCCTTCTGCTATGAATTCTGTAATGCTTGGAGTAAAGTCAAAGATACTCTGAGTTTCCAAAAAAGATAACTTCATTTTGTGCAAAGAAACAGACAACAAAATTAAAGTGCAAACAAACACACAAAGGTAAAAAAGTTTTATTAACACTGTAACAGGGTGATCCATACTTTAAAATCCCAAGTAAAAACAGGAAATAAACATTAAACATTTATGTCCACGTATGTAAAAGCTACTATAGTGTAGTAGGCTGTGGTTATATATAAACCCACCTGTGGTTTTCACATGTAGCTATTGTTCTTTTTTCTCTGGATTGGAGTAGTAAGGGTAAGGATGTATACTATGCTGCCACCTGGTTTGTTGGGGAGTGTAGATAGCAGCCATCATGTAGTTCTCCAAAGTTTGGAAAGGCTGCTGTGTCTGATGTCTTTGGGCATGTAGATCAATTATATTGTGACTGCAACATTTGAGATTGTTGCCTGAGCAAATCCATGATGTCTTGGTGCATTTCCCAGAGTGTCTCTCAGTTCTTTAATCTCTTCTGCAGCAATCACTCTCTCCATGGTCATATTGAGATGCCCCCTCCAATTCCTTTGTTTATAGTCTGAGGCCGTTCAGGATTGGAGGATGTCAAAGAACATATCCTCCCTAGATCTTTTCTTAACATAAGAACATAAGAACATAAGAACGGCCGTATCGGGTCAGACCAAAGGTCCATCTAGCCCAGTATCTGTCTACCGACAGTGGCCAATGCCAGGTGCCCCAGAGGGAGTGAACCTAACAGGCAATGATCAAGTGATCTCTCTCCTGCCATCCATCTCCATCCTCTGACGAACAGAGACTAGGGACACCATTCTTACCCATCCTAGCTAATAGCCATTTATGGACTTAGCCACCATGAATTTATCCAGTCCCCTTTTAAACATTGTTATAGTCCTAGCCTTCACAACCTCCTCAGGTAAGGAATTCCACAAGTTGACTGTGTGCTGCATGAAGAAGAACTTCCTTTTATTTGTTTTAAACCTGCTGCCTATTAATTTCATTTGGTGACCCCTAGTTCTTGTATTATGGGAATAAGTAAATAACTTTTCCTTATCCACTTTCTCAACATTACTCATGATTTTATATACCTCTATCATATCCCCCCTTAGTCTTCTCTTTTCCAAGCTGAAGAGTCCTAGCCTCTTTAATCTCTCCTCGTATGGGACCCTCTCTAACCCCCTAATCATTTTAGTTGCCCTTTTCTGAACCTTTTCTAGGGCTAGAATATCTTTTTTGAGGTGAGGAGACCACATCTGTACACAGTATTCGAGATGTGGGTGTACTATGGATTTATATAAGGGCAATAATATAGTCTCAGTCTTATTTTCTATCCCCTTTTTAATGATTCCTAACATCCTGTTTGCTTTTTTGACCGCCTCATGATGAAAGGTCGGGCATTGAACAGGCATGGAAGGGGCACCCTTCAAGGCCACCAAGCAGAAGCTGCAGACAGATGCACCATTAGACTTACAGTCAGAAGAGAAAGGGAAAGATAAGTGTCAAAATTCCTTCATAAAATATCTTTACTAAGAAATGCTTCAGGGCACTTTAGTTTTGGAATACTTCAATACAAGCTCTGCACTGCACACAAAAAATGTGCTGAATACAGCCTAGCAGAGAGGAGGTAGGGTGTTCTGTTGCATGGAAGATATAAATGTTGGGTGCCCCTCCCTCAGTATGGGTAGGGAAAGGGTCGTGAATATTGGCATTGTGTTCATAGACAGTCTGTCCTCTGGTGTCCGTGCCTTGTTGTGGCGGGACACCTTGCGTGCTGTAATGATCCCCAGAGTCTGTGTCAGTGGGGGCTTTTTGCTCCTGGTGGGTTCAACCATGCCAGATTGGTCTGTGGGGGAAGGGCCAGACAAAACAGACACCCTGGTCCTCCAGGTTGGGGGTTAGGCACAGGGCTAACAACCCTGTCCCGTAAAAAAAACAAAATATGTTATTGAAACAGAAACAGAGAAATTGACCAATACTGTGTGTGATGGCCTTCAGGAGTCAATGACCCATATGACTGTCAGTGTTGAAATCCAAAAGGAAGTCACTGGCATCAGGGGTGGCTCTAGACATTTTGCCCCTCCAAGCACGGAGGGTACGCTGGACCCGCGGCTTCGGCGGACCTCCCGCAGGCATCCACCGAAGCCGCGGGACCAGTGGACCCTCCGCAGGCAAGCTGCCAAAGGCACCCTGCCTGTCGCCCTAGCAGCGACCGGCAGAGCGCCCTCCACGGCTTGCTGTCCCAGGCACGCGCTTGGAGCGCTGGTGCCTTGAGCCGCTCCTGACTGGCATGAAGACTGAAGTGCTCAACAGCAAAACAAAAAAACAAACTTGTTTTTTGGAACCTACAGACAATGTACGAAGCAGGGAAGCTAGCTCAAGTCACAGCAGAGATGAGACGCTACAGCTTACACATCCTGGATGTCAGCAAGACCAGATGGATGGGATCAGGAAGATTAACAACAGCCTTGGGAGAAACTTTGCTGTTTTCTGGACAGGATGATGGACAACATCATGAGGGTGTTACCATACTTTTGTAGAAAGGAGTGGAGCATTCCCTGCTTGGATGGAAATCCATCAGCAGCAGACTTATGAGAGCCAGACTGAAAGGGAAACATAATAATATCACCCTTATTCAGTGATATGCTCCAACAAAAGACAGTGATGAAGAAGTAAAGGACAAATTCTACCTTACACTACAGGCGGAGTTAGAGAGAGTACCACACCACGACCTAACTATCATCGGGGGAGTCCTGAATGCCAAGGTCGGTAAGGACAACACAAACAATGACAGAGCAATGGGAAGACATGGGTGTGGTACTATGAATGAAAACAGAGAAAGACTTGTTGATTTCTGTAATATGAATGACCTAGTCATTGGCAGAACCCTGTTTGACATCGTGAAATTCACAAGCTGTAGAAACCAGATGAGCCCTGAAGAAAAAAATTTTAGACACAAAATCCCAGAAGCTAGAGGACAAATACCATGAGCAGTATAGCAAGGCACATCAGGAGGTCAAACACCTTGTGAGAGCGGACAAACGGCATTATATTGATAATCTGGCAACACAAGCAGAGGATGCAGCTGCTTGTGTTGAACAAGGAACCATCTACAAAATGACGTGGCTTATCGGTGGTAAACGGCAGACACCACCAAACACTCTCATCAGGAACAAACAAGGACACCTACTAACAACCAAAAAAAAAAAACAAGAAATACACTGGACAGAGCATTTCAAAGAATTGCTGAACAGGGAGCCACCTAAAAAGGAAGCAAACATCCAGGAGACAGAAGAAGATCTTAATATCAACACAGACATCCCAACTAAGGAAGAGATCATTCAAGCCATCAAATCCTTTAAAAATGGGAAAGCCCCTGGCTTGAATACAGAATTGTTCAAAGTAAATCCTAAATTAGCAGCATCTATCCTGGCCCCTCTATTTATATCAGTCTGGGAAAAGGAAAAAGTGCCAGATGAGTGGACCAATGGGGTTATAGTGAAGATACCATAGAAAGGAACTCTCAGTGATTGTAATAACTGGTGGGGTATTATCGTAACACTTTTATCTGTGCCAAGCACAGTAATATGTAAGATCATAGTCCAGCATATATCAGAGGCAGTTGATAGTAGTCTCAGAAAAGGGCAAGCTGGTTTTCGGAAAGGGTGTGGATGCACAGAGCAGATCATCATTCTACGAAATATAATAGAACAGTGCTTAGAAAGGCAATGACAACTCTACATAAATTTCATAGACTTTGAGAAGGCTTTTGATAGCATTCACGGGACCAGGCTATGGCGCATTCTGCGGGCATATGGAATTCTTTTCCGTATAATCAACATCATCAAAAGCTTCTATTTCAACTTTACATGCAGTATTGATCACAGTGAGTTCAGTTTTGAATTCAAAAAAGCAGTATGTCAGGGATGTGTCATGTCTGCAATCGTCTTCAACATTGTCATCGACTGTGTAATGTGGCATACACCAGAAGACATGCCAAGAGGCATTAAATGGACACTATTCTCATCCCTTGAAAATCTGGACTTTGCAGATGATGTCACTCTCCTATCACATACCCAACACCATATACAAGAAAAAAACAACTTAACTCAACGGATTCAGCCAGCAAATTGGATTGAAAATCAACCGCAATAAGTCAGATATCATGATCTTTAATATTGCCTCACCATCACCAGCACAGATAGGGGATTATGTTCTTACCAATGTAGAAACATTCACATACATGGGCAGCACCATCAGCCAGGACGGTGGAACAAGCCAGGACATCTGGAACAAAATCAATAAAGCCAGGAACACCTTCAAGAGCTTAAATACAGTCTGGAAATCATCAAAACACAACATTAAAACCAAATTCAAGATTTATGAGAGCTGCGTACTTTCAACACTACTTTATAGTGCGGAATGCTGGGGAATGAGAAAGTATGACATGTTCAAACTATCTTCATTCCATACAACCTACCTCAGAAAAATCCTCCATATCTTTTGGCCCAGAACAATCTCAAACCAGGATCTACTGACACAGTGCAGACAAAAGGATCTGAGCACCAGCATTGCCAGGACGAGCTGGAGATCGATTGGTCATGTGCTTCGGATGGAAACTGATTCCATCACCAGAGTAGCAATAAGATGGACACCTGAAGGCAAGCGAAAATGAGGCTGCCCAAAAACAACATGGCAAAGAGCTGTGGAAGCCGAGCTGAAAAACCTGGGGCACAGCTGGGGAACCATTGAAAGACTTGCCAGAAACAGACAGGAGTGAAGGAGCTTCATCACTCCCCTAAACACCAGAAGTGTAACAGGAATATGATGATGATGATTATGTTCATAGACAGTGGTGATTTTGGATGTTATCTCACTCCTGTGGGTGACAAAGGCACATAGAACCTAGCTGCTACTGGCATCCTGAAGTTACCGAGGCCCATACACTGCTATCCTGTTTACAGCAACAGTGCCAGCTGAACTCACTGCATTGTGGTATGGAGAAGTTTCCTCTCCCAGTGGAGGAAATAAAGCTGCCATCCCTAGATATCTTCAGGAAAGGATTGTGTCCGAAACTGATTCGGGTTCGATAAGCTTTGTATTGGGTGAGGAAAAACAGGCTGGACCAGAATAAGGTGCAAAGCCAAGTGGCTGCGTTTATTTGGGGGAAAGTTACAACTTGGGCCAAGGGAGAGAGGCAATTTTTAGCTGGGATGTTGTTAGGCAATATAAACAACCCAAAAATCATTAACAGTACAATTCTATACTGCTCACTGCACCACACTGGATAGGCAGACACACCAATCACACAAGATGGGAATCGGGTTCGTCAGGGCGGTGCCCGGTGCAACACGGGAAAGAGACCCACAGGCCACTGCCTCAACCGCCCTTGCTTTCACACTAAGGGGGGAGGGATAGCTCAGTGGTTTGAGCATTGGCCTGCTAAACCTAGGGTTGTGAGTTCAATCCTCAAGGAGGCCACTTAGGGATCTGGGGCAAAAAAATTGGTCCTGCTAGTGAAGGCAGGGGGCTGGACTAGATGACCTTTCAAGGTCCCTTCCAGTTCTAGGAGATTGGTATATCTCCAACTATTCTATTATTCTATTCTAAGGGTAAACCCAGAGTGTGGTGCGGCTGCAGTTGGGCAGATTCCACTCACACAGACCACGGGGACAGGAACCCCTTGGTCAGCTAATCCCCAGGTGGAGACAGCTCCCAGACACAAACACTCCGGACAAAGACAGAGCAGTGACTTACACACTTAAAACAGTTTACAATAAACAATTTATTAAAACCTTAGAACAACTATATACCTAGGCAATTGTGCAATTATGAGCTCAATACTTTAATCCTTAACACTGTGTACACACTTGGTACTGGGTTAGGGAGGGGAAAAATAGGAGGCTAGATAAGCAAAATGCCAGAAATTAGAAAACAAATACCACACTCCAGGCGCAGCTGACCAGCAGAGCAGACACCAGAAGCATGATGAGGTGCCAGGAACAGGTCCAAGGCGACAATGAAGACGACACGACATGAGCTAGCTATACCGGGAGGAGACCCTGGGCGAAAGGTTGATCAGGTCCTTCAGCTGACACACAGATACTCCACACAGATTTTGGGGGGAAATCTAGTTTTAAAGAAAGGGTCTCACTCACTTGTGTCAACATCTGATTGGTCCCTGGTTCCCCCTCCCTCCAGGCTTTGAGCTGTTGCCCCCCATGCCGGCAGGATTTGCACACGGCACACTGGGGTATCTGGGCAGAATTAGGTCTCTGTATACAGTACTCTGGAGTTGCTGGGCAGAACTAGCCTGACCTCCAGACGACCAGGCCCAAAAAGAGCGGGAAAATGCATACTACGGAGTTGCTGGGCAGAATCAGGTCTTTGCACACTGCACTAGCCTGACCTTTAGACGGCCCAACAGGAAAAAAAGCAGGAAAGTACACACAGCACTTTAGTGTTGCTGGGCAGGATTAGGTCTCTGCCCTTTCCTATGCAACAAGAACCTGGTCCAAGATGGAGACTGCCTTGTCCTTTTAACAGGACAAGATGGCCGTGGACCGACAATTGGCCATACAGAGCCATAACTGCGTATCAGGTTGCGACAGATTGCAGAGTATCTCCATGAAAGTTTTACTGAGGTCCCTCAAGAAGATAAAAGAGTCATCCCAATTAAGATAAACAAAGTACTCCTCATGAGCCCTCCCCATACCTAGTCCATCAAGCCAAACAATGGAAAAGTGGGTGCCAACTGTACCTTTGTTCTGTGACTTTGTGGATGGAGTGGGTTCCATTTTTCATCAGTGGGCTCATTTGCTCTTGTCTGTTCGGACAGGCTTGACTCCAGCAGATTTTCAAGCAGTTCCTGGTTTGAGGCATGGTTTGAGTCCCACGCTGCATCTTCTCCCCATCCCTCACAAGTCTCATGGCAGGATCTCCAACTCAGGCTTCTCTGAGGGGTGCTGGTGGGGTCACTGTAAAGTACGCATGCAGTTCATAGTAAAAGTGAAAGGTCTGCAGGGCAGTATTGGATTTCTTGTTGCCTCCCTCGTCTTATGGTACACCCGGCAAAGTTATTTTGCTTTCATATGGTATTGCTGTTGTTCTGCCACTGCAGCATCCCCTGTGCAATCTCCATAGGGATGTCAGTATTTCTACAGCTGTTTCATAGCTGTGCTTGCACAGCCCCTTCTCCCCACAGGGTGAGAAGATCCACGACTTCTTGCCTGCTCCAGGCAAGAGCACATCTAGTAGCTCTGTGTGTGAGAGCTGGCATGATCAAGTACACACAACAAAGGTGAGCTGCAAGGCGTGCTTGCCAAGGTGGGCTATCAAGAAAAGACGTTTCAAAAAAATGCAAGAAGTTTTAAAAGAGGGAATGCAAGCTTCCAATCTCTGTGACCCTCAGGCAGTGCAGTTCAAAATTGTGACCAGAGCTGTCACTGTCACAGGAACAGGTATATTATGGGATAGCTCAGGGTTTCTCAAACAGGGGTCACCGCTTGCGTAGGGAAAGCCCCTGGTGGGCCAGGCTGGTGTGTTTACCTGCCCAGTCTGCAAGTCCGGCCAATCGCGGTTCCCACTGACCGTGGATCACTGCTCCAGGCCAATGGGAGCTGCTGGAAGCAGCAGCCAGTAAGTCCCTGTCGGAGAAAATCTCAGTTCTCACTTTCTGTTTGGGTGCAGCAAAATCAAATACTTTATTCTTTCTCTTGTAATTACAATAGAGGGAGGGAGTGTCCTAGGAAACAGGGTTGCCCCTTGTCCCGGACAGGTCTCTCTCAATTAGTAAACAATTACAGCAAACATTTATACCTTTGTTACAGACAATAGCTAGCAATCATGGAGACAGTAAAAGAGAAACAATTGCATTTGTTTATACATAAGCCTTTCTGCTATCTTATTTGTCTCACTACTAGAAAAAGCAAGACTGCATATTTGGTTATCTGAATAGCAAGGTCGTAATAACTTTTCACACAGTTCACTCTGTCTCACATTATCTTGCTTCTACAAATCTTACGTCATTAGGGTCACAGCTAGCCTAACTCATGCTAACTAACTGACATGCATTAAGATCTCTTCAAATCCTTGTTAATTCTTTCCTTGCTTCCACATCCCTCAGCCCGCACCGCTTCCAGCAGCTCCCATTGACCTGGAGCAGCGATATGCGGCCAGTGGGAGCCGCGATCGGCCGGACCTGCGGACAGGGCAGGTAAACACATTGGCCCAGCCCACCACGGACTTTCCCTATGCAAGCAGTGCTCCTTGTTTGAGAAACCCTGGGATAGATGCTGGAGGACTAGGGTGACCAGACAGCAAGTGTGAAAAATGGAGACAGGGTGGGAGATAACAGGTGCCTATATAAGAAAATGCCCCAAATATCGGGATTGTCCCTATAAAATTGGGACATCCAGGTCACTCTAAGACTGTTAGGATGGACACAATTAATGCAGTGTCTACACTCACACTGCAGTGACCTAAGTAGGTCAACCATGACTTTTTCCCATTCGGGAACCTGGTGGTTATTGTGTCATCAGGGCGCTTACATTGGCGACAAACACATTTTACTGTACATACATGCACAGCTAGGTTGCCCTAAACAGACTTACATCAAAATAGCTGTACTGTAAACAAGGCCCAAGTGACTGAACATGGAGTCCTTACCTCAGATGCTAGTATTCTGTAAATGTGCTTCATTGTTACAAAAACAATTATTTTAGAATTAATGCTGTGTTTTACTATTTAAAACCAAATCAATAAGTGCTCACTATTTAAAAATCAGAAACTAAAAAGCAAGTCAATCAGCTTCTAACTGATTGTACGAGTTAAATCTAAAACTCACTGTATGCTGTGTAGTTTAGAGCAGCAGTTCTCAAACTAGAGCCGTCACTTTTTCATGGAAAGCCTCTGGCGGGCTTGGCCAGTTCATTTACCTGCTGTGTCCACAGGTTCGGCCGATCGCAGCTCCCAGTGGCCATGGTTCGCCACTCCAGGCCAATGGGAGCTGCACTAAGCGGTGTGGGCCAAGGGACGTACTGGCCGCTGCTTCCCGCCACCCCCGTTGGCCTGGAGTGACGAACCGCGGCCACTGGGAGCTGTGATTGACCAAACCTGCAGATGCAGCAGGTAAACAAACCAGCCCGGCCCGCCAGGGTGCTTACCCTGAACAAGTGGCGGCTGCTAGTTTGAGACCCATTGGTTTAGAGTATGTCCATGTAACAAGGGCCTCCTGTTTGCCCTCGCTCTTTGGCATCCCTGTGCCCACAAATAAGCCAGAAACCTCTTCTGTTTGCAATCACCAGTGCCTTTTATGTACAGTGTCAGTTCCCACCGACTTCTATTTACAGACTTCTCCAGCCTAGCAACCTGGGGGACAGCTCGCTTCTCCAGCTAGCAGGGACACACAGCCCTTGGCACCTCCCTTTCCTTTCTTCTCCTCTTCACTTCCTTCCTGCCAGCCCTATATAGCCCCTTGGCTAATAAGCCCGCAAGTACTTCCCTTCTATCAATTAGGTGTGGCATATCAGCCAGCCCCAATTAATGCTTCTTAATTGGAGCTGGGCTAACAGAGGGCTGGCTCAGGACCTCCTGTTAACGCCTTCCTCCTTATGAACCGCCAGGTCCGGCCGACCTCAGCTCCTCCGCCCTCTGCCCAGGGGCTCCTCTGGGGAAGTTCCCCGCTCTTCGCCAGGTGATCCCTACATCCTCCCCTGGGTTTTTTTCCATCAGCCACCTGCAAACTGTACATTGCTTGGGGGGTGGCTGCTCCCATAGTTTCACTTCTGCCTGCAGGTTGTCACACCAGTCGCACCTCTGCAGGGCCCCCTGTCCCCTGTACTGCCTTTACTTTTGGTAGGGGGTCAGGATCCATCTCACCGTCCTGAGGGACCCTCCATGCCTCAGTTTCCACCACACCACCCATCAGGTTCTGGGTCCCCTCCTCGGGGAGTGGTGTTGTGGGGTGCTCCAATTGCCCCCTCTCCCCTTCCAGGGGGCTCAGGCTGGCCGGCTCCCCCATACACCCTTCCCACAGGTCTGCTTGCTTTGGGCTCTGTTTTCTAGGGTTCTAGGGTTTCCACCCTCTTGGCTAGCTTCACATGGTTGGCCAAGTCTTCCCCCAGTAGCATGGGCATGGGATAATTGTCATAGACTGCAAAAGTCCACATTCCTGACCAGCCCTTGTACTCAACAGGCAACTTGGCTGTAGGCAAGGTTACAGATTGTGACATGAAAGGTTGAATTGTCACCGGAGCCTCTCGGCTGATGAGTTTGGGGTCCACTAGGGATTGGTGGATAGCTGACACTTGTTCCCCAGTGTCCCTCCACGCGATAACCTTCTTTCCGCCCACTCTCAAGGTTTCCCTTCGCTCTGAGGATATTTGAGAGACATCTGGGCCTGGGTATCTTTGGTGTGATTGTGTTGTAATTAACTGTAATCCGTTGGGGTTCTTGAGGCAGTGGGCCTTTATGTGTCCCAGTTAATTACATTTAAAACATCGCCCTGGCAAGGTATCCCTGGGGCAAGGTTGGTTGGTGGAGACCAGTGTGGTGGGGGTGAGAAGGTGTCTGGGGTTTCCCTTGGGATGTAGGGTTGCCCCCGGTGGTAGGGTTTTGTTTCGGGTTGTCCCTTCTGATATTCGCTCCAACTGATATTAGTTTTTTTTCCATTTGCCTGACATTTCCCCCCTGGTCTACTTTATCTAACTTTGTTTGAGATGTAAAAAAAAAAACCCACAGCTCGTAATTCCTTTGTGAAAGTAACTTGAACCTCAAGTAAGAAGGAACAAGTAAAACCCGTTTTGTAACTTGTCTGGCAGTGTTAATTACCCTCCAACTATCACAGCTGGAAGCCGTTTCTAACAGATCCCTGTTAGAAAACTTAACCTGTTTGCCTCAGGCCAATTGAGATAAGATCTGTATCTCTCTCTTGCAGCTCTGAGAACAGAAAAAAAAATCTAGTCTTTTGGTTCCTTTGAATCCCACCTTTGCCACCATGTCATAGGTTTCACCCCCACTCTAAACCTTAGAGTACAGATGTGGGGGCCTGCATGAGAAACCCTAAGCTTAATTACCAGCTTAGATCAGTCTGCTCTCACCATCCAAATATTTGAGTCATTTTGAAAACTCTGTCTTCCCCCCGCAAAACCTTCCCCTCCTTGGGTAGCCTTTAGAGACTCCTCCACCAATTCCCTGGTGAACACTGATCCAAACCCCTTGGATCTTAAAACAAGCAAGAATTATTCATTCCCCCCGGCCCTTTCCCCCCTAATGCCAAGACAAGTTACAAAAAGAAAATAAACATAAACCTATTTATTTCCTTCCTTAATAGTCACTACTGTGATAAGAGGCTGATTCCTTGATCTTTTCCACTCCGGCCAAAACTGAAAATGACCAAGACAAAGGGAACTTCTCTCCTTCCTTTTGAAACATCCTGTCCCCCCATTGGGTCCTCTGGTCAGGTGTCAGCTAGGCTAGGTGAACTTCTTAACCCTTTACAGGTAAAAGAGGCATTAACCCTTAACTATCGGTTTATGACAATCAGTCCTCCATCCGGGGATCTTCTGCCTCAATGTATTCCTCAGTCAACCTGACTGCTGCCTCGACAGTGACAGGCTGGTGATGCCTGACCCAGACACGGATGTTCTCAGGGAAGCTCTGCAGCAATTGTTCTAGGACCAAAGTGTCCATCATTTCACCGACTGTGCGCATCTCTTTCCTCAGTCAGTGTGTGGCCCAGTCCATTAGTCTCTGGGCATATGGCCACACATTCAATCTGGCCACCTGGAACTTTTGGCAGTTCCACTCCATCGACAGGCCCACCCGGTCTAGAATGGCCGCCCTCACTGCCTCATAGTTCTGGGCTTGCTCGTTAGTCAAGGCCATATAGGCTATTGAGCCGCTCCCGTCAGGTATGGAGCCAGTCGGAGGGTCCAGGTTGCCCTCTCCCACGTGGCACCCAGGGCTACCCACTCGAAGGTCCCAAAAAAGGCATCTGGATCATCCACCAGGCTCATTTTACAGACTCCCCAGCCTGGTGGCCGGGTGCCATCCCCTCCCGCAGGACTCACCACTCTTTGCAGGAGCTGTTGTTGCACAACGGTCTGCTCTCATATGAACTCTCATGGACTCTGCTGTTGCTCTGCTTCCCAGGTCAATAAGGCCTGTCCCTCAGCCTGGTGGGACTGCTGAAAACTTTGTAGGGCCTGCTGAATCTGCTCCTGCTGTGTGACCAGCCATTGGAGGGTCTCCTCCATATCTGGACTGCCAGCCATGTTCGCTGGCTCTCGAATCCGAGAAAAGTCCCCACGTGTAATGAGGGCCTCCTGTTTGCCCTCACTCTTTAGGATCCACAAATCAGCCAAAAACCTCTTCTGTGTGCAATCACCAGTGCCTTTATTTACAGTGTCAGCTCCCACCACCTTCTATTTACAGACCACTCCAACCTAGCACCCTGGGGGAGAGTTCGCTTCTCCAGCTAGCAGGGACAAACCACCCTTGGCTCCTCTCTTTCCTTTCTCCCCCACTTCATTTCCTTCCTGCCAGCCCTATATAGCCCCCTGGCTAATAAGGCCTGCAGGTGCTTCCCTTCTATCAGTTAGGTGTGGCGTACTCAGACTGCCCAATTAATGCTTCTTAATTGGAGCTGGGCTAACAGAGGGCTCGCTCAGGACCTCCTGGCCAGCACCTTTTTACAGTCCAATATTAAATCTTGTGATAGGATGAAATCCTAGCTCACTTAAGTCAATGACAAAACTTCTATTGACTTCAATACATCCAGGCTTCCACCCTTAGCACAGACTCATTTTTCACTGGCGCAGCATGATTTGTACTGGTCTAGTTACCATGATTTAAAACCCAGATAAGCTGGTCTGGTGTAAATCATGTCTAAAATAGTGGTTTGCATCAGTGCAGGTACCCTCATAGCTAAAATCCCAGCACAGACAGGGCCTAAATCTGTCATAATCTGAGGCTTCACCCAGTAGCAAAGGATGTACCTCAAAATAGTTTAGAGATTTAATTCAAGCATCCAAACTGGCCAAATTAATTAAAAATGTGGACGTTCATTGGGCCAGATAACTTTTAGTATGAACTCCTAGAAAAACTTCCCATGGTATTAAACCTCCAGTTCATATCATATACAGCACAATTCTAAAGTACTACAGTAACTCCTCACATAACGTTGTAGTTATGTTCCTGAAAAATGTGACTTTAAGTGAAACAATGTTAAGCAAATCCAATTTCCCCATAAGAATTAATGTAACTAGGGGGGGTTAAGTTCCAGGGAATTTTTTTTCACCAGACAAAAAAACTATGTATTATATATATACACACACAGAGTATACATTTTAAACAAACAATTTAATACTGTTCACAGCTATGATGATTGTGAAGCTTGGTTGAGGTGGTGAAGTTAGAGGGTGTAAGAGGGTGGGATATTTCCCATGGAATGCCTTGCTGCTTAATCAGTGGTTCTCAAACTTTTGTACTGGTGACCCCTTTCACATAGCAAGCCTCCGAGTGTGACTCCCCGCCATATATAAATTAAAAATACTTTTTTTTTTATATTTAACACCATTATAAGTGCTGGAGAGAAAGCAGGGTTTGGGGTGGAAGTTGACAGCTCGGACCCCCCATGTAATAACATCATTACCCCCTGAGGGGTCCCGACCCCCAGTTTGAGAACCTCTGTGCTAAATGATGAACTAGCACTTGGCTGAGCCCTCAAGGGTTAACATGTTGTTAATGTAGCCTCACACTCTACAAGGCAGCAGGAATGGAGGGGAGGGGAGACAGCATAGAAGACAGAGACAGACATACACCTTGTGGGTGGGAGAGAGAGAGAAATGTACACTGCCCCTTTAAGTAAGCTGACCCACTCTTAAGTGCATTGTCTTTTTAAGTGGATCAGGAAGTTGAGAGAGCAGCTGTTGCCCCAGGCTCCCTCTGTCTCTCTCTGTCCATGTCCCCACCCGATCTATATGGAGAAGAATGGTTAAGTGGGGTGTAGGATCGGGGGGGGACACCCTGACAGCCCCCCCATGCACAGCAAGCAGGAGGCTCGGGGAGCAGCATCAAGAAAGATATGCTCTGCACAAGATTTATCTCAAGAGTCTACACAACAGATTTTATTTGATAATAAAATATTAGTGCTGAAAACTACTTGGCTGCTTACGCTACAGATTCTTATACATGTTCTCAATTTGTGCAGAATCTCGTGGGTATTTTAAGTGACTTTTGCAGTGCTGCTTGTCGGTATCATCTTCATTCCAGACTGTGGAAGACATGATATAGTGTTCCCCAGCTCCTCCTTTGGAGTTTTACTAAATGTTAAGGGAGTGCTGCAGAAAGAAAGTGCAATCACAAGCCCCAGAAATAAGATATTGTGCTACATCTGGTCAATTCTTGATCTAAAAGTGTGCTTTGTATTATAAGTCAGCACCAACTGTGGGTCAAGGACCAACTCATGTCATACTATTACGGAACTCCTGGAATACCTGCACAATTACATTTTCCACTGCACTTAAATCTTAGTATTGTACAGAAGGTCTTATGGTTCAGTCACCTGATTTGATTACTTATTATTTCTCCTACTGAAAATACTTTTCATCTATATGGATGCATTCATCCAAGGCTCTTAATAAAGATTAATTAATTAAGCCTCAAACATTCCTATAAGGCAGGTCAGGGAGGTAGATACAGGAATCACTTAACCACTGAAAAGAATGTGAAACATGGCAGCCCTTTAAAGCTACCCTATTCAACAGTATAAAGAAAAAATGCTGTATTCAAATGACAATTCAAGGGGTGTGTGCAATGGAACGTAATTACCTAAGTGAAAATTTAGCCAGGACTGTGAGGAGAGTACCCTTAAGCTTGTTTTTATTTGACCACAAATTGCCAAGACTTTGGGATTTACTTGTATTCTGAAATAACACCACTGTAATTGCACAGTGTTCTCTAAAAGCATCCAGGGGGCACTGATCAGTGCTGAATCACAGGAAAAAATACAACATACCAAGTCACCAGTGCTATTTCTTGCATCATCCAGCTTTTCCTTGGAGGCTTTTCGTTTGCGTATTGACCTGACCTCCATCCTTCTTAGTCTGTGTGATCTATCTCATGCCCAGTAGAAGATGGTACAGCTGCAGGCCTCCTGAACATGAGAACCTAAGAATTGCCATACTGGGTCAGATCAATGGTCCATCTAGCCAAGTATCCTGTCTTCTGACAGTGGCCAGTGCCAGGTGCTTCAGAGGGAATGAATGGAACAGGGCAATTTCACACGACCCATCCCTTGTCATCCAGCCCCCTTCTGGCAGTCAGAGGCTTAGGAACACACAGAACATCGGGTTGTGTCCCTGAACATCTTGGCTAATAGCCACTAATAGAGCTATCCTCCATGAACTTATCTAAATCCTTTTTGAACCCAGTTTTACTTTTCTCCTTCACAACATTTCCTGCCAACAAGTACCACAGGATGATTAGGTGTTGTATGAAGAGTACTTCCTTATGTTTGTTTTAAAACTGCTGCCTATTAATTTCATTGGGTGACTTCTGGTTCTTGTGTTATGTGAAGAGGTAAATAACACTTCCTTATTCACTTTCTCCACACCATTCATGATTTTTACATAAAATATTATACTATGTTAAGTACTAGTATAGTATAGTACAATTCAACAAAATATTTATATCCTTAAAGTCTATGAGCATACTATGTTGGATGGGATAAGATATGTTGATGGTCACATCTACATTCCACCAGGGCACCCCTAGTTGGAGGTACTGTGGTTATGCCAAAATATCCTCTTAGTGGGCCATTTCAGCCACTTCAAAAACCTCTCGTCTGGCCTTCCACACCTTCTGGTGACCTAGAATGCAGACTGAGGTTCAAGTGCATGCCAATTAAATGTGTTCACCAAGGCCCTATGAACCAAGCCTCTCAGCACCCTCATGGGCATAGAAACCCTGTCCAGGCTGTGAGCAGATATTACCATGGACTTCATTGTAGAACTACCCAAACCAAATGGCCATACTACAGTATTCACTGTAGTAGACCAGCTAGCCAAGATGCCATATTTCATTCCTTGTGCCCTATTAACCATCAGCCCAGGAGGCTCCCTGAGTTCTCTAATAATATCACATTGGATCAAGGCCCACAGTTTGTCTGATGTTTTTGGTGTTAGGGCCTCTGGCTGCTAAAGTTCTTCATTTTGTGAGTGTATCATCAGATGGATGGGTGGACAGAAAAGATGGACCACCTGCAAGAGTTGTATTTATGATGTTTTATTAAATATCACAAAGACAACTGGTATGTTCACCTTTCCTATGCTTAGTTCAACACTGATCATGCCGCCACTGGCAAAGCCCTTTCTTTGCCAACTATCGGTTTCATCCCCATTTCAACTTTGTGCTACCTATGACCTCCCAAAATCTTACAGCTACCAATACAGTTTTGACAGATGCATTACATCCAGGAAGATCTGAAGGGTCACCTTGATAACACTAACGGGGGCTATAGGTGACACGCAGGCTGCCAAAGACAAGAGGATCTAACTTTTATGATGAGTCAGAAGGTATGGGTATTTTTCAAGAACCTTCACATGGAGAAGCCATCTCACAAACTGGACCATCAATATTTCAGGCTGCACCAAATTTGCTAACAAATTTACCTCATCACTTTAAAACCCATCGGTTGCCTATGTTTCTAAAATACACTCAGTCTTCCACATCTCCCTCTTGAAACTTGTTCCTTGGCCAGACACAATCATCTCCTTCACTTGTTCAGGTCCAAGCCCTTTTGTCTGGGAAGTTTAGAGTCTTGGGAACTTGCCAGTCATGTACATGCCTCAGAACTGGTGGAGGCCTGCCACAAAAGCCCCCCAGACAACCTGGCCCTGTGATGCTCCAGGGTCACCCTTTGTAGTAGTTAGGGGTGATATGAGGAGCCATAGAGCTAGAACCTGGTCTAATGGTCCCTGGGTGACTGCTGCATCCCAATGGCTATGACAGGACAATGATTGACAAGCTGTGTTGCCCATAAAGGGCCTGATTTAAAGTGTTCCTGAGGTCCAGGAACACTATTTATGCCTGGAGGGGACACCAGGAAGTTGTCTGCAACTAGGAGGATCCCAAGCAGGCTGCTAATGCAGACCTTGCTCCTTCTTGCTTTGGATCCTGGCTTACAGCTCTGGTTCTGACCCTCATTTCTGGTTCCCGGCCTCAGATTCTGACTCTGACCTTGATTCTGGCCTTGGGCATCTGACTCTAGCTATACATGTTAGGCCAGACTGCCAGCACCCTTGCTATGACAGTGAGCTGCTGAAATTCACACAAGAAGTCTGTAGCATAATTGAACCCACATCTCCTGAATCCCAGTTGAGTGATTTAATCATAAGAATGCTCTTATTCTCAAATATTGACTTTTTAATAGAGACCTCTACTTTAAACCAATAAAAAACTCTTTTAAATATAAAACATTTGTTTTTTTTCTCTTCCATGCATCCTGTCAACTTAACAGACTATAGAACTGATGGAAGCTATGTAAAAATATTTGTATGGCTAATTAAACACATGAAAATCTTTTACTTTTTATCTTAGGGAGACATTTTGTAATATAATGAGGTGTTGCTAGTGATTGGTTCTCGTACTTAGTGTGAATCTACTCATTTTGATAGGTTAATAACTATAATTTACTGTCTAAAATATTGAATCTAGTTGTTGTAACAGCTTAAATGAGACATTATTACTCATACATAATGGCTTTAAGCTTTTTAAAAATTTTGGAATATTGATAGCAATGACACTAAGTTAGTCTATAAATTTTTAGAAGAAATTGTGTTACATTGTGCTTTGAAAGGACATAAATATCCACAGAATTCCTCACTTTCCTTGACATTACACAGTTCATGTGTCTTTTCACCATGGCACAGAAGTATAAATAAACATATTGTAAATCTAAATGCACTTTGCCTTGAAATGCTGTTATTTTTAAACACAAATTTCAGATCTGTCACATTTCCAGCTTATATGTTTGATACTCCCTGTCACTATGGAACTGATAAACTGATCTAATAATAAAGCATGGGCAAAATTTATTGCAGGGCGTTAAAAGGGACTAAAATTTCATTTTAAAGTAGAGACAAAGAAAGTCTTATACTATACAGTATATAGACTAAGAAACTGATATTTATTTGCCTGGTGGTGGAATGTTGCCTACTGCAGTAGGGCTTACTTAAAAACACAGTTACAGGCTAGCAAGCCTAACTTCACTACCAGGCAAAGTGGTTGAAACTATAGTAAAGAACAGAAGTATCAGACACATAAATTAACACAGTATGTTGGGGAAGAGTCAATGTGGTTTTTATAAAGGGAAATAATGTCTCACCAATCTATTAGAATTCTTTGAGGGTGTCAAGAATCATGTGGATAAGGGTGATACAGTGGATATAGTGTACTTGGACATTCAGAAAACCTTTAACAAGCTAAGACCTCAGTAAATGCTCTTAAGCAAAGTAGGTAGTCATGGATAAGAGGGAAAAGCCTCTTCTGGACTGGTAACTGGTTAAAAGACAGGAAACAAAGAGTAGGAATAACTGGCCAGTTTTCACGGTGGAGTGAAATAAATAGTGGGGTCCCACAAGGATCTGTATCGGGACCAGTGCTGTTCTATATATATATGCCCCTTTTTATTTGCCCCTTTAACAGATCATTTATATATATATATAATCTGTTAAAAGGGGCAAATAATGGGATGGCAAAATTTGCAGATGATACAAAATTACTCAAGATAATTAAGTTGAAAGCCAACTGAGAAGAGTACCAATGGGATCTCCAAAAATTGGGTGACTGGGCAACAAAAAGGCAGATGAACATTGGAAAACATAATCCCAACTATACATACAACACGATGGGATCTAAATTAGCTGTTACCACTCCAGAAAGTGATCTTGGAGTCATTGTGAATAGTTCTCTGAAAACATTTGCTCAATGTGCAGCAGCAGTTAAAAAAAGATAAAAGAATGGTAGGAATTATTAGGAAAGGGATAGTTAATAGGACATAAAATATCATATAAATCCATGGTATGCCCATGGTATGCCCACTCTTGGAATACTGCATGTAGTCCCATTTCAAAACAGATATATATGAGAACTGGAAAAAGTTTAGAGAATTGCAATAAAAATGATTGAGGAGAGATTAAAAAGACTGGGATTGTTCATTTTAGAAAAGAGACAGCCAAAGAAGGATATGATACCAGTCTATAAAATCATGAATAATGGGGAGAAAGTGAATAAGGAACTTTTATTCAACCTGTCAACATAACACAAGAACCGGGTCACCCAATGAAATGAATAGGCAGCAGGTTTAAAACAAACAAAGGAAGTACTTCTTCACACAATACACAGTCAACCTGTAGAACTCATTGCCTGGGGATATTGTGAAGGCCAAAATTAGAGCAGGGTTCAGAAAAGAATGAGATAAGTTCATGGAGGATAGGTCCTGGCTATTGGTGAATGAGGTCAGGGACCCAATTATTATTAGGTCAATGGCTTTAGTGAAGATTGTCAGGGACCCAATCCCATGATCTGGATGTTCCTAAGCCTCTGACTGCCAGAAGGTGGTACTAAACAACAGGGGATGGATCATGCAATAATTGCCCTGTTCTATTCATTTCCTTTGAACTGTCACTCTCCACTGTCAGAAGACAGGATTCTAGGCCAGATGGATTATTTGTCTGACCCAGTATGGCCAAACGTATGTTCTTATGTTCAGGAAACAGTGACCTAGCTTTCAAAACTGAAAAATTGTGGCCTGAACCTGAATGCTTTTAAAATTTGGGTAATTTTAAAACTCCTATTAACTTTGCTGTGAGTAGAATTAGGTTAATAGGAGCTGATTCTTCTCCCATTAAAGCCAATGACAAAATCTCCATTGACTTTCATAGTTCAGGATTAATTCCATAGTGAGCATTTCTGAAAATACTATTCTATGAGTTCACAATCTGGAAGCCCTCATTACATCCAGTGAGAAAGAGAGGCTGTCTCAGATATGCATATCTATATCTGTTGACATTGCTATGCTATCTTCAATCTCTTATATCTGTTAGGAACATTAAATCTGCTAGGGTAGAACAATTTTGTCTTGGTATTTACCTTTCACCTGTTTTTTCCTATGGTAGTTCTGCTCTTACAAAGGAATTACATAGAGTCCAGTCCTGTGAAATTCTGAGTGCTTCCTCCTTTTCTATTTGTCCTGTACGGTCATGTCTGATAGCTGTGAAAATAATATTTTAATATTGGTTACATATTGACAATATACTTGGTGCTGGACAAAACATAGAAGACATTCTGTGTCTTTGGACATAATAATAGAAATGAAAGTTATCTTAAAGCAATGGGGAAACTGCAATTTTCTCTTAAATACTAAGATTTCTTTTAATAACAAATTTTCTTTTGTTGTAGGATTCTCACTGCTAGTCCTTGAGAAATGAAGAAAGCCATTTGACTTGTAGTACTTTGTGATTCTCTCTTCCACAGTGTGATATAGGAATGTCTGAGTTTTCATTTTCATCTACTGAATTTGAATCAGTTTTCTACAGAATTGCATCACTATCTGATATGCTTATATTATTTAGCTTAACTGTACCTACAGTTGTATTTTAATATGTTTTTCTAATTATATTCTGTTTATGCTTCTCTAGATATCAAATTATGTATCACTCAGATCATTTCCCCTGATGATGGACCTTCTACACATTGTTATGCCAGATAAGTCCAGTTACCCCAACATCTGTTGGAAAAGTAATGCAGCAAAATACAAAATTTCCAATAAGTTCTTGGAACATATTGGGGACAATACTTTGTTTCAGAAAGCAGAGGAAGTAATAAGGGCATTTTAACTTGCCCTGACCAACAGGAAGGAATTACTTTTGAATCTGCAGATGGAAGGCAATTTAGATGGAAGTGATCATGGAGTGACAGATTTCATGATTCTAAGGAAAGGAAGGAGTGAGAACAGGTGAATCAATAGACTCTGTTAGAGATGGAAAGGATGAGCAGGAAGACCTAGAGGCAGATTGAGTAAACGGACTTCTTTATTGCAGTATTGTTCCCTTCCTGCAGTTTTTAGCTTCTATTCATTACCAAAAAAAGGATCCAGAATCTCTCCCCATTTTTCCAGTTCTGGCTGCCCCAGCCAGAAACATATTATCTGGGTCTTATTTAAAAGTTATTAAACTTTATAAAAAAAAATAAGTACCCAAAGGGTTAAATGCTAAATACCAAAGCCACATCACATTAGCTTCCCGTGTCTAGCACAAAGGTCTGTCAGTGTTGCAACTTTGAATGAGAGATTCAAATGGAGTTTTAGTGGCATTTTTTTTTTAATTTAAAAAACAAAACAAAAACAATTTATTTTAAACTAACAAACAGGATTTTACAAACCATGAGCATTGGTCTAGGTCCTTACAACCTTACATAATTACACACACACAAAAATTATTTTTGCCTAACACGCCTTTCATTATTTTTTTTACACAACTACCCAGATTTCATTCCCGTCTTGTACAATCGGAGGCAGTCAAGACTTCATAAAACAAAGTTTAACAAACTCAGAGAACTGGTAGGTAAAGTCCCATTGTAAGAAAATCTAAGAAAATCTAAGGGATGAAGGAGTTCAGGAGAACTGGCAGTTTCTCAAGGAGACAATATTAAAGGTACAACTGCAAACTATCCTGATGCAAAGGAAAGATAGGAAGAATAGTAAGGGAATAGTAATTGGGATAGGAAGAATAGTATGGCTCTCTAATGACCTGAAAATCTATAAGGAATCCTACAAAAATTGGAAACATGGACAAATTGCTAAAGAGGAATACAAAAGAATAGCACAAGCATGTAGGGACAAAATCAGAAAGAATAAAGGCACACAATGAATTATACTTACCAAGGAATTTAAAAGACAATAAGAAGAGGTTCTTAAAATATATTAGGAGCAAGACAAAGCTGTAGGAAAGTGTAGGTCCACTACTTAGATGGGAAGGAGAAGTGAGAGGTGTTTAATGCCTATTTTGCCTCAGTTGTCACTAAAATAATTGACTGTGACCAGATACTCAATACAATTAATTCTAACAACAAGGGAGACAGAGCACAAGCCAAAATAGGGAAAGTGAGCAGATTAAAGATTATTTAGATAATATAGACGAATTTAGATTGGCAAGGCCTGATGAACTTCATCTAGGGTACTTTAAGAACTAGCTGAAGAAATCTTGGAACTTTTAGCAATTATCTTTGAGAACGCATGGAAGATGGGTGAGGCCCCAGAGCACCGGGGCAAACATGGTACCTATCTTTAAAAAGGGGAACAAAAAGGACCTGGGGAATTATAAACCAGTCAGCCTAACTTTGATTCTTGGAAAAATACTGGAACAAATTATTAAACAATGAGTTTGTAAGCACCTAGAGAATAATAGGTTTATAAGGAATACCCAGCATGGATTTGTCAAGAAGAAATCAAGCCAGAGCAACGTAATTTCCTTCTTTGAGAGGGTTACTGACATAGTGGATGCAGGGAAGCAGTAGATGTCATATAGCTTGATTTTAGTAAGACTTTTGACACAGTCCCACAGTACATTCTCATAAGGAAACTAGGGAAATATGGTCTAGCTGAAACTGTTATAAAGTGAGTGCACAAGTGGTTGAAGGACTTTACTCAAAGAGTACTTATTAACAGTTTGCTGTCAAACTGGGAGGGCATACCTAGTGAATGCATGGGTCATTCCTGGTTCTGATGATGGTCAATATTTTCATCTATGACTTACAAAATTTGCAGATAACAGTCTGGGAGGAGTTTGAAACAATTTGGAGGACAGGATTAGAATTCGAAGTGACCTTGACAAATTGGATGACTGGTCTGAAATCAATAAAATGAAATTCAATAAAGACAAGTGCTTAGGAAGGAAAAATCAAATGCACAGCTGCAAAATGGGGAGTAACTAGCTAGGTATAACACTGCTGAAAAGGATCTGGGAGTTATAGTGGAACACAAATTGAATGAGTCAGCAATGCACAGCAGTTGCGAAAAATGCTAATCTCCTTTTCGGGTGTATTAACAGGAGTGTCATATGTAAAAGATGGGAGGTAATTGTCCTGCTGTACTTGGCACTGATGAGGCCTCAGCTGGAGTACAGTGTCCAATTCTGGTTGCCACTCTTTAGGAAAGATGTGGATAAACTGGAAAGAGGCCAGAGGAGAGCAACAACAAAGATAGAAGGTTTAGAAAACTTCACCTATGAGGAAAGATTAAACAAACTAGACATCTTTAGTCTTGAGAAAAGAAGATTGATACTAATGCAATCCTTGGGCTTGGTAGCACACAGCTTGTCCTGTTGAGGAGTAATTTCAGTTAGGCAAGTGTGAAAGTCATCTTCAACATTCTTTCTTGAATGGTGTTTGTTTTTAATGCTGGCAAGGGCTGAGAATCCATTTTCACGACGGTAAGTGGTAGCTAATGGAAGAAGGACTTGCAAAGTGTGGTTAGCAAGTTTGAGAAATTCACCAGACATATGAAACCAGAATTCAGCAACAGGCTTGGTTTCATGGGCACATTTCAGAGTAGTGTTGTTTCTCAGCTCAATAAACTCGCCATCCTCTTTAGGAATCATTTCCAGCAATTCCACATCAGTAGATAAAAAGGAACTCGTGAGCCATATCGTTTCAGTATTGCTTAACATGTCGCTGAACTGGTAAAGAAGAAAATCCATGTGTTCTGTCATAATAGCACATAAATTCAGGTGGTTGGCCTTGACTTCGTCAAAGTTCAAAAATTCCTGACAGAGCAGAAACATGCTCATGTTCCCTTTGTGCACTCATTTCTGCCAGAGATCCAGTTTCTCAATGAATGCAGTCACTTTGACAGTGCAACAAGAGTTGACTGGCGCCTTTGCATGCTAATATTAAGGTAATTCAGGTGATCAAAGTTATCAGCAAGAAAAGCAAGCCGAGCACGACAGTTCTCCTCTGAGAATCTACCTGCTGATTTGTGCATTTTCTCTTCCAAAAATACCTTCAGATACCCACAAAGTTCAAAAACATGATTAAAAACTTTTCCCTTGGAAAGCAATCTGATCTGTGTGCAAAAGAAGGTTGTGATGCAATTCACCCATTTCTGCACACATTGCCAAAAAATGTGCATTCAATAGGTGTGCTTTGATAAAGTTAACAACTTTTATTGTCTTGTCAAGTACATCTTTCAGGTGATCTGGCATCTTTCTTATGACTAGGTTATCCCTGGGAAGCATGCAATGTGTTAGGTTTGTGAATTTTGCAACATCTATCATTTTTTTTTGCAACCCCACTATGTCTCCTCGTCATTGTAGCAGGACCATCTGTGCACACACCGTAACACTGCCCCCAGTCAAGACTATTGTTTGTCATGAAATTATCCAGACACTTAAAAATCTCATCACTTGTTTTCATCTGCAGTGATCTGCAAAACATCAGTTCTTCTATTTTCCCATCACAGATGTATTGCACATAAACCAACTGCTGAACCTCATCCAAAGATTCGTCCAATTGTAAGCTTTATTTTCCACTTGCTTTAATCTGTGTAACAACTGGTCTTTCACATCAGCTGCAACATATGTAATTCGTCTTTTAATGCTGTTGTTTGATACTGACACATTCTTTAATTTATTAGCAGCTTCATCCCCAACATTTCATGGAACATATCAATTGTTGCTGGCATCAGTAAAGTTTCAGCAATTGTATGTTGCTTTCTGTTTTTAGTGATTCTAATTGCAACCTTGTTAGGATGCCTTGAGAGCCTCCTCTTGCACAGTTGACACAGTTTGTATACTCTTTTTTTGTTTTAGTAAGCAATTCTGCTTCCTTTCAAAATACTCTACTGGCTTGTCAATGCTTTCCGCATACAAAGACCTCAGATGTCTTGTAAGTTTTGCAGGCTTAAATGCTTCGTTAGAAAGTATTTCTCCACAAATTATGCACTGGGGTCTTGATTCTCCACTGACACAATCATACATAAAACCAAGTTTAATGTAGCTGTCATATTTCCTCAGTTTTTGTTTTTCTGAAGGGGGTTCAATTTCGCTTCTTTCTTGCTCTTCTGTCTTATTTGAGATGTTTTCTGCTTCATGAACTACCGAAGTTGACTCAGTCATTTTACAACTAACAAACTTATCCATTATAGAAGTAAAAAAAATTACACAACTGGTGTAAACCATCTGAGTGTTTGGCACCTGATAAATAAAAAAAATTAGGAATCTCAGCTTTTACTTCCTAATTTAAACATATCAGACTTGTATCCCTGTGCATCATTCTCAAATTATTTTCACAAATTGAAGGTGTTTTAAATGATAAATTACAGCATTGCTAGGTGATACATGGACAGTACCAAGTTACTATCAACTTGGAATGTGCAAACTGAAAGTGTCAGAACATGGTTTGTCATTGCTATTATGCAGTTTCGGGCATGTTTGCCTACTTCTTTGATTATACTGGCAGAGCCCTAAGGTCTGCAGACCATGACTGTGACTCATAACATCATAAAACTGTAGGGTTAGAGCGGACCAAAAGTCATCTAGTCTAACCCCCTGCCAAGATGAAGGATTTGTTGTGTCTAAACCATCCAACACAGATGGCTACCCAGCCTCTTTTTGAAAAACTCCTGTGAAAGAGCTTCATTGTCATTGGGGATAGTATGAAGTACTCCCCACAGCACATAACAGCTCAATAAGTATCCTGTCCTCTGAGATGCTAGCAGATTTAGATATAAAGTCTGACCATTTATGGGCCACTGATTTTTGAAAAAAAGGTTGCAGATGCCCAATTGAATGCCATGTGATACCATAAAGTGGGAGAAATGGGCCTCTTCTCTATGTTGATTTGCATGTGTGGGGTTAATCCTTAACATAACCAATGTCTGGCCAGCACAACATCTATGTTGTTATATTGGTATGATGACAAATTGGCTTTTGTGTGCTAACCCTAAGACAAGAGCCCAAAGTGATGGGGGAATGAATGCTCTGTTGTACGCAGTGTAGTCACTATCCCACCAATATCGGTTTTTTGGTCCTAGTTCCTTCTTGCTTCCTCATTTCACTGACATCTGTTGTTTCCAAATTGAGGAAGCAGGGAAGACTCTGCTTACATAATATAACTGATGTATAATACTAAGATTTTGTATAGAGACCAAACTCCCTACCTTCACAGAACAGCAGAACAAAAGTGCTATAGGAAAATGGCTTTCTTCTTCTTCTTCTTCTTCTTCTTCTTCTTCTTCTTCTTCTTCTTCTTAATTTTACATCACATATCTTCAAGCTGCTGATTTTCTTTTTCTAGCATATGAGTGCATACCTCCCCTTCTAAGTGGTAGAGTGATTATTAGAGGAAAAGTTATCAAATGCTACTGCAAAAAGTAGGGGAAAGCTAATTTTGCATGAAGGCAATGAAACCCGATCATCAAAGTTGCAAAGCTGACACTAGCAATCCAAAAGACAAAAGTTCTAGTGAATTTGATTTAGTGTCAATATGCCTACCTGCTGCTGACTGTGATAGACTGTGGTCCCGTCATTGACTTTTATGCCATAATTTAACAAATAAGGGTTCATTCTTTCTGGATGGTGCCATCCTTGGAGCAATACACTAATAGATCATGAGCTTCTGATGATCACTAATGATGAATCACACTAATATATCATTAACTCTGTCACACAGGTGGCTTCACAGATTAATTTCATCAGAGCAATGACCTGTGATGATGATGCATTACTCAGAGAATCATGTTTTTAGGAAGAATGGGCTTAGGACATCATTTTCTAATCAAACTCATATTTAGATTTTCTGTGGCTTCATTCGCATACCTTGGGATAATACACACTGACTGATCAAGATAAACATGTGCACAGCAAATCCAAGCAGACCTGGCCTATACTAAAATGAGATCCCTTCAAACTCAAATAATACTATGACAAAAATAGAAATGTGAAGAAACATCTGAGGTTTCTTCTGGCATACTGTCAGCACCATCTTGAGGAGGCAGGGCCGGTGCAAGGATGTTTTGCGCCCTAGGCGAAACTGCCACCTAAGCTGATTGGCACCGCAAGCCTGGGAGGTGGGAGAAGTGAAGCAGCTCACCCCTGCCCCACCTCCTCCCTGAGCACGCCGTGGCTGCTTCACTTCTCCTGCCTCCCAGGCTTGCAGCACCAATCAGCTTAGGCGCCGCAAGCCTGGGAGGCGGGAGAAGTGAAGCAGCCATGGCGTGCTCGAGGAGGAGGCGGAGCAGGGGTGAGATGGGCGGGGAGTACCCCTGCGTGCCGCCCCCTCCCTTACTTGCTACAGGCGGCCCTCCCCGCACTCCCCTGCCCAGCTCCCTCTGCCTAAATGCCGGCGGCGACCGGGGTGGCTGAAGATCCAGCCGCCGCGGTCGCTGCTGAAGAAAATGGCGCCCCACAAATCCCAGTGCCCTAGGTGACCGCCTAGGAGGCCTAAATGGTTGCACCGGCCCTGTGAGGAGGAAAGTGTTAAAGTACGCCTAATGAAAAAATAGTGTAAAAACATATAGTAATATTTAGTTTTCACTAGTTAAAATATACAGTAAATAATTTATTAAAATAATCTGAAAAAAATAAGTGAACTGGAATATTGCCTAAATTCATGTAGACTGTGCTTAAGACTTCTATCTCAGACAGGCTTGGTCCATGGAGAAACTTCAGGCATTTATAGAAAGACACTTACTCAGACATGACTTTATGCAGGTGTTCTTAAGGAAGGAATAGATCTTCCCACTCTGAGTATGGTGCATCTTATTTCACCACTCAATTTTAGAACAGCCTCTCATAAGGAATCTACCTTCCACACTTTCACCAACAGGGAACTGTGTTATCCTGAGGTATACTCCATTCCCAGTATGATATCCTGTCTCCTCCAGACACCTATTCGTTCTCCTCACTTTCATATTTGAATCATCAAGTACCAGAGTTCTTGCCCTCAAAGATCAACTTTTTCTTACGTTCACTGTCCAGAAGTCAGGCAGCAAGTGTCTGGAATCAGGTCCTGCACGGTTTAGGTTTAGGTCTTACTCTCACTGCTACAGATCAGAGCACTAATTGTCAGGAGTTAGATCATGCCATGTTGGTGTTTTGTAATTCTTTCTACACCCTCTCTCTGTCCAATAAAAGGGCATATTTCATTGGTGTGATTCTTTTTGTGCACTGTGGAACACTTGCTGGAAAGTAGGGTCAGGTATGACACAGCTTTTTTGGAGAGTCCAAGGACATGAGAACATTGTCTTATGCAAAGTCTGAGTCAGTCCACCTTCATGTATATTGTTGAAATTAAATTTAATTATTAGTGTCATACTGAAAGTATGTGAACATAATATGTGGGATTGTAATTTCTCTCTGAGAATGAGTCATCTCTTTGCAAGGACACGTCACTTAGTTGAGCACTGGATCTAAATCTTCTTAAAATTTAAAAGTAAAATATGTATTCCACAGAAAATGGAGATGCTTTGTGAAACAATGAATTCTGTATGAATTGTTTAAATGGGAGAGAAAAGTTCTATTATAGTAAAAAATGACTGCAAAACTGGTATCATGGGGATCCATTTTATTGTCTGTCAAAGCCTGCAGATCAAACATGTTCAGTTTCCAGATCAAAAGATGTCTTTTCTTCTAATTGCCAGCACTGCAAACAAAACCTGTGTTCTGAGAGTCAAGGTGGATTCTTTTCTACTTGTGCAGACAAGGGTAGGGGCAGAGAGGAGGGAAGGGTAAAGAGAGGAGTGGGGAATAGGGAGAAATTCCCCCTAGTGATGCCAATACAATACCATTATTTCCAGAGTATACCTCCAGTGACCTATGTACAACCCATTCCCATTGTCTTCAATGTCTTTGAAAAGGTAATAGGAATGTAATAAAAAATTCAATCAATGATGCACAAGAAGGAATAGAATTCAGCTTACTCTAACATAGCTATGCTGGCTCTTTGGAGCTAAGAGAGGTAAAAAGAAGTACATACCTTTCTTACTAAACTCAGCAGCTGGAACTATGAATGTACAAGGGAGCAGCTCTTCTGAGAATGAAGGTGTTCTTTTTACACAGCAACTTTTCCAAGTAGAACTGTACTAGAAGAAAGAAAAGTTTGCAGAGGCAGCCAAGATGGACCTGAAATTGTAATGTTTGAATGTAATTCTCTTACACTGTAAGACGTGTGTGTGTGTATGTGTGTGTGTGTGTGTGTGCGCGCGCATGAAGGTTTAACTATATATTGGATTAAATTTGCTGTATGCTGTTTATTTTATTTAAATTATACACAGTGCAATCATTTTCTCTTTTGTTGTTTCTCCTACATTGTTTTATCCTTTTGCTTGTTATGCTAAGTAGAAAGCTTGTTGTTTTTCATTGCATAGAACTCCCAACCGATTGATTCTGAAAGATTGTCTCTAATAAAACTGATTGAAAAATTAACTACATTTGTCTCTCTATGTGCTGTTATGCTTTGGCCTTCACGGGTCCAAATCAGTTTGTCTCCAAAAGTCTCTGTCACTTGGTGCAGCTGGCTTTGACGTAGCATGAACATTGTCCATAGGCATGGAGAAAGTCCTAATAAATGATCCCTGACTCCTGATCCCTGGTTCTGACAATGAGAAAGGCCCGTCCCTGTGGGGAAAAAATAAAACAAAACCGTCTTGATACCTGATATACAAAAGTAAAAGTGAAGAGAACTGATTCTTTTCTGGGTGTCACCTGATACATGGAAATGAGGAGGACTGATTTCTGATGTGTGAGAGTACACTAATAAGGCCACTGAACCAGGAAAAAGCACATGTACTTTCCAGTTGGATCCACAGATCAAGAATATGTTGACAAAGGGAATGGCCCATTATACATAATGTCAGATGAACAATACAAGGCATAACTAGAGTCTGTTTTTTTCAAAAATATTTTTGTGAATAAATAGTGCCCAGCATTAATGTGATCAACGAGGAGTCCAGTGGAACCTTAAAGACTAACAGATTTATTTGGGAATGAACTTTTGTGGGTAAAAAAACACTTCTTCAGATGCATGGAATGAAAATTACAGATACAAGCATAAATATACTGGGAGAAGGGAGTTACCTTACAAGTGGAGAACCAGTGATGACACCGCCAATTCAATCAGGGTGGATGTGCTCCGCTCCCAGTAATTGATGAGGAGGTGTCAATACAACAGAGGGGAAATTGCTTTTGTAGTGAGCCAGCCACTCCCAGTCCCTAGTCAAGCCCAAATTAATGGCATTAAGTTTGCAAATGAATTGTAGCTCTGCAATTTCTCTTTGAAGTCTGTTTTTGAAGGTTTTTTTTGTTGCAAGATGGCTACTTTTAAATCTGTTATTAAATGTCCAGGGAGATTGAAGTGTTCTCGGATTGGCTTTTGTATGTTACCGTGCCTGATGTCTGATTTGTGTCCATTTATTCTTTTATGTAGACACTGTCTGGTTTGACTAATGTACATGGCAGAGGGGCATTGCTAGCACATGGTGATGGACTGTAGGTGATCGCCAATGGTATTCTGTTTTTTCCCTTGTTGCACTTGTCCTGTAGTAGGTGACTTCTGGGTACCCATCTTGCTCTGTCAATCTGTTTCCTTACTTCCCCAGGTGGGTATTGTAGTTTTAAGAATGCTTGATAAAGCTCTTGTAGGTGTTTGTCTCTGTCTGAGGGACAGGAGCAAATATGGTTGTATCTTAGGGCTTGGCTGTAGACAATGGATCGTGTGATGTGTCCTGGATGGAAGATGGAGGCATGTAGGTAAGAATAGCGGTGAGTAGGTTTCTGGTATAGGGTGGTGTTTATGTGACCATTGCTTCTTTGCACTATAGTGTCCAGGAAATGGATCTCTTGTGTGGACTGGTCCAGGCTGAGGTTGATGGTGGGGTGGAAATTGTTGAAATCCAGATGGAATTCTTTAACAGCATCCTTCCCATGGGACCATATGATGAAGATGTCATCAACGTAGCACAAGTAGAGGAAGCATTGTTCTAAGTCAGTCATAAAAATGTTGACATAATGTGGTGCCATGCGAGTACTCATAGCAGTGCTGCTGACTTGAAGATATAAGCTGCCCCCAAATATGATATGCTTGTGGCTGAGGACAAAATCACAAAGCTATTAATGTGATATATGCCATCATGTGCCAGCAGTACCCCTCTGCCATTTACATTGGTCAAACCAGACAGTCTCTATGTCAGGGGTCAGCAACCTCTGGCACATGGCTCGCCAGGGTAAGCACCCTGGTGGGCTGGGCCAGTGTATTTAACTGCCGAGTCTGCAGTGTCAGCCAATCGCGGCTCCTACTGGCTGCGGTTCACCGCTCCAGGCCAATAGGAGCTGAGGGAAGCAGCGTGGGCTGAGGGATGTGCTGGTCACTGCTTTCCGCCACCCCCATTGGCCTGGAGGGGTGAACTCTGGCCAGTGGGGCCTCAATCAGCTAAACCTGCAGATGCGGCAGGTAAACAAACTGGCCGGTACCTGGTACCTTGGCAAGCCACGTGCCAGAGGTTGCCGACCCCTGCTCTATGTAAAAGAATAAATCAGACATCAGGAATGGTAACATACAAAAGCCAGTAGGAGAACACTTCAGTCTCCTGGGACATTTAGTAGATTTAAATGTCGCAATCCTGCAACAAAAAAAGTCAAAAACAAACTTCAAAGAGAAACTGCAGAGCTACAATTCATTTGAAAACTTAACACCATTAATTTGGGCTTGAATAGGGACTGGGAGTAGCTGGCTCACTACAAAAGCAATTTTCCCTCTCTTGGTATTGACACCTCCTCATTGATTATTCGGAGCGGAGCACATCCACCCTAATTGAATTGGCCTTTCTATAACTGGTTCTCCACTTATAAGGAAACTCCCTTCTCTTCATATGCCAATATATTTATGCATGTATCTGTAATTTTCACTCCATGCATCTGAAGAAGTGTTTTTTATTCACAAAAGCTTATGCCCAAATAAATCTGTTAGCCCTGGTCTACACAATGAGTTTAGATCGAATTTAACAGCATTAGATTGATGACAAAGCCATTTTTGTCAACTGAAAGGGCTCTTAAAATCAATTTCTGTACTCCTCCCTGACAAAGAGATTAGCGCTGAAATCGACCCTGCTGGGTCAAATTTGGGGTAGTGTGGACACAATTCAACGGTATTGGCCTCCGGGAGCTATCCCAGAGTGCTCCATTGTGACCACTCTGGACAGCACTCTCAGCTCAGATGCACTGGCCAGGTAGACAGGAAAAGCCCCGCGAACTTTTGAATTTAATTTCCTGTTTGGCCAGTGTAGCGAGCTGATCAGCACAGGTGACCATGGAGTCCCAGAATCGCAAAAGAGCTCCAGCATGGACCGAAGGGGAGGTACTGCATCTGATCGCTGTGTGGGGAGATGAATCCGTGCTATCCAAACTCCGTTCCAAAAGATGAAATGCTGGAATATTTGAAAAAATCTCCAAGGGCATGAAGGACAGAGGTTATAATAGAGACCCACAGCAGTGCCGCGTGAAGCCTACCAAAGAACCAGAGAGGCAAACAGCCACTCTGAATCAGAGCCCCAGACATGCTGCTTCTATGATGAACTGCATGCCATTCTAGAGGGTGCCCCTACAGCTACCCCACCCTGTGCTTCCCTCCTCCCCTACCTCTCCTGGGATACCTTGGCAGTTATCCCCCCATTTGTGTGATGAATTAATAAAGAATGCATGAATCTGAAACAACAATGACTTATTGCCTCTGCAAGTGGAGATCAAAGAGGGGACAGGAGGGCGGTTGGCTTACAGGGAAGTAGAATGAACCAAGGGGGAGGGTTTTCATCAAGGAAAAATAAACAGAACTTCCACACCCTTAGCCTGGCCAGTCATGAAACTGGTATTCAAAGCTTCTCTGATGCACAGCGCACCTTGCTGTGCTCTTCTAACCACCTTGGTGTCTGGCTGCGTGTGGAGCATACAGCAGGCAATAATAACGATGGGAATATTGGTTTTGCTGAGGTCTAACCGAGTCAGTAAACTGTGCCAGCGAGCTTCTAAACATCCAAAGGCACATTCTACCACCATTATGCACTTGCTCAGCCTATAGTTGAACTGCTCCTTACTACTGTCCAGGCTGCATGAGCCATGGGAGCAAGGGTGCTGCCGACTGGGAGAGTAGCCTGAGGCAGACGCCTCCAGCTCGCATGATATTCCAGGCAGGACTGAATCTCCATTAGACAAAACTTAAAGAAGAGAATGACCTGGAGTCATTCCCATTTTTGTCCAGGCGCCCCCGACCAACCTCACCGAGGCCGGCCAGGAGCACCCATGTTCGCCCAGGCACCCCCGACCAACCTAACCGAAGTCGGCCAGGAGCACCCACGGGATGATGACGACGGCTAGCAGTCATATTGTACTGTTTGCTGTCCGCAAGGCAAGGCAACGGGATGCTGCTGTGTAGCACTGCAGTACTGCGTCTGCCAGCAGCACCCAGGAGACATACGGTGACAGTGAGCTGAGGAGGCTCCATGCTTGCCATGGTATGTTGTCTGAATGGGTAACCCAGGAAAAAGGTGTGAAATTATTTGTTGCCATTGCTTTCACGGGGGGAGGGAGGCCTGATGACATGTACCCAGAACCACCCGGGACAATGTTTTTGCCCCATCAGGCATTGGAAGCTCAACCCAGAATTCCAATGGGCAGCTGAGACTGTGGGAGCTGTGAGATAACTACCATAGTGCAATGCTCTGAAAGTCGACGCTAGCCTCAGTACTGTGGACGCACACCGCTGACCTAATGCGCTTAATGGGGACACACACCATCGACTGTATCAAATCGATCTCTAAAATATTGACTTCTATTAAATGACATAATTTCTTAGTGTAGACATACTCTTAGTCTTTAAGGTGCCACTGGACTCCTCACTGGTTTTCTGGATACAGACTAACACGTCTACCCCTCTGATACTTGATAGTAATGTAATGTAATTCCAGTAGCTGCTGCATCAAGCCCATAACTTCTGTTTGAGCTACAAAATATTTTATAGAAAGATTTAGTCTTGATTTAAATACTTCAAGTGATAGAAAAGCTACCACATCCCTAAGTAAGTTGTTGCAATGGTTAACCAATTAAACTAGGGCAGCTTTGTACCTAGTCGAGTTTATGTTCGATATCCCCAGTTGGAATTTCATCAGAAAATTTGGAAGTTAAGTCAGTTTAATCCTTTATTAATCTTTCCACTATATACATTGTGATGGATTTGATAAACAGGAGACTGCCATTTCCATCAACCCTTCTTCACTACATATCCTCTTTCTCCTCACCAGGTAGGAGGAGGAAGCAGAAAACTCCGTGAAAAGACCCTTAGCCAGGAAGTGAGTGAGCACTTTTGGAAAACAGCAGGGAAGAGAGATGCAGGAAGAAACCTAAAGGGAACAACATACAAATTAGGTTGCAGCAGAAGGCAGGGAACTTCTGTGGAGCAGGCTATTAGACATTGTAGCCAGGACCAGGTCTGTGTGAGACTTATGGGAAACAGCGGCAACTGGGCAGGGAGCCAGTGTAGAGGGGCTCCAATGAAAGAAACACCACTAATTGATCCTAGCTATAATGTGCCTCTGAGTCATGGCACACCTGGCACGTTACTAGTACCTTAGAGGGTTGCTGCTAGCACGAAGAAGCTATGATGATTATATCTTTTCTTTTCTGCTGACTCTGTATGCCAATGTGAACCTTGTTCAAGGGTGAAAAAGCAACAAAGAATCCTGTGGCACCTTATAGACTAACAGACGTTCTGCAGCAGAGAGCTTTTGGTGGGTGATATTTCACCCTTCCCACACAGATCTGCTGTTAGCATTCTGTTAGTCTATAAGGCCAAACTCTTTGTTGCTTTATTACAGACTGAAGGGTGAAAAAGGTACATATGGAAGGACAACTAGCTCTGCTATAAGCATATTCACACCAAACTGTAATGAAACTCTTGTTGGAGAGTTAATTGCCTGATTGAAGAGTCAATCAAATTGGTCTTAAATTAAATTAAAACAAAACAATTCCTGTTCAGGTCTTGCATGCTGCTCTGTATATCTATTCAGTGAGAATACAAGAGTAGTGGTCGTAGTAGCATGCAAGGACTAGGATTAATAGTTAACAGTGATGTATGATTTGGCTAGACTTCAGCAAGATAGGAAAAGTTAACAGATCAATCAGAAAAAAAATTCAGGGGCTACTGTCTGAAAGGTAAAACATGATCCCTTAAAAGCTTTTCTTTTCACAGCAGAAGTGGTCTTTGAGTGAAACAAATCCACAAAACTTTGCCAGAAACATAAGCCTCGGCATCCTTTAGGTTCTCTTTCATTTTGTGTGGTTCCTTCTCATGTTTTCATATTTTCTAATAGCAGTTTTGGAAGATCTCTTTGAAAAATATTCCAACCTTAGAACTGCAGAATATTTCAGCTGGGCTCCTTTGGAATCTGTAGTATGTTACAGGAGGTTTCCTTGAGAATTTTGTTATCTTCTCTAAAGTAGGAAATGTTTATAAAATGACCAAAGCCATAGTACATCTGAAAATCATGAAATAAGGTTATCCATCCACTTATACTCTTACTTCATCTAATCCCATCAATCTATTAAAACCTCTTTTGGGTTCAGATGATCCTCTCTTCCCCATCTTGTAGAAAAATCTGTGGGTTTACAGAGAAGAAAACCTCTGAGGCTTCCTTAGTGCATTCCATCGGGGAGCCATATTTACCATCCTACCATCTGTGGAATGAGCTGGGTGTTTTGGTTCCAGAGCCAAAAAAAATACCACAATACCCATGTAGTTTGTGAGAGATGCACTTCTTGAATAGGGCTATCCACATAAGTCTTGTGCCTCTATCCATCCCGGGGACCTTTCCCCTTCTCTGTCTTCTGGGCACCACAGTTCAATTATACTCTCTGTAGCGAGGTGGTTACCCGCTCCTGCCCTTTGGGGCTTAAAACAGCCCAGGAGAGGGCTGGGGCTGGGGCAAGAAGCTTGGGCTGATTGGGAGAAAGCCAATCAGGTCCCAATCAGGCCCAGCTGGCCCCTATAAGAGGCAGTGAGCTAGGAACCCAGGCAGTCTTCCTCTGCCTGTAGAGGGAGAAGGGCCTGGCTGCAGGGAGCTAGACACAGGGCACCTGAGGGGAGCAGGGCTGGGGAAAGGCAAAGGAGCTGGGGAGCTCCTGCCTGGAAAGCCCCAGGCTGCAGCCTAGCACAAGGCCAGCAGGTCCTGAAGGTTGCAGGGGGCAGCCCAGGGGTAGGCAAAGGCAGCAGGTCCAAACCCCTTTGCCTATGATAAGTGGCTGATATTGCAGTCTGTCCCAGTGAACGGGGGCTAGATGGAGTCTGGGCAGTAGCCAAAACTAAGGCAAAGTGGGGATAGTGGGTTGGGGGTTCCCCAGGGAGGGGAGACCCAGATTGGTGGGGTACTGCCAGGGGGCAGCACCCCAGTTAAAAGGGCACCGGGGTCCAGGGAGGGACATAGAGGCCAAGAGGACAGGTGGATCACTGGCCTGCAGAGGGTGCTCCGGGCTGGAAATTCAGCTAATTCCTGAGGACAACCAGCAGGAGGCACTGCAGGGGTGAGTCCGCTCCTTTACATCCCCTACCTGCTACCAACATGGAAAAGACTAGACAGAAAGTTAATACAGCATCAGTTTCCGTGTTCTCACAGGGTTAATTGGGGATTGAAACACTTTTCTTCTGGGCTTGCACTTGGTCTGCCCATTTCCCCTACTAGGATCCTAGATCCTTGGAAGGACTTCCAAGGCATATTGAGAAGCAGCAGCAAAGTAGACCTCTTCCCCCATCTAACTGTATGGACAGAGGGATATCTGCAAATGAAGGGACCCTCTATGCAAAGATCAGGTGAAAACACTCTATTCGTAAGTGTTTCTAACTCCTCTGTCATTGTGATATCTACATGCCATAAACCAATACTGGATGAGAATGACCTTCTTCGTTATTAAGAATATCGTGTTGTAATGCTGTCATCTGGTTTCTTGATTTTTTTTATATATAATTAGTAGCTGAAGTTTACTGGGATTCTAAATTATTTACCTTAAAGTATTCATATATACATGTAGATTCCACCCCCCATCTAAATCTTGCTGTAATCTCAAATTATTATTTTTTAAATGGGAAGTCCTTCCAGCCATAAGCAATCAAATAAGGTGCTTGCCATCTCAGTGACTACAGAACAGAATTCTGATTCCTTATTTCCAGTCTTCTGTCTGAAGTAAATGATGGGCAGAGAAGTCCTGGAGGAAAAGAGCCCCCTACACCAGAAGGCTGCATAAAGCTACAATGACTAAATTAAACAACTTTCTCTTTAAATCTTAATGAGCAATCTGAAGTTTTAAAATCTATTGTAACTGTTTAAATCACTTGAAAGAAATCATCCTTTAACACATAAATGCTGTTTAATGAATGGGGCTAATTGCTCTAATTTAACCCAACATGAAATATTTGCCAGACTGAAATTTCTGCCTGTGCTGTGGTTAGACTCTGTGGGATCCCACTGTCATTGTGACAATGTTGATTTTTTTAAAAAAATATTTATTAAAAAGATGATTAAAGATATTTTCAGTAAAGGCAAATGAAAAGAGCACAAGCATTAGATTCTTCATAAATCAAAATTAATCATGCAGTGCATTTCAATTAAAAATACAACAGATTTTCCGAGTTTTCAGTTTCAGTGCTCAGCATGGGGATGCCTGGGTTCTAGACATGTTTTTTCCCTTTTGAATTAATTGCAGTGGAGCACTGTAGTTCTTCTGAATGAATTTCTAATGTGACTACATTTTTCCTTGATGCTTATTAAATTGATCAATGGAAATGCCACAGAGTTATATTTTAATTTTCTTGTCTGATTATTTATATTAATGGCAAAATATTATTTGGATAGAATTACAAGTATTAGATATCTTTGAAGTGACTGTAGTCTTATATTTTTGGAGCTACCTGACACTTAGCTTTTATAGCTACTGTGACTGCAACTCTAAAGCACACAGGAATAATTGTTAACTGTCATGAACACAATGTATTTCTAATCATATTCCATCAATGACATGTGTTTACCATTCTTAAATCATTTTGGCTGAAAAACAGAGGCTAGGCATGGAATATAAAAAGGCCATTCCTTTCGTTTCTTTGCATTATTCATAAATGCAGTACCTTGTCAGCACTTAGAGTGTAATCAAAACATAAATGATGTACGAATATTTTGTGTTCAAGCCTCATGTAGGATATTCCTAAGTTACACAATGCATTGCATTGTCTGTCTTTTTTTGGTCAATATAAAATTTTAACGATGAATGTCATAAGTTCTGCTAATGTAAGAAAACAATCAGTTATTTTTTTAAATGAAGACTGTTTTTAACATTATCATATCTCTTTCACTATATTATAACCTTAAATTATATATCTTAATATTACTTCTGAACTAAGACAATTTAAAATTATTTTAAGGCATTCAGAGATAAATAACAGTATGAATAAATAAATAATAATTTGACTGCTTTTTCCTGTAAAGAAAATGGAATGATTATAAACATAACTTCTGGAATCTAACTGCTCAAAATATTTGCCTATGAATTGGAAGTTGAGGTAATAGAACTCCAAATCCTGGTGAAATTGGGAAGGAACAAAGGTGAAACAAGATTGCACATGCTATAATTATATAAAAAGGGTGGAAACCAGTTTGGCTTATCTTAAGGTTTGAGATATGAATACAAATAACCTGGGGTCAGTGACTGGTCCTTTGGGACTGCGACTAACCTGAATATAATTGTGATTTTTGGTGTCCAGAGTCCAGGTTGTCTGGGTGGCAAGATAGACTTGAATACCCTAGGGGATTGTCTGTGACTTCATGGTAAGGTTGCTATAGTGCTTTAGGAGTTCATGTTTGTTACTGGGCTGGTGAAATCTGATTATACAACATACAACCAGTTTGGGGTTTCTGCCCTGCTTTTTGGTAGTCTGCCATATGGATGACAACTCATGGTCATGAATCAATCCAGACAATATGACAAGGACTACTCAGATGCATAAATATTCAGGTTTAGGGCTTACATCCAATGTGAAATCCTATCTTACTAAAATCACAGAGAGTTTTGTCATTGACTTCAAAGTGCCAGGATTCCACTCAGGTGGAACATAAGTGGCATGTTGGCCTTTTTCTGGCCCTCTGCACAGGGGTAAAACTCATGCCCTCAGAAGTTAATGGGAGTAGGACTAAGCTCATATACTATATGCACACAGATAACTCCACCCCATATTATCTGCAAACCAATATGGCAATACAATTACAATTTCACATATCTTTCCCCATCCTTCTTCCCAAACTGAGGATGTTTAACAGAAATTTGAGAAAAAAAATGCACACTATTTGGAGAAGCACATCTTTTATTTTCTAGTTCTAGATTTAGATGTAAACCGGCTCCTTACTTTCTCACACCAAACTCAACCAATCCAAAAACCTGCAACCCAGATTTCACAGTACAAGGTCAGGTCACCAGTTTTTTGCTGGTATTTAATGCCAAGGTTTTAAGATGTGGATTCTTTGCTTGGTGAGCGGTTCCATTTATTATTATTAATTATATACATTACAATTATACCTAGAAGACCCAGTCTTGAACTAGGACTTGTGCTAGGTGATGTACAAACACAGAATACAATGATGGTCCCTGCCCCAAAGAGCTTACAAATTGAGTATAAAAGAGGAGAAAACTGATGGATACAGATAGACCGATGAGGAAACAATGAGAAAATATTGGTTGTGTGACAGGAAATGCTTTCAGCACACCAACAGTCTAATGACTGTCAAGTGTTTGGTAGGTACTATGACAAAGAAGAGTTTTGAGGAGAGATCTGAAGGAGGAGGATGAGTCAATTTGGTGGCTGTTCATTGGAAGCTCCTCCCAAACATGAGGTGCAGCATGGGAGAAAGCACAGTGGTGCTTGTTAGAAAATGTAACATATAGCCAAGAACTGATAACTCTGTAATAAATGAGAGGTAGAGTGGGGATAGACATCCAAAGGTTTTGCAAGTAAACACAAGCATCTTATGTTTGATGTGATAGAGAACGGAGAGCCTCTGGAGGGATGCATGGAGAGGGGTGATGTGGTCAGCGTCACAGGTTCAGAAAATAATCTTTGCAGCTGAATTCTGAGATGATGAGAGCCTGAAAGAGAGTTTTAGGTGTGTGGATCAATAAGAGAGAACATATTTTAGAGATATTATGCGGAAAGAATCTGCACATTTTAGACATAGCCCTGTTGTGAGGACCTAGAGAGAGGGCTGAAATGGAGATGATGCCTGGGTTATGGGCCTGAGTGACAGGCAGGATGGTGGTGGTGTCCACAGTGAATAAGAAAGGAGGTGGGGAAGGTGTTGGTGAGTGGGGAGATTAAAAGGTCTGTTTTAGCTACTGTGTGGCCCAGTCTTGCACACTAAACCCTACCACACACATCTGTAGGCCGAATCTCCATAGATGACCAATAGAAGGGGGTCTGAAGTCTCTTGGTGTGCTCTCTATCCATCTTGCAACCCCTGCACAACAGAACTGCGGCAGCTTCTCTAGCCTTAGTGGCTTCCGTTACTATGGAGGCATGAGAAGGACTTTGCCTATAAAGAATGTGTATGTATAAAAATCATACACATTGACAAATCCATATATATATTTAATAGGGTTAGTTGAAGTTTTTTGAAATTTGCAATTTCAAAATGTTTTTTATCCACATTTATAATTTTATTGAAAAAAGTGAAAGATTTTGTGAAAAAATTACCGTACTTTGTGTTTTAACCAGCTCTAGTATTTAACCACACAAATATAATAAAGCTGGTATAATGGGAATAGCAATAAACAGTGGATTTAAACAGAATGGGAAGTTTAAAATAAGCCTTATGGTCCATCATTTTCTTAGTTGAACACAAGAGACCAGATCAAAAGTTTCCACCTGACCCTTTACCTTAAAAATCTAGAATAAAATAAGAGTTAGAGGCAGCCTTGCACAATCCAAAGTGGGACTGCAAAAAGTAGTTCAGTTAATTAAAGGGGAGAAAATGATGGATCTAGATATTTTACAGAAAGCTTTCAATATATATATGAAGTACTACTATCTAATTACATACAATTAAAACACATTTCAAACCCTCAAGAAATGGTGAGCTTTGAGAGACCACTTACATTGATTGAAAAGGTGATAATGAATTCTAGGAGGCTCCAAGGGCGTCATTTAAAAACAATGTAGTGAATTTATTACATTTGACATGGAAGATAAATGTAATTGCTTAGGCAAAGGCTTTAGATTGGGATGTTTCCCTTTCAGCAGTGGTCCTTCATTTGGCATAGGGGAGCTTCCACTTCTATAGGTGTTAACAATAAAAGAAAATCCTTATAAATTACTGAATTCTATGGTAACACACACTCTCTCATTTAAAGAAAATCTACAAAGATATATTTGGAGGCTGCTGTAGAGAGTGCACTGGAATGAATGATACCTTTAGCCATATTTGGTGGGAAGTCCGAAAGCACAGGAATCAATTATTTTAAATCACATCATAGATAGAAAGAAATTGAAATTTAACAATGGACCTATTGGTCCAGACTTGGAATTAAAAAGATAAAGGGACCCATCCACTGCAGAATACAGACTTTCTCTTACAACTTTTGATAACATCAAGGAAGAATTTTGGAAAATGAGAGATCCTAATGATAAAGTGTTCAGGAGAACGGGGGATGCTCTTGTGGAAAAGTGCACTGATGAACTGAGAAACGGAAACAGCAGTTTTTTCACACATCCAGCTACCATTTATAGAATATAATAAGAGAAGAGTAAAGAAACAAAGAGACCCTGAAATTTTATTTTCCTGTAAAATATTTATAGGCTTTAGCCTCTGTTCTAATAACATATAGAATTAATAAAATTACTGCATGTCTAACTTCTTCTTCTGTACTGCCTCTTATTTATAATGTTGTCAGTGTTTAACAGAGTTTGATATGATTTTTCCTTGTATCTATTCAGTGTCACAAAATATAAATGTGACATACTCTCCTCTTAATATCTTGTGCTATAATACAAATCCTATAAATCTTCATGGCATAAAACTTTTGACTGGTTATTGTTTGGACTGCATATTATAGAATCATAGACCTGGAAGGGACCTTGAGAGGTCATCTAGTACAGTCCCCTCCACTCATGGCAGGATTATCTAGACCATTCCTCACAGGTATTTGGCAAACCTGCTCTAAAAAATCTCCAGTTATGTATTCCAGTGCTTAACCACCATGACAGATAGGAAGTGTTTCCAAATGTCCAACCTAAACCTCCCTTCCTGCAATTTAAGTCCATTGCTTCTTGTCCTATACTCAGAGGTTAAGAAAAACAATTCCTCTCCCTCCTCCTTGTAACAACCTTTTACATACTAGAAAACTGTTATCATATCTGCCCTCAGTCTTCTCTTTTCAGGACTAAACAAACCCAGTTTTTTCAATCTTCTCTCATAGGTCATGTTTTTTTTTTGTTGCTCTTCTCTAAACTTTCTCCAATTTGTCCATATTCTTCTTGAAATGTGGTACCCAGAACTGGATACAATACTCCGGGTGAGGCCTAATCAGTGCAGAGTAGAATGAAAGAATTACTTCTGGTGTCTTGCTTACAACACTCCGGCTTATACATTCCAGAATAATGTTTGCTTTTTTTGCAACAGTGTTACACTGTTGACTCATATTTAGCTTGTGGTCCACTATGACCCCCAGGTCCCTTTCTGCAGTACTCTTTCCTAGGCAGTCATTTCCCATTTTGTAAGTGTGCAACCAATTGTTCCTTCTTAAATGGAGTACTTTGCATTTGTCGTTATTGATTTTCATCCTATTTACTTCAGACAATTTCTCCAGTTTGTCCAGATCATTTTGAATTTTAATCCAAAGCACTTGCAACCCCTCCCAGGTTGGTATCCTCTGCAAACTTTATAAGTGTACTTTCTGTGCCATTATCTAAATCATTGATAAAGATATTGAACAGAACGGGACCCAGAAAGGCTCTTACGCAAAGTAAGCTGCCATGGGATAAGAGGTAAGGTGCTCTCATGGATTGGTAAATGATTAAAAGATAGGAAGCAAAGGGTAAGTATAAATGGTCAGTTTTCAGAATGGAGAAAGGTAAATAGTGGTGTCCCTCAGGGGTCTATTCTGGGACCAGTCCTATTTGACATAATTACCGTATAAATAATCTGGAAAAAGGGGTAAACAGTGAGGTGGCAAAATTTGCAGATGATTCAAAATTACTAAAGGTAGTTAAGACCCAGGCAGACTGTGAAGAGCTACAAAAGGATCTCTCAAAACTGGGTGATTGGGCAACAAAATGGCAGATGAAATTTAATGTTGATAAATGCAAAGTAATACACATTGAAAAGCATAATCCCAAGTATACATATAAAATGATGGGGTCTAAATTAGCTGTTACCACTCAAGAAAGAGATCTTGGAGTCATTGTAGATAGTTTGCTGAAAATATCCATTCAATGTGCAGTGGCAGTCAAAAAAGGAAACAGAATGCTGGGAATAATTAAGAAAGGGTTAGATAATAAGACAGAAAATATCATGTTGCCTCTATATAAATCCATGGTACGCCCACATCTTGAATCCTACGTGCAGGTGTGGTCATCCCATGTCAAAAAAGATGTATTCGAATTGGAAAAGGTTCCGAGAGGGCAACAAAAATGAATAGGGGTATGGAACGGCTTCCCTATAAGGAGAGATTTGCCAGAAGCTGGGAATGAGCGATAGAGGATGGATCACTTGATTACCTGTTCTGTTCATTCCCTTTGGGGCCCCTGGCAGTGTCCACTGTTGGAAGACAGGATACTGGGCTAGATGGACCTTTGATCTGACTCGGTAGAGCCATTCTTATGTTCTTATGTCCAGAACTGATCCCTGCAAGACCCCACTCATTATTTTCTTCCAGCAAGACTGTGAACCACAGATAACTGCTCTGTGGAAATGGTTTACCAACCATTTATGCACTCACCTTTTAGTAGCTCCAACTAGGTTGCATTTCTCTAGTTTGTTTATGAGACAGTCATGTGAGACACTAGCAAAAGCTTTTAAAGTAAAGATATACCACGTCTACCACTTCCCCCATATCCACAAGGCTTGTTACCCTGTCAAAGAACCCTATCAGATTGGTTTGACATGATTTGTTCTTGACAAATCCATGCTGACTGCCACTTATCACCTTATTATCTTCTAGATGTTTGCAAATTGATTGCTTAATTATTTGCTCTATTATCTTTCTGGGCACAGAAGTTAAGCTGACTGGACTCTAATTCCCTGGGTTGTCCTTTTTTCCCTTTTTATAGATTGGTGCTATATTGCACCTTTCCCAGTCTTCTGGAATCTCTCCTGTCTTCCATAACTTTTCAAAGACAATCGCTAATGGCTCAGATATCTCCTCAGTCAGCTCCTTGAGTATTCTAGGATGCATTTCATCAGGCCTTGGTGACTTAAAGACATCTAATTTGTCTAAGAAATTTTTGACTTGTTCTTTCCCTATTTTAGTGTCTTCTGATCAGACCTCATTTTCACTGGCTTTCACTATGTTAGACATCCAATCACCACCAATCTTCTTGATTAAAACTGAAACAAAGAAGTCATTAAGCACCTCTGCCATTTCCACATTTTCTGTTAGTGTTTTCTCCCCCTCTTGAGTAACAGGCCTACCTTATCCTTGGTTTTCCTCTTGCTTCTAATGTATTTGTAGAATGTTTTCTTGTTACCCTTTATGTCTCTAGCTAGTTTGATCTCATTTTGTGAGAAAGGCCTTGGCCTTTCTAATTTTGTCCTTACATACTTGTGTTATTTGTTTATATTCACCCTTTGTAATTTGACCTAGTTTCCACTTTTTTCAGGACTCTATCTTGGTTTTTAGATCATTGAAGATCTCCTGGTTAAGCCAAGGTGGTTTCTTGCCTTACTTCCTATATTTCCTAAGCAGTGGGATAGTTTGCTCTTGTGCCCTTAATAATGTCTCTTTGAAAAACTGCCAGTCATCTTCAATTGTTTTTCCCCTTAGACTTGCTTCCCATGGGATCTTATCTACTAACTCCCTGAGTTTGCTAAAATCTGCCTTCTTGAAATCCATTGTCTCTATTTTGCTGTGCTTCCTCCTACCATTCCATAGAATCATAAACTATATAATTCCATGATCACTTTCACCCAAGCTGCCGTCTACTTTCAAATTCTCAACCAGTTCCTCCCTATTTGTCAAAATCAAATCTAAAAAAGCCTCTCCCCTAGTAGCTATCGCCACCTTCTGAGATAAAAAATGGTCTCCAATACATTGCAAGAACTTATTGGATAATCTGTGCCCTGCTGTGTTATTTTCCCAACAGATATCTGAGTAGCTGAAGTCCCTCATCACCACCAAGTCCTGTGCTTTGGATGATTTTGTTAGTTGTTTAATAAAAAGCCTCATCCACCTCTTCTTCCTGGTGGGGTGGTCTGTAGTAGACCCCTACCATGACATCACCCTTGTTTTTTACCCCATTTATCTTTACACAGAGACTTTCAAGAAGTCTGTCTCCTATTTTCATCTCAACCTCAGTCGAAGCGTATACATTTTTAATATATAAGGCAACACCTACTCCCTTTTTTCCCTGCCTGTCCTTCGTGAGCAAGCTGTATCCTTCTGTAGCAATATTCCAGTTATATGCATTATCCCACCAGGTCTCTGTGATGCCAACTATGTCATAGTTGTGTTTATTTACTAGCATTTTGAGTTCTTCCTTCTTATTCCCCATACTTCTCACATTAGTATACAGATATCTAAGATACTGATTTGATTTCCCCCCCAGTTCTGTCTTGTCTCTCTTTTATCCCTGCTATAACAGCTCATGCTCCCCATAAATTCTGAATCCTCTCCTAGGTCCCCATGTTCTTGACTTACCTATGGGCTTTGGTCACCTACCCCTTCGAGTCATTTGTTGTACAAAATGACATCCTCTGTATAACTTGACCTTCCATGTGCCATACAAACAAAATCATGCCTAGCATACAGGCATAGAATTGAATGCCTTACTTAAAACGTCACAGCACGCCACTGCTTAGAGGCCACATTTCTTTTAAGACAACCTCTGACAATTTTGTTTCCTTGCTCTTCCACTGAAGAGTTTCCTGCTCCAATGCCGCATGGTAGGCTTCTGGGAAGAAAGTTGTTCATAGTCAATGGTCCTGCCAGTAGAACCTCTGTTGGTCCAGTACAGATACAGCCATTCACTGTTGATGGTCCTTGCTAGTTCTGTCAGTTTCCCAGATGTAGCTTCTTCGCTAGGTGTCAAATTTCTGCTACAGAATAAATACTCAAAGTTGAACTAAAGATTACATTTAAAATACGGAATTCATAAGTTGACACTGACATATCCCCCCAAGCTGTCACCCCAACTACATTTTTATAATGCTTTCCCCTTCTCCGTGTCTGTGCCAATGACACACACAAACAAGAGACTAAGTAGTGAAATATATGGGGGAGAGACTGAGGCTGGCTACAGAGCATAAAGTGCTGTCATGACACAAAATAAATACACTGAGGAAATACAGTTTTTCCCCTCTACTTATAATGTCTTTCAATTATAGTCACCTCAGGTGTTATTTGTAACAACAGTAAGTAGAACATTTCAGACAGAAGAGTGATTTTTAAGTTGATGATCTCACTTTAACCCTTAGGGTCAGATCCTGGCACCTGCATCTTCCTCCTTGCATCACTAGGTCAGCGCCAAGGGGCGGGAGAGCTACCTTAATAAGGCAGCTGCTGATTCCCTTGGCATTAGAAGCATTCCTGGGCAGCTTGGGGAAGTGACCACAGTGTGTGCTTCATTGTACCCTGCCTGGCAAACAGGTTCCTAGGAGGCCAGTGTAACTGGATCAATCTTTAGACTGCTGTAAGTTATGCCCCAGGATCAGGAAAACAGAAAAGTGGCTGACAGTCACCTTCCCCTCCTTTCTACCCCAGCTTTTGTGGTGACAACAGCACAGATGGACCCAGGGATTTGGAACTTTGTTTCCATACTTTAATTTCTCATTTTTTGTACCGTTTAATTGTTAGTTAAAGCTAGACATGTTGTGTCTATACAGAATGCATTGACATCTGCCTTCCAGCTTTTAAAGTGCTGCAACTTGTTGAGCTCAGGTGCACCGCTCCAGCCACATGGAGTCTCCCTAACTTTAATAGTACTCTTCTTGTTGGCAGTGGTTTGACCAGGATAAGCAGGCGAATGATTGACTAAAACATGGGAGAGGGTTGACGGCAAGCTGCAACTTTATTAATTATACCTTGGAGAGGGGCACCATATAGCCGGCCCCAGCTCCCACATAACAGGAATTTAATTGGTTCCTGTGTGGGTTACAGGCCTTTTACCACAAACCTCACAATAGCTTAGGGTAGACTCTTGTGGTCTATCCCATGGACTCAATTCAGTTGTGAAACCTTTTGTCGAGCATAAAGGGGATGGAGAGATCACAAGGATGTGTTGGTGGAACCTCATTCTTCATAGACTTCAAGCTTTTCCGTGCCATATGAACTCAAGGTCAAACTGCACAATCCTGGGTCTCTGGGAGCTGGACCTTTTTAGCCTTTACACCTACTTGACACCAGCTACAATTTATGAGGCATCAGTAATCATAACATCATTATATCCTATTGTTTGTAACCCAACTGTGCTACTGAGAGGTTGTGAAAAAGGTGAAAACCCCCACCAGGCTGCCTGTCAATTTTGCCCAATAGGAAAATTGCCTATTTTTAGGCGTCAGGAAGGAAATCAGTCAGACCTGCAGCATTATAAGTGGCACAGCTTCTAATCTACAACTAAGGGGAGGAAGGGGGTGGCAGTGAATCAGACAATAAGATGCTTTTGTTAAATTGGTCTTTAGCTCAGATAGGCAAACTGGGGTGCACACAGCAGCCAATCAGATGGCTTCATCCCCTTTACTTAGCCAATGGCTAAGCAGCAAACTCAAGGAGGGAGGAGATGGGGGGGCCCTCTCCCAACCATGCATATGGTTAGTTTTCTCTCATGCCCCTGCTGTCCAGTAAAAGTCCTTCCCAGCTAAAGGTGGTAAGAGGGTATGCAAATATGGGATTTGGGCCATACTTGTGTATCAGAGATGGTTCTTGATTTAATTGTCAGCTCCTATGTACAATTCTCAACTAGATAAAATGTTGCAGCTGAGACTTCTTAATATTTTTATTCTATATTTTAATGGTTGATTTTATTATATTTTAAATACACAGTGCATTGAGCACCTCAGTGGGATCTATTTCTGTTTAAATAGCTGTATTATTAATATATATTCTCCTAAGCATTCATTTACTGGTTGTCTGATGAATTCCAAAGGTAAAATCCTAGCTTTATTGAAATTAGTGGCAATGAAGCCACTTGAGGGCCAGGATTTCAGCCTAGATTGGTTCCTATAAGGCAGGGGTCAGCAACCTCTGGCACATGGGTTGCCAGGGTAAGCACCCTAGCGGGCCGGGCCAGTTTGTTTACCTGCCGCATCGGCAGGTTTGGCCGATAGCAGCTCCCACTGGCCGCGGTTCGCCGTCCCAGGCCAATGGGGGTGGCAGGAAGCGGCGCAGACAAGGGATGTGCTGGCCGTGGCTTCCCACCACCCCCATTGGCCTGAGACGGCAAACTGCGGCCAGTGGGAGCCACTATCGGCCGAACCTGCTGACGTGGCAGGTAAACAAACTGGCCTGGCCCGCCAGGGTGCTTACCCTGGTGAGCCGTGAGCCAGAGGTTGCCAACCGCTGCTTTAAGATGTTGTTTTAATTCAATAGCCATATACCTAAATCAGCACAACCACTCAGTTGACAGTTTCCAAACACTAAAATGTCTACTTCCACTCTCCATATATGTATACAACTTCCACAGACCCAAATGGGCCTAAGCACAGCCCTACAGATACACCTATTAGAATTGCCAATGAGCCAGAAACCCCATCCTCTGGTGACATATTCTGCAACATACTTTTATACTTGCACTCTGATATGAAAACATATGTTAATATTAATATTTTATTCAGAATGAAATGAACACAGGGAAATAGGACAAAAGCAAATAGAAAAACTTGAACATCAGCTATCAGAGCTACTGCTGGAAACCACAAAATAAGGTCAACATCACTGCCAAGGTCTGGGTAAGCAGTGGAGTCATTAACAATGACAAATTACCCTCCATATAATATTTTATTGGAAATTTGACACCCTGTAAGAACCTCCTGCTCTGCCACATGCAAAATGAAATTGATATAATTGTATTGTTCCTTCTTGTGTTGCAAACACTATTTAATCATCTTCAGCTGAATTCTACCTGCTATGCAATGCTTTTAGCAAACTCCTCACCTCCTCCTCCATCTCATAATTGTGAAGCCTGCTTTCCACTGTGAGGATGCACAGAGCAAAGCTGCTGGAAGCCATGGGCCAGTTTGTATTTGTGGTGCAAATATGGTGTTAAATGAGTTGTTGCCAAGGATGAAAATCCAGGTTGTGATTCTTGTTAAAATAAGCTGGTGCTGTCAATCTGGGTCTGAGTATTGTGATTTTGAGTGCAGGTCTGTGGCTCTATCCAACTTGCAGATGTCAATTAGAAGGCTGCCTCTGGCACAACACATATTACATATTACAGACTGGCAGATTAAACCAACAGAATCCAACGCCCTTTCACAGACCTTCAGTTCTGTGTGTAAAAGGAACCCAAAGGTGGATGTACAAATAGCCCCACAGGAGACATGTGCATAGCTGAGTTGGGTGTGTTGGAGACATCTCTTATGGGGCTAATGGATTTTATGGGGCAAAAAAGCCACTTTATGTTATCTAGTTTCCTTTGGCTTTTTTGCAGATCCCTAGGATTGGCTTAGTAGGACTTTCCGCAAAACCTAGTTTCATTTTGGTTTGATATTCTGTATTCCCTTTTCTGCAACAGATTCTTGACCCCTTTCAGAGACAGATCCAAAGCTGGTATAAATCAGCATAGCTCTGATGGAGTAGCTTCATCATCATAGCTAAACTAATTTATTCCCCAAGCATGTGGCCTGATATATGTAAGTAAAGTAACTTTCATTTTGCAAACCCACGGCATGCCAAATAAATGCAAATGAGGCTACTTTACCATTTATATATTTTTTCTGGACAAATTAAATCCAGTGAGTAAGTCACAAAGAATTTTGCCCATATATCACATGAATATATTGATATATATAAATTGAAATGCTGTATCAAAAGGTGATATTGCTTTACTCTGGAGTATATATTGAATGTGAGTAGCACTGGACAAATATACTGTTTTCACCATAGTGTATGCAGTCTATACAGCATATTTTACCTTACTTTTGGTTTTTCCACTTTCAGCTCCAAATCCAATCCATATCTGAATAACAAAGTACACTGAAATAATGTTAAAGGCTACTTCTGCTCTCTATAAAGTTACTCCAGGTTTAAAAAAAAAATGAAATCTGGAGTAGCCATGAAATGTATAGTAGCATATATCCTCTAGTACCTACTCACAACAAATACTCTACTAAGTGCTTTCATGGAGCTTGACTCAACAGACATTACTGGCATTAGAGCTGATTTCAGTGAAGTAACTCTTGGTTTACAACAGTGTAAATGATATCAGAATCTGGGACTTCAGGTTTACTTGGATTTTTCTTCCATTTGTGAGTGTTGTGGGTTTAATATATGTACTATAGGCACAGTACAGCTATTAAATCCACAAAAATGATAACTTGGCAGTGTCCACTTGAACATAATTGAGTAAGATTTTTTTTTTCAAATAAACCTAAACCAATTTTATTAAAATATTATAACAACATCTACTTTCAGGTTGAAATCTGTGAATATTGATTCATTCTTGAAAAAGGAATTGTGGAATGATGAAGTCTTTCAAATAGAAAATGCTGACATAAACTTAACCGTGGCGGTCTGAATGCAAAACTGTATAATCCTATGATATCCAGTATTTATATGAAACTGAAAATGTTCAGTGCTGATGTAACTTTTTTCATGAAGACAAGCAGCACAATCATGGATCTTTTTCTCATATTTGTTTTTACTCGGCCAAATCAGTCACCCCTGAGAAGTTCAACTGACTTTAGCCCACTTTAATGGAGTAATACCAGATGTAGCAAAGGTAAAAGGGCTGCATTTGTGCCAGGGTCTACCAGATATTTTAGCTGCAAAGATAGGGACAGATCCTCAACTGGTGTGAAGTGGCATGTCTCCACTGAAGTAAAATGAACTTTGCTGATTTACACCATCTGAGGATCTGACCCATAAAAATTATGGGTGCTGCAGAATTGTATGTAGTATGGATTAATTTGTGAAGCTCACTCCAGCAATACAGATTTTTTGATATTGTTGGATGAACACGGCAAAGAGATGATTGTGAGGGCATGTTCTTCAGCTGTCATCAGGTGAGAGCTCCTATCTACTTAACTGAAAGAGGAAGCCAATTCATTGAGGCCAACTGGAAAACCTAGAGCTACAGTGCATTACTGTATAATCTGACATTAGTTTTACAGACAACTCACAGGTGAGTTTGTAGATGTTTCCTACAAGGAGGATTTTATATAGCACGGTAATACAAATAATAATAATAATAAAAATAAACTTTTTTTATCCACGCCTCTAAGCAGCTGAAATTCCTGATTAACCAAAAGTCATTCATATCCTCTCACAACAACTCACATCATGCATAAGAACAGCCATATGGGTCAGACCATGATCTATCTTGTCCAGTAACCTGTTTTCAACAGTGGCCCATACCAGAGCTTCAGTGGGAGTGTACAGAACAGAACAAAATTATGCAGTGATCCACCCCAGTCTTCCACTTCTGGCTTGTAATAGAGGATTAGGGTTGCCCTGAGCATGGGATTGCATCCCTGACCATCTTGGCTAATAGCCATTGACCTAGCCTCCATGAACTTATCTACTACTTTTTTGGGCCATCACAACGTCCCATGGCAATGAGTTCCACAGGTTAGTTGTGCATTGTGTGAAAAAAGTACTTCATATTGTTTTATTAAATCTACTGCCTATTAATTTCATTGGCTGTCCCCTGGTTTTTGTATTTGTGAAAGGGTAGAGAACACGTCTCTATTCACTTTCCCCACACCATTCCTGATTTTATAGACCTCTACCATATCCCCCTTTAATCATCTCTTTTCTAAGCTGAACAGCCCTAATTTTTTTTAGTTGCTCCATGTATGGCAGCTGTTCCATACCCTTGATAATCTTTGTTGCCCTTCTCTGAACTTTTTCCATTCCCAGGATATCCTTTTTGAGATTATTAATGCTGGACGCAGTATTCAAGGTGTGGGTATGCCATGGATTTATATGCATTTCTCTGCTTATCAAAAGCCTTTTCCCCCCAAAGGCTTGGAATGTCTCTGAGACTCTTTGGAAAAAGAAAAGCTGGGTTATACGCTCCATGAATTGTGCCAGATCTGCCTCTACGGAAGGAAGCCGCACTGAGCACTATTATTGCTAGACAAGCCAACTTACATGTTCAGAAAACTATAGGATCATAAAAAATTGAGATGATTACTGTCTAGAATATGGTGAAAAAATTCATTTGATAGACAAAAAAAGGAAATTTTAAAAACATTGAGTACCTGCTTTGCTCCTTCTGTAGTCATTCAGACCTGTCTGAAGACAAGGCAAAATGCTACCACATCAGAATAGTACCAACTACCCACTTCATAGTGGTGTTAGGCCATGAATTCAGCAATACATACTTATCTTTATGTAAATCAATCAGGAAATCAATGGGAGTTCAGTGCTTAGATGCTTTTAAAAATTCAATTGAACACATGTGTGTATGTAAACATTTTTAAAAAACTGGCCCCAGGACACACATGAAAATAGGCTTGGGCTCTGAAGTCACTTACATCTTTTGAAAATGTTATCCATACCAAAGGTGCAGGGCAGTGGAAAATCAGGCCCAGATACTTTTCCTATTTACATGTTTAAGGATGATGTTTTACCTTTAAAAATTGAAATAATTTAAGTTTGCTTGAGGAGAACATTTCAATAAATATTCTTCATTTTTAAAGCTGGCTTGATTTAGAAACTATCTTGCTATGAGGTGATTTCTTTTGCTTGCTCTAAAGTAACTTTTGTTTTCCTATAACTGGAGTTTTCCACACTTTCTTCACTTTGTCCCTTTGCATTTCTTTACTGAAGGATTGTGAATGGCACATTGCAAACCCATTTTGTTCAAAGATGGCAAATGCTGTAATAGATACTCTGTCTGGAAGAAATATACAAGAGGCAGTTATGTGTGGGATAAAGATCTTTGTCTTAGCTTGAATACTGGTGCCACCCGCTTTATAAATCTCCAGTTTACAATGTTTGTATTGAATATAAAATCAAATTATGAACTGTGATAGGAAACTATGTCTTGCATTAGTTGGTCATTTCTTTTTGGAAATTATTTGTAAATTCAATTTACTCTGAAGACAAACTATTCATGAATAAATTTGTTAGATATTCGTGTTATCCTGCCTTTATTTTCTTGAAATATTTGATCCATCAGTAACTTCAGTTTAATCTCTGTGAATATGATTCTCTCTTTCTCTCTCAGAAGAAGCTGGCATAACACAACCTAGTGGTGGCAAAGCCTCCTGGATGCCACACCCCAGCCAGCCCTGTCACCTCTGCAGGAGAGATAATTGTTCATTTCCTATGCCTACTCCTTTCTTGTCCTCCCCACTTAGAGTGCTAACAAGAGGTCAGAGTCTGTTACCCTTACTCAGGTAGTGTAGTATGTTTCTTCACAAGTAGTCCTACTGACTTAAATGAGACAACTCTCATAGTAAGGTACTGCTCTATCTGAGTGAGGATATCAGAATCTGGCACCACTGAACACAGATCCACAGTTCAATTAACTTATATACAATTCCTACTTTATTTGACCAAGAAATCTTCAGATTTTGTCATTCATCACAGGCCAGATTCTGCAACCTTACTTTCCTGCCTACTCCCATTGACTTCACTAGAATAAGCATTGATGCTGTTTTGTATCATATTGTTTTGGGTTTTTTAATACACATCATGGGTTGGATCCTCAGCATTGTTCCACTGACTGCAGTGGAGGCCCATTGTTTAACCAGTTCTGGAGCTGTCTGTGATGGTTAGTGCTCATTGGAAGTGTATCCTTATGGTTAGTGGATTGTGCCCTCCTTAATGTGGAGAAGGATTGGTAGGGGAGCCCAGGCCTTCTCATGCTGCCGGTTTCTGGCCCAGATCCCTGTAAGGGTTTGCAAAGATCCAGAACTCAGTAGCACCTTAAGGCTGTCCTCCTTGTCCACTTCCCACTAGCCCCTCTATATCCAGGTTTTACAACCTGGTACTACAAACAGGTACTAATTTCACCTTCACCTTCAATCTGTCAAGGCCAAGCAGTTAGACTCCTCTACTCTAGATTGGGGTTGGCAACCTCTGGCACGTGGCCCGCCAGGGTAAGCACCCTGGTAGGCCAATGGGGGCGGTGGAAAGCGGCGTGGGCGAGGGATGTGCTGGCCGTGGCTTCCCGCCACCCCATTGGCCTGGGACAGCGATTGGCCGAACCTGCCAATGTGGCAGGTAAACAAACTGGCCTGGCCCGCCAGGCTGCTTACCCTGGAGAGCCGCATGCCAGAGGTTGCCGACCCCTGCTCTAGATGAAGGTCCCCATAGTGCCCCTTCTCAGGAGCTCCCCAGGCAGGTCCTTCTCCTGGCCTGGTCAGCCCCTTTCTGAGCTGTCTGACTTCCTTTTAAGCTCCCTCTTCTATCTGGAGCCTGCTCTACAGTTGTGGCTGGGTAGGGTTGCTTGGACCCAGAGATGCTCTTTAACATCTTCAATTCCAGTGCAGGATTTATACACCCCGTCACACTGACCCATACTATTTTTTTTTCTTACTGAACCCAAAACAATTACAAATGCTCAAACTGGTTTGTCTAAGTGGAATGCTGTTTAAGTCTAGTTAAACTGATCACATAAGAAAACAAAGAATAAGCATGAGGCAAAGTTGGGGAGAACATGGTATGATAGAGCACACCAGGACTAATAAAACAGATTGTGTATTAAAATGTGTTAGCTTTCATGTGTTAACTAACATGTTTTTAAACATGACAACACCCGATGTAGAGAAATACAGTGTGATATTTGAAAATGTGTCTCAAATCCTAGGGTCCTACACAAGCAGCAGGCATGTTTTTAAACATCACTGTCTTTGCCTACAGCAGGTGCTAAGTAATTTTAGAACACTTGCTATCCAAGTCTAGACAAGCCCACAGAGTAGAAAATTGTAGCAGTGCAACCTGCACTCTCCTGTTCAAGAGCGCATTCTTTGCCCTTTGCTCTAAGTCACAAAGCAGGGATGGTGCTAATTCCAGGGAACTTTGCAGGCAGAGTAAAAGCAACTTCTGAGGAAAAGATCTCACACAGAAATATGCAGAGTTGTACCAGTCTTGACATTTTCTCTTCAGTTGTTGTAAATCTTGAAGATTGCATGATCCAGAGAAGGTTTTGTTCTCTTAAGTAATCCATTTATTCTCCTGTGGAAATAAAAAGGGTGGCGGGAGAGCCTTTGGTATTGCATAAAACCTTAACATACTTATACCATTGCCCATAGTCTATAGTTCTCCAAATCTGGAACTGATTCAATACTCAATTATGCCAGCATTATGCTGGTGTGATGTCATTCAGTGAATGGTGTCACACTAGCATAAAATTGGTGTAAAACAATGGTGAATTAATCCCTTGATAAGATTGTGAAATACAATGTTTTAACTAGTGTCTGAACTTTAAAGTGACAATTTTCATTTAAACTGCAGTTGCTTTATTTTCCTGAGGATGGTTAGGACCTTTTTCTGCATATGTGCTACATAACATTCAATGACATTTAAAAGGTGAGATAATAGATATCATGTAGATTGTGTGTGGTTTAAATCCATGCTATAATACCTGAAGTAATACAACTGATTTTTGGAATTGGCCTACTCTGTATCATCTGACGCTAAGTAAACCAAACAATGCTGGGTAGTGATTTTGACCTTGGTCTCACCCAGGAATTGATTTTTCTCCTCACCAGGAGTTTTATTAGTGTACTGCAAACCACATTTTTTCACAGTAAATACTGCACAAGGTGGGGTGGAAAGAATGAACTTGTTTCTATAACGGTTTTTGGATGTCAGGATGCTCCTGACAATATGTTTAGAGTTCAATCCCTGGTGAAGTCCAGTAGGAAGGAATTGAATTCTAGCATTTTATAAATGTCAGCATGTTTTCAACATTACTATAATGTTGTAAAAGTGAGCCTGGGTCTCTTACGAAACAGGGTTAACTGAATTCCTACCAGGTGATAAGAAAGAAGAGTTCCTATTACAAACCTGCTCAGTCACTAATATCTGTCAAGAGTGAAACCCTGACAATTTCAAGTTCACAGCTCTCACATGTCTAGGCTCCTGGAAATTATTGAGCAACAGTGCACAAAGCACTGGACTGATTGTTCACATAATTGTCTTTTACATGATAAGCTGCTAGACTATATCACTGTGCACCTACTCTCCCACCCACTTTCCCCAAAAAGTGGGAGGAAACACTAACTGTTCAGTAATAAAGGTGGGCCTGTTTCTCCTTATAACGGGGTCCACTCACCACTAGGATGCCTCCTTCTGGCTGCTCTGGGGATTAGCTTCTTCCAGGTCAAATGCCCCTTTTTATTGCTTACTCGTGCACCCCCCTGCCTTAATCTCTCTCTGCAGCTCAGAGTACTGTCTCTTTGTGGCTTGCTCTTATGATTTGGCCCTCTGGCCAGGTCACTGTAGTCCTGCCCTTCCAGGCTATCAATGTCTTTCCATACAAAAGTCTTTCCTTAATTTCCCTGACCATGTCACTTCCCCAGTGGCTGGTAGGGGAACCGAGGCCCACCCTTTACTTTAGGTTCCAGTCTAGGGACCTTATATCTAATAACTGTGATTTGCCTTCTCCTAGACTGCTTTGCTTTGCTATTAGTTCCCTCCTCTCTGAATTTAGCAACCCAAACTCCCTTCTCTCAGGCCATATCTACACTACAAAATTACATCAACTCATCTTATGCCGGCATACAGCCACTGCAGTTATTAAATTGCTGGTGTGTGTGCACACTTGGCTCCTTGTGTCGGGGGTGCGCTTGTATTGACTGTATTGTCAGTGTGGGCATGGTGGTGCGGCTGCTGAAAGTCAGTAACGGCCGACATAAGCAATGCAGTGTCTTCACTGACACTGCATCACCCTAATTATATTAACAGTGACTTTACCCTGCACGGGGAGGTGGTGTTACTAAATCAGCATAGAGAGGCACCTATGTCAGTGACAGCCAAAATTTAAATGAAGACACTTCCACAGCTAGGACGACGCAAGGCAGCTTATGTCACCTTAACCGTGTAGTGTGGACCAGGCTTTAGGGAGTAATTGCAGACTACTTAATTCCATAGCCCCAATCACACCTCCCTTCTCTCATGGAATGACTTCAGACAATTTTCCCTGCACCCCCTTTCGACTGCGAATTTCCTGGTTTTATACCAGCCCTGCCTGTTCCTTCTCAGCTGGGCTCCATCATCAATCAGCCTAGATGCAGCCTATCAGGTTAATCAACCTAATTAAACCTGCTCTGCCTTGTGTGAGGTAGATGTTCCATCACCACCTTCTCACAGCTGTTGTACACCAAACCCCCTTGGCTTAAATGGAGCAACTGCAGATTTACACAGAATCCGGCCCAATGGCTGTTGCTGCTGAATGTTCTGGAACTTCTTTTATTCTTCACATTAGTATTTAACTTCCTCCTCACCTTCAGCTTGTAAAAGACTAAGAAAGTTTCTCATATTTGGAAGAATTATAGAGTAAAATCCTAACACCAGTGAAGTCAGGATTTTTCCAGTGCCTTCTGTGAGACCAAGATGTCTTCCATGAACTTCTAGCCTAAGACTTCCTTTCTCAGTCATTAAAGTCCATGTATTATTATGGTTGACAATTCAGGTTCATAACAGAACTGCTGTTAAAGTATAGAAAGGAGATGGGAAGTAAAAGAATTAATATAGGGTCAATGTTACCATTTAGTTTATGGACAGTATGATGGTTTTATACTGAATATTTATACTCATCTACTCTGTCCACATAAATTCTTTGAAGCGATGCTTATAAAACAACTCTTCCCACCCCCCCGCTTCTTATCAAAACAATGGAAAATTGTCAGTTTTAATGTATTCCCTTAAAATATAGAATGATACTTTCAGGTCTGTACACCTTTAAATCAACTTTTATTTTTCTTTGTACCTCAGGTTCCATTTCTGGCCAGGAAAGATTCATATAACATTGAAGAAGGTGTCAGCCTTTACTCCCACCACTATGTCTGCAGGGCTGCCTATGGGTGGCTTAATGGCTGAGGACTTCTACATCCATTTAAAATATGACAAATCTGCGGAGATGGAGAAACCCATATAGAATAGTCAAGTTTAACTTTTTATATCATATAGTTTTAATTAATAAAACATTTTCTACACAGTGAAAAATGTGCACAACATTTTACAGACCAATAAAATGCAATGTAACTGCTTTTAGCAGCTTGTAGTCAAAGACCTTACTTTTCAAAAGGATCTTCTCATGCAGATCTTTATACTCTCATGGATGGAGTCCAGCCAAAGCCCATGCAAGCAGATCCTTTTGTAGGATGCAATATTACAGAAAATGACTTCTTTGTTTCCATTTTCACCAAGAAGGTTGGTGGTGATTGGATGTCTAACGTAGTGAGCATCAGTGAAAATGCAGTAGGAACAGAATAGGCTAAGATAGGAAAAGAACAAGTTAAAAATTACTTATACAAGTTAAATGTCTTCAAGTCACCAAGGCCTGATGAAATGCAACCTAGAATACTCAAGGAGCTGACTGAGGAGATATCTGAGCCATTAGAAATTATCTTTGAAAAGTCATAGAAGACGGGAGAGATTCCAGAAGACTGGAAAAGGGCAAACATAGTGACAATCTATAAAAAAGGGAAATAAGGACAACCCAGGGAATTACAGACCAGTCAGCTTAACTTCTGTACTCAGAAAGATAATGGAGCAAATAATTAAGCAATCAATTTGCAAACATCTAGAAGATAATAAGTTGATAAGTAACAGCATGGATTCATCAAGAACAAATCATGTCAAACCAACCTGATAGCTTTCTTTGACAGGGTAACAAGCCTTGTGGAAGGGAAGAAGTGGTAGACATGCTATATCTTGACTTTAGTAAAGCTTTTGATACCGTCTCACATGTCCTTCTCATAAACAATCTAGGGAAATGCAACCTAGATGGAGCTACTATAAGGTGGGTGCAAAACTGGTTGGAAAACCATTCCCAGAGACTAGATATCAGGGGTTCACAGTCATGCTGGAAGGACATAATGAGTGGGGTCCCGTAGGGATCAGTTCTGGGTCCAGTTCTGTTCAATATCTGCATCAACGATTTATATAATGGTATAAAAAGTACACTTAAAATGTTTGCGGACCATACCAAGCTGGGAGGCATTGCAAGTGCTTTGGAGGATAGGATTAAAATTCAAAATTATCTGGAAATGATTGCCTAGGAAGGGGTACTGTGGAAAGGCATTGGGGGGTCATAGTGGACCACAAGCTAAATATGAGTCAACAGTGTAACACTGTTGCAAAAAAAGTAAATATCAATCTGGGATGTATTGGCAGGAGCGTTGTAGGCAAGATATGAGAAGTAATTATTCCGCTGTACTGTGAGCTGATTACTCCTCAACTGGAGTATTTTCTCCAGTTCTGGGCACCACATTTCAGAAAGGATGTGGATAAATTGGAGAGACTCCAGAGAAGAGTGACAAAAATGATTAAAGGTCTAGGAAACATGACCTATGACAGAAGATTGGAAAAATTGGGTTTATTTAGTCTGGAAAAGAGAAGACTGACGGGGGACATGATGACAGTTTTCAAGTACATAAAAGGTTGCTACAAGGAGAAGGGAGAAGAATTGTTCCTCTTAACCTCTGAGGATAGGACAAGAAGCAATGGGTTTAAATTGCAGGAAGGGAGGTTTAGGTTGGACATTAGGAAAAACTTCTCAAATGTCACGGTGGTTAAGCGCTGAGATAAATTGCCTAGAGAGGTTGTGGAATCTCCATCATTGGAGATTTAAGAGCAGGTTAGACAAATTCCTGTCAGGAATGGTCTAGATAATACTTAGTCTTGCCATGAGTGCAGGGGACTGGACTAGATGACCTCTTGAGGAACAATTCTTCTTCTAGTCCTATGACTCTATGATTATACATTCCATAACAGATGTACAGCTTGCCCTGCATAGACACTAAATATCCCAGGATATATTTGAATAATAGTAAGTCAATTCCTATGCCTTTGGCCTACATTTTCTCTCCCAGAATCCACAGTGTACAATGAGTTGTTTATTGCTAGCTGATTCCATCAACTCCAAGTATAACTGAGTTTCAGTGGCATTGGACTATATAGTTTGTGTAAGTGCTTTGAAATCCTTCAGGATAAAAAGAAGTGGAAAATATCACTGTGGTGTGTTTCCTATACTGCGGTGATCATGAAAAAGAAAACCATTTTTTCTGTCCTCTGCATGTTTCAGCTATAGCTCTGAATGTTAATGTGTGAACACTGACAGTGACTCACCTGAAACCTTGCTTTTTTTCTGGCATATACATTATGAGGATATGTAAATACAAAGCAAGTGCTGTGAGCTGTAAGGTCCGTGTGGGAATTCCCACTAGTGATGGTGGGGGGAAACATAGTTTTGCATTAAACAGAAACATATCTGAATCCCAGACAAACTTTGACCCAAATTCAAACCTTTTCATAGCTTCTTGGTGAAATCCTTGCCCTATAGAAATCAGTGAATGGCAAGACTCCCATTGAATTAAATGGGGACCAGTATTGAAAGGAATTTAACCAAATATCCTTAAGAAAAGCAGTTTGAGTTTTCAGACAGTATATAACTCAGCAGGGTCGGCTTTTAAGAAGGGGGGCCCCCCAATTTTTTTTGATTGATGGGGGCCAGGGATGACTATATATATATATAAAAAAAAAAAAAAAAAAAACTACCGTGCTTGCGGCGGGGGCCGGGTGCTCCGAGTCAGCGGGCGCTCCTCCACTCGTCGTGGGTGTGAAGGACCCACCCCCCCGCCACGCCAAGTGAGACCAGAAGCAAGTGAGTGAGACACCCACCCACCACCGAAGTCACAAACCTGAAGCCGCCAGAAAAAAAAAAAAAAAAAAAGAAAGCCTCTAGCCAGGAAGATGCTCACTGGGCCGGCGGCCCCTCTTAGCGGGGGGCGGGGGGGGGGAATGGGGAATTGGCCCCCTGTAACTCAGGAACTGTAAACAGAAAACAAAATCACAAGGACATATGTACAAAGTAAAACATTTTATTATTTATCTTTTTATAAACTGTATTGAATACATTTGAAAGTTGTTAGTACTGCCTTATACTGTATGAAAAAAAACCAGACTTTTAAAACTTCATTTAAAAATTTTCAAAGACTTTACTATACTAAACACTTAAAATTGGATTTAAATTTTTCACGTCTGTTGTGAATAGACATTTAAAAATTGGTACCAACTGTCCCTGAATCAGAACAATCTCAATCAAACAGATATTTGAAGTCTATTATATTGCTTAAAATTAGCTCCTGGCCACACATCCCAATGAGGGAGACATTCTCAATAAAGTGGTGCCGCCAGTAGCAGAATTGCAGATACAACAACAAATAAATTGTTACCACTGGAGGATTTGATTCCCTGATACTAATCACAAGCAGCAGTGCTCACTGATTAAAAATTTAAAACAAAATAAAAACATCTTGACATCTTTAGGAATAAAATATAGCACTTAAGTCACTTGCTGTCCACTAGTTTCTTTTGTTCAGAATTTTTTATAGAATGTCTCCTTTTGACGTCAAGGCACATGGATTTAAATGGAACTGACTTGCATCATCTTTGCCCTTTCTTTGTTCCCTCAGATTCTGAAATCCACATGTCCTTTGTTTATTAATTTTCCATGTAGGTGCCATTAAGTGAGTTGGGTAGGTGAAGCTTGACATTTGCACACACTGTCCCATAGTTTGAATAATGTTGCTCATGAAGGCACCAGGAAGAAATACCACTTCTTCCTGCTAGCATTTGGCAGATTAATAAATAAGCAGTCCTTTAGTATTCAGCAATCAGAAAGTTGCTTAAGGGTTAGGAGGATATTAAGGCACCTTAGATTTCGCTAATACATTCTCAGACATGATCCATTTCTACTGAATTTCAACCCTCAACAAATTATGTAAGGTAATTAAGACATCATGGCTTTTCCAGTATGACTGCTAGTGCAAATGAAGGTTGCAGAAGATTTATTACACTCTTTAGTAATCATCATGCATAAAACCTGCTCTCCATCTAAGCCGTCCACTAGCGTGCTGTACCATGGCAAGAAACCAGCAGGTTATGATAGCTGCATGAGATTAATTAATAATTTAGCCTTTACAATAGTGCTGGCCTTTATCGTGGAAGAGCTTTGAGCGCCATGGCAGTTTATTAGATGTGCTGCAGGCAATTAGAAGATGTCATCTTCTTATGAGTTTGTTGCCCACACACCTATTCAATAAAGCATTTTCATGGCTTGTACTTGACTTTGGTTGGAACAGGTACATACTTGCACCAAAAGTAAGATATAAGCTAATAATAATACTTCTATTGTGAGATAAAACGTGCAATAAAGTCACTTCTAGTTAATGAGGGCTCTAAAAATGAGGGAAGACTTTGGATCATGAGCCAATTTCTGTTGCACAAATCATTAAGATTAGAGACAGTGGAAGCTGAGAGTGATACATTTGCTTATCACTTGTAGTGGTCCCAATTTTCAAATACTTTTGAGTGAAATGGTTTTAGTAGCCTCACACTTTAATGTCTGGTAATGAGGATATTTTTGTATTTTTGGTTTTTTTAAATAAAATACAAGGAAACATCTTGCAGGTGAGAGAATGATCCATAATTTAATGAGTGAAGAGGGAAGAATTTTGAATATGTGAATTTTCCCTAGGGATTCTGAGTATAACTATTAGCCTAATTTTATCATTATTTGCAATTTCTGACTTAATTTCAAACAGCCTTTTAAAAACAGGATTATGTTAATACGTTTAATCGGTGACACTAGTTTGTGTGCTTCATCTCCTCCTCACCCCAGACATTTTCCAAACATGTTTAAATAGGAACTTTGTAGATGTTGGCATCATAGGCCACCTGATACACCTGCTGAGTTGTATTACAGATGTGCACTTTGGACACTTTATTTAAGAATACATTTAAAATAATTTATGAACGATTAACAGAGGATTGGTCAATGTTTTAATTAATGGATTGCTAAAGATTCCAAGAATGATGTGTAACTATCAATAACATCTTTTACTTATTTGTGAAAATCTGACACGTACTGCTCAAGCTTAGACAATCTGTTAATCATGTAACCCTTTATACCCTATTTATAAATGTATCCTTAACATAAAATATAACCCCAAAGCCCACTCAAGTCAAGGAAAGACTGTTAATGATTTTGGGAGATGCTAGAGATCAGGTGTCTCCTGAGCATGGTTGAATGAGTTGTTACTATTATCCCTTTTCCTTTAAGTCTTGGCCACCATATGTAGCTGTCTTATGTAGGTGGTGGTGATGGGTCTGGGGAGACACCACATGTCATTCCTGCAGTCTGAGCACAGGAGATATTCCTGAGTCGATACATATGTTACCAGAATTACACCCAGGTGCAAGGTAATCTCATGTGAATTTCCATAGCTGCTCCTGGATCACATTCTTCCTTGTCCCACTGGCCTTCTGACCTCTCCTGTTGTGGAGAGCATTTTGAAAACCTGGTGGACACAAACTGAACTTCAGGTGCAGGCATCTGTACAGTTCTCAGCACATTCCCTCCCTTGCCTGCCCATAGTAGCCACAGCAGCATTTTCCGGCAGGCAACACTTCTGACTTGCAAACATGTTTGATTCCATTGGTTTCTTTTTTAAGATAATTGGGAACTTGTGTACCTACCAGCTCTGTACCTGTAGTGCACGTGACTGTGGACACATTTTCAGCCTTTTCAAAATGTAAAGCTTTCTGTTGGGGCAGAATCTGCATTTATATTATGTTACTGACATCACCAATAAAGAAAAGAAGCTACATTATATGTATATATATATACATATATATATAATGTAGCTTCTTTTCTATATCTATATCTGTGTGTGTGTTAGCTTTTGATGTTCATATTATATTCTCTATGCACTGTTGCATTGGGCTTTTGCCATTCCTATTCTTTTTTCTTGCACAGTGAATGACATCCGTTCTTGATAGACAGACAGTCCTAGAAAGAAAGGACACATAGGTTTAGACTACTGTACTTGTTGGTGTGTATGAAAAATGACAGGCAATTCTGTGTCTGTGACTTGGGAGGCTAAAGAACAAATACATCCAAACATGTAAGGAGTAGAACAAGTTTAGAGAGGAGGTATTTTTCAGAGGAGAGACAAAGATAGAGTTCTCTGTAGTCAACAGGGTCCCACCAGCTAGCTCTACAGAGCTGTGAAGAAGATAGAAAATGGAGGATATTACAAACAATGGGTGCCTACATCATACTTCCATGCCCTTGGTGGGCGTGGACTAAAACATTCCATAGAAATGGGTGAAAACACTGGAACATGTGGCAGTGAGTTGAAATATTGTGAACACAAGCTGTGCTGCTGGGGATCGGGAGAGGGATGTGGACGATGAAATGGTGGGAATGAGTCCTGGCCTGGGAGGGGTTTGATAAGTACTGTGGGCTAATGAATGGGTAAAATGAAACAAGAGAGAGAAGTGGTAGGAGGAAAGAGAGAGAGCAAGATTGAGTGAGAGAGAGAGAGGATAGATTGAAAGGAAATGAGGTGAGAGGGAAAAACAACCAAATCACTAAAGAAAAAATGTCTAGAGTGAAGAGAGAAACACAAAAAAGGCAGGGATTTCTCAAAGAAAAACAAGCATGCATATAAGGTGAAAAATACTACAAAATAAGTCCTGTTTGCAACAAACTGACCAATTCATGCAATGCTTTGAATCATGCTGTCATCCCAAACCCTCTCATGCCTCATCATCATGTACTTCAGTTTAGAAATGTGTTCTTGATTAAAAAAAATGGGGGAGGGATTATTTATTATATCTTTGTACTTGTAAATCCAGATGCAATATTTACCATCTGTCCAACCACACAGAACTAAGAGAGAGAAGAAAATAACTAAAATATTTAAAAAATTACAAATATTACCTTTTGTAAAATTGTTATGACTTCAAAGGGTTTCAGCAAGTACTGCCACATTTATAGCATATATTTAATTACATCTACCCTCTCCCCTGTCCCCGCCCAACATTAAAAGAAAAGAACATTAAGTTTGAAAAGTCAAGTACTCAGAAGTTTGGAAATGCAAGAATTAAAGGTGTCTGTGCAACCTTAATTTACCTTCTCTTGTGTGTATGTATTATACTACATTCACAACATTAACATATTTAATGTAGATTTTTGTGTTTTAATATAAATATTTATTTCTGAATATATGTGTTTGTATATGTGCTCTAATGGACAATAATGAAGGAAAAACATAAGTAATTTGTCTCCATTGTAAAGAGTGACAGATAAAGCCTATCTTTCAAACTCCAAGCATGTAAAATAACACAGACAGGATTGACAGCAGTAAAATTAGCAGCAACTATAATGACAAAAGTATGAGTCACTTCCATTCGGTTAAAGTGAGGTCAGTTGGCTCACCAAAAGTTGGAATAACACAACCCAAAAGAATAAAGATATTCACCAGACTGTCATGTAGAAAACTGAAAAATTATTATGTTATGGACTATATTGTATAAAATAAAAATAAGGTCAAAAGGGCAATCCCTCGAATTAGTTATCAGAATTCCAATACTATTTTAAGTGAAAGTCATCTTCTCCTTCAATCTTTTTCAGAGTAGTATGTTTTATTTTGATGTAGGGGAGATATTCAACATCACCTAGCAGGAAGCTTGTTCTATTCTTGGTTGCTACAACCAACTACACTACTGAAAGTGTGCTTTGTCCTTGCACATTTTTAGATACCTTCAGATAACAAAAAGCTATCTTAGTGAATAGTAACCAGAATTTTGATATTTCTGTCTAGCAGGTAATGAGGTTATCATTCTCATCTGTAGGTAATTCAGAGAGATGATTGTATGCAAAGTTAGATATAGACTCATCAGGCCACTTGGGTGGAAGAATAATTTCAGGGAGGTATCTGATATCATCATCAGGAAAATACTGCAGTTTTTAAGCCAAAGTAAAAGAAAAGAAAAGATGGGAAAGAAAAGAAAATGGAAAAATACAAAAATATATTGAATATTTTTCTGTTTTAAGATGTACTGCTCAGTTCTATCATAGATTCCAAGGCAAGAAGTGTCCGTTGATATCATCTAGTCTGATCTGTATAATACAGATCATAGAACTGCCCCAAAATAATTCCTAGAGCATATCTATTAGAAGAAGCATCCAATCTTGATTTAAAAATAGTCAATTCTGGAGAATCCACCATGACACTTCATTAATTATTCCAATGGTTAATTGCCCTCACTGTGAAAAATGTACTTGTTATTTCCGGTCTGAATTTATCTAGCTTCCATTTCCAGTAAAGCAGTCGCATCAGTGTAAAATACAAAGGTGATATTCAACATCACTCTCTACTTCTAGTCAAGATTCCCCTGTTTATGCATTTAAGAATTGCATTAGCCCTTCTGGCCACAGCATTGCATTAGAAGGTCATGTTCAGATAATTATCCCCCATGACCCCAACTTTTTTTCAGAGTCACTGCTTCCCAGGATAGAGTCCCCCATATTGTAAGTATGGATTACATTCTTGTTCCTAGACGTATACATTTACATTTAGCCATATTAAAATGCATATTGTTTGCTTGCACCCAATTTATCAAGTAATTTTATATCATCTGCAGACTTTATCAGTGATGATTTTATGTTTCTTCCAGGTCAGTAATAAAAACGTTGAATAGAAAGGGCCAAAAACTAATCCCCGAAGGCTCCACTAGAAACACACCTGCTCAGAGTTGATCCCCTATTTACAATTACCTTTGGAAACATATCTTTTAATCCATTTATTTTTTAATCCATGTTAAATTTAGTTAGGGCTGTCAATTAATGGCAGTTAAGTCACATGTTTAACTCAAAAAATTAATTGTGATTTAAAAAATTAATCACAATTAATCAGTTTTAATTGCACTGTTCAACAATAGAATAACAATTTAAATGTATTAAATATTTTGGATTTTTTCTACCTTTTCATATATATTGTATTGTGTTCTAATTGAAATCAAAGTGTATATTATTTTTATTACAAATATGCACACTGTAAAAATGATAAACAAAAGACATAGTATTTTTCAATTCACCTCATACAAGTATTGTAGTACAATGTCTTTGTCGTGAAAGTGCAACTTACAAATGTAGAAATGTTTGTTACATAACTGCACTCAAAAACAACATATAAAACTTCAACTTACAGCCACTCAGTCTCACTTCTTGTTTAGGTTGTTTACATTAACAGGTGATAATGCTGCCCTCTTTTTATTTATAATGCCACCAACAAGTGAGAACAGGCATTTTGTAGCTGGCATTGCAAGGTATTTACGTGCCAGATATGCCCCTTTATGCTTCAGCCACCATTCCAGAGGACATGCTTCCATGCTGACGACTCTCTAAAGAAAATGTGTTAATAACATTTGTGACTGAACTCCTTGGGGGAAGAATTGTATGTTCCCTCTGTTTTACCGGCATTCTGCCATATATTTCAAGTTATACCAGTCTCGGATGATGACCAAGCACATGTTCATTTTAAGAACACTTTCATTGCAGATTGGACAAAATGCAAAGAAGGTACCAATGTGAGATTTCTAAAAATAGCTACAACACTCGAACCAAGGTTTAAGAATCTGAAGTGCCTTCCAAAATCTGAGAGGGATGAGGTGTGAAGCATTATTTCAGAAGTCTTAAAAAAGAAATACTCAGATGTGGAAACTACAGAACCCAAACCACCAAAAAAGAAAATCAACCTTCTAGTGGTAGCCTCTAACTCAGAAGATGAAAATGAATATGTGTCTGTCTACACTTCTTTGGATTGTTATCAAGCAGAACCCGTCATCAACATGGACACATGGCCCCTGGAATGATGGTTGAAGCATGAAAGGACATGAATCTTTAGCACACCTGGCACATAAATATCTAGTGACGCTGGGTACAACAGTGCCATGAGAATGTCTGTTCTTACTTTCAGGTGACAAACAAGAAGTGGGCAGCATTATCTCCTGCAAATGTAAACAAACTTGTTTGTCTGAGTGATTGGCGGAACAAGAAGTAGGACTGAGTGAACTGTCAGGCTCTAAATTGTTTTATTTTTAATGCATTTTTTGTACATAATTCTACATGTGTAAGTTCAACTTTCATGATAAAGAGATTGCACTCCAGTACTTGTATTAGGTGAATTGAAAAACACATTTTTACAGTGCAAATACTTCTAATGAAAAATAAATATAAAGTGAGCACTATACATTTGTATTCTGTGTTGTAATTGAAATCAATATATGTGAAAATGTAGAATTCATCCAAAATATTTAAATAAATGATATTCTATTATTGTTTAACAGTGCCATTAATCATGATTAATTATGATTTTTTTAATCTCTTGACAGCCCTAATTTTATGTCATTCTACTTTTTAGACAGAATGTCATGTGGTACCAAGTCAAACACTTTACAGAAGTCTAAATATATTACAGCAACTCTATTATCAACCAAACTTGTAATCTCATAGAAATACCAAATTAGTTTGACAGGTTCTACTTTCTGTAAACCCATGTTGATTGCATTAATCCTTTAATTCTTTGTTGAGTTCTGTATCAGCCACTCTATTTACAGTCTATGAGAAAATATTCTAAATGAGGATGTGTGTGTGTAGTTTCAGAGTTGCGCTGATACCATATAGAAGTAATGAGCTGGGGGTCAAAATTAGTTAACTAATGTAACCATATACAGTATTCCTAACCTCAAGGGGTGCTATGTATTAACTGATGATGGAATCATAATAAGGTTCAAACAATTCCTTCTTGGACCTGAAAGTTATGGAGTGAAATCCTGACACCATTTACATCAATGGGAAAAATTTCCATTTAGTTCGGTGTGGCTACAATTTCACTCATGGAAGATTTTTTGTCTTATTGGTTGCTCCTCAAGCCTATCTCTCAGTCACAGATAATTGCTGGATACAACACAACTCAGCTATTGCCACATCTCCCCAGCAGAAGCAACATGCTAGGATGTCTTCCTTGGAGTGTTTTGTTTAGAAAATGATATAAGGGTAAAGTCATAATATGTTAAATACACATGCTAGTCATAGCTATTATTGTCCATGAATTTTGCTAGTTACATTTGGTTCCTGTTCTGTTCCCCTCTTGACACATTTCTTCCTGGTGAAAAGATGTCTGGTCATTAGAAGACAAAACAGGCAAAATTCCTCCTAATATGGGGGAAATGCGAAGGAAGACTTGAGATGCCTTCAGTCAAATTGTGAGATGTGTAATCTCATCCCTCCACTGTGAGAGCAAACAGCCCTAATTCTCCCCCTCAACATACACCCTTAAATGCCCCCTAGATGGATGAAACCCTTGATATTAATTTTTGCAGGGGAAGACAATATAATAAATTTGATGAGCTTTCATCAACAGGCTCTCAATCCCTATTTTCTAGTAGAGTTGCTGAGAAACTTACCATAGGTATTGAAGAGTAATTTTAGTTATGTGGCTGCTTGTTCAATTGAGCACAATGTTTTGTCTTTGATGGAGCATTGAACAAGGAACATTCATTAGGATCAGATTGACTTATCCCACCCAACTGAGCTATATGATTGCAGAGGGGTAGATATTTGATGACTTGAGTCTTTCACATTTTCCATGCTTCTAATATTAGTAATAATTATGATGCATATTGGAGAGAATTTATGGTCTGGAGATGTACTTGCCCACAGCTTATTGACATATATCCAAGGTTATTTTTAAAGAAATCTGAAGATATCACTAGCCTAAGTTATTAAGGTGAATATTATGCATGGCCATTTTTTAAACCAGTACTTGTCCATTTGGACAGATACAAGAAAAGTAAATGACCTTTACCTTAGGGCAAAGGAAAAGATATATACCCACTTGTTTCTGCCTTACAGTTTACCCCACATTACTCCTCACTTTTAACTACACAGCTAATCTACAAAAGGCTAATGATACATTAGGTATCACAAGGATCTCCATTAAGGGATAATGGAGACCCAAAAGGTTAATGCTAGTGATTCTAGAAACAAAGGAATCAGTGTCTTATACCTCATTTACAAGAAAATGTTGTACGGTGATACTCCTAATTGTCCCATCTCAATACAAAGCTGATGTACCATATTTTGATCTCCATGCACTTTAGAAATATTCATAAATTTATTGGGAATATGGTATCTCGAGGAAATGGTAAACCCTATTAAATGAAATGATTTTTCAGAGGAAATATCCAGCTAGTGGAAGTTATTGTTAGTGAGAGGAGGGACAAAGAGAGACAGACGGACTGATGGACAAAGATATTTGGCACAAAAAAAAAGCCATGACCTTAGAGCACATCTTTTAAACTTCTAAGCAGATACATTTCCTCCCAGTGTGCACTCTCAAACACCCTTTGTCAGTACATAGAAAGAGAGAAATTGAAACAGATTGCTGCCTACAGAACAGGTTAAAGGAGAGAGTTATGATGTTTGTGTTTTATGCACCATAGCTATGGCTGAAGACTAGAAGGAGTAAAGCTTAGAAAGGGGCTGTCTCTCTCTAAATACATTTTGTGGGAATGATGAATGAGCAGTGTATCCAATGGTTTGGGTTGGATAGAAAATTCATTTTAGGCCATTGTTATTTACTCTGTAGGCACCTGGATCCTAGGTCAAAGCAAAGTCATCCCCTTACCATCCTACATGAAGTACTGTGTATGTCCTTTCTGATTCTGAATACAAGCCCAGATGACCTTAAACCTTGTCCTAGATAGTTCTCTGAAATAGATCTAAACACTTTTAGAAATGTGGCAAAGGAAAAAAAAACAAATAACATCTCCTCCCTTTCTATTTCAGTCCTAGACACAGATAGCCACTCTGCAAATGAGCTTGACTCCTTTCCTTCTATCCAGCTGCCTATTCAATCTGAAGACCCTCCTTAGTGTTTTTTCTCCATCTGGTTGCTCAGTCACAGCTTCAGCTGCCATTATGATGTGTTCCCAGGGTATAAATAACCCCCAAATGCAATATTTTGCAAACATCATGGAAGTGGTGCAAAGTCAAGGAGCACAGTTTAAGAAAGCAGCACTAAGAGCACATCAGAAGAATGGTCAGCCCCAGGGAAAAAAATAAGTGGCTGAAACAAACTTCTCTGATTCATTGGAAGTTTGCAAGTTTGTTCATCATTAGGATTAGCCTCATAAATTGGTAGTGTATCTCTTAAGGAGAGGAAGTTGAATGTAAGTGAATGTGTCATGAATGCTTACTATAATGCTTTTTGTACCTGAATGTTTCTATTACATCTTTTTAATAATCAATACTAAACACAACACAGAATTAATATCCAAGATCTTAAAGTACCATTATTAAGGTATAGTTAAGTCATATATCCTTTCCCATTAACCTCATTTGCTCCATTAGTCTCTACAACTTGAGCTGAAAAGCCAGGCCATGTAGCTCAGGCTGAGATAGATTCCTGTCCTCTCTGGATCAGAATCAGAGGGGGATATGTAACACCGACTAGTGAGTTACACATGTAAACCTCAGGGCTTCTCTAAATTGTACCCAGCTGCCTATTACCCCAAAGGCCATTCTAGCAGCTGGGGATCACTAGGTATAGAGGTATCTCAGCCACAGCCCTTTCATCCAGGAATATCTCGTATGCCTGAGGCCAGAGGTGGTGGCATAGGGCTTCTACGCTGGCTCTTTGCTTATTAGAAAACCCTTTCATGAAGGAGCAGCAAAGCATCCTGTGGCATCTTATAGACTAACAGACGTATTGGAGCATGAGCTTTCATGCATGAATACCCACTTCGTTGGATGCATGTAATGAAGGAGTAATCCCCAGGAAGCAAATTAAGCTGGTTTGGAATAACAAAGGGATTGTCAATGTGGCACAAACCTGTGGCAGGGGAGCCACAAATCTGGCCCTTTCTTGAATTCTTTTTCAATGGGAAGTCCAGGATGCATGGCTCTTTGTAAATTAGCTAGTCCAGTGGCTCTACAATGAGAGCACAGCGGGAAGAATGAATGTTACTATTAACATAACTTTCTGTGTTTTAATATTTCAGTGGAGTCATTTCAGATATATCGTTTTGTTACTATGTTTAAGTTGACCTATGAGACCAGGTCTGTCATTTTAGGATATCGGGTTACAAATTTACTTCATAAAAGCATAATAACCTCTAAAATTACTAAACCAAAAATAGTCGAAGAATTTGAAGCAGTAGAGACTGAATAAAGATGTCTATATGGGACTGAAGAAATTAGCAAAATGATGAAAAGTTATGTTCTATAAATTTTTTACAAAGTCATATCTGTGCTTCTACTTCAGACCTGAGATAGCACCATAAATCTAGAGGAACATATGGTTCTGTATTGCACATTGTCATTAGGTATTTGGCCACTATATATAATATATATAATGGCCAAGTACCCAATGACAATGTGCGATGTGCAATATATATAAAGTCAAAAAATGTACAACAAACCCACAGTTCTCCCTCACTGAAGTAATATGGATTTAAACAAGTAAACTTCCCCTACAGTAAACCCTCATGTGGAGACAAATTCTGTTAAAAATGTAGAAACCATCAAGGAAGCACAGATTTAATCTATTTGTACATGTAAATGTAAAAGTAAGATGATAGGGAGCATACAGGTACTCAGCTTGACTGCTTTTATTTCAAATGTTTTTTAGCTTCTATTAATTGGAATTGCTTTGGACTTTGCTAGACTGTGCTAAGGTTAATCACCTGGGTTGTCCTAGTACATTGCAAATTCTATAATGTTATCAAAAATGTCGGTCATATTTCAGTGATGTTTAGGTGCAGTTCTATGTTAGTTAAAGACTTTCTCTGTATCATTAATACACAAGCACACGCAATACAGCAACTGGCTTCCTCCAGAGGATTATACTGAATTTGGTTAAACTACTGTAGCTGAAAGGAGATAGAAGCCTCAGGGAAAAATACTCAATTTTCTTTAGTTTTATGTAAAAAACAGTGGTACATATTTCTATTTTTGTTCTAACATTTTTAATCTCTAAAAGGTATTTCTGATCCTAACACTAAAACTCACACTATTAATTTTTACAGGGAATCAAAAACTGAGAGTCATCTACATTGTCCTTATTGGCAGATTCACTACATATCTACAAAATAAACTGGCTGATTCTTAGCTTATTATGTCTCCACTTCTAAGCCTAACCCTTCTGTGACAGAGCTCTGACCTTGCCCCCGTGGGTCCTGCGCTTCTAGGCGGTTTATGCTAGCCTCAGTGGCTCACTGTGACCCTCCACGTAGCCCTTCTCTCTCTAGGGCCAGGGTTACAGTCTACTGAGCCCTTTTCATCATAGGCCAGCAAGGAGGTTGGTGAGAGAACTCCCATAGTTTCTGTTGTCCCTGGGGGCTTATTTCAGAACAATTTAGCCTCCTGTCCTGACAGGGGCCTGACTTCCCCTTCCAGGAGGTGTTTCTGTAGTGGTGGGTTAGGGGGAACCCGGGCCCGCGCTCTACTCCGGGTTCCGGCCCAGGGACCCTAATGGAAGCAGCTGTTTGTAGCCAACCTTTCACTGCCAGAGTTGCTACATTACCCTGGGCCACTTCCCCACAGCTCTCCTGCTTCTCCCTTCTTCACCCTTACCTTAGGGCTCCCTTAACAATGGTTTGAGGGTGTCTTCATTAACCAGCCCTTCAGCCACACTTCCTCTCCTCTGCCTGACTGGAGTGAGTCCTTTTTATAGTATCAGCGGGGCCTTAATTAGAGTCAGGTGGTCACATTAGCTTAATGGCCTCACCTGACTCTTTGCAGGTTAATTAGAGTCAGGTGTTCTCATTAGCCTGGAGCAGCCCCTGCTCTGGTCAGTCAGGGAACAGAAAACTGTTAATCCAGTAGCCAGTATATCTGCCTTCTGCTATTCTGCTGTACCCAACTGGCCTGGGTCTATCACACTTCTTAGATTTCACTTATCCAGTAACACAATTGTCTAGGTATCCAGAAAAACATGGACTCTTAAGTTGAAGCCAGTGAATTTTTATCATAGCTAAAGCTATGTTTCTTACTCTGGGACTTCCTCATGACTACCTCAGGCTCTGATTCTTTTTCTGTGTATGCATGATTTTATGTATGTATGTATGTATGTACGTATGTACTATATATGCTACTTAAACACCTGTATCAAGAGAAGGACATTTGTTTATGCTTGCATTTCTTTTAATGGAAACATGCTTCTGATCCTACATAAACCCCTTATGAAGTTTGTATATTAATACTATTAAGTGATTATTTGGGATGGGTAAGAGAGGGTGATGATCCTTTTGTGGGATGGAGATTTGATTGAGTTAATTAAATTAGGCCTTTGGTTGAGTCTGTTAATTTGCCTTGGTGTAATTTATTGTCTTTTTATAGCTAATGGCTTTTATTTCTGTACTTAGATTCGCATTTTCACATACAAATAAACACACAAATACACGAACTCGGTTTAAATAAGTGGTTCCTCCAGGTAAGGTCTGAGGTGTATTGCCAATGTAGTGCATATTGAGGTGGCCAGGGCTGTGGCCATTCTGCAATTAGATGCAGAACTCCGTTTATTATGATCTTTTAATTCAGAACTTCTGTTAGTATCAAATGTATGACAGTATTTTGAACTGTATCACTAGCACTCTTTGAACAAGAAGCTAGTGCAACTAGAATAAAATACAAGGTTAATCTTTGCTGGAAAAAAGGAGGAAGAAAATAAAACCAGGAATGCAACTGAACTGGATTTGCTAGGAAGCAAGTAAAGAATAAAGCAAGGAGATCAATCAGAAATATTGATTGGGGAATTGTACAGGGACTTTCTTACTGTTATGATTACATATATCATTTTGGATATAACTTCTTTGGTATCAGTTGTATTACAGTAGCACCTAAAGGTCCCAACAAAGATTTGGGACCCATATGCTATGCACCATACAAACACATACTAATAGAGAATCCCTGCTCCAAAGTTAAACAAACAAAAGGGAGGGGAGAGGTAAAGCTTTGTTGTGTTCATTGTACAGATGGGGAACTGAAGCACAGTGATAGATTTGTCCAAGATCACTCAAAAAGTTTGGGGCAGAGTTGACACCAGAACCCTGATCTCCTCTGTTCCAGACCACTGCATTAACCACAAGTGTTTTCCTTTCTCTCAACAGCAGTCAAACTCATGTTCCAAGTTTTACAAACTATCTTAATTACCAGAATTGCTTATGCAAACACAAGAGTATAGAGAACATTCTGATTATTGCATGCAACATCTGCAGTTAATTTTGATATTCCTTTCCAGGTCATCACATTTTGCAAGATCTGCTGATATCAAATAATTTGCCCATACTCCACTCAAATAAATAGACCAGTCAAAATGCCACCCTTCACTGTTTATGCTTGAGTGATGTTAGAAGCATTACAAAGTCATTAATGTCTACCTGACACTATGTGTTTAATATTCATAAAAATGAACATCTTTTCCCTTCCTCCTATGTCTTGGAGTACAGTGTGTATTAAACTCTTATTACAGTCACTTCAGTGCAGAAAACTAATACAACGATTTGGATGAAATATGGATATATTTGGGACAGAATGGGTTTGGGGATAATGTTGTATATGAGTGCAAATTAAATTAGCAAAGGCAATGAGACGTATGACAAATCTTCCACTTAAATTTTGGTTTAACATTACTTACAAACATGGTGCATTTTGAAGCTTAAATTCCAAAGATGGCACCATATATTGTTTCAGTGGGACTGAATGTGGGATTCAGTGAGATTGCAGGGCTCCTTTGAGCCCTGTTCCATTAGCCCCTCCTCATCCCATCCTGTTCGGTGACTGTCTGGCCATCCTCTTCCTGATAGAGACTTGTCTCCCTTTAACAACAATTCAGGCCAGTGGTACAAGCACCCTTGTTCTTTTTTGTATTCAAAGTGGCTACTTGCCAGATACTAAGGTCTAGCTATTTGAGATTCAGCGTATAGCACCTTTGGGGAATTATCACATCCCTAATACTGTATATTAGATAATTATCATACTAGGTGGTTTAAGATATGGGATCTCTTACAAATGGATACATTCATAAAAATATTCCATGCAGAAGCTTCATTCCACTGTATTACCTGAGTTGAAATTGGAGCATGGGACATTTCAATAATTCATATTCCATAAACATGTAGTCACAGAAAAATAGAAGACATCAGTCTCAGCTAATCTGGGCTGTATGTCTTTCATACAGGCACATATCTGAACATTCACACAATATTCTTTGGTGGTTTAGTAAGTGATGACTTTTGTTTTTGATAACCTCTATTAGGAGAACATGTTTTGGCACAATTTATGAATATTATTTTGCTTGAGACACAATGGAATTGTTTGTTTACCCATTCAATGAGACACTCTACACTAAGCCCCCGAGCATATCAGCATTTTCTGTGACTTTTTCTGCTTTATGACATCAAATGCCGTAGACAACATCTCAGTGATCACTTTGTGCAATTGGAATACTGCCACAATTACCGAATCCAGATAAAGATTTCTAGCTCTAGGGAGCTCTGAGGCTAAAATGAAGCTTTTAAAAACTGTAAGTAATTAGTTGAAATGTTTATAGGAGAAAAAAGTAAGTGTACTAAACTTTTTTTAACTGAAGTATTTACATTTTCTGACTGACACAGCTCTTTAATCCAGTTGTGTGTGGGCGCCCCAGATGCTGCATAAAAAGGAAGTGATACTAAAGCTTTTCCATGATTGCTAATTGTTATAGTAATACATCCTATAAATGTACTTTATCCTGCCATCTACCTCTCTGTCAAGGACCTTGATTTTTTTAATATGTTATGCGAACCTCAGTGTGGTATGACCTGTACACATTCAATTATTCATATTCATTAAGGTTCTAAGCACTTCATCATTTTACCTCTTAAAAACAACAACTGAAATCAGATTAGATACATTGAAATAACCACCCACTTAGAATATATGGCTAGTTTGTGACTTGAGACCTTAGAATGCAATAGATTGCACCTGTGCCAGTACATCGGCCTTGCTCTGTAGGCCAGTATGAAAGGCGGTAGGGTCATGACCCTGTCTCTTATTCCCCACCCTCACTTCATCTCTCTCTTTTCGGAGTAGGAATGAGCAGACTCTGTACTCTCCAGGGTGTAGGAAGCATAGAGATTGTTTATAAAGCAGTAGTACCTAACACTGGATCAGAGACCCATTGTTCTAGACATTGTACAAACAGATGGTCCCTGTCAAGAAGATCTTAAAGCCTAATATTGTGAGTGCTCTCTGCGCCGCACAAGTGGGGGTTGGCATGCTAGAAAGTAACATATTATCAATGACATCAAGCTATAAAGCATCTTAAATTAAAGAAGAATGGGATAATTTTCAGGTTTATCACATTTCACTGAGAGTATCTGGTCAAGTCCTTGCTTCATGCTCACCCCCATTTCCTTTCTGTTAATAAATGTGCAGTTCTCCATTCTCCCAGAAAGTTTTTATGCAATAGAGGTTAGTGGAGACACTGATGTTTCACTAATGAATGATGTACAGTTCCTCTCTGGGTGCACAAGGGAGTGGAGAGAAGAGAGAAGATGAAAGTCATCTTCCTTCCTCTTGACTCCTATGCAAGGGACAAACACAATCCCAGTCTGTGAGCCTGATCCAAACCCCAGTGAAGTGACTGGGAAAAGATTTTTTTATGTCAGTGGGCTTTGTGTCAGGCACCATGGGATCTACCTGAGCTCAGAGGCTTCCCCTGGCACCCATAGCTTCCCAAAAGTGGCACAAAGGGAAAGAATGAGATAAGGCTATGGTCCTTAAACTCAGCAAAACCTGCCAGTGGAACTGACTCCATGGGTATAGGAGCAGTGACATTCCTCCTGTGCTCCCAGGTACCTTGCAATGCCATAGAAATGTCTCCAGAACCTAGTGCTGGGATGTTGTTCATGTACTCCATCACTTACTAAGTGCCATGGGTCAATGCCTCTGGCTCAGATCTGACCAAACCATACCAAGTGAATGACCCAAAAAAGGGGACGGAAGGTGACTTAAAGTCTGCTCTGTTCTTCCCTGATCCTCTGGTCAACCAGTGGCCAATCTGGCTTCAAATATAAATAAGAGCTGTCTCAGTGTCACTGTAACTTATTTTGGCTTGTCAACGCCTTCGGGGCAGGGAGGGGCGCATTTTGTTAGTTGAGGATTGCTAGAGCACTCCAGGACACCCATTTCATCCCTCATATGCCCCTTATATTGGGGGAAGAGAGGGAGTGTTTTAGATCCAGGTTTTCCAGCTTTAAATAAGGTAGAAATTCCTTTATGCAATGGAATCCCCAGCTGCCCTGCTAGGAGACAGAGGATCTGGCCAGAAATTTAATCCTTATGATATATAAAGAACTTGGGACAAGAGATCATGTCATTTTTACAGCAATGAACCACAACTAGATATGCAGTAGCAGGCAATTTTATGACTACTTTCAACTTCCATAGAGGTATGCTCATTTGTTTTCTTACATAATAATCCAGATCCACAGTGAGTACACAGTGAAGGACTAGGAGTATTGTGAAGAACACTGAGCCTCAAGGATGAACACAATTAGTTGGGGAAGGGTCAACATAGCTTTGTACAGGGAAATCAAACCTCAACAATCTGTTAGAATTTAGTGAACAGGTGGATAAGGATCAGCTAGTGGATACAGTATACTTGCACTTTCAGATAGCCTTTGACAAGGTCTCTCGTCAAAGGCTCTTAGGCCTCGTCTACACTGTGGGGGGAAATCAATCTAAGTTACGCAACTTCAGCTACATGAATAATGTAGCTGAAATCGATGTACCAGGATCAAATTACTGTGGTGTCTTCACTGCAGTGAGTCGACTGCTGCCACTCCCCCGTCGACTCTGCCTGCGCCTCTTGCCGAGCTGGAGTACAGGAGATGACGGGAGAGAGCTTGGGTGTCAATTTATCACGTCTAGACTCGATGCGATAAAATCGATCCCCACTGGATCAATCACTGCCTGCTGATGTGGCTGGTTTTGAAGACATACCCTTAATCAAAGTAGTCAGTCTTGGGATAAGAGGGAAAGTTTTCGCATGGATCACTAACTAGTTAAAAGATAGTAAACAAAAGGTAGGAATAAATGGTCAGTTTTCAGAATGGAGAGAGGTAAATAGTGGGGTATCTCTGGGATCTTTACTGGGACCAGTGCTGTTCAACATATTCATAAATGATCCGGAAAAAAGGTAAACAGTTAGGTGGCAAAATTTGCAGATGATAACTGTGCTGAGTAACTTTGTAAGTCCAGTGAAGACTGTGAAGATTTAAAAAGGGATCTCACAAAACTGGGTGACTGGGCAAGAAAATGGCAGATGAAATTCAGTGTTCATAAATGCAAAGTAATGTGCATTGGAAAACATAATCCCAACTACAAATACAAAACAATAAGGTCTAAATTACCTGTTATCACTCAAGGAAAAGATACTGGAGTCATTGTGGATACATCTGCTCAATTTGTAGCAGCAGTCAAAAAAGCTAATAGAATCTTAGGAACCATTAGGAAAAGGATATATAGTAAGAGAGACAATATCACAATGCCAAAGCATAAATCAATGGTACACACACACCTTGAATACTGTGTACAGATCTGGTCACCCCACCTCAAAAAAGATATATTAGAATAGGAAAAAGTACTAAGAAAGGCAACAAACACGATTTAGGGTATGGAACAGCTTTCATACGAAAAGAGATTGAAAAGACTGGGACTTTTCATCTTGGAAAAGAGATGTCTAAGGTGGAAGGTGGATATGATAGAGGTCTATAAAATCATGAATGGTGTGGAGAAAGTGAATAAGGAAGTGTTATTTACTTCTTCACATAACACAAGAACCAGGGGCCATCCAATGAAATTAATAGGCAACATATTTAAAACAAACATAAGGAATTACTTCTTCACACAACACACAGTCAGCCTGTGCAACTTGTTGCCAGGAGATATGAGGCCCAGAACTATAACAAGGTTCAAAAGACAATTAGATAAGTTCATGTAAGTTAAGTCCATCAATGGCTATAAGTCAAAATTGTCAAGGATGCAACCCTATGCTTTGGGTGTCCCTAGTCTTTGACTGCAAGAAGCTGGGAGTGGACAATGGGGGATGGATCTCTTGATGATGGCCTGTTCTGTTAATTCCCTCTGAATCATCTAGCATTGGCCACTGTCAGAAGACAGGATAATAGGCTAGATGATCATATTCTGACTGAGTATGGGCATTCTTAGGTTCTTAGTGAGGAGAAAAAATGATGATAGCATACAAATAATTGTACACTTTTATTCCAATACAAGATCAATAATTCAAAATTAATAAACTTTTATTTTAGTTCTCAAGATTAGAAGTTCACGCCTTTGCTCTTTTCTAGTATTTAGAATTCATATGGAATGCTCATAAATATGATGATAACACCAGAGACATTTAATGGTGAGTAAATGGACTAAAATTATTGTATTTTTATTTAGTGTTTGCAGCAAATAGGTAACTGACACAGCTGCCAAGGATATCTTTCATTCATCCAGGCTTTGAGGAGAAGCAGGCTGATTTAGGAAGGGACTTAGCTTATTCTACTCTGCAGGAAGGAAGGGATTTTTCACAGCCCATTGCAACTCCTGCACTATGGTTGCTTTCCACTCTAAGTAGCATTGTGGTTGAAAGGCACCTTCTTACCTACCTGACATCAATTTCCCAGTAATATTTAGATCAGGACACTGTCTCTGCTAGGGAAAGAGGGGCCTTGGAAACAACATGAGGCATTGGGTTAAGCTACCCGAGAAGAAGGAAGATAGGGGTCATCATTCACTGTATATAGTATTCAAGAGACACAAAACATTTGGAGCCTGATTCTGATCACTTCAGTGACAGCAGAATCAGGCCCTTCCTATTAATTGAATACCACATTCTGAAACATATCACACCTCTACTTGTATTATAATTCTCTGTAAATGTATGCACTGCTGAATAAAAGGTTGTAATAAAATAATCATGTCTTCTTTCCACAGGATTGTATTCTCCCTTTCAACTCCATTAACTCATCATCAATTTAACCTCTAGAAGAGACAGATACCTATTTAAAGGAACATAACATGTGGCTTCCCTTCTTTCAACCAATACACTAAACTAGAAGGACTGTTGAGCTCAGCATAAGTCAATGGAAGGTAAAATGGCACAGAAAAGAAGTAGGCAAAATACATACATTTGAACATTTTTTGGAAGATTGTCTCTAAAACAAGAATTATGTTATTGAGTCAGGGGGAGGGAGATGGGATGAAAGCATTGCCAGGAAACGTTAGTTAGAATTTGTAAATTAAAATCTTTCGCTGCACTTGGAGTATATAATGAAACGGGAGGAGGTGCTCCATTTAACTCAGTAATAATCAATTTACCTCTTTGGATTAGTCTTCAGATTTATACAGTAAATCATCTACAAAGGAACTACATTATTGATAAGGAAAATGGAGTACACTTACAGGTAGCCCTTAATTAAACTAATGTCACCATTGTGATGGTTGCAGTAATAAAAACAGAGCCAGATCCTTAGCTGGAGTAAATTAGTGAAACTTTTCTGACTTTCAGTCCTTTCTGCTGAGTGACAGCAATGCACTTTGATTGGCAACTACCAAAATTACTTTTGAGCAGAATGTAGTAATTTGCATAATCTCGGTGGGCCAGATTTGGCCTAGTTTTTAAATAGTTGTTCAGTGTGAAGGTAGGAAAGACCAGTCAGAATTGCAGTCAAGAGACCACAGGGACTTCTTTGTCCCTACTCCCTCAGGGGCACATGGTACCCTGAGAGGGAGCACGGAAGGCAAGAGCCATGTTTTTGCCCCTCTCGATCTTGGCCTGTGGATTGAGACTGGTGCAGGCCTTACTGTCCTTAAAATCTATGAAAGGCTGTTGTGTGATATATATTTATTTTCATTTACATTGAGAGATTTCCATTCCTAATAAGGGAAGATGAAAATTATGATGGAAGTAATTGACAGGCAGAGGGCATTCTTCTATAAAGCAAAAAGAAAGGACTAAATATAACATTAAAAATATAAATAAATAATTGACCATTCAGCACTTTCACAGCTCACTTTAGTTTTGTAGATTCTTCATTTTTATTTAGAAACTCAATATTTAATTTAAACATTAATAATAATAAATAATAATAATAAATAATAATAATTTGAGGCGTTTGTTGTTAACTTGGTATTCACCATACTTCTTGGGCTTTGGAGTTTATAATTATGCCTTTATCATATAAAGGAAAATATCTTTGTTCTCTTTATATGGAGAAGCATCAGAACTTTCAAGAAGATCCAATTTTCAGGATACAGTCTAAGATTTTTTAAGGTAACATGACCAATTCCTACTGATAATGGTGCCTCTAATATATTTTTACTGCTGCAACCTCTTTCCAAGAGATTTGGGCCTTAGCTGTGAATCCTTAGGGAAGGTGTTGCCAAAAGTTGAAGTTTCTTTGATGTAATACAAGGGAAAAACATTGAATAGCAACTAGCAAAAAACACATAACCTATCAAGAATACGTCAGAAGTAGAAGAACTACCAATCAATCACCTGGGCCACTGGATGATCAGGGTCCATTTAAGGAAGACAAGGCCACTGCAGAGAAGCTAAATGAATTATTTTCATTAGTCTTCACTCAAAAGAATGTGAGGGAGATTCCCACATCTGAGCCATTCTTTTTAGGTGACATATCTGAGGAACTGTCCCAGATTGAGGTTTTGATAGAGGATGTTTTGGAACAAATCATTAAATTAAACGGTAATAAGTAATCAGGATCAAATGGTATTCACCCATGACTTTTGAAGGAACTCAGCTATGACATTGCAGAACTACTAATTGTGGTATGTAACCTATTGCTTAAATCAGTCTTTGTACCAGGGGACTGGAAGATAGCTAATGTAACACTGATTTTAAGACCCCAGAGGCAATCCTGGCAATTACAGGCTGGCAAGCCTACTTTCAGTGATAGGCAAATTGGTTGAAAATATAGTAAAGAACAGAATTAGAGACATAGATTAATGCAATTTGTTGGGGAAGAGTCAACATGGCTTTTGTAAAGGGAAATCATGCCTCACCAATCTGTTAGAATTCTATGAGGGTGTCAACAAGCACGTGGACAAGAGCGATCCATTTTATTTAGTATACTTGGACTGTGAGAACGCCTTTGACAAGGTCCCTCAAACAAGGCTACTAAGCAAAGTAAGAAGTCATGGGTTGAGAAGGACTGTCTTCTCATGGGTCAGTAACTGGTTAAAAAAGATAGGAAACAAAGGGTATAAATAAATAGTTATTTTTCAGAATGAAAGAGGTAAATAGCAGGGTACACCAAAGATCTGCACTGAGACATGTGCTTTTCAACATATTCATAACTGATCAGGAAAATGGGTAACCGGTGAATGGGAAAGTTTTCAGATGATACAAACTTATCAGTTTTCAGAATGGAGAGAGATAAATAGCGGGGTCCCTCTGGGATCTGTACTGGGACCAGTGCTAGTCAACATATTCATAAATGATCTGGAAAAAGGGTAAACAGTGAGGTGGCAAAATTTGCAGATGATAACTAGGCTGAGTAACTTTGTAAGTCCAAAGCTGACTGCAAAGAGTTACAAAGGGATCTCACAAAACTGGGTGACTTGACAACAAAATGGGAGATGAAATTCAATGTTGATAAAGTAATGTGCACTGGAAAACATAATTCCAACTATTCGTACAAAATGAAGGGGTCTAAATTAGTTGTTACCTCTCAAGAAAAATATCTTGAGATATCACTATGTACAGTTCTCTGAAAACATTTGTTCCATTTGCAGGGGCAGTGAAACAAAATCTAACAGAATCTTAAAAACTATTAGAAATAGGATAGATAATAAGACAGTAAATAATGTAATACCACTACATAAATCCCTGGCATGCCCACACCTTGAATATTGTGTGCAGTTCTGGTTACCTCATCTTAAAAATGATATATTGGAATTGGAAAAAGTACAGAGACGGGCAACAAAAATGATTGGGTGTATGGAATAGCTTCTCTCAGGAATGATTAAAAAGATTGGAATCTTTTGGCTTAGAAAAGAGACGAGTAAGGGGGGATATGATAGAGAGCCATAAAATCATGAATGGTTTGGAGAAAGTGAATAAGGAAGTGTTATTCATCCCTTCACATAACATAAGAACTAGGAGTAACTCAAGGAAAATAATACGCAGCAGGTTTAAAACAAATAAGAAAATACTTCTTCACACAATGCACAGCTAACCTGTGAAACTCATTGCCAGGGAATGTTGTGAAGGCCAAAAGTATAACTGGGTTCAAAAAAGAATTATAATAAGTTCATGTAGGATAGGTCCATCAGTGGTTAATAGCCAAGATGGTGAGAGATGCTCCAGGTGTCCATAAGCCTCTGATTGCCAGAAGCTGGGACTGGATGAGAGGGGATCGATCACTTGATAATTGGCCTGTCCTCTTCATTCTCTCTGAAGCATCAGGCCACTGTTGGAATACAGGTTACGGGGTAGATGGACCATTGGTCTGACCCTGTATGGCCATGCTTATGTTCTTAAAGGGTCCAGTCCTGCTCTCTAGGCAGCTGTATACATGTTACAGCTGAAACTGGTAATTCCAAGTTTGGGTGCTGGTGTTTTTAGCACAAGGGAGAAAATCTGTCCTTCTACATTTCCAGACTAGAAACAAACAATAAGTATTCCAAGAGAATGGAAAATCTGCCATGATTCCCTTGCCCTGCAACAGAAATATAGTATCTTTAGGGCCTTCTCAGCTCAGTCATAAGAGTTTCCCCAAGATTTATCACTCCTTAGGGAAAGAAACAAATCAGCCCCTTTGATTTAGCCTGCCAAAGCACTGAGGTTATTTACTCCTCCAATTCAGTTACTATTAATTCTTTGTGAGTTTGTGACAGCTGGTGCCTTGTTTGGAATGTCAGTATAACTCAGTTGTTAATATTCATCTTTCTGAACAGAAGGGTTTGGGCTCAAATCCTATTAGCTGATAGCCAGTGCAATAGTAAGGGGAGGTGGTTACACCTCACAAAACTATATACTTTAGAATGTGATGTTACATCGGAATTTTATTTGCATGTTTTTGATGATTTTTCAGAGGCATGTTAAAAATCCTATAACACTTTGGGATTTGGCCAACATTCCTTATCTTAATTAATACCATCAAAGACTAATTAACACCAATATAAATATACACAGCTGTTTGTATGATGGTCCTGAATGCATAATGTTGTGTTTGCATAAACTGTTACATTACAGGCATGCAAGTTGTTGCTATGTAAAACTGGGATACAAAGTATATAAAATGCAAAAAAAAAAAAAAAGTGAAAAAAAAAGTAAGTAAGCAATATTTGTTTACTCTACTATTATTATGATGAGCCGAATAGTTATATAGCCTGTATTAATAGTGAGATGTTGCAAGTACAAAGAAGAGAGTAGGCCATCTTCCATTTATCTTTTGTTAATCCACCATCAATTCATAACAGCACCCTTATTCAATTATTGATTGTCATTGGTCCTTCATTGTGGATTACTTTTCTTCAAGTAAAAATGATCCAGATGTTTGAGCAATATCCATCTGAGACAGAAGGCTTCTAGATGTACCATATATTCCCTGGAGTTTTGTTTCTGTGTGGAATTTAATGGATTTCTTTGAGGAAAAAGAAAACCACAGAAGAATTATTCCCTAATATACAGTCACATCTTTAAATAGCAAACAATGGCTTTAGAGTTAACATTCCTGTATTCTACATTTCTAAATGTGCAAAAAATGATATTTCTGGTCATTTCATCAATACCCATTAATTCCCAGACGTGTAAAATGAAGCCATTGATCATCATTTAGCTGTGTATTTATGTGTACTATCTACAATGGTGAGATCAGTGTGTTATTTGAGAGGTTCTATATCAGTGATGGGCATCCTGTGGCTCGTGAGCCACATGCGGCCCGACACGGTAATCCACTGGTGGGCCACAAGACAGTTTGTTTACATTGACCATCTGCAGGCACAGCTACCCAGAGCTCCCAGTGGCTGTGGTTTGCTGTTCCCAGCCAATGGGAGCTGTGGTAAGCTGCGCGGGCTGCAGGTTGCCCACCACTGTTGTATATCCAGGGAAGCCTTGGGACAAAGCCTTTTGAACAGGGTCTTTGGGAGTTGGTAATGAGAATGTAGGTCATTTAGGCCCTAATCTGAAGCTTAGTGAAGTCAATGGGGAATATATCCATTGATTCCAAATGTCCTTGCAATGAATCTCTTAACTAATAATGTATCTAAAGCAACGGTAGCATGAGTTAGCGTGGTTGTCATTAAAAGTCAACATTTACTAAGACTTACCACAGCATAACTTAATAATTAGAATAGTTAAGAACTCTGTTACCTCAGGCAATGTACTGCTTGTGATATCTTTGGCCAGAACCTCAAAAGTATTTTGTCTCCTAACTTCCGTTGATTTCAATTTATTTAAATGTTAGGGAATAAAACATGGATTTCACTAATAATTTGTGATTTAGAAATGATAGGTGAAATGTGATTTCAATTGGGAACGACATTAGCTTGAAACTATATCTAAATATTAGGGCTGCCAATTAATTGCAGTTAACAGATGTGATTAACGCAAAAAAGTGATTAATTACAGTTTTAATTGCATTATTAAACAATAGAATACCAATTGAAATTTATTAAATATTTGTGGATGTTTTTCTACATTTTCAAATATATTAATTTCAATAACAACACAGTATACGAAGTGTACAGTGCTTACTTCATATTATTATTATTACAAATATTTGCACTGTAAAAAGATAAACAAAAGAAATCGTATTTTTCAATTCATCTCATATAAGTACAGTAGTGTAATCTCTTTATCGTGAAAGCACTACTTACAAATGTTGATTTTTTGGTTACATAACTGCACTCAAAAGCACAATGATGTAAAACTTTAGAGCCTACAAGTCCACTCTGTCCTACTTCTTGTTCAGCCTGTTGTTAAGACAAACAAGTTTGTTTACATTTACGGGCAATGCTGCTGCCCGCTTCTTATTTACAATGTTCCCTGAAAGTGATAACGGGCGTTTGAATAGCAGTTTTGTAGTTGGCGTTGCAAGGTATTTACATGCCAGATATGCTAAACATTCATATGCCCCTTCATACTTCAGCTACCATTCCAGAGGACATGCTTCCATGCTGATGATTCTCATTAAAAAAATAATGTGTTAAATTTGTGACTGAACTCCTTTGGGGATAATTTATTACTCTTGCTCTGTGTTTTACTTGCATTCTGCCATATATTGAATGGTATAGCAGTCTCGGGTGATGACTCAGTACATGCTGAGGTTCGAAGGGGCCAGGTGACCAAAGCCCACAGGTAAGTCAAGAACATGGAGATCTGGGAGAAGATTTGGAAATCGAGGGTAAGAATGGGCTGTTATAGCAGGGATACAGGAGAGACCAGACAGAACTGGGGGCGGGTGAGTCAAATATGTATATGAGATGTCTACAAATGCGAGAAGTATGGTGAATAAGCAGGAACAACTCAAAATGCTAGTAAATAAACACAACTATGACATAGCTGGCATCACACAGATGTGCTGGGATAATACGCATGCCTGGAATATTGGTATAGAAGGGTACAGCTTGCCCAGGAAAGACCAAAAATAGGGTAGGTCTGTTACTCAATGCGGGGGAGTGGGGTGGTGGCAGAGAGAAATAATAACAGAAAATGTGGAAATGGCAGAGGTGCTTAATTACTTCTTTGTTTCGGTTTTCACCAAAAACGGTGACAGTGATTGGTCATCTAACATAGTGAATACCAGTGAAAATGAGGTAGGATCAGAAGAGGCTAAAATAGAGAAAGAACAAGTCAAAAAATACTTAGATAAATTAGAAGTCTTCAAGTCACCAAGGCCTGATGAAATGCATCCTAGAATAGTCAAGGAGGTGACTGAAGAGATATCTGAGCCATTAGTGATTGTCTTTGAAGAATCATGGAAGACAGGAGCAATTCCAGAAGACTGGAAAAGGTCAAACATAGTGCCAAAGTATAAAAAGGGAAATAAGGACAACCCAGGGAATTGCAGACAAATCAGCTTAACTTCTGTGCTCGGAAAGATAATGGAGCAAATAATTAAGCAATCAATTTGCAAACATCTAGAAGATAATAAATAACAGTCAGCTTGGACTTCTCAAGAATAAATTGTATCAAACTACCCTGATAGCTTTCTCTGACAGGGTAGCAAGCCTTGTGGATGGGGGGGGAAATGGTAGATGTGATATATCTTGACTTTAGTAAAGCTTTTGATAGTGTCTCACATGACCTTCTTATAAACAAACTAGGGAAATGCAACCTAGATGGAGCTACTATAAGTTGGTTGCACAACTGGTTGGAAAACCGTATCCAGAGAGTAGTTATCAGTGGATCACAATCATGCTGGAAGAACATAATGAGTGGGGTCCCTCAGGGATCAGTTCTGGGTCCGGTTCTGTTCAATATCTTCATCAATGGTATAGATAATGGAATAGAGAGTACAAGTATAAAGTTTGCAGATGATACCAAGCTGGGAGGGGTTGCAAGAGCTTTAGAGGATAGGATTCAAATTCAAAATGAGCTGGACAAACTGGAGAAATGGTCTGAAGTAAATAGGATGAAATTCAATAAGGACAAATGCAATGTACTCCATTTAGAAAAGACCAATCCGCTGCACACATACAAAAATGGGAAATGACTGCCTAGGAAGGAGTACTCTGTAAAGGGATCTGGGGGTTATGGTGGACCACAAGCTAAATATGAGTCAACAGTGTATTGCTTCTGCAAAAAAAAGCAAACATCATTGTGGGATGTATTAGCAGGAATGTTGTAAGCAAGACACGAGAAGTAATTCTTCAGCTCTACTCTGCACTGATTAGGTCTCAATTGGAATATTTTGTCCAGTTCTGGGTACCACATTTTAGGAAGGATGTGGACAAATGGGAGAGACTCCAGAGAAGAGTGACAAAAATGATTAAAACTCTAGAAAACATGACCTATGAGAGAAGATTTAAAAAATGGTTTTGTTTAGTCTGGAAAAGAAAAGACTGAGGGGGACATGATAACAGTTTTCAAGTATGTAAAAGGTTGTTACAAGCAGGAGGGAGAAAAATGTATTTTTCTTAATTTCTGAGGATAGGACATGTAGTAATGGGTTTAAATTGCAGCAAGGGAGGTTTAGATTGGACATTAGGAAAAACTTCCTAACTGTCAGGGTGGTTGGCACTGGAATAAATTACCTAGTGAGGTTGTGGAATCTCCATCATTGGAGATTTTTTAAGAGCAGGTTAGTCAAACACCTGTCAGGAATGATCTATATAATACTTAGTCCTGCCATGAGTGCATGGGACTGGACAAGATGACCTCCTGAGGTCCCTTCCAGTCTTATCATTCTATGCTGTTTCTTTTAAGAACACTTTCACTGCAGATTTTACAAAATGCAAAAAAAGGGTAACAATTTGAGATTTCTAAAGACAGCTGCAGCACTCAACCCAAGGTTTAATAATCTGAAGTGCCTTCCAAAATGTGAGAGGGATGAGGTTTGAAGTATATTTTCAGAAGTCTTAAAAGAGCAACTCTATAGAATCTGAACCACCAAAAAAAGAAAATCAACATTCTGCTGGTGGCTTCTGACTCAGAAGATGGAAAATGAACATACATCAGTTTGCACTGTTTTGGATTACTATTCAACAGAACCTGTCATCCACATGGACACATGTCCTCTAGAATGGTGGTTGAAGCATGAAGGGACATTTGAATCTTTATTGCATTTGGCATGCAAATACCTTGCAACTCCAGCTACAACTGTGCCATTTGTACGCCTGTTCTCACTTTCAGATGACTTTGTAAACAAGAAGTGGGCAACATTATCTCCTGCAAATTCTAACCAAACTTGTTTGACTGTGCAGTTGGCTGAATAAGAAGTAGGACTGAGAGGACTTGTAGGATCTAAAGTATTACATTGTTGCGTTTTTGAGTGCAGTTATTTTTTAACATAATTCTATAGTTGTAAGTTCATCTTTCATGTTAAAGAGATTGCATTACTGTACTTGTACACCTCTACCCCGATATAACGCTGTCCTTGGGAGCCAAAACATCTTATCGCATTATAGGTGAAACAGCATTATATTGAACTTGCTTTGATCCACCGGAGCGCAAAGACCCGCCTCCCTGGAGCTCTGCTTTACCATGTTATATCCGAATTTGTGTTATATCGGGTCACGTTATATCGGGGTAGAGGTGTATTAGGTGAATTGAAAAATACTAGGGCTATCAAGCAATTAAAAAAGGCAATTGTGATTAATCACACTATTAATTATGCTGTTAAACAATAATAGCATTATTTTGTAGGGGATTTTTTCTACATTTTCAAATATATTCATTTAACTTACAACACAGAATACAAAGTGTACAGTGCTCACTTTATATTTATTTTTATTTGAAATATTTGCACTGTAAAAAACAAAAGAAATAGTATTTTTAATTCACCTAATACAACTACTGTAGTGCAATCCCTTTACGATGAAAGTTGAACTTACAAATGTAGACTTATGTTAAAAAAAGAACTGCATTCAAAAATAAAACAATGTAAAACTTTAGATACTAGAAGTACACTCAGTCCTACTTCTTGTTCAGCCAATTGCTCAGTCAAACCAGTTTGGTTAGAATTTGCAGGAGATAATGCTGCCCGCTTCTTGTATACAATGACACCTGAAAGTGAGAATGGGTGGTCGCATGACACTGTTGTAGCCAGTGTCGCAAGATATTTATGTGCCAGATGCGCTAAAGATTCATATGTCCCTTCATGCTTCAGCCACCATTCCAGAGGACATGCAACCATGCTGATGACAGGTTCTGCTCGATAACGATCCAAAGCAGAGTGGACCAACTCATGTTTATTTTCATCACCTGAGTCAGATGCCACCAGCAGAAAATTGTTTTTCTTTTTTGGTGGTTTGGGTTCTGTAGTTTCCGCATCCGAGTATTGCTCTTTTAAGACCTCTGAAAGCATGCTCCACACCTCGTCCCTCTCAGATTTTGGGCAGCACGTCAGATTCTTAAACCCTGGGTTGAGTGAAGTAGCTATCTTTAAAAATCTGATATTGGAACCTTCTTTGTGTTTTGCCAGATCTGCAGTGAAAGTGTTCTTAAATCAAACAACATATGCTGGGTCGTACTCCAAGACTACCATAACAGAAAATATATGTCAGAATGTGGGCAAAACCACGGAGCAGGAGACATACAATTCTCCTAGAAGTAGTTCAGTCACAAATTTAATTAACACTTTTTTTTTTAACGAGCATCATCAGCATGGAAGCATGTCCTCTGGAATGGTGGCTGAGGCATGTGGGGTCATACAAAGGTTTAGCATATCTGGCACGTAAATGCCTTGCAACGCCGGCTACAAAAGTGCCAGATATGCCTATTCTCACTTTCAGGTGACATTGTAAATAAGAAGCAGGCAGCATTATCTCCCATAAATGTAAAAAAATTTGTTTGTCTTAGTGATAGGCTGAACAAGAAGTAGGACTGAATAGACTTGTAGGCGCTAAAGTTTTACATTGTTGTGTTTTTAAGTGCAGTTATGTAACAAAAACCTACATTTGTAAGTTATACTTTCACAATAAAGAGATTGCACTACAGTACTTGTCTGAGGTGAATTGAAAAATACTATTTCTTTTGTTTATCATTTTTACAGTGCAAATATTTGTAATAAAAATAAACATAAAGTAAGCACTGTACTCTTAGTTTTCTGTGTTGTAATTTAAATCAATATATTTGAAAATGTAGAAAACATCCAAAAATATTTAAATAAATGGTATTCTAGTATTAACAGCGTGATTAATTGCACAATTAATTGCAATTAATTTTTAATTGCTTAACAGCCCTATTAAATATGGAAAAATTAAAAGTAGAGTTAGAAATAGAACACACACATACACAAGACATTAAAGTAATATTTTTAGGTTGCAAAGTCAAGCTCTCAGAAGTTAGGAAATGCCATTATTAAGGTTTTCCATGACACCTTATTTTGGCCTACTTGTGAGTATGCATTGTGATACTGTCATTAATTACATGATCTCATACTTTTTTCCAGAGGACCCCTGCCTCATTCCTTGTGCAGGATGGACCTGCTCTGGGGATAGTCAGGGCCGTGTAGTGAAGAAGACTGTTGTCTGTGAGACCCCTGCCTCATTAGTTGCAGAAGTTGGAAGGTGTGCACTGAACAAGGCTGAGGATAGCAGGAAAAGGATGACCTGATGGTTCATGCAGCTGACTGCTGCCCTGAAATACTGGATGTCAGGGGCGGCCAACCTGTGGCTCTGGAGCCACATCAGAAATTAATATGCAGCTCCTTGTATAGGCATCAACTCTGGGCCTGGAGCTACAGGAGCCAACTTTCCAATGTGCTGGGGGATTCTCACTGCTCAACCCCTGACTCTACGACAGTGACAAATGTATGGCTAGAAACCAGTCTGGCTCATCTGTGTGTTAACGTTGTTAAAATAAGGATTAGATTTATTAAAATGTGCTTAATGTTTAAACTTTTGAAATGGTTTTAAGATGATGCCTGTATTGATTTTACATATAAACCTGTACCCCATGTTATAAAGTTATATTAAGAGTATGCATTGTAATTCTCTGTAATTGTGTAAGTTATCAAACAGGAAAAGATCATTAATTAATGCAGAAATGCTGGCTTCCTCCAGAAAGTGTTAGGTCCTGCTCACAATAAGGCCCATTTGAACCAAATGAGCCATTGTGAAATATCAAGGAACAAAGACTTTATTGATTACTCCCCCCATCACCCCCATGAAGAGGAGACATACAGGTGGACTTGACCCATCAGCTTGAACTCTGGGAGAAGGGAATAAAGATTTCTGACAAGAAGGAACTACACCTCTACCCTGATATAACACGACCCAATATAACACGAATTTGGATATAACGTGGTAAAGCAGTGCTCTGCGGGGGTGGAGCTGCGCACTCCGGTGGATCAAAGCAAGTTCAATATAACACGGTTTCACCTATAACGCGGTAAGATTTTTTGGCTCCCAAGGACAGCATTATATCGTGGTAGAGGTGTATATGTTCCTTGAACTCTCAGGCGCAAAGATTTTTAAGCATAAGCAAGAGATCCCATGCTACCATGCTTGGTTTGGTTAGCCCTAAAGGACATATAGAACTTGCATATTATGGCAGCTTCTATTACCTTTTTGGAACCTAAGACTTTAACTCCTTTGTGTGTGTATGTTTACCTGCTTTAACCTTGCAAATAACTCTTATTTATTTTTCTTAGTTAATAAATCTTTAGTTAGTTTATTATAGAATCGGCTACAAGTATTGTCTTTGGTGTGAGATCTGAGGTACAATTGACCTGCGGTGATTGTTCCTTTGGGATTGAGAGTAACCTGAATATTCTTGTGATTTTCGGTGTGAAGGACAATTTATCACAAAGGCAGGCTTGCCTGGGTGGCAAGGTAGACTGGAGTACCCAAGGGGACTGTCTATGACTGCATGTTAAGGCTGTTATAGTGCTTGAGGAATTCACATTTGTTACTTGGTTGGAGAAATCTAAGTTTAGAACACACAACCAGTTTGGAGTGCACTGCCTCTTAACAATCTTCCCTGAGGCTGATACTTATGGTCCCAAACCACTCTAGACAGTTTGACACTGTGTTCTTCAGTTTATTTTCAGAACAGAGACAGAAGTAATACACTATCTTGCCTCCATATGCCTTAACACTAGCCATCACTAGTGAGGAGGGGGTAGAACAGCATATGCTCATTGCCTGTCAGCTGAGACTGCCAACAAAGATGCTAGGGACAATTTTGGTGGTTGGTTTTGTGATGTTGACATTTATCTATGATAGCTGTGCTGAAAACACAAAATAGCTTTCAGAGCAAAAAATACATAGTCACTACCAACCTGGTCCCCCCGGACTTTGTGGTGAAATCCTGGCTTCCTGGAAGTTAGTGAGAGTTTTACCATTGACTTCAAGAGAGCTAGGATGTCATTGTAAAAGCTTTATATCCCAGATCAATACATTCCTGTCTAATCTCCGTTTCATAAGGATAATGTGTTCATTGTTTGTCATTCTTAGCGTTGAAACAAAAGTTAACATATTATTTTTCCTATTCATATTCAAGGGGATGTAGGGCTAGTAATCAATTCCTGAGACCTAGTTTTACGCAGTTTCCCACTAGATGCTTATTTTTATGAATTCTCACACTGGAATATCTGGAATTCCTTGGAACAAGTGTTAAGTAATGTGTTAATTATTTCACCTTCAGAAGAAATATTATAGTTAGGAACTATGTGGCTTTTTACTTCTTGAATAAACAAACTTCAATCAGTATGAAACTTCCAGACACTTATTAAAGTTGATAGCAACTAAAATGTAAGAGAAATTTAAATTTTTGAAAGGCACATTGACCTTGGAATCCTTTTAACTATATGGCATCAACATAACTAATTGGTGTTTTAAAGATTTATACATTTAAATGGGTATGTAGTGAAGTTATCTACACATGTAAATATTCATAGAAAAAGACTCCCAATAAAACCTGCCATAAGTTGGCACATAAGCAAAAGTTTTCATTCTACTAATATCTCCGTGCTTAAGTTTGATAACATTATCAGTGATATCCATAATTTTAACTAGGTCTGAATGAGCTTTGAAGTGCTTGCCTCAGATTACATTTAAAGATGGTTTGAGAAAGCTCTGATTTGCCTTTGATTCTAACCCACATTGAGTTTGTCAAAAAATAAAATAACATAAAATAAAACAGTGCTCAATGAGAACTTTGTTCAGAAGTTGAGCTTGCAAATCCTCCCTTTCAATCAAGCTGTGAAACCCAAAACAATATGGAAAAAAATGGAAGACAGTTACAAACCAGTCTATATTTTGGATATAGCCTTTGGGAAGAATTACACTAACTTTGTATGTGACTTCCAACGAGAGTCAACTGCATTTCAATAAAGTATTTTAGCAGCAATAGTTTTCCATTAAGTCCCACCAAAGCAGTATTAATTCTTAGTAAAGCCCTCCATTACCTCAGGTTTATTAACATATGAATGCATTAGACTAGACATTCGGGGTGTTGAAGAAAGAATATGTCCATCAAAACAGCCAATTATTGGAAATGAAAATAAAATTCTCCACACTGTAGGAAAGAGGAAAAAAAACACCTATATTACACATTGTGTATCTCTTGAAATAATGCTGTCTTAAGTACTGCATGAGAAAGAAACTCAGATACAGTAAACATGAGCAATGGGCATTAAAATTATGTAACTGACTCAGGATAAGTACAGGCAAAGTTTTAGGATCACTGAAAGTATGAAATTATTTCCACATTAAATCTTCCTGCCTTGCACAAAATCTGTAAAGAAAATGTGAGTAATATGGAACATGAATGTTTTCATTTTGAATTTACAAGAAAAGTTGTGTTTTCATTGTTTGTTTGGTTTCAAGTACCGGTTCTTAATGTCCGTATTACAACTGAACATTTTATCTTGAGTCTTTCTTTCTATACCCAACTAAAGCATTACCTCAAGCGCAGAGCTTACAGATCTTATTCATGAAGGTTTCAAACGACAGGTTACCCTGGAACATCCAATACATTTCTGAAAGGATCTGGAATTAGAATTGGAGGGATGATTAAAGACATGTCCAAACAGTTAAGTTTTGTATGATGCTTTCCATCCTGAAGTATTCCAAAGTGCTCTCTCTCGCTTATTTCTGCAAATGCTTTGGGATACTTCAGTCTGGAAAGCCACAGTGAACAGAGAGCTGTGGTAGGGAATGTACTTGCGTATATAACCACATCCTTCAGACATGTCTTTGCTTTACTCACCTTAGTCATGCCTCACATCTATAATGCTATTTACACCTATTATGGGGTAGATGCAAATATGTTCATTACATGCCACCAAAAGAAGCATGCAGTGTAGATGTACCCTATCTGGACTTTTTCTGCACTCAACTTCTGAATGCTTGACTTTCCAACCTTAATGTTCTTTTAATGTAGAATTCTGGATGTTCATAGCTATCTTTCAAATTCTACATTAAAAGAACACACACACACACACATATATATAGATAACATCAAAAACTCTACATTAAAAGAACATTAAGGTTGCAAAGTCAAGCACTCAAAAGTTGAGTACAACCGTAATCTGTCTTCCTTATGCATTTACATCATGACAAAGTCTTTAATTACATCATCACATAGTATTATTTCCACAGTACTCTTAACTCATTAAGTTCACAGTGAACTGGAATAAGGCCAAATAAATATATCCTGGAGCACCTCCACAAATACAGGTAGCTGTGGACCTAAAATAATTTGACAATAATTTAGGGATATAAATCCTCAGAATTAGAAAATTTACCTTAATTCACAATCCTATTATTCAAAAATAATTAACCACCTCACAATCTGGGCTACAGACACATTTTCATTAGTAGAACTGGTTAACATCTTTACAAAGGTCAATTTAGGGAATATGCCCAATCTTTTTAAAGTTGCCCTTTATTTACTTTCCATGGAGGTCTTTAAGAAGATGGTGTTCACATAATTTAGAGGGACCAAGAAAATTAAATTAATACTGTTTATTTTCCTTTACCTAGATGAGGCTTAGTACTCCCTAATTTATATTGCTACTTTCTTTTTTTCATAAAACAGGCATCTCAATGAAAAAAAGCATAGAAGCAAGAAACAATTGCAACTTCATTTCACCTGCTGAATTGGTTTCCACAAACAAAAGAAATGGGGGTGGGGGGAACATTATGAGAACCTGGACTGATTTCATCGCCCAGGGTCTAGAGAAATCACAGGAATAAGAGTCACTGTAACAGATCACAGACTCACCAGTGCAGCGCCGCCTGCTGGTTGCCTCGGGATTTAGCTCTTTCCAGTCTCAGATCACCTCCTGGTGGCCGGTGTTTTGCCTGCTGTAGGCCCCGCATCCCTCCCAGATCCTGGTGCCCTTTACTTTGGGGTTCTCCTCACAGCAGTACCCCCACACTCTGGGTCTCCCCTCCCAGGGGAATCCCCTGCCCCTATGCCCAACTCGTCTCAGTGGCTACTGCTAATTGTCATCTAGCCCTCTTTCTCTGGGGCTGTCATGGCCACTCATCATTCCCAGGCTGCACCTCTGCAGCCCCAGTACCTCCTTAGGCCTTTACCAAGGCCTCAGCCTGGGGAGTTGCCAGGCTGGAGCTCCACAGCTCCTCTTGCCCTTCCCCAGCACTGCTCCACCCAAGATACCCTGTGCTCCCAGTCAGCTAGGTCCTTCCCACTCCAAGGTTGGAGTGAGACTGACCCAGCTTCTCCCTTAGCCCTTATATCAGGGCCAGCTGTGGCCTGATTGGGTGTGGTCACAGTTTTGGCCACCTCCCCAATCTGCCTACCTTTTCCCCTAGGAGTGGGGTAACTGCCCCGCAATACTCACATTTGCAGTTTGGTAGCATCCCTGATTACAGAACGTATCATAAATTCAAAATAGTTTCCACATACAAAGTGACCATTAAGGTCATTGTGTCCTCAAATTCCACTTTGACTTGCCATCTCTCAAATTCCCTAAATCTGCATATTAATTAATAGGAGATGGATTATTAAAATTAGAACATTATTTTATTGATCACAGGTCACTCTCTTCAACTAAAATAGTAATAAAAAATGAACTCAGAACATTTAGAGGGCTGAGCTGTGATGACCATAGCCACATCTGCCTGAAGGACAGTACATACATGTGCTGATAAAGAATTACATCACACTCTTATTTGCAATGTATACCAAATCTAAAGGACTTTGGGGCCAGGAATCGTAACACAGAATAGGCAGATGACTCCTGGCCAGGCTCCTGTGGAAAAAGCTCACCACAGAACTAATAACTATAAGCACATCTTTGCACAGGACTTACTTTACACCTATCAGACACACCTTATTCTCATGAGATCTCTCTCTGTCAGTGGGGCATATACAAACTTGCCTTTGTTCTCCATGTTTTAGTCTTGTTCCACCTTTGTTGGAGGTGACAAAAGCAATAACAGCCTCCAAATACTCTATAAACCTGCACTTTGTATTCTCCATATAGACAGTGACCTTGTGGTATACAAATATTCTGACAAGCATAATACATCCATTTCCTTAGAGCAAAAAGATTTATTGCACTTAACAAGAAATTAGATACTCCTCTACATTTTGCTCTTTAGACGTCTGAAGTCACAACTAATGTCACTGGAGAAAGCTTATTCCTGTTCCAGGAATCCCCCAGAAGAATTTCTCTTTATCTATGAAACCTATAGGGAATTTTTCCAAAACTCTATTAATCACAGGTATACCTAATAACAAAAGATATATAAAAATGAAGACACCTGACTGGCAAAGGTGTAACAGTTTTAATTTTATTTTCCTTACATTAATTCTAATGTCACAGTTTAACAAGTGCTTCATCATTAGACCTGTGATTCAGAAGCCCTGGCAATTGCTTGAACCTTTAGGGCTGAATTATGCCCTAAAGAGGCAGAGTCACATTGAGAAAGGGGCGGGGCGGGGGGAATTCATCCTACTATTGGTACTTGTCTGCATTAGACATCAGGCCCAAAGGTGGTTCAAGGTAGCTCCAGCTGTACCATTAGCATTAACCTTCAGTCTAGACTTCATGTGGCACTCCAGTGCATGAGGGAGAAAAGGGATATGGTTGTGCCACTACCCTTCTCAAACATGTTCTCTGGGGGCTGTTAAGTGCTGCTGGCAGCATTACTTGGCGGTGCTACATCTTGTACTACAGATGGCTGAGTGCCAAATTATGGTTGCTTCCTAAACTAATGGGAAGAGTAGGGCTCCCTTCCCCCTCTTCACCTTCTAGTGTAGCTTCAGAGAGGCTGTTATATACTTAGCCATTTAACAGACTTTAGTTGCTTTTTATTCTATAAATGTTTTTGAAAGACATTTGGATGGTTATTATCAGGTAAGTGGAATTTACTCTAGATATTAGAATGCCACATTTGGAACTTGTTTTTATAGGTTAATAACAAGGGCATTACTGAACGAAACTTGGGATATTTTAAATCTTTATTAGTATTTTATTAAGGGCACCAGCCAGAACTTAACGCCTCATTTTGCTAGGCACTGGAGAAAGGAATAAAACAGCCAGTCTCTGCCCAAGAGATAACAATCTAGGATTACGGAGCAACAAGAGGGAAAACAAAGAGGGAACTTGCTCTGTATCTTAGGTCTGGTCTACACTACGATTTTAGGTCGAATTTAGCAGCATTACCTCAATTTACACCTGGACTCGTCCACACGACGAAGCCCTTTTTTAAACTTAAAGGGCTCTTTAAATCGATTTCTTTACTCCACCTCCGATGAGGGGATTAGCACTGAAATCAGCCTTGCCGGGTTGAATTTGGGGTAGTGTGGATGCAATTCGATGGTATTGTGCTTCGGGAGCTATCCCAGAGTGCTCCATTGTGACCGCTCTGGACAGCGCTCTCAACTCAGATGCACTGGCCAGGTAGTCCAGCGTGGACCGAACGGGAGGTACAGGATTGTATTGAGGGCCTGCCGGTTTGGTGTGAGAAATCACTCATGCTTCACCCCTCACCCCACCGTGTGGCTAACCGCAGGGAACATTTCTGTTCAGCCACAGCCAAACAGCCGAGCAGGAACGGGCACCTCTGAATGTCCCCTTAATAAAAGCACCCTATTTCAACCAGGTGACCATGAATGATATCACTCTCCTGAGGATAACACAGTGAGATAAAGAACGGATGTTGTTTGAATGCGAGCAAATACTGAGACCATACGCTGCCATGCTTTGTTATGCAATGATTACATATTGATGCCTGACTGATCGGTAGCTGTCTGGCGTTGCAAGCTTCCACAGGGCTATCGTCACTTGCTTGTGAACTGTGAGGGCTGCTCTCATCTTGGTGTTCTGGCGCTTCAGAGCAGGAGAAAGCAAGTCACAAAGTTCCATGAAAGTGCCCTTACACATGTGAAAGTTTCACAGCCACTGGGAATTGTCCCAGACCTGCAACCCTATGCGGTCCCACCAGTTTGTGCTTGTTTCCCAGGCCCAGAATTGGCATTCCACAGCTTGAACCTGCCCCATTAACATGATGATGTGCACATTGCGGGGGCCCAAACTTTGTGAGAAGTCTGTGTCCATGTCTATGTCCTCATCACTCTTGTCACCACGCTGCCATCGCCTCCTTACCTGGTTTTGCTTTGGCAGCTTCTGGTTCTGCGTATACTCCAGGATAATGCATGTGGTGTTTACAGTGCTCATAATTGCCGTGGTGATCTGAGTGGGCTCCCTGATCCCAGTGCTATGGCGTCTGAGCTGAAAAAAAGATGCGAAACAATTGTCTGCTCTGACGGAGGGAGGGGCGACTGACGACATGGTTTACAGGGAATTAAAGTCCACAAAGGGGGTGGCTTTGCATCAAGGAGAAACACAAACAACTGTCACACAGAATTGCCCCCTCAAGGACTGAACTCAAAACCCTGGGTTTAGCAGGCCGTTGATTTCACGGAGGGAGGAAGGGAGGTAGGGAGGAAGCAAATGAAAACAAAACATATTGGGTCTATTTCTTGTTTTGATCCACTTCATCTATCTTTTACATCTTTAGGCTGGCATCAGACAGTGCAGTTTGACAGCTAGCCATCGTCACCTCCTGGGTGCTCAGCAGAAGATGCTGCATTACGACTGCTAGCCATCATCTTCTGGCTTCTCGCCAGAAGACGGTGTAGTAGGACTACTAGCCATCGTCATCTCCTGGGTGCTCGGCAGAAGATAGTAATGACCTGGCTGAGTCACTCCCATGTCTGCCCAAGCTCCCCAACTAACCTCACTGAGGTCGGTTAAAAGAGCACCCAGGAGTATGACGACAGCTACCAGTCGTAACGCACTGTCTGCTGCCAAAAGGCAATGAGCTGCTGCTGTGTAGCAATGCAGTCCCACGTCTGCAACCTGGAGACTTACGGTGATGGTCAGCTGAGCGGGCTCCATGCTTGCCATGGTATGGCATCTGCGCAGGCAACCCAGGAAAAAAGGCGTGAAACAATTGTCTGCCATTGCTTTCATGGAGGGAGGGAGGGTCTGACGACATGTACCCAGAATCACCCGCAACACTGGGATCTCAACGCAGAATTCCAATGGGCGGTGGAGACTGCAGGAACTGTGGGATAGCTACCCACAGCTACCCACAGTGCAATGCTCCAGAAGTCAATGCTAGCCTCGGTACTATGGACGCAGTCCGCTGACTTAATGCACTTAGAGCATTTTTGTGGGGCACACACAATCGACTGTATGAAAATGATTTCTGAAAAACTGACTTCTAGAAATTCGACCTAATTTTGTAGTGTAGACATACCCTTAGATGTCTATAAGCTGATGCAAAGAATTTGGGGAATAAACAGGAAGAACCGGAAGCATTAGTACATAAGCTAAATTTTGCCTTAGCTGGTATCACTGTGACTTGGTGGGATAAATCTCATGACTTGCACATTGGTATAGAGGGGTGTAGTTTGTTAAGAAAAGATAGGCAGGGAAAAAAGGGACAAGGAGTTGCATTATACATCAAGAATACATAAACTTGTTCTGAGGTCCAGAAGGAGGTGAGAGGCAGACCATTTGAAAAGCTCTGGGTGTAGATAAAAGGGGAAAATAAAAAGGTGATGTCATGGAAGGGATCTGCTATAGACCACTAAATCATGAGGAGGTGGATGAGGCATTTCTAAAATGAATAGAAATATCTAAATCATAAGAACTGGTAGTAATGGGGTAACTACTTAGATAAAAGTAATAGATGGCAAAAAAACATAATATCCATTGTCCTTATTCTGCTCATCTCCCTCCTTCCTGTCCTTAGAATAATGAAATCTATCATTTCATGATCACCTTCACCCAAATTGCCTTCCGTCTTCAGATTCTCAACCAATTACTCCCCGTTATTCAGGGAGATAGCCTTTTAAGACTTAATTCTGGTATAGAAAAGAATAGGTTTAGAGAACCTGACATGAATAAAGGCTAAAAAAACTGGGCATGTTTAGTGTGGAGAAAAAAAGGCCGAAGGACCTTGTGACCCAAAGCATCCCTGTATTAACACCATACGCCAGGGGTCGGCAACCTCTAGCACGCGGCTCGCCAGGATAAGTACCCTGGTGGGCTGGGCCAGTTTGTTTACCTGCCGCGTCGGCAGGTTCGGCCAACCGTGGATCCCACTGGCCGTGGTTCACCGTCCCAGGTCAATGGGGGCAGCAAGAAGCGCCGTGGGCCAAGGGATGTGCTGGCCACGGCTTCCCGCCACCTCATTGGAAGCCACGATCGGCCGAACCTGCTGATGTGACAGGTTAACAAACTGGCCCAGCCCGCCAGGGTACTTACCCTGGTGAGCTGTGTGCCAGAGGTTGCTGACCCCTGCCACACACATTATTGTAAGAACCTTTGTACAAAACATGCTTGTGAGGTATCATGTGAAAACCAATAACTTGTTGGTCAATAATATCATGGTGAAATGTATATAACTACATTATATGTAAAGTTTTAAATTCCCACTGCACAATGTTGTAAGCAGATGTTTAAACCCACACAGCCCTGACTAGGCAAAATTAAACAGTTTTTTCCTAAACAAAGGAATGTGTGTTCACTCCATTTACATGTAAGTATTTAACAAGGTCCTTGAGACAACAAGAGGAGGAAATGCAAGCAACAAGGAAAATCTGCCTTTCAGCCTACATAGGGGAGAAGAAAGAGCATGGAGCCACCTTCGACACCAGACCTCATGTTGCCTTCTTTACTGCTAAAATAAATTTTGTTTTGATGGGTAATCCTCAGAAGAATCCATTTCAAAGTGTGACTGGACTTTAAAAGTGAGGGGTAACTGCCCTACCCCCAAGGAATCCCCCTCTCTCTCTCTCTCTCTCTCACCTAAGAAGACAAAGAAACCAGCCCTTTTACTTTGAGGGAGATCTTAATATGATAATTTAGTCACCCCTCTGTCTGGGAACATGTGGTGAGGATTCTACCTTAAACCAAGTCTAGCTTGTTAAGTTTTAGCTGCTAGACAACATTTCATTTTTATTTCTCTTGTAACTATTTCTGACTTTAATACATTGTATTTACTTAAAATCTATCTCATTGTAATTCAGAACACATGTTTTGGGGAAAATTCTGGACTGGGAATGTGTTGGAGCCACCCTGCAAGTAGTAACCAAAGGTGCTGGAAGCCAGAGTGTGGCTGGAGTGTTGCTGACAGGCTGCTGGAAACAGAGATCTAGGGCTAGGGATGTAGCTGTATACAGACACTCAAGGTGTGACCTGCATGCTATTAGGCTGTTTGTGAGCAGCCCAGGTTGGGAGCTACAACAGCAAAGCATTGTGAAGCACACAGATGTATGGGGCAGGTAGTGACACAACCTTTCACAGGTCAGGATTGTATACTGGAATGTGACAGACCCGATAACAGTCTTCGTATATGTTAAGGTCTGGTGATCAATTGTTTTCTATGTATAATGTAGGTAGAGGAAGAAGTAATTGGCTTAATCTGTAGCACGGGAAATTTAGGTTAGATATTAGGAATAACTTTCTAAGTATAAGGATTGTTAAACACTGGAATAGGCTTCCACCAGAATTCCTGCCATTGGAAGTTTTTAAGAACAGGTTAGACACGCACCTGTCAGGGATGGTCTAGGTGTATTTGATCCTGTCTCAGTGCAAGCGATGGACAAGATGACCTCTTGAGGTCCCTTCCAGCCCTATATATTTATAAGTTTATGATTATGATAGATGAAATAAGTGGGGGACAAAGTAATATATTTGCAGTCAGTATATTTGCATAATAAGGTACCATCAGAAGTCTTATTATAATAAATAATAATAATAATCAAATATCCTCTAGCTGTACATGAGTTATATATACTTATAAATTACTGTTATAGCAGGAGTCTCCAGATCAGTGTTTCTCAAACCGGGGTCGCCGCTTGTGTAGGGAAAGCCCCTGGCGGGCCGGGCCGGTGTGTTTACCTGCCCCGTCCACAGTTCCGGCCAATCGCGGCTCCCACTGGCTGTGGATCACTGCAGCCTGAATCCATACTTATAGCTTTTTTTCACAGAAAACAGGCTGACAGGGTCACTACCCATGTAGGCTTTTCTTTTGATGATGGAGAGTGAGGAATGCATTTTGAGTCTTTGGCCGCTGATCATCACAAACAATGACCACTTGCTTTGAAATTAGTATTTTTCTCTTGAAGTTCTTCATTTGCATTCCACAATGCTTCTCTCTCATTTGATGGGTTATTTAGTTACAGGAATATAAACAATGCAAATGTTTGCTACGACAGGTACAAGTGAAAACAATGCATGCAACATGCCATTCGTTTTCATGAAGTTTAAGCACAAAATATGCTTTTTTACATTTAACAATTGCTTTGATCTATACTAATACACTCGTGAATTGGCCTGGTGCTTTGGCATGAGTTGGCACCTGGTCTGCCAGAATCACAACTTCTTCTGGCTGTCTTCCCCTCAAAGTCAGGCTGGAAGATGAGCTTGCCAACAGTTGTCTACTCCCAACATCCCTCCTGAAACTCTTTCAGAGATCCATTCCATCTCCTCCCCTCCCACAGCTCTCTAGTGGTTAAAGTAGATAGAAATAGGGTTGGGAAGGCAGTTGTGGGGGAGCACTGCTTACCCAAATTAAAGAGAAGAGGGAAAGCCCCCCTCATTTTTAGTTGCATTTCCTTGCTCTTATTTGAACCCTTGCTTTCCTCCAATCACCCTAACATTCATTATCCTCTCTCCTCCCACTGCTCCTGCCCACTGCTGCATTACCCCTTTTTCTAGCAGGCAGAATGTGGAGGAGTGGACCCCCACACACACTTTTTCCAGCAACCAGGAGGGTATACAGAGCTTCTCCAAATATTCTGCTTCAAGTAGCTGAACATCAATATCCCCACCCCCATCGCTTCTCAACTGCTAGAAGCAGAATACGGAGCACTTTCCAAAACTTATGCAGCAAAGTCCCCTGACTTGTTGCATGCCAAGATTAGACCTGCACTAAATTGGAAAATAGACTATAATCTGAAATGTGTGGGGAAATATATGCAATAGCATTCACTATAGTAAATCTTAAAATGAATATAGTATGAGGTAATACTGCAAATAATGCATTTTATAGCTTGTTTTCAGAATGACATTCTGTTAGTTTAATGCTGCCATAGAATTCCTGGTTTGCCTCAGAATTCAGGATCAGCATGCCACTTAAATCAGGGACCACTGCACTGAATTTAGGTCCAGTCTGTTGCAATGTATATAGTCTTTGCATATGTGTGTGGATTAAACCTCCTCCCCCACCCCCAATTTACATTTAAAGAACATTTTTAAGGCTGCTAAATCAGGCATTCAAAATTAGAAACACCAGAATTTAGATTAATAGATTCATGGGAGTTTTGCTATTGACTTAAATGGAATTGGGATTTCACACAGTATTTTAAGGCCGGAAGGGACCATTATGAAATTCTAGTGGGGAATCCTGCATAACACAGGCCATAGTATTTCACCTAGTAATTCCTGCATCCAGCCCATAATTTTTAGCTGAGCTAATGCAAGTATTTTAGAAAGACATCCAGTCTGGAAGACTTCAACTAATGGAGGATATATCATTTCCATTGGTAAATTGTTCCAATGCCTTCTTACCATTATTGTTAAAAAAGTTGTGTGCCTTATTTCTAGTCTAAATTCGCCTAGCTTCAGCTTCCAGCCATTAATGTTGCCTGGTGATTAATGAATATATAACTAGACAAAAAAAATCAAATAAAAATAAACAAACAAAAACTAGATACAATGTATGCCCTGGAACCCCACCCTCAGGTTTAACAGCTTCTAAAATTCTTCTAACTCCATAAGCATAGTCATCCTCATCAATTCTGCAGAAATTTTGCACAAAATTAATTGTCTCAAAATGGATAGTTTTGAGTTCACTTTATTGTAATAGAGGGTTGTATTTTTCCCAAGAGGTAACACTCACATTGGCTAAGACATCTAATCTGCACTAATGAGATCTAACAAGAATAAGGCATATTTCTCTTTAGTTATTGTTTTGGCATTAGGCTGTTGTATTTATGTGACAAGCACAGATGCTTTTTGTTAATCAGTATGAAGGGTTAGTTCCATTAGAACACTGACGCCCACTTATCACATGACTTATGCATGAAATAGCCATCTGTACATATCGGAAAGATAGAGATATTATTCCTTGTGAAATGCAGAACTACTAATTCATATATTTACAATGGTCTGATTTTATCCCTTTCCAGTGCATAATACCCCCCCAGCCATAGATGGCACTATATTAATGCACTTACAGCTTCACCCTTTAGAAAATTCAAACACTGGCTTTTATTTGGTGGGAGAGATTATATGTTGGATTTCAATCAATCAGTCATTAGCATTAGCGTTGGTAAACTACATAATTTCAGACTTATTTTTAAATTTTCAATCTAAAAGCATTACTGCTTAAGCCAAAATTATGTATTTTACTGAGATATGAGGATATTTTTTACTAGTTGTTGGTTTTGCCTGTAGTTTTAAGCCTGAACTGGTTTCTCAACCAAATCATGCAGGTGAATCAATTAAGAAATAATTTGAAGAGGTAAAACTTGATGAACAATATGCAGCATTAATTCATGAAGAACAGACCATGTCATGTGAGCCCAAAGCCCAAACCTTTAATGCATATAGAATCCTAATAGTCAAAGAGGGATGTAGTAGATTTAATATATTTAACATTTATTAAAGCAAATGGTGTCTTTATGTGTGAGATTCTATTAGAGATTTTGAATGTGCTATTTGAGTATGAATCTGGAAGTAGAGATACAAAATCATCTAGTGGCATAAAAAACGTATTGAACATAAATGATTATATTAAGGAGAATTATCAATCAGGTTACCACAGGATCAGTCACAGAGGTCAGTAGTGGGCTCATTCACCAGACTAATGTAATTAATTTGAATTTGAGGTACATTGTACATTGACACAGTTTGTTGAGAGGTATATTGAGACCAAGCTCAGTATAAATATCTAGGGAGATGATACCCAATTAGGACTGATTGTAATGGGAATAGAAGACAGCCAAAGATTGCAGAAGGATCCTTACAAAACCTTACCAAACTTATATATAGAGGGAAGTGGTGTTTAACACAAAGGAGGTTTTTGGTTGATCACCTCATTCTATCTCCTTCTTTTGATTGAAGAAGCTAAATTTGATTTTTATTCCCACTCTGAATCAAGAATAACAATGCTTAAATTGTCAGTATAGGGCTGGAAAGGTACAGTACAATTTGCTCCCTCCAACAGAAAAAACAAAAAAAAAACAGAAGCAAACAATCTGAATGAGTCTGGACACTCAATTGCAGAAGTATGGCTTGACATGCTAAATAACTTCAACTGGCATGTAGACTCATAGACTCATAGACTTTAAGGTCAGAAGGGACCATTATGATCATCTAGTCTGACCTCCTGCACAATGCAGGCCACAGAATCTCACCCACCCACTCCTGTAGCAAACCCCTAACCTATGTCTGAGTTATTGAAGTCCTCAAATTGTGGTTTGAAGACCTCAAGCTGCAGAGAATCCTCCAGCAAGTGACCCGTGCCCCATGCTGCAGAGGAAGGTAAAAAACTGATCAATGACACCTTGTCATAAGATGAGGCCCTCAGAGCACATGAATTAATTTAGATAAATACAAGGTAATACATACACTTAGGAAAATATAATATCAAGCAGAAGTACAAAATTAGCAAATGTGTAAGTTCTAATATGGAGAATAACTAATAGCATACTAGATCTCAGAGCATGATGCTGTTGCAAAATATGTGATTGCTGTATTGTGATGTGTATAAACGGTGGTAGCATGCATAAGATCAAGGAATACAGCCTTGCTTCCACTAAATATAGAGTGCTGGGCAAACTTTTGTGGTTCTCATTATAAAATAACATAAGCAAGAGAGAAAAAGGGTAACAAAAATGATAAAAGCAATGAAGTGTGTAAGAAAGCGATTGTAGCCCTTCCAATATATAGAACCTAGGTAAAAGATGACAAACAAGAAAATATGTTGTATGTGTGTGGGGATACAATATGTGTCTTTAAACTCTCAAAAGGAGGAAGAAATTATCTGAGGGATCAGATGTCAACGAGAAACAGCCTGAAATGAAACGATGGTAAAAATTTAACCTAGAGATCTGGAATGATTCTCTAATTGTGAATTCAATTAGACATTGGAATAATTTGCACTGTACTAGAAACACTAGAAATTTTCAAAATTAGATTGAAGGTATAAGAAAAAGTAAAACCCTTACGCCTACATGTGACCAATATGCTTCAATCATTCCATAATTTTTGCTCATTTTTGCTGAGTTTCACAGAAATCCCTCCAGTTTGTCACTACCAATTGGGTAATGCTGCGCTCTGACCCAAATAGAGTACTCCAGTTTTAATTGCACCAGAGACATAGTCAATCAAGAGGAGAGATGTTCTCATGTTAAGACATTGAACTGGGACTAAGGAGAATGGGGTGTTCAGTTTCAGGCTCTACCTCTGATTACATGTGTGACCGAGGGCAAATCACTTAATCTCTTTGTGCTTCAGTTCCTCGTGTAAAGTGGTGATCATAGTATTTCCTTTCTGCCACACTTTGTTTATCTATTGAATTTAGACTGTAGGCTCAATATGTCAGGCAGCGTCTCTTCTTATGTGTTTGTAAAATGTCTAGCATAATGGGTCTTCAGTTAAACATATGGAGACATACCTATCTCATAGAACTGGAAGGGACCCTGAAAGGTCATCAAGTCCAGCCCGCTGCCTTCACTAACAGGGTCAAGTACTGATTTTTGCCCAAAATACCTAAGTGGCCCCCTCAAGGATTGAACTCACAACTCTGGGTTTAGCAGGCCAATGCGCAAACCACTGACCTATATAATGCAAATGAAATAATAGTATAGAAGGAGGGACTATTGCCTTTCTGTTTCATGATTTGATACCTTCATAAATACAATCCAAAATAAAATGGAAAACACTGTCTAATGTACTAGCCACTGTTACTCTAACATAGGGGTCGGCAACCTCTGGCATGCGGCTCACCAGGGTAAGTTTGTCGACCTGTTGCATCAGCAGGTTCGGCCAACTGCAGCTCCCACTGGCCGCGGTTCGCCGTCCCAGGCCAATGGGGGCTGTGGGAAGTGATGCGGGCCGAGGGATGTGCTGGCTGTGGCTTCCCGCCACTCCCATTGGCCTGAGATGGCGAACCGTGGCCAGTGGGAGCTGTGGTTGGCCAAACCTGCTGATGCGGCAGGTAAACAAACTGGCCCAGCCCACCAGGGTGCTTACCCTGGCGAGCCGTTTGCCAGAGGTTGCCGACCCCAGCTCTAACGCTTCTTTCAGCTTTAGTGCTGCCCAGATTTCTCTTTCCTATTAAGTTGTCATAAACAGATATTTAAGCGTTAATGCCTCTTTTACCTGTAAAGGGTTAAGAAGTTCACCTAGCCTAGCTGACACCTGACCAGAGGATCCAATGGGGGAACAGGATGTTTCAAAAGGAAGGAGGGAAGTTCCCTTTGTCTTGGTCAGGTTCAGTTTCAGACGGAGTGGAAAAAATAAAAAAAAAAACAGCCTGTCATAGGTTTATTCCCCACTTTGAACTTTAGCGTTCACAAGATGGGGACCTGCATGGACTCCTCTAAACTAAAATCCTAGTTTAGATCTGGTAAAGCTGCCACCAACTAGAAATTCCAGTGTTTAGTACACTCCCTGTTACCCCAAACTTTCCCTGGGGAACACAGATCCCAGCTTCCTTGGATCTTAACACAAAGGGAAATAATCCATTCCCCCCACCTTCTTCCCCCTCCCCTTGTCCTTGGGAGAGATACCTTGATTCAAACTCCTTGAATCAAACAAAGAGGGATTCACTTTTCCCCCTCCCCTTCCCCTGAAAATCCAAACAAGGGAAGAAATCACTCAGGTTCTAAAAGAAAAGATTTTATTAAAGAAAGAAAAAAAGTACACTATCTCTGTATCACCAGGATAAAATATACAGGGTCTAGCTTATAAGCCTGGAGAGGTTTCGCCCCCCCCTCCTTTCTCAGTATAATCAAAGTAACAGCAAACAGAAATAAAGATATTTCTCCAGATCATTGCAAATACACAATTGCAAATGTAGAAATCAATTATAAGACTAAACCGCCTTCTAATACTCACTATACTGAATAGAAGAAAATACTCCAGGAAACCTTGGAGAACTTGAAGAATATGTCTGGCCTCTATTAAATCCAAAGAGAGAACGGCAATCCAAACAAAGGACACAGACAAAGCCTTCTCTCCACAGAGATTTGAAATTATCTTGTCCCTTGATTGGTCCTCTGGTCAGGTGTTCATCAGGTTACTGAGCTTGTTAACCCTTTACAGGTAAAAGAGACTTTAACCCTTAACTATGTGTTTATGACAGAGCCTCTTATCTGAGTAGTAAGTTTTAGAAAAGAATAAATAGGTTTATGTTTATTTTCTTTTGTGACTTTGTCTTTGTGCAATTAGAGGAATAATCAAATTGGGAATTCTTTTGTGTACTAAGTTTTGTTCAGGGGACCATCCTCTGTGTTTTAAATCTGTTGTCTGTAAGAGTAGCTGGTATGGTAATCTCTCCCAGAGGTTTTTTTCTTTTACCTTTCTTTTCTTTAATTAAAAGTCTTTTTTTTAAGAACTTAATTGATTTTTCCTTGTGTTAAGATCCAAGGGGATTGGATCTGGACTCACCAGGTTTTGTCGGGGAAAGGAGGAGGGATGGTTAAATTCTCCTTGTGTTAAGATCCAAGGGGTTGGATCGGTGTTCACCAGGAAATTGGTGAAGAAGTCTCTCAAGACTACTCAGGGAAGGGAGTTAGTACTTGGGAGTGGTGGCAGCAAAACCAGATCTAAGCTGGTAATTCAGTTTAGGAGTTCACATGCAGGTCCTCATATCTGTACTCTAAAGTCCAGAGTGGGGGTGAAACCTATGACATAAGTACATGTGTTTTGAGTAATTTTCCTCTGGATGTAGTTGGCTGCAGTTTTCTAAGTTGAATCTTCTTTTATTATTTTTTGCAATAACTGCTGTCCACAGCAAACACCAGTAATGACTATCAAAACAAATATATAATAGAGTCATAGATTCATAGAGTTTAAAGACAGAAAGGATCATTTAATCTTCTACTTTGACCTCCTATATACCATGACACATTAAATTTCACCCATTTAACCCTGTGTCGGAGAAAAACTCAGTTCTCGCTTTTTCTTTGGGTGTAGCAAAATCAAATACTTTATTATTTCTCCAGTAATTACAATGGAGGGAGAGAGTGCCATAGGACACAGGGTCGCCCCAGTCCCGGACAGGTCTCTCAACTGGTAAACAATTACAGCAAGCCTTTATACCTTTGTTACAGACAATTTCCTAGCAATAATACAGACGGTAAAAAGCAACAAATACATTTTGTTTATACGTAAGCCTTTCTGCTATCTTATTTGTCTCACTGCTAGAAGATGCCAGCCTGCATATTTGGTTATCTATTGCAAGGTCGTAATAACTTTTCACACAGTTCGTTCTCTGCCTCATACTATCTTCGCTTCTACAAATCTCACGTCATTAGGGTCACAGCTAGCCTAACTCTTGCTAACTGACTGACATGCATTAAAATTCCCTTCAAATCCTTGTTAATTCTTTCCCTGCTTCCACACCTGTAATGAACCCAATAACTAGTGTTTGACTAAAGCATAACTTCCAGAAAGGCATCAAATCTTGATATGAAGACAGAAAGAGATGAAGACTTCACCACTTCCTTTGGTTGTTCTAATGGTTAATCACCCTTGCTATTAACATTTTTGCCTAATTTCTAATTTGAATTTATCTGGCTTCAGCTTCCAGTCATTGGAAGAAAATACAAAAAAAGAAATGTTACAAAACAAAAATATAATAGTTATAAATATCTTCAATAATAAATATCTATAAAATAGTATTCTTTCCAGTACATGCAAAGATGCCAGAATGACTTAAATAATGTGTCCTCTGTTTTATGGAAAAGCAATGGAGCTATGCTTACGTAAAGCTGGAGTATGTAGTAGTGAATCAAGCCAAAAGAGCCATATCTGCTTACTTTGGTGAGAAAAAAAAAACTTTTACTGGAAGTTTCTCTTGCTAGCATTGCAACGCTAGCTCAGCTATTGAAGCAGCATTCTGTTTTGCGTCAGTCATTAAGAAAATGATTCCAGTTGCAGAATCTTTATTATTCATGTTTCTTGTTATACAGTCATTGACCATCAATGATCATTGGACTCTATCATGCCATTTTTAGAGTCACTAAACCTCCTTCTGGTTCAATTACCTTCAGAAATTCTCTTCTGTTTATTCCCTTAATCATTTGGTATCTCATTCTCCATTTAACACTGAACAGTTTCCCTATTAGGCTAATAAACATATGACATCTGAGGGAGAAAAATATTTTCTCTGCTCAGGGACATGATGTAAGCAAGGTGACTTGACTGTCTTCAATAAAATTGTACCCACTAACACAAAGGCATCTGTATTTGGCCACAGATATTTATTTCCTTTCCTAAACTAGGACCTTGTTTCACCTTTGCCTGGTAAAACCCATGTTGTGGGAACAAATTGCTCAGGAAACTTTTCAATGTTCATTGGTGTTTCCGTGTAACACTTCTATATCTCTAGGGCCTGGTCCAAAACCTCTGAAGTCAGTGTAAAAACTTTCATTGACTTCAATGGTCTTTTTACCTATTGCATCTTTTAAACCTGTATCTGTGTGTTCATTCGTGTTAACTGCAAGCAGAAATTAGGAAAGTGTATGCCTACGTGTGTGTTTGTGTATGTGTGTGTGAAGGTCCTGGTTAGAAGAAGATCCAGTTAAACTACAAAAAAGGAGTTGGAACTGAGGGACCTGACTTGCCATTACAAATCATATTATTGGTCCATGAAATGCAGTATCTTGTCTCTATCAACCATCAATATCTCAAGCTTCAGAGAAAATAAAATCCCTCCAAAACGCAGCTAGCCAATTATGCACAGCTGTACATATGACAGAGGAATCCTTCCAGAGCCCTGCAAGGGCCTGTTTATCTCCTGAAACATGGTATTGTATTCCCCATATCTTAACACCCATAAATGCATACATTTCTGTTAGTTATAAAATTATCCAATTCTCTTGCAAACTGAGCTTCAGTATTTCATTGCATTAAATTCTATGATAATAATAGCTGCTTTTTAGATAACACTTTTCATCAGTAGATCCCAAAGTGCCTTACAAAGGAGATCATTATTTTTATTTCCAGTTTACAGAAGGGAAAACTGAGGCACGTTGATTTCCCTAAGTTACTCAGCAAGCCAGGATCAGAGCCAGGAGCAGAACTCAGTTCTCATTTCAATGTCCTAGTTTGGGACTAAGTCCCAGGACAGTGTTCAATGAACTAAAACACATCAGTATTTCCATCTAGTTCTCCTAAATTTATGTATCAGTTTATCAAGGCAATGGCTCAGCATCCTCATTGAGCCACCAGACAGTACCTGTGAGTACTCAGGGAAGCTAATGATCCAACCAGTGAGCCAAATTCCACAAGCACCAGCTCAACAAATCCTGACACTGTCATCACCGACAACCCCAACATGCAGCCCAGTGACTTCTATGTTGTTGGTCCAGCTTTACGCATGTTACAACTCAATGTGGAGGATTTGTCGGCTGCCAACCATGATTTACTTGGCATTCTTGCTCATTGACATACTGTCAACATGATTTGCTTGAAAGAGACACGTGGCAACTGCCAAAGCTGGGTGTTACAATATCAATGGCTTTGACCTATTGTGCCATGTGGCACACCTGAAGCATGGCTGAGCCACATATGTTCGGTCTGATATTGCAGAGCCTCCAAGCATGAACTGGGACCAACAGGTTCTACCAAACCTGCCACACCCAGCTGTCTACATTGGAGACTACAATAGCCATCACACAGACCTGGGGTATAAGGAGGGTGATACCAATGGTGAACAACATGCAGCCTTGGCATCTCAAAATGACTTCACCCTTATCCATGATGCTAAGCAGAGAGGCACGTTCCATTCTTCTAGATGGGATCATGACTACTCTCCTGACTTGCGCTGGGTCAGTTCAATTCATGGCCATCCTCAGCCAGAAACATGCCAAGTCTTGGATAACTTTCCAAGCAGCCAACACAGACTGTCGCTGATCCATATAGGGCTACAGCTCCCAGTTGTCAAAACTTCCAAAAAGAAGCAGTGGAACTTCTGAAAGGCTGACGGAGAAAAATACCGGGAAGTGATGGAGAAGAGTGTGGTGACAATACCAGCCCAGCATATCTCAGTAAATGATACATACCATCGATTCTGTAGTGCTATCTACAAAGCAGCCTGCAGAGCCATCCCACACAGTTGCCACCTGATCTACATTCCCTGACTCAACGTGGAGAGCGCTGCCTTGTTCAAGCGATATGAGGCATCTGGTGACCCAGATGTTGCTGACCATCTGATTGAATCATTGGACACTGCTTGCCGAGCCAGGTGGGAGAAGACGACCAAGAGGATGAGTTTTTCCCACTATAGCCACCAGTGTTGGAGTCAGTGCTGACACCTTAGAGCAGCGCAGCAACCACCGACACTCTGCTGACCCTCACTGACACCCAACCAGGTAGCCGGACACCTACTTAAAGTGGTCAGAGAACCTTTGGAGAAGGAACGAATGGCATATGTTTAAATGTGTACACCAGATCAGAAGCTTCCCAGAACCATTCACTGTAACAGAACTGGAACAGACACTGGATAGCATCAAGTGTGGAACAGCTGCAGGCCATGACAATATATCTCCAGAATTCCTGAAAAAACTTGGCCCCTGTGCTTGGCTTTGGCTTGTGAAATTCTTCACTGGGGTCATCAGTGAAGGCAAGCTACCAAAGATATGGCTCACAGCAAAAGTCATTGCCCTCCTAAAGCCTTGAAAGGACCCAAGTCAAGCATCAAGCTATCATCCCATATCATTATTGTCGGTGCACTTCAAGGCACTGGAGCACTTGGTCCTACAGCGCATGTTACCCAATGTGGAGAGAATTTTGAGCCCTGACCAAGCTGACTTTCGCTGAGGCCATAGCACATGCGACCAAGTACTCACGCTGTCCACATTTGTTTAAAATGGCTTCCAGAGAAACTTGAAAACAGGCACTGTTTTCATTGACATAACAGTGGCATATGATATGGTATGGCACACTGGCCTGCACGTGAAGGTATCATGGGTCCTGCTACCTTAGGTCACAGGTGTTGTTGAACTGTTTCTCTATGATAGGCAGTTCAGAGTCCAAATGAGGGAGAAGACGAATGCTTGGAGACGACAGAGCAATGGGTTACCCCCGGGCTCTGTGCTTTCGCCAACCCTGTTCAACCTTTACAGCAATGACCTGCCAACAACAGAGTCATGAAAGTTCATTTACACAGATTAAATCTGCCACAATACCCAGGCCTGGACGTTTCACGAGCTTGATGCCACCTTAAACTGGGACATGATAAAGTTAGCTGACTACTGTAAGACTTGGTGCCTCCAGCCAAGCATCATAAAAACAGTCTCCAGTTTGTTCCATCTTAATCATGCCAGCACAACCCGAGAATGTAATGTTTATCTGAATGGACAGGAGGTGAAGCATGAAAGTAGAACCGGTCTATCTAGGTGTGACCTTAGACTACACACTGAGTTAGCATGCCCAACTGAAGAAGACAGCAGCTAAAGGTAAAACGCACAACAATCTTCTCAGCAAACTTTCAGGTTCATCATGGGATGCCCGTGTTCCAACTTTGCGGGCTCATGTTCAGTGGCAGAGTCCTGCGCACCAGTTTGGAGTCGATTGTCACACAACAAACTGTTGGATACGCAGTTACATGCTGCCATGTGTATCACCTCCGGCACTCTGCATCCGACTCCACTCCCATAGTTTTCAGTTCTGAGCAATATTGCTCCTTTTCATATCAAACGAGAGGCTGCCACTGGCAAGTTACTGAAGAAACTCAAGCCTGCCACTGCACAATGACCTTTTTAAACCACCAGCTGCATCACGTTGCCCATTATGGTCTCATCTGCTATGACAGGATGTTAGGGCAGAAACACTCTGGTGAGAGGAATGAATATCTGTTATAATCCCCAACCAGTCCCTCATCGCCGATCCCACAATATGCCCACCTGGTTTTGACCTGCCTTGTCACCAATGGTCCCTGTTGAACAGGTTCCAGACCGGGCAAGGTCTCTGTGTGCCAACCAGTATCATTGGGGCCTTCGTGACAGCCCTTTGTGCAGGTGTGGCGCAACACAGACGATGATGCACATTGTCAATGAATGCCTGCTGACTAGGTTCAGCGGTGTCCTAGAAGAATTGCATCATGCCACTGAAGAGGCCATTGCTTGGCTAGATGAATATGCACATGGTAAATAAATAAGAAAATCAAGTGATCCTTTGTTCTTGTATTATAGATCAGTGAAATGGAGGAAGTGAATAATTTCCATTATACCTTCCATAATTCTAAATATCAATGTCAAATATTCTTTAACTTACCTTTTTCCTATTAACTACCATAATTGTTGTTTTTTTGTTGTATGTAAGACCCACAGTATATCTAGCTATCTTGGTTGCCCTTCTCTGGACCTTTCCAATCTCAGATATATCTGAAGGTCAGAGGAACATAACTGGACACAATACTCAAAAGCAGTGTGCACCATGGTTGAAACAGACGAACCACCAGATTGAAACATCCCAAACATTAGAATGTTTAAAATCCAGATCCAACTTATCAAGTATAACTTAATTTCTGTTTATAATAATTGGATTTAATGCTGTCACATGTTGTGTGCAGTATAATCTTATCCTGACTTTTAATAACCATCTGGAGGGACATCCCTATTTTCTTTGTTAGAAAGCTGACTATACTTGAATGTTTAGCAATTGTCAAGGAGAACATTATCTGTTTTCTCTACTGGAAGTGTTATGAGTAATCAGAAGAAAGGCCCCTAGAGTCAATTGGTGTTATTTGAAAAGATAAGTTACTATTTGTATTCTTAATTTTGAACTAGGTGATACTCTCCCAAACACCAAAGTTATCATTAGACTTATTCCCCTCTTCCCTCCATTATTTAGATTCATACATTGAAAATATTCAAAGGTTGAGATAATCTAACACTGCTTGTGTCTGAATTTGATGTCAGCCTGATTGAGAGGAACAAAGGACAGGAAGGAACTGCTAGAGGTCTGTGTACTACCATAACATACTATTTGAAGCAGTATTGTTATTCACAAACTTTTTGAAGTAACTGCTGTTGTACAGTGAAAAGGTACATAATTTTGGCCAGCATCATGACTTAATAACTTTTGAAGGACTTTTTTCTTAACATCTGAAGCAAGATAAAGAAGAGAGAGCTGGGAAGAAAGTCATGCAACACAGAGCAGAAATGAAGAGTTAGGAGTCAGAAGTCTTGATTAGACTTCAAAAGTGACCCTCGTGACAAATAATTTAAAAAGGAAAGACAAAAATTGACCTGTAGGGAAGTGATCAAGACCTATTTTTATTTCTGAATGAAATCTGACTCATGGTTTAGAAATACACTTTCCCTCCAGCATTACTAGTATCTGTGTTTTGTTCATCAACTGTACATATGTATCAGTTTAATAGGCACTGTAGTAATGATAACATTTCTGTTTTCATTGCATTCCTAAAGTTGTTCATTTCCTAAGCTGCTGAGTGTGTGATTTCTTCAGTTTTTGCTAATTAACTTCTTCTGTTACTTAACATTGCTTACAGTATTGTGATATAATTATCTCCAGCTACACACCTGTTTAAACAGTCATTAAATGCTAAGATGTGTCAATAACTGTACCTGATGGTTGAGGTGAGCTTCCAGCTGGGTGGCCAGCAGTCAGAAGGAATCTCACACTATGCCACTAGGGAACCTAGTGGGGTATATGAATGATAGGTAATTCCTAGGGGAGTGAGGAGTGCACAATTAGTGCCATGAGAGAGTTTCTTGGAAGGGCCAATAATACTAGAGAGAGTATTAGGATGCTGTTAGAGTAGGTCATTATAGGAAGAAAACCATTATGGATGCTCAGTGCTTCATTTTGAAATAATAACAATAATAAAATAGGCTTCAAATTGCAAGCTCAATGGACATATCTCTAGGTTTTGTTTTTCAGACATTTGGTGTAAGGGGGATGGTCTACTGGCAAAACTTTGTTGTGGGCAGCTTCCTCCCTGGACATTTCTGCCTTAATTAGTTTTATTTGCATCCTAGCAAATTCCAGTTTGTCAACTGTGTCACTGCCACTCATGTTTGTGTGCCTTCTGGTGCTGGCCACACCCCTCTGCAGTCAGTGAATTTACTGTGTTGCTTGCTTCAGTTCCTAACCCTGTCTATCCTCGACTAAACAAAGAGAAATCAAATCTTTTGTTTTACAAATTGTGTTCTGCGGGAGTGACTGTTCACAGCCACTGACTGTGCTTTTGACCGAGAAAGAAAAAAAAACTTTTTCCCCCTCCACCCAAGAGAAAGACAAACTGGTTTAACCAGTGTCTCTCGACCTTGCTAAGTAGCTGTCAGTATGGGGTCTCCTGTAACAAAGCCTTGCCAGAAAACCCTCATTCCCTCCAGCCAACGTAGCTGAAAATTCCTTCTAACCCTGAAAAACTGCTTTAAACCCCCTTTGGTAGAAAAGCCTTGCCTCTGTATGGCTCTCAGGTTCGTCACCATTGCCAACCATGTCATAGGTCTCACCCCCACTTAGAGCTGTTGGGTTCCAATATGGGGACCTGCATGGACTCCCCTAAACTAAAATCCTAGTTTAGATCTGGTAAAAGCTGCCACCACCCAATAATGTATGTGTATTGGGACACAGTCCTTCCCCAAAATCCTTGGGGATCCCAAGAGCCCCAAATCCATGGAGTTCTTACACCTAGGAGAAGTAAACCATTCCCCCCCTGCTTCCTCCCCCTTCACTTTTCCTAGGAGAGATACCGGGATTCAACTACAGAGGGATGCCTTCCTCCTCCCTCCTCCCCTTTCCCTGAGAATTTACCCAAGGAAAGATCAACCAAGTCCTTAACAGAAAAGATTTATTAAAGAATAAAAAGAAAGTAACTGTCTCTGTAATACCAAGATGGAACAATACACAGGGTCTAAACTTATCAATCTCTGGAGAGAATCCCCCCTCCTTTCTTTCTCAGTAAAAGCAATAACAGTACAGAATTAAAGAAATTCTGTAGCAAAACACAGAATTTCAAATACAGAAATAAAAGTATAAGAATACTAGTTCCTTGCTAATACTCACTAGCTGGAATAGAAGAATTTATTGCAGAAACCTGGGAGGACTTGATTAAGATGTCTGGACTCCCTTAACTCCCAAGAGAGACTCTCTAACACAAAGAACAGAAAAAAAACCTTCCCTCCACAGAGATTTGAAAATCTCTTGTCCCTGATTGGTCCTCTGGTCAGGTGTTCACAGGTACTGCTTGCTAACCCTTTACAGGTAGAAAAAAACCTTAACCCTTAACTAACTGTTTATGACAGTCTCATTTTACATGTATTTTATTTATCCTATCCAAAGTTTAGAGAAAAAATCTGAAAACAAATATAAATGCCTTTATAGAGTTAATGTGAAACCTCAATATTGACAAGATGATTCATGGATGTGATAGTGATCTTTTACCTCTGCATTTTCAGGTCAAATGCACCCTAAGTTGGTAGTGACGGGCAGTCATCACCATCTGATAGTGCCCTATGTGAAAATGACTCTTTTGGACTCAGGTCAGTTTCTAATAAGTGTCCACATCTCCAAAACTGTCATAATAAATAGCACTAATTAAACTAAAATTACCCTTTCACTAGAGAAGGTGGTCTCTTTAAGGCAGAGATGAGACACATGTTAATGCTAAGGAAATTTGCATAGTTACTCTCTCTGGTATACTTGCTCTGTGGAGAAACAATTGACTATAATAATCCAGGGTAGCCAAATGAGCACCATACAAACAAGAATAGGAGAATTTTTAGTACTCTTCATAAACATTTACAATGGTTTAAAACAGGGAACCTTTCCCAATGTTATCATGGGCAGTGTGGGTTGGAAATTCTGGCAGCTGAGGAAGAGACGTTGAATGGCGGTAATGTTTTGGCGGTATTGGAGTAATTCTCAAGCTGAAGGGCCAATAGTTTTTAGCAAGATTTTCAGGACAATATAGATGGGATGTGTCAGGTAGGTAGGCTTGTCACATGGGAATGGGGAAGGCATTTTTGACAGTTGGAGGAATCAAGTTAGGAGTGGTTATGTCTGACTATTGCTCGATAAACATGTATTTTCCTCTTCCTTTATGCATCAACTGTCCTTCCAACTTCTGCAATCATGCACTTCCTCCCTCTTTCCACCACAATCTCCTTTGCCCATAGTGAATCCTGGTGCCTCCCATATCTACAAGGAGAAACTTGGATCTCAGCTGTGATAGTGCTCGGTTTCAGAAAGCAACTTCCTATTTAATTGTTGCATAGAATAGATCTACCAAACTGTGATCTAGCACAAACTGGTAAATGCTGGAATCTTGAGCCCTTCTACTTTACTGCATGTCAAAGCATGTAACTGTTCACTGGAGGACTTGGAAATTATATAGCTTCACTCCAAATGAATGTTCTAGGTTGTTTAGTTCACTGGATTAGACTTGCATGATTTCAAGACTAATGCAACTCAATTGATGAAAATAAACATTCTACTATTATCAATTCCATTCCTGGAGGGATGGATAGGCCTATTTATAATACATTAATAAAGTAAACTGTAAAATGCAGAAAATAAGTGGATATTTGACACCTTTTTAAGGTCAGCATAACTTTAATAATTGGAACCTTTGTCATCCTTTAGAACTATGGTATATCTTCCATTGACAAACTCTGTTTGAATGTTACATAGCACGACTGGTTTCTTGAGAGCCATAAACTTATAATAAACAGGGTTAAATACATGGGTCCTGATTAATTCCACTGACGTTCATCTTGAAGTATCATTGACACCCATGCAAAGTGGGTGTTAAGTACCTCCAAATCACAATTCTCCACTCACAGGCATGGTAGCTTAACACCCTCTGTGCATATGTGTAAATAACATTAAAAAAGTGAGTCAGACCAATAGTAAATGAGAGAAAGGATCTGAACCAGGTTTTCCCACCTCTCAGGAGACTGCTGTAACCAGTGAATTTATGAGATATTGTGATGTGGGGCCTCCCTCAACCTCTCCTATTGAAGTTGTTTCACTTAGGATAAATAAATAAAGATTGATGGGAGCAGGAGAATGGGCCCCTGGGTCTCTCATGTCAGTGTCCTAATCACTGGACTACAGAGACATACATTCTGTCACTCTCATCCAATGAGGCTTTATGTATTTATACCCAGAGTCACTGGGCCAGAGAATGAGCAAGAGAGAAAATGACTCTGTAACCTGGTGGTTAGGGCACTCACACGGGTGAGCCAAGGCTCAGGCCTCCTGCTCCAATCACTCTTTAATTATTTATCTAATTTGGAAGACCTTCAGTCGGCGAGATTCAGGGAGCCCCACATCAGAATATCCCATTGTTCACTGGTCTGAGAGGTGGGAGGCCCTTTTTCAAGTCCTTCCCCACTATGAAGCAGAGTGGGGGAATGAAACACAGGTCTCCCACATCTGAGATGAATGCTCAAACCACTGGGCTAAAAGTTATAAGACGGACAGTGGTGCCATCGCTTCCTCCTGTGGCAGCCAGATACTCAATGGGACCTGGTCTGGACGGGGCTTCTGCGCATGCCTACCAGATCAGGCTCTGTACAGAAGTTAGGTGGCTGAATGCCTATCATTTTTTAATCTCTCTGGGGCTTAGGCAAGAGATGGACCTGTGGAAGCCTAGAATGAAGCAGCGGTGCACATGCCCAGTGGCAGAAACTCAGGTGCCAAAAGAGGTTTGGTTGAGAGTTTTGTGGAGTGCAGTGCAGCCTAAAACTGGGATTTAGGCTCCTCAACTAAGACTTAGGTGGCTAAATTTGAAGTTTGGTCACCTAAGTACCTTTGTGAAACCTTGCCATAAAGACTAATTGTCTGACACTACACATTTCAGTTTCCCTATCTTCTTTGTTTTACAACATACTATCTGCTACCAGCAAAGTATCCAAGCCCTAACACTACACAGTTATTAAAATGACTCCATTATAAATAATGAAGCATTATACAGTCTTTATACAGGGTTAAAGAAATTTTAAAGACCCATTTCTGTTCATTCTTATGCCAATGCAGTTTCTACTGACTTTAATAGGAGATGCAGCTATCTAGGTCAGGGAAGAATTAAGCCCTAAGTATTTGTTTTAGTCCTGAAGTTTTGCCCATAAATTTGCTTTCAAAATGTTTGAAAGAGGAAACCCATTTCTTCCCACGTGGTTTCATGAATAGAGAACAGAGGCAGGGGCAAGAGGAGTAAATAGTCCCTTTCTGTCATCTTTGCATCTCCAAATGGGAATTGTATTTGCCTCTTACAAATAAGTAATTGAAAGACCATTGTTTCTTTCTGATATAAAGATTACTAGACAGACTCAGTGGTACATTTTGGCTGCTTAAAAAGCAGGCAAAAATCAGTTTAATGACATAATTAAGCCGGTTTCATGACTTGGTATTGATGGAATGATACAAAGAAGCCAGACCAAACTAGTGATTTTAGCCTATGATGTTACAAGCTGCCTTCATGTACAGTACACTTTGCATAGAATTCTCTTTCCATTGTTATCCAATATCTTACCTGCAATATTGGCTATGATAAGGAGATACTAGCCTATGTGGAAGCAGAGAAAAGCATAAGGGGAATTTGAACATAAATATCTTAGTCTCTAGGAATAGAGCAAGAGTCAGGCTAACAAACTCAGGCTACACTAACTCTAATAATGCGTGACTTGAAGGTAGGGCCTGGGCAAGTGGAAAGCGAGTGGGGAAAAAACCTGTGAGAGGTTATTTTGTCCTTGTGTTAGATAAGAATGGAACACAGACTGTAGCAGAAAATTGCTGAGAAAAGTAAGATATCAGGAAGGAATATGTATAAACAAAATGCAGCTGTTGATCATTATTGTCTGTAACAAAAGGTATAAATGCTTGTCCTAATTGTTTAGTTAACGGAGACCTGCCTCAGGAGGGGAAATCCCTGCCCGTGTGTATTCTCCCCTTAATATTGCGATTGCTCATAATAAAGCTGCCTCTGGCTTGTTGCTTCAAACTCAGAGTGTGGACGTTGTTTTCTTCCACACCTGCTTTTCCACATCCTTCTCCTGTTCCAAACAGCGTACAGCTGCATCTTGTGGCAAAGTGTCAGGTTCCTTCAATTTCTGCTGGGAATCCTCTAAAAAGAAATTAGGTTTTGTCTTCTGGAGATAAAAGGGTTGATATATTTCCATTTAAAAAAATATTTGCCTAAATTACTGCACCATGGCAGATGCTGTAATATGAATCTGCCTGGAGAATAAAAGTGGCCAGTATGTTCCTCGGCCCTCCCATTGGTCCAGAACAGCGATCCGCGGCCAGTGGGACCTGCGATTGGCTGGACCAGCGGATGGGGCAGGTAAACGAACTGGCCTGGCCTGCCAGGGGCTTTCCCTACACAAGTGGCGACCCCTGTTTGAGAAACTCTGCTGTAGCTCTTAACATGTATTGTACATTCACTGGTCCTTAGAAGTATCAGGTAGCGATTTGCTAGTCCTGCTCTCTCTCTCTCTCTCTCTCTCTCTCTCTCTCTCTCTCCAAACCCTTCATATTCAACACCAAATAAATAGGCCTGTTTATAAATATTTACCAGTCACCTGCACTTCATCACATTTCTGATGAGAAACTAAAGCAGGCCTAAGTTCTGATCTCTTCACAACAGCCTTGCCCTGGTATAATTCCACTCACTTCAGTGAATTACTTCTGCTTTACATTGGTGTAGTGAGAGGCCCTTAGGTCCTCAAGAAGAGCCCTAGATTTGGCTAAGGTTTTGCATAGTGAAGAAAATGGGGGAGTTTAGGGACAACAAACCCACTGTTCTTATGAGGGGATGATGGTGGTAAAAGGTGATTTGGAGTTTAGAGCTCCTTAATAAAAATATTCTTTCTGCCACATAAAAGGTAAAGTACCTATGTTTATTGCAGGGGTTGGTAACCTCTGGCTTGCGGCTCACTAGGGTCAGTACCCTGGTGGGCCGGGCAGTTTGTTTACCTGCCGCGTCGGCAGGTTTGGCCGATCGCGGATCCCACTGGCCGCGGTTTGCCATCCCAGGCCAATGGGGGCGGCGGGAAGCAGTGCGGGCTGAGGGATGTGCTGGCCACGGCTTCCAGCCACCCCCATTGGCCTGGGATGGTGAACCACAGCCAGTGGGAACCATGATCGGCTGAACCTGCCGACGCGGCAGGTAAAGAAACTGGCCCGGCCCGCCAGTGTGCTTACCCTGGCAAGCCACGTGCCAGAGGTTGCCGACCCCTGGTTTATTGTATTACATTTGGACACTGTTAGTCAAAAAAGGAAGTGAGGGCAGCATCTTAACAGGAGGGATGCAGAGGGAGAGAGACAATCAGGAATTCTACCTAAGGAGCTTGTCAAATTACCTAAAAATTATTCTATCTTCTTTCAATGGCTCCCCTAAATAATTTGAGAACAGAGATGACATTTAAACGCAGAGGAGAAGGTGGGCAGGAAGATCAGAGCAGAAAAGATGTATTTTTTGTGCTGCAATATAACACCATCATTTTTCTTAATTATTCTTGACATTTCACCTATTAGTCTGAGAGCTGCCTCAGAGCATAGAGGGGGAAAAAGTAAGTTGCTTTTTCAGAACAAAATGTGGAATAGGTGTTTTTTATTGTTGGCTTTTATAGCTGGATCCTGCCCTTTGATATGCAGGGCTACAGTGACACCTATCACGTAAAATTAGCTATTGCACTTGCATACACAGTAGCGGGATTGTGTAAACCCTTAGTCTAATAAGATAATTTTATGCCCATATTAGAGGCGGAATATTGCAGACATGCTGAAGATGGGTACTTCATAACCAAAGTATTGACCCTTTAAACACTGAGAAAGCCCCTTAATTCGAGTTTTATCACCAAAATATATAATGTGTGTATGTTTCTCTCTCTCTGTTCTTCTAATTTAATACATTCCTTTAATTAACAGAGCAAGACCAAGATTGTTGGAGAGTTTTATGCCTTTATATTTAACTTTTAAAGTTCAATGGAAACTACATTCATTAATTTCTACAGACGCTCTGGGGTGCTGCTGTAAGACAAAGTAAGAACAAAGAACATTGAAACTGTTCAGCTGAACCAGTGAGAAGGCGAAATGCAAGACTATGCAAAGGCACCTACAGTTTTCACAGGAAGGTAAATAAAAAAAACACCAGTGGTATAAAATATTTTCTTCTTAATAAGGATGCCTTCATTCCATTGCCTTTTGTATTTCTATACTTCAGTGACTCATGAATTATATGCAAGAAATAAATTGTTAGCCAAGAAAATTACACTAAAAGGGATAATGACTTTTTCCTAATAAAAAAAATCAGTCTGCTGTCTAATAAGGATTAAACAATTAAAAAAATATATAGTCAGGACATAAAAAGCTCACAAAAAACAACAGCTAATTTCTCAATGTACAGCACATGCCACAGATTGCCTATGTCAGAAGCCATAATGCATTTTTACACTGATTTTTGTTATTTAGGCCATATTGCTCCCTACATCACATGGGGGAGGGAAAGGACTGTAAAAGCTAGTGCATACAGATTAGGGGGTGTACTCCGCACCTCCACAGGGATCTGAATCCATGGGAAGATTGGCAGCTCTTGCCTGAATCATTCTCCTGTCCCCCAAGACCAAAGGAGATATGATAAGGAAATTCCATGAGTGCAATTTCACAGAGGCCCAGATCATCTCCTCCATTGGTAAAACCCAAGGAAGAAGACTCTGTGGAAGGAAATCTCTATGTGGAGCATCTCACAGAAATTTCTTCTGTCATCCCACTGTGTGCAGAAGGAAGGCTCTTCACTAGTTTCCCACCCTCCCATGCATTCCTCCCACACTCCCAGGGACTCCCTCTACCCACAGCAATCTGAGACATAGGTGTGGGGAGGGGAGAAGGACTCTGTGGAAAAAGATAATACAGCCTTTGGTTATCAGTGCCATGTAACCCCTGCAAAGCTTCCCACCACAGTCAACCCACTGCTGCACACTCCTTCTTACTGCATCCCAACACCCACAGAGCTCTAGGGTTGGGAGCAGGGACGGTGGTGCTGTGTAGGTGGCAGAGCACACATTCTGCCCAGGAGTGGGAGAGTCATACATGGTTCTAAGGGCCACAGTCTGCACCACAGTGGGTATTTCTATACAGCCTGCAGAAGCATGTGTCCCAGCCCACATCAATAGACGGGCTAGCCGGATTATGTTAGTGCTCTAAAAATATCTGCATAAACAGTTCTTTGAAGTTGCGGGTTGGGCTGGAGTCCCACCCCTAGACTGCAGAGCCTGAGCTCTAGCCCAAGCTGCAACTTCAAAGTGCTGTCTACACGGCTATGTTTAGAGTGCTAGTGTGAGCCCTGCTAACCCAAGTCTGTTGACTGCCTTCCTCCCCTTTTTCCAAAAGTAATATTTACACAACACACCCCTGTAATTCACATTTGAAATATTGCTTTGAAGATGAAAAGTTCTGTGAAGTGCTTAACGTTATTCTAGTATCATTTAAGATTTTTTTAAAAATATAACCAAAATGCAAGACAAATATAAAATAAGATAATATTGCTGACCAAACTCTTGTTTGACCAGTGGATCAGTTGAATAGTTAGGAGTAGAGAACAGTGTCATTATGCCTGCATTCTAGTCATTTTATTTTTAAGCCTTTATGGTTAAAGGCTAAAGTACATTTTTACAGTTTTCTTTCCTCTAATGTGGTCATATGCCCCGGAGGTAAGCACCAATATAAATTTCCAAATATATATATTTTTAGAAACAGTGTGTTGGTGTTGGAATCTAGGTTGTTACATCTACTATATTGAAAAATGTATTACAATGTGTTTGCTTTACCCAACCATCCATAATGGCTACTCTAATCCAAGGCCTATTTAAAGACAAGTCAGGATATTATTACCACTGTATAAGGAATTAGCAAAACATTTACAGGCATATTGTGACCAATTCTGTTGTCAACACTTTATGAAGGATGTTGACCAATTGGATAAGGTTCAGAAAAGAGATAAAAGAGCAATCTGAGGTCTTGAAAGCCTGCCTTACACAGAGAGACTAGAGAAACTCATTCTACACACATATCTGGCCTGCATATTAATAGTCATATGAAATATTAGATAACCAATTTTTAAAACCACGCTGTGCAAATAAAAGAGGCAAAATTAAATTTTCTAAAATAAATCTCTTCTATGGCCTTGTTTGCTGCTTTTCCATCCAGAACAAATATGATAAATAAAATAGACTATAAAACAACCCTTTTCTAAATTGGAGTGTGTAACCAAAAGTGCTGACAGATACTGATCTCTGGGCCAAATTTTGTGCAACTCATGCCTGTGAAGACTTACACATGATGGTGAACACCACTAAAGTCAAAGGAGTCTTTTGTTATCACTACTACCCAAAACAGATAACGGTAGCAAAATCAGATGCCGGGCTGATAAAAATGGCACTGTTGTATTGCGATATGCATGAAGAGAAGAAGTTGTCTGATGGTTAGACATGACAGCAAATGTCATGAAATTATTCTGATTGTTTACCTTAGAAAGGAGATAAATAAAAGAGGATATGATAAAAGTATATAAAATAATAAATGGTATAGATGAGGAAGATAGGGAGCATCTGTTCTCTCTGACTCAGAAGACAAGAAGAAGGGAACACAGAAAGATGTCAAAGTCAAACTGATTGAAGGAAATACTTTTTCACATGATGTGTGATTAAACTGTGGAACCGACTGCCAGAGGAGGATGTTGAAGCCAAGACCTTAGCAAGATTCAAAAAAGGGACAGATAACAAGAATATCTGCAGTTATAACAGTTGATGCTTACATAAATCATACTTCAGAGCTTAAATCAATCTCTGACTATTAGAGATTTAGATGAGACCATCATGGGGGGCAAATTATCTCTTATCTGCCTACTATGGTATTGCTCCATCTTGCCCCTGAAGTATCTGGTGCTGGACACTGTCAGAGATGGGATATTGGACTAGATGGGCTGTGGGTCCCATCCAGTCTGGCAATTCCTAAGTGTCTGTGTGTGACCCATTCACAGCTCTTCCACTGACCTATTTTGGGAACCTGGGCAAGTCACAAACTCTTTGTGCCTCACCTTTCACCACATGTAAAGTGTAAGAATGATACCTCCTCACTTCAGCAAAGGGAGCTTAATCCATGATTGAAAAGTACTTTGAAACCCTTGGTGGAAAAATTTATTATTTAGAATCATGCTTAAAACACAAGAAAGTAAATATAAATTTAGTTTGAGGAAATACATTTTTTTCAGAGTCATAACTCTATCCTAAATGACAACACAACAATGGTAACCATTATGTGGCTCTAAAATAATCAGTTCCCTGGGATTTTTACTGCAGATTTGTTTTTAATGAGGTTTGTGCAATCTTGACATTTGAAAAAAAAATTCTAGACATTGGTTTTGTTATTTTCCAATGTGATTAGATCTCTAAGGCTACCAGAATGGTAGGCTCATTCACAGTGAACCCCAGCCTGAAAAGTATAAGGCCCATGACTGCTAGAAGTAAAAAAGTATCAGCTACCATAGTGTCAGACAGGCTGAGGATGCCTTCGGTCTGTGAATTCACCTAAAATAAAGAGGAAAATAACTTGCACTACATTTCTGTGTCTGTTTCAAATAAACTGGCTACGCCCCTCTCCTCACTGGAATTGAGTTGTTTCATGCTGGTATCTGGTGCCTTTTTAATATACCAGCTTTTGAGTACGTTTGATAAGGGGACTTCAGTCTTACTTTAGATCTATGGGTATTCAGTGCTACTTATCTCATAAAAAGCACCTAAGGCTCTTGTACATAACGTGTCTAGGCTCACACGTCAGAGGGCAGACTCATATCCAAAACTGGCAGTTGCATGCAAAGTTAAACAAGCTGTAATAAATTAGAATGAAGGCACCCTTATATCAGAGAATGTACATGCAGGCTTTGTATACTGTGAAAAGTGAAGTGGCTACCACAGTTTTCTCTTTGTGTCCTTCAAAAGAAAATATCTCGATAGCAATATTTTAAAAGAAAAAAATGGCACAGAAGATTCATGGTCTACATTTAATGCTTGTATTTATATTTTTATTAATTTTTAAATGATTGGATTCCTATTTTTTTTATTGCAGTAAAGCCTTATAACTTGAAGGTTTTTCACCTCAAGCAAAGTACGTCTGTTTGATTTCTCTTCTGCACTCATCTTGCTTTTAACAATATGAACTTTTTTTCAGAGAAGTGTAAAGCTATGTTTGACCCCCACAGGGAAAAAGTTTTCTTTTTATGAAATGTGTACAAAGTCCTTAATAAGTTATGTCCCTCAGAGTTTTACTGTATATTATATCTTCAGTGACTATAGTTAAATTTCTGAGTCCCCAGATGCCAACATTTTAATAAAAACAAGACATTTTCAACAAAATGTCAGTAGCAAAGTGATCAAAGTGCTATGGGAGCAGTTTGGCAACAGTTTGAGCTTTGAATTTCCTAGTCACTTTCCAAAACATTCACTTAAAAAAGCATTTATTGAAGCTGAACTGCCTTTATCAGCCTGATCAGAGCTCCATAAAGAGCATGCATGATTCAACTGCCTTTCCGAGCATTAAAAAAATATAACTTTGATATATGCTTCACAAGTGCAGCACAATAGTTTTCATGCTCACGTTTGTTAAGATTTAGTGCAGCCATTAAAGAACAGAAGGGCTCTTTGGTGGCAATCCTCAGACATACCAAATATCCCAAAGCACAACCTTCTACAAATCAGAGATTAAGGTACTGACAAAAATTTCCACTTGATTGCAGTTTTTCCTCTTAAACCTTATATCAGGAGTGACTATCTTTTAGATCAAATCTCTCAGGGAGGTGAATAGCTAGGGTATTTTTCCTCTTGGAGAAAAATATCAACTGAAAGATAAAAAGTGACATTTTATGTGCCTTGTCCAGGAATCAGTCGATTTATTTAAAAAAAAAACAACAACCCTCTTTGTGTGTCTGACCTATACATGATGTTTGTGGCATGTCTCTTGTCAAGTATTGATCACTTAAGACTTTACTGTTTGTCTACTGCAATGTAGCTAATAATCTCTTTTTATTTAGTTTTGTGGCTTTGAATTCTTATCATGGCCTGGCTGATTTCTCTGGGACCTATTAGATCTTGCTTTTGCTGTGTAAACGGGCTATGAAAATTAAGCCTGCTGAAGCACTTTTCCTGGGCTAACAGCCTTTGTTTTCCATCAGTTCATGTGTCAAGTGGTTTGCATGCAGATACGGTACATTTGGAAGCAGCAGATGCCATCAATCTTCAAGACTTTCTGATACATGCCATTTCACCCCTACCTGTTTCAATGGGAGAATGTTCAGGATGGTTGAGCAATCAAGCCATTCCCTTTGACTGACAGAAAAACTTCTCATCCAACTCATCCAGCATTCTGAGGTCACTGTGGGGTACATAGTGAGAATGGGGCTTTCAATAGGAAAGACATTCTTTCTTTAGTGTGTTTTCCAGCTCATCCCAGCATCTGCTCACTAAACACCTTTTTAAAAATTCAGTGCTTTTTACTGCTTTTAATACCAGGATAAAAACGTTGATTATATTTTATTTGCTTCGTTTAGTAAGGCGATTTTAGAACATATGTGAAATGTTAACATGACCATTATTCCTTCTCCTGCCTGAGGTCCTTGACTAATCTCCTGTGGAATTAATAAGAGCTAGTCAAATGGAAAAAAAACAAACCACCTTTATGGGGCCAATTATACATAACTCACCAGCACTATAGGATGACCGGCACAAAAAAATAAAAACAAAAATCAAAATAAATCTGCCTTTTTCAGTAAGAATAATACCTGCTCTATGCTGGAATAATTAGTAGGTTCAGCTTTATAGTAGCTTTCCACCTCCACGCCCCAGCAAAATGCCCTACACTGATTCATTTTACATAGGTTGTATTATATTACAATACTAATGAATTGAACAATAGTGTTCAAGGGCCCTATTCAACATTAATTATACACAGGTGTCTGCACAGTTTGCAGGGCTATTCTCTTAATCCCCAAAAATTTCAGTTAAGTCATGGAATCTACAGGTGCCTCCCAGAAAATGTCTTGGGTCAGGGTGAATGATGGGGAGCATATATCAGACATTTAGCTCTGCAAATCATTAGCTATCATGAACATTTGCACTATGGAAGTATCTAGAGACCCCAACTGAGTCTGAGGTCACATTGTGCTAGACACTGTATAGACACATAGTGAGAAAAAGGCCCTGTATCTAAATGCTAACAATCTAAACAGGGGAGTCAGGCAAAAGGAGAGTTATTATCCCCATTTTAAAGCTGGGGAACTGAAGCAACTGATTCAGGGAATTTCCTGAGAACACACTAGAAGTCTGTGGCAGAGCCATAAACTGAACTCAGGTCTCCTGAATTCCAGTCCATGGCCTTAACCACAAAACCATCAAAGTATATTTTCTCCTTTCAGTAGACAATCAAATGTTCTGAATCCTAAATGAAGGAAGATAGGGGGCTGCTGCAAAGAATAAAATAAAATAAACAATAAGAAAAGCATATATATGCATATAGATATATATATATGGTTTTTGTATTTCTTATTGTGTGTGTATATATATTAATCACTGGAATGGGTTACCTAAGGAGGTGGTGGTATCTCCTCCTTAGAGGTTCTTAAGGTAAGGCTTGACAATGCCCTGGCTCAGATGATTTGGTTGGGAATTGGTCCTGCTTTGAGCAGGGGGTTGGATTAAATGACCTCATGAGGTCCCGTCCAACCCTGACATTCTATGATTCTAGTATTATATATATATATATAATCTATGAGGTATATACTGGTATATCATAGATAAGCAAGGATGGCTTTTTTTAAAGCATAACTTTTTCCTATCTTCTAATCCCTATCGCCTGTTTCTTGATGTCTGACACCTGACTATTGCTTCCTTAATGCTTAACTTGTAACTGTTTCTGTCTTTTACTTAACTCCTGATGCTTGTGGTTTCATCTCCTGATACCTGAATAGCCGATGAAGAGTGGGTTTTTTGTTTTTGTTTTTTTCGTGGCAGGGAAGGGTGAAACTGAAAAGTTTTGAGCTTCCTTTGGTTAGCAAGAAAAAGCAACAAATTAAAATGTTTGCTGATGGAACATAGATACCTGATGAGGATATTATAAATGTATGTTCTGCAGTATTATTACAGATTGCTTATTTGGTGCATTAACTAGTGTACATGGTACTTTACAATCATAAAATTAAGTAGGATCCCAGACCGAAGAAGCTGACTTTAGACAGACACAATACAAACAGCATCAGAATTAGAGTGGGAGGAGATCAAAAATGGAAGATCGAGCAAAAGAAGTACTTCCTATTAATACTTGTTAAAGATACTGTAGCATAGAGAAGTCTGAACCAAAATCAGGGGGCCCATTCTGCTAGGAGCTGTACATGCACATAGTAAGTGACAAGCAATGCCCTAAACTACTTCACAATCTAAATAAACAATGGAGATAAAAGGCCGGGGAAACGGAGTATCATTCCAAAGGTGGGACATTGAGGTACAGAGTGAGTAAGTGATTTGCCCAAAGTCACAAAAGGAGTTTGTCACAGCTGAGACCTGAACAGAGATCTCCTAAGCCAGAATATAGTTCCTAACCAGGAGATCACTCTTCTTACTGATTTTTAATTAAAGATGAGAAGAAGGAGTTTATTAAATGGGTGGGAGGAGAAATGTTGCTTCTCACTAAGGGCAGTACTACAAAAAAATCAAAGAGAGATTGTGTGAAAGGAATGCAGGAAACATTAAAGACAGATGACTGAAAAGACAGTAAGGCCTGGGTATAGGAAGAAACTAGACCAGAGATGTAGGCTGAGGCAATGTCATGGAGACTTTAAATAGGAGAATGGTGAACATGAATTTGGCAAGGAAAGTAGTGAAGGGCCTGGAAGAGGGGTAGTGGCAGATTTGGATTTTCAGGAAATGAGAATGATTTTAACTGGCATACTTTGACTAGAGTAGAAAAAGGAAAGGTGGGAAGTCTGGAGAAGAGGAGGTTAAAATAATGAAGGGAAGATACAACTAAGGCATGGATTAGGATTTTAGCGAGTAGGGCCATAAAGGGAGAGAAAGATTTTTAGAATTAGTGTGGAAAAAAAACTATACAACTTTGCAAGACTTAGCTTTGAGTATTATATGCCTTGAAATCCTATTATCAGAGTTCAAAAACACATAAAATGATTTCAGTGTGTTTGTCTTGAAATTAAAGGCTTCCATGCACAGTAGTGTTGTCAATCAGACTCTGTCAGTCCACCTGTGTATATCAGTTTGCACTCAACAGAGGCACAATTCAAATTTTGAAGGGTCACTGTCAGATTAAATAACACTCTCTTGCTCTCTCTGTGTGTCTTCCTGTAGTACACATAGTTCTAATAAAAACTGAAATAAATTTAGATTCAAATTTACTTTATTTATGATATTTGGCTATTTGGGCAATAACCAAAGACTAGTCAGTTCCACTTTAGTTTCCAGCCAGTTTTCGGTCAATTTCACATTCCGGTTCTCATGTACTAGCACAATAGTGCAAATCCCTGGTTTTAAATTGAATGTTTACTTGTAGAAATGTTTTATTAGAATTTAAAAATAAACAAACAAAAATTATGAAAGCATTTCTATTGTTCTGAGATTTTGTTAAAACAAGTGAATTTTAGAACAATATTAACTGGACATGTAATGGGGTTTATAAATTTTACAAATGTCCCTTTTTACATTTGTTTTGTTTGAACCACCTTTGTATTCTACAGGTGGAAAATTATTATGTAGTATTTGTATTCAGATAGCACCTGGGGGGCCCTAATCATCACCACACACTTGGACTGAGGTGGAGATGGACATAGGAGATGGAAGTGTTGAGAGTCTCTGGGTTAAGCTAAAAGGGGTAAAAAACAAGGATGATGTCATGCTAGGAGTCTACTACAGGCCACCTAACCAGGTGGAAGAGGTGGATGAGGCTTTTTTTTAAACAACTAACAAAATCATCCAAAACCCAAGATTTGGTGGTGGTGGGGGACTTCAACTATCCAGATATATGTTGGGAAAATAACACAGTGGGGCACAGACTTGGACTGCATTGCAGACAGCTTCTTATTTCAGAAGATTGAAAAAGCTACTAGGGGGGAAGCTATTCTAGATTTCATTTTAAGAAATAGGGAGGAACTCGAGAATTTGAAAGTGGAAGGCAGCATGGGTGAAAGTGATCATGAAATCATAGAGTTCACAATTCTAAGAAAGGGTAGAGGGAGTACAGCAAAATAGAGACAATATATTTCAGGAATGTGGATTTTGGTAAGCTCAGAGAGCTGATAGGTAAGGTCCCATGGGAATCAAGACTGAGGGGGAAAAACAACTGAGGACAGTTGGCAGTATTTCAAAGGGACACTATTAAGGGCCCAAAAGCAAGCTATTCTGCTGGATAGGAAAGATAGAAAATGTGGCAAGAGACCAGCTTGGCTTAACCATGAGATCTTACATGATCTAAAAAATAAAAAGGAGTCATATAAAAAATGGAAACTAGGACAAATTACAAAGGATGAATATAGGCAAACAACACAGGAATGCAGGGGCAAGATTAGAAAGGCAAAAGCACAAAATGAGCTCAAACTAGCTACAGGAATAAAGGGAAACAAGAAGAATTTTTATCAATACATTAGAAGCAAGAGGAAGACCAAGGACAGAGTAGAACCACTGCTCAGTGAGGAGGGAGAAACAGTAAGGAAACTTGGAAATGGCAGAGATGCTTAATGACTTCTTTGTTTTGGTCTTCACCGAGAAGTCTGAAGGAATGCCTAACATAGTGAATGGTAATGGGAAGGGGGTAGGTTTGGAAGATAAAATAAAAAAAGAACAAGTTAAAAATCACTTAGAAAGGTTAGATGCCTGCAAGTCACCAGGGCCTGATAAAATGCATCCTAGAATACTCAAGGAGCTAATAGAGGAGGTATCTGAGCCTCTAGCTATTATCTTTGGAAAATCATGGGAGACAGGAGAGATTACAGAAGACTGGAAAAAGGGCAAATATAGTGCCCACCTATAAAAAGCTAAATAAAAACAACCCAGAAAACTACAGACCAGTTAGTTTAACTTCTGTGCCAGGGAAGATAATGGAGCAAGTAATTAAGGAAAACATCTGCAAACACTTGGAAGGTGCTAAGGTGATAGGGAATAGCCAGAATGGCTTTGTAAAGAACAAATCATGTCAAACCAGTCTGATAGCTTTCTTTGATAGGATAATGAGTCTTGTGGATAAGGGAGAAGCGGAGGTTGTGGTAGACCTAGACTTTAGTAAGGCATTTGATATAGTTTCGCATGATATTCGTATCAATAAACTAGGCAAATACAACTTAGATGGGGCTACTATAAGGTAGGTGCATAACTGGCTGGATAACCATACTCAGAGAGTAGTTATTAATAGTTCTCAATCCTGCTGGAAAGGTATAACAAGTGGGGTTCCGCATGGGTCTGTTTTGGAACCGGCTCTGTTCAATATCTTCATCAACGACTTAGATATTGGCATAGAAAGTACACTTATTAAGTTTGCAGATGATACCAAACTGGGAGGGATTGCAACTGCTTTGAAGGATAGGGTCATAATTCAAAACGATCTGGACAAATTGGAGAAATCGTCTGAGGTAAACAGGATGAAGTCTAATAAAGACAAATGCAAAGTGCTCCCCTTAGGAAGGAACAATCAGTTTCATGCATACAGAATGGGAAGAGACTGTCTAGGAAAGAAGACGGCAGAAAGGGATCTAGGGGTTATACAAGCTAAATATGAGTCAACAGTGTGATGCTGTTGCAAGAAAAGCAAACATGATGCTGGGGTGCATTAACAGGTGTGTTGTGAGCAAGACACGAGAAGCCATTCTTCCACTCTACTCTGCTCTGGTTAGGCCTCAACTGGAATATTGTGTCCAGTTCTGGGCACCGCATTTCAAGAAAGATGTGGAGGAATTGGAGAGGGACCAGAGAAGAGCAACAAGAATGATTAAAGGTCTAGAGAACATGACCTATGGAGGAAGGCTGAAAGAATTGGGTTTGTTTAGTTTGGAAAAGAGAAGACTTAGAGGGGACATGATAGCAGTTTTCAGGTATCTAAAAGGGTGTCATAAGGAGGAGGGAGAAAACTTGTTCATCTTGCCTCTAAGGATAGAACAAGAAGCAATGGGCTTAAACTGCAGCAAGGGAGGTTTAGGTTGGACATTAGGAAAAAGTTCCTAACTGTCAGAGTGGTTAAACACTGGGATAAACTGCCTAGGGAGGTTGTGGAATCTCCATCTCTGGAGATATTTAAGAGTAGGTTAGATAAATGTCTATCGGGGATGGTCTAGACAGTATTTGGTCCTTCCATGAGGGCAGGGGACTGGACTCCATGACCTCTCGAGGTCCCTTCCAGTCCTAGAATCTATGAATCTATGAATAAATGTCCCTTGTGTTAGACCTGGTACAAACACAACAAATAGTCCCTGCCTTGAAGACCTTGAAGTCCAAGTATAAAATAAGATATGACAGGTGAATACAATAGACAGATGGGGATAGTGCTAGAAAATATGAGACAGTACTAGTCAGCATGAAAAACAGTGGCCACAGAACACCCACAACCTAACCATTCTCAAGTTTTTTCTAGGCATCACAACAGAGAAGTGTTTTAAGAAGGGATGGGAAAGAAGACAATGAGGTGGCTTTGTGAGTGTTTATAGGGAGCTCTTCTATATTTAACGGGTGGTGTGGGAGAAAGTATGAAGTTGTTTGTAAATTTAACAAAGGGATGACAAAGGTGGACATCATGGGCAGGATGAAGGTAGGAGCTGGCATCTCAGTAGTGTTTCAGAGATGATAGGTAGGGTGTGGCTAGGTCATGAAGCTCCACCAAATTTGCATTGGTGGAGCTATACTGCTGTAGTGCTTCTGGTGAAGATGCTCTTACCCGATTGAAGAGAGCTTTCCTGTCTTTGCTTAATAACTCCACCTCAGTGAGAGGTGATAGCTATGTCAGTGGGAGAAGCAATCCTGCCAGACTAGTGTTGTCGCCACAGAGGGTTATGGTCGGTATAACTGGTCACTCAGGGGTGTGGGTATTTCACACCCCTGAGCAATATAGTTATATTGAAGTAAGGGTGTAGTGTGGACCTGGCCTCATAGTTTGTGTTTGATGTGGAGAATGAGGGGTAATCACTATATGGATGCAGAGAGAGAAATGACATGGTCGAAGATGCATCCTTATTCCACTGGTACATTCCTCAGGGATTTGTATTCCATAGTAGTGAAAGAGTATGCAAAGAGAAATAAAGAATAAGAGATCTGCAGCCAAGTGAGAGAGAAAATGTTGTTTACTGAATCAAGATTAGGCTCTGTGGGTGCTGAATTGAAATAAAATTTCTGTTAAATAGGGCCCCAAGAAATCAATTGTAACCAGCAGTTTATGACCAATGTTCTAACAGCTTGAGGCAAAGCCAAGGGCAGTTAAAACTCCAACAAATTAGTTGTTAACTGTGCTAATGACTGATTTTGTTGGGAGTATTGCTATTATAAACAGTAATCAATCCAGGTTTACCACTGCGTCTCAGAAAAAGTTTTCAACAGAAACATTGTAAGCCTGCGTCTCTGCACTTCAGATTCTAGTTAATATTACACAATACTCAATTCCACCTTTACTTCCCAACAAAATACATGTACACAAATGACATACACAAAACAAAAGTTAATACTTCACACTACAATGTAGTTATTTGAGTTAACAAATCAGTAAACAGAGACAGCCAACAATCTGTCATGATTTGTAATAAAAACTTACAAATTAAAGGGGGCAATTTATGAGTTAGATTCATGGGTTCAGTCTGCATGCTTTATGCCCCTCTAGCACAGTTGTAAACCTGGTGTGACTGGCTGGCTAAACTGGATTGATGGCTGCTTGGTAGCAGGTAACTATGAATCCATCCCACTTTGTGATGATGCTGTCCCAAAAACCTTAATACATGAGTAGTTTATTTACATATTGTACACACCACCTAACCTCAGAAGTAGAATTTCTTGCAGAGTTCCCTCGCAAGCAAGGGGAATGCACTGGCTGCTACATCCCAACAGAGGGAATAGCAAACTGTCACTGCTGTGGTTGGGTCTGCTGCAAGGGTGGGTGGGAAAAGGGACCTGTCCCTAACTCCTCCCCATCCCCACTGGTATAATGTGCAATCTGGCCTGTAAATAAAGGTAACCCCTATGATTATTGGTTTGCAGCATTCACATCCAGGTATATGACAAATGTTTTCTTGTTTGTTTATTTGTTTGTTTTCTGCGCTGAGGTTTATGATGCAATAAAGACAATATCAAGGATTTTTAAAATATTTTATATAGTGGGTCAGATTCTGGTACCAGTTGGTACCAATTGAGTTACTCTGGATTTAAACTGAGACCACAATCTGGGTTTGCACTGATTGTCATATTTAACTGATCACATGTCTGCCTTCTAGATTAATTGTAAAGTCACTGATATGGATTAAATATTGAAATGTTAAGAATAAATGGAAAACAATAGCAATTATTGTAGAAATGCATGTGATGCCTTGTTCTAATTGGGTTTTTAAACTAATTCATATTAAAGCAAAATGATCAGCCTGGCACTTGGAATCTCTTACCAATTAAAATATGTTGTGAATTAAAGAACACACAGGCTGTTGCAAATCAATATTAATCTTGGTAAATACAAATTGATAATTTGTGTTAAACAAAATCAAAACCAAAACCTAAGAGAGCCACAATATCAAAGCAACGAAGCCCTATTTATACTTTACATGTATAAGTGAGGTTATATAATTTGGTGGCAGATGGTGGTTTATTTTATTTTATTTTTAAGATGGAAAAATGTGGATTATGCCCATGACTCACAAACTGTGGAGGTTTTACATTCCTGGATTATGGAATGAACACTGATGAGGTGTTAAATCATTTAGAACAAAGTAAAGAACATGGAACTAACAAGACTTCTACCAGACTTCACTCTGGCTTCTTTGCTTGTATGTTTCATCCCTTTCCCCCACTATTCATCTGTTTGCCTTTAAGATCCTGACCCTGCAATGAGCTTCTCACCAGCAATCAACTCTCTGGAGCCCAGTTGACATTGATGGGCATTCAATGAGCATAGGGATGTGTCAACATGGAGTTCAAAGTGGGATTCATAAAAGGTACATATCTGCCTAACTCCCATTCAATCCCACCCTTTATATATCTTTCAAACACTACCACTCCTGAATCATTTCTCTGAATCTATTGAGACCACTCACATGTGTACAGTTATTCAGGTTTGTGTTTGCAGAATTGAGACATTAGGTTATTGTAAACTCTTTGCGTCAGGCACTGGGACTTGCTATGTATCTGCTGTACCTGGCACATTTTAGATGTTGCTGCAATATAAATAATAATTCACAACCAAAACTAATTTCATTTAACGTTAGTTAAGGTTGCTCTCATAAGGAAATTTGAAGTAAAAGATTTAAAAGAACATAACATAAGAACATAAGAAAGGCCGTACCGGGTCAGACCAAAGGTCCATCTAGCCCAGTATCTGTCTACCGACAGTGGCCAATGCCAGGTGCCCCTGAGGGAGCGAACCTAACAGGCAATGATCAGTGATCACTCTCCTGCCATCCATCTCCATCCTCTGACGAACAGAGGCTAGGGACACCATTCTTACCCATCCTGGCTAATAGCCATTTATGGACTTAGCCACCATGAATTTATCCAGTCCCCTTTTAAACATTGTTATAGTCCTAGCCTTCACAACCTCCTCAGGTAAGGAGTTCCACAAGTTGACTGTGCGCTGAGTGAAGAAGAACTTCCTTTTATTTGTTTTAAACCTGCTGCCTATTAATTTCATTTGGTGACCCCTAGTTCTTGTATTATGGGAATAAGTAAATAACTTTTCCTTATCCACTTTCTCAACATCACTCATGATTTTATATACCTCTATCATGTCCCCCCTTAGTCTTCTCTTTTCCAAACTGAAGAGTCCTAGCCTCTTTAATCTTTCCTCATATGGGACCCTCTCTAAACCCCTAATCATTCTAGTTGCTCTTTTCTGAACCTTTTCTAGTGCTAGAATATCTTTTTTGAGGTGAGGAGACCACATCTGTACACAGTATTCGAGATGTGGGCGTACCATGGATTTATATAAGGGCAATAATATATTCTCAGTCTTATTCTCTATCCCCTTTTTAATGATTCCTAACATCCTGTTTGCTTTTTTGACCGCCTCTGCACACTGCGTGGACATCTTCAGAGAACTATCCACGATAACTCCAAGATCTTTTTCCTGACTCGTTGTAGCTAAATTAGCCCCCATCATGTTGTATGTATAGTTGGGGTTATTTTTTCCAATGTGCATTACTTTACATTTATCCACATTAAATTTCATTTGCCATTTTGTTGCCCAATCACTTAATTTTGTGAGATCTTTTTGAAGTTCTTCACAATCTGCTTTGGTCTTAACTATCTTGAGTAGTTTAGACACATCTGCAAACTTTGCCACCTCACTGTTTACCCCTTTCTCCAGATCATTTATGAATAAATTGAATAGGATTGGTCCTAGGACTGACCCTTGGGGAACACCACTAGTTACCCCTCTCCATTCTGAGAATTTACCATTAATTCCTACCCTTTGTTCCCTGTCCTTTAACCAGTTCTCAATCCATGAAAGGACCTTTCCTTTTATCCCATGACAGCTTAATTTACATAAGAGCCTTTGGTGAGGGACCTTGTCAAAGGCTTTCTGGAAATCTAAGTACACTATGTCCACCGGATCCCCTTGTCCACATGTTTGTTGACCCCTTCAAAGAACTCTAATAGATTAGTAAGACACGATTTCCCTTTACAGAAACCATGTTGACTATTGCTCAAGAGTTTATGTTTTTCTATGTGTCTGACAATTTTATTCTTTACTATTGTTTCAACTAATTTGCCCGGTACCGACGTTAGACTTACCGGTCTGTAATTTCCGGGATCACCCCTAGAGCCCTTTTTAAATATTGGCGTTACATTAGCTAACTTCCAGTCATTGGGTACCGAAGCCGATTTAAAGGACAGGTTACAAACCTTAGTTAATAGTTCCGCAACTTCACATTTGAGTTCTTTCAGAACTCTTGGGTGAATGCCATCTGGTCCCGGTGACTTGTTAATGTTGAGTTTCAACATTTCAAAGTTTTAAAGTTTCAAAGTCAAGCACTCTCATGTTAGGAAATGCCAGAATGAAGTTTGCCCATGAAATCTTAATTCAGCCCCACATGCATTATGTTGTACTGTACCTCTTGTTGACATGGATACCAGAGAGTTAAAGTGAATAGACCATGTCCCTCCATCCAAAGTACTGGCTTGGTTTTGCTTCTGAAATATCAGTCATTACATATGTTTGGATGATAGTCAGAATACTTTAACATGCAAACTCTGCCTGCAGGTATTCCTGCACATTGTCTATTAACGCAAAGGAGACATTAGTGCATATGTCTTAGGGCAGAATTTGGCTTCCAGAATTCCTCTTTGTTCTGCACCTTTAAATAGCAGAACACACAAATTCTCAGACGCGAAATAGAATTCTTAAGACAACTGCCCATACTCCTAATCTTCAACATTAAGTTTATATACTTTCCCAATAAATTGTCTGTAAAGATATGTGAGCAGTTGTTGAATTAGGCCAAGAAGCTATGTCTCAAAATAATCTTTTGTAAAATGAGAAATGGTTTATTGTAATCTAAAAATATATCTACTACACTTATATTAAATTTTAAGTCATATTATATAGAGCTCTGGGTAAGAACATGAGGCTAACTGCAATTGTATAATTTTAATATTAATATAAATTGGCTGTATTCCCTTCTGAGTTACATCAGTGTAAATCCAAAATAAAACCATGGAATTTATTTTAGTCCAGATTTACTCCTACTGTATTGAAAGCAGAATCTGGCGTAATTCATTGTAAAAATGCAAAGTATATGGCAAGCCTATTTTAATGAATGTGAAAAGAGGATATTATTTGTGACTGTAAAATGTCATTAGAGCAAAAGTGCCTTGGAACCTGAATTTTTCTATTTATCAACATAATATAATATAATATAATTAATATAATATAATATAAATTTCTTCAGAGATAGTCACTGTTAACTGATAACTTCTATCTACATGGAGGGAAGATCTTCCTTGGAGTGGAAAGACTGCTAGCACGGTCATATACCTCTCTTATTCATAGGATTTCAGTTCTGAAATTATTTACAGTGGTTTTGAGATATGCCCAATCAGCCACAAGGATATATATATAAATATATAATTTAATTTAAGCCACCCATGGGACCAAGACTCCAAAAGAGAAAACTGATGCTTTAGCCACATAACTGCTCATATCCTTTCCATTATCTAGGTTTTTTTTTTCATAAATAACTTCCTTAGCTTTCTTTTATTTAGGCTTCTAATTGAATCACTACTTACACAATACTGTTCAAATGAAATGAAAGGTCCCTAACAAATAAACCAGAGTTCATTTGTTTGTAAGGCTCACTCTCAACAGAATATGAAGGAAATATGTCTAATTTCAAGTATTTTTCACCTCGAGAAATATGTTCAAACAATTTCATCATGCCTGAATATTTGTTTTTTGATTGATTGATTTATATTTACTTATAAAGCTGAAAACTTGCATTCTCTCTCTCTCTCTCTCTCTCTCTCTCTTTCTCTCTCTTTTACAAGATATGAGCTTGTTTTGTTAATTTTAGGGCATCAGTTTTCAGAGCTAAATTTCCCATAAATCTACTTTGTTTATCTTTGCTTGGATTTCATCCAAATTGTACTAATTCAACCATCAAGTATGTTAAAATAATCTCAGACTTGGAGATTGTCCACATAATTACCTGCGGTGCTCTCATTCTAACCGGAAAAACTAGCTTCAGATTTCTACTACAGTGGATTATCTTTAGGGTATTAAGAGTTTGGATGGCCCTTTCAAATTATAATTCTATGACTGTGTTGTATTGACACTTTGAAATACTTGTTCTGTTTTCCTTTTCCTGCTGAAGATGTTTAGGCAAAAATAACTGATCAAAATATAGCCATTTCAAGTAAGACTGGCTAGGAAACAAAACATTTGTGATGAAATTCAAGGCTTTAACATTTGTTTTCCTTCCACACACACCAGAATGAAGCTGAGAGCTTTTCAGAGCAAGAGTCCCTGCCCCAGAATAGCTAATAACCTGAATACATAGCTGGGATAGAGGAGACCCTGGTTTAAGTTTCTACTCTGCCTAATTGGGTGAGGGCCCTACAGGGGCGGCTCTAGACACCAGCGTGCCAAGCAGGCGCTTGGGGCGGCCGTTTCCCGGGGGGGCGGCATTTGGCTCCGGTGGAGCTCCCGCCGGCATGCCTGCGGCAGGTCCACCGGAGCCCGGGATGAGCGGACCTGCCGCAGGCATGACTGCGGCGGGTCCCGTCTTCCCGCGGCTCCGGTTGAGCTCCCGCAGGCATGACTGCGGCAGGTCCGCTCGTCCCGGGCTCCGGTGGACCTGCCGCAGGAGCTCAACCGGAGCCGCGGGAAGAGGGGACCCGCCGCGGGACCGGGGAAGGGCGGCGCAGCGCTCCGCGCTGCTTGGGGCAGCCCGATTTCTAGAGCCGCCCCTGGTGCCCTAATCACCAGAATATAGAGCCAGTCTCTCAATCTCTCCTGTTGGAATTGTTCTACTGTGTATAACAGGGATTGGCCAGGGAAAGCCGCTGGTGGGCCCAGACAGTTTGTTTACCTGTGGAGCTGTGATTGGCCAAACCTGCCGACGTGGCAGGTAAACAAACTGGCCCGGCCCGTGCCAGAGGTCGCCGACTCCTGAAATATTCATTGGGCCAGAAAAAAAAGACTGAATCTATTGCCTGGTGATAAGGCCCTGCCTGAATCAGACAGAGAAAGGACTTGACTATATTTTTCCCATATCCCAGTTGTATGGCTTAACCCCCACCCCTCCACACCCCACTCCCACCTCCAACCTCCTTTCCCCCCCAGAAATCTATCCTGGACTTGAGAAACGTTCCAGCTGGAAGTTTTGTCAAAACTGATCCAGCTCCATGAAAAGTTTCAGTTTTGATTATTTGGAATTTTCAGATGAAAAACTGTTTTACTGAAAAATTTCCAACCAGCTCTGCTTTCAACATACCACAATGTTCAGTATAGTTAAATGCCAACAGCTTAAATGAATTCTCTTACATAACTATGGTACTTTAACATTTTGCCAGCAGAAAGTTGAGGTACGGAGGAGTAGATGCTGGGGAAGGAACAAGAATGGGAAAGAGGATGGGATGAAAGGATAGTGTTTTAGATCCAATGCCACTGAAGTCAAACAAATTCATTAGGGATTAGGTCCACTGTCACACTATTTTTCTTATTTATTATGTGTCACAGGGTGGCTGGCCCCAGTAAATTAAGTTTGTCCACCTTCCCTTTGTCAGAGCAAGTTCTCCCATTTAGCCAGTTAAGAAGGCAGGGCAGTACCTAGGGCTAAAAAGAATCAGGGAGAGAGCTTGTGAGAGGGAGTCTCAAGGAGTCAGAACACACTGGTTTAGTTAGGAAGGGCAGGTGAGAACTGACAGAGACCAGGAAACTAGAGGAGTCCTGAAAAGTTCCAAAGGTGGTTCCTGGGAGAAGGCTGAAGGCAGAAGAACAGCAAGAGGGGTTTGCTGGCTGGTGCTCTCAAGCCAGGGAGAGATAGGGTGACCAGATGTCCCGATTTTATAGGGACAGTCCCGATTTTGGGGTCTTTTTTTAATATAGGTTCCTATTACCTCCCAACCCTTGTCCCGATTTTTCACATTTGCAGTCTGGTCACCCTAGGGAGAGGGGCCTGGAAAGGGCTGAAGGTATGAGGAGCACATAGGACATTCTGTGGTCATATGTATCAATGGAAGCAGAACTATGAATACTGCTAACTTAAACATCAAATTTAGATGTTTAAGTTAGGCATACTTAGTTTACAGGCTGTTGGACTCAATCATCAACTGGGGGAAAAATAATGGCCTACTGGCTCTGAGCTGCAGAGCAGAAGCCAAGGGTGAGGGGTGGCTGAAGGAAGGGGAGCAGCAGCAGATGTGACATGCTGATTATTCCAGGGTCAGAGAGATGGACCCAAAGAAACAGTGAGAGGCCCATGATGAATGAGGGATGCTCTTCTGGCAAGGATGCTCTCAGCAGAGAGGCTTTGGGGTTTCTTGATGGGAACAGCAGGGTTGCCTTCCAGTTGGAAGGGATGGGGTGGCTGCCCTGATACAAGGACAGCAGAGGACAGGCAGACTGTCCAGTCATGGTCGAAAGTGCTGGTGTACAGTATGTGGGGTGTTAAGAGATGAGAGTCTTGGGTTTTAATGACTGCTTGGACTGGTGTGAGAAATAGTTTGTCTACTTGGAACTTTTGTTATGGCCTGTTTGGTCTATGTTGAAATAAACCAGCCCCAAAGAGGGGTTTTGAGTTTTGAGACAAGAAAGCCTGAAGTGAAATTATTGTCTCACCTGACAGGGGAAACTGAGACCGCATGCCTGTTATGTTGTGGCTTGCTGCAGAGGGGCTCTCCAATTAGACCTACCCTATGACAATATGAAACTGTGAATTAGGGCCAAGTTTTCAAAACCAGCTTTTAAACATATTCCTAAAAATCAGCTAGTTAGATATTGAGATCCTGTTTGTATGAAATTCAGCCCAGTCTGAGCCCAGTGTAATCCTTCAGTACCACTTAATGCTCATCCATGCAAATTATTTTATTTGCACCAATGATCTTGAAAATGTGGGAACCAACAAGTACATTCTGTGGGCATATGTATCAATGGAAGCAGAACTATGAATACTGCTGGGGAAAGCTGTTACAGGCTGTTGGACTCAATCATCAACTGGGGGAAAAATAATGGCCACCTCCAGATCAATTCATAGCCTTTGTTTCAAGGCTCTGCTTATTGTTTAATACAAAAAAAAGGGAAACATAGTGTTGATCTTGTCTCATGTATTGTTTTAACTTGCTATAAATAGAATGACACTACTGGGTTATAATATTGACAGGGGTGTAGCTCTTATTAGGTTTCATTATTCACAGACTACAATGGAGTGAAAACATAAGGTAACAGTCCCATTCCCAACATCAGTTGTGGACTCCCTGGCCTCTGGCAGGTTAGTGGTCAGGGTCTCCACCCAGCCTAGGGATGTCCGCAGGGCCTCCTGTCCCCCTGAAGTTCTCTTCTGCATTGCCTGCAACCTGGAGTTGCAGTTACAGGACAGTGTTCTTCCAGCCCACGCCCCCATCCCATGGAGCTGGGGCTCTCATCTCTATAACGTAGCTGGTTGTCATTGCACACAATATGACATTGCCCTCCTGGGTCAGATGATTCCCAGCAACTGCTTTCTGAGCTCCCTCTGCAACAGTTCTGGGGGCTCCCCAAGCCCTCTGCCACTGGAAAGGGGCAGAATGCTCCATTACAATTCCATATTAGGAGCTGGGATTGCTGCGGCTACAGTATTGCCAGCTGAATTATCTGCTGTGCGCAATGGAAACATGGAATTTCTGTTGCATTTAGGACCTTGCATGCTAGCCCAGGTTCAAGGCAGATGTCTGTTAGGCCATGCATATAGTTCCATTGATTTCAACAGATCTTCTTATGTGACTAAAGACTGATGGAATGGGTCTACTTTGGGCCTACCTTTGGAACCAGAAGGCCTAGAAACATTAAAGCTAGAAAATGCATAAACTTGAAAACAATTTTTATGGAACCATCAGATGCTGAGAACAGCTGATGTAGAATATTAACTGTGCAGAGGAATGAAGTTTCCATGCTGCAGGCTGAATGAGATCGAGACTGAAATTTGTTGAGAATATAATGATTATTATAATTATTTATTGGTCTTTGTCTCTGTGCTTTATTTTGTTCTATGACATGTGACAAGAGACACAAAACCATAATTGTCAGAAATGTACAAATCTAGTTACTGCACGGTACATTGCAAAGAAAGGATGCACACATAATAATTCTGACACATGTCTAGGTTCAAATGATAAATTGGCTATGAAAGCAAAGATGTGAATTCAGTGAGCTGTGAAGATGTGTGTCTGTCTATAAATTTATTATGTATACCATTAAGCAGATAGTAGTTTGAGCAAATGAATAATGTACTTGTAAATCAGATAACTGGATTATCTATCTTCACAAAAGAAATTTGAAATACCATGCAAAGAAATACATTATTTCACCCAAGCCATGGCCTATTTCAGTCAAAGAGTTTTAGTGTGAGACTAAAATAAACCACTGTGCATGCAAAGTGGTGATTGCATGCACAATATGTGCCTTTCTCTATTGTGCAAAAGCAAACTACTTGTTTTACATGCAAAGTTATTTGTTTTCACCCACAAATGCACATTTTGCACAACCAACCAACTGGTTGTGCAACTGAGATTTTGTTGAACAACTAACCTAGGGCCTTATCCAGAAAGTTTCTGAGCTTCTCTTGTCAGCTGCTCAATATCTTCAACTCCGAGTGATGTCACTGCTACTCAACAGCTCTCATGGGGCATGCACCATCTCAGAGGATCAGTCCCTAACTCTGTAATAATATATGTGAATACATGGCTTGCTCCTACATCTGTTGAAGTCAATGGGTCTGTTGCTATTGACCATATTGGATGAATGATGAGATCCATACTGTTTTGCATCCAGCATTAGCAATAATTACAGTACTTCTCAACAGAGGAAAGGATTGATGGACTAAATATACAAATTTGAAGAAGTGGAAAAACAAACAAACATGGTAGCCATCAGCGTGCCAAAGCACTTCTTTTTTTTACACAAAAAACTAAATAGGCCACATGTCTACATGGTATGATGATGAACTGAGCTGCTACTCATACTCTGACCAGAAAGGTGATGTGTCAGGAGAAGTTACTCCTAAGAAACTCTATGGGCAAGATTATGCCTTGAGGGCATAGCCCTGCATTAGCAAGGCTGGGGATACATATTTCAGAAGGAAGCACCAAGATTTATCCTGAAGGACACAGCCAGAATTCTTCCTGGGATCCTCGCGGCATTGCTTGTATGAGCAGCACTATATTTTTTCACTGGGTGCACAGTATACATTGACGTCTCCATCCTATAGCTAGCCATCTCTAATCATTAGTTTAGAAGGATGTACGATCATAGACTCATTCTTACTCTGCTCCTTTGGGGAAGCTAGTGCCACTGCCAATGCCAGCATGCTGCAGTGACTTTCCTCTCCAGCCGTATCGTGGTGAGTCCTTGGCCAAGAGATGGAGCACAGCATGGATGCACCTGGGGACAGAAATTAGGATACATAGGCAGTTTTCCAATTATTTAGTGCTTGTCTTTTCAACCTCACTTTCTTTTATTGCAGTTTTGTTGTGAGTCATCTGTAAGTATTGTAAATGTAATAGCATTTACACCAGCTGAAGATGCGGCCCATTCAATCTAGCAAATGTAGAAAACCTACATATACAATTATATTTAACTTCTTTGATTTAACTTGGATGAGCGTCTGCTACCAGGAAATGTCATGTTCAGTACAAGAGGGAAATCCTGTGTGATGATTAGCTGGAAATATTGTTGTGATGAGCTCTTTATCCTTAATATCCTCAGATTTCACAACAGATTGAATTTGCATCCTGATCAGCTGCAAATGAAATCAGTTAAACCTATTGCTCTCCGCTGATAAGCCAAATAGCATGGGCAAATCTTGGCTTTATTTATTGGCTGATCAATAGTTTGCATTTTGCTTCTGCTCAGAGGAACATCAAAGTAAATTGCATTGCACATGCCTGAAGCCCACCATAAGAAATCCTACAGGCAGCAGTTAATCCTTAGAATGTATGTAATTAAGCTGAGCTGCATATCAATATTTTATTTCAGGGAATATCAAGAAATATTTTCCCCTGGGGCAAATAAATCAATATTTACCTTTGAGGATAATAAATCTTGATGTTCATCTCAACACTATGTAATATCGAACTCAGGGGCTGGCAACCTCTGGCACGTGGCTTACCAGGGTAAGCACCCTCGTGGGCCGGGCTAGTTTGTTTACCTGCCGCATCAGCAGGTTCAGCCGATCGCGGCTCCCACTGGCCGCTGTTCACCGTCCCAGGCCAATGGGGGCGGTGGGAAGCAGCACAGGCAGAGCGATGTGCTGGCCACCGCTTCCCACCACCCTCATTGTCCTGCTGTAATGTCTCCCGTATAGCCACTCTATGCCGATGGGGGAGAGCTCTCCTGCCAGCATAATTAAACCACCCCCAATGAGTGGCATTAGCTATGTTGCCAGGATACACTTTCTCACTAACATAGTGCTGTACACACCAGCACTTTTGTCGGTGGCACTTATGTCTCTCAGAGATGTGATTTTTCACACCTCTGACTGACAAAAGTTTTACTGACAAAAGTGCCAGTGGAGACAAAGCCTTACTCACACTAGTAGACTAGTGGAGTTAATCTGAAAGGGTTGCAAAATTGGGCCCTCTGTCCATCAGTTGTGATATCTGTGAAAATAACCTTGTCAGTCGCAAGAAATAGATAACAGAGAGAGTGTGGTCTTATTATCACCAGAAGTCCTAATTTAAAATTTTCAAATTTAGATGTTTAAGTTAGGCATACTTAGTCAAACCATATGTAGGTCCACCCGCCCACACACACACACCTAGAAAAAAGTGGCCTGATTTTCAAAGATCCTGTGAACACTCATCTCACATTAACAGAAGTGGGAAATAATGGGTGCTTCCTTAGCACCTTTTATAATCAAGCCATTTTTAGTTAGGTGCCTAAAGGAAAGACTCAAGTGCCTAAAGTTAGGTACCTAAAGCTTGAGAATCTGGGCCTTGAAGGGATATTTTCAGATAGTAGCCTATGCCTTTGACAGATGCCTCAGATAGCGGGGGGCTGGGTTTGATGACCCAGGAGCCCTACATTCCTAGTTCCTGCGATTGTGCATTTAGGGCAGACTTTCAGGTAACAAATTGGCATGACTCCATTGACTTCAATGGAGCCATAACAATTTACACCAGCTCAGGATCTATTCCCAAAGGTACAATTTACACACACACACACGATTTGTGTATACAAAGAGAGTACATGCACACACACGCTCACCAAGTTTATTTAATGAACTTCATCTTTCTCCTCCCTTATAGATGAGGGAACTGTAATGTAATGAAAGCACAGGAAAAGAAACCTGGGAATAAGGAAATAAATACAAAACACATTTGCTGAATAGATCCTTCTGTTGCTCCACTACCCAGTCTAATGATGGATGCTATTGTGTACTTGAAAACATTGGGTGGGAATTAAAAAAATATATGTTTTACACAAATTCTCATAGAACACACAAAAAATCCATGAGATTTTTTGTTTGGTTGTTTTTTTTGAGGGGTGGGGATGGGGTGGGGAAATGTCTTCATATTGCAGTGAGAAATCTAGAAACTCTTTCAGCATTTAGAAATTCTTCATTTTAATTGTGCATTTTGGAATGTGATATTTCTGGTAAGACCAGTAAAGAAGAAGAGTGCATCAGAAAGTATTCTTGCTGTTCAGCTGAGTTGATTAAGCAAGGAAAAATGTGTTTACCTATAACTTCAGCAACCTCAAAACCAAGGGAAAAAACTCCTTTGAATATTTGCCTTAATTTATTGGTTTATTATTATTATGTAGGAAAATAACAATACATGATAATCACCTTATAAAAAAGTGTGCTCTTCTTCAGAAGAGAGTTTCATAGTGCCAGTCTTCTGTGCTGTCAGCTGTTTTAACTGTAATCCTCATCATTAAGCATCTCTCCTGTAATTAAGTAGCTTCTCCAAACAGCTTGAAAATTAATAAACCAATATTTCTCAAATTATTTGCACCTAAAACCTTTTAGATTCCAAGCAATTTCAGAAAGATAAAATGGTCATTTCCTAGATAAAATATGGCTTAATAGTGGAGTAGGGCTGATATTGTATCACATATTGTTCAGAAATTTCATGAGGGCAAGGATAGGATTGGGAACCCAGGTAGAAAATTAGATTGATGTGTTGTCCTCGATATACTGGCATTTTCATTTCTGAAGCCTACCGAGTCCAAAACAAAACCATTTTTTATAGTTGTTCAAAATCCCAAGAGAAATGAGTTCAGGTGGTCTCAGCCCAGTTTCTCATGTACAAGAGGACACATCAAAAAGCTGTCTTGGGTTGATAGTAATTCATCACTCTCAGCCGTGAAAAGCCATGGGATTATGAGCATAAAAAAAAAAGTACTGCTAACAGCATTTTTTCCACCAGATAGATCTCGCTAGCCTATGTTACATGAATATATGAGCAGACCTAGCTACAGAGGAAATGAAGACCATGTCTCTGTGATTATCAGGCACTGTTCTTAATTGACCTTCCTTCCTCTATTCCTTGCCTGTGACAGAACCTCAATATAATGAAACAAAATCTCAAAAGGACTGGAAACTGGAGAGCAAGAACACAAACAATAGAAACTATAATTTCCAAAAGGTCAGATATTGAAAAAATATAAATCATTGAAGAACACAGATGAAATTTTAAAAGTGTAATCAAGCAGCATGTTCCTATGTATTTTGTAGCTCTTTCCATTTCTTAAAACAGCCTCAGGAAATTTTGGGCCCTTGAGAATGTTGCATCCTCAATAAGCCTTTTCCCTCTGGTTTATCTGGGAAGACAGAAAGGAGATTATTGATTTGATTATGTTCAAGTTAAAAGATTTTTCTGAGGAACATCTATATTAAGAACAGTGTTCAGTTTTCAGCAGTGTCAGAAATACACTTCTGGAGATGCGGCAATGTCACACCAAGATGTGCAAAACTGTTTGCAGTGGCTGTTTTTTATCCCTACTGTTCCCTCAGTCCTCCAAGAGTAAGCACAATTCATGTAGCTCTGTTGGAAGGCGTGGGTTTCATCAGCACACTGACCAGAGTGAGAAAGTCGAGATTTCCCAAAGCTGTGGGCCAAAACAACAGGGCACAACCAAACTTATTAAAAGCCTTCATTACAATGATTGCTGTGGGCTTTTGTAATAGGGTGCCTGCTTATTAGGTGAGATTTGTGAGCAGCATCTTACAGATATAATTACAGCTGGGAACTTCTAACTTACACCACTGTTTCAGGATCCCTTCATTTTGGGCACACAAGATATAAGCATAGGTGTAAGCATCCTACAGAGATAAGGTAGGATGGGGAGGAGGTGAGATAAAGAGGAAGAAGACTGACCCAGATCCTTAAAAGTACTTTAGCACCTAACTCCCATAGAAGTTACATGCCAAAGTCCTTTAAGCACGAATATATGTTCCATTCAACTGACAATGTCATAATCAATGTAGGGGGTGCAACAATGACTTCCCATTAACTAACACAGAAATAGAGAGATGATTTTAACAGCAATTCATTATAGTATCTGCCTGAGAAGAATGAGCTCAACTAATAATGAAACAATGAATGTTTTTTACAGAGACAGAACACTGCAGCCAACCCTTGAAAGTACTTATTCTGACAGCATGTGATGTTTAGAAACAGCACAATATAATCTTTGAAAGTATTTGAATATGTGTAAAATGAAGCAATTAATATCTGGTTCACTAAACATACTTTTCAATAACCAGGATGCAGGCAGTCTTTCTAAATCATATATTTGAATTAAAAATTCAGGGTTGCTCAGTAGCTTATCAGCAACTAGGCTATTTCCCCTGTAGATAGGAAAGAAATTCTCAGACTTATTTTGCAAATAGATCTTGAGAGAAAAGTAATTTTCACCCAAAAGCACAGAAGACGGGGTAAGTAATAATTCTAATAAATTCACAGTATCAGGTATACACCTCTCATGGCAATATCCATTGAGAGGAAACCTGCACATGCCAGTGTCACACTGTCTGGAGAGACTCATGACCATGCATGTGTATCTCAGGGCAGATTGACAAAGGCAGGGCAGTCACCCCAAACTGGTGCTATGTTCTATAATTAGATTTCACCAACCCAGTAACAAATGTGAACTCCTGGATCACTGTAACCATCTCACCATGGAGTCACAGATAGTCCCCTTGGACTCTCCACTCTATCTTGCAACCCATACAAGCTAGAATTAGTGATAAATGGTCACTTACACCAAAAATCACAAAATATTCAGGTTGTTTCCAGTCCCAAGATACCTTTCACTTGCCCCAGACCAATTGATATCCTATATCTTATCCAAAGACAATACCTGTAGCCAATCCTGTAATTATCTAAAGATTTTTTAACTAGGAAAAAGCAATTAGAGTTATTGAGAGGTTAAAGCAGGTAAAATATAAGAACAGGTGAGTCACAATCTAAAATTTCAAAAGGTAGCAGAGATGTAGTAATCTGCCAGTTTCCCAAAAGTATTTTAGGGCTACTCAGAGTAACTCTGGGGATCTCAATCTTCTTGTTCAGTTATTCTGCCCTGTTAGAATCAAGCAGTCGAGAGATAAATAATTATTTCTTGAGTTGATATTATAGCTTTTTCTCACAGAACCCAAGCTGACAGCAACAGTTCCCACGCAGGTCCCTTCTTCATGGAGGGAGAGGGAAGAACACTCTTAACAAAGTCTTTTATCCTTGATCTTGCACACTGGCTCATTTTCGTTTAATAAGCAGGATTTAACATCTTATTGTAAGAGACCATCATTTGCCTTACACAAGATTTCTTTCTTGTTTGATGGGTTATTTAGTTATAGGGATATATACAATGCAAATGTTTGCTGTTACATTATAACAATACATGTAGCATCCTACAAGCATTTTATAAATCACTAAACACCTTCATATCAACTTAACATCTAATATTTATTTTGGTAATGCTAACACACACGTAAGCAAGACTGGCTTTCAGCTATGCATTTGTAAGTGTTCAGTGAGGCCTGGGGCCTTGTCATGGTCTACTCAGTTTCCCAAAGGATTAGGTATCCCGAGTCAATGTGATCCAAAGAACAAGACCTGGCTTTTTTTATATTCCAATGCATTTGACTATAGCCTTTTTTTGGATACTATGTTACCATGTTATGTTTTTTTCTTTTTGTAACCCTTTTAGACTAATATTTTTGTATTGTTTTGATAGTTAACAATAACTCCCAATCATATCCTTCTTTCTTTCTTTCTTTCTTTCTTTCTTTCTTTCTTATTTAAGGCTATTTACTATTATTATTACTAATACAAAAGGACTAAAATGGTGAGAATATTTCGCAAAAAAAATTGCAACCAATTGTGAAGAAAAGATTGTGTGTGCACGACATGTGCACACACACACACACGCACACAAAGTATGACATTTTTGAAAAAATTTACCCTATTCTAGATATTAACCCTTATCTTTTGTCCTACCCAGCCCCTTACACAATTTCTCTCTTTTAACTCTGGTTGTACAGCCATTGTCCTAGTTATCCCTTGAACTTCCAGTGACACAACCTCCCTTACTCTCTGATTCAACCCCCTACTCACACACTGAGTAGTCAGATGCCCAAGGTATGAAAGCAGTTACCAAATTCAGGATAGTTTATCCAGATGGCAATTCACAATTTAGTTACTGACGGAACATAAGAATGGCCATATTGTGCCACACCAATGGTCCATGTAGCCCAGGTCCATCTATCTTCTGACAGTGGCTGGTGCTAGATGCTTCAGAGGAGTGAACAGAACAGGGCAATTTATCCAGTGATCCATCCCCTGTTGTCCAGTCCAAGCCCTTAGTTGTCATAGGTTTAGGGACACCCAGAGCATGAGGTTATGTCCCTGGTCATCTTGGTTAATAGCCATTGATGGACCTATCCTCAATGAACCTTTTAACCCAGTTATACTTTTGGCCTTCACAATATGCCCTGTCCAAATGGATGGCTACTGCTACCAAGCTGGGTGTCTCTCCACCCAAACTCAAGGGCCTTTTAATTTTCACTTTCACCGCAGTCAGAAAGGGCCTGCTTCTGCTCTCAGTGGAATCAACAGCACAATGTTCATTATGAGTCTTGCCAAATCTCACAGTTTTATCATGGGTTTAGCAGTATTCTGTGTTTTTCCATTAAAGTTCTCCTGGAGTACTGCCAAAGCTCAGCTTTGCTTTTTTAAAGAAAGATAAGTTTTTATCCCTCATTGTTGCAGAGAAAAGCTTCAAAACACAACCTGAAAGTGTGAAAACCAGAAAATAAATAAAAATAAATATTCATTTTTAAATCTCATGATTCTGAGGGACCTGACTCATGATTTTTGAATGCTTGGGGTTGATAAAACTTCCTTAAGTGTAGTGGAAGATGGAGCAGGCTTCCAGAAAAGAGGAAACTTGGATAATATGGGGAATCGGAGTACCGGAGAAAATAAAAAGAAAGAAAAAAAATGAAGGGGCCTTCCTAAGGCCTTGCATTATTTTAGGCTGTGATTCTATCAAGGGATCTACATTGACAGACCATGATATTCATACAGAGATACATTGACTTCAAAGAGTCTTTGTGTAGGTATAAGGAAACACTTACGTGGATCACTTTGCAGCACTGGGGCCTAAAACTATACAAGTAAAAATACACATTTAAAATAAGACGATCATACCGGGGAGAGTATAAACAACTTAATATCTTTTTTTTTCTAGTGTTTTATTTATAAACCTTCCCACTACCAAGTCATGTACTTAGCAATAGGATAACTAGACAAATATGCGTGTTGGCAATTGTATTTAAAATAGTATAAATACTTAAAAACTTATAATTACAACACAGTTGTCTGTGATGTGTGATAGTGCAGTGATACAGTCAGGGTTCTGTCCTCACTCTGAACTCTTATATTCCATCAGCTTAGGTTAAAATCTTCCCCAAGGCACAAATTCCTTTCCTTGTCCTTAGATGGGTATTGCTGCCACCACCAAATGATTTAAACAAACGTTCAGGGAGGGGCCACTTGGAGCCCTATCCCCCCCCTTCCAAAATATCCCCCCAGGCCCCTTCGCCCCCTTTCCTGGCGAGGCTTCAGAATAATATACCAACCAATAAATTAACAAAGTGAGCACAGACCAAATCCCTAGTTTTTAGGACACTGCAAATCAATCAGGATCTCAAAAGAAGAATTTTACTTTTTAAAAAAGTAAAAGAATCACACCTGCAAAATCAGGATGGAAGATAACTTTACAGGGTAAATAAAAAAATTTAAAACACAGAGGATTCCCTTCTGATTCTGCTTCCCAGTTACAAAACAGGAATAAAATTACCTCTTAGCACAGGGAAATTTCACAAGCTAAAACAAAAGATAAACTAATGCATTTCCTGGCTTATTTACTATTTTTTGTAATCTTAGATGCTCATTTCTGGTATGTTTTTAGGAGAAGTTTTTTTACTGCCCTGGTCCCTCTCTCTGTCTGAGAGAGAACAAACAAAGAGAGCACAAACAAAACCTGCCCCCCACCCCCCCGCAGATTTGAAAGCATCTTCTTTTCCCATTGGTCCTTCTGGTCAGGTGCCAACTAGGTTAATTGAACTGATTAACCCCTTACAGGTAAGGGCATTCTGTACCTCTGGCCAGCAGGGATTTTATATTACTGCATACATAAGGGTTGTTACCCTTTCCTTTATATTTATGACAGATGACGTGTCTGGACCATAATTATGCCCCAGTCACAGACAAATCATTAGTTCCCAGTAACAGAATCTTAGAAATGTAGGACTAGAAGGGACCTCAATAAGTTACCTACTCTAGTCCCCTCTACTGAGGGAGGACTAAGTATTATCTAGACCATCCCTAACAGGTGTTTGTCTAACCTGCTCTTAAAAACTGCCCATGATGAAGTCTCCACAATCCCCCTAAATAATTTGTTCCAATGCTTAACTTTCTTATAGTCAGGAAGTTTTTTGTCTAACCTAAAACTCCCTTGCTGTAATTTATGATCATAACTTCTAGTCCGGTTTTAATTTATCACCCTCCTCTTTTAACAACATTTTACATACTGTTACCATGTCCATTCTCGTTTTTTCTCTTCTCCAGACTAAATAAACCAATCTTTCCTCATAGGTCATGTTTTCTAGATGTTTATTCATTTTATTTCTGTTCTCTGGATGTTTTCCACATTTGTCCACATCTTTCCTGAAGTGCGGGACCTGGAACTGGACACAAGTCTCCAGTTGAGGCCTTGTTAGTGCTGAGTAGAGCGGAAGAATCATTTCTTCTGCCTTGCTTATAATATTCCTGTTATACATCTCAGATTTTTTTTGCAAGAGTATTACATTGTTGACCCATATTTAGTTTGTGATCTACTATAACCTTCTGATCCTTTTCTGCAGTATTCCTTCCTAGACAGTCATTTCTCATTTTGTATTTGTGCAATTGATTGTTTCTTCCTAAGTATAGTACTTTGCAACATACCTTATTGAATTTAATCCTATTTAATTCAGGCCATTTCTTCCATTTCTCAGGATCATTTTTAATTCTAATCTTGTCCTTTAAAGCAATTGAAATCCCTTCCAGCTTGGTATTATCAGCAAACTTTATAAATGCACTCTCTATGCCATTATCCACATAATTTATAAAGATATAAAGATAGAACTGGACCCAGCACAGATCCCTGCAGGATCCCACTCAATATTTCCTTACAGATCAATTATGAACCATTGATAACTACTCTGAGTGTGGTTTTCAGACAGTTGTGCACTCACCTTATAGTTCACCTTATAGTAGACTATACTTCTCTTGTTTGTTTTTGAGAAGCTCATCTGAGACAGTATCAAAAGCCTTAATAAAGTTGAGATATATGACATCTACCTCTTTCCTCCTATCCTCAAGGCTTCTTAACCTGTCAAAGAAAGATATTAGGTTGTCTTGACATGATATGTTTTGACAAAACCATGTTGACTGTTACTTTTTACCTTATTTTATTTTAGGTGCTTACAAATGGATTTTTGAATTATTTGCTCCATTATCCTTCTGGGTAATGACGTTAAGTTGACTGGTCTGTAATTACCTGGGTTGTCCTTTCCCCCCTTTTTACAGATAGGTAATATGTTTTCCCTTTTCTAGTCCTCTGGGATCTCTCCTGTCCTCCACAAGTTCTCAAAGATAATCGCTAATAGCTCAGAGATCTCTTCAGCCAGTTCCTTAACTATTCTAGATGTATTTTAACATCTGACTTGAAGACATTTAACTTGTCTAAGTAATTCTTAATTTGTTCTTTTCCTACATTAGCCTCAGATTGTATGCCATTTACACTGATATTCACTATGTCAGTCATTCAATCACTGCTAACTTTTTTTTGTGAAAACCAAAACAAAAGAGGCATTTAATACTCCAGCCATTGTTTCATTTTCTGTCATTATCTTTCCCGCCCCAGTTAGTAATGGCCCTACCCTGTCTCTCATATTCCTCTTGCTTCTAATGTATTTGTAAAATGTCTTCTTGTTACCCTTGATATCCCTAGCAAGTTTAACCTCATTTTGTCCTTTCTAATTTTGTCCCTTCATGGTTATTATATATATATTATATTCTCTCTCTCTCTCTCTCTCTCTCTCTCTCTCTCTGTGTTTGTGTATGTGTGAGACAGAGAGACAGATTGAGAAAGAGAGGGAGAGAGACCCTTCTGCCAGATGGAGTAGGCAGCAACCAGGGCCAAGTTCAATATCTAGGGGTTCTTTTTCAACAATACAATACAGAACTGGCTCGAGCCCCGACCCAGGAACCTGGGAAAATTGCACACTACCCCTGGTGCCTCTCAGAGGCAATACTTCCCCACTCACAAGCACAGAGTCTGAGTTCAGAAAAGAAACGTTTAATGAAAGGAGAGGTCACCCAATGTTAATTAGGGAAAATTCAGCAAGCAGAATTCATAAACATAAAACTGTGAGCAGGACACCCACCTCCAGAATGCGTGGGGCAGAGTCTTCTGCCTTATGTTCTTGAGTTCTACAACCAAAAGTTCCTTTTCTGTACCCATCTCTGCCTCTCACCACACCCCACTCAGAGAGGACCCAGGGTTCAGGGCTCCATCAGTGTGAGTTCACCTCTCACCAGGGGAAGAACACACCTTGCTTGTGCCACCATCTGAACACTTGCTCTTGCTGGCCGCCCTGCCAGCCATGGTTCCTTTCTATTGGCTGCCCCGTCAGACATGGTTCATCTCTGGTGACCTCACCGCCCTGTCTGCTGCTGTTCCTGGTCACCCTGCCAGCTATTCCTGCCAGCTGACTGATTGCCACTTTGACCAGCCACCTGCCTCTCTGCTCTAACCTCTGTAGGTCAGTCTCTTAGTAATTTTTAGCTCTCAGCAGTCTGGGCAGAAATCCTGCCCCATAACAAGTGATTTCAGCTCTTATTGAGTACCTGAAATAAGAAAAGGCTCCTAATGAAGCCTATTTAGCTCTATCTTTGAATAGTGGGGAGGAACAGGTTAAACTGGACTGGGTATTCTTAGGGAGAGTCTATGCCTCCTGGCTGGGACACCAGGTCTGGCATTTGAGACCCTGGCTTAATGAGGTCCTTTCAACTCAGGGTGACCTCCTCATTAGGGACATATTAAACACAGTTCTGCCCCACTTTATTCATACAATAAAGACAACAAAATTGACAACAACATTTCACTACCCCTGCATTCAGTACTAATGTGATTTGTAACCCAGCACCAGCCAAAGTTGACCACTTTGAGTAACACAGCTCTGTCTGCTGTATATCTTGGCAGAGTAGGTGTGTTCCTGTAAGTACAGTTTGCTCTTGAAGTCTCTCCCTGTCCCCAACTAGCTGTCTGAGGAGAGTTCATTCAGACACTGATTTTATATATATATAAATATGTGCGAATTTATCCTTTGTAATTTGACCTTGTTTCCACTTCTTTTGAGTTTCAGGTAATTGAAGATCTCCTATCTTTCCCATGCAATGGTATAGTTTGCTCTTGTGTCTCTAATAAAATCTCTTTAAAAAACTGTCAACTCTCCTTAACTCTTTTTTCCCCTTAGACTTGCTTCCCATGGGATCTTACCTACAAAGTTTCTGAGTTTGTTAAAGTTTGCCTTCTTGGAGTCCATTGTTTTTATGCTGCTGTTTTCTCTCCTACCATTCCTTGAATCATGAACTCAATCATTTCATGTTCACTTTCACCTAAATTGCCTTGCACCTTCAGATTCTCAGTTAGTTCCTCCCTGTTCACCAGAATCAAATCCAGATTAGCCTTTCCCCTCATCGCTTTCTCCACCTTCTGTAATAAAAGTTTGTCTGCAATACATTCCACAAACTTGTTGGACAATCTATGCCCTGCTGTATTATTTTCCCAACAGATGTCTTGGTAGTTGAAGTCTTATATCACTACCAAATCCTGTGTTTTGGAGATTTTGCTAGTTACTTAAAAAAAAAAAAGGGTCTTATCCACCTCTTTTTCCTGGTTCGGTGGTCAAAAGTAGACTCCTACCATGGTATCACCCATGCGTTTTTACCCCTTTTATCCTTACCCAGAGACTTTCAACAGGTCTGGCTCCCACATGTATCTTAACCTGAGTACAAATATAATTTATATCTTTTCATGTGCTATTGTTTAATTGAAGCAATGCCTAGTTGTAATTTTTTTTTTCATTATTCTGTATTTCAGAGGTAGATGTTGATGTGGAAGGTGTGGATTTCCAAATTTTATTGATAGCATCAGTATCATTGGCTGTAGAAACTGCCAGTGGAATGGACACCCAGTGTTACAGGACACACTTTGTTTGTTTTTTATTAACACAATCACAACTAACTAGTTGTCTCTTTTTCTCTACTTATTGCTATCCAAATACATTGGATCTTAACCTGTCCATTCAAACAATGAATAACCCTGTACTGTAGTTTTGAGAATATGTGGACTGTGTCTTTCAAATGGTAGCTGGAAGCCAGACAGGATAGGGAGTGGAGAAGGTTCTATGCTGCAGTTCTTCGTAGAAAGAGAAAGAGTGAGAGGGAGGCTTTAGAGATAGTGCTTTTTTCCCTCATTCTAATAAAGTTCCATGTTCAGTGATAGAAGAAAGTGACTGTCTGTCATCTTTTAAAAGATATTCTTTAACCTCTCCTTTTTATGAAATAATGTCAGAAGCTGACTTATTTTAAACAGCATAACTAAGAAAAGAAAATACTAAACTTCAATCCTCAACCAGGCTTGTAGTTTTATAATTCTGCTGTTTGGTCTGAGTGGAAGGAGCACTTCATCAGATATTGAACTGCAGCAAAGCTAACCACACATGCTGACAGAGACTCAGCTGGTGTAAATTCACACCTGACACATCGATCCTTTCCTCAACCCATGACATCCAAGCAACGCAACCCCAAACACTGCCCACCCCAATGCAACACATGCAGCTCTGTCCTGCTACAATTATAATTTATCACACCAGCTCTCTTACATTATCATTGGCTCTGCCTGTAAGTTAAAGAAAAAGACTCACACGGTCTTTAAACACATTAAAACATAGATCTCTGGTCACAATGGGTATCCTCACTGATGTAGTAATGCTGGCACTACTGCTGGAGCTTGGGCTGCCAGCAGTTGCTTAGTCTAATATTGTTTTAAAACAAAATATTAGCAAACATCAGTACATTGGTGAGTTAGGGGCGGGGCATTTATCATTACAGAGCTATTACACCCAGTCTTGGGCGAAGCATCTTAATAGAAACTTTTGAATTTTTATGCTTTATTTGGAGAATTTTATGCACTTTGGATTCAATAAAATAGATGAGATTGATAACTTGTCCTCTTTAGCAAAAATCCCTACCACTCTGGTGTTCCATTCTTTCAGGCTCTGTCATCCATGTGTATTATCTGCAACCTTCACCACAGACTCCCAAGTCACACTGCCTCAAAAGTCTCTCAGTAAACCAACTGGCATACTTTTACTGGCTTTACCCACAGAGTCGTCTTCTTGATCAATATGGTCTGTTCTCTCCTACAAAGAAAATGTGTAACCATAGCCACCTGCCAGAAAATTGCTTTCAAAAGGAATTGCTACTTTATTTTTTTTGTGTGTAATTTTTCCTCCACAATTCCTGCTCTGTTTCCATACTTCTGATGTCCCCTTGTTTTCAAGTTTGTGCCTTACTCAACCCTGATTCTTAGCTTATTCCTCCTGAGCAATGTCAGGTGCTAATGCACAAGAGCCTCTCCCATAGAGACTGCAAATATGCACCACAGTGCTAAATTGTTCTGCTGCTATTGACAGTACACTTCACGCTTCAGGGCCAATTTTCATTCCAGAAGAAACAGATTGTTGATAAAACAGACTGATATGCAGGTAAACATACAAATTAGAGTACAAAATAAAAGTGGAGGCTAGATATATGAATCGCCAAAAACAAACATTCCTGGTTAAACACGTTATATTGTAGGGGCCTGGAATGTATATTAAAGCAGAACAAGTAATTACAAAGCTAAAAGGACAAATTTCTAAGGGCTCTGTGCTCCTCTCCACACAGCAAAGGGAAGCAGAGAAATAAGTGAAAGAAATAAGGGGAACCTACATAAGACCCTCCGTACCAACACTGTGGTTAAGGGTTTGTGGGTTTATGGGTGAGAGGCAGACCCAGGAAGCAGCTACTTTATACTCCACTTTGCCCAGGAACCCTTTGGAACTTTCTGGCTATATAAGGCTAATGCCACTACAAGGTTTACTTTTTTGGGATGTGTGGGGTGGGGAGAGTTAGGCTACAGGAGTGACTAATGGCAGCCTGATTCCTAAGGATGTTGCCCGGAGGGAAAGGAAAGCTTGGGGAACAGTGTGGAGGAACAAGCCCTCAAGAGGGTTTCCCTGAGATTGGTTGAGGCTGATTTTTTCTGTTGGAAAATTATGTAATGAATTGTGTTAGTCAAATACATATACTAAACAAAGTTAGAAAAATGAATATTACATATACATATTGTGGCAAAGTCCCATCTCAGTCTCCCCAGCCTCTGCTGTTTTTAGCTCTGGTGAGACCAGCTTGGGTAATGCAGTCCCCCTTAGAACTCAGGGGAAGTCTGTCCCCTGTCTTCCCATCAGTCTTAGTCAAAGTATTTTTTACCCTGCCTTGTAGGAGAGTGTCCTGCCGCTCCTCCTGGGGAGGCTTGCTGCTTCAACACTCCTGGCAGCCAGGCTCCTTCTCTCTCTGCCTTTTTTCCCCCCCTTCCTTCCTCCCAGGAAGGGGTTTAAAAAGGTCTCAGGCAGCTCCAAGTTGGAATCAGCTGGTCCTAATTACCCTCAGGTAGCTCCCCTCAGCTGATTCTAATTTGCTACCTTGGTAACCCTTTCTCAGCTGAACCTGGTTGACCTGTAGTTGCCTCTCAGTTGATAAGGAGGAGGGCCTTTTAACCCTCTGGGACTGACTCCTCCCCCCCTCTTGCAACTGTCTGTCCTGAGTTTATCACAATATATTATAGAAAACTATAAAGGAATTTTTGCATCTGCATGTGTCTCTGCTGATGCAGCACTCCAGAACTTAGCTAAAACAGCTTCAGGGTTGTATAAATCATGAAACCTGGTTTGTGTCTCTTACCTTGGTCTGTATAAATTGCAGGGTGAAACAGTGTCATGAGGGAATTGTTAACATCAGGTGCCCCCGAAGACAAGCTACCAAGCAAAAGCCCAAGGCCAAAAAACAGACTAGTAAGATAAATATAACCGGAAGGAGCTGGTGGGATTAACAGCCAAGAACAGATGATAGAAGTACACAGATAAAATTAAGTTTTAGTAGGATAAGCAAAAATGTCTCCGTTTGTATTAGTTATTGTGATTTATGCATAAAAATGTGTAGTCAGGGGTTTAGCATGGATAGTTACACAGATGAGGTAACTTAATAACTGAGTCTGAGTAAAGTTATAGAACAGAGTATGAAATATAGTGATTGACAACAAGAAAGTGCAGAAGACCCATGGGAAGAACGAGTAGTGGAGTGCCAGGAGGGAAGGCGAGGGGACTGCGGGTAGAAGGGGTGGGGAGGGACCCACACTTGCTCTGGCCCTGTGCCCACAACCCCCTAATCCACCTCTAGGAAGAACATAGCAGATACCAGATATTTAAAAAATGTCACCTTCTCCCCAGGAAAATGTCACCTTCTCCCCCTTGAGCAATTATTTTCCCTAAATTTTCTCTTTTTGCGTGTATACATAACTCAGAGGTGATAATAGCACTGACTTAAAACCTACAAAATAAAGGCTACAAGAAACAGTTTAAGCTTAAAGTGGAGTGGATCTCATTTGTCATCCAATGTTTCCATGGAACCTTGGGGTCCATGAGGCTTAGGGACCTTTCCCTCACCCTGAGTAGGGAGCATTTGGTGTAAACTTCATGTTACAAACCTTTCAGAGGCTTTGGAGTCCATTTCCACTCTCCAAACTAGTTTTACCGCAGACATTGAGGATTTTCCCCTAACCTTATTCTGAGATTCTGTTTTCATCTATACACCATGGTTTGTAGTAGCTAAACTCCTTTTGGGCCCGGCGGGCCTTGCACAGGCTAATACCTAGCTATTTACAGAATAGTTTATAAATCAATTAACAGCCTGAGATTTTGTTTTTTTTCCCTCCTAAACTGCTCACTTGGATGGTTGACTACTTGTTATTAGAGGGGTGTCATTAAACACCCTTTAGCACATGGTATTGTTGCTACTCCACTACTGCATAAGTGAAACTGTTGAAGTAAGGCAATGATGAACGATGAACAGTGATAGCTATATGAATTTTCAGACAAGTAATCATTGATGACAAAGATTTGTGAAACTTTTGAGAACATTTTAACGTTTGTACTGGTGGTCCTCTGTGTACTTTCAAACAATGAATGAATAATATGGCTCATAAATGACAGTGAAATGAACTTTCCACATTTATCCATGAAAACATTCAGAAAACTTGTTTTGTGTAAGAGAACTTTCACGTAAGAAAATGTTCCAATTGAAATTTTTGAAGTTTATGGGGAGGAGGAGACATGACATATTGGCATGTTGGTGTGTGTGTGTGTGTGTGTGTGTGTGTGTGTGTGTGTGTGTGTGTGTGTGTGTGTGTGTGAGCTACACATCTTCAGACAACAGCAGGAAGGTAGGGGTGATTCTACAAACCCCGACAGCAGTTAAAACTCTGCAATACCAAGATAATGTTTTCAGATATTTTATTTTGCTTTTTTGAAGCATGAAGCATCAGATGGATGTGTTTTCCACACACTTGAAGACTCCACAGCAGAAGAGTTTTCTGTCTTCAACCACAGGAGTGGTGATGAAATGCCTAAAAAACAGGTGGCTTCCCAACATAGATACCAATAACAAAGAGTTCTAGGAGTAAGTGTTGAATCTTGCCAGACCCTACATTGTCAAGGTCTTTAGAAACCAAAAAGGCAAGTTGAAGTCAATTCACCATTGTACAGCTTAAAGAATATATGGTCACAGCTGCTCCATCCTGTTAGCATGTATGTTGCTGCAATCTGCGACAGCTGTAAGTGCCATAGAAACCATACTGAGAGCCCTGTTAAGAGTCAATTGCGATAACTGAGCCTCACAGTCATTAAATATGTATTGTTGTTGTGCAGGATAAATAAGTGGGCAGCCTGATGTAACCACACAGCCGGGAAAAAAACCCAAACCATTGCCAGACTGTGTCTAAACCATGGCTTTTCAGAGAAAAGGGTGTGGCTAAAAATAACAGCAAGTTTTTCGGCCTGACTCACTGCTTCTAAATTTGCCCTCTCAGTAAGAGGGGATACCAAAGAACAAAGTGCCTCCTCATACTAATAATCCTTATCCTCCTATAAAGCTACTGACACATTCAAACTTCCTAAGCAGAGGGCCCATGGGAGCACGATTAGCATCTTACCTCTATCCACAACTTGCCAACACTCAGATCTGTTAGGCTGTAGAATATTCCACCAAAGGAAGTAGTGAAAGCTCCACCATCACTTAGGACATTTTCAACTAGACTGGACAATGAACTGGGAAAGTGTTTTGTCGGAGCAATCTTGCTCTGGCAGGGGAACAGGCTGAATGTCCTAATACATTAGGTCTTTTCCATCCATTGTGTGATCTTATCAACTGATTTGTCCCACCAGCAATTGGCTTTAAAAGACATCATCAGTTTAAAAAAAGTCACACTTCTGTCAGAAATATTTTTATCTACCACTGACACCTAGGATTAATATAACCAACAACATTTTCTCTATAAGCAGTTTCACTAATCATTATAAGCATTTCCCTTTGTTGTTTATGTGAATCTTTCACATTGCAACTGCGGAGAGCAAAACATTTGTAAAACTAGGAAGACGTAATAACTTGGAACTGTGGGCAAGCATGCTACCCTAAGCTACTTTTAACTAATTTTCTGAAAGGGCTAGATTTTAAGTTGGCACTGTCCCTTTAGTTTAAACATAGCCTGTGGTGCTGATTCCATCATGTGGTAGTAATCCCTTTTCTAATTTCACAGATGTAGCTGCACTTTAAAGTGCATTTCCACCACTCTCTCAAAGGAGATCATTTAGGCCTTGAAATTCTTTTCACTAAATACATTTTCATATTTTAGACATAGTTACTACTACAAGATACTATTAATATATTAATGCCATTTTACAATATTTTCTCTATGGTTGGATCATTCATAGATATTGCAGTTCTGACACTCCTGGTTTATTCCCCCTCTTACTTTGGCCATGTACCAAAAGTATATCTTCTAACAAATGCTTTCCTTGTTCCTTTTCCAAAAGAATTCACACTACTTCTTTTCCTCCTCTGTCAGACTCTTCTCTGTAATTTTATTGGTACCAAAGTTTTAGAATAACCTGCCTTCCAGCAATTGTTTCATTTTGTTCTTTGACCCAGATATCTATCAACTCTATTGTTTCTTTCTAAAATTTCAGATCCCATTCTCCAAAATTTGCAGAATGGAAGATTTCATACCGATAATCTCCTTGCTTCTAGAACAGGGGTCGGCAACCTTTCAGAAGTGGTGTGCCGAGTCTTCATTTATTCACTCTGATTTAAGGTTTTTCATGCCAGTAATACATTTTAACATTTTTAGAAGGTCTCTTTCTATAAGTCTATAATATATAACTAAACTATTGTTGTATATAAAGTAAATAAGGTTTTTAAAATAAAGTAAATAAGGTTTTAAAAAAGAAGCTTCATTTAAAAATTAAATTAAAATGGAGAGCTCCCCCGGACCGGTGGCTAGGACCCGGGCCATGTGAGTGCCACTGAAAATCAGTTTGTGTGCCGCCTTCGGCACACGTGCCATAGGTTGCCTACCCCTGTTCTAGTAGCATCTCCCACAGTTCTGAGACATCTGGGCTACTCTTCTCGACCCTGCAGCTCAATGGAGGTGGTCCAAAGTTGCAGCATTGTGTGAGGTGGCCAGTCACCCTGCACCTGCCTGTTGCCAGATGAGTTATTCTAAAGCTGTGCAGAACTCTTATAAAGATAAAAGTAACTTAAACGGGATCACAATAACAACATCTATGCATAACTGGCATATGGTCTGCGTAACAATGGTCTAACAACAGGAAAATCTCTGACCCTTTGGCATAATGCCATCCAGGCTGGGTAGAATTGTGGGAGACCCTGCTAGCAGAAAGGAGATTATCACTAAGGCCACGTCTATACTTACCGTCCGGGTCGACGCGGCGAGTTCGACTTCGAGTTCTGAACTCGCGTCTGATGATCTAGCGATAGTTCGAACCGAACAACCCCTCGAACTCCACGCTCCACTCCACCGAGGAGGAGCGGGAGAGAGAGTCACGACTGGAGGCGGCTTCGCCGCGGCGTCTGCGCCTGGATCGAATTAGTATTCGAAGGGTCCTTTCAGCTATTCAATTCTTCCGCGGTAGCTGACCCTCTGTTCCCTAGTTCGAAGCTAAGACATCTTCCATTCTGCAGCTCAGCGATTCCCACAGTTCTGAGACATCTGGGAAGTAGTGATCAGAATTCGGGATGGTAAGGTAAGAAATTCAGGAATAAAATGAAAAAGGAAAAAATAAAAGAAAGAAAGAGCACCCGCAGCCCTCCAGACTGACATTGGTAGTAGGGATGAGAGAATCTGGAAAGCATGGGGCAGAGCTTTGTGGACATTTCCATCAACAGTCCACCACTCTAGGGAGCTGAGTACCTAGACTGACATTCTCACTTGGTCCTTTGTGAGTTCTGGGGAGTGGTTTCAATCTTTCAGAAGAAAGATTTGAGGCACCTGATGTGCAACCTTGCTCACAGAATGATTCCTGTTCAAGAGTCCAGATGGCCTGAAGACACTGTGCTATAGTTTGGAGTAAAGTAATAAGATCCTGGATCTCCTGGAAAATTTCATGTGATGCTTAAATTTTTGCTATCAGGTCCACTCCCAGGTGAGAGATGCTGATTGAAAGATTCAGGGAGCTCTTTTTGAAGTTGCTGATGAAGTCATGTACTCTTGGGAGATCCAGAATCCAAGGTGTAGCTTTGAGTCGCAGTTTCAGGGTTAACTGCACTTTTACCCACCCACCCAAGGTCTCGAGGGCAACTTCTTAAGGTTTCCAGCTCCCAGCCAACACCTCTCCTGGGCAGGGACCTGTGTCTCACTCTCTCCTGACCAGGGGTTTAAAGGCTGCACAGCTCCTTCATCTAGAGTGTGAGATCCCCAACAAGTCAGTCTGGCTAAAAGGCCACTGTGCTTTGTGCCTGTGCTCTGCTTTCTCTGTGTGGTCTATGACTAGTGTATTGCCAGCAGTTACAAGTTACCAACAACACTTTCTAACCAAACACACTTATTCTTCACATAAAAACATTAGAGAAAACATATTAAAACAATACATGTTACATAATACATAATACAAGAAGTAGGGGTCACCAAATGAAATTAATAGGCAGCAGGTTTAAAACAAATAAAAGGAAGTTCTTCTTCACGCAGCACACAGTCAACTTGTGGAACTCCTTACCTGAGGAGGTTGTGAAGGCTAGGACTATAACAATGTTTAAAAGGGGACTGGATAAATTCATGGTGGCTAAGTCCATAAATGGCTATTAGCCAGGATGGGTAAGAATGGTGTCCCTAGCCTCTGTTTGTCAGAGGATGGAGATGGATGGCAGGAGAGAGATCACTTGATCATTGCCTGTTAGGTTCACTCCCTCTGGGGCACCTGGCATTGGCCACTGTCGGTAGACAGATACTGGGCTAGATGGACCTTTGGTCTGACCCGGTACGGCCTTTCTTATGTTCTTATGTTATGTTCTTATGTTCCTGTATGCATACTAAAAGCTCACCTGAGGTCACCCATTGATCTTGTGGGATGCTAGAAGGCTAAAGTCTTTCAACCCTTCCACAAGAATTGGCCCCACCTTTGGACAAAAAGTCTGGCCTGTCTGCTGGATCAGGAAGAAGAGCCATGAGCCAGTTTAAACTTGGGCTGTTTATCCAAAAGTGCTTTTTTATTGGCCTCTGGAGAACCAGAGTACTGAACTAGTACATGTGAGCATCCCAGGAAGTGGTACCTTCTTGGAGGTGTTATAACCTGAGCAACTTACCCTAATCATACCTTACTGTTTTATCTTCCAGAGAAGCAGTGGTAATCCTCCCCTAGTGGAGTGCAATGCCTGGCCCGCAATGATACATAAACCATTCATATGTTTAACAAAATATAATCTCTCAAAGATATTGCAAGAATTTGCCCTATCTGCCACACTTTGTGCACCTCAGCGTGGGATGGGGCTCTGATCAGAATGTTATTGAAGAAGCGGGATAGGTGGAAAACTCCACCAGAGCGGTCCTTTGGGGCCATCTGCCTGTCCCAAGTCAGGGTAAAGGAGGAGGGTTGGGCGTGGGGCTAGCAACCCCACCCCGTAAAAAATTAATTTGCTACAGAAATGCCAACAATAGAGATAACAGAGGCTTTTATCCTGGAAAAGGATATCTTCAACTCGAAGACGCATGACGCTAGGTGGTGAAAGCCGCGAGGAAGCCACTAAGCTGATCACCCTTCTTGCAACCAGAAGGATTATCATCGTCACATAGAACGTGAGGACCATGTACGAGTCAGGAAAGACGGCGCAGGTTGCAGTAGAGATGAGGAGTAACAACCTGACCCTACTAGGTATTAGTGAGACAAGATGGACACAAGCTGGACAGAGGCGACTCTTGACAGGAGAGCTGTTGCTGTATTCCGGACATGAAGAGAGCGACGCACCTCATACACAGGGAGTAGGCTTCATGTTGTCTAAGCAGGCACAGAGAGCACTGATTGGTTGGGAGGCACACGGCCCCAGGATCATCACAGCATCCTTTAGAACTAAAATGAAGAGGATTAAGAATGTTATTCAGTGCTATGCCCCAACCAATGACAGCGAAGAGGAGGACAAAGACCACTTTTACAATAGACTTCAGAAAATATTAGAGACTCTCCCAGACAAAGATATCACCATTCTTATGGGAGACTTCAATGCCAAAACTGGACCTGACAATACAGGATACGAACAAGTCATGGGGACCCACGCTCTGGGAGAGATGAGTGAGAATGGAGAGAGATTTGTGGATCTGTGTGCATTTAACAACCTGGTCATAGGAGGCAGCATCTTTCCTCACAAGCGGATCCACAAGAGTACTTGGGTATCGCCAGCAGGCACAACAGAAAACCAGATCGACCATGTCTGCATTAGCAAGAAGTTCAGAAGATCTTTACAGGATGTTAGAGTTAGAAGAGGAGCAGATGCAGCATCCGACCATCACTTAGTGGTGGCCAGATTGAAGCTGAAGCTGAAGAAGAACTGGATAGACGTGTCAGATGGAAGAACGAAGTACAACGTCAGCCTTCTGAAGGACCACAAGACCAAGGAAGATTTTGGACTGACGCTAAAGAATAAGTTTTCAGTACTACAGGATCGGTCTGAGGGAGAGGAAGACAGTGTACTCAACAGATGGCAGAAAGTGAGAGAGACACTTAGGTTAGCATGCCAGGAAGTGCTTGGAATTAAGAAATGCCAACAGAAAAAGTGGATTACAGCAGAGACCTTGACTAAGATAGAAGACAGAAAGAAGAAGAAGGCAGCAGTTAACAAGAGCAGGACTAGAGCAGCAAAGGCCAAAGCTCAAAAAGAGTATGCTGAAGCTCACAGAGTAGTGAAGAGGAGTATTAGGAAGGATAAGAGAGATTATATGGCAGCAGAAGCGGAGCAGGCAGCATACAGCGGCAACATGAAACAGCTGTATGACACCACCAAGCGCTTGTCTGGAAAGTTCAGCAAGCCAGAATGTCCCGTTAAAGACAAGCAGGGAAAGTCTATAATAGGAATAGAGCAACAGATGAATAGATGGGTGGAGCACTTTGAGGAACTCCTGAATAGACCAGCACCACCAAATCCACCAGACATTGACCCAGCCAATGAGGACCTTCCAATCAATTGCGACAAACCAACTAGAGATGAGATCAGAAAAGCCATCACCATGATGAAGAACAGGAAGGCGGCTGGACCTGACAATATTCCAGCAGAGGCCCTAAAAGTAGACCTGGATGCTTCAGTGGAAATGCTGTACCCCCTTTTTGAGAAGATATGGGAAGAAGAAATGATTCTGGCAGACTGGAAAGAGGGATACCTCATCAAAATCCCTAAGAAAGGAGATCTTTGTAACTGTGCCAACTACAGAGGAATCACACTTCTGTCGGTGTCTGGGAAGGTCTTCAATCGAGTCCTCTTAGAGGGAATGAAGGATGTAGTCGATCCACAGCTACGAGATGAGCAGGCAGGATTCTGGCAGAATAGATCATGCATGGACCAGATAGAAACGCTCCGCATCATAGTCGAGCAGTCTATGGAGTGGAACTCCTCATTGTATATCAACTTTGTTGACTATGAGAAAGCGTTAGATAGCGTGGATCGAGAGACTCTCTGGAAGCTCCTTTGGCATTATGTTATCCCAGCAAAAGTGGTCAACTTGATTAAGAACTCATATGATGGCATACACTGTAGAGTGATCCATGGAGGGCAGCTCACAAACAGCTTCCAGGTACGAACCGGAGTCAGACAAGGATGTTTGTTGTCCCTATTTCTCTTTCTCCTTGTCATTGATTGGATTATGAAGACATCCACTTACAAGCGTAGGAACGGAATTCAGTGGACGTTGTGGACCCAGCTTGATGACCTGGACTTTGCCGATGACTTTGCACTCCTTTTATACAGCAAACAGCAGCTGCAAGAGAAGATCAACGTAGTGGCAGCCACGTCATCACAGGTCGGCCTCAACATCCACAAGGACAAGACCAAGATCCTCAAGATTAACTCCATCAGCAATGACCCAGTCACACTGAATGGAAGCCCCCTGGAAGAAGTGCAGTCCTTTACCTACCTAGGCAGCATTATCGACCAGCAGGGTGGCACAGATGCAGACATCAAAGCAAGGATTGGTAAGGCAAGAGCAGCCTTCCTACAGCTCAAGAACATCTGGAGCTCCAGAGAGTTATCTTTGGCAATAAAGATTCGACTGTTCAATTCCAACGTGAAACCAGTCCTACTGTATGGAGCTGAAACCTGGAGGACAACTAAAACAACCACTAGGAAGATCCAGACTTTCATTAATAGCTGCCTTAGAAGGATTCTTCAGATCCGCTGGCCAGACACCATCAGTAACATTCACCTCTTGGAGAGGACTTGTCAACCTCCAGCAGAGGAAGAAATTAGAAGAAGAAGGTGGGGCTGGATAGGATACACACTATGCAAGCAGCCAACCAACATCACCAGACAGGCATTGCGGTGGAAACCCCAAGGCAAGTTGAAAAGAGGCTGTCCAAGAAACACCTGGCGACACGACCTTCAGGCTGATTGCACAAAAATGGGCTATACCTGGAACCAATTAGAGCAAATGGCCCAGGATAGAGAACTGTGGAGATGTGTTGTTGGCGGCCCATACCCCGACTGGGTTGATGGGCATGAATGAATGAATGAATATAGGTAGAAACCTGTACTGTAAGCCTGGCTATGAACACTACCATCACCTTTGTAAAGACCCTGGGAGCTGAGGATAATCTGAAGGAGACAGTTCGGTATGGTAATGCTTCCTGCCATAAATGAATCTCAGGAGTCTGTGGTAACATGGCATTATGGCAGTGTTTCTCAAACTGGGGTTGCCGCTTGTGTAGGGAAAGCCCCTGGCAGGCTGGGCCGGTTTGTTTACCTGCCCCATTCACAGGTCTGGCTGATCGCAGCTCCCACTGGCCACAGTTCACCGTGCAGGCCAATGGGAGCTTCTAGAAGCAGCGGCCAGTATGTCCCTCGGCCCATGCCACTTCCAGCAGCCCCCATTGGCCCGGAGCAGTGAACCGCGGCCAGTGGGAGCCTCAATCGGCTGGACCTGCAGACGGGGCAGGTAAACAAACCAGCCCAGCCCACCAGGGGCTTTCCCTACACAAGCGGCGACCCCAGTTTGAGAAACACTGCGTTATGGTGATGTGGAAATAGGCATCTTCCAGATCCACTAATGTCAGGAAGTGTCCTTGAGATAAGGAGGACACCACTGAGGCTAAAGTTTCCATGGAGAGTGTTGTCTTAATCATCCATCTGTTGAACCTGACGATAGCTCTGATCCCTCTGCTGCTGCTCTCATACATTTCTGGATAATAAAGAAGATGAGTAAATCCCACAGAATCTCTCTTCTGGGGGCACACTTTCTAATAATCCTATTTCCAGAAGATGAGAAATTTCATTCTGGATCATTTCACATTTTGTGGCATCATTGAAAATGGAAGACTGGATGAAGAAAGGATGAGGTGGAGCCCTCCTCTTGAGGGAGTACCCCTGGCTCATTATCGCCCTCTCCCACTTGTCTGTTGTGGATGCACACTGCTCTTCTGTGAAGTGGGAAATTTTACCTCCTAGCTTCAGCTCTGGTAATAAGCACACTTGATCATAGTCTGAAGGTGGTCTTGGAGGCTGCAGAGCTGCCACTGTCTGGACTTTCCCCAAGAAACCTCAATTCCTGGGTTTATCCTTGGAGAATCTGCTGTCCCTTCACTGGTACTTCTGCGAGAAAGATGAACAAAAGAAATGTCTCTGTCTGAATGTAGGTTTGTATTCACTCCTAAAGGCCTGTTTTCCTCCACCATTTTGTCCAGCTTTTCCCCAAATAGGATGGAGCCTGTACATTTTCCTGAGCATATAGATCCTGTTTAGAATGGGAATCCACCTTCCAAGGGTTGAGCGAAACATGGCAACTGGCCACTAAGAAGGATGCCCTGGCTCTGGCTGAAAACCTCATTGCATCAACTGCAGCATCAGCTACAAATGCTGGTGCTAAGGAGATTTCTTTTTTTTAAGAGTAAGGCTGAAATCAGGATGATTCCTGTCCCTTAGGACCCTGAGATCCTCCAGCCAGGAGAAAGATACTCTGGCAAAACATGTTGTCATTCCTTTAGGTATCTGAAGAAGCCTCAATATCTTTGCTGAGTGCGGCATCCACTTTTCTATCTATCTGGTCCTTAGGATAGAATTCCCCTTCTGAGGGGATAACCATGTCCCTTGCTAGGGATGCCACAGCAGAAGCAATCTTTGGGACCTCAGCAATAGAATTCTTGGCTCTTGTAGCCTGTAGAAGTGCAGGTCATTTTTGCAGATATGTTTGTCAGGCTTGCCCCACTCCTTTCTGATCATATCCTCAAACAAAGAGTGCAGTGGAATTGCAGCCTCAGGATTTTGAGGGACAGAATTTGCTTTGAGGCTTACTGTCAGGAGCCTGTTCATACTGTATATATATGGTGGATACAACCTTTCTCTACATAGCCTCAAACTTTTCAGGGGGGAAGAAACATTGTTGAGTCTTCCCCTGATCCTGATTAGATTCAGAGCCTCATAAGGGATGAGGAGGAGAAGGAAGAGTCAGAGAGCACGTGCCTCCTGGTTTTTTTCTTTCTGTTTTCTCTGCCCCTTTTTGCTCAGTTATTGGTTCCTTTGCCATTTTAGCTCACCTTACCAGAGAAGGCACCTTGCTGTGGCTCTACTGAGTTTTCTGTCTGATTCCTCACCTGCAGGGTCCCAGTCCCCTAGATCAGGGGAGAGGGGTTTATTGCCCAAATCCTCCAGATTGAATTGAGAGGAAGTGAGGCCATTTATGAGCCCTGCTTCTTTCCCCAGGGCATTTAGATTGGGGTGCGTGGAGCTGTCAGTCCTGAAAGCTTGTTCTCTTTGGAGTCCAGAAGCACCCTGGGTGCCCTGGCCCAGCACCTACGCCGTGGGCCAGATGGATGTGGTTCTCCTTGTCCTTCAAGCTTCTCCCTGCTCTTTTCCGCGGCTCTAGGTATGGTTGCCCATGTTGGAGTCATGGCTGCTTGGGCAGGTAGGGGATCCCATGTGCCTGTTGGGCTTGGATATCTGTGCCCTAATGGAGGCAGGGCTGGTTGTCTGGGTGTAGGCAGGGCACAACTTTCCACCTGTTGAGCCTGTGAAAGCTGCCGCACAAATGGAGCAGCGTTTGGACGTGGCTGCTCTGCCAGGCCTGGGAGGGAGGCAGAGGAGCTGGCAGGTGTCATAGGACTCAGGCTTGGGTGACTGTGCCTAATGGTCAGAGCAGGAGTCAGGCCTAGTGGTTAGAACAGGAATCAGTAGCCAGGAATCAGAGCCCAGGATAAAAGCTGGAGTCAGGGGCCGGATACCAGAGCCTAGGGTCACAGCCAGAGTCAGAGATGAGGAATCGGTTCTGAGGGTCTGAACTGGGTAATCTGGAACATAGCAAGGCAGGAGCCAAGGAAGGAGAAGGGCTGGGTGAAAAGCAGCAGCAGGATTGGGAACAAGCAGCCATAGGAGTTATCAGAGCTAAGGGCAAATGCCTTGAGCAGCCACTGCTGTCGCTGCAGCAGGTCTGCTGACACTTCCAACTAATCAGGTGGCATAGCCAACCAGGCAGCCTACATAGGCCAGGTGTGTTTGTGAGCTTGCCCAGAGATTGGCTCTAGTGCAGGATCTCATTCCTCATAGCAGGGTGATGCTGCAGTGGCAGTTCCTGGTGAACTAACCACCAAGCTGCTGAAATTTGGCCCAGGGAAAAGGAGGAAGGGTTAAGAAAAAGATCCTGCTTGCTACTGCCTGAAAATAGAAAAGCAACAGGGGAACAAGAGAAAGTAGAAGGAGCTAAACCATGGGCTGTCTGCTGATGTGGAAGCAGAGAATATGTTGGCAAGCAGGTCTGGCCAGTGCAAAGGTTGCTGCAATTTTAGACTGCGTCCAGGGGCTGCAGTGTGGAAAGGAGCAGCCCACATGGCTCACAATTTTGGGAGACGCGAGGCTGCAGAAAAGAAATGAACGACTCTCTTTTGAAATCTTCTTTCTTTCCACAATGGAAACCTAAAAAATGTTCTGCAACCTGGACTCGGTGATACAGTCCTGGGCCGTTCTAAAGAGAGAGATACTCCGCCAATTATCATTCAGTACAAATCTGCTAATTTTCCTCTATCATTGGTGTCTCTACTAGTGCACAGATTATCAGTGCTTAAGATGAGTGAATAATTGCTGAAAACATACATGCTCTCTATACTGCTTCTAGTGACACCACTTTTTAGTAACTTTTTTATATTTACATAGTTTCCATGTTGTTATAATTAATGGAGCTGAATGAATTATATCTGGGAAGTCATTTGTGGTTCCTGCTACTACGCTAATTGGATTCCATGAGTCTCCACTGGTCAATTACTTATTCCTTATGTCAACTTCCAAAAGTCTAAGACAAGTGATTCCCTAAATCTGTATCCCCCATTGTCCAATCAGCGCAAGCAGGGCCTCTGAGCTGCCATAATAGTGAAAAAGCACTCTTGGAGTTGAGACAGAAAGATGGCCCAAAATATTTTATAAAATATTGTGTATCTCTTTTTTCTTCCTTTCAGAGGGTCAGAGGAAAAAGTAGTGGAACAAATTATTCAGTCAGCATAAGATCTCAGGTTCATTTCAGATACAATCAACAAAATTAGTCACATTCTGAATGCTTCCATGTTTTTCTTTGAATAAGCAGTGAACCCAGTTGGTATCAAATACAGTATTATAGATCCAAAGCTTTTTGATGCCTAACACTGGTAACATTAATAGACTGTGTTTGAAAAACCAGCACATTTCCTCAATCTTTCATAAGCCATTTAAAACACATTTCATCATCCTACAGTTTAATAAACTGTATAGCTTTAAATAAAGCTTTAATAAAGAATTAAGCTTTTGTGTGAATACACCCTTTGAAATTCTTACCAGAAAGCCAACATCCATTAACCATTGTATGAATTAGGTGACTGCTGTGCTAGAGAACAAGCCATTAGGAATTTGTTCATTGCAAATGCAATATGTGTGGTAACTGGAGTAGTCTTATTTTTGTTCTTATTGACATGAGCTGGCTACTGTAGGTTCACAGCAGGCCAAATCCTGCAGTCTTCACTCAGGCAAAAGAATCCCTGAAACCACTCAGCATTTTGCCTGAGTGAGGACTACAGGGTTTTATACAGCAGCAGCATTATTTAGTTCAAATAGGCTAAATTTTGGACTCAGATATATGTGCACAACCACCATTTATGAGTGTGTGGGAGTTGCATATCTGAGGTCAGAATTTGTCCCTAAGACTCCATTTTTTAGAAATCCAGGTAATTCTCTCCCACAGAGTTCAGTCACAGATGCTTAAATTTCTTTCTGGTCAGATTTATCAGAGTTAAGTAGCTTGAATTCATGGAAGCAAACTGGTCACAGACTATGTATGATCTCCAGGCTTGAGCAATGCTCCAACAAAGGTTTTGTTTTGTGTTTTATGCTCGTTGGTTCTTCTACTTAGAATACAGCTAGATGTGGTGTTTTGTTTGCCAATGTGCCTTCTAGAGCTGCAGCAAGGCATTCTACTAAAATAGGATGCAGTCAAAGGATTATTCAAGTGCATCTGGACACATTTTTAACTACCTCTCACTTTCTGAAAAAAACATACAGTTTTGTGTTAACATTAGGTGTTTAAGATTTCTTTCGTCTGACAGGTAGCCATTCACGCCCCCCCCCCCAGGCAGGTAGTTTCATTTATCTCTAGCTAGGGCAGGCCAAGTAGCAGCAAGGGTATTAGAGAGCAATTGGAGGGAAGGAAAACAGCCTTATGATCCACTCAGTGAGGGGTAAGGTACATCCTTTTCGTCCAGAATCCAGGTGGGCAGGGAAGAAACTCCCTATCCCAAAGACAGGAGAAATGGTGGAAAGGCAGGATGATTGCATGGAGAGCATTCCTGAGGAGGATCTTACTGAGATGAGTGAATCCCCCATCTTGAGGGAGTGGGGGAGACACATGTGCCCCACCTGACTCCCCTCACTCCTAGCAGAAGATAAAAGACACTGTGAGGAGGCAGAGAATGCCACTGGATGGTGCCACTGCATGAACACCCTCATTTTCTTCAGGTCACTACCATCTGAGTCATTATCAGCTTCTTCTCTTATGAAGGAGGTGACCCTGCTTCCTGATAGTGCATGTAACTTCTTGAATAGAGGGCAGAGGTCTTATCTCTGATAAAAGAGACACAGAAGACCCTCAGTGGTAGGTTCAATGAGCAGCATCTGAAGTTATCAGTAACATACATATAGAGTATTTAAAACAAGAAGTCTGACCCTGTCCTCACTTGTTTTGTCAACAGAGGACCTACAGCACTGGAGTTACAGCTTCACTCTGAGCCAGATTTATACACAATTACACAGACTGATTAACATTGTTTATTCCAAACTTTGGTGAAACTGGTTTATTATTTTGAAACTGAACATTGCTGCAGAAAAATGTGTGTTTTTAAATTCTGATTTTTAACTCCCCCAACACCTCCCACTCCCAAAAAATTGAAAAAAGTTCATTTTTTAAAATGATTTTTCCTTCAAGTTTTTGGTTCTCCCCCCTTTTTTATTCTTCTCTCCCTTTCTTCCTTTTCTTTTTTGTTTTGCAGAATGGTCAGGCATTTTTTAAATGTTTGGATTTTTTTTTCAAAATCACAAAATAGACTTTTCTTTAAACCACTCTGTGTAGGACATCAGCCTTGGCTTTCCCAAAGAAAGACTGATCTTGTTACATGTACCTGGTCTTGCAAACATAAATGAGAAGTTACTCCCTACCATGGGAAGTCCTGCTGCAGTCAGGGAGTAAACATCGCCTTCCAAAGTTTTTGGACAAATGATTTTGAGGATCACTCTCAAAGGGTAATTTTTGTTCAGCTAATCTGGGCTGTTCCCCATGTTGGCTGAAGAGAAAAAGGGAAATACCTGCTAAGTGCAATACTTGTGCACTTGTGACACTAGTTAATCTCTCAGGCCTACATTCTCACTCAATAAGCAAATGCAAGCCAGGATGGACTCCTGGTTGTACACTGAAGAGTTCCATTTAAAACTCATTGTACCTTTTTAAATTAGACTCATCAGTATAAATACTAGAGCAGGGGTCAGCAACCTCTGGCATGCGGCTCGCCAGGGTAAGCACCCTAGCAGGCCGGGCCAGTTTGTTTACCTGCCTCGTCGGCAGGTTCGGCAGATCGCGGCTCCCACTGGCCGCGGTTCGCCACTCCGGGCCAATGAGGGTGGCGGGAAGCGGCTCGGGCGAGGGATGTGCTGACCGCGGCTTCCCTCCATCCCCATTGGCCTGGGACGGCGAACTGTGGCTAGTGGGATTCGCAATCGGCTGAACCTGCCAATGCGGCAGGTAAACAAACCGGCCCAGCCCACCAGGTGCTTACCCTGGCGAGCAGTGCGCCAGAGGTTTCCAACCCCTGTGCTAGAGAATGTCCCCATGGTCTTATGCTTTAGGAGACCACCAGAAGAGCATTATTCTTTTGGAAAATGATGGTATTAAAGGGCCATTGAGCCCTAATTGCCTTCCTACCCAGCAGACATTCGGTTCAGGGTGGATAATTAGTTTTCTGTATGTCCATCCAACAGATTGTTCCCAGAATAGCATAAGTGCTGTGAGCATGCCAGGCCTCATCACATTAAAGGAAAATTAAAGAGCAATGAAAGGATGAAAATTAAAATTACAGAGGACAGTCATGTCTTGTCACTCTCTTTGTAAGTGCCATAACCATAATGAGTAATATCAGTGGCTTTACAAGTTTCTTACCATTACTCTTCTGTCTTCTTTGCCAGTGATACTAGTTTATACTAATTATCAGTTTTATGTCAGACTTTTTATTAGATCTCTTCCAACTTCATTTCCTCTCATTTAATAGATTTCTGAAAGAAAGTAAAGTTAAAAACTTGACCTATTTCATATTCTTTGATATCTGATGAGAGTTTAAATATTTGTAAGTTATATACTCAAAAGCAAGGCAGCAACTGGAAACATAACAAAGATTCTTTCTTTCTAATGGTGCTTATTTGAATTAACATCCCAAAATGAACTGACTTGGAAGAGATGCTGATGACAGAAGCATTTTATATTTAGAGTACCTACAGATGTAATGCCCTTTCTGCTTCCTCCTTAAGTTATGAAGGAAAGGGATTGTAACTATGTTTTTTTTTCCAATGCATTCTCTTACAAAAAATAACACACTGCATTGAATGTATTTATGGAACAGTTTTAGCTGGAAGTTTCCTGCACTTTGCGAAAACGTGCAGGTTGTATTCAGATTTTTCCCATCTGGGATTTGCAATCCTTTTGCTTTTAATGGTGGGTAGGTAGTAATTAGAACTGTGCAGCTTTTTGTGCAAACCTCAGTGGGATGTATTTACACCGGGTGGATGAGATTGTTTTTCTCCAGCTCCCAGTGAAATGATGGATGAGGGTGAAGAGCCTGTGTTCCTTTTGGATCTTATTATTTCCAGACCAGATCAGGGGGGTGGTATGTGCAAAAATGTTTTGATTTTTTTTGATCCATGTTTCTTTAACAGTTTTTCTCTGAGATTTGTGCTTGAACAAAACCAGAATCTGAAAGTGAAAATCCACTAAAACTATTGGATTCTACTGGGTTTCATGTTAAAACCATCTGAAGCATTTAATTGTTCATGTGATATGTCTGAATGTCAAGTAGTGGGAAAACACAAAACAGGAAGGCTTCATGTGGTTGGGGGTTTTACTGCAGGCATGTTGCACAACTTTACTAGTATTTATTAATTATGTATTTCTATCCATAGAGGACCTCTGACTTTGTTCCCATTCCAATTATGCTGTGCAGAGATATCATTTCTAAAAGTACCACCTTCTACTTTAAGTACTGGAATGGAATACAAAATATGATCTTTCTCAACTGGTGGGATAAATTTAGGAGTAAGTACAGTATATGCTTAGCTATGAGTGTTAGAAGACCACAGACCTTTCAACAATAGGTCTCTGATCTGCTCAAATGTGTCCATTCCCCAGTATTGTTTGTGTGGTATCTGGTTATGCTGTTTGTATATAGCAGGGATCGGCAACCTTTGGCACGCGGCCCATCAGGGGAATCTGCTGGCAGGCCGGGACAGTTTGTTTACCTGCAGCATCAGCAGGTTCAGTCGATTGGGTGTCAGTCACCTAAATACCTTTGTGGATATGGCCTAAGCTGTGCCCCTTTCCTGTACATTTCACTCCTGTCTAGCTTTGTTAGCTCCCAGCTTAGCTTGCTGGCTTCTGAGGATTCCGTCCTTAGGCACAGGGGCGGCTCTAGACACCAGCGCGCCAAGCAGGCGCTTGGGGCGGCCGTTTCCCGGGGGGCATTTGGCTCTCCGGGAGCTCTCATGCCCCTGCCTGCGGCCGACGAACGGGACCGCGGACCTGCCGCGCAGGGCGGGCGCGGGTGGGCCGGGTCGCGCGGTCCCGGCGGCTGCGCCGCAGTCTGCGCGCGCCTGCCCACCGCCCCGCCGGGCTCCGGTCGAGCCTCGGCAGCTCGGCACCACCGGGACCAGTGATGACCGGGGGCATGAGCGCGGCGGGTCCCGTCCCCCCTCTCCGGCTCCTGCCGAGCTCAAGCGGGCGCGGGAAGGCGGGAAGACGCCGACCGCGGGAACGGGCGCGCGCGCGCCCCGCGTTCTGAGGATTCCGTCCTTAGGCACCAAAATAAAGTGCATGGGGAGCCTGAATCAGGGGTGAGGATTCCACTAGGGATAGGTACTGAAACTATTGTGTATCTGGATCTAAGTGACTTGGCTAAAGTAACAGAAGAAGTTTGTAGTAGCATAAAATCTTGATACAGAATTTCCCTAATTCACTAGGCCAGTCTTCATATCTATAGTGTACTCTCCCCATATGAAGATACCCCAAACTTTCAGTAAGTGCTCTTGCTAAATCTCTACTTCTTGTCTTTGGCAGACTGTTCAGAGCCCACAAGGAATCATATGTGGGGTACACTGGAATTGCTAAGGAACAAGAAATGTAGTGATACTGATTATGGTGACGTTATGATTGTGATGGCCAAGGGAATTACATTCTGTCTGACACTTCAAGCAAAGACAGCCAACAAACACCTGGGGGATAAAACTATTCACATGCACTTTATTAACTTTATTCTAGCCACGTTATATGTTAGAAGGTTATCTATTTTAATTAACATTAATTCAGATTCAAAGGGGCTTTTTTAGGGATGATATATGTTAAGTGAGAGGAAATGAAAAACAAACTAGCTGTCTAGGGAAGCATATTTCTATTTCATATTGAATAAAAGGGACATCAAATGGCAGAGGGGATATTGGTCTCAGTGCTTATTGTATGACCTCTGCTTGATTAGAAGTCACCAGGTAATAGTGGATGTTCACACTGAAAAAATCAAAGCGACCTGACAGAATAATGGAAAGGGTTCCCTTACACAAAATGCAGGGTCTCTCTCTCTGAGAATCTGTAATGCTAAGACAAATAGGGAGAGAACTTGTTAGCCTTGTTAGCCTGTTAAACAGACCTTAGAATGAATCTAATTTGATACCAATTACATATCTTTAAGTCAGTTTCTCTTAACATTCCAATAAGCATTGCTTTTCTTTATGATGCTTTTGGGCTGAGAGTGATAGTGGAGGATCCTCTGCAGACCATTTTCATAGACAAAGAAAATTAACTTTTGAGCACTGATGAGAAGCAGATGATGAGCTCTGCTCCAGAGGCGACTGACCTAGAGCACTTGGTCAAATGCCCGGGCCAGAATACTACATATTCTCATACGGCGCTACTAACAAGCTGATCACATGGAGAGAGCCTGGAGTGGTGAGGCGTGGCAGCAATAGGGGATTGCCTTTCTCAGATGTTTTTGACACTCTGATTCATGCCTGCAAGGAGTTTCCCACTGACTTGACTATATTCAGGAACTCTAGATATAATAAAACCACAGAAGACCTGGACTGACTTGTGAGGTATCTCTGTAATTGATTCCACCATCCAAAAGGCAGCCTCAGGACAAGTATGACATCAGCAGAGCCAAAGAAATCTGTAAGGATTATGTTCTCAGTTCTGTGGGAATTATGCAGAGGCTTGTCTGTGTTCTCTAACCTGTTGTTAACTTGCTCTGTTAACATACTGACAATTAATATATAAAGGGGAAGGAAATCTGTATCATTCAAACTGCATAGAATGAAATGACCACAGGAAACAGCAAAGGCTGAGAAAACAAATGAGACAGGCAGATGAACATAACCAGAAGAACAATCAACTAGCTGGAGAAAGCAACAAAGAAGAAAACCAAGAACAAGCCAGACCAAGATGGATTCGTGCCCATGATTCAGAATCAAGCTGTCAAGTATATTTAAAGAAAATTCCTGGAGGAAAATTGTTTCAAGGGCCTACTTTGGAGAAATACAGTGTTGTTGAATTACAAAAGCCTTCTTCCTATATATATAAAAATGATGATGAAAAAATGAAAATTTTTTTTTTTTTAAATATATATATATATATATATATATATATATAACACTACATTCCCTTTATTATATATATATAATATATATATAGAGATGTGTGCTTGTGTTGATAAGTGAAGGATTTTAAGTCAGTAGTTTCACACACAGCCATAATATATTTTATTATATCATATATATATATATTATATAATATATATACTATATATTATATATATATATATATATATATAATAAAGGGAATGTAGTGTTATAAAATGTGCCAGGCTGTGACAGCCTTGGAGACTGAAATCCTTCACTTATCAACACAAGCACACACCTCTGCAGAGTAACTTCCCCCATGATGGCATCCCACCCATGTATCTTAACCTCAACCCAGATGGGTTACAGCTAATAGTGAGAGGGTAGTTAAGTCTTCATGTTAGTCTTCATCATTTTAGTAGACTGCTAATTAGTGGCTGTTGTTGTGTTTTGGTTTTTTTTTATGTATGTGATGTGCATACTTTTCCATAGGGATTTGGCTAATACTACCAAATTATATTTCCCCTACAGTAGGCTGCCAAACAGCTGTCAGATGGTAACAATTTTCAGCCATTGCCACTCTCAGCTGGCCTCAATCTGGTGATGACCTAGAGGTGAGAGTCTCCATAGCTTGACCTCTATACCATCTGATCCCTCACAGCAGACTTATTCTTCCTGAGCATTTTTCTGAAACACATGGTGGGCAATAAGTTTGTGCAAGGCAACCAGAAAGATAAACAAAATAGGGAAGCACAGTAATTAGGAAGCAAACCAGAATATTGCCAATTTATAATCAGAGTTGTGCAAAATATTCATTGAGATATTGAAAAGAGTTAAGATTTGACACTCTACATCAAGGGTCGGCAACCTCTGGCACATGGCTCACCAGGGTAAGCACCCTGGCGGGCCGGGACAATTTTTTTACCTGCCACATCAGCAGGTTCAGCCGATCATGACTCCCACTGGCCGCGGTTCGCTGCTCTGGGCCAATGGGGGTGGCAGGAAGCCGCGCGGGCAAGGGATGTGTTGGCTTCGGCTTCCCGCCACCCCCATTGGCCTGGGATAGCCAGTGGGAGTAACGATCGGCTGAACCTGCCGACGCGGCAGGTAAACAAACAGGCCCGGCCCGCCAGGGTGCTTACCCTGGTGAGCCACGTGCCAGAGGTTGGCATCTACATCTTCACTGATCTTCAAAGAAAATGCAGAACTTGGTGGAAAATTTTCACGTTCAGTGAAAACTTCATCAAAATTGGGTACATATTTTTACATTACAAATATTTTCAGTTCACCTTTTCTTGCTAGAAGCAAGGTTAGTTATGATTTGTTCTTTGTTTGAAGTCACATTGGTATTGTTTATACTCCACAATTGGCTGCACCTACCTCACATACTCAGGAAAGTCAGCAGAGGCCATATTAGCTTTTTTTTCTAAGGGCCATATAGATGTTGGATGGCAGAGGATGTATGTCTAAAAGATACAAGTTTGTTATCTACCAGTGATTCTAGCTGGATATAGCAAGCCAAGATCAAATCATTAATAAGAAAAAAAGGTAGAAGAAATACAAAAAGGAAGAAAATTCTTGAAGAGGACAACTTCTTAAGGACAAATTCTACAGTTAGTTAAACCCATCAATGGCATTACTGCAGTTTGACACTGAGTTACATCAGAGCACAACGTGAGTACAGTATTCAAAGAATTACATTGATAAACATTTCAAGTACTGCAACGATCCTTAGAAATGAATTTTGCATTGTTTCTATGACCTAGTGGAAACAAAATCACTTTTTAAAATGTTTTATTTCACTAGCTGTGTCATGCCTCTGATAATTAAAAGATATTATATTTCTGTAGTCTCTCCCCCCAAGTTATGTCTTAAACCTGCTTTCCAGTGCTAGCTGCTTGGAGTTGCTTTGCCTCTTTCTTCTCATGGATTGGGTTCTGGGTTCCTTTTAGTGATGCCTGGTGCTTCCACCTAAGGTGATGCCTCACTGTGACTGAGACACAAAGGAGGCATATCTTGGGAAAGTGAGTAACTGCTGGCAAGGAGTATGAAACCCAGGACACAGGAGATAATAAAATACCTCTATATAATTCCCAGCAAAGAAACGACACACCCAAAAATAACAATACACCAAAAAGGGATTTATTGGAAGCAGGAAAATAGGATCTGGGGAAGGAAAGGAACAGGGTTAACTAATAAGTACTAAATATCAACAAATTTCCCACCCCACTCCACTTCCCATCCCCCAGCTCGCTCCCTGGAACCTTCCCAGGCAGAGGGTATGCCGAGGATGAGTACTGAGATAAGTGCTGCAGTGCTGTGAATGTTGGCCGATTTAAACAAAAAGGGTCTGGAGTCTGGGAGGTCTCAGCTGGATCTTGGTAGCTAGCACTGCATCAGATCTCTGCCACTTTGGAAGCTGGACTCTAAAGGGCTGGAACTGTCTGACCCATGCACCAGATACCACAGCAATTCAAGACTTCTTCTAGTCCATTCTGTCTCCAGTGCCGACTCCAAGCATACTGGGAAATGGTGTGAGAGGGCTCTAGTAGCCATTATTGTAATAGTTCAAAGGAATGGGCACACTAGAGGTTCAGGTTTCAGAGTGGTAGTGGTGTTAGTCTATATCAGCAAAAAGAACGAGGAGTACTTGTGGCACCTTCAAGACTAACAAATTTATTTGGGCATAAGCTTTCATGGGCTAAAAAACCACTTCATCGGATGCATGCAGTGGAAAATACATTAGGAAGAAATATATACACAGAGAACATGAAAAAATGGATGTTGCCATACCAACTCTAATGAAACTAATAAATGTGTTATTATCAGCAAGAGAGAAAAAAAACTTTTGTAGTGATAATCAGGATGGCCCATTTCAAACAGTTGACAAGAAAGTGTGAGTAACAGTAGGGGAAATTAGCACAGGGAAATAGTTTTTACTTTGTGTAATGACCCATCTATTTCCAGTCTTTATGCAAGCCTAATTTAATGGTGTCCAGTTTGCACATTAATTCTAGTTGTGTAGTTTCTCATTGGAGTTTGTTTTTGAAGTTTTTTTGTTGGAGAATTGTGACTTTTAGGTCTGTAATTGAGTGACAAATGAGGTTGAAGTGTTCTCCGACTGGTTTTTGAATGTTATAATTCTTGATGTCTGATTTGTCTCTCGGCATTCTGGAAACTCCAAGTGGGAGTTGTGACGGAGTCCCCAGGATATAACCTGAATCTGTAGAACTGCTATGCCCCCTTAACACTCCAGCCTGGGTAGTGTCTCACAATACTATGCCAGTGACAAGCAGCCAACCCCTTCATATGCTCTGATCACTCAGCCATCAACATGTGGAGACTCACACCCAGTGAAATTGCATGAATGCTCTCTAAGCCATTCATGAATCATACAGAGAGACAACAGCAAATCACTCCATACCACAGCCTTGCACCCAAGAAATATACTGTCTTACATTGCTCAAGACTCCCTTGGACAGTGCAAGCTGATTAATTGGTTCTCCATTCCAACAAAGAGTAGCGGACGTGCAACAGCCCTTGTTAACCTGAGCTGAGATTCCCCAAACACTTCAACCAAAACCCCACTCTTTTATGTAAAATATAAAACAGATTTATTAACTACAGAAAGAGAGATTTTTAAGTAGGGCTGTCAAGCGATTAAAAAAAATATGAACAATTTCATGATTAAAAATTAATTGTGATTAATTGTGCAATTAATCACACTGGTCAATAATAAATAGAATACCATTTATTTATATATTTTGGATGTTTTCTACATTTTCAAATATTTTGATTTCAATTACAACACAGAACACAAAGCGTATAGTGCTCACTTTATATTTATTTTTTATTACAAATATTTGTTGCTATAAAAACAAAAGAAGTAGTATTTTTCAATTCACTTCATATAAGTACTAAAATGCAATCTCTTTATTATGAAAATTGAACTTACAAATGTAAAATTATATACAAAAAAAATTGCATTCAAAAATAAAACAATGTAAAACTTTAGCACCTACATGTCCACTCAGTCCTACTTCTTCTTCAGTCAGTCACTCAGACAAACAAGTCTGTTTACATTTACGGAAGATAAAGCTTCCTGCTTCTTGTTTACAATGTTACCTGAAAGTGAGAATAGGTGTTCCCATGGCACTGTTGTAGCTGGAGTCGTAAGATATTTACATGCCAGATGTGTTAAAGATTCATATGTCCCTTCAGGCTTCAACCATCATTCCAAAGGCCATGCATCCATGCTAATGAGGGGTTCTGCTCGATAACGATCCAATGCAGGGCAGACCGATGAATGTTCACATCCATCATCTGAGTTAGATGCCACCAGTTAGATGATTTTCTTTTTTGGTGGTCTGGGATCTGTAGTTTCCACATTGGAGTGTTGCTCTTTTAAGACTTCTGAAAGCATGCGCCACACCTCATCCGTCTCAGATTTTGGAAGGTGCTTCAGATTCTTAAACCTTGGGTCGAATGGCTGAAGCATAAAGGTTCGGCCGACTGCAACTCCCATTTGCTGTCTTAGGCCAATGGGGGTGGCAGGAAGCCGCAGCCAGCATATCCCTAGCCCACGCCGCTTCCCGCCACCCCCATTGGCCTGGGATGAAGAACTGTGGCCAGTGGGAGCCGCAATTGGCCAAACCTGCCGACATGGCAGGTAAACAAATTGGCCCGGCTCGCCAGGGTGCTTACCTTGGCGAGCAGCTGTGACATGGGGGTTAGGCAGTCCTCAGGGCATGTATGCCCTCTCTGAGAAGTCTCTCTGAGAGTGGATTTTTCTTGATGGACCACCAATGCCTGTCCGGGCAGTGATAGTTTTTCCTTTGTTGCTTCTGAAAGGCCAGCTGTGGGAGTCTACCAACCTCACAACATATTTCAGTAACGCATATAGCAATACTTTGTAACTTCACATACAATGATATTACATACAATCCAACAGGCTATTAATGTTCAACAAATCAAAATTTATTAAATAATACCTCGCAAGGGATACTTTGTACAAAACATATAATCATATCACAGCGGTGAATATGGGGGCTCCAGAGTGCTATTTTGAGATACAGAGTGTCACAAGGCTTACATTTCCATTTGTGCATTTCTAAACCAACCATCCCCATAATACACAGACTGTCAAATGGTTTGCATTTCCTTCGGTGGGGTTGCCACTGAACCTGGTTTTATTGTGCAGGACTAAACACAGCTGGCTACACTGCCCTGACTGTAGTGCTGTGATCAAGGCAGTTATCATCTCGCACACAAAAAAAATGGGATTATGAGGCTTTCTGTCTATAATTTGATCAGAAATAAAGCAAAACTTTGTGATTTTTGTCATTACTGTGCTGCTGTTCAGTCTAGTGAGACTTTCAAATTAAGGGTCCTTTCAAAGAAAAAGAGGAAGTCAGCAAGACATGGTTAGCAAGCAGAGACTGGAGCAATGTAATCCATGGTTAGCATGAGCTACTCTAGTATCACACAATTATGCAAGAGGCCACTGCATGATGATGTAGTACAGCAGTTACAATTCCTAAACAGAGTAAGGGATATAATATAGTGCCCCAGAGTAATCTTCTCTTTTGCAGAGATTGGCAGGCAGCCAGTTAGACACTCAGTGGAGTTTTCCATTGATCCTTTTACGGTTTATGGAATACATAGATACTGAATTTGGAGGAGTCTAATTCTGCTAAGGGTGTGTATCCCAACTAGGCTGTTATAAAATATTAATCTTAGATATAATTTTTTAAAAATCACTGAATATTGTTCAAGTTCAGCTAGCAAAGTTCAGCTTGTATAGAAGTAGTTACAGCTGGTTGAAAGATTTCCACTGGAACAGTTTTTTTGTAAAACTATGCTGGTTTGTCAAAATCATGATGTTTCACGGGAACATTTCGATTTTGACAAAATGTTTCAATAGAGAGAGTGGTGGTGGTTGTTATATTCCTTCCCACTGTGGTTAGTGCCTTCCTTCCTGTCACCAGCCCAGGGGTTCTCTCCCCAGTGACTCCTCCCATCATCTGCCAGGGGACTTTCCCCCATTCCCACCTCCCTCCTGCCACCAGCCCAGGGCTTTCTCAGGGTGAAAGGAACAAACTGGGGACATAGCAACTTGGGACAGATGGTGAGGGTGGCAATGGTACATTTCCCAAATTGGAATATTTGCTTTTGTAGGAAATTCCAAAGGTCAGTGTTTCAGTCCAATTCAGAACAAAACAAAATCTCAAACTCAGAATATCCCTGGGACACAGGTTATGTTTTCCTCCCTGCTCTAGTATTTATACGCCACAATACTTAGTACTTACATTTTCCTTAATAAAAGTGTCTAACAACTAGAAACCACTAACATTTCTCTTCTTTTGCTTTCCATATTAAAACATGCCAAAATCATCTAATTAAAGTCTACCTTATACTTTTTGTAAGATGAAAATGAAAGTGGGACACATAGATATTGAATAACAATCAGGGGACTAATTCAGCACTGTGTCACTTTTGTTTTGTACAGCTGTAACTCCATTCATTTCAATGGAGTGCTACCAGCATAAAACTGGAGTAACCTAGACATAATTCAGGCTCGTGGAGTGGAGTACTGTATTTTCTAATTTATGCAGTACAACTGCTGTGGGAAAATTCTGCTTTTCAGTCTGAGAAATGTTAAGTGTTTCTTTTGTAGGATTTCTATGGTTTCCATATAACAATGGGCCCAGACTTTCATGCAGAGGTGTTTCTCCACTACTCCTGTTTCACACAGATAAATCATGGTCTCAGTACCTTCTGTTGTCCTGCCCTCCAAGACATTATTAATGTTTCTGCCTCTCATTTGTGCCATGGGCTCTGGATAGAGATTTTTGCTATATAGCCCAATTCATCACTTATGGGGGCTGTGACCATCACAAACCACATTGGAATATGTCCCTTGAGGTGCAGGGATTCCTTCGTGGAAGCCATTAGGTTTTTTTCCTGTGTGGATGGCCAAATTCTCGTCATTTTATCTCTCCTGAGTGAGAGCATTGTATCTGTACTAGGGAGCCATTTAACCACTTTGCTGGGTGTTCTACCATCTCAGTTTCCCCACTACCCTGTTCCTTGGGTGCCTCTACCCAAGTTAGTAGACTGGTAAGGAGATTTATTAGGTACAGCTTTCTGGCCACACCTCCACAAGAGTTTTCTCCTTTCCACAGAAAAGTAAAAATCTAACCTCCAAAATACAGTTCCTGCAAACCCTCCCCAGGCTCAGCTTGCACTTACCGGTACCCTATTATGTAAGGTCTGAAGCAGGACTTCCCCCCTCCTCCCATCTTCCCTTGTTAAAATCCCCAGCGTGAACCCCAAACAACAAGTAGTACTGTCACTGGGCCTCCAGGGGTCTTCTTTCTCCAATTCCAGCCGCCATATCATCTTCCAGGGTTCCCTTTTTGGAGAGAATCACCAGCAACTTCTGCTCTTGGAAGGACTTTCACTTTTTTGGGATGCAGCCAACTCTTTATATACACATATGGTTCCTTCTCAGTCTACATGTGATCCAGGACTACATTTCCCATTAGGCCTTCCTGTGGAACCACTATATTCCTCAAAATTCTTCTCCTTAAAGGGAAAAGTTCCTTAACAGGAGAACTGGGATGTTCACAGGCAGTCCCAGAATGAATGCCTTGTTACAATATCACAGTATATGCATTTTAAGGGTATTCTGATGCTTTAATATACACTTTAACGTTTTCAGTGTTTTTTTTTAACTAAATAGTGCTGATTAGAGTACACTCAGGGCTGGTTATAGAAGCAGGAAAGCAGGGAGGTTACCCTGGGCACCAACTTCCAAGGAGTTCTGTATCGTTGTGCTGTGTGGATTTTTGTGTTTGTTTTGTTTTGTTTTGTTTTTCTGCTCTGCTCTCATTGGTGGTCCATTTTTACTTCATTGATTAGCAAGCTTTTCTTTCTTTCTTTCTTTCTTTCTTTCTTTCTTTCTTTCTTTCTTTCTTTCTTCTGGGTTTTTTTTTTGTGTGTGTTTATTTAGCTTGGCTGCTTGTGGAGTGGTTGGGGGGGGGCGCCAAAAATGTTTTTCACATTGGCTGGCAAAATGGCTAGGGCTGCTCCTGAGTACAGTTTAATCTGATTTATGTTTTTCTAATAGCATTAAAATACATTACAACTACTGCTATTGCTTTATTTCATTAGCAGGTTTTTCATGGGCTAAATTAAGAAAAGTGGTTGATGTTGTACATACAACTGGTGAGTTGCCATTACCAAAGTATGCAAACTATAGTAAAATGACATCTAAACAGTCCATTAGATTGAAAGATTCCTAGAGATAAATCTAATTTTGTTTTGTTTTATGCTTGCAATACTCATTGATAGTTCCTTTTTATAAGCTTCATATACATATCACTGTTTAGCTGGGTTGAGGACATTTGATCAATGGAAAAGGCTCCGTATATGCACTGACTGCCCCATGTCTTCCACAAATGAATCAGGAGATCTTTTGCATAAGGTTTTAAATATCCCTGAAACAAACTTTGTGTAATGACAGACGGGGAAATACAAGTTTAGTTTGTAGCAAAGGATCTACAGTTTGGATGAAATTTGAAAGAAAGTACTCATAAATACAATTTGAGAACATTGTCCCTCTGTCAGATTATAAAAAATAAATAAGTAGGAGATAGAATTGTGAATTTAAATCTCCCCGTTAATGTTTCTTAAAGTAACCTGTTATTTAGTTATTTTTTTCATCATTTTATCTAGATTTGAGGTTTAACATTTTGTTTATACATCACATACACACATATATTCATATATATGTATATGTATAAAGACCGAGACTATAAATTAATGTATTGCATAATAAAATAGAAATCCATACAAAATTCAGAATAAATTGCTAACTCCAATATTGCCCTAAATGGACTAAACAGAGCTAAATCATAAATAAGATGCTCACAAAATTGTGAGCTGTCATTTTTCTTCACAGAGTGTGTATCACACGCAGTCACCTTTCCTAAGAGTACATGTTTTAAATTCTGCTAAGGAAAATAGCTGTGTCTCATGCTCATTAAACACATTTTTTCCAATCTGTAATAAAATGAAGCTTAGCAGGGAATGAAATATTAACATTAATTCATAATGAAACAATCCAAGATTTCAATTTCATTGATTTTTTTTAATCTAAGATTGTATTGCTTAGTCTACATTAGGGAAGATGTGCATTTTTTCTCTAGAAAGTTATGCAGCAGTGCCATGACATTTCCAAACCTCAGACATAATACAGCCTTTATAGTGAAATGAGGTGCAAGTTATGATAAGAATATGACATAAAGCCGATTTAGGTGATGACTCCTCTGGTACTTCGAAGCGATGCATTTAAATGGAACACTGAAAGCTTTAGCTATCTGCAAACGTGGATTAATTTTTTTCTGAAGAAAAGATTCTATCATGGGAGGTAAAAGATTACAAACATCATCTCGTACCAAACCTTCACAAAAATTGACTACTTAAAGATTGCAACTGTTAAGATTATTGTCCAGAATTTCCATCTTTTGTTGAAACATAGCATTATCTCTCATAATGATTTTAGAACTTTCGCCCATTTGTTATAACTCAACCAACATTCCTAAAGTTTTATAATATGATGGCCAGATTGGTAAAGGGAGGGAGCCAATCATATCATTAGAATAAAATATTTGAGATGGTAACCAAAAGAAACCATTAATGGTCATTGCAGATACACTCACTGATGGGTAAATAGAAAAACAGATGACAACTACTAATGGATTGTTAGCAATTGACAATAGCCAAAACATGCTCAGGATTTAGGACAAATAAATCATCATGTGATGGGTAGAGATGGCTCAGAGTCGAGAATTATTCAGCAGCTGAGGGCCAATGGTTAGATATAGTTTGGCAAAACCATATAAATACTGAGGGAGAACATCTATATAAATACAGAGGGAGGACTTCTGGCCCCGCTGAAGTCAGTGGGAGTTTTGACATTCATCCATATTTTTTTTTTTTGGCTGGAGCTGTGAGAATGGTATTATGTCTATCGAAACCTTGTTGCTGCTTTTGCAATTTTTATGCATTGTTGCTGAAATCAATAAAAGGATTGATGGTAATGCACATGGTAAGTTAAGTTAAGTGGGTGGGGGAAGATGAAATAAGAGTATGCATGGCCGGGCTGGGGATTTGCTGCCCTCTATCAGGTCTGCAGCCTTCCTTTAGTTGGCGGTGTGGGCTAAGAGACTGGCTTTTGTGAGTCAAGACACCACTTGACTACTTATTTTGGCCCAGGCTTTTCAGAGCTTAAGCCTCTTGTTAGATGTTCTCAAGATAAGTTTGTTGAGGACTTGTTGGCCCAGCCCATATAAAGAGGGTAGAAAAACATGTGAACTGTGAAATGGGCAGGATAATTCTGGGGGTAGGTAGTTCAGTGATGACATGCAAGGACATACAATATACTAAGCACAAGCTTTTCAGGGAGGATGGAGTCCATCTGCCAGGTGCAGAGGACTGACATAGAGCTCTGTGACCTTAAGGAATGGGTCAGGCAGGAAATAGCTAACGGGCAGTATTGGTGAGGGTGCGAAGATACGAACTGCTGGTGCCCCTAGAGGCCAGAGAGGTTAAGGAAAAATGGTACTTCTCAAAAGTAAATGAGACCCAGGAGTATTCTTGTCATCTTTTTGCTTATGGGAAAAAGGAGACCTGAAGTCTTTGTGGCCTGCAGTCCTCCCTTGGGAACTTTTACCCCCACCCAGAAGGTGGAGAGGATTCAGAAGGGAGCTGAGTCGTAGGGGTGGGCCTAGGCAGGTCTACTCTGAATTATTGATTGTATTGTGAGAGTCCTGAATATGGCACTGGACCCAATTAAATGCCTGTTAGGAGACAGAGGTAGATGGGACTATAATGACATTCCCAGTGTAGAAGAAAGAAAGTTGTGGCCTGCCACTTAAATCCATCCCATTTGTCTTTCATTTATTTGCCTGCATGTACTGATCAATTTCCTATGGATTTTAGGTATTGAGTTTAATTCTGAGAGCCTTAATAGCCAAACTTTGTAAATAGTGAAATCTCTCCAAGTTTAGCAGTTTTTAGGTCACTGGATGAGTTAACCGTATGTGTATTACAATGTGTTCCTATTGTGGCTTCCCTGGGAAACAAGAAAAATGGTAGAATTGTTTTTACAGTCAGAGTAATTAACCATTGGAACAATTTAGCAAAAGTTGTGGTGGATTTTAATTTTATTTTTATTATTTTTGTAGATGGAAATTTTAAAATCAGGATTGGATTTTTTTTCTAAAAGATATGCTCTAGTTCAGGGGTAGGCAACCTATGGCATGCGTGCCGAAGGCGGCACGTGAGCTGATTTTCAGTGGCACTCACAGTGCTCGGGTCCTGGCCACCGCTCTGGGAGGCTCTGCATTTTAATTTAATTTTAAATGAAGCTTCTTAAACATTTTAAAAACCTTATTTACTTTACATACAACAATAGTTTAGTTATATATTATAGACTTATAGAAAGAGACCTTCTAAAACTGTGAAAATGTATTACCGGCCAGCAAAACCTTAAATTAGAGTGAATAAATGAAGAATCCACACATGACTTCTGAAAGGTTGCTGATCCCTGCTCTAGTTCAAACAGGAATTAATTCAGGGATGTCCTCTGGCCTGTTTTATAGGGCCAACGACATTCAGACAATCATTCCTTCTGGCCTCAAAAATCTATGAAATTGACATAAATATACAGTCATGTAGTTTGTCTGTTTATTTGGTTTTCTGAAGTGCTTATTGCCATAGTACATGAGCAACTCATGGACAATAATGAATTGTGCGTGTGGCTGTAACTTTGCCACTGCCTCATTTTCTCTGCTCTCAGCGGCGGCTCCAGGCACCAGTGTTCCACACGCTTGCCTGGGGTGGCAAGCCGCAGGGGGTGCCCTGCCTGTCCCTGCAAGGGCAGCAGTCAGGTAGCCTTCGGTGGCTTGCCTGCGGGATGTCTGCTGGTCCTGCGGATTCGGCCGCAATTTGGCAGCGGGTACGCCAAAGCCGCGGGACCGGCGGACCTCCCACAGGCAAGCCGCCGAATCCGAGGGATTGTACTTCCCTTGGCAGTCCTCTGGCTCCCGGCCTTTCAGTCGCCCACTCAAGTTTGATGATCTCATTGTCAATAAAATGTTGGTAATCAGTTTTAGCATTTATAACTTTCTTTTCTTTTACACTGGCCAGGATGAGAAAGACAGAAAAAGAAAATGTCCTTGGAAGAGATACCGGTATGGCTGGAGAAGGGGATGATCATTTATTCCCAGATTGTTTTAAGACTTGTACTATCCCAGTACCTTTTACAAAATTCACACCCATCCATCTTTATGTTGTAACTGTCAGGTTTTTAAGAACACCCATTTTTGATGTGTTTGAATGATACTTCTACAATAGGTAGACATATGTAAACTACTACCCTTATATAAAATATACTGAGTGACATGTTGTGAATGTGATAGAAAAACAGACAGGACTGTGAATATTCTACCTTTCTCTTGGCATTTTTATGTGCTTCTTTGCAGTGTCTAGACACGCTGAGGGAGAAGTCTCCAATAGCTCCAAGGTCACTTTCAAAGTTCTCTTGCTCTAGTTCAATTGCATTCAGTCTGTGCTTGACTTTATGAATTTTGAACCCTGTGTGCATTACTCTATATTTGTCAACATTAAATTTCATTCTCTTTGTCAGCCCATTTACAGAGTAAATCCAAACCCTTTTCAGTTTCACTTACTGCTTGCTCTGTGTTCACTTGCCTCCCTTCCCTAACACAATTCTCTGTTATCACATCAGTAATTTAATTATAGTACTTTACAAATGGCTTTTCATGTGTTTAGGTAATTAGATTTAAAAAAAAAAAGTCTAAATAATGACCCTTGGATTTCGAACCCTTTTTAATATACCTTAGGAGTTGGACAGAGCTCCTCTTACAAATGGTCCCTGAACTTTAAAAAAAAAAATCTTGTATTAATCTAGTAATTAGTGATGCCATTGTCCTTTCCTGATTCCATCCCTAGATTATCATTCAAAGGGGTAAATAAGACTCATATTTTAAAAATTATATGCACTTAACTTAAGCAGAAAGTGAATTTGTTTGTGCATGGACATTTGTAGTAATTATGCACAAAAGGTCATTTGCACCTCCACAATAATAAATATCTGGGGATGAACAAGTCAGACAAAAAATCTTGCCCGTAATCCATGTTATATATATAAAAAGAAATTCATATAAAAATAAATCTAAAAACAGCTACAAAATAATACTGTATGTTATATACATTGCCCTTCTTAATATTCTGAAAAAGGAAATTTTAAAAAAATAGGAAAGAGTTTTCATTTCTATATTAACAGTATGCTAGCTACCTTCTAATGAATTGTTAGAACATGTAACAGTACTGACTCTGGTTATGACAATGTCAAACTATTAGTGCTACAGTTTCTTTTTAGAAGCTACTTTAATTATGTCCCCATTTCTAGGTGCATTCATATATTACGGGAAAAAAATTACACTGTGTACTGAAATTTCACACATATCCTCTCAGAAGAAAGATTTGGAAAGTTTGATAAAATTTTGTTTGGCTCTTTTGGACATATAGTGGTATGAAACAATGATATTTTGGGGACTTACTTTATCGTTTGTTTCTTTGGTTTGATTTTTACACATGGCTATCAAAAAAAATGGCAGTGTTTCGAAGCTTAATGTTTAGAAACAAATTGAGCACACAATAGCATACCTGCATTGCATCTGCATTGTTGCATGTAGTGAGCTTCTGTGTACCTCTGGCTATGTAAGCATCTATCTTGCCATGTGCATGTATACAACCTGACTTGTGTTCTAAGTAGAGATGTTCTTGTGCAAGTTTATGTACAATCATTGCCTGAAAATAAGGTCCTTTCTTGTCAAATTTGCCAAGGATAGCTCACCACTTACTTTATAATCTGATCTTGTAGTCCTTACTCAGGCAAATCTTCTAGTAAGTGGGAGCATTATGCAGGATTAGGCCTTAGTGCCTAAATAAAATTTAATGGTCAATGTCTGCTCAATGAGATGTTGAACATTTAACATATTCAACAAAATTTAGTTTAGAAGCAATGAAATTATAGGCTGCAGGATATCCCTGTATTTTTAAATATGGAGTATGTGGTTTTCCAGTATTTAAAATAAATTATGGAGGTGTGATGCTCTAGACAAGCTATTCTATGTGTTCATTTAATTAGAGTTATTAACACTAACTGGTCGGAACAAAGCCCTAATGATCTATCTTAACCTCGATCACTCCAAACATTCATCTCCCACAACCTCTGACTTCCCCTCTCATGTAGTCTTTGATCAGTAATGTCCCTCCTGGCATTCATTATTAATGACCATGTGTATATTCATTTCAAATATCAGGAATTCTGGCGGGGTTTGTAACACTTTTAAACTCAAAACTATTATTGAAAACACCTGTTATTGGCAAAAATCCCACTTACATGTGTTTGCACACAATGTGACAGAAAAGGACAGAGGCCATGACTTTTGGCACCAGATGCTGGCCTCCCATAGGCGTGCACCACCTGAGTGCCACCAACCAGTCTTAACTCTGTCACAGCTTATGATCTGGGCCATGGCCTTTATAAAAGAAAAGTTAGAGAGAGTGAGAAACAGAGAAAGGCTTTCAAGGCAGTTCTTTTGGGCTGTTAGATAACTCTAAATTGTACACTTGGTGGGATGAACTAATTCAGAAAAAAATAAGATCCTCACCCATTGCCTCAAATGCAAAATCAATACTTTTCCTTTTTGTTATTTATTTGAATATGTAATACAAATAACAGTTTATTCAATAGGACTTAATTGAGAGCCAGATGCTGATACCCCCATGCATGTTGAAAAGTATCTTACTTTACAAATAGCCCCATTTATTTCATTTGTGGAGAAAGGAGGCTATCCCACATGAGTAAGTTTATCAGAATCTGGCTCTAAACTGAGAAACAAGTACAATTAATTATCAGTTACAAACCACAATAAATAAGTGGAAGATTAAGGAATATATATTTTATATATCATATAAATTACTCAACAATAGATCCCACAACACTAGCTTTTTCACAATCCATATGAAAAGGTGATCACACAATAACATTAAAGAGAAAAAGCTTTATTAAAAATCTGATAAATAAGAATGTTTGAGATATCTTTTGTCATAGGTTTCACCCCCACTCTGGACTTTAGAGTACAGATATGAGGACCTGCCTGTGAACCCCTAAACTGAATTACCAGCTTAGATCTGGTTTTGCTGCCACCACTCCCAAGTACTAACTCCCTTCCCTGGGTAGTCTTGAGAGACTTCTTCACCAATTTCCTGGTGAACACCGATCCAACCCCTTGGATCTTAACACAAGGAGAATTTAACCATCCCTCCCTCCTTTCTCCCACCAATTCCTGGTGAGTCCAGATCCAATCCCCTTGGATCTAAACACAAGGAAAAATCAATCAGGTTCTTAAAAAAAGACTTTTAATTAAAGAAAAGAAAGGTAAAAGAAAAAAACCTCTGGAAGAGATTAGCATACAAGCTAGTCTCACAGACAACAGATTCAAAACACAGAGGATGTTCCCCTGGGCAAAAACTTAGTACACAAAAGAATTCCCAATTTGAATATTACTCTAATTGCATAAAGACAAAGTCACAAAAGAAAATAAACAAACCTATTTATTCTTTTTAAAACTTACTACTCTGATAAGAGGCTGATTCCTTGATCTTTTCCACTCTGGCCAAAACTGAAACTGACCTCAGGGAACTTCCCTCCTTCCTTTTGAAACATCCTGTCCCCACATTGGTTCCTCTGGTCAGGTGTCAACTAGGCTAGGTGAACTTCTTAACCATTTACAGGTAAAAGAGGCATTAACCATTAACTATCTGTTTATGACATCTTCATTCACAAAATTAAAAAATCTGTTATCCTTCTTCCACTTCCTTTTGGTCTTTGGGTGTTCAGATCTTAACCTCTAAAAATCTTTTGGCCTCAGAGTCAATAAAAGATAAAAGATTACCCTTGAAAATAGCCTGGAACTTTGGAAAATAAAATATGGATGCTCGATATACAAAGTTGTCCTTGCATCTTTGGGATAACATATGTATATCACTTAAATGCACCAGGCTTTTCTTTGCTTTTGCAGCCTGCAGAACCCATTCTTTATCAAATACAACATAAAGGAAAATGAAGGAGTGACAGACACTGAGATAGATCAGAGGGTTGCTTTCTTTCACCTCCATCCTGAGAGTAACCCTGATTATTTATAAATACATGTGATATTAAAAAAAAATTCCACTCCAATTTGTGGATCAGATTGTTCATCCAAAATTTTCTCCAAAAACTCTGGGGCCTTTAATAGAAACCACACTTTTGAATCTAGCTCTTGTGTATTCTCTTTAATTAAAGACCCAGAGGCTGGTTTTAGAATTCATTTTTAATAATTTCTTGATCTTTAGTAACAAATTATAATTCACTTTGAAATTGTTCAATACATCCTTCATTTTTACAGCTTTTTGTAAAATCCTTCACCTGTCCCTCATTATCTTTTATGTCATTTAATATAAGCTCCAAAGAGACACTGAACCTCCTCCATCTTCAAACACATTCTCCAATAAGACTAATTCAATGTTTGAGGAAAGAAACCTGCTCCCTCCCTCATTCTACCCACTGCTGACTTGAAATATTGATCTAGGGACTTCTTCTAGATCTATCTATCTATCTATCTGTCTGTCTATCTAGGGTTTGTTGCTTCCCTGGATACATGTTCATGTACTGCTAGCACATGTACCCTGTACCCACAATGAATGTCCACATGCTGAGCTAAGCATGGGCACAGACTGTGAACAAGTATATACCAATGTCCACACTACCCCTTTTCACTATGTAATAGTAGTGCTATCATTTCAGGGATAGTACCCCAGAGTCCTGTGCATCACAGGAGATGCTCTAGGTAATGCCTTGTTGCATGTTGCAGGTACTGTACACTGCCATCACACATTTGGTGATGGCAGCTCCCAGTCATCTGCCAAACTGTGTTGGAGACATGGAGGAAGTATATGATGACGTGATTCTGCTCCTACTACTGATCACTGTACAAATGTTCATGTGGTGCAGTACTAGATACTGGATGGATATGGTCCAGAAAACACTGAGATGGCAAAGACGGCTGACTCAGCCGGGGAATGAAAATCCGCTGTGGTCCCAAAGAACCACAAGAACTCAAAATGTATTGAATGCCGGGATTACAATGGTATGCCATGCCCTGGCTGGGATTGTAACAGTGGACCTCTGCTTCAGGTCCCAGAAAAGCAGGAAAATGTGGTGGCACCACATCTTCTTGGAAACAGATGGAAACTAGTGGCTGCAGAACTTCAGAATGAGGAAGCAGATCTTCATCAGTTGTTCAAGGAATTTACACAATCCTCCAGCACCATTTCATACAAGTGCAGAAGCAGGTGGTTATCACCCTCTGGAAACTGGCAATACTACAGCTACTGGTCAATTGCAATCCAATTTAGGGTGGGAAAATCAGCTGTCAGGGCAGTGGTTGTTCAGGTTTGCCAGGCTATCTATATTGCGATGTACCCAAGCATGGTTGCCATTAACCACATCCCTGAAATTATTGTGGGATTTCAGAAGATGGGGTTTCCAAACTGTGTGATGGCCATCAACAGAACACACATCCCTATATTTTGTCTGCCAAAATGAGCTAGTGAATATGTGAGTCAAAAAGGTTACTATTTATTGGTTCTTCAAGGCTTAGTGGTCAACAGAGGTTGTTTCATGATCAGAAATATTGTGCTTAGGAGGTTGGGGTTGTACAAAAGGAAGGAAGAAGAGATTTTATTCTCTGAAAATGACATGATTATATACTGACAAAGAGTCCTATGGCACCTTATAGATTAACAGACGTATTGGAGCATAAGCTTTCGTGGGTGAATACTCACTTTGTCAGATGCATGTAGTGGAAATTTCCAGAGGCAGGTATATATATGCAGTGAAGAATCAGTCTAGAGATAGCAAGGTTAGTTCGATCAGGGAGGATGAGGCCCTCTTATAGCAGTTGAGGCGTGAACACCAAGGGAGGAGAAACTGCTTTGGTAGTTGGCAAGCCATTCACAGTCTTTGTTTAATCCTGAGCTGAGGGCCTCATCCTCACTGATTGAACTAACCTCACTGAGTGGAACTACTTGTGAGTAAGGCATATCACTTGATGTGAGCAAGAGAGACATCATCAGCACATTTGTAAATTTCTGTTATTGGGATCCATTATTATGCACTTGCTACAAAACCAAACCAAAACTCTGAACCTTTATCTCAAACACAAGAGAAGAAACTATCCTTTCATAAAAAAATGAAACAATTCTGAAACATTCTAGTGACTCAGACAAAACAAAAACCAAGAAAACTTTCTTTCAACTGCTCTCACCCCCTCCTAATGTCTCTGTCATTTGTATAACATTCAGTACAAAGGATAAAGAGAGAAGTTTTCTCCACCCTGTGCTACATTTGTAATGAGGCTTTTAATTTTATATCTACAATAACTTGGAGGTGCAAAATAGTAATTATAGAGTTAAGCAAGTCATATTAGACATCACACTGTTACCCTACCTTCTAAATCATATCATGTACATACACTTCAATTTTACATCCACGGTTGGTTGATGCCCTTTAAAAATGTTTCAGTACAGTTCTCTCAATACACCTCTTCCCTGATATAACGTGACTCGATATAACATAAATTAGGATATAATACGGTAAAGCAGTGCTCCACGGATCAAATCAAGTTCAATATAACGCAGTTTCACCTATAATGTGGTACAATTTTTTGGTTCCTGAGTACAGCATTATAGGGGGGTAGAGGTGTATTTACATCTGATAGACTATAGAATCAAATTAAAGTTTAGGCCTGTCATAAACATACAGCTAAGGGTAGCATAACATCCCTCTTTACCCTGTAAGGGGTTAATTCCTCTTTTACCTGTAAAGAGTTAAGAAGCTCAGGTAACCTAGCTGACACCTGACCAAAAGGACCAATAAGGGGACAAGATACTTTCAAATGGGGGGGGAGGCTTTGTCTGTCTGTTTTGTATGCTTGCTGGAGGCAGATCAAGAAAGCAAGCAATCCAACTCCATTAGTATCAGTAAGTACTAGCGAAGGAATGCAGTAGCTTACTTTTACTAATGGAATTGGATTGCTTGCTTTCTTGATCCAATGTATCAGAAAGAATTTGTTCCTTGGGGAGTTTTTAACCTAAGCTAGTAAAAATAAGTTTAGGGGGTCTTCATGCGGGTCCCCACGTCTGTACCCTAAAGTTCAGAGTGGGGAGAGAACTCTGACGAGGCCCTTACATCAAAACCCACCATAGTTTTGGGCCAGGTTACTGCTATAAAACTTGGCCTTCCTATAAGCAGTCATGACTGCTCATGTTCCACTCAAACAATGGAACTATCATCCACCAGAGGGAGTTTTCTTGGCAGGTGGCACAAGATTATAGAATTCATTCCTGTAACACAGTAGAATGATCATGAATTGCAACAGATTCAAAACAAAAAACACATCATACTTATTTAAGTATACTCACAACAACTAAACCCTCTATTTATGTGGTATAAGTATAAGATAAGATACTTGTAAAACATAATTAAATTCATAAGTTGATCAGGTACCATGATGACCAGTGCAGCATGATACATAAATAAAATGAATTTGCAGCCTGATAGATTAGAAGTAAGGTTGTTGTATGGAAACTAAAGACATGAAGCCATGTACAGTGCTGTGAACCTGGGCAAGTATATGCATGAACTTTTGGATGCTTATCTGAATCAAACCCAACCCTTAAACTTTGTTACTAGTGATTCATCTGAGCTGCAAAAATCTTGTAGATGGAATCAGCGTTTGGTTTTCTTATGTCAGTTACACTTGTCATATATGTGCTATGCTCATTTTGATTATGGTTTATTCTTCTTCTATGGACTTGTAAATGTGAAATTATGATACTGCTGCAAAGGCTGGGAAACAAAATAACTTGGTGAAAACCAGGGAGTTCACTTGAATAATTCCTTTTTCTTAGATGTTAGTAATACAAATATATCAGTTGTGCCTTGCAGTCAACTTCTCCTTGAGTATTGCACTGTAATTTATGGAATAATAATATGCTGTTCTGTGAACAAAAAGTATAATTATTGTATCTGTTAATGGAATTTGAAACTAACGACAGGTATTATTTCAAAATATATTTAGTGCTTAATTAAACTTTTTTTTTCCTGCTTGCATATAATATATTCTATAAACAACAATGCATCAATATTTCATAAAATGCAATTATGCTAACAACTGAACAATATGCATCATTAACTAGCAAAAATCTATCTACAATACAAAATTCATTATTAAATAAAATATATGCAAAATATATTTACAAAATAAAAAAATGGAAATGTTAATATGAAATGCACATAATATGATTAAAAGTAATATTTATGGTATTTCTCCTCACCCATATCCCTGATCCTACAAATCTCTATATTTTCAAAGGCTTTTTGAAAGTTTGAATGTAGGCGATAAATAAGAACATAACCACTTTCATTCAAGAATCCTAAATCGCTTTACAAATACACATTAACAGAGACTCGACTCCCTTCTGGAGTAGAGAAGTATTACAATACCTGTTTTACAGATGTTTACCCAAGATGCAAAATGTATTTTCAATCCCCCTGAACAAGTTGTACTGTGGCAAAAAGAGAACCCCTCCTAGTCTTGCACTCCTAGTTCAATACTACATTGTCTCTACCACTTGCAACCAATAGTTTTAGAGGCTTGACAAAATATGAATCTCTCACTTTAATTCATTTTAATTAGGAATTTCTCTAAAATATTACAGGAAGGTTTTGGTACCCATAGACGATAGACATAGATTCACAGACTTTAAGGTCAGACGGTACCATTGTGATCATCTAGTCCAGTGATCATCTAGTCCCGCAGCTCCCATTGGCCAGGAACAGTGAACCACAGCCATTGGGAGCTGTGGGAGGCTGAAACTGCGGATGCTCAATGTAAACAAATGGTCTCCTGGTCTGCCAGCGGATTGCCCTGATTGGCTGCCTGCGACTCGTGGGCTGCAGGTTGCCCACTACTGTTCTAGTCTGACTTCCTTCATAGTATAGGCCATAGAATTTCACCCAGTGACTTCCTGTAGCAAGCCCATAACTTCCAGATGAGCTAAAGCATATCTTTAAGAAAGATATTCAAGTGATTGACAATATACCAATTCCCTTGATAATTTGTGCAATTGTTAATTATCTCCACTCTTAAAAATGTGCCTTATTACATAATTATAAGTGCTGCTCCTATTGCAAGTGGCAAATGGCGCTGATTATGGATAACGTTGCTAGGTGTTGTTAGAAGTTTGACTGTGTGTGTTCTCTCTGTGTGCTGTCCCAGTTCTGCATAGATAGTTGGCAGAGCAGACCTCGACTGCACTGCCCAATAACCACACAGCCATTTGTAGCGAAGGAACTCAGTCATGTCAATGAACCATGGTCCTAATGCCCTGGGTCAATGGTTAGAGGTACACTAACATATGTATGCCCATTGCAATGGACTAGCTTAGTTAATAGTGGGACTTTTCATTATCCCCTAGGCCAACCAAAGACACTCAATGTATCTGGGTGCCACTCTCTGGCATATGTAGGTGACACCCTCTGATGTATCTGAGTGCCACCCATTGCCTTGTACCTGTTGGTTCGATCAAAACATCTTGATCTATTATGCTGTCATTCCAGCCTTATCCGTAGGATGGGTCAGTGTGTTCCTGTTATCTTTGGGGACTGTGTTGGTATTGAGGTATTCTGGTACCATCTCTTTGGTTTGCATGTGTGTTTTGTACCTAGCACTTTCTTAGGAATGTGTGTTTCTGCAATATCAGCCCTGTTCTTGCCAGAGTCTGTGAGCAGGGCCTGCCTCTTGCTCACAACTTAACTTTGCTTACCAAAGTTGTGATCACTACTTTTGCCCAGGCCCCAGGCCTCATACCAGGCTTCTGATACAAGGCTTTATGTTTCAGGCTCTCTTCCTACTACAGATAATAGTCCATAGTTTAAATTTGTAAATTTCAGGGAATGGAAGTGTAGTGTAATTGGATAAATAATGAGTAAGGTTAAAAGTTTGTCATGGTTATTTTTAGTAAAAGTCACAGACAGCTCACAGGCAATAAAGAAAAATTTATGAAAACCCATGACCTGTCCCTAACTTTTACTAAAAATCACTGTGACAAAATGGGGTTGAGCCTGAGCCCTGGTGCAGGGGAGTCCAGATCCCACTGCCATTGTGGCTGAAAGCTCTGTGGTCTCCTGGGCACCTGCAGTGGCTGGTTGCTGTGGGGTTCCCAGCTGCCTTTGGTGACTTGGAGCTGTGCGGCTGGCATTGGGAGCTCCGGGTCCCCCTCTCCCTGTGGCTGCTGAGAGATGTGGGGGCTCCTGCCTCCCGCGGCAGCTCAGAGCTGCGAGACCCCCTCTGCCCACGGTGGATATGAGCTGCAGGGGCCCCTGCAGTGGTAGGGAGCTTTAGGTCTTCTCCACCCTGCTGGTGGCTGGGAGCTATGAGGGCACCTACTGACCACAGTGGCTCAGAGCTCCAGGGCACACATCGGCTGATGGCTCCAGCCCTGATGCCCCAGGGCTGAAACGAAAAATATCATGGAGGTCACAGAAGTCACAAAATCCATGACTTCCATGGCATCTGTGACATAATCTTAGTCTTAGTAATGAGTTCCCCCAATAGTATAACAGGCTGTTCATGAGCATTATTCCTCCTGTTTGCTGTGGGTAAAGTAATTTTAAGATTGGTTCTGCATTTGATTTATGTGACAACCTCTCCGCGAGAAAGACTAAAGATGCCACATTATAGTTACTATGTGATAACTATGTAATGTATATCAAACCACAAAGGACTTTCTGCTGGACTCTCCTGCCTAGGGTGACCAGTCAGCAAATGTGAAAAATCGGGACAGGAGGTGGGGGGCAATACGAGCCTATATAAGAAAAAGACCCAAAAATAAGGACTCTCCCTATAAAATCAGGACAGCTAGTCACCCTACTCCTGCCCCCGCACCCATGCTCGGACTCAACTCCATTTTGTCACAGTTATTTTTAGTAAAAGTTAGGGACAGGTCATGGGCTTTCATGAATTTTTGTACAGTGCCTAGCACAATGGGCCCCATTCTTGGTTGGCTGTTAGGCACTATTATACTACTTTCCAGATCATAGGCCCTGGTTCTCATGGGGGACTTCAATCACCCTGACATCTGCTGGGAGAGCAAAACAGCACTGCACAGATAATCCAGGAAGTTTTTAGAGACAACTTCCTGGTGCAGGTTCTGGAGGATCCAACTAGGAGCCGTGCTCCACTTTACCTGCTGCTCAGGGAAGAATTGGTAGGGGAAGTAGAAGTGGGAGGTGAGGCTGAGTGGTCTGTAGTTCCCTGGATTCTCCTTCTTCCCTTTTTAAAAATGGGCACTATATTTGCCTTTTTCCAATCATCTGGGACCTCCCCCAATCACCACAAATTTTCAAAGATAATGGCCAATGGCTCTGCAATCACATCAGCCAACGCCCTCAGCACCCTCAGTTGTATTGCGTCCAGCCCCATGGACTGGTGCATGTACAGCTTTTTAAAATAGTCCTTAACCTGTTCTTGCACCACTGAGGGCTGCTCACTTCCTCCACATACTGTGCTGCCCAGTGCAGCAGTCTGGGAGCTGACCTTGTCTGTGAAGACCAAGAGAAAAAAAGTATTGAGTACTTCAACTTTTTCCACATCATCTGTCACTAGGTTGCCTCCTCCATTCAGTAAGGGTCCCACACTTTCCCTGACCTTCTTGTTGCTAACATACCTGTAGAAACCCTTCTTATTACCCTTCACATCTGTTGCTAGCTGCAAATCCAATTTCGCTTTGGCCTTCCTGACTACACTCCTGCATGCTCGAGCAATATTTTTATACTCCACCCTAATCATCTGTCTAAGTTTCCACTTCTTGTACGCTTCCTTTTTGCGTTTAAGCCCACCGAAGATTTCACTGTTAAGCCAAGCTAGTCATGGGCCATATTTGCTATTCTTTCTGCACACAGGGAAGATTTTTTTCCTGAGCCCTCAATAAGGTTTCTTTAAAATACAGCCATTTCTCCTGAACTCCTTTCCCACTCATATTAGCCTCCCAGGGGATCCTGCACATCAGTTACCTCAGTGAGTCAAAGTCTGCTTTTCTGAAGTCCAAAGTCTGTATTCTGCTGCTCTCTTTTCTTCCTTTTATCAGGATCCTGAACATGACCATTTCATGATCACTGCTGACTGGGTTGCCACCCCCTCAATCCCTGGAAAAATCACAAAGCAGGTCCTCAAAGAATCCATTTTGAGGCACTTTGAGGAGAGGAAGGTGATCAGGAACAGTCATCATGGATTCACCAAGGGCAAATCATGCCTGACCAACCTGATTGCCTTCTATGATGAGATAACTGGCTCTGTGGATATGGGAAAAGCGGTGGACATGATATACCTTGACTTTAGCACAGCTTTTGATATGGTCTCCCACACTATTCTTGCCAGAAAGTTAAAGAAGAATGGATTGGATGAAAAGACTATAAGGTGGATAGAAAGCTGGCTAGATCGTCGGGCTCAACAGGTAATGATCAATGGTTTGATGTCCAGTTGGCAGCCGGTATCAAGTGGAGTGCCACAGGAGGCAGTCATAGTGCCAGTTTTGTTCATTAATTATCTGGATGATGGGATGGATTGCACCCTCAGCAAGTTTGCAGATCACACTAAGCTGGGGGAAGACGTAGATACTCCGGAGGGTAGGGATAGGGCCCAGAATTACCTAGATAAATTGGAGGATTGAGCCAAAAGAAATCTGATGAGGTTCAACAAGGACAAGTGCAGAATTCTGCACTTAGGATGGAAGAATCACATGCACTACTATAGGCTGGAGACTGACTGGCTAAGTAACAGTTCTGCAGAAAAAGACCTGGGGATTACAGTGGATGAGAAGTTGGATATGAGTTACTGGTGAGGCCACATCTGGAGTATTGTGTTGAGTTTTGGGCTCCCCACTACATAAATTATGAGGAGAAGCTGAGGGAACTGGGCTTATTTTTAGTCTGCAGAAGAGAAGAGTGAGGGGGGGATTTGATAGCAGCCTTCAACTACCTGAAAGGGGGTTCCAAAGAGGATAGATCTAGAACATAAGAATATAAGAATGGCCATACTGGGTCAGACCAATGGTCCATCCAGCCCAGTATCCTGTCTGCTGACAGTGCCCAATGCCAGGTGCCCCAGAGGGAGTAAACCTAACAGGTAATGATCAAGTGATCTCTCTCCAGCTATCCATCTCTACCTTCTGACAAACAGAGGCTAAGGACACCATTCCTTACCCATCCTGGCTAACAGCCATTAATGGACTTAATGTCCATGAATTTATCTAGTTCTCTTTTAAACCCTGCTATAGAGCTAGGCTGTTCTCAGTGGTGGCAGATGACAGGACAAGGAGCAATGGTCTCAAATTGCAGTGGGGGAAGTCTAGGTTGGATATTAGGAAAAAATATTTCACTGGGAGGGTGGCAAAGCACTGGAATGGGTTACCTAGGGAGTTGGTGGAATCTTCATCTTTAGGTTTTTAAGGCCTGCTTGACAAAGCCCTGGCTGAGGTGATTTAGTTGGGGTTGGTCCTGTTTTGAGCAGGGGATTGGACTAAATGACCTCCTGGGATCTCTTCCAACCCTAATCTTCAATGATTCTATGGTTCTATAATAAACATGTTCAAGAAATAAAATAATGGATTAAATGATTTAATGGAGCTTTTCCATGAATAACTTCTATGGTTCTATGAAAACAGCTGGTTGACCGTATAATAACCTTCATATTTTACTAAAGAAAAGATTATATTTGACTAAAACAACATTTATACAGCAACTTAACTTTGAGGCACAATCACGCAGCCCAGAGGAAACTAATACACAAACCGTTTTAATCTTAACCTTTGTCAATGCACTGCACTGTGCTAATTTTAATGCTGTACTTTAGTGAAAAATGTTAAACACCACTCGAATAGTAATGGCAGATAATTGCTTCATTAAGATTGGTCAAATGATTGCAAAGTTATAAAGCAGTGCGTAGGTAAAAATCAAATGGCTGTGTGAAATGACTCTGTCATGTGAGAAACAGTTTTTTGACTAATTGTAATCCTGGCCTTCATTATAATCAAGTAAAGCAGGAATCACTGATGCAGTGAGAGATGTTTTGCCCTTTTTGATCCTGCTGAATCAAATTCAGATGCATTTTTGGGTATCCAGTTCTCCTGCCAGAACTTGACAAACAGTAACACTCCAGTAGTTTATGGTCTTATCTCTTGAAACCCATGTATTCTATATGGACGGAAAATAAATGTGTGGAGTTTTTTTGGTTTGTACGTTTGTTGACATAAATGTGGGTCACTGACTCTGAAAATATGTAAATTCCTGTAAATTATATCCTTAACCTCAATATATATATATATATAGAGAGAGAGAGAGAGAGAGGCAAGAGAGAGAGAGAGAGATGTATTAAATAAAACAAAAAAAACAACAACAGAGACTCAAACGCAAATTAGAATTCCATGCTTTTTAGAAAGACTACTTCAGTATAAGTGGAAACAAGGGTATTATTTATTTCTCCAAATTGGTCTTGACTAACACATCATAGAGTTAGAGGAGGACTCTAGGTAGAGTAGTTTTGTGATACTACAAGTAAAATCACCAAAAATTCAAATAAAGGCCTGAACCCTTTTCATAACTTACCCCATTGGTCTTCAGTTATATAAGGCCCTATATTCATTATGGGACATATTATGCCATACAAGATGAGTACAGTGGTCCCTCCTGCTTTGGAATCTATGAGTCTATGTCATCAGTTTTTAAAGGAGTCTACATTAAAATCAGTAAGTTTCCCTAAATGTTGATAGACTGCTGTGACCCGATGTTTAAAACTGTGTTTGCAACAATAAATAGACTTTGATAATGAATTATTTTGAAAGGTGGATGACATCACCACAAGATTTTACTCACAAAGGTTTCTTCCTACCATTTTGTGCCCTGTGTCCCCTTGCTGGTTTTGTGCCCTGTTATTCCTTTCCAGGGTCCAACGCAGTAGGGTCTCTTAACGTAGGATCCCCACCACGTAGTGGGCTCTGTGTAACAGGTGATACAGATTACCTTTTCCACATAAGGTCCATTGGGAGGACAATAGGCATTCACCACCCTACCCCACCCAGGGTCCTTTGAGGTGGAGGCATGCTGCTTTGGAGGTGGCTGACCCTTTCATCTGATGCAGAAGGGCTGAGACCTGTGCATAGACCGTACCCTTTAGGTGGAGACATAGGAGGCCTGAATTGGCCTTTTGGGAGGCAGGAACTTCAGGTTTACCTTACGTCCATAATGCTAAAATTTGAACACATTTCAGAAATATGAGATGTGTTTGAATTTTGAGCCTTTCAGAAGTTATTTGCAAATAAGTGAAATTCTTTTCTTCTTGGCTAAATTCAGCCTTGTAATATGAAACAAAATCCCTAATGTTATCCCTAAAATTATATCTTAAAAATCCTAATTGTGCAAGGACACATAAAACCAGCAAAGTTCATAGAGAACTATTTCAGCAGATAAGATTGCTCTAGCCAAAGCAGTTATCCTTCATCTATAAATTCTTCAAATTAAGCTGAAGTCAGCTACACTGTTTCTTTTTCTTTCTTTCTTTCTTTCTTTCTTTCTTTCTTTCTTTCTTTCTTTCTTTTTGACAAGAGATTTGCATTGTGAAGGAACTCATCACAATGTTGGCTCTTAAGGTATGGTGATAAGTCAGTGCAGTAAAACTCATATAATGTGGCTTCATTAATTTGTACAACTAATACAACTCTTTAGTAGTTTATTAAGTCTTTCAGCTTTCCAGATGTTTGGCACCAGTTGTTGGTACTTCACAGCTGTTTAAACTTTACAGTGAAGGACTGTGAGTACGGTGGCATTTAATTTTGCCTTTAAAATAAAAACCCTCTGGTTTTCTAAAATATCCTAATGAATAAAAGATAAAAATGTAAAGAAATTGACTTCAGTCAATCTTCATGTATTATTCAATGCTCTTCTCTGTGTGTGCAGTATCTAGATACTATTTAATTAGCTACCTTGGGCAGAAAAGTGCTGGTTTAGAGTGTTGAAAATAATAGGTTTCAGAGAGCAATTAAAGGTAAATATGGAATTAGGTTGCCTAGTGCAAGGTGACAAGCATCTGGCAACATTTCAGTTATAGTCCTATACATTATTTAATTGCAAATGGAAAATAGTCAATAACCCAATGTTGAACTGAACACTGTAAAACTCACTTTTCATTCACTAACTACATAAAAAAAAAACTTTATATCTCCTAGTTGTTTAATGAAAAATATATTTTCTACTAAATCAGCTTTTAGTTATGTGAGTATTAGAGATTTACTGTCTGTGAATGACCAGAAAGTATTTTGTAGCACACAGGAGCAACCACTTTCCAGATTGCTATAGAAAACATCTGTGCTCTGCAGATTGATGCTTGTTTTCTGTTCAGTTTGGTTGTTCCTTGTTTTCCATCTACCTCCTCCTCCACAGGGAAAAAAAAAATCTATTTCCCATCTTGTGTGTTTCTTGGATGAGAGTAACATTATAGCTCAAGTATGATTAGTTTACTGATTTTAGGTACATATATCTGTATATTCAAATACATCACATACAATAGGCCAGATTCTCAGCAGGTGTTAATTGGCATAGCTTCATTGCCTGCAACAGAGCTTTGCTGAGCATAGATGTATTTATATTACTAGTATATACTAGTATAAGAGTATTATATATATATATATATATATATATTAAAGAAGTCTACATGACAGATATATTTTTCATTAGGGGCCTTATTCATTCTTATAGGGGAAGGGAGGTGTAAATTACATCTCTCTGGTGATTCGCTGTGCCCCTGAGGCATTCATGTAGGGAACAGCAAGTGGTGGTACTGCTGCCTTTCATCTTTCAGGGTTTCTGCTGGGAAGAGTAGCTTTATGTTCCGTTGGAGGCATAGGAGCCCCATTGGAACAGCCTGCTGAAGGAATATACCGAACATGTGCATCCGTAGCTGCTCCAGTAATATCCTCACTGCTGTCCAGTGTGACTACTCAATGCTTGGGCTATGCTAACCTCCTATGAGGTCCCCCCAGCAGATACTCTGCTATCCTTTGTCTTGCATCTGAGCTCACAATTTGAAAAGTTCAAAAGTCCAAAAGTCCAAACCCCAGCTCATTAAAAAAGTACAAGACTATAATATTTAAAGAAGTTAGGAGAGTAAGAAGCTGTTTGCTTTGCTTTCTCTAGTTACTAAAAATTATGTTCTTCTTAAAAATGGTTTGCTATCTTTAAATGCTTTGATTTTTCTAGCCAGCCATACTATGAACATAGAATCTTCTCCAATCAGAATCATGCAGTTTTTTTCCACAATTCTATTTCAAATCATCTTTATGTATGAAATTTACAAACATGCTACAGTAAACCACAGGAATTCTAATCTAATTTGAATAACTAAAGCCATTAGTCCATTATTTAGGACAGCTCAAGCACAAAACTTATCACATATTTCTGAAACCAAAGATAGGGTTACTGGTTAAACAGCAACATTCTAATTATGGGAGATTATATAGTCATTGAATCATTCCTGATCATGGAAATACATGTGGCATCAAAACAAATGATCTTTACATATCAACATCATATGACAAGCCATTTATCTTCTCCTTGGGTATAAAATGTTTTAAGGATATCTCATGAAGTTTTAGTTTTAAGTACATATATTTCTTCTACTGGTGCATAGTTGCAACATTTACAACCCTGTATGATGCACACCAGGAGCCAGGATTTCATCTCATGTGGCCATATTAGGGAATAAGAAATGTATTAATATACTTCTAAATAGCTCTAAAATTACTCATTGTGGATATAAAATGTTTTTCTTGCTTATGGCAATATTTGCAGCTTTTGGTTCTTCTATTTCTCTCATTTCTTGTGAACTATAGTAAATTAAAGACCAAAACCATTATTCTATTTTTAATTATGATGATACAAAAGCCTATGTTGATTTTCATAGTGAAAAGAAAGAAGATTGCACTCTGAATATGGCTAATAGTTCTGATATTGATCCAGAAGATTATTTATTAGAGTTATGAGATGACTGACTGTAATTTAATATCTATTTAATGATTAGTCTCATGCTATTATGAACAGTGATAATTACTGTATACAATTAATACTATGAGATGAGTTCTGGGTAACATATGTCTTTGAAGACTGATTGTTCTAGCCAAAACAATGGCATGAATTGTTGATATTGGCTTTTGTAATCTTTTTCTGGAATGATTTGTCATATGTTATGAATTAATGATGTAATTACCATGAAATGATAAATTGGAAACAAATGATATAACATTAACCATTTAAGTGCCACAAGATGAGATGAGCGGTATCATGTTATGTGTAAATAAAAATGGGCCAATAATGCATCTTGCACTGCCATCATCAGTGAATGTGTCAAATCTGACTGAATTTCACTTTTCTCCCTGAAACTGATCAGCTTAGAGATAGAAAGTATGAATAATAAAGTGCCTGATTGTCCTAGAAATTGGTCATAATCTTCCTTGTGAAAGAAAGGCAATGCTTTTTCTTATTTATTACATACCAGGGAAATAATTAATGTTTCTGAATTCTCCACATTTAACTATAATTATAATTTACTATATAATAAGGTCATGATCCTGGAAACTGTAAGCTGAAGCCAAAAGGTGACTTCAGTGAAGTAAAACGGAGTACTCATATGAGTAAGGACTACATACATGAGAAACATTTGTATGATCAAGTCACTAAACTGGTGCATGAATTTTGTGTTACAGAGTCTATAGGATTACCTCATGAAGAGCATTTGTGATTGCACATGAGATATAGATACAAGACAAATACTTTAATACTTTAGATAAAGGCATTTCTGAAACATTAATTTTTGTTATGTTTATATACATAAATTATTGATAAAATACACTCAGAATTCAGAATAAAGTCTGGGAGAGTAGCCTTGCAGCCTTGTAGCCTTGCAGCTCCTGGATGAATATTTCCATGTAGAGGCATAACCTTAGTGAAGTCAGATTGCTTGAATAAGGCTTGCGTAAAAAGTGAGTGAAGTTCTTAGAATTTGGCCCTAGAAGACTAATTTTTCTTTATGTTAAAGGACCAAATATGTAATAACATGATAAAAGGGTTTTTTTGCTCATTTTTAAAATCTAATAATTGCAAGTACCTCAGTACTGTTTATGCATATACAACTACATAGATTAGCAGGCTTGGGGCATGTCTACACTGCCACTAAAAACCTGTAGCTGGCTCATGAAAGCTGACTCAGGCTCACAAGGCTCATGCTAAAGGGCTGTTCAATTGTGGTGTAGATGTTTGGACTTCAGATGAAGCCCGAGCTCTGGGACACCAAAAGGGGAGAGCAAGTCCGAGCCTGAATGTCTATACCTCTAATAAACATCTCTTAGAGCTTGAGCCCCATGAACACGAATCACCTGGCATGGCCCAGTCGAGGGTATCTCATAGCAGTTTAGACATACCCTTTGAGGTCAAATGGGTCCATTGTGATCATGAAGTCTCAACTTCCGTATAATGCAAGACATTGAATCTCACCTAGAATTCCGTCATGAAGCCGATAACTTTAGTTCAGTGTTTCTCAAACTGGGGTCGCAGCTTGTGCAGGGAAAGCCCCTGGTGGGCCAGGCCCGTTTGTTTACCTGTCCCGTCCGCAGGTCCGACCGATCGCGGCCCCCTCTAGCCGCGGTTCGCCACTGCAGGCCGTTTTCAGCAGCTCCCATTGGCCCGGAGCAGCGTTCTGTGGCCAGTGGGAGCCGCGATTGGCCGGACCTGCGGATTGGGCAGGTAAACAAACCAGCCCAGCCTGCCAGGGGCTTTCCCTACACAAGCAGCGACCCCAGTTTGAGAAACACTGCTTTAGTTGAACTAGAGAATGTCTTTTAGAAAGAACCGTATACTCCCCATTATAGAAATAAATGTTCTTTTGAGGCTGGGGGCAAACAGATTTGTTAATGCCCCTAAAGTTGGTATTTTCTAATACTCTATAGCAATATCTGAATTTACTGAAAGAAACAGAACACAAACAGTAAGATTCTGTTTCTTTAAATTTCAGATAGAAAAAGGACCCTTTCCATATTTTAATTTAAATATGTAGAGATACTCATGTAATTAAATCTCTAAATATCTACACATTCCTTTAAAGACATCTTACACATTATCTGACTAGGACTGCAAATATAGGAAGCGCACATTCTCAGGATTGTCTGACTGACATAACGCATCTGGATTTATGCTGTCTGTCAACCTGTATTCCCAGAAATGAAAACTTGCAAGTTATGTGCCTCTGCATTTATAGAGTAAGAGCGACATTACTTCAATCAGAGATATGCCACACACTTGGACATTTTTTGCTGACACTATCATATGGTTTTATCACTAACGTCTGATCTCTGATTAACTTCTATATTTTCAGGCTAAAGGAAACAGTTACAGAATGTTGTGAAGAAAATCATGAATTTGTAATATGCTGTATAGTTGTTGTACTATACTTTAAAAACTGGCAACGCAGTTTATTATCTTTTTTGTTTATAGTAATCATAGCATGTCACAGCAATGCTGTGTTACAATGCTGGTTAGTACATACAATAGATCAGTATTCCTTTCATAATGAAATAACAATTATTTAATTTGTATTTAGCAAAAATCCTATTTTTCTTGTCTGTTACACCAGAAGAGAAATGCATTTTCTTTAAACAACTGAAAAATATATGGAAAATTATGTATCCTTTAGAAAAGAAACAGAGAGAAATGTCATCTTTGTTGCCAGCGGGGTGCAAAAACATGACAGATTCTCTATTGCCAATATGCAGGAACTGGTGACAATGCCTGCCTATCTCTGTAATTCAAATTCACTATAATAATCCTTTAGACTAACATGGTGTAATTTATTGTGGAATATTAAATGGAATGGAAGTTACATGGGATGTAAATAAAACTGTGTGATGCTGGTCATTTACCTAGTGAAATGAGTTCTATTCGCAATATGTGTCTTTTCTTATGCATATTTTCCTATTTGTTTTGCCTTGTTGACCAGAATCAACAATCTTCTTTCATCCTTTTGTGAATGTGTATTTAGTATTTGAGGTTCCATAAACCTGTAGTGAAAGATATTGTAAAATTGTGCACTGAACTGTATAACAGTGTGTAACAACTGTATAAGAATGCCATTTTAATTTATTGCTGAGATTTTTGTCTGTAAAAATCTGCTTTGAAACAAACAAATATAATTTTCTCCTGAATAGACTTCATGGCTAATCACAACACAACCAAAATAAAGTGCTCACAGGGAACCCTCTTTTAATACTTTCTCCAATTCTGACTGGAGAAAAGGCAGATCATCATGTCAAAAGCATAGCCTTAGGGAGAAGTAGAAAATTATAGCCAAAATAGCAAGATCAAGATCAATCATGCATACCAGATAAATACTATTATTTCAAAGGGGTAGTGGGGGAAGCCACAGTGAAGTATTTGGAAAAAGAATAGAAGTACTTGTGGCACTTTAGAGACTAACAAATTTATTTGAGCATAAGCTTTCGTGGGCTAAAACCCACTTCATTGGATGCATGCAGTGGAAAATACAGTAGGAAGATATACATATATACACATATATATACATATATACACAGAGAACATGAAACAATGGGTGTTACCATACACACTGTAAGGAGAGTGATCAGTTAAGGTGAGCTATTACCAGTAGGAGAGAAAAAAAACTTTTTGTAGTGATTATCAAAATGGCCCATTTCCAGCAGTTGACAAGAAGGTGTGAGGAACTGTACAGGGGAGAAATAAACATGGGGAAATAGTTTTACTTTATGTAATGACCCATCCACTCCCAGTCTTTATTCAAGCCTAATTTAATGGTGTCAAGTTTGCAAATTAATTCCAATTCAGCAGTCTCTCGTTGGAGTCTGATGTATTTGGGTTGCTCACTGAATAAAATGTTTATACATCAGGACCAAGGTTGAAGTCAATATTGTGGTCCAAAGAGGTTGGTGGTCTTGGTTCATATCCCCAGTGGATGGGAATCTATATAACCATATCAACAGGACTAAAAAATACCACATGATTTTGGTGTAAATCAACAAATCTTTGTGTATGAGAGGTCTGGGACTGAGCATACACAGAGGCTGAGTTCCCCCTCACTGCAATAGAGGCTGGTTCTAAAGGTGAGAATTCAATTTAGTGACAAGATTCTCCCATATCTATCGAGTAAAAACTTAGGCCAACATCTTGCAGGTTGCTCATAACCTGCTTTTGAAAATGCCAGCAGGCACCTCTTCAGGTGCCTAAATACCTTTGAAAATCTGGCCATTAAAGGCTAGTAGCAACTGAAATGTAAGGCCTCAGTCTCACAAGCTGATGTGCCATGTAGCCACAGCCTTGTACCTATGTAGAGTCCTTCGAAGTCAATGGGCTCCATGTGCATGCCAGACTTTGCACTGCAGCCTTACATTTAATTATTGCTAATATTTAACTCTTCAGGATCCCCAAAATTCATCCAGGGCTCCATGAAAGAAAATGAAAAAGCCATAATAATGATCAGTCAGTATTTAATTATTTTATTTGTAAGACTGACAGTTCAAGAAAACAACAATTTATTAATTTTAGTAGATATTGACCAGTAGTTTAATAATATCCTATACATTTAAAAAAACACGCATTAGAAGAATTTGTTTCCTAATTACTGATTGCCCCAATCTCCAGTTTTTGTATATTTTCAAATATAATTTATGTAGTGAATTTAATTTTTCCATATGTCTCTCACTATTTGAAATGAGTTTTTTCCCAGTTTGAAAAGGCTGAGAAGCATGTCAGTTTTGTCAAACAGAACAGGCAGCCAGAGAAAAAGGTCAACTTTTTTCTTTCTAATTCATTTTTACCTGTTAGCATTTGTAATACACTGAACCCAAACATACGTCTCACACTATTCCATTTGAGACTGTAACATATCAGTCCAAAGGAATCTTTTAGAACATAAAAGTGAGAAAACAACAATGATCTTGTACCATCAAACAGAAAAGGTATAATTAGAAAAAAGTATAAAAACCTAGGGACAGATTCTCAGATTGTGGAAATCAGCAAATTTCCATTGATGTAACTTTATGATAAAAACATGTACTGAGATTCAGTGCTACTGACTTCTAGTGGAAAGAACTGCATAAATGATACAGCATACAGTCACTCCGCAGTTTGCAAGTTAACCTTGGGACAACGTAAATGTTTTCCTTATCATATCTTGTTGCATGGACAGGGACTTAATATAAAATATTGATAAGGTACATTAGACCAAAGTCATTTTATTGCCGTACAAATAAGAAAGGTCATTTTATAATCAATATGTTGTTTAGCCAGCAATCTGGGCAAAGATTGCACAAGGAGTGAAATATGTTTGGATTGTCCCCCTTTCAAAAGAATCCTGGCAGCTGCCATCTGCACCAGCTGGAGCTTATGTAGCATCCTTCTGGGCAAGCAGCCAGTAGGGAATTGCAATAATCTAATCTTGAAATAACAAAAGCGTGAATGACCATTTCAAGGTCTGACTGTGAAAGCCATTGTTGCAACATAGCAAAAGTTCTTGAAGTAGTAGGATGATAACATACCCTGGAGCTCAGATGTTCCTGAAGAGATCAGAAAATGAAGGCATCTAAAATAGCTTCCCAGATCTTTACTACGAAGGTAAAAATGTGATTTCAAATAGGAAATAAAAAAGTTAGTTTTGGTTAGGGCTGAAAACTATAAATAAGCTTGAGAAACTCTTCAGACCTTCATTCCTGGATCTATAGCAAGGCGGATGAAAGTAGAAAAATCTTGTATATCAAGAGTTTATGGATATCTGTATATAAACTTCATGATATTGCTAAGTCAGCCAGTAATATTGCAAATGTGATTAGGGAGTATCATACAGTCTATATTCAATGCAAAAAACGAGAAAGCCAGATTCTCAAATGGTTGAAATTGACATAAATTTTGATTTCAATGGTATTATGCAGATTTGTATCATCTGAGGATTGGGCCCAAAGTTAATCCAACACTACGTCTACGTCTACACTATGAGATAGGTGTGTGATTCCCCTGCTTGTGTATACATACTCGTGCTAGTTCTTATCTAACTAATGTGAGTATGAATAGCAGCATAGCTGTAGTAACACAGGTAGTGGCATCAGAGGCATGGCTGGGCCATGCCAAGTACAAACCTGCCTGAAACCAGTGGCTACGTAGTTGGCATGGCTGAGTTCTGGAAAAAGTGACAAGAGGGTTACTTTCTCTGTTATATCCTGGGACCAGCATGGCTACAAAATAACAAAGAGGTAGTAAATAAATAAATAAATAATAGTAATAATAATTATTCTTCAGAGCATATTAATAATATTAGTAGTATTTGATGGACTGTATATAATCATTAGAAAAACTATAGAACATCAAGTTTGCACAATAAGTACTCAAATGTCAGTGAATATCAAAGTTAGAGGAGTCTTGTTAACTGAGGGACCAGCTGAGGAAGAAGGAAACTGGCTGCAAGGAAAGAAGGAAAGAGAAAAAGAGAAAGACACGAAAACTCAGACTCTGATTCCATAATTTGGAGAAGAAGCCATGGGCAGGAGGGGGACCTGAACTCCCTTAAGGCTTTATGCCCTAATTCCAAAGAGTGCTTTAGAATGGTAAGGAAACTAAAGCAAGGAACTGTTATTTTTTGTTGTTGTTGTTTCAGTCTGTATATTTCTTGTGCTAGCTAAAGTAAAGAGTGATTGGTTTTGGCAACTCTTTAAAAGCTTGTGTGTTGGTTTGTTTCCGCTACCATGTGTCCCTGAAGATATGAACTATAAATCCAGAATGCCCAGGAAGTTGGAGCTCTGGGAAATGGTGTGTTTAAGTTAATGGGGAGTTTGGGACCTCAGCTTTGGTCCTGGGGTCTGGGCAGCTGGCTGGCACAGCAAGCTGAGGCTGCGGGGAGGGGCACAGCAGCAGAGGGTCTTGGGGCTAGCCTCCCCGGCTGGGAGCTCAAGGACCAGGCAGGACAGTCCTGTGGGCCAGAGGTGGTGCGTGGGCCATAGTTTGCCCACCTCTGATCTAGGGGGTAAACGATATATTGTAAAATGGATAGCATTTGACCATATAATTAAAAATGTATCATAATGCATATGATGGTGGGTGGAAAAAGGACAACCTGTGTTCTGGCTTTGTGTGACTTTGATTTTTCTATATATTGGTCTAGTTTCTCCTGGAAACCTGAGATGCTCGGCAATAAGGAAAGGAAGCACTTTTCTTTGCGCTTACCCTGGCTGTGGAGCTCCTAAATTCATGAGACTGGCGCTCCCTGCTGCATACCATACAAGTCTCTGGTGACCCCTCCTCGGCTCCTTCATACTTAAATAGTCAGCATTTGCCTTCAGTCAGCTGTCTCCCCTGATTTACTGCAGTGCCTTTGACTGAACAGCACAGTGTAGCAAAGTTAGCTGTGCACCTGTGTAACACATCCTTCCTTTATTATGCATGTAAGCGTTTAGAGAAAAAGCCTGTTGTTCATGCTCAATCGGGCCTGATCACAGTGCAGCCTGTGTTGGCTTCAGTGAGCTTTGGATCAGGCTGTATATGGTTTTTAAAGGTTCATAAGTTAGTCAATTCAAAAGCAATTAACGATAGTGGTGGCTGTTGTATACACTATCATCTTAGGAACTGAAGAGCCCAGATACAAGCCACCCTCTGTGATTTCACAATGATGGGGATGATCACAACAAAAGGAAAAGACCTGGGGGTGGGGGAGAAATGAACTAGCTAAGCACAATAACTAAAAAATAACTAGCAATAACTGCTGAAGATAGTAAAGATGTACTTATAATCAGCAGGGACAAGTGCTACATAGAGATCAAGCAAACTCTAAACCGTCAGAGGACCAAAGTCAGCAAGGAGAAATAACGCATTACAAGCCTTATTTAGCACAGTGTTGGTGCAACGATCAAGCTCTGGAATTTTTCAAATAAGTAGATATGGCAGTGGCAGGACAACAGCTGTCCACTAATGATCCCTTTTAGAATCTTTGCCAGAAAAGGAAGGTTTGCTATAAAATGTTAATTGGAAAATTCTTTTATGGGTTATTATTTTTATTTAAATAATGAGGTAATCACTGCAGTATTGCATAAAACCAGAACTATCTGAGACCTCCAGGAGACATTAGAAATCTTGTTGCCATGGGAATGTTAGGATAAAAAAAAGCTAGTGCTAACAACAAATAGATTGTTAGATGCATTCTACTTATTGCCTTTTGACAACCAGTTATCTCTCACAACAGACTGTCCCTATACTCAGACATCAACAACTTTACATTTTCTGGGTGCAGACTCATTCTACTTGCGAAATAGGCAGTGAGACCCATTTAATATTTTTTCCCTAATACTGATGAATACTCTTGAGCATATGGCTTTATAATGTTGTCCATTGGAAATGGACAACTGTATTATATTGCTGTGATTTTTGAGAGAGTGTCCTTTATATTGAATATGCATAGAGCCACCAACTCTAAGAAATATAAAAGATGTAAAGAATTAGTCTTAAAGGCACTCATACAACATACCATACACCTGGCCTCTCATCCATGGATAAAGATTATTGGATAATAGGAAGAAGAATGGTTTACATTCCCCGTAGCACATTTCACTGTAAGACCTCAGAGTGCTTTACTAACATTATTTAATTAAGCTTCACAATACCTCTATGAAACAAATACTACATACCTTATTTTAAAGGCAGAGAAAAGGTAAATGACTTTCCAAAGATCACACAGCAACTTGGTGACCACGCTAGAAATAACACCCAGAGATAAGATCCTCAACTGATGTAGATTGCCATGGCTCCATTGACTTCCAGTGCAGTTACACCAATTAACTGCAGCTGAGGACATGGCCCCAAGAGTCCCAATCCTCTGTTCCCCTCTCTAACTGCTAGATGTCATTACCTTCCTTTGTGGTCTGATAAGAGCGCTTACATTATGAAAGCTCTACACATTTGGGGCATAATTTGACATGATTTGCAGGATCTGCTCAAGACACACTATGTCTGCCCTGGAACTGGAAAGTGAGAAATGATGTTGCTTGATAAAGCTTTGAGGGAGAGCTTGCACAGCACTGGATTACATGTAATACTTGATCTTCCTCCCACCAATGTCAATGGGAGTCTTATAACCATCTGCATAGGGAAGAGGATTGATCCATAGGCTAATGTTATCCACCTGTCTGAAGACCTTTTCTTTCATGTCCACTTTATTTGTAGGAGAATATTGTTGAAAAATTAAAGACTGAGAAGACGAATGGATCTCTGAACTTCAACCCTGCTTATTACAGATAAATGAGACATGTGTGTAACTTGTGATATTTAATAGTTGCTGCACACTATCTGTGTAATCCTAGTGCTCTATGTATTATTCAGTGCTCTGAATTCAATAAAAAAATAGTGGAAAAATAAATAGAGTGAATAGAATTTCTCAGATGATCAGATGCTAGTAAGGGGCTTGATGTAAACATAAATATTTTAGAGAAACAATGGATAGACAGTTGGGAATGACTAGCATTGATTTTAGCTTTGAAAAATAAATCTGCAAAGTGCTGATATAATGTTACCAACTTATTGGATAAATTCACCATGGCTGTAAATATTTAAGATGTTGTTCTTACTTGTTTAATAATAAAAGACAAGATGGCTCAATGCTTTCCCCTCTCCCTCTCCCAACAACCTAACATATAGGGAGGGTCCTTCCCTAGATGTAGTAAACAAAAGAAAACATTTAATTATGTCTGTCTAAGGAAGGGTTTCCTTGGCTGAGTGTTAAATTGGAACTGTCATCTGGGCAGAGAAGAAGGTGTGATCTGGAAGTACACTCTGCACCAAAAAACAATAATAGATGGAGGAGGATTAGAATCCCCACCAAACTTGTGATGAAGCAAACTACTGGTTGAGGAGTCCCATGACTGCAACAGATCACTGAAGGAAAGGGGATGAAGGTCACTTTTGCTTTACTCAGAGCCACTTGAATTGTATGAAGGACATGTAGTGTGATAGTCTTCTCCCCACTAGGGGTGTAAAACTTCACAAGGGCTACATGGTCCTAGGAGAGAAAAAGGAATGGATATATAATAGGAATTGGTAAGCAGAAGGGGAACTTATCTGAATATCTCCTCCCAGACAACTATAAACTCCTCTTCCTGTTACTTTTCAATATGAAACTCTAGGGCTGGCCCTTCTGGAGCAGGCCATCTGAGTTGGTTAGCTTGCTACAGGGCTAGTATCCACACGCTTCTGTGGCCTGCTGGGTCAGATCACACATTTCCAGAGTTGAGGGACGTCAATCTGGAGCCTCCAAAATAATAAAAACTCTCAGATAAAAGAAAATAGTGTGACATTGACCATAAGGTGGTGCCATCTGATGTTGGCAGCGTTATTAATATTTTAAATGTATTCATTTATTTATTCAGATTTGTTCACCGACCATATCCCAGGCTGTTGGAACATTGCAAAAATTATATACAATAACTTAAAAAAATGAACACAAGGTATTCATGGCCTATAAATTATATACCTTCCTTCCTATGTATCTTCTTCAATATCTTCCTAGCTATAACAATAAGTCTTAACTTGTTATCCGGGGTTCTTTCAATCCAAAGCTCTTGGTAACTTTTACTCTGCGTGAGGTGGTGTCAGGAAATAAATCAGGGGAGACTTGGCTGTCCGACCGATAGATGGCTGGCACAAATAGGACAACACAAGAGTGCTTTCACTTAAAGCTACACTTTACTTAGTCTCAAGCACTTACATATGTCCCCAACAGATTAGCAAAACACCCCCAACCCTTGATAATTACCAAAGCTGAGTGTGGCTCTCGAGTGAAACAGCGGCAGGTTGCTGGTAGCCAAATCTTCCATCTGCCGGTGGGGACCGCAAGATGTATCCAGAGGGACAGTCCAAAAAGAGTCCCCAGATGAGTCCAACTATCTCAAGCTTTTCCCTCTTATTTAGACATTAGTAATAGAATGACATGTCCCTTAAAGAAAACTTGTTAAGCAAGCAATTCCAATGGGCAAGCAAGAGGCTCCTTCTGATTACTGATTAACCAGGTGTGGGTTTTTCCAGAGTCTGCAACCTTGAGACCCCAATAGACATTCCTGGGGCACATCCTGCTCTTTAAAAATGCATGTACCAGCAACTTCAACACAATTCTTATCAGGAAGGACACGGGGTCAAGCTGCCCTTTTTGTGACACCCCAAAACTCCCCCACCTCCTGCCTTGGTCAAGCTGAGACTGCTGAATGGCGTATTTACATCTTGCTGACTAGGCTCCCTTTAACAATAAGCCATAGTGGTTTCAGGCACTTTACTGGTTTGCTAATGTCTCCCCGTACAAACTGAGCCTTCCAGATCCTTTTAATCAACTCTTGATTCAGTCCTGCCAGTCAAATCTCTCTCTTTCCAGGGAAAGCCTCAGCAAACAGATGGGCCTCACAGCATGGCTTTAAACTCATATAATCATATCTTCAGTGAAATGAGGAAGGAGGTGAAGGTGCCTCTTAAATGACATCCTGTCCACAACTCAGAAGGAACCTTCAACTCAAGTTCCTCAGATAATCTTCACTGTCATGATAACACAGAAGGAGAGAGGTAATTTCAGGAGGGAGAAGGGAAATAATCCTATAAATCGGTGACTGATTCTACAGCTCTCAATGAGCCAAGATGAGCTTGAATGTGCCCCATCAGCTCTGGCCAACAGTATCTAAGAATAAAGCTTTTTAAATTTTAAAAAAAACCTATTTATTTACCACTGGAGCATCATGCCATAAACCTGACAGCCAGGCCCAAAGGTTGTCGGGGTGTGGAGCAGATTATCCAGCCAATCAATTTCTGCCATCATGGTGGTCTGACATTCTGAGCAGTGTGAGCCTCAGACCAAGTTCCAAAGGCAGGGAAGAACCAATCACTGGAGGAAATCCTAGCATAACATGGCCTTGCATAACATGGTTGTACATGTACCAGATAGTATGGTAACAAGCACCTGCTTTCCCCTAGTGTTTCTCTTGCGCTGTGACCTGCAGAGCTTAACTATGGTCTGTTTTCTAAAACTGCGCACTACTCAGGCTTACACAGTGTTAGTCAAGAATTAAAAATTCAGTTAGCAGTGAGACAGAAACCCATGTAACTAACAAGCAGGAACACCGGAAGCCCAAGGACACTGACAACTGTAAACACTTGATAAACGTATATGGTCAAATGTCCGCCCAGTAACTCGGCTCTTAGAACAGAACGAATCCTCCCTTCAGAAGTCCTCCGGATATCTGTAAACACTCACCCTGATCCCACCCCATCACCTTAAGGTAGTCATGAATAATTGATGTAATCAAAATAGTTTTGATGTATATGTTCTGTTCCTGTCACTGTCATGTTAAGTGCATTCTCTGTCTCTGTAAGAACAAGATAAATGCAAATGAAGTGATAAGAGAAAGGTATATATTGGTCACTGTAACCCCATGCCTTTGAAGCTGCTTGTCAGCCTTCCAGTACCGTAAATAAATCCCCTTCAGTATTGTCTGTTTTCCCCAAGAATCAGGCAGGCACAATCTCTTTGCTTCACAACAGAAACCTGCAAGGTCATGTCCCTGCCCAAGGTCATTATCATAAGTTGCTAGAACATGAGCATATGATAATTGCTGCTGCATGCCCCAAACTCCCACCAAAATCATACCAGGGAAAAGACATGTTGGTACTGCTACCTGGCTGTCTCCAGATATTCTTCCTCCTCCTATCTTTCCTGTGACCTGCTGTATTGACTTAGATGGGCCCAGAGGAGGCCCCTGAAACTGTCCAACATAAACAGTGTTAAACTAGATTTGGGGTTTGGTATACAGAGACCTCATTCTGCTTAGTATCATGGCAAACATATTAGGACATTCAGACCTAAGATTAGGAAGTTATTTCTTTCTTTCTTGATTGAAACACACAAAAGGGAAAGAATCAAAATGAGGCAAAGAGCATTGAAAGTGAAATTGAATGATTATGCAAAGCGAACAAAACCTATCAAAGTCCCTTTTTGAGAGACAGAGAATATTGGTTAACGTTTCTTATTCAGTCAAACAGGCCTCTTGATGGGGAAGAATAGTTTAATTCTGTTGTTCAATTCTTTGTCCGGAATGATAGTCACTTTACCGTTTTAGACCGAGGAATGCTATTGGCTGGCAGGTTGGCCATGACAGCTGTTGCTCCCATCTCACCTCCCAAGTCAGGGACATAATATGGTTAGTCTGGTCACATCCCTCTCTTCACTGGTCCTTCTCAGGCCAAGCAGAGCTGGATGAGCCATCTCATCTCACCATGCTGGTGCCTTACATTGCAGTTGATTTCAGAATCAGGTGTAAAGCCGAGAGAGAGAGAGATAGGACAGGAGAGAGATAATAGAATATGGAAAGGATCCAAAAAGGGAGGGGAACACAGAGTCAATCTCACATGTATAAGGCTAGGATCCTTGCTGGGGCAGTGATGATCGTCAAGTGCCACACTGGTGCATCAATGTCTGAGGTCACGGCAATGATACTTCTGCAGCAGCCGCTAGGAAGGCAAAAGAGTTCCCCTTTCCTTCCCCAAAGTTTCTTTTTAAGGGTCCCAGAAAGAGCTACTGATGGAATGATCTACCCTCTCTTTATTTTGCCCATCAATTACACCTAATTTCCAATTTAATAGACCACAATTCCAGTCTTCTACTCCTCTTGTTTCCAGTCATAATTATATACAGTCCTTGAGTGGTATCCATAAACCCTTTCCATGTAAATTAATTCAGTCTTTCTGTTTCCTTCTTACATCTTTCTTAAACAATTATAAACAATGGATCATTGTAACAATTCATGAACCTCTACCTGCTTTTTACCAGTTGGGCTAACAATTAAGTCTAGGCCTACTAGGCCCCAATTATTACAACATTCTTTCCCCTCATCTACCTCAAAACAAACAGATACAATGCTACTGCCTGTTCCTTTCCTGAGCTCCCTACCAAAACCTTAGCTGCCTCTTCCCCCATCCCTCACCCCATTTTCTTTTTTGTGCATGAGCAAAGCAGGCCCAGCAGCCAATGGATGTCGAGCTACAAACTTATTCCACCCAAAGTGTGTCCTAGCTTGCATTTGTCCAGAGTCCATGCCTGCTCACAGAGTCCATGCCTGCTACCCAGCCCATTTCCAAGCCCTTCAGCACTCATATGCTCTGCTCACAACCAGTCTTCCCTTTTGAAAATATTATGTGCGCATATAGCCTGTGCGTGTGGTATATTTGCACATAAGAGTATCAGTGGCCACCTAAGCTTCAGAAAATTTTGCCCATTGAAACTGACTATTTCTATAAAAGTCCCTGATGGCAAAATTACAAAGGCCATATGTGTCCTACCAAATTCACAGTCCATTTTGATTAATTTCTTGGTCATAAGGTTTCAAAAATCGTAAATCTCATGATTTCAGCTATTTAAATCTGAAATTTCATGGTGTTGTAATTTAAGGGTCCTGACCCAAAAAGGAGTTGTGTGGGAGTCGCAAGGTTATTGTAGGTGGGCTTATGGTACTGCTACCCTTACTTCTGCGCTGCTGCTGGTGAGGGCACTGCCTTCAGAGCTGGGCAGCTGGAGCGTGGCAGCTCCTGTCTGGGAGCCCAGCTCTGAAGGCAGAGCCACCACCAGCAGCAGCGCAGAAGTAAGGATGGCATGGTATGGTATTCCCACCCTTACTTCTGCACTGCTGCCTGCAGAACTGGGCCCTCAGTCAGCAGCCACCACTATCTGATGATCCAGCTCTGAAGGCAGTAGTGTAGAAGTAAGGGAGGCATGGCATGGTGTTGCCACCCTCACATCTGCGCTGCTGCTGGCAGGGTGGTGCCTTCAGAGCTGGGCGCCCAGCCAACAGATGCTGCTCTTCAGCCACCCATATCTGAAGGTCGTGCAGAAGTGAGAGTGGCAATACCACGATCCACCTAAAATAACCTTGTGATCCCCCTGCAACTCCCTTTTGGAAACAAATTTGAGAAACCCTGGTCTCCCCCAGGAAATCTGTATAGTATAGGGTAAAAGCACACAAAAGACCAGATTTCACTGTCCATGATGTGTTTATCATGGCTTTGAATTTGGTAGGGCCCTAGACATAACCAATAAATTATTCTATAAAATACCTCTATAGAATATTAAACCTATATATTAATTTACCCAAACTTCTTCAACCAACCTCCTATTAAATATAAATCAAACACACATTTCAGATAATATAGGAGCTACAGCAAATAAATTTACTTCTAAGATTCTAACCTTATATCGTAATTAACAACTCTTTCTCTTTGCAACCACTCTCAAGTTCCTTGAAACTATCAACTGTTGTAAGGCTTGTTTGAGAAAACTTGAGAATGTGAAAATTCTTTTAAAATATATTCATGAGTACAGCTTGCTTGGTAGGATGTTAATCAGGGGCACTGGATGTAAAACGATAATTAAAGACATTTAAGGTTACATTGGCTTTGTGATCTGACCTAAAAATATCTAGCTTTTTTTGTGTGCATGTTATTTTGGACCGTGCCCTTGCAAATGATTTTGACCTTCTTGAAAATAACCAAAAGACATCAGGAAATAAACTTTCACAAAAGAGGACGAGAATCACCTCGTGTTGATCTATCACACTGGCATTAGCAGAATTTAGATATAAATTTACAAAATGTGTATAATATTTTATATGCAAGCTGCATGTTTTATATAATATGATGTCACTTATTAGGGAGGGACAATTAAAACTTTGGGGATTATCTCTATTAGGGAAATACTGGGTTTCCTTGGGAACATATACTGGGAGGCTCTTTCCATACCCATCACACATGTGAAGGCAGGAACATGACACTATAATAGTCTGTTCTATTTAGGCTCTTATAGCTGAGTCCAGGGGGAGCCAGCTGGAGTACAGAGTAGAGCTCCATGTTCCCATAGGAGCATAAGCATCTTTGTCCAAGTTATGTAGACAATGTGTTACATGTCTCCATCTCCTCTCAGGAACCTCCTAATGTCTAGATCTTTTATCAACAACTATGTGCTCCCCACAGAGGATCCATTTCAACAAGGCACTTAAATGCATGCCTGTTGTTAAACACCTGAGTATTCCCACTGATTTTAATGGAACTACCCAAGTTAGGCATGTGCTTAAATACCTTGCTGAATCAGGGCTAGGGCTCCTTTAGGCCTTATGACTGTGCTTGACAAGCACAAGCAGAATTTTCAAAGCACCGCCACTCATCTGCTACAATTCCACAAACCCTTTAGTTATTCTGTAGAGAAAGAAAGGGCACACACTTGTCCCATGATGTTTGTTCATACTGGAGTGGTATTCATGCTGCTGTGGTACATTCAACTGCAGGGAGACATTCAATGAGAGTTGCTCCAAAGTATTATCAATCTTTGTATCTAGTGCAAGGAGCTGTAGACTTCTGAGGACAGAAGATCCTCAGCTGCTGGAAACTGTCATATTTCAATTACTATAACAGTTTACACCAGCTGAGGATCTTCCCCTTGAGGTCTTAGTTTTCTGTGAACTCATCTTTTAATTTGACCTTTGCTTATGTGTGGAGACTGCAACCATGTTGTCCTCAACATGGTTGCATCCTGCAGAAGACATGCACAAACACACACAAACAGTGACACTTTACTGTTATACAATATACAAAAACCTGCAGGAGAACACTTCAACCTCCCTGGCCACATAAGAGCAGATCTTAAGGTGGCCATCCTGCAGCAAAAAAACTTTAGAACCAGACTTCAAAGAGAAACTGCTGAGCTCCAGTTCATCTGCAAATTTGACACCATCAGCTCAGGATTAAACAAAGACGGTGAATGGCTTGCCAATTACAGAACCAGTTTCTCCTCCCTTGGTTTTCACAGCTCAACTGCTAGAACAGGGCCTCATCCTCCCTGATTGATCTAACCTCGTTATCTCTAGCTTGCTTCTTGCTTGCTTATATATACCTGCCCCTGGAAATTTCCACTACTTGCATCCGAAGAAGTGGGTATTCACCCACGAAAGCTCATGCTGCAAAACGTCTGTTAGTCTATAAGGTGCCACAGGATTCTTTGCTGCTTTTACTGTTATTGTGTCTTGTTGCTATTTTTCTTAGCCCTGGTCTACACTACGAGTTTAGGTCGAATTTAGCAGTGTTAGATTGATTTAACCCTGCACCCATCCACACAATGAAGCCATTTTTGTTGACTTAAAGGTCTCTTAAAATCGATTTCTGTACTCCTCCCTGATGAGGGGATTAGCGCTGAAATTGACCCTGCTGGGTCGAATTTGGGGTAGTGTAGATACAATTGATGGTATTGGCCTCTGGGGGCTATCCTAGTGTGCTCCATTGTGACTGCTCTGGACAGCACTCTCAGCTCAGATGCACTGGCCAGGTAAACAGGAAAAGCCCCGAAAACTTTTGAATTTCATTTCCTGTTCGATCAGCATGGCGAGCCCAGAGATGACTATGCAGTTCTCATCAGCACAGGTGTCCATGGAGTCCCAGAATCACAAAAGAGCTCCAGCATGGACCGAACGGGAGGTACTGGATCTGATCACTGTATGGGGAGATGAATCCGTGCTATCCAAACTCCGTTTCAAAAGATGAAATGCCAAAACATTTGAAAAAATCTCCAATGGCATGAAGGACAGAGACTATAACAGGGACCTGCAGCAGTGCCGCGTGAAACTTAAGGACCTAAGGCAAGCCTATCAAAGAGCCAGAGAAGCAAACAGCTGCTCCAGGTCAGAGCCCTAGACATGCCACTTCTATGAAGATCTGCATGCCATTCTAGGGGGTGCCCCTACAACTACCCCAGCCCTGTGCGTGGAGTACGTCAATGGATTCGCACGCAGCAGGGATGCAGATTTTGGGTATGAGGAAGATGAGGAGGAGGAGGTTGAAGATAGCACACAGCAAGCAAGCAGAGAAACTGTTTTCCCCGACAGCCAGGATCTGTTTTTCACCCTGGATCTACTACCCTCCCAACCCACCAAAGGTAGGCTCCTGGACCTAGAAGGTGGAGAAGGGACCTCTGGTGAGTGTACCTTTGTAAATATAATCCATGGTTTAAAAGCAAGCATGTTTAATGATTAATTTGCCCTGAAGTCTTGGGATGCATTTGCGGCCAGTCCAGCTACTTGAAAAGTCTGTTAACGTGTATGGGGATGGAACGGAAATCCTCCAGGGACATCTCAATGAAGCTCTCCTGGATGTACTTCCAAAGCCTTTTAGCCACGTGGTCGGGGGAGAGGTGAACCAATCATCCCAGAGAATTGTGTGTGTGTTTGTGTGTGTGTGTGTGGGGGGGGTTAGTTGGGTTTGTGCTGCATGTTAACCCGAAAACCTCCGTCCCAAAGGCTAGCGAAGATTAGAAGGCGAAAAAAACGCACTCGCGATGAAATGTTCTCTGAGCTTATGCAGTCCTTCCTCACTGAAAGAGCCCAGCAGAATGCATGGAGGTAGACACTATCAGAGTGCAGGAAAGCACAAAATGAACGCTAGGACATGTGGTGGGATCAAGATGATAGGTGGCGTCAGTGTGATGAGAGGAGGCAGGATGCAATGTTGAGGCTACTAGAAAATCAAACTGATATTCTCTGGCATATTGTTGAGGTGCAGGAAAGGCAGCAGGAGCACAGACGACCACTGCAGACCCTGTGTAACCAATCTCCCTCCTTCTCAAGTTCCATAGCCTCCTCACCCAGAGACCCAAGAAGGTAGTGGTGGGGGGGCAGGCATTCAACCACTCCACCCCTGAGGACTGCACAAGCTACAGAAATCTGGAAATTCAATAAATAAATTTTGAAGTGCAGTGTGGCCTTGTCCTTCCCTCCTCCCCTTCTTCACCACCCCACGCAGTGCCTCCCTCCTCCCCCATCCCTCCTGGGCTACCTTTGCTGTTATCCCCTCATTTGTGTGATGAATTAATAAACAATGCATGAATTTGAAACAACAATGACTTTATTGCCGCTGCAAGTGGTGATCAAAGAGGGGAAGAAAGGGCGGTTGGCTTACAGGGAAGTACAGTGAACCAAGGGGGCAGGTTTTCATCAAGGAGAAACAAACAGAACTTTCACACCATAGCCTGGCCAGTCATGAAACTGGTTTTCAAAGCTTCTCTGATGAGCATCGCACCATGATGTGCTCTTCTAACTGTCTTGGTGTCTGGCTGCGCGTAATCAGTAGCCAAGAGATTTGCCTCAATCTCCCACCTCACCATAAATGTTCCCCCCTTACTGTCACAGATATTGTGGAGCACACAGCAAGCACTAATAACGATGGGAATATTGGTTTCACCAAGGTCTAACCGAGTCAGTAAACTGCGCCAGCGTGCTTTTAAATGTCCAAATGCACATTCTACCACCATTCTGCACTTGCTCAGCCTATAGTTGAACAGCTCCTGACTACTGTCCAGGCTGCCTGTGTATGGCTTCTTGAGCCATGACATTAAGGGGTAGGCTGGGTCCCCAAGGATAACTATGGGCATTTCAACATCCCCAATGGTTATTTTCTGGTCTGGAAAGTAAGTCCCTTTCTCCAGCTGTTCAAACAGACCAGAGTTCCTGAAGATGCGAGTGTCAAGTACCTTTCCTGGCTATCCCACATTGATGTTGGTGAAACGTCCCTTGTGATCCACCAGTGCTTGCAGCACCATTGAAAAGTACCCCTTCGGTTTATGTACTGGCTGCCTTGGTGGTCCAGTCCCAAGATAGGGATATGCATTCCGCCTATCGCCCCAGCACAGAGGGAATCCACTGTGACCTGCACATTTCCCAGAGTCACTACCCTTGATAGCAGCAGCTCAATGATCGTGTTGGCTACTTGGATCATAGCAGCCCCCACAGTATATTTGCCCACTCCAAACTGATTCCTGACTGACTGGTAGCTGTCTGGCATTGCAAGCTTCCAGAGGGCTATTTCCACTCGCTTGTGAACTGTGAGGGCTGCTCTCATCTTGGTATTCTTGCGATTCAGGGCAGGGGAAAGCAAGTCACAAAGTTCCATGAAAGTGCCCTTTCATGGAGGGATAGCTCAGTGGTTTGAGCATTGGTCTGCTAAACCCAGGGTTGTGAGTTCAATCCTTGAAGGGGCCACTTAGGGATCTGGGGCAAAAATTGGTCCTGCTAGTGAAGGCAGGGGGCTGGACTCAATGACCTTTCAGGGTCCCTTCCAGTTCTAGGAGATTGGTATATCTCCAATTACTTATTTTATTTACTCGTGAGAAAGTTTTGCAGCCACTGAGAATCATCCCAGACCTGCAACACTATGCAGTCCCAGCAGTCTGTGCTTGTTTCCTGGGCCCAGAATCGGTGTTCCACAGCATGAACCTGCCCCGTTACCACCATGATGTCCAAATTGCCAGGGCCTGTGCTTTGAGATAAGTCTGTGTCCATGTCCTCATCACTCTCATCACCGTGCTGCCATCGCCCCATTGCCTGCTTTTGCAGGTTCTGGTGCTGCTTATACTGCAGGATAATGTGTGTGGTGTTTACAGTGCTCATAACTGCCGTGGTGATCTGAGTGGGCTCCATGCTTGCCGTGGTATGGCGTCTGTGCGGAAAAAAGGTGCAAAACGATTGTCTGCAGTTGCTCTCATGGAGGGAGGGGTGACTGAAGACATGGCTTACAGGGTTGGCTTGCAGGGAATTAAAATCAACAAAGGGGGCTGGTTTGCATCAAGAAGAAACACACACAACTGTCACACCGAAGCCTGGCCAGTCATGAAACTGGTTTTCAAAGCCTCTGTGATGCACAGCGTGCCTTGCTGTGCTCTTCTAATCGCAAACAGCCTAGTCATCACACAGTGTCAACGAGATTTTAAACGTCCAAAGGCACAGTCTACCACCATTCTGCACTTGCTCAGCCTATAGTTGAACTGCTCCTTACTACAGTCCAGGTTCATGAGCCATGGGAGCAAGGAATAAGCTGGGGTAGGTGAGACCATGTGGTGCTGCTGGCTGGGAGAGCAGCCTAAGGCAAATGCCTCCAGCTTGCATGATATTCCAGGCAGGACTGAATCTCCATTTGACAAAACTAAAAGAAGAGAATGACCTGGAGTCACTCCCATTTATATGCAGGCGCCCTCGACTGACCTCACCAAGGTCAGCCAGGAGCAACCAGGAGACAGCAGCAGATGGTACAATACGGCTGCTAAACATCTTTGCTAACTTGCAAAGGCAAGGAGCTGCTGCTGTGTAGCAATGCAGTACTGCATCTCTCAGCAGCAACCAGAAGACGTACGGTGACAGTGAGCTGAGTGGGCTCCATGCTTGCCATGGTATGTTGTCTGCACAGATAACCCAGGAAAAAAGGCGAGAAACTATTTTTTGCCATTGCTTTCATGGAGGGAGGGAGGGAGGGCCTGACAACATGCACCTAGAACCACCTGCGACAATGTTTTTGCCCCATCAGGCATTGGGAGCTCAACCCAGAATTCCAATGGGCAGAGGAGACTGCGGGAACTGTGGAATAGCTACCACAGTGCAATGCTCCGAAAGTCGACACTAGCCTCGGTACTGTGGACGGACATCGCTGACTTAATGCACTTAGTGGGGACATACACAATTGACTGTATCAAATAGATTTCTAAAAAATTGACTTCTATTTAATCAACCTAATTTTGTAGTGTAGTCATACCCTTAGTCTAAAATGAAAGTCATTAGGAGTGAAAGCAGGTATTTAGATTTTAAGTGTCTCAGATGGACTGTCTTTCATTCTGTGTTTGTATACTCATGAACAGAATGATGACTTAATCTTGGCTGGGCCTTGAGGCCCTACTGTAATATGAGATGAGTTATGGAAAATACATACAACTGCCCTGCTAGTGTGGACTTAGCAGCCAGTTTCAGAACTCTAGTTAATGCCATTTCTCATGACTGGGCACAGTTAAGAGGTCAGGCTAAGAGAGAATGTTGGCATTGTTTTCTAAACACAAAGAAGGTTAGCAAAGGCAAATGTAATATTCCTTATTCTTTGTAGAACAATAGTTAGGAGAATAAATATGAGTAATTTCCTGTTCTTGTTGCAGATTTTCTTTGTCAAATGGAATGAAGATTATTTATCATGTGGGCTTTTGCCTATAAAAAGAGCAAAAAAGTCAGAGAAAGCTGGGCTGTGAGAAAATTTTAAGAGGGTGAGTTTGATGGTTTTCAGTGTTTTTTACTATCACCCAAATCCTTTAAACAGCCACTTTAATATTTTGTTTGTGTTCTCTTAAGTGGAACCACAAGTGAGATAGTTACAAGTGGGGATATTTGGACATTGGCATGTAATGGATTTGGGGCAGATTTTATAGCTTGAGATTAGGTTCTGTATTGAAAAGGTCAAACTACCTTTTAGATGATATAGAAATAAGAAGCCTTTTCTAAACTTGGAAATGGCCCTGATTTCCGCCACTAGTGTAGATGAATTGGTACAAACGTATAGCTAGACAAGAAAAGCTGCAATTTTCAGTAGTGAAACTTATCTCTGCTTGAAACCAGGGTAACCTCTTCTTGCGGAAATTTCGGCCTTTCTTGTTTAACTGTGGGTTTGCACTGATGCAATTATACCAATAGCTGAAACTAAGGCTAATTGCAAGTGTAGACAAGTCCACCAAACTTTGCATGAGTTTACAACAGGGGTTGGCAACCTCTGGCATGCGGCTCACCAGGGTAAGCACCCTGGCGGGCTGGGAGGTTTTTTTACCTGCCGCATCGGCAAGTTCAGCTGATTGCGGCTCCCACTGGCTGCGGTTCGCTGTCCCAGGCCAATGGGGGCAGCAGGAAGTGGCACAGGCTGAGGACTGTGCTGGCTGCCACTTCCCGCCGCCCCCATTGGCCTGGAGCAGTGAACTGTGGCCAGTGGGAACTGCGATTGGCCGAACCTGCAGATGCGGCAAGTAAACAAACCGGCCCGGCCTGCCAGGGTGGTTACCCTGGGGAGCCTCATACCAAAGGTTGCTGATCCCTGGTTTACAATATACAAACATGTACTTAGTTAAATTAATCAGTTATCATAAGACCAAATAAAACAGAGACAATATTTGTGCTTAAGTAAAAATAATATGGTGAAAAACTATGATAGCTGTTTACTCATAATATCTAACTAGTAAATTTTCACAGAGACAAAACATGTAAGGCAAAATTCCCTTCTGATGAAAAAACACTTCTGTGCATTTTGATACCAGATTGAGTCAGTAGAATATTTGCCATTCTGTGCTGTCTGATTTTGAAATTGGGTTGAATATACAGCTGTGGTTGAGGTCTCTATATCTGTACATTATCTAAACTTGGACAGTATTTAATCCTTACACACTCTATGCCCACTTATGGATCCTTAACTCACCACTTAAATGCCAGCTCCTGTCCTATTTTATTCCCATGTAGCCACAAAGATGTCAATAGGATTGCACAGAGACAGCTGAGGGCAGAACTTGGTCCTTTCTTCTTTTGTTATGTTTGAAACAAAGGCAAAGGCAAAGGCAAATTAGCAATGCAACTGTTTTATTAAGAATCTCAGTCTAATGACATGAGCTGAGAGCTGCAGTATTTTCTAAAATAGGCCAGTGCAGAATAAGTTTATTTTTGTACATTAGTTCAGTTATTTTTACCTCTTCGGCAATCCAAAATCATGGACAGATTTACAAAATATGAATAAGAAAATCATGCAGTGTATTTGGATCAGCACTCCAACGCTAAACACTCTTCTGCCCTCTGCCACTCTTCCCTGCTCCACTTCCTTCCCACCACACCTCCCTATCCACTCCTCAGAGAAGCTTTGCAGCATAAGGTGAAGTTCACCATCCATGACAGTTCTGAATCAAAAAGGGAATAGGGGCCATCCAGCCTCAAGATTAATCTCTCCAACCCCACAAAACATGACGTCTGGGGAAGCAGCTCCCCAAGAGAAGTCTGACTAAGCAAAACAAAATCAAAAACAAAAAAAAGATCTTCCTCATACAACAACACAGGAAACACGTAGTTGTCTGAAACTCCTTGATAATATTTTTTGTTATCAAAACTGTTCCAAAGCCAATCTAGTCCATTCATCAAGGGCTGGACACTAAATCATCTCTAGTACAGACCTTTTTAGCTCTCATGACCCACAGAAGGAAGACATGCTATAGTAGAGTTGTGGAGCACCTTAGCATTTCCTCCCCTGCAAATGACAGCTTTTTATTCACACTTGTGTAACTAAGGTGCAGGATTTTTCCAGTCGAGAGCATACAGCCATTATGGGCTTGATCTGCAGGAGGATAAGCACACTGGTCCTGATTCAGAAGTGGACTTAAGGATGTACTTCTATATCAGCAACTGAGTAGACCCATTAACTTTAATGGAGCTTCAGGAGGGCACAGCAATATACCCCTGCACAGTCAACTGCAGGACCGAACCTTGCATGTGATGATCTTTCACAACATGTTTAAGCCCATTGGAGATGCTTTACATCTCCCCTGCCCCAACAAGCAGGGTTAATAATGCAAGTGCTGACACTTAGCAGCATGAGTGAAGATGCTTCAGAATTCTGAATATTGCAAAGTTCCTTACCAATGTGGTGTTCTTTATGAGGAGAATAATTATAACTGTACAGTAGACGGGAAAAACCACACTTGGAATTCAAAAATGCAAATTGCGGGAATTTGTTTGTTGAAATGTGATTAAAAGTACAGTATTTGAAAGTCTGCATTTTGGGACTCTGAGCTGTGAATAATTATTCTTATTTGCAAATATTTCTCTTGCATAAACAAACGTGTTTTGGTTTCTAATTTTTTTTTCTTTCCTTTTCTTTTTTCCAAAAAGAGCATGGAAAATGATTGCTAGAGAGGAGCAGAGCTGTGCTGGCAGGAATGTTGTAGGCTATGCAAAAGCAGCCCACAAAACAGAGCCTGATCTTGACACATGCTAAGTTCCCTCAGTTGCCACTGAAGTTAGTATGAGCTACAACAGCTCAGCACATTTTGCAGTATGTGCTCAGCACTTCATAGGTTTGCTCCTACAGAGGTTTTCTCCCTTTGAAGTCAGAGACAGAACTCCCATTGACTGCAGTGGTGAAAAAACCAGGTCCTTAGTGGGAAACCCCTCAGACACAGGCAGAGTTGCCAGCTCTCATGACTCCATGCTCTCTAGGTGAGCATCTTCTTTCTGTTTTTTTTTTTTTAACAAAGCAATGTTAGGTACAGGATTATTTAATTATTTATTTATCTGTAGGAATAAAGTACTGTACAACTTACTATAAAAAGGTTACAGGTGTTCAGCTTTTCTGAGCATGAAATGAAATTGGTTTTATTGTGGCACTTTCTGCTGCTGTAAGTTCCATTGTCTAAAGGGTCTCCAGGTATTTAAAAAAGCATTGAATGCAAATCATCTCTGCATTGAATGTATTTTAAAGTATGTAGTGGTACAACTGACATACATATAATGCTCCTTATTTTCAGAATAGCAGTTGTCGAGGGTTGGCAGCTGATCTAGGCACCATGGTTGCCATATTTATTTGTAATGCATTTAATCAATGTTGCTAAAACCAGGCAGAACAAACCAAACTTGAACAAATCAAGTGCAAGCAACTGTTGTGTAAACAGAAGGAATCAACTTTATTAATGAGAAAAATAAAGGCAACACAGTACATTGATAATGGGGAACAAAATCTATATCACATACAGGTTCGCTGTTCCCAGGGGTGGCTCTAGGAACCAGCAAAGCAAGCAGCTGCTTGGGACAGCCCATTTTCAGGGGCAGCAGCTGGCAGGGATCCAGCCTGGGAGCTGAGAACCAGCAGGGGGCCCTGGGAGCTGTAGTTCCTTGGTTAGCTCCCTGTCTATATAGCCAGCCCAGGAGCATGGAAACAACTACATATCCCAGCATTCCCTTGGCTGCTGTCAACAGGAAAGGGAAGGGGAGGGAGTATAGTAGCTGAAACCTCATGCTGCAGCTTGCTGTGAATGGAGAGCTCACTGCTAGAGCGGGGTGGCACTGTGAATGGGGAACAAGTGTGCCCAAGGAGTAGAAGGCTTTGGCCCAGATGTCCCCTTCAGAAGACATCCCCAGACTGGATTAGGGATACTGGTGTGACCTCACCTTGCAGCCCCCAAAGAAGGAATTGGGTGGACTAAATGGACCATGCCCCTCTCTATCTGAAGCCTAGCAAGGTAGGTACGTGGATCCCACTAGAATTTAAAATGAAAAGTAAGGGAGGGGAGGCTCTGGACCTGGGCAGATTTAGATATAGTACCAGGCATGTAGGAGGATTTCCACTTCTGAGCCATGGAAGCAGAAATTGACTTTCCTTTCCAGATTTAGCTAATATTCAGAAAGGGAATCTAGCACCTGCCTTCCAGATTTGAACACCTCAAAATTCAGGAATGCTCAAGCTCAATTTGGGCAGCTGTTCCTTAATTTCTCCCAAATCAAATATACTGATCCACTGTAACTTGCTGTAGAAAAAATAGGATAAAATTGAGCAAGAAATGCTTCCCAGTGGTTTTTAGGACTGGAATTGCTATTTTCAACAGCCATTGCATTTTTTGGTTTGGTTGTTTGTTTTATTTGTTTAAAAGGAAGACAGTGATATTGCATTGGCAAATTCCCCATAGAAACAAAGAGTGGAACAAAAGAATAATAAAGGCACCTCAACTTTTCCTCATTTATGGAGGACAGTCTTATAATATGCATCCAGATATCCTCCAATCACACAAGCTGAAAATTGTTCCACTTTACTGCAGTTCTGTAACCATATGGGAACCAATCCTGTCTGTGTTCTGTGCACATCCAAAATTCCTGCTTAATGACCCGCCCTGGGAGCAAGTTACCAGTGACCCAGGGCTGGGGTGAAAGGAGGGTGCAGCTGCGGGGGGAGAGCCCAGGGCTGGGGCGGAAGGGGGTGCGGGTGGAGAGAGCAGAGCCCAGGGCTGGGGCAGCATGGGGTATGTGGGTGGGGGCACTGGTGGGGAGGAAGGGGAGGCCCAGAGCTGGGGCAGCATGGGGTGTGTGGATAGGAGCCCAGGGCTGGAGTGGCAGGGGGTGAGGGTGGGGGAGAGCCCAGAGCTGGGGCAGCTGGGGGTGAGGGTGGCGGGGAGAGCCCAGAGCTGGGGCGGCTGGGGGTGTGTGTGGGGGAGAGCCCAGGACTGGGGCAGCAGGGGGTGCAGGTGTGGGGGAAAGCCCAGGGCTGGGGTAGCAGGGAGGTGTTGGGGGGAGCCCAGGGCTGGGATGGGGGCAGCCAAATTTTTTTTTGCTTGGTGCGGCAAAAAACCTAGAGCCGGCCATGGCTGTTCCCATGACATTCAATGTAAGGTCAGATATATACAATATGAGAGGGCAGCTTTTGGTTTGATCTATAGAATGATAGTGTTCAGATGGTTCTGAGTATTACAATTAGCAAAATAAATAGAACTTAAAGCTCACAAATGAAATGCAAAATCTAGTTTTATAAGGAAATACAGAAAACCAAAAAAGCTCAATCCTTGCCCCATATTCCTCCGCTTATCAGTAGATTATGATGATGATGTTTGTAACAAAGGCAAATAGATTATCATCATATTTTAATGTTCTCCCTTCCAAAACCCTGGACACAGAGATGGCATACCCTGGAAACCCTGTTTTAAAATATTCCCCAATACTTGTACAATATATAATTGCATATGCACACGTTTCTCCCTATTCTGTAATAGAATAATGCTAAATTCAGAACTGGAAACAAATATCACCAGCCTGGAGCATGTAAACAGAGAACAAAAATGTGCACTTACGTAGCACCTTTCATCCTAGGTCACAAAACACTTTACAAACAGTAATCACTCAGTTAAGCCTCACAGCAAGCCTGAGAAATATGCAGTTACCATAAGGATTATTATCTCAACTTTACAAATTGGTGAACTGAGCCACAGAGCAGCTGCGAATTACCCAAGGTCACACAGCAAATTAGCCAGGGTCAGGACAAAAGAATCACAGAGGGATGACTCCTAAGGTCCAGCTGTAATCACTAGGCCACTTTGCCTGTAGGTATTATAAATCTTGAACACCACATTCTGCAACATCACATAGCCAGCTACAGCATAGTGATTCTACATGATGGCTATCAATGCTCTCTGTTTCCCTTTTTTCTGGAGTTTTTAGCTCAGCTGCTGGCTGGGTTATACAAGTGTTTGGGTGTCTGTTAGCAGAACATACCTTCTTTACTTCCATATCTTATATAAAGTGTGTGCTCGGAAAAATATTTGGTGTGGACAATATGGCATAAAGAAGTTATGTTCACTCACAGCATGCATGGATTTTCTGTGAATCCCTGAATTTGGTGGGTTTTTCCACCCCTCTTCCCCTGGGTGACTCCTGTATTCCCCCAGGAGCTCAGCCACGAAAGAGACATGTGACTTTTCTGGTTAGTGCTCAGCTTTTGCTGCCTAACTGCCATTCATATTGATCTGTGCCCTTGCCCTCCCTTTCCCTATAGGTAGCACTGCTTCAGATCATTTCTCTTGGCAAGAAGCATAGAGTGCCTCCCTGGTGTTGGCCAGGAGAACCCTACAATGTTGGGAGTACAGCACTAAAGATGGCAGCAGCAACAGGACTGGCTGGAAGAGACCCACAAAACTAATTGGGCTGGCTGACTTAGAAGCTAGACTACAGGAAGAAAATCAAGTAAGTGGAGCCTGTCTGGAGTGAGAAGTTAAGAAAGGTGTTGGTTGGCTGAGTGAACCAATCAGGGGGAAAATCTGGCTGGGGATAGAAAGTTCTGTTACAGGGAGCATGTCTGAGAGGAAGGGATAAAAAGAGGGGAAGAGGAGGAGGAGGAAAAGAGACGGGAGGGAAAGATCAGGAGCCGAAAGGCCAGGAGGGAAAAAGGTTGGCAAAATGAGTGTCAGAGAAGGAAAGAGAGCAAAAACAAGGTATTAAACAGAAAAGGAATGGAAGGCAATAGGAAAAGATCAAATGAAAATAGCTAATGTAATGTAGAATGGGAATGGGAAAATATGTTGGTGGAAACAGTAAAAGAAAACTAGAGGAAAGCAGAGAGCAATACAGGAGGAGAAAAAATAGAAAAGAAGAAAAGAGTATAGTGTTAGGCAAAAATAAAAATAAAAATCCCAAAAGGACGGATAAGAGAGAACAAAAATAAGAGTCCTTGTGTTTCTTAAAATATGTATATTATATTGAAATTATTTTATTCATTAATATTAATGAATACAATTTGCAAAATGAGGGCCTTTTCACAAGAACTGAAAAATAGTTTTCACACATTTTAGACATTTTTTCCACATTTTGTCACACCCGGGCTGGTTTGCATGTTTAGAGTTATGCTTATCATTTGCTAAACTAAGTGAAAAATAAGTGAAAGAAAGAGGTACAGATAAATGTAACTGACAAGTTGGAGTTGGCATAATCCTTTTTATTTTAACTGATGAAACACAAATTATATTATTACATATTTTAAATGTGTATAAAATAATTCAGAATAATAGAAAATATAAATGCCTAAAGCAAGAAATCCTAAATATAATGTCACTTTCTAGACATTTAGTCAAAGAATCACTTTAGTGCCTATTTAATAACAATACTGCCCTTTACACAATCTGCCCATGAGGTAACCCCTGCTTCTACCAACAGTAAATTAAAACTAAGATTGGGAAAAGAGTAACAAATATTTTATGGAGCATCAGTAACCACTCTGTAGTTGAGGTTGAAGCTAACTTCCTGTTATAAACCCTTACCTCTCTTAATGCTGTTGTGTGGGGTTTTTGTTTGTTAGCTTTTTTTAAAATTTGTTCAGTTTACTAGATAGCTATGTACTGATTTGCATAGATGTTTCAAGAATTTGACTGGGCTGTCTAAGCGAAGGTGAAGTTGAAAGGACATTCATTGCTTTGATACTGAAGGTGAACTTTTGATGCCTCATGGGTGCTGCAAGGAGAAGAACTATTTTGCTGCACAGAATCTGTGAGCTAGTCCACTAGTCCAGCAGCCAGTTTAGAGTAAACTGATAAAAGGACATACTTTTAAACTCAGACAATAATTAGACTATGGAACTCACTGCTACAGGATTTATTGAGCGCAAGAATTTAATACAGTTCAAAGAGGGATTAAACCCTTATGTGGATAACAAAACTATTCAGAGTTATAACAGTTATTGGAAACAAAGAATTACAGAAAGTCTAAAAACCTGAAGCCCAACCATTCTAGCTGTTAGGGATTAGGATGAGATATTAATAGGGGACAGACTGTCCCAGAGCTATCTACTGCGGGTTTTTTGTCACTGAAACATCTGGTTCTGGTCACTGTTAGAGACAGTATACTGGACTAGATGCACAAAGGATTGGATCCAGTATGGCAATTCCTGTTTTTGTATTTTCCTATAAGTAGGACAAGTGAGAGAGCTGGCAGCATTATAGAGAAAGCAAAAGTACTCTACTCAGTTTCATTGCTTCAGGATAGCATTGTGAACAGCCTCTATGAACCTTACTATCTTATTATTTACACTCTACTGTGGCTCCAGAATCTAATTCTGTCAGAGAAATAGAGTTGTAAAGGACTGGAAGGAGTCCTGTTTCTTTCACTGAACTCCACCCTACTAGTCCTATTAGACAAAAGCGGAGGTTCTGCAACTTCAGCAGAGTGAGACTGTTCAGACTTATGTCAATTTCACTCTGTTGGGGTAGGGACATAATTTGGGTACAGTGCAGGGAGGAGCCAAGAAAAAAGGGAGTAGGAGAGGAGGAAGAACACAGGAAACTCCCTTGTTCTCTGTGCCAAAGATCAAGGTAGATGGGAGAATACAAATATCACACATTTACTAGCCAAATTTCTTGAACAGGATCCCTATTGGAATCCCAGGACCATCGTCGGAAAACAGCTGCTCTCTGAGGGTGACACGGTGAGAGTTTCTTAGAAAACCAATGCTCAGGCAACCAGCTACAGGTTATGGTGAGGGTTTCTTACATATTTGTCCTCTAGCAAGAAGATTTAGCCTTATAGATATGGTTGTATAAGATTATAATTTAGAGCTGTTCTCTCATAAAGGACAAGTATTATGAACATAGGAGCTTGGAGACTGCCCTGAAGGCCAGGGTGGAGAACACCACGTGTCTATGTTCAGCAGCTCATTACAGAAGCTTTCCAGTTTGTTTTATATAAGTTTTATTCCATTCTCATTTACTGGTTTGTTATTTAATCAACCCCAAGATCTTTACATAAACAACAGATATCTGGTACATAAAAACTGAGCTATTTTGCATCTCTCACAGTAATTTGCTTTGTTCCAGAGCAAAACACTTTTTCAAATAAGCACAGTAAAGGTTTAATAAGCTTTTTACAAATAAGCAGGAGTGGGTGCAAGGGTGGGAAGCAGGGGCACAACCCCCCCTTCGATTATAATTTCTGACACCATCCACAGCTTCTGCCCTGGCCCCCGTCCCGGAATTCCCTCCCCCAAGCTGCTCCTCCCCCCTTTCTGCCAGGGTGGAAGTTGGGCTGAGCGCAAGTGGAGACATGCCTGGGAAAAGCACCGTGGCTTGCGCTCCTGCTGAACCCTAATAGATGGCGCCCAGAGCAGGGAAGCTGGGCTGCAGCAGAGATCTGCAAGAGAGAGCCTGGGATGCCAGCTGAGCCCCCTTCCTCGCCCACAGCCTCCAGTAAGTGTTTGGAGGCGGGGACAATGGGGGGAGGCAGTGGGGCCCTGGGGAGATGGGAAGGGAGCCCAAGCAGACAGCAGAAACCAGTGGGGAAGGGGAGGCAGCAGGGCCCTGGGGCATTAGGGGTCCATGTTTAAAGTCCCCCCCCCCGCAAAAAGTATTCAAACTTAAATCCCTGCAGACGCCTGTGCTCATAAGCCATAGAATGACAGTAAGAACATAAGGAATACAGAGTTCCTTGCCCATTTCTCGTACACTCTTTGTGTTAGGAGAAGCATTTCTGGGTGAGACAAATGTAGAAAATTTTCTGCTTGATTTTCCTCTGGTGTTTGCTCAGTGAAAGTCTGAAGGTGTTGATGGAGATTTGGGCTACAACATGTGAATTAGACCCCTGCTCTTGGCTGGGGTATAGTAGGATGAATGCCATCCTCCTCTGTCACATAAGGTAATCAAAGCTGGTTTTAGGAATGAGGACGGCTCAGTGCGGACTTTTAAATATTAATTTATTTAGTGACTGGCCCTATCTTCTCAGATTTTCTTTATATCATCTATGGTTTCCTTCAATCTCCCATCCCATCACAAATCACTGGGGCCCCTCCTCACTATTTCTTCTGGCTCTGATTGTGTATAGACACAATGATTCTATATCGGCTTGTACAGAGAGCAGACAACCTCAGAGTCTTGAAATAAAATTGGGAATATCTTGTATGTTTGGGCTCTGTTTGCTGTTGTTGACCACATACTTTAGTTCAAGTTTAAAATAAACTTGTCCCCCCAGATGAAAGGGTGTTATCTAATCTAATTTATCTATCTATCTATGTTACTTAGGGAGGTGGTGGAATCTCCTTCCTTAGAGGTTTTTAAGGTCAGGTTTGATGAAGCCCTGGCTGAGATGATTTAGTTGGGGATTGGTCCTGCTTTTAGCAGTGGGTTGGACTAGATGACCTCCTGAGGTCCCTTCCAGCCCTGATATTCTATGAGTCTATCTAATCTATCGATATAAAACTAATAAAGTCAAACACTCAAGAACTCACCAGGAGCTCCTGCACACTCCAATGCAGATGGAGAACTTCACTTGGCATCCACTGATTTATCTTGTGAAGTCCTAAGAATGGGTAACAGGGGATGGAGCATAAAGAGCTGAAGGGGATAGGTTTTGAGGGCAGGGGAACAAAACAGGCAGGTTTGTGGATGCCAGAGCTCATAAGTCATACTTCACTTGTATGCAGGTTCCCTTGAAATCCTCCACCTCTCAAGACAGTTTTTGAGCTCTTTGTGGTCCTTATCTCTGTGCAGCAGGACTCTTATCCTTGCTGTTCTCCTTACTATCTTGAATTTTTAGAATTTTCCTCCTACTCAATCCTTTCTAGGGCCAGAGCATGGCAGCAGATGCAGGAAAACCCTGTGCTCCCCTTCCTGGTGAGAATGCAGAGAAACACACAGATGTGGAAAAGTAACCCGAATGTCAGGTGCCAAGCTGATGAGCAGGAAGATGGCAGAAAATGACAATGTCTGATCGATAAATCTTCCTAAGTGAAAAATTTGGGTACTCTAGTGTGTCTGTATCTTTAAAAGTGTTGTAGGTGTTTCAGTAGTCTCAATCAAAGATGTGTCTAAATCCCCTAATTTGCTTGAAAACTTCATTTTCTAAAAATGTATGAATAACTCCGCATTCATTGATAGCTTTTTTCTTTTTGCCACATCCCCAGCAACGCTTCAATTAGTCATCTGCACCTATGCAGCAAATGGAAGTATCATGTATGCTGCTGAATATAAATTTCATGTTGTTTAAGTTGATGAGGTGCAAAATATATTTTTCCCCATAATGTGTTCCAGTAGTCACATTATACAACAGTGTAATCTGAATATGAATAGGAACTTAAGAAAAGAAGAGAGTACAGAAAATTACTTGTGGGTGTTTATGCATTGATATAATACACTGAAAGTATTTAAGAAGTTGACAAGAGATGACAAAGTTTTACAGAGTATGGTATAATGGCAAGATCATTTCTCTCTTTTAATTCCATATTCTTTTTTTCCTTGAACTCCAAAGAGAAAAATATAAAGGAAGCCAATTGGGATTTTGTAAACTCAGTAGCTGGGGAGTAAGAGGACTCCCTTCCATCCTCCACTCTCTCCTTTAAGTCCCTCCTTGACAGACAGTTCTTAAAGTAGGGTGACCAGACAGCAAATGTGAAAAATGGGGACGAGGGTAGGGGGTAATAGGAGCCAAAATAAGAAAAAGACTCAAAAAATGGGACTGTCCCTATAAAATCGGGACATCTGGTCACCCTATCTTAAAGGCATAGTCCTCCTCCCACAAAATATAACAAAAATGACATGGTAATTTCCTACTGCTGCTTATCCCATCTATCCTATCTCTCCTGTCTGCACCTGGTCTGTGTAAGGCCAGATTCTGCAACCAGACCTCACTCAGAATAAGAGTTACTCGCATAAATAGTTGCACTGACATCAATGTGACTGGTTGTGTGGGTAAATGCTATTCATAGTGATTAAGGGCAGCCCAGTCTGCCATCTAGATTGTATGTACTCTGAAGCAGGCCCCTTGTCTCATATTTGTTTGCAAAGTGCCAGGCTATATAATTCATTAATTATAATAATACCCAATTTGTAGCTTTAGAGCTGCACATGGTTATGCATAGCCCTTTCTTCTCCAGCTTGAACAAGGCATCACACAGAGTTCTCCTGACACTGACGAAGCAGTGCCCTGGAGAACAGAGTGACTGCATAAAACAAAACCCAGGGACAGACGAACACCCTCCATTACATTTGTATTTGCACTGGCATCCAACCAAAATAAGTGAAATCTCTGGCTTTGATGTTTCCACTCATATTGTAACTTTTATTTAGTTGTTTTGATGTATGTTATCATTGTACTTCATAATAAATTTGTTTATATTCTAAATCACTTTAATCATTGTACGGTTCTCTGTGACTCTTTCTGAGATTGAAGTCTGAAGTCTTCTTTGAAATCATTTTATTTCAAATGCATTTCCATGAGTAGCAATGTTTTCATATCTACTACATAGCTGACATTAAAGCAATAGATACAGGGTGGCAACCCCCCAAAATTCATATTGCCTTCAGGTATATATAGTTGCTGTCCCTTATAAAGTGGAGGTGATGATGTGAGAAAACAGAGGAAAATGATACTACTGCAGGAAATGGGAAGAGAATAGGCACCTGCTGCAGTGTGTTACAAGGGAGTGGGAAAGGCAACTACAGGAAAGATGTTAGTCAAATATAAAAAGTCATCCCAAGTCAATCCATTATCACCTACAGATGATATGGTGACCTCCACTCTGATCTGTTCTAACAAAGTAGCAGAAGGAAGGGCATTAACAGTGTCTCTTTCCTGCCTTTGATTGTGTTCACCAGCTCTCAAGACACTTGCATATCACCATACTATGTGTCATATGCATTAAGCAAACCATTCTACTGAGGATAGTTGTGGATGCATGAGATTGGTTGTTACATATATCTGGCATATTTTGTATTGATTAAAAAAATTCTGAAGTCCTTTTGAAATATTCTCAGGCTTATTCACCAGGGTGTTAATGGAAGAAGCATGTAATCTTTCTGGTTCATGAACTGTACACTTTCAACAGCACATTCATCTATAGCTAGATGTAAGGGCATGGGGTGGGTTTTTTTTTTTCCCAATTTCTTCATGAACTTCTTTTTATCAAATGACAAGAAACACTAATTGCCCAGTGATGACAGATACTCCAGGACTAAACCTGCTTTTTTAAGGTCTCATGCCATTACTTATTTTGCTTGCTTAACCAAGGCATCTAACAGTGGATTCACGGTAGCCCTCATCTTTCACATAGCTAGGTTAATGGATTTCACAGAATGCTCATGCCTAATACTTGCAAAACATCTGTGATTTGATTTTGCTAGATGTCAGGTTGCCAGAACACACACAGGAATCCTTAGTGATGCAGAATATCCTATAAGCAACAGAATCGGGATATGCTTGCTGTGAATCTGTTGAATGTTACTTGTTTGGGAGAAGGAGGATAAGGTAGGATGGGTTAATAGAGAACAAAAGGTAAAAACCACACAGAACAACAGCCTAACAGCAATGAAAGGTGACTAATGGATGTGAATTCAGATATTTCAGTGCTACAGAAGATGCTAACGTTGACAGATAACAAGAAAATTCCATTAGTATCATATTTTTATTTCAGCAGGATCAGAGGCTCAGGACTCCAAAAAACAGATATTTCCCATTCTCAAGGCACTGGCAAGCTATTGTGAATGATATATATGAGGAAAGGATTAAAGAATGAAAAAGGAAGGATTCAAGCACCAGGATGAGGACTGTAGCAGGGCAAAAACTCACCGCCACGGTGCCTCCTGCTAGTCGTCCTGGGAATTAGTTTTCCTGCTCCAGAGTGCCTTCTGCTGGCTGATGTCTCACTTGCCTCAGACCCCCATGTCACTCCCACACCCCAGTGCCCCTTCCCTTGGGGTTCTGCCCTCTGCAGTAACCCACAATCTGGGTCTCTCCCCCACAGGGGAACCCCCAACCTTCTATCCCCACCTTGCCTCAGCGGCTACTGCCAGTCATCCTCTAGCCCCCGCTCACTGGGGCAGACTGCAGTCTATAAACCACTCATCATCAGCAAGGGGTGTTTGGATGTGCTGCCTTTCCTAACCCTGGGCTGCACCTCTGCAACCCCAGTACCTGCTTTGGGCCTTAAGCAAGGCCTGCAGAATTGCCAGGCTGGAGCTCCCCGGCTCCTTTGCCTTTCCCCAGCCCCAGGGCCGGCTCTAGCTTTTTTGCCACCCCAAGCGGTGAGGAAAAAAAAACAACCTGCGATCGGCAGCACTTTGGCGGCTGCTCTACTGTGCTGCTTCATTCTTCAGCGGCAATTCGGCGGCCGGTCCTTTTCTCTGAGAGGGACTGAGGGACCCGCTGCCGAATTGCTGATGAAGACCCGGACGTGCTTCCCACTTCCAGGGGCTGCCTCAAGCACCAGCTTGCTGTGCTGGTGCCTGGAGCGGGCCCTGCTCCACCTCAGGCACCCTGCTCAGCTCCCAGGCAGTCATGTCCTTCTCTCTCCACCACTAGAGAGAGACTACCTGAGCTGCTGCCTCACAGCCTTTTTATAGGGCCAGCTGTGGCCTGATTGGGGCGTGGCCCCAGCTGTGGCTGTTTCCGCAATCAGCTACCCTTCTTCTCAGCTGCAGCCCTCTCCAGGGCTGCTTTTAACCCCTCTTAGCCAGGGAGTGGGGTGACTGCCCCACTACAGAGACATAAGTATCTGCTTGGAACACCAGGAATATCATATGCTTTCCTATTCTGGGCTCATTATCAGAGACCAGTGTGTCCATGAAATTGTAATAGCATTAGAAGCAATGTAAAGGAGCACACATTTACAAGGGTTGCATGTTCTTCAATTGAAAGCAAAGTTTTACATCCTCCTAATGGCCATTGGGTTTCTTCAGAAGATATGAGCAATAACCACAAGCTGGTGAGATATGACTTCACACCCTATGAAGTGGGGTGCCATAAAAGCTGCATGTCTGCCACATTTTAAAGTGCTGTAATAAAATAAAATAAAATAAAATAATTAAATTACATTACATTAAAACAAAATAAATAATTAATAAAAATTAACAATTTTAATTAATTGTATTTGTAAGAAGACAGTCTGTCCCTTCGAAGGTCAAGGGGGTCAAGAGCAGCCAGCCCTGTTCTGGAAAAGAGTCTAGCTGGCAGATGCTGTGAATTATCTGCCCCCCCACCCCCGGACAGTATTTAGTGATTGGGGCTGATGATTGCAAGCCAGGGCATATAAGTGAGGTGAGGTACTAGGAGAGAGATAGGACTGTACTCTTTTGCAGCTTCAGCAGAAGGCAGTGAGAGGCAGGAAAGGCCTGAAGACTCCTTTAAGCTGGGGGAAGATACAGTTCATTAAGCTACCAAAGATGACACTATCCCACAATCTCAGTTGAAGAACAGGACTGTAGCTTTTTGTTCTTGTTCCAGTTTCCAATTTTTGTGTGTGTTAAACAATAAACAGAGCCCTGAGGAAAAGTCTACAGACTGAACCAGGCGTGGCTGATTGTGCCAGGCTCGTGATCACGTCCATCAGTCTAAAGTACATCTTTAACATTTTGGGGAGCTGTTAAGGTTGAATCCCCACTCTGTCACTCCGAGTGCAGAAGTGGGGGCCCGCAAAGATTTAAAAAATTAATACTTGCCACTACATGCTTGTATTACACTCGCAAGGTTACAGCTTTTCTCTGACCTCGGCTTGGTAAACACAGCCACTACACAAATGCAAAAAAAACCATTTGAACTCAGGAAGGAGCACTTGGGAATTCTTCCCTGTGGGGTACTCTCAAGCACTTTCACCCCCACTCTGAGGGAGAGCTGAGAAAAAAACAAAGGAAATTAGATATGGCTATTAGCTAATCAAACAATATGCAGAAACCTCTTCGGACACCAAAAATCCAATCCTGGTCTTAAAAAAAGGTAAATTTTATTAAAAACAAAAAGGGAAAAAATACATTTGGAACTTAGGCTTTTTGCTGGAACTTAAAAGAAACAATTACAAAATGAAAGCACCCAAAACAGCTTTCTTGGAGGTTCAGCTCAAAGGTTGCAAGCAAACAAAAGTATCGGGTTAGCACAGAGGAGATCCACAAGCCTTAAAAAATAAACAGAAATAAACTTTATTGCGTTTAACTAAACACTCTGATCTACTTACACTTTTGGAGTTCAGATAAGTAGTTCTAGGTATGAGCTGATGATTTATGATCATACCTGGCTTAAAGCTGCTCATAGCATGTTTGCTCTATCCAGAGAGACCAGCCAAAGGGAAAGTTTCTTTCCCAATTTTGAAAGTTCTAGCTTCCCATTGGCTCTTTTGGTCAGGTGCCCATTTTTTTTTCTTTATCTAGGGGACTTTTTAACCCTTTACAGGTAATGCAAGTAAAGAACATTACCAAGGGGGATTTTACAGCTAACTGCGTGGCTGGGTGTCCATCAATGGGAGCTATCCCCCCACTTTATTTATTACAGGAGTCATGCTCCATTCAAATCAATGGCCAAATTCCCATTGATTTCCAGGGGAGTTAAATTGGGCTTTACATTTCCAACTGCTACTTATTCACAGGCTTGTATTACAGTTTATTTATAGACTAAATTGTAGCGTGGATGTGATAGGTAGTTAAAAAGACAGCAGCAGAAATATCAAACACATAAGAAAGGAGAGGATCAATGCACTAAGACATGTTGTACTCTACCCATTCATATGGTATTTTCAAATATGACAGACTCTTGCTAACTTGCACTAAAGACTGAGAGACCCATTATGAGTTACTGAATGTTGTGATGTAAGCAGGGTAAAGAGTATGATAATCAAACATGTACAAGGCAAGCGAGCATATTCTTTGTTCATTTACTTTATATTATGTGGTTTAGTTTTACTTTTAATCAATTGTTATAACACTTCACAGTACATGAGTAAAAGTGCTATAATACATTTTGTAAAAACTAATCAAATCGTATTACTATAAAGCACCACTACATCATTAGTGTTAATTCTTGTCTGTGATGTGAGAGAGAACAACAATTTTTGTGCAGTTTTAAAGGAAATATTTGATGTCATAGATAGCAGGCCATGGGGAGGGAGGAGAGAAGGTGGTGGTTCCCTTTGAAGCTCTATCTACTGCCAAAACACATCTCCATACACACAGCTGATACGGATGCCCCCACAGAACTCCCATGCCCATATGATGCAGATACCCACACAATACATATTCTCATCATAATTACTGTCACCCGTCTGCCAGGTGGAGTCAGCAGCAACAAGGGCTGGGTTCAACAGCCAGGGGCTTCTCTTAATAACAAAAGAGAGAAGCGGTTCGAGCCCCCACTCAGTAATCTGGGAAAACTAAGCACCTCCCTGGGGTGCCTCTTAGAGGCAGTACTTTCCCATGTGCAAGCACTGAATCTGTGTACAACAAAAGAGAACTTTTAGTAAAAGGGAACCAATCATTAATTTAGGAAAACACACAACCACATTCAAAACTATGTGACATAAGCAAACCCAACCCCACAGTATATTGAGCAGTGTCCTTTGCCTGAGTTTCACACCTTGCAATGGAAAAGTTCAACAAACAAATCTCCCTTTAACACATCACTCCCTTTTCCCTCTGCTGCACCCCACTCACATTTCTGTCTTTGGTTAGCAAAATCCCAGAGTTCAGAGGTGTGTTCACAGGGGTCACCTCACATCCTGGGAGGGGGGTGTCAAGCAATGCCTTTGCTGCTGCCTCACAACTTGTGATATATGAAGGGAGCAGGTAGCTCCCTTTTATGGACACCCAGCTGGCCAGTTAGCTAAAAAATCCCTGTTAGTAGCTGTTCTCTACTTGCTTTACCCATAGATAAAAGGAAACTATTGGGCACCTGTCCAAAAGAGCCAATGGGAGGGCTAGAACTTTTTTAAATTGGGAAAAAACTTTCCCTTTATCTGTATGTTGCTGTTCTCCGGAGAGGAGAGGCAGAGCAGGACAGGGCTGGAGCTATGCTGTAAAAATCTATGAACCAGGTATGAAAATCACCAGATCATACCTAGAAACTACTCAGTGTGAAACCCCAGATATGTAAGTAGATCAGGAAATGTCTAGAAAGACGTGATTACGTTTATCTCTTTTATTTCTTTAAGGCTTGTGGACTCCTCTGTGCTAACTCCAAGTGCTTTTGTTTTGCTTATAATCATTAAGCTGGACCTCAAGAAAACCATTCTTGATGCTTAATTATTATATTTTCTCTTTTTAAATCTAGCACTAGCCCAAGTTCCAGATGTATTGACTTTCTTTTTTGTTTTTAATAAAATTTACCTTTTTTCAAGAACAGTATTGTGTTTTTTCTGTCCTAAGAGATTTGTGCACATGCTGTTTAATTAGTTAGTGGCAACAGCTGGTTTCCTTTGTTTTCTTTCTCAGCTGTTCCCTGGAGGGGTCGGGGGTGAAAGGGATTGAGGGTACCCCACAGGGAGGAATTCCCAAATGTGCCTTCCTGGGTCCAAAGGGTTTTTTTTGCACCTGTGTGGTGGCAGCATCTATCCATCCAAGCTCAGAGAAAAGCTGTAATGGGAGTTTAATACCAGCCTGGAGTGACCCTTATTAATTTTTAGAATCCTTGCAGGTCCCCACCTTCTGCACTCAAAGTGCCAGAGTGGGGAATCAGCCTTGACACAACTGTTGCTGTTTCTCTACTGCTGCTGCTTCTGTGCCACCACTGGCAGCTGTCTCTCTGATGTTGCTAGCCACTGTTGCTTCTTGCTCCCACAATGTCATGTTCTAAGGTTCCACCACTTCTCACAGCTCTTTCAGTAGGTGGCAAGGAACCTCACAGCCAGCACAGTCTTTATATTCACTGTCCCACACAAAATCTAAGGCTTATCTCCTAGAGTAGCTCAGAAGTGAGGTCAACTCTAGGAATCACCAACCAAAAACAAAGACTCTCTATTGAGTCTAATCATCTTATCATTAAATGATGAAAATGGGCAAGTCAGATAGAGTCCATACCAACAGGTAGAAACACCTTATCCCCCACAACTGCCATTTGGGATCCTTACCTCCTGCTCTGCAAGTGAGGTTCCGTTTAGGGTGACACCCTCAATCACTTCCCCATAACCCTTAGCATTTCCTGTCTGGTATCATCCTTTGGTATGAGCAGCAGGTTAGCTTCTCCTCCAAACTCTGCCAGCAATTATCCCTACTCACACCATGTGACAAACCCCAGAACCCAGACATACACCCATGGGCCCAGGTTGTGGGTCAGGTGGGACCACCACCAGAGTTATCTTTGGCACTGCTTCCCAAGTATAGCAACTATGGTGATGTTTTTGAGAAGAAGAACCTTGACACCCTACCATCACACTGGGATTATGACTGCCCAACTGAATTGCAAACAGGGGCCAAGGTGCTGTTTAGCTGCATCTACATGATGTCAGAACCCGAGCTAGCTGCCTTGTGTTCCTATCTCCAGGAGAACCAGGCCAATAGTTTCATACAATCATCTACTTCTCCCAATGGAGAACCTGCTCTTTTTGTTAAAGAGGAAGATGAACCCTGTGTCTATGTGTGGACTACCAGGCCCTCAATCAGGTTACTGTCAGGAATCGATACCCCCTTCCGCTCATCCCAGAATTACTGGACTATGTACAATTGGCCCAGGTATTCACAAAACTTGACCTGTGGTGGGGCCTACAACCTGGTTTGTCTCCAAGGTGGGGACAAGTGGAAGATGGTTATTCAAACCTGATACAGCCACTACGAATACCTGGTAATGCCATTTGGCCTCACAAACACTCCTGCAACATTCCAACATTTCATGAATGAGGTCTTCCAGGACCTCCTAGACCAGTATGTCATAATCTACCTAGATGATAGCCACATTTTTTCCAAGGGTCCTAAGCAACACACCCAGCATGTCTGGTCAATCCTGGAATGGCTCCACCAACACACCTTATAGACTAACAGACGTTTTTGCAGCATGAGCTTTCGTGGGTGAATACCCACTTCTTCGGATGCAAGAAGAAGTGGGTATTCACCCACGAAAGCTCATGCTGCAAAAACGTCTGTTAGTCTATAAGGTGCCACAGGATTCTTTGCTGCTTTTACAGAACCAGACTAACACGGCTACCCCTCTGATACTTGACACCAACACACCTGTACACAAAGCTGGAAAAGCACAGCTTCAACCAGTGGTCTGTGGAGTTCCTGGGCTACATCTTGTCCACTTGGCCTCTGAATGGCTTGGCCTCTGAATGGACCCCAAGAAGATGGAGGTGCTATGGATCTGGGCACACTCCCCCAAAACATCAAGGAGCGGCAATGTTTCCTGGGGTTCACTAACTTTTATAGTTGCTTCATTTCCAGGTTTTCAGTCCAAATCACCTTTGACAGTGCTTCTCCACAAAAACACCACCCTCACCTGGTCTCCAGAGGCCCAACAAGCATTCAACCAGCCCAGTATGATCTTTACCAGTGCCCCGATTGTTGTCTATTCCGACACAGCACAAACCTTTATCATCGAGACCAATGCCTCCAATGTGGCAAATCAGGCCATACTCTCTCAAATGTGTGGTCCCCAACAGGACCTCAACTATTGTGTCTAGTATTCACAGAAGCTCTCTCCTTCCAAACAGAATTACAAAATTCTAGAAAAGGAGGTTCTAGTCATCAAAGTGGCCTTTGGAGAGTGGTGCCACTATCTGAAGGGTGTTTGGTACCCTGTACAGGTATACAGGGATCATAAAAACTTAGGGCACCTCCAATGAGCCAAAGCATTGAAGCAGTGGCAGCCTAGCTGGGCCTTGTTCTTCACACACTTCAATTTCACCATCACGTACCACCTGAGTCCCCAGAACAAGACCACTGATGTCTTGTCCTGAAAAGGAGAATATCTCACCAGCCAGGACCGCTTTCCCGCCCTCCCCCCTTGTGTAGATTCCCCAGACATACTTAAGCCCTTGCAACTTCCTGGATGCTACAATTCCCCAAGCTCTCATGTCACTGCGCCAATCTGCTACAGAGAAGGAACACCCTCATAAGGAGCTTGGGACAGCAAGCCATGGCCAACACAAGGGCCAGGATGACTTGCTGTATGACAAGGGCCACTTCTATGTTCTGTCAGGACCCCCTTAGTAAGAAATACTGTGGCTCTGTCATACTCACCCTTAGCAGGCCATTTGGGGCACCTTAAAACCCTCCATTTGGCCCACTCCTTTCAGTGGCTTTGAATGAGGTCATTACCTTGGACTTCATAGTCGAGATCCCCATATCTAACGGGCACACTGTAGTTCTCACTGTGGCCAACCAGTTAACAATGGTCCACTTGGCGCCATTGCACACGTGCCCTCTGCAGAAGAAACAGTCCAGCTCTGGTTAATCACATTACCCATCTCCATGGGCTCCTGAAGCGAGTCACAACTCTTCGGGTCTGCAGTTTGTGTTGCAGTTTTGGCACAAATCTCTATGATTGGTTGGAGTCTGCATTTATGCACACACCGCCTTTCACCACAATCTGATGGTCAGTCCAAACGAGCAAATCAAATGTTGGAACACATGCTTCATGAATTTCCACCAGGAAAACTGATTGAGATTCTTACCCCAAGCAGAATTTGCTTGTGACTATAAAGATCTTGTCTCCACTGGGCAGAGTCTGTTCTTTGCAAACTGAAGCTTCCACTCCTGTCTTCACCTGGACATACCCATCAACTCAACCAATCCTGTCGCTGCTGTCTGGGGTGCAGCAGATCCATAAAGTTCAAGTAGAACTCTAGATCCATTGGACAGTGCCAAGGAGGACTACATGTGGTATGCTGACCACAAGGGCCAGGAAGGCCCAGCATTCACCGTCTGTCAAAAAGTGTGCCTTTCGCCCCAAATCCTCTGCATAAACTGGACTACTGATAGAATTGGCCATATTCCATCAGCCAGATAATTAATCAAAAGACTATGAAGCTTCAGTTACCTATCTCCCTCAAAATATACCCAGCGTTATCATGTATCCTTGCTAAAACCCTACACTAGTGGACAGGAGGAACTGCTCCTAAGCCTACTCTGAGCTAGTACACTACAACCTTATGCTATCAAGGAGAAAGCATTACCTGCTGTATGTTCTGAGGGACCATGCTCTCCCTCAGCCTATGGAGCAACTCTGATTTCTCAGTGGCATTGAGATAGGAGAGAAATGGGCAGGATAAGATAGTGGTGGGCTCAGAGAGGTGTGGCATATGGATGCATAACCAGCTGTGTCCAAGCCCTGATGGTCATCACTTAACAAGAAGCTTGACTCACAAACACAGAATCAAATATTGATGTAATGACTTGTAGGGAGCTTATTGCCATGACAATCAGTTGCCTGCATGAAATATTTTTGCTCACTGGGCTCAACCACCATCCCCTCCAGTGTGGATCCCCAAGATACTGGACTCCAAAATCAGACGTGGCTCCCTCTGGCACCTTGTAGACTAGAAGGGCTATATCTCAGAAGAATGACCTTGGGAACTCACATTCCAAGATCATGCCTTCAACAGAGTGGCATCCTGTCATTTGGCCCATCCCAACAAACTGAGGCCAACAGGGGGCACCCTAGAGGGGGGCAATGTAAGAGTCCACAGGTCTAGAACACAGGACTGCAATCAGCTGACATCCCAGTAGCAGCTGTAGCCAGCTTGTGCTACACTACCCATCACCTGCTGTGAACACAGATCATTGGAAGTCCCACCTCAAGGGGTTTGACAAGCGGCAGCCTTATGGCTCCTGATTGGCTCCGTGCCCTATATAAATGAAAAGGGAATTCCAGGAAGTGTCCAGACAACAATGTGGATTTCCTGTAGCTGCCATGACTATTCCTGCTCCCTGCTCTTAATATCCTGGCTTTGACCTCTGCTTCATTTGGACTTTGTCTCCTGACCCAAACCCTGAAACCTGACTTGGACTCTGACCCTTGATATCAACTGTGGCCTGGAACCTGATTGTGATCTCCTATGCCACCGTCAGGTTTGACCCAGCCTTGAACCTTGATCCTGACTGTCCTTGTTAGAATCTTGACACTGGATGGGGAACGTAGTGGACAGGAGGAACTGCTCCTAAGCCTACTCTGAGCTAGTACACTACAACCTTATGCTATCAAGGAGAAAGCATTACCTGCTGTATGTTCTGAGGGACCATGCTCTCCCTCAGCCTATGGAGCAACTCTGATTTCTCAGTGGCATTGAGATAGGAGAGAAATGGGCAGGATAAGATAGTGGTGGGCTCAGAGAGGTGTGGCATATGGATGCATAACCAGCTGTGTCCAAGCCCTGATGGTCATCACTTAACAAGAAGCTTGACTCACAAACACAGAATCAAATATTGATGTAATGACTTGTAGGGAGCTTATTGCCATGACAATCAGTTGCCTGCATGAAATATTTATTTGGGAAAAGGTCTTCAAAGGAATATTTTCTAAAAAAAAAATGGAGATATGGAGTGCAACATATAAGTGTTATGCTGTCAGTCATGATCTTTAAAAGGTAAGAAATGCATCATTTTTTACAAGAATTCTTTACATAATGTCCTGTGGCCTATTCTTGTATACTGTATGTCACAGAACAGAGCATTCTTTCAAGTACTAACTGTCCTATGACACTGCTTTCAGCACATTTCATTCACTTCCCTTCTTTATTGTATATCACATGATCCTTCAGTACTTTACATAGCTGACTAACTATTCTAACCTAGAGATGGTTCAGGGCTGCAGATTAAGTTGCAACCTGGACACGAGCTTTCACAAATTTTAGGTATTGTATGTTCTGATCCATGGTTTTTGTTTGATCTGTTCCTGATTCAGTTCTATTCTCCCAAAGATAAAGGCTCATCAATTTAAGGGTGATCAGGGGTTTTACTTGGTTCATCTCTACACCCAGTAAAGACCACATAAAACAGACACATACCACAGGTTACATTTCAGGCAAACTTATCATCTTTTCATTCCTGGTGTTTCATTCCTGGTGTTTCTTTGATCAGGCTTAAAAGGCTTGATCCAAAGATAATAGAAATCAGTGGTAAAACTCACATTGACTTCAATGGGCTTTGGATGAGGTCTAAAGTGATCCATTTGTATTGTGTGCCACATGTGAACTTAGTGCACATATATATTTTTTCTCCTTTGTCCACAAAGTGTGCATGTTTCTTTCTAGTTTCAGCTGTGAAAAGCAAGAAAAAAGAGCAGCCATTAATCCTAAATGTAAAAAACGCCAACAACACTGATGCTAATGCAATGATACTACCACAATACCACAATTCAGTATACACATCTGCCATTGTTACGCCAAGAACAGACTCAAAGGTTCCAGAATAGTCATCCTATTGCTTACTTCTGTGTTCCCAAGATGGTGACATATTAATCTATTCCTGCAAGGTGAAAGGAGGGGGCCCGCTTAGTAGAATTGCCAGGGTTTACCAATGATCTCCCTATGCCCTCCAGGAAACTCCACAGAACAGACTAGATCACGGACACAGAACCTCTGCTCAAAGGACTGACACCCAGGCAGTACTTTTCCAAAACAAAGTATTTTCTTTATTTAGTGTGACCAACCTTTCCTAATACAATTAATCTAAATTTAAATTAAAATATAAGTACCTTAGCCAAGGTATGCATGTCAAAGTAGCCAATACTGTAATGGCATACAGTTGGAATGGCTTAAATGATTATGTTCTGCAAATGGTGATCAGTGATATGCAAGACACTGACAGCAATCTTAATAAATGCTAACCTTTATTCATAGTAGCATAGACATACACACCACAGACACTCATCTTTATCATCACAAGCATACGCATTCATTAACTCTATTTCTATTCTATATCCTATCCTATGGCTGATGTCCTTACTCTCCATATTTCCCCCTCCCCCCCCTCTGTCTTAAGGATCCTTCTAATGTGTCTCAGGATCCTTTTCTGCTGTGTCTTCGCAGCCCATTGCTGCTGTTGTCACTCTGCAGTTGCTTCTTCCTTGATGTTCTTTGCTTTTTCGGGTTTCTCTGACATTCTCCTTCTTTTTCTGCTCCTAACCTGACATCTGCCTGCCTGCTCTCTGCCTTATATACAGTTTTTGGCCTGTTCTGGTTGGCTCATTTTTTAATCCTAGCATTAGAATACTATCCTCCAGTCACCTTCAGACTCTCTCTGATTGGTCCATACTTATACACCGATCATAACTGCTAAATCTGGCTGTCAATCAAAGCTGTTGCATAAATTTACTGAACAGGCCTGACTGACCCCTCCCTGCAGTGTTGCAATGACCTTTATCTGACTTCAGTCCACACTCATCCTACCAACACACCAGTCAGAGGCTAACCTGCTTAAACTGCCAATTCACTGTCTTTGGCTGTGTGCTAACATTGTACACACACTTACAATTACCAAAATTTTAAATTATAAACAATTACCTTATTTCTTTCATGTATACTTACTTGTGAACTCATGCATCTTAATGTTATGATCTAATACTACCATTTCTTACCAGTTTAATTATTTTTATTCCAGTTTTTCTCCTCTTTTTCAGTTTATGGTGGCAGAGCAATGTTTTCCAGTGCTGTACTTGGAAACAAAATAGAGCAGCTCAAAATCCTTTCATATCAACATAAACCACTGATAGCTTATGTTAAAATATGGCAGCCTTCAAAGCCCTTCTTTTTAGCATCCTTATGCCAAAGAGAAGTTCTAACTTATTGTCAGGGAACTAAGCATACACTACCTTCTATAGTCCTCATTGTTAGTTATTTTACAAAAATAAAATAACAGTCTAGCAAACAGTGAAAATCAGAGTTTGGTCCTTGCAAATTCTTGTAGAACAGGACTGTTCCCTGTCAGCCTGAACCACCTCAAATGAGTGTTGAGAGGCCAAGGCCCCTTGGCAGAAGCTCACAGAGCTAGCCAGCTGCAGAGGGGAGTATAAGTTCCACTTTCCTAAGGGATGGTGCAACAGACATGCTCATTGTTCACTCTGCGCGGTGGGACGTCATCTGTCTTCCTGGAGTTCTGCATCTCTGCATTCTTGTTTACTCAGGACTAGAAGACACAGTTATGTTGTTGTTAGTTTGTATCCACTGTTTATGAGGTTGGGACAGAATTTTTTTAACCATGGCTTGGCTTAGGAACGTCAATTCTATGTCACTACAAATGTTGGAGTCTCACTTTTTCTACATATAAAAACAAATAAAACTAAGGAAAATGTAAGAGGAATAGAGTGTAGCTAAAGAGAGATGGGGGGAGGTTGCAGGGTTTGTGATCATTCATATGTAACTATAGCATACATATTACACTAAATATGTACAAGACTGACAGTTCTAGTCCTGAATTATTAGAAGAAAATGTTTCACTGTTAGAGAGTTATCTCACCACCTCTTGATACTACACTTTGATAGTTAACAAAAAAGTCAAAATAAAGCGAGGCTTTCAGTCTAAATACTTCAGAGAGAGAGAAAAGTGACTCTGAAAAACCTTTATTTGACAAATTGGTTTCTGATACATTAAGCATTTTAAAATTAAGAGCAGCTCTTGTAAAAAAAAATCACTCATAGAAAAGAACTAACAAGAACTACAAATCAGACATCACAAGTGCATAAATAATTGAGTATTTTCACCAGTTTCACAAACAGCACCATTAATTCACCATGGCCATTGAAACATTCCCAAATTATGCCCAGCTTGGAAATTACAGAATCAGTATTTCTTCTAGTCACCATTGGTTCTGGAACACCACCAAACACATCATGTTCTTCACGGCTCACTGCTTATTCTTCATGTGACTTGCAAAAGGCTACTTCAGAGACTTCCTGGCCAGTCTGATCAAGCACCCTCCAGCTCCAGTTTAGAACCAGCTCAGTATTACCCTGTCTGGATCGGACATCACACAAGTGGCAACTGTCAAATGTTTGGGTACTGCCACATGCAATGCTGCAAGATGCTCAAAAGATGTGGACACTTGTACTGCAGCAGCAGCTGCTCTGTTTCAGGTCTTTCTGTGGCTACAGTGGGGACATGTTTGCCACGAAGCTGTGGATCTGTAGGACCATGGATATACCAACTCTGTTATATGGAAGTAAAATGTGGGCACTGAGGGAGGCTGAAAACCCTCGGCTGACATTTTCAGTTCTCATCATTTTTGTCAGCTACTCCACGTTAAATGGCAGTACAAGATCTGAAATGAGAGTATTTGAAGTCAAACCTAGCAACTGCCTCCATTAGCACCGGTTCAGATTTTTTGGTATGGAAAAATGATTAGAAAGGAAGAGAAAAAAATTCTGATGTGTATTTACCAAGGAGTGACACTGTGAGGGCCAAAAGCTTTTGGTGGAATGATGCCAGCAAGGAAGGAGGGTTGCCTGCTGATCACTTTCCAATTCAGGAAGACATAAGATTGAGACGGTGCAGTCAGCTTAGAGAAGCTGATCTACGGCTGCATTTGATGTGAATAAGCACAGCTCCAAGGAGGGGAATACTGACACTCTTCTATTAGGAGAAGAAAACTGTGAAGACCCAGAGAAGAAAGATCATCCAGTTGGAGACCTGGGCTAAACAAGGGATTGGGTGAAAGAGCCTGTTTGTGTTTGAACTCTCAGAGGAGCTTCATAGAAAAGACAAGAACCTCAGGGTGGAGGGGCTGCGCCCAGCTTGAAATTGGGGTGAAGACTGTGGAAGTTTTAGTTCTAGTTTTGAGAGACTTTGTGCAGGTCTTATAAATTGGACCCCCCCAAGAGGAATATTTGGACTGTGTGCACTTTCTAAGGGGCCCTACGTACAAGGGGAAACTGAGGCAGGGTGCTGTAGAACCACCCCAGACAATGAGGGGTTGCTTGGGAGATGATGACCTGTTCACAAACTCTAGAACTCCTTGATTTTTTTAAAATGGTTAAAAATTGGTTTCTTTTATAAAAGAATGTTAATGGAAAATCTTCATTTCAATCAAAATTTTCAAGTTCTTTATTGACAGACAAAAATCCCCCAAATTTCAGTTTTCTATTATAAAATAATAATAATAATAATAATAATAATAATAATAATAATAATAATGAGTAAAGAAGGGCCAGAGCCAGTTAGCCCTTTTCCATAGGTTCCTAATGATTTCTAGGTACACTTTGAGCTGGAGGTGATAATACCTGCACTAGCTCTGATCAACCTAGTGTGCTAAAAATAGAAACGTGGCTGTGGTGGCACAAGCAGTGGGAGGGGCTAGTTGCGCCGAGTACTTGCTTAGCATTTTGGAAGGATCGTAGCTTGGAGCAGCTAGTCCATCCCACCACTTGTGCTGCCATGGCTATGCTTCTAATTTGAGTAGGTTAGCTTGATCAGAGGTAGCATGGGTATGTCACCTCAAGATGGAATTTACATCTCTTGACTGAAGCATAAACATACCCTAAAATGAGATCAATGGAGCATTTATAGCCTTCCTCTCATACAGGGTCACAGCTGATTAAAACTTGAACAAGAGTTTGTGGAAAGAGAATGTGGTCCGTGAGGAGGAGCATACAAGTTAAAAACAACATTACTGAAATGTATGATCCACCTGTAAAAACTGCCCCTGTATGATCTCCTCTAAGAAAAGGAGCTATGCCTCTCTACAAAAGGAGGAAATAGCTTCTGCAACACCCATACTAGAGCTATTGTTCAAAAATATGTCCTTTCCCTTAATCTTCTCAAACAGGTATCCCAAGTTTGGAAGCTGGGTGCATTTCTTGCAAAAGAAGTACGAAAACTGGCCTGCTTTAGTTTCAAGAATTCCAAAAGCTGTATCCTTTCCTGTCCAGCTGTGCACCTACTGATGTTTAGAGAGCCATTTGGAAGAAAGACCATCAGTGTCAGAATTAAAGAGGCAAAAAATAGGGAGAGAAGTGGAAAGTGAGAGAAGCAAGCCAATAAAGACCCTATCTGACCTTAACATTTAACTTGGCAAACCACTTTCTTTAAACAAGAGTGTTTTCTACAATCTAAACTATCAGATTAAATCCTTCAAAATAAAAATGACAGAGTTTTTAAAATGCTAAAAATCAGCAAAATAAGCCTCCTCACCTCACTCTCCTTTAGTGATAGTTTAAAACACTTAGAGCATCACCTCCGTACTATTCAGACCCCTCTTAGCCAGCTGACTGACTGAGAGAATACATTCAAGTGAGATGTCAGAGAGACTTTCCAATTTCTTCATTACATGGCCTCCAAGTTCTCAGTGTGACTGCAGTTTTTCAGTAACAAGACTATCACTCCTTAGGGAATATGAGCAGAAGGAGTTTTCAGAACACCACCAGTATCATTTGTCTTGGAACAGAGTCATGGCAAGCCTCAGCCAGAAGACAGCATTACCACCACTACACTTGGTTTCCACATCCCCAAGGGCCCACAAGACTTGGTGCCCTTGGATCAATTCTGACTTGCCATAGAACTAGCCTGTACACCAGTGGTGGGCAACCTGCGGCCCGCGGGCCACACGTGGCCCGTCAGGGTGAGCTGCTGGTGGGCTGTGAGACAGTTGCGGCAGTTTGTCGTTCCCTGTGGCCCGTACCCCTTCCTGCAGCTTCTATTGGCCAGAAACAGTGAACCACAGCCACTGGGAACTGCGGGAACCCATGCCTGTGGACAGTCAATGTAAAAAAATTATCTTGCAGCCCACCAGCAGATTAGCCTGATGGGCCACGTGCAGCTCGTGGGCCGCAGGTTGCCCATCACTGCTGTACACTCTCATTCAGAGCTTTGGATACTGTGCCAAAGCTTGCTTAGTTCACTAGTTAGCTCAGTATAAATCCAAAGGTAAAAAATCCACTGCTATCTACATACTACACAGACCACAGTGAGAGATTATGCCATACTCTATCTAAGAAACTGAGGAACCACCTGATCAGCATACTATACAGCAAACAGGAAAACATCAAAAAAGAGCTCTCCAACCTAGAGACTCTCATCAATAACCAAACTTCCATACAAACGGACTTCACTAAAATAAGACAGGAGATCTACATTACCCACTTCACCTCTCTAAAAAGGAAAAAGGACTGTAAGCTGTCTAAACTCCTACCTGCCACATGGGGCCACAACCGTGATACCCCTAACCCACCCAGCAATATCGTCAATCTATCCAGCCACACACTCAGCCCAGAAGAACAGTCTGTCCTATCTCGGGGACTCTCTTTCTGCCCTGCCACCCCCCAACACATGACAGTTCTGCGCGATCCTGGAAGCCCCTACTTCGCCCGTCTCGACTCAAGAATACTTCAGGACAACACACTGAACAGCGCTGATGACACAGTTACCCTCCACCAACAGCACAAGAAGAAGAACTCCCACATGGACCTCTCCTGGGTGGAAATGACAGTTTTGGACCTATATACTGAATGCTTCCGCACGCAGCAGCAGAGAAATTGGAAAAAAAAACAACAACATCACAACACCTACAACAGGCAGTCGTGCATGCCATCCACAGCCTCAGAAACCATCCCAGAAACCATATTATAAAAAGAAGCTGATAAAGGAAGGGTCATGTGTCATCATGAACAGGTCTGGCCACCAAAAGGCCAACAGATCAGAAACTACAAAATTTTTATTTTACTTCCCCTGAGATCCACTCAGAATACACTGAGGAAACTGCCTCTACCATCACACTCCCTACACTCACACACCTAACAACAAACAAACAACATCAGAACCCTCCACCAGGTTATTCTATCTATATACTACCTAAGACAAACAAACCTGGTAATCCTGGACATCATCATCATCTCTGGGATTGGAACTCTCTCTGACTGTATGGATATGTGGACTCCTGGACTCCCTACCAGACCCTACTATACCAGCACTCCCACTGACCACCACACTGATTTTGATTGAGTGACTACCTTACCTTCCTTGGTGACCTTCCAGAGAACACCATCCTAGCTACTGGCACAAACATCACACACACACACAACACACACACAACTGGAACAGTTACAGGAACAGTGACATGATGATGCCACATGCTGACTGGTTGCTGAGCTCTGACATTTTATCCTCCTTTCACAATATCAAAATATATATGACAATATATATCTATATATTCACACACCACGCCCACAATGCATGGGCTGGCCCCACAATATGCAAATATTTTCTGCTGCTGACTGAACAACCTCCTCTCCCTCCTGCTACCTCACTCACTCTTCATCATCTATCTTGTCACATGGGACTATCATCTGGAGACATCCACAGGAGAACCATGAAAATTCCACATTCCACCCAAACCTTCCACCCCCCTCCTCCTGGACCCACCTACAGGCCTGCCCACGGAGGTCCACTTCCACACTTGGTACCCACCACCGGTACAACAACACCCTACCCCCCACACCACCTACCTACCCTTCAACTCACCTGCCCTTTAGCACCCAGCCACCACACCACCACCAGATCCATTGTCCACACACACAACTGATCTAACCCAACTACACAGACTAACAGACAGAGAACAAGAACCCAAAAGCATCCACAGAAGCACAAGCAACCTTCAGAATACTCACACCCAAAACAGAGAGACAGACAAGAGAGAAACAGAGAGACAGAACTAGATCAAGAGAGCCCAGAAGAAAAGAAAGAAACCAACCTCCACCAACAGGCATCCACTACAACCACCAAGCCCCTCCACACACAATCCATCACATCCAGTCCACCCATCCCATCCATCCTCCCTCACACTCACAGGGATCCTGGCCACAGGCCCACACTTCGCCACAGCTGGGGCCACCAACCTGCTGCAAACCACCAGCAGCAGCACCACCACAACCACCAAGCAACAGTCTCAGCCCACACCAACCCAAAACTCTGCCCTCGATGCCATGCCACATCACCCATCATCACCCAGCAACACCATCACAGGACCTAACCAACCAGATCCAACCATCACACACCCCCTTCATTAACCAGCACCAACCCAATATATGCCATCATATGCGCATGCCAATGCAATGAATGCTGTGGATCGCCATACAGGAATGACTCTAAGACAAAAATTATGAATGGCAGCAAAAAAAACGCAGGAATGGACATAAATAAACACACAGAAACCAGACATTACAATAACCTGGTGGCAATAGAAGACACTAAAAAAAAGGTGGCCATCCTCCAGCCAAAACTTGAGAAAAAGCTCAAAGAGAAAAATCAACATAGAGAGTTTAGGACTAAACAATTGAGATCCAAGTTAGACAAAATTTCAGAACCAAGTTTCTCCTCCTCAGTTTCTGGAACCAGGAACTCCTCCTCAGCCTCTGACAGTCTCTCCATCCTCCCCTTGCTCTCTCCAGCTTGATCTAACCTGGCCCTCTCCCTGAGCTTTCTGCGCTGGCATATACACACCTGCCTTTGCTTGCATCAACATAAACTGCTGCTGGAAGTGGGTGTTCACTCTTACAAGCACAGGCTGCTTTGCTGCTTCTATAAATCCAAAGTAATTCCATTGATTTCACTGGAGTTGCACCAGATATTCACACTGGTGTAACTGAAAGCAGAATTTAACACATTGCCACAAAGGCATCAGATGAGTTAAGCTTTTTTGTAATGGGCAGAACTATCCCATCAGCTGGATATTCACTTCCATGCTCATTCTTTATGAGGTGCTCATCAGATTCCTGTCCATGCATGGATAACTGTCTCATAGTGGGATGCCTCCTAAAGGGATTGCCCCTAGTCTACACTCTTAGCCTGTGACTTAATGGACGCTGAGTGTTGGGTGTGTAGCTTCCGTAGGATCCTTTGTAAACCCCAACCTCTCTGAATAAGGATTTTAGTTCACTTCTCTCTATTTTCCCTCTTCTCCCCACAAAAGAAGTGGGAGAGGACAACAATTCCCAGAGCTAAAACAAATTGTCTAGAGACACTGAAAAGGAGGAAAAGCATAAGTACAGCCACCAAATACAAATCCTAACTCCACACAGAATTTCGCTGTCACACACTTCACATTATCCTGGGTTAGGAAGAGAGAGACTTAAAGAGATGGTGTTTGATTTTCAGAAGAGGTTCTGTAATTCTGCAGCCTACAGCAACTGTGGTAGCTTCAGAGCTGAGCTCAACAACCCACCAGCTCCAAGCTCTACTTCAAAGTTAGGCCCAGCCTCATATGGCTGTCAGGGCATGGTTGGGTGAATGGCAACTCCAGGTCCTCAGCAAAATGGCCCAGTGTGAGGAGAGAAGTGGCAATGCATTTCTCCCACTTGACAGCCATTAAAGTTGGTTGGGAATTTTCAGTGAAAAAGAGAAAGAAACATCACTGAAAATGTCAAGAAATCATTTCCCTTTCTCTTTTAGCTAGCTGGCATTGATGTACAGATGCCACCGCTCCTTATCTCCTCCATGGTGCTTTGGCCTTGGAGGTCTCAGGTGGACAAGTCTGAGACACACATTACTGTATCCCGAAAAAGTCAATGAACAATATAAAACAGGTATTGGCAACCTTTGGCACACGGCTCACCAGGTTAAGCACCCTGGCAGTCCGGGCCAGTTTGTTTACCTGTCGCATCCACAGGTTTGGCCAATCACGGCTCCCACTAGCCGCTGTTTGCCACTCCCGGCCAATGCGAGCTGCAGGAAGCAGTGCGGGCCGAGGGATGTGCTGGCCAAAGGATGCCGATCCCTGATATAAAATAATGAAGTATCCTGGTTATGGCTAATATCAAAGGGACAGATTACAACTGGCCTTCCTGAAATTGACACCATAGCGTCATGGCCAGCTTCTATTGGAGTGAAACACACAGGCACACTGAGCTACACTAATGCTGGAAACACTGAGTAAAGGAGCTGGGCAGGGGCAAGAAGAAGATGTCCTCTCTCCTTGTGCACTGTCCAGTGCCGCTGATCCAAGGAAGTGTATCTCTCAGGCTGACATTTATGCTTCCAGAGCTCCAGAAGAATTTCTGGCTAACTCAGACATCAGCAGCATGTCCACACTTCTTTTCTAATGAGACCTGTGCTTTAACGTCCTACTGTATTCATGATCTTGTCTGTTTACTAAATTAGTCATAATATTTATTGGACTCTCTTAATCTTTCATGATTTAGATTATCAATTTTGAGGTATCATGCAGAATTAGAGAATGATTGTCAGTATGGTCAAATAATTCCTCTCTTTAAAATCCATTATATACAGCTCATATAAATATATGCCGTCAAGCTAAGGTATTCATTAATAAGAAGCACTAAGTGGACATGCTAACATTAAATTGTTTTTCATATGGTAATAACTGATATTTATTTTAGTAACCATAGTGATGAAAAAGGTTGATTTCACACCCACTGTGAGATTTTCAGACTGTTGCAAAGCTACTTTAAGCACTATAGATCAATACCAGATGAAATGGACTCTTATACAAGATTGACGTTTACAAAAAATGATGCACAGTGCCACAGCTATGTCATAAGGGTATACCTTTTGATGTTTATTCTTTGTGAATACCATTTTCAGTTTTACATTTGTCCCTGCACATACAAATGAGAAACTTTGGCAAAGAAGCTCGACAGACATTTTGGATTCCGGTATCCCATCAGACTCATAACTTTGACAGATGGTAGGTAGCTCTGGCCTTGCCTCAGTTAATTGTGCCATATGGCTGCTAGAGAGTGAATGCAATGCCTGTGCAACTTGTCTTGTGGGTCAAGAACTTTAGGTCTGTTTCTTCTGAAAAATTACTAGTGAATAGAAGCTACTGTATTAAAGGCTGTAAAAATTGTTCAAGGATGAAGAAATTATTTTTGATAACTGTCTAATTTCAGTATTTCTGAGTAGTAGAGGACATTTGGATATCCATCATGAATTATATGCATTACATACTATTTTGTAGTGTCACATTTTATAAATGCGTGAAAACTTTTCATAGCATTGAAGGTATTGTTATTTACAGACAACTGTCTGATGGAATGAATCCAGATTTTTTCCTAGTTAATATTATTCAGCTATGTTTTTACATCAGAAAAAAATCTTGAGATAATAACAACATAAAACTTTTACATAGATCTGGGGGAAATGAGCACTAAAATATCACTATTCTTATCATTACCCAAATTCTAGAATTTAAAAGGTATAGTCTAGTTTCTGTCAGAGGCAGAGATGAAGCTGCCATGTTTACATTACATAATTCTGGTGCAATTGTGAAAACTTCATATTTTCACATCTGATCTTTCATTTTATAAGAGCTGATTTGCCAGAAAAAAACCACACTATATTATTTTTTTCTGGCTAATATAAGGACAGATTGGATACTGCGAATGAAAATCTGTAGTTTAAAAGGTGTAGATTTAAAATCTCTGCACCTGACAGATGCACTCTTTTCTGCTTTGTTGTGAGTATTGTATAATATAGTATAGTAATATAGTATTGAAGTTTTTGTCCTGCTTTGCTAAATGTAAATTAGGGCTCAATTGTGCCAATTAAATACTGACCTGCATTATGGGTGGTGCAGAATCACACAACACTCCTGAGGGCCTTCCAATAGTGCCTTAAATGATATCACTAATGTGTCTCTCTCTCTCTCTTTCATCCTCTTCACACTGAGGGTACGTCTACACTACGGGATTATTCCGAATTTACATAAACCGGTTTAGTAAAACAGATTGTATAAAATCGATTGTGCGCGGCCACACTAAACACATTAAATCGGTGGTGTGCGTCCACGGTCCGAGGCTAGCGTTGATTTCGGAAGCGTTGCACTGTGGGTAGCTATCCCATAGCTATCCCATAGTTCCCGCAGCCTCCCCCGCCCCTTGGCATTTCCGGGTTGAGATCCCAGTGCCTGATGGGGCAAAAATCATTTTCGCGGGTGGTTCTGGGTACAGCCTCACCCCTCCCTCCCTGAAAGCGGCAGACAACCGTTTCGCGCCTTTTTTGCTTGGTGAACTGTGCAGACGCCATAGCACAGCAAGCATGGACCCTGCTCAGCTCAATACCGCAATCGTGGATGTTTTAAACACCTCGCGCACTCTCGTGCAGTATATGCTGAACCAGGACCTTCGAACCGAGGCGAGGAGGAGGCGGATACGGCAGCGCGGCGATGACAGTGATGAGGACGTAGACACAGAATTCTCTCAAACCGCGGGCCCCGGCGCTTTGGAGATCCTGATGGTAATGGGGCAGATTCTATCCATTGAACGCCGATTTTGGGCCCGGGAAACAAGCACTGACTGGTGGGACCGCATTGTGTTGCAGGTGTGGGACGATTCCCAGTGGCTGCGAAACTTTCGCATGCGTAAGGGCACTTTCATGGAACTTTGTGACTTGCTTGCCCCTGCCCTGAAACGCCATAATACCAAGATGAGAGCAGCCCTCACAGTAGAGAAGCGAGTGGCGATAGCCCTGTGGAAGCTTGCAACGCCAGACAGCTACCGGTCAGTCGGGAATCAATTTGGAGTTGGAAAATCTACTGTGGGGGCTGCTGTGATGCAAGTAGCCAAAGCAATCACTAAGCTGATGCTTAGAACGGTTGTTACTCTGGTAAACGTGCAGGCCATATTTGATGTCTTTGATGCTCTGTGATTCCCTAACTGTGGGGCGATAGATGGAACCCATATCCCTATCTTGGCACCGCAGCACCAGGGCACCCAGTACGTAAACCGGAAGGGTACTTTTCAATGGTGCTGCAAGCACTGGTGGATCACAAGGACGTTTCACAAACATCCACGTGGGATGGCCAGGAGGGTTCATGGCCCGCGTATTCAGAAGCACTACTCTGTTTAAACGGCTGCAGCAAGGGAATTACTTCCCAGACCAGAAAATAACAGTTGGGGATGTTGAAATGCCTGTCGTTATCCTGGGGGACCCAGCCTACCCCTTGATGCCATGGCTCATGAAGCCATACACAGGCAGCCTGGACAGTGGTCAGGATCTGTTCAATTACTGGCTGAGCAAGTGCAGAATGGTGGTGGAATGTGCATTTGGCCGTTTAAAGGCGCGCTGGCGCACATTACTGACTCGCTCAGACCTCAGCCAAACCAATGTCCCCTAAGTTATTGCTGCTTGCTGTATTCTCCACAATCTCTGTGAGAGTAAGGGGGAGACCTTTATGGCGGGGTGGGAGGCTGAGGCAAATCACCTGGCCGCTGATTACGCGCAGCCAGACACCAGGGAGATTAGAAGAGCACACCAGGAAGCGGTGCGCATCAGAGAAGCTTTGAAAACGAGCTTCATCAATGGCCAGGGTACAGCGTGACTGCTGTGTTTGTTGATGAACACCCACCCCCCCTTGATTGACTCATTCCCTGAAAGCAATTCTCCCTCTCCCTTCGAGTACAGCTTACTTATGCAAATAAAGTCACTCTCGTTTAAAAATCATGAATTCTTTATTAATTCATTATAAAAAGAGGGAGAGAAGTAAGGGTGTGGTTTGGGAGGAGGATAGGAAGGATGGAGAAGGCCATTAAAAAAATTTCACATTAACGACAGCCTTCTGGTTGGGCTGTCCACGGGGGTGGAGTGGGCGGGTGCACGGAGCCTCCCCCCACGCGTTCTTACACGTCTGGGTGAGGAGGATATGGAACATGGTGAGGGTTGAGGGTGGTTACACAGGGGCTGCAGCGGCACCCTGTGATCCTGCTGCCGTTCCTGAAGCTCCACTAGACGCCGGAGCACGTCAGTTTGATCACGCAGCAGCCCCAGAGTTGCATCCCGCCACCGCTGATCTTCCTGCCGCCACCTCTCATCTCGGTTGTCCCTCCTGTCCTCACGTTCATCCCTCCTGTCCTCACGTTCACTGGCCTCTTTCCTGTAATTTGATACCACGTCCTTCCACTCATTCAGATGAGCTCTTTCATTGCGTGTAACTTCCATAATATCCAAGAACATCTCATCTCGCATCTTCTTTTTCCTCCGCCTTATCTGTGCTAGCCTTTGGGATGGAGGAGGGATGGTTGAAAAATTTGCAGCTGCATGAGGGAGATAAATATTTAGAAAGATACATTTTACAGAACAATGGTTATACTCTTTCACAGTGAACAGCACTATTCACCTAGCACATGTGATTTCCCTACAAGGTCGCATTTTTCATCTTAATAGTGAGTGCTTGCAGCTCTGGAGTTACAGATCTCACAGACACAGGTCCAGGCATCAGAATTCAGCTTGCATGCGGCCATGGTAAGCCACTGTCTTTCGGCTTCTGTAGTGATGTACCCCTCCCCCGCAACGCATGGCTAATACCACGCTAGCTCCCTGCTAATCAACAACCTTCCCACTCCCCCCACCCACTGCGTGGCTGGTAGCTTGGGGAAGATCGCCGGTGACCAAACACAAAAAAGATCATCGGCATTTCACTCCTCCCCTCCCCCCGCTTCGCTACGTGCAGGAAAGGTTTTTTTTTTAAGCTTGCAGTCCACGAACCCATTAGAAAAATGGCCACCCCCCTTACTTAAATTCCTGATTTTTAACCAGGTTATCCTGAACGATATCACTTTGCTGAGGATAACACAACAAGATAAAGAACGGATGCTTCTTGAATGCCAGCAGTCACCGGGACCATACGTTGCTATGCTTTGCCACGCAATGATACCTGATTACTTGCTACATGCATGGCGTGGTAAAGTGTCCTACCATGGTGGGCGGAACAAGGCTGCCTTGCCCAGAAACCTTCTGCAAAGGCTTCTGGAGTACCTACAGGAGCGCTTCATCGAGATGTCCCTGGAGGATTTCCTCTCAATCCCCGGACATGTTAACAAACTTTTCTAAGTAACTATACTGTATGCGACCGCATCCCAAGTCCTCAGGGCAAATCAATCATTAAAAAACGCTTGCTTAAAAACAATGTTTGCTATTTACAAAGGTACACTCACCAGAGCTCCCTTCCATGGCGTCATTGTCTGGGATAGTTGCTTGTGAGGGCTGGGAGCAGGGTAATTCCGTCAGAGTGATAAAAAGCTCCTGGCTGCTGGGGCTCACGGAGTGCTGTGTGCTCTCTGCTAGGTCTTCCTCCTCTTCTTCATCTTCATCTTCCCCGTCTGCATAATCCTCAGACATGGCAGAGATTACAACCCCCACCTCGGAATCCACGGTCAGGGGTGGGGTACTTGTGGCGCAGCCCCCTAAAATTGCATGCAGCTCAGCATAGAAGTGGCATGTTTTTCGACCTGCCCCGGACCTTCCGTTTGCTTCTTTGGTTTTCTGGTAGGCTTGTCTGAGCTCCTTAACTTTCACTCTGCACTGCACTGAGTCCCTGCTGTGGCCTTTATCCGTCATAGCCTTAGAAATTCTTTCAAATACTTTTTCATTTCGTCTTTTGGAACGCAGTTCTGTTAGCACTGAATCCTCTCCCCAGATAGCGATCAGATCCAGTATCTCCTGTGCAGTCCATGCTGGGGCTCTTTTACGATTCTCAGGAGACTGCATTGTTAACTGTGCTGATGAGCTGTGCGTGGTCACCTGTGCTGATGAGCTCTCCACGCTGGGGAAACAGGAAATGAATTTCAAAACTTCGCGGGGCTTTTCCTGTCTACCTGGCCAGTGCATGCGAGTTCAGAATGCTGTCCAGAGCGGTCACTGGTGCACTGTGGGATACCGCCTGGAGGCCAATACCGTCGATCAGCGGCCACACTAACCCTAATCTGATATGGTAATACCGATACTAGCGCTACTCCTCTCGTTAGGGAGGAGTACAGCAACCGGTTTAAAGAGCCATTAAAATCGATATAAGGTGCCTCCTAGTGTGGACGGTTGTGGCGTTAAATCAGTTTTACGCTCCTAAAACCGATTTAAACGCCTAGTGTAGACCAGGCTTGAGTGAATTATGTCTGCAGCACAGTGATTTGTTTTGGTAGGACTTTAGTCTCTTTGTTTAAATATGTTTACGTTAGAGACGGCAAGGTTAAAGTACAGTTCCTTGCACCTGCAGCAAATGTTGGTGAGATTTGTGATGGCCCTTAGTTATTGTGAGGGTTCATTGCTGGGTTCTGTCATGGGCTATAAGTACTCAGGACTACAGCCAGTCAGAAATTTTCAAACAAAATGTTTTTCTGTCAGACAATGCAGATTCATCAAAATCAAAATGTTTCACAGGAATGAGTCTGTTTTGATTGTGACCAGACTTCCAGAGGAAACCAGCCAGGGTTTTCAGGACCTCCAGTATCCATGGTGTGCAGCTTTTGAGTATAGCAGGTCTAACAGCCCCAGCTCAAGCTATTGCTTTCACTGTTTCTAGGCTTCCTGCTACATGGCAGACAGCCTGGCAGCCCTGGAAACCTGGAAGCTCAAGCTTGAACTAGAGGTCTCATGGCTTCTGGATTCCTATTTTTTTCAGTAGCTCTGGGCAGCTCAGGGAGTCTTGTCAAGTTTAAAAAATGAGAATTTTCCACAGAATGGGAATTCCAGCAATCTGACCAGGCCTGTTCAGGACGGATGAAGTGATAGCTCCTTTGGATAGCATCTGGCAGTTTCAATGGATGCTGATAGGAAGGTTCTCACGGCCTATAATACAGCCCCAGCATAAGCTTGGTGGAATTATTTTTGTTCCAACTTATCTGTTTCAGCCTTTGTTTTCTATCATTGATACTCAAGTTTCTGACCCTCTCTCTGGCACAGTGTGTGAAAAAGCCATGGAAATCTGTGTGGGCAACGGGGAGGAAGGGGACATTTAGAGACCAATGTGTCAATGGTCAAAGTTAGCATACAACAATAATGATACACCAGATCCTGGACTCTTTATCTGTGGGTGGAGTGCTGTTGTCCTTTAATATGTTTTTTGTTTTCTAATTTGATTCAGTCTTCATGGTAGAATCAAGATCATGGTTTGTTGTTGTTGTTGATGGTTGTTGCTGTCTAGGACCTGGGAGACCTCTGACCACTTCCTTAGTGATGTGATGATTTGTCCAAGACAGTGGCTGGCTGTAATGTCCTCAGTATTGACACTGAATCCAAAGACCAGGTTCAAGGTGTGCCTGGCTATGTGAGCTAGGTCAGAGATGACCTGTAAAAGTTCTAGGGAAGCAAGTGAGGAAATGATATTTTGGGTTATTGCACTTGTGGCCATGTCAACAGGAATGGTGAACTCTCCCAGAATGGCAAGTCCAGGTTATTGTACCAACATCACTGAAAAGGTCACAGATAGATCCTTTCTGAATCCTTTCGTTTTAAGCGGTCAGTAACCGAGCAAAAAATCTGTCAGCTTTGGTTCTGGTCTGTATTGTTAAATGAATGAATTCCCATGACTCCTTGTCCTATCTGAGATGGGCTAAGTAGCCTTGCAGCAGGGCCGCCCGGGGGTGGGGTGTGGGGGGCAAGTGGGGCTATTTGCCCCAGGCCCCGCAGGGGCCCTGCAAGCTCTGGCCTGGTGGCGGTCTGGGTCTTTGGTGGAATTTCGACGGTGGGGGGCCCTTCAATGCTGCCGAAGATGTGGAGCGACTGAAGGACCCCCCTGCCGCCGAAATGCTGCCAAAGACCTGGACCGCTGCCAGGTGAGTACAAGTGCCACAGCTCCCCCACATTTCCCCAGGCTCCTTGAATCCTGTGGGCAGCCCTGCCTTGCAGGGGTCACGTATGTCATAATGGAGCTTGTGGTGTCATCCAAGTAGGTCTCTGTGATGCAAACTGTATCAGGAGTTTCACCACTGATGAGCTCAGGTATTGTTTGTCATTGGTTGACAATGGATATTGCATTGATCAGCATCAATTTTAGTTCAAATAGCTTTACTCTGCCTTCATTAAGCCCATACTTAGGTAATGGTCTTGTGCAATGGATAGGTAGTAGAGGCCTGGTACACAGTTTTTCATATCTGCTCTGCAGTTTCCCTGAATAGTTCCTCCCAATGTGGGCTGGGAAAGGTGAAGTACGTCACTGAATTGAGGAACACTTCACTAATGCCACAAACAAGACTAGTCTGCTGGACCCCTTTAGGTACCATGACCTGGCTGACTCCTGGGAATGGAGCAGTCTATTCCTGGAGTCTATTGCTGGAAGCATCATGTCTAGAGCTTGAACAACAAGTAAAACAACAACAAAACAACAAAAAACAGAGTAAAAAACAACACCAAAAAACCCTCCACTGCAAATTCACCAAAACCCCAAATATTTCAGCCAAAACCCAAAATATCTTAATTTAGAAATACTGTCATGGTGCCTCATGGGAAATGTAGCTCAGATGCCTTTTGCTCCCATTCTCCTCTATAACCCAGACTCCCTGGTCAAACTACATCTCCCATAATGTTCCTTATTGTAGAGGGAAGGTGGCCTATCATGGGAGTCCCTGGCTATGGTGCATTCTGGGAGATGTAATCCAGCTGAGGATCCTTGCCAATAGAGGAGAGTGAAGAAATAAGCATGCAATCTATGTCTCCAATGACACACGATGGCGTCACTACGAAATGGAACTATTCAAGTTTTCAGGTATTTAGTTTTGTTGGTAAAAAAAAATATCATTTTTTTGGAAAGCAGACTCTTTTTTTTTTTTTTTTTACAAAACATTGCATTTAATTGATTACATCACTGGGAGTTAGACACATTGGGTCTTCTCAAAATCCCACCAGGTGTCTATCTGCATTTGAAGGTGCCTAAATACCATGAAAATCTAGCTGAGATCTCCTAAGACAGGCAGAATCTTTTGGAAGCCTCATTCCTAGTGGAGGTTCCCCGGCTGGAGGGAGGAGCTAAGTGAGGACAAAATCTCTCTCATTTCTCAGTTTCAACTCTTCAAAAAGGGAAAGGTATCCTCTCCCCTGTTGCTGAGTCCCCAACCAGAGGAGAGGAGGGAGAGAATTGCCAACAGAGTCTGAGCTCCTTTAAAGGTGCTCAGGCTCTCCTGCTCCTTGCAGTGGGATTTGTGGCATAGGTAGTGAGCTGCTCAGTGCTGTTGCTGCTGCTGTGTCCCTGCCTGAAAGTGAGAATGCTATCACTGCGGTTTGTGTCTGTACAACGATCACTACATTTATTGATATATAGAACTCTATTCTTTGAGATCCCCAGATAGCCTGTTGTTAAATTGTGCATAAACTTATTAAGTTATTACCACTTTTGATGTTAAAAATACCTAAATACATGACTAATATGAAGTGCAGATTAGATTTTGGCATAAACACATTATGCACATAGTGCCATCATCACATCCTTTATAATTACATTTTTCCCCTGCTTTCTAGTAGGTTGGATGTTTACATCTTCATAACAGTGTACAAATGCTGCCCACATTCACAGTGAGTTTTATATTCCTCCTTCATGAGCTTTTAAAAAGACATTTTACCATTCTCTTTCTACAGAGGTCTGCAGGAATGAGTTGACTAACAATTTCCGGTTTGATCGGGAGCAGAAAGGTCAACCCTACGTATTTATAGTAATTGAACCTTGCAGTCATTTTGTAGAATGTTTTTCCTCTGTAACATGCCACAATATGAGGACTATTGGCACCATTGCAATTAGGAGAAAAGCTATAAATTGAGTAAAAAAAATGACATAATATAATGAAGGCCAAAATGATGTGTGCTTATAAAAACCCATATGTATGGTTTTATAATACAAAAATCATTCATCTACTGTTACCTACACAGAAATAGGCTTATAGTACTATTACCTTGCCCTCTCTCCAACACCCTTACCACCAGTCATTTGGTATATCCACCTTTTATAGCCTATCGTTAATCAAAATTGTAAGATCTTGGTGCATGATTTCTTGTTACTACTTGTTTATACAATACCTTGAACAAAAGAGCCCCAATGCCTGAGTAAGACCTCTGGGTACAAGGACATTATTATTATTAATTATTATTATTAATAATAATAATTAATAAGAAAACAACTTGATTATATATGTTAAAAGTACTTGCAGTAGCACAAAGGGAGTATTTGCAATTCCTAACTTTCCCAGAATTACCAATGCAACACATATACAACCTATAAAACTCATATTTGTTTGATGACCACCACTGTTTTCAATAAAATGAACACAGGCCAAACAGAAGGATTCTATTTCTATCCTGGTAACTCCTTTTATAGTCTTGGGTCAGACACGTACACACACACACACACACTATATATATATATATTAAAAGAGAGAGAGAGAGAGAGAGAGACATTGAGCCCAATTCTTAGGATTTCTCTGGTTGCTCCCACAGGATTCCACATCCAAATTCCCCCTGTGGTGTAATTTATTATTAGGCATGGATGCCTGTTTGGTTAGTGAGTAATTCCAGGTGGCACAGACTCAGTGCAGTGACTGTGCGGCACTTATTTTTTTCAGAGTAGCAGCCGTGTTAGTCTGTATCCGCAAAAAGAACAGGAGTACTTGTGGCACCTTAAAGACTAACAAATTTATTTTAGCATGAGCTTTCGTGAAGTGAGCTGTAGCTCATGAAAGCTCATGCTAAAATAAATTTGTTAGTCTTTAAGGTGCCACAAGTACACTTATTTTTTTGTCTCCTGAGGTAGGCCTCATCCCTATGTAATTCCCAACTGCCAGAACAACCTTTTAGGGGCATAGATGCTTGTCCAGACACAATTACAGCAGCCCCAAAGTTCCTGTAAGTTACTTTGGGAGCCAGAATGGCTTTGATTGGTCCTGGGGATGGGGCAATGCAAACATGGTTTAGAGATGTCTTTTCCTCTCTTCCCACTTTAGTGGTATTGAGAATATCTTTGTTGTAACTACTGAGGCCCAAGTCCATTATCTGGAAATAGTTGCAGTGTCACCTAACCAATTGCTTACTTCATGGCTTGAACTTCAGTCATTTGAAAAATACACTACATTTTAAAGTGGTAAAGAGAAACACAGACAATGCAAAAATCTACCAACCAAGTAGCTTTAGTTATGATACAATTCAAATTTATAGTACAGAAAAGTCATATTACTTTATCCTGTATATAGTGCCTTCTATATTTGGCCATAAGAGGTCTCCTCTAAAATGACAGAATAAAAAATGGGACAACGAACTATTACACTTGAGGTATGTTGGCAAAATTAATTGTGTGTGACAGTGAATCTTAATCTCTTCTGGTGCTATATACTCTTCACAGATGGAAAACCACTCTGAAATTCACAGGGATTTTATTCTGGTGTCCAGGAGATGTCATTGCCCAAACACACACATTAAATTGATCATTCTGTGGTTTATTTTTGAAAAACACACTGCGAATTGCTATTTTGAATCTCACTCACATAATCTGGCAACATAGAAGTAAATCTATGTTTACTTCTTCCTGCACAGTGACTTATTAATTGGCACGGATGTCTCTTTATTTAGAGAGATGTAATAGCCCCTGTTTGTGCACAAAGAGATACTTAGGCTATTTCATTCAGAATTTCCTTAAACCATTACATGAACCAGAATTATATTACAATTTACTATGTCATGGATTTATGGGTTTACAAGGGCTCATGAAAAAATATGGAGTATTGGTGGTAATTCCACATTTTTGATTGATTTTGATTGTTGATACTATCAGTACTAAGACATTGCAAAAATGTGCGTTTTTAACATCAGTTTGTCAAAGATCAGTAGTTTGTATGAACAACAAGGAAGAGCACAGAACAAAGAAAATGGACTGCTAGTTTAAGGATTAATATGTTTACCTGGGAAGGTATTTGCTCAGTGAAACAACCTACACAGAGGAGACAGAGAGAAATAGTTTTCTATTAGGAAATGATCCTTATAATTATTCTTTTGGCTAATAGTGAGTGTAGATTCAGTTTAATAACGGATGTGTCCTGGACTGGGAGGGCTGCAAATGACTCTATCCTGCACATACGAGGGTATATGCATAAAATTTAACAGATTGTCTCCATCTGTAATGTCTATGATATTAAGATCAAGGAAACTAAGAAAGGATGTGTATGCATATACCTTCATATATGGGATGTGAGGAGTGAGTCCAAAGGCCACCACTGCTTCTGAATGGTGCTTAGAGCTGGTCTTTGTCAAAAGCAAGGAAACATCATCTTAGATGCTGTTCCAATGTCCAATACACATCAGGCATTTCAAAGGAAGCTAGGACTATCCAGATTCAATTAAATGAAAATGGGAGACTGCATCTTAGAGGTGCAATACAAAGATTTTAATAATCATAAATACAGTAAATTGCCATTTAGTAATACTTAGGGGTGATGGAACAGACCTCAAATAAGGCTTGCACAGAGTTGGAACTGTGGGAAGGTTCATTTTAAAATTATTTTGAATAAGAAAAATCATGTATATTTATCATCATGCCTTTAGCCAGTGCTTTACAAATTTTTAACAAGGCATCCATTGCTCCAGAGGATTTATAATTTAGAGGTCAGATTGTGCCTGGTGCATAGGAGGAGCCTTCCTTTACACTTGCATAATCCACATAAACCTGGCCAAAATTAAAGTCCTTGCACTCTAGGGGAACACAGGGACTGTTCCCTCTCTGTATTCCTGTGATGCAATTCATCCCAAGTGGTAGGGAGGGTTGATGGTCTCACCTTACTTTGTAGTAATTTGGAGAGTCTGCCTGTCACATTGGAGCTGGTGCTTACTGCATCAAGAGTTCTTACTCTGTGCACGGAGGAAGTCTGGGAGGAAATCTGTTTCCATCAGCCATATCCTCCAGACAGGGGGCAGCTCCACTCAGCCTTTTAGTCTGAGCTGTGTGCAATATGTTACCTAACAGAATCAAAATCATGAGTTACTTTGCTGTGAATTGTTGCCAGATTTGGATGACTACAGTCCCAATTGTTCCTGAACTGTCAGTCCATGTGTCTTGAAAGAAAAAAAGAACAGCTGATATGGTAGATAAAGGACTAAAACATTTATGTTTCATCAACACCAGGTAGTGTAAACTCAGGTTTCAATAGAGCTTATGCCAATTTATGCCAATGGTGAAATTCTGACCACACTGAAATCAGTGGCAAAATTTTTATTGACTTCAATTGGCTAGGGGTTTCACTTGGCTCAGTATCTGGTGTTCTCCATTTTTTTCTGCTCCTGCATTATCAGCAGTCAAAACTTTCCTAGAACATGGCTTCAGTTAAACACCAATTACAACAAGCAGTGGAGTTCAGCAACTTTTCCTGGAATAATAGTAAGCTTCTTTAAATATGCTAAGGAGCAGGTTCATTCCAGTTATTTCTAAAAGGAATTCTGTTCTACACTGTATGCTCTATGCTTTTGGATCTGGCCCTGGCCTTATTGAGGTCAAAAGCAAAACTGCCATTGAGTTCAAAGGTGTAGGGTAGAGCCCTTAATAAAGTGGAATCAACTGTTTCTGGCTTTTAGAGTCTTCCACATCACAGGAAAATTGCTATGATTCCCTTGAAATCAAAAGTTTTAAAATATATTCCACCACTCCAGCATGCATCCCCCCACAATCAAATCCAAAAATTACCACTCCCCCAAAAGTAAACAAACAAACAAACAAATAAAAACCTCTAAATTGATGAAAATCCAAATATTGTGTTTTTAGGATATTGCAGTGAAATACAGGGACATCAGTGAGAAAAGCAGAGGTATTCTGTCTCCAGCTATATTACCTACATTTCTGTGTACCTGGATATTGCCATGGAATTTAAGTGAAAATGTCACTTACATTGATTTCACTTGCTCACTGTAAATCCCAGTTATAGGCATGCATGTGGGTCCCAGTCTATGGGATCAATGCACAGAGAACAAAAAGAAGGTAAAGGGTGAACGAATTAAACAGAATATAATACATGTTTTAAAGGAGGAAAAGGTTATCACCCAATTTGCCAGCTTTTTGTTTCATTTATCTTAATCCACCTTCCTTTTTAACATACTGTGTAATTCCTTCATTCTCAAGCAACAAATCTAGGTGTCTTTGGATCTCAGTGATATTTATGGTTTCCCATGTCTTGTACAGTAAATTATTTCTTATTTTTTATCTTATGAATTGAACACTTTTCTCCTAAGCTCCCTATTTACTCCTTGTCTGATTTTTGTATTATGTCCTGTGTTTTTAGCTTTTTATACTACAATTAAACTTCATAAATTTCAACAATTTCTCCTTCCTAATTTTTAGAGATGGAGCCCAAAGCAAAACTCTGATATGTTCTCAAGAAAACTTTGAGGTATGAATTTGATCTTAATTTCTCACTTAACCCCTATCTCCATAATAGGCTAAACCGGATCCCACAACCAGAACTCTGAGAAAGTTTAGATCTGGATCAAACTTTGGGGATGGGACTAGCTCTAATGACTTCTGTGAGGTCACCTCAAAGCATCTTCTTTTCCAATCAGAATAACACAAACCCTTAGCATTTCTTCACAACTTAGATTTTTGTGACCTAGCTCAGCTGTGTACTTCATCCTCTCCAGTGCAATTATATCCTTCCTATTCTCTGCTCCAAACACTCAAGATAAGAAGCCAGGTTAATTATACCCATCTTTGGTGTAATTTATGCTTTAACCTTGGACTTGACATTTATTCTGCTATCTCCTCCTCAGCTCCCACCAATTTATTCAAACTTGTGGCCTTAAAACAAAATAAAAATGATAAATCTACCTCATGGTCATTACTTATATCTCAGTTTTCAATCCCTTGATGAAGTGCTGGGCAGTTGAGATTGTTATATGCATATGCATCATTTGAAGATTACACATTTAATAATGACTATGAGATGACTACTTAGCAGTAAATTAATAACTACTTATGAACAAAAATGATTATGCCAAATTTATGTTTAAAAGTAATTTTAACTGTAAGGGAATTGACTCAATTTTCTAGAGTTTTAAAGGTGGTAAATGGATAAATTCAAGTATTTCAAATACATTGTTAGAATAAACTGACATCCATTCACTTTTAATAGTCCCTTTCATTTCAATTCCCCCCCCCCCATAGGATTATCAGAGGATTGGGCCCATGCATGGTTATCAAACAGAATGTAAAAAGAAAAGACAAATGATTTCTCCAGAAAAATCTGATCACTTATTCAGTTGGCTCCATTTTCAAAAGCTGCCTTTGAAATTATTTTATTAACATTTGGACTCCAGTTGCACAGTGTCAGAAAAAGCATCCAAGTGAAATAATCAATAGGACCTTGCTTCTTGGCAATATGATGGGGAGGAGGGGGAAATAACCATTTCCTGATGGCAATATTTGGATAGAAAATAAACCATGCCTATCCTTTAACCATAAAAGCTTATTATTTCATAAGGTGGAATACTAAGGGCCAAATTCTGATATGCTGACTCCCAACCGAGTAGTAGTTTATTTCACCAAGAAGTCCTTTTAGGCCAGATTCTGCCATCCTCTTAAAGGTGCAGCATAAAAATCACAAGTCAATGGGCCAGATTCTGATAATTTTACTAACTTGTACTTTCTTTCCTCCATGAGTAATCACACTGAAACCAGGATTCTGGTAAGTGTCAGAACTTTTGGGTGTTTGTCAGAGCTGGGTGAACTATTTTCTGTAAACAACTGAAACCAATGGCACTACTCAGAGTGAGGTGCTTCTCCAAGTATCAGAATCTGGCCCATTGGAATCAATGTGTGTGACCCTGTACCTCAAAGAAGCCATTGTGAGGGCCCATAGGGCTGCCCAAATTACAGCAGCCTGTCCCAGATATTCTATGTGTGGCAATGACACCCAGAAAGCCCACTGCATTAACTGCTATGGCTCCACCTCTAGTATGTTCTTCCCACATCAGGCCCCACCTCTGATACCCTCTACACTATGCCAGGCCTTGAAGTATAGACCTCATAAGGAACTATAAGCTGCCTTGTGTCAAGCTTGTGCCAGGGGGAATTCTCCCTTGACTGGATCTGGGTCTCTAACTATCCTTTTGCAAGATTAATAGCAGATGGGAGAATCTCTCTCAATGGGACTACCTGCCAAGTGCTGCCAAGGAGCTGCTTAATAAAAATAAAGGGATTAAGATCTGTCCTAATGGTAATTGCATCTGAGGGGAAAAAAATCATTTACACACTCATAACCGAAGCATTTGACTTTCTCCCTGTCTTTTTTTCTCTTCTCACTGCCAAGCTCTCCCTTTACAGCAGTTCCAGAATATGCCCTTTCCTCTGTATCTCTACTGCTAAAACTCTAGTGCACATTCTGTTTCTCCAGCCTTGCCAGCCAAAACATTCAAAAATAATGACCCAGGCCTTCCAAAATCATGAAATTGGCTTAAGAATCGTGAGATTTTTTAAAAATACATTTTTTATAGTTTTTATTTGGATATTGGCATTTCAGTTATATTCTGGGCTTGTTTTCAAGCTATTCTCCATAACCAAGAGGGCTAGAAACTGATTTTTTTAAATGAAAGATGGGATTCTTCCATAATTTCAAAATTCTAGGAGCTTGGGTTTTAAGAAAAGCATAATGAGCCACTGAAGTAAAGAGGTGGCACTGCCACATCCATAGGCTAAATTTTGCTTGTAAAGATTAGGTTGAATTATGGTTTTAATTGGCTCTTAAATTATTTGAACTAATTAATTGATCCATAGATATCTTTCCTTCAGAGAAATGATTGTCCTCAGAGGTTTAGTGTCCAGTAGGCCTCGGAAGACGAGAACCAGAGGTCATAAAGACCAAATTTGGTTGGATTAGGTTCTATTCTTGACATTGAAAACATTTGATTTCTTGCATTATCTATGGGGGGAAACATACCTTGTTGGCATTATTTATATATTACAGGGATTGGCAACCTTTGGCATGTGGCCCATCAGGTAAATCCACAGGTGGGCCAGGACAGTTTGTTTACCTGCAGCATCCACAGGTTCGGCCTATTGCAGCTCCCACTGGCCGTGGTTCACCATTGCAGGCCAATGAGGGCTTTGGGAAGTGGCGCGGGCCAAGGGAAGTGCTGGCCGCTGCTTCCTGCAGCCCCCATTGGCCTGGAACGGCAAGCCACGGCCAGTGGGAGCTGTGATTGGCCGAACCTAAGGACGCTGTAGGTAAACTAACTGTCCTGGCCTGCCAGCAGATTTCCCTGATGGGCCGCGTGCCAAAGGTTACCAATCATTAGCGATCTGGAGGATGGTGTGGACTGTACCATTAGCAAGTTTGCAGATGACACTAAACTGGGAGGAGTGGTTGATACGCTGGAGGATAGGGCTAGGATACAGAGGGACCTAGACAAATGAGAGGATTGGGCCAAAAGAAATATGACGAGGTTCAACAAGGATAAGTGCAGAGTCCTGCACTTAGGACGGAAGAATCCCATGCACTGCTACAGATTAGGGACCGAATGGCTGGGCAGCAGTTCTGCAGAAAAGGACCTAGGGGTTATGGTGGACGAAAAGCTGAATATGAGTCAACAGTGTGCCCTTGTTGCCAAGAAGGCTAATGGCATTTTGGGTTGTATAATTAGGGGCATTTCCAGCAGATCGAGAGATGTGATCATTCCCCTCTATTCAGCACTGGTGAGGCCTCATTTGGAGTACTGTGTCCAGTTTTGGGCCCCACACTACAAGAAGGATGTGGATAAATTGGAGAGAGTCCAGCGGAGGGCAACAAAAATGATTAGGGGGCTGGAGCACATGACTTATGAGGAGAGGCTGAGGGAACTGGGATTGTTTAGCCTGCAGAAGATAAGAATGAGGGGGGATTTGATAGCTGCATTCAACTACCTGAAAGGGGGTTCCAAAGAGGATGGATCTAAACTGTTCTCAGTGGTAGAAGATGACAGAACAAGGAGTAATGGTCTCAAGTTGCAGAGGGGGAGGTTTAGGTTGGATATTAGGAAAAACTTTTTCACTAGTAGGGTGGTGAAGAACTGGAATGGGTTACCTAGGGAGGTGGTGGAATCTCCTTCCTTAGAGGTTTTTAAGGTCAGGCTTGACCAAGCCCTGGCTGGGATGATTTAGTTGGGTTTGGTCCTGCTTTGAGCAGGGGGTTGAACTAGATGACCTCCTGAGGTCCCTTCCAACCCTGAGTTTCTATGATTCTATGATTCTATGAATCCCTGAGATATGATGTTAGCATTTATTCTACCATCTATGCTTACTCTTAACCCAAAAGGCGGCATTAAAGTAAAAAATGGATGGGAAAACAATTTTTAAATTTATTTTCCATTAATTATCTTGCTTGACTCAATTGACTTTAAGAGTATCACCATGAGTACCTCAGAAGGCTGATTTTGGCTTTAAGCCCTAACAGTTACAGTATGCCTAACTGCAAGAACAGAGGAGTTGAGGATGAGGGTAGATTTATTTTTAGGACATCCCACCTCTAATAAGATCCTCTTAGAGTAATAACTTTCCAAGTGCTGGCAATGTTTCTAATGATTGGCCACAGAGCCGATATCTATGACCTTAAACTTAATAGAGCCCATATAAATACCAACACTATCCCTTTCTTGGGAATTTCTACCACTTCTTTTGTTAAACTAGGAAAATGCATCTAATAGCAAATGAAGTTACACTGGGGGGATTAAAGATTACTATTAATATTCCAACCTAATGAGGTAACCAAACGTTATGGTGTGATGTGTGAATTGCAGCCATGGGCTGTTCTTATTATTATAGATTGATGGACCTTGAAGCCTGATAACATTATGCTCACTTTATAACTGCTAGTCTTTTATTAGACAGCTTTTTTTCCTTCATTTTTGAAGATATTCAACCTTGGATCATGCAAGGATCCCATATGGAAATGTATTAAAATATACAGTAAATACATAATGTAATCATGTTTCTCTTTGAAGAAAAGTATGTAATGCATAAATGACCCCAAGGAGGTAATATTTTAGATGAATTTTTGGGTTCAATATTTTCCAGTAGATTGGATTTATTCCTTATTTGATTTGCATATGAGACTCATGCTACATAAAATGTATACTTTGAAAGCTACAGCGCTAATGATGCTTCCAGTTCTTTTTAAAAAACAACAACTCTGAATTAAAGATACACCACATACTTTTTATGTAAGGGAAACATGTAAAAATGAATCAAGTTCTTTATTTTAAGTTAAATTATACATCAGTCAAATATACCAGGTGTAGCTTAACTTTACACCTTGACAAATTCTGCTCCCAGAGATGATTTATGAATTAGAGATGGGTGACTTGGCTTGGCTTATCCTGCCCTTTCTCTCAGCTCTGTGTCCCACCTCTCTGATCTACTGACTACGATTTAATTCCCAGTTAGCATTCTGTGGATCGGCAGAATTCTGCCTTGTGACCAGACCCAGAAATATTAGTTATTACGAGCACCCTGGTGTGCACAAAAGAGTCAATTACATTTAGGAAAGGCATTATTTTGTTGTAATATTTTTGTTAGCAGAGTTAGCAAAATCACAACATTGGAAAAAAATTTAAAAAATAAAAATTAGACGTTTAAGAAAAACCCAAGTATTTCTAGTATTACGATTTAACTAGTAGAGAGAGAGAGAGTATATGCTTGAAAAAAAATCAGTTTTCAAGAGGAAAAAAAAAGTCTCTGGTTGCTGCAAATTGGAAAAAAATGATTTTCACGTTTTTGATGAAAACCTGAAACATTTTGATGAAAATTAAAAATTTTCATTTTTGTTGAACTTTTTGTAGGAAGAAAATAATTTGTTGCTTTAGTAGAGACTCATCCAGGGCCCTGTCGTGCTAGATATGACACAGAGTTAAAAAAATTATAATCCATTTGTTATATGATAAGAAACAAGAACTGGATACAGCAAACAGGTTACAATAAGACAATGTGATTAATGAAATAAGCATCAGGCAGCAGTGCTAGAACTACACATTCCTGGAATTATTTTTATAGTATTTGAGACAAGACACTGTACTCCAGGGGGATTTAAATAAGGCCTGATCCTCAGATGGTATAAATAGGCCTAGCTCCATTGTTATATTAGGTAGCTTAAACAGCCAAATATGCATCATCAAAGAGGTTGCTAAATGATGTAGAAGTAAACTTTACTATCTAAAAGAACGGAGTGATAAAAAAAAAATAGTAGGGAGAGTGGCAACCAGTGACCATGAACAACTTGATTTAAGCATAATAAAGAATACGAGGGTTTTCTGACTTCAGCACTAAAATAATTATGGCTGGATTCTCATCCACCCTAAGGCCAATGTACACTGATCTAGTAGCATTAAGTAGACTTCAGGGTGTGTAAATGTAATTTACCGTAATTTTCTCCCATTATGAAGCCTCTAGCCACTTCCAGAGTGTAAAATCATCTTAATGTAAATGAGAACCAAATACTTTGTTGTCACGAAAGCAAACTTGGGGGAATTAAGAAATTTGGGGGCAGATTTTCAAAAGAGTTCAGCTCTCGGTAGCTGCCATCCATTTAGGCATCTAAATAAAGTGGTCAGATTTTCAGCAAATGTTCATCACCTAGTAGTTTCTGTTGGGAATAATTGAAGCTAATACATGTTGAGCAGTCCTGAAAATCTAGCCCCTAAAGGCTCAGTTTAATATTTCTTCCCGAGGCAAAACTACTAGTGCTTGACTGAATAAAGAGTGTTGAATAAAGAATGTAGGACTTTAATGAGTAAAGTGCAGTCACAGGCAATATTAAAAAGACACTGTGAAATTCAACACCACACTTCCATCAGTAAATATTTTTAAATTTACAATTGTAACAAATAACTTGTGGCTATTGTAACTGTAATCTCAGATTAGAGAAAATATTATTTTGTTTCTATTTTTAAATTGTATTTTGTGCTTCGTGAATAGCTAGTTTCAATTTTCTCCAGTATATTTGGTCAGTCAATTTCCTCCTCTATTTGTATGGGTCTTTCCAACAGCAAGAGGGGAGAAAATAATTATAAAAATAAAAGAGTGATTATATAATCATAAAAATTAGCACTGGGTGACTCGGCGTCAGGTGTTCTGTCTAAAACCAGTTTGAAATCATTTTAAAATGGAGTAGATATCAAGTTAACAATGCCCCTTTAAAATCCTCCAGTTTGAGAGCTGGCTGGCGAATCCTAAGAAACAAGATGATTAAGGTGTGAGAGACTCTCATTCCTTTCAGTGAGAAGCATTCGCAAAGCAAAATGTGGCCAGTGGGGCTTTGCAGAATATGCTCAAAGATCTGATGTTAGAAGAAAAACACACACACCTACAAAAATCCCTGTCCTTTAAAGGCCTGACCCAGAACCTGCTGAAATTCTATAGAAAAACTCCCATTGGATTTAATGATTTGGATCATGCCCTAAACAGAAAAGAGGGAGTCAGCCCAACAAGAACACACTGAGTTAGTTACAGCTCACAAGAAAACAACAAGGGCGGAAAAAGAGTAAAAGGAGTTGTGGGGAGTAAGAAGGGTTTTTATAAAAATATCAGAAGAAAGAAAAGGTACTAGACAGAAGATAAAAAATACGACTCAAAAATGGACAAGATAGTGAAATTCAAGAAGCAAAATAAAGATAAAGGGTTAGGTTAGCCCAACTGGATTCAGAGGGTACAATGTATAGCCTCCTGCACTCACATTGACAGCTGCACCTATGGAATGATTCACCCTATTATTATTAATATTATTTATTTATTGCAGTATGTAGGAACCTCAGTCATGGACCAGGATCTCATTGTGGTAGGCCTTGCACAAACACAGAACAATAAGGCAGTCCATGGATTAGTCATTGGTATGGGACAGAAACTTTAAATTCTGGCCAGAGCTCTACCAGAGTCCCTCCAGTGATGGCTGTCTGGGAGCAGTGCTGAACCTGCCCACTTTAGGGTTGTACCAGTCAGTTACATCCTCCATGAACACTCTTCTTGACGACATTCTGTTACCAAAGGTATGGAGTAGAAGTAATGAGAAAGAAATCAAGACAGTGCAGAGATTCAAACTGGATGGAACTATGGTCAAAGTAGCTGAAAAGGGAGAAAATGCTAACAGCAAAGTTTTGGGTGCACTGGGGAAAGGGGGGAAAGAGAAAGATGCTGCAAGGAGCTTACAAGAAAGGGAAAGATCAGATTCTAAATAAAAGCCTTCTGCTTTTTCTTGTAGTCAGTGGATGAGAAGCCAGACTAAGGAGTCACAAGTCTTAAGTGGAAAATGCAGGTTCCTATTTTAGGTTTTTAGTCATTTCTTTGTCATCTTCACATTCTGATACTGCAACAAGGATGAGGATGATGCTACAGAAGTTTCTCTGATGGCTAAAAATAATTCAATCAAACCATGATTCTCTGGAGCCTGGCTGGCTGCCATGTATCTAACCTGGTTGGCTGCCAAGTGTCATGCCCACACTCCCACACAAAAATGTTTGATAATTTAATCTACCGAGGATTTAATTTAGGCTGGTAATGAATGAAAAATGAGATTTAAAGGTAGCCAAGGGGTAAATTCAATGACTTCAAACAAATATCCCACACAGAAGAAATTACTTCAGTTCTTAAATGATTTGGCAAAGGATTTTCCCTAAGGACAACATTTTATTTATCAGGTTTTTATTTTCCTGTTAAAATGCCTTTATAACTATATTATAAACAGTTCAGGTCTCAAGGTAAAATATGCAATGTATCCCATATAAAGGAAAAAAAGATCTTCTCCGCAAATGACCCCTCTTGTCATCCTTCAGTGTGGCTTCCGAATTTACGACCAGGATATTTTTGCTTGTGAGCACTTCTATGTGTTTGAGAGAGATAAAGTACTTTTGCAGTAGTCTGACTATTCTTCTGAGGAAGTTGACATGTTGTAGAGCCAGAAACCTTTCCTGGGACATATGCATCTCAATGGCACCAGTACTATATTTGGGCTGAATAAAGTGTTACGGACCAAGTTCAATTTTAAATTATATGTGTTTATATCCACTGGCTGCAATGGAATTGCACTAATGCAACTGAGGCCAGACTCTGGCCATCCTTTGTAAATTATGATGTACATTTTCATCTATTAATTTGGGCCTTTTGTGGAGAGATTTATAAAAAGCTTGGGAAGTTCTTGCCATTTCCCCCACATCTCCATTCTTTTTTTCCCCTTTCCAGTTACCCCTTCTACCCTTCTGCACACTATTTTGCATCAGCTCTGCAGAAGCCCTTATGTACAAATATATAAACCTGATGGAAGAAGTCATAACCTTTGCCTCAATTTCAGGAACTCCCAAAGTATAAAGGTATGCAAGACTTGTGTCTCTAGGAAGAAGGTGGCTTGGAACTTAGTGAGACACATGCATACTACAAAAAGGGACTACATTGTGGCTCTTTTATTTTAGTTAGAACATCAATGCAATATTGGCATTCAGGAACCTCCAGGTGCCTCAAAGACTAGTAGTAAAGTGTCAAAGAAACACTTTCTGTGCCAAAGGCCTTTCCTTTGGACCCTTAAACATATTTTCATTGAGTAAAGCTATGGCATTTTTATTTCTGCAGTGATTTTTTTTCTTTTACTGCTACATCACTAATAACAAAAGAAAACCATAAAAGATTATTTTTGTGATTCACCCAGTATTTGGCTCCTCAGCTCCTCTGTCACTGGGCACATGGTGTTGCAAATACATTCAGGTTTGATATTTGTATCAAAACTCATAAGGTTAACATTTTTCTCTCCGAACAAGTTAGATCCCTCCTCTGGTGGTACTGCACTCAGTGCAGAAAGGGTACTTCCATAGAAACCACACTGCCAACAACAAACAGAGAATATACAAGAGATTTGCATTGCAGTCAAGAGAGCCACAGTGTGTATCAGGAAGGAGAATTTAAAGTGCCTGGTTTACAAGAGAGTTTCAACTCAGCCAGTATTTTTGTGGACACAGTTTTGCTCAAGCAACATAGCACATGCAAAAACGCTACCACTTAGATATCTAACCACAGATTTCTGTGTGCAGTGAAGTAGTAAGATATCCAAGTACAATGCTTGCAGTTAAATGGAGGTTCTATTATTTCTGGGAATAAAATTGAGCCTTTAGAAATGTTGTCTGCCTTTTAGAATTAGGCTGTAGTTATAAAACAAAAATTTAAGTGTGTTTGGCCCCTGATCTAAATGTAATTTGTGCTAATTTTGATGGACTGTCAATAACAGAATCCATTTCAGAAAAATGTAATATGGAAAAAAGAGAAGAGATAGGAAAGAAAAAAGTGAATTTCTTGTAGTCAACATTTGTGTCATGTTTTTCTGGTAGCTAAACACTTCAAATAAGTTAAATACCTGATAGGCTGCCACTTCAACTTTGTTAGAGTAAAAGATGCTGTAAAATGACTGGACAGAGAGAATTATAGTCTGCAAGAAATTTCTTTCTCAGCAGAACACCAAAATGAAACAATTATTTTCTACAGCTGTGACACCATGGAATTTAAACCCTTTTCAGAAAGATAAAAATGGAGCACAAGTGACTGACACATCAATATACATCCTATAAATTAAGGACAGCATATAGTAATAAATATCTAAATGATAACTAACCAATTTGGGTCAATGACCAATTTGTGTGAAGACCACTCAAAATAAGTTCTATAGGTTCTTATTTTCAAATGTATCAATACAAAAATCAAAATGATGCAAGGTTTAGGCTAGTTTGGAATTTCAAAGTCCCGTGGGGCCTTAGTCAAAGCCAGTTTAAGTCAGCAGAAAAACTGCCACTGATTTCAGTGGGCTTTGGATCAGTCCCTTACTCTGCAACCAAGAACAATGTCAAGGTACCAGAGTTTTACAATGCATGATCATAGAAAAGACTAACTGAAATTGTGAAGACTCCTGCTTTTCATTTATAACATATGCATCTCAACTTGCACTTGTCCATTGATTACATGTACTGGTTTTATTTTACACAGAAGTTCCCAAACCGTGGCCTATGGAGCACTTGCTGGTTGTTCTTAAAGAGTTGGCTAGTCACAGGGTATTGGCTTATTTCCAGATGGGTGGGTGAGATGAAATGTAGTCACTGACAAGGAAGTAACATAGAGGGCAAATTCTACTCTGGTAAGTGGGCATACAAATTCTTCCAATGACGTTTGCATCTGAGAACCAAATTTGGTCCTAAAGCATAGAGAATTTCAATATCTCAGAACATATTTTGAGAGTGTGTGGACTAATCACAGATCTTTTCCAGGGTTATATACTTATCGATCCCCGAATCCTTTTCAGATGCCACCAAGTCTCCAGTGTCATGTCAACTTCTATAAAGTAGGTCAGTGTTTATGGCCAACCTCAATAAATACACCTTTTTCTTAGGGAGAGAAAGCTTGTGCAGTCTTTGGCTGCTAAAGCTACCTTTATGTCCCCAGAAACCCTCTGTTACAATTTCCATCGAATACAGTGACACTTCTGATTAATTGCCAGCTTCTCCCCTGCTGAACTCAGCCAACAAGACACTTATGACTCCAGCAGATGTTTCTGCACTTTAGGCAAATTACAAAGTTTTTATATTCCCTCCACTTTCTTCAGCTGTAACAAAGACTTTTACTGCAGTCAATATCACACAGAGAGGAACAAGATGCTGGCCAACCAATACTGGCACTGAATTGAGGCCAGGGCCCCATTGCAGGATACCTTACTAGCCCATGGTGCCATGCAGGAGATGTAATATTTTAGAAAGGAAGTGTTATATACATCAGTGTTGTAATTCCAGTGGGATCACTGCACTCAGACAGGGAGAGGGTCTGCCCCCCGAAATCAGGACGCTGTCTCATCTCTTTTTCACTGTACTTATCTGAGCACATCCCCCCAGAGGCCTGCAGAAAGCTGGAGATAGGAAGAGATGAATATCTGGGAGGGTTTCTTTCACCTAGCTCTGAACCTCTGCAGTGAGCTGAGAGAGGGAAATGGAGACAGAGTCAGCAGACAAGTAGTAGGGAAGGAATAAAGGGAAATCATTACCAGGGCCTGAGGACAGCAGCAGGCCTCCATTAGATTCTCACATGGCCTGGAGGCAAATTGCCATCAGGAGCAGTATTGGGCAGCAGAGCTACCGGGGTTACTACTAATCTCTACTCTATAGCAGCATGTGCACAGTAAGGGGATCAGTGTTGCAAGGATCACTCTCTGGTGCCTGCTGTTGGGCCCTTGTACAAACCCTTTGCTATATGTTTGGTTCTCCTGACCCCTGTACTTCACACACATGCTATTTTGTCTTAAACCCTCTGCTCTCCTAGGAGGTCCAGAAAAAATTGTGACTGTTAGCCTTCTTTTACTACATCTCACTGGATATGTCAAAATACTTAATCTTCTGAATAAAACTTGTTTCATACCAGCTGTGATGTCCTTCATAATTATGAATCGCCACATCAGAGGTGCATGAAGGTTGTACATTTATTCCTGGAAATGCTGTCACTTTTCAGGGCAGTTTGGAGTGTGCTGTCAATTTGCCTTTTGGCAAACATGGTATTTTTTGTAGCACTACATCACCAACCTTGTCTTATTTGTGAAATTTTGTTTTGGAAGTGGCTCATTTTCAGTCCAAAGTTTACTGTGAAGTGTTACAAAGGGATCTCAAAAACTGGGTGACTGGGCAAGAAAATGACAATGATGAAATGCAATGTTTATAAATGCAAAGTAATGCACATTGAAAAACATAACCCCAAATATACATACAAAATAATAAGGTCTAAATTACCTGTTACCACTCAAGAAAGAGAGCTTGAAGTCATTGTGGAAAGTTCTCTGAAAACATCTGCTCAATTTTTAGCTGCAGTCAGAAAAGTTAACCAAATGACAGGAACTGTTAGGTAAGGGATAGGTAATAAAACAGAATATATCATAATATCACTATATAAATCATGGTATCCTCACACCTTGAATATTGCATGCAGTTCAGGTCACCCCATCTCAAAAAGCTATATTACACTTGGAAAAAGTACAGAGAAGGGCAAAAAAAATGATCAAGGGTATGGAGCAGCTTCCATATGAGGAGAGATTTAAAAGACTGGGACTGTTCCGCTTAAAAAGAGATGACTAGGGGGTGATATGATTGAGGTCTATAAAATCATGAAAAGTGTGGAGAAATGGAATAAGGAATTGTTATTTACCCCTTCACCTAGCAAAAGAACCATGGGTCATGCAATGAAATTAAGAAGCCAGAGGTTTAAAAGAAATATAAGGAAGTATTTCTTCATACAATGCACAAAGTGCGGAACTTGCTGCCAGGGGATGTTGTGAAGGCTAAAAATATAACTGGTTTGGAAAAAGAATTATTTAAGTTTAAGTAGGATAGATCCACCAAAGGGTATTTGCCAAGATTGTCAGAGACACAACATCCTGCTATCTGTGTGATTGTTAGGTGCTTGTATTGGACAACACAGGATGGATCAATAAATTGCCCTATTCTGTTCATTCCCTCTGAAGCTCAGTCATCAGTCAGTATCAGACAACAGGTTACTGGTCTAGATGGACCATTGGTCTGACCCAGTATCGCCATTCTTATGATCTAGTTTTATACCATGTTCACACTATTGGTTTCAATGGAATGATACCAGTATAAAACTGGAGAAACACAGTAGTAAATCAGGTCCCATACATAATATATATGTTCGGTATCCAATATAACATAATAAAATAAAATTAGAGATGAATGGTGAAAGTATTCTGAAAGTATTGGACAAGGTGCTTTGGAAATATAGGGGGTTTTGTTTGTTTGTTTTTTAAAGAGTTATCTTTCACTTTTTGAAGATTTTCCTTTTGGAGGTCATTGTGACACCAAATCAGTTAGATGCAGAAACTCCAGATGTTTTATTCTGTTGGTCTTATTAAAATATGGTTAGTTTACGGGTAATTGGATGTGCATTTATTTAGTTAATAACTCTGATTTTCATATGCATATTATAGTCCACGTGGCTATTGTGCACATTGTAATCAAGCATCAGACCAAGGTGAATATTATAAGTGTGAATAGCACAATGGGTGCTTTGTAAATTATTTCTAGTCTGACAGACTTCATAAGCCTCACCCAAATGCAGAAAACCATATCTGGAATGGCATGTGTGGAACAACATAGGGAGGTGAGTGCTCTGTTCTAGAAGAGGATGGGGAGATGGAAAGAAATGTGAAGGACAAATGGTTTGCTATGTGAGATGGGAACTTGTAATAGGGGAAGCCCATTTGGTGGTCTGAGAAAGCATGGGGTTCATTCCAGTGCAGCTCAGGCACCCCTGTTACTTGACAACCTTTAGGCATTTAAAAGCCTAATTGAATTTTCAAGGTAAAAAACCCCACTCATTTAAAAAAAAACCCTAGAGTTAAGGCTGAACATATGTAACATTAACCTTCCTGGAGAATTCCTTAAAGAATGTTGCAGCTTAATGGTGGGAAAAAAGCAGAACTTTGGAAACCTGAGAGATACAAAGTTATCTCTTTAATAAACAGTAACAGTCACACATTGGGAGTTTTGGAAATGCCTATTTAGTCTCTTTCAAACAAGCTTAATCCAGTCACTCTCCCACCAAAAGCCTCTTCAGGGATGCTGGAACAATTTGTGTAGTGGGGGTTCTGAGAGCCATTGAACCAAACTGTTAACCCTGTATATAATGGAAATCACTTTAAGCCAGGGTGTGTGGCAGCTCCTCCAGCATCACTGGTTCCAGCACCTATGAACCTCCTATTCCTTCTTTTTTCATAGCTACTTTATACAGTGCTATCCGTTTACTGTAAGGAATTTCCCGGAATGAATATTTGTTAAATATCTTTTCTAAGCACCTTAATACATCAATAGGCATTATTTATGGGCATCTTACATTTGGAAGAAAAAAAAACGGTGACAAAGTCAGGCTGAACGGCTGCAAGAGGGTCCTGGAAGGCAGATATATTAGCCCTAGAGTGTTAAAGGCCCTTTTTCCTACAAGCTGAGAATGGGTTACCTCAGGTCACTTAGGGACACCTGAATCCAATTAAGGGAAGCCTGAGGCCTTTAAGAACCCCTCCTCTGGGGGAGAGAGAGAGAGAGAGAGAGAGAGAAGCTGTTGTCAGACTGAGAGGCTGTGCTCCTTCCCATAGGGGAGACAGACAAACCTGAGTGCCTGCTAGGGGAAGGACTGACACCGCATGGCAACTAACAGGGTGACACCTTGCCCAAGTGAGGGGGGCAGCAAAAGGCTTACCATCACCAGAGGAAGAAGCACTGAGCCGGGTGAGAGAAAAGAGGTGCCTTGCCACACATGGTGTCAGGGGTGAGATAGACTTCGTGGTGAACCGTCCCAGGGTAAGGTAAATCACCCCCACCCCCAAAATGGACGACATAGTGATGATGTGACAGCATATCTTCTCGCCTTCTAGAGAATGTATATGAGTCCTAGCCTCAAGACCAGTGAGCCAGCCTCCTTGCTCCTTTCCTGGGTTGGGAGGCCCAGAAAGCCTATTACAACATGGCAACAGAACTGGCTACAGATTACTCCCAGTTGAAGGCTGAGATCCTGGCAAGGACTGGAGTGATGACTGCTATAAGAGTCCAGAGGTTCCAAAAGTGGAGGTATTGGGACAGAAAAGCACCAAGGTCCCAGCTGTTCTACCTGATCCATCTAACAGGCTGCGCCCTGAGATCCACAGCCTGGAGAAAATTTTGGAAGTCGTAGTCTTGGACAGGTTCATGAGAGGACTATTGCCAGATCTACAAGGATGGGTCAGCCAAAATGACCCCTCCTCCTATGATGAGTTAGTTGCACTCGGAGAGCGACACTTAACAGCCAAAGAACTTTCTAGGACTACTGGGGAAGAGATGTGCAGGATCAAGAGGCCAGACCCCTCCATGAGGGCCCAGGTTTTTGAAGCATCAGGTAGGACTATGTTGGGGAAGAAGGAGGCTGAAGAGAGGCCTAAGGCCGCAAAGGGACTTGGGGACTTGGGTCATGGGGTAAGGGCCACTAGCCCAAAGAATGAGATAAGGTTATAGGTGTCATGCTTTTAGGGAAGTAGGGCATATAGCTGCTCAGTGCCTTAATGTGGAGGATCCCATGCAGTGCAACCATGAAGATCTTTCTGGCTTGATAAACCTTGTGGGAGTTGTGATGACCCTCATAGAAACACACAGCCGGTTAGGAGGAATGACATACAGACCATTGAATTAGTAGACTCCAGAAGTGCCGTCACGTTGGTCTCAGGAAAACTAGTGGGATGGGAGCAGCTGTCTTGGGCCAAACACATCAGAAAAACCTGTGTACATGGTGCTATCAATTATTATCCGGCCATCCCTTTACAAATTGAGATCCAGGGAAATATCACAAGGGTGATGGTGGGGGGTGGACCCGACCCTCCCATATCCGGTCCTTATAGAACAAGACTTCCCAGGTTTTGGAGGCCTACTCCGCATAGATGAGTCAGAGGAGGTTAGTAACCCCGAGTTTGATACAATGACCAAAGTAACTTGCCCTCTCCCAGTCTTCTGTGAGTTAGCCCAGGACTTGTTCTCTACACCTGGGAAGCCCTGGAAGACTAGGCACAAAAGGAGGGCAGACAAGAAGTTGGGAATGGGCATCTTGTCCCAAAACCAAAAGGCTACACTCATAGGGAAGAAATCATGTCTAGCTGGCTTGGGGTTGATGCAGAGGTTTGATGAGCTGGAAGCTGGGCCCAGTTCCCCAGAGACCAACCCTGAGAGGGAAAAAGAAGTAGGTCCCCTTGAGTTTGGGCATATTGGACCCTCATTTGAGAATTTGGGGCAGGATTAGGCCAATGATCTGCTACGCAATAATATTAGAAAGGAAGTATCTGAGGTGAATAGGGTCATGGTGAAGGGGAAAACCAAAGGCCCAGGGCCATACTTCATGTTAAAAAGGGATCTATTATATTGAGTATTTCGAATGCAAGAGCAAGAACTGGAGCAACTCTTGGTACCTCAAAGGCATCAGAGGGCAGTGTTGGACCTAGCTCACAGTCATTTGTTCAGAGGACACCTAGGGATAGATAAGACCTTCAATCCAATTCTATAGAGGTTCTTTTGGCTAGGAATTTATATGGAAAGCCAACGATATTGCATCTCCTGCCAGAGTGCCAATTACATGGCCCCTGACCAAACTTAAGGTCCCCTTCAGTACCTCTGCCAATTATTGAAGTCCCATTTGAGAGGATAGCCATGGACCTGATAGGCCCACTGGAAAAGTCAGCCAGGGATCATCAGAGAGCGTTTGTTGTTCTGGACTACACCACACAATACCCAGAGGCTGTACCCCTATGAAACACGATGTCCAAAACGATAGCCAAAAAGTTAATTCAAATTTTCTCTAGGGTGGGGATTGTTATGCTTATAAGAAGCACATGGAATCTATTAAAGGGGATAAGGCAATATGCTATGCTTATTGAGAGTACAATTTAAGCATTAAAATCATCATGCTTCCATTCACACACACACACACACACACACCAAAGGGTTCTGCAGCTGGATTTTATAGTTACCAGTCCTTAGTGTTGCTCCCTCGGTCAGTTCCAATGGCCAGATGAAATTGCACACGAGGGAGAGGAGCTGGGCATCTGTCAAATGCATTCAATGCTCCGATGTTGATGCAGAATGAACCCAAAATCCCATGGCAATAAGTTCCCATACAAGTCTGTGAACCTTGCTGTGTCACACTGGAGCGGTCAATCACGAAATATTTAAGGTTGCTCTTAATTAGCATTATTTTGAGCTGTTACTGGGAGGATCTGCAGCTGTTTCTTATCTGTCCCTTTGGCTCAACTCCTTATCTCATCCTTGGGGTGTATGCCTTTGCTTTAGGGTTGTCAATCTGCCGTCTGGGTGATTGATAATAAAGTTGGTGCCTCTTGACTCCTCCACTCCCTTCTTGATCATCCGACCCAGTTGTCTTTTCTCAGTTAATTACCATACATTCTTCACTCACACCAAACAGTAAATAAGGCAGTTACAGTCATAAAACTTCTATCCTTTTAAGAACAAATATTAACACAATCAGCAAAAAAATAAACTCAGAACAATTTCTTCTTACTAAGTCAAGGCTACAATGTCTTCTTACTAATTCAAAGCTAGCAAAATGGAGTATAAGGCAAAATAAGCAAAATGGAGTACAATTTTACTTGAGACAATTTCTTCTTTTGGCCTACAGGATACCCAAAGAGATCTTGACGGATCAAGGAACCCCTTTTGTGTCAAAGTTGATGAAGGACTTATGTACGCATGCTCCACAAACGGGCCCTAAGAATGTCAGTCTACCATCCACAGAATGATGACCTCATCAAACACTTTAATAGGACTCTGAAGAACATGATATGGAAAGTGATGATCTGGAACTGGAAGAACTGGGATACCTTACTACCCTACTTGATTTTTGCTATAAGGGAAGTTCCCCAGACTTCAACTGGGTTTTCCCGTTTTGAGCTGTAATACGGTCTCCACAGTTATGGACATTGCCAAGAAAGGCTGGGAAGAACAGCCTAATCAGGAAAGAATCATCATTGAGCATGTGATGCAGATGAGGGACAGGATAGGTCAAGTCACCCCCATAGTGTGGAAACACATGGAGAGGCCACAGGAGGCCCAATGGACCTATTACAATCACCGAGCGACAGCCCAGAAATTCCAGGTGGGATATTGGGTAAAGCTGCTGGTGCCCACAGCTGAAAGTAAGCTCTTGGCCAGATGGCAGGGGCCATATAAAGTAATAGAAACCATTGGGGAGGGCGACTATAAGGTTCGACTGCCTGATCACCAGAAGCCAGAACAGATCTACCATGTTAATCTATTGACTCCCTGGCAAGACAGGGAGTTCATCTGGTCACCCTGGTGTTTCCACCCCAAGAAAATAAACATCAGGGACAGGTGGGAATATCCCCTCCCTTGAACAGAACAGAAGTCATCAATATGATTGACCTGAACCACAATGTGTTCTCAGAGAAGCCAGGCAGGACCACAAAAGTTCATCATCATATCATCACAGATCCTGGAGTAAAGGTAAATATTAAGTCCTACCAGATCCCAGAGGCAAAAAAGAGAGGAGATCAGGACTGAAGTTAGGAGAACGCTGGAGCTAGAAGTCATTGAGAAGTCCCATAGTCAATTATCCAGTCCAATTGTCCTCATACCTAAACCATATGGCAGCATGAGGTTCTGCAATGACTTCCGAAAATTAAATGAGGTGTCCCAGTTCAATGCTTACCCCATATCTCGAATAGACGAGCTAATCGACTGATTGGGAAAAGTCCAATTTTTGTCCACCCTTTGCCTGACCAAAACAATTGGCAAATCCCTCTGGCCAAGGATGCCAAAGAGAAGACTGCATTTTCTACACCAGAAGGATTGTGCCAGTACATGGTCCTCCATTTTGGATTGCATGGCGCTCCCACAACCTTCTACCAACTCATGGATAAGCTGTTGCATCCACATGGCAAGAATGTGGCCTCTTACTTTGATGATGTTGTCATACGTAGCCCAGACTGGGAGATGCACCTAGAAAAGGAGGAAGCAGTATTGGATACCCTGAGGAAACTGGGTCTCACTGTGAATCCCTCCAAATATGCAGTAGGGCTAGCAGAAGCAAAATACCTCGGGTACATCATGGGAGAGGCATAGTGAAGCCCCAACTGAACAAGTTATAAGTGCTACAAAGTTAGCCCTGACCGATCCAGAAGAAATGGGTCAGAGCATTTCTGGGGATAGTTGGGTACTATAGGCTATTCATGCCCCACTTTACTGCCAGAGAGTACCCATTGATGGATCTGATAAAAGCCCGGAGCCCAGACATAGTGAAATGAACCAGCACAAGTGACGAAGCTTTTACAGACCTGAGGACTGCCCTCTACATTAACCCAGTGCTAGAAGCCCCAGACATTGAGAAGGAGTTTATATTGCAAACCGATGCCTCCGAGGTCGGGTTGGGAGCCATGATTTCTAAAATGGTAGGAGAGGAAGAAAACCTAAGCCTATTCCTTAGCAGGAAACTCCTGCTCAGAGAACAAAAGTATGCTGTGGTAGAGGAGGAATGCCTTGTGGTAAAATGGGCCATGAAAACCCTCCATTACTACCTACTTGGACAGAGGTTTACCCTCATCACTGACCATGATCACTTGAAATGGACGGACCAGAAGAAAGAAAGAAATGCAAGGGTAACAAGATGGTCCCTGTCATTACAATCCTTCCACTTCAGAGTTCAAAAAAGGTCAGGGACCCGGCATGGCAATGCTGATGGCCTGTCAAGCGTGCACTGTTTTTCGACCTAAGTAACCCATACCCATAGTGTTGAGCAGGAGGTGGGGATATGTGACAAAGTCAGGCCAGATGGTTGCAAGAGGGTCCTGAAATGCTGATATATTAGCCCTAGAATGTTAAAGGTCCTTTTTCCTATTAGCTGAGAAGGGGTTACCTCACATCACTTAGGGACACCTAAATCCAATTAAAGGCCTCGTGAGCCGGAGCTGCAGCCGGGGCCACGGGGCTTGCCGCGCTCCGGCCGGAGCTGCAGCTGGGAGAGCGGGGCCGTGGGGCTTGCCGCGCTCCGGCCGGAACTCCATTTGGGAGAGCGGGGCTGTGGGGCAGCCACGCTCCCGCCTGCGCTTTGGTCAGGGGAGCGGGGCCACAGAAGACCCCGGAGCAGGGAGACGGCAGCCGGAGTAAGTAAAAAAAAAAATTAAAAAGGCACCAAAGGTGCGGGGCCCTCTTAGGCGCGGGGCCCGATTCCCAGGAATCGGGCGAATCGGCCTAAAGCCAGCCCTTCCTGCTCCTACACCCTGTTTAACCCTTGTTCTCCATATAGAGCAGGGATGGGACACTGATGGACAGAGACAGAGAGCACCTGGGGCAGCAGCTGCTCTCTCAACTTCCTGATCCACTTAAAAAGACAATGCACTTAAGAGTGGGTCAGTTTACTTAAAGGGGCAGTGTGCATCTCTCTCTCTCTCCCACACATAAGGTGTGTGTCTGTCTCTGTCTGCTATGCTATCTCCCCTCCCCTCCTTTCCTGCTGCCTTGTAGAGCGAGAGGCTACATTAATAGCAATGTGTTAATCCTTGAGGGCTCAGCTGAGTGCTAGTTCATTATTTAGCACAGGGGTTCTCAAACTGGGGGTTGGGACCCCTCAGGGCATCTCGAGGTTATTATGTGGTGGGGTCATGAGCTGTCAGCCTCCACCCCAAACCCTGCTTTGCCTCCAGCATTTATAATGTTGTTAAATATATATATAAAAACATATACTGTTTAAAACGTATACTCTATGTGTGTATATATATAATATATAGTTTTTTGTCTGGTGAAAAAAATTTCCCTGGAACCTAATCCCCTCATATACATTAATTCTTATGGGGAAATTGGATTTGCTCAACATCGTTTCACTTAAAGTCGCATTTTTAAGGAATATAACTACAACGTTAAGTGAGGAGTTACTGTATAAGTGGAAAATAATTTTGCTAAGCAATATGAAAAAAATAAATATTGTTTAGACTTAAATGAGCTATTATCTTCTAGATATTGCCAGGTACTACTAAAAATGCACTATGTTTATAGTGAATGCAATTTGCACCAATAAAACGGACGTTTACTAAGACAGTTTTGTTGCCATTGAAAACAGCAGCAACAAGCAAAATGGCCAGTGCCTGTAAAATATTAAAGGAATAACATTTGCAATGCTATTGTAGCAATGTTGGCCAGGAATAATGTGAAATAAGGTAAGCAAGAGCTCCTTTTGAACTGGCCACTCTCTGCCTAAGTTGTCTCAAAAACAATCAGGAAATCATGCAACATTCATCATACTCTCCAGCTGCCTCTGCTGCAGCCCTTGCCTTGCCCTGCCTGCACCAGCTCTGCCCCCCCCATGCCTGCAGCCAGCTCTGCACCCCATGCCCACAGCCAGCCCCTGCCAAACCCCCTGCCCTGTCTCCAGCCAACCCCTGCCACACACCCCTGTGGCCCTGCCCAAAGCCAGCCAGCCCTACACACACCCCTGCCCGCACCCAGCCCTGCACCCCCTGCTCTGTCTCCAGCCAACCCCTGCTGCACCCCCATGCCTGAAGCCAGCCAGTCCCACAATCCTCTGTCTCCAGCCCTGCCAACCCCTGCTGCACTCCCCTGCAGCCCTGCCTGAAGCCAGCCCAGCCCACCCCACACCCCCGTCTCCAGCCAGCCCTGCACCCCTTGCCCTGCCTGCAGCCAGACCCTATCTCCAGTCAGCCCCTGCCCTGCCTCCAACCAGCCCCATGTCCACTGGTGCCCTGCAGTTCCCAGGGCAGTAACCCTGCACACCTGCTTCAATGAGGGAGGGCAGGGAGCAGCTGGGACCCACACATGTGCACACCCCCAGGGATTGGCGGTGACCCACACATGTGAAACGGCGTTCATTAATAACCAATCAACAGCATATATGAATCAATGTACATAATATATAATTTTATTATTTATATAGTTATGGAAAGTAAATAATACAAGGAAGAAATGAAAGGCTTTTTTTTTTTAGTCATCCCTGCCAGGGCCCCGCCAAAAATGTTCGAATTGGGCCCCGCACTTCCTAAAGCCGGCCCTGGGAGCAGGGGGGGAGGGGGACGCCCTGACATTAGCTCTCCCCCTCCCCCTGCACAGCAAACAGGAGACTTGGAGAGCAGCTCCAAGCCAGAGGGCAGGAGCAGCACATGGCAGTGAGGGGAGGGATAGCTGCAATTGCTAGCCTGCTGGGAGTTTCTGCACAGGGAACTTAGGGGAGCAGGCAGCTGACAGGGGGAGCTGATGGGGGGGCTGCAGGTCCACCCTGGTTTCAAGCCCCCACCAGCTAGCTGTAACAGGCTGCTCTTCCTGCAAGCAGTGGACAAAGCAAGCGGCTGTGGTTAGAAGGGAGCATTGCACAAATTTAAATGAGCATGTTCCCTAATTGATTAGCAATGTAACAATGAAAGAACATTAATTGGATGACTTTAAGTTAGTAGTTACTGTATGAGGTTTTCATCTTTTTTATGCCATAGCTCTCCATCTATAGGCTGACCAGACGTCCTATTTTTTAAAGGGACAGTCCCATATTTAAGCCCTCCTGCAGGTGTCCTGACTTTTTCTTAAAAATGGGCCATTTGCTCCATATTTTCTGTCTCCCTCCCATCAGTACTGATAGGTTCTGCTGCTGGCCAGATCCCTGCTTGCCAGCAGCCTGCCCACCAGTGGTGAGTGGGAGGGTCCAGTGGCCGATGATTGGCGTGGGTGTGGAAGGCTGATGGGGGGGCAAAGCATGCGGGGCCGGCCACTCCCCCTGCTCATCCATCAGCACATCTCCTGCCGCGTGCCAGCTCTCGACCCGCAGGGCCTCACCCTCATCCTGTTTCCGGCCAGCACTGTTTCCAACCAATGAGTGTTGGCAGGCTCCAGGCAGCGACCAGTTCTGTGTCGCCTCTTCTGCCCACCCACCGGCCCTTTCCGTGCTCCCCGTCTTGCTGTCCTCTCCCTGCTTTGCCCCTTTACTCCCCCAGCCCCACTGCTCCTCCATATTCCCTCACGCCAGTGAGCTGTGTCCCGCTCCCAGTGCTGCGTGGACAACCAGCCCGTGGTCAGAGCGTTCAGCTCACCAACAGTCTGGCTGGCAGACTGCTTCCTTCCCCCACTGGGCCAGCACCCCAGGAAAGCCCAAGAAGCTCTGGCCCAGTGCACTGGCCAGGACAGGCCGAGTCCTGCGTATGCCAAAGCCCCATGCAGTGCTGGCATGGGGAAGGCTCTCTGCCCCTCAGCTAAGCTCTGGAGTGGCCGGGGAAAGTAAATTACAGCCTCTTCATGTCCTGATCTTGCAGACTCCACAGCATCCCCCCAGGCAAGGGATTATCACCCTCTTCACCTGCCTCCCCCACCCTGAATCCTACCCCCAGGGAGCACGGGGATGCTCCGTCCCCTAGGCATCCTCCACTGCTGAGCCACCTCTCTGGCCGGGTTCACTGAAGCCCCTGCAGTCAGGTTTCCTGGACCCTGGTGTACAATGCATCCTTAGGGCTTAACCCCTTCCTGCCTGCACTGTAGCCAGAGGCAGCTGGGTTATGCCAGTGGCCAGCAGCAGCCTGGAGGTGTTAGCTGCCTTTCGACACTGTGTGGGCAGGAAGGGACAAGCTGCTTCCAGACATAGGGTGGGGGAAGAGATAAGCTCTACAAAGACACAGGCCAAGTCATCCCTTTCCCGTCCCCTCCTCCCCTGCAGCTGGAAGCAGCTCCCACCTCTTCCCTACCACACAGTGCAGAAAGGCTGCTGCTGGCCACATTCTGGTGTGAACCCTGCCAGAAATCTGGGGAGGGATGCGTGTGACTCTGCATGCCCCCCCCCAAAGATGTTGCCTCGGGAAGATGTGGCACCATGGGAGGCGGGTCTGTCCCGGGGGCCCAGCCACGCATGAAGGGTGGAGAGTGCCAGGCAGGGAGGGTCGGGTCGGTCAGTCACCCCCAGTGTGTGAGAGAGGTGTACAGGAGTGTGTGTGACCTCTCCCCATGTGATCATAAAGCCTTTTAGATAAAGAAGGTAAATAAAAATAATTCAACTACACAGTATTTTTTTAAACAGGGTCTCAGACAACTTAATGTTAATTTGAAAGTTTGTACTGCATAGCTCTGATTGATTGATGTTGAACTCACTTGAATACGGGTAATTTTACCAGGTATCCTGCATTCAGCATAGGAAAATACGGTCACTCTATCCATCTATTACAGCACGAGATCTGTTACCTGAGCCATTCAGCTTTGTAGAATGTCAGTATTTCAGGTCCATTCAATAAAACGTCTTTCCCCTTAACACACTTCTGATGATACAATTACGATATAGCACCTTTTGATGTGACACAGCAACACAGAACATTTTCCCCTTTCTTCTATTTTGTTTGCTTTCACTGTCTCACATTTATCTGTTAACACAATGGCACTCCATTAGTATGTAAGCTGAAAAATAAAAGAAAGAGGTTAGTAAATCAAGTACTGGGAATATAAGAAAACCCCAAAGAAACCAAAGCTAGCAATGATGTTTTGGCTCTGAGGACATCTTCGAGCTATGGAAGAAGTGGAGGAAAGGTTAGTTGGATAACAAATGGCTGGGAAGTAAATTGCACATTTATAAATTTCTATATCTATAGATATAAAAGGGAAAGATGAAGAAGGTGAAAGAGAAAATCAGAGGAAATGAGCTAGAATATAAAAGTTCAAGTAATTAGAAAATCAGTTTACACACAGAAGAGGTGTAAACAGATTAAAGGGTACAAAGACAATCAAAGGGTAGACGAAAAGTACTTAAATGAAGGTGAAGGAACAATATGAGCATGTAAATAGAAGTGGAGAAAATAGAATAGAAATAGACTGGAATAGATTAGAATTTAACCAGTAGTGCTGATTTGAAGAAAAATATATAGGAGAGAAAAATGGGAAATTGTAAAGTAACCAATAATAAAATAGAATTAAAGATGAAAAATAATCAGAGATCATAAGGAAGAAAAAGACACAAGGGGAAAAAAAGAATGAAAAATAATAAGTAAAGGAGAAGAAAATCACAAAGGACTAGCATAACAATAGCTTATTTTAGGCTGGGTTTTGCCTCCTATAAGGTTATGGTTTTCTTCTACAAGATTATTTTACACTGTAATTTTTTCTTTTAGTTTTTTCTCTTAAATTTTTGTTTTCAATTATTGTTTTCCTTTCTGAATATCTTACCTAGATTTCACATTTTATTTTTCCATTCACTGTTACTCATTTACTTGGACTGTAACAGGGTGGTCTGTCCCCTCTAATAGTAATGGGGACTAGGCATCATCCAACTCCTGTTCCATGGCATGGCCCTATAAGGCTTTAGGAGTTTTTATATATATACTAGGGCCTAGGACTTGGCAAAGAATGATGCCAGGAGAGAGGAAGTGGTCCCAGGTAATAATCAATGGTGGGTGGGTGGGATGCAGGAAAACGTACACGACTGTTCCTTGGAAGGCCTTGGACCAGAACACTTTAGTTCAGAGTAGGGAAAGGCTCCTCTACTTTGCAGCCAGCCACAATGAACCCTGATAAAGAAGGCAGCATGTATGAAGCCTCGTCCCTCATAACAGAGACAGCAGTAGGGGGAAGGACAGCTTTCCTGTTGATCTCTGTTAGCCTAGGGAAGAAAGGACTGATGTGAGACCTGGCTTCCAAGCTGAGGAGGAAGATTACATCCGAGCTAAAATGCTGGGAAGAAAGGACTGTTGTAAATGAAATCTTGGTTTTGTCTTCTGTTGCTGCCAGGCTGGGTGGAACAGAGTGAGGGCAATTTAAATGGTGTAGCGGGAGAAGCTTGGAGAGGAGAGGCTGATTGCAATCCTTGCATATTTGAAGACTGTTATCAAGAGGACTGTGATCAATTGTTCACCATGTGTGCTGAAAGTAGGACAAAACATAATTGGCTTAATCTGCAGCCAGGGAAATTGGGGCTAGATATTAGGAAAAGTTTTCTAACTATAAAGGTAGTTCAGGAATAGGCTTGCAAAGGAGGCTGTGGAATCCCCATCAACTGAAGTATTTAAGAACAGGTTGGACAAACATTTGCCAGAGATGATCTACGTTTAGTTGGTCTTGCCTTAGCACAGAGGACTGCCCTTGGTGGCCTCTTGAGGTCCCTTCCAGCCCGACATTTCTATAAGTCTATGAATATTTATTTTTTTTATACAAAGTAGATAGGAAAGATAGAAAGACAGCAGAGTGGTTAGGGCAGTACAACCACTGGTCAGTCGCAATCCACTTTGGGGTAGTGTGACAGGGTGCTGGATACAAAGTGCTTAATCAGCCTCCTGCCATGCCAGCCCCAATCAAGGAGAATGGATTGGGGCTAGCTGAATAGTCCTGCCTGCTTGGCAACTAGGAACTGCTGCCAATCTAATTAGCCAGGGACTATAAAGGCAGGGAGGAAAGAAGTGGGGGGCAGACAGGGGGTAGGGAGAGAAAGGCTAGAGTCTGAGAGGGATGGATGATTCTGGTCTGTTGCTGGTGAAGTGCCACACAGGGAATGAACAGAACAGGTAATCATCAAGTGATCCAGCCCCTGTCACCCATTCCCAGCTTCTAGCAAACAAAGGCTAGGGACATTATCCCTGCCCATCCTGGCTAACAGCCATTGATGGACCTATCCTCTATTAACTTATCCCATTCTTTTAATGAACCTTGTTATAGTCTTGGCCTTCACAGCATCCTCTGGCAAGGAGTTCCACAGGTTGACTGTGCATTGTGTGGGGGAAAAATACTTCCTTTTGTTGTTTTAAACCTGCTGCCTGTTAATTTCATTTGGTGACCCCTACTTCTTGTGTTATGAGAGAGTAAATAATATTTCCTTATTTACTGGGGGATCGGAGAGAGGGAACAGAAGGGAGGCCTTCCAGTTCTGCATGAAGCCCTGGAAAAAGAGGGAGGGGATGTGGATTGGGGTTGGGGTTTAACTTAATATCCTTGGGTTCAGATTCCTGTTGAGTCTCGGTTCCTCATCTTGGGTTCTCATCTTCTGTGGTCCACCCTGCATCCTCATCCTGGCCCTTATCAGCATCCTGTCAGATGATAAGGATGATGAGACTGTGGACGGGATCATGAGTCACCTCAGGCTTGGTACTGGGAGCCCTGAAGAGCACCCAATCTAGCTCCTTGAAGAAGAGGGATGTTGCAGAACCCCTCCCAGAGTAACGGCTGGAGTCTTTTGCCTAAAGTTACCAGAGCCTGAGTTGCTATATTCATTCCTGGATAAATACCCAACTATGCCAGTCTCTCTGAAACTTCCTGCTAAAGATGGATATTCCTGATGCTGCAGGAGAAGTCATGAAGGACAGTGAACTATGACCAGATATTGATGAGCACCTGGGTGTGCTTGGCTGACCAGGCAGCAGCTCTCGGAGCAGGCTCCATTTTCACATATATTGGAGAAAAGAGTGCAGTGGAAAACTATTGTGAAGTGGTCAGTGCAGATACTGGTGAGTAGAGTGGGAGAGGCAGGGAGCAGGGACCTTTATAGTTTTGGTTAAGGGTCAGGCAGGAAAGGGTTCAGTGCATTGTGGGAATGGGGCTGAAGGACTACTGAACTCAGAATCTGATACATGGCCCTGACCCCATCCACATTACAAACTGATATGGATTTGGGGCTGTGTCACAGCCTAAACTATGTTCATACCCACACCTCTCAGGCATGCTAACCTTTTTGCCCTGCATATGTCTTGAAACCCATGCTTCTGAGTTTTTGATGTGGATGGTAGGGGAATTCAGGCACAACCATGTGCATGGACCCATGACCTGTTGCCAGTGTAGATGTAGCCTATGTGTGTGGTGGTGGGGAGGAGAAGGAGAGGTTCCTGATCCTGCTTGTTGGCTAAGGGTCTTCCCAGGGAAGCCTGTAATCTGAGAGCAGAAGTCAGTCTACAGCCAACATAACAGCTGCCTTGGCAGAACTACAATCTAGCACCCTGGTGTTAAACATGTAGCTACCCAATCAGGATGAAGAGCATACCCACTAACTGTTCATGCCCCAAATGTTAATAAATCCTGTTCAAATCCATTCAGCAGAAAACAAGTAGATCCTGCTTTTTAATAGTTCCAGCACAGTTAGATCAATCCTATTAACTAGGCATTTCAGTTGTCACCCATGTGCATCACATCAATAGGTCACCCTTTTGTATGACACATGTGACATGGTTTATTTTTAGATATTCATGACTTTTATATTTTGCATCTAACTTTATTTCTAACTGCCTAAAGCATACACTTCTAGTATATGCATAGCTTTTCAAGATTCCATAATTTTTCTGTTGCTCTTGGGAGTGTGAGGGGAGAAACACACGCACATGCACAAAGAGCTTTTTAACTATAAGAAGAATGTCTTATTTTTCATCTTTCCATATCTCAAGAATGATTGGAGTGATGTTCAAAGAAAAACTTCCTAACTGTCAGGGTGGTTAATCACTAGAATAAATTGCCTAGGGCAATGGTTCTCAAAGCCGATCATGCAGCCCCCATTGGCCTGGAGCAGCGAACCACGGCCAGTGGGAGACACAATCAGCCAAACCTGCAGACACGGCAGGTAAACAAACTTGCCCAGCCTGCCAGGGACTTTCCCTGAACAAGCGGCGGACCAGCTTTGAGAACCACTGGCCTAGGGAGGTTGTAGAATCTCCATCATTGGAGCTTTTTAAGAGCAGGTTTAGACAAACACCTGTCAGGGATGTTCTAGATAATACTTAGGCCTGCCATGAGTGCAGGGGACTGGACTAGATGGCCTCTCAAGGTCCCTTCCAGTCCAAATAAAAATCTCTATTTGAAAGGCCAAATATGAAAACTTTTCAAGTGAATAATTTGGAGAGTTGTGTGTGTGTATAAACAAGGAAATTGTTTTGAAATCTTAATACATCTTTAACTATAGAGGTCACTACTGACAAGTCATATAACACAGTTCTGTTCTAGTTCGTCCCTATTGTGCAATTGTTTAATCTCCTTAACTCATATTCCAGTATGTGTTTGATCAGTCCATCTTTTTTCCATTGGCTTTAGTATCGCCATAAACACCCAGTTATTTTCTAACTGTATGGTAACTCTCAAGCTGCCAATGTCTAACAAGGAGAGCAACTCCACTGAAGTCAATGGTAGCCTTTCCATTCACTTTAGTGGGAGTTATATCTGGCACTAACATATGGGGACACGCTATGCGATAAAGACCCATATAAGCACATGCTGCTCATAATAGGTGTAGGAAGATATGATGTTATATATTTAGGACCAGATTTTCAAAAGAAATCAACATCCACAAGTGAAGCAGATTTTCAAAAACATTCAACTCCCATTTATATGTCTAATGAATGTGCACTTCAAATTCATTCAGCACCCAGTGATTCCCATTGAAGATAATGGGCCGAGTTCTTTTGAAAATCTGCCCCCCTCATTTGGGTGCCTAAATTAGAGCTGTGTTCTTTTGAAAATTTGATGTTATTTAGCTATCCAGCTAGCAGCTAACATTGGGTGCTGAGCTCTTTTGAAAATCTGACCCTTACTTTATACCATAAAAGTAATATTTTTCCACAATCCTGTTTTGATGATATAGTATATCTGATGTAAATAATTTACAGTAATACATGTGAGAACACCAGGTCTGTGTGGGATGGTGTTAGATTTGGGTCTAAAATGAAGACCGTTTCTTCAGATGAGGGGCAGTTGAGGGGAACTGTATGCTCTTAATTTCCAAATTAGTATTTCCATCTGTTAAACAAGTTGTAATTTTCATATTTTTATTCATTTTATTTTCTCTTGTATAATTAAGCTTAATTGTTAAGGAGTGATCCCTAATTTTGAGTTCTTTGCCTGGAGTTTTCCAAGCTTTTAAAGTGAGATTCACAGGTATTGACAAAGATCTCCTTGAAAAGAATAAAGATCATAAACTTCCCTCCCTTGGGGCTTGGTTCATTAGCTGTTATCTATGGTCTTTCACATCACAGAAGCTGTGGAAACCTGCAGATCCTAGCTCAGCTAGAAGCCACCTATTCAGATATTTGTTATGTCTGAAACCCATTGAAAAACAAAACAAAACAAAACATTTTATTTCCTTAGCAAACAGTGGAGGGTTTGAGTGAGAAGTGGAGAGCATAAGCAATGAGGTCTCTCTACTGCCCATGGCTGAAGATGCTAAACTCCTTTTAAAGGTACTATTCTCTATATCTAAAAAGAGTTAGTTTCAGGAGGATTCTGTAAACTAATGGTAAATAATATTCACAGAACAAGTTGATTAGTGTAATTACAAACTTTTGTGGGTTTGGTAAATATAATGTTCTTTTGCAGTTGTTATGAGTGGGGACTAATTTAGTAACATTAATTCAGAGATATAAGATTTGTGTTTGGGAATATAAGGATTATGTGTGTTTTTTACTCAGAGAAATGGCCTGCCTAGAGCACTTCAACACACTCATCCCTCATGCCCTATGTGAGCGCTAACATTATGATAGTGCTGAAGGGTTAAATCTGCTGGGACATGAATGAGAAAAATGGGGAGAGTGAGTGTGCAGGGATTCCCATATGAAACTTCCTAACTTAGAAGCAGCTTCCCCAGTCAGTTATTTACCTAGTAAGTACCCATCTAACCTCCTCTTTGCTAATTGTGTTCATTGTTAAATGCTAAAGTTTGTATAGTTGTTTACCTTTCCCCTCTTGCAGGGCGGATAAGGCAATCCACAAGTGTGACTAGCTCACTAAGGCTATATCTACACTACCACTTCTGTCAGCAAAATGTATGTTGTTCAGGGGTGTTCCACTGTTCCACCCCCCTGAGCAACATAAGTTACACTGGCATAAGCAGTATTATGCACAGTGCTATGTCAGTGGGAGTGCTTCTCCCACCAATGTAGCTACCACCACTCATTGAGAGTGGATTAATTATGTCAATGGGAGAGCTCCCCTCGGCATAGAGTGGCTACATGAGATATACAGCAGTGCACCACTTTAAGCTCTCTAGTGTAGATATAGCCTAACTCTGCCCCACCCATCATTTGGTTTAAAAGAAGTGTCTCCAGTTCGTTTTTTCTTAAGAGAAGCCAAGGATCATCCACTAGCACTTCTAGCTTAAAATACTGGAACTTCCTCTCACAGAAAGGCATTTACATCACCTGGTACTTATTGCTATTGTTAGATGTTTGACTGTCATGTTAGATCACAAGTCCTACAGAGGACAGCTTGGTTACCTACCAGATTAGCGGTCATGGGTCACCAGTGTTAGACATTTGTGGGGCGGGGTTGCCCCAGCTCTGCGCAGACAGCCAGCACAGCAGACCTCAAGCAAATCACCCAATGGTCACAAGATTCTTTAAGGTATGAATGCAACAAGCCAGGTTTATTGTTGACAAAGCACAGTAATAGCACCTGGCAGACTCTAGGAGGGTACTAAGACATGTGTGCCCGTAACAATGGACACAACTCAGTGAATGGCAGGACATTCCATTTCCCCCTTGGCTGGACCAAGACACTCTTTGAGACACATTTTATACCCTTATACAAACAAATTACCTACTGCCCCTCTGACATAGTTAGTTACTGCCCCTGACATGGCTAGTTATTTATCACCCATCTTCTTGTACATGTTGGTTCAATTAAAACATCTTTATTTATTGCACTGTCATCCTGACCTTATCTTTTAGGAGGGGCAGTGTGTTCCTGTTATCCTTGGGGAATGTTTTTGTACCATCATTAATATTGGGATATTCTAGTACCACTCTTCATAAATGTGTTTGCACAAGTACTTTGTGCCTAGTACTTCTTAAGAATGTCTGTGGGGGGGTTCAATATTAGCCCTGTTCTTTCCAGATTATGTAAATTTGCAAGCAGGCAGAGCCTGACATTTGCTCAGAGTCTGACTTTTGCTAACTTTACTTTATATCAGCAAAGCTTGCCCACTACTTTAGCTTAGGCCTCATACGAGGCCGCTAATGCAAGGGCTTATATCTCAGGCTCTCTTCCTACTACAGCTACATTGCCAGGTAAATGGGGCTGAGCTGTCATCTTCAAGCATGTGTGTGGATCTTAAGTACTAATTAAAGAACCACTAATGTCCTTCCTCCTTGGACAATCAATTACTGTTGAGATAGAAGAGCTACTTAACCACACTTCCTTGAAGTATCATCTGAATTATATGTAATTGGTATTTGTTGCCAGGGTTAAGCAATCTTCATTCCTTTGGTAAATTTAATATAATAGTACTATTTTATCCCTCATTCTAGGTGAAATTGTCCCTGAACTTTGCCTTGTTGTTCTTCACCAGCAGCTTAGCCTACTGCTTCTCCTTACCTCCCCATCAGCAAGGATGAACCTATTTATATATTCAAACAAGTTTTCAATCTTTTTTTTCTCCCACCCTCTCTCCTCCACGCAAAGTATTTTTTTCCCTAAGATGGTTACTGGTGAATTTCCACTTTTGCTTGAAATTTCACAAAGTGTTTTTTTCATGTTTTTTATTTGAATCAACATGAAAATTATCCATGCATTAAAAATACCACAGAAAACCAACCCTTTGAGAGTGTGAAATCACCTGCAATGCAGTGGAGGTACTTTGGGGAACATAGTACCGCCATAGTCTGTATTTTTTTCATAACTGTAAAATAGATTCTTATAGAATGTAAACTTAGTTAGGTGTTATATAGCCACAACCACTTTCAATGTGGTATTTAAGAGAAACTGGCCCCAAATCTCAGTGTTCCTGCTCCGGGAGCTCCCGGGAACATTGGCAGTGATTCTGCCAATGATGGCTCAGGCTGCCTCTGGTTGTACCTATGGTTTCAGGCACATGGTTGGAATCTTGAATTTCTTTAATAAATTTTAAGTAAAATTCATTTACATGACTTAATTTGGTTTCATGGAAATGTCAGTTATGGAGGGTGTTAGACTTACCTTTTTCCATTTTACTTAACCTGAGTCCTGCTTGTCCACTCATGCTACTAGTTGCTCTAGTTTAGAGACAACAGCGTCCACTGCTGAGTGAGCAAGTTCCTTGTTTTAAACCAATGCCCAAGTTCCCAAGCAAGGTGGCCAACACTCCTACTGTTTCAGCTAGGGTTTTACATCAGTATAATAAGGATTATTTTGGTGGTTTTCTGGTATTCTTGCTGATATAAAGATGAGATCATGGTGACATATTTAACGGGAGAAGAAGGTGCAAATAAAGCAAAGGATATGTATGAGGTATATAACTGATAACAGCATGGATATCCTACTCAGCAAATGCCCCCCCACTTAAAAATATGTTTTGAGCTGTGAGTTCATTTATTCTCCATACCAGATGTCATCAAAACACAGCCCCTTTCTATATGTTACATATTTGCTTTATATTAGCTCCCCATTCATATAGTACTTTGAGAGAGAAGGACAATATAAAAGCTACGTTAGTTCTTCCTTGATGCCAAGGAAGTGTTCGTTGCACCCATGCAATGGTTGAGAGACTTTTCCAGGACATTCATTCTGTGCTATTTTCCACTGCAATTAAGGGTGCAGTCATGTATATGGTGGAGCTATGAACAACAGTGAGAGGGAGCAATTGGGAATACCTACTGCGGTGGTCTACATCTGCTGAAAAACAGGGCATCCTCCCCTCTCCCGTTTCCCCTAAAGAACAAAGATTAGCATCTAAGACTAATGAGTCCAGGAGGTTCATGCAACCTTATTGGGCTAGTAACTATGGAGGTTTTTGTTTAAACAAGCCCTAAGGATTTGGGAAGTTCAAAGCATAGTAATGCTCTTTTGTATTTGAAAACTAATAAGAGTAGCAACAAGCTGGGGCTTCTACACTCTGAGTGCCTGAGATGCACTTATTTTTCTACAGAAGTTTCAGGTAAAATGCTCATATCATGTTTCGTAATCTTTTTTTTCACTCTCTTCTGTTGTGAGCAGGAGGTGTGTATCAGGGAATTCTCTTGGTTATTAGCTTTCTTTTGTTTCATTAACTAATTTCTCTCTTTGATTTGTAACTATATTTAACTTGCAGCATTTTCAGATTCATCAGCAAAATATTCAAAATAACAACAAAAACATGTTAATGTGAATAGTCAAGATGCTTTGATTGTTTTCTTCACTAGGTCAAATCATAAAAAAAAAGTATAAAAATTAAGTTATAATCCTTGTTAAAATACAAACACTTGAAACATAAAAGGTATCCTTCTCTTTGATCTGCACAATGAACAAGGGGGGAAAGGTTTATCAGCTTCAGGGGATTTTATTTTTGCTATGGAGAACATAACATAGCTTTAGATTTGTTTCACTGGAATAGCATGTCTTAATGTGCATGGATTCAAACATGAAGGATGCTAGTCACAAATTTACTAAGCAAAAAAGGTAGAAAGTTTTATAATGGTATCTTTATAATTCCTGTGGAAGAAGCATAAACTGTATTTTCAGATACATTTTTCAGAGCTTAATAGCACCCTGATCTCTATATTTAGTTATATTTTTGTTACTTTACATTTAGTTACAGTATTCGAAACCTGATAAAAATGGAATAAAACACCGATAGGTGAAATATCCTGAGCCAGATCCTCAACTGATATAAATCAGCAAATATTCATTGACTTCAACTTAGCTATGTTGATTCACATCAGCTGAGGATCTGCTCCCATGTTAATAACTGGCTGCCCTCTTTAAAAATATATATATATTTTATATATTGGATGTGATCAACTACTATTATAGACACTGTAAATTTGCCTACACTACTAGCTAGGGCGGTGATTCCCTTGCTCCTGTACACATATTAACACTAGCTCCCATAGAGTTAGTTGAGTATAAATAGCAGTGTAGGCATGGTAGCATGGGGAGTAGCAGTGGTGGCATGGTTTAGACATGCCAGGTACAAAGCCACCTGATACCCTTTGTGAGCAAAGTTATGCAGGTGCTTTACATGCATGTTAACAACCAGGAATTAAATAAGTCTCATTTATGACAGTGTTCTAAACAGCTGCAGGTAGAGCAACATGTCTTCATCTACTGTCATGGTTTCCCTCCATACTTGAGCAGCCGGGCACCCTGTCATAAACATACAGCTAAGGGTAGCATAAAATCCCTCTTTACCCTGTAAAGGGTTAATTTCTCTTTAACCTGTAAAGGGTTAAGAAGCTCAGATAACCTGGGTGACACCTGACCAAAAGGACCAATAAGGGGAGAAGATACTTTCAAATCTGTGGGGAAGGTTTTGGTCTGTGTCTTTCAGAGCGAGCCAAGAAACCAGGCAGGGAAATTCCATCTTCAGTATATCTGAACTAAGCATCTAGTTGTGCAGAAAAGAAATGTTAGATTTCCTTTTGTTTTAGCTTGTGAATTTTCCCTGTGCTAAGAGGAAGGTTTATCCTTGTTTTTGTAACTTTAAGGTTTTGCCTAGAGGGGAAATCCGCTGTGTTCTTGAGTCTTTTGTTATTCTGTAAAGTACTTACAATCCTGATTTTACAGAGGTGATTCCCTTACCTTTTCTTTAATTAAAATTCTTCTTTTAAGAACCCGATTGATTTTTTAATTGTTCTTAAGATCCCAGGGTTTGGGTCTGTGTTCACCTGTACCAGTTGATGAGGATATTATTCTCAAGCCTCTCCATGAAAGGGGGTGTAGGGGTTTGGGGGGGATATTTGGGGAAGGTAGGGCTCCAAGCGGCCCGCCCTAAATGTTTGTTTAAATCACTTGGTTGTGGCAGTGATACTAAGGCAAGGAAGGAATTTGTGCGTTGGGGGAGTTTTTAACCTAAGCTGGTAAACATAAGATTAGGGGGTCTTTCATGCAGGTCCTGACATGTGTACCCCAGAATTCAAAATGGAGAAGGAACCCTGACACACCCTTCCTCAGTGAAGGTTGAAAACTGGGAAAAAAACCTTTGTAGAAATCATCCCAGTAGCCAAAATGCCTTGCACACAAGAAAGAAATGTCTGAGATGATGGTTTGTTCAATATTTGTACAGTGCCTAGGAAAATGGGGCCTGACTGCCATGTAATTAATAAATTACATTTAAATCTATGTTAACATAATTGTATTAAGGTTGCAAGTTAGCAAATGCCATAATTAAGGTTGTTTGGGTTTTATGTACATGAGAATTCAGTATAGGTAATTCCCAAAATGCATTGCTCCAGCACCACTGTAGTATAGAAGTTGTGACATCATAGAATGTGAAATATGAATATATTAACATAGTTGTTCCAGAAAACAATACTGCTGCGTGGATGTGCTGATCAATCAGGTATGCCTGCATATTGGTTGCATATTCATGTCCTAACTGAAAAGTGGCCATGTACAGCAGGGGTATGACTCAAGAAAGTTCTCCCATTAAACCTTCCACAGATGGATGCTTACTCACCAGATTTGTCATACAGGGACAGCATGTTTCAGAATAACATCAGCAGTGCTATTGCTGCTGCAAAGTGATGTATTAATTTCCAAGAGAAGTGGATGTATCTCTCTGAAACATGATACAGATTGTATCTCTAGGTTTCTTTGCACTTAGTCTGCTTTCCAGTTCTCCAAATTCAGCTGAAGTACTGTACCTCCCCACTGACTAGCAAGGGAGACAGAATGGCCCAGATGTACATAGTTACTGAGGAACCTAACGCCAGATGTAGGTGCCTAAGTCAGTTTTAGTCTCCACTGTGGTCCAAAAACTCCTGCTAGGCTGCCGCCTAAGCTTTCAGGACAAAAAGTTCCCTAAGTTCCTATACTTCTGCCTCTGGACATGCACACTGCTGCCTTCCTCTAGGCAGCCAGATGCATAGTTCCTGCTGAAGCCTCAGCGCAATTCATGAACCAATGAAGCTAGAGGCCCAATCTATTAGCCATACTCTGAACATGCCTAACAGATCAAACTCCCATTCGAAATCCAGCTGGTGGCAGCAGGGGGCTCCTCTAGGCACAAAAAAAAAGCTGGTGTGCCTGCGGCGGCCAAATCGCGGGGCGGCAGGCTGCGCCCGGCGGACCTGCCGCATGCAGGCCCCGGGGAGGCGCTGGGGCGACCGGACCGACCGGCCGCATGACATGACTGGGGCGGAGCCGCGCGGTCCTCGCTGCTCGGCGCGCAGGCATGACGCGGCAGCGAGCGCGCGCGCTCGCCGCGCCGCCCGCGCGCCGCGTCCGCCAGCCCGGGGGGCCCGCGCCAGCGGGCGGACCCCAGCAGTCCCTCTGCGGTCATGCCGCTGCTCCGCGTCCGGCTGCCGCGCCGCCGCGCGCGCCGGCGCGCCACTGGGGCGAGGAAACCTGGGTGGCAGTGCCACCTACTTTACAACTAAGGCACTAAGTGGTTAGTGCACTTAACTGTGAGGTGGGAGACCCAGGTTCAATTCCCCTCACTCTGCCTGAAGGGGAGAAAGTAGTTGAACAGGGGTCTTCAACCTCTCTGGTGTGTGCCGTATCCACTGGGATATAGGACATGGTGATGTGGGGGGAGGGGCTCCCTCAGCCTTCCAATTGAAGGTGTTGCACTGAAACATTAGGAGACTGACTCTAAAGCCTGGTGGTTAGGGTATCCATGTGGGAAACCCAGAGTCCTGTTCCAATGACTTTTTATATACACTGGAAAAGTTCCAAGAGGACAGATTGTGGGCACGCTAGGTCAGGATATCCCACAGCCCAGGGGTTCTCAAAGCTGGTCTGCCGCTTGTTCAGGGAAAGCCCCTGGCGGGATGGGCCAGTTTGTTTACCTGCCGTATCCGCAGGTTCCACCAGTCGTGGCTCCCACTGGCCGCGGTTCACTACTCCAGGCCAATGGGGGATGCGGGAAGTGGCACAGGCTGAGGAACGTGCTGGCTGCTGCTTCCCACAGCCCACATTAGCCTGGAGTAGTGAACCATGGCCAGTGGGAGCCACGATCATCGGAACCTGCTGACATGGCAGGAAAACAAACTGGCCCGGCCCACCAGGGGCGTTCCCTGAACAAGCACCCTACTCGATATTTTTGAAGGATGATTCTGTTTAAATAAATAACTGCCTCTCTTCCCCTGATATGCGAATCACTCTAGGGGTTAGGTGGGAGATAGGCATCCAGACACTTAAAGGAAGGCAGCAGTGCATATGCACAGAGGCAGGAACAGTAAGTGCCTTGTGAATTTATTCTGAAAAACTTAGGTGCAGAAGGAGAGGTTTGGCAGGAGTTTTATGGATTGCAGTGGAGCCTAAAACTGGGACCTACACAGTTAAATTCCACACATAGGTGCCTGAGTACTTCCATGGATCCCATCCCTACTGTACAGTAGTACAGATCGTTGCCAAATGATAACAGGTCCATTCCCCAAAGGCTTGCTCTCTAATGACACATGTATGGGTAAGCAGTACAGGAAAGGATGGAACATATATTGTAAAGTGAATTGGCATAATGCCTTGCATTTTAGAATAACAAATTAATTCTGAAAAGGCTCGCAGCATAGAAAAGATGAATGTAAACCTATTGCAGTTATTGCCAAATAAATAAATAATACTAGCCCACAGTGCAGGGGGAGGGAGAAGCAGGGGGAGTGATTTATATAAGTAACTTTTTAATTTATATATAAAAGTTTATATATAGAGACAGGGAGAGAAAGAAAGACAGAGTATCAAGGTAGTTTTAATTATTTATATATATATATATAAACTAACTTGATACTCTCTCGATAAGTTGGTTTATATATAGAGAGAGAGAGAGAGAGAGAGAGAGAGAGCGCGTGAGAGAGTATCAAGGGAGTTGATATATATATATATATATATATATATATATATATAATTAAATCTACCTTGATACTATATTTTAAACCTATAAAGTCACAATATACTCTAAATACACAATTACGTTTTCTCACTCCATTCTTAACTCATGCTGCTATGCCTAGATATTGCAGCACATGTGCTGTGTAACTTGATGTACTGTTATTAGCCACCTGCTATGACTTAAGAATGGGATCAGATGTTTTTGCTTTAAATTTGTTGGTTTTCATGGGTTCAGTCAGGTCCCTTATTATTTTAGAAGATGCTCCTCCCTCCATTTCCATTTAAAATTGACAAATAGTTTACAAAATAGGAAGAAATGTTCTGGAATAATTCTGAACATGCTCCTTAGAGCACAAAATAGTCAACATTTTATAAAATGGCATTGAATTTTTGCTAATATTTATGATATAAACCAATCAAGCCTTGAAATTCAACGGTGAAACTGACAGTCTTGGCCAGATTATCTCAGCGCAAATGCTGCTGGCGGTGGTTAAAAAAACACAAACAACCCAACCCCCTGACACCCAAAATGCTAGTAGTTGTCATATTTAGCCAGTACATGAAGAAGTGGGGAGTAGGAGCTCCACAAAAAGGACTCTCCCCCTCCTTCTATCCCCACATTATGCAGAAGCACCAACTATAGATATGCGCCTTTTCAGTTCTGGTGAGCAGTTTGCAAGGAGGCAGAGACAGGAGTTTTATAAACATAATTATGAAGAATATTGCATTCCAGGAAAGACTTGTATAACATATGAAGGGCACCTTAGATCCAATAGCAATGTGAGGCAGTAGACTGTGATTAAAACTAAATGTTGTAAGTCTGTATGTTAACACTAAAGCTGGTAGAAATTTTTCAAAATTTCAAATGTTGTGAGCAGCCCTAACACATTCTCTAGTTATAGAACAGGGCCTCGATTAATTCCCTGCACAGACAGGATCTGGGTTTTAGGCCCCCAGTAGTGGAAAGTCTCTGTATGTGTATGTGGGGGGATGGGAGTGGGGCAATGGTACAATACACCTGCTACCCACCACTTCCTGGGGACAGAGATGGGTATGGGTAGAAGTGGCCACTGCAGCTCACAGCCTTGGTCTGGAGATGAATTCATACAACACAACTCTCAGCAATCCTATGCCATCAGTGCTCCTATGTAGCACAAGTTGGAATTTAAAGCTGTACTGGAGAGAGGATTCATCTTTGGAGAGAGGGAAGATGTGTCCTCAGGGGTGCACCTAGCCCCAGGATTGTTTGTGGTATTAATACTTGTGCCTTCAACCTGGGGTTATTAATGCATCCAGTCTTAGTATTAACTAGAGCAATAAAAGTCTGTGGAGCTGCAGAAAAGACTGACTGATCAGGAAATAAAAAGAAATCATCTGCTATGGATGTCATAAAAATATCTCCTAGAAAGAGACCATTTCTGATATCAAACAGACTGTTTCATTTGGATTTAAGGGGCTTCATATTAAGAAATCAAACACATACAGTACACAAATGATTTATTACATTTTCCTAAGAATTTCAGAAAAAGTGAAGATAAACCCAGCACAGATTATATTAACTAATCGTAAATCCTGAAAGCATCCCTATTGACTTAGGAAAACTACTGCAGGTAACAACTTTCTTCCAGCTATTCCCCTTTCTTGTATTTCTTCGTTCCCCAGATTAGATGCAAGTCCAGTTCTGTGGATGCCTGGCAAAGGGATGCTATTACACTGCTTCAACTTTCACTGCCTTCTGATAAATTTTAGCCCAAAGGAATGGGTTTTTCTTTCCTTTCATACCTTCCCTGAGAAATATAAGAGGGGATTGTGTTAATAACCAGCAGAACTTCCCGAACTATCTTTCTTTGAAGCCCGTCCACCTGACCAAACCTTTTCTTAGTTAATGTGTTTGATCTGATGGCATCATAGCACAAAGAAGTATGGCTACAAACTTCACAGACAAGAGTACAATGGTGTGTAATGTTCCTGCTCTAGGAGAAAACAGCCATTTAAAATGCCCTGGAAAGGGAATAGGGAAAAGGCACCATGTAACAAAAAAAATGGCACAAATATTAAACCAAGAAAAGTCATAAACTCCATCACAAGTGTGTGTGTGTGTGGACTGGGGGAATTCTATTTTTTTTTTACAAAAAAAATATAAATGGGGAAATGGATTGTGATGGATGTTAACTTCTCACCACAAAAAAGGAAAAATTGTCTCCCGCCCTAAGGCATGACAATGGTAACCTAAATTTTGGTGTCTGAGGGTACGTCTACACTACGGGACTATTCCGAATTTGCATAAACCGGTTTTGTAAAACAGATTGTATAAAATCGAGTGCGCGCGGCCACACTAAATACATTAAATCGGTGGTGTGCGTCCACGGTCCGAGGCTAGCATTGACTTCTGGAGCGTTGCACTGTGGGTAGCTATTCCGTAGCTATCCCATAGTTCCCGCAGCCTCCCCCGCCCCTTGGAATTTCTGGGTTGAGATCCCAGTGCCTGATGGGGCAAAAATCATTGTCGCGGGTGGTTCTGGGTAAATGTCGTCAGTCACTCCTTCCTCTGGGAAAGCAATGGCAGACAAGCATTTCGCGCCTTTTTTCCCTGGATTGCCCTGGCAGATGCCATAGCATGGCAACCATGGAGCCTGTTTTGCCTTTGTGACTGTCACCGTATGTGTACTAGATGCCGCTCACAGAGGCGATTCAGCAGCGCTACACAGCAGCATGCTTTTGCTTTTGCATGACAGCAGAGATGGTTACCAGCCATACTGCACCATCTACCAATCCATAAATTGGTAAAAAGATGATCATGGCTACCAGTCCTTTTGCACTGCACCATTTGCTGCTGTCATAAGTGCCCCGGCTGCTCTTAGCCAGGGGCACAAAAGCCAAAATTGGGAATGACTCCCAGAGTCAATCCCTCCTTTTTGGTATCTAAAAAGAGAATCAGTCCTGCCTAGAATATGGGCAAGTGTACTAGAGAACCACTGTATCAGAAAGTGCAGCTGCTCTGTGTCAGATCCTGCAGAAATTATGAGCTGTATGCTATTCACAGGGGGTGCTCCTGCAACAACCCCACCTGTTGATTCTGTTCTTCCCCCAGCCTTCCTGGGCTACTGTAGCATTGTCACCCCACTTGTGTGATGAAGTAATAAAGAATGCAGGAATAAGACACACTGACTTGTTAGTGAGAAATGAGTGGAGGGCAGCCTCCAGCTGCTATGATAGTCCAGACAGGACAGTAAGGAGTGTGGAGGAGAGGAGCCCAGCATCCCTCTGCTAGTCCAGGGGCAATTGAATCTTTTTTTTACACATGAAGGGTGGGGGCTGACAGAGCTCAGCCCCCTGTTGCTATGACGACAATGGTTATCAGCCATACTGCACCATCTACCAAGAAAAATTAGGGCCAGGCACCTTTGATAGACCTCACCGATGCTAGTATGCATGGTTACCAGTCCTTTTGCACTGCCCCATGTGCCAATAGGCTGATGACGAGGATGGATACCAGTCATATTGCACTATCAGCCATCCATGGTGGGTGGGGAGCAAGGATGTTGGTGTTGAGTGCTGCAGCATCGGGTCTATCTGCAGCATTCAGTAAAGATAGGGTGACATGTTAAAGAGTCAAGAGAGGATTGTTTTCCCTTTCACTTCTGGGGGGTGGGTGGGGGGGTGCGTAAATTGCCGAGCTATGCCCTGACCCACCGCGGACACTGTGTTTGACCCTAGAAGCATTTGGAGCTCAGCCAAGAATGCAAATACTTTTCGGAGACTGCAGGAACTGTGGGATAGCTTGAGTCCTCCAGTCCATGAGCGTCCATTTGATTCTTTGGCTTTCCGTTATGTTTGTCATGCAGTAGTGCACTGAGCCCCAGCTATGGCATCTGTCTGGAGATTTTTAAAAAATGATTTTGAATTTCGTCTTCTGTAACGGAGCGCAGGTAGAACAGATTTGCCTGCCGTTACAGCGATCACGTCCGCATCGTCCATGCTGGAGCTCTTTCTTTATTTTGATTTTTAACTGCATCACCACACGTGCTGATCGGAGCTCCACGCTGGGCAAACAGGAAATATTCATTAGTTCGCGGGGCTTTTCCTGTCTACCTGGCCACTGCATCCGAGTTCAGATTGCTGTCCAGAGCGGTCAGTGGTGCACTGTGGGATACCGCCCGGAGGCCAATACCGTTGATCTGCGGCCACACTAACCCCAATCCGATATGGTAATACCGATATTAGCGCTACTCCTCTCGTTAGGGAGGAGTACAGAAACCGGTTTAAAGAGCCCTTTATACCGATATAAAGGGCCTCTTAGTGTGGACGGGTGTGGCGTTAAATCGGTTTTACGCTCCTAAAACCGGTTTAAACGCCTAGTGTAGACCAGGCCTGAGTGTAGATACTCACTGGGACAAGATTAATTGGGGTCTCCAATATAGCCAGGTCTTACTAAGTTAAATTGAGCTCTGCTCTGAAATATGACTCAGTAAAAATGTGTGTCTTAGTCATCACATATACAGACTTTAACTAAAGAGTAGGAGCCAACACAGCTAATCTTGAATAAGTTTTTAACTTTATTCATCATTTAACTTAGTGCATCACCAGCAGAACTGGTTAAAATCAGTTACATCTGAGTAAAGCTCTTAAAAGCAATGAGGGCACAACCTGAAGACCAAAGGTGTATACAGGTGTAACTGCATCTTTGTTAGTAGTGGTGACGTGGGAAATAGACAATAGATGTCCTCACTTCAGGTTGAGTTTTCAGAGCTGGCAATTGGAAACCTCCCCCAACTCTTGTGAATGAAGCACATCTGATGCAGAAATCATTCAGATATATTAAACATAGGACCCCTATGAAAGCATTTTTTGCTGAATAACTATTCCAAGTAAATTCACACTTTAAGACATCTAAGCTGAGAAATGAACAGGCAGGAAGAAACATATAAAGGCATGGGGTGGTGGCCATGACATCAGGGCTGTCCCTAGCTATTCTGGGGTCCTACGCAGCCCTCCCCCCTATGGGGGCAAGGCCTCTCCGTGGGGGGGGGGCTGGGTTGGGGGGCAGGAGAGAACCACTCCCCAGCATTCACCGGTGACACGGTTGGGGCTGGGTCCCTGCACTTCCCGCCACCGGTGAGTGCAGGACCGTCCCTGCTGCACTTCTCAGAGGTGGGAAGAGGTGAGGCTTTGGGGAAGGGATGGAGTGCGGTGGGGCAGGGGCAGAGCAGGGGCAGGGGCCATGGGGAAGAGGCGGGGCAGGGGCTGGAGCAGCATGCAGCTGTGCAGGGCACCAAAAAATTTGGTGCCCCAAGTTTCCTGGTGATCTACGCAGCTGCGTTCTTTGCATATGGGTAAGGACAGCCCTGCATGACATCTGTAGAATGTGACTTCTTGAAACTAGTGACAGACTTTGAATACCAGATCACTACTGAGCACCAAATATGAATCTTTTTTAGCTTTGATGCCTGTATTAACTATTACCACCTACTAAACCTGAAAGGTGCATTTCTGAAAACATCCTAAATATGTTGAAATCCTTTGTAGTTTTCTGTGATGCCACTCAATGGCAAAGTTACTCTTCAGCTAATACAGGCTGTGTTAACAAGCTTTGATTTGTTAACACTGAAAAAGAATGGGATTTTTGCAGTTTATTAAACAAGTGAGTGGTTAAAATCACTGTCTTTCACACATATAAAGAGTGTATGTGTATGTGTTTTGCAAATCAGATCCTTTAAATGAAAAGTGCTATTTGCTGATGTGCAAAACCTTACAGCTCAAAAGCTGTTACTGTAAATTTGTCAAAATTCCAAGCTTTGCCAATGTCATGAAGGAATGTGAAAAGGAACCATTTTAATGTTCTGGTTACCTTTACCTTCTATGTGACAAGCTGTTTTCACTTATATGACATACAGGGAAACAGCACGATGAACAGATGTTTCATGAAGCAACTACAAATATAAACCAAATATATTTTCAAGCATATTCAATATTCATTTACTCTTCTTCTGACATTACTTTTTGGATGAAAAGAAGTAGTGAGAGAATATTATTTCTTATTTTTAAAACTGGCAATAATTATTTCACAATGTGTAGATTACTTGATTGAACATAAAGCCCTCAGTCAGCAGTCCAGTTCAGAGGATTGAAGGCAAAACAAGAGAGAAGGTTTTAGGAGTTAACTTGAGACTGTAAATCAGCAGGCTAAGGGAGACCAGAAGTGTCCAGGAGGTAAAGTGTGTGATCTTTAGAGCCAAGATAAAAGATACAGCAGATGGCTGAGTTTTGTTATGGTCTTGATTGGGGATGGCCATATCTTATCATCATAGAAGGCCATTAGAAGGCTCCTTATCTACCTTCCTTTGGCAAATTTGTGGCCCTTGTTACCATAATATCTGAGAACCCTATAATCTATATGTGTTTATCCTCATTTTACAATTGCAAAATGGAGACCGAGATCCTCACAGATATTTATGTGCTTAACTCCCATTGTAATCAGAGGCTAAGGACCAAATTTACAAAGATATTTAGGATCATAAAGATGCAGATAAGCACTGAGAGGTTTTTGAAAAGTGCCTAAGCAGTTCAGGTGCTTAAGGAAATCCCTATCTGCAGCCCTAGGCACCTATCTGCATCCTTATGTTCCTAAATATCTTTGAAAATCTACTCCTAAATGATTTGCCCAAGCTTATGCAGCAAGTCTGTGGTCCAGCAGAGAACTGATCCTGTGCTCTTGAGTTAAAGGTGAAAGCCTTAAATATTGGACCATCCTTCCTTTCAAAGATAATAAAAGAATGGAAAGGTGGATACATGTCCCTGAAAGATGGAATAGGGACAATGTGACCGTAGATTCTTTTGGATGTCTGATGTTCCATACATCATCATATGCACCTAAATCACACAGTAGGAAGTATGACTTAAGAGGTGCTGAACACAATTTTCCCAGGCATGTTACAATTATAGAAACATATCTGCTAGCGTCTCTTGATGCTGTTTTGTGTATTCTATATTCTATATGACTTTCTGAATGTATATCACTGTATTAAAGAGTGGAAAGAGGTCACAAAAGTATCTCTTTGCTATACATTTCACTCTTCTGTAGTAATAGTAACAATATTATGTAGTCCTTACATAGTACTTTTCGCCAGTAAGTCTCAAAGTGCTTTAGAAAGAGAAGGAAGCATCATTATCTATTATTATACATTCAAATTACAAATAGACAGCTTAAAAACATTTAGTTCCCATAGGGCATCAAATGGGTCAACATATTAGTTAGAGTTGACTGAAGAATATTTAGTTATTCCACTGAAAATATTTATGAAAATAGAAAAAAATGTTTCCATTGAAAACATACATGGAAATACTTGACTTTTAGTTGAAAAATCAAAAGCCAAAAAGTTTTGGTTTAAAACAGAACATTTTGATTGGGTAATGCCACCATGTACTTCATGGGAATTGTAGTTTGCATGACTCATGTCTCCATTCTTCTCCATGACTTGCACTCACTGAACAAACTACATCTTCTAGGAAGCACCACACTCTCCCCCATTGTTAAGCTATTGCAGTGAATCATGGGAGTCCCTGGCCATGTGTATACTGAGAGATGTAGCCTTGGTGAGGAATCTGTCCCAGAGGAGAATGGGGACAAAAGACACTGTGACAGCATATCCAAATCAAAGTATTGTTGGGTGGTTTGGTTTTCCAACAGAGGCAAACATTTCTGTGGAAAGCTGACACACTTCATGAAAGTTATTTTAATCAAAACCCTAGATTTTGACTGAAAAATAGTTTTCACAGAATTTTTCACCTGCCCTAGTTTCATTGGTAAGATTAAAAAACACCCATAGGCTTCAATAACAAATCTCTGCAGGGAAAAAAAGTTTTTTTTATTAAAGAGAAAACACAGAAAACAGTACTACTCCAATACCATCTTTCTCTTAAAGCAACAATGGTTGAATCATGATAATAGAAACAATGCCCACAGTACCGGAAAAAAATTCCAAACCTGGGTGACTAACATTGCACTCCTAAATCCACATTTTAAATAGAGTACAAGTAGCTGATTTTGCAAAAGTTAAAATCCACTGAAGTCAAGCTGAAAAGGCTCAGCAATTCTGAAATTCACTACTTCTAATTAGTCATCTACATATAGATTTAGAAGCTTAATTTTAGGCCCCCAAGTTGGAACTAAAGTGGGCAAGGGAGTGGTTACTTGAGTGATTTACAATTTACCTCTCCGTAGAGAACAATCTTGCTCTTGCAGGGGAAGGTAGTAGCCTAGATGATCTAATCATTTTTCCATGTCCAATTTCTGATTTTATAATTCTAAGTTTATCTTGCATCATAAACTCCTGTTGCAAACCCACAGTACCTGACTTCATTCCTCCTCTCAGTTTCTTTCTGTCCCTTGCTTTACCGCCCCAATATCCTATCTATACCTTGCTGTGTAATTCCACCTGTCAATATCCCCAGCACCTTCTTCTATCTTGTCCCCTGGTTTGTCCTTTATTCCCTTCCTTCTTACCCATTATTGGGCCTTACGCCATCTTCTCTTTTCATATCACTGTGGCCTGCCCTGCCCCTTCCACTTAATTTCCAATCCCTTGTGTACTATCAGCATCTCTAATGTTCCAACCTTTGCAATTTAGTCCCTGTTCCCTCATTTAGATATATCCAGAAGTATCAAAGATTTTCCCTTTAACATCATGTAAGTACCACATTAAAACTCTATTACTGGTAATGGAGTTAATGTAAAAGTGCAGATTACCTATAATTTATGACAAAGTAATTCTGTGTCTTAGGCACAGTAATGAATCACCATTTTAATTTAATTGTATTGGACACTCACCAAACTTCCAAAGTGACAGTGTGTGTCTTGCTTAAAAGAATTTTCAATCAGTGTAAAAGCCATGACCATTGGAGTCCTAACAATCCTATCCCAGAATAATTTCAGAACAACAGAGTTATTGTAGCAGCTGGTGTTTGGGATGTCTGGTGACCCAGAGGAGGACGGGGGTATGTCAGGTGATATCTTTGATTTATATCAGCCATTGAATCAGAGTCCTGTTCTTCTATAGCTACAGCAGTTAACTAGATTTTCATTCCAGAGTCATGAGTCTTCGAAGGGGTTAAGGAGTAAATTATCTAGTCACATTGATACCAATCTATGGTATACACATTTTAGCCCAAATTCATCCCTGGTATAAGTCTGTTTTTTTTTCCCTTCAAAACGATATACTGGGAAGAAGGTTAGACCAGGATTTTTAAATACAATGCATTATTCACAGATCAATCACATAGTCCTGAGAGATACTAAGTATATATTGAGGTGCTCAGTGGTCTCAACTCCCAGTGAGTTCAGTGTCAATTAAAGGTGCATAGCACCATGCATCTCACAGGATCCAGAACCTAAATTATCTGAAAATAGAGGAAATTATACAGTGACCTCATAGAAAAATGGAAAATCTGGAATTGGCCAGTAGAAGAGCCCTTGTGTAAGTATTTCCTTTGTAAAATAGCACCATAACCATTGACCAGACCTGTAGAAGTGCTCTGTGAAAGCTAGAAAGCTTATCTCTTTCACCAATAGAAGTTGGTACAATAAAAGGCATTACCCCACCCACCTTGTGTCTCTCATAACTAGGGTTACCAGATAGCAAATATGAAAAATTGGGACAGTGGATGGGGGTAATAGGAGCCTATATGAAAAAAGACCCAAAAATCGTGACTGTCCCTATAAAATCGGGACGTCTGGTCACCCTAATCATAGCAGACTGGTCAGACAAGACACCAATGTTTAAATGCAACAAATTTCTGCTGATGTCAGTTTGCTGCTTTGTTTCCCAAGCAAGATTTTGGATATTTTATGTCAGTGCTGGCTCAATAATTTTGTTCATCTAGATTTGAAAATACTCAGATGTGTTCTAAGACATGCAACTAATAAATCGGAGCATATGGACAATGTAACCACATGGAAGTAAAACCATCCCACCAATGCAATTTTTCTCTTTCATTCTCTTTTTCTGGATTCAATTCTAAGACCTTGTTAACTGAAGCCAGGCTATAAATTATTAATATTAGAATTAATAGAGATCTGTTGCCAAGGGAATAACAGAATAAAATGGTTTATATTGTGCTGATGTGCACTTAGAAGTTTCTCCCCACCCCCTCCATCTATTTTCTGTCTTTCTTTCTTTTTTTTTTTAGTTTCTTCTCCTATCCATGTATATGTCATCCAATCATTTGGGGGGAGGAGGAGGATCTGAACAACTTGGTTCTTTTCCTGATGGAAGTTGGAACTTGGTAATAAGTTCTCCTGAAAGTTTTATGTTTTCATAACTATTACACTCAATAAGTATGCATTATATGCTATTAGCCTTAGCTAGGTATTCTAATCTAACAGTTCTGCACCATGTTCACATTAATATGCAAATGGAATGAGAATACAAAATTAAATGGAAATGAAAGTTGGAAGTTAATTGACATTTTTGTCACAGGAGCTCAGAGAAACACTATTTATGGTTTAATGGCAAAAAGCTAATGTGTCATCCTAGGGAGGGCTACATCAATCTAAGCTAAGGCGACTTTACCGAGCTACAGTGCAAAGTGCTGTTTGTGCATGCAGGTTGCCAGCTCCCCCTATGCAGGTGGTCCCATCACTGTAAACCTACACTAAATTGCTGCCATCCATTATACACAGTAGTTGCCTGGATGGTTGCCTAGCACAGACTTACATAGGCCATCTATTCCTGTCAGAAATATGATATGTCACTGACAAAAGCTTAATTACACCATTAATTAATAGGACAATTTTCAAAATGCTTTGCAATGCAGCTTGACACTCATTAGTGCCATTTATGAATAATTTTGCCCAGGGTATAATACTCTACAAAGTGCAATTTAAAAGGGAATACATGCTTAAAACCTACCTATCTGTGAAACCAAAATAAATTCTTTGTTGAATTAGGTCAGGGCTTTTTCATAAAGGGTGGCTATCAACTGAATGCTTGTAAAGGTATTTCTTTTTTATATTAAAACATCTATGACATTGTGCAATGAACTTCATCATTTATTTTGGATTGAATTCATTTGGAAGTCAGGCAGTCACCCTGCCTTCGCTTATTGGATCCTTGGGCCCAATCCTTGGGCTCCATTCTCATTCAAGATGATGGGCATTGAAAGTGCTCTGCAAATCAGATTATTAATCACTTTCTGTCCATCTAGGGCTAAACTGTGGTTTTTCCCTTATGTGACTGCATAAAGTGTATGGAAATGAACAAGGAGCCTTCTCCCTTTCCATATGCCATGTAAAGGGACCCCAGATTTGAAAGCCTTCTGGTTGGGGGAGAATAAGGACGGCTACCAAATCTATCCACTTAGAACAACTGGCAGATAGGGATAGGTGTGTGGGAAAGGTATAGGCATGGCTCTGCACCCCTATGTGCTGGTCAGCTATGTTGGGGGGTATGCTGCATCCCCTAAAGGGGAAGGGGTGCCTAGTTGTCCTTCTGCCATTGCAGCCTGGAATGTCTCTGAGGCTTTCTGCTTTTGCAAGGCACAATGCCTTCTTGTGCTTTGCCTTGTCTGGGGCAGCCCCCTACCATTCCTTCTTGAAGACTCTGCTGTTACCAGTGTCCACATCTAGATCCTTATTCTGTATTTGCTCAGGTTGAGAAATGAATCCACCCACCCAACAAAGGCCCTGATTAGCATAGAATGCAGAATCCTCATACTTCAACACCACAGGCTGTGGGAACTATCATCCCAATGCTGTGCTCTTTTCTTTATTGGTTCCTCAGGGATTAGATAATCAAATTCAAAGTTTGCATCCTGCTATTTAAAGTCCCCCATAAGGCAAGTCCCAGTTCCCCAAGGAACTGCCTCTCTTATTTCCTGTGGACAACTTTTCTGATAGTTCATATCAGTTTATTGGCTATACTGAACCAAACTCAACTGCAAATATACAAAAATAAGCGGGTGAAGGTTGCCACACAAATCCCTACAATAAACAAAATATAGCAAACCCTATCTTAAGGGATCAGCAGAACTTAGCTGTGTAACAGAGATGGTCTACTAATAAAAGTGGAGATACATTTGGAGATACTTTGGGTCGGGGTGGCCCAATAAGAGAGGAAGTTGCCTGCTAAGGATGGATGTGTATTATATGGCTTAAGGGAAAGACTTTAAGTATGGGTGCCTAAAAATAGACTCAAACAAAGATTTTCAAAGGTGGCCTGTGACTTTTGTCAAGTCAATTTTTGGGTGCCCAGCATGAGACTTCTTAAAGGAGCTTGATTTTCAGAAATTTATGAGCATTCACCCTCAGAAAATCTGATCTCACAAAGGTGTCTTAAGTTTGGCACCCAAAGTCATTAGTCAGCCAAATCCTTATACTAATACATAAGGAACTAAAGTGACCTGACCTTGAAAAGCAGTGAGTAGCCAGCAGCTTTGATGGATTTCAATATGACTAGACCTGTGGTTCCAATCCAGGAGCACTTGCTTGGCTTTAAGCACATGAGTAGTCCATTGTTGTCAATATTAGCAATGCTCAGGGAAATGGTCAATAACAAAAAATGTAAAACGTAAACAGTTTCATAACTATCTTTCTCACTTATGAGAAGAAATATGAAAGAAATAATGACTCATCAGTGTAGGGAAATTGAAAAGCTAATTGGGGCTTTAATCAAGTTAGTTGAAATTTAAGATTTCCTCTGTGAGGAATTGAATATATTGTAAATGAGATTTTTTTTTTAAATCTAGTTGTTAAAATGAAATAGTTGCTTTCAACACTACATGAGCACTAATGTTCAAATACAGAGGAAAATACCATTCTAGTTATAATAATAACTTCCTTGGTATTCAAAGATAGAAGAATTTTTTCTTCGTGTCAAACATAAAGCTTTGTTGTACTTGACAGAAATGGTGAATGTGGCTACATACTGTTCTCTCTGTACCTCAGATGTCTTTTCTAACTTCATAAAAAACTAAAGGAGGTATTTATGTGCTAAGTGGTACCAAGAGCATATTTACAGGGAAAAAACACATTATTTTTCTCTCAAATTCCTGGCAGTGTTCTTGCTTCTGTTTGCTGTGGAATTCATTTGGGTGAGACTGTGTTACCATTTTCCAGTAATTCAACATAGCCAGCTATATATGCAATGACACATTATAAAAAAGGGGCCTCTGAGTGAGTGGTACTCTGGGGTGTATGCCGTTCTGCACTGGGGTGACTTGTTCAGAGTACAGGTTGCTTTATTGCATCAGTGCTCTATTTTAAAAAGCCCCCCTCCCAGACAGAATCTGTGTATCATGTTAATCAGCTCTCCAATTCTTATGCCCCATTTCCTCCCCTCCCCATAGAATATCAGGGTTGGAAGGGACCTCAGGAGGTCATCTAGTCCAACCCCCTGCTTAAAGCTGGACCAATCCCCAGACAGTGATAGGAAGATACTGTAGGGCTGTTGTTGGTGTCTCTTCCCGTTTAGTTTTGTTTTGCATCAAACCTAATCATACTTGTGTTGGTGGTTGCGTTACAACAATATTTGGAGATGGTTCCTGCTACTCATTCAGGGCAATGACGTCTACCTCTGAAATATTGTGGTGGAGAAGGGACTTACTGAATTTGCAAAAAAAAGCCTCTACCATTCCCAATCATTGATAATATATAAAGTCCCTATCTTTTGTAATTGTTGGAGAAGATGATCCATTCAAAGGTATTCTTGCTCTTGATCACTGGAGATTTTTAGCCTGAAGAGACCTGCATTTACCTCAGGCTTTATAGCCCTTAAATGTTTTCCCTTGGTTGGTTGATGAAGGATATCCCACACTTTCAGCATGATATTGGAGAGGATATGCGGATGGATGCTGATGATCTGGACCATAAAGTTTGAACCTTACAATCCAAATCCTTCTATTTACAGCCTATGTTTCACAATTCAGAAATCCCATGGCTCACCAGGATTCAGAGCCCTTCTGAATCTGAGCCCACCTACTGCTTACCATTGAGAAAATATTTAAGTTTTCATCCACAAAAGCTTTGAAAAATAATTCTCGAAGGCCTCTGCCACCATGCATTCACCTGGATCCGTTAATAACACTAGTGCAATCTTATAGGTAATAATTATGAGTTTTGTTAAGAATGGATATTGAGGAAGATGGTAATGAGTTTTTGGCACCTTTTGAGGAATGTATTCATATTATACACTGTTTACTGAACTGTTAAGCAGTATACTTTTAGAATATTTTCAAAATATATGTAGTATTTAAAAGCTGATGTTCAATGGCAGGTGCTTGTGTCACTCAAATTCGTATCAAAACTCTGGAAATGTGCCTGCATACCCCAGATGCTTCATTTCACATTTATTTCACAAAGTAACAAAACCTTATTTTGTTTTCATGTCTTGAATAACCTTTGCTCTGTTGTCAAACTGAGTTGATTCTGACTCTTCATACAACAGTTTCCAGAATCATGCTTTCTAATTATAGTGGTATTGATCCTCTTTTTCTTATTTGTATCATCACTAGTTGCAATGAATACATTTAAATTCCTGTATTGATGCAAATTTTCTAGGACAGTTTTGACAACAAATAATTTTTTTTTTCTGACACATCCTCTCTTTTCATGCCCTGATTCTTTTACTTGGCCCATTTTGTAATCTAGCCACTTATTTTTCACAATTTAGGGTTTGCAACTGCCATTGTATGCTTTTAAAAACTTACAGATTATGGCTTAAAAATTGCTGCTTTGCAGTTCTCATCTACATATCTAAGGAACCAGTTCTGCCACACATATGCACCATGAATAAGTAGTACTACTGTGAATAAGAGCTTTTAAGACCTGATCCTGTGAAATGCTGAGCCTTTTCAATTCCCTCCTTACTGTAGCTGTCCTATACCTATCTAAAACAGTTTAATACTTAGTACCTGGAAAATATATACCTTTTTACATTGATTTATGGAAAAGATATGATCCAGATTCACTGATACACTCCAGCAGTTTTGTACTGATCCAATCATGCAAAATTATTAAAAGCATGGTTTTGTTAGGTTTATAGCAGCTTTGTATCACCAAAGTAGGTCGAACATACTGGTGCATTTGGCCACTTGTTTTCAATTTGCCTGTACCTATGAAGTTACAAATATGTAAATAAAATTAATAGTTCAGATTCTGCCATACTTACCCACAGTAGTCAGTACCTTACTCCACAAGAAGTCCCACTGATTAACTTCAGTGAAATTGAACCCAGCTATCAACCTGACTCATTAAGAGTGGATGCATGCAATCAATGGGAAAACTCCTATGGGCTTCACTGGGTTTTGGATCAGAACCAGATCATGCCAGCACTGATTTTGCCCTGTCTTTTATTACATGGCCACATACTGGTTCTCAAATACACTACAGGAATTAATTAATATGTATTAATTATTATTAATATTAATACTATTTTTGTTATTGGTAGAGCTGGTTGTGCTGCCTGGAGTTAAGGTTGCCTGATACTATCTTTTATAAAACAATGGTTTTCAGCTGCTTATAGCATTGCCAAACTTAAAACATTTTGGCTTAAATTTTCCATGCTGTGTGTGTGTCAGTGCTTTTTTTTTTTTTTTTAAATTTCAGGTAAACAGGTTCAGTCATTTCTTAGAATGGTTTAGACAAGTTGTATGTCTCTGAAAAGTCTCAGTTTGCACAAACTCAGTAGAAACTTGTTAGACTTTGGCAACTAAATTCTCTAAAGATTCTGTCTACACTGGGCATGTTCCACCCAAGGGATGCAGAAGCTGAAAAGGACATTTCCTGCAATTGTTCCTCCTGGTAACTGTGGACATTGCCTCTTCTCTTCTCTCAATGCTCGGTGTTCCCCTGGTTATGCTCAGTCAGCAAGGGAAGCTATCAGGCTGTTTGCCCTGGGCACTAATACTGGGGAGCACCAAATCCCATTTTTTTTGCTTTTGCCTTTTGGGTATATGTCTATGTAAAGGGTTATTGGGGAACACTGAAAATATATTACACTATGGGGGAGAACAGACCTCGAGCTGGCCCTGCTAGGCAGTGGGGAAGAGGATGAGGAAGAAATTTGAGGATGAGGAAGCAATTTGACAGAGTGAAGAAGAGCTGGGTACATGCATATAAAAACGTGAGAGGGATGGTAGGGATATTGCCAGAGCCAGATGCTGAGAAGAGCAGGAGGGAAAGGGTTGGGTACATAAACATAGAGGTAGAGGGAGGAAAGAACTTTTGTCGGGGCTGGATGGGGAAGAGGAGCAGTAGCCAGAGTGGAAGGAACAGAAAGACTTTGAGGAACAGGTACTGAAGGGTCACTCCCCTATAGAACCTTATTCAGTGAATGAGTGTTCACTCAGTATTTCTTTTTACCCTCCTCAATCAATATCTCTCTCCTATCTCCTTTACCTCACACTCTGGATTAAATACAGAATTATTAGTTTCCAGTATTTCTGTGCTGCTCCATCCACAGTATATATATTAACAAATTTATCATGAACAGATATTAATTAACCCCTGTGAGTTTATGTGATATTTTCTTCAATTTACATCGGGGACAAAAAGATTAAGGCCAAATAGGTGTCCGTGATTTTTGGGTGGTCCATTTAAGATATTTAGGACCTGTTTTTTCCAAGTACTTAGCACTTTATATGTTCACAGCTCAGCTCCAATTAATATTAGCTGCAGTTGTGAGTGCTCAGTATTTCTGAAAATCTTACCTCAGTTGTCTCAAGTTAGGCACCTAGAAAATGAGGAATACACAGTTAGTGACCACTGTGAACATTTTTGTTTAAGTGACTTCACTTTCTTTAGACAGGAACTCTGTGGCAAAGGCAGGGATAGAATCCAATTGTCCAGGGATACATTCAACTGCCTTAACTGGGAGACCCTTCTTTCTCTTCCTGCAGTCCCCTGCCTCATTCATCCTGCCTTATTCACAACACACCTTCCAACTTCTGGCACAAAGGAGTCGGGGTCCTACAGACAGCAGCCACGTTCTCTATACAACCCATATTCATTTCCTCAGCACTATCCAACCCATACACTGAATGAGGCAGGGGCCCTCTGGAAAAATAGTATGTGATCATAGAATCAAAGAATATATCATAATGCAAAAACAACCTCAATTCTGCCATTTCCTAACTCTTGAGTTCTGGATTAGGCACCTGCAAGTTTTTTTAATGTAATTTATTATCCATATTGCAATACTTCCTAGTGGCCCCAGTCAGCAATCAGGACCCCATTGTGCTAGGCCAACTGTTGTCAAACTGTGGGTTGGGACCCCAAAATGGGTCAGGACCCCATTTTAATGGGGTCGCCAGGAGTGGTGTTATCCTTGCTGGGGCCAAAGCCCACGCCCCACTGCCTGGGACCAAAGCTGAAGCCCGAGCCCCAGCACCTGGGGTGGAAGCCAAAGCCCAAGAGCTTCAGCCCTGGGTGGCGGGGCTCAGGTTACAGGCCCCCTACCTGGGGCTAAAGCCCTGGGTATTTGGCTTTGCCCCTCTCCTGCCCAAGATGGTGGGGCTTGAGCTTCACCCCCCCCCCCATCCCAACCCACGGCAGCAGGGCTCAGGTAGGCTCAGGCTTCGGTCCCCTCCTTGTGGGGTCATGTAGTAATTTTTGTTGTCAGAAGGGGGTCATCGTGCACTGAAGTTTGAGCACTCCTGTGCTAGACAATGTGCACTCACTGACTCAGAGACCTAGATTTCGGCATTTATTTTTTTCAAACAAATAGCTCATTTGCTGAAAGATGCAGGGGCAGGTTGACCAAAATTAGTCATGAAGGGACAATTTTTGGCTAAAATGGTCATTAATTTTTTCGCTCATTTTCCATCTATCTCTAGATGGAACAATGTGGGGAAAACTCCACAAGGATTCTGGTCAATTTTCCTCCTTATCTGAGTTTTCCCAAGGGAGAGGGTGATCTGTCCCCCCAGGAAGTACACTGTATGTAGAATCACTGCCAATGAAAGAGTGAGCTCTTACAAAACCACCAAATGGAAAATTTTGGAAATCATTGCCCCTCTGCCATAGAATTGCAGTACTTTTATTACAATGCAGATTTGCTCATATGTTGTGTTAGAAGTCCACTGCTCATATCACATAGTCATCCTGTGTGTGCAGGGTCACAAATTAAGAACCTGATCCTCCGAGGTGAGGTGCTCAGTCTCTCCTATAAGGTGCTGTGCCACTTCAACTCCTAGCTTTTCCACAATCACCCCTCTGAGCATATCAGCCATCTCATACTTATATTTATAAAAAACAAAATCTAACAGCAGCTTTAGTCTTGTTTTCACTGGCAGAACTGGCTTGGAGAGATTTTTGTGTGTGTTGTTTATTTGTTTGCAGTCAATACCATGGAGATTGGCAACCTTAATATAGCCTACATATATAGGTTGGCTTAGGAGCTGGTCTCACTTCTGCTTAGTGGGAAAACGACTCTAAGGTAGTTTAATACTTGTTTTGGATTTGTTAACAGCTGTTTAACACAGGGTTGTTAGCTGCAATCACACTTGAAAATGATAGATGTTTAAAGTCAGCCCACTTCTGATGAGGGATGAGTTCATTTAGCACAGACACTTACATTGGCTTTTATTTTAAAATGTGAACCTAATAAGCAAAGTGGGAGACTGAGTTGGGCATATTTACAATTCTGTGGCTACATACAAATTATTAGGATGATATTTCATTATCATTGCTATTAAAATAATTGAGAAAATGAAGACTGCTCTAGATACAATTTTTTGACCTGCACGATGTGAAGAAGGAGGCAAGGCTTCAAGACTAAATACCAAGTTCACAAGATGATCTGATCAGTATTGTAACTAACAAAGTACTTGTTACATTCACAGCTTACAAATGTCATACTAAGTAGTATTTCATAGGAGCCTCTCATATTTTGGTCATTTATAATATGTTGTATATACAAGTACCTTTTTATTATTTTATTAAATTCAGTGTTCCTATGTAATCACTTATAAACAAGAGAACTATAATTGTTTTATGAAGCTACTATTATAAGTGCATATATTACAGAATTAATTAATTATAAATTAACAGCAACTTTTTTAGAACAAAACTGAAATTGTGTTAACTGGAGGTCTGAGCCCACAGACCCTTTGCAGACAAACACCTGTTGAATTCAATGGAAGCTTTGCTTGTGCTAGGACTACACATTTTAAACCTCTAGACAATTTTCATTTATGACATCTGCATGCCATACTCTTCAGCAAATGGCAGGATAAAGATACCAATAACGAGGTCCTGGAACATAGTCACTCTACAGCATAGGTGCTGACTCCAGGGGTGCTCTGGAGCTGGAGCATGCACAGAAAAAAAATAGTGGGTGCTCAGCACCCACCAGCCACAGCTGTTTGGCAGTGCCCCTGATCAGCTGATCGGGGGCACTGCCAAACTGCTGATCGGAGGCTGAGGCAGGAGTTTGGGGGAGGATGGAGAGCAGCAAGCAGTCACCCTGAGAAGGGGGCAGAGAGAGAGTGGGAAGAGGCAGAGTGAGGCAGGGCTTCGGGGGAGGTGGCGGAGCAGGGGTGGGAGGGGGAAGGAGGAAGTGGGGGGGCCTCATGGTGGCATGGGGGTGGAACATCCCCTGGAAAAGTAAAATTCAGTGCCTATGCTCTACAGGGATTGAAGCCATGGTTATCACATCAGTTATGCTGGACAGTTCATGTGTTGAAGATAAAAAAGATAAGAAAGACAAAGCAGTTGCTGTACAGCAAACTGAAAATGGGCAACCACATATGAGGCAGCCAGAAGAAATGCTTCAAGGGCACTCTGAAGCATAACTTGAAACAGGACAGCATTGATGTTGACAGATGGGAGTCATCAGCAACAGATAGATCACACTGGTGAGCAGTAGTAAACAACAGGGTTACCCAGTTCAAGATTAACCACAGTATGGATATTGAAGCACACAGGCTGAGTCGTAAACAGCGGAAGACTCAGCAGGCACAGACTGTAATCTCTTCCTCAGCAATAAGCTACCTAGACATTTCATGTGGAAAGAATGGCCACTTGTGCATAGGCCTTTTTAGCTGCATCTGTACTCACAAAATATAATAGCATATATATCAACAGCATCATCTTTGGTCAGTAAGGACAACAACAAGAAGTTCCAGTATCTCAGGAAAGATTTGGATTGGGTCGATTTCATGGTTAAGCCATTACTCTATTTATAGCTACCCATGCTGATTTATAAAAAGATTGTCTGAAAAAAAATTACTCAGAGCTGTGGGAAACATGAAAACTTGGCTCTATTAGCTTCTGGTTATTCTGGTGGTGATTACTGTGAATCGTGTGCATCATCTCGTAATTGTCCAAAAGAACTGACTTTGCTGACATAGTGTAAGTAGGCCAGCTGTTCTTTTCTGGAGGGAGAGGAGAATGGGGGGTGGGGTGTAAAATATAATATATGGCTAAATCCATTCAAGTGGCTGTGAAAGTCCCAAAAGAAAAATTTAAAGTCTGTCCATCAAGGAACCTGAGCTATAAATTCCTAAGTAATTAAAAAGAAAACAATTTTCTCTATAAAGTAATGCATTAAAATATTAGTAAGAATTCTGTTTTATGTTCCCAAATGACAATAATTTAGGAAATAAGAAATGCAGGCAATCATTTTGCTATTTAATAGAGAATGTGATGGGTAATGAAGCAAGATTACAATTAAATTCTAGCATGCTGTGTCCTACAGGAAAAATCACCTCTAATGTTTCCAACCTTTATCAACTGGCAGAACTACAGTTGTGAATCTCTTAAGCAGTTATCCATTTTGTCTGCATGGTATTGACCAATGTAGAAGTTGCAAGACACTACAATAATGAATAATCTAGATAATTTAAATATGTAACACTGTGCGGTATTTATAGATTTCAGAAATACTCTGGTTTATAGTTTTAAATGTTCAACAAAATTATGATCAAGATTTTCCAAACATTGATTGTGACATACCAGGGTACAATCCACACCAATGACTACCTGTATTACCCCTGCCATGTAACCTGGGGTGCCTTTTACAATGCCTTGCTGCTATAATCTGCAACCTGGACTGCTCACAAACAGCCTCCAGCATGTAAATCACTCCAGACTATGTCTGTGTGTGCTGCAGCCAGCCAGCCACACCTTGCATGTAGAAGTTGCAAGACACTACAATAATGCATCTTACCAGCCTTAAAGATTACCACCCAAACACATTCCTAGTCCCAGATTTCCCCACAGAAATTTATGGATAGCATGAATATATTAAACCCATTATTCCTTTAAGGGAATCATATGCACACAGCTTGTTACCCCATATGGAATTACCTTGACACTTCAACCTGAACACACTGGGTTAGATAAAACAATACAACTGGTTTATTAACTACAAAGAGAGAGATTCCAAGTGAGTACAAATAATGAGGCATACAAGTAAAAATGGTCACAAGAAAAAATAAAGATAAAACATTTATTGGTGCCTAAGCTAACAAACTGTATCAGATTCAAAGCAAAATTTTCTCACCACATGCTTTCAACAGTCTTAGGTATGTTTACACTGCAATTAGACGCCAGCAGCTTCCCAGTCTACACTGCAATTAGACACCCACAATTGGCCCATGCTAGCTGACTCAGGCTTGCAGGGCTTGGGCTGTTTATTGCAGTGTAGGTGTTCCAACTCGGGCATCAGCCCGAGCTCTGGGATCTTCCCACCTCACAGGGTCCTGGAGCCCAGGCTGTAGCCCAAGCCCAGACATCAATATTGAAATTAAACAGTCCCACAGGCCGAGCCCTGCAAGCCCAAGTCAGCTAGCATGGGCCAATTGCGGGTGTCTAATTGCTGTGTAGATACCCTTACTGGCTAAACTCTTTAGGTCAGGACCTCTCCCCCAGCGTCTAACAGCTGCTTCCTTTGTCTTTTCAGGTGCAATGAATGCAATGGTCTCCTGGCTGGCCAGAGGAAATGGAAGAAATCCCACTCCTGACTTCTTGCTGTCAGTCCACTTGGGCCACTGGAAGCTGCAGGTGACTGTGCCTGCAGATGGTCAATGTAAACACGGCCCACCAGCAGATTAGCCTGATTGGCCATGTGTGGCCTGCGGGCCACAGGTTGCCCACCACTGATCTAGAGTGACATTGATAGAACAAAGCGATAGAACTGCCTAAACCACTTGAAAGCTGGATGATCCTAAATCAATACAGGAGTGTAGATAACAACAGAGAGGAACTGCTGAAATGAAAGGGCTACTTAAACTTTCTATTAATTCACAATAGTTATCTAAACAATTCCATATTTACAAATTAAATTAATATCAATATGTTTTTGTGTTCTTGGGGAGATGGCTGTTGACTAAACCCAGTCAGACAAAAATAATATGTAGACATGGAAATACACACAAACAGGAAACAAATGTGATTTTTTTGGCAGCTGGGTTCTGCATCTGCACAAACCCAGAAAACTGAACATGTTGCTTATTACCTCACCAAAAAATTAGTTTGCTCAAATGTATTCTCACATCCATTGTAATATCATTGTTCATTCCATAGAAAGTACAATTAATCAAAATTATATTTTTATAACAACGTTCTCTTTCCAAAACTAAATGTCAATGCAATTGAATTTGTAACCTTTTCGCTTTATTCCATAGAGAATTGTACTGTATCATTACAGCATTGTAAAATTATTGTTGCTTATGTTAATGTACATTTTGTCTTAATGTTCATTAATTGTGCTCTGCACTCAAGCCAGTGGTTATATTCTATCCTGTATTTTATAAAACCTACATCATAGGATCAAGGAAGCTAGAGATGGAAAAGACACATTGGATCATCTCGTGCATCATCCCACTAAGGGAATATTTTTCTCTACAGTGTATTTTCTGTTGTGTCCACCATATATTTTTAAATATCCCAGTTGTGGGGGATTCCATCTCTTTTCATGTGAGTTTATTCCACTGTTTACTAAATATCATTGCCAGGAAGCTTTTCCTGCTAATCAGACTACATTTTTCCCCTCTCAATTTCTGTTACTCGACTTAGATAGACCCACTGGTACAGCATTATCCTAAGTAATCCTTCCCCATCCTGGATGTTTGCATCCTTGACATATTAGTATGGTCATATCTCCCTTCCTCTCACCCCGTCCCATGTGATATTTAAGATGAGAAATGGATATCTGTCATCTTCAAATGGCATTATGATTCTCTGCCCTCCAACCTTGGTTTGAAAGAGCCCACAAATCTGGTCTTTAGGGCACATTGTATAGCTCAGTAATTTTCAGTCTTTTCACAAGGTGAAAACAGCAGTGGTCTGGTTTGGTACTTTTGATCAGGGGGTTTGAATTGTTTTGTTTTTTCCCTTACTAAATGTTCTTTATTTAGGTTCTTCGATGTCTTAGTCACTCAATGGCTGAGCACTTCATATATGTCAATGATTTTATTTTCACATTCCTGTGAAAATAATTATTTCCGCCTTTTACAGAGGAGGAAACGAGATACAAATAAATGTTTGTGATAATGCAGAGAAGCTCTTAAGTACATGGACTAAAATAAGTCACTCGCTTAAATTAAATATTCAGCATCAGAAGTAAGTATTACACAATTGAGCCCTACATTTTCATACCCCACTATCTTTATGCATTGATGTTATGTGAAGAACTCCTAAACATTTCTTTGGACAATCATTTATCTTAACTGAAATATGACTAGATACAAATGCAGACAATTCAGGTTTAATGGTGACTTTTAGCTGTTTTCTCCAGGCTCTACATTAACAACCTGAATGTACTGGTAGATATAACCTCAAATAATCCAGCTGGTTCAAATGATTCTCATTTTATTTCCCTGCATTTAATATTATGAACTACAATGCAGTGGTGTTATTTTACTCATTTTCCAAGGAAGCACTTGGATCATTTAATGTAATTTTATGTTTTATGTGCATTGAGGTATTATGAACCACTAAAAGCTGAAGTAACTGGCTGTCTTATTATAGCACAAAACAATAGCATGGCCTCACAATTATAGGAAAGCACTCTTGTTAACGGCCTCTCTCCAACAGTACATATAAACAACAATGACAAACAGCAGTACTTACCTTATTAATACTTCACTGCTAATCCATCAGCTTTAACTAAGTCTCCGGTGACCTAAAACTCTCAAGATTTCAGCAAGGCTCCTGCCTTAACTTTCACGCTTCAACAATTTTATTATGTTAGCTTTCTTTCTACATATATAATGCACAGATAAACTGATCCATTGGGGAGCTGCCTTGTCTTCCGTATTCAGAAGATTAAATTAAGTCTTAGTCTTGAGCAAAATGAAAAAGGAAGTAACAACAGTAAATATGTATACAATAGGAAGGAAACAATATTGTGCATCACAAGCAAAAGAACCAAATGTGGTCTCAGTATTAGATAACTTCCTCTAAACTTAAATGATATTGATGAATCTTTTATGAAGGGCACAAATGTCTTCCAGTTTGGAAATCAAATTCAATTTAATTCCTTAGTTAGCTGCTTGGGGGGAGAAACACTTGCTGTTTTTTTCAGTAATTCAACTTAGTATCAGTTTTGAACTGAGCAAGAATGGAACTGTATTCACTATGCAGTTGTAAGTGAACAGGTCTCACCTCAGCACTCTCAGGGGGCTTCCACTGAAATCAGTGGGACCTGTGTGTGGGCAAGCAAGGCTAAACCTGGGAACCTACACATATCCCAGAAAATAGGCTTGGGAGAGGTTCATGGGACTCCAACAGGCAGGAATCCTCAACTCCAAGCTTGGATGGAGCTGCTAAATCCCAGGTAAATTGCTTCAACTCTCTTTATCAGATTCTGATCTTAATTACATGACCTCCAACCCTGCTGAAGTCAGTGTGATAGCAGGAGGTCTAAGTCAGGGCTCTCTGCCAAATGAAGTCAGTAGAAGGATATGGTGCACCTCATCTTTGAAAATCAGGCCACTTATTTAGATGCCCAAACATGAATTTAGGATCTTAATGATAGTCACTAACTGTTGACCATCAAGGCCACAGTATTCATAGTATATATTATTAAATATTATGCCAGAACATATATCAGATGTCTAATCCAATCTTGGCTGCTGTGAGAACTTTGAATAGAAGTTATTGCATTTATAGTCTCAGACATAATGTTGAATACACTGAATTTCCTTGAAGTAAAAATAAAGAGGAGGTAAAACATTTTGAGGCCTCTTTCTCTGTAGATAAGCCTAAAGTGCACCATTAATATTTTCCTTTCCCTCCTGCACTTCTCTTTTTCAGGGCAGTTTCACAATGGTTCTACTATATACGTCTCCTAGCAGTGATTTCCATGTACAGGCAGGGTACTACAGGGTGTAACTCCAAATACTGCTTCACATGAATATGAAGTTGTAGGAAAATAATTGGATTGCACTATTATTTGAGAGATAATGTGATTATGTAAAGATGGTATTTTAGTGCATACACTCAAGAGGACAGAGTCATTCAGGATTAATATTGGCATTTCCTAACACTTTGGTGCTTGGCTGTGCAAACTTAGCATTGAATCAACTTAAGTTTTGCCATTTAATATCACATTTATAGTTTCTTTTTGCAATGAATAGTCTATAGTGACAAAAAAAAAGCGCCTTTTGTAACCTTCAGGAAAAATATTCATTTTATGTCAATGTTTTCAAGGTTAAGTACATAAAAAGGAGCTGAATAGCCTTAATAGCATAATTCTGTTTTTAAATTCATGATTACAATCTCAAGCTGAAGTGTCATGCTCTTGTAGTCAAAACATTGTGCAAAGTGGTGGATTTTTTTTTAATTTCCCATACTGATATCCTTTCTTCACTTTGTAATAAAAAGTAGTTTGAACATGTAATCATCCATTATAAAAACTGTAACAATTGTAATCTATACCCTGCAGAAAGACAAAAGAAAAAGATTACATTTATCATTCACCCAAGGTTGTCACCTATATTAAAATAAAAAAAATGGAAAATGAGGGACCCAACTGCAGATGGCTGTTGTACTTATGGAGGTGAGGCTATCCAATCAATTGCTTTTTGTTTCATGCTTCTGTAGTTGTACTGTCATTTCTTTACACCTATTCTATAGTATAATTCTGTGGCTTATGTGTGTGGAGGAGGATGTTCAGAAATTCATCAATAGAAGAATCCAAGATAATACATTGTAAAAGGAATATGTACCTACATAAATATATACTCTATTTCAATACTGGACAGTAGGTTAGCCCACAGGCTTCTTTCTTGTTGTCTCTTGTATACAGTTAACTGTTCCAAATCTAATGGCCAATTATTTATTAGAACACGAGGCTCCCTGTTGTAAATGCATAAATATTTGCTCTGGTATATCTATGCTGATGGGTCCTTCAGCTTTGTACAATCAGAAAAATTATAGATGATGTCAAGATAAGGTATTATTTGTACTTCATTAAGCCAATTTTCTTGCCACTGTGGGATAGTTTCAACAATATATTTTAAGCATAAGAATTAGCACACCAAATCACAGTCGTGTTCCATCTAGTCTAGACTCATTTTTCTGACAGCAACTAGTGCCTGATGCTTAAGGGGAAGATATAATACATCTCATATTCCATAATTAAGGAATATGCCACCTAAAGAGGAAGGTTACTCTTTACCATCATCAGCTAGTGTTTATGCCCTGAAGCATAAAGGTTCATATACTGTAGTTAAAATCAAAACAACAACAAAAAAACAAGACTATCTAATGTTATTCTAATATTCTCATTATTCAGATCCATACCTTGTGGTCAGGAGTTCCAAAGGTTAATTATGCAGTGTGTAATGATAATTTATCTTTTATCAGTTTTAAATGTAATCTACTTGAATGTCTCATTGCTGTTGTGTCAGTATTACAGATCTGTAGTTTCTGAATTCTTCCTTTCTAACCTTCTTTTTCTTCACATGCCATTGTTACATTCCAATTGGATGCTGTAGCAACTCTCTCTCCTCCCATATTAGGGCACAACTGTGGCTTTTAAACAATAGCCTCTGCTGAAGACCAGTATTCCTCCTGTGGAGTGGATTCTGTGGCTCTGCCAGGTGTTACTTTTTTAATAGCATGTCCTACCTCACTATGACTGTTGCGGTGGATGTGGGTCTGTGGCCTATCATCTTCCCATCCCTAGATAGCTACTGATGATTTTAGCAAAGAACTGTGCCTTTACTCCTCCAATGGATTGTGTCTAGCCCCTGAATGGAGGGTGTGGTTGGGGATGTGCTAATTAAAAATGCTTCCCTCTTCCCCACCCATGCAAAGCAAAGCGCAATCCAGTCCTTAGTATTACTAAAGGTTTTTATCTTGGAGATGTAGCTGTTGGTTCTCTGTTTCTGCATTGTGATTTTCTGTCTTGCCAAATAAGTGTTGATCAGTGTGAATCTGGTTTTCTATTAACCTCTCCTTAAAAATGAATAGCATCTTGGGAGAAGGCACCTGCAATGTTCACACTTCTCACACATTCTTCACATCATTTGTTCCCCTGCTGCTTAGCAAAGCTATTAAATATATTTTAGATGCTGCTGGCAGTCAAGAACATTAAGAATTAAGAACAAATTCAATCCATCTTGCTTTTAGACAGGAATCCATATCATCTGGGGCCTTCTACTCTGTTACTAATTGGCACACTGATGGATGCACTTGATAAGAAATCATCTGTTACTGAATTGCATGAAGTTGGCTTGACAGAATATGGAGCTAAAATCACTGTCTATCAATACTCTACATGAAACTTCCTGCACTGATTTCAGAGTCCTGTAAATAAACCATATAATAGTACATTCATGGAATCATAGAATATCAGGGTTGGAAGGAACCTCAGGAGGTCATCTAGTCCAATCCTCTGCTCAAAGCAGGACCAATTCCCAACTAAATCAGCCCAGCCAGGGCTTTGTCAAGCCTGACCTTAAAAACCTCTAAGGAAGAAGATTCTACCACCTCCCTAGGTAACCCATTCCAGTGCTTCACCACCCTCCTAGTCAAAAAGTTTTTCCTAATATCCAACCTAAACCTCCCCCACTGCAACTTGAGACCATTACTCCTTGTTCTGTCATCTGGTACCACTGAGAACAGTCTAGATCCATCCTCTTTGGAACCCCCTTTCAGGTAGTTGAAAGCAGCTATCAAATCCCCCCTCATTCTTCTCTTCTGCAGACAAAATAATCCCAGTTCCCAAAGCCTCTCCTCATAAGTCATGTGCTCCAGCTCCCTAATCATTTTTGTTTCCCTTTGCTGGACTCTTTCCAATTTTTCCACTTCCTTCTTGTATTGTGGAGCCCCAAACTGGACACAGTACTCCAGATGAGGCCTCAACAATGCCAAATAGAGGGGAATGATCACGTCCCTCAATCTGCTGGCAATCCTCCTACCTATACAGCCCAAAATGCCGTTAGCCTTCTTGGCAACAAGGGCACACTGTTGACTCATATCCAGCTTCTCATACACTGTAACCCTTAGGTCCTTTTCTGCAGAACTGCTGCCTAGCCACTCGGTCCCTAGTCTTGTAGCAGTGCATGGGATTCTTTCATCCTAAGTGCATGACTCTGCACTTGTCCTTGTTAAATTTCATCAGATTTATTTTGGCCCAATCCTCTAATTTGTCTAGGTCCCTCTGCATCCTATCCCTACCCTCCAGCATATCTACCATTCCTCCCAGTTTAGTGTCATCTGAAACTTGCTGAGGGTGCAATCCATGCCATACTTCCGATCATTAATGAAGATATTGAACAAAACCGGCCACAGGACCTACCATTGGGGCACTCCACTTGATACTGGCTGCCAACTAGACATGGAGCCATTGATCACTATCGGTTGAGCCCAATGATCTAGCCAGCTTTCTAGCCACATTATAGTTCATTTATCCAGCCCATACTTCTTTAACTTGTTGGAAAGAATACCATGGAAGACCGTATCAAAAGCTTTGCTAAAGTCAAGGAATAACACGTCCACTGCTTTCTCCTCAACCACAGAGTACATTGTGAGTACTGCAGTCAAAAATGTATTGCAGCTGTTGAAAACTGCATTTTTTTCTGGCAATATTTGATTTTTCTTTTTCATTATTTTCACAGATATGCTAAGCAATACTTGACTTCCAAGCACAGATAGAGAAGGCATTGCAGCTTGGCGACAGAGGACTTCATTTCAATGGGGAATCATTCCTCTGAGGTCCTCCTAGTTTTCTGATGTTCCCCAGCATCTCTCAAAAACAAATTCTGGTGGTTTAACTCCTCTGCCTGTGTTTTTAAGCAATATTTTTAAACTGTGTGGTTTTGCACCCAGCCCATTGTCTTTGACCCCAAGGATCTCAAAGCAGGGTCTGTGAATCCCCAGGTGACTGACACCTCCTTTCTCTCACCCAGCATTTCACTACAGACTGCAAAGAGTAACAAAAGTATCTCTCAAAACTGGATGACTGGGCAACAAAATGGCAGATGAAATTCATGTTGCTAAATGCAAAGTAATGCACATTGGAAAACATATTTCCCAACTATACAAATAAAATGAAGGGGTCTAAATTAGCTGCTACCACTCAAGAAAGAGCTCTTGGAGTCATTGTGGAAAGTTCTCTGAAAACATCTGATCAATGTTTAGCTGCAGTTAGAAAAGCTAACCGAATGACAGGAACCATTAGGTAAGGGATAGGTAATAAGACAGAAAATATTATATTGCCTCTTTATGAGTCCATGGTATGCCCACATCTTGAATACTGCATTCAGATGTGGTAGCCCCATCTGAAAAAAGATATATTGGAATTGGAAAAGGTTCAGAAAAGGGCAACAAAAATTATTGACACAGCTTGGTGAATTCCAATTTGATGCTGCATTGGCCCCTGCCTTTTCACCTGACTCCTGATCCCTGCTTTCCTAACTTATTCCTGCTTCTTGCCTTACTGTCCTACTGCTCCAGTTTTTTTGGGGAGGCTGTTTCTGCGGTTGCTGCAGCTCAGCTCACCTCCCCCTCTGCCACATTGTTTCCACTCTGGCAGCAGAAGCCTTTCTCTGTTGCCCTTATCTCCAAATTGTGGTGAGTCCTCCCCTCCATTTTGTTTCTTTTGTTTTTTTGATGGTGTCCTTTCCCTTCTTGTAGCGGGATGCTCTGTTTGTTTGGGTGTTGGCGTTGTTTTTGTCCCAACTCTCATTAATTTGCTCCTGCTCTTCCTCTTCCTCTCAGTTGGGCAGATCCCTTGTGATTCCTTTCTCCCCCAACACTCTTTCAGCCTTGTCAGCCTCTGCCCAAGGAGTCCACTGCCATTTTCCCCTCACTGTTTTGTGCTCCTGCTTTCTCACTTTTGTTTGTTTGTTTGTTTATTTATTTATTTATTAGTTTTGTCCCTGTGTTCCTTTTCCTCAAAAGTGCAACCAAGGGGGGTGGACACCTAATCAATTCCCATTGTTTTTGTTTGGTGTTTTCTTTTATCCCTTTTTTTTTGGTTCCTGCTGCTAATGGGAGTGTGAGTGTTCCCCCTCTCCATTTTTCAGTTGCTGCCATGGCAGGTTCCCCTACTTCATGAGGCTTCTTGCTTTGCCCCAGCTGGTGGTGGAGCTGGGGAGGGAAAGAAGGGTACAGGAAGTTCCTCAGCCAGTGTTTTTGCCTCACCTCTGCATACTTCCCTCCATAGGGCTTCACCATTAGTTATCACATTTCAGGGCAAAGTCAAAGGCCCTGACAAGAAGAAGGCTGCTGGGAGTATCTTCATCTTTCTTTAATGTGGTAGGCCTTCAACCAGCCCTGGGGTCCCTACTACCCAGGGAACACAGGCATATGCTGTAGCTAATTTAACATCTACAAAATCACCATCTGTCGCAACCTCCACTAATTTCACCCATTACATCTGGGGCTTCTGCCCCAGCCTCAAAAGGAGTCACAGTGTTTGTTGCCTCCTAGTGGCCACCTTTCTCCACAAGGAAATATATGTGTGGGCATTGAAGAAGGGGGGCTTGGCCTTTGTGGCAGCCTCTACTACAGGGGTCGGCAACCTCTGGCACGCGGCTCGCCAGGGTAAGCACCAATTGCCGACCCCTGCTCTACAGTGTATGGCAAGATGGTCTTCTTTCTTGCCACAGAGGCCACCGTGCAGGACATGTTTGAGAGGGGGTTTCAGTGTGTGTGGGGGGAGTGTCTTTGTCCCTCTTGATCTTCTGGAGGGCCTGGGGATCAGGGTGGTACTTAGCTTTGTGTAGCCTTTTCTCCCCAGTATGGCCATTGTCCCCTCCCAGCCCACTCTGGGAGACTGATTGTCCCCATAATCACTCTCGCCTTAAGGTGTAAGGACCTGAGCTTTCAACACATGCAATATTTCCACCTCCAAGTTAATATCCAGCTGGGGGCAGAACACATTAGGCATAATCGTCGTTCATGGTGCTATTCCAGGGGACCTTTATATAGGGTCCACTACTCATGGAGGGATGCAAGGCACTTCTTGTGCCAGGAATGAGGCCACATGCCTATGGCTTGGCATGAGGAGAAGCCAGGGATGGGATGTGCTGGCCGCGGCTTCCCAGCACCCCCATTGGCCTGGGACTGCAAACAGCAGCCAGTGGAGCCGTGGTCGGCCGAATCTGCTGACGCGGCAGGTAAAAAAAAAACTGGCCCGGCCCAGCAGGGTGCTTAACCTGGCGAGCCGCATGCCAGAGGTTGCCGAGTCCTGGTGTAACCACTGGAAGGGCTGCTGGCTGGACTAAGCTAATCCCCAGAAGAATCAGGAGGTGGCACTGTCTACTCTTTAGTAGAGCAACCTCATTGCAGTCCAATAAAATATATTAACTCACCCATCCTGTCTCTCTAATTAGTTAAATATGCTTATTAACTTATGCCACAGAGGAGGCAACAACTAAATAAAAAAACGTTATAGAGACAAAAGAGCATCAGGGCCTGTATCTTACACAATGCCAGCGGCACACTTTGATGCAGTAGGGCAAATCTCCATATAGTGTATTAACTGCTTAGTGATACAATCAGTGTCACCAGCCTGAGTTAGAAAAAGACGTACTGATTCACTATGCACAGAGTATAAAAATGACTTCTATTGCCTCTGTTTGACACATACAGAGTAATAGTTGTGAACACCATCTAAGGCTGCAGAAAATATGACTATGGCTATCTCATTTGAGCAACAGTGTGTGAGCATGCAAGTACAGGCAATCATGCAGGAAACTTTGTTTAGATGGGAACTAGTCAGTGCAGCAACCATTTACTTCTTGACACCAGACTTCAGATCCTGATATGGTCATAAGTGGGGGGAGTTGGTAGCCTTAATGTGGTTCCTTTTGGCTCACATAAAACCATCACATATCTTGCCACAGTTCATTATGCCTGTCAGACTTTACTGTAGAGAGACCCAATGAGTGAAAAAGCCAGGGTATTGGTGGTTAATGCTCAGGTCTGCTGGCAACACGTGTTTAAATTATTGGACAATCTGCCTATACAGTGCATGCCGCAAGCCAGTGTTTAGTCCCTCTTTTTTCATGAACAGCAAATATAAGTATAATACTATTTTTTTATAAATGTTGATAAAAGATCAGCATCCACATACATTTACAAATGCTAAAATTAAGCCTAATATAAATAAGTTGTTTGCTAGATATTATGAACCTAAAGTAAATCTGTAATTATTTCCACCTAATATGAACTGGTATGGAAGTTGCAGTGGGGAATAGCTTATCTGAAAGAACCCAAGACCCGATCTTTCCTGAATGAGATAAGAAAGTGCTATCCTCATCCCCGTGGAAGTAGGGTTTTTTTTATTTCTGTACAGTATATTGATCCTACTGCAATTGTATATGAGGGTTGGCAATTATTTTATATCTCAGAGATCCACCTGTTCTTGTTAGATTTACTCTTTTATGTTTCAAGTTTGGATTTTTTTTGTTAATTCTTATTCATTTACATATATTTATTGCACTCATGGTATGTTATATATTAAATCTATAGTCCATTCCTAGAAAATATAGAGCTGGAGGGAGTGATGCAACATAGACTGGTTGCAAATCAGGAAAACGAGCAAACAGGACAAGATTATTTATTACAGTATGTGGTATCCTAGGAATAAAAGTTTAGAGTTGGCATTTCAAAATGAGGACATACTTTAAAGTAAGTCAGAACCATAGACAACACGTTTTCTCCTTTGTAGTGCATAGTTCGACAAAAATTGTTTTGTTTCCACCGCCATGAGTCTAATACTATAATATAGCCTCTGCTTGTGAGTGCAGGGACAGCTAATGAACAGGAGGCACATATCTAGGCCAGTATAAATACAAAGATGACAGACTCAGTAGAAGACTCCATTATAAAGTTAGTAGATTTTTAGAAGTAGTTTTTCTGTAAGAAATACTTAATTGGAAATTAATTCTTGCAGTGCTATTTATTAGAAAATTATTTCTAGTCAACCTTTGGGTAAAGTTAATACATTTCTGAAAGACCACATAAGGGTCTATGAATACATTATGTTTTAATTGTCTTGCACTTCAGAATATAATGTAAAGTTAAAATGGTTAAATATGCATTTGGGCAAAATATTCATTATCCATATCAGGGATTCTTTAGTGCACTAATAACAATAATAGTTATTAAAAGCATATTGCCTATGATGAATATATATGTAATGAAAGCAATGTGTGATGAGTTGCTCAACACAAGTTCTGCACGTAAATTCCATCCCATGAATATTTTCAAGAGTTTAAAAGCTTTTCCTGCTTCAAATCAGGACAAAAAGTTGAAATCTCTAAAATATTCAAAAGCAAAAAACTGCTTTGTAGGGCCAATTTTGGAACACTTCATTTTGATTTTGACCTAAAAAAAAATCAGTAAAATTAGCTTACACTGCAAACAAAAAGTCACTTTGAATCAGAAAACAGGAATTTTTCATCCTGAAGATATTGAAATGAGTTTTGAAATTGTTAACATTTCTTTTGAGTCAGGAAATTTGAACACAACCTTGTTTTACAAACAGTTTTAGTTTCATTGAAGTGGCATTTTTTTGACCGGGGGAAAAAAGATACATTTGAAAATTCTCAATCACCTCTACTCGACATGTTGAAAGATTAAGTCCATAACGTATGGAAAGTTCTGATTATATATACTAGTACAGGGGTGGGCAAACTTTTTGGCCCAAGGGCTACATTGGGGTTGCAAAACTGTATGGAAGGCCGGGTAGGGAAGGCTGTGCCTCCCCAAACAGCCTGCCCCCCACCCTCTATCCGTCCCCTCTCACTTCCTGCCCCCTGACTGCCTCCCTTAGAACCCATGACCCATCCAACCACCTCTGCTCCTTGTCCTCTAACTGTCCCCTCCTGGGACCCCCCACCCCAACCACCCCCCGGAATCCTCCCAACTGCCCCCCAACTGCCCCCACAACCCCCCTATCCCACCCTCCTCTTCCAAATCCCCTGACTGCCATGACACCTGTCCACACCCCGCCTCTTGACAGGCCCCCCAGGACCCCATGCCTATCCATACCCCCCTGTTCCCCATCTCCTGACCCCTATCCACACCCCCATCCCCTGACAGGCCCCCCAGGACTCCCATGCTTATTCAACTCCCCTGTTTCCCATCCCTTGACCACCCCCCCAACCTCTACCCCCTCCAACCGCCCCCTCCTCCCTGTCCCCTGACTGCCCTCTGGGACCCCCCCACCCCTTATGCAACCCCTTGGCCCCAGCCCCCTTACCATGCCACTCAGAGCAGCATGTCTGGCAGCCATGCCGCCCGGCTGGAGCTAGACATGCTGCTGCTCTGCTCCTCAGAGCACTGCCCGCACAGTGGTGTGGCTGCGGGGGAGGGGGCACAGCAGGGGAGGGGCTGGGGGCTAGCCTCCCTGGCCTGAAGCTCAAGGGCCAGGCAGTATGGTTCTGTGGGCCTGATATGGTCCGTGGCCATAGTTTGCCCACCTCTCTACTAGTTTTATCTAAAGCAGATTTGATAGCTTAAATGTTTGCACACATGTACAAACATTTACTGATGAAGTTAATGTGGGAAATATCCCATGCATTTTATTTTTATGTATGACTCACTGGGGGCAAAGAAGATAGAGCAAAATTAATGTATTATTAGCACAGTTCTTAACTAAGCACTACCAGCCAGATTTAATTGCTATCATATATTTTAACATTTTCCCTACAACATTCATGGGGCAAATCCTCATACCTATGTGGAGTACAAACAACTCAGCTATGCACAGTGGTGTTATGCAGGGACTAGAGAATATAGATACTTCCCTCTGGCTTTCTGAATTAGAACTGATTAAAAACTCATCTTATTTATATTTATGTGTCTAAAGATAGAGCTGAACTAAAAATTTCAAAACCACCAAGTCCCATTTTCAGAAGTGACTTTGGCATTAAGGAGTTCCTAAGGTGCTTTGGACAATTTTAATTCAGTCAAAAAATCAGATATTTTTTAAGGCTAGAAGGGACCATTGTAGTCATTGTATTTGATCTCTTGCCTAGCACAGATTACTAAATTTGTAAGAAAGTTAGGGTATAAGCAACTGCTTAATTGATCACATATGCCACCTTTCTCAAGGTACTTCTAACTTTGATTGCTTAACTAAAGAAAAGACTCAAGAGTTAAATTTAATTTTATAGAGTTTTATTAAACTATCCTTAACAACAATAACAAATAGTATAGGATATAAGAAGGCAAACATGGTATTGGACTACTTTGGTTATGTGTATTAGAAAACTGATTAATATACCCATTCAAGTTTTCAGAATCCAATCACACAACCACAATAGAAAATAACACACTCAATCACAAATTTGGGGAGGTGACTTTGTTTACATTTTTGACTAAGAGTCCCTCAGACTAGAGCCTCACTTGTGCCAAGTGGTTATCAACACCATCTTTGCTAAGACAAAGGAAAAACAATCCAAACTAGATCACAAGACAATTTGGTCAACTATATGTTCATTTTCCAAGGTCTTCTTCCCAATTGATCTGTAGTAGTTAACTCTTTTAACCCTATTTCCTAATTAATTATATTAGCCCCTAGGTCTGATTAATACTCCTGCATTTATGACAGGCTTTATAGACTGCAGTTCAAGAACGTGGTCTCGTTTTATGTACATATACACCTAGGTCCTAGAACATAAAAGGTGATATGAAGCCTTTAACATTCACATGTTCTACAATCTTAGTTAACAATAGTAGCTTATTCAGTTTCAAAGCTACTTAATAACCATCTTGATTGGAACCTGTTATAATACAAGAACAAATACTGTAACTCTGTGACAATCTTAAAACACATATTCAAGCATGCACTCTTCCTTACTAATTGTCACCCAAGAGAAATTCTGTATTAGTTATCAGCAGATTTTTGCTCAGCTGTCAGCTTTTAGCTCAGTTATGGTTCATAGCAGGAGTGATGAGAGTGGAGTGAAGGATGGACATAGTCTTTTCCTGCTGTAGTACCAGGCAACACAAATTGCTGGAAAATAGAAAGAGAGTTAAAGGTGCCTATCCGAGATAGGTCCTTGATGTCACCAGGGGGACTCCCAGATAGACAGCCCAAGACCTCAGTCATCTTCCTTGCAGGTGTCTTTGGCTTTTGGAAGTGATGTGCTGAAGGAAATTGACCATTTTATCTCATTTCTGTTGGGTGGTTCTGTTTGGTTCCTCCGCTTGCTTCAAGCAAGCATGTCCAATCAGATGGTGAACCTATGTAAAGCAGTCAGTAGTGACTCAAGAGTGAGAATATCAGTCTCAGGACAGGCTGTTAGGAAGCATGGCACAAACTCCAAAGTGTTTGTTAGTTCTATATTTAGATTTCACCAACCAATTATCAAGTGTAAACTCCTCAGACACTGTAACAGCTTAAGCAGGGAACCACAGATAGTGTTCTTGGGTACTATGGTCTATCTCACCATGCAAGTGAGCATACCTTGTAATTGGTGGTCCTTTAAACCAAGAATCACAACAATATTCAGATTATTCCTAGTCACTTAGGCCAGGTCAGTTGCACCTTACGTTTTACACCAAAGACAAGGCTTATAGCCAATCCTATAATAACCTATACAAGATTTTTTAAGTAGGAAAAAGAAAAAAGACAGGGGGCTGCAGACATGGGTGTTTGAGAGGGAGTTTTACAGAGGGAGGCCTACGATGGTTAGGAAGACCCGCAACACCTGTGCCAGCACTGCTTCTGTCTCCTCCACCTGTGCCTATAGTCAGACAGAGTGCCTGAGCATGGATGCTTCTACCCAGATCTTGGTGTGGTTTTGCAGAGACTGTGGTTTGCAATTCCCACTTAGTGACATCCAGCCTGGGGGGAACATCCAATGTGAAAGGTGCCTGCTGGTGAAATCTCTCAGGCAGCAGGTGGGAGAGCTACAGGAGGAGGTGGCTAGGTTGAGCAGCATCCGAATCCACAAGCAATTCCTGGACAGTGTCCATGTAGAGACAGCTGAGGTAGCTGTCCCAGTACACAGGACTGCTGACACACCACTGGTGGAGGAGGAGATGGCTCAGGGTGGACATTGGCAGCTGGTTACTTCTGGCAGTAGGCAGTGCACCACCCCTGCCCCAAACCCTCCCACCGTGGTAATAGGTAACTGTTATTCTCTTCTTGATTCAGGAGAGAAGGAATCACCCCCTACAGTAGAGGAGGAGAAGCCTCGTACACCTAAGGTTGGGAGGTCTGCTGCCAGCACTGTAGGAAACGTAGGGTAGTGGTGGTCGGAGACTCTCTTCCGAGGGGGACGGAAGTGCCCACTTGTCGCCCTGACATCTAGGAGGTATGCTGCCTGCCGGGGGGACGTATCCGAAACGTTATGGAGGCATTGTCGAGGATTATCCAGCCCTCTGACTACTACCCCATGCTACTCATCCCTGTGGGCACAAATGATACTGCAAGGTGTGACACTGAGCGGATCAAGAGTGACTACAGGGCTCTGGGAGTACGGGTGAAGGAGTTTGGCGCGCAGGTGGTATTCTCTTCAATTCTTCCTGTCAAAGGCAGGGGCCCAGGCAGAGACAAGTGCATCATGGAGATGAATGCCTGGCTGCGAAGATGGTGTTGTCAGAAGGGCTTTGGCTTCCTCAACCAGGAAGGACTGCTAGGCAGAGATGATGTTCACCTTTTGAGGAGGGGAAAGACCCTATTTGGACACAGACTGGCTAACCTAGTGAGGAGTGCTTTAAACTAGATTCGACGGGGACAGGTGAGCAAAGCCCACAGGTAAGGGGGGGAACATGGAGACCTGGGAGATGGGTCAGAAATAGGAGGAAGCGTGGTCCATAATGGCAGAGAGAAAGGAGTGTCAGGGCAAAACTGGGAGGCAAGACAGTTTCTGTTGACCCCTTTGTGGTGCATTGCATGGCCAACTTTGAAGTTATGCTAGGTTAAGTTGCGGTTTCTCCACCAACACACTGCTAGCTGCTGAAATATCATCTCACTTAAAATTCATATAATTTATATCAGGGTTTCTCAAACAGGGGTCACCGCTTGTGCAGGGAAAGCCCTTGGTGGGCCAGGCTGGTGCGTTTACCTGCCCCATCCTCAGATCCATCCGATTGCGGCTCCCACTGGCCGCGGATCGCTGCTCCGGGCCAATGGGAGCTGCTGGAAGGTAAACACACTGGCTCGGCCCTACAGGGGCTTTCCCTACACAAGCGGTGACCCCTGTTTGAGAAACCCTGATTTATACACAGTCCCTCCATCATATCAGGGGGGAGGGATAGCTCAGTGGTTTGAGCATTAGCCTGCTAAACCCAGGGTTGTAAGTTCAATCCTTTAAGGGGGCCACTTAGGGTTCTGGGGTAAAAGTCAGTACTTGGTCCTGCTAGTGAAGTCGGGGGTGGACTCAGTGACCTTTCAAGGTCCCTTCCAGTTCTAGGAGATTGATATATCTCCTGTTATTATCTAATGATCTTTAACCTTGTTTTAACAGTCCACTATATAATGCAAAGTCACTTCAAGAACTGTAGTTCTCCATCAGACTGGAAGCAGAAACTGTGGTTCTGTCTGCCATATAAATCTTCCATTTTCAGCTACCCTTGTTTTAACCATGGTGAGACCTTGGTATTTGTGGCTGAGCTGAGTTTGTGCATTATTAACCAAACAGTTACATTTCTGATTGTTCCTCTTTGGGGTCAAGTGTCTTTATAAATACACTATTCAGTTTCAGTTCCTTTTATTTACTGCCTCTTTCCAGGTATATTTCACTAACTTAATAGCATAAGCATGCTTGATTGCAAACATTAGCCTTGCTTCTTCACTTTATCACTTAAACTAAAAGAAATCAATATGAACACTTGCTCTTTCTTTTCTAACAGTCTTGCTTATGAAGAGAACTCTATAATGAAAGTATACCATATTTTGCCCAAAGCTGTATGACTTATAGGTGACTTCCCATTTATACGCATTTTAATCAAAATATTAGATGCCACCAAGTTCCCTGTTTTACTACTGTGTCTGACACATCATATAATATCTTAATGTTTGATACTAATTTAATTTTTAATCCACTCACTCATTCACAGATTGGAAAAAGAGGAAGTCTCTAGTTATACCAGTGGTACACTCTTGTGAAAGACTGTAGTAACTCTGAGTTTGCTCAGACTATGGAAGAAATCCAGCTGTTAGCTCTTGGGTTTCTATTTTCTTAGCCCTGTGTTCTATATTTTCATCATGGCTGTGATGCCTGGGCAAGTCTAAAGTAGTAATAACTCAGAACTTTGAGGCCTTAGTTACTACAGACTTCCCTGAATTAATTCCTGCTTCAAGTCCAAAACTAGAACATATCTTTTGGGAGAATAATCTAGTTATGATTTTAAAATTTTAAAATTACCAATCCATTACAACTCTGGGTAAATTGGTTCAATGGTTAATTAACCTCTCTGTTAAAAATATGCTCCATACTTTCAGTCTAGTCTAACTTCAACATCCAGCCATTGAAATCTTAATCATGATCTTGTTATAACTTTGTTAGAACATTTGAAGAGTCCTCCATTCTCACATTTCTGTTCATCATGTAGGTATTTATAGATTGCTCAAGTCACCCTTTAATCTTATCTTTGGTAAACTCCATAGATCAAGTGCTCTGAGTCTCTCACTATAAGGTATGTTTTGTAATCCTTCAATCATGATCACAGCTCTTCTCTGAACCCTCTCCAATTTATCAACATGCTTCTTGAGGTTTGACAAAATCTATTTTTAATAACACATGTTAATTGGCATTAATTATATAGTCCTCTTTAAACTCTTCATTAATTGAATTTTGTACCCACCATTCCACTATTTTGACTGGGATTGAAGTCAGACAGACAGGACTATAACTCCCCCAGTCATCCTATTTACCTTTTTTAAATAAGCATATGAGCTTTTTTTCCAGTCTTCTGGAACCTCCACAGTGTTCCAAGATTTTTAATGAAAATAAACATTAATGGTTTAGAGAGCTCTTTAGACAGCCTTTTAAAAACTCTTGGATCCAGACCTGTTGATTTAAAAATGTCTAACTTTAGTAGCTTCTGTTTAATATCCTCCTTAGCTGCTGTTGGAATGGAAAATATTTCATTATCAGATGATATGGTTACATCATCTGTTTTTCCCCTGAATACAGAATAGAAATATGTATTAACACGCCTGAATCCTCTGCGTTATTAAAGACAAATCTACTACTAATATTTAATAATGAACCAATACTACTGTTACAGTTTTTTGTTGTTTATATACTTAAACCCCTTCTTTTCCTTAACACTGCTGACCACTGATTTCTCCTTGTGTCCTTATAATTCCCTTACCAATTTCTGACAAGTTCTAGCTTCCAATTTATATCCCTTATTTTTGTTATATCCATTTTTTGTTATATATTACTTTTTATTTTTAATGTAGTTTCCACTTGCCATCTAAGTCAGGTTGTGTGTTTGTGGGTTTTTATTTGTTTGTTTGTTTTATGTGTGTTTTGTGTTTTAAACCAATTTTTGTCTTGATTGCTTTTTAATCATTTAGTGAAATGTCCTTAAACAATTCTCAATTATCATGCACATATTTATTTTGAAATTATTTCTTCTGACTCATTTGGCTCATGATTGTATTCAGCTTTGTGAAACTAACCCTTTTAAAACAACATGTATTTCTATTTGTTGCTGGCCGGGAAACTACTCAGTTTGCACATAACAAATGTAATCAAGTCATGATCACCTGAAACTAATTTTAAATTTAAAAAAAAAAGGCAAAGAAGATTTTTGAGGGGGGGCAGGAATTCCTATTTCCCAACCATTTCTAATTGGAACCTTCCCACCAAGCCCATGGATTTCTCTATAATACTGCAACAATAGGGCAGTTGAAGCCCCAGTGTGTCATCCCTTTACAGCATCCTTGTTTTTTCCTGAGGTGCTTATCAGCATATCATCTATGATTCTGCATTTGCTGCATTCCCCCCTTGTTGTGTGAAATGATTAGGTTAATCATTGCACCACCCAACAGTCACTAGCCTGTCTGATATGTCCACAAAATATCGCTCCATGATTTAGTGCTGGGCTTCTCCATGGACTAGTGTGACATTACCCAGGGTACAATCTGGATTGATCAATAGCTATGTCCTCTCAATTTTCCATCCTGGGGTGCCTTTTACTTTAAGAGACTTCACACTGCCTCTTCACTGTAAGAGCAACCACGCCTAGTCTGCTCTCACACAGCCTCCAGAATGTAAATGACTCCCACCTATGTTACATAAGTGCTATAGTCAGCCACTCATGATTTACACTGCATGACAAAACCAGCAAATTCCCATTACCAGACGTTCCTTAGAAACGTGTGTCTTGTAGTGCCCAGCAACCTCCTGAACCATGCAAGCTCATATAAAATCAGTCATTTCATTAATTGAAATACACACAGATCCTGTTATCTCAAATAGAATTCCCCAAACACTTCTATCCAAACACAGACTGGTTTAGATAAAACCATAAAAACAAGTTTATTAACTACAGAAAGTTAGCTTTTTAAGTGATTACAAGTAATGAGGCATAAAAGTCAGAATAGGTTACAAGAAAATATAAGGTAAAATGCAACTAATATCTAACTTAATAAGCAAAATAAATTCAAAGCAAAGGCATCTCTTGCCACGTTACAGCAGTCTCACTGGCTGAACTCTTTCAGTCAGGATCCCTCCATCAATCCAATGATGTTTCCTTTGTCCTTCAAATGTTGTTAATGCTGAGAGCAGAGAGAAAGGGAGAGAGATTTTTTTGTGTCCTTGCTTTCACTTCTTATACTTATTTTTCGCTTTGAAAATATCTCCAGCTGAGGTTCAGGAGACAAAATCGGTAGAGAAGGGAACCTCCAGCTGTTCTCTTTGCCAAGACGTAAATTTCTTGCTCACACCCTTTGTCCTGCCAAAGAATGGCCACTTAACTCAGCGATAGTTCATTTGATTTCTTTGACACATGGCTGAGGTGTCAGTTTGCCTTTTGTTTCTGAGGAACTGGTTTGTGGTGGTTTGAAATATGTCTCAATAACATCATGCAGTAGAATCTTAACTTTACATACAGGGTTGCCTCACATTTTACCAGGACAATGGTGATCAGCAAATTATGAGTTTTCAAATGAGACATATGTGATACAGGAAGGGTGGCAGGGAGTAGCTCCCTTTGATGGACACCCAGCCAGCCACGTAGCTGTAAAATCCCTCTTGGTCTGTTCTCTGCTTGCTTTACCTGTAAAGGGTTAGCAAACCCACAGGTAAAAGAAAAGGAGTGGGTAACTGACCAAAAAAGAGCCAATGGGAAGGTATAAATTTTTAAAATTGGGAATGAAACTTTCCATTTTTCTGTTATTCTCTGGACTGCAGGGACACAAAGCAGTAATGCTGTAACCGGCTTTAAGCCAGGTATGATTATAGATTATCAATTCATATCTAAAAGCTACTTACCTGAAGCCTCAGATATGTAAGTAAAATTAGGGAATGTCTAAAAAGACACAGTTAGGGTTATTTCTTTTATTTCTTATTGGCTTGTGGACTCCTCTGTGCTAACCCCAGATGCTTTTGTTTGCCTGTAACCTTTAAGCTGAACCCCCAGGAAAGCTATTTCAGCAGCATACTTTATACATAATTTATCATAGTCTTGTAAAAGGTGTGAACATAAGGGTACAGATAGTTACAACTAGACCTTGGTAGATCTCCATGGATGTGTAACATTTTGGCCTTTCTCTATGCATAGCAAAGCTACACTTGTTATCCTATGCTCAGATATCTCGGGCCCACAGACAGGGAGTCAAGATTTTCCCCATATAGTTTACTGTTATATTTTTTACTTTGAATGTGGTGTTCTATAAGGTAAACACCCTGTGGTAATCAAACAGTGTTTAAACATGTTTTACAATTTTTAAAATTATTTAATAAATGCAGTCCCCCAAGTCATTAACAGTACTTCCTCATAGTTCATTTCTCGTTGATAATCTCTCTTATTCTCTAGACTATCAGGGAGCTGGGCAGAAGCTCTGTGATAGGGAGAGAATGCCTTAATCAGGGGTTGGCAACCTCTGGCATGCAGCTTGCCAGGGTAAGCACCCTGGTGGGCAGGGCCAGTTTGTTTACCTGCCGCATCGGCAGGTTCAGCCGATTGTGGCTCCCACTGGCTGCAGTTCGCCATCCCAGGCCAATGGGGAAGCCGCGGCCAGCACATTCCTCGCCCGTGCCACTTTCCGCCGCCCCCTTTGGCCTGGGACGGCGAACTGCGGCCAGTGGGAGCCGCGATCGGCTGAACCTGCCGATGTGGCAGGTAAACAAACTGGCCCGGCCCGCCTGATGCTTACCCTGGCGAGCCACGTGCCAGAAGTTGCCGATCCTTGCCTTAAGACATAGTATGCACAGTCTAAGGTTATTGTAACAGAGAGAAGGAAATCTGTCTTAAAAATCATGGGCCAGTTCCTTGTCTGGTAGCTTTATTGAAGTCAGAACTATAAATTAGTTAAGGATCTGGCCTCTGGTTTAAAAGGACAGTGCCCCATTAATGTCTTCAGAAATGCCTGCACTAGCTTGTTGCTTAAATATTCTCTTGTTCAGAACTAAAAACAAAATCATAACTAGACTCATTATTTCCTTCACTGGAGAATTGGAAAATATAATTAGATTGTAAGTTCTTCATTTCAAAGACCTTCACCTTGTTATGGGTTTGTGTAGCACCTAGCACAGTGAGATTCTGGCGTGTAGGTGCTATTGAAATACAAATAAATAATAAATAATAATAATAAAAGAAAGAAATGAATGAATCCACAGCTTGTCTTAATCTTTCTTTAGAGAAAAGGGCAAAATCTAGATGACCAAATTGTACTTTGAATTTTTAATATAGCTGTGCAACTTTGGGGAAGCAGTATTTGCAGGTTTTTTTTTTTTTGCAAATTACGAATCGCTTTTTAGTTCAGCCATCTTCTCACTTGATTGCTCACTTTTCACAGGCATTGGTGTGAGTGAAGTTTTGTTCATATCAATATTTTCTGAAATCTAATATTGAGCTGGCAACGGAAATACCTTTGATTGAAGAAACAAAATTTGTTTTGTGATTAAAATGCATTTCTTTTGGGTAGAACCAGAATTGTTTATAATTGATTAGATTGTCCAGTCAGAGAAAATAAATTATGTCAAGTATTTCCGTTGTGTGATTGGACATTTTTTACTAACAGTTCATGGCCAAACATAGGCTAAAATTTATTTGTACAAATGATTTGTTGAACAATTGTGAAAATAGTTTTTTAAAAAAATAAACAAACAAGACCCTGTTCTGATCACTGACGAACAGAAAAGGGGACTAAGCCTGCCATATAAATTATTCATTGCAAATTGTGTGCCCAGCTCTAACTGTAGCAACAAGTTGTTTCAATCTGCAGATTTCTGAAAGTGCTATTTCTCCCACAGGTAGGGCAGACTTAAAATGAAATACATCAAACACTAGAAATGGAGAAAACATCATTCATATGAAGATCAGTACATATATTAATCACCTTTATGAGTGAAATGGAAACTGATTTGAGAGTGTTTTCTCACAGTTGGCTCTAAATAAACGCGAGATGGTACATGTTGTGTTCTGACCACACACTATCTCTCACACAATTAAAGTAGTCATAAGAGCTCCATGCTACCCTCTGCTTTCATAATCAGAAAAGGAGTTGCAACTTGCCAACCTTACCAGTGTGGAGGGAACTTCTGTGGAAGATCCTTTGTTAGTGGGGACCAGTGTTGAAAGCAGGGCAGTACGGTACTGTATGCCATACCAGTAAGATATTTATAGCTGGTACTCCATACCGGAAAGACACAGCAGGAGCAGAATGTGGGGCTGCTGGCAGCTCCTCCAGCATCGCTGAACTGCCCCCAGCCCTGTGCTGTGGTGGGGCTGCTGTACAGATCCTAGATAGGACTCAGGAGAAGCAGCTGCGTGAAAATGCTGGGGGCAGTTCTGCTCCTTTTTCCACTGTGGAGCCAGCGAGCCCTGCAGTTCAGACGTCTCCAGTGCAGGGGGAGGAGGACAGAGTCCGGCCCCCTTCCAGGTAACATGGGATGGATCATGGGGAGGGGAGGGGGACAGTGCTGGGCCCCAGGCTGGGGGCAGGGCAGGGAGAAGTCACATGAGGAGACATGTGCCCCCTCCCCTTTAGCTGGTGCAGCATATCAGTAATAAATGAATTTGACTTGCACCACTGATGGGGAGGGGTGTGGTGGAGGCCAGAAGGGGTGGGTTTGGGCAGACTTGATGATCCCTCCTTCTCCCTCACCAAGTCTGTACTGGAGAAGTGTGGCACGGGGAAACAGCCTCTGAATTAATTCATGTCCAAAGCATAGAGCTCTCCAAAAGGGAGTCTGGTGATATCAGTGGCCAGAAGAACCCTGGCCTTCCAGGTTCCACAGATTTTATAAATTGTAGGGCTGAGAGGGCAGTCACAGAAGCAAGACTGCAGCACTTTGGACTCCCTTTTAGGAGGCTTCATAGGCACTAACTTGCATGAAGCATCTGGCAGCAGGACTCAAGTGGAAGACATGCTGATAGAAGGCCAGAAAGGGCTGGCAGGGGGCTAGGAATCAGTGCAGAGGTATCTGTCCTCCATGTGAATGGCCTGTACCTCTGTGGATCTCTAGGAAGCTACATGGATCCATGGCTCTAGAGGATGGAATGCCTGGCTAGTTTCATGGGCAAGTTCGAGGATGTGGTGCAAAATCCCTCCTGCCTGATGGAAGTCCATGCTTGCAGAGGGGAATGAGCTAACATTTAAGGCTGATTCTGACCCACTGCCCCAGCCCCTACATGCCATTCCTGGGGTGTAAAGCAGGAGAAATGCCCTATGTATCCTCTCCTTTATTATCCAGTTTAGTTTTAAACGTGCTATGGAATGGAGCATCCACCATTTCACTAGGAATATTACTGGTAAAGGCTTATACATTTTGTTGTCAAGAAGTTTTTTTCCTGATGTTCAACCTAAATTTTACTTTTCTTTAGTTCATCCCATTACTCCTGGTTATTATTCCCTTCCAATATGCAAAACTAGTATTCTCCTTTCTTAGCATTTACATCAATCATGTAAGTTTAGATTGTTAACTCATCTTCTATTTCACTGCTTTCTGGATTTCCAGGTGGAAACTTGCTGAAGAGGGGACGTGATGAGGGTAAATGTTAGTGAAAAATTGCGTATCTGTTTGCTTCATGTTTGTTTGTTACAGTATTTATATAGTGCCAACTGTGTGCTAGGCAGTTTGACATTATGATGACAAACAGGTTCTGAAGAGCTTGTAAACCAAATAAACAGTATGAAGATGAAGGATGGAGTAACTGGTACATAATTAAAAGCCGAATACTGGCTTTTGCCTTACCCTGGGATGGGCACAAGAAGCCATATGCTCCTATCCACAATTGTAGTCCATGAACTTCTCCAACATCATGAACTGCCCTCTGAGTTGCTAGATAGCCCATAAAGATGGGCAGGAGTTGGGTTCATAGGCTTGCTCCACTCGTCAACAGTTATGGCAGCAGACTGCATAGGGAGAGCATATACTGTAACTTCATTAAGGTGGTGCTGCAGGTACTGGATTCCAGGCAAACAGGGACTCTGGGAGGCATCCTGCTTTTCTTAGGCACAAGGCCTTGTAGAGGTGCCTATGGGACAGAGTGGCACCCACCTCCCATAACGCTAGCTTGTTCAAATGGCAACAATCTGGCTCCAAGTGATTAGGTTGTGAAATGTAGTACATCTTGTTAGTTACACAATTTTTGTTTAGTTTATTCTTTGTTTGGGTTTTCTAACATCTATCTTCTTCATGCTTCATTGTGAGAAGGCTAGAGTTTATAGAGCCAGTTTTCCCATTCCTAGTTTGTTGCATAAAAAAGATGAATCATATCTGCTTGAATTGGGCACTTTGAGATAAAGGTCACAATTTGCGCTATAGAAAAGGAACTCTCCTCTTCCCTGAAATTCAGTTTCTTAAACTTAGTGACCATGAAAGACTGATTTATATTGCTATGGTAGAGTGGTTATACTATGCCTGAAATTGAACAAAGAAATAAAAAAGAACTTGTTTGCAGTGTGCAGCAGAACTAATTAAAAAAAAAATGTTTGAAACCTTGAAGTTGGGTTGGAAATAGCCCTGAAAAAGCCCGTGGTTCTAGCAAAAGAAAGTCATCTGTAGCTCAATGGAAAATAATACAGTGCAGCTTACTTTAAGTGACATAAGGCTATGCTGTCTGTCCAACTGAATGAGAAGAAAACATTTTGTTAAATAAGACTAGTTTCTAAATTACTAATCTTCGTGTTGCAGCCATTCAGTGGTAATTTCAGTGACATTGGAAATAGTCTTTTCCTTTTACACAACATAAAATAGGGACAAGAATTTTCTGAGCAAAGGAGAGATGTTATATACATAGAGAGCAATTTAAGCCATTTGATAGTGCTGCTTCCTGAGGACAGTTTCTGTGTCTATCCACTGAAGAAGAAATGCTGCAGCACCCATGTGTGGACTTAAGTGCTCTTAAAAATCACTGTAGATTAGACTTGGGTAAAGCTTTTGTAATGAAGCCTAAAACTTCTGCAACAAAACTCAGCTTGCGTTGGGCCTGGTGGTGAAAGCAACTGAAGCTTATATGAAACTTGAGCTCAATCTTTTAAGGTGCAAATCACTCTCAGTGATGGGCTGAGTGCCCTGAGAAGGATCTGTCCCTTAATGAGGAGTGAGCAAAGATTGCTTTCAGTGGGTAACATTCTTTTAATGTGTGCTACCTAGGTGTGAACCTAAAGAAGACCTAAAAAAGCAGTAGTACCAGTATATGATTTAAGATGACAGTATTCTAGGGTTTCTTTGGAGTCACTGCTAAAATAAAACTGCTTGCTATGTCTGGATAAGGCAATGCTAATCTCTAGTTTTCTCCAGGCATTAGTATGAGATCAGACTGTGGGTTCCTTGCTTTAATTCTGGCATTTCCTGCACCAATTACATGGGTGATGTGATGGGGTTTTTGTGTGTGTAGATTCTACAGGAGTAACTGAATGGTTTACAACTATAGAATGACTATGATTGTTCACTAATATATAGCCCAAACAACTGTGTACAAAGGGGTAAATTAAACAGTGGGCTTTTCACACGTTTATACCACAACCTCTCCATTTGTAATTTTTTATACATTACCTCGTTTTTTTGTTTTTGTTTTGTATGGGCAGTGAATATTTAAAGTCTATGTTGATCTCACAAATAGTGTGTATCATGGAGATATCATTTGTAAATATGCATGTAGAAATTTTGAAGGGGCCAACTTGCCTGGCCTAATTTTGAACCTATTCAAACGTCATCGGTTAAAAATTTGACTCAGACATTATTGAGTTTGCTCGTTGCAAAGATGTCTGTGATTATAGAATCAGGAGGAGGAGGAGTGGAAAGAAAATTGCCATAGAAAGAATCAGATAAAAATAGAGCACAGAGTGGGCTAAGTGAAAAACAAATACCGGGAGACTGAAAATGGGAGCAGAGACACACACAGAAAGAGAATTCTAATGGAAAAAAATGCATACAGCATATAAGGCCTGATCATTTACCTTTGATTTCAGCAATTCAGGCTAATTGGCAGACATAAACCATGTACTGGCTCAAATTTTGAAGGGAGGGATTTAAGTATCTAATACTTTTTTTAAAAAACATCAAACTCCTTGCATCGGGGGTGGGGATGAGGGAGAGAGAATGTTTCATGAACTCAGATTAGTTGTGCAAACTCCAAATGTACTGTAGTCTGAGGTCCATAAATCCTCACTCTGAGAACTGCTTGCTCCTAAATTATAAGCACAAGTTTAAGTGATATACTAATTGAGAAATGATTAAATGAAGTTTAGAAAAAGCTTTGAGTCATTACATATATAATATTGGGACGTCTGTTCACCCTAACATTTTATTTATATATATATACAATTTATATATATATAGATATATACAATTTTAGGGTGACCAGAGTCCCAATATTATCGGGACTGTCCTGATGTTTGGGGCTTTGTCTTTGTCTTATATAGTACCCTATTATTCCCCACCCCGTCTCAATTTCTCACGCTTGCTATCTGGTCACCCTAATATATATATATATATATATATATATATATATATAGTTTATTAGTGATTGTAACATAAGTAATGTGTGTTACATGGATGGTTATATGCTTTGATGATAAGTAACCTGCTGGACTCGAACAATCTAACGTTCATTAAAACATACGTTGATTGTGTATTAACTCTTTTTATAAACTTTATGTCTTTATTATTATTTATTTGCCATTCAAAAATAAGACTTTAATATAAAATTCCATGTATAAAAAAGTTTATAATGTGATCTGAAAGACAATATGTAGTTAAATATAACATGGTGAAGCAAAAGTCACCCACTCTCATTATACAGTACATTAAAAACAATGAGGCTGAGCCTGTTCCCTGCTCAGGCAAAACTGCTATTGGATGGGGAAGACTGCCTGAAAAAGGAATGCAGGCTTAAGCTCTTAGTCAGTGGTGCAGGTGGCCAACATAACTCACAATAAGTAGTACTTTACCCTTTGTGTAGTCATAGTAATGGACAATTTGTATACTACTATTGCCACTCAACGTGACTAAGAGTAACTGAATCAGGCATTTCAGATTTTCTGGCTCAGTTCACAGACTCGTAGGGACCCTCATAATCTTAAGGGACCCTCATGATCATCTAGTCTGCGCATCACAAGCCACAGAACCTCACCTGCCCACTCCTGCAATAGGCCCATAATCTCTGGCTGAGTTACTGAAGTCCTCAAATCATGATTTAAAGACTTCAAGTTACAGAGAATCCACCATTTATCTCGCAGCTTCCATTGGCCAGGAATGGTGAACTGCAGCCACTGGGAGCTGCAGGAGGCCATGCCTGCGGATGGTCAATGTAAACAAAATGTCTCATGGCCCTCCAGTGGATTACCCTGATGGGCCGTGTGCTGAAGGTTGCCGACCCCTGAATTAGACTCTGAGCATATGAGCAAGACCCAGCAGCCATACAGCTGCAAAAGAATTCTCTGTAGTAACTCAGACACGCTCCCCCCGCCCCCAAATCTAGTGTCCCATCATCAGCCGTTGGAGATATTTGCTAATAGCATCACAGATGGGCCATATGCCATTGCAGGCAACAACATCATATCAAAGTCAGTCTTGAAACAAGTTAGGGTTTTTTGCCTCCTCTATGACCCTTGGCAGTCTGTTCTGTTAAGCATCACTGACTTTTCCAAAGTGTATCAAATGTATACAAAGTACTTTGATCTGAAAATTAGACTGGAAAATGTGGGAAGTTAGGGGTCGTTATTAGATGAAAGGCACTTCTAATTTTATCCTGTCAAGAAATATCATGAGCACTGTCCTTTGGTGATTCCCCTTCCAATCCTGCCTCAGCCTACGACATGCAGAATCACAAAAATTCATTGACTGAACTTATTGAAGCTCAAAGGGAAAAGTGAAACTTCTGGGTAAAAATAAGGATCATTTCCCCCCCCAGAATTGGTTTACCCATCCTTAGCTCGGATACAACTGCTCAGCCCTTCCTAACATAGTTGCAAAGGCTAGAAGAGAATTAACTACTCCCTTCCCACCTTGTGCAAACAACCGATGGGAAAATGTTGCAGAGGAAGAGGCTTAGTGACTGACACTTTCAAACTATTTCTCAAATGTGTGAGTTTCACAAATTCAATTTGAAATATATTTTGGAAAAGTTCCAGCTGGTCCCTTTGTCCCGTGCCCAGACAGAAAAGAAAAGAAGAGAGATGACAATGTAGGAATCTCCACATCCTCCAGATCCTTCTCCCAACAGGTCCTAGTCTTCCCTATCTCTTACTGTTCTGGTAAGAAGTTTTTGGGAAGTTAATGTGCAATTTTTTCTGGCTAGAAAGTGAATGAGTGTTTCCTAGAGTCTTTCTGGAAGTGTGGGGAAAGGGAGTGGAATTCTTTGGAATCCTTGGTCACACAGCAAAGATAGGGATGGGGACAAACACTGTCCGTGGAAGAAGACTGAGGTGAGGAGGATGGTGCCATCAGAACCCCTTCCCACTCAGATGACCTCATGAAGCTTTCTGGGCCTATTGTGGAGGGCTTTGGGGGTAAAAGGCAGGGGTCTCCTGACCTTCCCATGAAGGAGGAAGCCAGGGTTTCTTCTCTCTCTGTTCCACTTTGTGAGTGAAGAGGGCAGAGATGCTGCTTTCCTCTTGCTCATAGGGGACAAAGTGAGGGTTTTGATGGATATCTTTCTTTTCCCCGCTGCAAAATCCTATCTCAGTGCCTCATCATGGTGCAGCGGTGACCATGGCCATCTGACAACTATGGTAGCGGGGTGTATGCCCTGGTAGGTTTAACCATGCTACGAAGGTGTCAGACTATCCAATCCAAGGATGTGGATTGCTCTATCAGAGGAAAGAGTGTTTTTCCTTCTCCTTAAAGGTTGAAGGCTAGCTAAGCTTGAGGAGGTGCATATGCCTGCCCACCTAGCCAGTGGGATGGCTTAAAGTTAATGGCTAAAACAACACGAGTAAATGGGTCTTAGTTCCCTGCGTGTCATCAAACCATTCTTCGGTGGTGGAGTGGAAATTGAGCAAAGAGAGGTTGCCAAAAATTGTCAGGTGCTAGGCCAACATGGAAAAGGACAACCCTCACTGTTCGTATTTACAATTTTAGGTTGCTGGCGAGAGAGGAAATGTTAAACCATCTGATGGAGGAGAAGAAAAGGATAAGATGCGATATCCTCCATGTCTGCAAAACCCAATGAAACAAGGAGTTGGAAGTCAACTGGAAGGATGGAAGCACTGTGAGGCTCGGAAAGGGAGATGGCGCTAGAAACGTTGGAGGAGTCGGATTTATCATCAGTAAGGATTGGGTTTCAAAAGTCATATCATGTCAGCTAATATCATCACATATTGGTGTGCTGCATCTTCAGATGGAGTCAAAAGCTATCCTCAAGGTCATTCAGGCCTACGCTCCCACAAGTGCAAGTGAGGACGAAGAAGTGGAAGAATTCTACCAAGAGCTCGAAAGAGCCCTCGTGCAAAAGTCCACTTACACTGTCATGATGGGAGATTTCAACGCTAAGGTCGAGCGAGGGAAAGCTGGTGAAAAGTTCATAGGGAGATACTCAGCCGCAAAAGAAATGAAAGATGAGAAGGTCTGATAATGATGGCAGAAATGAAAGAACTGTACGTGGCAAACACCTGGTACCAAAAGAAGATTGCAACAGTTGGACATGTATCGCGCCAAATGCGAAGAGTAAGAATGAAATCAACTATATTTTAGTCAATAAAAGGCGCATCATTCAAGACGTCTCTGTGGTGCAGCCCTTCAACACTGGCTGTGACCATCGCCTGCTTAGAGTGAAGTTGATTTATGACAAAGTAGTGGAAAAGAAAGCATTACAGATGGCAAACAGGAAACAGCGCCCGAAGTCATTCGATAAAGCAAAGCTGATGAAAGCGATTTCTGGGTTTGACTGGAGCCAGGCGGAAAAGTGTGACGAGGACTATATCTTTGCTGACAAGCTGAGACGTTGCATAAAAGCAGCTGAAATTGAAAAGCTGAAGAAGGCAAAGGGAAGAATCTCGAATGAAATGAAAAGCTTGTTAGAGAAGCAGAGAAATATGAAAAGGAGCTCAGATAACAACCTCGAGTACTCCATTCTGTGCAAGCTTATACAGCAAAAACTGAAGGACGACTTTGAGAACTTCTGAAAAGAAAAGCTCCTTAAAACAGTTGAATCATGCAAGAGCCTCAGGACATGTAAGTGGGAATTGGTGCAGTATAGATTGAACATAACAGCATTGAAGAACAAGGATGGAGAGACACTAATTGACAGAGCAGGAATGGAGGAGGTCTGCAAGAACTTCTATACAGAACTGTTCAAATCAAGAATCAATGTACATCTCTCAACGCTCCAAGAGTCAGAAGAATGCATCCCTCCAATAATCGTAAGCGAAGTCCGAAGCGCACTACACCAGGTGAAGAAGGGAAAAGTTCCAGGCAAAGATGGAATAACATCAGAAATGATTTCTGCAGGAGGCGAAAAACTTTGGAAGGCCCTCCCTTTAAGATTCAGTCGATATCTCGAAGAAGGAAAAATACCATCAAGCTGGAAGGAGTCGAATACCATCTTTCTGTACAAGAAGGGGGATCAAGAAAAGCATAAGAACTATCGCCCTATATGCCTGCTCTCTCATATCTATAAATTCTTTACAAAGGTGATAACGAACCAACTCTCGCAGAGTCTGGATGAACAACAGCTGAGAGATCAGGCAGGGTTTTGAAGAAATTTCAGCATGATCAACTATATATTTACCCTTAGCCAGCTCCTAGAAAGAGCAAGGGAATTCAAACTCAGCTGTGCATTGCTTTCGCTGACTATGCAAAAGCCTTTGATAGCATTGAGTTCAAAGCAACATTAAAGGTGCTCACAGATTATTAATATGCAGTATATCAGTTTGTTGAAGGAAGTGAATACTGGATATACAACAGACATTACTTTCCTCAAAACTCCCCTCCACATCGCAATCGAAAGGCGTAAAGCAAGGAGATACGATTTCACCGAAACTATTTACCACCTGCCTTGAAATGGTTATGAACAAGATCAATTGGAGGAGTGGTGTTAATATAAATGGTGAACAATTATCTCATCTCAGATTCGTACTAATTGCTGAAAGCACCAACCAACTGCAGAGCATGCTATAAAGACTCAACAAGAAAAGCAGTCAGGTTGGTCTGAAAATGAACTGTTGCAAAGCAAAATACATGTGATCAGACGTCTTATGAAAAGAATAATGGTAACAGGAGAAGAAATTGAAGAAGTGTAACAGTACATATATTTGTGCCAAGAAGTTAATATGCGCCAAGACATGAACGGAGAACTCTCGCGAAGGATTCGGGCAGGATGGGGTGCATTTAATTCCATCAAGGACATCCTCAAAGGAAAAATTGACAAGACCACACGTACAAATATCTTCAATTCAACAGTGCTGCCAGACATGCTGTATGGCAGTGAAATGTGGGCACTGTCGAAGAGAGAAGAACAGCTGCTGTCAGTAGCTGAAAGGGCAATGGAACAATCTATGGTGGGAATTTCCCTTCTGGCTCGTATCTCAAATGGAATTATTAGAGAACGCAGTGGTGTGAAAAATATTGTCATGGAAAGCAGATATAATAAGATACGATGGGTGAGCCACATAGCATGGTTCATGGACCACAATCATTACTGAGTGGTACCCGTGAGAACAGAAAAGACCACCCCTGGTCGGCTTCTGAGAAGATGGGAAGATGACATTGTAAAACATTTTGAACGAACATGGAGAAGAAAGGCAAGAATGCGAGAAGAATGGCGGACGTGTTTTGATCACGCAGTCTTAATGACAGCTGAAGACCGATCGATCCAGGTGATCCAGGTGATCTTTCTTTTCTACCTTGCCTGTGGGATATATTGGAGTTGTGCTGTAGGGAGTTCTTCTCATTGGGGACATGGAGAAGGACCTGGGATGTTATCATTTCCCTCCTCCTATGGGGGTCTGTACAGGGTGTGTGTATGAGTCCTCTCCCTTATTTATGTTTGGTTGGGTGGAGAGGGACACTCTGATCAGTGCTACTTATGCTGGACTAATTCACAACTAATGTTTCACCAAGGTCTATTAAGCAGAACATAAACTTCAACAGGCCCAATCTCTGTTTCTAATTTTGAACCCATGTTGTCTAAGTGGGTACAAAATTAGGTAAACTATACACACCCTTTGCAGTGCCAACCTCAATGTGTTACAGTGTATATATGGTGCACATAACCAAAGTCAAGGCATTTGGAAGGAAAAATTAAACTTCTGGTGAAAATAAACAACGGCAATTGAATGCATCCATAATTTACTTAGCAAAATGTCCATTTTGGCCATCTAAAAAAACCCAAACAAACATGTCAGAATAGAGCAAATACTAAGGAAAAAAAATTCAACTATTAATCCAGTGCAGCAGATTACAGACTTCCATTAGGATAAATTAGATTTTCTCTCATATGTCCAAAAATTGTGAATAAAAAAAGATAATGAATACTTTACATTGATATATACATTTATGTTATGCATTTATAAATTTCATCCAGAAAACACAAACTTCAATGTGTTTCATACTGTCGTAGGAGCAAACTCTAACAAAATGTCCATGTCTAGTGACATCTCTGAATTGTGATGGTTGTTGTCAAAAAGTTTCATTAAAATCCATTAATCTTTTAGAGTTCTGTATTTAAGTAAATTGACTCTTCCTGTGTGTTTCAGCCACAAACACTGTGCATACAGAACTAAACAACTGATCAGTCTTGGGTTGTTTTGGAGATATCTGAGAGATCTAAGAAGCTTGACAAAAATTTGTTCAGCAGTTTTTGAAGTGATAAACCCTGAAAATTTTTTCATGCATAGACAATAGGACTTTTTGTTAAGTTCAATTATCTGATCTATGCCTTTGAACATAGAAGGGGTGCTGTGAAGCATTTAGCTAGAACTAAATTTATAAAGGTTGAAAGTTCAAGCAAACATTAAAGGCTTTAAACAGTCTAAGAGACAGTCCGATTCACTATGATCTATAGAAATGAGTACTGGCCTGGGAACTAGATACTCTGGAGTCCTATTGCTATTTTTTTCCGTGATTAGCCATAATTTTTAGCACTTTTTTTTTCAAAAATGAGCATCTGAAGCTCTTGCTGATGTCAATTGGAACAATGGGTGCTCAGCACCTTTGGAAATCTGGCCTCTTGACTTTAATTTCTCTGCCTCTGTTTTCCATCTGAAAAATGGGATGATAATTCTCTTGGGGAATTAACATTTGTAAAGTCATTTAAAATCCTTGGATTGCCAATGCTATAAAAATACAATTTGTTATAGGATTATATTAAGCTTTTTCAAATACAGTTTAAAAATTGCCTTCCCACATGATTTTTCCCTCACATTAGCCTGAAGTGAACTTTTCCATTGGTATATTATAAACCCCTTAATAATGTGATTTGTAGTGGAAATGCTGACGACCCTTTAACTATAGTAGCACTATCAGACACAACTCTAATAATTGAACAATATCAATAATTTCAACACAAAATCTCCTCTGGAGGCAAGTTGAGAATTTAGCAATTATGTCTCCCCAGGTTGCATTTGTGATCTAAAATTATTTTTTTCTCTGACAGGTAAATAACCAGTTTCCCTTAATTAGACTAGATTATGGCAAATGAAAGAGTTACTGAAAACAGCAATGGAGTGGAATGTTGTCTTCCATCAAGAGCTGTATCATGTAAATGTCTTAAGCTGTCTAGTTACCATGATAAATAGGTTGTGGTACATGCACAGTTTAATTACTAACACTGAAATATGCTGAAATTGAAGTATTGCACATGGTAAGAGCTATTAATGATGAAATGACCCATTTAATAGTGACCTGTGGTATCAAAGTATGGATTTAAATTGGTAATTAATAAAAGTCCATTTCTGAAAATGCTAACACAAGAGCTCAATAAAAATGCTAACTAGGTCTCAAATACCACAGACACTTTATTGACATTTTAATACGTATTACTTATGCTAAATACTTTTGTAGACTCAGAACTAAGGATGAGAGGATAACAATAGGCATGTTTCTCTGCTAGCAGTTAGTAGATCAGTGGTAAATTTAGTGGACTAGTTCACTTTTGTATGTTTTAATCCCTCTTATAATGGAGAAACACAGTGTGATTTCTTTTTGAAGCTGCATTATACAAAATGAACTCTTTTATCTCAGATTGCAGAGGACAAGAATTCTGATTTTCTTCTTTAAATAAAAAAAACTAAGTAGTGATCATAAGACTATATTTTTAATGTCTAGGAGCTGAGCAAAGTGTGCTCTGCACTGAATGATCTAATGGCTAAAAGAGGTGCTCCTGGTGTAAAGAGATCAGGTGTCACAAGATCTACCAGGCTACCTACATCTATAGATCTTGGCCCAAATCCCCAAAGGGACATAGGCATTGTGACACTCAGCATCACAACACCTTACACTTAGGTGTCTAGAAAAAATCACAGGTATAATAACACTGTAATCCACAAAGCCTGAGTTTGTTACCTAGGCTCCCAGTACAATGAATGGAGAGAGATCGGTGCCTCAGACTGCAATCCACAAAAAACAGCATGCTAGGTAGGGAGCTGCCAGTGGGAGATTCTGACAAGACGGGTATGTCCTAAGCCCCAGCACTGTCATGGAGATAGACTTACTAGGAGGTACCTACATTTCAAGCTGGGTGTATGACACCCAGTTTGATAATCTGAGCTAGTGCACTAAAAATAGTGTAGTGAGTGGAGTGAGTGACTAGCTGTCACAAATACTTGCCTATGGTTTCAGATGGGTACTTACTTGGGTGGCTAGCCCAGTTGCTGCTGTGGCTAAGCTCTATTTTTAGTGCCTTGTCTCTATCAGGGGTAGAGCAAGTATGTCTCCTCAAGATGGGATTCACCTCCCAGCTCAAAGTCTAGCTGTACCCTAAACCTGGGCTGCAGGTAGGCACCAATCTCGGCTTGCAATCCATGAACTGGAAGAAGATAAGTATTTTCCATGTGGGGCCCAATTTGGTAAGTCTGCTCAAAGGCTGTCTAACTCCACATGAAAAAGCAGGAAAGGCCTGCCTTTCGCCAGATGTTCAGGTGACTGCCCTAGAAGATAGGAAAAACCTGTTCAAGACCCTCTGCTGGCTGTGGAGAAGAAGGGATCTGCTATCTCACAGATATGTGGTAGGAGGGACTGTGGCAGGGGTGAGCAACCTTTGGCACGCGGCTCACCAGGGTAAGTACCCTGGCGGGCCGGGCCAGTTTGTTTACCTGCCGCGTCGGCATGTTTGGCCGATCGCGGCTCTCACTGGCCATGGTTTGCCGTCCCAAGCCAATGGGGGTGGCGGGAAGCCATGGCCAGCACATCCATTGCCTGAGCCGCTTCCTGCCACCCCCATTGGCCTGGGATGGTGAACTGCAGCCAGTGGGAGCCGCGATCGGCCAAACCTGCTGATGCGGCAGGTAAACAAACTGGCCCGGCCCGCCAGGGTGCTTACCGTGGTGAGCCGCGTGCCAGAGATTGCCGACCCCTGGACTATGGTGTTGGTCTCTCCTGTTGAAGTTGATCCACTTTAATTAAGATGAATATTTAAATAGTAATTGGGTCAAAGAAAGTAAGAATGATTCTGTGCTCCAGAGATTAGAGCTCTCATCTGAGAGGTGTCAGAGTCCTGTTTAGACCCTTTCACCTCATCAGGCCCAGAGGACACTTGAACCAGTCGTCTCCTATAGCATCAGTGAATATTCTTACCACTGGGGTAAAAGTTATGAGTGAGGTCTAACTTCTCCTTCCTTCTTTCCCTCTCTCTCTACCCGGACCCTGATCCATTTAGTATGGAGGTAGGCAGCCAGGCCCACGTACGGAGGAGGCAAAGGGGGCAATTGTCCAGGGGCCCAGGCTGTTTAAAAGGGCCCGGAGCTCAAAGTGTAGCTGTATACTTTTTTTTGTCTCCATGAGTGCACCCTGCACAATAGGGCCCTGCCCTCAGTTGGGACCCATAGGTACTACTGTACTACAAATACATGAATAATAACAGCTGAAATGATTCCCCACTGGGACCTGAGTTATGGCATTTGCATGCTCAAGTACCTTTGGATACATTCCTAGTTTTTTGACCAGTTATCTGGAAATACCTTAAAAAAAAAAAAAAAGCTGATCTCAGCTGGTTCCTAGGACATCAGGTTACCCCTGACCTGGGGAAGGAAAGGGAGAGGAATTTTTTTAGTGTTGAGACATTGCACTGTAGGTTCCAGACACAGAGCCTTCAGGTAGTGACACAGTTACAGAAAATGCAGTTTATTCTGCTTCATCCTCCCGAAGGCCAATGAGAAGAAACTCCTTTGGTGATATAATGGGGAAGGGGCTGAGTGGTATCTGAGAAACAAATTCATTCTGAAGCAGCTCTGGAGCTTGCACCAGTCCCAAGTGTATGGGAAAGGCAGCTAGATGGATACCTTTGGGAAAGAGCTGAAAGTTAGGATCTCTGTGGTTGGTAAATGTGTATTAGAGAAATTGATCCACAGAAATACAGACTGGAGACTGGAAAGAAGCGAAGGTTCCTGAACCCAACTGTAGGGGATGCCACGCCTATCCTTTCTAGGGGGCCCATTGACTGTTCTGCCCTGGGGCCCGGAATTGCTGTCGGCGGGCCTGTAGGCAGCCTCTAAGCATGTCTTCTGGATCAGACCCCACATGCAAGTTAGATGGAGGAAGACCAAGACTTAGGACTTGTCTACATAAACAATTAGTTCACAGCAACCTGGGGTGTGAATCTACTCCGCACTAATTGTCTGTGCACTAACTGCCAATTGTTAATGCACATCAGCAGGGTCCACACAGACAGTTAGTCTATGGCAGGCTAGTGCAGAGTAAGTTTACGCCCCAGCTTGCCACAAACTAATTGTTCATGTAGACAAGCCCTTAGGGAATTAAATCTGGGGGTTAGGTGCCTAAGCACTTTTATGGATCTTGGCCCTTTGGCCTGATTTTCAAAGGTTTGTAGCATCTGATTCATGTCAATTAGCATTGTGGGTGCATGTCACTTCTGAAAACCAGGCCTTACTCCTAATTGTAAGTGTCATATATATAAAACCAGAACATATACACCTGGTTTTCAGTGTCATGAATGGCTATTACGTGAGCACTGAGCCAAAGTTCTCTATTAAAAAAAAAACCCACTTCCAATGTCTCCCCCCACTACACCACCCACAAATAAAAAACCCTGCCCCTGCACTCTGGTAACTTGGGTACACCTAATTCAAATTAGCCCCAATTCAGCAAAGCACTACATTTTTTGTTTAAATCCTATGGGATTTAAAGCATATTCTTTAGGTTAAGCTTAGTATAAAACTTTTTCTATTGGCAACTAACACACTTTCATGTAACAGTAGGCAAAAACCTGAAAACCTTGACCAAGTACGGATGTACAAGTGTGTAATGTGAACTAATTCATAGCTAAAAACATGCTTTCACATAAGGTTAGCTGGATAAATTGATATGATTAGAGATTATAACCAAGTCAGATAATCGCAATCCAATTGTAGGTCTGAATTTGGTTTTGATGTGTGGGACCATATCTCACAGCGAAAGATGATTGTGAGTGAATTTTGGCAGGTGAATAATTAAGTTATTGGGATAGCTTCACTGTTCAATAATTTCAGTGATCTATTAGAAAAGACTGTTTCTAAAGATTCAATGGGGTTGCTGTACCCCATTTATTGCCAAACTACAACAGGTACACTATAAATACATCCATCTGCATGTTAAATAAACTTTTCTTACAAGGCTTTTTAAATAATTTCTCCTTTCATGATTGATATTTCCCTTATTTTGTACCTACCAACTGTCTAGTGATGGCCATAGTAAAACCTCTCAAGTGTATTTGGTAGTATTGTGCATTTTGGCGGACTCCAGCTGCCTGTCCCTGTACATCTCAAAAGCAAGGAATAGAGGGAGATTTTCTCTGCTAAGGTATCCTATGGGACAGTATATTAAACTGAGACCCAGAAAGCTATGAGTTCGAATCTCACCTCACCAGACAGCTGTTGTGTCTATACATTCCACAACCCTTATTATTGAGTAATGCTTCACAAACCTACCTAAGACAGTAAGGACAAGATTATTTCAGGCACTGCTGAGTACCCAGGTCATCTCAGATGTGAGCATCCAAGTCACATCCAGTCAGCCACACTACCTTTTAGAATGACAATGCCAACTCGGTATGTTTACCTCTTTGTCCTGCAACTGCAGATCTAGTCACTACACAATATCCCTGTCCCAGATCCAGGAAAAGAATGCAGGATTCCCGATCCTAACATTATGATGCTGTCTACCAAATACATATGTAGCACCCTGGCTACATATGTGCTGTGATCCCTTCTACTAGTTGGTCTGCAGAAAGAAAATCAACAGTTACTTCTGAAGATCAAGTGCTAGGAAAAATAAGGCCCATAATTCAAAGCTGGCTTGATGGTCATGCGGTGGTCTTTAACTTTTACATGTACTGAAATTTGGTTTGTTGTTTGTTTTATTTTTGTCTCCTTTGTATAAAACAGCATCAAATGGAGAAAACAGCCTAAAAACAAGTTGTATAGTTAAAAATTATTACAATTTGTCATTTATGTTATAACATACAAGTAAATATGGATGTTCCCCATTTCGGTCATTTCACACATTTTTACTGCTTTTGTCACACACTGATCACACACTGGTGGGGCTGAAAGTTGAGAAGTATGAAGGCAATGAAATTCTGACACATAGTACACAAAAAAAACATTCCAACAAATGATATACCGGTAGTTGTTTAGCACCATTTCCTTCCATCTTTCCCTTAAGGGTTATCCCTATTTGGAGAAAAATATCTTCCTTGTGTTATAAACTCAGAGGCAGTATGAAACGACCATGCTAATATAAAGAATGACTTTCCTCAAACTTGTTTGTAAAACTACTTTCCAAAAGCCCACTGACCCACTCATTCAAGTGATTAGATTGACTACCAGCAAGTTCTACACACTCAGCTTTCATTTCCAAAACATTTCCCTAGCCTTAGGGCTATTATGAAGACAAATTTATAAATGTGAATTGGAACTTGAAAGGCCTGGATTATGTCTCCATCCTTGTCACAAACGTCTTGTGTGAACGTGGACAAGTCATCCTCTCTGTGCCTTCAGTTCCCCATCCATAAAATGGGGATACCTCCCATCCTTTGTCTGCCTTGTTTATATACATTGTATTTCCTTCAGAGAAGGACTTTTTCTTTGGGTATTGTAGCCCTTACAAATAATGACATGACTGATTTTGCCACACTTATAATGTTTATATAAATAATCAATCACAAGTTCCTTCCCCAAGTGGGCTACATATGAGTTTCTCTCAGAAATGTTAGAGAGCTTCTTCCTTAACTCTCACACTTCCCTGGTCCTTCTCGCATGAACAGAGAGCAACAATACCCAAAGTCCAAAGGTACAAACAATTCGACGTTTATTGGGGTGAACTTCCAGCAAGCTTAAATGCAAGTTCCTTTTCCTTATTTTTGAATCCCAACTTACTTCCTGTTTGCCCCTAATTTATACAGTAATATTCTCAGCTATACCTTAACCAATCATTCTACTAAAATTTACCTAACCAATCCTAACGTATTGTAACGTGATTAGGTAACCAATTATATCCCACCACCTTAATTAGTTTACACCCAGCAAAATTAATTATACAGCAGACAGAAACAATCACAGAACCAGACAGAGACCATGCAAATAAACATACAAAACAATACAGAAGTGAGGGTTTTACAACTACATCTATACAGACATGAGGGTTCTCCAGCTGTGTCTATTGATAAGTGAGTTCTTACCAGACAGAAAACTATCAAACTAAATTTCCTTTTACATGTTTTAGGCTCTTCCCTTTCTCTGGAGGTGATAGATCAAATCACCTCCTAACAGCCCCAGATTGCCTTATTTTAATATGACTAGTTTGGAATGTGAGGATGTGACCATACATTTCCCAATTTATGGCTGCTTAGCTGAAGAACCAGGCCTCAGACTGTCACAGTAAGAGAAGGCCATTACACAGACAGACAGTGATTTTCAATTCTTTCTTTTATACCTCTGTAACTAGCAAAGTGATAAGAATACACCTAAATTCTTAAAGTATAGGCCAGGGGTCGGCAACCTTTCAGAAGTGGTGTTCCGAGTCTTCATTTATTCACTCTAATTTAAGGTTTCGTGTGCTAGTAATACATTTTAACGTTTTTAGAAGGTCTCTTTCTATAAGTCTATAATATATAACCAAACTATTGCTGTATGTAAAGTAAATAAGGTTTTTAAAATTTTAAGAAGCTTCATTTAAAATTAAATTAAAATGCAGCACCCGCTGGATCAGTGACCAGGACCTGGGCAGCGTGAGTGCCACCAAAAATCAGCTCGTGTGCCGCCTTCGGCACCTGTGCCATAGGTTGCCTACCCTGGTATAGGCCTTTGCAGACAGGCCTGAATATCTATATCCTAACAAGAAACTCCTCTCTTGCTTTCTGGGATTGATGTGACCAGCAACATAGTATAGATTCAATTAAAATCTTACAAAGAAACCAAATAAGTGTACTACATATAGTTACTATAGAGTATAAACCTGTCCAGTAAGCACCTACCACTCCCAATAGGACTGGGAAAATAAACACAGTTCATACTTACACTCTAAAAAAGGAGAAGGAAAAAACAGGGATGAAGAATCAGTAGGGAGCACGTCAAAAAGCTACAGATCTAGTTGACAGCAGATCCAAAGACAGAGAACTAATGAAAAGAGAACTAGGCGTGGTGTCTTATACCCCACATTATGCAAGTATATCCATATTTTCATGCATATCCATATTTGTTCTGGTACCACAACTATTGTAAGGTCAATTATTGCCCCCATTCCATCTGCAGCGTTCTGGACATCCATAATTAACCAGTCACTAATATTAACAATTTGCATAAATCATTTCTTAATAATTTCTATGCATCAGTTTGATTTAACTAGCTAATTACTACATAGCAATCCAACTGCAATTGCCCCTCCCTCAAATTCCTCTCTTTTACAGAATCTTAAAGTGTACCATATCCTTTGCCATCACTTGTGTCTCAAAAATGAAAGTGCAAAATTATGACTTCACATTTTCCCTTCAGGTCTACACTAACTAAAATGCAGCCTGTAGTATAACTACTTCCAGTAGGCCTCATACTAATATCACATACCCTGGACATAGCAAGCATGATAACCCAATTACTTCTGTTCACTTATTGCCCCCATGCATGTTTCAGACTAATAAGTAAAACATCAATGCCAGTCATACACCCCAAATAACACTGCATTTCTCGCAAAGAGAAAATGCAGGGGAAGAATCATAGGTCAACAATATGGACATCACCTAGGACAATGGGGCCTTGAACTCAACTGTGGCCTCTGGATTCTACTATAATATAAATATTTAATAATAGCTTGCAATCCAAATGTTCTCTCATTGTGGAATCACTTAAAATACTGTGGCTTAGCATGACATTTCTTGTAATTTTCAATGTGTTTACACTCATTTGGACTTGGCTATTTGCCTACTCATTGCTTCACTTCCTTTCTACCATCTGAGAGTGAAAAGTGATCAGCAACGTCTATACAAATATGTACTATGTACAATCCATTATTTACTGAGCTTTCCTATCAAGAGCTGCTTCTTACAGGTATGGAATGACTAATAAAAACCTAAACACTGTTTTGATATCTTATCAGCTAGAACAGTAGTGTACTAGGGCAGTGGTTCGCAAACTTTTTTTTTTTTGCGGACCACTTGAAAAGTGCTCATGGTCTCGGCGAACCACTTAATGATCTTTCCAAATGTTGTTTGTACCATTAGCTAACTATTGTAAAGTGCTTTGGATAAAAGCACTATATAAAAAAACCCTTAATAATAATTAACTTTCTTTTGTTCTACAAATAAAATAACACAACTCATATTTTAATATCAGTAGTCTTACCTTTCTAATGAGACAGATGTGCCCTCTCTTCTGCACCATGGCAGCCCCCGAGTCGGGGCTGGGAAAGAGGGGGATCTCTCCCCCGCCACGGCAGCCCCCGAGCTGAGGTTGGGAAGGAGGGCTGTCTCTCCCTGGCAGCCACAGCCCAGGAGCTGGGGAAAGTTGCCTCTTTCTCTGGCCATCGCAGCCCTGCACATCCCAAATCCCCCGCATCCTCTCTTCTCACCCCTCTTCCCTTTCCCACCTACCCTCTATTCCCCCCCAAGGCCACCACCTCACCTTACATGTGCATCTTCTCCAGGGTCTAGGCACCTAATTAGTGGAGCCTCACCTGCGCGACTCCACTAATTAGGTGGGTGGCCCTTCAATTTCTTGTGTGCCACCGTCCAGGCACGCAACTTAGAGGGAATTATTCACAGACCACCTGAACAGAGCTTGTGGACACTGGTGGTCCACGGACCACAGTTTGAGAATCTCTGTATTAGGGTTAATTTGAACAAATATAATAAACAATGCAATTGCTCTTAAATATTTTTTTCTCCTGAATCCCTTATGAACCACAACTGCTTACTTTCATATAGCTTTCCTTGATATCATCACAGTGACAGACATCTTAAAAGTGTGTAAATATTTCTGAATTCAGAAGAAAGTAATGTAATAGATTTTTGGTTAATTTTAATTTACTAGGGCTAGGTTTTCAACCCTTACACACCTCAAGTAGTGATCCATTTAGTTCAATACGATGATTTACAAAAGTAAGGTACTCAAGGTGAGTAAGGCTTGCAAAATGTGGTCCTTCTCCTTGTCTGGTTGCATTCTTACCATTTGCAGCTGTAGGTTTTCTATGAGGGTTCTGTAAGAAATTCTGACATCTTAGAATTGTTTTTTCCAGTCCTAGCAATTATAGGTATATTATACCCCCCGCAATAAAAACATTATTAAAATTTCAAAATAAAGCACACAAAAGTAAGGAGGTGCCAGAAATAAGGTTGCCTGTGCAACTGTAATTCATCCCCCTTGTGTGTATGCATTATGGTAGTCTTTAACTAATGATCACATACTATATTTTCCATAGGACCCCTGCCTTATTTGAGTGTTAACACTACATATGCAGCAAAATGGCACTATTATTTCTTGAATTACACTAATATAGAAGTAGTAGCATGAGTTTGCTTTTAAGGGTACCTTTATTGCTACTCTGAAGTGTCTAAGGCACTGGTCTTGTAAAGACTAAGGCATGTTCTTAACCTTACACACTGAAGGTGAGATTTTCAAAATGCTCAGCATTTGCCTAATTCTGCTCCCTTTTGAGTGAGTGGTGCTACTCATAGAGCATAAAATCAAGTATGTATCTAGTTTTTTTGTGGGGTTAGGACCTAAATTTCATATAATTCCAGCAAATAAGCCCTCTATAAACCAATTAAGGAGATACTTTATTCTTAGCCACATTGTGACACTCTCTACCCCAAAGCAACACCCTGACATCCCCACATTCATCACTGTCATATAATTATGATATGTTTTGTAAAAGTTTGCCTTGTGAGGTATCATTTTAAAAGCCTTGATCTATTGTATATTATTATTCTGTTGGATTGTTTGTGCTATCATAGTATAGGAAGTTATGAAGTTTTGCTATGTGTGTGTTACTGAAATATTTTGTGAGGTTGGGAACACCCACAGCCAGCCTTTCAGGAACAACAATGAAGATGCCAGACAGCCTGGATGTCCCATTAAGAGGAATCCACATTACCAAGAATTATCACAGGATCTTATAAAATGAAGGCTTCTCAGAGGGAGCACGTAGACACTGTATGACTCATATCATAGCAAGAGATCTTTCCAGCAAGGAGGGGAAGTAACAACATAATTTGTCCTCACTCCCCTCACAACTTCTGGAAACACTTCTGGAGAACAAAGACTTTGATCAGGGGAGGTGGTTTCAGGCTGGAAAGGAGAATCCCAGCCTGTGTGGTAAGGAACTATACCATCAGGGTAAGTAAATGATTGATTCAAATCCTGTCTAGTTTATAGAACTCAGATTGTGATTTTACCTTCTATTTTTTAGGTAACCAACTTTGATCTATACGCTTACTACTTATAATCACTTAACATCTATCTTTCTGTTGTTAATAAATCTGTTTTATATTTTACCTAAAACAGTGTGTTTTGCTCGAAGTGCTTGGGGAACCTGCTCACCGGTGCACATCCTCTCACATTGAGGGAGGGTTGGACTGAGTAATAAACTTACACTGGTCAGGCTTCTGGCCAGGACAAGGCAGTATAGCTCTGGGTTCCTAGGCTGAGGAGCTGTGGGAAATGGTGTGGAGCCTCTCTATTGTTGGTTCATGAGTCTCTGGCAAAAGCATTCATGTAACTCTGCTGGGTGTGTCTCTGCCTGTGGATGTCAGTGTTAAGTGCAGTACCTGGAGAGGTTTTCAGCTTGTCACAGCATCACAGTGTGAGAAGGATCACAGGCTGGTAAGACAGAGGGCTAAACGCTACCCCACTTCCACATTGCACCCTAGGGAACCCATCACACATATCTCACTCAGTCTTGCACAATAAAGCAAGTTAGAGAAAACAATTACTGAAACACTAGGATTATTCACAATTCATTTTGCTAGGTAACAAAGTATTTAATCTCTACAGGAACAGTTATTAGATGTAGGCAGAATTTTTTCTGTGGGACTTGATATCACTACATTCTTGTTCAAGACAAGAGTGCTACCTATTGAGCCCTACTAGTAATTGAGATGTAGTCCATTGACATTAAACAATTTTACTGTAAATTTGCTTAGCCCCACACAAAAACACTTCAACATACAGGGATGAAAGAGAGAAAATGACTGACTTCACTTCTCACAGTGGAAAAGGAAGCAACTCGAGTCTGTAAACTAACCCAGGTCACATTTTGAAGTATCAATATTTTCTTATAGTAACTGACATTTGTGGGTCTTCCAACCAGTATGAAATATAGCTTAACATTCAGGTCAACTAACCTTTCCAATTTCTACTATTGGAAAATACGCTTTTATAATGGATAGAAAAAGACATTTCTTTGGGGAAAAAAAAGGAAATAATCAGAGGGACACTGCTGAAGTTCGCAGAATCTGACTTACAGCAGTGAAACAGATCAGACTGTCAGCTTTTATGTTGTTCCAGCCATTCCTCTCCTCAAACAAATGTTGCCACAGAAAGCTAGGTCCAAGAAGGAGATAGTGATGTTTACTCTGCTTCATTTCCATGCTATCATAAAATAAGGCTTCTTATTCTTATTTCTATTATCTTAAATCTTAAGCCACATAATGAAGTCCTGCTAGCTAGTCACTTTCTCCTTGAAGCAGACCTTAATGTTATACAGATTTTATTTATACAGATGTGATACATGTAAGGACAGATGTTTTTCCTCCAGAAACTTTTGAGTAACAATAAACTCTTCCAAATAAGATTATTTGGCATTCTTTAAGGACACTGTAAAATATTCAACTGGATTGTCTCTCATGTGATAGATTTATCATTTGCAGTTAAAACATTATTTCCTGAAGCCTGCCTTCCCTCTTGAGAGAGAACAGTTTTAAGTACAATATTGCCTGTAAAGTGAATGAGTATAGGTTATTAATGGATTATATGTGTCCCTTTATCCAAAGGAGAAAGATCATTTTTTAAAGTGAAATATATACTAAAGCACGGTGAAGCAAGTTGTCAGAGAACTAGTCATGTATATTAAAAGTTAGAGATCTCTGAGAAAGAGGTGTGATCATTATGGTAATTTTTCTTTCTTCACCATTATAATTATTATAGCCTTCATTGTTTAATACCATTAATGCTTTTTGAGGTGCTAATATAGTCAATATTTATTGTGAATTTTTCAAATCTGACCTCCTTGATGTATTTCTGCAGGCTATAAAGTAAAACATGCCACCTGCTTCTGTCTAAAAGAGAAAATAATTGTTTAGAGAGTGTCTTTGATGGAAATACAATTAACCTTTTGCTCTTTGGGAGGGTCCTGGTATCCACCTGTAAGGAGACCTCTTTAAATGTCTTGTACTGTACTTGTTCTTTTCCCTTACAGTACAAATAAAGTATTTTAACATAAAACCATATATAAAATGACTAAGGTTTGTCATATAGCAGTGATGAACTACTATATTTTCCTTTCAATTTTTTTTTCACATTGTTCATGGCATATCAAGAAAGGTCAAAAGTCACATCATCTTTTGTCACAACCTGACATTAAGATAATTTGAAACAGTATAAAAAATTCCATTACCAGTTTAAAACTGGATAAAAAAACACCCCTGGAAACAAACCAACAAACACCCAAAACAACCCTCACCTTATTTATAACCAAGACGAAAAATGGGTTTGGTTATTGGAAACATTTCCAATAGCTGAAACTATAACAAAACAAATAAGTTATCCTGTATTAAAACCAATTTATGTAACTATGGGCTAGTGGATAGTGTGCCAACATTTATTCTTCCATCTCTTCCCATGATTTTTTTCAGATCAGATTATATCATGTTCACCTATGTTGGCTTTATTGGTCTGATTTTTTTCTATCTTCTAGCCATACTATACGGTACCTCCAGTCATGGAAGAAGATTCTGTGTAACCCAGTGTTTTCTTTATAATACTCCAAATGTAACAACAACTTTGGAAAAATCAACAAACTGAGATCTGCAATGCAAATGTAATGCCAAAAATATCTCTTTTTCCAAGGCTCTGTAACGTTCATTACAGTTAAGGCATAAATCTGCAAAGATCAGGATAAGGCTGTTCAATGGGTATGTTTAGTTGATAAATCAGTCATGGATTTTTAAATTTCTATTGTTACCACTAAGACAAAAATACATCTGTATACCAAATATCAGGATAATTTAGTTGAATAGTTCAGAGCTGAACTATAGATACTCTGAGCCACAGAATCACAGAACCATAGGATATCAAGAGATAATCTAGTCCATTCCCCCACACTCAGGTAGGAGTGAGTATATGTAGAGTCTGCATTCTCCATGTTTTATTATTGCATTCAGAAACACAAAGCTGGCACAGATGCATATTACTTCTGGTAATTTACTCACTAAGAGCCATATTCCAGCTTTACTCATGATGAGTAGCACCTTACTTTGAGTGAGAGCTCTCAGGATAATTAATACTTTGACCTGAAAAAGGGTTGCAGAATCAGGTACCATATAATTGATAAGGGTTTACATCTATAAGCATGAAGCATTCCAGCCAGCTGCCAGTCTAATCTCTCTCCCTTAGGCCATGTTTACATTATAGCTGCTACAGTGGCACAGCTGCAGTGCTTCAGTTGTGTTGCTGTGGCACCACAGTGCAGATGCTTCCTACATCAAGGAAGGGGATTTTCCATCACTGTCATGAATCCATCTCTCCAAGATGCAGGATCTAGGTTGCCAGAAGAGCTCTTCTGTTGACCTCTCCACATCTAAGCTAGAGGTTAGGTTGACCTAACTAGAGTGGTCAGGGTGTGACATTTTTCATAGCCCTGAGCGCATTAGCTAGGTTGATCTATTTTCAACTGGCTCACTGCTGAGCTTCTTAGCACTTTCTGCCATCCAACCGGAAGGAAGTTTTCTCCACTGTCCTTGCAGGGTAGTCCCTGAATCAGATAGAGTCCTCTTGCTTCCTTCAGGCCCCTCTGCACAATCCTAGGCAGACTCAGTTCCTTGCACACTTTCCCAACTGCTTTGGGCTCCTGTTGCAGACACATCAGCCTTCAGGGAGGCACCATTTGCCATCAGTCCCACTCAGCTGCCTGACTACAGCCAGGCTTCTGTCCCTGAGTGAGCGATCTGCTTCCTCATCAGGGGCTCATTGAGACAGATTCAGCCCTCTGAACTCCTCCCTCCAGGCTTGACACCTACTGCAGGGGTAGCAGGCACGGCTGATTGCTGTCAGGTTAACAGGTCCTGCAACAGAACTAGTCTCCAGGCAGCCCCATCAATACAGCTGGCATGCAGGAGGCTGCCTGATTAACCATACAACCTGATTGGCTGCAGAGACCAGAAAGTTGGTTGTTAAACCACCACCACCATCAGATTGCTGACTTCTCAATGCTCATATACATCACTGTGCCTTCTCCTGTGTTACCTGGTTCCTGCTGTTTCTGCCTTTCACCCAGCCTTGCCTCTGTCCTGCTCCTGCTTTGAACTCTTCCTTGCCTCCCTGCTAACTCCAGTTCCTGACCTCCACCTTGACCCTTAGATCTGGCTCCTGACTACAGACTCCAGCTCGACCCTTGGCTCTTGTATCCAGTTCCTGCCTTTCAGCTTTGGCTCCTGACTACTGACTATGACTCTGACCCTGACCAGTAGGCTAGACTGCCCTTGTGCCATTGGCTGACAGTTTCGCCCACAGACTCTTATTAACCCCTGAAGGCCCAGTGTGAAGTTGGTACATCCCATCGCAACAAACCAGCATTTTCTACTTCTTTAATCGTTCTTGTGGATTCTATCTGAACCTTCTTCAATTAATCACCATCCTCTTTGAATTGTGGACACCAGTCTTGGGCACAGTATTCCAGCAGTGATTGCACCAGTGCCAAATAGAGAGATAAAATAACCTCTCTACTCCTATTCAAGATTCCATGGTTATACAACCCAGGACTTCATTAGCCCTTTTGACCACAGTCATGCTGGGAGCTTATATTCAGCTGATTATCCACCATGATCCCTAAGTCTTTTTCAGAGTCACTGCTTGTTCAGGGAAAGCCCACGGTGGGCCGGGCCAGTTTGTTTACCTGCCGCGTCCACAGGTTTGCCCAATTGCGGCTCCCACTGGCTGCGGTTCGCTGCTCCAGGCAAATGGGGGCTGCAGGAAGGGTGGCCAGCACGTCCCTCGGCCCACGCCACTTCCTGCAGCCCCCATTGACCTGAAGCAGCCGAACCTGAAGTGGCCCTAGTTTGAGAACCACTGTACTAAACTCCATATTGCTAGCTTGCACCCATATTTTTGAACATATTTGCATTTTCTGCATTATTATTAACTCTACCATTTCCATCTGATAATGGACCAACGCTATTATTAAGATTTTTTTTCCTAATATACTTTAAAAACTCTTTACTGTTATTAATTCTGCTGTCCATAGATTTCTCCTTGTGTCTCTGTGCTTCCCTTATCAATTTTCTAAAATTCATTACTATCTCTCTCTACTTTGTTCCATTTGTTATTTTGTAGAGCTTCTTTTACTTCCCCTATACTCCACGTCAGTTTTTTAACCAATAAGGCCTTCTTCCTCAGTTGTGGGATTGTGGCTTTTGGGACATCTAGTAAAGTGTTCTTAAAAAATTCCCAATGACCATTCAAATTTTTCTGATTAAATTCTTCCTCCCAGATGACTTGGCTCATAATTTTTTTTAACTTTGTGAAATTAGCCTTTTAAAAAACAACAAAATTATATATTATTGGTCTGCACTTTATTCTGTTTACACATCTACAGTCATCTACTTTTACCATGTTCTCTCAAATTTGGAAAGGTATACCAGCCCTTTCTTTTTGTCCATCAGCACTCAAACATCACTGTCCTGAGATATATTCATGAGAGGGGGAAATGGCAGCAACTCCAGGTTGATTACACTCAAAGACCTTATTTCTGGATCCCAAACACTTCTGGAAAATTGTGATAAAAAATCCACTCTCATGTGGATGCATCTGTCTCCAACATTACTGATTATGCAAATGATTTAACAAATGATTGAGGCCTAATAAGGAACAGACTTTGCTTCCAAAAGTCTTAAAAATTTTGATAATATCATCTTTGGAAAGCTGAAAACCAGCTCTTATTTAATTCTGCAGTTTTTAGCTTATGAAGGGGCAAATGATTAATTCTATGAATACAACACACTTGCAGTCTTTCTTTTTGACACCACAGGACTTTACACCTCTGTAAAATATGTTTTGTGCCTACCCCTCTGGAATTTCTAATGTAAGGTTGCCAGAACTGACTGTGAATCACAGCTATTGTTTCCAGCATAAAGTACCAAAATAAATGTATTTAAATGTATCTTGGGAGACTCTTCCATGGTTACATAGATCACACAGGGCTAGACTGCATTACTATGAGCTGTTCCATAAAGGCACACAGGGTGGAGATAGACTGCCCCAGAGGGAGAGTCAAGAGGCAGAACGCCATAGCTCCTCAGTTGCACTGTTGGGGGAGAATAATTTGCTATAGCCCTTTAAGGGGAACAGCCAGTGGTTAAAATAGATTGAAACAGGAGTGGGGAATTCTTATCTCACCAGCTCAGGAGAAGGGGGAGCTGTGAGAGCACTGCTTACCCAAACTGGGGCAGGACAGCAGAGGTGCTAGAACTAAGGGTACTGGGGGTGCTGTCATACCCCTTGGCTTGAAGTATTAATAACAACTCAAATACATGGTTTCTGCCTTCAGCACCCCCACTATAAAAATTCTTCCAGCACCACCACAGGACAGAGAATTCCACTTCTCCTAAAAGCAGAGGGAGGGGGGCTGTGCTGAGAGCAGTCTCCTCCTGTTGCAGGCACATAGAGGCAGTAACCAGGAACAACCAGGATGGCATCAGCACAGAACTTGATTCAGCTTTTCCTTGACCACAAGACATCAAATTTATGCCATGTATAATAAGTTTGCTTCTGAGTTGCTCATACCTGTCTCATCATTACATGCTGAAAGGGGCACAGCTCCCAGCCCTCTGCTTTTAGGAGAGGTGAACTCTCTGTCCTGCGGTGGTGCTGGAGCAGTTTTTATAGCCGGGGTACTGAAATCAAGCCTCAATGATAAGGAAGCAAGTCACCATTCAGCTGTAATAAACAGCTAATAAAAACCTATGGACCAGGCTCTGTCACCCTTACTCACATTGAGCAGTACCTTTTCTCAGCAAGTAGGTCCATTTAAACTAATAGGATCCCATTGGGCTGATTTCCACAGCGATGTTATGATAAATTCTGCTTTATTATCTGCAAAAGGGATATAGAGATGGTTGGCGTATAATGATGGCACAGCCATGAGGAACTCAGAAGCAAACTTATTACACAGGGTGTAAAGTTGATGTCTTCTGGTCAGGGAAAAGCTGAATCAAGTTCTGTGCTGATTCCATCTCTTCTTGCTCCCAGTTCCTGCCTCTCTGTGCCTGCAACAAGAGGAGACTGCTCTCAGCACTGACCCTCTCCTCTTTTCCTATCTCTATATCCCTTTCGCAGATCATAAAGCAAAATGTATCATAGTGTCACTGTAGAATTCAGCCCAAAGTGGTCCTATAGATTTAAATGGAACTACCTGATGGGAAATGGTACTGTTCAATGAGAGTAAGGGTGGCAGAGCCCAGCCCGTACATTTTTATTAGCTATTTATTACAGCTGAATGGTGACTTGCTTACTTATCATTGAGACTTGATTTCATGTTCTGCTAGTTCCTCCCAATTTGAAAAAGGTCACTAGTAATCAAGAGATTTTTGTATCAAATGCTACAAGTCTTAAAACTTCTACTTGCAGAACAGGCTTTGTCTTATTTTAATTTTATTTTCCTTTTAACACGATAGAAGGAAGGAACATCCTTTTTTTGTTTTGTTTTGTTCTGTTTTTTGTGGTTTTGTTTGTTTAAATCTGGAGGCAGCAAATTGAACGGATGAGCGTTAATCCTGTGTGAGTCTTGGATTACATCAGAATAACAGACTGGGGTTTTAGAATGCCCTTCTTCACCTTGTTGTAAATCTAAAAAGCCAATTTACGGCAACACACAATTTTAAAAGTTGTTTCAGTAACAGTCAGCAGTCAAACTATTATAATTTAAACTGACTACGATGCCCTAGAGAGTACATTTTATAAGACAGCTAAAAATTATTGAAAAACAATGTGAGTTAAGGGCTTTCTGCCACTGTGTTGATGTTTCTGAAAAAAAAACAACAGTGGCAATAATGCCTAATAAGGTTGCATGCTGTTGTAAGATTTCACTCAAAAAGTTAAGCCGATAGATAAAGACAAGGTCATGATAATGCTACTTTTCTGTTTGCATGCCTATAATCCATCTTTAACAGAATCCCATCCTGTTGTTTCAGCATGTCTCATTTGATGGAAAGCCAGGATCCCTCTCTTGAATTCCAGTGGCAATGATTAGGAGCATCAATTTACTGAGATTTCTCTAAACCTGACATCAGACTAGTTTTATAAAACAATAAGTGCTAATTTAATTCATACATCTGACAGCACAGTGCATATTTTCATTTTGTTCTCTGTGCAATTGTATGGATGCTCTTAACAATTTCTCTTTTTCATGTTAGTGTTGTTATGTGGTCATATCAGGTGAGACAGAAAGGATCACTAAATCGCAGCCCTACAAGAGAGCTTAAAACTGACATATGAAAGAAGCCAAGAAGCTGTCACTAGCAGCCTTTTTTAAAAAATTCTCTTAAAATAATGAAGAAGTTTTCCTTCAATTCTGTAAGTTAGTGTAGGGAAATGGAATAAGAACATCTGGGCTTCACTAAGTGACCTTGGCCAAGTATTAACCCACTGGTGTCTCTTTTGCCTACTTATAAAAAGCATAGGGCAAACAAGTTCAGGAGGGAGGGGTAAGGGAAATAAATGAAAAGGGTTAGAAATTATGTCTTTCCAATAGCAGAGTGGCTTAACTCTTTATGCATGATGGATATATTTAACCACACATGTGAAGCCCTCATGTAGTCCCACTTAGCTTTAAAGAGCTTTATAAATATATGTAAAACTTAAATATGTACCAGCAGCCACTGTACAAGCTCAAGCTAGAACCACTGTTCTATGGACACCTAGCCATCGGTCCTAAACTTGTCTTCTAATCTACTTCATTTGTTCCTATAGTGGTGACAGGAGTGAAGTTTGCACCGCTTTTAAGATTTCATGATTGGTTGCGGTAAAATGGATGTAATGGCAGTGGCTGTTTTTTAGCATAACTGTGATAAACAACTTTTATTGTACTATTAGTGTTGTTAATGGCACAGTGAAATACATTCACTCATGCACCTCTTGTTTGTTGGCAGTAGATTTGTTTGCAGTGTGAGGCTCATATATTCAAAAGAGGGGCACTACACATTGATGGCTTTGAGGTTTTCACATAGATTCTAACCTTTCTGGTGGTTAGGACAACCTTCCCTGTATATAACAACACATTATTTGTATACAACCCAAGGCTGCTGCTTCTGAAATCAAATGGCAAATTTCACATTGACTTAAATGGAAACAGGATTGGGTCCCTAATTTGCTAAACTGTGAATAGATAGATCAAAATAACACATTATTGTGTGAGACAAGATGTGTGAGGTAATATCTTTTATTGGACCAACTTCTGTTGGTGAGAAACAAGCTTTCAAGTTTACATAGAGCTCTTCTCTTTGTAAGCTCGAAAGCTTGTCTCTCTCACCAACAGAAGTTGGTCCAATAGAAGATATTACCTCACCCACCTTGTCTTTTTAATGTCTTGGGACCAACATGGTTATAAAAACATTGTATACATTATGGTGTGAACAGAGGTAGAAACCTCTGTAATAATCTTAACATGGTTTTATCTGGGATTTTGTGCTTTTAATTGCTAACCCATTTAATCCAGTTTGACAAAAACACAAACAAGCAGCTCAGTCATGGTAGCTTAATTGTGAAACGTGTTATCTCAGTCTGATGGAAACTTTTTCTGCAATGTTGAAGTACCATTGCAAAGACTGCATCTCTAGTAGGTAAATGACCTTCTAAATCAGGGTTCTCAACCTTTAACACTTGAAGAGAATCACTTTTTCTGTTGACAGGTTTCAGAGTAGCAGCCGTGTTAGTCTGTATCCGCAAAAAAAAAAAAAAAAAAAAAAACAGGAAAAAAAAAAAGGTGCCACAAGTACTCCTGTTTTTTTTTCTGTTGAGTGTTTGATTTAATAATAATGTGAGATGTCGGAATAATAGAATCAAATTGAATTATTTAATCAAAGATTATTACTCAATTATTACAATATTGTACAGAATACCAAAAGAAAACATATTTTACCACCCTCTGGAAATGGTGAAGAAAGGGTAGGTTGGTCCCTTCCTATGTAACTATGTAATAATAGCAGTGTTCAATCTCCTAATGCCTAAAATTTCTTTCCTTTTATAGGGTGAGACAAATAAATTCCTATGTAGAGAGGGAAAGCTCTTTTCTCACAATTAATTTCACTGTGCTCTCTTTTTGACATCACATTTTACCCAATTACTTATGGGATTTCTTTTATGGAATCTCCGTTTATATCTGATTGATAAGCTAAATGGATTCATAACCCAGTTATTATCATTAAAACTCCTATTGCAATAAGCATTTGCTAATAAAATAAACATTTCAATGAGGTATTTAATAAATCATAAAAAATCAGTGATAACAAATATTCATTATCAATCACCGAATATAATTGTATTATAAGCATCCATTATTAATTCCCCCATCTTGTTGATGATAACACACTTCTGTAAACACTTTTCATTAATTTTGAGGAATCCTTTTTACTGGACATCTGAGCTCTCACAGATTTAGAGGCAGAGAGATCAATTAGGTACAGCTGAATACTTAATTACATAATATCTCAGTAAGACTTAGATCCTAATTTCAATTTAAGGACAAAACTTTTTAGCTTCATAGGTACAGTGGACCAATTTTATAGACACAACATAAAAAGGATTTTGGTTAGCATATAAAATTATGAGAGTTTAACATTCAAAAAATCATAAAAAGTGAATATTTACTAACACATCTAATGAGGTCACGGAAGTCCATCAATATCATGTTGAAACATTTGCCCCATGTCCTTGAATCAATGTGTGATGACATTGCACCGTGTCAAAACTCTGTATCATCTCATGACATTGCACCATGTCAAAACTCTGTATCATCTCATTGTGATGCAGAAAGATAACAAATTATCATCATCTCAACTCTTTTCCCCATCGTGGCTGCTCAAACTGTCTTATTTCATTATATCTTGTGTTAATCTTTATTGCTGTGTTATCTACGCTAAGCTTTATATTACACTTTCAGAGTCTGTTTGCCAGTTAGCACCCTGTTGATGATACATGTTTTAGGCAGCTTCAGTGGTGCTTCTGTGATTGGTGCTCTGTTCACCCTCTCTGGGACCCAGGAAGAAGAAGAAGAATTCTAAAGTGAGCAACCACATGCTTAATCCGATGGCCATAGTGGTAGGGGATGCACTGACATCCCTGTAGTTATGAGCCACAGAGCTCATTGGAAATTTTCTAACAAAATGTTTCTTTGATAGAAATTAGAGTTTCTGCAAAAATGAAATTTTCTATGTGAAAATGTCAATTTTGCAGAATTTTTCCGATTATCCTTTAGGAAAATCAGAGTAAAATATTTCATTTTGTGTCAGGTCAACTTGATTTGAAACATGTTAGTGTGTTGAGCTGAATGGAAACCTTTCCTTTCATGTTAATTTGACATTAATCTGTGTCCACCTGAGCTACCATGGTTCCTTATGGGAGTTTGAATCCCTGACTCCAATACTCCCATTCTCCTCTATGAACCATGCTCCCAGGCTGGACTACATCTTCCATTATGCACTGCAGTTTCCTTTCTAATTGCACTGTCATAGTACATCATTGAAGTTTTAAGAAAGGAGAGTTTCCTGTAGAATGGCATTTCCAATTTTTGAATTTAGCCTATGAGTGAGCCTGTGTTTGGGTTGTTTGGTAAAGGTATAATCTTGTTTTGGGGGTGTCAGACATAATGAAACACACTTTCACCCTTAGTTCTTTGTTAAACTACTGTTTTTTGGTCTGATTAGCTGGTGTTATACCTCTTTCTTTCTTTCTTTTGGATAAGTATTTCAGATGAGAGTCTATCATCTCTGTCTAAATCTGGGCATAGTGTGGATTGTCATATATTAACTTCCACACAGCGATACCAATGTGTACCTCAGTACTGGTCTACATGACCATGTTGTTCCAGTTCTAGAACTTTCCTGAGCTGCTACTGCCCCTGGTGCTATATGGTGTGGTTTATATATATATAAAGTCAGATATTAATTAGAAGTATTCAAATTGGCACAATTCTATATTATAATTACATTTTATAGCACTTTCCATTCAGACATCTCAAAGTGCATTATATAGGAGGGTAATGATAATCTAAATCATCATGCACATTTTTCAGATGAGGAAACTGATCCACAGTTAAGTGACTTGCCCAAGGTCACACAGCAGGTTAATACAGATCTGGGTATAGACAATAGGTCCGCAGACTCCAAGATCCACCCCATAATTACTGGACCTTAAAAAAGAGAATTTTAGGAATTATATAATCACTTAAATCGTAATAGTAGCTAAATTTTTCAGTCTGCAACAGAAGGGACAGCACAACAGAGAACAATAAGTTAGAGTCTTTCAGTTTTTCATTTTCTGTCAATAAAAACAAGAATGATAAAATTCCAATGAGATCGGGAATCTCATTTCAGGAAGCCCAATTAAAGTATACAATTTCACCTTGAAAGAAGTAGAATTTGACTTTTTCATTCTGAGTAAGTCATTGTCCTTGGCAATGATGATTTCCTAGCAGATACCCACTCAAAAGATTAATAGAATTAAAATCTGTGAAGAATAAGCCTGTTCTTGCTGACAGCTAACTTGTTTTTTTTCCTCTCTTCCTTTTGGAAGACAGTAAACAGAAACAAAGCCTGCAGCAATACAAAGGAAGCAAGCACATTAAAAGAGGGATTAGCTTCAGGAGGCTATGACAGATGTAAAGTGCTTTGCACACATTGCTATGTGATGTTCAACATATGTTGTCAATTAAAAATTGCTTAAGAAATATTTAACAAGGCAAATCTAACATACCCCTAGTTTGTAAGAATATATTGAGTTGATGCATCGCTGCTTCTCATTTTTATTTTCCTGTTTTACTGTAAGCTAAAGAGAGCACCATTTACAGCATAATTCCTAAACTAATTTACTGGCTAAAGTTGTGTTGTAAACATGTGTATTGGAAACCTTCATTAATCTACCTTTTTAGTCAGATGCTGATTGGATAATTTACCACAAAGGGCCTGATCCTCCACTCCCTCACACCAGGTAAAACTAGGCTACTGGGGTAAAGACTCATTCCCTATATTTGGAAAAGGGAATCACCACCATCAAGATTTCATAGTATTTGATATATTTTGTACAAAAAAATCTAATGGTGCTTATTGGGGAAATCGCCACAATAATCATCTCAGTGTAAGCAGGGTCTAAATGAACTCTCCTGTGACAGCTAGTTTGGGAGGGGGAGAGACTTCAATGGCAAACTGTATTTACATGAACACACCTACTCTGCATAGGTAGCTGGCAGACAGGAGTTGTGTAACTCCAAGTGATCAGCTTTGGCTAGTGTTGGGTTACAAATCACTTTAGTATGGAATGCAGGGGTAGTGAAATGCTGTTATCAGTGTTGTTGTCTTCATTGTATGACCAAAGAGGAGCAGAACTGTGCTGAGCTTGTCCCAACTGAGGGGTCACACTTAGCTGAAAGGAACTCGCTAAGCCAGGGGCTTGAATGCCAGAACCATGTGAAAGTAAGAGGGGTGGGAACAGGTGTCCCAGTCAGGAAACATGGGCTCTCCCTAAAGGTTCAAGGTCTGATTTAACCTGTCCCTCCCCTCTATTAAAAGATAGAGCTAAATAGGCTTCATTAGGTGACTTTTGTTGTTAAAGAGCTCAAAGGAGAGCTGAAAGCACTTGTGGTGGGGCAGAGTTTCTGCCGAGTCTGCGAAGAGCTGAAAATCACTGAGAGACTGATGTGTAGAGGTCACAGAAGAGAGGCAGGTGGCAGCAGAAGGTGACTGACAGTTGGCCAGAAACGAACAGCTGGCAAGGCGCTGAGCAGAGTGAGTGACTGGCGAGGCAAGGATCACCTGGCAAGGCCGCCAGTGGAGGAGCAGCATGCAGCATGACTGATTTTTATTTTACTGCTGGAGAGGAACCGCGGCTGACAGGGTAGCGAGGTGGCCAGCCAGAGCAAGTGCTCAGATTGCAGAGCAAGCAAGGTGCCTTCTTCCCTGGGCGACATGTAATTTTCCCAGATTAACGGGTTGGAGCTCAAGATGGTTCTGTGTTGTATTGTTGAAGAACAACCCCTAGATATTGAACCTGGCCCTGGTTGCTGCCAGCCCCAACTGGCAGAAGGTTTACATCAGTTTCTACCATGTAAGCTACAGGGGAAATTATTCACTTCCCTGTTCCAGCCATTGCACATCAGCTATGTTTAACCCTTTCCTATATTTAATTCCTCCTTCCTATCTTTCTATCTTCCTCACACCTTCCTACTTTTATTCAGCCCCTACCTCACTGCTCATTTTACCCCAGACACACTCCACCACATAACCCGTAACCTCGCTCCCCACGCCCTCTGCCAAGTACCAAACTCCTCCTACAACGTCTCATTAAGGCCTTGATCCTGTCCTCACTGAAAATAATAGCAAAATGTTTGCTGAGTTCTATGGTTCAGGAACTCTTGCTAACGCATGGACTGCTGATGTTAATGAGCTCCTGAAGCAATGAAGGTGGGTCCCTGTTGCTGCTCCTACAACCACTCCTAAAGAGATCTTAGTCCCAGTGAGAGCAAGGGTCTTTCTAATCTCTTCTCCTGGGAATTAATGGTAGCTGCTTTTCCATGGGATGGTGCTTAGGCCAGGGAGACCCCTCATGAAATTCCATGATTGATGGTGGAAGCTGATAGGGGGTCCATGATGGGTTGTTGGTGGCTGCCTCCTACAAATGATTGTACAATAAATGAGCCTTTATAGTTCAATTCTATGGCACCACACAGAACAGCCCTGAAGCTCCTGTGATGGAATTTTGTTTTCAATTTGAAAAGCGGTAGTGCTCAGAAAATAAAACCTTCAGTAGTTTCCTCCAAGAACTGCTGTATTCCTTAAACACATAGTGCAGACTGCTGCATACATCATCTTCTGATCAAACATCAGCCCAGCTCCTGAATTCACTGTAAATATGATAAAAAAAGTACTTCAGAGGTATTCAGATGACTTTGAACTGCCTATGCCCTTAAAATGTATTGTTGATAAGGGAGCTCATATTGAAGTTTTGTGGTGATGGATGTTTAAGTATAAGTTGAACTATTAACTAAGGAAAATGAAACATACTCAAGAATTATGATGTACTTTAATTTAAGGTACCAGTATAGAACAAATCAGATTTCTTCTCCAGAGAATAGGCAAAAGTAAAGAAACTGATGATAGATAGATAGATAGATAGATAGATAGATAGATAGATAGATAGATAGATAGATAGGGACTGCTGAAGAATTGTTTTTTGGGGGGAATAAATTATTAGCTATTATAAACAGGAAAAAACTGATGCATGATCATGATGCTGATTAGAGAAAAAATGGTAACTGTGGTTTGAGTCCAACAAATAATTCACATAGAAAAATATACTCCATAGATTTAGCCTCTGGTTTGCTTTAAAAAACCCATGAGCAGTTATATTCAATATACATTTTAGCAAGGTTATTTTTAATCTATATATTGATCATTGCAAGTTTTCAATACTGGATATTCAAAATTGGAACTACATTGGTTAGTTGCATTGTACAGATAAACCACATAGCATTATTTGTGTTTCCTGATTGTCTAAGCATGACTTGTATAATCAGGAGGAGAATTTGAAGCCATAGGGGCTTTGAAACGCTCCGTGACTTTAAGGTCAGAAGGTCAGATCATCTAGTCTGACCTCCTGCACAATGCAGGCCCACTTCTATATCAAACCTGTGTTTGAGCCATTGAAGTCCTCAAATCATGGTTTAAAGACTTCAAGGTGCAGAGAATCTTCCAGCAAGTGACCTGTGACCCATGCCACAGAGGAAGGCGAAAAAACCCCAGGGCTTCTGCCCTGGAGAAAAATTCCTTCCCAACCCCAAAAATGGTGATCAGCTAAACCCTGAGCATGTGGGCAAGACTCACCAGCCAGACAGCCAGGAAATAATTCTCTGTAGTAACTCAGATCCCACCCCATCTAACATCCCATCACAAGCCATTGGGCATATTTACCGCTAGTAGTCAAAGACGAATTAATTGCCAAAATTAGGCTATTCCATTGTACCATCCCCTCCATAAATGTATCAAGCTTAGTCTTGAAGCCAGATAGAAAAAGAATTAGGGAATTTTATTCAGTATTTTAAACCTTTTTTTTCCTAGACAACACAGGCCTTCCCGAAGGCATTATTCAAAATAAATAAATAAATAAATAAATAAATAAATAAGCCTACTCTGAAAATATTGAGTGTGTGAGTTTTAAGTGACACACACAAATAATTGCAAGTGTGTGCTGGAATAAATGCAAAGGTAAAGTCAGATCCTTTTCCCACTCATTTAAACAGATTCTTTTTATTTCAGTTGAAAAGGGGTATGGGTTGGCATTGTTTCCTTTGGTTACTACAAGATCTTCAATGTTCTTGAACAACTGGACTGCCCGATGGTCTTTGGCATTGTTTGTTTATTTTCAGGATTTTTAAACTTAATTAGATTCTCAAGTTTATCAAGATTCCTTTCCAAACTAACAAATATCTCCAGAATGTATTTAGGAAAGCATACCATTTTGATGAATATCTGTATCAAATTAATTCTTCAGTATTAGGATTCCATATCTTATGATTAGCTATCTTCTATCTCCAGTGTTAGTTTATGAAACTAAATGGTCAAATTCATCAGTGTCAATGGAGCTATGCCCACTTACTCCAGGACCAAAGATTTGATATCTTCGAAAAATGTATCAAAGAAGCCATTTTGGGTTCCTTGCTGCTTTCCATATCTTATTTTTTTTTCTTCCTTGCATTAAATTCTGATATGACTAAACCTAGTATAATAGGCAAAGTGATTATTTTTGTAATATGTTCAGGTACCAGGACCCTACCCTCTACTTATTCTTAGTTTCATCATTTTTGCTCCTCTTCTCTCCTCACTAACTCAGTCCAGACTCATTACTCTTATCATGTGGAAGCAAAAGTGGCTTCAACAGGTTTGTTACATGCCTACCTTAGCTAGGGAATCCTTCCTAGAGAGATGTGTACTGTTGGTATTTTTGGTGTCAAGTATCTGTGTTAGTGGGTATCCACAAAAACAATGAGGAGTCTGGTGGCATCTTAAAGACTAACATATTTATTTGGGCATAAGCTTTCGTGGGTAAAAAAAAACAACACTTCTTCAGATGCATGGAGTGAAAATTACAGATGCAGGTATTATTATACTGACACATGAAGAGAAGGGAGTTACGATACCAGTGTTGATAGGGCCAATTCAGTCAGGGTGGATGTAGTCCACTCTCAATAATTGATGAGGAGGTATCAGTGCCAGGAGAGGGAAAGTTGCTTTTGTAGTGAGCCAGCCACTCCCAGTCCCTGTTCAAGCCCAAATTAATGGTGTTAAATTTTAGTTCTGCAGTTTCTCTTTGAAGTCTGTTTTTGAAGTTTTTTTGTTCAGGTATGGCTACTTTTACATCTGTTACAGAATGTCCAGAGAGATTGAAGTGTTCTCCTACTGGCTTTTGTATGTTACCATTCCTAATGTCCAGTTTGTGTCCATTTATTCTTTTACGTAGAGACTGTCCAGTTTGGCCAATGTACATGGCAGAGGGGCATTGCTGGCACATGATGGCAATGAAGTTTGTTACAGGGATTGGTTCCTCGGTTAGTGTTTCTGTGGTGTGGTGTGTATTTGCTCGTGAGTATTTGCTTCAGGTTGGGGGACTGTGTGTAAGCAAGGACTGGCCTGCCTCCCAAGGTTTGTGAGAGTGAGGGATTGTTTTCCAGGATAGGTTGTAGATCACTGATGATGTGCTGGAGAGGTTTTAGATGGGGGCGGTAGGTGATGGCCAGTGGTGTTCTGTTTTTTTCCCTGTTGCACCTGTCCTGTAATAGGTGAGTTCTGGGTACCCGTCTCGCTCTGTCAATCTGTTTCCTGACTTCCACAGGTGGGTATTGTAGTTTTAAGAATGTTTGATAAAGATCTTGTAGATGTTTGTCTTTGTCTGAGGGATTGGAGCAAATTTGATTGTATCTTAGGGCTTGGCTGTAGACAATGGATCGTGTGATGTGTCCTGGATGGAAGCTGGAGGCATGTAGGTAAGTATAGCGGTCAGTAGGTTTCCAGTATAGGGTGATGTTTATGTGACCATCACTTATTTGCACTCTAGTGTCCGGGAAATGGATTGCTTGTGTGGACTGGTCCAGGCTAAGGTTGATGGTGGGGTGGAAATTGTTGAAATCCAGGAGGAATTCTTTTTTATAGCTGACTTTGAACAACGCTTCCTCAGCTCTTGTCCTCTAGCGTCCCTCATCTACTTGCTCTATATTGATGACATCTTCATCATATGGACCCACGGGAAGGAGGCCCTTGACTAATTCCACCTGGATTTCAACAATTTCCACCCATTTCCAAAGATAGAGGCTGATTAGCTTTCAATGGGAACCTGTGATGGAATAAAAGATCTCCTTTTCAGTCCTTATGTATTTTGGGTCTCTATATACTGCATATTGTTATACCTATTTGTAAAAAACACCACTTCTTATCATGGCAGAGCACTCTTCTAGCATCATCATCATTAATAGAAGAAATCACCAGTAGCTTCTGCAACAGGGGTATCTTGCCTCAAGATCAGATACTGATATACTGATATACTCTAAGCACAGTTGCCAACTTTCACATGGTAAATAAGCACCCCAACTTTCACAGTATGCCAAAAATCAAGCTAATCCCATTTCAAAACAAGGCCAAAACAAGCCAATCCCTAAGAACCCTGACACTCTATGTGACTAGATCCCACTAGTGTACAGTGTGGGACTGTGGTGGCTCTTCTGTGCACCCTCTCCCCCATGCCACTGCTTGACCCCTGCTTGCCAGGAGCCAATAAAAAAAAATACAAAAAAACGAAGCAACAATCTACAAGCCAAAGCAGCAACAAGCTACAAGCCAGAAACTAGCCAATAAGCCAATTAAACAACCAAAAAAAGCCCAATTTCCACATTTTTTTGTGGGTTTAGCATGTGTGATTCTAAGACTTGCTTTTCGTGTTCACTCTGATGGATGATTTTTGTACCTCTTGGTAATATGTGGCAGTCACATATTAAGCTGAGTTTAAGGAGCAACTCAGAGCAGCTAGCAAGTCAAGTTAAGTACCCAGGGTGTATGATGGGCTTGTACTACCTACGCTGAAGCCTATGCTGTGCTGTCTTTACTACTATTGTTACCTGTGCTAGCTGGATTCAAGCTAACTCAAGTAGGCTTACCTCATACACAGCTTTTGCTTTGTAGACGTACTCTCAACCGACGGCTAATGAAAGTGCTAAATTATGCCACCTGCAAATGGAGAACTGAGACTGAACTACAACTCATTGTGTTATAAGTGACTGTCCTGTACATGATAACTTTTGGTTACTACCTACTCTCAATTTGGATCATTGATAAAGGAGTGGTCACATACCATCCCCTTCATTTAATCAAAAAAGCCAGTTTCTTATGCACCATGTAACTTGTGCTTAGCAGAAAAGTTTGTGGGGGGAGGTGATGAAGAGGGTGAAGTGAGTGAATCTGAACTGACTAGGGGTTTTTCTTCTGCCTTTTTTATTATGTGCAAAACTTTCTGCACACGGTTCTCACAATAGAGGCTGTCATCTGAAACTAAACTGGTTGTGCTGTCCTTTGAACTTTCATTATTCTATTGAAAAATCTAAATCAGAAGCTTTGTTTCATCTGCCAGTATAGATATCTAATAGAGAGTGAAAGTTTACAGTGGCACAGAAGTTGCTGAGCAGGTAGTGACAGCTGAGGTTGCACTGAATACTTTCCTTGTTCAGAATCTGGAGCTGTCAAAACTTTCTGTCTAAACCTGGGTTTAGACACCATTGAGTGCACCATTTTTAACCCTTTCATGAGTCGTCCTCTAGTCTTCTCCTTGACTGTATTCAATCATATCTCAGGTACACTGCAATAGCTTTGGAAATGCTTAAAAATGGCAATCTGCAGTGGCCCAGAAGTGCAAAAAACAAGCACAAAAAGAAAGCATGCATCAAGTGTCTGAAACCACAGTTCCGGAATCTAAGTAAGCAGAGAAAATCTGAAAGGAAAGGTGTCTAAAGTGGAAGTGAGAAAATTAGAGCCTTAACCTTATTTACCCTGCTTTATTTTTGTGTTGTGTTGTTCTTTGTTTTCTCTTAGTAAATTTCCTTTTTGCATTGCATTATGTAATACTTGAAAATGATTTCCTACAGCCAGGTCCTCCTTTTTTCAGTCATGTAGTTTCCTTGAATGATTTTGGTCCTTTTTCTTTTAGTTTTGCTAATTGCTGTCTAGTCAATCAAATTCAGATATTGTGTTGTCCAAGAAGGAGGAAATTAATTAAAAATTTGGAATATAAACAGTCTTTCATTTTCAGTTTCTATTTCTAAAAAAATTAGGTTTCCTTCCTAATTTGTCTTGGTTTTAATTTTGTGGGTTTTGTTTTGTGTGTCTGAAAAAATCACCTTCAGAAAATAATAATAATAATAAAAAAACATTGGAGACGGTAGCTCCGGTCCCTTTAAAGCTCAGACCAGTTCACAAAAATGTAGACCTTGATTTTGCTAACTTACAATATATGGGTTCACAGCCCCAAGGAAGTTAGTGGAGCAATGTGGAGGAACAATTATCAGCCCACACATTGCATATTTCAAATTCAGGAGCCTGTTATGTCATGAAGCAGAGGGCCAGCGGGTTGGAGGATGAATTTCATCATCCAACTTCATTACATTTCATCTTTAAAAAGCCCAAGGACACACATTTTATATAGATTAAATGAATTTTGCCCTTTCTGAACTGAGATATGTGAAACCAGAGAACTTGTTTTGAAAAAAAAAATCATGACATTTTCCACAATTTTGTTTTGCTTACTTTGGTGAGCCTGAAATCTTTCATTTTTGTTAAACTTTAGAGAAAAAAAATCACTGTGAAAACTATTTATCTTGAAAACATTGTTATTTCTTTTAGGGATATAAAATGTTGACCGGTTAACTGATTAACCAGTAACCATCAGTCTTATCGGTAAGGTATTCTGGTTAATGTTTACATTGCACTGCGGGACTCTGCTCCCAGCCTCCCACCACCCCTGGGATCCTGGCTGCTAGACCTCCATTCCTGTGCCCAGGTCCCAGCTGCTGCCTTCATCCCTGGGGCTCTGCACGGAGCGGCAGCAGAGACCCAGGCATGTGGGGTGGCAGTACAGCCCAGTGCATGCGGCAGCAGCCGGGACCCCAGGGGTGGGGTCGGCAGCTGGGACCCTAGGGGTGGTGCCAGCAGCTGGGCCTAATGGTTAAATGTTTAACCAGTAAAATGTTAATAGTTTAAACTTTACTTTTTAAAAACTTTATTTACATCCCTAATTTCTGTTCAAAATTAAATCTATTTAAGTGCTAAATATTTGCAAAAATAGGGCATGTTTTCAATTTGGGAATTTCAAATTTAACTGTAAATGTTTTTCACCAGTCTAGTTCAGAATAACCCTTCATGTGAGTTATTTTACTAATTTTCCCATGTGGACAGTGTTGTTTTGACTGTGGAAGACAAGGACTAATATGAAAAAAATGTATTGAATAGTGAGGGAGAACCTCATGGTGTTAGACTGTGTGTACAATGCATAGCTGTAACTGAGGGCTGACACATAGCTTTTATTACCCTAATCCTGAAAACCTTTAAACTTCTACAAATCTTTATTTATGCAAGCAATTCTTCTGGCTTTAGTGAGACTACTCACAGGAGTAAAAATCACACGTCTGGTAGGGGCCCATAGAAAGACCCCCTGGGATTTAACAGGCTTTGGATTGTGACAAAATTGGTTACTTTATACATTTCATTTTTATTATTCATTACTAGTCAGTTGACATCACCGAATTACATGGTAATAATGGAAGGGAAAAATTGTCCCTTATTACCTCTTGTTTCCTGCCCCTCCCACCTTTTCCCTGTATTTCCTTTTCTCCTTTTCTCTTCTATCTGGGTCTTTCCTCTTTTATTTCTCTTTTTAAAATAATGATCTATTACTTCCTTTGCAGGCCAGAGCAGTGCCCTCTTTCTCTTTGTTCAGTCTCCCTCCACTTCTCCCCCACTGTTCTATACTCTCTCACCATCCCTGTTCTGTTATCACTGCTCAGCTTTCCATTCATTTTGGTTCTTGGTTTTTTGCTCCCTCCTGCTCACAATGAAGTCATGGAATGTTCAGAAGTTTTAAGGTCAAAAGCCATTACAAATTGGGAAATACTGGGTTACAAATATAAAGGCGAAGTGAGAAGTTTTTTTTCGAAAGAGAGATATTAGACTCTCTTTAACACTTATTTATAGATTTATAGATTTAGTATTCTTTTCATAAGTAAGAGAGAACAACAAATAGAAATGCCATATTTGCCTGGGAGGTTTAGTTCTAAGACTTCATATCACTTACATGGGGATTAGAGCAGAGAAAGAGACCAGAAACCAAAATAAATTAGGTGCAAGTAAGATTTTGCAAGTAAGTCTTCAGTTCAACAGGTCAGAAATGGAGGTGCTCAAAAATAAGAATAATGATCAAATTCACATTGCAGTTGGTTTAAAACAAAATAAAAAGGCAATATCCCTTTCTTTGCAATGTTATCTCTTAATGTGTGACACAAAAGTTAAGATATAAATTTAATCAGCCAGAGAAGAAACATAATAAAATGCTTAATTAGGCCACTAGGAAATAAAAAAATAATTAAAAAAAAAACAATTTCAAATTATTATTTTTAGCAAACTTTCATTGAAAAGCTTTGTCTTTAGACACAGTTCCATCAAAAATTAAAATAAAATCAGAAATTACTGCATTTAAATTTAAAAAGTAATTGTTTTAAACCATTCTTATTTAATCTGGGCAGGTAATGAGAGAGAGAGTGAGCATTTTATGTAGCTGCTACCATACTATGCCACATAATGTAATTTAATATGTCACATTTATCATTAAACTTTCAACAAGGTTTCTAGAATAACCTGAAAAAATAATTTCATTTCTCACTTTTGTTGTTAGAGGTTTTAAGCTGAGTCCCAGTTATTTCTTAAAACGAAAACATTAACTTCATCTGTCAAAGAACAGCAACAACATATAAATTGGCATTAACAGCTGTCTTCCTGCTTTTGATGTAATGACAACTGCCATTAAAATTTCATTTTAATTAAAATATAAAATACTTGTTTAAAAAACAGCTTCTGTCCTATGCAACTTAAAAACTGGTTTAGATGGTAGTAAGAAAATATGTTAAAAATAAAATGCATTTCTTTGATGGCAATCTGTTGTATCAATCTAAGCTCTGTGCAGATATACTGTCCAAGCAATATATCTTGATTTAAAATAAAACATGTCTACTTAAATCAAAAGAAATCAGGATAGATTTCCTTTTACAAGTTTAGGGCCAATTTTCCCCCTCCTCTCTTTCCTCTCCTCAGAGCACATATCTCCAGTGTATAGTAAGTGAGCTTCTAAAATCTACCCTGTCTTGGTTATTTTAATCTCAATTTTTTTATTATCCACAGAGCCAGAGAGTAGGTGCTCTGATACTGTGGTGATAACTAAGCATGAAATGCCTAGCTATTAAGAGTCACGTGTTGTCCATATTTACAGTACCAGATCTCCAAAAGCATAGAGGCTCTATCCCCAGCTGTGCTGCATCTCAAACATCCCCACCCTTCCAGCACAGGGGCAGTGAGAAGGTAGGTCAGTACAGTGCAGAGGTCCACTACACTGATCCTCCACTGACATAGGATCCTTTAAATACCTTATGTCAGTGGCACTTCTTGCAGCTGTTTGGCAAGAGCTTTCAGTGCCTTGAGGCTGGAGCCAGTTCTGAGAATGGCAAAGCCATTACCAGCACTCTGGAATTCCTCCATTTACCCTAGAATTTACTCTGGCCGAGTAGAGAATTTGACGCCGTGAGTTGCATTTTGAAAGTTGTCTGGGAAACAGTGATGGGTATAAGGGCACTACTTCTTCCTCACTGCCTTTTTTGCAGGTTAGCTATGCTCTGAAGGTATGTCTACACTGTGATAAAAGCCCCATGGCATGGCTGTAGCTAGCCTATGTCAGGTGACCAGAGAGCAAGTGTGAAAAATTGGGCCGGGGTGGGGAGTAATAGGCACCTATATAAGACAAAGCCCCAAATACCGGTATGGTCCTTATAAAATCAGGACATCTGGTCACCCTAGCTGACTTGAGTTTATGGGACTGAGGCTGTGGGGTTAAAAATTGCAATGTAGATACCCAGTGAGAATGCAGATCAGGCAAAATACACAGGGGAATGCCAACTTTAAGGATCTCACCTGGGCTTCAGTGCCAAGCAGCCTTGTGCAGTAGGATTTAGACAACTTTGAGCATACCCACCAACAGAAATTTAGGTGCCTACAGAGTGGTGTGGCAGCTGAGCAGGGTTTTGAAGATCTAAATTTTGGACTTAGGCATGTACAGGGCAGTTAAGCACCTAAAACTCTTTGTAGATCTAGCCCAGGTTGTCCAGCTCAAGTGCTCAGATGCACTTCCCTGTATGTTAATCTTTCATAGGCAAATGCTTAGCATGTAGAGTTTTGATGGGCAGAAAGGTTAGCTGTCTTCTGGTTTTGAAGGGGAGACCTGGTGTTTAAGCAGTAGTTTCAGGACAGTAGTTGAAAGGTGGTGAGAATAGGGAGGAAACTAGGGTTGCTGTGGGAAGCTTAACTTGAAATTCCTTAGTTTACCCTGTTGTTTTTGTTTTTATAGTATAACATTCCAATAACCTTTTTTAATGTTAACTATATTCTCAATTATAACAAACTCTCACTGAAGTATTTTGTCTGGGAATTATTATATTGATAAAAATACAGTAGATAATAAATGTTCTCCTAAAGTTTTATTGACCTGGCATCTGCAGCAACTCTCTCTGGTAGAGAGTGAATTGAAGGATCCTCCAAAGTGGAATTCTTCTGTAATACACAGCTAATCAAATGATTGATGGGCATGTAGTCACTTAGCTTTCCTCCTTCTTCCTGCACCAGTTAGAATTTCTTACTAGAGCAATATTGTTGATGCCATATTAATACTGGAAAACTCACTGCTCATGCATCTATGTTAAGTAGTTCTATACACTACTTAAAAGAAAGTATAGTAATATAAACATAATTAGACTCTGACTTATGTGAAAGCAGTGCTCTCCAATATGGAGTTGTCGCCATGTTGCTGTTGTTGGATTCTTTTGTTTTGCGATAGTAGCAGATGAGTACAAAAGAGGGAAAAGAATGAATACAAAAAGGGAAGGTCAGTCCCTCAGTGAACAAGACAGAGATTTGCAGCTCTTGTATACAACCTCATCAGAACTCATCAGTAGGTGTTAATAGTGTCAAAGTATTTCTTCTGTCTTCCTATACAAGGCAACTGACTGCAGCCTCTTTGGTGAATGCATGTGTATTGCATTTTGAATTTATTTGTTGCTGGATATATTCAGTTATTATTAAGGCTCTTCTGGCTTTGATCAATAAAGGGAGAATCCCTCTGCTGGTATATTTAAAGCCAGTTTTCAGATACTTTAACTTGGATGCCAGGAAGTAGCTGCACATTTTAGATGTTTTCATTTTCCTGACCACTGCACAGCCATTACTCCAGCAACCAAATACAAGTTTTGAGTGTATTTGTTTGGGTAATAAAATAAATCAGAGGACTTGGGAATGACACAACCTGTTCCTCAGCGACAGGAAGCTTCTGTTATTTTGGGCCAAGCACTTGTTATTTTAACTTCTGCTGTTATTAACATTTTTCTATTTCCTTTAACCTAAGAGCTTCTTTCCCCTTGCTGTTCAAATATATATTTCAAGCACCAGTTTATCAGCTGGTGACTTTGAAACTGCAGTAACTATGGACATTAAATTGCAGTGTTAGAAAAACAGCTGTGATAACAGAAAAGGAGCTGTGGGTTTATAGACTCCCAGGAAAGATTGGGACACAGCTTTCCCATGACAGAATAGTTAAAAGAACATGACAATGCAAAACCAAAACTCTTTGCTAAGCATCGGTCTGGCTTTGATTTACCTTTGTGTTGTGAAAGAACCAGGCATGTCATCTGTACAAGATAATGTGGAAGCAGCTGGATGCCAGCCAGACTGGCTTCTGAAGGACTAATGCCACAGGCACATACATTGAAGCTGACTTTAACAATATCCATTTCATTTTCTGCAGTGAGTTTATTGTCTCTTCTATCCTTCCAGTTCGAGATGGGTTGTATAAAGAAGTCAGCACACTGCTTTTTTTTTAAATAGAGAAATAAAGAGCACACTGACCACTCAGAGATGGATTGTGAGTTGGACTATACACCTGTACAAAGACTTCAGAGTGCAGATATGCAGGAATTAGTAAGGGTACACAGTCACTTACTTCCTGCTGGAGCACATGGGTGGGGAGTGGACTGTACCTTGGCTCGAAATCCCTATTGTCTAGCTATCACAGCTGAACTATCACAGAAGGGCGAGGAGTAGTAAGTTTACTGCTGATGTAGGTCAGTCGTAAATTACTACAGCCAGCCACTCAAACACACCGAGGAAGGGAGAAGAAAGGGAGGCACTATAGCTCAGGGAGGTGACTCTAAATCACAAGGCCACCTTCCCTGGCCCAAATTACTCACCATCCCTTCCTAACATCCCCATTTAACCCCAACCTGGCACTGTTAATCAGATGATAAACTTCTTAACTTTTGGTATGTGTTTTTTCTGTCTGCAGTCATGGCTTCTGCACCAATTACAGGATTAATGTAAAGACATCTCTTGATAAGATCACACTAGGATATCAGGAAAATTAAAGCTGTCAAAAATATACACAATTAAAATTTGTAAAATTAATGGGCTGCAAAATAGCAAAGGGTTTGCAGTAGGCAGTCCAGATGATCAGGTCAACAGGAGACACTATTAAAGTGATCATGATAAATGGTGACAGGTAGTAATTTCCATACTGAAAAATGTATTTTTTTGTGAAACTAAGTGCAGTAATGGGACATCTTTGCAGCTGGGATATTGATATGTTTATAAGCCAGTTTATCACCAACAATAGTATGAAAATCCATAACTTGTGTGCAGTGAAGGGCCAGGAGGAGTTATTATTAATTGAAATGATAACATAGAATGCCTGATAGACCCTAAAGGACCCTCTAACAGCTGGGATGTTTTCAGACATGGAAAGTCCTCAAAGGATCTGTGATCCATCCCTTGTTTTTTTTTCTTTTTTCTTTTCTTTTCTTTTCAGGAAAACAATATTCCTAAATTAGTTTTTGACTGTCCTTTTGTATTAGGAATTGAGGCTGGTCTGTTTTTTTCCAGAAGTAGTTTCTCCAGGGAGGAGTATGCTGCTCTTTATTTATTTATTCATCCCATTAATCCATATCTAGATTTTCATTTATTGTTGTACCTATAAAGATGAATAAGCCAAGTTTTAACTCTTTTCTCACTACCATGTAATAAGACAAAAAATCAATCATTGTGTTGTGAAAGAGAATAACCTGATTGCAAAGACATTCATTAGTAAAAGTGTTGATAAAAAACATGTTGTTGAATTCTACAAAGGAAAAAACAGCTTAAGAGGGAAAGCCATAATGCCCAAGGAGAGGCCAACTATCTATGCACTGCTATGTGCATCCACTTGAATTTTACTTGTTACACAAAGGAAAGTGATTGACTATAGGACAAAAGGAGAAGAAACAGGTGACGTTTTTACATGAAGAGATGACCTTTGATTGCTGCCACAGGGTCCACCAGTTTTTGTGACATTTTGAACTCAAATGCTAATCTCATCTTTTATGTTACTTTTTAAGCTTCATCTACCAGATCTTTCAACAAGTACAGAGAAAAAAAAATCTACACAAATTCCATCACAAATTTTCAATGAATTTATTCATGCCCTGTCCCCATGCCCTCTAGAAAATAAGTTTGTGGGCAAGAATGTCTGTAGTGAGTTTTAGGTCAATATTATAGAAAGCATACTTTGAAATAGTAAATGAAAATATTTGCACTGGAAACCTGCTTCTAAGCTTTACACTCATCCAATTAGGAAACAAGATTAATATCATCTGATCTAATATGTCCTACCAAAGCGAACCAGCAGAGCTCAGTCAAAAATATAATACTGTGTATTTGCAATGAACTGCTCTTATGTGATACAGCAAGACTATTTGCTTGGATGCAATGAGGTCTGTCGGGTAGAGCCCTAGGCTTGGACTTGGGAGACCCTGGCTCTATGTCTGATCTTCTACCATTGGCCTATTGGCTGAGCTGGGGCAAGTCATTTCTCCTCCTATGCTTCAGATTTTCCCATCTGTACAATGAAGATAATGATATTGACCTCCATTGTAAAGTGCTTTGGAATCTGCTGATGGAAAGTGCTATACAAGAGCTAGGTATTGTTATTATTGAGTAAATAATTGAAAATATCAGATACATTTCAAAGGAGAAACCTTAAGCAGTTTATGGCCAATTGTCAAACAGAAAAATAAGCAGATTATGTCAAATAATTGACTTCCTGTGAATTATACTCTTACCTTTACTGAAAGCAAAAGGTAACCTTTAAATCAGAAACTAAGCACTAGGCTGAAAGCTTGTTACCATGATATTCCTTTATAATCAGGAGACTTCCCTTCATGGTTGGCCTCTGGGACCCATAAAGCCCAAGGCTACTGATTCCCTGACTTCTTGAGAGTGGGATGAGAGGCCCCCAAAAAAACCATTTTGCTAGTTGTAGCTGAAGGGAATGGAGTAATGAGACTACCAGTTCTTGTATGCCCCTGGAAGATGAAAACAGTTTTTTTGAAAGTCTGAAATCCCATTTCTCTCTCTTTCTCTAGACAGTGACTATGGAGAATATGTTTTTTAAAAAAGTCTTGTTTAGAGCTTTTATCCAGTGAAAATACAGTGCAGAAGAGTTTAGATAGTGCTTTCCACATGAGTAATGAAATTTATCTTATTTATACAGTAAGGCTCCGCACCTGAATACATCCAAGCTTAACTTCATGCATATGAATAGTCCAATTGAACTCAGTGGGACAATTTCTGTGCACAAAGGGCAGCACATGCATAACTGTTTGTCTGATCAAGGTCTAAGTCTGTATAACTGAGTAATCACCCCCTGGTTATCTGCCACAGAAATGTTGTTGTCTCTGCCTCAGTTTCCCTTGGTTGGTACAGGGATGAACCCTATATCCATCAATCTTTTCTGTAACTCTAGTCCTGTGACTGGGTTACTTGTGTCTCTCCCCTTCTGGGATGAAAGGAGCCTGGCCTCACCTGAAGTTCTATGATCCCTTTTGGGGCCCTTGCTCAAAGTCCCAGGGGTTTGGGCTTTCATCTCTGGGTCTTTCCTAGACTATTTTCTAGTGCTGTCCCCTTTACAGGTGTCTCCCCTTATTGCTTCAACAAAGAAGAAATAAAGTAAGTTAAAGCAGGAACACAAAGGAGAAATTCAATAGTCCTGTTATCATTACCACCTCGATCAGTGTTCTCTGCAGTCTCTACCCCCATCCATGCAGTCCCATCCCTCCTCTAGATCCCAGCCCAGGAACCCTAGTTTGGGCAGTCAGAGACTTGTTTGTGTAAATCTTCTACTGCTTCCGTGGGCTGCTTTCTACCTTGGGGCCTTGCAGAGTTTCTTTTCCTGCCTCATAATCTTCTCTGATTCCTTCTGGGAAGGAACTGGCTTCTCTGGGCAGTGTCTGCCAGTCTAACCCTATGGAACCCCATCACTGTGACTCTCTAGCTCTCTGACAACCACCTGGTTCTGGCTTGGAGGCAGCTTTTTATTCCTACTGTTGCTAGCCTGCAGCTGTGGAAGATGATTGCTCCCTTTTTTAATGCTATTCACCCCATCACAGGCTGATGTTACAAGGAAAGATGCAATTTACTCTTAATTCTATTTTCATAGAAGATAGCTACTAGTGAGGTTTTCCCAAAGGTGTTGTGTATCTCCATCTTGGGTAAATATGAGCACTGTGACATCGTATAGTCCCTGAAGTTTCAAAATTCGATACCGTTTTAGTGTTCTTTGATTTACTGATGGTTCAGATCATGTGAAGTTGTTTACCCCCTCCCCAAAGATTCATAATTTGTATTTTCATAGCACTTTTCATTGCAAAGTACTTTAGAAACAGAGATACCCAGGATGAATGCAGTGTAGTGGTTGCTGTATCAATCCCAGGATATTAGAGAAACAAAGTGGGTGAGGTAATATCTTTTATGGGACCAAATTCTGTTCATGACAGCTCTGTGTGCTTGAAAGCTTGTCTCTCTCACCAACAGAAGTTGGTCCCATAAAAGATATTCCCTCACCCACCTTGTGTCTCCAATACCCATAATGAGTCAGATTATGTCTTCCACTTTTTGTGTCCATGCAAAGTATCCAGAAGATGCAATCTCAGTCCCTGCATCCCTTTGTATATTAAGTGGGAATTGAGAGCATTTTGTAGCTCACAGGCTTTTGTCTTACATTTGTAGACTTAAAAATTACAACTGTGTTTCCATTTCCAGAACCAAATTATTTTCCAGCACCACTTCCACATTTGCTTGCCAAGACCAAAGTTTGGAGTTAATGTTCATACATACACATGCTTACATATTTAGTTGTTATATACGTGTGTATATGTGTGCATGTGTTTATGTACACCTCTATATAACGCTGTCCTTGGGAGCCAAAAAATCTTACCGTGTTAGGTGAAACTGCGTTATATTGAACTTGCTTTGATCCACCGGAGTGTGCAGCCCCGCCCCTCGGAGCACTGCTTTACCACATTATATCCTAATTTGTGTTATATCAGCTCACGTTATATTGGGTTAGAGGTGTATATGCATATGTAACTTCTGCATAGCCTTGAAATATTTTACAATGCAGGCAATTGTATTGGTTTTATCAAACTTCCCCAGGGTGAAATCACTGGATAAATATATTTTAACTATTGTATTTGTTTTTATATCACTACAGATTATCCATCTTCATCAAGACCTACTGAAGACGTGTAAGAATGGGGGTAGGGAACACCTAGGGTGTACTTAACACAGCTCCATGTATTGCATATCCATATGCATAGCTCTCTTTGGCTGTCTAACAGACTGTTTGGAGAGAATATTTCCTTTGAGAGATCTCTCTTCTTTTGTCCTTGCTTTTCCTCATGCTGTACTATGATACAACCCTATATCAACACTTGATGGTCAGACCAATCGCAGTGGCTCCCATAATTGGCAATAGTCCCCTTCCACTTTTGATCTGCTTTAATCCCTGATATACATGGTATATCAGCTATCACATCACAGTGAACCCTTCACTAAAAGAATTACTGTACCTGGATATTAATACATTTTACAACACAAAATATCTAAACAGGCTAAAAGAAAGTCACTGATAAATGCACCGTGCCAGAGGTCTAGAATCAGAAAGATATACAATAAATAGTTTGGCCCTTTTTCTAGCGTAAATCTTCAAGACTCATAGCTGTAAATGCAATAATGTTAGCTGCAAATTTGACAAATTAGCTTGTGTCTATGATTCATTTATCTTTTATGACTAGAGACCTGCTTTGGCAGAATAGTCCCATCAGGGGCTATACACTAAAGCAACAAATTTACCTTAAAATTAGGAGTTATTTCCCAATTAGTGTATGCCAGCTGCCCAGAGCTACTGCAGTCTTGTAAGAGGAAGTGCCTTTAGATATGTATGTTAGCCTACATTTGATATACTTTCAATATATGCATATTCGCTTTTGCCTCTATTATCTTCTGAAAATTTAATTCATTTGTAATACATAATTATTTGCTTGGCAAAATTTGAAGCTGATACTAATAAGCAAGTAAATGGTGCTATTCTGCCAGTGTTTATGTCAAATGGTTAGAGAAGGGATGGGGACTGAGCATTTTTGGACATCATTTCTGAGTCTGTCACCTGTTCTAGGTTCTTACACTCTCTGCGCCTGAGCTATAGGACAGAGATAAAATAATTTACTGTTATTTGCATTAACTATATCACACATTGGAATTGATGGGATTGAGAGAATTGATGGGTCTACAGGACTATCAGACAGCAAAGGGAGCAATTGAGGACAGTAAGGCCCAAATCCACAAAGTTACTTGAGATGCCTACCGGGTTTGTCAGTCGAGTAAGCAGTCCTGGGAGAAGAGGGAAAGTCTTCTCATGGATCAGTAACTGGGTAAAATATAAGAAACAAAGGGTAGGAATAAATGGACAGTTTTCACAAAATAGTCGTGTTCCCCAGACTGGGTCCCACAGGTGGGACCAGTGCTGTTCAACATATTGTGACAGACCCAGACCAGTGGGGTACAGGAGTCTGTAGAGGGCAAATATACTGGCCACTGGATGAGTAGTTTTCTGTTCCCTGAGTGACCAGAGCAGGGGCTGCACTAGAATAATCAGGAACCTGCTAGAACCAATTAAGGCAGACAGGCTGATTAGATCACCTGCAGCCAATCAAGGCAGGCTAATCAGGGCACCTGGGTTTAAAAAGGAGCTCACTCCAGTCAGGCGAGGAGAAGCCAGAGGAGAGGAAGTGCGGGTGAGGAGCTGGGAGCAAGAGGCACCAGGAGTTGAGAGTGAGAGGGTGTGCTGCTGGAGGACTAAGAAGTACAAGCGTTATCAGACACCAGGAGGAAGGTCCTATGGTGAGGATAAAGAAGGTGTTTGGAGGAGGCCATGGGGAAGTAGCCCAGGGAATTGTAGCTGTCATGCAGCTGTTATAAGAGGCACTATAGACAGCTGCAATCCACAGGGCCCTGGGCTGGAACCCGGAGTAGAGGGCGGGCCCGGGTTCCCCCCAAACCTCTCAACTCCTGATCAGACACAGGAGGAGTTGATCCAGACTGTGGGGAAGATCACTGAGGTGAGCAAATCTGCCAATAAGCGCAGGACCCACCAAGGTAGAGGAGGAACTTTGTCACAATATTCATAAATGATCTGGAAAGGGGGTAAACACTGAGATGGCAAAATTGGCAGACAATAAAACATTACTCAAGATAGTTAAATCCAAAGCAGATTGCGAAGAGTTACAAAGGACTCTGACAAAACTGGGTGACTGGGCAAGAAAATGGCAGATGAAATTCAATGTTGGTAAATGCTAAGTAATGCACATTGGAAAACATAATTCCAACTATCCATGATGGGATCTAAATTAGCTGTTACCACTCAAGAAAGAGATCTTGAAGTCATTGTGGATAGTTCTCTGAAAACACCCTCTCAATGTAGAGCTGCAGTCAAACAAGCTAACAATGTTAGGAACCATTAGGAAAGGGATAGATTAAGACAAAAAATATCATAATGCTTTTATATAAATCCATGTACGCCCACGTCACCATAGGATTTACTCGCTGCTAGCAGCACCTCCTGCTGGCCATAGTGGGATTCATTCTGCCAAGCTTGCACGCTCTCCCTCTAGTGGTGTTTTCCCCCATCCTGTCTTACTCTGTGGCCCTGCTCACTCTTGGATCTGCAGTCTTCTCTTTGTGGCTTGGCCCTCTGGCCAGGTCAGTAAGATACTCCCCTCTCAGAGAATTCAAAATCCTTCCAGGACCTCTGTCTGTCTGGCATCTCCAATGCCCTCTCCACTTCCCAGTGGCTGGTAGGGGAATGCACACCCTCCATCTTCACTGGGTTCCAACCCAGAGACCCTGTAAACAAGCAGCCACGGTCTCTGTATGATATGACCCATTACTGCTGTTTCCCTGGACTTCTCCCCCTCATATGGCTCTCCTCAACTCCTCTGGGCTGGCCAGCCTTCCAACTCCCTTCACTTAGGGCTCACTTCACTCAGCCTACTTTACTGCCTTCCTTCAGCCTTTTCCAGCAATTCACCCCTCCTGGGCTTTATACTGGCCCTGCCTGTTCCTGCCCAGCTGAGCCTACTTCTAATTAGTGACATGCTTCCTGGCACCTCCAGGTGCACCCAGTGCAGTTAATTGGCCTGCCTGGCCACCTTACCCCCTTTCAACCTCATGGATGCCTCATTACACACATCTTGAATACTGCACAGATCTGGTCTCCCCATCTCAGAACAATATATTGTAAGTGGAAAAGATACAGAGAAGGGCAACAAAGATGATTAGGGGTATGGAACCACTTCCATATGAGGAGAGATTAACAAGACTGTAACTTTTCATCTTGGAAAAGAGATGACCGAGAGGAGATATGATAGGGGGTCTGTAAAATTATTAATGGTGTGGAGAAATTGTATAAGCAAGCACATAGCACACAGACTAGAAGTCACCCAATTAAATTAATAGGCAGCAGGTTTAAAACAAACATAAGAAGGTACTTTCTCACACAACACACAGTCAACTGTGGAACTCATTGCCTGGGGATATGGTGAAGGCCAAAACTATAATCAGATTAAAAAAAAGAATTAGATAAGTTAATGGAGGATAGGTCCATCAGTGGCTATTAGTCAAGATGGTCAGGGATGCAATCCCATGCCCCAAGTGTTCCTAAACCTCTGACTGCTAAAAGCTGGGACGGATGACAGGGGGTGGATCACTCAATAAATTTCTCTGTTCTGTTCCTTCCCTCTGAAGCATCTGGCACCAGTCACTGTCAGAAGATATGATACTGGGCTAGATGGTGTGACTCAGTAAAACCATTCTTATGTTTTAGTTCTTTTTGTCAGGTATCACCACAGATGATATTGGAGATATACCTACTCATTCCAGGAATTAATCTCAGAGTGGTAAGTGTTAATGAGGGTGGTGCTAAGGCAAACTGAACAAATAAAGAGAAAAAATCAACAGGAATAGAAGATCCACATCCATGAGTTCTAAAGAATGCAAAGTAAACTATGCAGTCTCTCATTGAAATGAGCTATTGCACTAGAGGAATGTAGAGTGTTGGGGTGATCTAAAGAATTACAGACCAGTGAAACTTAATTCAAGAAAACATATCCAAGCTAAGTTATTATTAATAATACTAACATAAAACAATACAACTCTCAAATCAACAAGTTAAACTCAATACAGGATTAGAATTAAACAATCCAATTAGCTAATTATGAAATTAATATTAAAATAATCAATCCTTATACCTTCTGAAGAGGATTCTAAGAATGTGGAAGCCCATTTGATATAAATCACAACTAAAGAATTTTATCAAAGTTAATCATATCTATTTTTCACAACTATTTAAGAGCTTAATACTGAAACCTAATCATCTAGTGTTTAAACCGTAACCACAGAGCCAATTATAAGGTCTCTTTCCTAGAATTTTATTTTTATATGATGGCTAACGTGATGGCTAACTCTTCCCTCCCTTCTCCCCTTGCACTTCCCCAACAGAGATAATACAGACTTTAAAAAAACACAAAAACACTTTTGATAAGCAGAAGTTTTACAACTTCTATTAAGCAGAAATTATGGACTTTTAAATATAGAAGACAGAACATTTTTTAATAAATACTTGTTGAGACAATATTTAGGACTGTCTAAACCTGATTAATGCAGCCACACTTTCATGCCCTACAAGTAAAGAATATAAAATAACCAGGATGCCTCCCAATAACAATAGACTATGGGAACATAAGATACTTAAGATAACAGAGGTTTTCAACTCTTCAGCTGTAGTAGTTTTCTGAACTCTCAAGATGTAAGAGCTGCAGCCAAGGAGACAGAGTGATATTCTGCTGACACAGTGTTTCCGGCTAGCAGACCTTCTATGGGTTCAGAAAAACTGGTCAAAGGGTGGCATAGCCTGTTTGTTGATGTGATTACCCAAGGCAGTCAGTCTTGTAGATTCTGGAATATCTGTCTCCCATGGGGTGGCTTATTGATCCAAAAAAGCAAATCTGCTCTGCTTTAGCTATGTTTATTATGGTTAATAAATTTTGTTGACTGTGCCATACAGAGCTTCCCTACAAGACCTTTGAGTCAGATGTGAGGCCTACCTTTGACACATGTAACTTGGACCAATCAGATTGAATAGGTCATCTTTAGCTGGCACCTATTTTGGAAAAGTCCTGCTTAAATAAGCAATTTTAGTGATATTCAGCATTCTATGTACTATGGAAACTGAAGTCTGTGGCCTTCCCCCCAAATAAAAAATCCAGTAAGACCAATTCTGAGGAAACTGACATTCTTATGTGGATCAAAGGACTTGAGATGACATTATGTCACCAGTTTATGGAAAGTTTAACATAAACATTCTGTTAAAATAGACAGTTGAAAAGAGAACTCTAGCAACAATCAGTCACTCAATATTTATTCACCAACAAAATTAAAAATAAATTCAGAGTTTTTATTCTTCTTACAAATGAGGCATATACTTGATCCCTCTATTTTTTAACTGAGCTAGAAGTCAGACATTTTATCTTCTGAAATCTTCATCTTGATAAAGGAAAGTCACTTTAAAGCCCATCGAGATAATACCCACTTGAAATGTACAATTTTAAATGTTACAAATTCCCATTTAAGATATTCTTCTCATACATTAGATAAATTGAAAAAAAAAAGATACAACACTTATTTACGAACTCTAGTTAGCAGTGATCCTGAAGCTATATTAAATAAGTGAAAAACAATTCATACCAACTACTATCAAGTTTAATATATAAATAGGGAGAGAAAGAGAATCAGATCTAAGTTATATTTTTTATGTGCTGCCAAGGGTCAAATGAAAACAATAGTTAAAATAAAAGTATAATAGAAATCATAGCTAAAGTTTTATTTTTAATATATCTGTACATTTTTATATTCCAACAAACCAATTATCTCCATCAGTTTTATTCCATTGTGCATTTATAGTACTGTATGTGTGAATTAGAAATAAGTGAAACTTAAATGGTGCGATATTCTTGGGAATAGTGGGATCCTCAGTGCTGTTAGAAATGAAAAAATATTTAAAGATGCACTAAAAGGGTGACTTCCGAACCTAAAATAATGTTGCTGGCATGAAGTTATTTGCTTTCAGGTGATGTAAAGCGAAATATTACTATATAACTTAGAGAAGTGTCTAAGTTTATAAAGTAATATTTCTCTTTGTTCTGTCCCATTTTATAGCTTCTCAACAGCCCTTATCTTCTTCTTCTTTTTAATTATTATCATTACTTGTATTTTGTTAGGACTCAAAAGCCCTAATCAGAAGGATGCTTCCCTTGTTCTGAATCAGTTTTTTAATTATATAGCTATAGATATCTATTCCTTCCTACTACCGACTGTTCTCAATTGGTAATGTCCTGTAAGCAGCATGGATCTTGAGGGAAGATTTAAAGGAGTTCTTACAGGTCTGCTGGGGAAGATGTTTCACGTTTAAGGAGCAAAAAGGAGGAGAGTGTAAAGACACTTTTGACAATTCTGACATGTGTAAAAGCAGCAAAGAATCCTGTGGCACCTTATAGACTAACAGACGTTTTGCATCATGAGCTTTCGTGGGTGAATACCCACTTCTTCGGACGCAAGTGTGACAATTATACAAGCAAATGAACAAAGCTGGCATAATTGGCAAAGCAATGTGGAAAGACTCCACAAAGGAGCTGGATTGGGTTCTGGGTATTTAGTTTTAGCTGCAGTGAATGCAAACACTGAGCAATTGTCAAATCCATTGGCTGCTGCTCATTTTGGACTGGCCTGCATCCTAAATGTAGGCGAGGGAACACTTTCTGGACATGAAGAGTTTAATTTTCAGTTGGCACCTACTAAATTGAGAGTGGTTTATCAGCTATCCAGGATTAAACTTTTATCAATAAATCTAAAATACTAAGGCACTGATAATCCTGTCTTGATCAAAAAGATTCAAGAGAAAAATTTTGGCTGGGAATTTCCATCAAGATTCCTCCACTTATATATTCAGTGGTGAGGTTTACCATAATTTCCTTTCACTATGGAAAAGCTGCCTGCTAGAGTTCCAGCCCCTGGAAAACATCTCCAACCTCACTATGGCTACCTGTTGCGAAGAACACTGCATCGCCCTTCACCATGAAGGCATCCTATTTCCTGATGGAAGGATCTGCAAAGTACTTAATACAGCCTGAGGTTATGTTAACTTTTTCAGAGAAGTTCTTTGGGGTCAGAGAAGGGATGATGGCAATCACCCCCGCTCCCAACCTGGATCCCGCCCCCAACCTGTCCCAACTTCAGCGCTGATCCGTGCATAGAGATATCTCGATATAGTCCATGGAGTGGCAGGGGCAGCACTGTGGATGCCAAATACTCCCCGTGAACACTGAGTGGGGAGAGCTCTGCACAAATCTATGTTTGGTATATGGGATGGAGGAGGAGAGCAGAGTCTGATTTGGGCCACAGAGAAAGTGAAGGCACTACTACAACCTGTATGAGACTATCACCATCCCTCTTGGCCTACCCTCCCCCAAGTCATCAAGAGACTAAGAAAGTAGGTCAGAACTTCCAAAGACCATTCATAAATTGTTTGTTTCTTTTCAAGTAATCAACACTGAAAGGGATAGAAACTCTTACTTAGTTAAATCAAATATCTTATTTTACAGCCCTCTTGTGGTTGTAGAATTCTAGCTAATTTACTTAAATTTGAGCTAATCATATTATACCTCATGTTTATATAACTATAATTTCAATCGTTGTAATTAGACTACACAATAACATATTAAAAAAATGTGAAGAGCATTCCTCTGAGTTATTACTTAACCTAGGTCAAAGGCATTTTCCTGTGAATGGATCCCTATTGTTTTCAAGCAAGTGTATTAAAATATAAAAACCTATAGCAGAAAAATGATTAAAATAATTCACAAGGTCATGAATAAAAAGCTTTCCTAATTTAATCCAGATAGCCATATTTTCAAATAATCTGTGCTCTTGAAAGATAGTAAACACTTTGGGGAAGTATTTGAACCACTTTTTGTATTGGAAAAATCTCAAGCACATTGTAACACTACTGGAAGCTAATATATAATACTAATTGTCTGTCAATCTTGTGGAGAGGTCTCGTGTTGCTGTTTCAGCAGATTGTAGTGATAGCATCCAAATGCCAGTGAAAGGCACAATATAAGAAGCTACAGACAGCAGACACTTTGTTGATAAAGGGCTAGAATGTTCCCTTTGGGTACCATCCTGTGTAGGGAGTATAGTGGAGCCAGCACATCTCAGAAAATGACATAGAAAACTGAAACAAGTGTTCTAGCTGAAACATGAATGCTGAGTACATAATCACTTATGGAACCTGTGACTCCCAGCAGTGGTCCTAGAGCACAGCCACTGTGCCATGTCTTAGGAAGGTACAGCAAGCACTCTCATATGCTATGGATCTGCAGTTGTGGCACTGTTTGGATATAGTAATTGCATTACTGTCAGGCCTCAGTCCTGCCATGTGTTGCAGACAGAGCAGGCACTGTTGATACTAAGGCCTAAAAATCCCTCATCTTCTTTCTCTGTTCTGTTCATTATTATACATACCTCTTATTCATTCCTATACTGCACAGTCACAGTCTTTTCAGTCTCTTCTCATATGGAAGTGTCTCCAGCCCTCTAATATTTTTCAGTGCTCTTCTCAAGCAGAGCCAGCTCCAGGCACCAGCAAAGGAAGCAGGTGCCTGGGGCAGCCTATAGAAAGGCGCGGCACTCCATCTGTTATTGGGGCGGCACGTCTATGTCTTCGGCGACAATTCGGCGGCAGGTCCTTCACTCCCTCTCTTCCTCTTCAGCGGCACTTTGGCGGCAGCTCAATCATTTTTTCCCCCCTTCGCCGCTTGGGGCGGCAAAAAAGCTGTATCCAGCCCTGTTCTCAAGACCCTTTTAATTTCTGCTTTATATTAAATGAAATAGGATGACTGGACTGAAACTGTATTCCAGGTAAGGGCCTATCATTTATTTATATATTGCTGTGTTATTTTCTACCATTTCCTTTATGCATCATAACATTAATGCACATTGTCAGGGGGAGGGATAGCTCAGTGGTTTGAGCATTAGCCTGCTAAACCCAGCACTGTGAGTTTAATACTTGAGGGGGCCATTTAGGGATCTGGGGCAAAAATCTGTCTGGGGATTGGTCCTGCTTTGAGCAGGGGGTTGGACTAGATGACCTCCTGAGGTCCCTTCCAACCCTGATATTCTATGATTTTGTTTGTTTTAAGACCTCCACAGCAAACTTAACAGAAGTTTTTGTTGATCTGTCAATGGTGCTGCCTGGATTTTTCTCTTGAGTGGTTACAGTTCATTTAGAACTCAGACATGCATGGGTAGGTCACATTATTAATTCCAATATGCATTACCTTCCCTTCCTCAACAGAAAATTTCATCCACTTTCATGCTGCCCAGTCACCAAGGCCCTTTTGAATTTCTTCCTACTTTCTATGTATCTTGATTAATCCAAATACTTTAATATTATCTTCTGTTAATTTAACCACCTCACTGTTCTCCCAGATCATTAATAAATATAACCAACACCATACACTGTCCTAGTACAAAACCTTGGCTCATCCCATGTTAGTCATGTTGAACACCATCTATTTATTCCTGCTTTTTGGATGAAATCCTGGCCCTTTGGAATCAAAGGGAGTTTTGCTATTGACTTTCACCCTTTGTTTTCTGTCTGGGTCTGTCACAGTGAAGATTGAGCCCAGATGACATAGATCTAAATATATATTATTGCGTATGAAAGAGAAAAACAGAAGCAAGAGAATAATGATGAGCTATCAGCCAGGGGAAGCAAATAATAATCTTCTTCCCAGAATTTAAGAGGAAGGCATGACCATCAACTAAGAACGGTGAGGAGAACGAAGGAAGATCAGGAAAATCAGGAGTCTATCAAATGAACCGGATATTTGTGAGCAGAGGAAGGGGAAATGGGAATGCTTAGGAGGAACCAGGAAGAAGGGAAAAGGGAGAGAGATAATTTAGATATATGAAGGAGATGGCAATGGAATAGCACACAGATGCATTTGAATGGTGGGAGTGATAACAGATTCATGTGAATTAGCAAGTTTGCAGTTAAAGATCAGCTCCTGCACTGGTTGTCTTGGTGATCGTTATTTCTAAACTACATTGTATTGTACCCAATATTCTGTACTATCAGAAGTAAAAGTTAAAAATAATCACGTTTGTTCCGTAATGAAAAATCATTCATCTTATTTCACAACAAGCAAACATCAGCACCAGTAAAGATAATGGATGAGCTGTACTATAGACAATAACATGAACAGGGAAGTACAAAAAATCTTGGTCAATTATTTAACCTTACAGTTAGATGATGGATAACCCTTAATAGCAAAGGGTTGAGTGGAGTGCTTGGCATAGAAGTTAGACTAAATTAATCTTTTAAAAATATTTTTGTTGGGTCGTCTGACAGGCTCCCACTCACTGTCCCAGCAAAGTCCCAGAATTCAGTGCACAGTCTCTAGCATTTTTATTTCAATATTGCCATTTTGTAACCTTTTGGATATAACAAAATATAACAACAATGCTTTCTCAGGCGCTGCAGTGATCAGGAGCTGACCAGCAGCGTGTCAAAGGGATATCAAAGAGTTTAAAACAATAATATTAAAAAAACCCTCACACTTTTCAAATCACTTACCAAATATCCTTCTCCATAGTGACAAATAGGCCAGGCACCTTGTTCCAATGAAGTTTCTGATAGCTCAGATGTCTGTACGTGAAGCATCGTAATGTGTTGGAGTGATCAGAGACAACTAGGGAAACTTCCTGAGACCTAAAAAGAATTATTATAAAGAATAATTAATTTTGCACTTTCTTGTTTGGGGCCTTCTGCACATAACTATAGGATTAACTCATTTTTGACATAAACCCATAATTTTGCAATTCACCTTCAAGGCTATTTTTGGTTTTTGGAACTTCCCTAACATTTTAGTTCTCTCCATTACCTTTTCCTGAAAAACTAGTTTTAATCCAATAATCTTTTGATTCATAAGACCTGGCTTACAGCCAGGTCTGTTGGGTGAATTAATAATAATAAGACTTTTTCAATAAGAGGAGAGAGAAGTCCAGTGAAGTTCTTTTCAGAAAGGACAGGAAGTTGACCTTACAATAGAAGCGACACGTTCCATAAGTCATCACCCAAACAGAAGAAAATGACAAAAACCTCTTCCTCCATCTGATTCATTCTCTCATTTGTTTAACTCATTGCTTCCAATCTTTGCTAGCATTATGCTGCCTTGTCACCTGCACTTCTCCTCAAGATCCTTGCTTCTAATTCATAAACGGGAAACCCAGGTAGGAATAGAGAGAGTATTTTACCTCTGTATTTGGAACTAGTATGACCTCTGCTGGAATACTATATCTAGTTCTGGTACCCACAAATAAAGAAGGATATTGATATATTTGGAAGGGGTTCAGAGAGGAGCCATGAGAATGTTTACAGGATTAGAAAACATGCCTTAATGTAAGAGACTCCAGGAGCTCTATTTAGCTTAACAGAGAGAAGGTTAAAGGGTGACTTGATTCTAATCTAAGTGCCTAGAGGGGAACAAATATTTATTAATGGACTCTTCAGTCTAGCAGAGAAAGTTATAACACAATACAATGGCTGGAAGTTGAACCTAGGCAAATTCAGACTGGAAATAAGGTGTAAATTTATAACAGTGACAGTAATTAACTACTGGAAAAAATTACCCAAGGACGGGTTGTGGTGGATTCTCCATCACTGACAATTTTTAAATCAAGATTGTATGTTTTTCTAAAAGATCTGCTCTAGAAATTATTTTAAGTTAGTTCTATGGCCTGTATCATCCAGGAAATCAGACTAGATGATAATAATGGTCCCTTCTGGCCTTAGAATTTATGAATCATTCCCTACCTTGTCTCCATTCTACTATTACTCCACTGCATGAGCCCAATTCCAAGCCCTTTGAAGTCAGTGGAAGGACTTCTGTTGATTTCAGTGGCCTTTGAGCTCTGCATTCACAACATGAAAAGTGAGATGGTGGATAAAGTGTACACATTCTACATGACCGGCCTCCGACACGACTGTTCCCAAATGCTAACTCCCAGTTACTTTTGACTGGAGGTGACTGAGGTATGTAACTCCCTAAAAGTGTAAAGATTATCAAAGACTCTACAGCAGCTAGTGGCTATCAAGTTGACTGCACTGGTAGTATATGGGTCATCTCAGGACCCATATGTAAATCCATGGTAGAGATCATCCTTGAATCAAGGGGTAGTATTAACTAATGATATAGTAGGATCTGAGGTACCTTGAATATGAAATGTTTTATATAACATCAAATTTTGACCAATTCTTTAGATTTTCATAGTATGAATCAGAGATCCCAATTTCTGGGGCTAGATTCTCAACCCCACTCCAGCCATTCTGTGCATCTTCAGCAGTGCAAAAGAGTGATAAAACCAATATGTTCCTTAAGTAGGTGCTCTTTCTTTTCTGCTTAGGTAGTGAATTGGTTGTCACCGTAAAATGTTTTAAAACAGTGGAACATTCAAGTATATATCTCATACCTCTGAAAGGGAAATAATTAGCCAGGACGGTCTTTGCACAATGTTATGTATTTAACAAATTTCTAAAGATGCCAAATCCTAGATTATGACATGTGCCCTCAGAAAATTGGCCATGCAGATCACCTGATGAGGGGGCAGAATGCTTTTCAATCTCAGGGCATGGGGCTCCAGCACAGCTTTTCTGCTGCCACTACTATACCCCACGTAAGCCTCAGCCTTCCCTTCATCCCTCCCATCATCACAGTCATGTTCTAAGTGAAAGAGTTATCAAGGCCTGCTCTGCTGCACAGTGATTGTCAGTCCATTCTGCAATCGCTTTGTGACCTGCTCACCCTTAGCAGCAGCAGGACCTTGGCAGTTGCACTACTTTGCATCTGTGGGATGGAGCAGGCAGGTTTGGCCTTCAGTCCTTTGCAAGTCTGGGAACATCCATCTTCATAAGTTGCTACAAAACAACCATCTCCTTCAAAGAAGTCTTTTAACCGTAGCAAGAACAATATTCACAAAACTGGTTTCAGAGTTAGTCTGTATCAGCAAAAAGAACAGGAGTACTTGTGGCACCTTAGAGACTAACAAATTTATTTGAGCATTTATTTGTAGCCCACGAAAGCTTACGCTCAAATAAATTTGTTAGTCTCTAAGGTGCCACAAGTACTCCTGTTCTATTCACAACACTGGCATTGCATCTACCTAAATACTTCCCTCCCCCCCCCAAAAAAAAACCTCACCATGAAGCAAAAAAACAAAATCAAACAAAAAAAATCTGTAACAAACAAACAAATCAAGCAACACAAACACATGAAAATAACCCAAACTGTGTTTTTATTTAAAAGGGAAAAGCACCAGAAATTCCATTAAGTCCACTAAGGATTTTGATGTTGCTGTTGATAGTATATGAAAGATATTCAGGTACTATGGTGATAAGCTTCAGTGTAAAATCCAAAGATGGATCCATGTACCTGTCAAAGGAGATGGAGGGGTTATCCATTTGTTTAATTTTAAATTTATTTTTGTGCTTTCACTTCTGCAACCCTTTAATAGCTCTTACTTTTTATTCATGTAGAACTCATTAATTGGAGGTGGTTGAAAAAAAATTAGAAAGAAAATTTTCTATTGAAAGATGCAGTTTTGCCAATGCTCAAAAATTTTTCAGGAATGTGTGAATTTCAACAACGTTTTCAATCAGAAGACTTATTTATTTATTTATTTATTTTTACTTTCTGTTTTCATTTCAGTAAGGCAGAAGTCATTTCGGCTTTATCATGATTAATTTTGGTTAGGCTTTTATATTATATAAAAATATTAAGTATAATATAACATTATATGTACATATGTATACATATATAATATACTGTATTTAATATTATGCTCAACACAAAATGAATTGAAATATATAATATTTCAACATTATCAAAATGAAACACTTCAACATTATCCAAAAAAATGTGACAGTGGATCCAAATCATTTTTTGTTTTAATTTTCATTCCACTGGAAATTCATTCATTTTGGCTTTTTTGTTCCAACTGGGAATAAAAATTTTCTTTTTCAGCAGAATGGAAATTCCAGCTTCCAAACAGCTGTCTTAATAATAAATATCTTGTGGTGGTGAATTATATTAGCCAAAATTTTGTAAGAGTCTATGGAAATGAACATATTGTTTCTATTTCCATTCAGCATAATACTCTAAAGCAAGGATCGGCAACCTTTGGCCTGCGGCCCGCCAAGGTAAACGCCCTGGTGAGCTGGGCTGGTTTGTTTACCTGCTGCATCCACAGGTTCGGCCGATCATGGCTTCCACTGGCCATGTTTCGCCTCTCCAGGTCAAGGGGGCTGCGGGAAGTGGCGGCCAGCATATCCCTCGGCCCGTGCCGCTTCCCACAGCCCCCATTGGCCTGGAACGGTGAACCGCAGCCAGTGAGAACCACGATCGGCCAAACCTGTGGACACGGCAGGTAAACAAACCAGCCCGGCCCACCAGGGTGCTTACCCTGGAGGGCCGCGGGCCAAAGGTTGCCGATCCCTGTTCTAAAGACTGTAGCCAGGGACTATCTCACACAATCCCCAAGGAAAAGGAATGTTAACTTTGATAGCAATGTATCATTTCAAAATGTGTATAGCACTCTTTCAATTTTACTATATTTGAATTAATTTGTGGACTTACTCTCAAGTGAGTATCTTAACCTGATCTTTGACTTTCCATGAACACTCATTTTTTTTCCAGTGATATTTTTATGTTCTATGTTATAGTTGGTTCACTTCTTCAACTGAATTCAGTTGGTGCGGAAGACACTCCATTGACTTCAAGGGAACTATATTGATTTACAGAAGGCCCCGTGGTGGTGATTATCAATGTGCCCCTGAATCCTTGCTGTAATTGTGTGTAGTGTTTATAGTATTTAGAAAATAAAACATTTTAAAGTACCAGATTCTGCCACTCTTATTCACAATAAGTTGTATATTACTTTGGAAGTTGTCCCATTGCAATCAGTGGAACTATTCACAGAGTAAGATACTAGTCAGTGTAAAGACAGCAGAATTCGGTCCTCATTACAAAACAACTTGTACTAATTTAGGCTATATATATTGAGAGGAGTAACTAGGGGTTTTCCCAAGCCTTTATATATAAAAGGTAATAATTGGAGATATACCAATCTCCTAGAACTGGAAGGGACCTTAAGGGGTCATTGAGTCCAGCCCCCTGCCTTCACTGGCAGGACCAATTTTTGCCCCAGATCCCTAAGTGGCCTCCTCAAGGATTGAGCTCACAATGGTGGGTTTAGCATGCCAATGCTCAAACCACTGAGCTATCCCTCCCCTCCATATATATATTTATATATATATATAATCAATTGTAACTCTCTTGGTTTGCCTTCTCCCTTAAAGTCCTGGTGCTTGCCTGCTGGTTCATCACTATTTTCTAAGGAAATTTCCCTTCTATCATGTAATCTTGCTGCAATATATGGAATCACATTAAATAGGAAGTATTTATTAATGAAAACAACTACAGACACAGAGAGGTTTCCACGCAGCTCGAGTTCTAGCTTTGTCTCCCTTGTTTTCTCAGGACCACACCTTGTCTGCACCTATACAGCAAACAGAGACATGTAGTAACTAAATAATATATTGCAAATAAACATATGATTACAAACCCTACTCCCACCAGCTGTCAGCTCCTGATCCTTGCCCTTGCATCTTACTCACTCGTACCTAGTAGAGCCTCTAGAAAAGCAGGAGTTCAGTGGCTGATTGTGTACTCAACCTATGAACCGAATAGTTTAGATGCTATTTCTCCATCTCCCATACCACTGTGCCCAGACAGGGAGAGAAGGAACCATCCATCAGCCCAAATTTTACTGCTCTCATTCAAGATTATTCTTCTAATCCCTGCTTTATGTAGAGGCAAGATGAAAAAAAGATGGAGTTCAAGGTGAAATGCAAAGGAAAGAGTATGAGTGTATGTGTGTGTGTGTGGATGTATCTGGGGACAGTGAGTATTTGTGTGGTGGAGGGCGGGAGGAGAAAAATAAAGAGACACTGAAGGTATATTTTGAGAGAGAGATCAAGGTCAAACTGAAAGGGTGGAAATGAGATTGGGTGCCAAACAAGAATGAATGAAGAAGAAGAGCAGTTGGGATATGTTGAAAAAAACGTGTAGGAAGGTGAGAGAGAACTCAACACAGAAAAATACTATATGTTACAGAAAGTATAAATGTGAGGGAAAACAGGAGGAGGAGGAAGGTATGCAATGGTATACAGCTGGATAGAAATAAAAAAAGGAGTAAGGAAACTACTACTAAGAAAAAAGAAAGAGGGGAAAGGATGAAGCACAATCACAAGGGAGATGTACTATTTTTAAAATATTATTAAACAGAAAGTATCATGGCATAATGTTATGAACCCCATCATGGGGTAACAGAATGGGTGGATGCGGGGGGGTGAGGAAAACAGAAAAATGTTTGCCATGGGTGAGCCAAATAATTAGAGATGGCCCAGAGCACAGGCTTGTTAACAGAAAGGAATATTCTGTATTCTGTGCTGACTGCTCCAAACCAAGTGTAGATGGTTCTTGTCTATTCCAGTAGCTGCTGACAAAGGTTATAAACTGGTCACAGTCTGCCAAGCATAAAGACAGCCCAAGTGGTGGTGCTTTTTCTGTAATAGGCTATGCTGGTTTTATAGACCATCACAGAGATCACTTATTGATTTACCAGGCTCCTTCCACATTCCTACAACCTGCCACCATGCCTTGGTGGGTCGCAGCTGACAATACCAGATTCAGGACAAACTGCTGAAAAATGGGGCAGATCCAAACTGGTGGTTATTCTTTCATAAGATATACCAAGCCAGTAACCAATAAACTTCTGTCTCAACACATTGGATATCAAGAGGTCAGAAACACAGTCTTCTTAGGCATTCCAGCATCCAGAAACTAGGCTTTATGATGAGTGGTTATTTAAAACCAATTTAATCAAACAAAGGGTACTTCTCATCCCAAGAGGTCAGCCATATAGCTATGTCAATATGTAACTCAGATCTCATACAATAACATTGTTGCCAATCCTAGTATCTAATATCTAAAGGTTTATTCATAAGAGAAAAGGATAAGGAGAGAGATAAAATGATCAAGGAAAACAAATACATACACTCATTGCAAAGTTCCTGTATCAGGTTTGAAGCAGTGATGGAATAAAACTGCTGGCTTTATGATATCGCTGGTAACTTCCAAAAGACTGGAAAGTCCTCAGTCCATTGGTTGGAATGCTCCTTTTAATGTAAGTCCAGAGATCAGAGTGGGGAGGAGGCAAAATGGAGATGCTTCCAGGGTCTCTTATATCTTCACCCATGTGGAGAGGATGCTATCAGTCGTAGTTTGTGGGAAATTACAGGCACAAGATGGAGTCCAGAGTCACATGTGTTAGTCACATGCCCTTACATGATTTTATGACTCATAGAAGCAGCCATTACCCATATTTTGGCTAAAGTGTCAACAGGCAGGCTCACCGGGTAGGAAAAAGCTTCTTCTATGGCCTATTGTGAGAGCTCATTGTCCTTTGATGGACCATCCACTAAATGGTCCATTCACAATGTGCTGGCCAGACTGGATGTAAATTACCTGGTGGGTATTACCCCAGGAGCAAACCCATTTGAAATAGTGGCACATAGTCAATATTCATAGCTTTAGATATAAAGATGATGCATGCATACAAATAGGATAATCATATTCAGCAAATCATAATTTCTCCATTGACACTTTACATGACATACTTTATATAAGATTTGTAGCCATTGTCTAACAGTGGCAATATTAATTATATAAATGGGCATGTTTCGATGATACAGCAGCACACAACCCCTCTCCCATTCTGCTGTTTTCGGCTCTGTTGTTCACAATAACGTTTTCTGGGGGGAGAGGGGGTTTGAAATGTGGTGACCTTGTTGTGTTAGCGATGGAGCTTTTCAGTCATGATATTAGAAGCAGTAATGATGTCCTTTGCTGGGCCATATGCCTCCCATGGCTAGCACATGATTTTTGATCACCTGCGGTTCTGAGTTCATTGACAGGGGACTGTGTATGTTAGTATACATAGATAAAATGTTGAAAGTTAAGGATATGATAGCAGTACATGTGGGTGAGAGAGTTAAAATGAGACAAAAAAAAGGAGGAGGAAAAGAAACAGAGTAAAAGCTCCGTGAACCTCGAGGAAAGATGAGCAGTAAAAGGAAGTGGTTGAGGGGAGAGGTACCACAGATAACTGAAGTGGTACAGTGAATGAATGAGAAATGATCTCCTCTGTATCTGCATGAGTATAGGCAGAGATCCCCCATAAAGTGACAAATTAAAGCTTTGCTTCCACTCTTCATGGGTCTTCATGTCCCTTGGGGCACTGATTGGCATGTAAGAAAGCACTGCTCCAATGGCTGATTAGGTGCAAATGAAGAGCATGATCTGTAAGCTATTGGGGGGATAGCATTAATAGCATAATGAGTCTTTTCTGCCTTATCCAAGGCAGAAATAAAATAAAGGGAGGAAGAATGAAAATTTGAAGAGAAGGAGATATTGAAAAAGAGGAAGAAAAAGAGAGAGTGGGGAAGAGGAGAAAGGGGAAAAAACATAACTGCAGAGGTGGGGGATGCTCTAGTCTCATGCACAGTGAGTGTGGGAGGAGAAAAGTGGTGTTAACATGAATTACTAATACTCCTGCAAGTGTTTGTGGATTAAGAATAACAACAGCATTCTAAGATCAGATCAGTTTCAAATCTTAAAAAATGTTAATGATTCCCAATGCATTTATTTCCTTCATGAAATTTCCTGGACTCTGTGGAAGAAAATTACTGCTCTCTGGGCAATCCCTGCTGGCTTTGTAACCATGTGCAATGCCTAGAAAGCACTTTAGAAATATGAATAGTCAGAAGGATAGGCAGAGAAAGAAGGTCAAAATGTTTTAAAAGTTTGTTACATTACAATTAAAGGTACTGAAACTGAACTACAAATATACTTAAATTGCATTCCATAAAAACAAAATCCAACAAGAGAAGACAACAAAGGCTTTTAAAATGAGGAAATAAGGAACTTTTCTGGATATTGATCAATCATGATGACTAGAATTGAAAGGGCACTTGTAAAAAGTAATGATTAATATTATGAGTACATGGCTAAGATATGGAGATCACACACGCTGGAGATTTGACACCTGCTTTAAAAGACCATACGTTTAGATATTTATGTTGTCCTGTAAGTTAAGCACAGTGCTTTATGTGCACACAAAAACATACACTCAGGCACATTCCTTGTCCCAATGTGTTTAAAAATCACAATAAGATAGGACAAGGAGATCATGAGGAGAGGGTGATTGACAATGTCATGGAGCAGATCAATCAAGGTGCAGGACCAAAAAGATAAATAAGTGCAACAGGATCTTTCCATCAAATCTGATTTTTGTTTATTGATTTTTTTTAAAAAAAAGGTTTTTCTTAAGCAAGAACATTTATTCCAAACTGAGATTTTCACATGCATCAGAAAAGAAGTACAACTATAGTTTGGGACTTGAGTTTTATTATAAAAAACTGGATTAATTCCTACATTATGGAGTGACAGAAGGCTCTCCACAGTTTAGGTTGCAAATCAATCCCCTTTTAAAACATTGTTTTTCACTTTTCCCTAAATTCTACAAATATCAGCCTATAAGGCTGAAAATTGGTAAGTTGACCTTGAAGTAGATTTTTTCTACCAAGTTTCACATACAATGGGGAATTTCACATAAAATTCACATATTCTGGGGTGCTCCAGAGTTATGATTCCACCCTCTCCACCCCAGATCTAATGGGTGCTCAGTAGAGGGCAATTCTTATGCCATTTTTGCGCATCCATCATTCAAAAAGAACATCACGTAGAAACATAAAAAACACATGGGACTGCATGAGTGGCTTGAAAAACCATGGTCTGGAAGGAAGGTATTTGGGGCTATCTTTGGGATTCACGGTGTCATAAACAGATAGTTAAGGGTTAAGGTCTCTTTTACCTGTAAAGGGTTAACAAGCAGTAACCTGATAAACACCTGACCAGAGGACCAATCAAGGGACAAGATAATTTCAAATCTCTGCGGAGGGAAGTCTTTGTCTGTGTTCTTTGTTTGGGTTGCCGTTCTGTCTTTGGATCTAAGAGAGGCCAGACGTCTATCCAAGCTCTCCAAGTTTCCTGAAGTATTTTCTTCTATTCAGTATAGTGAGTATTAGAAAGGCGGATTAGTCTTATAATTAATTTCTGTATTTGCAAATGTGTTTTGCTGCAAAGATATATTTAGTTCTGTTTGCTGTTACTTTTGATTATTCTGAGAAAAGGGGGGAGGGAAGTCTCTCCAGGTTTATAAGTTAGACCCTGTATATTTGTCATCCTGGTGTTACAGAGCTAGTGTACTTTCTTCCTTTCTTTTAATATAATCCTTTTCTTTTTAGAACCTGATTGCTTTCTTCCCTTGTTTGGATTTTCAGGGGAAGGGGAGGGGGGGAAAGTGAATCCCTCTTTGGTTGATTTAAGGTGTTTGAATCAAGGTGGGGGGAATGGATGATTTCCCTTTGTGTTAAGATCCAAGGAAGTTGGGATCTGTGTTCCCCAGGGAAAGTTTGGGGGGAACAGGGAGTGTGCTAGACACTGGAACTTCTAGCTGGTGGCAGTGTACCAGATCTAAACTAGGATTTAAGTTTAGAGGAGCCCATGCAGGTCCCCATCTTGTGGACACTAAAGTTCAAAGTGGGGAATAAACCTATGACACACGGCTTCAGCTAATCAGTCTAAATATGACAGATGAAGAAGCTCACCTCGCTGTCAAGGCATTTTCAAAGATCCAGCTGAAACTAGCTGGCCATTAGATGGGCTGGGGAATCATCTTTGTCTCCCCATCCAGTGTCTCTTTACATCTGTAACTTAGCATTTGAAGCAGATTCATCTGAAAGGGACTTGGAGTGAGGAAGCTGAGGATGTATGCTGGAAATAGGAGAGGACAATTTCTGGAAAAAGAATAATTAAGAGTGTAAGAAGAAAATAGAAGAAGCATGGTTGGCCTTTTGGCAAAGTCTTCCATTTCCCCTGCATACACCCTCCCCTTCTGCCTCCTGTGTCTATTCCAATTTTCAGTCTCCTCTCTGAATGCTTCTCCACCATGGAACCCTGAGGGATGAGCAGGGAAACTGGTTAAAAGACAGGAAACAAAGGGTAGGAATAAATGCTAAGTTTTCATAATGGAGAGAGGTAAATAGCAGTATCTCCCAGGGGTTTGCACCGAGACCTGTATGGTTCAATATATTATAAATGATCTGGAAAAAGAGGTAAACAGTGAAATAGCAAAATTTGCAGATGATACAAAATTACTCAAGACAGGTAAGTCCAAAGCTGACTGCAAAGAGTTACAAAGAGATCTCAAAACTGGGTAACTGTATAAGAAAATGTCAGATGAAATTCAATGTTGATAAATGTAAAGTAATGCACATTGGAAAACATAATCCCAAATATACATAAAAAATGATGGGATCTAAATTAGCAGTTACCATTCAAGAAAAAGATTGGGAGTCATTGTGGATAGTTCTCTGAAAACATTCACTCAATGTGAAGCAGCAATAAAAAGTGTTGGGAATCATTAGGAAAGGGATAGACAATAAGACAGTAAATATCATAATTCTGTATAAATCCATGGTACACCCACATCTTGACAGCTGTGTGCAGTTGGTCACCCCATCACAGAAAAAGATATATTAGAATTGGAAAAGGTACAGAAAAGCTCAACAAAAATGATTAGGGATATGGACCAGATTCTGTATGAGGAGAGATTAAAAAGATTGGAACTGTTCAGGGGTCACCCGATGAAATTAATAGGTAGGTGGTTTAAAACAAACATAAGGAAGTACTTCTTCACACAGACACACAGACAACCTGTGGAACTGGTTGTCAAGGGAAGTTATGATGGTCAAAAGTAAAACTGTAAAAAACCATAGTACAAGTTAATGGAGGCTAGATCCTTCAACAGCTATATCATGGGGAGTATATATCCCATGCCAGCCAGCAACCAAATTGTTAATACAGGCACTGCTGGCCACTGCTGATTGGCTGTCTCACAGCAGCTGGGATGGTAAAAGGGCATGGCAGCTACCAGAGGAGTGAGCAGGCTGGAGAAAGGAGCTCTTGCCATCAAGCTACTAAAGAGCTGCCCAGAGACAACATCCCAGAAGGGGATGAACTGATTGACAGGCTGGAAAGCCTGCAGAGATCCAGAGTAAGGTGGAAAGGAGCTAAGGGGAAGGTAGGAAGGAGCATTCATGGCTTTAGCAAAGCTTTTGATATGGTCTCCCACAGTATTCTTGCCAGCAAGTTAAAGAAGTATGGGCTGGATGAATGGACTATAAGGTGGAGAGAAAGCTGGCTAGATCATCAGGCTCAATGGGTAGTGATCAAGGGCTCTATGTCTAGTTGGCAGCCAGTATCTAGCGGAGTGCCCCAAGGTCATGGGCGCTGGGTTATATGGGCTGGAGGAGCCCCAGCCCCAGGAATATTCAGAGCTGTGGGCTGTGCTCCACCAATATCTGGAGCTGGATTTCTCCCCTGGCCCTGCCTGGAGCAGGCACTGGCCCCTGGCTGCCACTACCATCATCCCCAGCCCCGGAGCATCCCCGCCCACCCAGTAGCGTAGTGGGATGGAAGGGGGGAAGCAGCCGCTCCCCTTTGAGCACATTTTACAAAATCAGCACCTTTCCAGGCAGCCAGCACTGGGCTCCGGACTTGGAGTCCGGACCGGGTTTTGTGTGTGGCCGCCAGCTGGCTCTGGGCTCTGCAGGCAGCGTGGGCTGGTTGCCGGGCTCCCCCGGGGAGAGGAGGAGGAGCTTGCAGCTGCCCGCTCCTGGAGCCAGGGTGGGCTCTGCCGGGAGGGGGAGGGGTGGCAGCGCAGCCCCCCCCCAGTGAGGCGGGGGACTGAGGAGCAGCCCGGCAGCCCCGTGCAGAGCAAGGCAGCCACGCGATAGGGAAGGGGGCTCTGAAGCCCAGCTGGTGCTGGTCGAGAGGGAAGGGGGGTGGGATGTTTTTTTCTCCTGGTCTCTCTTCAGCAGAGGGGCTGAGGGATCAGCAGAACCAGGAGGCAAAGGAGTGACTTTGGGTTATTGCCCCCCCACTCCCCCCCAGTGCTGCGCCCAGGGCTGTGAAAGGGGGCTTAGTGCAGCTTGTGAAGGAAGGGGGGGGGGGTTAAAGGTGCTTTAAGGTGCCAGTTGTGTCTCCTCATCTCACTGCTGACTAGCTGCAGACCCAGTGCTCAGAACTCAGCAATGATCTCAGGGGCTGCACAGTACTCTGTAGGAGTTTTCAATTGCCTGCTAAATGCTTCCACAACGCCACCTTTTCACTCAGTACATCCTGAATAGTGGGGACTGGGGGCGGGGGAGGGGGGAGTGTAGCAGATGCCAATTTGAGGTGAATAGTCTCTTGGCCAGATTCTACTGCGATTATGGTGCTTTGTGCCATGGGCTGGAGCAAAGTGGCTGGTGGATAACCAGGAATCTGGTTAATAATTGTTCTCTAAATTCAGCTTTCTTCTTTCTCTCGCTCTGAATTATCACTAATTCAAAATAGTAGTGTGCAAGCTGACTGGATAATGGTAATAGCATAATCTCTTGTTATAGCACTGCCTGATTAGTAATTGGATATGTTGGCTGGCACCTTTTTTTACGTGTTCACTCCCCCTGATGTTAGAACCTGGCTACACCACTGGGGAGGGGAGCTTTCTAGACCTGTGCAGCTGGGGCTTAGGTGAATTTTGTGATACTGTGCCCCTCCCCAGCTACCACCCTGCAGTCCCCACTCCTGCACCATGTTGGGCAAGGGGCAGCCCCATCCCCAGTGAGGCTATGGTGAGGGGTGGCAGCAGGGGAGGCCACACGTGATGGCAACTTCCTCTCCCCCCGGTACCCACCATAGGGGAGGCGAGTGGGCTTTCTGGACCTGAGAGGGACCCTAGGAGCATGTGCAGTGACTGGGGGGGCAGAAGGGGTCCCTCCCCTGGAGCTTGCTGCTGCCAGGGAGGGTGGAGGGGAGACCTCTTTGGCCCTAGCCCTGGGGCAGCTTGTCTGCACCCCAAGTTCCTTATCTCCAGCCCTGCCCCAGAGTCCTCACCTGACGGGAAAAACACGCAACTTAAATTTGGTGGTCACTTTAGAGTATCATAGAATATCAGGGTTTGAAGGGACCTCAGGAGGTCAGCTAGTCCAACCCCCTGCTGAAAGCAGGACCAATCCCCAACTAAATCATCCCCGCCAGGGCATTGTCAAGCCGGGCTTTAAAAACCTCTAAGGAAGGAGATTCCACCACCTCCCTAGGTAACCCATTCCAGTTCTTCAGCACCCTGCTAGTGAAAAAGTTTTTCTAATGTCCAACCTAAACCTCCCCCACTGCAACTTGAGACCATTGCTCCTTGTTCTGTCATCTTCTACCACTGAGAACAGTCTAGATCCATCCTCTTTGGAACCCCCTTTCAGGTAGTTGAAAGCAGCTATCAAATCCCCCCTCATTCTTCTCTTCTGCAGACTAAACAATCCCAGTTCCCTCAGCCTCTCCTCAGAACTCATGTGCTCCAGCCCCCTAATCATTTTTGTTGCTCTCCACTGGACTTTCCAATTTTTCCACATCCTTCTTTGCAATGTGGGGCCCAAAACTGGACATAGTACTCTAGATGAGGCCTCACCAATGTTGAATAGAGGAGAATGATCATGTCTCTCGATCTGCTTGCAGTGCCCCTACTTATACAGCCCAAAATGCTGTTAGCCTTCTTGACAAAGGCCAGAGGAGGGAGTGTTAGTGCCTGTGCGGACTTCCAGGAAGCGCATGGTGTGGAAGGGGATGCTGGGATGCTCTGGAGGAACCACTCCTTCAAAGCCAGTCAGGACTCTGGGGGAGCCTCCTCTCTGAGCAGACTGTCTCCAGGGCAAGAAGCTTAAACCTTCCTGGGTCTGACCTCGGAGCATTCAGCATGCCCTTCCACACCATGCACTTTCTGCAGTGAGTCCGCCCAGGCGGGGTCCTGGGGCAGCCAGAGGTACCTGCACCCCAACTCTGCAGTCAGACGTGACTCTCAGCCAGCCAGTAAAACAGAAGGTTTATTAGATGACAGGATCACGGTCTAGAACAGACCGTGTGGATACAGAAAACAGGACCCCTCAGTCAGGTCCATCTTGGGGGGTGTGGAGCCCAGACCCAAGTTCTGGGCCTCTCCCCATTTCTCCAGCCAGCTCCAAACTGACACTCCCTCCTCTGGCCTTTGTGTCTCAATTCCGGACAAGGAGGCCACCTGATCTTTGTCCCCAACACCTTCAGTTGGCACCTTGCAGGTGAAACTGAGGCACCCACACAGTATTCAGAGAAAATATTAAGAACATTCCCACTTCATCACAACAGGTGCAACAAAATATAATACTGTATATTGAAGTAGGCAAGTGCTGCTTCTGACTTTCCACTTGTAATTGACCCTTGTAATCTTGTGGCACTGACGTGTTGTAGCTTCATTTTATATCAGCTTACAGGGCGGGAGCGGGGTGGGGGCACCACTATTTTGGGCCCCACCAAAAATTACACAAACCTGCCGCCTATGCCAAGGGTCAGTCCTGGGGCCGGTTTTATTCAATATCTTCATTAATGATCTGGAGGATGGCGTGGATTGCACCCTTAGCAAGTTTGCAGATGACACTAAACTGGGAGGAGTGGTAGATATGCTGAAGGGTAGGGATAGCATACAGAGGGACCCAGACAAATTAGAGGATTGGACCAAAGAAATCTGATGAGGTTCAACAAGGACAAGTGCAGAGTCCTGCACATAGGACGGAAGAATCCCATGCACTGCTACAGACTAGGGACCAAATAACTAGACAGCAGTTCTGCAGAAAAGGATGTAGGGGTTACAGAGGACGAGAAGCTGGATATGAATTGATAGTGTGCCCTTTTTGCCAAGAAGGCTAATGGCATTTTGGGCTGTATAAGTAGAGGCATTGCCAGCAGATCGAGAGACATGATCATTCCCCTCTATTCGACATTGGTGAGGCCTCATCTGGAGTATTGTGTACAGTTTTGGACTCCACACTACAATAAGGATGTGGAAAAATTGGAAAGAGTCTAGTGGAGGGCAACAAAAATGATTAGGGGGCTGGAGCACATGATTTATGAGGAGAGGCTGAGGGAACTGGGATTATTTAGTCTGCAGAAGAGAAGAATGAGGGGGGGATTTGATAGCTGCTTTCAACTACCTGAAAGGGGGTTCCAAAGAGGATGGATCTAGACTATACTCAGTGGTACCAGTTGACAGAACAAGGAGTAATAGTTTCAAGTTGCAGTGGAGGAGGTTTAGGTTGGATATTAGGAAAAAACTTTTTCACTAGGAGGGTGGTAAAGCATGAATGGGTTACCTAGGGAGGTGGTGGAATCTCCTTCCTTAAAGGTTTTTAAGGTCGGGCTTGACAAAGCCCTGTCTGGGATGATTTAGTTGGGGATTGGTCCTGCTTTGAGCAGGGGGTTGGACTAGCTGACCTCCTGAGGTCCCTTCCAACCCTGATATTCTATGATTCTGATTCTATGATTCAGGGCACTGTCAGCTTCATAGAACCTTGATGGTACTTATCTAGTTCAAAGACCCTGAGCTGGAACCCACTGGAGTGGGCAGGCCTAGAGTCCTCTACTAACCCCCTGATAGGCTTGGGAGTGAAGAAATTTTTTTCAGACTCCTTGGGACCAAAAGGAGACTGATAGCCCCACTAGGCTATATGGGCCCAGAGCCTGTGCTATGCTTGGTCAGAGGGGGTGCTATTGCTCTAATGCATCACCTCACAGGCTATTATCCAGGATTCTCAGGGATGCAACCCCATGTTCTGGGTGTCCCTAAGCCTCTAATTACAAGATGATGAATCATAGAATATCAGGGTTGGAAGGGACCTCAGGAAGTCATCTAGTCCAACCCCCTGCTCAATCCCCAGACAAATTTTTGTCCCAAATCCCTAACTAGCACCCTCAAGGATTGAACTTGCAATCCTGCGTTTAACAAGCCAATACTCAAACCACTGGGCTATCCCTCCCACCTATGGGGTAACATGAGGTGGATCACTCAATAATTGCCCTGTTCTGTTCATTCCCTCTGAAGCATCTGGCAATGGCCACTGTTAGAAGACAGTATACTGGGCTAGATGGACCATTGGTCTGATCCTGTATGGCTGTTCTTATGAGGAATATAGGGTTGTGCTAGGAGGATAGGTGGGGGAGGCGGGTGTCTAAAGGAAAGAGTGGAGTTGTTGGGGGTCAGCTGCTCAGTAAACCATTTTTTTCACGTGAAAAATGTCAACCCAAAAGGTATATTTACTTCATATTTGTTGACATTTTTCTTCTAATTTTTTCAGGCTTTTATTGACAACTCAATGGTTTTGACAATAACATTTTTGTTTCCAAAAGAAAAGATTTTGATGGAAAATTTTGGCCAGCAGTAGTTGGGGGTTTCTTAGGGCCAGCAGCCATTTCAGGAAAGCAAGCTGGGGATAGTGCAGATGGAGCAGGCAAGCACAACACTGCCCTGTCTTCTCCATCTGACCTGGTTGACCCAAATGGACACAGAGAAATGTTGGTCACAAGTCAACATTTCAAATTGGGGTAACTTTATAATGACTCCACAACAATTAGAGCAATTTTCATCCAGTTTTATAGAAGAAACGTTCTCCTTTGCCTTTCATGTAAAGGCATCTATTTTCAGGTCAAACCAAATTTGTTAGCTGAAATTAGAAGTGGGGAAAATAAAAACAGTATATAATGGACTGCCAGGGGTTAACTCACTGGTGGGCGACTTGTGGTCCACAGGCTGCATGCGGCACATCAGGGTAAACTGATTGAGGTCTGTGAGACATTTTGCTGACGTTGACCGTCTGCAGGCATGGCCCCTCACAGCACTCAGTGGCCACGGTTTGCTGTTCCCAGCCAATGGGAGCTGCAGGGAGCAGCGGCCAGCATGTCCCTATGGCCCACCGGGAATGGCGAACCGCGGCCACTGGGACATTGACCTAAGATGGTCAATGTCCCAGTGGCCGCGGTTCGCCATTCCCTAAGATGGTCAATGTCAGCAAAATGTCTCACAGTCTGAAATCAGATTACCCTGATGGTCTGCATGCTGCCCATGGTACACAGATTGCTCACTGAATATACACTGAAATATACAGTGTATGGACTATAAGTGAAAGCCAGTTGGGAATGGCCCCAGTTCACCCAGCTGCACTCTTAGCTATGGAGAGATTGTCATATCAGTGTCATACCTGATGTTTCCATACTGCTGTTTCAGGTAAAATACAATTATCATAGGAGGTAGCATTTTGATTATCCTGCATAATGCACTGAGACTTTTCTGTCTGGATTGCTCCGATAAATATCTTATTTCAACTTTAGAATGTACTTTGCCAAGAAGTTCTGTTTGGGCTCTTTGGAATTTTTCCAGTATTTTAATCATGTCATACAGAAATACCTCTCCTATTTTTATGCTATTTTTTTTTCTTTTCCCACTCTTTTTGTGGGCTGTTGCCCTTGAAGGTTCTAGTTAAACAGAGAGGGATGATTTTACTGTAGCACTGTACTATATGTACTGCACTATATGTACTATACCATGACTGTACTGGTAGTACTGTAGTACTAGCAGACTGAGTGAAAGGGTCAGCTCTGAAATATCCCATCTCTATTACTCTCAGAGAGCGAAATATGTGTTTGGGAAAATATGTCTGCTTTCTCTAGTGGATATTCCATGTTAGAGGTCTTTTTACTTACACTGTATCAATAGAAAATTCTTGCAAATTGGATTCTTCTGTGTTGCATGTCTGCCTGATTTTAATATTTGTTATTGGAGATATGTATTTTTTAAAACTCAGTCTAGAGAAAACCAAATTACTGATTGTCAACATAAGCCTGAATCTGTGGGTTTTAATATTCCTTTGTTTGGTGCCATCAGCCCCTATGGTTTTCATTTTAAATGCTAGCTATTTATTTATTTATTTATTTATTATTAGTTTTAAGTTGTAAACATAAAAAGATCCTATCCCAGGCTCTAGGCCCCTTCGACAAATAGATAATTAACAACAAAATCAAACACAGAACAAAACAAAAAAATGTAGCAAGCCAACAGCCTTTCTCATTCAAAGAAACCAGTTAATAAATCCAACACTTCCCCATCTTAGCTCCTGCAAATGCTTAATTTCCCCAATAAAAATCCATTTTTCCACCATATCCCTTACTATTAACCCTCTTTAAATTCTTTCCCAAATTTCTCTACTATCCTTTGAGTCTCATCTTTCTTACCTTATAAGTCATTGTCTTCGTAATCTGCAGATTATTACTTCTGTAGGTTCTTATCCCATTATCTCAGATGTTTTGCTACATGGAGCACTTCTTGAACTGAACTGTTGTAGCACCCTTCTACTTTGTGCATTAAAAGCACCTTCATGGTATTAAAAAACTCATTAATGTAAACATTGAGTTAATCAGTGGATACTAGTTGTTACCCATTTAAATGCCCAAATCATAGATTTGAAATGAAATGGAAGACAGTGGATATAAGAGCAGTTTGAGGTACTGGACTGAGACTTTGTGATTATTTCTTAAAAGATGGCTGTTTCTGAGAAACACTAGGTTACATTTCTGAGCATTATTTGTTTACCTGGACACCTTAAGAACCTATGAAGATCTAAAAGCTTAATACTTCAGAAAAAGTAGAATGTTTAAGGAAAAATTAACTCATCCTGATCCATGTATATCATCAGGTGCCCATTTTGCAAACTGATCTACAAAGACAGGCCGTCTGTTTTTCTGTAATGTCCAATTGAAGTAAATGGGATTCTAAGCTGACACAGGGGTCTGACCGCATGGATCAGCTTTCAGGACTGGAATCACATTCATATTTTAAAAAGACAGACCTGATTTTTGGAACTGGACAAAGCATAGAGGATGATTCTGCTGAGATTTCAGGCTGTTGTCTGTGTTTGTGCAAAAGCACTATTTTAGCACTAGCAACATCTCCAATCCAGGTGTGTCATTCAGTCTCCATAAATGTCTTCCTAGCAGTTTGTAGGTTGACTTTTCTTGCAATACTTAATTACATTTTGATAACATAAACCTTAAATTCTTAAATCCTCACATGAAGATATGTTTCTATAGCGTTTCAGAATTACAGTAAAGATGACAATATAAAGCCTAAAACAAATATGCATATGAATTTGTCACATTTTATAGTTGAATGTTTTATTTAAAGTGACCACCATGAAATATGCTAACAGCTATGCCAGGTGCTAACACAAAATAATTTTTAAAAATCAGTATGTATTTGCTAAATTGAAAGTAGTCATTTATTTGGCATACTGCTTGCACCACTCCTCTTTGGAGACTTTATCAAAGTTCTTAATGTTAAAAAGATTTTTTTTTTGCTTAAGAAAAAAAAAGCAGTACTTAAAGGCTATTGCTATTTATACACTTCCATTAAGAAGGAAATGAGTGGAAATGCTTTCAATTGAAATGCTAATAGGAAGAAAAAAATAACTTAATTTTCCATGAAGGAAAAGTCATTTCTGCTTATTTTAAGTATCTGTATGAAACGATATTCTTCAAATCAAGAGATTTTTTTAAAATTAATAAATCCGTATTTTCTTCTCTTACTAATCAATATGGCTTTCATAGATAGTGTCAACTGTCATGAATATTTGTCATTTCTTTGCATCTCTTCAATAAAAGCATGTATGTATGGTACTTAATTTATATTGACTGGAATTGAGGTTACTAATAATAGTGGGAAATTATTTTCTTCTGCACTGAAAAATTGACTGAACTGTCGGATATAATGCCTAAAGAAATACAGGGGAAATGCAATTATGGCCTGATCCAGAGCTCATTGACGTCATTAGGGGTCTATCATTGTTTTCAATGGGCTTTGGATCAGGCCTTTATTGCACACTGGAAGTCACTGTTTAGTCAAAAAAGACACAGTTGTCAGCTAGAAATTAAAAATTCCAGTCTACTGTATCCAGGCTTATTAAACGCATTACATGAAAAAGACAGAGTATAAAGCCAGAAGGGACTACCGGATCATCTAGTCTGACCTCTTTTGTGTCACAGAAGAGCAGCACTACTCAGCATCCAGTCACTAAACCCAACAACTAAAATTAATCCAAACTATTACAGCCCTCAGGAAACTAAACTGTGTGTTCCACAGGTAGAGAATAGGAGGGACCAAGATACGTGAGTTCTCAAGGTCGCTGTAATGTCAGGGAATTGATTACATGAGATCTACCCACATGATCCGGAGTTAGTAATGGACCGAGGCTCTGAAAAGGACTCCAAAGTTTGGTTTTTCATATGCAATGTTCACCACCAACTACAGATTTTTTTTTCTGGTTTTTCCCTTTCCTACTAAAAATGTTTGGAGGCCTGACATTTTTGACAATTCAGGCCATTTGCTGCCTTTAGCTGATGGAAAAAGTGACTATACAAATGTGGCAGCTGAGGGTATTCAGAGTCACAATAGCATATTTTACTGAGAAAAGTAAGTTGTGACTGCTTTTTACTTCTGTTGCCCCAGCTGAGTCAGCACATCACAGGGAGAGTGCGGTGGGTTGTGGTCATTATTACGTTTCAACAGAATTCTTCAGTTTATATAAAATAAAAAATATAAATTACATATATATATATATAAATCAATTGAAGGCTGTGGATTGTATAGAGCAGGGATCGGCAACCTTTGGCATGCGGCCCATCAGGGAAATCTGTTGGCGGGCCGGGACTGTTTGTTTACCTGCAGCATTCACAGGTTCGGCTGATCGCAGCTCCCACTGGCCTCGGTTTGCCGTTCCAGGCCAATAGGGGTTGGGGGAAGTGGCGGCCAGCACATCCCTCAGCCCGTGCCACTTCCCGCATCCCCCATTGGCTTGGAATGGTGAACCACGGCCAGTGGGAGCTGTGATCAGCTAAACCTGCGGATGCTGCAGGTAAACAAACTGTTACGGCCCACCAGTGGATTTCCCTGACAGGCCACGAGCCAAAGGTTGCTGATCCTTGGTATAGAGATAACTGAGGGCTGAATTTGATCTACAGAATCTTGATTACTGGGGCTGATACATTAAAAGAAAGTAACTTGGCTTGTGATGTAGATCCAGAGTGATTTTGTAGGGCTGGCAGTTGGGGGAAAAACAAAAAAATCTTCTTGTAAACTGAGAGCATTTGATAAGGAAACCATTGAGGGACAATAAACATTGAACCACACAATACAATTTTGCAGAATCGCATTTCAGAATAGAACAGTGTTTTACATCAACCCGTCGCTCTTGCCATATACAAAGGAGGACAACATATCTGTGATGAATGAAAAATATATTTTTATTGAATTTTGTCAAGATGCTCAATGGCATGTGTGACATTATTGACATAAACTGTGACCATATAGATCAGCACATCCCTCGCCCACGCAGCTTCCCGCAGCCCCCATTGGCCTCGGATGGCAAACCCCAGCCAGTGAGAGCCAAGATTGGCCAACCTGCTGACACGGCAGGTAAACAAACTGGCCTGGCCCACCAGGGTGCTTATCCTGGTGAGCCACATGCCAGAAGTTGCCGACCCCTGGTATAGATCATTGTTGCAAACAAAGTCCTATAGTTGCACCAAATCTTGTATTAAGGAGGTCAAGTAAGGTGTCTATGAATAGGCTGTAATTTGCTGGTTATGATTATGCTGTTTGTACGTATGTATCATTTTTGTATGTGAAGTTATGAATATGGGCAATGTACTTATATCTCAATGTCTTTGATTCTAAATAGCATTAGTGAAGCATTTGGTCAGATTCTTGTGAAAGAATTCTTCAGATTAAGTGCCCAATCAAGAAACACTTAACTGACAATGTACTTTGGGAGACTCCAGTACACGTATGAGGAGCCTTCCTGGGAACGTTCAAGGTAGTATATGAGCAATGGCTGCTCTACCTGTAAAGAACTGAGTCATGCAGGGACATGTGACTTGCCCATGTGACTCCAAACTCCATCTTGCTGCTGTGATTTTCCACAGTAAGAACAAAGTGGTCCTTCCACATGGCAGAGGATATAAAAGGCCCTGGAAACCCCTACATTTTGTCTTCAATCCTGCTTCTGACCTCTGGAGGAACTATACATGAAACTGAAGCTCTGAACAAAGGACTGAATGACCCATCCAGACTGGGATGTTTGTACTCCAGAGACTTGATTGGTTTAAATCAGCAGTAATCCCATCAAGCCTGAAACAAGCCTGAACTAAGAACTTTGCAATTGTTGCATGTATTTGATTCTATTTAACCAATTTTAACTCTCATCTATAATTCTTTCTTTTTATGAATAAACCTTTAGATTTTAGATTCTAAAGGATTGGCAACAGCATGATTTGTGGGTAAGATCTGACTGGTATATTAACCTGAGTCTGGGGTTTGGTCCTTTGGGATCGGAAGAACATTTTTTCTTTTACTGAGGTATTGGTTTTCATAACCATTCATCCCCATAAGGAGTGGTGCTGGTGGCGATACTGTCCTGTTCTAAGCAATTTGTCCTGAATTGATACTCTCCATAGTGTCCCGCCAAAGGCCACTTTGTTACAGCATGACAGCAGGAGTTGATGCCAGCGGTTAGTTGAATATGGGGGCTGGCAAGAGTAAGTGGGGATGGGTAAGGAAGGTGGAAAGGCTAGAGCTGGAAGTAAAAACTGTAGAAACAATGTAATTTAGGGAACTAAGGAAGAGCAGGAGAGCTTTTTGTATAAGTTTATTTATTTCATTTTTTTTTAAATTGATCCAAGGTAACATTCTCTCAGAACGGCAGGGGTGGTCCCTCAAAACACCAAGGGGTGGACTAGGAATCATTTCACCATCAAATTGTTGGTTTAAATCTGACAAATTGTTGGCTGGGACAAAAGTCACTAGCAGTAAAATAGGAAATAATTCAGAAATAAAAATAGTATTATTAATTTTCTGTGGCTCAGTAGCTTATTTGAAATTATATGAGGGACTCCGTCCAGCAACTATGCACATCACAAATCCATCACAACAGGCGGCATGAACGTATACCCTCATCTGGCAGCTGCTGCAGAAAGTACAAGGACTAGATATGCAGGCATGGAGAATGAACTGTTTTCTCTTTCTTAGTAGTGACTCCAGATAAAGATTGAAGGCTGTGAGGAAACTACAATTCCTTCTCTACCTGCTGTGTGTACAAACAGAACATTTCATTGTCCAAGGCAGTCAGGTTTGTATATTTCGTGAAGAATTAAATTTGCCTTTAAAATTCTAGTTAATGACTAGGGAGTGAAATGGGTACAATGTACAGTAACTCCTCACTTAAAGTTGTCCTGGTTAAAGTTGTTTTGTTGTTACGTTCTAACGTCGTTTGGCAGCTGCCTGCTTTGTCCACTGCTTGTAAGAAGAGCAGCCCATTGCAGCTAGCTGGTGGGGGCTTCAAACCGAGGTGGACCGGCAGCCCTCGTATCAGCTCCCCCTATCAGCTCCCCGCTCCCCTAAGTTCCCTGTGCAGCAGCTGCCAGCAGACTAGCAATTGCAGCTGTCCTTCCCCCCACTGCCATGTGCTGCTCCTGCCATAACATATTGTATATTGTGTTTCTTTCAAAAATGAATGAAACCAAAGCAGTAAAATCTAATGGTGCACATAAGAAAAGAAAAGTATGCTTAGTCTCTTGTTTAAATATGAGATTGGAATGTACTTTGCCAAAACTAAAGAGGTTCCTTGATCACCTTATATTGGCTTTTGCTTCGAGATTCAGCTAGAGTGATGTTTCCTGGATAATATCATTCATTCATTTATACAGAGGCGTTCACATGTATTGTTACTGCAACAAAAACAACAAAAGTGTATGGACTCACAAACAACAATTAATAAGTTTTCCAAGAAAAAGATGTGGGGCCCAATCCAAAGATGGTGCAAATCAGCATAGCTCTATTGAAATCAGGGATCCAGTAAACTGTGGGTCAAATCCTTGCTGGTGTAAAATATCATAGTTCATTAACATCTCTGAATAGATGCTAATTTACACCAGCTGAGGAAGCAAACTTGTAGGTTTAGCTTTGAGGGTGCATTTGTGTATACTTGAAGTAATCCACATACATAAAAAGATGCTGAATTCTTAAGCATTTTTAAAACCAATTAAAAAAGATGTAAAACTTGATTATAAAGTTTGGAGTCACCTGGAGCAAATAAATAAATAATGGAGCGACAAGAGAATAACAAGAACAGGAAAAAAAATTAACAGACATCATATTACAGAAATGCCTATAAAGAGGAGACAGAAAAAAGAAAAGGGTTTACAAAAAAGACTGGTATGGTAACTCATACGAGAAATGATTCATTTGTGAACCAGATTTTTAGTACCAGAAAAATCAAATAACTGTATATTTCTGCAATAAGTAAGTTAAACAACAAGACAGGATGGCCAAAATATAATGAGAGGTACAGGACAAAAGATTGAAAAAAGGACTGAATTCCTTCCAATAGCCACTAACTAGCACTACGCGCATAACACCATAAATTCCTTATATATTCACTTGATTAAAAGCTTGAATTTGCTTCTATTGTGTCCGTGCAATTTTGTATTTGTTTTCCACGAGTATGTTAGGAAATTACTTTACTGGCAGGAATGTTCATGGGAAAGGTATATTTTAGGTGAATGCTAGAAGCACATTTGAAACTGGAAACCTTCTATCCATAAAATGCAAGCATTCACACCCAGAAACCTGATTCTAAGAATTATGCTTATTGAGTCAGGGAAAAGAAATATATCAAATGACCTATAGATCCAGCAAAACTATTCAATACAGGTCAAATTTTGAATGTTGAAACTGTCACTCTGCCTGGTATGGGACACAGCTAAGAGTGCCAATCTCAGGTCAGACTGCCAGAAAACAGGGCATGTATCCCAAACTGGTGGTATATTCTATCACAAAATTTTACCAAGTCAGTAACAGATGTGTGCTTCCAAAATACTATACTGGTTATTATGAAGCCACAGCGAGTCCCTTCATGCACCACCCAGACAAACCAGACTTCTGTGATAAATGACTTTTAAAACCAGAAATCACATATATTAGGTTCATTCAGTTCCAAAGAAGCAGATACACACCCCTCATGGAAATATATTTCAGATCTTACCCAAAAATCATGCTTGTGTATAATCCTTTAGTAAACGAAAAACTTTATAAAAATGTATATTTTATAAAAAAATATTTTTAATAATAATTGGAGATATGCCTATCTCCTAGAACTGTATGGGACCTTGAAAGGTCATTGAGTCCAGCCCCCTGCCTTCACTAGCAGGACCAAGTACTGATTTTATTTCAGATGCCTCGTGGCCCCCTCAAGGATTGAACTCACAACACTGGATTTAGCAGACCAAGGCTCAAGCCACTGAGCTATCCCTCCCCCTTTAAAAAGGAAGGAAGTTATTAAAGGGTTAAAATGTGAACAGGAGAGTTTTGCGAGGGAGTTTTCCAGGTGAAGTAGGAGCAATTATGTGACCATTGGGGTAAGTTTGTTGTCTATAGTGTGTGTGTTTGCTGCTTGACTGAAATATACTACATGCACTGTGTATTTGGGGACCATGTGCTGACCGTGTGCATGCTGAGCTTAGCAGCCTGCTAGGCAAGGCTGAGAGCAGGGGAGCATCTTAATGAGGCTTTGATCTCTAAGCCTTTTAGCACCCTTAACCAGGGAGCAGGGCTACTCAGGAAGACCCTAAGCAACCAGAGGACCTAGTGAACAGGAGCGGCTAATGGGGAGTTTAGATGGGGGAGCGTGAGGGAGAGAGGGGCTAGATACATTTAACATTCCTTTAACTTAAAGCCAAAAACACCTCACATCCCTTGGCCCACAGCACTTCCTGCTGCCCCCATTGGTCAGGGACGGCGAAACGTGGCCAATGGAAGCCACAGTCCGCCGAACCTGCCGATGCAGCAGGTAAACAAACTGGCCCGCCCTGCCAGGGTGCTTACCCTGGCGAGCCAAGCAGTGGAAGTTAAATTCTTAGAGTAAAATAGAAAGGAGCATAAACTCTGTCAAATGAAGTGTAAAAATATAATTAAGAAGGCCAAAAAAGAATTTGAAGAACAGCTAGCTAGAGACTCAAAGAGTAATAGTAGTCTTTTTTAAGTACAACAGAAGCAGAAAGCCTGCTAAACAACCAGTGGGGCCACTGGACAATCAACATGCTAATGGAGCACTCAAGGACAATAAGGCCAGTGCGGAGAAACTAAATTAATTCTTTGCATAGAGGATTCCCAAATTTGAGCAATTCTGTTTAGGTGACAAATCTGAGGAACTGTCCCAGATTGAGGTCTCATTAGAGGAGGTTTTGGAACAAACTGATAAACTAAACTGTAATAAGTCACCAGGACCAGATGGTATTCACCCAAGAGTTCTGAAGGAACCCAAATGTGAAATTGCAGAACTACTAAAGGTAGTCTGTAACCTATCATTTAAATCAGCTTCTGTACCAAATGACTGGAGGATAGCTAATATGACGCCAATTTTTAAAAAAGGCTCCAGAGGTGATCCTGGAAATTACAGACCGGTAAGCCTGACTTCAGTACCAGGCAAACTGGTTGAAACTATAATAAAGAACAAAATTGTCAGACACATAGATGAACATAATTTGTTGGGGAAGAGTCAAAATGTTTTTTGTAAAGGGAAATCATGCCTCACCAATCTACTAGAATTCTTTGAGGGGGTCAACAAGCAAGTGGACATGGGGGATCCAGTGGATATAGTATACTTAGATTTTCAGAAAACTTTGACAAGGTCCCTCACCAAAGACTCTTAAGCAAAGTAAGCTGTCATGGGATAAGAGGGAAAGTCCTCTCATGGATTTTGAACTGGTTAAAAAAGAGGAAACAAAGGTAGAAATAAATTATGAGTTTTCAGACTGGAGAGAGGTAAATAGCGGTGTCCCCCAGGGGTCTGTTCTGGGACCAGTCCTATTCAGCATATTCATAAATGATCTGGAAAAAGGGGTAAATAGTGAGGTGGCAAAATTTGCAGATGATACAAAACTACTAAATATAGTTAAGTCCCAGGCAGACTGCGAAGAGCTACAAAAGAATCTCTCAAAACTGGGTGACTGGCAAACAAAATGACAGATGAAATTCAATGTTGATAAAGGCAAAGTAATGCACATTGGCAAGCATAATCCCAACTATAGATATAAAATGATGGAGTCTAAATTAGCTGTTACCACTCAAGTGAGAGATCTTTGAGTCATTGTGGATAGTTCTCTGAAAACATCCACTCAGTCAAAAAAGCGAACAGAATGTTGGGAATCATTAAGAAAGGGATTGATAATAAGACAGAAAATATCATATTGCCTCTGTATAAATCCATAGTATGTCCACATCTTGAATACTACATGCAGATGTGGTCAACCCATCCCTAAAAAGATATACCGGAATTGGAAAAGGTTCAGAAAAGGGCAACAAAAAATTATTAGGGGTATGGAACAGCTTCCTTATGAGGCGAGATTAATAAGATTGGGACTTTTCAGTTTGGAAAAGAGATGACTAACAGGGGGGATATGATTGAGGTCTATAAAATCATGACTGGTGTGGAGAAAGTAAATAAGGAAGTGTTATTTACTCCTTCTCATAACACAAGAACTAGGGTTCAACAAATGAAATTAATAGGCAGCAGGTTTAAACCAAACAAAAGGAAGTATTTCTTCACACAACACACTCTTTGCCAGAGCATGTTGTGAAGGCCAAGAGTATAACAGGGTTCAAAAAAGAACTAGATAAATTCGTGGAGGATGGGTCCATCAATGGCTATTAGCCAGGATGGGTTCTGTTTTTCAGAAGCTGGGAATGAGTGACAGGGAATGGATCACTTGATGATTATCTGTTCTGTTCGTGCCCTCTTGCCACCTGGCATTGGTCACTAATGGAAGGCAGACTACTGAACTAGATGGACCTCTGACCCAGTATAACCGTTCTTATGTTATTATATACATTAGCTGATTCAGAGTTTGTAGATCAGGATAATAGCAGCAATGTTAAATCTGCCATCTTCTAATAAGTCTTTCTGGATCATCAAAAAGATTGAGGGTCCTCAGTCCACTGTTCAAAGCTTCCGTTTGTTAGAAATCATAATCCAGAGATGTGGCGCAGGAAAGAGGCAAAGAGGTGAAGTCAGAGTCTCCAGTTTGTATTTGCAGCCCATGTGTATGGAAAGTAACTGTCTCAAACATGGATTCAATAATCACATGTTCTATGTGACCTGCTGAATCACTGGGCCTCTATTGTCCATATGCTCTCTGCAGTGTCCTCAGGAGGGGTTACTTCTCCTTAATGGCCCATCAACTTGTGGGTGTTATCCAGGAATACAACATGTTTGAGATACAAACACATATCAAAGATTCATAACTTCATATACAATGATAATACACAATGCTCAACAGACTATAACATTTCTATTGATACCTTACAAGACAGACTTTGTACAGATCTACTGCAATTGTATAATAGTGGGAGCAACCGTGATATACACTTTTTCTACAGAGTCACGGAAACTTTACAATAAGATGCATGTGAATAATATAGAGATCAAGAAACACTTGTTGAAACTGTTCTGTGAATAGTTCTTATTAAAATACATTCTAGAAAATCACAAGTAAATTTGGATCAGAAAAACAGACTACATTAATTGAATACATTGTTTTCTACAAATTATTCACTGAGCTGTATTTCTAATATGAATGCATTAATTATTAATTATTATTATTGTTGTTTTCTAGTAGAGAAAAGCTCAGCAAGAACCAATGGCTGGAAGCTAAAGCCAAATTCAAATTGGAAGTAAGGCCAAGTGGTAGATCCCCAATCTCTGGATGTCTTCATATTAAGCCTGGCTGGCTTTCTGGAAGATGTGCTATAGTCAAACACAAATTACTGGGCTCAATACAGGGCTAACCGTGTGAAATTTAAGGGTCTGTGTTATATAGGAGGCCTGACTATATGAGGAGAATGATTGACCATAACATTTTAAAAGATATCTCATACTCTAGCAAGTTCAGATAGCCAATGCATGAGTGCAGAGTGTATGGATCTACCTACTTCAACAATCCCTTCCCCCAAGTGCTCTGCTTCTGAGGGATCAAATACTCATAATAGTCCCCCCTCACTGCACCGGAGCACAGGGTCTGTGATTCTATAATACGGACAAGGGGAACAAAGTACTCTCACTCCCTCCTGTGCCCTTATGCAGCAACATAAGGACAGGGCCAATCTAGCCCAGTGGTTCTCAACCTTTCCAGACTACTGTATCCCTTTCAGGAGTCTGATTTGTCTTGCATACCTCAAGTTTCACCTCATTTAAAAACTACTTGTTTACAAAGTCAGATATAAAAATCCAAAAGTGTGTCACAGCACATTACTGAAAATTGCTTCCTTTCTCATTTTTATCATATAATTGTAACCACCCCTTTCCTCCCTGGGTTACTTGGGAATAGGCAACATTCACCTGTGTGCCTGGGGAGCTGATGTTGCTGACAGTAAAAGAGATACTTAGTGTCCCATTGGTGATGGATAGGTGGGAATCCTCTGTCCACCCCTCTGCTGCAGTCCTTTTACTTGTAAAGAAAATTAAAACTTGCAGTGCCTCCACCTGGCTCTGAACACACTGATTGGTTTGCCTTGGGGGCCTACAGGAATAAACCTAAGCTAATCTGTGCAATGGCTCTAACTCAAAATAACAATTTTAAATAATATAACCCTAGATTATGCTTTTAGATTAAATATAACCCTAGATTATGCTTTTAGATTAAAGTTAACACACGTTTGCTTAACAATTTAAGGAAACATGCCATGGGGCAGCTGGATAAATCTAACTTGCATTTACACTGCCATCATTTACCCCACCCCGAGTGTGCACTCCTATGGATTTCAGAGATCTAAACACTTGTTTGTGTGGGCACGCTTGAAAATCTTGAAGCTGAAGACAGCACTCTGTTGGTGCAATGAATTAGTCCAGCCAAGGAAACAAGGGGCAGAACAATTCTAATCTGGGATCATTCCGAGCTGCACAACCCCTCTGAAGATTGGAGTTGTTTTAACCAAATGTCAGCACTCCATCTCTTCTGAGACTCAGAAAATCCCTTAAAGTCTCTTTGCTATCCCTCTTCCCTTGCAAGTACTTTCCCAAACAAGGGTGTTGGTTACTCACACTGCTTTAACTGCAGGCCCACCTTAGTCAGCTCTAGGCACAGCAACAGTTTCTGTCCTGGCTCTAATGAATCCACCAACCACCTCGGAGGATCCCTGCTTGATCAAAAGCCCAGCAGGTTCTCAGCAGCAGCTTATAAGCAGCAATTTATCAGCAGCTCCTAGTATGGACAGAGTTCCACAAAAGCAATTTCAGCTCCTCTCCAAAATGGAGCGCATAACATGTTCTGGCTGGGAGATCTCTCTTCTCCAAGGCATCATGGGAGTTTTAGTCTCCAAGGCTGGATTACAGCACTCAGAATCCTCCCAACTGGAACACTTCCAATTAAGTTCAGAAGCCCCTGTAGTAAAAGGTGCCTATGCAATTATAAAATAAATCAATTGGAATATAAATATTGTACTTACAGTTCAGTGTACCCAAAGACCAAGCCCCATCACCTGGGTCTGAAGCTGAAGCCCGAGCCCCACTGCCAGGGACTCAAGCATGTAGCTTAGCTTCATGGAGCCCTCTGTGGCATTGGGCCCCAGGCAATTGCCCTGCTTGCCACCCCTTAATGCACTTGCAACCCCCCTAAACCCATCCCATGACCCCTCTGGGGCACAGATTGAGAAACTCGGAACCAGACAAATATCTAGAAGAGTTTATTTACCCCCCTGGAAGAGCTTTGCATACCCCCAGGGGTACTCATACAACTGGTTGAGAACCACTGATCTAGCCCATTATGAATAAGCTAAACCAGGGGTCAGCAACCTCTGGCATGCAGCTCGCCAAGGTAAGCACCCTGGCAGGCCAGGCCGGTTTGTTTACCTGTCGCATCCACAGGTTTGGCCGATCGCGGCTCCCACTGGCTGCAGTTCACCACTCCAGGCCAATGAGGGCAGCGGGAAGCCGCAGACAGCACATCCCTCAGCCCGCACCACTTCCCACAGCCCCCATTGGCCTGGAGCGGCGAACTGCAGCCAGTGGGAGCGTGATTGGCCGAACCTGAAGACGCAGCAGGTAAACAAACTAACCCAGCCCGCCAGGGTGTTTACCCTGGTGAACCACGTGCCAGAGGTTGCCTACCCCTGAGCTAAACATTCAAGATGTTTTGGGTTTTATTGATTAAAAAAGAATTAAATTTCACAAGTATCTTTGTAAAAAATTACTCTCTCCATTTTTACACAGAAGCAATTGAATCAAGTTCTAGAAATTAAAGAAAGTAGAGAAGGTGTTAACTCATTAGAAAATTCCTTTGTCCCACCCTCAAAACTAGTGTCTCCATTGATCTGGCTTCTTCAAGAGAGGAAGAGAAAGATGTTATATTAAATACTTTATATCAACTTATTTAAACAGTTGAAGAGAAATTCTTTTTCCTAAAATTCAGAACATAGAAAATTCTGTGGAACAGATGGGAAAAAATCAGTCTGTTGTAATTAAAAAAATAAGATCAAATTAAGATAGATTTAAATAGGTCTAAAATTATCAAATACAATAAAGCAAGATTGTGAGGCGCTCCCTACTATGTAATACACTTAAAGGAGGATGCAGAAAGAGACAATCCTCTTATTACTTTGCTGAACTTTGAAGAATTGTTGGATAGGAAATTTGATTTGATGTTACCTATACAAAGGGAATTTTGATTGTCTTCATCTCATGCTGTTTTAAGACAAAAAGGAGCTGTGAGGGAAGGTATTTGCTGAATTTTGTTAAAACACATAAACGTCTTCAAGGATGTTATAACATTTCAAAAATAATTGCAGGAAGGAAAGTTATCTATCAGAGCCATCAGCTTCTAATTTTTTGTGATGTGGCCCAAGAGACACAACCCACTGATTAAGGTGTAAATCATTAAAAGAATTTTCATTAAAAAAAAAAGAGCAGGATTTGCTATTTTTTTATTTAGCTAAACTTCCTATTATACAAAAGACTGAGGATTTTTTTTTTTACATTATGACAAGCCTTATAACTTCTTACTCCTCAAGTTGCCTTTGCAGCCATCAATTGTTGACCTGGTATTTGAAGAATCTAATGGTTTTGAATGTACTAAAATTCTAATCTTCCTAACTTTTGATTCAGCCAACAATTCAGTTAGAATGTATTAGACATGGGAAGCCAGATTTAATCAGCCTATTTAACCAGCTGAGGATCAGGCCAGTGATTTTTTTATGCTCTGGAATGCATTGAATGTGTTTTTCTGCTAGCAGCATGACCAGATATTTCATTGGGCCAAATACTGTTTTACATTACAGACATAAATATAGAAATGCTGCCTTTATCAGTTGATGTATTATAATTATTATTGATGGCTCTGTTGAATAATGCTATTTTGATGTAATATAGTCCCTTTTAAAATGATAGATAATTCTTTTTAAAAAACCTTAAAATTATCTAAAATATTTTTTCTATGTATACATAAACCACAACTTTAAAGTCTAATATCTCAGGAACATCCATGGATATCAACAATTATTTTTTCCTTTAGGAAAATGTGATCCAACTGAGACAGGACTAAGTGCAACTCTGGTACAGGAAGGGTAGCCTGTAGTTTTTACATCAAAGTCTCTTTTACCTACAAAGCAACAATACGCACAGATCAATGCTATGACATTCAAGGCAGGTGATCAGTACCTGCATATGGTGGGTGTACTTGATGATGTGATATGTTTTAAAGATTTCATTAGCATGAGCTTACAATGGCTGCAATATCATTACTGGTGAATAGCCAATTAAACACTATTCCATAATGACATATATATGGTTTATAGACAGTACCATCTATCTATCTATCTATCTATCTATCTATCTATCTATCTATCTATCTATCTACCTACCATACCCTGAACTTACCAATGCAGGAATCATAATGACATGTATGTGGTTATATGGTATAATGTCATATATTTAAAATTGATTCATATTTAAACTATCACTTTCTGTATATATACAGAGAGAAAGAAGTTGGGGGGACTGGTTTTGTTTTTTGTCCTCGTAACATAAGATTGTCATTGCTTTTAGCCTGAATCAACAAAAACTTTGTCAGAACTCATCCATTCACCATACGATTCAAGAAAGTCTAATTTCCTATATGTATTTATTTGCAATGTTGTGAGTGTTTTCAGTAAAATGAAAGGTAATTCACCATGGTAAACAAAAATATAGCAAAGTAAAATACTTGTTCCTGCATTCAGAACAAGAAATCTGAATGCTGAAGATCTGTCAAGATTAGTCTTTGAAATCATATTATGTTGTCTCTCGTGCACTTACTGTATAATAACTTGCCATAAAACAAAAGCTTCAGCTCAGAAGCTTAAAAGCCCTTACAGTTTAAACTGGTCTGTAGATAACTCACTTAGATTACACTGATGTCATTTTCAAGTGTGCCCGATTTATTCCGAAAGAATATTTATTTTTCTGACTTCTCTGTTTTCCCAGAGCACATGAACAGCAGTTGTTAATTATTTGGAGCAAGGAATATTTGTTGCTATAGTGCAAATACATGTGTTCTTAATAAATCACATTCAAGTTTAAAAAATGTTACATCAGTCACAAAGAAAGGTAGAGTAATCAGCCACATTCTTGTGCAACTCAGAATTATCAAGGGCCCATTTTCAGCACACACACTAGAAATCTGCCTAGCTTCTGCAGAAAATTCAAAGGGTGTAATACAGCAGCCAGGTAGACTCTCCTTCTGCCCCAAAACGGGGCCTAAAATATTTAGCAGGTATTCACCCCTTGTGAAAATGAATAACTCCTTTTAGAATTGCTAATAAGAGTATTACATGCATGACCAGTGTGAAACTAGATACTCTCTATGGTAAATTAAATACTGCAGACAGCTATTGGTTATTTTGACTATAAGTTGTATCGGATGCTTTATAATGACCCATATGAGCACAGTCCAAAGATGCTTTATGGTTATGCAACCTTCCATTAAAATGCAATCCTGGCCTCAGAGCTTTTTTTCTCAATCAGTGGAAAAGAAGATTAGTGGCTCCTTTAAGGGTCCTCCTTCCTCTGGAGCTAGGAGATAATTGGAAGAAGAGAAGCCATCACTGGAGTAGGTCATGTAGGCGCAGGTAAGCTATTGGCTCCCGCACACCCCAAGGGGATATTTAAGCCCTGCTCATCCAGCCTAAGGGCCTCTCATGCCTGATTTAGCAGCACACGGTGGCCCAGCAGCAGGAAATAGATAAGGAGCTGGGCATCCATACATGCAACTGTGCCCCACCCTCCAAGCAGAGTTCCAGTGAGGACTGGCTAAAAATAACCTCAGAGTCAGACCAGAGGGAGCCAGGGCAGCAGTGGATAGCACATGCATGGGCAGTCAGCAAACACTAGTGTCTTCCCCCAACTGGCAGTTTCTCCTGAGCTAGGGTGGCTGAGCGGTCCCTGGGAGGTGTGTGGGGGGGGCTGATACCCTGGCTAATCTCTCCCCTTTACTCCAAGCAAGAGCATGTGCAGAAGGAATGGGGAGCAGCAAGAAGAAGGTGGTGAGTATGGATGCTTTCCTCTTCTCTGCAGAGGCTGAGGAAGGGGAAGTAACCCCTATGAGGACAAGGTGGCTTACTGGGCTCTACCCACACCACAGAGTTGTGAGGGACAGGGACAAAACCATGGTTTGAAATCCCAGTGTGAATGGGTGACTGGAATGGACCACACTGAGAATGCCACACATAATTTGATTAAACAAACCAGTAACAAATAGCACCACCTACTTAAAAAGAAGCCAAACACAGTCCCTTTTAGGCATTCCAGCCCTTTCCACCCATCCAGACAAACAAGTCTAATACAGGGAGAGGTTACTGAAAACCCAATTCACCATACATATAGTTCTACCAGTCCCAAAGGATCAGACATGTACCCCCAGATCATAGATCTTACCGACATATCACGCTGTCAGTCAATCCTTAGTAGACTAAAGATTTATTAATAAAAGAAAAGAATAAAGTTAAAATGGCTAAAAGATCATTTACATACAAATGATTGCAACGTCCTTAAATCAGGTTTGTAGCAGTGATGGAATAGACTGCTGGCTTGCAAAATTCTCTCCAGTAACGTCCAAAAGATTGGAAGGTTCTCAGTCTTTTGTTCAAAATACTCCTTTTAGTTGTAAATCCACAGTCCAGAGAATTGGGACAGGAATTAGGCAAAATGGAGATCTCAGATGTCTTTGATATCTTCTGCCATGTGCATGGAAATTTACTGTCCCAAACAAAGCCCACAGTCCCTATGTATGGAAAGTTACTGACAAAGATGGAGTCTGAGGTCACATGTCCATATCACATGCCATTACATGTTTTGCTGAATCACAGGGGTGATCATTGGCTCCTTGCTGTCTGAGGAATCTTCAGGCAGAGTTATCTGGAGATTTGATTCTTCTTAATAGCCCATCAAGTTTGAATAGTCAATTCACAATGGGCTGGCAAAACTGGATATAAACTACCTTGTGGGTATCACCCCAAATACAAAACATATTGGAGATACAAATACACAGCCAATACTCATACATTCAGATACAGTGATGATACATGGATTTAATCAGGATAATCATACTTGACAGATTTTAACTTTTCCATTGACACTTTACATCATTGGTTCTCAAAGCCAGTCCGCCAATGGAGGCTGTGGGAAGCGGCGTGGGCCTAGAGCAGTGGACCACGGCCAGTGGGAGCCACGATCGGACGGACCTGCAGACGCAGCAGGTAAACAAACTGGCCCGGCCCACCAGGGGCTTTCCCTGAACAGACGGCGGACCAGCTTTGAGAACCACTGCTTTACATGATACTCTTTGTATCAAATGTAGTGCAATTGTGCAATAGTGGTAGCAACAATGATATAAATGATCATCTTCAATCATACAGCAAATCCTAGCATCTGGACATTAAGAACCCAATTGATCCCCTGCACCCAACTGAGTGTGGGTCTCCCTAACACTCAAAATGTTACAGATCAAATACTTGTGATCCAACTCAGTGAGGGAATGTAGGGACTGAGACCAACGGCCATTGAGAGAGATCTCCCCTGCAAGAAGGGGGCATAAAGTGTGGCATGTGCCCCCCCGCCCCAGGTAATAGTCTCAGTTTTAAACAGGAGTTGTTGCTTCATGAACATGACTCTGCATGGGGAGGGGTACTGGAAGCCTACAAAAATAGTAGAGAGCCAAATGCCTTTCCTTAGCATAAAATCAGAGGCACAGTTAAATGTTTCTGTGGCTAAGACCCCAGTCAGAAGTTGAGAAATTGATAAAGTTAAGGATTACTGCTTAACATGTGACTCCTACGTCAGGGTGAGAAAAGCCCAAGCAGTCACAAGGCCACTGTCCATAATAGAGGGCCATGTTTAGAGGGTAGCCATGGATATCAGGAGACACCTCAGTCAAGGGACCCAGACTCACAAACCACCTAGGAATCTCTTCATAGGGAAGGAACATAGGGTCATCTGAAGGAGGGGATATGGTTACTCATATACACACAGCTCAAGGGCAGAGACAGACCATCAGAGAGGGCATGCCATAAATCTCTTCCCTACCTGACACTGATAACTGAAGCCCAGGAAGTACTGCTTGGTTAAGACTAGTTTTGCATGTGATGAGCCATCTGGATACACTTTTATTTGAAGCCAGGGTGGATTCAACGGAGGATACAAGCCTGATTACTTCACTGAAGTACTACCAGTAAATGAAACACAAAGATCCCTTCCTCATGAGGCTAGCTAGTCTGTAGACAAGTAAGAGACAGGCTATTTCTACTCACTGTTAATAAATGTGTGTCATTGCAGAGATGGGTAGGAGGACTGGGGCATCCAAGGAGATTACTTTGCATGAACTAGAAGCTTGACCGTCTTCAATTTCACACCAGAGGAAATGCCACTGGGATGGGCATTTTGCACTTGACGTCTGCTGTCTCCTCAGTCATGATCAGCCACAATGTATTGGGGAGGAGGGGGGAAATGAAGAGGTTTTGAGTGTTGGATAATCCCCTAAGCAGTGCAAATTCCCTGAAGAATGTTTATTACTGAGGGTCCAGCAGGGAAGTGAGATCCCATTTGTTCAGGACTGGAGGATTACAAGCACCACACAGCTTGGAATGCCTTCAAGTTATGCCTATCAATGGTAGCATCTGAATGTATGCAAGGATAGAGATCCCCTTGTATGGTAGGATAATTCAGTGGTTTATATGTTCTAAAATCTTCCTCTTCATCCCTTCGTTCAGGATAATGTGAATAGATCACAGGAGTTGGTGATGGTACGTGCAGACATAATACTGTGCATTTGCCACCTGCCTAAGAGTCAAGTTCACCCTGGAAGTTGGCTGCTGGGTTGCTTTGGCAAGACAGTTCTGAGTTGGCACGGATGGATGGGCAAACTACAAGAACAAAAGGAAAGGGTCATAAAAGCTGATTTTTTGACATGTGGGCACAGACAGGCCTTAGTGGTGAGGTGAATCTGACATGACATGGCAGGAGGGGGCAGTGCTTAATTTGTAACGAAAGAGGTGCTGGGGCTCAAGCAATTATTTTACATTCATAACTGATGCAGCAAGCCCAGAAGTGTTGGGGATATGAACTGCCAAGCCTAGAAGGGCTGGGACTCAGTCCTGACAAGCCCTGGAACAAATTAAGCACTGAGAGGGGCATGCTGTGGAATCAGCTGATGCCCTTCTGCTCTCCTTGGCAGCCAGGAAGCAGCCACCTGAAATGATTATTTTACACCTGTGTGAAAATGATTTGGGATTTTGTAAGGGGTGACTCAATGCATCAGTGGAAAGTATGGTGGGGAGCCACCAGATTGCCACAAGTTCACAAGCCCAGAAATGTGTGTATTGGGAACAGGGAGGATTGGTAAATTACCCACTAAAAATATCATCTTGGGTACCCGACTTATTCAGTGACAAAGAGGTACACATCTCAGGTTGAGGAGTGAATATATTTTTGGCCTGTGTTTTGGGGTGGGGAGGGAAGAAATGTTGCTGAGGGTTGAGGACAGACAGCAAAGCTAACTGATGGTGCCTCCTTGGGGCAGGTGTCCAGTGCAGTAACTCCTTCCAAAGGGGCTCCCTAATCAACTAAATTTGGAAGAGGATTTAGGGGAAAGTATCTCCTACAGCTGTTGGGGAACAGGGTTGGAACTCCTAATGTCTGGTACAGCAGCGAGACAACCCCCTTGTCCCAGTCCTTGAACTCTCATGTAAGGGGAAGGGAGCTTAAGTCCCAGCAAACCGTTGGAAACTAGGTGTGGAGCTGATGACGTCTCTCTATCAGGTGGAAATTATTAAGGAAAGAATTATGACCTGCACTGTATAGATTGTTCCATAGTAGTTATTAATGTTAATAAAGTGGAAGCCTAGTTAAACCACCTCCCTTATGGGATTTATTTATACCTGCATCTGTAATTTTCACTCCATGCCCAAATAAATCTGATAGTCTTTAAGGTGACACTGGGCTACTCATTGTTTTTGTGGATACAGACTAACATGGCTACCCCTCTGATACTTCACATCCCTTGTCTACCTTTCTATGTGTCTGGGTGATGGACTATTTTGAAAGTGCAGCTGTCTCACTTTTCAGACATTCACTCTCACTTGAGAAGGCTCATTTCACAGGGGGTGGACACTCCAATTAAAATGCAGGGTATTTTCATACTTAATCCCTTTCTCACATGAAATAGTCTTCAATACTTGTTCAGGATTGTCTAGCTTGCAGTATTTATGGTTTATTGTGCTCACAAATTATAGTCAACAATAAAGATTATTTGGCAGCATAATAGTCATTTGAACTTTTCTTCACAATCAATGAGATGGGAAGAAGAAATCAGAATCACCAGTCAATCTTTATAGTTCATGCACAATGAATGCTAACACAGGAATGAATTTTCAGCATTACCAAAAAAAAAAAAAAGTCAGCATAAGAGAAAACATTTGCTATAATCTCCCATGTGTCATCTACTATTACAAAAGAATCAAATGGGTAACTGGGAGTTTTAGAACATTTGTTTTAATTTCCTTTCCCATTTTCCCTTGCATTTATTCTTTAACTCTTCAAAAACACACAAAAAACTCCCCCAAAACCAAAACCCCACACAAAACAACCACGCAGCTTATTATTGACACGTACATCAATATAGTCCCAAAATAGCTCACCCAAAAAATAGGACTGCCGGCATTATTGTCTATAATATATGCCCATCAGGGGGCAATATAACCAAGCAATTTAACCCTTTACTATATTTCCCATGACATCTATATTAAATTGTTAAAAGCAAAAAAAGCCATCACATTCGGGATTATTAGCGCTGACTGCCTTGGCTTTATGATCACAGACCCTGTTAATTGTAGTTTTCGAGCATGAAGCAAGCAGAGGAGAGTGGGAAGTTACTGTATATGAAATGTGCTTTGAAGGCAATTTCATTGCATATGCAAGACCAAGATTTTCTATGCCAACAACTTTTTTTGTAAGTGTAAACAGTTCCTCTTTATTTCCTGTTGGGAGGGAAAAGCTGCATAATGGCTCATATTCATTCTGCAGCTGCCTAGCACAGATATATACTTGACAGTGTATTTAGTGTATCATTCTGTTATGACATTCTCTCATTAACCCTAATCAAATTCTTGCAGTCTAACAAGCGGTAGCCTTAACGCCTAGTAATAAAACAATTCAATAGGATTCTTCTTACTCCCCAGGACCATTTGAAACTATTTAAGTCTGCATATCTAGTTTCAGGGGTAGACAGTATAGTACTTCAGAGATAGGGAAAGTGAAATGAGTGACCTAGTCCAGGGCCCAACTCACTGGACAACATTGCCCCTTAGTTTGCAAACTCTTTAGGACAGAAACTCTCTTTTTCAAAAGGAGCCCTCTCCTCCAGGTGCTACCTCAATATAAATAATAAATAATAGAAGGGGGAAAATGGGGAAGGGATAAAAAGAATTATTAAAACTAAATATTGTGTATACCCTTATATAAGGTTCCTCTTCTAAAAAAAATAAAAAAATAATTCAGCCTTAGGAACATATGTCTATAGAATGTGCACAAGTCCATTTTTATGTGTAATGGTTATACTCTTCTCTCCAGGCGAACATACCACTTGGAGAATCCCACTTGTTTCTTATGAATTTTGTCTATTATGGCCTAAAAAGAAATGTAATATGCAAGTTTGCCCTTTTCGGTAAAGCACCGCTATATTCTGGATAATTCTGGTTTGTAAATGTAGTAGTGACTGCCATCTACAGGTTAAATAGGGTTGAGTCAAAAAAAATCGTGTACTACAAATTGGACATAACCTCATATACAAACTCTAGGTTCCTTTGTTAAAGCCAGAATCAAAATAATTAAACCCCCAAAATATATAAGCAGTCATGAATGAAAGAAGAAACATAAGCAGTGAGCAGTGTTTATTCATGTTGCTTTTTCCAACTACTAAGGCTGATCTGCTAGTATAAACCTTCTCTCACCTAATGAGACTGAGAAAATAGTTGCATTGATTCAGGGCCCAGGTGCCACTTCCCATTCTCACGCGTATGTATTTTCAGCTAACATCCTTTATAACTAGCTTCATCTGGGTCTCACTGTGTGCAGGAAGGTCATGTCAGAGAAATGTTTCTGTCTGACGCAACCTATGAATCTTTTCTTTGCCTATGAAATTTTATTAAGGAATGTTAAAGCAATTAAATGCTAATACAATATACTTTTGTAAACCCCAAAGGCACTGGATGCTCAAAATATGCTATGGATTTTTAGTGCCTCTCCTTGTAAGGTGCATAGAACAAGCTCAAATGACCCAACCAGCCATCAAAATTAGAAACATAAAGCAATATAAAAAAGGGGGCAGTGTAAAGTAAATGAAGGAAGATTTGTGGAAACAGACTAGAGGAGGAGGAGTAATACCAAAGACAAGCCAGCTAACCCAAAATCATTTCCCTAAATTTTAACTGTTGTTAGCTACAAGATTCTCTGAGTGGAAAGTGTGAGTACAGCTTAAGCTACCATTTATCCACTTAGGCTGAAATCCTGGCTCCTTTGAAGTCAATGGGAATTTTACCATTGATTCCAGGGAAGCTAAGCTTCATCTTCACATTCACAAGCATTTGACACATTTCCCTCAAGAACTCAATTATGAGTTTTTCACACTCTAACTTAAGTGCTGAAAAAATTAACTATGTGTTAAAAGCTTTCAGAGGATCTTTTAGCTTTCAGAGAGTGAATCCCATCACAGTGATACTTCTGAGTACAAGAAGTCACTGAATAATTTAATGAGAGGCCAGAATTCCAGGGGGACTTAGGTCACAAACTTATATTCACCTAAACACATTTCTAATATTACTTGTGGGGAAAGAATTGCATTCTTCCATAGACCTGGCTTTATTGGAAACAGGCTAGAGTTGTTTGTTAACACTCTAGCCAGGAAAGTCAGTTTCTCTGACATACTGCTTTTCCAAAAGTTTGTATTGAAATAGGTTGTTAGGCAGTGTTGAACATCATTACACTGGAATAGCATTGGCAAAACATTTTTCTTGCAATCTCGTATACAACTCTTCTGTATCAAAATGATCCTTTTTAATGAAAAGTGTAGATGTTTTTACATACTTTTATAGCAGCTTGATCATATTTTGGCATAATCAGCCTTGATGTAAATCTAGTCTACCTCTCAAAGGAGAGTGTTTTACCGAATAAAAAATTGCACAGGCCCTAGTTTTCCATGCACAGTTTTAAAAATGATGCTAAAATATTATACAGAACTATGCTGTTTAGGCAGTCCTTTAATGAACCCTGGTGATGGATAGGATTTTCTATAAACAAACAGCCACACAAAAACAGTAAAATGGAAAGGACGATTCATAGAATGGTATTATGCTAATCCCTAGAAACTAATTCTACTGATGTACTACAACAACCACTGTATGTATTCTATTCACCCAAAGCAAGAAAATATACCAGAGACCGTTCAAAAGTTTACTGTTATGTCACAGTGTTTTATAGCAAGTCAATGTAATATGCATTATTAGTGCCAAGATTAGGTGTTTCTGGGCACTTATAAAAGTTCACCACTTCTAAAAAGGGAAGTGCAAGCAGTTTATCTGAATTCATGAAAGGTAGTTTTAAAAAGCTTGTCTGAATTATATCATTTGTATGTTCCCGTCCCAGACCATCACATCATCCCTGCTCCTGCTAATGTTATTCAGCATAATTCTTGGGTATCCTTGCAGTTTGACTGTGAACCACTGCATATATTATTTATTCACTGGGAAAGACACCTATGTACTTCCTCTCTTCCTCTTTCTCACCATTTTTCCAATTTATATTACTGAAAACTTTTTGAATTTTTAAACTTTACCTCACTCTAATTTCATAACTGACCTGCAAAGAGATAATCTCCTTGTAAAAGTGATTATAGTATCTTCAGGTCACCTCAACTACCACTAAAAAGGCCTATGTATGTGATTTAGGTTTGGGTACCCATCATGGATACAGGGGGCCTGGGGCAAAGCGGGGGAGCTGCGGCGCTTGTACTCACCCAGCAGTGGTCCGGGTCATCGGCGGCATTTCGGTGGCAGGGGGCCCCTCAGTCGCTCCACATCTTCGGCACACTGAAGGGCCCCCCACTGCTGAAATGCCACTGAAGACCCGGACAGCCACCAGGTCAGGGCTCGTGGAGCCCCTGCGGGACCCAGGGCCTGAGGCAAATTTCCCCACTTCCCCCCCTCGGGCGGCCCTGCATGGATATAGACACTGGGCCTTATTCCATCCATTATGGGTATCATAATAACATGTATTTTGGTACTATGGTATAATGGCATATGTTTTAAATTGACTGAACATTTAAACTATCATTTTCTGCACTACTCTCACATCCCTTACTGTGGAGCAGCATGACTGACACAACTAGCAGTGACACATCACAACATGATGCTAGCCTAGAGGAAAACAAAAACTGCCTGTCAAAAGCACATGATCAAAGTAGCCAAGGTTTTGGGGGACTTTTGTTATAAGAAACTAAATAGAAAAATAGATGCACACTCACAAATTGCATCTGAAATTTAAAATTGCATAAGCAAAATTTAGCAGAAGAACAACTGTTTTTGTATGTCTCCCTACAGCCCCAGGTGGTAGAAACAAGTTCCCTATGTGGTATTTATACCGACAGTTTATGTAATTATAAAGCTAAGTAGCTTAATTGTTAATGGCCCTTATTCTGCCATTTCTGTGAAACACCTGTTTCCTCCTTTGCTGCCATGAGGGCTAAGTAAAGAACACAAGGGAAAGGTTAGGCAGATCCTTTAAATGAAATTATCAACTCAATAGATTATACCAAACCATTAATACGTTGGGGTTTTATTAATAGCGAATAAAAGCTATTTAATTACTGTTTTTAACAGACTAAACAGGGTTTTAAATGGAAGGTTACTATTTCTAAAATCTGCAACCCCATCACCTTCTGGAGCATAGAAAATCCCATGGGACTCCTGGAAGGTTCACCGTTTGATTTCAAGGGACTATTCCCCTTGTAATGGCTGTGTAATAACTACATGCAAATTATAGATTATAGATGTTACATTTTAAGGCAAGAAGAGACCATCACGATCAGCAAGTTTGACCTGCTATATAATACGGCTCATAGAATTTCATATTTCTTTGCACCAAGCCCACAACTTCTTGTGCTGGAGCATATTTTTAAGAAAAAAAAAGAGTCCAATCTTGATTTAAAGAGGTCAAGAATGGAGAATTCACCACATCCTTACATAAATAGTCCCAATGATAATTATCCTCGCTGTTAAAAAATATGTCTTATTTCTAGTATGAATTTGTTGAGCTTCTGCTTCCAGCCACAGGATCTTCTTATGCTTTTGTGTGCGACATTAATGATGCTTTTACTATCAGTTATCTTTTTTCCATGTAGGTAATTATAGACTGGGACCAAGTCACCTCTTAACATCCTTTTCAATGAGCTAAATAAACTGAGATTTTTAAATCTCTCTGTAAGGTAGGATTTCCTGAATTTAACAGATACCATTATTTTGCCATCAGTGCCAGGTCCTGGAATGGAGCCCACATCCTCCTACACTGAAAGCTAGGCTCGTACCCCAGCACCACCACACCAACCAAAATAACATTGAGACTGAATAGATTGTGAAACAGATTCTAAAGGGAAGTGATAAGGTTAGGCAGATCCTTTAAATGAAATTATCAACTCAATAGATTATACCAAACCATTAATACGTTGGGGTTTTATTAATAGCGAATAAAAGCTATTTAATTACTGTTTTTAACAGACTAAACAGGGTTTTAAATGGAAGGTTACTATTTCTAAAATCTGCAACCCCATCACCTTCTGGAGCATAGAAAATCCCATGGGACTCCTGGAAGGTTCACCGTTTGATTTCAAGGGACTATTCCCCTTGTAATGGCTGTGTAATAACTACATGCAAATTATAGATTATAGATGTTACATTTTAAGGCAAGAAGAGACCATCACGATCAGCAAGTTTGACCTGCTATATAATACGGCTCATAGAATTTCATATTTCTTTGCACCAAGCCCACAACTTCTTGTGCTGGAGCATATTTTTAAGAAAAAAAAAGAGTCCAATCTTGATTTAAAGAGGTCAAGAATGGAGAATTCACCACATCCTTACATAAATAGTCCCAATGATAATTATCCTCGCTGTTAAAAAATATGTCTTATTTCTAGTATGAATTTGTTGAGCTTCTGCTTCCAGCCACAGGATCTTCTTATGCTTTTGTGTGCGACATTAATGATGCTTTTACTATCAGTTATCTTTTTTCCATGTAGGTAATTATAGACTGGGACCAAGTCACCTCTTAACATCCTTTTCAATGAGCTAAATAAACTGAGATTTTTAAATCTCTCTGTAAGGTAGGATTTCCTGAATTTAACAGATACCATTATTTTGCCATCAGTGCCAGGTCCTGGAATGGAGCCCACATCCTCCTACACTGAAAGCTAGGCTCGTACCCCAGCACCACCACACCAACCAAAATAACATTGAGACTGAATAGATTGTGAAACAGATTCTAAAGGGAAGTGATATGCTCATCCTCAGTCATTTAAAAGTGAACAGGGCAAAGAACTAAGGACTATACTATACTGGGCAGTCCTGCACTAGCAGGCAAATGGACCCATGATCTAATAGGTCTTTTCAACTTTAATATCATGGCTACCCATCTCTGCTTACGTCCCAGGGTGAAGTCACACATTGTCCTGTAGTGAGGCAGAGTGACGGCCCTCCAGTGCAGAGGGGGTGAACTCCCCCTCTTGGGCACAACTAGCCCCACCACCTCCTCCTCAGGAAGTGCAGGGGCAGGGCCAGATGTATAAGAGCAGCATCCTGCAACTCAGTTGGAGCCGGATCGGGGAAGGAGGCACATGTCTCTCCCAGGGAGCTGAACCCTCGAGCTATGCCCATGATCTTCAGCAGGGAGATGGGAGGCCCCAAGGAGAGAGGCTGCCTGACCACAAGTCAGAGAGATAGGTCCCAACTGTGACAGAGCAGTGCCATCAGGAGCTGCTAGGAAGTAGCCCAGGGAAACTTTGGTCTTGATGGGGTGCCGGGAGGTAGAGCAGAGACTACATGTTTCCCCACTGATCTAGTGGTGGGATTGCCTGTCACTTCTAGGACCCATGGCTGGGACCCAGTGGAGCAGGGTGGGCCTGTGTTTCCCTATCCCTGGCCCTGTAGGGCTGGATGCATACTAATCTTTAGGCCAGAAGGCTGGAAATGTTTGTTTGCCTGGCCCTCGCCCAAGTGGCTGGAGCCTGAGACTCTTTAAGTACTCAACCCTTACTTTAGAAGGTCTGAGCTATTGACTATTATTGTTCACTCCAGCCAGATGATGGGAGCCATAGATGATTTAAGTGCTCAGACCTCAACCTCAGAGGCCGGAGATATAGACTACCTGTTAACTTGCTGAATCCTCACCAAGCAAGTTGAACTGTCAATTGTGCAGTTGCATGACTACAATCCAGGCTGCCAACTGCTTCATTTGGCAGGCATACCAATCCCCCAATGCCATCTCAGGGGGCACCCTGGCCTGGCGATGTGACAAGCTTACACATACCTATCCCAATTGAGTTTAAAGGGTCCCAAAGACTTCCTGATTTCCAGAGCTCAATCTGAGTTAAGAGAACCTATTTAGTTTGCTAAATTTGGTACTTGGTTGGTTTTAATTTCAGCACATAGGGTAAAGAGACACCAATCAAAGGCTGTAAGTGCCCTAGAAGAGAATTACAATCATAGTGCACAAAAACAACAACTAATGACTAAAGCCAGTCCTCGCTCAGCCAACTACAAAGCAGTCAGCAATCAATAATATAACAGAAAAAAAATCCCTCAAAAATAAACACAGGTCCCAAGATCCCATATTCCACATGCTGGAGCCAACCCAAAATGCCCGTACAAATAAATGGGTTTTGCAGGATCCTTGAAAATCAGCATATATACACATTAGGTTTGATGCAAAAAGCATGGCCCTGCAACCTCCTTGTTGCCTGTTCAATTCATGCTGCCTCAAATACCTGCCCAGAGTGAACGCTAACAAAATGAGTCCTGCAGTGTAGAAACCATTCTTAATCATACATTCATAGTCAGGGTCTCATCCTCAATTAAATCATGGATGTCTGATACCTTACAAACCACCAACCTCACATTAATCATCAAGAAGAGAAGACTAAGATCTTGATCCGAGATCCTCATCCTCTTGAGAAATAAGAAGGAAAACTAATGGATCCATACAAAGTGTCTCTTTCAAAATATGTCTCATATAACTTCTCATAGCTTATTTCCTTGTACCCATTGCCACAGGAATCAAGGACCTTAAGTACTCAAAGAACCCAGCTAGTGCCAGCACAGTTGCACTTGGCTACCCTAGGGTGACCATTAAAAGGTCATTTCTGCTGTAGCTGTGCATTAAAATCATGACATCCAAGTCAGGCTACAAAGGCCATAACCATAAAAGACCATCATGTAAATAAATGAATCAGCAATAACTGTCCTTTGTTATACTCCTGCAAAGTACACTAATTTAAGATGATGGCTACCATTCCAGATTTTACAGAAAATATCAAATAGTCTAATTATACAACCCCACACATCGTACCAGTACAACAAGCATGATCCCATTCCCCCATCCCCACCAAAATGTTTAGTGGAAGAGGGAAGAAGAACAAGGAGGGAGGTGTCTCACACCTTAACAATCTCCAGCAAAGGACAAGCAATCTCAACAACCTCTTTCTGAGATGCTGGCTAAGGAGCCCTATGTAATTAGGGATGGGAAATTCCTCCCCTGACTCCACTTGCAATGATTATATTATTGTCTCCTCTTCTAGCACCAGTGTCTTGTTCTGACACTGGTGTAGCCCCTCTTCTGAGAGGCAGCAGAAATTCAAGAGCCTTGTTGGGTGGTGTCTGGTGTAGGAGTAATCAGCAACACAGTCTGGGTATACTCTAAATGTATCTTGTTTTATTTACACATATAGACCAATCTTGAAACAAGAAGGAGAAAAAGCAAGCAGGGTAATTCCTTAATTCAGCAAATACAACCCAACACCATTGCCCAGTTCCCAGGGAACAAGTTTGTCTCAAAAATAGACTTTAATCAGAGACTACTGCAGAGAACAAAGTCTTGTACTCCTTGCACAGTGCCCCTTACACCCAAACCTTGCATAGCCCAAAGCTAAAAACAATATAGCATATAAAAAAAAAAAGAAGATGAAGAGACTACTTGATTACAGTGTATAAGTAACTTTGTGAGGAGAACCTTCAAGGTACTAAAGGGCTCTTTGAAGTAATGGAGAAAGGCATAAGAAGAATCAATGGGTAGAAGCTGAAGTCAGACAAATTCAAATTAGAAATAACGCACAATTGGAATAAACTAACAAAGGAAGTGGTGGATTCTCCATCTCTTGAAGTCTTCAGATCAAGACTGGATGCCTTTCTGGAAGTTGTCATTTAGTCAAACACATGATTTTCGTCTCACTGCAGGAGTAACTGAATGAAATTCTATGAGCTGTGTAGAATAGGAGCTCAGACTTCATGATCTAATGGTCCCTTCTGACCTTAAAAGTGATGAATCTATAACTCTTCCCAAGAGTGCTAAGGAAAAGAATTTCGAAGTCTATGTGCCACTTGGCAAGGTCAGGTATAACACTAATTCATTACTGACTCTGGAGCTAGAAATTCCTCAAAGACTTGCAGCCCCAATAAAGAGGGAGGGACTGAAGATAATACGGAGTTTGTTGACTGGTGGGAGACAATGAGATACACAGCATGCCCCCAGGCAGCTCCACAAATCCATGGCTTGCTATTAGTTTTTGAGTGTTCTTTGCTGTCTTCTGAACAGATCAGCCTTTTCTTCAATAAGGTGCCCTGCGAAAGCACCATAACCTGTATAACTCAAAAAAGGCTGGGATACATTAAGCTACTTAGATTCTAAAGTGTATCTATCTATCTATCTATCTATCTATCTATCTATATATAACTTCCTAAAGATTAAAAAAATGAGTAGGATTGGGAATAGTTCTGTAATATCCCAAGTTTACTCATGACCTTTCTATACACTCATTTAATAATGTGAAACCAATATATTTCAGACAACCTGTTTCAACTTTTACATTGGATGGATGGACAAAATGGCTGAACATGTTTTCCGTTTCTAATTTCTATTATTAAATTAAATTAAATTAAATTATATTGGCAAGATATTAATATAAAAACTCTTAAGCTAATGAAAAAAATGCTATTCTAAGCTGTTAATTTGTATAGCGCTGTTGGTAAATGACAAAGAATAGGGAATTTGCACACAGCTCAGTTAAAGAATGAAGGACTCCATATATTTAAATTAGAGAATGATTATAATAATAATACTTTTCTATTTTAGATAACCTTTCATATAGAGATATCAAAATGCTTAATAAATAAAAGGTTTTCTATTTTGCAGAATATGGGCATGTGAAGGACTCATAGATAGGAGAGAGTTTTATTTTGTATCTTAATACGGTAAAAAATGTAACCACGCTGGGTCTGATCCAAAGCCCCTATGAAATAAATAGGAATCCTTCCACTGAATTCAACTGATTTTTGGGTCAGGACCTATATATATATGTATGTTCCGGGGTCAGATCCTCAAGTGGTGCAAATTGTTATAACTTCCTTGAAGTCAGTGAAGCTATGGCAATTTAAACCAGCTGAGGATCTGCACCTATACTTGTAAGGTCATATTTTCAAAAGTTCAAATTGCTAAGGCTGTGAATACGTGCGTGTAATTTGCATTCCTAATTTCTGCACACAGTTAAATTATTGTGCAATGCAAATATCCAGTTAGATGAGTTTTAGAAATTCTCACCTTTAATATATCAGCTACACAAAATTATAATAGCTTCTACAAGTGTACATTCTTGTTCATACATAACTGCTAATATTATATCATTTCATATTAATGTTACATTAGTGCTGAAGTTCATTATCCCTCTTTTTCATACCTTCTCACTTACAATGCTGTCGGAAAGTGTTAGCATGTTTTCCATATTTTTATGCAGGGGAATAATACTAAACACACTTTCAAATGTCATCAGTAATCCCTATGGAAAGAACTAAAAGTAATGTGTGTGAAGGATAGAATCTCCCTGGACACTGCTTTGTGACACATCCTGACCTGACTAAAGACCATAATTATTTTAAGAGAATGGTTACTATCTCTGTAATTGGTAGATTAGGGACTGTCCATAACTTACATAGAATACTTTTTGGTGATTTTCAAGACCCATCTTGTAAGACTGAAACAAACATGCAAAATTAAGGACCCACCCCTTATGCGTTGCATAATTTATGGACAGCCTGTTTTTTAGAGCTGGAGTCATTTGACATTTTATGTCTTTATTCTGATCTCACTCACAGCAGTGTAAAACAGGAATAATGCCACTGAAGCCTATGGAGTTACTCTACTCTAAAGCTGGTATTACAGATCTAAATAGGGCCCTTATTTTTTGAGGTTTGAACTTGGAAAGAAAACCAGCTGCATTTTGTACAAAACATGTTTGGGGCCCACTAACCTTTATCTAAACTCAAAAATGTTTTTTTTGTTGTTGTTGTTCTTTTCTGTAGATGAGCATCAATTTTTCAAAATTGAGTTTCATGGTTTGTCTCAAAATAAAACTTGTAATAGCTGGCCACAGAGTAGTGCCTTCACAAACCTTTATGTATATATAATGAATAGAACTTAATGAAACTTGCTAGTTTCACTTTGAGATTTGCTTTGGATATAGGGACTCAAACAAATCTAGAACTGAAATGAGACCTGAAATCAGAATTTGAGGGACACAAAACTACATATGGCAAAATCAACTAAAAAGTATCTAAACTAGACTGAGCAAAATTCTACATTTTCATTTTGCCATTGAAATTCGTGGTATTTTGCACATTCCCTCCCAGATTTCTGTTTCTAGAAAAATCAAAGTTATTGGGTCACATTCTCTCCTCTATTTCCATCCTTTTTTATTGCTGAGGCAAGAAAACAGTACAAAATATTTGTTTAATGCCAACAGTGTATTTGATGCCATCCAAGATATATAGAGAGACCCAATCCCTATCTTAAAGAGCATATAATCTAAATCAGTGAACAATTTAAAAATCTTTAAAAGAATCAACAGTAACTAGAGAGATTAGTGGTATCCTGTGTGAGAGAGACTTTTGAGTAGAGGAGCAATTGCCTACTGCTACTTGCTGCAGCCCCTGAAAAGAAAGGAATGAAACACAATCTATTCCTTCTAAGGTTCACAGCTGAGACAACAAAATCTCATAACCAGCAGCATCAAAGGCTGCTGACAAATATAAAAAAATCAGGATGGACATTTAACTTTATCCTTTCCAGGAAGAGATAATTGACAAATGCAACCAGTGCAGTTTCTACCCTCTACCAAGGCTTATAACCTTCTTGACGATAGTCAAGGAAGTCCAAGGACTCCAGAAAACACCACTTTCCTTGCCACAACCTTCTCAGTGACTTTTCCTCAAAAAAGGAAGGTCATAAACAAGGACTTACTAAAAGCCCTGATAAAACCTTCCAAATGTGGAAATAAAAGGAGGTGAAGTCATAATTGACAAAAAGTTCTGTTTTTAGCCAAGCAAAGGGTTCTCAAGCCTGTGATTTGCAGTTCTCTTCCTCTATGTCTCCCAAGCATAATTAGCATAAATATGCAGATCCAGCTCTTAAGACACTTTGTGGGTCTTTCTGAAGTATAGTCTTCTTAATGTGGTTGCGCATGTAATATTCATTTCTAGTGGATTCTAAGTTAACTATGTGTCTGTAGAGCATGTGTATTTACAGCACACTAGATGCCAGTAACTTGCATTTACTTTAATAAGTGTATTTTCCCACACCAATAAAATATAAAAGAAAAAAATACTAGTGCAATTAAATTTTTCTCCAGTTTTGTAATTCAGAGACAAATAGCATTACCCAATGTCCACTCTCTCTTCTGAAGGATAGTGGTTGTTTAAAGTACAAATTATTTTCTACTGAGTTGCTTTGAGTTGTGTTTCTGATATCCTGGGGTTTCCTTGCTTCTGCCTTTATCAACCTGGACTCTCAATATTGATGAGTATTCTCAGTCTGTAAATGCCAATCCAACCCATAGTGCTCCCTCAGCTTCAGGCATTTATTAAAGAAAACTGATACAAGTAATACAAGATTTTCTCAGTAACTTCTTTGAAGTTTCATACCACCTTGTTTCCCTTTCCTGACAGATATCATGCCATTTCTGGAACTTTCAATACACCTCAGAGTCATCTAGTGGCCCAGTAGCATAACTGCAAGTAAATATCAACACTACTTACTATCATCAGTCCATTTCCCTTTTCTCCCTTTAGTACCCTGCTGATGCTCCAGGTACAGAGATTCTGTTCTGACAAACTACATCCTCCCAGAAAGTTCTTTCACTCTCCAGATGCTATTTGTAGACACAATGGTCAACAGCTTTTATGCATGTCTCTGCACACTTACTGTTCCCTCTCATGAACGTTGAGCCCGAAAAGCTGTGATCTGGAGTTCCCAAACAATTAAAATAGACCTTTCCCTAGAATGAGTGTCACAGGACTCTATGAGGGGCAGGAAAACAAATGTTATGAGGTATGTACTTATAATATTCAAATATATGTGCATAGATTGATTTGTGAAATAATTCACTGAATTCTCTATCATTAATTTTTCATGATTTTTTGTAGTTCAATCACAAGTTATTGGGTTCTATGCAGGAATTACTGAGGCCAATTCTATGACCTATGTGTATCGGTTTCTAGAATCTTTACATGAGATAAATTCTTGTTAGCACTTCATTCCTGACCAATCAATAAAAGTTATCCAAAGTATCTACGTGGGATAGGGAAGGAGAATTGTGAAATTCCCTTTAAATTGTGTCAAAAAACAAAGGTCAAGTACTATGTTGTGTTTTATTTCCTGTGCATCTCTTATGTCTACATCATATAGGACATATTGATACACATTAGTTGAATATTATGGGTGATAATGGAAGCAGTTAAGGATCATTCCTATGTAGCAGGGGAAATGCCACCAGGAGGATCCATATATACGACAAATATTGTATACTAGGGGAATATTTCAAACATCTCAGAACTTATTGAAAATTCTTTTTACAAAATGTCTGAGTGACTTTTGAACTTTTTTTTTTTATTGCTAAGAAATTGATCTTTGATGATGTTCATTCGGTCCTCTTGTCCCTAACAAAATATTGAGAGCATGTTCTGATTTCCCCCTGACATATGATACGTATTTGAGGGATTAGATTTGTCCGAGACAGATTGCGGTTCGATCAGCTTTGGTATTGGGAGAGGAAAAACAGGCTGGACCAGAATAAAGTTTAAAGCCAAGTGGCTGCGTTTATTTGGGGGACAGTTACAAATTGGGCCGAGGAAGGGGGCAATTCTTAGCTGGGATGTTATCAAACAATACAAACACACCCAAAAATCATTAAATACAAATCTATACTGCTCACTGCTTCACACTGAATAGGCAGACACACCAGTCACACAAGATGGAAATCGGGTTCGTCAGAGCAGTGCCCAGTGCAACACAGAAAAGAGGGACCCACGGGCCACTGCCTTAACCGCCCTTGCTTTCACACTAAGGGTTTTACCCAGAGTGTGGTGCGGCTGCGATTGTGCAGGTTCCACTCACTCAGACCGCGGGGACAGAAACCCCTTGGTCAGCTAATTCCCAGATGGAGACAGCTCCCAGAACCAAACACTCCACACAAAGACAGAGCAGTAACTCACACAACTTAAAACAGTCTATAGTTAACTATCTACTAAAACCCAGAACAGATATACAAACTAAACAACTGTGCAATTATTAGCCAAATACTATAAAATACAACAATTCAACTTTTATATGCTATATACACACTTGGTACCCAGTTAGGGAGGGGAAAAAGAGGGGAAGCTAGGTAAGCAAACTGTCAGAAATTAGAATGCAAATACCGCACTCCAAGCGCAGCTGACCAGCAGAACAGACACCAGAAGCATGACGAGCTGATAGAAATAAATCCAAAACGACACGACACGAGCTAGCTATAACCGGAGGAGACCCTGGCTGAAAAGTTGATCAGGCCCTTCAGCTGACACGCGGACACTCCACACAAATTTTGGGGGAAAACCTAGTTTTATTCAAAGGGTCTTACTCACTCGTGTCAGCATCTGATTGGTCCCTGGCTCTTACACCCTCCAGGCTCCAAACTGTTGCCCCCCACGCCAATAGGATCTGCACACGGCACACAGGCATATTTGCACAAGGCACTAGCCTGACCCCGAGATGACCATGTGAAAAGAGCGGGAAAATGCACACAGCACTAGAATGTTGCACACCACACTTCAGGGTTGCACACAACATCACGGTGTTGCTGGGCAGAATTAGGTCTCTGCCCTCTTCTGTGAGACAAGAACCTGATCCAAGATGGAGGCTGCCTTGTCCTTTTAGCAGAACAAGATGGCCGCGGACCGACAATTGGCCATACAGAACCATAACTATGTATAGGGTTGCGACAAGATTAAGCACACAATTAGAGTACACATATAGGTTAGTCTTTTCTCTCTACTAGGTTAGAAGTAGTTACAAATACTATATGACTGCAATATAAAATCACAGTGTAAATTCATGTGTGAACAAACATTTTTCTACTTTTGCAAATATGAAGTGATGATTATATAATTGCAGTTAAGACTGTCTTTTTGTTCTGTGTTTGTACAGTTCCCCGCCAATGATGTCCTTGTCCATGATCAGCTCCTAGGAACTAGAGCAATATAAAAAATATTTACTGCAGTGGTACTAGTCAATGACACAAAATGCTAGAGACACAATAGTATATTTTAGAGCAGATCATAAAAGGGATAGCTATTTTGTAAAAGTATTATTAAAAAAAATTCATTTTTATTTTGTCACAAAAATCTCAAAATTCAAAATGTTTTCAACCCGCTGCCATATTTTTTATTTGTGAAAGTTTGGAGGGTAGTTCAATGATTAATTCCTGAATGTATCTAGTAAAAAGTCTAGAAGCAATTGTTCAAGGCTCAGTTTTCTTACAGAATATGCTACAGCTATTTGCATTACTCATCAGTGTGTTTACACTCTGCCTCTTGAACCATTGCCGGCTCCAAAGGGATTTTCACTGTGAGATTGAATAAAAGCTTTACAATAGAGAACAGCTACAACAGTGCTATTGTGGGTTGGTGATGAACGCACGGACATCATTAACACCTGGAGTTTCAGTGAACAGCATACTAACATATTTTTGAAGAAAATATGAACTATATGTTGTGCCAAAAGCAAACCCAGTTTTGATTAGATGCAAATTCCATGAGAAGTACAGAGATTTTGGACAGTTTCCAGTTGTTAGTTGAGATCAGGAGTTCTCAAACTGGGGGTTGGGACCCCTCAGGGGGTCGTGAGATTATTACATGGGGGGGTTGCAAGCTGTCAGCCTCCACCCCAAACCCCACTTTGCCTCCAGCATTTATAATGGTGTTAAATATATACAAAAAATATTTTTAATTTATAAGGGGGGAGTCGCACTCAGAGGCTTGCTATGTGAAAGGGGACACCAGTACAAAAGTTTGAGAACCACAGGTTGAGATAGTGGGTATGGAGGATAAAAAAGAAATGGTGCACATCCATGTGCTGTTTGGAACTATTGCTATTTATTATTTCTATTACACTATTACAATAGCACCTATAGGTCACAACTGAGATTGAAGTCCCATTGTGCTAAGCTCTAAAACATATAATAAGAGACATTGTTTGTCCTAAAGTGATTACTATTTAAATAGACAAGATGGACAAAGTATTTTACCGATGGGTAACTGAGGCAAAGAGAGACAAGGAGCTTCCTTAAGAGCCCGGAGAAGTCATTATAGTGACTTCTATGGATTGATGAGGCCCTAAGTGACTTGGTCAAGGTCATAAAGGAAGTCCATGGAAGAGCCAATGTCTGAACTCAGCTCTCCTTAGTCCAATACTTTAAACACAAGACCATTCTTCTTCTCCAATTATCCCTGAATTAAAAAGAAAATATTATCAGTGTTAGAATTATACTTTCTCTAGAAAAAGCAAATAGCCTTTCATATATTAGGGCTACAATGGCAATATGAATTTACATTTAGATGTAGAGGTATGTAGTGTTGCTTGATCCTATGAGACAGTTCAAGTACAACCAAAAACATTAGCTGCAGGAAGACAAAGTAATAAAATGAAATAATTCTGCAAATGCCTTCAATGTACTCTTATTGTCCCCCACATGACAGCAATAACATTTCTGATCACAATTTATGTTTACTGATGCAGTCAGAACTAACAATGTTTAAGAATCACATGGAATCTGCATGGATCAGGAGTTTGCTAGTATCACTTTAGTCCCAGATGCGTATATTTTAACTTGACAGTGGAGCCTAAGTAAACATCACACCAGAGCTCATATTCTGCACATTGAGCCTTCAGATTCCACTGCAGTACACTAACAAGAGTCTAGCTATGGAGGTGCATAGCCCGAACTACACACTACAAGAAAACTGAAGAACAGATGCAAACATACCACACACAAGTTTAAATTCTTGTCAAGATTCAGACAAACACCAAGTGTGGACATAGAATCAAATACGAATCTTAAACTTACAAACCAGACATTGCCGATACAGCCGTTTGAAAATGTGAAGCCCAATATCCTACTAGAACATACAAACATTTCAAAAGAGTTGAATTGTTCTCCAGTTCTTTCACTTGACCCAGGAGTTATCCCATCGTCCAGGTATCAAGAAAGGGTACTGTTTGTGCTCCCTGACCATCTTAAACAGCATTTAGATTATATAGGACTATATTGTGTTTTAAAGCTCATCAAAGAGGGAGGACTGTAGAGCCACCACTAGAAGGGTCAAACGATTGTCTGTTATCTACCCCTGGGGTGTTCATAGGTCTGATCCTGATGTTTAGATAAGAAATATCCTGCCAGAAGGTACGTTATTTATTAGATAAACTAAATAACTATGGAAAGAGCATAAAATGAAATGAAATAAATACTGTATAAACAAATCCAATTAAAGTATGTTAATATCAAATAATCAAATTAATCTAATTATCAGGTTGATTAAATGATATTAGATAAACCAATTCCCTATAAATTTTATCTAATAATCTGGGAAGTCAGCAATTTTGTTTAGTCATCAGCCCCAAATCCTTCCAATCCTGGCTGATATTGCTCCCTGAATCATTAGGCATGAAGGTAGGGCTTTAGCCACATTATTGTGCTGCCAACTATCCAGACAACTTACTTCACAATTTCATCTCAAAGCTACATCAGCTACACCAGCTAATTTCAAGATACCACTTTTCCAAATAGTTGAGCTTCTTAGACAGTATATCAGACATGACCTTTCTAAGGAACAGTGGCAACAAGTGATGGGGGACTATATTTTGGATCGATGGTGCATTTCTTGGCAGATAGACAACTGAGATCTGCATCCTTCAGACTCTCCAGATCAGCTCTCACATGCACATCACAATAACCATATAACCTAAAATATCCCTCTTTGTTACAAAAGGATATGTTTTTCTCATGGGCTTGCATCTTTACCACTGCAGTTTCTTGAGCTCCCCATCCTGCCCCTGTGGAATTCAAGAGCAAACAGCAGGCCTTCTGGTTATGGACTACCCTCTTTATCAGCTTAGTGGTGGATGGATGTGCTTGATATCTCCAGCTAATGCTGCCTTGTTTGAGTGACTACATCCCTTACCCAACATGCAATTCATTGGTTGAGCCAACAGGAGCCATACACTAGAAGAAGCCTCAAAGGAACAGAGAATTATCAATGTCAATACCAACTGATATGTTTATATTCCAGCCACATTACTCTATGGGAGCTGTGGGGGCAGTTCCTGTGTAACCCACACACCTCCTGGGGGTGGTGTTCTGTCCCATCTAGCACGGAGACCATTTAAAGAGAGAGAGTTAAATGAGTCTGCTCTACAGCCTTAGCTGACAGCCAGTTGGCTATTAGCTCATGTGGTAGAGGCCTATGCATTAAACTCCAGAGGTCCCTGATTCACTCCCAATGACTGGAATCTGTCGGAGTTACAACTGAGGGCTCATCTGGGATTTCAACTGGGAAGTCTCCAAAGCACAGGATGCATTTCCTCAGCTAGGGGAAGTATGTAACCCACACACCTCCTGGGTGTGGTGTGGTGTCCCAACTAGTGGCACTGAGACCACTTAGAGAAAGTTAAATAAGTCTGTTCTACAGCCTTTGTTAAGAGCCAGTTGGCTTTTAGCTCATGCACTAAGCTCCAGAGATTCCCTGGTTCAATCCTGCCTGCCGACAACTGGGATCTGTCATCATTACACCTGCAGGCAAAGGCAGCCACACCTCGGCCTAGCAGCTAAGGGAGGGATGTCGCTGCTTCCAGGGAGACCCCAGGTAAGCACCACCCAGAGTCTGCCTCACCCCATCCTGTGCCCCCTCCCACAACCAAACTTTGCTGCTGCTCCTGCTGGGGGGCGGGAGGCATGGAGCCTGCCAGCCTCGCCAACTCCCCCACCCACCTCCAGCACCAGCAGGGGTCCCAGGCTGTGCTCCAGCCCTTCTCCAGTCCCCCGTCCCAAGTTTTAGTCAGGGGTATATAGTAAAAATTATGGACCGGTCATGGGTTCTGAATTTTTGTTTTCTGCCCGTGACCTGTCCATTACTTTTACTAAAAATACCTGTGACTAAAACATAGCCTTACTGATGGCTGAGTGATCACAGCACCTGGAGGGATTTGCTGCTTGTCATTGGCATAGCACTGTGAGAGACAGACCAGGCTGGAGAGTAAAGTGGGCACTGTTCCAGGTTGAACCCCAAGGATCCTGTCACGAACATCCACATGTTTTATAAGCAGGGCTTAAATCTTTAAATCCACTGCATCAAGCTGTTGTATAATTAAGGCGTGGCAAGCCTATTTTAATTGTGAGCCTAACCCATGGAAAGTTGGTGCAGGTCCGTGAATTGCTACATTGACCTGCTATATCAAATTGCTTAAGAAAAGATGTAAGGAGGAGACAGGCTGAATTAATTCAAACCATAAGGACACTCAAGGACTGTGTTAAGATTATGACTGCTAAACAAGAGGAGAAGGGTTCAGGAATCAATGGACGAAAACTGGTGCTTTGGAAATTAGGCCTAATGGGTTGGGAAAATAATCAGAGGATGAACCATTGTGCCCATCACCCTTTTGAAGGCCCCTAAAAATGAGGTTTGAGGGAGAAAAAGGAACTTTTACTATCATTTTGGCTGTGGTTGGAGGGTTGTTACCATGACACCAGACCTTGATACTGCAGTGGGAACACTTCACCATCAATGCTTCACCAGTAAGGACCCTAGCCTGACACAAGTGAAATGTGCTCTGTCTTTCCTCTCTCTTCATCCCCCACTATCTTCCTCCTGTCCTATCACCTTCTCTTGCCTTTTCGCCTGATCCTGAAATCAACTGTACCAGCACGGCAAGATGAGGCATTCCATCCAGCTCTGCTCAGTCTAAGAAGAAGAACCAGTGAAGGACAAGGACCTGACCAGACTCTAGATTCTGTTCCTGACTGGGATGGTGAGCCAGGGTCCACAGCAACAGCTGCCACGGCCAACCTGCCAATCTAAAGCATCTATGTGTGACTGACCAGCTTCCCTGTATCCTGAGAACATCAAAAAGCCATATTTACCCCATCTCTACTATCCTATTTCTTCTCTCCCTTTTGTGTCTGTCTTTTTGTCTAAAGTAGGAAAGTGACTATCATTCCCAACTCAGAACTGAACAAAATAACAAAACCTTTCTTCCCCAAAAAGGACTGGTTTACTCAACAGTTTTAGCATGTTAAAAACTTAGAAAATACTGTAAATAAATAGATCTATCCTGACAAAGATTACCTCCGGAGCCTGCATTGCCAGCACAATTCGTAATTTTTTTTGTTATTTTAAAATTGGTATTATGGGAATAAAACCTCCCTGCATCATAGGGCTATTGTGAAGATAAATTCTGCTAATGATTTTGAGACTCTCAGATAATACAGTGATGTAAGTCGTTTAAGGATGTGTTTTTCATTTTTGTAGGTATGGAACCTAAATGAATTGTCCAAATCACTCAGGAAGTCCATGGCAAAGCAAGAATCAAATCCATATAGCCTTGTTCTAGACTACAGTTTTAACCACAAGACAATCCTTGCTGTCAAAGGGATCTCTTTTTGTCTTTTAGCATCCAGTTCTGCAAACTCCTATACACAAGAGTAACTTTATTCTTGTGAATAATTCTATTAAAGTCAATGTACTCACTCACATAAGTAAAGTTACTCATGTGCATGAGTGTTTAAAGAAGGGGTCAGCAACCTTTGGCTCCCGACCCGTCATTGTAAAGCTGCTGGTGGACCAGACCGGTTTGTTTATCTGGAGCGTCTGCAGGCACGGAGCCCTGCAGCTCCCACTGGCTTCAGTTCACCGTTCCTGGCCAATGGGAGCTGCAGGAAGCAGTACGGGCCAAGGGACGTGCTAGCCACTGCTTCCCACAGCACCCATTGGCCAGGAACAGCAAACTGCAGCCAGTGGGAGCTGTGAGACTATGTGCCTGTGGACACTCCAGAGGAACAAACCAGCCCGGCCCACCAGCATCATTACCCTGACAGGCCAGGTGCCAAAGGTTGCCGACCCCTGGTTTAAAAGATTAGGTTTGTGGACTATAAAGGCTTGAGAGCAGGAATAGCCTTAATTTTATATCTTCTACAATATTAAATATGTTGACTAACAATCATAATAATTAATAACACCAGAACTTAATATTTTATGAAAAATAGCCAAGAATCTGTGATACATTAGTTAAATTTATACTATGTCATTTTTAAGTTTCAATGTATTTTTCATCTCATCTTCACTTATCTAGGGAAAACATTTTAAGCCCATATTGAGCTATTTCTAGAATAAGTATGTTCTAAAATATAGTAGAATACAGTTAAAGCAAAATTAAAATGCACTGCAGTTGAAATGTCTGTTTCAGCTGACTGGTCAGATGTACAATTACCTGACATTAAAATAATGCCTTTACAAAAGAAGGCCTATATTTTATTTTTAGATCATTTAACAAGTCAAAATGTGCTCCAATCTGAACACTCTCTTTCAAAATACATTACTTACAGAACATGATTAATTTTCCCGATCTATGTTAAAAGCGAATGTTAGAATAGCTACATTATAATAGGAGGAAAGTGACACTGATATATTTATTGCTATTTGAATGATCTGTAGATGGACAAATTTTAGATAAAATGTGAGCAAATGCATAAACATTTTTTTTTCAGTGAGATATCCTAAAGTAAGGGCCATTTGCTGCTCTTGGTCCATGCATGCAATTCCCATTGACGTCAGCAGCAGTTCTATTGCGATCAAATATTACCCTGCCAAACTTGTAACATCACTTAACACTTCAGGCACATCATACTACATAATCAAAAGCTCACAACATTGTTACTAGATCACAACTACTTCCCACATGCATACGGAGCACAGAAAAAAGTATGCAATTTATTTTTCTAATTACTCTCTATAGAACTCATAATGTTTAGTAAAATTCCATTCCTGTATCAATTTTAATTTTGAAAGTGCATCTTCGGGAAGTATTTTAATAGTACACCGCTACCTCGATATGATGCCACCCAATATAACATGAATTTGGATGTAACGTGGTAAAGCAGTGCTCCGGAGGGGGCAGGTCTGCACTCTCCGGTGGATCAAAGCAAGTACAATATAACACAGTTTCACCTATAATGCGGTAAGATTTTTTGGCTCCCAAGGACAGCATTATATCAAGGTAGAGGTGTATTCTTTTGATTCATCCTTTGTAGATAGCATTATTTAAATGTGACTGGATCAGTTAACTGTGGGGTCTCAATTCTGCCCTCAGTTATACAAGTGCTCTGCATGAAATTACACCTGTGTAAACTTAGGATAGAATTTGACCCTGATGAAATCTTACTCTGACTGAAGTTATCTGAAGTTTTGCCACTGGTCTGGATAGAACCCCAGGTCACAGAAGTTACCATTCCTCTTCTCAAATAAACAGAGATGTTAAAACATCTTTGTTACATCCATAAGCATCATTACATGCATTGTCCAGCTCCCACTGACATTGGTAGGAGTCTTCTACTGACTTTAATGAAATTGGATCAGGTCCTTTATGCATTGGCACAAGACTAACACTGCATTTACAGGTCCCAGTGCTCCAGCCCCAACTCTGGCATGATTTTGATTGAAATCAATAGGAGTTTTGCCTAAGAGAAAGCTGCACAATTGCACCTAACTCAACATTTATTTTATTTTTTAAGGTAAAGAAAAAAATTAACTCACTATCATCAATCCATCAATCCTTAAAAAATTGTCAGAATTCGTATAAACTGACAAATTTTAATTTTTGTCCTTTAATGCTGATATCTATGAAATGCATTTTCCATCCATATTAAAAAGTTGTATCTGGAGTGAACTGATATAAATGCAATCTTTCCCATTAAGACATTTATGAAAATGGAACTAAATTTCTAATCAGGAACCCCTTTATTTATTTTGTTTATGAAGAGTTGGAATAAGAAAAAAACAGTTATAGTTCCTTAAGAAGTTTTTTACAACAACAATTGGGACAGATGAGTTTAAACTGGATGTTTCAAACACATCAAAAACTTTTCACTGTGTTACAGCTCTTTGAGTAAGCAGAAGGTCTAATGCGTTCTTTTTGTCTTGGATATGGAATTTGAGCAAAGACTCTGAATTGTCTTTTGGCACTAAGGAAGAGTCAGTAAAGGAACATGATCTCTGAGACTGTAAATAGGATTTGAGACGGTGAAAGTTAAGTGCTGTGGTGGATTTTATTTATAATAGTTATTTATTTCTGCTTCCATCTTCTTTTTCTCTGTATCATTTGTTAAGTAAACTTTCCCTCACATTTGTTTTTGATTGGTTCCTGGGTGAAGAGGTTGCATAGATTACTGGCTCCAGCTATGGTTTGTATCCAATTAATGTCACATCTGCAATAAATTGGGATGCTCTGCCATTGTCAAACAATACGGGGCCACGGTTGGCAAATTAGTTGGTATTAGCATATAGATCTTCTGGCAGGGAAGGAAAGCTTGGAGCTGGACATTGTTCTGGATTTGTCAACTCGAAGCTGCCACTGGCCTCGTTATCTCATTTGTCTTAGTTAACCTAAATTGTCAGTTATGTCTTCATGGCAAATGTTTGTTTTTACAAATGAGCAATAGAGCAGAGAGTAGGAGACATAACATGAGGACTTATTTTGCTTCAATTTAATCTGAGAATACTATAGCTGGTGACCATCTTCACTGTTTTTAATTCACACAGAGTTCTGTAAGTACCTTTACCTCCCTGTGTGTTACCTTGTAAATGTATTGTAGGGTTGTGGGATAAGAGGGTATGAAACTAAAGCTAAACATCTCTCTCTCTCCCTCTCTATGTCTCTCTTTTAAAAAAATAATGTCAAAGTGTCTTTTAATGAAATATTTTGGAATCCATAACTAGATCAACAAGAACCATTGCCACAGTCATGATGATGTATGTATACCCTATTTAATGGTGTTGAGAAGAATAGGCAGGCAAGAAGCTTATACATCTTATTAAATAACATCACATTGCACTCTGGGCCACAAAATGACAATGGTAGAATTTTTCAGTTAATCAGCATAGAAAGCCATTGCACAAAAGAGAGCTATAAATGTTACATAATATACTGTTATGCTTAGTGATATCTGGCACTGCAATCTCACTTCCAGTCATGTTCTCAAAATGACACTTCTAAACCCATTTTAAGTCATAACAGCTATTTTCTGCAATAAGAAAAGTTCCTAAGATTATGGGGTGTAGAAAGGGACTCTTGGTTCAGCTTTTTAGAATAATTATATATGAGCAAATAAAAGGCCTTATATGGAATAGAAATAATTAACCAACTTTATCTAAACAATCCAACGAAGCCTAAATATTTTTCCTCAACAGCTATAAAATTGTTGTATATAAATAGGTTATCTGCCTTTCATAAAATATTCATTTTGATTTTGTCATTTGTATGCTTCATAGACTCATAGAATCATATAACTGGAAGGGACCTTGAGAGGTCATCTAATCCAATCCCCTGCACTCAAGGCAGGACTAAGTATTATCTAGACCATCGCTGACAGGTGTTTGTCTAACCTGCTCTTAAAAATCTTCAATGATGGAGATTCTACAACCTCCCTAGGCAATTTATTCCAGTGCTTAACCACCCTGACAGTTAGGAAGTTTTTCCTAATGTCAAACACAAACCTTACTTGCTGCAATTTAAGCCCATTGCTTCTTATCCTGGCCTCAGATGTTAACAAGAACAATTCTTCTCCCTCCTTCTTGTAACATTTTACATACTTGAAAACTGTTATCATGTCCCCTTTCAAACTTCTCTTTTCCAGACTAAACAAAGCCATTTTTTTTCAATCTTCCCTCGTCGGTCATGTTTTCTAGACCTTTAATCGCAATAGTTTTATTAGCACAATCGGTAAAGTTACAAACACTCACACAGCAAGGTAGATAAAGCTAATACAGAAAGTAATCTGAGCACCTGAGCATATAATCACACCATCACACAAGAAGATCCAAAGTGTTTGTCATCCTCATCATCATCCTCACCATCATCCCCACCACCGGTGGTCATCATCTAGGCCTCTCTCAGGAGTTACATCTCCCTAGGTGCACAGGTTTGCAGTGCTAGTAGTGCCTGGAGCATGTCCGCTTGGTGCTCCATAATATTTAAGAGCCGCTCCGTGGCTTCATTCTGGCACTCTGCATTCTCCTTTCGGTCCCTCTTCTCATAGTCCCGCCACGCCTTCAATTCTTGTTTTTCGGGTGCAGAGGGCATCATGACATCATCATCAGAAAGTCCTCTTTAGTTTTTCGTGGCCTCTTTCTAATTCTGCGCAGCCGTTCAGCCGACAATAACAAAGAGGAAGCCTGGGCTCCCAAGGTCATATCTGTGAAGCCAGAATGCAACATTTTACAGAAGCGGTATTGTTTGCAACACACAGACCGCTGATCAGTGATTTAAAACACAGCCACTATTCACATATCTGTCACTAACTGGCTGACCCCATGCAAGCACACGTGAGCCACAAGACTCCCAAAATTGTGAGTAACCACAGGGGCAGGGGAAAGCAGAGTTCCAGGACTGTACTGTACACTGGGCATGTGACCCTTGGGGAGAGCCAGCACTGGGTGGGAGGGCTTATAATCATTACTGTCCCCACATTTTCCACAGGCTGTGTTCATTATGGAAAATATCTCGCTGCTGAGGGTGAGCAGGGAATCAAGGAAGGGTCTTCTTCAAGACTGCAGCTTCCACCCTAGCCCTTATGCAGCTTGCCTGTGTGCAGCAATGCCCTCCCTTCCCCCCCCCGCCAATGATGGTAGAACGGCACAGGAAAGTTACCCTTAATGGGGCAAGAAAGCAACAAAGCAAGCCTTCCAAAGAACCTGTGACAGCAGATTGCCCAGTGTCTCCATGAGAGTTTCGTGGAGATCTGTGAGGCAGATTCCCATGAAGTGAGGGAGTCAATCAACACCATGTTCCACCGCTCAGACTAGGGCATGTGGTTGTACGCGCATCATACAGACATGAGCCTGCTTTCTGCAACCTTCTGCCCCCAGCAACTCTCGTCAGCTATTCCCAAAATCAAAGTCACTTACCAGGGGGCTCCTCTCCTGTTTGCACTTCGCCAAGCTCTGACAGCTGTGACTGGCTAGCCTCCTCCAGGGTAGAGAAGAGCTCCTGAGGGCAGGGCAATAGAGTTCAAACTGATGACCAGAAAGGTGAGAACAGGCGTGTGGGACACATCCCGGAGGCCAATTGCAATACTGTAATGGACCAGGGTATCTACACTGGCACCAAGGTGCTGTAGCCCCAGCGCAGAAAACTACGCTTCTCGTCAGAGTGGTTTTTTTACAGCGCTTCAACTGCGCAGTTTCTGCACACTAAGTGGCTTGGCAGTGTGTACACCTCGGGAGATATGCTGCAGAAAGCTGCTTTACTGCATAGAAACTTTCCAGTGTAGACAAGGCCTAAGTCTCCCTTGCTACAGGTTAAGCACATCACTTTGTGTCCTAATTTCAGAGAACAGTTGATCACAATCCTCTTTATAACACCCTTGCCACATTTAAAGACTATCAGTTCCCTACCACCACCTCAGTCTTTTCTCAAGACTAAACATGCCCAGCTTTTTAAACCTTTCTTTACAGGTCAGGCTTTATAATGCTTTATCATTTTTATTGTTCTCCTGTGGACTCTCTCCATTTTGTCCACATCTTTCCTAAAGTGTGGCACCCCAAATTGTAAACTCCAGCTGAACCCTTACCAGTGCAAAGCAAAGTAAGATAACTACCTCCTCTTTCTTACACACGACATGCCTCTTAGTACATATTAGCCTTTTTTGTAACTGCATCGCATTTTTTGACTCATGTTCAATTTGTGATCCACTATAACCTCCAGATCCTTTTCAGCAGTACTATCACCTAGACAGTTATTCCCCATTATGTAGTTGTGCACTTGATTTTTCCTTACTATGTGAAATACTTTCCGTTTACCTTTATTGACTTACATCTTGTTGATTTCAGACCAATTCTTTAATTTGTCAGGGTCATTTTGAATTCTATTCAGTCCTCCAAAGTGATTGCAAGCCCTCCCAACATGGTGTCATCTGAAAATTTTATAAGCATATTCTTCACTCTATTATCCAAGTCATTAATAAAAATATTGAATAATACCATGCCCAGGACCACTAGATAAACCTCCCAGTTTGACAGTGAACTATTAATAAATACTTGTTGAGTATCGTCTTTCAACAAGCTGTACACCCATCTTATAGTAGTTTCATCTAGACGGCATTTCCCTAGTTTGCTTAATAGTGTGTGAGACTATGATTTTTCTAAAAATCAAGATATATTACGTCTATTGCTTCCCACCATCCACTAAGCCAGTAACCCTGTCAAAGGAGGAAATTAGGTTGGATTGGCATACTAAGTGTCAAATTCTATAAGGAATTCCACTTTGTATTATATCAAATATTATTTATAAATAATATAGGGTGATATAAAAATAAAATGCATTTGAATAATTATGTACAAGATGACAGAATTAAGGTGGAGCACTAGAATTTCCTGATTTCTGAATGCTTGATTTATGAACTTTACTGATCCATTAATCCCATTTATGTCCCTGATCTTTAAAGCAAATCTGAACCATACAATTTGTGGGACTTACAAGCTCCTCCAGTTTCAACAACACAGAATTTGTAAGCCCTTTGAGATGGAAATATGCAGTCTGATGCCTCATTAATCCAGCCATCCTAAATTGAGCCTAGAATTCAAACCCAGCAAATGAATCCTTATCAAAAGTATCCATATCATTTAGTTATCCTTAACAAATGTGTTCATTGTGTTTGTTTGTATTATTATAGCATAACACCTTTGCAGCCCTAATCATGGACCAGGACCATTGCGCTAGGTGCTGAATGTAGTTAGTTGTTGGCTACATGTGTGTTCTTCCTGTGTACTGTGCCAGCTCTGCGCAGATAGCCGACACAGCAGACCTCAATCAAACTGCCCATAAAGGCCACAGACCCATTTCAGCAGCGAAGGCACCTGGTCAGATTTATTGTCAATTAAGCATGTTCCTAGTATCCCATAGTAAACTCTACAGGACCACTAACATATGTATGCCCATGGACCAGCTCAGTGAATGGTGGGACTTTCCATTCCCGCCTTGGCTGGGCAAAGACACTCCCTCTGAGACCCCTCTTTATACACCAGTACAAACAAATTACCTATTAACCCTTTGACGTAGTTAGTTACCACCCTTTACCTTGTTCATGTAGGATAGATCAAAACATCCCTAACCATCACACTGTCCTCCTGGACATTTCTTTAAGAGGGGTTGACATTTCCCTGTTATCTTTGGGGAGTGAATTTACACCATACTTGGTATCAGGGTATTCTGGTACCACCCTTCTGGAATGTGTTTGTGTGAACGGTCTATGTCTAGTACTTCTTAGGAATATGTGTGTTTTTGCAATGCCATCCCTGTTTTTGCCAGGTTCTCTGAACTTGCAAGCAGGCATGCTTTGTGAAGGGGCCTGACTTCTGCTCACAGCCTGATTTTGCTAATTTTGCTTTATATCAGCAAGACCTGACTACTACTTTAGTTCAGGCCTCAGGCCTCCTACCAGGCCTCATGTCTCAGGCTCTCTCCCTCTACTAGACTGTACACACTACAAAACACTTAAACTGCATGACTCCTTTATTGTACAACACGGGAAACTTTTAAAACAAAACTTTCAGCTTCAAAGGAGCTCAGTACCTTCAAGAGGTGGCTTTACCAGATGACTGAAGAACCTATCCCATATCAGGGTGCTATAAGCTAGAAGAATCCTTGATTTCATACTATATGGAAGTCAAGTTGAATGTAGAAGACTGAAGAAGGATGGACTTCCCAACCTAGAGGACACTGAATCTGTTAAAAAAGAAACTATAATTCTCCTCAACCCCATCTTCATCGACCTGTGACCCTCCAGGTGGAAGAGAAATCCGATTCCTCCCTCAAGGCCATAGGGGAAGGGAGCAGAACCTCTTTGAAAAGGTTTAACCCAGGAAGTGACCTTTCTCTCCAGAAGGGAGCAGCATAGCAGGATGGGTTGTGGAGCCGCATGGCAAACTAGAAGCAGAGTAGAGAAGGAAGAGCTGTAGAGGTGCTGCAGAGGCCACACAGAGAGCTGGGAACTGTGCTTGAGGGAAGCTGAAAGAGAAGAGCTGCTGGAGGGGTTACATGGTGAGAGACAGGGCCAGCTCCAGGCACCAGACGAGAAAGCACATTGTAAGGGGCGGCATTCTGGCCAATCTTGGGCCCTGCCGTGGTTCTTTTTTTTTTTTTTTTTTTTGCTTTGGCAGCCCAGTCCGCAGCTCAGGAGCCCCCGGCTGGCTCCCCGTGCTCCGCCAATCCCAGCCCAGCCGGGGCATGGACTCCAGCCCGGGGGGCAGGAACTTTTAATCCCCGCCGCTTACCATGCCGCCAGGCTCCCCGGGACGCGTCACTCCCCACTGCCTGCACCAGCCTCTGCCTCCCGCGCCGCTCTGAGCCCGCCCCAGCCAAGCCGCCTTTAAAGGAGCAGCTGAGCCAGCACCTCCTGCAGCCCCCGGGGGCTCTGCCTGCCCAGCCAGGAGAAGCACCCCTTCACACCCTGCAGCACCGCCCTTCACACCCTGTGAGCTGCCTTGACAGCCCTCCACGCGCTCCCTGCCCTATTTTTTTCTTCAGCAGTCCGGCAGGCAGTAGGTGTTTTGGGTTTTTTTGTTTGGGGCGGCAAAAAAGCCAGAGCCAGCCCTGGCAACAGAGGAGCTGAAGAGGGAAACAGGGACAGGCCGCAGATAATCTGAGGAGCCTCATACAGAGTGGAAACTAAGAAGCCACATGTGGAGTTGTCTGTGACTGGGAGGCACTGAAGCAGCATACATATCTGTACAGTACTTGAGGAAAGTGGCAGAGATCGGGCAGGAGCCCTGCAACCAGAAGGCTGAGTATAGGGAGGCTTGAAGAGAGCTCTCAAGACATAGAGGCAGTGGCCAGCCCAGGTTCTTAAAGGGATAGCAGCCAACTATTTCAGCCCAAGTGCCCAAGACAAATATAGAGGATTAGCCTGGGAAGTGCTCAGTGTTGGAACCATGAGATGGGGTTACCATCCTTGTAAAAGGCAATTAAATACAACCCAGGAGTGGCCTTGTAGCCTAATTGCCACTGAGGTTTGGAGCAATCACCTAGCAGAAGCCATGTGAGAAGTACTGCCACAACAGCACAGCACAGATGGGACACACCACAGACTGAATCTGGCCGAGAAATGTGCTGCTTACCTCATTGCCTCTAATACAGCAATGGACAGGAAAGTGAACCCCCAGTACTGCGAGCCCTACCCTCTTTTGTACTGCCTCTGGGGTCAAACTACAGACAGCTATGTTTTACCTTAAAAAGGAACTAGTTAAGTCACTATACCTGCAGCATTTGCAATTTCTCCATTTTCTACCAGCTCTAATAAAATATCCCTTCACCTTAGCCTTGTGTCTGAGTATTTATTAAAATTCACCAGGACTCATGCATCTAAGCTCTAGCACAGGGATCGGCAACCTTTGGCACGTGGCATGTTGCTGGGCCGGGCCAGTTTGTTTACCTGCTGCGTCCACAGGTTCAGCTGATTGCAGCTCCCACTGGCCACAGTTCACCGCTCCAGGCCAGTGGGGGCTGCAGGAAGCAGCGTGGGCCGAGGGATGTGCTGGCCGCCACTTCCTGCCACCCCCATTGGTCTGGAGCTGCGAACTGCGGCCAGTGGGTGCCGCGATCGGCCGAACCTGCGGACGCAGCAGGTAAACAAACTGGCCTGGCCCGGCAGGGTGCTTAACCTGGCAAGCCGCATGCCAAAGGTTGCTGATCCCTACTTTAGCAGCTGTTGTAATCAGTTTTGACCCCTCAGACTTCTCCTTAGCTTAAACACTCCCTCTCCCAGAATTCTACCAAAGGCATGAGCCTTCTGGGTTATAGTTTTCCGAGTAAAAAAAAAAGAGGAGTCCTTGTGGCACCTTAGGCCTGGTCTACACTAGGAGGTTATGTCGAATTTAGCAGCGTTAAATCGAATTAACCTTGCACCCGTCCACACAACGAAGCTATTTAATTCAACATACAGGTCTCTTTAGTTCGATTTCTGTACTCCTCCCCGACGAGGGGAGTAGCGCTAAATTCGACATGGCCATGTCGAATTAGGCTAGGTGTGGATGGAATTCGACGCTAATAGCTCCGGGAGCTATCCCACAGTGCACCACTCTGTTGATGCTCTGGACAGCAGTCCGAGCTCAGATGCTCTGACCAGCCACACAGGAAATGCCCCGGGAAAATTTGAATTCCTTTTCCTGTCTGGCCAGTTTGAATCTCATTTCCTGGTTGGACATCGGGGCGAGCTCAGCAGCACTGGCAGCGATGCAGAGCTCTCCAGCAGAGGTGTCCATGCAATCTCAGAATAGAAAGAGGGCCCCCGCATGGACTGACCGGGAAGTCTTGGATCTGATCGCTGTGTGGGGCCATGAGTCTGTGCTTTCGGAGCTGTGCTCCAAAAAACGGAATGCAAAGACCTATGAGAAGGTCTCCAAAGCCATGAGAGACAGAGGATACAGACGGGATACAACGCAGTGCCGCGTGAAAATCAAGGACCTGAGACAAGGCTACCAAAAGATCAAAGCGGCAAACGGACGCTCCGGATCCCAGCCCCAGACATGCCACTTCTACGAGGCACTGCATTCCATTCTAGGTGTGGCCGCCACCACTACCCCACCACTGACCGTGGACTCTGACGATGGGATAGTGTCGACGGCCAGTTCCTCGGAGATGTTCGCGGACGGGGAAGATGAGGAAGCAGATGAGGAGGACGAGGCAGTCGACAGCGCTTACAATGCTGATTTCCCTGACAGCCAGGATCTCTTCACCACGCTCACTGAGATCCCCTACCAACCCTCCCCAGCCGTTAACCCGGACCCTGAATCAGGGGAAGGATCAGTCGGTACGTGCTTTAAACATGTAAACATTTATTTTTAACAGAGCAGGAATATTAACTATGTGAAAAGAAGGTCAATATATATGGGGATAGAACAGAAATCCTCTTGGGAGATCTCCACGAAGCTCTCCTGGAGGTAATCAAAAAGCCTCCGCAGGAGGTTCCCGGGGAGAGCAGCCTTATTGGGTCCTCCGTGGTAGGACACTTTTCCGCGCCAGGCTATCAGCAGGTACTCTGGGAGCATTGCCTTGACGAGCATGGCGGCATAGGCCCCTGGCTTGTGCTGGCTTTCATGCAGCATGCGGTCTCTATCTCTGCCAGTGATCCTCCTCAGGGTGATCTCGCTCAGGGCATCCTGCTTTGAATTAGGGGAATGTTAGTATTGGGAATGCTTGACTGTTCCTTTACATAACAATAAGCGTCGGTTTACAGCCATGTAGTGGAGGCGGTAGAGGGGCAGCATACAGGGATCTTTCCCGATGACAGCCGCGAGGGGGGGGAACAGGGGCAGAGTTCATGCTTTCCGGATTGCCGGCAGCAGGAACTTGCAAACGCTATGACCATTGCTTTGAGCGTGAAAGGAGGGCACTGCTATACATTAAGTTTTAAGCAGCCAAAAGTCTACATCTTACTATGTGTGCCTGCTCCACGAATTCTGCTGTACTGCCCCACTTGTCTGATCTCCAGTGCAAGACCCCAGGCAACGAATGCGAAGGCCGAAAATTTGAACTTGTTCTGACTGCGCATGAGATAGGTGCTGTGCATGGTCTTGTTCACAGAGACAGACTAGACTATGTTCATTGTTCGCAAAAATGTATCTTTGTAAGGAATTCACTCCCTTTTTCCCATCACACAGCTGCGACTGTTTCCCGACCTGCCCCGGCATCCCCCTCACAGAGGCTGGCGCAGATTAGGCAGCGAAAGAAAAGGACATGGGACAAGATGTTCTCTGAACTTATGGGCTGCTCCAGAGCCGAGGCGGCACAGCAGACCCAGTGGAGGGAGAACATGTCTCAGTACCAGCGCTCACACAGCGAACGGGAGGACAGGTGGCGGCAGGAAGACCAGTAGGCGACTCAAACGCTGCTTGGACTAATGAGGGAGCAAACGGACACGCTCCGGCACCTTGTGGATGTTCTGCAGGACCGCAGGCAGGAGGACAGAGCCCCACTGCAGTGTATCTGTAACCGCCCTCCCCCGCCACAAAGTCCCATACCCCCCTCACCCAAAGTAACAAGAAGGAGGGGCGCCAGGGGCCATGAAAACTGTCACTCCACCCCTGCAGAGTGCTCAATTAACAAAAAGCTCTCATTCCCTAAATTTTGAGAAGTCCTTTCCTTCCTGCTTCACCCAAGCCCCCATCCCAGTTTCATCCCCTAACTGTCTAGGTGATAATAAAAAAGACTTTTCTGTTAATTACTGTTTCTGTCATGTTCTTTCAGAGGAGACTGTGTTTCAAGGGGGGAAGGGGGTTGGTAATTGGACAGGTCAGTCACCTTTACCAGGGTACAGACACGGGGGCAGGTTCAGCAGCAGGTCACACACACAGTGCAGTCACTAGGCACCCTGGTCAGTCTGGGAGGTGGTTTTCATGTTCTGTGGTGGGGGCGATATATGACTTTGTGGCGGGGGAGGGCGGTTAGAGATCTTATGCAGCGGTCCTTATCCTGGATCACAGAGCCATGCAGCAGGGGATCTGTAACCGTCCTCCCCCGCTACAAAGTCACATAGCCCCCACACACAGAGTCCCAAAAAGGAGGGGTGGCAGGCTCCGTTGAAACAACCAGTCCGCCACTGTGGACCGCTCTAGGAGCAGAAGCCTGTCATTCCTCAAGTTTAGTAGCGGTCTTTACATCACTCCACACCCTACCCAGCACAGTCTGCATCCCAGTTTCAACCCTGTACCGCGAAATCAGTAATAAAGAAAACGGTGTTCATTAACAAAGTTCCATGTATTTTATTTTTTAGCATGCGTTGGAAGGAGGGGAACGGGTTGAACGGGGTATGTAACTGCAGAGGATAGTCAACATTAGCTGGGTAAAGAAACGGGGGCAGGTTCAGCTTCTCTGTAAACAAACTTAATAGTCACAGGTTACCCTGCTCCCTGAGGAACCTAGCTTTCAAAGCCTCCCAGATGCACAGCGCTTCCCGCTGGGCTCTTCTAATCGCACGGCTGTCTGGCTGGGCGTAATCAGCAGCCAGGCTATTTGCCTCAACCTCCCATCCCGCCATAAAGGTCTCCCCCTTGCTCTCACAGAGATTGTGGAGCACACAGCAAGCTGCAATAACAATGGGGATATTGGTTTCGCTGAGATCTGAGTGAGTCAGTAAGCTTCTCCATCTCTCCTTGAGACGTCCGAAAGCACACTCCACCACCATTCTGCACTTGCTCAGCCGGTAGTTGAAGAGTTCCTTGTCACTGTCCAGGGTGCCTGTATAGAGCTTCATGAGCCAGGGCATTAGCAGGTAGGCTGGGTCCCCGAGGATCACTATAGGCATCTCCACATCCCCAACAGTTATTTTGTGGTCCGGGAAGAAAATACCTTCCTGCAGGCGTCTAAACAGACCAGAGTTCCTGAAAACAAGCGCGTCATGAACCTTGCCCAGCCACCCGACGTTGATGTTGGTAAAATGTCCCCTATGGTCCACCAGTGCTTGCAGCACCATTGAAAAGTAGCCCTTTCGGTTAATATACTGGCTGGCCTGGTGGGCCGGTCCCAGGATAGGGATGTGAGTTCCATCTATAGCCCCACCGCAGTTTGGGAATCCCATCGCAGCGAAGCCATCTATGATGACCTGAACGTTTCCCAGGGTCACTACCTTTGAGAGCAGTAGCTCAACGATTGCATTGGCTACTTGCATCACAGCAACCCCCACGATAGATTTGCCCACGCCAAAGTGGTTCGCTACTGACCGGTAGCTGTCTGGCGTTGCAAGTTTCCACAGGGCTATGGCCACTCACTTCTGCACAGTCAGGGCTGCTCGCATCCGGGTGTCCTTGCACTTCAGGGCAGGGGACAGCAAGTCACACACTTCAAGGAAAGTGCGCTTACGCATGCAAAAGTTTCGCAGCCACTGTGATTCATCCCAGACCTGCAGCACTATGCGATCCCACCAGTCCATGCTTGTTTCCCGGGCCCAGAATCGCCGTTCCACAGCATGAACATGACCCATTGCCACCATGATGTCCACAGCGCGGGGTCCCGTGCTTTGTGAGAGGTCTGTGCCACTGTCACACTTGATGTCCTCACCGCGCTGCCGGAGCCTCCTCGCCCGATTTCTCATCATCTGACTGTGAAAAAGGTGGACGATAAGGTGCGAGAAGTTGACAACGGCCATAACTGCAGCGATGATCGCAGCGGGCTCCATGCTCGCAGTGCTGTGGCGTCCGCGCTGTCACTGACCAGAAAAGTGCGCGAACAGATTTCCCGCCGGCGCTTTCATGGAGGGAGGGTGGGAGTGATGGTTGAATTACAACAGTTGACACATATTTTCCCCCAGCAGGCATTTGGGGCTCTACCCAGAATTCCAATGGGCAGCGGGGACTGCGGGAACTGTGGGATAGCTGCCCACAGTGCACTGCTTCCAATGTCGACGCTTGCCCCGTTAGTGTGGACTCACAAAGTCGAATTACTGTCCTTAGTGTGGATACACACGTTCGACTTTGTAAGGTCGGTTCCACAAATTCGAGTTAAGTATAATCGAACTACTCTGGTAGTGTAGACATACCCTTAGAGACTAACAAATTTATTTGGGCATAAGCTTTCATGGGCTAGAAACCACTTCATCAGATGTATGAAATAAAACATACAGGAGCAGGATACCAAGAGAGGAAAAATAACTTTTGAAGTGGTAAGAGAGTGGCCCATTACACACAGTTGACAAGAAGGCGTGAGTAACAATAGTGAGAAATTAGTACTGGGGAAATTAAGTTTAGTTTTTGTAATGACCCAACCACTCCCAGTCTTTATTCAGGCCTAATCTGATCGCATCTAGTTTGCAAATTAATTCCAGTTCTGCAGCGTCACGTTGGAGTCTGTTTTTGAAGTTTGTTTGTTGAAGAATTGCCACTTTGAGGTCTGTTATTGGGTGACCAGAGAGACTGAAGTGTTCTCCTACTGGTTTTTTAATGTTATTATTCCTGATGTCAGATTTGCGTCCATTTATTCTTTTGTGTAGAGACTGTTTGGTATGGCCAATGTACATGGCAGAGGGGCATTGCTGGCACATAATGGCATATATCACATTGGTAGATGTGCAGGTGAATGAGTCCCGGATGGTGTGGCTGATGCGGTTAGGTCCTAGGATGGTGTCCCTTGAATAGATATGTGGACAGAGTTGGCACTGGGGTTTGTAGTAGGGTTTGGTTCCTGGGTTGGTGTTTTTGTTCTGTGGTGTGTAGTTGCTGGTGAGTATTTGCTTCAGGTTGGGGGGCTACCTGTAAGCGATGACTGGTCTGTCTCCCAAGGTCTGTGAGAGTTAGGGATCGTCCTTCAGGATAGGTTATAGATCCTTGATGATGCGCTGGAGAGGTTTTAGTTGGGGACTGTAGGTGACGGCTAGTGGCATTCTGTTACTTTCTTTGTTGGGCCTGTCAACGAGGAGTCCTTGTGGCACCTTAGAGACTAACAGATTTATTTGGGCATAAACTTTAGTGGGCTAGAACCCACTTTTGTCTCGGAGGGCTCATGAGAAGTGTAGCATATAACACATACTCACTTTGCACAGGACTCTACAACTTTATTATTTTTTTCTATAATAGAATGAGAAATACATAGGTCTTTATCAAAATAATAAACCCTACTTATATTTCCCTGTCTCAGTTTCTACACCACAGTATTTCTGGGGCTGGGTGAGGTCTTCTGGGGCTGTCTGGGAACATCATGTTGCCATACATAGCTTGAGTTCTAAAAGAGCTCGCCTTCTCTGACCTTCCCTGTCCATCCCCTTCCCCTAATCTACTCAATCTTCCTGTGCAGCTCTTTCTGTCTTCCCCTTGTGAGTCCTTTTATAACTCCTATTAAAATCTCCTTCTCTATGTCCTGCTAGGGAAATTTACACTCCCCAAGCCCAAGACCCTGTTGAGGGAAGATGGAGAGACGTTTCCCATCTTGGGCACCCTTAGTATAACTAGTGTGTGGTCAGAGTATAGTTGTTTATGTTGATGATGCTCCATTGTCCTGGTCTGGGAAAGATGTAATGTAACCCTTCTAGGTCATGGTGGATATACAGACAGAGAGGCATTTATGTTTCAGTTTTCATAGTAACACCTTCATAATATCAACCAACATCTGTACAGGCAAATTCTTCAAATTATCACAAAGCTAAAACTGTTTTATAATTTTAAGTGACTTGTGGCAATTGCTGGATTGGCAGCCATGTAAATAAAACCAACATAAAGTGCCCATTTCTGCCCTGGCGAACACAAGTGCTACTTCCATCAATACTCAATGGGTGGTAGGATATGCATCTGAGAGTGGCACTGGGTCCCAAAGGCACAGCATTGGCAATGATATTACAGTTGCTATCCTTATCACTTCATCTAAAGGTGAAAGAGTAGTTCACACTGCCTAAACCAATTCTGTGACTCTGTTTTTTGTGATGTGAACAATTGTTGAACAAAAAGCATTAATGCAATGGGGCCACCAACACATTTCACCTAGGGCATGAAATAGCCATCCTATGACAATGACCTTCTGTCATTAGCAACCTGAACCAATTGACAGCTGAACAGCTCTGAATCCCAATTCCCAGTCTTCTGAGCCATCTGATCCCCAGATTTTGTTCATTTTAGGAGTTTCTGTTTCAAAGGTTATTTTTCTGATTAAAGGCAAACATTGAGCCTACTTGCAAATTTGGGACATGTACATCCCTCTATGACAGGTGAGGCCAAGAATTTAAAAATGCAGTTTAACAGAGCTGAAAAGGTAGATCCAGCAAACTTTTCTACAGTAGGTTTCAATCCCAAAGCCCTGTTGCTTTTATCAAACCATTACCTTTCCAATATCATTGCATTGCTCTTAAAAAGAGACAAAGTCTGGGATTTTCATTTCTTTCATATATGAATCTTTTAAAGGAGAGCAGAGACATTTTTTTTCCTCCAGCAGCCTTTGAAATGCTTAATCACTAATATTACTTCCTTTCATTTACGCATAAAGAATGAGTTTCTGCTGATGTCAGTGATCACTGCATTTGAAAAGTAGTTTAAGGAGTAATGCTGTGCTATGCCTTGTCAACAGCCACTGCTCTAGTAGCTGTCAGCTCCTGCAGGCCCCCAGGTATTATTAAAGAAAATATGTGGAATAGCAGCACTAACCCTGCTGTGTGCACTCCCTCTCTATTTTATTATATGGATTTACATTACTGCAGAACATGGCAGTACTGTTATAAATAAACCAACAATGCGTGTGACTCATGCTGGAGGACAGGAAGCATCTGCATCAAACTCCAAAAGTCACCTTCTTGTTATATTATGTTACCATTCCAGTTCTCATTTTAGTTTGAGAAGGGTTTTTTATACAGATTTTTGTTGTTTTAGTTTCCCGGGTTTTTTTTACTTTTCTTTTCTTTTTGGCATGTGTGGCTCTCTTTGTATCTGCATTAATCAAAGATACTGCAGGTGGAATGGTAATGATTCCTAACATGGCCCTGCCCTTCAGAGTCTTTTCTAGTGACTCCCATTGCAGCCTTGTTTATCATGCTGGGACTCCTCTCACAAGGAATACTAATGATTTTCAGTATCAACCTAAGGGAGGCATTTGAATAGAAGGGGCCAATAATATACTGGTCACCTCTCTAAGGGACTTGAGCTGCAACAGATTAAGAGCCAGAAACCCAGGTTTATTCCCAGATCTAGATGTTCCTACCACAATTTACTCCTGGGCTGGGTTTTGGTGTAATGATAAGTCACCACCTGGGCATTCCCATGCCTGAAGATGCCACTGGTCCATCTACTTCAGTAGGCTGTCTCCAACTGTGACCACTACTACCAACTCTAGAGATAAGTATAAGAAAGTCTGAAGCGGGTAATACTGGAATAACCTACCCACAGAGGAAATTTCTTTCCAACTCCCATCCTTGATTTTGGCTTATGCCCTGAATGATGTTCGTTTATATCCCTGTCAAACTGCTGGTGTAGTTTTTTATCCTGTGTAATAAAACTGGTTGTTCTCATTATCCATATAAGCGTTCAATTCTTTTCTGAATCTCGCAAAGCTCTTGACCACAGTGATATTGTCATCATCATTACACAGTTACCCCCTTATGCATTCCAGTACTGTTCAGTCTGAAGAAGTGATTCATTGTTGTTAGTTTTGTGATTTACTTTCTTTTTGGCAGAGCTGTTTAAAGCAGTTTGACTCCACCTTAATCTCATTAACCAGAGTCAATTCTTTGGAAAGAGTTGCATCCAAAAGCTGAGTATTGGTGCTTTGGTTGAAATTCCTGAAAGAGGGCTTTGTCTGTATGCTGTTTAACCGCCTCTGTTCAAGTTCTAGAGTATATAATGGAAATAAAACCAGTTACACTAAGCAAATACCTAATGTCCATGTCATTGATTTCTCCTCCAACAGGAAAGCAATCATCAAGGCCCTGAAATCTGCTACCACTCAGAAGAGGAGCAGTACCTTATGGTTATGAGTGCTATAGGATAACCGTAAATTGCAAAAATTTATTTCTTTTATCAGTTTCAAATGTTCTACTTTTCAGTTTAATTGAATGTTCCCTTGAAACAATGAACTAAGCTTGGTGGTCCCACAGTTCCATTCCGTTTACTTCAAGGTATCTTCATGTTCTCTGTGTGTATATATATATATCTTCCTACTGTATTTTCCACTACATGCCTCCGATTAAGTGGGCTGTAGCCCGCAAAAGCTTATGCTCAAATGAATTTGTTAGTCTCTAAGGTGCCACAAGTACTCCTGTTCTTTTTGCGGATATAGACTAACACGGCTGCTACTCAGAAACCTGTCATCATACCTAGTAGCTCCAGAGAACTTAACTTGTTGCCTGTTAAACAAGATCTTAATCTTCAACAGACTATACAAATGTGATCAAAACAGGCCTAATTCTGCCACCCTTACTCACAACAAAAAGCACCTTACACCACTTATAGCCCCACTGAAATCAGTCAGACTATGGCCTTGTCTACACTACAGAGTTTTGTCGATGCAAATTAAGCTGGCAACCAAAAACAGGTATAATTACATCGCTTGTGTATGTTCACACAATGCTTCTTCTGTCGGCAGAGTGCATCCACAGTTAGTGCTCTAGCATCAACAGTGAGAGCAGTGCACTGTGAGTAGCTATCAGAAGCTACAAGTAGTGGGAAGGTGGAGTGGATCACAGTGTATCATGGGTTTGGGGTCAACTTCCCATGATGCATTTCTTTCTGTCCCAGCATTCCATGGGCTTCCGACTGCCTTTTGTGGCATTTTTCAATGTCCCCTGTTTACTGTGCACCTGCCATCTCTGTCTGCTCCCTACTGTTGTGGTCACTGTTATGAACACATTGCGGATAGTCATGCGGTATATCACAATCTCCGAATCTGAACAGGAATCAGAGTTGACTGCCCTGCTGAGTGCCATGGAAAAAAATAATACCAGATTACTTTTGGCATTCACAGAGTAGCTGAACACAGTGGACTATCACGTTGGGGCTTGGGAAACAAGCACTGAGTGATGAGATCACATCATTATACAGGTCTGGGATGACAAGCAGCGGCGGCAGAACTTTTGGATGCAGAAAGCCACCTTCCAGGAACTGTGTGCAGAGCACACCCCAGCACTGCATCACAAGGACACCAAAACAAGAGCTGCCCTCTTAGCAGAGAAGCATGTGGCAGTCGCTGTGTGGAAGCTGACAACGCCAGACTGCTACTGGTCAGTCGCGCATCAGTTTCGAGTTGGAAAGTTGACTGTTGAGGCTGTGGTAACGCAAGTGTGCAGGACCATTAATCACATCCTGCTATGAAGAACTGTGACTCTTGGCAATGTGTGTGACATATTGGAGGGCTTTGCAGCAATGGGATTGGGGCGACAGATGGCACGCATATTCCAGTTTTGACCCCGGACCATCTCACAAAGGAGTACATCAATAGAAAAGAGTACTTCTCTATAGTATTGCAGGTGCTTGTGGATCATCATGGGTGTTTCACTGACATCAATGCAGGGTGGTCCAGAAATGTGCATGATGCGCGTAGCTTCAGGAATACTGCCTGTACAGAAAGCTGCAAGCAGGGACTTTCTTTCCAGACCAAAATATTCCAGTGGGGGATGCTGAAATGCCCATAGTGATCCTGGGAGAACCAGTGTACCCATTACTCCCATGGCTCATGAAGCCTTACGTGGGAAACCTTGACAGCAGCAAGGAGTGCTTCAACAATAGGCTGAGCAGTTGCAGAAGGATCCTAGAACATGCCTGTGGCAGATTAAAGCCACACTGGCACTGCCTTTATGTCAGGTTAGACCTATATGAGGAAAATATTCCTGTAGTCATAGCAGCCTATTGCATGCTCCATAATATTTGTGAGGCTAAGGGTGAACATTTTCCCCTGGGATGAAGCATGGAGGTGGATTGTCTGGCTGCTGAATTTGAGCAGCCAGATACCAAGGCTATTAAAATGGCGGAATGTGTGTATGTGGGGGGAGGGTATTCAAATCAGGGAGGCTTTGAGGTAACACTTTGACCATGAGCATCAGTAATGTGTCTTTCTATACAACACTTTGCCATGCTTTGTTAATTTGCCACCTTGCATGAAAATTTAGATGATTCCTGACCGGGATTTAAAGTCAGCAAATGATCAAACTGCCACTATGTATTACTATCAACAGCAACCACCAGGTGTAGGAGATGAATAAATATTGGTTATCTTCAGACAGTTTGTTCTTATTAAATACCAATTAACAATGGAACAGGCTTGGTGGGGAGGAAGATAAGAGTGCAGGGCAGTGTAGGCTCTCATACCTGTGTAAGTCCAGTTATCATTTTGGAAGCTGTCTGAAGCGAATGAGTGAACGGGGTACCGAGACGTTCCAGGAAATTGCAAGGAATGTGTGGGAGGATTTTGGGGAGGGTATGGAAAGCAGTTTTGTATGAGCTGTAGGGAGGACGAGTATGCATGTGTTCTGCCTGGAGTGTGATTAGCAACTTCAACTTCTCTGTTTGCTTCTCCATCATTTGTCATCCACTCCTGGCCCTTTACAGTGGCTTCTCACTCTCATTTCTGCCCCGTCTTTCTATTTTAAATTTTCCCTTTAGGATCTCTTTCTACTCCCTGTATTTTCTTTTTTCAGCTTCTGAGGATTGGAGCACCTCTCTGAGCATGTCCTCCTTGCTCCACCTTAGTCGCTTCCTTATCTGGTAGACACACTACACTGGTGTGTAGAGGGCTCCCCATAAGGCCACATCTGCAGAAACACAAGAAACAATACACAGAAGCATGACTGTTAGTTCACACACAGAATTGAATAATTATTGTAAACTACATCTGTTTTAACATACAAATCATTTTCTCAATGTCCCTTGGCAAGCATACATCTCAGCAAACACCTTAAACGTGATGAGTTTGGCACCAGGGGAAGGTGGTTAGGTGGTCAAAATGGGGCAAAAGGCCTATGTGTTTTTTTTAAGAGGATCACTGCAGGTGACTAGGGACAACATTGTAAATTCGGCCACCATTTTCCACAGGCGGGAGTCATTGAAGCTGATATCTCACTCCTGAGGGTAAGCAAGGATGCAAAGGTGCATCTCCTGAATGTGTGAGGCTTCAGACCCGGTCCCTATGCTGCTTGCCTGTGTGCCTCTTTGGTCCCTGCACAAGTGATTGCCAAGTGGCATGGGAAAGTTTCCTACAATGACTAAAGGAACAAAGCTGCTCTGTCAAGGAACCTTCAGCAAAGGATTGACCAGTACCTCCAGGAAAGTTTCCTAGAGATTTCTCTGGAGGATTCCTGTGAAATCTTGGTGTGCATTAACACACTGTTCTGCTGCACTGCTTAGCTTCACAGGGGAATGTGGAGCACATGTAAACACAGTTAGTCTTGTACATTTCTAACCTTTCACCCACTTTTAGAATATACAGAGAAAAAGACAGCTCTACCTCATATAACTGAGCAGCGTCAACTCAACAAGATCACTTACCAGGGCTCTCCTCTCTTGCATCATGCATGCCAGCTGGGACTGGCTAGACCATTCCGGAGTGGAAAAGAGCTCCTGACTCACCGCGCCACCAAACTACCCTGCCGTGTGCTCCATATTGTTCTCCAACTTCACCTCTTCATCCATGACTTTGTCCTCAGTGTTGAGTTCACTGTCTGCCACCTCCAGCTCCGCCACAGTATCCACAGGGCTCTTGGCAGTGAAGGTGGGGTCACAGCCAAGGATGGCATCCAGCTCCTTATAGAAGCGGCAGGTTTTTGGCGCAGCACCAGAGTGACGGTTGCCTCCCTTGCCTTCTCTTATGCCTGCCTCAGCTCCTTTCTCTTCGCACAGCACTATTGCATGTCCTGTTTTTAGTCCTTATCCAACAAGCCATGAGAAATCTGGTTGTAGGGTATCAAATTTCCTACAGCTGGAGCAGAGCTGGGGACTGCACAGCCTCTTTTCCCCACAGAGCCAGCAGATCCAAAAACTCAGGTGTGCTCCAAGCAGGAGACCATTTGCTGTGTGGATCACCATGGTCACCTGGGAAGATGATATGTGCAGTGTCCAAGCCAAGGAAACAGGAAGTGGAATTTCAAAAATTCCCAGGCTTCTAAAGGGGGAGGGGCAGATACTTCTGTACCTGGGTGCAGGGCAGCAGAGTTCAAATTGCTGACCAGAGTGGTCAGGATGGGCATTTTGCAACACCTCCTGGAGGCCATTTACAGTGACATAACCAAGCACTTTGTCTACACTGACACTTTGGCAACATAACTTTGACACAAAAAGCTCTACACCTCTTGATAAGGTGGTTTTATTTTGTCGGCAAAGCAGGAGAGTTTTGTCGGAAGAAGGAGCACTGCAGTGTGTACACCTCCACTGTTTTGTCGAAGAAACCTGACTTTTGTCGACAAAATTGTGTAGTGTAGACTAGTGGTTCTGGGGGGCATGAGCAGGTTTCATGGGATCTGCCAAGTGGGGCCAGCATTAGACTCACTGGTGCCCAGGGAAAAAAGTTGAAGCACCAACCGCACGGGGCTGAAGCCAAAGCCTGAGCAATGTAGCTTTATGGGGGGACCTGTGGCATGGGGCCCCAAACAATTGCCCTGTTTGCTATCCCCTAAGGCCGGCCCTGGCTTTTATGTGCAGAAAACCAGTCATTGTGGCTCAGCTGGGCCATGGAGTTTTTATAGCATGTTGGGGGGGGGCTCAGAAAGAAAAAGGTTGAGAACCACTGGTGTAGACAAGGCCTGTGTGGAGTGAGGTATTACTTGTACTCTATGTACATCCTGAAGGTCATAACGAAAGAGTATTTGATATCTTATATGCATGGATACATCAAGGGCAAGTCATGCCTGACTAACCTAATTGACTTCTATGAGGAGATAACTGGCTTCGTGGGTGAGGGGAAAGCAGTGGATGTGTTATTCCTTGACTTTAGCAAAGCTTTTGATATGGCTCCCACAGTATTCTTGCCGGCAAGTTAAAGAAGTATGGGCTGGATGAATGGACTGTAAGGTGGATAGCAAGCTGGCTAGATCGTCGGGCTCAACGGGCAGTGATCAATGGCTCCATGTCTAGTTGGTAGCCGGTTTCAAGCGGAATGCCCCAAGGGTCGGTCCTGAGGCCGGTTTTGTTCAATATTTTCATTAATGATCTGGGGGATGGTGTGGACTGCACTCTCAGCAAGTTTGCAGATGACAGTAAACTGGGAGGAGTGGTAGATACGCTGGAGGGTAGGGATAGGATACAAAGGGACCTAGACAAATAAGAGGATTGAGCCAAAAGAAACCTGATTAGGTTCAACAAGGACAAGTGCAGAGTCCTGCACTTAGGACGGAAGAATCCCATTCACTGTTACAGACTAGGGACCGAATGGCTAGGAAGCAGTTCTGCAGAAAAGGACCTAGGGGTTACAGTGGATGAGAAGCTGGATATGAGTCGACAGTGTGCCCTTGTTGCCAAGAAGGCTAACAGCATTTTGGGCTGTATAAGTAGGGGCATTGTCAGCAGATCAAGAGATGTGATCATTCCCCTCTATTTGACATTGGTGAGGTCTCATCTGGAGTACTGTGTCCAGTTTTGGGACCTACACTACAAGAAGGATGTGGAAAAATTGGAAAGAGTCCAGCGGAGAGCAACAAAAATGGTTAGGGGGCTGGAGCACATGACTTATGAGGAGAGGCTGAGGGAACTGGGATTGTTTAGTCTGCAGAAGAGAAGAATGAGGGGGGATTTGATAGCTGCTTTCAACTGCCTGGAAGGGGGTTCCAAAGAGGATGGATCTAGACTGTTCTCAGTGGTGGCAGATGACAAAACAAGGAGTAATGGTCTTAAGTTGCAGTGGGGGAGGTTTAGGTTGGATATTAAGAAAAAACTTTTTCACTAGGAGGGTGGGGAAGCACTGGAATGGGTTACCTAGGGAGGTGGTGGAATCTCCTTCCTTAGAGGTTTTTAAGGTCAGGCTTGACAAAGCCCTGACTGGGATGATTTAGTTGGGAATTGGTCCTGCTTTGAGCAGGGGGTTGGACTAGATGACCTCCTGAAGTCCCTTCCAACACTGATATTCTATGATTCTATGCAGGGGCGGCTCTAGACATTTCGCCACCCCAAGCAGGGCGGCATGCCGTGGGAGGCGCTCTGCCGGTCGCCGGTCCTGCGGCTCCGGTGGACCTCCCGCAGGTGTGCCTGCGGAGGGTCCGATGGTCCCGCAGCTCCACCGAAGCCACACGGGACCAGCAGACCCTCCGCAGGCACGCCTGCGGGAGGTCCACCAGAGCCACCTGCCGCCCTCCCGGAGACCAGCAGAGCGGCCCCCACGGCATGCCGCCCCAAGCACACGCTTGGCGTGCTGGGGTCTGGAGCTGCCCCTGATTCTATGATATGTACAAAAGGCTAAAATGAATGCAAATCTTTTGGGATTTTGAAGATGTAAGTGCTGAAAATGTTTTGTATATTAAAATGTGTTTTTCTCATTGATTACAAAGTGTTCTACAAGTTAACTGTCTGTGACTTTGATCCTCAGAGCCTAGGGCCATGCAGAGTATAAGCATAATCATCGTTAAATCTGATTGGACAAATTTTATTCTGAGCACTTGATATAGTCATTAGTGTATAAATTAGCTGTGTGACAACACAAACATGCAAATCAGAAAGTTGAAGTATGTCACGTACTATACGTTTAAAAGTCTGTGGGGGGGAAGCAAAACAGATTCCTTAGAAGACAGAGCATTTCCCCCAATAGCTAGTTTTACCCCTATTAAATATATATATTTCTGACATTAAACTACAAATAATTTTTGTGAAACTGAGAAATGTCTACTCAATATTACTGAGATATTTTTTTTACATTAGCTGACTCTCAGGCCTCTCCCATCCAATTTTTTATATTTTTAATTAAAGATTTTACAAGTTTATACATTAGTAAAGTTGGCAAGTATATAAAATGAGAAAAAAATAAAATTAAAATCTCAAATGTTACAAATTCTTATGTTATTATTTAGTTGATTTTGTTAGCAAAACAAAGCAAAATATGATTTTTTCTCAGTGGGAAAACCTGCCATTCAAAGATTGGTACAAGCATCAACTTTTGAATAATTCCTAATATTAAAATGGGGATTGCAAATTTGACATTATGGCACCAGCAATATTAGAGAGGCTTGAATATTCCTACCTAGTGCCAGTAAAGTATTGTGCTCTATCTACTGACCTTTACACTGTCATTAAAATACTGTAAATCTGTTTCTGCTCCAGTTCTCCCTAAATTGCACCATCCTTTGAATCATATATCCCTATGACTGCCTAGCTCTTGTGATATATTCTAACAATACTTCATCAGGATGGGGTCACTTTGATGATGTGTTACTCAAAAAGGAATCAGTTCCAGCAATTTAATTAAGCCACATGCACTACGAGCATGCTTTTCCTCCTGAACTTTGCCTTTCAGGCAAGTGACCTTTGATAGAGGATCATCAGCTCTTCTTTTCTCAATACCTGGCCTCAAGCAATCCTAATGTAGTCCTACATCCTCAAGGCAATGTGTCACCAATATTAGACCACTGTTTTCCACAATGCTTTCTATTCCCGGAGAACGTTTTCCTTACTCTATCGAGCAGTCCTCACTACAACTGTGATTCTGTAACTGCTTAAAGGTGGAGTCATTTCACGTAACAGTGGGAGCCACGATCAGCCGAACCTGCGGATGCGGCAGATAAACAAACCAGCCCGGAACCCTGGCAGACCATGTGCCAAAGGTTGCCAATCCCTGGATGACAAAGAAAGGAGGGAGAGAAGAGGGAAGAAGAGAAAGGCCATGCCACAAACTGAAATGCATTAGTGCTACAAAAAATAATGTAAAACATAATGTAAAACACTAATAAAGTTTGCTACTTAAAACCATTCTGTATTTTGCAAAGTTTATAACATGGCCTATTTGGATCATATTTTAATTCTTTATCCTGGATGTTTTATGTCTAACACAATCTTACAAAGGCTTTGCCCTAATTACTTAAAATAGTTCTCCCATACTAATGTAAGGATTTCAATTTTACACCTACTGGATTATAAAGCCACAACAGCAGGCTGTGTGTGTGTGATTACTTTCTCAACTTGGATTTTAAACCAGTTTAAAACAGGCTTATTAAGTTTTCTAAATTTTGATTTACTTATTTAGTTAGTTTTAACTCCTTATAGTAATTTAAATGACCACATCTCTGGCTATGCTATTTTATATACTTAATTTAAACTGGAGGTCCCCAAACTGTGGGCCGCGCCCCCCCTAGTGGGGCACAGAGGAACATTCAGGGGGTGCAGTTGGGGCCTCGGCCAGCCCCCACACGGGGCAGGGAGGGAATGTCCGGGGCCCTGCGTGCTGGACCGGTGCCCAGAGCTCTGCGCCCAGTGCCCCATCCCCCAGCTGAGGCTCTGCTCCCAGCCCCACACCGACTCTCAGCTGTGGCCCCAGCCTTGGCCCCCTTACACCTGTCCATGCCCTCCATCCCAGAGCCACAGCCCAGCTCCCGGCCCTGGCTCCAGGTTGGGGGATGCAGACAGGGGAAAGAGGTAAAAAGTTTGGGGACCACTGATTTAGACAGCGTAATGCTTAATTCAGTTGCTAAATATACAGTCAAAAAAGGAAACTATAATAATAATAATAATAATAATAATAATAATAATACCTAGCTCTTATATAGTGCTTTTCATCAGTAGATCTTGAGGTATATTAAAAAGGAGGTATCAAACACACCCATTTTATAGATAGAAACTGAGGCACAGAGCAGTGTAGTGAGTTGCCCAAGGTCACCTAGCAGGTCAATTTATTTATTTAGCATGTGCATAGACATCTAGCCAAGTGATGGCCTCTTCAGTGGCATGATGCAGTTCTTCTAGGCCACAACTGAACCCAGTCAGCAGGCATTCATTGACAATGTGTGCCATCGTCTGTGTTGCGCCACAGACAAAGGGCTGTCACAAAGGCCCCAGTGATACTGGTTGGCTGCACAGAGACCTTGCCCAGTCTGGAATCTGTTCAACAGGGACCATTGGCGAAGGGGCAGGTCAAAACCAGGTGAGCAAATTGTGGGATCGGTGATGAGGGGATGGTTGGTGATTACAACAGATATCTATTCCTCTTGCCAGAGTATTTGCGCCCTAACATCCTGGCGTGGCGGATGAGACCATAATGGGTGACGTGATGGCAAATGTGCAGCTGGTGGTTTAAAAAGGTCATTGTGCAGTGGCAGGCTTGAGTTGGCATGTACTTTCTCCAGTAACTTGCCAGTGGCAACCTCTCGTCTGATATGAGGAGGAGCAATATTGCTTAGAACTGGAAGCCATGGGAGTGAAGTCAGAAGCAGGGTGCCAAAGATGATATCCATGGCACCATGTAACTGAGTATCCACCAGTTTGGTGTGTGATGATCAAACTGGTGCGCAGGACTCTGCCACCAAATATGATGTGGCAAGAGCTGACGTCTGTAAAGTTGGAGCATGGGCACCCCATGACAAACCTGCCAGTTTGCTAAGAAGATTGTTGTGCATCTTAACTTTAGCCGCTGTCTTCTTCAGGTGGGCATGGTAACTCAGTGTGAGGTCTAAGGTCACATCTAGATAGACTGGTTCTACTTCATACTTCACCTTCTGACCATTCAGATAAACATTCAGCTCTTGGGTTGCGCTGGTATGATGAAGATGGAACAAACTGGAGACTGGTTTTATTACACTTGGCTGGAGGCACCAAGTCTTACAGTAGTCAGCTAACTTTGTCATGTCCCAGTTTAAGGTGGCATCAAGCTCGTGAAATGTGGAGACAACAGAGCAATGGGTTACCCCAGGGCTCTGTGTTTTCTCCAACCCTGTTCAACCTTTACATCAATGACCTGCCAACAAAGGAGTCACGAAAGTTCATTTACGCAGATGACATCCGTTGTGGTACCCAGGGCCGGACATTTCACAGGCTTGATGCCACCTTAAACTGGGACATGATAAAGCAGGTCAGTGACATAGTTAGACAAACCTCTGTCACTTCAGCTTGGGGCATGGCCATTATAGTCAAACAATCTGTAGTGGCTCTACTCAAGTAACAACCTCTTGTGGTATCTTGCTGCAGCCTCAAGTCCCTTTTGTCAGGGCAGTCATAAGATTGGAGGGGACTAACCCCACAATATTTCTGTAGTTTAATCTCACAGTTCACTCACTGCTTGGGTGCTCCTCAGTTGTCTCCCTCATTCAGGAATGCAGTGCTTCTTCCCCAGTGGCTGTCTGGCACCTAATCATGCTCCCCTCGTGTAGGGAGGCTGCCTCTGAGAACCTTTAGGACCAGAATGTGGGATTATGAGGGTTCTGGGTTGCTGATGCTTCCACAGCACCAATAGAAGGTTAGGCTGCATTTCTCCTGGAGGACCCTGTGGATCTAGGCTCTACAGGAAGTACTACCCAGCAGGGGCTGAGTGGCAGCCCCTCAGTCCACTAATTGGTTGATGCTAGTATTTAAACCAGGAAGTTATCATGGTGAGGTGTCTGAGCAACAAAGCAGACTGTCAGCCTGCTTCTGCTCCATACCCTGCTTGCTGTAAACCCTAGACTCCAGCTTCTGACCCTGGTTTAACCTCAACTTTGCTATTTAGTTGTTATCTATAACCTGGCATCTGATCCCGACTTCCTGATATCCTGATCCAGCTTGACCCCAATTCTGCTATTCGCCTGCCACCTGCAACGTGGTGCCTGATCCTGACTTCCTGACATTCGGATCCAGCTCAATCCTGACCCCACTACTCATCTCCTGACCACAACTTAACATCTGACTGGTGCATGCAGGTTACCCATGGTCCGGTCCTGATACTGCCTCTCCACCAGTCAGCCCTGAATTGAGCCAGTTTCTCTCCTTTTCTTCCCCCATCAGGCCTGACACTAGCTGTAGCTATAGCAGTGCAAGATGACCTGGGTCCATAGGCTCTCTTTAACCCTTTCTGTGTTGGTGTGCTGAACTACTAAACTGCACTACTAAAGTTAGACATTTTAAAAATCATCAGGTCTGAATAACTTGCATTCAAGAGTTTTAAAAGAGTTGCTGAGGAGTGCTCTGGACTGTTAATGTTGATTTTCAATAAATCTTGGAACACTGGGGAAGCTCCAGAAGACTGGAAGAATGCTAATGTTGTGCCAATATTTCAAAAGGGTAAATGGGGTGACACAGATAATTATAGGACTGTCAGTTGGATATTGATAATGTAGCAGATGACTCAATCAATGAAGAATTAAAGGAGGTAATATGATTAATGCCAATCAACATGGGTTTATAGAAAACAGATCCTGTCAAACTAACTTGGTGTCTTTTCTTGTGACATTACAACAGACCCTAGTCACAGATCTATTTTTGTTTATCCTTCCATTTAGTTTGAACTGAATTAGCTCATGATCGCTTGAACCAAGGTTGTCCCCTACAACTATTTCTTCTATGAGGTCTTCACTACTCACCAAAACCAAATCTAAAATGGCATCCCCTCTTGTTGGTTCAGCAACTACTTGGTGAAGGAATACATCAGCTATCACTTGTCCTCCAGTCTATATCTGGGAAGTTAAAGTCTCCCATGATCACACAATTCCCATTAGTATTTACTTCATTAAAAACATTAAAGAGGTCTCTATTCATATCCAAATCAGATCCCGGCGGTCTGTAGCACAGCCCAAGCACTATCTCAGGGGAGGCTGTAGTAGCTTTCTTTCCCAATGTGATTTTTGCCCAGACAGACTCTGTCTTATCCATTCCATCACTTCTTATTTCTTTACAGTCTACCTCATCATTGATATACAATGCCACTCCACACCTTTACCTTTATTTCTATCTTTCCTAAACAGCACGTAGCCTTCAATACCTGTACTCCAGTCATGATTACTATTCCACCATGTTTCTGTTATCCCTATAATATCTGGTTTCACTTCCTGCAACAGTAACTCTAGTTCAGGGGTCAGCAACCTTTCAGAAGTGGTGTGCCAAGTCTTCATTTATTCACTCTAATTTAAGGTTTCGCATGCCAGTAATACATTTTAACATTTTTAGAAGGTCTCTTTCTCTAAGTCTATAATATATAACTAAACTATTGTTGTATGTAAAGTAAATAAGGTTTTTAAAATGTTTTAAAAGCTTCTTTTAACATTAAATTAAAATGTAGAGCCCCCCTGACTGGTGGCCAGGACCCGGGCAGTGTGAGTGCCGCTGAAAATCAGCTCGCGTGCCGCCTTCGGCATGCATGCCATATGTTGCCTACCCCTGCTCTAGTTCCTCCATTTTGTTACCTAGGCTCCTCACATTCGTGTACAAACATCTTAATTTTTGCTGTTTGGCTTCACTCACATTCTTTACCTGATTAGGCACAGACATTCTACCACCAGTATCACCTATTAGACTTGTATCTACACAACCATTCCTCCTTATGTCCATTCTCCTACCCATGGCTGTATCCTTTCTTACTTTGTTTTCTTCCCTCTCAATGTTAAAATCCAGCATGGAGATTACCTGGACATCTCCCAACCATCTCCCTGCAATTCCTAATTTAAAGCTCTCTTAATCAGTTGTGCCAGCCTCCATCCTAGAAGTCTATTTCCCTCCCTACTCAGGTGAAGTCCATCCCGAGAGAACAGTCCTCTGTCCATGAATGCCTCCCAGAGGCCATACATCCCAAAGTCCTCCTTATAGCACCACTGCCTGAGCCATCTCTTGATCATCATAATCTTATCACTCCTTTCTTGCTCTTCTCTAGGAACAGGCAGAATCCAACTGAAAATCACCTGAGCCTCGATTTCCTTGAGTGCCTTCCCCAGCCTGGCATAGTCTCCCTTGATACATTCCAGCGAGAATCTAGCCGTATCATTTGTTCCCACATGAAGGACAATCAGTGGATTCTTTCCTACTCCCGTTAGGATCCTCTTCAGCCTCAGGTTCATATCCCGTATCTTAGCACCCGGCGGACAGCACACCCTTCTGTTCTCTGGATCAGCTCTGGTTACAGGCCTGTCTATTCTTTTCAGTGAGGAGTCCCCAATCATGTAGACCTGCTTTTTCCTGGTGATGGTGCAATTCTCGGTTCTATCCCCTGTTCCCTCTGGCTGCAAGTCCTCTCAATTCCTATTCTCCCTTGCAATCCTCTGCAACCCATCCCGTATCCTCCTGGGGCTCATATTTGGTGTTGTTATGTCCATTGACTCTTCCCCTCTTCCTATAGAACTAGCTGCTCTTCTCTTCTTCCTTCCCCTCTCACCTTCAGTGACCACTTGCTGTGCCTTCCTCATTTTCCAACTTCGCAAACCTGTTTCTGAGTTCTATTTCTCTTTCACTAGCCCGTCTTTTCCTCTGTCTGGTTCTCTTAGTCACATGCTTCAACTGTCCACTTACCTCACCCAGCAGTCTCCCCTCAGAGTTCTTTGGTCCTGCTTCCATCTACCAGTCTGAGTTTTTCCCTTCTGCCTCCTCATGTCTTTGCTCCACCATCTGCTCGAATCCCCTTTCCACATGCATCTCCAATCCTCACATCTTTTCTTCCATCAGCTCTATCAGGCGACACTTCATGCAAATAGAACTCTTTTCAGATACCCCCTCCAGGATCATGTACATACCGCAGCTTCCACATCCAGTCATCATTGTGTCTTCCACTGCTTGGGTCACTACCACTGCTGCCTCTGTATCTGTCATAGCCTTCCCACCTAAGTCCTGTTAGTCCGGGAAACACAAACCAAACCAAAACACTACCACCCACAGCAAAACAAACTGTCAGTGAGCACCACAACACTTCCAGAACACCACACACTCCCTTCACTAGCCTGTGTGTTCCCCTGCTTGGTTCTCCTAGTCTTCCCCCAAACTCCCCTTGCAAACTCCCACTCAAACTCCCCTGTTTACAGCTCTGTTTGCTGGCTCCTGTGCTGCTGCAGCTGTCTGTGCTGCTGCCTGACTGGCTGGCTACCTTTATAGGATGCCTAATCAGAGAAGCCCTGCCCCCTAATCAGGGCTCAGCTTCTCTCCCAGCACACTGCTCCTACCAGCCTCTACAAATGCCTTCTCCTCTAACAGAACTCCCTCTCAAACTCCCATAGGGAAATCTATCCTGGGAAGCAGTGACTCTGAAAAAGATTTGGGGGTCATGGTGGATAATCAGCTGAACATGAGCTCCCAGTACAATGTTGTGGCCAAAAGGACCAATGTAATCCTTAGATGCATGAATAGGGGGGATGTCAAGTAGAAATAGAGAGTATATTTAACCTCTGTATTTGGCATTGACACAACTGCTGCTGGAATATTGTGTCCACTTCTGGTATCCAGTTCAAGAAGGATGTTAATAAATTGACAAGAGTTCAGAAAAGAGCAATGAGAATGTTTAAAGGATTAGAAAATATGTCTTATAGTAATAGACTCAAAAAGCTCTATCTATTTAGCTTAGCAAAGACAAGGGTAAAGGTAATTGCAGTCTACAAGTATCTATACGGGGAACAAATATTTAGTAATGGGCTCTTCAATCTAGCAAAGAAAGGTATTACACCAGGGGTCAGCAACCTCTGGCATGCGGCTCGCCAAGGTAAGCACCTGGCGGGCCGGGACAGTTTGTTTACTTGTCGCGTCAGCAGGTTCGGCCAATCGCGGCTCCCACTGGCCGCGGTTCGCCGTCCCAGGCCAATATGGGCGGTGGGAAGACGCGGCCAGCACACCCCTTGCCCGGGCCACTTCCTGCAGCCCCCATTGGCCTGGGACAGCGAACCGTGGCCAGTAGGAGCTGCCATCGGCCAAACCTGCTGATGCGGCAGATAAACAAACTGGCCTGGCCCACCAGGGTGCTTACCCTGGCAAGCCGCGTGCCAGAGGTTGCTGACCCCTGTATTACACAATCCAATGGCTGGAAGTTGAAACTAGACAGATTCATATTGGAAATAAGGCATACATTTTTAACAGTGCGAGTAATTAATCACTGAAACAATTTACTAAGTGTCACAGGAATTCTCCATTACTGACCATTTTAAAATCAAGGTTGGGTGTTTTTTCTAAAAGATCTGCTCTAAAAATTATTTTGGGGAAGTCTATGTCCTGTGTTATACAGGAGGTCAGACTGAATGATCACAAAGGTCCCTTGAATCCATGAATCTATGAAATCTCCTTCACAAATATCCATGTCATAGTTAACAACTCTACCATCCCTCCAGTGCTCTACAGTAGAAATATAAGTATCATAACCATTTCTCTCTCCTTTTCCCCCCATATATGGACTTGCTAAATCTTACAATTTCAAAATCTGTCCCTTTCTCTACAATACTATTGCAAAATTGATCTTCTTTAGCATTTTTTTTTTACAATTTCCTTCTTTCTGACCTCCCAGACTCTCACATCGCACTGTCAAGTCAACAAGCTGTCTTTAATATTATGTTCCTCACTCCCTACTCCAATAGTGTCTGATAGATCTTTCAGAAACTGCACTCTCTCTTTCTACATCACACTCCGATTTCTCATACTCACCTTCATAGTTCTGCCTTCACTGCCATGCTCTTACTTCTAAACTATGCTCTGCCAATGTGGTGCACTCATTGTCTCCTTCTCCCACTAGTTGGTCTGTACCTTTTTCCATGCAACCATACTAGTTCCATGTAACCATACTTAGCTCCTAGATACTGTGCACCACGAAACCCCATTCTCCTTCAACTCTCCACCCAGTAACCCAGCTTTCCACAACTGCCCTGCATCTTTGCGATCAGTTGAAGCACCACATACCCTAATCCGTTAAATTATTTTTCACAGAAAAGTCTAAAGAGGGGCTAAAAACTCTGCATATACAATTAAACACATCCCATGATCTTTTACTGTTGTAAATGTCATTCTCCCAAATTTTCTGGCCCCTCTCTTTGTTTATTGTCATCCTTCACTGTGTTGTGTCTAAACTAAATTCTAAAATATTTGGGGTAGTCACGTGTTATGTTCGTTGTCCGTAAAGTGACTCGCATACTAATAGCACTGTAAATAAATCAACAAATAATAGTAATGTCCTCTTGTATTGTAAAATTTGAGGACATCCTTGGATCAAGATGTCAACTGAGTCATGTGCCAGAAATTTTGCAAGGCAAAGGAAGAATCTGTTTCCTCCTTTTTTTAAATTGCTTGGGCCTGTTCAGATGAGGGGAAGACCTCATGTTAACAGGCAAGCCAAAGAGCATCAGCAGTAATAGCGAAGATCAGTGTAGCGGCACTTTTGATATTAGTTGCTTATTTAGTATTCAGAATTTGCATCTCTTGGGGATTCTTTTGACAGACACTAAAAAGAGAGATGCTAAAGCAGCACATTAAAATGCTGTTTGTCACTCTAGGCATGTTTTGGTTTGTTGTTCAACTCAGTTCATTTGAATGATACAACTAGAAAATGCAAAAACATTGTTTTGTGGAGCCCAGATTTTGACCTCGTAACATACGGAGTATCATCTGTCAATTTTGTTATTTATTTCTTTGCTTAGAGCTACAGTATAGTTTGTGGCTGGGAGGGAAGGAGAGTATATATCAATATTTTAATTTATTGGAGCTAATTCCTGCTGCCACTGAAGTCAATGGCAAAACCATAATAGGCTCCAATGGAAACATGATCTGGTCATATGTGTTGGTTTAAGAAAAACTGTTTATGTTGAATGCAATAGTGTTGCTAGTCCTCTACAGGAATTCATCTGGAAAAGTAAAGTCTGCAGCAGTAGTCTATCTCTCCTTTGCTGGTGCAATAAACCTTTCATTTACTATACTTAATACAACAACAACAACAACAATAATAATAATAATAATAATAATAAATCTATCCATGGTACTGATATGGCCCCCATCACTCTAGTACAGGGGTCGGCAACCTCTGGCACGTGGCTCGCCAGGGTAAGCACCCTGGTGGGCCGGGACAGTTTGTTTATCTGCCACGTCGGCAGATGTGGCCAATTGCGACTCCCACTGGCTGCGGTTCGCCCTCCCAGGCCAATGCGGGAGGCGGGAAGCCATGGCCAGCACATCCCTCGGCCCACAGCGCTTCCCGCCATCCCCATTGGCCTGGGATGGCGAACTTCAGCCAGTGGGAGCTGAGGTCCGCCGCTCCTGCCAACGCAGCAGATAAACAAACTGGCCCGGCCCTCCAGGGTGCTTACCCTGGTGAGCCACATGCCAGAGGATGCCGACCCCTTCTCTAGTATGTCAGCACCTCACAATCTTTAATGTATTTATCCTCACAAAATCACTCTAAAGTAGGGAAGGGATATTATACCCATTTTACAGCTGAGGAATGAAGGCATAGAGAAAATTAAGAACTATATTTGTAGAGATATTTCAGGCACCTAACTCACATTAATTTAAATGTCATCTGTCCAACGCCACATAGAATGGCTGTAGCAGAGCAGGATTGAACCACTATCTCCTACAGCCCAGCCTACCATGTAAACCTCCGGACTTGGTTCAACATCATAAATATTGTTATCTCAGGTGTAGTTACTGCTACTGACCTTCCCTTTATTTTGTTCATTTCTATTCCCTCTATATGATATTGCAGTCCATCTCCACTTTGCTCCTGACCTTTCTCCCTCTTGCACATAGTTAGTCATGTTGTGTTTTCACTCTCACATGTAGTGATGAGCTCTAATGAAAAATTCAGATCCAAATCTATCTTTAATATACAACTAAGTTAAGAAATGCTTGGATCTGGGGATTCAGGTTGAACCATTAGAAAGACAGGGAGCACTGGAAAACTTTATATCCAGATCCAGGCACAGATTTCAAACACCCACAAATTTCAGGGCCGGTCAGAGGTTTGGTTCAGTCCCAATTCTATTCATTAAGGACCATTTCCTGAAGTTTTTAGTCATAGTGTCTGAGTGCCTCCAGTAGTTTATTAAATGATGTGACTAACGTCTGCCACGTGGTTAATTCTTTCTCTTATCCTATCCCCAAGGGAAAAATTGTGTATGCAGGTTAGTGTTTTGGTTTGAGGGTGGGTTTTCTTTTGTTTTGTTTATGTACATGCTGGGATGTGTTTATATTAGAGAAGGAAAGGTTGAAGAAGTGAGCCTGGCATTTGAAGTGGAAAGTGGTGAAATTTGTGATGGTCCTTTTTCCTGTGGGAGTTCATTCCATAGTGTCAGACCAGCCCCTGAGAGAATTCTCTCTACTCCATAGCCAATCTTTACCTTTGATGTAGAAAGTTCCATTGTCCATGAGGACTGGATTTGTCTACCAAGGTCCTCATCGCAGAGCGTTAGGTGGTCTTGCAGGTATCATGGGTCAAAGCCCTTAAGTGTCTTGAGATAAGGACTGAGACATTAAACTGGATACTCTAGAGGCTAGGTTTTCACTTTCTTCACTGCTGCCCTACTAGTGAACTATACGGCATGTCATTCCAACATTCCTCCCATTCACTTTCTTTGATAAAAAACAAAAACAATTGATTTGCTTAGAAGATAATTTTTGTGGAATTCCACACCATTTTGCTTTCTAATCACACACCTAATTTATTTTTGTAAATTTTCAAGTTATGCAGTGAATATTTCACAAAGCAAAACCAGAAAGTATCTAATTAAAATATCTGTGCACGAAAGAGTTCAATCTTTTAAAGTGTGATTATTATACACACTGCCGTCACTTTGATCAATTTTACATGTGATCCTCATTTTGAGTTAATTGCTAATCTTTGTCTTTTTTTTTAAAGGAAAACAATCTTTTATCCGTTTTTAAAATGTTGAATATTTTACTAGTTCCTTTATTTAATATTTGGAGGGCTACATGTCTGTTGGTTAGGATTTAACTCACAGACCCTACATAGATCCAACTGTACTGCTAACATTCAACACACTACTAAATGATGGGGAAAGACAGAAGGCTATTTCACTCCATCCAAAGCCAGATGTTCTCCTTGATTTGGGTGCAGAGACACCCACATGAAAGAAAATAAAGTAAGTTCCTGTGACGATCACGTGGTGGGCTGGCTCTTGGCCCCATTCTCTGGCTCTTGACCCCATATGTCTCCTTTTCTCAAAATTCTGGCTAATGGGTCAAAGTGTCAAGGATTATGGATAGCTAACTAATTCCCTATGAATTCTATTCCCTGTTGAGAGGACATCAAACAATGACCAGTTTCTCTAAGAAAAATGTTTTGCTGTTCAGGAAGGATTTGAACCATGATCACTTTAGTCTTCACAGGAAAATGCTTTGCAGAAAGCAGTATTTAAGGGCTAGGGAGATCTTCTCCAGACAACCCTCGGGCCTGATTTTTTTGACAAGGGGACTTCAATTGGGTCTTTCTAGAAGTTAGGACAATTTACACCAGTTAAGGGTCTGCCTTTATAAACTTAAAAAGATGAAGAATGGAGGTATACCAGAGTAAAACTGAAGTTACACAATGGCCAATCAGGGCCCTTACATTCAGAATCACAAACATAACCAAAGTTTATGGGAGTTCAGATCCAGGATTTTGATTCATGGCCATCTCCAGTAATGGTGCAAAAGAGAAAATGTTGATTGCTCCTATTTTAGAGGCTTTTTTTGTGCGGAAGGGGTGTTAACAAAAAGGAAAACTTTAAAAAGTTAAAAAGGAAGAATAATAGGAGTGTTCTCATTAAGGTGACTAAGGCACATCACAAATTGTAGCTTCCTTGTTAGAAAGCATTAGCCAAAGACAAGGTTGCTTTCATGCACCATGCAATTTCTTATTAGACTATGCACAAGCTATCTATCTGTAGTTTCATCTAACTAGTCATAGATCACTGCTGACAATAACAGCAGATATTGCTACACTACTCGTTTCTACTGACTGCACTGGTTTTTTAGAGTCTCATTTTAGAGTCTCATCTCAAATTCTGTTAATATGCCTGATGAGCTGCCAGTCTAGAGGTATGGGAAGTTTACCAATTACAAATAGTTAAAGAGTGCAATCAATTTTTAATAGGGAGTTCCTTTTAAAAATCATGATAAAGCCATAATATGACCCAGGGACTTGAGATTCAAAATGTGATCTACTTTAAAAGCATTGTAAACTTATAGGAAATATTCTTCATCTTTCATATAGCTAGTCTTTTAAAATGTATATCAGACATCACTGAGTCTATTAAAAGCCACTGTTTTGTACGTCATACATTAGACTATATCTTGTTATCCTTCTGAAGAGGGCCATATAGTACCGTATGGCTGGCAAAACAGATCAGCATATTTCAGCTTTCTAAGTTCAATTAAAAGGATAACAACACATTCCATATGTTAGAATTCTGAGGTATGCTCCAGTTCAAAAGGAGGATACATCATCCAGAGCCACACTTCTTCCATGTTTGTCTTCATAGACCCACAGACACAGGAACATGGGGTTGACACCGCACACACACAAAATGAATGGAACTATCACTAAACCAATGCTAATCCATAGCATCCACAGCTATGGAATTGTGTGTCTACATGCAATTGTATAGTCTTAGCTAAATCAATGATCCATTTGGAATCTCTGGGATCCATGTATGAGATTTGTGATGCTTCCTGAAGAGCCCTGTGATGCTGGCAATTCAGGTGCCAGCTCATGTCAAGGCCCTGGGTCTCACTGAACATTGACAAATGCATAGCTGGAAACCAGTCTGGTTTATCTGTGGGTTAGTATAGTTAAAATAAATATCAGTGTTCTAAGAATGTGTTTAGAGTTTAGACTTTATGGAATGCTTGTAGAAGGCTTAATGTATTAATCCTACGTATAATAACTGTATTCCATGCTTAAGTGTTTGCTCTATAACTGTAAAAATTTGTTCTGAAAGTATGTAACTCACCAAACAGGAAAAAAAAACTTCACCTAATGCAAAATGCCTATCAAAGATGTTATCTCCTGTTCATCAGGAAGGACTATTGAATCCAAATAGGCCAGTGGTCCCCAACGTGGTGCCTGCGGGTGCCATGGTGCCCACCAGGGCATTTATTTGTGCCCGCCTAGTGCTCAGCAGGGGAGAGAAGCCGCGGCTCAGCACCTGCCAGGGACAGAGAACTCTGGGGCTGCAGGCTGTGGGCACCGGTGTTCTCGGTCCCTGGCAGGTGCTGGGCCACGGCTTAAGCCGGAGAGAAACCACAGCCCCGCGCCTGCCAGGGACAGAGAACTCTGGGGCTGCAGGCGCTGGTGTTCTCGGTGCCCAGCAGGTGCGGGGCCCACCTAGTGCCCAGCAGAGAAGAGAATCTGGGCCCCGCACCTGCTGGGACAGAGTACTCCGGGCTGCGGGCACCAGTGTTCTCTGTCCTCATGGCTTTTCTCCGGCTTCTCTCTGGATATTAAATATGTTTTTTGTATTATTTAATGTACAAATACAAAATAAGCCTTGTTGGCGCCCGCCACGCTCTTCTGAAAACATGAATGTGCTACTGGTCACAAAAAGGGTGGGGACCGCTGAAATAGGCCATTATGGAACAAAAACTTGTTGATTGTTTCCCCTATATGCCCATGAAGAGGTTACCTGCAGAAGCACTAGTCCCACCAGTTTGAGCTCTAAGAAGGTGGGGAAGGGCGGGGGAATAAAAGTCTCTGACAAAAAGGAATTGGAATCTTTTTATGCTGTTTGGACTCTAAGGCGCAAATATTCCTAAACATAAGCATGAGATCCCCAAGACTAACTTGGGTTAGCCCTAATGAATATATAGAGCTCTATCACCACGTGAAACCTAAGATTACAACTCATTTTTGTGTGTGTTTATCTGTTTTAGCCTTGTAAATAACTCTCATTTCTTTTTCTTAGTTAATAAATCCTTAGTTAGTTTCCTATAGGATTGGCTACAAGCATTGTCTTTGGTGTGAGATCTAAGGTGCAAATTGACTTGTGGTAAGTGACTGATCCCTTGGAGTAAGGGTAACCTGAATATTTTGTGATCTTTCATGTAAAGTGACCATCTATCATGGAGTCAAGCTTGCTTGGGCAGCAAAGAGTCTTGCAGCACCTTATAGACTAACAGACATTTTGGAGCATGAGCTTTCGTGGGTGAATACCCACTTCGTCGGATGCACTTTGCTGCTTTTACAGATCCAGACTAACACCGCTACCCCTCTGAAGCTTGCTTGGGTGTCAAGATAGATCGGAATGCCCAAGGGGACTGTTTGTTATTCCTGTATAATGTCTGAGGAGTTTTCACTTAATGGTTGGTTGGTGAAATCTAAGTATAGAACTCAAAAACAGTTTGGAATTTGTGCCCTGCATTTTAGCAGTCTGCGCTGAGATTGGTATTCTCACTCTTGAGCCACTCCAGACAGCATGGCATCCTGGATCTAACAAGCAATGAACAGAGTATGCAGTAGGACACACATAGGAAATTTTCTTTGGTCAGAGAAAGAATTTTGATACCAAAATTAGACATGTTATGAAAAGGAAATATATTTTAAGCTTCCAAAATATGGATTATATACACTATGTCAAAATAAAAATAAAAATCAATAACAATACTGTATTAATATTGTACCCTGCTCATTTGGTGCAATGATTCAAAGGTGTTTTACAAGCTTCTTCCACCACTAAAATGCAACTACCTCTGGGGTGGAATGTGGCATCTGTTTAACAGTGCATATCAACCCTAGATAAAAATTTAAGGCAAGAAGTGCAAAAGAATATAATATCTAATTCAGCCTTGTTTAGTCTGTCTTTTCTTGTGCATTTAGACTGTAAGCCTTCTGGGGTGGAGACCTATTATCTATTATCAATCTCCTAACATAATGTGCATTTAACACACTGTATAAGGATATGACCTTGTTTCCATTGCAGTCAATGAGAAAACTCCTAATAATAACTTAAGTGATGCATAAGTCTCTTAAACCAGGATTTCTCAACCTGTGGGTCAGGAGCCAAAATTGGGTCACCAGACTGTTTCAAAGGGTTCCGTGGTAGCTCCTGTTCCACACGGCTGGCTGCACTTGTCTTCCTGCTCCAGGCATTGCAACCTCTGGGCAGAGAAAAACCTGAGCGGTGCTGTGACCCTGGAGGCTGAAACTCCTGGAGCAGAGAGCCAAGCCCTGCCAGCCCCACAGCACAGGGAGCTGCAGGAGCACCACTGTGGGATGAGTGCTAGGCATTACCCATCCCCCAAGAGGCCAGGAGGACCAGACCAAAATCACCCCAGGGCCTCTTTTCTGTCTCATGATAGGCCAGGGATCGGCAACCTCTGGCACGCGGCTCGCCAGGGTAAGTACCCTGGCAGGCCGAGCCAGTTTGTTTACCTGCCATGTCTGCAGGTTCGGCCGATCGCAACTCCCACTGGCCGCGGTTCACCGTCCCAGGCCAATGGGGGTGGTGGGAAGCCGCAACCAGTATGTCCGTTGGCCCACAGTGCTTCCCGCCAGGCCCACCAGGGTGCTTACCCTGGCACAGGGCCACCCAGAGCGGGGTGCAAGTGGGGCAATTTGCCCCAGGCCCCACAGGGGCCCCATGAGAGTTTTTCAGGGGCCCTGGAGCGGGGTCCTTCACTCACTCCAGGGGACCCGGAAAACTCTCACGGTTCCGGGGCCCCCGGAGCTTCTTCTGTTCTGGGTCGTCGTCGGCAATTTGGCGGCGGGGGATCCTTACGCTCCGAGGCGGAAGGACCCCCCACTGCTGAATTCCACCAAAGCGGGACCTGCCGCCTAAGTGCTGGGTCTTCAGTGGCAATTCGGCGGCGGGGGTCCCCCACCGCGGGTCTTCAGGCACTTCGGCAGCGGGTCCCGGAGCGGAAGGATCCCCCACCGCCGAATTACCACCGAAGCAGGGGCCCCCCATCACCAGAGACCCTCAGGCCCCCTGAATCCTCTGGGCGGCTCTGCCCTGGCAAGCCGCATGCCAGAGGTTGCTGACCCCTGTGATAGGCCATAAACATTTACAAATGGCTCCTGAGCTCCAAAAGGTTGTGACTCACTGTCTTACACCATGCTTAATGACTGGTTTAGGGCTGGCTCAGGTGGCAGATTGCCACTTGCTGACTCAACAATGCAACCCCTCTTCAGCATACTGAGTTTTCCTTGAAGCTTTCCATCTTAGTACAGAGCCAGTTTAATGCTGATTAACTTCTAAAAGCTACTGAGAATAAAGCAAGGTAGGGAAACTTCCATGGCTCTGAGACTTGTGAACCAGTCTCTGGTGCTCTGAATCGAGTTTGGGATCCAAATTCAGGTCTACCAATACATCAGCATTTTATATTCCATCCAGAAACTTGAGTTAAAGTTGGTGCTCTTTGTGGGTCTGATCCAGCACCCAACAAAATAAATAAGAAATTTGCCATGAATTTCCATAGGCACAGGATCAGGCCCAAGGGACACAGTTCTACCACTCTTAACATTACATGTTCCCTACTCCACAGAGAGTTGCATCAGCTTCAGTGGAATTCCTTACAGAGTAAAATGCTATCCAATGTGAATAAAGATGGCAGAATCAGGACATTAGCTCTCAAATTACTTTGATTTTAAAAGTACAATGTAGTGCCTAATGTGTAATGCAGTAAATGGAATTTAGCATTTTGATTTTTTTTTAAAAAAAGGTTTCAGAATCAGCTAGTGTGTATGCTTCGTAATTTTGTAAATAAAAATGTCATTAAGACTTTTAGTATGCAGACAAGAAAGCTAGAATTTAATCTCAGATGGATATGCCATATGATCACATCTCTCAAAATCTATACATCACTGCACATCTGATATTACGTGTGCTTGCAGATTATCTGGTCAAAAATTCATATTTTTAAAATGCCTAAGTATAATTCTTGTAACAGCTCCATTGGTATATCAGGGAATATAATATTTGTTTCCAAAACAAATACAAACAATTTTTACTCAGTGCAACTCTAACAGACCAAAATATTCCTAAACACTCTGGTTGGTAAATAATAGATGGACCAGAATCCCTGTAATGCAGATGCTAACACAGGGGTGTGGTATAGCCCATAACATATTTTTCTTTTTTTTTTTTAATTATCACAATCTAGTTCCCAGTGGACACGGGTCCATACAACAAAGAATGACAAATTTGGTATTAATATGTACTAAGAACGGTCCTGGGGTGAAATCCTATCCCTATTGAGGGCAATGGCAAAACTCCCATTGTTTTCACTGGGGCCAGGATTTCACCTCAGGAGTGTTACAGTTCCATGCACCCTGGAACAATACCAGCACTAGTTTATAATATCTTACTGTGCTGCCTCAGCCATGTGCTGCCTCAGCCATGTTTCCCCATCTCTCCCTGTCAATTTGCTCCAAGAATGGAGAAAAGGGGGCTGGATGGCTACACAGCACCCACATATCCCAGTGTGCTGGGTCCTCAGGTCCAGATAGTCCATGTAGGAGCATAAGAAAGGTTTTTACTCCTCTTTACCGCGCTGCTTGGGTGTGAAGTCCAAAATTTTTGTTCTGATTTATTTTTTAAAGTAATTCAGCGACAATAAAAAATTAACCTTAAGTGTTTCATAGACTCGGGCCTTGTCTTTACCCAGAGCTTCCCCAGTTTAACTAGAATGAGTTTACAATTGGCTTGGTTGAGCTGGTGTGGGACTTTGTGTGCCCACCTTAATAGACTTGGACCCTTGGGTCTGAAGTCATCTGTCCATCTTGGGAGCCTTTGCTCCATGCTGAAAGCCTCTGTGGAACCAAGCTTCCCAGCACAGAGTGGACTCTTCAGAATCTGCCCACTAGCAAGAGCTTCATTTGTTCAGGTGCAGCAGAGCAGCTTAAAAGTACCTAGAAGTATTGCATTGATTTAGCTGGATTCACTGAGGAATTAACTTGGGCTGAACCAATTTAAGACAGGAATGGGTTGCTTTGAGTGAGGTGTCCACATGTGGGGTTAACTGAATTGGTTTAAAAACACACCTTTGGTTGAATTGCTGCAGTTTTGTGTAGAAAGTCCCTAGTAATTAAAATATAGGAGAAATATCATAGGCAAGTCTTGCAGCACTGCCTATTCTGTTAAGGTTGCCTGACACTTCTGTGACACAGGGAGCCCTTGGTGCCAACTGTCAGAGAGCACAGGGGGTGCATACAGTTTTACAGGGAACTCCTGAGTCGGATATATGCATAATAGTGCACTGAAGGGTGGTAAGTAAGTTCTCTACAAAGCCAGTAGCCCACTGGACATTATAATCATTGTTACAGATAACATTTAAGGAGTTATGTTTCTATACTGAAAAATAGGTTCTTAAGGTCTTGGAGTTAAGGGGTGATATACCTTGGACATATTCCTGTCAGGCAGGAGGTACCTGACACTTATCTCCCTGTTTGGCCATTTGTGTATTGTGTATTGTATGCCTACTTGCCTACTGAGCCAGGTACGAATTGAGTGATTACAAAAGCTTACAAAGAGAGAAAATCTACAGGAAGAAACAAACAGCAAAGGGTGTCCTGTTTATGAATAAAGATAAATAATTGATCTGGTATATCCTTGGAGAGCAAAAAGACACACTGAATCCTTCACCTATGGAACAAACTGACATTGTGCTTGTCTCATGAAAGGAGGGTCACAGCCAGCCTGGCTGTAGAGCTCTGCAAAGATTTTGGGTGAGCAATACTCTACCAGACATGAGAGTGCCATGTTAATTAAACATAGGGTCTAGAATGCGCGTTGTGATTTATTTTATATGTAACCATTTGTTTCCAATACTTGTTACTACTTGAATCTCTGTGCTTTGCCTGACAATTAGAATACAGAGGGGACATGAGACAGACATGCAGGGGTAGAAAGGATACTGGGATTAGAGGCTGGCACGTTGGAGAGGGAAACTGGGACTGGGATTATGGGTTGGTGGAGACTGGGGCTGGCTGTGCAAAGAGACTGGTAGCCAGGGATGGAGACAGGAAGCTGGGAAGTGGGAGGGTGGAGGGAGACTGTGATTGGCTGGATATGGAGTCTGGAGCCTGGTCTACACTAGGTGTTTAAACCGGTTTTAGGAGCGTAAAACCGATTTAACGCCACAACCGTCCATACTAGGAGGCACCTTATATCGATTTTAATGGCTCTTTAAACCGGTTTCTGTACTCCTCCCTAACGAGAGGAGTAACGCTAGTATCGGTATTAACATATCGGATTAGGGTTAGTGTGGACGCTGATCGACGGCATTGGCCTCCGGGAGCTATCCCACAGTGCACCAGTGACCGCTCTGGACTGCAATCTGAACTCGGATGCAGTGGTCAGGTAGACAGGAAAAGCCCCGCGAACTTTTGAATATTTCCTGTTTGCCCAGCGTGGAGCTCCGATCAGCACGGGTGGCGATGCAGTCTGAAATCAAAATAAAAAAAGAGCTCCAGCACGGATGATGCGGATGTGATCGCTGTAAGGGCAGGCAAATCTGTTCTATCAGTGCTCCGTTACAGAAGACGAAATTCAAAATCATTTTTTAAATATCTCCAGACAGACGCCATAGCAGGGACTCAGCGCACTGCTGCGTGGCAAGCGTAATGGAAAGCCAAAGAATCAAATGGACGCTCATGGACTGGAGGACTCAAGCTATCCCACAGTTCCTGCAGTCTCTGAAAAGCATTTGCATTCTTGGCTGAGCTCCAAATGCTTCTAGGGTCAAAAACAGTGTCTGCGGTGGGTCAGGGCATAGCTAGGCAATTTACGCACCCCCCCACCCACCCCCAGAAGTGAAAGGGAAAACAATCCTGTCTTGACTCTTTTACATGTCACCGTATCTTTACTGAATGCTGCAGATAGACGCGATGGTGCAGCACTCAACACCAACATTCTTGCTCCCCCCCCGCCATGGGTGACTGATGGTACAATAAGACTGATACCCATTGTCATCATCAGCCTATTGGCACATGGGGCAGTGCAAAAGGCCTGGTAACCATGCGTACTAGCATCGGTCAGGTCGATCAAGGGCGCCTGGCCCTAATTTTTCCTGGTAGATGGTACAATATGGTGATAACCATCATCATCATAGCAACAGGGGGCTGAGCTTCATCAGCCCCCACCCTTCATGTGTAAAGAAAAGATTCAATTGCCCCTGGACTAGCAGCAGGATGCTGGGCTCCTCTCCTCCACACTCCTTAATGTCCTATGTGGACTATCATAGCAACTGGAGGCTGCCTTCCACTCATTTCTCACTAACAAGTATTCCTGCATTCTTTATTATTTCATCACACAAGTGGGGGGACAATGCTATGGTAGCCCAGGAAGGCTGGGGAAGAATGGAATGAACAGGTGGGGTTGTTGCAGGAGCACCCCCTGTGAATAGCATACAGCTCATAATCTATGCAGGATCTGACACAGAGCAGCTGTGCTCTCTGGTTCTCTGATACAGTGGTTCTCTAGTACACTTGCCCATATTCTAGGCAGGACTGATTCTATTTTTAGATACCAAAAAGGAGGGATTGACTCAGGGAGTCATTCCCAATTTTGTCTTTTGCGCCCCTGGCTAAGAGCAGCCAGGGGCACTTATGACAGCAGCAAATGGAACAGTGCAAAAGGACTGGTAGCCATGCCCATCTTATTACCAGTTTATGGTATGGTAGATGGTACAATATGGCTGATAATCATCGCTGCTATCATGCAAAAGCAAAAGCATGCAGCTGTGTGCCACTGCTGAATCGCCTCTGTGAGCGGCATCTAGTACACATACGGTGACAGTCACAAAAGGCGAAACAGGCTCCATGATTGCCATGCTATGGCATCTTCCAGGGCAATCCAGGGAAAAAAAGGCATGAAATGCTTGTCTGCCGTTGCTTTCCCAGCGGAAGGAGTGACTGACAACATTTACCCAGAACCACCCGCGACAATGATTTTTGCCGCATCAGGCACTGGGATCTCAACCCGGAAATTCAAAGGGGGGGGGAGGCTGCGGGAACTATGGGATAGCTACGGAATAGCTACCCACAGTGCAATGCTCCAGAAATCGACGCTAGCCTCGGACCGTGGACACACACCACCGATTTAATATGTTTAGTGTGGCCGCGCACACTCGATTTTATACAATCTGTTTTACAAAACCGGTTTATGTAAATTCGGAATAATCCCGTAGTGTAGACGTACCCTGGAAGTAGGAACTGAGGGTATGTCTACACTACAAGAGTAGTTCGATTTAACTTAGGTCGAATTTGTGGATTCGACCTGATGAATTCGAATTTGTGTATCCACACTAAGGACACTAATTCGACTTTGTGAGTCCACACTAACGGGGCAAGCATCGACATTGGAAGCGGTGCATTCTGCGCAGCTATCCCACAGTTCCCGCAGTCCCCGCTTCCCATTGGAATGCTGGGTAGAGCCCCCAATGCCTTCTGGGGGAAAAATGTGTCGAGGGTGGTTTTGGGTAACTGTCATCATTCAACCGTCACTCCCACCCTCTCTCCTTGAAAGCGCTGTCGGGAACTCTGTTCGCGCACTTTTCTGGTCAGTGACAGTGCGGACGCCACAGCACTGCGAGCATGGAGCCCGCTGCGATCATCGCTGCACTTATGGCCATTGTCAACTCCTCGCACCTTATCGAACACCTCTTCCACAGTCAGCTGCTGAGAAATCAGGCGAGGAGGCTCCGGCAGCGCGGTGAGGACGTGAAGTGTCAGAGTGGCACAGACCTCTCACAAAGCACGGTACGCCATGCCGTGGAGATTATGGTGGCAATGGGTCACGTTCATGCTATGGGACGGCGATTCTGGGCCCGGGAAACAAGCACGGACTGGTGGGACCGCATAGTGCTGCAGGTCTGGAATGAATCACAGTGGCTGCGAAACTTCAGGATGCGTAAGGGCACTTTCCTTGAACTGTGTGACTTGCTGGCCCCTGCCCTGAAGCGCCAGGACACCCGGATGCGAGCAGCCCTGAGTGTGCAGAAGCGAGTGGCCATAGCCCTCTGGAAACTTGCCACGCCAGACAGCTACTGGTCAGTAGCGAACCACTTTGGCGTGGGCAAATCTACCTTGGGGGTTGCTGTGATGCAAGTAGCCCACGCAATCGTTGACCTACTGCTCTCGAAGGTGGTGACCCTCGGAAACGTCCAGGTCGTCATAGATGGCTTCGCCGCGATGGGATTCCCAAACTGCGGTGGGGCTATAGATGGGACTCACATCCCTATCCTGGGACCGGCCCACCAGGCCAGCCAGCATATTAACCGAAAGGGCTACTTTTCAATGGTGCTGCAAGCACTGGTGGACCATAGGGGACGTTTTACCAACATCTACGTCGGGTGGCCGGGCAAGGTTCATGACGTGCGTGTGTTCAGGAACTCTGGTCTGTTTAGATGCCTGCAGGAAGGTAGTTTCTTCCCGGACCACAAAATAACTGTTGGGGATGTGGAGATGCCTACAGTGTCCTCTGGGACCCAGCCTACCCGCTAATGCCCTGGCTCATGAAGCCCTATACAGGCGCCCTGGACAGTGACAAGGAGCTCTTCAACTACCGGCTGAGCAAGTGCAGAATGGTGGTGGAGTGTGCTTTCGGACGTCTCAAGGGGAGATGGAGGAGCTTACTGACTCGCTCGGATCTCAGCAAAACCAATATCCCCATTGTTATTGCAGCTTGCTGTGTGCTCCACAATCTCTGTGAGAGCAAGGGGGAGACCTTTATGGTGGGATGGGAGGTTGAGGCAAATCGCCTGGCTGCTGATTACGCTCAGCCAGACACCCGTGCCATTAGAAGAGCCCAGTGGGAAGCGCTGTGCATCCGGGAGGCTTTGAAAGCTAGGTTCCTCAGAGAGCAGGGTAACCTATGACTGTCCAGTCTCTTTACAGAGAAGCTGAACCTGCCCCTGTTTCAGTTACTATTGACTTTTTTCAGCAGTTACATACCCCGTTCAACAGGTTTCCCCCCTTCCAACAGACGTTTAAAAATAAAGTTATTGGAACATTTTTAATTAACAAAGTTTTCTTTACTAACGAATTCTCGTTCAAGGGTTCCAACAGGGACGCAGACTGTGCTGGGTACGGTGTGCAGTGATGTACAGACCGCTTCTACACTCGAGGACTGACATGCTCCTGCTCCTACAGCGGTCCTTGGGGGGGGAGGATGGTTACCGGAGGCTGTGCAGGAAGGGGTGGGTTTGCAGGAAGGGGTGAGGGGAGTGTGGAAAGGGTGAGTAGGTGTGGGGGGATGATGGCTCTGGCTGGGGCTCAGGGCATCGGAGAGGTTCATGGCTAGGGTGGAAGGGCATGGTAAGGGCAGCCTGTCTTGCCATTTGTGGATGCCAGGCGCTCGGACCCTGGGGCAACATACACCTCCCAGACTGACCTGGGGCAGCAGACACCTCGCAGAGTGACCCGGGTGCCTAGTGACTGCACTCTGTGTGTGACCTGCTGTTGATCCTGCCCCCATGTCTGTACCCTGTTAATGGTGGCTGTCCTATGCAATTAAGAAACCCCTCCCCCCCCCCTTCACACAAACTCTTCTGCAAAGAAACATGACGGAAACAGTAATGAACAGCAAACTGTTTTTAATACTCAACTACACAGTTGGGGGATGAAACTGGGATTTGGGATCGGGTGATCCAGGAAGGCAAGCAATTCTCATACTTTAGGGAATGAGAGCTGTTTGGTACACGAGCGCTCTGCTGGGGTGGAGTGACAGTTTTCACGGCCCCTAGCGCCCCTCCTTCTTGTGATTTTGGGTGAGGGGGGGACAGGACTTTGTGGTGGGGGAGGGCGGTTGCAGATACAGTTCAGGGGGGCTCTCTGCTCCTGCCTGCGGTCCTGCAGAACATCCACAAGGCGCCGGAGCGTGTCCGTTTGCTCCCTCATTAGTCCAAGCAGCGTTTGAGTTGCCTGCTGGTCTTCCTGCCGCCACCTGTCCTCCCGTTCGCTGTGTGAGCGCTGCTGCTGAGAGAGGGTCTCCCTCCATTGGCTCTGCTGGGCCACCTCGGCTCTGGAGCAGGCCATCAGTTCAGCGAACATCTCGTCCCGAGTCTTTTTCTTTCGCCGCCTAATCTGCGCCAGCCTCTGTGAGGGGGATGCCGGGGCAGTTCGGGAAAGAGCCGCAGCTGTGTGATGGGAAAAAGGAAGTGATTTCCTTCCAAAGATACATGTTTGCGAACACAGTCTACTCAGTTTCTGTGAACAAGACCATACAGGGCACCTAATCTCATGTGCTCTCAGGACAAGTTCAAATTTTCGGCATTCGCTTTCATTGCCTGGGGTCTTGCACTGGAGATCGGACAAGCGGGGCAGGACAGCAGAATCCGTGTAGCAGCCAGGCCTGGTAAGCCGTAAACTTTAGGCTGCTTAACAGTTAATGGATAGCAGTGCCCTCCTGCTGCAGGCAATCTGGAAAGCATAAAGTCTGACCCTGTTCCAGCCCCTCGCGGCTGTCCCCGGGAAAGATCCCTGTATGCTTTTCCTCTGCAGCCTACAACACCGTGGCTGTTAAACGACGGTCATTGTTATGCAAAGGAAAAGTCAAGCATTCACAATAGTAACATTAAAGTAATTCCCCTAATTAGATGCAGCAGTCGCCGAGCGAGATCACCCTGAGGCGGGTCTCCAGGAGAAACAGAGAGTGAATGCTGCGTGAATCCCTGCACAGACCAGGGCCCTATCCTGCCATGCTGGTCGAGGCGATGCTCCCATTATACCTCCTGATGGCCTGGCGCGGAAGAGTGTGCTTCCACGGAGCACCCAACAAGGCACCTCTCCCCAGGAACCTCCTGCGGAGGCTTTTCGAGTACCTGTCAGAGAGCTTCGTAGAACTGTCCCAGGAGGATTACTGTTCGATCCCTATATGCATTGACCTTCTTTTTATATAGTTTATATTCCTGTTTTGTTAAAAAATAAATGTTTACATGTTTATAGCACTTACCGACTGATCCTTCCCCTGATTCAGAGTCCGGGTTAACGGCCGGGGAGGGTTGGTAGGGGATCTCTGTGAGGGTGATGAAGAGATCCTGGCTGTCAGGGAAAGCAGTATTGTAAGCGCTGTCGCCTGCCTCGTCCTCCACAAACCCTTCCTCATCTTCCCCATCAGCAAACATCGCCGAGGAACTGCCCGTCGACACTATCCCATCCTCAGAGTCCACGGTCACTGGTGGGGCAGTGGTGGCAGACCCACCGAGAATGGCATGCAGTGCCTCGTAGAAGCGGCATGTCTAGGGCTGGGCTCCGGAGCGTCTGTTTGCTGCTTTGATTTTTTGGTAGCCTTGTCTCAGGTCCTTGATTTTCACGCGGCACTGCGTTGCATCCCAGCTGTATCCTCTGAGTGCCATGGCTTTGGAGACCTTCTCGTAGGTCTTTGCATTCCGTTTTTTGGAGCGCAGCTCCGAAAGCACAGACTCATGGCCCCACACAGCGATCAGATCCAAGACTTCCCGGTCAGTCCATGCTGGGGCCCTCTTTCTACTCTGAGATTGCATGGACTCCTCTGCTGGAGAGCTCTGCATCGCTGCCAGTGCTGCTGAGCTCGCCACGACGTCCACACAGGAAATGAGATTCAAACTGGCCAGACAGGAAAAGGAATTCAAATTTTCCCGGTGCTTTTCCTGTATGGCTGATCAGAACATCTGAGCTCGGACTGCTGTCCAGAGCGTCAACAGAGTGGTGCAGTGTGGGATAGCTCCCGGAGCTAGTAAGTTCGATTTGCATCCACACCTAGCCTAATTCGACATAGCCATGTCGAATTTAGCGCTACTCCCCTCGTCGGGGTGGAGTACCGAATTCGAACTAAAGAGCCCTCTAGGTCGAATTAAATGGCTTCCTGGTGTGGACGGGTGCACGGTTAATTCGAATTAACGCTGCTAAATTTGAATTAAAGTCCTAGTGTGGACCAGGCCTGAGGAGAAAAATGTTGGGGAGGGTGATGGGAACCAATAGGAGGGAGGAGACTGATATTAGCTGAAGAGCCAGAAGAAATTGGGACTGGCTGGGTAAGTAGATGGGGACTGAGAACCAGTAAGGCAGAAGGAAGGAAGTGAGGGTGCTGGGAGACTGATTTGACAAGGAGCTGCATTATGGGGGAAAATAGGTCTGGCTGGGCAAAGAGATTGGGACAAGGAGTCAGACTTGGTACACTGAGGTTAGATGAGGATCCTGGGGAAGAAGATTGAGTCGAGTCTGGGAGCCTGTAGCAATGAAGGAAGGAAGGGTTAATGATGGGACCCCAGAATGGGGGAGAGAGAGAAATATCAGATGAGGTATCAGGAGGGGGGAATTGGGAATGCTTGTTCAAGGAGACAGGGCCTGGGAGTGAGTGGAGGCAGAGTCTGGGACTGGGATGGTGAGTTCAGAACAGTGAAAATAGGACTTGCTGGGTAAAGTGACTAGGACTGGGATTAGAAGCCTGAAGAGTGCTGACTGGGACTGGATAGGTGAAAAAAATGGAACGGAGATATGGATTTAAAAGAAGAAACAGGACAGGCTGGAGAGGAAAGGGCAGAAATGAATAAATTTGGAGGCAATGGGCAGAAAAGTCCATGACAACTACAGCACACTCCCCTCCAGAGCCTGGGATAGACCCCAAGAGACTGCGATTATGTATAGGAAACTTTAAATCTGACATAGCCAAACTTCTGAGTGCTTGACTTTACAACTGTAAGAATGTTTTTATGTGTGTGTGATATAGAATAAGTACAGTTTCTGATTAGCTAAGAATTGAGCACATCTTTTTAACTTTTCTACCCCATCTTTCCAAACTTGACCCCTTGTTTGTCTGTTAGGCTGCAAGTTCTCTGGGACCAGCGACCTTTATTTATTCTATGTTTGTATAGTATGTAGCACAATATAAATGCTAAATAAATACTGTTAGGATTTTGTGGTTCCCAATGTGTCAGATGCTGGGCAGAATCAAGGGACTTTGATTCAATGCGATGTGATTCAATTCAATTTAATTCAATTCAGCAAGGTTTTATTCAATGTGCACAAAGGGAAAGCCCCTGGTACAAAAATCAGGCAGAGTCCCTCCAGCAAAGAGCCCCTCCCATTGCTATTTTATAGCACATGGCACTTACATAACAAGTTACCTAACAAATTACATAACACAAACCTTTAACCAATCATATTTAACCTTTCTATATATGGATTTGTTCACCACATGCCCATAGTTCTCCATTCCATGTGTTGAGCTCACCCCCTTCCCCCTGGCCTTCTCTAGAATGTTCCTAGGGTGGTGAGCCACAGCATGCTTCCCTGTGCATAAGCACCCTGCAAACCACATTTTATCCAAAATGAACACAAGCATACCCTTCAATACTAATACTACTACTACTAATGTCTCATAATCATAAGCCCTTTTTATTTAACAAAAATAAATATAGTTCCTCAATTGTTTTCTATCTACCTCTCTCTTTTCACTCTGATGGCTTTAAGGATTATTCAGAAGTATAGCATTTGATAACTGTGTGCTACCAAAAAATAACACCAAAAAACAAAAAGGACATTTTCTGTGGTAAATTAGCCTGGTGTAACTCTAATGACTTCAGGAAAGTACTCCTAGGATTAATTTGGACCTGATTCTATTCTCACGGACATGTAAAGCAAGAATAATTCCTCTGAAGTCAGTAGAGATATAGCAGTGTAAAACTGACATCAGATCAGAGTCAGGTTCCTTGTCTAATTCACAAGCAGATTCCATGTTGGTGACTGTAATATAAAAACTAAGGGGCCTATTTTGCCACCATTAGTCATTAAATCAATAGAACAACTCACAGTGCAGGATACTTCTCAACAGAAGTGTGACAGAATCAGACTCCAGAATGACTCGGTAGATCAGATAACTGACTACAGTTAAGGATACAGTATACTTCTCATCTCATATTTACAGTCCTCCTCACTGTATTTTCCCCTATCAAAAATAAATAAAAACTAAGGACCTCATCTTAAAAGTAGATTAAGTAGGTAGGCACCGTCCATGCCCATAGAATTCAATGAGTTGAACTATTGGAATGGGGGGATGTCATGAACATACAGCTAAGGGTAGAATTAAATCCCTTCTTTACCTGTAAAGGGTTAAGAAGCTCAAATAACCTGGTTGGCACCTGACCAAAAGGACCAATAAGGGGAGAAGATACTTTCAAATCTGTGGGGGAAGGTTTTTTGTTTTGTCTCTCTCTGTGTGTTCTCTCCGGGTCAGCAAGGAATCAGGGCAGGGAAAATACATCTCTCTAAGCCATACCTGAACTAAGCATCTAAGATTACAAATTGTAAGTAATAGGAAGGAAATGCATTAGATTATCTTTTGTTTTAGCTTGTGAATTGTCCCTGTGCTAAGAGGGAGGTTTATTCCTGTTTTTTTGTAACTTTAAAGTTTTGCCTAGAGGGGAATCCTCTGTGTTTTGAATCTTATTACCTTATAAAATTACTTTCCATCCTGATTTTACAGAGGTACTTCTTTTACTTTTTTCTTTATAATAAAGTTCTGGTTTTTTAAAAATCTGATTGGGTTTTAGTGTCCTAAAAACCCAAGGGTCTGGTCTGTGTTCACCTTGTTAATCTATTTGGTTGGTTTATTATCCTCAAGCGTCCCCAGGAAGCGGGGTGAAGGGGCTTGAGGGAATATTTTAGGAAAACAGGAACTCCAAGTGGTCCTTTTCCTGAATCTTTGTCTATCTCACTTGGTGGTGGCAGCAGTACCCATCCAAGGACAAGGAAGGATTTGTGCCTTGGGGAAGTTTTTAACCTAAGCTGGTAGAAATAAGCTTAGGGGGTCTTTCGTGTGGGTCCCCACATCTGTACCCTAGAGTTCAGAGTGGGGAGGGAACCCTGACAGGGCATCTTACACTGAACAGGGATTTCCCCATCTCATATCATTTTCCTGTAAGATGCCACCCCCTATAGATTCCACCAGGCTCCACAACTTCTGGGTTCTGATTCTCCCTGTTCATTATTTACCTTCACTTTTTGCCAGTGTTGGACAGTGTATCTATATATACCCCTACCCCAATATAATGCACCCTGATATAACACAAATTCAGATATAACGCGGTAAAGCAGTGCTTCAGGGGGGCGGGGCTGCGTGCTCCAGCAGATCAAAGCAAGTTCAATATAACGCAGTTTCACGTATAACGTGGTAAGATTTTTTGGCTCCCGAGGACAGCGTTATATCGGGGTAGAGGTGTACTCACAATGAGATAATTTATCAGAGCTGGAAACCATTTGTCCATTTCAATATTTAATTACCAAATAAAAATGTACTAAGCAAAGTACCATCTAAAAAGAAAAGAGAATAAATGCTTAGTTTCCGTGAAATGGTTAGAAGCTAGAAGCTGAAACTGAGGGTGTACCTTGCACTGAGGTGCTTAATCTTTTCTTTAGAGACATACCAGGGACTCTTCTAATAATAGTGATGGCTCAGGTTCTATTTATGGCCTGTTTCATCCATTAGGAGATTCAAAAATGAGATATGATTTGCCACGTGCCATGTTTTCCTATGTATTGCTTTTTACACTTAGCACTGACAAATACAAAGATCTGGTAACCTTACATGAAAAAAATGGAATATTCTGGTTACTAGCAAGGTCTCTTGTTATAAAAGCTGTGCTGGTGCAGCACTTCTTTGCATTTCAAATTGTACAAGTCATTGCACATTTGAACTCCAATGAATTTCCCTTGCATAGCAAAATGATGTTCATGATATAAATCTAAGCCACGGGTATTTCATACTTTATGCTTGGAAGTGTGTGCATTTTCAGTGGATTACTGTAACTGATATTGATTGTTGCTTACATAAAATATGCCAGATAAAACAAAGTAAGTATTCTCCAAACACTAGCTATCCAGTTGGATATAATAAAGCAATCAGAATACTTAGCCTTTATATTGTTCCTTTCATCTTGACCGTGCTTTACAAACATTAACTAATTAGTATACATGTATTGCTGACATGAAGGTGTGAAAAACCCTTGAAAATTACTTTTTTCCACAAAAGATTTTATCATCATGAAGAGAAATGATAATGCATGTATCTGAAATCACTTTCTTTGCAGTTAATATGATGATGATTAGAGAAAGAAGCTTAAAAACAGCTTTTCATGGTGAGATACTAATTCATCCCGCTACAGGAATGTATTAATGTCTCATTCTTGCTGTTTGTGGATACATTTTGAATTTCTGTTTTCATCAAATCCAATTGATTACAATGGATTTGAAAGTTAGCACATTGGAGAAGACTGTTTCTCCCTCTCTCCCATGAACTATTAGGCTTTTGTTTTGGTTTTTGCTGTTGGATTTTAAGGCCCTGACTTTGCAGTGTATGTTGCTTAAGAGGACCTATGCACTTTTGGTTTGGCAGGGGGCACACAGCATTGCAGGATTGGGCCCTAGTGATTAGTAATATAGATATGGATGCAAATAATATCTTGTCATTATATTATTTAAAATGTATTTCTAGTTGGGAAGGAGCAGGATGGATTCATTGGCTCAAATAAACTAAGAGCCACCTGAAGCCTTCACCTATCCTTTGAAACAAACTGAAAATGAGGGGTGAAATTGTGGCCTTATGAAAAGCAATGGAAGTTTTCTCATTCAGTTCTACAGAGCTGGAATTTCACCCAAGATTTTTCAGACATTCTAAAAACGTTAGTCAACTATTGTAGAGTTTTGGTGTGTATATGGTGGGAGGGACTAAGGGAAGACACATTAATTTTCATGCTTCTCTGCATTTCCTGATGAACAGCTATCCCATTGAAAGGAAAACACCAGTAAAATAACAGACAGAAGCAAGAATATCTATTCACTGTAGGTTCCTTACAATAAATAGATTACAGGGAAAGATGGCAGTATGACAAATTACACAGGGCTATACCAACAGCAGTGGCCAAATAGCAGAAACACAAACTTGGATTTATTTTTCTTTTAAAAAAAAATCTGTTTTAATACTATGTGCACAGTCTGTGATTTTTTCAGAATTATTTTCCTAGAAAAAAAGTAACATGAATAAATGTTTTGAGGCTCCATCTTGCAATGTGCTGAGCATTCAATGACTTCTTATGTGTTTAATTTAAGCATATACTTAAATGCTTGGCAAAAGAATGGTCAGAATGGTCTAGAATGGTCAGCTCTTAATGCCACAAATTATTATATATATACAATAAATGATCAACAAATTGTAACTAGATATTGCAAGTATTCACATTGTGTTATTGTTTCATTGTTAATATTTACTCTTGCACATTTTCTACTACCTTGCACAAATATATTGTTCAATCAATTATGTACCCTCAGAAAATGAGTTGGAGGAGAAAATGGTTGCTTGTTCAGTTTTCTAGCTGAAATTAATTGCCCAGTTCTGATCTCGCATAAACAAAACCAGATATTGGGTGTCCTGAAAAATCACCTACTGTGTGCATATATATAGTAGCTGTCTTTGCAAGCTAGGCAGTGGTATACCCTTGTATATATGGAATCAGAATAGGGCAATTTGAGCCCAATGTTCTCCCTACCACTATAGTGTGAGGAAAGAAAAAACACGGAAAACCTGTGGAAATAGGCTATATTGTAGCACCCCCTACTGCATAGCCACCAGAAGATCCTCTGTGGTAACCATGGGTATTTCTACATTGTAATTGGTGGGATGATTGCAATACAGATAGGCACAATCAGCACGGACCAGCAATGTAAGCAGACACCTTGGGTTCCTAGCATGTTTGTACAGTCCGTATCTGATCCTGTACAACCTTATCTTCTCTGCTACTTTTAGCCATGCTAGCTAGATTAAAGTTTGGGTATGACTACCCATGCTACAATCACACCTTGGATAGCAGTATAGACATAACCACTGCAAGTGCGTCTACAGTTGCAAGTGTACATGGTTACATGTGCATTGTTGTGCCATAACCCCCCTACCGTCCACATATGAAGCCTTGTAGTAAGTTCCTGAAAGACAGTCTAGAGTACAAAAGCTAGCACACATGAGGGGTGTGATATGTAAACACACCCACTGTTGCATGGCACCATACCAACTCTACAGTGCAGTGTGGATGGAGGCAAGGGGCATGTACCAGGTTACAGGTATAAATAGTCCTCCAAGGTCATTCCCACAATTCATTGATCCCTTTGCTGCCTGAGCTTTACCCAAAGGTATAAAGGTCTCTGATGCCTCACCCTGTCCCTTGCCAGAAGTGCACTGAGCACTTCAGAACAGTTTTCTGCTAACATCTATTGATCAATGCAGGTGATCTGGGATCTTGGTCCAAGAGCAGCCACCCGGACTCTGGAGCACACACAGGTGCTGCTCAATGTTTGGTCAGATTACTCCATCCTCTACAAGTTCACCTAAGGTGGCCAAAATATACACTTGCATCAGAAATTTCATAGATGCTGGAGGAGGTGAGTGTTCACTGACCTCTGTCCCAATGCCAAGAGCTTATAAAGCCCCTCAGGCTCCTGTACCAGAGAGTGAAGGACTTGAACAGTCATTCTGGGAAGGGACCTAGCACATGCCCATGCTTCAATGAGCTGGTCTGGGTGCTTTTAAGGGTTGAGAGTGGAGCCCAAAGTCACTCACAACCCCCTCCTCAACGCCACCAGTCTCCTCATACAATGGGATGCTGATAAGCAACAGGACGGGGCATCAGCAGCGACCTTGGAGGAAGTCCTGAGGAAGCCCTAGAAGAAATGGAGGAAGAGGAGGATGTGATTCTTCACCTCTACGCTGTGGACCCCGTTGAGGAAGCCCCCACCAAGGAGCCTAAGGAGGCAGGTAAGTTATAATATTCCCTCGCACAATACTATGTCCCTTGGAAGTGGAGACTGTACTGGCTTGAGGCATAAATCCAAAAATTCAGGGAAGAAAATCACTTCCACAGTGACTTTTTTTCTCTGTCCCTTTCAATACTGTTTGGCATGGTGCTGGACTTTCTGGTAATGCAGAAGGGGCTTCTGGAGGTTGGATCTTGTCTCTGGTTCTTTGGTCCTCTTCCATGGGAATGCCATCAGCTAGCATAGAACACCGCAAATTTCCTCTCAAATTGCCACCCAGTCCCATAAGCATTATTCAGCACATTTTTGGTATAGCAGAAATTAAAGCTGGCTCTTCAAGTTTAACGGCAGGGCAAATGTGCTTGGTCCACATTCATAGTTCACCAAACCTGTCCACTCTGCAATAGGTAGTGGGGTTACCCTTATCAGAAACACGTCTGTTGCACAGCTGGTGCTAGAAAGCCACTAGAAAGTACTAGAAAGCCACTTCTCCCTAGTACTAGAAAGCCTCCCTAGTACTAGAAAGTCACTTCTCTTTTCCATTCTGGTACCTTCAAAACTGCCATCTTCTCCAAATAAAGGTCATCCTTTAGAGAGCATGTATGTATTTAAAAGTTCATCTTCACTTCACTTTTCTGAGTATGATCAATGTGATGCTTCCCTGACGTTTGAGATGAGGTACCAGGATTCACAGCAGAAGATGTGTAATTTCTGTAAAAGTCTTGGGCCATGGAAATTTTAACCATTCTACCCCTCCCACAACCCCTTCCTCTCAACCCCCATCCATGAATTTGATAATGGGGCGGGGGGGTTATTTTTGTATAGGGTTCATTTCAATGAAGTAAACTGTGAAATAACCGTTTTTGCCCAAAGCACCAAAATGAAAACCAGAAGACAAGTTAAATGAAATGTCTTTGTCTTTTTGATAATTAAGTGCAGATACCAAAAAAGAAAACAAAAGTAACAGTGAAGATTCCTAATGCTGAGCCCTTTAAGAATCCCATACCCCATCATACAATTTCCACTGGCAATCATGGGCATAGTCATACTGTGGGAGTAATCATGCATAAAACCTGATAAGAGTTCTGAGCACAGTTGCCAACTTTCATGCGGTAAATTAGCCCCCCCAACTTTCACAATAAGCCAAAAATCAAGTTAATCCCATTTCCAAACAAGGCCAAAACAAGCCAATCCCTAACAACCCCAACACTCTATGTGACTAGATCCCCCATGGCGCTCAGTCTAAGACTGTGGTGGGCCCACTGTGCAAACCTATCTCCCCGCCTTCCCCCTCCTTGCATGGAGCTGATAAAAAAAAAAAGAAGCAACAAGCTACAAGCCAAACAAGCAACAAGCTAGAGGGCAAAAACTAGCCAACAAGCAACTCACAAGCCAATTAAGCCAAAAAACAAGCCCAATTTCTGCGGGTTTTTTTCTGCAGGTTTGGCATGTCTGCTTCTGAGATATGGTGTCAGACAGAACTGTAAGAAATAAACCTGTGAAATACTTCCCAAAACCTTATAGAACTGGGCTTTTAATTACTGTAACAGTGCTTATGTGCTCCCCATTAACCAACCGGAAACAGAGATCAGTTAACATGAAACGGAAATATTGCTCAATGATGGAATTAAAGTGCATTAAAAGTCTCCACAGCACAAAAACAAGGTCAAATGTTTAACCTTAAGGATCCTCCCCCAGTTGTCTGCTTTCAATTACTACATTAACTGCAGGGAATTAAAAGCCACCGAGATATCTTGCCAAGCATGTGGCAATGCTCTGCTGAGTTTGTCAAGCAGCACCACAGCACACAATAGTGTACCAGAGCACAGTCCCAGTTTGCCTTCCAGCTCCCCGCTGTTCCATTATGTGTGAGGAGTGTGCACATGGTAGGGATGGAGAGCTAGGTAGCCTGAACCATCTTTGAAAGCAGTCCTGTTCTGTGCCCATTCACTATGGAGGTATGCCCTTTCAGCCTCACATATACCACAATAATCAAAACATTGGCCACATTGGCATCCATTGGTATGTGCAGTGGCGGATTAGCCACTGGACCAACATGCCCATGCCCAGGGGCCCCAGCCAATAGAGATTGCTGGAAAAATGGACGCCCCTCATGCCCCAACCTGCTCCACCCACCTGCCTGGTGCTCCTGCTGGTGAGCAGGGTCAGGCCATAGGGGCTTGCCCCATTCCACTCAGCACTCCTGCAGGGGAGTGGAGTCAGGGGACTGGGGCTTGCCCGGTCTACCCGCCTGGCGCTCCTGCTGGGGAGCGAGGTTGGGGTATGGGGGCTTGCCCCACTCCACTTGCCCGATGCACCTTCTGGGGAGCTGGGGGAAGTCCCCACACCCTGACCCCACTCCCCGGCAGGATCATGGGGGAGGGGGGCTGCAGGTGGAAGGGTGGGGAGGCACTTGCTCTGGCCCAGAGCCCCACAAAACTGTAATTTGCCTCTGGGTATGTGTTTCCAGAAATGAGTAATCTGACCAGAAGCAGAGGTCCACCCACAGGCATACCATTGCTATGCCAGCATTCAAAACACCTGTTCCATGGGACCCAAGTGGATTTTCATTCCTCCTGTGGGACAGGTATCTTCACCGAGAACTCGCTGGCCCGATTCTGTCCAGTAACCAGTACTGCACCACATGAACATTAGTGCTGTGAGCAGGCGCAGCAGCAGAACCACATTTATCTGGACCTGCTCCATTTCTCCAACGCAGTTTGGCAGAAGGGAGAGATGAGGGGGAGCTGCCATCAAAAGGTTTGAGGCATACAAAAGGCATGCAGTTCCAGCACCATGCAGCAAAGTGGTTCTTATTGTGTCTCCTGTGATGGACAGTACTCTGGGATACCAATCCTGAATTTTTACCAAGGTCACAAACCAAAAAGAGACAGTGTGGATGCAGGTATATACCTCTGCATAGTATATAGCCAGGCCCGCATGGCATACGTGAACATTCAGTGCGGGTATGGGATACATTCTCTAGCAGTACACGCACACGTAACTGGGTACACTTGCAACTGTAGACGTACTGTGTGTGAACTGGGCTCTCAGATAAATGGTGGGTGTGGCACAGCAGTGGGAGTGAAGTCATGAAACAAGTACCTTGCACAGCAAGTCCCCCTTTCAGATGAGCAACTAAGTCATCCTCGCTGCCATTGTTGAGAGGATAGAACTACAAAGTGCAGAGGTAAAACAGAGCCTGTGTTTTCTCACGTGACTTTTGGAACTCATAATCTGTGAACCTTTCATAGTGTTCCTAGACCCAATTCTCTGCAGGGTGCAAGTGGGAGAGCATGATGACTAGAAAAGCAACAGGAACTTGCAAATCAAACTATTCACAATGAACAGTTTATTAGACAAATTTAGCCTGTTTTTCTGTCTATGGATTGCTTTGATTTCTATATATTTGTTAAGTGTAATTATTTAATGTAATTCAGCCTATGGATTGTTTCCCTTATCTATTCAACATTTGTTGTGTGTGATTGGTCATCTATGTCACCTGGTATTGTTTCTGCTCCCCAAATGTGTAACTGAAAAGAGGACAATGGAGACTAGTAAATGCTCTTTTTGGCATAGGAATGAGTATCCATAAGAAGAACAATAATTCCCTAAACATTTTTATAAACAAAAACTTGTTTTTGCAAGTCACATGCGTCTGATGAAGTGGGTATTCACCCAGAAAAGCTTATGCGCCTATACTTTGGTTAGTCTATAAGGTGCCACAGGGCTCTTTTGACAGGTTTCAGAGTAGCAGCCGTGTTAGTCTGTATCCGCAAAAAAACCAGGAGTACTTGTGGCACCTTAAAGACTAACAAATTTATTTAAGTATGAGCTTTCGTGAGCTACAGCTCACTTCTTCGGATGCATCACATCCGAAGAAGTGAGCTGTAGCTCACGAAAGCTCATGCTTAAATAAATTTGTTAGTCTTTAAGGTGCCACAAGTACTCCTGTTTTTTTTACAGGGCTCTTTGTCACTTTTTCCAGATCCAGACTAACACGGCTACCCCTCAGATATTTGTTTCTGCAAATATCTCCAATTAGCAAATAAAAGTAATATGTTTAAAGTAAACAGCCATTTGGAATTCAAATAAATGTTTGTAAACACTGTGTTTGAAGTACCGTATTTTTTCCAGTTCTATTTGGAAGTGCATTTTACCCTCCTGTGCTTTTTTAATACAGGAAGGAAGCATATGGGCATTAGAGGTTTAAACCACTGTATGGTCAAATAGTTTTTTGTATTTGTTTTAGTTTGTTTATCAAATAGATTTAATATTCCATTACCAAGAGGAGACCTGTTTGGATTTATTTACTTTTCAGTTTATTAACCATCCTGTTATAAAGCAAGCTGCAAATACATCATTATATCTCCCTGTGAATGGCATCATTATATGCTCTGGTTGTTTGTCTTATGTAATATGCAAAGTATTCAACTATTCAGTTTTAGCTGAAAATGGCAAAAATTCCTGGGACCAGACTGGCATATGAGCTACAGGGAAAAAAAAGGTAATTTAATGAATCCATTGACCTTTCAATTGATATCATAACATAGCATAATCAAGCATTTAAATTAGCAATGTAACTCAACACAGAAGAAATACAGTGAAATCTCGAGGGTTTGGTGCCTGAACAAAGCCCCAGTACAACAGCTAAAAGGGTAAATGTGCTTCATGTTTAGGGATGACCTTTAGGTCCCACAGCTGTTTATCAAATATCTTGTCTATCAGCTTTCTTGTTGGATTTATGTTTTGGGAAAAAAAACTTCCTTCTTTTTTATGTTTCAAGAGCTTAGGTTTCACAATGAGGTTTGCCACTACTATTAAAGGCACAGAGCAGTTCTATATGTTTTCTGATATTAATCTGTTTTGCCATGAAAATGACTTTGGTCATCTGGCCAAGAAATGTGTGTAGGCGCTAGCAAAAATAACAGCCAATGCATGTTTTCGTGTCTTTTGGAAGAAATGTAAAATCAAAGGGTCAGTTACATAATGTTCATTCTTTAATCCTAATATTTCATGTGCTTCACTCTAAAAGTGGAAAATTACTAGTGTCTCAGGGCTTGGCTACACTTACAATTTGCAGCGCTGGGAGTTACAGCGCTGGTCATGCAGCTGTGTAGGGCCAGTGCTGGAGTGTGGCCACACTGACAGCTACCAGCGCTGCAGTGTGGCCACACTTGCAGCACTTTCCAGCGCTGTATTGAGAGGTGCATTGTGGGCAGCTATCCCACAGAGCACCTCGTCCCATTTTGGCGCTGAGTATTGTGGGAAGGGGAAGGAAGTGTGCGGGTCATTCCGCTTCCTGTTTGCCAGCGCCCCGTGGTGCATCGCTTCACATCCCAGCATTCACTCTTTCTGGCAGCGTTTGGCGCCATTGTGAGTGTCTTTCTGTTTTACTCTCTGTGTGAATCGCGATTTCTGTGGCAAATGGAGCCCGAGCTGCTAAGGACTGTGCTGATGAGTGTCGCCAGCACAACACGTTTGGCAGTCGAGCTATTCCTTCAGCTCCAAAGTGACAGTGAGGAGTCTGACGATGATATCGATATCGATTCTCCTGCCGTGTGTGACACCAAAGTGCTTGTGGCATTCATGGAAATGCTCAGCACCGTTGAACGCCGCTTTTGGGCTCGGGAAACAAGCACTGAGTGGTGGGATCACATCGTCATGGAAGTCTGGGATGACGAGCAGTGGCTGCAGAACTTTCGTATGAGAAAAGCCACTTTCATGGGACTGTGTGCTGAGCTCGCCCCCACTCTGCGGCGCAAGGACACAAGATTGAGAGCTGCCCTGACGGTGGAAAAGCGGGTGGCTATTGCAATCTGGAAGCTGGCAACTCCAGACAGCTACCGGTCGGTCGGGAACCAGTTTGGTGTGGGAAAGTCGACCGTGGGAATCGTTTTGATGCAAGTTTGCAAGGCAATTAATCGCATCCTGCTAAGAAAGACCGTGACTCTGGGGAGCGTGCAGGACATTGTGGATGGCTTTGCACAAATGGGTTTCCCTAACTGTGGAGGGGCGATAGATGGGACGCATATTCCTATTCTGCCCCCCCCCCCACCTGGCATCAGAGTACATTAATCGTAAGGGGTATTTCTCTATGGTTCTCCAGGCACTTGTGGATCACCGCGGGCGTTTCATTGGCATTTACACAGGCTGGCCTGGAAAGGTGCATGATGCACGCATCTTTCGGAACAGTGGCCTGTTCAGGAAGATGCAGGCAGGGACTTTTTTCCCAGACAGGAAGATCACAGTAGGGGATGTCAAAATGCCCACTGTGATCCTTGGAGACCCCGCGTACCCGTTACTGCCTTGGCTCATGAAACCCTATACAGGGAAGCTTGACAGGAGCAAGGACCGGTTCAACTACAGGCTGAGCCGGTGCAGAATGACTGTGGAGTGTGCTTTTGGGCGTTTAAAAGCCCGCTGGAGATGTCTGTATGGGAAGCTAGACTTGGGGGAAAGCAGCATCCCCGCGGTTATATGCGCTTGCTGTACCCTCCATAATATTTGTGAAGGGAAGGGTGAAACATTCAGTGAGGCATGGACCACTGAGGTTCAAGTCCTGGAGGCTGAATATGCACTGCCAGAGAGCAGGGCTAATAGAGAGGCCCAGCACAGGGCTACAAGGATTAGGGATGCCTTGAGGGAAGAATTTGAGGCTGAAAGCCAACAGTAATGTTTGCTGCCTTGCATGGGAGTGAATTGCACTGCTTACACTGTTATTCTATTATCCATAATAATAATATGATTTGCAGTGCCTCTTTCTTTACTGGGCTAAGGTATCTTTCACTATCTGCTATAATAAAGACTGTTTTCAAAGCCAAGAATTGTTTTATTGAAAAGAAAAAAACTTCCTTGACAGACAGACAGACAGACAGACAGACACACAACATTTCATGAACACAAGAGGGCAGGGGTGTGGGTTGGTGAACTGTACAGTCACAAGTTTGCATATGTCCTGTCTGGATTGCTGTTTAATGAATCCTGCACTTCAGGGTGCATATACTGCATGGTGATGGGGGTTGAATGCAGAGGGTAAGGGTGGTGGTAGGTATCAGGGCTGGTTGGGGAACGTACAGGTGTTGGAGGCAGCTGGTGGTGGTAAGAACCTGGATGCTGGGGAAAGGTGGTTTGAGCTGACATTGGGGCACAAGGCAAAAAGGACGGGGCGGGTGGGGGAGTAGCACGGTAGTGCTCTGCTTGCATGGCAACGAGTGACTCTATAGAGTCCGCTTGGCGCGACAGGACGCTTAGCAGCCGCTCCGTGCTTTTCCTCTTGGCCACTGCATTTCTCTGCTGGTTCCTGCTTTCCCTCTGGCGGAACTTGCTTTCTTTCTCTCGCCACTCCTTCAAGTCTTTACTCTCTCGAGCAGAGTGATGAAGAACAGTTTTCAGCATGTCCTCTTTGCTCTTTCGGGGATTTTTTCTCAAATTTTGAAGCCTCTGTGATGTTGAACATCTGGGCAGTCCAGTAGTCAAGGTCACTGTAGAAACACAGAAATGACTACATTTAACACGGGCAGCATTGTATCCACTATCTCCAGACATGAATTGTTACACTGAGGGAGTTCTCACTTTAGCATTCTTTTCCCCACACGCATAACACAACAGAAGCCACGAAATGGTGAGTGAGGGGTGCTTACTTATATAGGGAGAAGTGGGGCTTGAGTGATAGAGGGGAGCTGGTTGCTTCGGGTAATCTGGAGTGCTAGAGGGGTTGAGTGAAGATGCAGATGCAGGGGTGATCTTATCTCCCTATCTCTTCACTAAAGAGTCTCCCAACATTTTTCACAGGACTTAATCCTGGAAGATGTTTCCCTACTGCGAGTCACTAGGGAACAGCGGGAGGCTCTTTTAGAGCAATGTGGATTCCGCCCGGGACCCTATGCGGCGTGCCTGTGTTCAGAAATGGTCCCCCCACCACTGGCAGCAGAGTGGCGCGGACGCGTCACCGTCACTGGGACAAGGGACACAGTGGCTCTGCCTATAAACCTGCGCAGGCATATTGCCCACGCTCTGGATGAAGCTTTTGCTGAGATAACTGAAGCAGATTACCGCAACGTGATAGACCACATCAACGGGCTATTCCACATCTAGAGGCTGGCATGCATGCAGCCATAACCCCCCTTCTTCTCCAGAAACATTTCCACCCAGAAAATAAAAGCCGCTTACCGGTAACCCGCTCCTCTGCTTGTCCTTCTGCAACTGCTGGCTGCTGCGATTGGGTACTTTCCTCCTGGCTTGAGAAGAGCTCCTGGCTGCATGCCTGCAGGGACTCTGCGGTGTCTTCCCCCATCCCAGGAGCTTCACTCGCGGTTTCCTCTCCCCCCCCGCCGCCTCCTCCGCCTCCTCCTCCTGTCCCCCAGCCTGCTCAGAAGTGTCCATCGTTATCCTGGGATTGGCAGTGGGGTCACCCCCAAGTATCTCGTCCATCTCCCTGTAAAAACGGCAGGTCGTGGGAGCAGCTCCGGATCGTCGATTCCCCTCTCGGGCTTTGTAATAGGCACTCCGCAGCTCTTTAACTTTCACCCTGCATTGTAGTGCGTCCCGATCATGGCCCCTATCCAGCATGGCCCTTGATATCTGCTCAAAGATATCGTAATTCCTACGGCCGGAGCGCAGCTGTGCCTGAACAGATTCCTCACCCCAAACACTGATGAGGTCCTGCAATTCACCAGTGCTCCATGCTGGGGCTCGTTTGCCGCGTGGAGGCATGGTCACCTGTAACTGATTAACTGATTGCACACCTGGCTGCAGCAAACAGGAAGGAGATTTTTAAATTTCCCGGGGCATTTAAAGGGCGGGTCACCTGAGGCAAGAGCAGTAGAGTGCAAACTGATGTGCAGAGTGGCTGAACAGGAATTCTGGGATAACTCCTTATTCCCTGGAGGACAATTAAAGCGCTGGTGAGTGTCCACACCTGCTGAGCAGCGCTGGATCACCAGCGCTGCACTCCTTATACCCCTGCCGGGATGGGTTTTCAGCCAGCGCTGCAACCAGGGAGTTGCAGCGCTGGTTGTGCCCTGCAAGTGTGGACGGGGTGTTGTTGCAGCGCTGGAAAGCCTCCACCAGTGCTGCAACTTGTAAGTGTAGCCAAGCCCCCAGAGACTTCTGATCTGACACTCAGTAATACTGAAGTACATAATTACAGGCATGAGAGGAAGTAAGGAATTTCAGTTGGTCTGGTAGGACTATCAAGTATGTAAAAATAATGCCCTTTCTAATACGAGAAGGTGCCTTTTACTAATAATGTTTACAGGGTGTCAGATCCTCATTTCGTGTAAATGGGCATAAATAGCTCCATTGAAGTCAATGGTGCTTCACCAATTTGTGGAGCTATGCTGGTTTACACCTGCTGAGGATGTGCCTGACAATCTGGCCCTAGCTTGTCCACATATACAGGAGAGGCAGCAAAACGCCTAACAGCAAGTGAAGGCCGGTGTCTCTCCACACTTCCGGAGTAGGGAAAAGCAGGGATATAGCATGTTATGAGGTGGCTGTAAGCTTCACAGAGATGGTTGTATAGTAAACCATTATGATCTACATGTATATGGAAGAGGTTACCCACCACCTCATTTTTAATTATTAATTAATTTACTAACAGCTATATGTCAAAACCTCAGGACGATGGATGCCATCAGCTCCCACTGAGCCTGAGAATGATCAGGCTAGCATATTAACGGGCATGGAGGGAAAAAGGGACTTGCAGAAACTAGCTTGTGCAGACGAGCATGGGCCTGTGTGCAGACTAACCTGCTCTCTCCCCTGTGTAGGTGCCATGGAAGCTACTGCTGTGGTATTATTCCCTGTGGAGATGCCTGTGGAGGGACCAAGAACTGGAATTTCAGTATGACTTCCCTAGGATTTTCACTTTTGGATGGGGATTAGAGAGTTTCCAAGAGTCTGTACTGTGAATAAAGTTGCCAATTTTGGCTGGACATATGCCTGGAGGTTTCTTTGCATGACATAATTTTTAATTAAAGATTAGTCTTTAATTACTGGAGAGTCCAGGCCAATCCTGGAGGGTTGGCAACCCTAACTGTGACTCACCCCACACATCCTTTGATTGCCTGTGGGGCCAGCTTCATGCTTCCAGGGCTCAGTGTCTGGGAACCATTGGGCCACTGGCTTGCTCAGTTTTGGAGTTGTCAAGCAGCTTTGCTGCTGGGAGCTGCAGTAGGGTCTGTCTTTTCAGCTGTCACTTAACGTGAGTACCCTGCATCATACTAGGTACAGACCTTTCTGTCATCCTTACCCTGCCATTTACTATATTGGAAGAGAGAGTCATGAATCCCATCTCTGGCCAGAGTGAAACTGGCTAGCTGGGCATTTCATATGCAATGAGTGAAGCTAAATGAAGGCTAAACTGAACAAGTGGACCTTTTTTAAACCCTGTGCACTGCTCTGTCCCTGTGGCTGAGTTGCTTACAGCCTTACTCTTCACATTCCCTGTTTTCCTTATGTCCCCTAAGCAGTCCCTCCACAGAACATAGGCCCTCTGACTCCAGTTCCACTTGTTACCCGAGGTTCTTTCAACCTTGGTAACTTTTACTCTATGTCAGGAAATAAATCAGGGGAGACACGGCCATCTGACCGATAGATGGCTGGCACAAAAAGGACAACACAAGAGTGCTTTCACTGAAAGCTAAACTTTACTTAGTCTCAAGCATTTACACACGTCCACAAAAGGTTAGTAAAACACCCCCAACCCTTGATAATTACCGAAGCTGAGTGTGGCTCTCGAGTGGCATAGTGGCAGCCTGTCTGCCGCTGGGGACTGCAAGATGAATCCAAAGGTAGAGTCCAGTCCTGAAGACAGGGCCGGCTCCAGGCACCAGCGCAGCAAGCAGGTGCTTGGGGCGGCCAATGGAGAGGGGCGGCACGTGTGGCTCTTCGGCGGCAATTCGGCGGTGGGTCCCTCAGTCCCTCTCGGAGGGAAGGACCTGCCGCCGAATTGTCGCTGAAGAATGACGCAGCAGCGGTAGAGCTGCCGCCGAAGTGCCGCCAATCACATTTTTTGTTTTGTTTTGTTTTCTTGTTTTTTTGCCGCTTGGGGCGGCCAAAACGCTGGAGCCAGTCCTGCATGAAGAGTCCCCCTACCTCAAACTTCCCCCCCTTATTTATACATTAGTAATAGAATGACAAGTTCCTTAAAGAAAACTTGTTAAGCAAGCAGTTCCAATGGTCAAACAAGAGGCTTCCTTCTGATTATTGATTAACCAGGTGTGGGTTTTTCCCAGAGTTTGCAGCCTTGAGACCCTGTTAGACACATCTTTGACGGCACATTCTGCTCTTCTAAGATGTATGTATCAGCAACTTCAACACAATTATTTTCAGGAAGGATGTGGGGTCAAGCCGCCCTTTCTGGAGCACCCAAAACCCCCTCCCCTCCTTCCTTGGTTAAGCTAAGCCTGCTGACTTGGCTGCTTTTAGCAATAAGTAATAGTGGGTTCAGGCACTTTACTGGTTTGCTGACATCTCCCCATACATACTGACCATGATTCAATTCCCCTGTTTTATAAACATTTTACTATTAACATTAAAAACAAATAATTGATTCCCAGGCCCGCATCCATGTCCCTTCAGCCAGAGGTTGATAGCATATAGCTGAGCTGGAGCCTCATATTTACTACAGACTCAGCTGGTTATATTGTCTGAGATAGTTTGTTCTCCTTAACAGGTGACCATACCAAGAGTGACCCACCTATATCTCCCTTTTACCTATCTTCAGATGTAACAAACTATCTCTCTGTGGAGTTTTCTCCTTCCCTGTAAGATTGGCTTCCAGATGGTTCCCGGTCTCTCCACTTTGTGCTTATCTTTGTATCTCTGTAACTCTCTGTGGCAATGTAGGTAAATAATTCTTCAGGCAAATGTGGGGTTAAAGTATACCCTGTCCATAAAACATTCAATTGAAAGACAACATTTGTCCAGTAGTGAACACCCCAAGATTACTACTACTGCTGTTTGGACCTAAGTTGAAGGATGACATTGAGGCCAATGATAATCCAACTATAAGCTTCTATTTCGCAGATCTTGGCCACAGTTGTTAAGCAATGAAAATGTGTTAGGTGCTATCCAAGACTCAAATATAGGTATAGTTCTTAATCAGAGAGTTCACAATCTACTCAGAAGGGAATCATATCTAGATTTGATTTGATTTTAATTTAATAAATGACAGCAAGTCCAGACTATCCTCAAGCAAAGCACTGGAAAGCAGAAAAGTAAATCCAAATAAAAGTCTTGACCATGCCTTAATACCACATGGGTGCACACCTGCACTTTAGAACTTTATTAAATCCAGAGGACTGCTCTGTCCATGTGGCTGAGTAGATTCACTGTTCCTTTGGTGTTCTGTCAATAGCAGTCCCTCTAGGGAACTTGGCCCTTCTGACTTCAGTTCCATTGATTATGATACTTCCCCCTGTTTTACAAACATTTACATATAAACATTAAAACCAAATAACTGATGCCCAGATCCCCACTCCATGTCCCTTTGACCAGACATTGCTAGCACATAGCTAATTTCAAGTCTCCTCTTTACCACAGATTTAGCTGGTTACATAGTCTTTGAGATTTGTCTCTTGATGTGACCCAACAACCAGACTGGGAATGAGCTACCTCTTTCTCCCTCTCATCTGTCTCAGATTCTAGAGAATAGAACCTCATTCTCTCTCTTTGAAGTGTCCTTCCTCCCTGTGGGGTTGGCCTCCACATGGTTATCTGTGTTGTGTCTCCTAGCTAGTGTTTCTAGTTTTCCAGATCACTTATCCTTCTTGCATAGTTGCCTCATATGATCTGGGTGCCATTGCATCCCTCACAACTTTAGTTCACTCCTTCTGGTATCTCTCTAATGGATAGATCCTCACAGGAGTGCTTGTCACCCCTCCTTGGCAGCAGGGTTTTGGTCCTTCACCCTATCAGTGCCTGTTCTAGACTGTTTTGGTACTGGGGTATTTCTGTAGGCCAAAAATGCTAACAAGGAAGCTGAACCAAAAGAAAGAGTCTTGTGTAACAGTCTCTTAGTTGTTTTCACAGCTGATTCTACCTTACCATTACTCTATGGATATGTTGGGGAAGAGGTGTGGTGGTCAAACTCCCATCTGCGAGCAAATTCCTTGAATTTTTCCAAGGTAAACTGGGATCCGTTGTCAGTGAACACAGTGTCCAGAATACCATATCTTACAAAGCAGGCCTTCAGTTTGCCAGTTACTGACTTGCTTCTTGTATCAGGAAGGGCATCATCCTCCCAAAATGTGAGTAGTAGTCTACCATAATGAAATACTGCTTTTCATTGAAGTCCACTCCCATTTTTCCCATAGTCAGGCAGGCAGCTCATGTGATGATAGAGTCTCTTTCTGCTGATGGTTATCACATGACTGGCAGGTATCACACCCTTCTATCAAGGAGCGGAGTTCTATATTAGTTCTTGGCAAGTATATGCACCTTTGATTCCATCTAAGATAGCAGGATGAGGCATGTGCTTTTTGCATGACATCCTTATGTAATGAGACAGGGACAACAGCTCTGTCCTTGAAATATCATTCCATCCTGCACACTCAGCTCATCTTACATTTGAAAATATGGTTCTGTTCCAGTAGTTGGCCTTTGTCTTTTGGCCATTCTGCTAGTATCACTGTCTTGACTGCCCGTATTTGACTGTCCTTTTCCATAGTCTCTTTGATTTCCATCATCTTCACTGTTGAAACTGACAGTGCAGTATGTTAATGGATTCAATGTCCTGATCCCCTTCCCCAACTTGGTGATGCTGGGTATATATGCCCTGATCAGTGTGTCAGTTAACACCAGTAGTTGACCTAGATAATATCCGATCTCTACCTGGCAGTTCTGAGGTGGTATCAACATGCACTGCAATCTCTTTGGTGCCCTAAAAAGGTCCTTTGACATGATTGTCTCTAGGGATTTGTGGTCTGACTGCACCATTACTGGATTACCATAGGTGTAATGATGGAATTGCTCCACTCCAAATACTACAGCCAGATAATCTTTTTTCTGTTTGGGTTTATCCCTGTTTAGTTTCAGATTGGACTCTGCCTGCATAAGCAACCACTGTGCCTGCAAAAAAGGTACACCTACTCCTTTCTCTGATGCATCATACTGGACTGTCAGTGGCTCTTGTGGCTGGTAGCACTTTAGGATGGGGCATCAATTAATCATTTGTTTCATCATATAAAATGCTTGGTGTTGGGGACCTGCCCAGTCCCACTCAACAACCTGACTTGTGAGCTGACATATGGGTTTTGCTACTGCAGCCAAGTATAGACAGAACTTGGACAGAAAATGTATCATTCTTATGAAACACTATGACCCTTTCACATCCATTGGACCTGGCATGTCTCTGACTGCCTTGATTTTGTTGGGATCAGCTTTCAGTCTCTCTGCTTTGAGCAGATGTCCAATGTTCATCATCTCACACTGCTTGAGTAGCATTTTTTTGTGTTGAGATTTATGTTCTTGCCCCTGAATTGCTGTAGAAAAGCTTGTAGTTTTGCTGTCATGATCTTGTTCAGCTTCTGTATCATTATTCCCTCCACCTACAATAACAATGTCATCTGCAATTATTTTCACCCCAGGGAGTCCTTCTAGCGCTTGGGTGAGTCTTCTTTGGAACATCTTTGGTGATGGGTTTATGCCCATTGGCACGTGCAGCCATCTGTAGTAACCAAATGGTGTTGTAAATATTGCCAGCATGTTGGGCAGTTTATCCAGGTTTATATGCCAAAACCTGTTCCTCACATCAGAGACCATAAAGATTTGGGCTTTGGAGTTTTCTGTCAAGATGTCCTTGAGTGTAGGCAGTGGATGGTGGCATCTTTTTAAAGGCTGGTTCAGTGGCTTTGGTTCTATACAGATGCAAAATATGCCTGATGGCTTTTTTACCATCACCAAGCTGCTTACTCAGCTGTTCTGGCCTCTATAGGTGCTACAATACCCTTCCTCTGCAGACTTGTAACCTTCTTGTGTACAGAATTTTGTAGTGTCCTGGAATTTTCCTTAGTGGTGGGCACACAGGTTCCACTGTGTGTTGTACTTCCAGTCACACACATGTTTTGAGGCACACATTGCCTGTGAAAACATCCCCATATGCTTTTAAAATAGTCTCTGTTGTCCACAGGACTTCTCTTTTTGCTTCTTGCACTGCAGCTATAAAAATCTGATGTTGCACCTTGATTAGATCCCTAGATGTATTCCTTGTATGGTCTGTGGTGTTTTACCATCTACTATAACAAACTTCACCTGGTACCATCTGTTGTTTTTCAGGTTAGTTACTATGAGGTCACATTTTCCCATGGGCTGCATTATGCTCTCATTGAACATTATTAGATTGCACCTACTATTTGTAATGGGTGTCTTCAAGTTCAATTCACCCCAAAGAATGACATAGTAGGAGGCCCCACTATCCAGCTGAAATCACACATGGTTGCATTACCTATTACCATTGTTGCAAGTGTAACCCATGTGCCTAATAGGGAGATATCTCTTTAAGAGACCCATTGGGAGGAGGTAGGAGTGAGTTGTGTCTGGGTCATTGTTGCTAGGCCAATTTAGCACTCCACATCCAGAAGCTTCTGGAATTGGGTGTGGTAGTTTTGGATATGCTCCAATAGGTTCCCTGTTGCTGGGATCAGACTCCATGAGGGCAAGCATCAGGGCAGCTGTTTTACAAAGGGCCATGTGTCCTGTGTGGGTTGTGAGAAGCTGAGCCCAGGGGCAGAAAGCAGGCTGTTGTCCCTAACTGAAGCGTTTTGCAGCAGGTTAATGATACTGTTAACCCTCTAACAGGGAAGCATGGACAATCCTAATTATAGCAAGGGGAAATTGGGAGGCAAAAATAACTTCTATTTTAATTGTGTGCTTTGAATGTTGTTTTGATTTTAGCCAAACTGTTCTAGTTAAATTGTCTCAACTAGTCTGATTCACCAACTTTTCTTTAAATGTAGTAATGGGGAAAGAGTCATTTATATTTTGCTATTCTCAGTTTTGTATTTTCTTGTAACAGGGTTTTCTTTAAATCTATACACTTGTGATTTAACTGAGTATGTAGTTAATCAGTTAGCTGACTGGCTAGCAGTGATTTCAGCAGAGGAAGAGTGTGCATGGATTCCAGCTGAAGATTCCTAAGAGCAAGTGGAGGGAAGATGTTGTTTTAGACTCAGCAAACTGTATAGATTTGGTAATCAAAGACTCTAACTGAGACTTAGGTGAACTAAACCTAAGCTTTTGGGAACTCCCAGATTCTTCTCACTTTGTTTCTGTGGGGACTGAACTGTTCAGATTTTAATTTTTCTTTATTTATGTTTATGTACAACTGTAATGATAATGTCTGTGGATTATAAAATAGATATCTTATGCTGTAAAAATTAGATTATTATTTGTTTCCTTATCACAAGATTTTATAAAGCAGGGTTCGGCAACCTCTGGCACGCGGCTCACCAAGGTAAGCACTTTGGCGGGCCGTGCCAGTTTGTTTACCTGCCGCATTGGCAGGTTCAGGGAATCGTGGCTCCCACTGGCCGCGGTTCACCGTCCCAGGCCAATGGGGGCTGCAGGAAGCGGTGCGGGCTGCGGGATGTGCTGGCCGCGGCCTCCCACATTGGCCTGGGATGGCGAACCGCGGCCAGTGGGAGCTGCATTCCACCAAACCTGCCTATGCGGCAGATAAACAAACTGGCTGGGCCCGCCAGGGTGCTTACCCTGGTGAGCCGCCTGCCACGGGTTGCCAACCCCTGTTATAAATAGGGCTGGCTCCAAGCACCAGCCGACCAAGCACATGCTTGGGATGGTACTTTGGGGCGGGGCGGTGCTCAGGTTTTTTTGGGGGGTTTTTTTTGGTTTGGCGGGCAGCACTGGAGGGTTTTTTTTGTTTGTCTTTGTTTCCACCAGGCAGCGCTCGGAGTGGGGGCGTGTTTTGGCGGCGCAGCGCTCGGGAGGGCGGGAGCTTTGGCGGCGCAGCGCTCGGGGGGACAGGAGCTTGCACAGTGCTGGGGGGGGCTTCGGTGGCAGTCAGGGGGGTGGGGGCTTGCATGGCGCGGTACTCGGGGGGCGGGGCTTAAGGCGCCGCGTCGCTCAGGGTGGGGCGGGGGCTTCAGGCGGAGCAGTGCTCAGGGGGGTGGGGTTTCGGGTGCCACGGCACTCACGGGGGGGGGGGGGTTACAGCAGGGCAGCGCTCTTTTTTTTTTGCTTGGGATGGCAAAAAAGTTAGAGCCGGCCCTTTTTATAAAGTTATTTAATTAAATTCATTTCTTTAGTTCCTTTAGGGACTTGAATGTGGGGAGGCTGACCCTATACAATCCTTGCTGAAACTCCTTAGACACTGAACTCTGGGTCTCCAGCTACTTTTCTATGGGAGTTGGGGTTTTTTTAGGCACTGGAGTAGGGCAATGAAGTGAACTCTAGCCCATCCAAAGGTTATACAAGCACAGCAACTGGTATTGTCCCATGTTGCTTTCCTGTCCCATCAGTCTGAACCTGATATGTTCTTGGACTCAAGGAGAGAGCCATGATGTCATTAGCAAGGTCTGATGGGCAATCCCCCTTTTATACTCTTGTACAAGTTTGACCAAATATTTCTGAGAGCTTCTTCTGTTCTTGCATACACTACTAAAATGGTTCAACTTAGCATATTCCTTGCAATGCTGTAACAGTGCGGGGCATTTCTCTTTTACCCCCTCTTGCTGCCTCCCACTGTAAATGCACGTTGCTATGGATATGGAGCACTGGTCACTGCTCCTTTGCTGTTGTCTTACTGCATGTACTTCTGGGGGAGTTGTACCTCCTAGGGATTTCATCCTTTCTCTTGAGGCTTGTAAGACATTGTAAGGCATCTGTTACATGCCCTATGTCTAAACATCTTCTAATGAGAGAGAACCTTCCTGGAGCAGCTGATCCCACAGGTGGTGATCCCAAGTGCTGCAAACTAGCCTGTCCAGAATTAGGGAATTTGTCCATCCCTGAAATTGCTAGTATCAGCCAGTGTTTGAATAGAAGTAACATAAGGGTCAATCCCCTACCCTTTGGATTGGTCTCTAATGAAAAACTTGTGTTATTCCAGTTTCATTCTGCTCTGGGAAGAAATAGTTACTCAGGGCTCCTAGGACTGTTGTGAGTCTTGAGGTAATGGAAAGCTTCAGAGTAGCACAGATCTCAATAAGGTAAAATAAATGTTTTGTTTCCCTGCTGTTGTTGCTCCCCTGAATGCCCACATCTGTGTAGAACTCGAACTTCTCCTTCCACCAGGGCCATTCCTGGGCTAAGTCCACAGCGACGGGAGGGCTTCAGATTGAGTCCATGTCTTACACTGCCTATTGCTGCACTTGAGAGATCTCACAGCTCAGACATTGCCACCATGTGCCATTTGCAATGGACGAAGTTGAATGCAAGTTAAATTGAGCAAGTGGAACTTTATTAAACCCTGTGCACTGTTCTGGCTATGTGGCTGATGTGGTCCAGGTGAACTCATCTCATGCCCCAGTTTCCTAGCGTTTCCTCAATAACATTCCCTCCAGAGAACATGGGCCCTCTGACTCCAGTTCCACTCATTATGATACACTAAGGAGGAGCAGCTATACAGCTGCTGCCAAGGGTGTCTGGACCTCCAGAATTCTTTGTGTGTATGTCTGGTGAACAAGTGGGCTCTACAGTTCTTTTGGGGTCAGGATTTGGCAATAAAACGTATCCCTGAAGTACAGATAGTAGATTTACTTTGTATTAAACATCATAATTCAGGGCTTGGCAACCTCTGGCATGTGGCTCACCAGGGTAAGCACCCTGGCGGGCCGGGCCAGTTTGTTTATCCGCCGCATCAGCAGGTTCATCTGACCACGGCTCTCACTGGCCACGGTTCGCTGTCCCAGGCCAATGGGGGCTGCAGGAAGAGGCGCAGGCGAGGGATGTGCTGGCTGCGGCTTCCTGCCACCCTCATTGGCCTGGAACGGCTAATTGCAGCCAGTGGGAGCTGTGATCGGCCGAACCTGCGGATGCGGCAGGTAAACAAAATGGCCCGGCCCGCCCGGGTGCTTACCCTGGTGAGCCACGTGCTAGAGGTTGCCAACCCCTGCCATAATTGATGTTTTTTTGGTATCTGTTAGTACATTTAGCTATTACCTCATCTTACATCGCAACATATTTGATAAGTATGTAAAGGTAATTAGATGAGTTTGGGGTCTGTTTACATAGAAATGGTAATGGGTTGCAGAGTCTTTAACTAGCAAATTTGAAACCAGTGCAATCTAATAGTTACTTTAAGGCATTGGGTCACATTCTGCAGCCCTTAATTAAGTAAACATTAATTGAAGCCAAGGGAGGATTGTTTGATTAAGGACAGGAGAACTTGGACCATTGCTATCTGACAGCTGTTAAGTGATTTCAGTCCAATTCTTAGTATACAGGTGTCCACATTACTAAAACCCTTGGCAGTATCTGCAGAAATTATAAGGATTGAAGGGTATGGTGATTTGACTATCCTCTCGCCCCAAGAAATGACCTATCCCAGGCAGTGTGGACAAGCATGCACCATCCTCTACTCAGTTGAATCTGCATGTGTCCATTCAATATTACCTTTTTTTGGAATCAGTTCTCTTGATTTAAATAAAAGAGTAGTACTCGGTGCTATCTGCTGGTCATCTGGACATTTCAGTGTGACCAGTGAACAATGTTACATCCCAGCATTAGCTGATAACACAGGACACTCAGTACCAGGAATATCAATAGTAGGATGTTCTATATAGTGACAGGGAGAAGTTAAGTGCTGCAATCTGCTCTTTCTTATTTTATTTTTTTAATTTGGGAGGAGCTATAGCTTTGTGTGCACAAATGCCTCTGCGTTTGCGCAGCGGCAGCAATTTGGCAGCAGCTTCTGTCTTCAGCCGGAAGACAGAAGCTGCACCGCCGCAGACAGCTGAACATAGAAACTGCGGCCGAATTGCCGCCACCGCGGAAACACACGTGCTGCCCTAATGGCACATGGACTGCCCCCGCCATCTGCGGCGGCAATTCGGCATGCTGCTTGGGGGCAAAAACACATGGACTGCCTCCCCTTGCAGAAACAAGCACCTGTTTGGAATGCTGGTGCCTGGAGCCGCTCTGGCTCCTGTACAATAAATGGAGGGAGATAGGCACCTTAGACCGCAATTCATAGAAGCCAGCATGTAGGCCGGGAGCTGCCTCAGCTAATGAGAGATATGGATGAGTGGATGTGTACTAAGACCTGCCCTTATCTCAGAGATAGGTGCCTAAATCCAGGCTACAGGGAAGCAGCTGTCTCTGCTAGCAATTCACAGCCAGGAACCCTCTTTAGTTAGTCACCTAACCTGTTTTTCAAGAAGCAGGGGAAAGAGGGGTGCCCACTGTATAACTTTTAGCCCCATAGCTACGATATTTACCCTCAAACTGTCCTCTTCAAGCTGTACCACTATGGATAAATAACTAAAGCTATGTTTACACTACAGCCTATGTCGGCATTAGTAATGTCACTCGGGGGTGTGAATAAACATGTGCACAGTACTATGTTGGTGGGAGAGCTTCTCCTGCTGATATAGCTTCTACCATTCATGTAGGTGGATATTTTATGCCAACGGGAGAGCTCTCTCCCATCCATGTAGACCATCTTCACCAGATGCACAGCAGTGACACAGCTACATTGGTACAGCTGTGCCCCTGCAGCACTGTTTGTGTAGACATAGCCTAAAGAGTCAGTAGCTCTGGTGGACAGGATTCTGGGTCTCCCACTTCCCAGGTGAGTGCACTATGCACCAGGCTACAGATTCATTCTAATACTTGTGCTCACTTTTTCTTTGAGAACATTTGTGCCAAAGAGAAGGACTCTACAAATGGGTTGCCAAGCATTTGTGCCAAGCATGAGAAAGACTCTACAAATGGGTTGTTGGATTACTCACCCGGGATACAGGAGACCCAGGATCCTGTCCTCCTGCTCCATTGTTTCTTTAATTGTTTATTCACAGTGGAACAGCTCCAACAGGAGAGACTAAGAGAGCCTCACATCAGCATAACCCATAGCTCACTGGTTAGAGCAGTCATCTGAGACAGAAGAGGATTTCTCTCATGACTTTTAGCTCAGAGGTTACGATACTCACCTGGGATGCAGGAGACCTCCCTGTTCAAATCTAACCTCTGCCGGAGAGGTAGAAGCTTTTGAAACAAGGAGGTCTCCCACATCCCAGGTGAGTATCCTTACCTCTGAGCTCCATCTGCCTTGAGTGAACTCCCCTTAGGGTACTGACCAGTAAGCAGTCTCAGAGACCAGCAGATTGGGCCTCACACATGACCTGGCTGGCCAATGCCTATTTTCCCCTGGGTTGTGAATCACTCTGGGGCTTAGGCAGGAGATAAACATCTGGGAACCAAGAGGGAGGCAGCAGTGTGCATGCTCAAAGGCAGAACATAGGCACCTATGGAACTTTTACTGCAAAAATTAGATGTCATGAATTTAGGAGCCTACAGGATTCACTGAGAGTTTTGTGCACTGCAGTGGAGCCTAATGCTGGCACTTAGGCACCTAACTTCCTTAGTGCATCCAGACCTCTCCTCTTTAAATTTGCTTTTTCTTCTCTCTGACATATAAACCTTGCTAAAATAAGCAGTCATTTTCAAGGTTTATACCCTTCATTATCCCCTTTGCTTATCTTGTGTACCAGACTTGTGCTTTTTAAAAGGCCCTTTTTCTTCTAGGTATGGCTGTTTACTTCTTGCACAGTACTTTTAAAGAGAAAATGTCATGTTGTGATATCTCCAGGTAACCTCAACGCGATGCTTTTTATTTTTTTTTACTACAACTTTATTTTATAGTGGAGCTTTTTGCAGCAAAGCCATTTCCCAGCACTGCAGAAATTGGAAACAAAACAAAAGTCCCACAGTCAAGAAAAAATCAATGATCTTTCAAATAAATCAAGATTAAATCAAATCAAAGCAGCTTTAAGAGTGCATTTTAAAGCCAACCAATGGCTTGGCTTACCTGATAGCCCTACCATAAGCACAGCAGGTTAGGCTAAAGTATAGAGCCTAGTAATAGAAGGCTGTCCCCTCTCCAGCAGAATGTTATAAATAAATGAAGAGACATAGAGCTAGCTTCTGCCACCTTTATTTATGTAGCATTGCTTGTAGAGTAGCACCTTACTCTACAAATTATCCCTTTGGTTCCAGTTCACTACACCTGTAGTAAGATACTACTCAGTGTGAGGATGGCAAAATTTGGCCTTGAGCTATCAATTGGATACCTCATTCAAATACTCATCATTAATTTAAATTTGATCCAAAAATATATTTTAATCCAGATAAGGCAAAATTTATGTTAATGTGAAATTCGTAGATTCCAATTAGAACAACAACACGTTGTAGAGAACTGTGTGTAAGCAAGAACCTTGGCCACTCTATTTTCATACCAGAAATGTCAGACAATCCTTTGAAATATTAGATGTCCTATTAAGCAAGCCTATATACTCATCAGCCCTAGTAAAAGTTAAGGTATGTACCAGCTTTTCAGCAGCAGGCAAGAAAAGACTTGACTGGAGATTGTACTCTTGTTTTTCTATTACAAGTAGTTCTGGCATTAATAAGTTAATTTTTGTTCCAAGCTCTCCAAGACTCTGCTAAATTGCCAAGTTAGTCATTACCCATCCATTTCCCTTTCACCCAGGTGCTCTGCACAGTTTAGAACTTGACATATTAGACATCATGGTGACATTCTGCATACATATACAATCTTAGTTTATTATTTAAACTGCAGACTACACCTTACCTGCTTTGTGCAACGTAGCACATCTGTGGTATTTTGTTCAGTACACTGATAGAATATAAAGTAACCATCATAGCTGAAAGACATTACACTTCTCTTTATGCAGCTTGCAAAAGTGTTAGACTTCTGGCTTACAGAACAGCATATACCGAATATCTCTCACAGATATACTGTAACCAGTTTTACTTGTTAGCTGCTGGCCCATAATTTACCGTCTATTTTTTTAACCCAGTTATTCAAACTATCAAGGTCAAGCCTTTGTTTTCTTTGGACCCAGGGTCTGATACCCTTCCTCAAAATGAGTAATACCTAGAGTCCCTCCCTATAGCCCATACTTAGGAAAAGAACTCTGTGAGGGGGTGGGGCTTGGGACACTCACCCTCTCCCATTGGCTAGTTTAGGAGAGGAGCTGCCTATGGTGCTGGCCATTATGGATCCTATTCTCAGGAGTATCTCTCACCATGCATTGTATGGGAAGCCTAGGCACCAAACACAGGCATTGGGGATTCCAGTGATTTTCAAGACACTTCAGTGTTAGGCTTTGCCTCACTTGTCTTCTCCTGGTTTGAGGATCATACTGGAATCACCAGAAGGCAGAAATGTAGGCTCCTAGAGGACATTTACAGCAAAAATTAAGGTACCAACTGTTGCAACCCTATACATAGTTATGGCTCTGTATGGCCAATTGTCGGTCCACGGCCATCTTGTTCTGCTAAAAGGACAAGGCAGCCTCCATCTTGGACCAGGTTCTTGTTCCACAGGAGAGGGCAGAGACCTAATTCTGCCCAGCAACACCGTGGTGTCATGTGCAACCCTGAGGTGCGGTGTGCAACATTTTAGTGCTGTGTGCATTTTCCCGCTCTTTTTGGCCTGGTCATCTAGGGATCAGGCTAGTGCCTTGTGCAGAGACGCCAGTGTGCAGATCCTGTTGGCGTGGGGGGCAACAGCTCAGAGCCTGGAGGGTGTAGGAGCCAGGGACCAATCAGATGCTGACACGAGTGAATGAGACCCTTCGAATAAAACTAGGTTTCCCCCCAAAATCTTTGTGGAGTATCCGCGTGTCAGCTGAAGGGCCTGATCAACCTTTCAGCCAGGTCTCCTCCCGTTATAGCTAGCTCGTGTCGTGTCGTTTTGGATTCGTCATCGCTTTGGATTTATCGTTTTGGATCTATTTCTATCAGCTCGTCATGCTTCTGGTGTCTGCTCTGCTGGTCAGCTGCGCCTGGAGTGCGGTATTTGCTTTCTAATTTCTGACAGTTTGCTTACCTAGCTTCCCCTTCCCCCCCCCTTTTAAATTGGTACCAAGTGTGTATACAGTATATGAGAGTTGAATTATTGAGCTCATGATTGCACAGTTGTCTAGTTTGTATAGTTTTTCTGGTTTTAGTAGATAGTTAATTATAAACTGTTATAAGTTGTGTGAGTTACTGCTCTGTCTTTGTCTGGAGTGCTTGGTGCTAGGTGCTGTCTCCACCTGAGGATTAGCTGACCAAGGGGTTTCTGTCCCCGCAGTCTGTGTGAGTGGAACCTGCACAATCGCAGCCGCACCACACTCTGGGTAAATCCCTTAGTGTGAAAGCAAGGGCGGTTGAGGCAGTGACCTGTGGGTCTCTTTTTCTGTGTTGCACCGGGCACCGCTCTGACAAACCCGATTTCCTCCTTGTGTAATTGGTGTGTCTGCCTACTCAGTGTGAAGCAGTGAGCAGTATAGATTTGTATTGTTAATGATTTTTGGGTGTGTTTGTATTGTTTAATAACATCCCAACTAAGAATTGCTCGCCTCCTCGGCCAACATTGTAACTATCCCCCCAATAAACGCAGCCACTTGGCTTTAAATTTTATTCTGGTCCAGCCTGGTTTTTCCTCTCCCAATACCAAAGCTGATCGAACCGCAATCGGTTTCGGACACCAACAAGGGAGTTTAGGCAACTATAAGGTTAGATGACATTTGGCTGGGGGTTTTGTGGATCGCAGTGGTCCTAAAACTGGGATTTAGTCACCTAAAGCTATGGGCAGTGGGGCTATAAAATAAAACCGTAGATGTCCAGGCTGAGCTTGGAGCCTGGGCCCTGGGACCCCAAAAGGGGGAAGGATCCCAGAGCGTAGGCTCCAGTCTGATACTGCTAATCTACACTGCAATTTTATAGCCCCATAGCCTGAACCCTGAGAACCCAAGTCAGCTGAGATGGGTGTTTTGTTGCAATGTTGACATATCATGAGGGTAAGCTTATCAGAAACTGGATATCTGTAGTTCTACAAGTGTAGCATCTAATCATGCAAGGTGCTGAGCACCTACTTTAAAACTTTAAGCATTCTCATCTCCCATTGACTTCAGTGGAATTTGAAGGTGCTACCATGTGATGATCAGCATCTCAGAGGATTGCCATTTCTCTGTTATATCAATCTTTGAGTTTAGATTTTCATTAGCATATCCCACACTTCACGCAGTGTACATACTGTTATTTGCCTGTTATTTGTGCAATGAGCCATTCATTCATTTGATTGAAATTGTTAATTTTAATATCCAGTCGTGCCTTTTTTCACCCTTACTATTATTCTTTATCAGTAATTTCACCACCATCTAATTCAGGAGTTGGCAACCTCTGGCACGCGGCTCGCCAGAGTAAGTACCTTGGCAGGCTGGGCCAGTTTGTTTACCTGCTGCGTCGGCAGGTTCAGCCGATCATGGCTCCCACTGGCCCCGGTTCGCCGTCCCAGGCCAATGGGGGTGTCGGGAAGTAGCGTGGATGAGGAATGTGCTGGCCGCGGCTTCCTGCCACCCCCATTGGCCTGAGATGACGAACCACGGCCAGTGGGAGCCACAATTGGCCGAACTTGCCGATGCAGCAGGTAAACAAACTGGCTCAGCCCGCCAGGGAGCTTACCCTGTTGAGCTGCGTGCCAGAGATTGCCGACACCTGATCTAATTAGTGCCTTAAATCAATGGGAGAACACTGCTGTCTTCTACAGCTTTCAGCAAGTCATCCTCCATGTTTCACCAAGTCATCTTCCATCAGTGTTCACAAAATATTTCTTATACTCACAAAGCAATGTGTGCTGATCACTACCTCTTACCGAACATTTGCCCTTACTATGATATGCTATAGAGATTATTGGTGGTTTTGGAAAAGAAAAAACAATTTTAAACTCTTTGAAGAAAAACTATACAATTCTTGACTAATGCTGGTATTTTTCCAAACTCTCTGCTCAGTGGTGGCTTTTATTCATCTCAATTTTCCAGTGCAGGGCATCTTCACAACAGCTGCACTAATAGCCAATACTCTGTGCCAGTTTTTTTTCCTTCCTAAGCCACAGAATACATTAAATCACTTTTACTCAATAGTTTGCCAATTAGATGTTTCAACTGGATGAGTTTTCCTCATCAATTGAAATTACTGGTGATCATTTAAGCCATTTCCCTACCTCATTGCCACCACTTCTGATGCCATAATGCCTATGCCAGCTGCCTTTCCCCTCACTAATCTATCTATAATGAATGGACCACAGTTGATGTCTAGCTTACAATGCTTGAGCTCACGTCATGAGCTCAGGAGAAGAATGACTTGTGATCAACTCAGAATATTCTGCTCCTTTTTGTTTTCCCTGTTCAGGCTCTTCTCCTCATTCCACTCACACATTGGACCTCATGAATATGTAGTATTAATTATACTTTTGCTCTTATTTTATTAGATTTTAGCTGGTTTCTTGTCTCCTCAAAGCTAAGATCAAGTGTAGTATCTGCAGGAAGTGTGTCTACGCCAACAAGGCACGACCCCATGTCCTAAGTAGCTGCAAGCCCCATTCGAGAGCTTGGCAGCTGTGACACAACGCTGTCCAAGGTCGCCTGGCCAGAGCCATCCCGCCACCTGTGGGGAAGGTTGTCGTAAACTCCGCCATCCCCAGAACCAACAGCCAGCTGCGACCAGACATTGTCATCACCAATTAGGACCGGAAGAAGATCATCATGGTGGACATTACTGGACCCCAGCCTTCCACAATGCCCAAGCTCGAAAGGTAGAGAAATGTGCCCCTCTGGCCGAAACCTTGAGAGCTGAGAATTACCATGTTCAGACACATGCAATGATCATCGGAGCCTTGGGTGCATGGGACCCCAGTAATGAGAGAGTGCTGAGAGAATGTGGAATCGGTCAATGCTACGCTCAGTTGATGCAGCAACTCATGGTGTCGTTCACCATCATGTGGTTGAGGGACATCTACATAGAACACATCACCAGACATCGGCAATACCAGGAGGGATGAGCTGGAGTGCCGATTAGAAGAGCAGTCAGCAAAGTAACTGAAATACTTTCCTCATGGATTTTATTTTCTAAATGAACAACCTACCTAATTCTCAATTACTGAGGAACAATCTCCACTCATTATATTTGCTTTCCACAACCAAATCTCTGTACAACTTTTCATCAGTGATGAACCTGAGTATTCAGATTCTAATATCTAAACTGTATTGTTAAATTTCTTCACCTAAATTTGGGTTATTGCTGATTATGTACTCTATGTATCATACGACTTTAAAAACAAACTTTGTATTTGTGGATAATCTAAGCACTATACCAGGGGTTGGCAACCTCTGACATGCAGTTCACCAGGGTAAGCACCCTGGCAGGCCAGGCCAGTTTGCTTATCTGCCGCGTTGGCAGGTTCAGCAGAGTGTGGCTCCCACTGTCCGCGGTTCGCCATCCTAGGCCAATGGGGGTGGCGGGAAGCCACAGCCAGCACATCCCTCACCCGTGCCACTTCCCGCCGCCCCCATTGGCCCGGAGTGGCCAACTGCGGCCAGTGAATATCCTTGTTGAATACAACATAAAAGAACTGAATCTCCAGCTCCCTCATCATGCCAGTGCAGGATAGTTCTGAGGCTTTTTCTTCTAGTACAGTATGTTCTAAATGTTCTTGATGTTTTTGTCTTTTTTCCAAACTTTTACTGTTGTTTACCTGCCTTTAGTAGTTCCTGAGAAATATGCACAATAGTTCAATGCCTTAAAGCAAAACATTAATATTAAAAGGGAGGTTTATTTAAACTTTTTATTAGCAGAGAGTTCAATTAGCTTCACTACAGAAAGACTCTGGAGTCAATGACGAAAGTCACTGATGCTAAGATTTAGCCAAGAGTTAAAATGAATGACATTTAACCTAGCTTTAAATGAATAATCAGTAGTAACCAGAACACAAAAGCACTGATCCAAAGCACGTTGCCGTCAGCTGACTTTAGATATGGCCCAAAAATAACTTATCTGATTCTGTATCTATTCAAGACTTGTCCAGTCTCTAACACATTGCTAATCTCAGATTTTGGATCTTTTGCTTCAGTGGAGACAGTGATTTTTTATTCCTATGTTGGAAAATGTTACCTAATATTTGCAAGTTCTTTCTGAGCAAAGCCATTTTCAGGTTATTCATTTCTTCCTGTTACTAATAAACAGCTATTATCACTTCCCAATTTCAATTTCTTTAGCCATACCATAAATTTTCCTACTAGAGCTGATCAAAAAAATTGCGCACATTTTTTTCAGTGAAAAATAGCCTACTGCTGAACTGAAAATTATTATGAAAAGCTTCAGTTTTTGAACTTTTCTAGGTTTGTTTGTCTCCTTTCTCTCTTTTTTTAATGGTTTGACACTTAATGCAATAGATTCCATGATACCAAGATCTGGTGCTGTTTTCCTTTTTAATTTGTTCTGTTTTCATTTTTCCCTTTGCAGTGGTGTAACTTTTCTGAACTCGGAGCAGTTTGAAAAGTCACAGTAGCAAAAATAAAAACCATACCAAGCAGGGGCCAGGGGTTTCATTCATTGTATTTTACCTTGGGCAGAAACCAGAAAAAAGACAAAATTTGAAATTTTTGAAGGAGATATTTCACAATTAAAAAAAAATAGATCTTTACAATCTGCCCAGACTAAGGGGCACACAACTGCCCACTCACAGGCAGAAAAACAATATCTCCTTTGCACCAGGGAGGAGTAAATTACTTCACCCCTTTTCATGGAGTGGGTTTCTCCCCACTATGCACTGAGCCTGTTGCTCTGGCCAGCAAGTAAGAGAGAGCAGATCCAGAGCTCTTTCATAGATTCATAAATTCCAAGGCAAAAAGGTACCACAGTGATCATCTAATCAGACCTCCTATATAGCACAGGCCAGAGGACTTCCCCGGAATAATTCCTAGAGCAGAGCTTTTAGAAAAAATCCAATTTTGATTTAAAAATTGCCAGTGATGGAGAATCCACCATGATCCTTGAATCATAGAATCATAAAATATCAGGGTTGGAAGGGACCTCAGGAGGTCATCTAGTCCAACCGCCTGCTCAAAGCAGGACCAATTCCCAACTAAATCATCCCAGCCAGGGCTTTGTCAAGCCTGACCTTAAAAACCTCTAAGGAAGGAGATTCCACCACCTCCCTAGGTAACCCATTCCAGTGCTTCACCACCCTCCTAGTGAAAAAGTTTTTCCTAATATCCAACCTAAACCTCCCCCATTGGCAATTTAACTTGCCGGCAAGAATACTGTGGGAGACCATATCAAAAGCTTTGCTAAAGTCAAAGAATAACACATCCACTGCTTTCCCCTCATCCAGACCCAATTATCTCTTCATTGAAGGCAATTAGGTTAGTCAGGCATGACTTGCCCTTGGTGAATCCATGCTGACTGTTCGTGATCACTTTCCTCTCCTCTAAGTGCATCAGAATTGATTCCTTGAGGACCTGCTCCATGATTTTTCCAGGGACTGAGGTGATGCTGACTAGCCTGTAGTTCCCCGGATCCTCCTTCTTCCCTTTTTTAAAGATGGGCACTACATTAGCCTTTTTCCAGTCATCCGGGATCTCCCCCGATCACCATGAGTTTTCAAAGATAATGGCCAACGGCTCTGCAATCACATCCGCCAACTCCTTTAGCACCCTCGGATGCAGCGCATCTGGCCCCATGGATTTGTGCTCATCCAGTTTTTCTAAATAGTCCCGAACCACTTCTTTCTCCATAGAGGACTGGTCACCTCCTCCCCATGCTGTGCTGCCCAGTACAGCAGTCTGGGAGCTGACCTTGTTCGTGAAGACAGAGGCAAAAAAAGCATTGAGTACATTAGCCTTTTCCATATCCTCTGTCACTAGGTTGCCTCCCTCATTCAGTAAGGGGCCCAAACTTTCCTTGACTCTTCTTGTTGCTAACATACCTGAAGAATCCCTTCTTGTTACTCTTGGTAAATTATTCCAATGGTTAATTACTCTCACTGTTAAAAATGTATGCCTTATTTCCAGTCTGAATTTGTCTAGCTTCAATTTCCAGCCTCTGAATCAAGATAGACCTTTCTCTTTTCTGCAAGATTGAAGGTCCCACTGTCAAATATTTGTTCCCCATGTAAGTATTTATAGACTGTATTCAAGTTACCTCTTAAATTTCTCTTTGTGAGCTAAACCATAAAAATCATAGACCCGTAGGACTGGAGGGGACTTCAATAGGTCATCTAATCCAGACCCCGGCACTGAGGCAGGATTAAGTATTATCTAGAGTCTTCTAGACCATAGATTAATAGATTAATAGAATGAGCTCTTTGAGTCTATCACAGGGGTCGGCAACCTCTGGCACGTGGCTCGCCAAGGTAAGCACCCTGGCAGGCCGGGCCAGTTTGTTTACCTGCCGCATCCCAGGCCAATGGGGGTGGCGGGAAGCCGTGGCCAGTTTATCCTTTGACCGCGCGGCTTCCTAAACTCTTCTCTAAACTCCAATTTATCGCCATTATTTTTATGAACCAAACTTGTAATCTCATAAAAAAGTGTCAAGTTAGTTTAACAGATCCACTTTCTCTTAACCCATATTTACTGGCATTAATTATAATTATAGACCCCCTTTATTTTTTTATTAATCCAGTGCCATATGAGCTGCTCCATTATCTTGCCTAGGATCAATGTCAGACTGAGAAGCCTATACTTTCCCTGGTCACCCCATTTACCCTTTTAAAATATTGGCACAACATTAGCTTTCTTCCGGTCTTCTGGAACTGCCCCGATGTTCCCAGACTTACTGAAAATCAACATTAATGGTCCAGTGAGCTCATCAGCCAGCTCCTTTAAAACTCTTGTATATAAGTTACCTGGACCTGCTGATTTAAAAATGTCTAACTTTAACAGCTGTGGTTTAACCTTCTCCTGAGATACTAGTGGATATCTCTCTGCCTCTCCTCACCCAGTTGTTAACAGCATGGGATATCAGGTAGGAAGTCCCTGCACTCCCCAGTGCAGCCAAACACCATCTGAGCAATGTCTAGTAGATGCCAAATAAGGGCCCTAGCTGAATACTGGTATTGCAACATATTGTCATGTTAAGTGAGCCCCCATGTTGTCCCCGTCTGGAATTGTTTTGGAAATGACACAGACGTTGCAAGACTTAGCACCTCAAGTTATTCTATTTTGATCCTCTGGCTGACTCAAGGAGTGGCACTAAAAGATTCTGGAAAGAATTGGCTGCAATCTTTACCAGAAAGATCACTTCAAAAATGAATGGTATTTGAAGAAAGTAGGGACAATATCAAAATCTCTAATAGTGTCTCTAGTGGCTCCTTGGGGGAAAATATCTACTTAGTGATTATATCAAGGTATTTTCTCCTTTTCTATAAAATAATGTCTAGCTTTCTCTTGAACTTATTTATATTGCTTATATTTTTTGCTGACATTGACAATTCAGTACTTTGAGCCAATGGCTTGAGCTACTAATCAGTCCAGAAGACTCATCTACCCAAATAATTTTTAATATGCTCACACTGTTCCTCTTTCTTTGCTGCTTCTCCCAATTTAATGTTACCAGCAGATTTAGGTACTTTTAAAATTATACCTTTCTCAAGGTGATTTATATAAAAGCACACAAATTATGTTAAAGCATAATTAAGGATCTGAATTAAACCCAAAAAAGCAAGTGAAAAAAAACAACCCGACACTCCCACCGTATTTTATATAAATGTCCTAAAACAATAATGAAGAAAAAAAGCACAGCAATCTGAGTAAAGGATGGAGTGTCAGCCTGAATTTCTGAACTTTTGCATTTAACTTAAATTGCCTTGCTTCGATGGGTGAGTCAAACTCTTTGCATTGTACTTCAGCACACTTTTTTGTGGCTTGATACGTTTCCTTGTAGATTTTCATAATTTGGGGCCAGATTCTTCTGCCTCTACTCAGATTGTGCTGTCCTATTGGAGTTCATTAGACTAATCACAGACTAAGACATGGATTCACCTGAATAAGGTTAGAAGAATCTGGCCCTTGATTTTTATGAATTAAAAACAAACTGGCATAAAAGAATTAGAACAGATACACTGACTACCTTTACAATCTATGGCAGAGCCATTGCAGATGAGTGAAGAGCTGTTAAAATACAGACTATTTCATGGGTTGTTTTGTTTGCCCATTTACATAGCCAAAGGTTAAGCCTCCATATCTATTTCTTGTACAAATACGAAATGTGATTAGTTCATAACACAGACTAGTCAGTTTTCAAACTTAATTTTTGTTTTTAGAGATACATTAGATGAGAGGTGAATCATTTAAACCTGTATTGGTTCACACTTGTACAGTTTTTCATTGTGCTAACTTGTGATTATCCATTCAAACAAGGAAGCAAGGGGGAGGAAGTACTCACCTTACATCCCTAAGCTGGTTATGTGGACTTTGTATCGGAGCTATGTACCTGCTCACTTCCTCCCAGGAGCAAGTGTGCAGCGAGGGATGGAAATAATGAAGCCTTAGTTCCACCTTCCTCCATGTACCAGCCAATGCAGCTGAGTCAGTATGGGGGGATAAAAGGGGACATAGTAAGCTGCTGGAATAGGTACTACACCCCTGAAGCGAAGGGAAAGCAAAGGAGACGTTATGACTTGCAGGTGCATATGATTCACAGCATCTCCTGTAGCTACTCTTGGAGTGGAGCAGCTTACATATACCACTCTTGCTCAAGGCTGTACTAAGGTCTAACCCAAAGTGTGCAATATACTCTATATTGACCCTCAGGCTGAGACATGGTGTGACCAACTTCAGTCAACAGCCAGTCTTTATAGTGGAGTTTATAAAATCAGCAAATAGGGATTTAATATAGAACTACTTAAAGACCTTTAACCTTAACAGTGTTGCTTTAATAGTAAGGAGGTTAACTAGGGTTGTTAATTCCTTCCCTCTTTTTCTCAGGGTATGTATCCCAACATGGATACTGCCTGTTAATTCATTCCAGGGCACTCAAATGAGCTTCTATTTTGGAACATGTACTATCTGATGCAAGTAAAGAACTGGCCAGAATTTCAATGGCTTGAGGAAGAAATTGATATTATATCATTCACAATACAATTTCTACACATGAGAGAATAGAGAACTAGGGCAGTACCCCTGGGCAATGCCTTCATCAGGGTTGCCAGGGGCATAAATCAGAGCAAAATATGGCCCCTTGTGCCTAGAGAAAGGAATGGCTATTTAAAGAGATTAAAGAACATTTTCTGATATTAGAGAATAAATACAAATAGAGATGAGCCAAATCCTACAGAGGATTAGTTTCCAAAAAAGTTAAATTCCACAGCCCATCCTTTGGAAAAAGAGCTTCATATTTTATTTCCATTCTGTATGCTAGCCCACTACTATTGTTCAGCCTGATTATATGCTTCCTGACTGGTAAGAATGGTAATGTCACCGTTTCTGCCCAGGCCCTCACAGAATTGCAGTGTTAACCACTCCCAACAGCTGCATTTCCAAAGGATGTGAAAATTAATAACTCTTATTGAATGACTCTCAGGTGTTTGATTACTTTAAGCGTTCTCCACAAGAGTCTTCTAGTTAAATGCCATTCTTCATATCCAAATAAATAGTCCCTAGACTATTACTAAAGCTGTATGATCTGGGGTGATCTTGATAATTTTGCTTCAGCCAAAAAGAGAGGGAGAGAAAAGAGGAGAACAGATAACTTTTGGAGAGGAAATTAAAGAATTAGAATTAAAATTCTACTATTATCTGGGTTTATGACAAGCTCAGTTTGCTGTTATCTGATAAAATCCAGCATATTTTCCTTTTAAACCAGAGGAAACTTTGAGCAATAAATAGAAATATATGTCAAAAGCTGGAAATTCAAAGGAAAAGTTGCTATTTCTTTTGATATCTACTTCAAAAGTTCCCTTTTTTTTTTTTGGTCTGATATAATAGTAGTGTCTGGGGGTAGAACTGTTCAGATTGATTATTTTGTTTAAAGTTTTGTTTTGTTTTGTTGTTGGTTTTTTTACATACTTTATATCGTTAATCTCTATCAACACTTCTTCAAATGGGAAAGTACGTCATGTTAATGATTGAGCCAATATTTCCAAACTTGGGTGCTGAAAGTTAGCTACTTAAATCCATATTTGAATACATAAACAAATAGCCTGTTTTTCAGAGATGCTGAGCACCTACAGCTTCCATTGCATATTGAGCTGTCACAAATATCTGGAGATAGGAATTGTTTTTAAAAGTTGATATGCATCACTGTGCGCATTTGAGAAAAAGGAGTCGTTCTTCAAATACCTGGACACAGTTTCCATTAACTTAAATGGAAGTTACACTATTGTATCTGAGGACAGAATTTTGCATTGTAAATACAATAATTTGAAGATATGACCCCAGTTAATTATTTTTATTAGCTATTGTATTGTCTATGGTAAATACATACCTACCTATATGTGTATTATACCTTTGGATTGCCAAGCACAATTTAAATGGTTGAGAAAATATTTAAGTGAATATTAGGCATTTAAGGTTCAACACCATTTTAAACTTGTGTATCACAGCTTTTCTTTAATCCTGAGTTTACAATTTATATTTTGATGTTGATTTTATTTTTAAAGTTTGTTTCTTCAGGTGTATTATTGAAAGATGGGTAATAATGTCTCATTGCCATAGTAATTTATACTATAATACAGGGGTAGGCAACCTACGGCACACGTGCCGAAGGCGGCACGCAAGCTGATTTTCAGTGGCACTCACACTACCTGGGTCCTGGCCACCAGTCCGGGGGGCTCTGCATTTTAATTTAATTTTAAATGAAGCTTCTTAAAAATTTTAAAAACCTTATTTACTTTGTATAGAACAATAGTTTGGTTATATATTATAGACTTATAGAAAGAGATCTTCTAAAAATGTTAAAATGTGTTACTGGCACGCGAACCCTTAAATTAGAGTGAATAAATGAAGACTCGGCACACCACTTCTGAAAGGTTGCCGACTCATGTATGCTATAATACATGAGTCAGATCTCCCTAATTTGTGCAGTACACACAACATTTCTTCATCATCATCATCATCATCATCAAAAAAGAAAGCCAAAGTGATCTTATCAATTATAGACTGATCATGTATTTACCAACTGTGTGGAAATGTTTAATGGCAAATCTGGAAAAGAAGCTCAAGATACTGCTAATTCACAATGGCATGTTGCCTCCTGAGCAAAAAGGATGCACAGTAAACATGAAAGATATAAAAGACCACTTCAGGCTGACCAGGAGGCTCACAGAAGATGCAAACCAAAAAATAAAAATAAAAATAAAATAAAGATGGTATACCAAAAAGTATATGGTCCCATGTTCATAGATCACTGAGACACTGAAAATCTACAAGTTTCAGTCAAAGATCATTTACTTTCTGCAGCAACCTACGGTTAACTGGAACACTTAACTCTACCTGGAAGGGACTGTCATTGCTGAGGTCCAAATTATGTGAGGAATCTTTCAAGTCAATTCCTTATCACCAATGCTGTTCATGGGAGCGATGCTGCCACTGACATGAATTACATGAAATAAATTGTTTATCATATCAGCAAAGAGCAACAATGAGTTAACCATTTGTTATATATGGATGATATGAAACAATATAAACAGCCACTAAAAGAGATACAGAGATTAACATAGAAAAGTTTGTTCAAAATATAAAGCTATGAGTTGCCTTGGCTAAATGTGCATCTGTAAAGAACAGCAAACTGATGTAATAAGATGGCAAGTAAATTAATGAGGGTGGTATTAAATGTATCTGTCAGCATGAACCATACAAATACCTTGGAATCAGAAAACCAGCTCCTCAAAATTTTTTTAGCTAAAATCCTAATTATTTAATTTATTTTCATCAGTTTGGATTTTTCAAGTACAAATTGAAAATTTTCACTGAAAATTCGACATTTTGGGGGGGTTCGTTTTATTTTCATCAGAAATGTCCATGGATTTTTTTTCTCATCAACTTCATTATTAAACATTACACATTACTGCTGGTTACTCCCTTTGAGATCTGCCTATTTTCAGCATACCTATTAGATATCAGACGTGTATGTCACTATGCACCATGGAACTAATACCCAGTGATGGAATACTAATTAAATTGAACATATTTGGAAGAGAATTGTTTTGCTGTCATTCCAAGCAACATTTCAATAAATCTTGTCTAAATCCTGTATACTTTATGGAAGAATAGAGTCTTTGCAGGCAAAGAAGCCTCTTCATTAATCTATTTTGATGGGTTTAGACATCACAAGAGAACTCTTTGTATCAAACATTGTTCTTCTTCAAATGTAAATTGTCATGCTGCCAAAAAAAAAGCCCTTATGCTTTTCAGTTCCAGTAATGTCAATGATGTGTGCACAGCATTATGAAGGGGTAATTGTGCATATGGTACTAAAGTAGATGGCCTGAGATAAAGTTTGTATCCCATAACTATGTATTATACCTGTTATTTGTGACTATTGCTGTGAAGAACTTTATTTTAATAAAACGGAAACAGATTAAACTCACCTGGTCTATTTTGATGCAAAAGTCATTCTTTTATTGAGTTCCCCAATTCCCCTTGTACGGTTCACACAAAACTCTAAGAGGAGTTGAGCTGCCCTGAACCTTCCCTCCCTTAAAAAGAGCACAGACCATTTACCTGCTGCTGTCATGTGGGATTAATCAGGTGGCTTCCTCTTTAGAGCATGGCTGGCTGACTTCCACCAACCAGTCTGAGTTTAAGAAAGGTGAGCAAGAGATTATTTGTCACTGAAACACAGGCTGAATGGAGAAGAGACTGAAATTGAATTTGTAAGATTACTTGTCATTGAACCACAGACTGAAAGGAGGAGAGGCTGAAATGACACAATTGTAGATAAGGCAACACAATTTAATAGATATAAGCAAAACTTTAGAGGGCTTCTGAAGAACTCCCTCAATACAAGAACTCAGGTTCAGTACAGATTTGTTTATGCTTAATCAGGTCACACCATCTAACTTTTTTGCTGTGTTAAATACTACTCCAGTTCTGCTGCCACTACCAAAGAGTCTTTCTTTTTGCTGTGCCTGGAAAAGAGGAGATTACAGGAACAGGACATTTTCATCCCAAACTATCACAAAGCATTTCACAAAATATATACAAACTGCATAATTGAAATGCAGCCATTTTGAGGGAGGAAGGTACAGCTTGTAAGGCAGTATGCTGCACACCTGTGGAAGAAGACATTTTGTGAGCGGCAATGCTAGCAATGTGCAAAGATTATGGTCAAACCAATGCTCCCTTCTCCATGATGGCACCTCAGCAATAGTGTGATGCCGGGCAACAATGAAATGAGCTATTTTCCCATAGGAAGTGTATCAAAGAAGTGTCAATGAAAGGAACACACTCAGTAATGTTTGTGTTTCCCCCAAGTTTCTTGGATTCCCAGTGAGAGATCCAAGCTTCTTGTTTTTTATTTTTTCTAGATTTGACTTCATCATTTCAGTGCTATGAAAGAATGTATCGAAGACGTGAGAGTGATGGGAGCTGAAGAAGGGAAAGTGCTAGGAAAGAGGGAGATGGAAGAAACTGTTGCTAGCACCACCTTCACACAAAGATAATTCCGCAACTTCCTCTAAAATGTACATAGGGATCATCTCTGCAAGTTGGCAAGGGATACAGGGTCAAACCCTGCTCTTATGAAGAGCAGCCTGGAATCTTTAATGTCTATGCAGAACAGAAGGACTTCTCCTAATCAAATCTCATCTGAAAACTGAGGGATAAATGGCATCATCCTCAATAAAAATGCCTCAGAAGGCTGAGTCAACCTTACCAGGGTTAGAACCTGTGATCTAGGGAGCACATAAGCCAGATTCACTACTGGCATAATTGAACTCAATGCCGGGGGAGTCTAGGAATTTAACCAGGGACTTCAGCTATTTAAAATGGGTTTATAATATGAAGCCATGCTCTGCAGCTTTAAAAATTATTAAATCCACATATAGGGTCAGCATTCTCCAATTGGCAACTAGAAGAATGTATTCATTTTCAGACCTGCTTCGATCTTTGATGGTCAGAATGGTCATGTACCTCTGTCAGAGATGGTCATGGAGATCACAGTATCAGAACGCTGTCAGATATTTATTATCATTGTAGGGGCATCTTCCTGGGAAAATGGGTGAAAATAGATGTTAGCTCCTTTAAAGCCACCAGCTGTCTAGCTACTTGCTTTATGCTCCCCGTGGAACAACCACATGAAAATAAATGTGGGGAGGCAGCTACCTGCATGGTCAGGGGAGTAGAAGATGGCAGCTGTGGCTTCTTTTACCACCCTCTGGAGGTAAGTGGGCAAAGACACAACAGTCAGAGCATATGATATGAGGAAAGGAATAGAGACACCAGGTAGTGGGTAGAGAGAAATAGGCAGATATTTGATGAGGTGTGGAAGCAGAGGGGCGGAGCCAACAAGAATTTGCGGAGAGACGAGGAGAAGGCCAGATGGATGGCAGAAGATGTCATGATTAAGATGGATATTTTGGGTGGGTGTGGAAAAGAACAAGTGGACAGAGGGTTCTTTAAAGTTGTGTCCACTTTAGTTGTTCTTGGCGACCCTCCAGAATATTGCTAAATCTTGCTCTTGTAAGCAAATGTGTAAATTTTTCACAGGAGATGTACACACGAAGTGATACATTTTCAAATGCTTGTGAGTAAGTGAAGTTCTCCATTTGTTATGAGCAACATATGCCTATTTCACTTCTGTAAAGTTTATTTATTTTCACAGATTGTAACGTCCAATGAATTATTACAATACTGAAATCTGTATATATTTATGCTAATATTCTTGGAAGTTATACTGTTCCTTGATCTATAGTCCACTCACTTTATATTGGATATACTTCCAACTAATCTGAGGGTATATTTTTAATTGTACATTCATTCAACTGTTACATGTGTTTTGGGTTTTTTTAATGGAAGACAATATCATCTCTAATACATCAATGCTAAAAATAACAGGAGAGTTTATCTTACACTCTCCTTGTAGTTATAATGTCCAATCCTAAATGTTGATATAGAACTCTGATTGCATAGCATCTCAAGAGACTGATCCCTTTTCCTGAACGGCAGCAGTTTGGGCAATACTCTTGCTCCTCAAGAGTTTAGGCAAGAGTTTGTCTGCAGCCTCCCTGCATTCAGCACTGATAGAGATTCTATTTACTTTTGCTTGTTTGGGGTTAGGTGGGGTTATTGATAGTTCTGGGATGACAAGATAGGTGATTTTGTAATGCCATTTTCCCATACGGTTTTGAAAATCTTGATTTTAGTTATACTTTTAGTATGAGAACTGTAAAAATTAAATTAATTCTCTTTGAAATTATAAGGTCTAAGCAGTTATCAAACATACTGAGGAGCAGTAAATACAATTGTTATAATATTTGCCTCCATACCTCATAGTTAATGGTAAGGGAGGAGCTCTCAGAAACCCTTTTTTCCTCCCCAGATCTTGCTGTTGACTGATGGCTGAACCAGTAATTTACAGCTATGGTGATCTGGTTACTCTTGTGTTATGCCTTTTAGGGATTACCTGTCTCCTTAAATGCCTAGTTATGGCATGTTTAATATCCCTTTGTACCATTCCAGCTGCAGGAAAGGACTTTATTGGGGCCAAGGGTCTGGCCTTGGAGTATCAGAAATTAGATGATAATTTCATTTATCTACATTTGTCTGAAAATAACAAAAGCTAACTGCCAAGTGTGGCAGCAAACACACATCCATCTCAGTCTGATTCAGATCTGTGTAAATCAGGAGTAACTTCACTGAAGTCAATCAAAATACAGCAGGGTAAAAACTGATGTACGATCAAAATCAAACCAGTCCCTAAATAATTCTGCATCTATTCATGTGTTTTTCTGTACTTGAATAGTCTCTCACATTTCCCAGATTTTACAAATACATACATGTAAAGCATTTAGCCCAGACCTCTAAAGAGTAAATGAAATAGTCTAAGTGAGGTCCTGAAGACCTGAAATCCTTATTCAGGCTAGGAGGGAACATGTATTTGGTAGTCTCTTTAAATACAGGTTCCCATTTTTCCACACTACTCAAAACTACATCTGACATGACTGGAGTTTCCATTCAAGACAATCCTTGCACTGGAAATGAATTTAAAGATCAGAAGTGAGGTCATGTAGCTGAGTTAGTAGTATAGAGGGAAGTTTACATTTCAATACCCAAAAGATGCTTATATTTGTCCCATACTTTGAGTCCCTTGCTCTTCATACTAAATTAATTCATTCAACTGCCCCCCACCCCAAATACCCTAAAATAAATAACAGAATTTGTCAATACTCCTCCACTGCCTTCTCATATACAACACTGTGGTAACACTACCATGCCTGTTGGTAAAAGGTACCAAATAAATGACATCATAGTCTATAGTTTAGAAGCAGCTTTGCTCATAAATAAAGAGCCACTTACTGTCATCATATCAACTATATAACACTAGCCAGCTCATTGTTTGAGTATCAAGACTTGGGAATAATGTCTTTCAAATTACATATTTTTTATTTCCCCTTAATTCTTTACTTCTGTATTTCTATAACCAGCTTATATTTGATTTCCATGTGATTTAACGTCTAATGCTATGGCTGGATTTTTAAAACTGCTAGATAATATGAATATTAATAGCATATGCTTCACAAGCTAAGATATAGATATTCAAATATTATGTTTCAGGATAGAACATAAGATAACTGCTTACAGGGGTCAGGGCAGAATTTTTCTCCCATGTATAGTATTGTATAATTGACTTGGTGTATTGCCTGTAGACTGAGAATAAGGGAAGGTTCACCTTCTTTACAAGCACCATGTATTAGGGTAAGAACTGTTGGCCAGACCTAAAAGACAGGCCTGTATTTCTAATGGGAATGGGAAGAGAAGTAGCCTGGCTTTCATTCCAGTGATCGTTATCCTTCCTGGTATTAAAATGCCTGCTACAATTAATGCTGCCCCCTTGAACAAATAGTATTTACTCAGCACAGCATCACAGGTCTCATTGACTATAACAAGAGCATGGGATCATATTTTCATTTTATTTTATTAAATGTTCCTTAGTATTAAATATCCCTCTACAGGTTTTTCCACCCCAAACATGTTTATTGTGGAAATTTCAATGAGCGGCACACACTCAGTAATGTTTGAGTTTCCCCCAAGTTTCTTAGATTCCCAGTGAGAGATCCAAGCTTGTATTTTTATTTTTTTCTACATTTGACTTTATCATTTCAGTGCTATGAAAGAATAATAAGAGTGTTTCATTGCACCATTAGCAGTGTTCTCAAGAGCAGATTGTATTTGGACAGCTGTACAAACTGCCAAAATGCTAGTTCACACTGATTATCTCTCATCTTGATTACTGCAACTTCCTTCTCTCTAGCCTCCCTGATATGTATACCCCTTCTCTCCACTCTATCCAAAAGGTGGGCTGCTAAAATATATCTCCACAATGACAATAGTTATAGTACTTTGTAATTTTATATAGCACTTTTATCAGTGGATCTCCAAGCACTTTACAAAGGTGGATAAGTGTTATTAAGGAAACCCTAGCTTGCAGTTGTTAGTTGCATTCTGATTCAGGAAGAGGATCTCTTTGCTAGTGCCTTCATGCCACTCCCACCATGATGGTATCTGATGAGCTAAGTCCTTGAAAAATGTCGCACAGCGAGCAAAGTCAGAAATAGAAACCCAGGGTTTGACACTGCAAGGTGCCAGGCAGCCTCAGTTACTACTGGAGCCAATTATGAGGGCACTCGGCTTCTCACAGAGCTGGCCCAAGACTGTAAAATAAACTCCCACAAGAACTCAGGACTGTCACAACCCTCACTATCTTCTGCTCTGAGTGCAAGGCATATTCCTTTTACCTTGCCTTCTCTAACATAAACATATAACAACAAGTGTATATGTCTACATATGTATTTAAAAAATTCCACAACAAAAGACTCCAGTGCACACCTGTTTCCCCCAGGGATAGGATGAGAGAACACATGCCAGATTTTAGTCACATTGTTCAGTGCTGTACTTGAAGGTGCTCAGATACTATAGCAGGGATCGGCAACCTCTGGCATGTGGCTCACCAGGGTAAGCAACCTGGCGGGCCGGGCCAGTTTGTTTATCTGCTGCGTCGGCAGGTTCAGCCGACCATGGCTCCCACTGGCCTCAGTTTGCCATCCCAGGCCAATGAGGGTGGCAGGAAGCCGCAGCCAGCACATCCCTCGCCCACACCACTTCCCGCCACCCCCATTGGCCTGGGACAGCGAACCAATGTGGCAGGTAAACAAACTGGCCCGGCCCGCCAGGGTGCTTACCCTGGCGAGCCGCGTGCCAAAGGTTGCCAACCCCTGTACTATAGCAATGAGCTCAGTATAAGAACCTATATAGAATAGAATAGAATCAAGTTCAGACACTCATTTCTCCCAGCTCCTATTTCTCTGCTATAATATCTGGAACATACTGCCCCGCATAGACCACAACTTCCTTTCATTATAATTGAAGCTGTTATTTTATAATATATGTTACAAAACTGTTTTATAATCTTAATCAGTTATGTTAAATATGACTAAATCTGATAATTAATGTACATGCATTTTATTAAAGAGTTGAGATGTACTTTTTTATATATTGGCAGATTTTTGCACTCCCGGTGAATGCTGTACTTAGGTACAAAGCACGACTTTAATGCTCCACTAATCACAGAGGCAGCATTTCAGTAATGACTCATAACACCACTCTGGTGTTCTGACCTTGCTCTGCATCCCTGGATCAAGTTTGGCATTATGATACTAATGGCAATGATAACTTTCACACTAACAGCCCTCTGGGGACCAATCGAGGCATCTTGAGATGATCTCAGAGTATTCAACATCCAGGTCTTGAAGAGCTTCTGATTCATCAGGAGGATGTTTCCGACAGGCAAGCACTCTCCTCCAAAGTGAACTCCAAGTCTCACAGGTGGATAAAAAGTGAGCAAGACAGCTAGAAGTCAGCAGAGCTTGTGCTTTCTTTATATGACACTTGACCTGATAAACATTATTGAGTGCTTTCTAGGGCGACAAAGTGGGCACTCAGCAATTCACAGTACTCCAATTCTTTGTTCTCCCTGTAGGACTAGGACAGCTCTTGGAGCTGTGTTATCTCCAAAAAATTGGGGGGGGGGAAATCTTATGACAGGCACCTTTCAGGCCATATCTAAGCTAGTAGCATTGGTGGGGAGGCAGAGTGCATAATTTTCTAACCTTCTTTTTAAGTGATAAAACAGTGACTTGAACCCCCAACCCAGTTTAACCTCCCACTATGTTAGGCACTGCACAAACACCTTGTAAAATAGTCTATGTCCCAAAGACATTGCAACCAAAATAGATAAAGGGTAAGAGAAAGTAAGTATTCTTAGCCCTGTTTTCAAGATGGGAATGAGGCATAAAATGATTGCCTGGTAGAAGGTCACAGAGGAATCTGTGGCACAGACAGGAATTGAACAAACGTCCACTGATTTATAGAGATGGTTGAATAACGATTTTTCAGTTTGCTGATAATTCTGAACAATCAAAAACAGCTTTGTTTTGGTCAAAATGAAAATGATTTTTTTTTAATTTGTGGCAAATCAAAAAAATGAAATGATATCTCCAGTCAAACTGAAACAAAACATTTCATTTTGACATTACCAAATATTTTGATTTTTTTTTCTTTTGGTTTGGTCAAAACTTGGCAAACTTTGACTTGAATTCCTGAATAGTTTTGGTCAATCCCAAACTGCCTTTTTCAGACAATATTCTCCAAAAAACAAAATTGCCTAGCTCTACTGATCTACCATTAAAATAAAGTAAAATAGGAAAAAGTTCCCTCAGCCGTATAATGTACATATTACAATCATGCATTATTATACAATAATATTTCCACTACAGTTTTCTGTACTTTTAATAAAAATGCCAGATTATGGGGCATGTCTTCAGACCTGTTGCTTCCTAGAATTTTCAACTTCATTTACCACACTAATAAAAGGGAGCCTTATTTCAAGTATTCTTGTGAAGCTGGATGCCACAAGGGATTATTAGTGGGTTATAAAGACATGCAACCCATGGTTACAGGAATAAACTATCATTGTCTGCTGAATATTCAATGGCCAATGTAAAATCATTTATTTATTTATTTTGGTTTTGATTAATGATCTAAGTCTCCTGAATACCTGAACAAAACAACAAGTTGTGTGTACAGCAGTTTACGGATGATTAAAAAGCCGTAGATCCCTTACATTGTGAATTAGACATAACATAACAAATCATTGGTTTTAAAGGGGTACCAGCATGAGGCTTACAACAGCAACCAGTTGTACAAGAGACTCACTGTTACATGTGCATCTTGTTAGCTTCTCTACAGCTCTCTGCCCCTTAAATGTGTGCAGCCACAGTCTCTTTCCCTCCCCAAACTCTCTGAGGTAGCTAGTGGGTGCCAGCTATGAAGAAGTTCTTTTGCTGAGGTGCTTGTGATCACAGTGATTGTGGCCATTCCGTCACAGGGGGAGCAAAGAGTGAGCTGGTTCCTTATACCATCCATCAACCGAGTGCACAGCTGCATACAGGCCAAATAGAAGAGAACCCTAAATTAAACACAGCTTCCATGCACATATAATATACTTAACAAGTCATTGAAATATAGTCGTGAAGTGGCTGTTGCTGGCGGATCAAAGTTTCCAGCTGCTGTATTTGTGCCCTTTTTAAACCACCTGTTTATTTGAGCCACTAAGCAAGCATTTAACCTGTCTGTTTACATTTTTGATTGGCACAATTAACAGACTCATGAACAGTTTGCAGTAATTATTGAACTGACTCTTCTTATTATGAAATTTCAATATTATTGACTAAGATAACAAATGAACTTGCATGTGTAAAAGGCTTTTAAAAAGGTACTTCTGAGAACTGTCTAGTGCTCTAATTGCTGGCTTTTCAATAGAACAAAGCCACTAGCCAGTAGATCAAAGTCTCCTAGATGCTTACAATCAGTTATATTCACCAGGTCTTTCCATGACACTGATTTAGCATTCTGTTTGCGTAAACTACGGGCTTAGCATTTTATCTGGAGTGGACAGGGACAAAAATGATTGTGCATCTTGATCAATGTACTGTGTCTTTTCAAGGCTAACTGTGATGCACAAATAATCAGCAAATTAGTAGAGCTGCAAACCTTTGCAGCTGATTTTGAAGACTAAATCAAAGTACTTAAAGTGTTGTGCTCTATTAGAAGTTAAGTGTTAAACAGCAAGAAGCAAAAAGGTTGTCCTTGTACTGGCAATTGCCACAACAAATCCTTTCAGATGCTGCTTTATGGAGCCATGTTACCCTGATGCTTAAATCTGTAAGACATCTAGGACACCCTGTGTTGTCGGGCAGCAACTGTATTTTATCCACTGTACTAGAGCATGATTTTCAACTGAACATTAGTGTCAACAATAATTCACTCTAGAAGCCTTTTCTGAATGATTAAGCATATGTAAACAAGTCACTCTTATATGTCAGACAGTAGCTGCTGACTTTGGAACATCAGAAATACAATTATGTTCAATAACTCCAGAATAGCTCCTACCAAGAATAAATTTGCCTGTAAAATGTAAACATTTTTTCTGGATGATTTTTTAAAAAGGCAACCTAGCAAAAAAATAAAATAATTTTGTAACTTTATATTGTACTAGCAAGAGGCTTGATTTGATTCAGGTACTTTCAAATACAGAAATATCCACTTCTTCTGCAGGAAGGGGAAATTTCATCCAAGTTTATGGTGTTCACAGCGGCAGTCCTGTTTTTGTTTTTTACTTCACTTTTAAATGCCTTTGCTGCTTACGTGCCAGGGGTCATAGCTGTGAGGGGTTTCTAGATGAAGGATCTTATAAAGAAAAGGAAAGACACTCTTTGTTCGCTCTCTCTCTCATGGAGATTTTATCTTTTCTCTTCCTTTCTTTGTTGTTTTCCTCAATCAAAAACAAGTTGTCTAGATTGAAAGTACATGTTCTGCTCTTTGTGTGTGGAGAACAGAATGGAATATTCCGTATGGATTTTTGTTTGGATTAGATAGATAGATTAGATAATAGAAAGAACTACTAGTGAGTCTAGCAATGGCATTGGAAACCTCTAACAATGTTAGCTTCTTTCCATGATGTCTCTGCTTCTTTCTGATTTCCCTCATTTCAGTCTGAAAAAACCAGCAGTTTTGCCTAAGTCAAACTTATCATTTTGCTTAACACTAATTTCCTATAAAAAATACTGGGTTTAGAGGTTTTTAGAAGGTCACTTGTTTTGTCATGAAAACTAAATTGACAAAATGTTGTCACTATAACACTTTCTCTCTCTTCTTCTCAAGCAACTGCTCAGACTGATCAGTCATGTCATTATATCCCCAACAGAGGGAGATCAACATATGGTAGGATGACACAAGACCCCAACACACTAATAACTAAGGGTATGTCTACACTACCCGCCGGATCGGCGGGTAGTGATCGATTTTTTGGGGATCGATTTATCGTGTCTAGCGATCCTCGGCCAGTGGGAGCCGCAATCAGCGGGGCCTGCAGACGGGGCAGGTAAACACACTGGCCCGGCCCGTCAGGGGCTTTCCCTACAGAAGGGGAGACCCCTGTTTGAGAAACCCTGTATTAAAGTCAGACAAACAATAAGCCAGCTAGTGACTCTTGGTGTTGCCCTGCTTGCACACTACATACAATATATGTGAAAATGCTTATCTGAGTTCGTGGACTTGTTGACTGTTTGGAAATGTGTGGCTTTTTTGTGGTCTATCTTATAGCTCTAATCAAACTTCCCCTTATAGACTCAAAGTATGTTATTCATTTAACTGACTGCCAATGAAATTGTGGTACTTTAAGACTAATGTGGACACTCCCTATACATTGTTCGTTAGTCTAGAGATCATCCTGTTAACTGATTGCCAAGTAACTCAGGATAAAGAAGTCTAGTGAAGACAAGATCTCACAGTTCCACTTAAAAATCCCACCAGAGAAATCAGTGGGAACAGATAAAAACTACAGCTCCCACCAGGAGCCACACACTGTGTCTGTTATGTCCTTGTGGTCTGTAGATGAATAAGCCAAGCAACATCTTCTACATAATCCCACCCACTTCCTTGTAAGGGATTCAATTATTGTATTTATTCTCCTCATTTGAAAAAACTGTGGGTGGAAGCAAGAAGAAAAGTAGTGGCAAGGGGTGGTATACCTCTTGCTTTTATTCAGTAGCATGACATCTGCTACATTTGATTGTCTGAGAGTCATAACACTTTTTACCACTTCTGCATAACATTTTTCGAACAATATGAAGCATCATTAGTGTATTTCAGTTCTCAACATTATCGCTTCATGTTGCTTTATTACCATAATAAACTTGTGAATCATAGTAACTAACACAGTGGGGCTCTCGTAGTGATTTCATTTTCGTACCCTCTTTTGTAATCATAAATGTGATCCAGAAAATTGTGAAGTCAGCAGTTCTATACAGCTTATTAATAAGGCACATTACAGGAATGCATTAAAATCTCAACAGCTGTAATATAATGAAACACTCTACTTATAATTGCAATTATGCTAACACTTAATAATAATTGGGCCTTTGTGTCTGTTTCTCATTTTCTTGATAGATGATTGGGTCTTTCACAAGTAGCCATCCCCTCAGCAGGTGACCTGCTTGCAAACATCACACAGTCTAAAGAGGGCATGAAGCTGGTAATAGCATGAGAAAGGCAGATCTGCAGGTGGAGTTGCCATCTGTGTAAAGGGAAAATGTAAAATAAAGAGATGTGTGGGCATCTCTTTTCACGGAGATGAGATGTCCAAGGGCAAAGAAATGAGACACTGAAGATAATGTATGGTAGAGAGAACAAGGTGGGCAGGTGAAGAAATCTCCTAAAGTGCACTGCACAGCTTGCTGCCATTAATGATATGTAGCACTGCAATGTCAAGAGTAAACAAACTACCCATTGTTCTCCTCCAGCCCAGAAAAATCAGTACAGGAAGAAACAACTGGGAAATCTATTTCAGACCCCACTTCCTATCCAGAGGTAGTAGCAGGGATCTGAGAGATAGGCCAGTGCATATTACAGCCCCATGTTCTGCACGCAGAAAACACTGGTTTCCCTTTTTTTCATCCGGGGGAAGCAGCAGGACTCAGGCTGTTAATGGCCCACTTGCATTCTAGAAAATGACCTATATCAAGGCAGGCAACCCACTTTCTCCAACAGCAAAACCAGGGATCCCTGGGACTTTTGGTCTACTTCTTCTCCAAAAGGAACAGGAGATCCTGAAGAGGAAGAGGAACTGGTCCTCTTTTATCCAGTATCAGAATATTAGTCATCATTCTTTTAGACAAGTTAGATATATTCAACAGGGCAGATGAAGTTCACCATAGGGGACATAATGAACTAGCTAAAGCAATCTCAGAATTGTTAGTGATTATCTTTGAGAACTTGAGAAGGATGAACAAGGTACCATAGACTCGGGGAGGGAAGGTTCTGGAACAGTGTTGGTGAGAGCATTGACCGGTTGGTTTGGGCAGGTTCCCTAGCTCACTGCCTGTTCAGATGTATGTTGTCTCCCCATCTGGCTGTGGTTTATGTAGCGTGAGCTAGAGGCCCACAGGCCGAGGCTCACTGCAGTGTAGGATTCTGCTTTCGCCAGTAGCCTGGGGAGTGGATCCAAGCAGCTTGCAGCAAAGCAGACTGTCAAATCCTGGGTTAAGTGGACCTGGGCAGTCCCTTAATCTCAAGCAGAGGTGGAGGGTAAGGCCCTAACTGTCCATCTCTGGGACAATTGTCTGGGGTCATGACTGAGCACTGCTGGGTTCCGAAGGAGGCAGCTGTGAGTTCTCGTGAGTTACTGACCATAGGCGAATAGCCACCACAAATCTAGGATGGTGGGCTATTCAGCTTTGACATAACTATTGTCTATTTTACCCATGGTAAGCAAGTGAAGTATGGAGAAGGTCTTCAGCCTAGAACAGGGGTCAGCAACCTCTGGCATGCAGCTCACCAGGGTAAGCACCTTGGTGGGCCCGGCCAGTTTGTTTACCTGCCACGTCCACAGGTTCGGCTGATTGTGGCTCCCACTGACTGTGGTTCGCCATCCCAGACCAATGGGGGTGGCGGGAAGCCACGGCCAGCACATCCCTCGGCCCGTGCCGCTTCCCATTGGCCTGGAGCAGAGAATCGCAGCCAGTGGGAGCCACGATCGGCCGAACCTGCGGATGCGGCAGGTAAACAAACAGGCCTGGCCCGCCAGGGTGCTTACCATGGTGAGCTGCGTGCCAGAGGTTGCCGACCCCTGGCCTAGAAAGATGGTCCTGGCAGTCTAATAAAAATACTTTGGAGTATGCAGTGTCTATTTTGGGGAAATCTCAAAACCCTTGGAAGGAAGGGGCTTTCCAGGGATATGAGGCATTACAAAAACTACAAATATTGTAGGGACGGTATTTGGTAAGCAAGCCGGTTCCCAAGAAAAAATTACAGAAGCAAGCATTAATTTATGGGCCCGCCATGGTGTGTAGGGCACTGGATGGTAGGGTGAGTCACCTAAAAGCTCTAGTCAACCAGGCAAAAGATTGGGAGAAAACAAATGGGTTGGAATTGGAGAAGGCAGTGGCACAACATCAGATGGATACTGCCCAAATGACAAAACAAGCTGGGAAAATCATGCAGCTAGAAGAACAGCTGCAGGAGGCCAATTCATGCAGGGCAGGGGCGGAAAGGGAAAATCAAATCCTGTCCACAAAATTAGAAGAGGCCCTAGCTACTATCAGGCATCTCCTGAGGGAGACCAAGCAGGCTCAAGGGTCAGAAGTAATCAATCATTCAGCCTGCTTGAACAAGATTCCGAGGCTGTAGCAGCAGCTAAAGATCTCTAGGGGTATGATTAGCGAGATGGAAACCAATCCGCTAGCCGAGTTCACTTCCGGGGAAGATTCAGAAGTGGAGTCTGAGGAACACAGGAACAATCCACCATGTTACTCTATTGCAGGGAAAGGCTTTGTTCCATCAGCACCATTTAATTTAGATGAAGACCCAAGGATGATGGGATAAAGTAATCCACCAATTGCCCCGATCACTACTATAGTCACGCAATATTGGGTTCAATGGCCTACCGAGACGCCTTATGAAACAAAGGTGTTATTGACAGAACAAGCAAAAGCTTTAGGAAAGCAGCTGAGCCAGCTTGATAAGAATAATGCTTTGAATTGCCTAGTGTGCTTAAGCTGCTTACCTAACCTTAGCAAGGAAGATTCCTTTATGATAGGCAGGGAATGTCTGAGTGTAGAGGATTTCAATGCCTTACCAGATGGATTGACTATGGGACATGACACTGAAATTGTAGATATTGTGACAAAGTTCCTCCTTTACCTTGGTGGGTCCTGCGCTTATTGGCAGATTTGCTCACCTCAGTGATCTTCCCCACAGTCTGGGTCAACTCCTCCTGTGTCTGATCAGGAGTTGGGAGGTTTGGGGGGGACCCAGGCCCGCCCACTACTCCGGGTTCCAGCCCAGGGCCCTGTGTATTGCAGCTGTCTATAGGGCCTCCTGTAACAGCTGCATGACAGCTACAACTCCCTGGGCTACTTCCCCATGGCCTCCTCCAAACACCTTCTTTATGCTCACCACAGGACCTTCCTCCTGGTGTCTTATAACACTTGTACTGCTTAGTCCTCCAGCAGCACACCCTCTCACTCTCAGCTCCTTGTGCCTCTTGCTCCCAGCTCCTCACACGCACTTCCTCTCCTCTGGCTCCCCCCACACACACACACCGACTGGAGTGAGCTCCTTTTTAAACCCAGGTGCCCTGATTAGCCTGCCTTGATTGGCTGCAGGTGATCTAATCAGCCTGTCTGCCTTAACTGGTTCTAGCAGGTTCCTGATTACTCTAGTGCAGCCCCTGCTCTAGTCACTCAGGGAACAGAAAACTACTCATCCAGTGGCCAGTATATTTGCCCTCTACCAGACTCCTGTACCCCACTGGTTTGGGTCTGTCACAATATATATATATAGGTGTGTATAAAAAATTTTTTTCCTAATGATAACCTTATTGGGAAAGTGTATTCAGAAAAACGGGAAGCTACAGAGTATCCAGAGACCTATATAGCAAGGAAAAGGTTGTTGTATTGGTTAGCTGGTATGGCACCAGTAGACCGGAATGGTAACGTGCAGTATAATGTGCCAGCATTTTGTGAATTGGTAATACAAGAGCTTACACTTGCCCTGAGAATAGCTATAGGACCAGTAAATCCAGCAACCATAGGGCTCCAGCAATTGCAGGGGCTGTCCACCATCGAGACAGCCACGTCCAGTTTCTTTGCACAGACATTGGATCAAGACTTCAGCTATTAACACCTGCCAAGGACTAATACTTACCGGATATCTGATTCCTGTATGCCATCAATGGACCCAGTGAAGACTTTGCCATTAGCCCAGATCTGTTGATCTCCTGCTTCAGCGGTAGAGAGCCAGATCCTCTGATGTTCCTGAGACTCTGGGACAGTCCATCAGTTGCCGGTAACCTCCATTTGCAGTGAAAAAGAGACAGTAATTGTTTTTCGGGCATTTAATAGTTTAACCAAGGGATGGTTTAAGGGTCTGGACTTTATGCCCCTTGCTGGAATATATTCTTGGGTATTTCTAGTGATCCCTTTAGTGGATCTCCCCCAACCCCAGTTGTAACTATCCCTTAATAAATCTTCTTTCTGTTTAAGATTATATTTTCTCTATCTGTTATTTCAATGCAACACAGGCATTACAAATTTCTAACTCTCCCAGTTGATAGATGCTGGTAGGAGTCAAACCTGTTATTTATATGTCACCTCCTTATTATTCTATAACAGGATGTCCAGCTACACTCTATGACAATTCCCTGTTTACAATTGAATTTTGAGACCAATCCCTTAGCTAAATTTTAATCCATTTAATGTGTAACATGTTAATGTTATATCATGCTAGCTTTTTAATCAAAATGTTGTATGGTGCCAAGTCAAACACCTTACAGAAGACTATATATTACATCAAAACTATTACTATTATCAAGACAATTTCTAATATAATCAGAAAAAGATATCAAGTTAGTTTGAAAGACCTATTTTCCCTAAACCCATGCTGATTTGCATTAATTACATTCCTTCATTTAATTCTTTATTAATTGAGTTCCATTTCAGCTGCTCCATTATCTTATTGGAGATTGAAGTCAGACAGAAAGGCCTATAATTACACAGGTCATCCTTTTACACTTTTTAAAAATTGGCACAATGTTAGCTTTCTTCCAGTCTTCTGGAATTTCTCCAGTGCTCCAAGACTTATTGAAAATCAACATTAATAGTTCAGCAAGCTCCTCAGCCAGCGCACAGATCCATAGACTTGCAGACTTTAAGGTCAGCAGGGACCATTGTGATCATCTAGTTTGACTTCCTACTCTTTTAAAACTCTTGTATGCAAGTTATCTGGACCTGCTGATTTACAAAGTCTAACTTTAATAGATTCTGTTTAACAGCGCTGAGATACTAGGGAAGGGAAAGAGTGTGAATATCACCATATGATGAGACTATATCATCTGCTTTTTCCCCAAACTCTGAACAGAAATATTTAGTCAACGCTTCTGCCTTTTTTGTGCTATTACTGATAATTCTACCATTTCCATCTAGTAGTATTGTCAGGATTCTTTTTCTTCTTAAAACATCTTAAAAACTTATTATTATTGTCCTTATCTTGGATTTTGGCTTTTTGGGTATCAAGTAAGATATTCTCACGTGATTCCCAATCATCATTCACATTTTTTTAATTAAATTCTTCCTCCTAGCTGGCTTGGCTCATAAGTGTTTTCAGCTTTATGTAATTGGCACTTTTAAAGCACCAAGTGTGTACATTACTGGTCTAGAATTCATTCTGTTTGTACATTATAAATGTCATCAAGTCAGGCTCTCTTGTACCTAAGTGACTTAATTTTTAGTTCTGTGATCAGTTCCTCTTTATCTGTTAAACAACATCTAATATAGAATTCAACTGTATTTGGTTCAACATTTTTTGAGTTAGAAAATTGTTTAAAAATTCCAAGAATGTTTTAGTACTGCCAGCATGAGACCTCCAGAATACATCATTCAAACTGAAGTCTCCCATGATCATGCAGGTTTTTTTTGTCTACACATTATAAATAGATGTGTAAGGTGGTGCTCATCCTGTCCCCTAATGTGATTTGGTGATCTGTAGCAGACACCAACTAAAACCCCATCATGTGCTTTATCTGCTAGGGCACTGATCAATAAGCATTCAAGATCATTTTCTTCCAAGTTATCAGTGACTGGGAAACAGGTAATGCTATCTTTGACATTAACTGCCATTTGTCCTCTCCTTTTGCCCACTTGATCCTTTCTAAATAAGTTATAACCATTGATTTTAACATTCCAATATTGCAAATCATCCTACCAGATTTCAGTAATACCAACTAGATTGAATTTATGCTCATAAATGTGCACTTCCAATTCTTCTTGTTTGTTATCCAGGCTCTTAGAATTGGTGCAAACTCAGTTCAAGATTTCTATTATTCTATTATTCTTTTTAACAGGCTCTTCTTTTTCCAGCTGCCAAAGTCAAGTTTGTGTTAGAGTGGGATATGACTGTATCAGATTATGAACTCTGTGTTGAACTATGTGTGGAAATATTATCACTGTGCATGCACAAGTCTGGACTTACCCAGGGCAGCCCATTTTACTTCATTCCAGACAGTTGCCCATGTCCTAAGAAAGGGTGTCAGACAAGAGGTCTGAGCCCAGGACTATGCTCAAAAGGCCCAGACCTAGAAACTGTGACAAGAGCCTACCCAGACCCACTTGGCTGGGCCCCAGAAACATGCAACAGACTCGTAACCACACAGTGGGGTGTTGGGCCAGTTTGTAACATATTGGCAACAGAGTGGGATCATCATGGCAGAGGGTAATTTTTTTAAAGCAGGCTTTTGCAAGGAAACAAGCTGCAGCTCTTAAATCAAAAGCAAGTAAACATGAATTATGAAGTCCTTAGATAAGAGCAGCTTGTAAATTTATACTTCAGAGCTGGTCTCTGCTGTATAAAGATGACTAGAATTAAAGTGGGATACTAGCCCCAAACCAGAACCTAGAGGAGATCCCCCCTGTCCTCCTACAGGCACATCACCAAGGACACTGTTATAGTGCATCCTTTTCAGCGTACCATCTTGTGTAATGCAGCAGCTATTCAGCCTCCATGTTCCAGCTGCTCTTCTACTGCTTCACCCATCCTGCAGCATCTCCTGGGTTGCAGAGTCTTATAGATCTGCCCTTCCATTGCACACAAAATGAGCATGAAGCAACATTTTTTTTCCCATGCCTGCAGGAGAGCTTCTAGACACCGGGATTTGCCAGTCCTTGTCTGTAGCCATCCTTCTCTCCCACAAAGAGTGTTCTACATCTGCTCTCTCTGCCTGCTCCTCCCAACTGAGCAGGGCTCTTCTTTTTAAACCCCTCCCTGAAAGCCTGCCTCCTACTCCAGGTGTCTGAATTTGGGCTAATTGTGCCATCAGTAGTCCCCTTCTGCCTTGCAGGGAGATTTGTAGTCCCATTACAGAGACCATTCCACAATCAGTCCCATGGACTCATTGGAGGACACGAGGTGGAGGAATGGTCAATCTCCATCCAGGATGGGGGCCTCAAAATGACAGGACCTGAAGTGGAAGAAGCTGGTGAAAAGGAAGCTGCTCATGGAGGAGAAGCAGCGAGACTGGAGGCCAAGTGTTTTGCTAAAAGAGAGCTCAAGTATCTGCATGAGCTGCAACAAGAAAGCATGAAGTGGCATCAAGCACTTGAGAAGCCAAAGTCCTAGTAATCCCGTAAATGGGGTAGAACTTGGATCACCAATCCTGTGAGAAGCAGATGCTAAATATTTGCTCCAGTTTAAGTAGTGAGGACATGTTGATTCCTATCTCCCAGCCTTTCAGAGCGCTTGTAAATTAAACCACGTAGTCCTGGCAAATTGTCTGCAATTTCTAATTCCCTATGGAAAATCCATAGATTCAGTTTAAAGCAGCTTTTCTCCTTCAATATGAAGTTACTCAAGAGTAAACAGATAACAAGTGTAGTTCAGAGTGGAAACCCAAAGAGGAATGGCCCATGCATGGGACTCCGAAGAGGGGACATGCAGGAGCTTCACAGAAATTGGAAGTGGGTAAGCCCAAAGTGTGGGGAACATTGGCCACAAGCTGATCCACAAAGAGAGATCCCAAGGAGTTGAGGTGTTTTACCTGTCAGGGGACAGTGCACAAGTGGGCAAACTGCTCAGTGACCATCTGCCAGGAGATTGAAAATACACGACACTAGGTTAACATGCTAGCATTCCAACTGGAGGATGGCTAGGAAGCTGCCCCAAGGGTGCAGCAGGTTAACATGATGATTTCAGCCCCAGAGGGGTTGACCACAAGAGAAGGTAGATGGGAAAAGGGCCCGAGGCTAGAGAGACGTGGGTGCTGTGACTCTAGCTCAAGTCAACGTAGTGGACCAAGCTAAAATTTTGCTCAGGAAGCACCCAACACTGCAGAGAGCCTTCCACTTAAGATACATATAACTCAGCTATATCTGAAGTGGGATGAAAGGGAAGGACCCCAGGATATTAAGGTCAATGAACACCTACTTGTGGAGGTGCTGTTTGACTATGAGTTGCACACTTGGCCTGGCAGCATACACAGCACCCTAGTATTTACAAGGAGTCAGATCAGAGAGTTTCAGCCAGCCATTATACAGGGATGTAGGCACACAGAATGGGTGACAGTGAGCCACTGGCACAGCCTGTGAGAGTGCGTATCCTGGGGCAAAGTCAGTGTTAAGATGGATGAGATCCCAGCGTGATGGGGGAGGGAAATGAGTCTGTCAGGGAGGAGCAGGCTACACTGTCTGCCCCAGCTGTAGAGTTCAAAACTGGCTGATTCCTCCTTAGAGAAAGTGAGGGCTGAAGCAGCCAGGCCGAGTTCTAAAAACTAAAAATCCTCCTGCCAAGGAAAACATAAAAAGATTCCTGTGGGATACAGGGCTTCTTGACAGGAAATGGGTTCCCCCAGGACAGATTGAGACTTGGGGTACCAGGAGACAGTTGGTGGTGCCTCAGAAACATCAGCTTAAGCTCCTCTTCAGCTCTGTGTAGCTCAAAAGTTTGTCTCTTTCACCAACAGAAGTTGGTCCAGTAAAAGATATTACCTCATTCATCTTGTCTCTCTAATATCCCAGGACCAACACAGCTACAGCACCACTGAAAGCAATTACTAATAAAGTTATTATTAAGCGTTCTTGCCCCTGCGAAGACTCTCAGACCACTGCACAGCAAAAATATAAAGAGTGGGCTACATTCTGATACCTTTAATAACTTGGATAGTACCTTTCACTCTGAGCTGTCCCATTGACTTTAGTGGAGCAACCTGTGGAGTAAATTGCTACTGAAGTTGAATAAGGATATCAGGACTGAGCCCAAGCAGCAGAAATTAGACAATATAAAAACCAGCTGCCCTACTCAAAAGATAAAACAAAGTATCATCATTTAAAATTTTGACATTAATAAACCCCTGTGTGATTATTTTTTTTTATCAGACCAATGATTCTGGTAGTCAGTAGGAAGATGCAGATGCCACACTCGGGGTTAATGTGTCATTGAAAGCAAAGGCAGACAATTTGCCAACTTCGTTTTTTTCCTTATTTTCTCTATTTGGTCGTTTTCAGAATGAATTCATGAGAATGATGGGAATAAGAGACTTGCATAGAATTGCCTAGATATGCTTTACCTGACATAAATCTAGATAGGAAACAACCATGTCATATCAGACATCCTCTCTGAGCAATCTGAATGATCTTGAATCATTTAGCTTCAGTTTTGAATGAGTAAAGCCCCAGTCCCAAGAGCTGTCTTCTTGTGCTTTTCAAATGTTGAGGAAATGTACTTGCAGATTTGTGTAACACCTCAGAAGCTTTATTTATGGATTTGTGGCTATTACAATATTTAAATACATACATAAGCCTTTTAGATTTAAACAGGCTTTTTTATATAAAACCCCTTTCTGAAACATGTGAAATTTAACCAAACCAGAAAATGAAAGCTGAGCTGGGGGTGGTGTTTATGCGTGATCTATACATTACTCACAAGATAGATTTAGCGTTCAAGAATACACTTTCTTTCTACTTAGGCTACTCCAATAAAGGTACCCTGATTCGCGGGCAGAACTCTCATTGTGTCATCATGCATTGTTCACACATTTCAAGGGCAGTATGTGGCCCTTATGTATTTAAATCTTCAGAATCAATTACCAGCCATTTTAACTGTTCTGATTCACACTTCATCAACATGATCAACATGTTCTACTGCTCTCTACTACTTTACTCCCTCAGATTTCAATATATTTTTCTGGGTAGAATTTAAAATGTACTCTTCTCCTCCTCTCACTTGATGGAAAAAAATTTGTCAGTCCATTAAATTAATGCAGGAATATTTTTACAACTGAGTACAGCTAACATTACAGAGGATTTTCTGTTGCAGTATATTTAATTATCAGGAAATTTAAGAGAATTAGATAAAATATTTTCAGAAAATTGCAATGGTATAAAACAAGAAAAATGCTTTGTGGCATGCTTTATAATGATTTGATGGTGCTGCTTTTAGGCTGGGATTTTCCAAGATGCTTAAGGGAGTTAGGCACCCGACTCCTATTGAATTTAATGGGATGGGGTGCCTAGCTCCCTTTGAAAATACCAGTCTAGGTTACCTTGCTGTTTGTGACTTTTTTGCAAATAACTGATAGGTCTCTGGAAAAATCTGTACACATTTAGGGCCAGATTCTGGCACCCTTATTCACACTAATACCTTAATCCACAAGTGCTCCCATTGACTTCTCTGCAGGGGCGGCTCCAGGCCCCAGCAAGCCAAGCGTGTGCTTGGGGCAGCAAGCCACTGGGGGCACTCTGCTGGTCGCTGCAAGGGCGGCAGGCAGGCTGCCTTTGGCGGCATGCCTGCAGAGGGTCCGCTGGTCCCGCGGATTCAGCGGACCTCCCACAGGCATGACTGTGGAGGGTCCACTGGTCCTGCAGCTTCAGTGGACCTCCCGCAGGCGCCTGCGGGAGGTTCACCGAAGCCGTGGGACCAGCAAACCCTCTGCAGGCAAGCCGCCGAATGCAGCCTGCCTGCCGTGCTTGGGGTGGCAAAATGCCTAGAGCCGCCCCTGCTTCTGTGGGACTAATTTGTGGGGTAAAATGCTACTCCATACAAGTAAGGATATCAGAAAAGAACCTATAATAAACTATTTATACTAAAACTTAAAAGAAGAGTTCTTCATGTCTCTTCTGGTCTCCTAAAATGCAGTTACTTAATATTACTCTTTTCTGCATTGTGCAAAAGTTTAAAAAGAGACATCCTCAAAAATCTGCCCATGGAATAGATTCATCATCATAACAGGTAATCAGGATAATACCATCTCTAAAAAAGATTATGATATTATAGCTGTTTTGTGTCTGATTTATGGTACATTGCTCACACAGCATCTGCATTTTAATATTCTTTATTGTTACAAAAATCAAAATTTGTATCAAAAAGTAAAATTTGCATAGATTGTTATTTAATGTGGGTTCATTTTAATTCTGCAACTTTGTCAATGAGCATGAAAATTGGAAGTGGAAAAACAAGTTTGCAGTTGGTTCTCCTTCCAAAACACAAACAGTAAATCATACCCACACATAATTTCTTCTGTTCTATATTGTAAAGGTTATGTTTATACGATGAGCTGTGAATGAGATTAATGAGTTTTTTCAGCACTGTAAACCTCCTCCACTGAAACAGGAGCTAAATTCCCATAAATCACAGTTTTATGTTCACATATTTATGGGACAGTGAAGATTTAGAGTTCCTCTTTAGGGAAAAACTACCCCAAACAGAAGAGGAAAAAATTACAGATTCTGTAGTGTAAAGATGGGTAAACAGGGACAAAAGCACGAATGGACTGTATTTGCTTTAATGATGCCAGTAATTTATTAAAAGCTATTATTATAGCTAATCTTTTTGCCAATACTTCAGCTGAAGTTACAATACATCAGCCCAATATGCTTGCTCCTCCATGTCATTGCAGATCAAAAGCAATTAAATTATATGCCTTTCTGACAGCGTTCTTTAAACCCATTTCTTCTTTTTTTTGTCCAAAAAGTGCCAACAATATTACAGCTGGTGTCCTTCAGACCCTATAAAGTTCCTCATGTGAGCCTGAGAATAATTATTTACTTTTAGGTCACCTCTACACAGATTATTACAGATATGATTTCTCAGCTCACTCTTTATAGAAAAGTAATGGCATTAACTGCATTTTCTTTGATTAATCATGCATAACATTTTAATTTGTCTACCCAAGAAATGCAGGATGCTTCAAGAGCTTTTGCCCATAAATTGTGTGGCGAAGAAATGGCTGAAGCTATTCTTGAGGCTATTCTTGAGGCTATTCTAGTGTCATTTTTATATCAATAAGTATTCTGATGCTGTCTGTACTACATTAGTGTAACAACACCTGAAAGAAAACATAAAACTGTAATTATAACAAGAATATCACAGTTTCTGAGATGCCAGTGATTTCTTCTTTCAATAACTGCAAATAAAGTTTGCACTATTAGGAGTCTTCTGACACCTTTTCTTTCCAGCCTGTATTTCAGGCTTACAGATCTTTGGGGACCAGGTAAGTTTCTCTGACAAAAACTTAAAATGCAAAGTGTCCTAAGCTGAATTGATTTAACTAGGAGGAATGCAGTGGCATCTAAATACAGAAGATGGTTTTGATTACATGGGACATAAGAAATAAACTTGTGACCTGCCCATAAGTGGACATTTACTTCTTGTGAGTAGTTCATTAACAATACTTCTCAGCTACTACCCTCTACAAATTCAGATTGAAAATAAGGGGTAAATTTTTTAACAAGAGCAATTAACAATGAAACAATTTATGAAGGGTTGTGGTGGATTCTCAATCGCTGACAATTTTTAAATCACGATGGAATGTTCTGGTAAAAGATCTGCTCTAGGAATTATTTTAGGGGGGTTCTATAGCCTGTGCTATACAGGAGATCAGACTAGATGATCACAAAGGTCCCTTCTGGCCTTGGAATCTATGACTCTATTGCAGGTTGACCCATCATGTACAGGTTGCTTATGTGGAACACCCATACTGTTAAACCCTTTACTATGATATAAAGACTTATAAGAGTTACCTTTGCCGTACAGAGTGCTGAAAATGTGTGACCTTCATGATCTAGTCTCCAAATGTCAACTTAAGTTATGTGATAGCATCATGTCCAGACACTACAAAACCAGTAAGATATATTATTTTTCCCAAGTGATCCTCACTCCCACACATTACCCTTAGGTTCTGATCAACTGCTTACAAAGGTTGTTGTGGTGTTAGCTGTGAATGTGTAGAGTCCCACAAGGGAGCATACAGCAAGGTGATCAGAGTCTGTATCAATAGGAAATAAAGTTAGGCTTGCATTCACCCCAACCATGGTTTCCTGGGTCTCTATAATCTCTACACAGTGTCAAAGTGGGATTGAATAACGAGTCAACAGACACAAAACACCCCAGCAGAAAGGGAAAAGAGGGAAGGGAAAGCAGACAGCAAGCCCTCCTGCCCAGCCAGAACAGCTGAAAAGCTGCACAGAGCTAGCAGCACAACAGGCAGAGAAGAGGCCTGAAAACACAGAAAGCCCAGAGAGAACCGATAGGGTGAGTCCAGACTGCACCAGGGAGGCTAGGAAAGTAGGGGAAATTGAAACTAAGGCTAGGTCTACAGCAACACCAGTTGCTTAGGGAGCCCCGCCACCTTACGCCATACAGAGACAGCAAAGAAAAAGGGGAGAATCTATAATCTGATAAAGTAACAGAGATGGCTTCATCTAACCCAGCTTTTTTCCATATATCAACCCCAGCAGAATTTGGTTTCCAGCACCCTGAGGGATGGCCACTCCGGAGAAGTAGATTCCGGAGATGCTGTCAAGCTTCTGGTTGTGATTAGGAGTCAGAGGAGAAATAAGTGAATACCCTGCTCTATACAATGGAACCAGCATCAGAGGACATTTCCTTTCCAGAAGTCTCACAGCTGTTCAGATGAAATAGTTTGATACAATTAAAGAAGAACTGGATAATCATTTCATGCCATTCCGCAATGGGGTTTTTGAGCAGGCACCTTTTCACTTACACAAGCAAGAGACAGCTGAATCAGCAAATGATTTAAATATATACAACCTAATCCAATGCTGTGGCTATTGGGGAGACGAGCGAAGAATTTATCATAGGGTGTCTTGTTGTAAGAGTGAGGACAATCAACCATCAGAAAGGCTCCAAAGTTATCCTAACCACTAGAGACAACCAGGAAAACTGTCCTCCAAAGTAATTACTTAAAGAAGCAACAGACTCTTCTCAGGAATAACTTTTGGGAGGAACCCACTGTAGAAGCCATGGACATGGGGAGGAAAATACTTCAGAATGACCAGAAACAATAACTACTCAGACAAGTGCAAAAACAAAGGGATCCAGGGAGGGTTAGTCTTATATAGAGTAAAGAAAAGGAACAGCAAGAGCATGAAAGCACCCCCATGGTGTTGCAAACTACTTCATAACAAATAGCATTGTCCAGAAAGGGACACTATATGCAATAAATGTCTAAAAAGGGGACATTATGCATCAGTCCGTTTATCGAAACACATGATAGTAGCTGTCTTTCAAGAAGAAGACCAAAAAAGCCACTGCAATCACACACGATGGAGCAGTCGGAGATGGCCAAAAAAGAACCATCATGGATCACCACGATCACCTTGGTAAAGTATAAAATAGACTTCAAAACAGACACAGGCACAGATGTAACAGTAATTCCAGAATCATATTATACGAGGATGAAAGCACCAACACTTCAAGAGCTAGAAAAGATATTGAAGGGCCCAGCACAGTCTTCATTAAACATGGAAGGAAATTTTTCGGTCTTTCAAAATCTTGGAAAGAAGATTACATCCCAAAAGGTACACATTGTAGATGGCCTACACACTGCTGAACATGGCCACCCAGCAATCAGAGCCTTAGGCCTGGTTATAAGGATAGAGCTGGTCACCATGGACCTAGAACCTGAGCGTCCTTATTCCAAGGACTGGGAAATTAGACTTAAAATATTACATTAAACTTCTACTGAATGCAACACCGTTTCCTCTGTTGACACTTCCCTTTACTGTCCAGGGCAAAAGACAGCTCAGCCGCATGGAGCAGATGGGTGTCATGTCCAGAATGGATACCCCAAATGAATGGTGTGCTGGCATGGTAGTGATCCCAAAAGGAAATGACAAGGTTCAGACCTGTGTAGACCTTAACTAGATAAGTGAGAATGTCTTTAGAGAGCAACATATACTCACATGTTTTGAACATGCCCTTGGACAACATAATGAAGCAAAAATCTTCTCAAAATTTGAAAGGCCAGTCTGGGTTTTGACAATAGCACTTGCTGCAGAATCTGCCCTGTAAAAAGCTTCATCACACCTTTTTGGACAGTTTTGTTTCAATAGGTTAGCTATCATTTGGCCTACTGACTGCTCCTGAACACTTCCAGAAGAAAATGCCACAACTGCTGGAGGGTGTGGAAGGGGTTCTCTGCCAAATAGGTTATATCCTTATCTCTGGATCAAGCCAACATGACCGATGTCTCTTTGCAGTCCTGGAAAGACTGGGGAAAGTAGACCTAACGCTTAAGAAAAAGTGTGAAATCTCAAAACACAGAATCAAGTTTCTAGGCCAGATCATTGATGCAGCAAGGGTCAGACCGGAGCTACAGGAAGTGCAAAGCCAGTGATTACAGAGATGAAGGATCCTCTCAGTGTCAATGAAGTACAATGTTTCATGGGCATATCCTACAAGATCCTACAGACCACAAGAAACAGAAGCAAAAGCAGAGTAAATTTGAGTTAAAAATTGAATATTTTGTTGCTCCAAAGGGAATAATGACACTTGTCATTTTACAAATAAGTTACTCACTACACCTTTACAATAACATTAGGTGAGATCCTGACCATAGGAAAAAAACTGTTGCACCAAAAAGTTTGAATATGCCCAGCTGTATAAGGGAATTTATCTCAAACAATCACCAATTTTGAAACAGAGAGAACCCAAAAACACCTAACAAAAAGAAGGTCTCTGAAAACACAGCATAGATTTAATATGCCACACTTGGGAAATCTAAATCAAGCACATAGTAGCGGAAGAACATCATGGGTTAGATTGAGCGGGATAAATTAGTCTATACAAGTATAACCCACAGAGAAGAGTCCTCAATGAGAGAAAATCATTCCAAAATCGAGGGAGATTCCAGTAGGGTACATACCTCAATCCCTCTTGTGACATGGAAAGTAATAGACAGCCAACTCAGCCCCCATAGTGGACTGTATTGGGCATAGCCAGGATAGACATTGCTTAAAAGAATCCTTCACGGTACAATTGTCTCTGCCCAGCTTCCCAAGTCTATAGGAAGTATATCATGGATTTCCATGCCTGAGTCAATAAGTAGCATTAGAAGAAACTGCACTGTCCAGCCTTCCTCACCTTTGCTAGCCTTTTGTGGAGTACCAGGAAGAAACAGGTAATAAAATTAGAAGCAGTTCCGGCAGATTTTGACTGGAGCACTCACCAGTGCACAGCTGTGTAACCTTCACTATACTGATTTCAAGCTCTGTGGGATAGGAACCATCTTTTTTGTTCTGTGTTTGTACAGCATGTAGCACAGCGGGGTCATGCTCGATGACTGGGGCTCCTAGGTGCTACCACAATACAAACAATACATAACAATAAGGTTCAAGCAATGCTACTAAATTCAGTGGAACTAGTTTCATGAATAAGTGTAGTCTCAAACATAGGTAAAGGATATTCAATCAGCCTGTTGTGGAGAAACCTCAATAAAAAATGTAGGGCCTAACTGTACTGGTCCACACTCATAGTGCTGTGCATTTACTCACATGAGCAGTCCTACTGCCCTGAATGCATCATGAGTTAGAACTGCAGAGCAGGATCTTAGAGTTTTACCATTATGAAGTCTGGCAGACAGATCCAACTCTAGAGTTCTCAGAGGAAGCACAGTTTGAGATATATCTACAGGCTCTGAAAGGTTTCCTACCACATGCCTTCGCTCCTAGGCAAGGCATTAGCCACTGTATTCTCTGTCCCCAATATGTGCTCTGAGCAGTTAGAGTAAATTAAATTTTCTGCTTTGCTTCCAGATTTTTATGGTCATGTTGGCCATGTGTGCTGATCTGGTTCCCCCTACTTTGGATAAAATAAGACAGTACCATTTCCTGAGAGTGAAGTTCACCTTGGTGGAAAGGACCCACATAAAGTCTATGAATCACTCAGGTCTCCCTTACGTTAACAGGCTTATGTTTCACTTAAGTAGGGTGTATTCTTGGGTGGCTCCTCTGCCCAGAGATGAATTCCATCATGAGAGATTGTACTTGAGTTCTCTGGGTTATCTGTAATAACTTGAGATCATGTCACTCAGAACAGTTCAAACCTGTTTATAATTAGAAGTTTAACAGGTGCCACAATCTATTTACTCTTTGGTAGATGAAAATTCCCCAGCTAACCTTTGAAGTCTGTCTCCAGTAAATCTAAACAGAGACATCTAACATATATGGTATATACGTTTATAAGAATTCAAGGGCCTCAAATATTTAATATATTTCTCTCCATAACACTCCTGTGAAATATTAATATGGCTATCTGTAAGGTGGGAAACTGAGGCACAAAGAGACTCAGTGTGTTGCCCAAGGTCATGGAGAGAGTCTGTGGCAAAGCAGGGAAAGGACTCTGGTTTTCTAGGCTAGTGTTCTAACCACTAGATCATGCTTTACATCTGATAGGATGATGAGGGTCTAACGGCATTGTGTCTAGTCAAGCAGTTTGTGATAGGGAAACAATTGATTTCCATATAGTTCCAGTGTCTCTTCCATCCAACAGACACATTTGGGTATTTCTGTTGTAGAAGTTGGATGGTTTAAAAAGCAAGGATAAGCGCTACTAGAGATTCCAAAGTCTTTTAATAGGTGTACTGTGACTGAAAAGGGCAGTTTTACAAGCATAACTGACTTTACAGCAGTCAAAACACAAATTCACTTTCTACTATATCAGATTGAGAAAAGCATTTTCTTTCATGAAAATTCCCTACATGGCAGGGAAAGGGAAAAATAGAAGTTCTGTTTATCAGTTGACTACAGCTTGTGAAAGTCCAGTAGCACGTGCTGGTGCTTTGCTGTACCATGTAGCTGTATCTTATATATATATATAAGATACATATATGTATAAGATATATATATGTATAAGCTACAGAGAAAAAAATATATATATACAAAGAAAAATATACTCAGAAATAACAAGTGCACATACTTACAGGATTAAGGTTGCAGCCTGAAGTGTTAAAATAAGGTGTCATTTAATTTCCATGGCAACAAAAATAACACTTTTTTTAAGTATTGACATAAGGTGTGCCCTTTGAATGTAACATAAAATCATTAAGATGTTTTAGCTTGATTTTTCTGCCCTTTAGAATATTTTATGCTTTGAAAATACTCTGGCTCAGTTTTTCACCTGCAAACACAGAGTTTTCCAAGATACAAATTGTCTCACTGATGTTTTCAGGTCTACAAACATATCCCAGCTGCTGGCTTGAGAATTAGGCCATTTCATAGACAATGAAATGCTGTATGTAATTTAAATATGATGATATGCTCGGCAGATAGCTCAGACTTTTCATAAAGTCTAGCTTAAGTGCTCTGTCACACATTTAATTATGCACACAATCTGATTTATGAACAATCCTTGAAGAATTGCCTCAGTCTGAATTCTCATGATATTACAGGTGGATGTTATGAGAAAGGGACCAGTTGGGATAAGAGAAATAGTCCTGGGATGCTGTTTTCTTGGTGGAGAGGTTTGTGTTTGAAAGATAGTAACAATTCCCTATACTTTATTGCAGGGGAGGCTCTAGGGATTTTACCGCCCCAAGCACGGCAGGCAGGCTGCCTCCGGCGGTTTGCCTGCAGGAGGTCCACCAAAGCCGCAGGACCAGCGGACCCTCCGCAGGCAAACCGCCGGAGGCAGCCTGCCTGCCGCCCTCGCGGCGCTGGCAGAGCGCCTCCCGCAGCTTGCCACCCCAAGCACACGCTTGGCGTGCTGGGGCCTGGAGCTGCCCCTGCTTTATTGGGTAACAAAAGGGTAAGGGATTGTGGTCTACCTACTGCATTCTGTAGAGCTCTGTAAAGCAATTAGAATTCAAAGCAAAACTGATAACTGTTGATGTCTTACCAAGTTTCCAAAAGGAAAGTTAAGGTGTTTTTTTTTTTCTTATTGCATTTATACAAGTATTAACCACTAGGGGAAATTCTATGGCCTGTAAGATTCAGAATGTCAGACTAGATTATCATAATGGTACCTTCCATTCTTAAAATCTATGAAAAAAAGAATATTTTAAATAAACTGGAACAATTTGAAAAGAATCTGCTGAAATCAGGTTCAATTTATCACTGGTAGAGGATTAAATTGACTAATCTCTAGAGGAAAACACATAATGTTTATACCACAACTCTCGGTATGGATTCCAATGGGAGAGGGAAGTTTTGTATGGTGGACTCCACAGAAACAACCCCCAAGTGATGGCTGCTTCGGAATTCAATGAACCAATTGGGCAAGATGTCGTTTTTATCACAATAAATTTGAATGGGCTCTATCTTTGGTTCATACCATCATATGCTGGTAGAGCTTTTGGTTGCTGCCATGATTTGTGTTGTGTATTTGGTTGTCATGGGTTTTGTTACTATGGCAACTGAGTTAGACTATTAAGGGATAGCTCAGCCGGTTTCAACCGGCTGAGTGAGCTCTCTGTCTCTGTAAATAAAATGGAGGTTTTGGTTAGCTGTCTGCTCTCTGGCCTCAAGTGATTTCTTCCTAAACCGGCTGCCCCAAGGATATAACACTGGCAACGAGGATGGGATCCTGGTGCTGCTCCAGTAACAGAAGGAAGTAGAAGTCAAGGTAAAGACCAAACAAAGAAAAAAAGTTGCTTGTTTGCACTGACTGTGAAAGTGAAACTAAAAATCATGGCTACTCTGACCAGGCCCCTGGAGCCTTTTGATAAGAAAGGCCGTACCGGGTCAGACCAAAGGTCCATCTAGCCCAGTATCTGTCTACCGACAGTGGCCAATGCCAGGTGCCCCTGAGGGAGTGAACCTAACAGGCAATGATCAAATGATCTCTCTCCTGCCATCCATCTCCATCCTCTGACGAACAGAGGCTAGGGACACCATTCTTACCCATCCTGGCTAATAGCCATTTATGGACTTAGCCACCATGAATTTATCCCCCCCCCTTTAAACATTGTTATAGTCCTAGCCTTCACAACCTCCTCAGGTAAGGAGTTCCACAAGTTGACTGTGCGCTGCGTGAAGAAGAACTTCCTTTTATTTGGTTCTTGTATTATGTGAATAAGTAATAACTTTTCCTTATCCACTTTCTCAACATCACTCATGATTTTATATACCTCTATCATGTCCCCCTTAGTCTTTTCCAAACTGAAGAGTCCTAGCCTCTTTAATCTTTCCTCATATGGGACCTTCTCTAAACCCCCTATCATTTTAGTTTGCTCTTTTCTGATTTTTTTAGTAGAATACCTTTTGAGGTGAGAGACCACATCTGTACACAGTATTCGAGATGCGGGCGTACCCATGGATTTTTAATGATTCCTAACATCCTGTTTGCTTTTTGACCGCCTCTGCACACTCGTGGACATCTTTTGTATGTATAGTTGGGGTTATTTTTTCCAATGTGCATTACTTTACATTTATCACACATTAAATTTCATTTGCCATTTTGTTGCCATCACACTTAGTTTTTGAGATCTTTTTTTCTCTTCTCATCATCTTTTTCTTAAAAATTCTATTTGAGTAGTTTAAGTATCATCTGCCATCATTAATTCCTACCCTTTGTTCCCTGTCCTTAACAGTTTTCTCAATCCATGAAAGGACCTTTCCTTTATCCCATGACAGCATGTCCACCGGATCCCCTTGTCACATGTTTGTTGACCCCTTCAAAGAACTCTAATAGATTAGTAAGACACGATTTCCTTTACAGAAACCATGTTGACTATTGCTCAAGAGTTTATGTTTTTCTATGTGTCTGACAAATTTATTTTTTACTATTGTTTCAACTAATTTGCCGGGTACCGGTTAGAGACTTAGGTCTGTAGTCTGCCGATCACCCTAGAGCCTCTAGTTAATAGTTCCAAACTTCACATTTGAGTTCTTTCAGAACTCTTGGGTGAATGCCATCTGGTCCCGTGACCTCAGGTTTGGGAATCTCCTACATCCTCAGCCGTGAAGACTGAGGCAAAGAATCCATTTAGTTTCTCCGCAATGACTTTATCATCTTTAAAGCTCCTTTTTTATTTTCATCGTCAAAGGCCCCCCACTGGTTGTAGCAGGCTTCCTTTCTGATCTGTACTTAAAAACATTTTGTTATTACCTTTGGAGTTTTGGCCTGCCGTCTCACTCTCTCTTGGCTACACTCTTGCACTTAAGTTGCAGCGTTTGTTTTGATGAGAATACAGAGCAGTGGCATGTGTATACTGAGCGTTTTGAGCTTTTTGGTATTGCAAATGACATTACAGAAGCGAAGAAGGTGCCAATATTCTTAACTGTTGTAGGGGCTAAAACCTACTCTCTGCTACGCAGCTTACTACACCCTGTTAAGCCTGAGACTAAATCTTACTGTGACATTGTGGAAATCCTGGGGTCTCATTTCTCCCCAAAACCACTGGTAATTGCTGAAAGATATAGGTTCCACAAAAGAGACCAAAAGGAAGATGAAACAGTTGTACAATTTGTAGCCATTTTAAAAAAGCTAACAGAACACTGTGAATTTAAAGAGATGTTAAATGATGCCCTGCGTGACAGGTTAGTGTGTGGCCTCTGCAATGAAGCTATACGGAAGCGCCTACTGACAGAGGCTCAGCTTACATTACAGAAGGCTGTTGATATTGCTGTCTCCATGGAACTGGCTACAAGGGAGGCACAATACATCAGTGCATCCCCTAGGGTGCAAGAAGTGTCACAAGAACTGACCCACAAAACGGTGCAGAGTCAAGAATGTTACCGCTGTGGTAAGCTGGGTCACCAGGCATCAGAATGCTGGTGTAAGGACCTGGTGTGTCGACACTGTGGCAAAAAGGGACACATCGAGTATGCCTGTAGACAAAAGAAAAAGAGGCCTGTGGTCTGGCCGACAAAAAGAGGAACCTTGCATACCCTAGAGCAGACCCAGGATGATCAAGGTGACACCTCCTCACAAGAGGAAGTGCCACTGCATGCTTTGTCTTTGGCAGCGGGCTCACATGAATACTGGGTAACCCCCTTATTGGAGGGCAAACCTATACGCATGGAACTAGACACCGGTGCAGCTGTCTCACTGGTTCCTGAGACTGTGTATAAGGAAAAGCTACAGCATCTTCCGCTTAAGGCAACAAAAACTGTTCTGAAGACGTATACAGGTGAAGCTGTGCCCATGTTGGGCACTATTGATGTTAAGGTGGAGCTCAATGGACAGGTGGCTAAATTGCCACTGTTTGTGGTGAGAGGTGACTACCCAGCCTTAATGGGTAGGTCTTGGCTTGGGAAGATTCAACTGAACTGGGCAGAAGTGCACCGGATGACTAAAGAAGAAACCAGTCTAACCCCTATACTAAGGAAACATGCTGCTGTTTTTGGAGATGATTTGGGAAGTATGAAGGGAATCACTGTGACATTGAACATTAAACCTGGCAGTCCACCAAAATATCTGAAAGCCCGAACTGTGCCATATGCCATCAGGCCAAAAGTTGAAGCAGACCTGGAGCGCCTGGTCACCAATGGTCACCAATGGAGTCCTAATACCAGTTACCCATAGCTCATGGGCCACTCCTGTCATTCCAATAGTAAAGAAAGATGGCTCTCTCCGGATTTGCGGTGATTTTAAAGTCACTGTCAACCCAGTGTTGTGTGCAGAGCAATACCCGCTTCCCCGCATCGATGACCTCTTCGCAGGCCTGGCTGGGGGACAAAAGTTCAGTAAGATTGATCTGAGTCAAGCATATTTACAGATGCACGTCGATGAAAAGTCCCAAGAGCTGTTGACTATTGTGACTCATAAGGGTCTTTATCGATACTGTCGCCTACCCTTCGGAATCACATCGGCTCCCGCCCTGTTCCAGAGGGCTATGGACCAGATCTTGTGTGGCTTGTCAGGAGTTCAGTGCTATCTGGATGATATCCTGGTCACTGGAAGAAATGAAGAGGATCACTTAAAGAATTTAAAGGCTACCCTACAAAGACTGGAAGAGTATGGCCTACGAGTTCGCAAAGACAAGTGTGAATTCTTCAAGCCCTCTGTTGAATATTTGGGACACATCATCGATTCTGCAGGTCTTCATAAGGCCCCTGCAAAAGTTAAAGCTATTGTGGAGGCTCCCCCACCTCGAAATGTAAGCCAGCTGCGCTCATTTCTAGGACTACTGAACTATTATGGGAAGTTCATCTCACAGTTAGCCACACTGCTAAAACCACTTCATGAGCTCCTTGGGCAGAACAAGGCCTGGAAGTGGACTGAAGCCTGTGATGTTGCATTTAACAAAGCTAAGGATGCATTGTTAAATTCTGAAGTTCTAACGCACTTTGATCCGTCCTTACCCCTGCAATTGGCCTGCGATGCTTCCCCTTATGGAGTGGGAGCGGTCGTGTCACACATTATGCCTTCGGAGAAGAAAGACCTATTGCTTTTGCTTCACGCACTCTAAGCAAAGCAGAAACTAACTACGCCCAAATCGAACGTGAGGCATTAGGAATTGTTTGGAATTAGGAAGTTTCATCAGTACCTATTTGGGCGAAAGTTTACTCTTCTTACAGACCATCGACCTCTGACATCAATTTTTGGACCCTACACAGGCATTCCCCCATTAGCTGCTAGTCGTATGCAACGTTGGGCATTGATACTTTCTGCACACACATATGAAATCAAATATCGGAAATCCACTCTGCACGGCAATGCAGATGGCCTCTCAAGGTTGCCTTTACCGGTCAAACATCAAGATAGTGCCCAAAAGGAAATCTTCTACTTTGAACAGGTAGAGAATACACCCATCACTGCTACTCAGATAAAGAAGGCAACCCGCATTGACCCAGTATTATCCCAAGTTATGGACCTGGTGATGCATGGAAAATCTCGACAAACCTCTTCAGTCTCGCCCGACCTTGTTCCCTACATGTCCAGGCGGACGGAGTTATCGGTCCAATCTGGTTGTTTGTTGTGGGGGAGGCGTGTCATTATTCCACCACCCCTGAGATCACAGATGTTAGAACAGCTACATTCCGGTCACTGTGGAATAGTGCGCATGAAGGAAATTGCACGAAGCTAATTTTGGTGGCCTAGATTGGACAGTGCTATTGAAGAGAAGGCAAAAGCTTGTATGTCATGTAAGGGTGTAAGAAATGCACCCCAGTGGGCACCCCTACACCCATGGGACTGGCCTGAAAACCCATGGCAACGTATTCACGTTGACTTTGCTGGCCCCCTTGAAGGAAGCATGTTCTTGGTGGCAGTAGATGCCCATTCTAAATGGCCAGAAGTCTCTATAATGCAGTCCACTACTGCAGAGAGTACTATCCAAAAACTACGAGGACTCTTTAGTCATTTTGGTCTGCCAGAACAACTTGTGAGCGACAACGGACCGCAGTTTGTCTCTCAGGAGTTTCAAAATTTTATGAAGGCAAATGGGATACACCACATCACGTCAGCACCATATCATCCGTCTACCAATGGATTAGCTGAAAGATTTGTGCAGACAATGAAAAACGCTTTGAAATCAGCAAAGGGACAACACTCCATTCAAAAGCGTCTGGATACCTTCTTACTTTCCTATAGAAACACACCTCATGCTACGACCCAGGCTTCCCCAGCCTTTCTAATGATGGGACGACAGCTGCGCACTTGCTTTGATCTGCTGAAACCTTCTGAACCCAGACAAACTGTGCAACATCAGCAGCAATATCAAGTCATCAGACGGGCACCCAGAGCAAAAGACCGAACCTTTAGCCCAGGACAGCCAGTTTTGGCTCGGAATTATACTTCCAGAGCTAAATGGGTCCCGGCCACAGTCATCACTCAAACAGGACCTGTTTCCTATACAGTCCGGACTGCAGAGAATCTTACCTGGCGGCGACATGTAGATCAGCTGTTGCCAGGTCATGCCAGTCTACAGGACCCATCTGCAGTTGAGGGGTCTGACTTCACCCCTCCTGGTGAGACACCGAATCATGAGTCACCTGTTCCTGACTGTTCTCCTCCATTACTGCCGGCAGCTGAGATACCCCTTTGCCCAGCACGAGCTGATACCACCTCCTCACCTATTCGTGCTGCGGACCCTGAGCCCCTAGTACTTTCGGGTGCAACAACACCAGAAGTTCGCCGTAATCCACCTAGAGACAGAAGGCCTCCTCATCAGCTGGATCTTTAGTTAGGGCGAACCCACGGTTATGGGGCAAAATAATCCCCAGGGTTTAGCCGGGAATGGAGGCAGTCTACCCTCCTTCTCTAGTGTAGTGTGTGTTTTATTTAGGGGATGTTCTTATTAGAGGGGGAGGAATATGTTGTGTATTTGGTTGTCATGGGTTTTGTTACTATGGCAACTGAGTTAGACTATTAAGGGATAGCTCAGCCAGTTTCAACCGGCTGAGTGAGCTCTCTGTCTCTGTAAATAAAATGGAGGTTTTGGTTAGCTGTCTGCTCTCTGGCCTCAAGTGATTTCTTCCTAAACCAGCTGCCCCAAGGATATAACAATTTGGGCCATGTAAATCAAGTATGCATGAACTGGGTCTTCTGTTAGTTGGTATTTTTATTTCCACTGCCAGTGATTCCAAAACCCCTAAGACAAATAGTTAGTAGGTCTTTGCTCAGGAAACCATTTCTTAACCTTGATATTCTGGCTGGCAATCACCTAGAACCCAGCACATCCATTTATTGGCCAGGTTTATCAAGAACATAGCAGGGCAATGTTGGCATCATCTGGAGGCCACAAATTTATTTGACTCCATGCAGTCAAAATTTTCGCTTGACTATGATTTGGAAAATTTATTGGTCTATTGGTTGAGGAACTTCTTTGCCCAAAGGACAGTGGTCAACAATCCATGCTGATTGTTTTAAGTTTAGCAGCAGCCTTTGAGACTGCTGACCACAGGGTTTTGTTGACTCACTTGTGAATTTTGACAGAGGTCTATGCAATCACAATTGAATGGTTCCTTCCCACCACTCAGAAACATTCCAGACTAATAGTGCTAGGGAATTGCTCATCTACTGCAAAGGCTCTCTCTTCAATAGGATTCTACAGGGTTTCTATTCTGTCACTCCTGTTGTTCATTGTAGAGTTAATTCCAGAAAAAGAGTTAGTAGATGGTTTGGGCTATGGTCAATCAACATGGGGCTGACACCCAGCTCTGTGTTTCTTTTTAATTAAATCTAGAAAGTGTAGTATCTTTTCTTTCCCAGTGCCTGGATGAATTTAAAATCTCTATTAGAGTGAGATAGTTGAAACTTAGTCCATGTAAGGCAGATGTCATGTTAGCTAGCTGGAGGAAGCCTTCAGAGGGTTTGTCAGGAATGGTTTCTGCCCCCATGATTGAGGCACTATCCTTACTCTTTAGCATGGACATTTGCCATCTTAATATAGTTCTGGCTCTCCATCTGCTCCTTGAGTCCACATAGCTGCAGTGTCCAGAAATGCCTACTTTAATCTCTGTTCACAGTAAAAATGGATTAAATTTCTCTCTGATTCCAACTTTGTCATGGTCATTTTTTCTTTACCAAACCTCTTTCTATATTTTTCTTGTTGCAGACAGATTTTAGAAAGCAGTTCAGCCATCGCACCCATTTCAGAGTCCTCATTAATTTCATCCCTTACCTCATTTACTGATGGCCCTTCTTATTTCCCCTCAAACTCTTTGGCTAGTATTAATTTATTTGGTGAGTAAAGTGGCCAGGGGTGTTGTTTTGTTTTTTTGCATAGAGTACCTTAGAATAGATCTACCGATCAGGACTAGCTCAGAAAGAGAGTACAATACACACAGCAAAAATAACTATACCAGCCCTCCAGACTTAAATTATTGAGGAAAATTGAGAAGACAGATCATTTATCTTTGAAAAGAAGAGTTTTAATTGTGACCTACTTGGTTTATTAGAATTAATTAGGTCAATACACTTGACCTATTTTTGAAATTATAACTTAAATTGATTCTAAATACAAACTTTATCAGAATGTTAGTAACCAGGAAAAATGATTGCATCACAGGGATCCAAAAGACTTTGCAAGCACTAATTTTCCATTTGAATAACATAAGATCTTATGCAAAAAAATTAAATTATAGTTAACTTTAATATTGTGATAAACTCAATAGTAAGCAATTTTGAGCACCAGCACAAAATCTAACTATAAAACATTCCATTTTCATTCCCAAATCCGTGAACTAAATATGCAATAGTATCAGCATATCACTGTTTTATATAAAATACAGTTAATTTCCAGCAGCTGAGGACACCATCAACACTATTGTTAAATCGTTCCATAATTTTCCTAATAATTTATATCAGTGAATTACAATCACTCCATTTCCAATTATCCAACATTAATTATTTGCATATTTACCTTGCCCTACAGAAGACCAAAGTTGTTCCTAATAATTATGGAACAAATTAATTGATTTTTAACGATCATAAGTAAATTAACAAGAATCTTCCTGGAAAGAATCTCTTCACAGACCTGCTGAACTGTTTTGTATTCATTGAAGAATTCTGAACCCACTTAGAAGGAGTTAATACCAGAACTACATGTGAACATATTTATTGCCTTACACTTTATAAACTTGCTTAAAATAAATAATCAAAGGAAGAGAACTATATCTGAAGGTCTGGTGTCATGAAAGGGAATTAGAGCTGGTCATGAATTTTTTGACAAAATGATTTTTAGTCAGAGAATGCCAGTTCAGTGAAACCAAAACTTTTTGTGGGCATGTATCAGTTTTGACTAAACTTTCTTTAGGAATTGAATTTCTGATCTAAATGAGAGAGAGCCCCCAGAATATCTAATAGCCTGGTGGTCCAGGCACTCACCTGGATTGTGGGAGATACAAATTCAAGTGCCTGCTCTGCTTTATTCAGGTCAGGGACTTGCTCCTGGGTGTTCCACATCCCAGGTGAGTGCCCTGACCACCAAGCTATTGGCTATTCTGGGATCTCTCTTCCTCATTCTGTTTCTTTGGGGGGGGGGGGTGGCAACCTGAAAAGTATCCATGTGAAACGAGGACCTCTTTTAAATCTCAAAATGATTCACTGGACAGGAAAACTGTTTCCTACCCATATTTAATGGATATTTTCATGATCTAACATATGGAGGATAAGAATACTTCATACTAGAGCCTATCTAAAATATTTGAGCGTGTGGACAGGTTTGTTTCTGTGGCAGCCCATTGTGGCCTGTCAAGACCTGACTGACCCAGCTGCAGGTCTCTGCTGGTAGCTCACTGTGTTTGCAATTCTGAGGTAGCTATGCTTTAGCCCTATAGCCAAAAGAGATTTTAGTCCTACCTCTCCGGGGGTGATAAGGATTAAAGGAAATCACAGCTCAAAACATGGTCATCCAATGAATTTTCTGTGAGATCCTGCTTTTCTGTTCAGGGCTTGTCTTCAAACAGTTCATACTTCAGATCACCCCCAAGGGCCTCGTCATCCCTTCTAGCAGGAGGCTCACCTAACTGACAAATTTAGCTCCGTCACCAGAGTACAACCAGGCTTCTCTCACATCAGGAGAAATGGAACTCTGCTGTCCTTCCTGGGCAGCCCCAAATTAGGCTGGGTCTCCTCCTTTAAACTCCACTCTCCATACCTAACATTTGCTGCAGGTGTAGCAGAGTGTGGCTAATTGGGTCCATTGGCCCCCACATTAGCAGCAAGAGACTCAATCTGCCCCACCACACATTCTCCCCATCAGGACCTTGGGGCACTGGTCTTCTCTGCCAGCTCCCTTCTACCTGAAGAGAAAAAGTCTGCATTTGGAGAGAACTCTGAGCCCTATTCTGGACATGGTATGAGAAGAGCTGGAGGAATACATACCTGCTTATGAGTTGCATAGCAGCCATCACAGAGGGGCATGATTATTGATCAGAGTGAATTCTTTGTCGAAAAAGTAATATCAGAGTCCCTCCATGCCTTCTTCACAGCAAAGCCCCCTTTTTTTTTCTAAAACAGAGTAGGCCTTCTCCCTTGGGAACTGTTTTTGGCTCAGATAGAAGATGGGATGTTCCCCACCATCAATCACGTGGGAAAAGATAGCTCCCAACCCAACTTCAGAAGAATCAATTTGTAATAGGAATTCCTTGGTGAAGCCTGAGCTGTATAAAATGGGTTTCCTTCAGAGGTGAGCCTGTAGGATCTGAAAGGCCTTCTGACAGGCTTCAGTCAATGGACCTTTCTTGGTCTGCTGTTCTTGAGCAGATTGATGAGAGGGGCTGAAATAGATGAGAACCCACATGGGGGAGTTAGAACACAACACACTGGTGCACTCTACAAATGATACCCCCAAGTTCAGACTCCAGGGCTATGTAGACAAGACTTTCTTATCTTTTATTGTGGTCAACTCAGCATGGCCCCCTACTGATATCTACAGGAATGTGGGTTCAAATCCCGACAAGTAATATTAGTTTGTAATTAAAGACCAACCAAGACCACTGTGCAGCGATCCTGCAAAATTGGCCTGCAGCAAGTGGCAGAATATCAAATCAGGCCCAATATATGAAATGAGTTTGACACCCATGAACTAGACATAGAGTTCAGTATGTGCTATCTGATGTTACAATAGGAGGCTGGCCTTTAACTGGGTACTGAGGAGGTCTCTGTTTGCAAGAAACTTGTTAAGCAAAAGGTTGGAATTCCCAAAATAAACAACTTTCTCTCTGAAAAGATGAGTTTTCGGATTAAGAGTTTAACTAGTTTAGATTATGAGCCTGAGCCTGAGCCCTCACTCCATGTATGCAGACAGAATTCCCACTGATGTCCAAGACTTTTGCCTGAATAAGTAACAGGCCCTTAAAATGTGTAAGTAAATATGTTTAAAACAGTATCATTAAAATAGTTATTCCTTTATTTACCTACCAAGACCTGAGCTCAGAGCTCTGTGCCAACTTTGACCTTTACACATTCATTCTGTTATGATCAGTTTCTCAAGCTCCTTATTTTGTGTGTGCTTAAAAAAAAAAACATTTCCGTTGATGAACAATATATTTTAATGTAGGAGGCAGCATTTTCCAGTATATAGAAAATTGAACTGGGAGTCAGCAGATCAGGATTTTAGTGCCAACTTTGCCACCAACTTGCTGTATATCATCCGACGAAGTGGGTATTCACCCATGAAAGCTCATGCTGCAAAACGTCTGTTAGTCTATAAGGTGCCACAGGATTCTTTGCTGCTTTAACATTAGATGAGTCACTTCCCCTTTTTACATCTGAGTTTCCCCATTTGTAAAACTGGGAGGATGATACTTATGTTTCTTTGTAAATCATTCTGAGATGTAGGGATGAAATTCCAATATAAGAGCTAAGTATTATTATTAGTGGCATAGATTTCTGGACACAGGCTCCTCAGAGCAAATGGCAGGAGAGGCAAATGAACCAGACTAAGGCTCAAAACTATTTTTTAATAAACACAAAACATTAACATAGGCAAAATAATACCCATGTTGAAATAAAGTCTTTTTACAATATAAATATTTTTAAGTCTTTATCAGGCTGAGTGTGCTGAAGAAGTCTTAAGGCCAGGGCAATTTAAACAAGAATATTTGAAGGGAAAAATATAAAATTTGAACCACAAACCATCTGAACTTATACCCATCTCTGATGAACTTCCTGCATCTCTGATCCTATTCAACCTGTCATACTGATCCAAAAAAGACACTGATCACTGTAAAGATGTGGTGTGACATCCTGGGGCTATCATGGTACATAGGCAGGAGGCCTGTAGGTTCACCTCTCAGTTAAAGATGTTGCATTGGTCATACTATATTAAGTGTTTAATACACACACACCATTCCAGAATCTGGACATTATGAAATCAAGAATATATAGCTAACATCAGTTTCACTATGTGGATATTCAGTATAAGAGGTTGCCAGCACACACCTTGGTGCAGGGCCGGCGCTTCCATTAGGCGACCCTAGGTGGTTGCCTAGGGTGCCAGGATTCGGGGGGCGGCATTTTGTGCACTCCCCACGGGGCACACGAGAGCTTCCGGTTCTGCTCCCGTCGCACTGCCGAAGAAGGAGCATCTGCCGATGTGCCGCGGAAAACAGCGGCAGGCAATTGAGCAGCTCAATGACTGCCGCTGTCGCCTGTGGCATTTCGGCGGAGGGTCCTTCTTCAGCGGCGCAATGGGAGCGGAACCAAAAGCTCCCACATGCCCCGTGGGGAGCGCACAAAATGCCACCCCCCGAATTCTACCTAGGGCGCCAGAAACCCTGGCGCCGCTCCTGCCTTGGTGGGATAGAAATAGAGTCATGGGAATAGCAATCTAGTTTTAATATGAATATGATAGTCTTGGAGGGAAGTTTACCAGCACACAGACGGAAGCAATACTATGAAGTCTATGGTAAAACTCCATTGATGTCAATGGGGACAGGACTGGATGCTTACTGTTGTTTCCTCATGGACTAAGGCCTGGTCTACACTAGGACTTTAATTCGAATTTAGCAGCGTTAATTCGAATTAACCGTGCACCCGTCCACACCAGGAAGCCATTTAATTCGACATAGAGGGCTCTTTAGTTTGAATTCTGTACTCCTCCCCGACGAGGGGAGTAGCGCTAAATTCGACATGGTTATGTTGAATTAGGCTAGGTGTGGACGGAAATCGACCTTAGTAGCTCCGGGAGCTATCCCACACTGCACCACTCTGTTGACGCTTTGGACAGCAGTCCGAGCTCGGATGCTCTGACCAGCCACACAGGAAATGCCCCGGGAAAATTTGAATTCCTTTTCCAGTCTGGCCAGTTTGAATCTCATTTCCTGGTTGGACATCGGGGCGAGTTCAGCAGCACTGGCAATGATGCAGAGCTCTCCAGCAGAGGAGTCCAAGCAATGTCAGAATAGAAAGAGGGCCCCAGCATGGACTGACCGGGAAGTCTTGGATCTGATTGCTGTGTGGGGCGATGAGTCTGTGCTTTCGGAGCTGCGCTCCAACAAACGGAATGCAAAGACCTACGAGAAGGTCTCCAAAGCCATGGCACTCAGAGGATACAGCTGGGATGCAACGCAGTGCCGCGTGAAAGTCAAGGACCTGAGACAAGGCTACCAAAAAATCAAAGCGGCAAACGGACGCTCCGGAGCCCAGCCCCAGACATGCCGCTTCTACGAGGCACTGCATGCCATTCTCGGTGGGTCTGCCACAACCACCCCACCAGTGTCCGTGGACTCTGATGATGGGATAGTGTCGATGGCCAGTTCCTCGGCGATGTTCACGGATGGGGAAGATGAGGAAGGGTTTGAGGAGGACGAGGCAGGCGACAGTGCTTACAACGCTGATTTCCCCGACAGCCAGGATCTCTTCATCACCCTCACTGAGATCCCCTACCAACCCTTCCCAGCCATTACCATGGACCCTGAATCAGGAGAAGGATCAGTCGGTAAATGATTTAAACATGTTAACATTTATTTTTTAACAAAACAGGAATATAAGCTAGGCGAAAAGAAGGTCTATATATAGGGGGACGGAACAGGCATCTTCTTCGGAGATCTCCAGGAAGCTGTCCTGGAGGTAATCGAAAAGCCTCCGTGGTAGCACACTTTTCCGCGCCAGGCTCTCATCTGGTACTCCGGGACCATTGCTTTCACGAGCATGGCAGCAAAGGCCCCTGGTTTGTGCTGGCTTTCATGCAGCATGCGCTCTCTGTCTGCCTCACTGACCCTCCTCAGGGTGTTCTCGCGCACAGACTCCTGCATTTAAGTAGAGTGATTTTTGTACTATTAGTACTGGTAGTGCTTCACTGTTCCTTTGCACAACAAGAAGCGTCACTTTACAGCCACGTGGTGGAGGCTGCAGAGTGGAAGCATACAGGGATCTTTCCCAGGGAAGAGCCGCGAGGGGGTGGAACAGGGGCAGAGTTTATGCTTTCAGGATTGCCTGCAGCAAGAGGACAGAGCTATACATTCACTTTTAAGCAGCCAAAAGTCTTTGGCTTACCATGCCTGGCTGCTCCATGGATTCTGCTGTCCTGCTCCGCTTCTCTGATCTGCAGTGCGATACCCCAGGCAATGAAAGCGAATTCAGACAAATCAAACTTTCCCTGAGTGAGTTCGCATGAGATAGGTGCTGTGCATGGTCTTGTTAACAGACACTGATTAGACTATGTTCCTTGTTCGCAAACATGTATCTTTGTAAGGAATTCACTCCCTTTTTCCCATCACACAGCTGCAGCTGCAGCTGTATCCCGACCTGCTCCAGCATGCCCCTCACAGAGGCTGGCGCAGATTAGGCGGTGCAAGAAAAGGACACGGGACGAGATTTTTGCTGAACTTATGGGCTGCTCCCGAGCCGAGGCGGACCAGCAGAGCCAGTGGAGGGAGAACCTCACTCAGCAGCAGCACTCACACAGCGAACGGGAGGACAGATGGTGTCAGGAGGACCAGCAGGCAACTCAAACGCTGCTTGGACTAATGAGGGAGCAAACGGACACGCTCAGGCGCCTCGTCGATGTTCTGCAGGACCACAGGCAGGATGACAGAGCCCCCCTGCACTGTATCTGCAACCGCCCTCCCCCGCCACAAAGTCCAATACCCCCCTCACCCAAAATAACCAGAAGGAGGGGCGCGAGGGGCCGTGAAAACTGTCACTGCACCCCAGCAGAGAGCTCAATTACCCAAAAGCTCTCAGTCCATAAATTTTGAAAAGTCCCTACCTTTCTGGCTCACCCAAGCCCAAATCCCAGTTTCATCCCCCAATTGTGTTGTTGAGTATTAAAATTAATTAGCTGTTAATTACTGTTTCCGCCATGTTTCTTTGCAGAAGACTTTGTGTGAAGTGGGGGGGGGGTTGTAATTGTGTAGGACATTCACCATTACCAGGGTACAGACATGGGGGCAGGATCAACAGCAGGTTACACACAGAGTGCAGTCACTAGGCACCCTGGTCAGTCTGTGAGGTGTTTTTAATGTTCTGTTCATAGGCGGCAGGTGCCCTGCTCAACGTATATTTGGAGGTGGGTCTCTGTCTGCTGCCCCAGGGTCCTAGCACCTGCCATCCACAAATGGCAAGGCAGGCTGCCCTTACCCTGCCTTTCCACCACAGCCCTGAGCCTCTACAATGCCCCAAACCCTCAGCCCCAGCCAGAGCCCTCATCCCCCTACACCTCCTCCCCCTTCCCACACACCCCTCACCCCTTACTACGCCCCCACCCCCAGCCCAGAGCCTGCACCCAAACTCCGTCCCAAACCCTGCACCCCTCACCCCTTCCTGCACACCCACCTGTAACCGTCCTCCCCCCCAGAGATCGCTGTAGGAGCAGTAGCCTGTCATTCCTGGAGTCTAGAAGCTGTCTCTACATCACTGCACACCCTACCCACCACAGTCTGTGTCCCTGTTTCAACCCTTTATCGCGAAGTCATTAGTAAAGACAAGGTTGTTAATTAAAAATGCTCCATTACCTTTATTTTTACACGGGTGTTGGAAGGGGGGAAACGTGGTGAACAGGGTATGTAAGCATAGAAAAAAGTCAAAAGTAAGTGAAAGAGGGGCAGGTTCAGCTTATCTGTAAAGAAACAGAACTGTCACAGGTTACCCTGCTCGCTGAGGAACCTAGCTTTCAAAGCCTCCCGGATGCACACCGCTTCCCGCTGGGCTCTTCTAATTGCACGGGTGTCTGGCTGAGCATAATCAGCAGCCAGGCGATTTGCCTCAACCTCCCATCCCGCCATAAAGGTCTCCCCCTTGCTCTCACAGAGATTGTGGAGCACACAGCAAGCTGCAATAGCAATGGGGATATTGGTTTCGCTGAGATCCGAGCGAGTCAGTAAGCTCCTCCATCTCCCCTTCAGACGTCCGAAAGCACACTCCACCACCATTCTGCACTTGCTCAGCCAGTAGTTGAAGAGCTCCTTGTCAGTGTCCAAGGCGCCAGTATAGGGCTTCATGAGCCAGGGCATTAGCGGGTAGGCTGGGTCCCCGAGGATCACTGTAGGCATCTGCACATCCCAACATTTCTTTGTAGTCCGGGAAGAAACTACCTTCCTGCAGGCGTTTAAACAGACCAGAGTTCCTGAACACACGTGCGTCATGAACCTTGCCCGGCCACCCGACGTTGATGTTGGTAAAGCGTCCCCTGTGGTCCACCAGTGCTTGCAGCACCATTGAAAAGTAGCCCTTTCGGTTAATATACTGGCTGGCCTGGTGGGCCGGTCCCAGGATAGGGATGTGAGTCCCATCTATAGCCCCACCGCAGTTTGGGAATCCCATCGCGGCGAAGCCATCTATGACGAACTGGACATTTCCCAGGGTCACTACCTTTGAGAGCAGGAGCTCCACGATTGCGTTGGCAACTTGCATCACAGCTACCCCCACGATAGATTTGCCCACGCCAAAGTGGTTCGCTACTGACCGGTAGCTGTCTGGCGTTGCAAGTTTCCAGAGGGCTATGGCCACTCGCTTCTGCACACTCAGGGCTGCTCGCATGCTGCTGTCCTTGTGCTTCAGGGCAGGGGACAGCAAGTCACACAGTTCAAGGAAAGTGCCCTTACGCATCCTGAAGTTTCGCAGCCACTGTGATTCATCCCAGACCTGCAGCACTATGCGGTCCCACCAGTCCGTGCTTGTTTCCCGGGCCCAGAATCGCCGTCCCATAGCATGAACATGACCCATTGCCACCATGATCTCCATGGCGCGGCGTACCGTGCTTTGTGAGAGGTCTGAGCCACTCTCTGACTTCATGTCCTCACCGCGCTGCCGGAGCCTCCTCGCCCGATTTCTCAGCATCTGACTGTGGAAGAGGTGGATGATAAGGTGCGAGGAGTTGACAACGGCCATAAGTGCAGCGATGATCGCAGCAGGCTCCATGGTCGCACTGCAGTGCTGTGGCGTCCGCACTGTCACGGACCAGAAAAAGTGCGCAAACTGATTTCCCGCCGGTGGGAGGGACTGTTGAATTCTGACAGTTACCCAAGACCACCCTCGACACAGTTTTCCCCCCAGCATGCATTGGGGGGAAATCCCAGAATTCAAATGGGCAGCGGGGAGTGCAGGAACTGTGGGATAGCTTCCCACAGTGCACTGCTTCCAATGTCGACGCTTGCCCCGTTAGTGTAGACTCACAAAGTCGAATTAGTGTCCTTAGTGTGGACACACAAATTCGACTTTGTAAGGTCGATTTCAAAAGTTTGATTTAACTTAAATCGAACTAATCTGGTAGTGTAGACATACCCTAAGTTGATTTTACACTGCAGCAGTGAGCTTGATGTATTCTTGAACCAAATTCTGTTATGTTTCCTTGGTAGTATTGTAGCCATGATGGTCTCAGGATATTAAAGAGATAAGGTGGGTGAGATCATATGCTTCATGGGACCAACTTCTGTTGGCGAAAAAGACAGGCTTTCGAGCTACACAGAGCTCCTTTTCAGGTTTTCTTTGGGCCTGAAGAAGAGCTTTGTGTAGCTCAAAAGCTTGTCTCTTTCACAAACCAAATTTGGTCCAATAAAACATATTACTTCACCCCACTTCTCTCTATGATTTCCTTTACTAATCTAATGATTCCTTTGAGATTGCCATGTCCTTGGGGAAAACAAAAACATGTGGCATCATGTTTTAATGAATAAATCTTGGTAAATTTGCTAGCATTATTTCTGCTCTGCTTTCTGACCCTATCTCTGTTACTAAATTGCACCACAAGCCTCCTCTCTCCGCCCTCTAAAAATTGCCTGTAGTCCTTAGTAACAGAAACCATCCCTCATCAGCAACAAGATAATCAGTACAGGGGGATAAAAAAAGCTGGGGTAATGCTTCAAAAGTCTGGCCTTAGCTTTAAAACTTGAGAATTTGCAGACAAGTATGCTTCAGAGTTCTGGTACTTTATCAACTTGTAATAACTGTAATTTCCTAATTATCTGCTCCAGTGCAATAATAAAACCTTTTACTATTTCACTTTTTTTCCTACAAGGGAAGAGCTTCTAGTCTCTGCAATGTTACCTTCTGCTTCACCTCAACATTCAGAAAAGAAGGCCTTTAGTAATATTAACCTCATCCTTCATAGCCAGCCATCCCGGTCTCACAACTGTCTTATATTTCTAAGTTTTTTATTTATTTAAAAAAGCTTTGTGTTATTTTTCTTCCCTTCCTTTACCCTTTTTATCAGTTATCTTAGCCTTCCATATGATTTTGGTCTCTTGACCTATGCCTGTGTTACAATTCGTAGCCAATAAAGTTCAACCTTTCTTTCTCTATGGAAGCTTCCACTCATGCTATGTGGTGAATGAGGAATTTATATGTATGAGTTTTTTATAACTATCATATGCATCTCTGTTTACCAGTGTGATATTATCCTGCCTGGCTCCATAAAGTTAAATCAAAGGAGGCTGTAGAGGGATACCAAGAGGAAACAAAACAATGACAAAGACAAGGTGCTATCAGATAAGGTTCGTTGCAGAAGTAATGGGGAAGGAATTAAGTAGGAAATAACCCCCAGCCTATTGCCGACTAGCCTGGCAAGATGTACTCTTTCCATACCTAAACCTAGGACCAAAGAGGATGCTAAAATAGTAAAGATGCTGTCCAAAAGAAGAAAGGGATATTGAGTGGGTTGTCAGCATGGTAACAAAGAGGAACACTAGTAGAGAGAGTCACAGAAAGCATGCCATAGAAGCCAGTCTGTCTACACCTGCCAAAGATGGGGTTAACTGGGCTGAGGGGAGTTTACAATAGCTGGCAAGGAAAGATTAAGGTGTAGGCCATTTATGCTGTCACTGACTCCCAGAGTAAAAGAGCTTGCAGGTGCCAAACCCAGTTGAGTCTGTCTTGTTGATAGGTTTCAGAGTAGCAGCCGTGTTAGTCTGTATCCGCAAAAAAAAACAGTAGTACTTGTGGCACCTTAAAGACTAACAAATTTATTTAGCATGAGCTTTCGTGAGCTAAAGCTCACTTCTTCGGATGCATAGAATGGAACACACAGACAGGAGATATTTATACATACAGAGAACATGAAAAGGTGGAAGTATGCATACCAACAGGCAGAGTCTAATCAATTGAGATGAGCTATCGTTAGCAGGAGGAAAAAAAACTTTTTGAAGTGATAATTAAGATGGCCCATAGAAGGTGTGAGGTGAACTTAACATAGGGAAATAGATTCAATTGGTGTAATGATCCAACCATTCCCAGTCTTTGTTTAGACCACAGTTAATAGTATCTAGTTTGCATATTAATTCAAGTTCAGCAGTTTCTCTTTGAAGTCCACACCATCAGACACACCATCAGGGGCTCGTACACCTGCACATCTACCAACGTGATATATGCCATCATGTGCCAGCAATGCCCCTCTGCCATGTACATTGGCCAAACCGGACAGTCTCTACGGAAAAGAATAAATGGACACAAATCTGACATCAGGAATCATAACATTCAAAAACCAGTGGGAGAACACTTCAACCTCTCTAACCACTCAGTGACAGACTTGAAGGTGGCAATTTTGCAACAAAAAAACTTCAAAAACAGACTTCAAAGAGAAACTGCTGAACTTGAATTAATATGCAAACTAGATACTATTAACTGTGGTCTAAACAAAGACTGGGAATGGTTGGGTCATTACACCAATTGAATCTATTTCCCTATGTTAAGTTCACCTCACACCTTCTATGGGCCATCTTAATTATCACTTCAAAAAGTTTTTTTTCCTCCTGCTAACGATAGCTCATCTCAATTGATTAGACTCTGCCTGTTGGTATGCATACTTCCACCTTTTCATGTTCTCTGTATGTATAAATATCTCCTGTCTGTGTGTTCCATTCTATGCATCCGAAGAAGTGAGCTTTAGCTCACGAAAGCTCATGCTTAAATAAATTTGTTAGTCTTTAAGGTGCCACAAGTACTCCTGGTTTTTTTTTGTCTTGTTGATGTCGTTGTTAACCAAGGGTCAGTAGCCCAGAAATGCAGTCTAAGAGTGGATCGTGAGAACCATGCAATTCCATTGAGACAAGGCTGAAGGTAGCAAAACCTATCCACAGCGAGGAACTAAAAAGGTTCCAAAGCACAGCTCGTTCTGTAACTGTGACACACTGATGGAAATTTTGTTCCACTCTCCTTGCATTCCCGCCATTATCATCTTTGATAAGATGCTTGTCCTTGGTGTACTGAATGGTTACTGCCAGAATCAATTCTTTCAGTTACTGAGAGAACGTCCTGCCTTGAGCCAACTGCGGAGCAAGGGACCAGGAGGTCAACAGCAGCAAAAGGCTTTACAGACACCAGTAAGGAACTGAACTTACACTCATGCTGTCCTGTGATACTTTTCACGTACCTTTTACAGAATTAACAGATGTTTTAAAAATGCACATCTAACTTAAAATATGTGTAAAGACTACTAAGGTATTAAGTAGAGACTACTTAAGTACTAAGGACTATTCTTCACTACCCTCTGCTCATCAGTAATCATGGTACACCTCAAAAATGAAAGACATTTACTCTGAAGAATAGAGCCTCCTAATTCACAGTGCAATAGTTCTTTTTAACACCAGCCATGATTCTCAGTCTTTCAGACCTCATCCATGTTGATGAGATAGTTTAAAAAAACACTTGGTGAAATGTGCAAGTTTGTGTAGAATTTTCTGTGTGAAACCATTGAAAATTAAGTGCAATGTTCAGCAATCATTACACATTTTCTTTTTAAAAAGGCCAGATCTGAGGATCCTTCTAAATCTCAAATACACACTTCAATCAAAAAAAATCAATATATTGTTTTTATAGAGAAATTGAATCATTTTACATGAATTTCTTTGCTCATTGACATTCTTTTTACACCCTGTACAGTAAAAAGAGATATTAAGGATTATTTTATTCATAGAACAATACATCCAACAAATGAAACATCAAAAGAGTATTCTTTTGTAGCAGATTATATTGTAATGCTTGCAAATATGCTTCTACAGCCTGAGATTTTTGTACCTATATCTTCATTTTACAGGCAAGGTGGATAATGGCTGTGCATATAATATATTTTATGTGGATTTCCAGCAAGTCTTTGATCATGTTTTACACGGCAGGCCTCTGCTTAAAACTACAAGCGCTAGAGATCCAGATTAAGATGCAGGAAAGGATAAAGGACTGGTTAAAAAATAGACCATAGTTTATTTGCTGGAAACTTAACTTATTGAGATTTTACACAGGGCAGAGTTCATGCTTGAAAGTGTTAACATCTACAGATCATATGACCAAGGCAAAGGCACCTATCTATCAGTTAAATCCAAAGAGGGCACACATTAAACAATGAGGGCCAGGAGCGACCCAGGAATGTCTTGATGCCAACCAGCAGAGGGCACAGCTTTTTACAGGGATACTCTGGATCAGATAGATTCATAACAGTTCACCAAAGTGTGGCATGTGAGGTCTCCATCATAAGCCAATAGCCCACTAGTCCATCATAATCATTGTGAAATGCAAGTACAGATAATATTTAAGAAGTTATGTATCTATACTGAAAATTATGTTCTTAAGGTCACCTGCCTAGGATATGTTCCTTTCACACAGGAGGAAACAGATGCTTATCTCCCTTTCTGGACATTTGTGTGATGCGCATTGTATGTCTCACAATGTAGGTCTATTTGCATACTGAATCACAGGCAAAAAGAGATTGCAAGACAGAAGATTCAAGAGAGTAAAACAGAGTGTATTCTGTTTATGATTAAAGAAAAAGGTTTGTTAGGTATACCTGAGGGGACAAGGAAACACACAAATTTCTTCACCGAAAACACAATCACAGCTAAGCCCTGACTGTAAAATACTGCAAGCATTTTGGGTGAGCATTACTCTGCAAGACAGGAGATAACCAGTTAATTAAGTCTAGGCTCTAGAATATGTTATGATTTTATTTTATGCGTAGCCATTTATCTCCAATACTTCTACTTGCTGTTATTTGAATCTTTGTGCTTTGTTAAATAAACTTGTATTTGATTTCACTATAAACATATCTAAGTGCTGTGTGTCAAGTGGTTTGGTGGTTTAAAGTGAAACTGGTAAACTGGGGTGTATTGTTCCTTTAGAAGCAGCAAATCTGTGAATACTGCAAGGGACCAATGGAACAAGGGCTGAACACTCCTGAGAGAGGCTCAGAGGACTCGCTAACCTGTAGGTAGAGTGATAGCAGGACCTAGAGGGAGTACTTGCATTGCCTGTGGCAGGCACAGACAAGGCTTCCTCACATGAAGGATAGGTCGTAGAAAGGTGTCTCTCAAACCTGGGTATTTGCAGAAACGCACACCAGTATGGGTGCAAGGAAGATTGACATACACCTCCTGCTGCAATGAGGCTCCTGCTTATCAGGAGAGACTCTCCCTGAGACAGGTCAAGTGACATTGGCCCCATGTTGGCCTCAAGATTTCTGTTTGGATAAGGTGGCCAGCTTTAATTTATGGCTGGACTCCATATGAGCACTGTGAAAGGAGGCTGCTATGGAGTCATACTTAATCAACAATCTTCTGGCCACACCCTCTCACCACACAACAATAGTTACCACTTTGTGGGTGGTGTTGACTCTATGCCTCTCTCTACATAGCTGATGTTGTGGCTACTTTATGCCACTGCATTCTCTCCTCTGAGCGAGCTTTCCATTGCCAGAAGACTGAACAAGAGTCTGCCAGTTGATGCCAATATAGACTTACAAATAAAACTGGCCCAAGGACTGCAAGCCTTAAAAAAGTACCTATATGTGTGTCAGAGGGTTCTTATAAGCGTTCTGTGACAGATTGACACTTGATTCATGTACATGTATGCATATGTAGCTGCAATGCAGGTTAGGTTTTTTAATCCATATTTGCATATCCATATGCATGTAAATAAAAGTGGCATGCTGTTCAAAGGTGCTAAGCACCTGCATGTTCCATTGACTTCATTAGGATTTGTGAGTGCTCAGTACTCCTGATCATCAGGCCACGATTGTTTAGGTATGTAAATATGAACTTAGAACTCTAACATGAGGCACCCAGATGTGAAAGTGCTGGTCTAATAGTACATTACATACTCATACTTGCATACTGTAGACCCAGGGCTAATATGTATATTGCAAGTATATGTGATGCTGAAGGAGTCATCTTAGCTTCTCTTATCACAAAACACTCAAAATACTTGCTTCATTAAATTGCATTATGGTTTATTAATGTGTCCATTGTGGTTTTGTTAGGCACTTTGGTAGTTAACTGCAGTACCTGAAGCACAGTTGGTTCTGCAGGACATGGTGGCTGCTTAGCAGCATCATCTAATGTCTACCATTAGGCTCCAGATTATTTATTCACAACAGTGAGAGAGCTAAAGAAGTCTAAGGGCTAGTCTACACTTACGAGCCGGGTCGACGTGGTGAGTTCGACTTCTCGGAGTTCGAACTATCGCGTCTAATCTGGACGCGATAGTTGGAACTCCGGAAGCGATAGTTCGAACTCCGGTATTCCACCACTGCAAAAGGCGGTGGCGGAGTCGACCTTGGAGCCGCGGACTTTGATTCCGCGGCGTCTGGACGGGTGAGTAGTTCGAACTAGGGTACTTTGAATTCAGCTACGCTATTCACGTAGCTGAATTTGCGTACCCTAGTTCGACCCCGCTTCTTAGTGTGGATCAGCCCTAAGAGTTTCCAAGTATAATTTTTGAAGTTCATTTACCTCTTTCCCAATGGGTAAAGTACCTGGAATTAAATATAAAGCCTCAGACCTTCTGAGACTCAAGTCTCTTCCCTTTGAGTTTGGCAACATCACTACAGACAGGCCTCATCCCTAAGAAGCACAGAGTGCAGGTCAGTTCTCCACCACTGTCTGCTGCACTTCTGAGCTGGTCTGCTCTTCTTCTGAGTTCCTCCTCAAAGCGATATATGCTTTGCTGGTTTGGAGAAGAAGGAGGCTGCCTGGCCTCAGAGCAGCTGCTCAACTCCAGGAAATAGTAGCAAAATATTTGGTCTGCTGAACAGTTAGACATTTATAGTTCTGCAGCAATTTCACAATTCCAGCTGACCTGTAGGAAAGGAGAGTTAATGTATTTATTTAGTTTAAACAGGAAGGGCCTAGGCAGCATAGGAGGTGTTAGCCAATGCATACATATTAGGCATAGCATACACTGCATTAACAAGTGTTGGGAAGTTATGTAAACTGAATGTATTATACTCGTCCAATGATTCAGTTCATGCATGTCCAGTATTCCACTACACTTTGCAAAGCTGAAATCAGCATTGGCATTAGAAAATAGGAAACTTACAAATATAAGAACATAAGAGCTGTCATACTGGGTCAAACCAAGGTCCATCTTGCCCAGTATCCTGTCTTCACCTGTGGCCCATACCTCAGCTTCAGGAGCAGTGTACAGAACATGGCAATTGTGGAGTGTGATCCACCCCATCTTCCACTCCAGATTTCTGGTAGTCAGATGTTTAGGGTTGTCCCGAACATCAGGTTGTGTCTCTGGTTATTTTGGTTAATACCCAATGATGGACCTATCCTCCATTAACTTAATCCATTTTTAACCCAGTTATACTTTTGGCCATCAGTGGCAATGAGTTCCATAGGTTAGTTGTGTGTTGTGTGAATAAGTAGTTCCTCCTGTTTCTATTAAACATGCTGCCCATTAATTTCATTGGGTGACCACTGGTTTTTGTATTGTGGAAAAAAGGAAATTAAATTTCTCCATTTACTTTTTCCACACCATTCATGATTTTATAGACCTTTACAATATCCCCCACCTTAGTCATCTCTTTTCTAAGATGAACAGCCATAATCTTTTTAGTCTCTCCACATATGGAAGCCATTCCATACCTCTGATCATCTTTGTTACCCTTCTTGTAACCTTTTCTATTTTCACTATATTCTTTTTCAAATGGGGCAACCAGGACAGGACACAGTAATCCAGGTGTGGGTGCACCAAGGATTTATATAGTGGCATTATAACCTTTTTGAACACCGCTGCACATTGAGCATACATTTTCAGAGAACTATGCCCAGGACTCCAATATTTCTTTCTTGGTTAGCTAATTTAGAATGTATAATTGTATGTGTCATAATATTGCCAAAGCAAAGATGTACCAATAATTTGTACAAAGTACAGTTAGGTAGTACTTTCGTGGCTTGTACGGGGAGACTCTGGCAAACCAGTAAAGTGCCTAAAACCACTATGGCTTATTGTTAAAGGCGGCCTAGTCAGCAAGCTGTAAATTGGCCATTCAGCAGTCTCAGCTTGACCAAGGCAGGAGGGGAGGGGGTTTTGGGTGCCACAGCAAGGGCAGCTTGACCCCGCATCCTTCCTGATAAGAATTGTGTTGAAGTTGCTGATACATGCATTTTTAAAAAAGCAGGATGTACCCTCAGGAATGTCTATTGGGGTCTCAAGGCTGCAGACTCTGAAAAAACTCACACCTGGTTAATCAATAATCATAGGAACCTCTTGCCTGATCATTAAAACTGCTTACTTAACAAGGTTTCTTTAAGGGATGTGTCATTCTATTACTAATGTATAAATAAGGGGAAAAAGCTTGAGATAGTTGGACTCATTTGGGGACTCTTTTGGACTCTCTGTGGATTCTCCCTCTGGATACATCTTGCAGTCCCCACTGGCAGACGGAAGATTTGGCCACTGGAAGCCTGCCGCTGTGTCACTCCAAAGCCTCACTCAGCTTTGGTAATTATCCAGGTTTGGGGGTGATTTACTAATCTTGTTGCAGACGTGTGTAAGTGCTTGAGACTAGTAAAGCTTAGCTTTAAGTGAAAGCACTCTTGTGTTGTCCTGTTTGTGCCAGCCATCTATCGGTTGGACGGCCGAGTCTCCCCTGATTTATTTCCTGACACCTCCTTGCACAGAGTAAAAGTTACCAAGAGCTTTGGGTTGAAAGAACCCCGGGTAACAGGCTAATCAACACTTGGAATGTAGTTTCAAAACGAGATATAGGAACATATAGGAAGGTACTTTCATAGACCAGTACCTGGAATGCTAGACTCCATAACAAAGATAAGGAAGGTACAGATCAACAAGTTAAGAAACCAAAACAAACTGGTTGGATTTTAGTGACGTGTAAAGAGTTTTGTAACCCATAAAAATCATGTTATAAATACTGGTAGCTGAAATACATATCTTTGAAGAATACCTGCTGGGGAAGGTGAACATGCTGCAAGAATTTGCTTCCCCAAATGAATGAAAGTATGTATGTCTCCCTTTCAGACTGCTTTGTCTTTAGACAATACATTTGGCCATGTTTGGTTATTTGGTCTCTTGAACATTTTAAAGAATGAACCACGAGTGTAGTCAAACAATTGGCTACGCCTTTTGATCAATAAAGGGCAACTTTTCAAGGGCCAGTCTTTCCCTTCTCCATGTTCAGGGTCAGAGGTGGTGCCATGGGGACAAGAGGGCATAATTTTTTTCTTCTATGCCCCACTTGCCCCAAAGTTTACCAGCCATCACTGCTTTTAAGAACCATAGAGATTTATTTAGTCAGTTAACTTTCGCTTCCCTTGGCTGGTCCTTCAATTGAACCTGAGCTCTCCTGCTATGAAAGACTGTCCATCTCTTCCCCTCTTCTACCCAAAGATTCCGGAGTGTCTCTAAAAGCCATTCAAATTCATATTTCCCCCTACCAACACATGGTTTCTTTGTTCTTCTGTTAAGGATTTTCCATTCCCATTCCCCTCAGAGAAGTTGGGGTGATAAATCTTCTTAGAATAGCCACTGTATAGTCAGAGCACAGTTATTAAGGTTAGCAAGATTCTATTTTATCTAGTCTGCAGAGATGTGCGATAGCCCTGTCAGCAAATGGTGATTCCACATGAAGTTAGAGGCATTCCTTGATATAACAATTTCATAATAACAACTTCGTAATATCAATGAGAACTCATACATTGTACATAGACAGAGCCCAAAATTGTCACATTCTCATTGAAACAGATGAAGTTAATGGGACTATTTGTATGAGTAAGTCAAGCAACATTTAGCCCAGGGACTACAACCTGAAACGGTTAGACAACCTGAAACAGCTGTCAAATAGAAGTTGACCTAGGATGTGGCAGAATAAAACAAACAAACCTCTTTTATTTTCCAAACAGCTAACAACCTTCCCATCCGCCACACCAAACAATATTTTCATAGTTGGACACATGAAACACTTTCCGAGTATAACCCCTTTCCCCAGCAATCAAAGAACATTTTCAGGGTTACTACACTTGCTGCAAAATATCGCAGAGCCTCTAAAATAAGAAAGTCAATACATATTAGACAAAAGAAAGAAAGAATATAAGGAGAAAGCAAGCAACCAGAGATGAGGAAAACAACAGGGGGTTGCTTGTTGAGCCTAGTGACCTTTTTTGCTGCTTCTTAATATATTGAAAATTGTGCCGATCACAGGAGAAAAGTCCTTTTTATTTTGGAGTCTTTCCACCTAGATGTTGAGGTATGTGTTTTTCTCTATCTAGCTTCAGCACTTTTATTTTTCCCCCCAAGTGATGCTTTTAAATGCATCTTTATGTAAGATAGAGGAGGGAAAAACTGATTATGCGTCTTTAAGTCATTACTACTGACACGTATGCAAACTGCTAACTAGTGTTATTTGCCCTCAGTGCTGCTTGTATTCTTTCCTTCACAAGCAGCATCAAAATCACTCGAGGAGAGTGAAACACAGCCCCAAGTGGGTCTCAGAGCTTATTAAACATTTAATAAGTAATCAGGATCCATCAAAGGGTGGACTCTACCTTACAAGTGGCAGCTAGAGGCAAAAACTGCTTTACAGCTTGGCCTGAAAATGTTTTGCTATTAAAATGACATAGGCACAAGAAGCAGGAAGGGGGCGGAGGTGTGGGAGAGAGAACTATTCTATTGCTAGCATGTAAATATAGAGTAATCTAAGAATAGCTGATTTATTGACTTTTACATTTATTATTATAGGTCCTTAGGATCTGTGAGCTATGACTGCAGATACAGTTATGTGCATCTATCTATGCATATGTGTTTGTGAATTGAATAACTCAGAAGGCTTTGATCCAGTTTCAGCTGAAATCTCATCTTTCCTGCTTGGTCTATTAACCATTTAGATCATATCATATTTGAGGTGTTTTACTGATGTTAATTTGCATATAATTAGGAAGGAATGTAAGACTTTTGGTGAAATTTACATGCATTTAGCACCATATGTGCATATGCTGAAGCTGGAATGAGATGGAAGATAAAAACTCGTTTTTGCATGGGTGCACCAGAATCAAAGATTTCTTTCCTGTGATTGCCAACCTATATAAACCTAGATTACCAACTCAGACTGTGGGCTTGCTCCTGAGAGGGGCTTAGCTGTGCAGTTGAAGGCACAGAGGTACTTTGCAGATACTACCCCTATATCTATCTATTCCATTTTAATGGCCCTTATCAGCAAAGTAGGAAAGTGCCTTCTCATCGTTAATGTATTTATCCTCATTTATCCTGTGAGGAGGGACATGTCATTTTCCAAAGGGGCAACTGAGGCAGCAAGAGACTAAGCGGTAGGCCCAATATCACACTGAAATTCTGTGGTAGGGTAGGACAGAGAATTGAACAAAGGTCTTCAAAGTCCAAGGTTAGTGCTCTAACTGTGGGACCATCCTTCTTCTCCTGATACAGGATTATAATGATTTTACATATGCTTGATTTAGAGAGCCCATTTGCAACCAAGATTTATTCCAACTGACATATGGTCAGGGGTGGAGCCACAACAGTGGAAAGACCACTGAGAGGGAGGGGTTGCAAGAGCAGACAACAGCTGCAACCTCCTTTCCATTGTGAGGAACCCCAGCACAGTCCAAAAAGTGTGTGGTAGTGGTTGAGAAGGGGCTATGGCTAGACTAATCAGGGATCGCACTAATCCTTCATTAGGTTCCTCCAGTAGAGTTCTCAGTGAGCATCACTGATAGTATATAAAGCTACACCCAACATCACTAAAAGAAAGACCCAAGAGAGAGCACACTTGTCTGGTCTGCCACAGTCAGTGGTCTGCCACAATTCATTATAAGTTTGTGGATCAGGTTACATTAAAAAAATCCAGTAAACTGCATATTTTTCATGTAGCTCTGAAAGGGTAAATGTAAGCATGCATTTGTGTGTTATTCTGATCTTTACACAATAACGTTACAATGTCAAGAATTAAGAATTGTTTTTTATTATGTGCCAAGGACAATCATTATGAAAGGAGCATGTGTAGCATTTGGAATAACTAACGAATCTGGAGTCATCTTGTAATTTCAATAAAAACAGTCTTCTCTTCAGTCTGTTCCACTGAAGTCAATGAGAATCTATCCATTGACTATAAAATCCTGGACTCAACATATAGACCAAGTGAAAAGGCTGTGTTCTGGAATGTTCCATAGAGCCTAGGATCTTGCCCACAGACCCCAAGATGGCAATCGTATCTTCCACATCCACTGTTCCCCACTCTATCCCTAGTGCATACGAGTCTGGTCAGTCTTGGGCCCACCAGCACTCAAAACCCAATTCCACAGTGAGGCATACAGAACCCAGAATAGCTGAGCTCCACAATCTTCTTTTTCAAGTGAGATCTCTGATACAGACATTGTTAACCACCTTCCATCTTTCACAATTGCAACAGAGTTGTAAAACTTCCACTCTTCTTTGGATACCAGTCCATCTAGTGATGTTTCTGATGCATCTGGCTCTCTTTCTTTTCCTCCTGGTTTGCCTGCAGTCTTATCTGATAGTACAAGTGCTAGAATCAAGTTGCTCTGTGATCAGCGAGCAACGTGTCTGCAGAAAAATGTTGTTCTCTTACCTAGGATCTCAAATAATTGTGCTCTTTTAAAATGTATCCTTCTCATCATCTCATTGTTCGTAGTTTTGGTTAGCGTGCAAATATTTAACATTTTACTGTAACACCAAAACTCAAGTGCCCTGAGTCATCTCTCAGTGTCCTTTTTAAGTTTCCATCTCTCATATCCGTATAGGAGGGCTCACCATATGTCCCATTTCAGCAATGTATTTGTAATATTAACTTTTGACAACATACAAGTCTTTGGAAGTTGTTCAATGCTTATATTGCAAGCTGTATCTTTCTCTTTATTTCTTGGGCCCATCATGCATCTGATGTTATTGGACTCCATAAATAGGGGGAGCTATTCACTTGTTTCACCACATGACCGTCGTGATATAGATATTTCCTACTTTGTGCACTACTGTGCTTACTTAATTTCATATTTTTGTCTTCCTAATATTAATCGTCATTCCACATTTTTTGCTGGCATTTTTTATAGTACTAAGCGTATTCTGAAGTTCTTCCCTAATTGAAGCAATCCAAATCAGGTAATCTGTGTATTTTATGTCTTTAGTGTATACACCATTGACTTGGATGCTCTGGTATGCTCCACAACCTGGAGACCCACTTGTCAAGCTTCCCACATCCTTCTTCTTTCCCACATCCTTGCCACACTGTTTCTACTGCATTTGGGGCTTCTTCTCTCTCAGACAATACAGGGCTAACCTCTTAATTACTAATAGTTCCCTGGGTTCTTTATGTTTCTAGCCATAAGTGATAAAGGTTGTATTGGCTCATGATAATTTTTTGTAGTTATTTTGCTTCATGTGGGTTTAGATTGCCTAAGTTTAACTTTGAGTTTGAGGTTTAAACAAACTCAAAAACTCAGTGCAGAACTTGGCAAAACCTTCAAAATGTTTCCCTACCTTCTAATCAAAATCACATGAAACCACTGACTTTCCAGATGGCTTCAAATGACACCATACCATGGCCCAGACTCTCTCAAAACTCAGCAAAGCTGAGCAATGTTTTTATGAAATAAGGTGAGCCTGGTCCAAATTTCAGGTTTAAAATTAAACCCAACAACAAGCATACATTGACTGCACTGATATGGCACTGAACGTGCACTGGCCACTTTGCAAATGTTAGATAATTACTCCTCACAGCATCCATGCAAAGTAAGTAGTTAGGTATTGCTATTCCTATTTTACAGAGAGATAAATTGAAGTTAAATAACTTGTCCAAGACATGAAGCTAGTCATTGGCAGAGCTGAGACTAGAAGCTAGGTCTTCACACTCACAGTCTTGTGTGCTAATCACTAGGCCATGCTGCCTCTCAGTGTCCTACCTTCACTATAAAAGTTTTGCACAGCTCTAATTATCATCCAGCTCCAGAAGTAATCACAATTACTTTGGTCAGTTGGGGCTAAAACAAGAGTGAGAGTTTCCATGTTGTACATACTTTTATTTTATCATTAGAATCAGGGAACTGGGCCTTCAAAAGATATAAATGTCTAAGGACTTGTGTGCACACAAACTGAAACCATAATAAATTGGTTTTAATTCACATCTTTATTTATTTCAGTACAAGTCAAAGTGTGTGGAATATTTTGGAATAAAAGTACCTTATATCAATTTAACTTAAATTTTATCTGGGGCAATGTTTGCCCACAGGAGTGTATGATTCCTGTGCTGCCCTGAGCCCTTGTGCATATCATCTAAAGAGATGGGGTGGGGGAATGATTCCTTGATCTTTCCCGTCCTGAGCACACTCAGTAGGGTCAGGGTTGTTCTGGATCTTAATTCTTGCCCAAGTAGTTATATAAATACGTTTTTGCCAAGCTAATCTGTTTTGTTACCTAGGATTGCTGAAATGATGCTCAAATAAAAGGGATTTTCTGACACTAACTCCTACCTATGGAGCATAATGTAAAGTGACTGATGGAACAGCACACACAAGGATATTGTAACTAAGAAGCTTCACTTTCCACTGCTTGCAAATATGATTTTAGACTATCTACTGCTGCATTTCTCCAACCACTTTTCTTTGGCAATCACACACACTTCTAAATTAAGATTTCTACATCGTTGACAGCTAATGATGCAGTGCACTGCCTTTCCTGTTAATTACACAATATTATTTCCCTGGTATTTCTTAGGGCAGGTTACGATTTCCTATTGGGTCTGACTTTTTTCAGCTTGTCCTTTTGTTATTGGTAGAGTACAGGCATTTAAAGACATTACAAAGTGCATATGTATTACAGCATATTTTCATTTGTGGTTAACCAAGAAACTATATTCCCATCACGTGAAAGCCACAGTGAACCATGCTCATGCTTTAAATCACCTGCAGGGTAGATAATTTTAACATGGTGTACCTTAGGCTGACTCTGAAGGCCACCAGGAAGCTGCAGCTGGTACAGCCTGTAGCAGCACACCTGCTAAGCAGAGCAGACTAATGAGAATATATCACACAAGAGCTGTGCAATTTACATTGGTCAGCAATTCAGTCCTGGGCCACATGCAAAGTCCCAGCCGTCATCTACAAAGCCTTAAATAGACGGACACCTGCCTCAAAGCTTCTCTGATCTGTGCACTGGAAGGACAACTGCATTCAGCAGGGTCACGTTGGCTGATGAATCACTTATGTGTTTATTTAGATTTATAGTGATTCATACAAGGTACATATTCAAGTCTCCAAGCACTTTTTACAGAGATAAAAAGCAAAAGCATACAAACAAGAAGACAACCGCTCTCTTTTCATCCCCAATTCTAGAAAATACTCAGCCACCCTCCTCAGCTAACATGTAAGCAACCACTCACCACAGATTATGAAACGGGTCAGTCATTACTTGCACACCTTGGCTGTGTGGAGGCATGAGGCACAGCAGGGTTGTCAAGCATAAGATGACTGTTGCAGACTTCATATGGAAGTTGTTGATGAACACATTTATAGATTGACAAAGGTACACCGTGGAGTGTGTTATGGGCTTACAGAAAGTGTGTAAAATTTGTGTGTGTGTTTCTAAAAGGATCTGCATGCTACATTAATGTTGATAAAATATTTTCTCTTTACGTTTCAAAACACCATTATATTTTACTGCTTTAAATATGTCAGCATTTGCTAATCGTTACCACATAGTGCTGCCTTGCGGGCAAGTGACCTTAGGTATGTGATATCTGGTTCAACGGACTTTTGTGGTATGATTAAGTATTCAGCATCTTTTTAAAATGATCTTTCCAGATGTAGGTGTCCAGGGCCGGCTCTAGGTTTTTTGCCACCCCAAGCAAAAAAAAATTTGGCTGCCCCCCACCCCAGCCCTGGGCTCTCACCCCCCCACCGCCAGTGCCCTCCCCCACCCTCACCCCCTGCGCCCCAGCCCTGGGCTCTCTCTCTTCCCCCACCCCCACACCCCTGCTGCCCCAGCCCTGGGCTCCCCCCCCACCAATGCTGACTCCACCCACTCCCCCCTCGCCTCCAGCCGGTCCAGTGCTGGCAGGGTTGAGGTAAGCAGCGGGGCTTCCAGGCCACGCCTCAGCCCAGGGTCCTCCAGCCTGGGCTCCCACCTCCAGGACCGGCTGGGACCCAGGAGGGCAGAGCCGGGGTAGGGTAGCCCCAGAGGGAGCGGAGCTCCAGAAAGCGGGACGTGGGCCCCACATGGCAGCACCCCACCCTCTATGGCCCTGCTGCTGCTGCTGCTTCTGGCCGCCTGCTGCAGTCCCTGGGCGGCTTGAGCCCCAGCTGTGGCCCTAGGGGGGCGGCCACCCCGAGGCACCTGCAGGTGGTTTGTGTGCCCCGCGGGGCAGCCCCCAGCCTGAGTGTCCCCCGCTCAGAGCCTGCCCAGCCCAGCCACAAGGTGCGGGCGCTGCTTCCCCGCGGCACAAACCGCAGTCCCCAGGGCGTGTCCCGTGCTGCTGCTGCCAGGGCCGGCTCTAGGCCGTCCGAAGAAAAAAAAAAAAGACGGCCAAATGCCGCCCCTGAAAATGTGCTGCCCCAAGCATGTACTTGGTTTGCTGGTGCCTAGAGCTGGCCCTGTAGGTATCCTCTGTTTTATTGTATTTTTATATATTTTGCATAAGTTGCTTGTTTTATTTTAGGTAGAGATTTCTTACTATTTATCCTATCTTCAATATTAGCTAATTAGTTTTTCATGTTTGTCTCTGAGAATTAACTACAAGGACAATTTACAATCCTGATTGAAAATGAGACAGCACTGAGAGAATATTTATGCGTAGAAAGTCTTAAATCACAGCTCCAACCAAAGGGTAAATATAGTAATTGTGTAGATATATCTACCTGATATTTCCTTTTACATGACTCACCCTAATTATAAAGGCTTTCAGTGTTAATTGTCTGATATTTCAATTGCTGTAAGACACTGCCTTCATGAACACCCTGGAATTCTGCCCATAGCAGTTCCAGACATCTAGCCTTTTGCCCTTCTTTCATATTTTCTAGGATTAAACAGCTCCAGAGCAACAAAGAAGGCCACCATCTAAGAGCAAATGGAGTACAATAAGCCCAGATTTGTCAACATTTCACTCATACAGCAAAGCCAATATTTTTTTCCCAGGCATTTCAGGAAGAAGTAGGCTGAGAGACATATGGCTTATGAAGGAGTTTGGTAACAGGCATTTAGTGAATTATGAATGTCAGTCTGGTATGTGATATTTTGAAATAAATTTGATACTGTGCAAATTCTTAAATTATTTGAATGTCACAAGAGCACTAGAAATTTTGAGCATTGCTATTATTATTTTATAAATTCAATTAAATACATTGAAGGTAATAGCACTTTTCTCTCCTCTTTCTGCAGTCATTTGAAACTTAACAGAAATGTGGAGTATCTGAAATATGTAAAATATGTTTTTAAAGACTTTTATTAAATAAAATAAACTGAAATCGAATGTTAAAGGAAAAGTAGCTTGTAAATAGATACCCCAAACTCACCGTCAAAGATCCATGTGTATCTGAAAAGTATTAGTACTAGTAGTATTCATGTTTATTAAGATAGTGACTAAAGGCCAACCAAGAATAGGGACCCATTGTGAAAGGCTCTGAAAAACTGAGTAGTCAACTGTCCTGCCACAAGATCTTACAATCTAAATAGACAAGAAATCCTGGCTAGGTGAATTGGTAGAACACACCATCAGAGCAAACAGTGTAATGACACCGAAGGTCATGTTTTCAATATTTTTTGGGGGGTGGAGTTACTTAGGAGGGGATCAACTAAATGAGAAGGGAAGGATATGATGGGGACAGGGCAGGGCAGAAGACAGTAAGAGGGGCAGGTGTGGAGTGAAGCTAAATTAGGATGACCATATTTCCCAAAAGGAAAACAGGACACTGTGCAGGGCTGGCCTGAGCCCTCGCCTTCCCGCACACTGGGCTGGCCTGAGCTGCTCGCCTAAACCCTCCCACCTCCATGCAAGGTTTGGGTCGCTGGTTGCTCAAACCCTGCCTGCCCACCTGCACAAGCCCTGCTTCCCCCCTTGCAAGGGTCTGGCATTGCTGCTCGCCCCCTACACTTTCCTCTGCACCCCACTTTTTTGACAAAAGTGAGCATTTGTCCCATTTGTTCTTGCCAACTGATCAAGCTGGCAACAGCAAACAGGACAAATGCACATTTTTCCCAAAAAGGTTGGGACAGCCAGGACAGGGCTTAAAAAAACAGGACACACAGTCACCCTAAACTGAGGTGAAGAGACTGAGAGGGAGGGAGAGGGTTGGAGCAAGCCGCCAATCAGCACAGGGCAGAGAAGTCCAGTTGAAACTGTAGAAAGTTCTCTGAATGTCACAAGGTCCCTGCTTTTTCTGCTTCTGCAGCTGCTCCTATGAGAGCTGGAGTCCCTGGCTCACTCCTTCCTCAAGCCCACATGGTAGGGTGGGGAGGCAGCACCTGGGTCCTAGTGTGGCATGCTGTCTAGGCATGCAATACATGCATTGCATGCCCCAGAGTCCACAACAAAAGTTGCAGGACTTTCATATTCTTGTAGAATACGACAGTCCTGCATGTCAGCAATCTGTTCATGTCAGGTGTCTTCATGTTTTGCTGGCAGGGCATGCAATGCTCCAAGTTGCACCATGTTGCCTAGGCAACATGACTCCGTAGGCAGTTGACTTCCTGACTGGCTGTAAAAGTAGTTGAGGCATGCAAGTTTAGACTTGAATCATCCATTGGGTTGCAGAGCTGGCCTTGGGACCCAAAAGCACAAGCAAGGCTGGAGGTGCCTAGATGGGAAAGAGCCATAATTGAGACACTGATCCTGGCCAGTGGGACCTGTGAGCCCATGCAGGAGGTTGCCAGGCCACAGGATCCAGGGCCTGGCAGCAGGAAGCAGGAGTCATTTCCCACTGGGGCCCCAAGGAGTCTGGAGGGGAGCAGGGAGCCACCCCCAAGTCTCCAGTGGGGCTGGCAGGGAGCCGGGGCATCCCTGAGTAGGGGCAGGCAGCAGCTGCCGCCACCCCCATGGAGGCACATGTATTGTGTGGAGACCAACAAGCTTGGGGCAGTGCTGGGACCCCACCTGCTGTGCTCTGGCCCCAGTCCCCTTTTCTCCTCAAGCGCAGCATCAAAGTGGACTTTCACCTGCTGCCTGAGACTTTCTCTGGGCTGATAGCAGGAGACTTCATACTGCTGCTGGCGCTGAACAGCCGAGTGTGTCTGGAAAAAGATGCCCATCAAGACTCTGCTGCAGAAAGGTGAGGCTGTCTAGGCTTGCCAACTTTCTAATTGCATAAAACCAAACACCTTAGCCCTGCCCCACCCCTTCCCAAAGTCCCCGCCCCCACTCACTACATTCCCCCTCCCTCGGTGGCTTGCTCTCCCCCACCCTCACTCACTTTCACTGGGGTGGGGCAGGGGATTGGGGAGTGAGAGGGGGTGAGGGCTCCAGCAGGGGGTACAAGCTCTGGGGTGGGGCTGAGGATGAGGGGTATGGCTCCAGGCTGGGGATGAGGAGAGGGCTCCAGGCTGGGGGTGGGGCAAAGGGATTCAGAATGTGGGGGGGGGGAGAGGGAGCTGTGGGTTGAGGCAGGGGGGTTGGAGTGTGAGAGGAGAATCAGGGCTGGGGCAGGGGGTTGGGGTGTGGGAAGGGGTATGAGCTCTGGGCTGGGGCTGGGGACAAGGGGTTTGGAGCACAGGAGGGGGCTCCAGGCTGGGGGTGGGGCCAAGGGATTCAGAGTGGGGGGGGCTGCTGGTTGAGACAGGGGGTTCGGATGTGGGAGGGGGTATGGGCTCTGAGCTGGGTGCAGGCTCTGGGGTGGGGCCGGGGATGAGGTGTTTAGAGTGCTGGAGGGGGCTCCAAGCTGGGGGGTGTGGCCAAGGGAGTCAGAGGGCGGGAGGGGGCTGTAGGTTGAGGCAGAGGTTGGGGTGCAGGAGGAGGTCAGGGCTCTAGGCTGGGGGTTCAGGCTCTGTGCTTGGACCGGGGATGAGGGGTTTGAGGTGCAGGAGGGGACTCCAGGTTTGGGGGGGGCTCAGGGCTGGGGCAGGAGGTTGGGGCTCAGGGTTGAGGCATGGTCTTACCTCAGGCGACTCCTTGTCAGCAGGGCTAAGGCAGGCTCCCTACTTGTCCTGACACCGCGCTGCACCCCGGAAGCAGCTAGCAGGTCTGGCTCCTAGGCAGGGGGAGGGTGGGCAGGAGGCTCCGCGCACTGCTTTTGCCCACAGGCACCGCCCCTACCCCCGGCTCCCATTGACATGGTTGCTGGCCAATGGGAGTGCGGAGCCGGTGCTCAGGAGCAGTACATGGAGCCCCGCGGTCCGTCCCCCCCACCTTTCTCTGAACAAGCGGCCGACCGGCTTTGAGAACCACTGACTTAGACTCAATGTTACAACACCTAATGTTTAGGTGCCCTGCAGCTGAGTAGACACCTCAGCTCCAATTAGGCACCCAGGCTCCCTGTACGATGCATGGGGAGAATTAGGTCCATAAAAGGGGTTTACAGACACAAGCTAGCTGGGTGGGAACCCACCTAAGATAGACAGAAGGAAATGCCAAAGAGAGGGTGTGGCCAAAGCCCCACCCTCCAAAGGAAGCTAAGCACCTGTGTCCAGGCTAGAGGGATGCATCTATCTCTGTTCAGGATTCACAGCTGTGAATCTGCTGCAGGAGATAGGTGCCCAAGCACTTTCTCACAAAATACTGAGGAGGAGATGCCCTAATAGTCTTTAGCCTAGTGGTTAGACCACTCACCCTAGGATCCCTAGATTCAACTTCTCTTTTCTGCCTGACGTGATGTAGGGAAATGAACTTGGCTCTCACAGCCCTCAGGAAAGTGCCCTAATCACTGGCCTACAAACTGCTCTAGGGAAGGAAGCTCTCCTGTTGAAGCTGTTCCACTGTGTATCAATAATTAACTAGGAAATGGAGCCAGGCAGACTGGCACCTGAGTCACCCATCTGTTAGGTGAGTGCCCTAGCCATTGGGTTATAGAGTTGCTCTTACACGCTTGTTGGCCCAATGCATAGAGTTAGGCAGCAGCTGAGCAGGAGTTTTAAGAATCTAAAATGTAGAGTTCGGTTTCTGAAGTGACAAGTCCCTAAATCCCTTTGTGGATCTAGCCCTAAAAGTTTGTATTGTTTTTCAGACCCTTTTGAGCCTTTTCAGTGATTAAGAAGAATTTGTAAGAATGAACTTCTGTTTTGAATCACTAGTAAAATATCACTATGATTTGAATATAATTGTTACTTCATTTTAAATGCTCCTGTTGCACATTATACACTGAAAGTGTGATATTTTATTTATACATGTATACATTGTGTTATATTAATACACAATGTTTTTCTTTTACTCCCAGCTTTTGTATGAATAATGAAATATACAAATGTTAGATATGAGTTTAATATTTAACACAGGGGTTCTCAAACTAGGGGTTAGGACCCCTCAGGGCATCAGGAGGTTATTAAATGGGGGATTCTGAGCTGTCAGTCTCCACCTCAAACCCCCCTTTGCCTCCAGCATGTATAATGGTGTTAAATATATTAAAAAGTGCTTTTAATTTATAAGCGGCAGATGGAGGGGGGTGTCACACTCAGAGGCTTGCTATGTGGAAGGGGTCACCAGTACAAAAGTTTGAGAACCACTGATTTAACACAGTCACATTGTGGCTGGTTTTACATGAATGATCAGGGTGGGAGTGTCCAAGAAATCTCCACTTGCTCAAACTGCACAAGGGTCAACTACATTTGCACTGAAGTGCTAGTTATAAATGCAATCCATGCTCTTTTGCGTCTAGCTTGTACAACACTTATTCTCATTACAGAGGAATTCTTCTGTACTCCCAGCATATTCTGTTCCCCTTTTCGAATGACTGTGCCTTAACTCTGCCCCATGTGTCTTTATTCTGTTCCAAAGACATTCAAAAGTTATTGTGTGCTTAGCCTGTTATTCAGGGGTATGTTTTCTTCCAAATCTCTTGCTTATAGCCAGTGATGTGGTATCCAATAAACACCAAAGTGCCACAAGACTCTTTGCTGCTTTTATAGATCCAGACTAACACGGCTACCCCTCTGATAATAAACACCAATGTACAGATTGTGGGTCATGTTGCTTAGACAAGCAAAGTTGTTACTCCCACCCACTGCATTATGAAAGTGTCTTCTATCAAAAAAATGCATGCCAGTGTGGCAATGAATGTGTAAGTCAGTGCCCAATCCAAGTATCTGCCAAAGATCTGTGGTAGGTGTAACTCCTGAAGCTAAACCCATTCTTAGATAGATCCATTATTTTATTGCAGTTACTCAATTATTTCAGACTCAGGTATTCAAACAGGGTTGCCAACTCTCGCGGTTTTGCTGGGAGTCTATCAGAATCACGCTCTATCTCCTGGAGGCTACTGCAGCCAAACCGGGAGATTTTGGGCACTGACAGTCTGGCATGCAGCGGGGCTAAGGCAGGCTCCCTACCTGCCTTGGCTCCACACCACTCCCGGAAGCACCTGGCACATCCCTCTGGCTCCTGGGAGAGGGGAGCAGGGGATCTCCACGCACTGCCTCCATCCCGGTGCCAACTCTGCAGCTACCATTGCTCCCCCCCCACCTAGGAGCCACTGCCAGAGGGATGTGCTGGTCACTTTCGGAATCCGCCCAAGGTAAGCACCACCCCCCTCACCCTCTCTGCACCCCAACTCCCTGCCCCAGACCAGACCTCACACCCAAAATCCCTCCCAGAGCCCACAACCCAACACTCCCTCCCAGAGCCTGCACCCTCCCACACCCAAACTCCCTCCCAAAGACTGCACCCAGCACCCCCTCCCACACCCAAACTCCTTCCCAGAGCCCGCACCCCTTCCTGCAACACAACCCTCTTCCCCAGCCCACACCCCGCTCCCCAGCCCACACCCCAACCCCCTGTCCCAGCCTGGTGAAAGTGAGTGAAGGTGTGGAAGAGTAAGGGGGGGATGGAGTGAGAGGTGGCGGAGCCTAGGAGAAGGGGCAAGTCGGGGCATGGCCTCAGGGAAGGCCAGGGCAGGGGGAGGGGTAAGGGTGTTTGGATTTCTGAGATTATGCAGTTGGCAACCCTATATTCAAAGTGCTGGTCAGAAAATGACTAAATGAAAATTCAACAAAAGCTGGGGAAATGTTTTGTGAAAATTGTTGATTTCCCCACACACACTTTCCATGTAACTCTTGGTATTAGCATCATTTCTCTATTGCCTTTGCTCCAAAAGTGGGTCCACTTCAAAGAAGTATATGCAAAAATGCATGTATGTTTTTGTGTGCACATTTTAATATGTAACACAAAACTGTCAGTCACCACTTTCATCTGCATATAAAAGATCCCTAATAGCATTGAGCCTATCAAAATGTGACTAGCTGTGAAAAGCAATCCCAAGAAGGAGTCAGAACTCCATGATTCATAACTCAGCAAAAAAGAAACAGAAGTGAAATCTGCAAGCACAATGACATGTGCCCCTGTGTGCTGAATAGCCTTTACAACTGCAGCTCACACACAGTCTAGCAGGGTTTCACACATGTTACAGTGTCTTCTTTAAGGAAGAATTTGGGACATAACCACCAAACACAGAAGACTTTGAGCATTGAAATAAGAGTGGGCCAAGCAAAGAATGCTATTAGATGGCAAGATGAAAATTTGGCCTCGTGAATCACCATTAACTGAAAAAGGGAATAAGTAATTAACAATTTCTCTTCTCTTAGCCCATCATAGGAAGCCTTTTCTATCTGGAGAGGAAAACATACGCTGACTTTGACAAAACAGACAGCAACTGTAGTAACTAAGGATTTGAATAATTGAAATTGGAACTAGTTTTGCTTACGCTAACTCTTGTGATGCAAGTTCAGAACCCTACAGATTTTAAGGTCTCAGTCTTGTAAGTAGAAGGTTTGTGAGAGAAAAATACTGAGCCATCAATAAGATTGCTGAGGGTGGTGCTTTTTTGTACATGATTCAAAAAAGTGTGGTAAACAAAGGAGACAGACTGTTTCAAGAACTCTGTGTCCTGTACAAGACATGAAGCACAGAGCAGCTATACAAGAGAAACAATTGTTCCATTGGAAACATGCCTGGCAATGGCTTATGATGACTACCACTGTTCTAAGTTTTGTCTAAGTGCAGCTCTTAAGCACAGTCAAATAGTTGTCAAACAGTGGCTGTCAGTGGGAGAAACTGAAAATCCTAAAATTGGCTCTTCGCATATTTTTGTGCATTCACTGGATTGCATTAAAGCAGATTATGTCCTGGCCAGGCACTGGCTGTACCCATCCTTGCCAACGCCCCTCTCTTCAGCAGTGCTCTCTTCAGTGACGGATGCAGAGATTTGGTTACATTGTTAAGTACAGCATACATTCTCCACAGTGTATGAAAGCCTACTGGCACGGGTACTTAGCAAAGACTGAGGGTTAAATCCTGGCCCCACTGAAGTGAATGGCAAAACTCCCATTGACTTCACTGAGGCAGGATTTCACCCAGAGTGCGAAGTTCTAGTGCTCATTTGGCTCATTGCATTTCTTTTCAGCAGCTTTAGGAAGCCTGAAGGATCAAGCCCTTAAAACCTTTTATCTTTTGAGAAACTTCCATAATAAGTAATTGAATTAAAAGCCTTTATCCAGCAAAGGAAGACTTGTGAGAGCTGACATTTTTAAATAATATCTCCATATTTACCATTCATAAACTCTCTGGTTAACAGGAAAAGCAGTTAGGATTCCATTTAAAGTTTAAATGTACTGATAGATTTTGAATAAATTTCAAGTGGGGCTGCTACAAATATCCTCCTGTCCTTGCCCACTGCAGAGGTGGGAATGGGGCGGGGAGTGGAGGAGGTGTTACAAGCATGCCAAGCTAAAACAGACATTGCAGATGCCTCTTCTCCTCTTCCTTCAGATATCTGTCCAATACCCAGCATTAGTACTTCGGAGAGCAATGGCCATGATTTTTTACCCTTATTTCTTCCTTACTGTTTTATTTTTACAGACATAATGGTGTCTTTTATTGATTTTTTTTCGTGTCATAAAGACTTTTCAATATGGCCACTGCAGTTAAAATGATATTTTTTTAAACAACATTGTTGATATTTTAACAAAAATATGTTTCAGGTGCCATCATTTATAGAGTGATGTACTCATTTGATTGGTAAATAAGCAATTTCATCCTACTGTCTACATAGTGGTATGGTGTTTAGAGCTATCAGGAACTGGAATTTCTCTTCAATGAGAAATTATGACATTTCAAAAAAAATCATTCCAAATCATAACGGAAAGCCAAAATTGCAGTGAAATGAAAATTTAGAAAACTTAGTTGGGGCATGCTGAAACGTTTCATGTTATTGAAATTTCTACATTTATATTATATAACATATTAAATATATATTTATACACATATAATTTAATATTTAAATCAAGATTTTAATATAAAAGTGTAAATGAAATGATTTGACAATGTCAAACCTTTTTTTTTAACATTTTCCCATAGAAAATTTTGTGGAAATCAACAAGTTCCCATGAAATGTCACAATTTCAACTAGATTACATTTTTCAATGGAAAACAAAAATGTTTTCAACTAGCTATATAATAATTACACAGGATTCATAAAGGAATTCGTTCTGGGCCAGATCTAAAGCCCCCTGAACTAAATGGGAATCTTCCCACTGAATCCTGTGGTTCCTCCAGCAGACACTCAGTGAATACTTCTTTTATCAAAGATATTGTATAGAAGCAAAGTGCTGTACAAATGCTATAGTCATGCTTTGTCTAATTAGAAAGCGGAACAACCTTCACATCTACAGCTTCGGCTCACTGCTTGGAGGGAGAAGGAAGAGAGTTCAGTGTAGCATTAAGAATGCAGTGGGATAAATATCTTGCAGCACTGTGCTCCATAGAGGGCTAGCCTTATATTTTCAGGAACACCATTAAGAGCTGACTTACACATTTTTGGGCATGTCAGATCCAGAAGTATCAGGCCATGAGTTGCTTCATGCTGTAGTTCTGCACTGCTGACAGGCGTCTGTCAATGTATTGTTTCTTTCCTCTTCAGTACCAGTAAGAGTAAGTCTAAACTCAGGTTGGAGTATGTGTATCTGAGCGGGCAGACAGGCATGAGTACAGTAGAACCTTAGAGCTACGAACATTTCGGGAATGGAGGTTGTTTGTAACTCTGGACTAAACGTTATGGTTGTTCTTTCAAAAGTTTCCAACCAAACATTGACTTAATATAGCTCTGAAACTTTACTATGCAGAAGAAAAATGCTGCTTTCCCTTTATTCTTTTAGTAGTTTAGGTTTAACGCAGTGCTGTACTGTATTTGCTTCTTCTTCCTTTTTTTTTTTTTTTTGGTCTCTGCTGCTGCCTGATTGTGTACTTCTGGTTCCAAATGAGGCGTATGGTTGACTGGTCAGTTCGTAACTCTGGTGTTCATAACTCTGAGTTTCTACGGTATGCTAAAAATAGAAGAGTAGCTAGGGGTAGCATGGGCGGCAGCTCAGGCAAGCTGCTTGAGTAAAACCCTATCTAGATCCCCTGGGTATGTACTCGGGCAGCTCGCCTGAGCCACCGCCTCCCAGCTACATTATTTTGAGTGTGCTAGTTCGAGCAGAGCTGGCACATCTGTCTGTCTGCGCTGGGAAGCACACTCCCAGCTGCAGTGTGGACATGCCCTAAGGGAGATAGTGCTGGCCAATGAGTTGTAGAGCTTGCATGGGATTTGGATCCCCAAATGGGCAGGTCCTTGATTGTGCATTTGCTTGCTTTGTGCAGAAGGTCACCTCTGGCTCTGAAACAGGATGTTCATGAAGAAGCTAAAGCTATAGTTTACCTTTTTCTAAGAAAAGATTTTTCTAATATCCAAACTACACTACCTTGGTCCAAAGTGAGACTGGTCTCAACACACACAAAACAGAATGCCCTTTAAAAGGAATTTTATGTTTTAAAAGAGTATAACATAAATTTGTGGAATGGCAAGTGACATTTCCACTCAAATAGACTGAAAAGGTCTTAAGGCTTTCTCCCGATCTTAGCAAAGATTTTATTTTAATTTTTTGCATTTATGGTAAGAGACAGCTTTCATTTAAGGTCGGAGTGAGTACAGGTTTTAACACCTTTTCACAAAAATATGAATCCTATTTTCCTTTACTCATCTTTAGCCATGGAAGTGTGAATGTGAATTATGGGAATAAGAAAATTACAGGTAATTTGTGTTTGTTGTAGTCTTGTTTCTATGACTGTGGGAGAAAATGGCCATCATTTGTAGCCCTGGTAACTGGGACTGCACATGCATTTGTTAGCTTGTCTCTCTGGATTTTAGCAAGAGAAAAAACTGAAAATGAGATTAACTCTCATTTTAAAAAAAAAATCAGTTTAAACAGTAATTTATATTAAGAACTATTTTTATTAATGATTTCTTCTGTCAGATTTATTTATGTTCAGTCCAGCAGTGAAACAAAAATAGAGACAATTTTCCTTTCTAAATGATACTTTGGGGGCAAGATCAGATTAAAACGACCAAAGCCCCAAGTCAGTGCAGCATCTAAGTATGCTTAATTCCTTCCCTATCCAGGACTGCTCCTATACCTAAGCACAGGAGTAAGCTAAACCTTGCTTAATGTTAAGCACTTGCTGAATCAGGGCCTAAAACTGAAGGTTTTATCCTTGAATAAAGTAAAAGTTTAGTCGCAGGGGGAAAAAGAGGGCAGGGGCTGCTGATCATGTGGGGTCCTGAGCCCTTTCTGAAAATGGTGGAGCATGACCCTCTATTCTCATGTAGTCCATGAGAGTCAAAGGTGATCCATACCTGATAATAGGTGCTCAGTATTTGCAGCATCAGGCCCTCCATTAGCATCAGTTTTCAGCCAAAATCATGGTTTGTTAATTTAAAATTGATTTGATGTGATGGAACATTGTCCTTAATGCTTCTCCCTGCATCACATACAATTAAATAAAAAACTTGTGATATGTTGATGCGATAGCAGAGCCCACAAGAACTAGGGTCTATTTTGAAAAAAAGTAGCCAACTCTTTTAGATTTCCATGAGAGCTTACTTTTTTAATACTACTGTGAAAAATCCATCTATGCCATGAAACATACCAACTCTAATGACCACACTCCATTATCCATTTGTTTCATATTGCGTTGTTCTGTCTCTGTACCCATTGTGCCTTTAGGGCTGGACTTGGAAACGTTTACTTGTGAGTAATTTCATTTACTTCCTTAGAGATACTCAAGTAAGTAAGGACTACTCACCTGAGTAAGGGTTACCAGGATCAATTCTGTAGCCTTGTCAGCACAGCTTATGTATTTTACAGTACAGTTGCTCAGGTGGCTGCTATCTAAATAAATAATAATAAATAGCAAGTGTCTCAAACCAAAACCCCAGCTACAAGCACCCCTAGCCCTTTGGGTGTTTGAAATCTCAATCTGGATAAACTTGTTTGGCTTGATCATATCTCTAATAAAATTTTTAAAAAATGAAAAATACAAGAAGAAGAATACACTGATAACATTAATGGTATGATTTAAACCCCACAAAAACCAGAGTAAGAAATTAAAACCCATTCTTAATTCATCTAGTAATATTTTTAGGTGTTGCATGGCTACCACACAATGTGTGATCTTACATAACACCCTGATGCAAGAATTACTGGTGAAATTCTATGGTCTGTGTTCTTCAAGAGGTCAGATTGGATTATTATACTGATCCTTTCTGTAGCATCTGTAAGGATAGTACTGTGAGGGTTAAGACAGCAGCTCTTCAGAGGAGTGAGGGGCAAGGAGGCAGGAGAGTGAAGGAAGCTTGAGGGCACTAGAATGCAGGAAGAGGCACAGGAAAGGAGCTGTGGCTTTACAGGATTTTTTTTTTTTTGCAGTTTTTAATACATCTGCCACCTCCCTGATCTTGTAGGCAATGTCTCTCTCTACTGTAGGGCAGAACCTGCCTCCAGGTTATTCCTTATCAAAGTGATATCCTTTACTCCATCAGAAAACACCTACTAGTGGTACTGTGGCATCTAGGAGCCATTGTCATGGACCAAGATCCATGTGCTACACGTAGTACAAAAACAGAACAAAAAGATCTTCCCTGCCCCAAGGGTTTTTACACTGTAGGTATAAGCCAAGAGACAAAATACAGATACAGACAGAGAGGGCAATCAATATCGATCAGCATGACAGGCAGTGGTCGCCACACGCTACCAGTCTAATCATCGTCAAGCTTTATGTAGATATTCCAGCAAAGGAGATTTTTGAAGAGGGATTTGAAGGTGTCTCGTGAAGTAGCTTTGAGGATGTTTACAGGGAGCACCTGTCTCCCAAGCATAGCAGATAGCACTAAGGTGTTTGACTGAAAATTTAGCAAGAGGGCAGTGGAGGTTAACATCATTGGCCAATTGGAAGAGAGCATCAAGAGCTTGATAGTGAATGAGAGATGTTAAGTAGAGTAGGTACTGAGTGAGAAGAATGAATACAAGCAGCTTATGTTTGATCTGATAGAGAAGGGGGTGACAATGGAGGGATTCAAAGGGAGAGCTGACGGGTGAAGCGACAAGTTAGGAAAATAATCATTGCAGCAGCTTTCTGAATGGATATGAATTGGACAAGACTGCATTTGTCACGGCCAGAGAGAAGGGTGTGGTAGAAATTAATATGCATGATGAGGAGTTTCGGAACAAGAGTTTTAGCTATGTGGATTAATAGGAAAGGCCATATCTTAGGGTATGACACTGACAAGTGCGAGTGTGATTGTAGCATGGGTATATGTTTGATTTAATCTAGGTAGAATGGATAACAATGCCAGTGTAGACATGGTGGCACAGGTTTCAGCACAGGCTACCAATCAGAGTATTTACCCAAGGTCCCTAGAGGGCTTATACTCTGGCTTCTAGCCTGTGCTGAAATCCATGCCAACACATCTGCACTGTTATCATTACCCAATCTTGTTAGCTAAAAGCTGGCACTGGTCTGCCTACCCATACTAAAAATCACAGTTTCACGTTAGAGCAGGGATCGTCAACCTTTGGCACGTGGCCCGCCAGGGAGCGGGCTGGTCTGGTTTGTTTACCTGCCACGTCTACGGGTTTGTCTGATCATGGCTCCCACTGGCCGTGGTTCGCTGCTCCAGGCCAATGGGGGCTGCGGGAAGCAGCGTGGGCTGAGGGATGTGCTGGCTGCTGCTTCCTGCTGCCCCCATTGGCCTGGGACGGCGAACTGCAGCCAGTGGAAGCCGCGATCAGACAAACCCGCAGACGTGGCAGCTAAACAAACCAGCCCAGCCTGCCAGGGTGCTTACCCTGGTGAGCCACGTGCCAAAGGTTGCCAATCCCTGCTTTAGAGTGTGGACATCTTATGCAGAAAGAATCAGCAAAATTTAAACATATCCTGGATGTGAGGGCCTAGCAAGAGGTCCCAGCTGAATATGCTGCCCAGGTTACAGGCTTGAGTTGCAGGCTGAATGGTGGTATTGTCTACAGTGAACACAAAAGCAGGCAGTGGGGAGGAATTAAGAGATCTGTTTTAGCTATGTTTAGCTTGAGCTGTCAGCTACACATCTGCAAGGAAATGTCAGACACAGGCCAATATTTTTGCTTAAACAGATGTGGAGTACAGAGGTAAATCTGTAAGTCATCACCACGGAGACAGTAGTTGAATTTGTGTTTGCAGATGAGATTACCCAGAGATAAGGTGTAAAGGGTGAAGAGAAGGGGAACAGGGCCGAGCACTGGGCCCACAGAAAGTGGGAAGGCAGATGAGGAGGATCCTCCAAATGACACTCTAAAGAGGTGATTAGAAAAGTTGGAGGAGAACCAGGAGTGGGCAGAGACGCGGGAAGCCAAAGAAGGGCAAGATTTGAAAAAAAGAAGAACATGATTGACTGTGTCAATGGCAGCTGACAGATCAAGGAATATGAGAAAGGGGTACAGGTTCTGAGCTTTAGCTAGGAAGATGTCTTTATTAGAGACTTAGGTGAGAGCAATTTCAGTGGAACACAAGAGGCGGAAGCCAAATTGGAGCGAGTTTAGGATGGAATTGTGAGGAGTATGACCGCATGTTCTTCAGGACCCAAGACAAACTACAGGGAAGATTTGAATAGGTTGCAAAAGTCCACAGAGTTTATTGAGACAGTTCCCCGCACATATACCCCATCACACACCCTCTCTCTCAAGCCAGTTCCCAAGGGACTGGACATAGATGACAACTGTTCACCCTCTACCCCCCAGTCCCATGGGAGAAGAAGTCAACATTCAGGGGTGCTTTCCCTGCTTTGTGTTGAACCTGAAAAGCATATGGCTGAAGAGCTAGGTAACACATCATTAGTCCGGGGGTGTATTTCTTTCATAACCACTCACCAACTTAAGGCGGGGGAGGAGGGTGCTGTATAACCAGGATGAATGAGTTCCCAAGGAGGTAATAATGATGTGCATCCATTGTACATTTTACAGGCAATTTTCTTTCTCAGTAGCAGAATAGGCCAAATATCTGGGAAAGAACTTGCAGCTAATATATACCACTGGATGTTCCTCTCACTAGACCTCTTGGAACAACACTGCCCCTAGTCTGACACCTGAAGTGTCAGTTTGCAAGTTACATGTCTTCAAGAAATCTGGGCTAAACAGTACCAGTTCCTCACATAGCACTTCTTTAATGACTGGAAAACTCTTTCAGAGGCATCAGCCCAGCAGACCTTCCTTTGGGAGCTCTCTTTGATCTGGTCATGAGGGGGCTGCTAGTGTTGAAAATCTTGACACAAACTGTTGATAATACCCTGCAAGCCCAGGAGCTTTTGCCTCTATTTTTTCATCGTTGGGGCAGGACAGACTGTCAAGGCCTGCATCTTGTCTATGAGGGTGGGACTTAGCACTTCCCTACAGTGTATACAAGGTAAATAGTTTCTTCCTTTCCAATTTTGCATTTGGCTGGGTTCACCATCAGCCCTGCCTCCTCCAGGGACCAGAGCTGATACATGAACAAGGTAGATCTCCCAATCCCAGCTATAAATGATGACTGTCATGCTGTCTGGAGTGCCTCATGACAGGGTGTGCCTACCTCAGGGCAGACTGTCAAAAACAGGGCAGACACCCCAAACTGCAGGTAAAGTATATAATTAGATTTCACCCCAACCCAGTGACAAATGCATGAAGTCCTGGATCACTATAACAGTCTCATCATGGGGTCACAGACAGTCCACTTAGACTGTGCAGACTATCTTCCCACTCAGGCAAGCTGGAAACAGTGATAAATGGTCACTTACACCAAAAAAAAAATTAAAAATCACACAATATTCAGCAAAGAGTCCTGTGGCACCTTATAGACTAACAGATGTATTGGAAATCATGCTCCAATACATCTTTTAGTCTATAAGGTGCCACAGGACTCTTTGCTGCTTTTACAGATCCAGACTAACACGGCTACCCCACTGATACCTGACACAATATTCAGATTGCTTGCAGTCCCACAAGACCAGTCACTTACCCCAGATGCAAGTGCAAGTGCTGGAGGAACCAACTAGGGGAAAAGCTCTTCTTGACCTGCTGCTCCCAAACAGGGAAGAAATAGTAGAGGAAGCAATAGTGGATGGGAACCTGGGAGGCAGTGACCATGAGATGGTTGAGTTCAGGATCCTGACACATGGAAGAAAGGACAGCAGTAGAACAGAGACCCTGGACTTCAGAAAAGCAGACTTCGACTCCCTCAGGGAACTGATGGGCAAGGTCCCCTGGGAGAACAACATGGCGGGGAAAGGAGTCGAGGGAAGCTGGCTGTATTTTAAAGAATCCTTATTGAGGTTGCAGGAACAAACCACCCCAATGTGTAGGAAGAAAAGTAAATATGGCAGGTGACCAGCTTGGCTTAACAGTGAAATCCTTGCTTGTCTTAAACACAAAAAAAACAGCTTACAAGAAGTGGAAGATTGGACAAATAACCAGGGAGAAGTATAAAAGTATTGCTCAGGCATGCAGGAGTGAAATTAGGAAGGCCAAATCACACTTGGAGTTGCAGCTAGCTGGAGATGTTAGGAATAACAAGAAGGGTTTCTTCAGGTATGTTAGCAACAAGAAGAAAGTCAAGGAAAGTGTGGGCCCCTTGCTGAATGAGGGAGGGAACCTAGTGACAGAGGATGTGGAGAAAGCTAGTGTACTCAATGCTTTTTTTGCCTCTGTCTTCACAGACAAGGTCAGCTCCCAGACAGCTGCACTCTGCAGCACAGTATGGGGAGGAGGTGACCAGCTCTCTGTGGAGAAAGAAGTAGTTTGGGACTATTTAGAAAAGCTGGATGAGCACAAGTCCATGGGGCCGGATGCACTGCATCCGAGGGTGCTAAAGGAGTTGGCCGATGAGATTGCAGAGCCATTGGCCATTATCTTTGAAAAATCATGGCGATCGGGGGAGGTCCCGGATGACTGGAAAAAAGCTAATGTAGTGCCCATCTTTAAAAAAGGGAAGAAGGAAGATCCAGGGAACTACAGGCCAGTCAGTCTCACCTTAGTCCCTGGAAAAATCATGGAACAGGTCCTCAAGGAATCAATTCTGAACCACTTAAAGGAGGGGAAAGTGATCAGGAACAGTCAGCATGGATTCACCAAGGGCAAGTCATGCCTGATGTGGAGGCTAGGAAATAATTAATAAGGATTTGAAGGGATCTTAAATGCATGTTAGTTAAGTTAGCATGAGTTAGGCTAGCTGTGACCCTAATGATGTGAAATTTGTAGAAGCAAGATAATGTGAGACAGAGTGAACTGTGTGAAAAGTTATTACGACCTTGCAATGTGCAGTCTTGCTTTTTTCTAGTAGTGAGACAAATAAGATAGCAAAGAAGCTTATGTATAAACAAATGCAAATGTTTTACGGTCTCCATGATTGCTAGCTATTGTCTGTAACAAAGGTATAAATGCTTGCTGTGATTGTTTACTAATTGAGAGAAACCTGTCCGGGACAAGGGGCAACCCTGTTTCCTAGGACACTCTCTCCCTCTACTGTAATTACTAGAGAAAGAATAAAGTATTTGATTTTGCTGCACCCAAACAGAAAACGAGAACTGAGTTTTTCTTCGACACTGACTAACCTAATTGCCTTCTATGATGAGATAACCGGCTCTGTGGATGAGGGGAAAGCAGTGGATGTGCTATTTCTGGACTTTAGCAAAGCTTTTGATACAGTCTCCCACAGTATTCTTGCCAGCAAGTTAAAGAAGTCTGGGCTGGATGAATGGACGGTAAGGTGGATAGAAAACTGGCTAGATGGTCGGGCTCAATGGGTAGTGATCAATGGTTCCATGTCTAGTTGGCAGCCGGTATCAAGTGGAGTGCCCCAAGGGTCAGTGCTGGGGCCGGTTTTGTTCAATATCTTCATTAATGATCTGGAGGATGGTGTGGACTGCACCCTTAGCAAGTTTGCAGATTACACTAAACTGGGAGGAGTGGTTGATACGCTGGAGGGTAGGGATAGGATACAGAGGGACCTAGACAAATTAGAGGATTGGGCCAAAAGAAATATGATGAGGTTCAACAAGGACAAGTGCAGAGTCCTGCATTTAGGATGGAAGAATCCCATGCACTGCTATAGACTAGGGACCGAATGGCTGGGCAGCAGTTCTGCAGAAAGGGACCTAGGGGTTACAGTGAACGAAAAGCTGAATATGAGTCAACAGTGTGCCCTTGTTGCCAAGAAGGCTAATGGCATTTTGGGTTGTATAAGTAGGGGCATTTCCAGCAGATCGAGGGATGTGATCATTCCCCTCTATTCAGCACTGGTGAGGCCTCATTTGGAGTACTGTGTCCAGTTTTGGGCCCCACACTACAAGAAGAATGTGGATAAATTGGAGAGAGTCCAGCGGAGGGCAACAAAAATGATTAGTGGGCTGGAGCACATGACTTACGAGGAGAGTCTGAGGGTACTGGGATTGTTTAGCCTGCAGAAGAGAAGATTGAGGGGGGATTTGATAGCTGCTTTCAACTACCTGCAAGGGGGTTCCAAAGAGGATGGATCTAGACTGTTCTCAGTGGTAGAAGATGACAGAACATGGAGTAATGGTTTCAAGTTGCAGAGGGGGAGGTTTAGGTTGGACATTAGGAAAACCTTTTTCACTAGTAGGGTGGTGAAGCACTGGAATGGGTTACCTAGGGAGGTGGTGGAATCTCCTTCCTTAGAGGTTTTTAAGGTCAGGCTTGACAAAGCTCTAGCTGGGATGATTTAGTTGGGTTTGGTCCTGCTTTGAGCAGGGGTTTGGACTAGATGACCTCCTGAGGTCCCTTCCAACCCTGAGATTCTATGATTCTATGATCAATTGGTACCTTAGATCTTACACCAAACATAATGCCTGTAGCCAGTCTTGTAATAAAGTATCTAAAAGTTTATTAACTATGAGAAAGAAATGAGAGCTATTTACAGGTTAAAGCAAGAAAACATATACACAAATGAGTTGCAATCTAAATCCTAAGAGTGACAGAGCTGTAATGCTCAGTGGTTTGAGCAGTGGCCTGCTAAACCCAGGGTTGTGAGTTTATTCCTTGAGGGAGCCGTTTAGGCAATTGGGGTTAAAAAAGAAAAAAATGTCTGGGAATTTGCCCTGTTTTGAGCAGGGGGTTGGACTAGATGATCTCCTGAGGTCCCTTCTAACCCTGATATGATTCTATGATCTGTCAATTCAAAGTGTCTTCCATGGCAGACCAAGAGGTAACCTTCAGGGGTCTCTGGCTTCAGTTTGGTGTCTCAAGGCCTGTGACAGTTCAAAGTTTGAACTTCAAACAACAGAGATGGAAAATTTTCCTGTCTTTGTTTTATTTCCTTCATTTAGCCTCCAAGTCCATAGGAGGAGCTTGTTTTCACAAAGTATTTCCAAGATATGATAGGGACATTCACCAATCCTTTGTACTGCAATGTTCCTTGATGGCCCATCTGATTTGGATAGTTCTTCTGGATGCACAGAGGAAAACACTTTTCCCATCTGAGGTCACAAGTTTAAAGAAAACATTTTCAAAGTTATAAAGCAAAACTTACTTTTTTCCTTTTAGCATGGAACACAGACATTACAAATAAGATGAATGCATACAGCAACCTACAAACATTCTATAAAGTCTGAACACTAAATACATTCTTATAAGACTATTTTGGCTCTCTTCTCTGTGTTGTCTGGGGTCAGTGTACCTGGGGCCTCCTACAGTTCCCTGAATTTTTCCAGCACTTTGTCAAAATATTCCAAGTCCCGGCCCAAAAATCACTGGGTAAGCCAGGGTTGAGGCTACTCGCACAATCAGGAACTCCGTATATTAGCTTATAGTCAGCTGCACTCAGGCACTAGGATACGACTTAAAGTTGTTGATACAGTGTAAATAAATCATCCCCCCCGGGAGTCACCTGGCATTTATCAAGTGGCCCCACACCAAGGTCTTACCACATCGTGAGTCAGCAAGACCTGTGATTTTGATCCCATTTACTTGGATGAGAATGGTCAACTTGGTGAACACACCTGCCCAGCCCACCAGGGGCTTTCCCTACACAAGCGGCAACCCCAGTTTGAGAAACCCTGAGATAGATAGTATAACAATCATGAATGCCAGCCAGGTTGAAATAACTTTGAAGAGGGCCCCAAAAGGCCTTCTGCACCATAAAAGATCTGCAATTCACCTGTGTCAAGGGATGCACAAGGCTTTTAGCCTTAGACTGTGGGTGGAGCATCCACTTGGCAGGGTACTCCCTCATGCCACATAGCTGGGCGCCACGCTTAGAACAGGACAGCAGGAGGGGAGCATTGGGCTAAGATGGTGAGGAGTATTCAGATTTAATGTACAGAGTTTCAGTGGCTGGGAACTTTTGTACAGGGGTGTTGAGGAGCCCCTGCTTAGCATTCTGCACATAGCCCAACTTCTCAGGCTCTGTGGGTAAAGAGGTGAATTTTACCCTAAATGCACATTCTCACAGGCTTTTTTCTACTGCTCTTAAGCAAAACACATTCAGTTACCTAAGCAACTGTCATATCATCAGGTTATGCTAGCTGAAAGAAATGCATATAAATATGTGACAACCCCTTTGTACCTTGTTTTCTAGGAGAAATCTGTCTGTTAATATACAGATATGTCTGAGCTAATACTTAGTAGATTGTACTGTACTAAATTACCATATAAACTGTTGTCACAACCTGGTCCCAGTCCTCCTCTCTGAACAGTCTGTTGTGATTGGCTCTAATCACTGAATCCTGTGTGCTTGTAAGCTTCTTGGGGCCTGGATAGTGACTGATCATTGGTCATATCTCTGGGTCTCCTAGGCACACTCCCAATGTGAAGGCCCTGGTCTGACACTTTTCCTTGGCAGTGGAACCCCCACTGTCTGGCTGAGTACACAAGTTGCTTAGAAACATTCCTCTTAGCTATGGGAGCTCTGGTTTCCTAGTTACTCCCTTCAGGGAAAACATCAAAGGGATTTCTTAGGGCTTGTCTAGAAGGCGACACTCAGGAAAATTAATCTGAATTAACGAAAGGCATGAATTTAAAGTGAATTAGTTAAACTGATTTAAAACCCTGTTTGGACACGTTCAGTCAGAATTAAAGTGGCTTTAATTTCATTTATTAAATTCACTGGAATAAACTGAATGAAGGACACTTTAATTCTTAGTGAGAGTGTCCACACAGGAGTTTAATGCAGTTTAACTAATCCACTTTAAATTCACACCTTTCGTTAATTTGGATTAACCTTCCTGAGTGCCCCCATGTAGACAAGCCTTTAAACACACGCACCTGGGCATGCACACATACATTTTACTCTTGAAGAAGAGAATTACACAGGGACTCATCCCTGTGAGTCCTGAATTTGATCTGAGTCCATTACATTGCTAACCCTTCTGACCTTTTTGGTAGGGTGGCCACTCACACATTCCTTGAATAGCAGACATTTGGGTACTTCCAGGAATGGCATGGGCCTGCCCCTACCAGCATTACCCTGGCATGACCTCAAACATAGTGTACATGGAAGGGGGTGCCTTTTAAGAGTGTGTCGCCCAGCACCCACTGGCATGAACTTTCACACAAAGTCACACTGGTGGTGGCGGAGCAGTGCTCTCTTCAAATGGGCATCCCTGTACAGTTTCGTCTGAGTACTGGATGGGGAACAAGGAGGACACTCTGGTTTAATACTGGATGAGTGACCTGCCTAACTTCTTGGCCTACGTATCATGTTTCTGGTAGTGAAATGTTTTGCTTAAACAGCATTCCTCTTTTAAAACAACCTCAGACACCTTTTCTGCCCCTGCACTTCCACTGCACCTTTCCAAGCTCCAGTCCCCTCTCTCCACTCATCTTCTCAGCAGAGAGTCTTTTAAAGTCGAGGGCTCTGCTGATAGAAAACCCATCATTCCACAGCAGTCATTCAACATTGATGGCCTTTGATTGCTCTGTCACAGCTTCCGAGACCAAGTCTCTTCACTAAGTGTCAAGTTCCTGCTTCAAAATGAATGCTGAAAGCCATACTAAAGGTTACATTCAAAATGGAGTCTGAACTACAACAAGGCATTCACAAAACCAAACTGGAATTTATAAGCCAGCATAGGCATAACTCCCAAACTGTCATAAGTTTTCTGAATGTACCTGTCAATTAAAAGTGTGTTCAGTATAACAAGGAAAAAAGTGAAGGACAGAGTTTGAAAGAAGAAGCCAGCTCTGAGTAGAGACAGAAAAGCTTGTCTGTGTGTGAGCAGATGGGTGGTCACTGGTAACTCCATTAACTACCCCAAGTTTTATCACTGCTCTGACTCCATGGCAAAAGGAGTGGTTTGTTACTAAAGCTACTCTGAATAAAGGTGCTATAAGTATCCTAGGCATTGTCATCCATGTGGCCAAGCCATTGTGAAGAACTATGAGTTATACATAATCAGGGCCAGCTCCAGGGTTTTTGCCGCCACAAGCAGAAAAAAAAAAAAGCCGCGATCGCAATCTGCGGGAGCTCTACTGCCGTCGCTTCAGTCTTCAGCAGCAATTCGGCAGCAGGTCCTTCCCTCCAAGAGGGAGTGAGGGACCCACCGCTGAATTGCTGCGGAAGAGCCGGACATGCCACCTCTTCCCCGTGGCCACCCCAAGCACCTGCTTGCTGGGCTGGTGCCTGGAGCCGGCCCTGTACATAAGAGTTTTTGATAAGCTCAGCTCAGCTTACTCTTTGGCAAGGTCCATATGCCTAGGGTGCTGATGATTTTGATATTCAGCCTCCTGATGAATTCTCATAATAAATTTTGGATTTGCACATTTCCCTCCTTTCTTTAACAAGGTGTGTGACAGCCTGTAGTTCTGCATAAGGACAGACCTGGTTAAATCCAACCCCCCTTGTAAACTCCATCACCTTTCAGATTAATAAACCAATCTGTAGCATAGAAGCATGTTAAGTAATGAATTACAATTTCAATCTTCCTGTCACTGAAAATAAATTATTATATCATCTATGCACAAGGAAAGGAAGCATTTCTGTTTGCTCATACTTCATTACGATGCAGAGACTCATACTAAATTAAGGGAATGTCTATACTCTGGAGACTATACCAGCATATCTCTGTCTTCATAGCTATGCCAGCATAGCTCTGAAGACATGGCCTGCACTGACAGAAGGAGTTTTTCTGTTAGTGTAGGAACACTACCTCCCCAAATGAGGATAGCTATATCGATGGAAGCCCCTGTCTATCAGCACAGCTGTGTCTACACTGGGGGTTATGTCAGCATTGCTAAAACAGTCAGGAGTGTGGTTTTTGCACATCCCTGATTGACATAGCTATGCTGATATAACTTTTTCATTGTAGACCAGGACTAAATGTAGACTAGATTCTCAGTTAGTGTACCTCTATTGAAGTCTATGTTGATTTATATCAGCTGAGGATCTGGCCATTGTGACTACGTGTTTAGGTGAAAGTGAAATTCTATTATTTGTATAGAGAGTCCTTTGTTCCACTTACTTGGCTCTTTTAAAACATGGTAGAAAATAAGAGTCAGCTGCCTAGTTTGTTTTGGTTTAAAAATAAAAAATACAGCCTAATGCTGCCTTTATATTCATTGAAAAGAACCACATTTCTAAATGTTACTCTGAATGCGACAGTTTTTCCCTGATGAGAGGGAGGGACAGTTTCCTACTGAGTGAAAATGCCATCTAGGAGCTGCAGCATAAATAAGGCAGTTAGACTGTAGGATTGAAGCCCAGAAATGGGGGAATTCATACAAAAGGAACTTAAGTAACTAGCAACAAAGGATATGTGCATTTATCAATACAATGAACAGCTCCTTGATATGAATTTTTGTTTTTGACCAGCACAGCCAAATAGTTCCAAAATGTGAATTTTCCCCCTACTGTTTTTAAGGCTAACATGAACATAAACAGTAGGAGGTCAATACCTCTCAAGTTTACACTGGAGCCTGTTAAGTATGAGGATGAAGGGTTTCCTGTTGCTACTTTGCAGTTGTTGTTTTCTGTGCCAGTTTTAGATGTTCCATTTTGATATGCAAAATAACACAGGACAAATTTTAAATCACCTGCTAAACAACATGACAATCTTATCTCACTTTACCTTTCAAAACATAGCCAATTGATTTGGTCTATTTTATAGTAGACAAGGATTTTATTTTCAGTGTGGTAGAAGTTGGGGCTTTCTTCATTAGATTTTATAAGGTAAAGGGATAATTGCCAAGTCCAACTGAGCCCAAAATGTAAACATGATTTTTACAAAATGAAGGTCACTAGGAAGGTTTTCACAAAGGCATCTTTGTAAATAACCATATAATGTAATAAACTGCACCCTGTAGTATTTGTGACCCAAACACTGGAGGATCGAGCTAGGGCTAGACTTCCCACCTACACAACTACCAAATGGAGAAGAGATGAGTCTAATCAACAGCATCTCCCTTCCCTCCATCTCTGTGCAAGTTCCTTGCTTGTAAATGCAATGGATTTAGGATTCTATGGATATGAGGGGTGTGGGTAGGTAGTGAGGGTAAATAGCCAAGGAAGAGTCACTTTATTTGGCCTCAAGTATCAGAGGGGTAGCCGTGTTAGTCTGGATCTGTAATGTGTCTGACAAAGTGGGTATTCTCCCACAAAAATCTTATGCTCCAATACATCGGTTAGTCTAAAGGGGCCACAGGACTCTTTGTTGTTTATTTGGCCTATTCCTTGACACACCCATGGGTCAATACCCACAGGAATTAATGCTGTCTGTGTTAGCACTGATTTCTGTGTGGTTCCCACTCCACAGGGATAAATTGTCTCTGAGGAAGGGACAAGATGCAGACAGACATACTTTAATAGCACAGAGCCAGATCAAGTCATGCTACCAGGCAGGGCCTAGTGAACAAGGGCTGTCCCTCTAAATGAATGCCTCAGTCTACAGTAGATACTCAGAGATCTCCATGATTTTCCCATAGTTAGTGGTACAACCACAGGTTGGAATGCCATGCCCTCCCTGCTTACTCCACCATGTTCCCCAACCAAGTCACTTGTCTGAAATTCCACAGCACAGAATGCTGAAGGAAATTGTGAACACTTCCTTTAGTTATTCATTATACTGTACTAACACTAACAATAAACATGCATAAAGTATTCCATGCTCAGAAGCATCTGGGTAGCTACCAGAATATAGAGTGGTCATTATTAAAGGTCAACATTTGCCAGCAATTGATATCTGAGACACCATATTTTTTTCCCGTCCTAAGAGATCTCAGATACCACAATGAGCTAATTATTGGTAAGTATTGATTTGTTTTTCAATAGGAATAGCTGCAGTGGATTAAACAAAATAATGGGTAAGACTAAATTCAAAATAATAATTAATAATGCTATCACAACATTTATACAACCCTTTCCATCCAAGGATCTCAAACCACAGCAAAACATTAATTAATTAAGCCTTAGGCACATTTCTGATCATTTGTCCCACAAATGAATGGTAGCCTTCTTTACGGTGAAACCTGGCAGGTATTTAATATAATACAACAGTCTGAAAAGAACCTGAAGAATACTTTATTGAAACTACAAGGGGAATTTAGTTGGGCAGAATATAATTACTTGATTTGAAATTAGTATCAATCATTTGCTGTTACTCTGTACCTTTTACGACCACAAGCAGTCAAGACTTCAGTTTTATGACTCACAGAGTTGTACCAGTACCAGGATTACAGTATCTGTCTGTTATTTTTGTGGGTGCTTTATTCCATTGCTGAAACTGCAAAGCAACTTTAAACTGTTTGCATTAAAAATTGATGAAAGTAGATCAAAAAGATTATTTTAAAAGTTCTTCTGGGAAATGTTTATTTGTACATTCAACATTGCAATATAAATTACTGTAAGTGAGTTAAAGATTCAGAATTAAGAACATACTGAATCATTTAAAAAAAAACTGAAACATTATTTTATGAGTTGTTCAATAGCCACAGCTCTTTTTAGTTTTAAAGTTTACTTGTGAACTGGTGAATTATTCCATAATACGAAATAATACCCGACAAATTCTGATGTCCCACTGGTCTAAATCCAAAGTAACTGCCAGATTTACACCATCATAACTGAGAGTAGAATTTGACTCTACATCTCAGGGCATTTTATGCTCTATGTTAAGAACTATATTTTGGACAATCATGGCTGAAGAGTTCTCAGGCTCTCCAATGGGAATCAAAAATGATCAGCTATTGGGCAACAATTTTGCACAAGCCCTCTAGCAGATTTTTTTTTCTTTTGCTGTGCTATAATGTCTACCACACATTGGCCATTATAATTTAATTTATAGTGCTGTAGTTTTCCTTAGCATGCAGTTTATAATGTTCTCCATGGTACTCATTATACAGCCTACAGATTACTAGCAGTTCCTGGACATGTTTTTCAAGTTCAATATTTAACCCTGGTTTCTTGTTCTGTAACTGGAAGGGTCTGAAACTGTGGTGGAGGCAGCTCAGTCAGCCAGTGAGGACAAGGGCGTAACTTTTGGGACATCTATAGCCACCCTTGAGGCTATGCAGATGTGTTCCTCAGGAAACTGTGTACAGGCCTCCCCAGCTGGAAGGGCAATGGACCCATCTCAAGGTTGGGGGTAGATGGAGCTTTGGAGTTATTGAAGAGGCACAAAAGCTCTCCTGAGGAAACCATGTTCAACTGTTGTAAAATTCTGAAATAGACATTTATAATTATGAAAATGTAACAAAGCCTGTCCATGTGAAAACTGGAGGAATTGTCGCTTCATGTAAACAACTAATTAAAGAGTATGTATTTCAAAGCATAAAAGTTAGGGAGTGTATATATTACACAATATAAAGTAATACCTATGGTGATCTGAGTGGGTATCCAGATAGTACTAGAGGAGTTAATTTCTACAATCAAAATATAACTGAGGAATTGTCATTTTTCATGGAATTCCTGCTGGGGAGGAGCTAAGGGTTCCTCTTAACAATACAAAACAGAACCATCTCAAGCCCCTAGCCAGTAATCTGGGAAAAATAAGCATTAGACTTGAGCACCTGTAAGAGAGCACTTCCTCACTCATAAGTATTGAGTCTGTATATAAGAAAATTAAACTTTTAATAAAAGGGAAAGGGAACTCAGCATTAATTTGGGAAAGCACCACAACCTTGTTTCAAAAACATGCAACCATAAGTAAACAGATACCCCACAATACATTGGACAATGGCCTTTGCTTCAATTTCCCATCTTGTGGTCTGAAAGTCCTATCATGCTGCCTGGAGTGGTTCAAAACCATGAGTGCCAACTTCAGGGCAGACTATCAAGAAGCAGACCAGAGACCCCAAACTGGTTGTGTGTTTTATAATTAAATTTCACCAACCCAGTAAAAAGTGTGAACTCCTAAAGCGTTATAAAAGCTTTACCATGAAGTCATAGACAGTCCCCTTGGGCATTCCAGTCTATCTTGCACCCAGGAAAGCTGGACTTTGTGAGAGTTGGTTGCTATATACACCAAAGATCACAAAAGTGTTATTACAAGGTTAAAGCAAGCAAATTTATATACACAGATGAGTTATAGCCTATGGTTTCCAAAAGGTGACAGAATTGTAGTTATCTGTCATCTCTGAATGTCTTTTAGGGCTGACCCAGGCTGACCCTGGGGATCTCTGCTTCTCTTTTGTAGCATCAGCCCTGTCAGAGTCCAAACAGCAAAAGAGATAAAAAATAGTCTTGTCTGCTGTCTTTATTTCCCTTTTCCAGAATTCAAGATGATGGAATGAGCTCTTTTGCATGGAATCTCTTCAGGAGTGTGTAGAGGCAATTAGCAAGGTCTTTGTCTTACAGTGTCCCACAATGACCCATTTCATTTTGATAGCCTTCTTGATGAGCACCAGATGATCCCTCATGATAGGTTCGCAGTTCCAGAGGAAACATTTTTTACACATATGAAGCAAAAACTTAAATATTACCTTATAGCACGTGATAAAAATGATATTATAAGTGAGATGAATGTGTGCAGCAATTTATGAGCATTTCTTAGACTAAACGCATTGTTATAAATGTGGCAAACAGCAGAGGCTAACAGAGGGAGTTTGCCAGGGATCTGTCCAAGAGGAGGTATGCTAAGTGCTGCATTAGGGGGGCTGTGTTGGTGAGTATCTGAGTGTCTGTTGTGGGGACAGTTTGTCAGTTTGACCATATGCTTGATTGTTTGTTTGAAAAGTGTGAATGGAGAGTGCTTTGTTCCAGGTGGGCCTTGACTGGGCCTGACTGTTGTAAAAAGGTAGTCAGCAGCGAACCAGTGGAGAGGCGAACAGCGGAGAGGCTAACAGAGGGTGTTTGCCTGAGAGTTCGCCTGGAGAGAGCGCACTGAGGCTTTCATCTTGCGGGCTTCTCTGAGTAGTTACTGCAACAGCTGAGGAAGCTCTTAGAAGGAAGGTAATATACAAGGTGAGCTTACAGCTGTTGTAACCTGCACAGGTTGTGCCATGTTTGTCTTTCTTCCACAGGACAGAAGCAACTTTGTCTGTACAAAGTACAAGCTGGTCTCCATATTGGAAGAGAAGTTTCGAGGTCTGAAGAAACAAGTATCGACCCGGCGTTGCTCAAGAGAAAATGAAGATTTCCTGGACAGACACCAGGATATGCTTCTACGGGTACAACATTCTGAAGAATCAGAGCAGGCTGCGCAGCAGGGAGAGAGGGATGGTGAAGAAATTTGGCAGAATATGACCTCCAGAAGAAGAAAGAGGAGCATAAATGTATCGGCAATGGAGATACAGGTGAGCAACCGTTTTCATGTTCTCTCCACAGGTACTAATTCAGAGAGTGGACTAAATGATACATCTGAGGGAAGGGAGCAGAAGGAGACTCCACCGATTGGAAGGCATGAGATGCACTGTTCTAGAGATGGGAGTTCCATCACCACTGCTCCCAAGAGAAGGAGGCGGGGTGGTGGTGGTTGGGGACTCCCTCCTTAGGGGGACTGAGTCATCTATCTGCCGCCCCGACCGGGAAAACCGAGAAGCGTGCTGCTTGCCAGGAGCTAGGATTCACGATGTGATGGACAGACTGCCAAGACTCATCAAGCCCTCAGTTTGCTACCCCTTCCTGCTTCTCCACATGGACACCAGTGATACTGCCAAGAATGACCTTGAATGGATCACTGCAGACTACGTGGCTCTGGGAAGAAGGATAAAGGAGTTTGAGGCGCAAGTGGTGTTCTCGTCCATCCTCCCTGTGCAAGGCCTGGGTAGAGACCGTCAAACCCTGGAAGTCAAAGAATGGCTACACAGGTGGTGTCGGAGAGAAGGCTTTGGATTCTTTGACCATGGGATGGTGTTCCAAGAAGGAGGAGTGCTAGGCAGAGACGGGCTCCACCTAAGGAAGAGAGGGAAGGGCATCTTCGCAAGCAGGCTGGCTAACCTAGTGAGGAGGGCTTTAAACTAGGATCATCGGGGGAAGGAGACCAAAGCCCTGAAGTCAGTGGGGAAATGGGATACCAGGAGGAAGCACGAGCAGGAGAGTGCAAGAAGGGAGGACTCCTGTCTCATACTGAGAAAGTGGGACGATCAGCAAGTTATCTTAAATGCATATACACAAATGGAAGAAGCCTGGGAAACAAGCAGGGAGAACTGGAAGTCCTGACACAGTCAAGGAACTATGATGTGACCTGAACATACAAGGATCATGAAAAGGGAAAAAAAAGATTAATTTGTGTTGGTGAAGTCAGACCTGCACAGTCATGCTCATGCTAACTTTAATAGGTAAATTTTAATCATATGTTCTCTGCTCCAGATTTTAGCCCTCTGCTCCAGGATTATTTCCTTCTCCCTTATATTATTTTCCCCTTCTTTGAGTACAGATCATGTCCTATGTTCAGTTCACAGTATATGACTTTTCCCAGTATCAGTGCTATATAGCTGTCAAGTCCTGCATAATTATGAGTGTTATGAATTTATCTACTTTTTAGGAAGGATATAAAAAAACCCAAAACTACTACTCATGCCTTTAGATGCAGAAGTCAAGACAAAGACAACTCATTTATCAGATCCATAATCACTTGATTTATTTTTAAGAGATTTTGTCTCTATATTTTTATTTTTAATCTCCTTCTCTACATATGCTCAGAACAGACTTGCTGGTTGAATTGTGGATTTTAAGTTATGAATGAGAGCATTTGTCCTGCGTTTTCTGTATTAATATGCAATGTACTCTATATGTAACCTCTTTATGTGATTGCATTGGTTTAGATTTCCAGCTACAGATTCTATTTAAATAGAAATATTTGTAAATACAGGAAAAGGTAGAAATTCCAAGCCTGTAAAAGCAAAGTAGTTGAGAAAATAAATGACCTACAAGCGTCAGCTACAGGGTCAGTAATCAAATCTCTAACGTCATGTCTTGAAAAGGAATCATGGGATTGCATACTAAATACTTGACATTATTTTCTTTGCTCCCAAAGAGAATATGACTTTCCTGTGCAAAACATTCAAAGTGTCGTTTATGCCCTGTGCTCTCAGCCCTTCAAATTGTTTAAGACTTTAAAATTTAATCAAGGGATTTCTTAATGGAGGCTAAGGAAGAGCAACATCAGAAATACATTTGACAAAAAGGTAACAAATTTCTACTTAATTATTTACAATGGCCCTACACTGCTACTTGGAGACACAAAGTAGTCAGGCTCCTGAGCATCAGATCCAGCAGTCTGGAAGGACAAGGGCATCAATTCGTCCTCACACCATGCAAACAGTTTCTAAGATTGCATCTTGTTGATCTTGATGAAATTACAAGTCTAGGATCTGATGCATTTTGCCAGTAATTTACAATCACAGGTCACTCTGAGTTGAATGTTTTCAAGGCACATCTAGCCCACTTGTCATTTGCATGCAGCACATTTTATCACCTACAAGATGGTTTTTCATCAAGCTGCCAGATAGGCATTTGCAATTCTGGAAGGAAGGCCTGTATTTTAAAAAATTGACCTCTTTTCATCCATCACAACATTAAAACAAACATCAATGCAAAATGCAGTATTAAAGCAATTAACCTATTAACTTGAGGTCAGGTCTTTGCCATTTTGCCATTTATGGAGTGACAGGCTCTTCCACTTGGTCATTGACATCTGGACTGGACCAACTGTCTGGTCTTTCAGAATGCTGTTTCAGTTGATTACAAAAACATGAAGTACCCTTTTTCCTGCCACTTGGGACTATACCTTGTTAAAGTTTTAGCTGTGTGTTTTCCCGTTGCTTGTCCATTTAAAAAATAAGGGATGTGAAGTTTGGCAGATTTTATGTAATGTTCCTCACAGCCTGCAAATAATTGACTGGGTGAGATACTCTAGTGGCATCTGGCCCACCCCTCTAGATGCCAGCTAATAAAAAAAAGTTCCTTGCAGGTTTTTTTTTTATTGTTATGAAACACAGGCTGAGGTGCCACAGGGGTCCTACCGAAATAATAACTAAAGCAACCATTGCAAAAAGAAGGAAACATTTCACAAACCATTCCTAAATGAGAGGCTGAATGGTTTAAGAACTTGCCTAATGCCAACCCTTCTGCTTGAGGTCTATACATAACTTGATTTGGAGTCTCTGAATCAGCCTGGAGTTTTTTCATGCAACAAAAGGTCTTTCTGTACACCAGGAGTGGAGTGCAGAGTGGGCCAAATCCTTGCTATGGCACAATGGAAAACGGTATCCTGGTTAGCTGCCACACCTCAGAAGCCTTGCTCATATTCGGAGTAAAATGAACACAATACCAGGTAGATAAATATGAGTTACATGTTGCCTAACTGCTTTCTAGTCTAGGACAAGGAGAGCAGAGTCTACGAACTTGCGGCCCCAGGCTCTGAAACAAAGCTAGGTGAAAAAATATATTTGCAAACAGGTTGACTAAATCTGATCTGAGATTTGAGCTGACCATGTTCATACCTTTTTATGTTCGCTTTTCTTGAAGCATTTTGGAAACTGGTTTTGTCCATATAAATGTTTGGGAGGTGCTTTTATGTTCACTAATATGAATTTTGTGTATGAATATCATGTCTGGGACATGCGAGCTTGCCTGGCTACTGGTATACTGGTGTAGCAACCCTATCCACCTGGTTACCTCCATTAATGCTTATCTCCTTATGGGTTTTGATGGCCTGGGCTGGCTGGATTCATCTGGATTCTACCTCTAGCTCATGAGGGTGTAACTGCCTTATTTTTCCCCATATATATTTATTTGGTGGTGCCTCTGCTCCTGTCACTCCTTCCTGGCAGGTTCACCAGGACAGCTTGGAAGGAAAATTCTAATTCCCGGGTAACCCTGACTTACTTGCCAGATAGTTGGAGATTCCCAAGAAATAACACAAACACATACAATATATTAAGCAGAGTAATTATATTAAACAGGAAGTAAATATAACAAGGTAAACACTACTCTTAGGGTCACCGCCCTCCCCATGCGGATAATACCTATGAATTTCCCCAGTCCTGTGACCTGATATAGCAAGAAGAAAATTTAGTGTCCTGTTGGTACGCATACTTTGTAGGGACCATTGATTACCTGTGACAACGATATCTTCTCTAGCAGCAATAAGCAACATGGCTGACTTGGTTCAGTACAGCCCAAAAGACTCAAACGCAGGATAAAATAGTAAATCCTTCCATAGGTTTAATAGGAAATAGGTTATAAAATCCCCAAACCCTTATCCCTGGCTTCAGGACACATTTCAGGGAATAGGGAGTCTCCCATACAATTTCCCCAGCTATCTAACTAGAAGATGGTGCACTCACAGCTCCGCGAATGACCCCCAGTTTCAGAGATGGTGTGACAGGATCCTCAGGATGCAACCTGGGACTATGGGACTGCTGTGTCCCTTTAACTCACTAATCTGGGTTGTATCTCATAATGCCTTACTGGTGACAACCAGCAAACCCCTCCTGGTGCTGTTACCAGTCAGTACAACCACATGTGCAGCCCAACACCCAGCTAGATCGCATGAATGCTCCCAGAGCCACACATGAATCACACAGAGTAAGGCACCAGCCAAATCCCCAGCTCCCAGCCTTGTACCTCAGGAATATACTGCACTTCTCAAGACCCTTTCTTGAGCAACACAAGTTTATTAATTGGTTCACCTCTTCATCAATGGAATGTGGACATACACCAGCCTTTGTAACCTGAGCAGATTTACCAAGCACTTAAGTCAAACTCACTGAGTACAGCAGGACACACCAGCATGATATTAGATGTTTTCGCAACTGACTCACATTGCTGAATCATATTCAATTTGTGATCTACTATCACCCCCAGATTCTTTTCAGCAGTACCACTGTCCAGCCAGCCATTCTCCATTTTCTATTTGTATATTTGATTCTTTTATCTATTTTTATTTTTTTCCTAAGTGTAGTACTTTGCACTCGTCTTTATTGAATTTCATCTTGTAGATTTCAGAACAATTCTCCAATTTGTCAAGGTCATTTTTAATTCTAATCCTGTCCTCCAAAGTGCCAGCACCTTCTCCCAGCTTGATGTCATTCAAAATTTTTATAAGTGTAAGTATGATAAAGAGAATTGACTCTGTATGGGGATATATGATTTAGGGTGTGTTCAGGGGTGAATACACTGTCATTTTTCCATGGTGACAAGGTAGCACCTCGAGCTGAGAAAGTGAAAGAAGGGGGCCCCTCCCTGGGCGATCGCTGGAGGAGAAGAGAGGAGACAGTTCAGGGACAGAGCCTAAGGGCTTGTCTACACTATCAAGTTTTGCCGATGTAACTAATGTTGACAAGGGAAAAATCGACAAAAGCAAAGTTGCCAAAGCGTGTCTACATTTGCTCCCTCTATCGACATATCATGTCCACATTCGGGGCACCTTTGTCAACAGCGAGAGTAATGGACTGTGGGCATGTATTGCACAGTGCCTGGCGACACCATCTATCGCTAGGTGTTGAGGGAATGTGGAAATGGAGCACAGCGCATCCTGGGATGTGCAAAATGTACCATCAAGCACTGCTTTGTGTCCCACCTCTCCAAAGGTCTCTGGCTTCCTTTTGCATTGTTTTTCCAACTGTCATTCTTTTGTAGTGCACGCCAGCATCTGCAGTGACAAAGGATGGCTCCCTCACTTCTCTCCTATGCATTGTTAGCTGTCATGAGGACATCACGCATGGCAGCACAGTTACTCACAGAGTTACTCACAAAGTTAACCGAGGATGAATCGCAGGCACCCGAGTGTGATATGGACAGCAGCAACTTATCAGTGCTTTGTGCATTCACAGAGCAGCTGCATATGGTAAACCATCGCTTTTGGATTGCATTGTCATGCAGGGGTGGGATGACGACCAGTGGGTACAGAACTTTAGGATGCATAAAGCAACCTTCATGGAGCTATGTGCTGAGCTGTCCCCCAACCTGCGGTGCAAGGACACCAGGTTGAGAGCTGCCCTTCCGGTAGAGAAGCATGTTGCAATCGCTGTGTGGAAGTTGGTGAATCCAGACTGCTACCGGTTAGTTGCAAATCAATTTGGAGTAGGAAAGTCACTGTTGGGGCTGTATTACTCCAAGTGTGCAGGGCAATAAATAGCATCCCGCTGTGGAGGACCATGACTCTGGGAAATGTGCATGAAATAGTGGATGGCTTTGCAGAGATTGGTTTCCCTAACTGTGGCAGGGCGATTGATGGCACACACATTCCAATTTTAGCACCAGACCACCTTGCCTCTGAATACATGAATAGGAAGGGATACTTCTCCATGGTGTTGCAGGCGCTTGTAGATCACCTGGGGCATTTCATGGACATCAGTGCAGACTGGTCTGGAAAGGTGTGATGCATGTATCTTCAGGAACAGTGGCCTGTACAGAAAGCTGCAGGCAGGGACTTTCTTCCAGACCACCAGATCACAGTGGGGGATATAGAAATGCCCATTGTAATCCTGGGAGACTCAGCTTACCCCTTACAGCCCTGGCTCATGATACCTTAGACAGGGTACCTGGACAGCAGCAAGGAGCGTTTTAACAACAGGCTGAGCAGGTGCTGTGTGGTAGGCGACTGTGCCTTTGGCCATTTGAAAGCTTGCTGGAGGTATCCCAATGGCAGGCTAGATGTTACTGAGGACAATATTCCTGTGGTCATAGCTGTGAGCTGCACTCTGCATAATCTGTGTGAATCTAAGGGTGAAATGTTTGCTCAGGTGTGGAGCACTGAGGCAGAGCACTTGGCTGCACAGTTTGAACAGCCAGATGCTAGGGCTGTCAGAGGAGCCCAGAGGGCTGCCATTAACATCAGAGAGGCTTTAAGGCAGTGGTTCCCAACCTTTTTTGTCTGGTGGGCACCAGACGACGAGCTATGGAGGACTGCGGCGGTGGATGAGCATCCACCAAAATGCCACCGACAAGTCACAATGTCAATAGGCATCACTGCCAAAATACCACCGACAAACAGAATCATCCAGAGGCGTCACCACGGCAATGCCGCCAAAAATCGGCGGCATTTCGGTGGTGATGCCTCTGGATGACACTGCTTGTCGGCGGCATTTCAGCGGATGCTCGTCTGCTGGCCGGTACGCGGGCACACTTAGATGCCCCGGCGGGTGCCATGGTGCCCACGGGCACCACATTGGGGACCCCTGCTTTAAGGAACCACTTTGACAATGAGGGGCAGTAACATGTCTGCTTTGGAGTTGCTTCCCTGGTGCATCCATGTACAATTTTGGGGCCCAAGATCTATGCAACAAAATGCCTTAGAAGCTTTTGTAGAACACAGAATAAAAATTCTGTACCATTAAATACCTTAGCCTTTATTTATTGTTAAAAAGGGTAAAACCTCACAACTGTGTGTAGCTCCAGCTATCATTGTGCAAGCTGTGAGAGGGGGTGGAGTGATGGGGAAACTCAGGAGTGCTGTGAAGTGAAAAGGAATTGTGGACATAGAGGAGGGTGGGGTTGGCAAAGAATTGTGCATCTGCATGTGCTGCAGTGGAGGTCAACCATGGATCTGCTCAGTCTGCAGCTGTATCAAAGACTTGAGCATCTCTGTCTGATCCTCCATAACTTTTATAATCCGCTCTGTCGCTTGCCTAGCAAATGCAGCATTCTCTTTTCTGTCCTGCCTTTTGGCTCCCCAGCACTCTTTCCATTCTCTGGTCTGTCTCTCATCGCACTGCACCACCTCCCGGAACATGTCTTCTTTGCTGCACCTAGGGTTTCTCCTTATCTGCCAAAGCCAGTCCGCGGGGATGCGTGGTGTGTTCCCCAAGACCTGTGGTGAACAGAAGAGGGATTGTTACATTCCAGCAAATGATTGAAACATTTTAATAACAAGGGCCTTTTGCTAGTAGAAATCATTTTCTCTCTGAACACTAGGCAGGCACACAGCTTCGCAAGCACCCCAATCATGGTGAGTGTCGGGAGTGGGTGGGGAGGCGGTTGTGCATACGGACAAAATGGTCACGGCTTGAAGGCAGCTTTGTAGGGAACTCATTCTAAAATTATCACACACTTTTTCACAGGCGGCCAACCTGCTGGCTGACATCTCACTGCTATGGGTTACCAGGGAAACCAGGGCCCAACTGCGGAATGCTTGCGGCTTTCACCCGGTCTATATGCAGCTCAGCTATGTGCCGCTTTGGTCCCAGCTCCAGTGATTGCTAAATGGCTCGGTACAGTTTCCTACAATGGGAGAACTAACAAGGCTGCAATCCCTTGGAATCTGTGGCAGAGGATTAACAAGTACCTCTTGGAAACTTTCCAGAGCCTCTCTCTGGAGGATTCCCTGCAGGTCTTGATGTCCATTGACACCCTGGTTAGCCATGCAGATTAGCTACACAGGGGAATGTCCAGCTCACAGAAAACACTACCTGCCTCCCAATTTTTGATTCCTTACACAAGCCACAGCAACTTACCTGGCGTCTCATCTGCTTCTTGCTCTCTGTTGAGCACTTTTGGAGTAGAGAAAAGTTCCTGGCTGCCTGCCCCACTGGGCGACCCCACTGGGAGCACCACATCCTCTTCTAGCTTGACTTCTTCATCCAGAATTTCAGCCTCCAGGTTACCCCCTCTTTCTGCTGCCTGCAAAGTATCCACAGGGCTATCGGCGATGGAGATGGGGTCACCACCGAGGATGGCATTCAGCTCCTTATAGAAGTGGCAGGTCTTAGGTGCACCACCGGAGTGATAGTTCAACTCCAGCACCTTATGATATGCCTGCCTCAACTCCTTTATCTTCACTCTGCACTGCTGGGTGTCCCGATCATAGCCCTTTTCGCACAAGCCTAGAGAAATTTGCCCATATGTGTCCCAATTCCTATGGGTCACTCGCAGCTGCGACTGAACAGATTCCTCTCCCCATATACTGATCAGATCCAACAACTCAGCAGTGGTCCAAGCGGGACCGCATTTGGTGCAATAGCCAGCCATGCTGACCTGGGAAGCCACGTGAGAAGCTCCTCTGGGAAATTAGCAAGCATGAAATGAGATTTAAAATTCCCAGGGCTTGCAAGACGGAGGGGCGGATTGGCTGCAGAGCAGCGGCGTTCAAACCGCTGACCAGAGCAGCAGCATGGAAATTTCGGGACACTTTCTGGAGGCCAATAAAATCGAAAAAAAAAAAGCTGTGGTGTCTACACTGGCTGTTTGTCGACAATAAAGGAAGGGGAAAAGACAAAAGTCTCTTGCAGGCGTGGAAGTTTTTTGTCACCAAAACTAGGCATTTTTTCAAAAAAAAAAAGGTCACATTGCAGTGTGTACACTATCACTGTTTTGTTGACAAAACTTGCCAGTGTAGAGAAGCCCCTAGAATGGAGAGAAACAGAGAGTCTATGAGTAAACTGAGAGAAATAGGGAGGTGGAGAGAGGGCAGAGAGATGAAAACGGGGAGGAGAGAGAGGAATGGAGGGAAATTGGAACTGAGAGAAATCAAAAGTAAGTGGAGAGAGTGAGATTGAGCAGGACCGACAGAAATGCAGAAGCGGGTCCCTTTAGTTTAAAGCTGGCTGGTCAAGTCAGTCCATGTTTGATGGCATGTTCCTGAACATCAGTTCCTGTTTGTTCCTGCTCATCGGTTCTGCTCATCTCCTATCATTGATTCATGTTGTGCTGGGGATCTGGAACAGGAGTATCAAAGGTCCTTCAGATCCAGTGGGTCTGGTCTAATGGGCACACATGCAACCAAGCATCCCAAGAAGTCATCAGAGACACTTGAGGCTCAAAGACTGACTTGGGTATTAGACAGCACCCAGGGAGAGATTTGGGGAAAGGGGATCTTTGAAATAAATAAATAAATAATAAACTGTAAGATAATACAGAGATAGATATATTTCTTTATTTAGAGGGTTATATTTAGGTAAGTACACTCAGTAGTAAGTTATAGTATATATAGTATATAATTTGAACAGTTATTACATTGTATTATGTATATTCTTGGGTTTCTTTGTTCTGGTTTAAATAAAATGCATGTTATATTATTTTTGACAACTAATTGTATTATCTTGGCTACCATTAAATAACCTTTTATCACGGTATAATACCTGCCACAGATCTCACTTTCTGGCACCACCACTGTGACGGACCATTACTAAATCTTGGTCAGTGGTTTAAGGATGGTGTGACCCTCAGATATGTTTCCAATTATAACACCATAACCTTCCTCTGAGAAGTGTGCTTACATAAGCATACTCTTCACTCCATTATCCAAGTCATTAATTAAAGTTGGTGTCCAGCAGGTTGCTGCCTTTCATGCTTTTTCTCTCTTTATGTTTTATACCTGTATAACCTCATCACCTTTTATGGTTTCAATTATGATAATTAGCCAAATCTACCTCTCTGCCTCCAACTACTATCCCTCCGTTAAATCACTCATCTCATGTGATACTCACAAGTTATTTGGAATGTCCTGTCACCAATTCAAATTCAAGTTGATGAAAAACAAACCCCCAATCTTTCTCATCTCCTCCTATCCATCACTGCTCCACCATTATCATCCCATCACTTTTACTCACAACCTAGGTCATATTTGACTTCTCCTGACTTTCACTTTGACATTAATGGGAGATGATGGCAATCAGCTCCTTTCAGGTTGGCTTGGGCCCTAAGAAAGCAATTGTGGTAACTCTTTCAAAACTGTGTGTTGTTCATTATCTGGGCAATTTTTAAATCAGAGACCCACAGTGGCTGGGACAGAGATGCTACTGCCATGCTCCACCTCCTACTTCCAACAAAAGCAAACAAAGATTGCAGGAGAAATACAACATTGCCTCTAGTATCAGAGGGGTAGCCGTGTTAGTCTGGATCTGTAAAAGCAGCAAAGAGTCCTGTGGCACCTTATAGACTAACAGACGTTTTAGAGCATCCAACAAAGTGGGTATTCACCCACGAAAGCTCATGCTCCAAAACGTCTGTTAGTCTATAAGGTGCCACAGGACTCTCTGCTGCTTTAACATTGCCTCTGAGTGCTATCCTGAGAAGCATGCCCACCAGTAATCAGCAATAGCACCAATTAAACTAACCGTAAAAAATGACATTTAATGCTGAAGCAGATAATAAATGAACACAAGTAAAATATTTCAGGGGAACAAGGAGATTAAAGGTGAGTCGGAACACCTGGAAACCACCAATGGCACCATATAAGACTTAAAGAAGAAATTACATACACATTACAAAAATATAATTTTATAATTGGATACAGCACCCTTGTTGCTGTTATACCATATGTCTTTTTATAGACTACTGAATAATTTAGTAATGTATTTTAAAATTAGAATATGTTACAAGACCCCATTAATATTTCATGAAGCTTTGTTGAATTTTGCAGTATCAAAATTACATCTGTTAGTGTTTCTTTCAGTGATGGTCAACTATATTTGCAAGTACACAGACACATACACACACACAGCTCTATTCCTAACTGTGGGTATCCCAAAAGCAATAGATGTTATATATCACATATATCATCCAGACTGTTAGCACTTCCCCTTTAAGATCTTAGTTCAGTTTCTTCTTTCTGCTTTATCATCAACATTTAAATATCACTGCAACATAATTTTTTAAGCTATCAAATGACAGAACTTACCACTAATATTTCAATGTACCTTCAGAATACTAACATGAGCAAATCCTGTAACCCTTAGTCTAGCAAAATTCCATTTGAGTAAAACTCCCTGGGGAAAAATTGGGAGTTAAGAAAACTGTTGCTCTTGATAAGAACAGACACCTTTTCCCACCCGTCTGTTATGTCAAGTGCCACACTCTTAGCTTTCAAAAATGTCATACCACCACTTTAGCGTTGCAAAAAGACAAACAAACAAACTTTCCAAAATGGTGAATGCACAGTGAAAGTTGTCTTATGCTGCCCCTAGAAAATACGGCTAGAAAGACTTTTTACTAATAGAGAACAAAGATATTATGATGTAAGTAATTTTTATATAACAGGATTTCCCACTATTTATATTCAAACAGATCTTTCATATTCTTCTTGTGCGACAATTACTGCGTCAATGCTTTAAGATGCAGATAGACTCATTTAATTAGCATTTGGAAAGTAATAAAAGTGATTGCATCTGACCCTTTCAGTTCAGAAAGGCATAACCCCTACCACAATAGGACTGCAAATAGCTACCCACTAACTGCTTTCCTTATCAAACCCTAATTATAGAGATTTAAGTACCTGCCTTCCCAAATACAAACTTATATTAATTTTGCTGCAATAATACTGTCAATCTCAGCACAGCTGTGATATACAACAACCCAGTTTGCTCTATCAATGATTCAAAGAACTAAGCCTTAAAAAGACATTGAAAATTATATTCAATTGCAATTTTTACCAGTTGCTGTCAAGGTAACCTCCAACATTCAGTTGTCAGGTTCCCAATTAAGGGCTCCTCCCAAGCTCATTGAAGTCAATGGGAGTCCCCTATTTCAGAAGCTCCCCTTTCCACCCACCAGTTACTGTACTGAGAGTCCAGTTCCTCTTTCCCATTCTTTTCAAATGACTCAAGATGATATTTACACTCTTTCCTCCTTTTATGGGTACACTTTTGCTGAATTCTATCATGTGGCCCTCTGTTTCTTAGCTACATCTTACCTGCAAAATGCATCTGTTGGAAAGTCTATAGAGATGCCAAAAGTACTTTTAAAAACCAATTTCTTTTCTTTCTTTCTCACCCCATAGTTTAGAGAAGCTTGACAAACTATTTCCTTTGCCTAGTACCTATTGTGAGTGTGTTCATTTAGCAAACATTGTTTTTTTCCTTTGTGTTTCTTATGACTAAGTGAACATGCCTCCTTTTCATGTATTACCCCTAGTTTTTCTCCTGTATCCCTGATGATACAATCAATGATGTAATGCATCCAAGAATAGGCTTTTATAAAGCTGTGCTCTCTCTCCTATCTCTCTGACTAGCTCTTTAGTGCTAGAGTGCAAGCCATTAAAGCAATCACAACACTAACATAAGACCAAATGCTGGCATCTGTACAGCTCAAGTACTTGGGCTGTGTTCAAATCTTCTTCACTGGCACAGGAGAGGAGAGGAGGAGAAGGACTTGTTCTTCATGCCATCACTCTGTGGCTACTACTGGAATAGTCCCAAGGGTGGAACTTGCCAGAGTACTGTGCCTATGAGAATCTACTGTCCTACCCCTAAATCTGTCCTGTATAGTAGGGTGTAGGGAGCACAACTCTGAAGTGTGCAGAGGATCCGACCCCCTGTACAGGCTCCTCCAATCCTGCCATACACACACAATTCTGCTTTTCATACCGGTATAGAGAAAGGTCAGTGGTCTCAGGCAGTGGGTTCTTTTGCTCACAGTGGACAAACATAAGAATGGCCATACTGGGTCAGACCAAAGGTCCATTCAGCCCAGTATCCTGTCTACCGACAGTGGGTAATGCCTGGTGCCCCAGAGGGAGTGGACCTAACAGGCAATGATCAAGTGATCTCTCTCCTGCCATCCATCTCCACCCTCTGACAGAGGCTAGGGAGACCATTCCTTACCTATCCGGGCTAATAGCCATTAATGGACTTAACCTCCATGAATTTATCTAGTTCTCTTTTAAACCCTGTTATAGTCCTAGCCTTCACACTAAACTGCTGTTTAGTGATCCTCCTATGTCTGGAAGTAGAAATAAGCTTTTCTCTCTGTATATGGAAGCACAATACTTACCAGGTCTGCAGTTGCACAGAGAGGGGCTCAAGGAATCACGTGATGAAATATGTTGAAGGTGCGAGTGGCCAACTCCCCCATGATCCTATTGCAGCCAATGGACTCTCTGTAATGGAAGCTAACCAAAATTACTTATATAACAAAGAGATCTCAGCCCAGTGTTGCAATCTCTCACAATGTGATTGAGAATTTTGTAATTGTTACTGTTTTTCTTCATGCCTCAGGTGCTGGAATCTTGCATGACAATCTCAACATGCATTTTTTTAAAGTAATTCCTAGTACTTGCAGAAAAAAAAATGTAAATGCTGATAAACAAGCAAAGACAAATAAAAAGAACCCAACATGTATTCATTTTTTTTACGTCTCCTGATTTTTAACACAATCTTTTTTTTTGAAGGCCGTGAATATGAATTTTGAACATATGAGATTTGCAACACTGCTAGCCTCAGCACTGAGCAACACATACAGAAAGGTTCAGCTACAGAAGGGATCCTGTATGACTCTTGCCTTTCTCATCTATCTAAGAAATAGACAGCAAATAATATTTACACACAATGCTGCAGATTAAGTACAACAGCAGAAATTATTCATAAAAATTTACTGGCCTATGTAGCACGTGTAAACTCACAGTTAAATTACCTTTATAGTTTACTGTCTGATCCCCTGAATTGCCCTGAGGAAAGCTGTGATGATGGGGCAAAGAAAATGCAGTGTATAATATACGGGCTGACAAAGTCACTGATTCAGGAAAGCACTTAAGCACAATCTTAAATTCATCCCTATTCAAGACAGCACTGAAGCATGCTTAAATTTTAAATTTAAAGCACGTGCTTCAGTGATGTCCTGAATGGCGAAGCTCTCCTGAGTCAGAGACTGAATTGTTATAATAAATGCCATTAAAATAAGATAAATGATCATGTAGGAAGTGACAAGACAGTGAGAATTTTTTTTTTTGAACCAGCTTCTGTTGGCGAGAGAGACAAGCTTTTGAGTTTACACAGAGCTCTTCTTCAGGTCACTGTTTACATGTAAGAAGTCTAAGTCAATAACGATATTCAGGACCATGATAACAATGGGCTACACTCAGGGCCGGCTCCAGACCCCAGCGCGCCAAGCGCGCGCTTGGAGCGGCATTTTGCCGGCAGGGTGGCAGGCGGCTCCGGCGGACCTTCCACAGTCATGCCTGCGGGAGGTCCACCAGAGCCGCAGGACCAGTGGACCTCCCGCAGGCATGACTGCGGAGGGTTCAGTGGTCCCGCAGCTCGGGTGGACCTCCCGCAGGCATGACTGCGGATGCTCCACCGGAGCAGCGGGACCAGCGCACCCTCCGCAGGCATGTCTGCAAGAGGTCCCCCGGAGCCATGGGACCGGCGACCGGCAGCGCGCCCCCTGCGGCGTGCCACCGTGCTTGGGGCGGCCAAATTCCTAGAGCCGCCCCTGGCTACACTCTGTCACCTTTACTCATACTGAATAGTCCCAGGTTCTAAGCCTCCAGAGCTAAATATTACTGTCACTTAAGTAGTCAGGGCCTTAGCTACATGAGCAATCTCAAAGGCACCATGTTGTGGATAAGATACAATGTAGAATATATGCTCCCAGTGAAATGAATGCAAAAGAACGGGGAGCTGTGTAGGAGAAGGTAGCCAGGCAGACCTAAATGTATCTTAACATGGATTATTTGATGGCTATGTAAACAATATTGCAAAAGAGTATTGCACGACTCTGTTGGGTGGGCTCTATTTTAATCCTTAAAGATGAAGGAATTATAAATGGAAACATATAATGTGATAATTTTATCCATATTGTTCACTATGTCTTATTTAATACCATCATCACTCACATTCCAATGGATTGTTCACCACTTGAAGTAGCCTCTCCAGTCTTCCACCAATAGAAATTCACCAACTGAATACCATGCAGTGCTCTTTGCTCTGTTTCATAAGAAATATAATGCTGCAAGGAGAGCCAAATAGTTCTGGTTGGTTCTTAAATGGGAGTCAGCAAAATTAAAACTTGAAATTAAAACAAAACCTTGAACATGAGAATGGAATCATGCCAAAAGTGCTGTAGTCTAGCTAGATGTACAGTACTTACAATACAATTAGCTTGTCAAAAAGGAAATGCTATAACATTAAGTCAAGCTGGTTGCAAAATTTCCATCAGAACAATGAAAAACGTAACAAATATATATTTTTGGTGAAAATCTACCTTTTTTGTGTCTCTCTATTTCTGACAAGTTCAACTTAAGGAACACGCCAGTTACTTGAGAGAAGTTTCTTGCACAGTTCATTCCTTTCACCTCCATGAACTCCCAGGAAGTTGTGTTCTTTGTGTCATTGTGAGGAGAGCTATCCAGTCCAATATTCATAAACAAATGGATATGCTACATTTAAGACCAAATTCTTCTTTCAGAGCTACCCGTGCTACCCCACTGGATTCAATGGAGCTGCACAGCTGTCATTGTGGACAGAATTTGGCTCACAGTGTTTTCCATAATGCAAGGAGCTGAGGACCTGATATACTCCAGCTGAGGACCTGGCCCATAGCTTGAAATCAATGTTTACTATATTCATTTATACAGAACCCCAAAAGAATCATCTTCACTTCTGAAAGAGTTGCAGCCAGTATAAGGAGTGGCCTTTACAGGTAAAGAATTTGCTTAAGAAGAACACTTTGTACTTAATACCTCCTAAAAACAAATAATGACTGTATGAGTGCTTAACTGCACCATATGCACACCAAATATGCCCATGAATTTCATAAGCTCAGCAAAGGGAACCAGTATGTCCTACTGCACAGGCAAATTAGAGACCTGGGACTTCATATGAAAACAGACTATCAAACGCTACATGAATCAAGAACCTGTCAGAATGGGATCAGGTAGCCAGTTTGTTTCCCCACCCTCTATTTCCCCAAAGCTGTTCTAAGTGCAATTCAGAGGCAGCCCAGGATCAGGTTTAAACTACAGAGCTGAAAACTTTGCATATAAAACAAATTATTACAGTGAATGTGACTATGTGAATAAAATTCCAGATGGAAAAAAGTTTCTCAGCCATTTCAGTATGTGTGCTTTTGTGCATCCTACTGTTACATGAGCAACTGTAATAGCTAGCGGGAACTGGCTAAATTCTGGCACCTATTGGGAGCTGAAATACAAGTTTAACGTTACAACACTCTGATCATGAGATTAAAGATGCCACATGCTACAAGCTAACATATTCAAACTCCAACATTTGTACATTACAGCATTGTAATGCAGGAGACAGCACAGCTCACCATTGTAGCTACTCACATGGCAAAATGTAGCCCCTCCACTACGTACATTCCTGAACCTCATATATGTCCATGAGATATTTTGCCCCCTCAGCTATATTAAAACAAGATTTAAAAAAGACTTATGTAAAGAAAACACTTGTGGTGCCTTTAAGCCAAGCCCTGAGCAAGAAGTGCTGCCTAAATAGTTCAGTAAACCTGAGACACATTGTGACTTAGAGATGCCCCTCTGAGGTACCTATCCTTGTGCCTCTACTTGTTTCAATGGAGATGGCTAGGTGACCTATACCATAAGCATATTACACCACCATCTTCAGGCACAGCTGTGGTGGACAGTGCAATAGAAAGGCGGAGCCAAGGCTCTGCTCATTTCCCACCCACTCCCTGCCCACCTGATTTGGGAGGAGTAGTGATCACAAAGTGCCCACATACTCCTGCTTACCCAGACCCAAGGTCAAGCTGGGTTGTGTAACAGAGGGTCTTGCTCCCCTGACCAGTCATGTAGTCCAAGGCACAGTCTGGCCCAGATTTAATGCTGTAATGTCCATATATCGCAGATTATATGGTGGGGGCAGGGCTATAGGATGGCATTTTAACATATAAGCTGGAAACCACTTGCAAAATGGGCAAGTGATGGACAGAGTCTTCTGGCCACATTCTGAACTCATTTACGTATTTGTAAATACAGAAAAACCCCATTGGTTTCAATTAAGCTCTTCTGGATTTACATAGACAAGAGACAAAATTTGGCCCTGAATTTCCTAGTTAAGTGGGCTGTGTGGGAAGAATATTTTCATTTTACATTTTTAAAAGAACATTTCAAATGGATTTTAACCCTGTTTAATTAAGATTATCAGTCCAAAGCTGCTTACTGTTTCTTCAGATAAAATACGGGATGCAGTGCATTGTCAGCATAGTGACAAGTGCACTACCTTGTCATGGGATAACAGGTGTGATTCCCCTCCCCCATTTCCGTACACCCTATTAGATAGATAGCCTATACATCTCTTATGCTGAGTATTTATCTGTGTTCTACAGCTTCTGAAATTAACAGTATTTTAGAGCAGTGGTAGTTACTCCATCGTTAAGGTAGTAAGTACCTTCCATTATAAGCCCAATTCTAATTCTAGGAACATTGAACCATTCTATATGAAATTTCTCATGCATGATGTTCTGCTAGAAGAATTTTTTTTCCTTTGAAAGTTGAAGGGTAATTGAACACGGCATTTGTGAGATTTGAGAGTCTGTAAAATCAGTGGTAATTTGCTTTCTTAACATTATCTTAATGTGTTTTATAACAGCATATCCCCAAAACAGCATGGTGTAGAAACTCCAAATGTGGTTTGTTCTAGTGTCTTTGTGAGGAGTGTGGAGTTTATGAGCTTTACAAGAGCGGACAGAACTACCAGGGCTAGGCTATAGACCACTCTTAAAAGGTCCCCGGGAGCAGGTTTGCAGTCAGAGCTGTTGCTTAGCAGATTCTCTGAAAGAGTGGGACTTCAGAAAAAGCTTCCTGACTGAGAGACATTAAAAATGGAACTAGGAATAAATGAAAATGTTACTTTAGTAGAATTAGTTTTCTCGTATTACAAAATAAGGGAAATACCCATACAAAAATCATTAAAATGAAAAAAGATTTAAACAGCTTTCTATTAATTTAAGACAATTCTACTGGAATATTTAGGGAAAAGATATTTGAAAATCAGGAAATTACAATAGTGTATGAGCAGATAAAAAAACCCAGGATTGTCAGAAGGTCTGGAACTTTCAGGTACAGTATCAAACCCAAGTTTATCTTGGGCCCTTATACTGATAACCATCCCCTATCTATCAATTTCAATGATACTCCAAAGACACATATTGACTTAGACCAGTGTCTCTCAACTGGTGGGTCGCAATCCCAGTCATGAAAGTCACTCGAATGGGTCACAAGGCACTGAAAATTGTGTTACAATCTAAAGCAGCAGTTCTCAACCAGGGGTCTGCTGACCCTGGGGGTCCACGAGCCCTTTCCAGGAGTCCGTGGGGCCCTGCAGCTGAAACACAGAGCGCGAACCCTAGCGCCCCCCCCCTTGGGGCTGAAGTTGGGAGGCATGCGGCTGAAGCCCTGATCCCAGTACTCTTCCCCCACCTCCCGAAGTGCTCCCTGTGGGGCTAAAGCTGGGAGGCATGGGGCTGACTCCCAGAGCCCCGAGCAGGGCCGGCTCCAGACCCCAGCGCACGAAGCGCGCACTTGGGGCGGCATTTTGCCGGCAGGGTGGCAGGTGGCTCCGGCGGACCTTCCGCAGTCATGCCTGCGGGAGGTCCACCGGAGCCGCGGGACCAGCGCGCCCTCCGCAGGCACATCTGCAAGAAGTCCCCCGGAGCCGCGGGACCGGCGACCAGCAGCGCACCCCCTGCGGCGTGCCGCCCTGCTTGGGGCGGCCAAATTTCTAGAGCCGCCCCTGGCCCCGAGCCTTGGTGCTCCCTGTGGGACAGAAGCCCTGAACCCATGGGCAGAGTTGGGGGCCTGGCGGGCATTGATCCCCAAACTGCAGCGCAAGAGCATGACAGTCCTGGGGGCAGCTCCACACCTCCCCCCCATTTCCTCCCCCTGCCTCCGGCCAGGTCAGAGACAGGAAGCCAGAGCTGGGCAGTGCAGGGCAGCTGCTGTTCTGGCTGGCACCATGGAGCAGGCAGCGGCAGTGTTCCCTCCTCTTCAGCTGGTGCCCCAGGTTGAAGCTGCTGCTCTGCTCCCAGCCCCCTTTGCTCCTGCAGAGGCTGCCAGTAAGAGCCGCCCAGGTGGAGAGACCTGGCTTCATTGCTGGCAGACCCCTCCGGGAACAGGGACCACAGGAGAGTCCTCCCAGCACACAGCCCCTAATGCCCTCCTCCCTATACCCTGAGATTATGCCCTCCCTGCACCCTAAGTATCCTGCCCACACACAACACCAGCTACCCCCTCCCTGCACCCTGATTTACCCCCCTGCCTGCACACAGCCCCAGCTACCCCATCCCTACACCCTGAGTTCCTCCCTGCCTGCACACAGTCCCATGTACCCCGTCCCTGAACCCTGAGCTACCCCCCTGCCTGCACACAGACCCAGCAACCCCCTTCCTGCACCCTGAGCTACCCCCTCCCTGCACACAGCCCCTAGCCACCCCTCTCCCTGCACCGTAAGCTGTTTTCAAACTTTTTGAGCTAAGCGCCCCCACCTGGGTGGCCTGCTGAGGTGAGTCAGGGCCAGGTGTGGAGGTGGCACTCTCTCCCTGGACCAGGCTTGAGGTGGAGGTGCTTTGAGTCCCACTGGCAAATAGAAGTCAAATTATGCCAATGTCTAAGGCCCCTGCGCCGAGACTCCACAACCTTGCTGGGCCCTGGAGTTTTTATAGCATGTTGAGTGGGGCTTCAGAGAGAAAAGGTTGATCTAAAGCAAAGGAAATCTCGCTCTCCCACTCCCTGCACACCTTCATCTCTAAAAGAGACACCACAAAGAGCAAACAGAAAAAGAAATTTTGCTACAAGGGAGAATAATCACAGAGAGGAATTTTAGAAGACCATGATTCAGCAAACCATCCCTCTTTAGCAAAGCACTCTTCCATGGCCTTAACTTATACAACACATTTAAGTCCTATTGACATTAAGCTTATACTTAAGATTCAGCACATGCTTATGCTTTGCTGAGTTGGCACCTCAGGGAATGTCTACACTTAGAAACTTAAGACGCCACCACAGTAATTACCGTGGTGGTGCATATCCCCACTACCCTCCTTGGGTTGGTGGTACGTGTCCTCACCAGGAGCTCTTCTATCGACCTGAGAGTCAGTGTGGGGAGCTGAGAACCCTGTCTCTCAGCTCCTCTGGCAGCTCTCTGTCAGGAGTCTGGCTGCCCCACAGGCTCCTGTGCTCCCAGTGGGCTCCCCATTCCTCGCTAGGAGTCAGGGAAGTCACCTGGGGCTTCTTGCCTCCTCATTCCCTGCCAGGAGTGGAGGAGAAGTTGCCCAGGACTTCTCAATCCCGGGGAGCAAGGTCCGGCTGCCACAGCTTCTCAGCCCCCACCCCAGCCACACTCCATCAACAGCCGTCAGCCTTGTCAATTGACAAGATGGTCAACGTTCCCAGCCAGGAGCCGGCGGGGAAGCCACCCAGGCTTCTTTCCCCAGCTCCCAGCAAGCAGCATGGTCCAGCCACCCAGCTCTCCAGGGAAGTTGGGGATAGCTGGGCTCTAGCTGCCTGGGTTTCTTGCCAATTTCACGGCTCCTGTCCTGAAATTGACATGACAGCAAACAGCAGATGTAAGTAAAGCAGTGTCTACACAGACATTGCACCACCCTAAGTACACCGACATGAGCCCTATGCCTCTCATGAAGCTGGAGTTACGTTGGTGTACTAGGGCACTTAGGTCAGCAGAAGCAAGTCTGCAGTGTAGACCCTGACATAATTAAGTCAATGTAAGATGCCTTACGTCAACCTAACTGTGTAGCATAGACCAGGCCTAAGAGAGGAGGAGAAAGCAAGGAGAGAAAGATGAGAGGAGACCATTGTGAGAAAAGGAAGCTAAAAATATTTTCCTCACTCTGGAGCAACACTTTTTCCTGGAAATACGGTAATGATCTAACTAAATTGATGCTCCCCTTACAATGAAAATTTATGCTTAAATGATTTAGCAACAACAGTGTATGATGAATAAATTATACATGAAGATTAAGTAAGTCAGCATTAGAGCATCAGTTGCAACTCATTTTTACAACATTAACTGAAGGATACTTCAACGAGTGAGCAACTGTCTTCTAATACTTGACAGAGCTAGCTGCAAAACAAACAAATAGTGCAAGTGCATGAATATAGATTTGTAACAGATAATTTAATAGTTCACTCTCCTATTTAAAGTTTATTCTAACTAGAGTGTTCTGAGATTTGCATTTATTTATTTTTGTGTGTGTCATTGACGCCTTCTTCGAAAGATAATTTTTTTAAGCTCATGTTTTAGGGGTAAGATACATATCCTGACATCTAGATAGGTTCATTCAAATGGGGAGAGGTTTTGCGTACCCTATCTTCTTTCTCACTGATGAATGAGTCCACCATTTTTTTGAAGTCACTCCTACAATTTCAGAATCCAAATGCAGCTATAGCTCTTTGATTGCCCTGCATGGATCATTGCATTACCCATTGCATTGATTGCCTGACTGGGTAATATTATCCCTGGAGTTAAATTAATTTTGTGCTCAGGGCAAGCCTTGGATTGACAGCTCTAGAGATTACACCAATATTCACATCCTGAACTAGCTGTTATTGATTAAAAGGGGCTCCACAGATGTAGTGATAGGAAATATTCAGGGGTTCCCGCTCCACACTCTGTATTCTTTTCTTAATCTGGTACAATTTATTTCTACACTCAGAAATCTAATGCCTTTGTTCATGGATGGTAACAAAAAATGTATGAGTTGGGAAAACTTTGAGAAGTTTCCACTTCAACAAACTGAAACTTGCTAGGTAAGGGGTAAAAGTGATCCCAGTTCAAGAATTGTATGAGGAAGGACACAAACACACTGGGGCAAATTCATACTTCATGACGGCCCACCAAAATCAATAGGCATATACCAGGAGCAACATGGCTCATTATGTATACTAATACAGACTATTCCTTGTGCACCCAAATTCCACTGAACAACAGTGGTTTGGAATGTGTAAATACTGCAAAATCAAGGCTCTATTTTCTGTTTATATGACAGCAAAAGAATGATAGAAGCAAAGTGATTTCACTGTCCTGAAAGAGGTAGTAGCAACAAGCAACAAGATGCTCCAGGGAGGACAGGATGGTCTCAGAATATGCTTGTAGACATGTACCTTAGCTGAAGTCCAGGTCCAACTTATGATGGTGTAAACCAGAAGTAACTCGGCTGAAGTCAGTGGAATTATTCCAGGGTAAAATAAGTGTGAGAGCAGAATTGGGATCCAAGTTTCTTGTAGCATGGAAGAGCCTTATACAAACAAATCAACTCCTATTTACAACTGTTTTTGTAGTTTTAATAAACCATTTAGTTGCTACAGTTTAATCATTTAGCACCGCATCAGCAAATGTAAGCCTACTCAGTCATGGGCTGGTGACAACAACATTTGCAGTTAAGAGGATCTACTGCATGAAAGTGAGAGAAATGCCTGGAAAACAGCAGTTGTGTTTTTTTAAATACATTCCTAAATCAATATAGCATACCTCTTCCACATTAACACTCATCTTTCTTCAAACAATCCTAATTACCATCTCATATCAAAACACTGACAAAGAAAACCCATTTCATATCAATTTTTTATGATAGATCCCTTTAATGATTGCTATCCATGGTGCACAGCTTTTATTTGTTAAGCTGACACAGAAAATTAGCTCTGCTTTTCCCTTACAATCCTCCCCTGAACACAGACCAGATGGCATTGAAAATCAGATAAGAGAATAACAAAGTTAGCAGGAGAAACTGGGATTGTTTAAAATAACATAGCATTTGAAAGATATAAAAAATATCAAATCTCTTTCCTTTTGCTCTTTGGCATGAGCAACCCAATACATTTTTATTTCAGTCTATTTTGTGTCTCTCCATTAAATTAAACTGAAGAAATGCAGTGCAAACGACTCTTCATTCAGGGAACTAATAAGCACAGTAAGTCATAAGCATTACATTGTATGAGCTATAGTTTTTCACATTTCTTGCACACCTGGGAGGCATTAAACAATTTTTCCTCTGGAGGAGACACCTTTCCCCATCCAGACGAAATACTTTCCTTACACAGCAACTAAATAATGAACCTCTTTAAGATAACCACAAGTAGAGGGGGTTGTGTAACAGAAGTGCATCATGAAGATGTTGTGTAGTTAGAGGCTGAAGCTCATTACTTTGCTGTATAAGATAAAACCACCACTCAACATCCACTAAAAATCTATTGCTTAAATTATACCTCCTCCACAACACACACAGCCTTAGACAGTTGCAACAGAGGGAGGAGGTAGTGTGGATAGCCTTGCCTCCCTCATATTCTCTGCCAGCGCAGCCATACAGAAGACACTCATAATCCAGGCACTTGGGCGTATAAGGAAGGGTCTGGCTAATGCTGACTGGCTCTAGAGGTAGGTGTTTCTGACCAAGAGATGGACAGAGTCATGCCCCACCCACTTACACTCCTGAGGTCTGATCATTAACTTCAGCAGGTGCAGGACTGAGTCCCTGTCTGGCTGTGCCAGAGAGAGTACTTGGCATAGTTTTTTAAACACATAAAAAGGTCTCATGTGCACCATGCTCCCCTCAACCATAGTACTCGGGAGACTTTATGCCTTTTTAAGCCTGACAAATTTAGGGTATTCACCTTTCCCCCTACAAAAGTGGCTCAGCCCCATAGGAAGAAAAAGTGAATCCTATATATCTTGCATGGAGTGGGGGATGAGGAAATATGCTAGCTAGAGAATAAAGGATATCTGATATACTGTTCCTGTCTCTGTGTCAAGACCCTTTTTGTGAAACGCCAACTGGTGCCTCAGGGGAATTATTGTAAATTATATTCATGGGGAGCAGAGGGAGAGAAAGACACTAAACGTGTCTTTCTTGCTTTTAAAGGTTATTTTTAATTTTCCATTAAATCTCCTTAATGAGAAGGCTGTTGTTACCCTAGACATACCTGGCTAAGTAAAATAGGAGACAGATTCAACCCACAGCATCTGATGGATGAGCAAATATTAGAATATGGCAGTGAACCCTCAGCAGCAACCTTAAACAATGTTTGCTTGTTTTTTAGGAGGCAACAAGAATAACTTCTCCAAATGAAAGTGCAGGGAGAAATTCCAGGTACACAGAACAGAATCACCCACATTTGAATTTATTTTTTCTTATATTACAGATTTTCAAAATACAAACATATATGACCAGACATAAAGTATTATACACGTGACAAAACAACCAGTACACATCAACACTCATAGCCCTTGGTGCTGAGAACCTCCTCCTCGTCTCCTCTCTGAGGCACTGTTTGCTCCCAGGAAAGTAGAAATCAGGCGTTAAAGTAAATAACGGGTTCGGGAGAAGGAGTACCCCTTCTCTCTTTGGCTTCTGGCTTGGGGGAGCAGCATTCCCCTCTTCTCTTTGGCTGGTGCAGTGAGAGCTCTCCTTCCTGTTTCAATCTACTTTAAGCACTGGTAGAGATGAAACAGTCCCTGAGTTCCCCAGAGCACAGGGGGCTGAAATTCTACTTGTCCTTTAACAAGGCACATAACAGGAGAGGATTCTTTACATCCTGTCTACTTTTTCTCCCCCTCTGCACAGACACACACACACACACACAATGTTCAGGAAGAATATGGCTCTTACAATTACAAGGTCTTTATTCATTTTTTTGAAGCACAGTCTCTCCAGATTAGTGTTAGACAGAGACTATCTTCTGTCATTGACAATGGCCCTAGCAACACAGAAATCATAGCTGAGGGTAGACAGCACAGCTCCTTCACTGCTCATCGGTTGTTGTGAGATAATAACGACAAAACTTCTTATTCATGGGTGACACATTCCTCTGGCACTTTACCCTCTGTTGGCACCACACAATCAAAATATTAGCGTGAGTTGGGAGAGTGTTGAAGAAAATGGGGAAAAGAGCTGAGCAAATGCTTCACAGTGAATAATTTCATAACATTTAACCTCTTTTTCAGTTTGCAAAGTGCCCACAAGTAGTTTGCTGTTTTCTCAAATGTATGAATTATCTGAAAATATTCACCGAGTAATTTGTGTCAATAATTTGATTTCTAGATCACTGTTGAGTGTTTGGTATTTGAGATGCACTGGATATTTTTTACTGGACACAAAGATTTGTTTCCTGACTGGCTGAGCATAATGAGTGAGATTTCTGGTGCAACTACTTTTACAGTTAGAAATTCAAATTTTACTTTCTCAAATATTTGGTGAAAATTTGCTATTTTAGCCAGAAACATATTCCTACTAGTAACCTATTAACTAGAATATTTGCAGCATTGGAATTCAAATGAGTACAACTAATGCAGATTCTGTTTGGTTATTCAGATTTATTATTAATTATGTTTTATTATTAATTATTATTATTTTATTTTGTTATGTATACACTGAGTTCTAATGGAAAATCATTCTAGGAAGAAGAGCTAATGCTAGAGCAGACTGTCCTTTACTAAGTGTTGAGCTGTTATTAGCCTCCCTCTTAATCCAGTTTCTCCTATTTGGCCTATAATGTATGTGGCAGAGAAGTCTTCTTTTTGTTTTCTTTCTCTCTAAAGAGCTCAAATATAGTCAGTAACCTTATCTGTGAAAATCTGTATCCATGTAGAGGTCGACTTCGCCCCGTTGTGGAAAGGCAAGTACAAAGTCCTTGAAACGCTGGTTTTAAAAGTGTAATCTGGCCTTTTTAATAGCAAATATGGAGTCCTTTTTAGTGTCTCTATTAAGCTGTCCTCCAAATGAACAGCAGGAATAGCAACACTACTTCAAAGTACTTTGGCATATGTCACATTTTCTTTCTCCAGCAGCTAATTCATCAGGAATGATCAAAATCAACATTAATGCAGTTTATTAGCTGTGTGGTCTTCCCCAAAATGTCTCATGATGATAACTGGACTTTCCATAAGAGTCTACTGAGATTCACAATGCATATATGCATGTATAGTTTCTCAAACCCATTACTCTTCTACAGCATGCTAAACTCGTTGATGGCTCATTTGTACTGCTCATAGAACCATTCAAGCATTTTCAGGGTTGAATTCCTCCAGCTGTTGCTAGTAAGTTTGACCATAAAGAGGGAAATGCTCACGCATGGCCACCCTTTCTGTAATTGTGATGCTTGCAACATCTCATTTTCCTTCAACATCAGCTATAATGAGAACTCAATGTTTATTTTGCTAGAGATGCCAAATTCACTATGCTGTTGTGCGTAGATTCCTAAGACTGACTGAGGGGTTGTTAGTCATGGAGATAGGTCAAGGATCACAGAAGGTGAGAGTAGAACTAGCAAGGAGGAGGGATGCTGCTGCTGCTGCCACTGCCACATTATCCCGTTACACAGGCCCTATTGTTTAGTTTCTTTTCATATTTACACTGGACATCTTCTAGGTGTTGGGAATTTACTCCCACTTCCTTCATCATTTTTTGCTCTGTTTCTTCATTTCCCCGTATCATTTTATCTTTTTTGATCCTCTACCATAGTAACTTGCCTGTATGTTTTCACTGCATCGGCATCCTCAGCCATCCTTTTCCCACAAACACAACCCTTAACATTTTTACATTTCCTTTTTTATTTGCCTGCAACATTCTAACAACATTCTGGACAGTCTAAAAACTAGATCTGCAGCAGAAATTGGTTTTGCATATTTTTAAACAAACTTCTGAGTTTGTTTTCTTTAGTTCAGGATGCCCGGTGAAAATTCCACTAACACTTCTGAGTGTGAGCGTTGTTAGGTTGGGCCATTTAAACTCATTTCCCAACCATGGTCATTAGACATTTCCTGTACAGCTCTTACAGCTTCATGGAATCTGATAGCCCGTGCCCTTTTTGAATGAGAATCCAAGATAGATTAGGCTCCAGACTCCTTTCTTTCACTATCCTTTGTCTACATTAAGGACTTTACATACCCTAATTACAGTCAGCAGGAGCCAGCTGTACAGGTGCAAATCCCTAGTGTAGACAGATGAATTTGCTATTTGTATCAGTGCAGCTTACTCCAGTCTCAAGAAGGGGTAAGCACTACTAGTGCTAAATAAAGCTTTGGCTGCACTGACACAAAAGTGCTTTTTTAGAGTGAGCTAACTAATGTGCAGTAGTTATCTTGCTGTAAAATCCAAAGCGGAGCCAGGGCACTTCTTGCTTTTACCATGAGATAGCTAGGTGAAGTCAGCACTACACCCTGCACCTATGGTTGACCTCAACTAGTTTACCTCGCAGTACAACTAAAGCTCCTTGTGTCCACTATGGTTTTACATTGGGATAGCTACTGCATGTTGGTTATTCTATGATAGACACATTCCTTGTTTCATTAGTGAAGACATAGCCTTTATCTGCCTATAGTATGAGTTCACGCTATATCAGTGGATAGCCATCTGTGGCTGAAATTAAGGCAAAACCCCAATGCAGACAAGGTCTGAGAGGTCGTTTCATCTGTTTGGGGAGTTCTGCATAAAATTCTCTGTTTAAAACCACAAGGATTGCAGTTAGAAAAAGGTGATTACAAATAGAGAGGAAATCCTTCCAAAAGAAAAAGTTTGGACAATACATCTAGGCTGAAACGCTGCAAAAGGCCCGTTTTGTGCTAAAGAAACAAAGTCTAACATTTCTCAAGAGCTCTAATTCTCTTTCACCCAACTGGTCCTTGTTCTTCTCTTCTCCTTTTTTGCAGGCAACATATCAGAGGCACAACCTTTGGTGTCAGGTGTCTTGTGTCATCCCCTGTCCTGCCTGACTCACATCCAGTTATATTCTGCTTGTTTGATACTTCTGTCTCATTACCATACCAGACACCCCGCAGAAAGTGATGGCCATGTTCCCTCCTGTCTCCACAGTGAGGGATATTATTCTGCCACTCATGCTGTTCCCAAGTTATTCACCATTATAATCACTGTGCTGAATATACAATTTAGGCTCCTCTTTTTCGCTACACTATTCCTACCTTAATTTTTTTGAAGATGTATTAACACAATAGTTGATTCTCAGGCCACCTTTGCATCTTATTACACAATTAAGCATGCTCTCCTCTTGGGGCTGCCTGTTCTGTGTTCTGGCTTAACAACCCTGCCTTTGTGTGTTAATTGGTCTGGTTGCAGAGGTTAACCTGGTTCCAGCTCCCTGTCTGTCTGACTTCTGAATTTAAAAAGACAGGACTCATAGAATTCTTCTAATTCTCTCTTAATTCACTTTACCCTATCCCAAATATGAATTATGGGCAGATTAAAGACAAACAACCATGTATGCTGAGTGGCTTAGCGTCACGTTCATATCAGTGCCAAGGAGTACAGAATGCAAAACATACCTGTTGTCTGTTAATCTGATGTTTCCCCTCTCATTGCTTTAACTATAATATTCATGTTTTGTGTTTGCCATGAACTGACAAAACTTTTCACTCCAAGAGAACAAAGAATTTTATTTTTATTTTTGGCTTTTTGCAAATACAGTAAAAAATGTGAGATTTTGTAATCAGAGAGCCATGTTTGCTGATGATGAAGTCTCACTTTGATGTCACCGTATGAGGATTTAGCACACTATTCGTAGGGGAATACACCTCTAGCCCGATATAACGCGACCCGATATAACACAAATTCAGATATAACGTGGTAAAGCAGCACTCCCGGGGCGGGGTGGGGGGGAACTGTGCGCTACAGCGGATCAAAGCAAGTTCAATATAATGCTATTTTACCTATAACATGGTAAGGCTCCCAAGGACAGCGTTATATGGGGTAGAGGTGTATGTATATATGAGGTCAGACCAATGCGAGAACCACAAACAAGGTGTTAATGCACATTGCTTCTGTGATAAATGAAGGGGGAGGGGGCAGCTCCCTTTTATGAACACCCAGCCAGCCAGTTAGCTATGAAATTCCTCTTAGTAGCTGTTCTGTACTTGCTTTACCTGTAAAGGGTTAAGAAGCCCACAGGTAAAAGGAACGAAGTGGGCACCTGACCAAAAGAGCCAATGGGAGGACTAGAACTTTTTAAAATGGGGGGAAAACTTCCCTTTGTCTGTGTGGTGTTGTTCTCTGGGAAAGAGGGGAACAGGGAGCAGTTATGCTGTGAGACGCTTTAAGCCAGGTATGAAAAACCATCAGATCACACCTAAAGATTGCTTAGCTGATCCCCAGAAATGTAAGTAAATTAGGGAATGTCTAGGAAGACATAATTAGGGTTATTTCTTTTATTTTTTATTGGCTTGTGGACTCCTCTGTGCTAACCCCAGATGCTTTTGTTTTGCTTGTAACCTTTAAGCTGAACCTCAGGAGAGCTATCTTGATGCTTAATTTTTGTAATTGTTTTTTATAAGATCTAACAAAAAGCCTAAGATTCAGATGTATTTTCTTTCTTTTTGTTTTTCATAACATTTACCTTTTTTAAGGACAGGATTTTTTTTGTGTGTCCTAAGAGGTTTGTGCACATGTTGTTTAATTAGCTGGTAGCAACAGCTGGTTTCCTTTGTTTTTCTTTTTCAGCTCTTCCCCGGAGGAGTGGGTGTGAAAGGGCTTGAGGGCACCCCGCAGGGAGGAATTCCCAAGTGTGCCTTTCTGGTTTTAAAGGGGTTTTTGCACTTGGGTGGTGGCAGCATCTACCCATCCAAGGTTAGAGAGAAGCTGTAACCTTGGGGGTTTAATACAAGCCCAAAGTGGCAAGTATTAATTTTTAAAATCCTTGCAGGCCCTCACCTTCTGCACTTGAAGTGCCAGAGTGTGGAACCAGCCTTGACATGGTGGCAGAGCGGTGGGATTATTTGAACCAGAAGCACAGACCTCAGGATTTTAAAAGGACACATTTTTCCTTTTGGCTGCTTGAAAGCCAGGGAGTTTTTTCTTTTCTTTTCTTTTCTGACTGAGGGGGAACAGGCACGCAAAGGGTTCGGCCTGCAAAGCCAGGGAGTCCAACAAGCAGTTTATTTTTTTTTCCTAGCTTCATGGCAACAAAATAGCTGGCTAGAGTAGGGCAGCCTGTGCATGAGGTTGAGGTCAGGCACCAAACCCTAGAGAAGTCAGTCTTCCCAAAGCGGCACTGTGATGTTATTGACATAAACTGGGACCATATAGATCATTGTTGCCACCAAGATCCTCTAGTGGCACCAAATCTTGTATAAAGGGGGTCAAATAATGTATCTAAGACAAGGTTATGGTTTGCTGGTTATGATTATGCTATCTGTATGCATGTATCATTTTTGGATTTAAAGTTATAAGTATTGGCTCTATATTGTCTGTATTTCAAACTTGTGCTATGCTTCTGTGTGATACCCCAGACAAGTTGGTGTCACCTCTACCTAGCCTGCTTGATACCCCATTAAGGACCATCAGCTATACAATTGTCCCATTGAGAGAGGGCAGACACACCTTGTGACTCAGCAAGGCATGCAGGGACATGCCTATGGACAGAACTCTGAGGTTTTTCCATGCCATTCGATGAACAGCTTGTCTTTGGGACAAGGAAAGCAGATGCCACATGGCAAGAGACTATAAAAAGCTGCTGCAGCTCCTCCATCTTTTCTTCAATCCTGCTTCTGACCTCTGGAGGGACTTTGCTACAAACTGAAGCTTTGAACAAAGGACTGAATGACCCATCCAGCTGTGGATGTACTCCAGAGACTTGATTTAAGCAGTTTATTCTATCACTGCTACAAGCTTGAACCAAGAACATTGCCATTACTGTATGTAATTAGTTCTATTTAACCAATTCTAGCTCTCATCTATATATTTTTCCTTTTATGAATAAACCTTTAGATTTTAGATTCTAAAGGATTGGCAACAGCATGATTTGTGGGTAAGATCTGATTTGTATATTGACCTAGGTCTGGGGCTTGGTCCTTTGGGATCGAGAGAACCCTTTTTTCTTTTACTGAGGTATTGGTTTTCATAACCTTCATCCCCATAACAAGTGGCACTGGTGGTGATACTGGGAAACTGGAGTGTCTAAGAGAATTGCTTGTGTGACTTGTGGTTAGCCAGTGGGGTAAAATGAAAGTCCCCTCTGTTTGGATGGTTTGGTTTGCCTTAATAGTAAAGGAACTCCAGCTTTAAGCTGTAACTTCCCTGCGTTAAGCAATTTGTCCTGAATTGACACACACAGTTGTGTCCCACCAAAGCCAACATCGTTACAGGCACACCACAGAGAAGACAGACCCAGATCAAGCCCAGACATTCAGCTCCATGACAGAAATGAAGGGAGGGGATGGGGGACCAGTAACTTCCCAGGAGGGAAGAGTCAGCCCTCCCCAATCCGAGATCCAGGTGAAGCGCTTGGAGGCAGAAGCAGAGGAAAGAAGAGAGGCAAAGCGCATGGAGCTGAAGTGCTTAGAGCTGGAAAAGGCTAAGCTGGATCAATCAGGTAGCCCTAACAGTCCTTCTCCCCATTCCAAAAAATTCCCTACATACAAGGTAGGTGATGATACAGAGGTCTTCTCAGAAAATTTTGAAAGGGCCTGCCTTGGGTATGACATCCCTACAGACCAGTATATGGTGGCGCTAAGGCGACAACTCAGTGAACCCTTAGCAAAGGTGGCAGCTGAAATGTCTAAAGAACACATGAATGAGTACAAACTTTTTAAACACAAGGCCAGAATTAGGATGGGACTAACACCCGAGCATGCCCATCGGTGGTTCAGAGCCCTAAGGTGGAAACCAGACGTGGCATTTTCCCGACACGCCTATCACATTGTAAAAATTGGGATGCCTGGATAATAGGAGCAAATGTTAAATCTCTGGAAGATCTGTCTCTCCTAATACAAATGGAGCAGTTCTTAGAGGAAATAGAAAGGAAAGGAAATAGAAAGGGAAGCCCAAAATTGTAATCGAGGTGCGGGAGATCAGAATCAAATGGGTGGAGGTGGCGGAGAAGAAGAAAGCTAGTAGCAGTTGGTGCGAATACCAGAAGGGCAACCCAAGACGACACCCCACCATCAGGGTCAGCCTAAAGACCCACCTTGCAAGGAGGAGCACTCCACACAACCAGGGAGACCCCAGATGCCTTCTCGGCCCACCACCCCACTCTCCAACCACCCACCTCGCCCCAGCCCCCAGTCAGCTGGGCGATGCTTTAAATGTAATGAGCTGGGGCATGTGAAGGCCAACTGCCCCAAGAGCACCAGCCGACTGCAACTCATCACCCTGGAGTCCCATCAAGAGCCTTCAGGCTGAGATGCCTCACAAATACCCCCAGACTGAAGGGAAACTGTGTTTGTGGGCAGGAGGAAGATTACTGCATGGAGAGACACTGGAACACAGGTGTCAGCTATCCATCAATCCCTGGTGGACCCCAATTCATCGACCCAGACACCTAAGTGATGGTGCAACTTGCCTATAGCCAAGTTGCCTGTCCAATGCAATGGCTGGTCATGAATATGGACTTTTGCAGTTTATGATGATTATCCCATTTCCATGCTGCTGGGAGAAGACTTAGCCAACCATGTGAGGCTAGCAAAATAGGTGGGGATGGACATCTGCAGCCAGGCTAAACAGGCCTCCACACCTAACTCCATTCCTGAGCCTCCTACAGGAACCCAGCCAGAGTTGGTGTAACCAGACCCCAGTCCAGAGTCTATGACAACAGTTGTAGACCCAGCTCCTGGAACCTAGCCAGAACCAGCCCAAGGACCAGAACTGGTGGAGCAGTCAGCACCGGAGCTTGTGCTTGCAACCCCACCAGAGTCTGGGGAGCCAGCACCAAAGAGCACTACAGAGCCAGCACCTGCAGCAGCAGCTAAACCAGCACAAGAAGCTCAACAGGAGCCTGAAATACAACCTAGTGCACCAGTGGACAGTGAAAACAATGGAAACAACCCTATCACCTGCAAGGCTTCCAGTGGGACCAAGCCAAAGTCCACAACCCAGCGAGGAACGAATGTCTCCAGCATCAAGGGAGCAGTTCTAGGCAGAGCAGGAAGCGGATAAAAGCCTCAAGGAAGCTTGGATAGTGGCACGGAGCAACCCACCGCCTCTCAACTCTTCCAATAGGTCCAGGTTTGTTGTAGAAGGAGGACTCTTATACAAGGAAACCCTTTCTGGTGGGCACACGGAGGACTGGCATCCTCAGATTCAGTTGGTAGTTCCAACTAAGTATAGGGAAAAGCTCTTGAGCTTAGCCCACAATCACCCTAGTGGCCATGCTGGTGTGAATAGGACCAAAGACCATTTGGGGAAGTCATTTCACTGGGAGGGAATGGGCAAGGATGTTTCTACCTATGACTGGCCTTGTGAGGTGTGCCAGAGCGTGGGAAAGCCCCAAGACTAGGTCAAGGCCCCTCTCCAGCCACTCCTCATCATTGAAGTTCCATTTCAGCGTGTAGCTGTGGATATTCTGGATCCTTTCCCTAAGAAGACACCCTGAGGAAAGCTGTACATACTGACTTTCATGGATTTCACCACCCAATAGCCAGAAGCAGTAGCTCTAAGCAACACCAGGGCTAAAAGCATGAGGCAGGCATTGGCAAACATTTTTGCCAGGGTAGGTTGGCCCTCAGACATCCTTATGGATTTGGGAACTAACTTCCTGGCAGGGACCATGAAACGTCTTTGGGAAACTCATGGGGTGAACCACTTGGTTGCCACCTCTTATCACCATCAAACAAATGGCCTAGTGGAAAAATTTAATAGGACTTGGGGGTCCATGATATGTAAATTTGTGAATGATCACTACAATGATTGGGAACTAGTGTTGCAGCAGTTGCTTTTTGCCTACAGGGCTGTACCACATCCCACTCTGGGGATTTTCACCCTTTGAACTCGTTTATGGCCATGAAGTTAAGGGGCCATTACAGTTGGTGAAGCAGCAATGGTAGGGGGTTACATCTTCTCCAGGAACTAACATTTTGGACTTTGTAACAAACCTGCAAAACACCCTCAAGGATTCTCTAGACCTTGCTCAAAAAAATCTAAAGGATGCTGAACAAGACCAAAAGGCCTGGTATGATAAACATGCCAGAGAGCATTCCTTCAGAGTAGGTGACCAAGTCATGGTCCTGAAAGCGCTCCAGGCCAATCAGATGGAAGTGTTGTCAGAGGGACCGTTTATGGCCTGAAAGCGCCTGGGAGCTATTCATTACCTCATAGCGTTCCCAGACCCTACCCTAAAAGTATACCATGTTAATTCTCTAAAGCCCTTTTATTCCCAAGAAATCAAGGTTCTCCAGTTTACAGCCTAGGAGAGAGACGACGCTGAGTGGCCTGAAGGAGTCTATTGTGAAGGAAAAAGCAAGGGTGGCATGAAAGAGGTGAGCCTTTTCATGACCCTTGGGCATAAACAGCGACAGCAAATCCAGGAGCTTTCCACCAATGTTTTCAGCCACCCCAGGACAGACAGAATGGGCATACCACTCCACTGGTATGACACAGGTGATGCTCGCCCAATTACAGCCCAACCCTACCGGATGGCTCCTCAAGCCAAAACCATAATAGAAAGGGAGATCAAGGACATGTTACAGATGGGTGGAATCCACCCCTCTGAGAGTGCATGGGTCTCTCCAGTGGTTCTCATTCCCAAACCAGATGAGGAAATCCGCTTTTGTGTAGACTACCATAAGCTAAATGATGTAACTCATCCAGAAAACTATCCAATGCCACGCACAGATGAGCTATTGGAGAAACTGGGATGTGCCCAGTTCATCTCCACCTTAGACTTAACTAAGGAGTACTGGCAAGTGCCGCTAGATGATCCCACCAAGAAAACGTCAGCATTCTGTAGTCGACCCTCGCTCTCCCGCTTGGAGGGAGGCCACTCATTCTGGTTGCTTTTGCGCTTGTCTGGCCAAGGCACGAAGCTGCAGAACACTCTAGGGCCCTTGTCTCCACCCCAGGTGGAGAAAGGCCTCCCCAGGTCCTCTAGTTCCCAGCCCCACAATAGGGCTGGGCACCAGACAGTCATGGCCAGGCTTTAGCCTGGGCTTGGGGGCTCAAGCTGCCAGTAATTAAAAACTGGCTACAGGGGACTGGCTTCAGCTGGGGTGGGGCTCCGGCCGCCAGCAAGGCAATCACAGTCTGTGGAGCTGGTTCAGGCCTGGGCTTGAGGAGGCTCAGGCTGCCAGCAAGCAAACTTCCCTGCACCGTGAAGGGAGTCGGCCACCCAGGGGTAGGGTGGCAGGGGGATGCGGGCCCACCCTACTCCACTCTGTCCCAGCCCAGGGCCCTGGCAGGGGCAGGATTGGCTGCCCCTGCGTCAGCAGGGATCCAGCCGCAACACGCCGACTGAGCCACACCCTGGCTTCACAGCAGGCTGCTCTGCGGCTGCCCCTGGGCCACTTCCTGCCTCCCCAGGGTTTGGTACCTCTCGCTTCCAGGGCTCCATGGGCTCCTCGAGGTACACCGTGGCCAGCAGTCCAGGCCACTCCTCGTCAGGATCTCCCACTTCTGCAGCTATCGGACAGCCGGGGTAGGTTCTCCTCCTGGGCACGGCAGTATGGCCAGAGCATTCTTCTCCTCCAGGGATTCTGCCACAAATGGGCTTCAGGGCCTTTCTCTTATACTTCTGGCCCCTCCCTGGCACTTCTGGCAAGGGGAGCGGGGCAGGGCAGGCTCCGCCCACCAAGGCCACTCAGCCTCCCTTCACTTCATCACCCATATGGGGCTGGATGAATTTAATGTGCTCCCTTTTGGACTGCGAAATGCACTCGCCACCTTCCAGAGACTGGTAAATAACCTTCTGGCTGGATCTGGGGAATTTGCAGTCACCTATCTTGGCGATGTGGCTATATTCTCAGATTCCTGTGCAGAACACTTGGAACACCTCCAAACTGTCTTCCAGCACATAAGGGTCAAGGAACTATCAACCCCCTATAGGCTAAAGTAAATGCTATCCAAAATTGGCCTGTCCCTAAGTCAAAGAAACAGGTATAATCCTTTTTGGGCTTGGCTGTGTATTACCAATGATTTGTACCACACTACAGCCAAATTGCCACCCCACAGACAGACCTGACCACAAAAAAATAGCCAAATGCAATTCAGTGGACTGAGAAGTGTCAGAAAGCCTTTAACGAACTTAAGGTGGCCCTTACGTCTGACCCTGTACTAAGGGCCCCAGACTTTGATCAACCGTGGGTATAGAAGCATGTGTGTGTAGGAGCAGTTTTAATGCAGGAAGGACCAGATCAACAATTCCATCCTGCCATGTTTCTCAGCAAAAAAATTTCTGAGAGGGAAAGCCACTGGTCAGTCTCATAAAAATAATGTTATGCCATTGTATATGCTCTGGAGAAGGTATACCCATACATTCGGGGACAGCGGTTCCACCTGCAGACTGACCATGCTGCAATGAAGTGGCTTCACACAGTCCAAGAGACTAACAAAAAGCTTCTTCAGTGGAGTTTAGCTCTTTCAATACAACACATTTCAGGAGCCTCTAACAAAGTGGCTGATGCACTCTCCTGGGAAGGTTTCCCAGAAACAGCCAGGTAAAAATGTCCCTGTATTCTAATTCATTGTAGTCCTTAAAATGTGAAAAATACTGTTTAGTTCTTCATGTAATAATTAATAGAATTAACAGTGCATGTATCTTACTTCAAAGAAGTTAAAGGCAAAATGACTGATTGGAGGCCAGCTTGCTCTGTCATGGGCTGTTGCTTCCAGTTGCTGGGGTCAACCTGACATGCTTTCCATTTGACTTCAGTGTGTCTTTATATTGCTTGCACTGGTCATCATGAGAAATGGTGCCTTACTTTAGCTGACCATCAAATACGTCCTTTGTATTCTCGAATTGGCCATACAAACAAGATGTCCAGACCAATAAAGCTGAGCTTTTATGAGCATGCTTTGAAAGCCAGCCATCTGACAGCAGTTAAAGATTTTAATATTGGGAATCTTGTCCAAACCATTTGATCTGGCAGACAGAGTGAAGACAGTGCCTATGGAGCTCATCAAGTTTCCTAATAGGATGGCAATATGTTGTCCATGTCTCACAACCATATAGAAGCATTGTAAGTGTGACTGCCCGATAGACATTTAGCTTAGTACTTATTTTGACACTCCCTCATTCCATAGGTGGTGTGACAACATTCCAAATGCAGAATTGGCCTTAGCTGTGCAATGGGCAATATCATAATCCAGGGATCAGCAACCTTTGGCATGCGGCTCACCAGGATAAGCACCCTGGCGGGCCAGGCTGGTTTGTTTACCTGCCGCGTCCGCAGGTTTGGCCGATCACAGCTCCCGCTGGCCCCGGGGGTTCACCGCTCCAGGCCAACGGGGGCAGCGGGAAGCAGTGGCCAGCACATCCCGTGGCCCGCACCGCTTCCCGCAGCCCCCATTGGCCTGGAGCGGCGAACCGTGGCAGGTGGGAGCCGCGATCGACCGAATCTGCAGGTGCGGCAGGTAAACAAACCGGCCTGGCCCATGGCAGCTCTCTCCCCCCAAGTCGATTGGCGCTGCAAGCCTAGGAGGCGGGAGAAGTGAAGCAGCAATGGCGTGCTCGGGGAGGAGGCGGAGCAGGGGTGAGCTGGGGTGGGGAGTTCCCCTGCGTGCCGCCCCCCATCTTACTTGCTGCAGGCGGCCCTCCCCACACCTCCCTGCCCCATCTCCCTCTGCCTAAATGCCGGCGGCGACTGGGCAGCAGAAGATCCGGCAGCCCTGGTCGCCGCCGAAGAAAATGCCGCCCCCTAAATCCTAGCACCCTAGGCGACCTAGTTTGCACCGGCCCTGCATGTTAGTAACAAGTTTGGGAACCACTACATTAGAGCTTTCCACTGTTTTAACTAGATTGATGTAGATAAGTTCTGAGTACGCTCATATTTCATTAACATAGACAGGAACCAAGGTCCAGCTCTTCAAAGCTATTATGGTGCCTTACACCCCTTGATTTACCTTTAAGAATCTGGGCCCAAGCAGATGTAGTTTATGTGTCAAGAAGCTGGAAGAATCTTGACATATAAACTTCCCAATCTTGACTTATAAAGTGCATCAATTTACATGATCAGACTTGAAGTAGATTTATTGGAGTCCAACTGAGTGTAAGAGGGAAGAGATCTAACTTACACCACCTTACACAGCAGGTCTGGATTTGACTCATAGAAATTAAAGACAGAAAATGCCTTTTCCATCATCTGCAGTCTATTTTCTAGTGCACAGTGCAATCCAGTTACCTCATGCTCACACTTTCCTATTTTAGATGAGAAGGTAAGGTGACCTTTCTCAGTGAGCAATTAGTTGGCCAATAGTTTCATGGAAATTCTTGACTAGCTAGGAGGGCAACAGTGCAACATTATTTTAGGTCATACGACTCTCAAGCACTTAGGCATGCAGGAGTAAAATGCATATGCGGAAAATACCTTGCTAATTTTCACTTCACTAATCTACTTGCATCATAGTTCACACACAAAACCCAGCAGTTTATCCCCACCTGTCTGTTACTGTTTAACAGAAGAGGGCTGTAGTGGTTTCCCATATTAAATATTACTAAGACTTCTTTACTTTTACAAAATAAACTAGAGAAATGTTCTAGTATTTTATGAAGTATTATAATAAATAAGTAAAACTAAACTTCATCTTTCAAATATGTGAACAATGTATAGGTGTGATGACTTATCCTTGTGGGTTTTTTTTTTAACTATTTGTTCACTTTGGGCAAAATTCAGTTCTCAGTCAGGCAGAACTCTTATTAAATTGTGTGTGTGTGTGTATAGAGGGGTGGAAGAGGGAGTGTAAATATATCCTGCAAATTAATGTGCAGTGTGTGTGTTTGTGTGTGTGTGTAGAGGGATGGAAGAGGGAGTGTAAATATATCCTGCAAATTAATGTGCATTATTCACCATTGATTATTTTTAGTAAAAAATAAAATACTACCATACATATGCTATGTCATCCGTGAAAAATACTTCTCTTTGCTATGTAATCAACATAGAAATATAGGTTTGGAAGGGACCTTGAGAGATCATGGCACCCATCCCCCTGCGTTGTGGAAGGAGCAAATAAACTGAGACCATCCCTGACAGGTGTTTGCCCGACCTGTTCTTAAAGACCTCCAGTGATGGGGATTCCACAACCACCCTTAGGAGCCTATTCCAGAATTTAACTATCCTTATAGTGAAAAGGTTTTTCCTAACCTAAATCTTTCTTGCTGCTGTGGACCTGAAGAACAATTGATCATAGTCCTCTTTATAACAGCCTTTACGATATTTGAAGACTGTTATCAGGTCCCACCTTAGTCTCTTCTTGAGACTGAACATGCCCAATTTTTTTTAACCTTTCCTCAGAGGCATGGGCGCCAACTTATATGGGCTCGTGGAGCTAAAGCCCCAGGAATATTCAAAATCAGGGGCTCTGCTCCACCAATATTTGGAGCTAGGTTTCGCCCCTTTAAATCCCAGCCACGGCCGGGAATCAGAGGGCTCTGGGCTGCCCGCTGCGGCGGGGAGCCCACAGCCTTTTAAATCCCAGCCGCGGACGGGAATCAGAGGGCTCTGGGCTGCCCGCTGCGGCGGGGAGCCCAGAGCCTTTTAAATCCCAGCCGCGGCCGGGAATCAGAGGGCTCTGGGCTGCCTGCAACCGCGAGGAGCCCAGAGCCCTTTAAATCCCAGCTGCGGCGGGGAATCAGAGGGCTCTGGGCTGCCGGCAGCCGCGGGGAGCCCAGAGCCCTTTAAATCTCAGCCGCGGCTGGGAATCAGAGGGCTCTGGACTGCCCGCTGCGGCGGGGAGCCCAGAGCCTTTTAAATCCCAGCCGCAGTTGGGAATCAGAGGGCTCTGAGCTGCCTGCAACTGCGGGGAGCCCAGAGTCCTTTAAATCTCAGCCGCGGCTGGGAATCAGAGGGCTCCGGGCTGCCTGCAACCGCGGGGAGCCCAGAGCCCTTTAAATCTCAGCCGGGGCTGGGAATCGGAGGGCTCTGGGCTGCCCGCAGGGGCAGAGAGCCTAGCGCCCTTTGAAGCCCCGCCCCGGCGGCTGGGATTTAAAGGGCTCAGGGCTCCCCGCGGCTCCCAGCAGCTCAGAGCCCTTTGAATCCCAGCCCCTGGACGCTGATTGCCCCCTCCCCAGACCTCTGTCCCAACTGCCCCAGGACCCCACCCCTATCTAAGCACCACTGGTCCTTATCCCCGTTACCCACTCCTGAGACAACTGCCCCTAACTGCCCCTTGGGACCCCAGCCCCTATCTAAGCCTCCCTTCTCCTTGTCCCCAACTGCCCCCTCCTGAGACCCCACCCAACTTCCCCCCAGGACCCCACCCCCTACCTGTCCCCTGATAAACCTCCTAGACTCCCATACCTATCCTACTGCTGCCTGTCCCCTGACTGCCCCTCCGGACCTCTGACCCATCCAACCCCCCCTGCTCCTTGTCCCTTGACTGGCCCCTGGAACCCCCTACCCCTTCTCCAACCTTGTGGCACTGACGCGTTGTAGCTTCATTTTATATCGGCTTACAGGGCGGGAGTGGGGGGGGGCACCACCATTTTGTGCCCCACCAAAAATTATACAAACCTGCCGCCTATGCTCAGAGGTCAGATTACATAAACCATTTATAATTTTTGTTGGTCTCCTCCAGACTCTCGCCAATGTAACAACATCTTTCCTAAAGTGTGGCACCCAGAATTGGAAACAGTACTCCAGCTGAAGCCTCACCTGTGCCGAGTACAGGGCAACAGTTATCCCTCATGTCATACATATAACACTCCTGTTAATACACTCCAGAATCATATTAGCCTTGTCCACAATTGCCTCACATTGTTGACTCATAAGCAATTTGTGATCCACTATAACCCCCCAGATCTTTTTCAGCAGTACTACCACCTAGCCAGTTATTCCCTATTTTGTAGTTGTACACTTGATTTTCCCTGCCTAAGTGTAGTACTTTGCACTTGTCATTACTGAATTTCATCTTACTGATTTCAGACAATTTTTGTAATTTGTCAAAGTTATTTTGAATTCTAATCCTGTCCTCTAAAGTGACTGTGCTGCCTGTGGGAGCCAGATGAGGCCTTCAATTAGGGTGAACTGCAAACAAAATGGGGCAGACAAACCCCAGAAGTATCTAATACTTAGATTTACCAAGCCAACACATAACAGTTTCTATAGTACCTCACTGGTTACTCAGAAGGTCAAACACCGCAATTCCCTTAAAGTGCCCAGCCTCAGGCCTCCGTCCAGACACACGTGTCAGCTATGATGATGATTACTAAAAATCTTATCTCAGCATATAAAAGAAAAAGTTCTCCTGATCCCAAAGGATCAGTCACATACCCAGGTTCAATTATAACTTAGATCTTACCCAAAATATATGCTATTAGCCAATTCTTATTAACTAAGCTAAAATGTATTAAAAAAGAAAAGAGAGCGAGAGTTGGTTAAAAGATCAATATACATACAGACTTGAATTCAATTCTTGAGGTTTAGATACACAGTAGAGATGACCTTGTAGTTGCCAAAAGTTCTTTTAGAAGTAGTCCCAGGGCCGCCCAGAGGGGGGGGCAAAGGGGGCAATTTGCCCCGGGCCCCGGGCTCCGCAGGGGCCCCCAAGAGAAGAGCGGAGGCTCCCGCCTCCGTCCCTCTCCTGGAGCCCTAGCGCATCAAGCGCCGAGACTCCGGCCGAGCCCCTGAGCCCCGCCCCGATCTGTGTGGTGAGGGGGCGGGGCTGGGAGCTCCAACGGGGACTGAGCCCCGCCCCGCTCAGAGCGGCGTGGGGAGGGGGCGGGGCAGCTGCCTCCGCTCGGCGTGGAGCTCGCAGCCCCGCCCCCTCACCACGCGGCTCTGAGCGGGACGGAGCTCAGGCCCTGCCGGCGATGCGCTCGGTAAGAGGCCTGGCCCCGGCGGCCGGGGCCAGGCAGGGGGGGGGAGAAGCAGGGGCCGGGGCCGGGCTGGGGGGGAGAAGCGGGACCCACCGCCATCGAAGCGCAGCCCGGTCTTTGGCGGCGGGGGCCCCTTCTGTTCCGGGACCCACTGCCAAAGTGCCCCAAAAGCCCGCGGCGGGGACCCCCCCCGCCACCGAATTACCACCGAAGACAGGGCGGCGGGTCCCGCTTCGGCGGCGGGGGGCTCCCGCCGCGGGTCTTCAGGGCACTTTGGCGGCGGGTCCCGGAACGGAAGGGCCCCCCGCCGCCGAAGACCCCGGGCCCCCGGAATCCTCTGGGCGGCCCTGAATAGTCCATAGGTTATAATCCAATGTCCATATTCAGGGTGACTCCAGTCAGTGACTGGGGATCTCAATCCTTATGGCTTAGGGTTTCCCCTTCTTGAAACCCAAAGCAGATCTGAGATGAAGCAGGATCGTGTCCCAGGGTTCTTATACATTTCCAGCAGCCTTTTGGCCTGAGAAAACAATAGGCTTAACTCTCACAAACATCGGGGCAATTAGCACAGGGTAATTTATCCACTAAATAGTTCAGCTACAGGTTACCACAACCTTCAAAGAGACATAGAGACAAAAATACTATTTCACTCAAGTATCTTCCTAAACGTTAATATTCCAATCGAAGCTATAGCAATAGACAAGACTTGTTTGCTTACATCCCAAGACCTGAGCAAACACCTACCCTTCTACTTCTAATAATGCAGACTTGTATTTCAAAGTGCTATTCATTTACATATCTTCCTAACAAGTCTCTAAAGTTCGCCCATGGGTCAGGGCCCTCTGTGAGTTAATTAACTCTTTCTGACCCTGTCACCTTTCAATGAGATATTATATTACACTCATAACATCACAACCATACTCTCCACTCTATTATCCAAGTCACTAATAAAAGATATTGTATAGTACTATACCCGGGGTAGACCTGTGCAGGATCCCACTAGATATATCCTCCCAGTTTGACAGCAAACTGTTTATAGCTTGTCTTTCACTTCAGTTTTTTAAATAATTGTACATCCATCTTATATTAATTTCATCTAAATCACAGTTCCCTAGTTTACTTATGAGAATATCAAGTGGGACTGTCAAAAACCTTATTAAAATCAAGATATATCATGTCTATTTCTTACCCCCATCCACTAAGCCAGTTATCCTGTCAGAGAAAGAAATTAGGGTGGTTTGGCATGATTTGTTCTTGACAAGTACATGCTGGTTATTCATTATGACTCTATTAGTCTCGGTTAAGGATCGGCAACCTTTGGCATGCAGGTTGCCAGGGTAAGCACCTCTTTGTTTACCTGCTGCATCCACAGGTTTGGCGGATCAAGGCTCCCACTGGCCACGGTTCATCACCTCTTGATCCTAACCTATTTAAAGAACCTCTTATTGCCTTTTATGTCCCTTACTCAGTGTAACTTATTTTGTGCCTTAGCCTTTCTGATTTTGTCCCTGCCTGCATACTTGTGCTATTCTTTTCTACTCTTCCTTAGCAATTAATCCACATTTGCTTTTTACTTGTCAGGTCACAAAAGAGCTCCTGATGGAGCCTTATGGTTCTCTCGCTATTCTTCCTATCTTTCCTTCACATTGGGATAGTTTACAGTTGTATCTTTAATGCTGTCTCCTTGAGAAACTTCCAGCTCCTGAACTCCTTTTTCCCTCAGTTTTTCTTCCCTTAGGATCTTACCTATCAGATCTCTGAGTTTGTTAAAATCTGCTTTTTTGAAGTCCATTGTCTTTATTCTACTACTTTCATTGCTTTTCCTTAGAATCATTAAATCTTTCATGTCATGATAATTTTCACCCAAATTTTCACCTTCAAATTTGCAACCAATCCTTTCCAATTGGTCAGAATCAAGGCTAAAATGGCTGTCCCCATGGTTACATCATCCACTTTCTGAAACAAAAATTTTCCCCCCAATATATTTCAAGAACCTATTGGAAATTTTGTTTTTTGCTGTATTATTTTTCAAAAAGATGTTTGGGTAGTGAAAGTCCCCCATTATTATGAGGTCTTATGTTTTGGATATTTCTGTTATTTGTTCCAATCCACTGCCTCTTTCTGACACCTACCCTCATGTCACCTCTATTTTTCCACTTTTATTTTTACCCAGAGACCGAATTGGTCTGCCTCTCACCTCCTTCTGGACCTCAGAACAAGTGTATATATTCTTGCAGTAAAATGCAACACTTCTTCCCTTTCTATCCTGCCTGTCCTTCCTCAACGGTCTATACTCCTCTATACCAATATTACAGTCATGAGACTTATGCCACCAGATCTCTGTTATACCAGTTAAACAATGGTTTAGCTTATGGACTAATACTTCCAATTCTTCCTGTTTATTCCCCATATGCCTTGCATTTGTGTGTGACATATAATGTGGGCAGATTGCCCCACTGATTTCCCTCTTGTTGCTCGTATGACCCTACTGTCCCCCCAATAACAAGCCCTCTGTAAAGGTTGCCTTTTTATGCTTACCTGTGGGCTTTTACCTGCTCCCTTTGAACCTAGTTTAAAGTCCTCCTCACCAGGTTAGTGAGTCAGTGAATGAAGATACTCTTCCCCTTCTTGGTCAGGTGGAACTCATCTCTTCCCAGTGGTCCTCCTTCATGGAAAAAGCATTCCATAGTTGAAGAAGCCAAAGCCCTCCCATCTACACCATCTGCACAGTCATGCAGCCATCTCCATGCTTCAGTCTTGGCCCTTACCATCAATACAACACCTCCCTTTCAAAAGCAGATCTAATAGCATCAGAATTATCATTATGTATTTTGAATACCAAACAAAACAGCAACGTTACACACATGTATCACCTTTAATTCCAGTCTACAGCTGGTGCTTATTAAAGCAGAGCAGTTTTTAAAAATATTGCATTCAAAGATGAAAATTTACTGGAAATTTTTTAAAATGACAGGTCCTTTGCAGCAAATGAAGGCGTACTGCTTAGAGAAGAGTAAATGTAGCCTCACATATACTTGATGCTGATTCAGTCCACACAGATGGCAACAGGGATGCAAATGAAATGTGTGTCTTTTGATTGTTATTATTTAATATTTACATCAGTGTAATGCCTAAAGGCCCCAGTCATGATCAGAGCCCCATTGTGCACTAGGCTCTATACAAATATATACCAATGTGTTTTGGCTCCAGCTCCATCACTCTCCTGCTGCCCAGTAAACTCATTGATGACTCATTTGTATTGCTCCTAGAGCCATTCAAGCATATACAGGGTTGAATTCTTCCAGCTGCTCTGAAGAGTTTACAATCTAAGCAGACAAGTGACATACATTATATTCCCTAATAAAAAACCCTTTGTTTAGGCGAAATTTATGCTTGAGAATATACAACAGTCACCTCAAGGTGACAGTCCTCACACGATTATAGTAGTTGCAGTAGCAAAAAAAGTACTCATTAAGGAGTGAGGAAATCAAAAGCATTTGACAGTACAGAAATATGGTTAAGTTTCCTGCCTTAAATCTCTTAAGTTACACAGATACGTTGGAATGTCCCTTCACACTGCTGTCCCTGTGGTTTCCTTCTCTTTGGCCCACTACTCTGCTGTCCTCCATGCTGCCTCTCACCTCCTGCTCCTCACTATGCTGTTTTTCTCTTTCTTCCCTGCTCCAGCATTCTCATACTCCTTGCTCAAACCATCACATCCCTCCACACCAATCCCTGCACTTCGTTCAGAGAGCTTAAGGGAGGGGGGGTTGCAGTAACTGGAGCTAAAAGAGGGCTTTGGAGACAGAAAAGTATGAAGACATTTCCTTCTGTAGACAAGATTAATCCAATACACTTAATTTAAAAATTCCCCAATTTTAATTCTCAGAAAGTATTAGAAGATTGTAGCTGTGGTGACCATGACTTTGAAAATGAGCTTTAATTTACAACACATTGTTTGACGAATGTCTGTTGTGATGGAAATATTAACCTATCCCCACTGACAAGCCTCCCTTACCTTTCAGTTTGAAGTCTATTTCCAGCAGGAAACAGGATCAAAATTTCCTCCCCAACCCCTTTTTTAAATGAAATTTTGGGATGTCAGTGATCATGTAACTCAATATTTTAAGCTTATCATACCTGATGTGCCATTCTGATATTAATAACTAAACTCTTGATATTGTTTGAAATTACAGTGCAATCAACCAATCCTGTGAACTAGTTCTCAACTAGATATTCTGGTAACCTACCGGTAAGTTATATCTCTCTCCTTTTTTGTAACTATTGTGACAAAGTCAGGTCTGACAGATATTAGAGAGTGGTGGAGGGCAGATATAGCAGCTCTAGAATGGTGAAGGCCCTGTTCCCTATGAGCTGAAAAAGGGTTACCTCAGGTTAACTAGAGACACCTGAGGCCAGTGACCTTTATAAACTCCTCTTCTGGTGAGAGAGGGGATGGGAGAAATGGGAGATAAGCTGCTGCAGGGCTAGTGGCAGCAGGGGAAAAGTTTTCTCCCGAGTGGAAGACTGCTTTCCTTCCTATTGGTTAGGCACCTAAATACTTTTGAATGATGGGGGTAAACTGGGGATATTAGTCTGTACATGTCCTTGTTCTGTACAGAATGAAAACATTGGACCAAATTTATTCCTGGTACAATTCTATTGATTTTAGTGGAGTCATACCAATATCGGGCTAAATTTATACTGGGAATAACTTTATTGATTTCACTGGTGTTATACCACGGGCCCCTGTTTCTAGAATCAGAAAGCACTCATCAATTTTCCTTTCAGTCCACATTCCAAATAATGTTTTTGGAAAGTGTTTCCTTTCCTTTTCTTTTGAAATCAAACAAGAACATGATGTACTGATTCTTTGTAACAAAATGTCTCTGAGCATTTGCTGGGCATCCCACTTAGTCTCCATAGGTCTTAACACTATGTCATTTAAGTGGTGCTACATGAGCATTACAGTGATTGCCACGGGACAGACAGGGGCCGTTTTCTGTTTCAAAGTCATAATCTGAACTCTGACATCCTTGACAGTGGCACACGTCAGATCAGAAGTTCTTGCTCCCAAGTTTGTGCCAGCGTGGAGTGATATAACCAACAGCTTTGATTATCACCCTTTTTAGATAGTCAAACCACACAAGCTGCAAAAAGGCAATGATAAGAGCATGGTGTAAGATCAGAAATTCAGACGTTAGCACTAAATCATAGGCTTGCAAATGCCAATAATTATAGGATTAATGGAGGCCACTGATAGAACCTCTAGATACGAAAAAAAGTCTTGTAATGCTTTTTAAAACAACATAAATAGAGCTTTGGAAAGAATAGCAAGCCCTATTTTGGTGACACAGATGGGAGTAGCAGCCCTTACCAAATGAGGGTCAGATGCTGCTTGTAACAGTGGCCCGAGTTACTTCAGATTCATACTGGTGCAACTGAGAGCAGAATCTGACCCTGAAAGACTTGCATTTCAGAGCAGCAACTCTGTTCCTTGCCAGAAACAGTCCTTAGAGATACAGTTCAGTATGCATTGCTCTCATGACACTTGGTGGGCCCAAGCATACTGTTCTTGTGGAATGGCATAGCTCTTATAAGTTTTTGATCCTAGGAGAGTGCTGCACCTGTGACTGAACCCCAAGAACAAAAAAAGCTGGTTTGGGAAATGATATGTTTTGCAAAAAAATTCACAATATCATTTTCAGAATTTGTTGTGAATTTTGAAGGAAGACAACAATATTTTATTTTAATTTTATTTGTGAAAAAATCAGAAATATTTAAAAACAATTCCATGACATTTTTTGTTAAAAAAAATGAAATTTTTCATTGAAAAAAAAGTTTTGAATTAAAATATTTTGACTAGCTCTACTGAGAAAGAAAAAAAGAAAGCATAAAGGAGATGGTAGCATCTGAGAATGTGGAAGACAAAAGTGCAAGAAACTCCCTGAACTATGTTACAAACAATCAATCATAGAATATCAGGGTTGGAAGGGACCTCAGGAGGTCAGTCCATCCCACTGCTCAAAGCAGGACCAATCTCCAACTAAATCAATGAATAACTCTAATTGCTTTCAGTGTGGAAAAAGAGGAGCAAGAAGAATCAATCTGATCTATGTTATGCTGAACCTATATTGTAAATTAATACCGTGAACTTGAGTCTTTTCTCACTCACACTTGTTTTTTACTGGCTACTCCACTGAATTCTGCTGAGTCACTCTTCATGTACATTTGTGTGAGAGGAGAATCGGGCCCAAATAATATAAAGAAAAGGATATACTGTATATTTCTGATGCTATTTTGGGTTTGAAATGTTTTTTTATTATTTTTCTTTTAAAAAATTTTTTTTAAATATCTATTTTGCCATTTAAATCAGGAAGTCAAATTATGTTTTGTTTTTTGTTAAAGTATTAGGACTTACAGATTGGCCACAAAATTGGCCTTTAATAAGGGTGGCCTTCAGCATTTTCAGATGAATTAGCCAGTAGCTGAAGGTCACCCTTATTAAAGGCCAATTTTGTGGCCAATCTGTAAATCCTAATACTTTAACAAAAAACAAAACATAATTTGACTTCCTGATTTCAACGGCAAAATAGATATTTTTAAAAAAAATAATTTTAAAAGAAAAATAATAAAAAACATTTCAAACCCAAAATAGCTTGTTTTTAACATATTAGTGCCTTAAACTAAAGAACTGTTTAAGGTTGTGTAAAACATGCATTCATTATCAATCAAAGAATAATCAAGCAATGTTCAAACTCTTTGCATTTCAACAGAAGTCAGCGATTAAATCGAATCACTAACCTTTGTGTAACTGAAAAATATCATATAGAAGAATGACCCTTTTGCATTTCTGCACAACAACATGCAATGGGAGTGGACAAAAAAAACAACAATAAATCATATCAGGGTATAGAGAAATATGTAGAAAGAAGAATTTGTGCAAGCTGTTACTCAGAGTACTTGTAGCTTTGGCCTCATAACTCACATGGCACTTGAGGCATGTTCCAGTAGCTGTGTCTACACTTCGAGCTGGCAGTATGACTTCTAGCTCGAGGAGGCATACCTGCACTGGCTCTGATTGAGTCAGTGCACTAGAGTGTAGCATGAGCAGCAGCATAGGCTAGCTGCTCTGAGGACAATCCCGGCTGAGACACTAGGTGCATATGTAACCCGTGTCTGCTTGATAGGGTTCTCTGTCCCTCTCTAGTGGCAGCTAGGTCAGCTAGAGTAGTGGTTCTCAAACTTTATTTTTCGTGGACTGCTTGAAAAGGGCTGAGGGTCTTGGCGGACCACTTAATGATCTTTCCAAATGTTTGTACCATTAGCTAACTATTGTAAAATGCTTTGGATAAAAGTGCTGTGTAAAAAAAGTAATAATAATTAACATTTTTGTTCTACAAATAAAAGCAAACAACTCATATTTTAATATCAGTAGTCTTACCTTTCTAATATGATGGATGTGTCCCCGCCGTGGCAGCCCCCGGGTTGGGGCTCGGAAGGAGGGGGGGGTGTCTCCCTCTCTCCCCTGTTGTGGCAGCCCCTGAGCTGGGACTAGGAGGGAGGGGGGTCTCTCTCTCCCCCACCATGGCAGCCCCCGAGCTGAGGCTGGGAATGAGGGCTGTCTTTCCCCAGCAGCCACAGTCCTGGAGCTGGGGAAAGTCACCTCTTTCTCTGGCCGCTGCAGCCCTGTACGTCTCAAATTCCACCCATCCCCTATACTCACCCCACTGCCCCCTCCCACGTACCCCTTATTCCCCCCAAGGCCACCACCTCACCTTACATGTGCATCTTCTCCAGGCACCAGGCACCTAATTAGTGGAGCCACACCGGTGCGGTTCCATTAATTAGGTGGGTGGCCCTCCATTCTCTCGTGTACGGCCACCCAGGCACACACCTTAGAGGGAACTATCCATGGATCACCAGAATGGAGCTTGCGGACCACTGCTGGTTCATGGGCATTGGTCCTGCTTTGAGCAGGAGGTTGGATTAGATGACCTCCTCAGGTCCCTTCCAATCCTGATATTCTATGATTCTGTGGACCACAGTTTGAGAACCTCTGAGCTAGAAATTGATGAGTCTCCTACAGCCTTGGCTAAGAGAGATTTGTCTTTTAGCTCATGCAGTAGAGGCTCATGCATTAAGCTCCAAAGGTCCCAGGTTTGATCGCGCCAACAATGACCAAGGTCTGTCTGTGTTACACATACTGAGGGTAGCTAGCCACACACATCTCTATTCCCTCTTTTTAGCACACTAGCTTGATCCGAGCTAGCACACGTTTGTCTCCTCGAGCTGGAATTTATACCTTCCAGCTCAAAGTATAGGCATACCTGCAAATACACATCCTGCTGTGGTTTATAGTCCTAAAATGGAAGAATTATTAACTCTGGCAACAGTTTACCAACCCATATGAAATGGTCTGATGTAGTGAAAGTGCATTTGCTTGCATTTCAGAGCCTTTCTTGTCCTTGTACAATTGCAAGGCAAAAATAAACTGTTTTCCCCTTAACCAAACAGATATAGCCCCATGATGTGAAATTACTGAAAAGATGTGATTTGGGGAAATTACAGCTCCTTGCTTAGTATGTATTGTGCATGCCCTACAGCCTTCCCTAACCAGTAACTCCCAATTTCATTTAAATTGTAATGATTTCCTTTAAGGATAATTACGTGCCCAAGAGCAATGCATGCATAATAATGCTGCTTTGGCCTGGTTGAATGTAGAGGAGAGTAATAACTGTTTATTAATATGATAATTAACTGTTAATGCTTAGCAACCTAATTATATCTGTTAAACAACTTACAGTTTTGAGACAAATTTTGGTAGAAGGAATTCTATTAAAAATAATAAAATGTTATGAATATTATAGGAAAGCCACAATTACACTTTAAAAGGCTGTATTCTGCCTTGACTTACACCAAATGGATTCTGGATTTTTGCGTATTGTGAATTAAAATTGGCTCTAAGGCCTCCCTTGTTCTAATTATGTGCAAGCGGTGTTAGAATCTGGTGCATATTCAGGAAAGCCCAAGTACTTGAGGTGGCTGTGCATAACTGAAAAAGTCAGAAGAAAATTAACTAGTCCCTCCAGCTGAGAACATTGTACATATAGGGCAATTTAAAAAAAAATCACCTGTTTCTGTACTCGCATACACTCACAGGGTATTTGACTCTAAGTGGGTGAATCTCCACTGAAGTCAAGAGAGGTACACAAGCTCAGAACAGTGGGGAATTTAGGACCATTTTATTATAACTTATGTTTCAGTGGCACACAGATTGTTCTATATGATGAACAGATGTAAAGAAAGACACAGCCCCTGGTCCAGAAAGCTTATAGTACAAAAAGACTAGTTGGAGTTTGAAAGATTTTAAAAGTTTAGGAAAAGGCCCACCAGTGGTCTTAAATTAGGAATACATTTGTCCCAATATATTTATGATGTCCTATCACAACACCTTAGTTATTGGAAACTTCTGAAAATTTCTCCTAATATTACTTGTACTTGCAACCTATATGGTGACGTCCAAGGGCCACTTTTCCCCCATCCATCTGCTATAATGTTACCAAATTTCTCATTCATAGACATTAGAGTGCTTTACAAAGGAGGGCAGTATCATGATCCCCATTTTACAGATGGGGAAACTGAGGCCCGGAGAGGGGACATGACTTGCTCAAGGTCACCCAACAGGCCAGTGGCTGAGCCAGAAGTAAAACCCTGAGTAACTGTCCAGTGTCCTATCCACTAAGTATGATGCCTCCAAATACTTGCCCCCGATTCCCGGCAAACAACACTTGGTTGAAGAGATAAGAAGATACTCTAATACCTTTTAAGTTTCTTTGATCATCTTCTATCCCTGAATTTTGATAAAAGCCACTAGTCCTGATACCAGTTATTTCTCCAGTACTTGCTATCACACCAAGTCTGAGCCTGGAGTTTGAATGCCTGGTTTGCTGTCATTTCACCAAGTGCACTTTGACTAATCTATCCCACAGTCATCACCACTGTATCTGAAACCCTGACAAAATTATATAAAGCCAATATGTTTGGGGTTTTCTTTTGTTGTTGTTCCTTAACATCTTCTAATAAATCTAGCACATGTGGCCACTGCTTTATGAAAATATATTTAGAAAAGTATCATCCTGAATGAAGTCATATCTGTGATCCTTCTGGTCTCTTGTAGAAGGAGGCCTATGGCTACAGGGTAAATGCTATAAAATCTCTGTTTCCTGTTCCTACAGTTCTTACATGCTATAAAATCTCTGTTTCCTGTTCCTACAGTTCTCACATGCTATAAAAGCTCTGTTCCCTGTTGCTATAATTCTCAACATAGATATTGACAGCTCCATTCTTCAGCATAAATAATTGATGTGGTAGGACCTAATGCTGGAAAGAAAGGTCCCTGTGATGCTTGGGTGAAGTCCATTTGAACATCAAGACCAAGATCTTGAGTTTAATCTGGTATTGGAATTGAAAGCAAGTGTCATTTGCAGAGCACTGGTCATATGGCCTGTGTTCAGTATGTGTCTCTCTTCCAGCTAAGTGAACTAGCTGGACAAGCACTTTACTGTATGATGTGTTCTTGTAGACATGTCAGTGCCAAGATATTAGAGAGAGGGTGAGGTAATATCTTTTATTGGACCAACTTCTCTTCGTGGTCTTATTGGACCAAGCTTGTCACTCACCAGTAGAAGTTGGTCCAATAAAAGATATTATGTTAACCACCTTGTCTCTCTAAGCACTTTACTGACATTCCAAGGGCCTGGCAATAGGTTTATATTAGAGGGGAAAATGGGATGATGAGGAAATTAGGGTCTAATTCAAAGCCCACTGTATATGTCTGTCTTTCCATTGACTTCAATGGACCTTAGATCAAGCCCTTACTGAGCAGATATCATAAATGCCAAAATGAAAACGTATCTTAATAATAGGGATTTGAATTATACAGTTATTGGTTAGAAAATGGATTGACAAGAAATTTATCCTCGGATGCCTTTTTAGATCTAGTGTAGGATAGTTTCATTTTCTTAAAGGTGGAAGAAGAAAGAATGCATGCTGAAATCTTTGATCTCATATGTAAGAAAATCAAATATAAAATGGGAGCGCACAATATCATTTCTCTGTATTTACAAACTTGGGGAAACTCATCCATCTTTCAGCAAAAAAATGGGTTATTGGCAAACTAAAATGGCTGAAAATGTTTCGATATCTTTGACCAAGCTATTTCAGGGTGATTCATTTATTGCATTAAGAGCTATTAATACAAAATTTAAGATCCCTGACTTTCCACTTTTTTCTTTATTTCAGAATTAGAAATTTTGCCGCAGTGAGGACAATTAAATCCCATATTATTACAGAGCTGATGAAGTAAAAAGACTTTTTATTTTTCCATAACTCTTTCATGGATCTTGCAGGCAGATTATATAGAGCATTAGGAACTGGACTAACACCAGAGGTGAAAGGCTTGCTAGCCCAATCTCAATCTCTTTAGCTAAAATATTTTTAAAACCCATGAAAACATGCAATAATTATGTTTTTCTACAACTTGGATTCACATGATTATTAATAGAGGCCCAATACATCCCACTGCTTTTAAAGGGAATCAGTTCTACAGTGCTTTGTTACCCGCAGTTACAATCACTTGCCCATAGCTCTTATTATCCAGAAAGAATAAAATTTAGTGACTCCCCATACAACAAAGCTTTCTTCCAACGACCTTGCTCCCTAGACATACAAAACAAATAAGCAAAGAAAATGCAAAATAGAAGCTTTCAATCTTCTCCCATCTTTTAGGAATTCCATACTCAAGGGCCTAGTACAATCCCTATGCAAAAAAGGGGGAAATTTGGAGTATAAAGTCCTCAGAACAGTAACCTTGCCATTTTTTTAACTTGTCTGTAAAGCACCGATGGGTTTCTATAAATAACCAGTGCTTACATGTGTCTGGTCAAAAGAGTTTGCTGACCCACAAATAACATTTCTACAGCTGGATTCCTAAGAGGCACACATTTCAACGTTGCCAGGGAGGTGGGGACCCTCTCATTGGTTGCATTCCCCACCTCCCAGGATGTAAGTAGCCAATCAGATCTGCAGCAGAAAGTAGGCATAGTTCTTCTCAGGAGCAGAAAAAGCCCAGGCCATCACTGCAATTCAGGGTGACTCTGCTCCTTCTTCTCAGTTTGTGAGCAAGGGGACGGTTCTTCTGCTCTTCTCCCAACCCTTTTTCCTCTCTGCAACATCCAGCCTTGGATGAGGGAAAAGAGTCCCCATGGCAGCCCACTCCAGGCTTGAGAAAGGGGGTTGAAGAGCCCCAGGAGCTGCAGGGAAAGCAGTGTTGAGGCTGGAGGGTAGGGAGAGAAGGGCAGAAGATTGAGGGCAAAATTGGTTGAGAGCTGGAGGGATAGAGCAGAGGTGGGGCAGAACTGATGTGGGAGTAAGGGGACCAGCAAATGGGATATCACTTTCCTTTCTGTAGAACATATTAGACCTCCACGTTTTTCAGACCACTGTAAGCACTGAAAATAATAATATTAAAAGAAAGGGAAAATTATTCACTGGTAACTCCTTTCGTTGTTATCTTCTTCTCATCACCTTATATCATTGCAAATCTTTCTTCCATTTCTCTGTTCTTTGACTTCCTACTCTAGAAATTTCTCAGGAAGGAAGTGAGAGGACTGGGTCATCATATATATGTGTGTATGGGGTGTGTATATATCTAATCAAATCCATCTATATATATATACACACACACACACATTTTATATATATATACACACCCACACATACCCACACACACAGAGATACAGATTTTTGCTTCCTTCCATCCTAATGGGCAGATCTATAGGGCTGTATGTCATTACATGCTCTCTCTATAATGTCAACACATACAAATCCTGGAGCATGTTCTCTCCTGGAGCCCATTTATTGTTCTTTGTTGAGTAAAGTGATTGTCCTCAGCAGTGCACAGAATAGGGAAGACAATGCATGCCACAAGGCACTTACCAATACCATCTGAGTTAGACACAGTACAGTCCACATGAATTAATACACAAATAAATTCAATGATACATAAGTCCCAAAGTATAAGTGAGTGTTCATGCTTTTTTTCCCCATTGTGTTTCCCTGTGTTGGTGCAGGGTGGGGAGTTTCCTTATCATCAGAAGTGTAAATTCAGCCATGATCAAATTTGCTGATGATGGAAGAATTGGAGTAATAAAACAACAGAAGTAGAGAGAAGCAAACTGCAATGTGACGTGGAAAGATTTGAATAGTGCGGTAAAGGCAATGAGAAAAGTAAAGTGATACAAATAAAGACAGAAATAAAGAGAAGTAAAAATTAGGGAAGAGACATCTGGAAAGCAGCAAGTCCCAGGAAGACCTGCAGGGAATAGTAGCTGCAAACTAATTAAGAGCTCCCAATGCAAGTCCGTTGTGAAATGCAGTTTATGTCTCACATCTTTATATAAGGAGCTTCCATATTCATTGTTTATGAGTGCCTATTCAGAACTGGAATAGGCTGGAGTTGCAGAAAACCATAAAATAATTGCAGTGTTGTGTAGCCATTTCATTGCAACATGTCAGCATCATGTATTGATGCAGCAGCACAGTGCCAGGGTCACAAAACAGTATCAGGACATTACACCAAGATTCTGTGGCTTTTTGCCATTGTTAGATATCCTGTTCTATGTGTGGGTGCCTCTTCTTCTCCTCCAGTTCCATCACTCAAGTAATGGGGATGGCTCTGGATCATTTCTGTCTGTTTCTTAAGTCCCACCATATGCGGTCTTGCATGTATCAAGTGTGGGGAGTGCTCCTATGATCAGTATTGCTCACTCTGTTCATTCCAGTCAAACACTGAAGATTCTTGAACAACTACATACACTGCCCCCAAGAGATGCACATTGAAAAGCTTTGTCTTTAACTTCTTGAGCCTCAGACTAAGTATTGTTGTCTTGAAGGTAATATACAGAAAGGAAATTAATTAATCACACTCTCAGAAAATATTAGGATAAGAAGCAATGGCCAGAAACTAAGGAAGGGAAAAGTTAGGCTAGTTATTAAAGAAGGTTCCCAAATGCATAATAAGAGTTAAACACAACCCTCATGCACACAGGGACAACTATATTGTCTTCTCTGGAGTTGTCCCAACTTACAGCAGGCTGAACTGGTTCTCAGAGTAATTGGTCAGCAAAAGAAACTCCCAGGAGAATGGACTGAAGCACTATCAGCACAGACATTCAGGAAAAGTTTACATAAGACTAATGACGCAGAGTTGTGCTAGATCAGTTTCACCTTCCTAATAAGAATAAGATTAAGACTATAATATCAAGTGTGGAAAGAAAATGTGTGTGCCAGAGTATCAGTTTACTAAGTATTTAGCAGTGTTGCACATCTCAGTGGTTTCTGGGATAGATAAATAATTTGCTAAATAGGCCACATGACTGATACACTCCACCATTCTGGAGTAAGAGCTGAACCCTGGTGTTACCGCACATACAGCTGAAGTCTGCCTTTGGCTACATGTGGGAGACTTCTGCTGACATCACTAAGAGCCACAGGCACATAGGCAAGGGCAGAACTTGGCCCATAGTAAAAGCATCTCTGGAAACCAGTCAGGGTTGGGTGGGGGGAAACGGGAGGTTTGGAGGAAACTGACTGGAATGTAAGGGGAATAATGATTTCCTGCTCAATTAATTTACAAGATTTATCCTATTACATATCAATTAAATGTATATTTAAAACATGTAATTGAAAATGTTACTAAAATATGGAAATTGCACTTAAAGTAGGGGAATTTATTTTGTCCTACCTTGAATATCCACGGCTGTAACTTACTAAATGGGGCATGAAATGATTTAAATGTGTGACTTCAGTTTTGCCACTTTTTGTAAAACTAGCATAAAACATAAGCATCATGCTTTCATAACAACCACAAGTCAAAGAAATGTACTGAAAAATGTTTTTTACCATACAAACAAGAGGACAAGATCCATATCCACTGACATATGAAATACATAACAAAGGACAACGTGTAGAGGAGAAGCAAGGAAGATTCTTTAAACTCCATAGCTACATATTAGACTATTATTTAATCATTATTTTTTATATGTCATAATTATGCATGGTGTTTTGCAGAGCAAATAAAGATGTGAAATTTAATCCTGGCCCTATTGAAATAAATGGCATAACTCCAACTGATTTCAATGGGACCAGGATTTTTAGTCAGGGTCCCTACTTTAGGAGATTACAGTTTGCGGCCCTGATCATGCAAACACTTATGCACAAAACACTCAGTGATATTACTCACATTCGTAAAGTATTCACATGTGTAAGTGTACTCAGGATTGGCGGGCTATCTTAGATAGGACATGACATGACATGACATGATGTAGGAAGAAATGATGACAGGAAAGCAGAGGGAGGTTTGTACAGGTGTTAAAATGTTGCCTGATCATATCAGGAGCATATTATAATTCCCTTTTCTGGTTAAGTTTTTGTTATTTTGTTTTTATTCTGCTTTCATTAGGTTAAATTGGGAATGGGATTGTTGGAGAGATTGAGCGTTTTGAAGAAGGATTACAAGGAGCAGGTTGTGTGGGATTCAGGATGATGAAGTATATGCCAGATTCAGTGGGAAGCATAAGAGAAAGCACAGATGTATTTGTCTGAAAATCATATAATGGTGGGGTTGCCAGAGAGCAGGAAGGGCTAAGAGGGAACTGAAATTAGCAGAACACTGAGCCTGAGCTGGAGAGTTGAGGGAGACAGGGGACAGGTGTAAGAGGTGTAGAGGTATGTAGAGATGTGAAGATGAGAACACCATCTTGAATGTGACTCTAAGAAGTGACTCTAAGAAGAAATAGACCAAGTCAGAGCAATAGGAGAGAGCAGCATTTCATAGACAGAAGCTGGGAGCCAGATAGACCAGAATGGAGGAGGGGGAGATCTCTGAGACACTGACAAAGGGTGGAGAGAACAGAACAAAATTGGAAGAAGTTGTAAAGGAATTTATCAACAACCTGGATGAGTGGATTAAAGGAGAGAGAAGTCAGTGTTACACTGAAATTCTGGGAGTCCCATAAACATGTTGGAATTATCTACAATGATGGAGAAAGAGGGAATAAGGAGATTTTGGAGGGGACAATGAAAGATTCTGATTTTGCAATGCTGAGTTTATAAGAAAGGCTATAAATCCTTATGCTTAAGGACATAAATCACCCCTAACTAACAGAGGATAGGAAGAACTGTCCCCTATAGGCATACTATTTCATAATTGCCATTTCATTTTAGTGTCCCAAGTATCTGGCTCTAACCACCGACAAGGCAACACTAGATTGGATGGACTACTGGTCAGGTTTGGTATGGCGATTCTTATGCTCCAGTAAGGAAGCCATTGAAGAAGTGGTCTAAGAGGTAGGAAGAAAACCAATCCAAAACCAGAGTCACAAACCCGAGTGAGGACAGGGTTTAAAGGATGAATATGAGAAATCTGAAGGGACAGAATAGAAAATATTAAAGGCCTCTAGAAAATGTCAGTGTTACAGGGGAGAGGGATAGCTCAGTGTTTTGAGCATTGGCCTGCTAAGCCTAGGGTTGTGAATTCAATCCTTGAGGGGGCCACTTAGGGATCTGGGGCAAAAATTGGTCCTGCTAGTGAAGGCAGGGGGCTGGACTCTATGACCTTTCAAGGTCCCTTCCAGTTCTAGGAGATTGGTATATCTCCAATTATTACCTTTATTACTTTATTCTGAATTTGATTTTGAATGCAGAGGCCTCAGCACAAATGCAAGTATCCCCAAAAAGGAATATTAAGCATATATACACTCACAAATATATGTACATATCTAAATGGATCTTTAAAATATTGAATATAACAACAAGGTTTAATGAAATCACATTTTATCATTGTAGTCATAATGACTCTTAGGACTTTAGTTCCTTTTCTATCTATGAGCTCGGTTCAGCAGAACGATTCATGGTCTCTCATGGTACATGAGCATATGAAGGTCATGGATTTGGACTCCACACCTGGCTGAACTACTCAGCAGAAATGCAGCTGGGCCATGGAAACCAACTTTGCTAAATTCAGCATGTGTCCCGTACAAAGCTGCTAGGGACTATGATTTCATTTAGACCAGTTTCTTTAATTCTATTCCCCCTGTACAGCACTAATTCAGGTTGGCCAAGAAACAGCATTCCATAGTGGTAAAAATTTAACAAGAAAATGGATTATCACCCTCTAAAAATCACAGATTGCTAGCTGGGTGCCCAGAACTGTTTTCAGGTTTGCTTTAAATCACATCCTCTGTAATCACAAAGGGGTCCTTCACTTTCTCAGCAAGGACTCCATGACCTCAATCGACATTTTATTAATGTGTAGCATTAATCTTCCAGTTACTGCATTCAGGATTTTAGAGATGAAAGTAGCTGCCAATCAGCTTTGAATAGTTCTTTCTGCTTATATGGATATCAGCCAATCTGATACCATGATCTGATGTCATTGATTCCAAATTTGGATGTTTGTGCACATGTAGAAGATTATTATTGTTAATATTATTTCCTAGTTGCTTATCATCAACATTATGTTAGCACTATGCAATACACAAAAATCAAGAAAATCTTTCCCTTAAAGCCCTTAAGAGATCAAGACAGAAATAAATTCGTTTTCTTTTCTTTTCTTTTCTTTGTTTAATTTACCCCCTTAAATATAATAAACTAATTTCTTAGGGCCAATACCGAAGAAGTGTTTTTTAGAAGAACTTTGAATAAGTAGAGAACGCTGTCCTAATGGAAACTGGTATTGGGAGAACATTTTGCAAATGGCAGCACCATGGATAAAGGAAAAGACAGGAGTGGAAGAGGACGTGAATGGGGAGTGAAAATTAGAGTAGAAACTTGGGACAAATTGGTCTGGAACTAAGAAGTTTGCTGAGCCTGCAAATCTCATATGCATTTCTGCTGAACTAGCCTTCTAAGTAATAAAGTACTGCAAGAGCGTGACCAAGAACAGCAACATAATTAATTTGAAATTAAGATATACCAGCAACCACACCGATAAATTGATAAAGGGCCTTTTTTTTTACTGGCATAAATTGGTCTAGCCCCATTTAAATCAGTGGAACTGCCTCGCATTACACCAGAATTTGGCCCATAGGATGTAGCTATCAGACAGCGCCATATTGAATGTTAAGTAAGAAGGTATTAAATATGATCATTATTTTCTTTCACTGTCAGTGCATGGCGTCTATAGCATAAGCAGTAGTTTGGAGAGCTATGTCACATTTTCAATTACATGGAACTTACGGATAAACCCAGTTTGCAGGTTATTGTTGATCTGGGCCTTTAGTTCTATTTCACAGGTGGAAAGATCTACAAAGATTTACAAAAAAATCCCAAACCCCATTTAGCTTCTGATGGAATCTAAATGATAAGCGGTGGAGGTAATATCTGCTGTCATTTAAACCCGCTAGACCCGCTGAGCAGGGCTGCTCAATATATATGACCACAGAATTTGAAGCATTGTTTCTGAACTGCCTTATTATATTTTTTTAAAGCCTAGTAATTATCCCAGGAGATATTTTACAGGAATAAATGTTGCTTATGCATAAATGCACATTATTTGACTCCTTCTACACTGATTCATTTTCTCCAAACCAAATGTATACAATACAGTTACATCTGGGCCAATTTTCCCAGCTTGAACATTTAAATATAGTCTTGCTTCTTATCCAAATTTCCATATTATGTTTTCTTCAGCCATTTAGAAGTTATGTTACAACTATCAGCAGCAATAATTCTTGATTTCATAAAATGCAGAGTTTGACAGGCAGTCCAAAAAGTCTCCATAAATTAATTGAAATGCTTGCCTCTGCAGAGGTATTGAAATCCTTTCTTGTGATCACACTTCCTTTGTTGTTGTTATTGTTCTTCTCTGCCTTTTTAAGTTGAGGAAGTCTTGAGAAAACTGGATCTCTTTCAGAACACAGAGGAATGCACTTCCTTTCAACACAAGAGCATGTACTGAAAATACTTTTTCCATTCTAAAATGTTTCTGTGTTTTTAATAAATGTTACTGTCATCTCCTGTGAACCAACAGGAAATAGCAATGAGTCTTATTCAAAGGAAAGATTTTGTTACAGAAAATGTTGATCTTCTTTTGGAATCATGATACTCACTAGCTCAGGACCATGCAAGATGGGGTACTGAAAGGCATTCACCATTTTACCCCTTTAAACTGCTTCTTCACTCTGCTGAAATACAGATAAAACCAGGGGCGGCTCTAGGTATTTCGCCGCCCCAAGCACGGCAGGCAGGCTGCCTTCGGCGGCTTGCCTGCGGGAGGTCCCCGGTCCCACGGATTCGGCGGCACACCTGCGGGAGGTCCGCCGAAGCCACGGGACCAGCGGACCCTCCGCAGGCAAGCCACCGAAGGCAACCTGCCTGCCGCCCTCGCGGCGACCGGCAGAGCACCCCCTGTGGCTTGCCGCCCCAGGCACGCGCTTGGCGTGCTGGTGCCTGGAGCCACCCCTGGATAAAACAGGAAGAGTGTAAGAACCACATCTTTCTTCCGTCAATACTGCTTCATGGTCAGCTATCTGGAATTATTACTGAGTGATTCTTGGATTATCACTGCAGTGAACAGGAAGTCAAGTCGTGAAATCAGGTTGTTGGTCCTCTAATGATAGTACAACAAACTGACACCAAAGGGACCTGTCTGTTAGTTTTCAGAATAATATTAATGTACAATACTAAAGTATCTACCAATAACGATCTAGATTGTGAGTTAACGATCTGATCTGAGCAACAGGTAGTGTGTTGTTGCACTGATACTGGAGGAGACTGGAACAGAGATTGTGACTCATTAAGTCACTGAGCCACAAAAGGAGTTAGTGTCACAGTGTCAGTGTCACAATCCCTAGCTTTTACGTGCCTAAAAAGTCACAGCTATTCACAAAAGTTGCATGTGGAGCGATAGGTGCCTAAGAATGGGATTCACAAAAGCTAGCACATTAGGCAGGGAGCTGCCTGAACTAATGAATGGGAGATGCTGAACAGAAGTGGGAGTGCTAAGCCCAACCCTCTCATGGAGCTAGGCACCTAATTCCAGCTTGTAGAGAGGCTCCTATCTCCGCTTGCGATTCTCAGCTGTGAACCTTCTCCTGGAGTTAGGCACCTATGCTGTTTTAGCCAGAAGCTGAGGAGAAGGAGCACCTCCCTTGTAACTTTTAGCACAGCAGTTAAGGTACTCACCAAGGATCTGGGAGCCCACCCAGCCCAAGGCCCTCCTCTGCCTGAGGGGCAGAAGTGATTAAAATAGGGGTCTGCAATCTCTCTGGTGACTGCCCTAAACTGTAGGATACTCTGATGAGGGGGAGGGATAGCTCAGTGGTTTGAGCATTGGCCTGCTAAACCCAGAGTTGTAAGTTCAATCCTTGAGGGGGCCACTTAAGGATCTGGGGCAAAATCAGTACTTGGTCCTGCTAGTGAAGGCAGGGAGCTGGACTCAATGACCTTTCAAGGTCCCTCCAGTTCTAGGAGATTGGTATATCTCCAATTATTATTATTTTATTATAGGTGAAGTAGTCCTCTGTCAATCTCTCATGCTGAAGCTGTTGCACTGTGGCTCAATAATTAAAGAGTCATTACAGCAGAAGGACTGGACCCTGGGTCTCCCACATTCTAGGTCGGGGTTGGCAACCTCTGGCACACGGCGTCAGCAGGTTCGGCCGATTGCAGCTCCCACTGGCCATGGTTCGCCATCCCAGGCCAATGGGGGCGGCGGATAGCAGCGTGGGCAAGGGATGTGCTGGCCACAGCTTCCCAGGTAAGGTAAACAATCTGATCCGGCCCACCAGGGTACTTACCCTGGCAAGCCATGTGTCAGAGGTTGCCGACCCCTGTCCTAGGTCAATGCTCTAATCACCAGTTTCTCATACTCTATCTCTCGCTGGTCCAAATGACTCCAAGTATTATTTTTACCAAGGCTTCTATGGTTCCCAACATACCTATGCATACACTGCCTGACACATTATGTCAAGGTTCTGTCCATTTCTTCCTATTTCTCACCCACCTGCATAAGGATGGAACATAGCAGATTTGCAGAACACGCTTTCCTTCCTATGCTGTGAGTGTTGGTATAGATAGTTAGTGTAATGTATTTGTATGTATTTTAACCCTTTAATAAAATCAATGGAGTCATATCAGGACTGTATTTGACTTGGTAATAATAGATACATTTTATTTGTATGACTCCACTCATTTCAGAGATCCAAATCCTATTACAAACATAGGAATCAGTTCAGTCACTAATGAAATGCAGTCCCCCTAAGGTAAATTCAACAGCTTTTTAAGAGCACACTACTCTATATAACAGTTTAGCACTGGACATGAAAAAAATCCAGAATGGGGCAAATACTGAAATTAATAGGCAGCAGGTTTAAAACAAACAAAAGGAAGTATTTTTTCACATAACACCCAGTCAAACTGTGGAACTCTTTGCCAGAGGATGTTGTGAACGCCAAGATTATAACAGGGTTCAAAGAAGAACTAGATAAATTCATGGAGGATAGATCCATCAATGGCTATTAGTCAGGATGGGCAAGGATGGTGTCTCAAGCCTCTGTTTGCCAGAAGCCAGGAATGGGTGACAGGGGATGGATCACTTGAAGATTACCTGTTCTGTTCATTCCCTCTGAAGCTCCTGGCATTGGCTACTGAAGGAAGACAGGCTAATTGGCTAGATGTACCTTTGGACTGACCCAGTATGGCTGTTCATTCTTATGTTATATACTTCACATCAGATTCTGACTTAATTTATACTGCACTCCACTGAGTAACAAGAAGATTTTGTTCAAAGTTTTAGGAAGCACCTAAATTTTCAAATAGCAAACATTTTCAAAAATGGGTGCTTAAATTTAGGTTGCCAAATCAATATTTATGCAACTAAATTAACTGCTTAATGTTGTGGCAATAAACAAGGGTTTTATTAAGATCTTAAAGCCTTTTGACGTGAGATCTCCCACACCTCCATTAACACTATAGCTCTAAAATCCATATTTAGACACCATAATAAGTGATCTAATTTTCAAAAGTGCTTAGCATCATGCAGCTATCAGTCTGGATGAGCTAACAGGTGCTCAGCACTTCGGAAAATCACACCACTTCTCTAGGTACCTAAATATAGAATTAGGAGCTATACCATTAATGGGGTTGGGGGAGGTCCCATGCCCACATGGGTTTAAGAAGTTAATAAAACCCTTGATTACTGCGACAAGATTAAGCGTTCAATTGTGGTTCAAGATGTTATATGCCCAGAGCCCTTAAGTTGCTAATTAGAGTTAGAACTGCACTATTAAAATATCCCCTCAACTATTTATTAAGTACAAAGACAAATAATTAAGGCAAAATGTTAGAGCATTTGAAATTTGACAGTTGACCGGAAGGCACCACTTTACTACATTTGCCAGCTCTTTCATGAATAGAGAGAAAAAGAAAAAAACATAAATTGAGGACATAGAGGGGATTCCCTTAAAAGGTTCTTTATAGTTTTAGAGATGTTCCTTATACTTAAAATGGGGAATAAAGCTAGAACTGGTAATAGGTAAAAAACTGGCAAGAACTTTGTATGAGCACCCAGTGGATAGAGAATTCATGTCTTCTTGCTGCCATCTTTCAAAGGAAAACTCTTGAAGAAATTCAGTTTTGCCATTGTAAAGGGTGGCAAATTGTTCTAGCTCTGGAGTTAACCACAGGAAAGTATCCAGTATGAGGGAGGGTTATATGCATTTTCCCCTGAAATATCTACCACAGCCTCTGGAATGTTGAACATGGAAAAGTACTTTCTCCTGTAGTACAACTTCAATATTTTATGGTCAGGTTGGTCATCTGTTCAGACCTAGATCCCTTGTTCAGTCAGTAATGTCTACTGACAGCAACTGAATCTGGGTACTCTGGATTATTAGTACCCATTCGAAAGAAACTAATTTGTTTGTGTTGAATGGGGCCTCTGACAAGTTCTCTGACTCATGTATTTTGTGGAAACTGAGGAAGGCCCCCTCTGCCTTTGAGGCACTTTTTTGCAGGATCTCTGGGATAGGTAAGTGTAAGAAGATGTTGGTTACAATACCATTAATTTCCTTCTCCTCCACATGAGACTGTTATTGGTAAACGTTTTGTGACCAAAATCCCTGTTTCTTTCCCATTAAATAAGAGTTAACACCCTGCTAAGACCTCCCATGTGCATAGGTTAAATTAAAAATGCACGACTGAAGAATGAAGTCCCAATCATGGTGGCTAATAAACAATACAAATATCTGTTTAATAGTTACAAAGATCAAACGCCTTTGAGAAGGCAGAACCAGACATACAAGCCAAACTGTGTTATCTATGCCCTTGTTGGGACAGCGTGCAAGTAACCTAATATGCAATGGGACTCTTCAGGCGGCAGCAGCCTTTAGTATTCTGTAAGAAACTCTGTGGGTTAGTGTACGGCATGTGTACTACAGCCTTAGTTGCAGTGGGCTTCTTGGTAGAACAATCTTTACAACTGCTGGGCCTACAACAGTTAGTGGCTCTTGTACAGAACAAGCAAGGGTAAGGGGAAGAGGTTCCCTACATACTCTCTCCCAGCCTATGCGCAAGAGCTTCTGACAGTCTGGCCTCACTTGTGATAAGACTATCTGTCTGTCTGTTGTTTTGTCACATTAAACCGGGTTTGTTTCTCTTATCACTAGAGCACTCTAAAATCTCAAGAATAAAACTGTGAGAAGGAAAACCTGTTGATTGACTACTCCTTTTCCCTTAGTGCTTCCCAATTGGTTAAACTTTTTTTTAATCCCTCTGGTTGCTTCTGTAATAAAATTGAGATTTGGAAAGACTGGGAATAGACCAACTAGGGACTCCAGTAGCCCACTATAACCCTTGCCAAAAATCCTTTGTGTGACAGAGAGCAGATATCACTGCTTGATAAGTTTTTGCTATGAAATTCCCCTTGGATAACCAGCCTCAGAGGCCATTCTTACCCTGTTGAAATCAAGATATAGTCTAAGTAGATAAGCATTTTCACTTCCATGAACCATAGAAATTGGATGACAAGTGTCATAACTAGATTTGGCAGGAATTTTGCATTCCACCTTTTTAAAAAAAGAAAGAAAGAAAGAAAATAGCTTTTAAGAAAAATTAACAAAAAAGTTTTTGTTTTTTCAAAATTTTCCGATAAATATAAAAAATGAATGTAAATATGGAGGTTTTAGATTTGTTGTTTTCCTGTTTCCTCTCCCTACCCTCTTCTTTCTTTCTTTCTTACAGAATAGCAAAATGAAAAAGGCAAAAGTGAAAAACAAAACTTGGACATCATTCATTTTAGTGCACATTATGGCAAAAATCAGAAAAAGGGTGAGGGGAAAGGCACAAAATGAACATTTGAAATTTCAAAAATTCTATTAAAAATACTTTTATAAAAAAAACTGTTCCATTTTGAGCTCTGCAAAATAGAAAAACCTTTGAAATTTAATTTTGTGTGTGTGAGAGTAAAATTGTTTTTCTATTTTCAACCAGCAATACTGCTAATCTGGTAAATAAGTAAAACAGAAAACAAAGACTTTAACCTGATACATCATGCATTTCTACGAGAATATTATGCTTTTTAAATTTTTTGAACTGTTTTTTTATTTTATTTCAGTACTTAGCATGCATACTGCATGAATACCATTGAAAGTTTTGCTAAGGTCTATTTTTGTAAATTTTATATTATATATTTATTTACGGTTGTTTTAAGACTTCAAGTTTTTCATGCTGTCTGTGTGGAAGGACTGGGCATTCATGAAAGAGTTTTTGGTCTAATGCTTGCAAGTGGATGGTAACCCCACCGAAACATAAATATGAAGCTTATCCATCTCAAAGGCCTTTGACTCTCAACATTCCGGATCTTCTCTACAGTAAGAAAGGCATCTCTGCCTAAGGCCTGGTCTACACTGGGGGGGGATTGATCTAAGTTACGCAACTTCAGCTACGTGAATAACAAAGATGAAGTCGATGTACTTAGATCAACTCACTGCTGTGTCTTCACTGTGGTGAGTCGACTGCTGCCGCTCCCCCGTCAACTCTGCCTGTGCCTCTTTCAGCAGTGAAGTTCCGGGGTCGAGGGGAGAGAGTATGAGGGTCGATTTATCGTGTCTAGACTAGATGCGATAAATCAACCCCCGCTGGATCGATCGCTGCCCGCCGATCCAGCAGGTAGTATAGACATACCCTAAGTTTCTTAGTAAAGAGAGAGCTTTGAAAATGGAAAACATATGCATCACTTCTGTCACAAATTTTAGAAGAAAAAGTCAGTGATGAAGAAAAGAAATTATTGAATTGCCTGTATACCAATTCTAGAAACCCGGGTAACAAATAAAAGGCATTTGAATTGTTCAGTTATGAGTATAAATTTGATCTAGTTCGTATTACTGAAACATGGTAGGATGATTAACATGACTGGCGTATGAAAATAAATGTTTATAACATATATAGAAATAATCTAGTGGGGCAAATGGGGAAGGGGAATCGCACTCTGTATAAAAAATAACATTGCCAATTTCCAAGTCACTGATAACTTGAATGAAAGTGATTTTGAATGCTTATGGATCAATGTCCTAATAGATAAAGCACAAGATGGGGTATTAGTTGGTAATGTATGTATGGTAATACACCATAATGAACAGGATGACTTCCTCTTTACACACCTATCTATAATGTGTAGGGTGGGGGGACTATCATGGGGGACTTCAAACTGAGGTTTCATGCTGCCAGTACTAAAACATCCTTGCAATTTCTAATATTATTGATGACAATATCCTAACTCAAGAAGTGTTACAAACAACACCAGGGAATTATTTATTAGACCTTGTCCTAACAGATAAAGAAGAACTGATCACAGAACTAAAAATTAATGGTAGTTTAGGTACAAGTGACCATTATTTGATCACATTTATAATGTGCAAAGAGAATAAAATCCAGACCAGCAACACACACACACACACACACACACACACACACACACACGGTGCTTTAATGGGGCCAATTTCACAAAGCTGAAAATAATTGAGTGAAATCATCTGGGAGGAAGAATTTAATCAAAAAATGTAAATGATAATTGTGAATCATTTAAGAAGATCTTATTAGATGCTGAAAAAGCCACAATTTGACAACTGGGAAAGAAGGCCAAGCTGGTTAAAAAAAATGACTTAATTTAGTGCAAAAGTGAATGCAACTATTTTACACACACACACACACACACACACACACACACACACACACATCAAATGGAAGAAAGGTAAAATTGATAGTAATGAATATAAATCAGAAACTAGGAATTGTAGAAAATTGATAAGGGAAGCAAAGAAATGCAAGGAGAATTTTTTGGTCATCTCTGAATCCCTAAACCATGAAGAAGCCATGCCTTCAGATGAAGGAGACATGGATTGGGATGGAGGATTCAGCCTGAATCCTGCAAGAGGAGGTATCGACTCAATTGCACGGTGATCGAAGAACACACCACACCAGGAAATAAGGATACCAAATTTGTCATGGCCATGTTGGGGCTATGAGGATGACTCGGGCTTATTGCACCTATATTTTCTGAAGTACCTTGAACAAGAGGGGGAAAGGTAGAAAGGCATAAAATAGTGGAGCATCCCATATAATAAGGAAGGCATCTCCCAGACACCCATGACCTAGACCTGCTCGTGAGCAGAAATTGAGGGCATTTGGCATCCTCTAGTGTGGCAAAAAGATCTATATGGGGAAATCCCCAGCAGATGAATATGCACTGATATTCTCTTATATCTAATTCCCACTCATGGTCTTGTGAGAATTGTCTGGTCAATGAGTCTGCCATGGTGTTCTGGAGTCCAGGCAGGAATGCGGCTGAAATGTTGATGTCACACTGGATACATCAGTTCCACAATTTCAGTGATTCTGAGGATAGAAAATGGGACCTTGCTCCGCCTTGTCTCTTGATGTAGAACATGCAGGGGATATTGTCTGTCATTATTTTTATGGTCCAATGTCTGATCGGTGGTAGGAAATGTTGGCACATGTTGTGAACTGCTCGCAGTTCTAAAAGGTTGATGTGCATGGAGGATCACCTTCCCTGCACTGTGTGGGTCTGAAGGTATGCTCCCCAACCAATTATGGAGACATCAATTGTTAGAATCAGGGACAGTGCTGGTTGGAGAAAAGAGACCTCCATACAGACATTTTGGGGTTGTCTCCACCAGTGTAATGAGTCCTTGATCTTGATAGGCATGGATAGAAGTTTCTGAAAACTGTGTTTGTGAGGTACATACACTGTGCGTAGCCATGCCTGGAAACAGTGCATGTGTAACCTGACATGTTTTACCATGAAGGTAGCTGCTGCCATATGGCCGAGCAGCTGGAGACACTTCCTGGCAGAGAACTGCACACTGGTTCTCCTAGTTGATACAAGGTCAATTATTGTAGAAAGTCTGTGACTGGGAAGGAAGGCTCTGGCCTATATCACATCCAGGTGTGCCCCAATAAACTCCAGATGTTGTACAGTGTCGATTTTTGTATGTTTATTTGAAGACCGAGGTGCGAGAAATGATCCATCTTCTTTTGTATGGCATGAACTGTGTTGGGTTCGGATGGAGCCTTGAGGAGACAGTTGTCTAAGTATGGGAATATGATGCTGTGTTTGCATAGGTAGGCTGTCACTACTGCAAGGACTTTGAAGAATACTCAGGGCGCTGTAGAGAGTCCAAAAGGTAGCACCTTGTATTGGTAATGATCAGTCTGCAGGATGAATCTGAGAAATCATCTGTGAGCAGGGTGTATGGCGATGTGAAAATACATACCTTGGAGGTTGAGTGCTGAGAACCGGTCCCCCTGTTCCAGTGCTGGGATAATGCTTGATAGTGTGACCATCTTGAAGCATTGCAGCTTGGCAAACTTGTTGAGGTTTCCTAAATCTAGGCTCAGTCTCCACCCATCAGATTTCTTTTGGATCAGAAAATAGTGGGAATAAAAACTTTTCCCTCTGTGTTGGGATGGTACCGGTTCTGACTCCCAATCGCAGAAGGTAATTTACCTCTTCTCATAGAAGGTGTTCATGAGAAGGATCCCTGAAGAGGGATGGGGAGGGCATGGGGTGGGAGGGACAGTAATGGAATGGAGTATGGAATCTTTGTTGATTATTTCCAGGACCCATTTGTCTGAAGTGATTTGCCACCATGATGGATAAAAAGGGGCTAAAACGGTCACCAAACTGGTGAGTTGTTAAACATGGTTGCAGCAGCTGGAAGTGGGGGAAGCTTCTTGGAGTGTCGACCAAATCTTCAAAATTGTCTGCACTTCAGAGGGAGTCTTTTTGCTTTGTGACTGAACAAGTTTAGTCGCTTCCAATCCCTTACATAGGGGGTTGCCCTAGGGTCATGTTGAATCTGGATCAATTAGCCTGCTAGTTGTGTAACCCTTTCTGGTCCTGTGTCACAGAGGGTAATTAAGAGAGGGTTACTCACCATGTGCAGTAACTGATGTGAGAAGAGGAGTAGCATGGTGGTGTAATCTCTTTCTCCGTTTCTTCCTGCTGTTCCTCCATTGTTACTGAGTTGACATCAGGTGGTTGAGAGATGGATGAGGATGACAATCATGCATGTTTCTGGCTCTGCACTATGGATGGTTTGGGAAACTGCGCCCTGTACAAAGCCCATGGGTCCCTGTAGGGCCAATATGTAGGAATTGGTATGTGGGTCTGCACTCACAGGAGTCTGTACCAGGGCCCCGGTTTGGTTCCAGGTTCTGAATAATGTGGACAAGCAGAGGATTGTCTGTGTGGGTGTTCTGGATATGCAGGTGGAATAGAGTACTCTTCATCCTCTTCCTCACTGGGAAAGGATGGTGCAGGTCTCAGAGGTGAAGAGGAGCAATGTTGTGACTCCAGAGAAGAGGCATGAAGTATAGGGAGCTTGCTACAGTGGAGCAGAGACTCAGGCATAGCAGAAACAACCAGGTGGAGCAGACTGGAGCATCACTGGCACCAGTGGTTGTTTGGAAAGTGAAGGAACTATTAGTGCCAAGGGTAGCATGCATTCCCTTAAGTGGTCAGTGGATGTAGATGGCTTATGTAGTGCCAAGAGTTTGCCCAGTGCTGAGGGTGTTGTCAGTGTCAAGAATTTGATCAGTGCCAAGTGGTCGGTGCCAAAAGAGTTGTCAATACCAACACTGTTGTCGGTGCCGAAGCACCCAAGATTGTCTTGGATGAGGCACTTAGTACCATTTTTGGATGCTCTTGCACTGTGCTTCTCAGTCCTGAGAGACAGTGTGTCCGCCTGAGGTCCTTCCCATTGAGGGTCCTTGGACTTCTGTTTAGCTCCAGTACAGGAGGTACCCTGAGGGCTGTAGAAGCTAAGTCTCAGCCCTGAGGATGTTGAGGCTACTGCCTCACAGGGGATGGCTTTTACTGAGGTGGTTCCTTGGCAGGCAATGTAGTGATCCATTTTTTTCCTGTCTGAGCAGGAAAGAGAGGATTTCCTCGTGGATGGCTGCGGCGAGTGGGGGTGGCTGACTGAGCTGAGGTAGAGAGCTACCCCAGACAGGTATCAGAGCCGGGGTACAGTGGGGCATAGAGAATTCTCCATGAGGAGAATTTTCAATTGGAGTTCTTTTCTCTTTTTGGCCTGGGAGGTCAAGCTGATGCAATGGCTGCACTTAGGTGCGACATGGCCCTCACCGAGGCAGCAGATGCACCATGTGTGACCATTGCTCATGGGAAAAGCCTCCTGACGAGAAAGGAACCTCTTGACCTTAGGAGATCTCAGCATACTCCCAAGGGCGAGAGCTCCCAATCAGGGAGGGTTTAAAACAGGTAAGAATAAGGTAATGGGGAGGGAAAAGTAACTAAAAGATTAATTTTTTTAGGGGGAGAAAATGTACAGAAATGGCTAATCACTACTAATGTAAGGTAACTTAATGAGAGTACATTTATATATTCTTGTATTCTATATTCTCTATATATTCTTTTTAGGTAACCTCATCCTGTCCCATAGCTTCAGATAACTCCTTTTTCCAGAAGGTTCCCACCCCCCATGTCTGCACCCATAATCTTTATACTGAAAGCTCCTTCTGATCACCACCAATGCCCTACTTCAATGTTGTGTGGTGTGTACTGCAATTTGCATCAACTCTTTTCCCTCAGTGTCCTCCCTCCCTATCCAGTCTCTAAATGAGTCCTGTCCATGTTTTCTTTATAATATAACCACAGTCCATCCTTCCCTTTCTATCGTATTGGTCATCTTGGTTAACTCCCATTTTGATTTCTTTAAACTTCTCTTTTCTGTGCACACCTATCCTCCATTCCCAGTTCTTACAAAATTCCTCTGATAAAATTGTCTTCCTCCCTTGACGTTACAACCTTGAAACTCATAATTTGCTTCCTTTCTTTAACCACATTACATCTCTTAACTTTGTCCCTATATACATCTCACCTGTCATTAACTTTACTTTTGCTCCCTATTTTCTCTTTCCTTGCAGTTTCATCTCTTGTCTCATTCTTGGTCTTCTTTACTGCTGCTCTCTCTGCTTAGAATAGTTTCCAACTTCTTTTCTACCAAATTCTCCCTGAACCTACGTCATCACTAGTGCCAAATTTGAACATCTTATTTGAGGTTAAATAATAAAGGGTTTTTTTTTTAAGGACCACACTTACTATTTGCTTTCCTCTGACATTGTCCCCTCCCCTTCTGCTCTTCTCTGTTGGAAGGCCCAGCTGTCTGTTGCTCATCATTTTGTTCTGAAGGGTCTTCACTTTCCCTCCCAGTCCTTTGGCTGAGATGCCTGACACCCCACACCAAACCCTTAAGCGGTATCCTCTGAAATTATGGTTGAAGGCAAACATTAATGGGTATATAATATGGGCTAATGTGAAGAAGCTTGCACAGCAACAAATACTGACCCCAACTTGTGGATACCAAGGGTATGTCTATACTTAAAACACTACAGCACACAGCTGCAGCTGCACCACTGTAGTGCTTCAATAGATACCACCTACACTGATGGGAGTGGTTGTCCTGTCATCATAGGTAATCCACTGTTCTGAGAGGTGGTACCTAGGCCAATGGAAGAACTCTGTCTTCCATCAATCTAGCATTGTCTACACTGGTGGTTAGGTCAGCATAGGTATATCTCTCAGAGGTGTGGATTTTTAGTGAGAGATATAGCTATGCCAATGTTAATTCCCAGCGTAGATCAGCCCTAAGAGATCTTCATTATCCAGTCTGGTCAATCTATGACGAGAAAGGTGGATGGAGAGAAGGGATGGGTCTCTGTGACTGTGGGACATTTTACTAGTCTTCTGTCCATGCATAGTTGTTCTGAATCGTGTCCATTGACTTTTGGACTTCATCTTGAGGTGGTGGGCATTCTTTGCTCAGTGTCCCCCACTGGATCCCTTTAGACCATGTGACGTGCTTGTCCTTGTTTTTCATTCTTTGTCTGTCATGCACTCAGTTAAATTCTATGCTCTGTGGCCTCTCCCTCACCTGAACGAGTGGGATCTTTGGTGCAAAAATGGGCTCCATCCACCATCCCATGATTTAAATCAGATTAGGATCTAAAAAATTGTGAATTTCACTTGGATTTTTTAAAAATTCTGATAAGCAAGTTGCTGAACAAAGATTTTATGTATTTATTAAAAGCAGCAAAGAGTCTTGTGGCACCTTATAGACTAAAAGACGTTTGGGAGCATGAGCTTTCATGGGTGAATACCCACTTCGTCCATCCGACGAAGTGGGTATTCACCCATGAAAGCTCATGCTCCCAAACGTCTGTTAGTCTATAAGGTGCCACAAGACTCTTTGCTGGTTTTACAGATCCAGACTAACAGGGCTACCCCTCTGATACTTGACACTATGTATTTATTGTTATTATTAGATTAGTGTCTAGGGGCCTCAAATGAGGTTACAATCGTGTTGTGTTTATCACTGTACAGACATGTACTAAGACACAGTCCTTGCCCTGAGAGCTTACCCTTTAAATATACAAGACAGACTAAGGGTAGGAGAAAGAAAATATTACCATCCCCATGTTATGGATAAGCAACAGGAGATTAAGTGACTTGTCCAGAGTTACACAGGGTTACTCCTGTGTAAGAGTCAGGAACTGAATCCTAATCTTCTGCACTGCAGACCTGTACTGTAATCACCTAAATGATGGGAGCATCAAATGAAACTATTAAACTATCTGCTATTAAATTATTCTATTTTATGGTGAATTAAGTGTATGAATTTCAAATTTCTATGAAAAATGTAAATAATAGCACATGAATAAAATATTAGATACATGAACAAAGGGAGAAATCAAAATATTAGAAGTAAAATAAAATCAGATAAATTTAGCTGAACAGTACACATAGTCATTGAAAAGAAAAGATAAAGGAAGGTAAGTAAAGTGTAGCACACAGGTGATTTAAATTAATAGCGGAAATCATGTATATAAAAGAATTTTGAAAAGTACATGAGAAACAATGAAACATGAGCAATCTTAAAAATTCCCATCACTTTGAAAGATTATAATAGTTTCAAAAGCATTCCCCATATGAAAGAAAGAGATGAGAAAATCTTTCTATTCAGTAAAACTTTTGAAGTGTAGGTATCATAGAATATCAGGGTTGGAAGGGACCTCAGGAGGTCATCTAGTCCAATCCCCTGCTCAAAGCAGGACCAATTCCCAACTAAATCATCCCAGCCAGAGCTTTGTTAAGCCTGACTTTAAAAACCTCTAGGGAAGGAGATTCCACCACCTGCCTCGATAACCCATTCCAGTGCTTCACCAACCTCCTAGTGAAAGAGTTTTTCCTAATATCCAACCTAAACCTCCCGCACTGCAACTTGAGACCATTACTCCTTGTTCTGTCATCTGCTACCACTGAGAACAGTCTAGATCCATCCTCTTTGGAACCCCCTTTCAGGTAGTTGAAAGCAGCTAGCAAATCCCCCCTCATTTTTCTCTTCTGCAGACTAAACAATCCCAGTTCCCTCAGCCTCTCCTCATAAGTCATGTGCTCCAGCCCCCTAATCATTTTTGTTGCCTTCTGCTGGACTCTTTCCAATTTTTCCACATCCTTCTTGCAGTGTGGGGCCCAAAACTGGACACAGTACTCCACATGAGGCCTCACCAATGTCGAATAGAGGGGAATAATCACGTCCCTCGATCTGCTGGCAATGCCCCTACTTATACAGCCCAAAATGCCGTTAGCCTTCTTGGCAACAAGGGCACACTGTCAACTCCTGTCCAGCTTCTAGTCCACTGTAACCTCTAGGTCCTTTTCTGAAGAACTGCTGCCTAGCCATTCAGTCCCTAGTCTATAGCAGTGCATGAGATTCTTCTGTCCTAAGTGCAGGACTCTGCACTTGTCCTTGTTGAACCTCATCAGATTTCTTTTGGCCCAATCCTCTTATTTGTCTAGGTCTCTCTGTATCCTATCCCTACCCTCCAGCGTATCTACTACTCCTCTCAATTTAGTGTCATCTGCAAACTTGCTGAGAGTGCAGTCCATGCCATCCTCCAGATCATTAATGAAGATATTAAACAAAACCGGCCTGAGGACCAACCCATGGGGCACTCCACTTGATACCGGCTGCCAACTAGACATGGAGCCATTGATCACTACCTGTTGAGCCTTTAACTTGCTGGCAAGAATACTGTGGGAGACCGTATCAAAAGCTTTGCTAAAGTCAAGGAAGAACACATCCACTGCTTTCCCCTCATCCACAGACCCAGTTATCTCCTCATAGAAGACAATTAGGTTAGTCAGGCATGACTTGCCCTTGGTGAATCCATGCTGACTGTTCCTGATCACTTTCCTCTCCTCTAAGTGCTTCAAAATCGATTCCTTGAGGACCTGCTGACTGGCCTGTAGTTTCCCAGATCCTCCTTCTTATCTTTTTTAAAGATGGGCACTACATTAGCCTTTTTCCAGTCATCCGGGACTTTCCCCGATCACCATGAGTTTTCAAAGATAATGGCTAATGGCTCTGCAATCACATCCGCCAACTCCTTTAGCACCCTCAGATGCAGCACATCCATCCCTATGGATTTGTGCTCATCCAGCTTTTCTAAATAGTCCCGAACCACTTCTTTCTCTACAGAGTGCAGCAGTCTGGGAGCTGACCTAGTTCATGAAGACAGAGCCAAAAAAAGCATTGAGTACATTAGCTTTTTCCACATCCTCTGTCACTAGGTTGCCTCCCTCATTCAATAAGGGACTCACACTTTCCTTGACTTTCTTCTTGTTGCTAACATACCTGAAGAATCCCTTCTTGTTACTCTTAACATCCCTGGCTAGCTGCAACTCCAAGTGTGATTTGGCCTTCCTGATTTCACTCCTGCATGCCTGAGCAATATTTTTATACTCCTCCCTGGTCATTTGTCCAATCTTCCACTTCTTAGAAGCTTCTTTTTTGTGTTTAAGATCAGCAAGGATTTCACTGTTAAGCCAAGCTGGTCGCCTGCCATATTTACTATTCTTTTTACACATCGAGATGGTTTCTTCCTGCAACCTCAGTCAGGTTCTTTAAAATACAGCCAGCTCTCCTGGACTCCTTTTCCCCTCATGTTATTCTCCCAGGGGATCCTGCCCATCAGTTTCCTGAGAGAGTCAAAGTCTGCTTTTCTGAACCCCAGGGTCCGTATTCTACTGCTCCCCTTTCTTCCTTCTGTCAGGATCCTGAACTTGACCATCTCATGGTCACTGCCTCCCAGGTTCCCATCCACTTTTGCTTCCCCTACTAATTCTTCACGGTTTGTGAATAGCAGGTCAAGAAGAGCTCTGCCCCTAGTTGGTTCCTCCAGCACTTGCACCAGGAAACTGTCCCCAACACTTCCCAAAAACTTCCTGGATTGTCTGTGCACTTCTGTATTGCTCTCCCAGCAGATATCAGGGTGATTAAAGTCTCTCATGAGAACCAGGGCCTGCGATCAAGTAAGTTCTATTAGTTGCCGGAAGAAAGCCTCGGCCACTCATCCCCCTGCTCTGGCGGTCTATAGCAGACTCCCACCACAATATCACCCTTGTTGCTCACACTTCTAAACTTAATCCAGAGACTTTCAGGTCTTTCTGCAGTTTCATTCCAGAGCTCTGAGCAGTCATACTGCTCTCTTACATACAATGCAACTTCCCCACCTTTTCTGCCCTGCCTGTCCTTCCCGAACAGTTTATATCCATCCATGACAGTACTCCCACCAAGTCTCTGTTATTTCAATCACATCATAGTTCCTTGACTGTGCCAGGACTTCCAGTTCTCCCTGCTTGTTTCCCAGGCATCTTCCATTTGTGTATAGGCACTTAAGACAACTCGCTGATCATCCTGCTTTCTCAGTATGAGACAGGAGTCCTCCCCTCTTGCACTCTCCTGCTCGTGCTTCCTCCCGGTATCCCATTTCCCCACTTACCTCAGGGTTTTGGTCTCCTTCCCCCAGTGAACCTAGTTTAAAGCCCTCCTCACTAGGTTAGCCAGCCTGCTTGTGAAGATGCTCTTCCCTCTCTTCATTAGGTGGACCCCATCTCTACCTAGCAATCCTCCTTCTTGGAACACCATCCCATGGTCAAAGAATCCAAAGCCTTCTCTCCGACACCACCTGTGTAGCCATTCTTTGACTTCCAGGATTTGAAGGTCTCTAACCGGGCCTTTTCCTTGCACAGGGAGGATGGACGAGAACACAATGAGAACACCACTTGCATCTCAAACTGCTTTATCCTTCTTCCCAGAGCCATGTAGTCTGCAGTGATCCGCTCAAGGTCATTCTTGGCAGTATCACTGGTGCCCACGTGAAGAAGCAGGAAGGGGTAACAATCCGAGGGCTTGATGAGTCTCGGCAGTCTCTCCGTCACATCGTGAATCCTAGCTCCTGGCAAGCAGCAGACCTCTCAGTTTTCCTGTTCGGGGCAGAAGATAGATGACTCAGTCCCCCTGAGGAGGGAGTCCCCAACCACCACCACCCATCTCCTTCTCTTGGGAACAGTGGTCGTGGAACCCTCATCCCTAGGACAGTGCATCTCATGCCTTCCAATCAGTGGAGTCTCCTTCTGCTCCCTTCCCTCAGATGTATCATTTAGTCCACTCTCTGCATTAGTACCTGTGGAGAGAACATGAAAATGGTTGCTCACCTGTATCTCCATTGCTGGTACATGGATGCTCCTCTTTCTTCTTCTGGCGGTCACATGCTGCCAATTTTCTTCCCCGTCCTTCTGTCCCCACTGTGCAGCCTGCTTTGATTTTTCAGAAAGCTGTGCCCATAGAAGGATATCCTTATGTCTGGCCAGGAAATCTTCATTTTCTCTTATGCAATGCAGGGTCGATACTTGTTTCTCCAGACCTTGAACCTTCTCTTCCAATATGGAGACCAGCTTGCACTTTGTACAGACAAAGTCACTTCTGTCCTGTGGAAGAAAGACAAACATGGCACAACCTGTGCAGCTTACAACAGTTGAACGCTCACCCTCCATATTACTGTACTTTGCAATTGAAGTCCAGAATTAGATTTTCTTTCACAAAATAAAAATGTATTAAATGTAGTTAAATTATATTTTCAATAGCAACCAATAAGACATATTTTATGCTTCCACATACAGTTGTGTGTGCAAGTGTATCCCATTCTAAGAAGCATTCACAGAAAAACAACCTTCCATCAGGAAATTAGTTTACACTATCTGTCCATTCTTGATCCCATTAAATTCCATTACAAAACTCCTACTGAAGACAATAGGAGCAGGATGTAGCCCAATTTGTAGTCATGAACAGTTATGTACCAATTTAAACCCCATGCAATTCGATATAAATCAGAACAGAATTTGGCTCAACATATATTTAACACTCTGAAATGCCAGTATCACTTAATTCCAATAACCAAAATTTTAGGGAGGAAGATCAAATTAGAATAGAAATGTACCCACACTAAATTAGATAAGCCAATAGAACAGGGGAGTCTCATCTGAATGTTATCCTCTTCCTTCCTCACCTAGTCACCTTCTCATTGCAGCAGTTGGTTGGTTGCAACTTTTCTTGTTAGAAAATCATGTGTTAGATGCAATATTGCTCATAATTACAGCAGTCACAGTCCTATTACTATCATTATTCCTGTAATTTGTACTTACATAAATGTAAGCTTATTGTTGAATGCAAGTGATGTCAACCCTCATAATGGATGGTCACTGTAATTATAACAGAATTATTAAAAGAAAATTGCTTTTTAGCCAGTATTATCTTGTCAAAGATTTCATCTCCAACTAGTTAACTTGACAGCTTTACTGAAACTTTGTATAATTAAATTCTTGTATCATGTAGCTGTCTTGTTTGATTTTATATCATACTGCATTTTTAATTAATTTAATTAACTTTATAGCCTGATTAACAATTGGCATGCTTCTAATGCAGGTCATTTATAAAAGAGATATTAACTGGTGTTCTAATCAGTCTATCCCACTATACATTCTTTACAGGTTGCAATCTTGACCCATGACTTAAATTAGACTGAGCCACAGATATTTAGATTCTTGCAAAATAATATAGGATCATTGTACCTTTTCTAATTCCAATCTTTTTTGAGATATATTGGAAATGGAAAAGGCACAGAAAAGGGCAACAAAAATGATTAGGGGTATGGAATAGCTTCCACATGAGGTGAGTTTAAAAAGACTGGTACTTTTCAGAGACTACTAAGGGGGGATATAATAGAGGTCTATAAAATCAGAACTGGTGTGGAGAAGGTAAATAATGTTCTTTACTCCTTTCCATAACACAAGAAGGAGGGGTCACCAAATGAAATTAGTAGGCAGCAGGTTTAAAACAAACAAAAGGAGGTATTTCTTCACAAAACGCGCAGTCAACCTGTGGAAATCCTTGCCAGAGGATGTTGTGAAGGTCAAGACTATAACAGGGTTCAAAGAAGAACTAGATAAGTTCATAGAGAACAGGGCCATCAACGGCTATGGGGCGGGATGGGTAGAGATGGTGTCCCATCCCTAACCTCTGTTTACCAGAAGCTGGGAATGGATGACAGGGGACAGATCACATGAAAATTACCTATTCTGTTCATTCTCTCTGGGGCAACTGGCATTGGCCACTCTCAGAAGACAGGATACTGGGCTAGATGGACCTTTGGTCTGACCCAGTATGGCCATTCCTATAGTAGCCAGAAATAGAAAAAGGACATTGAGAGCATCAACTCACTCTCCCAGTAAAGGCAGTGGATTACAGAGTGGAAGCACAATGGAAGTTTTGTTTTCCAGAAACAAAGGAGCACTACATCAATTAAAATGCAAAAACAACTTTTTTGTTAGGAAACAGTTAATAGAGTTTTTATCCTGAAAAGGACATGAGTGAAAAGCAGGATTGAGGTCAAATTGTATAGCTGATATTCAGGATGTTTTTATATTATGTTTATTATTATTATTACTTTAGTTATTCACAGCATACATCTCATGTTGGCAATGGAAACCTCTTGCTAATGTCAAGTTGTCTGCATATGAAGAGAGACATAGGGTACTTCCTTTTTAATTGTTTTAACGAGTTAAGGTCCTACAGTGCCTCAGCTGCTATTGATCAATGAGTTACTCTGAATAACTTTGAAATCAGCACATGGTGTAAGTTAATGGAATACTGGGACAGAAAAAATGTCAAGTTAAAAAAAGGAATGAATGACAAGAGATCTTTAACAAGTAATTTACTTGTTTGTTCCGTGTGTAAATATATTTGAAAATGGGATATGCTGCTGCTATTCATCATCAGTGCAACTTTGCTTTCTTTGGCAATAAAGATATGGTATGGCTAAACATAAATTTTATCAGCTTTTATTTACTGTTAATTAGACCTTTTCATTATTTTGCAAAGCCTCTTAATACAATTTGAATTGCATTAGATTAGGGACAAGTAACTAGAGCTAATTATTTTAACATGCATTGGTCAAAACTACATGATATTACAGCCTATGGCCTTATTTTCTATTACAGCAGTTTTACATATTATGTCACCTTAATTGAGCTAAACCAAAGATTCACAGCAATAATGGATGTTAGTTTTAATTTCTTTAAAGCACGTTGATTAAATTAACAGCCTTGAGGCATCCAAGCATTTTGTTGTGACAGGGTACTAGGCTTTCAGGTGTTCAGAAAGAAAAGCATATTTGATAGTACTTAAAAAAAATAATGCTATGGCAACTGGTTATCATCATGCTTTTACTTTGCTTGTCAAAGTCTGTATAGGAGATATTGGTTTGTCAATGACATGCAATACCATAAAATATCCTCTAGATGACACTGTTTACTGCAGTTAGAAGACTTGCAAGGCTATAGAAACAAGAGTGGCGAATTAAACAGAATAAAGTTGATAAACTGTCTGAGCCTAATCCTGCCCCAGTTGATGTCTAACATCAATAGCCAAAATCTCAATGGCTTCAGCGGGAGCAGGAACAGGCCCACTATTTGTCTATTTAGTTTCATGAACTTTTTTTTCTTTTAACAGAAAAGACTGACCTTTAAAATTGAGAAAAATAGTTCTTATCAAAACCTAAACTATGAAATGTGATGTCTCTTAGGATTTTTAACATGCCCCCACGCCACTCCCAGTTAATTATCCTGACTGGCTTTGTTAAATAGTAACACTATAAATATTACAACTTTTTTTCTAACTTTTCTTTGTTCTGTGGTGTACATTTGTTGTAGCACAGCACATTTACATTAATTAGATCAATTAGCCCTATTTAGATGTATATGCCTTGAAGTGGGATTAATTATGCTAGTTTGTGTGTGTGTGTGTGTGTGTGTGTGTTTGACCTTTATAGTCAGGATAATAAAGACAATCTCTGACATTTCTCTGAAAGAAAAAAAGTAATAGAAACTCCATCTTGTATTTCTCCACCACCAAACACTTATTGGGTAAAAGTTTGCAGAGTTGTTTAAGTCACTTAAGAGCTTTGGAAAATGTTACCCACTATTTTCAAAGATCCCATACAGTATGCTTTGGAGTTATGAGGGCTACATTCTACTGTGTTACCAGAAAAAACCCAGTTATGTCAGGGTAACTGAGAAGATAATTTGCTCATTGTACTTTTAATCCCAACTATTCCTTGATTAGTGTCACCTGAGCATTACCATTTGTAACTCTATCTCCATGCTGTATCAATAAAAATAACATGGACCTTTTGCCTAAATTTCTGTGGTGTTGTCAGGATTATCAATGTTAAATGGAGACACAGATGTTAAATGGAGACACAGGCCCTGATCCTGTACTGAGTTTTGTGTGGGTGGAATCCTGTGTTAATGTATTAGTCATCATTCCAGGCTGTAGCCCTAGGACTGCAAACACTAGGCTTTCGATTCACAGAGGGGTTTAAGTAAGTTCAGTCATTGTAGGTGTGTTAGAGGCTTGAGTATGCTTTACCCAAACATCTAAAGAGAAATCCTTACAGCTGGCTGCTTCTATCTATCAAGCCAGCTCCTCCCTCACAATAAGTTCTGGGATCTCCCTCTTCTTCCCTTACATATCTTCAGGTAAGTGCAGAGGTGAAAGTAAGCCGGTCCAGTCCGGTACAGCTTCTGCAGCGGTGATTTAAAGGGCCCGGGGCTTCAGCCACTTAGGCAGGGATTTAAAAGGCCTGGAGCTCCAGCCCCTGTGGGGAGCCCCGGGCCCTTTAAAGTGCTGCCCGAGCCCTGTTGTCGGAGTTCCGGTGGCGCTTTAAAGGGCCCAGGGCTCCCCACAGTGGCAGAAGCACCGGGCCCCTTAAATCCCCGCCCGATCCCAGCCGCCCTGGAGTAGCGGTGGCAGGTCTCCGATGGTGATTTAAAGGGCCCGGAGCGCTGCGGCGGCCAGAGCCCTCAGCCCTTTAATTTGTCCCTGAGCCCTGGGGCTCCCAGCCACCTCTGCAGCTGGTATCTCTGGGGTGATTTAAAGGCCCTGGGGCTCCCAGCAACAGCCAGAGCCCCAGGACCTTTAAATCTTGAAATACACCGCCTCTTCCAGTTGAGGCCCTGCCTCTTCCGGTTGAGGCCACGCCCTTGCTCAGGAGTCCAGCGTACTGGTAAGTCCTTTAAGTTTCACCCCTGGGTAAGTGCTGGGCTCACTGCTGGAGAACAGGATATCTGTTGTGGAGAAAGCAAGGGAGACTGACTAGAGGTGACTCTTTATGAACAACGTTGGCCCATGTTGGCTAAAGTTACTTTAGCACAGGCTGAGGTTTGCAACTGAGTATCAAACCAATACTTTTGTGATTTGAGTAGAACATTCTCCACGGCACTAAAAAAGACCCTACATAAAGCACACAACAAAAACAACAAGAAACAGCAATGTGAGGATCGTCTCTTAAACTTTCATATAGTTCTCATATATGTCTACACTACAGCAAGTGCCATTGCAATCAACATAAATTTGCACCTTTTTGGCAGGCTCAGCTTAGAGGCCATGCGTGGAATAGGCATGACAACTGAACTAGCCCCACTCAGAAATACAAAAACATCCAGTGGAAAAATATGGGGACATTTGCACTGCTGAGCCCTGTGCTATACCTTTTGTAGTTGAACAAAAGTCTTTAGTCCTCTGGCCTATGAAGCCGACTACTTTCATGAATACTACACTCATTTTAAATATGTATTTTAACAACTTTTCTATAATATCAATTTCAAAATTTCCTATTTCTGACAACATTCAGCAGTGTCTTAATGCCCCAAACATGCCTGACCACACTCTTTTCACATCAACTCTACACCTTCTCCCAGGAACTTACGCCACAAGAGGAACAGTCCTACCTCTTAAGGCTCCCTGTGTTGTTACAAACAGGAATACATAACTGAAGAGTAACACAAGTGAGTCAAACAGTAATTGTAGGCCAAATGCTGCTCTCAGTTAAACTGATGTCAATCCAGAGTAACTCCAAAGACTTCATAGGAGTTACTCTAGATTCATTCCAGGGTAACAGTGGAAAATAATTAGCTTTGTGATTATTGCTTCCCATTAGTATGATAACATCTGGAGTGGAATGGAGAGGTAAATCTGAATTTATAATGAGTGATATACTTCAAAATGAACTACATGTAAAAAGTCCTCCCCAATATGAGCTAGAAGAGAAGCTTAGCTACATTTTGCATATTATGCTTCTCTATTTCCTTCCCTAGCTTCAAATATATCTCATTAGGAACTTTGATCCCAGTGGGTTTGCTTTTCTATTATATGAATATCTCATCATCAGTGATAAACAGTCTAGAGAAGCTGAACACAAGGAGATACACCAAATATGAGAACAATTTAGAGATACACATAAAATGCTAAATGAACTGTATACCTTATATAAACTTAATGTGTTCATTTCAATGGAAAAATGTCATTAGGAGATGTACAATAAAAAAATTGAAGGATTTCCACATAAAACCAGTGACCAAAATGACCCAGTGGGAAGTAGGCTTTGTCTCTGCAGCACCAGGCTTGGGTATGAGGCGATCAGGGTTAACATTTCAAAGAGAAGGCCCTCAATCTTGTCTAAAAGCTGTTTGGGCTTTAGACAGACAAGGGGGAAATGCAGGATGTGAAGGAGAATCCAAGTACTGGGCCCTGTAAGTACATCTGAAAATAAAACCTCTTGGCATATGATAGCAAAAACAAACATTGCCAGAAAACACCGTGGTAATTCTGGGAAATTTTTAATTTTGCTTTCCTGTAATTTAACTCTCTCATCCCCAGCATAGACCAGAGGAATCGTCTCTCACCCCAGGCTTTCAATGGTTGGACTAGCTGCTCGGTGGATTTGAGCTCAGTGCCTGTGAAGCTCAGTGCCAGTCCCACCTGTATTTAATCTATCTGTGTAGACAAAGCTTAGCAGCACCATGATTTGCTCTGGCCTGGTTCCTCTCTTTGATGTTTCTTGTGACAGCTAGAAATTTGACAAGGAAATCCATTAATGATCAGTCTGTGGTATGTTGTTGCTGGGATTTAAAAGGCCTGGAGCATAGGTAAGCAAGCACCTATCTATAGGTGCATCATTCAGTCGTGCTTACACGTGTAAGCACGACTGAATGATGCACCTATAGATAGGTGCTTGCTTACCTCCTAAAGCATGTTGCCCTTGGAACAACAGATACATTGATAAGGAAGAGGACAAAATGACGAACTTTGATTGTGTTTGTGTTGAAAAATCTATTGTTTGTTTATATGGGAGGCAGGACCCAATTTATTAGTGGAGATTAGGGGAAGCCACGGAAATCCACCACCAATTCCGTCCCCTAAGTTGTTTCCTGGCTCCAAATATTCAATAACTTCCCAGCAATAGAGAGTACCATCTCATCCACTATATTTTTTCCTGTGGTTTGCATTATTGTTTGCTAAATATATTACAACAAACTATTTACCTTGCTTGTAATGTTTGTGTAGCTTATGCCTATCTAAAGAATTTTCTTAGTTAATCACTGGATGGGATAGTGCAAATCATGGAGCTTGGGGAAGCCAGAGTCTGGAGTTAAGGCCTTTTCAGGAGATTTTGAACTCTTCACCAGAATCTAAACCCTGCTAGTTGCAAAGATAGTTATCACTATGTAAATGAATGCATAACTCTCGTTACACCTACAGAAACACACTGAAAATATAGCACCTACGGAGGTGCAAGTTCTACCTATTGATTAAATGAGCTATTAGCTTCAATTGGTTCAATCCTGACATTCAGACACAGCCCTGCATTAGGAACACTCTGGAATCACACAACACTAAAGGGAGTTCTGAGAGGACTTAGGCCTCAACAAGGCAGAATTCCAACTAAAGTATGCTGGCAAGCAGAGGGAGTGTGCCCACTATGCATCCTTTAGTCAATGCAGAAGGCTTTTCCCTGCTGCTCTATCTGGAGTATGTGCATGAGAAGAAAGAAGGAAGGGGCTGATGGATCCTCTCCTTGTCTTTGAGGTATCTTGTGTCTTGAAGATGCACAGAGGGACTGCAGTTGGGCTAGCTTCTGGAAGGAAAGGAGAGGAAGAAAGGAAGACAGATCCAAGTTCCTTATGCCCTCCCCTCTACTGCACACATGTAGAGTAGTTGGGCATAGTCTTCCCCAGTGTAAAGCTGTGACCCTTTAAATGCTTGTACTGACACAAAGAAATAGGTCCCATGTCAAAAACCAGAATATAATAAATTATCCTTAGACATGTTAATTTAATTTTTGGACCCTTGGTTTCATTCATAAGTTTAGGAAAGGTAGAAATCAGAAAACTAAGATGCCAACTCATGCCCTTAAACAAAAAGAAGTCATGTATCTATCTATCCTTGAAATCAAGCATTTCTATGTTGGATAGATGTAGTCCTCCAGTGGATGTATAGTTTAATCAGGTTGCACCATTCTGATAACCTTTACAAATGGTGATGTGTGGGGCTTAGATAGGGATGGGGACTGAAGAACAGAAAATATTTAGCATAAAGTTCAGAAGTGATATAAAGGATGGTGTAAATTTCACCTTGATAAGTGAATGTGATTGAGCGGACATTGGTCTAAATTGCATGTTATTTTAATGTGATCAGCATGAGCAAGGACAGAAAATGTGGACTTGAAGCTGGAAAAAGTTATGCAGAAGATATAACAAGGCTCTTCCTGCTTGTCTCATTTTGATCCCAGTTTTACACCTGTGTAACTCCATTGATCAGATTTGCATTATCTTGTCAGGGGAGATTATTATTACCCAGTGAAACTTTCTTCAGATGCTATTTTGTCTAAAAGTCCTTAGAGCCCCTGGTTCCTTCTGACTTTTTCTTTTTCACACATCTGAACAATGTCCCTCAGCAAGCTATACAAGTTATTTGCAAGTCTTGGAACATTTTCTCCCTCCACTATAACAAATTGGTTGTATTCTGCTTCTAGATTCTGATTCAAAAGCTACTTTCATCAAAATAAATGACATGAGGGTGGCAAAGAATAAAATATATTTTTTATGTGCCACATGTAATTACATACCTTTTAAGTGGACAAATAATTGCATTTTAAACTGTACTTGTTTATTATTCTCTTTTTGCCATTTCAAAATTGATTTCCATTGTTTTTATTAAATAGTTGCCAGAGCCCGGGGAGGGAAAAATACTCCTAAGCAAACCATTCAAGTCTGTCCATTAATCTGTACCTTTAAATAAACAGCAATAATGAATGAGAGTTCAGCACCTTGTTGCATTGTACAATGACAGTGATTAAACACTGGCACTGCAAAATGCCACTTTTCAGCTTTTGAATTTGGAGACCAGTTAGAGCCAGGAACCTGACATTTGTAATCTTTGTCAGTCAAAAAATATGGCAAATTCAGTTAAATTTAGTTATATCATTCAAATGGAATAAAGGTTGTCACCTGCCCCTTTTGTGATTTCATTACCCAGGAATGAATTTATTTTCCTGAAGGGAGACCCATTAAAAGGGCCTGATCCTGCAAACATTAATCACTTGACTAGTCCCATTGGCTTCAATTATTCAACATTAATTGACTTTTTATTGCTGTTTATTTAAAAGTTCAGATTAATGTACAGACTTGAATTGTTTGCTTAAGTGTTTTCCCCCTCCCAGGACTCAGACAACTATTTAGAAAAACAATGAAAATCAATTTTTAAATGGCAAAAAGAGAATAATAAACAAGCACTTTTTATAATGCAATTATTTGGCCTCTTAAAATGGTGTAATTACATGTGGTTACATAATACAGAAATATATTTTTTTATTGAGTTCAGTGAAACTATTCATGCAAGTAAGGGCTCAAAAATCAGGCCCAAGCACTGTGGAGAGGAAGACAAGTAATTTTAAGGAGCTTCCCACATGAGACATGAATAAAAAAAGAATAGTAAAATCTAAACTATCGTATGGTTAAAATATGAACAAAAGTAGAAGCAATATCATTTATGAGGAGAAAACAACAATACACCTGTTAAGATCTCTTAGAGCTATATGGTCCCTTCTGTATATTGATTTCCCTTGGTCTGCACAGAAAGTGGGGACAGCATCCTTTGTGGCATTATTTAGCGAGGTTTTGGAAAGTGGGGGTGAAGCAGGGGACTACCTTATTCTGTGGCACTGTCCTCGTCTTAGCCTCTGGATTTGCCTGTGGAATTCCAGGAGGTTGCCATATTACTCAGCAGCAGTGGAGGGAACCAGCCAGTCATGGGATGAGAAGTAGAGGCAAGTTTGAACAAAGTGGAGGCAAGAGCCCTCCAGGTAGGGTCTCCTACCTCCATGGATCAGTAGGATTCATAAGGGGGGGAAGTCTTGCCCTTTGCCAATACTACAGAAACCTAGTGGAGGTTGCCAGGAAAACCTTATGAGGTTCCTCCTTTAATTGACCCCTCAAAAGTGGGGATTTGGAGTCCAGTGGAGTTGGCAATCTCACTCTGAGTTATTCCCTAATTATGACTGAAATTCAATTGAATTTGGTAATTCTTAATCAGCATTTCAAAAACAAAGCCTACAAATATTTGCTAGCATACAGTATTTCATTTAAGCACATGGGGAAATCTGTACTACATTTATTTCATGTTCTGCTACATGTTAAGAAAGCAGGCACGCCATAGGTACACTAGGTTAGGCTCTGATGCACATGTAGACTTCTATCTTTATCATGGTGTATTAGGTTTTCATATATATGTATTTATGTACAAATACAGAAACCCAATGCATTCAATTAAATATAGGCATCTACTGTATAGGTAGGGGGTACATCCTGATCCTTACAGTCACATGTCTAAACACCCTTGGTAGTCACACTGGTGCAGATGCTCCTATATAAGCGTGCATGAACGCTGCAGTCTCAATAATCACATGCTGTGTAAAGATAAAACCTTCCTGTCACTCTGTTTTATATTTGTGTCCAAAAAGTTTGTATTACACACACACAAAAATTGATTCTGGTTTTGATGACATTAAGTAATGGGAGTAAACAGAAAAGTGTGCATTATGTAATACAGGAAGGATGGCTGTAGCCCTAGCATCAAAAGTCAAGGAATTGACAAGAAAGAGTAACCTTTCTGCTAAAACATTTAGAAATAATTTGCTGTGAAAGAATTAAGTATATAATTCCTTCATCATATTACAGTACAAAGCAATACAGCTATTAATAAAGAAGATAATTAGAATTACTAGCATTCTGCTCCTGAAATACTGTGTCTATGTATTCATTAATAATGCACACATTTTTTCTGACACGAGTCATATCACAGCGGTATGGCATCACAGACGTTTTTCTCCTTCTAGAAACATCACAGACACAACATTTTTATTCTAATCACACTGCAGTCATTTCAAAGTCACATTGTAGTCACATCACATCGTCTAATAATAATTATTTAACTTTATTGCTAAACTGAAATAGTTTTCTGTTTGCGTAGAGATGACTTTAACTCGTAGTCAGAACTGATTATCTTGCGCTCATAAATGAGCTCTTCACATGTACACAAGGTTAGCCCTATGAAGGGTTAGGAAGAGAAATAATCAAATTCGATTAAACTAATGGCTGCTGGACTTAAATGTAACACATTCACAAGTCAAAAAAAGTTAAAACATGTCTGCTCTTTTCAGAAGCTGAATATGTTAAAAAGCCAAAGATGTTTGCTTGAAATACAATCTGTCATGTTAATGTTTGTGTACTTGCTGTAAAATGCTGCTATTCTTTAACTAATCTGACTTTGTTAACCTCTTGGAAAAGGTAGGTCTTCAGACTACATTGTTTGCATTAGTATAGTACAATAAATTGTGAAATCGTGACTCCTGGTATCAAACGGGTTAGAACTGTCATAACTACTTTTATTAATCTTCTAGAAAGAAAATTAATAAAAACTGGTATTCTGGCACAGGAATCAGGATTGCCCAGTACATTGTTATATGGCCTTTTAAATGTGAAGAATGGCTCTAAAAAGTCCTTATTTTAATGTTTGCTTGAAGAGCCATGTTTTATCTTCTAAAAAATGTTCCTCCCAGTACACTTATTTTTGGAAAAACTATAGTATTTGATGTTATGATTTGTTCAGCTATGTACTATTATTTATACTGTTTTTAATAGTCTCCTATCTTTTTCATAATGTATTAGGCTTTTGTCTATGTATTAGAGTATTTAGGCCCCTAATCACATTATAACCTATTAGACTGCCTTCTGTATTCTAGCATATTAACTATTCATCCACCGCATTATATGGTCTCCTCTTCATATTATTATGTATCAAGTTCTTTTCCATATCACATTTGACTCAAACTGGAGCATGCTAGAAACTGACTCCAATTATTCTGTATTAGCTATAGTCAAATTGCACTAAATGGAATTGGTTACATTGTATCACACAGGCTCACACAATACATTATACATGAAACTGACTCACATTATGCTTAGCTAACTAAAGATTTTAATCTTGAACTGTTGAGCATAAAATGCTATCATGCTTCACTGAACTGGCTATGGTCACTTGATCATTTTATACCTCATATTGCCTCTCCTGGTCTGTTATTATGGAGGCATAATGCCTTTTCATCTATTATGGTTGCCAATTTTGGTTAGACAGATTCCTGGAGGTTTCATCACATGACATAATCTTTAATTCCTGGTGACTCCAGGACAATCCTATAAGAACATTAACACTTTTTATGGATTGCTGATTCATATTTTGGTGAATGAGCTCCTCTACTGCAACTTAAAATGGGCACAGTATGTATTCATGTTATGGTTTTAGGACCTGAAAATCTTATATTGATGCTATTCTTGTTTTTATATACATAGATTTGGTGGTCATAAACAATACCATAATTATTGTGGCCATTTTAACCTGACTTGTTAAGTTTAATAGTTGTTAGATGATGTGGTAGGTAAATTCAGGCTGAGAAAAGCTAGGGATTTCAAAAAATATTCAGAATAGTTTATTCATGCTGCAGATGTTGAAGAAATGCATTATGATCCTATTCTTGTGAAACATTTAAAGGTAATTAATTGCAGAATAGGTTATCATTTGATTATAGCAGGCTAGATGGACAAAGTAAATGTGTCACAGGCTAGACGAGCTTATTGTTATTATTGATTAGACAATAATGAAGAATGTCTTTCCATTCAATATTGCAGGGGGTAAAAAAGGGGGGGGGCATTTTTTTTTAGAAAATTCTCCTCTGAGCCTTCAGAAAGGAAAATGAGGAAGGTGTACAGGAGTCAATGGGAAGCGAGACTGAGCTGGAGTCAGAAATCTGAATTATAGATGAAGAGGCATGTATTAAATATAAAGTTGAAACAAGTTGAGGAGAGCCAGGGAGCGATATTTTATACAAGGAGAGGAGAGATGCCAGCCGGAGAGAGCCCTCCAGCAACTCTGAGAGGGGGAGTTTGACGCACAAGCAGCAGTACCAAGCACAGCACCGGCCTCCTGCGGTGTCGGAGCTAGGAGATCGGGCAGGAGCGGTGCACGGTTAGGGGGCGGGGAAGTCTCCCCCTCCAGTTAAGAGCAGCTGCCCCCACCAAAGGAGCCTGCTCCGTGAGAACCAAAGGCAGCAGCTGCAGCCAGGACAGACTGGGTTTCTGCTCTCAACCAAGCCACCCCCGCTGCGGTTGCTGTAAAGGCTGCACCAGCTCACGCCATCCAGCACCCCTCATTCTCCCCCTCCCGCGCACTCTGTGACTGGGGACCGGGGCTCCCCGCTCCAACGCCGCGGCTGAAACGCATGTGGCGCCTCGCGTGGCTCCCCGCAGGCGAACGCGGGGCGCGCACACGCCGCTAAAGCCAGCGGGGACTACGCCGAGCCGAAGCCCGCCGCCCCAGGGCAGTTTAGCACCGTGCAGGGCAGCACGGCCGCCGGCCCTCCCTGTGATCTGGGGCCGCGCTCCCCTCCCCCGCATTGCGATCCAGGAGCACACAGCCACGTCCCGCCGGCAGCCGGGCGCATGCACCGACTCCCCTGCCCACGGCTGGAAGGCAGCGGCGGCAGGAGCCTCCTCCCGAGTCCCGCCCGCCCGGCAGCGGCTCCGAGGGCTGAATCCACAAGGTCCCGGCTCCCGCGCCATCCCCCCCGCGTCTCTCGCGCTCCAGCCCGCCGCCGCCGCCGCCGCTGCCCGCAAACCTATTAACCATTCCGGGCGGCGGCGGCGGCAAGCTCCGCTCACCCTCCTCCTCCTCCTCAGCTCCGCCTCCCCGCGGCCCCGGCTGCCCGACCGACGCGCCTGGCGGCCAATGCCAGGGCAGCACCGCTCCAGCCTCCACCCCCGCCGCTGCAGGCCAATCGGGTGCCACAGGAGGGGGGGCTTAGCAATGCTCACACCCTCCCTCTGGGCTTATTGAGAGTTATATCAAGAAATTTCAGTTCACAGAGAAGGAGAGAAAGAAAGAGACACTAGGAGGGAGAAGGGCAGGGGAAGCGCTGTAGCTTCCTTCCATCACTAAAGCAATAACCTATTAGGATTTTCTTTGGCACCTATCACCCCAGAGATGCAAAGAAGGAGAGAGAAGCATCAACCAGCCCAACTCTGACATTTCTAATAAGAACTTACAGACTTAACATGCCTGCCTCTCTACACTGAGGAGACAGGAATGGAAAATGTGTGCAGTGTAGAGTGGAAAATACCCCTGATCTAAAGAAGTGCACTGGGTTTTGTGCTTGCTGGTTGGTTGTGGTGGTGTATGCACGTTAAGCACCAGAAGGATCGTCGCCGGATAGAAATGAAACGTGGAGAGGATGACTAACGACAGAACTGTGAATTTGTTCTCTGGAGTTGCTAATTTCCCACCCCGAAGCAACACATTTCGCAAAGAGCAAGCGTTTGGCTGCTGCTGATTTCTCCAAAACTGGTGGTTTAGCAGATGCTTTGTGCTGTATGTGTTGGATCAGATCCTTGCTGAGCCGCCGCAGATCGGCAAAGGTACACAACCAGTGTAAGTGCAAAGTTACACACGCACCGTGTCTCTGATTTTTTTTTAAATACTAAATATATTTATCTAGGTAGAGAATCTGTGTTTCTGACTCAGTTGCTGTTCGTGGCAAAGGCTCACCTACTCGGCTGTCTCTGCATCCCTACCTGCATCACTCTGCTGGAAGTGATCACAGGCATCAGCTACCGTGCAGCTTTAATGCAGATAAGATGTAGTGCTTAGGCGCTGACCAGTTCCACTCAAGTATGTAGATGCCTGGAGCCTTGCACCATTTAATTTGCGGTTAATAGAGCATTTCGGCAGAAGTCCTTTTTTTTTTAACCTGCATTATCAGTCTGCAGTATTTATGTGTGGCAGCCGCTAATAACATCCCGAAGGGAGATCAGTGTCAGTGGTAAAAGACTGCACCTTTTCCCCTCCTCCTGTGATCAGAACATATTTTTTCCTGCATGTTCTTTGCAAACATTTAGGTTGCTTCTAAGTTGCATTTTGAATCCCCAATCCCTCTGATTTAGAATGTTTTAAAAATCAAATAAAGTTTAACGTTATTAAACATAAGGTGAAGTAGCCAACATCTGGAGACGAGACACCGAGCTTACTGTGTAAGAAACTGAGAGTCCTGTTATTGTCTCTTTAGTTAATAGGGATGTGAAGTAGCCAGTGACGACTGCTGCTGCAGCAGCATGTCCGGGTGTTTATTTCCCAGTACTATAGCAATAGTGGGGGATGCAAGGCACCAGGAGGAAAGAAAAATCTGGTTAGCCAAAAAAAAAAAAAAAAAAAACCAATGCACGGAAGGAAACAACAAATTACGTTTGGCAGCTGACATTGCAGTTAGCACAGAATCCTAGAGAAGTACGGCAAGGTTTTTCACTGGCACCAAATGCCTGGGTGGAGGGGGGAATGCACATTACTGATTATTACACCAGTGCTAACAGATGATTTGGAAAGTACGTGTCAAAACTGTAGCTGCCTTTAGTACGGCAAGTAGTTAATTCCATTCTCGGTATGTGCAGTTAACGGGATATTGGTGCATTCGTCCGGGATTGGTTGTAAAAGGGAGAAGCAGGGATATGTACTGTGTGCAAGTGTGCATTGCAAACATGAGTAGTAGTTCTTGGTGGTTGTGGATTTGTTTTGTTTTTTTTGTGAAACAATAATGCTCGTCTGTGTGATTGTGTTGACAGTTGCTGTCTCCAAATAAGAAATGAGATGTAATGCATCCTGCAGTCCATGCACGCCTCCTCTTGCAAATCGTGCACCATTCCTCTGTGGAAACCTTTAAATCCTAAAATCCAGAAAAAGAGAATAAACACATTATCATGGACCTGAGGGATTTTTACCTGTTGGCTGCTCTGATTGCCTGTTTAAGGCTGGATTCAGCTATAGCTCAAGAACTTATTTACACTATTAGAGAGGAGCTGCCTGAAAATGTACCCATAGGAAACATACCAAAGGATCTGAACATTTCTCACATCAATGCTGCCACAGGGACCAGCGCCAGCCTCGTCTACAGACTGGTTTCTAAAGCAGGGGATGCCCCTTTGGTCAAAGTGTCCAGCACCACTGGGGAAATCTTCACCACCTCTAATAGAATAGACAGAGAAAAACTCTGTGCTGGAGCCTCCTATGCTGAAGAAAATGAGTGTTTTTTTGAACTTGAAGTGGTGATTCTCCCCAATGACTTTTTTAGGCTGATCAAAATAAAAATCATTGTAAAAGATACCAATGACAATGCACCTATGTTTCCATCTCCTGTCATCAATATTTCCATACCTGAAAACACCTTGATCAACAGCCGCTTTCCAATTCCATCAGCAACTGATCCCGACACAGGTTTCAATGGTGTCCAGCACTATGAATTGTTAAATGGGCAGAGTGTCTTTGGACTGGATATTGTTGAAACTCCGGAAGGAGAGAAATGGCCTCAACTGATCGTACAGCAAAACTTGGATAGAGAGCAGAAGGACACCTATGTGATGAAAATCAAAGTAGAGGATGGAGGAACCCCTCAGAAATCCAGCACAGCCATACTGCAAGTCACAGTAAGTGATGTCAATGATAACAGACCAGTTTTTAAAGAGAGTCAGGTGGAGGTTCACATACCAGAGAATGCCCCAGTAGGCACCTCTGTAATTCAGCTTCATGCTACAGATGCAGATGTAGGAAGCAATGCAGAAATCAGATATATTTTTGGTGCCCAAGTTGCCCCTGCAACCAAAAGGCTCTTTGCTTTAAATAACACAACAGGGCTGATTACAGTTCAGAGGTCCTTAGATCGAGAAGAGACTGCTATTCACAAAGTGACAGTGCTGGCCAGTGACGGTAGCTCTACTCCTGCTCGGGCAACTGTTACCATCAATGTCACTGATGTAAACGATAACCCTCCTAACATAGATCTCAGGTACATTATAAGTCCCATCAATGGCACAGTATACTTATCTGAGAAAGATCCTGTCAATACAAAGATTGCCCTAATTACAGTTTCAGATAAGGACACTGATGTGAATGGCAAAGTGATCTGTTTCATTGAGAGAGAGGTCCCATTTCACTTGAAGGCAGTTTATGACAACCAGTATTTGTTAGAGACCTCTTCCTTGTTGGACTATGAGGGCACCAAAGAATTCAGCTTTAAAATTGTTGCCTCTGATTCTGGCAAGCCCAGTTTGAACCAGACTGCCCTGGTAAGAGTTAAACTGGAGGATGAAAATGACAACCCTCCAATTTTCAGCCAGCCTGTAATTGAGCTGTCAGTTTCTGAAAACAACCGTCGTGGTCTATACTTAACAACTATTAGTGCCACAGATGAAGACAGTGGGAAAAATGCAGACATTGTTTATCAGCTTGGCCCTAATGCCTCCTTTTTCGATCTGGATCGAAAGACGGGAGTTTTGACAGCCTCCAGAGTTTTTGACAGAGAAGAGCAAGAACGTTTCATTTTCACTGTAACAGCAAGGGACAACGGCACCCCTCCTCTGCAGAGTCAAGCGGCTGTAATTGTTACTGTATTGGATGAAAATGACAACAGTCCCAAATTTACTCATAATCACTTTCAGTTTTTTGTATCTGAGAACTTACCAAAGTATAGCACTGTGGGAGTGATCACAGTGACCGATGCAGATGCAGGGGAAAATAAAGCAGTAACCCTTTCCATCCTGAATGATAATGAGAACTTTGTGCTGGATCCTTACTCTGGAGTTATAAAGTCCAATGTTTCTTTTGATCGAGAACAGCAGAGCTCGTACACCTTTGATGTCAAGGCCATTGATGGAGGACAACCTCCTCGCTCTTCTACAGCGAAAGTAACAATAAATGTCATGGATGTTAATGATAACAGCCCAGTTGTCATCTACCCACCTTCTAATACTTCTTTTAAGTTGGTGCCACTCTCAGCAATCCCAGGCTCTGTCGTAGCAGAAGTATTTGCTGTGGATATAGACACTGGAATGAATGCTGAACTTAAATATACAATTGTAAGTGGAAATAACAAAGGTTTATTTCGTATTGATCCAGTGACAGGTAATATTACTCTGGAAGAAAAACCAGCTCTTACTGACGTGGGGCTGCATCGTTTAGTGGTCAACATAAGTGACTTGGGTTATCCTAAATCCTTGCATACTCTTGTGCTTGTATTTTTGTATGTAAATGACACTGCTGGAAATGCCTCTTATATTTATGACTTGATACGTAGGACTATGGAAACACCCTTAGACCGGAACATAGGGGACAGTAGCCAACCCTATCAAAATGAGGACTATCTTACTATCATGATTGCTATAGTGGCAGGTGCTATGGTTGTGATAGTGGTGATATTTGTCACGGTTCTGGTTCGCTGTCGACATGCATCTAGGTTCAAAGCGGCACAAAGGAGCAAGCAAGGTGCTGAATGGATGTCTCCCAATCAGGAGAACAAACAGAACAAGAAAAAGAAAAGGAAGAAAAGGAAGTCTCCTAAAAGTTCTCTTTTGAATTTTGTTACCATTGAGGAGTCGAAACCTGATGATGCTGTCCATGAACCTATCAACGGGACAATAAGCCTTCCAGCTGAGCTGGAGGAGCAAAGTATAGGAAGATTTGACTGGGGTACAGCACCACCAACAACCTTTAAGCCTAACAGTCCTGATCTTGCTAAGCATTACAAATCTGCCTCTCCACAGTCTGCTTTTCATCTTAAACCTGACACTCCAGTATCAGTGAAAAAGCATCATGTGATTCAGGAACTTCCGTTGGACAACACCTTTGTTGGTGGTTGTGACACCCTTTCCAAACGCTCTTCCACTAGTTCAGATCACTTCAGTGCCTCAGAGTGCAGTTCCCAAGGAGGCTTCAAGACAAAGGGCCCCTTACACACCAGACAGGTAAATGAGCACTTTTACTGGTCTATAAGTACTGCATACAAGTGCCCAATCAACCAGTATTAAAGTGCCAGTATGTCTTTTGTTTAGGTCTACTTTTAGCTTGGTTATAATATGGAGAGAGAAAAAAACGACCACTTTACCATCTGTCTGGGGACTTGTAAAATGCCTCTGATATTTCACAGTTTTAAGAGTCACTGATTATTAAACAGAACTACATGTGCACATGTACACACGCACGCAAACACACACACACACACACACTCACATATCTGTGTTGCATAAACAACAGATCAAAAATGGAAATACATTGTTAAAAGTCAAATTGTTTTCCCAAGAGTGTCCCAGTGTAAAGGTTACTGAAGAAGAAAAAACTGTGTTTTCTAATACGCCAAATTCCACTGAAAGAGAAAATTTGACTGTTTCAGGATTAATGTGTTACTTTGGGGATATGTAAATTCACTTTTAAATTTCAAGTGAGGCTGGTTTGAGTGTCTTTTATATTTCAAATTAATTTGGAATATTGTTAAGTTACTGTTGTTAAAGGGGTTCTTATTTTTTCACTTACAAAGATAGCAGACTTTCCAAGGAACTTCAGCTGTGAAGCATATGGTTTGTTGGTAGGATATAACTAAGCCATAAGGAAGTCTTCCTCTGTTTTGATTTTTAATTATTTTGTTGTTCTAGAGTATAGTAGGGGTCTAACAGAAAGTTTTTTGCATATTTTCAAAAATGGCCAAAGTATACTTTCAAAAGGAATGCATTCGCTCTAAATACAACTTAATTATGCAGAAAAAAATCAGCCCATTGTACATATTTTCTCATCGTAGTTATGCATAAGTGATCTGTCATAACTCATTTTAAACTGTGAAATATGCCATATGAAGAGGGATTAGGAGGCTGATAAACTCATATTTCAACCAAATCCAGCATTAGTTTTTCTTAGGTCTAATAATTCCTTGCTAATAAAGATTTAAATGCAGCGCTGTCTAATTTATTTCATTGATGCTTGTCTTTTGCCACTAAATTAGAATGTCAATATAGCCTGTAGATGGCACTAAGGTACTGTGTCGCTTGTGCTGGCCAGGTGCCAATCCTGCAGTAGATAGGAAATGGGGGAGGGAGGATCAAAGTAGTACTACAGCCAAAGAAACCTTTTGTTTAATCATAGTTGCACTGGAGCAACCAGTAGTTAAATTTACGGGTTTGCAAAGCAGCTTCTTAGTGCTTAGCTTTCACTGCACCAACTTTCTAGGGTTTAGCAATCAACTTCATATTACTGTAGGCATTGTAATCTTCAATATATGGTGATTTGTCTGAATTTATTAGGGGTCCACAAAGTATGAATTTTAGAACAGCAGGCAAGGAACATTTAACCTTGCCTTTGCAAAAAAGATTTTGTCAGTTGCAAATTTAGGACCAAGTACTTCCCTTAGCCTTATCTAAGATGAATGTGATGTTCCCAAAACCATGTCTTGACTTTTGGGTGTCTGTAAGGTGCCATATTAACAAGACACCTTGTTTAAAACAGGCACTTACAAGGCATCTGCTGTCTAGGTAACTACTCCAAAAATCCTCAATAGACTTGAAATGAGACACTGAAGAAACACTTAGAAAACTCTCCACACAAAAATCTATCTTTTCCAAGGACTATAAAGCCCGGTAAACTCTCAGAATGTTTTATGCACTACAGTAGCACTCCTGTCAGCATTTTTTTTTAAATGCTGATTTAAAAACCTCCAGTGCAGAGCGCTCTGGGTAATCTGTGGTTGTTCAGATGAGGGAATACACTCTTCCCCCATTTTAGTTACAAAATTTGAAAACCTCCTTCTTTGGTGTTCAGAGGTGCTGTTAATTTAACTTAAATTAACTTCCAACGTTCTGTTAAAAGAATCACTCTTAATCCCCTTCAGCCTCCCAAAGACGTTAAAGGATATAAAGTTCACTAAAATGATTTACCTGACAGAATGTCAGCACTGAACAGTGATGCTGAATGTGGGCAGAAAACCTACAGGCAACATTTTCACCTTCTTTTTTGTTCTTTACATTAAACAAATATTGCTTGAGTTTTAGTAATAATACCAGTCAGTATACTCATATTCTTGTATTATGGACCTGATTCAAATCCTGTTGTAGGCAATGGAAAGATTCTCATTGACTTCCATGGATTTTGAATCAGACTATAGAAGAGGTATAATGCTACATGGGACTGAAAATGCAACTATATTTTATTGTTCTTTTGATATAAACAATTATTATAATTGAGCTTTTCCATTCATAAGCCTGATTTTTTAAAATAGATTTTCCAGTTGATCAGTATTACAGGAACTAAGGGTTTTGACCTTACAACATTTTCTGATGGTTGAGTTCAGCCAACAGTGGCAGCATGAGTTAGCAGTCTGGTGTTTCTCTATCTATGATCTCTAGAGTTAGGATGTATCTTTGCTACTGTTCCCTGTGATGATGCAGAAATTGAATATAGTTTCATAGGTATGGGTTGTTGGGGTTTTTTAAAGCCTTGTTGATATAGAGTATGTCCTTAAAGTAGAATATAAAATTTTAAATAAAATCTTTCTTATAGAATGTTAGGTGAAAATAATGTAAGATCTGAAATGCATTTTTTAAAGTCCTTTGTGACAAAGTGTTTAATTCTGTGCCATTGTACTGTTTTCTTGCATTTACAATTGAAGATTTCTGTATTTTATGCTAAAAAGCTGTAGCAGAGTGGTCACCTGCATCTTTTGCAGAAAGTATTTATTTCTGTAATTTGGAAAGGGTCCATGAAATGTTGCAGAGAATGTTGGAATAAAAAAGGGAGAAGGTTAGGGGAATACTTACCTGAGAAATGTTATCATGATATATTTTCCATTAAAAATGTTATTTAAGATTATTATCCATGATGAAAACACATATACATAGCATTAGGTACTGCTGATAAACTAAAATCAGGCAAAACTCCTATTGACTTTAAGTCATCTGCTAAGACTGGATCCCATGATAAAATCTTTCAGGACTCCTACATTTTCAGAATACTTTGTTGGGCTTTGGCTATGTGATTGCCATTAAATCCAATGGGAATTGCTTGTCTAAACTTCTGTACACCACTTTGAATTATGCTGGTTGGTGTTTCAAAAAGTGCCCAGTATAAAAACCAAAGCCCTCCCCAAGTGCCTATGATGCAGAACACCTGGTAGCTGCTCTGAGCAGAGCACTTCTGAAACTTGAACTTGGGAGTGTCTTTTCAGAGCTAATTAACATAATTAGGAACATGAAAAGAATGTTACCCACTGTCAGCTCTTGTTGCTCAGATTCTGTAGTCACTAATATGACTCATGAATAATACTGAAATCTATGCAGGGTGTTCCATCAGTGTTCATTTCAGTATTCAACTGAACAAAAACATTATCCAAAATATTGAGCCAATGCATCAAACAACTAAATACAAAATACAGCAGAAGACAGCATGTTGCATTCTTGTGTGTGAAAAGTTTTCTTTTATAAAAACCCTACTCAGTGCCATAATTTTAGCAACAGGATAAATAGTGAAATGATAGACAATGAAAGTCAAATCACCACACTTTATTCCAATTTTACACTAATGTAACTCTGTTTTAACAAATTTGGAAGGAGTTAAACCACTGTAAAACTGCAGTAACATAGGCCTAAAAACCTTACATTAATGTCACATTGAAAGTTACGAGCAAAGACTTCAATTCATGAAAGCATTCCTATTCAGAATAGCACTTAAGTGTGTGCTTAACTTAAAGTGCATACATATATCCCATTGAAGTCAATGGATGTAAGCACAGGATCAGAGGTAGTCATCTGCTTAAACATTGTCCTAAGTAGGGATGGACTACAGTACATGCTTAAGTACTTTTCTGTATCTGGGCCAAAATTAAACCCGTTCGGAAATGTGTACAATTCCACTGAATTCAATCAAGGTAAACAAGCGCTGACTTTGACCCTAAATTTTCAAGCACTCAGAAGACAGAAAATACAAAAATTTAAGGTTCTAATAGTAAACTTAACTTACACATTACTCATATTGCATATTCAGGTATATATTTAACTGCATAACAGTAATGCAATATATTCTGTGGGGCCAATTCTTTGTTCCTTATTCAGTCAATGGGAGTTTTGCCTGAGTATGGAGTGAATATGAAGAATGAAGGCTCAGTAATATGAGTGAAGATCACTTAAGCTTGCTCTGTCAAATGTAATTTTTGGCAATTTTTGACTTTGGTGTGTTTAAAATTGTAACCTGAAGCTTTTGTATTCAGTTTCTCTATTTTTTAAAGAAAAAAAAGATTAAAACATTAATGCATCTAATGTGTTCTTCCACAGTTGCAAAATTGAAAGTGTGCGCAACTGTGGTAATCCACAGTGAAATAGCAGTACAGAATTTTTCATAATTTTTCAGAATTTGTAAAGATTACCATTATGTATTCTTAGCATTCCATAGTCCCATAAATAATATTGTTCTTAGTGGCAATTTTTTACTGCAGATGCACAAAGTTGCATTTTCTATCAACTATAATTTCATTGTTTCAAGTATTTATGCTTATGGTTATTTTATTTTTACATGTTAGCCTGGACATTAGTTCATAGTGAGGACTAGCCACTGAGAGGACTTCAGCATATAAAATACAGCTGTTTTTGAGTTATGTATGTCTTAAAAAAACTGGAAATGCTGAAAAAGTACAGTATGTTTTTCCACCTTTGCATAGCTCAAAAATAGGATAACACATTTTGCTCAAATGGCTAAAGAAATTTATCTTTGATTTGAGACTAAGCATGGAAAATTTCTGCTGAAAGGGAGAGTTTTTCAGCAGTTAAGAGCATGTGAAAACTCATGGTTATAATGGAAATCTGAACATAACCCTAAGCAATAATACTGTTTTCAATTGTGGCACTGTAAATGCTAAGCTATAATAAGGAACATTTTGTGTATACAGTTACATACGTTAAAAGCCTAGCAAGCTTCCTTTCTCTTTAAATCGGTTTTCCATGCAGAGAGTTTTTGTCTGAATCACTGCAGTCTGTTCTCACCTGGATGTGCAATGCCTAACTTTCGTAAATGCTAATAAGAATCACATCACACACAGTAGAGAGAATAGGATCCTAAGAGTTTAATGCTATTGGAGTTTTGTGATACTATTCTTTTGTGTTTAGGGACAAGAAGGGATCTTTCTAGTTACCATTTCAGATTTTCATTTCCAAAGAATCTATTCTTCTAGCAAAACCATATCAGCCACACTTTATTGACAGCGATTTTATTGTAGCTAGAGGCTTTACAGTAAGCTGTTTATTGCTGTTCCCTAACTCAGTTGACAGCAATTGGGGAATTAATTTTCTTGCCCCTGGTGTGCTTTCTTGGATATAAACAACAGATGTTAAAGATATGAAAACAGTGACCCATTTACATTTGACAACTCTTTAAGTACACAGTTTACCTGTGTGGATTATGCAGAAGTTCATATTGGGGCAGAAAACAAACACATACAAAATTTAATCTGAGGGAATGCTAAATAATAGGTAACATTGCTCCATGGATGCTATACTATATATTTTCATATTAGAGTTGTTTATCCATATATCAAGCATGTAATATACTGACACATATTTCATATATACATATATTTGCACACACACTCACATATATCAGTATATCTATCCAAACATATACCCACTCTCACACACGTATATATACAGCTCTCATTTATTAAATTGCCTTCTCAGTTCAGTCTCATTGTGCCTGCTTACTGTGGGCCTCATTTGACCTATCTGGTATTCAACATACTGAATATAATGTACCAGTCAGAAAGCAGTATGTTCTGAAAAATCTAGCAATAGCCACAGATAATATTTGGATTTACGTAGCACCTTCCATCTAAATAGATTCTAAAATCATTTGAAACCTTTATTTATTCATTCACTTCTGAAGTGCAGCTCTCTCTGGTACTTCCTTTAGCATAGGTGTTGATTCAATACAATCACAGAGGGAAAAAGTGAAACTAAATCATCAACATTCCCTGCTGCAGCCTTGGTTTTTCCTTTTAATTCACAGCCTGTGGTAGATGATCTATAAAATCGTATATGCCAGATATATCACTGGAGACAAGTTTTCTCTGATTTACATCCCACTCAATCCCATTAACAAGAAGGGTATTATCCAGGAGGATGTAAATCATGGAGGAATTTACCCCATATCTATAGTCATTGGCATATTTCTGTTAGAAATCAACATGAAGACATAAAGGGCCAATATTTTTCTCTAGCCAGGATTCCAATCAGCAAGAAACTTAAGATTGGTCTCAGTTAAAGCATATGACTAGTCCTAACAGGGCTTAAGCTTGCTTAAGATTTAGCATCTTACAGAATTGTGACCTTAAGGGCTTGTCTACACACACAAGTTGTAGTATGTTAACAATACCGTTATAGTTTGAGTGGTATGACCCTCTTATTGTGGATGCAGTTATATCATTATAAATATGCATTAAAGCAGTATAATTTCTGTATGCGAAGGGGAATAAGATAAATTGGGATAAGGCACCTTTATAGTGATATAACTGTGTCCTGTACCAGTATAACTATTTTGGTTAAAAAAAACAAAAAACAAAAAAACATACCTCTAACCAAAATAGATTACTGGTACAAAAACTGTGTGCAGACTAGGCTCACACTGCATGGATGTAAGTCAGATAAACATAAGGCCCATTATCTCTTTATGTCTACTTCATATTGTCCTCATTAAAAAAATTGCACAGGGTGTAAATCATGGAAGAATTTGGCCCATTTTGTCAGTTATCTCCACATTTTTAAAGCAGCCTCAGTCTAACCTATGGTTTTGGGAGCACAATGAATTGTGAGTGAAAATACATTCAGTTGTTCGATTATCTGATTTGTAGGCATATTTAGGTAATTAGGTGTCTAAATGCTAGCAGGTTCACCTACAAAGATCGTGCCTATAATTTCCCCTTTTATTTTCTATTTCAACAGTTAGCAAGGTTAGCAAGAATGAAAAGTTGTTATAAAACCTCTGTGTATCTTTGTAGTGTTTCTGCTATCATACCACATGAAAAGTGAAACTTGAATTGTTCACCCTTTGTCAGGAGATTATCTAGCATTATTTCAAGTTGCCATGCAGTTGCTGTAGTTTACTGTGAAGTCTCTTTGTAATCATGTTACATTTTGCAAAATACCACACTATATTTTGCATTAGTAAAATCTCTATGTCACTGTTGTAGTATTGTTTTAATTAGAATGTGCATGCTCTGCCTACAGGAAGAACGCAATGAGCACTCATTTACATACACAGTTAATAGTAAGAATTAAAAAATTGAGGCCAAATCTTCAGTTGAGGTAAATCAGCATAAATCTACTGAAGTAAATGAAACTCTGCTGATTTACCCAATCTGAGGATCTTGTCTGGTATTTTTGTTTTTACAAAAAACTACTGTGTCGGGGAATAGGTGATGTTGATATAAAATATCCAAAATATAAATTAATGCTGAGTAAAATAAATGTGGGCTTGACTGAATTCCAGATTAATCCATTTTGAATTCAATCAAACACAGTGCAGAAATCAATCTGTTTGTCTATCACCTTTATTGACTTCAATGGGAGCAGGTTTTGGATAGCACCTACAAACAGCAACAAAGACAATAAAAACACAACAACAAAGAAAACAAATATTTCTGCTGACTAATGGATGGAAGGTGAGAAATACAGAATTTTATGTGTTCATTGAAATCAATTTGTAAGTTGCTCAGATGCCAGAAATGATAGGATTGTTTCAAGATGCCCAGATACCACTAAAATAGAAGATCTGACTGTCTGTCCATCTATCCATCTATCTGTCTATGCATCTATCTAGAGTTTAATACTATTGTTGTTTTAAGGTGCTAAGTGCAGTCTACTTTTGTTGAAGTCAATAAGAATTGAAAGATATTATTTTGTAGAAAGTGTTCAGCACCTGTCAGTTTGAGGTATTTTTATTAATAGTCTTAATTGTATGATTTTTTGTGAATCAGTTCCTGAAAAGTATATACAAATATTTTTCTATCAGTAATAATGGTTATTTTTAGCCTAATATAGCGATATTGTCCTTAAAATACAAATAAAACCCAAACAAAAATTCTTATTTCAGTTGTGAAAGACATTTACCATCAGCCTGACCCTGTTGTTGATTCATGCAGTTGGAGATCTGTATATTTATTTATTGATATTGTTCAAACTTCTGGAAACAAAATAACTTTGGATATCTTCACTGTAGATTCCCATCTTGGTTACGATAGCTATACATTCACTGGCTTCATTAGAACTGTAAAGCACAGAAAGTAGGATACCTTCACATTGTATACTGACTGCAATGTTATGTATGAGTCTTTGGGTCTGATCCTTCAAGTCTTCTGTATATGTTAATTTCAACACTGCAGGTTCAAGCCAAAAACTCTTAGTGAAGTCAACAGTAATGCTTGCAGGATCTGGTCCTCTGTTTATAAAAGTATATTTATGTCCATAGTGTGTATATATAGAAACATGCACCCAGTACACAGTAACATTTGAAAAGCTCTTCTTTGTAATACGGGCCCAAACCAATGTCCCCTTGAGTCAATGGAAAGACTCCCATCGACTTGAATGGGCATTGGATTCTGTCCTATATGCAGTTAGTTCTCTTCCTGTAGTAAGTGCATTGGAATGCAAGTTATTTTGGTTTGCTGCCTTTGTACCAGGGAGTGAGCTTCCTATGTTTTGTCTCACTGTAGTTGATTCCTTGATACAACATTTTATGAATTTACTATCACTATAAAAAGTGTGTTATAGCTTTCTAGTATATAACTATTAGCTATTAGAAAAAAATACTATTCTGTTCAACTATTCAAGCCATTGTGTTAAAATATTTCCCATATCTCTTTTTGTGCATGTGTCTGCAGCTGCCTGAATTTTCAGTTGCTTGTCAGTTTGGTTCACTTTAACCGTGTCAGAAATACAGGTCAAAATATCAGTAAAGTGTTGGTCTAGTTGGTAACAGGACTTGAAATTGCATTCAGGTTGTGACAACTGTATCCTGAAACATGCCTCACGCTGAAGTCTTCAGCATTCAGAGCAGCAGGAGGTAGACTGTGCACCAATAGGAAACCTGTAGTCATCCCTATATTTTTAACAACTGCCAAATAAATAAATTAATTAATGAAATCCGCATCTGTCTAAGGGATAGTAGTAAACCTCACCTGTTGAAATGTAATCTCTCGTGTACAGGAGATGGACTTTTCTGTTTGAGGTTTCATCAGTTTTTATTTCAGAAAGCTGTTAAATCTGTCAAACATTTCAGATGGAAAAGAATGCCTGCCTTTTTAAAAAAAAAATTATTTCGCCTTTGTATGCTACAAGAGCACAGGGCTGTCAATCACCAGAAATACAGAGTGAGACAGGATAGACATGTTGCCATGAATGGCAAACTCCCTTTTTCTTCCTGAAACCAAGATTAGTTAAAAATGGCAATGCCTGATTATGACCTGGCCTTCCTGTGAAAGTGGATGAGAGGTGTGGATATGGCCAAGGGAAGCCACTTATAATATGCTCTGGTACAGTTGTTCTGGTCTCCTGGAGGCATCCTTTTGAAAGGGGTGATTCAGTCTATGGGGTTTGTGCAGCTGTAGCTGAGCAGCGTTGTAGAGCATTCAGAACTGGCTGTTTATTTAAGCTGTTCATCTATCATGGATCTGTTTTTGCATCCTTAGCCATTATGTGAATGAGATGTGAACATACTTTCTTTGTTTTCATTGTGTGTGTGTGTGTGTGTGTGTGTGTGGTATTGATGCATTAAAGTTTACCTCATGCAATCCATCACATTTAGAGTGATGGAGTGAGATCATTTCTATGTGGATTGCCTAGCAGTCATGACACATAGTATGGCAAAGGTGCAGTCAAGGGCTTTTGGAAAGATACTTAAATGCCATAAAAAGTAGTTTCCTTTATCCACTTCTCTTGAGCTGGCTGTTTTGGATGCCCTCTGTCATTATGTGTTGGTGTGGTCAGCTTTGTGTGACCTCATTAAAAATCAGTGCACTGGTTACTGTCATGTGATTCCTCAAAGTTGTATATTGCAGACAAAGAAACTGCAAAGTTACTAATTGGTTTTCTGTAGATTTTAATAACACTTCTTGCTGTGATTGTATCCTTTGCTTCTTGTTGTGATGGTATCAAAGCTATCTGAACATCTCCAAATTTTACTATTACCCAACTTTGCTAATGTGTAGGCTTTGGCCTTCTTCTGTGCTTTAGCAGTTGATTAAGAAATATTTTAATCCCTTGCAGGGTACTGAGAAACTAATGGCTTATGTAGTATTTTAGTCTTTAAGCTTCCATTGTAAATGGTATGAAAAATTGAGTCACTTGGCTGATGCTTAAATATATCTTTCCCTTTTACTAAATTATTGTCACTATCATTTCTTGTTTCTCGTTTTAATACTCAGAAAATGAAATTTGGAGATATTTATTTTTATAGGAAGTGTGCATGCACATATTAGAAATCTGAGATTTCCCCCAAAATGAATATTATCAGAGAAATGATACACAAATGATTTTCTGTATGATCTGTTATTGCATAGTGAACTCAAAAGCATAGATTGTAGTAAGTACTTTAAAGGAGCTAAGTGGCTTCTTTAAAATTTGAATAATAGAGTGCTTTTGGAGGAATATTTTTATAGAATGTTGATAATGTGAAGTAAAATGCTTTCTAATCTAGATATCTGCTTGCACTTGTTCCTACATTACTGTATTTTTTTTTTTAAAAATCAGATTAAATAGAGTGATTTAGGGATGCTAATGAAAGTCAGAGGAAAAAGACAGAGAACCCAGCCCTGCAATACTTATTCTGGAAAAAACTCCCATTGAAGTTTGCAGAACTGGGCTGAGAGAATGAGGGAGAGGAGAGAGAAACTAAGGCCTAAAAATACTCATTATTTGTGGGTGTCTCCATTTTCAGGTGCCCAGCTTGAGATAACTTGATATTGATTTCCAGAGGTGCTATCTGGTTGCTGCTCCCCTTAGTTGCATTTGGAATTGTGGGTGCTAAAAGTCAGACTTCTATGATTCTCAAGTTGTGCTCCAAAATTTGAGGTATTCCTAAAGTAGTGGACAGACACTGTTGAAAATGTAGTGCTAATTAGATGAACAGAGACTGTTAATTGTGAACAGTCGTATATGCGTATTTAAAAATTGATGAAACCTGATTCACTTGTAACCTAAATCTGATATGAACCCCATGACCTCTTCTAGGTATAATAGGCCACTAACAAAGTCAGGCTACTAGTATGATCTGGTAAGGTAACTTCCATGAATCTCATTCTTTCTGAGTATTTAGGACCTAAAATGTATGTTAGAAAAGTTTGGATTTTGTAGTTTAAAACATTGCCCTTTTTGGAGAGCTATGAAATATTTATTTTGAAGTAGCCTGCTGGAATCCATTGGCTAGTTCTGTAGCCATATTATATTTGTGATCGTTGAGGTAGGCACACAAAATATCTCATTAATGTTTTTTGAGCAGACTCTGTTGATACCACACTGGCAGAGGGCAACATCCATGTTAGGTCTGGTGTCTTGCTGAGATTTATGAAAGAGAAGAAACAAGCAAACAAAAATATAAACAACCACAAAGCAGGACCATACAAATTGAGTTTCAGTAAGTGGACAGTACTTGAATTCAATAGTCTGCAAGGAAGATTGGGATGAAATCTGAAAACACTTATGAAACCATACGGCTGTCATTTGGCTAAAAACTCAGTGTGGATGTCTGAACTTTCATGCAAACAGAATAGGTCTGTTAATAAGAAAGCTGGCAGTGCTTATATGATACACAGGATGATACTGACTCTTGAGTCTGCATGTTTAAAACAGTATGTTGAGAACTTTTAATAGTACAGCTTCATAAGATCCCTCATGGGTCTCCTTGTATATGGCGCACATCACAGATGGCAACAAAATGGACTTACCTTGTCTGGAGCTGATTTCTAATGTCCGTCTGTGTCATAAGCAATTCTTGCATTTGGAACTTAGGTCAAGTAAATGTGAAATGTTGATTCAGTCTGTGAATCAACTTAGAAGGAAATGACTTGCATTGGAAACCATTTCTATGTTTGGTAACATTTACTTGCTACTCTTGCGCCATTCTAGGTATTTTGTTAATGCTCTCACATTTTGGGCCAAGTGCAAGCCTGGTGTAAGAATGTGCAAGCCTGGTGTTACAGAAGCCCATATTCAAAGAGTCCCTAGCTACCATTATCCCTAGAGCCTGTGTAGCCAACTCCCTGCGTCCCCTAGTATAAGTGATGATTCTAGGTTTGCCAGCTTGATGATTGCAGAAAACCGAACACCCTTGCCCTGCCCTTCCCTGTGGCTCGGCCCCTGCCACGGGGACTCAGCATGCTGACTCCGCCCCGAGCACTGGTTCCGCAGCTCCCATTTGTTGGGAACTATGGCCAATGAGAGCTGCGGTGGCGGCGCCTGCGACCGGGGACAGCGCACAGAGCTGCCTGGCTGTGCCTCCACTAGGAGCCAGAGGGAAATCCGGCCACTTCCTGGAGCTGCATGGAGCCAGGTAGAGAGTCTGCTTTAACCCCACTGTGCTGCCGAATGGACTTTTAACAGTCCAGTCAGCAGTGCTGACTGGAGCCTCCAGAGTCCCTTTTTGACTGTGAGTTCCGATCAAAAAACAGATGCCTGGCAATCCTAGATGATTTGGGAGCAGGAGGAGAGGGCTTGTCTGGAGTACTACTTCTGCTGCTGATGACATTTGTAATCTGTCAGTTGTTACTTGGTAGACATCTCTTTGGGAACCATAGCCAGTGAGCATAGTGTAAAGCAGCCTCAAGATTGCGCTCCATTATGCCAGGGCTGAAGGTAAACCAATCTCAGAATCAGGCAGCTGCTCTGGGTACTTTGTGGTTTTCACCAAAGCAGCACCCAGCAGATACTGGTCCCAGCTGAGAATCCAGGCCAAGGTATCTTTTGAAAATGACCTAAATTAATCATATTCCTTTTTAAACAATTGAAATTAATTCTGTCCTAATTTTCAAAGCCGTAAGGGTTTTTTGCCTGTTGTGATTTCTTAGTGGTCTTTCATTACTTTTGCATCTATACAGTTTCACAGATAATGACAGGCCCTCAAAACCTGCAGAACATTGCATGTAACATTGCTTCTGCAACTATTTACCACTTCATTAGCTTTTTCAATAGTGAAGATAAGTTAGCATTTTGTCATGAAATTTGAATTGCCAACTTGTCTGACTGAAACACATGAACCAAGGCATAATAACTCTCACAAAGTACATTAATGCTTGTACAAGCAGATGCAATCCCCTAAGAAAAGAAAATTTGTGTGGGGTGTTTTTTGTGATGGTGAAGCCAATTTTTTTTGACATTTTCTCCAGCAAATTTTGCTGCTTTGCAGAATATCTGAAAATACAATGGGAGACATTTAGCTCTTGTCTAAGAGGGAGCAAATCAACTGACTGCAGTAAACTTGATCAGAGCTACATTTGTCCATGCAGTTCACACATTACACTTTATATGTAATTGAACCACCGGACCAGTTTCAGTGTGATGTTTGTCTTAAAGTTATCAGGCCAGATTCTCACTAAGGACTTTTTACATCACAGGAAAGTGTGCATAACTGTGATTGATACCCACTATACGACATCTTTATACTGTCAAGTGGTGGCAAAGTGGAAGTTGGCTATGACTTTGCTACAGAAAAACGGTGTGGTTTTATACTGTGGTAGCCATCTTAAAATAAAATTGTAGTGGAGATGGGCACTGTGGTTTTTAACCTGCGTGTAACCAGTTGAGGTTAACACTAGGTGTGTAGTACTGGGATCAGCTAGCTACACTGAGGACTTTAACCATCAGTATCTGTCTCATATTAGATATCTCAGTGTAAAAAACACCCCCTTTTTCCCCCATGAAGACAAAGCCGTCATGTAAATGAAAATCAGGCCTGATACCATTAAGGCAGACTTTCACTGAATTTGGTCCCGTGGTTCATGGAGTGAAATAACATGACTTTTAGGTTATCCAATTTCTCCCCGGTGACACTAGTGGCAGAACCCCTTAAAACTCCTGCCAGGCTCTCAGCACCATCTGTTACACTACTGATATGTTTCTCATATCAGCTTCAATGTCAATGCCATACTTCTGCAAATTATTCATTGTTGCGTCAGTGATTATCGTTCCATTCAGTGAAGATAACTCATTGAACCCAAACAAATGCAGTAACCTCTAATTTCACTAACAGAAGTAACTACTCATAGCCTTTCTCTTTTACACCTGTAGCTTTTCGCTTTTACACCGTCCAGAAGTTTTGTAGTTTTGACTTCTGTCAAAGTTTTTTGAAGTGTGGTGATGGTTAGAAAAATCACGGTAAAAATAGCATAATTTTCCTCAACAGATCTATTCCTTGTGTACATTGAGAGTCTGTTCTGTTTGCCTTTTCTAAGAAACAAACAGGCAAACTGTTTATTGCTTTTAATTCTGTTAGCGCACCAGCACTGTAATGGCAGAGAGAAAGTTGTATCCTCTTCTGGCTCACGTATTGTCAACCACATTTTTAACCAAGATACAATTGCAAAATATTTATTACTGATTATTATGACTGAGTCAGAACAATCCCAGTTTGATTTGCAGTGTTAGCAATTAGAGAAAAAAAATGTTTATCTGTAAATAAAGCCCTTTATTGCTTTTCAGTAACTCCAGCTCAACACAGAACCCCATGATGCCAGTCTGACCATCATTTTTTTGGGAGTATCACCACACTTCAAGGTTTGCTGGGCCCAATCCTGACCTTGCGCTTGAGATTCCGAGGATTAGAAGGGCCTGATCCAAAGCCTATTGATATCAGTGGGAGTCTTTCCATTAACCTGAATGGGATTTGGATAATGGAAAGACTCCCATTGATATCAATAGGTTTTGATACAGGCCCTTTGGAAGGGCAGACTTTGGCGCACTGCACTAATCATTTTTGTGCTGTTCAGCTTCGCTATCACTAACCAAAAGAGGGGTTGGATTTTTGCTTAGCATGAAAACATCGGGACAAGACTTTCTTCACAGTTACAGAATGAAGAAGGCAAGCAGGTCAGAATAAATGTGTTGTTTTATACCTTGTGCTTCAACTTTTTCCTTTTATCTCTCTTGTATCTCTTTGAAAAAATTCCTTTACAGTATCTTATCTCTTCGCTTTTGATCTACCTCATAGCCATTTTTTAAATGTAGTTTCCACTTCTGAACATTCTTGGTAATTTGCTTGCCTCTTTATCCTCCACAGATGCTCCACCCATCTGAGGATCCTCTCCTTTATAACATCTTCGTTGCAAAACTGCCTACAAGACAGTGAATCTGGTTCACAGTCAGTACTTACTCAGCAGGAGACATTTCTCACTCACATTTGATACCTGCTGGCTGCTGCTTTCAATTATGCCCTATACTGGAGAGCAGAACTGTTGAAGTAATGGAATCAATGATGTAATCAAACTAGTTAAAATGCTAGCAGGGTAGCTACAGGGTTCTGGACATTGTCTAATTCCTGCCATAAGCAAAATAGTGACAAGTCCTGCTATTGTTTTGTTGCTTTCTTAGATGGCAAAAAACTAGACATTTGTTCATTATATTGTGAAATCGCATCCCAGGATATTGTTGAATCTGCCCGGCAGATAATTATCAGATGACTGTAGGTAATGAAAATAACCTTTCCCTTCCACTAGGAATTTAGTATTGATCAAGTAGATGCATTATTTTTGTGAGTTCCTGGTCCTGTAGTACATATGGATTTATTTAATATGAATTAATGGTACTGTTTTCCAGAATTTGGGTATTGGTGTTTTACCAGAGGAAGGGGCATTTCATACATTGCATCTTGGCACTGAGAATGACCAGAGACAGTGGGCCTGATTCACATTTACACTAAGACTATTTAACAATGCTCTGGTTGTGGAAAGGGGTCTTAAATTGGGTATAAACACAATTTACCCTGGGCCTAGTTCTGGTCTCACACTGGTTTTCCACTAATGCAATTCTAGTTACATCACTGATGTGTCCTCCTCCTCTTTCTCACACACCCCACAGCACACATATGGGAGGAAGGTTCTACGGTCCTTCTGGAGCCCTCAGAATCACCAGCATACATTTTTCCCCTTTGCACTTTGTTACCGCCATCCTTCTTCTACTAAGGCTGCCTGGATGGCAGTCCCTTGGGCACTCTTGAGTGGTTGCTGTTTATTAATGTGAGGTATTCTGTCTCTTTGAATAGCAAGAATGCAAGAAGGCTAAGTCCTTCCCCTGTATGGCAATTCAGAGCATGACCAGTAGGCTGGCCATTTGATGCTATTGTAATACTATCTTCACTTCAGTGTTGTATCTAACATGTATCTTCTGTGTTTCAATTGTTTTATCATGAGGTTTTCCAAGTATTACATACGGCCTTTAAAAGCTAGAGCTCAAATCTCACTCTGAAGAAGCATGCGGTATCAGAGGACTAACAGTGATAAAGATTTAAGTAGTGGTGTGATTCACTAGAGGTGACCTGCAGTATAGTGAGTAGTTGTAAAGGCATTGTAATAATCTCTGATGTTACATGCCACTTGTTGTCATGCTCTGCATTTTTCCTCTTACAATCTCCTGCATGCAATTTCCACTTGAGATTCATTTTAATGTATTCTTAATATGTTCCTTAACATGTTAATGGCACTTTGACAGCTTAAGAAAAGAGGGCCAGTGCCAAAACTATGGAAGACTCTTTAACCAACATACTAGTTTAAATAATTCAGCACTCATAGTTTTAAGACCCAAAGGCATTTTTACGTGTGTAGATGTAAAAATTAGATGCATGTTTGGGGAGATCACTACTATCAGACTTTAATCTTAAGGACATAAAGAAGCTGTACACTTAACACAAGCTTGTACTGTTTTGAAATAGATGCCATGATTTTCCGATCATGTGTGAGAACAGAATCTCAAGTTTAGTCTAGGAGACCTATGGTAATATAAGGTTGTGTAACAAAACAGTGACATCCATTATTTTAAATCCAAGACCATCAGAATTTCAAATTATGCTTCTCCCACTTACTGTGGCAATGTACTTCAGAGGAGACTTTAGAGAAATTACTTACTTGACTCTTAGGGCAAGTCTACACTACAGCACTACATTGGCGCAGCTGCACCGATGCAATTGCGCCAGTGTAGCGCATCTGGTGAAGATGCGCTATGCCGACAGGAGAGTAGTCTCCCGTTGGCATAATTACTCCACCTCTGTGAGAGACAGAAACTACATCGGTCGGAGAGTGTCTCCTGCCGACATAGCGCCGGTGTGGACAGCACTTAGGTCACTGTAACTTGTATTGCTCAGGGAGTGTCTTTTTCACACCTCTGAGTGATGTAAGTTACATTGACTTAAGTGGTATTGTAGACCAGCCCTTAGAAAAACACCATCAAGAGGAACTTGGCTTGTCCCTTGTCTGGATTGGAGTAGCCATTCTGATATATTAACCTGAAGACAAAGAGCCAAATCATGGAGTGCTTACTCAGGTGAAACACCCATTTGCATCATTTAGAGTTTTGCTTGAGTAAGAACTGTTTTCCCGTAATCACTGAGTTCCTTGGACAAACCATTTTGACTCTGATCCAGTAAAGCAGAGCAAGCTCCTTCATCTGGCACATTAAATGGAAGCTCTGCTAGAAAAGGAAATGTAGTATTTTGCCTTTGCATTTCAATTGAGTCAGAATTTATTATTTTAAGCTTAGGTGATAAGCATCTCCAAGCAATGTAACATCATTTACAAAGCCAGGTGACAGATCACTTAAATACGAGGATACAGTTAGGCATGTGGATTCTGTTAATTACAACAAAAATAAATGAATGTCATACGCAAGCTTCCCTGTTCAGTTCTTTCAGAGTAACTCACTTCTGACTTGCAGCACTCCTGTTCGAGTCTGGGATCTTTCTTTGACACAGAAAGTCTTTTATGCAAATTTGCATGGTGGGCAAGCATCCAAGAGAAAATAGTTAAAAGTCTAAACCCGCTTCCACTTTTGACCAGATTTAGATTTGAACCAGGGTGGCTAATGTTGAAAGACATGTATAACTGTGCAAGTAGGACCTCTCTCACACAGTTTTTCTTAATTCAGGTCCCAGGTCCTGATTCTCTTCTCACCCACTGCATTGATTTCGGTGGAATTACTCATGATTTATACCCATGTGAGAAGAGAAAGAATTAGACTCATGATTTCTAAAACAAGCAGGGGATTTTTTCCACTTGCACTCAGGCTTGTGATAAATTCTTAGATTTGTGCGAAAAAATATGAAAAGAAGTCACCAACTGTTCTGCAGCTCTTTCGGCAATTATCACTGAACACACCCCATGGTTCAAAATGCCATGAGCACAAAGAACTGCAGAAAGCAAGATCTATGTAAATTGCAAACAAACAAGTGATGCAAACACTAATAGTACTTCTTGGTTAATACATATTGATTGTAAAATCTAAACAACATTTCCGTAATCCAATAAATGTTTCGATTTATATAATAAATGATTGGAGGGTTCATGAAAACAGAATGTTTGGAAATGAATTTCTCTCTGAGCAGTATTGAATATATTCTATTTATGGACCCATAATATTTGTTAAAGAGTTCAGTGAAACCAGTAAACACAACAGGGTGGGCATTAGGCTGAGATCATAGCAGCTGCTCCATGCTTTGGTTGCTGTGAGAGTCACAAGAAGAAATAGATCATGTTGAATAGGAAGTGAGAAATACTGTAATCTGACGATTTGGTATTTTGGCAGAGTTCTTTTTCTTACTATCAAAGCAGATATTTAATACTATACTGAAAAACTTGCCATTGTTACTGTGACATTATTTTTGCTGTCATTCATGGATTTGACAATACAAAGCAAAAACGTTTGTAGATCATGGGAAGCAGTAGAGGGCAGAAGGACTTGGACACCTTAATTGAGTAGCTCAGTACTCTCCACCTTTAGGATGCAGTGTGATTGGATGGAACAGTATGCGTGCACCAGGCCTCAAGTTGGAATCGGCATGTTCAGGGTGCCTAGAAGTAAAGATGATTGCTTTCCCTGATAACTTTTTGCCCTGATTTCCCATTGTTCCCCTGGGTCCACAGAGTCTAGGGGCTGGATTCTGCCATCTCTTGAAAACCGGCTTATGGGACTTTTGTGACTTTAGTACTTCTTATGCTGCAATGGGCTTAAGCCCTCCTTCTGCTCTGGGGACTTCGGCTTCTCTGCATGTTTGCTAATGGTGGGGAGCATGACGGTACTCCCCCCTCTCCTTTGGGCTACTACTCACAGTTAGTTACCTTTGTTTTATTTCAAGAAAAATAAACAAGTGCTTACAGGCAAGACTCATTAACTTTGTGAAGTAAAACAAATGGGGACGTAAGTAGTTCTCTGGTATCTCCTTTGACGCGCATTGTTTCACCAGAAGTTAACTACGCTAGTTGATGAGGAGGGTTGGCGTAATGTTCAGCACAAATTTCTGTCTTCCATGTTTGAACACCAGCAGGAATCCCAGGCCTGATTCTGAGCTCTTTTGTGCCGGTGCAAATCAGGAGCAAATCTAGAGAAGACAATAGGGATACACTGGTGTAAAACTGATAGATGTGAGAGGAGAATTGGGCCTTCTGGATAGAAGTGGAGGATTTTTTAATCTGCTGTTTTCAGTATGTTAGTTTAATTTGCATCGTTCACAGAATTTCATCTATTTCTTGCACATTTGTCTTCTTCCTCAGTTATAGCTCCCTGCTTTTGCAGGAGGAATACATATAAATGAAAGTGTGTGGTCTTTAATAAGAAGTAGAAGTTTTTTACTAGGAGGGGCTGAGATTTGGCTTGAAGTGACAACTGCAATAAATAAGCTTGAGAGAAGTGAATCCTGCTTTTTTTGTTGCCATGGTGTTGTCACTGTGGGTGTTACTACTACGTGGACTTCAGCGTGTAGGTGGCTTAGACAAAGGCTTGCTCGGTAAAAGATGTTCTATGTAGATACAGCTGTAAATTATGCTCAGACCAGCATTGTGGATTTGCTAGCACACATTGCACTTCGCTGTGCCTACAGGGGCTATTGTGACCTTGGATTAAATCCATTGCCAAGGGAGGGCATCCTCAGGACATCACTACCCACTGCTGTCACTGTGCCAATTCCCTGCTGGATATCAGGCAGAGTGGAGGATTCAGGACACTTTCCCTGCTGCAGCTCCCTTCCAGGCAGATTTAGTCAGTCTGCACTAGAGCTGGGTGAATAACTATTTCCATTCGGTGGCAGTTCTGAAAAAATAATGTTGTTAATAATAATAATATAATTAATAAAAAATTGGCTTGACTCAAAACAGATTTTTTTGGAAATTCCATACTATTTGGTCCTATTTCACTTGCCTTGATTTCAATGGGAGCCCAGTCATCTCAATGGAGCTTGGCCTACCATGTGTTCATTTTCTCACTAATTTTCTCCTTCCTGTGCTTGCTCAAGATGCCCTCCATTCCTAGCATTTCCTCACATTCTTTCCGAGCCTGATAAGTATGCTTGCTTTATTTGTGTTTAATAATAATGATAAAGTTTCTGTTAGGAAGAGTGACTGAAATGTGAATCTTCCAGACTGGGAAGATGCGTGCTGGGAGTGAGGTGGGGCACAGATTGGGGAGTGATTGCTGGTACAGTTAGGATGAAAATAGGAATTTATATCTTTTAAAAGTATGGGCCCAATCATATTCCTCTGTAGATGCATGGAAGATATTCTGTAAGCCCAGAGAGTTGAATGTATGTATGAGGGAGTGGGGGGAGGCAGTAGAGCTGAGAAAGGAGGAGAAGGTTGAAGAAAGGGGTACATTCTACCCCCGCTGGATCTGCAGAAATCAGGATGGATGGATAATACAGCTCCAACTTATCTTTCATGTAGGCCCCCTATGCAGTGAAAATCCCCTTTTAGGGTATCCCCAGGGCAAGCGCTGGCTGCAGAGGGCCTGATATCACAGCTTCAAGAGGTACCAGGGAGTGGGAAGGAGGCATAGAACCTCTACATTGATGGCCTTCACCTTTATCAGATCCTGCAGGAAACAGGTTTGTGATGGACTTTGTCACCTTTTCCATGGGGAAAACCCCAGTTTTTGCCCTATCACATCCCCACGACATGTCTCTGTAAGGAGACCTTCTTCCAAACCTGCCTGCAGGAAGTTTTGCCAAGGGAGGAGGTAATCAGGGTATCTTCTTCTAAGGCTCTCTAGACATCCTGGCACACATTCGGCCGGTCTGGGGATGGATACTTGACCTAACCATAGTGGTTGGATAATGCCATTATTCTAAAGAAGCATTTTTTTTAGTGGGATCCCTGCAGCTTTGTCTAGAATTAATATTCCCATTTGCTTCTTGTCTCAACAAATACTCTTCATACAAAGTGAAGCATCTAATGTGCTCAGATTACCTAGACAACATGATAAAATGAAATTTGGATTAATAAAGGAGAATGATATATATTCATTGTGGTCATTTTGTAAGATAATAAGAATATTGGAAGGTCAATGATGTCCCCTATCATCAAATAAATTGTGTTCACATTGTTTCCAGTAGACCCAGTTTAATTCAAAAAATGTTTTAAAATTTGTTTTTCGTATTACAGATTAAAATAACCAATTCACTGTTTAAATGGCCCAGTTAGCACAACATATAGCTTTTCACAGCAAATAACTACAGGATAATAACACCAATATTAAAGAAATAGTGTTTGGTGGATTTTTGTTTGGTTAATTCTGTGTTGTCTGTGGGTGCAGTATTTTCACATAAATGCACAGATTCTCTAAATGCAACAGTATAACAGTATTCTTTGTCACACATATATAGTGCTTTAGATGGGAGGGAGACCTGGGGTTGGAAAAGGAACTATTGGTTTTGAAATCTAAAACTTCAAGTTATGAGAAGTGGAGTTGTTGGACTTGATTCTTGTTTCCATGAAGGCCAATTTACACCACTTTGGTAGTATAAAGGAGCATAAAATTAGATGTACATTATATTTACACTCATATGAAGACCTATTTACATTCTTAGAGCTATGCTGAATGTCCATAGTATAAATGAGGCCCGTCAAATATAAAGTAGATAGTAAATAGTGATATAATCTAATATTATTAGGTAGCTAGTGTCAAACATAATGAAAATAAAAATAATACACTAAATAAAAAAGAAAGTAGTTCATACATAGTTTTTGAAGTATTTTATGAAGGAAGGTAAGTCTCAATATCCCCATTTTACAATTGGGGAAACTGAGGCAGAGTGCAGTGAGTGGCACAATGTCACAAAGCAGGTCACTTTCAGAGCCAGGAATATAATATAGCTTTTTATTAATATGCCGAAGGATGCACAATAAGTGCAATGAGCATTATGTAGAATAATTAATTGAATGAGGTGTACAATTGATGTTTTCATGAGGGAAAACTTAGCAAGGTGAGAGAGCATGCCAGCACTGGCAATTGCATCAGCAGTTTTTTGCATAGCACTGTCATGGACAACTATTCTAGAGACAAAGCTGTTTGATTAATCAAATCAGTTTTCCACTGTAACAATGCAGAGAGGTTATGTCTGCTGGCAATCTAATTTGAAATCAAATGTGTATGGATTAATGAACACAAGACAATTCCTTCCAAGCTTCTTTTCAAACAAAAGATCTTAGGTCCTTAGAAATGTGGATAAGTAGAGAATCATTAGCCAGGGCTGGCAGTATAAATAGACCTCGCTCCCCAAACAAACTCTCTTTACAACCAAAAAAAAAAAAAAGTCCTTGGGTTGTTATTTATTTGTTTAAACCGTAGGGTGGCATAAATAAGGGTAACTCTATGTATTTCAGTGAATCAGGCCTCTCAAGTTTAAAGGAAATAGGAAACTAACACATGGTCTAACATTATCATTCAATAACATTGAGTTCAATGGAACTGTGCCTTTTTACATCAATGGAGGTTGTAAATCATAATCTCCTTCCAAAAAAGAAATCCAGGCCATGTTTTGGAATGACCCTTTTGCTAAAATATATTGGAAAATTCAGCCTCCATTTTGTACTCTTACGTGAGGTTATTCATGACATTATCTTTAAATTCCCCAAACAATTGGCTTATTATAAAAGGAAACATGTAATTCAGTTGAGCATAAAAGAAACTTCTTCTGCTTTTATAAGAAACAACTCTGAATTAATTCAGGTACCATTTTGTGTTCCCTTTGGTCCCTTTCTTCCCTAAGAAGACTATTTGCTTTGGTTTGATTCTAAATTGGTGGTATCTAAATGCTCCCCATTGAGTTTAACAGTTAATTTTGCATATTGGAAAAAGAAATCTTTGCTCTGATGTTTTATGGCATCCCCATGGTGCCATAGACAAATAAGAAGCATATAGCTCTTATTGAGTCAAGAGAATACTACAACTTCTCTGAAGAAAATTGGCTGGCTTTCACTAACTACATAAAAAATGGTCAGTTAAACACAGAAGCAGCTGGAAGTGAAAATCCTCTTGTTGTCAAAGGTGAAAATTAAACTGCTTCCTGCTTTGACTTGCTTCTTCTCCCTCGAAGATTATTTTATCTTTATACTATAATGTTTATACCACTGGTTAAGGCCAGCCTGCTTACGTGAGCTGCTTGGACTCAATTTTACAAGCTTTCTTCACTTTGGGTAGCACTTGCTTTATGAGTAGTTTCATTGATTTCCATGCAAAATGTACCTGAGTCTCTGAGTTTAAGTTTTAACACTGGTATTTTCAAAAGTGTTCCGTACTGGCCTATGTTTGCTCCTTTTGAAGTCAGTGACTCAACTATTGACTACTGACTCCAATAACAGCAGAGAGGCCAGTGCTGAGTGCTTTGGAAAATCCCTTCCAATGACTCCTGTGAGATGACTCATGTGAGTAAGTGTCACTCAGTATAAGGGTCACCGAATCAAGTTTTATGGGTTTTGTGCAGGACTTTGTCTAAAAGTAAATGAGAATAAATGAGAACATTTTAAATGGACACTTTAGTGTAGGGTTTCTCAAACACGCATTGTCGCTTGCATAGGGAAAGCCCCTGACGGGCCGGGCCAGTGTGTTTACCTGCCCCGTCTGCAGGTCCGGCCGATCGTGGCTCCCACTGGCTGCGGATCGCTGCTCCTGGCCAATGGGAGCTGCTGCTCTAGTTATCCACATTTCTTCCAGCAGCTCCCATTGGCCCGGAGTAGCGAGTCACGGCCAGTGGGAGCTGCGATAGGCCAGACCTGCAGACGGGGCAGGTAAACACACCGGCCCGGCCCGCCAGGGGCTTTCCCTACGCAAGCGGCGACCCCTGTTTGAGAAACCCTGCTTTAGTGGGGGAAGAAATAGTTGCGAAAAGTTAGACAGAGAACATTAGGTTTAAAATCTGTTCAACGGGTACTGCAACCTAAAATGTTATCTGCAACTATGGAAAATATTGTTTTACAGTTTAAGTGATATGTTGCATTGGGACAAAGCTCCTTGCATTGGCTACTCTACATTAAGCAACATTGTCTGCAAATCCCAAGCAATTGTTCTTGGCTTAGAACATTTCACTGACGAATTATTTTCAGTGCTGTTTTAGCTGTGGGTTGGTCCCAGGATATTAGAGAGACAAGGTGGGTGAAGTAATATCTTTTATTGGGCAAACTTCTGCTGGTGAAAGAGATAAGCTTTCGACCTACACAGAGTTCCCCTTCAGATCTTCCAGCTACATTCAGCTCTTCTGGGAAGATCTAAAGAGGAGCTCTGTGTAGCTCAGAAGCTTGTCTCTTTCACCAACAGAATCTGGTCCAATAAACATATTACCTCATCCATCTTGTTTCTCTGTATCTCACATTGTTTTTACTGCTTCTTTATAATTTCAGAAGTTATAACAAATAATATCCATGGCAAGGTGAATAAGATAACAATTGTCTCACAACACTATGCATATATAGAGCAGTGTATAAGACAGTGTATAAGATGGAGCTAGGCTGTTCTCAGTGGTGGCAGATGACAGAACAAGGAGCAATGGTCTCAAGTTGCAGTGGGGGAGGTCTAGGTTGGATATTAGGAAAAAACATTTCACTAGGAGGGTAGTGAAGCACTGGAATAGGTTCCATAGGGAGGGGGTGGAATCTCCTTCCTTAGAGGTATTTAAGGCCCGGCTTGACAAAGCCCTGGCTGGGATGATTTAGTTGGGGTTGGTCCTGCTTTGAGCAGGGGGTTGGACTAGATGACCTCCGGAGGTCTCTTCCAACCCTAATCTTCTATGGTTCTATGACTATGAGACATGTAGGGAGCTTTGCATCACGAGAGTGAGACAAAGTTATTTTCCTGCACCAGAAAATATGGCTTTGTATAACTTGCCCAGAGAACATCAACATATAGGCAATATAGGAATGTGTTACCACAGAGTTCAGAGTCATTTTCAGTACTTTTAAGAAGACCAGCTTTACTTCTCTTTTGAGAGATTCCAATATACTTTTCATCTTTATAATAAGAAAATTGGCTAGAGATCCTTAGCTGGTGAAAATTGGCATAGCTCACTAAAGTGTTTGGTGCTACGCTGATTTACATCAGAGGAGGATCTCTTCTTATGAATTTTGGGAAAATGTAATTTTGTGGGATTAAAAGAAGAACACTTTATGGCAATGAACTATGATATGGGCACTGTCCCATTTCCACTGAAGTTACCGGAAACATTTCCACTGGAGTCTTTGGATCAGATCCTAAGAGATAACAAGTATCAGAGGGGTAGCCGTGTTAGTCTGGATCTGTAAAAGCAACAAAGAATCCTGTGGCACCTTATAGACTAACAGACGTTTTGCAGCATGAGCTTTCGTGGGTGAATACCCACTTCTTCAGTTTGCAATTGCTTAGGAATGTCATTAGATCAAAGGGAGATAAAAAACAAAGGGCATAACAAGTTGTGAACTTCCAGCCTCTGGCTGAAACAGCTTACAATATAAATTAGAAATAAAAGAGCTAGCGAGTCAGTGGATGGGATATGGAAGGATGAGGATTATAACAGTGAGAGTGCATGCAGTATGTTCATAGTCATGTATGAATCTCATTTGCTACTGTTAGGTTTTATTATTATTATTTTATTTATTTTATTTTTAGTATTTGTTGTTTGATTTAATGTGGTAAAGTTTGGGGCAGTGTGTGGAGGAGTTCAGGAAAGGAGCCAAATGGAACTTTCCTATCTACTACAATGGTAAATCTTTCCAAACCTTCACTCTTAAAAGCTCTGTCTACACTAATCCTGGAAATGCACTTGACAGAAATGTGTTTCTGTGCTAACATTTCCCAGGTGTAGCTAGGGCTTTGGCAGCCATGTGATTTTTTTTTTTAAATTGTGCTAGATTAGAGAGATCATTATCAAGAGCACAGATTTGTAGTCTGGTTTACAATGATTATACCATGGCTTAGCTTTGTCTACACTGACGAGATAAACTATCCTAGCACCTCATATTTGAATATGGCATTGGCTAACGTAAGCTGCAAAGTAGACTGGGGTGATCTGTTCAGAAGGACCCACATTACTTATTTGCACTTAAATATTTCTGCTAGAATCAGCACTGGATAGAAGTTTGTCTTTTGCCTAACGTCTCTGTTCTGGTGAGCAGCATTTCTCAGTTGGATACAAACTCTCTAAATATATTTAGAAATGTATTATTTTTATACCCCCATTACCTCACGAGGCATCTTGCTATTTTATACAGTGTTTTGAATATGCCAGCTTTATGTTGCTGGTTTCCATACTGGCACTTTTTTATATGTGCTAAAATATGGCCACCTCATATTAAGCTTCCAATATAATCCTTGAAACTGGTCATAAATAACGTTTACAGTGTTCTTATCAGTAATGAATGTGTTAAGTATGGTGTAGGTTTGAATGGAGTAACATCAGATTTAAATATAATTCTGCATTGCAGAATTTTGTGCAGGTTAACCTCTGTGCATATTACAGAATAAAATAAACTAGCTCAGTGATCTAGAGATGGTGTACACTGTGCCCATGGGTGAATGAGATTGATTCTTGCAACAGTCTGCTAACAAACTTGTTTAGTGTGTGAAGTGCATGTAGATCATGTAATCAGATTTATGGCTGCTGTGCTAATTTAGGGCACAAGGTGTTGCAGATTTCTAGAAAATAATAAAATACAATCTTAATTTAAAATATGAAAAAAGAGGAGCCATATGTAGGAGGTAAAATAAATCAGCTTCAGACACCTAAGATATCAGAGGAACAATGCTTTTTAGTTTTCCTCTGTTTTGATCATTACTGTTTAGTTATTTTGAGGTTGATTTACTTATTTATTTTTATTTATTTCAGAATTAAAATTCTAATGAGCTCTCATATGTGGAAGGGAAAGTTTTTACCTAATTAAAAAATGCTGTTAAACATGTCACTGAATGCGGACCTTAGTGCAGTTAATTAGCAAACAAGCTTTTATTGCAGAGTTCACTAGATGATCAATCATAGATTTTTAGATAGTTGGATTCAGCTGTTAACTCTTCCTGTCACTGGGATAAAACCAGGATTTACAAGTTTTAATTCATCAATCCAATCAAAGAAAATAAACAGTGTTCTCTGATATGTGTATTTTTAAAAATTGACTTCAGACCAAATGAGATGGGAATAGAAATGGTGTGTGTGTGTGTGTATGAGAGAGAGCGAGAGAGAAGAACAGTACCATTTATGAAGAATCTCATATTTAACTTGAACAACCCTGAAAGGGAATGCTCTCAGTAATCGCTCTTTAACAGATTCAGGTGGAAGAATGCCAAGTTTTTTTGTTACACAATAGGTGCAATCATGTGATAGAGTTTCCAGTTGGGAGTTGAAAACTGAAAACCTGACATGCATAAGTGAATGAAGCTGCCCTATGTGATGTGTTGATTTAGTATTTTTCCTCCTTAAAAATACAGCTGGAGTTCTGCCTTTGTCTGGGAACTGAACAGACAAGGCTATGTGAGACGCAAAATTAATTTCGCATTGACATTCTGGATGTTGGTGATAATTTGTACTGACATTGTGGCTATTGGTTATTATTGTGACAAGCAGGCTTGATCCAAGTGGACATTGTAAGAGCCAAATTTAATAGACTTATCATTGTAATTTTCTGCCTTGAGGACAACAGAGACTTTCCAATGTTCCTTTACCACAACAATCATGGATTACAATATATGAATATAACAAGTCCACAGGATTGGGGGAGGATTGAGGGGATTAATGAAGTATGACAAAATTGCACCTAAGGGGGAAAAGTCTGTAGCAGTTTCTCTATGGTGATGTGGTAGACCAGGCAAATTGGCAATTGCTACTGATCTTTACACATGCATGTCTTCAAATAAAGTGTGTGAAAGTCAAGCGGAATGCAACTATGTGGCTAAGACTGTCACAATCATTTATGTCATCAAATGCACAAATCACTTAATACTATCGTTTTAAGTATTTCAGTGATCAACTACATTACCATCAATAGATTGTAGGCATTGCATTAAATCATTTTATGCTCTGTTATAACCTCTTATCCTGCTAAACTAAATCCTAAAAAAGATTAAAAATGTAGGGTTAGGCCAAGTCTCTTTAAGAATAATTAAGGAATATAATTCCTGTTCAGCAGGAGTGTTCCAGCCTCAGAATGTTAGAAACACTGATATTAAAATAGGTTTGTTGTCTGCATTTATTTGCTGACGTGCTTTTAAATAAGACCCCAGTTCCCCATCCCTTTAAAAATGTCCATCTCACAGCAGAATATATTTTAGCCCTACTTCTCATGGAATATGAGTATATTAGTAACAATATTGGCATAAGCAACAAAGAATCCTGTGGCACCTTATAGACTAACAGACGTTTTGCCTAAGCAGGGATTGCCAGTTTGGAGTCTGGTTCTCCTCTCACAAGGTTGTAAAACAAGAGTCAGTCCATTGACTGCAATGCAGTTACATCTGGGTGAAAACAAAGAGATTAGGCGTATGACATTTTTCTGGTTTGTGACAGGAAATCCCGACTCTTCATTTCAAGCATATTTAGAGAATTAGAACTAGATGCTTTTCTCTTTTCACTCGTGAAAATTTGGAGTAATTTCTTAGATGTCAGTGGTGTGGTTTTAGATTTATGCTGGTGTAAATACCAGCGGAACCTGGCCCTAGAACATCCTTCTTCCATGGATATTACTGTGAGCGCTTCATTATTAATTTTAAAAAAAATAACAAAACAAGTGGTTAAATGTTGATCTAGGAAGAACTATAAAAGAGGGACAAAATTAGCAAAAGAAGAAAAATCACAAACATTTATCAGTGGCTGAGGTCATAGCTCATGTGTTTTGAATCGTTTAGGAAGTGCTTTTGCAGCAGTGTTGACTGAAGGTCATGTTGTTATTTAGGCTTTTTGCTAGTAGGCCAGCAGGCAATTCATTAATTCCATTAGCCATCCACTCCGCAGGCTGAGACGTGCAGATGTAATTGTCAACAATTCCTACAGTATATTTAAGCTGTCAAGGCTTCTGTAAGGCTTCTGTTATCCTGTTTGGCGATATCAGTAGAGGCAGGGAGGGTTATTTCATGTCATTTAAAAACCAGAAATAAAGAGAACTTTGTATTACAGAATCTATCCTAAAAGATTTCAACTTCACTGTTAACTTAAAGTGACATTCCAGCACAGAAACGCTGAGTAGATTTCTAACTGGCAAAGCTTCTGATTTTTTTTTAAATGAGTTTCGAAGCCATTACAGTGTTCTCTCTCTAAACCCAAACCTGTATTCTTTCTAATAGCCGGATGGACAAGTTCTCTTCTTGTTCCCAATGGCACAGTGATATATCCAGTGGCCCCGATCCTGCACACTGCTCCATGTGGGTAGATTCTGGTGCAGAGTACAGCTGAAGCCAGTGGTGCTCTGTGCAGGTACACAGGTTTCCTCCCACATGGATCCAATTGCCCGATTGGGGCCTATTATTTTTTATACTAACATTTCACCCTAAAATTTCTGGTCAATAAGTGAGAAGAAAAAGTGACACATGACAAACATGTTTTGTCTGTCACTAATATATATTCTTAAAATTAACTGGTTGTTAGTTGCTTTGATGGCTTTTGTGTCTGAGTGATGGTCAGAGCCAGATGTTTAGAAATGAGAGGCAGGAGATATTCTTGATTTATGAGCTCAGTAAAAAGTAGATTATATCTGCATGTGTGTGTCTGCCCTCCAAGCGAGGCACTGTTACCAAACAATGCCCTGCAGAGAAAAGTTTATTTTCCCACGTAGAAGAGACCGTTACCATAAAAAGATTGCAAGACTGCTTGGAGTGAAATGCCTCATATTTAACAGTGATGTGTGAGTCCTGGGGAGGTACACAGAATTTAACTTGCTCTTCCGCTCTAGTAGCCTACATAAAAATAGCCTGCTCTCTCTTGAGATCTTAATATACCATAAAGCCTCAGTGGCATTTAAAAATCTTTAACTTTCAGTTAATATACATTTCAGCATGTTGCTTTTCTTTTAACAATAATGAATATAAAGCTGTGCTGTCCTTTGCCATGCTTTGAGCTGTTCAGATAACGCACCGCAGGGTGGATAGGTATGACTCAAATAGGCCCACTGTGCACTATTTGAATGGAAAGTACTTCTTTTCATTCATCATTGCTTAACTAGTTTTCTGGTTGTGTGTTTCCTAAACTTTCTGAATGACACCCCTATGCCCACAATTCCCAATTTGTTTAAGGTCAGTGCCAAATATTTGACACTCTGTTAAAGCTGTTATTCCTTAAACTCTGTTTGTAAAATGGTCAGGTTGCTGATCATTTTCTGATCTTGCAATAGAAAATGCATTTCACGTATTTCTGGAGAAATACTTTGTCACTATGAAACACAGATGATTATTCTCTGAAAGATAACAAAATGTGGTAAAGGAGTCTGTCTGGGAAGAGGTTCCCCCTATTGTGTGATATAATGTATGAGTAATCATAAATGTAAAACACTTGATGTGAAAATTTCCTATATAATTATTATTCAGTAGTTAGTAGGCACAGTATACTATATTACTCCTGTTATGTATTTATATGGTGGACGCTATGTATTCATAATATGGTTTAACATGTTGTATACGTAGTATCTACCCATCTGAGGGATAGTCTTCCCCCAGGTTGACAATTGAAAACTGACAGTGTTCTTTTCTTTTCTTTTCTTTTCTTTTCTTTTCTTTTCTTTTCTTATGAGCCACTACAGGGTAGAAAATATTTAAGGATAGCAGTGTATTTACTTCTTCTTTACAATTCTGATTGTTGAAAAACTCTCTCTCTCTCTCTCTCTCTCTCTCTCTGTATACATACGCAAGAAATACCTGAAAAAAATCAGGTAAAATGTTTCAGTGTTTTAAAGTAGTAGTAGATACCATTGCTATGTATTTAATACAGGCATAGTTTAAAAGAGAAGAAGATGCTGTCAATGATTCTGGAATATTTTCTTCATTGTAGTGGCCACTGAGTTGAATGGGAATTCACTGATGTGTATAGTAATGCATCTTTCAATTTATCATTTCTAATCAGTGTTGGGCAGTGAAAACCAACAACTGTCCTTTACAAAATGGACCTTTGTGCACTCTGATTTGATTTAAGAATTGATTTAATAAAAGAAGGTATTCAAATAGTTGTACATTTAAAATGTATTAAGTTCCATTTTTCTTTTGCTATATTTTGTAAAACATTTTCAATGTAAACGGTATGCCTCTCACACATGTCAAATCAAAAGTCCTACTATTTATTCAAAAATATATTTACCTAATGTAATTGGAAGCTTATTGCACTCTCATAAATGTATATATTGTGACTTCAAAAGTATGTACTGAACTTTTGCTTAAACTACTAGTATGTGGATTTCTTTCAAATTTATTTTTAATTAATGATATTAAGGATAAGGTCCTTTACTATATGTACTTTAAAATTCACAATAAAGTTTCAGAATTTGTTTTATACAATGCTGAGGTTTTGTGTTGAATTTTATTATGGAAATCTACTTGCATTGATACCTTGGTAAGGTCCATTCCTTGAGCTGCGTGTGTAAATCTGCTTCACATCATAATGATTTAAATCGGGTCTGTCAGATGAGAAATGGCCTTATCTCCATTCAGTGAAGAGCTGTCTTCTTTTAAACAGAAAAAGCTGCTCTGCTGAAGCAAGGAATTACTGACACCTATGTAATCTATGCTTGAAAAGGCAAAAGCCAAGAATTCCTAGTATTTCAGTGTACTGGGCTCAGTGATGAGGAAATATATACAGTAACTGGTGCATCAGTTCTAGCCAGAAAAAGGTACAGAAGAAGCTAGGTGGGCTAAGGAATAAACACGGAGGAAAACATTTAGGTACATTGGGTATATACTAATGAGTATATTCATTTAAAAATTCTAAATCATCATTTTATAACTTCCTATGAAAGGAAAAAATCATTCACAGATTTACAGTGTTAAAATACACTGTTCACTCGCTTTTATAGTTTTTCATTTTTGCTCTTTGCCTAGCTATTTTTTTTAATGTTCTTTTATTACCGCATTCTGCAGTAGTTACTTAGGCAAAGCTTTCGTTGACAATCAGTGAGGATTTCTCTTGAGTAAAACTGTTTTGGATCAGCCTCTTAAAAGCTCCTAATTTTTTCACTTCCTTTCTCTATGCCCTTTTGTAAATTTAAAAAATGACATTGTTTTGCTTATAAAACCTCTCAGTAGTCTTTTTCTTGACAAAATATCATCACCCATTTATAACATCTTCAACTGATTGGGACAGCATTGCTCAGGAATAGAGGTTTTTTATTTCAGCTAACTGCTGTGGCAGAGCTAGCCAAAAGCACAACATGTTATAATTTTTCCCTGGGAAACACAAAAAATTAGGGATATTAAAAAAAAATTATTGACAACACATTCTTAGGGCATGAGACTTCTCCCATTAAAGTCCACCGTAGTTTTGCCATTCATTGTAGTGGGACTGGGATCAGGTCCTTAGATTTTATAGATGGAATTTTCAAAAACACTCAGTGTCAGCCTAACACTGCTCCCATGGATGTCAGTTTGAAAACTCCAACTGATTTCAGTGGGAGCAGAGTTAGGTGAATGCTGAGCAGTTCCACCCTATATGGAGATATATATCCCTTTACAGTGCAGTCATTCACATTTAAATTTTTGAAATCTAGGAACATGCCCATTTCCGTATTTATTTCAGAGATCCAAATATATTTTCTAAACTCTGGTTCAGCCAACTGTTGGCTAATTCAAATGGAGATTTTGTAATCAGAACCTGGCAGCGCTATTATATAATTGAAGGGTCAAATTCTGCCATCCTTTGTTTCCTATATGTATGTTTCCCAGTAAGATCCAGGTCAACACTGGATCCCAATGTAGAAAACACTTTGGCCAAGTCACTACTGACAAACAACTTTAATAGAGTCACACTAGTGAAGAATTTGGCCCCCTCTCTTTTTTTTTTAGTGTGATTCCTTAAAAAAATCTGAAAAAGAAAGTTGAATTGTCATTTGAAAAGCTGAATTTGAAATTCATGCTCTTAAAACACCTTCAGGTCATTGCAGAGATACCTAGTATCTCCATGCTTTGCTGTTTCTGCAACATTTAGTATAATTTGCATCATTAAAGCTATGCTATGGACAGCCTCTCTCAACGTGCTCAGTTGAATTAAAGCCCTGATACAACAAGCAAGAAAGAAGCAAACATTTTTCATCCCTAAAATGGAAAAGGATATTGAAGTAGTCTCATTCGAGGAAACACTCAGGACCAACAGGAGGTAGGCTGGATTGTCTGTATCTTGCAAGTATAGCCAGGGTCAAGGAATAACACCATTGCTATTCTATAGCATAATAAAGAGGATTATTCATAATTTTCAAGAATAAATGTCATACCATAGTCTATTGCCCATTTTCATGCTATCCATCATCAGTTCTGTCTGTCTTATTTCCATGTCATTCATACTGTAATTGTCTTTTGATGAATGTCCTTCTGTTGCAGGCTGTTACTGGTGTTCACATTCCCGCTCCTCCTTATCTCCATATATCTTTTATTTTAATACAGGTGAAAATGGTCAATGAATTGTGTAATATAGATCCAGATCTCAAAGTCTCAACTCAAGTTGGTGAGCACTTCTACATCTTACGAATGGTCCTGTTGATTTCAATATCATACAGTGCTCTTGTGAGTTAGTGCTCAATAACACGTGAAAGGTGGTGTGATTTGGCTCTTAATATATTGGTTCACCTGGGCAGAATTTGCACTTGGTAAAGGTTACATTGCCTTTTGTTCATTATTAAGTAACATGATGTTAGGGCAGAGTCACACTAGTGAAGAATTTGAGCTGTCCCTGAGCAATGGGCCCAATTTTGATAATAAAATATCAGTTTTACAATACTGTAACTTGATGGGTATAATTTCTCCACATGTGTGAGATCAGAATCAGAGCTTGGTACTGTCCTCATACAAACCAGAGTGCAGGCTCAAGATCCAATTTTCGAAGTCATAGAATCATAGATTCATAGAATCATAGATCCCTTAGGACTAGAAGGGTTCTTGTGATGTCATCTAGTCCGGCGCCCAGCACAGAGTCAGGACCAAGTAAACCTAGACTATCCCTGACAAATGTTTGTCTAACCTGTTCTTAAAAACCACCCATGATGGGGATTTCACAACCTCCCTTGGAGGCCTATTCCAGTACTTAACTACCCTTACAGTTAGAAAGTTTTTCCTAATAACTAACCTGAATCTCCCTTGCTGCAGAGTAAGCTGATTACTTTTTGTCCTACCTTCAGTGGACGTGGGGAACAGTTGATCACTATCCTCTTTATAACACCCTTAAACTATCAGGTCCACCCTGAGTCTTCTTTTCTCAAAACTCAACATGCCCAGTTCTTTTAAGCATTCCTCATTGGTCAGGTTTTCTAAACCTTTCATCATTTTTGTTGATGTCCTCTGGACTCTCTCCAATTTGTCCACATCTTTCTTAAAGCATGGTGCCCCAAACTGGACACAATTCTCTAGTTAAGGCCTCACCAATGCAGAGGAGAGCAGAACAATTACCTCCTGTGCCTTACATACAGAATTATATTAGCTTTTTTTTGCAGCTGCATCACATTAAAGACTTACATAATGATTACCATGTGGGCCTAAGAAACAAGAAAAAATGGCAAATTTGTTATGTATCCAATAGGAATGTAATAAATATTCAAGCTCAGCAGCAATATTCTACAGACGTGTTGAACTTTAAATCAGGCATTACTCTGACTGAACAAACATAACAGCATTGTCAGCTCTCAGTTGTTTGATGTTGCATACTTTTTCTACATTATGTGGCATTTCTTTATCCCTCAAGTTAGATGTTAACAAAAGCAACTGAAAGTTAGACTCCGGCACTTTCCTGTATATGTACGTATTTAATGGGATTTTTTTTAACAAAACAAAACATTTCTTTTGCCCATGAATTACTGCAGAAAGTGCTTGAGCATCTTTGTCTTGCAGTTTACTTGAAAGAAGATGCCGAGACTGGAGTGAACTTTCCAACAGCCAATGTGTGACAAAGCATGCTTAATAGGAAATGAAGTCAAATATTTTTCTCTTTGAAAATGGCTTCCCCTAGATTTGATGGAGAGCAGATTTACTGTAGGAAATTGTTCAATTCCATTCTTGCTTGTTCACTTTGCATTTCATACAAAATGTTTTCTTGCATGCAACATGAAGCAGAATTTTGTCACTGTACTGTAGAGGGAAGAAACATAATGTGCTTTGGCGGTCCCTGACAAGATACATACATTAAAACTTTTAAATCTAAATTTATGGGGGAAATGTATGTCATGTCCCATCATACAGCTTCACAGCCATTGCATTCATTGCCACTGGTTACTAGCAAAGCTGTTCTTTCTTGTGTTTGTAGCTTGTTTCCCCTGTAAGTGCAAATACTTACACAGAGCTATATTTGGGAGATTGCTTTGTAAAGCTCTGCAAGTAAATAAAGTCTTGTTCATAAGCAATTTAACATGAAACTGTTGGATAACATATTTTTTTTTGAACTATTTACAAAAAAGTTCAAGTCTTTTTCTCAAACTACCTAATTAGATTTTTTTTTTCAGGTAACAACTCACTGTCTTATCAAAAGGAGTGGGTGGATTAGAATTTGGATGTATGAGAAATGCTAAATGGAAACTGTTCAATACTGCTTTGACTGTGACCAGTCAGACTGTGGTGTCAATTAAAAACTAAGAAGAATATACCGGTAATCCTTTGCTGAATCCAAATGACTATGACAGTTTGTAGAGTTAGTAAGTATGGGGCATGTTTTAACCAGTTATAAAGCTGTTCAGATGGATCAGAAAATATACTGGAGAAAGATTATGACAAACATAGAATCCAATTCCCATGTCATATCATCCTTCCTTTAACCTTTTCCATTCTTATTTTAATGTTAAGTACTTGAAATACAATCAAACATTCTGAACATGTTAATTACAAAATAATTTAAGAGCCTTAGTTCCTCCGAGAGTCAGTAGCACCATATTTTCAATCTGAGAATACGCAGCAAAGTGCTCTGACAATGCTGAATCCCTTTTCTTTTTCCATATTCTGTTTTACATATCCTACACAAGGATTGTACTTGGAAATTTGTCTTTCCTAGGTAGTGTCCTAACAACAAAGAGGCAAGTTTGCATCCCCTGAGCAGGATCTTGCATTTGTTATTAAAGTTGAATGACCACTGAGGCTAGTGCCAGTTTAATCTTGAATGAGGAATGCAGTATCTGCCCACTCTATAGTTCTTTGCAAACCAACTGTCACAGCTTGGACCTCCTATCGTTTTCCATGTGGGATGTTTATAGAAAACAGTGGGCGTTTTCTGTGTGGATTATGGCAGGATTAGGAGACATTGCAATGTATCTCGTGCACTGAGATTTTATCTCCATACAGGCTCTTAACCCATGTTTGTAAAATAATTATTTTTGCAGTGGTATGCTCCATATTATGGGAGTTGCTCATAGAAGCCTTAGGGCCCTGTGCAGTAATACCTGCTCACGACAGGCTTGAATTAAGAGTACTTCAGCAGTGTTAACTCTGCATGCTTCTATGTGTATTTGTATTTTACTCATACAATTATTTTGACATAGCTTTTTTTTGCTTTGCTTCTTTCTCTTTTCTTTTCCACTGATCTGTAGCTCACACTGGCATGGTCCCCATAGGCTTCCACTGACTATGTTTCATATTTTTTCTAATTAATATTCTTTCTTATGTGGTCTCTCTAGACCTGTGCTGACATTGCTTCTTTTCACGGCGACACAGTGTCATCCTGTTAGAGACAAATTTTGACATCTTTAAAACTTATACTCTTAAAAAAGGAATATGTCAGTATTTTACAGTAATGGTCAGTGTGTGGGGCCATTACAGTGAAATGCTGTAGTGTTCTTTTTTAAATATGACAAGAATGTCAAGTTAGAGTACAAGAGGATGGTAAATTAGCATCATTTAGAAGAAATAATAACTTGATCATATGCAAAAAAATAGTTGTTTGCCAAACGTAGATATCTATTGTTTTATTTGAATAACTGAAACTCTCAAGCCTAAATTAAAGGGACACTGTCAGTATGTTTAGGCCAAAACCATAAGTTTGAAAATAGAAAAGTTTTACCAATGCTAATAAAAATACTTTCATGCTTTAAAAAAAAATTTCAATAAAACCTTCATAGATATTCTCTGGCACTGTTGGAAACACAAACATTACTTCATTGTATTAGTGCCAGAGCACTTAATGCTGAACCTGACTAAGCAGCTCTTAGTCAGTGTCTGTCTCTGTAGCTTCTCCATGCTTGATATTCCCAAGTCTGTCTGTCTACCTACTCAGTCTATAGTATTTCTCTAGCGTCTATCACTGTATTCAAGTACTGAGAGTTCTGTACTCAGAGTGAAATTCACTGCTCTGCAGAGGTTCCGTATCACTGTATCATTTAAATACCACTAAGGCATAGGGCTTAAGTGGGACTGAAATGGTGCATAAACTTTGCTCTGGCCTTTTGCATATTGATGAGCTTCATCAAGTGACCACGGAATGAGACCCTGATAGTCCATTATGAGTGAAATACACCAGTAAACAGCATACGTGATAAACCTGTATTTATCTGATTCTTTCACATTAATAATTTAAAGAGCTATGTGTAATAGAGGTAAGGACTTTTTTTAAAATTAGACTCATAAATACAAAGTCCCCGTAAAAACTAAAATTTTATAATTAAATATTAGAGGCTTTTTGTTTCTGTAGCTTGTTTGAAATAGATGGAAAAAGGCTGTTCCTATGATACTTCTAGGATCAGGCACTTAGAGGCTGTTAAAAACTGCATAACTAATTACACTTATTTTTTTGTAGTTGAAAAAAATCTATTAAACACATTTTAAATTCTGACCGACAATTAAGTTTAAACCTGATACAATAAAGCCAATTTATCCTTACAGTCTGATTCAGTTCTGGAAAGTGACTGTGTCAAAGCATTATCCTGGTGTTCCAAGTTCATTGTCTCTCAGTCATTAGCATATGAAATGTGCACAATTTTGCTATTCAGAAAATATATTTTTCTAATGGCTAGCCCAGAAAACTCATCTGGCTTCTGACCGTCAGGCCAAATTCTGCTTTCAGTGCCATGGGAATGAATCCTCTGTCTTCAAATTATGCCCTTGTTATAGGGGTAAGGTGGGGTTTGCCTCCTTGTGGAAAAGGTGGATCGAACCCAAAAATGTGGGTGGTCCTGTCTAATTTGTATGGAACTGCACTATTTCCAGAGCCCCTCCATTCCATTGCATCTTAATGGCAGCACAGAGGGGGCTCACAGCATGGAGGTAGTGCTCTCCAAAGGTACTTTATGACCTTTATGCTGAATCTTAGCTGGATTAATATCGGGTGACAATGCATGAAAACTGTCATTCCTCCATCACATCCATTCCCAGGCCACTACCTCCCAAGGCATGAATCTAGATTGCTACAGAGGAAGATCCAAGCGAGGGAGAGGCAATGCTATTCATGTGGTATTCCCTCCCTTTGTACTTTGTCTCTTGGAAAACACCAAGTTTTCATACCTTCTGACCATGATGGTGGAGGAAAAGATTTGGATCTATACCAAAAATAAACAAATAAGAAGGAATATAAAAAAGATAAGAAAAATATTTCCAAATGTAAACTCTGAAAGGAGGAGCTGCAAGCTTATGGCCATATAATTCCTGAGTCCTACAGAGGCACTGGACTCCCAGTCTGATCTTTTTTCCAGGTGTTCTGCCTCTATGGAAGCCAAGGAGTGGTTTGGAAAAGATGGGAGGAGAAAGAGTTTGGAGGCCCTTTAGGACCTCTAGCATGATATGTAACAGCTCTCTACTTAGAGCATGCAGTAGGTGATCTTTTTCAAAACCCTCTTTCATTTTCATGGTATTAAAAAGATGTACAAAAACTGGCTGTGCCCATGAGGTCCAGGAGTCGGATCATTTCTCTCTTTTGTGAGTGGGCAGCTGTAACTTAAGGACTGCATGTTGAACGTTCGCTTTCTTGAGATAATAAAGTCTCGTAGAAGAGAATATATAAAACTAGATCCATGGAAATAGTAAAAGGTCATTGCCATGGAAACCACAGGAAACTCTCAAACTATGATTTTGAAAGAATCTGTCTCTGAAGCTGCAGAATGCTTGAACAATGAGATTTGTTTTAAATTAGAATCCAATCTCTATCTTTTAAGTGATAGACACTTAAAAGTGTTATTTCTAATTTAATGCAATCTTTTGCTAGGAAGGAGATGAATGTATATGTCAAAGCCAGCTATATTGTTAAGTTTGGCCTTCAATAGAACTCTTTGGTATCTTTCCCTGCTTTTGCCTCCTGTTGTGAATGGCTGAGCTTTTATACTGAGCATGCTAACCTTTTAGGATTTGTGGCTGAGGTTTCCATTTGCTGTGGTTTCATCTGCTGTCTACACCTTAGGCCATAAATCCAGCCTCAACAGACTGCTGTCTAGAATACTTTATATATATAATTTATTCACACACAGTGATGAAACAAGGTGAAAATAACTATGCAGCAAAAGAGCTACCTTTATGGGTAAGTTCTGTATAATAGGGGTGAAAGCAATAGGGTTCTGTATAAATTACTGTAAAAGTTTATAGAAGTTAATCTATCCTAGATGTTTTTTCTTAGATCTCCTATCTAGAGAATTTTTAAAACATCCTATAATTAAACAAAAAAAAAATATGCTCTAGCATGTTACAAAATTCTATAGAAAATGTATCGTTCTCCATTTAATTCTATAGTGTTTTTTTCCTGTAAGGGTAGAGAAGATTTCTGAAGTTTTCATAATAAGAAGGTAGTAGCAGGATGAAAAAAATGGTGGAAACAAGACAATTAAAGGTGGGTTTTAAGTCACTAGAACATATGTGCACTTGCTTTCAGTGCAGAGATATAGGCAAATATGAATGTTGTTTGTCACAGCCTCAGAAGTCTGCTACATTGTCTGTTGTTTTTTTTTAAATGATATTATATCAACATTTCAATACAGCAAGAGCTTTCAAGCAAGGTAACACATAATATAGGAATCCTTAACCAAGATAAAGTTAAAAGTAGTAGTAGAGTAGAACAAATCATAATGAAAATAGGCTCAGAGATCACTTCCTCCTTCTTTCTTCATCCTCATCTTCTTCCACATAGTGTCTTTCATCCAAGGCTCTCAAAATGCTTCACCTATTTTAAGCCTCTCAATCTGTGAGGTAAGTAGATATTGTTATTCTGAATTTGGAGATGAGTCAGTTGAGACTCAGACAGATTAAGGCTAAAGTTTCAGAAGTGTTCCTTAATTTGATGTGCCTCCGGTTTTGGATGCCCAGCCTGAGACAACTAGTGCCTGATTTTCAGAGGTGCCGAGGACCCGCAGCTTGTGCTGAAGTCAATTGCTTTCCTATAGAAAGGCATCTGATAAATCACTGTAGGAGCAGAAAATCTGTTTAGGAAGTGACAAGTGGGAAAGCAGAGGTCAGTTATCCACTGGATTGCAGTTCAACCTGGATAGGCCTTATATGGCTTTCTTCCTGCCATTTACAGTGTTGGTAATCAAAAACAGATCACAGAAGACACTATTAGCCTTGTGCAACATCACTGATATCAAGGACACTGTCCGAGGTGGGAGTCAGCACAGTTGGCCCATACTGTAATGCTGACATGTAGATACTCCATTTTAAATGAAAGATGTTTTGAATGGGCATGAAACGTTCAAACATTATACAAAAGTATAAACATGCAATGGTGCGCTGTGAAGGAATTACAAGTTGAGCTCCTGGCAACAAGCAGCTGGTGCTTTATGTTGTTGTTTGATGCCCTCAGTACATGTATGTAAAAGACTGTTTACAAATTTTTCCGAGTGTTTGGCATTATGACTAACTCTGCACTGCCTGGTAGTGGATATTGTTGTAGTCACCCCAAGTATGTATATCACTGCTATGCTGTTACTTTGGTGGCATTCGCCACGATGCCTCATTTCCCTAGCTAATATCAGCTTTTGCTCCTGATTTGATTGGATGAGGTTGTTAGAAATGACACAGTGCCCTTCTGCTCCTTTCTTTGTTTCTTAGCTTTGGCCAGCTCAAGATCCAGAGGTGGAAGAGAACAGGTTGCGCTGATATTAGCCTACCAAGATGCCCATGATCCATGCAATTTTAGGCTGAGATTTTCTAAGGGGCCTAGAGGAGATAGATACCCAACTCTACTGCACTGTATCTAACTTCCGCCAGCTCTTTGAAAATCGCAGCCTTAACTAGTAAATCTACAGAATACAAATTAATTCAAATACATTGAATTATATGGAGAGCTCTTCTTGTCTTCAGATTAGCTGAGCTGCCATTGAAGTCATACCCCCTGTCTGACAATGTCCTATTTCCTGATTATTCTGGAAATCAAAGCAAATATTGACCATAGACATCCAGACAACATCTCTTATGTGAACAATTGTTTCCATGAGGAATCTGCTGAACCCCTATTGGAGTCTTCTATCCCACTGCTTTTACCTCCCCAGTGTAGAAGCTTTGTGTCAGAGCTCTCATTTCTCTGGCGAAGAAATACTGAACTAGATTCATTTCAGAGGCTATGTACTTTGATGGAGAGATTGCTGTTGAACCGCACTCTGAGCAGCATCCACAGCTCTCTCTCTCCCTTCATCTTGGGCCTGATCCAAAGCCATCAGAGTCAATGGAAAGAATCACAATGGACTTCAAGTTTTGCCTTACAGGGAGTAAGAGACCAAAAATTAAAATTAAATTGAGCTCTTTTAAATGGCAACCGAAACTCCTGGGGCACTTCATTATTTTTCTGCCATGAAGTATTACTGGTAGGGATTTCTGATTAAAGTCTTTTACTCCAGTATGTGGTGGATATAGGGTCTGATTCTATAGCTGCTCTATGTAGGAAACTTGCTTTGAAGTCAGTGGGAGTTGTGGAGATGGGGTGGGTACATCTCTGGATGCGTATGTCGTTGGTGTTTGCCTGAGAGTCAACCTGAAAAAATGTAGATCAGTCATTTTTATATGAATTACTTCCTATGTTGTAGGTGCTGGAAGTAGGAGTGCTGGGGAGTGGCAGCACCCCCTGGCTTGAAGTGGTTTCCATCATATACAGGGTTTACAGTTTGGTTCAATGTCTCTCAGCACCTCCATTATACAACCAGGATCGATTGGTCTGATTCGCCCCTGCCTTACACCACTTTTACATCCATGGAAAGGTATTGACTTCAGTGGACTTACTCCTGATTGTTCTCCATTTAAATGAGAGGGGAACCAGGTCCAGTCCAGGTCAAATCCTGCTGTCATTGGGAGTTTTGCCATGGGCATCAGTGGGACCAGAATGTAGCCTTTTGTGTATTCAGTTGTAAGGTATATTGTTGTTTTGTTTTTTTTTAAAGATGGCCTCTATTTGCACAGTGCTTTTTCTCTTACACTGTTGTAGTCATCAAAGGAAGTAGGACATCATTAAAACTGCCAATGCTCAAATGTGAATTTTCAAGATTAAAATAAAAGAAAATATGGTTTTAAATGTTTAAAGTAGGTCAAAGGCTTCACTTAAAATAGGAGTTGGTGGTTTGACCACACAAAAAAAAGTACTAGGCAATAATTCAGTAGTAGTTTTCCTGCTCTCGATGATTCTGAAAGTGGGAAGGTGGGAAAAAATCAGTTTGATTTTTTATAGTATATTTAGCTGTTGAAAGGTCAAATGAAAGGTTATCTTTATTTGATATTTTTGAGCATTATAGGAAGGGATGGATGAAATGAAGGACTGTGGAAAGTATTAGGAAACTAGGTAAAAAAACATCAACAGAGAAATTATCATTCATTTTGAACTTGCAGAAAAAATGCATATTAAAAAGTCCAAGGAAAGATAATCATATTAGTCAGGAACTCAAATTTTCATTAAGAGAAATGAAACCATTCATCATCATTATTAGTAATTTATTACTTATGTTCATTTTGTTAGTGCTTGCCATGCGGTAGGTGCTGCCAATGCACACAAGGAGGATCAATCAGTGCCTGGAAGGGTTTACCACCAAAGGCTTTCATTGTAGAAACTGGTCTGCAAAGGCAGACCCCAGGTCTCATGTGGAAACCAATTGACTCCAACAGGACTCTTTATGTGCCCAGCAGTCTGACTGTGTGGAGCAGCTTGCAGGGCTGGGGTGTAACGGCTTAGTCCTAATAACACTCAAGTTTAGGGAACTAAGTTATTCACGCCCATAGGTGTTTTTAATAACAGGTCCCAATTTCAGAAGTAACTTAAGAAGTGGAGGATGAGCAATTCTCAACTGTGTCAGCCAATGGACAAAAATATAAATAGAAAGGCAACCAGCATGAAATTTTAAACTAAAAGCCTGTCCTCAATCCATTTGTATTACATCATGTGAGTGTCACAAGTGGTTTAATCTGTACTGCTCTAATTGAAGAGAAGAGCAGAGAAGATTGGTCCTGGAATGCTAAAGATTATCAATATTTTTCTATCCAAAACCACAATGAAAACAAACAAAAATATGTGGTAATCGTTCCAACTGCAGTCTGATCTAGACTCGTCCAACCTAATTTAATCTGACCTATCAATCATTAAGAATATTTTCCTATTAATAATAAATATATATGATTGAACAGAAACGTTACACATTTTATTCAATAGCAATGATAGCCAAACATTTATAATTAATGTTAAGATTTTACCAAATAGGGCCATATTGTGTTATCCAGTGTGACCCTGGTGTGCCATCTGGGAAGTTAAAGGGGGCTAGAAACTGGCTCTGTCGGAGATGAATGTCCTGCTTTTGTCAGCCTACTGACTTCAGGCCTCTCCCTCCCTCTTCCCTGCCGGGTTGGTATGTTGGGGGCAGGAGTTGGAGGGGTCATTGTGAAGGATATCCATTCCACTACACCTCTGTTGCATTGGCATTGGGACTATTAAGGACTCTGGGCCAGTTTCACAAGTTAAGGCTGCTTGGAAACATTTCTAAGTGTCATAATGGCTGGAGCAGACCTTGAGAGTCAGGGAGCTAGAACCGGCTTCATTTCACCTCTCCTGAACTCAGGCTCAGGAAAGGATCAAGCCCATCATGATTGCTTGTTAATAAGTTCAATAGCTGTATATAAATTAAAAAGGGAATATCTTGCTCAAGATTATCAGCTTGTGTACAGTCACATAGCTCTGTGGTGGAGATATGGTCTTTATTTTTTGTTTAACATAATGGTGAGCTTATTGTCAGTGCTGATAAAATAAATATTAAAGTGTAATCAGAATAATAATTAGTAATAATGAAGGTCCAATATCCAGATTTTTCTGTGATGTAAGTCAGTTGTGAATAATAGAACTTGCACCAGGGATAAATTTGGCTGGCTAGGTCCTTGCATAATATGTGTACACTGGGTGCACAATAAGATTATCATGGTTGCTTGAGGGTAAAATTCTGCCTTCATACATACAAGTGCAGGACTGATCCATTAGAGTCTATCGGAACTCCGTGCGTGAACTCAAGGACTGAATGTGGCCCTTAGCTGTGCATTTTTGACTCCTTAAAGCGTTTTAAATCTCTCCTTAATATTCCATGAATGTAGTTGTTTGTACTGAATACACTGTAGTTGCTTTTGTGCAGTATTCTATGTATCTCTGTCTGTCTCTGTCTCCTTTTGTCTGTCAGCCTCTATTTTTTTCCCTTTCTTTCCCTAACATATTACATTTATTTACATGGGTTTGCACTGAGTGCATTACTTGCAAGTAGCAGAGTGAAATACAGATACTATATGAGTAATAAAATCACTGGTTCCTAACAACTGTACATAAATATAATATTTTAAGGAAGGTTATAATGTTTGATGTATTTCACATCTTCCTAGAGATGCATTGTTGGCCAGGTAAGTGATTTTCATTTTTATTTTTTGTTTGTTTCACCAAATCATTACATGAGCTTGTGCAAAAAGAAAACATAACCGCACCCCCTGCAGCTGTTTTGTAGGACTGATGATTTATTGCAGTTAATTCACATGATTAACTCAAAAAATTAATCATGATTAAAAAATTAATTGCGATTAATCACAGTTTTAATCACACTGTTAAAAAATAGAACACCAATTGAAATTAAATATTTTGGATGTTTTTCTACATTTTCAAATATATTGATTTCAATTACAACACACAATACAAAGTTTACCGTGCTCACTTTATATTATTTTCAATACAAATATTTGCACTGTAAAATGATAAACAAAAGAAATAATATTTTTCAATTCTCCTCATACTAGTACTGTAGTGCAATCTCTTTATCATGAAAGCTCAACTTACAAATGTAGATTTTTTTTGGTTACTTAACTGCACTCAAAATCAGAACAATGTAAAACTTATAGCCTACAAGTCCACTCAGTCCTACTTCTTGTTCAGCCAATTGCTAAGAGTTTGTTTACATTTAGGGGCGATAATGCTGCCTGCTTCTATTTACAATGTCACCTGAAAATGAGAATGGATGTTCGCATGACACTTTTGTAGCCGTAATTGCAAGGTATTTTTGGTGCCAGATATGCTAAATATTCATATGTCCTTTCATGCTTTGGCCACCATTCCAGAAGATATGCTTCCATGATGATGATGCTCATTAAAAAAATGTGTTAGTTAAATCTGTGACTGAACTCCTTGGGGGAGAATTGTATATCTCCTGCTCTGTGTTGTACCCACATTCTGCCATATATTTAATGCTATAGCAGTCTCGGATGATGACTCAACACGTGTTCATTTTAAAAACACTTTCACTGCAGATTTGACAAAACGCAAAGAAGGTACCAATGTGAGATTTCTAAAGATTGCTACAGCACTTGACCCAAAGTTTAAGAATCTGAAATGCCTTCCAAAATCTGAGAGGGATGAGGTGTGGAACATTCTTTCAGAAGTCTTAAAAGAGCAACACTTCAATATGGAAAGTACAGAACCCAAACCACCAAAAAAGAAAATCAACCTTCTGCTGGTGACATCTGACTTAGATGATGAAAATTAATATGCATCAGTCCACACCGCTTTGTATAGTTATTGAGCAGAACCCATCATCAGCATGGATGCATGTCCTCTGGAATTGTGGTTGAAGCATGAAGGGACATATGAATCTTTAGCGCATCTGGCACATAGGTATCTTACAACGGTGCCATGTGAATGCCTGTTCTCACTTTCAGGTGATATTGTAAACAAGAAGTGGCTAGCATTATCTTCTGCAAATGTAAACAAAATTGTTTGTCTGAGCAATTGGCTAAACAAGAAGTAGGACTGAGTAGACTAGTAGGCGCTAATGTTTTTGAATGCAGTTATTTTTTGTACATAATTTAACATTTGTAATTTCAACTTTCATGATAAAGAGATTGCACTACAGTACTTGTATTAAGTGAATCGACAAATACGATTTCTTTTGTTTTTACAGTGGAAATATTTATAATAAAAATAAACATAATATGAGCACAGCACACTTCATATTCTATGTTGTAACTGAAATCAGTATATTTGAAAATGTGGAAAACATCCAAAAATATTTACATAAATGTTATTCTGTTATTGTTTAACAGCGTGATTAATCACAATTATTTTTAAGCTTATGATTAAGAGTAATTAATTTTTTTATTCGCTTGACAGCACTACTATTTTGTTCAACATCCATTGTCTCTATCATATGCAAGCTGAAAATGCTGATAACATAACTTTTACAGACTGAAACAATGTCAGGCCTTTCCTCTTGGATATCAATAGGGATTTTGCCACTGACTTCAGTGGGAACAGAAATGGGCCCATTTAAATCATCCATAGTGAAATGTAGAATCTTCCCACGATTTCTTGGATCCAGTTCTGAACTGAGTGACACCAGTGTAATCAGTAGAAACTCCTTAGAAGTCAATGGACTTGCATCCACACAGCATCACTATCAGGGAGAATCATGCTGAATCCTTGTATAAATGAGTGCATATACAAAGAGGAAACATGATATTTATTTATAGATATTTACTTTTAGCATGCAAATTACAATTACAATATTAGGAGTGTCTTTTCTTCCCACATATATACATAATTCCTGTTCCCTTAAAGGGAGTTGCACACATATAGAGAGATAAGAAAAGCTTCACAGAAATTTGAGCTGAAAAGCGATTCTAAAAATGACACTATGGAGTTCTATTTCCATTTCCTCTCAGTGACTTCCATGTCAGTCTAGTTCAAAAGCCAAAAGATGACTTTTCTAATTGGCAGGTCTGCAAACACAGTCTTGGATGTGAAAATCAACGTGTGTTCCTTCTGCCTCTCACGTCATCCCTACTAAAAAAAACTCTGCAGTTCAAATTTAGATAAATCATTTTGTTGATGATGGGTGAGACAGAACAGAATTTAGGTCATTCTTCTACAGTGGTGTTGTCTATGTAGTGCAAACAGTAGTAAAAACTTGATATTTGTTGTTAAAATAATTGAATGTGAGTTGCAAACAGTCTGAGCAGATAGAGTAAGTAGGAAGAGAAGCTATTATTATAACAATTAATTTTCCGACTATGACCACACTTAAATGTTAATCACTAAGGGCCAGATCCAACACCCATTAAGTCAATGAAAGGACTCCATTTGGCTTTGGATTGGGGTCTACATCATAGAACATATCACTTATCTTATTGGTTCTGTCAAGTAAATTGTAAATGACACTTTGGAGGCTTGTCTGTGTATAGTATCCTTCACAAGAGTTCTTCATCCAGACTGGACATTTGGACTTTGTTGTCAATCTTGTTGGTCTTATCTGGTGTTCTAAACCTTTTTTCTGAAAGAACATCCTTTTAGTGTTTTTGGAAACCTAGGTTTGATAATTAATGTCATCTTTTCTTCATGCTTCAAACAAAAGAACTTTAAGAAAACTGAGTATTTTTTTTCTCTCACTGCCCTCTTCTAATCAAGAGAAGATATAACAGGCAAGAATGATTCAAAATTAGTTTGATGGAATCAAATGATTCTTTGTAATACGGCACCAATATGCACCTGATCCGAGAATTTTTAATGGCTAGAGACCACAGGTGTCTTGAGACATGCCATTTCCCAGTTTTGGCAGGCTAAAAGCACTGAGACTACAGTGTAAGTCAGCTCTGTCAGAGGACATGTTTATGTAGATTTCAACACTCTGACATTGCACAGTTCCCTGAGGGCTCAGGGAAACATGAGGAAAGATGTTTATTATTGGTTTCATTTATTGAAGAAGAGTGCTCGTGTTTAGTGGGAGGATCACAGAGGCACAGTGAAACTCAGATAGGTCCCTAAGGTTCACATACTAACTCTCCCAGTGTTCTTTTTTTTTCTGTCATTGTGCACAGAACAGCATGGCCACTATGTGCCTCCTGAGTCCAGATGCCAATTGGGGATAGGTGAGAAACAGTGCAGCAGAAGGGAGGAAATATGTTTACACAGATCTGTTCTGGTGTTGAAGTTTATGCAGAAAAGAGTGAGGCTGTTCTGTATAAGTCACTTGGTAATGCCAAAAGTGAGGGTTGCATGTCATCTAATGGAAACTTGCTACACCTCCTACTAACTTTTATTTACTTCATAGAGCAAAGAACTCCCAAGTTCACTCAAGCACATATGAAGTTTTCATTAGCTTCAGGTCAAGCTGATCAGACTGTCTCCCCCAGCTGAAACTGGTAAAGCATTGAATTAAGGCAGGTCTGTGACCCAATGGGCAGTTGATACATTTTTGTTCCTTATGGATAGTTGTGGCTCATCTCCAGCCTGTGTAAACACTTCCCCATTCATTAGTGTCACCTAAGAATTGATTCTCTATCAGTGTTCAGACAGCTTGGAAAATGGCTTTATTTTTTATCTTCCTTCATGCTGACCCCTTTCCACTGTGTGAAAAAGACTGGTAGCTATTTGTTTTCACTATGGAGCATGGGGCTGTTATTCTGCCAGACTGCAGAAGCCTGAATTAAATAATACATTTTGGGCTAGATTTAGCACCACCTAGAGCTGCCAGGTATCTGTTTTTTGACCGAACTGCCTGGTTGAAAAGGGACCCTGGTGGCTCCAGTCAGCACTGCTGATGGGGCCGTTAAAAATCCGGTTGGCGGTGCAGCTGGGCTAAGTCAGGTTCCCTGCCTGCCCTGGCTCTGCACAGCTCCCAGAAGAGGCCAGATTATCTCAGTGGCCCCTAGGTGCAGAGACGGCCATGGAGGGTCCGCACACTGCCCCCACCCTGAGTGCCAGCTCTGCAGCTCCCATTGGCCAGGAACCTTGGCCAATGGGAGCTGCGGGTTGGTGCCTGCAGACCAGGGCAGTGCATGGAGGCCCTGGCTGCCCCTGTGCATACTGTCCGCTTCCGTGAGCTGCCTGAGGTAAGCGCTGCCCAGAGCTTGCACCCCAACTCCCCGCCCCAGCCCTGAGCCGCTGCCTGCACACAAACTCCCTCCTACAGCCCACACACCACATTCCCTCTCACACTCTGAACCCCTCGGCCCCAGCCCAAAGCCCCCTCTGCACCCCAAACCGCTCATCCCATCCCCACACCAGAGCCTGCACCCCCAGCCGGAGCCCTCCCACCCCTGCACCCTGCCCTAGCCAAGAGCCCCTTCCTGCACCCCAAACCCCTCAACCCCAGCACCACCCCAGAGCCCGCTCCCGCAGCCAGAGCTCTCACCTCCTGCTACACCCCAACCCCCTGCCACAGTCTGGTGAAAATGAGCAAGTGAATGAGGGTGCCGGAGAGCAAGTGATGGAGCGAGGGGGGAGGCAATGGAGCGAGCAGGGCCAGGGCCTTGGGGGTGGGGCCTCGGGGAATGGGGTGGAGCAGTGGGCAGGGCAAGAGTGTTCGATTTTCTGCAGTCAGAAAGTTGGCAACCCTAGCCTCACCACTGTGTGAGAGAAAATGCAGCACTGCCATCCCCCACGAGGAACTCCTATAAAGAAAGTACTTCAGGGGTCACAGTCCTTCCTAGAGCTGCCAGTGCATGATGGGAGCATGAACGTTGCATCATCCCTTGGAAAGCCGCAGCCTGCTTCTCTTTTGGGAGCTGGCCAGCTTCATTGACTGGGGAGAGGAGACAAGTGATCTCACCTCATCACCTTCTCCCCCATTTTGATACTCAGTGGTGTGTTGAAGGGGCAGTCCCGAAATGCAGGGACAGCAAATACCCCTGGTCCTTGCACTGTATGTGCAAAGGATGAAAATTTGCTCCCATGCACCAGAACAAGGTCTAGCTACAATGGGACTCTACTTCCTTGGACTATAAAACAATATCAGTGTAGTACACTTCAGCACAACTGTTCTATATTCGTCTCTGTTAAAGGTGGCACACAAAGATAAGGCATCAAATAACTGTATGAGTGGCTGCTGATTGCTCCGAATAGTCAGGTTAGAAGGGCACAACTCATTTTTCCTTGTCCTTTTTCGCAGGTCACATGACATCCATCCCTGTCATTGCTGACTAGTTCCTATGCGATGCCCCCAACATATGCGATGCAGTGGTGTCACAGCCACCACACAACCTCATGGGAGCATAGAGCTGTCCCATAGTAGGTTCAGTGTGTGCCAGATTTTTCATATACTACAGAGTGTTTCAGAGTTTCACATGCATTAATTTATACTCTTTGTAGCTATACATTAGTACAAAAGAAATCTGTGCAATATAATTAAAATAAAAGGACACTTCAATGCCTCCTTTTTCCTCCATTTCCAATGTGTTTAATCTCTCTGTTACAGTAATGGTCAAAATCACCTCAAATCAAATTGTCCTGTGTGTAACATGGGTGAGACCACCAGGACTTCCCTGTAACAGAGAAGAGAGTTTTGCCTACATTTAGCAATAGCAATACTGCAGTGATCCAATCACACATTACTGGGCTAGTGCTGTAACATACTGTAATATTTCTTTTTAAGTCTCCTGTAGTATTTGCAGTGTAACAACATGATTCATGCTGGACATCTCTTTGGAGACAGAGCTGGCCATCCACAACACTACTATTCACTTGAGTGAAGTTACTCCTGGGCATAGTCTTTGTGGGATTAGACCCTTAGATAATCATATGCAGATTTTCCATCTTGGTGTGGCTCTTGGGGGCATTCAAAAACATTGGTACTTTTTTTTAAATTTGGTACTTAATTTCTTCAATTCAATGTTCAATGACACAATTCTTAGATTCTGAAACAACTTTTATAGAGATGTCATATTGTATCTCACCAGATGTGTTGATTTTCTGGTTACAAAAAATTAATAAGTAAAAAATACATTAAAATATTTATAACCTAGAGTGACTATGCTACATGCAATTTTTTTGCTATACTGTATGCAAAATATTTGAAAACTATACCACATAAAACTTTGTTTTTACAACCCAACATGAAACCTCACTGAAACTGAATCACATGTATGTCTGTCCTTATTATCTGCCTGTCTATAGATCTTATTTGTCTGTTGGTCTAATTGATGTGTCACTCTTATCCATGTATTTTATCTGCCTATACTGTCTACCCACCTACCTATCTTATCCATCCAATCTAATCTAGTTAATCTATTTTAGGCTTTTCTATCATGCTTATCACGGTGGTGCATAAGCACCATACGCCTCGATCCATTTCTGCTTTTTTATTTAAATGAACTTGAACAACATTTTAAAAATGTTGTTAATTGGAATCAGCTACCGAGCATAATTTTAGCTCATAATTAGGCCTTTTCCTTCTAGAATCCCTTCCCAGTCTTCCTAATCACAATGAATTTTAGCTAACTCAATAATTCTGCAGGGGGAAAAATAGCTTTAAGTCAGGGTTTCTCAAACAGGGGTTGCCATTTGTGTAGGGAAAACCCCTGGCAGGCTGGGCCGGTGTGTTTACCTGCCCCGTCTACAGGTCCGGCTGATCGTGGCTCCCACTGGCCGTGGACTGCTGCTTTAAGTGCTTTTGCAAATCCTTATTGCATAATTGTACTAAGCATTTTTGTGGAAACCAGAAAATAAAGTTCATATCCTCTTCTGTCATAAATTGGAGTTAGTCCATTGAAGTCCATGGAGCTATGACAATTTTCACCATATGAGGACCTGGCCTAAGATATTTAGCAGAGAATGATGCACATGATGTAGTCACTTCAAAAATAAATTAAGTCTTTGGATGCATTCACAGGTTTTCATTGGTGTCAATGACCACAGAACATATTTACCTGAGGGCTGAGTTTGACCCTAACATTTCTTCCCCATACATATTTTGATACTATTTAACATTTGTTTATTATTTCTTTACTTGTTATCTGCCTATACCCAGTAATAACTTGCATAGATTAGTTTAAACATCCTTTCCTTTGCGGCCTATTACCCCGGACTTAAATAAGCCATGTGATGTTCAAGCAGACAATGATTGTTGTTAGTAATGGTAAGGTACGTGTGAGGTAGGTGAGCTCTTTGTGCATAGGCCATAGGTTTATTTACCTGCTGTGTCCTAGGAGCCCATTGAAAATGTGACATTGCATGTCATGATTTTGTCCTGCTGAGCACGAGTTTAATACATCATCAATCCCAGTAAACAACTACAACTTATTCTAAGTAATGTTATAACTGAGGACCATTAGCAACCATTCTCAGCTCCTAGGAGAGCAAAGGCTTACCTTGGATGCAACTTTGTCTTACTGGGGAAGTATGAGTTAGTGACAATGCAATGCCAAGTCTGTCTCACCCTTGATCTTACTAGTAAGGCTGAGCCTACCTGTGAGAGCTTTCCCTAGAGCTTCTTTGTTGGACTTATTGTCACTGATCCACAAGTTATAAAGTAACATGAAGATGAGATAGTGCTTCATAGAGTAGTCGCTATGCTACAAAAAGGGAGTCAAATATGAGTGGATTAGTTACACACCAAAATATCTTCCTGGTGTTTTTAAAAGTGGTGCAAGTGCTTCTCCGGCAGGGGTCGGCAACCTTTCAGCAGTGGTTGCTGAGTCTTCATGTATACACTCTAATTTAAGGCTTCGCATGCCGGTAATACATTTTAACGTTTTTTAGAAGGTCTCTCTCTATGTCTATAATATATAATCAAACTACTGTTACATGTAAAGTAAACAAGGTTTTCAAAATCTTTCAGAAGCTTTATTTAAAATTAAATTAAAATGCAGATCTTATTAGTTTACTCTGATCCTTGCCCTTGATTTTCCTTGCTGAGTTTTCCAATGTCTGGTGGCACGTATTTGGATACTTTAAGCTGCACACAGGCTTCTGAGTGATCAGTTGTTAACCGGCTGGAACCCCAGATGAGCAGCTGAGGTGAGTGAAGCTGGCAGCTGGTAGGGCTGAGCAGGGCCGGAGGCTTGGACCCCGTCTCACAGGGGGCCTGCTCTGGAACTCCAACCAGAAGCAAGGTCAGTGGGGCTGCGGCAGGGACTCAAGCTGGCAAGGAGCCAGCAGCCAGAACCCCAGAGTGGGGGCTAATTGGGTCAGCCTGCCCAGCTCTGGGGTTTTGATGGTGGGCTGAGCGTCTCCGCCTGCCTCCGCTCTGGGGTTTGGCTGCCGGCTCTTGCCAGCTGGGGTCTCAGCCTGCTGCCAGCCTGGGGGAGTGAACCCCAGGCCAGCAGCAGGTGCTAAGTGGGACCGCCTGCCCCGCATGCCAACAAAAATCGGCTCGCGTGCCACCTTTGGCACGCATGCTGTAGGTTGCCGACCCCTGTTCTAGGGTAATAGCTTTTTTCAGAGATATTGTGCACTTAAGAAAGTAAATTTCTGTACCATTATAACATATGTGTATAACTTTAGTGGCAGGGTGAGGGGGGAGACAGATGCTAAATTTAAGCTGCTTTAAATGTAAGTCTGCACAAATGGGTTTGAAAAATAACCCTTCTACCTTTTGTGCCATACATTTAGAACTAGTTATGAGTTGAAGACAAAATAGCTTTGCTTAATTTAACAGCCATCTTTTCTTTGCATGACATTCTAATAGTTTCAGCAAAACTAGATTTATTCTCTTGCTCTCTTGCTTGCTTTCTACCTTGTATTTTGGATGTTATACACTCCAAAGATTCAATGAAAACGTGAGCATTGTTCCAATTGTAGTAGAGTTTGATGCCATTCAGTGTCTTATGATCCAATTTAAGTATCTAACATTCTTGAAACCTCTTTGTCTCAAATAGGCCCTTACGTACTCTTCTTTACTTAGGCAACATTCCAATTGCATATTAGACCTATGTAGATCTAAAATTAAATTATATTATTATAACATGGAAAATCATGTTTAGCTGGCCTAATTCAACTTTTTCAGAAGAAATATCTAGAATTAAACAAAAGTATTTGTTTCCCCCTCTACCTACTGTAACTTAATATCAAACTGATTTGGTCATATTCTACAATAAAATTGCAATTAATATATTTTATCCTGTTCACACATGTTTACATTGAAGAACTCTCATTTTATAAAATATTTTGCTTACTGTCATTTAAGGTGCTGAAAAAGAACAATACAACTTATTGAATACATGCCAGTTTGTTCTTACGATAGCCAAGAACCAACATCACAGAGTTCTCCTCACCATGATAAATATACTGGGCATGCAAACAGAACAAGACAAGCTGAAAATATTAATGCATCTTTGCCTTGAAAATACTAATTGACTTAGTCTTTCCAATCTGTTCTTTACAAAGGTGGAAGGCGGATGTTGCAGATTAAAATCAACAACAAAACACTAGCTACTGTGAATTAGCAGGACAGAACTAGGGGGCATCTAGCAAAACCTAAAAACAGACTAGGAAATATAGAGCAATAATGTAAATTTGAACAAAGACCATAGCCCTAAGGATAACAAGGGAAATCTTAAACTCTTTAAGTAAAAGCCAGTGAAATTAACTTAAATTCTGGAGTAATGTGATGGGTTGATTTAGTGCAAGTGTCTCCTCAGGCATCTACTGTCTGTAATAATAGCAATACCATTGTGCACAGTGAAGCATCAAGGAAACCAACAGTGAACTGTAGTACAGTAGTTCATTGCTGAGATAGCAAAAGCTTACAACAGCAATATTAGCAGAAGTGGACTGGACTCAATCATGTAACATTCCTGAGGGAGATGAAAAAGCAGCCCCGCTAAAGTATTTATATTGTCATCTATAGTCAAATAATAGTCCATTAACCCCTAATCAGAGCGGTCAAAATACAATGCACCTTAAAAGGCAGCGTTTGAGAAACTGCCTTCCCTAGGAAATACTGAGGCTCAGTCCAAAGCAGCTTTGCCCTATTGTCTATAAGTTCAAATAATGGTTAGAGATCCAACTCCACCCTTCAGCACAGTGGGACAGCCCAGATGTTGCAGAGACCAGATCAGATAATAGTCTTGTGTATGTCCAATGTTGTATATGAATTTGTGAACCTCTGATGATTAGAAAAGAGAACACCAGAGAACATACAGCTTCTAAACAGCACTGTCTCCACAAAGGATCATCTTCTTGGGATGGCACCCTATCTTGAAGCTAGATGGTGGTGAAAGTACATTTATCAATGGCAGATGATAACATTTAAAAAAAAGAACCCAAATTTTCTCAGGGAGGTCAGCTGCCAAGGTCCCCAGCTCTCCTGAAGTAAAGATGCTGAATCCTAAATAGCTGGGCCAGAAAGCAAGCTTGTATCAGAAGCTGGGCATTTGCCGTTCTTCAGCAGGGCAGCTTTTGTTCCATGTTAAGGCTGCAGCTCAGCAAAACTTGTTTTTCTTTGGGGGGCGGGGAGGAGCTGACATTGGACTGCAGCTATGATACTGATACCACCTCAATGGATCTCTTCTTAACACAGTGAAAGGTTGAGACAGAGCAAACATTTTTACCAAGCCCCAGGGGAGAAAGTCAGATCCCTGGAGCAAAGAACTGATTATCACAAATTCACACAGTAATCTGACATTTACAGTTGACATGAAATCTGAACTTTACACTAAATGACACTTAGATACTATGTAGTACATGCAATGTCTAAGCCATAGGGTATTTCTGCTTTCCTCCTTAATTCCAGTACATATTAGGATTACTGCTTAATTATTTTATCTAAGAACTATTAGCTTCAGGCGGTCATTCTTACATAGAAGCTTGATTTAGAGGGGTGTGTTACAAATCTGCACTGGGTGTTAAGTAGTATAGCAACACTACTCCACCTCACTCAACTTGGCTCCAGTCCCATCACCTGACATTAGGAGTTCCTGTCACTTTTTCAGCTATTCTAAGTGCTGGCCATACTAATACACAAAGACAGTATTTTGTATTGGGTTTAGACAGCAAATATTTGCAAATACATTTCATATATATAATCCTGTTAAAAATTAAAGGTTATGGATAGAAGTCCGGGCTAAACTGTGACAGACATTAGCCATGGTAGGATGAAAAAGCATCAACAGTGCAAAAAATGTAATCTAAAATACATCTTCCACAGTTTCACATAGTTATAGATATATGTGCATTTTAAACATAGACAATCTGACTGAGCTCCTTGCTTTATTACAAATTTAATCAGTGTTAACGAAAACAAGGCCCCCAATGCAGTTTTGGAGTAAGTAGGTATGTTGCTAATTCTCTGCCTTCTCTTTTCTTTATTTTCACCCAGGATGTATTTCAAGGAAGCTGTTAAGCTACAGTAATTGCAGTAATTTCATGAATCTGTATGAAGATTTTCCCTTTAAAGTTTAACACTTTGCTAGTTCAGTTTAGTAGCTCTGGTCTTTGTTGTGCAAATTAAATGCAATATGTTTGCTGTGTTCTTGTTTTTTCCACAAAGATTTCTTTTAACTCTGCCGGAACTGACTTTTTGTTTTGTTCTGCTTTTAAAAGTAAAAAAAATAATACCACTAAATAACTGGCAGTTCATTTAATTAAATCCACCACCCCGAAAGAGTTTCTCTCTTGTACTGGACTTGAAACTCACAGTGGAAAATGTAAGCCTTTTCTCCAGCTTACTGGTGCTGGGTAAATGTGCCCTATTCAGAGTGTCAGCTAACACTAGTAATTATCCTGGACAATATCTGATCTCTACCCAGTAGTGCTGGAGATTCATCAACATGGGCTGTAATCTCTTTGGAGCACTAAGAAGAGGCTTTTCCCAAATTGTCTCTAGGGTCTGTGCTCTGATTGTGCTATTACTGGGTGGCCATGGGTGTATTGATGGAATCACTCCACTTCGAATACTACAACCAAAAGCCCTTTTCTATTTTGGCTTACCCCTGTTCAGTCTCAGATAGAGCTCTGCTGGTATTAACAACCAGCTGCTCCTGCAAAAGAGCTCTACCCAATCCTTTCTCTGATGCATCACACTGGACTGCCAGTGGTTCCTGTGGCTGGTAGTACTTCAGGACGGGGCATCGATTAATCATTTGTTTCTGCATGTAAAATGCTTGGTGTTGGGGACCTGCCCACTCCTATTCAACATCCTGCCTTGTGAACTGACACATGGGTTCTCCTGCTGCAGCCAGGTGTGGACAGAAATTGGACAGAAAATTTATGATGTCTTTGAAGTGCTGTACCCATTTCACATCCACTGGAGCTGGCTTGTCTCTATGCACTTCAATCTTGTTGGGAACTGCTTTCACTCCCTCTGCTATGAGCAGATGTCCAGTATATGCCACCTCATGCTGGTTGAGTCACACTTTCTCTGTGTTCCATTTTATGTCCTTGTACCTGCATCGCTGTAGAAAAGCTTGTAGATTGATTCTGTCAGATCTTTGGTATGATTATTCCCTTCACCTGCAATGAGGATATCCTCTGCAATTATTTTCACCCAAGGCAGTCCTTCAAGCGCTTGGGTGAGTCTTCTCTGGAACATCTCTCAGACTGGGCTTATGTCCATTGGCATGTGCAGGCATTTGTAGTAACGAAATGGTGTGGTCAAAGTTGTCAGCATGTTGGACTCTTTCTCCAGGCCTATGTGCCAAAACCGTTCTTCACATCAGACCATAAAGATTCTGCTTTGGAAAGTTCTGCCAAGTTGTCCTCAACTGTGAGCAGTGAATTGTGGCATCTTTTAAATGCCCAGTTCAGTGGCTTTGAGTCTATGCAGATGCATAATTTGCCAGATGGCTTCTTTACTACCACCATGCTGTTTACCCAGGCTGTACTGGCTTTTATAGACGCACACTTATAAGCTCCTTCTGTATTGGATTACATAGTACGACTGGAATTTTCCTTCATGGTAAGCACACAGGTTTCATAGTGGGGTCTTTTTCCAGTCACAACTTTCCTCTGAGGCATCTGTTGCTTTTGAAAACATCCTCATGTACCTTTAAAATTGTCTCCGTTGCTTCTTGCACTGCAGTTATAAAATTCTGATGCTGCACGTTGATTAGATCCATGGCTTGTATGTATAGAGGGATCTGTGGTGCTTACCATCCCCCAACAAAAATGTCAGCTGGTAACATCTGTTCTTTTTTGGGTTAGTTACTATGAAGTCACATTTTCCTGTGTGCTGCATTATGCCCTTTTTGTACATTTTTAGATTGTGCCTGCTTTTTGTGATGTGTGTGTTGGAGTCCAGTTCACCTCGAGGAATCACACTGCAGGAGGCCCCACTATCCAGCTGAAATCACACAGGGTGTTTCCCCATTAACATTGTTAACTTCATGGAAGTTGGCATTATCCCTTGTTGCTTTCCTGTCTTGAAAACCTGAACCTGATATGCTCTTTGACTCAAGGAGAGAATATGATCACGGCTATCTGATGTGCCATCCCCCCTCTTGTACACGTCTGAATGAATCTTTCTGAAACCTTCCTCTGCTCTTGCACACACTGCTAAAATGGTTCAATTTGCCAGATTCCTGGCAATGTTGTCCTAATGCGTGTCATTTTGTCCATTACCCCCTCAGGCTGTCTCCCACAGTAAATGCATTTCACTATGGATACCCTGGTCACCTGCTTTCCTTCGCTGTTGATTTACTGCATATACTTCTGGGTGTGTTGTTCCTCCTAGGGCTTTCATCCTTTCTCTTGGGGCTTCTGCTGCACGCCTCTTGTCTAAGCATCTGCCTAATATCAGATTGCCTTGTTGCAGGAGTGCTAGAATAATCTGTGTAGTGGGGGTGCTGAGGGTCATTGAACCAAACCGTAAACACTGTATATGATGGAAACCATTATGCCTTGTTGGTACAGCCACTCCCACAGGTGGTGATTCCAAGTGCTGCAGACTATCCTGTCCCAAGTTACAAGAGCATGTCAAATACTCAAAATTGCATGTAGCAGCCAGTGTGCATAAGGCAGTAACATAGGGGTTTAATCTCCCTCCCTTTCAGATTGGCCTGTAGCGAAAAACCTCTGTCACTCCACAGTTTTGTTCTGCTTTGGGGAGCAACAGTTCCCGAGGACTCCTAGGACTGCAGAGAGGCTTGAGGCAGTGCTGAGCTTCAGAGTGGTGCAGACCTGTCTGCCTTGTTCCCCAATAAAGTACAACACTACTTTCCTGTCTTCATCCTCCTGCACGGCCAGGTCTGTGTACAGCTGGAACTCCTCCTTCTATGAGCTCCTTTGTGTCTACAAAATCCAGGGCTCCCAGTTCCATGGCTCAGGCTGCAAGCTGCTGCACTTCAGAGAACTCACAGCTCTGATGCTGCCACCATGTTTCCTTCACAAATTGCGAAGCTGAATGCTTCTTAAGTTGAAAAAGAGGAATTTTATTCAACACTGTTCCATCCATGTGGCTGAGTTGCTTCCAGGCTAACTATCCTCATTCCCTGTTCTACTGATGTCCTGTCCATAACAGTCCTTCCAGGGAACATTGGCCCTCTGACTCCAATGATCATGATATAAGGATGACAAATCTAAGTGTCCTGATAACCACATTGCTAGCCTGTCTTCTTTGACTACTCTACTCTTGGGCATCCTAACACTTGTAAACAGATGTTTGCCAGCTTTTAATCAACAAGACTGTCAAAGACCTTGGCCTTTCTTCCTCTGACCTCCTCCCTGTAGAAAATTTCTGATCAAATGCGTTCATCTTCCATTAGATCTAAGCTGCCACCTGAACTTCCATTGCAACAGCTTCCATGCTCCCTTCAGAAAGAGAATTTCCATCCTTTCTCTGTCAAAACATTGTTTAAAAAGATAAGATTTACCATTGTGGGTTTGTGGTCCTGGGAAGCATTCTACCCAATTATGACTTCTACAATGCTTAGAATAAACAACTATTCCAGTTAATATACTGGCTCACGGACCAAAAAGTTTTCCCACCCCGATCTATATGAATAGCAATCAGCTCCACCACTCTGGAGAATCACCCATAGGTCTTCATTTATTAAGAAAGAAAAATAACTTCCTTATTAAAAAAAGTTGTGGTATTATCTGGGCTTACAGAGGGCAAAGTAGCTGCTATGACATGCCAAAGACTTGAATACTGATTGACTCAAGTTTTGATTTACCTGAGTGATGGGTAAAAGGCAGGGGAGAATGTTCTTTCCAATGTGGCAGATCTTCTGAGTCATAGAATGAAATTTCCAGGTTAAAAATGGCCTTTTCCCAAAAACTTTTATTTTGTTGTAGCTCTTTCTCTACACAAAACCAGAGCCGTTACACATATTGTTTCTCACACTGTTAGCCTTTATTGGACAGATGGAAATACCGCTGGTTTGCAAATAGGCTATGGAGGAGGGAATGGTTAGACACTTAGCCATAGGAAGTGTCTGAACACTCTTCCACATTAGCTTGGCATTGGTATGATGGCATTTTGCCTTGGCCTTGACATGTACATTTCAGTGGCTGGACTGTAAGCTCTAGAATAAACTACTGTTTGGCTGATGAGAGACTTTTTATCGGGTGACCTTTTTCTTGTATTTACAATAAAAATTAACCTTTCAGAAGCTGTGTTAACTTTCAGTCTGAGGGGCCAAAACAAGCAGTGAAAACAAGGATTAATTCCCCAGCAACAATATAGTGCATAAGCTCTTTCATTTCCAAATGAAAATCAAGTGCAGACAGGGGTTTCTTTTTATAGTAAAGATGTAGATGCACATGAAAATATCAGACTTTTAAGTTTTCCTAATTAAGCTCCTCCTCCAAACATGATTATGAACCTCCGATGGCAAAATAATAATCAAACCAGAGACTAACATTTTTAGGATGTCACAGCATTGCCTTCCTTGTATTTTGTACTTTTATAAATAGTCTTTGATAATAGCTACCTCATTGTGTCTTTGATTTTGGTCTGCATTTTGAATATATTGCTCTTCTTGTGTGTATTGCCATCACAATTTATAAATAGTATGATTGTGGATGCCTGTTATGCACCTCTCCATGCACTCTTTAGTACTGCAGTTGCTGTTGCATCTTTTCTAATATTTACATTGCAAATTGATCTATTTCTCAGTGTTTCTGTCTGTTCTTTATTTCTTACTGCTGTGGTTATGATGATTATTCTGTATCAGCCTTCCAAATCTATGTAGCTGCACTACAGCAATGTCAGATAGTGAAATCATCCAGAAGTTTAGTAGGGGGATTATATATTGAAATGATTACTAAGTCAGATATTTTACGTTAAGAGAAATCTATGAGAATAAAGGTTTTGTCATGACTTGTCACAGATGTGGAAATGGATTGTCACATACTGGAGGATGATAAGTGAGATCCCCCAATGGTAGTCCACAACATTGTTTGGCTTATCAGTTTGCATTCTGCTCAGTTAAAGTTATATTTATCATTTTTTCCCCATATGAACTTTGGTTATCTATTGCTGTATATCCAGACATTTATTTATGTTTGAAGCAGTGATCTTCTACCTGAATATATAATATTAAACCACTGAAAATTCCCCTGCTTGCCTGCTTTTAAAAAAAAATATTAGTATCATTGCAAAAGTTTTATTCTTTGCTCCTTTAGATGAAGACACATTGTATTGGTTTGTACATGAAGATAAACTAGGACGAATGCCAGTTCTCTTGATTATTTTAGAGAAATTCCAGACAGCTTAGAAAGTAGTAGCTCCTTAATGTATGTTTACTATTGTAAGTCTACTGATGGTGCATTAATAGCTGTCATCAGGAGTATCATACAAAAATGTTGGCGTCAGCAAGCGCTGAGCCTAATGGCACTCCTTGTGAGCAGACTATAGAGAGGAGAGTGAAAAAGGATAGATGACTGTTTTAGGCTCTTGTCCTTCATCTAAGGGCAAAGAGGGGTGAGACTGTCACTTTAAATTATAGTTCTCTACTTCAAGCAATAGTTTGTTAATTATTCTCTATTAATGTTACACCAAAGTTGATTTTTATGTACTAGAGACATTAACTGAAATGCAGAGGGCTGATACATATTCATAATTTTGTTCTAACGTTAAAGTGCTTTCCTTGTAAAGCCATCTAGCCAGAGATCTTGTGAGCACCAAAAGCAATTACTTCACTCCTTCAGTTTGGTCTAAAAAGAATACTATTAAACTCCTTGTTCAAAATGTATTGTTCCAATAGGGAACTAGAAGAGCGGTCTGCTGGGACACAAGTACAAGAAAAAAAGTATAGAGCTCTCCAGTGATAATTTGTGGCAAAGAAAGTGAGACAAATTTACCAAAAGGGAGACTCTTTTTCCAATTTAAAATGCACACTTGAGATTCTTAGGAAAGAATGCTAGAGTTTCTAGGGAGTGGTCATCTGGGCTCTTTAGAAATCAAAAGATTTGTGGAAGTTGATATAAACTATAATGTACTGTTGGATACTCAGCACTTTTGAAAATATGGACACTTAAGTGCCTAAGTATGGATTTAGGAGTCTAATTTTAAGATCCTAATTTTTGAAATCCTTGGTCATGGATGTTGTGGATAGACAGGAAGATTGCTATCTATCTATCTACAGTACAGACCCATTTATGCGCAGATGTCGGGAATCAAGCCATCATGACCGCATGATAATGGACCACGGGTTAAGAGGGCCATGCTGATATCTTAAGATATCTATATATACATGTATAATTATCTAGGATTACATACGTATTCACAGCGTCCCAAATACTGCAGGCCTATCTGTTAACGGCGCTTTGCAAAAATATAAATTCAAATGTATAATCTAATAAAAAGATTATTACTATTACACAGGGGTGAAAGTAACTCAGGACACTTACCGGTATGGGGCGGGGGGTGGCTCTGGCCCCCGGAAGGGGCAGGGCCTGGGGTGGAAGGGGCGGGGCTAGGGATCAGCTTCCAGGCTGCCTGGTCCACGCCGCCCGGGGGTTCCGTGGCAACTTAAAGGGCCTGGGGCTCCGGACGCCACTACTGTGGTAGTGGCGTCCGGAGGCCTGGGCCCTTTTAAATAACCAGCCCCAAGGCAGCTGCTCCCTTTTGCCCCCCTATCAGTGGCCGAGGGTGGGCAAAAGGGGCAGGGACCTTAAAGCGCTGCAGGGTCCTTTGCTGCGACAGCACTTTAATGTTGCTGTCCCTTCCCCTCGTCAGCGGTAGAGACGTACAACACGTTTCCGCTCCGCATTTCCTGTCGATTTCTATGTCAGTGAGTTAATGAGCAAAGCTGTAGCGCTACATAGCAAGTTCCTGTATCGTGTGTTAATGAGTCTTGCGTGTTAAATAGGTAGCACTGGGAGGCATGGCGCTAACGCGCATTAAGTGGATTTGCACGTAAACGGGTCACACGTAAACAGATCTGTTATCTATCTATCTATCTATCTTTCTATCTATCTATTTCTACATAGGTTGTGGGCATGTTCAAGTCGTATTTTTCAATAGTAAGTTTATTTACTAACAAATAACAAGAACAAATCTATTGCTGATTCCTTCTTTTATAATAAGCACTGACAAGTTTAGGTCAGAACATTAAAAGAATTAGGGATATTTTCTGCAATCCTTACACAGTCTCAACTTTGGCAAAACTCTCACTGAATTCAATGGCATTTTGTCTGTGTAATGAGTGGGAATAAGAAGTTGGATTTGGCTCTTGATGTGTCACTTGAAGTTTTGTGTTAGTCCATCAGCTATCCCAGCTATTCATTAATTCTTAAGAAATTATCTGGACTGTAGTCGTTACTTAATTAAGTGTGTACTTAAGAACTTTAATGGAATGTGTTAATTGAAGAACTGTTCTTGGCAAACACGAGACAGGCAAGCTTTAATTTCAGTGCTTGTGATGATTTCCAATAATGTAAGAAATTAAAAGCAACAATCTCTTCTTTTGAGCTGCTCTTAGTATAAATGAATGCTACTTACAATGAGATATTGCAGTCATTGTCAAAAGCCCTTTGGTATAAGATTAAATCATTTCATAGTTGTATCATTTTCAGTTGGGGAATTACATATTTGTTTTATGAAAGCTTGCTAATGAAAAACTTCACTGGAACTTGAAGGAATAAAGAAATTGCTTTTGTGATGATTTAAGATTATAAGTGTTCGGGTAAACACAGATGATAATTTTAATATATTTGAATTGTCACCTGAGATTATACAAGCGCCTGGTTTATCTTTTTACTGAACAATCACAGGTAACAATTTACAATATATTTTTCATATATGGTCTTGGAGATACTTCCCTTAATAAATAGAATTCTTCTGTGTAACAGAAGCAGCTTTATTCCTCTGCTCTGAATAAACTTAAAATGTAAGAAACAGTAGGAGTAATCTCAGTAAAAAAAAAAAGATGTTCTTTACATCCTCATTTTGATGTAGTCAGGGCTGGTTATAATCTTTGTGTATTTATTTATACTTGATGTATTCCAATTCTCATTCATGCTCATGGAATCACTACAGTAACTAAATCTGCCAAAGCTTTTGTTTGATTTCCATTCCTCTGAATAATGGGCCCAGTTTAAAAGAGCTACTTGTTCTACAAGATGTCTACTTAATTATGGCAATTGTGCAAGCACATTTGTTGGTCTAACTGCTGAGAAAGATTAGCCAAATTCAGGAGAAAGTAGAGAAGGATGGGTGATCAGGAAAGTACAGTTTGTATGTAAATAATTTTACATAGATTTTTCCTGTTAACTTTTTCAGACGTTGATATTAAAATTTAATGGTGCATTTAACAAAGATTTTCTGTTTCACTGATCATGAGCCATACAGCTATTTTCTCTGCTTGCAGGAGCAATTTGTTTCACAGAAAGGATCTTTTTTCCCCAAATACATTAGCACCAAAACAGTGAAGACCAAGGAATGCACAATCAGTTTTCATTTTTCTGTGATGCAGCGAATGGTGTTAAAGGCTCTGTAGCGCCTTATCTTCTTCACCTACTCAGGCCTGTAGCCTCTTAGTCAAGTGTACTGAAGTGAGGCCAATTTTTATTTTCTGATGCAGACTCCTGCAGAGTAGAATCTAGGTCAAGCCCTTCTGACCTTATTCTATGCACAGTCCCTTCTAGTGCTCAGTAGACATGATATTTGATTGCTGCAATGTGGATTGGGAGTCTAACAATTGAAAATTCATGGTGCTTATGCTGTTTGGCCATGTTGTGTGAGTGCTGTTGCTTTACAGTAACCTTTTTTAAGCACTAGTTGCTAGACATCACTAAACAACCAACCAAGCAGGCCTATTTCTCTGATTCAGCAATTATATTTTTAGATTTAAGAATTTCACAGACATTTGCAACACTGTTGCCATATTATCATAGCACAGTGGCTCTCAACCTTTCCAGCCCTACTGGATCCCTTTCAGGAGTCTGATTTGTCTTGCGTACCCCAAATTTCAGCTCACTTAAAAACTACTTGCATACAAAATGAGACCAAAAAAGAAAACAAAAGTGTCACAGCACACTTGTAACTGAAACATTGCTTCCTTTATCATGTTTACCATATAATTATAAAATAAATCAATTGGAATATAAATATTGTACTTACATTTCAGTGTATAGGATCTAGAGCAGTATAAACAAATACTTGTCTGAAATTTTAGTTTGTACTGATTTCGCTATAGCTTTTTATGTAGCATGTTGTAAAATTAGGCAAATATCTAGATGATTTGATATACCCCCTGGAAGACCTCTGCATATCCACAGGAGTACTTGTAACTCTGGCTGAGAACCACATAGCATGAATCCATTGGCTCCTTCCAGACGAAGATGACAATTTTAATGTGTGCATTCTTTGACACAAAATCAGCCTGAATAACCAATTTGCTATTTAGCTATAGATAATAACTGTTGCCAGCACAGAATGCCCGAGGACAGCAACAGTGGTTCGTTGCCCGGTGTGCTTCGCTCCAATAAACACACCAAGGTGGAGAAGCAGACAAAGTTTATTTGAGATCTCAAAGCGGGATGCCAGGAGACAGACATATCTCAAATCAAGCACACAGATACAAGCCGTTTTTCTCTCTTTATACATAACTTCAGCTAAGCATTCCTATTACCCCCACACTACTCCCCCCCTTACTCCCCCTTACGTTCCCATGTAGCAGGCACACTATGCAACTAGCAATTACATTAAGCAGGTTAAATCATTCTTGGCAGCAAACAATTCATCTCGTTAGTGACTTTTTCTTCAACTGTTATCTTGTTTTACTTTCCTTGATCTGTTATTCTGCCCCCCTTAGCCAGGTGCAAGCAGGCCTCATCATTATCTCCTGGCAGTACCAGGGTTGAGATAGCTGTTGCACATTCCATACTTGGTTACTGACCTGCTAGGTCAATTAGAGTTTAAACATGGAGGCACTCTGGGCAAGCATAAAATAACTTTGGTCCATTCAGGCCTAGTACAGATGCCTGATGACACCAACATAACTATACACACACCTCGTTAGGGGGAGTTAACTAAAAGTAATGGGACTAGAGAATGAATGAAGCAAAGAAACTTAGCTTGAGTATTAGAGAAAATGCCTAATGGTGAACTCTATTAGATGGCGAAATAGCTTCCTTTGGGAAAATGTGGAAGCTGCATTATTTGGACATTTGAAACTGAACTAGATGCAGCGCAAGAAAATATATTGAATGGAACAATCCGGCACCAGCAAACTGATGGACTAAGTGAATAAATAAGTCTTTTATATCTGTGATTTCTAGAGCTAGGGAAAAATAAGAAAAGTAAATGTAAATTACATTTTTATTTTTTTTATTTTTGTTAGAGTAGTCGCATACTACTCAGTTCAGTAAGAGCATCAGAATCTGGCACTTAATTTTAACAAGAAAAACTGTTTTCTACAGGTCCCTTTAAATTTAACTCTGTCCCGGAGTTTCCGCAATCTGTAGTACATTAAAATCCCAGTCTTTCCATGCACCTGTTGACATAATTAGCATGCACGTGCCTGCTGATAAACATAATAAACATGCATGTGAAACTATGGCTGTCAAGAAATGAAACACTCAAAAAGCTTCCAGACATTTGATAGAACTGTGCTATCACATGAGCTGTATGGAGCCTTAGGCTCCTTAGCTGACTTAGTTTTTAAAGAAGAGGGGAAAAAGAGATTTAGATATTTAGAGGAGGTAAAGTCAGAGAGTGCTGTGTCAGGTGTTTCAGTCATAGACGAGCTTAAAGCATGGAAGGAGCAATATACCAGCAAAGCAGGCCTGATGAATAATTCATCTCTGTCTTACACATGTCTGCTGCTGTACCATTATTTAGGTAAGAATATTATATTGTTATTGATTGCACCACTTGCTGATACATTTCATTTGCTGTGAAGTGTGTGTGTTGTGTGTGTGGTTTTTACCTCTGACTCTTATACCATCAGCAAAGAAACTTATATATGAGATCTGTTGAAACTTAAGAGGCCGTGTAAGTGTCCCAGATGACCCTCCAGATGGGGAATGAAAACAGAGGGAAAGCGAGGGACTGCATGTCATCCTGCAGTGCTGCATGAATGTTCTGAGGAGAAACCCACAAACGGATTCTGTCATGAGACTAGGTCTCTGATGTAGCTGTGATCAGAGCCGGTCCCCATTTAAGAGCCAAGCTCTTTGCTTATGCCCCTGCAATCGCTGATACAAATAAAACTTCAGCCTGCAGTGGGCTAAATGCCCAAAGCATTCCATGGGCATTGCAGTCAATATGTGTCAATTGAATGCAACAAACAAAACTCACTTTAAAATAAAAATAGCACTTCCTGTTTGTGGTTTTTAGATTTTTTTAAAATATTTTTTTTAATGACTCAGGGTGCCTTGCACACATTTTTTCAGATGTTTTCTGAAGCCCAGAAGGAAAGAAACATTTTCCTCAGTTGTGGATGAAAAGAAAAATGCCTTGCGTTATCACTGGTGACCAGGACAGTAAATTATCTAGGATTGTCCTGAAAGAGGGCAGAATATCCAGGAGTGGAGTTGTGGGGATCTTGAGTGAGCACTATCTTGCTTTTTTCACTGCATCTAGCTTTTCTCAAGGAGATGGGATAGTGGAACAGGCAGCTATCCTTTAAAAAGCACTGGAAGATAAAGAGGAACGAAACTGGGATACATTCTGCAGGACCTCACCTTTCTCAACCCTCATCCCCACAAGCCAGATAATCTCTAAAAAACAATAAACATCTCTGCAACCTCTGTTAGAGACACTGGATACTGTACAATGGATTTGCTAGAAAAGAAATGACCTTATGACTTCAGGCTGCTCTCCCTTTCTTGGACAATTAGAGAAATTATTATAGGAAATCCAGTCAAATTGATTCCTGATTAAAATTAATCAAATAAAAGAGAGAGTGTGAAATCCAGACCCCATTGAATTCACTAGGAGTTCTGCCATCAGTTTCAATGGGTAGGCTTCTATGGGTAGGAACAGGAGCTTAACATGGCCAAGGGTCGGTCCCGGGGCCGGTTTATTCAATATCTTAATTAATGATCTGGAGGATGGCGTGGACTGCACCCTCAGCAAGTTTGCAGATGACACTAAACTGGGAGGAGGAGTAGATACGCTGAAGGGTATGGATAGGATACAGAGGGACCTAGAAAAATTAGAGGATTGGGCCAAAAGAAATCTGATGAGGTTCAACAAGGACAAGTGCAGAGTCCTGCACTTAGGACGGAAGAATCCCATACGCTGCTACAGACTAGGGACCGAGGGGCTAGGCAGCAGTTCTGCAGAAAAGGACCTAGGGGTTTTAGTGGATGAGTGGTTTGAGCATTGGCCTGCTAAATCCAGTGTTTTGAGTTCAGTCCTTGAGGGGGCCATTTGGGGATTGGTCCTGCTTTGAGCAGGGGGTTGGACTAGATGATCTCCTGAGGTCCCTTCCAACCCTAATAATCTATGTTTCTATGAGAAGCTGGATATGAGTCAACAGTGTGTCCTTGTTGCCAAGAAGGCTAACAGCATTTTGGATTGTATAAGTAGGGGCATTGCCAGCAGATCGAGGGACGTGATCATTCCCCTCTATTCAGCATTGGTGAGGCCTCTTCTGGAGTACTGTGTCCAGTTTTGGGCCCCACACTACAAGAAGGATGTGGACAAATTGGAAAGAGTGCAGCGGAGGGCAACAAAAATAATTAGGGGGCTGGAGCACATGACTTATGGGGAGAGGCTGAGGGAACTGGGATTATTTGGTCTGCAGAAGAAAAGAATGAGGGGGGATTTGATAGCTGCTTTCAACTACCTGAAAGGGGATTCCAAAGAGGATGGATCTAGACTGTTCTCAGTGGTAGCAGATGACAGAACAAGGAGTAATGGTCTCAAGTTGCAGTGGGGGAGGTTTAGGTTGGATATTAGGAAAAACTTTTTCACTAGGAGGGTGGTGAAGCACTGGAATGGGTTACCTAGGGAGGTGATGGAATCTCCTTCCTTAGAGGTTTTTAAGGTCAGGCTTGACAAAGCCCTGGCTAGGATGATCTAGTTGGAGATTGGTCCTGCTTTGAGCAGGGGGTTGGACTAGATGACCTCCTGAGGTCCCTTCCAACCCTGATGTTCTATGATTCTATGATTCTATGATTGGAATATTCAGCGCCCCTGCTAAAATTATATCACCGCATCCTTGCCATCCCTACACAAGGGTATAGTAAAATGATACTTCTCCTTACATATGATGTGCTTCCTAAAACAATAGGGCCAAACTGCCATGAGTATTTTGCAATAGCCCATGGGGAACTTCAGGTGAGACTGGGTCTTGGGGATGCACAGTGCATCCCTGAAGAGCTCCGGCCAGCAAAGGGTGCAAGTTCAGGCTGCAACATTCTTTGGAGTGGTAGAATCTGAATCCCTAGTGTGTCCATCCCCACTCTGTGTGTGGTGCTGACCTGGGCAGTGCCATGTCCCCACCTTCGCCTGCACTCTCCTAAGGTTTTGCTGAGGGAAGAGTTCTTGTGTTTCCTCAAGAGCAGAGGTTGTGTTTGTGACAGACATTTGCCCAAATAAGGCACTTGCATGAAGGGCTGTCACAATGTCGCTCTTTGGACTTAGAGGCAGATTCTCCACCCTGCTTGAGCTCTGCTCAAGTTTAGTGGAGAGAGGACACTGCAGAGAGCCGTTGATGACTCCCTGAACCTCAACCACCCAACCATGACACAGGTAGAGCTTCATAGAACCAGGTGTGACTCACCTCACTGGTGTAGGCTCCCTAAGGAACCTTTACCAGTGGAGAGTCAGAAAGGCCATTACTGGATTACTGTGTTCTGTCCTGGTATCCATGCTCTAATAATGATGTTGGAAAAAATAGAGAGAAAAGAGTCACAAAAATGAGAATCTGCCTTACAGTGAGAAACTAAACAAGCTCAATCTGTTACTTTTATCCAAGAAAAAGTTAAGAAATAACTTGATCATGATCTATAAATACGTACATAGAGAGAAAACTGCAGAGAGTAGAGGACTTTCTGACCTAGCAAACAAAGGAATAACAAGATCCAGTAGCTGGCAGATGAAGCTAGATGAATTCAAAGTGAAAGTAAGACACTTTTTTACAGTGAGGGTAATTAACCATTGGAACAACTTATGTGGAGACATGGTGGATTCTCGATCACTTGACGATCTAGCTCAGCCATGATTTATTGGGTTTGAGGTTAGAATCACTGGGTGAGGTTCTTGGGGCCTGTGTTAAGCAGCAGGTCACACTAAATAAGTATAATGGTCCCTTCTGGCCTTAAATGCTATGAATCTTCACTTGAAGAAACGTGGCCTTAACAAATCGGACAATCCAGGTGTGTGTGTGTGTGCACGCGCGCGCGCGCTGGAAAACTGGTGGAGTGGAATATGTCTAACACTGCATCTGTTGGGTGCAATGAATGCTACAGCCACCTTTTTAATCCAAGAGGCAATAGTTTTCCTGTACACTGGGCAGATGCATGAAGTTTGAAAGCTTGTATTAGTTCTACCACTCTTCCACATTAGATGTAAGAGAAATTAGAGCCTGGCAACCCACCCTGAACCTGATGGGACTCAACTCCTTGTGTTGGGTTTGGGTCAGGTCATGTCTGCAAATAACCCAACCCTCTCAGGCTTGGGTTTGTTGAGGTCATCTCTGATCACGTCCTCCTGCCTATGGAGTTGCCGCAGAAGAAGCTGCTTGTCCCACTCTTGGCTGCCATTACTTCTCTGCATTGTGTGTGCTGCAAAGTGAGTTTGCTGATAAGTCACAGCACCTCTCAGTCTGAGGGGCTTGCAGCCACCACTGTGACAACCCCAGGGGCAAGAAGCAGCCAGAGATAGATTGGGGGGCACGGGTTGTAAAGAGTAGGAAGCCCTCACCATGCTGAATGACAAGGACGAGGCAGTGGAGCTGGCCCTGACACAGGTTCAGGGGAAGTGTTGGGGTCAGGTTGGGTCTGAAAACGAGACAGCATGCTTGGACTGAATTCAGTTCAGCTGTGCTCTGGTCGGGTTTGGTTCTGGGCTGGGCTAAGCCCGAAAGAGCTCTGTGAGGAATAACTTTAAAAAATGGTAAAGGCATTCAGAAGGGCAGGAATATTTTGTGTGTAACCACCCTAATTTAAATTTTCCACTCAATTTATACCAGTGATAACTCGGCCTGTGCCTCTACAGCCACAAATCTCTATTTAGGGTTCTGCATGTTGTTGTACCGGAGCCCATGAACTCCTAAAGAGATCTCCTTGTTCCACCCAGTTTCAGGCAGATTGAATAGATCACTGTCTACAGATGAGCTTGAGGGAGGTATAGGAATTATCAATCAATAGCATGCTTTAAAAACTTGTCTTTCTACTAACAGGAGGAAATTGGTTGAGCACCATAATATGGACTTGGGAGCCTACCTTTAGACACCCATTTATGAAAAATCTTGCCCTTAAGTTTTGCCAAGGAAAATTGTGTACTAATAACTGTATAGTCGCAGAACTTTGTGGATTCATACATAGGCAAATTTAAGTGTTTGTTATCGTACATCAAAGAGTTCACACAGTTCCACAATCTAGTTATTGAAGATCATTTGAAAAAAAATACATATATCTGTTTAGTCAGTGTTCTCAGTTTTGGTAACTCAGAGTTAAAATGACTGGAAGGAATCCTGTCCATCTTAACAAACAACTTGTGTACAGTAGATTCATTATTTACTTCTAGAGCTTTTTTGTAATTCTGATTCATTTTTAAGGATTAGGGGTGGAAAATATATTAATCCAGTGTACTGGTTGCAAAATACTCTTGAAAATTAGCACTAGCACTGGGACAATTAGTATAGGATCATGTTTACAATAAGTCATATAGTATCAGTTATTTTACTTCTGATGTACTATAGGAGCAAGATGTTCCTGATATGCTTCTCAGAAGTAGGACAAAATGTGCACTCCATTACTCTGGTAAACACACATAATCAATCTGAACTTCATATCTTAATTTTTGCTTTCCTTCAATTACCTTCTGCAGACAGACATACCTCTCAACCTCCTAAATGCTGAAGTTGAGATTTTCAGGGAATTTAGACAAATGATTGCAGAATTTGGCTCCACAGATGTACAGGAGTCCTTCAAAATGTATAGCAAAGAGCTAACGTTGCCAGCAATCATTTTCACATGAATATAGGCAATTGTATCTTTTCTAGTGGGATGACTATACATATTTTGTGATTATTGTAATTACTGTGATAAGTGTACCGTATCTGTAAACTTGGCTGTAGTTATTTAAGTTTAAAGTCAACTAAAAATGTAAAGATTGTGCAATGTTTTTTTCCTTCACCATAAAACGCTTGATCCTGTAAGGTTCTGAACACTATGGTCCAGTCTGGAAAAGCACTTAAGCATGTGTTTAACTTTAAACATGTGGTCCCATTAAAGCCAATGGGACTGCTCATGTGGTTAAGGCTAAGCGCCTGCTTAAGTGCTCTGATGGATCAGAGCCAGGCTGCAGTCAGTTAGTTCAAAGCTAGAATAATGGCAGTGCCTGCATAGCTATCCCCTAACTGGTTGCTTACCTCTACCTATTTCCAGAATCTGTCTTTTAAAGTTTCAGCTGCTTGTAGATCATGTGGAGGAGGATCTACATAGACTACTACCCATGGGCAGGAACAGGCCACAGTCATCCTCAAGATTGGCTGGTGATAAATGGATAGCATGAACATTGTGAGAAAGAGTAGAAGGAACACTTTTTGTTTTCTTGTCCAAATGTATCAGGCTCTCAAAAAGAGAAGCACTCGAATGATTTGGGGACATGTTTTTGAATGCTGGTGTTTTTCATTGAGATGTGGGCAAAGCCGTGAGACATCTAGTAAATTGATGTATGGGGTTACCAGGCTGAGGGAAGATGGAAAATAATGTGAAACTGAACTAAAAAACCTTGTAATAGAATGAGAAACGGTATGATGTGGGAGTGTTTGTTGAAGTGAATGAAAAGTGTTTCGGCTGAGAATAAAGTAATGTCTTGCTCACTGTGAATCCGTGTGTCTAACATGTGACCCATGAATGGAGAAAACACAAACCCACAGTCACATGACCAACTAATGATGAGTACACAGACTCTCTAACTGTCTATCATGTGATTTGGGGACATGTTTTTGAATGTTGGTGTTTTTCAGTGAGATAAGTGCCTCTTGACCTGATAATATCTAGTACATACCAAACTGATGCCTTTAAACTACACTAAACAATTTACACATACTTATTTTGAGGAGCCCAAGGCATTTTGAGGGGACTGACTGGCTAAGCAGCAGTTCTACAGAAAAGGACCTGGGAATTACAGTGGAAGAGAAGCTGGATATGAGTCAGCAGTGTGCCCTTGTTGCCAAGAAGGCTAACGGCATATTGGGCTGCATTAGTAGGAGTATTGCCAGCAGATCGAGGAAAGTGATTATTCCCCTTTATTTGGCACTGGTGAGGCCACATCTGGAGTATTGTGTCCAGTTTTGGGCCCCCCACTACAGAAGTATGTGGACAAATTGGAGAGAGTCCAGCGGAGGGCAACAAAAATTGTCAGAAGGCTGGGGCACATCACTTATGAGGAGAGGCTGAGGGAACTGGGATTGTTTAGTCTCCAGAAGAGAAGAGTGGAATCTCCATCCTTAGAGGTTTTTAAGGCCCGTCTTGACAAAGCCCTGGCGGGGATGATTTAGCTGGTCCTGCTTTGAGCAGGAGTTGGACTAGATCACCTCCTGAGGTCTCTTCCAAACCTAATCTTCTATGATTCTATGATTATCATACTGATAACAAACTGGATTGGTTTACAGACGATTCTGAAACAGTGGGGGTCTGTAGCTGTTCTCAGTGACAGACTTTCAGCTTCATAATGAATGATAACTGACAAGGCTAGTGTGGGCAAAATGTCTTTGTATGGGATTACCAGCCTGAGAGAAGTTGGAAAGAATGTGAAACTGAACTAAAAACCTTGTAACAGAATGAGAAATGGTATGATGTGGGGTGTTTGTTGAAGCGAATGAAAAGTCGTATGGCAGAGAATAAAGTAATGTTTCGCTCACCATGAATCCATGTGTCATGTGGCAGATTCCCGAGACTTAGAAAATACAGTATGCTTTCCTTCTGCTCTTCTTTCTACTTCAAACCCTCTCACTTCCCCCCCCTCCTTCCCTTTCGTCACTTGTACCTCTTTCCTTCCCTTGCTTTACAGTGAATATTTGATTAGCAGCTACTCAAACACTGTATTATCCAAGTTCCGCTTCTTGTAGCAGTGCCCCTCTTCCTTTTCACGTCTCTCACAGTGGCTCTTTATCCTGGCAGTTTTCATCACTGCTGTATTTTTGCAACTCTCACTCCCATCACCATTTTCCTTTCTTCTCCTCCCTATGATTCTCTTCCCCTGTGGTTTTTTCGCTGGAGCGAAGGGACGCTGTCAAGTATTTTTGTCCAAGACAGAAACAAAATCAAATAGAACTGTTCAGTGTTAAAACAAACAAAATCACCTCAGTGGGGAAAAAAACAAAAACAAAACAAAACTTTTTATCTATTGAAATATTATCCTGCAGTGGTGGAAACCCAAACATCACTTTGCTGTGCAAAGGCTTGATACAAAAAACACTGACGTCTATAGGAAACTCCTGTTGACTTAAAGTGGGCTTTTATGAGAGCTGGCTGGAAGATGTGAACATTTTTGTAACCAAAGGAGCTGAGTAACTCAAATATTTATTTATTTATTGTATCTATCCTCACAATATCCCTGTGAGGAAGGGATTAGCCCCATTTTACAGATGGGAAACTGAAGCACGGAGAGACTATGTGAATCAGCAAAGGTCATACGGGAATTCTGTGCTACAACAGGACTCAAACACAAGTCTCCTGAATCCCAAAGCTAGCACCGCAACTGTTGGGTCACCTTTCTCTGTGGTAAGCCCATTGCAAACAAGAACCAGAAAATGAAATTGGCTGTAAACCAAAAGTTAAGCTGCCTCATAGAGTGTCACTGTCTACATTGAGCAAAAAGTAAAGAAATAGTATGAAATGTTTTCAGAAGTGCCTAAGTGTCATGGAACTTAGGCACCTAAGTGATTTAGCACTTATTAAACCATTGTCTGTAACACAGATGAGAATTTTTAATGCAAATTTTATGTTAAGAATTTGCATTACAATTTGTTATTCATAAAATGGATAAGTGTGTGTGTGTAAGTAAATGGCTGCTCCTCAGGATTTTGGAGCGTTAATGTAAATCCAGAGGTGCTGAAAAGTGGACACAGGACATAGTAGGTGGTTAACAATAATACATTAATTTCTCACATGGCTCTGCAGTTTACCACATGCATATGCATATACATGTCTATGGATATTACAGGTGATTCCCATGTAAGAAAATTCAGAGCCACATAAGAAGTATAATGTACTCCTTTGACTGTCACTTTGCCCACTTATTCATCTCTCTGGAACTTTAACATCCCAAACCCCAGATCAGCATCAAAAGCTGATACTTATTTTATTCTTTTTAAAAGAGAGAAATCAACCTGTTGGAGGAATATTCCTCCTCCTCCCTCCATATGTGCAGATACGCTTCCCTCCTGCCCAAATTTACCTCTGCCCAAGGCCCAGCAAGGGCAATATTCAGTTGTGGATCTTGAAACAACCTTTCCTATAAATAAAAAATGTAACAGCTTTAAATTCCAAAACCTCACAGCAAGGCTAGAAATGAGAGTTTATAGCATTGTGAAGTGGAAATACTCAGTTCCCCAGTGTGGACTCAGCACTCACTTGAATATGTGGTTGCATTATACATAGTAGATTTCAAAGTCAGGAGATTTTATGTTTAGAAAAGCTGCTTGTGAGATATCAGGCTTTTGAGAATAGAGATCTGAAAAGGACTGTGACACAAAGCTGAGATAAATAATGATATATGACTACTGAGGAGGCCAAGTGTGGAAACAGCAGAGAGGAAATAGTGTGTGTCACTTGTTGCTCTTCTGGTTTAAATGGTTAGATAGCAGGTTTTCTTAAGTGTTTGTAGCAATGTGGGAATCCCTTGGAACACTACTATGGAGAAAAAACAGGAGTAGGCTCAAAAATATCCTTTGCATTTCAACCAGGAGTTTTGTATTTTTCTCTCTATACAGAATTTGCCTTTTCTGGAGATAAAACATGCTCAGAAATTTACTGCCTTCCACATTGGTGCCTGTCTTTTGCACACACTGTCTTCACTCTCCTAACAGTATTTAAATTCTCCGCCACTATTTCAGCCAATGATATTTCTTTGCCAGTGGCTTAACACTGGCCAGTAGTGTTTTGTCACCATTTTACCCTCTCCCATCTCTTAAAGGGGAAGTAGTAGTTTTGCTCTCCTTGTTTTCTGAAAAAAAAATGACGTCAATTCTTCCTTTATTCTTTGAATCTAGCCCCTCCTGGTAGTCTGTATACTCCCTGATTTTCAGTGTGCTGAATTGCAACTTCTGGATGAATCATCCTATGTTCTAGGGATTGGCAAAGGGTGTCATACTCCAGGAAGTGCATGTTTGGAATGGTGCCAGCAGGTGTGACAGCCACCATCTTGCTGGCCAACGGGACGGCAGCAGTGTGTGGAGCCCCATGACCCACCTGCCTAGGAGCCGGATCTGCTGCTGGCCGCTTCCGGGGCGCAGTGCGGTGTCAGAGCAGGTAGGAACTTACCTGCCTTACCCGGGCAGCACCATCGACGGGACATGTCACGACCCCGTCAGCGGTGCTGACTGGAGCCACTGCGACCCAGTGCTTTACATTCTGCAACCCAGTACTGGGTCACGACCTGCAGTTTGAAAACCACTGAGCTATAGAACCAGGTTCTGAAGCGGAGAGCTGTAACAGACTCACAGTCTGTGTGGATCAGGCACAGATGGGGATTCATAATGCACACTGACAAGTTTATATATTTCCTCTGGTTCATCCTCAGCAGCTGAAGCTTATAGCAGTTTGAATTCCAGATGAGCTCCATTTCTATGATGGTCACCATGCTATGGATTGTGCTGGCACCTTTAATAGACTCATTCCTCTGTGAATCAGGCACAGAGATGGACATGGAACACACACTGACCAGTGGGTTACCCAGGCACAATTGAGTACACTGTTGGAGGCAAAGCAGTAATACATATTATTCATGTTTGAAATGTCATGTTGGGACAGTGTGCTTAATGTAGGCCATCTGGTCATTTTACATGTTGTTATTCATAAAATGGATAAGAGAGTGGGTGGGTAGGTGGGAGGGTGCTCCTCAGGATTTGGGAATGTTAGTGTAAATCCAGAGGTGCTGGAAAGTGATGTGATGGACAGGTCTAACTACAAGGCTTCATAAGGAGCACACAATTCCTTTTCCTTATCTACTTTATGTATTTGCAGGTTAGTAGTTGAAATAAGTCAATTTGTTGGGTGAGAAAAAAAAGACTCTTTTTTTGTTAAAGTGAGAAGAGAAAAATATTAATCTCTATCAGGCACTAGGCTTTGAGAGTCTCCTCTAATACTGTGGTTCTCCTGTGTTGTGCTGCCAATTCTATTTTTCCGAGCCACCCTGCCTTTCTTACTTTTTCTCATCCTGCTTTTGAAACTGTACCAATATTAGTAAAAGCTATTACTCATAATTTCAATGCAGACTTGGTCAGTGTCTTTTAGGCTCCAGACCTGAAAGAGGCTCCTAAAAGATGAATGCATTTTAAAACCCTCATTAAAGTGAAGATTCTTCAGCAACATGCTCTCCTCTTTCTTTCTTTCTTTCTTTCTTTCTTTCTTTCTTTCTTTCTTTCTTTCTTTCTTTCTTTCTTTCTTTCTTATATTGCTGGTGCTTTTATGAGAAATACAGGGGCAAGTACCTGTGTATATATTGCCATCTAGCAGGGCCATCGATCATTTTGAAGCTGAAGATATTTTCTGGAAGATGCTCAGGTCTTTTCATATTGGAGGTAGCTTGATTCAATCAGAGATATGAAAACATCCTTTGACCTTACCATTGAGACCCTGATTTTCACTGGCCTCATGTTGTCACTGTAAAATAAAAGCAGAAATATTGGAGATGCATGTTAGTGAAAGAGACATTCTGGGTTTTTTTTCTATTAGTAAAGCAGAATCAGAATTCTAATACTTGCTTCTCTGTGCAGTCTGAATAGCACAGATTTGTTTCAGATACTGGCCGTAGATTGCTAATTTTATAAACTTGAACAGAATTAGATCAGGCATGGAGTTTTGAAAGTTACTAATTCATTAGTTCACTGCTTGGCAGAGAGCTGTTTTCCATCAAGAGTGAGGAGCTGCTGTTCATGGGCAAACTTCTGCACCTGTGTGGAACCCATTGAATCACTGGGACTCTGCATGAGTACAGGCATTCAGTGCAGGGGTGTTGCTTTCATTTTATTTAGAACACATCATCCTGAAATCTAACTGAAGGTGTTTGTTTCTTTTAACTTTTTTGGTGTGCTCAAGTTTTCATGTATGTGATAGACCAGGGGTCGGCAACCTCTGGCACGCGGCTCGCCAGGGTAAGCACCCTGGTGGGCTGGGCCAGTTTGTTTATCTGCTGCGTTGGCAGGTTTGGCCGATTGCGGCTCCCATTGGCCGTGGTTCGCTGTGCAGCGGGAAGCGGCGCAGGCAAGGGATGTGCTGGCCGTGCTTACCCTTGCGAGCCGCGTGCCAGAGGTTGCCGACCCCTGTGATAGACAGAAGTGATTGGCAGCATGAATTGTGTGCTGTGCAAGCTTTATTCATTATACACATTTGTCATTACACCTACTTTAAGTCCTTACCTGCAACATCATACTTGGCTGTTTCTGAGCAGAGACTGTCAACAATATCAGCTGTATTCTTCATCCATGCCCACAACATGGCCTGCAGAACATAGCTCTTGCCTATCACAGCACCTTCTTCTCTCCTCTTGACCAACCCAGGCCACTCAACTCAATGCTATTACACAGTGCATGCAACTTCTCCCTTCACTAAATCCTCTGTGCCCTCCCCCTCTCCATATTAAATCCCCCCTTAAGAGAAAGAAAGTTGCAGGGACATTATTTATTATTGTATATTATCATAGCACCTAGGAGCCCTAATCATGGATCAGGACTGTGTTGTGCACTGTTCAAACACAGATCAGTAAGTCAGTTCCTGCCCCAAAGAGCTTACAATCTAAGTATAAGAAAAAAGACAACAGATGGATATGGACAGATCGGGGAGTACATGGAAACAGACAGTTTTGGTCAGCATCATAGGCCGTGATCTCTGCTTAGCATCAGTCTAACTTGTCTAGTTTTTTGTAGGTGTCACAGCAAAGCAGGCCAATGCATGTCACACATCACTGCTGCTTGTTGCCTCCCTTCCCCTTTCCTACATTAGTATGTACTGTCTGTCTGGACTACAAGCTCCTGGAACCGGGATTGTTTCTTTTTTAGTTGTCTATAAAGATCATAGGAAATTATGTGGGCTATACAAACAATAAATAATAATAACAACAATTTGAAATCATGCTACACTTCTCTGGTTTAGGCAGACAGACACTACACGAGGTTGAGGCCACCACAATCATTTCATTTGTAATATAGCACAGATTTAATGAAAGCCTGATGCTGTTTGCATTGAGACCAATGGCACTTCATTTGATGGGAATGGGAACAGGATCAGGTCATACATGCAAAATTCCAAACCATTCATATAGTGATTTTTATTTTTTTAGCTCTTCAAAATTCAGTACAAACATGAACTAATTAGTTCTCCCAACTCCCCTCTGAGGCAGCTAAGTACAGTAATCACCATTAAACAGAGGACATTTACCAATAGGTACCATCCTGTAATATTTGACTTACCATAGAATTTCTAGATGGTTAGATTAGGAAATAGGGAATTTTGCCATTAATTTAGAAGAGGGCAGGATTGTGCCCTAAATGTGGAATCTCAGGTTAGATGGTGTGGTTACCATTGGTAAATATTGACTTTTTCATGGCAACCATTAACTATTATTATCCCCATTTTACAAGTGAAAATAAATCAAAGCAGGGAGGGTTAGTGACTTGTCTCAGACCCCAGATGGAATCTGTGAGAGCTAAGATTAAAGCTCAGGAGCTCTGAACTGAGAGCCATTAACCCTGCCCGTAGTCCTCTAGAGCACATTACCTTGCAGGTGAATCACATCTGACTACCCTTATACATTTCTTAACATGGTCCAAGTTTGCTTTTGATGTGCCTCAAAGGGGAACACGTTCAACATTTCAGTCTCTTAATTTACTGCGCACTTCACTGAAAATTTATATCTGTGTGACTGGAGTCGATTATTACAATTAGGGTATTAACCTAATATTCAAACCATATATTTTGGACATGTAATACAATAACCTTACCAGAAGGATGGTAGAAGGAGCAGCACATATTTATATAAGTGAATGCTAATTTTTACATCATAATTTAAGCAGTATTAAGTATTAGTCATGTCCTCTAGATAGATAGTTTCTGTTAGGGTGAGCTAGTATAGCTGTTTCTTTGCTCAGCTTGAAGAGAGCTTTAGCCTTGAAGAATGAGATTTTAGTTGCTGCAGGTACTAACTGTTAATGTATTATTTGATGTGTGTGTCTATGTAGTTAGGGGTCTGTGTAACACACTGTATATCTGTGCACTGATAAAGATTACACATGTTGCATTCCAGCGTTGGGGAAGCCGACCAAGTCACTGTAGCAGCTGGCAAAGCAGGCCACAGTATAGTGAAACTGAAATAATTCTTGCTGTGTTTCCAATAAAACTGCTTCAGAACCTAGGACTGTGAAGCAAAGTATGAATATGGGGAGAATATAAGAAAATAAGACCGGTTTGTGTTCATGTTATCCTTCCCTATAGATCCATTAGCACCTTCTCCACACATTGACTCTTTTAATATCCTAGTTCTTCACACTGCTCTGCTTGGGCAGAGCCCTACATGTGCAGAGCCTATTGAAGTCATTGGAGCTCGGTGTGGGCACAGGAGTCTTCTATATGGGGTCTGCTGCAGGATTAGAGCATTCGTTTGGAGGTTTTGTGTAGTGAAGGGAATTCTCTTCATGCTTTGTCGATTTTTAGGGGGCGCCATTGGCATATCCCAGGGCAGAAGTTAGTCAAAATACTTTTTGTTTTTTTGCCTTCCCCATGAACTGCAGAAGAAGGTTTTTCTTTCCACAGTAATCCACAATACACAGTTTGCACAGTTTTAAAGCTGTCACTACCTAGAGACAATTACCAAAAGGGAATGTCATGGAGAAGGAGAAAAAAAAACAACTCAAAACCCAACTCCCTGATCTGAAGGATCACCTTCATGATCCTGGCTTAGATATATAAGTCAAAATCCAAAGTTTGATCATTCCTCCTCTCACCGGGATCTGCCACATAAAGCTTTCATGCACTGAAAGAAAGGCTTGTGCCTTTTTTAGCTTCAAAATGGAGCTTCTCAAAAGTAGAACTTTAAAGGTATACAGCAGTGGTTGAGAATGCTGATCCTTACATTCACTACTCAATGAGGTTTGACAAGGTCATACCATAGGGTATGCATTGTTTCACTGTCACAATGGGAAGTACGATTGCAATATGTGGATATAGAGCACCAAATGAGCCTGCCTGTCTGCTATACTGAGGGCTTGTCTACACTTACTGGGGGGTTTGACGTGCAGTGATTGATGCATCGGCGGTCGTAGACCTGCTAAATCGACTGCCGATTGCTCTCCTGTCTACTCCTCTACTCCATCTGAATGAGAAGCGCACAGGGAGTCGACGGGAGAGCGTCTCCAGTCAGCATTGTGTAGTGTGGACCCCGCAGTAAGTAGATCTAAGTATATCGACTTCAGCTACGTTATTCATGTAGCTCAAGGGTTCTCAAACTGGGGGTCGAGACCCCTCCGGGGGTCACGAGGTTATTACATGGGGGGTCGCGAGCTGTCAGCCTCCACCTCAAACCCCACTTTGCCTCCAGCATTTATAATGTTGTAAAATATATTTAAAAGTATTTTTTATTTATGGGGGGGGGTCACACTCAGAGGCTTGCTGTGTGAAAGTGGTCACCAGTAAAAAAGTTTGAGAGCCACTGATGTAGCTGAAGTTGCGTAACTTAGATCGATCTCTCCCAGTAGTGTAAAGAGGGCCTTAGTTTAGGTAGGCTGAGATTGATTTAATTAGGTTCCTTTAGACCACAAAGCACAAGAAGGAGCTGAATGAGCAGGTCAGTTGCTCTTTTAACCTTACAACATGAAACTCTTTGCACTGATCAGCTTTTCCTAAAGGCCTCCCAATGAACAAGAAAATTACTTTAGTTTAGAATGATGTAATCAGTAGGACCCACAGTGCTGGAGGAGGAGCCTGTGAGCCCTTTGCCTAGAGAATGTCACTGTCTGGAGTTTTTGCAGGAGGAGGAGGAAAATGACAGATCTAGGAGATGGCAGGTGTGCAAGGTAAATTGATATCCTTATTGATTTTGCAGTGTGCTTATTTTCTTTAATGAGAATTCTTGTTTAATTAAAACTAAAAATTAGCCATGTCTTTATAACAGAGTGTGAGGATTACAGTACAGAGCTGAAAAGAAAACAAACACATTTGCTTTCTGTGTCCCACTGCACATGTGCAGCGTGCTTGTTACCTAGGAGAGGAAGGGCTGCTCCTCAGCTGTAGAAATTCAAAGGAGGGAAGAAATTTCTCTAATTGGTCCCTAACTGGCTGGGGAAAGAGGTGTTTCACACAAAGAAAGTGACTTAAATATGTGCTATCTTGTTAGAAGGTGTTTTTGTTTCTACATAAACTGAGATGAGGAGAAAAACAAGCACAAATTCCGGATCCTTGATTAAAATTAATTAATCTTGCAGAAATCACAAATAAAGGATGACAATATACATATTCAAAATATCTATATCTATGTATTCTCAGCACCACTGTGAACTACTGGCTTCTGAGGACTTGTGTTAAAAAGGTAGACCTGCATTTAAATGCAGATCTCAACTTTTCACAAGGGACCGCTAAAAAGTCTTTCAGTAGAAAAGGCCCGGATCAGCAAAACATGAAATCATTATAGCTGTAGACTTTCTAGACCTGCTTTGTATTAGATGCTTGAAAAAAGACATTTGTTTAAGGATCTGAGGGTTTTAATCCTATCTGTAATGCTTAATCATCTGCTGTGAACTAAAAAAACCCACCAGTGTTCTCACTGTAAGGTCACTAAACAAGGACCATGTAGTACAGTTTTCCATCCTCGAGCTGACATTCAACAGTTCACCTGCAAACTCATTGTTAGGATTAAAAGAGACCCTGACAAGCTGGAGTAACAGTTATGTATAAATGTGTGATTGGAATGTAAAATAACGGGAGATAGTCATCTAACCAGCTTTGAAATCCTCCCTCCACAATAACTATTGAAATCTTGACTGCTGCTAAATATACCAGTTACAGTAGATATGTCCATGCACCTGCTGACCGCTGAATAATCCAAGTATGTCCAGGCAGAAAATACTATGCTGCTTGGTGAACCAACCCTATGTAGGTAAAACATACCTGCTGAGCTGCTGAATATTATGGATATATCCAGGTGTTGCTGCTTATGAATGTTAGGTGGAATGTACTCGTCCAAATGAAACAATGGCCACACACTAGGTCCACTGGAACATCAGTAACAAAGGGGCTTCTCTTGCCCTTTTATTCTTTCTCTTTAATTTTAGTTGACAATGATCTATATATAAGAATAAGACAGAATGTTCATCATAATCCTGGCAGAACTTTCCCTTTATAAAGGTGTCACAGAGCATTTTTGTTATAATTATGAAAAACATAAGTGGCTCAGCCTCAAAAGCTGAGTAACATCTGGTACATACAAATCTAACACAATAGAATCTATTTGCAACTTGACTTCACAGCAGATCACTAGCATGTTAGCAAACACCTATTTAAGTAGTCGGAGAAGTGATAATTTGCCTTTTTTTCCTTTTGGACTGTGTGACTCTCACTTGTGTATGTGCTTTCCCTCCTCCCCCCGCCCCTGTTTTAAGCAGAAAAAGCCTCTTGTCATAGTCAGTGTGTTCTGAGCCTCAGTAGATGATGTAAAACAAAACAGCCATAACACGTGATGTGGCAAAGTCTATCTGAGCTGTTTCTCATGTTTCCCACTGAGGGGGTAAAAGACAATGCATAGTACAAAGAGTCTTGAAGTGGGATTAGAAATTCAATGTGACTGAATGTGAGTAAAATGTCTAAGCAAATGCCTCACAGAAAATTGGCAAAAGGAAACTGCACATGGCTCAGACTTGTGCTTCTATGGTAAGCTGTAATTTAAAGGACCAGAATCATTATTTTTGTAAACATGAAACAGTTTAGAAGAGAGTTGAAATACATTTGTGTATAGCTGCTTTTGTTATAAAAATCATCAGTTTAACATTGAATCAGCCCAGATCCTGGTAGACAGGTGTCCAGAGTGCAAAACTCACTTGGCAGTAATGAGTAGGCTTATAGGCAGTCTCAAAAGAATAACTGAATGAATACTGAGACTAAATTATCTTCTCATGCCACAAGTAGTTGCTTCAGGTCAAAGACAGTGTGATTAATGCTGCATCTGCCTATGTTGTGCCTGTGTCAAGGATAGCAGTTTTCGGGGACTTCAGCCTTGCACCTTTCACAAGCAATGAAAGAATAAGACGTATGGAAGTTGTGTTGAATCTGCTGGGAAAAAGGAGGCCAGATCTTCAGATAGTATAAATTGTCATAGCTGCATTGTCTTCAGTTGAGCTACAACAATTTACACAAGTTGAGGATCTGGTCCAAAGGGTGTGTGTGTATGTGTCTGTGTGTGTGTGTGTTTGTGATAATATATATTTGTATTTAAAATGACCTTCCACAGGAAACCCTACTCCCAAGTAGAGTGAGATGTTGCAGGTAATCAAGTAAGCAGATTTATAAATGAGAAAGAAGCTTGCTGGCTAAACATGCCACAATCAGATGGTTAACTCAGTAGCTGACAATCATGTTCATATTGAAATGGCATGGTTGCAACATCACAGGGTTGAGAATAACATGCTATTGTGGTTGAAATAAAACAGGGCATTTACCAGCAGTAATCAAATAGTGGAGTCTGGGATATCAGAACTATTTCCTATTCTTAATAAAGAGGACTACAATGGTATAGCAGATGCCATTGGATGGTAGCAACTGCTAAATGATGGTTTTTCATGGTGCCCACTGGACAATTTGTTTTCCCAATCCTGCAAGCTCCTTCATGGTGATGGACTCTTGCACCCATGTAGAACCCCACTGACATAAGCAGGGGTTCATGCAGATACAGAGGTTCATCTGCACAAAGAAGTGTCATCCCTTGAGGAAAAAAAAAACTCCAAAACAAATGAACCAACCTCCACCCTGCCAAACAATTTGTTGTATGTATAAATGTGAATTCCTCTTATAATTTCAAATGTGTTACAAATGAGCCGTATGCAAACAGACTTAGAAAAGTTTTATCTTTGTTAAATTACTATATACAGATCAAAAAAAAAACCTCAATACTCGCTCAATAGTCCTTGGAAAGTTGTATTTCCTTCCTGTGGCAAAATGGCTTATTGTTTGGACATCAAGCAAAAATAATAATTCATGAGTCCAGCAATAACTTTATTAAATAGTCTTCCTTACCTTGCCTATGAGATACATATTTTCTTCTCAACATACCAAGAAATATTTGTTTGTTTGTTTATAAATATCACATTAAATAGGCAGGAGAGAAAGAGGTTATATAGCTATTACAGAAATAAATTAATTATAAGCAAAAATAGGAGATAAAACCAGAAAAAAAAAACCCTCACATGAATGACCAAAGATTCAAGGCCAGATTGAGCATGAGTCTCACACACAACTTCCAGGGAAATTGGTGGTAGAGAGGGGAATTGAGTCCACATCTACCAAGTGTGAGCCCAGGGCCTAAACCATGAGGCCATACTTCCTCTTTAATTAAGGTCTCCATTTGAGAGATGGTGCATGTTAAGATGGCTAGGAGGGTAGAAAAATGTTCTGCTCTGACAAACAGGCTCATGTGTGAGGGACCTTGTATTGAGATATTTGTACCATGATCCCTGTGGTACATTTTAATGGGAGACAAGGCTGAGGTAACCATTGGAAAGAGGAAATCTTGTGTGAGATACTTAAGGCTCCATACATTTTGTCTGTTATCTGTTGGAGTGATAGGATGTGTGTTAGAAAACCAGATCTACACTTTATGCTGATAAGGTTGTTGGTGAATACAGTATCAACTGTATCCATTGTTTCATACAGGATGAGGCTCTTTAACTGTCTAGAAATGTGGAACATTCTTTCCCAAAAGGTTTGGTGGTGCTGCTGTCATGACACGTCCTTCCTTGATATTTCAGGTCTAAGAAGTGAGAGTCTGGGAGAGGTATTGAATTTGGCTGTTCCATAGGACAATACAGAGAGCTACCATTAAGCCTTTGGGCAAATCCAGACAATGTAAAATAGTCCATGCTCACTAACATGAGCAAGGGTTGACAAGTATTCTGTCTTGCCATCAGCCCATAGTATTCTGGTTTACTATTCTACAGTCTGATGCATGTACATATGCAAATGTATTGGAAGGAATATAGCCAGAATTGTATTACTGCCACAAAATAGTATTGTCATGAATAGCCTAATACAGGGATCAGCAACCTTTGGCATGCGGCTCGCCAGAGTAAGAACCCTGGCAGGCCAGGCCAGTTTGTTTAACTGCCACATCCGCAGGTTCGGCCAATCGCGGCTCCCACTGGCCGCGGTTTGCCGTCCCAGGCCAATGAGGGCGGCGGGAAGCGGCGGACAGCACATCCCTCGGCCTGTGCCACTTCCCGCAGTCCCCATTGGCCTGGGACAGTGAACCGCGGCCAGTGGAAGCCACGATCAGCCGAACCTGCAGATGCGGCAGGTAAACAAACTGGCCCGGCCTGCCAGGGTGCTTACCCTGGCGAGCCGCGTGCCAAAGGTTGCTGATCCGTGGCCTAATAAATGTTCAAATATTTGAAGCCCAATAAAAAGTTCAAAATATTTTATAAAATTGAAAAGTAAGAATCATTGACTGTTTACCAAATAGAGTTCTGTGTTTCCTTTTAGAAATAAACAGGATGATAAATAAGTTACTAACCTGGCTCTTCTGAACATTGCTCGGTCCTTACAAGAAAACCTGTCAAGTAGAATATATAGACTTCTAACGAAGAAAGAGATTCTAGGCTTTCTTTTAAAAGATGATTCTCCTGTGTACCCCTGTAAGATATGAACATTGACCAGCAAGGCAGTGTGAGTAACCTATATGTTGGGTTAGGTCAGGGAGCAGAGGAAATACTCTACAGGGTGTGGGCAGTAACTGAGTTTGGACACAGCAAGACACAGAGAGAGGTGACAAGTAGCATTTTTAGAATCTCACAAAGAGAACAATATTTTAGACTCAGTTATTAAAGGGAAATTATCCTGACTGTACATCTGTCTTGCTGCGTCTGAACTCTTACTCCCTGCACCCTGTAGTTTGTCGTCTGCTCTTACTTTTCTTTGCCAGCCTCTGTGACTAATTCTTAACCCCAGTTCAGAATGAAGTCTTCAAAGATCCCCAAATTGATCTTCTTCCTTCATTTCATCCAGAAAAATCTTAAGTAGCGACCTCTCTTTTTTAATTTGTATCACAATTTAATTATTATGCTTACTGTAGATGTTTAATTTATTTGTGGTAATAATACTTCACACCTATGTAGTGCTTTACATTTTCCAAGTGCTGTGCAAACTGACAAATATTTGTGTAGTTTAGTGAGTTGCTTTGATAAAGGTAGGGTGGGGAGTACAACACTGCTCATGTTTTATTTTAATTATCAAATGGTGCAATTAATAGTTTATTTTAAAGTCTCAGGTAAATGGCTGACACTGTCTCAATGTCAGCTTGATTGAGAATGAATTTGAACCACTTCTTTGTTTCCTTTTCCAAAATATTGGGCAAAATTAGACCAGATCTGAGAACAAAGAAAAGTCAACATTGTTGCTGGTCAAATTAAACTTTAGAATATATAATTTTTATAGTAAATATGAAATAATTTATATTAAAGGTATTCAGATATTTATTATTTGCATTTCAATAGCCCCTGAAGACTACAGCTATGATCAGAACCCCACTGAGTGAGGCAATATGCAAACACTTAGTAAGAATTTTCTATCTATCTATCTATCTATAAATACGAAGGGGAGGCAAAATAATGCATCATCATCAACTGCATTTTACAGATGGGGAAACTGAGGCAAGGAGCGATTAAGTGAATTGCCCAAGGTCGCAGAAGAATCCTGCAGTAGATTTGGAAATTGAACCTACTTCTTCCAAGTCCTAGTCTAAGATCTTAACCACAAGGGCATCCTCCCTCTCTAAGGCAAATCTCAAGGCAGCAGCAAGGGAATGGAGTTATTATCCCTGCATTATTCTACTCTGATCCTGCAAGAACACTTAATATAAATATTAGGGATGAAATTCTGGCTCAAATGAAATACATAGGAGCTTTGCTATTGACTTTTGCCCAAGATTTTGGTATTCTGTTATTGACCTCTAAATCGGCCAGTACTAAGAGTTTATCGTACTTATGCGTATTTTCTGTTGTGCTGCGGAATGTGCAACCTATTGGTAAATTGTATTTGATGTAATGCTAAAGTATGATGTTGCCTTCTTTTGTATTGCTTAGTAATTGCAGCTCCTACATTAATGGTCAGACTGGATTAATGTCTGCATAGTATACTAGAGATTTTTATTTTATTGCTAACATGACAGAAAAGTCCATCAGGTCTATGTCAAAGTCATTCAGAAGGTTACTGGTGAGACACTTGGTACTCTACATATATGTGATTAATTTGCATTGGACAGTATTAGAGTCTACTCTTATTAGAGATGACAGTTTATTTCTAGCTATTAAAGTACTTTAAGTGTTTTGTCTTTATTAAAATTCTTAAGCTTTTACCATCCTAATTGATGACTAGTCAAATCCTTTATCATCCCCATAATGCATATGAACCCATGAAAGGATGAACCATAGTTCGTGATTTCTTTTTTCAACTAATTTCAAATGAGGGAAGCAAAGAGGACAATAAATAACAGTATATGCAACTTCTGCAAGTGGCTTGTATCAGAGAATGGACTTAAATGATCCCTGAATTTGGTGTCTTGTAGAATGCAGTCACGGCACACATGTATTGCCGAATCAATGTGAAATCTTAGCCCCCTTGATATCAGTAGCAAAACTTGCATTGGGGCCAGGATTTCATCCCCTGGAATCCATAAGAAAAATTTTGTAGAGCTATCAGAGTAGGGGTCCTGAATCATTTACCCATTTACCCTCTGAGTTTAAATGAGCTTTGTATCCGTGACTGTTTTGTTCTTAGTGGTGTCATCATTGTATTTGCAAAGTGATGCTATGTTTTCCCCAATCTGTGTGACCTGTGTTTTTCTCCTGCTCTCCAAACACTCTTCATTATGAACATGCTGTAAAATTTCAGATATTGTTTGGTTGCTTTGATTTGACTGATTAACCCTGACTGTGTGTTTTAGTTAATCATATCCTAGACTGGATTCAGCATGGTATTTATAGACTTGGGTGTCTCTATTAAAGATATGGGAAGTAGATGGGTTTCTCTTATTTTTAGGGAAAGCTCTTACTTGTATGCCAAGGGCTATGGTTATTATTCAGAACTAACATGTTCAATGCTTGCTTTTCAGTATTCATTTTGGTTCTAGTTGAAGGCATTGGGCCAAATTCAGACACAGTGTAAGCAGGTATAGCTGCACTGAAGTCAATGGAATTAAATCCTATAAGTCTGAAGCTGAATTTGGCCAAATGCCCGTATACATTAACTTTCAGAGGATCTGATCCCAGAGCAGTGGACATACAGAAAGCTTTTGCCTGTCAGACTTTTTCAATTACTTTAGAATAAAATGTATGGCATATTTCTCTATTATAGTAATTATTGTTCTCAAGGGATAATCAAGACACGGAGCTTTCCTTTCAGACAGTGCTTGCTGCCTCAAGGGGGAAATAGTAAGCATGCAGAGTATTCTTAGACAGCCTTTGTCACTCACAATAGCTTTTCCTAGATGTACAGTAGCTGAATGCCAGGGAATCACTTGATTCATTGTGAGGACACTTTGTTATGGATCTGTCTTACAGCCCCAAACTGGTTCGAAGATTGGAGTAGTTTATTAAACTTCCAGCTAGGTTTGTACTGATGGTCCATTGTAATGGAAAGCAGAGTGGCATAATACTTCACACAGTGATATGATGGGGGCATTTTTAAGCAGAGCGGATTGAAAGTACATTTCAAGAGGGAGGTTATTCCAAAATCCAAAACGACTACAAATCCGGCGGAGTTGGGGAGATGAACAAGGAGACCGCATGGAAAATAAAATAATGTATTCCCCTCCAGAATTTGTTTAAATATATGAGGACCTGATTTTCAGAGGTGTTGTGCACCCCCAACTCTCATTGACTGTAATCAAGTATGAGAGCTGCTTGAAAAATATATAGATATTTTCTGTATAGAAAGTATATTTTCTGTACACTATGATCCTCAGCTGAAGTGAACCAGCATAGCTCCATTGAGATCAGTGGAGCTATGTCAGTTTACACCAGTTAGCTCCCAAATCGGAGAGCAGGAGGAAGTAGGGGGTGGAGGCCAATAAGAGCCCTTCTATTGTGTAGCATCCACAGCCTACAGACAGAATGAGCAATCCTCTCACTCTCTCAGCTTGCGGCTACTACTTCTGTGTGACCTAGCGTCTGGAATCACTAATGGAAATGGAAGTGGGTTGTCATTTCTTGTCACAGACAACTGCTGTTCAGAAAAGAGAACAAAGGTTTTAAAGTAAAGGTAAAAAATACTTTCCCTTTACAATTGCCATTTATTTAAATATCAATAACACTGTAAGGATATTTCATTCATTTCCTTTCTTTTACAAAGCTAAACTTCCACGAAATTGAGGGGAAAATGCCTGAAAGTTACATGTAAATGATCACACTGCAGCAGAACACGGAGAATGGTATTATCTGTTGTTTACCTCTGCATCCCCTATATTTCAAACCAGAAAATGAACCTCTCTGTGATTTACAATGAAGTTACTTTACACCAAAACGGCAGTATCCAAATTTGGCACATTTGTTTTTTGTCTGTGTTTTTTTTAAGTATGTAATTCTGTAAAACTGTAAATAAACAAGCAGAATTAATACATTTATCACGACTGCCTGTGCTGGATATACCATGAGTAATGCTGTTAGTCATTCCACTTTCAGCCACTATAGGGGCCATGTGTGTAGTGGATTGTGCAGCCCAGCTCTGAGGGATCAGGCTCCTGTACATAACATTACATTGACAGAGGGACTAGATTTTCAAAGCGAAAGGTGAGAGACCTGTTGGGGTAGGAATGTAGAGTGGTTTTGGTGGTCATCATGGAGGTAGGCACAGGAGATGTTTGGTGACTGGGGAGGGGAAGAGAAAAAGGCTGCCTACTCCCTCTTGAGCTGAGTAACACACATTCCTCTTGCCAGCTTGCAGGTTTGTCTCTGCATGCAGGGTTGAGCTAGTCAGAGGATGCATTCAGTGGAGAGGGAGTGGGCTCCCCGGGAGGTCTCCTGGGGCCTGCAAGTGTTTATAACAAGCAAGACAAAATGCTGGGACAGGCCCTGTAAACAGGGACATTTAAGTGTTTCAGGAACATACTATCGCCCTAGGCATCAAATTCTGTGGGAATTCTGTGAAGGGAGAGCTATAGGGATTATACCCTGTATATCCAGCCCTCAAACACAAGTTCCCATTTACTTGGACTGTGCTGTCAGGCTCTATCAAGGCAGAGAGAGGAATGAGCTGTTCATGTGGAAACCTAAAAATACAATGCTTTATGTAATGATACCTTGTGAAACTGATGGTGTCAGAGCCTCTTGGCCTGCTGATAAAAGTGCAAAGTGGTTTGTTGAATCTATCGACTCAAGAAGTATTCCTCCAAGTGAGCCCACTTCGGCAGCTGAGCAGGCACCCAGCCTGGTCACTTTCCAGGATTCCATTGCTTGATTATAAAGAGTTACCAGTTTCCTGCCACCTAACCCCAAGATTAGACAAGTTGACAAGTACATCATTTATACATGTGGCAGGAGACCTGGCCTTGGGTGTTTCCACATCTTTAGCCAGTGGAAATGGTGCATGTTACTTAGTGACATATTTTCCTCCCTAGGGCAGAGGTGCTGAAGGGTAGAAATGCGGTCTGGCTAGAACATGACTGGTGGCCAGCCACTGAAACGGAATTATTGTGACTATTGTATTCTTGAAGTCCTAGTCAGTGTGGCCTGAATTTCAGAAGTCCTGAGCACTAGCCATCCCTATCGAATTCACTGAGAGGTTCAGCCACTTGGAAAAGAGCTGCCTTTGAGTTAGGTCAGGGGTCGGCAACCTATGGCACGTGTGCCGATTTTTAATGGCACGCTGCTGCCTGCCGGAGCAGCGTCCCATTAAAAATCCTGCCCAGCCCGGCCCGCTCTCCTCTGCCCCCCCCCCCGCGGGGGCAGGGCATAGGCGTGCACACGGGCTGTGCTGGGTGTGCCCAGGCACACCCTAATGCAGGGGTGTGCAAATGGCCTCACTCTCCCGGCGCCGCATGCCGTGGGGTCTGTGCTCCCAGGCTGGAATGCCCGGCTGAGCGCAGCAAGCCGCCAGCCCCTCCCCCGCCTTCCCCCCTTCCCCCCTCCCCTGGAGCCATTCCACCGCATGCAGCGCTTTGGGGGCGGGGCTGTGCGCTTCCGCGGGGCAGTGTTTGGCTCCGTGGGGAGGCAGACACACTCCCCCCTCCCCAGGAGCCCTGCCACTGCGTGCAGCGCTCTGAGGGGCGGGGCTGCCCGCTCCTGTGGGGCAGCGTGTCTGGCTCTGTGGGGAGCAGAACATGCTGCTAGAAGCCTCATGGTAAGGGGTCTGGGGCCATGGGGGTTGGATAAGGGGTGAGGGCAGTCAGGGGGCAGGGAGCAAGGTGGGTTGGATAGGGAGTGGGATCCCAGGCAGCGTGGTTAGGGGCAGGAGGTCTCTGGAGGGGGCAGTCAGGGAGCAGGGGGTGGGGGTTGGATAGGGCATGGGAATAGGGGTCTGCAGAGAAGAAGCGGGGGCAGGGCCTTGGGGGAGGGGGGTAGGTGGAATAGGGGCATATCCCCTCCAGCCCTCTGCCCTGACCCCCCCACACACCCAGCCCTGAGCCCTGATCCCCCCTCACATAAACCCAGCCCTCTGCCCTGACCCCGCATCACACACACCCAGCCCTCTGCCCTGAGCCCTGTGCCCCCCCAGATCCCTGCCCTGAGTCCTGTACCCCCCATACACACCCAGCCCTCTGCTTGACTCCTTCACCCCCCCCATGACCCCAGCCCTGACTCTGGCACCCCCACACATACCCAGCCCTTCCCCACCCTGACACCTGCACCCCTCTCATGCCTCCAGCCCTCTGCCCTGACTCTTGCACCCCCCTACATACCCAGCCCCCCCACACTCCATGCACACACCCCCACATCCTGACTCTTGCACCCCCCACATCCCCACCCCAACCCTGAGCACCAAATGGAAGCTCCTGCACACATACCGCCCCCCCACATTCCCACCTGCACCCCTCGCACCAAATGGGAGCTCCCCAGGTAAGTGCCCCACACCCAAACCTCCTGCCCCAACCCTGAGCCCCCTCCTTCATTCTAGCTCCAGGCCAGACCCATCACCCCCAGCCCTGTGCTCAGTGCACTTCCACCCTCAGCTCAGTGCAGAGAGAGGAAGAGAATGGCCAGAACCAGGGAGAAGGTAGGTACCCACTGTATGTGGGCAGGGCCAGGACCCCAGACCAGCAGCGGGCTGAGCAGGTCCAGCTGCCGGGATCCCAGCTGGCAGGAGCTGGCAGATGGAACCCCTGAGCGGCAGTGGGCTGAGCCGCTCAGCCCACTGCTGGTCTGGGGTCCTGGCCGCCAGCCCCGCACAGCCCGCTGCTGGTCTGGGGTTCTGGCTGCTGGACCCTTGCCAGCCAGGGTCCCAGCCACAGGCCCCGCTCAGCCCACTGCCAGCCTAGGTGAACAGAACCCCAGACCAGCAGCGGGCTGAGTGGGCCGGCAGCGTAAGATCAACATTTTAATTTAATTTTAAATGAAGCTTCTTAAACATTTTGAAAACCTTGTTTATTTTACAATACAACTCTAGTTTAGTTATATAATATATAGACTTATAGAGAGAGACCTTCTAAAAAACATTAAAATGTATTACCGGCACGTGAAACCTTAAATTAAATGAAGATTCGGCACACCACTTCTGAAAGGTTGCCGACCCCTGAGTTAGGTGCCTACATATGGAGATAGGTGCCTAATAGTAAACATCCTTGTTGGAAAGGTTTGGTTTTGGAACAAATGAAGTCCACAGCTATGCAGTTTGGGAAAGAAATATACTAGCTCCTAAAATAAGCCTGGATGGTGCAGGGCCATTTTCTGAAACAGAAAATAAAATGTGAACAGTCTTCGTACCTGAAACCTGCTAGATGGCTTTAGTGCCAGATATTCATAATTTGTGACTGATGAGGATGGTTTTGCAGTTAATGAAAAACATAATATCTTTTCTTCCAAGACCTCATATCCACAGTTAAAGTTGGTGCAGTAAAATAGATACCAGTGCTATAGTGCAACCTGAACCTATTAAACCCATTACCTCTCAATTGGATTGTGTAATCAGATGAACATCTCATGCTCTTTAAAGAACAAAATTGCCAATTGTCTAAAATGTTGTTTTTTTTAAATTGCATATGCTGGCAAAACGTGGGTAGTTCTTACTGATCTTTACATATTTTCATGTAATTCCCATTTCAAAAGATTACATCTCTAAAATAACTCTATTTCTTTTCATTTGAAGCAAGAGGAGTGAGGCAGAGATTTCACAGAGTTACATTGTTAAGTGTTTTGTAACCTCTTGTTGCACTCCAGTGTGGGGGATTTGCTCTGATTGCCTCATCCTACATCTCTCTGTTTCTAAACTACTAAGCCTTGTTAATAGTCATGAGAGTCTATAAAGATGCTCAGAGACAAGGACTGAAAAGTAGTCAGAACAAGAAATGAATTACTTTAATGGAGCAAATTTAATGCACATACAGTATGACAAACAATGTCAGAAGAAAAATCTGCACATCATATTTGAGACTATTGTGCTACATTTTAGCTCGCTTGACAGAAGCCACTTTGATTTACACAGAATCAAGGATGGGTAGAAAACTAAATGTACATAAAGTGTCATGAGCGGCTAGACTGCTCAAGGGATTATTCTGGGGAGCATGCTAGTAACTTCTTTTCCCTGGCTCTGGTAACAGCAGGATCATGGAGAGATAGGCTGCTGGTTCCCTTCTCTCCCCCATAGTGACAACTCTAGCTTGCATGCCTTCCCTCATAGACAGGGGCGGCTCTAGGCACCAGCGGGCCAAGCGCCCGCTTGGGGCGGCATCCTGGGGAGGGCGTCATTTGGCTCCGGTGGAGCTCCCGCCGGCATGCCTGCGGCAGGTCCACCGGAGCCCGGGACGAGCGGACCTGCCGCAGTCATGCCTGCGGCGGGTCCCGTCTTCCCGCGGCTCCGGTTGAGCTCCCGCAGGCATGACTGCGGCAGGTCCGCTCGTCTCGGGCTCCGGTGGACCTGCCGCAGGCATGCCGGCGGGAGCTCAACCGGAGCCAAATGCCGCCCTCCCCAGGATGCCGGAGCCGCGGGAAGAGGGGACCCGCCGCGGGACTGGGGAAGGGCGGCGCAGCGCTCCGCGCTGCTTGGGGCAGCCTACTTTGTAGAGCCGCCCCTGCTCATAGATATCCCATAACAGAAACTGCTTTTCCCAGGAAACATCCATTCCCTGCATATGCTTATCTACCATTACATACTCCCCTTCACCATGCATGCTTTCCTTCTGAGTCATGTCCCCCATGTGCTTTCATTCTATGAAACGTCCACCCCATATAGAATATCCTTTGACAGTTCACATAGAGATCCATTTGTGTATGGGTCTGACTATTCAAGTTGGCTCTCTGAGAGGGATTTTGCTTTCATGCACATTCACCTTCCCCAGGCAACAGGAGATGGCCCTTTTTGCCAAATTTTGTGAAGCCCCCAAAAGAAGAACAACAAAGAAAGAAGGAAAAGCGTAATATTGCCAGCCCCAAGCATTCTAAAATCACAAAGTCGAGCTCCCAAAATCACAAGATTGACTTTAAAATTATGAGATTTTGTGTTGGCCTTTTGGTTTTTGAGAATTTGGGGTCCACTTGGGTAATGTTTCAAGCTTTTCTCTGCAGTTGCGGGGGCTAAAAACTTTATTTATGTATTTTAAGGAAATCTGAGATTCCCATGTATTCCTATAACTCCAGGTTTGGGGTCTAAAAGGAATATTGCAAGCCTCGTGATAAAATGTTAAGCATAGGCAACACAGGAAGTGGAAGCATTTTTGCAATCCTTCCTTCCTTCAGCAATGCCCAGGAAGATAGACGAGGATCCCAGTTCGATCCTTCCCCCTCACACCACAAAATAGGTGGAAGTGGGCAACCTCTTGTGGCCTAATCATTGCTTTCCCTTGAGTAAAGAGATATAAATGGGAAGGGAAGAACTACTCCATCCCTTTCCTTCATCTAAAGGAATTTCCAGACTGGAGTTAATGCATACATTTTTGACAGTGAGGGTAATTGTTCCAATGGTTAATGTATCAAGAGTCATGGTGGATTCTCCATCACTGACAGTTTTTAAATCACAATTGGATGTTTTTCTAAAATTATATGCTCTAAGGATTATTTTGAAGAAGTTCTGTTACCTGTGCTATACAGAAGGTCAGACTAGATGATCACAATGGTTCCTTCTGGCCTTAGAATCTATGAATCGTGAATGAAAAACCTCTATCCTGCAAAAGGAAAGCAATAGGCAGTTTGTCATAACCAAATATCTGTTATTGGATCAGGGAGCTGACATTGGTGGAGGAAGTATTGCTCAATCTGATCAATCTCCTGAATGAAGGAGAAATTGAGGAGTGTTGGGGTCTCACCTGCAGCCACAGTTTATCTTCTCTGCAAGAGAAAGTCCTTGTTCATTAAAGGTCTGTGCACTTTGTTTAGAATTGAGCCCAATAAAGTAAAAAATAAAGTATTAGCCAATAAAGATAATGTTACAGAAAAGAGAGACAATATGTTTGTTTAATTTAAATTGTTTGGTTTTGGGGCTTATCTCTCTGAGGGACTGCAAGCACATTCCTGGAGAAAGGAATCCTTATTGTTTCATTGTGTATATATAACCTAAGCTTAGAGGATCACAGTAACTCTGCCATTGCAGAGTAAATCCAAAAAATGTTGAAAGGCAAAAGGCTCTGAAATCTACTTTAATGGTGAGGAGTATGAAAGACACATTTCATAACAGGACAGGAATATGCAGATGTCTGTATTTGTGCAGCCCTCTAGTGTTTTAGAGATTAAATATCCATGAATGATGAGATATCCTGCAGTTTTTCTGTGGCTAAGGAAGCTTGCCTGCTCTGCTAACCAACTTCCCTATTGTCATTATTAGCTGAACAGTAGAGGGGGAGCAAAACCGATTCAAGTAAATGATACACACGCCAGTAGCTTACATGCATACTACTTGTATGGAGAAAGTGACAAATTCCAACAGCTTATCTGATGCAGTGCAGCAGCTCACTGAAAGTAGGCATACTTTCTGCAGATATTTTCTTGTAATGTAACACTTCTCTGTCAGTTCCATAGTTTCTAGAAGTAGTCTATCTCGTAAGAACTCCCGTAAACTAGAAATTCCTGCCACACTTATACTAGAATAAATGGAATTGTGCTGTAATGCTGGCTCAGTTCCATTGAAATCAGTGGAGTAGCATCTATTACTCCAGAGCTGAATGTAGCCCATTACATCAAATGTGTGCCATTCTACCACGTTAACCATGTACTGGGTATGTGTGGCAAAATGTTTCTGCAGAGCTGTCCCCTGTACTGTATCTATTATGTCCCTGTGGAGCCATAGAGCATTTAAAAAAAAAAAAGCATGCCACTATATTGCTGCAGCATAAGAACTGCATAAGACTGAAGTAGTGAAGAGGTAAACGGAATTGACAGGCCTGACAGAGGATGAAGGACATTGATTTTAGACTTCTCAGGGCAGAGACTGTCTCTCGCTACACTCAGTGTAGACTGTAGAGCATCATGCACATTTAGGGCACCATGTACCCTAAATAAAGTAAACTAATGTTCATTGTGAATTTTGAGTAATAGGGCTGTTTAAGTAGCAGCAGATTTACAGGAGATGCAAATAAGCATATGTGTGTGTGTATATATATATTGTCCCCATTTATTTAGAAAATCCTACCATAAGTAGGTTAGAATTCCCCCACCTACTTGGAAGGTTTTATACCTATAATAGTAACATGCTGGATCTGTATTCATAGTCTGTTGCGTTTTCAGACACTACGGCCATGGAGGCTGGACAGAGGGATCAATAGTCTAATACATGTGTGGTCATTCCCATATGCACGAGAAGCTCCTTGCATGGTCTGTTTATTAACCCATGCTTGAAAAAGTATTTTAAAAGTTGTGTTCTTGTGACAAAGAAGGGCAGCAGAAAATGCAAGTAAGACAAAGCTAGAGCTTAGATTTCTGTCCAAGCTAAGCTCTGAAACCAGAAACCATTTTTTTGAGTTCTCTCTGGGCTTTTTGTTTGTTTTTAATCTATAGTGTTGCTAAGCTATTGGTAAACATCATACAGTAATGCTAAAAAACACAGCTGGCAGAGCTTACACAGTCACCCGGAGCAACAGAGGGGATTGTTCAGGGAAAGGTGACAAAGTTTCTACTAGTGTACGTTGATATGTCACTTCACTGGGAAAGTACTATATTAATACATCTGCTGCTTTCTGTGTAATAAAATTCTCCCTTCAACCTGCCCCCCCTGTCCGAACTAGATTGCGGTTCGTTAAAGCTTGGTATTGAGTGAGGAAAAACAGGCAGGACCAGAATAACAGTGAAAAGCCAAGTGGCTGCGTTTATTTAGGGGATAATTACAACTTGGGCCGGGGGAGTAGGCAACTTTGGCTGGGATGGTATCAAAAGTACAAACACACCCCAAAACACAGTAATAATACACTTTATACTGCTCACCACACCACACCAAATAGGCAGACACACCAATCACACAAGATGGGAATCGGGTTCGTCAGAGCGGTGCCCGGTGCAACACAGAGAAAGAGACCCACGGGCCACTGCCTCAGCCACCCTTGCTTTCACACTAAGGGTAACCCAGAGTGTGGTGCAACTGCAGCTGGGCAGATTCCACTCACTCAGACCGCGGGGACAGGAACCCCTTGGTCAGCTAGTCTCCAGGTGGAGACAGCTCCCAGATTCATTCACTCCGGACAAAGACAGAGCAGTGAGTCAAACACATAAAACAGTTTGCAATTAACAATTCAATTAACAACTGGAACAACTATACAAGCTAGCTAAGCAATTGTGCAATTCTGAGCTCACTAATACAATCCTGATATCCTGAGTAGATATTTGGTACCAAGTTAGGGAGGGGAAAAAATAAAAGGCTAGATAAGCTAACTGTCAGATATCAAAAAGCAAATACCGCACTCCAGGCGCAGCTGACCAGCAGAACAGACACCAGAAGCATGATGAGTTGACAGGGATCGGGTCCAAGCGACAACGAATCCAAACGATACGACACGAGTGCACTTTACCGGGAGGAGACCCTGGCCGAAAGGGTGATCAAGTCCTTCAGCTAACACGCTGATGCTCCACACAGATTTTGGGGGGAAACCTAGTTTTATAGAAAGGTCTCACTCACTCGTGTCAACATCTGATTGGCTCCCTGGTCCCTCCTCCCTTCAGGCTTCGAGCTGTTGCCACCCCACTTCGGAAGGATTTGCACACGGCACACTGGAGTTGACAAGTAAACAAACCTGACCCTTAGATGACTGGGTCCAAAAAGAGCGGGAAACTGAGTCGCTGGGCAGAGTTAACCTGACCTCCAGACGACCGACCCAAAAAAACAGGTTGCCGGGCAGAATCAGGCCTTCACACACAGAACTAGCCTGACCTTTAGATGGCCCAGCAGGAGAGAGAAAAAAAACCAAAAACACAGGAGAGCATACACAGCCAGTGTTGCTGGGCAGGATTGAGTCTCTGCCCTCTCCTATACAACAAGAACCTGGTCCAAGATGGAGGCTGCCTTGTCCTTTTAGCAGGACAAGATGGCCGTGGACCGACAATTGGCCATACAGAGCCATAACTATGTATCGGATTGCGACACCCCCCACCAAAAAAAACCCTCCAAAGAAACCTAACAATACCAACCTCACTCACCAGAAGCCCCATCTAGCTGTGGCCTGATTCAATAACAGCTCCTCCCCATTTCCCCACTACAGAAGCCTCCAAAATTTTGTGGGACAAGGTTTTTTGGCTCTTTTTGCATAGAAAACAATGAGAAGACCATTGAAGCTTTCACATGGAAGTGTAATTTACCTCCCTAAATCATCCTGGCACCCTGGCCCCAGTAGGCTTCAACCAGAAGAAGGGGAAGGAGTATTATCACCACCATCTACTCTTTGAGTTTCTGCCAAATTAGAGGAAGGAGAACAGCTTTGAAAATGGCTGGGCTGTGTCTTAATCTTTATGGTGCAGGCTTTTAGAGGAATATTCCCAACCAGTATATTTGCCCTGGCAAAACCCCTTACCTGATCAAATAACCTACTTCTTGAGCATGACCATCTCCTGGCATAGGGGATATTAGTGAGAGGAGGGTTTCTGTCTCCTCAACATCCTCTCACTGTTACTTGTACTTGTGTGTTTATGCTGGTGCAAGCCCAGTGAGTTCAGTGGGGTTGCACATACATAACTGAGAGGAGAATTTGACCTACTGAATGCATTTAATAGAATCTAGCCTTCTATGCTGCTGTGTTTTAGTTTATTTTACTAGAAGGTCATTTCTGTGTTGCTCTGTTTCAGTTAAACTTCAGTGAATACTAGCATAGCTTTTTTTTCTTTTCCGCAGTTTAATGATGTGTCAAGCTATTGTGGTAACAAATTAACACACAAATTATCAAGAAATATTTGACATTACTGTAACAATACGAAGGGTTACAGTAATACAAAATACTCCAAGTCAGTGATAGGTCTTCAGTAAAACATAACCACTATGTTCCTTCATTTTACTATCCCTCACACTTTTATGCAATCATTTTGGGGTGCTTGAAAAACAAGTGATTTTAAGCTATGTACATTGGTACCATTAACTTACATGTTAAAAATCAGTTTTTCATTAGAAGTTAAAGCTGAGCATGGAAGAAACCATACTTTCATTATATTTTAAAGGCAAACCTCATGCTCCCTTGATCAGGAAAATATAACTAGCAGCCATTTTGCTGCATTATCACAACATCAAAAGAAATCAACAAACTGGCATAGAAGAGAACTGTTCTGTCTAGCAGAATCCACATGCTCCTTATGTCTCTGTCCCTCTCTCGGTTACTTTTTATATTCATTTTTGGGTTAATTTTTAAAAGTAAAGATTAGGGAAAACACAAATATAAAATTTTCCTTACATAGCAGGTTTTGGTTTATTGCTTGACAAAATGTACCTTATTTCAGTGGGCATAGATACTATTTGCTAATCATGTTGAAAGCTACAGGGCATTCTCAAAATTTAAACTCTGTTCATGCATCCTTAATTCCAATTTTGAGGGACAACAATATGTGTTTAGAGAGATTGAGAACACAGTTTAAACCCATTCCCTGCACAAATAGTTTGTGGCAGTGGGACATGAGCAGTATTCTTTTGAAATGTCATTTGTCCATTGGAATATCAGTCCTTCAGATGTGAGAGGCCACTAACACATGGAGGAGCGTTGGAAGTGCAATCAGTGACATATACTGTGGCCAAAATTCTTCTATCAGTGACACTCATGCCCTCTGTGGTATTACATGACTATAATTGGGGTAAGCATTTGGATTGATGCCTGGTAGAAGCAGGGGATATTTTGTGCTGAAATCTTTCTTAAATTACTGTGTGTAAAACAGATTCTCTAATCAATGATTTTTCAGGAAAAATATAAATCAAGAATAGCATTGCTGTAGTACTGATCCAGGTTTGTACTTTTTTGTTTGTAATTGGTTAGGCTTTGACAGAAAAAAAATCAGTTAAGATGCAAGGCTTTGCATTTCAAGTGAGGGAGGCAATCATTGTCTGACACCCTGCTCCCCTCCTCCCACCAACTTTCATCAGAAGGAAGGGCAACTGTTTCTAATCCTCAATTTATTGGCCATAATATCAAGCCTGGTCCTGAAACCTTTATTTTCTTTGAAGAATTCTGTAATAACCATTTCCTGGCCAGATAACTCCATTTTCTAAATCACATACTTTGTATCCTGTCCGAGTGAGCCTTGCTCCAAAAATATTCTCTCCTTTTTTGTTTTCATCCAGAGCAGTAATAGTATTTTGGACTCAATCCAAACATTTTTAGAGTGTCTAGCTTCCTAGTCAAATCTTCTCTCTCTCTCTCTCTCTCACTCTCACTCTCTCTCACACACACACACACACTCTTTATATATATATATATATATATATATATATATATATATATATATATATATATATATAACAGGACAGGGTATAATGGGGTAAGGACAGGAGGTGAGAGCAGAACTCACATATAGGACTGGGGTCAGGAATAAATGCATAATAATCTGTAAAGTGGCTTGTTGTTTTAAGGATGCAGGTTTTGTGGTTTAAAAAGAATACCTTGCTCTTATATAGCCCTTTTCATCAGTAGACCCCAAAGCACCTTACAAAGGAGATCAGAAATCATCATCTCTAATTTAGAGATGGGGAAACTGAGGCACACAGAGATGTGACTTGCTTAATGTCACCCCACAGGCCAATGCAGAGTAGAACCTCAGTTTACTGAGTGCCAATCCATCAGGTCTCACTAACTCCCTTTAAGCAATGTGTTTTGTTCAAATATCTATCCAGTTATCTAACTATCTAGTTCAATGAAACTGGATGAAATAAAATCACACAGACATGAAGATAGCACAGTACTTTGAGAAGAGTGGTCTGAATGCACCTCTCACATCTTCCCACCCTGAAATCCCAACATTTAGGGGGCTAATTGTTAGTGTTATTTATTTGCTCTGTATATTGCTGGGGGTGTTCTCAGATGTTTATGGTAAATAAAATATTCCAAACTAAGAACAGAATTCATGATCTTGCCCTTTAAAAAGAAAGCAGCAGATGTAATACAGGCCAATGAAGTACAGGACATATGCCCAGTGGCTGGAAATTAGTGACGATCATAGCTGTGATACTTTGTGGAAGAGAGAGAATTTTCAGAAAGTAGAAGAAGGGGGTTCCTTGGGTACATTAGCTGATATGCTGTTACAAGAATGAGGGGCAACATGGAAAAAGTTACAAAATGGAGAGTGGCTAATAGAGAGAGAGACAGAGCATGCAGGAGAGAGGCTTGAGCAGAGTGTAGGGAGCATCGTGGAGTGCAGGAGGAGAGGAGGGAAGAGATGTAGGTGAGAGAATTAGGCTTTGTCTACATGCAGAAGTTACCCCAGTCTAATTTAAATTATTTAATCTGATTTCATTATAAACTAGTGCAAAAAGTTCATACTGGTTTAAGCTTAAATCAAACCAAACTAAACATGATTTCCCAACCGGGAAAACCGAGAAGTATGCTGCTTGCCAGGAGCTAGGATTCACAATGTGATGGAGAGACTGCCGAGACTCATCAAGCCCGCAGATCGCTACCCCTTCCTGCTTCTCCACGTGGGCGCCAGTGATACTGCCAAGAATGACCCTGAGTGGAACACTGCAGACTACGTGTCTCTGGGAAGAAGGATAAAGGAGTTTGAGGCGCAAGTGGTGTTCTCGTCCATCCTCCCTGTGCAAGGAAAAGGCCCAGGTAGAGACTGTCCAATTGTGGAAGTCAACAAATGGCTACGCAGGTGGTGTTGGAGAGAAGACTTTGGATTCTTTGACCATGGGATGGTGTTCTAAGAAGCAGGATTGCTAGACCGAGATGGGCTCTACCTAATGAAGAGAGGGAAGAGCATCTTTGCAAGCAGGCTAGCTAACCTAGTGAGGAGGTCTTTAAACTAGGTTCACCAGGGGAAGGAGACCAAAGCCCTGAGGTAAGTGGAGAAGTAGGATACCAGGAAGAAGCACCAGCAAGAGAGTGCAAGAGGGGAGGACTCCTGTCTCATGCTGAGAAAGCAGGACAATCAGCAAATTATCTCAAATGCCTATACACAAATGGAAGAAGCCTGGGAAACAAGCAGGGAGATCTGGAAGTCCTGGCACAATCAAGGAACTATGATGTGATTGGAATAACAGAGACTTGGTGGGATAACTCACATGACTGGAGTACTGTCATGGATGGATATAAACTGTTTAGGACAAGCAGGGCAGAAAAGGTGGGGGAGTTGCATTGTATGTAAGACAGCAGTATGACTGCTCAGAGCTCCAGTATGAAACTGCAGAACAACCTGAGAGTCTCTGGATTAAGTTTAGAAGTGTGAGCTACACACCACCAGACCAAGGGGATGAGGTGGACGTGGCTTTCTTCAGGCAACTAACAGAAGTTGCTAGATCGCAGGCCCTGGTTGTCATGGGGGACTTCAATCACCCCAATATCTGCTGGGAGAGCAATACAGCAGTGCACAGACAACCCAGGAAGTTTTTGGAAAATGTAGGGGACAATTTCCTGGTGCAAGTGCTGGAGGAACCAACTAAGGACAGAGCTCTTCTTGACCTACTGCTCACAAACAGTGAAGAATTAGTAGGGGAAGCAAAAGTGGATGGGAACCTGGGAGGCAGTGCCCATGAGATGGTCGAGTTCAGGATCTGACACAAGGAAGAAAGGAGAACAGCAGAATACGGACTCTGGAGTTCAGAAAAGCAGACTTTGACTCTTTCAGGGACCTGATGGGCAGGATCCCCTGGGAGAATAACATGATGGGGAAAGGAGTCCAGGAGAGCTGGCTGTATTTTAAAGAACCTTATTGAGGTTTTAGGAACAAACCATCCTGATGTGTAGAAAGAATAGCAAATATGGCAGGCGACCAGCTTGGCTTAACAGTGAAATCCTTGCTGATCTTAAACACAAAAAAGAAGCTTCTAAGAAGTGGAACATTGGATAGATGACCAGGGAGGAGTATAAATATATTACTCTGGCATGCAGGAGTGACATCAGGAAGGTCAAATCACACTTGGAGTTGTAGTTAGCCAGGGAAGTTAAGAGTAACAAGAAGGGTTTCTACAGGTACGTTATCAACAAATAGAAGGTCAGGGAACATCTGGGCCACTTACTGAATGGGGGAGGCAATCTAGTAACAGAAGATGTGGAAAAAGCTAATGTACTCAATGCTTTTTTTGCCTCTGTCTTCAGAAACAGGGTCAGCTCCCAGACTGCTGCACTGGGCAGCACAGTATGGGGAGGAGGTGACCAGTCCTCTGTGGAGAAAGAAGGGGTTCAGGACTATTTGGTAAAGCTGGATGAGCACAAGTCCATGGAGCTGGATGCACTGCATCTGAGGGTGCTAAAGGAGTTGGCGGATGTGATTGCAGAGCCATTGGCCATTATCTTTGAAAACTCATAGCAATCGGGGAAGGTCCCGGATGACTGGAAAAAGGCTAATGTAGTGCCCATCTTTAAAAAAGGGAAGGAGGAGGATCTGGGCAACTACAGGCCAGTCAGCCTCACCTCAATCCCTGGAAAAATCATGGATCAGGTCCTCAAGGAATCAATTTTGAAGCATTTCAAGGAGAGGAAAGTGATCATGAACAGTCAGCATGGATTCACCAATGGCAAGTCATGCCTGACTAACCTAATTGCCTTCTATGATGAGACAACTGGCTCTGTGAATGAGGGGAAAGCAGTGGACGTGTTATTCCTTGACTTTAGCAAAGCTTTTGTTACGGTCTCCCACAGTATTCTTGCCGGCAAATTAAAGAAGTATGGGCTGGATGAATAGACTATAAGGTGGATAGATATCTGGCTGTATCATCGGGCTCAATGGGTAGCGATCAATGGCTCCATGTCTAGTTGGCAGCCAGTATCAAACGGAGTGCCCCAAGGGTTGGTCCTGGAGCTGGTTTTGTTCAATATCTTTATTAATGTTCTGGAGGATGAGGTGGATTGCACCCTCAGCAAGATCGCAGATGACACTAAACTGGGAGAAGTGGTAGATACATTGGAGGGTAGGTATAGAATACAGAGAGGCCTAGACAAATTAGAGGATTGGGCCAAAAGAAATCTGATGAGGTTCAACAAGGACAAGTGCAGAGTCCTGCACTAAGGACAGAAGAATCCCATGCACTGCTACAGACTAGGGACTGGTTAGGCAATAGTTCTGCAGAAAAGGACCTAGGGGTTACAGTGGACGAGAAGCTAGATATGAGTCAACAGTGTGCCCTTGTTGCCAAGAAGTCTAACAGCATTTTGGGCTGTATAAATAGGAGCATTGCCAGCAGATCGAGGGACGTGATCATTCCCCTCTATTCGGCATTGGTGAGGCCTCATGTTATGTACTGTGTCCAGTTTTGAGCCCCACACTACAAGAAAGATGTGGAAAAATTGGAAAGAGTCTAGCGGAGGGCAACAAAAATGATTAGGGGGCCGGAGCACATGACTTATGAGGAGAGGCTGAGGGAACGGGGATTATTTAGTCTGCAGAAGAAAAGAATGAGGGGGGATTTGATAGCTCCTTTCAACTACCTGAAAGGGGGTTGCAAAGAGGTTGGATCTAGACTGTTCTCAGTGGTAGCAGGTGACAGAACAAGAAGTAATGGTCTCAAGTTGCAGTGGGGGAGGTTTAGGTTGGATATTAGGAAAAACTTTTTCACTAGGAGGGTGGTGAAGCACTGGAATGGGTTACCTAGGGAAGTGGTGGAATCTCCTTCCTTAGAGGTTTTTAAGGTCAAGCTTGACAAAGCCCTGGCTGGGATGATTTAGTTGGTGTTGGTCCTGCTTTGAGCAGGAGGTTGGACTAGATGACCTCCTGAGGTCCCTTCCAACCCTGATATTCTATGATTCTATGATAAACCAAAATAAGTTTTCACACAGCCTTTCCACTGCTTTAATTAAATTAGTTCAAAATCAAATCTTAAGATAAGTGTCTGCAATTTTCCTGTATAGACAAACCCAGAGCCTCAAAGAGAAAAAGGTATCTGGGAGAAAGAGCATATATAGGGAGAGGTGTAATGGGTCAAGGATGGAACTCTGTTCTACTATGACAAGAGAAGGAGACAAATGGATGAGGAATGCCAGTCTCTCCCCTAAAGCAGATAACAGGGGACTGATCACTGAGATTAGAGAGCAGGGGTAGATTAATACAAAGTTCCTGGATACTTGGAATGGAATCTCCTGGTCAGATGGGGGCTTGAGTATGTTAGATTTAGAGTAGCTGATGCAACACAGTATTCAGCTGGTTGCTGACTGTTTCTGCCTCCCTTGAGTAGAAAGTCACGGGCTCAAGGGTGGGAGGGAGAGTAAATACTAGTGGGGGTTGGAGGAAGTGTCTGTCTGGGAGAGCTGAAACTGTGATTGATGTGGGCTCCATTTAAACTTGATTCACCCAATGAAATCAGGAGAGAACAGAGCCACAGTGAGCAAAAGGAGAGAAGGATGAGCCAGTGACCGATTATCTGACACAGCAGGAAGATCAAGAGCAATGAGAATGAGAAGGCCATGGAATTTGAAAGAATTTCAAAGGCTTTTTCAATGAGATGGGTAACCGAGAAAAACTGACGGTAAAGGAAGACGAAGCAAAACGAACACCTGAAAGGACTACATGGAGCTAAGAAGGCATAAGCATTGAGGGGAGGAAGAAGGAAGGCCCAAGCTCCCAAGCCCATTATAAATGATTTCTGAATCTAAGGACTGTGCCTGCCTTTGCAAGGATGAGGAATGCAGGGATGAGTGTAAAAGGGGCCTGTGTTTCTGACCTTTCTCACTCATGGCTTGATCCTGTGCCAACTGAAGTCAATGAAAAAAGATTTCAGTGGTGGAGGATCAGGTTTCACACAGGGGTCAGGCACAGTGGTACTCACCTGAGTTCAAGGACCACTCAAGCGTAGCTGCTTGTGTTAGCCTGTCCAGAGAGGGTGGAGAGCAATAAGAAAGGTGCAGAGCGTTTCTGAGCTGAGAACTGTTCTCCTACTTTTTACAGGGCTTTAAAAAGGGCAGTGTTGAATCCTGGGAATCCTGCATTTTCCCCACATTTTCCTGCATTTTTGGTAATTGTCCAAGAAGTACTGAAGCAGAATCATCTCTCAATAGAGTGATGGTGGTGCTGCTTGTATTGGCACTGTGATGATAAAAGAGGCGGAGATCAAAAAAGTTGGTGCTGATAAGGAGAGAGACACAAAAAGGGGAGAGTGGCCATTCCTTACTTTATATACCTTTACCATATTCCTGCTTGGTCTTCTCTCCGCAATAAATAGTGTTATTATTTTAAATCTCTCTTCATATCGTGCTTTCAGTTCTTTTCATTGCCTCTCTGTATTTTTTAAATTCTTCTTTTTTGAGACAAAGTAACCAGAACTGAACAGAGTATTTGAGGTCCCACAAATCCATATATATACAGGCATTATTTTCATTATTGTTCTTCAACCATTTCAATACTCTTAATTTTCTGTTTGCTTTTTGACTATTTTTATACTCCAAACAGTTTTTTTTAGGTGACAAATCTGAGGAACTGTCCCAAATTCAGGTGAAGTGGAGGAGGTCTTGGAGCAAATTGATAAATTAAACAGTAATAAATCACCAGGACCAGATGGTATTCATCCAGGAGTTCTGAAGGAACTCAAAGTATGGGATTGCAGAACTACAGACTGTGGTATGTAACCTATTACTTCAATCAGCCTCTGTACCAGATAACTGGTGGATAGCTAATGTGACACTAATTTTAAGAGACACCAGAGGTGATGCTGGCAATTACAGTTATAGTAAATAACAGAATTATCAGACACATAGGTAAACATGCTATGCTGGGGAAGAGTCAACACATTTTTTGAAAAGGGAAATAATACCTCAACAATCTATTAGAATTTTTTGAGGGTGTCAACAAGCATACGAACAAGGGTAATCCAGTTGGTATATAGTCTTACTCCTGTGGGAATTCTATGCCAAAAAAACAAAAATTCTGTGCACAATATTTTAAAATTCTGCAAAATTCTGCAAATTTTATTTGTCATATAAATGTGGAGGCTCCAGCATGACATTGGAGAGCACAGACCACTGACTGCACAGAGGTGGGAGATCACTGTGCAGGTTCCACCTGGGACACAGACTCAGGGGTGAGGCTGCACCCAACCCTGACACAGCGCAAGGACCGGGCCTGCCCCAGAAACACCCAGAGCCATGCCCCTCCATGCCAAGTGCACCAGGTGTGGGTAGGCGGGCTCAGCAAGGGAGGATCCAAGTGTGGAGGGGTGGTGTCTGGGTTTGGGGGTGATATTGCTTGGTAGGGCAGTCTGGAGGACTCAATGTTGGGGTCCAGATGTTGGGGGAGCGGGGCTCGGGACAGGGGTGGGATCTGGGTGTGGTTGGTTCATCGGGGTGGTCCAGATGCTGGGGGAGTGGGGCTCGTCTGGTGGGAATCTAGGTGCAGGGCTGGGGTGAGGCTTGGTGGGAGGGTCTGGGTATGAGGGGGTCTGGATGCATGAGGGTTGGGCGGATGGGGGAGCAACTCCCTGTACAGTGATCCCTCCCCCTGAAGCTGAGGAGTGATGAGCACAGGAAGCACGAGGGGTGACAGGGGGAGTTTGCAGAGCTTCCTACAACCCGGGGAGAAATCTGGGGGTGGGTCTGACACAGTCTTGGATGCTGTGCAGGGAAAGAGGAAGTCCTGTCTTCTCCAGCACAGCTGGGATTAGACGAGAGTAGGAGCTACCAGCCAGATCTTCCCCAGTCCTGCCCCCTGCCCCACAGTGATTTATCTCTCTGCTGACTGCCCTGGGCACCCGAAATATACAGCTGAGGAGGGTGGCATGACTGCTCTTGTGGCTTCCATTTGCTTCCCTGTCAGAAAGTCACTTTTCTGCAGGGGAAGCAAAGAAATCTGCAGGCGAGTGGTGCAGAATTCCCCCGGGGTGTATAACAGTGTACTTGGACTTTCAGAAGCCCTTTGACAAGGTCCTACATCAAAGGCTCTTAAGCAAAGTGATTTGTCATATGATAAGATGGAAGGTCCTCTCATGGATCAATAACTGGTTAAAAGATAGGAAACAAAGGGTAGGAATACATTGTCAGATTTCACAGTGGAGAATGGAAAAGAGCGGGATCCCTCAAAATCTGTATTGGGACCAGTGCTGTTCAACATATTAATAAATGATCTGGAAAAGGAGGTAAACTGGGAGGTGGGAAAGTCTGCAGACGATGCAAAATCACTCAAGATCAGAGATCAGCAACCTTTGGCATGCGGCTCGCCGGGTGCCAAAGATTGCCAATCCCTGCTCAAGATAGTTAACTCCAGTCTTATGTAGCATTCTTAATACCACTGAGATCTTTTTTTTTTCTGAGTAGTTTCAGTTAATTTAGAACCCACATAAGTATAAGAGTAGTTCACATGATTTCTTCCCATGTGTATTACCTCACTTTTGTCTACACTGAATTTTATCTTCTATTGTGTTTCTTAATCACCCAACCTTGCTCAGTCTTTCTGAAATTACTCCCAGTCTTCTAAAATCTTGATTAACCTGCGTCAATTTGAATTTGAGTTTTAAAGGTCCTATTAATAAATTTAATGGTTTTTAATTTTTTGTTTTGTTTTGAGAATGGCAAAGTAGTATCAAAGGTTCATTCAAAATACAGAAGTTCAGCAGAGCTGCCATAAGCAGTTTTGTCTCTTGTAGCTTGTGGGAAATGAAATAAAGTGAAAATACCCATTCATAACAAGAAAATGTAAAGTCAAATAGGCCCCGAGTTTTTAATATTTAATTTTCTGCATTATAAAGCAGACTCTTCTTCTCTGCCTCCCCATAAAGGCAGAAATGGATAGGATTAATTAAACATTAAACCATAATTCTTCCTAAAGAAAAGTTCTTGCTGGTCACATTTGATATAATTTATTCCCAAGGTGATCTTTCCCACATTTGATTTTTAACCCCCATCTTTGGTTTAAAAGTAATTTATAATAAGGAAATAAGCATTGTGCTATCCTATTATTCCTTTATCTTTTTCCTGGGGGAGAAGGAGTATTATTTAGTCATTTTTTCTTTAATTAAATACATGATTTGTAGACTGATTCCATAGTGGAAATGTTTTATTAGATTCAGTTCAGCCACTGATTTGGAACTGGGTACAGACAGTCATTCTTTAGAAGTGGGTAGGTTTCTGGGTTCCTAGACCCTTGGGAAGGAGCAGATTACTTCCTACAGCAGTGGTTTTCAAACTGCTGGTCGCGACCCAGTACTGGGTTGCGGAATGTAAGGCACTTTATCGTGGCAGCTCTGGTCAGCGCTGCCGACCAGGCCACTAAAAGTCCTGTTGGCAGTGCTGCCTGCTAAGGCAGGCTAGTCTCTACCTGTACTGACACCACACTGCACCCCAGAAGCGGCCAGCAGCAGGTCTAGCTCCTAGGTGGGGGGGCCACAAGGCTCCGCGTGCTGCCCCCACCCCGAGCACTGGCTTCCCGGCCAATGGGAGCTGTGGAGGGCAGTGCCTGTTGGCGAGAGCCGTACGGAGCTGCTGGCGAGCCTCCGCCTAGGAGCCGGATCTGCTGCTGGCCGCTGACTGGAAGTCGACAGAGGTAAGCCTGCACCCCAACTCCACGCCCCAATCCCCAGCCCTGAGCCCCCCCAAACCCAGAGTCCCTTCCTGCACCCCAAACCCCTCATCCCCAGCCCCACCCCATAGCCTGCACCCCTCAGCCCAGAGCCCTGACCTCCTCCTGCACCCCAACCCCACGCCCCAGTCCTGAGCACCTCCCACACCCCAAACCTTTCATCCCCAGCTCCGTTGGGTCGCGGACATCAACAATTTTCTTCAACTGGGTCGCCAGAAAAAAAGTTTGAAAACCACTGCTCCAGACTGTTTGCCTTCTAGAAAAGGGAAGGAAGCCAAAGGAAGAGCTACTTGCACTTTTAGCTAATCCTGTGCAATGTCAAGAAGGTGCTACTTCCTTCAGTGGAGTATTGCTATGGGCTGGCAGGATAAGGAAAAAAAGAAACATGTGAAGGGAAAATGTTAAACTTGGAAGAAGCAAACTGTTGGCTAAAAAAGAAAAAATATATAACATATATTGCAGTCTCTTGAATAGTATAAATATAAATCATAATTACTTAAATTACAGAGAATAAATTTTGAAACTGCAAACATACTTATCATGAACTTAATTGCAGCACTTACTGTATTCTTTTGTTCTTCAATCTCTTGCTCTGTTATTTGCTATGTGATGACATACCATGTGTGCTCCTCAGATCTATCAAAAAAAAGCTGCACAGCTTTTCCAGTCCACAATATAAACATAACAGCAGAGATGATAAATAATGATTAATGCCATGTTTCCACACATTATCCTCATAGAATTTTAAAATTAAAAAAAAGGAATCACTGCAGTTTGTGATATGGTTATGTCCAAAAAGAAAATTCATTGCCATCAGTCAGCTAGAAAGCAGTAGCTTGGTCAGTGTCTCTCTTAATTTTGAGAAGATACATAACTATAGCAGACAGGCTGAAAATGTACTTACTTATTCTCTCTATGACCCTTTGTGAAAGTGAAGAGCAGTTCTATAGATCACTTAGCCAGTCCCTTTTGAATAATAACTAGAATCTCCAGCACATCTCATCCTTCCCACAGTGGTATATTATGTTACAGCCTATGCCATGGCACTTGTGGAATCCTAAAGAAATTCAAGAGAGGAAGAGAGAGACCTACCACTGTTCAGTTATATAGAACCCGTGACTGATAATGAAATCTATCAACCATTTCCTCTTTCTAAATTGTAACCAAAAGAGGAATTGACAATAAATGCTAGGCACTTGGGACTCAAATGTTAGTGGGAGAGGTAGTGGAAAGGAGAGAGTAGCCCACTGAGTGCTGTGAATAAGAAAATTCCATCTAAGGGAGATCTTTGTGACTCCAAACTCCCATAATTTTGATTAACCTTGCTGTGTTTCAGCACAGGGTCATGCTATCTTGTTGACACTCTTCCTTTGAGATGTCAGTCACATTTCAATAACTTTTCAGCATAGGCTTGTAAGGTCTTTTCATTGACTTTGAATAAGGCAGGTTGCTTATGAATGCAGCTTGAGGTGTCATTCACATATTCTTGCATTGCGTTATCTTTGATTGGCGTGTCTGAAGTTCTGGAAAAAAAATTCAGGATATTCAACTGCCTCTGTTTTGGCAGTGCAGTCCCTTCACTTTTTATTTTTTTTAATATCTTCCACTTTTATGAAGATAATGAGTTTTGATAGTGCTTTATTTCAGTGTTAAAAAAGCACAGAAGAGAGTTAACATACAGGTGTAGCTTCTCAGGTTTTCTGTTTGTCTGAAGTTTAGCTCCCCCCAAGCCTGCAAGGCTACAATTCTATTAATGGAACACATTAGCTGTCACATGCCAAGTCAGTACAACAACAACCTAGTTACTGTGATGAGAATTCCTACGTGATCTTCTCCTTGGCAAAAGAAGAATTGTTAAAAGGATCATATAGTATCTAGTTTGGTCTAACAATATGATGCATTAATCATAATAGAGAAAAGCAAGTCTAAGAAAGGACCTAAACGTGACTCCCACTAATTTTAGACTTCCCGGTAGATTTTTGTCTGCCTTGCATGGTTTCATAGGGTTAAGCCCAAAGCAGGTTGAATGAGATAAACTAATTTCTAGTTTTGCAATTGTTATTAGCAACAGACTCCATAGTTTTTGTGGAAGTTTCACTGTGCAGCGAATGTTGTGTCCCAGGACAATGGTGGCTCTAAGGCAGTATTATTCAATAATCGGATTTATAATATAGTGTTCGAGTTGTAATTCAAGAGTTGTTCCATTAATTTTAAGCAAAATAAATATTTCTCTGACACAGCTTCTTGAGGTTTATCATCTCATTTTCAGGAGTGCCCTAGCTCACATAAACAGACATTTCCCTCTTCCAGTGTTAGCAGAAAATACAAGGGTTTGTGGTGGGGGAGTGGGGAACTGTATAATGTAAAATACTTCATATCACTCAGAGGCAGAAAAATAAATAAGAGGAGTTTCTGTTCTCATAGCTACTGCTGTAACTTCTCTGCTCAATATGAAGGAAAGCAAGAGTATGTTATTGTAAGTAGCCGAAGACTAGGAGTAAAAAACCAAACTAAAATCCCTATCACAAACTTAGTCCTCTATAACCAGAGAAAGGAGAAGACATTATGAAGTCCATTAGGGACCTTACGTTTCTAATCTAATTTTCAGGTACTGTGCTGGGGCATGCCAGTACAACCCCCTAAGAACTATACATAGATACTGTTGACGGAGTTGTTAATTTACAATGGAACTTTGAACTAATCAGTTAACTTTTGTATGCCTCAGTTTCCCCACCAATTAGATCTACCATATAGGAGTTTTGTGAGTCTTGGTTAACTATTGTTTGTGGAGGCTTTGAGATCCTGGGCTAAAAATGCACATAAGTGCCAAGTTTTCCAGTATTAGCCCAGACAAAGATTTCTCTGATTGTAAACAGGAGTTTCTTCCTCTGACACATTTCTTATTTTCCTGGTGAATGCTATATTTTATTTGCAGCAGCTAATAGTATTAGAATTAACCCCAATATATCTTCTTTTGGTTTTTTGGAAAAAATAAAGGGCCTACATTGAAAAACAAAACAAAACACCCAAACCCAAACCAGTCCTGAGATATGCATGCAGTTGTGTATGTGCATTGGCTTGCCAGTTATCATGATTGTATATGAAGATGGAGTAGTTGCATTCATAAATGGCTAGATGCCTAGCTAGCAATTATCATATGTTATCATCTCATACAATCACAGTAATTTCATGTGAATCTGAGACCTCTTTTTAATTACTGAAAAGGCCCAATATAGTACTGTCATCTTTACCTGAGTGTTTCTTTTAGTCAGCTTATATGTGGCTTCTGTTACTGTCTTTGTATGTGAGAAATGAATATTAAACTATAATGAAAGTTTTCTGGCTAGATAATAACATTATGAGCCTCACTAATATGAGAGTTGTTAGGAAGCTCAAGAAGTATTTTTTTAAATGTACTGAAAACCATTGATATACTGACCTCATTCTCCAGTCACCTGTCTTGAAAACTAACCGAGCTGTAAAAAGAAAATATGTATTTCCCAGTGGAAAACCAAGAGTAAAAGACAGAGCTGTGACACTACTTCAGATAGTGCATTGTGAGGGTCATTGTCTAGTTGCTGAGAAGCATATGAATGTCACTAGAAATGATTGTGGGAGCCCTTTTATGTAAAATCATAGGTCATATTTAACCAGCATAATATAATGTGTAATGAAAGCCTCATGAGAGAAAAAAAAGCTAGATTTACATATTGAGCACTGGGTAGGAACTGTTATTAGCATTCTCTTAATTATTCAGCATTCTCTCCAGAGAGAGCTATTTTTTTCCCTAGAGCCTCACACTTGGAATCATAGAATCTTGTCTAAAGAATCAGAGAAGTTAGGAACAGGTAGGAGAAAGATGGAACTAGGCATTTAGTCTTCCCCACTCCCAATGCTGTTCGTTCCTTACAGTGCTTTATTTTCTAGTACCTTGTTCAATCCTGTTTTAAATGTCCCCAGTCCTGGGGCTCCCACCACTTCTGTTGGGAGATTGTTTCACAGTCTAACAGGCCTGGCATTATTAGAAAATGTTTCATGATATTCTGCCTAAGGACTTTACTGTGGCTTTTACAGCAGGACTTGAATAATGGGGCAGTGAAGCCATATTGCACAGTGGCAGTGGGAAGAACCGTTCTGCCTACAGGGAGCTAAAGCAGGCTGAATGCCTCCTGGGCATGGTGGGGAGCATGCTTAGGAGTAACTCTTAAACCTCCTGTTCAGATATGCAATATGAACTGCTCCAATTATTGCTCTCTTTCCTGAAACCCTCGTGTAGGAGTTGGAGGCCTTGACCACACCTCCATTCTCTCCAGCCACGTCCCCTGTGGGATAAGCCTCTGGCCATTCTAGCCCATTTTAATGCAGAAGCACTATCATTCTGGTTGCCCCCTGAGGAAGTAGAGTCTGGATATGGGCTCCCTGCCCCTCTCCTCTTAGTTGAACTCATGCTGGGATAGCCAGATGCTACTGTTATCTTTTCTTAATTTTATTCCACTTCCCTTGGCTATATAAACCACATATGTATGTACCACCCTAAACAATTTATCTCCCTAAAACATTAGGCCAGACTTTTTATGTTATAAAAGAAGCCTTTGCTGGGTTGTCTTAAATAAATTGGAATGCTAGGGCACTGTATCAAAAGTACATTCACCTAACATTAATACTTATGTAGCTCCTTACATTCAAGAAACACAACACATTTCACAAATTTAACTGAATGTCTCCCAATACCCATCAGATACAAAATAGAGGAGAGCACCACCACCATTATTCAACTGTGCATATGGGACAGAATGTAAAGAAGGATACCATAATTTATGGTATGGAGTTACAAAAATTACCAAAGTTTTTCAGACTTAGTTTTAACCTTTTTCACCTATATGGAACTCATGGAAACTTCTCTGTGGAAGGGCTTCAGCAGGGTAGATTCAAAAGGGAAGGAATTCTTCCAAGACTAGAGGAATACTCCTCTTCTGGGGGGGGGGGGGGCAAAGCTCTCTTCTGTGTGCAGGGGAGCATGATCCTGATTTAATAAAAATCCAAATCTGAATGTGAAAGCATACAGTAGTAGCAGCTGGAACTGAATTTTCTTTTTTAGTGGGTTTAGGTTAGACCAGGGGTCAGCAGCCTTTCAGAAGTGGTGTGCTGAATCTTCATTTATTCACCCTAATTTAAGGTTTCACGTGCCAGTAATACATTTTAACATTTTTAGAAGGTCTCTTTCTATAAGTCTATAATATATAACTAAACTATTGTTGTATGTAAAGTAAATAAGGCTTTTAAAATGTTTAAGAAGCTTCATTTAAAATTAAATTAAAATGCAGAGCCCGCCAGACCAGTGGCCAGGACCTGGGCAGTGTGAGTGCCACTGAAAATCAGCTTGCGTGCCGCCTTCGGCACCCGTGCCATAGGTTGCCTACCCCTGGGTTAGACCCTTATGTACTGAGCACCTGGTTAAGAATCTACAGTTTGCAAGTCACAGAAGGATAAGGTACCTGTCCACTGGAAGTGCTTGCACAGAGATAACACAAAACAGACACAAAACATACTGGGGCTCTTAGACATTCTGCCACAAAGGGGCTTGAGGTTTTGTTGATGTTGCTTGTTAGTAGAAGCAACATTTTTTACTGTTGTATCATTGTGATTGTTCAGCTAGCAGAATTATTGTGTTTTGAGTAGGGATTTGGGATTTGAAAGCATATTGCTCATGCTAAACAAACAGTAAATAATGAGACTGAAGTGTTTTAAGAAAGTCATTAGTATTTTTGTATATTTTTATAGACAAGGCAAACAATCAGTGGTTATTAAAAGTAGTTTGGTTCATGAGGCTAGCTCTCATCTGCACAACACCTCTTGAGTCATTCACAACCAGATGAAAATAAAAAACTTAAACCTCAGTGCAACTGTTATAAACAGAGCCTCAGATCTGTTAACACGAATCACTGTACCATGTGGAGCATCATTGACTTCAGTGGTGTTTTGCCTAGACAGGTGTCTGTACTTACAAATTGCAGGATTGAAGTCTGGAAGGGAACATTACAAACCTTCTCAAACTTTGGGTAATTTTGGGTCCAGATCTGAACTTCCTGGCTTTAGCCCATCTCTAAGTAGAAACATGTTAAAATTTCCATCTCATGATAGACATAACCACCACCTAAATCTTGTATTTTGTAGCCAAAAAAAGCACTGCTGAAAAGGGATTCTGTTTTTTCTTGATATAGTCTAAACCAGTGGTTCTCAAACTTTTTTTTTTTTGTAGACCACTTGAAAATGGCTGAGGGTCTCGGAGGACCACTTAATGATCTTTCCAAATGTTGTTTGTACTGTTAGCTAACTATTGTAAAGTGCTTTGGATAAAAGCGCTATATATAAAAAAAATAATAATAATTAACATTTTTTGTTCTACAAATAAAAGCACCCAACTCATATTTTAATATCAGTAGTCTTACCTTTCTAATGCGATGGATATGCCCTCTCTCTCCCGCCGGAGCAGCCCCCGAGCTGGGGCTGGGAAGGAGGCGAGGTCTCTCCCCTGCCACAGCAGCCACAGAGCTGAGGCTGGGAAGGAGGGCCATCTCTCCCCGGCAGCCGCAGCCCTGGAGCTGGGGAAAGTCGCCTCTTTCTCTGGCCACCACAGCCCTGCATGTCCCAAATTCCTCCCAAATTCCCCCCCCTCTTCTCACCCCACTTCCCCCTCCCACCTACTCCTTATTCCCCCCAAGGCCAGCACGTCACCTTACATGTGCGTCTTCTCCAGGGTCCAGGCACCTAATTAGTTGAGCCACGACTGCACGGCTTCTCTATTTAGGAGGGTGGACCTTCATTCTCTTGTGTGTGGCCACCCAAGCACACAGCTTAGAGGGAACTATCCGTGGACCACCTGAATGGAGTGGTCCACCGACCACGGTTTGAGAACCTCTGATCTAAATATTATCCTACAAAGCTTTGTGCTTAAATTCAGTATTATAAACCACCTGCTACTGCAGAGGAACTGTTTTAAATCTCCAAGAACAACCAAATTAATAATTATATGATTCATGCCAGGACATATTGCTCTTTCCTGACTAAATAAACTAATTTAAATATGTTGCTTGTACTACATTTGGATGCTGACCCCAATAAATTGTGGTGACATCTAGAAAATTACTCATTAGGAAAAGGTATTTGGAACAAATGAGCTGTAGTTTGAAGGAGCAAATATGCTATAAATCTCAATTTTTATGAGTTTGATGTAATTTCTATTTTCGGTTCTGGTCCATCTTGCCTGGAACATTTCTTCTTAACAGGGTTGCTGAACAATTTGTGTATCCACATAGCAAGGGACTTTGAAGAAGTCTGCTCCCCATGGCTTTAAAGATTAAGAAAGAAAAGCACATTTCCTCACTAGAAAGGTCTTTCTGAAACAAAAGAAGAAATGCTGAGGACCCATTTTTAATGAAAAGCTGTTAAACATAACAAAAATCCAGTGTACCATATGGCAATTATGCCAAAAGATTGAATTTATTATCAAATAAAACTGTTGGCTTGTACATTTCACAGTTTCCTCTTTTCTCAACCAGTGTGTTTTTAGAGGTTTTCTGTAGGGTTAGTTGCCCAGACTTCTGCAAAAACAACAGTTTGTCCTTGTCACAGGAGGTGTTAGGAAATCAAATCCAACTGAAACAGCGAATGAAATTACAGACTAGTTCTGTCCCAGCTGCATGACATGTGCCAAAAAGCTGATTTTCCATAAAGAAATGTAAGGCAATGGACATAAAAATCTATTTGCTCTGTTATAGGAAGGTGTTTCCCCTGTTATGGTCTTTCATAATTTTCTCTGATACTTAATCTTTCTGCAAAACCCCAGTTCATTCTCACCACAGTTAAAGGTGATTCAAGTGTCTTTCTTGAAAGATTTTCATATAACAATTTTAGTTGGATTACTAAATAGCTCCAGTGAAAAACGTTGAGCCAGATTCTCAGATGGTAAAAATCAGCATAACTGGATCGTTTTACCCAAGCTGCAAATCTGGGCTGTTGTTGTTCATTTGTGGAATAATGTTCTTTTTTCTAACAATATATTGTAGACTCCAGAGTAGTTTAACCATTCATGTTACAGAATTTTCTTCAGAAATTTCCTCCAGCATCTTCTGGTCTGAGGGAGTCCCCCAGGGGACACTTGTATCCTTTTTAGTTCTGAAAATGTTTTCTAATATTTTTTAAAAAATGTATATTTTATATCTGACAGTTTTATGACACCTATCCCCTTTTTCATCTACGATCTTAATTAGGTCACATTAAGCAAAGTGCTTCCTCTCTTCTTCCCCCACCCTTCTCCCCGTGTAGCCATTCATCTATGAAAGTGGAGGTTGATATTATTGCCTCAGATAAGATTTGCTTTCTGAAGTTCAGAGTCTCTGAAGCAGTTAACAAGTGTAATTTCATAGCATGCATACTTAGACAACATTCATTGAGAGCTTTCAATGCAGCTTGCATTCAGACCATAAAATTATACTTTCTTATGCAGCCACTTGTCAAATGAACTTTAAATGAGTGATCAGTGATGCTTATTACATTCAAATTCTATTGCCAAAAAGTGTGTGTGGAGGGGATCAGAGGCGTGAGACCCCCTCATTTTCACTTGGGTATGAAGTGCGACTTTCACAATTAAACTGGCAAAGAGCCTTGAGGCGTGAAAGGGAATCCTTCAATAAGGACAATGGTGCTTTTCTTTGGCAATAGGAAAAGATGCAAGAGAACACAATTAAGCTCCCTACACCTGCACTGAATGGCTTAATTCAGCATTGCTCGTTCACCGGTATTTCACTCCTGTGATTGGCATGGAGAGGAATACAGGAAAACTAGTCCACTGAAGCCCTCTTCACAAAGACAACTCACTTATCTATAACCTGTCAAATTTGCCACCAATTAGTGTCAGTATAATAAACCCTCTACAAATGTGTCCAGACACTTTGTTCTTTAGATCACTTCCATTATCACAGCACATCTTTAAATTTCTCCCACTCTTTCATTCCCCTTCTAATTTTCCTTTTTTGGCATCTAATGTAAGAGAAATAGGATAATATGAAGCTGTGCACAATGTTTTGGGCGAGTTCATGTTGATATTTTATAATAATTCATGTTGATTTCCCTGAGAGGAACATTATGGGTTTGATGCCTTGATTGCACTTCCTTGGTGCATTTATTGTTGCTTTGGGGAAAGTATGGATGTTGGGTTCAATGGACCATAGAATTTTGAATTAACCACTTTTTTCCCTAATCATGAATATAATGGGTTTCACAGCCTGTTCTTCTTTGCTTCTTTTTTAAGAGGGGGGGAAGAGATGTTCAAGTTTTTAAGGTTCTGAGATAGGTATGGAGAAAAGAAATTCTTTTGAAACAAAGTTTCCTTATGAATATTTCTCTAGGTTTCTTTTCCCATAAGAATTCCCCACATTGTTTCAACCATAAAATATTCACTGCAGTCCCTAGGAGTGAAGGATGAAAACCATTAGTACTACATTCAGATGTGGCAGTTTCAGTTATACATCCCTGTGTTTGGTGAACGCTTATGATGAATTTGAGAGGCTCCCCTGGATGATTTTCAAGAGTCTTATTAAACACTACCAGGAGCCCTATTTTAGGTAAATGCCTCATTTTCCTGGAAGTTCTAATTAAATAATGTAATTTACAAGACGGAGATTAAAGAGAGAGAGGGAGGGAGGGAGGTTTTCCTTGATTCCTGGTTGCTATGTTCAAGGCATATTCTGGTTGTAAGGAACAATTAAGTCAACTAGAAATGTTGCTTCAGGGATCCCCATGCATCAGAGGATCAATCTGAACTTTGCACTGTTTCCAAAACTTAAAATGCTTATACTTTGTATGTGTGTGAGGGTGGCAGTGAGGGGGACGAGGGAAGAGGTGGAGGAGAGAGGGAAATGGACTGGTGGCGGTTGAATGGGAAAATAGAGGAAAACATAATTGCAAAGGAAGTTTCTTCATCACTACATTGGTGTCATTGTCACAGCAAAGACAGGATATGCCTGGCAGAAGAGAGCATAAGTAGTATTATAGATGGTGAACATGTACTGGGGCAATGAAGGAGTCACGTTGGGACAGGACAGGGAATTAGCAAACATTGTTTCAAAATAATAGGATTTGTATGTAATATAAGAATAATTGTCACTTGTAAAGTGACTTCCATCTGAGATTCTCAGAGCATTTTTCTAACATTAACTATGCCTTACAAAAGCCTTGTTGATTAGGTACAGTTACACTCATATTATAGATGGGTAAACTCAGGCAGAGAGGTTAAAGTGACACTATCGGTTTAAAAATTATACATGTTTGAAAACACACAGATTTCTTTACCAACTGTTGGTACTGCTTGGTTTATTACAATTGAAAGAATTTTTAAAATTAAATTTATTTTTCATTATTTAGTCTCAGCTGTGTGTTTATTCTGTCCATTTTACTCTATTTAAATAACAAAAATTAAAATGAAGAGTTTAACATTAGGTGGTTTAATTAACTGGCAGACATACACTAGCACCATGCTGCAATATTTAGGTTGAAATACTACAAGGGAATATTTGAAACCATATGACCTTTTAATTGAAATAAATAAATAAGTAAACCATGACAAATATATTTAATAGTTAGTCTTGTCATTTATTTTAAGCAGACTTGGGTTTAAATGTTTTTTTTGTTGTTGTTGTTTTGGGGGGGGGATTAATCTAATAGCAAGTCAGTGGAAAACTCTGAGTCTGCTCATCTAAGCATGAATCATGATTGTGGACATTTAATAATACTGTGTTGTAATTTACTGTTTTGCAAGTGCATTGAAGGCAGTAGGTGTCTTTCCATCAACTTCAATGGGCTTTGGATTAGAACTGAAATTTGGATTGATGAAGTAAACCTTTGGGACATTCTACCTGCGTTTCTGGCTTGCACTAAATAATGTGGACTAGATTTGTTTGCACTCGGAATTAGTTTAACTGAACTGGTATTGTCCACAGTTTAGTTCTTAGTGAGGACAGGGATGAACCGTGGTCATCACTGGTTCAGCAAAATCATTTCAACAATCAGTTGTCAATAATTTGTTTGATTTCTAGTGCAGACAAGGTTTAAGAGCAGCACTGCTGAAATCAGAGTCTGTTTTCTCTTTGTTCAATTCACTCCAGTAAGCAAATAGGACTTGCCACTTTTTTTTCCCCTAAAGCTGAGTTTCTTGCTAAAATTTCCCACCATTTTTACTACTGTTTCAGCTGCATTGTTGATGGGAAGCAATAATGTAGGCAAGACTCTGGGAAGCTCTGGCATTTTAATGACCATGGGATTGTTTTTCTGAAATGCCCAGCACTCATAACTCTAAGTGATGTCAGTGGGTGTTGTGAGTGCTCAGATCCGTTGAAAATCAGGCTCCATGTCATCTAACCACACATGCGACAGGGGTTTTGGCAAATGTTATCTCTTCCGCTATTGCTACCGACAATAGAGCTGAACCATTAATAGTGAAATTGGGAGATTTCAACAACAATTTCCTGGTATTAACAAGGCCTAAATGATTGTACTTCCATGAGACAAAGTATGCACAGTTGTGGTATCAGAAGACCAAACAATTTGGTTAAACAAAAGCAAATATAAGGTGCTCAGCTTGGTAACATATGGAACAAAGGTAAAACAAAATGAGGATGAAAGGCAAAGCAAGGCAATTAGCATGCTTGTTATTCGTCAACGAGTAACCTTCAATATCTCAAAATGGTGCAGTTCAAGTTTCATGCCAGGGTTGTGGGAATGCATCAGAAATGGTGATTTCAAAGTCTGATTATTTAAAATGTATTGCAGTGACAAATGCAATGGAAAGCTATTCATAGGCTTGCTCTATACTCAATTGCTTCTTTTAACGTATTCATTTATCAGATATTTGACTAGGAGGAACACAGCCTAACGTTATATTGATGTAAATTGGTGCAGAACAAAATACATTCATTTGTTAGGATTGCACATGCAGCAAAGCAGCTGATCATTACTATATTTCATATACCAGGTATTTATTTCATAAGTATTGGCACGTGTGAACTTATTCTTCTTGTAAATGTATTTCTGTATTATTTTAGAGTGCCAATTTTTGATGATAAATGTAATGAAGCTGTGATACACAGGAAAGAGCCTGCTCTTAATTTCCTGGCTTCTGTCATATAACTTGTGTCAAAGTTACAGAAACTTATACCTCTGTCACATGGAAGGACATTAAGTTATGATGAGTGTGTTTTACAGTAGGGTTTGGCAACCTCTGGCACGTGGCTCACCAGGGTAAGCACCCTGGCAGGCCAGGCCAGTTTGTTTACCTGCTGTGTCAGCAGGTTCAGCCGCTTGCGGCTCCCACTGGCCGCGGTTCACCGCTCCAGGCCAGTGGGGGCTGTGGGAAGCCATGGCCAGCACATCCCTCGGCCCATGCCACTTCCCTCAACCCCCTTTGGCCCGGAGCGGCAAACGGCAGCCAGTGGGAGCTGCGATCAGCCGAACCTATTGATGCAGGGTTGGGGTGTGGGAAGAGGCTCAGGGGCGCAGGCTCCAAGCGGTGCTTACCTCAAGCGGCTCCTGGAAGTAGTGACATGTCCCTTCTCCAGCTACTATGCGTGGTGTGTCCCCTGACCTGGAGCGCTGGGCTTAGTTTGCCCACCCCTGGTTTAGACAGAACCTTAACATCACTTCATGGTATTGTTTTGCTTATAATATGTTAATCTGAGTGATTTTTACTATACTAGAGAATATGTCATTCCAGATAATATACTGTTTTGGAAGGTATATGTACTAGAGTGTTTCCATGTAAAAATTCTCCTTATCAGTTGAATCTAGTAGGCCTGTATTCTTTCCTGTAACTTGAAATCATAAAAATAAATAATTTTTAACATTGGCACAGATGTCCTTTTGATCTTAAAGATGGTTTCCATTCATATTATCTCATATATATATATATATATATATTTCGGACGTGTGGATCATTATCACATCATTTTCATTTGCATGCAAGTATTTTTTCAAAGCACCAGCTTTTGTAGCCTTTTCTAGTTCCATAGCTCCATTTCCTAGATTTATTTCTGAGAGCAGCATTCAAAGCAGCACTGTGAGCCTTAAAATACCATATTTCAATCGAGTTTGCTGTGAAATTCGAATCTGATTTAGTCTCCATTTTGAAAACAAATGGAATAAACACTACAATTTGAATGTGGTAAAATAATAACCAAGAATTCTAGATTTCTGTGTAAACTCTGACATACTTACTTACGGTATCATAACATTTTGGGCTTTCCATGAATATAGTTGTAGGTTCAGCTCTAAAATCTCCAACATGCACTGCTACAGAATAAGGTTGGATATCCCAGATTATGGGGGGGGGGGGTTGTTTTGTTTTTTGAACCTGATTGGATCAGTGCAGAGCTGCACTTGAAGGCAGTTCTGAAGTTGATTTGCATGGGATTAGGATCTTGTCAAAAGTCAAATCACTAACACTTCTGCAGTGTCTCATGCATGTAGTTTCATGTTACAAGAAAAGAGAGACAAGCTGGGTATGGTAATATTTCTTATTAGACCAACTTCTGTTGGGGAGAGAGACAAGCTTCTGAGTTTACACAGAGCTCTTTTTCAGGTCCTTCTTCTGACCTGAAGAAGAGCTCTGTATAAACTCAAAAGTGGATTGCTCTTGAAATGGTTTTGACAATGTAAACAATGAGCAGGAGATTACTCTCCTAAATTCCATATGCCCAGGATGGAGGCTACCTGCAGTTGAGGAGTTAAGTATCCTGTTGGCAGTACAATATTGGAAAGGAGTCTCTCTCTCCTTCCAGTGGAGTAAAAATATCACTAATTGGAAATGGTAAAATATAATCTTATGTTTAGTGATACCCTTGGCAAATTTCTGTACACCTTGTCAGTAGCATCCATTTGACCTTCTTGGAAATAGGCCAGTTTCTTATAGGTTTACAAGGAGCATTTATAAGTAGTTTGTCAGGAAATGGGGAAGGGGAGAAGGATAATGTTGGCTATGGAAAGTAGGGGAGTCTACATCTAGATTAAAACATGGCATCAAATAATTAGATCGCTTTCTGTGAGGAGGTGGCTGTAGTTTATGGAACCGGGTCTCTTTTGGGGAGGCAAAACGAGAAACCTGAAGCTGGAGATATTGGGTGCATTTTGAAGTGACTACAAGAGGGGTGGCTGAGGAATTGAAATGAGTGTTTAAGGGTTAAGGGGAATCTTTTTATAGATTATGTTATTAAAGATATATATTACAGTAAATATATATTGTATCGATGACATGCTAAGAGTAATTGAGTAATCAACTGCTACAGCTGAAATAGACCATATAAAATTTTCGGTGCTATTAGGTCATAAGAGATTTCAGCTTGTGTTATTGTAACTAGACAATTGCAAAGAAAAACAGTCCTTTGTTATAACATTGTTTGTCAGTAATGTGTCAGGATTGCTAGTGCACCATAAGCACTTAAGGGCTATTTTCTGAAACTGTGATAACTAAATTCCATGCCAAAGATGTCTAAATTTGGGAGATTCTAACAGCCAAAATGTAGCCATAATCATTTCTAAGGGGTTGAAAACATCAGATTTAATTTTACAGTGACAGTAAATTTTGTATAAGGAGAGAACAAAACAATGTTTTTAACTCAGCAGTATCCAGAGAGCATAATGTTGCTGCCAGCAGGGTTTTTTTTTTTGTTTTGTTTTTTTTGTTTTGTTTTGTTTTGTTTAATCCCAAGAACTGCTTGCTCCTGCTTGGTCAGGTGATGTCAGATGCCTTCTTGCTGGAGGCAACAGGGTGAAAGAAGTGCTATTCCAGCTTTAGTCATCTGACATTCATGCCATTTGTTAGCATACATGGGTAATTTTAGTCTGTCTGATACTAATTTATCACTGTCCCATATTTCACAAGGATGAAATGAATCTCCCCAAGATAATACCAGAGTTGATTCAATATGCAGCTACTGTATACGTGTTGTAGAGTTCATCATATCCTGTTCATCAAACACTGTTTTGAATGGCGTGCAGCGTTTGCAAAACACAATAAAGGAATAAAGTAGCCTAAACAGCAAATAATAAAATAACTACTACTTTTTAATTTAGGGCTTTTGAGTCCAGAAGATATACTGGATTAACCACCCTATTGCCACCGTCAACTATGATTTTTGAAGTGCCATCGTTCAGTTGACTTAGTTAGAGTGTTCATAGTGAACTTTTAGCAAGAGGGTAGGTCCAGTCACTCTCAAAACTCTAATCACGAATACAGAACAGATTCTATTTAAAAGGAGTGGTGGAAGATGTGACATACAAATCGCCTAAGAATTCTGGATGTAGTGATGGGTTTGGATTTTCTGTAACTTGAAGTCTTTAAATCAAGAGGTGAGGACTTTAGTAACTCAGCTAGTGATTATGGGCCTATGACAGGGGTGGGTGGTTGAGGTGCTGTGGCAGGAGGTCAGACTAGATGATCATGATGGTCTCTTCTGGACTTAAAGTCTGAGTCTTTTAGCTGTATAAACTAAAACGTTCTTGATTTGCAGTCCAAAGAGCAGTTGTTATGGCCAGGATGTCAGAGCCTTGGTTCAGCTCCCCAAGACAACAGAGGAATAAAAGGAAGTGAATCCAGCCACCCCCGCCCCCAGTCCTCTCTTTGGTCTTGCTCAGATTGTGACTCCAGCCATGGGTAGGAGAGCCAGGGCTACTGATTAGATACTATGAACGTTGGGGAGAATACAGGAAGTTGGGGTCTAAATTCCACCCCCAACTTGCAGACCATAGTATATGGCCAAGAACAGGGAGGAGCAAAGTAGTTTCTCTCTCCTCCACACAAAGTCCTGTCTCCCCAGATTAAGGGGTAGCAGGAGAGGAATTGTGATTGAGTCACAATTCATTCTTTGGATTGTTTGTGTGGTAGTGCAGCTATATGGGTTCCTAGGTGCGATGGTAATACAAATAAATAATAATTAATAATAATTAATAAATGATGCTCCTTATTCTGAGCTACATTATAATTTTACAATCTGTCCTGTGTGAGAACTAAATCAATCTACATTGCATACACTGATTTTGGTAGAGATTGGACAGTGTGGTACTATCATCTTAAGGACACTATTGTGAGTGGTTAGAAAACATTGAAGTAGACTTCAACACTTGGAATATTGGAGAGAATTCTAATATATGCTACTATGATTAGTACTGGAGAAATCCTCTCTATTATTGACTTCCTTTTTCTTGGAGAAAAATAGTAATAAAAATGGATTCTAGAAAAAATGTAATTGACTGTGTTCTCTGCTGTATGAAAACTTCCATTTTAACTATTAAAGAGCCATGTGCATTTTCTGCTAACGTATTACTTAACCAGAAGACGGCATTGAAAAAGAAGTTCCAATTTTAGCTCTGTTATCACTACATTTACAGAGGTAAAGGGACAGCTGAAAGAGAAGAGACTGTTTCTTTCATTCTGTGTTAATACAGGCGACTCATTAAATCTCATGTCAGGTTTGCAGCCTCTACAGAAAGCCAGACTTTTCAGAGAACTTCAACCTCTTAAGAACTATAGTTTGCACACTTTGGAAGTTAATGAGCTATCCCGCAGTTATTAGTTGGTGTTTTATCAATGGGTAGGCTCTGGGATTTTATTTGACTTTCAGATTGTAACTTGCTCTCCTATGCGCTGCATGACATCAGAGCTAGAGTAACTTTCTAGACTGCTTTCCAGTCTGCTAATCCTCCCAAAACAGATTAGACAATAATAAATGTTGCACAATGTAGTGAGTTAGCCAAAAAGTCTTATATGATTATCAAAATACCTGATAATATCTTCCACAAAGAGATTATATCACCTTCAGATTGTGGACTCTAAAGTCTACAAAGTTGGTCCTGGAATAAGTGAGCACATCTCCCCTAACACTATCCATACCTGGGATAGGCCCCCATTCCAGCCATGGCTGAGAAGTGAGCAGTGTTGCTGTACCTGTGCAAACCCTTAATGTAGAGAAGGTAAACCCAAAGGATAAACAACATTGCTACAAATTACTATTTACCTTGCTTACATTAGGGATTTGTACTGGTACATCTATGCCAGTAGCAGGACTCCAGTGGAATAAATTGAGACACTTGTCCCAGTGCATACAAAGTCTTAGGGCCAGATCCAAAGCACCTTGAATTCAATAGAATACCAGTAGTGCTTAAAGTGAGGGGAGGTCACAGACCAAGCAAAAATAATTTAAAAAAAATTTTTTTTTAAATGAGATGCGTCACTGAGGGGTGCACTTTAAACACTCTGTTGCCAAAGTTGCTGCTCCCAGATTATGGTCTTCAGACCACTTTAAGCACTGGATCAAATTTTGTCAGCTAAAGGTATCCCTTCAGGGAACTGCAGATAAACCCAGGAGCTGATGTCAAGTCTGGTTACCTGTTTCTGCTGTGTGCCCGATCATTGACTTTTTTCATGTCTCTTGTTTTGTTCTCTTTGCTATTAAACCAAAAATCAGTAGAACTAAATAACATAGTGGCATGTTTTATGAAAAGAGAGATAATTTTCATGTACTTCACCTTCTCTCATAGCCTACAGAGAAGTGGAAGAATGCGGGTGAGTTAAGCAGAGATTAATTTTGCTTGAGGATTAATTTTTGGGGAGAGTCAGGACAGGAGGCTCCTGGGGGGAACTGAAAAAGAAACACATTTATTTTATACCAATCAGGCCTTCTTGTACTGACATGCAGTATTTTTCCACTCCAGGAAACATGGTTAGACATCCTCTGACACCCTGGAGGGTTTAAATCAGGGACTGAGCTCTTTAGCCTTCTTACACTCTGGAGAAATGTACCCATTTTTTGAATGATTGTTTTTCTTTCCCAAGTGTATTCTTGCTTAAGTGCTTTCAGTTTAAAATAAAAACAAAGCTCCCCACACACATATCCTCAAAAGACAAAACAACTTTTGTCTATGTCGCTTGTTAGCATCGTAGTGCACCAAGGGATTTTTCCAGAGGTGCTGTATGAACAGCCTGAAGTACAGCTGTTCTGCTCCAGCTAAACAGGTTCAGAGGGAATGAAGAGCTTAGAGCAATTTGTAGGCAACCAAGCAAAAAGAGAAATGCACAAAGAAGCAGCGGATGTTAGCGGCTTTTGCAATGATAAAAAGAGAAAAGGAAGAATAGGCAACGGAACAAGAGCAGCGAGAGAAGATGACTCTGGAGGCAATTTTAATAACTATTTCTCCAAACCAAAGAGAAGCCAGAGTAGTTACTTACTTTTGTAAGTCAAAATTTATTCAGTCTTGGATTTCACTGGGATACCTGCTGAACAACATTCTTGCTTAGAATATGCAGACATTAAGCCAAGTGTTTTCTCTCTTTTCTAGAATGTTTTCCCTCATTCACACAGTGACTAGAACATGAGACTGGCAGCCATTTAGGTTTTATTTCTGTCACTCTCACTCACTCATGCCCAGGCTCAAAAAAAGCACTTAAGCACATGGTTAAATCCCATTGATTTCAGGGAAGCTTTCATGAAGTGGGGCCTCAGGGTATGACTTTGGGCAAATTAATAAGTTTTGGTGCCTCTGTTCCCCATGTTTAAAAATGGGCTAATAATACCTACCTCCTATAGGTGCTGTGAGGCTTAACTCTTCTTAATATTTGCAAAGCATTTTTTAAACTTTTAAACAATAGAAGAGCAATGTATTATTATCTCTCATTAACACTAACAGGAGTTCTTATATGGGCAACTTGAAAGGAGAATGAACTTTCCTACTGTCACTTGTTCTGGGGGTGCTCTTAATGGGCAAATTCTCAGTTCCTATAAATTGTCATAACTCCATTTAACTCAATATTCAAAAGTATAATCCTTCAAGTAGAAGCTTCTTGGATCACCTCCCAGCAATGGGGTGAGGAAGGTAATGTTTGCTCAGTGGGACTGATTCTTGCTCCTGGTATACTCATTTAAGCCTGTCCAAAGTGGGTGTAAAATGCTCCCAAATCAGACTAGCATAACATTTTGCACACTTTGCACAGGGGTAAATGACTACATTAGGAGCAAGATAGGGGAGACTCAGGTCCAGGGTGTTTACAAGATAAGGTATTTTATCTGCTATAATACAAAACAGTCTTTTAATATATGTATGGGACAGAGCTTAGAGTAAAGGTAAAAGAGTATGTCAAATAGTATTATAAATATATTCACATATATGTATAGGAGTTTATCACGTGAGATGTTACTGAAAATTTGAATGTCACAGACATTTGATAAACCATTAAAGATAATTGAAGAACTGTTATGTGAGAGAGAGCGAGAAAGAGAGGGTGTAAAAAAGTGTTGCGGCTACTGCAATTTAAAAAAAAATATTTCAGTGATTTAAAATTCCCCCTAGGAGTATGTTTGATCTTCCTGAGGTATATAACAGAAGTTATGGAGTGTCATGGAGCACAGGGACCCATTATTATATTTCATTGGTACTTTTATTACCTGAGGGTAAGTGCAGGCAATAGAACAAGGTGTCAAAGTTACTTTTAACCTTTGGTCTTCGAAGACGCTAGATGAAGGGTTGAAAAGGATTTTAAGTTATTATCCTTAGAATCTCCTCACTCCCTCTCCGTTTGCAACCACTGCACATGAATGTTATCCAGTTTGTAATGTCAACCCCTCCTATTGTGCTCCACTTAGACCTGTTGTTTGCTCCACAGGCAACTTCATGCCTTTGCTTCTGCTTTATGTGACATGCTATAGGTTTTGTCAGATATCTTCAATGTAATTCTGCTTAAGGAAAAAAAATAAAAAAGAGAAATATTTAAGTTTGTGTGCTGGGTAAGAAGCAGTAGCATGAGGTAATTGTTTAGAAACATATATGTGGGCCAGAGATCCGGTCTGTCATGCTTTGAATGATATGTGGCTTATCCTTCGGTGCCGGAGAGTAAAAATCGGAGAAATTGACGAATGTACTTTGAAGTTAAAAACTGGACTATGTTTGTCATTAGGGACATGTTGGTATTGGCAGCATTGTTAAAGGACTTCTGGCTCCAGATTTTCTTAACTTTGTTCTTAAATTGAGACATAAACTGCTCACAGATTTCAGACAGAGAGTGAGCTGAGTTAAGTACCTTCTCCGAGTTAAAGAAGCCACTTAGAATGTCTGGCAGGAGAGCAGGGCAGTTAGCTTTGCTGTACATTTCAAAAGGAGCCAGAGCCACATTATTCCATTTTTCTCCGTGTATCTTCAGAGATTTACATGAACTGCTGAAGACTAGAAATTCACTTTGAAATCCAGAAAGCCTCCGAGAAAATACTCTTCCTCTGATAATGCTGAATATCTACATCTTGATTTTTATGACAACATGAGGCTCTAGTTTTGGGACATTAGCATAACAGTTCTCATGAAGTAAGTGTTCTCCCTGGTACTAAGATATTTGTTTCCCTTACAATGACTGGCAAATTTACTGAATGCTTATAATAGGGGATTGCCATGGAAAGTAGGGATGTAAATATTGTTTAAAAAGTTAACCATTTAAACTATTAAAATTTTATCGTTTAAACGGTTAACTTATTAAAGGGAGAGAGGCTGGGGTTGCTCTGGCTGGCGAGGCAGGGGATGGGGCCAGTCGGCTGGCTGGCAGGATGGGCTGGGGGCCGGGGTGCAGCTGGGCTGGGGTCTTGCCTTGGTCGGGGTCCAAGGTACAGCTGGTGCGGCTGGGGCTGTGGGCCAGATTGCTCAGCCGGGGATTGGGTCCAGCTGGCGCGACGTGATGCAATGGTTAATGTTGGTTAACATTTTAATGGAAAGGTGTAAAAAGAAAGAATGAAACAAACAAACAAACAAAAAACATTGGCAAGTCTCATCCCCTCACCTTCATCCCCAGCGTATGATAGTATCAAGCCATATGACAATTCTTCTGGTTTTGAGTAAAAATGGTGAACCAGACCTCCATAACTTACCCATTGCTTTAGAAAGCACAGAAGTAAATATAGAACATTACAAAAGTAATACTAAACATTTTACTTCGGAGCAGATCAAATGAGCACTTCAAAGAAGTTAAATCTTCAGCACGCTGTAATGCAGTGTAAAATATTTTTGGTTTCTGCTGCAAAAATATATATTGAAAGAATGGCACTTGTCATATTAACCCTGATATAAAGCTGATAAAATTAATCCATTAAATGGGTTTGAGGGGTGGGAATCTAACAAAAATCTAACTTCCAACAATTGTAAAAAATATCTTTCAGATTCATTGTCTGTTTTATTTTCCTAGTCCAACAGTCTTCTTTTGTTGTGGCCTCTACCATCCAGTTGGTGCCATTTGGTGCCTTAGCCTTGCATACTGGAGACAAAATTTTGGTTGAAGTCATGTTGAGTAAAGCCAGCTCAACAACAGGGATGATTGGTTAAGTAAACTTATGTGTTACAGATTTATTTCACATCTGTGGTTTGCTGATGTTTGTTAATTCTGTTTTTGGAATTTTCCTCATTTCCTAAGTGGTAGCGTCCTTTGTGTTGTAACCCTTCTGCCACGTGGGTTCAATATCTAGGAGTTCCTTTTTAACAATACAACACAGAACCGGCTCGAGCCCTAACTCAGTAACCTGGGAAAATTACACACCACCTCCTGGGCACCTCTAAGAGGCAATACTTCCCCTCTTGCAAGCACTAAGTCTGTGTGTAGAGAAGAAACTTTTAATAAAAAGAGGAAAGTAACCTGGCATTAACTTGGAAAATGCTGCAAGCATGATTCATAAGCATAAGCTACAAACATAATTCATAAGCATAAGACCATGAGAAAACACCCACACCAGAGTACCTTGGGCAGTGTCCTTTGCCTCAGGTTCTCACCTTACGGTGAAAAAGTCCAACAAACAAACTAAAGTTCCTTTACTGTGCCCCTTCCTTCTCCCTACACCACACCCCACTCACAGTTGTCCTTGGTCAGTGAAAACCGAGTTCAGAGGTGCATTTGTGTGAGTTCACATCTCACCGTGGGAGGAAGGGGAAGGCACTTTGATCGCTCTGGCAATCAGGAGCTCGCTTGCCGGCTGCTCTGCCAGTGGCTGCTCGATCTGCTGGCCACTTCACTGGCCACTTACTCTACCATTGGCTGCTACACCACCCACTTGCTATACTGTTGGCTGCTCGCTATGCCATCAGCTGCCTACTCACTCCACCATTCACTTGCTCCACCCTCAGCTCCTCTGCTGTTGGTTGCTGGCCCCACCAGTCAGCTGCTTCCTCCACTGCAATCTCTGGGATGTCTTGAAGTCCAACCATTTAGCACAGCTTTCAGTGAGTTCAGCTGTTAGTGGGGAAGCCTCCCTGCTAGTGGAGGCTGGGCAGTCTTTTTGACCAGAGACACTGTCCTACAGCAGGTCTAATGGTTAGATCTGGTTATCAGTCATTTCAGCTGTATTGATCCACAAGAAAAGACTCTCAATTGAGTCCTAACCAGCTCTGTCATTACTCAGTGGAGAGTCAAATGGTGTCTAGGACCCTTAAGCAGAGCCCATACCATCAGGTACAAACACTTATCTCTACCTGCTCTCATCTCCACTGGGCTTTGGCACCCCTACCCCATGCCTAGCAAGAGCAGTTCAGTTGAGGGTGAGTCCCTCAATCAGGGCATGCCAAGCACAGTTCTCTGCCCTTTATTCACACAACAAGCGTAACCACACTTTATTACTTCTGCCCCTGCCCCAAATAACATAGTAACTTGTGATCCAACACCAGCCAAAAGTGATCATATGGGCAAAGCAGTTCCATCATGCTGCTCACCTGGGCACAGTGGCTGTGTCTACGCAAACAAGGTCAGTTCCTGGAGTCTTCTCTCCCAGGTCATCACTACATGCCAGGGAAGAGCTCATTCGGACCCTGTTTGAGGTGTTTATAATTTTTCATCAGTTCCCAAGCAGTGAGTGAGACATGAATTTTTACTTTCATTATATGCTTCGATATTAAGGAATTTATCCGTATGTTGCATAAGAACATAAGAACATAAGAACATAAGAAAGGCCGTACCGGGTCAGACCAAAGGTCCATCTAGCCCAGTATCTGTCTACCGACAGTGGCCAATGCCAGGTGCCCCTGAGGGAGTGAATCTAACAGGCAATGATCAAGTGATCTCTCTCCTGCCATCCATCTCCATCCTCTGACGAACAGAGGCTAGGGACACCATTCTTATCCATCCTGGCTAATAGCCATTTATGGACTTAGCCACTATGAATTTATCCAGTCCCCTTTTAAACATTGTTATAGTCCTAGCCTTCACAACCTCCTCAGGTAAGGAGTTCCACAAGTTGACTGTGCGCTGCGTGAGGAAGAACTTCCTTTTATTTGTTTTAAACCTGCTGCCTATTAATTTCATTTGGTGACCCCTAGTTCTTGTATTATGGGAATAAGTAAATAACTTTTCCTTATCCACTTTCTCAACATCACTCATGATTTTATATACCTCTATCATGTCCCCCCTTAGTCTTCTCTTTTCCAAACTGAAGAGTCCTAGCCTCTTTAATCTTTCCTCATATGGGACCCTCTCTAAACCCCTAATCATTTTAGTTGCTCTTTTCTGAACCTTTTCTAGTGCTAGAATATCTTTTTTGAGGTGAGGAGACCACATCTGTACACAGTATTCGAGATGTGGGCGTACCATGGATTTATATAAGGGCAATAATATATTCTCAGTCTTATTCTCTATCCCCTTTTTAATGATTCCTAACATCCTGTTTGCTTTTTGACTGCCTCTGCACACTGTGGACATCTTCAGAGAACTATCCACGATAACTCCAAGATCTTTTTCCTGACTCGTTGTAGCTAAATTAGCCCCCATCATGTTGTATGTATAGTTGGGGTTATTTTTTCCAATGTGCATTACTTTACATTTATCCACATTAAATTTCATTTGCCATTTTGTTGCCCAATCACTTAGTTTTGTGAGATCTTTTTGAAGTTCTTCACAATCTGCTTTGGTCTTAACTATCTTGAGTAGTTTAGTATCATCTGCAAACTTTGCCACCTCACTGTTTACCCCTTTTCTCCAGATCATTTATGAATAAATTGAATAGGATTGGTCCTAGGACTGACCCTTGGGGAACACCACTAGTTACCCCTCTCCATTCTGAGAATTTACCATTAATTCCTACCCTTTGTTCCCTGTCCTTTAACCAGTTCTCAATTCATGAAAGGACCTTTCCTTTTATCCCATGACATCTTAATTTACGTAAGAGCCTTTGGTGAGGGACCTTGTCAAAGGCTTTCTGGAAATCTAAGTACACTATGTCCACCGGATCCCCCTTGTCCACATGTTTGTTGACCCCTTCAAAGAACTCTAATAGATTAGTAAGACACGATTTCCCTTTACAGAAACCATGTTGACTATTGCTCAAGAGTTTATGTTTTTCTATGTGTCTGACAATTTTATTCTTTACTATTGTTTCAACTAATTTGCCCGGTACCGACGTTAGACTTACCGGTCTGTAATTGCCGGGATCACCCCTAGAGCCCTTTTTAAATATTGGCGTTACATTAGCTAACTTCCAGTCATTGGGTACCGAAGCCGATTTAAAGGACAGGTTACAAACCTTAGTTAATAGTTCCGCAACTTCACATTTGAGTTCTTTCAGAACTCTTGGGTGAATGCATGTGACTTGGGGAGCATGTTTTGTTTTTTTCTCTCTGTTTAATTTTTTTTAATATTAATTTGTTTGCTGATATCCAGGAGAAGTATTAATCTATCGGTGTTACATAGTGGTATGTAGCTTTTGAATGAGCTCTTCTATAGTGCTTTTTATCCATAGATCTCAAAGCACTTTACTAAGGAAGTCAGTATTATTATCATCCTCATTTTACAGATGGGGAGACTGAAGCACAGGGAAGGAAGTGACTTCCCCAAAGTCACACAGTAAAGCAGCCACAGAGCCAGGAATTTAACCAAGTCCTAGTTCAGTGCCCCTACAAACTAGGATACACTGCATCCTTTAGTAGACACTGCCTGCTGTTACACTCCCATACACACAAGAAAATAAGAACTCACCAAAGATTTTTGCAATGAAAGGAGCATAAAGAAATACTTAAAAATTAATGTACAAGCTTACCCCCTACCACATGGCTTTGTGTTCACATAGCGGGGACATATTATATAGTACCATTGTATATTTCCAGGAAAATTAACTGGAGTATATCGTTTGCAATGAAAATAAAAAGTACCATGCTTGTGTAGAGTCCTCCAAGATATTAATAGTCCCTCAGTTTACATTTAAATCAACGTTTCTTGAGAAAAACATATTTTTATTCAGCAATATATTTCCATTTTATCAAAGTGTATATAGATTGCATTAGGACCTTTGCCAAGCAAAATTTCTGAAACTGTAGCTGACATGTTTTCATAAACAGCAATTTACATTACAGAGAAACTGTTCACTCTTAAAGTAGGTAGCTAAACATACAAACATCTTTGACATGGCCATGTCTTTTGCCAATTATCTTAAATAGTCCAACCTTTATATATATATGGACACTTAATTTAAGAGTAATCCTTAAATTTGTTGGTGCCAAGAAATCTTTGTGCCTCTATTTAACATTCAGAGATATAACTGGAATTTACATACTAAAACAAAGTCCATTCCAGAAAATGGAAAAGTGTTTTCTAATGATGTACTGCAAAGAAATGGAGGAGGAAATCTGTCTGACACGATTCCAGATGTTATCTTCCTTCAGGTGTATATATGTGCAGCTCCCACTGAAGTGAAGATAACAGGCATTGCGTCCAGACATGTAAGAGCAGAGTTGGGTCCCTTGTCAGAAAACATGTAAAGACTGAAGCTCTTAGCTTGTAATAAAACTCTATTCATGTTGTGCTTCTAAAAGGTGCTGGCCAGCCCTGTAGACAGCTGTCTTCTGTCCATAGAGAAGGTTTCCATGCAGGCACATTGCAATGCTTACTTCCCCACATGTCTAGCAAGTGTAATTTAAACTTGACCTTGAAAGATCACATTTAGGAGAAGAGAAGGTAGGTCAGCCTCTGTGATCATTCAGTTCTTGGCCCTGTTAATGCGATGGCCAACAAGGTACAAGTTGTTTAGATACATGTCCATTGGGAATTGGGTAGAGACCATCAACTCATTTCACCAGGACGATTAAGCAGCCATTACTTGATGATGTTGCATACTAATAATTTTCACTGTTGACCTTGACCAGATTAGAACTGGTGATCTAGAGGTGACCCATAGTCTGATTATTTTGCTTAAAGTAAATAGACCCTAGTAATACATCCCTGACTCACTCCTGTGACACTTATATGGTTCTTTGACTATATATTTTTGAACGAGTATATATTTCTTTCAAACTTTCTTCAGCAGAGCCTTACAGCAGACAGTCTGATGACTGGTGAACTAAGTAGAGATAAGGCCAGATTGAGTCATAAAAAAAAGTAAAACCTATTTCTGCCATAGACCTGTCATGCTTGAATGAACATGGAAGCTTGAATGAACATGGGAGCCTGGTCAAAAACAATTTTGAAGGGATCATTTCCATGAATGAGCTTTTTGAAGTTTGAAATAAAGTCTTTTGTGGGCAGGAGGAGTATACATAACAAATGATGAAGGCAGTTTTTGTGCTGATGACTTTGTTGACCCTTTTGGGGGCTATAGGTCTGTTTCCTGTCCTACATTTTCCCTGCCAGTTATGCAGCATATTGCATGGTTCAAACAGTTCATTCAGTCATAGTGGAATAAGTCTCTTTCAAAAGAGACTAAGGACCAGGTTTCTTTGTAGCAAGAAACTGAACTTTGGACAGCAGATTATCCTCCTTTATTTAAACAACCATGAGGATGATCTTGGGATATGACCTCCAATACATAAGCATTCTCAATATTCTGTGATCTTCTAGGACTCACTTGAGGGAATGTTAATTTTTATTATCAGTACGGAAGATCGTGAAGAAAATAATTGCTGAAACTTCACATAAAGAGTAGTAGTGGATTTTGTGCTTGGCGTAAAAATCCAATATTTCCAACTATGACTACAAAGTCAATTTAGCTTTCAGACAATCAGACAATGTTATGTCTCCCATAGTTCTGTTGTTATTATCTACTCAGGTATTGATTTCTATATGGTATAGTTTAAAAGTTGACTTTTGTTTTTCTTCCAATGCTCAGTAGCATAAATCAGTGGATAGTAGACTTCCAATCACTATGCGGCTCTGATAATACACAGCACCACAGGAATCATATCTCACTGTGGGAAAAATGGATACTCTATTAATTACTTATGCCATTTATTTTATGTTTTGGGGAAGAGAAAGAAATATAGGATGTTTGTAAAACTGAACAATATAGTGATCTGGAGCATGGAGCTTTGGCGTCTATTGCATTCTGCCTCTATGTGAAATAAACTAAAATAATGTAATGAAAAAAATCATTTAGTTTAGCAGTATATAGTGCACTTGACCACACATTATGACTACCCATTAAGAGAGTGTGAATATGTCTGGACAGTAAAGGCAGCATCAGCTAACAAGGAGCAGATTTCTCCCACAACATCATTCAGCAATGGAAGCTTCTCTTCGGACAGGGAATACAGAGTACAAGATTAAGTTGTGGAGTTACAGAAATACAGGTGGTCAGTGGACTCAAAGAAAATGTCTGAGCTTTATCCTCCTGTATATATCTGCAAATAATTATGTTAATGTATGTACGTAAAGGAACATTCATTATGTGTATATGTACAGAGTCCCTATTCAAATATACACATGTATTTTTGTTTTCCTTTCTTTTATGAGTTACAACCTTAATTTTAAAGTTAAAATGACTCTCTCCTTAATTCATTGGTTTGTTTCCGCATCACAGCATTCCACTGCTTTGAGACCCTCAAATTATTAAGGCACAAATTGGAAGGGCTAAGAGCAGAGAATCAGCTGGAAAGAACAAAGTTGGTAGGTATAAAAAAAAATCCTAAAATGACAACAGTCCCACAGGAACATACTATCCATGTTTTTCGTGTTTCAGAACACTTGTTAAAACTGAAAATGAAAAGGAAAAAAAATGTGGCACTTAGACTCCCAGTAACAATAAACATAAACCATTTCTTATCTTACTTCTCAGCCCCTCTCCTCCACTTTCCTTCCCTGTCTCCATTTACAACTTCACTATTCTTCCTGTCTCCTGGGACCATAACCTTAGTGTAATCTTTGACTGTTCGCTCTGCTTCCCTCTGCATATCCAAGCTCTTGCTAAGACAAACTGCTTCTTTCTGACTTCACCAAAAAATCCATATTTCCTCACTGTTGCTACTGCCAAAAACCCTTGTCCATGTGCTTTTTACTCCAAATCTTCTTCATTCTGGCTTCACTGCTTCTCAGCTCCCACTGTCAATCCACAGTGCTGCTGCTAAAATCTCTGCAGAGCCAACCACAAACGGTGCCAGTTACAAAGGTGTTTTCTTTCCCTAATGTGGGCACTGATCCATTAGGAACTGGACTGAGATCTCACAAACTTTTGCCATATAATGAACAGCCATCAAATGGTGCCAACTTAATTTATTCCCAAACTGGACTGAATTTGACACAGTAACCTAGCCCAGAAAAAGGCCTATAATCCATTATCTATCAATTCTCTGAACTTTAATTTGCTTGCATTTGTCAATGTATTTCACAGCTTTTATGTTACATATTTTTTAGTACATTTCCCCTTTTGTCCTTCTCCCTTCTGTAGCAGGGTATATGGCCCAATAAGTAGGATACTGGATAGGAATTCAGGGTATTCCTACTGTAACAAGAGGAAAGTCATGGACTCTCTTTTCCCTAGTTTCTCCATCTGCATATTTGCTGCTTTTATAAAGTGCATTGAGGTCTACAGATGAAGAGAGCAATTTAAGAACTAGGTATTATTGTTGTTAGCCTGATTTTGACAGAAGCCTCAGTCCAGCCTCTAATCTGGCATTCACATTTTTTGTGGGTACAAATACTTGCAAGTGCAAATGATGCCATTTAAACATATAGCTTCCAGAGTATACCATAAAAGCAAGTCCAGTAGTTATATGTCTAACTATATCTAAGTGGCATCAGTTGTAACTACACAATTGTGACGTATTGGGAGGCCACATCTAATAATCAAATCCTCTGTATAAACCTTTCTAGCTTCTTATCAGAGTTTATGTGGACAACTCAGGAAATGCAGTTATTCATATTCTGCATTAACTTTTATTTTAATCATCTGCATTTTGAAGGGCATATTGTTTTAAAACGTGGCAGATATGATGTATAATCATGATGGATTGAGAGATGTAATACTATGCTATAATAAAACAAATATATAAACTTAACTGTGACGGCTGTTGACTTTTTTGACAAGTCAGGCACAAATCTCAAAATAGTTATTTCCACCCTCTTCCAATATATAATTTAATAGATATTAAAAGCTTATTGTAATAATACTTGAAGAAACAGTAGGCAGACCTGGGAACTGGAGCTGCCACCGTTATCTCCTCACAGACACACAGGGCCTGCCCAATGGGAAGAAGGTTGGGGAGGCACAGGGCACAGGCCTCGTCTCATCATCTGCAAACCACCTGCAGACTAGGTTTAACTGCTACAATTCTGCCATGGCCTCACCAAGCAGTAAATCCCACTGCAGCACCATTACAAAGAGCTTCTCAGCGTGCTGAGTTGCTGTGGTAACAAGGCATCTCCATGAGGCACCAAGATTCAAACCTCAACTTTCTCTTGTTGCATTTTGCAATGGCAAGAGTGAGCTGTGATATTTAAATGAAATCAGAATTTGCCCTGAAGTCTGTATGTATTTATCAGCTAAAGAAAAAAAAAAGAATATGCAAAATGTATTTTTTAAATTTTAGGACTTCTTGGTTAGGCTGCGACTCACTTGCCTGGGCTGACAATCCACCTCTGAAACCAACTGGGCTTGAAAGTTAACATATCTTTACATATGGAATCCAATTCTGTTTTTTCCCAAATCCATAAGTCACATCAAAAATTCAATGGAAAATTAATGGCTACTGGCTAAATTCTCAGCTGCAGCTCCATTTATAGCAGCACAGTATATGGCCCCAATAGCTAAATAATTGATAACAGAATTGTGACAATCAAAGCCCAGATATCCCACGGGGAAAATAGGGTTTCTGAACCCCAAAGAATAAGCAATTGAATCAACTGATTGTATACAATAGTATTGTACCGTAAAAGTGCATGAAGTAAGGTCTTTTATGAACGCCGGTGACACTGGTCATGAATATAATTGCGTGATGTATGTGTGGTTATTGTATAAATTGTTATGTATGTGGTCCGGAAATATGTTTCTAAAATATATTCAGACCAAGCAATCTGAGTAGAGCAGATAAATGGGTTTGTCCCCAACCAAGAAATATGGATTCATCCTTCTGGGAGGGTAAGGTTTTGCAAGCAAAGGACAATAGAAGTACATTTGCATACAAGGTAAACAAAGTAGTCAAGCTAATCAAAAACGGAAAGGACCTGGGGGTGAATAAAAGGACTTGGTGCCTGCACCCTGAAGAACGAGCAGCAGGAACAAGGGATTTTGTCTGGACTCACTTTTCAAAGAATACAGTCCAAAGGCTTAGTGGACTATAAAAAGAGGGCAAAGAAAATAGCGATTTATATCTATGAAAGATGGATCCTCCTGCTAAAAGAAATTGGAGAATGCTGGCAATTTGGGTGATTAAGAAACTATGTTAGGCAGAGCTCTATCTTTCTAGAATTAAATTTTAGTCACTAGAAAATGTGTTATTTTTGTTTTGTTTGTAACCCTTTCATATCTCTTTCACTCTTACTTGAAATCACTTAAATCTATGGTCTTTGTTAATAAATTTATTCTTCGTTTTGTGCAGACCTTCTCAATGCTGTGTATTAAGCTGGAATGTGTAACCCCAGCTGAGCTAACAAGCTGTTGGGTATACTGGCTCTTTGGAGGCAGTGAACTTGATATTGCCTCTGTGAGTGTCCAGTAAGAGGGATAGGACGTTGCCTGAGAGACGTGTCTAGGGAACTCAGGAATTGGAGTTCACTGGTTGTTACCTGCAAGGGAAGGTTTGGACTGGCAGAGTCCTGTCAAGTTTGCTGGCAAGGCAGATGGGCTGGTTTGCTAGGAAACTGACACACAGCTTAGCAGTGGCAAAGCTCTCACTCTGGCTAAGGCAGAGTTGTAACACAGTGGCCCTCGATTCTGGGTGTCAGGATGTCACAGCCTTCTACGATTTTATGAGTCTACCTAAGTAAATAGAAGATAGGCTATGACAATGATTAAAAACAAACAAACAAAAATGTAAGGGACAGAAAGAGAGAGATCAATATCTACAAATAGAAAGGGAGACAACTATTATTTTCTAACTTCTAAGAGATTTTTGCAATCGATAAAGGATAAAGTTCTCTTAAAACAAACACAAACAAACAAACAAAAAGTCCGGGGTAATTTCACGTCTATGTATGTGAGTAATAGCAGGTCTATTGTATTAAAAATCTGTTCCTTTAAGAAGATTAGGAAGTTTAAACCTTCAGCAGGTATTAGACTTAAAAAGGTTTTCTGACACGCAGTATTGATATAATTGATGCTAAGGAGATTTATTTATGTAACTCGGTCATTATTTTTTATAATAATTTAAGAGAGAGGTTTCTACACTAGACAGTAAATTTTGAAAGCCCACACATAGTTCAACATGACACTCCTATTTAGAGAGTCACTCAGCTAACGCAGATCTTTGAAAATGTACCCTCGTAGGAGTATATTCTACTACAAACACAGAAATCTGCACAAAGCGGTGCAATATCTAGTACATTTAATTTGTGACAAGTCACATTGGACTGCCAAAACTGGGCTAGTGCTTTTTCTTGTTCATCAGTGCATTTTGCTGTCAGAGTACAGGGACCTGCATTCTCCATTTAGAGGCATCAATGCTTCATGCTCTTTTTTCTGCTGACCATTTTTCTTGTCAGTTTGCTTTTTCTCATTGCTGGTAGCTTATGAGAAATAAACCACTGAGGCACATCAGACCTTGTAAGAATGGTAGACCAATGAGTAACTCAGTAGCTAGCTGAGTTTTTCCATTCTGCTTTCTGTTGTGTGGCTTGTATTAAAAATTAAAAAAAAAATAAAAAAAAAGACTCCTGCTGCGTCTCACATTGATATTTAACATAACTGTAGAAACTCCTTTTACCTTAATTATGCCAGTGACATGTATTTTTGTTTATCTTTCTAATTATTTATTTATAGTTGACATGAAAATGTTTCCCACTAGACATCATTGACTGCACCTAACCCAGTAGTGAATTTCCTTTGTGAGACTTTTGTTATTATAACACGATTAAAATAGCACATTAATTATGCATCCTGCTATAAAACTGGATACAGCAGAGGAAATAAATGCATATTAATAATACATTAGTTATTAATCTGTATGCTTGTCATTTGAATGAGATGCAAACTACTACGTCTTCAATTCATGAAGACTACCAGCAGTCTGCATGTTAAGTCCACTTACATCTCACCCCTGCAGAGGGATAAACTTTTGTTCAAGGTCATCTTGTGCTACAAAATTACTCTGTTGTTAGTTGTCCTACCCAAGATAATGTACAAGCGTAGTTTTGTTATTAAGCCAAAATTTAAAATTGACTATGGCAGCTGATTTGATTGCATCATAAGAACATAACATGAGAAGGGCCATACTGGATCAGACCAATGGTCCATCTAGCCCAGTATCCTGTCTCTGACAGTGGCCAGTGCCAAATATTTCTGAGGGAATGAGAAGAACAGAGTAATTTTGAGTGATCCGCCCCTGTCATCTAGTTCGAGTTCTACCCATCAAAATGTGCTAGAGTATCTATTAGGTTTGGCATCACAGCTTTGTGCTCATCAAAAAAGTAGTTGCAGCTCAAATCACTCACATAGAGGACATTGTTAGAAGAGTAAGAGGGATGATATAAACAGTTTGCTCTGCAACTACCTCCCATTGTCTCATCAAAAGGGCAGATTTGTGCTAACTGCAGGGGATGCCAATTATAAAGCTAGTCCCACCTCTTGTGGCTATCTAGAAGGTTCTGAGAAAATCAACACTTCATTGGATTGCTTCTGAGGGTTGTTAATAAGGTTGAGAGTGGACTAGCTTGAATGTCACAAAGCTGTGTCCGTTTTGGTTGCAACCAAGAGAGGGTAATTAATGTCTTGTGCAACAGGAAAACCCCGGCCACATCCTTCAAATTTTAGTCTAAATAGTACAGTTGCAGAGTAAATAGGTCCAGCTCACTATTATGCCATGTTTTTGTGGGAGACATTTGTTTTGTTTTCTTCAAAGAAACAGTTTATTTAAATTATGGACTGTTTGGGCTGAAATCTTTATTGGGAGCAGGACTGTAAAGCAGAGGAGTTTAAGGGCAATTTTTATGTTCCCAATTTCAGTTCCAGCATGAAGGGCATAGTGATATTTTCCTCATTGCTTTGTTCTCTGAATGTTTAAATAAATTCTGAATATTAGGGCCAGGGTATGGGTTTTTTTTTTAATATAAGGTTTTGAAGTGAGCCATTGCCCCTTAACCAAACTAGGTATATGTCACCTCTCTCACCTTATCTTTAAATACCATATACACATTCACTAATTTCGGGTGCTAACGTTTTTGTCTAGTTGCCTCAGATTTGGCACTGAAAAATGGATGCACTCAGAATTAGTATATGCTTTTTTATGACCTGATTAGCTTGATGAAAAGGGTCACAGAGGTCAGCACGTATAATAATACTTAGCACTTATGTAGCACTTTTCATCAATAGATCTCAAAGCTATGACAGAGGAGGTTAGTATTAAATGGAAGCACAGAGAGGGGAAGTGAATTGCCCAAGGTCATCCAACAAGTGATTGGCAGAGCCAGGAACAGAATGCAGGTCTCCTGACTCCCAGTCCAGTGTTCTATCTACTAAGCCAGACTGCCTCTCCTCATCTAGATCACACTCTCTCTGCAACAGATAGATCCAGTCATTGTTAGCAACATAGATTTAGATTTTTCCCAGTTGACTTTGTATCCAGAGAAGCTGCCATACTGTTGATTTGTACAGCATGTAGCAGGGTGGACATGATACCCTTAAGATTAATGAGTCCGAGCAGTCAATCATCTGTATATAAGGATAATAAGCCTTCTCACTCTCTATCTCTTTCCTTTCTGTGGCTTAATCTCTTCTTACTATTTTCTTCCAACATGTCCTTTACTGCAAACAAACATGCTGGGTTTTACTGTGAAAGTAGATGGTGGCAGGAAATGAAAAAGTGCATGGCAGAATATCTTGTCTAAGAGAAGAACAAAGAAGAGAGACCATTTCCTCTTTCCTCACATGCTAAAAACCTTCCAGAGCTCCTACCAGAACAGTCAATATCCCCACCTACTGTTTCACCTTGAAAATGCGGTCATACGGCACCTCTTGGGACAAGCTCAGTTCATTGCAGAAGCGGGCCTCTGGGGATGGAGAAACCAACAGTGAACTGCTCAAAAAGACCCCATCACAAAAAACAGGAAAGAAAGCTGAAAACCCAAAATACTAATGTTTTTAATATTTGTGTCATTAAATTGGTTTAATTTTAAAATGACATTGCAAAATTATATATTCACTGTTTACTTTGTGTTGTAAAACCCCTGAGTGTTCTCTGTGAGACTAAATGAAATGATCTGGCGGGCTGCTGAATGTTTTGGCTGCTCTAGGGTACTTAAGTAGAAGTGGTTTTGCATTATTTTATTTTATTTTCCTTTTTTGGTAGGATAAGTCATAAATAATTACTCTCTAAAAGACCTGGTTCTGCCGTACTTACCTAAGGATTGAGCACTGCATTTTATTAACCCTACAGAGAAACAGCACATTCATTCAGAGTGGGCCACAGCGGCATTCTAGAAGAACTATATTTTCATAAATGCATGTAATCTTGTGGTGTAAAGCCTTAGTTATTCCTAACTGTTCCTTGTCTTGTAATCTGCAGAGCACAAATAATCATGTGGTTGTTCTGTAAGAACAAAAGAATGACCCTTTAATTCCAGCATTGTTACATCGGTGCTTTCCACATTTAAAACTAGCTGTTCCTGCACTTCCCTTTCAGCTTTGGTGGTGATGTTAGTAATTACAGTACCACACAGCCTGTCTATATATGTTAGTGATTATGCTGTATTAATCTCTCAGGGCCTAAGGGCTGTGGGAAAACTGTGAAGATCCTAGGAGATCAATTGGAAGTGAAGGCCATCTCCACAGAGGATTTCTGCAACCCTCCTCCATGTCCTGCCAGTAGGGCTCCAGTGGGAATATGCTTATGCACTGTGGGAGGAGGATTTCTACTGCACATAGGAAGCACTCAAATTATATAAAGCATCCAAAAATAGCTTTATAAACCTCAAACCCATCTCTACTCCTGAGTTGAATACTATACATCTTATAGCTAAAGCCACTGGTATTTTGGTGGGGAAATTAACTTTGGAGGGAAAGATATTTTGTGGCAGTTTTGTTTTTGTTTTTAAGCAGACAGCTGCTTAATATGTATTCAGAAGGCCAGTACAAGAATGGATAGATAGTGGGCAGGGTGTGAATGAAATTGTCAAAGGTTCTTTGGCTGGGAAGCTGGAAAAAGGTGTAGTTGGACTTCTAACATTCTCACCAATCTGATAGATGTAGTGAGAGAATCCTTTGCCAGTACAGGGGAATTACATGAGCCTTAGGAGTTGAGATTTGGTAGGGATGGTTGCATATGGGATATGAAGATGTGGAGTGATCTGGATTTCTTGATAAGCTGGCCGCAAACAAACAATATATGTTTTAATATAGGTAAATGCAATGTATACATCCAATAACAAAGAATGTAGGGCCATACTTATAGGATGGGGGGACTCTATCCTGCAAAGCAATGACTGAAAAAGATTTGCTGATTGTGGTAGATAATTAGTTGAACATGAGCCCCAAATGTGATACTGTGGCCAAAAGAGCTAATGCAATCTTGGATGAATTAACGGGGGAATCTCGAGTAGGAATAGTAAGGTTATTTTACCTCTCTATTTGGCAGTAGTTCACAATTAAAGAAGAATGTTGATAAACTAGAGAAGGTTCAGAGAAGATCCAAAATAATGACAAAAGTATTAGAAAACATGTCTTATAGTGACAGACTCCAGGAGCTCAATCCATTATCTTAACAAAAAGAAGGTTAACGGGTGACTTGATTACAGTCTGTAAGTAAGTACATGGAGAACAAATATTTGATAATGGACTCTCCACTCTAGCAGAGAAAGGTATGATCCAATGGCTTAAAGATAAAGCTAAAAAAATGTAGACTGGAAATAAGGCATACATTTTTAACAGTGAGAGTAATTAACCATTGGAACAATTTACCAAGGGCTGTGATGGATTCTCCATTATGGACAATTTTTAAATCAAGATGGACTGTTTTTGTAAAAGAGCTGCTCTAGGAATTATTGTGGGGAAGTTCTATGGCCTGTTTTATACAGGAGATCAGACTACATGATCACAATGGTCCCATCTGTCCTTGGAATCTATGAATATATGGAACACTTTCCATCTATGGAATGGTTATTTTTTCTTCTTTCCACCACCAGCCAACTTTCCCTCTCAATAGCATCTGTGGCACCTTCTGGGCTTTATGAGGCTGGGAAGGTCATATATATATTTTGGCAGAGTAGGACCCAATCATTGTTTTCTCTCTCTCTTTCTTTCTCTCTGCCTAGAAACTATTGAAGAGAATATGCCCAGTCTGTCTAAAGATAAAATAAAAACACAATACAAGTGAAGTGCCCTGGACACCACTGCTTTGTGGTTTCTCCATACAAATGCTTTGACAGTGTGCCAAGGCATGACAACTGAGCCTGAGACGCAAACCAAATCTGGAGTGAAAAAAAATAATGTAATGTTAAAGTGAGTAGGATGTCAGGTTTTTTGGGAATAGGAGCATCTGTAAAAGGAAACAATGGAGTATTCTCCCCTCCCCCATCAGCTATCACTTATTTTATTTTCATATTTGTTTGTAGATATTTGTTTTCCTTAAGATTAAAATGTGTCTGATAAAGGAAGTCATGATAGTATCAGGTTAACAAAGCACATTTTGAAGTGATTGCTACTCTCTTTTTCTACTGCTTTCTCTTCCCCCTCCCTCATGCCCGCAGAACAACAACTAATAATACTTGCACCTAGGGCCCAGTTTGTCAAGCCATCTGTGTACAGAACTTCCATTGACCTCAATGAGAGTTCCATACCTGGAGGGCTTGCAGGATCTGACCCTTACCATATATAGTTCTTGTCAACTTCAAAACACTGTAACATACATTAAGTAATCTTCACAATACCCCTCATACAAGGCATGTTTTACTACTGCCCATTTTACAGATGGGGACACTTGTCCTCCGGAAGCTCAGGTGACTTATTCAAAGTTGCACAGCAAGTCAGTAAAAGAGACAATGTTCCAATTCAAAATTACTGGCTCCTCATTCTGTGCTCCTCATTCAGTTTACGTGAAATAATTGACACGGCAATTAAGATACAATTTTACATGTTTGAAATATCTAGGGAAAAAACATATTTGTACATATTTAGTACATGAGCAATACAGGAAAATGGCTGAGCCCCGCTTCTTTCAACGTAAGTTTTAATTTTCTATCTGCTAATACCTACATTCCTTTCCTCTGACTCCTTCCCCTTTGGTCCAGTTTCCCCTGCAGCTCTTTCATCCCTCTAGCCAGTATCTGCTCCCAAGTATTTTGCTTTCAAGTAGAGACTGTCTCTTTGTAGCAGATGCCAGTTCCACTCTGTGGGATTGTAAACAGAAAGTACCCATGACAACTGATTCATTCCCCCATAGAGACCACACAAGGTATTTGTGAAATGTGTGCATTTTCAAAGAGCAAATCCTGTCTCTGACTCAGGTTCACAGAACTGAGTGCCAGAGCAGGTGCCAGGAGAATTCTTTTTGGCTTGTGGTGTGTGAATGAACTAGTGTATGTTGAAAACCACAATCTCCATTGATGCTGCTTTCAGCATTCTCTCTATTAAGTGCAGAGAGCAGCATTCAGTCCACGGTATAATCATTTCCCCCACCCCTGAATTGATAATAATAATTTGTACCTGTATAATGCCCTTCATTTGAGAAGTTCACGCTCTGCAAACATTACTTAGCTGAGCTTCACGATCTCTCTGTGAGGCAGGTATTATTAATCTCTTTTTTCAAAACAGATAAATCTGGGAACTGAGAAATACAGGGCTACATTGTGTCTAGTCCTGCACAAGTGTGCAAGAGGGAGCATATAAGAAGCCTTCATCCACCCCCTCCTACATATGCATGGGGATAGACAAAGTTGCCTTCCAGAACTGCAAGGACTGGAAAAAGCTGTAAGGAGTCTAGTGCTGATAGTGCTACTCCTCTTCCAAAGGTAGAAGGGCAGAGAAGGGAAGGGCCATGTACTAGGCTAATGTGGCAGAGGAATGAATGCTGCTCTGTGTAAAAGGGTGTAGCAACAGTTGCAAGTTACACACGCTCTCCTGTGCTCCTAGAAGACATTGTGACTGTCACAGGCACAATGACTTATCAGTTGGCCTCCTGTACACAGCTCTACCTCTCTCCCTTCCCCCAAGTCTAATGCCAACCAGGGGCGGCTCCAGACCCCAGCACGCCAAGCGCGTGCTTGGGGCGGCATGCTGCGGGAGGCGCTCTGCCGGTCGCCGGGAGGGCGGCAGGAGGCTCCAGTGGACCTCCCACAGGCGTGCCTGCGGAGGGTCCGCTGGTCCCGCATGGCTTCGGTGGAGCGCGGGGGACCAGCGGACCTTCCGCAGGCATGCCTGTGGGAGGTCCACTGGAGCCGCGGGACCGGCGACCGGCAGAGCGCCTCCCGCGGCATGCTGCCCTTCTTGGGGCGGCGAAATGTCTAGAGCCGCCCCTGATGCCAACTTAGAGCTACAGTCTTCCCCATTGTGATTTGCCAAAATCATACACAGGCTTTGTGGGAGTAAAACCCAGGAATACTGTCTCCCAGACTTACGCTTTATTAGAAACCAAATGGTAGATACCTCTTTCTTTTGTTCATTTTTTCTGTTATTAATCCCACTCTTGCATGTGGAGTAACTTTCATTTTTTTGGAACAACAATACTATAGTGAGCAGAATATTATCAGCAGAGACACTAAGAGAGAAGAAAGAGAAAGTAAATGTGTGTGAGTAAGAAAAGGTGTCTGCAGGACTTGGGGCTAGAAGAAAATTTAATGCTGGCTTTTAAGGGCTCGGGCGGTTTGCACTGGGATCGAACATTGGCAATGTTGAATTATTTTAAAATGACAGAATCCTTTATGCATCCATAAAAATTGTTGCTTCTTTAAAGCTACTTTACCAAGGACAAAAAAAGGTTGAAACTTAGTCTACTTGTATTGGGGTTTACCCACCATTTAATATACATTCTAATCATATACTGGGTGTATACTCTGGCTCTTAAAGCCAGAGCCTGGTTGGGAGTGGGAGTGGAGGACATGCAGTATCAAGCAGTGGCTGCTAAAGGCATTTTGACTGCCTAGGCTAGGAGTAGGCATAATGCCTCCAGGGGTGCTGGAGAGATCTGTGTGCATTGGCAGTGCTTCCTGTTCTTTATGTCTTGTGAAAAGCTATAGCATGCACAACCCACGGCAAAGCCCTGAAGCTGCTAAAGCACAGAGGGAAGAAGACTATGGCCATGCTGCCACCCAAGGAGACACATCCCCTTTAGGACATTGGCAGCATCACTAAGCCCATCATTTCTCTTGTGCTCACAAAATGCCTACATTGTTGCTGCCCTCTCGCCTTAATTTGGCCCAAAATGTGTATGACCTGATTTGTCTATTTGACATTTCTAGTAGCCAGAAACCAGAGAGAGGTTTAAGTCACAAAATTAGCATTGGTTTGTTAGCTAGCAGTTCAGAACCCGTGAAGCACTTCTAAACACTTCACAGTTCAGGCAGGCCCAGGATAGATACACTAGAACAGAGCCTGAGGTGTGTGAGTGTAGGTTTGTATCTATCCAGTGAGAGGGCTGGTATTCACAACAGGGATAAGTCAACCTAAATTACACTACTCCAGCTACATGAATGACGTAGCTGGAGTCGACGTAGCTTATGTTGACTTACCCCAGTGTCTTCTCGGGGAGCTGGAGTACTGGGGTTGACCAGAGGGCACTCTGCCGTTGATTTAGCGGGTCTTCACTAGACCCTCGAAATCAATCCCTGCAGCATTGACTGCGGCAGTGTTGATGTCCCTGGTAGTGGAAACTAGCTCTAAGCTCTAGTTCATAAAGCTGCCATACCTGCCCCCAGTGGATTTTCTGTGTATAGCATGATACTCTGGTGCTTGAGGGTTAATGTAGTGGCACCTTCTTGCAACTGCCCTAGGGTGTATGGTTGGGGTGTAGCTCCCGGTGATCTCCAGCTGCCAGAAGGATCTGTCCCTTGAGGCCATAGACAGTCAGCCCATAGTAAAGTCCTGATGCTGGCCCAATACAGATCAGCCCAGGATTGGTAGAGCACAAAGATGGTTTAGTCCCGTATGCTCAAACCCTTCGTGAGCTGCACCATGTAATACTTGAGGCAAGTCAAGATCTTTCCTCTGATTGGGTTCAGAAAAAAAAAACCTATAATTTCTTTGGGCCATTTTTATTACTGCCTCTTTAGTAGTTGTTTGCCAAGTCAGCACTTTCTTAAGAGAGATCTTAAATTGTGTTCCTCAGTTAGGAGTGGTGTTCAAAGGAAGTCAATAAAGAAGCAAAAAAAAAAGTAATTGAAGAGGGAAAGAACTCTGACTTGTCAATCTGTACATAAACATTTGAGCATTGCAGAACTCCTCCCTCAGCACTAGAACTGCAACATTATATGAGCCCTGCAATTTCTAATCTGCAATAGTTTTATTGAGTCTGAAGCGAACTGTTTCACTCATCCAGAAATTCATCCATTTGAAATATGTGTTTGACACATTGTCCTGGGAATACCCAGTGAGATCTGTTTTGTTATTTTTTACTTTTTGCAGGTTCCAATAGCCTAATTTGTCAGTAACACAAGCAGAAGAAAGGGAAAGGTTTGATTTCTGTAACTCACTTCCTCCAGTGTGGACATCTTTGCTCAAATTAGTTTCCTATTGTTGGTGAGGGCCAGAGAGATTAGGTTCAGATATCTTAGGATCAGATGCCTATGTTCCTCAAAGGGTAAATTTCACTAATGTTAAGTATCTCCTGGCTGAACTGAGTGGTAGAAAATGAAAGGGAGAATCTGAAGGAGTCAGAAATTATACTATTAAATTGCTCTCAACCAGCTTTGACTTAGAAGCAGAGGGATAACCCTTTGGTAAGGGATCATGGGTCCCTAATGGAGACACCAGATTCACTGTAAAAAAAAAAATCCCATACTTATGATTTGGAAATACAGAAAGATGAAAATTCATTATGACATTTTAAGTGGAAATAGAAGACTGAGAGTCTAATATTCAAACCTTCAATTTATACAGAAAATCCAGGCTTGATCCTGGAGACAATCCTTTCAAGTAGTTGAATGATGGCCTATGTGTGATTTAATAAGTGACAATTGTAATGCTTGTGACAAATGGAGAAGCTCTCAAACACACTGGCTTTGTTTTGATTGCTCAGTGAAATCATTGTAAACAAATAAACCCAACATTACCTTAGTCACTGAAATAAATTCCAGCCTAAAGGGAAAAAGGTTATCAATACCAGGGCCACTTTTATGCATAATTCAAATGAGTTAATGTCACACAAATTATATAATTAAAAGACCATCCTTCTATAGGTGTACCAGTAGCAAAGTTACTGATTTCAAGAGTCTAATAACATATGTGAGCTCCTGAATAAAGTAGAATGTTTTCAGCATGAATGCTTGCTTCTGAAGTGATGTAGTATATTGCTAAAATTGACATGAATTACAATATGCATAGCTGTATTTACCAACAAGTAGAGGTTAACTGTATGTTTGCTTTCCACTTTCTATTTACAAATTCTCCTGTAAAGAGCTGGTTCTAAACAGAAAGTGAAGCATTTCTTTTTGCCAGCTGAAAATCACCATGTGTTTTGATGACACAAAAGAAGTATCACTAAGCATCAGGGCGGCTCTAGACATTTCGCCGCCCCAAGCATGGCGGCATGCTGCGGGGGGCGCTCTGCTGGTCGCCGGGAGGGCTGCAGGCAGCTCTGGTGGACCTCCCGCAGACGTGCCTGTGGAGGGTCCGCTGGTTCCGCAGTCCACTCGTCCACCAGAGCCACGGGACCAGCGGACCCTCCGCAGGCACGCCTGCGGGAGGTCCACCGGAGCTGCCTGCCGCCCTCCCGGCGACCGGCAGAGCGCCCCCCGCAGCATGCCGCCTCAAGCAACTTGCCCCAACTCTCGTTTTCCCTTCATCTTTTCTCATAGACAACAGCTGCTACCTGCTGATGCAGTGTATCAAAGAGCATTGGTTGGTTGCTTTGTGATTCTTGGGATGTCTGATTTTTCACATGCTTTCTCCCCAGTTTTTTCCTATCCTTGGTGCTATTTGGCTTTTGTGTCCTGCTTCACATCACCAGCTTTTTCCACAGGAGCCTCCCACCCTCAGTCTTTCCCTCCAGTCAGCCCAAATACAGCAATGCCTTTAGGCTGAGAGGACAGGATACAGCAGCCTCTTAAAGCCTGTCAAGGATGCTTCTTTTTAAGCCAGCGAGAGTTCCTCTCACAGCTGCACAATGCAGTATATTTTGGTTTATTATGCTTCCATCTATCCACAGGGTACCTCAAATGCTTTATAGAGTAGTGAATTAAATACTAATAAATGAAGGCAAAGGAAGACAACACCCCATGCTTAGTATAGACAGCCCTGTATAGCAGAACCTGTTTTACAGAGAGGAAGGGATGTTGTCTGGTTATTCTGTATTCTTTGCAAAAAGTTTTTTAGGAGATTTTTTTATCTTCAAATTTGGCTGCCACCAAGCAAGGGCAAAAGGCGAGTTGATACTTCCTTTGAATGCTTCATTGCGTAAATGCTTCATTAATTAAAATGTGCTTTATTACATGGATATGTGAAATCTTTTGAAATCTATCCTACTGGCATAGAGTTATTTCAGAACCTAGTGGTCTCACTTCCAAAATGCCCATAGCCAGACTGTTTGTTCTTTAGTCCTAGTGTGGATTTGGACCAACGGCCCCCAGGCCCAGAAGCAGTAATGCTACCACCTTAGTCATCATGATAGAATGATATTGATACAGTGTTCAGTCTACCAGAGCAAGGGCACAGCCCCCACATCACTCAGCTTCAGAAATAATAGGCTATGTACTTGATTGTTCCAAAGTCAGCATATAACCATGCCCCTAACAGGTCATCGAGCCAGCTCACAAATCAATTTGTAATTAGTAAAACCTAAATTTCACTCTAATTACAATTAAAATATTTGTTGCATGCCTGCTGCCGTGGTTAAAAATTCCAAGTTAAAATTCTGGCTTTATGTCACATATGGAAATGAGCTTGCTGGCCTATCCCAGTCCCCAGTTGTGCCTATCACAAAAAAAAAAACATGCACAGTTTAGTATGATTAACAGCATTTGCTCAAATGATGCTCAGGACCAGAGTAGCTGATGTAGTGTTGGTCACAATTGAGGTGTGTTGGCAGCTCTGTGTAGCGATCTGTATACCTGCTCACATTCTGCCTCCAAAGACCAATCTTCAGAATTGGCCCAGTGGCTATTCCACTGTGGATAAATAGTCACTAAGACAGAAGGACTTTGTAGGCCATTGGTTAGAGCACTCAGATGGGAGATAACAGGTCCTGTCTCCCTGTTCCAATCACTCTTTCATTATTTTTCCATAGAGGAACATCTTCAACAGGAGAGATTGAATATCTCATAGCTCAGGGTTGGAGCACTCACCTGAGAGGTTGCCCTGTTGAAATCCTTTTGCCCTCTCTGGTGGGGACTGGAGGTTTGAACCAGTGTCTCCCACATCCCAGGTGAGTGCTCTGACCACTCCACTAAAAGCTCTAACCTGGGCACTGACAGCAGATTTTGAATGGGAACTGATGCAGTAGGCAGCCTCTGGACCAGGCCCTGCATGCAACGTAGGTGTCTAAATTGCTCTGGGACTTAGACAGGAAATAGGTAACCATATGCTTACAGTGAGGCAGCAGTGTGGATGCCCTGAGGGAACTTTTATCCTGAAAACTTTGGCGCTGAGTGAGTAGAAGTGCCTATTTGGTTTGGTGGGAGTTTTTTGGATCACAGTGGAGCCAAAACTGGACTTAGGCCCTAAACCTGAGACGTAGGCATCAAAGGACCTTTGTGGAGCCCACCCTGAATGCCTTGTGTGCATGTAAATGTTCTGAGCACTAGATTGCAAGCAGAAACTTATAGGTCAAATGAAACATACACTGAAAATTTGGGCAATAATATTTTGGGAATAAAACCATGCTTGCTATGCTTGTGATTCAACACAGTTTTTACTGCTATAGAATCAGTTTGGACGAAACCTTTACACAGAATGCTGAGCTGCTTTCAATTTTATGTTAATGCGGTACTGTTTGTGACAGTAGAGGCCACTGACTTTAAATGGGAGAACAATTTCATAAGGAGCAACATCATTTTAGGAGATCAAAACTTTTGCTGTGTAAACAGGCTGGGAAAAACGTTGTCAAAATGATTAAAAGGTCTTTGAAAATATATTTCCAAAAATCAAAACAAATTAGCTGCCAGTTAACATGATAATATGCTTTAAAAAGGGGGTATTAAGCGTGAAACCAACAGCTTTATAGGATGCAAGTTCATAAAAAGGAGAGACATCAAAGCATCCCCACAACTGTAAAATGTTAACAAAGCATTTGAAAAAATTAACTGTTTTGTGGGTGATTAGATTTATTTAGAGATCTTTTTAAAGAGATATGATGACTAGATTTTAATGAAAACACTTACTTTGGTGACTTTAATAAATTGGGTTTAGTCAGTAAGAAAACATGAAACATCAGATTCTTTGACATGATAGAAAATACCACCTTTCAAACACCAGGCAGAATTTCAGAGTAGCTATTAATCTATCCATTACCTTGCAGTGCTGGGAAATGACTGCTACATTTCCAAATGTCATCAGAACCATTTGAGTCACAGTATACATAAATGGAGCTGCTGGATATTATTATGAGCCTTGTCTACACAGTTTAGCTCAGGGATTGGCAACCTTTGGCACGCGGCCCATCAGGGAAATCTACTGGCGGGCCGGGCTGGTTTGTTTACCTGCAGCATCTGCAGTTTAGGCCGATTGCAGCTCCCACTGGCTGCGGTTCACCATTCCAGGCCAATGTGGGAAGCGGCAAGGGATCCGAAGTTTGCCGATCCCTGGTTTAGCTCCTCCGGCATTACCAGTGTTGTTGAGCATTGATGACCCACCAAAATTTTAAGCACTTTGTCTATCTCTGGTCTCATTAACACGGTGCTTAAAATGCTGGCAGCAGCTATTGGCTCACAACATTTCTACCACTAGAGGATCTCCACCATTGTTAACAACAGTGGGAATTGTTTGCAACATTTCACTACTGTAAATAAGATGTCTTTCACAGGAGTGTAATGGGCTGGGACTCTTTGTTTGAAACAACCTGTTACAGATGTTGAACTGCTGCAAAAGTGTTAACTGGGATTTGTTCACTCACTGGTACAGCTAACTTATTGCTCCACCAAGGTATAAGGGAGGTGGATCTAGTCAATAGGTTTGGTACAAACAGTAGCCCTAGAAGAAAGGCTTAGTATTATTTGCAGTCGTATTTTTGTTAATATCTGTCCCCTAGCAGAGTGACTTTTTAAAACGATTCTATGTTGTTTTGTTTGAAGTGTAGTACATGGTTCTAGAAGATTCAGTAAGAAAATATGACCCTCTTTGTTTCTAAGAAAACTTTACAACCAGAGTGAGCATTAAAAATGAACTTCCATCTCTGCATTTGTTGAACATCTTACACATTCCATTGTAGTCTTTCTTGTGTGAGCCTAAAAAGTTAGAGGCTTCTTAGTTGGTGCTTAGCGTTGATAATGCATTTGCTCAGGCAGATGTGCTCATAAAATTACAAAACCATTCAAAGTTATAACATGGTGCATACTGGTTTCATCTGTATGAAAGAAACTGAATCTTTCCTCTCCAGACATCCTAGAACGTGAACATCATCGTTGCAGTTTAGCAGATTCGATTGTGCTGTCGGCTGGTGTTTGCATTGTTACTGCAATTTTTTTTTCGGGTATGTTTATTTATAAAGGAGTTATGAGACTGTGAGTGAAGTTAGAAAAGATGGTTCCCTTTGGCTTGAAAACTGACTGACCACAATCAGCAGGGCTTGTTGTCAGTGGTGCTGGAATTTCTCCATGAGTGAATGTAAAGTGGTTTCCTGTCAAGTTTAGTTAGAGTTCTTTTTCCCAGTGTTGCCTGTCATCCTTGTTTAATACACATTGAAATTGTACATTAATCCTGTGCTTCCTTAAAAAGATACATAAAACAAAATTGTGTCTGTTTTTTTTTAAACTGACCAATACAGCTAAATTCTGATTTGAGAAGAGATGTGATGTAGATTATTTCTCACTGAGAGAGAGGGAGATGTTTCAATCAGTGGGACCTGTCAGAGTTCTTTAAAAAAATCAGCCCATATGATTGAGTATCCCATTATAGCCCAAACTACTTTAACTTCTACTTCTCCAGTTTGAACCTAGTCTTGAAATCTTTTGCAGCATGTTGAACTGGGGATATGTGAGGTTATACAGATAGAAGAAAGGGGAACGATGATGCATTGGGTAAAAGGGAAGCAAAAAAATTGTTCCTTTGAAACAAGAACATCTCTCCATACTGTGGTTGACACAGCTCCAGGAAAACTGTAGTACCATTTTCCTGATCAGAGATTTCTTTGTTTCCTGATGAACGAATTATGATATGGATTATCTCTTTTGTTAGTTAATACATGATTTTATAATGGAAGTGTAGCACAGTCCTTCTGGGGAGGAGGTGATTGGATGGGGAGAAGGAGGAAGAATCCCTATAGTAAGTAGAAAGGGAACATTTTTCAGACCAATAGTTTATTGGCCGAAAAATGCGGTTTTGGCTGAACCGAAACTGTTCGAGAATTTGCCCGGATTACTTTAGGTTGGATAGAAAAAAAAACAAAAAACCTTTTCCAGGCTAGCAAAGTGTGTGTCCCACTTATAGTCATTAGGCCACAAATGAGGGCACTTAACTAGGATGTAGAGGCTTTAACTGCAATGCTTTAGAGCACAGACGTAAAATCAGATTTTGTTTGAGCATCCTAACCACCAGGCTATACACTGTTCGGGGGTGGGAGTGGGGAATCTCTCCTGTTGAAGCTGTTCTACTTTTTATGAAATACTTCAATATTAATTGAAGACAACAAGTGAGACTGACTCTATAGTCTGCGGATTAAGGCACTCATTTAGCAAGTAGAAAATGTGGATTGAGATCTCTCTGCCTGATTCAAAGGAGGGATTTGAATCCATCTCTCCTCCCATGTGAATGCTTACTCAGCAGATTGTAGAGCTGTTTGCTCTTTGGCCCAATGGATAAGTAGTTAGTAAAAGTGGAACTGCTTCAAGAGGCTCAAATGAGAGCATCCCTATAACACAATGGTTAGCGTGCTTACCTAAAGACAGGGAAGGTTTGAGTTTAAGTCCCTATTCTAGAGTGGGGATTCAAACCTAACTTTCCTGTATCCCAGGTAAATGCTCTCTCCTGTGGGCTAAAAGTTATAAAGGGAGAAATTAATGCATGTGGTTTGTTGACAAATTCCAAACATTTCTGGAACTATTTTTTCTGGTTTTTCAGTTTGCTGGTTGAACTGAAAAATTATTTATTCGCCCAGCTCCATTTATGACAGGCACAACACAGACACACCTCATTCCTAAGAATGACTTCCTAGTTCCTGCTAACTTTGGCTAAGTGAAAGTTTGCCCACTTATAGGAACCTTTTTCCGAGCATGCTCTTCTGGGGCTGGCCCGTTATATTTGGCAGAACCAAGCAACTAAAGCATTTATATGGCCATGTTGCAACTGGCTGCTGTTTACTACAGCTCCTTTTTTCTAGCAGGTAAGTGTTCTTAGCTCCTGTTGCTTCTCCCACCATGACCCCTAGTTTTCCCAGATATATATATGCTGACAGCACTGGTGTGGGTCTGTCACTATATATATATATATATATATATATATAGTGACAGACCCAAACCAGTGGGGTACAGGAGTCTGGTAGAGGGCAAATATACTGGCCACTGGATGAGTAGTTTTCTGTTCCCTGAGTGACCAGAGCAGGGGCTGCACTAGAGTAATCAGGAACCTGCTAGAACCAATTAAGGCAGCCAGGCTGATTAGAACACCTGCAGCCAATCAAGGCAGGCTAATCAGGGCACCTGGGTTTAAAAAGGAGCTCACTCCAGTCAGGGAGGGGGGAGCCAGAGGTGAGGAAGTACGTGTGAGGAGCTGGGAGCAAGAGGTGCAAGGAGCTGAGAGTGAGAGGGTGTGCTGCTGGAGGACTGAGGAGTACAAGTGTTATCAGACACCAGGAGGAAGGTGCTGTGGTGAGGATAAAGAAGGTGTTTGGAGGAGGCCATGGGGAAGTAGCCCAGGGAGTTGTAGCTGTCATGCAGCTGTTACAGGAGGCCCTATAGACAGCTGCAATCCACAGGGCCCTGGGCTAGAACCTGCAGTAGAGGGCGGGCCTGGGTTCCCCCCAAACCTCCCTACTCCTGATCAGACACAGGAGAAGCTGACCCAGACTGTGGGGAGGATCACTGAGGTGAGCAAATCTGCCAAATAGGCGCAGGACCCACCAAGGTAGAGGAGGAACTTTGTCACTGTATATATATATATAGGTATAGTTTCACAGCTATTCATGTCCCATCAAGGAAACTGTTAGAACTGTGAAACCAATAAAAGAGCAGTTCTTAACATGGTTTCAACTATATTGTGAGCTTTGTCTCAGAGCTGTATGGTTACAGAGTCCAGTTCTGAATCAGGCTGTGGAGTTTATCTCTAAAGCCCTTTGACAGTTCCAAGCATGTGAGCTGAAATAATAGTTTCCTACCTCACAAGATTGTTGTGAGGATTAATTAATAATGTAGTGTGCATTGTGATGCTCAGATGACAGGTGCAGTGCAGTAGAAGTGCCAACTGGTCTTAATTATTAGTATTAGTGTTTAGTTGGATGCATCCTTCATGGTAGTGAGCACCTGCAAATCTAACAGTCCTGAGGTTGTTGGGAGGTACCAGTGCTCAGCTTTTTTCAGAATTTGGCTCATTATTACTGGGAGGAGCCATGATGACATGAAAGGCAAAGTATTACAAGTATTACTGCATGCTGGAGGATTACTTCTGTTTCAGAGAGATCTGAAAACCAGTGCTTTTTTTCTTTCTTTTCATTTGTCTGCTACCTTTTGAGGCGCTTACAGTAAAGAGTGATTGAATATCTGATTAACATCGTGTAAGAACCCTTTTTGCCCAATTTCCTGATGAGACGCCGAACCAGTCCAAATCCCCTGAGTTTTATAGGAGACGTAATCCCACGATCCAATGTCAGCATAATCCCCCCAAGACAGCTTAAATATTTGTAGTTCTTTCTTAAATCAAGAAATCCCTTGAGGTTTATACCAATCCCAATTTAAAAAAAAAACTTGACCTGAAAACCCTGGAGGAATATTTGAATGAGGTTGTCTCGCCTCCAGCTCCTTGGCCAAGTTGCTCTAACAAGATATGAATAAGATATACAAGGTCACAATTTATAATGGGATATGAAAATTATGCATCCAGTGAAAGGCTAGGGGAAAGAAAGAAGGGGTGGCCCTCAGGGGAGAGGCAGCATTTATTGTGATTACTAGAAGGGGGCCTCAGTGGGCTAGGATTATTGTACTTTAAGTGAAATTGATTTTGTACATGATTTGATTTTAATCTAGTTTAGATTAATCAAATTCTACAAGGAACAGATATTTAATTTAGTACATTAGGATGAAAAGGACATCAGTTCAGAGAAGTTTAATGCATATGATGTGATAAAAGCAGTATCTGATTATGAGAGGATTTTTTATAATAATTCCTTTTTATTTTGCTACTACTTGGGTAACTTTTTCTGCTCATAATATTTTTTTCTTGTACCGCTAAAGTTTTAGTCTCTTTAATGGTATTTTGTCTGATTTCCTGAGGTAAAATAATAAAAAAAAAAGGTGGGGGGGGAGAGGTGAGGGTGAAGAAAGACAGTGCTGTAGGTGTACAACTGGGGCAAGCCAAAAGTTCTCTCTCATAGTTGGACACTTGCCACAAGCAGGCTCCTTAGCAAAGCAAGTCATAGCTGTCTTGTTACAGACAGCAGTTGTAAACAGGGGGCCTATGAAAACCAGTCTCCTGCAATTTTCCAGTCTACTGTTTTCTAATCTAGAGGAGTTAGAACACTTTTCAATTTTGAATATGCTGCTGTTGAACAGAGGTCTGCTACTCTTTAACAGTTAGGACCAGATGGAACTGTTTTCAAAGGAGCTGGGAGAGCCATCCATGCACAGAATGGAGACAAAGAAAAGTTCAGATGGTGCATACACAGGTTTCTTTTTCTTATAGAATAATTTTATAAGTATTTTTCTTTCTCTTTTTTTCCCCTGAAGTCTGATTATTGGAAGAAACAAGTGCTGTTGATTCACTGGCTTCCCTACGGGTTATTATAGATGAATCAGTGTACCTGTTCTTTCTCTTTCACTGAGGAATAATTTTGGTTCTCGTGCTTAATGAACAAACCTTTTATATGCTCAAGGAAAAGATTTGCTGTGCTGGAAAGGACTTTATATTATCGTCTAACATCACAATGATTTGCATGGGTCATAATGATCTGCATGAGTAAATAATAAAAAAAAGAAATGAGGGAGAATTCTTACATCGTAGATGCAGGGCATGAGTTGGCAGAAAAGCATTTTAATACATCAGTCTAGGGATGCTTGATTATATGTCACCTAGTTGTGCTTGTGTTGCAACAAATACAAATGCTTTTTCCCCTTTTGTAAAAATATTATTAAGCTTTCCCATTTGCTGAAATGCTTTACCATAGAAGAGGAACAGGGGGTAAAAAATTGTATGTACTTAACTGTCTGTGAGTAGCACTTAGGGCCCTCCCTTTCCATGCAGAGATCCAAGCATCTGTCTCAGACATTGCTGATATTACAAGTTTAAAGATGTGGTTTTTTTAAATCAATTTAGTTAAACTGGGGCAACGTCCCTGTATGGACACTCATAAGATAGATCAATATAAGGCAGTGTCTGGGGGGTGGGGGTTGCATTGGTTTAAATCAAATTAAGAACTGATTTTAAACAAGTGCATGTTTTCCATATAGACAAGGGTTTGGGATTCCCCCTCATAAGTATCATTTAAGGCAGCAACCTTTCAGAAGTGATGTGCCGAGTCTTCATTTATTCACTCTAATTTAAGGTTTCACGCGCCAGTAATACATTTTAACGTTTTTAGGAGGTCTCTTTCTATAAGTCTATAATATATAACCAAACTATTGTGTATGTAAAATAAATGAGGTTTTTAAAATGTTTAAGAAGCTTCATTTAAAATTAAATTAAAATGCAGAGCCCCCCAGACCGGTGGCCAGGACCCGGGCAGTGTGAGTGCCACTGAAAATCAGCTCGCGTGCCGCCTTCGGCACGTGTGCCATAGGTTGCCTACCCCTGATTTAAGGCCATGCTGCCGAAGAGTGGCAGTCATTGTGTCTCCCTCTCACAGACTGGTGGGAATAGATAACAAGGATCTCTGGTGGCTAGGGCTGCTCATGCCCCAGGAAATGTGTGGAAAGACAAGCTGAGAGAGTGGTCTGGTCTGACAGGGAGGCACTATGTCCTTTTGTGGTTTGGAGACTGGGCTCCTTTGCTAACCAGCCAAGTAATAAAAGTCCTGATGTCAGTCTTGAGCCTGATGAGGCAGCAAAATTGGACAGTGCAAAAACTATTGGTTTAGTTGTAATATTTCACTCTGATGTTTTGCCCATGAAAGGAAACACTGTACCCGGTCATCCATAGATGAACATTTGCTGTAGAGAGAGATTATCCACTCAGATTGTTCACTTTTTAATATATTTTTTTAGCTATCAACTTTGTTTACTTGTCTGCATTTCACTATCTGGCGCAAATAAGGCTTATTTTGCTTTTGGTCACATGAGGCCTGAGTGAGGCAGTATGAGATGCAGTCAGGGTTGAAGTAACAAAGTATTAGTTTGGTCCATGCCTTATCAATAATCTCTGATTTCTACCATGTACAAATGCTCGTGTTTCAATCCAGCTCCTTCTCTTTCCTTGAGATTCTGGAAATAATGAGAATTCCTTTGTCGTCGCAACTGTAAATCCTGTGCTGAGATTACATCAGTTCATTTAGCTGGAGCTTTTCAGGGACACGTTGGCAGGAATTGATTTCCTTATTTTAGTCCTTTAGCTTTTTGGATTCAGACCCAAAGGCATACTTCAAGGAAGTGAATTCTGCCCTTACATCTATTTCAGACAATTACCAGAAAACATTATGCTAGGTAGGGGAGGAAAGCAGCTTTTCTTTTTCTACATATAAAAGTACTTCACAATTGTTGAACATTTTAAAGCATTTTGATTCATGTTACAATCCTAACTGGTCTTTCTTGAAAGTGGATGGGGTGGAATGGTGCAAAACAAAGAACCGCTTAACTCTGGACAGTGACTGATAGGATAAACAGAACACCAAGAATATTGTCATTTTTATAGTGTCACATTTGCTAACCCTTTTTGCCCTTTAAATAGTCTTAAAACCTGAAAGGCTACATTCAGCATCCCAAATCTACCACAGAGAATTTGAAGGAGGTTGGCATACTTGGCAGTGTCTGCTAAGAACAGAGCTGGCACGGAGTGTTTAGCGGAACAATAGAGTAGTGGTATCTCCAGAAGAGTGGGATTAGATAACAAAGCAGATGGAGTGGTAGCTTTAGAGGTTCAGCTAATCCTCTATAAGTACGAAGAATAAGAATTTAGGCCTGATCCTGCTGCCCTCACTCGGGCAAACTCCAGGGTATATTTTATCAGGCCCAGAGAGTCCAGTAATTTTGCCTGCTGAGCTTGTTTAAAATGTTTTAACTTTTTCATTACCACAGAGTACATCATATGAGGTATGTGAGTTTATTGCAGGAGTTGGCAACCTCTGGCACACGGCTAGCCAGGGTAAGCACCCTGGCGGGCCAGGCCAGTTTGTTTATCTGCCACGTCAGCAGGTTGAGCGGACTGCAGCTCTCACTGGCTGTGGTTCGCCGTCCCAGGCCAATGAGGGGCGATGGGAAGGGCCGAGCGACGTACTGTCCGTGGCTTCCCACCGCCCCCATTGGCCTGGGACAGCGAACCACGGCCAGTGGGAACCGCGATCGGCCGAACCTGCTGACGCGGCAGGTAAAAAAACTGGTCCGGCCTGCCAGGGTGCTTACCCTGGCAAGCCGTGTGCCAGAATTTGCTGACCCCGGTTTATTGCATTAAGTAGATCCAGGAAATGGGCCTATATGAGCTAATTATATTATTTTTATTTATTTATTTGTTATAGAAGTGTAGATAATGACACGTATGATGAATTTTGCTTAACACTTTCCATTATGAGACCCTGTCTTCAGTTGTTTCTAACTTTTCCAAACCTAAACTGTTTAGGTTGAAAATTTCCATACAGAGTGTCTACCTGAGGTTGAATTTTTTTTGGAAACTAAATGGCTGCTTTTAGCTGAAACAAGACTGTGGGCAGTTAGGGAAAAGGTTATTTTGCCCATGTTAAAAAATAATTTGTACAACAGTTTAGAAGAGAAGCTCTGGGGACTCCATGTTTTGTATCAGAGACTTGAAATTTGGCTGTGGGGAATCATAGAATCATAGAATTCAAGATCAGAAGGGACCATTATGATCATCTAGTCTGACCTCCTGCAAGATGCAGGCCACATAAGCCGATCCACCCACTCCTTAAGCAAGCGACCCCTGCCCCATGCTTCGGAGGAAGGCGAAAAACCTCCAAGGCCACTGCCAATCTACCCTGGAGGAAAATTCCTTCCCGACCCCAAATATGGCGGTCAGCTGAACCCCGAGCATGCGGGCAAGACTCTCCAGCCATACCCTCTGGAAAAAGGCTAACAATATCCTATCATTGACCCATTGTACTAATAACCAGTGTGGCACTTAATTGACCTATTGACTAAGCCCGTTATCCTATCATACCATCTCCTCCATAAACTTATCTAGCTTAATCTTAAAGTCATGGAGGTCCTTCGCTCCCACTGTTTCCTTCGGAAGGCTGTTCCAGAATTGCACTCCTCTGATGGTTAGAAACCTTCGTCTAATTTCAAGCCTAAATTTCCTGACTGACAATTTATATCCGTTTGTCCTCGTGTCCACATTAGCACTGAGCTGAAATAATTCCTCTCCTTCCCTGGTATTTATCCCTCTGATATATTTAAAGAGTGCAATCATATCTCCTCTTATCCTTCTTTTGGTTAAGGAAAACAAACCGAGCTCCTCAAGTCTCCTTTCATACGACAGGCTTTCCATTCCTCGGATCATTCTAGTGGCCCTTCTTTGTACCTGTTCCAGTTTGAATTCATCCTTCTTAAACATGGGAGACCAAAACTGCACACAATACTCCAAATGAGGTCTCACCAACGCCTTATATAACGGGACTAGCACCTCCTTATCTCTACTAGAAATACCTCACCTAATGCATCCCAAGACCGCATTAGCTTTTTTAACGGCCGCATCACATTGCCTACTCATAGTCATCCTACGATCAACCAGGACTCCTAGGTCCTTCTCCTCCTCCGTTACTTCCAACTGGTGCGTCCCCAGCTTATAACTAAAGTTCTTGTTAGTCATCCCTAAATGCATAACCTTACACTTCTCACTATTGAATTTCATCCTGTTACTAATACTCCAGTTTACAAGGTCATCCAAATCTCCCTGGAGGATATCCCGATCCTTTTCCGAATTTGCAATACCTCCCAACTTGGTGTCATCCGCAAACTTTATCAGCCCACTCCTACTCTTGGTTCCCAGGTCAGCGATAAATAGATTGAATAAAATCGGACCCAAAACCGAATCTTGAGGAACTCCACTGGTAACCCCCCTCCAACCCGACAGTTCCCCCTTCAATACGACCCTCTGCAGTCTCCCCTTTAACCAGCTCCTTATCCACCTCTGGATTTTCATTTTGATCCCCATTTTTTCCAATTTAACCAGTAATTCCTCATGCGGTACCGTATCAAACGCCTTACTGAAATCAAGATATATTAGATCCACCACATTTCCCTTGTCTAAAAAATCTGTTACTTTCTCAAAGAAGGAGATCAGGTTGGTTTGGCACGATCTACCTTTCGTAAATCCATGCTGTAATTTGTCCCAGTTGCCATCGGCCTCATGCTCCGTAACCACTCTCTCCTTTAAAATTTTTTCCATGACATTGCATACTACAGATGTTAAACTAACAGGCCTGTAGTTACCCGGGTCACTTTTTTTCCCCTTCTTGAATATAGGAACTATATTAGCTAATCTCCAGTCAAACGGTACAACCCCCAAGTTTAGAGATTTATTAAAAATCATCGCTAACGGGCTTGCAATTTCACTCGCCAATTCCCTTAATATTCTAGGATGAAGATTATCCGGGCCCCCCGATTTACTTCCCTTTAGCTGTTCAAGTTTGGCTTCTACCTCAGATACCGTAATGTCTACCCCATATCTTCATTCCCATCAGTCCCTCTATCACTATTCCTTAGCCCTTCATTAGCCTCATTAAAGACCGAGGCAAAATATTCGTTCAGATATTGTGCCATTCCAAGATTATCCCTAATCTCCACTCCGTTTAAAGTTTTAAGCGGTCCCACTTCTTCCTTCTTGGTTTTCTTCCTTATATGGCTTTATATGGCTAAAAAACCTTTTGCTATTGGTTTTAATCCCCTTCGCTAGGTCCATCTCCACCCGGCTCTTTGCCTTTCTCACTGCTTCCCTACACCCTCTGACCTCAATAAGGTAGGTTTCTTTGCTGATCCCTCCCATTTTCCACTCCTTGTACGCTTTCTGTTTTTTCTTAATCACCCCTCTAAGACGCTTGCTCATCCAGCTTGGTCTAAAACTGCTACCTACGAGCCGTTTTCCCTTTCTCGGGATACATGCCTCTGACAACTCCTGCAACTTCAACCTGAAGTAACCCCAGGCGTCATCTGCCTTTAGATCCCTAAATATGTTAGTCCAATCCACTTCCCTAACTAGTCACCTTAATTTAGTAAAGTTAGCCCCTTTGAAATTGTATACCTTAGTCTCAGATGCAATTTTGATTATCCTCCCATTTATTTTGAAACAAATTAGCTTATGATCACTCGAGCCAAGGTTGTCCCCTACAACTATTTCCTCAACAAGGTCCTCATTACTCACCAAAATCAGATCTAAAATGGCATCCCCCCTCGTCGGTTCAGCAACTACTTGATGAAGGAATTCATCAGCTATCACATCTAGGAAAAGCTGAGCCCTATTATTATTACTAGCATTTGTTTCCCAATCTATATCCGGGAAGTTAAAGTCCCCCATGATCAAACAGTTCCTATTAGTATTTACCTCCTTAAAAACATTAGAGCTCTCTATCCATATCCAGGCTAGATCCCGGCGGTCTATAGCACACCCCAATCACTATCCCAGGGGAGGCTCTTGTAGTTTTCTTCCCCAATGTGACCATTGCCCAAACAGACTCCGTATTATCCATTGCATTGCTAGTTATTTCGTTACATTTCACCTCATTATTGATATACAATGCTACTCCCCCACCTTTACCTTTGCATCGGTCTTTTGCCATTTTTGTGAAAGTTCACCCAAATGTTGTTGAGTTCTAATTATCTGAAGAGTCTCAGTTACCACATGCTGAGGAGAGACTTGTTAGAGTCTGGCAGTTAAATTGTCTGAGGACTCCATTTGTACTGAGCATTTTCCAATACATGCTCCTATCTCCAACCAGACTTCTCATGCACCACCCCAAAAAAGCAACTGAGCATGTTCCATCCAAGGGCTGTAAGTGCTGAGCAGGACTTCCCCTTCAATAACTCCTTCCAATTCCCAGAAGCCACTGTGGGGTGGGTGTCACAGTTTAGGGCAACAATACCAGTATTCCCCCTTTATGGTCCTGTAAGGGTATCCACTCTAGGCTTTTGGCTCACCGGCTTTTGCTTCTCTTGGGTGGAGACACATGTCTCCCTCCCTCCCTCTCTCTCTCTTCTGAGTGGTATAGTTGCTGCTCAACTCCTTCTGAAAGAGTTGTTAAAAACTCTTAAAAGGCTGCATAATGATACTATGCTCAGTCCAAAAATCCAAGATGAAGAGGAGAATTCTGTGCTGACTTCCATGTGGTACCTCCTCTATTGTGTCCACTGACATGCACATGTTGTAAATCAATAGAAAATTCATCTCAGAATATACCTACTAGGTCATCGGCCCCTTGGCTATTGCAGGGTTGTTCACAGTGAAAGCAAAAATAGACCACACTTTTCCTGCAGTACTTCTGTCACTTCAGGACACTGAACTTGCTCTGTTCCAGGAAAATAAAGACAAGAGTGATTCCTCCTGTCTCTCAGGCTACACATTTCCTTGACTACTATGAATTCCCTTGCAAAAGACAGGCTGCCTAAGCAGCCCACTGCTTCACTTCTCTCTTCAGAGACCATCATAGTGTAATTGTCACAGTTAAGTTACCCCACAGCCCTTTCTAAGCAAGACCTTTTATTTTTAATGTGAAAGCATTACAGAGAGAGACCATTAAAAACAAGCAACGAACCTACATGTATGCTAATAAGCTTAGCAGAGATCACCCCAACTCCAACCTAGGGCTCTGGTTGGTGACTAGCACCTCAAACCCTACACTGAGTTTTTTCCTGTAGTCACAAGTTCATTACAGCTTCAGCTCAGAACCTGCCTTAAATCCTGTGGGTCTCAGTGGGCTGAAGACCTGCCAACTCTTCTCCTAAATTGGAGAGGGCCCATCTCGTTGCTGGATCAGAAAGAAAGCCCTGAGTCAGTTTTAACTCAGGCTATTTAGTGAAAAATCTTTTCTTTCCCTGGTCCCTGAAGAATCCAGTTTGCCATTTGTTAGCCTCTCTTCAGGTAGTGGTAGCACTCTGGAGATGTTACAACCTGAGTGAATTTGCCTAATCACCTCCAACTGTTCTTAGTTCCTGGAGGCCTGTGGCCCTCCTCCCCCATGGAATTAAATACAGTCCCTCAATAGAATTTAAACATTTGTGGTTTTTAATACAATGAACTCCTAAAATGCTTAAATGTAATTCAGTAATGTTTGTCCTGGATATTGTCATGTCTGTCAACGTGGGACACCAGTACTTGAGAGTTGGAAGAGTCTCCTGTGCTCTGGAAACTCCCCCTGTTCATGCCCAAGCAGCATGTAGCTGGAGTAGGAGGCAGCAGCCTGATGGAATGAGGAGGAGTGAAGAATGGAGGAGGGAGAACAGGCAGAAGCTGGCAGGGGAAAATAGCTGGAAGGGGGAAATAGGAGCCGAAGGTTGGAGCTGCTCTGGGGATGAGTGAGGTTTGTCTAATGAAGGGGCTTGTTGTGGCAGGGGTTCTATGGACATTTGTTGCATAAGGTGGAAAGTGTGTAGTAAAGGTGGCAGGGAATGGCAGGAAGAGAAAAGATGGTCTAACGCCTAGGGCAGTTGAGTGCTCCCCGGAGAACTAGATTCTATCTCTGCCTCTGCCACATGGCTGCTGTATTATACTAGGCAAGTCATATAAATGTTGTCAAGTGATTAAAAAAAAATAATGATTAATCATGCTATTAAAAATTAATTGTGATTAATCACACTGTTAATAATAGAATACCATTCATTTAAATTTTTTGGATGTTTTCTACATTTTTCAAATACATTGATTTCAATTACAACACAGAACACAAAGTGTACAGTGCTCACTTTATATTTATTTTTATTAGAAATATTTGCACTGTAAAAAACAAAAGAAATTGTATATTTCAATTCACCTAATACAAGGACAGTAGTGCAATCTCTTTATAATAAAAGTTAAACTTACAAATGTAGAATTATGTACAACAAAAAACTGCATTCAAAAATAAAACAATGTAAAACTTAAGAAACAACAAGTCTACTCAGTCAGTCTGAACCAATCGCTCAGACAAACAAGTTTGATTGCAATTTTCAGGAGATAATGCTGCCCACATCTTGTTTAAAAACAGACATTCACATGGCACTTTTATATCCAGCGTTGCAAGGTATGTACATGCCAGATGCACTAAAGATTCATATGTCCCTTCATGCTTCAACCACCATTCCAGAAGACATGCATCCATGCTGATCACGGGTTCTCCTCTATAATGATCCAAATCAGAGCGGACTGACACATGTTCATTTTCATCATCTGAGTCAGATGCCACCAGCAGAAGGTTGATTTTCTTTTTTGGTAGTTCGGGTTCTGTAGTTTCTGCATCGGAGTGTTCCTCTTTTAAGACACATAAAAGTATTCTCCAGACCTTGTGCCTCTCAGATTTTGGAAGGCACTTCAGATTCTTAAACCTTGAGTCGAGTGCTGTGGTACCTTCTTTGTGTTTTGTCAAATCTTCTGTGAAAGTGTTCTTAAATCAAACAGCATGGGATAGGTCATCACCCGAGACTGCTGTGACATTAAATATATGGCAGAATGCAGGTAAAATGGAACAGGAGACGTATAATTCTCCCCCAAGGAGTTCAGTCACAAATTTAATTAACACATTATTTTTTTAATGAGCATCATCAGCATGGAAGCGTGTCCTCTGGAATGGTGGCCGAAGCATGAAGGAGCATATAAATGTTTAGTATATCTGGCATGTAAATACCTTGCAACACTGGATACAAAAGTGCCATGTGAATGCCTGTTTTCACTTTCAGGTGACATTGTAAATAAGAAGCAGTCAGCAGTATCTCCTGTAAATGTAAACAAACATGTTTGTCTTAGCAATTGGCTGAACAAGAAGCAGGCCTGAGTGGACTTGTAGGCTCTAAAGTTTTACGTTGTTTTGTTTTTGAATGCAGTTATGTAACAAAAAAAATCTACATTTGTAAGTTACACTTTCACAGTAAAGAGATTGCACTGCAGTACTTGTATGAGGTGAATTGAAAAATACTATTTATTTTGTTTAACATTTTTACAGTGCAAATATTTGTAATAAAAAATAATATAAAGTGAGCACTGTACACTGTGTATTCTGTGTTGTAATAGAAATCAATATATTTGAAAATGTAGAGAAGCATCCAAAAGTATTTAATAAATTTCAGTTGGTATTCTGTTGTTTAACAGTGTGATTAATTTTTTTAATCCAGTTAGTTTTTTTGAGTTAATCGCGTGAGTTAACTGTGATCAATCGACAGACCTAATATAAACCACAGGTCGTCACTAACTGCCTCATGTACAGGGTGCACAGCTTGGGACACTTACACTTGAACATTAATTTGCAGAAATACTGAGCACTCACATCTGTAACCAAAATAATGGGAGCTGTGCTCTGACGTGCTATGTGATGCTAAGTACTCTGAAAAGTCAGGCCCATGACTTGTCAAATTTGGCACCCCAAATTGTCCGACAATTTTGACAACGATGAAGAGAAAAAAAAATTGAATAGCTGCCCATTCAGCAACCTGTGCACTGAATGAAACAGAGGTCCTGTGGAAAAAACCTAGCATGTGATCATGTAATTAAAGACTATATGATAATACATATGCACAAGGGTGGTGAATTAAGGGTGCACTGGCACCTTTAATTCAGACATTTCCAAACTTTTGAGTACTCAGTTTTGCAACCTTAATATTCTTTCAAATTTTTCTGTAATTATTGGGGCCCACCTTTTACATCCCCCTAACATTCCGTTCATTTCAGCAGGCTTTCTGTAAAGAGCTGGTACCAAAATGCATGCAACAGTGAAGGAAGTTAAGCTGCACATATCTTACACACCCATTTGTTACTCTGGGAATAGTGTTAACCTCCTACGAAACTGTACATTTATCTTCCGTTTTAAAGCTCACAAGAATTTTCAATGATGCTCATTTGTCGTAATACCTGTTGGGGGAAGGAAAAGCCTGTGCAATTACAAGTTTTCTTATAGCCATTGCTTATCAGCGTCTGCCTCCTAGTCAGCAGCCTGTTCCTGGCTTGAGCAGTGCAGTGAAGAATGACTTCTGTGCCAGCAGAATGGAAACTCAGAATGAGATTGAGTTTAAATCCACAGCAGGGACTTGAGCACTTGGCACAGGAGATCATAGGGTCATTGCAGTAAGACAGGGAACATTCATGCTTATTGTGTAAGAAATACACCAGCTCTCCAGTTTTCAGCTGTTCTAACTGCAGTGCTTCACTGTATTGTGTATGTGCGTGGTATACACATAGCTTACCAACCTGTAGAAAAATAACTACTCTATAAAAGTCTTTGTCTTCTTAAGCCAAGGCATTTTATTTTTACAAACAATAAGTATTTATTTTATTATTGGACTCACCACTTCCAACACAGCACAAAATGGTGTTTTTATTTACTTTTTGACAAACAGAAAATGCATGGTATCCTGTGAAATATGGGAAGATTCCCCAGGATATCAGAACTCACATAACCAAAAGCAATTGTTTTTCCAATTGCCACATTTAAAAAAAATAATAATTATTTTTTTTCTAAACCATTGTTTGTGATTCCTATATCCTTTTAATGCCTTGCACATACACCATGATGTGTCTGTTCTGGAGTTATCAATATTATAATCAGAAATCAGGATCAAGATCGTTCAGTAGGACAAGGTTCTGCTAATAGATAGCTCTAGCCTTATAGCAGGTTTTCTCCCCACTGCTTATTCCAGGTTAGGTGGATTACCTTGTATAGTTCTTGATAAATATGAAAGACCAAAAGAGAAAGTGCTCCTTTGCAGAGAGCCAATGTGACCTCTGGAACTAGAGATGCATATTAATCTTGCAACCAATAAAGCTGCCTGAAAAATACATGAAATGTGTTTTAATAGCATTGGCAGTAATAGTTTCTTACTGTGAAGGGTAGGTGAAAGCATGACTGAAGCAGATAGAAAAGAAACATGTCTGGCTGCAAGGAGTTGGCATTCAGATTGTATTAGAAAGACAGGCAAAATTCTACAGACACAGAGATGAGGGGAGCTGCAGGAAGCTGAGTCTCATGAGTGGACTTTTATGGGCAGAACCTATTAACAGCTGCAAAAGTTGGGTTAGCTGACATCACTGCAGGGTCATTTATGAGCTCTGTTTTTCTTTCATGTTTACGGAGTACTAATCATCAAAGTATCTAGATACTGCATATCTTTTGCTATGCGTAAATGCCAGTGTTCAAAGGTACCATCCAAAGAGCATGACAAATTCTTTCATGTGGCCAAATGGGATATAACTCGGAGTGATATTTAATATATGCAAAGGATAATATTGGCTGAATATCAGGGAAAATATCAAATTGTGACCTCCCAGGGAAAGTGCTGGCATTCTAGTCACTTGCGTCATTTAAAAATAGATGGCACAAAGCTCTAGAGAATACTCTAGAATATGGTATAAAGGAAGATGGACTGGATGACCTAACACCAATAGATATTTTACATCTCTTATTCCTACAATTCTGTTATTTTTATGAGTTAGTTGTAAATAATGGTAGTCCTGAATGAAGCCATATTTTTTTTAAAAGCCAGATTCTGACTTTGACCAGACTAAACAGTGACTTCGGTGAGGATACACTGGGTTTATTCTGCACTCTGAAGAGAAGCGAAGGCTGGAAGGAATACACAGGCATAGAAACACTCCCCTTGAGAAGCTGAACAGAACTTGTAATAGGACCGGAAAAAACTCCTTCTGGTGCCTCCATAACTTCCCTGGACAGGGCTCACCTTCTAGAACAGGAATATTGTAAAGCTTGCTTTAACTAGAATCCCCTTTGAATTGGGCTTCTCTGACTGCCTAGCACAGGGGACGGCAACCTCTGGCACGCAGCTCGCCAGGGTAAGCACCCTGGCGGGCTGGGCTAGTTTGTTTATCTGCCGTGTCGGCAGGTTCGGCCGACCGCAGCTCCCACTGGCTGCAGTTCACTGTCCCAAGCCAATGGGAGAGGCGAGAAGCCGCGGTCAGCACATCTCTCGGCCTGCGGTGCTTCCCGCAGCCCCCATTGGCCTGGGATGGCGAACCACAGCCAGTGGGAGCCGCGATTGGCCGAACCTGTCTCCGCGGCAGGTAAACAAACTGGCCCGACCCGCCAGGGTGTTTACCCTGGTGAGTCACGTGCCAGAGGTTGCCGACCCCTGGCCTAGCAGTTTACTAAGTAAAGCTGAAGTCCTCTGGTCATGTTAAAGGACCCAAAACATCTCTCCAAATATTCATTTAATCTTGTGTCTTTTTCCTTTTCTTCCATCTCTGTGTCAGCTTTTTCTTGCCTCCACTCTCCTCATGTTTTCTAGAGTGGCCGTGGTGTTCTACCAAATGGGCCTCTCAATCAGTGGCACACACCCAATGGCCTAGTTTGGAACTAAGCTCCCCATTGAACCTTCCCATTGCACAACAATGTTAATGATCATGTTTGGTTTTTTAAATATCATTCTGCTATATGAATATTACTATTGTCTTCATAAATAAATATAACCTGACTCATTCTTGGCCCTACATTTACTGTGGTGTATCAGAAATTGGGGCCCTAAAACTGTAGGCTCCTACTTTTTAACCTTTCATTCTTGTTTTCTATCTTCCACAGTGTTTTCTCTTATTGTGATTTATTTTTATTTACTTTCCCAATAGACCTGCAGTAATTCTACCTTCCTTGTCTTCTGTGTGCAAAACACTAGCTCTTTGCAGAGATTCCTATTTTGTTTGTTCCTCTGTGGGGTCTGACTGAGAACAGCTTTAGCATGAGAGGGAATATTAGCATGATGGCTAATTCTCTTCATCGTCTTCATCTTAGAACGGTCTTTGAACAATATTGTATTCATAAGTGCTCAATATTTACAAAGGAACATCACCACATAAAGGAATGCATTAATGTTCCTCTGTTACACTGTGTGGTGGTGTTGTTTTGCTTATCTGCTATGAAAAGGTTCTAATGCATATTGTACCGAACAAATATGATATATTCTGCACAGCTAAAGTAGTGTGTGATTACATCAGTGACATTTCAGCCATTGAATGTGGCTCCTCACAACCTTAAATAGAAAGTCTGAGATGGCTAGATCTGTGTGGTTCCTTTTTCAGGAGGAATCATTAGTTCTGTAGGGTACATCTCAGGGAAAAAGCCTGTCCTTCAATGAGAGATGTGTGTTTGGGGTTCAGGGGGCAGAGGATGCACGCAGGTGCTGGATGTTCATCTGGTACAAGAGCTAGATGGCTTAGGGCTAGCAGTATTCACTGTGCTAATGTATTCCTCTTTAGAAAGGAGTAGTGTGAACGTCACCTATATTGTTCTGCTGGCCTAAACATGCTCCCTACTCCCTGGGCCTCTGGTATGCTATTCATTATGATGAACAAGCCTCAATCTTGAGATACCAGTGCAGCTGCTAATGGAAAGAGGTTCTTTGTATCTCTATACTTCTCTACCAAAGTGGAACTGCAGAGGTAGAATCTCTAGCTCTTGGAATCTTGGGGACTGCTGAGATGTTACAGAGTATACAAGGAAGGAGGTGTTACTTTGCTAAATTCCTACAAGTACCTCACACACAGTTTGCTTTACCTTGAGTTATGGTTTTGCTGCAAACTCTTGAAAGAATGAGAGTCAGCGAAGATTTCAATTAAAATAGGCAGCAGGAAGGTACAATAGCAGCACTTGTTATGTTGTGTCTAGGGGAAAGAAGGTGAAAGTGAGGAATATGGAAATCAGAGAGCTAGAGTATGTATAGTGCTGCAAGATCTGCTGTGCAAAATACTTGCTTGCTTGTCAGTAAGACCTGATTTTTGGGAGCAGATCATTTGCTCTCTCAAAGAAGACAACTTGCCAGTTTCATTACTTATGTCTTGTCTACAAGATATAGACCCTGTTCAAATCATTAAAGTACCCATCCTAAGCTTTCATTAAGTTTGAGCCAAATGTCACCATCTCCTCGAAGTGTGCTGTAAGATTACAATATGTAGCTGCCTTCTGCTTACACATGAGTAAGCTTGTGATAACTTCACTCTAAAATAGATTTTCTCTCTCTCCTCTCACCATCCCCCCTTTTTTACTTGCTTGCAAAGGTTTAATTTTCACAGGCTTGCCAAAAGCATAATTATACTTGATGCCTATAAATACTCAGTAGAGATCAGAGAGAGAGAGAGAAACTCGTTTTTAGAATTCTGGAGAATTTGCAAATGTAAACTGAAAGCACCAACAGTGTTGGAAGTGTGTGAGTTGGATCACTGATTTCCACTAGGGCAAGCTTTATTCAAGGGGAAAATATGGTTAAATTAGATGCAGGCAGGTATGAATTACTTTCACATCTCTAATGAGCATTTCACATTGCCTGCTCTTAGAACCTCAATGCATCTACCTAAATTTGGATGGAAACCTATATCTACAAACAGCTAATCTCCTGCTGGGAAAAATAATATATTTACTTTTTAAAACCTGGGCATTTCATTACACTGTGTCATGCTAAATGATCAATACATCTGATCAAATACATCACCTACATAGGATGCTGTATGTGTACGCATGACCTGGTAACAAATATTGAAAGGAAAGTGCATACTGGATGCTGCTAATTCTTCTTGTTATTGTACTGGAATTCATTGGGCCATGTTCTACTTTCTGTTTCATCATTGTGAATGGTGCAACTCCATTGACATCTGGATAATGGAGAGCAGAGTTTGTCCTTTCTTCTGGCTAGCAAAGAGGAAGAATAACATCTGCAGTAACACAGGACAGATCACTGTTTGCTGACCTCAGATGCAGTACTATATTTCAGGACAACACTATTTTGCATGTCTTCAGGGCACATTTTTTGCCTCTTTACACAGCACTTGGCTCAAGGAGCTCCCTGAAGTTTGGATAATACTGTTCTGACATATATGTACAGTATAGTATTTAGATTCATGATGATCCTTTGAAACAATCTACACTCTTGTTAACTCAACCTGTGCCATGTCAGAAAACATGAATGGGATGCGCTGTTATTCTTCTCTGTCTTCAGAATGTCATTGACACCCTGTCTAAATCTCTTCACAAGCTATCGCCTTCTCCATCAATTTGAACCTCATAGGGTATGAACCGAAGTCCATTGAAGTCAACAGAAAGAGTCTTGTTAACACCCGGTGACTTAAGATTAGGCACATATCCACAAAAGGACTTAGGACCATAGAAAATGACTGGATCAGCAATGTAATCCTGTGATGGGGTATACAAACTGCAAATGGACCACAAGGGGTTAAGGAGCTGCTCTGGGCTCTGCTAGGTCTGCCCCTCCAGACCAGCAAGGCATTCAAAGCTGGAGCTTGCAAAAAGAGCAGGACAGCTCACTTGTTGGCAGCCCCAGAAAGAGAACAAACCTTTAACCCTCAGCTCCTGAGGAAAGGGCTGACTGAAGGCAGGAGCTTTGCAGAAAACTACTGCTCCTGAGGCATGGGAGAGACAGATTCTGATACACCTTCACGGGGATCGCTCCCCTCTATCTCTGACTAACTCCGTTTATTTGTGTTAATTCCCCTTGCTCTTTGTTCATGGACTACCCTGGAAGAGGAGAGACTTTGAAGTGACTTGGCCAGAGCGCCAAGTCCCAGGAAGAGGCAGGCCACTGCAGAGGCAGAGCAGCCACTGGCAGGAGACACCAGTGGAGGGAGAGCTGCCACACCATGCCTGGGCATGAGGAGGTGGCACAAGTGACTTGACCCCTTCACAGCTCCACAAACCCTGAAATAGATTCCTAGGCTTCCTATATAATGAATGGGAAGTGGGAAGTGAATAAGAATGTGATCCACAAAAGCCAGCATACTACCCGGGGCGTTGCCTGAACTAGCCAATGGTAGATGCTGATGAGAGGGGTGTGTGCTATGCCCCATCTGTCAGAGATGTGTGCCTAAATCCTTGCTGTTGGGAAGCATCTAGCTCTGCTAGCGATCCACAGCTGGGAACTCCTTTCCTGGAAGTCATTTGGCAGGCATCTAACTCTGCACAAAATGGCGGTGGCTGGGGGAAGAAAAGGAGCTCCCTCATAAAATTTAGCCCAGCGGACAGGGTAATCAGTTGCAATTTGGGAGACCCTGGTTCAAATCATCCCTCTGCCTGATGAAGAGGGAGGATTTGAACAGTCCCACTGGACTATGGGATATTCTGATATGGGTCTCTCCATCTCTCTTGTTGAAATTGTTCCACGTGATGAAATAATTGAATAATTAAATATTAGTTATGTCAGAGAGTGAAAATCATTCCCTACTCCAGCGTTTAGGGCACTCATCTGTGAGATGACAGATATCTGTTCAGATCCCTTCTCAGCTGGCAATGGGGGAAGTGAACTAGGGGTCTTCCAAATCCCAAAAGCGCTAAAGTGTATAACAGAGCTCCTCTCCTCCTCAAATCTACCCCCTGCCATTTTGTGTGGAGTCAGGTAGCCTCTGAGTATACTTACTGGATGAGGTCCTGCAGGTGATATAGGCGGAGCAGTGCCTATCTTTCCCTGCTTTGTGGATCATGTTGGCATTTAGGTAGGAGATAGGCCATCTATACCTACAGTGGGGCTGCGGTGTGCATGCCTAGAGGCAGAAACCTTACTAAACTTACGTGATTGGGCAACTTTTAGTGAAAAGCATATGCACTGAGGTGAGGACCCTACAGGGTTAAGTGGCAGTCAGGTGGCCCTGTTGTCCATTGTAGTGGTGCCTAAAACTGGGATTTTGGCATCTAATCCCAGATTTAGGCATTTATATCCCTTTGTACATCTTGTCTAACTGGTCTCTTCTTAACCCTCTTATTTTGTCTTAATGCCTTCTTCTGTGCTGCATTTTATTCTAGATCTTTCCATTGACTTCAGTGGGCTCTGGATCCTAGCCAAAATGATTACACTCTCTTCATTCAAATACTTCCTTAAGTCATCTCTTCTATGAAGCATTTTAGAAAAAAATCTCACCCTGGTGGAAGAAATTTAATTTTTAAATGATATATTCACACAAAGCTGCAAAGATTTTAGAAGCTGCTCTTCTTAGAAAACTGCACTCTTCCAAAAGGCATGATTTTTTGGTTTCCTTCCATGCACTTCTCTACCCATTCTCCATCAAAGTCTGTTATCATTTCATTGTGTTGACATTTTCACATAGATTTTATGCAGCTGATGGAAGTGACCTTGTCTTTGCACAAGGCACATTACAGGAAAATGTACACAGGGTCCTCATATAATAATAAATTATAATACATACAGATGAAAAATATATTGTGTACCCCAAAATATTATGTTGTTGTGTTATGATCCGATGCTGTCACCTAGCAATTATAATTTAAAACACCCAACCAGATTCATCTTATCGGCTCCAGGTCAAAAGTTAAATAAAATGATAGTATTGTAAATGCTAGAATGTTATCTTGGCTCTTTAATCCCTTCTGGCTGTTGCACATTCAATTCATGTTGCCCCACATGAGCACAAGGGAGGCTTTCCATTACTTTCAATGGAGATTGCCTAAGGGCACATTAAAGAGATACTGACAGGTGGATAGACATATTTTTTTAACCAATCTGAATAAATGAAGGGTGCATGAGTCATGTGGGAGTGAATGGAATGGCTCTCTGGCCTCTTCTTTTCCCTGCTGGTTTTTTGTATGTTTGTTTTTGTTTTGTTTAAAAAATATCTGACAACTTTCTCCTCCCTGTCAAGCCATGTGTGTAATTTAAACAGCAATTTCTGTTTACATCTAGTATAAGTATGTCTCTGGGTGTACAAAAAAGCAGGAATATATAGGCACAAATCCTTTGGGTAAACCTGGAAAGTAAAAATGTAAACATAAGCCATCATTTGGTGTATTTCCTCCAATATTGTGTCTTGTGTTTGCGTGTGTGTGTTGCATGGGAGACCTTTTTTGATGGAGGCAAAGATTGGTATTGTCCGTCTAATGGCAAAATGAGTCAAATATAATATGAATTTATATTTATAATTTAGATACAATATCGGAAACAGAATCATTACTCCGCTTATTAATAAATCCATCTGTACTGATTTCCAGTAAAACCAGTACAAACTCCATTTACAGTGTTGAGGTGGCACTAATCTATACTAGAGCCTGTCTCATATATTAGCATTAAAACATGAAATTTCTTACTAATTGATAAGATGCAATCAAAGTTGAAGCTCATAAATATACAAAACAAATTAAACATCAAGACATATTCTGAAATGAATGGTTCAGTTGTTCCCCAGCTGGTGAGGACTGAGATTTAAATACGGAAGGATTACTGTAATTTTTACATATTAATAAATTGGTTATGGATACAGAAATTATTATTATATGTACTTAGCACAGCATCATATGTCAGGCAACAGGGCACCTACTTTGTTAAGATGCCTTGAACATCTAGCCGGCTAATTTTTATTTTCACCTGATGTAACATGAAGCAGACATTTGTGTCTGAAGAAATAATGATGAATAGGGCTGTTTGGCGTAAAATAAATAGCATACGGAAGGCATTTGCACGTTGTTTACTTTAAGATCAGAAACCTGGTAGATTATGATTGGATAGGTTTCAACAGGAGGTCTCTCTTTTTTTCCCCTCCTTCCTGGAGACATTTCTTTTTACTCTTGGCATCAAGCCTTCACATTTATAAACAAGATCAAAAGTTTGGGAAAAAACTCAGTCTGCATCCCTTTTCCTTAGTTCAGATTTACTATTACTTACCAGGATGTTATGTGATTCTCTTTCTTATTGTCTTGCAGACATCTTCTATAACTGAGATAGAGAATTAATATTGTTATATACACAGCAGTGGGGCATGGTTTAGGCAGGATGAGGAGGTGTAACTTTCATGAGGTGATAATAAGGGATACAACAGAAATGGCTGTGTTCCTTAACTGTTCAAATCGCAGACTTTCATATTTTAATGGCCTTTTTTAAATTGAAGGATAATTCCATAGAGATTATAATATATTTACTGGGGGTCAAGACTCCAGAGATACACAAGGACAGATCCCCAGCTGGTGTAAATCAGCATAGCTCCATTGACTTCATATGGAAAAAGGTTGTAGCTAGTCGTTTTGGCATAAATTAATCTCTGTTGATTTACATTAGCTAGAATCTGGCCCATACTTTCAACCTGAACTTTTTCATATCTTTTTTTTGTTATTATCTTTAGCTAACTAGTTATATACAGTACAATCGGAGAGATTATTTTAGGTTTTGTTTAAACTTTCCTTCTCCACATGACTCACATTTTTCCTGACCATAGAAAGTTAACATTGACACTTGTTCAAACAGGGATGCCTTAGTGCACAAGACTTTGTGACATGCTTTTAGGTGCTGTCCGTTTTTGTTAGAATAATTTGTTGTACAGTTCATCTAACTTCTTTGAGTTCAGTAGAAGGCCTTGCATTGGTTGCTGTAGCTATCTGTGCAAGTAAATGAGTTGCCACTAGTTACAATCTTGTTTTTCTTCTTCTTCTTATGCAGCAATAGTCAGGGAATGAAGGACGGGATAAAAAAATCAAAGTAATTGGATGTTAGAAACCTGAGGATTCCGAGAAACATCGTTTTCACAATTAACTGTGGAAGTTGAATAAGTTAACCTTTAAAATGTTGTTTATTCCGTTATGATCAAGGAAAAAAAGTGTCACTCTTTTCTTTTGCTGATGCCATTTACAGGTTATGATTAGAGATGTGTGCTGCAGGTGCCCTGTGTACAAGCAGCCTTTGCTCAGTGAAGATCCTCACTGGGTAAAATAAATCAGCCAAAACAACTAAAGAAACTAAGGGAAGGTTTCCAATTTTTTGGCAGCAAGTGATCCTTACCCTGAATCATCCTGGGTAATAGTCGGGTGAAGAGACTCTGACTCACATGAAACTGGAACTCTGGGTAGGGAAAGTCTGAGGCAAACTGAGCAGAGGTTTTGCTTCTCTCATCTTTGTCATCATATTTTTACTTTGTACGATCATCTCCTCTTACTCCTACATCTTTGGTACTCTGGAATTTGCAGCCTTATAATGAGCGGGTGATATACAACATAGCTTGAATAGTTTCAGGACTTTATCCATTGTTGTTCTAGTTATGTATCTTGTGCACCATTTTCTAAGTGTGCAACAATATACATACTGGCGTTAACCACTTGATATTGGGATCACAGATGAAATAACTCAAGACATGTGGTGAGCTTCATTAGGAAAGGGTGCTGGAAAATGTCCTGGATTCCTCCCGAGAGACAGAAGGAATCACTCTTATCCTTATTTTGCTCAAACAGAGCAAGTTCAAAGATTATCGTGTTTCTCTCTCTTTTTTTCTGGTGCTATGCATTGTCTGACACTAGTCACAGTGGAGATAGGAAGATCTTTAATATAAAATACCTCATTCACAGACACATGCCAATAAGTGCGTTGCCAGCATTGCTAGGAGAAACAAGAATGTGTTGGGTAGGGCTTTCTTATCAGAAAAGCAGCAGAACCCTGTTGAAAGGGGAGGGAAAAAATGGACCAGATCCGCAATTTCAGCAGGACTCAAAGAAGACTTAAAGCTTCTTAATGCCAGCCCTATTTCAAGTATCAGAGGGGTAGCCGTTGCTCCTGCTTAGCAATCCAGCAGTTCTGGCCAGCAGAGAGGCTTCTTGGGAGCTGTTGTCTACTGCACAAATTTAGAGCAGTTCTGAGTACTGGAGAGGCAAAACTGTAATATAAAGCAACCTGTGCTGTCCCTGCTCAGGTGTGCCGAGTGCTGCTCTGGCACATCTGGCCTCATCCATTTAACAGACAATGCAAATATTTCTGGATAGCTGGAATGGGGTTTTCTTGTTAACCAGATAAGCTTGTTTGTGGGACAGGCGACATTATTTCTACTGAGCAAAACTCCTGCTAACAGTTGTGGGGTTATAAAAAGTGATAATATCCAGTATAATATTATTGCATTTCTCTAGTACACTCCATAAAACAATCTCAAAATATATAACCCTTATGTGTTCCAGGGATATAGTATTTCACCAGGTCCTACTGTATGCCATACCACTTCAGATGGTCCATTGAAAATTTGGGGTTTGCTTTATAAATAATGGCTTGTGCCATGCCTTAGGGCATGGTACTTGTGGGGCTGCAATGATACAATAATTTACTGTGTATGTACTGTACAGTTACCCATACTTACTTCAACATAAAATGGCACATTTACACATAAGACGAGCACAAAATGGTCCATGTGGAACTAGTTGCACTTCAGGCAAAGTCTCGTTGTAGTGGTCTGAAATGTGAAGTGAATTTTATTTTAAACTGTACAAAAAAGCAGAAAGTTGATCAGTATTCTCTTTTCCATTTCATGGCAATGGGGGGTTTGGCCTTTGTTTCTTTTAGGAATGAAGCTATTTTCTTTTTTCATGCGGCCAACCCCATTTTCAAAATAATACAAAGTAAAATAAAAATGGTGGGAAAGAGAAAGGGAGTCTAAGCCTCTTGAGGTTGATCGGTGTGTGTGGAGAGTAAATTCATTTTATTTAGCATAGCATGGAGGTTTCTGCTTGGCTGGGTACAGAGAGAGAAGGAACTGATTTTATCTTGCATGTGATGAAGTGACAGAAGTACTGCAGAAAAAGTGTGGTCTGTTTTTTGCTTTCACTGTGAACAATCCTGCAACAGCCAAGGGGGCGATGACCTAATAGGTATATTCTGAGATTAATTCTCAATTGATTTACAACATGTGCATGTCAGTGGACAAAATAGAGGATGTACCACATGAAAGTCAGCACAGAATTCTCCTCTTCATCTTGGATTTTTGGACTGGGCTTGGTATCATTATGCAGCCTTTTCAGAGTTTTTAACAACTCTCTCAGAAGGAGTTGAGCAGCAACTATACTAAAAGCTGCTTTCTCACCAAAAGTAGCTTTCTGAAAGATGCTCAGCAATATACACCTCGGTAAGCAGAGAAACTTGAATTACTCAGACTCTGCCATTCAAATGCAAGTATCACCCGTATGCAGTGGCTGATCTGACAAAGTTGTGAATCACAGGTGGCAAAAATGAGTCCAAGACCAGAATCAACTCCTCTGAGCCTCAATCCGGTGTTGCTTATGTTGGTGTAAATCAATAGGAGTAACTTCACTGAACTAGTGGGACTACTTGTGAAAATAAGGGAGCTAAATCCAGTTCACAAGAACAAAGGTGGAAAAATACCCCACAGGTTAAAATGCCCACTGATATTACTGGGGATATTTTTACATTGTTTATGAAACTACAGTCAGATATCTTTCATAATCTAAAAATGTTTGAATCTCGCAGAGAGCTGAGGAGTTTGTAATTGGGAGACCTGTACAGCTTGCCTCTTCCTAAATAGATGGGGTAATCTGGAAACCAGCCACTCCAACATGTAGTGTGGTATGAGTTAAGCCCCAATTTTAATTTACAGTCCATAATATAGTTTCTTTGGCAGGGATTCATAAATCTCCATTTCATCCATACGACTGCTGCATGATAATGGAGCTTTCTCTTGAGCTGCCTCTATCTCCACTAAGCCTGCCTCTCAGGACACGTAGGCTTCAGCTGTAGGAATATCACCCGATGCCAGTCTTCACAGACGTGTAACATTATTGAAAATGTGCTGGTGCCTCACATTGTTATGCGGGTCCATAGTCATTAAAATTTTATCATATAAACCATGCTGTCTGCACCGAAGAAGAATTGAGAGCCTTGGCAGAGGATGATCACATATTTTATCAGAATCTTCCGAGAGGGAAAAATCAGCAGATTCAGAGCAGGAGGGAACCAGGACAACATTATCTTTCATTTAAATATAATATAATGTCAAAACCCCTGAAATTGACATTTATCGATGACAGTGGCTCATGTCATGGTTGCATGACAGTTCAAGCCAGTTGCACGTAGTATCATTTTCATATGTTTCTCTTGGAAGGCAGGTATTAATCGAGGGATGCCAGTGAGAATTAAAGCACAATAAAGGAATCTATTGATTTTAATGTTGACTTATCAGTGGTCAGACTGTCATGTCAGTAGTTTCAGAGGCTGTCTGGCTCTGCTTAGTATGAATACAGGTTTAAATGAATAGCGAACTAACCACACAGAAAATTCTATAGTTGAATCAGTCAAGAAGAGGTTTAAATAAAAAGAAATAAGCTAAAACCATGCTTAGACCAAAATCTTTGGATTTCCTGCTTTGCCAACCAACCATCCTTCCATGTTGTCCACAACAAATCTGATTCATTTTGGGATTTTCTCTTGATTGTGAGTACAACAGAAATACTACAGCAAGCACAAATAAGATACTTCACTTTTCTTTTTTCAAAGTATTTTATATAGCTCAACTAGTTCATAGGTATTCAGGATTGGTAAAATTAGTAAGAATGCATTTCACACATTTGGAACTTGAAAAAAAGAACAGAAAATCTACATTTTACAAAACATCCACTAAATTTTAGGTGCCTTAATTTTAATACAACTAGGTACCGTTTTTAAGAAAGTATGTGCAATTCCAGTTGAAGTCAGTGGGAGCTGTTGGCATTCAGCAGTTCTGATAATCAGGCCGTAGATGTCTCCAGACAGGTACCCCAAAAACAATACTTAAAATCAGTTGGTACTTAAATCAGTGGACACTTTTGTGAACGTAAATGCTAGTAACTTGCCAAGTGCTATAGAGGGAGTTAGGATCAAAAGTTGTGAGTTTCTTGCACCCAGTCCAGGGTTCAGATGAGGAAAGAACAAAGAAACTTTCTTAAAAGAATAAAAATAAAGACACTCCAGATCCATTGAAAGTATAGAATATGTCCCCTTTCTCATGTCACATAATCACATGGCTTATCACGTTAGGCTGAACAGAATGAGTCAGATTCACAGGCAGGAAGAGGCAAACCCCTAATTTCCCAGTAGTAGAATGAGGTTGGCCTCTAACTGTACATAAAGTGAAAGCTGAATTTGGCCTTTTTGCTGTAAAGCTCAGGAACAGTGTCAAAGTCTTCAAAGGTAATTAAAATAAATCGATGAAAAAACTCATGCTCCTGTAATTAAGGAACCAATATTGTTCATATTTTTTTGTTCACAAGTAAAGTTTGCCCCTAGAACTAACAGATCCAAGATTTGTACATAGGTTTCTTTTAGATTTTTCTCCCCACACATTTTAATGTGGCAGATGGTGTAGATCTGGGGGCTAATTAGTAAATCGTTATTTTTATAAGTGTGCATGTCCTCTCTGTAGTTTTACTACACTTAAGACTTAGAAATTTTCAACTGTTGTCTTTTCTTTTTCCTTAACAGGAGAACCTGCAGCTTTTTACCCGTTTAACAGTGACGGGCCAGCAGTGCCAATTTTGAATAGAATTACTTTTGATAGCAGTTTGTCCCATGCCCTATAATGACTTAAACAACTATTTTAATCAGTTGAAGTAGTGCATGATGTCCTGCTGAGGGAACCCTGGGGAATTACTGACAAGCAAAGAAAGTTCAGTGCTCAAAGATCCATCTTTTTTTAATGTGTTTTCTTATCTAATACACCTGCACTTATACTACGTGAGTGAACCTATATGTGCCAAACTTACATTTTATATCTTTGACTCTTGGAAGTGAGAGGTTGCTAGGCAGGCTCTGTAAATGCAAGACCCACTTCTTCTGGTGTGGAAGCCTCTTCCCACCCCTGTTCTCTGTAACCCATGGCCTCTGTAGACCCAGGACCAGTGGGGAGGGAAGGTTAGTGAGAGGAGTATGAGTGCTAACCTGGAGCCAGTGTGGAGGTACAGGTCATCTTCATGGATGGCCTTTCACAACTGGCAAATCTCAGGGGATCAGTGGGCTCATTTCACAGAGTTCAAACCTGTGAGTGGCAAATAACTCAGACAACTCTGCACAGGGAACCTTATACAATTTACTTCTTCCCCAAAGCACCTTCCGGTGGGTTTTCCCAAGGGAATGGGTGATGTGGTGTTTGGGGATTGTAGTTGCTAGGCAAATAATTAACGGTTTTGACAAATACAAATTTCTCCCTGCCCCCATAATCCCTGAATATGATGAACCTGTAAGCAGTTATACTTCTTAGCATCTGCTTACTTTCCATAAAATTCAGCTAGATTACATTGTTTCTGTGCTTTTGACATTTATCTCCTCTGATTAATTTCTGCTTACAGGGCTGCTGAGACATATTTAGGCCTAAAAGTTTGACAAAATTCAAAAGGGCACTGTCAAGATACTATTCTAAATACACAATTTTTTTTTCTCACTTCTGTTTATATGATACCATTTTAGATACTTGAAGCTGAAATCTGGTTCCGTATCAGTGTTTGATTTTTTAAAAAAATCAGTTGATCCAGAGCATAAGCATGGATAATTTTAGCTTCAAACAGAAAAAAAAATGTTTGGCAAAATTTTAAGTAACTGAAAACAAGTACTTCAAGCATTGTGCAACCTTAACCATGAACATCGCTCTGTGTATAATATTTATTTTAAAATTTCTTGACAGACTCTCCTTCTGTTTTTTTTAGCTCTGGGAAATATGATGAGTAAGAGGAGATTTATTATGTTTCTAAATCAATCTAAGCAATACTTAGCACTTGCATAGCACTACTTTTCATTCTTTTTAAATGAAAGCCCTTTTAAAAGGTGAAAGGCATGTGTTTTCTCCATATTGATTATGGAGAAACTGAGGCAGGATGTGACTAAGTGACTTGCCTGAGGTCAAACTAGCGAGTCAGTGGCAAAATTGGGAATGCCCATGATTGGAATCTATAAAGGAAAACACAGCTGCTCCTGAAAGTACACAATACACAACAAAGAAACAAATGAGGAGATATTTAAGAGTAGGTTAGATAAATGTCTATCAGGGATGGTCTAGACAGTATTTGGTCCTGCCATGAGGGCAGGGGACTGGACTCGATGACCTCTCGAGGTCCCTTCCAGCCCTACAATCTATGAATCTATGAAATGATGATAACTGTAAAACAAGGATTTTACAAAGTGAAGAGGCGGGTAACTAGTGGCCTCAGAATGACAGGTGAAGAATCAAAAGGAATCTACAACATTATTTAACTTATCTGTGTTTTGGAGCAGAATCAGAATCTGAGATTAGAAGAATGTATGAGTATGTGCATTATTGATACGTGTGTGTGCATAAAAAATATCTTACCATAAGCTTTGCCTTCCCCACAACTTTATCCTTTTTCTTTGCAATGTCCTTGATTGAGAAATGCTATTTAAGTTTCCTAGGCACCACTCAGTAGGCTTTTTCACTTGTCTTTCTGATTTTGGCATTCAGTCACTTGATGTGGGTGAACAGAAGCAAAATGAGGACAGATGCATGGAATTTAGTGGCAGGCCACAACTTTTATTAAAATTAAATGCAGAAAGGAGAGCTGTAACTAGACATTTTAGCGCCTGGGGCAAGCAAGCATATTTGTGCCCCCTGCCATTTTCCACCCAGCATCTTTCTCCGCCCCATTTTTCCGCCCGTGCAGCTTTGGGCTGCTGCCCTAATTGCCCGCCCTGGTTACGGCCCTGTTAATTGGTTCCTGCACGGGGGTTACAGGGATCATGGGGTAAGTTGTCCTCAGTTTACCCCTGAGGATTCAGCTCTCTCTGAGTCCTAGAACACCCCCCCACCCCTGCAAGAGGGACAGAGGGTGCACAGGGTGAGGACCTAGGCCTGCAAGGGCCACACGGTCTCAGATTATCACATGAGCTCAAGGCCCAACACCCCAAATCCCAGGTCTTTTACCTCTGGGAACCGTTCATGTTATTCTTTTAACCACGTTGGAAACCGGCCACAAGTTGTGATGAATAAATAGCTCCACCACAGTACCTCAGTTAAGTACTAAGGACGTTCCTATTCAACCCACTGTGGCTTGAAGGTGCTGCGAGGAAAACAAACTAACAAAAAATCCCATGTCTTCTGCCAGTTGCCCCAAGGGATCAAAACATTCCTTACTGACCCCCAGATGGGTGATTGGCTAGAGCCACAGCATCTGTCAGGCTGGTATCCCATTCCTAGTTCAAGTGGGTAGGGTGGGCTGCTGGAACAGAGCCGAGAGAGGCTCCATATGCAGGGCCGGTGCAAGGATGTTTCGCGCCCTAGGCGAAACTTCCACCTTGCGCCCTCCCCTGTCCCCGAGTCCCCGCCCTGAGGCACCCCCCCTGCAGCAGCTCCCCACCCTCTGCCCTGAGGCACCTCCTCCCACCCCAGCTCACCCCTGCTCCGCCTCCTCACTGAGCATGCCGTCGCTGCTTCACTTCTCCCATCTTCCAGGCTTGCAGCGCCAATCAACTTAGGCGCCGCAAGCCTGGGAGGCGGGAGAAGTGAAGCAGCCAGGGCGGGGCAGGGGTGAGCTGGGGCGGGGAGCTCCCCTGCGTGCCACCTCCCCTCCTTTACTTGCTGCAGGTGGCCTTCCCCGCACTTCCCTGCCCCAGCTCCCTCCGCCTAAATGCTGGCGGTGACCAGGGCAGCCGAAGATCCGGCCGCCGCGGTCGCTGCCGAAGAAAATGCTGCCCGGTTGCCTAAATGGTTGCACCGGCTCTGTCCATATGGTCCCTGCACTGGACTAAACCCTGGGAGCTGGGGAATGCTGGCCAATCAACACTCTTCTCCCCCTGCTGGCCAATGGATATCAGAGACTCCTGGGAGAAGAGCTTCCTATTATCCCTTAGTGAGTGTCTCCCTCCCTTGCAACTGGGACTGTTCCCCTTTCCCTGATAGTATTCCTGGAGAAAAGAGCATGCTCCAGATGTAGGATGCTGTAGGAAAGCATCATTCAGCACTTCTGTTTTACCAGGCAATGTACTTCGTTTTTATCTCTTTCTGCCAGTACTCTAGCAGGAATTTACTGGAGGGATAGGATGATGTTCTGTGAGAGATAAGATAATATAGTTCACACACTGATTTCTAAACAGTGCATACCAGATTGATAGCACAGCAAGTAAACAACAATAACTACTTCTCTGCCATACATGTCTACAGATATCACTAAGGGACACTGCCATGTGAAACCTTTTCTTCCATGCAGTGCTGCACAGCTGGGCATGGATACCGTGATTTACAGGCCATTGAACACAATTCCAGCCAACCTACTTTGAATCAAAATTTGCTCTTAAAAGATCAGTCTGTGCTTTGTCGTTCTTTCAAAAAAAGTCAACTGAATTTTCCACCAGATTTGTAAAGTCCTAAATCTTTTTTGTTTAAATGACTAATCGTTTTCCCATTGAGCCTTTTACACGGCAGGACAGCACTATTCCCTGGCTGATTTAAAGGCAGAAGACAGAAATGGGCCACTCCAGGCTTCCTGTAAACAATTTAGATGAGAACAATGTGCTAACAGTTCCATGTAGTTTTCAGAGGCTGCTTATTTTGCTGAGTCACTGACAAGCTGTCACATCAACAAGAAAACAATTTCTTTCAATTAGAAACTAAGACGCATGATCTCCTTTAAATATGACTGGGATAAATGGAAATTCTATTATATTTCACTTTTTTTTTCCTTGCTAAGGAGCGAGCACCTGCAGAGGGAAGCTACGTATATTTTCATAAACGTCAAACTTCTTTCATTTTTATTTTTCTTTAAATATTTCTGAACTACCTTTTCTAAATCCATTTTCCTGTTGGCTGCTTGTCACTGGTTACCATAGCAACAACCTCTAGTAGCAATGAGTCTGGATTGCCCAGTATGAACATCCTCACATTTAAGCCTTGCCAAGGCTAGCTATTAATCCAGGGCTCTATACTGGCTCAACACAGTAAGATTGCTCTAATTTCCTCCCTTCTGCCATGCTGCCTTCCTGAACTGGTCGCACTTTCCCCAGGTGCATGCCTGTCAGGCAACCCACCGTTAATTTTCATGCTTGTGATCCTTGATTTGGCTATGGGTATTTTCAGGAAGTGGACTGTTGGTGTCTTTAAGTGCCTTCAACAAAATATCTCAAAACAATTACTTAAATCCAGTTTTTAAGGATAGCTCCTCTCTCTCTCTCTCTCTCTCTCTCTCTCTCTCTCACGCATACACACACACAAAAGAAAGAGAAACTTATTCTTTAGAAACATACTATAGGCAGTTTATAATGGAAAATTTCACCTGCCAGTAATTCTACTTGTTCATGTTTTTGAATTGCTTTACAAACCATAGTGAAGTGATTACCTTTTCAATGGGTTTGGGGGTGAGGTGGGAAACAGGAGACTAATGCAAAACAGGTGTGAATGATGCAGGACTTACACCCAGCACTCGAGCAGTTTTAAAAATATTTCAAGACCCAACACCTTCCCTTTAGTCAACCCTTAATGGCAGCTGAAAACTCTTTGTAAAGCAGAAGTAGCAAAGTGGTTAAAAGTAGTTGGATGGGAAATGAGAGCTGAAGGAGAAAACTGCAGTGTAGTGATTGGTTTGATTTGCTGAATAAATTGCTATTTTCAGATTCAATTTGTATCAATAGGCAAAGCACTGTATACCTGCAGAGCCTGTCACACTTGGTATCCAGAACTCTGATGCAGCCAGTCTTAAACAATCTTTTCACTGTTGTCAATAATTATAGCAACCCCCCTTCCTCCTCCCAAAAAACACCTTGATGGCATTGGCCTTTTATTTTAAAATATTTAATAGTAGTGTTTCTCCTGCCTGCTTCCTTGAAAGGAACAATTCACTCCATAAATACGCAGAATAATGTTGCTATTCTCAACGGGTAATTTTCAAAGTAGCCAAAAGGTGCTGCTCATTCGCCAGAAGGATTTAGCTTTATTAAATGTGACTGAATGCTGGAAGCATAATGTGCCGTCTCCCTAATGCACTGAAAATTACACTTTGTTAATTTACAACATATGATGTAACAAAGAGTGGAACAGGTTAAGCGTGTAAGTATGTACAATCACACTCAGACAGTTAACATTTTTTCTCCTTTGCAATCCATATAGTTTTTCAGGATTGTGAATATTTGGCTTCTAGGTAGGGCTTTTTTGCAAACCCTGCTGGGTTTGTTTTGCGTGAGTTCACAATCTGAACCCTGCAGGTTTGTTTGGAGGTTGGAAGAAAATCCCGGTGGGTTTGGAGATCTGAGTTCAAACTGCTGAGATGGGGAGGGAAGGAGAAACCCAGCTGGGGCTTGCAGGGGGCATCTGTGCAACCAGCATCAGTCCATGTGTGATAAATGTTTGAGATCATAGGCTGAGATGTGCAAACACCAATCTTAAACATAAGGCTCTGTTCAAGAGGGTTCAGTATAAACAATTTCCAGAGTCCCACTTTGTATGTCAAAGGCAGTTTGAGCTTAAGTTTTATGATTCAGTATCTTTGTTCCTGAGGGCCAAGTTATGCTGGCCTTGCTCATCTATATAATTCCACTGACTCTAATGGAACTGTTAAATTAATAAGTCTTTGGCCTTGTGTGTGTGTGTGTAATATTTTTATATGTATATGTATTTTATGTATGTATGTAATTTTATGGAATGGTCTGCATACATCTAGGTCACTGACAGAACAAATAAAATTCAAAGCATGTGTTTACACTCAAATTCCTTGAAATTTGTGAGATTAAATCTTGAGTATCAAAGCGTACATTAAAAGCTTCAAATAGTAAGGTTCAGTTTAAACTGAGAGCTGTTTTGTAAAAATTGCAGACTCTTTGGGATAGGGAACTTGTCATGTGTGTCCAGGATATTTCATAAACACTTGTGATGCTATAGAAATGATACGTAAGTATTCATAGTATTATTTATTACATTCAAATGTCAAAGTTCAATTTTTAAGAGCGATGAAAGGACAAAAAAGTAAAAGTGACATTATGGGTCTATTAAAGTTGATAGAAAAAGTCCCATTGACTTGAAATGAGTCTAGGATATTCACTGTACACATTTTCTGGTTGTATCTGTTTTTTTGCACTGCTGAAATTTTGCATAACATCATTTTTTAAAATATGATGTGATATAGATTTATTCCAAAATGTAGACTAACTTGTTAGCAAGTGCTGGTGAGAGGGGAGAAAAAAATAATTACATTTATCTTTGAAAAGTAGTGTGTGTGCATGTTTAAATACTACAGCATTCTACAGCAGTTCTGCAACGCTGCAATAGCATGTAAACTGTAGTGTTTTAAGGACCTGATTTTGTACCACTAAAGTTAATGGCTAGGGTGACCAGACAGCAAATGTGAAAAATTGGGGCAGGGGGTAATAGGAGCCTATATAAGAAAAAGACCTAAAAATCAGTACTGTCCCTATAAAATCAGGACATCTGGTCACCCTATTAAGGGCAGATTTACTGTTGACTTCAGTGGGAACAGAAGTGAGCTTTTATAAATGCATGATGTGGGGATACCATTGTATTTTTGGAGAATGAGGGGAAATTTGAATCTCAGGAGAGTCACAGGTTTGGGTTGTATAATTCTTCCTAGGATATGTCTACACGGTAATTAGACACCTGTGGCTGGCCAATGCTAGCTGACTGAGGTTCGCGGAACTTGAGCTGCAGGGCTGTTTAACTGTGGTGTAGACAGCTTGCACCTCACAGAATCCTAGAGCCAGTGGTGCAAGTAGGGTGGTCTGGTCTGGTCTGGTCTGGTACGCCGTACCAGTAAGATATTTATAGCCAGTATGCCATGCCGGAAAGACACAGCAGGAGCAGAACATGTAGCAGCAGGGTGACCCCACGTCGGCAGCTCCTCCAGCATGGCTGTACCATCCCCAGCCCTTCCACGCAGCTGCGTCTCCTGAGTCCTGTTTGGGGTCTGTACAGCAGGAGGACAGGCTGGGGGCGGTACAGATGCGCCGAGGAGCTGCGGCCCCACGTTCTGCTCCTTTTGTTGCTGCGGTTCCGGGGAGCCCTGCGATTTGACGCAGCGGTAGGAGAACAGAGCCTCCCCACCAGGTAACATGGGATGGATCATGGGGAGGGGGGAGCCCGGTCTGGAGGCGGGGAGGAGTCATGTGAAGAGTTACATGGGGAGGTCACGTGCCTCCCTCCCTTTAGCTAGTGCAGCATACTGGTAAAAAAAGAATTCTACTTGCATGACAGGCTCTAGGCTGGGGTTCTGGGCTCTAGGCTCAGTCCAAGCTCGGACATCTACACAATAATTAAACAGCCCCTTAGTCTGAGCCGTGTGAGCCAAGTAAGCTGGCACAGGCCAGGCCAGCTGTGGGTGTCTAAGTGCAGTGTAGACATACCCGTAGTGTAAAAACGTATCCAAGGCTTATCTGGACCAAACCAAATATGTCTGGTCTAAGTAGACTTTAGGGACAAACCTCTTTTCCTTTTTAAAGTTGATCATGTGTTCTGACTCACATCAGTATATACTGGTATAACGGTCACTGGAGTTACTTCAGTGTTTCCAGCTATCACTGCATAAAGGGGCAATTCATTGTTCCTTCTGGTGAGCAATTGTTCTCCACACAATGATGTAATTGAGAGGAGAATCAGCCCAATATTTGCCCTTAAGAGACCAGGTGTCCTGGGGGCATGGGGAGGGGGAGTGGGGAAGGACTGTAAATGATTTATCTGCTTCTGTTGAACGGTAAGGCCTGGTTATCATCTGGGTTTTACCTCATGTTATCCTGTGTGTTTGTATATAGTGTACCAATTGGGTAACTTTTGTCCTGACCCTGCAATTTGTTAAGTTCAATTCCAGTTGAAGTCAGCACCCTGCAAGATATGTTCCTTAATGCAAATCTGCATCTATTTTGCTCAGTCCAGCAGTATGAATAAATTTTGAAATGTTATTCTTAATTACAGTTGACATTTGTGAACCCGGGGTCAAGCCGGTTGCTGAAAAATGGCCACTTGACAAATTTGGAGCAGCATTTTTTGACACCGTGTCATCAAAGACCAATGGAAGACACTAGAAACTAGTTTTCAACCTGCCTTAATATTGGTTTAACACTCTGATGTTTAAACCAAATGTTTGATATTTAAATATTAAACATTACCGTTTTCCTCCAGACTGTTAAACCAACATTAAAGCAGATTGAACACTGACTTTCTGTCCTTTACACTTGGACTCCTGTATTGCTCATGTCACAGTAAACATATATTTGCAGTAAGGTGGCACATACTAGAATGGCCTGATTCTGTTCCCATTGAAGTTGATGGAAAACTTGTGCCAAGTCAAGGCCGAGACTCAAAAACATCAATGGTTATTACTCATTTGAAGAAAGAAATACACTTCTGAGTTTATTCATGGTGACAAGTGTTCTTGTTACCATGCAAACTAATGGAATGTTGGGCTGGATAAAACTAATGCAGCCTTCCTTTAAAGATGTTTTCTCAACACTTCTGCAGGAACTTGAAGTTCAGGAAAGGAAAGAGATGCTTCAGCTTGGATGACTGACAGGAAGAATTTAAATGTCCTCTCTAGTATTGTATAGGGTGTACTGTTTTCAGCGATTGCTACTTTGTGGTCAAGAATACGCTAGTCATATAGAACATACATTGTTCTGTATGCTTGGTTGAGCAATACAGTTTACCCAATAGTCAGTTTCTCAAGAACTTGCAAGGTGATTAAAATGAGGGCAAAGACTTCTTTCTCTGACTGTATTGTCAGTCAAGAGATATTTCTGCTTAAATGAGTCCCCAGTGCAAATTCCTATCTAGTAAATACTCTTCTTTCTCAAAAAGATCAAAGATAATGTCCAGAATTCTGCTATCACATTTGCACTCCGTGGAAGTCAGTATTTTAAGGGTAATATCTTGCTATACATCGTGATTTGTTGCTTATGCATCTAAAAAACAAGATCAGTAAAAAGAGAGATGTCACTCATGAATTGGTAGAAGACAGACCAACATTGTATTGTATTGTTGGAAGGTATTAATGGCTGCCATCAATACCCCCCCCCCCCCCCCGGGTTAAAGCTGATGGGTGTACTAAGTACTTCAGGCTGAATCATAGCAATGTAAGGCTAGAAGGGGCCTCAAGAGGTTATCTAGTCCATCACACTATGCTGATGCAGGACCAAATAAACCTAGACCATCTCTGACAGGAATCCCATACCTTGACCATCCTTTGTCTATTTTGTTTTTAATAACTTCCAGTGATGGGAATTCCACAGCCTCTCTTGGTAACCTAGTCCAGTACTTAACTACCATTATAAAGATTTCCCCAGTATATAACCTAAGTCTCCCTTGCTGCCGATGAAGTTGATTACATTTTTCCTACTTACAGTGGACATGGAGTACAATTGCTCACTAAAAGGAGCAAAAATGCCCCTTTATGTGGTGATAGCTGGAAACACTAGAAGCCACCACCCAAGAAACTGGGCCACATGGCAAGGCCTGATTGCAGAGAAAGGAACAGAAAGTTGGTGACAGAACTTCTTTTGGCTCAAAAGAAAGGCAGTTTCAAATTTCTGAGCAAGGGAACTGCCTGTGTTCAGGGAAACATAACTTTGTGTGTACTCTTAATAAATAAACAAGATTGCAGAAAAGACATATCTGACATATTATCCCTTTCTCCTCCCAACAGGAATAACTTGGCAAGGCCCTGAATATTAGCTAAGCTGTCATATCCAGAAGGGGCAAACATATTAATTATTGTAGTATATTAAAGACTGAAGTCACAGGGTGTATGTATTGTCCTGTTCATACAGTATGGAATTTTCTCATTTTGTTTTTCAATACACCGTTTTGCTTCAAATATTGTAGGAATTCATCACTTGTTATAGGTGGATTTGTCTGACTTCTTGTCAAATCAGTGTTCATTTACAGAAATCTATAAGGCACTTTACCCTGAAGGCATTTGGTTAGTCAGTGCCAGCATGAGCTGCCAGCTTTTACTGATTTTATGATGCCAGCTGCTTTCTTGGTGAACAATCTGCTCTGTCTTCCTTTACTTTGTGAGAGCTTGGGCTCCTTTTAATCAGCTTGTTAACGAAAGTGAGGCATCTCCTCTTTGAAATCTTTATTGGCCCCGACCTGCTCAGTAGAAGATGACAGAGGATTGATTTATCTTTTCTTTTTTTTCTATTTCTAGCCATTTTTATAACGACGATTAGAAGCTGGCACTGACTTACTGAATATGAGGCATCATATTTAGATAATGATGCAGACAATAGCTCTGGTGATAGTTTAAATGAAATACTGGTAAATATGATCACAAATAAAACCTGGCTACCTCTTGAATGGTTGGGCCAGGTATGAATGTTTGCTTGTCTCTGGATTATTTGTCGTTGGTAATAGTTAATGGCTTTGGATTTCAAAAATTGATGAAGAACAGTTAAATCGAAGTAGCTATCCCCAAACAAATTAAACTCCTGTAATGGAATTATTGTGCTGGGTGCATGGGTATTCCCTGGTGCACGCACACACGCACAGTCTCCAGAGGTATGGCTCCTTGATAGATAGTGAAAAAATCATTCTGAAAGGGAGTTCAAGGGTGTGTCTGCTTTCTTCCTCTGTAGGAAATGAAAATGTTAAGCAACTGCAGAGCAACCCCAGCAGCAGGAGAGGAGCTGCTTTTTTGTACTAATAAATAACAGTTATTTTGCTCACTGACTTCTGCCTGCATCCTAATTCCATTGATTGTTTGTGCTAGCTCAACAAGAAGTAGATTGCAGAATCATATAACATGCCCATTCTGTGTTGCTCTTGGATGTGTATTGAGGTAGAAACAATAGTAGTCCCTTAGCTCAGGATGAGATGAAGGGGGGAGGGAAATGGGAACATTTTTTAATCTTCTGCAAAGAGGGGGATATTTTGCATGATGTCACATTCCATTGTGCTCGCTCTTTACAGGATATTCTTCACAACTTGCCCGGCAAGGTGAAAAGGAGTGGTAGTACAAAATGGGTGTCAAATACTACCTGATCAAGGGAGCTCTTTACAGCCCACATTGTGAAAGTGTAAATAACTAAACTGATAAGTGAAGAATTAAGCCCTTCATACTAAGGCCATGTCTACACTACACTACACACTACACTGCACAGTGCTATGTCAGCTGGAGAGCTTCTCCCACAGACACAGCTACCACTGCTTGTGGAAGTGGGTTTTTTGTGTTCACAGGAGAGCTCTTTCCCATCAACATAGAGAGGCTACATGGGTGATCTTAAAGTGGCTCTGTTGCATTGGTACAGCTGAGCCGGTGTAAGCTTGCTAGCGTAGATATGACCTAATTTTCTTGAATGCTTGGATTCAAATTATAACACTGAGAGTGAGTGGAACTTGAGGGTGAGAGGGGCTTATGATGACTGAGGAAAACAGTATGTTTGAATAAGGCATAATGACTCCAGGACAGCTTTATACCTGTGCAAAAGACCAGTGTGCATTTTTTCCATTTCTTTTTCTTGTGGGGTTTGGTTAGCGTGTTTACAGCATTTTTCCTTTCTTTGCCTTTTAGCCTCTTAAACAGTTGTTATTACTGCTGTGCAGCACTGCAGCTGCTCATTCTCTCGCACGCATTCAGGACCTGGTCATGCAGCCATTTCACATTAGGCATTCCCATTGACTTCACTCGGAGAGACTTGTCTGCAGCAACACAATCATTTCAAATTCTGTGCAATGATTGGGGTTGGTTCTCATTTTATTCGAACCAGGTCTCCTTCTGCAGTATAGCTGTAAATTGGAAAAGCTTCTTAAGTGCCCATTCTGAGTTTCCTTTTTGGGTGTGCAAGTTTCACTTGAGTCTTAAATTTTTTTTTAACAAGGATTATTTTTTATAGTGTGTACCTAGGAGAGCAAACTGAGAAATACATTTCACCAAAATTCAGGGCCATTTGATCTGATTTTTCAGCTTGGTTCATTTAAATGGTAAGATCTTGCTACAAAGGTCAGATCTGTAACTAAATTCAAACTTGACTAAAGTTTTGGGATGTTAAGATCCAACATTGGTTTATGCCCAACTCTATTACATTGCACCCAAAGTGCTGATACATCCAGTTCCTCAGCATTAGAAAATTTAGGGCCTGATTCATCATTGCCTTGCAGCTCGTTGTGTAGTTGTTTACCCCACAGAGTGGATGCACAACACGACTAAATCTTAATGCACTCACTTTGCACTGGGGTAAAGCTATAGGGCAACCATGACTAAAACCTAGATTATTCTGGAACATTAGCACATTCCGTCTTCCTCCACTGCATTATACAGTGCCCAGCGATGTGGGGCAGAACAACAGCTTCTTTGTTACTTTTCAAGTGGAAATCTATCTGACTGGCTGTAACTCCCCATAATGGGGGACAGAGTTGGTGCAATTGCTGGGTGAATTGCAGGGTGACCAGGTGTCTGATTTTTGGCTGGAACACCAGATCGAAAAGGACTCTGGTGGCTCCAGTCAGCACTGCCAACGGGGCCGTTAAAAGTCCAGTCAGTGGTGCTGCGACACTAAGGCGGGCTAGTTCCTACCTCTCCTCACTGCCACCGTGCGTGTCCTCCTGCCCCGAGCACCGGCTCTGCATTCCCATTGGCCAGGGAGTTCCTGGCCAATGGGAGCTGTGGGGGACGGGAGTGCCTGCAGTCGATAGCAGTGTGTGGAGCCTACTGCCTCTCCACCCCCTGCATAGGACCCTGACCTGCTTGCTGCTTCTGGGGGATGCACAATGCGGTGCCAGGACAGCAGGCAGTCTGCCTTAGTCCCCCGCTGCACCACTGACCGGGAGCCACCAGAGGTAAGCCCACACCCCCAGCCCAGAGCCCTCACCCCTCCCTGTACCCCGACCCCCTGCCTCAACCTGCAGCCCCCTCCAGCACTCCAAATCCCTTGGCCCCACCCCCCAGCCTTGAGTCCCCTCCTGCACCTCAAACCCCTCATCTTGGACCTACCCCAGAGCCCTCCCGCACCCGAACTCCCTGCCCCAGCCAAGTTAAAGTGAATGAGGGAGGGAGAATGTTGTGAATGGGGGCGGGGCCTCAGGGAGGTGTTCGGTTTTGCGAAAGTAGAAAGTTGGCAACCCTAGGTGAGTGCAGAGAGCACTTGGCCTTGACTCAGATGTTCCTGCCCCCCCCCAACCCTGTCCCCTCAAGAAAAAGGTGTTTTGATATCTGCGTGGTGAGAGCCCTATGTTTGTTCCAGAACAGAGTGGGACCATGGTTGTTTTCCGTAGCTTGTTTAAATCCTTCCTAGGTTGCAAGTCACTTGTTCAGCTGTCAATCTAATCTGCTCACAGGAGCAATGCTAAAGTTATAAGCTTCAGATAGCAAAAATCTTTTAAAAAGATGTCTATTTCCCACTTTCCACTAAGAGCCACTGGAACAACGTTTTAATATAGGAAATAAAAAATGCTGATGCTGCTTGGCAACCCTGCCCAAACAAATGCAGATCACGGCATAATGTCCATGATCACGGGCAAGTGGGGCAGATAGATTTTCTTTGCCATGCATGCCCCATCCGTATGAGCAGGCAGCATGCTGAAGTGTACCGGAAGCTTGTTCTCTGAAGTGCTGGGAGAGCTGGGTTGGTTTAAATTTCAGTACACTTCTTGCTCACAAGGATAAGGCAGACAGGCACAGCAGGGAAAGTTGTGTTACCTGCAACCTTTGTGACCTAGCTTGCATTCAAAACAGTTGGTGGTAAATCAGATATTTGGCTCAAGTTTGGCAGTTTCAAGTGTGTAGTCCACTGATATGTGCCATTTCAAAGGATGTGTACATTTTAAAGAGATTATGCTTTTAAAAAATAAACAACTTTCCAAATCGGACAACTTTTAACATTGGATGTTAGACACTCTGAAGCATCTCATTGTATTCTGATATCGGTCCACAGGTGATTTACACACAGTTACCATATGCATCAAGGCGAGGCTAGATCTCATTTCATTTTTTTAAATAGACGCTTGTGAAAAATTTCAAATTGGAGCTAAATTCATCTTATTCCTTTTAACAGACTCAGCTGAACACAGGAATATATATGTAGTAAGAAGAGAAAGTTCATGAATCATAATATTCTAGTCACAGTTTCTGTCATTTCCCAAAGTGGAGAGCTGCTGTGTTGTTTTAAGATTTAGAAGTCAATGCATTTGCCTTTCAACAATCAATAGCAGCTGTTGATCTGAGTCGTTAATGAGATTTAGACTGCATCCACATTTAAACCTTGTATATTCAGCAGGAGATGGAGTATGCTTGGAAAATGGGATTTCTGTCATGGTTATAATGAAAGTTTTACATGTTTAAGCTGAGGGGACACTACAGTGAATCCTCCACCTGACACAATGGAAGCTAAACCATGCAAGCTTTTTCTCTAATGAGGAAGCATAAAAGCAGTTTCTTGTTGAGATTTAAACTAGAGCCCCTGGTTTCTGAGCAAGTGGCTCTTGGGTGGAAGTACTTGCCACTTCTGTGTTTGAAAACTGTTTGAAAGTCTTCTTGAAGCAAAATGTAATTTCATAGGTGGCCTGTTCATTAGAATGCTACCCACTACCGGCATAAGAGCAGCAGTTTACCTCAAAGAGTGACAGGCCTGTGTACAGCTGGGGAATGTTCAGTATAATGCCAGGGTAATCTACATGCACTGACTCTGGGTACATTGAAACTCCACCAAAATTAGAATAGAATTAGAATAAAAGTCCAAAAATATTGTACACATTATAATTCTGATCCATAGTGAACTTCCACTTACATTTAGGTTTTTCTATGGGGGAAAAATGATTGAATTGTCAGTGGGCTCCCCTGAAATACATCCTAGAATACTCTAGGAGCTGACTGGGGAGATATCTGAGCCATTAGTAAGGCTATGATTTAATTACGGGTATTTTTAGTAATTCATTGGCAAGTCATGGGCAAGAAACAAAAAAGCATGACCTGTGACCTGTCCATGTCTTATATCATAAATACCCCTGATTGAAGAATCTAGGGGTGGGTGTACCAGCAGCTGCTATGGCCACCACCATGGAGGGAGCACCGAGGGGCAGTGGCTGCTCCAGCTGCTACCAGTTCGGGGAAGAGAGCCCAGTGGGGACAGATGCTGCTTTGGCTGCCCCGGGACAACTGCCAGGAGCCACCGAGCTCCAGCTGCTCCAGCCACCCTGGGGACTGCTGCTCAGGCATTCCTCATGGCCGGATGCATCGGCCACTGCTCCGGTGGTCCCTGGGGCAAGCTGCCTGGAGCCGCCGGAGCAGCGGCTGGGGCCATGACCACTCCAGTAGTTGCTGGTATTGCTGTTTCCAGGACTGCCCGAGCAGCTGGCTCCAGGGCCAACTGCTTGGGCAGCCCAGGGGTCAGCCACACTGGCTGCTGCAGAAGTCATGGAGGTTGCAGGAAGTCATGGAATCCGTTACTTCCTCAACCTCTGTGACAAACACGGAGCCCTAGCCATTAGCTATTATCTTCAAAAAGTCAGGGAAGATGGAAGAGGTTCCAGAGGACTGGAAAACAGCAAATACAGTGCCAATCTATAAAAAGGGAAATAAAGGCAACGTGGGGAATTACAGTCCGGTCAGCTTAACTTCAGTACCCAGAAAGGTAATGGATCAAATAATTAAGCAATCGGTGTGCAGACACCTAGATGAAAATAAGGTGATTAATAACAGTCAGCATGGATTTGTCAAGAACAAATCATGTCAAGGGAACCTAATAGCTTTCTTTGACAGGATAACAAGTCTTCTGGATAGGAGGAAGTGGTAGATGTAGTATGTCTTGACTTTAGTAAAGCTTTTGTCTCGCATGACCTCCTCATAAACAAACTAAGGAAATACAACCTAGATGGAGCTACTATAAGATGGGTTCACAACTGGCTGAAAACTGTTCTCAGGGAGTAGTTATCAGTGATTCACAGTGAAGCTGGAAGGGCATGTCGAGTGAGCTCCCAGAGGGATCCGTTCTGGGTCTGATTCAGTTCAATATCTTCATCAATGATTTAGATAATGGCATAGAGAATACACTTATAACATTTGTGGACGATACGAAGCTGGGAGGTGTTGCAAGTGCTTTGGAGGATAGGATTCAAATTCAAAATGATCTTTGCAAACTGGAGAAATGGTCTGAAGTAAAAAGGATGAAATAAGGACAAATGCAAAGTATTCCCCTTAGTAAGGAGCAATCAGTGGCACACATACGAAATGGGAAATGAATGCCTAGGAAGGAGTACTGCGGAAAAGGACCTGGGGGTCATAGTGGATCACAAGCTTAATATGAGTCAACACTGTGGCAAAACAACAACAACAACAAACAAAATAAAAACAGCAAACATCATTCTGGGATATATTAGCAGGAGTGTTGTAAGCAAGACACGAGAAGTAATTTTTCTGCTGTACTCTGTGCTGATTAGGCCTCAACTGGAGTATTGAAGACATTTCAAGAAAGATGTGGAAACATTGGAGAAACTCTGGAGAAGAGCAACAAAAATGATTAAAGGTCTAGAAAACATGGCCTGTGAGGGAAGATTGAAAAAAAAGGTTGGTTTAGCCTGGAAAAGAGAAGACTGAGAGGAGGCATAACAGTTTTCAGGTACAATAAAGGTTGTTACATGGAGGAGGGAGAAGAATTGTTCTTCTGAACCTCTGAGGCTAGGACAAGAATCAATGGGCTTAAATTGCAGCAAGGTCCATTCAGGTTGGACATTAGGAAAATCTTCCTACCTGTCATGGTGGAATAAATTGCCTAGGGAGGTGGTGGATGACCGAGACAAACGCAGGTTCGAGTAAGTATTTAATTGAGAGAGGAAAATCAAAACGTGACAGATTAAAATTTCAAACCACGTGGCCGTTTATTAACAAGGGATAAATTACAACTTGGGCCGGGGGGAGGTAATTTATCAACTAGAAATACTATCAAGATAAACCACACACAACTTGAAAACAGTCTATTTGCATCTAACAACAAGAACTAAACGACCTATGATCAACCGATTACTAAAATCCAAAATAGACACGCAAACTGAGTAAACTGTGCACGCATTAACCGAATGTTGTGAAATGCACCAACTAACCACAACAGTAATCAATATGACAATTTGATTCTCCTATACTGTATATACAACTTTGCACCAAATAAGGGAGAAAGAGAGAAAGGGAAAAAAAAGGAAGAGGCTAAGCAAACAAAGTGTTTACAGAAATTAAAATGCACATACCACACTCCAGGCGCAGCTGACCAGCAGTACAGACACAGAGTGCATGACGAATTGAGGGGAAGTAATCCTAACACGACATGACATGAGCCGGCAAAATCCGGAGGAGACCCTGGCTAAAAGGGTGATCAGGCCTTCCAGCTAACGCGTGGGAACTCCTGCCATTTTTGGCGTGAGATACAGTTTTATTCGAAGACTCTTACTCGTGTCAGCGTCTAATTGGTCCCTAGCTCCTTCGCCCTCCAGGTTCCGAGCTGGAGCCCTCTACGTCAACAGGAGCTGCACCCGGCACACTACTCTTTTGTACACAACACGCTGGTATTGTAGCACACGGCACCAACTTGACCCACAATTGACCAGATAGACGGTTCGGGAATAGGCACATGGCACTATAATGTTGCACACGGTACCAATGTGACCTTTTGACCGACAATTGGCCATACAGATGCCATGTTTGAGCATGAGTTTGGGGTTGCGACAGTGGAATCTCCATCATTGGAGATTTTTAAGAGCAGGTTGGACAAACACCTGTCAGGGATGGTCTAGATAATACTTAGTCCTGCCATGAGTGTAGGGGACTGGACTAAATGACCTCTCGAGGTCCCTTCTAGTGCTACAATTCTATGATAAATAGTAGCCAGCTCATTGTTCAACACAAACAGAAGAAAAAAATATGCTCCACTTTTTCAAGCTGAAAAAAAGAGAATTTCAACAGTTTGCTTGTTTTTTTTTCTTTTTTCTCTTGTGGTCTTTTTCCTGATATACGTGTTTCATTAGCCTTTTTCATGCTTTGACTTAAAAAAAATCCATCTGTTTAAGAGCCTTCAGAGGTTGCATTCCTTAATTTGTCCTCCCCAGCATGCAAAGGGGAATTCTTTATGTAATAAACAGACATAAAACTCTTCAAGATAGCAGCTACTGAAAGTGTGGAAAATAAAATACAGAAAGAGTATTCTTGAAGAAGGGCTATTGTAATTTTGCACCTAGAAGTCCAACTGTGAAATGAAAAGTTCCTCAGTAGGAAGCTTGTCTTCATCATGAAGCCAGCACTCATTTTTGTGCCACTGGCTAACTCACTCAAGAGAGGCCTGTCAACTGAAACAGCAAGGATATTGTGTGGTACGGCAGGTGTGAGGTGCATTGGCAGAGTTATTGGAAGAAGCTGAGCCTGACTGAAGACTGTAGTATGACAAGATCAAGCCACTAGTTCAAGTTATCACACTTTCCATGAGGATCCACTTTATCAGACTTGCCTAAAATTTAAGACAGAAAATAAGCAAAAAAAGTCAGCAAGTGTAGCTCACTATCTCAGAATTACAAGATGCCAGGTGAGCACACCAGGTGTGCTATTGATCTCCAGTAGAGCAAATAATCCAATTCTTAGTCAGCACCACTGTCCCAGAGGAGGGAGTGTAAAGCATCCAATGTCATTTCTTAGAAATTGCATTATGGGATTACTCAGAATTAACGCCGCTGTTTTTTTTCCACGTTGGATGGTATAGACAAAGTTCTTATTTGGCTGGTGGAATTAAGGACAATATAGGACACAGTGTTAAGGTTTATGAAAGTGATCATGCCCTTCTTTATCTTTCTACATCTTTTTCAACACTTGCCCACGTGTGATTTACATTACCTTTAGTACTCTGTTCCTCCTCTACAAATGTTTCTTTCCCATAAGTGCTTGACTCATCTGTTTAAGTCACTTACCTTCTGCAGTGTCCATCCTCAGCTGATATTTCAGTTTTTGTCATACTACGTTGCAATGCAGACTCAGGGAATGTTAAATCACACCACACTGACAACACAGGAAAAAGCTAAAAAAAGATTATTTCCGAAATTTGTAGAAAATATTTATTGTTTTTACTTCAGCTGTGCACATCACATAGTGGGGGGAAACTGTCAAATACTATACAGGTAGGGGCCATATAAATAGATAGTTTGGAAGCCACATTGTCAGCCAGATACAAATTCATGGTGCGTAGTTGAGGTTGGGGCATGAGTTTCAGTTATGGCTCCCTGATGCTAGGGACCAGTCCTGCAGTAGCCTTGGCATAAGGTAGAATATCCTGGGTGCTGATCTACATCAGCTGGCTATAACTCCAGAACTTTGTGAAAGGAAAGGAGGATTGGGCCAGAGAATACTGCCTGGCACATTAAACTCCAGCAATTATGGAGATTAGGAGAAGTGAAATAGGAGTGGAGCAATCTCTGGTACTCATGAGCTGGAAAGCAATGTAATTCACAAATTGTTTAATTTATTTGTGGGTTTTCTGGTCATCAGTCACTGAATAGCATAAACCAGATGAAACAATGATTCAGAATTTGCTTATCAGTGTTCATTCAGCAGGAGAAATTGTGCTGTCCCAGAGTTTATTTTTGCTTTCCATCATCTCTCTGTTTCAGTGATGAATTAGGGAAAAATACTCTGAGTAATAACTTGTCTGTTTGTATAGCACAAGATGACTTTATGGAGGCTTTTAAACACGATTAACCTTTGAACATTGGTCTTCCTGCTGAAATGACTGCTGGTTTAGAGCTGTGTCATCATCTCAGGGCCTGGTCCTACCAACCCTTATTCACATTGGTGCTCCTTCTCACATGCAAGTAGTGAAACCCATGGGCCTAATGATGGGGCTAAGGGTTTTCAGATAGATTTGGACTTCCAAGACCCTTGCGTAGCATGACCAGATGTCCTGATTTTATAGAGACAGTCCTGATTTTGGGGTCTTTTTCTTATATAGGCTCCTATTACCCCCTGCCCCCGTCCCAATTTTTCACATTTGCTGTCTGGTCACCCTACCCTTGTGTGTGAGCCCTGAATAATAGCTGAACTTGAGGCATGTTATAAATAAGTTTTAAAACACATTCAAAATCTCTTTTAGTTTATTTGAAAATGCCTACATTACTATATGGGAATGTCAGTGACCAACTTAATTGTATTTTGGGCTGCATAAGCTCCAAAGGCCCAAGATATTTATAATGTAGCACTCTAAGGCCAAGCACCCAGGATGTGTTTCAAGAACAGGATGCGTGCTCAAGATTTTCATGCTTTTTTTTTTAATGACACTGTGGTGGACTTAAAATGCACAAACATGAATCATAAAGTTCAACTATACATGCACAAAATTATTAATTTTTAAAGTTCATAACTTTAAAGCCATGTTTGTAGGAAACTTGTTCAAGTTATCAACTTCTAAAGTCTCAATGGGATCTACAAAACAACTCAGCTTGAAGTTTGTCTTCCATCTTATTTTTAGTCATACAAGCACAATGTATCTGACTGAAACCTATGAGAAAAACAGCCTAAAAAACCCATTAGTAATAGTTCAGTTTGTTCTTGGCAGGGGAGGAGGCGTGTGGAGATTTTTGGCTTGAGAAAAACCATGGTAAGTTTCAGCCCCAAAATAAGTTGTATGAGACATTTATGAGCAGCTGGAGGAGAAAAAAATGTGGTCCATCTGTCTGAATACAACTTGTGTCTCAGATAGTGGTCATGCAGTTTCCGACTAAAAAGATAAATTCTCTGCTGTCCCAGAATTTGTTTGTGCTTTTCCATAATCTCTTCCCCTTTCAGTGATGAATTCTTGTTTGCATATGGTCATGATTTCCTCAGACTTTTACATTTGGTATTGAAGTTTTCAGTGCTTGGTTTCTATAAAGTTTGAAATTGAAATCCTCCTGAAGTTTGAGTTACAAGAGTCTAAAAAAAATATTCCTCTCTAAATTGCCTTTTCCCCCATGCAAACAATGCATAATGGTTGAATTTGAAACTTCAGATTCAGTATGTAATCAGTCCTTAGTACTTTTGGAAATTTTGAACACAAAATTAAAAGTGACTACTGATGTTTGGATGCCAGAATTTTTTGATGCCCAACTTGACATTTCAAAAAGGCCAGGTTTTTGATGCTGAGCCCCTTAAGGTGACTCGAGTTGCTCAGCCAAAAACTGAAGGTCCCAAAATCACTACTCGCTTTTGAAAATCTTGGCCACATTTATTTGGATAATGATAAAGAGACAGATTATTACTGGCTGTCATGCAGGTGCTCTTTGTATGCATTGGGGTGACTGCAAGTGGAATAAGGGACTATCACATGTTCACTCCCTGCACTGCATTCTCAGAATGTCTCCACATCACTGCAAAGGGGTTGGAGAGGCAGGTCTATGTAGGCAGCCTCCCAACACATTGGAGTTTAGGGAAAGATCATAGCTTCCTGGGGTACAGTTCCCTCCTCAGTCTCCCTATGGGGCAGACACAGTGGCTTCTGTTTGGTGAACATGTGCACAACATTATACATGTAAATGTCTCATTGAAACACACACTGATTAAGTCTTCCAAAAATACCACCAAGAATTGTAGTGTTTCTATGCCATTTTTTGTTGCGGTGCAGAGTATTCTACAAATTCTAAGCTTTTAAAATATTTTTAACATGCATTGCTATCCTTTTCTGTTGCCATGCTACAGCCATCATAATGTAAGCAGACGTGTTGCTTCCCTGTAAATGCTACTTGCAGAAAAGTCTCCATAAAGCAATAACAAAAGTATCCATGTATCCTTCCCATATCGTTCTTTCATCCCAAGCATTTTAGTAAAGTGCTAAATTTTTAAGAAAGAATGTTTTCTCTCACCTTAAAACCATCAAATTAATAAAAAAAACCACCAAGCAAAACACAACCTATGTACAGTTAAGTCAGAACTTTAACCAATATTTACTTACACATACTAGGCATTTTGCAGAAGGTATTTTAAAAATCTTTTACTGCATATATATATATATATTAGCTACATTTAGCTATTATTTAGCTACCAGATTAAAAGGTAACACTCAATGAGAGACTACCTCATTTGTGCAATATGGATGAGTTAATGTGACTATAAGAGCCTTAATTTTGTATAACTGAATAATATAGTATGTGTCATATGTTAATTTTAATATACAGTTTACAGGTTTTTCAAATCTGAATACTAAGCAAAAAGGGAGTGTGGAATCAATTGCAATAGTTTGCAATAATTATTTGAGTTCTTTCATGCAGCAGGGCTATTTCAACTTCATTCTTTGCTTTTTAAGGTAATTGAAGGGTTTAAATTGGGAGACTGGAAAGAAGTCAAAAGAGCACTTGAAACATACATGATCATTATTGTAACAGTTTGTAACCAAATCTGTTCTCCTAAGCAGTATTTATGCTTATACTATTCTTTCATTTATTATGAACTAACAAGATAGATACTAACATAATGTAAGTGATTGTCAGTAAGCATACCTTTACAATAAAAGAGCCCAAAATATGGACCAGAATTGCTGTATTTAGCTGCAAATGTAGCTTCATTATATTTTGCATTTGTGTTGTATTAAATAAGTACGATGCTATATAGTTTTTTTCCCATTAGGTGGCTTTCAGTTGAAAGATATTTAATTGTTTTTATTGTCCTATAATATTTCCCACTAAGCCCTGATCCTGCCCACATTTAAGAAAGTGAGCAACTTAATACATGAGGAGTCTTTTGAGCTCACATCCATAGCAAAACACGAGCAGTAATTCTTCCACTCTACTCCATGCTGATTAGGCTTCAACTGGAGTATTGTGTCAAGTTCTGGGCATCACAATTCAGGGAAAAAATGTGAACAAATTGGAGAAAGACCAGAGAAGAGGAACAAAAATGATTAAAGGTCTAGAAAACATGACTTATCAGGGAAGATTGAAAAAATTGGGTTTGTTTAGTCTGGAGAAGAGAAGACTGAGAGGGACATGATAACGGTTTCTCAGGTACATAAAAAGTTATTACAAGGAGGAGGGAGAAACATTGTTTTTATTAACTTCTGAGGATAGGACAAGAAGCAATGGGCTTAAATTGCAGCAAGGGCAGTTTAGGTTGGACATTAGGGAAAACTTCCTAACTGTCAGGGTGGTTAAGCACTGGAATAAATTGCCTAGGGAGGTGGTGGAATCTCCATCATTGGGGATTTTTAAGAGCAGGTTGGACAAACACCTGTCAGGGATGGTCTAGATAATACTTAGTCCTGCCTTGAGTGCAGGGCATTGGACTAGATGACCTCTTGAGGTCCATTCCAGTTCTTTGATTCTATGATTTCTATGATAGGCATTTGCAAGATAGGACTTCCTTTGTCTCTGACAGTGACCAGAATGAGAGGTCTCAAGGGAAAAGGCAAAACTCCCTTGAAATAGGTAGAGGTGGGGTAGGTTCCCCCCCACCTCCCCACCACCCACGGAAATCTTATGCTAACCCATTTAGTTATATTCTGCTTTTTTGCTAGTATAAGGATCACAAGAATATCCAGAGTGACGTGTCCATACCCTTTTTGAATCTTGCTAAATTCTTGGCATCATTGACATCCTGTTGGCAGTGAGCTCCACACTCTATGTGCTGTGTGGAAAAAATTACATACTTTTATCAGTTTTAAACCTGCTGCTTTTCAGTTTCATTTCATGTCCTTTTCTTCTTGAATTCTGAAACAAGAATATAGAAGCTCCTGATCAACCTCTGCTTTCCTACTAATAATTTTATATACTTTTATCATACTCCCTCTGATTTATCTTCTAAGGTAAATTATTCCAATTTTTTCAGTCCCTCTTCGTATTCATTTCCCCCCTGTTTATTCTGATGACTCTTCTCTGAATCACTTCTAATTCACTAATAAACTTTTTGAGATGGGGTTACCAGTACTACACACGGTATTCTAGATGAAGCCAAAGTATTCATTTTATATAATACTATTCTAGGGGTCAGCAACCTCTGGCATGCGGCTTGCCAGGGTAACCACCCTGGCAGGCCGGGCCAGTTTGTTTACCTGCCGCGTTGGCAGGTTCAGCAGACCGCAGCTCCCACTGACTGCGATTCGCCATCCCAGGCCAATGGGGGTGGCAGGAAGCAGCACGGGTGAGGGATGTGCTGGCCGCAGCTTCTGCATGCTTACCCTGGCGAGCCGCGTGCCAGAGGTTGCCAACCCCTGTACTATTCTCTATTATTCTCCATCTCATTTTTATGCATCCTAACAGTGTGTTGTTTTTTTTGACTGCAGCTGCACATTGAACAAAGCTATTCATTGAGTTGTCTACCATGATGCCCGGGTCCTTTTCTTGAATTTATGCTGTTAATCTAGACCCCTGTAAAGTGTATGAGTAGTTATATTCCCTGCCTCCAACATGCACCACTTTGAATTTTATCTGCTGTCCTGTAGTCCATTCACCTAGATTGGTTAGGTCCCTCTGAAGAGCCCAGTTTTCATTGGACTTGGCTAATGTAAACAATTGTATGTTATATGCAGATTTTGTCACCTTGCTGCTCACTCACTTTTTCACACCATTAATATATATTAAACACCTGAGCCCTGTATGGAACCATGGGGCACCAGCTGTTAACTTTTGCTGTACCATTTATTCCTACTTGTGAGGAGGTGGTTTTTTTTGTTTGTTTGTTTGTCTCAGTGAGTTTTTGATCCATTAGCAGTACTTTGTTTTTTACCTTTTAACTACAGCACTTAATTCTTTTAGTAGCTTCTTGTGAGGGACCTTGTCACCACTACAGCTATTCAAATGAGTCCAACAAGGTTAAGTGGCTGTTTCCATCATGCCTGGATCAAGCATATATATGAGACCAGTACACTGTGTCTGTAACTGTGAGGAATAATGGCAGAAGATAGGAGATTAGTGAATTCAATCACTGCTTTAGGCAGATACATTAAATATTGTTACATATTGAAGTGACATTTATCACAACATTTCCAAACACTGTCTTAATGAGAGCCCTGGCACTTAAGAAATTAGTCAGGACCCCACCCTTTACACTTAAGACCTAGTTTTGTGTGAATGTGACATGAGAGAACTGAAGGTAAACTCTAAGCAGCTATTTATAAAGATCTTGTATCTTTCTTTCTGAACATGTCTTGAACACAGATTTTTTTAAGGTTGGGATCTACATATGTAGTCAATTGTAATGCTCTTTTTTTGTTGGGGAAAAAAAAAGCAAAGAAATACCTATTTTTAGGTTTAAAAGTCCTAAATATCCCCGTGCCTGCTCATCTCCTGGTATTTCTCTCTTTCTCTCATGTGCTCCCCATCCTCGCCCTGAGAGAATCAGTGTCTGCACCACCAATCCTAACTACCTGCAGCCCATAACAGAATCCAGGAGCTATCATGCTCCTTCAGTGAGAAGATTACTTGCATACAGGAAGGCTTCTCAGGCAGGGTGGAACCAGACACCAGAAAAAGATGCATACTACATCCTTTCCTTCTCTTGAATTCAGTCTGTGGACAATAAAAGAAATCTAGGACAGTGCTTCTCAAAGTGGTGTCCATGGATCGGTGCCGGTCCGCGAGCCATTGGCTGCCAGTCCGCGGTGAGTTTCCTCATAAGAGCGTCAAATAGGATAATAATATGGCACCGGTCCCTGGCACATTGGAAAAAAAAATTGCTGGTCTTCCACATCAGATAGCTTGAGAAGCACTGATCTAGGATGTATGAATGGAGATGCGACTCAACACTTACAAATCACTCCCTTCCTGGCTGGCAAAGGAGTCAATGACAATTAGGACGACTTCTGACTAAGTCTGATAAAATGTTACTTGAAAGAGGCATTGCACCTCACACATTAAAGCATGCTATAGTCCTGCCAACCCTAAAGTTTTCTTCTATAGATGAATAGGAGATTGCCAACTGCTACCTGGTATCAAGTCTCTCTTTTCTGAACAAGTTTATTGAGAAAATCTGTCCAGAGCTGGTACACAAGCGTTCCTGGTCAAGTGTCAGGAATGAAACAGAAATTTCACCAGTGGATATATGTGGATTTTTCCTACTCATATAACCATATTATCACTCATTGACTTTTCTGCATCGTTTCACAGAGTCCATCACAAGATATCAAGAGGTCTAGAAAGGGATAAGTAAAATTATCTACAGTGACTTCCTTGCCCTGCATACCAATGCAGAACATATCAAGTGTTATTGATATTAATACAGAACAACTTTAACAAAGATGTATAACTTTACTCTCTTGATGGAAGACTGAAAAGAAATAATTGCTTCATACTAGTAATCTTGTCTATTTTTGGAAGACACTAAAATACTACAGTGTGGATGTATAAGAAGTTGAGTAGGATAGGATATCATAATTTGTTCAGACACTCCTCCTATTAATGAAGGTTAGGAAATCCAATCAAAGAACAGAAATTCTGCCATGTGATGTAAATGACCACCATATCATTTATTTACAAAAGTATAAATGTCAAATACTTGAGCTCACAGCAAAGAACCATCCAGAGGCAGATTTTCAATCTGATTCATAACAGTTTTGCCAGCCAAATCTGAGAAACCTATTTCATGTTAGGCAAATGATGGCTCAGGTTTTCAGCCACTTTGCATTTGGAATGCACATAGGGAAGCCTTGGGAGCACCTTGCCACTCCAGGCTGGCTCAAACTTAGAATATGTTATCTGCTTATGCTTGAGTGGAATATATTTTCTGAAATGCTTTCATGTTAAATAGCATAAAGAATGAATATATGCTTCTTTCAAGAGTGCATTGTTTGGAGGGGGTGAAGGTGGAAATCACAGAATATGTGTTGGTATTTCCGGAGGCTGTCACTCATTAAATGGTGCTTCTAGTCCACGCAATTTTAATGTAATCCACCATGATTTAATACATCAAAGAAATAAAGGGTAAAATATTGTCTGGGGTGGTTTCTCCTTAAGGAATAAACCCAGAAAATACTCCAGTACAAAATGGGAGCATTTTTCACAGGCATTTTTTTTCATTCTCCATTTCACACAGAACCTTCATCAAAACTAATGTGAACATAGAGAAGATTTATCAGAGGCTCTCAGGCAGGTTTCTTAGATCTCCCTTACACTGAGAATGGTACACATCCATCTGCCTTCCCAAGAGATTAGCAGCAAATCAGAACCCGTGACAGATATTATGTTTTAAAGAAAGTGTTTTTAATAGCTTTTGCTCTTCTATCCTGTTAGCCTCTAATAATGACTGGTAATAGTTCCCAGAAAGTGGTGTTTAAAGTTTACAGTTTTAATATATAGAAGAGTAAGTTAAATGATATATTGTGAGTGAGTCGTGAAAGGATTTAGGGTGGAGAGGACATTTATGGTACATTTGAAAGATCCTGTTGCATATTTTTAGACATATGAAAAAAAAACATCAGTTTCCATTTACATGAGTTTCAGTGAATCTTAGCGGCAGGTTTGGTCTCACATTTTTTGAACCCCCCTCTTATGGTCTGGCTTTCAGGTTCATACTAACACTAAACTCAAGATGAAGTCTGAACAAAGGTGACTTGTGTTTTCTATTTTGTTGCTAAGCAAACAAGTTTAATTAGGAGACTCCAGAAATGAAACTTGCTATTTACTGAAAACTTGTTCATGAACTCTCTGATAAGTTTTCTCTAGAATCCAGAGCCAGCAAAATGCTTCAGGAAATGTTTCTTTAATCAACCTTGACCAGGTTCATCATCTGACCCAACAACTGTGAGAGCAAAATCTGTTCCGTGGTCTTTGATGGCCCATTAATCCTTCAAATACATTGATATAATATTTTGATATCATTTTTGTACAATTCTAGTTATGCATGTCTGCATAAGATAACCTGCGATGAGGGGTGAAAAAACAAAACCCTCTACTCAAAAAAATCGTAAGGTGGAACTGTATACAGTTCCTAGAAAGAAACTGCTGAAAATTGTAGTGCTAGATGGACAAATCCATTAATTAATGTTAGTTACAAATTCCTTTCATATTGTTTCAATTTGGAGAAATAGAGAGTCTATCAAATTTAGTGTTTGACAGGTGATGTACAAAATATGTTGCCAGTTAGCTATAATGAAAAGAAATTCCTCTTCCAGCTGTCTCTGATTACAAGATACTTGCACAGTTTCATACATACAAGTGTCTCTGATTACAAAATACTGATGTTCTTGACCACTTTGTGATGTGATATTCATATTTAACCTGCAGTATAGACACTTTAAAAAATAGTATATAGCAGACTACACTTTGACACCAGCTTGCTCACATGATATTTATTCTCATGGGAGCTCCCTTTTGAAAACATAATGGCCAGTGTTCTTCTGTCTAATAGATCTGAAACTAAGGGTTTAATCAGTGGGAAGGCTTATTCTATGTCCTTTTCTGTCAAGAAAATAAACTGCTGTCGTTTCTTGCAATAAGCTCATGCCCTGTGTAGTCAAATCATTATGAAAAAGAATCAAAGACTTTTACCTCTGCTAAAAATGCATAATTTGTTAAGTGCAAGCTGCTACAGTCCCAAGACTAGAGTTCCTATATTTACCTTTGGAGTTTGCTGAAAGGGACACCGTTGTGTAAAAGATGATACTTAATAACATAAAAATCTTTACCTGTGTGCTTTAGTATTAATAAAACAATTATTACAATTTTAGGGCCAGATCTTCAGCTGGAGTGCATCAGTGAACAGTGAAATTAGAGTGGTCTGTATCTAGTCAATTTCCATTTGATTTTTCCTTTATCGACAGGACTATTATGTTTGGGCAACAAACACAAAAGAAGAAAGTTTTAAATTCTTTAAATAAATAAATATTTCAATTGATATTTTCCTTCAGAACTAAGTTGTGGCTCAAAGATACTGCAATGTTTCTCTTTAAAATGTTGATGCATGGGAATATTGGATTTTCAAAGTGACAGAGCTAACTAGCCAGATACATTTCCTCTCTCTAACCACAACTGTCAATAAGAGTAACACTGTCAATGTCGCAACAGATTTGATGTTGCATAATACTCATCTTTTTTTCATTCAGTGAAGCCCCTGAGACAAATATTTAATTGACAAAGAGATAAATGGTTTGAAAATGCACTATATCCATGCCTAATCATGAAGGGAGATTGTTTATGAAGCAGCAACAGTTAGTTTTTATTTTATTTTGATATTCTCTGAAGCACTTTACAAAACACTTAGATGAATACAATATGTTGGGAGAACAGTCAACATGTCTTTTCTAAAGGGAAATCAGGCCTACTAATCTATTACAATTTTATGGGGATCAACAAATATGTCAACAAGAGTGATCCAGTGGATGTAGTGTACTTTGACTTTCAGAAAGCCTTTAACAAGGTTTCTTACCAAAGTAAAGTAGACAGGCATGAGATAAGTGGAAAAGTCCTCTCCTGGATCATTAACTGGGTAAAAGCTAGGAAACAATAAATTGTCAGTAATAAATTGTCAGTTTTCACAATGGAGGGAGGTAAATATCAGAATCCCCTAAGAATCTATACTGGGACCAGTGCTGTTCAACATATTCATAAATGATTTGGAAAAAGGGGTGAACAGTGAGGTGGCAGATGATACAAAATTACTCAAGATTACAAAGCTTGCAGATGATACAAAATTACTCAAGATAGTTAAGTCCAAAACTGACTGTGAAGAGTTACGAAGGGATTTCACAAAACTGGGTGACTGGGCAACAAATTGATAGGTGAAAAACAGTGTTGATAAATTCAAAGTAATGCACACTGGAAAACAATCCAAACTATACATACAAAACAATGGGGTCTAAATTAGCTTTTACCCCTCTAGGAAGACATCTTGAAGTCATTGTAGATAGTTCTCTGAAAACATCTGCTCAATGTATAGCGGCAATCAAAAAATCTAACAATGTTAGGAACCATTTAGGAAAGGAATAGATAATAAGACAGAAAATATCATAATGCTACTACATAAATCTGTGGCATGTCCACACATTGAATACTGTGTGCAGTTCTGATCACCTCATTTCAAAACAGATGTATTAGAACTGAAAAAAGTTCAGAGAAGGGCAACAAAAATGATTAAGTGTATGGAGCAGCTTCTACATAAGGAGAGATTAAAAAGACTGGAACTATTCAGCTTAGAAGAGAGATCACTAAAGGGGGGATGTGATAAAGGTCAATGAAATCATGAATGGTGTCTAGAAAGTGAATAAGAGTTATTTAACCCTTCAGATAACACAAGAACCAGAGCTTCTTAGTTAAAGACGTTAATAGACAGCAGGTTTAAAACAAACATGAGAAAGTACTTCTTTACACAATGCTGTCAGCCTGTGGAACTTGTTGCAAGGGCATGTTGTGATGGCAAAAAGTGTAACTGGATTCAAAAAAGAATTAGATAAGTTCATGGAGGTTAAGTCATACAATGGCTATTAGCTAAGATGTTCAGGGATGCAACTGCATGTTTTGGATATCCCTAAATCTTTGATTTCCTGAATGACAGGAGACAGATCACTTGATAAATTCCCATGTTCTGTTCATTCCATCTGAAGCATCTGGCACTGGCCACTGTTGGAAGACAGGATAATGGGCTAGATGGACCATTGGTCTGATCCAGTATGGTCATTCTTATGTTCTTAAAACTCACATATAGTTGCCACCTATGTTCCTCCAAACTTTTTTAGGCACTAACTCAATAATATGAAATTTAAAATGGCGACAGAATGTGTGTAATAACCTTCTCACACCTGCCATAGACTAGTATATACAAACCAGCCAACCCATATAACTTAATTTCAGAAATATTTGTGATCAATTTATACAAAGATACATGAACAAACTATACAGATCTCACATCCTTTGATCTCTTGGTGAGGTTTGTTTTGGTGTTCAGAGAATTTATGCAGGTCTTTCTCTTTCCAATGATGGGAAGTAGAATGGGTTGAAAAGGGATTTTTTTTCCCCTAAGAATTCATCCCATTTATTTTCATTTTAAGTTTTAAGCAATTAATTAAATCAGAAATGTCTAATTTTGGGAAAATTTGATGAGTTCTTTTAGGAAGAAACTGCATCGTTCCTCCAAGAGTATAACATCTGTTGTTTCCCTTTCAAACAAGGTATATCTATGTTAGTTAAATATTTCCCTGCCTGACTTAAATATAAGAGATTTGCAAACTTAATGTCAAATTATTTCTTTGGATTCCACAGCTGGTTTCCAACTCAAGTCAGTGGAACCTTTTCTTATGCATCTAATAAGGGTAGAATGTCACTCCATGGGTTTTGTTCTCCTTTTGGAGTACTTATGTTCAGTGGACATAGTACTCATTTAACTATACATTCTTTTAGACTCATGTAACTAAAGCTTCTATCTGAGCTATGAGCAAATGAGACAATTGTGTAAGACAGAGAGACAGCCTCTCCCTATGCTCACCATTGCCACATCCCCTATGACAAAACAAGATAATATTTGATTAATATGTTGGTTAATCCCATTTTAATCGGATAGTTTAAAGGCTGTATAATTGTGATAGAGATGACACAAGCATCATTTCTTGGTTTTGGAATACCTGGTCCTTTGGTCTGACCAAGTTTAACAGAGACTTGTTGGCTTATGGCTCAAGGAGCTGGTGATGATATGTAGAAACTATCAGTTTTAAACTTAAATCATGAGTTTAAAGAACTGAATATTGGAAAGTGGAAAGATAGAAGCAAATTCAGTATTCCTGGAAATGATCGAGAAATATCACCAAGGTGGTTGTTACAGAAAGATATTGGCATGTAATGCCTCTTAGGAACCCAATGTTAAAAGAAGCTTCTGAACTTTGTCCTCTTGGTAATAACAGAGTTCCCAGAAGACCAAATCCATGCCATCACTGCACTAATTGACACCTTTGCTAATCTCAGCAGAAAGGTCAAGACTCAGTTGGGCACGGGAGATGGAAGTACCATCTTATCCCTAGGTAGCTGCATAGATCACAAGGCCTTCTCGCCTTGCAATCATCTAGTCTGACCTCCTGTGATTTAAAAGTTGCCAGTGATGTGGCACCACTGGCTGAGGATTCAGATTTATTGGCAGGCTATAAGGAGCGGGGGCAGCTCTTATTTCCACTGGCAGTGTTTTAGCCAATTCTGTAGATGAACAGATTGCCACTTTATTTTGTATAGTGCTGTTTTTACAAACAACATTCTGTGCAGGTTTAAATGGGTACATATAGATATATAAAATAGAGTAAGAGACAAATTAAGAGGTATGAACTGGGCAAGTGGGAAAAAATCACTTCAGATATGAAAATAGATGGTCAGTCAATGAGTCAGACTGTTCCTGGTACAGGACGACTTACTGATAACAGGAACTGCAGAGGTTAAGTCTTTCACACAAACATTTGTTGTGAAGGAACAGAAAGGAGACAAACGCTAGACAAGTGGAGTGAGTGAAGAGAGCAATATAGTATGCCAAAGTCTATGAAATATACTGAATAACTCCATAATGGACTTTAAAAAAAAAAAAAAAACAGGTCCATTTGGGTCTTGGTACTGAATGAAGTGAGTTAATAAAGTTGTTTGATGCAAGTGACATGGGCATACTTGACACAGTATGTGCACGAAGATGGGTAGCATCATAATAGGCATCTGTCTCCAGGCTGTTGGTATGATACGTTCAGAAATACTTGTGCATATGTGTGGACACTTTTATTATTATTTATTAACTGTTATAATAGTACCATCACCAACAGAGATTGGGGCAAGTTTTAAGCACTGTACAAACACATAAGAGATAGTTCCTGCTCCAAAGAGCTTATGGGCAAAATAAACAAGATAGTGGGAGGGGAAATAGAGGCCCGGAGAGATGAAGTGATGTCCCTAAAGTCACACAGTGTGTTGTAATTTTTTCCTGCCATTCCATGGATGGTAATGTGGTTTGCATGAGTTAGAGAGAACTTACAATACACACACACATTTTGGCCACCCATTTATGAAAGCTTTTACTTTCAGCGATAAAACAACCATTTCTACTTACAAATGGTGTTATTGTAGTAAACAGGCTCATTTTCATTCATGAGGAATCAGTGGCATTCTTAAAGAATTAATTCTTATACACTATTTATGGCTCTTCTGTTTTTAATTCATTTTGATTATTTGACACCTTTTTAAAAGAATTCAGGAATTCCAAAACCAGCTGTCTTTAAATTTATTGGGTCATTAATCACTGTACATGTGGATGGGAAATCTCAATTTTTCATCTTCAAAACTGAAGGTTACTAAAGGACACTCTACAGACTTAATTTACAGTTAAAATCCTTTCAGGTGTCTTTATAGCATATAAAGGGTGGAAAGGGAATTTCTAACCAGAGCTCCTTTCTGGATTCCTAGCTATATCTAAAATAAAGAATTGTTATATTATGTTTGAATAAAATTGCTCAGGTCTAGTCAGAGCTGTCTGCCTCCTTGAGAACAGTTGTATCCTGAGAGGGCAAATGCTGAAAGTGAAATCCTCATCCCATGTAAGTCAAAAGGAGTTCTTCCATTTACTTGAATGCAGCCACCTTTTGTCTCCTCTGCCTGGGTGTGACATTAGTCACTCGCTGCAGATCTGGAGGTGTTGAGGGTTTATCAGGCCTTATACTGTGAGTTAGTTCCACAGCTTTTCTGGTTGATGAAGAGCACTAAGGAAATATGAGGCGCATTGTTGGTTGAGGTTCAGTGTACCCCATTGCTGGGTTAGGGAAGTCTTGAAAGTGGCCATCTTTGGATCAATCTGTATTCAACCCTCTTTTTTTGTGGGGAGGAGGAGGAAACATGACTGAATAGATTGGAGCAGGGCAGCTCTTATGTGTGGAGTCCTCAAATTTCATTGTCATGTAAGGTTTCAGAGTAGCAGCCGTGTTAGTCTGTATCCGCAAAAAAAACAGGAGTACCTGTGGCACCTTAAAGACTAACAAATTTATTTAAGCATGAGCTTTCGTGAGCCTGTTGGTATGCATACTTCCACCTTTTCATGTTCTCTGTATGTATAAATATCCCCTGTCTGTGTGTTCCATTCTATGCATCCGAAGAAGTGAGCTGTAGCTCACGAAAGCTCATGCTTAAATAAATTTGTTAGTCTTTAAGGTGCCACAAGTACTCCTGTTTTTTTTATTGTCATGTAAGTTAGGTTTTCTTTCCTGGCACGGGACAGCATCTTCCCTAGCTATATTTCAGGGGTCAGCAACCTCTGGCACGCGGCTCACCAGGGTAAGCACCCTGGCGGGCCGGGCCAGTTTGTTTACCTGCCGCATCGGCAGGTTCGACTGATCGCAGCTCCCACTGGCCGTGGTTCGACACTCCAGGCCAATGGGGGTGGTGGGAAGCCGCAGCCAGCACATCCCTCGGCCCGCACCACTTCCCACAGCCCCCATTGGCCTGGGATGGTGAACCGTGGCCAGTGGGAGCTGCGATCAGCCAAACCTGCTGACACGGCAGGTAAACAAACTGGCCCGGCCCGCCAGGGTGCTTTCCCTGGCGAGCCGCGTGCCAGAGGTTGCCGACCCCTGCTATATTGGCTTATGATGCCCTCTCAGTGATGTGTGAAGATAAAGAGTCCATGCTAATTAGCTCTGTCTGTAGCCTTTAATCCTGTTTACCATGAAGTTTTCCTAAAATGTCTAAAGCAACAAAGAGTCCTGCGGCACCTTATAGACTAACAGACATATTGGAGCATAAGCATGCGTCTGATGAAGTGGGTATTCACCCACAAAAGCTTATGCTCCAATACGTCTGTTAGTCTATAAGGTGCCACAGGACTCTTTGTTGCTTCTTACAGATCCAGACTAACACGGCTATTCTCTGATTCCTAAAATGTCTGTGTTCCATAGCAGTGTTGGATGTGCTATCTTTTTGTGTTCCTTTTGTTGGTAAGATATTTGAGGGTAGTTCAGAACAATTGATCTGCAGGGAGTTTCCTTTGTCAACTGTTACTGCTTAATGAGTGCATAGCAGCTTTGGGAGGGGTAATGAAGGGTCATGGACTGTGCTGCATTTAGTATCGCTGTCTGTACCACTTTCTTTACACATGTTCAAAATTTGGGATTTTTTATTAAACAAAGAACTTTTTGGAGGTCAGGTAGCAACTGTAGTCAAGAGTAGGTATTTTCCTCTCTGCTCCTGACGAAGGGAGTGTAGCCTTTAATTTCATATGCAGGGCTTGCTATGGTTAGGTAATAGCTATTGTGCTTCCTCCTGTCTCTGAAAAAATGACCAGGTACTTGCATGTGTCCTGGGCAGATACTTTAGTCCTGTCTAGAAACTGATATTGGCTTTGGTTCTCTACTGCTTCGTACCTTTCATAGTTATTTACATCTGTGCTGTATGGTGTAAAGTACTACCATTCTCAAATGGTGATATTTTACGTCCACTTTGCATGGATGTAAATGACTACACAAAGTGCAAAGCAGTAGAGAAGCCCAATATTGATTCCCCTTTGAGAAGATGAAATTGCCTGGCCTGCTTGAGTTCTCATAAGGATGACCAAAATAACTGCTGCTTAAACTGAGTAAACTCCTCACTTTTCCTAGTACCAACGAAAATCTGATTCAGTACCCAATATAATAAAAATAATCTAGTGAAAGAAAGGGAGCTACATAAGAGATGCTAATATTGTAAAGCATTTTTTTCGGATTACATAATAACAAAAGGTTAACAAATAATAATAAAGAAATAAACAGCATTTATAAGTTCATCCTTTTGTAGTCATACCCTGCATATAAAGTATCTCCTCTATCAGTTTCAAAAGCTTTGGAGGAAATTCTGTTCTCAGTTGCACCACTGTAACCCTAGGATAACCCCATTGTTGCCAAAATTATTATATACTCAGATAATAGAGGGAGAACCTTTTGGGCCTTTCATTTTTGCACCCAAGAAGTGAATCAGATCACCATATAGATAGACAATTTTCATCAGAAACTACTCATTCTGAGGTTATAGTGTACTACATAAAAACTGTGGCTTTATTACCTAAATAGAGATAGTATTGAGTATAGCCTTCCTCAATATGATTCTTTGATCACTTTTACTAGCAATGAGTATATCTTTCTGTTTTGTTTTTACACCACCGCATATTCACTGCCACCTCCCTCTGCTAATATTTTACTGTTTTAAAGGAGAAAGTACTTCTTCCTTCCTTTGAATCAGATACAGAAGTGTGCCTGGGGTTGACTTGACACTCAGAATTTCATCGCACTCATATGCTTTGTTTTGTTACTCACTTGGTTTTTTATTGTACACATCCTGGTAGGGTTATCAGGCAGTCGAACATCCGGTCGAAAAGGGACCTTGGCAGCTCTGTTCAGCACAGCTGACGGGGCAGCTAAAAATCCAGTTGGCCGCAGCGGCTGACACCTCACGGTTCCCGGAAACAGCTAATATGTCCAGCTCCTGAGCGCAGGGGTGGCCGGGGGGCTCCATTCGCTGCTCCTTCCCTGAGCACTGGCTCTGCAGCTCCCATTGGGCAGGAACTGTGGCCAATGGGAACTGCAGGGGCAGTGCCTGCAGAGCCGCCTAGCTGCACCTCTGCCTAGGAACCAGAAGGTCATGCTGGCTGTTTCCTGGGCCGCCTCAGGTAAGTGCCCCCGGGAGCCTGCACCCCTGACCGCCTCCAACACCCCAACCCCCTGTCCCAGCCTGGTGAAAATGAGCGAGTGAGTGAGGGTGGGGAAGAGCGAGTGATGGAGGAAGGGGAATGGAGTGAGCGGGAGCAGGGCCTCTGAAAAGTGGTGGGGCGGGGCAGGGCCAGGGTAAGGGTATTCAGTTTTCTGCAATCAGAAAGTTGTCAACCCTACATCCTAGGCATTCACTTTCTTACATCTTGGATATTGCCATATTCCAAGAAAGTTTTGGAAACATCTTCCCTTTTAAACATGCTCTTATTAGTGCAGTAGAAACACATCAGCAGTACATGAACAAGAAGCACAAACTACAAGAGAGAACATTTTAGCATATCTTAAGTCAGTATTTTTGCACATTTGGTATTACAGCTTGTTATGTGCGGAAATGGGAGATTGATGGGCACTGAACTCTGAAATTTTTACTCTTCTAGGAAAAACAGTGCTAAGTATATTTGTTTATTCAATGGAAAAATCAAGTTCACTGCCTGTTGTAACATAGTCCATTTTTTTAAGGAGCAATACTGTTCCTATTGAAATAAATTAGATTAAACCCAACAGACATATATTGAAGGACTCATCTGTGCCATGACAGCCTGGTGCATCAGTGGTGCTAAGCTGCACTACCTCACAGAAGCCCAAAGAATTAAAGACAACATTGGTCTCAGTATTCTCAGAATGTTGGGGCTGGGTTAGAAGCGGGGTTGGGGAGGGGTTGATTCAGGGACTTTCTGAAGCCAAATCATATACTGATATGGACATTAGTTCTGTAGGGGGACACAAGCTAAAGTGGTGTAGGTACCGCAAAGAAGCATAGAGAAGGGAGAGGGTGATGGAAGAGGTCTGTCAGCCTGCCCTTTGTGCTCAAAGTAGAAAACAAAGTTTAAAAAAATTAAAGACGGGAGCAAAATAAATATATTAAACATGCTTTGCGTGCTTAAAATTCATAAACATAGTCTGAAATATAGCAGCAGCAGGGTGATAAACTTGCCCCTTTTCCGCTTTCTCAGTAGTGGACACTTTCACGCAACAGCACTCAAGCACAGCTTCTTACGGCAGGTGTTTTTCCCATACTGGGAGTTCACTGCCCTTATTTTGTTAGCCTCAGCATTTTGAAAGCGTCTGCTCACCCATGTGCTTGTGAATATATCACTGTCCATGCTGCCTTTGCCTTTTGTATTCACTGGTGTCTTATGCTTCAGGGTTTCTGATGCCCTTGAGAAGTTGTGACCATTCTTTACATCTTTAAGAGTGCCAACTCATTTATTAAGACAGAGTCTGTGAGGCCTGGATGAATTTATTCTATCGAACATTTAATAAAACATTAAATTAAAAATGTGACTTATGCTGTGACATGCTCAGTATTACCCTTTCAAGGTTTAAATTTGAGAGGCATTGGGCCCTCCTGTTCAGAACATGACATGTTATCAATCTTGTGCTTAGGTGACAAGGCCACTGATGTTTTCCTGAGGCAGTTGTTTAATAATAAATTTTTCATTGCTGGCATGTTCAATAAATGGATTGCAACATTTATACCCAGTCTGGAAATTTTACAAGTTCCTTATAAATATCAGTAATGATAATAGTTAATAATAGAATAATGAATTTATGCTCAAAGAACCCAAGATCAATCAAGGAAATTAAATCTGGCCTAGGCCTCTGCTGCTGCTTTTGAGCTTTTATACCCTAAAGTGTACCCTGTGTGGACAGGCCTATCTGGTGATTTGTTGAATTTCTTAATGTTTCACTTGTCATATTAATTTAAATCTTTAATCTGCAGACATGTCAAGTGTATCAAGTGGCATATTAAATCAATATTATATTGCAGATGACATCTCTAAAGAGGTTGCAATTGTGTAGTGGAATGTAATAATAGGAATAATAAAAAGAAATTGCATTTTGATCTTCCCACACTTGTTATCACAATGCTGTTCACCCTTCACAGCTCTGCTTGTGGAGGCAGCCCCTTCCATAGAGCTTTGCAACACATTCAAAATGCAAAGTAACAAACAAACAAATCCAAATGGGGAAGGCATGTCAGTTACTATTAGGAATCTAGAAAATCATATCTATGAAGAGGGATTCTGTTGCTAAACAAGCATTAACTTGGCATTTAAAACAAATGGTTATGATCCCATTAGAGTTCCTGATAGTCGGGGATAATATCATTAAGAGAGTTAATAAAGGAGGAAGCAAAGTGTATATCCCTTACTGTTTTCCACTGCTTTTCACCATGTGTGTGCAGGCATTTCTGCCTGTGCAAAGTAGGCATAAAACACTATCATTCCATTTTGGCAGTGATCCTGTTAACAGGCTCTTTGCACAGGCATAAATGACTATGCAAAGGATAGAGCACTGGACTGGGACTTGGAAGACCTAGGATCTATTTCTTGCTCTGCCACCAGTCTGCAGGTTGACCTTGGGCCAGTCAACGTCTCTTCTCATTTCTCTATGCCTCAGTTTCCACACTTGTAAAATGTGGATCATGATACCAACCTCCTTTGTAAAATGTTTTGAGATCGATTCATGAAAAGTGTTATATAAGACCTGGGTAGTAATACTACACAAGAAGAATGACAGTGAAAAATTGAACCCTGGCTTTCTAAAGTCTTAGGTCCTGACTCATTACATTGTTACACCAAGTATTTTGAAAGAAAGATACAGGCCTGCTTCTAGAGGCAATGCCTTACAAAAAGCTTTGCTGTGCATTTAAAATTAGAAGTAGACATTTTGTTAAATGGAGAAAAATTGTCAGCTAAAAAAAAATAAGATCTATGAGGGAAAAAATCTGGTTCTAGACTAACAGAGGGCCTGATTCTGCTCCCCTTAAAACACTTTTAGACCGACTGGCATCAGTGGAGCTATTCCTGAGATACTTGAGAAAATCAGGTTCAGTGTATATGTGTGCACAGATTGCAGTTGCTAAATCTGCAAGGAGCACTACTAGATTCTGTGTGAGTGGTGAGTGGCGTGGACAGCTTTTTGAGTGCAGATTTCCTATAAGAGTGTTCACCATAGATGCGCTATTAAGATTTGTCTTTGACATACAATAAGTGCACAGAAAGAATTACTGCAGTAAACCTGTCAAACTATAGGTATTTGGAAGTGAATTTGAACATATAGTATCTAGTCTCTATTCCAGAAACTGAAGGCAAATTTATTAAGTTATATCCTACTTAAAATACTAGACCAATCCAGTTTTATATAAGTGAGTGGGAGAGCATACAAATGCATTGTTTTCTCCTTTATTCTGTTAAAGAGATTAATTCTAACACTACAGGCATGCAGAATGTACCTAAGTTTGCATGAAGCATGGACCTTTTAACATTTCCCCTGTCCTGCAGGAAGAGAGGAGGGACCTTTTTGAAAGAACCCCAAGTTTTTCAATAGATTTTACCCTGCAGGACAGAAGGGATTTGAAAGGGCCAAGAATTGAATACATTGTGAGTAAGAGGCTGCGTTATTATAGATGTTGGAATCCTAATGAAAAACATTTCATAGAAATCCACATGGAAAGAGATGTGGTTTTAAAATGTGTCCTCAGTGGATTCCCACTCCCATATCATTAACATGAATCTCATATGTACAATCAACTGCTATTCATTTACTGTTCTCTCACTCTCTTTATCTCAGAGCCACTTAATTCAATACACCCTGGTTTTCAAGGAATCTTGAAGTGACAACTAATCTCATTTCTTCCACTCTGCTGTACAAACAGATACAGTTTTGAATGAGGAAAACCTTTGTTGCTACTGAATAAAAATCTTCCTTTATGGTGATCCATCACAGTATTAAACAAACTCTCCCTCACTACTTTTGGATCCAAGCCTAAGGATGCACCCTCTCCTCATTTAGTGTCTCTCCTCTTTAGGGTATGAATCTTATTTTCCCCTTAAGTACAACAGTAGCCTCTATTTAATACATCAGTTGCAGTTTAAAAATCAGCCCTTGTTAACAAACTACTATGTGAGGTCTCACAGTTATTTCCTATTCTAAGTAGATAGCAAAACTGCTTCTCTCAGATGTATATGACTAAACTGTTTCTTCCATTTTAATACTGCTCGACTGCCTGAGCACATGAAAGCCAGAACCCCCTTTTTTTAAAAATTTGACTGTTTGAATTCAGCATTCAAATGCCACATTTTGGCACTCAAATGCACGTTTTTACATGTGAGCATTTGAGCACCCTAATGTGGGATATTGGCACCTAATTTTTAAAAGTGGGCTTAAGATGTTAATGATAGCTCAGTGATATCAGTTTTTTAAAAAGGGAAAATAAAGATGCACATGAAACTTTGAAATTCAGGTTTCCTTTCTGAGTTTCCAGATTCTTCAGGCTTATTATACAGGAACACAAGAATTGCCATACTGCATCAGAGTAGTGTTCTACCTAATTCAGTATCCTTTCCTCTAACAGTGGAGAATGCTAGAAGCTTCAGTGGAAGGTGCAGAGAACTCCAAAATGGACAATTATGTAATATCTTTCCCAGAGATATTGTTGTTTCTAAGTCATCAGTTAATGGTTGGCTTATGCACTGAAGAATGAGAATTTATATCCCCCTATATAAAATAATGTATTCTGTCCAGTGCTACTGTGGATCTTTTTGAATCTTACTGAGCTCTTAGCTTCAATAATATCTTGTAGTAAGATGATAAAATAGTTTCCTGACACCAACTTTCTCTCTGTCTGGGGGTGAGTTGCTCATTCTGATGAGAACATATTCACTAGAGTCTTTCCTGGCCTTAATGGATGTGAGATACCCTTTTTTCTAGAAGTGGCCAGCTTCTTGTCCCCTGGAATGGAAAAAAATGTGCTTCATCCTCTCAACTCTATTAATAGTGTTTAGATACTAATGGATTGGTCTTGCAATATTGAGTTTGCACCTGCTGATAGTTACCAGCTCAGTCTTGATTCAGTCAGATGTATCAATCATTTATGGACCGTGGACAGATTTCAGGGCAATGTCTCTTGGAAAATAAATAAGAAAGGATTATCTGACCTGTGATCCACATAAGATTTATAATAGGTGGGTTGAAATAAAAATAATTTTAAAATAGACTGGTATGGATTACAGGAATATGCTGATTAATGAAATAATAGGCAATAGACCAGCTCCTCAGCTGATGTAAATTGGCATACCTACCCTGAAGTCAGTAGCTACGGAATTGGCCCAGTAGCAAATCCTAAAGGAGACTTACAACCGAAAAAGTATACCAAGGCACCATTGGTTTGGATGTTCACAGGAGTGTTCAGACCTGGATGCTGAAAGGGCAGGGATGATAGTTGGTATATGAAAGCAAGTTTAAAACAGAATATGAAGGAAGGAAAATGTGCATAGTCCTGTCATTTGTTACTTGAGTAAGGGAAGGTGCTGGGCTAAGAAGACTCATATTTAAATCACAGCTCTACTCTGGAAATGGACTGGGTAAAAATGACAGTTTCATATGCACCAGGCCGGGCCAGGTAGTTTCTGTTCCTTAATGCAACTGTCAGCTCTGTGGAACCAATGCAGCTATGGGAGAGTAAATTAGACTCTTTTGTGGCTCATGCATCATCAAAAGAATTGTTAGCCACATCCCATTTTCAAGACTGTTCAACCCACTGTCTTCAAATTAAGTCTTCAGTTACACCCATGCAACCCCACTGAAAGCAATAGGGTTTCACAGGTGCAACTGAGAAGAGCATTCGGCCTGCAGAATCTGTATTGCTGGTGGTCGTACATGAGCTAGAAAGGCAACAGATTGGCTTTTAAATAGCATGCTGAGCAGGGTTTTTTGCCGCTCCAAGCAAAAAAAAATGTTGTCTGCCCCCACCTCAGCCCTGGGATCCCCCACACCCCCTGCTGCCCCAGCCCTGGGCTCTCCCCCCTCACCTGCACCCCCTGCTGCCCCAGCCCTGGGCTCTCCCCCACCCACACACCCTGTGCTGCCCCAGCTCTGGACTCCCCCATTCCCCCCTCCACCAGTGCCCCCACCCCTGCCGCCCCAGCCCTGGGCTCTGCCCCCTCCACCCGCACCCCCTGCTGCCCCAGCCCTGGGCTCTCCCCTCCCCCACCTGCACCCTCCTTCCGCCACAGCCCTGGGTCACTGGTAACTTGCTCCCAGGGTGGGTGATTCAGCAGGAATTTTGGATGTGCACAGAACACAGACAAGATTGGCTCCCATATGGTTACAGAACTGCAGTAAAGTGGAACAATTTTCAGCTTGTGTGATTAAAGGATATCTGGATGCGTATTATAAGACTGTCCTCCATAAACGAGGAAAAGTTGAGGTGCCTTTATTATTCTTTTGTTCCGCTCTTTGTTTCTATGGGGAATTTGCCAATGCAATATCACTGTCTTCCTTTTAAACAATTAAAACAAACAAAAAAAATGGTTGTTGAACATAGCAATTCCAGCCCTAAAAACCACTGGGAAGCATTTCTTGCTCAATTTTATCCTACTTTTTCTACAGCAAATTACAGTGGATCAGTATATTTGATTTGGGAGAAATGAAATAACAGCTTCCCAAATTGAGCTTAAGCACGCCTGAATTTTGAGGTATTCAAATCTGGAAGGCAGGTGCTAGATTCCCTTCCTGAATATTAGCTAAATCTAGAAAGGAAAAGTCAATTTCTGCTTCCATGGCTCAGAAGTGGAAATCCTCCTACGTGCCTGTACTGTATCTAAAGCTGCCGAAGTCCCTTAGAAGAGCCGCCCCTCCCTTACTTTTCATTTTAAACTCTAGTGGGATCCACATACCTCCCTTGCTAGGTTTCAGATAGAGAGGGGCACTGTCCATGTAGTCCACCCAATTCCTTCTTTGGGGGCTGCAAGGTGAGGTCACACCAGTATCCCTAATCCAGTCTGGGGATGTCTTCTGAAGGGTATATCTGGGCCAAAGCCTTCTACTCCTTGGGCACACTTGTTCCCCATTCACAGTGCCACCCCGCTCTAGCAGTGAGCTCTCCATTCACAGCAAGCTGCAGCATGAGGGTTCAGCTACCATGCTCCCTCCCCCTCCCTTTCCTGTGGATAGCGGCCAAGGGAATGTTGGGAAATGTAGTTCTTTTCCTGCTCCAGGGCTGGCTGTATAGGCAAGGAGCTAACCAAGGAACTACAGCTCCCAGGGCTCCCTGTTGGCGCTCAGCTCCCAGGCTGGATCCCTGTGGCCTGCTGCCCCTGTGAATGGGCTGCGCCAAGCATGTGCTTGCTTTGCTGGTGCTTAGAGCCGCCCCGATGCTGAGACTACAGTGCTGGAAGATAAGCTGAGCAAATTTTGATGGGCAGCCAATGTAGAACTGCACTATGCCATTTTTACAAAGTTCCTTTACTGAGAAGGGCCATACTTGAAATTAGTTAGGTGGGCATCCTGCTTTCCAAAATACAGAATGATCTCTGAAAACATTGCATTTGATTGACATTGAAGTGTCTTTGTTTTATGAAATCATCTAAAACATTGAATCTCCATGTTTATTATTTTCCTGCGAGCTTTCCACTTGTTTAGTGTGGTTACTAGACTGTATGTAATGATGAGTGGGTCAGTGAAGCATCCAGTGCAGAGAGAGCACCTATGAGTGGGGACACCCTAGTCCCTGCCCTAAGTGACCGCGACAAGGTTGGGGGTCGAGCCCTCCAGGAATCCTTGGCCCAACCTTGTTGGGATTGCAAGGACTCTGCCACACAGGAGAGTGGAAGGGGAGCACTCGAGGTCAGGCAGGCCTCTGGGTAAAGGAAGTGGGAGTGAGGACTCAGATCCTTTTGCTAGCCCATTTCACTGGGGTAGTGGATAAGGCAGGAAAGTTTCCTACAATAGCTTACACATGCATGTGTGTTTCTCATAGTATATTCCAGAATACAGTGCCTGCTGTCTCACTGATAGAGAGAATTTTATGGACATAATCATTTGATGTTTGTTTCCTAAGCTTGCTTGATCTTGTTTTGAAGTATCAAGATTTTTCTATCTCAGGAGAAGAATAGAAACAAATGTTTTGTTGGGAAATCTTCCATGATATATCTAGATTTTTTTTTTCCTGGCCAGCCTTCAAAACCTCCAGGGTCTCTTTACCAGACATTTATCAAATTCAGTTAAGGTACCATCAACTCTCTTTAACACAATATATACATAAGTTGCACTGTTGTGGCAGACTAATAAAATATATCAACCTTTTTGCCTTCCCCCAAAAACAGTTTTGTTTTTTTTCCAGGTTGAATGCAGCATGTCACGCATGAAAGTAGTTGTATGTATTTAACTAAGCTGTTTTGAAATGTAATTGCTTCCAACCGTTCTTTAAGGTATATTACTCTGGGAAGCCTCCTAGGGAAAGCAGTGGATATCCTGCAAAGAAGTAGCTTTCAACTATTCCAACCTGCAGGCTAAAACAGTACTAACATTAATATTTCTACTATAACTTGTTCATCATGCTACTATTTCATTTCCTGGCTTTTTTTTCTCCTTTAATATGCTGTGAGAGTCTTAGGAAAAAGAATGTGGCAGTTGCTGGTATGTCAAGAGCTTAGCAGATTAGACACTCTGTCACATGAAGTGAGAAAATAAATTCTAACAAAAAATTAGGTATCTAAAATAACGTACAAGTACATTGGGTTGTTAGTTCATTATTCCTAAGAAGTGTGGCTCAGAGCAGATACTTAGAGGAGAGTCTATCTGGCAAAGTGGCATTATGAATGGGACTTCATAGGAACGTGGGGTAATTTCATAAAGAGCTATTTCCACTATCAAAAAGTTGTATTAATTACTTGATAAAGTTAGTTGGGGAAAGAAATTGAAGACAGTTTCTTAAACAGCTCACATGTGGGAAAACACCATTTAAGCAGAGTGCTGGAATCTATTTACTGTTACTAGCTACAGTATTTAATTCAGGGGAAAACGGTATATATTAATAAAAATTCTAACATTATTTTTGGGGCATTGCCTGGCACCAGGTTGACAGACACATGGTGTGGGGTCAAACTGCTGTTGGTAAGGTGCAAAGTTATGGAAACCTAGGAGCTGTTTTGCTCTGCAGTCTGCTGTGGGGAGTCTTCAAATCCTCTGATTTGCATCTGCGGACTGGTTTGCACATGACCAAACAGTAGCTCAGTCTGCTATGTTGATCTTTTTACACAGTGTGTCCCCTATCTCCTCAAATGCCAGCAGTTCATTTGATACATATCCCAACACCATGTGTGTACAGAAAGGGCTTGTCATTTGATTCAACTGCACTTTGCTTTATTTGCAAGGACCACTCAACATGCCAAACAACACGCAAGCTGCACTGCACTAGAAATATAAAAGTGAGCAGTGTTTCTGGATTGTGCGAATGGTAGAATCTGTAATGAGACAAAACCAACCATGAAACATCAAATTATGTTAAAAAAAAAAGAAAAAGAAACAAAAAAAGCAACAACAAAACCCAATCAGGAAATTCCTCCTTGACCCCACAGTATGATAGAATCTAATCCTGCAGTTCCTGAGTTCTGAATAAGAGAGTGACTTATAACATCTTCTTATGAAGTATCAAAATTGCCCCAAAGTGACCACATCATATGATATATATCTGGCTTAAGAAGAATCAAAATGGAGGAGATGTAGATTGACTCAGTTTCAAAGAAGAGAAATTGGTCATATTGAACTTGTGAAATACCCCTGTACACAAAGCAAAATCCCAGATGGCCAGGCTACACAATTCTGGGCCTTACCACTAGCTCTATGGGTGGCAGGACCTGAATGATGGCTGTGAGGATGTTCAGAATGTGAGACTTCTAACCCAGGCTTATTTGATTGGAGCCAGACATCAAGGCTAGTCACTCTTACTTCACCACCTTTAAAAGGAACAATTTGGGCCAGGGCCCTAAAGGGAACCTTGGATAAATGATGGTCAAGGGAACATATTGAGAATTGGGAAACATTGTCGTTAATGGCAGTATTGCTAGAGATTCCACGTGTGCCAGAATCAGCTCATGCCAACGGGTAAACACTCCTTTACTTGCTACCTGACAGCAAAGAGGGGTGAGCAGTATTGAGGATACCTTCCTAAAGCACTATGTAGGTGTTTATCCCAGGAATTCCCAGGGATTATACTGAGATCTGTGTGGCAAACACTTCTTCCTCATTATAATGCTTCAAAAATAGACCTTTTTTGCTTTTTGTATTAAAACTGAAATGAGACAATTATTCTCTCTGATTTCATATATTTCCTCAGCAATGACCTTTTCCTTGGGCAATCTTTAAAAGACAAATACACCCCTTCACACTTAAGTTGATGACTAGTATAAAGGGTTTATGAAACAACCTATTTGACTTCAAAGAAAGATATTTCAATCACCGTTCCAACATTTCTGCCTTACTAATAAGTGAACTAGATGCTTGTTTGATAATTGAAAGGATAGTAAGTATGTATGTTCTGTCTATTTAAATACTTCCTATGGTACTCGTCCTTCGTACATTATGAGAGGGTCATTTCCTGAATGTCATGGAACACGTAGACTTGCTGTGATGAAAGCCAATCCTGAGTTGCGAACAAGAAGTTCTTTTTCACATTGGAAAAACTGGCACAGGACTGCTACATAACCATTCACTTTTTAAGGTCAAACCATAATAAATGAAGGACAAATCTTATTCCTGACAATTTTTTACACAAATCCTGGTTGACTTCAATGGGCGCTCCAGTTGTACTACAATGGCAGGACATGCCTGAAATTTACTTGAGGGTTTCAAGCTTTTTTATAGGTTACACTGAATACTGATCTGGTTTTAAAGCAGTACGTAAGGGTTCTTTTTTTTTTTAATCAGAACTTCCATTGCATACATGGTTTGTTGGTTTGTTTGTTTGTTTGTTTTAAACAATTTTCCTCTTGCAAAGATAGCTGTATTTGGATATGGAAACTCAGTAATCAGTGACAATAGAGGCTTTTATATAGATTTTTTTATTTAGTTATTTTTTAATTTGTGAAATTTGGGCAGTGGAAGGAACCTTTTATGATGACACCACCCATAATGCATGTTCTGCTCAAGGCTGTTCACAAGTTACTGAGCCTGAGATCCATGGCTTTAAAGCCTTTTCCAGTCATTTACTGAATGATGCTCATTCACTCTGTTTAGAATTGGGTTTGATATGAGGTCAGATGCAGGGTCACTAAGTCACTTGACCTGTTTTCAATGTTTTATTTCAATCCTGAAACCTGAATCCTTTTTATCTTGTGCAACATCAACTGAGTGCAAATCCTCTTGATACGCTTAGTTGTTTTTCTACTTACTTTGTAGTGCTTTTGTTTAGTCAACATTGCTTTCTCATATTCTATTTACAAACATCAGATAACTTCTACTGTGAATTATGTAACTTAATGCCTTGTAAATGTTAATAGTCTTGATATGCAAAATGTACTCTATTTATAGGTGCCAACATTGATAGCTTGACTATTCCACAGGAAATGCTAAGATCTGTGATCTCTCCACGCACACACTTTAGTGCATTAGGGATGCGTGTGTGATCTTACAACGTGTGTGTGTGTGTGTGTGTGATCACTGATAGGCTATCCAGGGCCCAATCCTTAAATCTTCACTGTCAGGTGAATAGAATTGTGTGGGAATTAGAATTTCTGTTCCATGGAAAATACTGCAATTTCAGGGTTTGGGGGTTTTTTTAATTCAAAATTGGAACAAAAAGTCAGAATTGTGAATTTTACTGCAAAATTTAACTTTTGAAACATTTCAGGACCATCTGAGCAGCCCCAGAGATCCTGGCTTCCTGCCAGCCCACCCACCAGCCAACTGGTTCTGTCAGGAAACCAGGCAGGCAGTTTAGTTGTCCAGCCTGCCTGGTTTCCATCAAAAGTTTTGATAGAATCAACACATTCCTGAAGAACATTTAGGTTCCATCTAATCAGCATTTTCCAATGGAAAACTGTTCTGTGGGAAATTCTTGACCAGTCTTACATGTGAATAATCCTTATGGGCCATTTTCTCACATTTTACTCACATCAAGTAGCGTACCTATTCATGCAGTACGGTTCTTCTCAACTTGATTAAGGGTGGCAGAATATGGCCCTATGTAAGCAGTTCTTTGGAAGACACTAGAGCACTGCTTGAGTGGGTAAGGATTACTCATGAGTGTTGTTTTTTCATCACATAAATCTATTACAGCGCTAATGCATATACCATAGGTCAGGGATCAGCAACCTTTGGCATGAGGCTTGCCAGGGTGAGCACCCTGGCGGGCCAGGCCGGTTTGTTTACCAGCCGCATCCGCAGGTTTGGCCGATCGTGGCTCCCACTGGCCACGGTTCACCGCTCCAGGCCAATGGGGGCGGAGGGAAGTGGCAGCCAACCCATCCCTAGGCCTGCGCCGCTTCCCGCAGCCCCCATTGGCCTGGGACAGCGAACCGCGGATCGGCTGAACCTGTGGACGTGGATGGTAAACAAACCGGCCTGGCCCTCCAGAGTGCTTACCCTGGCGAGCCCCATGCCAGAGGTTGCCAGTCCCTGCTGTAGGTTATTGAGCATGGTGATTCTTTGACATTGGGATGAATCTGAGGTTCTCAATCTTTAAAGTAGTCAATAAACCAATTAATGTATCAACAGCAAAAGCTGTTAAGCAGCAGTGCAATAACACTACTGATCCTGCCACTGATCTCTGAATTGGTATAGAAGGAAAAGAATTCAGTATTGTTTTATTCTTTGTGCTACTGGATCAAAAATATAATAGCACTTGGCACTAGAATAATGGAAGGAAAGGACAAGTTTCTTTGAAATTATTTGTTAAATAATCACTTTTTGAATAGATGGTAATTTAAAAAACAAGACAACAGCAAAAACAAATTGATAGATTGTGTTAGCTTGTAAAATCTTTGTTTAGAAAATATAAATGCCTGTTATAAAACTTGCAGACTGCTATCAATGGAATTAAGTGAAGATTTTCATTCTAGTAACTGACAACCTGTGTAGCAGACTATGCCACACCTTGCATCTTGTTTCCCCCTCCCTTCTTCCTAATCTTGAAATCCTCACGTATCATTAACAATCAAGTCAGGCTTTCTGACTGGAACAGTATCATTACAAATAAATACCTTAACACTCTGTGCACGTTAATGCAACAGAACAAATCTTAGCACCAATTTGCAGGCACTAAAACCCATTAGAGCACTGGCCCCAAAAGGGGTAAATCGTTGAAAATGCACTAATTATTACTTGGGCTCTTTGGAAGGATTTTGGGTTGATGCCAGATGTTAATAAGATTTTCAGTGACTGAGTTCTTTGGGCAGCTCCCAGAATGAAACCAGTAACCAGAGACATTTTCCTTACTAGCTTGAACTGATGCATTCTGGTTTTGTAGAATTTTTTGTGCAAAATGACCCATATTTGTCAGTTCCAGTGTGTAGCACTGGATGTGAAATGAAACTACCACATTACGATCCCTAAGACCTCTTTATTCGGTCTGCATTTTGGATGTCCCAGTTGTATTACCATTGTCATCTTGCTGCTCTTCAGCATGGAGCTGAAAAGTAGTCAGCGCATATTAATAAATTGGTAAATGTTTACACCAATGTCATGGCTAGTACAGAGCAGACTTTCTGTGGGGAAGCTAGTCTGTGAAAAATGGGCAATATGTGAATTTATGGATCTGTCAGGTCAGTTCCATGGCTAAGGGAATGGAGTATAGTGATTATCGACCAGCAGAGGATTTATGGCTAGGATTGACTATCGTTGTTTTGCACAATGGATTGTTTCTCACACATCTCATAAATAATGTGCAGCATTTCATTCAAACTGATGAATATACCAAAAAAAGGTTCCCCCCTTCTGCTTTGCACTGAAACAGTGAAAACATCTTGTCATTTATTTGTTCTGCCTTTGCAGCTACAAGGTCTGAAAGAGAAGAGGGTAAACCATGCATACATTCATTCAGGTACCTATTTTTTTTTCTATGAAAAAGAAGCCATATGCAATAAGCTGCACTGGTTCTTGGTCTCTCTTTATTTAATTTGAGTCAATGGTAGAACTAGATTCTTTAGTAAACTTTAACATCCTTCATGTTCGGTAGGGTGCAAACATTCATGGAAAGTAGAAGGCCAAATTCTGTACAAGTGTAAATGGGATGCTCTCCATTGACTTCAATGGAGTTTCACCCATTTGAACCAGCAAAGAGTTTGGCTCACAGTCTTTAAAATGCATGTTTCTTCAAATAAACTTAGAGGAAAAGCTTCTTCCCACGTCTGTAGTTGTCCGTTCATGTGTGAGTTGATAAAAGCACCTGCCTTTTAGCGTTATCCTCTTACTTATACAACTGAACTTTATTAATTCATTATAATCCCTTTCAGTGACAACATCAGACTACTTCTACCTCTCTTTCCTGTCCTATACTCACTATCATTGAAGATAGTGATGGGGAGAAATCTGTTTTAAATACTCAGGAGAAATATTGTAATTTCTGTTGTGCTTTCCCCTCGTTGATGAGCGGTTTCCAGCCACAAGTAGTGGCGGAGCTCATGGTATTTGAATCTTGTATGTTTTGAGGAACAGCAAGAAAATCAGGCCTCAGTTCTAGGGCATCCAGCAGGGGTTGTTGTAGATACTGAAACAGGCCTTTTCATTCATTGATTTAATGTACATTCACTTGGAAATATTGTTTGCAAAGTCCTGCAATCACACAAGATTGTTAGTGGCATGGCCAGGATAGCAAACTCTTAATAGATCTGAATTAGAATACATCTGAATTAGATTTGCACAATTTTCCCCTGATATATTAATATCTGCCTTATGTATTGAAGGGAAATTACTTTTTTGAAGGCACAGTGAGAAAGATACACATTTTTATTTTGATGAGGACATCCAAGCAGTGGTAAATCAAGAGTAAATATCATTAGTCTGTTGATTTAGGTCTTTGTTGGCAAGGTGCCCAAAGCTCAACACAATTTATATCCACAGGTCCATCTGGAGGGATGTCTCACCACAGAAGAAATGGGGGTCTAGGCCAGTGGTTCTCAAACTAGGGCTGCCGCTTGTTCAGGGAAAGCCTCTGGTGGGCTGGGTGGGTTTGTTTACTTGCCGCGTCCGCAGGTTCAGCTCCCACTGGCCGTGGTTCGCCGTCCCAGGCCAATGGTTGCTGCAGGAAGGGCGGCCAGCATGTCTCTCGGCTCACACCAGAGGGAGCCGCGATCGGCCAAACCTGCAGACGCGGCAGGTAAACAAACTGGCCCTAGTTCAGGGGATCCCTGAACAAGCAGTGGCCCTAGTTTGAGAGCCACTGGCCTAGGCAACATAGAGGGTGATGACTCAGGCAGGGCTGATGGCTGGTGATGTGCCGAAGTTCAGCTACTTTTGCGTTGTTATGAAATGAGATTCAGACTCAAACACACATTCTGCTAATGGCAGGAGGGCCATGAGGGACAAAACCTGAGGTATCTAGGACTATCAGATAATCACACGTTGACAATGTCACAGTGATGTTGACCTTTCCAATTGCTTCTTTTACCTAAGGGGAGAATAAACCATCCCATCCCTCTGGGTACTGTGGGTGACAGTGGGTAAGCACGCATCTGCCCAGAGTACTGTGAAAGGAAAGTGCTTCCTCAGCCCAATTATGACCCCAACATAATAGTCGTATATTTAATACTTTTGTGAATCGCCTAATCCTGTTCCCCTTCTCTAGTAACACCCACATCTACCGCTTCCTACAGGTGTTCACATCTTGTATTTGAGTAAGCAATTGAGAGTCTTTGAATAGTGCTTTAGCTATATGAATGTTTAATGGCGGGTTTTACTGTGGTAAAGTATCTGTATCAAGCATCTCATCTCTTGAAACATATAATTACCTGAGGAGAGCAGAAAATTTGATGCATGTTCATGATTTATATGTAAAATCTTTTCTTATTGTCCTCATTTTTATCTGCATATTTTGCATATTGTGTATTTCTAGAAGATCATCTAGTGTATATTTTTATAATATAAATTATTAGGTGCTAAATCATGTTGTACATGATAAATAGAATGGAGTTGTTTACTATAACTCAGAAGAGCTGGGTTCAATCTCTGACTCAGACTTCCTCAGTGATCTTGGGCAAGTCACTTAATTTCTCTGTGTCAGTTCTGCATCAATGATATTGGCATAATTATACATTTTAATCCATCCCTTGTTCATCTTGTCATTTTGGGAGCAGGGCCTGTCTTTTAACAGGTGTTTTATAGCAACTAGATCAATTTGGCCAAAAATCTCATTGGGGGTCTGTAGATGCTCCGGTAATAAATAAAATGTAAATATGTAAATGACTATTACATATTACAGACATAATTGTAAATATTAAATCGTAGCCAGTGAAACCAGTTCCTGGTCCCAGTTACACTATGTAGTGAAGCAGAAAGAGAAAGAGTGCAAATGTTGTACTATATATTGTATGTGTTTATCACCAATCTATTTGAACTCCTTCTTTTGAATTCATCAGACTGCTGTGAGGGTATCCTTGTGTTTTAAGTCTACAGTGTCTGAACACAGTCCAAGCACTACCCCTGGGTTGGGGTCTCTAGGCACATTTTTGAGGTGCAGATCATCTGTCTAGCACAGGGTTTCTCAAACAGGGGTCGCCGTTTGTGTAGGGAAAGCCCCTGGCAGGCCGGGCCGGTGTATTTACCTGCCCCGTCTGCAGGACCATCCGATCGCGGCTTCCACTGGCCACTGATCGCTGCTCCGGGCCAATAGGAGTTGCTGAAAGTGGCAGCCAGTAAGTCCCTCGGCCTGCACCACTTCCAGCAGCTCCCATTGGCCCAGAGCAGCGATCCGCGGCCAGTGGGAGCCGCGATCGGCCGGACCTGCGGACGGGGTGGGTAAACACACTGGCCCGGCCCGCCAGGGGCTTTCCCTACACAAGCGGCAACCCCAGTTTGAGAAACCCTGGTCTAGCATTCCGTCCTGAGAGTTGAGATGTTGTGGTCCAGATGACCCCTCAGATGCCTATGTAGCTTAGTATCAGAGGAGTGGCTGTGTTAGTCTGGATCTGTAAAAAGTGACAAAGAGTCCTGTGGCACCTTATAGACTAACAGACGTATTGGAGCATAAGCTTTCATGGGAATACCCACTTCGTCAGACACATGAATACCCATGAAAACTTAAGCTCCAATACATCTGTTAGTCTATAAGGTGCCACAGGACTCTTTATCACTTTCTACATAGCTTAGACACCCTCTCTTCCAGAATTCCAGCTTTGTGGGTGCTCTGGTTAACTCTTCAAGGGCACACGACAGGTATAACATATAACACACATACAGACTTTGCACATGATTCTAAAACACTATTTCTCATTACTTAATAGCATGAAAAATACACAGGTCTATAAAAAGTAATAAACCCTACATATATTTCCCTGCCTCGGTTTCCTCACCACTCTGGGGCATTACTTGGGCTGGGGTCAGGGTACTATGGGGGTCTCCTGGATTCTTCTGCTGCAACTCTTGATTTCTGATCTATGGACCCTCTATCTCACTCGGTCAGCTTGCTTCTTCTGATGTTGGTTGGTCCTGCAGCTAAACTGGGCCCTCCCCTGTTATGAAATCATATCCATTTCCTGCCCAGAACTTCCTGCCTTTCTCTCTAAAGCCTTCCCCCGTGAGTCCTTTTCAACCCCCTGGTCTGTCTCCTCTGTGTCTGTCTTGTTTGAGAATGTTGCACTCTCCAAAAGTCAGCCCCTGGTCTATGGCCTGGAGAAAAGTGGTTCACCTTGCTTTAGCCAGCCTCTTTAGTGTATCCATTGTGCAGCCACCACAGAGTGGTTAAACTTAACTACTCTCCATTGTCCCTAGTCTGATGGGTACATGATACTGGTCCTGTCTGTCCATGATGGATTCCATATTTACATGGAGATATTCAATGATACAGCAATTTTCATAGTAACCATTCATAATATCAGTCAGAATTCATAAATTGTACAGACAAATTCCCCAAATCATCATAGAATAATACAAGAAGGAGTTGTTTTAAAATCTGGTGTTGTGTGGAGAGCCCTTTCTCTGCCATCAGAAAGAGGATGAACTTACCCTTGGAGGCTGGGTTTGATGAATTTTTCCAACCGCCTCTTTTCCCTTTTTTTCTCTGCTACAACCAATCACATTGCTACTGTGATCAACCCTCCCTTTGGCTAAGAAAGGACAATATGGTATCTAATGCTAATGTGTATCTATTATTTGATACCACGGGGGATTGTCCAAAGACCATCCCAAATCTAACTTCCCTGCTTCCCAGTTCTCTTGGGCTTTTTGTATGGCTGTCCTTACTATGGGATTGCTGTGCCCTCTCAACCTAGGTTCAATCTATTATTAAGATCCTTTTACTCAAGCACACCCCTCTAACAGCCTAATCAAAAGGAGTGCTGTATTTTTCCATCAAACATTGATTCTATCCTTGAATCCCATGTTGCTCTTCAATTCATAACACTCTCAATATATATAAGGCACTGATTTTTATTTAGAGCTTGTCGGTTATCTTTTCCACAGATGAATAGACATCTAGTCTTAGTAATAAGTGGGAGGAGAAGCAAAGTATTTATATGCTGCCAAAAAATTGTCACTCAAGAGAAATCCTTCAGGAAAACAGGTAGTATTGGGCTAAGTGCTACAATCTTTGCTGAGAGCTCTCCATGCATTGACTTCAGTGGCAGTTCTAAAGATGGAAGTATAGAAAGATTGGTCCCTCAGTCCTTATTTGGGCTAAATGATCATTGGACTCAATGGACACTTTATTGATAATGAAGATCCTTTACCATTGTAATGCAGTTTCCAAAACAAACTCTGAGAGTGAATTAAGCATTATGGTCTTGAACTTGTAAGGTGTTGAAGATTCCAACACCTCACAATGGAAGTGCTTGTTACATTGCAAGGCTGAAGTTTTTGATACTAAGACACTTCCATATGGGCAAAACTAGTTACAATGAGTGTGTAAGAAAAAAAGGTCTTAGAGTTACCTATGGTATAGATTTATTTAAAAATTATTACTCATGGGAATTCACTGAATTTATACACACATGCTTGCTATTCTCTCTTTAATTGTAGCCACAACATACAAAAAACAATGTTTCTATTTCTACAGTCCCTTCAGTCTGACAGGGTATACAATACAATATCACCAGGGGAAAAATAGATAAAAACATGTTTACAAATTTATTTTGTTTCTTTACCTATCAAGGTACAAAACTCTTGCAGCTTCCAGAAGTTATTGCAATAAAGTAGTCAGCATTATGATTACCAGACAGACAGGTATCAGAGGGGTAGCCGTGTACCTTCTTCTTGCATCTGAAGAAGTGGGTATTCACCCACGAAAGCTCATGCTGCAGAACGTCTGTTAGTCTATAAGGTGCCACAGGATTCTTTGTTGCTTTTACAGACAGACAGATATTTTATCCATCCATCCATCCATTCACATTGTTCCTTTTTCCTTTAAGATTAGTGTGGCTCAAGGAACATGGATTTCTCAGCAGGACTCCAGGATTACAGTGGTTGTGTTTTTTAAATGGATTCTAGATTGTTAAATAGTCTCTAAAAATAACCTTAGAAGAGCCATATAAGAATGCCACGTCTAAAACTGTCAGACACATTTCACCATTTGGCTATGACACAAGGGCATTTTTTATTTTAATTTAGAAATTTTAATGCAGACATGCATAGCATTAGGGTCCAATTTTCAGACATTATAAACACTTTAGTGTGTACACTGTTACATTTAATGACCAATAGTGTTTCTAATAATTAGTACTTCTAGAGTATTATTTATTTTTAGTGCTACTACTAATGTAAGTAAATGTATTTATGAACCTCTGAAATCTCCTCTCTACCTCCACTTTGATGCTCAGAGGACAGCACAGTTAAAATACAAAGTACTTAAAATAACATTTAAAAAGAAAAAAAACAAGTATAAAGATAGTGCTAAGTACATGGTTGGTCAACACTGACTGAAAATCCAGCCCATTTCCCATTCCAAAACACAAAATACACATAATTATGTATCAGGTAAAATTGGCTTTGCAGGGGGAACTGCAAGGTGGTTGGGGAACAGGAATAAAATCCAGTTGCAGGACCACTCCAGAGTTCCTACCTCAGTTTCTGGGTTATAATGTTAGGCACCTAAATACATACAGTACTTTAGGTATCTAAATGCTGATTGTGGCACCAAAATGTCAATTTATTTTCTTCTTCTTAAGTTTAGGCATCTGTGTGTGAAAATTAGACCCACATTTATCACAGAATCACTTTTACAGTTTGATTTGAAAAGCTGCTAAGCTCTTCAACCTCCTGTTGACTTCAACAGAAGTTTTGGGTGTTTGTGGCATATTTGAGAATCAGGCCCTTGGTTTTAATTAGACCAAATATTTGAATTTTCAATGTGTTAAAGATTAAACCTAACTATAGTAAAAGCTAATAATTAAAAAAAAACAAATAAGAAAAAAGCATATTTGTGCTCTTTTTGAGATATCAGTGATCTTTCCACAACTTGTAATGCTTCTTTCATTTCCTCACCATTATACGTCTCCGTTGGCAAAATTAATTCTCAAATCTCTCTACCTTCCCAGTGATGATAAAACTGTGTGTGGTTAGTAGCCCTTTCTTTCTAGGCTCCTCTTAAGTTTAAGTAGTGTAGGATCAATTGGATTTGCTTGAAATCTTAAAATTTGTTCAAAAGATATTTCCACAAATTTTGAAAATAGACATTTAATAAAAAAAAATAAGAGTGGAGACTAATGCATGAGACCTCAAGGAATGTCAGCAAAGAGATGCTATGACATTATTCTTTATGTTGGGCAAAGCCTAGAAGAATCTGCCTGGCAATATTTCTTGTTTTCTTCTCTTTTTAAGAAGAAGAAAGATTTTCTAAGTTTGCCAGGCTCACAAGTGAATAGTAGGCAAAAAAGAGATGCTGATAAAGTTGACAGGTCAAAAGACAGGATTGTGGTCAGGGAATTCTGAGGTGAAGAGAAGGTTAGAAAACAGATATAGATGCAGTCACCAGATTCCACAGCTAACTTTTTTGTAGTGCCTCACAGCAGCATATACAGACTTACATGCAGGCTTCCCTAGTATCATTTCCTAGAAAAAAAATCTTAAACTTTTCTTGACCTCTGCCTTTGTGAGAGTTATGGATCTCCTTAATGTGTAGATAACATGGATATTTGCCACTGTAAGGTGGGTTAGTAGGAAGAGGCAGGTAGACCCATCAACTCAGACCAAAGTATATGGGGATGGGATAGCAGAGTTCCAGAAGCTGGCTGTTTCTCCAGAAAAAAAAATGTCTCTCTAACTCCTCTACTTGTAGTGACTTCCATGTATAGGAATATTGTCTCATAGTCCTTTCGGAAGGGTTAAAGGACAGCAATCTATGGAGACTCTTATAGGGTGAAAGTGAAAAATGACACTGCTTTACTATTCTACATGTTTGTTTTATATTATGTTTCTACCTGTATAAGACTGGATGAACCAAATACAGATGTGATGTTTTTTCTTTAAACAAGCAAACAAACAAACAAAAAAAAACCAGTGTACCACTTCTGAGCAAGTCTACAATAACAAACCAGTGTGTAAACATGTTGGATAGAAGCATAAATTAGTCAGGAAACATGAGTGTTGACTGAAATTTCTAATAAAATAGTAAATTCAGTGGAAGTAGGATTAGGGAACTGAGAACTTTTGAAAAATCTTATCCCATATTTTAAAAAAAGCAACTTTACAAAATATTCTTTGGCACATCATTATTCAATCTTAAGTCAGTGAAAAATAAAATCATTAAGTGCCTAATTTTGCCATGCTTGCTCACATGGAGTAGTACTTCACTCTGTAAGTAGTTAAGCCTTCTTTAGTTGTGACTATTCAGGAAGCAAGGATGGCAGAATCTGTTTTGCAGCTCTGAAAATATTCTGCTTGTGTCAGCTGTAGAATTTTGTACTGTGAGCAACTCTAGTTTCTAGTCCATAGTTCCTTTTCACGGTCTTTGCTCTCAGAATGTTTCAAATATCTTTTTTGGAAAAGAGAAGGAAAGAACAATTAAAAAATGTGCTTTGGAGGGTTAATTAATACTTCTCCCTGTGTCCTCCCTCCCATGCAATCTCCTGTATTCATTTTTAAAACCCAGCACTTGAAAGTGTTGCTGTGAGGCTCACATCATGCAGTCGGTTCTCCTTTCTCTGTTGGAAGTCACTGGTTAGGCCTCAGGCTTGCCTCAGACGTGCACAAAATTACCATTTGGAATAAGTGTGAGCTGATCTTGCTCAGAGCACTACCTTACATTTCAGCATCTTGAGTCAGACCTGTTTTACTTTCCTGCTGACTCAGTAGGGATTTGCATGAAATAGTAAAAATTAGGGTTTGAAGAAGTCTTAGGTCATATAGCCCACCTGCATATATAACACAGAGATGGGCAACCTGAGGCCTGCAGACCATCAGGGTAATCCACTGGCAGGCCGCGAGCCTGGGTTCACTGTTCCCAGCCAATGGGAGCTGCGGAAAGCAGTGGCCAGCATGTTCCTGCAGCTCCCATTAAAAATGTCAAATGTATAATATGATATAATTATAATATAACATACTATGAATAAAATTTCAGCTGTTTGGAACTTTTATTTTAAAATTACTATATATGATTGAGATTTTTATATGATGAATGAAATGAGATAATTGGTGAGGTAATTTTGAATACAACATAATCTAATACATAGCACTCATCAAATTAAAATGGTTGATCAGGAATTATTCTGTGTATAGTAGCATTAATTTTTTTGTCCTTCATATAATGGCATAAAAATGCTTCTGGAATGGAATGAGGTCTTTCCTTGAAACATATTCTCTATTTACATTGCTTGTAATTTGTGTTATGTATCACCATTTATATCTTGGCTCTTTGCCTATCATAGTGGATATTCTGTTACAGTTGAAAATCATCTCCTCTAGGAGATTGGGTGGCTTAGAACAGTGCATTACATTTCCAACTAAGACTGAATTTAGGAAAAAAGTAAGTTTTCCAGAAACTTTTACTAATGGAGGTTGGATAACTACCAGAAATGATGCTACCACAATAAAGATCTGAGGTATTCTAGATTGTGCTCAGTTGTCGTTTGAGTAGCAGCTTGCTGTGTCAGTTGTCAACATTGCTCTTTCTGATGTCCTTTAATTGTATTCTGTTTAAAATAAATACTTCAAAGAGATACCTGCTGGGGAAACCAGAGAAGAATCTCTGCAGTATTCTGGCAAACAGATGCAGTTACCCTACCCTGAACAGTTAATTAATGTAAACTTGAAGACAACAGACTTGAAGTAGTCATGCCTGTTGTTTTCAGTGAGGAGACAGGTGAAGTGACTGGGCCATTGAAATGTATGTTGTATTCATGCAACTAAGAGCTGGGCATAGTCTTCTCACCCAGTTGCTTTGGCTGTCTGCTCATGTACTTAAACACATGGTCTGTAACACAGGACAGAGAATGCAAATAGAGTGTTAACTTTTTATCTCGGATTCCCCTTCCCCACATATTTTTTCACTTCCTTTGAAAATATGAGCGACGTTAGAAGATGTGAGAAATCTTAACTGCTGTCTGTAATTGTGAAGGGGAGAGACACATTATTACTAAAGCAAAACCCAGTGGGAAATGTAGGAATCTCAAAGCCATTTTATAGGATGACAGATAAAAATGACTAAGTAATCCAAGACAAGGTCTACAGTGCATGACGACTATCTATATTCCAAATCTAGAATCTCTACTGATATGATATTTTATCTGATGGAGGATAACCTACTTCTGGTGATTAGTTTAAATGGAGCCCCCAAGAAAAAGATCATTTTACTTGAAGCAAAGAGTAATCAGACTTTTTTTTTTAGTCTTTCCTATTTTCAAAGAAAGAACAATTTGACTGTCTGAGAATAGCTAAGTGTAGCGGTCTATGGTAGTCAGGTTAAAAAAAAATCTGTTGGTCAGCTCATTTGATTGAGGATAAAATGTGCAGCCTTTCATAAATTTCCAGCTCAGACACTCGGGATTTATGATGCAGTAACTTTACTGAAATCTCCTGGGAAACAGAGCTCAGCATTCAACTCATATTTTTTCCCTTATCAGGATGATTTTTGAGCTAAATTTTTTTTAAGGTGCCTATGTTATACTCACAAAATGTGTACGTACATGGTGAAACCGTGCGTTGGGATGCACAAAACACACATTTGCATAGTTACAAGAATGCAACTTTGCACACAGAAGATACTTCCATGTCCAAATACCCCCTTTACACATGCAGTTAACTTTTTAAAATGCAGATACATACTAGTGCATGTGCACACACATTTTGTGGGCACAACTATATGTATTGAATATTTGACCCACTGAGTCAATTATCCCATATAGTAGGGATGAGGGGGCAGTGATTATTTCTAGTATATATTGTAGATTAATGCATCTCTTTTATTTGCTGATTGTGATTTACAAAAGAGACTTAAACTCATTCTGTTGTTCTATGAACCTAGTGTAATTCCCTTATTTTTTTAAGGGCACAGGCCACCACTAATACACTAATATGGGGTGAGCTATTGGTAGTGTCAGATCAGAATTCATTAAACTACAATGTGGGATACAGCAGTCCATTATTAAAGCCAGGTTATGTCATAGCATTGTTGTCAATGAGAAGGTGAACAGTTCATGGAGGATTACTAGTGCAATCACTCATAATTAGCCTCCAGAATGTAGAATGTCAATTTGCAACATCTTCAGATTGTTTATGCCCACAGGGCCTGAAAACTCAGTTTAACATATTGTAGTAGACCTTACTGTTATTTCCTTGACTTGTACTGCTCCTTGTCTCCCAGTGAAATTAGACCTACCACTCCCCCATCTACCCAGCTCCCTATGCAAAAATATTCATTTACACAGAATGACAGTATCAAAATAAAATGACATTGATGCATTTTTTCCTAAGACCTGAAATGATATTTTCCAGCTTCATGAAGGACATAAAGCATGTTCTATGGTTAGCAGGAGTGTGAATATAGCTGAGGTCTAGCTAAAGTTAATGTGGGTGGAAGTTGATTTGCTTGTCTAAATTTTCTGCATTGTTGTGTGCATCTATAGGTTTAACAATTATGCTAGTGAAGTACTCTGCTGTCACAGCTAGGTAGCATGAGTAAGAGGTGACAAGAAGATCAGGGTTAGGGTAATTTCTGACTGATGCTGTTAAGCCTTGATTTAGGCTTCTTCTGCACAGCTTGGCCCATGCACACAAAACAAAACTGTTGGACTGTGCTGAGATCATATAGCCTGACTGAGCATGTAAAGTTAATATAAAATACTATGGCACTGAGACTGCAGATTCAACTTAGTTGCTGTGAGCACTTGAAAACAGACAGACTCCACTATTCTCTTTGCTCTTGTATATCTTGCAACTCTCAAAACCCTTAAGTTCATTTTTCGTCTGTTTTGGAGAGAATGGGAAATTACTATTCATCACAAAAATCAACTTCTGAAGGGCAGATCTGAAGGATAAAAGAAGCCTCTGCTTATCCATATGTGTATTAGGTTACCAACCTCTCATAGATTGGTTGAGACTATTAAACAGGCATCCTAGTACAAGTAGCTAGCGATGCCAAAGTGTAGCAATGGCTCAGTGGCGATATAGATCGAATAATCAGAATGTGTATTTTGAAAAGGAAATTAGGTACAGGCATTTGGATCTCCAGTGCATTCATGTCACATCTTTGATACTATTAGATGTATATTTAAGAACAGGAGAAAAATGTTTAAAGTGGTTATAAGAAATGATTTCTTAACTGCCAAAAGCAGCTGATAATAATTTGGGAATTTAGTGTTTAGTTTTTATTTGTGTTTATTTCCATACCAGCGACTGTTTACATAATAATTAGTGCTGTCAATTAATCGCAGTTAACTCATGTAATTAACTCAAAAAATTAATCATGATCACAGTTTTAATCATGCTGTTAAACAATAGAATACCAATTGAAATTAATTAAATATTTTGGATTTTTCCACATTTTCATATATATTGTATTGTGCTGTAATTGAAATCAAAGTGTACATTATTTTTATTACAAATATTTGCACTGTAAAAATAATAAAAAAAAGAAATAGTATTTTTAAATTCATAGAGTCATAGAATATCAGGGACCTCAGGAGATCATCTAGTGCAGGGGTCGGCAACCTCTGGCACACGGCTTGCCAGGGTAAGCACCCGGTGGGCCGGACCAGTTTGTTTACCTGCCACCTCCGCAGTTTTGGCTGATCGCGGCTCCCACTGGCCGCAGTTCGCTGCTCCGGGCCAATGGGGGTGGGGGGGAAGCGGCACGGGCCAAGGGTTGTGCTGGCAGCCACTTCCCGCCACTCCAATTGGCCCAGAGCGGCGAACTGTGGCCAGTGGGAGCCATGATCGGCCGAACCTGCAGAGACGGCAGATAAACAAACTGGTCCAGCCTGCCAGGGTGCTTACCCTAGTGAGCCATGTGCCTGAGGTTGCCGACCCCTGATCTAGTCCAACCCCCTGCTCAAAGCAGGACCAATCCCCAACTAATTCATCCCAGACAGGGCTTTGTCAAGCCTGACCTTAAAAACCTCTAAGAAAGGAGATTCTGCCACCTCCCTAGGTAACCCATGCCAGTGCTTCACCACGCTCCTAGTGAAAAAAGTTTTTCCTAATATCCAACCTAAACCTCCCCCACTGCACCTAGAGACCATTACTCCTTGTTCTGTCATCTGCTACCACTGAAAACAGTCTAGAGCCATCCTCTTTGGAACCCCCTTTCAGGTAGTTGAAAGCAGCTATCAAATGCCTCCTCATTCTTCTCTTCTGCAGACTAAATCCCAGTTCCCTCAGCCTCTCCTCATAAGTCATGTGCTCCAGCCCCCTAATCATTTTTGTTGCCCTCCGCTACACTCTTTCCAATTTTTCCACATCCTTCTTGTAGTGTAGGGCCCAAAACTGGACACAGTACTCCAGGTGACGCCTCACCAATGCCGAATAGAAGGGAATGATCATGTCCCTTGATCTGCTGGCAATGCTCCTACTAATACAGCCCAAAATGCTGTTAGCCTTCTTGGCAACAAGAGCACACTGTTGACTCCTATCCAGCTTCTCGTCCACTGTAACCCCCAGGTCCTTTTCTGCAGAAATGATGCCTAGTCACTTGGTCCCTAGCAGTGCATACATCTCATACAAGTACTGTAGTGCAATCTCGTTTTGTGAAAGTGCAACTTACAAATTTAGGGTTGGTTTTTTTTGTTACATAACAGCACTCAAAAACAAAACAATTTAAAACATCAGAGCCTACAAGTCCACTCAGTCCTATATCTTGTTCAGCCAATCGCTAAAACAAACAAGTTAGTTTACATTTACAGGAGATAATGCTGCCCTCTTCTTAATTACAATGTCACGAGAAAGTGAGAACAGGCATTTGCATGGCATTTTGTAGCCGGCATTGCAAGGTATTTACGTGCCAGATATGATAAATATTTGTATGCCCCTTCATGCTTCGGCCACCCTTCCAGAGACATGCTGACGATGCTCGTTAAAAAGAATGCATTAATTAAATTTGTGACTGAACTCCTTTGGGGAGAATTGTATGCCCCCTGCTCTGTTTTACCCACATTCTGCCATATATTTCACATTATAGCAGTCTCAGATGATGACCCAGGACATGTTGATCAGTTTAAGAAAACTTTCACTGCAGATTTGACAAAACATAAAGAAGGTACCGATGTGAGATTTCTAAAGATAGCTACAGCACTCGACTCAAGGTTTAAGAATCTGAAGTGCTTTCCAAAATCTGAGAGGATGAGGTGTGGAGCATGCTTTCAGAATCTTAAAAGAACAACACTCCGATGCAGAAACTACAGAACCTGAACCACCAAAAAAGAAAATCAAGCTTTTGCTGGTGACATCTGTTTCAGATAATGAAAATAAACATGCATCAGTCCGCACTGCTTTGGATTTTTATCGAGCAGAAACCGTAATCAGCATGGATGCATGTCCCCTGGAATGGTGGTTGAAGCATGAAGGGACATAAGAATCTTTAGCACACGTGGCACGTAAATATCTTGCGACACTGGCTACAACAGTGGTATTAGAATGCCTATTTGCACTTTCACTTGACATTGTAAACAAGAAGAGGGCAGCGTTATCTCCTGCAAATGTAAACAAACTTGTTTGTCTGAGTAATTGGCTGAACAAGAAGTAGGACTGAGTGAACTTGCAGGATCTAAAATTTTACATTGTTTTATTTTTGTTTTTTTGTGCATAATTCTAAATTTGTAAGTTCAACTTTCATGATAGCGATTGCACTACAGTGCTTACATTAGGTGAATTGAAATATACATTTTTTTACAGTGCAAATACTTGTAATAAAAAATAAATATAAAGTGAGCACTGTACACTTTGTATTCTGTGTTGTAATTTAAATCAATATATTTGAAAATGTAGAATACATCCAAAATATTTAAAGTAGTATTCTATTATCGTTTAACAGTGTGATTAATCACATGATTAATCACAATTAATTTTTTTTAATAATACCACTGTTATTTCAGATCACTCCATGATAATGACTCACACATCACAACTGTACATCCTTTTTTTACATACTCTATTGAATTCTAGTTAAGTATTCTGTCTGATTTTTAAGAGTTCACTGTATCTGAGAGAATGCAGTTGGATCATGTCAACAAGGTTTGGATACTAAATTACTTAATTGTTGTTCAGTGAATTTCCTGAGGTTGATAATTTAGTGGGTGAAGATAGAAAAAGGCAGAGGAGTGGGGTAACAACTTAGAAAATCAGTGTATAAAGAAGAGGGTTTCAGTGTACACTTGTCTCAGTTCAGATGGAGGATTACTAGTTCAATGGATTGGCAATGAGAGAAGAAGAATGGTCTTCTGCTTAAGGCACTGGACTTGGGATGCAGATGTTCTAGATTACATTCCAATGATTTCCTCTGTGCCTTAATTCTGATTAATCATGCGATTCTACAAAACTGGAATAACACTTCCTTATTTCACAGGCATCTTGTGATAATAAATACAATCATATTCAGGAGGCCTATCATGATGCCGACATATAGGATATGGTCTACACAGCATTTTGGAGCCTGGGAAGTGAGCCTCCCTGCCTGGCTGACACACTTGGGCTAGTGGGGCTTGTGCTAGCACTCTAAAAATAGCTGTATAGACATCGCTTTTAAGTTGTGGCTCAGGCTCGAGCTCGGGCTCTGAAGCCACGGGTGGCATCTCTGTCTCTCTCTCTCTTTCTAGTTGACAGCTAAAAAAGAAATTAAGGGCAACATCTTGTTTTAATGTGGGTTTTTAAAAACAGCAATGACCTTTGGAAGTTGCATTGTCTTTTTGCTAGTTTATGACAGAATCCATACTAGCCTGATTTGTCACAACACAGCATCAACCGCTGAGGAGAATTGTAGAACCGCTCTCTGCTTCTTATCTTGTTCTCTTTCATCTTTCTTATTTCTTTCTGCTTTTGTGTTTAGCCTTTAGTTCAACCTAAAGACACCTTCAGCTTTACCCACAGGGAGGAAAAGCTAAGAAGAGGTGCAAAAACACATCTATATGAATATCAGTATGTCAGGGAGAGAGGCGTTCATATCAGAAGAGGATTAACGTCTCTTTTCTAGTGACTGGGGAGTAGGAAGAGGGGTGAGACGGGAATGGCAGTGTGTAGAAAATGAAATGAGAGGGCTTTTGCAGGTAGTGCCATTACAGAAAAATGTTGTGGTTTAAGGGTTAGAGCAGGGGACTCGGAATTACGTTTCCTGGGACATATTTGGGATTGTACAACTGACTTCTGTGACCTTGCGTAACCTATTTGTCTGTTCATTCACTAAAATAATATATTTACTTTATGTGTGTGTTGGGACTTATTTACTTAATGTTTGCAAAATGCTTTGAGGCCCTCAGGAGATAAATTAGTATAATTAGTAATGGCCCATATTAATTGGTCCCTATTCCTTTTATACCCATGTTCCACTAACTGGTTAGGAAGAATGGCGAAACAGCAAAACTGTTAAACCTGATTCTTCCCTACATTGCAACTTGTGGAGTCTGGGACCCTTCCACCTCACAGGGTGTGAGAGCCCGGACTCCAGTCCAAGCCCAAACATCTACATTGCAATTAAACAGCCCTTTAACCTGAGCCCTACAAGCCTGAGTCAGCTAGCACTAGGGTTGCCAGTTTTGGTTGGACATGTTCCTGGAGACTCCAGGACAGGGGTGAAAGTAACTTACCGGACTCACCGGTATGCAGGGCAGCCGGGGTCCTGGGCAAGGTGGAGTGGGGGTCGGCTCTGGGACCCCAGAAGGGGTTGGGCCTCAGGTGGAAGGGGCGGGGCTGGAGCTGGGCCTCCTGAGCCAGCCCTTCAGTGCTGCAAGGCCCGCACCACCCAGGGCTCTGGCAGTGATTTACTGGGCCCGGGGCTCTGGCCACTGGCATGGTAGCGGCAGCAGCAGCAGAGTCCGAGAGCCCCGGGCCCTTTAAATTGCCATTGGAGCCCCAGGATAGTGGCGGCAGTGGCCGAGAGCCCCAGACCCTTTTACATTGCCAGGACCCGGGGCAGCTGCCCCTTCCCTGCCCCCCCCCCCATCAGTGGCCCTGCCGGTATGGTCAGCTGTGTATCAGCGGTCACTTGCTTATTGGAATGCTGGACCAGACTGGACTGGCTTACTTACTTTCACCTTTCTCCAGGACAATCCTGGAGGGTTGGCAACCCCAGCTGATATGATTTTAATGGCAGGGAGACACACACAGAGATCTTCTTATCTAAATAGACAAGCCAACATGTGAGAAGGGAAATAGGCATGGAGCAGTGACATAGTGGCACAACCTAGAATAGGACCCAGCTCTCCCAAGTCCCAGTCCAGTGACTTGGAACATATTGCTTCTTTACAACAATCTGCTTGTTATAAATTATAGAGACTTCCCAGATACTAAGGGAAGATTCTTTGGCATATTGTTCACAACTTTTCTGTCATGTTATCAATGACATCTGTGTTTTAACAAATTTTCAGACGAGTTAATTCTCAGGAAGCTTTTATAATATAAAGAATTGTTACACAAACTATGACTGAATCTCAGGTAGACAATGTGTTCCTTAGGGAATGTAAGTTTCAGAGGTCTGACAGATGTATTTCAACTCAATAGTCAATATTAAGAGCAAATATCTATTCTATAATTGTGTATATTGTTATGACAATTGGTAGAATATAGAGGGAAATAACCGATACTGTTGATCAAAGCACCAATATTTACCTATGTCTTCTCCAAAACAGACCCTTTGCAGTGAGTTACCATTCCATTAATTCACCTCTCTCTTACCTGTAAAGAACTGTCCTGGAAAGACAGTGTTTAATTCACCTGCAGACAGTATTGTTTCATGCAGTTAGTATTGTGCATTAAAAATGATTTTGCACGTCAAAAAAAATAAATAGAAAAAAATAGGACACCAGACTCTTAACCTGTTAGCTGGAGGAACACTGACCTGACATACTCTCAGAGTAGCAGCCGTGTTAGTCTGTATCCGCAAAAAAAACAGGAGTACACTGTGGCACCTCAGTGAGCTGTAGCTCACGAAAGCTCATGCTTAAATAAATTTGTTAGTCTTTAAGGTGCCACAAGTACTCCTGTTTTTTTTGCTGACATACTCTGGCTGTGTAAATCAGATGAACATTGGTCAAAAGAAATTTGTTTGTCTTTGTGAAGACAGTTTTTTATGATACATTATTAATTTTCAGTTGTATATTTAAAATCTTATTTTTGGTTTCCAGATGTTAATGAATCCTACCATTTATTAGTAGGGTCCTACCAAATTCATGGCCATGAAAAAGGCATCACGTACCATGAAATCTGGTCTCCCCCCCGTGAAATCTGGTCTTTTGTGTGCTTTTACCCTATACTGTACAGATTTCATTGGCGAGACCAGCATTTCTCAAATTCGGGATCCTGCCCAAAAGGAAGTTGCAGGGGAGTCATAAGGTTATTTAGGGGGGTCGTGGTATTGCTACCCTTACTTCTGCGCTGCCTTCAGAGCTCGAAGGCTGGAGAGCGGCGACTGTTGGCCAAGTGCCCAGCTGTGAAGGCAGCCCCACACCAGTAGCAGCACAAAAGTAAGGGTGGCAATACCATACCATGTCACTCTTACTTCTGCGCTGCTGCCTTCAGAACTGGGTGGCTGGAGAGTGGCAGCTGCTAACTGAGGGCCTAGTTCTGCAGGTAGGAATATACCACCATGCCATTCTTACTTCTGCGCTGCTGCTGGCGGCGGCTCTGCCTTCAGAGCTGGACTCCCAGCCATCAGCTGCCACTCTTCAGCTGCCCAGCTCTGAAGGCTGTGCGGCTGCCAGCAGCAGCACAGAAGTAAGGTCAGCAGTACCACCACCTCCCCTACAATAACCTTGTGACACCCTCCACCCACAACTCCTTTTTGGGTCAGGACCCCTGCAATTAAAATATCATAAAATCTCAGATTTAAATAGCTGAAATAATGAAATTTACTATTTTTAAATCCCATGACCATGAAATTGACCAATATGGACCATGAATTTGGTAGGACTCTGTTTATTAGGAATAAGTTACTTGGTACAGTTCGTTCAAATTTTGTTGTATATCAGCTTATAGGCATTCCTTAAAGTCAATATGTCTGCCCCAATAACTGCAAATACAGAGTAAGTTGCTCATACTCCCTATGAATGTTCCTGAAAATCCTACTTAAAAATAAGAGGGTTAAGATTTTCTTTTTGCTCTGTTTTTGTACAGCACTTAACACGATAGGGTCCTGGTCTATTACTAGGGATCCTAGACACTCTAGACACTCATACTACAAATAATAAAGAATAATACAGATTGCACTTCTGGTCACATTTTTTTGGAGTCTCTGTGGGAGTCTGAGGGTTTGTTTACATGGAGACAATCAGGAAAGTTAATCCGAATTAGCTGAAGGTGTGAATTAAAAATGGATTAATTAATTATTTTGGGGGCTTCTCTAGGAATTATTTTGGGGAAGTTCCATGGTGTGTGTGTTGCACAAGAGTCAGGCTAGACCAGGGATCGGCAACCCTTGGCTCGCAGCCCACCAGGGTAAGCACCCTGGCAGGCAAGTCCAGTTTGTTTATCTGCCACTTCTGCAGGTTCGGCCGATCGCGGCTCCCACTGGCCGCCTAGGGCACCAAGTGGTTGGGGGCACCAAAAAGTGCGCTCAGGGGAGGTGGTGGAGTGGAGGTGAGCTAGGGCAGGGAGGCGCAGGGAGGGCTGCCTGCAGCAAGTAACTGGGGAGGGGGGGCGTGCAGGGGAACTGCTCCCCACCCCAACTCACCTCCGCTCTGCCTTCTCCCCTGAGCACGCTGCCCCTGCTCTAATTCTTCTCCCCTCCCAGGCTTGCCACGCCAAACAGCTGATTGGCGCAGCAAGCCTGGGAGGCGGGAGAAGTGGAGCGGCACTGGCATGCTCAGGGGAGAAGGCGGAGCTGAGGTGAGCTGGGTTGGGGAGCTGCCACGGGGGGGGGGGCTGCCCAGGCGGAGCGGGTGCGGGGAGCTGCTGCGGGGGGGGTGTGCCACAGAAGGGGTTCCCTGTCTCTTCCCCATGGCCCCCGCTCCTGCCCCGCCCCCCCCAAAGACTGCAGCCAGGCCCAACCCTGCACTCACCGCATGGTAAGTGGAGCGACCTGGCCCCAGCCTGGTCCGCTCCCCCGGATCCCAGCCGCGCCACCGGCGAGTACTGGGGGGCGGTTCCCCACTCCCTTTCCCCCCAAAGCCTGGGAGCCAGGGGAGCAGAGCAGGCTGGGCCCAGGCCTCCAGCGAAGCTGCATAGGGCACCAAAATAGCTAGGGACAGCCCTGGATCCCCAGGCTGGGGGGGTGGGGGGGCAGAAGGTGGAAGTTTTGCCTAGGGCGCGAAATATCCTTGCACCGGCCCTGGGTACATTAAGTGACCCAGATGTTCTAATGTAGAGGAAAGTGATATCTATTTAAAACAAGCAGCATGTTAAAAGTTATAAAAAGAAACGAGGGCATCTGTTTAAAGAAGAGATAGCTATAAATAGACCTCAGTTTGAAAAGGGCTTTCTATTAACATAGCCAAGTTGAACAACTCTCATTAATCCTGCCTTTCTTATGCCTGTCCCTTTATCTCCAAACAAGTCTTAATTTTCATTTGGCTATCATAATTAGTTAAAAGATATAGCCCTTTTCTAAGCACCATGCTATGTGACATGTAAATAAAATGCAGTGTGGTATAAAGGTTTTATGGTTATTATCTCATTACTCACCACAAATGGAATTTTTTGTGCATGTTTCATGACTTAAGATGACTGATTTATTCATAAATAACTACTCTGTTTCATTTGTAAAGGAGTGTCTTGTAGTTTGATTTTATGTTAATAAGCCATATTGTGTAGATTGCTGAAAACTGGATTTAGGGATGTGTGAAATTTGCTTCTGCTGACTTTCTTTGTCTGGAATTCTAAATAGCACTATTTGGGCATTAATAGATACAGATTATATAATTGCCTTTGAACTGCAAGGTAGAGTAGTAGTGGTACACATTCAGCAGTGAAACAAATGGGAGGTGCAGAAATGTTTCAAAGGCAGATTTTGCCTCTGTTGGTGATTCTCTTAAGTGCACGGTGTATAAAATACATTGTAAGGTAGTAGTGGTGGCTAGATATGCCTCTTTGACAAACAGGTAGACAGACAAAATTGTAATCTGGTATCACTTCATAAATTAAATGGGACATCAGTATGGCTTTATGCAAAATTGTGCATGCATATTGCATAAAACAATGTATAATTACAATACAAATTGGATTTGCCCCAAGGTCTCAAACTTTAAAAAAAACAAACAAAAAAAACCCACTTTTGGGAAACGGAGTTTTGACTAAGTAGAGTTGCAATGTTTTGTGCACATTGTTGCTGGTGGGATGTAAAAGACCTGCAATTGTCCTAATCCAAACATTTCAATTAAGCAGAGGTCGGGTAATAGGGTTCGTATGGTAGCTTTATGCTTGGATGTGATATAAGTAAATATATAGATATATTCTTACGCAACCATACATATAAAATATATTATATTTTAAGTGATTTTCTCTTTCCCTGTGTTTCCGCTGTGAGAATGAAGAATTGGCCTCCCATAATTCTCCACTTGTCTTTTTGTGAGACTCAATGAGAATATGCACACTGTGTATCTTAGAATCATTAAAATGTAGGACTGGAAGGGACCTTGAGAAATCATCAAGTTCAGTCCCCTGCACTAAATCAGGACCAAGTAAACCTAGACTATCCCTGACAAGTGTTTGTCCAACTTTTGTTCCTAAATACCTCCAGTTTCCTAAATACCTCCAGTGGCAGGGATTTTTTCAACCTTCCTTGGAAGCCTGTTCCAGAACTGAACTACCCTTATAGTTAGAAAAAAATTCCTAATATTTAACCTAAATCTCTCTTGCTGCCGATTAATCTCACTAATTTTTGTCCTACCTTCAGTGGATATGGAGAACAATTCCTTTTCACAACCCTTATATTTGAAGACTGCTATCAGGTCCCCCAAGTCTTCTTTTGTCAAAACTAAACATGCCCAGTTGTTTTGTAAGTTTTTCTCATAGGTCAGGTTTTCTAAATCTTTTATCTAGACTTTTTCCACTTATCCACATCTTTCCTAAAGTGTGGCACCCAGAATGGGACACAATACTCCAGCTGAGGCCTCTCACCAGTGCTCAGAACAGGACAATTACCTCCCACATTTTACATACAACACTCCTGTTAATAATACACCCAAGGATTATGTTAGCCTTTATCACAACTGCACCATGTTGTTGATTTATATTCAATTTGTGATCCACTATAGCAAAAGTGGAAAAAAATCAGAGGGAAAGGTTGCAGACCAAACTGGTTAAGCAAACATCTGAAACAAGTGATTACGAAAAAGAGAGCCTGCAAGGAATGAAAGATGGGATGGATCAGTAAAGAATGCTACCTCTTGTAGGTCAGAAAGTGTAGGGATAAAGTGAGAACTGCTAAAAGCCAAGTAGAGTTGGACTTTGCAAATGGAATTAAAACCAATAGTAAAAGGTTTGATAGCCATATAAATAAGAACACAAGGAAAGAAGTGGGACCTCTAAACACTGAGGATTAAAGATAATCTAGACATGGCCCAACACTTAAATAAGAACTTTGCCTCAGTTTTTATTGAGGCAAATGAAGAAGAAGGGATAGTGGCAGGCTAATAGGAATGGAGATATGGAGGTAGAAATTACCACAGACTAGGTTGAAGTTAAACTTAAACAACTTAATGGGACTAAAATGGGGCCCTGGATAATCTCCATTCAAAAATATTAACGGAAATGGCACATAACATTGCAAGCCCAATAGAAGGATTTTTAATGAATCTGCAAACTTGGAGGTTGAACCATATGACTGGAGAATTGCTAATACAGTTCATATATTTAAGAGAGGGGAAAAATGTGATCTGGGAAACTACAGGCCTGTTAGTTTGGCCTCAATTGTATGCAAGGTCTTGGAACAAATTTGGAAAGCGAAAGTAGTTAAGGACATAGAGGTTAACTGTAATTGTAATAAAATACAACATGGTTTTATAAAAGGTAGATCATTCCAGATCAACCTGATCTGCTTCTTTGAGAAGATAACTGATTCTTTAGACAAAGGAAATGCAGTAAATCTAATCTATATGGATTTCAGTAAGGCATTTGATTCAGTTCCACGTGGGAAATTATTAGTTAAATCGGATAAAATGCAGATTAATATGAAAATTGAAAGGTGGATAAGGAACTCATCAGGGTGAACTGTCCAGCTGGAGGGAGGTTACTAGTGGAGTTCCTCAGGGACCAATTTTAAGTTAACATTTTTATTACTGACCTTGGCACAAAAAGTGGGAGTGTACTAGTTGGGAGGTGTTGCCAATACAGAGGAGGACCAGAATATCATACAAGATCTGGATGACCTTGTAAACTGGAGTAGTAGAAATGGGATGAAATTTAATATTCCAAAGTCATTCCTTCAAGGATTAACAACAAGAATTTTTGCTATAAATTGGGGATGCATCAGTTGGAAGTGACCAAGGAGGGAGAAGATCTGGGTGTATTGGTTGATCACAGGATGACTGAGTCACCAATGTGATGTGGCCAGGAAAAAGGCTAATCCAGTCCTAGGATGCATCAGGCGAATCTTCCATTAGAGACAGGGAAGTCTTCGTACCATTATTCCAGTCACTGGTGAGAACTCATTTGGAATACTGAGTGCAATTCTGGTCTCCCATGTTTAAAAAGAATTAATTCAAACTGGAACTGGTGAAGAGAAGGGCTACTAGGATGATCCAAGGAATGGAAAACCTACCTTCTGAGAGGAGACTCAAAGAGTTTGGCTTGTTTATCTTAATCAAAAGAAGGCTCAAGGGAGTTATGATTGCTCTCTATAAATATATCGGAGGGAAGGGAGGAAATTATTTAAGTGCCAATGTGAACACAAGAACAAATAGATATAAACTGGTCATCAACAAATTTTAAGCTTGAAATTAGCAAAGGTTTCTAACCATCAGTTAGAGGAGTGATGTTCTGTTACAGACTTCCACGGGGAGTAGTGGGGATAAAAAACATAATTGGCTTCAAGACTGAGCTTGATAAATTTATGGAAGGGATGGCATGTTGCCGATCTGTGACTGCTTGCAGCAAATGTCTCCTAACAGCCAGTGATGGGATACTAGATGGGTAGGGCTCTGAGTTACTACAAATAATTCTTTCCCAGATGTCTGGCTGGTGGGTGTTTCCCACATGCTCAGGGTCTAACTGATCACCATATTTGGGGTTGGGAAGGAATTTTCCCTTGGGTCAGATTGGCAGAAACCCTGGGAAGTTTTCGCCTTCCTCTGCAGCCTGGGGCACAGGTCACTTGCAGGTTTAAACTAGTGGAAATGGTGGATTCTCTATTACTTGAAGTCTTTAAACCCTGAGTTGAGGACTTAAGTAACTCTGCCAGAGGTTTAGGACCTATTACAGGAATGGGTGGGCCAAGTTCTGTGCCTACAATGTGCAGGAGGTCAGACTAGATGATCATGATGGTCCCTTCCAACCTTAAAGTCTATGCGTCTAACCCCAGATCCTTTTCAGCAGTATGACCACCTAGCCAGTTGTTCCCCATTTTGTAGTTGTGCATTTGATTTTTTTTCCTTCCTAAGTGCAGTACTTTTCTGAAGTGCTGCACTTGTCGTTATTGAATTTCATCTTGTTGATTTCAGACCAATACTCTAATTTGTCAAGGTCATTTTGAATTTTAATCCTGTCCTCTAAAGCACTTGCAATCCCTCCCAGCTTGATGTTATCAACAAATATTGTAAGCATACTCTCCCCAGACATTATTGAAGTCATTAATGAAAATAAAGTACCGGGCCCAGGACTTAACCCTCAGGGACCCCACTAGGTGGGCCATCCTTGTTTGACAGCATGTCTTGTTTTCGATTATCAATGTGAAATGATCTCCAGATAGTGAGGCAGACAAAGAGTGTGTTCTGAACGGGCCAGAGAGAAAACAACCAGTCAAATGAATGAGAAATAGAATAAAGATTCTACAGCAGTGGAATATTAAGGTGAATATATGCAATCTTGCAACATTTTTGTTTGTGTAGTTTTCCTGCTACCCAAATATACCTCTTCAGCAAACAGATATAATACACACTGTAAGTCATCCTCAGTAAGATATCTGTTTAGAACTGGTTGTAGAGCAATAAGAAGTATAGCCTGACTTATTCATTCCCACCACATTTTTTTTCCACTTAAATGTAAATAATGATTGATGTAGTTAGACTTTCTCTCAAACACATCATAGTTACATTATCTTTAGTGAGCATCTGAGACAGTCTCTTGAATGATAATGAGCAATAGTAATACTTCACACGTTTTGAACCTTTCATTCAAAAATCTTAAAGCGCTAGAGAAACATCCATTAATTACTGCAACTCTTCCATCTGTAGGAATATATACAGTAGAACCCCATTCATTCTGCCCTCCACTATCCGGCTCTCCATATTAAGCGAACAACCAGCACACACAAATCCAGAAATGAGTGATCTCTCCTGTGGTCATTAATTGGCACTTTCCCATTCTCCAGATTATCCAGTTTTTTGATTATCTGATCTGTCCCTGTCCCAATTAGGTAAACGGGGTTCTGCTCTATATCGTTCAAGCTATTTCACATGCCACACAGTCAAAAAATCAGCCACATTCATTTATTCATTTATTTATTATTTATTCGTTGATTGATTTATTTATTTATTTGATTTATTCAGATATCAAGGAAGGGTCAATGCCAGACAGGTAAACACACGGTTTCACTGAAGTTTAGAGTTCAGATTCAGCTATCTATCCAACATTCTTAGTTTTAAAATTTTCATTTATCCCGATAGAATCTAAGCACCTACATACTGGGGTATCTGATTCATACAAATGATAGAACTCAGAATGAGAACTGTCACAGCAACTTAAAACATCTGGTGTAATTCCACATGTAATAATAGCTGTTACATTTTTTAAAGGCTGTTAGTCCATTAAGGCAAAATGAGTCACATGCTACTTGCTTAGGCATCGTGTTACTCTACCTTATTAAACATGGTGATATTTAAAAACAAGTACTTTGTGGGGCTACTTATGATATTTGTCTTTTGTCATAAACCTCATATTTGCAAATTCAGGGAAGGGAAGAGAGACTAGGTTCACATACTAGAAATTGGGTCAAAACTATGTGGTTTCTTTTTGTCAATGCCATCTCAGGGCTTGGCTACACTTACAAATTTGCAGCGCTGCAGCAGGGTGTGAAAACACACCCTCTGCAGCGCTGCAAAGCGCTTGCGCGCCGCCAGTGTGTGTAGTCAAAGCGCCCCAGCGGCTCGGCGGCAGCGCCTGTCCCGCCCCCCCCAGGGGGACTGGGCTGACAGACAGAGGAGGGAGAGTTTTTTCAGCTGGCTGGCGCTTTGACACAAAGCTGCGCTGCAAGGCGCAGCGCTGCGCGCGCAGCAGCTTTGAAGCAAAAGTGTGCCTTATAGTGTACTATCCATACTATACTCCATACAATACTAAATCATTGGGGTCCAATTTGATCTTCCATAGAGCAATCCCCATTGACTTTTTCCCCCATGGAATTGAATCCACTGAAGTAGTTTCCATGAATGGAACTGCTGGTAAAATGGCTCTGCAACTATTAAATCACTAGTAATTTTCAATAGGAAAGTAAGGAAAATTAATACTTTTTTTAGGTTTGCTGTGATCATCCAAACTGTAAAAATATTGAGCAATTATTCAAGGCTCTCTTTTAATACAAATGCAATTATTTCCCAAAGGATGATTTAACATAGTGCCTCTTGTTCCTTATTATGACTGACTACAACTTATCAGAGTCCTTTGCTGTATACTTTGGTTGCAATAGTGCAGGGATCAGCAACCCTTGGCACACGGCCCACCAGGGTAAGCACCCTGGCGAGCCGAGCCGGTTTGTTTACTTACCACATCTGCAGGTTCGGCTGATCACGGCTCCCACTAGCCGTGGTTCGCCGCTCTAGGCAGGGGCGGCTCTAGGCACCAGCGGGCCAAGCGCCCGCTTGGGGCGGCTTCCTGGGGAGGGCGGCATTTGGCCCCGGTGGAGCTCCCGCCGGCATGCCTGCGGCAGGTCCACCGGAGCCCGGGACTAGCGGACCTGCCGCAGTCATGCCTGTGGCGGGTCCCGTCTTCCCGCGGCTCCGGTTGAGCTCCCGCAGGCATGACTGTGGCAGGTCCGCTCGTCCCGGGCTCCGGTGGACCTGCCGCAGGCATGCCGGCGGGAGCTCCACCGGGGCCAAATGCCGCCCTCCCCAGGAAGCCGGAGCCGCGGGAAGAGGGGACCCGCCGCGGGACTGGGGAAGGGCGGCGCAGCGCTCCGCGCTGCTTGGGGCAGCCTACTTTGTAGAGCCGCCCCTGGCTCTAGGCCAATGGGGGCAGCGGGTAGTGGCAGCCAGCACATCCCTTGGCCTGTGCTGCTTCCCGCAGCCCCCATTGGCCTGGGACAGTGAACTGTGGCCAGTGGGAGCCGCGATCGGCGAAACCTTCAGATGCAGCAGGTAAACAAACCGGCCCGGCACGCCAGGGTGCTTACCCTGGCGGACCGTGTGCTAAAGGTTTCCAATCCCTGCATTAGTGGGATTCCCCTAACCAGACAAGGAGAAGTTTTTTTTTAAAAAGCTGGGTGCAGCCCCCTGCTGCACCCTTGCCTAAACCTATATTTTTGATGGATTCATTCTCAGTTTCGTTTCAGAGTTGGATTTTTATGTAAGATTAAACAGTTTTGTATTTATAGTTTAAATGGAGATAGACCTGTCTGGAGTTGCAATTTTAAGGCTAGACATGATGAATCTCTAACAGAAACTCAACCTGCTCCTATTTCTGTAGCACAGATGCAAAACAGAGTAAAACAATTCATTTGAAACAGGAGCACTAATATGATCTTTACAGGTTCATATTTAACTTGGCTTGACAAAACTAGGCAGTCTTGACTGCCTGTGCTTTCAGTGGTCACAGCAGCTGCTGTTTTCTTCATACAGAAGTAGAAATCTATGTAGGATAAATTGGACCAAATGCCACAACTTACTGTTTTATGAGCAGCAAGGTATGTCAACAATGCAGAACATTGTAATAAATGCCATTTTTCTACCTTAAATATAAAAGAATTTTAAAGTATTTTGCAAAATTCAGGCCACTGAAACTCACACACATTACTGTTGTCTGACCCAGAGAACCAGTCACCTGCATCACCAATAGGTGGTGAATTTCATGTATTAAGTTTGTGGGTAAACAGATGTGTGGACTGCAAAAGTTCTAATCTGCTGTTTGGTTTAGTGAGAAAGATGCATGTGAACGTGTTCTGGTCCCCACCAAGCAATGTAGATGGTGGTGGATTATCTTTGAGTTCAAAGTGATACAGTTCATTTCTTTGTCATTATGATTTAGGTTCTTTAAAGAGAATAGATTACTCTGAGAATAGATCAGCAGTCAGTAGACTTTCTAGATTAAGTCTTATGTAGAGATGTTTCACTGCAGTATACAATGCTAATAAAACAAAGAAAAGCCTTTTTTTTAAGGAATTCACCATTTGATATGAAAGGTACCCATTAAATTATTCAACAAATGTTTAAGCTTGAGTGAACAGCATACGGCCTGGGGTGCATGTAGCCCAGCAAAAAATATTTTCATTTCATGTTTGCCTTGACCCTTGACATCTCAGTGGTTTTTGAGGTCTCAATCCTGGAGCTTGAAGGAGGAATAGAAGACCAAAACTCAGAGTGACATTGAAGGAACAGGAGAACCAGCAAGAAACAGAGTTAATAGGGCATGCTAAATTCTTGATAAGAATACATCCATAGCCTGTAAAGTGATGAATTATATACTGGTATGGAGTATATTGTTAGTAGCCTTACATGGGCTTGCAAGAAATAGGGAGAGAGAACAAAAAGAGCCATCAAATACACACTCACTTATGGCTCTGAACAGTCACATTTCCTGGACTAGGCCACAATCCTAGTCCAGGAAATCCCTGGATGAGACATGAGGAGCTGGAGAATTTGCCACTAATAGATGGAAATAGATACTCCAAAGAGTGTGGGAAGGTGGTGAAGCTGTCACCTCACCGTATACTGCATTGACTGATAGCAGAGCCAGCAGAACAACAAGCTCCCACTACATCCTATATAAGGATAAAACAGCAGCCGCTGTGGTGCACATTCCCTTAGTGCAGTTAGCAGCATTGTGCCTGCCTGATGCAGAATGCTTACAGGAAATCACTTCAGAGTTCTGTGCCCCCACACCTTTTCTCTTTCCTTAAAAGCCATAGCAAAGTGCCTAGAAGTTAGGGAAGATGGTATATATTGAAGGATCTATGTACAAATGAAAATGGGAATTTACAAGTGGCTTCACCAAATATATCTTACAGCACTAGTTTTTATACCCTAGTAGAGTATCCATAGACTGACTAAATGTGTGGGGGAAGAATCTGGTATTACTATATATACTTTAAAATGACTGGGCAAACATTAAAAATCTTTGAAGATTGTTTAGACCGCTACAAAAGGCTTCTCAAGGAAGACAGATTCTGGGAAGATGTTGAATACTAAAGAAACACTACAGTCCTGAATAGAGAGATGCTGTAGTATGCAGAAGCCAAGAACTTTGACTCTTGTCTGTTTAATCTGAAGGTTGGTGGCCAGCAGTCTCATCACTCTGAACTGTGACTTTTGTCAGATTTTACAAGCTTAGTAGGATCAGGCCTGGTCAGTGCTTGGAAAGGAGCTCTTCAGTGAAAATCCTGTGAGTCGGTTCTTCAGAAAGGGTCACTCTTCCTTTAACACCTGTACTACACATATGCCCCAACTTATCTCTAGGTGCAGGGGTGCTCCTTTCATTAAAGTACCAATTACTTGTGGTTATTAAGAATGCCAGTGCACATTCATCAAAAGAATGGTCAGTAGTCCCAGTATGTTGAGCAAATTCCAAATACATAATGATATCAGCTTCCCTAAAGCCTAAATTGGCACTTCTCTCCCTATTTTAAAGAGAGTTGTGTTTTTCATCTGTATCCAGAATTTCTTTTTCAAGTAAGCGTCAAATGACATACAGTAAAAAGTGATGGACAATGTCAATACAAAATGATTTCATTCAGTAGAATTTTACAAGACAATTGGGAAAGAGGGAAAGAGAGAATGGGCAGAAAAGCCATAAATAAATCCTTTAAAAATGAGATAGCATTCCTTATGTAGGTTTCTCTGGAATAAGGGTGAAAAAAGGTATTTTGTTTTAGTGTGCTATTAAATGTAACACTTTCCACTCTGATAGTGGCTGGATGTCTGAACTAGTTATTCCTGTAAATGTATAATAAGCAAGGTGGATTGAGATCCTTCAGGATGAAATTATTAATATTTTACACATTAATATATTATGCACCCGCATGCATACACACAAAAGATCTTGAATTTTAGGCCCTTATCCTGCAATCAGATTCATGCAAGTGGTTCCTGTACACAAACCTACAGATTCATTGATGTCAGTGGGGTTCCACGGGGATCTGATTGCAGGATCAGGGCCAGTATGTGTGATGTTTGAGGACGCCATTGTTACAATGTGTAGCCAGTAGTTATTTTCTGTGATCCTGCAATGACTTAATACATGTGCTTAACTTTAGGCATTCTAAGTAGTCCCATTGACTCCTCGCAGTGCGTAACATTAAACACTTATGTAAGTCTTTGGAGGATTTGGGGCCTTAGGTAGGAAAGGACAAGCTGGTTTGATGGGAAATGAACTATATCTGATTGTGTTCACAGATCACCTTGGATAAGTATCTTTCCTCTCTGGTTTTAACCAATCACCTTGTTTTGCTGAAATACATCCAGGAGTCTTATTGGGTTGAATGGTCGTGAGGCACAGAATGGTGTTAACCAGTCAGATTTCATATGCTAATAAGTGAATCTTTATTTGTTGCCATGAAGCCTAGAAAAACCTATTATTTACCTTCTGGGAGGTGCTTTCTGTATTGCCATTTTCATCTCTTATATAGAATGTTAGTTGTGAAGGAAAAACTATTACGCATTTGAAATTCATGGCCTTAAAAGAGAGATTTCCACATTTCTGCCAAAGGTGATTGGAATGCATGTAGCAACACATTCTGTGAAAATATTACACCTCTACCTCGATATAACGCTGTCCTCGGGAGCCAAAAAATCTTACCGCGTTATAGGTGAAACTGCGTTATATCGAACTTGTTTGATCCGCTGGAGCGCACAGCGCTCCCCCCCGCAAGCGCTGCTTTACTGCGTTATATCCGAATTTGTGTTATATCAGGTGGTGCTATATTGGGTTAGAGGTGTATATTAATATGTCTGGATTACTAAAACTACCCTTACATGTAGCACAATCTGTTTGAGGATATTGCTTTTAATTTGTCATTATAAATATGTTGTTACAAGGATAAAAAAATATAAATGAAAATAAGCACCAGGTATCAGTGCTCCCAATAGACAGTCTGTAATTATTTCCCAATAAAATAGATGACTGTGCACACATTCACAGGTTTTTTTGCCTTTTGTACTCTATGCTATGAATTCAAGTGTTGGAACAGAAGGATTTATTGCTTGGTAGTTCAAATGGTAAACATAGGGAGGATTTGATTAAACAGTTTAAGACAATGTTTCCTAAAGCCAGTAACTTATTTAACACTTCAGCAAGGTTTTCCAAAAGGCTGTGTGTTATTTTAACAACAGATTATTTCTGACAGCAGTGCTCTTCTTATTAGAACATTGTCAAAACAGGTACATACACAAGAATGAAAAACAGCTGAAATACATCTCCTGCCAAACACATTCTTGGGCATGCTCAATCTGGCTGTCCAATCATATAGCACAGCTCAAGGAAGGTATTCAACAAACATCATTATCTTAGACAGTGAATCTATAAAATAGTTTTTATGTTCCTGTTCTTCACTGAGCCTTGAGATCTATAGTCTTTTTTTGGGTAGGGGGAAGGAATTCACCTTCCTAATTTTCACTATGGTCCCATTTCAGCTTTTTGCAATCTGGTTACTACAAAATTAGTTACACTATCCTAAGTGATGGCCAAGAAAAACACAAAATGTGGCTTGCATTACAGTAAATTCTTAATCTGAATTAAGATCCTGCAGCTTCTATTGTAGTCACCTGGTATACACATGCAACATGTTTATCTGAGGAATCTCACACATTATTACACCTATTGACAGTGAGGACAGATTCAGTATCAGAGTTCTCCTCATGTGCTGTGCTAATATTTACTCAATCTTGTTAAAGTGAGAATGTAATTTTGTTTTTGAAATTCTAGTTGTCATCAGTGAGGGGCTTGATTCAAACCCACAGATCTGCCCACTCTCTAATGTTTGGGAAGATCTTATTCAAATCAAGATCCAAACTTTGTGACTCAGGCCTCTCCTCTCTTCTTTTCACAATCCTCTGCCAGGTCACTGGATGTCTGTCACTACCATTAACTTCAACACTATAATATCTAATGTGTTCCGAATTTTAACATTCCTAATATCAGGAATTGGTGCCATGTGAGGCACCATAACTCACTTTCAAAAATCCAAAGCTGATCTAGCCTGACAGAGGAAGTGGCTGAAAATGTACTAGACAAATTCAGAATAGAAATAAGTTTCACAGTGAGGGCAATTAACAACTGGAACAGTTTACCTGAGGATGTAGTGGATCACTTGACATCTTTAAATCAAGATGAGGAGGGCTCTGAGTTACTACAAAGAATTCTTTCCCACGGTGTCTGGCTGGTGGGTCTTGCTCACATGCTCAGGGTCTAACTGACTGTCATATTTGGGGTCAGGAAGGAATTTTCCATTGGGTCACATTGGCAGAGGCTCTGGGGTAGAGCGCTGCGTGGACAAACAGTTTATATCCACGGCTACAAATAGTGATCAGTAGCTCCATGTCTAGTTGGCAGCTGGTATCAAGCGGAGTGCCCCAAGGGTTGGTCCTGGGACCGGTTTTGTTCAATATCTTCATTAATGATCTAGAGGATGGCAAATTTGCATATGACACTAAACTGGGAGGAGTGGTTGATACACTGGAGGGTAGGGATAGGATACAGAGGAACCTGGACAAATTAGAGGATTGGGCCAAAAGAAATCTGATGAGTCCTGCACTTAGGATGGAAGAGTCCCATGCACTGCTACAGACTAGGGACCGAGTGGCTAGGCAGCAGTTCTGCAGAAAACGACCTAGGGGTTACAGTGGATGACAAGCTGGATATGAGTCAACAGTGTGGTCTTGTTGCCAAGAAGGCTAACAACATTTTGGGCTGTATAAGTAGGAGCATTGCCAGCAGATCGAGGGACATCATTTGGCATTGGTGAGGCCTCATGTGGAGTACTGTGTCCAGTTTTGGGCCCCACACTACAAGAAGGATGTGGAAAAATTGGAAAGAATCCAGCAGAGAGCAAGGAAAATGATTAGGGGGCTGGAGCACATGATTTATGAGGAGAGGCTGAGGAGACGGGGATTATTTAGTCTGCAGAAGAAAAGAACGAGGGGGATTTGATAGCTGCTTTCAACTACCTGAAAGGGGGTTCCAAAGAGGATGGATCTAGACTGCTCTCAGTGGTAGCAGATGACAGAACAAGGAGTAATGGTGTCTAGGTGCAGTGGGGGAGGTTTAGGTTGGATATTAGGAACAACTTTTTCTCTAGGAGGATGGTGAAGCACTGGAATGGGTTACCTAGGGAGGTGGTGGAATCTCTTTCCTTAGAGGTTTTTAAGGTCAGGCTTGACAAAGCCCTGGCTGGGATGATTTAGTTGGGGTTGGTCCTGCTTTGAGCAGGGGGTTGGACTAGATGACCTCCTGAGGTCCCTTCCAACCCTGATGTTCTATGATTCTATGATATCTGTGAATATAAAGCAGGTATCTATGGAGCTACAGGACTCTAGCGACAATGAGCAAGACCAGCAAAGCCATTGCCAGTGAGTGGGCCAGGAACCGCTGCGACGAAAGCAGCTACATGTTGGGCCACCGCTCGCAGGAGCCAGTGACCAGCCGAGGCAGCTCCTCCAGTGTGGCTGTACCACCCTCTGCTCTGCCTACTGGGGTGGGCACCAGGCTCACGGGAAGCTGTCCCTGGTCACACTAGTGTTTGCAAGCAGCTCGCATGCTCCCGGACAAGAGTTGCTGTGTGATCATGATGGTCCCTTTTGACCTTATAGTCTCAGTCTGTTGGGGATATTTGTAAAATATATGCTGTAGCTCAAGAGATGTTATGGGCTTGATCCAAGAAAAACTGGGTGAAATTCAATAGCCCTTTTTGTTTCCAGTAGGTCAGATTACGTGATCATAATGGGCCCTTCTAGCCTTTAAAAATAAATCCTAAGAAAATCCATATCCAATCATTGTTAAAGGGTCTGATAAAGAGCCTGATCCTGAAATCATTGGTAAGGCAAAATTTCCATTGATTTAATGGAGAGCCCAATACTAAAATCCCTGTGGAAAATGAAATTGCGTTTGAATCCAATAACTATCCTGGAAGTCCTGTGGGGAAGAAGTCAATGGCTGTATTGCTAAAAACTGAAATTAAGAGTTAAGGAATGGGCCCTCTGATTTTTTTTATTTTTCTGAAAAAAAGTGAAGAATTGGATCCCAAATGGAACGATGCTGTTGTATAGATTTTAACATGTTGTTTTGTGCTTAGAGCAGTGTAGTGGCATACAAAAATACTAAGTACTGTCCTTGGTTCTACCAATGACTCACAATGTTCAGGGGCAACTTATCCTCTTTGTGGTTCAGTTTACGTGTCCACAAGCTCAGTAATAGTTAACTCATTGGGATGTTGTGATGCCTAATAAAATAGTTCCAGATTGTGTAAAGAAAGGCATTGTTCTGCTCTGAACAGAATCTATAGACACTGGCCAAAACTGAGGCTCTTTCTTTGTTTTGGCTTAATTAGTAACTCAACACTAACAACCAAAGTAATCCTCAACTTACTCTTGGCTGTTCCTACAGTATCTACTCAGAGTCCTCTGTGTCCTAGACCCCTGTTCCCTATGTTGAAAGGGCCACTCCCATCTCCTATCCAGGTGGAATTAATGAGCAACCTGCCACAATGAGTCAGTAGGAATCTGCTCTTCCCTCCCGGATTCCAACTCCTGCCTACAGGGTGGTTCAACAGAAGAATGCTTCCCTTCAGTTACAGGCGCAATGCAAATAAAAATGAATATTGCTACTTTCTTTTTATATATTTTCTTTGTGTATGAGATCATGTCAGAGTAGAAAATATCTGGTCTAACGATTTGGGCAGTGTTACTGTGGCATCAGCAGAGACAGAGAAGCTGGATTTCTGTCACTGGCCATTTCCATTATACACCTCTACCCCAATATAATGCGGCCCGATATAACATGAATTCACATATAATGCGGTAAAGCAGCACTCCGGGAGGGCGGGGCTGCGCACTCTGGCGGATCAAAGCAAGTTCGATATAACACGGTTTCACCTATAACGCTGTAAGATTATTTGGCTCCTGAGGACAAGGTTATATTGGAGTAGAGATGTATTTTACTCTGTGATAGAACGAATTAAACCCCAGAGCCAGCTCATGGAGGAACAGCTAACATGTTTAATGTTCATCTGTAGATAATGTCAACTGTGCGAGCTGAACCCCAAAAAGCAAGGTAATTCAGATTTAAAACCTAAACCTATAAATGCACCCTTCAGTAAATAAGCATGGTTGCCACATGGTCTTCCAAGAGCAGGCCTTTGTAACCATCTTGCTATAATGTAAGCAGAGTACTGGTCAATAGGCATCTATAGTAAAAAATGGTAAAAATGATTATGTGGAAGTTAAAAACAAAAAGAAAACGAACAAAAAAATCTAATTTTCAATGGTTCCCTATGAACATGTCATCTTAACTTCTCTCTCTTAAAACAGAAATTCTATTTTACTTCCTATTCTCATTTACTTAATATTTTAAATTTCTTATGTATATCTATTATTTAAACATATTTCTTAGAAATACGAGTACTTTCAGGTCAGAATTACTTGTGTGTTTGATTTTGAGTACCATATTTTCCGGCGTATAAGATGACTTTCTATACTAAAAAACAACCCCCAAAAATCGGGGGTCGTTTTATATGCTGGGTATAAACAGCGGGCAGCCCAGATCCCTCTGACTCCCGGCTGCGGCTGGGATTTAAAAGGCTCTGGGCTCCCCGCCGCAGCGGGCAGCCCAGAGCCCTCTGATTCCCGGCCGCGGCTGGGATTTAAAAGGCTCTGGGCTCCCCGCCGCAGCGGGCAGCCCAGAGCCCTCTGATTCCCGGCCGCGGCTGGGATTTAAAAGGCTCTGGGCTCCCCGCCGCAGCGGGCAGCCCAGAGCCCTCTGACTCCCCACCGCGGCTGGGATTTAAAAGGCTCTGGGCTCCCCGCCGCAGCGGGCAGCCCAGAGCCCTCTGATTCCCGGCCGCGGCTGGGATTTAAAAGGCTCTGAGCTCCCAGCCGCAGCGGGCAGCCCAGAGCCCTCTGACTCCCGGCCGTGGCTGGGATTTAAAAGGCTCTGGGCTCCCCCCCTCGGAAGGGGGGATCGTCTTATACGGCGAGTATAGGCCAAAACCTATGTTTTAACTGTAAAATTAGGGGGTTGTCTTATACTCCCAGTCGCCTTATACGCCGGAAAATACGGTAATTAGATTTGTGGATTGTGGATGGGTGTTGGTTTGTACTGAATGGGGAACATGTTGCAGTGTGAATATCATGTATGGTTGTGATATTAACTCATTTAGCTTTCTATAAAATGTCTATAGACGTTTAAAAACAAATAAACATATGTACCCATCTCATATTTACTGTATATACGTATGACTTGGGCTGCTTTCATCTTGTTGGCAAATGCTAATTGGCTGGTGAACTTGCTGTCACTGTTTCCATCTGGGGAAAATTAAATATTAAGTAACCCAAACAAAGATAAAGGAAAACCCCTCACGTTGCTTTATCATTAGAGCTGTGTGCGCAATGTACATGTTATTCTGTATATTTATACATATTTATATTGGCACTAGAAAAGGTTCAGAAAAGAGCAACTAAAATGATTAGGGGTTTGGAGAGGTCCCATAAGAGGAAAGATTAAAGAGGCTAGGACTCTTCAGCTTGAAAAAGAGGAGACTAAGAGGGGATATGATAGAAGTATATAAAATCATGAGTGATGTGGAGAAGGTGGATAAGGAAAAGTTATTTACTTATTCCCATAATACAAGAACTAGGGGTCACCAAATGAAATTAATAGGCAGCAGGTTTAAAACAAATAAAAGGAAGTTCTTCTTCACGTAGCGCACAGTCAACCTGTGGAGCTCCTTACCTGAGGAGGTTGTGAGGGCTAGGACTATAACAGCGTTTAAAAGAGAACTGGATAAATTCATGGTGGTTAAGTCCATAAATATTAGCCAGGATGGGTAAGGAATGGTGTCCCTAGCCTGTTTGTCAGAGGATGGAGATGGATGGCAGAAGAGAGATCACTGGATCATTGCCTGTTAGGTTCACTCCCTCTGGGGCACCTGGCATTGGCCACTGTCGGTAGACAGTATACTGGGCTAGATGGACCTTTAGTCTGACCCGGTACGGCCGTTCTTATGTTCTTATGTTCTTATATGTACGTATGGTTGTTAGTTTATAAATGTGACTTCTTCAGTTTGTAGCCCATAGAGCTAGCTTAGCCTTTTATTCTACTTAGCAGTAATGCTTAATCCAATGTTTTTACAGCAGGGTTCAGCAACCTTTGGCACACGGCCCATCAGATAATCTGGTGGCAGGCTGCAAGACATTTTGTTTACGTTGACTGCCTGCAGGCACAGCCCCCCAAAGCTCCCAGTGGCCGTGGTTTGCCGTTCCCAGCCAATGGGAATTGCGGGAAGCCACGGGCCGCAAGAACGTGCTGGCTGTCACTTCCCGCAGCTCTCGTTGGCCGGGAATGGCACACCGCAGCCACTGGGAGCTACAGGGGCCCATGCCTGTGGATAGTCAACATAAACAAAATGTCTCATGGCCCGCCAGCAGATTACCCTGATGGTCTGCATGTTGAAGGTTACCCACCCCTGTATTACAGGATACAGGCCTATAGGTTCTTTCGGGCCACCAGGCCAACCCATTGCAATCTGCGGGTTGACCTGATGGCCCATAAATTCTAAGGGGATTGTGCAAATCTTGCTTTGGTTTCAGTTCAGGTTAAAACTCAACTGAAATGATCAGGTTTTGCTTGATTTTACCCCATATTATAAATTCTACGTTCTACATAATAATTTTAAGTTTCAACTAACACGTTTTTGAATCTAGCCTAAATTTTTGATTTGCAAGAAAATTTTTGGCCACTTTTGATTGTGTTAAGAGTTTTTCAACAGTTGCATATGTAAGGTTGAGATTACATACAATATAGGAGTATTGCCTCATTTCTGGTATGTGGCTTACATGCCACACTGCTCTTAATATGACATTCACATTGTAAGATTCAACTCTGGCTCTATGATTTTTAACTTAAAATATGGATTTCCTGTTAATAGCGGGAGTCCCAATAACTCAGTTTGCAGTCTCTGTGTTTGATGAATTGAGCTGAGTCTAAAGAATTCTCTACATTGATGTGTGAAACCTTGAACTAATAGAAATGTGTTTTCCATCAACACATTTGGAGGAGTAATTTTAAGTCTTCACAATATGAAAGACTTGTCTGGGAATGTCATGTTCTCAATGCTCTGCTGAGCAGGGGCGGCTCTAGGTATTTTGTCGCCCCAAGCACGGCAGGCAGGCTGCCTTCGGCGGCTTGCCTGCAGGAGGTCCACGGTCCCGCAGATTCGGCGACACGCCTGTGGGAGGTCTGGCAAAGCCGTGGGACCAGCGAACTCTCCGCAGGCATGCCGCCGAAGACAGCCTGCCTGCCGCCCTTGCGGCGACCAGCACAGCACCTCCCGTGGCTTGCTGCCCCAGGCACGCGCTTGGCATGCTGGTGCCTGGAGCCGCCCCTGCTGCTGAGCTACTCATTAAAGTGTGTGTGTGGGGGTGGGGGGGAAATCTTGGGGGAAAAACTGTTGCTTGGCTAGATTATGATAACGTCCTCTCTTAAAATGAATCATAAAATCAACCCAGGGAGACTTTAAGTTGTTTTCAAAACTACCAACTTCTCTGTATGAACCATATTTAGAAAAAAAAAACTTTTTTTTTTGCTAACTAACAGTTTGAACAGGGTAGACAATTAAGAATAACAATCGCTCTCTTTTAATGTCAATTTAGCATTTAATGGATCAAATTAGGTGTTTCCACATAGTAATTTTGTATGCAAAACGGACAACCTAGTGTGTGGTTCAAGCCTAAACAGCTGAATATCTCAGAAATGTTTTTAATTAGCTATGTTGATGATCAATTAAAAAAAAACTAACTTGACTCAGGAAATACATTTGTAATGTAAAAATGTTTGTGTCTGTGTATCTTTTGTCATAGGAAGCAAAGCACTATGTATGCAAAAACCCCAACTAATTAATCAATTAATTTCCCAGTCTTTGTCTGCACCATAGGATTATTTTCCAGACTCTTTTTTTAAAGTGTCTGATTTGTTTCTCATTTGAATACTTGCATAAAAATTCTCTAGGCCTTTAGATCTTCTCCTTCTATTTTACATATTTCATTTTCCTCAGGTTCTGAGAAGGCTTTGTACTGAGGGAGTCAACTGGCACAATGCCCACAATTAATGATAAGCCTTTCCTTGTCATACATACTCTGCATCATTGGAGAGTAAACTAAAAGAACATAACATATAAATCCAGAGGCTGAATGCAAAATCCAGCACTTCACCTTTTCTTCCTGAGAGTGGGCATGAATGATTTTATATAGTTTAAAGGTAAAACAGTGACAACTGATGTCAGTGTCTCCAAGGAGGATTTAGAAACTTGCTTTTTAGAAAAAATAACTGCTAGGAGCTGTTGTTTTTGTTTATTGATTTTTTAAAAAAATCATATTTTCATATATTTAAAGCCTAACAAATTGCAGACTTGAGTGAATGCTTTTTCTCATTGCTCTGGAATTCCTAGAACGGTGAATAGGGTAAGACACCATGTTGGTTTCAGTACTGCAGACTGATAAACACCTGATGTTATAATATATTCTGATACTGCAACCTGGAGGGAAAAAAAATAATATGGGGAGGAGTTATTAGATCTTTATAAGGAGGGAAGAATCATTTAGATGAAGCAAGGAGGGGGAATTTCCTAACTCTCCCCTTAAAAATAAAACTCCAACTTTGAGGGCTTGATCCTGCAAGGTGCTCAGCACCCTTAACTCCCATGTACTTGAAGGAGGACTGAAAACATTCAGCGCCTTGCAGGATGGAATTGTATATGAATAAAGCCTTTGAATAATGTAACAATTAGGGATTTCTGCAATGAAACTTACGTTTATGTTGTCTTGTATTTGCTATTAAGGACTTGATCCAACCTCCCCTGAAGTCAGAGGAAGGATTTTCCAGTGATTTCAGTGGGTTTTGGATTAGGCCCTGTAAATTAAATCCACTTCCATTAAATCAAAGCTCTCTTCCCTTCCCTCCCTCCCCCCCCCCAGCACAAACACTAAAAAATATATGGAGCTTAGTTACAGTGATACAGGATTGGGCTCTTAATGTGGATTTAAGAGGTATAATAAATGCCTGTTAAATAAGATTGCCTTTGTGAGCCTTAATGGGGAAAGGATAAAAAGAAAAAAACCCTTTGAGACTCACAGAGCAGGGAAAATAAGTTAGTTCAGATAAGGAAAGAGAGGAGTTTAGATCTTGTTTGAGTGATACAGTATGTGTTCCCTGTGATTCATTACTAAAGTATTTCAGCAATGAACAGTAGCAGTCTTTCCTATTTGTCACAAAAGAAGTGGAATCTGATTTAAGGGGAGAGGATTCTATTTTGCGGTTCTGTCAGTAGCAGATGTACATGAGTTAGGATCAAATGTGGTTTCTTTCTCCGATTTCTCTGTTATTGCGCGGAAGGCAGGGGGGAAAAAACAAGTACTTCCAGAGATCCCATCCTTGATTGGTTTCATTGTTCTGTGGTGCTGCCAGGAGGTTTGAAAGGAGAAAATCCCTTCTAAAGGAAGATGTCAGAGAGGCACAGCCATGTGAGCTTGTGACAATGAGCCGAGTTTCCCAGGCTCTTGACCAGCGGTGGATCAAGGAAGTTGCAAAAGTGACAGTTTGTGTATGAACTTATTGTGCAGAGGTGCACACAAAAGCTAGACTATAAAGAGTCCAGAGAGCTGATGAGGAAATAGGGTAAATAATTTCTGAATGTCTTCTCATATTCTGGGAACTAACATTACCATTGAGCATCCAGCAGCGTGTACATTATGACTGATGCAGTCGGTGCCCTTCCCAGGAAACCAAGCACATTATTTGCATGACATGTGCAGTCTGAACAGCCCACCTAGCAGTGCTTTGAGCTGCCCTTAAGGAAATGCCCTGTAGAATTTATTAGAATGTAACCTTTCTCTAGCTTTTTAAAAAAAACTTTCAGACGCTAACCGAGAATTATATCCCTACTATTGAAATCTAGAGGATGGTTTAAAATAAACGTATATAGATATAGATACTCAATATTCAATAAATATTCCTTTCTATAGGTTTTTAAGCAGACCTTCTATAGAACTCTGGTTTCACCCCATTACAGTCTATAGCACTTTCCTACAAAAGCGCTCCATGCCGATCTGCTGCCATTTAAACTACAGATTTAATGGGATCATCAGCTAGCGTTCAGAGATAAAGAGCAAAAAAAGCACTGGTTAGCCACATATTTTACATTGTGAGACGGGCACTCACCAGACTGGTTTTTGCTGTGTTTGGATGCTACTGAACTTATACGGAGCAAGACAGGTGTGCCACATTGAAGAGCCTTTTATTATAAATGAAAAAGTTTTAATCTATATATAATTTAATAGCTCAACATGCGTAATGTTAAATGGGACAATATAATGCATTTTCAGAACAGTTCAGTGCATTTTCCCCTTATTCCACAAAGATGTAGCCCTATTAGCCTTCCTCCCATGAGATGCCATGGCATTACAGCAGAGCAGAAATCCTTCTGAGAAAGACATGCCAAAATACTGACTATTCTTATGGGACACCTTAGCACTTCAAAGGAACAGGACAGATGGGGTCCCACCTCATGAGAGGGAGGATCACATCAGACTTCAAAGGAACCAGAAGAGCTAAGGGAGGGGCACCTGAGCCATCTTTTTGACATGTCGTTTCTTCTGCCAGCTTGTTGTATTACAATAATACATATGACTCTATGCCTCTATGAATACACACACACACACAGACTGTAGGTGTTTTGTACTTGTAGGGCACCTAATATTTCTTATAAAGAGAAAAATATGAAAATTATAGCAACATAAAGAATAAAAGAAAGCAGTGAAACATTTAGTATGAAATTCAGTGGGTAAAAAATCCAATCATACACAGTATCCAGAAGATTTCATCAAAATCTTAGGTGTCTTAGATCTAGACATCCATTTTTAAAACTGTTAATATTAATATTTGCAGGCTAGGTAAGAGGGGGTTCCAAAATAGTGAAGTGTTTTCCCCTACCTGTCCTCCCCCACAGCGTTACCCTTTCCTGTCTCCCCCACACCGCCTCCCCTCACACACTTTATCCTATCCATTCTTCCTTGTGCTCCCTCAGTCCTTTTGTACACTTCAGAATCATTTCCATATTAGAACACACATCAAAACATTGCCCTCCCCTCCCAGCTCTTTGGCCTTGCATAGACTGTCCTGTCCTTGCCAGGCCTAATGCATTCCTTGGATCCCCTCCACCAATTCAGTTCTTTCTATCTGTAACATAGTGTGTCTGTATGAAAAGAGACAGGCTTTGCTAGATGGAGCTGTGGTGATGCAATTTGCTGGTTGGGGATTCACACAGTACATGGGCCATAGTAGAGGGCTGCCAGGCAAAACCAAAGAGATGGAGGAGATATCCATTCAGGGGTGTGCATGGGAATAACCGCTACCACCAACGAGCTGCTCTTGAAGATTCTAAGGCTGGGGTCAGCAACCTCTGGCACGCGGCTCTGGTAAGCACCCTGGCGGGCCAGACCAGTTTGTTTACCTGCCGCGTCTGCAGGCTTGGCCGATCGTGGCTCCCACTGGCTGCAGTTCGCTGCTCCAGGCCAGTGGGGGCTGCAGGAAGCTGCGGCCAGCACATCCCCCGGCCTGCGCTGCTTCCCGCAGCCCCCATTGGCCTGGAGCGGCAAACTGTGGCCAGTGGGAGCCGCGATCGGCTGAACCTGACAACGTGGCAGGTAAACAAACTGGCCTGGCCCTCCAGGGTGCTTACCCTGGTGAGCCACATGCCAGAGGTTGCTGACCCCTGTTCTAAGGATATGTCTACATTGCCAGCTAAGGTGTAGGTGAAGGTTGTGGAGGCATACCTGTTGATAGCTTTAATCATGGTTGCACGGGTAACAATGTATATGAAGATGTAGCGACCTTGGCTTCCATGCTGACAAGCAACCCAAGTACATACCCAGGGCCCCTGGTGGCATTTTATTGGAGGTGGCAAACCCAGACTGCCACCTCTTCACTACTACTGTTATCCGTACCTAGCTAGATTAAAGCTAGCAGGGCTAGCCTCTCTGTGCTGCAATCACACTTTCACTTGTAATGTATAGTTGTTCTAAAATCCTAGAGACTAACAAGTTTATTTGAGCATAAGTTTTCGTGGGCTAAAACCCACTTCATCAGATGCATGCAATGGAAAATACAGTAGAAAGATATATATACACAGAGGACATGAAAAAATGGGTGTTGCCATACTAACTATAACTGTTACTTTCTTTGTTGGGTCTGTCCTATAGTAGGTGACTTCTGGGTACTCTTTTGGCTCTGTCAATCTGTTTGGAATTAATTTGCAAACTGGACACCATTAAATTAGGCTTGAATAAAGAGTGGGAGTGGATGGTTCATTACACAAAGTAAAGCCTATTTCCCCATGCTAATTTCCCCCCAACTGTTACACCTTCTTGTCAACAGTTGGAAATGGGCCATCCTTATTATCACTACAAAGGTTTTTCTCCTTCTGATAAAAGCCCACCTTAACTGATCACTCTTGTTATAGTTAATATGGCAACACCCATTTTTTCATGTCCTCTGTGTATATATCTCTTCCTACTGTATTTTCCACCGTATGCATCTGATGAAGTGTGTTTTAGCCCATGAAAGCTTATGCTCAAATAAATTTTTTAGTCTCTAAGGTGCCACAAGTACTCCTTGTTCTTTTGGCTGATACAGACTAACACGGCTACCAATCTGAAATCTAACAATCCTGTAGTTGAAGATATCCTACCAGTTTTCTTCCCCACCCTACTCTTGCAGAGCTATTACAGTGACTACTGCAGAGCTATGGGATAAAGTTATCGGGCAGCACCAATTTTTTTTCCACTTTGAAATAAACCGTGAGGAGCCCACATCAAGGTTCTTCAGCATCTATAACTAGATTTGTGGTATAGGACTAGTTAATTGGATGCATGTGTAAGTAGGGACCCCAAGTGTTGCATAAATAGAGTTGCCAGTAAGTGTGCATCAGGGACACATATCTAGTGGCCCAGGAAGAGAGCTGAGAAGTGAGGAATAGAAAGAGGCCCATGCTAAGCCCTGAATGAAGTAAGTGATGCCTTTGCAGGATTCACCTGCTAGGGAAGAATTCACTATGTAGAAGCAGGGTTAAAATGATGCATTCTTTCTGATCATGCATGCACTGCAGTGACTGGAGTAAGTATGGGAGGAGAGGAAGCCACATTAGTCTTCCTTCCATAGGTATATAATCTCACCAGATTGTCATCATTACAAATAAGGAACACTTTTATTTATTTTCTTAGAGACTTACCTCTACAGCACAACATACTATTCTTGAATTAAAAGGAATTGTGTGCACAGCTGCTTGTGAAAGGGAATGAAGCTGACTCTCTAGCTCTTCTGTCATGATGAATTCTGGAACTAGCTGTTAAGAATCCTTTTGAATGAGTAGCTTCAAATTGATCCAGTTTTCTGAAGAGCTTGGGGCCCAGTGAATTGAAAAATAGCACTGGGATTAAAAAAAAAATAGAATTGAAGTTTCTATACTGTAGATTTAAGTTTTGTGCACACTGGGGGTGGGGATGTCTTGCAGCGATAATCCAATAGTATGTGTTTGCATATTTCAGCATTCTTTTTAGCTTGCATTCTTTATCTTTCTTTTCTGCAACTTCTCTAATGCTTTTAAAATATATGTATATATATTATACTTGTGTGCATATAAAATCATTCATACTTTATATTAAGATTCCTTTTAGAAATTGTTTTAAAGGGTTAATAATTTATTAATAAATGTTATAATTGTGTTACCAAGATGAGCAGTATGTAATATAGTAACCAAGAAAAGATGCTGGTTATAAAAAAAAAAAGTCTATTGACCAGTTGGACTCTTTAACGATCAACAATTATTCATTTATTAAAATATCCATTAGTCATTTATCGTCTCTATAAACTATTTATAAATGGAGCTATAATAAAGTGTGACCTATATATGCATGTATCAGAGGGGTAGCCGTGTTAGTCTGGATCTGTAAAAGCAACAAAGAATCCTGTGGCACCTTATAGACTAACAGACGTTTTGCAGCATGAGCTTTCGTGGGTGAATACCCACTTCTTCGGATGCAAGTGGTGGAAATTTCCAGGGGCAGGTTTATATATGCAAGCAAGAAGCAAGCTAGAGATAACGAGGTTAGTTCAATCAGGGAGGATGAGGCCCTGTTCTAGCAGTTGAGGTGTGAAAACCAAGGGAGGAGAAACTGGTTCTGTAATTGGCAAGCCATTCACAGTCTTTGTTTAATCCTGAGCTGATGGTGTCAAATTTGCAGATGAACTGGAGCTCAGCAGTTTCTCTTTGAAGTCTGGTCCTGAAGTTTTTTTGCTGCAGGATGGCCACCTTAAGATCTGCTATTGTGTGGCCAGGGAGGTTGAAGTGTTCTCCTACAGGTTTTTGTATATTGCCATTCCTAATATCTGATTTGTGTCCATTTATCCTTTTCCTTAGAGACTGTCCAGTTTGGCCGATGTACATAGCAGAGGGGCATTGCTGGCATATGATGGCATATATTACATTGGTGGACGTGCAGGTGAATGAACCGGTGATGGTGTGGCTGATCTGGTTAGGTCCTGTGATGGTGTTGCTGGTGTAGATATTTGGGCAGAGTTGGCATCGAGGTCTGTTGCATGGGTTGGTTCCTGAGCTAGAGTTACTATGGTGCGGTGTGCAGTTACTGGTGAGAATATGCTTCAGGTTGGCAGGTTGTCTGTGGGCGAGGACTGGCCTGCCACCCAAGGCCTGTGAAAGTGTGGGATCATTCTCCAGGATGGGTTGTAGATCCCTGATGATGCGCTGGAGGGGTTTTAGCTGGGGACTGTATGTGATGGCCAGTGGAGTCCTGTTGGTTTCTTTCTTGGGTTTGTCTTGCAGTAGGAGGCTTCTGGGTACATGTCTGGCTCTGTTGATCTGTCTCCTTATTTCCTCGTGCGGGTACTGTAGTTTTGAGAATGCTTGGTGGAGATTTTGTAGGTGTTGGTCTCTGTCTGTGGGGTTAGAGCAGATGCGGTTGTACCTCAGTGATTGGCTGTAGACAATGGATCTTGTGGTGTGCCCGGGATGGAAGCTGGAGGCATGAAGGTAGGCATAGCGGTCGGTAGGTTTTCGGTATAGGGTGGTGTTAATGTGTCCATCAATTATTTGCACCGTAGTGTCTAGGAAGTGGACCTCCCGTGTAGATTGGTCCAGGCTGAGGTTGATGGTGGGGTGGAAGCTGTTGAAATCGTGGTGGAATTTTTCCAGAGTCTCTTTCCCATGGGTCCAGATGATGAAGATGTCATCAATGTAGCGTAGGTAGAGAAGGGGCGTGAGTGGACGGGAGCTGAGGAAGCGTTGTTCCAGGTCAGCCATAAAAATATTGGCATATTGTGGGGCCATGCGGGTGCCCATAGCGGTGCCACTGATCTGGTGCACGTTGGCGGAAGCATTCAATGTATAGGTCCAGACTGTCATTTCGACCCTCAGGAGGAGTCCATGTGGAGTTCTTCTTTTTGTGCTGTTGGTGGGAGGGTAACTGTGTATCAGTGCGCTGTTCAGTGTTGTCCTGAAAGTATTCTTTTAGTCGGAGACGGCGAAAGTAGGCTTCCAGATCCCCGCAGAACTGTATCATGTTGGTGGGGGTGGCAGGGCAAAAAGAGAGTCCCCGAGATAGGACAGACGTTTCTTCTGGGCTGAGTGTGTGGTTGGATAGATTGACGATATTGCTGGGTGGGTTAGGGGTACCACGGTTGTGGCCCCATGTGGCAGGTAGAAGTTTAGACAGCTTACAGTCCTTTTTTCTTTGTAGAGAGGTGAAGTGAGTGATGTAGATCTCCTGTCTTATTTTAGTGAAGTCCGTTTGTATGGAAGTTTGGTTATTGATGAGAGTCTCCAGGTTGGAGAGCTCTTTTTTGATGTTTTCCTGTTTGCTGTATAGGAGGCTGATCATCATCAACTCGGCCCACATATCTACACCAGCAACACCATCACAGGACCTAACCAGATCAGCCACACCATCACCGGTTCATTCACCTGCACGTCCACCAATGTAATATATGCCATCATATGCCAGCAATGCCCCTCTGCTATGTACATCGGCCAAACTGGACAGTCTCTAAGGAAAAGGATAAATGGACACAAATCAGATATTAGGAATGGCAATATACAAAAACCTGTAGGAGAACACTTCAACCTCCCTGGCCACACAATAGCAGATCTTAAGGTGGCCATCCTGCAGCAAAAAAACTTCAGGACCAGACTTCAAAGAGAAACTGCTGAGCTCCAGTTCATCTGCAAATTTGACACCATCAGCTCAGGATTAAACAAAGACTGTGAATGGCTTGCCAATTACAGAACCAGTTTCTCCTCCCTTGGTTTTCACACCTCAACTGCTAGAACAGGGCCTCATCCTCCCTGATTGAACTAACCTCTTTATCTCTAGCTTGCTTCTTGCTTGCATATATAAACCTGCCCCTGGAAATTTCCACCACTTGCATCCGAAGAAGTGGGTATTCACCCACGAAAGCTCATGCTGCAAAACGTCTGTTAGTCTATAAGGTGCCACAGGATTCTTTGTTCCTATATATGCATGTATATATAGAACACTTTAAGTTCTAGGTTTTTCCTTTTCCTTTTTAGTGATGTTTTGAAGACTTCATCTATTAGTAAGATACCTAAAATCAGTATGAGCATTTGTTATGAATTGTCAATTGGACTTTTCTTAGCAGGGAAACACCCCATCCTTGATCTATGTTGCAGTTCTCTTATGCTGAGTGTTACATATTCTGCATTTATTCTGTGTGAAAGTGGTCCAGATATGAGTTTTGCAGGTCAGAGGGCGCTCTTACTTTCTTTTTGATTTTTAATATGATTGCCATGAGTATTTCAGTGTTTATTCCATTTCTCTAAAAAGCTATACTGTGCCCCATTTTTTTTATCTAATTCAGATTTCTTAGGTTCTGTAATGTGTATAACTAACTTATTTCCAGTCTACTGCACAAGTTAATATAAATTCAGTGAGAAGAGAACTAAATATATGTATCTATAGCCACCTCCAGGCTAGTCTGTCACAATGTGTTTTACCTGGGGCTGACCCTCAAGGCCCACTCATAAAGCAACATCTGCTGCACCATGCTGTAGCCCACCTCCTAATCAGGTCACCAGGCCGTGATCTCTATTTAGTATAAGCCGCTAGTTCATGACTGGGTCCAGGTATTTACCTTCAGTAACTTAAATGTATTAGGTTTTGGCTATCTTAGAAATTGCCTCTTTGTGCACCCTGAGACAGCAGCTGGGAAACTTTGGTGACAGTACCTAATTTTGACTGGGAGGGTGGGGGTGTCAGGGAATTCTTAATGGAGAGCTCGAACCTGTGGAATTAATTATGTGAACAAACCTGAGTCCACTTTTAGGGTTTAAGCAAGATTCACTTCCTTGTATGAGCCTCCTAACTGAATTTTACAGCCACCACCTGAATTTGCATTCCTTTAAGAGGGATTCTGAGGAGAGAAAGGAGAAGAGGAGATTAATGTTCCCATGATAGGTAATTAACATGCTTCAAAATTTTGTCAAATGAAGGGTGCACAGGTACTACAGTGACGGAGTGCATGAAATACTAGTGGGTGATAATTGTGTATGTGCATGTGTATGTCCACATCTATCTTTGCATCCTGACGCTAGAAAAATCTTCAAATCCATGTCTGCAGTTCACAGCTGGCTCCTATTTTTATGCAGAGCTGGATCCCGTCACTAGAACAAAACCACAAATGTCATGGACTATTGCAAGTTTGACATCAGACCCAAATTTATGCAAGGTTCAGGTGTATTTAGATTTGGGATTTTGGTGCAGTTCACTTGTAGTAGAGGAGGATCCAGCTAAGGAGTCTAACTACAGAGCAAACTTCACCAATGTAGGGGGAAGTTTGAATGTAGGATTTTGGTTTGGGCTCACTTGTAGAAGAAACTGCTGGCTGCTGTTCCCTGCCCCGCCAATGTTGACCTCTTACAAATGTTACTTCTGGTTGTTACAGTAGGAGGAAAAATGCAACATGTGGCCCTGGTCCTGTATCATTAAATTGAATGGGAGCTTTACCATTAATTTCAATGAGCATGGGATCAAGCCTTATATGTGAGGAAAGGGTAAACAAACCATGGACCTAACTCTCCTCTCACTTGCACTGTTCTTATACTGGTGCAACATAACTGATTTTCACTGGTTTAAGAGAGAGAGAGATATCATGGCTCATGCCTTTTCTGATGCCTTCGGAAGAAATCTTTACCCTGTCTCTTCAGCCCAGCAGTAAAAGTTCACAGGGTTAGAAGCACTTCTCACCATGAGTAAACTGTGAAATGTATGTGTCCCAAAGCCACCAGTCATATCCTGTTCCAAAGCCACACAGCAAGTAGTGTTAATTCTTTTTAGCACTCAGTTTATACATCCTGGATTTCCAATCACTGCTTCTTGCAAAAGCAAATTATACTCTTTAGAGCTAATGATCCAAGTTTATCATACTCAGTAATACCCTTTGGATGGTAGATTATAGTCAGGCTTTAGCTTGGATCATTATGGTCATAGCAGAAAATACAATAAATGTTAATATATTAATTATAGTATAATAGAATAGCATGACACTATAATCTATTTACAGGAAAAAAAAGCCAAGAGTGATTAAAATAAGCATTCTTACATAATGCCACTAAAGGTGCTTGAACAAGTTGCATTATTGCAGTGAGACAGCAGAGACAACTTGAAATCTCCATCATAATGTATTGGCACAGCAGCACAGGAAAGATAATTTCAGGAACCCTACTTGTATGTGAACAAAAGCAGAAAATTTACACCTACAATTTCATAGGTTCATATATTTATAAATTCCAAGGCCAGAAGGACCATTGTGATCATCTTGTCTGACATCCATTTATAACAGTCCTTAGAACTTCCCCAAAATAATTCCTAGAACACATCACTTAGAAAAAAATCCTGTATTGGTTTAAAAACTGTCAGTGAGGGAGAATCCACCATGACCCCTGGTAAACTTTGAGTGGTTTACAAGTTCATACCTTCATATCCCACGGAATCCAAAGTCAAATAGTGGTTCCAATAGCATTCCCACTTGAATTTCTCAAGTAAGTCCATTGCTCCATAGTCTCCTTTGTATTCTGCCATATCTCATAATGTCATGAGAGGAAAAGAGTCCTTATTATAGGAATTGACCAACAATTCAGTAAAAATTATGGCATAAAAATAATGTTATTAATAATATACAACGTATTCATCCTTGGATGAGTATAGCTTGACAGCGTCAAACTAGCTTAGCTTCTATAAGGGAAAATCATGCCTCACTAACCTATTAGAGTTCTTTGAAAAGTTTAATAAAATAGCAGCTAGTAATGAGAAAATGGATACAATTTACTTGGCTTTTCACAAAGCTTTGGACAGAAGACTATTAAGGGAAATAAATAACCACAGGTTAAGAGACTAACACTTGTTGTAGATTAAAAACTCTTTAGATGATAGAAAACAAAGAGCCATAGTAAAAGGATGTTCCTCAGAACAGAAAGAAGTTAATGGGGTAATGAAGTAGCCTGACCTAGGGATCAAGACTGGAACAAGGACAAACAATTTCAAGAGAGCATTGTGGAAATTTGACATCATATATCATTTTCTGAATATAGCCTTTAGTTCATTTTATATCAATTTACTTTATCATTGCTACAGAAAGGAAAATTTTATATGACTAGTGCAAATATAATCTATATGTTTTCAGGTGCAGGGTCATCATTTTCAGTCTTATATATATATTTCTGAAAAAGCCACCTATCTTAAAATCCGAGTAACTTTCTCCAGGGTGAGTATCTATCATGTAACACAAATAACAATTTGGCATTGTCATGCTTTTACAACATTCCATAATTAACAATAACCCTGCACCTTTGAAGAATTTGGATGCTTATATGGATAGCAAGAATATCCAGTGTTAAAATAATTTGTTAATAATCATAGAATCATAGAAATGCAGGGTTGAAAGGGACCCCAAGAGGTCATCATGTCCTGTTCCCTGTGCTGAAGCAGAACCAAATACAGTAGAACCTCAGAGTTATGAACTCCTAGGGAATTGTTCGTAACTCTGAACAAAATGTTATGATTGTTCTTTCAAAAGTTTACAACTAAACATTGACTTAATACAGCTTTGAAACTTCACTATGCAGAAGAAAAGTGCTGCTTCATTTTTTATCCTTTTTTTAGTAGTTTACATTTAACACAGTACTATACACTATTCATTTTGTTTTTGTTTTTGTTTTTTGTTTCTGCTTCTGCCTGATTGTGTACTACTCGTTCCAAATGAGGTGTGTGGTTGACTGGTCAGTTCGTAACTCTGGTGTTCATAACTCTGAGGCTTTACTGTAAATCTAGACCATCCCTGGAAGGTTTTTGAGACCATCCTTGACAGTATGGGAAGGGAGATAAAAGGTAGTGTTTCAGGATTTAAACCAATCTCTGACTCCTAAGGATTATAGGGAACAGTTTACCTCACATCTGCCTAACATGGGTTTTTTTTCTTTGCACTGTGCTTGGAAACATCTGGCACTTGCCACTGGGAGACAGGATATTGGACTAGATGGTTCACGTTACTAATCCACTATTGGAGTTCCTTTGTTTCTGTGTAGATCGCTTGTTGCTTAATTCTGCATGTAGGACTTGGTGCTAGATTTGTGCCTACCCCTATGCTGGTCCACAAGTTGGAAGCTATGACATAAGAGGTCCCAGGTCAGGAGCTACTAATCCAGTCACTGTGCTCTGAGTGCAAGGATTGAATGAAGATAGTGCCCATGGCAGTGCTAACCTATCAAAGGAAGCAGAAGGTGGAATTGGGTGGAGAGTTGGGAGTGTGATGGCTCTCCCTCCTGCAGCAGCCAAAGGAGATGGTCTGTTACAGGGGTCGGCAACCTCTGGCATGTGGCTCACAAGGGTAAGCACCCTGGCAGGCCAGGCCAATTTGTTTATCTGCCGCGTCGGCGGGTTCAGCCAATCGCGGCTCCCACTGGCCGCAGTTCACCGTCCCAGGCCAGTGGGGGTGGCAGGAAGTGCCGTGGGCTGAGGGACGTACTGGCTGTGGCTTCCTGCTGCCCCCAGTGGCCTGGGATGGCAAACCACGGCCAGTGGAAGCTGCGGTCTGCTCAGCCTGCCGACGCGGCAGATAAACAAACAAGTGCGGCAGATAAACAAACAGGTGCGAGCCGCGTGCCAGAGGTTGCCGACCCTTGGTCTATTATGAGGGATATTGCACATTCTTTCAAAGGCTGTAGCCATAGGGTGTGTCTACTCTGCAGTTCGACACTCATGACTGGCTTGTGCTGTTTAACTGCTGTGTAGATCTTCAGGCTTTGCCTGGAGCCCAGGCTTTAGGACCCTGTGAGGTGGCAGAGCCACATAGCTCAGCCTGTAGCATGGGCCTGAAGGTCTCTACCATAGTTAAACAGTTCCTTAGCCTGAGCCAGCTGGCACGGGCCAGCCACTGGCTTTTGACTGTAGTGTAAACATACCCATAATGCCTCTGGCTTGCACTCCCTGCCATTCACAGAGGTAGTCTATCTGAGTCACTACAGCAAGACAGTGTCTTGTAATCTTACACATAGTTTATTCTCAGAAAGTATGGAAGCTCAGGAATTGGCTTTCACGCTGATTGTTGGCAGTTACAAGTAAATGAAGTAATTAAGCCCTAAGGAGAAAAAGAAGCACAAACTTTTGAAAATAATCAAAATGAAAGAAGCCCTTTGCACTAAACTCATTCAGGGGCATGTCTCACCCTTATCCTGTTTTCCTTTTTCAAACCAACATCTAGTTGCACTTTCATATTTGCTGGGTCTCTAGATTGTCAAGTGTCGTTGTATAATAACCAGCTTATTATAGAAAGTAGCAAATGCCATGCTGCCAGTCATTTGTCCGTCATACTAACAGGTGCACTGCCATTGTCAGTGTCAGGCTGAATGCCGGGGATCAGTTAGACAGGTGGAGTAATTTGCTCGTCTTGAAGTGGCAGGAGGGGACGCCTTATCAAGGAAGAAAATGGGGCTTCACTTGGTACATTTGGTATTTGGCTGTATGACCTGGGGTTTACACTATCCAGGCAGAAAGTGATGCACCGAACAGATACTGCTGTTTAGAATCATCTATTACTTTCACTTATCTTGAAAATCTCTCTATTTCAGTTCCTCCTCCCCACCTCTTTTTCTTTCTCTGCCAAGCTGTCACTGAGTGTCGGGGAGTCAGGGCCCTGCACCCCCCATTTCCTGCAATTCACCATGGCTCTCAGCCAGACAGTAAAACAGAAGGTTTATTAGATGACAGGAACACAGTCCCAAGCAGAGCTTGTAGGTACAACCAGGACCCCTCAGCCAGGTCCCTCTGGGGGGCAAGGATCTTAGACCCCAGACTTGGGGTTCCCTGCCTCTTCCCAGCCAGCCCAAAGCTGAAACCAAAACCCCCTCCAGCAGGCTCTCTCCCCCTCCTTCTCTCCCCTCTCCCTTTGTCCAGTTTCCAGGGCAAAGATGTGGACTCGCCCCACCCCCGTTCCTGGCTCAGGTTACAGGCTCAGGTACCATCCCTCACCTAAAGTCATTCCCTGCTCTCCCATCACCCATGCAGACAATCCCAGTAAAACTAAATGACATTCCCAGGTCAATCCACCTCGCTCCCTACTGCGTCACACAACCTGTTACCAGTATCCTTTTGGTAACTGCTGAATGCTAAATTCTTGAAAGGCCTGATCATTTCACATAACAAAAAGGAAAACAAATAAAAAACCAACAACACACCACTCAGGGAAAGAAACTCACTTCATTACCCATCCAAAATGAGAGGCACAATTTATCTGGTCTATATGTCTGTATATCTAATCTGTCTCTATATACTCTTATCTATCTAGGGCTTTGTTTTGCATTCACCACTATTATATGATCTGTCTGAAATATTCTGAAATCAGATTTTGTATAGACAGCAGTATAGCCCTTGCCTTGGACTTTTTTTTAATCCACTCTGTGAATCCACTTGGGGATTCATGCACCCCATTAGGAAATTAGGCTCAATCAATCTATTTTATTGTGATTGCAGTGCTAAATCTTGAAAGGGTTTATTCAGAATGAGTGCCAACTTTTGCTGAACTATTGGGATTATGAAAGTAAATCAGCTCTGTGGTGTTAATATATACTGTTGACAATGTCATTTTAATGTTTCCTGTAGAGTTTAAAAAATTGGGGGTTTTCCACCCCATTGGATTCTGATAATCTTGTTTCTTTTAATATATGTTATTGTGATCTTTCCATTAATGATGCATAATCTTTTTTGAGGAAAACACCATTGATGCCAGAGATAAAGGGTACAAATTTCCCAAGAAAATTTGACCTCTAAAGAAGAAAATAATGGGTTTCCAGGAGATCATAAATTAGAACTCTTTTAGCAATAGGACATCATGCAGAAAAATCCTTGAGGTTACAAGGGTTTGTTCTCTCCCTCTCTCTCTCTCTCTCTAATGTGTGTGTGTGTGTGTGTGTGTGTGTGCGTGTATTATATGACAAGGCCTGCTTCCATGGGATAAATGGCACACATTAAATCTTCCACTGGAAAAGTTGATTGCTCAGGGAAAAGCCATACTTTGCTTTTGTAAGGATCTTCTATCACAACAACTCCAAGTCATCACCTCCCTGCTTAAAAGACACCAAAGACTAAGCTGTGCCAACCCACTCTTGTGAGACTTTGTGGTCTCTGCTAACCCTCATATATGTCAGTGCCACTAGGAAGGGACTGAAAAAGGCAACAGCAAAACATTTATTGAAATAATTTGAATCAGGAGACTAAATCGTCTGAGGGTACAGGTTAAGAGAACCATTAAAAATGCCTGTGACTAACAGGCCATATGAGTGCAGAATGGGCCCTCAGACTGCTACTCTCTAGGGTCCTTCACTTCCAGGATGGCAGTTGAAACTCAGTTTTCATCTGGTAGGGAGATGCCTGTTTGTATCTGAACACTGTTAGACAGTTAAGATTTTATTTCATTCAGTGGTGTGTGAAAGCAGCTCTTTAGGAAAGCTGAACTGTTCTACTAGACATTGCTGCTGCATTAACGGTGCTGCATAGTAAACTGTAAAAAGTTTTGCCTTTGCCATCGGATCATTCACACTTTCATATGAGCCTCCGATGCTAACTTTTTTTTTTTTTAACAGTTTACACAATACAGAACTCAGGTGAATGCTAGCACTTGCCACAGTCAGCAGTGGCTACACACGGGAACATTTTTAAATGTGTTTTTTTTTGACAGAGCAGCAATGAGCAGAGACACAAAGCCCTGAGGGGGCTTCTCTTATAAAGAACAAGTTTCCTCTGCATGGGGATTTATGTGCACAAGTCTCATTAGCATTATAGAGGAAGTCAAACACATAAATCTCCAAGCATCCAGACAAGGCTATATAAACCGCCTAAAAATCTACCTGCTTTTTGCAGTATAAAAGGCTGCAAGTTTGCATGTATGGCTAAAATTGTTACAGCATGCAAACCCCAGTGGCTAACTTTAAAATGAAACCTTGTGCTCAGCTTACATACGCGGCATTTCATTTTTCAACAAATTTTCAGCCTGCCATTTAAATATTATCACTTAAATGCACAGGGGATTTCATGTCTTTTGTTGTTAACTTCAGGTGCCACACTGGCAACTGCATGTGGAAAAATATTTTTTGTAGTTCTCAGCTTTCTGCTCTGACAAGTGTCTGAAAAGAGATGTCTCCGCTGTAGGTATTTTTGGGATGTTTGTGTCACTGCCAGCGTACTTCTTCCAATGGGAACCATTGTAAAACAAGGATTATGTTGAATAGGTATTGGCAGATTAGGCAGAAAGAATACCCCCAAACAACCTACCCTTACAAACATGATATTGAGGAGGAGGAAATGAAATACCAAGTGAAAATGTCAACAGTATCTGGTATATGGTTTTGTAGGTTTTTTCCCCCCAATTTGCTTTATGACCCTCCAAACCACTTGATGTGAGTAAAGTGTGCTCTAAAAGCATATTTAGGATGTCAAATGCATACTAAGGAAATATGCATTATCCTACTAAGGAAATATGCCCAGTTTTTGCAGTGGTATACCACTGAATTTTTATGCTGCAGTCCTCACTAAAATTGCTGTATGCTTTTACTGCTGCTTTGAGCGGTAATTGAAGATTGGGAATGGTATGTGCAAAAGCAAGCTACTTGGACAAGTACACTCCTTTACACCCAAGAAGCTCTTGGCTTCAGTGGGGAAAAAAAAGAGGCAAAATATAGACCCAGGTGTTTGGAGCTCCAGGGCTTCATTTAAAGGTCTCACTCACTTCTGGTCAGTCACTAAGCACTCATTGAAGTCTACTGAAGTCTTGTAATTGATGTCAGTGGATGTTGGATCTGACCTTAATAGAAGCTGGCCACTGAGTTTCCAAGCCAAGGAAACCTCATATGTGAATGCTCAGAGCACACACTTTGACAGGTGTAGGGAACTGAAATCCATACTGTCTCTCATAGGACACACTGACAGATCACTCCTCTAAGACTATGTCCGTAAATATAAATCAATATAAGCAAAAAGCAAAAGTAGGTGACAGTCTATTAAAAGCTATTTAAAGATTAGAGTTAAAATTCCATCTGATTTATTTAAGATGAAAGGAAAGCTACCTCTTGGAAATTAAATCTCATTAAGTTAGCTCCCTATCTCACTTCATGTAATGTAATGTCTCCTGCCCTCAATCCTTGCTGTTCTGCAGATCTGAGATTCAAATAGGGTGCTTCAGGTGGGTCACCCATTGAAGTCTCTTCTTTTATAAGTGTCTGGCTATTAAAAGTAAAACTATCCAAATTATTTTCTAAAGTATAACAATATATTCATAACACAACCAAGTTGACGTTGCTGAAGAGATTGGAAGCTTACCACTGCCGCTTATTTATTTTTTTTCTAATTGATCAAGCATGCATGATGATTTGTTTTTCTATCACTGGAAAGCCTTTTTGGCTACAGTATGTGTTTGTGGTGTGCAACTGAAATGTGTGTCCCATTTTTGTAAGTGTGTAGATGGCTTAAACTAAATGATGAAAATCTAGTTATTCCCCCCCAGAAATTCATGCAACTGTTAAACTATCAACCAGACATTTTCTCGTGCCTTGCCTTTATGATGATTAACTTGCAAGCAAGCAGATTTAATATTAATTCCTCTCAAGTCAGCTACATCTACACTCTGACTTACAGGTGTGAACCCCCTGCTCATGTATACCTGCTTGCTCTAGTTCTCATTGAACTAGAATGAGCATAAATAGCAGTGTAGCCACAGTAGCACAGGTAACAGCAGACCCGGCTAAATTGTGCTGCATATGTACTCACTGGTTTCAGGTGGGTTTGTACTTTGCACAGCTGTGATGGGCTTCTGCCATGTTACTGTGGCTGTGGTATTATATATACTAGTGCTAGTGTCTCTGAGCTAGTGTAAGTCGGTGCACATCAGCAATGGAATTACACTCTTTGCTTGTAGTGTAGATGTAGCCTTTGTTTTAGGCTCCATAGATAGAGATAATTAAAATGGCTAAAATTCATTTCTATTTTGTCTGCAGTGTATACTCAGTGGATTGTGCTAATTTTGTTGTTGAATATACCCAAATATGAAAGATAATCAGCATGGATGTTGGATCAAGTTCAGAGAAAATGTAAGGGAAATACTCCCAAAATCTTTGGTGTATTTAGGATTGGGCTTCTAGCTAGTCTGCCTTCAGATAGCTCCACTATATTACACAGAGACTAAATTAATATCTAAAGTGTTACAGTTCATTGTGGATGAGTGATAATGGGATTATTGCTTGTATGCCCAAAGCATGACATTTTAAATCACATCATTCTTAAAATGCAGTTATAGTCAGAAAAGTGACTGCGTGAAGATGACAGTGTGGGGTTCCATATTTATTCTCTCTCAACAGCTTCCCTATCAAATTTGCTCAGCTTATGAGTCAAAAGATGATTTTTTCTGCCAGCTGTGCAACTGAAGCTGTGATTTGAAAACTGACTCACACACCCTATCCACACAATAAATAAAAGACTCTGGTATTGAAACTTATATGACAATTCTGTTGATGATGGATGAGGCAGACTAGAAGCTAGCTCAGTCTTCTATTCAATAATTGAATTGGCTCTTGTTGCTAACAATTGTCAAAACGTTCTTTATCAATACAGTAAACAGATGTGACTCTACAAATAAGGAGCAAATATGGTAAAGAAAAAATGTTCTTTTTTACATCATAATTTTCATCCATAGATCCCAAAGTGCTTTTTACAGAGAGGTATTATTATTCCCATTTTACAGATGGAAAGAATGAAGCACAGAGAGCTGAAGTCAAGTTACCCAAGGTCATAAATGATTTTCATAGACTACAATTTGTCATTTTAAGGCTGAGCCAGGATTTACTCTCAAGAATACCAGAATATTTTTTCCATTCATAACAAGGTATTGGAGCTGTAAATTGAAAAGACATCTCAAATGGTGACTTGCTTTTTCCTGGAATAGTATCACTAAACTCATGTTATGTACACTACACTCCTTTCAGTGTTTCCTCTTCCTCTCCATTTCTGCATACCTAATCTTCCTAACAAACCCCAAATATAAGAATAAATAGAAGCAAAACCAAAAGCCAATCTCTGCTCTCCCCACTCTGATTGTATATTGTAACCTCCCATACCCTTTGTCTGTCTGTCTCTTACAGCATAATGGGTCCCTGATCTCAGCTGGTCTCTAGGTGTTACTGTATTTGATCAAGTCAAAAATCTAACATAAAACTTTATCACTCCTCACTCCGCTTTCTTCCAAACATTTTACTAGACCAGAGCTTCATTGTGCAATAAATGAGTCTTTTAGCAATAGCCAACTGCTACATATAGCAAGCTCCTGCCCCTTTATTATTTTGGGGGGAGAACAATGGAAATTTATTGTTACTAGCCACATGAACCGGAATTAAAGTCAAATGGGAAAATTGAAAGTGATTGTCAAGTTCATCATTTCTAATACAGTAGAGGCAAATTAGAGTTATCTGCAGCAGAAGTAGCAACAGATTGCGTTATAAATCATATCATTGACAGACAATTACATTCGAAACTTTTCAAGCATGAGGCAGTGGCAGTGTTTATCTACCAACAAACTTGATCAAGCCAGAAACCACAGTGATTTTGGGTGCATGAAATTTCTCGAGGATCTGCTTATCCTGTGCTCTGGGTGTCCCTAAGCCTCTGAGTGCAAGAAGCTAGAACTGGATGATAGAGGATGGATTGCTCAATAATTGCCCTGTTCTGTTCATTCCCTCTGAGGCATGGGCCACTGTCAGAAGACAGGATACTGGGGCTAGGTAAATCACTGGGCTGACTGAATATGGCTGTTCTTAGATTCTAAAGGACGTACTTTTTTTTTTTTAACCACACCTCTTCCTATTTGCTTGTAATACACTCCATGTTAAGAAGGGTGTCATACTATCTGGAGTGGCTCATGAGCAGAGTGTGTATCTCAGGGCAGACTGTCAGAAAACTGGGCAGATACCTCAAACTGGTGGTGTGTTCTATAATAATATTTCACCAAGTCAGTAACAAATGTGAACTCCTGGATCACTATACCAGTCTTACCATGGAGTCACAGACACTCCAGCCTATCTTGCCACCCAAACAAATTGGAGTGTGTGATAAAAGGTCACTTACACCAAAATCACATCACATTTAGGTTGCGTATGGTCCCAAGAGACCAGTCACTTACACTAGATCAATTGGTACTCTAGATCTTACCCAAAAGCAAAGCTGGTAGCCAGTTCTATGGTAAATTATCTAAAAGGTTTACTAGCTAAGGGTATGTCTACACTACAAGAGTAGTTCGATTTAACTTAGGTCGAATTTGTGGATTCGACCTTATGAATTCGAATTTGTGTATCCACACTAAGGACACTAATTCGACTTTGTGAGTCCACACTAACGGGGCAAGCGTCGACATTGGAAGTGGTGCATTCTGGGCAGCTATCCCACAGTTCCCGCAGTCCCCGCTTCCCATTGGAATGCTGGGTAGAGCCCCCAATGCCTGCTGGGGGAAAAATGTGTCGAGGGTGGTTTTGGGTAACTGTCGTCATTCAACCGTCACTCCCGCCCTCTCTCCCTGAAAGCGCCGGCGGGAAATCTGTTACCGCACTTTTCTGGTCAGTGACAGCGCGGATGCCACAGCACTGCGAGCATGGAGCCCGCTGCGATCATCGCTGCACTTATGGCCGTTGTCAACTCCTCGCACCTTATCGTCCACCTCTTCCACAGTCAGCTGCTGAGAAATCGGGCGAGGAGGCTCCGGCAGCGCGGTGAGGACATGAAGTGTCAGAGTGGCACAGACCTCTCACAAAGCACGGGATCCCGCGCCGCGGAGATCATGGTGGCAATGGGTCACGTTCATGTATGGGACGGCGATTCTGGACCCGGGAAACAAGCACGGACTGGTGGGACCGCATAGTGCTGCAGGTCTGGGATGAATCACAGTGGCTGCGAAACTTCAGGATGCGTAAGGGCACTTTCCTTGAACTGTGTAACTTGCTGGCCCCTGCCCTGAAGTGCCAGGACACCCGGATGCGAGCAGCCCTGAGTGTGCAGAAGTGAGTGGCCATAGCCCTCTGGAAACTTGCCACGCCAGACAGCTACCGGTCAGTAGCGAACCACTTTGGCGTGGGCAAATCTACCGTGGCGGTTGCTGTGATGCAAGTAGCCCACGCAATCGTTGACCTACTGCTCTCAAAGGTAGTGACCCTGGGAAACGTCCAGGTCATCATAGATGGCTTCGCCGCAATGGGATTCCCAAACTGCGGTGGGGCTATAGATGAGACTCACATCCCTATCCTGGGACCGGCCCACCAGGCCAGACAGTATATTAACCGAAAGGGCTACTTTTCAATGGTGCTGCAAGCACTGGTGGACCATAGGGGACGTTTTACCAACATCTACGTCGGGTGGCCGGGCAAGGTTCATGACGCGCGTGTTTTCAGGAACTCTGGTCTGTTTAGACGCCTGCAGGAAGGTAGTTTCTTCCCGGACCACCATATAAGTTTTGGGGATGTGGAGATGCCTACAGTGATCCTCAGGGACCCAGCCTACCCGCTAATGCCCTGGCTCATGAAGCCCTATACAGGCACCCTGGACAGTGACAAGGAGCTCTTCAACTACCGGTGGTGGAGTGTGCTTTCGGATGTCTCAAGGGGAGATGGAGGAGCTTACTGACTCGCTCGGATCTCAGCGAAACCAATATCCCCATTGTTATTGCAGCTTGCTGTGTGCTCCACAATCTCTGTGAGAGCAAGGGGGAGACCTTTATGGCGGGATGGGAGGTTGAGGCAAATTGCCTGGCTGCTGATTACGCTCAGCCAGACACCCGTGCGATTAGAAGAGCCCAGCAGGAAGCGCTGTGCATCCGGGAGGCTTTGAAAGCTAGGTTCCTCAGAGAGCAGGGTAACCTATGACTGTCCAGTCTCTTTACAGAGAAGCTGAACCTGCCCCTGTTTCACTTACTATTCACTTTTTTCAGCGGTTACATACCCCGTTCCCCAGGTTTCCCCCCTTCCAACAGACGTTTAAAAATAAATTTATTGGAACATTTTTAATTCACAAAGTTTTCTTTACTAACGAATTCGCGTTAAAGGGTTCAAACAGGGACGCAGACTGTGGTGGGTATGGTGTGCAGTGATGTACAGACCGCTTCTACACTCGAGGACTGACAGGCTCCTGCTCCTACAGCGGTCTCTGGTGGGAGGACGGTTACAGGAGGGTGTGCAGGAAGGGGTGGGTTTGCAGGAAGGGGTGAGGGGTGTGTGGGAAGGGTGAGTAGGTGTAGGGGGATGATGGCTCTGGCTGGGGCTCAGGGCATCGGAGAGGTTCATGGCTAGGGTGGAAGGGCATGGTACGGGCAGCCTGCCTTGCCATTTGTGGATGCCAGGCGCTCAGACCCTGGGGCAGCATACACCTCCCAGATTGACCTGGGGCAGCAGACACCTCCCACAGTGACCCGGGTGTCTAGTGACTGCACTCTGTGTGTGACCTGCTGTTGATCCTGCCCCCATGTCTGTACCCTGTTAATGGTGGCTGTCCTATGCAATTAACAAACCCCTATCTCCCCTTCACACAAAGTCTTCTGCAAAGAAACATGACGGAAACAGTAATGAACAGCAAACTATTTTTAACACTCAACTACACAGTTGGGGGATGAAACTGGGATTTGGGATCGGGTGAGCCAGGAAGGGAAGCAATTCTCATACTTTAGGGAATGAGAGCTGTTTGGTACATGAGCGCTCTGCTGGGGTGGAGTGACAGTTTTCACGGCCCCTAGCGCCCCTCCTTCTTGTGATTTTGGGTGAGGGGGGGACAGGACTTTGTGGCGGGGGAGGGCGGTTGCAGATACAGTTCAGGGGGGCTCTCTGCTCCTGCCTGCGGTCCTGCAGAACATCCACAAGGCGCCGGAGCGTGTCCGTTTGCTCCCTCATTAGTCCAAGCAGCGTTTGAGTCGCCTGCTGGTCTTCCTGCCGCCACCTGTCCTCCCGTTCGCTGTGTGAGCACTGCTGCTGAGAGAGGGTCTCCCTCCACTGGCTCTGCTGGGCCGCCTCGGCTCTGGAGCAGGCCATCAGTTCAGCGAACATCTCATCCCGAGTCTTTTTCTTTCGCCGCCTAATCTGCGCCAGCCTCTGTGAGGGGGATGCCGGGGCAGTTCGGGAAAGAGCCGCAGCTGTGTGATGGGAAAAAGGAAGTGATTTCCTTGCAAAGATACATGTTTGCGAACACTGAACACAGTCTACTCAGTTTCTGTGAACAAGACCATACAGGGCACCTAATCTCATGTGCTCTCAGGACAAGTTCGAATTTTCGGCATTCGCTTTCATTGCCTGGGGTCTTGCACTGGAGATCGGACAAGCGGGGCAGGACAGCAGAATCCGTGTAGCAGCCAGGCCTGGTAAGCCGTAAACTTTAGGCTGCTTAACAGTTAATGGATAGCAGTGCCCTCCTGCTGCAGGCAATCTGGAAAGCATAAAGTCTGACCCTGTTCCAGCCCCTCGCGGCTGTACCCGGGAAAGATCCCTGTATGCTTTTCCTCTGCAGCCTCCACCATGTGGGTGTTAAACGACGGTCATTGTTATGCAAAGGAAAAGTCAAGCATTCACAATAGTAACATTAAAGTAATTCCCCTAATTAGATGCAGCAGTCGCCGAGCGAGATCACCCTGAGGCAGGTCACCGGGAGAAACAGAGAGCGCATGCTGCGTGAATCCCTGCACAGACCAGGGCCCTATGCTGCCATGCTGGTCGAGGCAATGCTCCCACTATACCTCAGGATGGCCTGGCGCGGAAGAGTGTCCTTCCACGGAGCACCCAATAAGGCACCTCTCCCCAGGAACCTCCTGCGGAGGCTTTTCGAGTACCTCTACGAGAGCTCCGTGGAACTGTCCCAAGAGGATTTCTGTTCGATCCCTATATGCATTGACCTTCTTTTCATATAGTTTTTATTCCTGTTTTTAAAAAAATAAATGTTTACATGTTTATAGCACTTACCGACTGATCCTTCCCCTGATTCAGAGTCCGGGTTAACGGCCGGGGAGGGTTGGTAGGGGATCTCTGTGAGGGTGATGAAGAGATCCTGGCTGTCGGGGAAAGCAGTATTGTAAGTGCTGTCGCCTTCCTCGTCCTCCACAAACCCTTCCTCCTCTTCCCCATCGGCGAACATTGCCGAGGAACTGCCCGTCGACACTATCCCATCCTCAGAGTCCACGGTCACTGGTGGGGCAGTGGTTGCAGACCCACCGAGAATGGCATGCAGTGCCTCGTAGAAGCGGCATGTCTGGGGCTGGGCTCTGGAGCGTCTGTTTGCCGCTTTGATTTTTTGGTAGCCTTGTCTCAGGTCCTTGATTTTCACGCGGCACTGCATTGCATCCCGGCTGTATCCTCTGAGTGCCATGGCTTTGGAGACCTTCTCGTAGGTCTTTGCATTCCGTTTGTTGGAGCGCAGCTCCGAAAGCACAGACTCATCGCCCCACACAGCGATCAGATCCAAGACTTCCCGGTCAGTCCATGCTGGGGCCCTCTTTCTACTCTGAGATTGCATGGACTCCTCTGCTGGAGAGCTCTGCATTGCTGCCAGTGCTGCTGAGCTCGCCACGATGTCCAACCAGGAATTGAGATTCAAACTGGCCAGACAGGAAAAGGAATTCAAATTTTCCCGGTGCTTTTCCTGTATGGCTGATCAGAACATCTGAGCTCGGACTGCTGTCCAGAGCATCAACACAGTGGTGCACTGTGGGATAGCTCCCGGAGCTACTAAGTTCGATTTGCATCCACAACTAGCCTAATTCGACATAGCCATGTCGAATTTAGCGCTACTCCCCTCGTCGGGGTGGAGTACCAAATTCGAACTAAAGAGCTCTCTAGGTCAAATTAAATGGCTTCCTGGTGTGGACGGGTGCGCGGTTAATTCGAATTAACGCTGCTAAATTCGAATTAAAGTCCTAGTGTAGACCAGGCCTAAGAAAAGCAAATGAGCATTATTGAAAGGTTAAAGCTAGTAAAATGTATGTTTTGGTGAGTCACAATCAAATGGTCGAAGTGATGTAATAAATTGCCAGTTTCCGAAAAGTCTTTTCAGCATACCCAGATTGTCTCTGGGGGGTCTATGCTTTCCACCAGGGATACAAAAACAGTCCAGGGATGAAGGATCTTTCTATGAATCCACAATTATAGCTTCTTCTCACAGAAAACAAGTTGACAGGGTCATGACCCACGTGGGCATTTCCTTTGATGAGGGAGAGTGAGGAATGCCTTTTGAGTCTTTGGCTCTGATAATCACATACAATGACCACATGCTTGAAAATTAACACTTTTCTTTTAAAGTTTTTCATTTGCATTTCTCATTTGATGGGTTATTTAGTTACAGGAGTATATACAATGTAAATGTTTGCTACTACATTATAATGGGATACAGAATCACAGGGTTAGAAGGGACCTCAGGAGGTCATTTAGTCCAACCCCCTGCTCAAAGGGGACAATTTGCCCCAGGCCCCACTTGAGAATATAGTATTGCAACTTTTTTTTTTTAAATGGAAGGAGCCCCTGAAATTGCTTTGCCCCAGGCCCCCTGAATTCTCTGGGCAGCCCTACTCAAAGCAGTACCAATCTCCAGACAAATTTTTGCTCTAGATCCCTAAATGGCCCCCTTAAGGATTGAATTCATAACCCTAGATTTAGCAGGCCACAGCTCAAACCACTGAACTATCCCTCCCCCTATGTGAAAACAATGCAAGTAACATCTGATTAGTTTTCATGATGTTTAAACACCAAATACAATCTTATACATTTAACAATCACTTTGATCTAAACTAATACACAAGTAAATTGGCCTGGCTATGCATTTGTAAGCATTTAGTGAGGCCTGAGGCTTTCGTATGAGCTGGCACCTGGTCTGCCAGCATCATAAGGGGGATGAACTTTGTGAACACAGCAGGAGAATAATCCTTTATTTTGGGGACTGTCTGGGTCAAGGAATAGAGAAGGAGATTTAATTAAATAGTTGCTGATCTACAGGGGTGGAGGCCAGTGGATTTAACATAGCTGGATTGGCAGAGACCTCTTGACAAAGGTTTTCCTGAAGGGTTACTGTATGAACTCTATAAAAGTGAGGACTTGATTGCCACATTTAGGCACAGCTTAAGGGCATGGCTACACTTGCAGATGTAGAGCGCTTTGAGTTAAACCAGCCTTCGTAAGTGCTGTAGGGAAAGCACTTCAGTCTGTCCACACTGACAGCTGCAAATGCACTGGCGTGGCCACATTAGCAGCTCTTTCAATGGCCACAGAGAGCAGTGCATTGTGGTAGCTATCCCAGCATGCAAGTAGCTGCAACATGCTTTTCAAATGCGGGGGTGGGAGGGTGGAGTGTGACAGAGAGTGTGTTGCGTGTATTTGGGGGTAGAGAGAGTGGGTTTAGGGGGGCTGAGAGCATGTCAGCATGCTGTCTTGTAAGTTCAGACCCCCTTCCCCCTGCACACACAGCATTCCACAGTAATGGCTTGCTTTGTCTCCAAGCAGATAAGCATGCCAGATGTAAGAAACGGAGCTTTGAAAGGGCATATCCACATTCCTGCAGCAATTCCAAAACAATGACAATAGTGGCCACTTGACTTAAGGCGATTATGGGACGTTTCTGGAGGCTGATGAGAGCGCAGTAATACAACACCTCAGTCACACTGACGCTGGGGTGTTTCAGCTGAGGCGCACCAAGCGTTAATCTTCTCATGGAGGTGGATTACCAGGAGCGCTCCAGCTGCAGAGTCCAGGTGCTTTAAGTGCCTTGCCAGTGTGGACGGGTCATGAGTTACGACACCCGGGGCTGCTTTAATGCGCTCTAACTTGCAAGTGTAGCCATGCCCTAAGAGGGGTGTTTTAGAGCCACACAACGTCAAGGGGAGAATGCTTGATGGAGCTCCTGATCATGCAGTGGCCGTCCACCCAGTGCTTCTCCCCAAAGAGGTCACAAATTTATCCCACTGTCGCACCCACGGCTATGCCTCATCACTGGCCACCTGGAGGAGAATAGGGAGAGGACAATGACTGCATTCCTCTGAGCATAGGGACTATGATTCTTCTGGGCCCTTATACAGAAGGGGATCCTTAGGACATTCCATCCGCACCCATGTAAAGGCATGCAGAGCCTAGTCCTGTTGTATGAAATGTCTGAGCAATTGGTTAGAAGGTAGAAAAAGGTTGGACTTGACCTACCACACATTAAGCTGTGGAGGCCGTGATCTGGCTTGTCGGAAAAAGTGTGTGGACCCTTCAAGGGCTAGATAGCCAGAAAGTGACATGCTGCCGCAGCTTGAGACAGGTCCAATCTATCTTCCCCCAGATCACTGGAAGTGGGGCGGTGCACTATTTAGCTCCATGATGGTGCAGGAAAAGCCCTCTTTTACCAGGGTAACACCCACCCTCCTGCCTGTAGGAGTAGTTAAATACAGATTTTGTCATGTTCTGCTGTGGGCATTGCACTAGTTGCTCCTTTGTCGGAGGAATGGGAAGGAATTTCTCCTTCACCTCCAGATTGGCCAAGGGAAGGGTTTTTTTTTTTGTGCTTTCTCCACAGTGGGTTGGGGGCTTAGTTGGTGTGAACATGAAACGGGAGTTATGCTATGATGTCTCTAGTCATTATGTAAGCATGGGTGGATGTCCAGTCTGGGTACTCCATAGGGAAGTGATCAGATAAAATGGATTGGGAAAGGATTTAAAGGAAATATTCTTTAAAGGAGCAGAAACCAGGAGGTGGGAGAGATTCAGGACTCTTATGAGTGGTACAGCAGGGAGCCAACCCCACTTACTTTATAGGCCCCCTCATTTGAAAATGGGGAGTGGTGGGATTCCAGCAGTGGGTTGGCTGGGGACAAGGATGGGTAAAGGAGGGGGAAGGCTGACAGCAACCTCCTACCAGATATATATATATATATATATATATATATATATATATATATATATATATATATATATATATCAATGATTATGAAATTACCCGCACTGTACACTTTTATCTGCTGGGTACTCCCAGACATGTAGGAATAAAGTTGTGGCCTGATTAAACCACCTCCAGTGTCTCCTCTCCTTTTTCCAGCATAGCTGGACAATGGAGGCTTTCATTCTTCATGAATGTCGATAAGGAGCGTTGTCTCCAGGGAATCTATTCTGGGTCCAGTTCCCCTTAGAGCTTTGTTGAAATCATTATAAAAATGAATGTGAAAGCATTACATTTGCAGATAATATTGAATTAAGGGGAGTAGCTGATAGAGAAATGTAGCTGTTTTGCTGGAGAAATTTTATAAGATTGAACTTTGAGGAGTATGAGATTTAGGGTCAGCCACTGTCTCCTGAAGGGATCCCTTTGTGCTCTGGATGTCATCAACCCTACATCACATTATATCCCTAAGCACCTGTCTCCTGTTATAAAGGACTGGGGGTGTGCCAGGGATCCAGCATAAGTTAGAACAGCTCTCTAATTTGTCCCAGGAGCTGAACCATCCCAACAGATCAGAGGAACATAAAGGTGGAATACCATTTTGTCACTTTCCCCTCATATCCCTACTCATGTGTAGCTTGGCTAGTCCTGAGGATTGACCTAGGGTTGCCCATTTCTGAATCGCAAAAAACGAACACCCCTGCCCTGCCCTGCCCCTTCTCTGAGGCCCCGTCCATGCTCACTCCATCCCGTCACTTGCTCTCCCCGACCCTCACTCACTTTCACTGGGCTGGGGCAGCTGGTTGGGGTGTGGGAGGGCTCTGTCTGGGGGTGTGGGCTCTGGGATGGGGCTGGAGATAAGGGGTTTGGGGTGCAGGAGAGGGCTGGGGCCAAGGGGTTCAGAGTGTGGGAGGAGGTATGGGCTCCAGCTAAGGATGTGGGCTTTGGAGTGGGACCAGGAATGAGGAGCTTGGGGTGCAGGAGGGGGCTGAGGGCTGGGGGCAGAGAGTTGGGATATTGGGGTGTGTGCAGGGTCCCAGCGGTGTGGCTGCCAGGTCCCTGCAGCCCCTAGGCACATAGCAGCCAGGGAGGCTCTGCACAGTGCCCCCACAGCTCCCATTGGTCACAGTTCCTGGCCAATGGGAGCTCCGGAGCCGGCAGTAGGGGTGGGGGAAGCGCATGGAGCCTCCCTGGCTGCCCATGCACCTAGGGGCTGCAAGGACCTGATGGCCGCTTCAGGTAGACACACGGAGCCAAGGTAGGCAGGGAGCCTGCCTTAGCCCCGGGTCCCCGCTGTGCCACCAACTGGACTTTTAATGGCCTGGTCAGCACTACCGACTGGAGCCGACTGGGCATTCTAGTCGAAAACCAGATACCTGGCAATCCTAGATTGATCCCCTAATATGTTTAGGTTTAAAATGATGAACATGGACAGAAATAAGGTCCAAGGCAAGTATAGTTTCATGGGAATGAGTCCAAGTGGTAGAGTAGAAGGATCTATGCATAGGGTGACCAGACATCCTGATAAAATCAGGACCATCCCGATATCTAGGCGTTTGGTCGGGACGCAATTTGTCCCAATATTTCGCGGTACTCCATTTTTTTTCTCCGCCGGTGACACCCTCCCCCCCCCATGTGTCCCGATATTTTCTTCCTCATATCTGGTCACCCTATATGCATAATGATAGAGCCAAAAATTAAAATGTCACTCAAATGTGCAAAAGTAGTAAATAAGTTTAATAAGGTCAAGTATTGTATTAAGGGACACATATTAATAGTCTGTGGATACTATAAGACAGTAGATTCTGCTATCACATTATAGTGTACTGACTAAACATATGTTAACTGTAGGGCAAAATTAAAAAAAGAATGTGATTGGGTTAAGTCCCTTAACTTTAAAATGTCTGCATTCACTTACACCAGGACTTAGTTTGGTCGTACATTCTAGTTTTGGTTACCTTACTTGAAGGAAACTATAATTACACTGGAGCAAGAGCACAGCATAGGGCTACGAAGACCATACATGGAGTGAGAATGCAGCTCATATGAGACAGTGACAAGATCTGAATTGAGAGTGGCTAGTGTTTGTTGTAACATCCACATGAGATCTCTGGATGGACTAGAACTAGAGGCCATTAAGTTTATATGGAGCATACAACATACAAAAAGTTAATCACATATTTTAGAGAGAAAGTGATGAATAGGAGACTGGGCTTCTGAGTTCCATAATGGGTTCAAATGATATGGCTGTGGGAAAGAAACAGACATTAGAATGTATTACAGCAGTAGTAAATTAAAAAGGAAAAGAAAAGACCAAGCTGTGTTTCCCTTTGCAAGGACTTCTACAAACATTTTATTTGGTGAATCTACATTAATTGGCATTCCATAGAATTCACTGAGTATGAATAAGTAAATAAATAAATCAGGGGTCGGGAACCTCTGACACACGGCTCACCAGGGTAAGCACCCTGGCGGCCGGGCCAGTTTGTTTACCTGCCGCGTCGGCAGGTTTGAGTGATCGCGGCTCCCACTGGCCGCGGTTCGCCGCTCCAGGCCAAATGGGGCGGCGGGAAGCGGCGCGGGCGAGGGATGTGCTGGCCGCGGCTTCCCGCCGCCCATAAATTTCACAGAACTCTGCCCATAAATTTACCATGGTCAGTAACCTTTATCTAATGTGTCTGCTAATGTCCTTTTCCTATTGTATCCAATACTGTAACATGTAAGGACTGGAAACTATATTTGTCCTGCAAACTGTGAATTTGTAGAGGATTCTGTTCTACAGCTTTCCCAAAGTCTAGGAACGTCTTCATTTGTCTGTTTGGTTTTTGTTCTAACAGCTAGAATTTGGTAGGAAGGCTCAGGGGCGGCTCCAGGCACCAGTGCACCAAGCGTGTGCCTGGGGCGGCAAGCCACGGGGGGCGGCCTGACGGTTGCCGTGAGAGTGGCAGTCAGGCTGCCTTCGGCGCCATGCCTGCGGGAGGTCCACCAGTCCCACGGTTTCGGCGGTAATTCGGCGGCGGGTACGCCGAAGGCACGGGACCGGCGGACCTTCCACAGGCACGTCGCCAAAAGCCATCTGACTGCCATACTTGGGGCAGCAAAATACATAGAGCCGCCCCTGGGAAGGCTTTAACAAATGGGAGAGACTTGCTGCAGGCTGTAAAATTCATTTGCCTTTAGCTAAAGCTAATCTCTTCTAGTAGTTTGTTCCACAAATAAGCGCCCCTTGTTCAAGAATGCTTTATCTCATCTCTTACGCACTTTGTTCTGGATATTGTTAGCTGCATTGTTCCAAAGGAGCACGACTTTCTTAACAACACAAGGAAACAAATTTTGTCTGTCTGCGAGTCAAGTGATATGGTTCTGTATATAAACATATATTTAAATAACTAGTATGCAAAATAATTATATATTTGAAAGTGAAGAAAAATAGCTTTGAAAATATATTAAATACAGAGACAAATCTGAGTTAGAATACTTAAGATCCAATCTAGTGATATGATCTTATTGGCATAACAAAATACTTAGTTGACAAGTTTTTGTAATCTGTTATCCAGCTCCATTAATCTCTTGGTGTCAGGTTCAACAAATTTCTTTTTAATTGTGTGCATAACATTTTTAGTGTATTCATTTTGCACTTATAAAGGGGTATATACACCTGTCTGTAGTGACTAAAATCAATAGGACTAATTTTGTGCTTACAACTATGTACATACATTTACTTTTGGCAATGGAATCTGCCTATGCAAAGCTGATTCTTTTTTATGCATACCACTATGTAAAGGTCTGTTTAATATTTGCCATTAACGTCCAGGCAGGGCTTGTACAAAGCAGCTTTTTGATATCCATCTTTAGTTTGTTTTCAAATCACAAGAGCTATTACCTGAAATCGCTTCCTTATTCAAGTATCAGAGGGGTAGCTGTGTTAGTCTGGATCTGTAAAAAGCAACGAAGAGTCCTGTGGCACCTTATAGACTAACAGACATATTGGAGCATAAGCTTTCGTGAGTGAATACCCACTTTGTCAGACACATGCTTTTTCCTTATTCAAGTGTCTACCCTCCCAACAAATCATCAGGATTATGTTCAAAACTTAGGTATTGAAGTTATTCTGTTTTTTGTTTTTTTTTAACTGATGAATGCTGCATTTGAGCCTTATGATAAGACTTCATTATAACAATAACTCTGCTATCAAGCTAGAGCAGGGGCCGGCAACCTCTGGCACGCGGCTCGCCAGGGTAAGCACCCTGGTGCGCCGGGCCAGTTTGTTTACCTGCCATATTGGCAGGTTCGACCAATTGTGGCTCCCTCTGGCCGCGGTTCGCCGTCCCAGGCCAATGGGGGCTCGGGAAGCGGCGCGGGTAGGGGATGTGCTGGCCATGGCTTCCCGCCACCCCCATTGGCCTGGAATGGCGAACCGCAGCCAGTGGGAGCCGTGATCGGCCGAACCTGCTGACGCGGGAGGTAAACAAACTGGCCCGGCCCACCAGGGTGCTTACCCTGGCGAGCCGCATGCCAGAGGGTGCCGACCCCTGAGCTACAGTCCCTTGACTTCCAACTGTACTAATACCCATTATATTATCTTAGCATTCACAATCCTGGACTTCTGTGTCAAGGTTTAAAATAAGGTTAGTCTGTTTTGTAAAACAAATCCTGTGATTATCATGGGTTTCTTGGTGGATTTTGGGAGGGAGCGGTTTTTCAGTTCCTAAAATTGTTTTCTATTGGGAAGTAGGTTTGGTTTTTTTGTTTTTTTTTTAAAAGCCCAATTTGGAATCCGGAGTGTTGTATCAGAATAGCCCCCTGCTGTAGCAGTGCATATGATCTCATAATTGTATGTTATATAAAGAGTGGAGTTGGCACTTGTGCCTTTTTTCTTATTTATAAATATTATCGTGTGGGGGTGGGGAAATTATGGATTGTCAAATTGTGTTATATGTTTTAATTTTTTATAGAAAGAACAGATTTTATTTATAGATGGTCACCTGTAGGTATGGTTATTAATGTGTGAAGTTATTTATTGACAATTTCTGTTAGTGAAATTCATCACTCAATACTTGTTTAGATACATGCAAAATACACTCTAAATGTTGTCTAAATTTCAAGGGTATTAATGCTCCTGCTAAGATCTTTTCAGACTGCCTTGACATTAGGGCTGGGGATTAATGACAACTATACATTTGTTGCTTTTCTTTATATAGGTTTATTGACTTTCATATTCAACCTTGCATGTTCACTCCTTTCCATAACCTGAAACATTGCTCTGGAATCCCATTTTGTTAATATTCATCTTGCTTCTACATCTGTAATCTGTGCAGTTTAAAGGACACAAGGTCTCATTCCCACCAACTACTGAATGTTAAAAAGGTCACAGTACCCAAGTGACCTGAACTGAAGTTGCAAGCCAAGCTTCTTCAAAATAGCTATCATAGAACAGAATGCAAACTAAGTTTAGTTCTCAAATATTTTGCCCTCTAGAAAATATAGTACCTATATTTATGCTAGGCTTATACTTGCAGGGCCGGCTCCAGGGTTTTTGCCGCTCCAAGTGTAGGGAAAAAAAAAAAAAACACGATCGCAATCGGCTCCACCATGCCGCTTTCTTCTTTGGCGGCAATTTGGCAGCAGGTCCTTCCCTCCGATTGGGACCTGCCGCCAAATTGCCGCCGAAGGGCCCGACTTGCTGCCCCTTCCCCTTGGCCACCCCAAGCACCTGCTTGCTGAGCTGGTGCCTGGAGCCAGCCCTGTATACTTGAATGGCCCGTGACCAATTATAAAGCACAAAAGGCCAGACCTGAAGAAGAGATCTGCATAGCTCAAAATGTTGACTCTTTCACCATCAGAAGTTTTTCCAATAAAATCTATTGCCTCACTTATCTAACCTCTCTAATGTTTTGGGACCAACACAGCTACAACTCTGCAAGTGACATATGAAGCATAAGGTTATTCTAGGGCAGCGGTTCCCAAACATGGTTCGTGGCTTGCTCAGGGTAAGCCCCTGGAGGGCTGTCAGATCCTTTGTTTACCTGAGTGTCCACAAGTACAGCCACTCGCAGCTCCCAGTGGCTGCGGTTCACCATTCCTGGCCAATGGGAGCTGCGGGAAGCGGTGGCCCACCAAAAGAGCTCTGGATTAACAGATAAATATTAATGGTATATAACATGAGAGAAAAACATACAGGAGTATAGTCCAATAGTCACAGTGCTGGCCTGGGACTCTGAAGACCTAGGTTAAATTATCTATTTTCCCATAGAGTTCCTGTTGTATCCTTGGCTGAGTCAAAAATCTAGGCACCTAATGGCATCTTTGGGAGCCTAAATACCTTTAAAAATCTGGGTCTTAGTCTCTCTGTGTCTCAGTTTGCCAGCTGTAAAATGGGGATAATACCACTTTCTTACCTCATAGGGGTGTTGAGTATTAAATACATTAAACGTTATGAAGTGTTCAGAAACTACAGCTATGGGGGTGGGGGGCACATAAATACACTTCTAAGAAGTCATTGCGGAAGTGACATCTTGAAGGCCTTTGTCCTAATTCTGCGAGCTCAGGTTGGCTTGGAAAGTGATTTGATAGAGCTAAAAAGGAAGCAATCTACTGAGTTGTTTTCTTTGGGTCTCCTGGATCATTTGGTACTATAATGGATATAGTACCAAATGATCCAGGAACTGCATTTGTATATCTCCAATTCCATCTCTGAAGGAATGGGTAAGAGGGATCCATCTCCAGGGGCTGACAGAACCATTACCTCCTTTGGAAAAGTGGCTCTGCTGACACAAATTCTGTTCTAATGCTCACAGGAAAGGATCTGTTGTTACTAAACACTTCTCAGAAAGGAGGTTGCTACAATGTGACAGTATAAATGTTTAAATTAATAACCAATAATAAATTACTTTTGCAGACATTTGTGGTTTATAAAAGAGATGGTGAGGAAGAAAGATAGATTATCTTTCTTCAATATATTTTGCTTCATGCTATATTTTGATCACACTTATGAACAATAAAACTATTGCTCCTTAACTTGCTCAATTAGCTATGTGGTATTTGTGAAAGAGACACTGAAACCAAACCCTGATTACTACTGGATAATGCTTATCTCATTTTCATTCACTAGGCGATAAATCCTGTAGCCCTCAAACAGACAAAACTCCCACTGATGTCATTAAGAATTTTGTTTGAGGAAGGATCACAGGATTTTATGCAGGGATCATTTAGATTCTCTCTTATATAGGTTTATCATGCACAGTATTTACCAGTACTTGTCTTTTGTTTTCTTCTACACCGCATCATGATGCATCACCATCATAATAACAAATAGCCTGTCAACACATTTACTGGACTGCAGCCCTCTTGGGATAATCACTAAATTTTCATCAAGACTGCAATGATTAGTGTTTGATTATGATAATCAAATGACTAATTAACTATCAGATTTCAGAAAAGATTTATAAAATTAAAAAAAGAATGTTTCCAGAATAGTGGGAGACTGAAATTTTAGCCACTTCCATTTTCTACAGACGGCTTAGATAATAGGAGGGAATTGAAGAAATGTAATCTTTTGTGGAAAAGTGGTGTTCTCTCTCTGTGTGTGAGTGTGTGTGTGTATGTACCTATTCACACATTTTGTTTAGGCCATCATCATTGTAGTATCTGAGCACAACTCAGATTAATTAGAACAACATGATGGGGTTTCTAGTGCACTTCATATCGCAATACATAACACATTTTTGTTCCTGCCTGTTTTGCCCCTCTCTATTTTGAACCTTTTGATGAATTTTCAGAGGTGTCACAATCAGACTAGACATCAGACTAGAAGCAGGAGGGGGGTCACATCTCACAGATTTACCTCGCTGCAGTACTGCCTAATGGTGCTGACATGCTGTATATATCTTTAATAGTCAATCATCATGAGTGTGTGCAGGGCCGGATTAAGACCTTTAGAGTCCCTAAGCACTGAAAAGATTATGGTGTCCCCCCATATGTAATTCAAAATAAAAACAATACAATACCATAAAATAATTTTTTTTCTAAATGACACAAAACTTACATGTATGCTGAAATTAAAATAGCTTCTTTCTAGATTTTCTGATTGCAAAATTCTGGATAAGTTCATCAAGGTTGATTCGATGAAGCATGTCCGCTTCCATACACAATAGGGAAAGTGAATCAAGTCTGTCCTGACACATTGTTCTCTGAGGGTTTTTTTATTCTTTTCAGCTGAGAAAAAGAGCATTCTGTGACGCAGTTAGTAATCATCAATGTTAGAAAAATATGTAGTGTGAGCTCTACATTTGGAAATACACATTGTATTCCATCTTTCAATAGTGTGTCATGAAGATCAGTGTGACTGAATTTCATTTTTCCTGTTTCATTAAACTTTGCGCGCATATAACAGTGGAACTGCCGTACTTCTCCACATGTTCAAGTCAACAGGGTATGAGTCAACTAGCTTTTGGGAACCTTGTAAATATTGTTCGTCAGATAAGACCATATCATTTAGAAAAGAAAATCTACTTGATACTTCTTTGTATACTTCACCTCTCCTCTTCATATGAGCTTCAAGTGTATCAATTATAGCGTAGTAAGTAGATGCGCAAAATTTGTCTCTAGGATTCAATGCTGTTTCTGTTGCACTGCTGTCATTTGCTTGTTTTTTCCTGACTCACTTGCCGGACTGGGCTTCTTTGTAGTTAGTATCAGGCAAGATATCTTTTGATATCTCTTCAAATCTTTCAAAATCATTCCTCAAAGTGTGTAAGTGGTCTGCTAATGATTGACAGAGGTCTGCACATGTTTTCAATTCAATTCTTTTTCTTGGAGAGCTTGACTTATGTGGTAAAAGTGTTGTAAAATTTCATTCCACATAGTCAACATGAATACAAACTCTAGTTCTGGCATCTTGTTTGCAATGTTTTCTGCCTCTCGTATAGTTTCTCCCTTTTGTGATTGGATTTCAGCTATACTTTCTAACGCATCCACAATCTTTGAGCAGGACTCCAGAATTGCACTTGTTGCCACTGCATGTGCCTCCCAGAGAGTATTAGAAAGAGATTTCAACACATGATTATTGCCTAAATATGTTTTAAGAACTGCCCATAGGTGTGTTGAGGCAGAGAAAAATGTATAAAGTAACTGGACTGTTTTGAAAAAACTTACTGCCACCAGACAACAATAAACAGTACTGTGGCCAACAAGACTGAGAGAGTGTGCAGCACATGGTATGAATATGGTATATTTCTTCTGTTCTAAAAGCTTCTTCTGCATTCCTTGATAACGCCCTGACATGTTGGCAGCATTGCCATAAGATTGACCTCTGCACTTGGAGAAATCTATTTTGCAAACTTGCCACAGATAATGCAGTACTTGATTTGTCATTTCTTCACTACTGTGGCTTTTCAGAATGAGGAATGTTATAAATCGTTCAACTGGTTTTCCATCTGTGGGAGACACATATCTTAGTACAATACTCAATTGATCAATATGTGAGAGATCAGGTATAGAGTCGTACACTATTTTTTTTCTCTTTCTTATATATATAATATGAAAGAAAAAAATGAATCAAGTATGTATAACTCAGAAGACTATTTTGATAATAAAACATAAATTTATTGCAATACATGACAGGATCTGATTTCCTCGCATTATTTCTATCTACGTTAGTAGGACACCTCCCCCCTGGTTTAGGTGGTGATAAGTAATAAAAAGAGAACAGAAAAATGGGGGAAGAGTGTGTAGTGGACTGTAAGGAAGTCTAATAAAGTTCTGTTTTTTCCCATCACGACTACTTCGATGCTTTATTTAAAATATCAAATATCATTTTTATTCAAAATTAATCTCATTTTTTTTTGGTGCCCCCTGCTTTGCTGGTGCCCTAAGCATGTGCTTAGTCTGCCTATTGGGTAATCCAGCCCTGAATGTGTGCATGATGAAAGCTGTGTTGTTTTGGGGTCGCCCTCCTGGAAAAGTGTGTGTGTTCATGCACAGGGGCTGGGGGAGGAGAGGAAGACTTAATAAACTCTCATGTCGTTTGTTAAAGGATGCCTTAGGTGCAATTGAAGGTACCAGTTCCATTGACAGCTCCTTCTGTTTCATGGGGTTCTGTGCCACACATTTACCTTGATGTCTCACTTGTCCTTCATCCTAGTTCAGTTTACACATTTCAGAGGGAGATGGTGGCATTATGGTAATTTGCAATAGATTCCAATGTTACATTTCTCCACATCTTTGACCATAGCAAAGGCCAGTTGCTAGGATGAATAGAGGGTAATGAACACCCCTCTGAGAAAGAACTAACTGCTATGGCTATATGACAGGGGTAGGCAAACTTTTTGGCCTGAGGGCCATATCTGAGTATGGAAATTGTATGGCAGGCCATGAATGCTCACAAAATTGGGAGTTGGGGCATGTGGGAGGGGGTACGGGCTCTGGAGTGGGGGTGTGGGTTCCAGGGTGAGGCCAGAAGTGAGTGGTTCAGGGTGCAGGAGGGGGCTGTGGGCTGGGGCAGGAGGTGCGGGGGAGGGAGATTGGGCTGGGGCTAAGGGGTTTGGAATGCAGAGGGGACTCTGGGCTAGGGCAGGGGGTTGGGTTGTGTGGGGGGGTTAGGGCTCTGGATGGGGTGGGGCTGAGGATGAGGGATTTGGGGTGCAGGAGAGTGCTCTGAGCTGGGATTGAGGAGTTCGGAGGGTGGGAGGGAGATCAGGGCTGGGGCAGGGGGTTGGGTTGTGGGAGGAGGTCAGGGGTGCAGGCTCCGGGTGGCACTTACCTCAAGCAGATCCCAGAAGCAGCGGCATGTCCCTTCTCCAGCTCCTACACAGAGGTGCAGCCAGGCGGCTCTGCATGCTTCCCCATCCACAGGCACCGTCCGCGCAGCTCTCAGAAGCAGCAGCAAGTCTCCCCTCTGGCTCCTACGTGGAGGCATGGTGCCAGCCAGGTGGCTCTGCATGCTGCCCCATCCGCAGGTGCTGCCCCTGCAGCTCCCTTTGGGCGCAGTTCCCGACCAATGGGAGCTGCAGAGCCGGTGCCTGGGGTGAGGGCAGCTGCCCCCTAGCTGCCTGTATGCGCAGGAGCTGGAGGGGGGAATGCCGCTGCTTCTGGGAGCCGAACAGAGCCACAGCATGCAGCAGAGCAAGCCCCAACCCCCCCCTGGGGGGGAGCTGGGGGCTCATAAAAAAAAGTGAAAGATCTGATGGCCTGCGGGCCATGCATGCCAGTTTGCCCACTCCTGCTATAAAGAATAAAAAAGGGAGCCGAACAGAGCCACAGCATGCACAGAGCAGGGAAAGCCCCCCCCCCCCGCCCCTGGGAGGGCTCAAGGGCCGGATTAAAAGTCTGATGGATGCCATATGGGGCGGGCCCATAGTTGCCCTGCTCTCTATATATGCTATAAGAATAAAAAAGAAAAGTAGTTGTGCAGATATAGTACATGTTTTGTGCCTAGGGGGGGAAAAAAAGGGATTTCAAAGGGAAGAATGTTTCACCTGTGAGAATTTTTCACCTATTTTTCACTTAGTCCATAGCTGCTTCCTCAGAAAGTATCTCTTTCATTCAGAGATTCCTATCCAAGTGTATAAGAAGATCTGTTTTTAGTGAGTTTGAAAAGAAAGGTGGCCCACATGTACGTAGGATCTGCTTCTTAAGAGATACCAAGCTTTTATAGGGAATTAGATGGAAAGACTATCTAAACATCATACTTTAATCTGAGTTCTTCGCTAAAGTTAGACAGTGTCTGAATCAAGATAAGTATCTTGCCTCAAAGATCACTGTAGTTTGTTTCTCTTGCAGCCTAAACATGGGAATTATTGAGCTTTTGACTATAAAAGGACTCTCAAAGCAGGCCCTGAAACCATAGAAATTCTCTGTTGCTAGAATAAAATACTGGTGGAAGCATCAAAGGCACAGTTCAACCATGTCTGCTCTTTTAAAAAGAGAACTGAGCAGGGGTCATGTGGGAGGACACTATGATAGGTAAAATTGAAGTAAGGTTTCAGTCTACTTTTGAATATACACTGGCATTCATATGATTTTTAAGAGCATGAATAAGAAACTCTACAGTCAAAGAACTGCTGCAGGAGCCTGTTTTTGGCCTTTTTAAAAATCTCAGTTACAATTACACTTTATCTCCAAAAAAAGAGGTGAATAAAGCCCAAGGACTTGATTCTGCATTCCTTACTCACACAAAACTCTCATTGAGTTCGGTGGGAGATCTGTGTTAGTAGTAACTGTTTGCAGTTATTGACTATATTTACTCACAGTGGAAGGAGTACATAACAGGGTAACTTTCCTAATTCTTTCGATTTCTAGGATATACAAGCTGAACCAAAGGGAAATCTTGATGCAAACAAAGATTCAATGCCTAAAATTTTCATTAAAATGACTATTTACTTCAGGTGTCCCATGGTTGGTTTGTTTGCTTGGTTAGTTTTTTTGGATGCCCAACTTGAGACTCGTTAAAGGTGCCTGATTTTAAGAGGGCAGATGTTCATCACTTTGTGAAAATCACATACCTTTACAGTGTCTTAAGGTGGGAACTGAAAATCTTGTTTAGCATCTTTAATTTTGGGACCAATCATTTATTCTGTTGTTTCTTTTTGGTGATAATGAGATTGTTAATTGACACAGTTGAACTCATCACAGAGGTTATCTTTTCTTGGCCTATCAGCAAAAAAATATGTATTTCAACCCTATCAGACCAATTTCATTCTTCCTTTAGAAGTGCATTAGCAAACATTCAGGCTGTAATAGAAGTTACTGAACATGGGAAGTAAGGATGCATTTTCTGCTGAGGCAAAAAAGAATATCAACTTTACGTCAGTGTTAGTATTCTCTCTTTCCTGTCTTTGAGAAAGATTTATATTTGTGTCCACTATGGGCTTTGGGATCTTTTAGAGCTTCTGAGATGTCAGAATGTTGGGTGGATTAGTTTGTCACTAGGTTCTCTCAAGCAATTGCCTTACAAATATAAAATGAAAATGATCTTTTCATGTTTTTTTTTTAATTATACATTGGTATTACATTATTACACAGAGTTCAAAATTCCATCTATTGCTCTATTCTTATCCCTTTCATTACTCAGTCCCCAGAATTAAAGAAACAGTTCTGAATGCAGGAAATCCAAGATGACCATGTCCTTATAACCATTTGGTTATATTCTATTCAGAGAGGGTCTTTCATCTTAAAAGACTCCTGAGTCACTTTTTAAAATATACTGATAAATTATACCTTATGTTATAGCTGTATATCCCCATAAACTTCAGTGGGATTACACAGGTATAGCGGTGGAAGAATTTGGCCCTATCTATTTATCTGTCTGACTAATTATCCTCTCTTCACCTGCCACCCTGTCTGCTGAAATGCAGATGCTTCTGGAGTGGATCATAACAGCTGTTTTATACTCTCTCTCATCAAAACTGCACAACCATTGGGGAGAGAAAGTAAAGCTAAAACCTGACGACAGGGAGTAAGCACTGTAATTCCACATACCAGTAGATGTTCAGTCAGTTCTTTTTACCAGATACCAGAATTATTCTGTGGTAATTCAGCTGGTTGGAAAGTTCATCTGTTGAAGTACAGAGCAGATTTAATTCCCCCTCAAGACATAAAAGGGGTTAATCCTCCAGAGTATAGAAAAGAGCTCAAAATTGCCAAGTAAGAGTCAGATATGAGCTGTACTTATAACACTTGAATTCTTTAGTAGAGGCAGTCTACTTAGCAACATGCTGAATGAATTCCTTTATCTGTTAATGAACATATCTGATGTATTATTCCTTAGGCAGATTTTGGTCCAAAATAGCATTTGTATTCAGCTGGATGTGAAGTTAAAAATGCCTATATTTCCTGCATCAATTTATTTAAAACATAATGTTAAGGTGCAGTCAAGAAATCACCGTGGCCTGTAATGCAGATTCGTAGAACCAATCCAACGTGTTCTTCTTTTTTTAATTTAAAACCTTTCAGTACATTTTCTCTTTCTATGAAATGGATTTTTGGCAAGGAAATAATAGTGTGTGTGCAGGGGGAGTAAAAGGGAGATGCAAACAAAGAAATAGAAAGTACACTTTGATATACATTTTATTTAAATGCATACCCATAGCAACTAGGTCAGAACAGGTGAATAAAAATCAAATATAACAGCACGAACCATTTAAACTTGGTCACCGTTATGTGTGCAGAACAGCTAACATTTGTGGCCCAAACCAAAGGGGTTTTGCATTGCTTCTGCTTTGTGAGTAATGACTTGAAATTGCATCTGGCATGGATATATTAAGATGGAATGGTGGACAGTAATTGAATGTGAATGGTCTTTGCAGTTGGAATTCAGAAACAAACAATTGGTTCTTCTAAGAGCAATGCTTTGTTTCCCATTTTGCCCATACACCCCCTACTTTGCAAGGTTTCCATGGCATACTTAGTGCTTTTGTTGAATTCTAGCAAGTCTAGTCTAGCTTGTATATTACAGCACATTTAGAGAGACCCTGCTGTGTAAGTTTCACACCGGGTGCTGTTGTTCAATTCTTAATTAAATTACCAAGAATTCCATTGTAATGGTACACTTTTTAATATGTTTCTTGCAAACCTTTGCTAGATTACTTGCAGCAATAACTGAAGTCATTATTTTTCTTTTAACAAGTGTGATGACATAAGTAATACACACACATCTCTTTGAATCAGGGCTAATTCTAGCACCAATTGTATCATCATTTAAGGAACTATTTTTCTTATTTTTATTCACCTGTTAAAGGAAGAATTTTGAAAACAAACATACTTTTACTAGCAACATTTTCTTGGATATTTTTAAGCAATATCTTCAAACTATGTCAAAGGGACTGTAGTACTGAGTATCCTGAGTACAAAATACAAAGGAAATTAAAACAAAACAAAATAAAAACAAACAACAACATGTAATCTCTTTATCTCCTAATCCTGATTAAACATCAGCCTTTTGGAGTTGGAGAAGTTGACCAGCCCTTGTCATAACCAGTACCTGTGCTAAAAATCTGCCTCTGTTCTCATCAGAGAGAAAAAATTCAATATTGTGTGTATATTTGTGAAGAGATTTTTTGTGTAACAGCTGTCAGTAGGGCTGATTTTAGAACTAGCCATAGGCCTACACTTTTCCCTCCTTTGTTTTGACCTTGACTTTAGTTCTTTGAGTTTGTGTTTCTTTGGTGCAATCCGTTCAAATATATACACTGACCTCATTTATATTACCATTATTATTATGACTTTAAAAAAAAAACAAGCTAACTTAATAGAATAGAAGCAATAATTTGTTCACTGTTTTGAGGTGTGCCCCATGAAAACACTTTGTTCAGTCATACTTTAACCAGAAGTGTTCAAAGTGTGACAGACCATAACCAAATAAGGAAAGTTATGAAATACTGCTCCCTTAAAGCCAACTTTTGTTTCCTGTTAGTTAAAGGCTTCAAGGTGGTGACACCATCCATTGTCTTTGAAGTTAATGGGGATTGATGAGCTCAGCACTTTGATGGATCTCTACTTAGAGTGGGTGCATTGTTTTTTTCAGAGCATATTCAGTGAACTAAATGTGATGGCCAGGGCCGGATTAACTCTCCTGTGGGCCTGGGGCTATTAGATTTTGTGGGGCCCCTGGGGGTTTGGAGTGGGGGAGTGGGCTCAAGGCTGTGGCAGGAGTGCAAGAGGGGGTGCAGCTCCAGCTGAGGGGGTGGGCTCTGGGGTAGGGCCAGGGATGGGATAGAGGGTTGGAGTGCAGCAGGAGGTTTGAGGGGTGGGCTCTGGGCCAGGTGCCCAGAGGATTCAGGTGGCCTGGGGTCCCTGCCGCCGAATCGCTGCCAAAGACCCGGCACTTCGGTGGCGGGTCCCAGGGCGGAAGGACCCCCCCCGCTGCCGAATTGCCGCCGAAGACCTGGAGCAGAAGAAGCTCCAGGGGCCGGGCCCTGCGAGAGTTTTACCCCCAGAGCAAGTGAAGGACCCCGCTCCAGGGGCCCTGAAAAACTTTTGTGGGGGGCCCTGCGGGATCTGGGGCCCAGGGCAAATTGCCCCACTTGCCCCTCCCCCCAGGCAGCCCTGGCTCTGGGTAGGAGTTTGGGTGCAGGAGGGAGCTCAGGGCTGGGACAGGGGTTTGGGGTGCAAGTGGCAGGGGTGTGGATGGGGTCAGGGGACGGGGAACAGAAGGAGTTGGATAGGTGTGGGGTGCAGGAGGGAGCTCAGGGCTGGGACAGGGGCTTGGGGTGCAGGGTCTGGGAGGGAGTTTGGGTGCAGGAGGAGGCTCTGGACTGGGGTAGGGTGTTGGGATGCAGGAGGTGGTGCAGGCTCTGGCCAGTAGGCATTTACCTCGGGCGGCTCCTGGTCGGCGGCGCAGCAGGGCTAAGGCAGGATTCCTGCCTTCCCTGGCTCTGCGCTGATCTGCTCCCTGAGGTGACTGGCATGTCTGGTCACGCCACTCTGCGCAGTGCACGCTGCCTGTGCATGCAGGCGCCACCGCCGCAGCTCCCATTGACCATGCGACCTGGACAATGGGTGCTGCAGAGCTGGCGCTGGGGGCAGGGGCAGCACACAGAGATTCCCTGAATGCCCCTCGGGGGGGGAGGGGAGGGGGTGCTGAAGCTGAGGGACTGATGTCCGGCCTGTGGCATGGAGACTTGCCACAGGCCAGATGAAAAGAAGCAGCAGGCCCCTCTTAGCCCGAGGCCCTGGGCTGCAGCCCCTAAAGCCCCTGCATTAATCCGGCCCTGGTAATGCGAGGAATTAATCTTTAGAATCCTGAATTTTCCTGCTTTCTGGTATGTTAGACTGAGGTTTTCAAGCTGTGGTCCAGAGAGCTCTTCTTGGTGGCATTTAAAGCATCCTCTTTCACAGGAGTGAAGCATCTCTTAGTCATCATGCACTGACATTTGTTGTACTTGCAGACCATTCAGGATTTCCAGGAGTTTTTTTGGACTAGGAAACTTCCCAAACAAAGCCCTGTCTGCACCTGTATGAATGATTGCTGGTGTTTCTTTGAAAATCCAACAAGTTGGAGCGTTAGCAATCACACAAGTGGACTGAAATCAGGTTGCAAAGCAATCTGAAGAGATTCACAGATTCCCAGGCCAGAAGGGACCTCTGTGATCATCTAGACTGACCTCCTGTGTAACACAGAGCAGAGAACTTCCCCAAAATAATTCCTAGAATAAATCTTTTTAAAAAAATCCAACCCTGGTAAATTGTTTGAATGGTTAATTACTGCCACTCTGAAAAAAATTACACCTTATTTTCAGTATGATTTTGTCTAGCTTTAGCTTCCAGCCATTGGATTGTGTCATGCCTTTCTCTGCTCAATTGATGAGCCTATTATTAAATATTTGTTCTCCAGGTAGGTACTTACAAACTGTAATTAAGTCACCCCTTAACCTTCTCTTTGTTAAGGTAAATAGATTTTACTCCTTGAGCCTATTATTATATTTAGGGTTCGGGGACTACAATAAACAACTGAAGAGTCAATATTAATAAATGTATAATCCTAGAACACTGCTCTACAGCCAAAATGCTTCTGAAATAAACGTAATCCAACTTTACTAATTCTGGGTCACTGAGAACGAAAATGATGCTTAAAATTGTTGATTGGCTCTAGTTTTCAAGTTATGCAATTGGGTCAGTATATACGATCCTTGACTTGGGAATAGCGGAGGATAAGTGAGTTATAAAGGGAAGGGATCTCAATTTAAACCAGAAATGACCAAAATACATCTTTGACTGGATCTATGAATAAATCTATGACTGGGTTTGGACAGTACTTGCTTTTTAGGCAAAACAATGAATGATGAAATCTGAAGCTGGTATTGCGTCATACATGATATGAATTGCATCATGTTATTCCTAGAAGTCATGGATGATGCAATCATAACGAAGCTTACATCACTCTGCTGAACAAATTGCCCTATATGAGCTCTAGAAATCATACAGTGCCGTGCTCTCTTATTTGTCAGTGTTTGATTTTGCAAAGGGACACATTTCTGTTTAGCCAAAGTGAGCAGAGATGCCTCGTACTTGTGTGAACAGTGCAGATAACTTCTGCTATGTTTGTGGTGAAGTGACTTTTGCATCACAAAAGCGCAGTATAACCATTATGATTAAGAAAGCCTATCACCTTTATTTTGGCTGCAAAACTGGAGATCAGGACAAGAGGTTGGCCCCACACATATGCTGCAACACTTGTGCAACAAATCTTCGCCAGTGGTTGAACAGGAAAAGGAAATCTATGCCTTTTGCAGTGCCAATGATTTGGAGAGAGCCAACAGATCATACCAGCAATTGTTACTTCTGCATAGTGCCTCCAGTTGGGAAAGGTGTGTCAAAGAAGAAAAAGTGGACTGTGCATTATCCAAACATTCCATCAGCTATACGCCCAGTACCCCACGGAGAAGGACTGCCGGTTCCTGATGCACCAGAATCATTCTCACTTGAGTCAGACGAGCAAGAGGAAGAGGATGAAACTTCTGGTCCTGAACCATCAATGTCACAGGACCCACATTTTCTCCCATCCTCCTCCTCTGAACCACACCTCATAACACAAGGTGAACTGAATGACCTTGTCAGGGATTTGGAACTACCCAAGAGTAAGGCAGAGCTGTTGGGCTCCAGACTACAGCAGTGGAATCTCCTGGCAGGTGATGTTAGGGTTTCCATGTTCCGTGAACATCAAAAGGATCTTGTCCCATTCTTCTTCATGGAAGGTGATCTTGTAGCCTGAAACAACATCGATGGTGTGATGGCAGCCCTCAACATCGTTCACGATCCAGATGAGTGGAGACTGTTCATTGATTCATCGAAGACGAGTCTTAAAGCTGTTTTACTGCATAATGGCAATGTTTTGCCATCAATTCCAGTTGGTCATGCAGTCCATATGAAGGAAACCTATGACAACATGAAACGACTTTTGAGGTGCATAAACTATGACCAACATCAGTGGCAGCTTTGTGGCAATTTGAAGGTTGTTGCTCTCTTGCTTGGTCTGCAGACTGGATATACAAAGTACTGCTGTTTTCTCTGCGAATGGGATAGGCGAGCGATTTCACCAGGACATTGCAACAATGGAGAAATGCTATCAGGGCAAATGGAGCCCATCAATGCTTGCAGACTATTGCTGGACAGTGACAAGAGATGCTCCATTTAATGAATACAAGAGACAAGCCAAGAAGCGCCGAGTAGACACTGCATAGGACTAAACTATGTACATAATAGTTTTTTGCCTTTTGTTTCATAATAAATTTTAGTTATATAACCCTTTTGCTGATTTTTAAAGTGTTACATAAACAGGACAGGTGAAATATTATCATGTAAAGCAACCATAAACACATGAAAAGACCTAGGTTTACAATTTATGATTAAAACTCTACTATCTACACAATATACATAGACATAAAATGTAAAAACTTACATAACTTAGAAACAGTAGCCAATCAGTTGTTTTAATTGTCATATTTGAATTCAGCACATCAAAATACATAATAAATAGCACATTTTATCTCTGAAGCAGACGACTTCTCAAAAATTGTAGACCAGTGGAATCAGAGAAAGGCTACGTCTACACTACCGCGTATCGGGGCGTGCGATTTTTTCGGATCGGATCGATATATCTCATCTAGACGCCTGGCGCGATATCGATAACGCTTCTATCGATTCGATTCCCCACGCCGCCACACCGCGTGGCGCGCGGGCGCGTCGGAGACGGATCGGCGGACATCGCGCGCCGTGGTGGAAAGTAAGAATATAATATAAGACGACTTCAGCTACGTTATTCGTTATGGTGAGCTGTGCGTCGATTATGCGATTTTTTTTTTTAGAGGAAATAAATAGCTCAGGTACAATATTGAAAGTTATAATCAAGCAACGACATGCAGTCATGTGACTGGCACATGCGTGTAGCGCCTAGTGGTTTGAATGGGAGCCAGGTCTAATGATCAGTAGGAGTCACTCCTTGTGGTCAGAGCTGGCGTCAGGAGCCTGGAGTCGGAGCGTGAGATCAGAACTGGGGTCAGAGGCCAGAGCCATGGGTAAGAGCTGAAGTCAGGGGTCAGGAATCGAAGCTGAGGCTCAGAATTCAGTTATCTGGATGTTAGACAAGGAAGGGCCAAGGCTGGAGCCAAGGCAGGAGCGAGGCTGGAACAAGGTGCAAGAGGGTCTGGGAACAATCAGGCAAAGGAGCTGATACAGCCATGTGCACATGCTTTGAGTAGCCACTGAACTGCTGCTGCTGCTGCTGCTGCAGAGCCAATCTGCTCACTCTTCAAACCAAGAAGAGTAGCCAACCAATCAGGCAGCCTATTACAGGCCAGCTGTGCATATTAGTTTGCCTGGAAATCGACTTTGCTGCAAGGCCCGTTTCATGACTCACTCATAGCATTAAAGTGAGTGTATTTTCAACTTAATACAGTTCTAATATGATCGTGTTCATCTCACCCCAAGTAAGGTGTTAAATTGGGACTGAGAGGGGAAGTGGTTCACCTTAAAAAGTGATCCAGAATATGGGAGAAGGGAGAAATAAAGTTTGAGAACTATTATATTAGGCTGTTGAAATCCTTTGAAGTTGCATCTTTTCACAATTGTTTTCTCTTTTTTTTCACTTGTTAATAACCCCTTTGAAGCTGAAAAAAATCAGAAATCTTTCCTTACCATTTCCCCTCTGGAACACGTGCACAGTTGAGCACTATAAAACATAACAGTCTCGGTTTTCAGACAATATGGCTAATATTGAACTCTGGATGGAAGGGAGGGTTGGGAGGAAACTGTCACAGTAGCTTCTATTAATACATCCGTACCATCTCTGGGAAGGTCTCTCCTCCTGTTTTAACTTTCCCCTATTTTAATGTAGTATTAAGCATGCGTTTAGGATATGAATCTCAATATTGTCTACATAAACACCAATACCACAAAAATGCGCCTTCATTCCATGGCTGTACACAAATCTGGGATGGTTTTTGGGAGACCATAGGTATAGAAAATCTGCAAGTCCCAATATCTTCAGTTTGGACTTTGTGGGTAGGGTGCCAAGACAGCAAATGTGAAAAATCGGGACGGGGATGGGGGGTATTAGGCACTTATATAAGACAAAGCCCCAAATATAGGGACGGTCCCTATAAAATTGAGACATCTGGTCACCCTACTTGTGGGTAACTTGCACTTCAGAAAACAGGCCTCAAACACCAAAACCCTAGTTGTTTGAAAGAACCTAGCAGCATACCACCAAAGAGAATGGTAAATAGCATAGGTGCAAGCCCAGAGCCCTGCTTAATGTCATTCATGACAGAGAGGCTCTGAAGAAGCGCTATTTTCCAGCACTCTAGCCAGCATGATTTCATGATGAATTTATATGGACACCCAACTATGTGCAAGATTCACCAAAGATCCTTGCAACTAATAGCGTTGAAGGCCTTCCTCAGGTCTACAAACACCACACAGAGGTCATGGTTTTGTTCCTGGCACTTTTCCTGTATTTGGGGATCAGCAAAAATAGTATCTGCCCTTCTGTGTCCTGCACAAAAGCCATGCTGACTCTGAAATGAGTTGATCAGTAATGGGGAAGAGTCTATTGAGCAAGATTGCGCCAAACTCTTTCCATCAATGGAAAAAAGCAAGTTGTCTCAGACTGCTTGGTCATCTTTGTGTTTGTATATATGGATAACTAAAGGCATCTTTGAAGCATGGTCTCCTGATCCTAGATGGCATACAGAGCTGCCTGAACATTTGAGACATGATAACCACTGTCCTTATAGACTTCTGGCAGAATTCCATCTAAGCCAGGTGCCTGTCCTTAAAACAAGTGTTTGATAGCGGCATCTGTCTCAATAATACTTAACAATTTAGTTAGTTCTTTGTGTGTTGGGAACTGTAATAGGCTATCTGTAGCAGTTTTAAGGTCCCATGGCCTACTGAGCTACCAGCAGGGGCGGCTCTAGGCATTTTGCCGCCCCAAGCAGGGCAGGCAGGCTGCCTTCGGTGGCTTGCCTGCGGGAGGTCCCCAGTCCCGCAAATTCAGTGGCAGCCTGCGGGAGGTCCGCCGAAGCCGCAGGACCAGCGTACCCTCCGCAGGCATGCCACCGAAGGCAACCTGCCTGCCGCCCTCGCGGCAACTGGCAGAGCGCCCCCCGCGGCTTGCCGCCCCAAGCACGCGCTTGGCGTGTTGGTGCCTGGAGCCGCCCCTGGCTACCAGGCAGCTGGTGTCTCCAGGTTTCCACCCAGCAGCAGCTGTAAACAAGTTGTGTTCCATTTCCTATGACCCACTGTGGACACAGTTAATAGGAAGTTCTGCCTCAAGCATTTGACAGACAGCAGCCCCATGGCTACTGATTGGCACCCTGTCCTACGTAAGCCCAAGGGTCATTCCAGGAAGTGCCCAGGCAACAGCATGGATCTTTTGTAGCTGCCATGACCATTCCTGCCCCTTGCTCATGAATTCTTGGCTTGATCTCGGCTTGATTTGGGCTTTGCCCCCTGACTCGGACTCTGAAACTGACTCAGACTCTGACTCTCGTATCGACTCTGGCCTGGACCTGACTATGAACTTCTCTGCTACTCCCAGCGTGAGGTTTGCCCCTGCTCTGTCCCTTGGTCCTGACTGCCCTTGTTGGGATCCTGACAGCAGCAGTTTGAATAGACCCTTGGGCTGTTCAGCCCAGTGATTGACGATGGCTTTCTTGGCTGGGTGTAGTATATTGTCATCTGCACTATGGATAGGAATGCTACCAAGAGATATGGGACCAAAAACATTGCAATTGATCGTAAAAATGTTTAAGGTTTTTCTTGTCTGCATCCTGTTTGATATTTTCTGCTGTGTCTTTCCACCAATCATCTTTCATTTTATGCAGCTTAGACTGGGCAGAACATTTAAAGCTGTGATACGTGGCTTTCTTAGTGGTCGAAGTCTTGTCAGATAACAATGTTTTATGTGCCACGTGCAGCGAGTCAAGTACGTGCATTATCTGAGTCATTTTTGTTGAACCAATCTTGATGTTTCCTTGTGCTAAAGCCTAGCACATCACTGGCAGAACTGAGGGTTATATTGCGACGCCATCTCCACTCAGCCTCAACATCCATTATAGAGCCGTCTGATGACGGAAAAGCCTCTGAAAATGTTTGCTGCATTTCTTTGTGTTTATCTAAGAGCTTGAGCTTTTGGACCTTATGTTTCTTTATGGTTTTGTCTTGCTGCGAAATGTCTTGGAACAGATAACTAGCTGCATTTTGGTCTGCACCAGGCTATGGTCAGGCCAACAGTCAGTACCTCTTGTCACACTGGTCAGTCTGACATCTTGCAGATCACTCTAGCACAATGTGAAAAGGTCTATCAAATGCCAGTGGCAGGAATGAGGATAAATCCAGATTGTTTTCCGTTTGTTCACTTGGTGGAATACAATATTGGTAATGATGAATCCATTGGCAGTGCAGTTCGCAAGAAGAGTACTGTTGGAGTTTTCGCTGCAAATGCCGTGATTTTCAGGTTGTCTGATTACAAATGATCCCGGTGTTAAAATCTGCAAGGGTGATAATCCAGCTCTGGTAAGCTACTGGGTCAGAAAATGGAGCAGGCATTGTTTGGAATCCTTTTATCCCCTTAACTCAGATAGGGGAGAGCAGCGCTGTCCCTGCTCTGATGCACGGACAGAATGCAGTGGCTGTGATGAGTATCCATCATGCCCACAGCACTATGCATGCAGATTTGTCACGGGAGGCTCCCAATAGCATCCTCTATCTGCCACCATTGCCACTCGCTCATCACTGCAGGAATTGGTGTGAGACGAAGGGTCTGCCTGGACACTGAATGGGTTTAAGTGGGAGGTGCTGGTGCATTGGCCAATCCCAATCTCTCACCCTGACCAGACAAATGCCCAGCTGGTACAGAAAGCTGCAACAAGCAGGGCGACTGGTGAGGACACAGCAATTTAACCCCTAGCTAGGTTCTAACTTAGAGGTGGGCAAACTATGGCCCCCACGTCCGGCCTATGGGACTATCTTGCCCAGCCCTTGAGCTCCCAGCCGGGGAGGCTAGCTTCCGGCCCTTCCCCTGCTCTCCCTCCTCTCCCACAGCTATGCCGCCGTGTGGGCAGCGCTCTGGGCGGCAGGTTTGTGTGCTCTGAGCGGCATGGTAAGGGGATGGGGGCAGGCGATCCCAGGGGGCAGTCAGGGGACAGGGAGCAGGGGGCGGTTGGACGGGGTGGAGTTTCTGGTGGGCGGTTAGGGGATGGGGTGGGTTGGATTAGTGTGGGAGTCCTGGGGGTCCTGTTCAGGAGGCGGGGGTGTAGATAGGGGTCAGGGGATGGGGAACAGGGGTTGGATAGGTGGGGTCCCGGGGGCCTGTCAGGAGGCAGGAGTGTGGATAGGGATCAGGGGTCAGGGAACGGGGGGGTTGGATAGGCGTAGGGTCCCAGGGGGCCTGTCAGGGGGCAGGGGTGTGGATAGGGGTCAGGGGACGGGGAACAGAAGGAGTTGGATAGGTGTGGGGTCCTGGAGGGGGCTGTCAGGGGAGCAGTGGGGTTGGATGGGTCAGGAGTTCTGAGGGGGACAGTCAGGGTGGGAAGTGGGAGGGGTTGGATAGGAGGTGGGGGCCAGGCTCTTTGGGGGGGCACAGCCTTTCCTGCCTGGCCCTCCATACAGTTTTGCAACCCCAATGTGGACCTCGGGCCAAAAAGTTTGCCCACCCCATTCTAACTTGTTACTTTGAGAAGTTGTACTTCTTCATACAAAGGGATAGCCACCTTCATCATTTAATCCATGGTTGGGACTGTTTACCCATAGCTATGATTAGGGCCGTACAAAATTCACAGCCATGAAAAACTCGTCACAGACCATGAAATCGGGTCTCTACCTGTGAAATCTAGTCTTTTGTGTGCTTTTACTCTATACTATACAGATTTCATGGGGGGAGACCAGTGTTTCTCAAACTGGGGATCCTGACGCAAGGTTATTTTAGGGGGGTCGCGGTATTGCTACCTTTACTTCTGTGCTGTCTTCAGAGCTGGGTGGCTGGAGAGTGGTGGCTGTTGGCTGGGCGCCCAGCTCTGAAAATGCCCCAGCAGGAGCAGCGCAGAGGTAAGGGTGGCAATACCATACCATGCCACCCTTACTTCTGCGCTGCTGCTTTCATAGTTGGGTGCCCAAAGAGTGGCGGCTGCTGACTGAGAGCTCAGCTCTACAGGCAGCAGTGCAAAAGTAAGGGTGGCAATACCATATCATGCCATCCTTACTTCTGCACTGCTGCTGGCAGTGGCTCTACCTTCAGAGATGGGCTTCCGGCCAGCAGCCACCGCTCTCCAGCTGCCCAGCTCTGAAGGCTGCACCACCGCCAGCAGCAGCGCAGAAGTAAGGATAGCAATACTGCAACCCCTCCCCCCCTGTAAAAAAACAACAACAAAAAACAAAAACTCGTGACACCCACACACAACTCCTTTTTGGGTCAGGACCCCTACAATTACAACACAATGAAATTTCAGTATTAAATAGCTGAAATCATGCAATTTATGATTTTAAAACTCTTATGACGGTGAAATTGACCAAAATGGACAATGAATTTGGTAGGGCCCTAGCTATGGTGGTGGTGCTTTGGCACTGGACTGTGTGATGCATCTAGTGCTGTGTGTTGCATTCCGCTTCTCACGTCATACCCAGTTGCCAGCTAGTCTTGGCGAAAGAAAGGCAAAGTATAGAAGTCCTACTTGCTGGCACATAGCTTCTGCACGGTCAAGACTCTTGGAATGCCTCCTTGTGGCACCAGCTGGGAACTGACTACACTTTGTAGTTTCAGGCTAAATGTGTGAGGGATCTCACAGCAGCATGGGCCCCAGAGGTGCAGTGTTCAGGACCTCCAGTGTGAGCATATGCTCTGGTGCTCACCTACCATTCCCCAGTTATGGATAAATAGTCCCAACCATATATTTTATATATTGAAGGAGGAATAAGAAAGATAAACAGAGCAGGATTGTATCCTAGATTCATGCCAGATACATTCTTTCACTTCCTTCAGTCTTTTTTATTAAATAATAAACATTTCAAAATCATGGAAATGTTATTTTTTAACAGTTCCTTTGAATCAGTAATGATTGGTAAATATTCTGAGGAAAACAAATAATATTCCAGGGGCCATATTGTGTAGTTTCTATGCAATCACACTGTCAATCATGGGAAATTCTACTAAGAAATACATGACCTCTTTTGTGCTTATCATTTCTGTGCCAACTTGTGGCAAAATGCACTTCAAAATGACCGACGTGTTAAACCCCACTATATGTGACAGATCCTTAAGTGTTCTGCAGTTACCAAACACTGTGATAATATATGATGCTAAAAAGAAATCACTATGTTGCAAACCTTTCTCTTCAAACAGTTATTACACTAAAATATGTGCTGTGATTTAAGGTAATTTATGCTGTTTTTCCCCCTGTTGTTCTGTTCAGTCTGTTGTGGTATCTGGTATAGTCTTTGTCTCAGTAATTGCATGCTTAATCAAATTGGTTTGGACGTGCTCCAAGCAAATTTAACATGAACCAAACTTGACCAAGCATATATCAGCCATAGTGAAAAATGTTCTGTGCCCTTCATCAAATGTGGTTATTTCAGAATAAACAAGTAAGTTCTCAGCTTGTTTATCATTGATATTTGTTTCTGGTAACACCACAATATTTCAGAGGCTGCACAAGCATAGAAGAAAGCACAATCCCTGACTGAAAGCAGTTGTTGTCTAAGGCCTGGCTCCTACAAACACTTAAGTATGAGTCACTTTATTCATGTGAATAAGTTCGTCTTCTATGGCAGTGTGGAGTACTCACATGTATAAAGCTATGCACATCATAAGAATTTGCAGTATCGGTGCCTAAACTATATTTGGCCTGCCTTATTTAATTTGGTATAAAATTTGCACTTAATTTTTGCTTTGAGAACTTTACAGAACAAGGTTGTGTGATAGCCTTTTTGTTTTGTTTTGTTCATTTTAAAGCTCTTCCTTCCCTCCTTAACAAGTGGGGTTGGGGGAAGAATGGCATAGACAGTTCACTCCACCTCCTTCAGAACTTGGATCTCAGAAGATAGGACATTTGACAGATATTGACAAAAGGGTTCACTCTAGCTTTTAGATGGAGTCAGGAAGTGCTACAGAAACATTTTTTAGGAGAGCAAAAGACTTGCTAAAGAAATAAAATACAAGGAGCTTCAGCACTGGATGTCTACAGCACTGAATAAGTGGTAAAGCTGAGGTGGTGCTAGTGCTAAATCAGTCCTGATGTTGGTTGGGATTTTAATGCAGCCCGTTGCATGAAAATAAGACTCCTGCCTCCTTAATTATAGCAAACCCCTTTTTGTAATGACTCTGCTGATCTTTTGCAAACAAGGCTGATTTTGTTAGGAAGGGTAGGAGGAATAAGTGAATAATAGCACAAACTACTATTGGATTCCAGCATGGAAATAGTATTTAAAAAGCTGCTTTAACAAAAGAAGCTACTATTTGTTACTGATGCAGAATATATTTTCAATAGTCCAAAAATAATCCAGTATATCTCTGATTCATGACTAGAAGTATTACCAGCTTCTGTATTTTACAGGAAATTACATGCAAAAATCTCCATAGAGAACATATAGTTGTTTTAGAATTCTAGTGAGATGAGGTAATGCTATGTAGCCAGTGCAGATTGTCCCTGGCATACTGAATATAGTGTTGGGAAGAACTTTAGGCAATCATTAAAAATAGTGGCTACATATTAAAATGAAAGCAAATACTCCATGAATTGAAAGGAGACTTCTGGGAAAACAAGTGATAGATAAGTGATCCCAAAGTGATGTCTAATCGATAAAGTTACATGAACTATTTGCAGCTAATTATTCAACTAATTTTGTCATTAAGTTCTCCAATTATCTGCAAAAATGCTTTGACCGTTAAGAATGTGTGAGTTCAGAATTTGAAGATTTATACTGTTTATGGATTTTTCATTATATATTTATTTTGACTATATATTTAACTATTCATTATTCGTAGTGTGACTAGCTACCTATTGGATATGGTGTTATTTTTCTTTCGGATTAGATGATGATGGATTTTATTTGAACAAATGTTGGGAATTTTTTTTTTTCAGTACCCAACTCTAGTGCTGAGCAATTAATGTTGTAGTGATATATTCTGTATAATTGAACTTGATTTACAGAAATCATCTTACATATTAGGTACACTTTTTGCTACTGATCTGTCATGTGTGCTGCAAGATCTTGAAAAACACCGCAAAATATAGATCTATATATATATATTTGTGATGTCTTCAGAGCCAATAATGTTGTAAGAAGGGTTTGGAAGCAGATGGTGACTGTTTAATCAGTTTCAAGGCTCTGACTCTAAAGTGGACAGTAGGGAGCCCAGTCCTCTTCACTTTACTCACAAAAATAAGTCCCACTGACTTATGTGAGTGCTAATCCTGTGACTAAGATTAACAGGATTTGTGAGAGGATGTTTCATTAATAAGAGCAAAAGATCAGAAAAGAAAAAAAAAGTCCATCACTTGCAAACATCAAAATGCCAAATACAATATATGCTAAATGTCATGCATCATTGTAAGCACCCGGAGGGTAAAAGGGTTATTAGGAATAGTCAGCCTGGATTTGTCAAGAACAAATCATGCCATACAAATTTAATTTCCTTCTTTGATAAGATTACTGACCTAGTGACTAGTGGGGAATCAGTAGATGTGATATACCGTGATTTCAGTAAGGCTTTTGTCACAGTCCCACGTGACATTCTCATAAGCAAACTAGGGAAATGTTGTCTAGATGAAATTACTATAAGGTGAGTGCACAACTAGTTGAAAGACTGTACTCAAAGAGTTGTTATCAATGGTTTTCAGTCAAATTAGGAAAGTGTATCTATTGGGGTCCCACAGGGGTCAGTCCTGGGTTCAGTGGTAGTCAATATTTTCATTAATGACATAGATAATGGAGTAGAGAGTAGGCTTATAAAATTTGCAGATGACACTAAGTTGGGAGGGGTTGCAAGCACTTTGGAGGACAGGTTTAAAATTCAAAATGATAGTGACAAATTGGAGAATTGGTCTGAATTCAGCAAGATGAAATTCAGTAAAGAGTGGTGCAAAGTATTCCAGTTAGGAAGGAAAAATCAAGTGAAAAGCTACAAAATGAGGAATAATTGGCTAGGTGGTAGTACTACTGAAAAGCTTCTGCAGGCTATAGTGGACCACAAACTGAATATGAATCATCAATGTGATGCAGCTGCAAAAAAAGACTAACATGATTCCGGGGTGTATTAACAAGATTGTTGTATGTAAGACACAGGAGGCAATTGTTCCGCTCTACTTGGCATTAGTGAGGTCCCAGTTAGAGTACTGCGTCCAATTCTGGGCACCACAATTTAGGAAAGATGTGGGAAAATTAGAGAGAGACCAGAGGAGAGCAATAAAAATGATAAAACGTTTCAAAAATCTGACCAATGAGAAAAGGTTAAACTTTCTAACTATAAAGGTAGTTAAGCTCTGGAATAGGCTTCTAAGGGAGGTTTTGGTTTCCCCATCATCAGAAGATTTTAAAAACAAATTGGACAAACACCTGTCAGGGATGGTCTAGGTTACTTGGTCCTGCCACAACACCGGGGCTGGACTTGATGACTTCTTGAGGTTCCTTCCAGCCATACATTTCAATCGTTTTTTTGGGGGGATGGGGAGTGGCGAATAGAGGCGGGGAAGAACCTGTTGGATCTGACAAGTTATAAGCACTATTTCATGGTAATTAAAATATGTTTTATTATGAATTTCAAGCTACATTATTACAATTTAACAAATATTTCAGAGAATGCAAATACTCTTCAAGAAAATAAGCAGTTATAAGAAGCAGACATATTCACTTGTACTATTGAGATCTCAGAATTAATTCTGTCTTCTCTCACAAGGTGGAAAAGAATTACCTTGCAAAAAGATAAGAAAGACATTATGCAATATTAGGAAATAGATGTTTATCGCGGTGTTACAGGAATTCAGTTTGCTTGGGAGAAAGCTGAAACTAGGGGCTCAACTCAGTGGTGATTGTGCAAGATAATCGCCCATTGAAGGTAGTGGCTAGTAGCCTTCGGGGACTGTTATAGAATTTGAAGGGGTATTTGATGTAAATGGCTCATAAATGTTAATAGCCTTGCGGATTAAGACCCAGGCCTTCATTTGACACCAGTACTGAACTGGGAACCAATGGAGAGTGTGAAGCAGTGGCGTTATGTATTCTTAGGGAGTTTTCTCACAAAAGAACTGGGCAGCTACATTTTTAACATTACTGGAGAACCTTTACATTTAACCCCAGATATAGTGAATACAGTGATCTAGTCTGGATGGTTTAAAAACATGGAATTGTGTGACCGTATTCTCATCCAAGATAAAAGGGTGTAGCTTACTGGGTAACTAATGGTGGAAGTAGGCATTTCTTATCACCGTCCCTGTCACTACACTATCTAGTACAACCTGACTTCTATGATCCACAGTCTGGTTCTCATAGTCGATTTAGCAACGGAGACATTACGACTTCATCATACTATATTACAGGATTTTGTCTTTGTATTTATGCTTAAGTTTCACATATCTGCAGCCATTTGCATAGACTTGCCTTGTTTGGAGCATATTACATCTCATTTTTCCTGAAATACAGCTCATCAGTGTGATAATCACCTTGCGCTATATCTAGTTGACTAGCTTGTCATGATCATTTTGTAATGTAATGCAGTGTAACACAACTTAGTAAGGGCGACAGTATTTTTCTCACTACTTTGGAATCCCTGTGCAATAGTTTCACACATGCTAAAGACGGGAGAAAGACACTCTGAGGTATATTTCTAAGGAGATGGCATGTTTGTACTGATCACTTTCTCCTTGATCACTTGGGATGGTTTCTGTTATGTTATCGTTGCTTCATTATGTTGCCTTTTTACATACTCTGCTTTTCTCATGACCTTTTGTACATGTTATTCATTTATAAATACTGCACATATAAAAACTGAACAGCACCCAACAAATAATCCCTTATCTTTTTTTCATTGCTCTAAGGTACAAATGTGCTCTCAGATATGCACCTAAACAAACACACACAAAAACTACTCTGAGAATGAGTTCAAAGTACTGATGTTTTCTTAACCTAGACAGCCTCAATATCAATTATCATCTGATAAACTAGGAATCTACTAATCATGATAATTTATCAGCAGATATGATTTAAGAATTGCCCTTGAATCCAAGAAAAACTAGAGACCTTTGTCAACTAAATTTTATTCATGTGAAGCAACATTCTGATATCATTGTGCCACTTATTTCCTATTGAAATGAATAGGACTACTCACAGAATAAGATCATATGCACTCTGAGTGATGGTGACAAAACCTGGCCACTGGTGATTAGGATTTCTCCAGCTATCAGGAAGCCTGGCAGAACTTCTAAGGTAGTTTGGTATTAAAGGAATAATTTTATGCATCTGGAATAATTGTTACATGGAAACAAGAGGCCAATTAAAGTTGTTCGGGTAAATTGAACTCTGCATTTCCATACTTAGTAATAGTTTTTGTAAATACATAACCTTGCTTTTAATGTCCTGTGTGTGCATATATGTGTGTACTATACACACACACACATAAACTGCAGCATTCTATGAACTGTATTGAATCATATTTACCACTTTTTTCCAGGTTAATGATTTTTTGGGGTCTGAGATTAGCATTTTGTAGAATAATACAAAAGTTCCATTCTACAGCTTGTCAAAAACAGACACTATGGTGATGTGCTATAAGAGGGGACCTCTCAGCAACCCCTTGCTAAAATTCCACAACCAAACTGAAGGAAGAGTTGGAATAAGTTCCCTGACTTTGACTGGGTTCACAGGTCTAGAGGAGCTGTTGTATAATCTGCACCAGGACATAGTTTAGTGGAGGATTATGGGCAACTGCTTCCCTGTCTCAAACAGTTGTTGGGGAGGGGAGGGTGGAGACATGATCCTGTCCTGTGATAAGAGAATATATTTAGGGATCATAACAATGGCTGCTGCTCTTTTAAGAAGATAGGTGATGTAATGAGGGGAGAGCAGCTTAAACACTACTATTTTTTTTTAGGAAAGGAGGGGTAGAGGGAACAGAATGGTTCAAACACCTCTGCTGATTTCTTAGGAGGGGAGAGGGGAGGAGAGTGATCTACAATCTCTTTTAGTCTGTGAGTGGATGACTACATATGTGTGGCCGAATGAGTGTGTGCATATAAATATGAGTGAGTAGATGCCCAAGTGCATATGTGGATACCTGTGTGCAGGTGGGTTCATGCATGCAGGCAAGAGGGTAAGTGTGAGTCATGCTGGTTCAGTCAAACTGTCATTCTGTACACAGAGGGGAAAATACTTACGAAGAATAAACAGACTTCTATGTCAAAAGGACCAGATTTTCCCAAATGGCTGGTATTAAAAGAAATAAATATTCAAAATAGAGCCTCCCTACTTATCTTTTTTCAAGTCACCACCTTTTGAAATAAACAAGTGGAATGTCCAATTGAATTTAGCATAATTTAAGATTTTTTTTTCTGAACAAAGTGTCAACCCCTGCAGAAAAGCATAGCTAGTATAAATTTGTTTGCCCCTCCTTCATTACAATTAGGTAAATAATTTTCTGAATGAGCAAGCTGGGAAGGAAGAAATGCATGGATTTGGTAGGCACCTCTTTCTTTCTCCCCTATGTCTTTGTAGGTACATGTACCACAGATCAGCTAAAGGAGACTATTTTCATGGAGCCTTAGAAGCCCATCATGAACAACATGGCAATTTTATTTCTCTACTTATTTATTTTGATTAATTAAAGAACCCATCTTTAAGCTCTGGCAGATTTACCATTTCAAGCCAAAAATAAAATCTTATTACATACTTGGTGAATTCAATGCACTCCGTGAAATTAATAAACTGTGTGGGACAACAACATAAAAAGCTAATAATTAACAATAGTCATCAACAATTCAGCCACCTCTCTATCCCATAAATCTGATTTATCTCCAAAGCCTGGTGAAGTCAGTCAAGGATGAGGTCAGGCCCAAAATGCCCCAGAGGAAAGGATGAGCTTTGCAGACTTTATTATACCATTTAAAGTAAACGGGGAGGGGCAAATAGAAATGTTGTGTGTTTAATGTATTTGCTTTGTTTGCTCACTCAACCCAGTTGTGGGTTTGGATGTTCAGCAAAGAAATGGACCTTACCTTCTACTTCAGGGCATTAACTTCCTTTTTTCTTTTGCCAGCAGAAATAGATGGCAATAGCAGTGGTACAAAAATTTCAGATGTTTTTTGCCCCCTGAGAGCAGAAACCTAAAATAATATTGTGATAAATAAAGTGGGAGATAGCTCCCTTTGATGGACACCCAGCCAGCCAGTTAGCTGTAAAATCTCTCTTGGTAGCTGTTCTCTGCTTGCTTTACCTGTAAATGGTTAACAAGCCCACAGGTAAAAGAGCCTGACCAAAAGAGCCAATGGGAAGGCAAAAACTTTTTAAAATGGAGAAAGAAGCTTTCTCTTTGTCTGTTGTTCTCTGGGCTGCAGAGACATGGAGCAATAATACTATAAGTAGCAATGCTGTGTAAGATTTGAATCAGGTATGAAAAAGTATCTTCCATACTTAGAAGACATAATTTGGATAGGGAATGTTTAGTTAGATGCTATCAGGTTTATTTCTTATTGTGGCTTGTGGATCTCTTCTGTGCTAACCCCAGATGCTTTTGTTTGTTTGTAACCTTTAAGCTGAACCCCCAAGAAAGCTATTTTGGGTGCTTAATTTTTGTAATTGTTTCTTTTAAGATCTAGCAAAAAGACTAAGTTCCAGAGGTATGTTTTTTCCTTTTTGTTTTTAATAAAATTTACCTTTTTTAAGAACAAGATTGGATTTTTGGTGTCCTAAGAGGTTTGTGCATATGCTGTTTAGCTGTGGCTACCAGCTAATCAATTTCCTTTGTTTTCTTTCTCAGCTCTTCCCTGGAGGGGGGGTGAAAGGGCTTGAGGGTACCCCACAGGGAAAAGTTCCCAAGTGCTCCTTCCTGGATCCAAGAGTTTTTTTTTGTTTGTTTGTTTGTTTGCATTTGGGTGGTGGCAGCATTTACCAAGCCAAGGTCAGAGAAAAGCTGTAACCTTGGGAGTTTAATACAAGCCTGGAGTGGCAAGTATTAATTTTTAGAATCCTTGTAGGCCACCACCTCTGCACTCAGAGTGACAGAGTGGGGATTCAGCCTTGATAATATGAAAATCAAAATCTCGATATTCCACCGCTCACAGAATGTAAATGAATTCTTGTAATTTCTTACAACTTCATGGCATGAAACTAACAATAGAAATGGGTGACATTAGAATTGCACATCAGTAAGTGTTTGTCTTAGTGGGCAAAGTATAGCAAAATAAACATCTGTTATTTGAGACATTCATTTCTAATATTTGTTATTTTAACTTACAATAACAAGACAAAACAAAAACATGAGAACTCAATGTAATATCCCAGAAGTAAAAACAAGGGGCAACCAAACTTCAATCCTGCCTTGCAATTCACAGAAGATCTGTTATCTTAACTGATGAATTGCTACAAGTTTTCTCTTCTCTTACATTCCTGTCTTTGTACAGAGAACACTGAAAATCTGATTTCTAAAGGAGACTGCCATATCTGTAATATAAATACTTAAATTATAACAAGGTTGGGCAATAACTTAAGGGCCTTTGTCAGGCTTAAAAGTATGCATTTCCTTACTAATTTTACTTACAACATTTGAATGCATTTGATTAAAAATACTTTTTTAAATTTTGTGCTCTTTGTTTAAGTTTTGCAGTTCTTTCCTTGGAAAATGCAAAGAGACTAATTATACTTCTGAATAGCTGTCTCTGTGCATTGTTACTGTGCCCAGCCTTTGTGGTGTCTAGGTACCAGTTGTTACAGACTGGACAGTTTCACTTTTGTTTATAACCACTTTCTAAACAATTTTACTCTTTGGTACTTATGCATGAGCACAGTGCTTTGGTATTTAGATTGAATGATTGCTTTTGTTAAACTGATCGATTGTTTTAAAAGCATTGTTTCCAACGGGGCGTGTTGTTTGTTTTTTTTAAAAAAACATTTCTATCGATCTTACATTTTGTAAAAACTTATTTAACAAACTGAATTTTGTGATAAATTGGAGCTGTCATTGTCCCTTTAAATGTGATCTCATTTATCTGATAAATTACCATGATCATTGTTCCTGCTATATCACCAGATTTGATTTAAGGAACTACTCTTGAAGCCCTGTCAGAAGTAAGTACCTGTAAATGTATGAGTAACCTTAGTATAAGGAGTAATTCCACTGAAGTCAATTAGATTACTTGTGTGAGACAGGATTATTCCTCTGATTACAGATTGCTGGATTAGGCTCTTACTTGTGAAAGGAAAAGTGGACACAATTCTCAGTTATTAAACAAAGATTAAAAACATAGGACCTAGTCCGGCAAACAGCTACTCATGTGTGAGGTTAAGCATGCATGTATAAAGGTTTGCAGGATGGGGAGCAGAGATGAGAAGATGACCAAGCAGAGGAAATTGAAATTGAAAGTTCTCAGAAGTACTGAACATTCACAAGTACCGAGTAAAAGTACTCAGAAGTAATCATGTGAACTCCAGAAGTGGTTTAAATTTTTCTGTGGTATCTAAAGGTATCTTTTATCTAGCTAGGTATTCTTAGCTATGGACCACATCACTGTAGTAACTGAGTACATCACATGAATTGGAAAAAAAAAATAGAAGTCAATGTACAGAGTAATGCTTTTTTTCAGAACCCCATTGGTTGTGCTAGCAGGTGGAAAATTAGTGTGATGCGCCAAAGATCTGGGAACACACAGAATTTGAGTGTTTCCTAGAATTGGCTAGAAGATAGAGTGGTGGGGTGAGAGATGCAGTTTTGTAAATTTTGGCTCTTGTTTTTTCCATGAAATTTTCCAGACAGCCCCTCACAACACATTGATTTTTGAAAACAGAATTTGAGTGCCAGGCTGCTTTGTATATTAGATTGTCTCTTTGGACTTATCCTTCCGCCTGCTCTTCTTCTCTTGGAACTTTCAGTTCTCTTATCATCCTCTCTGGCTACAGCCTACACCTCCTGGTTTTTCAATTGCTGGAACGCTGTATGCACGTATGTCTCAAGATTTTCCCCATAACTGTAGAAATAGTGTGTGTCTATTTGTGTGTCCATACCCTGCTGACCCAATCATTGATCTAAAGAAGGAATTCAATAAATAAATGGATTAGAATATTAAAGTAATGGATTATCTGTGTCTTTTAACCCACCAGAAAAAATTCTCTCTTTTGATTTCAGGAAGGTCAGTTGGGTAACTGAGCAGAGTTGATCCAAAGCCGAATGAAGTTAATGGGTGGGTGATGTGTGTGTGCATGCACACATGCATGCTTTGGTTTAGTCCCTTAATGCACAGATGTTTGCAGCATTTACCCATATTGTTGATAGAATCTAATTTCTAATAGAAACAAAAAATAACTGTTGTTTGTATGCTGTTGATGTAGTTTTGAATTGTTAAAATATTTTAGAGAAGTAACAGTTGACATGCTTTCAATTTTGTCAGTGTAGATGTAGTAAGTAGTGAAAGAAGAACCTGGCAACACATCTAATTAAATGTATAGCTTTGTTATAGAAAAGGGGTTTAAATTCAGAGATTTCTGTTATTCACCTTGAAATAAAAGATTAAATACATAATCATGTTGCCCTCCCATCCCTACATCATGTAAATGTCCCAGATCCATCAGACACTGAATCAAATACAGCAACCGTTGCCAAATTCCGGAATCTCTGCTAGGATGCCTCACTGATATTAGACGTCACACGAGGCTGGATCTCAGTATGAATAGCTGTTCCCTGTCACTGTCTTTGACGCATGACCTGAAGTAGTTTTACAAAGTGATCTGGTGTGCAGTGTATGAATTTCTGCGATAAGACTTCTTTCCTTGTAGGGATGAAATCCCCAAATCAATGTCAGATTGAAATCTAAACTCTCAGAGTTTGGGGGATTAGTGGAAAGGGTTTTAATAAGTGTGAATTTTAGATTTTACCCTGGGAAATTTGGCAGATAGACCAAGTGTGAAATTCATGGGAGCAGATGGCTGATTAAGATATCTGAAGACATAGTACTAAGAAGGTCTAAATCAAAATTGGGAATAACATTTTGATGGAATGAGAAAATATTGTGTGTTTCACCTGGATTTATAACACAGACTTTCCTGGCATTGAGAATTTTAGAAAATTAAGTTCTTGCTTGCACCTTTGTGAAACTGAATGATAACATTCCAATATCTCTCAGTAAAAAGAGTATCAAACTTAATTGCTTCTATTCAAGTAGCTATTTTTTTCTTTTTTACATTTAAACTACACACTCACGTGTGGACACACACAAAGTGGATACAGGATTACTAACATAGCCAGCAGAGTGGATCAGTAAGGTGAAAGTCATTATATATTGAACCAAAAACATTGCTGCACAGAATAAATAAAAAAGCACAACTTCGATACAATTTTTTTAAAAAAGAAATTGTATTTAGCAGGGTAATACATACACATTCTTTGCTAGCTAGAGTTGATTTTGGCAATGATTGCCTAGAATCTCTGTGGAATTAAAATATTTTAGGTGTTACATGTAACTACTGCAGTACTATAGGCATATTTTATATGCCTTTCTCTGATCACTATTGACTTCTTATCTCATCATGCTTAACCCAGCAATTTTGGCTTTGCTAAAAAAAATGTTTCTTTATATAATATTTCATATTGGCATTTAAGGAACTAACTTAAAACTATGATTGACAAATCATTCATGTGAAAATAGTGGAAAATTATCTTAAAGGAGTTTTCTGTTTCTTGAGGTAACAGTGGAAGTATAAAATGAAAAGGGAGTAATAAAATTACTAATAGAGATGGAATTTCATTAGAAGCCTCGTCATCACAGAAGCAAGGCCCTCTGGCTACTAATGTCAAACTGGAGATCTGTCTCCACTTTCTTGTATATATTTTAAGAAAATAAGAAAAATCTTTCATAGTTCAAATAAATAAATAAATAAAGCCTAGGCTGGAAAATGATTGCAAGGGACAATCTGGCTTAGAATGCAATGGATCAGTGTTTCACAATGGCCAGTCCGTGGATCGGTGCTGGTCCCTGAGATCTTCCTCACACAGTTTAGGAAGGTAGTAAACTGGTTCCCTGGTATCAGAAAGGATAAGAAACACTTCACTAAATGATGTTGTCATGAATAGTTAGTAAAGGGTTAAAAATAGTACCTGGTAGGCACCTGACATGAGGACCAATCAGGGAAAAGAATTTGAAATTTCTAGGAGGGAACTTTTTCCCTCTGTTGCTGTGTTTTTTGTCTTTAGCCGTTTGGAGTTACAAGAGTCCAGATGTTTTAATCAAGTCTACAAGTTTCTACCTTTCTGAACTAATTTCTTCTAGTCAAGATAGTGAGTATTAGAAAGATACTTTGTGTCATTATCTAATAATCCTATGTTTGCAATTCTGTGTGTTTGTTATTGATTATTCTTGAAGCCATAGGGAATCTTTCTGTTGACTTCAATAGGCATTGGATCGGGTCCCCAAGGTCCTTGTACTATCTAAATTGTGTGGGACATATTTTCCTTCACCTCTGCATGAGTGTGCAAGAGAGAGGGCACAAGGGAACTTCTCCTCTTTTGCATACCTAGTGCAAGGATCTTGCCCAATGTTCAGGAAATGCAGCTCTGCAGGGCTAATGCGGCTGTGAATGCTATTTTGTGCCCGAAGTGTGGTGAGGGAGGAGCCATGGCTTCACTCCTAGTTCTCCTGCTGCAGACAGAGGTGATCAGTCGCAGAGGGATGCAGTGACCATCTTTAAAGTCAGCAAAGTGATTATTCTTAAATCCTGTGGGATTGTGCCTCTGTGAGATACCCACACCACCTCCAAGCCCAGGGCGGTAGCTAAAATACTGCAATTGAGCTCAGTGACTGTTGGAGTTCAGTCGAGTAAAACTTGTTGAAATTAGACACGGTAGTTTTCAGTGACCTAATTATCAATTTTTCTTTTTTTTTTATTTCCCCGCTTGCTTTATGAAAAAGCTTTTACAGTCTAACATTCACCATTCTAGCTACAATTTGGCTTCATCTAATTAGAATTATGAGTTCCTAATAGTGCTCAGTGTACATAGAGTAAACTTTGTATTAGAAAAGAGCACAAGAATCTACACTCAGGCAAGGGTTATTTACTTATTAGAGAGATGTTTGGTTGTTTTTTTTTTTTGGAGGGGGGAAGAAATTTAGTGAACAGCCTACAGTAATTACAAATCACTGAAATAAATGAAGTCTCACCAACTGTAATATTCTTACCTCAGATATTTTTATTAAGATATTAAAATATATGTATGTGTAAATTTCCTCTTAGCTCTGAGATACCAGCATAGAGATTTCACAGCTCTATGAAACTGAAAAGCAGTGTTTCTGAAACTGGGGTTGCCGCTTATGTAGGGAAAGCCCCTAGCGGGCCGGGCCAGTTTGTTTACCTCCCCCTTCCGCAGGTCCGGCCGATTGTGGCTCCCACTGGCTGCGGTTCGCTGCTCCAGGCCAATGGGAGCTGCTGGAAGTGGCGCGGGCCAACGGACTTACTGGCCACTGCTTCCAGCAGCCCCCCTTTGTCTGCAGCAGCGAACCACGGCCAGTGGGAGCCGCGATCGGACGGGGCAGGTAAATAAACTGGCTCGGCCCGCCAGGGGCTTTCCCTACACAAGCAGTGACCCCAGTTTGAGAAACACTGCTGTAAAGCATTCAGATAACGAATGTATCTGTAGGAGGTGTGAAATTCCCTTATTCACTGAACACTGTGGTAGAGAAAGAGCATCCACTTTGCTCAGTATTATTTAAACCTGTGTTCTACCATCTTTCCTTAGCCACAAAAAGAGGGTGTGCCAATTTTCTCAAATGAGGAGCCAGACATGACAGAACACTTGATGGTGTCGACACTGGCAGTAAATTTGATGGACAGCACCAAACCTTGCTGTGGCCTACCTCCAGCTAATTAGCTGTTCGAAGGAACTCTGTGCCACAGGCACAGTCTTATCAGTAAAGGACATCTTTGCCATTCACACTGACAGCTGTGATGCAGCTGTTTGTGAAGAGAATTGACTATGTAGAGGGGTGAGGCTGAGGCGGAGGAGGATTTAGAACAAGTGACAGCTCCCGTGTCTTGCACTGAAGCCATTCTGAGCTATAATAAATATGCAGAGTAGAGAATAGAAAGGTGGGAATCAAAATGTATAGAATCAAAATGTAGATTGGACATAAAACAAGAGTGAGAGTGAAAGTGAGAATAAGAGAAAGAAAACATGCTGCCCCACGAATACTTTGTAAGACAACTGGCGCTGTATACTCCCGTGATTAATGCAGGCCTAGGGATTTGCTTATGGATTTAACGTACAAATGTTCATGATTTTCTGTAGGTTGTGTGCATGTCCATGGATATTAATGGGGAAGCATGCCAGGAAGTCCCACATTTGAGCAAGATGTAGAGAAGCATGGCTATGAATAATGTATTGAGGTGCCTTAAATCTGATGGCTTTGGAGACAGGCTGGGAGGAGGAGTTTTAAAAAAAAAAAGAAAGGAAGGTACTTGCTTAAGAAATGTTGAGAGATTGGGTGGGGAATTAGATGGAGAGAAAGCAACCGTCTGCTTGTCAGAGAGAGCTTCTTTTCTGATGCAGTAAACCAGCATGGTTAGAGGACACAGTTTGTTGTGTTGTTATAATTATTTATTGAGTTGTTTTTCACTTGTACAATGTGAACTTTGTGCTAAGTGCTTTACTGACAGGTCTGAAGACAGATCCCTGGCCCAAATTGCTTACAGTTTAAATGAACAATGTAGAAATAAAGCTAGGAGCAAAAAATCAAGAGATTGAGATGGTGACATTTTGAATAATGCATTTTTGTTAGTCCCATTTGATTTTCGTTTAGACTTTTTCTTAGGATGGGAAAGATTATCCCCTCTTGGAGTACATTTGCCTTTTGGATATACAAACCTCACAATACAATGGTAGGCTGAGACAGGGAAGGACGCTAATCATGGGGAAAAGTTCATTAATACTTGGGAAGCAGCAAAGAATCCTGTGGCACCTTATAGACTAACAGACATTTTGCAGCATGAGCTTTTGTGGGTGAATACCCACTTCTTCAGATGCAAGCAGTGAAAATTTCAGAACCAGTTAATTAATTACAGAACCAGTTTCTCCTCCCTTGGTTTTCACACCTTAGCTGCTGGAACAGGGCCTCATCCTCCCTGATTGATCTAACCTCGTTATCTCTAGCTTGCTTCTTGCTTGCTTATATATACACCTGCCCCTGGAAATTTCCACTGCTTGCATCCGAAGAAGTGGGTATTCACCCACGAAAGCTCATGCTGCAAAACGTCTGTTAGTCTATAAGGTGCCACAGGATACTTTGCTGCTTCTACAGAACCAGACTAACACGGCTACCCCTCTGATAATTAATACTTGGTTAATTTATCTGTTTCTGTATTTTTTTCTCCCTAACAGTTGGTGTCATTAGAGATGAATGAACCAGTAGAGTGAGGGAGGAGAGAAAAACCTAGAACACAAACTAAACAATTGTTGAAGCTTGAGAGGAACAAAATAACACTAGTTTATTCCTCAGTACTTCCTAAAAGCAGAAATATTGACAAAGTTTCCATCCTAGACAGGGGCAGGGAGTATCAGAAATTTCTGGAAAGAGCTTCTTTAAAAGTTTCCAGTATAATTTTACAAGTCTCAGTGGGTGGACTGATTTGGATAGTACTAAAAGTTGGAATGTTACTGTGAACCAAACCTTTTAAGAATAATTCTTTATTACTGATTGAATGTGGGTTTCACTGCATCTAACTTTTCTCTTCTCTATTGACACATAGTTAACATAGTACAGTGCAGCCAGTTGCCAAAAGTGTCCCAAAGCAGATGTTTCTACTGTTATTGCAAAGAAATTACACACACACTGTCAGAGTGTGGCTGGCCCTTGTTAAATGAAGAAAATCCAGCTCCCCTGTGCAAGAGCAGGTGCTCCCATTTCTCCAGTTAAGAAGGCAGGGCAGTGCTTGGAGCTATAAAGGATCAGGGAGATCCAGTAAACGAGTGAGCTCTGGTGAGTCTGGGCTGCTAGAGACAGTTGTTGGGGGGGAAAAAAGCATGTGAGAGTTACTGGAGCCAGAAGGTGTTCCCTGGGGGAAGACTGAGGGCAAGGAGAGCAGCAAGAGGGGTTTTCCGGGTGGCCTCCCCAATTCAGAGAGCCAGAATTAAAGGGGTGAGGGTAGGAGGAGCAGCAGAGGGGGTTGCTTGCTGGCTCTATGCTGGAGGGTCTTAGCTGAAGGGTGGAGAGAGCTGAAGGCAGGGGAGCAGTAGAGCGGCTTGTGAGCTGATGTGTCCATACCGGAGAGTTCGATCCAGGGAACAGTGAGACGGTGAGGAGGAGTGAGGGAATCTCCCTTGGTAAAGATGAGCTCCAAGCAAAGAGGCTGTGGGGATTCCTGCTAGGAAGAGTGGGGTTCCACTCTACTTGGAAGGGCTGGGGTGGCTGTCTTGAGGCAGAAGAAGAGGACTGACAAGGAGTCTAGGTGTGGTGGAAGACACTTGATTATGGTATGGAATGGCTCCCAGCATAGAGGCTGCTGCGGGTGCCTGCTGGAAAGAGCAGAGGTTTAAGAATTGCATGTGCTGGGGGTTATATGAACTGTGTTTTGGGGCTTTGTTTACAGACTATTTGCACTATGTTTGGTAATAAACTGGCTCCCGGGAGGGGTAAGCAAGAGAGCCTGGTAGAGAGTGGTTGGGTTACCTGAGGGACTGAGCCGAGCATACCGCTCATGCCATGGTCTGCTGCAGGAGGGTGCGCCAGTTGGGATTGCTTTATGACACACCTTTACACACCTCCCTGAATTTAAGCTCTTGCTAGATTTTACTACCTAGCCAGCTTCTTCATTCTATTTTGCAGTAGAAAAACAACCTTCACTTGCCAAAAATTATTTTTCTATATATATATATATATATATATAAAATATGATGTCTTTGTTTACTTATAAAAAGACATCAGATAGGAAAGATGAAGTTATGCCCTGGGGACTCTTTCCCAATAAGAAAATAAGAATAATGGGTATTCTTCCTCTGCTTTATAGTAGGACTGTTTCCATCATTTTTTACTTGTTTGTCTATTATATATCCTGTACTATATGTGGAGAGACATGTAATGCCTTCTGGTGACATTCTGTTTATTTTCACTCATGACTTGTGGGGTAATTCCTATTATCCTACTGGAAACTGTTAGGTATTCCTCATAAATATTAGATGCGGCCACATAACCTCAGGTTTATCTTTCAGATTTCATACAAGTCTAATGATGTCTCTGAAATTCATTTTTAGGGGAAAGCAATTTTGCTCAGTACCACAACTAGTTGAACTCATTTGTTGTAAACACTTTGTCCTTTAGATTAGCCCTTCTTTCTGAACATGATTGTCAGAGAATTGAACCTGGTTTCTACAAATATGATGATGTTTTATAATTGTTTAAATAGTTTTCAGAAACTATTCATGGTCAGTGCTCCTTTGAATAGTTAGCATTTGATATCCAATCTATATAAACTAATAACCTAACTCAATTATTTAAATGAGACTATTTGTGTCAGTACCACCTAATCATCGCAGTGATTTAAGTGTTCACTGTCTCTCCCTAGATTTGGAGAGTGAGCATATTTCTATATCTTCCAGATGGAGAACTAAAAATGTTTTAAAGGTTTGCTTGTACTGCGTTTATAGTAACATTTGTTCAGTAAACGAAGTGTGATGGTTTGTCGTGCCACTAAAAGTTGATATTCCAATATAAAGAACGTAGATTTATAAGCAGATATAGCAACATTATGATGCATTCATATACTAGTTTTGTTTATAAAGATTTTTTTAACTATGGGTATGGATACATTATTGATCCATGGGAAAAGAATATCCTTATATACTATTCACATAGTCTTGAATTGCTAAAAGAACATCTTTCTGAAATATGCATGCATAAAATCAAATCTTTGCAGTCTTTGCATTAACAAGAACAAAGTGTTAAAGATTTACTGCACAGTTATGCAAGAAAGTTATTTGATGGATACTCTTGGTATGAACTGTTTAGATCTTGGCAGTGGTTGAGTAAAAATAGAACCATAAGGAGGCATGAAAGTTTAAACTGGACTTTGGTTTGGATGGCTTGGGGGATGGGGGGGGAGTGGAAATTGGGTAGGGAGAGACAGGGAAGAAATCCTCCACCCAGGCCTTTCTGTAAAGTGGGAAGATGGATGACACTAGTAGATCCTCCTAGTCCTGTCCCCACCCAACACACCATTTTGCTCAGTGAGAGCAGAAGCCTGTTCTGAAGTTGAGGGAGAAAGAGATGGTGAACATTTTCCAAATGTAGGATTTTCTTCTGAAATGTAGAGGTTTTTGATCAGTTCTAGGGAGTTTAACTCCTTGCACACACACCCCACAAGCCCTTCTCCTACTCTCCTTGTACATAGGGTAACCTCAATTTGCTTCTTAGGGCCTGATTCATACCCACTGGAGTGGCAGATTTCATAATGATTTCAATAAGAACAAGACTGAGACAAGAGTTTTCTACAGTGTGTGTGCCTTCTCATTGCTCTGTGGGGACGCTCTGCTGAGAGAAGTAGCAATAGCTTTTCTTTGCTATTTCATTCCTGAGTCCAAACCCATGGCTTCTCTGCTCCCCTATGGGCTATTCTCCTATAGGGGATCATGAGGCCTCTTCTTTGGGGGTAGGGGGATATATGCACAAATTGCCTCCTGGGCCAGAGCAGAAAATGGTTGGCCCTGAGGACAGGTTGTGACATTCCCCAGAGTTCCATCTGGACTGTGGAACCATTGTGCCCCCTTTAACTCTCCTGCCCAGGCTGTCGCCTATACTGCTATGCTAGTGAACAGCAAACCGCTATAGGCTCTGTTCACTCAGCCATCAGTATGCAGCAGCACACCCAGCAAAGTTACATGAAGGCTCTCTCAGCCACTCATGAACTGTATACAGGTAGACACCTGCAAATTTTTTTACCCCCCAGCCTTGCACCTTAGGAATGTACATCTTACACTGCTCAAGACCCCCTTGATCAGAGTAGGCTCATTAATTAATTTGTCATGCCATCAAAGGGTATGGATATGCACGAGCCCTTGTAACCTGAGTACATTCCCCAAACTTCAATCAAAAACACACTGGCGTAGATAAAACATTAAAAAATGTTTATTAATTACAGAAAGATTTTAAGTGATCATAAGTAGTATAGGCATAGAAATTCAAAACTGGTTACAAAAGGAAATAAAAGATAAAATTACAGTCTAATTCCTAAATTTTATCAAGCTAAGACAAGTTTGAAGTAATACAGTTTCTCTTACCCAAAAACCCACAATGGTCTGTGCTAACTGGAAAAAAACTTTTCAGTTATGACCACTCTCCCCAGTTTAAATGTGTCTTTGTCTTCTTTCAGTGTAGGTTAGGCAGGAGATGTGAAGTGATGATGTCACTTTCCCTTATTTTATACTCTCCTCTAGATGCTGGAAAGATCCTTTTTGTGTAATGGGGGTTAAGCAGCCCCATGGTGCATGTGCTCGAGCAACTGTCTTTCATGTTAATTGTAAATCTACTTACAGTGGTTCTCAAACTTTTGTACTGGTGACCCCTTTCAAATAGCAGGCCTCTGAGTGTGATCCTCCCTTATAAATTAAAAACACTTTTTTTTAATATATTTAACACCATTATAAATTTGGATGTAAAGTGGGGTTTGGGGTGGAGGCTGACAGCTCCACATGACCCCCCCCATGTAATAACCTTGTGACACCCCTGAGGGGTCCTGACCCCCAGTTTGAAAGCCCCTGGCTTACAACTCCCCTGCTGCTGAATGGCAGGTGATGGTCACTTAACACCTGGCTGGATATTAGTCACTTCTTTGTTGCCACTGAAGAGCTAGTCTGTGGGCATTTCCCAGACTCTCGCCATGTTTCAGTAACCTACATATAGCAAAATCTCATAATGTCATATACAATGATCATACATACATTTCAACAGGACAGTAATGGTCTACAGATTATGCCTTTTCCAATGATGCCTTACAAAGTATACTTTGCACAAGCCTTATAGTTTTGTAAAAGCGGTGACCAGAATAGTGTAGACTGTCACACAGGTGGTGATGCTTTCCTGCTCTACTAGCCCTGCCAGCATTTTGGAGACTGTGGGCTATATAGGGGCTGGAGCAGGATTGTACTTGGATGGCTAACTTGAGCCGATGCTTGAGCCACCATGGCCATGGTACTACTCTTACATGCTAGCATGCTACCTTAAGTAGAGCTATCTGCCTACCCGTGCTTGACGCACACTCCCAGCTTCTGTGTAGACATCCTACAAGGGAAGAAGCAGGCTTCAACCTGGATGGGTCTGAACATAGAGACCTAGAGGTGGGCAGAGGCAGTGAAAAATCCTAGAGAGAAGATATAGATCAGACTTTGTTTTACTGCTAATTTGTTTGTTAATTGTTCATCGTGCAGGCAGTGGCGGTGTGCATGAATTTGGAACCTACGGAGAGGATGGGAAGTCACCTTTTCACACTCACTGATGTGCAGGCACATTCTCACACATTTGAAGGTGCCAAATTCACTTGTGAGGGGGGAAATTGTGTTGTTGTTTTGTTTTGTTTTTTTTCCAGGAGTAAAACAGTAAGGTTTCTTAAGTGTTAGTGTCACTTGAGTGCAGCTGTGAGAGAAACTCCTTGGGGAGAAGTTTTGACACATACTCATGAGTACTCAGCATATACCATTGGGGCACCTGCTTTGCTTTTCCAGAGTGGTCTGTCTTGTTTTAAGCAAAGATCTTATATTGGAGATTTTTATGATAATCCATAACGCACTGGTGCCTGCTACAATCATGAACTATCAGGTTTCTCCTCTCTGTGAAATTAAAATAGTGCCTCTGGATGCTGTAGATACAATCTGTTTGTTGGCATTTCTATCTGTTTATTGAGTTTGTAAAGAGATGAACAGGAAGTGGTTGTTCAAAGAAGCACAATTTTTAATCTAATGTATCTGATATACTCAGTGATAGAGTTCAAATATACATAATGTTCCTGTGTAGCTGAAGAGTCCATATAGCAATGCATTTTTAGTGTCTTGGATTGTATCTCTTCTAATGAATATTTTAAATAAATAAAAAGAAGTATTGAAATGGAGTTTTGGGGGGAGCTTTGTTTTTTTGAGCTTTCTTTCCTGAAATTAATTTAACAGTTGCTGCCTCCTTGTTTAGTCTCCCCAAGCTTCATTTTTAATCATTGACGTTTAATAATGTTATCTCAACAACAATTTTAGGGCAGATTTTTCATTGCTGGGACTCAGCAGCTGACCAGGGATTAGTGAGGCAATGCACTTGGATCTCGGGTGCAGAGACCTCCTTATGAATCTTGTTAACTGGATTCACAAGAGGGTGGTTGTTGTTGGTTTTTTAAAGTTCAATCACTTTATTGAGGGGAGCTAATTTAGCAGCACCAGTAGACATAGGCATAACAGCATCAATCAATCAACACAAATACTTTCCTACTGAGACTCCCCTGTGACCTTGAGGAGTGTGACAAATGACTTGGAGGATGGAATAGACAGATACCTTGTGATAAACCGAAACATATATGTTCTGCTACTTGACGAATAAAAATGAAGAGTGCGTGTAGATCTAGGTCTGGTTTAAACAAGACTTGATAAGTTCTGTAACTACCTTGTGCGGCTTTGGCTCTGGTTGGAGGAGTTCAGTTTCTCAGTAATCAAGACTTCTTTAATAGACTTTAGTGCAGTGTTTAGTTGGTCAGTGCTATAGTACTTTATGGTTATCTGTGCTTGATTATGGTTGGAGGTTGTAGCAGTTACTGATAATGAATCTGGAGGCAATTTATCTCATCAAATACAAGCAGAGGGAAGGTAATCTGCAAGTTGAATCTCCTAGTTTGGATTTACTTTGTTTATTCTAAAAATCTGCAGAATAGCAACTAAATGACAGGAAGCTTGATAATCAAACATTAAATACATTAATAACAACAATCTACAGTCTTGCTAGAGATATTGTGCACAGAGACTTTTATTTTAAAATGAACTTTAGTTCTTGTGAAAAGTGATGTAAAACTGTTCTCTAGCTCTTCAGATAACAGTTGTTGCATTGGTAGCAACAGTGCATGCTCTGCCACCCTCCAAGGTGAGCCTGAACAGGAGAAAACTCTGCAGGAAGAGTAGCTTCAGTCTCCATATCTGTTCTGTCTTGGTGCATCATTTGATACTGCCTATTACAATGTAGACTGCTGCCACTGTACAGAGACCACCAACTCCTATTCCATCCATACACCTGCCAGCCTCATCTAGTATATTTGCCCGCATCACAATATTATCTGAACACTTTCCAAATATATAATTATAGATAAAACTAATAATATCTCATGCTTTCTTCCTTTCCAGCCTATAGGAGAAAGCTTGATGGACATATTTTTGATTGAATGATTGCTTTTGGTGTATGAAAGAAAGAGAAACTGAGTATGGGAAAGCCAAGTCAAATCTGATGAGTTCTTTAGCTTATTCAGAAAGCAGTGAGACCTCTGGTTATTGTTACCTCTTGTAGGAGTGAAGTTAATAGGCATCAGTTTTAAAAGAAACAAAAGGAAGTATTTCTTCACACAATGCACAGTCCACCTTTGCAACTCTTTGCCAGAGGATGTTGTGAAGGCTAAGACTATAACAGGGTTCCGAAAAGAAGATATGTCCATCAGTGGCTGTTAGCCAGGATGGGCAGGGATGCAAACCCATGCTCTGAAGTGGCCCTAGCCTCTGTTTGCCATAAGTTGGGAATGGACAACAGGGGATGGATCACTTGATTACCTATTCTGTTCATTCCCTCTGAAACACCTGGCATTGGCCACTGTCAGTAGAAAGGATATGGGGCTAGATGGACCATTGGTGTGAAGCAGTATGGCCATTCTTATGTTGAATATTCAAGGCCAAGCTCCTGTAAAAAATGTGTTTTGCCTTTAATCCTCTCACTCCTGGGCAACCATTTCATTGTTTCAGCAAGCATAGTGGTTACAGAAGAAGGAGCAATTTCTCCACTAGCTAGAGCCAATTCCATGGAGAGGTGAGACTATTAGAAGAGAGAGCTTGCACAGATCTTGGTAGTCAGTGGGGAGAGAGCCCAATATTTTGCTCTTTGCACTGATAGTCTACTATTTTTTGTACCTGAGTGTTTCAGGGTATGCGGCTTCATTCTTTATATGAGTTAGTCAGATGTCCTGATATCACACAGTCATGGGTCACTATGGCCAGACTGGGGTCACAGGGTGCCTGGCCCTAGTAAATGAAGCAAGTCCAGATCCTCTGTGCCAGAGCAGGTGCTCCTATTTGGCTAATTAAGAGGACAGGGCAGCATTTGAGGCTATACAGATTCAGGGAGAGACCTGGCGAGAGGGAGTCCCAGTGAGTCACAGCAAACTGGTTCAGTCAGGAAGGCCAGGTGAGAGCTGCCAGAGACTAAAGGATTGGGGAAGGTCCCAGAGGGAAGCAGAAGGTGTTCCCCGTGGGAAGGACTGAAGACAAGAAGAGCAGCAAGAGAGGTTTTCTGGCTGACTTCCTAGAGCCAGAGGGCTGGAAAGGGCAGGAGGAGCAGCAAAGGGACTTGTCTGCAGGCTCTAAGATGGAGCCAAGGGCCAGAGAGGGCTGAAGACTGGGGAGCAGAGGAGGAGCTTTCTCACTGACATCTCCACTGGACCCACAGGAACCGTGAGAAGGCCAGTGAGAGTGAGGGGTGCTCCCAGTAGAGAGGCTTTACTGGTTCCCACTGGGCAGAACAGAATTGCCTTCAGTTGCAAGGCCTCATGTGGCTGTCCTGGTCTAAGACAGCAGAGAACTGAGTGGGAGTGTGGCAGGGGATGCGGGATCAGTATGTTACATGTTTTGTTTGAACTATAATGGGGGAATTCTGGACTATGGTTGTGGCACTCTTGTTATGATTTATGTGCATAGGACTTCTGTAATAAATAAACCCCACAAGGGCTATATTTATACTAGGAAAGATGTTTTGGATAATCTTGTGGGAGGGCAGGTCTGAAGGAGAGAAACTGAGATAGGTGCACATTTCATGCCAACCTGAGGCATGAGGGTGCTCCAGACAGGCCTGCCCTTCTTACAATATGGCATAATCTTCTGGCCAGTTGCAGATGTTTTCTTGGTACCCCCCAAAGGTCATTACAGATCTGGGTGACTTTCTTAATGAAATATAGGCTGCTGCACAAACGTCAGAAAGTAATAACATTTGGTCTCCATCAACATGGCTTCACTCCAACCAGTAGAAGCTAAAGGCTCAGTACCCCATTTCCAAAATGGGAGGTTGTCTTTTTCTAATGCCAGACTAGACTTGTCAATGCATAAAAAGATGTTTTGGTTCATTAAGATCCATAGCACCACTAGTTAACCAAAGGGCAAACGAAAGGAGTGGTATAGGCAATAAAATACCATCCTCTTCCAATACTGAAGCTGGTCAAACTCAGTGGTAAGATGCCCAGATTTACACTCATAATCAAGTGTTTGAATGTGGTGCTGAAGTGGCAGAATGGCAAGTCAGAATAAAATAAATATATAAAGCATTACCTTGTGGAGTAGTTAAAATAATCTGGAGGAGTGTACGCCTGTATGGGGAGGAGGGAATGACAATCACTACAAGGCCCTGGAAAATGATTGTCGAAAGAATTCTGCTGCAGTTCCAAAAGTCCTGTGTTAAATTTACCAACAAGGGATGTACTATCAGAGGGCAGCAGACATGGATCAGGAAAAATCCAGGTAGCTGCTTGCAACTGGGGTTTTTAATGAGGTCAGTAACCCAGTCCTGTTGAACAATTAATTTCTGCAGCACCTTGCTGAATGTGCTTCTGCTTTTGAAAGTGTTAGATTTCTTCCCCCCTTAGATTTAGCTGTACTTTTCATTCATGTGAGGCCAAATTGGCACTATTTAACTTTGCTGCCCACTCATTCCCTCATTTGCTATAATGAGGGCTCTCGGCGTGGGTTTGACTATGGAAAATGACAAGCAAATGGGATTATAGGATTAGATTGAGGTTAAAAAAAAATCAAGTCAGAGCATTTAAGGTTAGGATGAGCCATGAAATGAGAATCATAATTACGACATGCTGTGTTTAATTAACAATAAATAAAACTTAAAATTAAAAGCCTCAAGATTCAGCACCTTTTCTGTCTGGAAGATTCTGCACAGCCCAGACATATGCCCTGAGGGTAGTTCATATCCCATCTGAACACGTCCTATGAAAAGATTTTCAGAACTGTTTCTGTTCCATACTCCCTATCTTGTCCATCCATGAGTTCTGTCCATAGTAAAGATTTTAAAATGGTTTCATTTAATCTGTGTATCTTGGGTACCTGTATGGCCTCCTTGCTATCTGAGTGCTTAACAATCTTTAGGGCTTCCCTGCCTCATGGGGGGAATGTATATTATTCTCACCATTTCACAAATGGGGAACTGAGGTACAGATAGGCTGTGTGACTTGCAAAAGGTCAAAGAGGTAGAACAGGGAACTGAACCCAAGTATCCAGAGTCCCAGACCAGCACTTCAGCCATCATACCATTCATCCCACTGCCAAATCTGCTTCTTAATGACTTTCCTCATAAAATAGCAACAAACTTCCATGGAAAGTTACCATCTTTTATCCTTAATACAAATTAAATCATAGACTTTAGGGCCCTATCAAAACAGATTTGTCCCGAGAAAGAAGTGGTAACCATTCCTCACTAGTTTACATCATTACTAGGGACACACACTGCCTCTGAGTTAAATTTGCCTTCACAGTACAGAAAACGGATCCACTTGTTTTGTTTAATATTGAATTCCAGAAATACTTAGGGACAAATTCTAGACAAACTTGCTCCTCATGCTCTTTAACTGAACCAAAGGGGTTTCCACAGGGTAGAAGTCCCTTGAATTTGCCTTCAAATTATTACATTGTAGCTATGGCAAACGTTATTTTTCTTTAGCCCTACCTGCAAAGTTCACAAGCTGTCAAATCAGGGACTTAGAGGACTCTTACTGACTTCCTGCATGATCTTGCAAAAGTAACTGAGAGACTAATCCTGATCTTTTTACTGTCAGAGCAGAAGTAGCTCCAAAATTTTCTGTCTTGGATTGGCTACATTAAAATTTACTTCACATGGATTTTCTGAGGCATAATTAATTGTTTGTGAAGTGCATTGAGAATCTGGGATGAAAACAGTCTATGTATGTGCCAGTTTATTTCCTTAGCTATGTTGGTCCATAGGAATTTTCAGTCCATATGTGTCATATTGGATCAGTAGTCAAATTTAGGATTTATTCTTTAGCAAAGATGGGATGGAAAAAATGAGCCAGTAGATCCTGCTGTGGCCTACTAACATTGGGAAATGTTATGAAGCCTAAGGATCTCACCATTTAAGAATGGCGTGTAGGATGTTGCATGAAAGGGAAGCTGACGTGCCAGGGGTGGGGTGGGGGGGAACTAAGATATTACCAAACGACATTGTTTCTGAATAAGATTATTTTTCCCCCCAAAAAATGCTGACAAGCAATGAGGTCTATATTTAAAAAAACAAAATAAACACATCTTACTGGGATCAATGCCAATAAGATGCAAAATTGAGACCTTAGATTTTGGTTATCTTTTTCATGCCAGATGAAGAGTATGGTTTGAATAAATTAAGTATTCTGTATAGTCTGAGCTGTAAGCTCCTGAGCCCAGCCTGAAAGAGAGAAAAAACCTTGAACTGTAATGAAATGAATTTTATTTTGCAGGCACAGGGCCCATGCTATTTCATTTCATTACCAGGACATGCTGAGCGGGCTGGGAGCAGCAAGTACTCCAGGCAATGCAAGCAGATGATAAGCATTTCATCATGGTCCTAAACATATTAAATTTTTAGCTATAAATTTTATCAACAGCATCTCCGTGACATGGTAGTACTCCCCCCGCCCACTTTCCTTCTCCGCCCCCTCCTTCTCTCCTGCACTGCAAGCATAACTTGCATTTGACCATTCTGAAAAGAACTTATTGGCAAATTTGCTTGTCCATTAACTATCAATCAAGTTGTTACTTGCTGTGCTTAAGGAAAATAGGGAAACAAATATTACAGCATCAGTAACTGTAATAACAGAGAAATACCATTAAGCACATTCAGCTTTTTCTTTTCTTGTGCTTTCCAATCATCCTTCATATAGAAATTCATCTAGTTCTCCTATCAGAACCCTTTGCCTGCTTATTATATTGGATCTTTCTTTAAGCATATAATAGATTTGATTAAGAAAGATAGTGATTTATAAGCAGTGATGATAGGCAAACATCAAAAGGAACTTCAGAATTTCTGAAGCTTTTTTTATACCTTTATGGACAACCGTGGTATAAAAAATTGGCCTGGAAATCCTGCTAGAACAAACTTTTTTGCATGTTGAATATACAACCTTAACTTCATTTCTTAACTTGAGCGCAAAATGACACAACTAGAGCTGACTGAAAAATATGGACAACTCTATACATTTCTGGGGAAAAGTGTTATTATTTTTGAGCATTTCTACTTATGAGTTTTCATGGTTTTTTAACAAAGGTGTGGGTTTCTTTTTTGTGTGTGTGTGTTTTTTTTTATTAATAGAAAAAACAAGTTTGAAAAAAAATAAATCATAGTGCAGCTATGTGGCTAGACACCAGGCAAGCACCCCACTTCATGCACAAATCTGCAATCAGTGGCATGTTTACAGCTCACCTTAGGAAGACCATAGGAAAGAACATCTCTCCTGCAGGTTTTAATGTAGAAGACATGTAAAGAATCTAATTCTCTTAAGTTCTTATATGGCCCCTGCCACCACAGTGCTTTCTTCAAATAAACATAGCAATAAGGATCTCTCTCTCTCTCTCTCCCTCCTCCTTCTTCCCTGCTGGTGAGACCGTGGCAGGGATTCCACAGCATACTTTAAAACAGGGGTTCCCAAACTTGGTTCATAGTAAACAAAGGGAGGGGGCAGGGTTCAGTCCTTGAGGGGGCCATTTAGGGGTAAATGGGGTAAAAATCTGTTTGGGGATTGGTCCTGCTTTGAGCAGAGGGTTGGTCCCTTCCAACCAGGGCCGCCCAGAGGGGGGAGCAAAGGGGGCAATTTGCCCCGGGCCCCGGGCTCCGCAGGGGCCCCCCAGAGAAGAGCGGAGGCTCCTGCCTCCGCCCCTCTCCGGGAGCCTCGGCGCATCAAGCGCCGAGACTCCGGCCGAGCCCCTGAGCCCCGCCCCGAGCGCCGTGGGGCAGCTGCCTCCGCTCGGCGTGGAGCTCACAGCCCCGCCCCCTCACCACGCGGCTCTGAGCGGGACGGAGCTCAGGCCCTGCCGGCGACGCGCTCGGTAAGGGGCCGGGGCCGGGGAGAAGCCGGGGCCGGGTGGGGGGGGGAGAAGCGGGACCCGCCGCCATCGAAGCGCAGCCCGGTCTTCGGCGGCGGGGGGCCCCTTCTGTTCCGGGACCCGCCGCCGAAGTGCCCCGAAGGCCCGCGGCGGGGAGCCCCCCCGCCACCCAATTACCGCCGAAGCCGGACCCGCCGCCGCAGCGCAGCCCGCGCGTCCGCGGGAAGTCGGTGGCGGGGGGCTCCCGCCGCGGGTCTTCGGGGCACTTTGGCGGCGGGTCCCGGAATGGAAGGGCCCCGTGCCGCCGAAGACCCCAGGCCCCCGGAATCCTCTGGGCGGCCCTGCTTCCAACCCTAATATTCTATGATCTTACAGCCTGCCAGGGGCTTACCCTGAATAAGCCACAAACCAAGTTTGAGAACCCCTGTCTTAAAAGATGTAAAGTGGATATGAGAAGGCCTCCACCTTGACTTAAATGAACTTTGGATCTAGGCCTACATGCCTGCAAAACATTTGTCCCTGTGTAGGAAAGTTATCCAAGCACAACACAAACAGTGTTGCCATCTTTACATGTGCACTTTAACCTTGACCCAGCAAAGCACTTAAGCATGTGAGTAGTCCCACTGACTTCAGCCCTTTTTTTTTTTTTTTTTTTGTACTTCATGTCTAGGGAGTGCAATTTTTAGTAGATTTTAACTCGGGTAATTCTAAACCAGTCTTCACCAGAATACTAAGGTATTTCTGCTCAGTGACATCTAACTCCATGCCAAGCTTCAGCTTTATACACATACACTAAGCAATCTCAGCACTAGAACAGGAAGCACACGGCAGCAACAAAACCCTAAAAGTCATTTTTTAATAACGGTGAAAGGTATGGGTTTGATTTTATTTTGTTTTTTTCCATCTACTCTCATCACACTCATTAGTGGCTGAACCATTTTGCTTGGTCTTAAAAAAAAAACAAAAAAAACAAGGAATGAAAATGGGCAGCTTTGTGGGGAAAATGGAAAATTATGCAACTTTAACTATACCTTTTGTTGCCACTTCTCATGTAGAGCCATATTATAATATTATAATACCCTTGCTCAAACGGAGTGGTCCCTTACTCCATGTACACCTCTACCCCAATATAACGCTGTCCTTGGGAGCCAAAAAATCTTACCACATTATAGGTGAAACGGTGTTATATTGAACTTGCTTTGATCCACCGGAATGTGCAGCCCCGTTTCCCCCGAGCACTGCTTTACCATGTTATATTCGAATTTGTATTATATCGAATTTGTGTATTAATTGATTTCAATGGCGCTCTTCTGGAATATGGTGCTACTCAGCATGAGTAAGAGTAGCAGAATGTGACCTATAATAAATAATGTAGTTAATTCATAAACATGGACCTTCTCTCACTCTATTTCCTGTGGAACTATAAAACCTGAAAGCTATGCCTGAATTTCCAGGAAAACCTCAGAATTAACAGGGAAAATAAATAAATCCTCATATGGAGAGGACACTACTCAGTAAAACTAATATTTGTTTAAAGATTAATTGAGGAATATTAAACATAGTTTATGTAATAAGATTGGGATTAATATGGTCTGATATGTAGGTTAATCTTAAAATAACTCTAGTCTTGCATGACCTGCACAGTCAACCATATTTTACTCTGTCCTCACTTCTTGCACTTTGGCTGATTTAATGAATTAGTCTAGAACTCATTTCTCCTTTTCATGATTTCTATAACTTTCTGAAAAAATTGAATTGAATGTGAATTAAATTTCGCTGTGCGATCTCAACATTCCTATCATACATTCCAAGCCTCCTGTTGTCATAAGTGATGATCTGTGCTGTAACCTTCAGAGGGCAATTATATCCAGAAGCTTTTTTAGGCAGCTGTGTTTGGTGCCACATTCTATGTCCTGATCATCAAAGGGGTCACATGCAGAAATTTTGTTCTGAAATCTCAAGAGCCCTTAGGAGTTTCATTCTTTCAGGGGATGCAGAAAATTCTTGCTTCCTTTCTTCACACAGTGCCCCACAGTTAATGAACTACCTCTTATCATAGCTTTTAAAACAAAATGCTACATAGCACTTGGGATTGCAACTAGTGCTTTATATAAACATTCTGTTTTCTTTGATTTATGCACTAGTGCTTTACTAGTGCAATTCTACCCAGAGTTTGTTTGACTTAGTCACTGTCTCTGTGCAATGGGTTGAGAGCTTCAGAGATTTTTTTTCCCTGCAATAATAACACTCAAACCACTTTTCTATGTCCTTTTTCCTAGAGCACCTTTTCAGCTTGCACATATTCCTTCTTTGTCCTTTGGTTCCAGAATTTATTTGCACTGCATAGTATTTTTGTCTTGAAGCCAAGACCGTAAATTCATTTCTAGTTTAAAGACAACTTCCTTGTCATTACCTACTTTGCCTTCTAATTTTGTATTACTAGTATCTTAGCATCATCATTTGAACTCTCTCTCTCTCTCTCTCTCTCTCTCCATAGTTAGAATTTGGGGCCTTAGAACAGTTTTCATGATGTCCCTTCCTTGTTGTTTTTTTTTTCTTTGAGGATATAGTTTTACTGTCATGCATGCATTTTCATCTTGCCTTTTTTTTTTTTTTTTTAAAGATTTTGAGCCAGCTGGCAGGTACCACTCTCTAATTTGTATGATACTACACATAGCTCTCTGAACAATTGCACTTGATGTGGTCCTCAGGAGGTAGTATTTCCTGAAGTGATGTCACCGTGTCAGCCAAATGACAGTCTTCTGAAGATAAAGTAAAGTAGATACTGGCTTTGGCAGCAAACCAAATCACTTGCTTGCAGGCCATCAAACACCCACATGTGTTTTAAGAAGAACTTTGTCTGAAGAGCTTGTTCCGGGCACATCTAGCCATTATGCACTCTCAAAAAAACTTCTGAAACAAACTGTGTTTTATCTACAACAGGGCTTCTCAAACTGGGGGTCGGGACCCCTCAGGGGTGGGGTCGCGAGTTGTCAACCTCCACCCGAAACCCCACTTTGCCTCCAGCATTTATAATTGTGTTAAATATATTAAAAAGTATTTTTAATTTATAAGGGGGGGGTCACGCTCAGAGGCTTGCTATGTGAAAGGGGTCACCAATACAAAAGTTTGAGAGCCACTGATCTAAAACAATGCCAGTGCAGCTGGATGATCAACAAGATGTGTCATAGAAACACAATAGTCAGCTATCCCTTTCCTGAGGTCGAGAACATCACTTGAGCATAATGCATCCAACATCCCCTAGGTCAGAGTCATGATTTCTGACGTTCCATTTTCTAATCTGTTCTGATAGTCCCACCTAAGATAAGGATGCCTATACAATATTTGAGCTTGGCTCAAACACTGCCACTGTGTTAAGTAAGTGACAAAAACAAATCTATAACAGGAATTGAAGTATATCATTCTCATAGAAAAGAATGCAAGGATTTTTTTGGAAGGAGAGGTGCAGAGGGATTGGTTGTCACTGTAACATGCTCTGTGGTGATACTCAAGGAGCTCCTCAATCTAGTTAGTTTTAACGAACAGAAGGTCCAGGGATGACTTGATTACAGTCTAGAAGTACCTGCATAGGGGACAATTATTTGATAATAGGCTCTTCAATCAAGCAGAGACAGGTACAACCTGATCCAATGGCTGGAATTTTGAAGTTAGACAAATTCAAACCATCAATAAATTGTAACTTTTTAACAGCGAGGGTAATTATCCATTGGAACAGTTTACCAAGGGTCATGGTAAATTCTTCATCACTGGAAAATTTTAGATGATGATTGGATGTTTTCTTCTAAAAGTTCTGCTCTAGGAATGAATTTGGAGAAATTCTATGAACTGTGTTATGCAGGAGCTCAAAATATATGATCACAATGGTCCTTTCTGACCTTGGTATCTATAGGAATGTCATTTTAGTTAAGTAGCAAAAAATATTGAACAGCGAGTGGAGATTTTTTTCAGTGCATTTGTCTAAGAGACAGATCCTCTGGGGCGAGTGTGAATGCTTCATCCTGACTCACATGCTTCCGTCTTGGCTTTGATCTACATAGTTCTGGAGGAGTACAACTGTCTTTGTAGTTCATACGCTGAAATGTGACCTCTAATGTAACTGGGGTCAAATCCATTAACTGTCTTGAAGTTTGGGACCAAGACTTCAAACTGGAAGTAGAAGCAGAGGGGTAGTCAATGGAGGGAATGGAACACAGGTTTGCCTAAACACGGAGGAGGTGATCAGTTGCTTTCTGTACCACCTGGAGAGTTTACACTTTATTTTCACATTCAGCTTCAGCTACAGTGAATTACCAATAGTTCAGTCCAGAGGGGAGAAATGCATGTCACTCTGGCCAGGAGGAAGGGATGAAATTTGCTAGAAAACAGTAGGTGCTTTTAGATACTGATAGTGCCTTGTTGTCAAAGCTTAGTAGTGAGTGAAATGGGATATTGAAACTTTGACAAATGAAGACCTCAATTCAAGGAGAGGACACATGCCCATTATAATTCTTCAGTGTGCTTTTTCCTTTCAACCAGCATCACTCTGGTCTTCCTTGGGTTGAGTTTGAACACAAACTCTCTCAAAAAGTTATTGTTTTATGGTGGTGATAATGCAACAGCAAGTGGCTTACCTCTTCTTCAGCCCATAGGCGGGGTGAGGTAAGGGGAGATAAATGCATTCTGTTCCAGCAAGGGAGGAAGAGTTGTCTACACCTCTCCTGTTCTGGCCCATATCTGATTGGCCAGGAGGGTAGAGCTAATCAGAGGACCAAAGGAGGAGACCAGTTGCACTGCCTGAAACAAAGCTGAGCTGTAATTGGTCAAAAGTGCGGTGGTGCCCTTGACATTGTCTAGGTTCTTCCAGTCAGTGAGGGATTGGATTGGAAGCTGGATGTGTCAGTTTGGGAGGAAGGGAACACCACAAAAGTTCAGCTTTGTATGCTTAAATAGCCTGAACTCCAATGTTGTAGCAGCTACATTTTTAGCAGATATGCATATTGAAAGCAAAACATTGACTCTCAATTTCCATGCCTGGTTGTTGCTACTGTTGGATCCTGTAATTATCTGCTGCTTCCAATGTCAACATCACTGTCCTCTTCACTGGTGCTGAGTAGCTGTAATTCCCCACCCCCACCCCTGGGCAATGGCTTGTTTTCTTTCTTTCTTCCTTCCCCCCAAACAAAAACCCATTGACTGTGCATGTGTATATATCCATTCTATTGTACTGTTTTTTTCCACAGTACTAATCATGGTTTATATCTGTTGAGCCTGTAGCTGCATCCACAACACCTTATTAGTGATCTCATCTCACAATTCCAAAAGAATGGAACAGCTGAAAGTCTGTAAATAGGAATCAGAGTAGCAGCCTTGTTAGTCTGTATCCGCAAAAAGAACAGGACTACTTGTGGCACCTTAGAGACTAACAAATTTATTTCAGCATAAGCTTTCGTGGGCTACAGCTCACTTCTTCGGATGCATAGAATGGATCACACAGACAGGAGATATTTATACATACAGAGAACATGAAAAGGTGGAAGTATGCCATGTACATTGGCCAAACCGGACAGTCTCTACGCAAAAGAATAAATGAACACAAATCTGACATCAAGAATCATAACATTCAAAAACCAGTGGGAGAACACTTCAACCTCTCTAACCACTCAATGACAGACTTGAAGGTGGCAATTTTGCAACAAAAAAACTTCAAAAACAGACTCCAAAGAGACTGCTGAACTTGAATTAATATGCAAATTAGATACAATTAACTTAGGTTTAAACAGAGACTGGGAATGGTTGGGTCATTACACTGATTGAATCTATTTCCCTATGTTAAGTTCTTCTCACACCTTCTATGGGTCATCTCAATTATCACTTCAAAGTTTTTTGTATTTTCTTTTTTTTTCTCCTGCTGACGATAGCTCATCTCAATTGATTGGACTCTTCCAGTTGGTATGCATACTTCCACCTTTTCATGTTCTCTGTATGTATAAATATCTCCTGTCTGTGTGTTCCATTCTATGCATCCGAAGAAGTGAGCTGTAGCCCACGAAAGCTTATGCTGAAATAAATTTGTTGGTCTCTAAGGTGCCACAAGTACTCCTGTTCTTTTTGTAAATAGGAAGAGGGTCCACATTTTTGACATCACACAGACTTTTTTTTTTAATTCTGATTCCGACCCTATGCCCCATTTCTCACTAGACAGATGAAATCTTAGGTGGTATTATGGTATACGTCTGGGACTCAGGAGATCTGAAATTGATTATTGGATGTGTAATGGAAGTCCTGCATGATGTTGGGAAATATTTAGTCTCACTGTCTCAGCTCCCCATCTGCAAATGGGGGATACTACCTTTCCCCAGTCTTTGTCCATGTTATCAATCTATTTACACTAAATTCTCTGAGGCAAGGGCTAGCCCTCATTATGTGTTGCTACACTGCATAGCGCAATGGGACTTTTAAGTACTACTGAAATACAAATAACTAACAATAATAATGCTTTCCTTTCCCAAATATTGTGTACTCTATCACACTAAAATCTACAGGACTATTTTAAGTAAACACCTTCAAGTTTGATTTGGTGAAAATCATACCCCCTTCTTCAACACACATGATGTCCAGCTGCTTGGTCTATAATGTCCCGTTCCAGTTTCATTTCCGTTATTCTTTAAAGTGGTATTCAGTCTTGGTTAGTCTGAACCAGTTTGCAATGTACTTTGCCCATTACTATTAATAATTTTATGGTACACTTGTTAAAAATTGGGTTACATCTTCCACTTCTCAGATATCAAAGCATATGGCAACACACTTTCAAAAATTGGCCTCTTATTCTGGGTAATTCAATTTCTGGGTCACTAACTTGAAGTACTTTAAAGATTCCCAAGTTGGTCACTCAAAAATAGCCATTTCACTTTTGAAAACATTTCCCTAAACACACACATTGCAAAGCTTTGCATTAGCAAATTGTAGGTTTCATTAATAGGGGCATTGCCTGACTATGGTGTCTTCTCACTTTAGAGACCGTCACCTTTTCCTAAGACTCATTCTTTACCCTTTTATGGAAGTGTATGAATTCTATAAAGTATGAAATTCTTCCTCTTCACTGTCTCAAAAATCTAGTGTCTGCTATAAACCAATCTCTCAGGATATGTCTACACTAGAAATGTAAGTCAATCTATAAGGTCTAATTACAGCCACCTCAGTAATTAACTTTGGAGGTGCATGTCCACACTACCATCCTTGTGTAAGTGGTGCTTGTCCTCACCAGGAGTGAGCAGTGTGGGGAGCTGAGAGACCAGGCTCTCAGCTCCACTGGCAGCTCTCTGCTGGTAGCCAGGCTGCCCCCCAGGGTCCTGAGCTCTGAGCAGGCTGACCATCCCCCTGCTTCCCATTCCCCACTGGGAGTCGAGGAGGGGAAGCCACCCAGGGCTTCTTGCCTCTGGGAAGTGGGGTCCAGCTGCCCTGGCTTCTTCCCCTCCTGCATCAAGAGACGACAGACACTGTGCCACTCTAGCTGCCTTACCTCAACCTAACTGTGTAGTGTAGACCAGGCATCACCCTTCTCATTCGTGAAGACAGATGTACAGTACGTGTGTGTGGGTATAGGTGGTATGTACTTTTCATATTCTCACTAGCTCATGTTATAACTCTAATCTGTGGTGGAAAAAAGCTGAACAGGTTCTGCTCCATGGCACTGGGCTTGATTTGCTGAGGGTTGCTGTTATAATTATTGAATGTTGTTGTAATGATTCTTTGTTTATTGCTGACAAACTCTCATCCAGCAATTTCTCTTTCATAAAACTACAAGGTTGCAAGTACAGTATATGATACAGGCACCTCATGCAAAAAAAAAAAAAAAAACAGACCTCTCGTGACTGAAAACAACATGACAGGGACTGAACATTAAAGAGTAGGATAAATTGACTACGGAAATAGGAAATCAATATGCAAGTGTACAGCAAAAGCATAGAGAAAAGCTGCTAGTAGTGCAGAATACAGGGGAAAGTGTTAGCACTGAAAAATCATCATCATTTTTCAATATATTAAATATAAGGTCTTGCCAAAAATGGGAGTGTTTTCCTTCTGGCAGACGCTTTGACATTTATAATGTGTTTCAGTATTGCTGGCATATTCCCAGAGAGTGGAAACTGATACATTATTATAATAGGAGGAAAAAAATGTCCAAACCACCCACTTTCCTCTGCGGAGGCTTTACATTTGTGGTTTTGTGTGCAATTAATCAAAGCCCAAATGCATTTGTATCCTCTGAACAGTTGGAGAACACTTCCATATTTTCACACTGGAGCAGAGACAACTGATACAGGATGCCAATGGAAAATTGTTCTGGGAACGATATTTTTATCTGCTAATACTGTTCATATGGGTTTTGTAACTGGAGTTTTAGATGATGGATTGTGACTTTTCAGTTGTTTGCAAGTCCTGGACTTTACATTTGTTCCCTGCACTATCAACATTCTTATTCAGTTTGAAAATCCCAGCATTTTATTTAAAAGCAATATTACGTCTTGTTGCCACGCCGGTTGGTGGTGTTCTAGAAAGGTGGTTAGGATTGGAGAAATAATTTGTTCATTTTACTGCAACGTAAAAGCTCAATACAGACATCTGTAAATGTTTTTGAATTAGCAACCAATGGGGCTGAAATGTAAATTAACACAAAACCCTTCTGAACCCTCAGCTACAAAGCACTCTCTTAATATAAATTCACTGACTCAAAAGACTGAATATCTGAGGGCTTAGTAACATCTAAAAATGGTGTCAGTCCCCCTAGAACAGCCTTAGAGAATAAAATCTCCTTTGAGGCATGTTATTATATATGGCAGAGATTACTGGATCTGCTTCAGCAAGACAAGATCAGAACACACAAATGTGCCATTTTATTCAGCAATGGCTGTAAGATCAGGCTTCTACTGCTCATCAAATGATGGGCTTTAAATTAGCCCTAATCTTGCAAATGAAATCTCTGCAAGAATTTGGGGACCTTGGAGCCATACTGCAACAAGACCTCTTTATTCGGCTGTGCATGAGACGGGATTTAGAAACAAACTGAGAGCTAGAGTCACAAAGATGCTGCCTTATCCAGAGCTAAAAAAGCGATTTCAGAAATGCCAAGTTTATGCACTGATGGAACCCTCTGAGGCACTCACTCATGTGTAGGGCTTTTAAATAACAAGTTTAACTTCACAGGATGATGATGCTGTGTTGTCTTCTCACTCCTACAACCTACCTTTCCAGGCAACTTAGTCTGAGAGTTGTGTATCACATTTGTATGGGTGAGGCTGGTTTTGTTTGTTTTAGTTGAGTGGGGAAAGATCCAGGTAGTGTTTGGTCTTCCAAAAAAAAATCATTTTTTTGTTTTTTGGTGTGTTTTTTTTTCAGATGCAGTTAAGGAGATTCACAGTTTATTGGCATTATATTTATAGACAATATAATAGATGAAACTGAGTAGAGAAAAATGACTGACTGAAAATGAGACTGGGGCAAAGGTAGATAGAGGTACATGGCTAGATACCCAATGGCTCCAAGTATTGTAATGTCTGAGTACTTCCCAACCATTTAAAAATAGAAATAGCAGTAAAATACCTTTTCTTTCTTCCTTCCCAGCCTGTAAGAAAAATGGATGGATTAGTGTCTACGGTTTGTTTGGGTTTGTGTGAGCAGGTGAGTGAGAGTCTCCCTGTGTGTATGTGAAGAAACTTGTGAAAGGAAAGCTAAGTCAAGTTTTGCATTTAGTTGTGAAAGTAATGAGGTCTAGGGTCATTCTTAACTCTTGCTGGCTTCAGTTGAACCTAGATGTTCCAGAAGATCATAGTGGGAGAGAGGATTTCTCGGGTAGTTTAATGTGATGAATATAGAGACAGAAACCTTCAGCTGAACTGTATATTAAACAGAATGCCTGTGCAGAGAGAAGAGCATATGGGTGATGTGCTTGCAGTGATCTATGTTGCAAAGTATATGGGCTGCTTCATTTTGTACCAGTAGGAGGTTTTTTTAGGATTGTTCCTGCACATAATGATGAGCAGAGTAATCAAGTACATAAGTCACAAATGTGCAGCTCACCATAGCCAGATCATGATCTAATAGGATGAAGTGCAATCATGGATGGACGTTGTGCAGGTTTAAGGCTGAGGACAAAAAACAAGAGATATTACAGTGCAGGCAAATTCTCTGAAGCATTTTGTTTATCTTACTGCATAAGGGAAATGCCATCTTCTTTGCCTCAGTTCAGCTATAGCCAACCTCTATTCCTCTGCATGCTCATTTGCAAAGGAGATGATCATGTAACTTGTATTAGTTTTGTGAAAGAAAAAAATCCAGAAGAGTAAGTAAGTAAGGGCTAGGTCAGCTTCAACCAACAGGTTTAAAAAAAATTGCAAAGGGGAATTAAAACTGTGACAAATTTGTTCTAAGGTTTGAGGTTGTAACAAAACCTGACCCAAGCAAATTTGCATTGTGAGCATTTTGCAGTTGTAACACAAATGTAGGTGTGTGAGCCTGTTTGCCTCCGCAGGGGATAAATAAGAGCATGCAACTTACTAACAGTTCATCTAGTTACCCCCTTAACTCTAATGTGAGGGACGTGTGCTTTTGGTGATGATCTGGGGTTACAAAATGACAACCAAAATGTGTCTTGGGTCCTGCAATTCAGTACATATTGGGTCACCATTGCATCTGCCCGGAACCTCACTGAACTCACTGAGGCTCAATGAGAGTATGGCAAATTGTGGACCTCAAATACTTCACATAAGCCTTGTCTACTGTGGGGCAAATGCAATATATTGACTAAGCGTATGCAATCATGCCTCTCTGAGGTGGGTAGATCGCAGAGAATAAAAATCTGTTAGTAACAGCAGTTCATCATTTGGCTCATGTGGTACATGCTTGTGCTTTTAATGCTGAAGTTTGAAAAATCTATCCCTGAAGACAATGCATGATGTCTCTCTGTGTGCAGCCACCAGTTTGTTACATGCAAGCTAGTCATTTTGTATTCTCTCTGTCACAGAGCCACAGGACTGATGCTAGGGAACAGTTCTGGAACAGTCTCTAGGAGGAACCCCTTCAGTGTGCCAGACCCTCTCCAGGGTACACCCCACGCGACTTCACTCCCTCCTCAGACTGAGCCATCAGCACTCCTGCTTCACACTGTGAGCTCTATTCAGTGAGTCCAACTGAGACAGAGACTCCTGATGAACACTTGTACTTTCTTCAGGGATTAATGCATCTCACTCAGCATTTGCAGTGACACTCACACAGCGCTGTCAGAATAGGATTTTAGTCAACTGAAGATTAGGACTTAGTCCATTCTGATTAGCGCAGAGCCCAGCAAGCTGTAGCGAACCCCTTGGTTCAAACTCTCTGTCTCTCCATCTGACTTCACTTGTCTCAACCGAGGTGAGAGCCCCTTTCCATACCCCCGCCTCATACCTCTCCTATCATTTGATAAGGAGCTGGGATATTGTTGTTCAGCTTGAGCCTCTCTAAGGAGAGCTGGGAAGTCCATGTCCCTCTGGTAAGTTGGTTGCTAGGTGTCAATGTCCTGGCAATTGGATTTGCCATTGTTTTCTCAACTGGTTCATCAATATAAAGATTAAGGCCCGGACAGCTAGGTGACACCCACTCCTGTGTGTCTCAGCCTCTGGAGAGAGCAAAGAGTCCTCTTCCATTCACTGGGTAAAACCATGTAGCACCTAGGGGAAACTGAGGCACAAACAGGACTAAAAATATTACAAAATATTCCCACTTTCTCAGATTCTCATTCTAGCATTTATATCAAACCATATGTATTATGAAACTGTTTGGATAAAATGATATGTTTTTAAATGATATGCAGCAGCAGGCTGAATTATAGAAATTCTGTATATAGTGGTAACAATTATGTTAGACAGATATAATGCTACCACTAATTGGCCAATGTAAAAATTAATATTACACAAACAACCATAACAATAAAAAGTTCAGTGTTTTTCTTCTCAACAGTGGACATTTCACCCTTAAGACTCATAGAGTGCTGCTTTGAGGCTATTTTGACTCTTCTTTTCACAGCACTGTTCATGGTCTAATGCTTTAATCTCTTACCCAGATCCTCAGAATTGCTAGCACTTTGCTTGGTGCAATGGTAAAAGGTAAAACTGGCTTTAACCCACTTTTGCATTTCCTTCATCCTTCGGGGATAACTGGTGCGGATTTCTTCCCTGGTGCCACTTATAGCAGCTTCAGGATGGTTCTGAATTATATCAGCTGGTAATAGCCCCTATAGCCCTTTGCATATTGTGGGGATTGTTGGAGGATAGCATGCTCTGGTCAAGCTCCTTTGTCCTCCAGAGTGGCCTATATGCCAACAGATTGGGGTGTGTGGGAAGATGGTGTAAAACTGTCTATGCAACCTAAAATTCTCAGCAGCTGGCTGCTTAAAGCAGCTTTCCATGGTTGGCACCCCCAGGGTAGCACAAAGGAGCCAGAGATGTGACCTGAAAACTTTACATTTATCACATTTAGCTGCCACAGATAGTGAAAAGGCTGTGTAATTTTTTCACCCATTCATATCACCATTTTACCATTCATTGAGAATAATCTTTCCTCTTGATGGTACAGTCTGCCAAAAACACAGACTGTATTCAGTGGAGTTAGTACCTGTTTTCATTTCAGTGGTGACTGATAAATCTCAGTAAGTAAAACGCTGCAATCCATAACTATCACTTATCACAAAAAATGGTGCATGTCTCAATCTTTTTTTCTCTTTGAAGCCAGTGTGAGTTTTGCCATTGACCTCAGTGGAAGCAGGGTATTGATTCAAAATATATGCATGTTGATTTTCCTCACAGAAGAATGTAGACAATATAGCTTTTTTTTTTTTTTTTTTAAGAAAAGGAACTCAAGAGAGGTGATTTGATCAACAAAGTTTTCCTCTGTTTCATTGTACTTTATCTTTTTATATTATTTGTGAGCTATTTAGGGTTTTTTTGCATTTCTGTTCAAGGGCTGTAGGTTTCAGAGTAGCAGCCGTGTTAGTCTGTATCCACAGAAAGAACAGGAGTACTTGTGGCACCTTAGAGACTAACAAATTTATTTGAGCATAAGCTTTCATTGGCTACAGCCAGGACGGGCTCCAGGCACCAGCGCAGCAAGCAGGTGCCTGGGGCAGCCAATGGAAAAGGGAGGCACATCTGGCTCTTCGGCGGTGGATCCCTCAATCCCTCTCGGAGGGAAGGACCTGCTGCCGAAGTGCCGCCGATTGCATTTTTTTTTGTCCCCCGCTTGGGGCGGCAAAAATGCTGGAGCTGGAGCTGGCCCTGGCTACAGCCCAGTCTCTATTCAAGCCTATGTTTGCATATTAATTCAAGTTCAGCAGTTTCTCATTGGAGTCTGTTTTTTGAAGCTTTTCTGTTGCAAAATTGCCACCTTTAAGTCTGTTACTGAGTAACCACAGAGATTGAAGTGTTCTCCTACTGGTTTTTGAATATTATGATTCCTGATGTCAGATTTGTGTCCATTTATTCTTTTGCGTAGAGACTGTCCGGTTCTGCCAATGTACATGGCAGAGAGGCATTACTGGCACATGATGGCATATATCACGTTGGTAGATGTGCAGGTGAACGAGCCCCTGATGGCGTGGCTGATGTGATTAGGTCCTATGGTGGTGTCACTTGAATAGATATGTGGACAGAGTTGGCATCAGGCTTTGTTGCAAGGATAGATTCCTAGGTTAGTGGGGGTTTTTGTGTGGTGTGTGGTTGCTGGTGAGTATTTGCTTCAGGTCGGGGGGCTGTCTGTAAGACTCGTTTATCTCCCAAGATCTGTCAGAGTGAGGGATCATCTTTCAGGATAGGTTGTAGATCTTTGATGATGCGCTGGAGAGGTTTGATGCGGTTGGAGGGTGAAGGTGACAGCTAGTGGTGTTCTGTTATTTTTTTTGTAGGGCCAGATCTTGGGAGACAGACCAGTCCTTGCTTATAGACAGCCCCCCAACCTGAAGCAAATAGAGAATAGAGCTTGAACAGAGACTGGGAATGGCTGAGTCATTACACTGATTGAATCTATTTCCCCATGTTAAGTATCCTGACAGCTCTTGTCAACTCTCTGAAATGGGCCATCTTGATTATCACTACATAAGTAGGTTTTTTTATTGTTTTTTTTCCCTCTTGCTGATAATTGCTCATCTTAATGAATTAGCCTCTTAGAGTTGATATGGCTACTTCTACCTTTTCATGTTCTCTGTGTATTTATATCTCCTTACTATATGTTCCATTCTATGCATCTGAAGAAGTGGGCTGTAGCCCACGAAAGCTTATGCTCAAATAAATTTGTTAGTCTCTAAGGTGCCACAAGTACTCCTAAATTATTATAGAGTGTTAGGTCTTTGCTAAATGTTGTAACACCACTAGATGATGCATACTGATGATGCTATTTGGGGGCGGGGAGTCAAAGCAAAAAGACAAATGTAATATTATTTGTGCCTGGGAAAGTACCAAACAGTGCTAAAACAGAAAAAATGCATATCTAAAATACAAAAAGAGTTTTCTTTGCACGTGATTCTTTGGGAGCAAAAGTGCTGCTTTTAAAATAAAATAGCTTTGGCTAATTTTTTATTGTTATCCAATAACACAGTAAATGACTTAGTGACTACAAATGTCTGCTGTTTGTTAGTTGCTTCTGATTTTTTAAATGCAAGGGCAGGGATTTATTTTGATGTGTTTATGATGGAAGCGTTTTTTGTTTTTTTGGGGTTTTGTTTTGCTTTGCCAATAGAATGTGAGGGAGGAAATAAATAAAACCAAGATTTGGAGGGTTTACACAGATGATGTCAGTTCTGTAGTTTTTGCTACTGTAAAATCTATGAAAAAAGTAATGGATATGATAAAATGATTTCTAATTTTATCAGTGTGCTAATGTTTTCATATGATATTGAGATGAACTCTCAAAATGCTAAAATCGTACTGAGTTTCAGAGTTAATATAGCACTACATGTTAGAAGCCTTTATTATCAGCTGTCCAATTATATTGCTTTTGTGATATGACGCTAAAGTCAATATAATATGAAACTCGTTTAACTAGTATGTTGGAAGTTTGTTAATGCAATAGCCTTATCATGTTATTAATTTTCTTAACGGAAGCACTAAAGTAATGAAGAGCTGCTTAAACTCAAAACAAGATTAATAAAACAGTAGCATCTGAGCCCAACTCCTGCTGATAGTCTTTGTATGATTGTCTCATGCAAAGAGGGAATATGTAAATGAGAGAGTGATTTTTAGTATAATATTTTTGTTATAATTGAAATGAAAGATGTCATGCAGGTGTCTGGTAATGCTGGCATTCAAAGAAATGTGCTTGAAAACCAAAACCCTCAATATTGATTTATTTTTCTCCTCTAATTTGAGTATTTCTTTACTAACAAAAAGGATGATTTGTTTCAAGTTGATTATGTATTTAAACTATTTAAAAATGAAATACCATTTCACTATTTTAGCCTGTGTATTAAGGCAAATCATAGACTTTTTAAGGCCAGAAAGGACCATCATGATCATCTAGTCTGACCACCTGCATAATATCATAGAAGATTAGGGTTGGAAGAGACCTCAGGAGGTCATCTAGTCTAACCCCCTCCTCAAAACAGGACCAATCTCCAAGTAAATCATCCCAGCCAAGGCTTTGTCTAGCTGGGCCTTAAAAACCTCTAAGGATGGAGATATCACCACTAGGTAGCCCATTCCTGTGCTTCTCTTCCCTACTAGTGAAATAGTTTTTCCTAATATCCAACCTAGACCTCCCCGACTGCAACTTGAGACTATTGCTCCTTGTTCTGTCATCTGCTACCACTGAGAACAGGCTAGCTCCATCTTCTTTGGAACTCCCCTTCAGGTAGCTTAAAGCTGCTATCAAATCTCCCCTCACTCTTCTCTTCTGCAGAATAAATAAGCACAGTTCCCTTAACCCAGGGATTCCTTTTGGCCCAATCCTACAATTTGTTTGCGTCACTCTGGACCCTATCCCTACCTTCCAGCGTCTCTACTTCTCCCTGCAGCTTAGTGTCATCTGCAAACTTGCTGAGGGTGCAATCCATCCTATCATCCAGGTCATTAATGAAGATGTTGAACAAAACTGTCCCCAAGACCAACCCCTGGGACACTCCGCTTGATACCAGATGCCAACTAGACATTGAGCTGTTGATTACTACCTGTTGAGCCCTATGATCTCGCCAGCTTTCTATCCACCTTATTCATCCAATCCTTACTTCTTTAACTTGCTGGCAAGAATACTGTGGGAGACTGTAAAGTTTTGCTAAAGTCAAGGTACATCACATCCACTGTTTTCCCCATATCCACACAGGGCCGCCCAGAGGATTCCGGGGGCCCGGGGTCTTCGGCGGCGGGGGACACTTCCGTTCCGGGACCTGCCGCCGAAGTGCCCCGAAGACCCGCGGCGGGAGCCCCCCGCTGCCGAATTACCGCCGAAGCGGGACCCGCCGCCGAAGTGCCCCGAAGACCCGCGGCGGGAGCCCCCCGCCGCCGAATTACCGCCAAAGCAGGACCCGCTGCTGAAGTGCAGCCCGGTCTTCGGCGGTAATTCGGCGGGAGGGGGTCCCGCCGCGGTCTGACACTTCGGCGGCGGGTCCGGAATGGGGCCCCCGCCGCCAAAGACCGGGCTGCGCCCGGCGCGGCCCCGCTTCCCGCCGGCCCCAACCTCTTACCCCCGGCTCCCTCCTCACCCGGAGTCTCAGCGCCTCGCCGGAACAGCCGCAGCGTGTGGCCGGCAGGGCCTGAGCTCCATCCCGCTCAGAGCCGCGTGGTGAGGGGGCGGGGCTGGGAGCTCCACGCTGAGCGGAGGGAGCTGAGCTCAGCCTGGAGCTCCCAGCCCCGCCCCCTGACCACACGGCTCTGAGCGGGGCGGGGCTCAGGGGCTCCGGCGGAGACTCGGCGCTTGGTGCGCTGAGGCTCCAGGAGAGGGGCGGAGGCGGGAGCCTCTGCTCTTCTCTTGGGGGCCCCTGCGGAGCCCGGGGCCCGGGGCAAATTGCCCCCTTTGCCCCCCCCCCTCTGGGCGGCCCTGTATCCACAGAGCCAGTTATCTCATTGTAGAAGGCAAACAGGTTGGTCAGGCATGACTTGCCCTTGGTGAATCCATATTTACTGTTCCTGATCATCTTCCTCTCCTCCAAGTGCTTCAAAATGGATTCCTTGAGTATCAGTTCCTGGAAAAGTAATGGAGCAGACGTGAGGCTGTAGTTCTCCGGATTCTCCTTTTCTTTTTAAAAAATGGGCACTAAATTTGCCTTTTTCCAATTTTCCAGGACTTCCCCATATCACTATGAGTTTTCAAAGATAATGGCCAATGGCTCTGCAATAACATCAGCCAATTCCCTCAGCACCCTCAGATGCATTGCATCCAGCCCCATGGACTTGTGCATGTCCATCTTTCCTAAATAGTCCTTAACCTGTTTTTTCACTTCCTCCCCGTACCGTGCTGCCCAGTGAAGCAGTCTGGGAACTGAACTTGTCTGAAGACTGAGGCAAAAAAAGGATTGAGTAATTCAGATTTTTACACATCATCTGTCACTAGTTTGCCTCCCTCATTCAGTAAGGGTCCCATGCTTTCCCTGACCTCCTTGTTGCTAACATACCTGTAGAAACCCATGTTGCAGGCCACAGAATATCACCCATCCAGTCCTGTAATACACCCATAACTTCCGGCTCAGTTACTGAAGTTCTCAATTAGGATTTAAAGACTTCAAGTTACAGAGAATCTACTCTTTACTCTAGTTTAAACCAGCAAGTGATCAGTGCCCCAGGCTGCAGAGGAAAGCAAACAAACCAACAACAGCAACAAAAAGCAGCATCTCTGCCAGTCTGACGTGGGCAAAATTCCTTCCTGACCCCAAATCATGGAATCACAGAACTGGAAGGGAACCTCGAGAGGTCATCTAATCCAGTCCCTTGCACTCAAAACAGGAATAAGTATTATCTAGACCATCACTAAAAGGTGTTTGTCCAACCTGCTCTTAAAAATCCCCAATGATGGAGATTCCACAACCTCCCTAGGCAATTTATTCCAGTGCTTAACCCCTTTGCCAGTTAGGAAGTTTTTTCCTAATGTCCAACCTAAACTTCCCTTGCTGCAATTTAAGCCCATTGCTTCTTGTCCTATCCTCAGAGGTTAAGAAGAACATTTTTGCTTCTCCATCCTCCTTGTAACAACCTTTTATGTACTTGAAATATGGCAATCAATTACACCCCGAGCGTGTCAATGAGACCTACCAGGCAGACCCCTGGGAAGTAATTCTCTGTAGTAGCTGGAAGCTCGCCCCATCTAGTGTCCCATCTCCAGTCACTGGAGATACTGGTTACAAGCAGTTGCAGATGGGTCACATGCCACTGTAGGCAAACTCATCATACCATCTCCTCCATAAACTAATCAAATTCTGTCTTGAAACCTGTGAGGTTTTTTGCCTCCACTATGCCTCTTGGAATGCTGTTTCAGAACTTCACTCCTCTGATCGTTAGAAACCTTTGTCTAATTTAAAGCCTAAACTTGTTGATGGCCGGTTTATATCTCTGTTCTTGTGCCAACATTGGTGTTTAAATTATATTACTAATCTCCCTGTGATGAATTTATAGAGAGCAATCATATCTCCCCTCAGCCTTCATTTGGTTAGGGTAAATAAGCCAAACTTCTTAAGTCTCCTCTCAAATGTAGGTACTCCATTCCTCTGATCATTCTACTAGTCCTTCTCTGTTCCAGTGTGAATTCACCTTTGTTAAATAAGGCAGACAAGAATTACACACAGCATTCCAGATGAGGTCTCACCAGTGCCTTGTATAATAACACTATCATTAATGGAAATATCTTGCCTGATGCATCCTAGGATTGTGTTAGCCTTTTTCATGGCTGCATCACACTAGTGGCTTATAGGAGTCCTGTGGCTGATCAATACACCCAGGTCTTTCTTCTCCTCTGTCACTTCGAACTGATATGTCCCCAGCTTCTAGCAAAAATTCTTCTTGTTAGTCCCTCAGTGCAGGCCTTTGCACTTTTCACTATTAAATTTCATTTCATTTCTATTACTCCTGTTTTTAAGGTCATCCACATTTTCTTGTAGGATTTTTCAGTCCTCCCTGATATTGGCAATATCTCCAACTTTGTGTCATCCACACATTTATTAGCGCACTCCAACTTCTTGTGCCAAAGTTATTAATGATAATGTTAAATAAGATTGGTCCCAAGACTGAGCCACTAGAACTCCACTAGTAACCTTCCTCCAGCCTCACAGTTCACATTTCAGTATGACCCATTGAAGTCTCCCTTTTAGCCAGTTCCTTATCCACCTCGTATTCTTATATGAATTCTCATATTAAATCCCGATCTTCTTCAATTTAACGAATAATTTCCTATATCAAGTGCCATAATGAAATCCAAATAAAATAGACCTACTGTCATGGGCGCTGACTCCGTGAGTGCTCTAGGACTGGAGTATCCCCCCCCCCCAAGAAAAATATAGCCGATGCTTGCACCCTCTGGAAGGCCCTGCAAATCAGCTCCTTCCCCTCCCTCCCAGCACCTCCCACTCACCAGGAATCAGTTGTTCAGCAGTGAGCAAGAGGTGCTGGAGGGAGGGGCGGAGCGAGGGCAGGGCATGCTTGGGGGAGGGGGCAGAGTGGGAAGAGGCATGGTAGGGGTGGGCCCTTGGGTGAAGGGGTGGAGTGGGGTGGGGTCTGGGATGGAGTGGGGGATCGAGCACCCCTAAGGAAATAAGAAAGTCAGTGCCTATGCCTGCTGTATTTCCTTTGTCTAAAAAATAAATTATCTTTTCAAAGAAAGGCATGAGGCTGGTCTTGAACGCTCTACCTTTTGTTAAACGGTGTTTTGTTTTATCCCAATTTCTGTTCACCTCTATATCCTTAATTATCTTTTTCAAAAAAAATTCTAAGATCTTGCATACAATTTAAGTCAAACTAACAAGCCTCTAGTTTCCTGGATCACTTTTTTCCCTTTCTGAAAAATAGGCACTGTATTAGCAATTCTCCATTCATAGGGTCTGACCCCTGAGTTTACAGATTAATAAAAATTCTTGCTATTAGGCTTGCAATTTCATGTGCCAGTTCCTTTAATAGTCTTGGATGGAGATGATCCAGGTGCCACGATTTGGTCCCATTAAACTATTTGAGTTTGACTTCCACTGCAGATGTTGTAATTTCTACTTAGACATCCTCATTTCCATTAGCCAACCTGCCACTATCCCTAAGATCTTCCTTACCCTCATTAAAACAGAGGCAAAGTAATTTAGAATTTGGGCCATGCCTGGATTATCTCTAATCTGCATCCTATTCTTAGTTCCCAAATTTCAAATCATATCATAATGCCACTGTATAAATCCATGGTATGCCTACACCTTGAATACTGTGTGCAGTTCTGGCCTATTAAAACTGGAAAAGGTACAGAGGAATGCAATGAAAATGAGTGGAACAGCTTCCCTAGAAGGAGAGTCATCTCTTTTGTTAATCTAAGGGGGATATGATAGAAATGTATAAAAATCATGAATGGTGTGGAGAAAGTGATTAGGGAAGTGCAACTTTCCTCTTCACATAACACTAGAACCAGGGGTCACCCAATGAAATTAATAAGCAGCAAGGTTAAAACAAACATAAGGAAGTACTTCACACAATTCCCAGTCAACATGTGGAATTCATTGCTAGGGGATGTTGTGAAAGCCAAAACTATAACTGGATTCAATAAAGAATTAGATCAGTTCATGGAGGATAGGTTCATCAGTGTCTATTAGCCAAGATGGTCAGGGACACAACACCATTCTCTGGGTGCCCTAACCCTCCAACAGCCAGAAGCTGGGACTGGACAGCAGGGGCTGCATCATGTGAAACTGTCCTGCTCTGTTCCTTCCCCTTGAAGCATCTGCTACTGTCAGAAGACAAGATACTAGGCAAGGTGGCCCATTGGTCTGACCCCAGATGACTGTTCATATATCTCTGTTATGCATCAACAGAGATAGTACTGGCAACAGAAGAATGCAGCCTCCTGCCCAAGAATGCTTGCTTAAAGCATTATGGTTATGTAAGGCATAAAGGCTACAAAGGCATTGGACTATGTGCTGTGAGAAGTAGCTCTTGCCAAACCTTTAACCCCCATCAACAGCAACACCCAGTTGTCCCCATACTGCATCCACCTCATTGACTGAGGAAGTGAGCAGTGGGATGGGACAAAAGCAGCACTTACCCTAAACAAACACATATTTTTGTGTCAGTATGTAGCTGCCTCTGGAGTAACAAGCCAGCCTTAACTTGGCCTTAGATTCTGAATTGTTAAAGTTAGGGAAGGTCTTTTTTAGATTCCTGTAAAAATCATGTACAAATGTAAGCTGTTGCATAAAAATAAATGTTGTTTCTTTTGCCCACACACTATGGGTCCTATCTAACTGTCCCTTACTCATTACTCTCCCAGAACTCCCATTAACTTCATTGTGGTTTTCCCTAAGTAAGAAGGCAGTAAGTCACAAGTACAGTTGGGAAAAGACAAGGGGGAACAAAAGTTAAAAGAATAGCATTGCATATTTTAAATGAATATGCTTCAGTGTGTTCTTGTCTGGAGGGTTAGGGTACCAGAATTGTTTCTTACTATCGTTCTGTTCAGTCTCTCTGGTGCGAAAACAGACGCTCTGGGAATTTGTTGTGCTTGTATCATCACAGCTTATCTCTTAGACAGCAGTTTAGCCTAAAAGTTTATCTTTCACATGCACTGCAGAAAACAAATAAAAGTAGAACTCTGTACAGACACTCAAACAGCTTGAGAGCTCAGCTTTCAAGAGCTTTTCACCTGAAAATTGGTCTTAGACTTGTGAGTTCACCTGCAATTGTTGAGCCTTAAATCTACAAGCTTTTCAAAGAGCTTTCCACAACTCTTGGACTCTTATATCTCCTCCTAGAAGTTCTCTGAAATGGATGTTTCCTGACATTGATTATACACTAGAGGAGACCTACATCTGTCTTCCCAATCCAGTAGTGAACAAATAATGTAAACTTGAAGACTGCTTGACAGTAAGATCTTCATGTTCTGATCATAATAAAATGCCATTCAAGAAAGTATGTGCTGTCATATTGGTACTGGAAATATGCACTCCTTTAGCTCTACCTCATGAATCAAATGAAAATACTTGGGGTGTATGTGTGTCTGTGTCAGAGAGAGAGAGAGAGAGAGAAATCTATAGTTAAGGTTGCCTGACATTATAAAACTACATTTACAGTTACTTATAACTTTACCAAGCTTTCACCATTTGTGCTGAAATTTTCCATGATGGGTGCCTGCCTCAGGCTGACATGTATTTGGGAAAATTTCATTTAAATTGTTTCAGTTGTTTCCAAGAATGGGGTTGGGGAGAAAACTGTTTTTTTTCCCCCAGGTTAAAAATAAAATGTGTACAGACGTTTTGTTGAGAAGTTCTGTTGCTTCCATGCTCTGGCATAAGGGTGGCAGCAGTGCTACCTTGGTGTCGTGGTCTGCCCCAGGACTCCTGCTGTCCCTCTCCTGACTGGCTTCCTTGTAGGAGCAAGCCTTGATTGTCAGTCTTGAGACTGTCAGTAAGAATATCTTGCAGGCAGAACAGAGAGGACACGGGTTGCTGGAAGCAGGGCAAGGCTGGGCAGGTTCCTGAGGGGAGGCCTGGCGCAGAAGCTGTCTGCCCCCTCCTCACTCAAATTGTTCCCCATGGCCTCTCGGTCATGATGATGGGGCAGTGGAGCCAAAATTGAATTGCATATCAACCTGGTATGCAGGGATGGGGAGTACTGCTACTGAGGCTTGGCCTTACAGCCCCAACATTGTGTCGGGTGAATGTTAGGGACAAAATTAAGTAAGAGGCATTCCAACCTGGTATGCAGACCTGTGGGGCCAAATCTGAGTGGGCGGTGGGGCAGCCAGCACTGATCCTCCTCACCGCTGCTAATGGGAGGTCCCAACTCTGATGCCTTGGCATGGTGCCACTCCCAGTGGTATGCACCGTGCTTAGCGCGTGTGTGTCTGTAGGCACTACTGGTCCTTGTAAAAATCTGCCAACATTTGAGTGAGGCAGAGGTTACCTCAATTTTCATACTTTCTAACTTTTGAGCGCTGTTTTTATATATATATTCTCTCTCTCTCTCTCTCTCTCTAAGTTAAGGCTAATGTTCCCCCAAACCCATTAACTCTCTCTACACTTGAGTCAGACTGGTGGAGGGGAATGAAAATAATTTATCTTTAAAAATCAGTTTAACCTGGGTCCACAAACACTAACATGTCTTCATCATAATAGCATAGCTATTGCACAATGGTAAGGCTAGTGAGCTACCTATACCCATGCTGTATGCCAGATTTAGCACATAGTTTTTACATAATTAAAATGGAATAAATCTGGCTCACTGACAGACAAATTGGAAAATAGCTTTGGTCAATGAATGTCCAGTGCTTTGTTGTAACAATACTTCAGGGCCTGTTCTGCAAACTCTTAGTTATGTGAATGAATAGTCCCTTGATATTTGTGATTATTCATGTAATGACTGTTCACATGAGTTAAAGGTTAGGCCCTAAGATTCCTTTAATAAAAATATGGGTGTGTTGGACAATATTTTTCAGGCATGTATATGAATGCTAATGCTGCAGGAATATGATTTTCATAGACTGCATGCTAAGGCATCCAGAATGCTTCTAATATATAAAATGTTAGGAAACCTTAAGTATAGGTGGTGTTTCCAGCTCCGCCTATAATGCAGCACTCGTAGAATTTGGAACCCTGAATTCATTACTAGGAAATATAGCAAAACAATATGAATACATTGTTTTTCTGTTTTGAGTGTTTCACATTTAGGGCCTGCTTTAAGTCCCAAGGAAATCAGTGGAAAGACTCATGTTGACTTCAGTGGGCTTTAGATCAGGCCCTTACTAGGGTGTGTGTGTGTGTGTGTGTGAATGTGTAATATATACACACAAGCACCATGGCTGAAACATGGCAGACAGCAAAGAAGCGCCTGTCACATTGAGCAGGTTGTGTGTAAATATTGTCCAAGGGAAGTTTTTGCGCTTGTCACGGGGATGAGAAATGTGTTCACTGAACAGGAGGATTTCTTTAAAGCGGAAATTCTCTGGACATAGTGACACCTATAACCCCATCCCAGTCAGCAGTAAACACAGGCTATTGAACAGATGCTTTCTTGGCTAGCAATCAAACTTCTTTAGCAGAGCTTCTTTTGTGTATACACTCCCATTTGAGCTAATGGAATACTGACAACATGTTTTCTAAAGAAAACCTATGTATGCGAAAATTGCTTAGACATGCACAATCTCTGTTCATGGGGCTGTCAAGGATTTGTATTGATGTTTGATGGTATATTATTAACATGCTTACAAAACTAATTTAAAGGCAGTGGAGCAATGCTGTTTATACTATTTGCAGTAATATTACCATTACTAATTACATTATATTGTTATACTCACTGATACAAATCAAATGCTGGTAAGTCAGGATTAGTGTAGGATGGTAGAACTAGCTGGTTTTCACACCCTTTGATTCAGCTTGGCACTGTCTCATCTTGGTACTTGTCATCTCTTTAAAAGAACCTGAAATGATGCAAATACAGTTTGCTTTTATTTCATGTCCTCTATTTTCACCTTAGGATAAACTTCAGTTCTATAGAGCAGAACACTGTTAAGTCGACTGAAGGCCATTTCATTTCTTTAAGAGAGCAGCCGTATTTATTGATGAAGTATAGTCTGGAAGGTGTTAATTTTTATTTTTCATCTTTAGGGTCAGAAATAATGGGTGAATAATGTATATTGGGATCAACATACTTCATTTAAGGCATTTTAGTGTCCAGAGTGGAGCAGCCTGTACTGATTAAGTGGTCTGACTTTATTGACTACATTATTAAATATGAATTCTATTAAACTTAAGTACAGTCTTTTCCCCACTTCAAATGTTAACATCAGTGCAAGTGCCAGGGTAAAACTCATGACATTTAGAAAGAATAGAGAATCAGATAAGATTTACCAGAAACAGGATGTATGAATAATTGAAGAGGAACGTCTGTAACAATGCAGCTCCTTTAGATAAATCTTGACAAAATATTTTTTCCAAGTTGTGATGAGAAACAGTTGCAGAGGGAGGGTTCAATCAGTTGTTCCTTAGGCACTGTAATCAGAACAATTTCTGAGGTTTCTTTCTGAGACTTGATTTATCTCCCCTGTATCCCAAGGGTCATCAGTATGATTGTTTTGGCACTACTATTTATGGTGGGAAAACGAAACCTGTCACAGTAGACTTGCCAGCAAGTTAAAGAAGTATGGGCTGGATGAATGGACGGTAAGGTGGATAGAAAACTGGCTAGATGGTCGGGCTCAACGGGTAGTGATCAATGGTTCCATGTCTAGTTGGCAGCCGGTATCAAGAGGAGTGCCCCAAGAGTCGGTGCTGGGGCCAGTTTTATTCAATATCTTCATTAACGATCTGGAGGATGGTGTGGACTGCACCCTTAGCAAGATTGCAGATGACACTAAACTGGGAGGAGTGGTTGATACGCTGGAGGGTAGGGATAGATACAGAGGGACCTAGACAAATTAGGGACCTAGCCAAAAGAAATATGATGAGGTTCAACAAGGTCAAGTACAGAGTCCTGTACTTAGGACGGAAGAATCCCATGCACTGTTACAGACTAGGGACCAAATGGCTGGGCAGCAGTTCTGCAGAAAAGGACCTAGGGGTTACGGTGGACGAAAAGCTGAATATGAGTCAACAGTGTGCCCTTGTTGCCAAGAAGGCTAATGGCATTTGGGTTGTATAAGTAGGGGCATTTCCAGCAGATCGAGGGATGTGATCATTCCCCTCTACTCAGCACTGGTGAGGCCTCATTTGGAGTACTGTGTCCAGTTTTGGGCCCCACACTACAAGAAGGATGTGGATAAATTGGAGAGAGTTCAGCGGAGGGCAACAAAAATGATTAGGGGGCTGGAGCACATGACTTATGAGGAGAGGCTGAGGGAACTGGGATTGTTTAGTCTGCAGAAGAGAAGAATGAGGGGGGATTTGATAGCTGCTTTCAACTACCTGAAAGGGGGTTCCAAAGAGGATGGATCTAGACAGTTCTCAGTGGTAGAAGATGACAGAACAAGGAGTAATGGTCTCAAGTTGCAGAGGGGGAGGTTTACGTTGGACATTAGGAAAAACTTTTTCACTAGTAGGGTGGTGAAGACCTGGAATGGGTTACCTAGGGAGGTGGTGGAATCTCCTTACTTAGAGGTTTTTAAGGTCAGGCTTGACAAAGCCCTGTCTGGGATGATTTAGTTGGGTTTGGTCCTGCTTTGAGCAGGGGGTTGGACTAGATGACCTCCTGAGGTCCCTTCCAACCCTGAGATTCTATGATTCTATGATTTGTTTCTGGATCAGAAGTACACCCCTATTTTATCTGATAATGAAGGGTAATTCACACACTATGACTGTCTTTCTCTCTGTACCATCCGTGCAAGGTTATCACTCTCTTCGTAACCGAGAATGACCCTGCTACCTCTGTAAATGAGGTCCAGGAGGTCTGACTGTACGTTTTTGTTCTCAGCTGGGATTCTAGCTCATGGTACAAAGTAGAGTCAATTAACTAAACTGGGATAAATTAGATCATTGAGTCATAGTGCCAGTTTTACAGCTGAATCCTGGCTTCCTTTGGGGTTCTAGCAAAATGTAGCTTTTCATGCCTGATATTCTTCCTATCACATTGCAGCCCTCTTCTGAGGTGTAAAGAAATGACCTTTCTCTTTTTCAGCATAGCAAATCACTTCTCTGAATGCGAGAGCAAGAGAGATTGCTATTGCTTCTGAAGGGATAAGCTTCTCTTGAAGAATATGCTGCTACTGCTATGGGTAAAACACCTGGGGGCAGGGGGCTATGGAGAGTTATAGTCTCAAAGGTGTGCTCCTTTTTTTCTTTTAGAGCATTTGGGTTTGTCAGTGTCTTATGGTGTCAAAAGCTTTTCCTGACTGCTGATATGCCTTCAAATAGCAGATCCATATATAGCCGCCACTGCTTCCAATTTTAAAGGCATCTTATACTAGTGAAAGGTGATGGATTTGACAACACTGGAGGCTGAAGTTCTTTGTTTATCTCAGGTGTAGTACAGTGCACAGCAATGCAAACTTCTTCACACGGATGCAAGAGTGTATATCAACCCTGATCTTGAGGGTAAGTCTCAAGGGGCTAGAGAGCAGTTTGAATCCTTCACCTCTTTTTGCCTGAGACTACCAACAAGCATGCCATTTGTGATTGTGTCTTTTGGTACCTAGAATGCATCACTTTTGAAGCAGATAGAAAACACCAATGTATTTCACAAAGTACCTCACAGTATCTCCTTGGCCGGAACACAGTTTATTTTTGTTCATAGAGGGCCAAGTGTTGCAGCCCTTCCTCAGTCCTTAAATAATATCTGACTGAGGCTGGCAGAATGTCACCCTTAAAACATGTCTTTGTTGGGACCTAGTATGGACAAAGGTGTTATTGGGTGGGTATAGTTAACCTGGATCTAATTCTTTAAAGGGTAAACTAAAAATAAACAAGAAATCCTTAGTTGAGAATTACCAAGTGTTGCCCTTTGGAATTGGTTTCTTGTGCCCCAAATAAGCTAACGCCTCAAAATAACTTTCACATGTATTATTTATTTAGTGCCACAGGTGTGATGAGCTTTCCACACCTTAAAAAAAAATCCTCATTCCAGGAGTCTAGTCTTAATTAGATATTACATAGACAATAAACAAATGTGAAAAGGGGGAATAAGAACAGAAGGGTTGCAACAGTGGAAGACCTTGAGGGAGAAACTGGCTATTGACAAGTTTAGGCTTGAAATTAGGCAAAGGTTTCTAACTATCAGAATAGTGAAATTCTAGAGCAACCTTCCAAGGGGAGCAAAAAACCTAGCTTAGGGCTGCCAGTTTTGGTTGGACATATTCCTGGAGACTCCAGGCCAAACCTGCAGGGTTGGCACCCTAAATAGGCTTCAAGACTGAGTTTGATAAGTTTACAGAGGGATTGGTTATATGAAACTCCCTATAATGGCATATGATCGACCTGTGACTTCTAGTAGCAAATATCCCCAATGGCTGGTTATGGGACACTAGATGGGGAGAGCTCTCAGTTACTATATGCTCAGTCTTGCCAAAATGCTCAAGGTCCAAGTGACTGCCATATTTGGGGTTGGGAAGTAATTTCCCCCTGAGTCAGATTAGCAGAGATTCTGGGTTTTTGTTGGTTTGGTTTTTTGGTTTTCTTTTTGCCTTCCTCTGCAGCATAGGGCATGAGTCACTTGCAGGTTTAAAAAAAATGTAAATGCAGGTTACAGAGAAATCACAAGTCTTTAAATCATGATTTAAGGACTTCAGTAACTCAGCCACAGATTATGGATCTATTAGAGGAGTGAGTGGGCGAGGTTCTGTGGCCTGCAACATGCAGAAGGTCAGACTAGATAATCATGATGATCCCTTCTGGCCTTAAAGTCTGAGTCTGTGTTTACTATTATGTTTGTATTGTCTTAGTTTCTCTTTAGGTTTTAAAAGCAATTAACATGATACTTTATGGTGTCTGGAATGAAGGTTGGGTGTAGGTCAGCAATGTAATGCTGAGTAACAGAAGTAACCTTAAAGGAAGATTTATAGTGTGTCATGGCTAGGGTGACCAGATATCCTGATTTTATAGGGACAGTCACAATATTCTGTGCTTTGTCTTATATAGGCACCTATAACACCCCACCTCCTGTCTTGATTTTTCACAGTTGCTATCTGGTCACCCTAGTCATGGCAGAATACAGAGTCACACGTAGGAGACTCGTAACACACTCTGAAAGTAGAACTTGGATCATGATGCTTCTTCTGTAGTTCAGATGCTTCTCACAGAAGGTCTCCACTGTAATATTTTCCCTTCCATAACTGCCATTCCCACCGATGTGAAACCATCCCAGGCAATTTCTTGACAAGCAGTAGGTCACAGAAAAGTTTATTAGCGAAAAATGTGTTTGAGTCCCTTTGACCTTGTCTTTAACACAGTGAGTGGGTGTATTTGTCTCTTTGAAAACAAGCAACTTTGAATGAGTTGCTATCTGCTGCAGCTGATTTGTTCCAAGATAGCGGTGGTGTTCACGATAAGGCATAACCGATTTCACATTTATCTGTGGAGTTGGGTTCTTTTAATGCACAGCAGTTTTGATGGCTTTCCAAGTTTTTGTACACTAAAATACTGCAATTTCTATAGACCAAACTTGGTTGTGTTTTCCCTTGCACAGTGGGGTCCATTCCTCTCTGAACAAACAAACAATAAAGGCAAGCTGCAAGCAAGAGAATAGTGAAGACAGTATAGGTCATGCCAATTGGCATACACAGGAGCAGAATAAATTGGCAAGGGCTTATCTGGTGCTCTTTCCTTGAGTTAAGTGTTTATTATGGAGGTATTTTTGTGTGTATCAAAATGTCAACTAAATTCAGGTTCCTTGATTCATTATTTTTTCCTTCTTTCTTGGATCCTTTATTTCCTTGACATAAATAAAGGGGAATATTTAACTTTCTCCTCTGTTTTTGACAAAGGTCTCCTTCCATGAAGATGATTTTACATCTGCATATAAAGGACTAGTCCCAGGTAGGCAGCAGTGCAGAGCCACATCACCCCAGGAGGTACACAGAACTACCCCTGTGAGTGCATCGATTTTAATACCCATCTAAAGACACTGAAGGACTGCAATGTGGCTTAGCCGCATGTCTCTGTGCACACATACCTATGAAAGGGACTAGCCATAATCTGGCCTAATGTCTCTTCTTAGACTATTGTATAAAATGCTTCTTGGTTTTACTAATTATTATATTTTAATTTTATTTCCTTTAATGTATGTGGGGCCATACCCGAGAGAAGGTACTGCTAGGGAAGCAGGATCTGTCTTCAGAGTGATGATATCATACATGATGCCAGTAGATAAGTAGAAAACAGACATCAAATTCCTGAAAATTAAGGGCCTGACTCTGCAAGCCTATATTCACACAGGTAGTGCTGTTGATTTCAGTGGGAACTGTGGGATGACCAACACCTCCAAAAATCAGGTCACTTATTTAGAGATCTAAAAATAGATTTTAGTTTTTCATTTGAGGCTTCCAGGTTGGAAAATTGTGACTTACCTAAGATCACACACAAATCTCTGGCAGAACTGGAAATAAAATCCAAAGGCTTGTCTGCACCGTGCCTTAGTCTGGGATGTAAATTTTAATGCGCACCAACATGTCACGCCCTCCTGCTGTGCACTCAAAGTTCCCTAGTGTCAGGGGCAGCTCCAGGCACCAGCGCAGCAAGCGCGTGCCTGGGGTGGCAAGCCGTGGGGGGCGGCCTGCCGGTCGCTGTGAGGGCAGCAGTCAGGCAGCCTTCGGCGGCATTTCTGCAGGAGGTCCGTCAGTCCTGCAGTAATTCGGCAGCGGGTACGCCGAAGGCACGGGACCGGGAGATCACTTGCAGAAATGCCGCCGAAGGCTGCCTGACTGCCGTGCTCGGGGCGGCAAAAAACATAGTCGCCCCTGCCTACTGTATATTAACATAGCACAGTTTGAAACAGGACTGCATAATGTGCACTAGGGAACTTTTAGTGCATGCCAGCAGAGTCCACATGGGTAGTTAGTGCGCAACACTCCAGTGCTCATTAGAATTTATACTTCATCTGTTGTGCATTAAGGCACAGTGTAGACAAGCTCCAAGTCTCTTAACTCCCCTATCCTATCCATTAGCCAGACCGTGTCATCTGTCTCTCCTATTTCCCTCTAAATCTGCAGAAGAGTAGAGCATGTGCTACTCCAATTGATGACAGCAAGTTCAGCATTTCTTATGTTTGCTCCATTAGCTTCAGTGAGAGTTTTGCCTGAGTAAAGACTTATAAACATTTAATTTGTGGAATTGAGGCTGCTAAACTCCACAGGCATTATGCACACCTCTCTGTATGATCTGGCTGAAGAGACCCAGGTTAAGACTTTCAGGTCTAGGTAGCCAACAGTTTTCAGCACCGACACATCAGTTGTGGAACTCCTCACCAGAAGAAGGAAGACTTGACAGTATTTGGTTTAAAATCCGAAACTTGTCTTTTTGATTCAGATATCCCTAATTTGAGATTCTGATTTCTTTTTTAAATATTTTTTTAAAAAAATTCAAACATTACACATTTCTTGGATCCAGGGTGGTGGTAGGAGGGTGAAGGAACAGAAAACTCATATTTTGATAGATGGATGCATGGGGGGGGGGGGAAAAAGATTTCAGGTCTGATCCTGCTGTTCATACTCTAGCAACTGTTCCATTAATTTTACTAGGAACTTTGCCTGTTTATGGACTGCAAGATCAAGCTCCTTTAATAAACAAGAAAGATGCAGAATAATTAGAAATAAAGCATGGACAGGATTTTACTATGTATTGGATTTTTTTAGCTGACAGAAGCATGATTATTGTGGGAGTTTTAGGCTAATATGCCCTTACTCTTACTTTTGTGCATAAAGTGATGACACTGTAGACAGTTTTCATTACATTTTGCAGGTCTGTGGTTCAGTCTGCTCATTTTATTGGGAAATAGAGCAGTGAGCAGAGCTCCTTGTTGTTATCTCCTTTGCTGTTGGATTGCAGTACATCACCCTTGATGCTGATTTTATGTCACTTTCCCCCAAATTGATATTCAGCCAGGATATTCTCCCAACCCTTCTGTTTGTAGATGGAGAATGTTAGATTAAATGGATTGCACAACTGTATTTCAGCTGAAGGATTTTGCTAATGTCAGTTTATAAAAGCCAGGCACAGTCAGAAAGAAAAAGATTAGAAAACTGGACTATGGTCTACAGGTACAAATCTTACATGTTTTATAGTATCTTAAATTTTGCTGGCTTTTAAACGCCTACTGGGGAAGAAACTAGATATATTCAAGATCTCCTTGAACCTGGCCAGAACCTGAAAAGCGTCTGCTCTTTGATGACAACAACAACTGTTCAAAGATTCTCATTACACTGTAGGTCAGGAGGTGACTGAGTCTTCCCTGCCTTGTACTCTAGGTTATGGGTCTCATCTGTGGCTATGACAGCCATCTTTAAACTATCCTTTACCATTTTTAACACAATGTATTTTTTAAAGCCACTCTATTTAGAGGTGTTTTCTTTTTCATTACTGTCAACCTCTCGAAGACTCTCCTCTCCTCTTGGGCTAGCTCTAATTTATCTGGGCAGGAAAATAAAGTCCCTCTTACTCCCCTGTCTAGATGAAATGGGATCTTGTATCCCCAACCTTGTTGGGGCCAAATAGGTAGCACACAGAAGGAAATAAACTGCTCCACAGAGCAAAGGGAGATTAAGGGAGGAAGTGTACATATGGGTCATAATTCATTCTCAGGGCAGCTGTGTGCCTTCCGTTACTCAAGGCAGGTTGTAAAGTTACAGTCCTTTATATTTAATAATCCCATATTATTTAACATTTTCATTTAATAATATAATATTTGCATTGTTGCATTCAATATTTGCATTGTTTTGTTTCATTATGGTTCATCATTTTGTATTTTAATGATCTCTGCAACGTCTTTACCTGGAAAGGGGAATACATTATTTTCTTACTAAGATTACTGTTTTTATTATACTTCTTTACAAAACCACTTGTAGGAAACAATAATTCTGAAAGCTATCTAGAGGAGTTTTAGGAGTGTTGATAGTTTAAGATAATGTATTTGATAATGTATGCCAAATTCTATCTTCAGATATATTCATATAACTCCTATCCAAGTGATTGGGAATTGCATACATTTATCTGAAGACAGCATTTGGCTGATTCTCCTCTCTCTGTGGTTCTACACCTATGTAATTCCATTGACTTCAGCTGAGTTGCACTTGATTTATACCTGTACAAGTGGAAAGACAAACAGGCATAAAATACCAGCAAGCGAGGCAATCTTGTGAATGTGGTATGTATTTTAAGACATTTTCAGTTGCTTTTAATTTTAATTTTTATTTTTTTTGTTAAACTATATTTATTAATCTCCATTGAGTGCATAAATACTTTTGATACAAAGAGCATAAGAACCAAATAACAGGTTTCTTTTGGTTTAAAGTGAGTTTTCTTTCAAATGAGGTGTTAGTTGGCAAAGAAAGGATCTTCCCACATTAGTCAGAAATATCACGTCAGGTATCAGAGGAGACTGCTTTCAGTGGATATAAATAGTTAAGAAGACATGCTGCTTTCAAGGCAGGGTTTTTCAAAAAGCTTTTTAGAACTGTGATATAACTCTCTAAGAACACAAGACTCACGTAAGATATCTGAGATATCTGCTGGGAGTACTTTGGAGCAGACATGTGTTTTCCATTGGGGTTGACAACTCTTTTTGATGTAAAGTTTTCTGATGTTCTTGCTTACCATATGATGATAAAGGACTGGGCAAACAATTCTGAACAGAATACTAATGTCCTCCTTGAATATATTGCACAAAGATGTTTGTTTGGAATTCAGAATCATCACTCTGTAGAGAGTGGATTTGAAGTGATCCAACTTTCCACATATGTTGTTCTTAATCTAATGTTAGCTGTCTAGGAAGGCCTTCTTTTCTAATAAAATAATAATTGAATATCTGAGCAACACAATACACAGAGAGGAGAAAATAAAAGAATATACATTTCTGGCTCCCCATTTGCTTCTCAAGTAGAATACATGATTTTTTTTCCTGTTTACAACTGCTTTAAAATTACTCTGCCACTACTGATCTGTTGTCAAAATAAATAACCCGAAGAGTCATTTCCTAGAGCGATATGCAGCACTAAAGATTCTGCAAACTTTTGGAACCCAGGAAACTTCTTCTCCACAGATGCTGTTTTTATCCCACACATATGGATTAAGATTATTGTGGAGGTGTCCAAGTCCTACACCCAGAAGGGAATTTGATCTACATAGTGCTATTTATATTCAGCAGTTAGTAACAGAGCATGAACATCCATTAATGCTCCCATATTAAACACAACTTTAATTGCAGTTTTAAAGATCTGCTGGTTTTGCTTTTTAGAGTCTCAGGGTTGATTTAATAATATCTTAATAAAAAGCTTAATAGTGCATTAAATTAAAAAATAAGTTTCTTCTTATTATGAGACAGCAAAATCAGTGGGTAGTTCACTAAACAGAAAACTAAACCTGCTCTGCTGTTTTAAAAATCTGTTGCCTGATTGCAGCAAAGTATAGCATAATGCTGTAAAATCAGCCTTCAGAAAGTAAATTGTTCCTTGATGTAGCACTTCAAATGTTACCAAGTATGTACTTGGATAACCAAGATACAAGCTTTCAGAAGCCTGAACACCCAAGAGAGAATTATTTCACTTCCCCTGCCAGAGATTTGCCCATATTTCTGCTTTATATATTAGCCAACGCTGGGCCAACGGGTGGTGGGATATCTGAAAATCTGTAGTAAAAGTAACACACCTTTTTATTTAAATATTACTTGCTTTTTAGGCACTGAATTTTGGAGATATGCCGAAGTACTTGTGGGAGATTTGGGTACCTGACAAACCATGGGTGGTAAGATATCAGATCAATGAAATAAATAAACAAAAATATACATATATTTTTAAAAGTTAAATATTGTGGGCTGTGTTCCCATTGGTCATAACTCCCATGGGGCTGATGGCAACTGGATTACTATGATTTTGCACACTCTGTTGATTTCAGTAGCATCACTCTAGGGTAAAACTGAAATAAGGTGGTGGTAAACTAGGATCATGCACTTCGTCAGGAGCAGAAATTAGCCATGCTGCAAGTCTAAATCATGCTTTCAAATACTCTGACACTTGACACTCTGCAATCTGTACCCTATAAGTAGCCAAGATTTTTGGTGAGGTGGGTAAGATTTACTTTAGGAGTGAACGTGTGTTGTTTCTTATTTTAGTTTGAACAAAACGATTATAGGTCTATTACTACCACTCTTACACTGGCAAGCAGTTACTCACATGAGCAATCCCATGGATTTTAGTTACTATTGTGAAATCTTCTTACCAGTAAGATTAAGGGGGTCAGAGTCTGGCTCACTAAATAGTACCTTGTGCTACCACAAAGGCTCATTAGTGTCAAATGGCTGTCATCTACATGTCTGTGCTAAGTGCTTAATTTGTAATGAGAGGTGCCTGGGCTCAAACAATTTTTTTTTTTTTACATTCATAACTGACGCAGCAAACCCAGAGGTGCTGGGGCTACAAATTGCCAAGCCTAAAGGTGCCAGGGCTCAGCCCTGGCACAAAGTAAGTACTCCTTAATGCCTCGGCATGGGCAATAAGACCTTCCTTACAGCCCAGTGTAGAATACCCAGAAATTAGGCCCAGTTAGTGCTCTGCACCTGCTACCTACTCCCCCACACCCAAGAGGAAGGAGAAGACTCTACCCACTAAAGCACTGACCACCACATCTGAGCCAATGCAGGTAAATGGTAATTTGCTACTTCCCCTAGAGTCAGGGGTAAACAGGTTCCTCTCAGAAGTATAGTTCATTCCCTGTGCAAAGCTACAGTCCTGCCCTTTGGTTTCAAAGGACTCAAGCAAAGGTGGCAGCATCTGCTAATTAGGTTGTGAAAAGGGGACATTGTAGAATTTGTATTAATGATCCAAGTCCATTTAGATCCTTATAAATTCACAAGGTTTCAAAAGTTAAAATTCTAAATAAAATCTAAATTTTGATGCAATGTATAAATCTACAAAAATTATAATTCCTTCAGCTCTTCAGGCTGGAAGCTTTCAGTGAATATTTGTTTCTACTATGAGTTAGTTAGTATTTGAACGCTAAGCACTGTCCTGCAGCAACTTTGAGTTACATGAGGGCCAGGACAGCTTCCCAACAATCAGGAGGCAACCTTAATTCTGGCATTCTCTAACTTTTAGGTGCTTGGCTTTGCTACCTTAATGATCTTTGAATGTAGTTGTTTTTCTATATCATATAATAAATACGCAGTATTAGCTCTTGAAGGCTTTATGGTCTACTGATACATATTAAGCACTTAAATTAATATTTATATGTTTACACAATAAACTGTAATGGCTCCAAAAGAGGTATTATGGTCTGGTAGGACAATAGTCTTTCATTTAAAGGGTCTTAATTTGTAGTTAGCTTTTAGTGACTGGTCTCTTTCTATCAAAACAGTTATCCTAAATGTGTATTTACACCCTTGGTCTGAGTTTTCAAATGTTCTTGTGTATGTATTTATATGATAAACTTGTAACAATTCTGCAGAAAATGACCTCTCATACATTTCTGTTAATGATTTGCATTTAATTGAATATTAAATAGAAGATGGAAAAATTAAAGCCACATTCAGTTTCTAGGCACAGCATTGTTTTGTATACTATTTTTAAGATCTGATTTTTCAAACAGCCTAAAGGAGTTAGGCATGCAACTCCTATTGAGTTTCAATGGAAGTTAGGTGCCTAGCTGCCCTTTGAAAATCCAGCCTCAAAAGGTTGTTGTTTAATTTGACTGTGGGATTTAACACTCAAAATTTCTCCACCTTTCCTCGGCTAAATCATTCTTTTTCAAGTAAATCCTTGATGCCATGAGAAAGTCAAGTAAACACAAACAAACAAAGAAATAACAGCAACAATAACCTATCGTGAGATATATTCTAGCTTTTGGGAAAGCCTGAAGATCCATGCTGGCTAACAGTTAATGGGTGTGAACAGTTTTGTGTATGTACGATCTAGATCAAGGATTGGCAACCTTTGGCCCGCGGCCCGCCAGGGTAAGCACCCTGGTGGTCTGGGCCGGTTTGTTTACCTGCTGCGTCCACAGGTTTGGCCGATCGTGGCTCTCTCTGGCTGCAGTTCACCACTCCAGGCCAATAGGGGTGGCGGGAAGCAATGGCCAGCACATCTCTCGGCCCACGCCGCTTCCTGTAGCCCCCCTTGGCCTGGGATGGTAAACCGCGGCCAGTGGGAGCTGCGATCGGCCGAACCTGCAGACGCAGCAGGTAAACAAACTGGCCCAGGCCTCATGCCAAAGGTTGCAAATCCCTGCCCTAGATTTTACAGGTGATACTCAATAGAAGTAATCTTGCCTTTATTTATGAACTAATTACATCCAAATTTAGTATGTTCAGTTTTATGCAAGAATTCCTCTAACTCTCTCATTTTGTTTACCTTGTAACTCTCATTTTGTTTATGTTGAACGTCCAGTTTAATTGTGGTTTTGCGCTCTCTGCCGCTGCTGAGGCTGTGCTGAGACATTCTACCTTTGCATTGATTCTGCACGACACCCGAGTGCTGTACCAAGTTCCTTAAACTTGCTTTAGAAAGGAGCATCATATATTCCCTTTTGTTCCTGCTGCCAGATGCTAGCAGCAGCTCTCAGTGTCAGGCAGGGTAGGTCTTTGGGCCCTTGGGTCCATGGAGTCTAATTGGGGACATTAACGAGTGCTCAAAAACGCACTAGTTCTGTATTGTGCTTGGCTTCAGAGTGACTGTGCTGAGGTGGGGGAGGGACATGCTAATTGAAACTTCTTTCCACCATTGCTTCTGTGAAGTGTTAGCCAGTGTTACCCACAAAGGTAACAGAGTCCTTAAAATTAATAAGAAAGGCCTGATACATACTTAAAGGAAGATAAGAGGAAAGCCAATCATTCTATAACTCAGTTGATTCTGTCTCAGTTTTCAGGGACTTGAGTCAGTTGGGGACCAAATTCATTGATTTACGTTAGAGATTAATTTGGTCCCACCAATCATATTACAGTTATTCAAATTAAAGATTTAATTCCCCTGGGGGATGGGGAAGAGTTTGCACTATTCATATAACAGCCATTATTTTAAATGTCATGATAGCTACAGTAAGATGGAAAAATATCTGCAGTCAAATGTATTGTACCCTCACAGTGTCTGCTAAGAAGAGGCCCTCCATGTGAGGAAGTGCTCCTTGCCCTCTGCTTTTGGGTTAACCCCTCACCTTCCCTCAAACCTCCAAGGGCTCCATAACTCTGGGATCTGAATGAGGATACTGGTGGGAAATGGGTAAACTGGGGGAATGATGCAAATTGCCTTCCATTGGCCCTGAGGAGATTTCTCTCCCCCACCTCCCATAGTACAGTCTCAGGTTGTCTCTCCCCTATTCTCCCACAGCTGGAACTGTTTCCCATTAAACAGGGGCCCCCAAAGCAGCCCCTAACTGTAGAAGTCCTGTCAGTGTGGCTTCATAGGAGCCAAACTGCTGGAGAGCAGTCGGGGTTGCTGGAAAGCAAGAGCCAATGTGGATATTGATAGTCTCTTCTTCCCACTGAGCCTCCAGAATCCTGTGGCTTCCAGTGGGCCTGTGAGGTTTCTGGGATTGCCCCTCTACCTGCTGTATTGGGGGAGCAAGCCCTACTTTCTCAAAAGAACAACTGGAGAGCACTCCTTGAGGAAAACCTCGCCAAGGCTGTTTCCTTTTAGTCCCTTCTCATTTGTTTCTCTGCAGGAGGGGTGAGTCTGAAGTAACGAGACCTTACATATTGTAAATAACACAAAGAGAGGCATAGCAAGTCAGTGGAGTGTAAATAATTCTATGATATTTCCCCGCTATGGGGTGAAGAAATACAGGTCTATCAAGCATATATATTTTCATATAGGTATAACCATTGTACTATAGACTCGTGCGTTAACAGTATTTTAATATTAAAATAATTCATTTAGAAAAAAGTCTCAGTTTGATGTGTTGTAGGTTTGTGCTTGCATGGAAAATTGCTCTATTTATTATCCATTCAGTTTTTAATGAAGCAGAACAATAAGGCAGTAAAATGTATTGAATATATTGAGTCTAAATATTAATGATTGCTGGGCATATTCATAATATCTGTGCATAATGCTGAAATATATATTCACAGAGATAGACGCAATGTGTGTCTATCTGTGGGCGTTTTTACACACAATATAATGGAGCGAGGGAGGGAATACATAAAATTTCTTAGTGTACTTAGTAATTCCCATGTGGCTAGGATTTTTTCTTCAGTGATATATATTCTATATGATCTGTTGATACTGTTATCTGAGTCTGATATTTCAATTGTCTCAAACCGTCGTATGCCATCATGGAAGTGAGAAGCAGAGATTGTTCATATGTCTTGCCACTTTGCAATCTCTTCTTCTTTCTTGTAGAGAAGGAGCTGTTTATTTTGGATAGGCTGGTGTGCCACTATATACAGGATTGCCAACTTTCTAATTGCACAAAACAGAACACCCTTGCTCCACCCTCGGTCCTTCTCTGAGGCCCTGGTCCCCACTCACTCCAGCCCCATCCTGGAACCCGCACTCTCAGCTGGAGTCCTCACCCCCCCTCTTACACCCCAACCCTCTGCCCCAGCCCAGTGAAAGTGAATGAGGGTGGGGGAGAGCAAGCGACGGAGGGAGGGAGGCTGGAGTGAGTGGGGGGAGGGGTCTCAGAGAAGGAGCAGGATGGGGTGGGGGCTCGGGGAAGGGGCAGGGCAGGGGCAGGGAAGTGTGTTTGATTTTGTGCAATTAGAAAATTGGCAGCCCTACCAGGCATTCCGGTCGAAAACCAGATGCCTGGCAACCCTACATATATATGTATTCAAAACATCTATGTACGTTGAGAAATTTTCATGTTCTGAACATTTTCTTGCGAAACCAAAGGCAAGGAAAACTTTCAACCTATATAGTGTCATCTCTGACAAAAGCATAGCTGAACAGTGGGACCCACTATCCGAGATGACATTTTGTGTTCCTCCCTCCAGCTACTTGGGAAGTTTAAAAGTTCTGTTTACATTTGAAAAAATGCCAATGGCCAACAAGCAGTTCTATGCAGTTATAATGCCTTTTAAGTACAGTGTTCATGACTTTGGTGATCCTGTGATGCAAGATCTTGTGGGACTTGTGCCTCTCTAGTTACCAAATTATCTTTGTGTCACTAATGTGTGAGAGCTGAGAAATCACCCAGGCACTTGTGTAGGTTGCATCCTGTTATTTACTGTATGCCATTGTTTGTATTTTTATGAAGCTAATGAATATGGGGGAAGTGAGCCTGTGATACCAGCTGTTAGACCATTATAACTTCACAGGTTTTCTTTGTATTTTCTCCCCTTTCTAAAGGGATTTCTTATTTCATATATGGGGAAATGCTATATTACCAGCCAATTAAAAAAAAGAGAGAGAGAGAGACTGAGAGAGGAATGTTAAGTGTCCCACAGTGCATTAGCCTTTCTAAACCAATCTTGGCCAGCCCTAATGTTGAGTTTAAATTTTGTAGCTACCTGTAGTTGCTGAGAGTTGATTTATGAGTGCAGGGGACAGGATCAGTAGCCAGCAAATTTTAAAGAAAAAAGGTGCGTGTGGGGGGGCGGGGGGGAGAGTTTTATGCCACAAAATGCTTCACCAGTGCCCAATTAAAGCAATCAATCTTTTGTCAGCCAGCTGCACTTAACACCGTTTGTTCTGAGCTGGAGTATTTGTCACAGAGAGTAGCCTTGTTAAGAATGTACTAGCTCATGTCATCCTTTAACTCTTTGAGGACCTTTGGGCATACATGCACAGAGCATACGTGCATGAACACAACTATGAAGAGGTGTGGATTAAAGTGAATATGGTTGGAAAGCATTGCTGTTTTTGCAGTGTTCTCTGATGCAACAGCGTGTTGCAAATCACAGGGATTTATTGCAAGCCATTTTTAATGATCTCCACTGTACTTCGTTCATTATGCCATTCCATTGCCAAAAACTGTAAATCTATTAACATAGTCCTTGGTGGTCTGCTGTAGACTGGTCTGAAATGGGGTAAAAATAATCCTTACATTTTACCCCACTAAAACTAACCCCCCTCCTACTAATACTGTGACATAGATCAGAAGCTTTAGAAGGCTGACAGCTGCCAAGTGTGTTTGCCAACAATTCATTTGTACACTTTTCAATTTACAGAACCAGCCCTCGGTCTCAGTTTTTAATTTGGTGCTTTAGATGAAATCCTATTTGGGGAGATCAGCGAGAGGTTAACTGAAGCCGAGGCAGCTGCAGTGGTTAAAAGTCCACAGCTTTGATTTGACGCCAAACTGACATCTAGGTTTTGTTTTCTGTTTTACATTGCTCGTTTCACCAGCCTGCAGCCACATCACATAATGCCACTGTTGTCAAGCATCGGTGACAAACATTAGAAAGCTTATCACAGTATCATTCATTACCATACATTATAATGTTACAAACCTAAAAATATCAGAGAAGGGAAAAAAAACCAATGGATATTTAACATGGATGTATTTCTGAAAAAGCTTGGCTTTCTCGCTAGGAGGCCTATTGCTCCGACTCCCTCCACTACCCCCAGTTTAAATGAAGCTAGTGATTAAGTCACAGCATTGCTGGAATGTAAAAGGCCACAGATGTATTTATACACTACAAAGTGATACACACAAACAAAAATGAATCACAGTGTGCACAGCATAGCAAATTAACATGTGCCAGATTGTGCTTTCCCCTGAACTGTTTTACCTGTCTGAGATGAAAATCCTGACTCTTGCTGAAACATTTATATCCCAGTGGAATTGAAGGATGTAAATGCGCACATCCTCTCTCTCCCTAAAGTAAGTAGAAGGAGATCAATAATTATAGACCTTTTGTATCTGTATATAACAGTGTCTTACAAAAGTGAGCTAAGCATTAGTAAATTCATGTGGTAGCTGATGGCAAGTGGTTATTGATGATGTGACCAAAGTCCAAAGGATAACAAACACTCCAGACCCACAACAAATTGAGTCCACATTCAAGTCTCTTGTGGAGCCCAAAATAGTATGGCAGTATGAGCAATGTAACAATTATGTCAACAGTCTGTTGATATTGACCATTGCCATGCCAGTTGTGTGTAATATTCTGCATCGGGCCACAGACAAGAGCTTTCAACTGAACAAATTTCTGAGTTGGCTGAATGGAATTAGGGCACATGTAGGACACGTATTTGATGAAAGAGTTTTACCATATCCAAGTAACATAGAGGCAGTTGTACAAATGGAAATTATCCAAAAAGTGAAGCTTTACAGAGATTCATGAACATTTTAACATAGATACTTATGTGTAATTTGTCATATTTAAGTGTGCCACTTCTAATGCTGCTTGAGGATGGTAAAGAATGGAACTGGGAAAATTGTGAACAGCCATGGGGAGGTGGGTTTTTTAAATAAGTTGTCACAGAAGCACTTGCACTGAAATATTTTGTGATCAATGAAGAACATAAGGTCTCTGTGGATGTGAGCTCACTGGGGTTATCAGCTAACCTTTAAGATGACTACCAAGTGGCATATGCTTCTGTGCTAACAGAACAATAACCAGATATGCTGATAACTGGTTTTAGTTGGAAGCAATGTTTATAAATGTTTATGGACAGTAGGCAAATGAGGCAGAAACAGAGGGTAAGGCTTTGGAAATCATATTACAGACACTAGGTAAAAGTACCAACTAGATTTCAGAAAATGACATTGCGAACCTGATTTGGTACCCACTAAAGTCAATGGAAAAAGTCCCATTGATTTCATCTTAGAGGATGAATGGTCCTAAACACAAACATACTCATTAAATGTTCAATAGTGTTACAAAATGGAATTTTTTAAAACAAATATGCTTTCAAGACCACTTATCACTAGGATCCCTAGGGAGAGGTGTTTCAAGTAAATATGGCTCAAGTTACTTATTTCCAAAACAAAATTTTAATAAATGCAAACAAAAATGAAATAACCTTACCATTATTTCCCACCTTTATTCCAGTATCCATATAGTAAATTTCTTCCATCCTACAAAGTTCATGATCCTGGCCAGAATCTTTCTAGTAACACTACATCTTCCAGATAGCCCGATTTCTCTGTCCACAGACATGTAAATCCCGTTAAAGTGCTCTGGCTGGCAGTTGGAGGCAGGTTTGAAAGCTCGAAGCCTCTGATAATTGGCTGAGCCTTAATCAGTGGGCGGGGCATTCACTCAGGCCAGGGCATTATAAAGCCGCGCACAAGCGACCAGGGAGCTTTGCGACCAGGGGCTGCTAACAGGGAGTTTCACAAGGGAGTTTAGAAGGGGAGTGGGAAGGGAGTGGGAGCCCCTGGCCAGCCCTAACCCCGTCCCCGTGGGCCCCCCCTAAAACCTATAAACCGAACCACAGTCCAAAACTACTTTCCGTAAACCACCCTTTCACTAACTAGGAGACAATGCAGGCAGAAGTCCAGCAGCAGAGTGGGGGCTATCCAGTTTATTGCACTGACTGTCGCATGTATGATTACCTGCCCTGTGGGCGGGTGGCGTATGTGTGCAGTCGGTGCAAGGAGCTCCTGGCCCTCAGAGACCATGTACGGGCTTTGGAGGCCAGGGTGGCGGAACTGGAGGAGCTGAGAGAGGCAGAGAGGTATGTTGATGAGGCTTTCCAGGACACTGTAGAATTGTCCCACCTCCGCTTAGACAGCTCCTGTGCTGTTGAGGAGGAAGAAGGGCCCAGGGAAGTAGAGCAGTCGATGGGAGCAGAGGGAAACCTTCCCGTAGTTGGGACCCTCCTTCCAGATGGTGCTGGGGTTGCCTCTCGCACTGAGGTTGCCTCTCCGGGGGGAGGGAACTCCAGTTTCTAGGAAAAGGCAGGTGTTAGTAATGGGAGATTCGATTATTAGAAATGTAGATAGCTGGGTCTGTGATGAGCGGGAGAACCGTATGGTGACTTGCCTGCCTGGTGCGAAGGTTGCGGATCTCTCGAGGCATCTAGATAGACTTATGTGTAGTGCTGGGGAGGAGCCGGTGGTCATGGTACATGTAGGTACCAATGACATAGGGAAGGGTAGGAGAGATGTCCTGGAAGCCAAATTTAGGCTGCTAGGGAAGAGACTGAAATCCAGGACCTCTATGGTGGCATTTTCAGAAATGCTCCCAGTTCCACGCGCAGGGCCAGGTAGGCAGGCAGAGCTTCAGAGTCTCAATGCGTGGATGAGACGATGGTGTAGAGAGGAGGGGTTCACGTTCATTAGGAACTGGGGAAACTTCTGGGATGGGAGGAGCCTATACAGGAGAGATGGGCTCCACCTAAATCAAAGTGGAACCAGACTGCTGGCACTAAACATTAAAAAGGTTGTAGAGCAGTTTTTAAACTAGGAGATGGGGGAAAGCCGACTGCTGCAGAGGAGCGTGTGGATCGGACACAGACTTCTCTTAGGGGAGAGTCTGATGATAGAGAATCTCCAGGTTATAGTCGGGAGCAGAGGAATGAGAAATATAATGTATGGGCCGGATCAGATGATAAACAGTCACATAAAAAAGAATCTGGCACATCAGAAAAAGGCAGGCTAATAAACAGGGACAAGTTTTTAAAGTGCTTGTACACAAATGCCAGAAGTCTAAATAATAAGATGGGTGAACTAGAGTGCCTTGTGATCAAGGAGGATATAGATATAATAGGCATCACAGAAACCTGGTGGACTGAGAGCAATCAATGGGACACAATCATTCCGGGGTACAAAATATATCGGAAGGACAGGACAGGCCGTGCAGGGGGAGGAGTGGCACTATATGTTAAAGAAAGTGTAGATTCAAATGAAGTAAAAATCTTAAGCGAATCCACAGGTTCCATAGAGTCTCTATGGATAGAAATTTCATGCTCTAGTAAAAATATAACAGTAGGGATCTATTATCGACCTCCTGACCAGGACAGTAATAGTGATGATGAAATGCTAAGGGAAATTAGAGAGGCTATCAAAATTAAGAACCCAATAATAGTGGGGGATTTCAATTATCCCCATATTGACTGGGAACATTTCACTTCAGGACGAAATGCAGAGATAAAATTTCTCGATACTTTAAATGACTGCTTCATGGAGCAGCTGGTACGGGAACCCACAAGGGGAGAGGCGACTCTAGATTTAATCCTGAGTGGAGCGCAGGAGCTGGTCCAAGAGTTAACTATAGCAGGACCGCTTGGAAATAGTGACCATAATACAATAGCATTCAACATCCCTGTGGTGGGAAGAACATCTCAACTGCCCAACACTGTGGCCTTTAATTTCAAAAGGGGGAACTATGCAAAAATGAGGGGGTTAGTTAGACAAAAGTTACAAGGTACAGTGACTAAAGTGAAATCCCTGCAAGTTGCGTGGGCCCTTTTTAAAGACACCATAATAGAGGCCCAACTTCAATGTATACCCCAAATTAAGAAAAACAGTAAAAGAACTAAAAAAGAGCCACCGTGGCTTAACAACCATGTAAAAGAAGCAGTGAGAGATAAAAAGACTTCCTTTAAAAAGTGGAAGTCAACTCCTAGTGAGGCAAATAGAAAGGAGCACAAACACTGCCAACTTAAGTGCAAGAGTGTAATAAGAAAAGCCAAAGAGGAGTTTGAAGAACGGCTAGCCAAAAACTCCAAAGGTGGTAATAAAATGTTTTTTAAGTACATCAGAAGCAGGAAGCCTGCTAAACAACCAGTGGGGCCCCTTGATGATGAAAATACAAAAGGAGCGCTTAAAGATGATAAAGTCATTGCGGAGAAACTAAATGGATTCTTTGCTTCAGTCTTCACGGCTGAGGATGTTAGGGAGATTCCCAAACCTGAGCTGGCTTTTGTAGGTGACAAATCTGAGGAACTGTCACAGATTGAAGTGTCACTAGAGGAGGTTTTGGAATTAATTGATAAACTCAACATTAACATGTCACCGGGACCAGATGGCATTCACCCAAGAGTTCTGAAAGAACTCAAATATGAAGTTGTGGAACTATTAACTAAGGTTTGTAACCTGTCCTTTAAATCGGCTTCGGTACCCAATGACTGGAAGTTAGCTAATGTAACGCCAATATTTAAAAAGGGCTCTAGGGGTGATCCCGGCAATTACAGACCGGTAAGTCTAACGTCGGTACCGGGCAAATTAGTTGAAACAATAGTAAAGAATAAAATTGTCAGACACATAGAAAAACATAAACTCTTGAGCAATAGTCAACATGGTTTCTGTAAAGGGAAATCATGTCTTACTAATCTATTAGAGTTCTTTAAGGGGGTCAACAAACATGTGGACAAGGGGGATCCGGTGGACATAGTGTACTTAGATTTCCAGAAAGCCTTTGACAAGGTCCCTCACCAAAGGCTCTTACGTAAATTAAGCTGTCATGGGATAAAAGGAAAGGTCCTTTCATGGATTGAGAACTGGTTAAAGGACAGGGAACAAAGGGTAGGAATTAATGGTAAATTCTCAGAATGGAGAGGGGTAACTAGTGGTGTTCCCCAAGGGTCAGTCCTGGGACCAATCCTATTCAATTTATTCATAAATGATCTGGAGAAAGGGGTAAACAGTGAGGTGGCAAAGTTTGCAGATGACACTAAACTACTCAAGATAGTTAAGACCAAAGCAGATTGTGAAGAACTTCAAAAAGATCTCACAAAACTAAGTGATTGGGCAACAAAATGGCAAATGAAATTTAATGTGGATAAATGTAAAGTAATGCACATTGGAAAAAATAACCCCAACTATACATACAACATGATGGGGGCTAATTTAGCTACAACGAGTCAGGAAAAGATCTTGGAGTTATCGTGGATAGTTCTCTGAAGATGTCACGCAGTGTGCAGAGGCGGTCAAAAAGCAAACAGGATGTTAGGAATCATTAAAAGGGGATAGAGAATAAGACTGAGAATATATTATTGCCCTTATATAAATCCATGGTACGCCCACATCTCGAATACTGTGTACAGATGTGGTCTCCTCACCTCAAAAAGATATTCTAGCACTAGAAAAGGTTCAGAAAAGAGCAACTAAAATGATTAGGGGTTTAGAGAGGGTCCCATATGAGGAAAGATTAAAGAGGCTAGGACTCTTCAGTTTGGAAAAGAGAAGACTAAGGGGGGACATGGTAGAGGTATATAAAATCATGAGTGATGTTGAGAAAGTGGATAAGGAAAAGTTATTTACTTATTCCCATAATACAAGAACTAGGGGTCACCAAATGAAATTAATAGGCAGCAGGTTTAAAACAAATAAAAGGAAGTTCTTCTTCACGCAGCGCACAGTCAACTTGTGGAACTCCTTACCTGAGGAGGTTGTGAAGGCTAGGACTATAACAATGTTTAAAAGGGGACTGGATAAATTCATGGTGGCTAAGTCCATAAATGGCTATTAGCCAGGATGGGTAAGAATGGTGTCCCTAGCCTCTGTTCGTCAGAGGATGGAGATGGATGGCAGGAGAGAGATCACTTGATCATTGCCTGTTAGGTTCACTCCCTCAGGGGCACCTGGCATTGGCCACTGTCGGTAGACAGATACTGGGCTAGATGGACCTTTGGTCTGACCCGGTACGGCCTTTCTTATGTTCTTATGTTCTTAAAGTCAATGGGAGTTTTTCATGTCATGGGTGTGGAGGATCAAGATGAGGAGCTCCGGATCTTCTTATACTGTTGAGTGATATTATATTATATTTCCACTTAATAGTAATGCCCACTTTTACTTCCTTGCTGTATTTCTGCTGGTCATGGCATGTAATCGGCAAAGCGGGAGGGGGAAATTCCTTTTTTTCTGTTTCTTCCCTTAAGGAAGATATAAATAAGTTTAGTATTAAGCCTAAATGTAGTCACCCATATGTGCATTTGCTACTTTAGATTTGTGAACACTGATACGATAAGTTAAAAGAGGGACTGCTACCTTGTCTCAGTGAAGTAAATTATTGAACCCAAGAATGGTAGCATTAAATCTATGGAAGTTTTTACAGTGATTTTTATGAAATGTCAAATTATACCTGAAGAAAGATAGTGTAACTCATAAGCACTGAAGACACGGATGAATTGCAAGGTCAAATTTCATTCTGGAATACAGCAACTGAATTTATGATTGATTTTTGTTGTATTTCTTTTATCTCCACCTGAAGAAAAAATGAAATTAGGCTCACAAGATTGCGTGTGAGTGCACACAGAAGGGATAGCTCATTAGAAGGGAAAAAAAAAAGATGACATGAGCTAGGCAAGAATATTTTCTGTTTTGAGGGAAACTGAAAATTTTGTGGGGAGGGAAAAAAAAGGAATTCATAGCCAATTTTGATTGATTTTTTTGACATGTAAAATGAAGACTCAAGCATCTTAGATATATGAAACTAATCTCTTTATGATGTAAAGCTTAGAAGAATAACCTGAGGTGAAATAGTGATATCAGGATATGAGTTACACCAGGGATTGGCAACCTTTGGCATGCGGCCCACCAGGGTAAGCCCCCTGGCGGGCCGGGCTGGTTTGTTTACCTGCCGTATGTGCAGGTTTGGCTGATCACGGCTCCCACTGGCTGTGGTTCGCTGCTCCAGGCCAATGAGGGTGGCAGGAAGCGGCGGGTAGCACATCCCTCGGCCTGCGCTGCTTCCCGCAGCCCCATTGGCCTGGGATGGCGAACCACGGCCAATGGGAAGGCGTAGATCAGTGGTAGGCAACCTGGGGGCTGCATGCAGCCCATCAGGGTAATCCGCTGGCAGGCCACGAGACAATTTGTTTACATTGACCATCCGCAGGCACGTCCACCCACAGCGTTCAGTGGCTGTGGTTTGCCTTTCCCGGCCAATGGGAGCTGCGTGAAGCGGTGGCAAGCATGTCCCTGCAGGTTGCCCACCACTGGCATAGATGGTCCTAGTGTGTTTATAATCCAGAATGTACACTTCAAATAGGATTTAAACCTCAGCCAATGAGGGACTAGGGAGAGTGGTTACATTTATTGTTAACTCTCTTTAGTGTACTTAGAAAAGAACAAGACTTAAATACAAAGAATGGTTAACAGACTGAGCAGGAATGGAATGAAATATAAATCCTAGAGCCTATCTCACCAGTTTCACACTGGTGCCACTTCATTAGAGTCACTCCCAGGGTTTACATTCTTATAGAGTATTTCCTGGAGCCCCCATATGCTCCCAACAAGCTATAAAAACTCTGGGGGGGAGAGGGAGGGAATATTTACCGATGTTCCACTCCGGACAGCTCCAGCTGAATTTAAGCCCTGATCACTCCTGATTGACACTTCAGCAACTGAGATCAGAATCTAGTTTTAAGAGTTGTGCCCACCTTTCCAAATGGTCTCATTAATATGTTAGCCACCAATTGATGTGTCCTAGGTCTCTCTGGATATTTTGGTGGCTCAAAACACAAGTTGGATTATCATTATCTTACTGTAAAATAAGTTTTGTCTTTTACAAGGAAACAATCACACTTTGCTTGCACTTTAGTACAATAGCTCCTTGGCATGCTGGCCTTAAACGTTATCTAAATTAATCTGAAGCCGATTCATATGTCAAAATTTACCCCTGTAATCTATATGTGATTCACCTTTCCTTACCATACACCTTTGCCCCTAGATGTCCAAATCAAGGAACTGTTAGTGTGAATGCATCTGCTGATATCTGTTGCCACAGCTGGTGCAGAAGAAGAGGTGGCCTCTTGAGTAGTGAGGGCCTCAATCAAATACACTTTTAAAGATTAAAATAAACAACTTGAAGTACACTTGAAAGCAAACAGGATGCCAGTGCAATCTAATCTCCATAGTTCCCTCCACTAAGCATAGTTCCCTCCACACTTTTTGTACCACATGAAGACTCTGAGTGGTCTGTAAAAGTGTAGTCTCACATAAAGGGTATTGCATTAATCCAGTCTGGGGATGACACAGCACCAGACACAAATTCATTTGGAATTAGGGCACATTGTGTGTGTGGGGGGGGGAGCTTGATTTTCAAATTTAAGGGCCTGCTTCTAATACCCTTTCAGATCTTAATATTTTTATTGCAAAAAAATAGATATTTATAAATCATTAACCCCTACATTGAGTTATAATGTACAAAAGAAAAAAATAATCAAGGTTTCAATACAGTTAATTTAATTTAAAAACTGAGAACTCACTAGATTATTACAATTATTACAGACAGAAAAGTAACTTAATATGTTGTCCCTCTCTTTCACAACTCTTGTCATACCTGAAAATAGGAGGGAAAGAGAATAAATTTGGAGCCAGTGAATGCACAATATATATATATATATATATATATAAAGAAGTACAGAAAAACTCACACATCATGTTTCTTGATGTTTATGGGCATCATATTGGGATTTGTGTAAGACACGAGAGCCCAAATATAACACATTCAAACTCCAGGCTACTTAGAAAACTTCACCATAGTTATTGATAGGGAGGGTAGGTCTGTCTCAGAAGGCTTAGTTACATTTTTTTTTTTTTTTTTTAGTGTTTCTGAACTGCATAAAACCTCAATTCATGACAGCACTTAAGCATGGGCTTAATTCCTGTGAAGTCAGTGAGACTTAATCATACGCTCAAGTGTTTTCATGAATCATTACCAAAATGTGGACGTGGAGGAGATCCTGTAACTGTATTCTTCCCAGTCCCCAGAAGCATTCTATATGTTTTAAGCTCTTTCTGTGTTAAAATTTCACTTAATTCCACCACAAGGATAATTAATGCTGGGTTTGGGATTAAGGTCGGGTTTTTTTGTTTGTCTTTTTAAATTGCCAAGTGCATTTAAATGCTCAGACCTAAATTTAAGTGTGTTAATGCTGCCATGGATATTATTTTGTGGAGTATTACCATCACTGTGTACATAAATCCAATATTAATGTATTGAAATTGTTAGTTTCACTCCTATCTACATATGTCTATGTGAATATATATATAACTTGCAGGGCAGTTGTGGTAATCATTTTGGGTGTAGCTTTTTACAGATAAGACACTACATTATAAGATATATGTGATCCAGGTGTTTAGTTGTGCATCCTTTGAACTCTCTTAAGTTGCACCCTCTTAAGTGGAAGTCATTAACATCCAGTGTTTGGTGGTGGAATTTGCATTTTGTAAAATAAATAAATCCAAACGGTTAAAAATCAACATATAATTTAACTGATACATTATTTTATCTGTTGAAGATATAGAAATGTACAGCATTTGTTAAACTAAAAACAAACCTCTCCCCACAAAAAGTGTTTTCAGCTGTTATATTTTCAAATTGTTCCCTAACAGCACATGGTATGATTGCATGAGACAGGAACTTTACAGAAGGGAAGTGGATGGGGCCCCCCAGTAATGGTATAAATCAGTCATCTTCAGGAAAATGTGGCTATCTCCTCTCCGCACTAGACCATATATGCTGTTTCTGGCTTCCTCATTGCAACTATATATTGTTGTCACCTCTATGGGCAGTTAATACTGGTTTGAGGACCATTGCAATTTCCATTTTGGATTGTTTCCAGGAGAGCATGTCATAGAACAGTGATGGGCAACCTGCGGTCCATGCCCCTCCCACCCCCCCACAGCTACCAGTGAATGCAGCTCTCTGTTCCCGGACAATGGGAGCTGTGTGAAGCAGTGGACAGCATGTCCCTGCGGCCCCTTCGCCTGCAGGCGCTGCTTCCTACAGCTCCCATTGGCTGGGTACAGAGAACTGTGTCCACTGGGAGCTATGGGGGGCAGTGCTTATGGATGGTGAACATCAGCCAAATGTCTTGCGGCCTGCAATCAGGTTACCCTGATGGGCCACCCGCGCGCTACCCCAACCCCCAAAATAAAAACCTCTACACCTTTTCAGTCATCTGTGTCCTCCCAATGTGCAGAGAGTTGCTGGCATGTGGTATATTTGGAGAGGGGAAGTTTTGTGTTTGAAGGAGATATTGAAAATGTAACACAGTATGGTTTAGGTGTTAAAATTGATGTTTTCAAGAGCATCTGTCTATAAAACATTCTAAATTTATTCTTTACTGATCTATTGGATGGCTTTAAGTGGGAGTGGGGGATTATTAGTTGTCCATTTCCTGCTCTGGAAACAGTACAAACCCATATTTCGAAGGATTTGAAATTTTAAGAGAAGTGTTATTTCATTAACACACACACACACACAGAAACCACAAGCGCGCACGCACACACCCACACACCAATTGCCATGTCTGATTTAGTTACGTCCAAACCACTTGACTAAATTGTTATGGGCACAGACTCCTACAACAAATTCAAAACTGACTTCCCATAGGGCAAGGGGTATAGAAACCAGGAAGGTTTCTAAACCAGAGTAATATAGCTGGAACCTAAGAGTAATGCACAAAGTCCACAAGTTGAAATAAATGAGTCCCAGGGAAAAAACAAAATGATGCTTAGCTATGTGTGTTGGAGAAAGCAATATTTTATTATAAATTGCTATATCAGTATTGCCTAAGGTCCCACCTGAGATCAGATTCTCCTAGTTATAGGTAGTCCGTGCCCTAAAGACATGCAACTGTATCCAACAAAAGGCGGATGACAGGAAGTATTATCCTCATTTTAGTTTCTTTTCTAATTTTTGAGGTTGGATTTTTAATAATAAATAGTTGGCAAGTATTCACAAACTGTAAGGTGTCTATTAAATTAGTGTTGTTTGTGATTTTTATGAGGATAGTAGATTTTGGTGTGTTTATATTAGTATATAGTGTATCTAAACTTGCATTTACCCTTTGCATGAGAAATGTATCATTTCATTAATTAATTTGGTATCTACCATTGCCATAGGCTGTTTCCTTTTAAAGGTGTCGACATTCTCAGTATTGAATTGTGACTGGGTTTGAATAAGGAGTTAGAACAGACTTCCAACTTGGTGCCTTATCATAAAGCGCTCTGTACATATCGACTGTGGTTTCATCCCTGCCAGATGCAAAGGAATGTTGCTTAGGGTAGAAAACAAGACTGAGGATTTTTGAAGAACGCTGGTATTTTTAAGCTGGCACACATTAGCTCAAGTAATGATTGAAAATTGGCAGAGCTGTGCTGTAGGGAAATCTGCTCCAGCATGTCTATTCCTGCAGGGTTGGCTTTGCTATTGGTCCAGCAGACAGAGAAGGGAATGAAAGCAAACATAACAAATATTTAGAGGCATAATCTTATCTCCCTTTATCCAGAACTTTTCAGTGGATTAAAATAATAAATCCTATGAAGAAATATGGTGATTGTTACGCTGGTGAATAATGTATTCAGAAGAAGGCTGTCTGACCAGTCTTGTCCTCACAAAAATTATAGAAAAGAGCTATTCAGTCATACCCTATGCACTTTAGTAAAATACCAGATCTTCTAAACCTGTTCCTGAATCTATAAAAGTGAAGATTGCAGAAATATTCTCCATCACCCCTATGCTCCATTTGAGAAGTTGATGAGCTATAAAATATCATTTTATTTTGGCTGCCCTAAACAATCCTTTCTTATGTGGATATTTACTTCTAATCTTTTGGCATTATCACTTGCTTTAGGCCGCATTTTCAATCCCAAGAACTTTTTCTGAAATAAGATACTCAGGAGTACAGGAATTCCTTATTTTCTCTACTTATTTATCAGTTTTTTTCAGCATGTGTAAGTAAATGATATGTGGAGGACAGATAAATGCCGAATGCATCATTAATACATGTATTTATTATTTCCAATTTAGCTCTTTCCATTGGTTGAATTGAAAAGGCGTTTTCTTTGTTCTGCTTATGGTGCATCAAAACAATTAATGGTTCATGATCATTCTTGACTTTCACTGTTCTCCTCAAATTTCTTGTAATATGTTTGAATAATATGGCCAAGATTTTCAAAAGTGATTACGTGTGTGTGTGTGTGAGAGAGAGAGAGAGAGAGAGAGAGAGAGAGAGAGATGTACTGTATTCCTCTCTCCCTCCACCCTGGTCTGGTAGGATACACTACATATATAACAAACTTGGAGGTAAGTGCCTCCAAGCACTTAGATGTACAGACTCCATCCATCCAGTGAGTTCCAACTTTTTACATTGTGTGTAGCAGAGAATTACTTTACTAAGTCTTCCAGAAACTGAAATACCCCAGGCACAGTTCCTTTAAATTGCAACACAAAAGATCAAATCAACAGTTTTCAAACCAGATCCTTAGTGTAGGTCCCTAAAAGATAAGTCTCAGAACTCCTCCATAATATCCTGGCTGGATGCTGCTGCCCTATGTCTTCCTCCTACAGCTGGTCTGGCCTGGCAGAAACAGGATGTCTCTCTGTTTGGCTCTTAAATGCTCCATTGCCACCTGTGGGTTGTTTGCTGCCCAGTCTTGCCTTCACAGCTTACTGCCTGTGGCCCACACATAGCCTCTGGCTTTGTCTTGAGCCTGGCCTCAGACTCTACTTTTCTTTTCCTGTACACTGGGTATTATGGATCTCTCCACTGGCTGGATGTAGAAGTGAGGGACAATGCAGTGCCCAACATTTAACCATTAAGTTCATTAGAATATGATATCCTAACAATTTATAGGTATTGCTGAACAAGAATTTTAAGGCTTAAAATTTCCTCCCTTCTGTGTTAAAACAGCAGCAGCAAATTATAGTAACTACAGCAATCCAAACTTAAAAGAAAAAGCTTCCCTAGACCTCTGAGCTGATTTAAGGAAAGTTTGTTTGACATATTTTTATTAAAATTCATACTTTGGCATTCTCCCAAGCTGGTGAGTTCTTTCCCCATAGGTATGAGAAACAGTAAAACCCATACAACTGTATTCAAAGGAGAAGTATGTATTGCCAGGGTAACTATCTGAAAATGATGATGAAACTTTGTCAAGGAATGAAGAAGTTATGTAGGGAAAAATGAGAATCTGCCTTAGTGTATTGTTTATCCTACAGGTTATACTCAATAACCAGGATCTTGTTCAAAACTGCAAAAACTTTAATGACATATATTTTTCAATCAATAATGACTTGATTCTCTAGAATCATACTCCTGACTAAATCAAATTGAGTAATATCATAAAATTTAGTGTGACAACCATTTGTCAGTATAAGCATACAGATTCATTAAATTGAATATAATTTATGTAAGTAGAAGAGTTGACTGCCACAATATAGGATGACAAAGGAGGAAATCTCCATATAAATCAGGCTGCTAATAAATGCTTTTAATGTTTGATTAATGGGGTGCATTGAGATGTCACATGGGGTGGGTTCAGAAAGTAGATGCACTTTCCTTTGCTCCATCATTGTCTTCACCTTGGGTGAAATCCTCATCTCTTTAACATCAATAGCAAAACTATCATTGACTTATTTGGGAGCAGAATTTCACCCCTTTCATTATCAATGACATTAACCAACACTGTGACCAAATAGGAGAGATTAAAAGAGAGCTAGAGAATGTTTTGCAAGAGTGGATCAAAAGAACATATTTGTTTAGCAAAACAAAAAATGCTAGTATACTTATGGAGAAGAAGGTCTCAACTTTGCAAAAGAAGAAGAAAGCATGGACTTCCCTCTGGCTGAAATTGAGAACTTGGTTTATTGCCATGGTATTGGAATCTTGACAGGTATGACAGAGGAAGGAACAGAACCTGCCATGGCACTCTAAAATAGGACCCGTTGTAGGATCTCAACAATCAAAGGACCCAGGAGTAGGTTTTAAAAGGTGTTTAGCGGGCTGGGTAGACTATCCTGTTATTTTGGGTAAAGAGACAACCTGTCCGTGGGATTTCTCTACACCTAAGAGACTACTAGGGAGCAGTCTTTTATCCCAACAGTCAGAGAAGACATAAAGGGAAACAGACTCGTTGAAGATTTTGGACTTTTGTTTTGGACTTTCAGTTGATGCAGAAGGAGTGGAGCTTTTGATATAGCAATGCGGATAAACTATTCACCGAGGATAGAAAGTGTGATAGTTGTATTACAATGAGGATGAGGTTACCACTGTTATAATATTGTTTGAGTTTTGGAAAGTGAGAACACAATTCAAAAAATCTCAGGGTTCAACATTTTTTTGTCCATCAGGGACCACATGCCACAGATTTTGAAGCAGACAGTCATGCAGTAGACAACTTCAAGCAACACTAATGGCTGAAAAATATTCTTTTTAACAAAAAGTATTGTTTTTTCCATCAAAATTTAAAATTTATCTATCTGTTTTGTTTCAGTTCTAATAAACCAATATAGATTATCCAACTGACAGCTATTGAAATTAATGTCAGGATGAATGATAGCATGTGAATCTCAAGAATTGCCTACACCAAGCTTTATGATTTGACACTTTGTCCTCCTCCTGGATTCCGCTGAGCCCTCAAAGAAAAATAGCTAATGGCAGTGTTTTAACTAAAAAAAAAAAAGAAACACAATATAATTTAAAGAGAAATTTACCACTTTTTAGTTAACTGAGTCAATAGTAACTAGCAACCAAGAGAATAATAATTAATATAAAATAACACCCAATATTGCAGACAAGTATAAACAAAACAAAAACCCTAGATCAGAACCAGTTTGAGTTTCAAATTTCATATTTCTATTTTGGGCCAACCAAAATCAAAAAGGATATTTGGGTTTTGCATTCTAGATCCAAATCTAAACCTTCTGAAATTTCAGCGTACCTGGTTCTGACCTATTACAACGAGAAATACAACCTGCAAGTTTAGATTTAAAATCTGAATGTGAATGTGATTTTCTTGAATTTTGTATTAAGACCAATCCCTAATAATAACTGTTCAAAATTCATGTGTTGTCCCTTAGCTTGAATTTACAAAACTATTAAAGGTCTGCCATGAAAACACAAAGTATTATGCAGGGGATTAGGAAAAGTGACTTTCTTTTTGTACCTAATCTCAGAAGTAGCAGGTTCCCAGACTTTCTCTTTATGTTTCTCTTACTGAGGCATGAATCCTAGGATGGGATGAGGATGAACTTGATGTTGGAGAAGCAAAGGAGTTCTGGATGAGTTTCTCGTGATTCTAAGTGTTCAGGTGCTGGAGATACCAAGTCTTGATGTTTGGTGACTTTAGTGTGCTGAGAGATGGTGATTCTTCTGGACAGACACAGAAGTTTGTGGCTGCCATGACAGCTATGGGACTATCCTCAATTGGTTCTGGCTCTGTTATTATATTTGACTAGCCTTGGGGCTGGGATTGAAGGTTGTAGAAGTGAAAATTATACTCTTCTTAGATTTATAGTTTCCAAGGCCAGAAGGGACCATTGTGATCAGCTAGTCTGGCCTTCTATATAGCACAGACCATAGAACTTCCCCAAAATAAGTCCTAGAGTATATTTTAGAAATATGTCCAGTCTTGATTTTAAAATGGTAAGTGATGGAGAATCAACCATGACACTTAATACATTGTTCCAATGGTTAATTAAACTTACATTTTTAATGGTATGCTTTATTTCTATTCTAAATATGTATAGCTTCAATTCCAGTAATTGGATTGTGTTATTTTTTGCTAGATTGAAGAGCCTGTTATTAAATATTTTGTTTCCTTTGGAGACACCTGTAGATTGTAATCAAATCTCTCTTCTTTTGGTTAAACTACACATATTAAGCTCTTTGAGTCTATCACTAAATCACGCTTTCTAATCCTATAATCATTCTTGTGGCTCTTTTTGAACCCTCTCCAACTGATCAACATCCTTCTTGAATTATGAACATCCGAACATGACACAATATTCCAGCAGCAGTCACATCAGTGACAAATAGTACAAAGGTAAAATAACCTCTGTTCCTACTCAAGATTCCACTGTTTGTGCATCCCAGGATTGCATTATCTCTTTTGGCCACAGTGTCACAATGGGAGCTGATGATCCACCATGACCCCCAAAACATTTTTAGAACCATTGCTTTCCAGGAAAGAGTCCTCTATACTGCAAAAAATGTAAGCCATACTTATTCTTAGATGTGCACATTTACATTTAGCTGTATTAAAAAACATATTGTTTGCTTGTGCACAGTTTACTTAACAATTCAGATTGCTCTGACTCAGTGACCTGTCTTCTTCATTATTTACCACTCCCCCAATTTTTGGATCATCTGCAGACTTTATCAGTGACGATTTTATGTTTTCTTCCAAGTCATTGATAAAAAATGTTTAATAGCATGGGTTTAATTACTGATCCCACTGTAAGCACACCTGGTAGATGATGGTCCCCTGTTTACAGTTAATTTTGACACCTATCAGTTAATTTTTAATACATTAATGTGTGCTATGTTAATTTTATATCATTTTAGGTTTTTTAATCAAAATATTGTGCATTATTAAATCAAATGCCTTGCAGAAGTCTAAGTATATTATTTCAACATAATTATTTTTATCAATCAAACTCGTCATCTCATGGGGGGAGAAAAAGAAGAAAGATATCCAGTTAGTTTGATAGGGTCCTTATTCCATAAACCCATGTTGATTTTCATTAATTACTTTACTACTTTATTAATCAAGTCCCATAAAAAGCCGCTCCATTACCTTGCCTAGGATCGATATCTGGCTATAATTATCCAGGTCATCCCATTTACCCTTTAAAAAAAAAAAGTGGCATAACATTAGCTGTCTTCTAGTCTTTTGGAATTTTCCCAGTGCTCCAAGACTTATCGAACATCAACATTTAATGGTCCACTAATCTCCTGGACACCTCTTGTATTCAAGAATTTCAAGTTTATCTGGACCAGCTGATTTAAAAAATGAGTTTGATTTTTAGTAGTGTCAATTTAGCTTCCTCCAGAGATAGTAGTGGAATGGAAAGAGTGTTATCACCACATTGTAAGACTATATTGTCTGTTTTTTCCCAAATACAGAACAGAAATAGTCACTGAATACTTCTACCTTTTCTGCATTATTCTTGATTATTCTATTATTTCCATCTAGTAACAGACCAATACCATTTTCATGATTAATTTTGTTCCTAATATTTTTTTTTAAACTTCTTCTTATACCCCTAACTCTACTGGCCGTAGATTGCTCCTTGTGTCTCTTGGCTTCCCTAAGAAATTTTCTACATTCCCAACTGCTGATTTATATTCATTACTATCAACTTCTCCTTTCTTTCATTTGTTATATATTATTTTTATTTTTACAGATGCCTTCCCTTGCCCTTTAAACCAGGTAAATTTTGTCAGCATTTAGTATGATGTTCTTAAATGATTTCCAATTATCATTCACGTTTTTCTGATCAAAATATTTCTCCCAGCTGATTTGTCTCATAATTGTTTTCAGCTTTGTTAAATTAACCCTATTAAAGCACTAAGTGTATCTATTACTGATTGGAACTTTATTCTGCTTGCACATTATAAATCATGTCATGAACACTTGTACGCAAGCTACCATTAATTTTTGGTTCTGTGATCTGTTATGGAAAAGGCTAATAAAGAATTCCCCTGTGTTCACCATAACACTTTTTGAGTTAAGAAATTATCATCTATAATATTTAAAAGTTCCAAGGATATTTTATTACTGGCAGCATGAGACCTCCAGCATATGTCACTAAAACTATGGGAACGGGGAATCGTGGCCAATGGGAGCTTCGGGAGTGGTAGCCACAGGCGAGGGCAGTGTGCAGCAGAGCCGCCTGCCCCACCCCCAGGAGCCACTGCTGGACATGCTGGCCACTTCTGTGAGTGGCGTGAGGCCTGGGCAGGCAGTGAGTCTGCCTTAGCCCTGCTGCATATGCCGCTGCCATCCTGAAGCTGCTTGAGGTAAGTGGTGCCGGGCCGGAGCCTGCACCTTGAACCCCTCCTGCACCCCACACCCCAAACCTGCCCTGAGCTCCCTAACCCCCTGCCTTGAGCCCCCCTGCCACACCCCTCCTGCATCCCAACCCCGCCTTGAGCCCCCTTCTGCAATCTTTGCCCCTCCTACATCCCAACCCCCTGCCCTGAGCCCACGCCACACCTTGCACCCCTCCTGCACCCCACACCCCACCTGCACCCCATCCCTTTGCCTGAGCCCCTTCCTGCAAATCACACCCCATCCCACACTCCCTCCCACACCCCAACCCCCTGCCCCAGACCTACAGTCATGGCCCTGCATACAATTTCTGCACCCAGATGTCGCCCTTGGGCCAAAAAGTTTGCCTACCCCTGGATTAAATATTGTTTAACTGATAGTGAGGTTTCAAGGTTCAGACTCAATTTAAAAGGATTCCTGGATACTTCTATTTATGTGCGTGTGCGTGCGCACACACCTCATGTGTGCACACGTACACACTTTGTTACCCCTCATCCTATCATTTTCACTTTTCACATAATAGGGAGGGGCTGAGCAGTGTGTGAGTAGAAATCATCATGTAAAGCCAAATTTGTTCCATTGTCAAGACAACTGACAGCAGATTTAAATAGCTGGACTAATCTGATCATATGGCTGGGATATAAATATTTAATCGATATGATTTATGCTTCCCCAGATTTGATAAAAAATAAATAAGGTAATGAATTCATTTGCACAGCAAAGATCCACGAACCCTTTACTGAACAGCCTTTAAGCTATAATACTAGACATCAGAAGTTGGGAGTGACTGTTCTTGGAGCACCCTGGACTGGATGTCGCCTCATTCCCTTGCCTCCAGTGAGAGGGAGCCTTTCTTGTAGCAGATGGATGTCAGTTCCCCTACACTTCCAGCCTTTGAGCCACTCAAGCACTCTCCTTTGAATTGTTCCACTGTGATATCCAGCTGCTGACACTGGCTACTCACAGAAATTTGCAGTGTACCACAGTTTACCAATTTTACCTTAAACTCTTGCTACTGGAAACCACACAGCAATTGTGAGCACTTATAATAAAACAGCACTAAGTTTATTTATAAAAGAGTAAAGATTTAACTATTAATGACAGAAAATGATGGAAGCAAATGGTTACCACACAAAAAGAAAATAATAAAATGTGAACTTAGATCTACATTTATCAATAGTTACTTTTCCTAATTAATAAAGTAGGTTTCCCCTATAGAGTTCAATCTATTTCAGAGCTGGGTGGTTTCACAAGAACCAGGATCCAACTATTCATGAAAGTCCCAAATTTGTTAAGGGTTTTCCTTAGTGAATGGATAGAACGCCTTTTCTGACCCTCCATCTTTTGTCTTTATTGATAGCTATAGAGATCTCCTGCTTGCTATAATGTTCCTTTTCACCTCTAAGTAGTTTCAGTTGTTTGCAATTATCTTTGATGCTTTTCCATGGATTGTTCTGGGATGTGGCAAGTGTACACAAAAGAAACTTGCATTACCTCAGTGGCTGATGAGTAAGGGTTGACAGCCCCCTCTTGCTTGAATGGGTCATCACTAAGACACAACAGTTCCTGGTGACTAATTTCTACTCCACATACGTAAAGCATACTTTCAAAATAAATACATTATTCCTTAAATGTTACCTGTACATAAAATAGCTCACAGTGATTGAGTCTTGACAAGTTATGAGCTTTCTGTGGATACCTTACATGTTAATCTTTATGGATAAATATCCACATGTGTTTGGTGTAGTGAGTTTAACAGGTCTGAGGTGAGATTTATTTGCAAAGAGCAGGGGATCCTTTGCCAAGGAATCTCAGAGTCACATGGGGGATATAAAAAACCATATTCAGTTTACTAAGTAGTGCTAAAGAAATGTAAAGTTTCATACCAATAATTCTACATACACAGATAGGAGAGAGCCTAGAATCCTAAGCAAATAAGAAAGTTAATAGGAGCTGGTGAGTGCTCAGCACTTTTCAAAATCAAGCTGGGGCCTAAATATGGAGTTAAAAAGGAGAATTTTACACTATTCAAGAATGTTGGGTTTTTTTTTTATTGTGGCCCTTCCCATTTTCAGGAGTTACACTCACTATGGAAAGATACAATTATTTTTGGAGTATCCTTGTACATGTGTGCGTGCACACACAGAGATACAAATTATAGTAGGTCTCAAAACAATTTTACAACTCTTTCAGATTTTGTAATTTCTTACTCACAAGATGATGTAGAATTTACAAGATAGATGAAATTACGCTTCTAGTACCTCTAGTTAAGATATTTGTCCACTAATCTTTACTTCATAGCTACCATTCCTTCTTACCTCCCAGCAAACCTTGTGAGGAGAGCCATTTTAACAGTCTGCTAAAATCAGAAATAATATTGCAGTTATAAAGAGTGACAAATATGTTCTCTGCTACCAGCAGCATAAGTTTGAAACACATTCTATAGAAATGTTTAAATATTCTGGGCCTAATTCTTATTTAAACTAAGGCAATTTTTACTCCTTTCTGTAAAGTAAATTTGTAAAATAAATTACTGTTTACACCCACTTTAAACATCCAGTGCTTACCCTGGTGGGCTGGGCTGGTTTCTTTAAAATACTAGAGTGGTATAAAGTGTAAATAGAATCAGGTCCACTATGTTTGGAAGCAACAAGAGGATGTCCAGACAATTACTCCTCTTAGCTACAAATATTTCCTCCCAAATCTTGTCTCACTAATCCCATTGATGGGGTGTTTCAAAGACTGATGCAATTAGCCCATCCTACTGTACATGCCAAAGTGCAGTGGAATAAAAGCGTGGTACATATTAACAAGAGGTAATAACACTTTTGCTAAAAATAATAGGTTCATAGTATATGATGAGCAATCTGTAATCAAGGGAGGACATGCTGTCCATGATTCGTCACTTGACAGGAATATAGCCTTCAGAAATAAAGGGAAGCACAGATATTTATATAAAACAATAAACAGTGGTTTGCACATAAGTGCTTAACTTCACTCTGAGTCTAGATGGTTGCATAGGTTGTCATTAGAGGTTCTGGGATGGTAACTTTAAAGCCCAGCCCTGCTGTCAGAGAGAAATGGAGGCAGATCTCCCTGATGGGGTCTCCTAGGGGCATGGAACCTAAGGCAGACACAGTACCTCCAACAATGTTGGGATATGTGTCGGTGCCCTAGCATGCCTTTTACAGGATGCAGCATGTACTTCTTCCCTGAGTAGGTCTACACAGCATTTGGGAGTGAGCCTCCCAGCCTGGGTCCATAGATTTGTGGCTTGACTAGAACACTGGAAACAGCTGTGTTGATGTTGCTTTGACATTGTAATTCAGGCACTCAAGCCTGAGGGAAGAGGTAGGTTTGAGAGCCTGAGAGCCAATCCGAGTCAAAATGTCTACACAGCTATTTTTAGTACAATGTTGCAAGCCCTGTAGCACAATCTGTTGATCCAGGCTGGGAGGCTTGCTCCTGGACTCAATGTAGACATACCCTCTGAGGTTGCTTCTGCTGCATTTGCCCTATATCCCTGCCTCCATGGGGTAGGCCGGAGGTCGGCAACCTCTGGCACACGGCTCGCCAGGGTAATCCAGTTTCTTTACCAGCTGTCCCTGCAGGTTCGGCCGATTGCAGCTCCCACTGGCCAATGGGGGCGGGGGGAAGTGGCACGGGCCGAGAGATGTGCTGGTCACAGCTTCCTGCTGCCCCCATTGGCCTGGGAAGGCGAACCGCGGCCAGTGGGAGCTGCGATTGGCCGAACCTGCGGACGCGGCAGGTAAACAATCTGTCCCAGCCCGCCAGGGTGCTTAGACTGGCAAGCCACGTGCCAGAGGTTACCGACCCCTGGGGTAGGCTAATGTTGCTGTGAACATTAACCTGGACCGCTCCTTGTCCTTCAGCACTGGACTGGGATTGTTTGTCTTTGGTACAAGTATTTAAAGGGAGGAAAGGTTCCTTTCATCCTCTCCCTGTCTTGCACTGCTGCACAGGACAAGGCGCAATTTTTTTTTTCTTTCTAGAGGTGCCACATTTTCTGACAAGATCCAGGCTAGAGACTTTCAAAGTCAAAAGATACAATATGAATTTTTGATCATCCTTTCTGGGTCTATTAGAAACCAATGGATGCTCCCAATAGTTATAGTAGAGGGAGAGTCTATTACTATTTTCAGTCAATTTCAGTTGTTGCAGTATTGTGGTCACTTACATTGTTGTTATACCATTGGAGTAAACCTGAATTCAGCAGATGAATACTAATTTCAGTGTTACCCTTCTCATTTTAAAATTAGCTCCTGTGTTTCTCTCTTTCTCCGTTCCCTGCACCCCATTTATCCAGCCCCCATCAACCACCTTGTAATTTTCTTAGTCCTCACATGGTTCATCTGTACCGACTTACTATGTCCTTATTCTGTTTGTTCAATTATTTTTGTTTTAATTCCATCTTGTTTCCTTTCCTTTGTTTGTTATCTTTCATACGTTAAGACCAGATAGAAACTTTTATCAAGAGCACATCTTTAACAGGTAGAGGAAGTTATACTAGTCTTTCATTACACATTGTGGCTTGCTGTGAATCAGTGAGGGTATTGCAGTCATTTTGCATTCCTCGCAGTCTAGAACCCAGTAGACGTATGTTTGGCTAATATATACGTCTCTACTATAACACAATATCTAGCAATGGAGAAGAAAAGTCAGTTGGAAGTTGTAACAGTTAATGTTTTAGTTTGTGTTGAATATTTTAGGTTTACAGAAAGGCAATCATCATTATTATGAAGGTTAAACAAGAATAATTCCTTAAAAAAAAAAATCTCTTAATCAGTATTTTTCCAGATGATGAAAAAGAAAGCGAGAGAGATGAAATTGACAAATGTAGTATGTAATGGTCCTTCTTGGAGCAGTACTACAGGGGCCTCATTAGTAGACATTTTAGTGCAATCATTTTTACCCCTGTGGCTGTCATTTCAGACTATACACAGAAAAGGTGGCTGTAGGAGCTAATCACAGGGATGCCTTTCTCATTTTTTTTCCTTGTAAAAATGAGGCACAAGAGAGCTAGTAAGCTCTAATTGAAATAAGAATTAGCATTGCCATAGATGCATGCTATGTCTGTAGGGTACTGTTTCACCACTGGATAATTGCATGGAAAATTTCCTCCCTACATTATCTTAGAGTCATGAATTCATTTGTTAGACTTAAATGTGAAGTTCTGCTGAAATCAATATCAATACAAGTTCCACTCTGCTATTCTGAATGGGACCAGCACTATGTGTCCCATCTTGCTTAAAGAAGACTACTTGGCCATTTAATTCAGTATTCCTAATAGTGGTTGATAACGGGTATGCTGAGGCCCAGAGGGTTGCGTCAGCTTCAGAGCCAAAGCTGCTGCTTCAGCTGCAACTTCCACACTGCTATGTTTAGTGCGTTAGCTTGAGCTCCATTAGCACGAGTCTGTCTACCCAGGCTGGGAGACTGGGAGGCTCACAGACTTTGGGAATGAACTCTCGCATTTGTATTATAGTTTAAATTTGATGTCCCTCTCTGTTGGCAAGTTTGTGGGTGTTTTATTTTTAAATTAGCTATATAAACAGATTTCCCCTAGAGGAGACGGAAGGGAGCAGTGGCTGTTTGCAATTTAAGTGCTCCCAGGCTTCCAGGATACCACAAGACTCTTTTTGCCTTTCTCCCCAAATAAGCTAAAAATGTTGTTTGGGAACAAGGGAGAGGATTTACAGTGGTATTTAGGCTTGGAAGGGTTACATCTTTATTGGTAAATGTTGATTTCACCATACACATATAAACTGGTGAATAAATATTCGCATCTATTTCTGTTTTGATGATCAAAATTCAGAGATAGGCAAAGTAAGAAAAAAGCTGCTTGAAAACTTGATGTACTTTTGCATGTTTTGACATAAGATGTTGACAATTCGTGTTTTATCAGTTTATAAAACCTTAACTTTTTGAATCTCACCATCCACTGCCATTAAACAAATATTATCTGATCCTCCATAGTTTCCCAGAGCTGAAAATTTAAATAGATACAAAGTGGAAAAAAAAAGTTTAACAGTAAACATCAATATTATCCGGGGAAATTCTTTTTTTGTTTTTTTTTTAAAGTGAATTCTGCGAAGCCTACTTGTACTCCAATTTAAAAAAAAAAAGCTTCTATTTTGTTTAGGTCTAGGTAAGAATCTGGCTGTGATTAACCCATGTTTTGCAGCCAACAGACATATTAAGAAATGAATCCCTCATACTTCTCCATAGCTTGTACTGGGGGGAACTGTAATCTTTCTGCTAAAAATCACAGTTAATGGATCATATAGTACGAGAGCCTTTTTCAGCTCTGTAGGCCAGCCACTAGAAGGCAATAACACATCCAAAGATACACACACATGCCCCAGTTCTGCAAGCCGAATCTATTTGGGTAGTCCTGCAAGCTGAGCTATTTCTGCTCAGAGTCCCACTGAATGGTTCTTTTTGTGATGTCATCCTTCCCTCTCCACAAGGATTCGTCTAGTTAAGGTGATAATTACCCATCAGCATTAGATTATGAAGTGATACCTCCATTCACCATGAAACTCCCCTTCCCTATCTTCCCCTCAGAACAGGAATTTGAGGTCAGTGCTCTGGGTGGACTCCACAGGGAGTTACACTTCCATGAAAGATGCTGGTGCAGAGAGCTTTCTGCTTCTGTGGAGGGCACTCTTGGACTTTGTAATTCTCCTAAGATCTTCTAGTTTTAAGGGACTGTAGCATCTGCTTACTATACTGGGATGGGAGAAACCCTGTCCATACCAACGAAGTGATTAGGTGGATTATCTCCTTGAAAATATTGAGGAATTTTAATAGAATTTGCCTTCTTGTGTGGGTATCTCCTTGGAAAGGGGATGTTATGACACTGAGTGAAGAACAGTGTTTGTGTAACAGCTTAATTTAGGCCCAGAGTCTTGTTTTGCTCTTGGTAACTGAGAAGTGGTGTGACTTCTTGGTAACTGAGAATTTAGACCTTGGACTTCAGATACTTTTCTCACAAAACCTTTGAAAAGCACTTTTGTTTATGCTATTGGATCTTTCATCTAAAGCCTGAAAATACAACTTAGAAGAAACAAATTTTTATTGCATATCCGTATTCCTTTGGGGGGAATTTGTTAAATGTTGTTATTACTGAACATCCCAAAGTAAACAGAAGCCACAACATTGTTCCTAAAGGCTTAGAAATCAGTAAGCCTTTCAGTAAGTTAATGAACTGTGATTTTCCGTTATAAGGAATACAAAACAACATGGCACAGCAGTTAAGTATCATTATAACTACTGAACAACAACATGTCCAAAAATGCATCTTTAAAAAAAAAAAAGCAAAGTTTTTTTAACAAATATTGATAACAGACTGATACCAGGGAGAGAGATTTTCATTGCTTACTGTATTCTTGCTTATAGTGTCTGTCAAATAAGGATAAAACAACTCATAGGTAAACATTGTTGTCAGAACCCTAACAAAAGGTATATGTTTTGAAAAGCCATCTACTTTTATCCATAATTCCTTCCTCTGTGGCTGAGGAAATGAAATTGTTTTAGAGACCAATAACTGAAATAGAACAAAGAATTAGAGTGCTCTCAGTTCACCAGAATACTACCGGGGCAACATTTAGAAGATGAGTGTTTGAAAACAGGCAGCTGTAATGGAAACTATTTTTCAACCTTAACTGTAGCAGGCACTATCAGACACTTGCTATAATATTGACTTCTGTTGAAGTGATCATCAGGAGTTATTGACCCAAAAGGTAACTATTGACTGAGGTGAAATTAAGGTCAATATAAAACTAGAGAGACTATGAATTTTAATGTTCACTGAAACCCCAAGTCAATATAGATAGGTATATACATGTTTTTTTAAAAATAGCTTCAACAGAGCTAGCTGGAAATCTTTTGTTGTTGTGGTCATAATTTTCTAACATTTTACAGGGCGTTTTAAAGCTAACATCTAATTGGAAGATAGTTTTTCCAATTCAAACTCTAAGATAATGAGGATGTAACTACTTGTGTATGTAATCTAATTAGTTAACATAACCCAAAACGTCAGAGAAGGTACACATCTGAAACTTATTGATCTCGTATGTGACTGGTTTTAGCCAACCATATGACAATTTGTTTTTCTTGTAATGAAATTGTTATAGTTATATATAAGTCTGAATAAATCAGTGCACTAACAGATGACATTAGCAATTCCTGACCAGCACACCACTGAGGCTGCAGAGAGAAAAAACCAAACACCAATCTCTAGCACTGAGGAAGTAAGAGGAGGGGTGAGGTGTGTGTGGGTGTGTCAGAGAGAGATTTTGAAATATTTCTATTTTTTTTTTAATAAGGAATCAGCCCTAAAACTAGGGATGGAGTTACTGATTATGTGAGGGAGAGTACCCTGATATTTTATTTTGGAATAATGGGACAGTAGTAATTAGAGATGGAGGTCAAGGAGGAAACTTACTTTCCCCCTTTGAAGTGAGTGAGGTTGAATAGGTAGGTATAACTAAGGGCAAAAATTGGCCCTAAAGATGTGGGTGCTTTTTCTTTGGTTGGCTCGGGGAGGGGTGAGACGGGGAGTATAGGAGGAAGGGTGGTTCAGGGCCGCCCAGAGGACTCGGGGGGCTGGGGCAAAGCAATTTTGGGGGTCCCTTCCGTAAAAAAAAGTTGCAATACTATAGAATACTATATTCTCGTGGGGGCCCCTACGGGGCCTGGGGCAAATTGCCCCACTTATACCTCCCCCCCTTCCCCCCAACGGGGCGGTCCTAGGGTGGTGACTGAGCTGTGAATACAGCTAGTAATGTATTTATATTAACACTTCACTGCTGCCACCTCTACCTTGGGCATAGCTTATGTATGCCTTATGTAACCAGGGTATATTTCATTGTCCTATTGTGATTTCTAAAGAGTGAAAGGAATGCTGTCCTGTAGCTGAGTCATCGGGGAAGTATGTTAATAACAAACATATACATGTTTCTTTCATTTTTATTGGTAATATGAATGATGCCCTAATTTAATAGGCAGTTGTCTGGTTCTTTTGCCTGGATAAACTAAACAACCTTCAGACTAATCTAGTTCCTTTATCAGGCTAATCAATTGTCTGGTTCCCTCATGCAAGCAAACCAAACAGCCTTCATATTTTATCCATTTAAGATTTGAGCTATTTCTTTGTAATATGGAGCTGTCTTCTTATCATTTTGTTTTAATATATAGCTATATTGAGTGAGTGATTTAGTAGGACTACTTCTAACTTAAGATAATATAATTCCCCCCCCCCAAAAAAAAAATTGTTGTTCCTGTCATATCCTTAAAAAGCGTAAATAATAAATAGGGAAAATTCAAACTGAAAGGGGTAAAAGGGCTCACAAAATATTTTTTTACAGTGGGGAACCCACCTAGGCTGGCATTCATGATTTAGTTACAGATGTAAGTCCTCAAAATACATGTACAGAAACCTTGACATATTTGTAGTGTTATCACTTTAAAATTATGGCAGATTGTCTCAGGGTGACTGTCCAGTGCAGCTATGATTGATATTACTGCTGCCCAGTTTGTCCTGAGGGAAGGCACCTGGCCTTGTAAAGGGAAATGAATGCACTATGGGTAGAGAGAGAGTGGAGAGCTACTGCTGAAAAGGCTCAGGAGGGTAGCAGCTGGGGAACCTGCTGAAGGAGCAGCCTAGAGTTCAGCAGGCACAGGCTCAAGAAAGGGGCTTGTGCCTACCCCCAACCCCGCGATCTCAGTGGGTCAGAAGAGATTTTACTTTAGATTGATTTTATGTTAATAAACCAGTCCCCAAGCAGGAGTTTTGTTACCGAGCATAGGCCTCTGTAGATTAGTCTGGATAACCTGTGGGGAAATTGATGCAGGGTGCCATAGAGCCATGGTTGGCAGCATGCCCTTAGATGCAGACCAATATATCTCATTTACATTGCATTGTGGGAGCCATACATTCTTGTCACACAGTTGTTTCCAAAATGGCAGTAGTATAGTAACTCTTCACTTAAAGTCGTCCCGTTTAAGGTTGTTTCGTTGTTACTTTGCTGATCAATTAGGGAACATGCTTGTTTAAAGTTGTGCAATGTCCCTTCTAATGTTGTTTGGCAGCCACCTGCTTTGTCTACTGCTTGCAGGAAGAGCAGCCCGTTGCAGCTAGCTGGTGAGGGCTTGGAACCAGGGTAGACCGGCAGCCCCCCTATCAGCTCCCCACTCCCCTAAGTTCCCTGTGCAGCAGCTGCCCAGCAGGCTAGCAATTGCTGTTGTCCCTCCCCACACTGCCATGTGCTGCTCCTGTCCTCTGCCTTGGAGCTGCTCCCCGAGACTCCTGCTTGCTGTGCGGGGTGGGGGGGGAAGAAAGAGGGGGCTTAATGTTAAGGTGTCCCCCTGCTCCTGCACCCCGCTTACGCCATCTTCCATAGAACGGGGGGGCACACCAGGGCTGCAGTCTCAGCAAGCTGATCTAATTAACAAGGCAGTGTACTTGAAGGGGAACTGTGCCTATCTCCCTCATTCCTGCTGCCTTGTAGAATGAGAGAGTTAACCCTTGAGAGAGAAAGAGAGCGAGCAACCTCTGGCATGCAGCTCGCCAGGGTAAGCACCCTGCTGGGCCGGGCCAGTTCACCTGCTGCGTCGGCAGATTCGGCCGATCACAGCTCCCACTGGCTGCGGTTTGCCACTGCAGGCCAATGCGGGCAGCGGGAAGCCGCGGCCAGCAAATCCCTCGGTCCGCGGCGCTTCCCGCCGCCCCCAGTGGCCTGGGATGGCGAACAACGGCCAGTGGGAGCCACGATTGACCGAACCTGCCAAAGTGACAGGTAAACAAACTGGCCCAGCCCGCCAGGGTGCTTACCCTGGTGAGCCACATGCCAGAGGTTGCTGACCCCGATATAGACTTTTGTCTAGTGAAAATTTTTTTCCCTGGAACCTAACCCCCTCATTTACATTCATTCTTATGGGGAAATTGGATTCACTTAACATCGTTCGCTTAAAGTCGCATTTTTCAGGAACATAACTACAGTGAGGAGTTACTGTATCTCTTTGAACTTGACTTACTAGAATTGTTTTAAAAGATCATTTTTAGTTGGCGGAAAGCTTATTTGAATTTAAGGTTATAAACCACAGTTCAGATAAATCCCATTAACAAACCTTTCTTATATCCTATATCCATGAATGGCAAGTGGTGCTCCCCTGCTTATCCAAACCCCTGTTTTTCCACAGTAACATAACCCTTTCCAAACCATAGGATAAACAGTTTTCTACTGTAAACCACAGTTTATAACATCTGATATTAAAGATGCCCTCCTGGGGCTTCCTCTGCTGAAAGTTCTCGATTGCCTGAAGCACATTCAAGGGGGGACAAAAAGCCAGACGCTGTACTGCTAATCTGCATTCTGTTAATGCAGACATTGTAATTCATCTCTCAAGTCAATTAGCCTTGCTGGTGGCTTGTGGGGAAAGCACAGACATTAATATTTCCAATAAACCTGATTCTAGTATGGTAAAATTTGAAACAATTTTCAAGCGGGAAAGGAAATTAGGTCAGGAGAAATAGCCACCACAAATTAACAAGCCTATTGATAGCTTCAGCATAAGCTTCACTATTTCCATAAACTATTTTAATGTAGAATTAACCATCACAATTTATTTTATTGACTGGGGGGGGGCAGGGAAGAGAGGATGTTTTTAACATTTTTTCTTTTTTAATGCATTGTAAGTGGATGCTGCTAAAGCAAACACACAATAGATTAGAAATGCTAAAACTGGGCAATGGGCATTGGTGTATGTTTTGCTTGTTGGCCTGTGTTACTTATGACATTGTAGTATTTGTCTCCATTCTGTGAAGAATTGATTATAGTTCTGTCTCATAGCAACCCTGCCATATACCATTGGAGACCTGTAAAGAGAGAGAGAGAGAGAGAGAAGTAGCAAGATTTGAGCATAGAAATAGATAATGTAAATCTATTTAATTATAATGAATAACATTTGCTTTGCAGAGTAAGTCAGGTGTGTGATAACTATTCTTCTACACATGTGCTTTTTCTATTATTATTTGAAAAACAAACTTAGAAACAAAGCTCCCAGCAAATGTCTAGTCACAAATATGCCTTTGGATGCAAAATGACATGAATGATTTATTCCTCCTGAAATAACTCTCTCAGATCAAGACAAAGAAATGAGTCCTGAAGCACTATATATGTATATGTAGTACAGTCATTCTCAAACTTTTGTACTGGTGACTCCTTTCACATAACAAGCCTCTGAATGTGACCCCCCACCCCTTTATCAATTAAAAACACTTTTAAATATATTTAACACCATTATAAATGTTGGAGGCACAGCAGGGTTTAGGGTGGAGGCTGACAGCTCACGACCCCCCATGTAATAGCCTCACGACCCCCTGAGGGGTCCCGAGCCCCAGTTTGAGAACCCTTGATGTAATGCGTGAATGTGCCAGAAAAATGCATACTATTTAACCGTGGCCTTTATACCTTTCCCAGGTTAATCCTCAAAATTATTTTATACTGGGATGTGTATAGTTTTAGTTGTGTGACTGAAGCAGAGTGGTAAGCAAGTCTGGAAGTTGTAAATGGTATGCTTTTCTATGGATATCTCACCAGATCAGCAGACCAAACAACTGCATTGGCCTCTGAGCAAAATGGGAGATTTTGTAAATGTAGCAAGCTCGCTTTCTAGTGGGAGATGAGAACTTGTTCATATTGGATGAAGCTCAGCCTGTGCAGATGGCTGGCTACAGGTCTGTGCACCACTTAAGTTCTACCTAAATCCATTATCTTGAAGCATATAAAGTGTGTACCACTTAAATCCTACTTAAAACTCGGCTCTGCCACTAGCATACTGGGTGACCTTGGGCAAGTTACTTCACCTCTCTGTGCCTTGGTTTCCCCATTTCTAAAATGGAGATAATGATACCTCATTTGTAAAGCATTTTGATATCTGCTGCTGCAAAGTGCTATACAAGAGTATATTACTATTGTTACGTAAGTCCATTAAGGTATTGAGCAGGATTTAAGTGGTGCATAGACCATGTGCCAGCCCTCTTCACAGGTTGAATGTCACCCATTAAGAGTACAGTACAAGGAGTCAGACAGTAATGACCTAGGGACTGAGAAAGAAGGTTATTTTCCCTGTGCCAAATGTGTGTAGTTTTAGTTTGTGACAATTAAGCCTACAGCACCACTTTTCCCTTCCCCCACAAAAATGGCAACATCTTTAAAGTATTCTACTGCCTATGAGAATCTGTCTAATCATATAGATACAGAGTGAAATGGCTTTTTAATGTTATATGATCATTTTTAATAAGGGCATGTGAGTATGGAAGATAGACATCTTTGTTCAGTATACTTTCCTTGCCATTATTTATTCATCAGAATAAGATAAAGCTGTCATTTAAAAATATATATATATTCCAGTCTTGTTTGGATAAATCATATCAAGTTCAAGGGGATTTGAAATGGGAGGATAGTTGCAAATGGGAAGAAACTAGTACTAATAAACACGCGACAGATATTCACCTTTGTAACATTCTGGAAAATCTGGGAAAAATTGTGTGAGTTAAAACTATATAAAGGCAACTTTACAGTAAATCACTTAAGAGGCAGTTAAACAGCAGATTCCTTTGGCTGTCACTGGGTTTGGGTGTAAACATCTGTCATATTTGCACAAAAATTTTCAAAGCTGTTTTTTCTACAATTTATACAATGTATTGTGCACACTCAGACTCTTCTTCCATAGCAGACATCTAGGATTTATCTTTCCACTTCTCCAGTAGGGCTGGATGAGTGACTTATCAAAATTTATACAACCACCTTCCCCTCTCTTTCCCTTTCCTCACTCCCCCCACAAAAAAGGTAGATTTGCATTTTCTGAAAATGATCAGAAAATTAAATGTTTGATTTCAGACTTACCCGATCTATATTAGAAGCCAATTGTTCAAGTCACTTTGGGCTGAGATGGAAATAAAGGTGAAGAGTGTACTAGAAACATGTGCAGATATGTATTTGAATGCTTTTCACCTAGCCCAGTGGTTCTCAAAATACAATCAATGAACCACTAGTGTTATTCCTATTTTAATGCATTGGTTTGCAGTGCCACCTTGTTATGCTGAAGAAGCATCTTTCAAACAGTGACATTTATTGTTAGTTGTAGTCCAGTTCAAGACTCAACATCTTGAGAGGGTTTTTCATCCAACTTAATGAAGGAAGCCCCAAAAGGGCATTCTCTATCCTGCTCTGTCACTGTTCTGTGTGATTTTAACAGACTTTTAACCTCTCCGTGCCTCGGTGTACACACATGTAAGAAGTGCTTAGAAGTTTAATTAATTAATACTAATAAAATGTTTGAGATACCCACATGGAAGACTTGTTGAATAACTATTAGAGTGTCTGTAAACATTGCTGTCAATGGATGCTTGGAACTATATTAGAAAGATTGAAAGGCCATAGGTAACTAGTGGAAAGTAGACATTTATCTAACTATTCACTATTGCTGTAATGGGAACTCACAATTAAAAAGCAGTATCATAGCATTGCTGTAGTGTAGGAAATCATTATTATTCCTATTATATAGATAGAAAGCTGAGGGACAGAGAGCTTAAAGGTAAAATCTTGGCCCCAGTTAATTCAATGGCAAAATTTCCATAGAATGAAATCCTGCCCCTATTGACTAGCTGCGTATTATACAGGAAGTTTCAAGCAGAAGCAGGAAATCAACTCACATCTTTCAAATTCCAGACCAGTCACCTAATTCTGTTTCCCACTCTTTGTCTATGAAGATTATGCACAGTCTTCAGCAAAGAGGTGCCTAGTGCACTTTTGGGTGACTGTGTTTGGGCACATAAGCCGCACACTGGGGAACCAAGGGATAATGAGCAACTCCACACCCAAGAGAACCCCACCCTCCGTTTGTGTGTGGATAAACAGACTCCTGTTGAGACTTTGAAGGGGCAGAGGCCACAGTAGGAAGTGACCCAGGGAGCAGGCTTGATGGTATCCACCCCAAGGCCGCATACTCTGCCTGCCATTCACAGGGCCATGGGTTGAAACCTGGTAGAGCAGAAAGGGCCTGGAGTCCCCTTCCATCAGCCCTGCAGACTCTTGCCACTGGGTGATACTTCCAGGTTCAGAAGCAGAACCTGTGGACAATGACACATAAAAAAATAATAATAGAAGCAAAGTATTTTTACTGTGGATCCTCTACATAAGTCTGGTAACACAGAAGTTCTGGGAGTATGCATATTTTTCCCTTGGGAAATAATTACAGTTTTATGGAAGGAATAAAATCAATTATTTCAATGTAGACTTGGGAATAGCCAGAGAATGCCCCTTGCCCAGTCCCTCAAAGATTGTATATGAGTAACAGCAGCAGAGGGTGTTGAGACAATAGTTTTTCATTCATTAGCATCTGGAGAGTCATTATGTACAGTCTGTGTTGATAGTAACTTCTGCCAAACATTTCCCATGAAGCCAAGCATTTTTGTGCATGTTCAGATTCTGCCTCTTTCTGGTTAGAATCCCCTTGGTATGGTGTTACAGGGGAAGCCAGATGCCTCACTAGAAAATCTCTCCAATCCAGATCATTCTGCTCAAAGTGCACATTCAACAGTCACTTTTCCTATATATTCTTTAAGAAAAATGGTCACTCCCCCTGCCCACAGTTGAAATTTGGTGTCAGTTAAACTCTATTTGGAGGCCAATAAACTGCTGTGCATTTTGAACATTCCTTGGCAAAAATACTAAGCACACAGCAGAACTGCCCTGCTGTGCAGAAGACCAGCTGGGAAAAAAGATACATAACGTAGATGTTAAAATAGTCAGAACAGGGCCCCTCGTTGATAACAGCAGAGTGCTATAGCCAAATACAGCTATTGCCGCAGGATTCTATTGATTTAAACTGGACAAAACTGTGGTGCTTTTATCAAACAGTTTTGTGGCTACTCAGCAGTCCGTGTCAAGCCATAGGCAGAGATTTTCAAGAAGTTCCTGGCACCCAGTGAGCCAAAGACAACTGGTTATTATACCAGGCAAATCGCTCAAATCACTTAACAGCATGCCTGCCTCAGTCAGATGGAAAGCACATTCACATTATGCGGATTATACTGCCAGCCAGCACAGCAGAAAGATTAGGCCTCACAATTTACCAGGTAGTGTTTAAAATCTATTCCCCAGCTAAAGGATATAGCTGACAGTTCACACTCTGGAGTCAAGTTAATCTGTAATATTATCCACCCATTTTGCACTGAGCAGTCCCCAAAGCAGTTTGTAATATGCATATGAACTGAACCATTGTTGTGATCAAATTTTAAATACCCTTGTGAAATGGGGAAAAAGGGAAGATAAAATAAAACCCTGCTGCTCTGGTACTGAAGATTGACAGCAAAAGGAAAAATATTGCTTCAGTGAATGCATGGCTTTGGCTACGGTGGATGCATTAAGTTGCTGGTGGGACTTTCTAGTCCCTCTTCTAATGCATGGCTAATAGCTCAGCATTAACTGTGTAGAGTTCTAGATGAAGCTTTCCCGTTCCAGAATATTATGAAATTGTGATGGTGTGAAATTAGAGTGATAGTCATTGTAAATTTGTTTTGGACAAGGACACTTGGTTCATATAACTCATAAGTGTAGCTCAGTGTCTAACAGTTGCTCACTGCTGCTGCTGTAGCCGCAGAGCAATGGCAATACATATTCCATTTTCTGCAGTTGATGGCTTTTTAAACTCACTATTTATTGTACCAGGGATCACACATTTGTATGAAAGTGAGAAGAAAAAAAGAGCACATGGAAACAATTGCCATTATGGCAAAAAGCAGAAAACAACACATGCTAGTTCTGTACCTCTGCTGGCATGATGCCCTCTTCTTGAGTGGCTGACACCATAATTAATTATATCCATTTGTTTCATAGTAGTGAAATTCAGTGTTGGCTTTACTGTGTACTCAGAGTTGATCCCATTTGTAAAACTATATAATTCACTTTAATAACCTGAACACCAGAAGTGTGCCATGAGATTAGTAACAGCTTCTGTACTTTATGACTATACTGTTAAATTAAAGAGCTTTCTGTTGGTGTAGTCCCTAAACACAGAGGCGAAATAAAATTTCATTTTTAATTTTTTTTTATCTATGTAATTTGTATTATATACTGCTAATGTGCTAATCTCCTCACTGCTTTGTTAACAGTTAACCTTTTCTTATCAATGCCATGGGAACCCATCTGGGGAGATTCCAACACTATGAGTGAATTAGAAGGAAAAGTAGTGTTTTTGTTTTTTGTTTTGTGTTGTAATTTTCAGGTGGTCATAGAACAACACAAGTTTGTAATTTGGACTTCCTTGAAAAAGAACAGAAAAACCCAGGACACCTTTTTCCCATTTCATGTGGTATATTGAAAACTTTTACTGTAAGGAATTGTATCCCTGCAGCTTGTTTGATCTGTGTTTAAGAAGCATATTGAATCAGACTACTGATCCAAGCAAAGAGAAGGAACAGGATTTGTATAGGAGCAAGATTGATTAACTAGCATTGTCATTGTTTGGCAACACTTTCTTTTTTGCCCTAGGCTGAACCAGGGGCATCCCAAGGAATGTAGTTGTTCAGGCCTTGACCCTGTGAGTTACTTCATGCAGGCTTAGCAGTCTGTTTGCATAGAGCAGATCACAGGAGCCTTAGGACTGAAAAGATTTTAAAAAAAAAGTGGACTTTGTGAATGTATTTGCAAGAATATTCTGTATATTAAATCTGTCATGAAGTTAGCACAGATTTTTAATATAAATTTGATTTGAACAGATTCAAACAAGTTATTTAGGTCAAATTAAAACAAGCAAAAAACAACCCCCCCTCCCCAATAGATTAAACTTGTAAAGAGAAAGCTACAGGACTTTCCATGCCTAGATACTGCTGTTGAAGTTTCACCTTATTAGAACTAGCTTCATAGTTGTTGCAAAGCCTATAAATACTGGTGCAGAATCAGAAGCCAAACCACTAATTTAACAATAGTAAGTCATGAGTTTTATTTATGGATTTGTTCACTATATTTCTGGAGTCTCTTTTTTTTTTTTTTAAATCTTCATATATTTTATACTCAACTAAATATTATTATAAATTCTGACACAAGTATGATTTACATAACAATTGGTCACAAAACATAATTCATTAATATGCAATGATGTGCTAATTTGGACAGTGCCTAGAGTAATTGTAAATTTCATTTTGCTTTTAGATGGACATTTTGTTACAGAGCAAATATAACTGTGTATAATTGTATTAATCAGACTCACAGTGTTTAAGCTTCAAATCTATAGTGTTTGTTATTTCTGATCTAGAGCTTGACAAGAGGAATTGGTTAAGGCCAAAGAATTCAGTGCTGCCTTTTATTACATTTTCAAATATTATTATAATCCTTAACTCTTTATACTATTAGAAGGACCTGCACAGTTTAAGATGAGACTTCTTTGTCAATTTGCCCTTGAGTTATGAAATTTGGCATTCTATTTTCTGCAAAGGTGTTACCTGGTCAATTTAAGGCACCCCTACCCTTTCCCTACTGAGGGATTGGGGTATAAGGCACCTAACCTTTCCCACAGGGCTCAGGGAGAAACCTAGTCAATTTAAGTATCCTCCCATACCCATGAGGCTTTGGGCTCTGGGTCCGTGTGAACTTTTCCCAGTGAAAGAGCCTGGCACAGCTGTGCTCTAAACATCTGTTTATTAGCAACACACACAATACATATGCCAATCAAATCTCTAATCGTCACCACTCCCAATATACAGACAAATTTCTCCTGATGGCCAGTCAGGATCCACTCATCTGGCAATGCCCCTGCACGTCACGGTCATGAAGAGGGGTCAGAGTTCCAGCAGCTTGATGTTGATTTGCAGTCCAGAAATGGTTTGCAAAGAGGATTGTTTTTCATTTACATTATATAGGTAAAACTAGCTCCCTCCTTCAAATTTACTAAACCTGTCACATTATCCCACGCTCCTAAATAACAAAAATGTTAAATTACATACTGGCACCTATGTGTCCTCCTTGCTGCCCTAGTTTACATTTTATCTTTCATGCTCAAATAGTAATTTAGTTATGACCTTCTGTGTTTATGCTGATGATCAGCACAAAAACGCTGGTCAGAGCTTTCTGTCTCCTTCCTAATTTCCCAATGCCTGGGTGTCTCTAGTTTACAATCTTGGTGGTTATAACTCTTCTTAGGGACATTCCTGAAGAGGGGGTGCTTTATCAGCTGCAGAACATTTCTTTTTTTCTTTTCTTCCTCCCCCCCACCCCATTTTAGTGGTGAACTCCAAGGGGGCGGAGGTTGATCAGGCCTCAGGTCAACAGTGGTGCTCCATGCAGCACAGTGGAGATGAAGCGAAGTTGTAGAAGAAAAAGTAGTAGGTTCATAGATCAAGGAGAATGGAAGCATTAAAGAAATTGGGCAAAATTCTTCTCTATTGTTCCCGTTAAATCCTCAGATTATGTGGAAATAATTGATAGCAATTGCCTACTTTGTCCATTTGACCACCTGAGGGACTTTGAACAGGAAACTGATTCCTTTTTGTTTTATTACTATGTCATTTCAAACCTGGTGTAAGCAGGATTGAATTCAGTAAACCAGTACCTGCTCTCATCAGGCCTGAATTTGGCCTGGGCCATATTATGGGGTGATACCTGGAAGCTCAACATTTGAGAGTTAGCTTCAGGATCATAGATTTCTCAACTTTGTGTACTTGATTGAGGCTGCAGTGGCAAAGCTGCATCCGGGGGGGGGGGGGTGTGGCTATTGTAATCAATAATAAGAATCAAGCCTGATGGCCAAAAAATTCAAATTCTGCCCTGCTCATGACGACATATGGCACTGTGCACTTTTAAAGTGTAAACTGCAATATGCTACAAATGGAAGTTGTCTGGAACTGTGATGCTTTAAGGAGAGGTTGTCCATATATGTGATTATTCCCCCTCACAGCCCTTTAAAATGTTTTTGTACCATGCAGTTATTTTGTCAGGAGAGAATGAAAAAAGAAATTAAGAGCAAGCAAAGACACATGCACTGCAGAGATGCCCATACCACCAAGAAACAATTTGGGAAGTCAGCAAACGGATACCTGCAGTTCACAGCAGGTTACAGTGGAAAATTACTACCTGCTGAGGAAAGGAAAAGCTTGTCTCACCGTAGGTGGACATGGTGGAAGTAGGTCAAACATCCACAGGTGTCTGACCACTGTGGGTATGTTAATACCTATACCTTGCTCGTGCATTGTTTTTCAAAGTGTCTTCAGTAGTGGACTCCTTGCAGCTTGCCAACCATCTGTCATTTCTCAGAATGTAAAGCAGGCTTTTTGCAGTGTGCTGACCAGTGCTCATTATTCAATCTGTGCCATTGATACCTGACCTTTTGCAGTGAAAAATACCTACAGTATTATGCATACATGAAAGGATGTGTCATGAAAGTCTCTTATGTGAAAACATATCTTGTTTCAAGATAGAGCAGGTACATGGGACCAGATTTGGTAAAACAACATTGTTTGTGAAGTCACAAGGAAGCACAATCATAGGTTATAGAGCTTTCTAATATGTAAAGAGATTCTGCAAAGTGCATCTTTTCAGGTGCTGTGCACTGAAAGAGAGGGATCAAAGGAAGGTAGAATTTTTTGATACTGTGAACAACACAGTGAGTGAATGCATGTATCCTCATGTTTAACATCATCGGGCTTTTGGATTGGTGTGGAAAAAACAAATTATAATTATCTGCCTTTAATACTGTAATGCCAAAATCTTATTTCATATGGCCAGTAGATACAGACTAGAATATGATTTCAATATTACCTGCCTTTAATATGTAATAAGCTTTTACCTTCCAAAACTTGTCAGAATTCTGTAATTTTAGGCCAATATGTTGAACATCTCGTAAGATAATGGTGCTTTTAAATCTAAAACCTGCCCTTGATTCAGCCTCATACCCAAACTCTCTCCCTAGACAAAGGGGTTCCCAAACATGGTTTGCAGCTTGTTCAGGGTAAGCTCCTGACGGGCCACAAGATGCTTTCTTTACCTGAGTGTCCGCAGGTACAGCTGCTCGCAGCTCCCAGTGGCTGTGGTTCACCATTCCAGGCTAATGGGAGCTGTGGGAAGTGGTGGCCCAGCCCGCCAGGGGCTTACCCTGAACAAGCAGCGAACCAAGTTTGGGAACCCCTGCCCTAGACTAACCTTAAGCGATATGCCAGAACCAGCTCCTCTGCAAATCACTTATATGTAGAGACAGAGCCAATTTCTGTGCTGGTATAAATGGGTGAAATTCCACTGACATCAATGGAACTACACTAGTTTACACTGGCAGCAAATTTGGCCAACAATAATTATACCATATCAGACATGCTTGTATTTTGGCTTTTCCTTTTACCAAATCAGAGTAGAGAGTGTTTATATGTGTGTGTGTGTGTGTGTGTGTGTGTATTTTCTTTTCCATTGCTTTTAATTGGATTTCAAGTAAAGAAAGGTCTGCTTTACACAACTGATCTATGCTAATGTGATCCAGATGAGAAAAGGAAAGCTTCCCCTTCCAGGGTTTATTAGTTCAAACCCTGGCACTTTTTATATATTCTTCCTCCCCATAAAAAGCCATCAACAAAACAAAAATAGACTCCAGGAAATGTATCTTCAAGGACCAAGCCAGGCTAGTGTTAGACCTTGTCTAGTGCTATGTATCCACACGCTGTTAGTGACATGAGATTTTCAAACAGCAGTACTGTACTCCATTGTTTTCTGCTCCTATTTCTTCACACAGCCAAAAATTGTGGCTGGTGAACACTAGCCTTCCCCAATTTACTTTCCAAATGAGAGATGCAAGCTTGATGTGGTAAAGCTGCCAGCAGCTACAGCAGGCTGGGGGCACAGCTTAACTGACTGCCACTAAATGAAGAGAGAACGTTAATGGTTACAAGTAATATTTCTGCAGTAATGAGAGCGTTCCATTGACACACTCATGTTGCTCTGTGACAGACTACCCCATTTTATAGAGATGGCAGTGCATTTACTATTCTCTGCCCCCACCACCCACACAACCCAAATGTCCTAATGCAATATACAAGCTGACTTGGCTGAGAGATTCTATGCTTCTTCCATTCCCATTCAAAATAGGAGAGAATTGGGCCTGGTGGAAAAATGCCGTCCAGCTACAGCTGAAAGCCAGGAGTGCCACTTAACTAACATAGAACAATAACTAGAAAAATGTCTCCATACGGGTCATGGTAATTGCTGAGTCATGGTGATAATATATTAACATGACTGTGTTACCCATTTTTGTTTTGCTTTGGGGTGTTATTTTTTTTAACATAATTTATAAAAGAGAGGGAGGAGATGAGAATAAAAGGAAGCCATTCCAGTAGATGCAGCATACAAGGAACCAGCTGAAATAAATGCTGGACTGCAGCCACTGTCTCCCATAGGGTAAACAAGCAGGTTTCATCTAGAAAACCCTGGGATAGAGCTGAAGTAAAGAAATGTTGGAAAATACAGGGTGCAGCTGAACTCCCTGTTCAAAATGACTAAGAGATGTTGTTTAATGGCTACAGTAAATGTTCAGATGTAGAACAAAATGGTCCTTACCATGTTCAATTTAGCAATATGATCATATTCACCATTATTTTCAATTTTTAGTGACTAGCTGTTTTGGCAGGGACGCAGGCCATCTATGGAGAAATAGGAGACAGCAGCTGTTTGCTTTCCAAGGGAAAGGAAGACACCTTGTTTGGAATGGTAGGGCAACCGCAGAGCTACCTACCTAACCACTGTCCACCAGATACAGATGTCTTGTCATAAATAAATGTAGATAGCAATGAGGTGGGAGGGATGCAGTGTCATGAGTTGAGCCTGGAGAATGAGGGTTGGAGAGGTCAATGTTTTATGCTAAACAAGGGTAGTTTTTAATGTGTAGAGGGGTTCAAGACTATTTTTATCCTGTTTTTGCTTAGCATAAAATCATTGATTTTTTTTTTAAACAAAACATTACCACTAGAAAAACCTATTGGAGATTTTCACAAGACAATATATTGTATATACCCCTTCTATCTTATTTTTGAACCACTCAAAATATTTTTTTCATGCTAGGGCCCATAGACTGTAGGTGACATTAATTGTAATATAAGTTACTCACTGGTGGACTGGCTTCAGAGTGAGTGTAAAATGGTGATATCTTCATTCCAAAGGAGTGAAAGGCTGGGATCATAGCAGGTGAGGAGGTGAGATCAAGCAGACCCTCCCCCTGTATGATTTTTATCTCCCCATTGGTTGCTGTTCCTGCTACAACCTGGATCCTGATTTCCCAGCCCCTCGGTATATAAGGCTGTAGTTAAGGAAACCATTTAAACATGTGCTTAAGAATTTTCCTGCATTAGGATATTCTCTTGAAATGGGGCCTAAATGACACTTTTTAAACGCACACTCACCGCAGCATATTGACACATCACTTGCACACAATTTATGTCACATCTGAATTTGGCCTTGTATGTCTGTGCTAAATTCCTAGCTTTATTGGCTCCACAACACTTCCAGGGTAGTGGTATGGAAGGGTAGAAATATTTTCTCCTCCTCCTCCTATTTATATTTCTAAGAAGAAATAACAACATTTATTTCTCTAGGTGATATGTAACTAGTATATTTTCATAATGATATCTTGTTTACTAGCAGATACATTCAGCCTGGTTATTCATTCCATACTTATGGTTAATCTCATTTGCAAAATTATCTGTTTAACAATCTTAGCATTGAAATCTAATTCAAGACTAGTGGCAACATTGCCCCTTATCTCTTGAAGATACCAAGCAAACAACCAGTTGTGTATATTTGGACATGGTAGGTTTTTTGTTGTTGGTTTTTTTTAAACAAAATTTTTGAAAGTATAAAACATGTAGGTATTGACTGGATATTAATTGTTTCACCTGCTTAACAGATACTGCAGATAAATGGCAGAACACTGTCAACACAGAATTTTAGGTGGCACAAATTATAGAGCCCATGTCATATTTTGTGTGCAAAAAGTTAAGGTCAGAGTACACACAAAATGAGTTGGAATTGGTTGGATGCTGCTAGCTATTCTTCACTGTAGATCTAAACCATAATCCATAAAGACTGTTAGAGCCTCTGAGTGGAGGTTAGGTGACTGTTATCCTAAGAAACAGATGGTAGAGTGAGTGACACCTATAAATGTGCAGGGTATGTTGCTTCATTGACAAGATGCTAAGTCCTTCTGACACTAAAGTAGAAAGGCAGGTGGCTTTGACACAAAAAAGTAATATTGAAACTATACCTCAAGCCATTTGGAGAGGAAGAGACAATTTTTCAAGTAAAAGTAACTAAAAAACTAAATTGGGATATACATGTAAAAGCACAACAGCTTCAGACCTTTCCCATCAATGTAATTTTGGTGAGTTCTAATGCCTTTCTTATATCTGTAGAAGTAGCAGATCATCTTTCAGGAAAAAAAATAATTTTCAGGGCTTGAGAAGATTGGTAGCTTTGCTCTGGAAACCTTATGCTGTTCATTTCCAAGGCAAATGAAATGGCAAGTGGCATTTTTGGCTTCTTTGATAACACCCATTATATTTGACGGTGGAATTCTTCAATTACCTTTATATCTGCCTTAAATATAGCATGAAGTTAATCAAGTGTTCACATACCACATATTATAATTGTAATTAGCAATGTCAGGTTTAGAGATTCATGTGGCCAACAGGGAAACCACCATAGTGTAAAAACCAATTTAATGAGTATACTTACTTTAAAATCCATTATCACTTCAACAGATTACTTTGTTTAAAAGGGTATTAAAGCTAATAGCATTTAATCTACTTGCTTGAATGTGGTGGTAGTTTTCAGAAGCCAATGAAACTAAAGCTTCAATAATCGAGCACTTCCAGATGGTTAAATTTGCAGTGCAGTTCTTTCTGAGAGAAATTGAGTTCCTATCTCTTTTGCTGCTTTCAAATTATAAAAACCTATCTATTTTTATTCTGGATGGAAGTAAGTTATGAAACAATAAAAACAGCCTCATATTATTCACCTAAACAAAATCCACTGAAGCTCACCTAAACAAATGATGAAAGGAATAACCCTTAAATTCTGTGGAAGATGATACAAGGGTAAATACGTTGTATATCTCTTGCACTGAAATGAGATGGTCCGCTAGATTGAGTTACTTTGAATAAAACAAAATTCTTGTTCGTCAGGAGTAGTGGTTTTTGAAATGAAAGAACCTTCTGGTTTATTGGTGGCTGAGTCTCTCCCTGCATCCCCCCAGATCATACGCTTATATGTACTAATGCAATAATAGAATATTTATCTTGCAAATGTTCTTCACATAAATATGACAGCTGTTTATATATCTTCCTCAGTACATCTTTTCAAAAAACCTTCCGTACAGAATCTTGAAAACTACCCTAGTAATCAATGTTGGCTTATGTAAATAATGCATTTTTTTATATCCCCTCCTTCTTTGCTTCTTCTTTCTCCATCTTTCCCTTCCCTTTCATTTGCTTGGTCAGGAAGCTTGTCTTGCCAACTGGTTTCTTCTTGCACTAGGGATATGCTCCTGGAGTCCACATCTTTTGGGAGAGCAATTTATTACTGTGGTAGAACCCTTCTCTCAATAATAATGCACCCTTGAAATATGGCTACTGTGTACCTTTTACTTAATCTGTTGCTGAAGTGTCCCCTGCTAGAAATAAATTTTCTTATACTATAACAGATCATCAGTTAGAAGGTAGAACTAGTTCAGTATCTGTGCTGAAGAATACATGTGGTGTATAGATAATGTTATTTAACTAGTTGATATCCTCTGCATGTAATCAATCACATGTCCATTCAACATACAGTGGATACCACTTACCAAAATATTTGCAAATATTTATTTAGTTACTACATTCACAATTGTCAGTGTTTAAAAATCAGCTTTTACCGTTACCACATGGTGATATTAGTTATCACAGTTTACCCTCAGATTTGGAATAGGAAATGGATATTTTAACTACGGATAAATGATACTCTTCTATGACTACACTGTGTATGCTCTGATTTCATATGATTTGCTGCATTGTCTATGATGCCGAAGCAAGGTTATATGGAATGTGATTATATGCAAAAGGCTGATACCCATTTCTGGTGTGCTGCATACAGTCCAGAAACATCATGATTCAGTTAAGAATTGTGGAAGTGTAGAGGATCCTAATTTTTTTGAGTCTTATTGAGAGGATAGTTTGTTAGTTTTATTATTTATTAATATCATTATTAAATATATATGAAAATGACAGAAAAATTACATCAAAACGATTAACAGTAGTCTCTTAATCACAAACTGTGCAGCTAGATACTCGGTGTGTTGGATGCATTTTTTTCAGATGCAAGGTAATTTATATTGTTTTCTCCTTAAGAAAGTGATTTCAACTCTTCAGTTCATATAGAGTGTTTCAGATGAGGGGAATTATCTTAATCAGAATGAACTTATATATATGACCCAAAACTTTTTTTCTGAGAGCTCAGTTTAGGCTCAGATGGCAGTACTCTAAACCCAGGACCAACTTTTCATAGAATAAGCTATTCACTTGTGCATGTACTTCATTGTCTCCTTTTTCTGTTTTTATGATATCCACTATTTATACATCTGTGCTGGCCATTATCTTGGTTGATAGGATTGAACTGAAGACCTCTAGAACTAAAAGCATGAGTCCCAGCAATTTGATCTAAAAAGACAACCTCTGTCCTTTGGGGTTATCGCACACATGTCCTTTGTGGACTATGCACAGCTGGGTACATAGGCTTCCAGTAAATTGAATGGAACTTTTTTGCTTGGGTAGTTAAATATGCTGAAGTTAGACCCTCACTAGCTTTGTATGATCTTACATTTTTTTACTCCCTGTCCTTGGCTAGGATTTAAAAGGTATGTATGTGTCCTGCACCTGAATCTTTGTCTGGTATTGAAGTACAGATACTTGTGGGCTGAAATTCAGCAAGAAACAGTGCCCGACAACACTGTGCCACAGTTGAGAACAAGTAATGAAGTATATCTTATTTATGCAAGAATTTGTCTAGTTGAGCACTTACAGATTTTTGTCCCTTTTTATTTTAGACAAATGAGGACATATTTCCTCACATTTCTGTAGGCAGCAGCAGTGCTTCATTAGTGGTGGGAAGTTTATGTAAATTATTATTAATTTTGTAAATGAATGCCTAGCTGCCACAGCGATGGGCACACTATAAAGTAATCAATCATTCTGCACAATTAATGAAGATTTGTAACACTGGGAATGTCTGAAGTAGGCCAACTTTTAATTACTCAGATTGAAGTTTGGCAAGGACAGTAAGGCTAACATATTCCCTCTGAAGCACCCAGCATTGTTCACTGTCAGAAGACAGGGTACTGGGCTAGATAGACCTTTGGTCTGACCCGGTATGGTCATTCTTATGTTCGCTACTATTATGAAAAATATTATGGGATTTTAAATACTCACTAGTTTGTTTTTTTCTTTCTTATCTGAAATCTGGCACTTCCAGCATCACAGCAAACTCAGTCACTATGCTGAAGCTTTCTAAATTAGCTGAGCGAGAAGAGCATCTACAGTACATAGGCTTGACTGCTTTCAATCTAAGTCAGGGGTCGGCAACCTCTGGCACACGACTTGCCAGAGTAAGCACCCTGGTGGGCCGGGCCAGTGTGTTTATCTGCCGCGTCGGCAGGTTCGGCCGATCGCAGCTCCAGCTGGCCGCGGTTTGCCATCCCAAGCCAATGAGGGTGGCAGGAAGCCGTGGCCCACACATCCCTCAGCCCATGGCGATTCCCGCTGCCCCCATTGGCCTGGGACGGTGAACCGTGGCCAGTGGGATCTGCAATGCGCCGAACCTGCAGACGCAGCAGGTAAACAAACTGGCCCGGCCCGCCAGGGTGCTTACCCTGGCGAGCCGCGTGCCAGAAGTTGCCAACCCGTGATCTAAGTACTTCCCAAGCCAGACACTGTATAGTTGTTGGGATCTGATGAGCTCACAGGCCTTTGGTTAGTACATTTCCCATTTAAGGGCATGATCCTATAGCCATTGAAGTCGAGTGAAAATCTCCCATTGATTTCAATAGTGCAGGATCCAGACCCTAACACATTTCCCCATGAAAATGAACCTTTAATGATGCAAACAGGAACTCTTTTTCATGTTCCTTAATCACAAACCATAGACCATTTATTTTAATTTAAAACAAAATGGTAATATTAAAGTCCATTTATCAGTTAGAAATGAATTTAATCTGATATCAAACTCAACCATTTAAAATTTATACAAATTAAGTGTGATTAAAGTACTCAATATTATCATCTAAAACTATTAAGTCTATTGAATAAGGTGATGACTTCAGTTATTTTAATTCATCCAAACACACTTAAATATCATCCCATCATTGCCCGACATATAAAATTTAGACCTTTCTCAATTACATTTAATTGAAGGTTAGTCAGTTTTGTAAATAAACATATTAATATTTTAACCAGATTATGCTATATAAACACCATACAATCATCCAGTTAGATATATGTGCCTAACTCATTGGGTACTCTGCTCCTCAGTCTGCACCTTCAGGGTAGACTGCTACATGAGAGATGTTGAGTGTTCTCAATTTCTGTTGATGCCTCTGGTAATGGAGAGCACGCAGTACCACACAGGAGTAGATTATACATTAACAGTTCTTAACACAAACTCTGCATAAAGTTACTGAGCCAGATCCTCTGGTATACTAGGGCATCGTTGCTCTGATTTATCTGTACAAACTGCCTTAAAGATGACTTACCCGGACACTGAGATTTTGCTGTGCAAGGGATCCTTAAATAATCTAGAGTGACTGTAGCTGCTATGTGCCAATAGCTCCCCCTCCTCCATGGTGGGTGCAAGAGGGATAGCTGGGTAAGCAGGAATGGCCAAGGCATCTCTGCATCTCAGTGGACCTCATTACAGCCCACTGAGACCATATGCAGCCACTGCAAATTATAGCCAGCTGCTCTAATTTGCACCTGGGATTGGACCTGGTACAAAGCAATCCCAAGGTTACAAGAATGCAAAGGTGGCCTAAATCAGGCTCCCTTGCATACCCCTTTCTTCGGTTCTATCTTGGAGTTGGATAAAGATCTGGGACCATCCTTTCAATTTGAGTCTCAATACACTGTAGTTGGTAAAGTCCATTGAGCTGTACTGGTTTAAAATTGGTTTAAGTGAGAGGAGAATCAGGGCCTACAAATTCAAATGCAACTGTTGCTGAAAAAATGTACCTCAACAAACATAAACCCAGCAATCCAATTCATATTATATTTTTATTTGCACTAGTGGCTTTCTCTGAGGTTGATAATCTGTAATGGCTGTATAAAATAATACCCTGTATTTGTACATAGTGCCTTTGGTACGGAAGAAGATTGTTAGAATGCATTACACCTTTGGTTTGGCAAATACAAACCAATTGACTGAGATATACATGTGACGTAAAATGGGTTTTTCTTTTCGCCATGTAGTTACTTGGTAGATTTTTACATTGTCACCCCTCACTGAAATGCAGATAATGCTGAGATGAAACCTGAGTTGCACCATCAGCACCAGGAGAAGAATTTATAGTTTACACAGCCAAAACTAGAGTGGAAATGTAGAGTTAACTCATCACTGGTACAAAGCCATAATAATAGGGATTTACACAGTAACCTAAAGCAATGTTATTAGGTATGTAATATTTCTCCACAATCTCTAAGCACTCATGCAACTATTTTGCAGCCAGGACTTAAAATTCACAAGTCAGACTAGTGTAGGGTAATCAGACATCAAGTGTGGAAAAATTGGGACGGGGGTTGGGGGGTAATAAGAGCCTATATAAGAAAAAGACCCCAAAATCAAGACTGTTCCTATAAAATCGGGACATCTGGTCACCCTAGACTAGTGCCTGCTGCATGCTCCGTAGACTTGGTTTTGAGCTGGTGCATCTTTGTTGTTTGCAGTCCCATTAGCTACATCCAGTCCCTTCCCTGGGCGACCATAACCTCACTAATCAAAGTCTTGGTGTTGTCCCTCATAGATTGTCTCATCCATATAGAGGCCCTGTGATGATTTCATGGGTTTAAACCTTGCTTACTCACACAAAGGGTAAGACAGGATTTCCCTGCGTGGGCAGGTCACCATTCCTAATATCCCTGTTCTTGCAAACAGTGCCATGGAATGTGTAATGACCAGGAGTGTTCAAGACTCCTGTATGACACTATCTCTTCCAAAACATAGTACTATACCTTCAACCCCATGATGATCCATAGGCATAGTACTACACAAAAGGATGAACATTGTCACCTGTTGAGTCAGGTATATCACTTCAGTTAACTTTTTTAAAGCATGAAATCTGTGAGTTAAAGTGAAATAACTCAAAATAATGAATCAAAATAACAACAATATAGAAAATTTTACCTCAAAATGGCATAATTAAGACCACGATCCCTTCTCTAGAATTAGATCTGATACCGGCAAGTTAACCTTAGATGATCCTGCCTTCTAGAAATGTTGCTGAATGTACCACAGTTTGGTGTGTCTAGTGTATTAAGTTTTTGGCTTCTAACAAGTATCATGATTTAGATATATGCAAGGCTGCATATGTTTAAGTGACACAGAACTGTTTTAATACCTAATCTGATATGGGTTTACCTTTCTCCTCCCCTCTCTTAACTGTTTTCTACACGCCAAGGACAAAATTCAAGATCTGAACTAATAAGCCCTTCATTATAATTTTCAGTGCTGCTTTTTTTTATTCCTTTGTAATCTTGGTAACAGTTATAACACCTTGTCAGGCATTCAGGAACTTCCATCTGTGCAGCATAGTGCATTTGTGAAATAAACCCATCTGTACAGCTGATTAAAAATTGGATGTAGTCCACATTTTGTCTTTGCTATGAAAGAAGCAATATTGCTGCAGTGGTTGTTGATGTAAGGGCTCGGTGTACAGTAGAATGCACAAGGCTAATGGACCAAAATAGCTTTTAATGTATTCATTTGTATTTAATAATAGTTAAAAATAAAATCAGGACAAATTAAGTGTGACAAGCAAGACCAATTAGAAAGACTGCAAGTTCGTATTTGCAGTTGTTTCATGCATGCAACGCTTGTTATTAGTGCCATTTCAAATGTGTGTAAAACAGCAAGGTGAATCCAGTGCTGATAGCATCTTATTCTTATTCTCTTTCACCATGTCTGACTGAAATGTAAATCTTCTTGCCTCATTTCTTCTTTTGTTTTGTTTGACATCTACTTTTGCTATAGGCCTTCTCTGGTAATATATTTTCAGAAAGGTTGAGGCAGAGCGTACTTTTTCATAGGTGCAAAATAAATTGTAGATGTAAATCCTAGAAATTGTGCTTCTAGTTACTTGATTTACACCCACAAACAGGCAGCTATAGAAAGACAATTCCTCAGATTTGAACCCACAAACCCTTGGGGCAGTGCTTAATTTGTAATGAAAGAGGTGCCGGAGCGCAAGCAAATTTTTATGTTTGTAACTGACACAGCAAGCCCAGAGGTTCCGGGGCTATGAGCTGCCAAGCCTAGAGATGCCAGAGCTGAGCCCTGGCAATCCCTGGCACAAATCAAGCACTGCTCATGGGAGTAAGTGCAAATTTTGTGGGTGTAAATTGCACGTGCAACAGGGAGGCCAGTCTTTTTTTCCAAAATAAATTGTTTTTCTAGAACAAATACACAAGCTAAAAAGGTTCAACATACTTGTCTGGTTGAATGGGGCTTTGAGTTTTCACCCTCTTCCACAGACACTATCCTCATCAAGCATTTAAACAGTGGAGCCCTTCATCCATCTGAAAGGAGAAGGCAAGTTGCTCCCTTTAACTGCAGAGATGGGGGCTTGTCCTGCAGACTAGTAGGAAAGAGGTCAGTGTCCCCGTCCCACATCCCCGAGAGGATTAGGTGTTCAAGTGAAGAAGCAGCTGACTGACCAGATCCCGGTACCTCAGCTCACTGGAAAGGGAGCAGATTTATACTCAAGGCAGTTCTGGGAAATCCCTCTTTACCCCAGATCAGGCTAGGAAGGAGGTGGTGTGTGCCTGATCCCTCTTGGCTTATATACTCTGTATAGTTTTCTTTGAATAAATGTGGTCACATATCTTGCTCTTAATGTGCATAAAAATGCAGACATATTTTCTTGCACAGAAATCTTCTCGCAGCTTTTGTGTGTTACAGTAGTGTTGTGGAGATCACTCATAATATTTCCAAGCTAGGAGTTATCACAGTTTCTAAATAGATGGCAGAAGGTGTAATTTACTGAGAAAATATTATTTACCTTTGGAGAGCCAACCTTCTGTGAGATAATTTCATCCTACAAGGCCAAGGAGCGAATATTTTAGGGTTGCTTCTGAACCTTAGCTTCCTGTCTCAAGGAACAATTACTACTTTCTGAGCAACCAGAATATGTATGTGGGGCTCTTATCCTGCAAAATGATTCACACTTATGCCTGCAGGGAGTTCCTTTGACTTGGAGGAGGGAGGGTCTGTGGAGTTATTCTGGCTTTACACCAGTGTAACTGAGAGTAGAACTTGGCCTTATGTTTTTAGATGAGATTTTTGCTAAGCTGTAGATGCAAACAATGCTGTGCAAACGGTCATAATTCATTAATTTTGAGCAGCAAAGGGTTTGGGTATAGCTGAAAAGATCCTTGCTTTTGTCAAGGCATTTACAGTAATCAGCAAAAAAACAAGACCTTAATTATAATGCAAATAGTGTTTGATAATTATACAGGATTGCAGTGTCATACTCCAAAAATAATATCCCATTTTAATATAGGAATGGCCATACAGGAAGGAAGCTAGCTGCTCATGGAGAAAAGTAATAGTTTGAGTTAGATTTACTCAGAGACAAGATATATGTGTTTAAATGTTATAACAAACCTCCATGGATGAATCTTTGTAAATATGAACACAGATTAAATACTGGGACGGGGGAAAAAAAACTATTGTAATTATACACAATAGAGTTGTGGTCCACTGAGTACTGTTGGGTTGAATATGGTTCATTTTAGTGTTTATGGTGATAATAACAATGCGTCATTTGGTGTATTGTGAGTCCCCTCAAGGGATATGTGATATAACCCTGGGGTGAACAAAGCCCTGGTGTTGGTACCTGAGTTAAACATGATAAATGCAGCAGTTTCCTATATAAAATGAGTGTCACCATAATATATACATAATATTTTTTTAACTCCTAGGCTGTGTTTGGAGTTCCAACTTCAGCCTGTCCAGTTGTAGAGGATTGATTCATTCTATTAAACATATTTTAAATTTTGCTGATGATTTTTCTCAAGGGCAAAACGTAATAATGCATAGGAAAAAATAGTTGCATCACCCCCACTTTCTCCCATCTGCTTAAAGTATGTCATCTTCATCTTGTCACATGCATAGACAGTGACTCACTCAGGGATAGCCTACTCATTGGTGTCTTTCCACTAAGTTGTGTGAATTCTTGGTGATTCATATGCTGGCTGCTGTAATAGACTAATATAGAGAGAGCTTTCTCATTCCATGTGGGATGTATGACTGAAGTACTCCAGGGAAGTACTGTACAGTAGAAAATAAAAGGAATTAATGTAAGCAATGTTGTAGGTAAGTCCCTCTTAGTACCAAAAGGTTAATTCTGGTTCTTTTAGGGATATGTGATCCTGCTGGAGTTTGTCAGGGCAGAGCCTGAGAGAGGATATTGGTGTATACCACAGTTGAGAGAACAGCTTTTGATTTTGAATGATATTGACTTTAGTATGATGGGGACAAATTCACCCATTAGTTACACTGGTGTAACCCATTTATGTCAATAGGTTTGCACTGTGTAACTGAAAGAAGAATTTGGCCAAGCATTTCTATAGGGAAGATAAATAGGAAAGTTTTTTATAGAGCGCCTAATATTTTTCAGTGTAATATCTTATCAAGCTGAATGTAAAAATGTTCCAGGTATCATTATTGTAATCAACTACATTTAAAGGGCTAAAACAAAATATATTTTTCCCCCACTATATTTTATTTCAGGCAGGCATTTCTTTTAGCCAACCCATTTGAACAGCTGATTCAAACTCATTAATGTAACAGTATTATAGTAAAAGTCATGCTGATAGCAATTGGTTCATTAGTAACTGCATCCAGAAGGCATCCAGAAGTAGTTAGAAGCAACTGACAATCCAGGCTTCTAATGCAATGCACTGTTAAATAGTTTAACAGTGCTTTTTTGTGATTCCTCCAGTAGTGTGAGGGACATTTAGAAGCTGTGCAGTGGGGAATACGTCTTCCAAGAGAGCTAGTGAATCAGTGAGCTCTTACTTACAAGGATCAAATTCTAAATCAGTTGCATCATAATCAACCCTATTTATGCTTATCTTCCTCAAACATAGCAAACTGGAATGCCTAAAATAAATCCCCACGGGCCATAGCAGTTCATTGACTAAGTCTGATGCATGCAGTCATTACGCAGATGAGGCCTATACAGAATTTGAAATCTCAGATCCAGTAACTTAATAAGTTAATATAAGGAATTTGGTCTGAGACAATTTAAAGTGCATTATTTGAATGAATTGAGTATGCAGTTAAAGACTTAGGCACTGATTAAGCGAGAGCGTAAGTCTCATTGATGTACATGCTCTTACCCATGTCCTTTAGTGCTATTCTAAATAGGAGACTTTGGGATGATTCATTATCACCCTTTTAGCCCTGTTTTAATGTGGTGTAACTCTACTGACTTCAGTGGAGCTACACTTGTGTAAAACTGGAGTAACATAGTGATGAATCAGGCCCCTGTATTAAACACTTGCACATTTCAAACACCAAATATGATGAGGATAGCCTTAAGGAGGCAGTAAAGGAAACTATACTGACACTTATTTTTTTTTTCTTGCATGCAAAGAAGAAAAAAAAAAAGAAAAGAATTTGGGCTTAAACTTTGCCTTGAAAATTAGCACTTAGCAAAGGTTATGATAGCAGGAGTTTATAGCAGCATGATTTCTCTTCCCCCTGCAGGTGCTTTTGTTGCACACAGGGGTGATTGCAACAGCAAATCTGACCAGGTTTATATACAGAGCCTACTGTACTAATAAAGATCTCTACAGTGCTTACCAAGTGGTCTAATGGACATACAATTACAGACTACCAGCTGGATATCAAGGGCTCATAACTATTGTATAGTACTGAATCATTTATATTTTAAATGATATAAATGAAATTAGATGACACGTCAATTGTGAGAAGTGGTTATTATTTACAATAATTTACCAGGTCTCTGGATATGATTATCTTCACTGCTTTATATGAATGAGCATCCTCAGAATAGATTTCCAGCAAAAGACCGTTAGATTTTAGTAAATACCTTTAGTGAATATTGTGAGGTGTATGAAAGGGGGAGCCTTTTTCAGGCTCCCCCTTTATAGTTAAGTGTCACCTCATTTCAATTGTAATCAGAGTATAAGACAGGGATGGGCAAACTACAGGCTGCGGGCTGGATCCAGCCCATCAGGGCTTTGGATCTGGGTTGTGGGATTGTCACCCCCTGGCGCCGTGGGCCCCGTGCCGTTCCCAGAAGCGGCCTGCACCACGTCCCTGCAGCCCCTGGGGGAGGGAGGCCAAAGGGCTCCATGCGCTCCCCTCGCCTGCAGGCACCGGCCCCCACAGCTCCCATTGGCCAGGAATGGAGAACCGCAGCCAATGGGAGCTTCGAGGGAGGTACCCACAGGTGAGGGGAGCGTACGGACCCCTCTGCTCCCCCTCTCCCAGGACCTGCAGAGATGTGGTGCTGGACGCTTCCAGGAGCGGTGTGGGGCCAGGGCAGGCAGGCAAGGAGCCTGCCCTGGCCCTAGTGCGCGCCGCTGCCACCCCGGAGCTGCTCCAGATAAGCGGTGCCGAGCTGGAGCCCGCACCCTGAACCCCTCCTACACCCTGCACTCACTGTCCTGAGCCTCCTGCCGCACCCGGCCTGCACTCCAACCCCCACCACACCCTGCACCCCTCCTGCACCCCAACCCCCTGCCCTGAGCCCCCTGCTGCACCCCACCCTCCCTCCTGCACCCCAACCCCATGCCCTAGCCCTACCTTCATGGCCCTGCATACAATTTCCCTGCTCAGATGTGGCCCTTGGGCCAAAAAGTTTGCCCACCCCGGTGTAAGATGTTATTTGAACTACTAATGAACAGAGTAGCCTACCTGTGGTTTATAGGTCAAGGTATAATAGCCCAAACTGTTTTTTGACTGGTACAAATTGTAACCACAGTTATTAACTTGGCTCCAAGAACCCTACACACTTGTGTTGAGGGACCAGGATGTAATAATGTGGCTTTTAATGATGCCAAAGTATTTCAGGAGATTGCCTTACCAAATATTAATTCTTCTATACAAGTTCTACTTTCCTTATAGTGCTGCTCCCAATTAAAGCATTAAGCACTTAACCTGTAGTTGTGAAAAAAGCAGTTTATGATGGGTGTAATCTTACTCCCAAAGGTCTAATTATCTCAGTTGGTTCCCAATTAATCCATGAAGTTGTTAGGGCCTCCTTTTTAATTAGAGCTGTTCCTCCTGAAGAACAATCTTATTTTTCAAATTTCACTTTATTATTTCCTTTACTGGAACCCTGCAGGGTGGGAATACTACTTTCAAATGTTCTTGTTTGTTTGATTGCTAGTTGATGCTTAATGAAGATGATGCTCTTTACCCAGAGCTTGCATTAAAGTTCAGAGTGGAGAGCAAAATGCAAGTCCTCTAAGCATGAAAATTAAATGTAAATATGTGTCAAGTTTGACTGTGCATACTTCAGATATTTTAAGGCCATTAGTCAATATTCAACTTTTTTCTTATTACTGCACATTAATCTTTTGTCTAATCTTGCAAAATGGGAAAATCAGTGGTGAATTTGTCATTTTATGCACCCTCTGAGTTACCATTGTGGTTTATTAACTTACTGAAGACATGAATTTATATTTAAGGGAAGTTGTTATAAAATACATATGAAGGAGAAAGTTAGATCTGAAGTGATCTTTCCTTTCTCTTAGTTCGGTGTGAGAGAAATTACTGAGTTTAAAAGAGATTTAAAGAAGGATTAATTAATTATTCCTGATAGCACAGTATATCCCATGACTTCACTGCAGCCTCTATCAGTAATGCTCCTTGTACCCCTAGCACCTTCCTTGAAAGAAGCCACTTCTACACTAAGTAGCAATGCATTGTTTTTCTAATTAGAGAGAGTTATTCACTATTGACCAGGTGCTTTGTTGTCTTTTTTGGCTGTCATAGACTATTTCCTCTATGTCTATAGCCATTTAAACCAATCATGTCCTTTGTCAACGGTGAGGAATTGGACAGCCTGGAACACAGACAAGTTCATAGAATCATAGAATATTAGGGTTAGAAGAGACCTCAGGAGGTCATCTAGTCCAATCCCCTGCTCAAAGCAGGACCAACACCAACTAAATCATCCCAGCCAAGGCTTTGTCATCCAGGCCTTAAAAATGTCTAAGGATAGAGATTCCACCACCTCCCTAGGTAACACATTCCAGTTCTTCACCACCCTCCCAGTGAAATAGCGTTTCCTAAGGCCTGATCTACACTACGCGTTTAAACCGAATTTAGCAGCGTTAAGCCGATTTAACCCTGCACCCGTCCACACAATGAGGCCCTTTATATTGATATAAAGGGCTCTTTAAACTGGTTTCTGTACTCCTCCCCGAGAGGAGTAGCACTGAAATCGGTATTGCCATGTCGGATTAGGGTTAGTGTGGCCGCAAATCGACAGTATTGACCTCCAGGTGGTATCCCACAGTGCACCATTGTGACGGCTCTGTGGAAAGCAATCTGAACTTGGATGCACTGGCCAGGTAGACAGGAAAAGCCCTGCAAACTTTTGAATTTCATTTCCTGTTTGCCCAGCATGGAGCTCTGATCAGCACGGGTGGCGATGCAGTCCCAAATCCAAAAAGAGCTCCAGCATGGACCATATGGGAGATACTGGATCTGATCGCTGTATGGGGAGACAAATCTGTTGTATCAGAGCTCCGTTACAGAAGACGAAATGACAAAGCATTTGAAAAAATCTCCAGGCTATGATAGACAGAGGCCACAGCAGGGACTCAGCACAGTGCTGCCTGAGAAGTGTAATGGAAAGCCAAAGAATCAAATGGATGCTCATGGAGGGAGGGAGAGGGTACTGAGGACTTCAGCTATCCCATAGTCCCCGCAGTCTCCGAAAAGCATTTGCATTCTTGGCTGGCTCCAAATGCCTGAAGGGTCAAAAACATTTTCCCGGGTGTTTCAGGGTGTATGTTGTCAATTTACCCCCCACCCGAAAGAAAAGGGAAAAAAAATCGTTTCTTGCCTTTTTTCAATGTCACCCCATATCTACTGCATGCTGCTGGTAGACGGGTTGCTGCAGCGCTAAACAGCAGCATCCTCTCCCCTCCCCTCCCCGGTTGCAGACAGTACGGTACAAAAGGACTGGTATCCGTCCTCGTTGTCATCCTGTGAGAGCTCCTGGCTGGCCTCGGTGAGGCCGGGGGCGCCTGGGTAAAAATAGGAATGACTCCTGGTCATTCCCAGCAGATGGTGCAGAACGGCTGGTAACCGTCCTCATCATAGCAACTGGGGGCTGAGCTCCATCAGCCCCCTCCCCCCCGTCATGTCTAAAGAAAAGATTCTGTGCTTCCTGGACTATCATAGAGGCTGGAGGCTTCCTCCCCCTCATTTTATCTCACTAAAAAGTCTGTTTTTCTTATTCCTGCATTCTTTATTACTTCATCACACAAATGGGGGGACACTGCCACGGTAACCCAGGAGGGTTGGGGGAGGAGGGAAGCAACGGGTGGGGTTTTTGCAGGGGCACCCCCTAGAATGGCATGCAGCTCATCATTTCTGCGGGATCTCGGGGGCTCTGACACAGAGCGGCTGTGCTCTCTGGTTCTCTAGTACACTTGCCCGATATTCTAGGCTGGACTGACTCTATTTTTAGACAAAACATAGGAAGGGAATGACCCGGGGAGTCATTCCCATTTTTGCCTATGCGCCCCCAGCTGACCTCAGCGAGGGCAGCCAGGAGCACCCATGATAGCAGCAGACGGTACAGAACGACTGATAACTGTCATCTCATCGCCAATTTACAATGGCAGATGGTGCAATATGACTGGTAACCATCTCTGCTATCTTGCAAAGGCAAATGAATGCTGCTGTGTAGCAGTGCAGTACCGCATCTGTCAGCAGCATCCAGTACACATACGGTGACAGTGACAAAAGGCAAAACGGGCTCCATGATTGCCATGCTATGGCATCTGCCAGGGCAATCCAGGGAAAAAGGGTGCAAAATGATTGTCTGCCGTTGCTTTCCCGGAGGAAGGATTGAGTGACGACATTTACCCAGAATCACCCACGACACTATTTTTGCATTGGGATCTCAACCCAGAATTCCAATGGGCAGGGGAGACTGCGGGGACTATGGGATAGCTATGGGATAGCTACCCACAGTGCAACGCTCCGAAAATCAACGATAGCCTTGGTACATGGACGCACACCGCTGAATTAATGTGTTTTAGTGTGGCCGCGTGCACTCGACTTTATACAATCTGTTTTACAAAACCGGTTTATGTAAAATCAGAATAATCCCGTAATGTAGACATACCCTAATATCCAACCTAGACCTCCCCCGCTGCAACTTGAGACCATTGCTTCTTGTTCTGTCATCTGCCACCACTGAGAACAGCCTAGCTCCATTCTCTTCCGATTCTCTGTGACAGATGTTTTTTGCCAATCTGCCTGAGGCATTAGGTGATTAGGAGGTGATGACGGAGCACACCAAGTAATTGAGTTTTAAAGCTTTATTGATAAAATAATAAAATAACAGCAGAGAGCGCTGGGGGGTTCCTACATCACTCAGAGGAAGGAAGAAAGCATTAGAACCTCAAGCTCTAACCCACTTTCATACTCACAACCGCAGTACCCAAGGCTGGCCAAACCTGGGCGTAACATAAGAAGAGGGGGAAGGGTGGATGCGAGTTCTTGTCCCGTGCATGGGTCGTCCAGGGTCCTCTGTTGATCTCCAACTTGTTTTGGCTCTCGAGAGTTTTTAAGTCCTGGGTTCTTTTGGCATTTTGTTCAGGGACCTCTGTTCCTGGTGCTCTTTGTACCAGTCCAAACCGGCTCTCTGTGGCCTCCTTAACTTCCCAAAACACAGCAGCTCCAGAATGGCTGTTTCCCCCCGCACTGGCCCTCACTGCCTTGCTTGTTGTTGCGGCTCCTGCAATTTTGTTCCGCAACTCTCCTTTTTCACGCTGGTTGGGGGCGGGGTGGACTCCCTCCCTCCCTTCTTTCTTGACAGGTAACAGAATATGTGCAATGGCCTTGGGCTGAAGTCAGCTGCTTATCTTTGAGTTTAGCTGGAACATCAAGTTAACCTATTTTTTCTCCTTTCCTCCCCCTCTGGCCTTTCGCCGCCTGTAAATAAACCCTTTGTTCCACATTCATACCTTTAACCCTTCCTGAAATGCCTTGCAATGCTTGCAACAGTGTTAGCAACATACAATGCTAATCTGCCTTCCCAGGAGACCCCCTGAGGGAGGGGGCCATTGGATTGTAACACCCCCCTTCAGGTAGCTGAAGGCTGCTATCAAATCCCTCCTCACTCTTATCTTCTGTAGACTAAATAACCCCAGTTCCCGCAGCCTCTCCTCATAAGTCATGTGTCCCAGTCCCCTAATAATTTTGTTGCCCTCTGCTGGACTCTCTCCACCTTGTCCACATCCCTTCTGTAATGGGGAGCCCAAACCTGGACACAGTACTCCAGGTGTGGCATCACCAGTGTCGAATAGAGGGGAATAATCACTTTCCTTGATCTGCTGGCAATGTTCCTACTAATACAGCCAAATATGCTGTTGGCTTTCTTGGCAACGAGGGCACACTGCTGACTCCTATCCAGCTTCTCGACCATCATAATCTCCAGGTCCTTTTCTGCAGAACTGCTGCTTAGCCAGTTGGTCCCTAGTCTGTAGCAGTGCATGAGATTCTTCCTTCCTAAGTGCAGGACTCTGCACTTGTCCTTGTTGAACCTCATCAGATTTCTTTTGGCCCAATCCTCCAATTTGTCTAGGTCACTCTGGACCATATCCCTACTCTCCAGCATATCTACCTCTTCCCCCAGCTTAGTGTCATCTGTGAACTTGCCCATCATCCAGATCATTAATAAAGATGTTGAACAAAATCGGCCCCAGGACTGACCCCTGAGGCACTCTACTTGCTGCCAACTAGACATCGAGCCATTGATCACCACCCGTTGAGCCCGACAATTTAGCTAGCTTTCTATCCACCGTATAGTGCATTTATCCAATTCATACTTCTTTAGCTTGCTGGCAACAATACTGTGGGAGACCGTATCAAAAGCTTTGCTAAAGTCAAGATATATCACATCTACCACTTTCCCCATATCCACAGAACCAGTTATCTCATCATAGAAGGCAATCAAACATATGAAACATTCTAGAGTCCAGAATTTCATTTTGTCCTAAGCAGCTAACACTTTCTAAAAGGCTTAAAAGCACTATAAATACATATATTAATAATACGATCCAAAATGTTTTTAGTAGTATATACCACATGTAAAAAAAATTACTGATTCATGCAATGATCTATTCACTGAAGGGCCAGTGGATCCCGCCTTTCTTTCGCATGTTGAGAATTACCTTACCTCAAAAATCAGTCCCACCAGGTTAGGTTGTCCACTTCAGATTCCTATGTAGCAGGGACCTTCTATGCATGGACCTTTCCCCTTTTTGTATGGAATGGTGGGGAGGAAATGAGCCATCTCTGTGGCATGCCATTTCCATGGCTCTCCTTCTTTGTATATCCTGCAGAGGCACTTGTCGGTTTAGGGTCTGCTGTGAAGGAGGTGGCAAAGAATTAATAATTGGGTGAGAGGGAGGGAACATTGGGAAGGGAATGAACAGGAACAGATGACACTTTGAACTTGTCAAGAAACACCCTGTGGCTTGCAGGATCTGGCCCTCGTATCTTCTGTGATCCTCACAGTGTGTTAGTAAAAAAAAATACATCCTTGGTTTCCATTACTTTTATTAAACAAAATATGCAAACCAAAATCCTTCATAGTATCACCTAGATTTGCATATACATTAAAACCCAAACAAAAAGTCTACTGAAATCAAGGGAGAGGCTCTTTGATTTCATTGCTGTGGATCAAGCCCTTCCTGAGTATCTGTATAACTGTAACCACTTAGCCTTTAAAAGCAGCAAAGAGTCTTGTGGCACCTTATAGACTAACAGACGTTTTGGAGCATGAGCTTTCGTGGGTGAATACCCACTTCGTCGGATGCATGTAGTGGAAATCTCCAGGGGCAGGTATATATAAGCAAGCAAGAAGCAGGCTAGAGATAACGAGGTTAGTTCAATCAGGGAGGATAAGGCCCTCTTCTAGCAGCTGAGGTGTGAAAACCAAGGGAGGAGAAACTGGTTTTGTAGTTGGCAAGCCATTCACAGTCTTTGTTTAATCCTGAGCTGATGGTGTCAAATTTCCAGATGAACTGAAGCTCAGCAGTTTCTCTTTGAAGTCTGGTCCTGAAGTTTTTTTGCTGCAGGATGGCCACCTTAAGATCTGCTATGGTGTGGCCAGGGAGGTTGAAGTGTTCTCCTACAGGTTATTGTATATTGCCATTCCTAATATCTGATTTGTGTCCATTTATCCTTTTCCGTAGAGACTGTCCAGTTTGGCCGATGTATATAGCAGAGGGGCATTGCTGGTATATGATGGCGTATATTACATTGGTGGATGTGCAGGTGAATGAACCGGTGATGGTGTGGTTGATCTGGTTAGGTCCTGTGATGGTGTCGCTGGTGTAGATATGTGGGCAGAGTTGGCATCAAGGTTTGTTGCATGGATTGGTTCCTGAGTTAGAGTTACTATGGTGCGGTGTGCAGTTACTGGTGAGAATATGCTTCAGGTTGGCAGGTTGTCTGTGGGCGAGGACTGGCCTGCCACCCAAGGCCTGTGAAAGTGTGGGATCATTGTCCAGGATGGGTTGTAGATCCCTGATGATGCGTTGGAGGGGTTTTAGCTGGGGACTGTATGTGATGGCCAGTGGAGTCCTGTTGGTTTCTTTCTTGGGTTTGTCTTGCAGTAGGAGGCTTCTGGGTACACGTCTGGCTCTGTTGATCTGTTTCCTTATTTCCTCGTGTGGGTATTGTAGTTTTGAGAATGCTTGATGGAGATTTTGTAGGTGTTGGTCTCTGTCTGAGGGGTTAGAGCAGATACGGTTGTACTTCAGTGCTTGGCTGTAGACAATGGATCGTGTGGTGTGCCCGGGATGGAAGCTGGAGGCATGAAGGTAGGCATAGTGGTCAGTAGGTTTTCGGTATAGGGTGGTGTTAATGTGACCATCACTTATTTGCACCGTGGTGTCTAGGAAGTGGACCTCTCGTGTAGATTGGTCCGGGCTGAGGTTGATGGTGGGGTGGAAGCTGTTGAAATCGTGGTGGAATTTTTCCAGAGTCTCCTTCACATGGGTCCAGATGATGAAGATGTCATCAATGTAGCACAGGTAGAGAAGGGGCGTGAGTGGACGAGAGTTGAAGAAGCGTTGTTCCAGGTCAGCCATAAAAACGTTGGCATATTGTGGGGCCATGCGGGTGCCCATAGCGGTGCCACTGATCTGGGGATATATATTGTCATCAAATAGTTTGTGTGTGAGGATAAAGGCACAGAGCTCAGCAACCAGTTGTGCTGTGGCATCATCAGGGAAACTGTTCCTGACATCTTGTATTCCATCAGTGTGTGGGATATTTGTGTAGGGAGCCTCTACATCCATGGTGGCTAGGATGGTGTTTTCTGGAAGGTCACCAATGCATTGTAGTTTCCTCAGGAAATCAGTGGTGTCATGGAGATAGCTGGGAGTGCTGGTGGCATAGGGTCTGAGTAAAGAGTCCACATATCCAGACAGTCCTTCAGTGAGAGTGCCAATGCCCGAGATGATGGGGCGTCCAGGATTTCCGGGTTTGTGGATCTTGGGTAGTAGATAGAATAACCCTACGGGTATGTTGATTTGTTCCGGTGTTAGTGTAGGGAGTGTCCTGAGTAGATGGTGCAGTTTCTTGGTGTATTCCTCAGTGGGATCTGAGGGAAGTGGCCTGTAGAATTTGGTATTGGAGAGTTGTTTGGCGGCCTCCTTTTGGTAGTCAGACCTGTTCATGATGACAACAGCACCTCCTTTATCAGCTTCTTTGATTATAATGTCAGGGTGGTTTCTGAGGCTGTGGATGGCATTGCGTTCTGCACGACTTAAGTTATGAGGCAAGCGATGTTGTTTTTCCACAATTTCTGCCTGTGCACGTCGGCGGAAGCATTATATGTATAGGTCCACACTGTCATTTCGACCCTCAGGAGGAGTCCATGTGGAGTTTTTCTTCTTGTGCTGTTGGTGGGAGGGTAACTGTGTATAAGTGGGCTGTTCAGTGTTATCCTGAAAGTATTCTTTGAGTCAGAGACGGCAAAAGTATGCTTCCAGATCACCGCAGAACTGTATCATGTTAGTGGGGGTGGCAGGACAGAAAGAGTCCCCGAGATAGGACAGACTTTTCTTCTAGGCTGAGTGTGTGGTTGGATAGATTGACAATATTGCTGGGTGGGTTAGGGGTACCACGGTTGTGGCCCCATGTGGCAGGTAGGAGTTTAGACAGCTTACAGTCCTTTTTCCTTTGTAGAGAGGTGAAGTCAGTAATGTAGATCTCCTGTCTTATTTTAGTGAAGTCCGTTTGTATGGGAGTTTAGTTATTTACGAGAGTCTCCAGGTTGGAGAGCTCTTTTTTGATGATTTCCTGTTTGCTGTATAGCATGCTGATCAGGTGGTTCCTCAGTTTCTTTGATAGAGTATGGCATAGTCTCTCGCTGTGGTCTGTGTAGTATGTAGATAGCAGTGGATTTTTTACCTTTAGTCCATTTGGTATGATGTCCATCCATTTGCATTTGGAAAGGAAGATTATATCTGTCTGTATTTGTGCAAGTTTCTTCATGAGGTTGATGGATTTCCACTCCATATGGCTAAATGCAGTGCCTTGCATGGTGTCAAGTATCAGAGGGGTAGCCGTGTTAGTCTGGATCTGTAAAAGCAGCAAAGAGTCTTGTGGCACCTTATAGACTAACAGACGTTTTGGAGCATTAGCCTTTCTCATCCATATGTTTGATTGTTTGTCACTCTTATTTGGATAAAATGTAGATAGTAAGCACTTTAGGGATTGTATATTTGTATGTCATCTGTTATGTACCTAGAACACACGATGCTAAGAAAAGAGTATTTAGTCTTATTTTTATGACATGGGGTCAAGAAAGAAAAATATCTTAAGCCTAATTTTTTCAGCATTATTTTAATCTAGTTTTTCTTTTCTTTTCTTTTTACTAATTCACAAAATTATTAAATAATGGACTACAAATGATGCCTTTGCAATGCTTAAGAACAGGGGCAGCTCCAGGCCCCAGCACGCCAAGCGCGTGCTTGGGGCGGCATGCCGTGGGGGGCGCTCTGCCGGTCGCTGGGAGGGCGGCAGACGGCTCCAGTGGACCTCCCACAGACGTGCCTGCGGAGGGTCCGCTGGTCCCACGGCTTCGGTGGAGCATCCGCAGGCACGTCTGCAGGAGGTCCACCGGAGCCGAAGGACCGGCTACCAGCACAGCGCCCCCCGCAGCGTGCCGCCGTGCTTGGGGCTGCGAAATGGCTAGAGCCACCCCTGCTTAAGAAGTGACTTTTTTTTAGTCTCTTACTTTTCTGATGACTACATTTAAAAGACAACATAAATAATAATTAAATAACGACAAGCATTCCAAATACAAGTAGCCACTAGGCAGAATATTAGCAGAACTTTCTTGGAAATGTAGCTCTTTGTTTCCACATATATCAGCTATGCTACATATGCTACAAAACTGCAATAGTTTCTCTGTCAGTACTCCTTTCTTGCATTCTCAGTGATATTTCCTTGCATTTCACCAGAAATCAAGCTGTTTATCCACTGGAACTATGATTCTCAGAATGCTTGGGAAAGAACTGATCAACTGTGGTCTCTTAAACTGTTGAACTTAGCCAGCAAATGACTGTCATCTACAGTCCTTATATCTGTCATAAGCGACTTCAGTGAACATGTTTCTCTTTTCTCCCAGTGGCACTTGCATTCCTTTTACAACTGCATCAATTTTATATCCACTTTTTGTTTAATTTCTGTTTAATAATTGAAACTATTAGCCAATATTGGTTGTGTAATTTAACATTTGGGGAGCAGTCAGTGCTTAGCCACCAATACCAGATTCTTATCATGAACAATATATGCTGTACATATTATTCTTTGTGTCTAAATAGAAAAGTTTACTGATTGGAAAAAATAATAAGTATAGATGATTGATGATGAAAGATGATTAATTGTCTAAATAAAATAATAAAAATCATTTGCTTGTGGTATTCAGCTCCAAAAGCACAAAGGAAGCTAATAACAGGATAGCCACTAGAAAGAATTACTCGACAAAGAACTGGTCTGATATAGTCTGTACAGTAACAAGCAGTAGTACAAATCATAAACAGATCAATGTTATTTTAGAGCACAAGGCATCAGTGCAAAGAAAATTTTCATTTTGATCAAAAAATACTGGGCTATTTTGTGACCCTGGACAAATCTCTTGACCTTCTTTTGCATCATCCAGTCCACCTAGAAAACTGGGTAGGAAATCAGATAATGCATCACTCCTAGGCAAGTAAATGATGGGCCAGATAAATCCCCTTGGGAATTAGTAATGGAGGGAAACTCCTCTTTGTTTATGTACACATCACCTCACTTCTCAAGTACTCCAGAGGCACTGTGTAGATCAGGGGTAGGCAACCTATGGCATGCAGGCCGCCTTCGGCACACGAGCTGATTTTCAGTGGCACTCACACTGCCTGGCCACCGGTCCGGGGGACTCTGCATTTTAATTTAATTTTAAATTAAGCTTCTTAAACATTTTAAAAACCTTATTTACTTTACATACAACAATAGTTTAGTTATATATTATAGACTTCTAGAAAGAGACCTTCTAAAAATGTTAAAATGTATTACTGGCACGCAAAACCTTAAATTAGAGTGAATAAATGAAGATTCGGCACATCACTTCTAAAAGGTTGCCGACCCCTGGTGTAGATCGTCTTGCAGAGGAGAGGGTGAAGACAAGTAGACTGAAGGAAGGAAGAGGTGGAGCAGGGCCAGAAGACATTAGTCAAAATAGATGATATAGCTGAGCACTGAATTTTCTTTTCTGCTCTCCAGGATTATTGTGGCTGCTATGGCCAGGGGGAGTCCCTAGTTGTGCAGCTCTTAGAAAGCTTTACAGCCAAGGATTCAGTGTGGGGGAGAAAGCATAGGTCTTTGGGATATATGTAATTTGTGGGTGGATTTAACTGCCTTTCCCGCAAAAGTGGGAGAGAAGTCCCACCCTGCCCCCGATGGGCCATACTGGGAGATTCCCTGAGAGGTTCTTCATTGATATTTCTCTTTGAAGAGGGGGGCAATAGATATTTAAATAGACTGATTGTGTCACATCTCCTGTTTAAAATAACTTCATTATTCATTCCCCCTCCCCAAACCGTAGTAGTTTTTAGTAATCTGTGACTTCTGTGCGTATCTGTGTGTATGTGAACGTGATTTTGGCATTTGAATTATTTTCTCTGTAGGAAGTAGAAAGTGACTTTAATATTGGTTTGAACAACCACCGCAAAGTACATAAATAAATAAATAATAATAAAAAAGTCCACTGGCTATACTCTGGGCAGGTAGTTTCCTTCAAATTCAGGTATCTATCATGTGCTCTTTTACTCCATTCAAAGTGACTTTCATATAAAAATTAAGTCCTGCTTATTTTTGTTGGAAGGAAATGCAGCATGTTAGGCTGCATTTTTGTCCCCCTTTCCCTGTCCCCCTCAGTAGATTCAGACACTTACAAGTTTTAACTGAACAGAAGGTCAGTAAGCAGCAGATATGATTCTTGAGTTTTTCAAAGGAGGTCAGAAAATATCCAGCACAGTTAACATATTTTTTAAAAGTCTCTGTGACCCTAAGTCATGATTTTTCAGTTAATCAGCAGTAACAGCAGAAGCTTTTGCATCCGAAGAAGTGGGTATTCACCCACGAAAGCTCATGCTGCAAAACGTCTGTTAGTCTATAAGGTGCCACAGGATTCTTTGCTGCTTCAGCAGAAGCTTTGGTCATGTTAGTTTTAAAGGGTTAATTTAATAAAACTATTATATAATTCTAAAATTGGCCTCTTAGCCATATGGAAGTGGGGTAGCAAATTGCACACATGCATATCTGTATTTGCAAGGGGGAAAAGCATGACCTTATTCTATTATTGAGAAATAGTCTAGGATCATGTAACTGGAGATTGTACTGAAATTCATAAACATAAAAGGCAGACTTAATTTTTCTAATTGAATCTTAACTTTAGCAAATCCTGTCTTTTGATCTTATACATTTGTAACCTTGTTGTTACATTAGACATTGTGTTGTGATGTTATGTTTTATATATGCATCAACACTGGATGGGTAAACAAACTGCTAGGCTCCCTAATTGCTCATGAAACTTGAGGAGTCAGAAGGGTCTTAGAGAATGACATGCATTATAATTTAGATCTCAGATATGGACCTATCATAGGGCCTGATCCAGTACCCATTTAAATCAATTGGACTGTTACCATTGTCCTCAATGGACTCTATCAAGTTCCTGGGGGTTGCCGACTTTTTATCCTATGGTGTCCAACATTACTTACCACAATTGCAGATGTACCTTGAAAGCACTACTGTAAAATGTTTGGTGTTTTAAGAATATTGTTTATTTAACAAAATTGTTCTTAGCAGGTGTGGATGAAATGTGGCCAGCTGCTGGCTCCTCATCTGCATTAGAAATCACTACTTTGCTAGCACCAATAGAGTTGCCACAGTGGAAATTTTGGAAAAATAAGTCTAATGTAGACAGGACCTTACTATTTTCTAAAATGAAGTATTGGTTTCCAATTGCCAGTACATGGTATGACCCCTTCCTCTCTGCTTTACATGCTCCCAGGAGGTGAATGAAATTCAGTTAAATTCAACCCCAGAGAGATGATCCATGAAAGTTAAGTACACTTATGGGAGAGTGTAAAAAACAGAGATTGCAAACTGTTTCAAAGTAGATTAGAGGGGAATAGAAAGAACTGTAAATTTTATATAATCAGAAATATTTATACAAATTTGAAAACAAAATTAGCTCTTTTGGGTGTAAATTCCTTACATTACATTAAATGTGCAAGAGTGTAGGTGGATTTTTTTCTTAAATATAAAGAGGGTTACTAATTGTAGTGCCTAACCTCTGAAATTGCTCTGTCAGACCTTTGTTCATTATGCAGTAATTAGAAAGGGAACATTAGCATCTATGTTGTGAACTTTTCAATGTAGTTCAGGACATAGGGCAGTATAACCAATTAAAACAAAAACATTTAAGTGGGTAAAAAAGCCCATTAAAGCCAATTCATTAGACCTGCATATTTTGGGGTCAGTGGTACAGAACACGCACATCAAAGCAAAAAAGCTTAAGTTGCTGATATGCCCAAAGCACTGAAGTGAGCGGCATTGCAGATTGTGAATTTGAGAGGTAGGGCAGCCTTAGGGTAATGATTACATTGATGAGGATACAGTAATGACTTAAGCAGCTGTCAAGACTCATAGAGACCAAAATCCACAAGGATGTGTGGGAAGGTAGCTTTTAGATGTTTTTAGAACTGTCTGCTTCATATGTGTTGAATTACTTATAGCAAAGCTCTGATGAGATCATTTCTGGAATGTTTATTCACAGACTAGGTTTTTCAGTTGTCAAAAGTCAAATGTATTGGTATCGTGGATGAGTATACAATGGCTACACCTGATTTGAAGAGTTGCCAATAGACTCATCTAATCAGGGAACAGAAGAAGAAGAAAATAAATAATATGCGTCCAGTCTAAGTAGTTTGAACTTTAAACTCTTGAGACAAACTGATCACAAACTAAAGACCAAGAATTATCAAAATGTATTATTTGGTGAAGAACTCTGAATAAAAAAAGTCAATAAAACCAGAATTGGTTTGAAAACAATTAATGACCAGAATAAGAGATTGAAAGGTGTCTAATGGCTTACCCGTTAACTAATTAGCCACCCAGTTTGTCTAAAGCATATAAACATTACATTCTATTCCTACTTATTTTCAAGAACCATGTGATGCATCATTTTACAAGCAAATAATTTAAAAGACTTTTACAGTCAATTGTCTATTTTACTATACTGGATTGCACTATACAGACAAAGTCATGAATACATAAGAATGGCCATAATGTGTCAGACCAACATTCCATCTAGCCCTGTATCCTGTGTTCCAACAGTGACCAATGTCAGATGCTTCAGAGGGAATGAACAGAACAGATAATCATCAAGTGAGTACATGGATGCAAAGTTATACTGACCTTGGGGGGAGTCCAGGGGACATTGATGTGGTGTCTTATTTCAGTTAAATTGGTATAAATGCTAAAAAGGTTGCATATTAGGGAACACAATTTACTAGTGGTGGTTATAATTCTGCAGGGATCACCATTCCACATCCTTTCCCCCTGGTCCACATAACATTTCTGTTTATTGAGCAGTTTAGCAATCTTGCCTGCACACATATATAGAACAGTGAGCTGTTGAGTACCAATCAACAATATGATTAATCAATGTTAGCATAAGACCAGGGTGCTATAGACAGAATGTCAGTATGCATTGTTTGATCTGAATGCATCTATTTCAGGGGTGGCAGTCTCTCTTTATGCTTTCTGAAGTAACCCTGCTGTTCCCAACAACTGCTGAAATCAGGCATGTTTCATTCCTATTAATTCAACAGGCAAAATTGTTAGCATTGTGCTGAGGTGTTGGACGCATGTCATTCCTGCTTGGTTGATTTCTGAGTCAAATTAGGAAGACTTATGTGTGCTGAAACAATTAAGTATTTATTGAGTAAATGGCATTGTCCTGGTCACAGTTCAGTGCTGTTGCTTTGCCTTACAAACTGAAGCAATGAAGTATCACAGCTCAAGGATAAAAGAAAAATTATTGTAGTTCTTCTTTGCATCATGTGTGAATAGCTCTTCGTGTTAATATGCTGTTTGATAAAAATCAAGGTCCTGCTTTAGTCAAAAAATACAAAATACAAAAATAGAGTTGTGCTTTCTTCCTCTAGCAATTGAAGCCAGAATATTTTTAAGGCATTTTCTTTGGGTTGGCTCCCCACTAGGGATGATGGGTTGTTCCTGCCCTTTGGAGTCAGTCAGCATGTAAGTGACCAATTAGGTGTGGAAGTATACGACAGGAAGCCCAGTCACTTTCAGTCATTCTGTCTCCAGGATCCCTAGTATCTCTGCCTCTCGACTGCGAAGGAAGGCACAAAATCTAATGTTACCCATCTTAGTGTTCTACACTGCTGCTCATCACGGTAATATTTGAGCACCTTCCAAGTAAAATGAATAGCAATAGCAAAGTCCATAATGCACTTCCTGGAGTTACCAGTGCTTCTTCCAAAGTTCTGCTTGAGGAAAGGGTATATTTTGGTAGAGATTGAAAGGGTTGTCAGTGTTGCAACCATTATTCTTATGGTGGAAAGGCTTTTTTGAAGAGGAAGGTTTTACAGCATTCCCTAAAGTTGGTCACATTCTAGATTTGCCTAATCTCTGGATGTTTGTTCTGTAGGCTATCAAACTACTTATTAAGGTGATTGTACTGCACCCATCACTATAATATATCTGTGTCCCTTACATGGGTGAAGAATCATTAAGACATTTCTCTCTTCTTTCTCTGTTGGCATGAGACAACCTTTTAAAAATAAAATACACAATATGGTTGTGTTTCTGTGTGCAAGAATATTATTACACAGGAAGTTTAGAACAAAAAGGTGGGATACACTGGATTATTTATTTCTTGATTCATATACTACTGCTCCTTTGCAATCACTTTGCATATTAGTAACTCTACAGAATTAAATATTTGGGTTTAAAATAATTAAAACCTTTAAAGTGTTATGCTATTTTGCTTGTTAAGGAAATGGATATTGCCATTTTAAGCTGTCATATTGGTTGACACATGCTTCTGTCAACTAAATGGAAGCCTCCGTAGCTATCACAATGTCACCTAGGTGACCACTTTGTCCATCCCGATGCTCAGAAGAGCATCTTCAGGGTCTGAGCAACAAATTGAGCTGTTTACTCTTGCTGTTAATTTGTAGCATATGGGTGTAAAATCCATGGTTTGCACCTGTCATTTCAGGCCATAAATTCTTGGCTCTGGGCATCTGCTTTGTGTGTTGTAGCAATCTGATCAATGAAGAATCCATTAAAAATGATTCAGGTGGATGCAGCCTGGTCCAGCCAATTAACTATAGGATGATTGAATGGCCTTTTTTATTAAAAAGTGTGGTGGTAAACTACCTATGTGTACAGCTAATAGAAATTCAAGAAGCTGTAGAAATTTCAGTCTCCCGTTATATTTAAAGGAACATTTTGAGAATTGAAGACATCTTGAATAGCCTCAGTATATAAATGAAATGTAAATATTCACTGTGTGTAAAACTGAGGTTATAAAAAAAGATATATATTTTGGTGTTCAATGTTATATTAAAACCCAGAGAGCCAAATCTATACCATGATAACATCTTATATTGCCTCTGATATTTTCTATCTTGTTTAGTACTATAGCAGTGTAACCAAAGAAGTAATATTAATCTTAGCATCTCAACCTTTACTTTGATAACCAAACATCACCAAAAATAAATGAATCTGAGCCATTAGATTGGTAAATTTAACGGTAAAATTATTAATGCTTTCAGTCTTTCCTGAAAATAAGCAGATGGTGGATAGCAAGGTCTAAACAAAAATATCACTTATAATGGAATGTTGGCCCGTTGGCAAGACAACTTGAGCACACTCAGATTGATCCATTGCTAAAATAAATTGATTCAGAAATTGGAAGTCAGAAATACTAATGATTCCTTCGGTACTATGAATGTGAAACTCATCAGCTAGCATAGCTAGGATCATACCATTAAAGGTACGCCAACAGTTGTTGTTAGTTTGTCAAGGCAAATAGTCTGCCATGTGGGACAGCTTAATGTGTCCTCATAAAATGTATGTTGTAACATATCTGTTTCATGACTCTGCCTAAAATAGGTTTATGACTCTTCCTTAATGTTAGGCTTCTAAGTCCATAGTTATGCATCTAGAACAAAATTTTCAAAAATAATTTTGGCACCTATCCAATTTAGGCTCCTAAGTGCTGAAGTCACTTTTGAAAATGGGACTTGAACTTGTAAATCTCAGCTCCTAATGCCTAAGTATGTTTTGAAAATAAGATTTGGGATCCAAAGACATTTAGGTGCTTTTGAAAATTGTTCCCCTCATGACCTAATTTTGAAAAGTGCTGAGTTAAAGGGGCTGCTTGGTGCTCAGCATTTTTTAAATGAGATTTATTTACCTGCCTCAATCTGGATTTAGGAATCTAACTTTTGCCGTCTGATTTTTAAAATGTTGACCTTGTTCTTAGTGTTGTTTGCAAACTTTAAAATAATAATTAATAAATCAAGCAGTTGCCTAACTGGATATGTGAACTGTTTAAGAACCTCACCATGAGTTTGTGAGCTGGATCAGGGTTTATATACATTATGTGTCACGAGGATATCCTTTGAATAGGTTTGTCTCCAGCTGTGGAATTTTCCTCTTCTTTGTGGAAAGGAATGCCTCCCACCCCAACCCGGCAATTCTGAAAAGCTACTTTGTGGTAGCTCCTAAATGTGCTGCAGGTTAATAAGGACTGATTTCAGTCCAACAAGTTCACATGCTCTATCATAGGTACTCAAAATTACATTGCAGGTTAAAAATCTGGAACACAGGATACTATTAAATCTGCACATCAGCTTGTGCTCAGTTTTGATTTGACTAATGTTACCTCTTGACATCCTGAAATTTATCAATAACTCCTTGAGTGCTGGTGTGTAGTATAGGATTAAGAGCCACAGCAGTTTAATGATGCTCCATTAATTTCAGTGGAATGCTGGGAGACATATTGGTACCACTGTTCTGTGAGTACATCATGCTTTGTGACAATTACAACATCCATAGGGTACTAAATCTGTTAAGCGGTATCCCTCTAGGCCCCAAAAAAGAGGTAAATCACCTTTTTCAGATATAACTTTTTCTAAGATCATTTAAATTAAGATCAGCTGGAGAGAGAGAGAGAATTAGCAGTGTTCTTTAAAGTGTATTAAGTTGAAAGGCAAGAGAGGTACATAGGTGTAACAAATTGGTACCAGACAGGGTTTGTGAAGAGGGTGCCTTTTGTTTGAGTGTACTGGTTGAGATAATGGAAGTGGGGAGAAATATGCTGAAAGCAATCTCTTTCTATGACGAAAACTGAAAAGGTGAAATAGGAAAATAAAATGAGGACTAATATTCTCTATGTTTTAAACAATGTGTTGGCTTTGCAATCTTCTTCCAGCTGTGGGGATGGGGGAAAGAAAATAGAATAAAAACCCTCCGGCCAAAATGTCCTTTTAACTCCTGGAGTGTTCCTGGCCATGAAGCTGATCTAAGGCTGCAGACATTCTAACATTTCTGCTGCTCTGTTGAAAATAGTGTGATGTCCTAAAAAAAATACTAGGCGTGCCAAGGAATGTGACACTCAAGTGATTATTCTTTCATTTTAGATAGCATGAATTTAATTGTTTCTTAACTTACAGTGACACAGCAGCATTTTCAGGTATTAAATAAAAAATTAGAAAAAGCCAATTAGATAAGCAGGAAACATACTGAAACTTCATAATAATAATGTTAATGTGAGGTATTTATAATGTAACATTTATGGCTCACTTGAGAATATGCTACTCATTAATAATATGGACTTTATTCACTTGCGGGATATGCATATCTTATTCAAACTGATTAGGATTTATCTCTCTTGCAGCATAAGAAGTTATATGCATATATATAGTGAGATTTTTTCCTCTTCATACCACTAAAGATAGGGAGACCTGCTGAGTAACTGAGGCCCCCACAGGAAACAGAAATACTTGTACAGGAACTTCTCACTTAAAGTTGTCCCAGTTAACGTTGTTTCGATGTTAAGTTGCTGATCAATTAGGGAACATGCTCGTTTAAAGTTGTGAAATGCTCCCTTCCAACATTGTTTGGCAGCTGCCTGTTTTGTCTGCTGCTTGCAGGAAGAGCAGCCTGTTGCAGCTAGCTGGTGGATGGTTGGAACCAGGGTGGATCAGCAGTTCCCTTATTAGCTCCCCACTCCCCTAAGTTCCCTGTGCAGCAGCCAGGGCTGGCGCTTCCATTAGGCGACCCTAGGCGGTTGCCTTGGGTGCCAGGATTCGGGGGGCGGCATTTTGTGCCACGGAAAACAGCAGCAGGCAATTGAGCAGCTCAATGACTGCTGCTGTCGCCTGCGGCATTTCGGTGGAGGGTCCTTCTTCAGTGGCGCAACGGGAGCGGAACCGGAAGCTCCCGCGCGCCCCGTGGGGAGCGCATAAAATGCCACCCCCCGAATTCTGCCTAGGGCACCAAAAGTCTGGTGCCGCTCCTGGCAGTAGCTGTCTCTCCCACATGGCCACTGCTCCTGCCCTCTGTCTTGGAGCTGCTCCCAGAGACTCCTGCTTGCTGGAGAGGGACTAATGTCAGGGTGTCTCCCCCTCCCCCCTGCTCCTGCATCCCGCTTACCCCATCTTCCATAGAGCAAGACACAGGACAGAGGGAGGGAGCTTCTAGGCAGTAGCTGCCCTCTCAGGTCTCAGCAAGCTGATTTAATTAATAAGGCAGTGTACTTAAGCCAGGGGTCAGCTACTTAAAGGGAAAAAGCACAATTTTTCTCTCACACACAGGGTGTGTGTCTCTGTCTGCCCTCCCTCCTTTCCTGCTGCCTCGTAGAGTGTGAGAGTTAACCCTTGAAGGCTCAGTCAATTGTTAGTTCATTTAGCAGTAAGGAATTCCCTGGGAAATATCCCACCCTCTGACTCCTCCCCCTCAACCAAGCTTCACAATCATCATCACTGTGAATCAGTATTAAATTGTTTGTTTAAAACTTATAGAGTGTGTGTGTGTGTGTGTGTGTGTGTGTGTGTGTGTGTGTGTGTGTGTAAATTTCCCTGGAACCTAACCCCCTCATTTACATTAATTCTTATGGGGAAATTGGATTTACTTAACATCGTTTTGCTTAAAAAGTCGCATTTTTCAGGAATGTAACTACAACGTTAAATGAGGCGTTCCTGTAGTACATGAAAGGCCTGATTCATCTTGCATGTTGATGTAAGTCAAAGGAGGTATCATCGTATAAAAATGGTGTGAGAGGAGAAACAGGCCCGACATTTAAAAGGCATGAGAATGTCAGAACACAACAAACTGAAACTAGGTTTAATAAAATATATGTTTACAGTCTAGTGTACCAGTTGTAGACCCTGGGAAATCGTTATATAAGAATATGGACACTGCCATAATTCAGTAGATTGGAGAGATTACAAGGATTGATTAATGACTACAAGTTACAGACATTGTTACAGTGGAACCAGGTTGACCACAATTTTAGAATTTCATTATTTATTTGGAATGAATTAAACTGCGAATGTGACAGCATCCCAATTTATGCATTATTTTTTGGACATTTTACTGTGGAATTGTTTTTGGCATTGTCGGAAATTCATGTTGTCTCCATTAGACTAGGTTAGTTACTGAGAAAGAGTGGCTGGTGCATTTGAGTGAATCGTGATATTTGAAATCAGGCCTCCATGAGGTGCAGAGCTAATGCATCTTCTGCAGAATAATTTGCCCATCTGTGTAGCTTCCCCCACACTTCCTATCACATAGAAATCCTAGCTAAATATTTCTAACTGTTAACAATATAAAACAGTTCATGGCATGGCAGAGGCCTTAGAAGGATCAGCAGAGACCAACATATATATTGTGGTTCCACATTTTCTGTGAGAGACAACACTATATAATGTATATGATCTGTGTTTGTGTGGTATGTATGTATATCCACACAGAGTTAAGTAAGCTATAAGGCTATTGTCAAGGGATTTACAGTGGCTTCAGGGTAACCAATCAAGTGGTTTGTTACATCTTGAAACTTTGATTTATATTCAGAAATGTCCCTTTTGCCTTGAAACCTCCTGCATATTTTCCGTTTCTGCACCTTAAACTGATTCAGAAGTTGGGATGACTATAGAGGGCAGCTATCCATTTTGTAAACAGTATAGAAAGCATGTGATACCTATGCTCCAAAAGGGCTGCAGACTCTCCTATCTAAGAGTTCAACTCTCTCCTCATGATACACTTGCTGCTGTTAAGTAAACACTGATGCTAGACACTATTTGATATAATGGAGAGGGTTGTCCCAACAGGTCTTTGTAAAGACCATGAGAAACTTGGAGCACCCTTCCATCTCGGGTCTGAAGTAACCTAGATTTTCAAAATATCATGGTGCGCTGGAGGGCCCACTTTTTTTCACCTGGCCTTTAAGGACAATACTGGCCAATGTGCTGGATGCTTATTAACTTGTATTCAGAGCTTTTGTTGGTCACAAGGGGCAAGCTTACTGAAGTAAGTGCTTGGCTTCAAAATTTAAATAATTGACAAGATTCTTAGAACCTGTTTGGACACTTTCATTGTTTAAATAGGAAGAAATAAAGTTAGTAAAGTTTTGTTGGTTGTGAGGAGGAAAATTGTTTACATGTATGTTTTAAAAAGTAGTTTGGTTGCATTATAGTTATGGCTTTTCTTGCCTTGTGGGATTAAGATAACACTGTTTGTAAACTGCAGTTTGGTTAAAATTTTTGAACAATTTGGACTTTCTTACACTTAAAAGGTAATATTTTGTGACTGTAGCCTCAGCTGTGAAATTTGCACTTTTAAAAATATTCTTACTGGCAAGTACTGGGTTCTCGCTTCCATGCTCCCTCACCCTGCCTTCCCCTGCTACTTCCATTATATAAAGCATTTTCCCCCAGGGTGCCTAATACAAAACTCAGAAAATAAAATACTGGGTCACTTCAACTGACAAAATATATTTTGTTATATATAAAAAGTGGATGCTTCAGTCTGAAGATATGACTAAAATGTTACTGGAATTTTTTTGGGAGGAACACAACACCATAAAGCTTTTAAGGGGCTGAGTCACATGTCAGGAATGTGTCTTTTGCCATTGCATGAAAATCTGCCCAAAATGGGAGATATAAGTAAAGCTGGGCAACTTTTTGTTTTTGGCAGGAACTATTTTTGGCAGCCTGGGACTGAGCAGGACTTTCTCTAGAATTGAAACTCTGGGCTGTGCCAGCTCCAGATCTGGGCACCTGAACTGAGAACAGGGAGCCTGCCTCTCCTGCATTCTCAGTAACTGCCCTACTGGGCTCAGGCAGTGGGGAGGAAGAAGCTGCCTTATTCAAATGCAGAGGGGACAAGAGCTGGACCTGCGGAGAGTACATTGAAACAAAGCGTATGGACAGAGGGACTGGCAGGGAGAGGGAAATTGGGACTGAGTGCCAGGGGAGAACCAGGGTAATGGGACAGAGATCTGGTGGGGACTGGGAGCTGGGGACAGAGAATGCGACTGGGAGTCAGTAGAGGTGGGATTGGAATCTGAGCACACAAGGTGTATGTGTGGGGTGTGGGGGAAGGCAGGGGAGCTGTAGTGGAGGAGACTGGGTGGGTCTGACAAATCAAGGCAGCTGGGCTTGAGAACCAGTGGAGTAGAGGGAAGGATGTGAGGGGAAGAGGAGATGTGGAGTAGGGATGCAGCAGGAGAACTGAGAATTGCTGGGCAAAGAGACTGAGACAAGAAAGTGATAGTGTTGGAGGAGTGACACTGAGATTGGATGAGGAGCTCAAAAGGAGATTGGACTGAGAACAGATGAGGGCAGGAAGCCCATGTGTATGTGGTGTGTGTCACTGGAGGCCAGTAGTGAGGGAGAGAGACAGATAGGATGAGGAGTCAGAAGTGGGAGGAACTGGGACTGGCTGAGCAAGGAGACTGAAGAGGTGCTGGAACAGTTTTTATAGTGGGGGTGCTGAGAGCCATTTAACCAAACTGTAAACCCTGTATATAATGGTAACCATTTTAAACCAGGGAGTGTGGCAGCACCCCTAGTTCCAGCACCTATGAGAGACTGATGCTGGGAGTGGGGGGAGATTGGGATGGCAAGTCTGGAGGGATGAGACTAGGACTTTCTGGACAAGAAGATTGGGACTGGGATAAGAAGCTTGGGAGTGGAGCCAGGGGTTCTGAAAAGATAGGTTTGGGGTGATGGGGCACAGAAGGTCACATTTGTAGGAAACGGACAGAGTAATCTGTGTCCCCTAGGGTACACTTCCCTTGAATGGAATCCAAGATTAATGAGTCTCACCATTCCTCAACACTGGCAAAATGTCCCATCCCCTTCTAGTGATGTCAGCATGGAGATGACCATCTATTACTGCTATCAGTAACTGTTAGTTCAAGGAGCAGCCGTCTCTATAGAGAGCTAGAATCTCCAAGCTTGCTAATGACCCATATCATTCTCAATATAATGCTACAGGATGGAATTTCTGGGTTTTTGTTTTGTTTAGTTTTTTTCCAGTTTGCTTTTTTTCTATTAAAAATAAATTAGGTAATTAGACAACACATTCAAACAAAACACCAGTGCTAAAAGTATATTATTACTTTTGCAAAGTCAATCACTCAAATTGCCATCCCAATCTCCCCCCACTCAAATTTGTCAGAATTAAAATTGCCTGTGCAACCTTATTTTGCCTCTCCTTTTGCAAATGTGTATGATAGTCTATAATTACACGAAGACATACATTTTTTTCCCAAAGGACATTTACCTCATTCAGTGCACCATTTGGAGCTGATCTGGGGATGAACCAGGATTGGGTAGAGAAAGAGATTGTCTATCTGTAGAGCACCCACTTGCTTTGTCGCAGAAATTCAAAGGTGTGTAGTGGATAAATCAGGGAATTGACGGAAAAGAAATGATAATCAGATTGTAAAGGTATTTGAAAGCTGCCCTGGAGAACTGGATTCTGTCACTACAACTACTATAGTGTTCCTGAAGAAGAACTGTGTGAGCTCAAAAGCTTGTCTCTTCCACCAACCAAAGTTAGTCCAATAAAAGATACTACCTCATCCACCTTGTCTCTTTAATATCCTGGGACCAAAATAGTTTCAACAACACTGGAAGCAAAGAGTTCCCATGTGATGCTAGACAAGTCATTTAAACCAAACTTTTCTGAGATGGTCACTAATTGTGTATTCTTCAGTGTCTGGATGCCTGACTTGAGACCCTGGGGTCTGATCTGCAGAATCAGTGTCGAGCACTCACAGCTACAGCTGAAGGAAATGGGAGCTATGCTTTGAAGAGGTAAAGGGCTATATAATGCTTACTCTGAAAAATCATGTTATAGGTGTTTCAAATTGGGCACCCAAAGTTAGTAGATAAGGTTCACTAATAGTTTATCTCTGCCTCATTTCCTAATCTGGAAAATGGGGATAATACCACACCCACACCTAACAGGGGTGTTGTGAAAATAAGTTCATTAATGTCTGTGAAGCTCTCAGCTACTATAGTGATGAGCACTATTGAAAATATCATAAGGAAAATAATAATTCTGTCTTCTGAGTTGTCTTTGAATATTGTACGGTAAGTAAGGCAGAAGATCACATTGAACAATGAGGAGATAACAGAATATTGAATAGCTACGTATTCAGTGAGTAATGTCCATCCTGTTCACTGGAAGACGCAAGGTTGGCTGGGGGGAGTGGAATCCTGTGGAAAGAATAGTACATCATTATGTAACTAAAAAATGTATCAAAGTGCATATTCTTGGGGGACCAAATTAAGGTTGCACAGGCAACCTAAACATTAGCATGTCTCAACTTTTGAGTCCTTGGCTTTGAAATTTAATGTTATTTTAACATATTTTTGTCTGTAAAATGTGTCAGCTGGGCAAGTCCATCTTATTTACTTTTATTATAACTGCAACTGGTCCTACTCATCTGTCTCAAACTCTTCAGAGAAGGCAAAGAAACATGTTGACAGGAAAGCATGCATTGTGGTTGCTTAGTACAGGCTCATTGAAATTCTCATATTTTCTAGGAAGCTTTTGATAGAAGCCTCAGCTGGAACATCCATCTGCCTCCTGACTAAACACAATAGATACTTGGAGCAAAGTATATTTTTTCTTAAATATGTAATATAGATTAGAGTCAGAGAACCCAAGTCAGATGTGGGATGAGGTCATAATTAGTTCTGATTGGTTTGGAAAGACCTGATGAGAAAGGTGCATGGCCAGATTTTCAATTGTGACTAGTGAGTTTTGGGTGCCTCAGTTTTGGGGTACCCAAACCGACACACCTAAAGGTCAGAAGATTACCTTTCCAGAATGTGAGCCCTCAGCATTTTCTGAAAATCAGGACTTTGTAACATGTTTCAATTTGGGCACCCAAAATGATTAGTGACTTTTGAAAATCTTGTCCTAAATGTTCAGCTGTGACGTCCTTTTTATTTTCTTACTATTTTCTCCCTTCCCTCTCCTTCTTTCTTGTTCTTTCATTCTCTTTCCTTCTATACATGCACACCTTTTAAAACATAATGAAACCTTTCTCCCATCACACAAATCCCTCCAAAATCAAACAAACAGCCTCCTTCCCTTTCTTTACATTTTGAAAGGATCCTGAACTGATTTGTCTAGTTATCTACTCTCCACTACAAAACCTACCTTCTAGGCTGCTATGTAGTCTTGTACTGTTACTCTTTGGCTACAATTTGTCCAGTCATGGAATATTGTGTATCACTTTATTGTGTTTTGTCTAGTTGTTTTCATTTGTTTTGAATGGTAATCTGGTAGAGTTTTAGGCAATGACGTGAAATTGCTGCAATGCAATATGTTTATACTCTTTCATAAATTCTGTAACATAAACATTTCATAACTTGATGACACAGTTACAGGGTTTAAATAATTGCAGAGAGAGAGAGAGAGAAATCAAGAGGCACAGGTTCAGGAGAAAATAAGTTTTCAAACAGATCATATCTGAAAGGAGTGAGTGAGCTGATGAGACACTCTGTCAATATGCAGAGGAAGGCTGGCCCAAGCAGCACAATGTTCACAAAAGACACACTCCACAGAACAATAGTGAGGACAGAGAAACATCTATGTAGGTAGGCTGAAAATGGATAGACGGACAAGATCTGTGAGGAGAGTTGGAACCAAGTGATGGAAGATTTTCAGAAGAAAGGAATTATCCTCCAACATTTCCTTTCTTCTTTGCAAGTAATAAGGGATGGGGGGGACAAACAAACAAAAAAAACCCTGACTAATTCCTCTAATAAATGTATAATATGCAGAGTTGTCCCCTCTGAAGTTATTAATCTTTACACTTATTTCAGTTACACTGTATTTCTCTAACTCACTGAAAATATTGGCCTATTAATATTGGCCTTTTAGTACAGTATATTGTGTCCCAGCAGTACTTAAAAAAGGAATAGTTTTTTTTTATCCTGAATCCCGATTGTACTTCTACACCAATAATGCAAAGCTATCAGTATTAATTTTATTATAGAAATCTTGCCAGCTCCTTTTTCTAGTAGCTTTAATGATTCTCAGTGCTGTAGCTTGCTTTCTTGTATTCTATCAAATCCACAGAATTCATTGTTCTGTTAACCTTATTTAACATCTTGTTTTTTTACACTTAGCCTCTGACCATTCATCATTCCAACATGAATTGGATTTTTGCACACATCCCTTTTAATGTTAATTTTTTGAATAGAAAATTATGCAGCATATATAAGAATTTGGTGATTTTTCTGCACAACTCACCGACATCTTCATAGATATTTATGGAAGGGTTTTATAGGTCTCTAAACAGTCTATGTTCTTTGCAGTCTATGATCTTCACATTTTAGCTGCCTTTTCTTTAATTTTCCCTTAACTATGCAGCTAATAGCTCTTCCACAACATTTAAGAAATTATTACTCCCTCAAGAACATCTTTATTTTTTCCACACTATCTCTACCTTGCTACCTACCATTGGCAAAGTCACAACACTAAACTATTAAATGACCTCAAATCAAAAACAATTCTTGTATAATATAATTAAAAGTTTCATACAAAATAGACAAGTATATCTTATAAACAATGGTGGCCTAGATAGGCAAATGAAGGTGAATTATGGTAGGTTACATTATAGCATGCAAGATACTCCTATACATCTACCAGATGCAAGGACAGGGGGAAAGCTGAATGCAGTGATTACATTTAACTGAGTTCAGGGAAATTGAATGTCCTGTAGAATTTGTAGAATGTGGAGAATTTGATTTTTCAAATGGGATCTAAAAATGGCTGCGGTAGTTGGTTAGGAGCAGAGGCAGAGGAGACTCTTCCAGCAGGCTGATGCAATGAGGAAGAAGGATCTTCTACCACTTTTTAGGTGGTCAGACAGAAAGAGATTTCCTATTTGGGCAGAATATAGGAAATGAGTTGGAGCATAGAAAGAGATTGGTTTGGACAGGCAAGACCATGGAGGACTTTTTAAATTATAATCAATGTTTTGATGAAGATTACCACTTCTAATTCTCCAGAATTAGGAATGCTTCATACTATTCTCCTTGTGGCAGGTTGGCAAAAGGGGGAGAGAAGAAGAGGGAGAATCTTGTTAGTTTTGGTTTTGGTTTTATCCAGATTTGCAGGGGCGGCATCAATCAGCCATATCTAATACTCTGTCCCAACATAGATCAGAAACCAAATTATGTTATTAAGTACTATGATTTAAGAAATAAACACTGGGAAATTGTGTAGATTTAAATCTGAACAATGGGAAGGATCATTTAGTTACATATTATTTTGGGATGATACCTAGAAAATTGTCCTAACCTGAATCTACCCCTTCCTCACTGTGCTAAAACAAAACAAAACAACCCCCCCCCCAAATCCTGATATCTTCATTCTGTTGTTAATTAGATAACACTCCTATTGATACCTATTGGCTTTATGAATGAGTAAATACTTCAGGATTTGGATTATTAATGTTAAGCAGTGTAAACCTCATTAAATTGCTTCAGGCACAGATCAAAGTTAAATGAAACCAAAAAAGAAATCTCATTTGTGGGACACCAGTATTACTAAGGTATTGTTGTGTCACTCTACCTATTCAGTATACTGCCACTGTTAATAGTATAATAGGTTTCCCAAATTCTCGAGTCTACCTGTCTATTGATTTACGTTTGTACACTTATGAGACTCAGAAGCCTCAATAAAACTTCTTGTATGTAAACAAGACAACTGTCCAGTGGCCTTGGAGAATGCATAGTTTGGGAATAAGGATGTGAATTTTTGGAGTTCATAGGAACCAGTCAATCTCATGGTTACTTATCCCTTCAGGTGAAATCCTTATGAAACATATTCTAATCTCCTTCCTTAAGGTAAACAATACCTTACCCCACAAAAAGCACCATCAATGGGTTAAAATGCTATTCACTATGGGTAAGGATGTCCAAATCTACCTGCATATATAAAGGACGGGTGCAAGGATGTTTCGCGCCCTAGGCAAAACTTCCACCTTGCGCCACCCCCCCGAGCCCTGTGACAGCTCTCTGCCCCCGCCCTAAGGCAACCCCACGGAGCTCCCACCCCTCTGCCCTGAGGCGCCCCCCCTGCGGCAGCTCCCCACCTCTGCCCTGAGGCGCCCTGCCCGCGGCAGCTCCCCTCAGCCCAGGGAGCCATGCAGCAGCTCCACGCCCCAGCTCACCTCTGCTCCGCCTCCTCCCCGAGCACGCCATCACCGCTCCACTTCTCCCGCCTCCCAGGCTTGCAGCACCAATCAGCTGTTTGGCACCGCATCCTGGGAGGGAGAGAAGCAGAGTGGGGCAACGTGCTCAGGGGAGGAGGTGGAACAGAGGTGAGCTGGGGCAGGGAGCGGTTCCCCTGCGTGCCGCGCCCCCCTTACTTGCTGTCGGTGGCCCTTCCCGCGCCCTCCTGCCCCAGGTCCCTCCGCCTAAATGCCGATGATGACCAGGGCGGCAGAAACTCCGGCCGCCGTGGTCGCCACCGAAGGACCCAAAATGCTGCCGCCCAAATGCTAGCGCCCTGGGCGATCGCATAGGTCGCCTAAAGGGTTGCATCAGCCCTGCATATATAACTACAAGAACCAACAGTTTTGTACAATATATGTCTCAAACCTTTGGCAAGGTATACCAAGGTATAAAGCCAACTGAAGTCTGTTGGGGGAGACTCCAATGGGTTTTCGATGAGGTCCTAAATTTGTTTCATATTATACCTTATATATTATGTATACTGGTACAGTTTGTTGTAGTTCAGAGCCCATTTTCACTTCATAGTGGCAGATGTTCTTTGTTGTATGAAGGTAGAGAAGATAGATGCTTCATTCCTGTCTGCCTTATCCTTCGTAAAAGGAATGTACCCAAGTATTACGAAAACATCATTTTATTAAACTGTGTTTTTATATATACATATAACATTTGGAGTTATTTCTTACTCACCAGTTAATCTCTTTCAGACTTGGCCATGAGCCACCAGGCTCCTAACAGTCTAAAGAATGTAACTATGAACACACTGGAGTCATTACTGATTTGTACTACAAAGAATTATTGAAATAAAATCAGCTGATGCTTCTTTAAGACTCCACTGCTTCTAGTGCAATTATAGTATCTTATTCTTTGCAGTGGTTGAGATGAGCAAATTATAACCTTGGTGATGTAAGTGAGGAATTGATTCCTATTAATCAGCAAAGTACTTTCATCAAGGGTGTTCTGTTCATCCAGAAAACAAGCTGGATTTTTAGCAGACTTTATTCTTTTGTAACTTTACCAATGCTCTGCTTTCAACTTATCTTTTATTCTATAGCCCCAGGAACCTCCCAACTAGCATTAAAAAGCAAACAGCCCCCTTCCCCTACTTTAAAGGCTTCAGTAGTGTATGATATCATAGATGTTTTATGGTTCAAACCTGTTGCACTTTTAGTCCCCTTATTTTTCTAGGGACAACCTGTATACAGTATTTACTCTTCTCTTCCTCCTAATTCTCAGTACACACACAAGATTTGAGTCCTTTCTACTCTAAAAAGTCAGTCAAGCATTTGACATGCTCTTTTAGAGATCATGACAAAACAAACAAAATTGAGTCCTGACAACATAATGGAGTTGGGGTATAGTGTGAGTCTATCTGCCATTGACAGATCTGGCTTGAGTGGCTGACCTTCATAAGAAGAGCTCTAAAGTAGCTGATGTCATGACACCAACATTCTCTGTTACAGCTTTCAGATTATGATCTGTGGCATATTCCTTCCATACATTCAGTACTTCAGTGTCTCAAACAAGGAAAATGGATCTGTTGGGTTAATATGCACTTGATCTGTGGGGTTCATGCCATTTCAATGTGGTTTCCCTGTACAAAAGAGAACTATCTATCTAAGATTTTGGACTTGGGGCTTTTTTGTTTTTGTTTAACCCAAGCATTTAGCTGTCCCTTGGTTGTTCTGATTTTGCATTCAAAAGTCTCCAGATGATGATTACAGTTGTTGCCCGTGCAAAATTAATGTCTGACATTAAAACTACCAAAGGGATGGTAATAAATCTTGGGAATACTGAAATAATTTCTGATCTTGTTGTGTTAGATATAGCTGGGTATAGAAGCTTCTTATACCCATGTAATTAAATACAAACTCTGGCTTAAAAACCACTGTTGAAATTGTGCTGCTGAGTGGCAGGTTTCCAGATCTCCAATAGCAGGCTCAGAGATGGGTGTGGGATGTGGTAGATAAAGTTTGAAATGTTGTGGAAGGACCACTTGACATAGAATATTTAGGTGACCTTATCTGACAGATAATGCAACAAGTTGCTGGGTTAGTTACTATGAGCCTTCAATGCTTGGTTTGGTTTGAGATTTATCTTCCTCAGCAACCTTATGGATATATGCCTTAAAGAGAGAAGCTAGCTTGAGACATAGGGGAAAAAATAGTATAAAGAGATACTCTGAAATATTTCTTAACACAATAATAATTAATCCTCGAGCAGCAACAGAAACATTTGGCATTGTTAATCCCATTTTTGATGTATTTTTTTCCATACATTTCTTCATGCATCATGACAATGTGACATTTCAAGCCTTGTTAATTGTTTTTTAAGTTTGCCTTAAAATGTATCTAGCTTGACAGTTTGATGTCATGTGATATTCCTTTGAACCTTTGGGAAAATTGCTGTTTTTGAGACAAATTCTTCTCATCATTTTCCATGACAACTACTTAATGAGAAGATGTAGGTGCAGCGGATGTGCAATGATTTTCTGTTTGAGTGGTGGAGTTTTCCTTTGAATTTCCTTTGCATTATAAAGACTGAACGCATGCCCTAATGTTCAGCTCATATTGATCCATCCACTATCTGTATTGTTTAAAGCTACATTTCTTTGTTTATCTTTGTCATAATTTATTTATGCCTACATTCCTTGATGGAATCTGATAAAGACCAGACAGGGTGGCATGTTTTTGTGTGTTTGTTAGTTATTTAGTTTGTAGTATTGTTTAAAATTCTGGACAAGAGGATAGGGAGAGAGAAAGAAACAAAATATGAGAAATCAAACCTATATAACACCAGCCTCATTATAATAGTTAGCAATCAGTTTATTTATGAAGTTGGAAGTCGATTATTGAATCACATGTAGTTCAAATGTATTGTGAAATGAAACCTTATAACCACTAAATTATTTATCCTTCTGTTTGCAAGTAAATAAATATCAAACATCTCCTCATGCTTTTTTCTCCATTTTCAGATGAAACAAATATAATCTTCTGTCACAAAAAGACCTGTATTATTTATGAGATTGGATTTCAGTTTGATTCACTTTAAATTAAATTGTTTTAAATGTTTGGTTCATGTTCTTAGGAGGCTCAGGAGGGAAAAAAATCAGTTATTCATATTTGATTGGAATGCAAACTTTACAACAGAGAAATGCGAAATCAGTGTAAGCAAGCAACAAACATTGCCACTCAGTTTTAAATTCTGAAGACCTTTTACTTGCCTGCAGTCGTCTTAGAACCACTACAAAGCTGTGCTCTTTATGAGTCATCCACAAATAAATGTCCTGAGACCAAGTTCAGCTCTCAGTTACAATTACCCATTATCTTCAATGCACTGGTGTAACAGAGGGCAGAAAGTGTTCCAAGAAATGGGACTTAGTTAACAACTGGATTGAGGCATAAGGGAAAAAAATCCATCTCCCTTCCTCTTAGCTGTGTTTGGTTTTCAGGGCCAATAGGAGTAAAAAGAAGCAGACACTTATTATTGTCACTAAAATCAGCATATATAAATCTGAATACATACAGGGAGGGAGCTAATCTGCTAAGTAAAAGGTGCCCTTTTTACCTTGTCATTATTCAGAATAGAACTGTACTTTAAAATATGCATCTACTGCGAGATGCTGAGCCCCTACTCACATTGTAGTGTAGTTAAGGTTAGGCAATACTCAGCACCTTCCAGGACTGGGTCCTCAGTTTTCAATGATGGCCATCAATTCATTGCACTCCCTCATGGCACACTTGTAGGGCATTCTTCCCCTGCAGATCCCACCCAATCCTCATAATTTTAAGAACTCTGTCCAAGTGGGCCAACAACTCTATTAGCCTCTCTACCAGATACTGGTGCTGCCACTTGCAGATTGTGTGTTGGGGCTGGTGGAAGGGGCTGATTTTCTTCTGCCTTGCAGAGTCATATACACATGTGTAGAGTGCAAAGCACTCTGGGGGCAGATCCTCAGACTCCATGCACTGTCAGGGTTCCATTGACTTTATTGAAATGATGACAGTTTATATCAGCTGAAGATCTGCCCCCACCACTGTTGAATGTGTGTGGATAACCTGATTGGGTAATGACCAACATTTACTTTGCAGAAGTGTAAATGATTACACTAGAATATTTCTATTTGCTATATGAAGTTGTTTTCTAATTAGATTTCCAGACCATTATTTTAAATACAATTCTTTTTTTTTTTGGCAGAAGGTCACACTTCATAAGAACCTATTATTCTAAATAAGAGGAAAAACCTGCATATTGATAGCATTTACGTGTGTCTGTCTGTCTATACACACAAACATTCCCCATTACATGAGGCTTCAATTTGTATTAATTAAGGATGTTCCTGTTCTTGGGTGGTCAGAGACACAAGGTGAAAATCTAGGCATGCTGTTTTTATACTACAGCCACACACCCTGGCATTTTATTGCTAATTTTCACATTTTCACTGCTGTTCCGTATTGCTTTGGTGGACTGTGAAATTACTCTCTACTCCTATAAAATAATATAATATGCTGTAGCCTGTTAAATTGGAGATCTTTTCTGAGTTCTGATTTCAAAGATCAATCTTTATGTTTATGCTTAAAATAGTTTTAATTTCCTTTTTGGTAACAAAGAAAGTTTTGAGATATGTAGCCATGATTCTCCTTTCAATTACACCACTTTTCTTCTTAAAGTGGAGTTACTCTTGATTCTCACCAGTGTGAGAGAAGAGTCAGGCCCAAATTCTCAGAATCTGAACATGCAACCAACAACAACAACAAAAACATTCTGGCTCATAGATTTTTCTATCTATGTATTTTGGTGATGTGCAGCAACACAAAACTCTGCAGTATATGACTTCCTTCTGCCTAAAAGAGATTGGCAGTTGTGGTGATGTGGTGGAAAAGCTTTCTCAAATGAGAAGGTTTCTCCCCACACCAAAGATGGTCAGACTGTGAGTTTATCAACCTGATGTGAATGGATGTTCATTCCACAGCCATTTCCCCTCTGTTAAGAAAGATTTGTCTCCAACTCTCTCACACTTTTACTCTGGGCTTCTGTGTCCCACTTTTAAAAGCTTCCTTGATAAGAAATACCAGGGGGTATTTCCTGATTTCAACTACAGAGGGCAAAAACCTATATCTGATAGGTCATTTTTTCCTTTGGCACCTTCAAGCTAAGAGCCCAACTACAGTTGACTTCAATGGAACGATGTAAGGTAGTAAGCACAACGGGATGAAATCCACCTGCACCCTATCAGCTCATGTCTCTTCCTTGATCTGTAGGCTTCTCCCCGGTCTTTGCTTGCTACAACTCCCAGTATACCTTAATGGGAGAGGGCATTTCTATCCATTGCCTCATATGACTCAAACCAGGAATGTGAGGTTTAGGCAACAGAAATTTCATACCCTTCAGCAACTCTTCATAGAGATAGAGGTATTCTTATCTTGTTGTCTGGCTAATCTCACACAGACAGAAGAAAATCTTCTTTAAAACAAGTTTTATTAAAAATAGAGAGCAAATGATAATAAAACAAAAGAGACAGTTTGTACAGCATACCTCAGCTGACTATTTTGCAAAGTAGTGAAGTAGGCTTTCCTTAGCTTAATTCTGGAGAAAGGAATATCTATAGAAATCAATTCCCTCTGATCATTTTGCAGTCAGCTGTGATACAGCCTCCCATTGCTGTGTCCAGAATAGTGCAGGTATATTCCCCACCTGACCTCTGTGTATCCCTGTACCAGGTGATAGAGTTCATTATCATTTAAAGATGAGGTTGTAGTGTTTGGAACAGAGGAGTGTTTGGTCAGGACTACTACCTGGAGGAAATGCTAAATTATTTGTCCCTTATGTAAGGACCACTGTTCCTTTGTTATGTCTGAGGAGCTCTGCCATGCTATTGCCTCCAAGTCCAGAATTTCGAAGGCTATTTTGAATTTCACTTCTGATGACTGACTTTGGATTTCCGTGTCCATCTGGGTTATAGGTGTTAGTTCATGCCCAGGGAGTATCTAGTTGCTATCGTAACTGATCACAGAGGTAATATGGATTTGCTTTTCTTAAGTTCTTTGTATCAACTCTTCCTTCACTTGAACGTAAATTAACAGATCTCGGGCCTGTGCCACATGGAGTTTTGAGTGTACAAATACACACCAAGGAGAATGGTTTTAGTCTGAGCTTGTGCTGGGATCCTTGGAAAGAGAGCTTTTGGTGACAAAGCCGGTGCTTGGAAGAGAGATTTCTTAGAAGGAGTAGGCTGGTGTAACATAATTGATTATCTAAAGCTCTGATGCATCTGAGACTATATATGTTGAATCAATTTACTAGGGTTTCTAAGGTACTTTTAACTTTTTTCTTTTACAAAAAGAACCAGCTTTCCAGAAAATATTGTACCAGCTCTTCCTAAACCTCTTAAAAACTATTTTGCTTGTTAATTGTCTCTCAAAGTAAGGAAGTGTATTTTTGTAGGACTTGGTTCATATACTACTTTTAATAATGGCAAGACAGGGAGTTGTGCCAAAGTTAGAAATTCCCATTGGGGATTATTTGTTAGCTATGTCTCTGTATTATAAGAATTGCTATAGTGGTGATATGATTCATATCTGTATCCAAAGATATATAAAGCAAAAATGTGTCATTTGTGAGTGCCTTCAAAACTGAGAAGGGCTTAGATTTCTGTTTCCTGCAGAGGTAAAGAACACCTTTTCTGGTGCAGTAGATGGCACCTTTCCTGATGACAAATAAATTGTACAGCAACTTTGTAGCAAAGGCAAATATATTGATTAAATTTAGCCATCCAACACACTTCCTCTTATGATCTAAGCATAGAGGTTTTCTGCAGAGCTCTAACGCTAACGAATTAATCCACTGCATCATTGGAACAACTGATTTTTATTTTATTTGAAATTTTTGAAAGATATAAAATCATGCATTGCTGTGAAGTTTTTTTGTTTGATGTAACAAGCATTTTATTTTGTGTGCAATGTTTAAAACATGCTGATCACCATAAGATCTTTTCCTCAGTTGCAAAAATAAGCATAGGAAGTAATTGTAAAATTTCAGGGTAAGGGTTTGGTTTTAATTTCAATAGGAGCCACTGGGTGTGTGTGTGTGTTTGTTTGGATATGTTGCTTTTTAATAAATATTACATGAAATCATATCTATATCTGACAGATATTTTCTGAAGGAAATGTCAATAGCAAGCCAGAGCACTGGACATAATAAAAAGGCCTATGTAAAAATTCAGCAGGCATTTGCTACTATGAACAGAGAACTCAGCTAATTCCCCTGCCCTAGCCTGATTGTGCTCTGGCAATTAATTCTACCCCTCTTGATTATCACAAGGAATAGGAAAAACAAACCCTTGTCTCTTTCCACAAGAAGGGTGTTTTTTTCTTAATTTTATGCAATGCATCAGTTGCATATTAATCTGATATTGATAAAAGAAGCAAGCCACTCATTGTAAATTATAAATTTTAAAGGTGAAAGAAAACAAGCCCCTTTTGCACTCACATCTATAGCTGTCTGAATGCAAAGTTAAACTATACATTTGTTCATGACATAAACTGTATTGACCCCATCTATGTAGTTAACGTTCATGACAATGCATTTTAAAGATACAAATCTTTTCCCGACTGGCTGTTGTCAAGATTATAATACAGGTAATAACATAATTAGGGATAAAGTCTTAGAGAAGATTTGAGTTTCGATAGCATAGGAGACCTTTATCTAAATCTTAAAATATCTTCATGTTGCAAGGCCATACAGTGAAGGCTGTAATGATATCATGATTCCAACACATCCCTTGAAGGATAAATTGGATTTAAATGCTGATAATTTAGCTGATTTAGTAGCTTGTGCAAGTTCTTTCAGCTGGACAGCCATATGGATTGAAAGACAGATAGACTAAGACATGGAGGCATTTTCCTTCCACAGCTACCCTCTATAAAATCACACCTGATCTTCAGAAAACAAAATTGCCCATGGTATGAAGTGAAATACGCTGACTGAATTTATACAATATTGTTCAAAAATGGATTCTCAGTGGAACACTTCTGATTTCTTCTTATAGCAGCAACTCTTTTACCTACACAGTAAGCATTATGCACAAACAGACCATTAGTGTGCATCTTGAAGGAGGCACAAGTCAGCCCACTGTGCACTATACTGGGGCAGGAGAAGGAAATTCTCTGCCTCAGTGATTCTCAGATTTTGGAAGCAATGCCAGAGGAGAAATCAACTGGGCTTGAATTCTCCTGTTAGGAACTGGTCTGTGTTGGAGACAGCTTAGCAAGCATAACAATGCCTATGTTTGGGTTGTCTTTGAGGACTGAATCAGCGACCTCTGGATCTAAAAGCACAAATTTCTGCCACTTTAGCTAAAGGACGAAGCTCACTACCACGGAGGTGGTAGCACACACACAAACCTCTATTTGAAATCTAACCATCAAGGGGACTAAAGACTAACATTGTGTTAATGTAGGTCACATAAGCACTTAATGTAATTCGTGTCTTCGAAAAAGCAGTTTGGAGAAGTGGATGACCCTTGGGTCTGTTGTATTAGGGTAGGGGATTTTAGTCCCTTCTCTGCCTGAAGAGACCTTTCAGTTATCTAATTTGTAAAATGGATGACAGATGATTGCCTTCCACTAAGGTAGAGAAAAGTGACTTTGGTTAATAAAGGTTGTGAAGTGCACAGACATATTAACAGCAGGCAGAGGACGGGGGGTCGCTCTCTCCTTCTCTTGTCAAAAATGTGTTACATTTTACAATGAATTTGTGACAGATCTGCCAAACATGGGACACTTGGCAGGTCTGCTCCAGTAAAGATTAATAAAAAACCAACAGCAGCAGCAGCAGCAATAACAAAATGAAATGAACCCGACCTAAATGCTGGCAAAGAGCTATGTTTCTTGTATATGTTTCTGTGCTCTTACCTAGACAGTTATTGGACACCATATCTAAAGCAACATTTATACCACAAACAAAGGGTAGTTACTAGAATTAGCTTATTAGAGGCTCCCATGTCCCTTATAATTGTCAGTTATCAGCAAAATAAAATTTCATTTGCTATTGTGGCTTGACTAATAATCTAAAACCAAGCAAAGTAATCACTTCTGGTGGATAAACACTGAGAAAGAATGAGGAATAAGCAGGACCAGGCCTGCTTAAAGTTAAAACTAGTTCTAGATTTCCACTGACAGATCAAGCTTTATTCCTGTTTTGCGACTTCAGAACTATAATTGGCTAAACAATAAAATTGCAATTCACAAGTGAGGATTTCTATTGAGGCTCTTGTTCTATAACCCATGAAGGAGATTATAATGGGAAAAAAAGGGTATTTCATGAGCTGGACAGGGACTGTGAAATGCTATAACACTGCGAGCTGAGAAACAAACATAAAAGGGAAGTTAAAGATGCTGTTTTGTTATCTTGGATCAAATCTCAGCCATATATAGCTGTTCATAAGCAGAGGTCAAGTGCCAGTTCCCCCTGCTGAAATAATCAATGGCTACAGATATTGCACTCAACTTCTGTTAATTCCAGGGCCACTGTGAACCAGACACACACTCTCACACAGCTGTAAGCTCTAAAGTTTTTTATACCTATGCATCAATTGTAGTTGGTGTCACATTTAATAGATGCATGACCAGAAGTGGTGGTTTGATTTTTGTATACTTTTCTATAGTTGTTGACAGGAGAGTTTTTTGTTGGCACAGTGCTTTACATTTGAGAACACAGGTTGAGTATAATTGGGTTTTTCTGACTAACAGGTGACACCGCTGGACATCTCTGCATAATGAATTGAGGACCTAGGGAGATCAATTAAAGTCTCTCCATTGACTACAGTGGAATTTAGAGAAGGCTCTGTAAGGTCTCACTGTAATTCTTGAGATTTTTCTCATCACCATCCTGCTTCCATTCAAGTCATTTACTCCAACAGTTAAGGATTGAGCCCTATGTTAGGCAAATCTTTCCTTATTGATTTCAAACACTTTCTCTGAGATTTCTGCACTTTCCATTTTTAATACATTTTTAAACTGGTAAACCTGCTAAAGCCTGCTCTTCCTTCACTTGAAGTCATTGGCCAAAGTCTAAAACAGGAGTGAGTGAGTTTCTGTAGAACTGTGTAGAAAAGATAGTAGGAATGAAATATAGGGGACGTCTGGTTGGTTAGTTGTATTAGGGAGCTTGGGGTAGGAGCAGAGTTGTCTGGTGTATATGGTGAGTGTTCAAGTCGAGGGGTGTATGCCTCTGACTGTCGAAATTAAGGGGAGTTGTACGGATAGATGCCTTTTTCATTCCTTGCTTTTTTGGTTTTGTGTTAGGTACGTTAGGTATCCTGACCCCACTGAATTCAATGACAGAAGTCCTATTGTCTTCACTGGTGCCAAGATTTCACCAATTTTGTATAGACCAATGTTGACTCTCACACAATACTATTTTTGTGCATAACCATAAATATGATATGTATGTTGGACTTATGTCTCCTATATGAACTAATATGAAAGTGATCTCTTCATATTTTTCAACCCACATATGTCACATAGTATTTTAATGTCATACATAATAAATGCCCTTTCTACAGATGGAGACCCCTTTCTAATGATTAAAACAATTTTTTTTTGTTTAAAAAAAGGTTACTTGGGGATCCACCTGTGTAGGGTCAGTATTATGCTTTGAAAAGTTCAAGACATTGATCTAGGGCAATGGATTGGATCCAGTTCTGGGTATTCCTGCAAACTGGGACATGTGGTCACTAGATCAATACAATCTATGTTGTGCTTCCTTGGGACCTGATCCATTGAGATTAAAAAAAAAAGATTCCCATTGACTTCATTGGGCAGTGGATTTAGGTTTCTAATACATAACTTTAAATTCAAGAATAATGCTAAGGGCCTAATTCTGACACCCTTATATTGCAAGTAATCCCAGTGGAGTATTAAGTACTACTCACACTGAGTAGTACTTAATACTCCACTGGGATTACTTGCACTATAAGGGTAAGTGTGGCAGAAGTGAGCTCTAAATGACTTTATTCTGATCTTGAAAACAAAATTACATTCCACCTATCTGTTTCTACGTGGTGACAGATTGATTGTACATGCATCCGACAATGTGGGTATTCACCCACAAAAGCTCATGCTCCAATACGTCTGTTAGTCGATAAGGTGCCACAGGACTCTGCTGCTTTTACAGATCCAGACTAACACGGCTACCCCTCTGATAGATTGATTGTAGTTCCTCATTCCCCACTCAGTAGATCAGAGATTTAGGGCCAGCAGGACATAACTGCTTTACATTCCAATTCCTCCAGCAACCCCAACTTTTTTGATTCAGTAAGAAGCAACAGAAGGAAGAGGGGAGCTAATGTGCCTACAGTTTCATAAGAAAACGGGGCTGGGGGGAGGGGTTGTATTGCCTGGGGATCTAGGGTGAAGAGGATGAGAGTAAGAAGTATCATGAGAGAACTTCACAGGCTGATTGTGGAACTGGCAGTGGAGACCTCATGAGTGACGGCACGGGGGAATCTTTCACGGTGTAACTGTTTTGGAGGTAACCGCTGGGGAAAGAGAATTTAGGAAAGCCTGGTAACAGAAGAAGGAAGTGGTGTGGGAGAGTCTCATGTATGGGGGAGAGATGTTGTGATGGTGGGCATATTAAGTATAAAATTGAAGATGGGAGTTGATGCCCCTTAGTACTTCTCAGACATCCTATGAAGACTTGGACAACGAGCACAGGTTACATTTGAACATTTTCCTCAGTTTCATACTTCTTCCAAACAGCAAATTTGTGCATTCAGGAGTATGATAGGAAAAGGGCTAGATGAGCACATGTTTCACAGCAGATTCTTAGCCAGGTTAATTTTCCCCAAGAAACTGACACAACCTGCAATACAGAATGAAGAACACTATGTTCTTAAATCATATCAACAGAACAAATAAAGGAAGAGGCATGATTACATGGCATCAGAAAAATGTGGAGCGTAGGTTTTCATTTCAAGTTTCCTGATTTTTTTTTCCAATTTCACAAACATGTTAACATTTGAAATCCTTGTTTTATAAATACCCCTGTCCTTCCGCATAAAGATTTTGAATGCATCTGTATAATGCACCCGTGTGTGTGTGTGTGTGTGATATGTGAATATCTGTAAAATCTTTGTGAACGGGTTAGGGGTTTTATTTATTTGTTGTTTGTGATGTATAATATATAAAATATGTGTAGCCAAAAGAATAATAATCCTCCTTCTCACCTGACCTTTCCCAACCATTGAAACTTTATTTATTGGAGAGATTGGCTAAGGTATAAACATGTAATTCTTCTTTTATTGGCAACTGTTTATACTTTAGCAACAGATGCTGTAAGCATCACTTTCTTATGTGCAATAAAAGCTAATCTTAAGTGACCACTCTAGTGACTTAAAAAAAATAAATCAGTTGCTTGAGGTGAATTGATTAAAAAGAAATGATCCAGAGTTGTACTCAATATGTTTGGTGATACTTAAGATTGGTGTCTTAAGACAGAAAGTTGGCTAATAAAGATAGCTTCTAATAGAGCTTTCTCTGTAACTAGTCTGTTAAAATGTTCTGTTCTCATGGACAAATATCTTCATGTAACTGTGATTTTGGGGGCTAATTGATTAAAATAGGTGTTAAGTACAGACCCTTTATAGGAAATTAAATTCCAAATTGCTTTGCTTTCATCAAAGTGAACTCCATTTTTCTGGCATTTCTCAAAGAGAGTTGCTAATTAGGAATATAGGTGAGCCAGTTGGGTTAAAATTAAAGCAGACTCCCAACCATGATCAATTGTAACAGCACCCCAGATTTAACCACCTGTTACTTTGTAATTGTTTAATATTGTGAGTAATACCCCAGGCAATATGAAGCATTCTGATTCATACAGATGGAAAAGATCTAATAGACCACTCTGCTCCACCCACTGCCGTTCTCTGTTGTGTTTTCCAGCCATTTGTTCAGTCTAGTTTTATATGTCTCAAGCAATGAACCTCCGCCACTATCTTTGCCAGATTATTCCACAGCCAAATGTATTTCAGTGTCATTATTTTTCCAGAAATTTAGCTTAAAATTTCCGTTAGGATTTTACCTTTATACTCAGTTACTATCATGTACTTTCATAATAATTGCTCTGTTTTTTTACTGTTAATAGCCTTGAAATATTTGTAGATTTATGTCACTCCTCAATTCTGTTGCTCTTGCCAGAGCTTCCTTCAACTTATCAATAACTTTGTGGTTGTTCCAAGTGCCTTTGCTACTGCAGCCTGTTTGTGTTGCCCTTTCTTCCTGTCATACGGTACTGCAAACTCACACCTAATTTGCTTTAGACCATCATTTGAAAGTCTGTTTCAGCATTACTACTGTTACATTTTTGTCTTTCCCATTGGAAAGTTTTCTTTTATTTCTAATTTCCCTATGTCTGTTACTGTTTTTTTTTTATTCCCTCCCAATTCAGCATCTTCTGTCAATTTCATTAAATGCTGCATCATCCTTGTGAGCAGGTGGCATTCCCACCTGCCCTGAACAGAGGATACACACAAGGGATACAGTACAAAGTTGTTCCCTTCCTGGGGTTTACCTTTATTGTTAATTTAAGTGACATCAAAGAGTAAAGCTCACCCTAAGCTTTCTCCTAAATATTGGCTATTCCTAGGCATTTCCATGTAGAACTTTTTCTGTCCTGCTTCCTCCATCTCAAAGAGACATTCCAGAATCTCATCTATCCTGGCTGGAGTTAATAAGGGTCCCCTGCTGGTGTGACCCTTTGCTTATCCTTATGCTCCCTTATCCCTTTGTTTGAATGATCAGCAAAGGTCGCAATCTAGTACATACATTGTAAGCACTTTGAGGCAGGTGCTGTACATTTGTAGAGTGTCTATGGTGTCTGCTTTCTGTGGGAAATGTTGACCTGTTGTGGAAAAACCAAAAACCATGGGGTGTTTGGACAAATGCAGAAAACTTTCCCACTGAAACCAAACTTTGTATTTTAAATACAATGTTGAATTTTCAATGTTGGAGGAGAATAAAACCCACATAATTTTCTGACCAGCTCCAGTCTGGGTGCTTGCATGCATACTTGCCCTCAGACCACTAAGATTTAATTCACTATGGGATATTATGGATTTCCAGTGTTTCTAAATATAGTACTTTCTGTAAGTCTTATACCATTTTTGCAAAAATGCCCTTTTCTCATTAATCCCTGTTGCTATCTCAAGAACACACAGGTTTTGTTCATAGTTTGGGGATGAAATAGTGGAGGAAGCAGACTTCAAAATATATGCTATTGTTATTATGCCTTTAAAGAACGAAGGGCATGGGAAATGAACCCTTCTTTTCAGATGGAGAACATGTCTGTTTCACAGTGAAAGCATAATTTTGTACATGGCAAAAGGAGCATTCTTGTCATGTTGTCTCATGGGTTTTTCCCATTAAAAAAAAAAATTAAACAAGGTCAGACATTCTTTAGAGTGTCAGGATAACAGTGTATTCAGTTTCCTTATGTAGCCAAAAATGAAATCAAAGCAGAGCTACTGCTGAACAATGATAAATTTAAAAAGCTATAAAGCATAATTAGAAAACACCACAAATAAAAAATTTATATTTTTATATAGGGAAAGAAGCTTAAATTCTTGCAACAGCCCTATATTAAATAATAAGTTGAATATTTGCCATTTTAGACAATGCCTTTTGGGTCCAAATCCTTTCCTCTATTTTCACTTGTTTCTTCAGATGTATTTAAAAGTGCCTGCCCACTGCTCTTGATACTTGCACAGACAATTAAAATAAGCCAAATGTATAGGATAAAAATCCCAAATGTAGCAACTTGCCATCCACACCAACCCTGAACTCAAAAAAAAAATGGCTTAGTGAAGCAGCCAATATTAAAAGGGACAGTCTTTCTCATATTGCTTGGGCCCTCCTCAAAAGGCTTGGGAAAGATTAACAAATCCAGGCCCTGCTGAACAAGTGGGGAGTGAGTCCCAGTGTTTACGTCACAAGGAGAAATGAAGTTTTAATTTTCTTCAATGGAAGTTTCACCCATGTGAGCCAGAGAAGCATGGACCTTGAGGGGCAAATTTTCCAATTTTGCCATGCAACTCTTTCCCCATCACCCCCAGCAGCCTCAGCGGTGTGGAGTGATTTGTCTTGGTCAGCAAGGACAAGCCTATGGGGCTTTTTTAAGGGTTGATCCCCTCTTCTCCACCCTTACTTGGGCACTCAGCATCTTCATGGGATTAGAGGAGGGGACTAGAAAGGGTTTTCTATCCACAGAATAGTGGCTGATAAACTACATCCTTTCATGTAGGGGTCAGCAACCTCTGGCATGCGGCTTGCCAGGGTAAGTACTCTGGCGGGCCGGGCAAGTTTGTTTGCCTGCCGCGTCCCACTGGCCGCGGTTTGCTATCCCAGGACAATGGGAGTGGCGGGAAGCCGTGGCCAGCACATCCCTCGCCCACGCCGCTTCCCGCCGCCCCCATTGGCCTGGGACAGCAAACCGTAGCCAGTGGGAGTCGCGATTGCCTGAACCTGCCGACGCGACTGGTAAACAAACTGGCCTGGACCGCCAGAGTGCTTACCCTGGTGAGCCGCGTGCCAGAAGTTGCTAGCCCCTGGTCTGAACAATGGTGCTGGGACCAAGTTAAGGGTTTGGAGGAAGGATGGTGTGTGTATGGGGGGTAGTAGTCTCCCAGGTGGTATGGATTACAGATGGGAGTTTGACCTGTACTGAATGAGTCATTGCCAGATGTGTTAAGTTAATAAAGTTGCATTCCTGATCATATCCCAGAATTTAGAGCAGGGGTCGGCAGCCTCTGGCATTCGGCTTGCCAGGGTAACCCCCCTGGTGGGCTGGGCCAGTTTGTTTACCTGCTGCCTAGGCAGGTTTTGCCTATCACAGCTCCCACTGGCCACGGTTCACCATCCCAGGCCAATGGGGGCGGCAGGAAGCGCCGTGGGCCGAGGGACGTACTGGCCACAGCTTCCCGCTGCCCCGTTGGCCTGGGACGGCAAACTGTGGCCAGTGGGAGCTGCGATCAGCTGAACCTGCCAACGCGGCAGGTAAACAAATTGGCGTGGCCCACCAGGGTGCTTACCCTGGTGAGCCACGTGCCAGAGGTTGCCGACCACTGATTTAGAGGTTTAAGCATGAACCCATAAGGTATGACAAAGTGCATCTCTCTCATCCCAACTACCATAAATTTAGCTGGGGTGCAAGTCTCCCTCTGCAGGCCTAGTCTCACTACAGCATGTGTGGTCTTGGAACAGCAGTTGGATGTCATGGATTTAGCTGCAAGTTGGAATTTCTGTGTTCAGGAGATAGTTTGCATCCATTCCACTTCATGGATACTGTGCCCAAAGAATGAATTTTAAATTAGGCTTAGTATCCTTAGGAGTGATGCCCACTGGTTTAAGTTTAAAAAAAAAAAAGTAGTTTAGACATATTTATTTGTACTCCTTGTGCATGTGTCTATATATAGCTGCAAAACTGTCTGCCGCACAGGAAATAACCTGTTTGATCTGGGCATACTAATTTCCTTCTAATCCTCTGAAGTTGAGTTGAAAAACGTTGATTTGATTTTAAATATCAGAGTTAGTCTTTAGAATTGGGAAATAAAGTTCTAAAAAAACCCAATTATAAATATTTGTTCCATTTTAAAAATATACATTGACTGTATTCACTTTTTGTGAACATTGAATCCCTTTGATTTGTATTGGTTAAAAATATTTGACTTTCACTTTCTTGCTATACCAGATAAATACTTCCAGGGGAAAAGAAGAAAATGAATGGGAAGGGAAAACAGAATGTGAAAACCAGTGTCAGAATATTAATGCCATGATCTTGTGTTCTGCTGTGCAACACTTCCAGTGTGAGGAGAGGAAATTCTTCTCCTGGCTCAGCAATCCTGGGATTTTAAGAGATGGCCAGTCTAAAGTCCTTATAGAAATCTGCTTCAGGCCAGTCTTGGCCCGTACTTGCTTTCGTATTTGGATGACCTGAACAATAGCTACTTCCTATCCCTTCTGCACTAGACCCGCACACAAAGTAGCAAGACAACTAACTGTAGGAAGTCACTTTTGTTCCTCTGCCAGCTCTGATAGTTTCTCACTCCTGCATAATTGTTCATAGTGTTTCATGAAGAACTTGTTAATCCCTATAGGTTGTGTAAAGTTATTCCCTGTGGATGACCTAATTGAAGCAATTAACGTGTGTATTGTCAGAGTTTAGTAGCTGGGCCCACAGCCTCCTTATTGTATTTCCAGAGTGATGCAAGTTGTTTAGGAAAAGCGATGGGCATTTCTTCTTTATAAGCATGGACAAAATTAAGGGATATGCAAGTTAAACAGATAATCAGGTGGTTCAATTGGTGGTTAATTTACTATTAGAAGAGCTTTTTTATCTGCTCTTTCTTTTTTTTTAATAAAATTTCTATTGAAAGAGTTTTTTGCCTTGATGGCTTCTTTCATTTGTCAGGTAATGACAATGGCTCCAATAAAAGGGAGGGATTCAGCTGTAAAAATCTTCATAAAAATCTGTAGCTTCAATAAAAGTCAGAACTAACTAGGTTCATGATGGTTAGACAACATATTACAGCATCAGGGTTGTGGGAGTGATTATAGATTGTGTGAGCGGTAATGTGGTTCAGCGGGTAACAATGTTGACTGCAACTGAGGCGATCTGGGTTCTGTTCTCATTTCTGCTACTGTCCTATCATATCTTTGTATCTCTTTCCTTTTCCACCATTTGTCTGCCTTGTTTATTTAGGTTGCAAGCTCTTTGGGGGAGCGAGGATTATCTCTCATGTGTTTGTACAGCACTATCCTAATAATTAATAATAATTTCACAATCTATTTCAGGACTGCATTTTCTGAAAGACAAAAATATGCATGATAGAACCAGTTGTTTTGTAGGACAGGACCCACGTCTGAAATGGGCTTAATCTCACACAACCATCAGACAGAAAACATTCTTTTTATCATCCTCAAATCATGTATTGTAGTAGCTCCATTGAAGATTTGGAACAAAATTGTACTCAGTTTCTCCAGTTTAATACAGGAATAGCTGCACTGAAATCAGTGGAGGCTTTCTGGGCTTACACTCATGTGTCTGATAGAATTTTCCCCTTGGAGCAGAGATGTCTCTATATATGAATTTTTTGCCATCTCAAAGCCACTAATACAATAGGTGAAGATAATGGTGACACTCCTATTCTTTCCGTGCCATATTTATTTATCAATATTTTTTAAAATGATAGACTTCCCATCAATTAAAATGCACAGTACAATAGCAAAGGCTCCCCATAAACATCCTCCAACACTCCGCCCACTCTGGTTTTAAAAGCCCAAGTACAAAGTTTACCAAAAAGCTTCCATTGTCCCTACCTCCCTCTTTGTGAATTCCTGAGCCCTCTTCTGTGGTTTTAAAATCACATTTTTCTATTTTAAAAATGTTTTTTTTTCTCTCCCCTATTGCTGTGTGAAAGTCCAACACAAGCAAGGGGGAAGAGTGAGTCGTCTGTGTACATAGTAGATTATTGTTGGGATCTCCAGCATTATATTCAGTATTGGCATTCACTTGGTTAGAGAGAAACATATCCAGTTGCATTCCTTTCTTAGGTCTTTGATTTGACAGTCCTCAGAAGTGCGGTTAGTGGCTAGAGACAGGGCTCCTGAGTTGTATTTATAGTTGTGCTAATGATTCGCTGTGTGGCATGAGTCAAGTCACTTACGGGGAAACTTAGCGAGATCCTCATCCCTGCTCTAGCCCCATTACCCTGCATATAAGGACTGTCACGGCATAAAAGGCTCTAAAAGCACAAGAACTACTGAAGTTATAAGGCTGCCTCCTGAGGACCCTGACAGGAGCCATGACTGAGGGCAGTCCCATAGCACTTCAGAGATTCTAAGCAATGACACAGCTCAGAGGGCAGCCCAAAGAGGCTGCTGTAATGCAGACGGGCCCTTAATGCAGTCTAAGGTATGCAATGTGGGGCCCCTGCAGCCTAGGATTGACAGAACCCAAAGATGTCTTAAAAGCTTTCATAGCCTCCCTTCTTCTCTGCAAATCCCTCCAGCCATTTTTCTTTTGTGGTTTTAAAAATGTTTTTGTCTTTGTTACTGCTGTATGAAGACTTACACAAACAGGGAGGCTGACTGATACATAGTAGAAACAGTCAAATTTGATTATGTACTAAGTGGTGTCAAATGCACACAGTGGACAAACAAAAATTCTAATCTCTTAAAGCAGGGGTCGGCAACCTCTGGCACGCGGCTCACCAGGAAAAGCACCCTGGTGGGCTGGGCCAGTTTGTTTACCTGCTGCATCAGCAGGTTCGGCCGACCGCGGCTCTCATTGGCCAATGGGACATACTGGCCGCGGCTTCCCGCCACCCCCATTGTCCTGGGATGGCGAACCGCGGCCAGTGGGAGCTGCGATTGGCCGAACCTGCTGATGCAGCAGGTAAACAAACTGGCCCAGCCCACCAGGGTTCTTACCCTGGCGAGCCGTGTGCCAGAGGTTGCCGACCCCTGTCTTTAAGTAACTGCGGCCACTGGGAGCTGCAGGCGGCTGTGCCTGTGGACGGTCAATGTAAACACTGTCTCGCGGCCCACCAGCAGATTACCCTGATGGGCTGCAGGTTGCCCACTGCTCTATGTACTGGGGCTGTAGGGCATAAGGAAGAGTAAACCTAGAGGTTGGTTCACTACTAATAGCAAGTATCAGAGGGGTAGCCGTGTTAGTCTGGTTCTGTAGAAGCAGCAAAGAATCCTGTGGCACCTTATAGACCAACAGATGTTTTGTAGCATGAGCTTTCGTGGGTGAACACCCACTTCTTCGGATGCAAGCAGTGGACTAATAGCAATTTCTGAGTATCTTTCCCTGGCTGTGTTGTCGAAGCAGTGAGCACTGATTGTTCATGCAGATCTTTATTGCATAAACTACTCTGAGACTGTGCATTGAGGTGCATAGAAAATACAATACAGATCTGCACTGTAGGTGGGAGTTTTGCAGTGTGGTCCAGACAGAGAATTTTGCCTTATTTAATATTTCAGAAGTTTCTAACCAAAGATATAGATTTACCTTTGTATGCTGTGATTCTTATCTGCCAGACATCCAAAGGGGGGACACATGCTCTTCTGTTTTAAAACCCCTCTTCCCCATTTTTTGTCCTTTTGATGTCATTGCAGGTTCTATTGCAATCAGTTTCACTTCCTTCTGTAAAAAATAAACTGGAAATACCATTTTCAATGATTATTCACCTTAGATGTCTTCCAAAAGCCAAAATATTGTTTTTGGTGGTCGTTTCTTCCTTTTGGGATTTTATCTGAAAAAAAAAAGGCAAACTGTATGGAAACTGCATTTATTTGAGCTGTGCAGTAAATTGTGAGTCATCAGTGTGTGTCTGGTATCTTACACAAAGAAAACAACATTAAGAAATGCCTAGTCTTCTTGACCCTTATCAGTTTTGTCCCAGCCAACAATACTACTTGTCACATACTCTGTAAGAATCAGGTTCTGCCTTAACTACATTGCTGGTATGTTCTGTAATAGAGGGCATTACCACTTAACAAAATGGAGAGAATTATTTAATCTTTCTTTTATGCAAAATCATACATTGTGTTCAAAAATACGTCGCTATGAATGAACCAGTCAGGATCTATTTCTGATAGGTGGATGAGGTACCCTGAGTGAACGAATGTGTTCTTTGAACAGATCATTTTAAATTAAAAAAAATGCATAATAAACTATTTAAAATCATAATATAAAAAGCTATGTAACATTACCTGATAGCTTGGCTTCTCAAATATGTGAAGTCAAATATTCTTTGCAAAAGGGAATTACAATAAAAACAACTTAGTATAACATCTTGACAAACCACAAAATACCAAAGCAACCAATTTACAGTGGCCAACTTGCTACAGCAGGGGTCGGCAACCTCTGGCACACGGCTTGCCAGGATAAGCACTCTGGCATGCCGGGCCAGTTTGTTTACCTGCTGCGTCAGCAGGTTTGACTGACCGTGGCTCCCACTGGCCGTGGTTTGCCTTCCCAGCCAATGGGGGTGGTGGGAAGCCACGGCCAGCACATCCCTCGCCCGCGCCGCTTCCTGCCGTCTGCATTGCCCTGGGACGGCGAACCGTGGCCAGTGGGAGCTGCGGTCAGCTGAACCTGTCGACGCAGCAGGTAAACTGGCCCGGCCCGCCAGGGTGCTTACCCCGACGAGCCGCGGGCTAGAGGTTGCTGACCCCTGTGCTACAGTGTATTGTCATTTGATTCTGTCAGGCAGGACACTTATCACATCCTCTCAAATCCATTAACTTGTGTAAGTAAAGCAGTTGGGTGTGTGCTCTGATAATTTAATTTAGGTAATATATAAGTGATTTAATAGGTGGTGGCCTTCTAGATGAGTCAATATTGAATGAGTGTTCACTCCATAACGCTGTTGGATCGGGTACATTTTGCTGCTGGGAGTGTCAACTTTTCCATGAGACATAATTATTGTTCTAACCGCTTGAGTTCATTAAAGATCATGCTGACTTTGGTATCTTGGCCAAACTCCTTTTTGATTACCAAAGTTTACCCAGAAGTTTCAGATTGGAGGGAATATTCAGCCTAATTTGTCCTTAACTACTGATATGTCCAGCTTCAATGTGCTGTTAAATAGATGTTGAAGATATTATACTGTAGAGGAAATAAAATCAGGATAAGGTATTGTTTTAAACTATTAGGCTCCAACATTGCAGATTCTTTGCAAGCAGAGATCACCGTTGTTAATGGTAGGCACTGTGCTTCCTGTGCTGCAAAAAGGAGCTACAAAACTTCCCAGAAGTCCTCAAAATCTTTGTCTTTGTGAAACTCTTGACAAAGGTCTGGAACCCTTAATCTACCTAGTATCACATGATAGAATATAGTTGCATATTGAATATAAGCATCTTGCTCAAAAGAGCCAGTGATAGTAATTATTAATGAGTTTCTTGATGTTTTACCTAATTTAATCACTGACATTGGCCACAGTGAGTATTGAAAGAAGTTAGTCATACTGCTCACGTGACCAGAGGCAAAAAAAAACACAAAGGAAAACTGAGAAAATGCACTGTGGAAGTACATCTAGAATAAGACAGATGGTTTGAATGAATGTAATATTCCTTTAATCATGGAGTTCTGCTAAAGTCAAAGAACAAGAATACATCTCAAACAGTTCTTGAACAATGACAGAAACCTGTAATTGAATTACAGCCTTCAATCAGGTATTGTGTATTCATTGTATATACATTATTTTTGTAAGCCAGTTAGGTGAATATACTGTAAGAGTCTATCAAGCCATAACTATACAAAGTTTACCCTGTAAGTGACATAAGACAGTGATTATGTAGCTGGAAGTGGCTAATTAGAGTGATGCTAAATGATATACAAGGTAGAAGAAAGATTAGCATATTCATTATGTTGCAGTACTTATACAATATATGTTTACTGATATATGCAATAAAGGATTGCCTAGCATAAGGGATGGGTTTGTTTGGGGTTTTTTGCATCTGTTTTTTTAAAGTGTGATTGTACAGCACCTAGCACAGTGGGGTCCTGGTCCATATCTGGAGATCTTAGTTGCTATGGTAGTACAATTAATAAGTAAGTATTGCATAGGCCATGTCTACATGTACAACACTGCAACGGTGCAGTGTTGGTCTATGCCTACGGGAGAGAGCCCTCCCATCAGCATAAGTTATATTGGCAGGAGAAGTTCTCCCACTGACATAGTGCTGTGCATGCTAATGCTTATGTCAGTATAATTTGTCATTTGAGGGGATGGAATATTCACACACCTGTTTTGCCGACATAAGTGGTTGTGTAGACATAGCCTTAGTTTTAAATACTGTAGCTGTCCTACTTAATGAAATTAAATTGCTAGACTGGGCCAGCTAATTGGGCTATGCTCTTTCCGTTATAATAGTTGTACAAAGAAAACAAGTCTGTTCAAAAACCGTATCTTCACAAATGGCTGATCTGTTCCTTGTTAAAATTCATAATAATCGCATTGGGCCTGATTCTCTACATTCACAATTTTTTACGCCCATGTAATACTTTTGACTTCACTGGAGTTACTCTTGATTTATCCAAGTTTAAGTAAGTGGAGACTAAGATCCAGGATTTTTAATCTCCTATATGAATTATCTTCCTTGTCCTATTTTTGTAACTCTTCATCATCATTGTTCCTTGTAAGAAATTATCATGGTAGTTCTGGGAGGGAATAGGTTAAAAATAACCTCTATTGAATAGGACAAAGAGTGTTAGCCTGCTGCTGTGCTATATAGCCCGTCTGTTCTGCCAAATTATTTTTGATGAGCTTCTTAGAAGTTGCTGCTTTTATCCCAGTGTAAGATAGTCTGTAATTATGTTGTAAGTAGCATTGCAAGAGTAAGGGAAGAAGAGAGGAAAAAAGACATAGGTCTTTTATGGGACCTTTTGTAGGCTTCTGTCTCATTATGTTAACAATCTGCCAAGAGAATGGTGTCAGATTTGGAGAGCAGACTAGATTGATTTACTTTTCAGGCCCTTCTACCCAGCCTAATTATTGCATTACAAATGGCGATTCTTTCACCCCTCTGAAGGAGCACTTTGATTAGTGTCTGCAGTGCAGGTGCCAGGGCCTGATACGGTAAGTGCATGTCAACTAGCTTCTTTCATCACATAGTCAAACTGTATAAAACAGCCATTGCATTGGAGGAGATGATGCACTGTTTTATACTGCTTACAAGAGCTTAAAATTGATAAGGTTAGGACAGTTATGGGTGTTGTCATCCCCCGTTTTTAATGCCCACCTTGTTGCACCAGTAAATACAGGAATGACAGGTAGATATAACATGAAAATAAAATTGGTGTGAGCCTGTAGTCTGTCATCATTGAATTTTGTTTAAAATTCAGGTCAGATTTTTTCCCCTCTTTCATAGACAAGGTTGAATGGTTCTAATTGCAAATTGGGATGTAGTTCCAATATCACGGGCACACTTATCAGCAGATGTGTTTAGTGATTTGACTTGTGAATTGTTTTGGCATTAAACAATAGTAGAGTGGTTTTTCTTTTATGCTGGTTAAAGATTTATTTATAAACAGCATTTTTAGCAACTTCCAGTTGACTAGACAAACACAGAATCACACATCAGACTAGACAAACAGTAAGGCCAGGCCCGATCCTACAGTTGTGTTGAAGTATTTAGTGTAAGTTCCTTCATAAGGAAGAAAGAATCAACAGTAAGTGCCTGATCCAATACCACTGAAGTCAGTGTGAGGCTGCTCATTGACTTCAGGGTGGTCCAAGAGAAATATCTAGGCTGATAAGATAACAATAAAGACAGCCTGAATATGCAGTGAAAATAAAAAGACAAATTTCTTCATGGCAAGAGCTATTAAACTGTAGAATACTCTGCCAAGGAAAGTAGTGGCACTCTCATTGCTTGAATCATTTAAAGTGGACTAGACAAAGAACTGGAGAATCTACTATAGGGGAATCCTGAATCTATAGAAAGGCAGAAATGGAAGAAAACTTAATAGGTCTCTTCCCTTCTGACTTTTGAGATTCTATGAACACAGCAAACACTTTATTCAGATTAATTCACGCAATCTTTCCACATACTGTGGCCCCGATCCTGCACTATCTTGTACCTTTTGTAGTCATTTACACTTGTGCTGATAAGTGCAAAATAGATGTAACATATTTCCAGATGAGAACAGTAGCATTTTACATCCAATTTGCACTCAATTTGTGTACGTGTAAATGACTACACAAAGTGCAAGGCAGTAAAGAAATCAAGCCTTGTGTTCTGAATATATGTGAATAAACAGAAGGCATAGATTTATCTTTTATTTTCTGTCTTGTAATTAACATCAAACATCTTTTTCAGGAAGAAACAATAACTGGAGTTTTGTTATCCTTGCATTAAAAAAGTAAAATTAAATGCAGTGGGGAACCATCTTGATTAGCCAGAAAAAGAGGATCAGTTCACTTGATATATAAAAAGGCTAATGTGTTACTGTGTATTATGGTTGTCATGTGATCACATCTCCTTGGACTGTTTTTGTCACGTCAGGATGTACCAGAGTTGTGAACTGACCAGTCACACCTTGTTTGGAACTGGAAGTGTGCAATCAGACGGGGCAAAAAAGCAAATACAATACAGTAATGTGTTAAAAGTAAACTACTAAAAAAAAGGAGGGGGGGAAGCAAACATTTTTCTTCTGGACAGTAAAGTTTTAAAGCTATTAAGTCAATATTCAGCTGTAAACTTTTGAAAGAACAACCATAATGTTTTGTTCAGAGTTACGAACATTTCCGAGTTATGAACAACCTCCTTTCCTGAGGTATTCATAACTCTGAGGTTCTACTGTAAGTTGTTTCAGTGATCGAGTGGTTGTTCTGATTCTAGAGTAAGATGGACATTTTCTTTTACAAATTTTGACAGGATTTTGTTAACAAAATGGAAATTTTTGAAAATAAATGTTCTTGTGGATTCCTCCCCCCAAAATACTCCCCTGAAACGCCCCAAACTACATGTTTTCTATTTTTCATTGTCAAAAAACAAACAAACAAAAAAGTTTTATTTTTGTTGGGTTTTTTGGTCATGAAAGAAGAAATCCTTTCCTGATAAGCTCTGTGGGTTTCCCACTGAGTCACTACTAACCAAATGCTGCAGACTGTTCTAAGGATGTTGTCTTTTTTGAGTGAGAAAGAAACCTGAGGCTCTGATTACAGGAGGTCACTACAGATACCATGGTTCTTTTCACTAGCCTGTGAGTTAACGTCAGCTTCCTTGCTGAAAGCTTACTTTGAATTCTACCTATCTAAATTCCCCCTGAAGCTTCATTTTAGACTTACTCAATTATTGTCCTAGGTTGCTCTTTAGTGTTGTGCATTATTAAACAGTAGGTCTCCATCTCTAATTTCTGTGATTTCGTGAATACATCAAATACTTTGTTCAAGTTGATACATTCAGAATCTAATGGAAAGGGAGCATGCATGTCTGAATATCTGAAGATAGTAGGCACAGATCTGTTTCTCAGTTCTCTGACTTGGAATGAATGTAGTATAATTATCAGAAAACGACATTCCTGAAATCTTGAACAGTTTAATCTACTGAATGTAGGTCCAAAGCTCATTAACTTAGAAAATTTGCTGATTGTTTCTCTTTGTCTTTTTCAATCTTTCAATTTTAGTCTGTGAATATCCACAAAGTTTACGGGATGTCACCTGGATTAGATCTCTGACTACAAATTGTGCTCTTACAATTCTGATAACATTTTTTTCAGACAGACTGCTTTCCTTATTTCAGACATATTCAGACATGCATGCTCCCTTTCCCTTTCCTTTTAATGGGATAAATACAAAACAAAGAGACAGGGTGAAATCTTGGCTCCCCAGGGACCAATAGCAAAACACCTATTGATTTCAGTGGAGCTAGATTTTCACTCAGTATATTCATATGTGGGGATTTTGCTATTGATTTAATTGGGCTCAGGATTTCATCTTTGTCTCTGTTTTGTATTTGTCCCATTAAAATAAGAGGAGGAGACTATAGGGTTTTTTTCCATATGGAGTTGATTCAGCCAGTCCCTCTCACTTGGAATGAACTCTTAGTCCACAATTAAAATCGTATTGAAATTAGATACAGTAGAACCTCAGAGTTATGAACACCAGAATTACGAACTGACTGGTCAACCACACACCTCATTTGGAACCAGAAGTATGCAATCAAGCAGCAGCAAAGACACCTCCCTCCCCCCCACACACACACAAAGGAAAGTTTAAAAAAAATGACAAGGTAATAAAACTGTTTCGGTGCTTGTTTCATTTAAATTAAGATGCTTAAAAGAAGCATTTTTCTTCTACATAGTAATGTTTCAAGGCTATATTAAGTCGATATCCAGTTGTAAACTTTTGAGAGAAAAATGATAACATTTTGTTCAGAGTTATGAACATTTCAGAGTTACAGACAAACTCCCTTTGTTCTACTGTTCTAGTCAATGTAAGCTCTCAAGAATTTAGATCAGAATCTAGCAATCACAGCAGTCCTTTATACAAAAAAACATTCCTTTCCACCTGTATTCAAAACTTTGCATATACTTTGTTCAGCTCTTTTGTTGATTAGAGTAATCTCTGCTCTGGTCTTTTTACTCTCAATGCTCCAGATCATAGGTGTTGGAATTAGGGGTGCTGTGGGTGCTGCAGAACCCCCTGACTTGAAGTGGTTTCCATCATATACAGAGTTTGCAGTTTTGTTCAATGGCTCTCAGCACCCTCTGTATACAAATTGTTCCAGCACCCCTGTTCCTGATGCCAGCCTATCCAAAACAGCTATTGAGTCCTTTTCCACTCCTTTTTGTAATCAATATCAAGAGTGTCACCAAATCATGTAAATTTTCCTATATAGCATTGTTTTAAAATCAGTTCTTTCCCTTTGTCTCTACAGCTAAAATGTTTTTATCTGGACTTTACTTATCTTTGACCTAATTTCTTACTCTACCCTTGCTCATTTTGCTTTGCCAACATGTGATGTCTCACCACTCCCATTACATCCTACTCCCCACCTTGTTTCCAGACTATCTCCTGTTCTGCTGCAGCTCTGCAGGTACAACTCTGTACAAATCTGCAGGTACAAGCCAATTAACTTAATGTCCCTGAGCACAGGTAAAGACATGGCACTGAGGCTTAATCCTCTGCTGTTGTAAACCAGTATGCATTCAAATCAATTCTCAGTTGGAAGGAACTTCCAGAAGAATAAAGCATTATTATGAACAATGATTAACTTATTTTTAATTATTTATATTACTGTTATTTATAAAGTGTATACAGCATCATACAGAGTTAAGCCTTCCAAGGAGTGGACCACCCCATGCCTTTAACTGTCATTATAAACCTATGCATAAATAATGGCCAAGATTGTCAAGAGTTACTAGTGAATTTAGATTCCTGGTTTTTGGATACTCATTTGGCGTTGCCTTAAAAAGACCCAGAAAATAGTTGGTTAGCATATTATGAAGGCTTCTTTCAGGTGTCTCAAGCTCTACACCCAAAATCACTAAACTTTTGAAAATTGTACCCAATAAAAATAACAACAACATTGTCCTTAGGGTCTTATAATGTGTTTACCTTGTCCATGGGAGGCCCTCAAAGTACTTACAAACATATAAGAATTAAGTCTCACCAGTAGATTTTAAGGAGATGGAATCCATATTTTACAATGGGAAATTGAGACACAAAGAGATTAAATCTGACCTCAGTTTTAAATACTGGCCATTTAAATGCTAACAATGCATGCAGGGAGAAGTTTATCTTCTTCCCCCTGCCCCACCACAAAGAAAAAATGGCATAAAGTTACATTAATGCAATATTGGGAATAAAAATGTAAATGCACAGAAATTCGGAAATAAAATTGGGTACTCTGTAGTCACAATAATCCACCTATAATGTCATAAAACTCATCTTCCACACCACCATCCTTCATCATTCCCACTCATTGTGTCATGTCTACAACGTATGGTGTAAGCTCTTTTGGGCTGGGATTGTGATTTTCCATTGTATTTGCTAATGTCTAGCATGCCTTTGACTATAAAAATTAATAACTATAAAAGCTGATGCTGTTCTGATTTACACACCACACAGCCCCAGTCATCTCACTTTTTGGCTTGCTGTGTAGATTTAGGTATGCTTTTAACGGCCTAAGTACTAAAACAAACAAACAAACAAACAAAAAAACCCAACAAATTTCTTCTCTGAGAACAGAAGTTGCAATATGGGCGAGTTAATTACAAAGTAACCTTAACTTAATATCCTGACTTGTACATTTCAATTCAATCCTTAATGTTGCAGTAATCTTTATTTTTCTTCACTCATTTGTTCAAAATGGAGCATGAGGAATACTGAAGTTGTGGCAATATAATGTCATGCTCACAACTTTAATTAGCGGGTAGCTTTCTCTTTCTGTATTATGTATCACGTTATGGTGTTTATGCTATCACTCTTGACTTGTATAATTGTGATCTGAAACCTTAATGTGAAGTGTCCAAAGGAAGGTTGAATTAACGTCCTTTGCTACCTTAAAGACTAACAAATTTATTTTAGCATGAGCTTTCGTGAGCTGCAGCTCACTTCTTCGGATGCATAGAATGGAACACACAGACAGGGGATATTTATACATACAGAAAACATGAAAAGGTGGAAGTATGCATACCAACAGGCAGAGTCTAATCAATTGAGATGAGCTATCAATTGATTAGACTCTGCATGTTGGTATGCATACTTCCACCTTTTCATGTTCTCTGTATGTATAAATATCCCCTGTCTGTGTGTTCCATTCTATGCATCCGAAGAAGTGAGCTGCAGCTCACGAAAGCTCATGCTAAAATAAATTTGTTAGTCTTTAAGGTGCCACAAGTACTCCTGTTTTTTTTGCGGATGCAGACTAACACGGCTGCTACTCTGAAACCCGTCCTTTGCTAGTAAATATAACAGCTGGGCTTCTCTTCATTCCCCAGGCAATAGTTATTAGAAATTTCAAGTGTAAAATAAACTGTTGTGCTTCAGCAGTCAGCTGGCATCGTGATAGGTCTAAGCTGTGGAAAGTGGCAAAGTTCACAAGAGCACAGTGAAGTTCGATCCTGTTATACGTCTGCTAACCAAAGCGTTGTAAAACTTCAGGTTTTATGATGAATTACCACATACTTCATTATGTCTTTTGTACACTTGCCTGCAGTTAACAGTCAAGCAGTAGGAGCTGGATGCCCCCTTATAGAACCTCCTATATTAGTCAATAGAGGGTTAATGTGTTGTAGAACTGTTATGTGTTTCTATTTCCTTGTTAGATAATCTCTGATTTTAATCTTCATTCACTAATTAGTGTGTATAAGCATGTTTTACTTTTGTGTCATTGGATGCTGTCATTCTGAGAATGCAGGTGGAAAGAATTTAGGACAATGCCCCTTTAAAAGAGGGGAGAGATTCTACAATGCTCAGTCCCCAGCCCAGGCTTTTCTCAAGTGACTAGAACTGTTTTGTCAACAGCTCCATCTGCAGCCCATGGGTAGCCTGTGTGCCTCACATTATCATCCTGGTATATGCTCTCAGAACACAGTTGTCTGTTAAAATTAGATTTGAAAGGCAACACCTTAGAACACCTTTTTTGCAGTTGAAATTTTGGCAGTGTCAGGTTTTATATGATTGTTGAGAGTATAGCCGTAGGCTTTGTCAATGGAAACTTGCTGAGAAAGAAGGGGCGGGGGTGAGGAAGAAGCTGTCACTGTTGCTGAAGGCCTGCAATCAGGCATAATAAACTCTCCAGTCAGCTGTTTAAACAAGTACACAGCAAATTAAATTCATCTCTAATTTTTTTCCTGGGAGAAAATTGATTAATCTGAGGGGTTTTTTTTCCTTGAATATTGTAGTTATTAATAACAAAGGCAGTTTCTAAGCTGTCGTGTACTTGGTACTGTCTCCCTTGTGTTTTGAGAATGAGCAGTGCAGATCTGTCTGCCAAAGTTATTTGAATAATCTCTATGCCCAGCAGTAGTATTGTCAGTAGTGTTTCTCTAGCAAAGGTGTGGGTGAGGGGCAGAGATTAGTATTGCTTATGTCTATTGATAGTTGGGGTCTGAGGTTTTGCAACACTAGAGGGCTGTGTAAGTCTTTTCTAGTAACCTGCAATGGAGATAGCTTTGCTTCTTTGTTTTTAATTTAAAAAAAAATGTGGGAAGATGTGGGGGATGGTGTTCTAAACTTAACTGTAACCTTTGTTTTACAGAACTGAGTTCTGGTAATTTAGAGGAATGTTTCATCTGTTGTTTCTACCATACCCAGATGTACCCCTCCGTACATGCCTGCATAGATGGGTTTTCTAGTATCCTCTAAAAGTCAACAAATTTGAATCACTTTGGTTGGGCTGGGAAGTGAATTGTAAAGTCAAGGAGCCCTCACACAGTACTGCCTACCAGCAGCTCCCTCTCTTTCTTATGCCAAGGGAGCTCTGGTTTAAGCGCTTCCGATGATCTCAACACATGGGGAGAGTCGGTCTCTCAGGTAGGCAAGTCTCAAGGCATTTAGGGATTTATGGGTCAAAAACAACACTTAAATGCCACCTAGAAAACTTGAGGCAGCCAATGCAGAATCTGGAGAGCAGGTGTTTTATGCTTACAAAATAACTCACACCTTTACAAGTGGACTGCTATCTTCCAGTTTCCAATTTTAGGTGTACGCCGTATAAAGGACACTGCAGTTGTCAAACCTTGAACTGACACAGGTATTGATGATGGCAGCGAGTGGTAAATAATTATGATATTGCCTTGCCAAGTGATTTATAAGAGTGCATTAAAACAGAGGGGCAGTTGGTCCTTTTTGGTTTTGTGAATGGGAGTGAGAAGGATGAAAGAAAGGGAGTGCCACTTCTGTAGTATAGTTTTCCATTTCTCCAGACCCCACAGAAGTCCCATACAGGACATCATCATCCTGGAAACATATAGTATCAGCACAATCTTTCTCATTCCCTGTCATGGGAACTCATGGGTCACACTGTCCTACAGATCTTGGGCAGGACAGGCGGATGGTCAGAGGCACAAGACCTCCACATGGGTCTCCCTATCATTAAGCAGAGCTCTTAGGAATCTTGATGGAGCTATGAGTTTAATTTATTATTCTTTATTTTTGTGGTTTAAGTATACTGCTAGATTCATATGGGAACATCACTTATACCCCTAAGGGGGGATATCCGGTAGAAACTGTGCAAGTTCAAACTTGGGGAGTTAAGGAAAAATACAGGAAAAATCTGCATAGGTAGCTGTATGGACAGTTATAAGTATGTATATCATTGACTTCTGATCTCTGAATAATTTTTTTTCACTTTAGAATTCTGTTTTCAAATGTTTTTACAGACACTTTGCTGAAATAGATTTTGTTTTATTTTATTTGCCCCTAGAATTGTATGGAGTACTGCATCTGTTTGCCTAAGTTATCTGCATAGCTCACTGCAAATGTTACTGAGCATCCTATTTATTAATAATGACTTACATTTTATAGCACCTTTCAAATGCTTTATGAACTTAATTAACTGAGGTATGTATTATTCACATGGTGTTGAAATGCAGCCACCTCTGGGGTAGAATGTGGCAGCTGTTTAGCAATATGCATCAACATCACACAATTTAAAGCAGGGAGTGAAGAATACTGTATTCAATTGAAAATGTTTAAGAAATGTGTTCCCCTCGTCAGCGTTTTTAACCACACTCCTTATTGTGGCCATAATCAAATAGATTTCATTTTAAATTAAGGGAGAAAAGCAAGCTTTTTTTCTTGTGCTTCCACTGTCAAAATATAGTGCTGGCAGGATATGTTGTGATGTATTCATTACAAGGGAAGAAAACAATATGTAGTCAGTCTGGGAAGAGGGAAAAAAAGCCACAAACACAGAATCAGATTCAGCAACTTCCCAACAACTCTGTTAGTTTTTCAGCTGTCAGCAATGATAACATGGAGTCTAGAGTAAACACTGTAAAATGGAACACCAACAGGAACTTCCTTTCTAATATACTATACAGAATAAAACAAACACAGAAAAGGCAAATGGAAAATGTGACACAAGCTCGTGCTTTTATCACAACTAAGGGGAAACAAAATAGGATGTCAAAGTAATCTGAAAAATAGCAACTTTATCTTCGGAGAATGTAGGTCATGTTTGCAATCCACATGTGTTTTGTTCTGTAACTGCGCATCATATATGGTGTCATATTAGTGGAAAATGTATAGAGAATTTAGAAAGATATTTTTTGTTTAATTAATGACGATACAGATTTATTTAATGATAATAATCTTGCTCAGAATCCCAAAGAGCAGGGCTTAACATCCTGTGAATTGACCATTCCGGATGATGTCTCTGAGCTGTTTTGAAACATTAGTGCATTACTGGCATGTCCTTAAAGTATTAAAGGAAAAAAGAAATTATATGATACCACAGTTATTTAATTTCTATTATTGATTTAGCTGACTATGTAAAAGGATTCCCAGAATTTAATGTGAGTAGCATGACAAAACTGCATCAAATAGATTCTTATTTGATTACACAAATAAAGTGAGAGTTGGAACTTTCAAACTGAAAAGAAAACCACCCCAGAGGGCTTCTGCACTTCACGAGAGGGATTGTGCAGGGATTGGTCTTTGGCCCTACCTTATTTAATATTTTTATCAGTGACCTGGAAGAAAACTTATAATCATTACTGATTAAGTTTGCAGAAGACACAAAGATTGAGAGTATTGTAAATAATGAAGAGGACAGGTTATTGATACAGAGCAATCTAGATTGCTTGGTAAGCAGGGTATAAGCAAAAAATACGTGTTTCAGCATGGTCAAATGTAAATTCATATATCTAGTAACATACAGTGTGAGCCATACTTTATACGGTGTGGGAATCTATTCTGGAAAGCCATGAGTCTGGAAAATGACGTGGGGGGTCATGGTGGGTAATCAGCTGAACATGAGCTTTCAGTGCAACGCTGTGGCTACAAGTAGTAATGTATACAAATAGGAGAATGTTGAGTAGTAGTGTACAAGTTTACATTATCTCTATGAATGAATTAGGTGCTGGTGTAACCACTGCTGGAATACTCTGTCAGTTCTCTTCATAATTCAAGCAGGAGGTTGGAAAAATTGGGGAGGATTCAGAAAATATCCATGAGTATGATTAAAGGATTAGAAAACATGCCCCATAGTGAGAGGCTCAAAGGCCTGGAGCATCACAGTGCCTAAGTTTTAGTAACCCAGAAAATTACTGTAATTCACAAAACCTGAGTGTAGGTGCCTTGGGTCCCTGTACAATGAATGGGGAGATATAGGTTCACAAAATGGTTATGCTAGGCAGGGAGCCCCCTAAGCATAGGCATGGGAACTAGTAGTGCGGGAGTGCTGCAGCACCCCCAGATTTTATGTGGGGTCCTGGCCACCAGCCTTGTGTCTGGGGCTCTGCACCTGGTACCCAGCTCCCGGCCCTGTGCCCGAGAGTCCGATCCCCGGCCCTGTGCCCAGGGTTCTGTTCCCTGGCCCCATGCCTGGGGCTTGAATACCAGCCACTGGCCCCGTGCCCCAGCCACTGGCCCCACGCCCGGGGCTCCATTCCTGGCCCTGTGCCCACTCCCAACTGTGGACCCAGTCTCAGCCCCCTTATCCCTGTCTGGGTTCTCTCCTCCCAGAGACACGGCCCCAGCTCTGGGGGATAAGGAGAGGTGTGGACTGGGATAAGGGGGGCATGAGGTAAAAAGTAAAAACTGCTTTCAGCATCCCCACTATTAAGCGTTCCATTGCCACTGCCCCTAAAATAACCTATGGGAGATGCTGACCAGAAGGGTATGTGCTAAATTCCACCCCTCTCATGGAGAGAGGTCCCTAAATCCAGGCTGCAGGGAGGTGTTTATATCTCCTAGTGATTTTTAGTTATGAACCATCTTCTAGAGTTACAACCACCAATTTAACAAGAAGCTGGGGACATGGGGAAGAAGAAAAGGAGCTCCTTCGTTACTATTTAGCCTAGTGGTTAAGGTACTTCCCTGGAATATAGAAGATCCCAGTTCAAGTCCCCCAACCACTTGAGGGGGAGACAGGATTTGTTGTCTCTCTGGTGATCATCCTGACTGCTGAACTATGGAATATTCTGATGTGGGCTCCCTCAGTTCTCCTGTTGAATCTGTTTCATTCTGAATAAAAAATGAAAGAATGATTGAAGCAGGGGGACTGGACCCATGGTCTCCCACCTTCCCAGTTTGTGTGCTAATGCACCTAGGTGTGGTGGGAGCTAACCAGTGGACTACAGAGTCATTCACATTCTCTCTCTCTCTCTCTCTCTTTCTCTGGCCAGTGACTGTTCCACAGTGAATAAATGACTTGGGCCACAGAGAACGTGAGAGAGATTTCTATATTGTGATGATCAGAGCACTTACCCAGTATGTAGAAGACCCAGGATCCAGTCCCCCTACTCCAATGAGCCCCAACATCAGAATATCCTTAAAGTTATGAGGGAGGTCTTCTTCCTATCCCTCTCCCCCGCTGTTTTGTGTGAACTCACCTGTGGTACTCAATCCAATAGGCATCCTCTGAGCACACCTACCTGACCAGGCCCTACATCTATCTTCCCCTGGTTTGTGAATCACTGTGGGGCTTAGACAGGAATTAGGCATCCAGATGCCTAGAGGGAGGCAGCAATGTGAATGCTCAGAGACAGAAACATAGGCATCTAGGAAACTTTTACTGCAAAGACTTACTCACCAAACGAGTTTAGGTGCCTACATGGTTCACCAGGAGTTTTGTGACTTGCAGTGGTCCTGAAACTGGGATTTAGGTACCTAACTCCTTTTGTGCATCTGGGACTTAATCTATTTAGTTTATCAAAGAGAAGGTTAAGAGCTGATTGATCTCCATCTGTAAGTAGTTTCATGAGGAACAGAAACTTGATGATAGAGGGCTCTTCAATCTAGTAGACAAAAGTATAACAAGATAGAATGGCTGGAAGTTGAAGCTAGACCTAATCAGACTAGAAATAAGGTGCACTTTTTTAACAGTGATGGTAATTAACCCTTAGAACAATTTACCAAGGGTTGTGATGTATTCTCCATCCATGTTAATTTTTAAATCAAGATTGGATTTTTTTTGCCTAAAAATATATGCTGTATGTCAACAACAGCTATTGGACTTGAAGTAGGAATGAATTTAGGGAAGTCCAATTACTTTTTTTTATGCACAAGGTTAGATTAGATGGTCACAAGATCCTTTCTGGCTTTAAAATAGATGATTCCTTGAGTGATGCCTTATGTCACACTCTTTGGAGTGGCTCATGACTGTGAGTGCCAACCTCAGGGCAGACTGTCAAGAAGCAGGCCAGAAACCCCAAACTGTTTGTATGTTCTACAGTTAGATTTCACCAACTGGGTAGCAAGTGTGAACTCCTAAAACATTATAACAGGCTTACCATGGAGACACAGATAGTCCCCTTGGACATTCCAATGTATCTTGCCACCCAGGCAAGCTGGACTTAGTGATAGTTGCTTGCCATACACCAAGGATCACAAAATATTTAGGTTGCTTCCAATCCCAAGAGACCAGTCACTTATCCAGGTCAATCTGTACTGTAGATCTCTCCCCTAAGACAATACATAATAAACTAACTAGAGACGTATTAACTAGGAAAAAGAAATGAGAATGTTATTACAAGGTGGAAGCAGGCAAATATATATGCACAGATGAGTTACACATCTATGATTTGACAAGGTGACAGAGTTGTAGCAATCTGTCAGTACTGAATGTCTTTTAGGGCTAACCCAGGTTGACCCTGGCGATCTCTGCTCCCATTTCGTAGCCCCTGCCCTCTGAGAGTCCAAACAGAAAAAGAGATGAAAATTTTTCCTGTGAGCTATTTTTATTTCCTTCCTCCAGCATTCAAGGTGATGGGACAAGCCCTTTTGTAGGTGACCTCTTTGTGGTGAAGGGGCAGTTAACAAAGTCTTTGTATTCTGATGTTCCACAGTGGCCCATGTTAGTTTTGATAGTGCTTCTTGATGGGCAGGAAACGATTCCTCCTGACTGGGTTCACAGTTTCAGAGCAAACATGTTTTACAGTTATAAAGCAGAAAGTTAAATATTATCTCATAGCACTTGATAAAGATATTGTAAGTGAGATTAATACATGTAGCAATTTACAAGCATTTCATAAAGCCTAAACACTAAACACACAATGCCCATCTTAACCATACTAACACACAGGTGAAACATACTGGTTTCCAGCAATGAATTTGTTAATTCTCAACTGAGGCTTAAAGCCTTGGCAAGAACTTGGCACCTGGTTTGCCAATATCCTACAATAAACATGTTTTGTTTGTTTTTATTTGTGCTCTAAATGCAATCTAATACATTGTGTTCTACTTTGGAGTTCAATCCTGAAAACCTTCCAGGTGGAGAACTTCCAGTTAAATCAATAAGATTGGGGATGCAGGATCAGAAACGTTAATCTTCTTCTTTGCCTTCGCCTTGTTCCATTAGTCAGGGCTGGCAGCTCTTTTTCTTCATCTCCAAGCATTCCTGTCAAGTGCACCTTCCGAACTGACACCGACCCTCTTAATGTCTTCCTTCTGCATCTCAAACCACCTTTTTGGGGAATCTTCCTTATGGTCTCTGCCCCGTAACTACTAGATACTGTACTCCATGCAGGATATGTTGGCCAGACATAATGTCACATGACACAACCATCTCAGCTTTTCCAGGATGGGGGCAACTTGCATCATGGCACATACCATTTCATTGCATAGCCTATACACACATCTCTTACCTAGTGTCCACATGAGCATTCTCATTTCTCATTAAAGATCAAGCTGTTAATATGAAATATAATGTATTTGGTTATGTTCAAGCTGTCTTCTGGTGTAATAACAAATTCCTCTCACAAGAATGAGCTTTTTTGTGTGTGTCTTTTTTTCTTTTCTTCCCATATGTACAGCACTGAACAATTGACCAAGTGTGTTAAGGGGGAGGTGTGTCTCTCTCTGGAGGATTAGATATTGTCCTGTTCCAGAGGCAGAATGTTGGGTTTGGTGGACCAGTTTATCAGGTCAAATTGTATATTCCAGAAACATATTCAACAAAGAGTTACTGTCTGTTGTCTACCATCTGCTGAGCATCTGATATCATTAAATTTAGTTGATGGATGCAGTCAATTCAGGTAGTAAATTATTTTGTTAAATATCATAATGGACACTTCCCCACAGGAACGCTGCTGCTGTTCTTTCTTTTGGTTTTGAGATTTTAGTTATCTGGGAAATAAAACTGAGTAGAAAAGTCCTTATCAAGTATTTTCCTATAATTAAAAATATCAAATCAGATTCTTCACTGCCTTGAACCTTGTGCAGTCATTTACATCTGTGGAAAGGGAGTGTAAAATGAGGTCTGAATGATTACATTTTGAATCAAGTTAGCATGTACAAATATGCTAATTAGTAAAGAATAAGCCCCCACCAATCACAGATGGTAATAGTACTGTGGTGTCGTCATGAAATGATAATCTAGCAAATGTAGCATCACACTGTAAGCATGTTTAAACCAGTGGTGGGCAACCTGTGGCAAGTGGGCAGCATGCGGCCCATCAGGGCAATCTGCTGGCGGGCTGCCAGAAAGTTTGTTTACATTTGCCCGGCCGCCCACAGCTCTCAGTGGCTGCAGTTCACCGTTCTGGGCCAATAGGAGCTGCAGGAAGCAGTGCGGGCCACAGGGGTGTGCTGGCCGCCGCTTTCTGCAGCTCCCATTGGCTGGGAACAGTGAACCATGGCCACTGGAAGCTTTGGCCAGCTGGGCAAATGTAAACAAACTGGTGGCCCACCTGTAGATCATCCTGATGGGCTGCATGTGGTCTGCGGGCCACAGGTTGCCCACCACTGATTTAAACTGTTCTGTGCTGGATAGTGGGGAGGCTGAATAGAATGTACAGCTGGAAATGTGTGTCTCTCTTGTTCTAATACCTATTTGAATTTGTATCTCATGGGGATACTGTGGGAACAGTTTCATTGAGAATGGTAACTAGTGACAAGCATGACTTGTCAGTTAAGCCATGTCAATTGATAGTATGTCTGGACTAAACTGGTGTTAGTCTGATTGTTTGAATGCCCATTGGGCTAAAAGAAAAAAAATACAAATTGGATGTGTCCGATAGGCTTGCTGCCATAATTGAAGCTTTCTTGATTGTGGACATTACAGGCAGCCCACCTTCTGTGTCATAACAGGCTCTAAAATTGTATTTAAATGACAACTGCCAATTTAGATTGAGTTCACAAGTCTGTAGTTCTCAGAGGTACTATAAAAATGTTAACCAGCCAGACCCATAACATTTGTTCCTAAGTGCTGTGTGCACTAATAAGGAGGAAAGAGCAGGAACAGTAGGCTTGATTCTGTTGTTTTTTTCACTGCAGTGACTGGAAAATAGCATTAGTCATATGACGTGTTATTTTTCAAGTTACCTACAACCAACTTCAATAATACTGTTGGGCCCATACTAAGCTGTTGGCAGCACCTGCAAAGCTTGCCTAACCCTAAAAGTATGAGCAGAGGATGGCAGCACTGGGAATTGTTATGTAACCCAGAGGGGTGGAGAGGGAATAGCTAAAACACAGACAGTACTAGAGTATCCCAGTATTAAGGGCTGGTCTACAGGGGGATACCTAGGAAAATTAATCCAAATTAACTAAAAGGGTGAATTTCAAATGGATTTGTTAATCCACTTTAAATCCCTGTTTGGTGGCTGCTATTAATTAAATTAAAGTGGCCTTAGTTTGTTTTAGTTTAATGAAAGTGAATTAAGCTAAACCAAATTAAGGTCTTTTTCAGTTTTGAATGAGGAAGTTCACACAGGAATTTAATCCATTTCAAATTCACACCTTTAGTTAACTCAAATTAACTTTCCTGGATATCCCTGTGTAGACAGACCCTTAACCAAATATAAGTAAATAACACTGGAGAATTATGACTGCATCAACCCAATGCTGAATATCTCTGTCAATATTTCAATATCTTCTATAGAAAACAATCAGTCTGTTAAACTGTACTTGACTATTAGGAGAGACAAGGTGGGTGAGATAATTTCTTTGATTGGACTATGTTGGAAGCAGATTGTGTAGTACCTGTCATTATTGTATGCTGGAATGGGATGTTAGTTCTGCATGGTCACATATTTAATGAGGGGGTCAGAGTGTGGCTTCCTGTCAGCATTAGTACAGGATTTTCTGCTTCCTGTTGAGGATCACATATCCCACCATGCCTCTCTTTAGTTGGAATTGTGTTCACATGCCAGGGTCTCTCTCTCTACACACTCTCTCTCTCTCTCTCTCTCTCTAGCAGGGATCGACAACCTTTGGCATGTGGACCGCCAGGTAAGCACCCTGGCTATGGGAAGCAGCGGCCAGCACATTCCTCAGCCTGTGCCTCTTCCAGCAGCCCCCATTGGCCTGGGACGCAAGCCAAAAGTTGCCAATCCCTGCTATAGTGTGTGTGTGTGTGTATAGTAAGCAATAACTACTAAAAGCTTTATGTAAATAGTTTCTTATATATTTTTTTAAAATACCCTATAATTTGTCCATTATAACCAACAGTAATTAAGTTCCATATCAACCATGTGGTGTGGCTTCATTGCCTTGTGCTACATGGAATCTTATAGAATTTATGCTAGTGTATGGCTATTTCTTCTGCTATTTGCTGATTTTGCTGATTGACACTTGCCCGGCAGAGTCTTTAACAATGTAATTAGGCTATTTGCATTGCCTGGAATTAGGTGACCTTTGCTTTTGCCAGTAATTACAGTATCCCTGCTGTACTTGCTGGTAGGCACTAACCAGGCAGAAAAGGTGACCAAGCGCCTCATTTAGTAAGCTACAAAAGCTTTTCAAATGTCATTAAAATGAACATGAAATGATAATTAACAATGTGGTCTCATTTTATGGATGTGTCTTACAGATAAAATGTAACTAGGAACAGTTACTTACATAGCCAGAAACAAGGTCAAATAAATGAAAATGATCTTCGGCATAACTACTTTAACATCTAATACCAACATCCAGTTATGGTGCTGGATCTTGGAACACTTGCATTTTCCAAATTGCCAGGCAAGTGAGTTCTGGAAATATGTGTGTATACAAAAGGAAGGAGGTACAGTGGTTGAGATACTAGACTGGGCCCAGAAGAATCTGGATTCAGTTCCTGTCTCTACTACAAACCTCCTGTGTGTGACATTGGGCAAGTAACTGTCTCTGTAAAAGGGGGGTAAATAACAGATTATCTCTAAGGCTGTTGTGATGATAAATTCATTACACTTTCTGAGGTGCTCAAATACTTTGGTGATGGGGGTCATAAATACATAAATGGATATGTATCTACTGTACACATACATATACAGATCCTTTCCTGCTTTACTAGTACATAGAAAGAACAAGGTTGAACTGCATTGTCCTTGCTCGCTGAGGGTCAGTATGGATCAGGCCAATAAATTATGATCTCAACTATAGAACTCCTTCCTTGTGGATGTCCCTTGGATTCCTCATGTTTCTGTATTTTGGGGGGGAAATGATCATGAATGACCCAAATTGGAAGGCCCCAGGTTTAATCATACCCTGTGTTTCCATTTACCTTCATAAGTATAAGGTTATGGGGGGTAGTTTTTGTTGAAGGTATGTATAATTGGGCCTCTAAGCCTAATTTTAAGACTTTTAAATCTTTTCACCTTTATATATGTTTCTTAATGTTTATATTCAAATCCCTCCGTGAGAACTCGTCCAGGATGCTCACAGGAACTGTTACTAAATATTTTCTTTTCAAGAAGAAATAAGAATAGTGGGAAATTATGGCATACTATCTTTTGAACCCATTCATACAGACTGAACATTAAGAACCAAATTTTCAGGTACATGTATGTCGGAATGCACACACAATGTTGTGTGTTCCTGACACAGATACATAAGTCCCTGATGCATAAGTGTAGGTCAGGTTTGTCTATGCACATACTGTATAAACATGGGCACAGGCAACAAGACTTCCAAATATACATTGAGGAATTTGTTAGGTTGACACATTAGATGTATACTGGTCTGAAATTGTGAGCCTGGGTTTTGCAATGCATTCAGGTGGATGCATAATATTTATATATATTTGGTGTGAGTCCTTTCACAAGAAGTCTGAATTTGACCCATAAACTCATAAAGGCAGCAACACATGAGTGCAGTCATATGTGTATATGAAAAAACTTTTCAATACAGAGAATCTCTTCTGGAGTTAAAAAAAAATATAGAACCTCAAGATTACATAGAAGACTAGTGTTGTTCCTAAAATTATGGGTTCAAATTCCCCAGTGAGCACTGGCTGTTTTGCATCACAAGTCTGTTTGAATTGGCTAGTATAGACAGGTCTATGATTGCTTTGTGATACTGCAGTGATGCAAAGCAGCTGGAGCATACCAGTGACTATGGCCCATGGTCAACAGGCCACTATTAAAAAACTGAAATTAACATACTCAACACTCTTGATACCTTACATAAGAACATAAGAACATAAGAAAGGCCGTACCGGGTCAGACCAAAGGTCCATCTAGCCCAGTATCTGTCTACCGACAGTGGCCAATGCCAGGTGCCCCTGAGGGAGTGAACCTAACAGGCAATGATCAAATGATCTCTCTCCTGCCATCCATCTCCATCCTCTGACGAACAGAGGCTAGGGACACCATTCTTACCCATCCTGGCTAATAGCCATTTATGGACTTACATTGTTATAGTCCTAGCCTTCACAACCTCCTCAGGTAAGGAGTTCCACAAGTTGACTGTGCGCTGCGTGAAGAAGAACTTCCTTTCCAAACTGAAGAGTCCTAGCCTCTTTAATCTTTCCTCATATTTTGACCGCCTCTGCACACTGCGTGACATCTTCAGAGAACTATTTTTTCCAATGTGCATTACTTTACATTTATCCACATTAAATTTCATTTGCCATTTTGTTGCCCAATCACTTAGTTAACTATCTTGAGTAGTTTAGTATCATCTGCAAACTTTGCCACCTCACTGTTTACCCTTTCTCCAGATCATTTATGAATAAATTGAATAGGATTGGTCCTAGGACTGACCTTCCTACCCTTGTTCCCTGTCCTTTAACCAGTTCTCAATCCATGCACTATGTCCACCGGATCCCCTTGTCCACATGTTAGATTGCCCGGTACCGACGTTAGACTTACCGGTCTGTAATTGCCGGGATCACCCCTAGAGCCCTTTTTAAATTGGCGTTACATTAGCTAACTTTCCAGTCATTGGGTACGATCAAGCCGATTGGGACAGGTTACAAACCTTAGTTAATAGTTCATTTGAGTTCTTTCAGAACTCTTGGGTGAATGCCATCTGGTCCCGGACACTGATACTTCAATCTGTGACAGTTCCTCAGATTTGTCACCTACAAAAGCCAGCTCAGGTTTGGGAATCTCCTAACATCCTCAGCCGTGAAGACTGAGGCAAAGAATCCATTTAGTTTCTCCGCAATGACTTTATCATCTTTAAGCGCTCCTTTGTATTTTCATCGTCAAGGCCCCACTGGTTGTTTAGCAGGCTTCCTGCTTCTGATGTACTTAAAAACATTTTGTTATTACCTTTGGAGTTTTTGGCTAGCTGTTCTCAAACTCCTCTTTTTTTTTTCTTATTACACTCTTTGCACTTAGGTGGGCAGCGTTTGTGCTCCTTTCTATTTGCATCACTATTCCACTTTTTTTTTTTTTTTTTTTTTTTTTTTTTTTTCTTTTCTTTTACATGTTAGGTTAACGGTGGCTCTTTTTTTTTTTTTTTTTTTTTTTTTTTTTTTTTTTTATATTTGTGGGTGTTGGCTATGGTATGGTGTCTTTTTGAAATTAAAGGCCACAGTGGTGGGCAGTTGGGATGTTCTTCCCACCACAGGGATGTTGAATTCTATTGTATTATGGTCACTATTTCCAAGCGGTCCTGCTATAGTTACCTCTTGGACCAGCTCCTGCGCTCCACTCAGGATTAAACCTTACCCTATTATTGATCATAATAGGTGTTCCATTAAATGTAGAAGCCTTTATATAAATGTAGGAATACCACAAGTTCAGATAAATAGATTTTATTTAGTACTTGTAATCTTTTCTAAGAATTTTACAAGCATTAGTCCTTATAATGCCATTGTGAGGTCACTAAGGAAGGTGTGAGTGTGAGTGTGTGTGTGAGAGAGAGAGTATGTGTGCGCACATATAAAAGTTTTAAGATTTTTTTATTCTTTCTCAGCTGGATCTACTGTTTGTATATTGTACCACTGTGTGGATTATGTCTATATTTTCTTAGACGACATATTACAAAACAGATGTTGAGAATTACAAATCAAATTAATGGTAACACAGCAGTAAAATATGTTACTTTTGCAATAATTTAATTTCTACTATAGATATGAGCCATTGTCCCACCTTGGTGTAACAACTGTGCTACATAGATTCATTCAGGAAATGATTAGGAAATGCAAGCAAGTTGGTTTTAGATATTATGTTTCTTTGCTTAAGCAACTGTTGTGGGCCCTAAAACTATCCTAGTGCCATAAACAGGTCCGTCCTTAGGGGGACGCGGGGCCCTGGACAAATCAGCCTGGATAGGCCCCCCTTAATATTTTTTTTTATACAGGTGCAGAAGTCCCTTTCCAGGTTCTCGTGCTGGGGATGCTCCAGTTCAGGGGGAGCCCGGCTCTGGGGGAGCCCAACACAGCTGCTGGCGCTGCAGCCCCTGCAGGTTTGTCATGTGACTCACCCCTGGTCTCCAGCCACAAAGTGGCGAGCCTTGGGCTCCTTGCCCCTGCCAACCCAGCCTGTACTGTCCAGACCATGCATGTCCTGGCTGGCACAGACTCACTGTGATGGGGGCAGAGCAGCTGGGCACGATTGGTGCTCAGGGTTGTGGACCCTGCTGCAGACCCAATGCACAGTGTAATTGGGGCATCCTCTAGCTGCAGCTAGGACATGCCACGTTGGCCTAACTACTTCCTTGGACTCCCCTGAGGGACCAGCTCCACTGCTGGGACTCCTGGGCCCCGGAGGGACGTGCACAGCTTCGAGATGCCAGCAGAGCTCAAGGCCAAACCTGTGTTATGTTCTGTAGGTGTCTGTGTGTGTGTAAGTGCCGCAGCTGGGTAAAGCTAGCCAGGGGCCTGACTGGCCCACCCCATGCAGGGCCAGCACTGGACCCCCCATCGGCTCCCCACTGAGCCCTGAACAGACCCGGGAGCAGCCTGCAGAAATCTCTTCCTGATGTTGAGTGCAGGCCTGATCCCTGCTACCGGCTCCAGGCCCCGTGCTAACCTCCTGGGCAGGCCTGCACCCCTGAGCTCCTAACACCACCCCCTGGGCCAGCCTGGCCCCCCAGGATCCCCTAATGCACACTGAAGCGTGGGGCACAGAGCAGTCGCCCCAATTTGCCATACCCAAGAAAAGAAAGACATTGTTTGGAACAATGTGCCTGACCCTACTCCCATTAAAACCAAAATGAGAATTCCTATTGATTTCACTGACCCAGTGTTTTCATCTTACTTCACTCAGGTGTCCTAATCAAGCCCATTCAAGTCAGTGGAAGCCTCTCCATTGACTTGAGAGTAAAATCAGACCCTGAGTTTGTAGATATCTGTGTATACATAGGTATCATTATTACTTATCTGTATTACCACTGTATTAATGCTGAAGGTGATTAACATTTCTAGTCTATTCGTGGCATGGTGAGGAGATCCATTTGTTATTTATTATTTGTATTATCATAGCACCTAAGGTTCCTAGTCCTGGACCAAACCCCATTGTTCTATGTGCTATGCAAACATAGAACAAAAAGATCGTTCCTGCCCTAATCGCTTGACAGTATTGGTGAGCATAATAGGCAATGATTGCAACACACAACCAACCTAACCATTGTCAAGTTGTTTTTATTTTTTTTATATGCATGATAGCAAAGCATTGTTTTGAGAAGGGATTTGAAGGTGGATAATGAGTTAGATTTGCAGATGTATACTGGGAGCACCTTCCAAGTGAGGGGCAACATAGGAAAAGCATGAAGTTTCTTCTTTTAAAACTTGATAAGTGGGTGCTCGAGGCTGGCATCATGGGTTGATCAGAGTTGAGTGTCAACAGCAGGATAGCAAATGGGAAATGATAGGGTGGGGATTGACTGTGAAGGGCCTTCTGAATGGATCAGTGTGGGGCGAGATTGCATTTGCCAAGGCCAAAAAGAAGGATGTTACAGAAATCAAGATGTGAGATAAGAGTTTGGATAAGAGTTTAGCTGTGAGAATGGATAAGTGAAGCTGGAAATTTATGCAGAAAGAATCAGCAAGAGTTAGACATAGCAGAGATGTGAAGATCTAGAGAGAGATCTGAGTCAAAGATGATGCCCATGTCCCCGGCCTGAATGACAGATAATATGGTGATGTCAACAGAGACTGGAGGGGTGGGAGGGGAAGATAGTGGGGATGTCTTAAGAGCTCTGTTTTAGTCCTGTTGAGCTTGAGCTGATGGCTAGATATCTAGAAGGAGATGTCAGAGATGCAGGCCAAGATTTTAGTTTGGACAGAATGAGAAAGGTCTGGAGTTGGGATCTGTAAATTGTCAGCATAGAGATGGGTGTTTGTGTTTATGGCTGAGATTACTCAGAGATAAGTATAGAGGGTGTCATAAACAGATAGTTAAGGGTTAATGCCTCTTTTACCTGTAAAGGGTTAAGAAGTTCACCTAGCCTAGCTGACACCTGACCGGAGGAACCAATGTGGGGACAGGATGTTTCAAAAGGAAGGAGGGAAGTTCCCTTTGTCTTGGTCAGTTTCAGTTTCAGGCGGAGTGGAAAAAATCAAGGAACCAGCCTCTTATCAGAGTAGTAAGTTTTAGAAAAGAATAAATAGGTTTATGTTTATTTTCCTTTGTGACTTTGTCTTTGTGCAATTAGAGGAATAATCAAATTGGGAATTCTTTTGTGTACTAAGTTTTGCCCAGGGGAACATCCTCTGTGTTTTGAATCTGTTGTCTATGAGAGTAGCTGGTATGCTAATCTCTCCCAGAGGTTTTTTTTCTTTTACCTTTCTTTTCTTTAATAAAAAGTCTTATTTTTAAGAACCTGATTGATTTTTCCTTGTGTTAGACTCCAAGGGGATTGGCTATGGACTCACCAGGAATTAGTGGGGGAAAGAAGAGGGGATGGTTAAATTCTCCTTGTGTTAAGATCCAAGGGGTTGGATCGGTGTTCACCAGGAAATTGGTGAAGAAGTCTCTCAAGACTACCCAGGGAAGGGAGTTAGTACTTGGGAGTGGTGGCAGCAAAACCAGATCTAAGCTGGTAATTCAATTTAGGGGTTCACATGCAGGTCCTCATATCTGTACTCTAAAGTCCAGAGTGGGGGTGAAACCTAACAGAGGGGAAAAAGAAGGGGACCAAAACCAGATCCCTGTGGAGGAAACCCCACAGAAATTTGGAGGGCAGATGAGGAGGATCCTCTAAAGGACACTGAATGAGCAAGGTTGGAAGAGACTCCAAAGAGGACAGAGTAATGGAAGCCAAAGGAGGGCAAGATTTCAAGAAGAAAAATGTGGTCAGTGGTGTCAAAGGTGGCAGACAGGTCAAGGAGGATGAGGATGGAATACTGGTTCTGAGCTTTACCTAAGAAGTGGTCATTAGAGACTTTGACAAGAGCTGATGCAGTGGAGTGCAAGGGGCAGAAGGCAGATGAGAGAGCATCTCAGATAGAATTGGAGGAGACGAACTCCAGGTCACGATTGACAGCGTGTTCAGTGTGCTTACAGATAAAAGAGAGATGGGAGATGGGGCAGGAATTCTGTGTCGCATACCTGATATAGTAAACATTAAGTGTCACTATTAAGTTTTCTGAACATTGAATACATACTTAGTTTTGATAGTAACAATGGACAGGTGGCTGGCCAGAGACATACATTAAATGCATTCTGAAAGTGCATGATTTTATATTTTAACCAGAAAATTAGATTAACAGTTTACAAAACTTTTCCTTCGAGGTCCGATTCTTGGTGGCCCCATATTTCACAGCTTTATCCCACAAGCAATTGTTTTGATAGATGCCTTCATATTTCCTGTAAATATAAAATTCAGTCTCATTGATGTGTCTGGACTTTTAAAAAATCACTCAGAACTGAAACAGTTAATTATCAGATTACCACCTATTGGGCTGCTGCTGTTTAATATTTTCATTGCCATAGCTCCCAGATGCCCCAGTCAAGATCAGAGCCCTGTTGTGCTGAGTGCTGAAGAAACATATGAAAACATGGTCTCCCCTCTACAATCTAGAACAGGGGTCAGCAACCTCTGGCACGCGGCTCACCACGGTAAGCACCTTGGAGGACTGGGCAGGTTTGTTTACCTGCCGCATCGGCCGGTTCGGCCAACTGCGGCTCCCACTGGCTGCAGTTCGCCATCCCAGGCCAATGGGGGCTGTGGGAAGCGGTGCGGACCAAGGGATGTGCTGGCCGCAGCCTCCCGCCACCCCCAATGGCCTGGGACGGCGAACCGCAGCCAGTGGGAGCTGCAGTTGGCTGAACCTGCTGACATGGCAGATAAACAAACTGGCCCGGCCTGCCAGGGTGCTTACCCTGGCGAGCCGTGTGCTAGATGTTGCTGACCCCTGATTTAGAAGAAGGGTAAGAAATTTCCCTACTCTACTCCATAAATGTGACTCAACCCCAGAGTCAGTTTAAGGTTAACATTTAATCAGCATTTCTCTTTCATAAATTCCATAAAAGATTAATCAATATCTATCCATATCCCTTTAAAGTGCTTTTCAACAGATCACAGAGAGCTACTTAAAATCTGAATTCTTATTCAATTCTTGCTCAGTCTGAATGCTGACTCACTTAGAATCAACTCCAACATCCACTGCTGGGCAAAAAGTCACTATATAAATGATTTAATAAGTAAATGTTTTTGTAAGTAGTTACTGAGGAAAAACTACAATCTTTCATGACCAGAATATAACTCAGCTGTCCCTTATTTCAGGGGACCATCACTTATTTTAGTCCCCAAATTAATTAAGTTAATTTAGTATCCCTTTACTTTTATTGTTGAAAATAATTTATTTAAGAATATCTGAACTGAGGTTAGAGTTATTTTTCACAGTAAAGGAATGAGTTCCATGTCATTTTAAGTTTCCTGCATGAATAGATTTTTGTGTCTGTCATTTTGGGTTTACTGAATCCCACATTTGAGTCTTAGCAGGTTGAGAGGAATGGCTTAAGATTTTACAGCTCTGGTACAAAACTGTTTCAAAGATTCAACTGAAAGTACTTAGCTTGCTCATGGTTTCAGTCATACTTACTGGAGTAGTCTGGGGAAGCTTCCATGGATGTACTGTTATGTGGAGAAGACTTCAGTATCGCTGACTGCTGGTTCAGCACCTTTAAAGAATAAGAAGCAAGAAAGCGCAAACAAATAAAAATAAAAATAAAAATAAAAAAAAAATAAATCACAAGAAAACTCCAGGAACTGAAAAACTTGTTTTAGATATGTAGCAATCTGCAATGCTCATATCTAGAACAGGGCAAACTGGTTTTAATCAAAAAAGTTTCGGGGGTTGGCAAAAATGTCAGTGAGACAAAAACATACATCTTCTCAGAAAATATTTTATTTTGTCCAAATTTTTCATTTCTTGTACACAAATTTTGAAATGAAAGAAAACTAAAATCTTTATTAAATATACAAAGAAAGAAAAACTGTCAGTCTCTCTTCCCCCATCTCTCTCAATTATACTGTAATGAAGGAAATGTAAAAAATGAGAGAAACAAAATATTTTTTTTTGGACTCAAAATTGAAATTTTTGTGTCAAATATATTTTGTCAACAACATGGGGAAACAAATACTGAAAAAAATTAAACCAACAAATTCATCATCATTGGAAAAATTTCTGCACACTCATATCCATTTGTTATTTCAGCAGTGCTCTTTGGGGCATGTTTTACCACCTTTACGGACTTTGAATAGTCTCTTACTCCACAATTAGATCTGTTGCCTTGTATCAGTTTTGAGAAGCAACTATTTATTTCACTGCAAGAATGATCCTTTGGACATCGTTTTTGACACTATAAACAGGCCTGTTTCTCACAGTTTAAAACAAACAGATATAGGAAACCACTATAACTATATTTAAAATATCTTCCCAAATACAATCTCTCCAGTAGCCTATAAGACACAGCATTCTTCTTTGACCTCATGAGGCAGAAATCAATTGTCATTATACACATTCTAGGCAATGGTGGGAGGTAATGAAATTGCTCTCGTTGTTATATCTCACAAGCAGCTGTTTATTTTAATATGATAACTAGACAGTTAAAGAAGAATACAAATTATGGTATATATGAAGTTGAACTGGTTAAAATTTTTCCATCAGGAAATATTTCATCAGAATTGAAACTTACTTAGCTATCATGTCAATTTTGACAAAATTTTGTTAAGAAAAGACTTGTTTTGGCATTATTAGAGTGGAATGTTTCAATGTCTCATTCTGAAATGACCTTTTTTGGTTTTGAAATGTATTTGTTATTTATTATTCATTATTATTTTATGCTAAATCACTTAGATAACTATAAATGAGGGACAGTGTACACAGTGAAGGCACACAGCATTCCCTTCACCTTCCTCGTGCCGGAAACTTGTATCCAGACTTAATATGCACGCATCTAGTAGTCAAAACATCTACTGAAGTCATGTGGAAGGTAGGTTGGTGGAATGGAATAAAATTTGTAGAATTGGGCCTTTTCTATGCACAATCTTGGGAAAATTAAATATAAGTATATAGTTATATTAGAAATCTGGGTTCCAAATTCCCTAAACATGTGGAGAGCAAACCTTTCAAAAATATATATATTAAATGGTGTGGTAATTACAGTAGTTTGTATTGTTTAATAGGTTTTCAAATTTAGTGTTAAAAATGTTTTGAATTGGAACACTGAAAAATGTATAGAAACCTTCCCCCCCTCCACCCTCCCTTTTGTAATAAATATTCTAATACTCTAGAGGTAACAACAGAGTCTGCTCTTAGTATGTCTGGCTTTAGACAGATGGATTTGTAAATTACGGTATGAACTGGTAAAATTAGGAATTTATCAAACACTCACTGAAACCTTATAGAGGTGTCTAACCCCTGTATTAAATTCAGTACTAGCATAATAAGCTCCAGAGCTATTGAGAAAAGGATTATGATTACAGTTTGACACAGGATTAGATTTTGAAATCATGTAGTAAAATTATTTTAAAGGTTTGTGGCATGTTGAACTTTAAAAAAACAAACAAACAAAAAAAACCCCATGAAGTGTGAACTCAAAACTTTTACTATCCCCATTTTATTGTGGGCTCAAACTAGAACACCCCCCCCCCCGCCGCCACCCCAAGTACTTCACTGTTGTTCAGATCTGGTTTTAGATCTAAAATGTATGGTATGATCTACTCTATATTTATTTGCATAATATTTTTAAATGAAAATATAAGTTCTAGATGTTAGGATTTTTTTTATTTTTTAGTTTAAACTGAATTCTATTATAGCTCTGACCCAATTTTCTTGAGGGACAAGTGATAAATCTTTAAAAAAGAGCAAGGGATAGGTAGACGCATTTCTTTCCCTTGAAAGTGAAATAAAAATTAATTATTTTTTTTTCAAAGTAAGAAACACAAGAGTTAGGAGGAATTCTTTGGTAGTTACTAAAGCAAAATGTCATTGACATCCTAGGATGTGAAAATAGAAAGTTGTCACTGTCATTTTATCTATGCAAAAATGGCTTCAAATCTTAATATGTGGAACAAAAATGACGGATAAACAGTGAATGTAAATAAAGTATAAAGGTGTCACTTGTCTCATGCAGCTCCAGCTGCTTCCCTTCTGAGCCTTATTCAAATTTATTGCTGGTTTTTCTGGGTTATAAAATCTTGGAGTGTAACACAAGTCTCACATAATGCTCCCCTCAACTTTTACAGCAGAGGTCTGATTTAGTATAGTAATAAAACTCAGCTTTCAAGTTTCTTTTAACAGCTTTTAGTATTTTTGTTTATGAATAAGATACAAAATGATATTCTCATCTGAATGTCTAATTGAAGACAAAATTACGTATCGTATACTACTTTAAGAGGCAAAATGGGTTTTGGTGTGTTAGATTAACACTGAAATGTGTATGAAAATATCTCTCAAAGTGTCATTCATATTCTTGCTTATCCAGGAGCTTGTGAATTAAAGTAGGCAGGTGAGGTCTTCATAAACTTGGCTCTACTATCCATAGGGGGAAAGAGTAACCACAAGAACTTAAATGTCAGACATTTGAGTCAATGTAGCTGTATTCATAATGTGATTGTATGCAGTAGTTCATTTTGTGCTTTTTTGGATGAAAATGCACATTTCTGAGTAAAAAATGAATTCCTATTGGAAGGAAGAAATGTAAAAAACATTCTGGGGACATAGAAAACATTTCCTTTAAGTTACAAACATAACAGTTATTAAACCTCCTGAAAATCCATTTTTCTTTCCATTCATCGCTAATTAGTGTAGCAATCACTTTTCCCAGCCATAGAACATGTTTATAAAAACAGTGTAAAATAATAAAAAAATAAAAGGGGCACAGCATAACTGCTTCATGTGTGACAGCTTTGAATCCCACATACCAGAAGCCTTGGGATCTATTAAACATACTGTGCCATGTGACTTCAAAATAAGATTAGTTCCTATTAAATTCAATTATTTTCTCCTCCAGCTTGCATGGTGAAGGTACTTATAATCTCAAAACTATCAGATGAACAGTATGGGCAAGGACATTGGAGTATGTTTTTACTTCAGAATGCTGGGATCTTTTCATGGAATTAGTCTAGGCATGAAGTGAGATGGAAGAGTTGAATTATTTGCCTTTATTGCACTGCTCATACCAAATTTACCTACTGCTTCCCTGCTGGTTTCCGTTCACAGTTAAATAGTAGGGATTCTATTTATTATTTGTCGCAGATTCCATGATAGGTTTATTGTCTTGTCAGATTTATTAGAAAGAACTTTGGAGCAGCAGAATTTTTTTATAATACAAGCAATCGCTCATTAAGAGAGCTGTGAAGAGGATGGAAATTCTATTGCATGAAATATTTCATATTTCAAAATTTGGCTTCATTTCAAATTGGAATGAAATCTGGAATTTTCAAAATTCTTAGCAAACTAAAATTCCAAGAAAAAAATAAATTGGTTTGGATTGATCGTAACAATTCATTTTAACTGAATTGAAGTTGAATTTGCGTTTTGTTTTAATTTTAACTATATTTTATATTTTTCATAAGTAACATTATACAAAATAGAAAAAAATGGACAAGTCATCTTAAAACAAAAAAAACCCCTATATTTTGTTCCAAAAATGTCAAAAAGGGGCACATTGTAGATTTAAAGAAAACAAAAAATCTTCAAAGCAAAGTTTTGTCAGTAATCAACACAATTTTGTGAAGTGTTTTGATTTCGACAGAACCGTGTTTTTCAATGAAAAAGGATTCTGTCAATTTTTTCTGACCAGCTCCCCTTGTTAAGTAACAGTTAAAAATAACAGGCTTACTGAAGTAACTATGCTGCTGTTTCTTAAGTGAAGTTTTTTAACAGTCAATAGACATGAGCAGGGCAGTAAAATAGACACTTTTAGAGTGGGCCAGTTTTGATCCACATTTTTGATTCTGAGAAGCTGAAGTTCCTGTTGCTGAAGCAGAAATGTACACAACAGAACTCGGCACTCTTGTGAGATTTCCTCTTTATGGCCCAGTAAAAAAACAAGTGAAAGATTTGAATTGATCCAGAAGCACAAAAAGGCATATAAGGCCAAATGACTGCACTGAGCAGAACTTTCCTAGATAGCTTTGATTTAAGAAAACTCACTGTGTCATCAAGGAGGATTTCCCACAAAAATAAATAAAAATACCCAAATCCTCTATAGAACTTTTAATCAACAGACGCCACGCACTTTACAAAGACTGCCACTATCACAATCTCCATTTTCTATATAGGTAGTCTGATTGTGAGAGCCGTACACAGTTTTAGGGATGGGTAATTGTACAATATAGATAATACCTAAAGAATACTGAGTAAATGTGAAACTGTGGCAAGCCTGCTACCAAATATGAAACAGCAATCTGTAGCTCTCCATGTAATCATAATGGACCGCTACAAATGTTCTGTTAATAAAATTGTATTGCTCTGAATAACTCTTATTTCCCAGCAACTCGTTGTTATTAATTTATTTGTCATTGTCAAAAACGTAAAGAAAATTTCACACAACAAAAAAGAAGAGGAAGGGGAAAACCAGGTTTTTCACTACGCACAATTAAAAGAAACTGAGAGGCAATGCTGATCTTTCTTGTATAGATGCACTGGAGTGATGAAGAAAGCTAGTTAGCATGTGGCAATCCTGTCCTTCAAATAAACATAATGAATGCTATTGAAGGACAAGTTAAACCTCTTCCTGTTTGGCTTTAGTGATGGTAAATGAAATAATAAAGAATAGAAATCATAGACTAAGCCTTCTCCCCAAGCCTTGTATGTTCTAGGATTTTCAGCGGGGCCTCTTGCTATGACCTTACTTTTCTTTGAACCAAAGGGTCCACTACCACCTCTAACAGCATATGGTAATGGCAACAAGCCAGTCCAGCAAGAGTGAGTCAACAGAACATACTCAGCAACTTTCCTCAGGGTTCTGTATCTCCTGATAACAGGATAGGTAACAAGAATAGTACTGCATCCTAATGTGGAGTTCCATTCTTTTAAAGATCCTTTACCACCCACCCATGTCCCGCCCCTTCTCAGATGCCCCGCCCCCACTCACTCCATCCCCCTCCCTCTCTCTCTCACTCCCTCATTTTCACCAGGCTGGCTCAGGGGGCTGGGATGCAGGAGGGGGTGAGGGCTCCGGCTGGGGGTGCGGGCTCTGAGGTGGGGCCAGAAATGAGTTCAGAGTGCGGCAGGAAGCTCCAGGCTGAGGCAGTGGGTTGGGATAGGAGAGGGGTTGAGGGTTGGGGGTGCAGACTCTGGGGTGGGGCTGTGGATGAGGGGTTTGGGGTGTAGGAGGGTGCTCCGGGTTGGGACCGAGGGGTTCGGAGGGCAGGAGGGGGATCAGAGTTGGGGCAGGGGGTTGGGGTTCAGGAGGGGGTCAGGGGTACAGGCTCTGGGTGCCTCCTACCTCAGGCAGCTCCAGGAAGCAGCGGCATGTCCCTCCTCTGACTCCTATGTAGAGGTGTGGCCAGGAGGCTCTGTTCACTGCCCCATCTGCAGGTGCCAATGGCCTTCTGCATAAATGTATGAGAACCCAGTATCTCTGCTGACTTTGTCAGATTTGTCTGGTGTCTCTTGGCCATATAGTAGAGATGGCACAGCTGTGGACCCTGAGAAGGATAGATAGTCATTTGATTATTTTCTTGCTGAGATGATTGAGGATAGTGTGGAACAATTGCTTATCTGCCCCAAGACCCACTTACCCGGGGATCCGTTTTGTTGCCTCTCCTGCTCAACATTTGAGATAAGGTGTTTTATCTCTGACATGTAAATGTCACTTAGCTATAGGTCTGTAGGCCCTGAATGGAGGTATTTTATGGCTATCTAGTATCTTGCTCTGATGAGGCTTTGAGTGAGGGCAAATGGTTGCGACTCAGGCTAGATTTATGTGTGTCTATGCTGGTAGATTGGGTGAAATACAATGAAGAAATAGTGGAAGTGATATTAGCTGCCCCTTCCTCCAGTCTGATGGAATTCATCTGCCTTTGATAAAATCATGGAAATGTAGACCTAGAAGAGGGTTCAAGAGGACATCTAGTCTGTTCCTTTGTGCTGAGGCAGGATTAAGTATTCCTAAATCATCCAGGACAGATGTTTGTCTAACCTGCTTTTAAAAACCTCCAATGATGGCATTTCCACAACATCACTAGGTAACATTTTGAACATGGAATCACAATTAAATTATTTCTGTTGTTGCAAGCTGGGATCCTTACTCCCTTATCCTCCATTGTGTAGACAGATTTCAGCCACAGAGAACATGAGAATAGAGGAGCCTATGCCTATAGCAAGGGGCAAAAATTCCTTGGCTCTGATGCATATCCAATCACCTTATTATCTCTGAGTGCTGGGTGTTAGGAATGTGTACTCATTATTCTATTGTAAACATCCGCTTCAAAGGTTGATACCTTCATTTCCCCAATGTATATGTAGATAGAAAAAAGGTAGCTAAACCTTGGCTTCTGGTGTCAGATTAGGAGTTTGTGAAAGCTTGGGTATATTTTTGCAGTTTACAATAAAGTAAAATTGTATTTACTGGTGGGTAAAATTGTTGTAAACTAATTTCACCAGTTCACTTCAAATCTTTTCATTTAAACTGACAGAAGCAAATTATGGTGCTATAGTTTGTTCATCCATGATTTCATGCTCCTGCACTTCAGGAAACAAGAGGCAAATCTTGAGGGATTTCTGTGTGGTAATGCAGTTTTAATTAGTAAATAATCATGAAGTTGCACATTCAAAACAAATCCTTACTAAGCAAGCCATATTGGCACTTCCATTCACAGCATTTTCAGATTTCTCAATGACTGTGTGCAGAGGTTCACTTTCCACAACAATTTTCACTCCAAGAGGGAAGAGAGTCCTGAAGGTGGTTGCTGTCTCTTGCCAATTGGAACAGCATACAAATTAAGCCAAGTGGAAGTGTCTCGGTTTGCAATCCATGAAATTTATACATAGAAACTACATTGTTGTAAAGAGTGAGGGAGTGTCACACAAATATATATTTAATTTAATAAAATATAGTAAAAATAATGTTTCTGGTGATGGCTCATGCAGGGCAAAACAAACAAAAAACCCTGGAATATGCTGCCCTTGGTTTCATTTTCTTTTATTTTATAAAAGAAGACAGCAAATAAAACTTCTGGGCTAGAAAAGTAAGGATATAAACCTAAACCACAATTCAAAAAGAAAAACAAAAGAACAGTGGGAGGTAGGGGAGAAGAAGACTAAAAAAGTATTTAGTGTTATATATGTTGTATTCAGGGCCTATGCTTACTTTTATCCTAGTACTGTACTACATGTTCTGCTGTTTTGGTGGATAGTTTGGCCTTGTTGTGAGCCAGGAAATCACCATTTCCGAGATTAAGATCTGATATAGTCACTGAGATACCTAGGACCTGATTTTGCAGAGTGCTGCCTGAAACAGACACCAGACTCCTAACATGGATAATTTCAGCCCAAACAGAATTTTGCAAAGTTATAAGGAACTCAAAACCGAGTCTGATAATGGGATATTCCAGGCAACCTTAATAATCAGTGCTGCCAGCCTCACCTATAATATGTATAGACTTATTTTCTTTGTTTTCTGTATTTTGATTTTAGCTACGAAGGAGTCTGACCTTTCCTTTTTCCCATTAAAGGCTTTCTTTTTTTATTATTGCTGGTATCCCAAACCCTGTTAAACTCTGAACAATGCATGGGGACTTAGACTCTAAATATTACTCTGAAAACAACAGAGCATGTCTTTTTAATCTGGCAAAAGCCATCTCAGCAGAATTACTGAGCCGCTAGGGGAATTTTCAAATGCCAGTTTCTTTGTTGTTCTTCCTTTTGGCATCCTTCCTGGATTGCTCCCAGATCAGAGAGATATGAAAGTCCCCTCTGATTAAGAGACTGTGTGTGGGTGGCCATGTGCCAGACCACTTCCTTTCATTTGTGTAAAGCCCTTCACCTACAGATGACAGACAGAGTTGCTGAGTGAGAGACCTTGTTAGAGTCAGAGGAGGCGAAGTGGACAGAGAGCTGTCACTGGAGAGTCGACAGATGCACACAAATGAGACTACTCTTCCACACTCTTCCTAAGGTGGGAAAGCTGCTACTGTAATTGGATATCATTTCCCATAACCATTGGTATCTCGACACCTCTTTTGAAGAGGTGTGTGTTTATGGAGGGATGGTAATAAAACCTGTAGGTGGCTCAGGCAATCCTCTGTATTTTTTCATTAAAGTGAACACTGAGAACCAAGAAGTTACTCACTGTTATTGTCCCTAGCCTTCTGCTCTTGCTGGTGTTTCAGATGCTGGAACTGCTGCAGATTTCCTATCAAGAGCTGGTTATGTTCTTGCACTTTCCTTTATCCAGGCACTCTTTACAGAGTTTAATCTGGGCCCCAAACTCAGATTTGAACGTCTCAAAATATTGATCCAAAATATTCAATTCAATATTGAGCATCTGAAATTAGGCACCTAAATCTATATTTGGGCAATTTGGTAAGTGTCTAATTGTCTAAGGTACTGAACACCCACAACGTCAATAGGAGCTATGGATGCTTAGCTTCTCTGAAAACTGGGACATTTAGCTGACTAAACATAGATTTCAGTGCCTGATTTTAGGCACCCTAGTTAGGAAACATTGGCTGTAATTTCTAGGTGTTATTCCCAAAAATCTCTGTGTGTCTTCATAAAAACTATTGCTAGTAAATAGGAGATATTACCAGATGAAACTTGAGCAGGAAAAACTCTATATGCAACCAAAATTACAAAAAAACAAAAACACCACACCTAAAAATGAAACCATTTCTGAAACCTAATCCTGAAGGATGAGTCTGCTTTGCTTTTGTGTATGTCAAGGTAGGGGACAGTATTTTACAGCTGCGATCTTTCATTGGAAAAGGTTCCTCTCGCCTATCCTTTTCCCAACAGTTGCAGGTATCATGTTGATTATTTAGACCCCAGTCCTGCAAGTAAATGTGCTTTGCAAACCCTTGCATCTATGTGCACCACTGAAAACATTCATGTGCATCTGGTTGCAGGGGCCATAGACTTTATCAACATACTGATGTTCTGAGTGCATAGATCTTGCACTCAGAACTGTTGCCAGCACAGAATGCTCAAGGACAGCAACAGTGGTTCGTTGCCCGGTGTGCTTCGCTCCAATAAACACACCAAGGTGGAGAAGCAGACAAAGTTTATTTGCTATCTCAAAGCGGGATGCCAGGAGACACACACGTCTCAAATCAAGCACACAGATGCAAGCTGTGTTTCCCTTCTTATACATGATTTCAGCTAGGCATTCTCATTACCCCCCACTACTCCCTCTATTCCCCTCTCCTATAACAAATACATTATATGGCGAGCAATTACACTAAGCAGGTTAAATCATTCTTGACAGCAAACAATTCATCTTGTTAGTAACTTTTCAAGGCTGTTAGCTTGTTTTAGGGTATTTGATTTGTTTATCCTGCCCTCCTCAGTCAGACACAAGCGGGCCTCTTTATCATCTCCTGGTACCAGTGTTACACTGATAAGGAGCAGTTACACATTTCATTCTTGATTCTGGCCTGTGAGGTCGATCAGAGTTTAACATGGAAGGGTTTAGGCAAACATAGCATTAACTTTGGTTCATTCAGGCCTGGTACAGAAAGGCTTCATTAACACTGTGGTTTTCCACCCTCCTGAGTTACCTAGGCTTATGCCTAATGACACCAACAGATCCAAGACCATATTACTATGGTGGTGAAAAAATTATGGAAAGTAAAAACAATACTTTTTTTTTTTTTTTAATGACTGGAGACCAAAGTGTCTAATTGAATAATACTAGGGAAACTTCTCATGGTGTATTTTAGCTTGTGTATTTGAACTGCATTTCCTGCATATTCCTGAATATTTGCAGGCATAAAATATGCATTACCTGCATATTTTAGCTGGTGTATTTCAGCTGTATTTCAACTGCATGTTGACATTTCAACTCTGCTTCCTTTAATTAACTTGATTCACTAACATTCTGACTGAGGAGGTTTCCTTATTCTGTGCTTTTAGGGGGAGTAGGGTGTTTTTTTGTTGTCTGTTTGCATTTGTTTTTGTCAGAGGATCTTCACCTATTTGTTCATTGCAATTTGTTTCATTCAATAACAGTCAGATTTTAGGGAATGTTCTCTCGCAAAGAATTTTCCTTTGATTTCTGTGGTTTTACCCTTTCAAACTCTTTCATTTGTTTTGCCAACATGTCTGCTTTTTTGGCACACCTGCTTTCCTCCTTAGACTGTGTTAATTCTTCTCTCAGAATCAATCGTGAGCAGCTTGCAACCAAATGCCTGATTAAAAAGTTAGCAGACCTTGAGTGCAATTACTTCAGCTCTATAGCATTCACGCATTAAACCCAGTGTTAATTGTTTCCCATTTTTGTAACGATCCTTATAATAGGATAAAAACAGAAGAGATCATTTCTTGTAGTTAAAACAGCAGAAAATAAAGACATTTGCTCTGATTAATCATTGCAATATGAAATTAAATGCAATCACGAGTAAACACACTCAGGCAGTGAGCTGTATGCCAGCAAATATTGCCATTTGTACAGTGTGAAAAATTTATGTCGGAGGACTGGCACAGCACACACATTTGTCATGTTTGCTTTTGGTTGGAAATGATCATATGATGAGACAGTTTTATTGTTGCAGATTAGGCTATTGGTGCCCATTGTGTTCATTCTGTTTTCTGCACTAACTGTTTAAAAATATAAGGGGCCAAATCCCAATACTACTGAAATATAGGGGATGTTTGTCAAAAACAGAAATGCAAGTAAGATCTGTCCAACGACACAGTGGCTAAGGCCACGTCCTGCAATGATCTATGCATGTGCCAAACTTTAAATATGAGTAGTTCCACTGACCTCTGTAGAAGACAACATATGTTAAGCGCACACATAAGTCTTTGCAGAACTGAAGCCTATTTTTGTAAATCTGCAAATCATTTGTGGGCTTAAGGTGAAGGTTTAATTTTGCTTGGGTACCACTAGCTCTTGGGTTTTTTTTGTTTGTTTTTTTGTTTGTTTTTTTAAAAGAACAAAAACAAAGCCTTAAAAATCTGAAAAGTCTGAGTTCTTGACTAACATCTGGAAGTATAAAAACTAGAGACATAAAGTGTCTGAATTTTACAGCTGTAGGATCTTTTGGGATTTTGTTCAAGATGTTTCTTCAGTAATTGGGAAAGCTAAACTTTAGCTATCTTCAAAAAGTATTCCTTGTATATGTTGTCACTGTGCCTCAGTGGGTCACAGCTGAGAATACTGGATTCAGGACAAACAGCTGATAAATAGAGTAGACTCACCCCACTCTGGTCATTATTCTACCATTAGATATATCAAACCAGTAAAAAAAGTAAACTTACGTCTCACCACACTGGTTAACAAGAATTCAAAAATGCAGTCTCCTTAGGCATTCCAGCACTTCTTTCACCACCCAGACACTAGACTTCATGATGAGTAGTTATAGAAAAGTGGTTTAATCAAACAAGGAGTTCTTCTGATCTCAAGAGACAGACAGGTCAATATATAACTCAGAATTTACCCAATAATCATATTATTGCTAATCCTTTAGTAACTATAATCTAAAGCAGGGGTCGACAACGTCTGGCACGCAGCTCACCAGGCAGAATGTAAACTATGTTACTCCAGGAACAACACATTTATGGTAGAGAGACAATGCTGATACTTTTCAGAGTGGTAGCCGTGTTAGTCTGTATCAGCAAAAACAACAAGGAGTCCTTGTGGCACCTTATAGAGTAACACATTTATTTGGGCTTTTGTGGGCCAGAACCCACTTCATCAGATGAATGGAGTGGAAAATACAGGAGCAGATATAAATACATGAAAGGATGGGGATTGCTTTACCAAGTGTGAGGTCAGTCTAACGAGACAAATCAATTAACAGCAGAATACCAAGGGAGGAAAAATAACTTTTTTGAAGTGGTAAGAAAGAGGCCCATATGATGATACTTGGATTTAATCAGGATAATTTCATTTAGAAAATCATAACTTTTCCATTGACCTCTTTCAATTGTCTATCAGTGGTGATATCAATGATATACATGGTCATATTTCAATCATACAGTATCATACATGTATGTTCAGATGACATCCTAATGCCTGACATCAGGAAAAAGTGTTGGGAATGGGCAGTGCTTGGGAACTGAATGGCCAGGAGAAAAAAATACATAATTTTGAAAAACCTTGAAACTGAAAATAGGCAGAGGTTAATATAAAATAGCTAAGAGTTATGAAAGTGGATATTGACAAGGATCAAATAACTAACTTTTTAAACAAAGAAGCAAAAAATGGATACCCACAATGATTCGGATCCTTCAAGTTGTGCACATATAAAACTACTGTAATCGCTGTTGGCATCATCATTGCCCCCTGGCACTCTTGTATGGTTTGCTACATTTAATCTTGAACTAGTTTGTAAGTTTTCAGGAAGAATGAGTGTTTTCCTGTATGCTTTGAACAGCGCCTAACACAGTTCTTATGGGATGTCTTTTGCCACTACAAAAATACATATGATAAATATTTTCCCCCATCAAAATAATGATAATAATTAAATTGTTTTTGTAGTGTTTTCCATCTGAGAGTATAACATTTCTTTACAAGCATCATGGAGCTTATTTCCCCAGCGTCTCTCTGGTGATGCTGTCACCAGTTTACAGACAAACAAAGAATGTGTGCATCTCAGTTTTAAATCAGTGACAGATGATGACATTTGGCACCTCTCAGGAGGTACCCAACACCTGGAAGGATCAAGCCTTAAAGGTCTGATCCAAAGCCCATTGAAATGAATTGGCTTTGGATCAGGCCCTAAGTGACTTCTGTTAGGTCACACAGGAAATCTGTTACAGAGCCAATAATGGAAGATATAGGCCTCCTGTCTCCCAGTCCTGTACTTCAATCACACCTCCTCTGGGTGGGAGAGACTCCTTATATTTCCTCAAATGTTGGCTTGTCTGTCATTTTGAGTTTAACTTAGAAACTCAGTATCATGAATTGTTTAAAGTGCTGCTTGTCTGACCTGGCCCCTGATTTTCATTGTTAAAATTCAGGCTAACATTCCATATGGTCCTCTGTGGTAAAAGGATGCACAAACTGGACCTGTCTGGTGTTCTGCCATTCCTGAGGAAAGTGACAGCTGTTGGGTGTTTACTCATTGCTGAACTCCATTTGAGACCACACCAGTGGGCAAAATCCTGGAAAAAATCCGGCATTATTGCTCTGGTATATATCTTCAGTCAAATATATTGAAGAAACAGTTTCATCTGTGCTTGATATTCTTTTTTTTTTGAAAAAAATCAATAAATTAGAGCACATCTGCCTTTCTTTCCCTTCCATCTGTCAACCCAGAGCATGCACTAGATCAGATTTTTTTCTAGCATGGGAAGCATTTGGCTTCTTCATTATGAAGTTAACTATATGCAGCTAGACTCTGGATTATTATTATTAGTATGTAATAACATTTTGCAGTTTAGATAATTGAAACATAAAGTTTCCCCTGAAATTCCTTTAAACAGTTTTAACTTTTTTCTGAAAACAAGGGGTCAAGACCGTACATACTGATCTTTTGCAACATATTCCTAGCTAGGTTGGCTAATGTGTTTTGGGTGTGTGTTTTTAGGCTGCAATTTGTATTATGTACTGAATACATTTATCTCAGAAATTAGATTTTTTGAATAATCCCGATAATAAAAACAACCTGTGACGATTCCAGTTTCTTTTTAAGATTTCCATTTTGTCTTAGAAGCTCAAAAGCTTGTCTCTGTCACCAGCAGAATTTGGTTCAATAAAAGATATTACCTCACCCACCTTGTCTCTCTGACAAGACCTAAGATGTTCAAATGTGCCCTTAACTTTGCCTTGCCTATTCCACATCAGGAAACTGTTCTTTTCCAAAGGAGTGAATCAGACAGAAGAGATTGATCTAGGTAGGTGTTAAGTTGTCACCCACCGCATCATTTTGGACTGTCATTTTTCCCACCATATTTCTACTGTCCTCTGTTAATTATACTTGCTGCACTGCTCCTTGATACGATGCATGCTAACCTTGCTCTGTAGGGGTGGAAGTCCCAACTATTGCTGGAATTCTAGAGTCACTCCTTATCCCAGGTGTTTCACATGATGAGCTGGAGCTCAACTGTATCTTAAAGGCACAGCTTTGTGTTGAAAAAGGTGCAGGGTCACAGGGTACTGTCATGCTCTATGAGGAATTCTTGGCAGGCAGGGAAGAGCTTGCCTAATGCCATATTCCTCCAGAGGGCAAAATATACTCTCTCACTGTGTCTCTTCTCAGTGCTACTATCTGATTCATTGGGAGGGTGCAGCCATGGGCTCCTTGTCCTTTGCCTTTGCACCCTAGGCAGTGCACAGATAAAGCAGTCACTGTATGAAAGTTTAAGGCCTAGTGTGGCCCATACATTAATACTTTGTGCCAGCCACCATAGTCTCATTCTCTCTCTCTCTCTCTCTCTCTCTCTCTCTTTTTTTTTAACAATTGAAATGCTAATAGAAGAATTGCTATTGAGCCAAGTCTACAGTCTTTTGGGGAGGCAGGATTCCCACTGACTTCTGAGTAATGACTTCAGGAATTTGTCTTTAATGAAACAAGACATTACCGAGTAGCACTTTGTACTGTACTGTTGACCTCACTTTTCAGTTACTATTTGACTACGGGTTTTTTGGTCAAGATATAATTCAAGTGTATTAGGGCATATTTTACATATGCTTCATTAATTATGCATAATTAATGGTCTCCGTTTGGAAACTGGAGAAGTATTAACTAAAATACACTATTAAAAGAGAATGTGTCTGGTTCAAAATCCTATGCCATACTCAAAAGGTTATTTAGCTATATTTAAAGCATATTTAATAAGTCCTAATCAGATTGTTTTTTGAATATAAAAATATTCTATTATATACTATTATCACATAGTAAAAAAAGCATCTAGGGGAGTACTCATTCAGGAGAAATAAGGCAACCGGCATCTCGATACAAATGATTTTATCATTGTTAATTTAGGACAGAAAGACTGTTACTAGTTATCGATAAGAATCTGAGCCTTTATGTTAGTGGACATAGTGGTAAAGGGCCTGATCCAAAGCCCATTGAAATCAATGAGTTTTTCCATTCGGTTTGTGTCTCTTTTTTGGATGTTTATCTCTCCTGGTGCAAACAGGCTTTATTCCATTGAAGTCAACCAAATTCTGTCTGCTTAGGTCAGGTTTAAATTTGGCTCAGTCAGCTGTACACTTTCACTGATTTTCAGAAGTGTTGGGGAAGTCTCAAGTTCTCCTGCAGCGTTAAAAACTTGTGTTCATGACCATGCAAAGTTGCATCTTAGGAAAAAATGAAAGCCTATGCTAATGCTCATATGATAAAAAAAATTTCCACTTTCAAGATTTCTGTGAAGTAGGCAATGGGTAACTGCCATGTTTGATCAGTTATCACCTTACCTACAGGCCCTGTGGAAAATTGTTCAAATGTTTCTATCTGTGATCTGTCAAAGTTAAAGATCAAACCAGGAGTCTGAGCTTCATTCTGTGTGTTTTGTCAACCCGTGAAGCCTGAGATAAGATGGCTTCTACAGACATTAAGCTCTGTGATGTATTCCATAGAGAGATAACACCTTAAATCCAAAACTACCATCATATTTTCTTCCATCTGTTGGGGGAGGACATGTAGTATATCAGGATTCTTCTTGATATAAGAAACATTTAACTTCAAAATGATGAGGCCAACTTGGTGGAATTTTCTTCTAAATACATCCAGTTTATTTTAACAATCATACTAAGGTTGAACTCTAAAGTCAAAAAGAGCTTTGTCCATTCTTCCTTAAACCCAAGTAATCTCATGTATTGCAAATACTGAGCATTCCACAACTATAATGCATTTACACCAGTGGTTTTATGTATGAATGTGCATTTCTGTGCATAGGTTGCTCTGTGTTTACTCCCTCTTAAAGACCTTGAAATGTCATGGTCATGTACAGCTCTCCACCATTTACAAGGTGCAGTTGTATAGCTTTGTATGGATTTGTGTATGAAATCCTTCAGTATTTGCACCTTGATTTTTAATGCTTTAATTTAAAATATGATAGTTATCACAAAATAGAAATGTGAAATATTACATTGGGGATTTTACTGTTTCATCAAAGTACATAAAAAGGGGTAGCAACTACAAAAGGTAGAGATTACCATGGGTAGGTTGTCAGTACAACTGGAAAGTTTTTTAGTGAGCAATCACAGTGAATATAAATAGGTGTTGTGGTTCACATACAAATAGGAGTTGATCTACTTTAAACTCTAGAATCAAAGGTTGCAGCCTCAGATGAATTGTGTGAAATAAGGCATGAAACTCACACTAAGAACAGTTTACCTGGCTAGTACCATAGTTTAGCATGGCATTAATAAATATAGAATGAGGGTATGATGAATGACAACATCAGGAGCTAGGCTGTCTGTCATAAACATGGGCCCAAAGACCGGAGGTGCAGAGTGCATTAAAAACATCAGCTTTACTTTAAACAGTAGCATGTAAATTTGAGGGGGGAGGGGGAATGCACCCATCAGAAAATATTTTCTGACCAAACTTGATACCCACAGTGTCTTGCTTCCTCAGCCCCCTGTGGTTGTATGTGTGCAGTATGGAGAATTCACAGTGTGCCAAGAACATTTAAAGCTGTATGTTCTTGAATGAATGTATCACTAGAGCAGGGGTTCCCAAACTTGGTTCACGGCTTGTATAGGGTAAGCCCCTGGTGGGCCGCGAGACGCTTTCTTTACCTGAGTGTCCGCAGGTACAGCCGCTCGCAGCTTTCAGTGGCCACGGTTCGCCGTTCCTGGCCAGTGGGAGCTGCAGGAAGTGGCGCAGGCCGGGACACCACTTCCCGCAACTCCCATTGGCTGGGAATGGCAAACCGCAGCCACTGGGAGCTGTGAGTGGTGGTACCTGCAGATGCTCAAATAAACAGTGTCTCGTGGCCCGCCAGGGACTTACCCTGAACAAGCCTCGAACCAAGTTTGGGAACCCCTTCACTAGAGGAAACTAAGCAGAAGTTTTGAGAATCAGCTGAAGCAACTCTGAGACTCCACCAAACTATTCCTATAATGCCCCATACCTGCAAAGTCAAAGATTCACCCATAAGGGTTCAGATTATCACCACAGAGCTGAGTAAGCACAAAATCAGCTCAGGATCCACACTAACAGCACCAAAGCATATAAAGTGAATATCAATCCAGCATCTCAGCCTGTCTCTGTTGGAGACCCCGTGGCTTCAGATTTGACGGCATTTTCTAAAGCCAGCCTGCTGGTAAGAAAGGTCTTGTTTTCTCTATAAATTTAAACAGGGCAAGAGCATACCATCTGCTACATAAATGACTGAAGTGGGTCAAGTGTTTGGTGGTAATGGTGGTCCCCAGTGGTTTGTTTGCTCCCCATCTTAATTCTGTCCTAACCAAACAGAGATTATATTGGATTATGCTGCTCTACTATTGTGGTAGGAGCCCTGTTTTGTTCATGCTGCTGTACAAGTGGACCAAAGGACCTTCTTTGCTTTTTTTTTCTTTATGGTCTGCTGCTAAATGAGATTCCAGATGTATTTTAAAAAAATGCAAATACAGATGTGCATGCATCTTTTACAAATTTATAAAAAATCTCTTTGCACAGAGAGGGCTGAACAGGTTACTCTTCACTTACTTTCAGATCTTGCATCAAGCACAAGCCTTTTCCACTATGTAATGAGCATGGCACTGGAAAAAAGCACAAACTGAGAAACCACAGTTCAACTGTTGAAAGACCTGAACTTTCTTATGGATTTAGTTTTTCAAGATTTGACGTCAGGAGGTATTTATAAGTAGGGATCTTTCTGTGTGCACACGTGCATACACAAGCAAATGAAGGGGATGTTTTGTAGCTTCTGCTTCCTGTCATATGTGTTGTACAGTGAAGAAGCACAAGAGACCCTTTTGGATATCTTATCCAAACTCCATAACTTCTATTTAAGCAAACAAACATTTTCTGGCATGCTAGATTTCAATGCAGTGGTGTGACCAGCTTAGAAGTTGGTTTAGGTTGGATATTAGGAAAAACTTTTTCACTCAGAGAGTGGTGAAGCACTGGATTGGGTTACCTAGGGAGGTGGTGGAATCTCCTTCCTTAGAGGTTTTTAAGGTCAGGCTTGACAAAGCCCTGGCTGGGATGATTAGTTGGGAATTGGCCCTGCTTTGAGCAGGGGGTTGGACTAGAAGACCTCCTGAGGTCCCTTCCAACGCTGATATTCTATGATTCTATAAGTCTCCTGAGCAGCTTTTCAGGACTGCTCCACGTCCACAATGGCTAAACAAAGGTGCATGCTGAACATATGTTGCAGTACTGCATTCTTGTCAGAACTTTCTAGACAATAACAGGGTCATCAGATATTTTAACTAGCATATAATATATACAATAGATCTGGATAATCAAGAGATTCATTTCTGCATTAAAATATTGCATAAAGCACATATTTCACATTACATACTTAGTTAACCAAATTATCTTTGACAGTCATGTCCATTTCTGGCTTTTCCACATAGATTCATTTGTCTAACATGACAGTTATGATGTCTGTTGTGTCAATAGATGTATGGTTGCTTACGAGAATCACGGCATGTAAAAGGGTTTATCCTCAAAGGGCAATCCTGCTGTTGTTGCCATTTCCCATGCTCGCAGGAGAAGACATGACTGATGACTCAGAATTAAATGTAACCCAGTGAGCTGTCAGTGACAGATATCCATTACATGCACTAGTACTAGTTCAAGAGGCAATGTTCTAATGTACTATTCTCGTGTTAGCAGCCTTAAACTGAGATTCTACATTTTGCACTTTAAAATATCCTGAGAGCCATTGTGAGGATTAAAGTTGTTGTAGCACAGATTAGTGTTTGTTTTATCTAGGAATAATACAGTATTTTCTGCAGTTCTGTTTATTCACAAATTGCTAAAATGTGAAGATTAATGCTAAATTGCTGATGTTTATACTGACAATTTAAGTCCTACTGATCATTTGAGATAGTGAATCAATTAGTCAACCTTTAAAAAAAGTTTCCTTTTAAAAACGTATTAACCTGAGTTACTTTAATGTCTAGTGTCACAGAGGTTCTTACTGGTTAACTGGTCTTGTATTGTTGAAGCAGCACATTGCAAAAGTTTAAAGCACATTTTTTACTCTCTTCAAGTTAACAATTTTGTAAGCCAAGTGTTCAAGACCTCAGGTTAATCATAATATATAGTGAAGGCCACATCCCTTCAGACACAAGCTTTCTACCTTTACACAAGAGCCATGGCCTGCTTGATTTCCAAGGTCATACACTGTGTTAAAGAAAGCTAACAGAACAGAATACTAAAGGGATTTTCATCAGCTCTCTTTTTCCTGAAGATCTCTGGGAAGTTTCCTGCTTTCTGGCACCACACAAATTTGCATTTGTACTTCAGTGACTGACAGTGTTGAAACCATAAACAGAGAGTGCATTTGTATAGCAGATGAATTAGCAGCTAGGCCAAGAAAATGCTACATCAAGAATAGTTATTGACATTAGACCATGTAATATATTAGTGTACTCAATATAATTAGTAAGCCTTAGTTGATGACACTGATAATTTGCAAGTGTAATTAATTAAATGGATATAACCTTAATTTATGTTGATGATATAAATATCACTACAAATACCATAACAGTTAACATTTTTACTATTTCATTTCATGGAGATGGCGCTATAATAGATTTGTTGATATATTAACTTCCAGATTATGCATCTTCTTCAGATAGGACAAATTCTTGCTCATTATTTATTTTTCTTGCTCACATTTTAAAATGCAACATAAAGATAAAAGGCTCAAATGATATCCTGGCTTACACCCCAGGCACTTCACAGAACCTAGTGGAGTTCCACAGGATTCAAATAGGGACATGATCTGGCCTATTGAACTTGTAATATTTCAGCAACAGCTGCTACTTTTTAACAGTCGTCTTCTTCTTCTTCAACCCTTAGCCAAACGGTGGGCCATAGCGATCGTTCAACGTTTGCTTCATTTCTGTGCTGTCACAAGTGCTTGACGGGCCAAAAGTCGAACATCGGAACAGATTTGATGCACCCATTTAATAGGGAGCCTGCCTCTGGGCCACCTCTCCCTCTTGTTTGGTGGAATTGTATACCTGATCTTACAAGCCACCCAGAAAAAGGCATTTGACGGAATGTCTTGTGGCATTCTTGTAGGATGTCCTAAAAGCATAAGATGTTATTTGCGGACAATGTAGACCAGCGCAACTGTAAACATCTGCATTAAAAATGAAGTCCTTCCAATTTGTCCAGTATACAATGTTGGCATTTTGTGTAGAAAGCCTCTAGTTTTGCCCAGTCTGGCATAATCTCCATGTTTCACAACTGTACAGCAGTATGGAGAGGATACAGCTTGAATAGATCCTGAACTTGGTTGGCATGCCAAGATTATATTGATTCCATATTAGTTGTAAATGACCCATGGCAGATGCTGTGATGCTAATCCAGTGGAGAACCTCCATGTGGGAGATGGAGGAACTGGTGTATAGAATCCAAATAGCAAAAGCTGGAGACTGCTTCAACCGTTTCATTATTCAACGAGATTGGGGTCACAGGTAGATCTAAAACTAGGTTTTACAGCTTTGTGTTAGCCCACGAAACATTGAGGCCAACTTTAGTCAACTCCTCCTCCATTTGCTGGAGTGCCTTGTGAGACCTGTCAGGGCTCTGCACTGGAAGAATGTCATCTGCATAGTCAAGGTCTGAGAGCAAGATATCACCAATCTTAATGCCCATTGATCTGATGGAATGCTGCATTATGAAATCCATTGCCCGACAAGAGGAGTGCAGGAGCCAACACATAGCCCTGCCTGACACCAAATACGGATTTAAAAGGTGCCAACATCCGATTCCCAAGATATACATGGACACTGGTTCCATTATACAGCTTGATAATCAAGTCCAGCTGAGTGGTTAGGACACCTATGCTCTTTATGACTTTCCATAGTGCAACTTCGTCAACTGAATCAAACTCAGCCTTAAGATCAACATACACCATGTGCAGAGGCTTCTTGAAATCATGATGTATCTCTGAAAACAAACAGAGGGCTAAAATGGCATCTAGCATGGACCTGTTCCTCATAAAGCCTGACTGTTGTGGATGATGCTTCCGATGCATGTTAGCAGATCGCGTCTGCAGTATATGTATTCAAACATAGCTGGGATCTCTGCCAAGCCTTCAAAATTGCAACCTGGAAAGTTGTAAATCTTTAGATGCATGGTCATCAGGTTGCTGTCTCGCATGAAATGGACCATCTTGGCATATTGATGGCTGGTCTAATGGAAGCAAGACTTGATAGATCATGGATGGTGCAAGCTGAAAGATTCATTATTTCAGTATTCCAGCAGTTCTAATCACTCACATGGGGTAGCATTACTATTGCCAAGTCCTCCTTGATAACTTGGATGCCCATGTCTTCTTGATTACTTATTGCACGTCTTAAACATTGGCATGGTTCAAGCGACACACATAAACTGGATATCCTGGATCTCTCATGATGGCGTCACTCAGAAGGAGTTGGACCGCATCATTACATATGACAGGCCTTTCTTCACCTCCTGCAGAGTATTGCAGTGCGGAATGTGCCACAAACATGGGTCACCACATAGTGGTTGCCTGCATGACACTGATGCTTCGATGAGCAAGTAACTCCTCTGCAATTATGTAGAAGTTTGACATTGATGCACTTCTCTGTGTTCCAGGTTTAGCCAACAGGTTTTGTATCGATGTTAGCAAATGTTTCTTGGCTCTAAATGACCTGCCAGACAATGTTGAGGTCTTCTGATCTCTGTTCACCTACATCCTCCACCAATCTGCCAAGCAGATGATCAGCTATAGGCACCCAGCACATCAACAGTAGCTATCAGAGGAGGCCTTCCAGATAATTAAATTGAAGGCCACAGCCCGCAAGCATAGTGATAAGCTCACTCATAATCAACTGACGTGAAATTTCAACACTCTGGCACCTTGTGATCACAAGGCATGTTATAACCAAGTGGTGGATGATGTTGAACTCAGCTTAGCCAGTGGAGACTTAAAGCTGGCATTCCACATGATCCACCATCTCAGCGGTCAAGAGGTAGTTGCTATGAACGACATCCAGAACAGCAGCCAAGGCTGTCAAGGTAAATTGAATGATGACATCCTCTCATGCTGGCTGGAATATTATCACAGAGCCCTGAACCACCCTCCAGCTGCCACTTTCTCAAAGCTGGATGATCTGGTCACCACTGTGGTTTCGGACGCAGACACTTGGACTCATGCACCAATGTTAGATGAACTGAAGTGAGTCATCTGCAAACTGAAAAGCGGAGTCGCAACTGGCACTGATGGCATACCCGCAGAGCTGCTAAAATGTGCTATTGACCTAGTAGCGGAATCACTTCTGGCCTATCTTTCCCCTGCGAACTGGAACCTTGCCAACCACCTGGAAGGAAAGTATTCTGATCTCACTTAATAAGGGCAAGGGACTGCTCAGTAAATGTAAGAGCTACAGGCCAATCACCTTGATTTCCATGCCAGGGAAGGTGTTTGTGCATGTTCTGCTGGTGCGTTTGGAGCCCCTGCTGCATTGGAAGCATTGCCCCCAACTTTTTAACAATCAGGATGCATTATTTATCCACACATGTTTTTTACTACTGCAAAATTTGTAAGGGTGTGGAGAGCTTATAGTAAGTGGTGCAGTGCTTCTGTGGTTCCTTTCCAATTCAGGGCAGTTACAGTGTGCCATCTCAGTTCTGGCAGCTAGTTACCAAAATCAAACTGAACAGTTAAGTCTTTCAACCTCTAAAGAGCATATAAAACATAATTCAATTAAAACTTAATTGTTTGTATCTGACTTCTTTGTGTTCTGTCTTGCAAAACCAACTAATTTAATGGACTATAGAAGAGTAACAGGATGAAGTAATGTAGAGTCAGTGTATTACATCTTTGTCATTGACATCCACCTCATTAAGGCATCCCACCTAAAAAGCAAATGGCCAGACTTTTCAAACTTAGGTGTTTAAAGTTATGTTGCTGAATCCATAGTAGGGCTGGTAGGCCAAGATTTTCAAACTCGAGTAACTAAAGTTTGAAGGTTTCAGAGTAGCAGCCGTGTTAGTCTGTATCCGCAAAAAGAACAGGAGTACTTGTGGCACCTTAAAGACTAACAAATTTATTGTAGCATGAGCTTTCGTGAGCTACAGCTCGCTTCTTCGGATGCATAGAATGGAACACACAGACAGGAGATATTTATACATACAGAGAACATGAAAAGGTGGAAGTATGCATAACAACAGGAAAAGTCTAATCAATTGAGATGAGCTCTTATCAGCAGGAGGAAAAAAAACTTTCTGAAGTGATGATTAAGATGGCCAATAGAAGGTGTGAGGAGAACTTAACATAGGGAAATAGATTCAATTAGTGTAATGACCCAACCATTCCCAGTCTTTGTTTAGGCCAGAGTTAATTGTATCTAATTTGCATATTAATTCGAGTTCAGCAGTTTCTCTTTGGAGTCTGTTTTTGAAGTTTTTTTGTTGCAAAATTGCCACCTTCAAGTCTGTCACTGAGTGGTTAGAGAGGTTGAAGTGTTCTCCCACTGGTTTTTGAATGTTATGATTCCTGATGTCAGATTTGTGTCCATTTATTCTTTTGCGTAGAGACTGTCCAGTTTGGCCAATGTACATGGCAGAGGGGCATTGCTGGCACATGATGGCATATATCACGTTGGTAGACGTGCAGGTGTACGAGCCCCTGATGGCATGTCTGATGTGATTAGGTCCTATGATGGTGTCACTTGAATGGATATGTGGACAGAGCTGGCATCGGGCTTTGTTGCAAGGATAGGTTCCTGGGTTGGTGTTTATGTTGTATGGTGTGCGGTTGCTGGTGAGTATTTGCTTCAGGTTGGGAGGCTGTCTGTAAGCGAGGACTGGCTTGTCTCCCAAGATCTGTGAGAGTGAGGGATCATCTTTAAGGGTAGGTTGTAGATCTTTGATGATGCGCTGGAGAGGTTTTAGTTGGGGGCTGTAGGTGATGGCTAGTGGCGTTCTGTTATTTTCTTTTTTAGGCCTGTCCTGTAGTAGGTGGTTTCTGGGTACTCTTCTGGCTCTGTCAATCTGTTTTTTCACTTCAGCGGGTGGGTATTGTAGTTTTAAGAATGCTTGATAGAGATCTTGTAGGTGTTTATCTCTGTCTGAGGGATTGGAGCAAATACGGTTGTATCTTAGAGCTTGGCTGTAGACAATGGATCGTGTGGTGTGTCCGGGATGGAAGCTGGAGGCATGTAAGTAAGTATAGCTGTCAGTGGGTTTCTGGTATAGGGTAGTATTTATGTGACCATCACTTATTAGTACAGTAGTGTCTAGGAAATGGACCGCTTGTGTGGATTGGTCTAGGCTGAGGTTGATGGTGGGATGGAAATTGTTAAAATCACGGTGGAATTCCTCGAGGGCTTCTTTTCCATGAGTCCAGATGATGAACCTGTCATCAATGTAGCGCAAGTAGAGTAGGGGCGTTAGGGAACGAGAGCTAAGGAAGCGTTGTTCTAAGTCAGCCATAAAGATGTTGGCATACTGAGGGGCCATGCAGGTACCCATAGCAGTGCCACTGAGTTGAAGATATATATTGTCCCCAAAAGTGAAATAGTTGTGGGTGAGGACAAAGTCACAAAGTTCAGCCACCAGGTTAGCCGTGATATTATTGGGGATACTGTTCCTGATGGCTTGTAGTCCATCTTTGTGTGGAATGTTGGTGTAGAGGGCCTTACTTACTTACTTACATGCCTCTATCAAGCATTCTTAAAACTACAATACCCACCTGCTGAAGTGAAAAAACAGATTGACAGAGCCAGAAGAGTACCCAGAAGTCACCTACTACAGGACAGGCCTAAAAAAGAAAATAACAGAACGCCACTAGCCATCACCTACAGCCCCCAACTAAAACCTCTCCAGCTCATCATCAAAGATCTACAACCTATCCTTAAAGATGATCCCTCACTCTCACAGATCTTGGGAGACAGGCCAGTCCTCGCTTACAGACAGCCTCCCAACCTGAAGCAAATACTCACCAGCAACCGCACACCATACAACATAAACACTAACCCAGGAACCTATCCTTGCAACAAAGCCCGATGCCAGCTCTGTCCACATATCCATTCAAGTGACACCATCATAGGACCTAATCACATCAGACATGCCATCAGGGGCTCGTACACCTGCACATCTACCAACGTGATATATGCCATCATGTGCCAGCAATGCCCCTCTGCCATGTACATTGGCCAAACTGGACAGTCTCTACGCAAAAGAATAAATGGACACAAATCTGACATCAGGAATCATAACATTCAAAAACCAGTGGGAGAACACTTCAACCTCTCTAACCAAACAGTGACAGACTTGAAGGTGGCAATTTTGCAACAAAAAAACTTCAAAAACAGACTCCAAAGAGAAACTGCTGAACTCGAATTAATATGCAAATTAGATACAATTAACTCTGGCCTAAACAAAGACTGGGAATGGTTGGGTCATTACACTAATTGAATCTATTTCCCTATGTTAAGTTCTCCTCACACCTTCTATTGGCCATCTTAATCATCACTTCAGAAAGTTTTTTTTCCTCCTGCTGATAAGAGCTCATCTCAATTGATTAGACTTTTCCTGTTGTTATGCATACTTCCACCTTTTCATGTTCTCTGTATGTATAAATATCTCCTGTCTGTGTGTTCCATTCTATGCATCCGAAGAAGCGAGCTGTAGCTCACGAAAGCTCATGCTACAATAAATTTGTTAGTCTTTAAGGTGCCACAAGTACTCCTGTTCTTTTTAAAGTTTGAAGGTTACCATCAGGCTCTTAAGTTTGAAAACACTGTCCTCAGTATCTATCTATGGATTTTTTAAACTAACTTTAGACATCCAATTTGAAACTTTTATCCTATATGTTAGGTTTGGCCAAACTGTGGCTTGCAAGCCATGTGCGTCTCTTTTACAGTAAAAGTGCACCTTGCAGAGACCCCCATGCCTCCCTCATTCTCTACCTAACAGACTGGAGGGGGGAAGCTCAGGACCTCTGCCTTGCCGTGGGGTAGTAGGGTAGGGTTCTGCCTAGCGGGGAGTGAGGTTTCCAGGCTTCAGCCCCATGGGATGCACCTGCCAGTGCTCGGGGCTTCAGCAGGAGCAGGGCTGAAGCCCTGAGTCCCATCAGCCACCTCCCACAAGGCTGAAGCCCTGAGCCTGGCAGGTGCACTCCGGCTCTCGAATTTCTGAAGATTGTTGTATGCAGCTCGGAGGGTCAGGAAGTTTGGCCACTCTTCTATATGTCCAGAGAGAATCACTTGATGGTACTGGTGAATTAAAATTTATTAGATTACAGCAGTTTGATGACCAGTATCCTACAGATTTGCTAACATGTTAGCTTAGTTGCCTACCAAGGAAACCTTGTTGATGTCTCCTATTGTAGATTGTTACCATATTCTATACAGTATATAGATTTTCCCCTCCCTCCCAAATGAGATACTAATTTACCTATCCATGGGCCTAGAATTCACTTAGTTTCCTAACCCTTAGACACATTAATTCTGTTTTTAAAGACTAAAATATGAAATAGAAGTATTATTGTTAGCTGATTCACACATTGAGCAAGGCAATACCATTAGTTAAGTGAGATTAAATTTTACCACTTAATTTTCTTATGTCAAATTTATTTTACTTTGAGTCAAGACAATTGTAGATAAATAATCCTTTTCCTAATAAGCACCTAATATTTATATTCTAATTGGAAATTAGGAAGGCAGTACTTGAAGTGAAATACTTGACAGAGTTGTGTTTATTTTCTGTAGTTAAATGTACATCAGTCTTTCCGTTGTCCTGGAAAAAGCCCTTACAAACTAGACACAAAGACCGCACATTTATTAGATAAATGACAACAATATTAACATGAGAAAAGGGGACGGCTGAATATAGTGCAGCAAAAAGTAGCTGTAGTCACTCAGAGTGACCATGAGCCACCCTTTATTCTGACTGGTGGACTCAAAGTCAAAACCACTACCCAGCCAGCTTGGGCCACACCCTCCATTCCCAATGAGAAGGTTCAGGTCACCTCTGAGGCTGCCATTGAGTCCCACAGTTCTGGGCAAGAGATCTCCCTCCCTCACTTTGCAGGAGATTAAATGTATGTCCATCTTCAAAGTTACAATATAACATTCCAAAATATGTGGAAACCCAAATGAGATTCTGCATTGAGCTGAACAGTAAGGTTAATTGGCATAATAGTGATGCATGCTCCAATTCAACACCAATATCATTGGTAAATTCTCTGGAAAAATTCCACCATGATTTCAACAGCTTCCACCCCTCCATCAACCTCAGCCTGGACCTATCTACACGGGAGGTCCACTTCCTAGACACCACGGTGGTGGTGTGTGGTCATTAACACACACCCCCCCTAAAAAAAACCCCCGACCCCGCTATGCTACCTTCATGCCTCCAGCTTCCATCCCGGCACACACAAGATCCATTGTCTGCAAGCCAAGCACTGAGGAACCGTATCTGCTCTAACCCCGCAGACAGGAGACCAACACAACAGAAAAATCTCCACCAAGCATCTCAGAGAACAGTACAGGACACACGAGGAAATAAGAGAGAGACAGAGAGAAGAGCAGATGCAGAACCAGATGACAAAGAGAAAAAAAAAAACCAAAACCAACCAACACTCACTGGCCATCACATACAGTCCCAAGCCCCCTCCCCACCCCATCACAATCAATCATCATCTCATCACAACACTCCACACAATGATCCCACACACAGGCAGGCCTTGGCCAGCCAGTCCTCACACAAAGGCCACCCACACCCAACTCTGCACAACCACACACACAACAACCACAACACCTCACCAACCAACCCAGCAAACCCCACACCAACAAACAACTCTGCCAACATAACACCAGCAACACCACACCAGGACCAGCCCCAGATCAGCCACACCATCACCGGTTCACACACCCCATCACCCACTCAATATACACCACCAATGTAATATATATCATATGCCATCAATGCCCCAATGCTACTCTACATCGGCAATCGAAACACAACAATCTGGAAAGGAAAAAAATGGACACAAACACAACATTAAAAATGGCAATAGAACAATAAAACCTCTGTACCACACAAACCCTCTGTACACTGGCACCACACAACAATAAAAACTTTTAACAACAAACTCAAAAAAAAAAAACAGAAAAGACAAAACTTTAGAGAGAAACTTCATCAAAGACTGTCATAAAGCCATCAGCACTGGAACAAACAAAAGATCTTAACTTTTTCCAGCCAAATTCACAACATCAGCTCCCACACCTCTCACCAGTCTCTCCTCTGCTTATCATCCACCTCTCTCCTCTTGCTCGATATAATTATCTCTTGCTTGCTTGCTTGGCTTATACTTACACCTGTTGCTTGCTTATTCATACACACCTGTCCCTGCAAAATTCACTGCTCACTTCTCACAGTCTATAAGGTGCATGCAAACATAGTCTGAGAAATAGGTCTGAATGCTTGGCTTAAGACCCTGCCCCAGCTTTTGGGTGGGAGCGAAAACACTGCTGTAGCAGGAGGAGAGACTGAATAGCCATCCACTTATCCCTTAACTCAGTCTTAAAGAAGAGGTAGGTACCACTCCCCTATTCTTACAAAAAAGGGGGCTCCATAGACAAACCTGTGCCTTGGTCCAACACAAATCTGATCCACAATTGGTTGAGAGAGGCAAGGAGCCCTTCATTCTTGGAAATTCCTAGCAAACCCTGCCCAGCCTGCCACTGCCCTACAATACTGTTTGAAAGGGAGCGGGGGAGTACTTCTGGATGATGACTGATCTAAATTATATAAATCTTTGTTTTGAGAACTTTTCAGTCTGCCCATAGAAGTACATTCTAGGCTTGCAGAGAAGGTCAAGGTAGAGGAGTGTTTTGTTTAAAGGAAATTTAAACAACAACAACAACAAAAACTGGCCTTCTGAGTTGTAAACTTTTTTTTTTTTTGGTTACACAATTTAATACGTTTTTTAAAGCAAGTGAAAATCCATACATATATTTGAACTTTTGGAGATTTTTAATCCTTTTGGTAAACTCATTGAGCAGAGTTACTTTATATTATTGGAGAGAACCTGACTCTTAGAAGTATCTGGTCTAGTTCCACCCTGAGGGAAATATTATTTCAGTTCGTAAAATAATTTAGGTATATGTCTGTGGATTTACTGGCCTCTTTTGGCTTTAGATAAAAGAAATAAATAGGGTGTCCCCCACCACACAACTCCATGGTCAAATTAGAATTCATACTCCAAATATCTCCAGCCCTGAGAAGACTTTGGCTAGCAGAGACAAAGAAGTAACCATGTATTGCCTGTGTTATGTTACACTACTTAAATTTAATGGTACTCTGGAAACCTGTCTGTCATTTCAGGCTAAAACTGTCAGTCTGTTTTTTTCTGGGTTTATATATTATTATTATTTTATTAGTATTTATTTTATTATTTCAGTACATCTGACCTTCATCTCTTCTGCTCCAGTTACAGGCTCAGTCCTATCAAGCAAATTATATGAGAGTACACTGGGTGCTGCAATGCAATAAATGACAATATCTGATAGGACCCAAAGAGGGCCAATCTACAGAAAACAGCCCCCTCCTGGGCCTCAGTAGAAACATAGCCTTTCCACACATATATTTATTACCTAACATTTTCCTCTAACAATGTACACATATACAACTTCTTCTCTTCTCCATTTTTCCCTGTCCTTCAGGAGTATATTTTCCTCTTTCTGTTGATCTAACTTTGTCTGTTGTTCATGTGTGGGTTTTAGAATCAGTAGACTATGTGGCTTACAGATCTTTCCCTCATTGTTCTCATTCAGAATATATTATTTTCATGCTGTTTTCTTAGCTTCCGTAGATTAAGCAATTCTGTCATGTCATCAGAAAAAATGTCAGATTGGCTTTGCTTTCTTTTTCTCCGCCGTTGTTTCTCTTTTTTAATCTTCTTCTTGCCTTTATTTTCACAAAGCATGGCCGAATCCAAAACTGGGATTGCAGGGGATGGGGGTCGGGGACAGATTGTGAGGTGATGCAAATATATTCCAAATTTGACTTCAATACCTCTGACAATTTGCATCAAATGAGGATCTGTTCCCTTGTTGGATATAATAGGTGGCAATGGTTGGCCATTCTGCATTGCTTAATTCAACTTGGTTTGAACAACAAGGTTTGGTGACTCTTACTTGTCTAGAGAAACAGTAATCAGGGTCCTTAATTTACAGTTGTGTTGAGAAGAAAATCAGGTCCATTGTTTACGCTTTTGGTTTATAACTAACGAGGACAACACTGTGTCATTTCATACATGGTTTACATTCAGCATGTTAACTTTGCAACAATACAGGCTAGGGGATTTTTTTCTTTATAAATTTTAGATTATATTCTGCAGACACATTCTAAGGCAAAGGATGAATTTGTGGGCAGTTCTGTAGCTCTGGGAAGCAGAGACCCAGAATAGTAATACAAATTTTGTCTTAGACATTTTATTGATAAACATAATACAGCAATGGTACAAAACACCATGGGTCAAATTTTCAGAAGAGCTCTGCACCCAAAAACTACCATTTTGGCATGTATATAAAGGGGCCAGATTTCAAGAAGTGCTTATTGAGAACAATGGGAGCTGTTGGTTGCTGATCATTTTTTTCGAAACTGGATACTTAAATTAAGCTATCTTGACAAGTCTGGCCCAGTGGAGAGGGTACTGAACACTTTTGAAAATCAGTCCCTAAAGCTTACTACATTTTTACAGGGGTTTCAAAAATTCTTGCTCAGGCAAAATTACCCATAAAAGTCAAAATTCACTTAAAATCAATTGTTTTGCCTCAGTAAGGGCTTTAAGATTGTTCTGTGCCATTTACTGAGGAATACTGTAGTAAATCCCAAATGTAAATCTAGTATCAACCTATATTTACAAAACCTGTCTGCTGAAAATACAGTACTTAGGCACAATACATTTAACTTTCATACCAATCTACAGCATTTGGAAAGCAGCCAAAGAGCTCCAGATTTTTTTACTCTACTTTTTTAAAAATTTGTGTTTTGTTCATTTTTAATTACAACTCATGACATCAAGGCAACAAAAGTGTGAAAAACTGTGACAGTAGAATATATGGGGGGAAAAGATAAGCTATGACTAAAGTGTATTTTAAATAGGTTTTAATGCTTTGAAATAAAACAAGTTTACCATGAAAATGTAATATGCTGTGGCAAACACAGCTTTATTGTTCTGTACCTGAACAATAAGATTAGGAATATTTTCAAAGAAAGGCATTTTGTTGTTGTTGCTGTTGACATTCACAAAATACTATAGCTATTATTGATATCCAGTATTTAAGCAAACTGAAATTCATATTCTTGGAAAGCCACAATCAGCTCTCATTTTTTGCGATGAGCAATAGGCAACTAAATCAGTTTAACTCAGGGCTGTTTTGCTGTTGTGTGCTGCAGTTTTGTTTGTTGTTATGATGAAAGGCATCAGCTGGCTGGCCAACTAGTCTCAAATACCTTCCCCAGAACAAAATTGCATTCACAGTGTAACTTGAATAATCTCTACATGTTGGAAAACACTGATGATACTTGTCACACTGTCTAGAGTGGCTCACAACTCTGAATACTTACCTCAGGGCAGACTGTGAGAAGACTGTCAAGGCAGATACCCGAACTGGTGGTGTATTCTATAATAATATTTCACCAAGCAGGTAACAAATGTGAGCTCCTGCATCTCCATACCAGTCTTACCATTGAATCACAGACAGACTCCTCAGTCTCTCTTGCCACCCAGGCACACTGAACTTTATGATAAAAGGTTATTAAAACCAAAAATCACACCATGAGGTTGCTTCCAGTCCCAAGGGACCAGCCACTTACCCCAGATCAATTGGTACTCCAGATCTTACACCAAAGACAATGCTGGCAGCCAACTCTATAGTAAACTAACTAAGGATTTATTAACTTAGAAAAGAAATGAGTTATTGAGTGTTTAAAGCAGCTAAAATATAACAAGAGATAAATCAGTTAGTAACTCCAACTGGTGGCAATGATGTACTAAAGTGCCAGCCTCCCAAATGTTTTTCAGCGCTATCCATAATAACTCGGGGATCGCTGTCTTCTCATTCAGTTATTCTATCCCGTTAGAATCCAAACAGTTCAGAAATACAGGATCTTTCCTTGAATCCATATTTATAGTATCTTCCCAAAGAAAGAAGTCTCTCTACCAATGTGGGCTTTTCCTTTGATGACTCTGAGTGAGGGAAGCACTTAGACTTTTGACCTCGACCATATACATGATGGACAACTGCTTTGAAATTAGCATTTTCTCTTAAAGTCCTTAAGTCCTTCATTAGCATTTTACAAGATTTCTTTGAGTAATTTAGTAACAAGGCTATTTACCATACAGCGTTTGCTATTGCATTATGACAGGAACAGATAAGCAAAAACAATACCAGTAAAATTTCACTAGTTTTCATTAAGTTGAAACATCTGAATATGCACTTATACATCTAACCCTTACTTTGATCTACACAAGTGAACTGACCAGAATACACTCTAGCATGATGTGGTCAGCCAGTGTCACAATACTATAACACAGGGATCGGCAACGGGCTGAGGGACATGCTGACCACCACTTCCCGCAGCCCCCATTGGCCTGGAGCAGTGAACCACGGCCAGTGGGAGCTGTGATCAGCTGAACCTGCGGACGCTGCAAGTAAACAAACCATCCCAACCTGCCAGCAGCTTTCCCTGATGGACCACATGCCAAAGGTTGCCAATCCCTGATATAACAATATCAAAGGCATGAGAAATGTTCTGTATCATATGTGAAATAATCCTTTAGCGGGATGAGCTGTATGGAATCTCCTGCACCAGGTGACTAAAGAGGGCTGTGTTTCAGTGACACTTGAAACAGCACAAAATATATATATTTTTTTTAAATTAAAACTCAGCCCAGGTTCAAAAAGCAGTTGAGGGAACCTGGCCTGCTTCATAGATTTACATGGGTGGTTTCAGTTGAATTTTGATTTTTGTGTCCATCTGAAACTCAAACACATGCAGTGCAAATACATGTACATCAGGAATGAGATAAATTGAAAGGAAATCTTAAACTATGGAGTTTTGCCCAGTTCTAATGATAATCTAGGACTGAATATATGATGAAAAGTTTAGATTTCAATTCTGACCATAAATGGCAGCAAACCTAATAGAATCATAGTACTGGAAGGGACCTCGAGAGGTCATCTAGTCCTGTCCCTTGCACTTGTAGCAGGACTATGTATTATCTATGCCATCCGTGACAGGTGTTTGCCTAACCTGCTCTTAAAAATCTCCAATGATAGAGATTCCACAACCTCCCTAGGCAATTTACTCCAGTACTTAACCACCCTGACAGGAAGTTTTTTCTATTATCCAACCTAAACCACCCTTGCTGCAATTTAAGCTCATTGCTTCTTGTCCTATCCTCAGAGATTAAGGAGAACAATTTTTCTTTCACCCTCCTCCTTGTTACAACATTTTATGTACTTGAAAACTGTTACCATATCCCCTCTCAGGTTTCTCTTCTCCAGACTAAAATCCCATTTTTTTCAATCTTCTGTCATAGGTCATTTTTGTTGTTCTTCTCTTGACTTTCTCCAGTTTGTCCACATCTTTACTGAAATGTGGTGCCCAGAATTGAACACAATACTTTTGTTGAGGCCCAATCAGTGTGGAAGAATTACTTCTCTGTGTCTTGCTTACAAGACCCCTGCTAATAAATCCCCGAATGATGAGGTTGGTTTTTTTTGCAACAGTGTTACACTATTGACTCATATTTAGCTTGTGATCCACATGACCCCCCCCAGATCCCTTTCTGCAGTACTCCTTCCTACGCAGTTATTTCCCATTTTGTATGTGTGCAACTGATTGTTCCTTCCTAAGAGCATTTGTCCTTATTGAATTTCATCCTATTTACTTCAGATCATTTCTCTGGTTTGTCCAGATCATTTTGAATTTTAATCCTATTCTCCAAAGCACTTACTGCCTCCCAGCTTGGTATCATCTGCAAACTTTATAAGTGTACTCTGTATGCCATTATCTACATCATTGATGAAGATATTGAACAGAACCAGACCCAGAACTGATCCCTATGGGACCCCATCGTTATGCCCTTCGAGCATGACTGTGAACCACTGATAACTCAAATAAATTTGTTAGTCTCTAAGGTGCCACAAGTACTCCTGTTATTTTTGTGGATATAGACTATGACGTCTGCTACTCTGAAACCTGTCTCTGGGAATGGTTTTCCAACCAGTTATGTGAACACCTTATAGTAACTCCATCTAAGTTGTATTTCCCTAAATCATGCTCAAAATGTGATGTGATATAAGCAAGTTTGCATCAATGTTGTGACACAAACAGCCTCCACATTGTCGTGGTGTATATTGAACCTTCACTTGCAACATTTGGATTCAGCTCAGCAGAATCTTACAGGGCAGAAAGGTTTTCAAATGGCTTGTCCAGCCTTAGTGATTTGTAGGCTCATTTGATGCCTTAATCACATGTAGATTGTTGCATGATTGACCTCAAATGGGACTGAAATCCATGATGTCAAGATCTAATGGATTTGTTAAACGATAGAATGTTACTCACACAATGATACATGGTTATATATTATGCAGATCTTTAAGTTTTGCTGTAGTCACTGCAAAAATTTAGTTGCTGATTAATTTCTGATACTTGTACATTCCCAACTTGCTTTCTTCTTAGACCATTTCTTACTGCTTCAAAGTGGCTATGGTATCTGCTAAGAATGTATATTTAGAATGGTTTTGGTTATTAATACAGTCTCCATGGAAAAAGTCACTCATTTAAAAATACATATATTTTAAAAAGTGAATTTAGTGCAGACAGGTTTTGTAATTAGAAAAGTGAAAAATGCTAACAAGCTAGTAGAGGTATTATGTGTGTGCATGAAATACAGCTAAAAAGCTGCAGATGAGATCATAAGGGCCATCATCCACATGTGTGTTGGATGTGCTAGGTGTTGCTCACATTGATGCATTTCAATATAGCATAGACTGATCCCCCCCATCTGAAAAAAAAATTGAAAATGCTGTAGTTAGTGACTGTACAGATGATACATGATAGATGGAGGAGGGAGAGCTCCTGCCAACAGACAGAACAGTAGTGAGGAAAGAAAAAGGAAAAGAAATGGGCAGCTTCAAAAAAAAAAAAAATAAGTGTGGTCCTCATGCAGGAGAGTTCAGTAGAGAGAGTTATGTATTGGAGGTTAACAAAACAGAGGGGACAAGGGAGGAAAAGGAAGGGCTGGAAGGTGCCTGCCCATTGCATGCTAACAATACTTCCTTATTTTGGTGTTAGGATGGGATGGATTGGGCTGTTTTGGGGGGAAAGGGAAGAAAGGAAGTGTTGACTTAATGCACCAGAATGGGACTTTGGTTGTTGTGTATGTTTCATGACTCCTCTAGTTTCCTGATTGACCTTGACTATGTCATCATATATCATCATATGCCTTGGGTCCCCCATAGCCATTGATACTTGTGATGTGCTCCAATTCTACAGCTGAAACCTTTCTTCTTTCACTGGACAACTTCAAAAACTGAGCTGTCAGCTAAAGAGCTCCCACTGTCATTGTTGAAGCTGTGAGATGTATCTTCAGCTGACTAATCAGCCAGGAAAAACCTGACCCATATCGATCTAGGTACTCTTATGTATCCAATCCCCTTGTTATAACACCCCGACATGACAATGGAGTGGAAGCAGCCATAATGGATTGTGTATGCCTGTTAGTATGAGGAATTATTGTTTTAACTACAATCAGCTTTCTTTGCTATATAACCCTAGAGGCCTTTGGAACGCTCTTGGAATTGCAGATGATTCTGTTTAGCTGAGTCAGACCCTATTGTTTCTTAACTATTTTATATAGTCCTGAAGAGAAGGACTTTTATTGGATCCCTAATTTAGAGATCTGTTTTCCTCAACCATTGACATTGCCTTATGTTGCCCTTTTACTTCACAAATATTAAAAGAATATGCCTTTCTTTCAGCAGAATATGCTGCTGAAAGTCCTGCTAGTGTCATCATCTCTTGTTTTGGAAATACAGTACTTTGAATGTGGTTGTTTGGAGATAAATGCAGAATGTTACCAGATTTGCCCGTTACTTTGGGGTACGCTCATTTATTAGGGTTACTCTTGGGGGGGGGTGTCTGTAATTCTATCAATGTGCTGCTTGAGTCACTTGTGTTTTCATGTGGAGCTCTACTTCTCCCTTCTGCAAGTCCCCTCCCAATGGAGCTATCCTGCAGGACCTAGGTTCTCCAGGGCTGGGTTCTTCCAGCCCCAGAATCAGACGAACATTCACACACACATTAACAGAGCGCGTCTGAGAGGACCGGGCTAATCAGCACTCCCAAGCTGACCCCTTATACGTCCCTGGACTCAGTAGGCTGGGTTGAACAGACCTCCAAGCTGTCACCCTCATATGCCATGGGCACTGCACCGGAAGAGAGGCTGCACTGAGCAGGCTGGGTCGAGCAGCACTTCAATCTGCCACCCTCATGTGCCCCTGGACTCAGCAGACTGGGTCGAGTAGTACTTCCAAGCTGCCACCCTCATATGTCCCAGGATCCACACATCCCTATCCCCACTTTCATGTTACAATTGTTCTGGTAGTAAACACCACAGGATTTTGGGGCCTGCAGGGATCTTTTAGCTTAGGTACGAGAAGTGCTGCTGCAGAGCGAATGGGGAAGCCTAAAACACCTACGAGCGGGGAGTGAGAGAGAAGCAACCAGCCTGACCATGAAAGTTATTTATTGCCAAGTAAACCATACAACGAGAGCCAAACAAACAAAACAGTTATGATATTAAATCTAACTTAAATTTGATTACAAAAGTTAGGTTTACAAAACTATAACTGATCACACAAGTCAGGGTCAGAAGGCTATACCTAGCTAGAGAGAGAGTGAGTGAGCTGGGTTCTCACCAGTCCGTGAAGCTTGAATCAATCAGCATTCCCAGCCAGTGGTAGTAGCTGAGGGTCTGGAGTGCTGGAGACAGGCAGAGCCCCCAGCATGATCAGTCAGGTGAAGATGAAGTCCCAATGGAACTGATGCAGATTTTGGGTCCAGGCATCAGAGTATTACTTGAGCATGGGTAGGGTTTTCTGTAGGGAAAGAACAGTGGTTCAAGGGAGAACACTAGATAGGGTTTGTGGGTAAACTGATGGCTCAAGGGAATATACCAGGCTAGACAATGGGAACAGACCATTCCTGGCTATGGGCAGCTCACAATGCAATTAGGCAGCTTTGGTATTTTGGATATCAGTAAAGGATTTATTACTATAATTTGTCTGATACTACTGGGCTGGGTGTGTACAGGTGTGGATTCATTAAGATCTGGAGCAGAGGTTGCCCATCATGCAGTGCTTTTCTGGTTCCAGAGTTCAGTGTAGTTCTTGCCTTGGAATCTCTGTTCTCCATTTTGTATGCTAATAGAGATGCTTCCCTGTCCCACCTTTGGAGATATACTGATCTCATAGAGCTGGAAGGGACCTTGAAAGATCATCAAGTCCAGTCCCCTGCCTTCATTAGCAGGACCAAGTACTGATTTTGCTCTAGATACCTAAATGCCCCCCTCAAGGATTGAACTCACAACCCTGGATTTAGCAGGCCAATGCTCAAACCACTGAGCTATCCCTCCCTACCTTAATGCCTGAGCATTACTTTGTAACCTTTGATGCAAAGGGATTTAGATGTCTCTCCCTGCCTTTTCATTGCTTTTTGTAAGTCTTTCTTCTGATCAGCTTTGGTTCAAGCGGAGGCTTGTGGGGCTGGGGAGGGGTCGGAAGTCTTTCGTGAGTCAGACAGGCTGGTACTGTGCCCTGGTTCCCCAAGAACACAGAGCTGATAGGTAACAAGGAAAAGATACTAAGCTATATTTGTTTAGAATTGAAATGTATTCTGTTCATATCTAATGGAAAAAGAATCTGCTAGCAATACTGATTACACAGTATGTTCAGAGAATCAACTACAGAGTGAAAGAAGTCCATAAAATAAACTAACTGGTATAGTTTGATGTAAAATTTGGCCTAGTCATAAAACACTGAGAGCTAAATCTTCGGCTGGTATAAATTGGCAAAGGTCATTGATTTCAATGGAACTACACCACTTTGCAACAGCTGGGAAACTGGTATTACAGTGTGAGGAATGTCTTAAAAGAAAAAAAAATTAAGCTTATTTGATAAGAACAGATTTAAAAATTTTATTAAAGTAAATGTTTAAAATGAAATATATACAGGTTGAGAGGGAAGGTACTGTACATCTGGGGTTAGACTTGGGTTATGGGGGGTTTCAGATATCGTTTGCAAGGATGAAAAATACATACATATCGCATAACCGGCATAGACCCAGATTGGAGTGCAAGGGTTTTTAAAGTGTCAGTGAATAAGTGGGCTCGAGTTCGCCATCCATGGAATGAATAAGGAGTCCAAGTCAGTATCGGTGGAGCGGATAGGTACATGGGTGGGGTGCGTCCCTTGGTCCCTCAGGGAAGGAAGTGGATTATTTCCCTGGTCGGCTGTCTCAATTACTCAGTGTGGTATTGGCTAAATTAAGCAGTAATCCAACAAAATGGGTTCAATCAAGCATCTAGGTTTGACCAAGTACGATGAATAAAAAGGGAGCCCGGAGGAGGATATTGATTGTCTTGCACAACTGTTTTCAAATGGCTGAAATGAGTAAACACACCATTAATAGTGTTATCTCTAGATTTTCTCCACATCATAATGAATATGGGCCCAATGCTGCTCCTATTGACTTCAGTCAGACAACAAGCCGGGGGGGTGACATTAGAATCTAAAGGCTTCCAAAGCTCAGCACTAAGATTGTGAATCTATCCTGGATCCCATACCATCTCACCTAACCAGATCACTCAAACTGTCCACTACTACAATTCAGATTGTGAGGGAAGATGTGCTAAACTTAAGGTATCTCCTCTCTTGGGATGCTCTAGTTGCGTCCAGTGTCTGAGAATGTAACGATCTCATGATACACTTAATATTATGATCATACTGCTTTTATGAAAAACCTCATTCTGTTCCATAGCCACTAGCTGCTAAAAGGGGGAGTTTGCATCTTGCAGTACTGTGTGACTCTTGAGGAATTACTAGATCATTTTGTGGTCCCAATTCACAAAGTCAGCTTACTTCCTTAGTCGAGAGTTGTTTAAAAATCAAGATTGTTTGTTAACCATTTCAGGTGTATCCTGTGCAATTATTTTGGTCAGATTCCCTTAGTTCTGTCCTGTAATTTGAGATAACTTTTAATCCTGGCTCTGACTCACTCTGTTCCATTGAGCAAAGCATCTAACCTTAGTCTTCCCCTCTGTAAAATTGTTGTAGTAATCAGCTATTCCATGGATGTGTTCTGTGAATCCTAGTTAATCATTGTAATTTCAAAGCAATGTTATAAATGCTAAGTGTTAGTATAATTAAATAGAGAGACAAGGTGGGTGAGGTTTTATCTTTTATTGGACCAACTTCTTTTGGTGAAAGAGACAAGCTTGTGAGCCACACAGAGCTCTTCCTGAGATATGTGTAGCTAGAAAGCTTTCCTCTCTCACCAGCAGAAGTTGGTTCAGTAAATATTACCTCATCCACCTTGTCTCTCTAGTATCCTCAGGCCAGCATGTCTACAACAACACTGCACACAACAATGGATAGTATAATTAAATAGACTTTTATCATTCTGGTCCTGGAAAGAGTGGGGAAAAGTTTTAAGATACACACACTGATTGTGTAGGTGATATGTTCACACTGTTTGCTGACTTCAATGGATGATTAAATCATCAGTGTTACGTTGCCTACTTTTCTTAGCATAGTTCCCAAAGATTTCTGTTCTTCAAGACAAGATTTGTATGTCGTCCCTTTAACATGGCAAGAAACACATAAAAGCGCTTTCTGTTGAGACGCCTGCTTCAGAGATGAGCTCATGGAAACCTCTGAACCTCCACTCTCCTGCATGCCTTCTTCCCTGGGTTGCTGTACAGGGTTAAAAAAAAAAAAAAGTGCCACAGGAGTCTTTTTTTTTTTTTTTTTTTTGTTAAGAGAGAGAACAGAAAAAAGAGCACTAATCAGCATGTCCTGTGCTCTTCTTTGTAGTCCCAGCGCCGTGTTACGTTTCACCTCCCTGATGGCTCCCAGGAAAGCTGCAGTGACAGTGGTCTAGGAGACCATGAGCCTGTGGGTAGTGGAACCCTGATCTCACACCCTCTCCCTCTGGTTCAGCCACAGGACGAATTCTACGACCAGGCCTCACCGGACAAGAGGACTGAAGCTGATGGCAACTCTGACCCCAACTCTGGTGAGTTGACTTTCAAGGCTTTGGTAGTCTTTTGTAGAGGTTGTTTGTTTTGTTTTCCCTTTTTACTTTTAAAAAAATGTTTAAGCTGAGGGATGTGGAGCATGTGCATGGATATTTAGTCACAGCAGTTCAGTAGAATTTACAGCATGTTAAATTAGTTGCCTGAAATATCATGTTGCAAGGTTGATTGTAAAAAAGAAACACAAGTTAAAAAAAATTGTGCTTATTTGGGAAACATGTATAGACAGACTACATGATGAGTGGAAAAAACAAAAAAGAAGGAAGTTCTACAAGGTAGCTTGCTTGTCTTTGTTATCATTTGCTGTGTTGTTTAGTATTTACCTATGCACTTTCTTCTTACAATGATGCTTCTGTCTTCACTGTGAGATGGGATTTGAAATCATCCTAAATACCTGTTGGAGATCAAAGGAACAATGAGTTGTAGGTGATATTTTTCATTGAACTAAGTTAAAAAATGGAGCAAAATAGGGTACATATAGTTTTCTGGCTAGTTTGCATATAGGTACCACCTCTTTCTATAGCAGTCGCATTGAAAGCCCTTCTGCTTGCAAAAGTAAATAGAGATTCTCCATTAGCTTGAGAGGCTGGGGGAGCTTATGTTTGGCTCTAATGGATATGAGTTTCATCTATGATGTTCCACATGGGCAGTTTGGCTGGTACCCCATGTCTATATATATGGTAAACTATTTTTTCCTTTTAATTTTAATTAATTTTTACAGTATATTGGAAATATAATGCTTGCATCCTGCACTATAGATGCAGCTCAGCAAGTGATAATGGGAGAATCATACATCTGAACTGAGGAGTTTACAGGTAATGTGAGTAGGGCTCCTTGGGAATTTTTTGACTGTGTCTTGTCATTGGAAAATGCTGATTCATCAAGACCTAAACTTCACAGAAACACATTGGTTTTGACAAAACGTTTGCTGGGAACATTTCTCAATGGGGAGAGAGACAGAAAGACAGACACTCCCTATAATAACCAATAGTTTCATTTAAAGCTGAGATTTGAAGCTGGGCCTACCATATCATAGGTAAGCATGCTAACCACTGGGCTATTGGCTAATATGGGGTTTATGTAGTCTCTGTCTCTCTGTCACATACATATTTTTGTTATTGTTTTTTCATTAAAACTGTTGAAAGCTCTTGGTCTTGTTCCGCAAAAACAAATTCCCAAAGCTTGAAATTTTTCACAAAATGGAAATGTTGTTTTCTGGCCAGCCCAAACTGTGACTTTAAGTCCATAAAAACACAAGGACCAGTAAGAACGAAAAATGTGTATAGTATATGTAATTGATTAGTTTAAGTGGAATTATCCTGTTAATTCCCTGTCCATGCAAGAGAAGAGTGACATATTTAACTAGAGTACAGGGCTGTATTAAGGCTTCATTCATTACCTGTATGCACTGTAGCATGGGCTTTGCTGATACTGAGTTGTATATCTCTATATAGCACATAGCATACAAGTCTGTCAAACAAAGCTGAACAAAGAGCAGGATCAGTAAACTTTGTACAAAGGTCTTACATGGGAGTGTTTCTCCATTAGTGAATAGGTGTCAACTGCACCGTGCAATCATGCAATATTAATTACAAATTATCTAACTCACCGAAGTCGGCAGATGTGTTTAGAGCTCATATGAATATATCTGTTTTAGTGATGTCTGTAACTGATGTGATTATACACAATTTAGCCTTTGGGGACACTAAATTCATGGCAAATCTATGAGAAACTAATGGTCAAGCTGTATTGAAGGTTAGTGAGGCATGGGAATATAGTTTCCTATACTAATTATTTTATCAGACTGAATTAAAACATGCATTTAAATAATGTGTTATATATCTCATCAGATCTTACAAGCTAAGCAGACCGTAATAATTTATTTCACAGACGTCACCCCAGGATGTCTGTGAAATAAATTATTATTTATTTATTTATAAGGTCATGAGGCACTGGTGATTATGTAGATTCCATTCTTAACTCTTGAGTCCTTACTTAGTTATTGCCCAAGCAACAATGAAGTGGTCACTGTGTGGCTGAAGATGCCTAATTTTTTATAATGAGATGTGAAATAGTTTGCAACAGTTTATGGGCCTGAAAGATTCTATGGCATCTTTACAGGAGTAGAAGTTCTACCCAGCGTTAGGGCAAAATTAGAATGTGAGTAATTACATTCTGCCTACCTAAATTACTGATGTTGTGTCAATTGGATATGGTAATCTTTGACACTTCCTGTCTTAATCTGTAGTGTATTATTGCTGTGCAATGTTAAAGAGTTGTTGCATTCAACCCTAGAGGTAGTTTGATTTCAGTGGTTGTTGAAGTGATTCCTACTGTAGTGTGCATGGTTTAAAAGCATTGTGAATACTTTGGGATGACAAGTGCAATTATGCGGGGGGGAGGGTCAGAGGGAGAGGATCTTAGTGAGAACCCATATTGTTACATTAATGAAACATATGCATTAGATTAAATCTTTAAAAATACAGAGAAACAGTTAGACAAGCTTTGTGATTTCTTTGTAATCCTAATATTTAACCATATCTGTGTTCACAAGAAAAAAATGGACCCATTAAGACTTTTGAGGGGCTTTATGTTCCTCTCTCATTCACCACACCTATGATTTACACTGGAACAAAATGCTCAAAAAGAGGGTGTAAAATGTTTCCAAATCAGAATGGTCACATTTATATCCATTTTACAGAAAATATAAGGAGGTGATAAATGAGGGATTTTTAAAAGAAATCTGTAACTTTGATGTTAATCTGGAGGTGTTATATATGTAATAGTCTCTCAGAAAACAAAAAAACTGTGTAATAATAGTTACATGTTAGACACACACACACATCAAAAATAGCATCAAAATTCAATATTTCTTTAATAAAAAGCCTCATTCTCCATTGCCCTTTCTCTTGTGTAATCATAACAGTAAATGACACTATCATGTGTAATCAGAATTGTATTACGTAGGTTGTAGTACAATTGCCTGAATATTCTATTTTTTCCCAAAGTTCCTTATTTGTGTTACAACAAATAACACATTCATAGAATCATCGGGCTCAACGGGTAGTGATCAATGGCTCCATTTTGAAATTTTGAAACTCCAATTAACTTTTCTCTATTTACACTGTGTGTGTGTTTGTTTATTTATTTATCCATTTATTATTTCTCTTCAGGTGGCAATGAGAACAGACTAGGCAATTTCATGATTTTTTTTTAGTCAGCATCTAGTATCTAATTTCATGTTAGTGTTCCCATGCACAAGTACTGCTGCAAATGTAGTGTGGTAAATATTACAGAGCAAGGTTTTGTAGTGTTCTTTAACAGTTTCAACAAAAATGAAAAGAAGCATAGTCATGGGACTATTTGTAATGATTGTCTAATAATGTATCTGTACCAAAAATTACATGTGGGGCCAAACTTGTCCTTCACTATCCCTTTCAAAGCGAGTTCTAATGCAAGGTGTGTTCAGTTTGTTGAAGCAGGATGCTATTTCTGCCTGGAAAGACCTGTTAAATGGTGACAACCATTTTGGTGAATGTCTTTAATGTTTTTGTGAATGGTGTGTTTTTATTGTTGCATACCATACATTTATGTAAATAAAGATGTAGCCATTGTTTCCTGGTAGTGGTATGTTGCTGCTTTAATTAAGTTTGGACAGGGGGCAAGAGCCAGTTTTGGACAGCCTGCAATGTTGAAGAATGATTAAATATTCTCATAGCCAAATGATCTACTGCATGAGAAACTCACTGTTATGTTTTGTAAGTGTTGCCAGCCTATGAAGAGACAAGGGAGTTACAATTACACTAGTCTAATGAAAAGGGCATACACAGCCAGAGAAAATTTCCCCAGCTAATATTAAAGACACCAATATTTTATGAAAGTAAGAGAGATTACAAACACTAGTTTTGTTAGCTAAATATTGTCACCACTACTGGAAGGCAGACAGGAGAGGCAGGACAAATAGAAAAATAAATAAATAAGCACTTTAACCAGGATCTGCATACTCCAAGATTGGTTTAGGACACTTAACCTGTCAACTTTGTGTAGGCTCACATTGTCCAGCCATGCCAGAATTAAAACAGAAGGCAATGGATTTAGTTTAATTAGTCTGCAATTTTATTCACTTAAAATATCTGGGAGTAACCAACCACAAATTGTACAGTGCAGATCATCATACTTTCTTTAATCATTTACCCTGCCACCCTCTCCTTGTAAGAGGGTTAAGGGGGCTAAAAAGGAGGGGGCTTGCTTTGCTTTACATCCTTTTTGGATCCATTTTCTCTGATAACAGTAACCCTTCCATACTGATACCCACACTGGACATCCACCATAAATTTTATGTACTAATTTGTGACATTATAATCTAACTTCCCTGCCCCACCCACTGGATCCCAGACCCTCTATGGGGAAGGAAAAAAAAATATTCCACTTCACCTTGGCCGGTCTGGGAGTGAGGGAAAAATTACATACTCCCCAGCTCCCAAGGAAGAAAGGACAACTAGCATGATGCCTGCAGCAGATCATAAAGGGACCTGATTCTTTTTTAGATTCTATGAGTCGGAGGATGGGTACTGCCAGCCCAATCTAGGCAAAAGCAAGCTTTTCTGGGACTGCACATAGTATAAATACCTCCACTCTTCCAGTCAGCAGGAAGGGCAGTGTCCCTCCCCGCCCCCCAACCTGATTAAGCTATTTTCTTATCCTCCCTACTCTGTATAGGTCAACTTTCTTCCTTCCTCTACCTCTGCTACCAGTAGTAGAGGGAGCCTTTAAAGAGGTAACAACCCCCTTTTTTCCAGCCACCTCACAAAGCTGTGGTGAATGAATATCTTATTCTTAAAACTTTCATCTAATCCAGATATAGGTGTTTGCCATCTCAGACTTGTATGATCAATGATAATTGCCAATTAAACAACTATGAAGTTCACCTTTCACTTGATGCACCAGTATATCCCAAGGTTATCCTATTTTCATCAGAACTCGTCTGTTAGTGAGCAATTTATTGTTGGCCGAAAAATTGCATCCTTCCATACATTTTCATGAGCTCCGTGGCATTATTATAGGTTAGTAACAACAACTAATTCAAATTCAAGAGTCATGACTGAGATGACTTAATTTCACACACAACATTAATTCGTAAAATGTTGCCATTCTTAAACACAGTTATGAACAGCCATGTAAAATGACACCATGTTGACCATGACTTTGTGGTCAGTGTAGATCAGGACAAATTGAAATCAGCATGTAATAAGTCAATTGTTTGCAACCATCTTGAAACACAATAAAATGAAGTATTATGTGTAAGCCCAAAGAGGAAGTAGAACAGGGATTTGTGATTGCTGCATTGAGAATATATAATTAAAAAGAGAAAAATAATGAAAAAACAAATGTAATTTGCCATAAAAGAAGCAGAGCTTTGAAAGGAATTTGCAAAAGTCGAGGTTTAAAAATTAGTCGGCCACATTTTGATTTCTGGTGTATGTATTTTTGACCCAACCTGTTTCTAAATGAAGAATATTTTTTAATTTAAAAGACTATTAATTTCATTTCTCACTCTTCCTAAGAAAGCTATTAAAAGGGAAAATAGTTCCAAAGGTTTCAATTGTTGCCAGATTTTATCTCTCAGTATGTCAGATACGCACCTGCAAAACCACCAAATTGCCCTAAAGTCTAGTAGAAATTGCATATTACCAACATGACTTTATTGCATCTCTTCTGCTTGCTTTGTGGCTTTTTAATGTGTTTATTACAAAGTGTAATGTTAACAGAAACATCCTGTTTTATGACCTGTTGACATTAAGAATAGAATTGGATGTATTTTAATCTGGAATGTTTCTTTTGTAGTTCGGCAGGCAGGTGCTCAGTGTTGTTTTCTTGCTAGTACGGTTTTGATTTTCATCAGCATTAAACGAGCCCTTATTAGTTAAGGATCCTGCTTTCACTGCTCTTTTAGCAGCCTTTACTAAGTACTATCATTTAAACTGGAAATGTTAGCTATATTGAATGTAACCATTAGATGGGTTAACAGAATGATAGAATTGTACGTAGGAAAAATGTGCCTCCTAGTGTAAAGAAGGTGAAATGTGTACTTTCATGAACTTGCTTGATGAAATTACATTTTGATAGCTGCAAGCTGTGGATGTGATTCATTCTCCCTCAAAGAGATAAAGAGAAATAGCATATATTTATCGAGTGTGGGAACTGCTCTGTGGAGAAAGCCTATTATACATTTCAGATGTGCGTCTGTGGAAATAAGTAAGAAGCAGAGAGAAAAAATATTTGTCCTTCATATGTTTATATTAATAAGCAATATAAATAAATGTTACATAACCCAAAATTATGCCTTCATGTAAGGAAAACAGGGCTTGGGTGAAAAACTGTAACAAAACCTTGGCATTTTAAAGGTTTCACTTCTAAATATAAAAAGAAGAAATTTTTTTATAATGCCTGAGGATATTCAAAAATAAAAATAAACATTTGGAAGTAATTCCATGTTCTTGGAAGCAATGTCTAAAATAACCCAAGTCTGCCATTAATGCTATACTTACAATGCTTTTTATTTCCAGTATATTAAAAAAATATTTGTTTCAGTGTGGCTTATAAAACACGAGACCCCACATTTGAATAAACCTAATGATACAGTTGTTTAGTGAAATGATTTCAGGGGAACTAAATCATAATATAATTCCAGTAATAAGCAGGAATATTTCTGTGGCGTGGTTTAATTAATATTACAGTTCAGAGTTATGGCAAGAGTGTCTTGTATTAAACTTGCAACAAAGAGTCCTGTGGCACCTTATAGACTAACAGATGTATTGGAGCATAAGCTTTCGTGGGTGAATACCCACTTCGTCAGACACATGTATTAAGCTTTGTCATATGACAGAGTCCCATGTGCAGAAGCTAATCCTTTCATGCAAACAACTCTGGTTTACAGTGTTACTATCACAGGGGCCAGTGGGTGATGGTGTTTTAACCTTACAGTCTGTTTTCACTGTATAATCCTTGCTTTTCTTTACTGCTCCAAAGTTGCTTGTTCCACTTGGCTAGACTGAAGTTCATAGTGGAGAATTTACAGTTTAACATGTAACCAGGGAGGCCTCTATGTTAACTTTTTCTCTCTAGATAAATCACTGTCCATAGCTATTTTTGTGTTTCATATTCTGAGAACTGAAAGAAGAACATTTGCCTTTGAGACATTTCCTCCATTTCATTAAACACAAGTTCATACCTCACACAGAATCTTACACTGTCGCATTTTGCTACAGGCAAATAGCAAGAGGAACTGGAGACAAGTTGGCTGAATTAGCCTACTGAACAGCTATAAAATAGACTGAAGACTGGATTCAATCTTAGCACCATGTATTTGTTTCTTAAAAAAAAAACCCTGAGAGGCATGATATGTATCAACATTTTATTAAGATTTCTACAGCATTCTTGGTTTAGAAAGAAGACACAGAACCAAATTTTATCCTGTTTTCCTTTCCCTTCTCCCCATGCACCAATTCAGGATGTGTGGAATGTAAGTCAGGTTTAAATCTGATCTGTGAAACTCATGTCATAAGTGTGGGGTGGATATTTAGTGCAGGTACTCCATAGGGAAGGGATACAGAGACTTGATAAATGGCTTGGTAAAGGACTTAAAGGAGGTGTTTATTAAAGGAGAAGAATGAGGAAGGTAGCCTAGGGGCTTCTGTAACTTGCATGGCAGGGAGCCAAGACCTGTTTCCTTGAAAGCCCACCTTAACCCTCATTTGAGAGTGGGGATGGTAAGGTCCCAGCAATGGGTTGACTGGGGGCCAGGATGGAAAAAGAGGGAGGCTGGCAGAAGCCACCAGGTAGATACTGAACGAAATGGGGTTATCCGCACTGTACACTTTTATCTGCTGTGTTGTCCCAGAAATCCAATAATAAAGTTGCGGCCTGATTAACACACATGCAATGTCTCCTGTCCTCCTGTCAGGATAGCCGGACAATGTCTGCTATACTAAAAAGCCATCTACGCTCAGAAATCTTTTCATTATACAGATTCATAGATTCTTAAGGCCAAAAGTGACCATTTTAATGTCTGTTATAACTACAGCAGGGGTGAACAAACTACGGCTTGCGGGCTGGATCTGGCCCTCAGGGCTTTGGATCCGGCCCGCAGGATCACCACCACCGTGGTGCTGCAGGCCCGGCGCTGCTCTCACAAGCAGCTGGCACCACATCTCTGTGGCCCCTAGTGGGGGTGGGGCAGAGGGCTCCGTGTGCTGCCCTTGCCTCCAGGCACCGCCCCCCGCAGCTCCCATTGGCCGGGAATGGGGAACCATGGCCAATGGGAGCTTCGGGAGAGGTATCTGGAGGCACGGCAAGGGCAGCGGATGGAGCTCTCTGCCCCCCCTCCCCAGGAGCCGCAGGGACATGGTGCCAGCTGCTTCCTGGAGTGGCACAGCGTGCGGAGAGGCAGGGAGCCTTCCCTGGCCCTGGTGTGCGCTGCTGCCACTCTAGAGCCACTCCAGGTAAGTGGTGCTGACCCGGAACCCGAACCCCTCGTACAGCCCAACTCCCTGCCCCGAACCCCCTGCCGCACCCCACCCCCCTGCCCTGAGCCCCCTCCCGCACTCCGCACTCCTCCCTGCACGCCTGCCCTGAGCTGCCCTTGCACTTCACACCCCTCCTGCACCCAAATCCCCTTCCCTGTGTCCCCTCATACAGCCTGCACCCCTCCTCTTCCCCAGGCCTGAGCCCCTTCCTGCACACCGCACTCCCTCCCACACCTTGCACTCCCTCCCACAACACAACGCACTGCCCTGGCCCTGCATGCAATTTCCCCACCCAGATGTGGCCCTCAAGCCAAAAAGTTTGCCCACCCCTGAACTACAGCATATTTTCAAAAGATATCCAGACTTAAAGACTTCATTTAAAGACTTCAAGTGATGAAGAATCTATCCAACACTCAGTTACTTATAGACAGCAATCAAGTTACTTCTTTACCTTCACTTTGATAAACTACGCAGACTGTGCTTCTTAACCTGACTGTAAGTCAAGTTTTCTAAATGTTGACTCATATTGGTAGCTCTTTTCTGAACATTTTTCAGTTTTTCAACATCCTTTTTAAGTGTGGACTCCAAATCTGGACACTATATAAGAGGGAAGTGACAAATGCTGCATGCTTAACCACTTAATCATCCAGACCTTTTATAACAGTCTCAAGGTTAAAATGACATAACCACAATTTCAACTTAAATGCCCACAATAGGGAAAAAACCCCTTCTCATAAAACCCCTAAAACACAGGCAGTGCTTTTATTGATTTCCTTCTGTACAGATTCTTATGTTTTGATGTCAGCGGGTATTTCTTCATGCCTTAGCAGCTAAACAAAAAGTCTCTTTACATTAGGATTAAAACAGAGAAACTCAAACCAATTTTATAGCCATCCAAGTAACTGATAAAAATTAGAGCAACAAAAGAAAATTGCAGTTTCAGTGTCAGTTAAGTTTCTTATGCTACACTCCATGCTGGAAATCATTTGTAAATAAGGCTAAGATTTTGTCATGGATATTTTTAATAAAAGTCAGGACAGGTCACAGGCAATAAAGAAAAAAATCATGGAAACCATGACCTGTCTGGGACTTTTATTAAAAATATATGTGCCAAAATGGCGATCTTTGGGTCCCCACACCGCCTGAAGCAGGGAAGCTGTGCAGCAGCTAGGAGCTCCAAGGCCCCCACTGTGGGTTGGGTGTCAGAGCTCCAAGGACCCCTTGCCACCCATGGCTGGGAGCTGTGCAGCCTTCCGCCACTTGCAGCAGCTGCGGCCTGTGGGGTACCCCTGCCACCTGCAGCTACGGGGACCCTCCCACCACCTGTGGTGTCTGGGAGCTGTGGGGTGCCCCCACGGTATCCAGGAGCGGTAGGGTACTCCCACTGCCCACATCCCCAGGGGCCCATGGTGGATGGGAGCTGGAGCTGCAGGGTTCCCCTGCTGCCTGTAGTTCCAGGATCCCCCACTGCCCACAGCAGCTGGGAGCTGTGGGATACCCCCCCTGACCATGATGGCCAGGAGCTCAGGGGTTCCCCTGCCACCCACACGGGCCAGAAGCTGCAGGGATTCCCCTGCTGCCTGAGGGCTGGGAGCTGTGGGGATGTCAGAGGCGGCGGGGGTACCCCGCAGCTCCTGGCCCCCATGGGCGGCGGGGGATTCTGCAGCTCCCAGCCACCACAGGCTGAAGTCATGGAGGTAACTGGAAGTCACAGATTTTGTGATTCCACAACCTCCATGACTAAATTGTAGCTTTATTTATAAATAATCATGCAGATTTTATAAAATGTGTAACAGTAGCAAGTTGCAATCCTGAAAACCCTTACTCAAGTAAATAGTTTCTCTGACTTTGCATCACATGTTTACAGGTTCTCCCTGTGGAGCTTCATGCAGGCAACTAGTAGAAAAATGTAAGATGAGTGGAATAAAGGCAAAGGTAGAGGGCCGGTTGCTGCACAGATCCTCTGTAATTGGCCAGTGATTTAGAATAAATACTTTTCTCTATTTACAGCAGGCTATTAAACTAAAATTAATTTCTATAAAGTTTATTGGCATCACGTAAAACTAAAATTAGTGAATTATGATACAGAAGCTCAACTTTCCATCATACTCTAACCCAGGGGTTGGCAACCTCTGGCACGCGGCTCACCAGGGTAAGCACCCTGGCGGGCCAGGCCAGTTTATCTGCTGCGTCGGCAGGTTCAGCGGACCGCAGCTCCCACTGGCCGCGGTTCACCGTCCCAGGCCAGTGCGGGAGGCGGTGGCCAGCACATCCCTCGGCCCGCACCAGTGGGAGCCGTGATCCGCCGAACCTTCCGACGCAGTAGGTAAACAAACTGGTCCGGCCCGCCATTGTGCTTACCCTGGCGAACCACGTGCCAGAGGTTGCCGACCCCTGCTCTAACCTGTTCTGAAACTGGAGTTCTAGATTTTTATGGAAGGGTGTCAAAATAGGGGAAAAACTGATTACTGACTATGTCAAGACTTGCTGTGTGCTTTAATTTCAATACATATTTGTGAAAGTGTAGGGAAATATCTGATATTACTTATTTCATAGCTCATATTTCAACTTAATTAAAATGTAAAACTTGTCCTGACATGGGTCTCATTTAAATTACATTCATACATACCATTATCCTTCCCCCTAGAAGCTGGTGCTCATCTCTGGAAAATTGCCAAGTATTGGTCCAGTATCATTTTTAACTTGGAGTCTATAAACAGAAGGAATTAAGATCTCCATAAACAAGATTATATGTATTATCCATTCAAACAAACTAGAGGATATCTTGAAAAACGTATTTGCAAAAGTCAAACGCTAGGGGACAAATCCAGTGACGAGACTGAGGGAATTTAGCATTATAAGTAACATGCATCTTCAAATGATCTCTCCGACATGGAAGTTACACTAACATATAAATTTAGACTCACAATCACATACAAACATATTATTTACTACCCTTACACATTACCTCTGAATGTGGTCCACTGAATGTGAATTTTAAAAGTCTACATTGGGTGTATCTTACACACCCAGAGATAGACTCTGCTCTAAATTACACTGCCATAAATCCAGAGTAGCTCTACTGACTTCAGTGATGGAAGAATCTGACTCGGAGAAGAGAGAACAACTACTAACATTGTGGTGTTTATTAAAGCTATCTTCTGACATCTTTCTCAGGCTCCTCAGCATGTAAATTACATCAGCTTAGATTTCCTTTCACTTAGCCACAGTCAATGACTGAATGGAGAACAAATTTAAGGAAATCTAAGAGAATGTAAGGGATAAGACTTATACCATCTTGCACATCACTAGGGTTATTTGAAATATCTATATAAGCATTTTTTTAAATTAAAAATGGAGGAAATTTTGCCAGCCGGGTTTCTCATTTATTGACCACCTATTACACATTATACATTTATCCCCAGGGTTAAATCCAGGCCTGGCGTAAGCAGTTGAAAACTCTTTTGAAGTCATTGGAGTTTGCATCTGCTTCAGTGGGCTGAATTTAATCTTAGAGCTGTGTGAAAGTCAGTGGTTTCAGTTCACTGGAAGTCAGGTGATCTTTTTTCTCTTCTCTCTCCTTCTGTACATATATATGTAGTTCTTGGCATCCTTTTTGTTTCTTGCTGATTTTTCAAGATTGAATGAAACCAAAATATAAGGTGAAAGAAGCAAAGAAGCAAGCTCAGCTTGAAATGGTTATAGTTTTCCTGAATTCATGTCAAAACTACTGAATTTTGTAAGATTTTCATTTGAAACCACTGAATTTCAAACTGATTTTTTACTAACCACTCTAGCTTGAAACTTGCTTCAGTTTCATTGCAAGTGCTATGAATCTCTGAGAAATGTCTGGTCCAAATGTCAGTTCTGAAACAAAAAAACCCCCAAATATTTGGCTTCATTGTAGAAATTTTAAATTGCATGATTGTTGTTTAAAATAGGAAGCCACTGTATTTTCAGTGGGATGCTCTGCCAGTTAGCATGATTTCTCCAGTTGGCAGGATTTGTCTTCTTTTCCCATTTATCATTCTGTAAAAAATAGAAATAAGATGAACAATTGATTAAAATCCAATTTTTCAGGCATAATTGAATGGATCTGGAGAACTGTGTGTGAATTTTGGGGTATTCCAGAAGGCAAACTAGTTCTAATCGTGTGACACAAGATCAATTAATGATAGTGGTGATTTTTACAAAATCCTAGGGCAGTGAAGCATATAATATGTCACATACAGTTTGTTATTTGTTTATGTTTGTTTTTGAGACTCTTTCAGGAAACTCTGGGGAAATGTAGTATTCTAGGGTTTTTGATGAATATCTTGGTTTGTTACATTAGTACTGAAATTGATTATCTGATTAGTCAAATTCAGTTTCTAATGGTGGACTTGACTGTGCAATCTCTGTTTTCTTTGGTAAGCATTTGCTCATTCAGTAGGACTACTCTGATGAAAAAGGATCACACTGCTGAGTCCTTGGAAATCTCACTTGCAACACTTGAATGGGTACAGATGACCAACGGAGTGGTAGAATTTTTGAGCACCAATTAATGCTGTTTTGACGCTCCTGTTAGCTTTCCTTACTCTTTAGCATACCTTAGACAGACTGGACATTATGCATATTTAATTCTTATTTCTGCTGCTGTAATTTTTCTTACATTAAATATTCTGATGGAGAAAACTAATTTGTGATCCTTATTATATTCATGCCCAGCTTTGTCTGTTAGAGGCTGATCACAAGATATGCCAACTCTTGAACTAAGAGAGGCAATGCTTTTTTTTAGGTCTTTCACGTACTCTTTTACAAGATATGGAGTTGACAGCTAATATTGTTCTGTAGATGTATATTTCCACAAAATCATTCCTGCTTCTGGTTTTGAGAAATAATGAGAATGTGACTCCAATTCCATCCGCTCAGAAAGTAATCTTGTTCCTTTAGAGAATAAACAATATTTGTTACTTTTAAATGGCATTTTTTGAATGAACAAGGTTGTTTTCTAATTCCCAGTCTTTTGTTCTATTACCATGCTAATCAGATACACTAATTAGGCCTGGTCTACACTAGGACTTTAATTCGAATTTAGCAGCGTTAATTCGAATTAACCGTGCACCCGTCCACACCAGGAAGTCATTTAATTCGACCTAGAGGGCTCTTTAGTTCGAATTCGGTACTCCACCCCGACGAGTGGAGTAGCGCTAAATTCGACATGGCTATGTCGAATTAGGCTAGGTCTGGATGCAAATCGAACTTACTAGCTCCGGGAGCTATCCCACACTGCACCACTCTGTTGACGCTCTGGACAGCAGTCCAAGCTTGGATTCTCTGACCAGCCACACAGGAAACGACCCGGGAAAATTTGAATTCCTTTTCCTGTCTGGCCAGTTTGAATCTCAATTCCTGGTTGGACATCGGGGCGAGCTCAGCAGCACCTGCAACGATGCAGAGCTCTCCATCAGAGGAGTCCATGCAATCCCAGAATAGAAAGAGGTCCCCAGCATGGACAGACCGGGAAGTCCTGGATCTGATCGCTGTGTGGGGCGATGAGTCTGTGCTTTTGGAGCTGCGCTCCAACAAACGGAATGCAAAGACCTACGAGAAGGTCTCCAAAGCCATGGCACTCAGAGGATACAGCCGGGATACAACGCAGTGCCGCGTGAAAATCAAGGACCTGAGACAAGGCTACCAAAAAGTCAGAGCGGCAAACGGACGCTCCGGAGCCCAGCCCCAGACATGCCGCTTCTATGAGGCACTGCATGCTATTCTAGGTGGGTCTGCCACCACTGCCCCACCAGTGACCGTGGACTCTGAGGATGGGATAGTGTCGAGGGGCAGTTCCTCGGCGATGTTCGCCGATGGGGAAGATGAGGAAGGGTTTGTGGAGGACGACGCAGGCGACAGCGCTTACAATACCGCTTTCCCCGACAGCCAGGATCTCTTCATCACCCTCACAGAGATCCCCTACCAACCCTCCCCGGCCGTTAACACGGACTCAGAATCAGGGGAAGGATCAGTCGGTAAGTGTTATAAACATGGAAACATTTATTTCTTAAAAAACAGGAATATATACTATATAAAAACTAGCTAAAAAGTTGTCCATATAAAACTATATAAAAAGAAGGTCCACACATATAGGGATTGAATAGAAATCCTCTTCGGTCACTTCCACGAAGGTCTCGTAGAGGTGCTCGAAAAGCCTCCGCAGGAGGTTCCTGGGGAGAGGTGCCTTATTTGGTGCCCCGTGGAAGCACACTCTTCCGCGCCAGGCCATCCTCACATAAAGCGGAACCATTGCCTCCACCAGCATGGCTGCATACGGTCCTGGTCTGTGCAGGGATTCCCGCAGCATCCTCTCTCTCTCTCTCCGAGTGACCCGCCTCAGGGTAATGTCGTTCGGCGACTGCTGCATCTAAGTAGGGCAATTAGTGTACTGTTACTATTGTGAATGCTTGACTTTTACTTTGCATAGCAAAGACCTTCGTTCAACAGGCACGTGTTGGAGGCCGCAGAGGAAAAGCATACAGTGATTTTTCCCGGGCCCAGCCGCGAGGGGCTGGAACAGGGTCGGACTTTATGCTTTCCAGATTGCCTTCTGCGGGAGGGCACAGCTACCCATTAACTGTTAAGCAGCCTATAGTGTAGGGCTTACCAGGCCTGGCTGATAAACGGATTCAGCTGTACCGCCCCGCTTGTCCGATCTCCGGTGCAAGACCGCAGCCACTGAAAGCGTCTTCCGAAATCTCGAACTTGTCCTGAGAGCTCGTGAGACTAGGTTCCCTGTATGGTCTTGTTCACAGAAACTGAGTAGACTGTGTTCACTGTTCGCAAACATGTATCTTTTCAAGGAAATCACTTCCTTTTTCCCATCACACAGCTGCGGCTCTTTCCCGAACTGCCCCGGCATCCCCCTCACAGAGGCTGGCGCAGATTAGGCAGCGAAAGAAAAAGACTAGGGACGACATGTTCTCGGAACTGATGGCCTGCTCCAGAGCCGAGGCGGCCGAGCAGAGACAGTGGAGGGAGACCCTATGTCAGCACCAGCGCTCACACATCGAACGGGAGGACAGGTGGCGGCAGGAAGACCAGCAGGCGACTCAAACGCTGCTTGGGCTAATGAGGGAGCAAACGGACACGCTCCGGCGCCTTGTAGATGTTCTGCAGGACCGCAGGCAGGAGCAGAGAGCCCCCCTGAACTGTATCTGCAACCGCCTTCCCCTGCCACAAAGTCCTGTCCCCCCTTCACCCAAAATAACAAGAAGGAGGGGCGCTAGGGGCCGTGAAAACTGGCACAGCACCCCAGCAGAGCGCTCATGTACCACACAGCTCTGATTCCATAAACTTTGAGAAGTGCTTCCCTTCCTGCATCACCCAGTCCCAAATCCAAGTTTCATCCCCCCACTGTGTAGTTGAGTATTAAAAGTAGTTTGTTGTTATTCACTGTTTCCGTCCCGTTTTTCTTGTCAGAAGACTTTGTGTGAAGGGGGGGAGGGGTTTTTTAATCGCATAGGACAGCCTCCATTACCAGGGTACAGACTTGGGGGCAGGATCAACAGCAGGACACACACAGACTGCAGTCACTAGGCACCAGGGTCAGTCTGGGAGGTGTATGCTGCCCGGGTCAGTCTGTGAGGTGTATGCTGCCCCAGGGTCCTAGCGCCTGCCATCCACAAATGGCAAGGCAGGCTGCCCTTACCATGCCCTTCCACCCTAGCCACGAGCCTCTCCGATGCCCTGAGCCCCAGCAAGAGCCCTCATCCACGGACACATACTCACCCTTCCCACACACCCCTCACCCCTTACTACGCCCCAACCCCCAGCCCAGAGCCTGCATCCAAACTCCGTCCCAAAGACGGCACCCCTCACCCCTTCCTGCAAACCCACCCCTTCCTGCACACCCACCCGCAACCCTCCTCCCCCCAGAGACCGCTGTAGGAGCAGGAGCCTGTCATTCCTCTAGTGTAGAAGCGGTCTGTACATCAGTGCACACCGTACCCACCACAGTCTGCGTCCATGTTTCAACCCTAGAACAGGAATTCATAATTAAAGAAAACTTTGTTAATAATCAGTGTTCAATTAACTTTATTTTAAAACGTGTGTTAGAAGGGGGGAAACCTGGAGAACGGGGTATGTAACCGCAGATCGAAGTCAACAGTCACTGAAACAGGCTCAGGTTCAGCTTCTCTGTAAGTCAAGTGGACAGTCATAGGTTACCCTGCTCTCCGAGGAACCTAGCTTTCAAAGCCTCCCGGATGCACAGCGCTTCCCGCTGGGATCTTCTAATCGCACGGCTGTCTGGCTGAGTGTAATCAGCAGCCAGGCGATTTGCCTCAACCTCCCATCCCGCCATAAAGGTCTCCCCCTTGCTCTCACAGAGATTGTGGAGCACACAGCAAGCTGCAATAACAACGGGGATATTTTTTTCGCTGAGGTCCGAGCGAGTGAGTAAGCTCCGCCATCTCCCCTTGAGACGTCCGAAAGCACACTCCACCACCATTCTGCACTTGCTCAGCCGGTAGTTGAAGAGTTCCTTCTCACTGTCCAAGGCACCTGTATAGGGCTTCATGAGCCAGGGCATTAGCGGGTAGGCTGGGTCCCCGAGGATCACTGTAGGCATCTGCACATCCCCAACCATTATTTTGTGGTCCGGAAAGAAACTACCTGCCTGGAGGCGTCTAAACAGACCAGAGTTCCTGAACACACGCGCATCATGAACCTTGCCCGGCCACCCGACGTAGATGTTGGTAAAACGTCCCCTATGGTCCACCAGTGCTTGCAGCACCATAGAAAAGTAGCCCTTTTGGTTAATGTAGTGGCTGGCCTGGTGGGCTGGTCCCAGGATAGGGATGTGAGTCCCATCTATAGCCCCACCGCAGTTTGGGAATCCCATCGCGGCGAAGCCATCTCTGACGACCTCGACGTTTCCTAGAGTCACTACCTTTGAGAGCAGTTGCTCAACGATTGCGTGGGCTACTTGAATCACAGCAAGCCCTACGGTAGATTTGCCGACGCCAAAGTGGTTCGCTACTGACCGGTAGCTGTCTGGCATTGCAAGTTTCCAGAGGGCTATGGCCACTCGCTTCTGCACAGTCAGGGCTGCTCGCATCCGGGTGTCCTGGCGCTTCAGGGCAGGGGCCAGGAAGTCACAGAGTTCAAGGAAAGTGCCCTTACGCATCCTGAAGTTTCGCATCCACTGTGATTCATCCCAGACCTGCAGCACTATGTGGTCCCACCAGTCCGTGCTTGTTTCCCGGGCCCAGAATCGCCGTTCCACACCATGAACTTGACCCATTGCCACCATGATCTCCACTGCGCGGCGTACCCTGCTTTGTGAGAGGTCTGTGCCACTCTCCTCACCGCGCTGCCGGAGCCTCCTCGCCCGATTTCTCAGCAGCTGACTGTGGAAGAGGTGGATGATAAGGTGCGAGGAGTTGACAACGGCCATAAGTGCAGCGATGATCGCAGCGGGCTCCATGCTCGCAGTGCTGTGGCGTCTGCGCTGTAACCGACCAGAGAAGGGCGCGAACAGATTTCCCGCCAGTGCTTTCAGGGAGGGAGGGCGTGATTGATGGTTCAATGACGACAGTTACCCAAAACCACCCTCAACACATTTTTTTCCCCAGCAGGCATTGGGGGCTCTACCCAGCATTCCAATGGGCAGCGGGGACTGCGGGAACTGTGGGATAGCTTCCCACAGTGCAACGCTTCCAAAGTCGACGCTGGCCCCGTTAGTGTGGACTCACAAAGTCGAATTAGTGTCCTTAGTGTGGATACACAAATTCGACTTCATAAGGTCGATTCCACAAATTTGACTTAAGTAGATTCGAAATAGTCTTGTAGTGTAGACGTACCCAGACACTGAAAATGAATGTCATTAAGGGTACGTCTACACTACAAGACTATTTCGAATTAACTTAATTCGAATTTGTGGAATTGACCTTATGAAGTCGAATTTGTGTATTGCAAGTTGTAAAGCAGTAAGCTAGTCTCAGCCTTAGCTATAGTGGAGCTCTCCTCTCACTATAATGGGTCCCCTTTGAATTCACATGTATGTGATAGGTATCTGCAACTCTGATCAACCCCTGTCCAGAGAAGAGAAAATCACTGTTTGATTTGTTATTTGTTTTGTTGTTGTTTGTTTCTTTTTTGGGGGGAGAGGTTTTATTTTATTGCACAAGTAGGATACCAATGGGTTGATGTAACCATGCTTCCTCATGGAAGTGCCTTAGAGTAGAGAAATGTGTTATTAATTCATAACATTGACTTGACAACAAGCCTTTATCTAACCCATGAGACTCAATACTTATTTTGTTTCTCTAACATAGGGAAAATAAATATTACATGTATGTAACAAGGTAAGGACACACCCCTGCAGCACCTCCTGTCGGTCGTCCTGTGAATTAGCTCTTTTGACCCAGAGCGCCCTCTGTAGGCCGGTGTCCCGCTTGCCCCCGTGTCCCTCCCGGACCTGGTGCCCCTTGTCCTCAGACGCTTCCCCCTGGCAGTACACCCACTCTCAGGATCTCCCCACCCAGGGGAACCCCCACCCACTAGCCCCACCTTGCCTCAGTCACCATCTAGCCCCCGCTCTCTGGGGCAGACTGCAGTGTAAAAGCCACTCATCATAGGCAAGGGGGGTTTAGACCGGCTGTACCCTTGAACCCTAGTACCTTTCTGGCCTTTGACAAGGCTGCAGCCTGGGGCTTTTCCAGGCGGAATCTCCCCAGCTCTCTTGCCCTATTTCCCAGCCATGCTCCCCTCAGATACTCTGTTCAGCTTCTCAGCAGCCAGGCCCTTCTCCCACTAGAGACACAGAGAGACTAACTCTGTTCTGAGCCCGCTGCCCTCTTATAAAGGCCAGCTGAGCCCTGATTGGGGCATGGCCAAAGCTGTGCCTGCTTCCCCAATCAGCCTGGGAACTACTTGCTCCCAGCCACAGACCACTCTCAGGGCTGTTTTAAACCCTTTAAGGCTGGAGCGGGTGACCACCCCACTACAATGTATTTTTCCTTAAAAATTTGTGTTTTCCACAAACAAAATAGAGTTGTGCCTGTCAATACACAAACTTGGACTGCTCTCCTTACCCAAAAGAGAAAAAAATCTAACCTTTTTTTTTTAATACAAAGGACAACTTATTAACATTTTAAAATATGAATGAATAAATTCTCTAGAAGCAGGGATATTATTTTGTGGCTGTGGCTTTCTCCTCTCATACGGATCCAGAGAAATACAGGGTTAAAAAAAGTAGGTAAGCAGATTGCAAACGTTCTATGATTATTTTCAATGTTCAGACATGTACAGTACATTACACTGTGATTCCACCACCACAACAAAATACTCATTACCTCTGTCAATCATAGTGAGTAGAGATGCCTTGGTACTCAGATGTGATAATATCTTAGTCTATTATAGTTAGCGCTTATTTACCATGTGTGTGGGGAAGAGTGGAGGGGCAGAATACACACATCTTCACATTTACCACAGCCCGAGATGGATATTTTTGTTCTTCTGGAATCATAATAACAAAATCCAGTGTTTTGGCTTGTGCAGTAGGCTTGTGCATTATTCTTAAAAAGTTTTGCAGTTTTAAGAAAGGGTTGTTTCAATGTAAAACACATTCTGAAAAGCATTTCTTGTTTTGCTATGTCTATGCATCTTGCAGACATGCAGGAAATCAGCACCTATAGCCGCAGTCAGTGGCATTCAGATACCATGGTGATAAGTGTGATATAACAACCTAAAATGATATATTCTAGATAGTACTTACTGGAGTCACATACAAAATGGTAGACTCTCCCTGGAGAATGTGCCACAGGCAATTTTACTAGAGTTGGTTCATGCAGTTAGGTTGCTTGTTCTCTTCAAGGCTACCTTATTAATTTTTCTTCTGAGGAAATATCTCCTTCTTTAAAGAAAAATAATCCTCATATAGTATAGAAGTTGCTACTTGTATTAAAATAGGAGAAATGTTCTATCTATCTATCTATCTATCTATCTATCTATCTATCTATCTATCTATCTATCTATCTATCTATCTATCTATCATATAAAATTTAGACTGATGTAATCTCCCAAGTGCACATTTGTTTTTCTCCAAGGGACAGCTTACTATTTAAAAATGATTTTCATTGCTTCTCGTCAAAAATCAAATTGTACTAGTGCCTAAAAATTCATGGTATTAACAGTTGAAAGCATCCCCCAAAATTCCACAACCTGACAAATCAGAAGTTTCATTTTCAAGACATGATTTGAAATGTAATTTCTCTGAGGGTAACCCAATTTCTGCACAGAGAAGACTCTTCTATCATCCTGGTTATATGCCCGATTCCTCTTTGAGAGTAGCTCTCTGGTGACCTATGGATTTGAAGTCAGTGATTAAGCACTAGACAGGAACAAAAAGGGTGAACATTTTTTTTTCCTTTTGGTTTCCCAACTAATCAGGATTAAAAGTGCTGTATAGTACTTAAAGGATCTGGGTGTGCTTATGTAAAAAATGTCACTGGGCATGCTATCAGAGGGGTGGTTTTGTTGGCTGTTAAACATAGCATATTAGTTATAAATGTTCCTTTAATTTAAAATGTTTCATTTTTTAAACAAAATATATAAATAAGAGCATTCTCATATCCATGATTCATTAGCATAGATTGTACATAGATAGTTATTGACAGGCATGACTATCACATTAAATAGGCCTTATTTTTTGTACATGTAAAAATATGCATGGACGGGATTATACCGCTTTGGAATAACTGACTAGTTTTGACATTTAGCTTTCGCTGAGTAATTTTTGTATCAAACAGCAGAGGAAATAGATCCAGTGTAGGTATCCTTTTTATTGAATTGTTTTATCTTAAACAAGTCCTTAGTTAGTTGAGTCACCTAAGTTAACGCACATCATTTTTAAGAGAGCTTTATGTGCACTCATATACTTGAGTAACACCAAATAAATTTACACTGACAAACTAATGGCATAGAATAAAAGCCTCCATGGAGAAGCCAATACAATTCAAGTGTTATTTTAAGCATATTGTTTTTGCAAAAATGCAACAAAAGAGGCTGGTTTGATCGTTACTGTTATTGCAAGGCCCTTGAAACCCAGCCACTTCCCAGTCCTGAGCATGAATGTGATCTGGCAAGTAGAGCTTAGTCATTAACTAATGAATTGTAGCTGCAGTCTTTCAATAAAAATGTGTAGGTGGCTAGTAATGCTTTAGCATTACCAGCAATTTTAATGTCATTTGTAGGTTAGCTTGTGAAATTAAAAGTTGAAACTGATCTTTTATTTCTCTTGCCTTTTGAAAGGAGGCTTAACTGCAGATAATTTGGATCATTCAGGAAAGGAACTAAATGGTGCTACAAAGGTGTTCAAACATAACATGATGGATTAACTCTGGATGATGCAATTCCATTGATCATTTTTTCTCTATGATGTACAAAACAGTCTAAGCTGAGAAATTGTGTGAGCTCAATAATTTTTATAGTATTATGCCAGGAATAATCATGGGACTCTTTTTTTGTTTGTTTCTTTTTCCAAAACTGGTGAAGCATAATTATGCACTTAAACTGTGTTTATGGATCCCTTGATGTGCATGCAGTTAAAAACATAACTATTTGCTATTTGCATGCACAGTTTGCATACACGTTTGTGAAAATTATGTAAGTGTGCATACATTTTTGCACATCTAATACGTAATCTATACATAGATGAAGAAACATCAATGTGCAAGTTGCAAAATGCAAATGTATACACTGACAGCTTCTCTTCAGCAATAATGGAGATTGCATAACTGAGACCATAAACATTTACTCGAGAATATGCCACCTATTTTTTTTCATAGTAGCTTATGTTAGAGGTGGACATGTTTAAAAAATAATAATCTGAAGTCTCAGTTAATGTCATCTGGGTGACACTGTGTGCAGTCCAATCAAACTGTTATGGTTGCATTTTCAAACTGGAGTCTCAGAAGCTGTGCTCACAAATCCTGTTACAGAAAACTTCATGGTCTCCTGATTCTGTTGTGCTTCACTGAAAGGGTTTGCTTGCATATGGGTTGGGTCCATGGTTTCTGTGCAGTTCACCTTGAGAACCATAAAGCAGAGGGTCTCTGCTGGCCTTACTACACATACTTAAGTCCCATAGACATTAACACAAGCTATTCGGTGATCCCTTTAGGACTCAAAAGCTCTATTCATATCTTCCTTTCTAAAAGTCAGCCAGCACCTCAGGATACCTACATGGATAAGTGGGTGAAGAAGATGTGATGACCAAAAGGCAGGGGTGAAGGAAAAATATTAGAAATGTTGGCAATTATTTTGAATTTACTCATGCCAGTTTATGAACAGTAGTTTTGTATGATGACTAGAAGCCATTTTTATATGGAAAACTGCCTAGTTAAGTAATGAAACTCTTTAATAAATAACAAGGGGTACTGTAACTGCCAAAGTAACAAACCATTTGGATATTTTATTTACACTTTGGCTGAAGGGTGAGCAGCTGGAGTCACAGTAACTTACATAAATAAATGAAACATCTTTATAAAAGCACAGTAGAAGTTAATATTTCTAAGTAGCGGTTAAAAATACATTTTGCCCCCTTGGAGAATATTTTAGTAATGCAATACAACCTTCTGCTCCACACTCTATCTCATTTTTGGAGGAGCATCATTTATAGCCAGTGTCCTTCTGCACTGACCCTCAAACTGAGGCCCTAGTACTTTTTTGGGGTGAGGTGGGGTGGGAGGGATTCCTTTAAAATACTCGACATGATTGTGTCTCGTTACAAAGATTTTCACATCATTTATAAACTGAGATTTGTGCAGTAACTCCTCACTTAACGTCCTCCTGCTTAATGTTGTTTCAAAGTTACGTCGCTGTTCCATTAGGGAACATACTCGTTTAAAGTTGTGCAATGCTCCCCTATAACATCAATTGGCTGACTTTACAAGGGAGCATTGCACAAGTTACTCTTCTCCGCCTCCTCCCCCGCCCTTCCTCCCTCCCTCCCTCCCTCCCAGTGCTTCCTCCTCCGCCAAACAGATGTTTGGCGGCGGTTAGGATTTCTTGGGAGGATGGGAGCGAGCGAGCAGGGAAGCTGCCCCCCCACCCCCAGCAAGCGGGGCTACCTGGAATGCAGAGTCCTTAGGGGCTGCAGGGCCCTGGGCTAAGGGGGCCCCGGGGCCCTGGCCTGCAGCTCTAAAGCCCCTTTCAGAATGCGGCCCTGTGAGCACGGGCTGGAGGACTCAGGAGGAGCAGGGGCAGCTGCACAGCCAACGGCCGGAGAGAAGCTGCGCTTTCCCCTTCAAAGCCAGCCAGAGAAAAGTGGCGCTGCCCAGGGGAAGTGCTCTGCACCTCCTGTCTGTCCCAGCCCTGATCCTCCTCCCGCACCCTGACCCTGAGCACCCTCCCGCACCCTAACTCCCTCCCAGACCTTGCACCCCCCATCCCTAATCCCCAATGGTAAGCCAGGGGCACCTCCCCACCACAGTACAGTACAATACTGTACAGTATATAATGTCTTTTGTCTGCACCAACCCCCCACATTTACATTAAATCTTATGGGAAAATCGGATTAGTTTAACATCGTTTCACTTAAAGTTGCATTTTTCAGGAACATAACTACAACATTAAAGTGAGGAGTTACTGTATTTGGCTCAGGGCTGGAGCAGGCAGGAGGTGCAGAGCACTTCCCTGGGGCAGCTCCTGTTTGGTGCCAGGGGTGTGCAAGTTCCTCTTCTCCACCTCCTCCCCCTCCCTTCCTTCATATGATGATGAAGTATGAGGCTTTTTTCAAGCCTTTATTAAAGGAGAGTGAAAACTGGTTTGTAATCTGGCACTGGGTCCCACTGCTGATGTCACAAATCTTGACACTTTTCAGTTTTAGAAAGGGTGCCAGCAGAAATCCTAGAAAGGTTGGGCCAAATTATTGGCTAGTGTATTTGTACAGCTGCATTAACACCAGCAAAGAATTTGGCCTGCTAATTTTTAAAGAAAAAAGACTTCAGTTTCAAATATGTCAGTTTTGCCAGTAAGAATTAAGGACCAGCCAGGAGGTATTTGCATCTTACGTAAATAATTTGGTTGGCATCCTACTTGATACTCTTGCCTCTCTAGCCAACAACCAATCCTTTCCACACCCCAGGTTCTCTTCTTCTCGGCTTTCACCTCATCATTTCTTTTTCTCCCACTTTAGGAATATTGTCTCCAGGATGGCCTTTCCCCACAGCTTCTGCTCACAGAGATGCCATCCAGGAGCAGTGTTTGGCTGGATGGCTTCTGAAATGTAAAGCCCCACATGGTGGTCTATCCAGCCTAAGCCTTAAGCTAACTCTAAGAGAATTTTTCTAACCGTTAGATCTAGAAAACATCTAGATCCAGTTAACTGAACAAACAAGTGCAACTGTTTTATACAATAATGAGTTGACATGCCAGACTAATCTGTTCCTGTACCAGGAAGAGATGGCAATATATATTCACTGGTCAAATGGAATAATTGTCTCTTGGTGTGCCTTATATTCGGATATATATCAAAGCATTATCTTTATTCCTCCATGTATAAGGTTTTATACATGGTGAGAATCTTTTTTTTCTTTTTTTATGTGTGTACATAACAACACAGTTTCTTGCAATGTTGTTGTAGCTGTGTGGTCCCAGGATGTAAGAGAGACAGGTAAGGTAATATCTTTTATTAGACCAACTTCTGTTGTTGGAAAGTACAAGTTTTTGAGCTACACAGAGCTCTTCTTCAGGTCTGGGGAAGGAAGCAGAGACACTCGAACTTGAAATGAGGTGGCAGAAGCAGATCCAGCTAGGAAATGGACAGAAGAAGAGGGTGATGTACATATGCCTTGTCTGTAGTTCTCTACTGCAGGAGGAAGATGATCTTTGGAGTACATATGTGTCCAAATCTCTTCCCTTTTGTTCCATTTAGAGACCAGCTGTATAGGTGTGTGACATACTCAGCATACAATCTGGACTGATGAACAGCAGTTTCTTCTCAGCTCTCTAACCTGAGATGCCTTTTAACTACTTGGCTGTGAGAGCTACCACTCCTGGTCTTCTCACACATAGCCTCCAGCATGTAAGTTACTCCCACTTATATGAGTGCTGCAGCCAACCACTCTTAAATTACACTACAGAGCAACAAGAGCAAACTCCTAGTCCCAGACTTTCTCCAGAAATGTATATCTTGTGCTGCCCAGCATCCTCCTGGACAATACAAGCTCATATGAAGTCATTTTATTAATAGAAAATGGTATGCACAAATCCTATTATCCCAAATGGAGTTTCCCAAACGCTTCAATTCAAACAATAAAACATGTTTATTAACCACAAAATAATAGATTTTAAGTGAATATAATTAATGAGGTATAAAAGTCAGAACCGGTTACAAGAAAAATAAAAGTAAAACAACTAATGTCTAACATAAATTAGAATGAATTCAAAGCAAGGTCTCTCACACCAGGTTTCAGCAGTCTTACTGGTTGAACTTCTTTCACTCAGGATTCCACTCCCAGTTCAATGCTGTTTCCTTTGTTCTTCAGATATTGTGGATGCCATGGGCAGAGAGAAAGGGAGAAATGATTTGGGTTATCTGCCCTCGCTTCTTATAGTTCTTTCCCTTCCTCAATGAGCATCTATAGCTGAGATTCCCAAGGCAAAAGGTCTGTGTGGACAGGAACCTCACACTGTTTATTTTTAAGATGTAGACTTTTCACCTATGTCTCTTTTCCTGCCAATGAATAGCCACTTAAACAGGTGTTGGCCCATTTGGTTTGTTTACACCTGGCTGAGGTGCCAAGTTCTCTTTTGTCTTTGAGGAACTGGTTTGGCCATTCCACAGACTTTGAATATGTCTTAGTAACACCATACAATGGAATCTTAACTTTATATACGTTACCACACATATTTTATCAGGACAATATTGACCAGTGAGTTATGAATTTTCAAATGATACCTCACCAGGAATTACAAAAATTATCATAAAGGTGTGCAAGGGATGAACACCTGTATAGACCATCACAAAAGGATCAGGTGCCAAGATGATGAGGAAGGGGGCATCTTTGTGTGGGGTGGACCAAAGAAGGACATTGCTTGGTGTATTCTGGAATGAATGTGGATTTTTTGTGGGGTTTTGGAACAGGATAGGAGGAAGATGGGGGACAGTTTTGTGTGTGTTTGTGGTACCTGGATGGATAATGGTGTAGGAGTAAGGTATGAGAGATTCTGTGCATGGGACCTGGCACCTTTCTAGGTAATTCTTGTATGTATACTGAAAAACTTGAGGACAGCTCTGTGCAGGCCAGAAGGCAGACAGTTATTTCATTTATGGCTCATAAGATATCCATGAATCATTCTGCTTGCTGTATAGGCTTGAAGGGAACAGTTGTCCTCAGAAGGCTTCAGAATCCCAGAACCTGGGCCAAAGAAGGGTTGAACTCAATGTGATTGAAAATAAGAGCGCTCAGTTGAAGGAAGGATGAGTGCCATATTTCTTATGTCAGCACCTTTCTTTTTTGGTCTTTTCAGGTGTTCACCTATCAAAAGGTGTTGTCAGCCTGTTTAATGCATCATTCTCCTGTGTGTAATATGAATTGCATCACCTCGGTTTGGCGGTTTGCTGACAGCTCATAGTACTACTTTGCTTTAATGTGAGACTGTCCTCCTCTCTTCAGTTGACCAATAAAGTCTATATGATTAAATTGAGCTTTGGTAAATATATATTAACTATCTAGAGGAACTAAACTTGGTTGATGTGATGCTTGATGTGAAAAGGGGCCTGGCACTCACCAGAGATATGTATTGAAGGAAATATTTAAATTATCATTGGAGTCTTTAATAACTTTTAAAGTAGAAACACTTATGTTTGTGTACCTTCTTTTTCTTATTTTATATAATATCCAAATGCTACTGCTCCCAATATGTGAATTCTATGCAGATTCTGTTCGATGCAACTGAAAATAATTTAGTTCATATATACCCACACTGAGTTAACTGAAGTCTCATTAACCTGCAAATTAACCTGCTAAATATGGTGGACAGAGATATTTTTTTCTATTTTCTTTTTCTTTTTTTAATGTTGTTTAATCATTATCAAGTGAATTAGCCAGTCCAGGTTAATTTAGGGAGTCATCTAAATTATCTTTTCCTCTAGCATTTTAAGTCTGTAGATGGTGCAGAAGGAGATAATTGTCAAATGTGAATTTGGCTTTAGCACTGTCTTTAAAGAATTCAAAGTGAATTTTGTTTTCTGCGTTTATTCCATAGTTATGATAATTTGAATCAGTCATCCACAATTGACAAGGGTCAATCCCTGTAGCTAATTGCATGTCTCTGGGTAATACTACAGTAAAAAATCTAGGTTAAAATAAGTGCTTGGGAGTTTACCAACAAAAAAAAGTAGTTGAAAAGATTATTGAACTTCTTTATGTAGTTAAGGATCAGCTTTTCAGATAACCTGTTCTCCAGGATGTTTTTGAATTCTCTTTAAGAATGGCCCATTGATCTGTGTACAAAAGTGCTGGGATTGAAGTGGCTTTGAAATATTGCATTTCCACCTTTTTAATCAATTGTATCCTTCAATATAAAATGAAGATATTAGAGGGGAAAATACATTGGTTTATTTTATTACCAAGGTGTTGTTTCTTTGTCAACACGTGAAGAAATGCTCCCCGAGTTGTCACAATTAACACATTAATTTGATGGACAGGACAAAACAAATAATTAGCATAGTATTAAAGATGCAAAACCCCAACCAAGTGTGCATGAACATACCTCATTCTCTAACAAATGTAGCTATAGGGAAAGCCAGCATAATCTGCTAATTATAAAGTACTTTGATTACCAGTAGGTCTGTCTTGCATAGCAGTTTCATAGAAATACTGTAGTAATCAAAGTAATTTCTATTCTACCATGTGAGGTGAATTATTATCTGACCAATTACTGGAACTTGTTGTCTCTCTGCTGAGGAATTTATAAAACTTCTGGCAACTGTGACTTTCTCTCACCCCAAAATCTCCCTTTTAATTTACTGGGGGGACAAGGGGAAGGAGGAGAGGAAGGAGCCCTAGCAGTTTTGTCTCCATTAATATGTCATGTGCTAAACAGATTTTAACAAGCACGAATTTCTGTATGTTTAGATTAAGTAAATCATTAAACTAGCATTTGCTATGCTGCAAATATCCATTTCACCCTGTTGAGTTTATCTAATATCTGTGGGCACTGATTAGTAGATTTGCTCATTATCTAACTGAACTTGTTCCATAAATCAAGGCCTTAAAGCATTATTTAGTGTGGTTGTTCCCTGAGCCATTTTTAAACTTTCTGTCTCAAGTACTGCAATTTAGTTTAAAAAAAATAAAAGATAAATATGTACTATTTCATTTCTCAGGCTTAATATTGACTGTAAATCATAACAATGCATGAAAAGTTCTCTCTAACCACCAAAGGAAGATCTCCCAATACAGTCATTTAAAGTAGAGTTTAAATGACTGTATGCATTTTTATTTTATGTATGTATGCATTTTTATTTTACCGCTAAATATTTAATATCTTTAAACTTGTTTGTTTGCTATTTCTATCCTTTCTTCAAATTTTTCTCTTGATCATTTTTTCCAATGGTGTGTGTGCATCCCAGGAACTACTGTATATGCTTTTACATTTTAATTTTATGTATATATCAATATTGCATACATACTACATTTTATATATATATATATATACTATTTTCTAATATATATACTATTTTCTTATTATATATATATATATATATATATATATATATATATATATATATATATATATATATATATATATATGAAAATAGTTTCATATTTGGAAGATAAATCAATAGACATTATCCTGAAATTCCACAGTGAGGAATGAAGGGCTCACTTGAAACAAGAAGCATAACGTTAAAGCTGTTATATAGACCATTTCTGGATTTTTAAAAACATCTTCAGTTTAAGCCATCTCCTCTTCATCCCGTTTTATATCTCCGAGGATGCCCTCAGTGGATTAATAAACACAATCATATGTAAAATGCCTAGCAGAGAACTGGTGGATGTTAACTTGGCAGCATTATTCTACAGGAGAATGTGATGAATCATGGCAGAAAATGTCACTTCACTTCTTAACCCATGTGTAAAGGGACCTATGCAAAAAATATTTTATACATATTTTCTTCATTTCAGGAGTCCTTATGTAAGGAAATACTACTGACTTTAGTGTGGCTACTCCCATGAGTAAGAATTTGCAGGACTGGGTATATAAAGGAAGAAATGCTGTTTGCGCCAGGAGGTGTACAGTCTAATTCAAACACTTACACTTCTTTCACCAAATCACACAAAGTGCAATAACAAATCTGTTAAAAACAGGTACATTGTTTTGTTTTGTTTTTCCTCACAGTGTAATTTTTCAGTCTGCCACTTCATTATGCCTTCCCACAAGCACTATAACCATAATATGTAGATTAACAACTTACATCTTGTTGGGTTTTACTTTTCCTTTTTTAATAAAAAAGAAACACAAAACACTTTGTTCTGCTCTTCTCAAGCGCTCACTGCTTCTGAATTATCTTTACTGTGATGCTGCTACTACCCCTTTTCAGGATCCTATTAGAACTTTCCACATCCTTCCACCCATTCCCAAAAAATTCCATTACCACACTTACCTCCTCAGACCAGCTCCTTCCCACACTGCATAGACAGACTAACAATTCTCCCCCTTTCAAACTACCTTTGAGCAATAGCTCCCTGCTCCTCAGATGACTCATTCAGGTACAGCCTGTAGATCTGGTCAGAGCAGCCTCTGACAGAATATTTGGGTGCTGGTCTTTCTTTCTTGTACAGCTGAACACCTGGAAGGAGAAACCACTCTGATTTCCCATCAAAAACAACAAGAGCTTAGAGCAAAGCTCTGACATTTACTAGAATGCAATCAAGTTAGGCCTGAATACAGTTTTCTTCCTTCTGCTGTTACCCAGGGTTTTTAGAACCCAAAGCAGTGGTAACTTCACTGTTTTTCTCTAGGCAGTGTCAGGAATAAATCAATGGGGACGCAGTTCCTCTTCTGATATATGATTGATACAAACTAAAGTACTTTTACTAAAGTGTGTACACACACACACACACACACACACACACTGTAGCAGTAGGTTCAGAGCATGTTAAACCTTTTATACTTACCAAAGTTAAGATGGTTTCAAGGAATTAGCAGCCAGGCTATCCTCCTTCCCCCTTGCTGCTGAAGAAGTTAGATGTCAGATCCATGCCCAAAGAAAATTTGGTTGGACTGCTCCAAAGCACACTTTCTAACTATTTATAAATTTTATCCGAACAAAGCACATAACTCATAATAGCCCCTAGTAGGCTAACAATTTCCCTAGCAACAGGCAATAACAATTCACTATTCGCCTTATCAGCAAAGCATTTCTAGTCAATAAAACTTACATGTCAGAAGCACCTAATACCAAGGCTGCCCAAACATTCCTTCTATTTTTATGGAACCTTAACTCTGTGCCCCAACCTCCCATTCTGTTAGCAAAACTGCAAACATGCAGTTGCACGGCCTTTCCTCTCAGGGTCCTAAAACTATTTGTAGTTATGTGATGTTTCAGCTGGCCATGATTGAACATAAAATATGGTTGACTGCAGTACTCTCAAATTCTGGGGTACATACAGGAATGTCAAATGTGGGGACTACACTGCAACCAAGTAGATGATTTATTACTGTATAATCCTGTGCCAAGGTCCTGAGATTGTGAATGATTTTCTTCCTTATCACTAGCTTTACCACTCTTCCAGAATGATGACCTCCCAGTTGTAGGATGGGGTGTTATACTTAGATTGTAAGCTCTTTGAGGCAGGCACCATCTTTTTGTTCTGTGTTTGTACAGTGCCTAGACCAATGGGCTCCTGGTCCATGACTGGTGTTCCCAGATGCTATGGTAATCCAACATACAATCATCATACAACAGGAGAGTTCCCTCTCCACCCACTGCCTCCTCCCTTTCCTACTTATTCGTGCCTCCGTGTTAACCACAGGGAGATCATTACAATCATGAGGGCCTGTTGGAACGATTCCTTTTATTTTATTCTTTTTATATACATGTATTATAGCTGGTCACAAAACTTGTGATGGAACAACTTGTCTGAAAAAATCCAGTTTTGTTGAAATAGACATCTTCTGCAGGAACATGTTCATTTTGACAAGCTTTGATGGGAAGACATTGAAACATTTTGTTATGACAATTCTGAAACATTTTGATTCATTTTGTTTTGACTTTTAGATTAAATATTTTAGCATTATAACTAATATTAAGTGTGTGTGTATGTGTATGTGTGTATATATATATATATTATAATGTTTTAGTACATCGTAAAAGTCAAAACAAAATGAATCAAAGTAATAAAGCTTAAAATGAATCAGTTTTTTAGACTATTTCTCTTATAGGTAAAAAAATCAAAATTTCAACTTTTTATTCAGATTCAGAACTCCCCACCCCACAAAGTTGGAATCTCCCACAGAACAGAAATTCTGGATCTCGATCAGCAATAATAAATATCTTAAATTTAGATCCCAGAGAACAATTCTGACCTTTGAGGTTAGGTGAGAGTGACGTGCACACAAGAAAGGAAGAGTTTTGCAAATCATGTGTAGCTATCTGAAACAACGCAAATACGTGTTGTCATAAACCCCAATATCAGGCCAGGTCCACCAGGGTTTCTAAGCCTTTGGACTGACTGTGTCTCAGGTGTCTGAGAGGGATATTTGGGAGAAATATAGACAAAACTCTATGGGTTTTGGCTGAGTTTTTTTATATTGAGCGTTTGTTCATATCTGAAACCTAAGCAGTGCAAATCCCTGCAAACTGAAACAAACTACTGAGGTTAGCAGGAAATCCTTGTAAAGTGAAATATCCAGTTTTGCACAATTCTAGACTCTACCATTGCTTTAAAAGTACCCTCCACATTTTTAACATTTATTTTTCTAGGATGGATTTTTCCAGTTCTTGAAAAAACAATAGGAATAATAAATAAATAAAAATCCTGCTTTGCAAACATATGAAATGAAAATATTAGAAGGCCAAAAGCTACACGAAGTGTGTCCCGACTGGTTGATTTGTATATCATAGTGGCATTATCTTAAGTGCATAACTGGATGAGAAATCTTTCATTAACTTCAGAGGGGCAACAAATAGGTTAAAAGAATATAGTTTTGTTGTGGATGGGCCAGGGGGAGAGGAAGGGGAGGAAAAAAGAGGCATCATAGATTTTCCCCCCCCCCCCCCATCTAAAATAAATGATCATTCTTAAGACTTTGTCTGGAAACTACTTAAATTCATTCTGAATATTTAGTACCGGTAGTTTATTTCTAAACCTGCAAATGCATTTCAGAAAATTCCAAGGTAAGATTTAATTAAGTTATATTGGAATGTACTTTTCTAAACAAAACAGTTGCTTACAATAGAATTCTAATATGTTTTCAATTGAGCATGTTTTCATTGCATACCTGTCTGAAGAAAAGGCTTGCGGGGGGAGACCTACCACACTGAAATAGAGCTCTGTTCAGTTTAAACGGATGAGCTGCAAACAGCTGTCACTGAATAGTTGAATGTTTCACTAGGCTTGGCTTGCAATCATTTTCCCAAAGTACCATAAGAGACACTGCTTATGTGTCCTTTATAGAGAGCCTCATTCTTTGCTAAATAGTGTGTGGCTCTATTGTCCCTAGTGCATTATTATTTCATCCTTTTGGAGCTGTTTCTCACTTGGTTGAACAGTCAACTATTTAACATAAATTCAGATAACCTTTGAAAATGTCTTTTCCTGGTATTTATTAAGCAAGCACCATTCCCCAAATACAAACCCCAATACCCTCAAGTTTTTTGGTTTTGTTTTTTTGTTTTCCTTGTGTGACATAAGCCTTACTCAGGAGAATGCTCTGCTGAGGGCCAAATTTCTTTTATCACTTGTACCCAGCATCTTTGCCCAAGAAAATCCACATGTAGGACAAAATGTGTCAAATTAATCCTTTGTGTAAGTACATTAAAATCCATGGAGTTACACTAGGAATCTTTTCAAATGGATTCTTATTTCACCTACTGAGACTGAAAGGTGCCTTCCTACTTTCCAAAGCTTATAGAATGTATACCTCCCCCCTCATGCACCACCTCCAAAAAGACCCTGGCCGGGAATCTCTGCTTTCCAGGCTGCTTCTGAGCTCTAAGGATCTTTGTAATAGACATACCAATCTCGTTAGACACCCCTCCCACCCCAGAGTTGAAGCTTTACATGCCTTTAAAGAACCTCTTATGCTGACTTTGGGAATTTCCTAGCCAAAGCTTAGCGTAAGCCTTTCCCATATATCAGTCTGCTAAGCAGGCATGAATAGTACAGAATACAAATGTGGTTGTCATGATTTGTCATTTTTGCTAAGGATCTTTTTTAGGGGAGAGAAAAATGGGAGGGGGGAATGCATAAAGGAAAGTTAAAATAGTATTAAATCATGCCTAGAACTAGAAAGAGTTAAAGAAGTAGCCTAGCTGTGTTGATTTTTTTTATTCTTTTAAAATATCCTTTTTGTGTTCTGTTATGTGGAAGTTGGTCATCTACTGGCTTTTTTTATTTCGTTTTGTTTTGTTTCATTTTTTCTTCTAACAAATCCTGCTCCTTTTCCTATTACAATAGTCAAATACCTGCAGTCTCAAAGCATTTAGTCAGGTTTTCTTTTATTTTTTTAAATAAAACTTACAATAAAGTGTACTTAACCTTGGTTCAACCAGACAGTCTGTTTGGCTTTGGAATAGAAACAGATTTGCCTGTATACCTGACTTAAATTGAAGTGCATTGTATGTTAATTGTAAGCAGTATTCCTGAGCAGAACAGTGACAACAAACAGTGTTGGGTTGTTTTGTTTGTTTGTTTGTTTTTGTTTTATTTTGGTTCTTGAGGCCCTGGCAATAGTTGTATGGCTCCAGATATCTGAGACATACAACTCGATACCAATGAGCATAAATTGATGTTATATGCAGACAATGTCCTTTTGTATATATCGAAGCCAGAAACCATGATTCCAGCTAATCACTAATTCAAAAATTCTGATCAATGTGTGGGTGCAGAATAAATTTGGGAACAACTATTGGAAATCTCCCAGTCATCATCCAGAAGGACTTTCTCTCAGTGGAATTTCATAGGCAAACTGATAGGCAAGTTAAGTACCTAGGTATAAAAGTACCAAGAAATATTAGCAAACTAGTGAAGATAAGTTTAGATCATGTGCTCTCAAAAATAGTTAAGTATCAGAGGGGTAGCCGTGTTAGCCTGGATCTGTAAAAGCAGCAGAGTCCTGTGGCACCTTATAGACTAACACATGTATTGGAGCATGAGCTTTCATGGGTGAATATGACAAAGTGGGTATTCACCCACGAAAGCTCATGCTCCAATACATCTGTTAGTCTATAAGGTGCCACAGAACTCTTTGCTGCTTTTACAAAAATAGTTAGTGATACAAACATCCTGGTATTCTCTCTCTCTCTCTCTCTGAACCTGTGGGGAAGGATTAACTTAATAAAAATGAATATGCTGCATAGGCTCCTCTATATTCTAAGAGGTCTGTGTATGTCCCTCTGTCTTATTTTGTAAAATCTAATAGCATTATTAAAGCCTTCCAGATAGGCTGTGGTCATCACCCACAAGTAAGATTTAAAACTCTCCAATTCCCTATAGAAGGGAGGAGGTGTTAGGCTCCCAGACCTACAAAATTACTATGATGCTTTTATGATGTCACAGATAACATGCTGAAACCAGTCTGACAACACTGGATGGACACTGAATGTGTATTGTGGCACTCAATTCCCCCTGTCTGTCTCCTTGTTTCCTCCTTTTGTTTGATGGAGAAAAATAAAGTATCTACAGTTATGGATAAATGAAGGGTCTGGGCAATCCCAGCTAAGAGGTACCAATATCATCATTGGAACAATGCACCTATATGGGGAACCCAGACTTGCAAATTGGGAACAAAAACTATTTTGCATCATATGGATTCCCTAATTAGTCCATGATGGGGCTTTGTTCCTTTTCTAAGGCTAAAGCTACCTAGCCTAGTGGCAGTATTTACAACTAAGACACTTGCTAACAAATCAGTTTGGCCTCAATGTCCAGGGGCGGCTCTAGGAATTGCGCCGCCCCAAGCAGGGCGGTACGCCGCGGGGGGCACTCTGGCGGTCGACGGTCCTGCGGCTCCAGGTGGACCTCCCGCAGGCACGCCTGCGGATGCTCCACTGAAGCCACGGGACCAGTGGACCCTCCGCAGGCACGCCTATGGGAGGTCCAACGGAGCTGCCCGCCGCCCTCCCACAGCACGCCGCCCCAAGCGCGCGCTTGGTGTGCTGGGGTCTGGAGCCGGCCCTGTCAATGTCCTAGGACTGCTAGAAGACCAAGAACTACCGGGAATTTTAAGACTGCTTCATAAACTCCCCAGGCCCATGGCTACGTCATATGTTTTGTTAATGAAGAAGGAGTTCTGTTGTAGTCTGGAATTCTTTCTGAAAGGAGTCATAGTTTCGGGGTAACTGCAGCTGTATTCCCCACCCCACGCTTGTCATGGGCCCTTGAAGGCACCACTTAAGATTTCTGTCTCCCAGCCTTGAGCTCTCTGGGTGGAGACCTGTGTCTCTCTCCTGCCTAACTGGATTTTAAGGCTGCACAACTCCCTGCCTTATACTGTGATATACTTAGCAAGTCAGTCCACCTAAAGCCACTGCCTGTGTGTCTGCCAACACATCTACCTTGGTCTGTGTAGAAATCTGTGCTGTAGGTAGAGTGAAGGCTTTTACGCTGGGAACTTTAACCCAGATTTCATACCCTGGAGCATTTGATGGGGTTTCATTAAATGGGATTTATTGATAGTCTTACAGCCCAGTGTCTCTCCACCAAGTGAATGTCTCACCATTAGCTATCACCTTCCATGCCCATTGGGGATCAGATGGATCAGCACCCAGGCTTAGAGCATGAACATTATATGTAATCAATGGACTGGTGTGTGACTTCCTCTCCAGAGACTCAATCACTCAATTAACTCTGTGAGGCTGGGGTGCAGCTGGCCTTTCCAGCACTGAGGTGAGCCTGAGTGGGTAATTCCAAGCAAAGTGACCCCCACTGGCCACAGGTGGAGCACCAGTTTTCCCCACCCGTCCTGAGGCATCTGAGAGGTGATTTCTCTGTGACCAGGTTTGGTCCTCATTCCCTGTCCTTTGATTCCATTCCATCTCTATTAGGTTGCCTTTCAAAACTAGGACAACTATGAACAATATAGTCTGCCAGTTTCCCAGCTGTGGTTACAACTCTAGGATTTTTGTCTGTTAACCATGATTTTAGATCAGGATGCTAGAGTTTATAAAATTGTTCAAAACCCATTAATTTGTAGGCCTCATTGACTATAGTAACCCTTTCCCAGGTCCACATTTTCTTATGGTACCCCTAATTTAGGTTGTGTAGAATGGATATTCCAATCCAGACCCATTCTGCCCAAATATAATTTTACTAAAGGTAGTAATGGTAATGTGACCCTCTAGAGTTGGTCAGAAATATACTAAACTATGACAAATAGCTGTTTGTGAGAGTAGTACTTGCTGTCTTGGAGAATTTAGCTAAGAAATTTATGGAAAGTGCTATGGAATTTTAGATGACTACAGGCCATTTTGAGAGCAGTATCACATCCTCTCCAAGAGAGAGCAGAACCCATACCACATGCCTCTTAAAACATTGCTGGAGGTTTGATCCCATAGTGAATCAAAGGGAAGAATACTAACCTTCTGTTTCACAAGTATCACTTCCTGTTGCACCTTTTATTTTTCTTATTATTGTTTCCTTCAAGTGTTGACTTCACCTGACCTTTCTTGGACAGCTGATGAAATCCTTGTTTGCTGTATATATGGTTTTCTAGAGGAATTGCCACTTTTACTTTCAATACACACAAGTGAAAAAATTGCCATGTTAAACAGGGTAATAAGAGAACAGTACAAATATTGGTTGACTTTTTGACTCCCTATATTTCCATATGAACACCAGCTGTGTTGCCTTTCAAGATGATATCCTGACTAACACCTGCCACTTCAAAACAAGGGCAGAAATCCAATGAAATAGTATGATGGAGATTGGGTTTAACCTTGCTGTTGCTGGTGATCAATGTGAAGTGCAGTTAAGCTCCTTTTTAGAGTAAGATAGCTGAAGTAATAGGAGCCACCTCCCAAAGCAAATACAAGACCAGTGAGAAGCAGAGCTATCTGGGTGGAGGGATGAATGCATATGCAGGTGACTGGGTGGTATTTAGTGGAGTTATGAGTGTTTGTGGGTAGATGCAGCCAGAAGCAGTAATGTGGCCCTGAGGGAGAGACAAGAAGGACAGATTTTGTGGCAGACTACTGGATGGAAAGAGGCTTGGAACTTAGCAAAGAAACTGCCTCCTGTTGTTTGATTCCTATTGTGTTCAGGAGAAACAAGACTTTATCGAAAGTTAATGTACTCAATGCTTTTTTTGCCTCTGTCGTCACAAACAAGTAAGCTCCCAAATACTGCACTGGGCAGTATTTAGAAAAGCTGGATGAGCATAAGTCCATGGGGCCGGATTCAGGTCCTCAAGGAATCGATTTTGAAGCACTTAGAGGAGAGGAAAGTGATCAGGAACAGTCAGCATGGATTCACCAAGGGCAAATCATGCCTGACTAACCTAATTGTCTTCTATGGGGAGATAATTGGGTCTATGGATGAGGGGAAATGTTATTCCTTACTTTAGCAACACTTTTGATACTGTCTACCACAGTATTCTTGCCAGCAAGTTAAAGAAGTATGGACTGGATGAATGGACTGAAGGTGGATAGAAAGCTGCCTAGATTGTCGGGCTCAACGGGTAGTGATCAATGGCTCCAGGTCTAGTTAGCAGCCGGTAGCAAGTGGAGTGCTCCAAGAGTCAGTCCTGGGGCCAGTTTTGTTCAATATCTTGATTAATTATCTGGAGGATGGCGTGGATTCTACCCTCAGCAAGTTTGCAGATGACACTAAACTGAGAGGCGTGGTAGATACGCTGGAGAGTAGGGATAGGCTACAGAGGGACCTAGACAAATTAGAGGATTGGGCCAAAATAAATCTAATGAGGTTCGACAAGGACAAGTACAGAGTCCTGCACTTATGATGGAAGAATTCCATGCACGCCTACAGACTAGGAACCGAGTGGCAATGCAGCAGTTCTGCAGAAAAGAACTAGGGGTTCCAGTGGACAAGAAGCTGGATATGAGCCAACAGTGTGCCCTTGTTGTCAAGAAGGCTAACGGCATTTGGGGCTGTATAAGTAGGGGCATTGCCAGCAGATTGAGGGACGTGATCATTCCCCTCTATTCGGCATTGGTGAAGCCTCATCTGGAGTACTGTGTCCAGTTTTGGGCCCCACACTACAAGGAGGCAGTGCCACCCAGAGGATTCAGGGGGCCTGGGGCAAAGCAATTTCAGGCCCCCTTCCATAAAAAAAAGTTGCAGTACTATAGAATACTATATTTTCGTGGGGGCCCCTGCGGGGCCCGAGGCAAATTGCCCCACTTTCCCCTGCAAGCCTCCCGGGCAGCCCCAGGAAAAATAAACATTTAAAAATATTCCGCATCTCAGCACAAACCCAATTTTGAGAACTTTTTTTCAAGTCACCTTTAGAAGGTATCGCTGGTTCTCAGCATCAGCTAGTGCTAAAAGGCACTAAAGCTCATTAAAAGAGTTGGACAAATATTTTCCATCAAAACTTTTTTTGGATCGAAAACTAGGGGTTTTTAAAAAGTAGAAAAAAATCAGACAATGTCTGCTTTCCTTCAAAATTTGTTGCCGTTTTTTTAATTGAAAAGCTGAAATTAGTCTGCCAAAACCCTGAACATGGTTTGGGGTTTCAGAAGTGTTTGGTCAAATATTTGCTGCTTGCTGTGTTTGTTTAAAGAAACAATTAAAAAAATTCTGCTAAAAAAAAATCCAAAACTTTTGAACCACCTCAGCTTGTGACCAAACACCTGAGCCCATCCAGTCAGAGATTTTTCCAGGTTTCTGATACCCTGTTGGCTTTCTTGAATTATATCTGTCTCCATAACTTTGGGTTAATTTAGCTTAGAACATAAGAACATAAGAATGGCCATACGGGGTCAGACCAAAGGTCCATCCAGCCCAGTATCCTGTCTACTGACAGTGGCCAATGCCAAGTGCCCCAGAGGGAGTGAACCTAACATGTAATGATCAAGTGATCTCTCTCCTGCCATCCATCTCCACCCTCTGACAAACAGAGGCTAGGGACACCATTCCTTACCCATCCTGGCTAATAGCCATTAATGGACTTAACCTCCATGAATATATCTGTTTTCTAGAGACTGGCTCCACGGGATCTCTCACAAACTGGAGACGGTTACTGGGAGTTTGTCTTTAGTATAGCTTATGTACATACTCCACGAACTGAGCATTTGAGCTTGTTCCAGAATCTGGGATGAGCCTATGCTGTGAAAACTGAAATGCTCAAAATAGCACATGCATGTGAATGGACACAGGGTGCTAAAATTAAATTAACCCAGGGGTTCTCAAACTGGGGATCGGGACCCCTCAGGGTCTCACGAGGTTATTACTGGGGGTCGCGAGCTGTCAGCCTCCACCTCCAAACTCCTTGCCTCCAGCATTTATAATAGTATTAAATATACTAAAAAAGTGTTTTTAATTTATAAGGGGAGGGTCACACTCAGAGGTTTGCTATGTAAAAGGGATCACCAGTACAAAAATTTGAGAACCACTGAATTAGCCCCTCTAGAGCCTCGAGGAATGCAGGGGAGGGGGAGTCTCCCTTGGTAGGATTGGGAAGGAGGTAGGTGGTGTAGGATATTGCTGTTCTCATGTGATCTCTCCCCGCTGGAAAAGATAACAGCTTGGCTCTTTGTGTTAAACAGCTCTCTGCAAGCCTCAAACTGCTGAATGAGCTTTAGGGTAGGGAAGGCTGTGCCTCCCCAAACAGCCTGGCCCTGCCCCCTATCCACTTCCTGCCCCCTGACTGCCCCCTCAGAATCCCCAACCCAACCTGCTCCTTGTTCCCTCACTGCCCCCGAGACACCTCCCCAACCGACCACCCCAGGACCCCACCCCCACCAATCCCCTGCTCCCTGTCCCCTGACTGTCCCAACCCCTATCCACTCCCCTGCCAAATCCTGACAGATCCCTGGAACGTCCATGATCCAACCCCCTGTTGCCCATCCCCGGACCACCACCCCGAACCTCTGCCCCCTCCCTGTGCCCTGACTGTCCCGGGACTCCTGCCCCTTATCCAACCCCAGCCCTGGCCCCCTGCCATGCTGCTTACCCCCGCCTCTCCCAGAGCCTCAGCGTGCCGTGCCCAGGAGTGGCCCTGGCTCCTTGACAGCGCTGCAGCGGCCTTGCTCCGGCGGGACTGGAGCTCGCAGCCCCGCCCCCTTACCATGCGACTCTGAGTGGGAGGAGCTCAGGCCCTGCCCGAGCCACACCGCTTTAGCTCTGTCCAGGGCCACTCCTGGATGCAAATTGCCCCACTTGCCCCCCCGCACCCCTAGCGGCCCTAGAGTTCAGACTTCAGCTACTATGGAATACCAGTGAGATGGAAGGGTATTCTGGATATTACATATAAATGGACGTATTTCGATTATTTTCTCCATGATGTCAACAGGAATAATACTGCAGCTTCCTTACATGGATAGTCCTAATGGCAGCTGAACTCACATGGTTCAGTTTGCAGAGGTGGACAGGATTCAGTGAGCTAGTACTCCTACCAGGTGTAGCAGTGGAGGGACCGGTAGTCTTGCCATTCCCTCCGCTGTGGGTGCTCTTCCAACCATGGTGACTTCTGCAGGAGCAGTCTGGAATATATGATTGCTTCCCTCCTATCATCTTTATGGACTTCCTCAGAGGTCACCTTATTTGAGCTGCACACTGGGCACCACATGTGGCCTCCATCAAATAGTTTTAACTGGATTATGGTTTGTCTAGACCTAATATGATCTGGACCGCATAATTAAAGCTCATAATTAGAGCTCTTCAGCCTGCTGAAATTTAGGTGAAGTTCAGTATACATTCTAGTCCAGGAGTCGGCAACCTCTGGCACGTGGCTCGCCGGGGCAAGCACCCTGGCGGCCCGGGCCAGTTTGTTTACCTGCCACATTGGCAGGTTCGGACGATCGCGACTACCACTGGCCGCGGTTCGCCATTCCAGGCCAATGGGGGCAGTGGAAAGCGTTGAGGGATGTGCTGGCCACTGCTTCCCGCTGCCCCCATTGGCCTGGGACGGCGAACCTGCCTCCATGGCAGGTAAACAAACTGGCCTGGCCCGCCAGGTTGCTTACCCTGGCGAGCCGCATGCCAGAGGTTGCCAACCCCTGTTCTAGTCAAAACACAATTAAAATAAAATAGAATCTGAATGTGGGAAAAGACCTTCACAAGCCATTTTAGATTTGGTTTTGGTGAGTAGTGAGGACCTCATAGAAGAAATAGTTGTAGGGGACAACTTTGGTTTGAGTGATCATGAGCTAATTCAGTTCAAACTAGATGGAAAGATAAACAAAAATAGATCTGGGACTAGGGTTTTTGATTTCAAAAGGGCTAACTTTAAAGAATTAAGGAAATTAGTTAGGGAAGTGGATTGGACTGAAGAACTTGTGGATCTAAAGGTGGAGGAGGCCTGGAATTACTTCAAGTCAAAGTTGCAGAAACTATCAGAAGCCTGCATCCCAAGAAAGGGGAAAAAAGTCATAGGCAGGAGTTGTAGACCAAGCTGGATGCTCAAGCATCTCAGAGAGGTGATTAAGAAAAAGCAGAAAGCCTACAAGGAGTGGAAGATGGGCGGGATTAGCAAGGGAAGCTACCTTATTGAGGTAAGAACATGTAGGGATGAAGTGAGAAAGGCTAAAAGCCATGTAGAGTTGGACCTTGCAAAGGGAATTAAAACCAATAGTAAAAGGTTCTATAGCCGTATAAATAAGAAGAAAACAAAGAAAGAAGAAGTGGGACCGCTAAACACTGAGGATGGAACGGAGGTTAAGGATAATCTAGGCATGGCCCAATATCTAAACAAATACTTTGTCTCAGTCTTTAATAAGGCTAATGAGGAGCTTGGGATAATGGAAGGATGACAAATGGGAATGAGGATATGGAGGTAGATATTACCACATCCGAGGTAGAAGCCAAACTCGAACAGCTTAATGGGACTAAATCGGAGGGCCCAGATAATCTTCATCCAAGAATATTAAAGGAACTGGCACATGAAATTGCAAGCCCATTAGCAAGAATTTTTAATGAATCAGTAAACTCGGGGGTTGTACCGTACGACTGGAGAATTGCTAACAGAGTTCCTATTTTTAAGAAAGGGAAAAAAAGGGATCCGAGTAACTATAGGCCTGTTAGTTTGACATCTGTAGTATATAAGGTCTTGGAAAAATTTTTGAAGGAGAAAGTAGTTAAGGACATTGAGGTTAATGGTAATTGGGACAAAATACAACATGGTTTTACAAAAGGTAGATTGTGCCAAACCAACCTGATCTCCTCCTTTGAGAAGGTAACAGATTTTTTCGACAAAGGAAACGCAGTGGATCTAATTTACCTCAATTTCAGTAAGGCATTTGACACGGTTCCACATGGGGAATTATTAGTTAAATTGGAAAAGATAGGAATCAGTATGAAAATTGAAAGGTGGATAAGGAACTGGTTAAAGGGGAGACTACAATGGGTCGTACTGAAAGATGAACTGTCAGGCTGGAAGGAGGTTACTAGTGGAGTTCCTCAGGGATCGGTTTTGGGACCAATCTTATTTAACCTTTTTATTACTGACCTTGGCACAAAAAGCGGGAATGTGCTAATAAAGTTTGCGGATGACACAAAGCTGGGAGATATTGCTAACACAGGGAAGGACCGGGATATCATACAGGAAGATCTGGATGACCTTGTAAACTGGAGTAGTAGTAATAGGGTGAAATGTAATAGTAAAAAGTGCAAGATCATGCATTTAGGGATTAATAACAAGAATTTTGGTTATTAATTGGGGACACATCAGTTGGAAGTAACAGAGGAGGAGAAGGACCTCAGAGTATTGGTTGATCACAGGATGACTATGAGCCGCCAATGTGATATGGACATTAAGAAAGCTAATGCAGTTTTAGGATGCATCAGGAGAGGTATTTCCAGCAAAGGTAAGGAGGTGTTAGTACCGTTATATAAGGCACTGGTAAGACCTCATCTGGAATACTGTGTGAAGTTCTGGTCTCCCATGTTTAAGAAGGATGAATTCAAACTGGAACAGGTTCAGAGATGGGCTACTAGGATGATCCGAGGAATGAAAAACCTGTCTTATGAAAGGAGATTGAAAGAGCTTGGCTTGTTTAGCCTAACCAAAAGAAGGTTGAGGGGGGATATGCTTGCTCTTTATAAATATATCAGAGGGATTAATATCAGGGAGGGAGAGGAATTATTTAAGCTTAGTACCAATGTGTACACAAGAACAAATGGATATAAACTGGACACTAAGAAGTTTAGACTTGAAATTAGACGAAGGTTTCTAACCATTAGAGGAGTGAAGTTCTGGAACAGCCTTCCAAGGGGAGTAGTGGGGGCAAAAGACATATCTGGCTTTAAGACTAAGCTTGATAAGTTTATGGAGGGGATGGTATGATGGGATAGCCTAATTTTGGCAATTAATTTAGCAATTGATCTTTCATTATCAGCAGGTAAGTATGCCCAGTGGTCTGTGATGGGATGTTAGATGGGGTGGGATCTGAGTTACTACAGAGAATTCTTTCCTGGGTGCTGGCTGGGTGAGTCTTGCCCACATGCTCAGGGTTTAACTGATCGCCATATTTGGGGTCAGGAAGGAATTTTCCTCCAGGTCAGATTGGCAGAGGCCCTGGAGGTTTTTCACCTTCCTCTGCAGCATGGGGCACGGGTCACTTGCTGGAGGATTCTCTGCAGCTTGAGGTCTTCAAACCACAATTTGAGGACTTCAGTAACTCAGACATAGGTTAGGGGTTTGTTAGAGAAGTGGATGGGTGAGATTCTGTGGCCTTCATTGTGCAGGAGGTCAGATTAGATGATCATAACGGTCCCTTCTGACCTTAAAGTCTATGAGTCTATGACCCCTGTTCCAGTCAAAACACAATTAAAATAAAATGGAATCTGAATGTGGGAAAAGACCTTCACAAGCCATGATTGCTGAAAATTAGTCAGATAAACCATTTCTTTTATTATTTGATCTGGATGAAAATGTAGCTGAAAGGAGGAATGGGGGAAAAGAGGGGTTCCACAACATTAGATTTGTAGTTGGTTCTAGCAAATAAATGTGTTTTCTCGGTTCCTCCCTCGCTACAAGGTTTTGCTAACTGCCACATTGTCTGCATTAAACCAAAAACACACTATCAGCTGAAGATAAATGAGGGAGTCAGCTGAATAGTGTTGCATGAATTACAGATAAGAAGAATACTTCTTTAAGCACTTACAAGCGTAACGTAAAAACAGTACACATGAAGCTAAGAAATAACATATTTGCTTTTGTGGTGAACCGTTGACGATCACAACTAGGGCGCTGCAGATGAAAAAGAGAGATTGTATGTGTGAATACATGGTGTGTAAGATGTTTGCGTGGAGGATATCGTGGGGGGCATGTGTCACACATTTCCTTCAGCACAGTTTTAAGTTTGTCCTCTTGTGGTTCTCAACAGTTTGAAAAAATATATTCCTGAGGTTCTCCCCTTTGAGTGCAAAATAAAATAAAAAAGTAATAACACTGAAAAAGCCGATGGGCAAAAATTGATTCATAAATGAGAAGGTGGCATTCATCTCAACATTCTTATTGGAAACCTAAATCTCAGTAAATTTGTAGCCTAAGGATACAATGGGCTTAAAGGATTTCTGTCTCTGAAGAAAAATTAGAAGGCCTTTGAGGTAAGGTAAATGGAAAAGGTTGTTTGGGCAAACGTGGAACTCCAGCACTATTAAATGTTAAGCACCATCAGGGGGTATCTCAGTCATTAATGAGAGTGGCAGGTTGGAGATTGTTTCAAGCAGGAGAAGAATTATGGATGGCTGTGCAGAGGTGGCCCAATGCCACAGGGAAATTATGTCAAGCAAGACAAAGATTTTTTGTATCTTATTGTGGGGGGAAAGTGCTGAAATAGTGTCCTTTTCTTTATCTATTTCAGGAATATCCCCACTCCTCCCCAACAAAAATGACCCCTAGTGGTCCTCTAAATGCACCAAGTCTGTTAATTTATCTTCACAGTCCACTGAGAAGATTTGGCCATATGATGGTCAGCTTTGCCAATGTGATGCACTCACTGCTTACTAGTAATGTAGCAATGAGCACATTCACTTTAAATTCAAGTAGTTAGCACTCTTGATTGACTTGGCAGTGTTTTATAGACCCTGTGTGTTAGTTTTATATATAATTAAAAGGATCTCAGGGGTTCTGTTAGCAACTTACAAGTTAAGTTATCCTGTGTGAATGTAATGTTGCTGTCTAGGGAGGGAGATATTTAGAAGCCAACCCAAGATCATCCCTGTTTCAGACCACTGGAGCCTAAGAACAGAGCAGACGTGAAGTGTTATATCTCTAGGCGATAGTTACCAACCTTCTCATTACACTAGCACATCCTTCTGGCTGCTTTGCAAAATAGCCCTGGGATTGGAAACTCTGCAGGAAGCTGTGTGTTCTCTCACAGCTGGAAATATGTTGCTGTGATGACAGCAATTGCATGTAAAATGAGTATTAAAATAGTCCTGAGTGCTGAGAATATGTTCCTTTCCCAGTGTGCCTTAAGTTATTGCCTGGAGAGAACGGCAGCTAGTGTGATCTATGTTGTAATCCCATTTCAGAACAAATGCTATACATGCTGTTGAGAAATGCTATTTTTAGGCTTGTCTACTAGTACACAATTCATAGCCATGTGGTAGTGGGTTGTTATGTGGTCTCATGTTTGTTTGTTTTTATCATGAGAGCCATATATTTATGTAGAGATTGTCTCATGGACTATCACCAGCCTCATTCATGATGGCATGGACCACTTCTACTGCCATTCACTGTCAGATAATACTCCTGTTGTGCAGCTGCTGTGAAGGAGCTGAAAGCCAGGAGGAGAGCTGGCAGCCTGTCACCTGCCGGTTCCCCATGCACTACCATTGAGAGCTCGGAGCCCACCAGTGAGCCCACAGACCACAGTTTAGGAGCCATTGGTCTAATTCAGTTTGCTGTTGCTATAAGCTATTACTTTAATTGTTTTTTCATCAATTATTTTGGGCCAAATCAAATCATACAATCAATTTAGTCACAATCTCTGTGTAAGAATCTGCCTTGTGGTGGGGACATGTAAGCTGTGCCATGGTACAGCCTATTTCTCTAGTATGCCACACCTGCTCAGCAGGCTGGCATAGAGTAAGAGAAGGGCCAGGATCCAATCTCGTCACCACCCTTCTCCCTCCCTTGGGGCGGAAATGTGAGCCTTTGGTGGTACACAATTGGAACAGGCTCACTACCATTTCTAGCTACCCCTGTTCAATCTCTGCAATGCAGAAGTGACAAGCCCTGACACAGGATGTAGACTAGGAAATGGGGAGATGAAGGCTCCTGGCCTCCTTCCTTCTCCTCTGCTGCCTATAATCTACCCCTTAATCAACTATATATATATATATATATATATATATATATATATATATATATATATATATATATATAATATAGGCATAGGGAGAGATTGTGTGACTCCCATTCCACCTACTCACAAAGTATGGGGCAGGAACTGTCTCTCACAAATGGCTTTTATAGCAGTTAGTTCAGTGGGTTCACAATATAAGTATTAATCACAGTCAGACAATGGGGCTGGATTGGCAGAAATTTGAATAGCCTCTTAAAGAGCACATTGGAGCAATAGAGTTCTTATTGGTAGCTATATGTGGACGTAGTTTGTGCATTTTTTATAACTATACAAGGAACTAGAGTCCAGGTTTTTTTAGAAATAAGAATAAGGGAATAAAAAAGTAGGACCATTCCACTGATGCAATCAATTCAATTAATTTGAATAATATTGGGGGAAGATCAATGCTTTGGGTGGCAACCATGAAAAAAAATACTGATTAACCATATGCTAGTAAAATGAAGATTTTTATTGTCTCACCTTGGTAGATGTCTCCTCCAGAATAAGGATGGAAAGACCATGGAAAAGTAGGACATGAAAGTTTGAAGTACCATTTGCAGTGCAGAGGCTATTGTGTGGGGCTTCGTTTTCCATTGCTGTCAGCACCTAGCACCTTTCAGAAGAAATTCAGTTTGAAATAAGAAGCACATATTCTTAGAAATTGATCTCTCTCTCTCTCTCTCTCTCTCTCTCTCTCTCTCATGCACACACAATTAGATTTTGTAATATCTTGGATTTGTTAAGCTCTGTACAATTCTGAACCAGGTTGTTCAGGGTATTTAATGTCTTTAAAATTAAAAACGTATTATTCCATCTTCATTTTTAATACAAGCCTCAAAGTTCAAAGTCTGAAGAGCCGGGGAAGAAAGAGACCACTCTCGGACTAAGATGTAGTAGACTAATCCTGTAGGATCCATGTGCAGTTCACTTATGTACATTTTGCACTTAAACAGCCATTTGGCAAGTGGAATTAAAGATAAAGAAATTTATGTAAAACCCTGACGTGCTGGGTTCATTCCTAGACTAAAAGTTTTAGGCTGTAGATTTAAGTGCAGCTTCTGAAAATGTTAAACATCATGCATACTAAAGATACCTAATTCAGATTTAGCAGTAGGAGTTTTGAAGGCCTGCCACAAACAAAGTAAAGCCAGAGAAGTATGCATTCCCCTTACGTTAAAAGGAACTATCACTCAAAATAATATCTGCCTAATATGAAACCATAGAATTGAAGACTGAAATCCTGTAGGGGGTTTGGGCTGCTATGAAAAGTTTACATTAAAACCAGAATAAACGCTCTACCAATTATAGAATCCCATCTGTATCAACAAGAGAGAGTCTTGCCTTGTGTCTTCAAAGTTTGAGTAAAACTGAGATAAAACTATCCGAGGTCAAAAGCCCAGTTTTAAATTTGGTTAAGTTGCAATTACTGAATATAAAGACCAGCAATATAAATACTGCATTCATAATAAAAAAGCTGTTGAACTTCAATCTGTTTCATCCCAGCAGTATGTGTGATATCGATTAACATCTAATTGCGTTAGAACAGACTTTAAATTATAATATTTACTATATATATTAATACATAAGTTGTGATTAATTATTTAAGGGATACATTTTCCTCTCATTTATAGTTATGCCACTCTTACTGAAATTCCTCAGAGTTATGCACATTGAACCAATGGCAAAATGTGGCCGTTAATTCTAAACTATTAATAGTATTTGTAAGTGTGTTTGATTAAAAATATGCACATTTTGACCCTTATCTTGCAAATTCTTATAAAGTCACGCCCATGCACTCTTGTGTTTACAGGTCTGAAGCCTTAGTCCTTGGCACCCTCCGACTTCTGGAAAGTGGTTACTGCTGTTAATGATTTGTATACTCTAGCACCATAAAGTTGCATGGTACTTTGTTGAAATAAATTACAAGGTCTCCTGTTGAAGATATTACTGAAAATAGACAAATGTTGGAAAAGGACAAAGGAAAGCGTAAAGATAAAGGAACAGTGTTGAAACAAATACAAATATTGTGAATTATAGTATAATATATACAAAGCTTATAAATTATGATATTATAAAATGGTGAGTGAGGTAGTAAGACAAGAAGGGAAGAATAGATAGCACAGGAATGGAGATCAACAGCAAAAAGGAAAGTGAAAGAGGAGGGTTTTGAGCAGTGAACTGAAGAAAGAGGCTTTAGAAGGCAGTAATTCCAATATGCAGGGTGACAAGGTAAAAGGCCAGAGGAGAGGGGGTGCAGATGTAGGGCAGGACAAAGTGAGTAGAGTTGGTTAGAGTGTAAGTTGTCAAAAAAGGATCCTTGTCACAAAATGTTGACACTTGTGTTTCACAACAATGTGAAACTCTACCCATGTGACAAAATGTGTGTTGTTGATTTTTAATAAAATAGCTTTATCTTATCAACATTCCTTAGAAAAAAGAAAATTAAATGTCCATAGATTATAATTTTTAAATTCCTATCTGAAGTTCCTGAACCAACCGAGGCAGCATGGTCCTGTAGATAGGGCATTTGACTTAGACACAAGAAACTTGGATTCATTTCAGCTAATGACCTGGGGTCAGGGCCGGCTCCAGACCCCAGCGCGCCAAGCGCACGCTTGGGGCGGCATTTTGCCGGCAGGGCGGCAGGCGGCTCCGGCGGACCTTCCGCAGTCATGCCTGCGGGAGGTCCACTGGAGCCATGGGACCAGCGGACCTCCCGCAGGCATGACTGCGGAGGGTGCGCTGCTCCGGTGGACCTCCCGCACGCATGACTGCGGAGGGTTCGCCGGTCCCGCGGCTCGGGTGGACCTCCCGCAGGCATCCACCCGAGCCGCGCACCCTCCGCAGGCACGTCTGCAAGAGGTCTCCCGGAGCCGCGGGACCGGCGACCAGCAGCGCGCCCCCTGCGGCATGCCGCCCTGCTTGAGGTGGCCAAATTCCTAGAGCCGCCCCTGCCTGGGGTGAGACATTAGGCAATTCCTTTCATTTCTCCATGTTCTGTTCCCATTCCATCATTTGTATGTTTTGTTTATTTAGAGCTTTGGCGGCATAAATTTTCTGTCACTACATAATGCCAGGTGTGGCTCCACCAGCCCTGGTCACTCTGGTTTAGTAGATTATGTGTGTTTGATGATGATGACTTTCTTTCACTGTGTGTTTGTAGGCTCTAATATAATGCAATTATTATTAATAGTATTTAGTAAGCTCCTGGGTGGAGATGTCATGAAACTTGCATGTTTTTTTGTAAACAGAACATGCTGAGGGGAAAAATAAGCTACTTAATACTGATGACACTAATGTTCCTTTAAAGTAACCACAAGCTTAATTCCACTCTTCAGTAGACTTTACAAACAAGAGCAGAATTCTTCCCCCTGCTTGGAATAGAGTGGCTCATGGTCACTGCAGGGTAGAATTTTCCATTAGAAAAAGTTCCACCCTACCTCTCCACCTCTCCACATGTTCTTGTAATTAAGAGCTCTGCTGGAGATTTTTCTTTAGGGGAACTGTTGTTACCAGCTATGGAAATCTGGAAGTTGATGGAGAAGAAAATTTTCTTAGGGTTGTATTTGCTTAATAAGAATATCTGCCCATGTCTAATAGCAGGAAAACTATTTCAACCAAGTGCCCAGTGCAATCTGATCGGGATACAGAGAAGGTTTTTGTGACTCAAAAGTCTCTGCATGAAACACATTGAGACTTTTGTGATGGAGATTACATTTCTAGGGCCATATCATGACTTTCTGGTTGCACACAGAGAGGGCCAACTATGTGAGGATCTCTACCTGGCCAGATGATGGGCAGCTTGTGCTGCTTTCAAGGATGCCTACACCCCACATGCCTGAATACACACAAATCCCACAATGGGTGCTCCCCGGGTCTGAAATCTACATATGTGGAGGAGGTGCTTGGAGAGGGATGGAAGACATTAATCATTCCCTCCCCAAACCTTTCTGCTCAAAATTCAGGGAGACAGGGAGTACCATTGTCAGTATAGAGGCACAGCACCTACTGCACATTCTACAGAATCAATTGGGATTAACCCCAAATCCAATTTTTTTGGGGGGAGGGAGAGGGTTGATCAGCAAACTCCACCCCCATGAGTGGAACAATATGAAACAATTTCATGAAAATTCCATGAGGGGAACTTTAAATCTCTCCACCCACTCAATTTTGCAGACTTCCCCTCAGGGAGAGGTAGGTTTGGCCTCTAGAAAATTTGACCAATGTGTTTGGATTATACTGCTTTTTTAACTCTCCACTTTAAAATGGGTATAATTATACTGACCTCTATTGTACAGCACTTTGAGCTCTACCAATGAAAAGTGCTATATAGGAACTGGGAATCATCATTATCAACATCATGTGTATGTTATTCTCTCCCTCTCCTACATCTTACATGTCCACTATCTCTATCCTGTTGTAAGTAAAACTGAATTCCTAATGGTAATTTATTAGTTTAAAATACGGTTGTAATCTACTTTTCCTTCTCCCCTTTGTTCCCCCTGCCCCAAACCTAACACCTTACTGGATTTTACCTAAGGTTACTCAACCTCAGAGGTCTTCATTTACAAAGAGGTGAAAACCTAAGGATCTGAAAATATCTTTTAACTAGTAACTCATCCACACTACTGTTCAACTCAAGTGGAACACCTAATCTTAGTAAAATAGGAAAGCAATCTTCTATCTCTAAAGCAGGTGAGTTCTATTTCGGTTGCTATGGAACTGTACAAGAAATGAAAATGCAGACATGAAATATCACATATTGTACCTCATGTTCCAGAAAGAGACTAGGGAACTTTAAATGTGCAGGGAAAAATGCTATATTCCCTTACTCTAGAAGTCCAAAACTTCAAACATAAAAATCAAATTGGGGTATTAGCAATTTAGTAACATTGAATTGTCATACTAATACCAACTTAAAATTACTTATCAAATAACGTTAATATGAGTACAGTAGAAAAAAATTATGAACCGTACAGATAGTATTTTCCTTCTTGTCAGAGAGCTCTACCTGGAAAGGGCCACATTTTGCTCTTGGGATTAATGGAGGCAACTGCTTTGGACCTGCAGCAGTGTCTAAAATGAAAAATAAACAATTCTAGCACATTTGGTTATTATTACCTTTGTTTTTGTATCATTTGTACAATTATTTGTAAGTTTGTATAGACTGTCAAAATTCTATTGTAGTTGGTTCAGTTTTGTTACCTTGGGCCTTATATTTTTTTCCTTGTCAGCACTTATTGCTGTATGTTTTTTTGTTTTGTTTTGTTTTTTTTGCAGGGCAAAGACTGGGGAGATTATTTGTTTGTTGGTTGGTTGGTTGTTGTTGCTTTTCGTTCTTTGCTTTAACCTTGCTTCATTTGGCATTCTGGGACAGAAAGAATAAAAAAAACATATCACCAGTTCTGAGCTCTGGTCTATACAGTACTACAAACATATGTCAGTATAACTACATCCCTGAGCGATGTAGTTATATTGACCTCACGCCATAGACAGCACTATGTTGATAGGAGGGCTTCTCCCTTCGACATCACTACCACCTTTCAGGGAGGTGGAATATGGGGGTGAAGCTCTCCTGTTGTCATAGGAAGTGGCTTCACTAAGGGTAGGTCTATACTCACCGTCCGGGTCGACGCGGTGAGTTCGACTTCTCGGAGTTCGAACTATCGCGTCTAATCAAGACGCAATAGTTTGAACTCCCCGCGTGCTCCGGTTGACTCCGGAACTCCACCACAGTCGACCTTGGAGCCGCGGAGTTTGACCCCGCCGCGTCTGGACAGGTAAGTCAGTCGAACTAGGGTACTTCGAGTTCAGCTACACTATTCGCGTAGCTGAACTTGCATACCCTAGTTCGACCCACCCCCTTAGTGTAGTCCAGGCCTAAGTGATACACTGGCACAGCTGCTCCAGTGCAGCTGCTCTGCTGCAGCACTGTAAGTTTAGACAATCCCTAACTGTTATAAATTCAAATGCTGATTGTAAGGCAGTCAATTTTTACTCCTTTGTTGGGGGACATGTTCATAAATCAGATTTAGAAAAAGCTAGGTAAAGCCTAGATAAAATATGGAATCAGGTGAAGCATGTATTGCCTTTAATTTTATAAGATTGACTATCAAAAATGTGTCTGGTACTATATCCATAGTGAATCATTTAATTTTTTTCTGCTAAGGAAATACAGCTATATGTTGTTGTAATTTAAACTTGATAACAGTTATCCCATCTTATATTACTTCATAAGTGAAAGTCTTCAGTGATATCTTTAATTCACCAGACATTTTTAAAACAGTTTGATCAAATCATTGCATGATTTAGAAATACTTTTTACAAGTAATTTTGCAAGCTAATTATTTAGTGAAGTGTTGTTTTTTTTAAAGTGCACGAAATAAGTGATTAGAAGGTAGTAAGTATTCTTTAAGACAAGAAGAAACTAAACAATGCAAAATGAACATGAAGAAATAAATAGACATTTTATAATGATAATAATGCCTTTAACTGAACATTTCACCTATCAAACTTATTTGTTTTTATTTTAATTACCCATAGTAATGCTTTCTGATACCTATGCTATAGCACTGAATTCGTATTTCTATAGTTCCATCTCTCTAAGGATTTCATGCCATACAAGAATGGAAAATTGAAAAGGAGTGAGCTTATGGCAAAATAATCAATATTCCTTAAGGTTTTTCCCTTGAGAAGATTAATTGTTTTGACCAGTCTTTCTGGGGGTTTCATAGTCCATGTTACATGCAACTCATCTGTTTTGTAGAAACCATTCAGTGAGGAATTCAGGCCCTCTGGCTCGCCTATCAAGCAAAATTAAAATATTGGTGGGTCTTGAACATAGATTAAAATAGTAATAATACAAACAGTACTTTTTTTCACTATTGATAGGCATTAATGGCTAGATTCTGCCACATTTATGTGGATTGCACACATTATTCGGTGAGTAGCCCCATTGAAATTATTGCAGTTATTTATGAAGTACTGTGTTTCTCAATATGGATAAGGGTTTCAGAATCCAAGCCAAAGTGCTTCTAATAGTCTAATTAAGAATGCTACACAAACTATGAGATTCTGCAGAATGTTGCTATGTGGGTTTTTTTGTTTTTATTCTGCTTGGATAGAAATATGTTTTCTCTTTATTGATATTCCATAAGCATTTTCCCCTTTTTACAGTGTATTTAAATCCCTGTTTTTTCTTCATACAAACCATCATCTTGCATTTATACAATCTAGGGCAAAGTGCTGGTGGGAGTCAGAGGGAAAAATAATTTTTTCCCTTTAAAGTGTAGTCTAATAATAGGTTGGTAAGTGTAGAGAATTTTTTTAGCAAATACTTAAGTTTCATAGCTGAAATACTATAAACACCACATTTTGCTGTGGTTGCCTTGGTAATAACTATAGAATATCAGACCATACAATGCAGTTGTTCAGAATCTACATAACTTGCTAGGGGTGAACGGTAGTGCCTCTGGGGTGGAAATTTACATGTTCATTTCTATGCAACGTGGTGATGTATTTTTCCCCCAGGTGCTTTTAAAATATATATATATATATATATATATATATATATATATATATATATATATATATATATATATATATATATATGCAAATTATGGTCTTTTGTCACCATTTTTTCAGTGAGCTGGCATATTCTTGCAGTTTTCAAGTTTTCGTGTTTTTGTTTGCTTGTTTGTTTATTTAAATAAAATATTTTTTGTTACAACCCAAGGCATTATACTGGATAGGAAAGTCATTAAAAGAGAGAGGTGAAGTGTGTATATTCTGTCAACTATCTCCACCACCACACTTTGTTGCTGTGGGGCCATACTTGCCCAAATTGTGTAATACCACATTGTGACTAGTCCCACTAAATGCAATGTTAATAATAATAAAATAATATAATATAATTAATAAATAAATACAGAAATAAGTACAAGAGTCTGATCCTTTATTTGTGTTGAATAGCACCTTATTCCTTAGACAGTCCCATTATTCTCAGTGAAGCTGGTCATGGAGTAAGATGCTACTTACTCAACATTAGTAAAATTTTCAGAATCTGGACCTAAAATATTATTTATAAAGTGTTTCATCCTTAGTTCTCAAACTGCTTTATAAAGGTAGGGTATCATTTATTCAGAGACCATAGCAAAGTCCTGATAGTTTGTTAAACAGAAAATAGTATTAGGGCTTACGCCACCTTGTTATGGAAATTATTCTGCTATATAACATAACTCACTTGTGAACAATGTTTTCTTATATTCTGCCAACATTTTCTTTTGCTCAGTTTCATCCTCTAAGCTATAATTATACTTCTCCAAGCCACTCTAAAAATTCCTCTCCCTCCTGAAGTCCAGAATGTGCTATCCCTACTGATGTTGAGTAAGTATCTTCTCTCTCAAATAGTTCCTTTGACTTTAGTGAAACTATTTGTAGAGTAAAGGTGTACTCTGTCTAAGTAAGGGTATTGGAATCTGGCCTTTGCATCTTGTACCTTTTGAGTATTTGTATTCCTTCCCCCTGATCTCCTTCATAGTCATTATTTAGACAAACTAGGCATATTTGGGCAACATTCTACTCTCTCTTTTTTTTTCTTTCTTCCAAACATTTAACATTCCTAAGTGAATGAGACTGCACTGCTGGGTGACAAAATTTGGCTTCTTGAGGAGTTTTTATTTTATGGCAGAACTCTCCCTTCTGATCTACCCAGATTATCTGGACTCCATTAGTCTGCTCCTCCTTCATCTGTGGAGCTTCCATGTATGTAGACGGAACACATTATCAGAATTGAAGTACTCATGGGTACTTGGAAATGAGGAATTTACAATTAATCTTTTCAATGATTCAGTTTCTCAGGCCCTATTTATTTTTATTCCCCCTCTCTGAGCTACTCTCAATATAACAATGTTCCATTATTTAAGTATGTAGAGCAACTGCTAGGTTCAGTAACTGGCTGAAAAGCAGCAGTTCAAGTGCAACTGAGATAAAACTGAAGTGATATTGTTAGAAATAGGGGAAAATTTCAAGACCTTTCTTTCCATTGATAATATCTGTTCTCTAGTTGTCAAGGAGATACTCAGGATCTTTTAGTTGCAATTGGCTTTTATCATCCGTAATAGTGGCAGTGGCCAGAAATTCATTTTTTCCCTTCTTTGGCTTGTGATCGTTTGCCACCCTTCTTATCAGAAGTTGACTCAGCCACTCAGTTTCAGGTCTTTGTCACTTCCAAGCTACTTTACTGCACTGAGACACTGCAAAAGCTGCCTTAAAACATATGTCTGTTCACAACAATTAGGCAGTGTAGACAGAAACACTCCATTGGCTCTCCATCCAGTATCAGATAATTTCCAAGGTCCTGATGCTAATATTTAAAGCCATAGATAGACTAGAGCCTAGCTTTCTCAAAGACAACCTTTTTACCTGAACAACAGGGACAGTGAAACTGAAAGAAGCCAAAATGAACCTCAAAGGAGCCAAGATCAAGCTTTTTCAGTGGTAGGTCCTTGAGTGTAGAATTCCCTACCACCTGAGATCAGTATGGGCACAAGTCTCGCTGCCTGTAGGATGTGATTCAAGATTTGTTTTTTGCAGAAGCCTTCCTTCCTTAAATATAACTACAGAATGTCCAACAATGCTTTCCCTTAACAATCAAACAAGTGACAACAGCTATCCTTTTAGAAAACAGCAGAATGGAGGGATGAAAAATATCCTTTTGGAAGAATGTTGCTTAGTAAATATGTGTGTGCGTATGCTACCATGATATCAGGGTGATAATGCATTGCAAATGTATAAAATAAATATAGGCTCGTATCTAGGGCTGAGTGAACTTGTAGGCTCTGAAGTTTTACATTGTTTTGTTTTTGAATGCAGTTATGTAACAAAAAAACCTACATTTGTAAGTTGCACTTTCACAATAAGGAGATCGCACTACAGTACTTGTATGAGGTGAATTGAAAAATACTATTTCTTTTGTTTATCATTTTTACAGTGCAAATATTTGCTATAAAATAATATAAAGTGAGCACTATACACTTTGTATTGTGTGTTGTAAATTGAAATAAAATATCTGAAAATGTAGAAAAACATCAAAAATATTTAATAATTTTCAATTGGTATTCTATTATTTAACAATGCGATTAAAACTGTGATTGATCGTGATTCATTTTTCTAATTGTGATTAATTTTTTGAGTTTATCACGTGAGTTATGCGATTAATTGACAGCCCTAGTATTAATTGACTGATTAATTGATGGACCTAGTATTATTGTATCTTGTCTAGACTGGAATACAAACATTCTCTGTGCAGGTAAATCACTGGGCTTTAAACATTTTGTAAATAGCCTAATGAATGTTAATGTTTAAGTTTTGGTTTCTGAGGAGAAGGAAAAACATAAAGAAGGAAACAGGCATAAGCATTAAAGTTAGTAGTATTAATCACTGATTTAATCAGATATTTCATTTTTTGTGCATTTCGTGTCTTGTCGCTCCTTTGATATGAAAAGCCTTATTTGTTTAAGAAATCCAGAAGTGTTTGCTGTCGTTAATTTAGTTTGGAACAGTTACTGAGACTTAGCAGAGAACATCACTCCTGTCCTCTTGCCGGGGGGGAAGTAGAAGAGGTGTGAGTGACAGCATGCATACTGGTGGTGAGCGGCTGTAGCCTGTGCTCTGAAGTGCGCCCTGGAACCCCAGGGGGTACAGAAAGGGCACAAAGCAGCAAACAACTGTCAAGTAACAGTTCCTGTCAGAGTGATGTAATTGAAATGTCTGATGACTGCTGCTGCAATGAGTGTGATTTCAAAGTAATAAGCATAACTGGCAGATGTAAATGGCTAGTTTATCAGTTTCTGTGACATCTACAAGATTTTGTTGGCACTTTTTAAAAGGAAGACTGTAGAGCACCTAAGGAATGAGTTTCTGCAATAAATATTTTTCACCATAATAACGTACCTTCTCCCCACTCACTTGACTGTCATAGAATTCTAGGATCATTTTTTGTATCCATTTTCCAATCATAAGAATATATGTGGTGTATGAGTTTTTGATTGCAATGGGGACTTGATGTCTATGATAACAGGGAAAACCTCAATATTTTGCATGGTTTAGATCAGTTAATGTTTTTTTTTCATTGTTAGAATTTGCGTTGAGACTTTAAATAATAAGAGGGGTTTTTTTTACTGCCTTCAGGTGTTTTCTGTACCATTGTCTTATTGACTGATTTCTCCGTAATCCGTAATACAAAATTAAAATCGACCTGTAAACTGAAACAAAAGTGTTAAGTACTCAATTCTCCATTTACTAACAGCATTCCCCTCCCTCATCTTTGTTTTAATACAAAAAGTCCTTCCTAAGTACTTCACTGAACTTATAAAACTCTTACATCGAGCCATCAGAAATACCCACATAGTATGTTTACAATCTAACTTCCTCCATAGGTAACCACTTTACTGTTACTAAACACTGAGTGTGTGCGCGTTTGCACACATGTCCAGCTATGAAGCGTAGAAACCGGTTTCTATTTCAGCAATAGAATAGTCATAGATTGACGGGCTAGAAGGGAACATTATGATCAGTTAGTTTGACCTGCACAATATAGGTCATAGAATTTCACCTAATAATGTCTGCATCAAGACCACATCTCCTATTCATGCTAAAGCATGCCTTTTAGAATTTTATCTGATCTTGATTTAAACACTTTAAGTGATGGATTAGCCATCCCATCACCATTGAACTAGTTACAATGATTAATAACCCTTACTGTTAAATTTTTGCCTTATTTCCAGTCTTCATTTGCATAGCTTCAGCTTCCAACTGTTGGATCTTCCTATGCCTTTTTCTGATAGATTGCTGAGCTGTGTACTGTCAGAAATCTCTTCCCCATGTCGGGTACATGTTAGACCAGAATCAAGTCACTTTTTAACCTTCTCATGGATAAACTAAATAGAATCACTCTAGTATTTCTTTGCCAAACCCTTTCCAATTTGGCAACATTTTTTTAAAAGGTTTACATCAAAAGAGGACACAGTATTATAGTAACGGACTCACTAGTGCTTCCAGCTCCTACTTCATATTCCTCTACTTTTTCATCTAAGGATTGTGTTTTGCTCATTTAGCATCACAGTGTGAACTCGTATTCATATGGTTACCTATGACATGACCCTAAATCCTTTTCAGTGTTGCTCTTTACTAGGATACAGTCTCCCCTCTTCTACGGGTGGCCTACCTCTTTTTGTTTCTGAATGTAGGACCTTGCATTTGGCTGTATTAAAATGCATGTATGATGGATATGGACCTGTTCTGCAATATTTTCTGGATCGTGTCTGTTGATCTGGTTGTTGGGATGTTTACTAGAGGAATGTGTTTGTTTAGTTTAATAGGGGGCAAGGAAAAACAAGAAGAAAAGAAAAGAATGGTTCAAACATAATCCACCCTTCTGCAAACACTTCAGAGTGTGTGAAGAGACAAAGCTCGGAAGGAATAAGGCATGTAAATATAGGAGTCAATAGAACTATTGCCGGTTTAAAAAGAACACTCTCTCAAGAGAGTGGTGTTGGGAATCATTTGGGAGAACCAGACTTGGACACAGTGCCCTGCTGGGGGTGTCTGGAGAAGTTAGGCTTGCCTCAGTTATCATCGGGGGATGCTAAACCTTTAGGTAAAATAGATGAGGGTAGACTGTGCTTTTAAAATCTCTTTTCTCTAAGTGCTTTGTTCCTGTGATGGGTTGCATCACAGAAACCCCCTTGGGGCTGCCAACTGATGTGCCAAGACTACTTCAGCTCCTGCTTTCCCTGCCAGCTTGGGACTCCAGCACCCCATCTTGTTGAGCCAGACACGCCAGTCTGCTCCAACACAGACCCAGGGTCTGAACCATGTGCCTCCAAGCTGCAGACTTAAATGAAAGCAACTTAAGAAGTGTTCCTGCCTTTAACACTCAGATGCCCAACTCCTGATGGGGTACAAACCCCAAATAAATCCATTTTACCCTGTATAAAGCTTATACAACTTAAACTCATAAATTGTTCACCCTCTATAACAGTGATAGAGAGATATGCACAGCTGTTTGCCCCCCCCCCAGGTATTAATACATGCTCTGAGTTAATTAATAAGTAAAAAGTGATTTTATTAAATATAGAAAGTAGGATTTAAGTGGTTTCAAGTCATAGCAGACAGAACAAAGTGAATTACCAAGCAAAATAAAATAAAATAAAACAAAACACGCAAGTCTAAGCCTAGTACAGTAATAAAACTGAATACAGATAAAATCTCACCTTCAGAGCTGTTTCAATAAGTTTCTTTCACAGACTGGATGCCTTCATTGTCTGGGCACAATCCCTTCCCCTGGTACAGCCCTTGTTCCAGCTTAGGTGATAGCTAGGGGATTTCTCATGACGGTCGACCCCTTTGTTCTGTTTCACCCACTTATATATCTTTTGCATAAGTTGGGAATCCTTTGTCCCTCTCTGGGTTCCCACCCCTCCTTCTCAATGGAAAAGCACCAGGTTAAAGATGGATTCCAGTTCAGGTGATATGATCAAATGTCACTGTAAGACTTCATTACCCACTTGCCAGCACACAGGTATACAGGAAGACTTACAGGTAAACAGAGCCATTTACAGACAATTTTCCTGGTTAATGGGAGTCATCAAGATTCCAAACCACCAGTAATGGCCCACACTTTGCATAATTACAATAGACCCTCAGAGTTATATTTTATATTTCTAGTTTCAGATACAAGAGTGATACCTTTATGCAAATAGGATGGCCACACTCAGTAGATTATAAGCTTTGTATTGATACCTTACAAGAGACCTTTTGCATGAAGCATATTCCATTATATTCATATTCATTAGCATATTTTCATAAAATCATATAGAGTGCAACATCACAGTTCCTACTGCAAAATAAACAGTACTTTTGGTATGACAAAAGTTTCCTTCGCCTCCCCTCTTAACCAGTTTTTGTTTTTCATTTTTTAAACCAAAGTAGTTTTCTTTCATGACTGTGGATTTGTGTTTTTTCGTAGCTTCTAATAAAACATTCTTAGGCTGTGGCTACACTTGCATTTCAAAGCGCTGCTGTGGCAGCGCTGCCGCGGCAGCGCTTTGAAGCGCTAAGTGTAGTCAAAGCGCCAGCACTGGGAGAAAACTCTCCCAGCGCTGTCCGTACTCCACCTCCCTGTGGGGAATAACGGACAGCGCTGGGAGCCGTGCTCCCAGCGCTGGGGCTTTGACTACACTGGCGCTTTGTAGCGCCGCAATTTGCAGTGCTGCAGAGGGTGTGTTTTCACACCCTGCTGCAGCGCTGCAAATTTGTAAGTGTAGCCAAGCCCTTAAACAATTCTTATATCCCATTCATGGCTTTGTGTTTAAATATTAACCTCCCACTCGATTTTGTTCATTTTTTTTCTCAGTTTTTGGAAATTTTGCTATATTAAAGCACCAAGTACATATATATTAATGGTCAGAACCACATTCTGTTTGAAAATGAATAGCAAATGAAAGAGGATTGTGATCCTTGCACCTAGACAGCAATCAATATTTAGTTCAGTATTCAATTCATATTGAGTGGAATTGTAACATAGACCTAGGGCAAAACACCACTAATGAGCAAAGTGTTAGGTTTAATCTCACTATTGATTATTTTTAAATTTAAATAATTAATGTATGCCATACAAGCTCACACAACGATTAGCAAGTCAAATGTTTGTGTAATACCCAATTCCTGTGTCATCCATGAGAGTTCTCATGGTATAATAATACATTAAATGGTTGATGCCATTAAAAATGATAGGCTAAATTAGCGGGTAATTGCTGCTTAATAAGAAGGTCATTGTTTTATAGGGATTTTTCTCCTGTCCCTCTGTTAGTCCACCAAACCATCCTAACAATGTCAACTCACTAAAGAAGTTGTTGAGAATAATAGAATGGATGTAATTCAATAAACAAGCCTATAAGAGCTCATCTAATCCAGAGGGAAAGAACTGCTTGTCTTTATAATTTATTCAATCCACTTTTCATAAAAAGTTGAGTTTTGAAACGTTTCTGAATATTTTTTTTAAAAGTTGTATAAGGTTCCAAATTGTCATTTTCCTAGTCTAATACCCTACACATTTTTTTTTTGGTGGGGAGGGTCGGGGGGGGAAAGAAGATGTATGGCTTTTGTTCAATCTCAGTTGCTGAATATAAATAGAAGCATAATAATATGCTGAACACAGCAAGTGTAAGAAGTACCCGTAAGGGTTTTCATTGAATTGCATGTAATTTGTATCCCATTATCTCTCAGCCTCAAATTTTAGATTAAAAACCTTCTCCTTGAAATCCACTGAAGGATGTTCTTGCTATTTTTGTATTCACTTTTTCATTCAAAAGAAGGATTGAGAATAGGGATGCAAGAGGTGCTAAAGTCCTATACAGAATATTTGCTAGCATTTCAATGCTAGTCTCTGAAAAGAGAAGCATTGCTATTTTGGCTTATTAGATGATAATTTCAAGATAATAATTGAATCCCATGTTGCTGTAAAAGTTACAATGGCTAAAGATCACTCAGTGTAGGGTACAAAAAGGAACACTTTGGTGGAGAAATGAAACCTGATGTAGTTACCTTTATGGGAATAGGGGCTGAAGAGAGAGTGGAAAAAGTAATGGACAAACTTGTCAGTTCTACTGACAGCTCTTGGTTTTCTTCCAGTTCTGGGTGCAGATTCACATTAGAGCTCTGGTCGCTGGCCCCTTTAAGTGAAGCAGGTCCAGGGCTTCCGTTCTAAAACAGATGCTCTCAGTGTGCTCAATTAAGAAGGCAGGACATCACCCGGGACTATAAAGAACTGGAGTATCAGGAAGGAGGAGGAGGAGGAGTTGTCCTTGTTGTCTCCTGGGAGGTGAGATGGGGAAACCTGCTGAAGAAAAAGGGCCTTCAAGAAGAAAGCCCTGAGAGGCAGTGCTCAGTTAATAGAGCACAGAAGATTCCTGCCATAGGCCGTGCAGCAGGAGGAACTGGGAGAGGCAAAGGGGAAAATCCCTGAGAGCTGTAGACCAGGGTGGGCTGAGGAACTGTTTTAGTGTTTACCTATGTTTGGGAAATCCAAACTGTGCCTACAAAGAGACTCTGGGTAGGGGAGTGGGTCCTTTGTGGGCTGGGGACATGCCAGCATCTAACAAGCACCTGTTGGTGCAACTTTTAATTTTTTTTAAATTTTTTAAAAAAATTTTAATTTTTTTTAAATTTACTTAATTTAAATCTTGCATTCACCTACTTTGCACAATAGAGATGTCTGGGTGAAGTGGGACTAGAGAGAAGTGAAACTAGTTGGAAAATTTCCATTGAATTGACATTCATAGGGAATTTAAAAAAAACGGCTTGCATTTGTGTTTTCCATTTTCTGACCAGTGCTAAAGAGAAGACAGAACAAGACTTCTTTATAGTTTCTCTGTACTATAGTCCCAGTGCCAAAAACAAACAAATAAACGGCCTTTTTTTTTGTTTTGCTGTTTCGTCAGGCGGCTTCGGCCGGTTCACCCACCACGGGCCCGCCTGGCCATGGCCCGCCAATGGGGGGGGGGGCGGCGGCGCGAGCGAGATGTTCGAGCTCGCGCGCCTTCCCCGCCCCCCCGGGGCCCTGGATGGGATGGGATGGCGAACTATGGCCAGAACCTGCTACCAACGACGCCCCCACCACAACCAGCCCAGGCCCCCACTGCCCAGCCCAGCTTACCAAGCCCAAAGCCGGTTGTGAGGTGTGTGTGTGTGTGTGTGTGTGTGTGTGTGTGTGTGTGTGTGTGTGTGTGTGTAAAAACTTTCAGTAAAATGTTATCTCCTTTTAAATAACCCCTAGGCATATATGCAATCTGAAAATTATTGTATGAGAGAAGCAGGCAGTGACACTAAATAGAGTTGTGGTGTTTGCAGTCTGAAAAAGAGCTCTGTGTGAGCTAGAAAGCTTGTTTCTTTCATCAACAGAAATTGTTCCACTAAAAGATATAACCTCACCCACCTTGTCTCTCTAAATAGAAACATGTCAGTTTAGATTCACTGTCCTAGCTGAGTGCAATATGAAAGTAAATAGTAAAAAGTAACCCCATTTTTAAAATGATTTTCTGCTTTAGTAAACAGATTCCCCAGTCCTGCTGTCAAATCTGCATAGAGAGACCCAGAGGGGTGCTTGGAGCACTGTTGAAACCAATAGGGCTCTCCATGAGTGCCTCAGCTATCACTGATCCAATTGCAGGTTGGGGACATAGGTTGTTAGTAACAACTAAAGTTTGTTGACATACATATTTTTTAACTTGGCAGCCTTCTTTTAATTTACAGTATTTGTGAACAGCTATTTGATTCCCTTTAATCATCCAACATATGGAAAGGGAGGAAGAGGGCAGGGGAGGAGAGCGGGATGTCACTAGGTGCCTGAATACTCTACCTGTGGTGGATATACCATTTTTTTCATTTGTGTCAAAAATGTATCATTATTGCATCAGGATAAGGCACTCAAGGGGTTGTCTAAACCTTTTCTCTATGGTGAGGAAAATAATTGCTATTGATTAGCAGTTGGTACAACATTGCTGGAAGGGTTATTAAGGCCCTCAAGTGCAGTACAAAGTGATACCGAACACATCATGTACTCCCTCATATGTCCTAGAGTAACCATTCCTGTGTTGGAAATGTCCTCCTGACTTTGCTTATGATCCTCAGGAGTTTTGTTATACTCAGTGATTTGAAAGACTAAAAAACATTTATCTAGTTAAAGGGGAGGAGGGAAGCAGAGGGAAGGGAATTGCCCAGAAGCAGAGACTGTTGGCTGTGTCCTCAAATAAAATTTCAAAGCTGTTTCATTTACAAAGTAATGATTAAAGAGTCAGATCATACAGCAATATTTATCCTTTACAGAGCTTCATCGTCTGTGATAACAAAGTGACAGCAAGGGACTGGAGAGTACATGTTCCTTTCTTTCTTTGTGTTCTCAGTCAAAGAATCCTCGCAGTGAGCTAAGAATATACTGGACTCGGCAAAAATGATATCCCCGCTAATCCACTCATATTTGTCACTTCAGTTTCTTAACAGGAAATGATTTGTCAAGGAATGTTTCATAAACATATACACAGGGCCGCCCGGGGGAGGGGGGGGGCAAGTGGGGCAATTTGCCCCAGGCCCTGGCCTGATGACGGTCCGGGTCTTTGGCGGCATTTCGGCAGTGGGGGGGCCCTTCAGTGCTGCCAAAGACGCAGAGCGACTGAAGGGCACCCTGCCGCCAAAATGCCGCCGAAGACCTGGACCACCTCCGGATGAGTACAAGCGCTGCAGCTCCTCCGCTTTGCCCCAGGCCCCCTGAATCCTCTGGGCAGCCCTGCATATACAACTTACAGAGAAAGGAGTTTGATGAAAACTTGGATTGAAATGGCAGTGAAATTTTCATATCACAGGACTAATTCTGCTCTCACTTCACTGATGCAATCCAATTGTGTCTGTGTATGTTCTGGGAAGGCACCCATCACTGTCATATTTGAAAACTTCAACAAATATTAGTAAATTTGGGTAAAATTTTCAAAAGGCCCTAAGTCCATGTTGAAAAGCATCTTGGGGACTTAGGAGCCTGAGTCTCACTGAAATCAGAGTTAAATTTTAGTGGCATTCTTTATCTGAGGCATCTTGTAGCAGAGCATCATAACAGGTGATCTACTACAAAAAGATACTCAAAGCATTGAATGATCAAACTGAATTAATGAATTCATCATTTAATAACTGAGGAGCTTTGCTTGGTACAGGAGAAACAGCCATTCTCGGGACCAGTCCCAGTTCCAATGATAGGTTATTTCCTATCTAGGCAACTTTAAGATCCACCTTTGAAATAGAGTTCTTTAATGGACCATAATCCAATGGAGGATTGCCCTGGCAGAGCTCTATATTCCTTCATGACTCTTTCTCCCTCCCCCCAGGACATCCTATACCAGGGATTGGCAACCTTTCAGAAGTGGTGTGCCCAGTCTTCATTCATTAACTCTAATTTAAGGTTTCGCGTGCCAGTAATACATTTTAACGTTTTTAGGAGGTCTCTTCCTATAAGTCTATAATATATAACTAAACTATTGTTGTATGTAAAGTAAATAAGGTTTTTAAAATTTTTAAGAAGCTTCTTTTAAAATTAAATAAAATGCAGAGTCCCCGAGACCGGTGGCCAGGACCCAGGCACTGTGAGTGCCACTGAAAATCAGATCACATGCCGCCTTCGGCACCCATGCCGCAGGTTGCCTACCCCTGCCCTATACACTTGCAGGGAGGTGAGGATAGAGGCACAGTGTTCAGATCTGACCCAGATGTGCCAACAAGGAGCATCCCTTGGCCAGGTGAACTCCCTGCTATCAGTTTGTCGTCAGAGTCCACCCCATTTACACTTTCTGAGTTGTGTTAAAGGACTGAAAATCAAAAGAGTATCTGGCCCCAAATCTTGATTTTTTACAAGTAGATTTTTTTATGGCAGTAAAATGGGTGCATATAATATTTATGTCCACACTTCTACTTTGCTACTATTTGCAAATAATGTATCTTTTTCTGAAGAGTGTGTAAAAACTGTTCAACTATATGATCACTGTTAATACCAGTAAGATATCTTTCTTTTTTTCCTGTGGAAGAGGAAATAAAGCATCTGTAAATGCTTTATACTATATGATTGCAGTGTTGTTGTAGCCTTGATGGTCCTAGGATATGAGAGAGACACAAGGTGGGTAATATTACCTCACCCACCTCGTTTCGGTCATATTATAGGAATAGTTTTTCGTAAATGAACTGTAAATAAGATTAGAACTTATAAATGTGTTTAGGAATTACACACTGTAGTTTTAATTTTCCTGACTATCAGATATCATTGCATAACACACATTGCATCATGGCTAACGTTAGTGTAAAGAAATAATTCCGTTTTTTCCAGTTGCTCAGATGTAGTTTGGAAGTCTTGACTAATTATAGCAGCATTCTCTTAGGGTATTATGATTCGGCTGCAAAAAATTGCTATGGGCTGAAAATTGTAATAGCAAATCTAAGTGCATTATTTTTAATCAGTCTGTTCAGGTAGTGAGAACGGACACTGTATAGTAGTTCTGTGGCTGAAAAACTGCAAACAAAATTGTCAGGCCACTGTCCATAATATTTTTAAAATAACAAAATAGATGAGGTAATGTTTGCAAAACTGCTTTGTATAGTGTAGTAAAAGAGGAAGAGCATACAGAGTGAAATTAGGTATTGAACAATTCCTTGTTCACAGGTATTAAAAAGTTAACAAGGGAAGACAGATTTGTAGCTCCCCTTGGAGGCAGGACCTGTGATCTGAAATGTAGAGGAGTCTGCAGAAGTTATGGGCACTGGGTGGTACAGATGGCATCTCTTCAGAGGTCTGGCACTTTTTATGGTGGGACTCAGACTCTGTTTCCGCTAGGGCATGTCTACACTGCACCTGGGAGGTGTGACTCCCAGCGTGAGCAGATAGACTCGTGCTAGCTCAGCTCAAGCAAGCACACTAAAAACCACAGAGTGGCTGTGGTGGCCCTGGCAGTGGCTCAAGCCAGCTGCCTGAGCTTGGACCCAGAGTGTCAGGCAAACTTGGACTTGGGCAACTAGCCTGAGCTGCCACCTGTGCCACAATGTCCATGCTGCTATTTTTAGCATGCTAGCTCAAGCTGAGTTAGTGGGAGTCTGTCTACACATGTTGGGAATCATACCTCCATGCTTCAGTGTAGACCAGGGGTTGGCAACCTCTGGCGCGCGTCTTGTGGGCCGGGCCAGTTTGTTTACCTGCCATGTTGGCAGGTTCGGCCGACCTACTGGCTGCGGTTTGCCATCCCAGGCCAAATGGGGTGGCGGGAAACCGCGGCCAGCACATCCCTCAGCCCGCACTGCTTCCCGCCGCCCCCATTGGCCTGGGATGGCAAAGCACGGCCAGTGGGAGCTGCGATCAGCCGAACCTGCCGATGCGGCAGGTAAACAAACTGGCCCAGCCCGCCAGGGTGCTTACCCTGGCGAGCCACGTGCCAGAGGTTGCCGACCCCTGGTGTAGATATACCCCTAGTTTTGCTATGCTGACTCATTCTGCACTCACCTCCTAACTATGGTGATATGCCCCTTCTGCAGTGTGTAAATGATTTGTACCAATATCAATGTTTTACAATCTTTAACTCAGCCATAACTTGTCGTAAATTTAAGAGAAGCATGAATAGCCCTTTCATCAACACCTCCCTGCATCCAGGCCCTCTTTCTCCACTCTAGTTTCTGTAGAGAGGTGGCTATGTTTTGGGAACGGGGCGGAGGGGTGTCACTTATTGCCTGAATACACTACCTGTGGAGTTCCTTTCTGAACTGGAACAAATGTGGGCCCCTTTAATTCAGCACAATGGTTGCCCTCCATAGGGTACAATTATAGCTCAGTATTGTCTAGAGGTTTTTGAGTAGCTTAAATTGGTGGTCTCATTCTAGATCCTAATAAACAAATCTGCATTATCACCAAAACAACTGTCACATTGTTCATACTCTGTCTTCCTTTTTGGAAGATTCTGTCCTCTGTCTTTGCTGCAGAATTAACTTGAGTTTCCAACACTGGTGCTAACTCCTTTCAAGTTAGCCTAGCTCAAAAAAGAGCAGTCATACTGTGAAATAACAACTGGAGATGCACAGATTGATTATATTAACAACACAGAACAATTGAATTAGCTGCTGTTGAGTTATGTTAGCTGAAACACTAGCCAATCCCCTCTGATGGGCCAGTCAACTCTAGTTGAAACCATCACCACACTCATGTTAAGGGTTTATGTGTATGGATGGGACTTGGGTCTGCAGCAACACTTGAGTTATATCTTGAGTTAATTGCAGTGAAGACAAGCCCTGTCTCTGTCCAGCCTCCATAGCTGGAATGATGTCCCTTGGAATGCTGACTGAGAGGGAAGAGGGTAACTCCATCACTGATATTTGTGCAGTACTTGTTCTGAGGATAAGACAGCAGTTTTCAGCAGCTTTCTCCAGCACTTTGGCACTTTTCAAGTAAGCTTACTTACTGTAAAATGTCTTTAAAGACTCTTTTAACTAGATAAAATTATTTTTCAAATGCTTCTCTAGATATATTGATCATCATGGATTCCTGTTCTTTAGGTGATATGATATACTGTGGCATAAAGTATCTGTCCTGGCCTTTGAAGTTGTTGATTGTGTGGCATTTTCCCACATAGTGGCAAACTACTAAACCCTATGGTTTCACAATTGTGACAGTAATTTGCCTTATTCTTGTGCATTATAACACCATCTAAGGAGTGCTGTAATTGCCCTGAAATGCACTGCCTGTTGTGTCTGATGTATAATTAATGTGCATATGGATTCTTTAGAAAGATTCTATTTTATGCTATCTGCACTCCCTCTCCCTGCTTCTGCCTAAGCACTTTAGTTATTGCAAATGACCTTTCCAGCAAACTTTACAGATGAGTATCTGTATCTCAGCTTGAAAATTTGACATACCCAAACCAGTTTACTTTATAGATTTTTCAAACTGTATCTCCAGTACTAAGAAAAATGCTGCAAAATATAGAAAGAATTTAGCAATAGCTTGTAAGAACAGAAGTTTCCCTCTTCACATTATATGGTGACAAATTAAGCAGAGCACTATGGTAGAGTACTTGGAAAACATCTGCTAAACAAAGACATAGTTAATGATAAACTAATCAAACTCTTTTGTGGCTGATTGTCATTCAGCCTTACCTAACAATAGAAAAGCTGTCAAATAAAACTGCTCATTATTAGCAGCTTGTCAGGAAAGACTTAAGAAAGAAGTTCAGTACAATCTGTTCAAAGTGTAACATATCTTTTTTAACACTCATCTGTTCTCACCCAGATATGGGTAGATAGGCATTAAATCAGACAGGTATCAATCCTGGCTTCACCTCGTCTCATGAAACAGAGATGCACACAATATATAACTCTCATAGAGGGAAACTATTATTCTCAGATGCATTGTGGGACCATTGAAATTGATGGGATTTTGCCACTGATCTCAATGAGAGCAGAATCAGCTATGTTAACATACAGATAGAGCTATCTATGGCCTTGTCTATACTTGCAACAGGGTATAGGGTATATGGAACGACACACTGCAGTGAAAATCAGCCTATGTCAGTGCTCTTGGTTTGTGGCTACAATTGGCTCCAGGAGGGGGAAGGCAGCAGGAAAAGGCTCCGGCAGTGGGGAGTTGCCGGAGACTTTCCCTGCTGCCTTCCCCGTCCCTCCTCTCTAACCCCCTGAAAAACCTTTCCTTGCTGCCAGCATTTTTTTACTGCAGAATGGAAAGGCTCTGGCAGCCAGAAGGTAGTGGATAGTGACAATGCTATAAATGCCAGTGTAGACAGGAGAGTCACTGCTTGGGTGTGTAGAGAGCCGTGTAAGGTGCATAGGGCACTCTACTCTTCTCCACTTGCCTAAGCAGTGCCACACTGTCTGCACTGCTATTTATGCCTGTGCTAGTTGGCTGTCTGTACTCTGCACATCACTATAAGTTCAGACCGTGCCCTATGTATATTACTGTTTCCGTTAATTTGAGGTTAACAGCATAGAGAGCTAAAATCCTGCAAGTTCCTGAGTGCTGCTTGAAGACACCCAGAGAACTAAAGCACTAGCAGTCAGCACTCAGCATTTCCTCAGCTCATCTTCAGAGATATATACACAAATGCCCATGCCTGCACTGAATTGAACTTTGGTCATTGTGAGGGAACATAGACATACTGGGAGTTGCTGATGAGGTGTAGATACCAAAGTGAAAATTTGGAGAATAACTGCCATGTGACAGTGTGCATGGTACACCCTTGGGCCCTTTAAACATGAGAGCTGTAGTCACAGGGCATAAGATTAGGCGCAAGCACATATAGGAAACTAGGATTAAAGCTTTCTGCGGGGAAAGCAGAGAGAAAAGACCCAGGGTCAAAAAAAGTCCTAGTATTCCTCTAGCAATTCCTCTAGGAATTGCGCCGCCCCAAGCAGGGCGGCACGCTGCGGGGGGCGCTCTGGCGGTCGCCGGTCCCGCAGCTCCGGTGGACCTCCTGCAGGCATGCCTGCGGATGCTCCACCGAAGCCGCGGGACCAGCGGACCCTCCGCAGGCATGTCTGCGGGAGGTCCACCAGAGCCGCCTGCTGCCCTCCCGCGGCACGCCGCCCCAAGCGTGCGCTTGGCGCGCTGGGGTCTTGAGCCGGCCCTGAGTCTGGATCTCTCCATAGTAGAGCCTGCCTGGGTCTCCAGAGTAGCCAGGCAAGTCAAGGCTAACAAACAGGTCAGATATTTCCTCTCCTTCTGATTGAAAGAAGAGGAGAAAGCCTTGGGTGGTTAGTAGCTAGTATTTTGAATTGAGTTGATTGCTTTTTGTTTCAGGACATTGGTTGAAGATAGGGATTTGAAATTCCTTATACGTAGCTGGGACTTTATTTTCCCTCCTTTGCTGGTGAATCTGCACACCAGCTTACAGACTTTTTTAGGATTTTCTTTTATTAAAGCTAGGACTTGTGACTTACTGGAGCATGTTTAAGAGCTGTACTTAGAAGAAATTAATATCAGGGGCAGCCGTGAGGCCAGCCAGTGACATAGCAATGTGTCCATAAGTTCTCAGAAAACAATATATCTCACTGTCAGCCTTTCATTGCTTCATGCTGTAATCTGGGCTTTTTTTTTTTCTTTTTTTTTTTCTTCCCCCAGCAAACCAGTCTGCAGTACCCTCTCTGCTCAGGTTACTGCACTTGATTGAGTTGTAGGTAACAAAGCACTTATGCTCAGCAATCTTCTTGTATCTCTCACAACCTTCATCGTACAAGGGTCAACATATAGTGTGACTGTAACAAAAGATGATGTAAATGAATGAGATTCATTAGAGCTGGTCAGAGACGTTTGCTAAATATGACACTTCAGTGAAAAATAGAGATGGATTTTTTTGTAAAAATGTGGGGGGTGGAGGATTGCTCGGTTGTGTGTTTTTCTAAGCCTCTGGAATCTTTATCCACCAGGTAATGCTATTTGAGTGTCTGATTTTTCAGGCCTGACTCTCTCACAACTCTCACTGACTTCAGTAAGAGTTCTGTGCCCCCTTAAATATGAGGGAAGAATATAAACCTCCAAAAATATATTAGCTCTTGGAATGGTTAAGTTAAGCCAGGCAATTAGAGAGGCAGTGTGACCTCAAGAAGAGAAAACTGAATTCAGAGTTTAGCACATTGGCTTCTATAACTGGATCTGCTGCTAACTTGTTGGGTGGCCTTGGGCATGTCTCTGTGCCTGTGTTTCTCCTCTGTCTCTTTTGCTTATATTATAAACTTGCTGGGGCAGGGCTGCCTCTTACTATGTGTTTGTACAGTGCCTAGCACTTGAGACCCCAATGTCATTGGTAATATTATAATATTGAAATAACAATCAACAAAAACAATAAGAATAAACTTTATCCTCCTTCTCTAATTCCATTTAAGAAGGGGCACAGGCCAGGGAGGTCTAAAGTGGACAAAATAATTCCTGATGTACCACTTACTCCAGTGGTGTTACTCCAGGGAGGAAACTGGATTATTGTGTCTTCTTTATCTTAAGCACTCAACTGGCTAAGTCTACTTTTATAATATGTCTTGTCTTCATAGACATTATATCTTTCTCTCTCTGGCCGAACTATTCTTTTCTAACTTCGGATTTCTGCAAGATGTGAAAAGATTTGATCAGATAGATAGAAAGAAAGATAGTGAAAAATTGTGATAAGCATGAAATCCAATGTAAGATGTAATTTTCCACCAATTTGGTTTCTGCCTTCAAAATATATAGTTGGATAAGAGTTGGGGTAGAAAATAATTTGTTTTGTTGTCTGTGTTGCAGGGTGATTGGGGCACAACCTGAGCAAATTATGTTTCTTGTAAAACTGTACTAAAGCAATTTCTAGAAGAAAACTGTAGAAAGAGCAAAACTCTCTAAGCTATTGGGGCAGAGGACTCAGAAGTTTACAGCTCAAAATATTAATGAAGTTTGTACTAACACTCTGGATGCATCAGTCCTTCTGGACTGAGGGGTGAAATAGTATATGATGCTCTCTTAAACCATTGACCAGGAGAGATTTCAATAGATTTTCTTTTATCTTGAACTTTAATTTTTACTCTCCTCTTTAATGAAAAATTGTGAGATCACTGAGGCTGTACACTGCAATGTTGAGGTTTTCACTCACAGGTCTGACCACCTCTTATTCACGGTAATACGCGTGTCAAAAGTTGTGTAGGTCATTGCTGCATTTTTGTACTGTTTCTTTCAGCAGGGTTACTGATTTTGTATGGTGTCCAGGCTGATGTTATACTGAGCACAACAAAACAACTAAGAGCTCTGTGACCCTGTAGGGCAGGGGTTCTCAAACTGGGGGTTGGGATCCCTCAGGGGGGTCACAAGGTTATTACATGTGGGGTCATGAGCTGTCAGCTTCTACCCCAAACCCTGCTTTGCCTCCAGCATTTATAATGGTATTAATTATAATAATGTGTTTTTTAAATGTGTTTGTGTTTTTATTTTATAAGGGGGATCGCACTCAGAGGCTTGCTATGTGAAAGGGGTCACCAGTACAAAAGTTTGAGAACCACTGCTGTGGGACATGTACAAGCAAGTTATATACTTCACTGGTGAACACAAATGGGTGGTAGTGCCCCCACTTTTACTAAAAGGAAATCATATTCCCTCCTTCAATCATTTTTAACTGTAGCAGCATGAACAGGATTGGAATACATTTCATCCTCTTTCTCATCCCTCTTCCTAAAAAGCCACCATTTCATATTAAATATATGAATCTTTTAAATTAAAGACAACCTCCTGCTGTTGCTATCTCTTGCTGCTGCACTGTTCAAAGTCCACTCAACCACACATCTGTTTCATTGCCCAGCAAAGTTAGATGTGAGTCACTGCATGAGGTAGAGAGAACTCTGCTCTGTAGCTGGACAGGAGGAGCAGCAATGACAGAGGGATCAGCTAGAGAGAGAGTAATATTATTGCTGTTTTCCTATTTTCATGTGTCTCTTTTCTGATGATTGTCTTTTGTTCTCTGTAAAGAGAATGGATAAGGACAATTGAATTGGCATGACCCCACATCTCAGGTGTGCATATCCTAGAAGCCAAAATCACCCCTGGGTTACATATACACAATTCCCATTGACTTCAGCGAGAGTGAAAGTATGTGCAAGTAAGGGCAGAATTGGGTCTTTTGTCTACTGTGCTGTTAGTATACACTATGGTGGATGATTGCAAAGGTAAACCAGAATTAGTGTGGTTCCCTTCTCCAAGCAAACACCTGTGTGAAAAAGACTGACTTAAGGAACAGAAACTTGCTGTAATGTCATTTTCAGTATGAAGTCCCAGCTTGTGTCACTGTAAAAAGAAAGGGGAGTCTAGCCAAGTTTTTGAAAATGTCAAGAATTCTCTCTGTTTGTCAGAGTTCAGAGTGGTGTCATGGGGCTTAATTAGACATCAGGTAATAGAAAAATGCAGGGGTGGTAGGTAGTAGTGAGTGTCTTTCACAGAGATGTAAACATTCATGCTGCTACATTATTCAACATCTTTCTGGTATGCTTGTGAATGACCTAAACTCTAACGAAAGATCATTCTACTATGAAATGTCAGCTTGGTGCTGCAGTATAAATTCTCTATTCTTTGTTTCGGAGAGATTTCCCCAAATCTATTAAAGGAAGATTGGAATTTTTAATTATTTTTTTAATAAAATCCTGGAGGGGACTAGATGTTCAGTTATTCTTTAAGTGTTATTTTATTACTGAGTAGGTTAGAGGACCACCGGGTAATTCTTCCAATATTTTTCTACTCATTCTTCTTTTTCCTTTGAAAGGTTTTTAATTTAGAGGAGTTGAATGAGAAGTTTTCACGGTTCTCTTTCTGAAGCTAAATATGTGTGAGGCTGTTCTGGAAATATTAAAAGCCAGGCTATAGGTAGATACAAAACTTTTGCTGTCCCTTGAAATTTGACATGTGGCATATCTTTTGAGGAATGCCTAGTTTAGCTGTGAATCAGCACTGATAATTATGAGAAATAATAAGCTTAACAATCAATAAATCCAAGATAAGCCCTGGCACCAGGTGTTTTAAGATCATTTCAGAATTAATTTATATTTTCCTTCCCCAATTATTAGAGCTTTAGATAAGGCCAGAGTACTGCATTTTAAATAATTCTCGAGGGGACACACAGAGCTAATTGTACTGGATTATTTGGGTGTTAATGAAAGGTAATAATGGATGAGCCTTTGCAAAATGCCAGCTAAGATTCATGGATGTAATAATGTTGTTTCCCTGCTGTGATGCTTGAATAGATACAAAACCATGACAAAAATTTAGGAAAGATTATGAAAAGCTGCATAATAAATGGCTTGTTTATCCTTCTTTAGCAATAATAAAAATAATAAAAGAGGGATTTTTTCCAAACATGGGTTTATATTTATGAAAAACGTGTGTAAAAGTAAAAACCTCTTTTGCAATATTTGAAAACCAAAATCCTATTTCTGTTGTATCAGCTCGCAGAATAGCTCTCTCTGGTGACAACCATGTCTTTTTCATGAGCTTTAAGTATCTTGTCAGTCTTCATTCAGTTTTTGAGATGCTATTTTTTATGTGCTTTTGCTAAAAGTTGGCTATACTTTTTGGTTAACAGGTTCAGTGTACTAAAAACATCTTTTAGGTTTGTTATCATCATGGGACTTGTGTAGTTTTTACATAGCTCTGTTTTCTGAAATGTCAATCATTTCTCCCACTCTGTTTTCCCCACGTCCTCTTATTTATATGCTGTTTCACTTTGCATTTTATATATACCTATATACAAATAAAAATGATTGGCTTGCAGAAACCTAAGATGATAAATACCTTAGAATTATTATAGATAAGGCTACTTTTTAGGTATGGATATTTTTAGTAAAAGTCATGGACAGGTCACGGGCAGTAAAAAAAATTCACAGTCTGTGACCTGTCCATGACTTTCACTAAAAATACCTGTTGTGACTAAGACTTGGGTGGGTGGCCATGAGTGTTTGGGGGGGAAGGCATTCTGGGGGCACCTCAGGTGCTGGGGGAGGTGGCCTGGAGAACCCTGCTGGTGGGGGGTGAGGGAGCAGGCTGTGGTACGGGACTCCTGCTGGGAGGTGGGAGGGCTGGTGGGGCTGGCAGGGGCTCCCTACCCGTCTCCTTGTCCCTGCAGCTCCTAGGCAGCGGAGGGGCCAGGGGCTCAACGCGCTGCTCCCGCCATAAGCACTGGCTTCCACAGCTCCCATTAGCTAGGAACCACAGCCAATGGGAGATGTGGGGGCAGGACCTGTGGGCTCGAGCAGTGTATGGCGCAGAGTCCCCCTCCCTTTCGTCGCCTAGGAGCTTCAGGGCCGTGGGAGCTGGGGAGTCCCCCCTTCCTCCCTGAGGTAAGTGCCCCCCAACCTCCTGCCCCTAGCTCCCTCCCACACACCCAAACTGCTGCTGCTGTCCCTTGAAATTTGACATCTGGCAGCCCCTCTGCAGAAGTCATGGAGGTCACGGAAAGTCACAGAATCGGTGACCTCCATGACAGACTCATAGCCTTAATTAAAGATGGGTGGAAGTATAGATAACAGCATATGGTATGTCATTCTGGATCAGTTGAGCTAAGAATTCCATTTTTTGTGGTATATACCTGGAAACCAGAAGCATCATTTCAGAAAAATTCAGGGGAAGGGGGTGTTAATTGTATCGGTTTATAGACCATTATATGCAATCGATCATATTATATTCTGCAAAGTGTTTGGGAGGGTTCAGGGTGGGATGTGAATCATATAGTCCTATGAACAATCTTGAGGGGCAGGCAAACCAAAGTTGGGTGAAGCAACTGCCTCCTTGCCCGATAGCAAATGATGCCTCTGCTGGAAACCACCACTCTTCATGCCTCCTTGAACTAGATGACAGAGAACTGTTAACTCAACTGTTCATATTCACGCCAGCCTCTTAGCTGGTGCAGCCACCAAAATGTTGATGTTAAACCCTCAGGGAAGATATTTTTAGCAATCTATGTTTTGATCCTTTTTATTTTAGCTGTTTCCAGGGGATTCTCCCACTTCTTTTTCTGCTTCATCACACACACAGACAGGAACTTCCAATACACCCTCTGCTCTGAGCATCTTCTTAATGTTTCACAATAGACGGTGCCCCACATCTCCACTTAGCCGTATGCATATTTAGATGCAATGCTCAATAGTGTATTTAATGGCAGAAATGCAGAGAATAGAATTACAATGAAATTACCATAATACTGTGATGTCAAAATTCACTGCTATAGTAGATCTGAAATGAAACATTGTATAGTGTAGAAACCATTTCAAAGTTTAAAAAAATACATCCCAGGGCCCTCACATTAATTTATATATTTGTATGACTGAAATCTGAAAATATGATATATTCTTCTAATGAATTATCAATCTATTATATTCTGTATATGTTTTTATATCACCCTTTTCACCATGGTATCAGAATAGCTTCTGGTAGAGCATTCAGCAACATGATTAACATCTGTTATGTAGCTCACAGGTCTAATCACTAACAGTTTCATTCATGAAGTCACTTCAATAATTTCCGTGAGGGTGAAGGGGAATAAATAAGGATTGCTCCTCAACTCAAGAATAAGGGTACTTAGTGCAGGAAGTGATGTATGCAACACTCCTGCTAAGTTCTCTAGGCCGAAAGGTTCTAATTCAAGTAATAACTGTAATAGTGAAAGTGGAACACACCGCCAAGCCAGCTATAAAGCAAGGGATGATGCCAAATCAATTCAGAACACGTACATATAACTTATCTAAATATTCTTTAATCAGTTATTTCTCTCTTTTGGATTGCATTTTTAGGCCTTCTTGATATTGTCCATTATTAGCACTCCTTCCCTGTTAAGTAGAGGATCTACACTTCCGTTGCTCCTGATAGATTTTAAAAAACTCTTTTCTATTGCCTTTTACATCCCTCACTAGACATACCTAATTTTGTGCCTTTATTCTTTCTGATTTTGTCCTTACATTCTTGTGCTATTCTTTTGTACTCATTGTTTGCAATTTGTCCACATTTCTGCTGTTTGAAGGAAGAATTTTTGATTTATAGGTCATTAAAGAGCTCCTAATGGAGCCATATTGACTTCTTATTATTCTTCCTATCATTTCTTGCATTAGGATAGTTTACTGTTGCTTCTTCAATATTGTCTGTTTGAGAAACTGCCACTCTCTTGAACTCCTCTTTCCCTTAGATTTTCTTTTTGTTTTGGAACATCTGTCTACAGTTATAAAACAGCAAAAGATGGAAAACTCTTCACACACCTTTTCTTTTTCATGATTTGTTTCAGTCATGGTAAGAGCAGCAAGGCAGTAGTTCTCAACCTGGGGGTTCTCCAGACTATGTCTAAGATTTCCAAAGGGGTTCCCAGCTCCATTTGATATTTTTAGGGGTCCACAGATGAAAAAAGCTTGAGATCTTCTGTCCTATGGTACTTATGCTAAAGCATTCTGATAATTGCTAGTGATTATCCTTGAGAACTCATGGAGGATGGGTGAGGTCCCAGAGGCCTGGAGAAGGACACACACAGTACCTATCTTTAAAGAGGGGGAAAAGAAGACCTGAGGAATTATAGACAAGTCATCCTAACTTTGATACCTGGAAAGATCCTGCAACAAATGATGACACAATCAGTTTGTAAGCATCTAGTGCAGTAGTGGACAACCCGCGATTGGCGGGCTGCATGCAGCCCATCAGGGTAAGCTGATTGCAGGCACCGAAACATTTTGCGGATGTTGACCGTCCACAGGCACGGCACCCTGCAGCTCCCAGTGGCCATGGTTTGCCATTCCCGACCAATTCGGGAGCTGCGGGAGACGGCAGGCCACAGGGACATGCTGGCCACTACTTCCCGCAGCTCCCATTGGTCGGGAAAGGCAAACCGCGGCCACTGGAAACTGTGGAGGGGCTGTGCCTGCAGATGGTCAACATCTGCAAAATGTCTTGTGGCCCACAATCAGCTTACCCTGATGGGCCGCAGATTGCCCACCACTGATCTAGTGGATAATAAGAGTATAAGTAATAGCCAACATGGATTTGTTAAGGAAAAATCATGCCATACCTTCCTAATTCCCTCTTTTGTTAGGGATACTGGCCTAGTGGAAATGGAGTTGCTGTAGATATATCTTGATTTTAGTGACACTTTTGACACAGTCCTAGATGACATTCTCATAAGCAAACTATGGACATGTGGCATAAATGAAATGATTATAAGGCGGGTACAAAACTGGTTGAAAGACCTTATAAGCTCAAAGATTAGTTATCTATGGTTTGCTGTCAAACTGGGAGGGCATATTTAGTGGGATCCTGCGGGGGTTAGTGCTGGGTCTGGTACTAGTCAATATATTCATTAATAACTTGTATAATGGAGTGGAGAATATGCTTATAAAATTTGTGGATGACATGAAGCATGGAGGGTTTGCAAGCACTTTGGAGGACAGTATTAGAATTCAAAATAACCTTGACAAATTGGAGAATTGGTCTGAAATCAAAAAGATTAAATTCGATAAAAACAAGTGTTAAAGTAAATAATCAAATGCACAACTACAAAATGGGGATAGTACTGCTGAAAAGGATCTGGAGTTTATAGTGGATCACAAATTGAATATGAGCCAACAATATGATAAGTTGAAAAACGGTAATATTCTGGGATGTATTAACAAGATTGTCCTATGTAAGACATGGAAAGTAATTGTTCCACTCTACTTGGCAGTGGTGAAGTCTCAGCTGGAATAATGTGTCCAGATTTGTGCATCATACTTTAAGAAAAATGGGGACAATTTGGAGAGAGACCAGGGGAGAGCAACAAAAATAATTAAAGTTTTAGAAAACCTGACCTAACCTAGAGAAACTGGTTATATTAATCTTGAGAAAAGAAGGCTGAGGAGAGATCTGTGAACAATCTTCAGTGTGTTAAGGTTGTTACAAAGAGGATGGTGCTCAATTGCTCTCCATGTCCACTGAAGGTGGAACAAGAAATAATGAGCTTAGTCTGAAGCAAGGGAAAAACATCCTAACTATAAGTATAGTGAAGCACTGGAATTGGCTTCAAAGGGAGGTTGTGGACTCCCCATCTGTGGATGCTTTTCAGAGTAGGTTGGACAATCACCTGTCAGGGCAGGTCTAGGTAAACTTGGTCCTGTTTCAGTGCAAGAAACTGGACTAGATAATCTCTAAAGATCCCTTCCAGCCCTACATTTGTATAATATTGTGGGGTGCACACTACTCCTCAACTTGCACTAATACTTTTGTTGCTGATCTGAGAGCTCTTGCTGACTCCTCAGAAGGAATGGTGATGTAGGGCTCCCATCTCTAACTATTTGCATATGGTAAACTTCTGCTTTGTTGAGAAAGCCAGGGCTCTTGCCACACAGAATACCTAAATCCTGTTGCATAAATGTTAGAGGTGAAAAAAAAATGCTTATTAGCTCCTCTAGTCCATCTCCCTGCCAGTGTAAAATATTTTTCCTTCAAGGGTTAAAAGTACAAAATGAATCTGAGGCATCTTTAATAGCCACTTTCATAAAAACAAGTGTCTTTCCCCCCCCAATTTTCCAAATAATGTACTGCATTGTAACTTGTCACATTACATTATATCCATCATGTAGCTCTACAGTACCTGATTTGACATAATGGGATGTGAAAGCAAGTATTAGATATGAAGAGAAGAAAAGGGTTTTATAAATGTTGAGCATGCTTTTGTGTGCCCGTGTATCTCCATTTATCCTAATATTAAACCATAAAAAGCCACACTCTGCTCACATTAAGGGTTTGACTTCAATGCACAAAAGCAAAGACAATCAGAGTTAAGAATAAAGCTCTCTCCTTAACTCACCCTGGCATACTTCAACACATTATTCTCTGGGTTGTGTAGAATCACCCACTCTTTTAGATACCTGACCTATGCAAGATCCAGTGACATTTGAATGATTTAAAGATGTTTAATTCTGAAAGAAATGAGTTAGGGCTCACTTCAGACCTTCCCTTTACAACCTGAGCAAGGAACCTGTAGGGCTGCTCACAAAGTTAGGTACTACACAATGTGTGTGTGTGGGGGGGGGCAGTAGGGGGCTGTGGGAACAAAAATCTGGCCCTTGAGGAAGATATTTGAATGTTAAACCTATTTTCCTTTCATTTTCCTTCTTGATCTTACTTGAAGAGTTTGTGATTTAATTGATAGATAAGTACTTTCTCCTGCAATGTTTAAGTATCACAGTTTTCACAGTTAATAGCTATATGATTTCTCATACATATTATTTAAACAGAATCCAGTTTTTTGGTATTATAGATGAGTTCTTTCTTCCACGTATCTGTCTTCCAGTTCAAACTCATTAAGGTAGGGAACATCTTTATTTTTTGTTTTGTACAGCATCAGATACAGTGTTATTTGAAAGCTAATAATTAATACCTAATAACATGAATATATCAAAAATGGTGCAAGATCTTCTTTTTTCTAACATAACATCAGAATTACGTTTACAAAAGTGCCACGAGCAATTCCCCCATCAGAGAAACAAAAGCTGTAAACAGAGATTCCCGTAACCAAGGGAGAAGAGCTGAAGTGTTCCCGATCTCCCCTTCCCTTTGCCATTATAATACAGTAGGCATTTATAGTACAGTGTTGGGAGTCAATAAAAAATACTAAGGTGAATAGTATATTTTCTGCTTTCTGAGTAGGTGATTAAAACTTTTTAAAGAGCGAATAAATGCTGATTGATATTGAGTATAAAATCAGAGACCTCCTGTTTTTTGTTTTGTTTTAAATGAACTTTTGGGTTTTGAGAACAGGTCATGGTATCAGTATTCATGAATAACAAAAAAAAATGGTCCTTCTGAGTAGTGGTAGATTGAATTCAAGTAATTTATTCATGAATTAGCAAATATGTTTGTTTTTTATTATTATGTGACCAACTGGATTAATTATCTAAAAATGTGTTTCAAGATATCTTTTGTTTTTCTGCTAATGTTACTCCATTATCTCTCCAGTGTTATGTCATAACTGTGTGTGTGTGTGTGTATATATATATATATATATATAGGCTCCCTTTCTTCCTAGTGATGACTCCAGTTCACTAGTTAACTCATCAGGAAATCCAGAGCAATTCTGGCGAACTTAATGAAATTACTCTGAATTTACATTGGTAGAGGTGAGCAGAATTTGCCTAAATAAATCTACATATTTACTTACCTTGCATTATTTTTATCCTCCTAGAAATTTGGCATGCTTGTAATTGAGAGAACTAAAATATTTCACTGCCAATCCTGATTAAAATTGTTGTGGGTTAATAATTTGTTATATAGTATTTTGACAAATTCTGATTGGCAAATTATATTTACATCTCAGTTATTTCCTGCTAACTTCTAGTGATCTAGGGGAATGTGTCAGTGATTTTACAATTTAATGTGCAATTGATTTCTCCATTTCCTAATGCCACTCCCTTAGGAAAAGCATTATGCAAAATGAATGAGTGTGAATAGAAGATTTTTCCCCCTAGAAACTCTATATTTGGTTGTTAAAATGTCTATAACAGTGTATTAAAGTGGTTGCTAAATGTAAACATGGTTCACGAAGACAGAAAGCTTTCTCTTTCCATTGTTTTTGTTTAGGAACCTTCTCAGTACAAACTACCTATGCAACACACAGGAAACCAGAAAAAAATGTGACATAACCTCCACAACCTGCCAACAAGCCTTTTGGCTGCTACTTGGTTATCAATTAAAATAACATTAGAAGAAAATTGTCTCTGTTTCCAGTACTGTGCATAGGGAATTAGCCATGGAATTCCCATTATTGCTAATAGGAGCTGTGCAGCTAATTCCCAGTGCAATTTGCTGTAAATTTACCCCTACGTGCTCCTCCAGATTTCTCATGTGGAGAAAACTAAAAACAAGTCTATCTGCTGTATCATAATAGAAAACTAGAAGCAACTGCTGTCAGTTATATCATCAAGATTCACTGCTGGATTTCTTTGAGAATATGGGAAGCTTAGCAAGATTTGAAACAACAGAAAGCTGATTCTGTGTAATGGCAATATTCCAACAATAATCTTCTATTTTTTTCCTAAAATATTCCTTTAATTTTGAAAATATTTTGTGCTAGTAGATTAAAATTTGCCAAACAAGGTCTCAATCCTGCAAACATTGCCAGGTGTAATGCTTACTATGGAAATAGTAATAGTATTGTATATTGTAGAGTACTGTATATTGTAGAGACATTTTCATTCTTAGATCTCAAAATGCTGTACAACCGACAGTAAGTCCAATTTTCCCCATTTATAAATACAGGAGCTGAGACAAAGAGAGGTGAAATTATTTCCTCATCACTGGCAGATCTCTGGACTCCCAGTCTAGTACCCTATCCGCTAGACTGTGCTGTTCATTCTTCTAGCTGAAGTCAACAGGTCTACTCACAGCATTTCCAGCCACTATACCTGGACATAAGTGTTTGCAGAATGAGGTCCTAACTATTACTACTAGCAATGTGAATTCCTTACCTCTTATTTTCCCCTCCTCCAGTCTAAAAGACATCTTTCTCTCCAGCCCTTTTGAAACATGCCATCTTACTTCCTGAATTACTTAGCTCACTTCCTCTCTCTTCATGAAGTTAAAACTCCTCTTTGTTTGCTGCTATTTCCTATGTCTGAGCTCTTATTTCTATATGCTATCTCAATCTTTATCCTCTACTCTTCGGGTCTAATCCAAGTCCTTCAAAATCAATGTCAATCCCTTATTCATCTTTGTGATGTATCCAAGCCTCCTTTTATTCTTAGAACAGTCAATCTTTCACTTGCTGTGTCCCAAAAACCCATCATCTCTTTTGTTTTCCTTCTTAAAACCCCTCCTTTAAGAAATCTTTCCTGAAGTGATTTCCTCACCATCTATACCTCAGTTCCTTCTTTTGTTTGCACTGTTGACCCATGTAGAATATTTGATTGAATTGGATGGTTAGTTCTTTAGGGGCAGAGACCTCTACTGTGCTGGACCAATTGATAATTTAAAAAGTAATAAGCCACCAGGCTCAGATGGGAAACATCCAAGAGTTCTGAAATAGCTTTATTATGAAGTGGTTGATCACCTAACAAAAATGTTATCTCTCATTAAAACTAGCCAGTGTTCCAGAGGATAGTTGGGTAGCACATTTTGTACTTGTAGTTTAAAAAGGCTCTAGGGATGAACTGGGGAATTGTAAACCAATACATTTTGCATCTGTATCTGGAAAATTGGTTAAAATGATAATTAAAAGCAGAATAACAAAACATCTGGAAGATTATGGTATGATAAGGTCTAACAATACAGTTTCTGTAAAGGAAAATAGTGTCTCACTAATCTTTCTTAGAATTCTTTGAACGTGTCAAAATGGTGGATAAAGGGGAACTGGATAAATGGTGGATAAAGGGGAATATAATTTATTTAGACTTATGAAAGGCAATTCCTATCTTCCTAATGGGCTATGTGCAGATTTTTATGGTGGAGTTTCAAATCCTTTAAATATTTTAGTAATGGAAATTCAGCATTCAGAGTCAAAGTAAAGGTGGAATGGACCATGGAATGAGAGAGAGGGGATCATAACAGATGAGCTCAAATCAAAACCCTGAATCCAAACATTCAAGAACATTGGGGAAATTGGGTAGGAAATGCTGGTGAATGAATAACAGACTCAGGCTTGTATTTAAGTAGCAGGCAACAACTTTATTAATTTAATAGGCGGGGGTGGCGGCTATCTTCCCACTGCTCTCATACACCAGACATTTATCTGGGTCCAGTACAGGGATACAGGGCTTCCATCATAAAATCTCCTTGGTCTACCCTTAGGACTCAGCTCACTTCTGAATCCTCTTTCTCTCCCACTGCATGGGGATGGGGAGAGTAGAGGATACTGAAGGGTGACTTCAGCACATGAGGACTTCAGATCTGCCCTTCTCCTATAAACACAAGGTCTACCAACAAAGTTCTGGGCCTTATTTACCTCAGGGAGCTGGCTCTTTCAGAATTTATCTTCAGTGTCCATTGGGATGCCAGAAATTAGCTTGGTCAGCCCTTGCATCTGACAGGTGGACTCTATCATCGCTAATAAGCTCAGGCCCAGTGTATCCGAAGTCCCTGTGTTTGATCAACTTCTTCCAAAATTATCTTGGCAGCCTTATGGTTCACATAGTCCAACCCAGGGGGGCTGGCTCAATAGCTTCCACCAAACTTGCCTTACAAGCATTTTTGGCCAAAACAACCTTGTGTGTGGCCATGACCCCCTAACCAATGCCACATCTTTCTAAATCCTAATTCCCAAGATTACTCCAGTGCAAGCCCCAAGGTCATTTTCACCATGGTGACATTTGGTGGCTTTAGTTCAGCCATAACAAATGCAGAAGAAGTATAAGCTGATTCCACAACATGTGTCTTCTGCTGAACCATCAAAGACAGACTGCTTCAGCCCTGGCACTCCATTGAGATCCACTTTCTGATCTAGTTGCCTGTTTGTGGGACCAATGCACAACAGAGTGCTTGCAGATCCAGACATCAACCCTCTTCCCAATGTCTCCTGCAATCACAAGTAACAGGGTTAGTTCAAAGGCAGGGCATGCCCCAGCACCCCATCAGGAGGGTGAACATAGGTCCTCGTAACAATCAAATTTCAAAGACCCAGTTGCCTGGACCTTCCAAGGATCAAAACCATTTGATGCTACTGATGTCACTGTAAAGGAATACATGCCAAAATATGCCAGATTGAGATCTAAGTAAGCTAAAGCATTATTTATGAATAATGACCTGTGTGATGGTGCTGCCCGTGGGAGCCAACTGAGGTCACTCAATCAGGGTGAACTGCAAACAAAACGGGGTAGAAAAACCCGAAACGCTGGTGGATATTCCAATACTTAGATTTACCAAGCCAGCATAAAACAATTTCTGTATTACCATACCGGTTACTCAGAAGTCCAAACGATGCAGTTCCCTTAAAGTACCCAGCCTCAGGCCTCCGTCTAGACACACACGTCAGATATGATGATGATTACTGAAAATCTTATCTCATCATATAAAAGAAAAGGTTCTTCCAATCCCAAATGATCAGCCACATACCCAGGTTCAATTATAATTTAGATCTTACCCAAAATACACGCTGTTAGCCAATTCTTATTAACTAAGCTAAAATTTATTAAAAAAGAAAGAGAGAGAGAGTTGGTTAAAAGATCAATATACATACAGACTTGAATTTAATTCTTGAGGTTCAGATACATAGTAGAGATGAGCTTATAGTTGCCAAAAGTTCTCTTAGAAATAGTCCATAGGTTATAGTCCAATGTCCGTATTCAGGGTGACTCCAGTCAATGACTGGGGATCTCAATCCTTATGTCTTAAGGTTTCCCCTTCTTGAAACCCAAAGCAGATCTAGGATGAAGTAGGATTGTGTCCCAGGGTTCTGATACATTTCCAGCAGCCTTTTGGCTTGAGAAAACAATAGACTTAACTTTTTTCTTCTTCTAAACATCATGGCAATTAGCACAGGATAATGTATCCATTAAACAGTTCAGATACAGGTTACCACGATCTTCAAAGAGACATATAGACAATAAATCTACTTCACTCCAGTGTCTTCCTAAATGTTAATGCTCCTTTTTTGACCTTTGAATCAAAGCTATATTGATAGACAAGACTTGTTTGCTTACATCGCAAGACCTAAGCAAACATTTACCCTTCTATCTCTAACAATGCAGACTGCATTCCAAAGATCTATTCATTTACAGATCTTACTAACAAGTCTCTAAAGTTGGTCTATGGGTCAGGTCCATCTGTGAGTTAATTAACTCTTTCTGGCCCTGTCTCCTTTCAATGAGATATATTACACGCATAACGTCACAACCTGGTACTTGGCTCCCTGTCTCATATGGCTAAAAAGCTTTGACGGCATTCCTAGAACATACTCTTTCATCTGTGCATTCCTTTTGCTCTATTGTGGCCCCCTTTCCTGTTTGATCAGCTTTTAAATATCTCAGTTTCAAGGACATTGCTCCTTACATAAGCTGCACAGCCACCAATTCTAATTCATGACTGGAGCAGTCCTGCTGCCTGCAGCACAAGCTCCCTAAGCTTATAAGCACCAAAAAAGGCCACAGCAAACCAGGCCACGGGCAATCAGACTTAGTGGATGGGGCCAGAGTCCATCATTATTAGACAGGAATCAAGAGTCTGGGTCAGAATACTGGGAGGTCAAAAGCAGGAGACAAACTGGAGCTCAGGAACCACAAGTTAAATGCCAGGAATCATGCTGTGTTTGGGATGCCAGTAAATCAAGCTGGGAAAGCAGGAGCAAGGAGCAGGAAGCACAAGGCATACAGTTCAGAGCAAGGTGGAGCTCATTTGTTCAGGAAGCTTCCTGTTCCTGCTGTTGGCTTAAGTATGACCGGTGGGCTAATCAGCTGCTCGGTGCTTCCTCCAAACAGACCTTGAGGTGGAACCTCATACTGGGGCTGGGCTTCATGGGTCCCAGGTAAGCTATTGTTAGCAGGTGGACAAGCAGAGGGTTGCAGCATGGCTGCTCCCATGAGACCACCCCACAACTTTACACTCTGGGTAAAGCTTCCAGTAACCCTATGCATGGTTATATATGTATGGTTATAGAGTGTCTTTATCTTCTTTGCATCAATAGCTCAAGGAAGGATGGTCCAGATGCTAACTTAATTAGAATCCCCTACAAGGGTAAGCAAATCCTGCTCACCTGCTACAACTGGCCAGGACAGCATGACAACTCAATCCAGGGTGAACCCAAATCCAATCTATGGTGGATCAGACACACCTCATATCTCGTCATCTGAAGCGTGGGGATGGGCCAGATGCACTGGAGTCCTTCCCTAATTCTAATTTATATGAATCCATAAAATGGGCCTTCTAAAACCTGGGGGGCAATGAAGTTTTCCACCAATCATGAGCCAGAATTCCCCAACTGATGAGGCCTCACTTGCAGGTCTCAGCTGGCAAAGTATGTGAGCTTCTGGAATCTATCATCCTAGAGACATAGCTTGAGCAGTGTTATTATTGCCAGGACTGTGCACTGCACAGAACAAAAATGTTAAACAAAAGGCAATACAAAACAAATGCCCTTACAGCCACTTTACCTGTGCCAACTTTGCTGACTGATTGATAATGTGAACCATTGCCTGGTTCACACACAAAAAATGAACCTGGTTATTTCTAAATTGCTCATCCCAAATAGTGACTGCCACCAATACTGGAAAAAAAAAATCAAGAAAAGTAATATCACTAGTTGTACCCTGTGCTGCCCACTCTTTGAGCCATGTCTGTGCAAAGCAATTCCTTTGATAATATATTCCAAAACTGATTCCCACAGCGGCAGCAGATTGTATCGTACGTTCTGTTCTCAGCCTCCAGTCAGATCACCTAATAGATATATATCTGAAACAATTAATAGTGTTTCCCATACCACCAAATCATCTTTTCATTTCTTTGATTACTCTAATGTAATGAGCAAGCTTCCCAACCCCAAAGGTGGCAGCGCTCTGGTGGGCACAAAAGGTCCTACCCAGAGTAACCACCCTACATGCAAAATTCATATAGCCCGTGATTACCTGTAACTGTTTGTGTAACTTTCCTAGAACCTTTAATTGCCCTTATCTACACCCTACACCCTTTCATTGTCTAACTATTCTTTATATCCAATTCAGCTTTCAAATACATCAAAGTCTGTGTGGGCTTTCAGTCTTTCAGTCTTTTCTGAGGCTAAGGGGACAGCTTCTGAAATGTTCTTAATAGGCAGGCAATTTGCCCATCCCAGATTTACCTGTAAAGAGAAAGGCATCAAGATAAGTAGGTGCATGGTGCAAGCCTGTTTCCTTTACATCCATGCATTCTACCTTGTGCTAAACCTTTCAAAGACTGATCACAATGTGGAGAAAACGTGGGCCCAGCCTTACCTAGTAGTAATAACCTTCAAACTGACACATGTCTGTTAGCCAAGACTGTAGCAGGGTCACCATTCTCTAGGGCCTTAGCCACCACTAGAGGAGGACAGAACACCACGTCAAGCAAGCAGGGGATTACAATAGCAAATTAAAATCTCGGGTTTGATGGATTTGTCTTCCTTCCTTACCAACATCCTCCTTCCAGTTTTCTACAAAAGAAGGCCGATCTCATCTACATAATCCCCCTTCCAAAGTTTTTCTTTAGCAGGCTACAGCCTTGGACAGATGGCTAAAGTGGACTATAAGTTCCAGGCATCAACACCTGCATCCCCTATTGTGTTATTATTTACAATTTGTATATTGTAGCACCTAGGAGCCCTAGTCATAGATGAGGACTCAGTTGTCTTAGGGGGCCGTAAAACAGAACAAAAAGTCAGTCCCTGCCCCAAGGAGCTTAGTATAAGACAAGAAACAACACAGAGAGAAAACAATGAAATGATATTGGTCAGCATAATAGGCAGTGGTCTCAACAAACCAACTGCTTTGCTGCTGTCAAGGTTTTTTTTGTAGGCCTCACAGCCAAGGATAATTTTTTAAGGAGGGTTTTGAAGAATGCATTTGTTTTGTGGATGTTTATGAGGCGCTTCTCTCTAGCATGAGGGGCAAAATGGGAGAAAGCACAAAGGTGCTTGTTTGAAAATTTAACAAGTGGGTGATGGACAGATCAATGGCTGATCGGAGGTGGGAGTGGACCTTTCATTTCTGAGTGAGACATTATAGGTATGATGGATATGGGTTGTGAAGATCCCTGAAAACAAATACAAATAGCTGAAATCTGATATGTGTGTTTCTCAGTAAAGAGGGGTGCAGCACGTGATAGCCTATGTTTTTCTGCTAAGGCCAGTGCCGTCTTGGGAGCACTGACCCTACTGTTGGGGCATCTCGCCTCAATCCCATGGACCCCTTTTCAGGTGTCTACCTCTGCAAATAGTAATTTGCTGGAGGATTCTGTCGGTACCACAAAATGTGCGCTTCCTCCTGAATAGCAGCTACCCAAGTTGGGCAGGCCCCCTAGCCTTTTGGGAATGAAAGGTGCTAGAGATTCCACAAGTTCCCCCAACCTCTCACAGGGCTGCTTGTCTGCTACCCTGGTTCTAGGCTGGGGCATATCTGCAGCTGCTCCTTTCACGTAGTTGGAAGCTGTGCTTCTGGATCCATCCTTTGCAGTCTCAAACCTGCAACCCACCTGGGTTACGTGTATGCTCCTGCAGGGAGGCCCAGACCCCTTCATCTTTTAATCATCACTTTTCCTCAACTTAGCCTTTGTGTCTGAGTCCAGTGTTTCTTGATACAGGCATCCAGGGTCACACCCCAGCACATCAGGCAATCTGCCCCTTCCGCTGCTCTTTGTAGTTCAGAGAAGAGAACTAATTTTCATACCGCCTTGGCTGGAGGAATTCACCATTCCTCTCTGAAATCCTCTGAATGGGGGACATTGACTCACCATCTGCCCCTGGAATCCTGGTTCTGGACAGCCTGCCTCCATCAGCAGAGACACATAGACTTTTAAGGTCAGAAGGGACCATTGTGATCATCTAGTCTGATCTCCTGAACGTTGCAGGCCACAGAACTTCACCTACTCCTGAAATAGACCCCTAATCTCTGGCTGAGTTACTGAAGTCCTCAAATCATGGTTTAAAGACTTCAAGTTACAGAGAATTCACTGTTTACACAGTTTAAACCTGCAAGTGACCAGTGCCCCATGCTGCAGAGGAAGGCGAAACCCCCCTGGGGTCTCTTCCAATCTGTGGGAAAATTCCTTGATGATCCCAAATATGGTGATATTAGACCCTGAGCATGTGGGCAAGATCCACCAGGCAAGAATTCTGGGAAAGAATTCCCTTAGTAAATCATCTCCAGACGTTGGGGATTTTTTGCTACTGGTAGTTACCAATGATCCACATACAGTCTTAGGCAGTCCCATCATACCATTGCTCGATAAACTTATCAAGCTCAGGTTTGAAGCCAGTTAGGTATTTTTCCCCCACTGCTCCTCTTGGAAGGCTGTTCCTTGACAACTCTGATGGTTAGAAACCTTCACCTAATTTCAAGCCTAAACTTGCTAATAGCCATTTGTTCTTCTGTCCACATTGTTGCTTAACTTAAATAATTCCTCTCCCTCCCTTGTATGTATGCCTCTGATATATTTATAAAGAGCAATTATATCTCCCCTCAGCCTTTTTTTGGTTAGGCTAAACAAGCCAAGCTCTTTGAGTCTCCTTTCATAAGGTAGGTTTTCTATTCCTCGGATCATCCTAGTAGCCCATCTCTGCACCTGTTCCAGTTTGAATTAATCTTTTTTAAACATGAGAGACCAGAGTTCTCTCCAGTCTGTGGCAGTTGTTTCTCGTTTGATCCTTGTCATGCCTCAGAATGCTTCCTCACACTCACACATGTCCAGCAATCTTCACCTGGTGAGAGAGTCCTGACCCCCTTCCTTCAGCCTGTGGGTACCAAAAGTCTGTCCCCACCCCAGGGAGGTGGTCTGAAGTTTGGGATTCCTTTGCAAAGCTCAGTGAAGGAGTAAACCTCTAGAGGGGAGAGTCTGCCTGCCCGCTCCCCGCTGAGTCTGGACAATGGGAGGCAGCACAGCTCCTGCCTCACCAAGTATGTGCTGCCCAACTGGACTGTGTTTCTCTTGACTGTCAGTCCGACCAACAACCCCTGCCCATTGAGGTGGTGTCATCTGCGTATGGATCCAAACATATTTGGTTTGGACTGTCTCTGGTCAGGGACAGCAGGAGAATACAGTCATTCAAAGGCTCTGCAGGAAAGACAACTAGTTCCCAGAACAATAAAATATCTTTTTAAAATTAGTTTTTAAAACATTTTAATTATTACTTTTTTCTGTCAGAGGAAAATAACTTCTGTTTGAAAAGTTTATAGATGTCTTGTCAATGCTTCATTGCAGAATTTCATTATTAAGTTTAGCCGTGTTGTTATTATTGCTGCTGTTATTATTTTATAATTAATCCCTTTGCTACTGGTTCCAAGTGAATACGTCATGTTAGACCTTGGTAGTTATTGGAATACAGAAACTTAATAGTACTTTGTGCCAGGTATAGTATGCAGGGCAAAGTTAGAGTATTTTGCCCCATATATCTGGCATAACAGACAGCATTTCAGCAATTATGTCTGGAAAATTGTTGTATTCAGTGCCAAATTCTACCTTTGGTTATGAGCACATAGCTCCCATTTACAATCCCCCCATTTTTTCCCCCCTGAAAGTAGAATTTAAACTTAACACCATATATTTTGGCATATAGAACCTACTCTTGTCTATTCTCAAACAATCTTATATGTGGATACATGGAAGATTTTTATCTGAACCAGGTTCAGCAGCTGAGCCTGTCACTTAATAATATGCTCCACAATGTTCTGATGTCCTGGACATCTATAACCAAATACTCATTAAGCCAAGCTAATTAAATAAAAACAGTAAGCCAAATAATTAAGATGAAATTCATGACCTGTAATGATCTCAGGCACTGTCTATGACACAGAATTAATCTTTAATCACACCTAATGGCCTTTTGCATATTTAATACATGCTACAGTTACTATCTCCCCAAAGGGAGTCCTGGGTTTCTTTCCTCCTTCCAGTCCAGTTGCTCCTCTGGGAACAGGTATTAATTGCTCTTAGAGAGAAACAAAAGTAGTCAAAATTTAAAGTTCGCATAGACATTTTTTGTTTGTTTGTTTGACAATTATCAACAGTGTAAGTGTACATAAACTTTTAATTGTGTCCTCAGTGGTATCTCATGTAAGATTAGCCTCAAGAGTTTTCAGAGAACTTTAAACTTTAGTTACCATGTGAGAAATGCCTAATAACTAATTTGCTTATTTTATTGTTCAGGCAGCTCAAGTTATATTTAATTTTGGTGAATGGAACTGACAGTTTGATGTGTGGTTCAGGTCATATTTAATTTTCAGCTGATATTACAAAATTTGCAAAACTAGCTCTACCATGTCATATGCTGTACCCTAATCTTCCAAATATTTTTTAGCATAGTGGTGGGCCTTGTGGCATATTTTTTTATTCTTCTTCCTGTTGCTTTCTGTTGGTTCAAGGAGCTGGAGACTGGGTTTGCAGCATGGTTTTCATGTTCTATTTGCTCTTAAATTATCTAAATGAGTGTTGTTTTGGTTTGGGTGTTTTTTTTGGCGGGGGGGGGGAGTAGAAGGGATTTTTCTTGGGTGGTCAATTTTTTGTGAGTAGATGAGGCTTCAGGAGGAGTTGAGACTTGTCGGTACCCTTCAGGATCAGGCCTATAATGAAGCATTTTTTACTCCATAGAACAGTGTCCCAGGCAAGAAGAACAGCAAGCCATCAGACATGTGGTTTATTAGGTCTACAACTGTATTAAGTAACACATCTGGGAAGTATCCAGCAATCACTTGTCCAATGCAGGGTCACTCTTCCTTTGTCATTTGTATTACCTGGTGGAGGGCTACTTCCAACCCCCCCACCATTAATCTGTTTCTAGCACTGTTGCTGGGACACTATCACCCTCCCCTAGTCTGAGAGGTAAGGGGAAGGGTAGCGGGTTTTCCCGCTCAATTTAAGGCACCCCACCTATACCCTACCGAGGGCTCAAGGAGTGACCCAATCAATTTGGTACCGCCACCCTTTCCCTTTTGAGGGCTCAGGGTATAAGGCACCTATCCTTACCCATGGGGCTCAGAAAGAAACCTGGTCCATTTAAGTATCCACCCTTTCCTTTGGGGCTCAGGGCTCTATGGGTCTGCGGAATCATTTCCTAGCGAAAGAGCCTTACACGGTTGTGCTCTAAACATCTATTTATTAGCAATATACACAGAATACATATACCAAGCATATCTCTTATGCTCATCACTCCCAATATACAGACAAATTTCACCCGATGGCCAATCAGGATTCACTCATCTGGGGGGTTCTCAGTGATGTCTGTGTACGTCATGGTTGTGCAGAGGGGTCAGAGTTCCAGCAACTTGATGTTGAACTGCAGTCCGGAAATAGTTCCCAAAGAGGATTGTTTTTCATTTACATTATATAGGTAAAACTAGCTCCCTCCTTCAATTGTACTAAACCTATCACATTATCCCACGCTCCTAAATAATACAAAATTTAACCGATTATGCATTGGCACCCATGTGTCCTCCTTGCTGCACACGTTCTTTACATTTTATCTTTCATGCCCAAATTGTAACTTAATTCTGACCTTCTCTATTTGTCCAGATGGTCAGCCTAAAACACTGGTCAGAGCTTATTTTACCATTTGTTGTGTCTCTTTCTGTATCCTCCCTAATTTCCCAGTATCTTTAGGGACATTCCTAAGGTGGAGGGCAGGGGGGCTTTATCAGCAGCAGAACATTCCTTTGTTCGATTTTAGTGGTGAACTTGCTGAGTTTCTCCCAAGCCTGGTTTAATATGGGGGTAGGGGTAGGAGGAGGTTGATGAGGTCTCAGGCCTACACTAGCGCTGTTGCTGGGACACTATCACCCTCCCCTAGTCAGAGGAATAAGGGAAAGGATAGAGGGTTTTCCTCACTGTACCATCATTAGGAGCCTCAACCCCATTCCCCACCTTCTTTAGGAGATGGCATCTTTTAATCCGCTTCTAATTCCATTTTATCAGGGAACCAGTCCCGCTGCTGAATGAGCAACTGTGCTGGGCATCTGCCAGGTTGTGACATGACAGATTTTACAATCTAACCTACCTACTGGGTCCGTGGGGTGCTGAGAGGATATCTATCTATCTATCTATCTATCTATCTATCTATCTATCTATCTATCTATCTATCTATCTATCTATCTATCTATCTATCTATCTATCTATCTAACATAAAAATTGAAACAACTACCAGTCCAATTAGACAGTGAGGATAAACTTCTTCCTATCCCCATGATGCCCAAAGCAAACCTTGCTCCTATTCTAATCACAAGAGGGGAAAAACATCCTGGGCAGGGGGAGGACTTTATAAGTCCTGCCTTGGGTGCATGAGAGCCAGTAGGCTTAAGTGTCTCGACAGAAGGGTTCAAATCAGGTAAAGACCCCTCCTCCTCAAGCCCACAGGCAAGCTATGGGCCCAAGCGGGGTTGTGCGCAATGTATAAAGGCACCATGAGTTTTCTTTCCCCTGCTGTTCTTGTCAAAGCCCCTCCCTGAGCTGCTCTAAACTGCCACAGATCCACTGAACACAGTGGAGGTACACTGATTAACACTAATTGAGGAGTAGTCCCAGTGTCTATAACCAGAATTGCAAATGGTACATTGAGCTAATTTAGTATTATTCTTCTTCAGTATAAACTTGAATTTTGTTTTATGCTTAAATCCTCTATTAGGGGCTTCCACTGAATAGTATAGGGCCATATCTTCAGGAAATCTTAATGTTTCCGCTCAAGTCAATAGACCTGTGCCAGCCCTTATTGTTTGCCTATATTTATGTATTCTGCAGACTTTGGAAAGTATTTTTCTGGCAATTATAACTAGTATAATTCCTGCTGGGTTATAAAATTAAACATAAGTGAACAATATGGAATTCCAGAGAGCAGGGTGGAGGAGAGGATGAGGGTCAGGGTGAGTGAGTGAGTTTTTAACATTACTATAACTTTTTTTTAGACACTAAGTTAAAATCAGTATGTAATCTACACAGTTCAACATAGTTCCATTTCTTCAAATGGAAACTTATGTAAGTCAGCTCAGTGGGTTCTCGGCCAACAGTCTCCTCAGATCAGCTGGTGGTGAGGGAAGGAGCAAAAAGCAGAGAAATCCCCCTTCCTTCCCCATATGTTCAAAGCAATGAGAAGTAGGATTGTGGTGGTAGAAAGAGGAGAGAAAGGAGTTATTGGGCAAGAGCCATCCTTTTTGTAGCTCCTGTCAAGTAATTAAATTTACACCATGCCCGTTGCACCAAATGGAGCTGCTGAGACACACAATGAGTCACTGTGGTGCAATGTTGTGCCAATAGTGATGGACCTGGAGTGATGCAGAGATGATAATCACAATGTCAAGATGTCACTCTGTGACTTGATGGGTCAACTCCATCAGATGATCTGTGTTCTCTTTATGTGAGCAAGATTGAGCTCTAATTGGTTTTAACTATTAGAAGAGCTAAGAGATGTATTGTTTCTAATTGCTAGCTAGAAGGTTTAATTGTCTTTTGTATACCCTGCTTAAGCCTAGTATCTCCTGCTCATCACATCACTCTTACCTCTGTCTCTTGCATGTTGTTAAAACTAGAGGCATCATGAGGAATGATAGGCTCTGGATTACCATAAAAGCTCCTTCTTTAAGCTAGTGCCCTTATTTGATAAGAAGTCCTGCTGTCACATTTTTGCTTTCTTTAAATCAAAGAGACCACACACACAGTTTAAGTTTGCTTGGGGATGGAAACTACAAACAGCTTGCCCTCTGATCTGAAGATGTTTGCTATGGAAATATCAGTATCTTTAAGAGACAAGTACTCACAGTTGTGGGGCATTAAAATGTATGTGCGTTTATACTATTGTTTGCTGCTATCTCCTTCCATTCTCTCTTTGAAGGGAGAGAGGTAAGTGAGCTAAATTAATGAAAAGCACAGGTAAAACATTTGCATTGTCTGTTCATGTGTCATTAGAATGGAAAGCTTTACTTAAGTGAACCTTTGTCTCTCACCTAGACAAGCAGAATGACTCTAATGAGTACGAGCAACTAACTCATTTCATTGCTTGTATCCCATATAAAGCCTATCTGAGCCTTTTGTCAGGCAGAAAAATAATGATAAAAAGGAAAGAAGATTAGCCCTTTGACAGTAGCAATTCACTATAAAAGACTTAACAGGTACTGAGGGTGTTTAATGTAAAACTGCACTGGTTAACATTTACCTTTAAGATGAAACTGAATAAAGAAACAAAAGCATTAGCCTACTGGATTTTTAGCCTAGTTGGACATTGCACGCTTCACAAATCCCAGCAGAGCTTGCTGTTTGAAAACTTCATTGGTATTCAGTTAGTTAACATGACAATGATCAAAGATATCCAGACTAAAACACTCATTTATTTTAATTAAAATAACTGTTCCAGTCTCTTATAGGTTAATCTTTACAGTATGTATATCTAGTTAGGGAATAATTGGTAACCTTAAAATGTAAGAAAGAGGCATAGTGCATTCTATTTCCAGTAGCACTGTGGTTTAAGATAGAAAGACTAGAATTTTAAGAGTACTCTATATCTTCTTTATCTCATTTGTGGTAAAGATAGTGGCCAGTTGCTGGCCTTTGGCCAAATAGTTTGACACTGTGTTTGTTATTACAGTTGAAAATGCAAAGATGAGAAATGACATTAAACACTGTGATTTCTCCATGCTCCTGGTTTTCCTTTTCATTAAGGAGAGGCACACACTGGCAGGCTTTATGTGATAGTCTGATTGATTAATTCCAATCAGAACCAACTCTGTGGTATATTGATTTTTTTTTTGGTACATTTTAGTTTCTGTGTGTCACGTCCTGCAAATTATTTATATTTAATTTAAATTATCTGACCTTTTAAAATTGCAAAATAATTAAGTGTCTTCCTTACAATGAGATATGGGCTGACCCTGAATTACCCAGCTTGCTCAGCAATTTGAATACCACCAGAATTGCTTCAAAATAATGGGCTGAGCAGTGGACAGATTCAATTCTATTCCCTTTTTATTCAGGTTCTTATTCTACCCTCATCACACTGGTATCTGAGTGCCTTGCAGTAGTGATGTGACTAATGTCTGTCACATGTAGTTCAATCTTTTGCTCATCTTCTCCCCAGGGGGAAAATTGTGTGTGCAATGTAGTGCTTTGTTTTGGTTGGTGCTCTTACCCCCAGTAAATTATCTGTACACTGGGCTATATGTCTATATTAGTAAAGGCAAGGTCAGTGAAGTCACTTGGAGTATAGTTTTTTGTCAGCCATGTGTGTCTAACTACCTAACTTTCAATAAACTTCCCACATCATATGCAAATCTCTTGTAGGGCTTAGTATTTGTGCATCCATTGCTTCCCTTAACATAGTCTCCTTTAATATAATTTTATGTCTTTAGTGGCTACTAAATTTTGTTTTCTTAGAAATCTCTAAAAATACTATTAATTGTTTCCTGGTTGTAAGTGCATATTGGAAATTCCACATCAGATGCATACATGCAACTTAGGTCGAGTGCATTGTAGATCAGAGACCAAATTGAGCCATATCATTACCAACTCCCATTTAATTAAAGGAGAGTTGTACTGTCTTACAGCAAAGCTGAATTTAGTTCTTCGTTCTTTGTTAATTGCCTGAAACACTAGTGCAGGGGTAGTCAATAGGCAGACCACAGGCCAAATCCTGACTGCCAGATGCTTTTGAATGGACCCCAAAATCATTTTATTAACTAATTATTATTATTGTTTTGTTTTGTTTTATTATTTTCTCTGGAGTCTGGACCTTGACTATACCTTGACCAAGAAATTTGCACCTTGACCAAAATAAAAAATCACTAGTCCTGTGTCAGAGCGACAGATGCCAGTTCTCAGTGGGTGGGATTGAACCTGAGATCTTTGGAGCTTAGTACATGAGCCTCTCTACTGCATGAGCTAAAAGCCATATAGCTGTTCTCTATGGTTGTAGAGCGACTCATTAATCTCTCTCTCTCTCTCTCTCTCTCTCTCTCTCTCTCTCTCTCTCTCTCTCTCTCTCTCTCTCTCTCTCTCTCTCTCTCTCTCTCTCTCTCTCACAGTGGTCTTGGTGCCACTAGATGGGACAGAACACCACACCCAGAAGGTGTGTGGATTACACCTGCACTAATGGATTTACTATGTGCTCCCTCTTTTGCCCATCTTTCGCCTTATCTCTCTTTGTGTGGAATTAGTTATGGAATATTTTCCAAATTACCCACTTCAGCTCTACTGATGGAAACCTTTCTGAAGTGATTTAGTCCATTGTATCTTACATTTTTGACATGGCAGCAAAACAACCTAATTGAAAACTATATCAGTAGCTATTAACACTCTGATATAGTAATATCCATTAAAAGATTGTCACATTCTACTAGCTTTACTCATTCTGAATACCACCTAACTCCATGAATAGTCCCACTGATGTCAATGGGACTGCTTGTGTCAAAAGATGCTACTCACAATCCAGCCCTAAATCAGTCAAATGTGTTCAGGGAAGCTAACTGACTAACTCCATCACAGAACAGAAGTGAAATATGAGCCTCTGCTACCCTGTAAAAGAGAAACTTAACATGATGCAATGGCTGCCTTATCACTGGTGTCCGGTAGCTTTTGGGGAGTGTACTTGTTGATTTGTCCACAATTCACCTAAAGCAGGGATTCTTAAACTTTGTTGCACTGCGACCCCCTTCTGACAACAAAAATTACTACAAACCCCAGAAGAGGGGGCCAGAGTCTGAGCTTGCCCTAGCCCTACCTGGTGGGGGCTAAATCTGAAACCCAAGGACTTCAGCCCCAGGCAGGGAACCTGAGCGCCACTGCTCAGGGCTGAAGCCCTCGGACTTTTGGCCCTGGACCCCGGCAAGTCTTAAGTCAGTCCTGGTGACCCCATTAAGATGGGGTCGTGACCCACTTTGCAGTCCTGACTCATAGTTTGAGAACCGCTGACCTAACATATACATACAGTAAAGAATAGTCATCTCTGAATTAAACATTCATGGAAGCTGCTGGCTATTGACAGCGGCTAATACAACTGTGATTAAAGGGCAGATTGAAGGCATGTTCTCAAAGGACGGTGTTCAGGACATCTAAAGCTTAAGTAAATAGCCAATTGCAAGTAAAATATTTGTCCTGCAACAAGATTTCTAAAGTCACCAGTCAATGCCAGGCAAGGTTAACAAGAAAAATACCATTTCCCTCCTCCCACAAAAAAGCCCTTAAAACCAAAACTCAGGCTATTTAATTAGTGATCCAACTAATATTTTCTTTTTGAATCCATCAAGTAGCTTGGAGCCAATAGTTAAAATACCTGACAGAAACTCTTCCTAAAAGATTAATGAAATGAACTCTTCAGCGGTTTGCAAATGGGATTTTTACACTCATAAATTAAATAATATACACATGTAGAGCATGCTAATTCATTGTGAAAAAATTATAATAATTGTACCAGCCTCCCACCCCAAATAACAACAACATGGACACTACACTCCTAATGAAAACTAATGTCAGCCACTAAAACAAAATAATTTGCAGGCTGATTATGCAGTCCTTATTCAAGTTGTCATACCTTATGCCGTAAGTAGCTCCACTGATTTCAGTAGGACTCCTTGAGTAATATAGTATTACTCATTGTGAATAAGGATGGCACAATTGTGGCCCTTATTGTCTATCCAAATTACTTATATGGTCCCCATTATTGTAAGTGTTCGAGTACCTCACAATCTTTAATGTATTTATCTTCACAACACAGTCCAGTAGGGAAGTATTACTGTGCACACTTTACAGATGGGAAACTAAGGCATGGAGGAGTAAGATGCCTGGGCTCTTTTGAAAATCTGCCTAGCTGAATCTTTCGGTGACTAAATACCTTTAAAAATCTGGGTCTAGGTGACTTTCCCAAGGTCAGGCAGGAAGTCTGTGACAGAAAAGGGACTTGACCACAGATTTTCAGGCTAGCGTCCTAACCATTGGACCGTCCTTCCTCTCTACAGTATCCTGTAGTCCCGAGGCAGTCACCACTCCCATAGAACTTGATGGGAGAGCAAGAGCAAAGTTACTACAACTGGACATAAAAGAAGGAAAAAACTGCTTCGATTTTCCTTTGCCCCCTCACTAGCTCTTCTTCAAAGAACTGAAGAATCTACTTTTTATGGCCTGCTACAAAATACTGAATTGTGCAAAAAACAGTACAACAGAGAATAATGTACGAATAATGGTTAAATAGGAAGAAAAAACTCAATTGGGTTATTGTAAGCCTCAGAAGGTTTGAACTGATAATGCTGGTTTATGCCATTTTATCCAAACAGGTAAATATTAACTTCAATATTTGTGTAGATTCAATGAAGCAAATAGCATTGTACATGTCTACTTTAAAATTAAGTAGACCTTTTTTGTGCATGTATCAGAAGTAAAATTGTGGTCTCCTTGAAGTAAATGAGAGTTCTATCTTTGATTTCAATAAGCTAAGATTTCACTGTGTATTTGCAGTCTAGCTAACAGGTTTTTTTTAAAGTACCCCCTATACAGACAATTAAATATTCTTGTGATTACAGAATACAGAAGATCCCATTTTCTAATTTGTTATGCTCTAAAGAGCAGTGTTTCAGGAGAGGGGGCATTTTCCTGTTCTTAGCTACTTACCTAGTTCAAGCATGAAAAGGCCAGTGGTTCAGAGCTAGTCTTCTCAGTCTCTGTATGCTGTATAGTGGGTAACCAAGTATAATCCTATCTCAGCTGGCAGCCTGAATTTAGTTAGTGACTGTTGACTTGCCAACTTGGTCTATTAATGGATGATCTTTCTTGCAGCCACTTTTTAGCCAGAAGTGTGTTTTAAAACAGCTGGCCTATAGGAGTGGTGGGAGGAAAATATTGTGCCACAAAAAAGTATGGAAAACAATATCCAAGCATCTGTTTTTGCAGCCAAAAACAAAGAAAAATGACACTAGGTGTTAATAACTATATTTTTGTCACTCCTCACAAACAGCCATTTTTAAATTTCTGATGTATTTCAATAACTCTGAAAAACGATTACACTGGCAATATTCATAGAAGCACCATAGGCTCTGTCAGTGCTGATGTATGCTACACTCAGTGTAACAGTGCTGTGACTGAACCTTTGCAGGCTATTTCAGTTTCACAGCACTGCCTACAGCTAAATGAAGTGCAGGGGCAAAAGAAAGATGCATACAAATGGCTATTTCTCTCCTTCTATGTTTAATAAGGAAAACATGAGGATTGGTTTCTATCAACAATTAAATTGATTGAGAGTCAAACTGGCCAACTGAATTAATGCTTCAAAACTGAGCACCAAGTGTTTTCAAAGGAAGGAGGAATTTGAGCTACCCAGATCCTAAAGTGAGTTACTGTATGCCTGTTGGTAAAAATCAGGAGCCTGACTTGCTTTAGTTCACTTACTGAAGGGGTGCTATAGGCGCCAACTCTGTGGGTGCTCCAGGGCTGGAGCACACGCATGGAAAAAATGGTGACTGCTGAGCACCCACCAGCAGCTAGCTTCCCTGCCCGAGTCTCTCCCAGCTGCCAGTGGCCCTGCCAATCAGCGCCTCCCCCTTCCTCCCGGTACCTACTGCCTATTGCCATCAGCTGTTCCATGGTGTGCAGGAGGCACTGGAGAGAGGGGGAGAAGCGGGGACGGGGCATGGTCGGGGAAGAGGGCAGAATGAGGCGGAGTGAGGGTGGGGCGTGGCCAGGAAGAGGCGGGGTGGGGGTGAGGATATTGGGGAAGGGATGGAGTGGGGGCAGGAAGAGGCGGGGCAGGGTGGAGGTTTGGGGGCAGGGGTTAAGTGGGGTGGGGGCTGGGCCCTGGGCTCTAGGACCATAAGAGGTGGGAGGGTCCCAGATCTCTGGCTCCAGTCTGAGCCTGTTCATAGACATAGTAATGAAACAGCCCTGCAGCCCCAGCCCTGCAAACCTGAGTCGACTGGCATGGTCCAGCCAAGGGTTTTTCTTTGCTGTGTAGACATACTCTGAGAGGACAAAGAAAAAAAAATAGTACAGCTACACCTGACACAGACCACACTCACTTTACCTGGAGTGCATACAACTCCTCAGAAAGAATTGCACAGGTGTACAATTTAAGAAGCACTTCACAGCCATTTATAACTCCCTTACCCTCAGAGTATGTGTACGTTTGAACTGGGATTCCAAGCTGATTCCAAGCTGATGTACAGATACCTGCACTAACTCTGCTTTAGCTAGCACACTAAAAATAGCAGTGTAGCTGGGGTAGCATGGGTGAAGGCTCAAGTACATAATCAGGCGGTTAAAGTAAAGTGTTAGAATCCTCTCATATTCCACCTACTGACAATGTCCTTTGTAATGAAAGCCCTGTGCCCTACTACTGATGTGACCTACACAATTCTGCATAGAAAGAATGCTTCATACTGCATCCCGAAAGTACTCATGTGTCTCTTCATTTTCCTCACATACATGAGGAAGCGGCGTGGGCGAGGGATGTGCTGGCCGCGGCTTCCCGCCACCCCCATTGGTCTGGGACAGTGAACCACGGCCAGTAGGAGCCGCAGTCGGCCGAACCTGCCAACGCGGCAGGTAAATAAAACTGGCCCGGCCCGCCAGGGTGCTCACCCTGGCGAGCCGCGTGCCAGAGGTTGCCAACCCCTGAATTATAGCATGTGGGGGGAAAAAGCAAAAACAAATTCCAATTTATTATTTATATTTGTATTCCAGCGGCACTGACAGTCTTAATTGAGATTGCAGCCCCATTTTGATAGATGTTTTATAAACAGAGAATAAGAGAGTTTCTGCCATAAAGATCTTATCATCTAAGTAGACAACAGAAATTGGGTAAGAGAAGGAGGTATTTTATCCCCATTTTACAGTTGGGGAACTCAAACACAAAGAGATTGCTATTTTCCAAATTTTATTTAATAAATTCTTTCCTCATCGTCCAACAAACCAAAGTCAAAAGTGGGCTGAAATATCAAATACTGATATTTCAGATGCTGAAGTCTTTCCTCGGATGAATACATTATAGGTGCCACAGTACATTTCAGTTAAAGGGACACTAGCTGGATGCTTAAGATTAGATTCCTTTAGCAGTATTCACAGGGCTCATATAGTCTATATTTCTTATGCAATTGATTTATTAATTTTTATATATAACTTTCAAAATGCAGAGAAAGTTCTGATATTAAAAGCTAAACAGTATTGACCCTGATTAATAAATATCGTGTGACCATTTTAACATACAAAGAACTGGATAGGGCCAAATAAGCAGCACCTATGTTTTCAGGGAATGCAGAGCTACACTTCTGCATCAGAAGTTCGAGGGATTTGCTTCTGCAGGGGGCAGCCATCCAGCACCTTTTGTATTCAGTTTTTGTTCAGACTCGCGTTTGGGGTGTGTGAAAGGGAGGAGTTACATAATTGTGCAGAATTGGGTAGAAAAGGACATATATGTGTTTTGTTCTTGTGATATGTGAGATGACTTTGTATGTAACCATATACATACAAAAGGTTTGGCCAGCATCCTCATTTACAACAGCTTCTTTTTACCTTGAAATTGTAAAGCATGAATACACCTGCAGAGCTTAAACAGGTCTTAGTTCCGCCACCTCCTATAGTAGTTAAAATTGATTTAAATTAAGCAGCAGGATTTTCTTTTCATCCTATGGAGATCGTGATTCTTTGCGGTACTGGTATGTTTGCTTTCAGATTTAGAGTACTACTAACTAATTGGTAGATGTTGTCCTTCTAAGGGGATAAGGAAGGTAAAGGAATCAGATTAACAACCACCAATCTCAGAGAGAATTGGCTGTCAGAGTACTTAAAAAAAGTAAAGGTGGATTCTTGAGAGAATTTGATTTTGTGGCTTACACTGCAGTCCATTAGTTTCCCTTCTGCAGGTGTGGGATGCTGTGGTTCTTGCACACAGAAAATACAAAAAGGGGAGGAGCCCTACAGAAAAGGGAGGAGCCTGCTCCACACTACGCTGGCTTATTGGATCCACTCCAATGTCCTATTTCTATTCTTTACAGCCTCAGTGGAGTAGTTTTTCTTTATCAGATATTGCCTCATTCTTGGACCCCTCACAACCACCATGACTAGGAAGGAAGCAGCTAAGAGATCCAATGATGAAAGTTTCAGGATCAAAAGGCTGAGCTTCCCCAAAGGAGGAGAGTCACTACTTACTGTCAGAAATTAGAATGTGCTCAAGAGGTGCAGAAATATTTTAAGTGGGCTGTGGGAAGGGAAGAAGGGGATATGAGCTTTTATGAGCCTCAACACAGCTTTGGTTTGTATTTCTTGTTTATCTGGACTGCTTCATCTAGCCCTGCTTCCTGTACAACAATTTCTACGTTCACTATCTGACTCTTTGGAATCCACTAAAATTCAGAAAGTACTAGGGAGGCAGGGTGAATACCTCACTGCTGGGCTGACTGTTGAGTCACGTGAGTTCTATTTCCATCTCTACCACTGATTTGTGTGTCATTGGACAATACATTTCACTGCTCCTTGCCTCAGTTTCCACACCTGTAAAATTAGGATAATGATATTTCCATAGTAAATAGCTTGTTATTCATGGATGAAATGGCCTGTATAGGAACTATAATTATTATAAACCCAACCCATCTTATTATGAAGAAGTTACAAATCAATCTGAAAAGTTACCATAGTTTTAAAGATGTTCCAGTAATGTGGAGTTACTGCATACAAAAAAAAGAGCTTACTGAAAACAAAACATATTCAAACACTGTAGTTTTCCAGATATTATTGGAAAATACCAGCATTATCTATGGGGCAAGTTGCATGACCACAAATAATGCAACCATTATGGTCATGGTTTATTTGGAAAAACCACATTCCACATCTGGGCATAGGATTGAAATGAGAAACCATTAAACAGATACATCTCCCCACTCCTCCCCCCCCTTTTCCCATGTCAGCATCTACAGATCAAAAGGACAACCCACAAATCATATGGACAACCCCGCTTGCACTATAACCTGTATTTCCAATAGTTACTGGTTTATTTGCTTTATCTGAAATGTGATGGTGTCCAGAAGATGCCTCTGGACAAACAGTGGGAAGAAACAAGTGATAGCTAAGGACAATGTGTCTAATGTGATATTATACTGAACTGTCAGGAAAAAATAAATCAAATGGTTGTCTAATCTCAGAGGATAACTTTATAGCACTTTAGCTTGCTTACATGCTATTTTGTGTTACTTTTACTTTTAATCAAGTCTCTCCCTCTTTCTGCACTCTCTCAATCTTTACTGTTGTTTAGGACTGACAAATGACCTATCAGGACTCAATAAATCATCATAGAGGATACAAAGCCAGCTAAAACTCTATTCAGAAGATGACATTAGGCTTTGTAGCTTGCTCAGCACTGGTATATCTGCCATGTTAGATAAAAAAAAAAAAAGACATATTGACAAAACTGAACTGCTGTTGCACAAGTATTAGTATTGAGGAAGGAATTTTGAAATGCTAACTGTTAGATACAAAAATTTGGCAGGTATGTCATAATGCATTAATAAATTTGCATTAGTGCAGTAAACATAAAAAATGCTCAGATCTAGCAGGTTGGCATGTAGCTGGCATTTAAATGAATCTGTCATCATAAAAACATTTATCGTGATCAAACATAACTGACTGTGATCAGTTATTATTTCATAATTCCTGAAGGTCAAAATTTGAGTTTAGAGGAATAAATGTGTACATAGGCAATGCTTTTAAAAAAATGGAGCTTTTGCTGCTTAAGTAGTGGCAGCAGAGGTGCCCTCTTCAAGGAGAGAGAAGCTAAGATGTCTGTCTCTGCGTGGAAGGGGTTTGTTTGTGTGGATGAGCAATTTGAGTTTTGTGTGACCCTTATGTCTGCCAAGTCTTGAAGTGACAACACTATGTCTGTTTTCCCCCTTCATTCTGTATTCTTGGTGATGTTTCAGTCTTATTATGTACTTTGCTGATGTCCGATTGCAAACAACAATTGCTAATCGGCTTATTCTAGGCTTCCATATATAACTTTTTAAAGAGCTTATGAAGGTAACCCATTGAGATTAAGCAGGGATAAGGTCTGTTGTTTTCAGGTACCTGACAGGGAGACGGAAATACACCCACCTCCCCTCACAATGAATGTAAAAGTAGAACAGCTTTCTATCAGCAATTCTCATTTATCCTTTGTATGTCAAACTCAGTTCTTTATCATCCCCTGAACTCAATGTCTTATCGCCACCTGAGTCTAATACCAGCAACATGCCAAGAATGTGAGGCACAAGTGGTTCAAAGGTGGAAAACTCAATTCAAAGTGTAGCCGCATTGTTTTTTCTTCAGCGATGTAAGGTTGTCCTTTGAAAGAACTAAAGAACACCTCTGGCATGCAAATAAGTATGCAGCAAACGAATGTAAAATTAGAAAAGAAAAAACATTGTCTTCCTTTGAGGCTGTACAACAGTGCTGGGCCAAAGGGCAAGACCTCTTCTAAAAGTCAGAGAGGTTTCACACAGGTTTATACAAAGTGATTAGTGATGTATTTCAGAAGGCAGCATTTCATACTTTCCCCAGAGTGTAAACTTCTTGGGACTATGATTCAACTAAATCAGTGCTGAGATCAAGATGTGTGGTATTTAACTGGATAAAGCATACAATTTATTAATTGTCAGGCCAAAGACTGGGAAAAGAGAAGATCTGTATATAGAATAAATAAAATGCCAAAATAAACATCAAATATTTTATTTTGGATTTGATTTTTATGGCATACTTTAGGATATACACTGATATATGGAAATAAGTAAGTTTGTTGATTTCTAGGTCTTATTCCCAATGATATACTTGTTCTATGACTAAAGGCGGGTAAAGTTAAAGGGCCTTGATGCATTTTAATTTCATTTCTCACTTCCTTTATTACAAAATACTTTGTCATTAGGACATTATAAATATATAGAGGATTTAATACAAAAATATTTTAAAATTGCACATCAGCCATTAATCAGTATTCTGATTAATACAGTCTTATATAGAACTGGTCAAAATTCTTTAAACTTTTTTTTACCAATTTCTTTTTTTTTTTACTAATGTGAAAACTAATGGAAAATCTTCATTTTGCTCAAGAAATTCCAGTTTTCAATAATCACAAACATAATGGTGATGAAAAACAAAAACAAAATGAAACACATCTTCTTTACAAAAGAATTAGTTGTAACAAAAAACTGAATAAGTTTTGCCCAAATCTTTTGATTTCCCCCTACCCCCAATGTCCTATGAAAATTAATTGGCTTCTTAAAGCTAATTGTAATTAAAGTATTGGTACATCATTACTGAGCCTTCATTTCATTTATATTGTTCTAAGAAAGAGGTCACCTATTGTTTAAAAATAATGGAGTCTGAAAGGCTGTTGAACAGGGGGACCAGTGTCATAGAATCATAGAATACCAGGGTTCAAAGGGACATCAGGAGGTCATCTAGTCCAACTCCCTGCTCAAAGCAGGACCAATTCCCAACTAAATCATCCCAGCCAGGGCTTTGTCAAGACTGACCTTAAAAACCTCTAAGGAAGGAGATTCCACCACCTTTCTAAGTAACCCATTCCAGTGCTTCACCACCCTCCTAGTGAAAAAGTTTTTCCTAATAACCAACCTAAACCTCTCCCACTGCAACTTGAGACCATTACTCCTTGTTCTGTCATTTCCTACCACTGAGAACACTCTAGATCCATCCTCTTTGGAACCCCCTTTCAGGTAGTTGAAAGCAACTATCAAATCCCCCCTCACTCTTCTTTTCTGCAGACTGTGTCTGTAAAATATATCTTTATTTCTCGCAGTATTAATAGCTATTTTTCTATTTACATAGAATGGGGCCATCAAGTCCCTAAGACTCCTCAGAATTAAAGATGGGAAAGAGCCACTTCCCTTGTAAGTGACAGTTATAGGAGCTGATAGCTAATATTGTGAAATAATATTTTAAAGGGTTTTATCAAATGCTCCTTTGAGGAAGAAGGGAAAATAATTCCCGAAGAGAAGTCAGAGATTTATATATAAACTTGACTATTTTTGTTCAAATTCTTTATGATCCAACTTAGTAGAGATGAGGTGGTCTCCTTGCAGACATTAGGACACCATTCCCTGCCTTCTTTAGGAAATGCCTTCCCCTAAATCCACCTCCAGGAGCCCCTTAAGGAATGAATACCCGCAGTGAGCACTTGCAAAGTGGTGTCAGACTAAATTTTGCAACCTACCCTACCCAACCAGGTCTCCGAGTTGCTGAGAAGAAGGCAAATGAACCCTACAGTGCCCATGGGAGAAAAACCTCATTTCCAGCCTATTGCAAAACCCCAAACCTGCTTTTATTTTTATCTCACGGTGGTGATGGAAGAGATTTTTCTCACGTCACTCTGGGCAGGGGGAAGGCCTTATAAGATTTCCTTTGGATGTGCAAGAGCCAATAGGCTTATTCATGGACTTAAGGTCAGAAGGGACCATTATGGTCATCTAGTCTGACCTCCTGCACAATGCAGGGTACAGAATCTCACGCACCCACTCCTGGAACAAACTCCTAGCCTATGTCTGAGTTATTGAAGTCCTCAAACCGTGGTTTAAAGACCTCAAGGTGCAGAGACTCCTCCAGCGAGTGACCCGTGCCCCATGCTGCAGAGGAAGGTGAAAAACCTCCAGGACCTCTGCTAGTCTTCCCTGGAGGAAAATTCCTTCCCGACCCCAAATATGGCAATCAGTTAAACCCTGAGCATGTGGGCAAGACTCACCAGCCAGCACCCAGGAAAGAATTCTCTGTAGTAACTCAGATCCCACCCCATCTAACATCCCATCACAGACCATTGGGCATATTTACCTGCTAATAATCAAAGATGAATTAATTGCCAAAATTAGGCTATCCCATTATACCATCCCCTCCATAAACTTATCAAGCTTAGTCTTGAAGCCAGATATGTCTTTTGCCCCCACTACTCCCCTTGGAAGGCTGTTCCAGAACTTCACTCCTCTAATGGTTAGAAACCTTCATCTAATTTCAAGTCTAAACTTCCTAGTGTCCAGTTTATATCCATTTGTTCTTGTGTCCACATTGGTACTAAGCTTTATTTATATTTATATTTATCCTTCTGATATATTTATAAAGAGCAATCATATCTCCCCTCAGCATTCTTTTGGTTAGGCTAAACAAGCCAAGCTCTTTCAGTCTCCTTTCATAAGACAGGTTTTCCATTCCTCAGATCATCCTAGTAGCCCTTCTCTGTACCTGTCCCAGTTTGAGACCAGAACTGCACACAGTATTCCAGATGAGGTCTCACCAGTGCCTTGTATAATGGTACTAACACCTCCTTATCTTTACTGGAAATACCTCGCCTGGTGCATCCTAAAACCGCATTAGCTTTTTTAACAGCCATATCACATTGGCGGCTCATAGTCATTGTGTGATCAACCAATACTCCAAGGTCCTTCTCCTCCTCTGTTAATTCTAACTGATGTGTCCCCAATTTATAACCAAAATTCTTATTATTAATCTCTAAATGCATGACCTTGCACTTTTCACAATTAAATTTCATCCTATTACTATTACCAGGGCCGGCTCCAGACCCCAGCGCATCAAGCGCGCGCTTGGGGCGGCATTTTGACAGCAGGGCGGCAGGCGGCTCTGGCAGACCTTCCGCCGTCATGCCTGCGTGAGGTCCGCGGGAGCTGCGGGACCAGCGGATCTTCCGCAGGCATGACTGCGGAGGGTTCGCTGGTCCCGCGGCTTGGGTGGACCTCTCGCAGGCATGACTGCGGAAGGTCCGCCGGAGCCGCCTGCTGCCCTCCCAGCGCACCCTCCGCAGGCGCGTCTGCAAGAGGTCCCCCGGAGCCGTGGGACCAGCAGCGCGCCCCCTGCGTGCTTGGGGCGGCCAAATTCCTAGAGCCGCCCCTGACTATTACTCCAGTTTACAAGGTCATCCAGATCTTCCTGTATGATATCCCGGTCCTTCTCTGTGTTAGCAATACCTCCCAGCTTTGTGTCATCCGCAAACTTTATTAGCACATTCCCGCTTTTTGTGCCAAGGTCAGTAATAAAAAGGTTAAATAAGATTGGTCCCAAAACCGATCCCTGAGGAACTCCACTAGTAACCTCCTTCCAGCCTGACAGTTCACCTTTCAGTGTGATCCATTGTAGTCTCTCCTTTAACCAGTTCCTTATCTATCTTTCAATTTTCATATCGATCCCCATCTTTTCCAATTTAACTAATAATTCCCCATGTGGAACTGTATCAAATGCCTTACTGAAATTGAGGTAAATTAGATCCACTGCGTTTCCTTTGTCTTTATGATGCACCTTCCACCAAGCCAGCAGCCAAGAAGCTCCCCTCCTCAAGCCCATGGAAAAATGTAGTGTCCACAAAGAGAGGGTATGTGTGCAATCTTTAAAGGCCTCAAGGATTTCTTTCCACTTCTGGCCCAATTCTGAGGCATCTGGAGAGAAGGGGGCACTTGAGTGACTCAGTTTTTGGTCTGAATAGGGTTGCCAGTTTTGGTTGGATGCATTCCTGGAGGTTTCATCACATGACATAATCTTTAATTTAAGATTAATCTTTAATTCCTGGAGACTCCAGGACAGTCCTGGAGGCTTGGCAACTTTAGGTCTGAAATGGTGTCTCAGATTGGGCTCCCAAAAAGCCGGAACAACTAAAATCTGTGGCCACTTTTTTGAAAAAAGATAGAAACTATTTATTCTGAAAAGAGGCTGCCCTTCTTACTGTCATGCATTTGTGGTATAACATCTCTCTATAGTGAAAGAATAAATCTGTCTGTTCACCTTGTAGTATTGATTGGTGCAGTCTTGCCTTTCTGGTTTATGTCTTTGTTCTTGTAACTGTAATACTATATATCATCTATCATATTGCAGACATTTGCCACTAAAGTTTTACTATATAAAATAGGAGAGAAGAAGCAAAGTGTTTGCTTTGCTGAATGTAGACTGATTTTAAATCAAACTGTTTGGGTTAGGAGGATTTAAGGAGGCATAAAATGAAGATTTGATATCTGAGGGCCTCAGCCAGGCCCCTGAATTTTGATTAAGCCAAAGTAGAAAAAAAGCATGACTCCTTTGAAGTAATGTCTTGATGTCTGACTAGTTTTCCAAGATTTGGTGCAAGGGGCACAGGTCACTTGCTGATTTGAACTAGAGTAAATGGTGGATTCTCTGTAACTCAAAGTCTTTACATCAAGATTTGAGGATATCAGTAAGTCAGACAGAGGTTATGGGCCTATTGCAGGAGAGGATGTGTAAGCTACTGTGGCCTGCAATATGCTGGAAGTCAGACTAGATGATCATGGTGGTCTTAAAATGGGAGTCTATGACACATTTTACTCCTGCAGTTTTTTTTATTATGTAAATAACTATCTTCTTCCTTGATCTGATTAAATCAGATTAGAATCCTCAGCACACAAGAGCCTCGTCTTCTTTTAATTTTGGTATTTAAGCTTTTCTCTTTAAGTAAACATTATAATCAGCAAGGGAGATTTAGGTTATATATTTAGTTTTTTCTCCCTAACTATAAGGATAGTTAAGCACTGAAAAAAGTTACCAGGGGAAGTTCTGGAATCCTCATCACTGCAGGTTTTTAAGAAGACAAACACCTCTCAGGGATGTTCTAGGTATATTTGGTCCTACTTCAGCATGGGGAGGTGCACTAGATGACCTTTTGAAGTCCCTTCAAGCCCTTCATTTCTATGATTTTATTAATAGAGCTCATTGGAAAATGGATTCGTTTTCTTTTTACTTCAATTTTGACTTAAAGATAAAACCTTACAGCTGAAAGCTTTTGATTCTGAAATTTTGAGCTGCTGTGGTGCCTCATGGGAGCTGTAGTTTGGATGCATCATGCCTCAATTCTTTCTATTAGCCAAGTTCCCTGGCTGGACTACATCTCCTATAATGTACCACAGTCTCCCCTCTTGCTGAGCGGTTGCAGTGCCTCATGGGAACGCAGCCCATACAGCAGAATAGGGACATGAGGCACTGAATTTTTCAAAATCAAAAATTTCAGTTTTTGACTGACTGAAAAGATTTTGATTTTCAGGGTTTTTTTTATTTTCTAAGACAAAATTTTCAGCAGAAAGCAGGCATTCTTTCTGTAAAATTTTGTTTAGTCAAAACCCCAATTGTATGTTTAAAAAAATGGACAGAAAATTTTTGACCAGATCTGGTATACATATATATGATTATAAAGTTTCTTATTGTCTCCAAAATATGAAATTGTGGCCAAAAGAAAACTTTTATTCAGTAGATTATTCCTGGTGCTGATACATTATTTCCTCAAAAGTCAGTGCTGTTATTGCTTAAAAAAACTACATGTATAGCTAGAATTTTTCATTTCCCTTAAGTGAGAATCAGTTTGTCTGAAGAAATGGTGCATTTCAAGTCCTCTTCAACCTGTCAGTATTTGAGGAGTTATTAACTTCAGCTTCCTTTTCTGCCTTTTCAAATCTGACACGGATTTGTCCCACATCTCCCAGAGGCCTCTGTGTGCAATTAGCCATTGGTTTCACTGAGTAATTACTTCATTTTTCATGTAAAATGCACTTGATCTATTACATACTTGGGAGGGGATGGCAGAGATGGGTCAACAGCAGTTAAAGGAGATTAACGGAGATATTCTCTGCTACTGTGGTAGCAATCAGTCCCCAGGGAACCTGACTGAGCTGGAGCGGGAGCAGTGCCATTCAAGCCTTGGCAATGGTATGCCAGTTGACTGTGCCACTCCTCTGTGGAATTAGAATGTGTGGCTGCAGGGCAGATTTTAATCCCTACCTATTTCTATGAGCCAGGAGATTGTGGAAATGATGAGCTGTTAGAAGAATGTCTTTCAGAGGAAGCAGGCTCTTAATTCTCAGTAGGAGTTATGTGAGTTTTCAGAAGCTCTCCTACAGGGGAAGAGTTAAAGTGCATAGGAGGAAAATATGTAGACTGTCATCTTTTTTTGGACAGGCACTACTTATACTTGGCGTTCGTAGTTAATATCTTACTAAATAGCAGTTTCAAAATAGTTATGTTACTTTAAATGAATGCTTATAACAATTAGTGCTATTGCTCTCACAGTGAGAAACATTCGGTGGCTTTTTCCTAACAGAAGTGAGCTGATAAAGTTATGTATCTGGCACAGTAAATTCTGGTAAGTATTATCACTGGTTTTTCAAAAATCTTAGTTGTGGTGAGAAGCATGATATTTATGGCCTTATATCACCTCTGTTGTCGATGGGAGATATTTTGTGTTTTTACGAGGCTGTGGCAGAGGTTAGATGCTGGAGTCTGAAACTAGAAAAAATCAAGTTGGAAGTGAATGTGTTGTATATAAACAGTGATTGTAATAAATCACTAGAATAATTTACCATAGGATGTGGCTTGAAATGTTTAAATCATGATTGGGTTTCCTATTGAAAAATATAGTTAAGATAAAACAAGTTATTGGGCTTGATGTAGCAACTACTGGGTGAAGTTTTATGGCTTATGCTAATTAGAAGATTAGACTGGGTGATCACAGTAGTCCTATCTGGTCTTAAAAATCAATGGGTTTAGGTGATTTTACACTGCTCACCTGGAATGCCAGTTTTGTACCACAATATTCTCTTGTGAAAAAACTTCCAGAGATTTGTCATTACATAATGATGGGAGAGCTTCCATCATCTTGTGGATCTTCCAAAGATTAAGAAGACATTATTTCATAGAATATATAATCTTCTTTTGGAATTTAAACCATTTTATGCTTCTAATTCTATCCAGATCCATAGTCAATATAAAGGGGATCTTTGATATTGGAAGGCAATTGTGATATGGAGCTGACTAATTATGTTGAGAGAGCTCAGTATGTGTATATTAATCAATCATCCTCTAGAAAAACTCAACTAAATTGTAAGAAATTAGAAGTATTTTTTGTGTTAATTATAAGGATAATGTAAGACGAAATTATGATAAAACTGAGAAGGTAGAAGGGAAATTAGCCTGGAGGCACTGAAGTAGGTTTAATATTGATTTTCAAATTCAGAGGGACACTCCACTTTCTCTCCAATAATAAGGAGCAAGCAAAAACAGAGCAATAACAGAAACTTTTCTGCTCCACAATTGCCATTCTTTCTTTCAGTTACATGAATAAACAGGATGATCAACTATAATCCCCCACTAACACAAAAAGTACACCTTGTACAGGATTCACAGAGTTAAACAACAGAAGTTTTCTGTAATCATACATTTCCCTAAGGGTAGCCAGTATAGTATAGCTATTTTGTCAGAAAAGCTTTGTTGAGGATTAGTGGGTGTCAGTTCTGACACACTGTGGTGAAGTAGTCCTGTCTTGGACAGAGTAAATCCTACACATAGCCATATTCAAATGCATCTGCCATTCTTAAACCATAGATATATTTCATATATTCATCTTTCTTATCAAAGTGCTTGAAACGGCGTTAGGGCAGGAGTATTGTAAAATGGGACCCTACCCACCACCCTAAATTACCTTGGTGGAATGAGAAGCAACCCATCTCTCACCACCCAGAGGGACAGTCTGGTAGTGATTTTAATAACTCTGGGAAACGTCTTTTCCCCAGAGCTATCTAGCAAGTCTACACCAGCAGGACCTTGCTTGCTGGATCCCAGAACACTGTGGGATTTTGTTTTGCTTGCTGGATCCCAGAACACTGCAACTTAATTACCCTTCCTCTTCAGGGATGTTACAGCTGCTTGTGAGACCCTGGGCCTCAGTGTGCACACTGGAGACTATGGCGAGGGAGCTTCCAAATCACCTTGCCCTCCTGCCATGGTACCTCTTCCTCAGTTGCTCCTCTTACCAACTTCAGATGTGTCTGTGAGGTGGAGTGATCCCACCTGGTTACTAGATAGATTCACAATAAGTAAAATACCCCTAACTGAGGTAGCAGCTTTATTTTGAACTAAACTGGTAAAAAGGGGCAAACACACATAAAACAAATCAAACAGATTTACCTTTCTCAGGAACAGCCTAAAAACAGGAGAAAACTTGTTAGCAAGTTTCAAAACATACTAAGTAATTAAAAGTCATGCCAAACTATTTACCCTATACATACAAATACACCCACTTTAAACAGTAACAGTCTCTTCCGTGGGGTGGTGAAACTTGGCCCATCAGTTTGATAGGGGCATGTGATGAGGCCAATGCCCTGCCCACTGGAATTCAGCTTCACTTGGTGTTCCACATAAACTATCAGAGCAGTATCCAGACCCACCCTTTTTGTGCAAGCCCCAAATCACCCCCTACAACAGAGACCCTGGTTTGAGAGGTCACTAGGTGGTTTTTCACAGGGCTTTAGTGAATGAAGACCCACCTCCAAGGTGCACTCACCAGTGGGAACAATCATTCACTCTCCATGGTCAAGGGTCGTCCTAAGAAGAGTGAAAAGGAAAAAACACCCTCCTCTGACAGTGCACTCCCCTGCCTGCTGTGAGGTGGGGCCACCATTGCCCAGGCTGATCACAGCTGACGCAGGCCTTTGCCTAAGGACCAGACTGGACAAGCCTCACAGATCTGGCTGCAGCTACCCTGCATGACTTGCCACCTTCTCCGTGGCTCAGGGGCTGCTGAGAACTCCCCAGGCCAGTGGTAGTCACGGCTCCCTGTGCATGGCTGGTCTCACGGCAGTAAGTTGGATGGTGATGTGGGGTGTTACTGGGCTGCCACACTTCCTCCTGTCTGCTCCACTCTCTCTCCTTATCTGGGGTCTCCATGACTGTCCCTAATTCCCTTTGCCATCACTGACCCCTCGCCCTGTGCTCAGGCTTCCTTTATATATGTCAGTGGGTTTTTGGGCAGGGGCCATGTGAGTCCCAGAATCCTGACTCTTCTTTGGCCCTTCCCCTTTCTCCAGGCATGGGGAGAAACAACTAAAGCTCCATGAAGTTTTTGTAAAGAAGCAATAGGCTGTGCTGTTGACTAATATTGCATGGATAACCTTAGAGCCTAATTTTGTTTTCTCATCTAAGAGGCCAGTGTAATTCACTATATTGTCAGTGTTGGGGAACAATTTGCATGATTTTTGTTCAGGAAACGAAACTCTTTAAGGCTCTTTTTTTCTCCTTATGTAATGTGCTCTAAGCCACAGGAACAATCAGACCAATAGATTCAGTGAATTTCTGCAGCCTAAAGCATGTTATGTATAAGACAGTTAAACGATCTCAGTGCTGCTGCATGAATATTTTTTCTGGCATGCTGGTGTGGTGTGAAAGTCTGATTTATGTTCAGCAAACCCAGACAAGTGATTAAAGTGCAAATGTACCCTTTTCTTTTAATTTTGAAACCTTATCTATGTTAGTTATGCAGGGGAATGGGAATAAGAAAATTGGTTTCCTGAAATAGAGAAAGGTAGGGGAAAAGATCTTTAAGCATTGAATTTACATGTGTAAAGAACTGTTTGCTTAAGTTTTGTCATTGTCATTATGTTTGAAAATTATGCATGTTAGAGAAAAAGGAGAGGGTGTTCCTTTAAATCATTAACCCACTATTAAAAAATCAACATTAGCCAGTATTTGCAACTTTATGGTGTTTCAGATTACCACAGTTTTACCATTTGATTATATTAGAAACTAACTATGGTATCAGGGTGATCATTCTTGGGAGATACTGACTTTTTAGAAGCTTCCTCTTTCCTTCATATTCAGTTATCTCACAGTAAAGGTAAGCTACATGAATGACAGATATTGGGAGGTAAAAGAGGGAAAAAATATCCCAGGAATCAGACTAGCACAATTATTGTAGAGTTGCCTATCCATGCTACAGTAGGTCAGCTTCAACAGTATTCCTATCTGGCCTTGAAAACATGGATTTAGGTGTCTTTAAACCCACATTTAACCTCAGGCAGGATGTTTGGAATTGAGGGCATTCATTTGCAGCTCTTCTGAGGGAACAGTAATTCTGCATTTTGCCCACTTTGATCTTATAGCAGGAAAAGTACTTTACACACATGCTAAAGCTTTTGTAACAAAAGTCTGTGTATCAGTCTAGCAATTTTTGGCTTTTCCTGCTTGCAACTTCACTTCAAAAAACTCTGAAATAGCTAGTTATTTGTAAACCAAAGACAGCACTTGGCATATGTATGTAATATACAAATTAACAGTTGGGCAAAACTTATTTGTCTGCTTCTGGGACAGATAAAACTAAAATATGAACTGTGTATTTCAAGGCCCCATTATGAATTCAACACCTGCTTAGGTAAACTTAGTTTCATAGACCTACACTTTTCTTTTAGCATCTATAAGGCTAATTAAAGGTGAAGAAGAAATGCGTCTCATCTTTCTACATGGAAACATTTTTTTTTCCAATGAGAGGAGCTCAGCAAAATTTCTGCATCGTGTGATTTCAGCACATTATGGTAGTCTGGCATATTGCCTTTACAGACTTCATGTATGACACTTTCTCAGTTGGTTGCATAAAGTGGGGGGGGCGGTACTTTGAAGGGCCAGATTCTGAGCTGTAGTGGAGGAGGTTTCTGTGAATATCAGAAGGGGGCCGAGGTGTGGTTTACGCTCACGCTGATCCTTGGCATGCTCAGTGCTGGCTCATTACCCTGGTGCAGATTAGTAAAGCATAAAAGGCCACTCTCATCATGTGTTAGTTTCCATTATTAGTGCATAAGGATGGCCAGTCATCATCCTATTTGTCTAGCCACGCTCCTGCCCTGGGAGCTGGCGAGAGAGTGGCATAAGAGCTGCTATGGCATATCTGAGCAATCTGAGGATTCTCTTGAGCAGGGGAAATATTCAAGTAGCCAGATAAGCATCTTCAGGGCGCCTTTGTGCAGCTGAAGTTCTGGCCCTGAGGTTTACTTGAGTGGTTTCACTTTTTTCAGATGTTGCATCACACTGCATAGAATCCAAATGTTATCTCTGTGAATGATCACTTAACTCAACAATATGCTATATCTTACCTTTGAGTTTTGGGAGGCAAGAATTCTGCCAAGTTGCTACAGGCCTGATTTCCCTTTTTCTGAATCTATCTAATTGTTTCAGTCCAAGCTGTACTTTTTCAGTATTCCTCTTTTGATTTTCTAAATATAGTTTTTTAGCTTTCCCCACAGCTGATGTCAAATTGATTAGACACTAATGTCTTGGTATGTCCCTAGACTATTTTTGTCCAAGCAACAGAGGTAGGATAGCCACTTTATGTTCCTCTGAGATTTCTAGCTGAAATGAGTTAATGTGAAAAAACCTGCTAAAGTGTCCCTACTTTCCATTCTCAGTCCTTTAGTTTCATCTTTACTAAGTCTTCAGAACCATTAACCTTTGATTAACCTTTCCTGTTAAGTATATATTTCCAAATTTCTCACATGCTCTCACAGGAATCCAGGTCCCCATTTAAACTAATGTTCACAGATTATTTCAACTTCATATGAAAAACCTGAGTTTTAACAATCCGATCCCAAACTGGAAGAAAGATGAGTGCATCATATCTAGGGGTATGTCTACACAGGGACTCTCTGGAAAGTTAGTTTAAATTAACTAAAGGTGTGAATTTAAAACATGTTAATGAATGTGCATTAAACCCATGAGTACATTGAGTACATCTTTAGTTAATTTGGCTTTAATTTTCCTGAGTGACTCCATGTAGATATGCCCTAAAATTTCTTGGAGAGGAAGACGTTGTTTACATTCCCCATATCTGAAGCGATTGCAACTGGGGGTCAAATATTCCAATGGCAGCAGTGGAATAAATATAAGGTGACCATTCCTCAAAACAATGGAAAATGTGCCCAGTGCTTCCGGTTTCCCCTGCCTCTTGCTAATGCATATGACATCCTGTACCCTGGCAGGCCCCATTCACTTTGTTTTTTTAGTTGTTGTTTATGTGCCTCTACCACACTCATGTGAGCTGCTCATGATTTCATCTTACAATCTGCCTGTCTTGATATACTTTACCTTGGTGTTATCTGTTTTTTCCTCTCCTTTTGCCACCTTCTCCATATTCCTTGTTTGTTTGTTTGTTTGTTTGTTTGTTTTAAATCTCTTCAACTAGTGGTGCCATGAAAAAGTTTTGAAAAGTTCCCCTTCTCCTTTCCTCTTCCACTTTTTCCTACTCTCTAGCTGTTACCCCAAATTTCCTAATTCCCCATTCCTTATCTCTGTAAATCCTCCTTTCTTTACTCTTCTTTCTGAGTTCTTTTTCTGTCCCCTCTTCTCTTTTCCTGCTTCAGTTCTCATTTTTCCCCTTTCCTTCAACAATTCCTTGCCCCTCTTTTCTGCCCTAGTGCTCATTTACTACTACTGGAAACACCAGAGTATTGTACCCTGTGTGTGTGTGTGTGTGTGTGTGTGTGTGTGTGTGTGTGTGTGTGTGTGTGTGTGAGAGAGAGAGAGAGAGAGAGAGAGAGAGAGAGCACTAAAATGATGCTTCAGTGCAGCTGTTCTCTCCCTCACACCTAATCACGCTCAGTGTCACAATAACTAAAGCACTGAGAGATAGCCAGTGAGCACTAGATGGAAGGGGAAACACAGCACTTGCTGTGGGTCAGAGAGGGGACACAGGGTAGCTGGGTAGTAAGATGAGCAGGCGACCAAATGTTGTCAGTGAGACCTTGACAAAACAATTTTTTTTTTTAAAACTGTGTCTGAAGCCGTGGAACTGACCTTGCAAACTGGGACGCTGCTGGTAAACTAGGATGTCTGATTATCCAAGATCAATATGCAGAAAGAGGAACGATAAACAGTAAAATAAAAACTATAATCTGAGGCCTGTCAGAAAAGGGCGTCTTTGGATCCAAGGAAATTAATAACCACTGTGCAACATCAGTACTTATTAAACCCTGAAGATCTATCACAGACAATTCAACTCTTTTTTCATTTTCCATTACTTTTCATTTATTTGAATTTAACAGAATAATCTCTCTAACAAGATGGTGATAAAATAACATAAGCACTTTACTTGGCAAAAAACCAAGAACTCATCTACGATATTTCCCCCACTTCCCCTTTATTTTTCTTGTTTACATATCCAAGTACTGACTTATGATGAAGTAAATCATTTAGCAGGATCATTTTACAATGGGAAAACTTGACCTGCCGATAACAAATACACAATGTGGAAGCCACTCTCATATGGATTGGATTTATGGAAATAGCCCAAATTAAATCTTTCTAAAGGTGAGTACAATATTCTCCTGATATGCCTTGCTCCCTGAGAAATCGCTTAAACTACAAAGAACAGAGGGTTGTTTTTTTTCATATTGGGTTTTTGTGCAGATGTGCATGAACCCAGAAGCAGAAGGGAATTTGGGTAGCAAACAGAAATTCAGAACCCTAAAATGAGATACAAGGAAAGAATAATGGTTTTAATCTCATAAACAATACGCATACATGCACATATGCTATCTGTTCAATATAATAATTAGAACAGGAAGTTGAGAGTCATGATTGCTTGGTTTTATTCCTGCTCTTCTAGTGGCTCTCTTTGTGGCTCTGTATGAGTCACTTGGGCCCAAGTTCTCCAAAGTGGCCAGTGACTATGGATGTCTTCGTTTTGGTGCTCAGCTTGAGACATGTTAGGTGAAACCCTGGTCCCAGTGAAGTCAATGGCAACACATTCCGCTCTAACTGAAGTGTATTGGTGTTTTTGCAAGTATATATGCAGATGTAATATATATGTGCTTAAATTTTAAATGTTCAAATATAGAGGACAATCAAAAAGCGTTAATCAGAGAGTAATGGTTCTCCCTTCCTTGGATTTCCCATCCTGTTGTCTATTTGTCTGTTATTTATACTGTAGGCTCTTCAGGGAAGAGGCCATCTTTTTCTTTGTATTACATACAACTCAAAGCACATAGTCAATACTAAATAATATGAGGTCATCTAATTTCATCCCTGATGATGCAGAAGTGTTCCCTGCAATGTATTTTTCCAGTGGTTGGACAGTCTAGTTTTACATACTCTACTCTAACCACCTAAATTTCTTTGTCTAGCTGCCATTGCCCTGGTTGACCTATCACAGGGGTCAGCAACCTCTGGCACACAGCTCGCAAGGGTAAGCACCCTCATGGGCCGGGCCAGTTTGTTTACCTGCCACATTGGCAGGTTCAGCTGATCACCACTCCCACTGGCCACGGTTTGCTGTCCCAGGCCAATGGGGGCTGCGGGAAGTGGTGCGGGCCGAAGGATATGCTTACCGCAGCTTCCCGCTGCCCCCATTGGCCTGGAGGGCGAACCACGGCCAGTGGGAGCCGGGATCGGCTGAACCTGCCAATGCAGCAGGTAAACAAATTGGCCCGCCCCCCTGATGAGCCGTGTGCCAGAGGTTGCCGACCCCTGACCTATCATATCTCCACGTAGTATAGCAGTGAATTTTTATACGTAATACACAGGTTTTACCATTGAATTGCCTGCTTCTTTTTAGACTAGATTTCCTTATTGATTTAATTTCTTTTTACTGGCAACTTTTTGTACCAAAGACAGAATTGCTGCTATCCTTGTAATATATATATAGAGAAAATCGTATTTAATTTTTGGTCTGATTGCTTAGTTGGCTGAGCTACTTCAGCCTCTCACATACAGCATATGGTGTGCCTGCATGACAGATGTTGGAAGATCAGAAAGGAAAAGATTATCCTGGATTTCAGAGTGGCACAATTGTTGGAGGATTTGACTATTCATACTATTGTAGGGGTCAGCATCACTGGGGATACTTTATCTTCTAAACCTCCCCTTTGCACTAAATTTTCCTTAGCACTACTAATACTACAATTCTTTGCATCTTAGTTGGTCTCTGCAACATTCTTAGCAGGTGTCTAGCTTCCAACTTAGAAGAGCTAAGAAAAGAAAGACTCTGTTGTGTCTTTGCTCTTTTACACAACATTAAGGTTATGAGGAAACCACATGGGCACAGTTCAGTTCCAGATAACTATGTTTAGTAACTATATATAAACATACAAGGCCCAGCTAGACATTGCTGCTCTGTTAGGTTCTGGTGGCTTCTGCAATAAGACAAGGAGACTGATTAGATGGTCCCTGACAGTTTGAAGGAATTCTGATTTATTCCTAATACACTACACTCTCTCCAAGGAATGACACAGGTTCATGATGGGTGTTGTTCTCTTGTCTGTTCTGGCTACTTTTTTACATACTTAGGTATATTTCTGCAACCGTCTTGTATCTTGTAACTCCATTATCTGATTATTTTTTTCCTCCCTCTCTCTTGTTCATCATTGATAGATTTTCCCCTCACTCTATCATAACTTGAAATGCTCCTTCAGTTTTCCCCATATACCATCACATGCTATTACAGCTAATGACCAATACACAGAAACACACATGGACACACACACATTCTTGATATAATGCATTGTGCACCATCAGTGCACTAGAAATTGTACAAACATAGAGGCAGGATCTTGGGTTCCCTGCAGTGAGGCCTTTACAATGATAAAGTTAAATTAGTAATGAGGAATATTATGACATCCTTGGAGACTAAAGTCCTTTTTCCACAAAAAGAAGTACAGCATGGAAAGTAACAGTACCAATCCTGCCTATCTGCTCCTACGATGTTCCTGGATGTGAGACAAATAGTTGTAGAAATGTTGCATATTATTATTATTATTTTATTGTGATTTAACAGCATAAGAAAGAGCCATCAAGAGTAATGACTACCTCTAATGATGTTCACTAAGAAAAAGCCGGGTCCTGTTATCAAAAATGTTCTTTCAATGGCTAACAACCAAAATTCAGTGTCACAGCAGCCTATGAAAGCAGCTGTGATTCTAACAAATCCAATACTTTTGTTCCAGCTTCAAAGAAGAATAGTGTACCATTCCTAGGAATGACTGACAGAAAGCTTCTGTCTATATCCTGTTGTAGAAACTGCAAATCTCATCATGGCCCATTTCCTTTCAAATTGCTCAGAAAAATAAATGATGAAAAAATGTGAAGGAAATGTTTCAGAAGCAATTTTTTCACAGTGCTAATAATGTTCCACAACACACAAAAAGCCAGCTCATTTTATCTGTACTAATATAACTCATATTCAGACTTGCAAAGGGTGTGGGAGGGGGAGAGATTTAAACATAGGTCTTGGCTTAATTTAGAAGTGATTGCTCATTAATCTTTGGAATAGTTACCCAAGCTGTCTTCCAACTGCAGGGGAGGCAATTGGCTGCTAACATCAAACCATGCTGTGCTGTATTCAGTTTTTTTATTTATTTAAGTACACTATTTAGCCTTTCCCTCAATGTTTACATACACAAAATTATTACAGAAAAATATTGCTTAATGAGCTGATATAGTTGGATGAAGACAGTTAGACACTCAGTGGCTGCAAATGTTTAGCCTACTTGAGCCACAAGGCTAGTTAGATGTAATATTTCACAGTTTGATTTGCTGAGGCAGAAACATTAGACACCATGGAAACGCTGAGTATTAGGCTGAGGAACTCCTTGAGCTGCTGATTCAGACTCAATGATAAAATATGCAAAGAGCAGCTTCCAGCTGAGAAGCATTGCTCAGCTCCTTCTTCCCTACCATTTAGCTCACCTGGTAGAACTGCTGCCTCTTGGCCACCAGGGTTCTGATTTGTCTCCACTGCAGTAATTTATGGGATAAACAAGAAATATCTTGTAACAGTAGATTGAAGGATTCTAATAACTGGTTAAGTCTATTCTAGTTCCTACCCTCTAGCTGGTACATATATCAGGTGGAAACATGAATGGGATCAACTCTGGTAAGCTTCTGATAAGGCAGTAATATATGGTATGGACAGTGTGATTTCCAGCTGTGATATGTAGCATGTTGGCCAGGTGGAAGCCTTCCTTTTGAACACTTAATGGAGAGAGGCTGACATATGAGGTATAATTAAGTGAGTGGTATTTGTGTATTATTGCTTTACTCTTCTTTAATTCAAATGAAAAAGCGTGGTGTTTTTGGAGTCCACATGATAATTTGTGGAATAGGGTGCATAAAGCCCCAACAGACATATTTAGATCCAGATCATTGACTATCCATTTGAGGATTGGGCCATTAACTGGTTGATTCCACTGTGGTCACAATTGGCAGGTACAACAGTATTATTCATAAAAATATATATAATGAAATAACTGAAGTTCATCTAATTGTATCTTTTTATTTCCTGGAACCATAACAAAACACTAAAGAATTATATATATGGCTATAAAAGTGCAATTAATGTGGAATGAAAGAATAATTCTGAAAAGTGGAGAAATGTCAATATAAACCTATTGTCAAGAAAATCTTAACACTAATATATCCTTTGAGAAACAAAAAAGATAGATACAAACATTAAGAGCCTAAGTCAAGAATTTAGGGGACAGTTGAATTTCAGGGACAGTTGAATAATACAGTATGTCTCCAAGTAATTACAAAAAGCCTGAGGACAAGAGTTTCCTTCTTATTGTGTTCCTGTTTTGTCAGCAAAGGACAAACTGAGTGATAGGAAACTCATATCAGTCAAAAATGTTTTATTTAATGTAATCCCTTTTCAGGATAATGTGAAAGCATATATCTTGTTTTAATGGGACTGCCACAGATCAGTCACATAAAAAAAGTTGTGCATCTTTAAACACTAGTCATTCTGTCATGCAGACACTCTAATGTAGTCCGTTACTGTTTCTTAAAGTCACATTACCAAAATGTCTAATGAAGTTCACATAAATTCCAATAGGTGATATGTGATGCAGACAGTCCATTTGAGAAGAATTTTAGCCGATGTGGGCTTTGCTACTGTAGCATAAAATTTTGCAAAGGAAAGATACTGCTCAGTGCAAGCGTAAGTATAACAACCTAACCATGCACTATTAGTGTGGGTGTCTATATGTGAATGGGTATATAGGGCTGGATACTCAGACTGTGTAAATTTAGTATAGCTTCTATGACTTATATGGAGATACACCCATTTGTATCAGCTGTGAATCTGTGCCATACATAAAACATGAGATTTAGGAAAACAGATGACAGTTTTGTTGGTGTGTGTGAAATATTTCATTGGTTTATTTCTGTGTTCTTGAAATTCCACTTATTACAAAATTTTTGAGGGCCCAACCCACTGCCCCTCTTGCTCACCCCATCCCAACACACAAACACATACATCAACTTACAAAATCCACTCTAGTTCAAAATGTTGTGCTATGGCAATTTTGCTCATTTATAGTGGCATCCAGAAGTACCTTGTACCATCACTAGCAGTTTTGGCTTGGGGAGAGAAGATGAGAGCGGGGGAGAAAGAGGGAATACTATGAAGGTAATTACACACACAGAATGATAAACTGTACACACACACATGCTATAGACATTCTAGGTGAGTCAAGGAAAGGAGAAGCCAGGGATAATAGTCTATAGATAAAAGGGGGGTGTTGCTCCCAAGAGGAGGCACAGGCCCATCCATTCATTGTGCAGACAGTGGCAGATGTGTTGCCAGTGGTTGGTATACCCATGGAGGTGGAAGCAGTAAACCTCAGCATCTCGTATAGTGCATTTTCAGTAGTGCTGGTCCCATCTTTGGTCCTACTCTGCTTCTGCCACATTTAACTCCTCTGCACTTCATCCACCCCTACTTGTGTGGCTGCAACAGACTCCCAAACACTCACTCTGCCATGGAGGTGTGTGACTTTAATCCAAAAGTTTGGCCAATTGAATGAAGGCAATAATAGAGGTAGTGGTTGGTTTGATTTCTAATGGGGCAGTGCAGATCACCAGATCCTTTGCTCGGAATACCCATGCTGTGCACAGAAAGGCTAAAGCAACAATGAAAAGCTCTGACAAGGGGAAAGTCACTACCTTCCCCCACTGCAGGGGCCTTTCACTGACAAGTGTAGCTACACACCATAGTGTGGATATAGCCTGCTTTTCACTGCAGCCTATAGCTACACATAGCCTAAACACCACCAGTAGTGGTGTGCAGTGTAGACGTAGCCAGAGAGGATGAGTCACAATGGCTTATGCCAACTCTTTGTACTAATCAGGGTAGGCCCATTCAAACAGGGAGTGAAGAGTAATACCATGCAACTTGTATAGCCAGTCACTGCTTGACAACAGCTTGACATTTAAAAAAACACAAAAAACAACAAAGATTTGCTGTAACATTCCCAGACATCCTACTACCAAAACATTTTTTCAGTGAGCTTTCATCCTTTTTTTTAAAAAATGAAAAATTGGTCCATTTTTGCAAACATTCTGCAAACACCAAAACAGGCCTATTTAAATGAAGAAAAAAATATTATGAAAATTACCTCTGTCTGTCTTAACCATATATTAAAGGGGTACCTGCATTCATTTTATGAAGTTAAGAACTTACCCTTAAAACCAAATCTATATTATAGACACAACTGATTGTTCATTCATGTTCTCTTGAAAATGTACAGAGTACGTAATACACCATACTATATCTATTTATATTTTGTGGAAAGCAGTATCTTGTGTTTGACCTTTTATGGTTTCTTCTCCTGAATCGTGTAAATCTTTGGTTGTAGGGGTTGCTGTATGGTAGTTCAGGTTTCAAAGAGTTTTAATGAAATTCATCACTGTTCTTACTATAATTATTTGTATTCCTGTAGTGCCTCCAACAAGCTTGACACTGTCCATGCACATTCAGGAGGATGCAGTCCTTCTCCCAAAGATTTTATGCCTTGAATGTAAAGAACTGACAGCTTTATTGAATACATTGTTATTGGATGTCTATGTGGTATTAACTGAAATCTGAGAAATCTTGTGCTAACACTTACTGGGTCCTGATTTGTATTATTTAAGTGTGTTCTTAACTTTGGTCATTCCAAAGGTTAGGATACTGAGGAGAGCTTTCCAGGTCCTCATAGGGTCCTCTGACATGATAGGTGTATGTTGTCTTGGTATGAGTTTGAATGAGACAATTGCAGAGTAAAGTTGCAGACAATTGCGGAGTAAAGAATTATGCAATTCAGACACTAGCATAATAATGTCCTCTGTGCTTTCTGTGGCTGTCTGGTTAGGAAGAAAGCTCTTCATCTCTATCTCTGCAAAATAAATAATAATAAAAAGAAAGAGTGGGCAGGATTGAGGGGTGGAGTTGCACTAGGCAGTATGTCATTCTGGTCTCCTAAACTGTGGGTTGATCCTCAGGAAAGGTTGTGCAGAATTAAAATATGTTTCAGAAAGCACTAATTCCCTGTGCCCGTTCTCTTGTTCCCTTATGTAGAATCAAGAGAACAGTAAGGGTAATGGATTAAAGGTGATCCTCTCTTTTTGTTTGGATGAGTAATCTATCACCAGCCAAAAGGTGAGATAGATAAGGGAGAGACTTCAAAAAACTTCCTGAGATCTTCCACTTTGTGGCCCAGATCCACAAGGATCTCTGTCATTTGCTGCCTCTTTTAGCCTGACCCCCTGTGTACTCGATATGCCTGCTGGTTCTTGATAGCATAAAGGAATAATGTGGAGAATGTAGGTCTGCAGAATTTGGGGATTTATTGGGCTGGCAGCCAAGAGAAGATAGAGGGTGGGAGACCATGAAGGGAAAAGTAAAGAGTGGAATGGAAAGATGTATGGGGCAGAGATGAAGGACATTTGTAGCCTAAAAATACCATCCAGCATTGGGAAAACCTGAAGAAGCGCAATAGAGATCTAGCCAAAGGTTTCTGGGAAACTTCGTGTGGGTCAAAGTAGGGTAATCAATACTGAAGTAAGTACCAGGGTGTGTATCTCACTATGGGGGTGGAGGATAGGAGGAAATTTATATTGCTTGGAGATTGGTGGGAATAGGGAGACACGAAACTGTTGGCCCATTGACCTGAACAATTAGCCAATATTCAGGACTTTGCAATTGTGAAGAGAAATTGATGATAGAGTGAGGTATTTCTTGACAGGTGCAGTCCTATTTATATACAAAGAATGTACACAGAGTCCCGTTTCCCTGAATACAGAGAACAAACAGCAGGCAGTTTCCTTGATGATCATTTCAAAACTTGCCTTTCCAGTGACTTTTGTGCCCCAAGGGGGCTCTGTGCCTCTGCTCCCTAAAAGGGCCACTCTCATGATTACAGATTTCAGAGTGGTATCCGTGTTAGTCTGTATCAGCAAAAAGAATGAGGAGTACTTGTGGCACCTTAGAGTCTAACACATTTATTTGGGCATAAGCTTTCGTGGGCTAAAACCCACTTCATCGGATGCATGCAGTGGAAAATACAGTAGGAAGATATATATACACAGAGAACATGAAAAAAAATGGGTTTTGCCATACCAACTTTAACAAGACTAATCAATTAAGGTGGGCTATTATCAGCAGGAGGGAAAAAAAAACGTTTGTAGTGATAATCAGGATGGCCCAGTTCAAACAGTTGACAAGAAGGTTTGAGTAACAGTAGGGGAAAAATTAGCATGGGGAAATAGTTTTTACTTTGTTTAATGACCCATCCACTCCCAGTTTTTATTCAAGCCTAATTTAGTGGTGTCCAGTTTACACATTAATTTCAGTTATGCAGTTTCTCGTTGGAGTCTGTTTTTTTGTTGTTGGAGATTTGCGACTTTTAGATCTGTAATTGAGTGACCAGGGAGGTCGAAGTGTTCTCCAACTGGTTTTTGAATGTTATAATTCTCGACGTCTGATTTGTGTCCATTTATTCTCTTGCTTTCTGCCTCTCACACACAGTGACATCCACAGTCATTGGCACATTATGAACAGTGTATACGTTGGATGTGTCAGGGCTGCCGGAGAAGAAGGGGGAGCAGTCTTCCCCAGACACCCATTGATAGGACCACCAAACTGAGTGACACTGCAACCCTGATGAAGGGGTTGCTGGGCCAAACCTGAGTGGCATCATGCCAAGTTAAAGTGAGAGTGATTCAGCTGTGTGTGACATATGAAGAATTTTTGAGGGTGCCCCTGCCCACTCATGCAGTTTGTAAGGTCCTCACTGCTGAGAGCCCAAGGTCTTTTCTCTGTTTGTACAATTTCAAGCGCACTGATGATGCACAATGCAGAATATTGTGTGTCCTGGTCATTAACTATAATAGCTTTGAAATGCTATATGGGGAAAATGGAATGAGGATTTCAAGCTGAGATAGGGTGGGAAAGAAGCTATCAATGACAAACAAGAGAAGAGGAGGGAAAAATGAATCAGTAAATGGAGTTACAAGATTCAAGTAGCAAAAATATACCTAAATATGTAAAAAAAGTAGCAAGAACAGCCAAGGGTGCAACACTTGCCAGGAACCTGTGTCATTCCTTGAAGAGGGTGTATATATTAGGAATTGGTCAGTATCCCTTCAGATAATTAGGAACCATCCAATGGGCCTCCCTGACTTTTTGCAGAAGCCACCAGAACAGAGCAGCATTGTCTAGCTACGTCTTGTATGTTTGCCTATAGTTAGTAAACACAGCTTTTTGGAAGCCAACTGCATCCATGTGGTTACTTCTGCATTAGTCACCATTCTTAGTCTACACTGGGGCGGGGGGAGAGGGGGATTGATCTAAGTTATGCAACTTCAGCTATGTGAATAACATAGCTGAAGTCGACATATTAGATCTACTTACCGTGGTGTCTTTAATGTGGTAAGTCGATGGCTGACGCTCCCCCATTTACTCCGCCTGCGCCTCTCGCCCTGGTGGAGTACTGGAGTCGACAGTAGAGTGCCTGGCGGTCAATTTATTGTGTCTAGATTAGACTAGACACAATAAATTGACCCCCGATGGATCGATTGTTGCCTGTCAATCCAGCTGGTAATATAGACAAGCCCTTAGTTCAGCCCCTCAGGCCACATGGCTTAGATCCTGACCAGGCCTTGCCAAGTGACTCATTGCCTTGGGTGTTAGTGTCTACAGTTTCCAGCTGACACTACATACATGACATTTAATTGCTGATTCCATTTAACCTGAATGAAGGGTGTTTAGCACTCCACTTAGTTTTAACTGAGTCTATGATGGTCCATAGATCAAAGATCCCCTTGATGACAGCCATTAACTTCTTCCAGCATAAAAAGTACTATGGGTGAGGGTCTTTGCCGAACGCCATCCCCACCCTCGACTTTGTGGATAATGTTGTTCCACTGTGGCCAGCAGTGATAATATTAGTAATGTTAAAATTAATAATAGACTAAATCCTGATGTCTCAACTCTCTCCTTACTCAAGTAGCTGTCTCATTGACTTTAATGGCAATTTGCCTGACTAATGATAATTAAACAGTGAATAAGGATTTAGGGTTATAGGCTGTGGCTTAATAATGAATAATTGGTTGCTAGCACCTTTTCTCTGAGAATTTTATAGTGCTTCATAACACACCTGGCAGGCATTTTAACAGATGAGTAAAACTTTGGACCTGTATTGGTTTACTTGTAACTGAAAGTGGAATATGGTCCCTAGTTATTAAATACATTGCTTAGCCAGTGTTCCTACTTTTCTGTTAATACCTAGAGCAATGCAGTGTATAACAGCAGCTGAAGCCTGCACTTTAGGAATTATCAATAGTTTTAATCATATTAGATTAAAAAAAATATTCTCCTAAGCAGTGCAAAGCTACTGATTTAAATGCTTCTGTCTCAGGTCTTACTACTTAATTGTAACCACTGTATACCATATGTGCTCTACTGTCTCCAGCTTGGTGTTATTAATACAGAAGCACTGTATGCATTATCCATTGAGTTGAATTACTTTGGGGAAATATAAATTAAATTGAATTATTACAAACTTCCTCAGGTTAGCAATAAATGAGAAGTAGGAAAGAGAAGTAATCTCTGATGATACACTAATTCCTTTTAAAACAGTAGATTTTAAATCATGTTAGGATGACACTTCAAGAATCTATAATATAAAAGAACTTTACTCAATGGTAGCAGAAACCTGCAAGTCTTGTTTCTGACATTTCCTCAATATATTTTCACTTCGTCACGTTACTCCTTCCTGAGTGCACCAAAATGGCCGTAGAAAAATGTAGATGGAATAGCTCTCTCTCTCTCTCTCTCTCTCCAAAATAACTAAGTGGTGTGTATGTGAGTATGGATGTGTTTGCAACATCAATTAATCATCAATCAAGGATTCTTCCTTTAAGTTATACGATCTGAAATATGTGGTAGAAAAGATGACTGATGTCTGATCTTGGTAAAAGTAATTACACACAACTCTTAGGTCCTTGTGCAGGGAAATAAAGATCTTTCAAAACCTCTGATAGCTAGATCTGAAACACACACATTGTAGGAGCCAACAGAGGTGAAATTTCAAGCTAGCCCTGCTGACCTGCTAATATGCATTTGGCTACTTGCAGGGGGAAGGGAGGGGAGAAAAAGAAGCTCTGGGTGGCTCTCTGAGAATAGAGATTTCCTGTATACAACAAATCTCAAGAAATATGTGTTAGTTTATGATAATTCAAGCAGGACTCCCACAATTCACAAGGTCAAGTCCTGCAGAGAATCTGCCATTCATTTGTGGAGTTAAGCGAACACTTCATAAACTTGCACATTGTGTCTTCTTGCACATAGGTATGCTTTTTTTCAAGAGTTTTCTCCAAGGATATTATTCAGGATAGGAACAATGAGTTTGAATCTTAATTATATATTTAAAAAGGTATCCCTGTTTGTTAATTGTATTATGTCATTGTCCTTAATAGAAAATTATCCTTGAAATACCACATGCAGAAAAACAAAGCAAATTAACTGTAAAATATTTCATGTCAGCTGGTGTATAAGAATTAAAACAGATACTGCACTGGCCTTCTCATCTTTTTCTAAAGGTGAATAATCCTTTTAAAAATACAAGGCCTGATTTTGCCGTAACTGGCACCAGTGTAACATGAGTGAACTCAATAAGATTGTGTGGGCATTAACGGTGGTAAAATTAAGAACATCATTTCAAAACTGCAAATCCTGTTGAATCTGTTATAATTATTTAAAATATTATTTATAGGAGCATGTGCCATTTTACAAACAAGTAAAAAAAATGAAGGTCCTTGCCCATAAATTGCTTACTGTCTGAGAGACTGAGTATCTTCAGTGCTTATTACTTTTGATCAGTGATCTGAACCCCCTTCATGAGGTACTGGACCCATTGCAGGATGAGACTGTAAGAGACCAGTCCTGCTGCAGTTAAATTTAATGGTTATTCTGCTACTGATTTCTGTAGGCGATTCAGAACAGGTCATGGTTAGCAGCCCCATCTGCTTTGTAGCATGCACATCTATGTGTGGGCTCCCAATCATGGGGAGAGATCAGTATTGATGTACCAAGCTAAATTTAGTAGTATTTTTTAGGCTTTTAGCATGTTCTGTGGGCTAGATCACTTACTCCTACATACAAATCCAAAAGATTCCTCTTTTGGAGTTTCTTTGGAAGCATCTCTCAAGGTATACGGTATTTTTGGAGGCCACAAACCTGTCAAAAGGCTACATCTCCCAGCTCTTAGATCTAGGGGTAACACTAGATCTAAGGAGACAGGTGTTGCTCTCCATGTTGATCTCTACAGCAGTGTTTTCCAAACTTGGGATGCCACTTGTGTAGGGAAAGCCCCTGGCGGGCCGGGCCGGTTTATTTACCTGCCACATCTGCAGGTCCGGCCGATCATGACTCCCACTGACCGCGGTTCACTGCTCCAGGCCAATGGGAGTTGCTGGAAGCGGCAGCCAGCACATTCCTTGGCCCGCACCGCTTCCAGCAGCTCCCACTGGCCTGAAGCAGCAAACCGCAGCCAGTGGGAGCCACGATCGGCCGAACCTGAGGACGCAGCATGTAAACAAACCAGCCCGGCCCACCAGGAGCTTTCCCTGTGCAAGCGGTGTCCCAAGTTTGGGGAACGCTGATCTACAGGTATCCCCTTCCTTTGTCAGCATGACTCCTTTCAGGAGGATCAGTCACTTGTGGCTGCTGAAAATTAGCTACAGAGCACGTTTTTTGGGCATTATTGATACTCCCAATGACATTTCCACATGGGAATTACAGGGCTAACCAAAGGCTGTGCAGAAGATACTGATTGATGTCCTTTTCCACAACCATCTATCCTGTGGAACCAGAGTATCTTCCATGCATCACATCTATAAAGGGGCTTCCACAGTCTTCATGGGTTTGCTTTGGACACTGGCTGTTGCTTTGACAGATTTTTTTTTCTATGTATTTCATCAAGATTTTTGTAGAAGTTCATGTGCGCAATGGATTATTCATCCAAAAAAATGGAAATATAAAGTTCATCCCCATACACAGGGTACATACCAAGAATTTAACAACACTGATTATCTTGTTTACAATTCCTGACACTGATGCACATACAGTTGAGGAGCGGGGTTTACTTTTTATTGTGGTAGCCTTTTTCTAGATCAGTTTCAAACTGGTATGTTCAATGGCAGACTTTTAATGTATGTTTAATATTGATTTTGGCAGCTCAACATTCATTATTGAAATATACTGCAGAATGTCAGTGGGTCACAGGCCCTTAACTAGTGGAGCAACACAGATGACACATTACATGAGTTCAGCGCAATTATGTTAGGAAGCAGATTTACAATTGAAATTTAGCAAAGTTAGTAGAAAAGATATCAGTGTCTATAAATAGTATTTGTTTTCCAAAAGATTTTTTTCCCCTCAGGTGCTTATTGCTTACTAAGTAAATTACAGAAGCTCTCTGGAAATCAAATGATTTGCCCCAGTACCTGAATAAATTGAATCTGCCTACTGTTGAACTCTGAAATTCTCTCTCTCTCACACACACACACTCTCTCTCTCACACACACACACTTCCTTTATGCTTTTTCGTTCCTCGTTTACTCGTGACCAAACTTTCGCAAACACTGTTGATGCTCTCATTAGTAAAAGCAGATACTAAAATGTGAAACTTATTGAGAAATGTTAGCTTTTCACTGTTAACCACTCGTCATTTCCGGTCAGTATCATAATCCATTTTATCATAATTACATTATATTCACGAGATTTATTTTGTGAAACAATTTGACTTCTTTTAAATAAGACTTTTTTGTATCAAAAGTGTGCTGAGAACTGAATTATTAAAAAGAGGCTACAAAACTGAATTTTGAAAGTCACTACATAAGTCATCCAGGCAAGGTACCCTAGCATAAAACTAGAGTAACAACAGTGAATCAGGACCTATATTTTTCAATCAGAAACATCTGCCTTTCAGATCAGTAATTCAGAAACATGTGACATTAGTCTTCATTTCATGTAGTAGAGCAGAATGAAGAATGAAGAAAAAAGGATTTTGTTTTTAGAGTGCCAATGACTTGTCTATTGAAATTTAAATGCCTGATTTTATAAGTGGAGGGCTCCTGACTCATTTAAGGAAATGCAGTAATGAGGGACATTTTGGCAGTTAGTAGTATTTGATTGGTGGGCAGTGACTCCAAGGGGTAAAGCCTCGTAAAGCACCAAGTCCTTTAAATTAAATCTGCATCTGATTAAATTAAACCCACATCTGATTAGAAAAATGTATTTCATTATTGAGCCATGAAAGGAAGTTATTCTTGGACTTTGAGGAAAAAAATCCTAACTTCACCTGACTTCAAGGTCAAAGCAAAGTATAATCTCTCAATTCCAGCATATTTTAAAGCAAAAAAAGGGTCACATCATTTATATGCTGACATCTTTTCTATTGTTTTCATTAAAAAAGACAAATGAGAGACTGAGAAATCTTCCTGCTGCACTGATAAAAATTTTTTAAAAGATGACCCCAACCTGTGGAAGATGATTTATGAAATCATGGTTTTCATTATTAGACTTAGTGCTGACTGTGATGTTTCTGATTGATATGCCTGGTGCTTATAGGCTTCATCTTTTGTCTAAAACCTCAGAACAAGGTCATTGAAATTCTTACTGAGAACAAATTTATGTAAAATACGGCAGGTAGTATGGAAGGCAGAACTTCAATTTAGAAAAATGTTTTGGGTTTTTTTGTTTTTTTTTTAATTACTAGGTAATGTATTCAATTTTGTTTTAAGTGGAAACTTTAAACAAAGCATTATGACTAACATGTTTGAAACAAAGAAAAACAATATTTACTTATTTCCACAGAATAAATGAACATAAGATATTCCAGAAAATTTAGCTCCATCTGTATATCTGTCATTACGGGGCAGGTGAGGGGGAGGGGAGATAATAATGAGAAGTAGGATAATGAACATGTTTACTCACATTGGCATATGCGTATTTACTGAATTGACAATGTTGTACATATCTTTTTATCAGGCTCACAAAAAGACATCTTTGCACTATAAGATATTGAAGATGTCTCAGCTGAGTTGACAGCAGAATATGTCTTGCATTAAGAGTGTAGTTTAAATTTCATAGGCAGTTCACCCATCCCATTATCAATGTCCAGATGACAGTGTAATCTCTCTCTCTCTCAAAAGTGTAAATTGTTAGAGTAATATTTCACTTAAAAAATGTCCAGTAGTATTTGGCAGTACCTGTAGAAGACGTCCATTGGGGGGACAAGTTCTGCATTATTCCTCTAAACACAATGCTTTTTATTAGTTTTAAAAGCTAAGAGAATAAACTGTGATTAAGTTAGGGGAAAACACACACACACACACACACACACACACACACACACACACACACACACACACACACACACACACACACACACACACACACACACACACACACACACACACAGAGAGAGAGAGAGTCTGGCCAAGACAAGAGCATAGGTCTGATGTAGATTAGCATTCTTGACCTCTTAATCAGAGAATAGGTTTTGTCCACAAAAGCTTTTTATAGATTAGCAGTTAGATCTATGGAGTGATGTAACACCTTAAAGAACAGGCTTCAGTGGCCAGCGAAGAAGGTCCTCTGTCATATCAAAGTCCCAAGGATATGGTGTGCTTTCTGACCTTGTGAACTGGTTAAGAACATCCTGGGGTTTTTCATTGCCCTGATATGAGACACACTTTTCAAACCACCCCAGCAGCTGATGCACAAAGATCCTTGGATTTTTAGAACTCTGCCAAGTGCTATAGTGAGACATCCTGCTTAATTTATAGGAAACACAGTAATCTTCAAATGCACTAATCTGTGGAAGTTAAGGAGTACATTAGGCATTACAAATAAAAGGAAAAAGGGGTTGCGGAAGGATGAAGAATGGAAAGGAGTTTCTGTTGGTGAAAGGATTCTCTTCCTGCACTTGCCTTCAGTTGTTGAAGGTATAATATGTGCTTATGTGTGCAGAGCATATGTGTTTGTTGTAGAGAAATTGATACATTGAAATGATATTGAAAATAATGGACTACTGAATACAGGACCCTGGGCAATGACTCCTTTTTACCATAGCAGCTAAATATGGTCCAGAATTGTAATGCTGAACCTTGCTCATTATATAACAATGGAAATATTGGTGGCGGGGGAGGAGGGGCATTGGTGAACCTTTATGGCACTGATGCTACTTACATATTCTCTACGCACTGATTAAACACCAGGAGCCTTTTAGATCATTAATAATGGAGTCCACCAATGCTTTTAAAGCCTGTCTGCTTTTTGTTTTTTATTGATTCACTAATTTGCCACCATTTATTAAAAGCTTTGCATACGACATTGGCTTTTATCTTTGACCAACCAAACAACAGCATCCAGAACATTTTTTTCAGCATCTACCAGTTTTGTGCCTAGCCCTTTCTGGCCAAATTGTATCCGACATTAGTTCAATGAGAGCTCTCAATGGACATCTTTTTAAAAAAAAAGTTTTATTATACTCACTTGTGTCTCACTTGTGACACAAAACAAATTGCAGTGTTGCATACCAGCAGGGATAACAGTAGCAAAAAAGACCTCCTCCAAAGCTAGCAGTAAGATGTTAAATGTGACAGTATAATAACACAAATATTTATTCAAAGGCTGCTATAGTAATCAACAAGACAAAACAAAAACAACCAGACAGGGAGATTTTCCACAACATTTCTGGAGAGTGAGGAATATTTCAAATGTTGTTAAAGCTTTCATGAGTCCCCAAAAGATATGTTATTAAGGTCCCTTTGGATAGGAAAAATGGATTTTCATTTATTCAAGAAACTGTGCATGATGAGAGTTGACATAGGGTTTGACACAAATGAAAGATACAGTCAGCAGTGGGTTCTGGTAAACATGGCCAATTTCATGTCTGGTAAAGGTCTATATATACTTATATATACATCTGAAGTAAAACTGGTTTTATTGTTATATTTGATATAATCTTACTACTGGAGGCCAAATTCTTGTCTCTGTTACATTTCAATAAGGCCCTGATTCAGGAAAATACCTAGGTACATATTTAAGTCCATCCTTATTCAGATCAGCACTTAAGCATGTCTCTAATTTTAAGCATGACTTCAGTGGGATTTAAGTACTTGTTAGGAGCTGTCCTGAGTAGATGTTCTTTCCTGAATCAGAGTCTAAATCTGAAATTGATTCCATTAGCCTGTGATTTACCCTGCTGTAACCATCCCTCACAAACCTCTATAGAATATCATAGGGATGAAACCCATATGGGTCTGTACAAACTAATAATGTTCTATAAAAATAACTCCCAATTTATTGGGAAATTAGCTCCTTTCTGTTTATTTTTTAACCATCCTACAGAGAAATTATATAAATCACAATGTTGATTATATAAATCACAGAGGGGGTGATGTTTTACAGATGAAGAAAAAGACAAGGTCCTTTGTCCATAGGAGTTCACAAGCTAAGGTCCCAGTCCTGCAATCAGATCCACATGTGTGGACACTTTTGCCCATGGTGAGCCCCATTGATTGCAATGGGACTCCACACTTAAAGTAAAGGTCTGCCCAGGCAGGTGCATTAGGACAGTTTCTCAAACTGGGGTCGCTGCTTGTGTAGGGAAAGCCCCTGGCGGGCCGGGCTGGTTTGTTTACCTGCCCCATCCACAGGTCTGGCCAATCGTGGCTCCCACTGGCCGCGGTTCGCTGCTCCGGGCCAATGGGAGCTGCTGGAGGTGGCACGGGCCGAGGAACTTACTGGCTGCTGCTTCCAGCAGCCCCCATTGGCCTGCAGCGGTGAACTGTGGCCAGTGGGAGCTGCGATCGGCTGGATCTGCGGATGGGGCAGGTAAACAAACCTGCCCGGCCCACCAGGGGCTTTCCCTACACAAGCAGTGACCCCAGTTTGAGCTTTGATCCTCCTAATGTAGTGTTTCTCAATTTGCTTCACGAACAGAATAAAGTGGCAAATGACTATGGAAGGAGGTAGACAAGTGCAGGAGGTAAGAAATATAAAACACCGAGAGGAAAATAATGTATTTAAGGGAGCATAGGTTTTCTATGGAGTAAATTTTATACATCATTCTACATTTTTCATTTTGGTTACATTTATTGTTTTTAAGCTTTACATTTATTTTGTTAGTGGGTACTGTAAAATCAGTATGTGAGAAGGCAGCCAATCTGTATATTTAAAACTGTTCATTGATCAAGAACTAACATTAGGTGAGCTGTTACATTTCCTTACAGAAAAGTTCACATTTTTTATCTGTCCGCTCACAGATTTTTTGGCCTTTTGAAGACTATTTCATCACAACACTAAAGGAAGATGGCAGAAATCAATTTTGAATCATTTACTGTCAATATAATTTTCAACTTTCAGAGATTTACAGATGGCTTAAGTACCATCATAAACACCCTGCTACTTGAACAAATTGCTATATTATTGATTATAGCCTGTCAGATTCTAGTTTTAAATGATTGAGATATGATAAAAATGATAAGATAAAATGGAAGAATCTATTTTCATGGATTAGGTTACTTGTTAGGTTTGAGGGTTTTAAATATCCTTTCCCCCACTTTCCTTGAACTACTTTCAAAGGAAACCCATCTTTAAAAAAGAAAGAGTCCATACATTAAAAATTTGCTAACTCTGATTTCTTGCTGTTAGCAAATATTTCGTAAGGCCTGGGCGAAAATGTGATTTTATTAATATTCTGAGTTCCTATCTGTTACTTTTGTCTTTATTCAAGTAGCTTTTAATATATAAACATGTCTATATAGATAAAAACACATAAGAATAATGGAGATTAGGTCAAACAGCAGGATCCTGAACTGTTAAATCACTATATGAACTCCATAGCAATTTCATGTACCTCTCCTCTGTTTCCAATTGGAAAAGTTAAATTGACCTAATTTCACACAAAAATATTTAGTCTTTGTCATTAATTTTATAAAGATTGTGTTAATTTGAGCTAATTCAGCTAATTTCACTTGAAAAAGTAAGACAACTGAGCTTTTTGCACAACTAAAGGAACTTGGAATCCATTTTAAATGACTTTTTTGTTCAATATATTAATAAAAATTCATGTAGCAAATAATAGTTCTGACTCAGCCAGTAGCTTATGACTCTATACTATTTCCTATAACATCGATATTATTTGACCAAAAAGATTCTATTAGGACAGTATGTGAGTGATATAGTATGTCTTAAATTACCTTGATTCCCACAATATTAGTATATGATATTTTAACAAATATGCAGGAATCCATACATTCTTAAACAGTGAATCCAAAAATGAAAGTACAACTATCAGTTCTAGTATTAATTGTCCCTCACAAAAGAATACATTTATCTCCTATAGCCATCTCACTTTGAGACTGAAATGCATGGTAGAATAGTACGGTTCAAATAACATTGTCTATGCATTGAGACTAGATGAGAGGAGGACGTACTTTTTAATATACAAAGAAATGAAAGGGATTGACATATGCATTGGGCAAACAGAAATGCAATAACTTGAAATTACATTAATAATTTTAATTGCTTGCATTTACAAGGATACAAAAAGAGCATGTAAACTTCCAGGTATAAGTTACAGATAAATCATCCTACCTTTTCCTGTTCCTCACAGTAAAGGAGCTTACTGATACCTGACAATTTTATTTTAGCATTGTTCCAGTTGGAAGAAAGATGGTTTAATTTTGGTAAAATGTTGATCAGTTGTGTGTGGTTTTTTTTACCAGCAAGACTGGATAAAATGTCATTTCTGGAGCTTGTAAAAGTTTTTGAATAGAAAGTGATTCAGTAGATCCAAGACAATGAGACAATTATGAAATATAATTTACAACATAAAATAATGCTGTATTAAAAAACTCTAAGCCACCTTATGTTTTATGAAATTCTTATCCTCCTGTTGTAACACTTGGGTTTTTCCCCTTGCCATGGAAAGGTTTTGATCATGTGCTGAAACTTTTTCAAAGTAATTGGGCGGAATTGTAAGTGGCAGCATACTAAATGGAGAATTCAGCTGCAGAGTTCCTATCACTTTGACAGTTCGGGTTGAAACCCGCAATGAGATAATTAATTGTATTCCTGAGGCAAACCTGCCTTGAAGGTAAATGGTCTGCTAGGATTTCAGCAATGAGTTAAAGAAACACTTGCAACTGAAGGGAAGCTATGATTTGAGGCCATATATGCAATGCTTAGCCATTATGCAGACAGAAAATATGAGGCTTCAGGAGGGGTAGGATTTGTGTCTCTTTCATTTTAACAAATAATAAAAATGTGTTTGACAATGAAAATGAATCATAAGTGGTAGATTTCATATGAAGAACTGAGTATTGTGTTATCCCGTTTACCTGTGAACATATAGTACTGTGTGCCACACCAGCTTTCTTCCATCTTTAGGCCCCTGCCATATCCCACAATTATCCCAGAGGAATAAAGGAATTTAATCACATTGTTTGTTACGTTTATCCTCTTGAGCTGATTTCCAGTTTTTGAAATAGGCATTTTGATCCATGAGAAACCAACAGCAATTGCCTTGTTCTTGTTATTAAGAAGAAGTAATGAATAAAGGGGCTCTGTAAAGATAGACAAGTTTTACAATTACATTCTCCATGTTTACTGCATGGATTAATACATATTTCCCAGGATGTATTCTTGGCAGATTATAGGTTTTGTCTGTACTTTTGGTAAACATGATTAAACAATAATTAAATATATCTTGCTGTGCTGTTCATCAAAAAGAAACAGAGAAAAAATGTGTGTGTTCTGCAGTTAGTGCCCTGAGTTCTTTCTTACATAATTGGGATAAGACATCTGCTTACATTTAATCTATAAGTAACTATACTACACAGTACCATACATTCAGAAGAAAACTATTGGGTCAAGACCTATGCTTTCATGTAGAAGGGAAGCCTAGGGAGAGGAATATTGTTAGAAAAAGAAGAAGACGAAGAAGAAGAAGAAAAGCATGAATGTCCTAACTTTACATGTAGGGCTCTCTAGCGTTTTAATATCCAAGCAAAATGAAGCTTGAATAGAGAATGTGGAATGAAGACAAATCAGATCTTGAATTTCAAGTGAGTTGGAACTTCCCTAAACAGAGAGTAAGCCTGAACTGTGATGTTTTGTGTTTTAGGAATTGACTCTGCAGTCTTCGTATCATGGAATTTCACCCGTGTAGCCCAGGATGTCTTTCAAAGAGAGTTCCATTGAACTATAGTGACTTCCTACAATAAAAAATGGGCACTACCCTTTCTGCAAGACAGGTTAAATTTCAAGATTTTCAGACCAAATTTTTGTGCTTAGTTGGATCTGCTTAGCTGAGCAACAAAGAATGAAAATGCCTGATATGATAAACTTCTCATTGCTCAAGTCAGGAAATCCCTGAACTGTGAGCCAGAATCCTCCTCTGAGAGTCCACTCATCTATAGGCTGATTATTTTTTTTTAACTGAGACCTAGGATTTACCTAGCAGTAGAGGGACCAATTCTCACTAGTGGTAGCAGCTATTCACCACAGCCATCACTGTAGCCAGTGGATATTATTTAAATCATATAGGAGCAGAGCCCCTTGTTTCCCATTGAATTTAATGGGAGCATCAGGAAATGCAGGGGCTGCTTTAACTATTGGCAAACTAGGCAACTACCTGGGGGTGGGGCAGGTTTCTTGTCTGCCCCTCTGTCTGGGCAAAGGGGAGGCTGGGCCCAATCTGCTGCCCTAGGCCAATGAGGAGTGAGGCAGCACAGCGAGGTTTTGTGTAAGATGGCAGATTGTCTTGAACAGCCTCTGAAGAAATGTATATTTTCCCTTTATTGTTCTGTTAATGGGAGGCTGGGTTTTGTTATCTCCCATCGTCTGCATTTGCATTGATGTTTTCTCTGGCCTTGTCTACACTAGCAATTTTATAAAAATCTCTCACTGATTCACTACATGTATTTGAATAATGTAGGTAAGGTGCTGGCACTCATGTTCTTATGACCTGCTCGGAGTAGGATTAAGTGATATTGTGCTTAAAATTACTAAGATCTATCTATACTAGTGCTCCCACTGATGGAGCAACAATGGTGGTAATAGAACAGGATAGTTTAAGGAGAATGTTAACCAATGCTTGACAAGGCTAGTGTGCTTCCCTCTTTGAGCACACTGATGAAGCAACACTCAAGACTACGGGCCTGGATTCTCTACATGGTTACGGCTATAAACTGGCAGCAAATACCCAGCAAAGAATTTCTGCATTGGTGGAAAATAATCAGCTATCTGGGCCCTGTACCTCCTACTCCTCACATTATGGATGTGTTAGGGGCATTGTAGAGCAGTGCCAGTTAAGCTTCCTGTATTAATGGTGCAATTTACTGCAGTCCAGTAGGTATATTGAATGATGTCAGCTTCCTGACACAAAGCCTTCCAGCTCCCTCCCATGCCAAGCAGATTCTGGTACAGAAGAAAATTTAGCCTTAGATCTCCAGTTAGGACTCTTTTTTTTTAATGGGCATCTGACTGTTTTTCCTTGAAGTAGGAGCGTCTGCAAATTGCTATTTTTGCTGTATCTGAAACTGCTGCTCGTAAGGGCCAGATTGTGAACCTCTTACTCACAGCTGTATGCAGTTACTCATGTAAGTAGTCCCTTTAAGTTAAATGAGAACTACTACATGATTAAGGGTTGCACAGTCTAGCCCTAAATTCTTGTATCATTTTCCTTTCCATAGCATAACAGGATCTACCAGTTGGTGGATGCAGTACTGCAGTGCCTATCAGTAAAAACATAATCAGGCTGGAAACAGTAGTTAAGTTGGCTGAGCCAATAACGAGCTAGTTGGAAAGCAGGGGAAAAATAATCCACATGATAAAGTTCAGAATAAATGGTTATTTGACTGTTTGTCCAGCCCCGATAAATAGACATCCTGAATTTTTTTAAAATGAAAAAAATCTGCTGCAATTTAAATACATTTTGCCTTAAGGAGCTTCAGTCAGTTTGAACTTGAAATGCAGCCTTTGAATGAATATTTAATTTCACTTCCCTTGTAAGTGAAGTTGAATCACTTCTGCCAGTCTGTGGGTGACAGTTTCAAATTTCAACTCAGGCAGGCAATCAACAGAGAATAATATTGCAGCAGGGCAAAAAGTTGGTGATTCAGTAATGACATTTTAATATTACAGAGCAGTGGTACAGAGATCTGCAATCTCTTGTGATGGCTTTCTGTTGACTTAATAATCAATATAATCATAACAAGGAGCATATGTAAAATCATAGCTAGAGGCACTGCCTAATAATTCGGGTGAATGCATTGCTCATGTTTTCTAAAAATCTCAGTATATGACTCCCTTTTTTAATGGTTAAGATCAGTGATATTCAACCTATAGCCCTAGAGTCATCCATGTATTTGAAGACCCCATTTTCCATTCTTATGGTGTCCCCAGATCAAAGTTTCTCACTCTCCCTATTGTCACACAGAATGAGCAGAGTGCCAGTCAAAGGAACAAGCTGTGCGTCTCTAGGGTCCCTTACTCATCTCTCCCAGGACCCTGAAAATGGTGGGATGGCAGGGAGATAAACCCTCTCTGCTATCATCTGTCCCTGAAGGCAGATGAGGCAATGTCAAGTAGAGTTGCACCAGAGATTGCAATATAATGCCCTGGCATGGCTTTGCAATGTTTTCCTTATGATGTAGGCTTCCCAAAAGATGATACTGTGCCCTAACAATGCAGTGTCACAACATAAATACTCCAGTGTCAGAACACTGTCACAATAATGTTGTCTCTCTCTGGAAATATCAATGATCTAGCATGCCCTGAACAAAGAGAGAATGTCTATTTACCTAAATTAAATTAGTGTTTAATAAAATTATAGTAATACACTGTCAGTTTTTCAGAATGAGCAATTTTATCAGAAAGTATGAAAAGATGATTCAGTTTGTGAGTGGACTTAATAAATAGCAAGTTATGTAAGTTTAGAAATTCATCTCTGCCTGAATCTCATCAGATGCAGAATCCCACTCATTCCCTGCTTAGCTTAACTTTATTTGATAGAAAATGTACTTGTCTATATGTATGAGTGTGTAATCTATAAAACATGTGTCTATAACATTTTCCAAGCAGAGAGATTCACAGTTTCTTCTTTAAGATTACTAATAAATGAAACAAAATGGCTTTCTTAATTTAGCTGTGGAGATGAAATGGAGATGTGGAATAGTAAGACCAAAGAACAGCATCTAAAAAGGAAAGATAAGTACTTAAAAAAAACAATAGGCCAAATGCTGAATTCCTTCCTCATGGTCTAATGCCTGGCTACTGTATGGGGTGAAAGGGAGCAAAATATGTGGAAAAGGCTAACTAGACCAATATATATATATGGGAAAAGGCATTTCTCTCTGTTCCACCATTTATGGGAGTGGAAAATACTTGGATTTTGCCTTCAAAACTCAGCAAAGCACTGAAGCACATGCATAACTTTAAGCACACAAGAAGACCTACTGATGTTAGTGGGGGTACCTGAACACTTAAAGCTGGGCACAGGCTTACATACTTTGCTTTATCAGGACCTAATTTGCTTAGGAAGGGAACATATGGGGCTTGTTCTCTACAAAAGCAAACCTCTAACTGAAGTTAATGGGAAGCTTGGCTTGAGTAAAGAATGCAGGATTTGTGTCAGCATTTTAAGTTGAGATCTGTGAAATTGTCAATTAGAGAACAGGAAATTTGGAATTAGTAGGAAAAAAAGTCACTGTTTGATGGATCACACAGGGATAAGAGATCTCTGAACCTAAATCAGGTGTATCCCTGATTGAGATCCTTTATGCATACGACAGTGCCTGCCCACTATCTCTTGCATGTTTCATAACTAGGGGGGCGGGGGAATGTAATCCAAAAGGAAAGTAGAGAACAGACCTGGCAAATAATGCATGTATTAAATTTAATATCCCTTAATAGCCTTGGGACTAGATAATTTTCTGCATATAACAGTTTTTATTTTAGAAAAGGATTCAGTATAGTTTGTTTTAACTCTAGCATAGAGCTGAATATATTATATCTAGATGGGCCTTTAAACATGATCATGAATACCATCTATAATGCCTTTTGATATTTTAGACTGAATCCCATTGGTCAATTTTATGCTTTTAAAAATCAAGTTCCATGCTAATAAATGTGTTGAGATTGTGTTCTATGAAGACTGAGTGTCTCAATAAAGAAAACAAAGTAGATTATCATCTACGTCTATGGGGTAGGAGCGAGGAGGGACCCCACAATATGGTAATTATAGACTCAACTGAAGAGTGCATCTTATTAGCATTGAAGTGAAGATATTAAAATATTAGTAATGTATCCTTGAAATGTGGACTGCAGGGATAAGCTGCAGTGAGAATGCTGGTAAGGAATATACTTTTGGAATCAATTAGTATATAATTATGTAGACTTTTGATCTGTATTACATTTTTACATTTTCACAGGTGATAAGGATCGGTGATAACTACAAGTACTAAATCCTATTTAATCATTTTTTTGCCATCAGGAAGTTGTCATTAATGTTTGCATTTATTGGGGCTATGCTATTGCCATTGCAATTTTCCAATGTTCTCATAGCCTTTATTATTATTTTAGCCAGATTAACTACTAAACCAGTAGTACTATCTGTGTCTACAACAAACATATTTCCAGTGCTATATCTGTGCTCCAGAAATACGGTTTTCAAGCTTCCTTTGAGTTCAAATTGCAAAGTATTTGCTATTCAGCTATTTGTCTTCTGTTTTTAACCCCTTTTCTACCTTATCCTCTTCTAATTTTAGCTACATATCTGTGAATTCTTGTGATTTGGCTAGAGTATGGGCAAAGAACATTTAAATCTGTCATTCTATCCCCTGATAATTTGTCTTGCTGAATTCCCTGCAAGTCGCTCCTTGAGTTTCTGCCACATGTGGGGTTGCCAACTTTCCAATTTCTGGGACCTGGACACCTCTTTTCCCTTGAGGCCTGCCCCCTGCTATCTCCCCTCCCCAAAGATCCCGACCTCTGTTCACTCCTTCCCCCCTGCACCTCGCCCAGCCTGGGGATTGCCGCACTCTCCCCACCCTATCAGTTACCTGCAGGGTGGAGGGAGTGGAGACCCTCTCCTCCCACTGCGCCTGCCCCCTGGCACATTCAGCCCCTGTCCCTGGCAGCTGGGCCTGGGCAGGAGGCAGCCTGCTGCCGCTGCCTCCCACAGCCAGTCTCTCTCTCAGGCAGCCCCACTACCATGCTGCGCAGCTAGGCTCTCATGATGACCCACAGCAGAGCAGCCGGCAGGAAAAGTGTGCCACCCCTTCCCTCCCTGGCACATTTCCGTCTCACTTAGCCTCTGATCCTGGCAGCCAGGCCCAGGTGGGGAGAGGAAGAGGTGGGACTACCCACTTCTCACATTAGCTGCTCCGGTCTGGGTCAGCATGAGAGCCCTCAAGCCACCCAGCCAGTGGGGCAGCTGCCTGCGAGAGAGAGAGCCTGGCTGTGGGAGGCGGCAGTGGGAAAGGACAGAGCCCCTCTCTCTCTCGCAGGCCAATCTCAGGGAGTGTTTACTCTTGCATGTCCCCCCAGGCATTGCCCATACTCCTGTAGGTGGGAACTGGACTTTTGGAGTCCGGTCAATGTTTCTGACTGGACACTGTCAGGTGTCCTTTTCTATCAGATTTTCCCATCAAAAACCGGACATGGCTCAGGTTGCCAGATGTCCGGTTTCCCATCGAAAACCGGACATCTGGCAACCTTAGCCATGTCGCATTTGAGAATCAAATCCTAGTCACGTGTCTTTCAGATAAATATACACTGTTTCGGAAGTTTACATTTTGTTGATGAAAAGTAAACTAATGTATATGATAGATTTAGCTTGGTGTTTCTGATATTCAAGCATAATAAGATACTCAGTTTGCAAGACTTCACTCATGGAATACTGGTATAGCCTTCTAAATATAGAACGCTCATTTTAGGCCAAGAAATTAGTGTCTATTATTATTAATAATAAAACTATTAATGACACTAAAAATTGCGTACTTGAAAAAATCATCCATATGTGGAACCTGACTGTCATTCCTCTCATTCCCATGGGAATCAGTACCACAATTCACACTGACTTCAATGCAAGCACAATTGGGCTTTGATACTTTTTAGTGATCCATTTTCTCTCGCAAGTAGAGATGGTTCTGTGCTGAAATGGTCAATCTGAACTGGCATAAAAATAAACCAGAAGAGCTTCTGTAAAACTAATAGTATCTGTTCAGGCTTTGGTAAATTGTAAATATGGAATTCTTCTCATATTTAAAGTATTTTAGTGGAATAGTTGGATTTTTATTGTTTGGCCAAATAGAAACAAAGAGAGAGAGAGAGAGAGAGAGAGTGCATGTGGGCACACAAGCACAATGAGAGACAGCAAAAATGCCTTATTATAAGAGAGAGGAAAAAGATGGACTTTACACTTGGCACTGTGTAGAACGCCAGTCTTTATGCCAGACAATGAGGATCATCCTGTATCCTCTATGTTTTCATTGTTCTCTTCCATCTGTTGAACTTGGATGCCCTCCTAGCACCTACTGGGAGAGTGCCCAATTACAGGGGAAGTAGGTCATTATTAGTCTGAAGTTCAAGAAAATTACTTGGGAAGATAGTGTTATTGAGGAGTCAAAGTACCTTGGAAGAAGGTACAGGAAAAGAAATACATGCAGAGCAGGGTGAGGATGCACGTTCCTTGAAAACTGAAGTGAGCTCAGCTGTTTGTGAAATATATTTATTTCATAGTGAAGGCAGAATAAAATTCTCAAAAATAACGCACAAACAAACTGAGTCTCATATTTTTAAAATTGTATTTCCATTCTTTTGTCAGTATATGTCTTGGGGCCATAACTAGCAATGTGTACATACTGGTTGATGTTTTGTATTCCCATCTGCAGTACCCAAATTCCCCAAGGTAGACATGCCTTTACATAGACTATGATCACTAACCCAGCAGTTGGACATAGATACAGGTATCAAGCAGCATGTTAATAAAAAGCCTTGATGAAAAACAATGTTGCCTCCAGGAAATACAAAAATCTACATCCTGGCATATGCTTGTCTATACCCCTGATATGTCTTAATGCTACCAGAAATATTTTTATTTTAAAAAAGGAATCTATTTTCCCCCACTAAATCTGGAAGGAAAAAAAGATCAATAATGCATTTTGCTAAATAATGTGTTTTTACTTGCACATCCATCTGTTGTCATGAAATTAGGTTGAATGCAAAATTATAGGAAGCAAATAGTGACCTCAAAGGCTAGCTAATAGTATACATTTTTGAACACGTCATGTAGCCTTCTGAAGTGGCCTCAATCCAGACTATGTGTTAATTTTGCAATCACAACTGCTGTCTCCTGTTAGCTGCAATATATAAAATATATGAATCACTTGATAGATTTTCATTTTTCTATCAGAATCGCACTGGTTGCTTGTTATAATGAGCAAACTGTAAAATGATAAGGCTCTGTTCAGCAGAAAATATCTGTCTTGGGAAGATGTGGATTGTGGCTACAGAGGGGGCCATACATACAAGTTGACAGCATCTCCATCCCAGCTTTAAAGCTGGATGTTGTGGATTCACTTCAGAAGTAGAACCGTCATACAAATTTGCACCTGCCTTTTGCAATCCACAAGGCCAAATTCTCATTTATGTATGTAACCCATCTGCCAGGTGGTATTGGCAGCAACAAGGGCCAGGTTCAATATCTAGGGGTCCGTTTTACAAAACAGAACTATATTGAGCCCCCAGCCAGTAAACTAAACACCTCCCCTGGGTGCCTCTAAGAGGTAATACTTTGCCACTCAGAAGTATTGAGTATAACAAGAGAACTTTTATTAAAAGGGGACAGGAACCCAGCATTAATTTGGGAAAACACCATAAGTACAATTTAAAAGCATGTAACCATAAGCAAACGCCCAGCCCACAGGATGTTGGGCCGTGTCCTTTGCGTCAGTTTCCCACCTTGTGGTTTGAAAGTCTGAATAATGAATGTTCCTGTAACACACCAATCCCCTTTCCTTTTACTGCACTCCACTCACAGTAGATTGCAAAGTCAGCAGTAGTCAGAAAAGACCCAAATTTCAGAGATGCATTCATGTGGGCTCACCTGCAACCTTTGAAAAGCGGTGTGGGGGTGAGCACTGCTTCTGCTGCTGCCGCTACCTCTTGCCTCACTTGTTGCTCACTGCCACCTCTGCTGCTATCTCTGCAGCTGCTGCTTCATGTCACTGCCCATCCTGCAATGCCATGTTCTCAGGTTCCATCACTTAGCCCAGCCCTTAGGGATTTCACTGGTTACTAGGGAACCTCACAGCTAGTGTAGTCTCTGCATTGTCTTTCACTGCATGCTGTCCCCACATGAGAGAGAAGGTTTAGCCCCTAAACCTCACCAATAACAGATTTCAACAGAAAGAAGGGCTCATAACTGATTCTTATCAGCAACACTGGAGAGAGGATGGTCAAATGATGTCTCTAGCACTCTTTGAGCAAAATCCACGCCACCAGGTAGGAACATCTGTCCCCACCCCATCTAACTTTTGCTAGGATTTGGCATCCCTGTTCCTTGTTTAGCAAAAGTGGTTGAGTTTAGGGTGACACCGTCAGTCAGGGCAAAATAAGTACAGTTCTGCTGTTCATACAATAAGGAAAACAATATTTCATTGTGCCTGCATTCAGTGTTAAAGTGAATTGCAACCCCAAACAAGCCAAAATGGATTACTTTGGCAAAATGGATTACTTCAGCCCTGTCTGCTGAACACCAAGGCAGAGTAGGTGTGTCTATGCAAATGTTTCTGAAGTCTCTTCTCCCAGTTTGTCACCAGATGTCAAGGGAAAACTCATGCAGACCCTGATTATATTTAGTTGCCCAGACAGCCCTACAGCCATGCTGGAAGTGTTAATGTGTCTGCAGTAGCTCTCATTTGCTTCATGGCTGTAGGTGATCTGAAGTGTAAAGAAAATGAATATTTGGTGTTGTATACCCTGGGAGGTGGGCAGCTGATTTGCATAATCTCTCCACCTCCCAATCAGCTCTACAATTTTCAATCTGAGAGCTGTTTCAGTTTTGATTTTTTTTTTTAAATGAGTTTATATGGGTGGCCTCCTGTGGAGTCAGAATCCACAACTTCCCAGTGTGGATGTTTTCTGCTAGATTGTGTGCTAAACATTTTAATTTTTTTAGAATTCTGACAAGCAACTGGTGACATTATGATGGAAAGTGTTTTTAAAGCTATTAAGTACTTACTGTACTTACTATGTATTCTATATTTTACTTATCATCTGATAGCCAAGTAATTGCAATGTGAACATTTAGCGTAGATTGAAGCCACTATTGACAGGAGTGGCTGTGGGTGGGGAGAACGACAGGCTTGGTGGCCTGTCTTCTGCTGTTTGATGAAATATAAATACATAAGTTTACCATGCTGACAGCCTGCACATCTTGCCAAAGGTATTTTCTTGTCATTTGCTGTTAAATCTTTTGGCCATTCTTGGGTCCTTTAACGTTTGTTGTTGACTGACAGGTTAATTCTGGTGTTGGTCTGTAATTTAGCAGTGTAAGGGGAGGTAAATATAAAAAAGTAGCCTCAGTTGCTTTCCCCTGAGTACCACAGAAAATCAGCTTACTCAGAAGAAAACATGTTAGCCAGCAGAATTCTCCACTGCCTGGCTGATGTTTGGTTATTCAAGGAAGAACACTACCTTGCATTGTGGTTTGGTGTTTCCTGATCATACTCTGAATGAGGCCCCACATCACATTCTCTTGGAAAGAGCTGGTAATGGAGGCCCTGATTCAGCAAAGCCCTTATTCATGTGTTTAACTATGAGCACATACAGTCCCACTGAAATTAATGAGACTGCTCATGAGCTTGAAGTTATGCATATGCTTAAACTTTGCTGGATGGAGTCCATAAGTGTTTGTGAGAAATATTTGTTACAAGTTTTGATTAATTTTCATTAACTAACTATTTGAAAATACATTTATTCCATTATTTGACCAGCTCTCTTTTCAGGATACTCAGTCATGCATTCTGTGGGCACTGAAAAAGGATTTTTTTTCCTTAGGAAAAAAGCCTCTTCAACTGCTGAGCACAGAAGACCCACAAAACTTTCATGGGTTTTCAGTCTCAAGGTTAATTTTGGTTTGGGTCCTTAATATGTTTTGAGAAATGGTTCTCAAATCAAATAGTCTGAAATTAAGGTCCATAGACATTGGAGGATACATGATGCCTAATATATTTTGCATATAACAATGAATTTCCTTGATTTACTAGTTTGGATCTCAAACTTAACCTTTTAAAAAAAATTATTTGTGTGTGTGAATAGTTCTGATCATTTTAATGAGATGGGATGTTTGTCTCGTTAATATAATTGCACTGCTGCACTGCATTATCATCCTCAGCACTAGGCTCTTATTACAGCAACAATTGTTGTAACAGTCATACTAATTTGTACATTTTCCCTGCCCTAATATTCCATGGAGATGCTACTTTAATTAAAACATGACCTTATTATTCATAACTAAATGTGAAGCATAACCTTTTATCCTCAAGGAATGGCATCAAAGGTTGCATCTCCGTTCTGCAGCGGATCGATGACTGTCATACAGGATGAGACTCCTACCCTCTGTGACTGGCACCTGATGGTAATTTATAACATTACCTGCCAACTCATCTATCTTTAGAGACATGCTGCAGTCATTCCCAACCTGTGTTAGATGTTTTTACTTAGCACGGCCTGCCGTCACTCACCAATCACAGTGTCAGGTGACACATTCATAAAATCAGAGTGAATTACCCATGTTTGTATGTGTGTCTGTGTGTGAAACATAGAAAGCAAGTCTCCCAAGGCTGAAATTAGTTTGTATATACTGTTCTATCAATTTATATAGTTATTGTACCCTGAGGGAAACTCCTGTTGTTTTAAAAGGTGAGCAGTTCTGATTCCGAGTTATGGGATTGTGAAGCAAAACAGAATGGTTTTCTCTTAGATGAATTGTAAATGGAATACCCTACAATAAAAACAGCTTATCTCTGGTCAGCAAAAATGCAATACTGAAGCAGTAGATAATGCCATAACAAAAATAACTAACAAAATAACAAAATGAAGTGTATTCTCCTGTCAGTAAAATACATGAATTTAAAGTTCAGATTGTTTTCTCATTCTTAGTTTAAGCACAGAGCAGAATTAAGAAGAATCAGTTGGAAGTCTTTATACTATCCTCAGTCTGCTAAAGTATATCTGATTTTCATCATAACTGTTTATGTCCCATAGAGCAGTTGATTCCACCAAGTGGGGCACCTTCTTCATGCAAAACTATGCACTAAGCATGTCCAGTCATCTGTTGGCTCAGCAAGCCCTTCTGCTAAATTAATTATTTTTTACTAGGGCTGTCGAATAATCGCAGTTAACTCACGTGATTAACTCAAAAAATAATTGCAATTAATCACACTGTTGCTATTTGTATTAGGTGAATTGAAAAAATACTATTTTGTTTTTGTGCAGTGCAAATATTTGTAATAAAAATAAAGTGAGCAGTGTACACTTTGTATTCTGTGTTGTAACTGAAATCAATATATTTCAAATTTATAAATCCAAATGTTTTTAAATAAATGGTATTCTGTTATTGTTTAACAGCACAATTAATCAGAATTATTTTTTTTAATTGCTTCACAGCAATTTTTACATTCTTCAGGATCCCTCAGGTCAGAGGCATTAGCTGAAAATAACAATAAATAAGTACAAATTCAACATAAAAAACCCTGAGCAATGATCCAAAATGACTTGACTCACAGTAATTGGTTGATTTATTCCGTACTGCAAACTTTGGGGTCACATTGATGTTGGCCTCTGTGAGGTTGCTGAAGGGTGGATGGGGTATAAGGAGTTGTCTCCTGTTTTTGTCTCCCATCCCTCAGGGGAGAGAGCATTTGCACTCACATAAGAAGAAGGCCTGCTCCTTCCTAGCTCCATCAACAAAAGCAGTGGAGAAGTCATGCCCAGGGGCTGCCCTCCATCCACACTAACCAGCTCTGCTGGCCAGGCCAGAGAGCGCATGCTGCATCACCTTAAGGCACAATGCCCCTCAGAGTTCTCCTTGAGGCAATGTGACACCATGTCTAATGAACATGATTAATCGTTATGTGATACAGAGAAGCTTTATTGCAGTAAGTTTAATGTCAATTTTTAGCAACAAAATTAACATGATTCAGTGTGAACTTTTCCAGACCAAGCTTGTAGTTAATATCATGAATCATAGAGTGTAGGTAGGGAGTTTCCTTGTAATGAGGAATTTGATACCTGGCAGATGTCACTATTTAAAGCAAGATGAAGGCTGAACATGACTTACGTTGTGCTTGGAGATTTTTTTAAGATGGATCTTACTTAGAGTTACAAATCTGTGATGCCCTTGTGAAAATATGGGCCCTTTCTAAGAGCATGGCCAAAATCAGATGACCATTCTGATTCTACCTTAATCCATCATTGGTGGCATTAACTGTGAATTTTGCTTTACTTTTCTGTCACAGCTTTCTTTACAAAATAATAGTCTGGTTTGGGGCTCAAACAATTCAAAACTGTAATTTAATGAAATTAATATTGTTTTGCTTATAGATTTGCTACCAATTGATTACTATTGTAACATTTAATGGAACTAGGTCTAAACAAAAGGTCAGCTGACAATTACTTTTAGCCTTTTTTAGTACTTTGCTCTTTTGGAAGAACACAGGATCTGTGGTTAGGTGTTCTAAGAATACTCTCAGGCTGTCAGCTAGTTTAAGGAGGTATTCTCCCTTTCTTGTAGTACTGTACAAGGGTACATCCACACTACCCGCTGGATCTGTGGGTAGCGATCGATCTATTGGGGATCGATTTATCGTGTCTCATCTGGATGCAATAAATCGATCCCCGCCACGCTCCTTGTCGACTCCGGAACTCCACCAGGGCGAGAGGTGGAAGCAGAGTCGACGGGGGAGCCACAGCCATTGATCCCGCACATTGAGGATGGGAGGTAAGTTGAAATAAGATACATCAACTTCAGCTACGCTATTCTCGTAGTGTAGACCAGCCCCAGTGTAGACCAGCCCCAAGAATGACTCACCAAAGTTGTTGACACTTCTTTTTTATAAATGCTGAGCAAGAATTGTAGAGTAAGATTTTTTTAAAAACTCAGTTGATATATACAGTGAAACTCACTTAAACCACATGGACACTCAATCAAAAAAATCCAATCAAAATGTTATGAATTTATGATAAAAAGTTATATGAATGTTTCGTGCATCTCTCTTTACAACCAAATATCAAGAACTGAAGGAAAAAGTTGACAACTGTCAAAAAGCTTTTTCCTGTTTTTCATCCACTTTGAAAGCCAAATTGGTTATCAATAGCATCTGTGTTATTTAAGAGATGTAGAATTTTTGTTCTATTGATAGTTTTCAACTGTTCTGAATTATTCCTTCCCCCTTTGCCTTTTGCCACTTAATAGTTCTTATTCCTCAAAGTTCACCCATTTTCACTGCACTTTTTGCACAGCATCTCTATACAGTTTCTTACTCTCTTGGGGAAAAACGTCATTTGGACTGGGCACCTGATTTAAAAGGACTAATTAAACATTGCTATTTTACGAGGCTTTCACTTTAAAGTGAAGGGATGCTATCCTGAATTCTGTACTCAACTGGTGAAAAATCAAGTTATCTCTGTGACTGATTCATAAGTAAGGGTTCAAGACAGCCCAGTTTGGTGGTGGTTTTTGGTTGAGGGGGGGTTATGTAAAATAAACCTGGCTTCTTCTGGATGTTTCAAATTCCTTATATTGAGTCTGCTTCATGTGGTATGTCAGTTCAGTTTTAAGGACTTTTCCTCTGTTGCTTCCTGCTCAAAAGAGGGGATTTTTTTGAAGGTTAGTTTTAGCAGTATGTCAATGTGATGGTGTTGGTCCCAATTGAAGAGAAGAAAAGATGAAATTAAAGTGTGATTTTTTTTTTATCTTGGAAGTAATTTCAGAAATGACATTGTTTGGTTTCTCAGTAACTCAATATGAACTTTGCTCTTTTTACAAGTAAAAAAAAATGGCTAGTTTTGTTGTATTTATTTTCTGAATCTGTTGGTTATTGTTAAGGCTCTGTGTTTGTCACAGAGGTCACAGAGGTCACAGATTCTGTGACCTCTGTGACTTCTGCACCGGCCCATGCGGCTGTCCTGGGAGCCACCTGAGCAGCTCGGGAAGCCTCTGGGCTAGTCGCACTGACTGCTGCTGGGGCAGTATCGGCCCCCCCGGCTTTCCAGCAGCAGGAGTTTGTGGGCGGGGGAGGCTCAGGGCTGGAGACTTGGGTATGGGGCAGTGCTTACCTAGGGGGGGCCTCCCTGGAAGGGCAACAGGAACTCCCCTCCCTCGGCTCCTAGCTCCATGTGCTCCCTTTGCCCGCAGGCATCACCCACGCAGCTCCCATTGGTTGTGGTTCCCAGCCAATGGAAGCTGCAGAACCACGGCTTGGGGTGGAGTGGAGGCAGCACGTGGAGCTAGGATCTGGAGGTTGCTGCTTCCCAGGAGCCAGATAGGGAATGACCTCAGCCCTGCCAACCCCAGCACCTGCGGTGCTTTCTGCGCTGTGCCCCCACCCCCACCCAAGCACCCGTGATGCCATCCCTGGGCTGTGGATACCCCCCCCCGAGTATCTGCGGCGCCCCCCAGGCCACCCCCTTCAGCACCCGCAACACCCCCCTGGTTGCTCCCCCAAGCCACCCCCTCCAGGTTGTAGTCAGGGATATATAGTAAACGTCATGGACAGGTCACGGACCATGATTTTTTTTTTTTTTACTGCCTGTGACGTGTCGATGATTTTACTAAAAATACCCATGACTAAAACATAGTCCTTGTTATCGTTCATTTTTATTTTGAGCTCATTGGCCTGGGTACCATGTCTTTCTAGAAGTTTGTATTTAGCACACTAGGGCCCCAGTGCTGATTGGGATCTTTGAGTCTATTGCATTGTGAATAATAAGTAATAATAATAATACTGTTTTTGAAGAGGGTTGTCTTTCCTTGACATTTCCATATATTCTCACTGACTTTATTACTTTTATGTGCCTAATTTTACTTCAACATTTAATAATCCGTGTATTATGGATGCCTAAGTATATGGTGGAAATTGTGACCATGGTGTAATTTCACTGGCTTCAAGGATATTATACCAGGGATTAATTTTGACTCTCATTGTTTATATTTCTGTGATGTGCTTTTGAAGTTCATGGCCTTTTGCTGTTATGTATGACTAGGTGCTCAGAGGTCTTAAGGCATAAGCACATTGATTTATTCATTTGCACAGGTAGTGGGTGATGATGATAATAATAATAATTAATTAATAAATAATACTTTGCTGTAACATCTTTGAAGTTCATAACGAATATTAAATATCCCCAGGACAACCCTGTGTGGTAACTATTCCTACCCCATTTTATAGATGGGGAAAATGAAATAGAGAGGTTAACTAACTAGCCTGAGGCCACAAAATAAATTAATGGTCCTGCAGAGATTAGAATTTAGGTGTTCATATCTTGTAGTCCAGTGCTCATTTCTCTAGACTGTACTTCCTCCTTTACATTGATTGTAGCTTTGTTTAGGTAATTATTTTTACCTCTCAGGTCAATAAATCTTGATGCTCATTGCAACTGATGTCACTGGGACAAATTCAATGCTAGGTGACACCTGTGTTAACTCCACTAAATTATTCCAGACTGAGTTGTACTGGCTTTTTTACAGCTATGTCACTGAATGCAGAATTTGGCCCAATATCTGGTGATTTATACTAGTTTTTATAAATACATAAATTAAAATTAGGGATATTGTGATTCAAACAAATTCATGTTATATGCTTGTGACAGTGTGAAGAAAAGAACTCAGGAGTCCTGACTCCAGGATTACTGCTGCATCTTAATTCTCAATTAGCTGCATTGCAGCTATGGCACAAAATGTTATAAATTTATCTCAATCTCCTTAAATATCTAGGCCCAACCATGTGGCTTAAGGAAGAAAATCCCTACATTTTGTGTGGGCTGAATTCATATTCCTTATGACACGTAACCACTCTGTGCCTCAGTTTCCCCATCAGTAAAATGGGAATAATGATACTTACCTCCTTATAAAGCACTTTGAGATCTACTGATGAAAAGCACTATATAAGAACTAGGTGGTGTTGTCATTAATTGTTCTGTATGTAACATGATTGTAGTGTATAATCTGCCTATTCACTTGTAGTATAAATATTTTCTGTTTTATGTGACCCATCATTGCAGGTACAGTCAGGGCTGGCTCCAGGGTTTTTGCTGCCCCAAGCTATGGGGGGGGGGGAAAGCCACGATCAGCACCTGCTCCACTGCGCCGCTTTCTTCTTTGGCGGCAATTCGGCAGCAGGTCCTTCCCTCCGAGAGGGACCAAGGGACCCACTGCCGAAAAGCCCGATGTGCCACCCCTTCTCCTGCTTGCTCAGCTTGTGCCTGGAGCTGGCCCTGGGTACAGTTACAGTATTAAAGGCAGACTTGTACAAACAAATGTAGATCTTGTTACAAAAGAAACAGAAACTAGAAAAGTCCTTTCTTGGTGGATAATGTGAATTTTTTGCATATAACTGCCAGGAGAAAAGCAAGGAGTTTTACCAATCTCCAGGGAATCTAAAGATCTGCATTTAAATAAAGATACTAATAACTGGAGCTAGGACTTCTTTTACAAGGATGTTAAGTGTTGTAAGATGTTTTGTAGAACACGTGAGCGAATTCCTAATGACAGTCAGGAAGATTCTGAAGGGCTCATCTTTTGTCATTTATCATATCTTATGCAGTAAATTGCAGGCTACATTGTAGTATGAAGTCTAATAAATGCATTATTCAGGAGTTATTGGTAGAATTCTAATAAAGTAATACAAGTTGAACTTCAATATGCATCTGTTAGGAATGTTCATTATAAAGTAGCATATGCTCCTTAAGAGATGAGACTAAGAGAAACACATCTGATATGCAGTAAAATACCACAGTAATTAAAAATGTCTTCCTTTTCAAGTAAAAAGTATTTTCATAAAGTTGATGACAATGTGTAATATAATTTGGAATTATTCCTTTGGAAGGAGTCTGGGGGACCAAGAATGAGGGACATAGAGAAGAGTGTACTGGACTAGGAGGGATATAAACTGAGGTAGGGAACTGTGTGGCTCAAAATTGGGCTACCCTGTCTTGGAATGAGTGCTCTGTGGGAGGCAAGAAGAGGAGGGCTATATGGAGTGGAGACAGGCTATTGCAGGGCATGGAAGAGGGATGGAGGGGAGTTTCAAAAGTTGAGGGGGCTCAGAGAATGTGTGGGAAGAATATAAATAAGTCAAACAGGATGACAGTGAATGATGGCAGACTATAGGGCAATGGGGAACTGGCTTGATCCCTGAACTCTTCTTTCCTACATACTTTTATTTTTCTTTTGCTATTTTTATATGTGTAGAATTTCTATAAAGAAATATAATAATGTTTTGGGGTGATAGGTAGACTCTCTAAAACACACTTTCAGTCTTACCACTCTTTATGTGATCTTGTTGTTTGTGACTGTCTCTATGCATAGAGACACCTTGGACCACATTGTTAGATAACAATTCCTCCTTGCATCTCATAGAATGTTTTTTCATACTTCATCACTGACAGTCCTGGAATTCCTCTGCCTTTCAAACCCTTCCTGATGACTCCTTTTTCAATCACTGTGGACAGTATCACCGTCCTGCCTGTCACTCAGGCCTATAATGTGGGAATCATCTCCGACTTGGACTTCTCTCTAGATACTCATATCCAGGCTATGACTAATTTTGCCAATTATTTTTGTGTATCATCTGTAACATACAGCCTCTCTTATCCATCTGCACAGCTAAAACTCTGGTCCTGGCTCTCATCAGCTCACAGCTTGATTACTGCAAAATCGTTCTCTCTGGCCTTGACAAATGCAATCTTTTCCTACTCATATCCCTTCAAAATGCTGCTGCAAAATTCATTTTCCTAGCTCATCATTCAGACCATGTGACCCCTCTCTTTGCATCCCTCCATTTGTTCCCCATTCTCTGTCAGACTGAACATAAGGTGCTTGTCTTCACTTTCAAAGCCAGCACAGTCTGTCCCCACTTTACCTAATATCTCTCATCTGTTATTGAGATGTCGACTTTTGTCTCTGATCCGTCTTTCGTAATTCACATGTTAAACTTTTAACAAGCTTCTTTTGTGCTTCCTCTCCTGCTACCCCTTATGCTTCAGAGAAGATGCAAAGGTAACTCGTTATCCACCTTCAAAACCTATCTCCAAATTGTCCTTTGCTCTGATGCTTACAGAAAACCTGACAATGGTTGTGCTACTGTTGTGTTGTGGTCAGCCTGTCATGCTGACCAATATTGTCTCATTGTTTTCTTGTACTGCCCCATCTGTCTGTGTCCATCTGTTGTCTCTTTTCTTATCCTGTGAGCTCTTTGGCCAGGGACCATCTTAGTTCTGTGTTTTTACAGTGCTCATCACAATGGAGACCTAGTGACTAGGGCTCCTAGGTGGTACGGTAATATATATAATAAGTAATAATTTCTCTCCTCTAAAATTGTGGTTTTTTTTTTTAATAATCCTCTGAAATTTTTGTCATTTTTATGTGCCCATGAGAGCTGCCTCTTCTACTTCTACTTAAAGCTCGCAGAGAACTCTGGCAACCACTATAGTTGTAGCCCTTTTGATAAGGCCTCGCAGAATATGTCTACACTGCAATTAAAAACCTGCAGCTGGCCTGTGCCTGTGGTATCAGACTCATGGGGCTTGGACTAAGGGGAGTTTAGTTGCGATGTAGATGTTTGGGCTTGTGCTGGAGCCCACGAAGGGAGACTCCAGCCCAAACATCTACACTGCAATTAGACAGCCCCTTAGCCCAAGTCCCGCAAGCCTGAGTGAGCAGGCACAGGCCAGCTGCAGGTTTTTAACTGCAGTGTAGATGTACCATTAGAGACTCAGTCTGGCACTCCAGGAGCTGGTAAACTCCAAGTGGGGGTAACACTGCTTACAATGGTTAAGCTACTTCAGTGTTTGCCAAGAGGGTGCCAGCCAGAATAATTTATTCAACCAGTTACTGGAATCCTCCATTCTTGTGGCTGGACTTGCTTTTATATGACTTTGGTGAACCCCATAGTCAGCAGCTTTCAGGAATATGCCCAAGTAGTGCCCTTCCCAGAGAGCGAAAATGGACCCTCTCTTTGGCTCAGCCAATAGAAATGTCTCAATTGAAGATGGCTTTTTGGACATCTTGTATCTATAGCCAGTCAATATCTCTGGGCCAAATTCTGCTCTGACTCTTGCATTCCTGTACAATCCTCTTGACTTTAATGGAACTACACAAGTTGTCAGTCTGTGCAGAATTTGGCCTTGTGTTTGTTGCCTTGGTAACCATAGTAGTCTCTAGTAGAAACAAATAGCAATCAGCAAATCCTATTCTTTAGCTATTTGCCACTATTATAATTGTGACAAAAATATGAATAAAAAATACTGCCATTTAAGCAATTGAAATAATAGCTGGAAGCAGATTGGTACTTACTCATTCATGCATGAAGGGGAGGAACTGCAGAACATGTTTGAAGCTTTGTCTCTTTTAAGTTATGATCCTTCCCCTCTCTTGTGATCCAGTAAGAAAAAGAGTACAATGCCCCAGCAACCTCTTATGTGTGAAATACATAAATAAAACGAGACTGGAAAAAGATCTTTGTCATGTTTTCACATTCTATTGTTATATTCTCAATGCTTGTCTGCTTTGCTTTTTTTGTGAGACAACATAATGTGGTTTTGTCAAAGCACAATGTTTCTTTGTGCTGAAAACAGGTGTATTACTGTCCTCATTAAAACAAAATTAAACTGTCAACCACAAGTGTATATCTAATTATTTAATTTGTCAGAATTTTCTAAGGAGATGTGGTGAATGGAAATTATTTGTGAGTCTGACTGAAATAATGCGTTCTTAGCACACTGTGCCAGGTATGTATGGATATGTGTGCGTGTTGTTGGTATTTTCTACACCTTATCTCTCTTTTCTAAAATAAAGATGCTTGAGGCCAGATCCTTTACTCAGATAAATTGACAGAGCTCAGTTAGCTTCAAGTTAAGGTTCTGGCTTCAGGAGTCCTTATGAAAATACAACAGGTTTTTAAAAACGGTAGGTATGTTTTACAAAATATTTTAAATTAGTTTTTCCCTTTTGTGCCTGAAAAATGGGCAAAAAAGTAATGAAGGGAGAGAAGGGTGGGAAGCAAACAAAGAAAAAAACATAATTAAACATGATTTAAAAAACTGAGCAAAAACATTTTTTGGACTTTGTTTTTCACCAAAACATGCAAAATTTGTGTCGGGGGATATGAAAATATTCTCAGCAAATTAAATTTTAAAAGACCATTTTGCCATAAAAAGTTTTGAACAAAAATTCCCATCAATTCTTGTAGTAAACACAATTAAGAAAATTCCATGTGTTTGCTACAGTAAGCACAAATGGGGAAAGATCCTTTTATGGTGTAAATCAGCACACTGTACTGATTTTAGTGAAGCATATTAGTTTACATCATCTGATAATCTGGTCCTTTAACTCTTTTGATTTTGGTTTAACAAGCAGAACAGGTATAGTTTGCTATAATAATTATAACCAATTACTGGTTTGCATTAGAAATGGGCCTAGACCAAAGTTCCACATCCAGTCTATAGATCTGAGTTAGGATCAGGCTTTTCACCTCAAGACATTCTCACTTATGGATCAAATCAGGAAAATCTGGCACGTTTTGGATCCTGATTTGAATTCTCTGTGTCCAGATCCAGAGGCGTTGTTCTCTCTGTTAATGAAGCAAATATTTTTGAGTCCTTCTATAGTTCCCCTGGGCAGATTTTAAATTTTGCTTTGTTAGAAGAAAGGAACTGAGATCAAAGAGCAGTTGGCTGGATCCTGCAAGGTACTAAGCTTGAGCATCCACTTATCTTTAAGCCTATTGTAAATGTTTTGTTGAATCCAGGCCAGAGTGCTAAGAACCTTCTAGCATCAAGCCCTATACCAGGGGTCGGCAACCTCTGGCACACGGCTCGCCAAGGTAAGCACCCTGGCGGGCTGGGCCAGTTTGTTTACCTGTCGCATCGGCAAGTTTGGCCGATCACGGCTCCCACTGGCCGCGGTTCGCCGTCCCAGGCCAATGGGGGTGGCGGGAAGCCGCGGCCAGCACATCCCTCGGCCCGCACCGCTTCCTGCAGCCCCCATTGGCCTGAGACAGCGAACCGCGGCCAGTGGAAGCCGCAGTTGGCTGAACCTGCCGACGCGGCACGTAAACAAACTGGCCCAGCCCGCCAGGATGCTTACCCTGGCGAGCCGTGTGCCAGAGGTTGCCGACCCCTGCCCTATACTCTGCTCCCAGATAAATGATCAATTCTCATTCACTTCAGTGGGAGTTGTATGTCTTCGCTTGAGAGCGGGGTTTGCACACAGTGATCCTATGACTTGACCTCATTGTCATGAGGAACTTTCTGGTGTTGGGTATAAAATTAAAAATCTCTCTCATTCTTTCATGCAGTTGCATAGTACCTTCCATTACATGCAAATTGCTCCTCAGTACATTATTTTTATGGATTATTTTCATCTGTTCATCCACATGTTTACTGATAAACAATTACTACATATGTTGGCAATTACACTGATACTAAGAATGGTAATCCAGCTAAACAAAACCATAATTATTTCAAGGAAGAATGTAGAAAAGGATAAAAAATGAGAAAACTACAGTTAGTAAAGTAGTGAAGAAATAACTACTTTGAATACTATGCATATGAAAAAAATTAGTAACCAAACCGCTCCAAACAGGCAAAGTCAAGGCTTGAAGGAAAAGAATATTAAATAAATATTATTACAGCAATGCATAATATTAATGAACAGAACGAAATATTGAAACAAGTGATACAAAGTAGAATCCCTAATGGTAATAGTCGTGCAGGGTAGATGATGGAAACCCCATTGCTTGAATCATTTAAAATGGGAGACACAGCAGGACTGTAAGGAATGAATCTCTACTGCAGTTTTTTGTAAGGCCAAATGTTACACTCCTCTTCCAAGAGCAAAGGAGATTAAAAATAGTGAATCCAGGCCAATGATGGTGAGAGGAGATAGATCTGCTTTATGCTCTCTCTCTTCCTCCTGGCCACTCAGGAAAACCTCTGTAGGTGCTCTGTGAGTGTTGGACTCCCTGAACATGGGCAGGGTAGCACCATATGTAGGCCCATCTGTGCAGCAGGATGTCCCCTTTGACCCACAGGCGTTACAGCAGGGATTGGCAACCTCTGGCATGCGGCTCGCCAGGGTAAGCACCCTGGCAGGCCAAGTTGGTTTGTTTACCTGCCGCATCGACAGGTTCGGCTGATCACGGCTCTCACTGGCCACGGTTCGCAGCTCCAGGCTAATGGGGGCGATGGGAAGCAGCGTGGGATGAGGGATGTACTGGCCTGGAGTGGTGAACCACGGCCAGTGGGAGCTGCGATTGGCCGAACCTGCAGACGCGGCAAGTAAACAAACCGTCCCGACCTGCCAGGGGGCTTACCCTGGCAAGCCTCGTGCCAAAGGTTGCTGATCACTGGGTTACAGCTTTATCTTCTCAACATTAACTTATCCTAGTTTCTCCAGAATGATTTAAAAAACTCCCTGTCCTATCGCCACAATCCATATTTGAATTTGAGAGCTGTGTGGAAGCCAGTGACCATAGCTCCTGACAATGGGTGCTGGGAGGCAGTGAAAATGTGCAAGGTCTTTGTGTGCATGGTTTGGGCCTCCACCAAATTGTGTGGAAGGTTTCTGGGGCAGTCCACTCTGAGTTCTTTGAGGAGATGAGAATAGGGGAGGAGGTGGAAGCGGAAGTATGGATGGAGACACTCCATTCTATGCCAATCAAGCTACCAATCATAAACATTGAAGTGTTTTAATGTCTAGGAATAATCTGCCTAGGAATAATCTGCATAAGGAACATTTTGGCTCTAGGAATTTATGGTCTTGCAACATGCACTTTCCCTCTCCTTTGGAGTAATGATATTCTTTCTTAGGGAAGAGTTTTGTGTGAAATATTAATTCATTTCACAGACTCTCAAGGAGTATAATGAATAGCATGAGATGGGGCTTGCATACTCAAATATATGATTACTTCATACAGTACTCAATTTGTATTAAATTACTAGTTTTCAAAACAATTTTGTTTCAGCTTGAACTGACATTTTGAGAGTCAAGGCAATTTAAATTTACCAACTTGACTGCACTTTTTAATTCAAGTGCACGTTTGAAAAGATTGAAAAAGCTGTTACAATAGCTTAACTCTAGCTCAACAATTTGAGAGCCAAGAGTAATGGAGAGTTAAAGACGTTGCTTTCTCACTCGAGGCTGCTCAAATAATCTGAGGATTAAATCTAACATTACAAAGGTGGAAATGTACAACAAAGGGAAAAAATGCTTTCTGCCCAGCCAGCTTCTCAGACAACTGCATTACCAGGCCCATTCAGTAAAGAATAAGTCCAAGTGCTTCCAGCTGAAATCTGTGGTGGCAGGTTTTTATAACATAATCAGGAGGGCTCATGGATCAGCAGGAATAGTACATGTATTTATATGCTCCCCTCTGCTGGGTTGGATGGATGGGAGCAAAACCACAGTGATCAAATCAGAACCTTATAAAGAGATATGGGAAAGGCCAAGGCAGCTAAATTAAATGTATCCCTCCTCTTCCTAGTCCAGAGGTCAGCAACCTTTGGCACATGGCCCATCAGGGTAATCCACTGGTGGGCCGTGAGACATTTTGTTTATGTTGACCGTCCACTTGCACAGCCCCCCCACAGCTCCCAGTGGCCGTCAATGGGAGCTCTGGGATGTGTTGGCCACCACTTCCCATAGCTCCCATTGGCTGGGAATGGCGAACCGTGGCCAATGGGAGCTGCAAGCGGCCATACCTGCAGAAGCTCAGGTAAACAAAGGGTCTCGTGGCCCACCAGGGTCTTACCCTGAACAAGCCGCGAACCAAGTTTGGGAACCCCTGACCTTGATGATCCCTGACAGGTGTTTGTCTAACCTGTTCTTAAAAATCTCCACTGATGGGGATTCTGCAACCATCCTTGGTAACCTTTTCCAGTACTTAACTGTATTTATAGTTAGGAAACTTTTCCTAATGTCTAACCTAAATCTCCCTTGCTGCAGATTAAGCTGATTACTACTTGTCCTTCCTTCAGTGGATGTGGAGAATAATTGATCACTGTCCTCTTTATAACATTCCTTAATGATGCATCTTAATAAAAAATGCAATAAAATAGAAAACTAAGGGATGGAAAGCGTTGTCCCTTCAGCTTGTAGCTGCACAACTCTTGAGAAATAAGTGCATTCTAAGAAACAAATAGAGGAAGCTCTGCAGAATATTTTAACAGCCTGTTTATCAGAAATATACTTGAAACTGAGTGCATCTGGGGGGAATTCAGGAAATCTGTTTACATTTCTTATAACTTAAAATGTATGAAAGATTTGTCATATACAAACTTTTGTGCAGTGGTGAGAGGTTGTGCAGTTTAGTAGTGAATCACTTCTTTTCCCCCTGGGAAAATAGAGAGAGACTGAATTTGGAGTTTGTTTCTCACTGAAATGTCTACTTATATGGCTTCCTTCACTATTGTGCCTAATGAACGTATGCTCATAATACTCTTGAGAGATAGAGAAATATTATTATCTACACTTTCATAGAGGAGGAAGAGAGATTAAGGTCCAGATCGTCATCTTGTGTAGATCAGCTTAGAGCCATTGAAGTCTTTACACAGGAAGTCTGTTGCAAAGCAAGGAATTGACCGCAGATCTCCTGAATCCTATCTTCATGTATTAACAACAAAAGTAGACTCCATTCCCCCAAAGGAGGACAGTTATCCTTCACGGTGCCCTTCTTGACTCCTTTAGTTCTGAATTTGTTTGATGGGCACAATGTAACTGGGGAACATGACCTTTCCCATATTGTGCTGTGATGCCTAGGGAAAGGCAGCATAATGGTTAGGAGTGAACAGGTAATCGTTGGCTGTGGGAATGTCACAGGCTTTGGTTTAATAGCATATGATACACACTTGTGTGATATAAATTCAGAACCATATCTCAGGAAATAGGTGGCAGGGCTGCAATTCCATTTGAAATTCAGAGTTAAAAGAAAATTAATGAAACAGAGACTATGATCTAGCAAGTCTCTGGACCCCAAATCTTCCCTGAGATGAGCATCTAAGGGCCGAGAATTGACTGTTAACAAAGAGTGTGAATAAACATCTGAAAGCAGAGAGTAATACGTTCACTGCCTTACTCCTCAGATTACAATTGATGGATTTTTTTAAATGGAAGGGTAGGAGAAAACCTTTTGGGAACTTTGTGAGTTCCATTTTTCAGCTACTTCATATGCTTTCAGATATTTCTTTTTAAAAGACTTTGGTATTAATTATCTGAGATGACATTAGATTTACTGGTTAGCTGGTTCAGGCTAACATGAAGATCTTAACTGGGCTGAGGAACCTCTAGTCAGCAATGCTTTTCTAAGAGTTCTGGTTCCTATTGGACTCACTGCCACCTTGACTAGGAAATGAGAAATGTCTCTGGGTTTTTATACAAGTGGAATTTCCAAACAATCCAACATTGTTGGCTTACAGAGGCATCAGTGGGAATTTTCAAACAAAGCAATTTCAGTTAAAAATGCATTTGTTTATTGAAAAATGTTGTTTTAAAGAATACTGGTCAGTCTAGAGGCATCTTCTCTGTTTATTTATTTTATGTGAATTTAGTGCTTATACAAAGTGACCATGGATGGGTAGGTGTCCTGCGGATGCTAGTCATCTATTTGCTGCAAAGGCAGTAAATGTAAACTTCTCTACCAATGCTCAGCCAATGTGCAACAACTCTGATATTGAAAGGCTATTGCTATGGGTGAGAGAGTAATTCATTCTCTGTGCTCATTCAAAATTTGACATTTCTGCCCAGACTGACAAAAAGTATTTCAGTTGTTGCTGGTGCTCTTTGTGATTCAGAGACCTACCAACCAGGAAGTAGGCACATTCATTCATCTGACAAAACTTCAAATACTGTTTGAGCTCAGGAATATTCCAGAATTCTATAAAAGTGGGATGGAGAGTATGGGAACTGTTGACCAGAATTGTGGGTTGAGGTGTAGCGCATAGATGCCAAGGCCAGAAGGGGCCATTATGATCATCTTGTCTGACCTCCAGCATAACACAGTACACAGGATTTCCCTGAATTAGTTCCTGCTTTAGGTCCAATAGCTGTAGTTTGACTCAGCATCTCTTTTAGAAAAACATCCAATCTTGATTTTAAAATTTCCTTTAATAGAGAATCCACCCCAATCAATTGGTAAATTTTTCCAATGTCTAATTATCCTCACTGTTACAACATTGTATCCTCTTTCTAGACTGAATTTGTCTAAGATGTCAACTCTGAGATTATGGAGTCCTCTTGCCTAAGGGCAAATAACTAGTGACACAGGGTGATAACAAAAAGCCTATAAAAATATCCCCTCGGTCTAGGATTGAAGCACGAGGAAGAGAGCCTGGGCCACAACTACCATAGGGTGAGATATCAATATATTAGGGTATATTTTTTTCTTTTTAACTGATGAAAAAGTGGTATCAAGATGTTGGTTTAACTCTCACAAGTGGTGTACAGCTGGGGCACTTTCCCCACGGATTCACATAGGTCAAAAATTAACAACAGAGGTTTGGGGGAGTTATTGGCTCAACCTAATGAACAGTTTTCGTGTTCCCTGTGCTGTATCCATGTATATTTAGATTTTATTTCAAAATTGTACAAAGGTTTTTTAAAAAATTTCCTAAAAGCTTTTTGATTCTGCCACCATTACTCATGCTGAGTAGTACCTTACTCCACAAGAAGCCCCTCTAAGACTGCTCAACATGTTAGAATTTGGGTTTACATGAGGGTTTAACGTGATGAGCTTACTCATATGAAAACTGCACACGCCTTGTTCACACTGGATTTTACCATATGTTAACTACCACATAGTAAAAACCCACCTTTTTGTCCTAGTGAAGACAAGGCCAGTGTGGGTGCTTGTGTGGGAGGAAATCAAACAGAGGCAAAAAAGGGCCTGTTCTTTCCAAGACTTAAGACTGTTATCTTTCCCTTGCTTAATATTGTCTATATGATGGGTTTCATGATATTATTATTATTTATTTATTTATTTATTTATTTATTTATTATTGTTATTATTTATTATTGTTATGTGAGATAACAAAATCTGTCTCAAGTTTATATCACCTTAAACCTATATTGTTTGTGAAAACCAGGTATGTGCTTTGGGAAAGTAACCTGCTCACTAATTGCATGTAGGAAGTGACCCAGGCAAGATATTTAGTCTTAACTTGTGTGGCTGCAGCTTACTCAGCAAATTGTTCCGGATCTCACTAACATTTGAAGTGTCCTTTCATCACACAAACAAATTATTTTTGAACTTTTTTTGTGCAATATAATTGAGCACAGGGACGTTTTTCTTTAACATTTGCCATGTTCAGCTTGTTTGTCTACCTCTTTTTCCCCCTTAAGGTTACTTTGCAGTAGCTAATTTAGAGAGCACAGTGAAATTCACCTACTTCATTTTTTTTCTTTTCCCCCTAAGAGGACATAAAATAGGAAGAAACCTTGAGTAATAATTCACTTGGTAAATAGTCCCACTGAAAACAACATTATTACTGAGGAAAATAGAAAGGAGCATAGACTCTGGCAAGTCAAGTATAAAAGTATAATTTGGCAGGCCAAAAAGGAATCTGAAGAGCAACTAGCCAAAGAATCAAACTCTAACAGCAATTTTTTTCCCCAAGCACATCAGAAGCAGGAAGCCTGCCAGACAATCAGTGGCGCCACTGGATGATTGAGGTGCTAAAGGAGCACTCAAGAAAGACAGGGCCATTGTGGAGATGGTGAATGATTTCTTTGCCTCAGTCTTTACTGCAGAGGATGTGAGGGAGGTTCCCACACCTGAGCCATTCTTTTGAGGTGTAAAATCATAGAATTATAGAACTGGAAAGGGCATCTAGTCCAGTCCCCTGCACTCATGGGAGGACTAAGTATTATCTAGACCAGGGATTCTCAAACTTCATTGCACCATGAGCCCCTTTTGACAGCAAAAATGACTACATGACCCCAGGATGGGGGACGAGACCCAAGCCTGCCTGAGTCCCACAACGCCGGGTGGAGGCACCAAAGCCAGAGCCCCACCACCCCAGGCAGGGGGAGGGGGAAGTCAAAGTCCAAGAGCTTCAGCCCCAGGCTGGGGAGGTAGAGGGGGTTGTAACCTGAGCCCTGCCGCCCAGGGCTGAAGCCCTCAGCCTTCAGCTTTGGCTACTGATGGTGGGGCTTGGGCTTTGGTCCTGGGCCCCAGCTATTCTAAGCCAACCCTGGTGTCTGCATTAAAATGGGGTCACAGCCCACTTTGGGGTCCCGACCCACAGTTTGAGAACAGCTAGGGAACAGCGAACTGTGGCCACTGGGAGCTGCAGGGGGCCGTGCCTGCGGACGGTCAATGTCAGCCAAATATCTCATCACCCTCAATCAGATTACCCTCCTGGGCCACGTGTAGCCCGTGCCCACCACTTGTTTATACCCATTTGTTATGTGAAGTTTAGTGTTACAAGTAATCAAAGTTACATATACATTCCAAAAGGATACAGCGTGTGTAAATCAACAATATGCTGTGGATTATAGCTCAGCTGGTATTAACTGCTATAGTCCCATTGAAACTGATGGAGCTATGCTGATTCACACCAGTTAAGGATATGACCCATAGATGCACCTAATTTGGGCCAGTGCATGTTTCTACTTGAAATAGTCATCCAGCCCTAGTATGTATGTAGCTAACAATGACCCGTAAAAATATTGTGCAGTGCACTAATTGCTTATTATTAAACACTTGTAATAATAATGCCTATCTAATGACAAGTGTAATCAAATGAAAGATGGCAGGACCTCTCCAGCCTCTATTGCTATACTGGTTTGACCTGATCAGCGGAACTGGTCCTAAACACCTGAGAACACTGCATTTACGTGTTGCACCCTTTCCCTGAGGTACCTCCTAGACAAACTAAAAATTAGGGCTCAGAACAGTTATAATAAAATATTTGCAGTCTGAAGAATATGCCAAGGTTGAGAGTAGTGGAAGGGGTAGAGAATTGTAGGAGTTTCATGAGACAAAAGGGGTTTAAGAAACAGCTATTAACTTGGGTGATTCTTGCATTTTTAAAAGACCAGATTGATGAAAATTGATCTATTTGTTTGGGAGTTAAAAGTTAATTCCTCATTCTGAGCTCTATCTTAACTTTGGCCATTATAATTCCCTCTCCTAACTGAACTTGTTTTGCTACCACTGTTCCCCATCACTCCGGGCACCACTGTGTCAGTGTTTTAAAAGGTGCCACTGCCATTCAGTCTTTATTGGAAAACTATATATTAGTCTTCTGTGACTTGCTTCTGCTAGAATTGCTGCAGACTGATAAAACCTTTCAGCTATTCCCAGAAATTAGAAAATGCTGCACCTCTGCAATTGGCTCCTGCCATTAATTTTTACAAGTTATGGGACAGTTTACTTCTCTCTGCCTCTCTTTCTTAAGCTTACCTGTAGGTCCCTTATTTAGTTTCATAGTTTAATTCAGTTTTTTTAGAGTCTAGTATTGATTCTTTGATATGTAGCTCTCCCTAAAAGATGCTTTTAAAAATTATGCAATGTTTATAGTTTTAAATCGCTGTCTGCAGTGTATATTTCACTAAATCTCTGAAAATACAAAAATTATAGTGAAGAGATATAAAAAGCAACGTGAGTTAGATTTAAGAGTGGTCAAATATGTAATTTAATAGTACAGTTCTCTTTTGGACTCAGTGGCTTCTCTCAAAGCTGTATCATAAATGTCATTGGAGCCAGCAAACTTTAAGGTCTAGTACAGATAGTGGCCACATTTAGATGAAAAAATGTAGTTAGGTCATGTGATATGTACCTTCTCTCCTTCTGGTCTTGCATCATCTCTGTGTCATGCAGATTGCATAAAAGCTGTAGGTATGATATCGCACAAAGTATGTTATACTGAATTTGCTGCCAAATATGACATGCAGATATTTACTAAATGCTACAATATTAAATATTATCCAAGAAGCTTTATGCTTGATAATACTGTATATTATGCTGGTGAAAAAAGTCAAATTAACTGGTGATGAAACCACTGGATAATGACTCAGTAAACTGTTTTTAAAAAGCAGTAATAAAATACAGAACACCACATTCTAACTATGTTTCTGTAAACTTTAATCTGCTTCATCATTTTAATTGAACTAATTCCAGTCTGGCATATAAAATATAGTTTTTTACAGTGGTGTAGTAGCCATGTTGGTCCCAAGAGATGAGAGAGACAAAGCAGGTGGGGTAATATCTTTTATTGGACCAACTTCTGTTGGTGGAAGAGATATTCTTACAAGCTACACAGAGCTTGTCTTCTTCAGAAGTTGGTCCAATATAAGTTATTACTCTCCTATCTTGTCTCTCTCATAAAATATAGGATCTGTCAAAACTTAGTGGATGGTCTGGGGAAAACTTGAATCAAGACACACCAGATTATTATTATTTTATTTAAATTAGAGCCTTTTGTCACTGCAAAGGCTTTAAAATATGTTCATCTGTGGCGACAGTGAAAATCCAGGTATTTTGTCTCCAAGTCTACAGACAGTCATTAATACTTTTAGTCACTCACTTGTTTGTTCCTCCTTGTACTTGTGTGCTTTCTGAAAGCTGTAGTTAGTGGCATGCCATACAGCCTTCCCTAGAGCCGAGTCCTTTGAGTATGTGCATTATTGTTGTACTCAGCTGGATGGAATATATAGCCCCATGTCAACTGCTGCACACAGGCAGCCATTTAGACGAGAATGATTCACTTCTACATGGTATACTACTGTCACCATTGTCAATTCTGAATGTAATCCTTCTGCCAGGTGGAGCTGGCAGCAACCAGGTCTACATCTCTCCCTTTGCTACCCCTGGGATGTTACTTTTATAGTAGGTTATGCTGATGTTACCATGTCCAATGCATATTCAGTAGAGGTCCTTATTTGTATTTCCTCCCTTAAGGTGTCCGTTTTCTATAGGTTATGATTTTACTCTATTAGCATACACGTCAATTTGTTGTCATGGCACCTTTGTGGTCAGACATTCTGTCCAGAACCTTCCTGATGCTGGTGTCAGCTATGTTCTGTGGGTGGCTGATGTCAGTATTCTGGACAAAATTCCCCCTCTTACATGCTACTTTCAGTTCCCTATAACTTATGAGTTACTTACATTTATCTGTGCCAAAAGTTATAGGCCTCAAGCCTCACGCCATCTACTAAAGCCAAATCTTACAGGATAAAAGCCTGTAGATTCCTTGCATTACTACTAAATATAATAAAGCAGAATAACAAAGCAATGAATATAATACAGCAGGGATCGGCAACCTCTGGCATGTGGGAAGCCGCAGCCAGCACATACTTCCCCTGTGCCACTTTCCACTGCCCCCATTGGCCTGGGACGGCGAACCACGGCCATTGGGAGCCATGATCGGCCGAACCTGTGGATGCGGCAGGTAAACAAAGTGGCTTACCCTGGCGAGCCGCGTGCCAGAGGTTGCCGACCCCTGTAATACAGGTAAGCTGGCCCCCTGGGCTACACCACCCAGCTCTTAGGGATTTTCATTTCTGAGGCTGAGCAGAGATGCTGTTCCACCAACACATTTCTTTGGAGCAGTTAAAATAAACAAAAGGCTCCTAATGGAGCCTATTTAGCTCTATCTTTGAACATTGGGAAGGAATGGGTTAAATCAGACAAGGGACCCTTAGGGAGAGTCCACACCTCCTGGCTGGGACACCTGTCTCTGCCCCTCTCCCCATTCACAGGGCTCTGGCATTTGAGTCTCTGGCTTAATGAGGTCCTTTCAGCTGAGGGTGGCCTCCTCATTTGGGACAGGTTAAGCACAGTTCTGCACCCCTTTACTCAGACAATAAAGACAACAACATTGATAACAACATTTCACTACCCCTGCATTCAGTACTAAAGTGATTTGTAATCCAACTCCAGCCAAAGTTGATCACTTGGAGCTACACAACTCTTGTTTGCTATATACCTACACAGAGAAGGTATGTTTATGTAAATACAGCTTGCTCCTGAAGTCTCTCCCCCTCCCCAACTGGCTGTCGGGGGAGAATTCATTCAGACCTTGCTTACATAAATGGGGAATACTGGGAAGCAAACTGATGATTTCAATAACTGGAGGCTCCACTCCTAGTCCTTAATTACTTTTACCCATAACAATCAAATAGAGTATCAGAGGGGTAGCCGTGTTAGTCTGCATCTGTAAAAGCAGCAAAGAGTCCTGTGGCACCTTATAGACTAACAGATGTATTGGAGCATGAGCTTTCGTGGCCACTACATGCATCCAACGAAGTGGGTATTCACCCACGAAAGCTCATGCTCCAATACATCTGTTAGTCTATAAGGTGCCACAGGACTCTTTGCTGCTAATCAAATAGAGAGCATTGCTTTAGTTTCATACTAGATTGTTACTCTAGTCTAAACAGAATTTAAATTATATTTTAATAGACAGTAAGCATTGCATAGTATCAGCAGAACATTAACACATTAGGTGCCTGGTGGGATTTTTGTTATTTATTTATCTACACTGTCCTTAGCACAATTTAAATTAGAGATTTCTTAGCACAATTTAAATTAGAGATTGATCAGTTCTTTTTTTCATTACAATGATCTAACAAATACAGTTCTAGTATATGCAAGCTGTGTAACATCTTAGAGAAGGTCATGTGTGTTGTGATCTCCTACACTACAAGATAGTATCTAACTTTTTGAATGTCACAGTTCATCTTCGATATAGCAATGCAAACTGTCTTTGATTACTTCCCAGATAAGATCAAAGCTTTGTCCTATTCTTCTGCTGATGTAGCTTTCTTGTGTTCTACTGAATTTTCAATTAAATTAAGGTAAGTGTAGAGCACTTACTCATTGTCCCTGGCCTCCTCTTTAAAGGAAAAATGAAAGAAAGAAAGAAATGGAAGTTAAGCAATAGACATCAGCAGATTGTCAAGAATAAATGGAAAAGCCAGAATCTTTGCAAAGGGTTTGAGGAAGACAAACAAGGAATTTGATGTGAGGATTAAACAATAACCTAGTTCAACTCACGAAGTTCTCAAGCAATGATTTCCTCCAGTTGGGAGTTCTCTGAAGGGCTTACTGAGTTGCCACAAGGAAACTAAAAAAGCGAGGCTTTCCATACAGTGTCATGTTCCTGCTCCTATGCACCTTGAAGTGAGAAGAAGTTATTTGCACTAATAGGTTTACCAAACCTTGATACAGCATTAGCAGAATAACTTTTTTTAGTTCCTTTGTAGCAATAAAGTGGCAGCCATGGAGGTGACTCTCAGTGACATAGCATTAACACCAGCCTGGGTTTCCACCTGGAAATCTACAGAAAGAGCAGCGGATGATGTTGCAGAAACTGGCTGGTCCCTAGCTTCACTCCCAAAATAGTATGGCTCCAATTCCCCTTAGATCCTCAGCAGAAAGGCTCTCACAAGGCACTGTGGGATGGGAGAGGGGAAAAAGAAGACTGCCATGGGGATGCAGCTCCCACTCCTCTGGCCCAGGGGAGAGCTACTGGATTTCATTTCCCTCTACTAATCATACTGGAAGGGAAAGTCTTTACTCAGTAAAAACTAGAAGGCACAGTTTTTGCTCAAACCTTTCTCAATTAACGCTGTGATTGAATGTAGTGGGAATTTTGGCAGCTCTGCTTCCTTCTGTGTTGTATGAAGGGACATGGTTTGACACCCCTGGAAGCCAATTGTCATAAATTAATACAAATTTTTCACCCCAGCAAATGTATTGAGACTAAATTCACAGAAAATAATGAATTTAAAAGAAACTAGTGCAAATAACCTTCCCTCCTCTGAACAAAAGCATATTTTAAAATGCATATTTTAAAATAGGTAAAACCCAGATAGGTATTTTACCAGCTTTCTGGATCTCACACTGGATTAACACACTTTATTATTTTGAGACCCTGAGTATCATATTCAATTTTATCAAGATCAGCTAATTGCTATAAAATATTTTTATGCTCCTTGTAATTCTACAATAACTACAACAGTGTTTTTAATGTTACCCAATGAAATATAAAATTGACCAATTTTTCATAGGTAAAGAAATAAAAATGTCATTGTTCTCCATCTCTGAGAGAATCCATAAAACAAACAAATAATATAATTAAGTATAGATCAGGACTGTTAAATGATGAATAGCTGAGCGTCACTACACTGTTGATGCGTATTGTATCAAATCAGGCTTGCATCCGTTTGTGGATACTTGCATCAATAAGAAATGTTCACTGCTGGCTAACTACATATATCAGTTCTTGTTCATTTCAGATGCTTTTATGCATGTGCAATATGGTTCTTTTTTTCGTCCTGATCTGCGCAGAGATTAAATGATGATGAGAAGTTAGTTAACGTCACACTTAACTGTCTTTCCAGCAGCGTGTGTTCTTTAGGACTTGTATTTGCTGACAAGGACACAAGCAAATGCTGTGAAGGTTAAGTAGTGAAATTAAACAAAAGTAATCCTCCTACATGTTCTTCCAAGGACACTTCCAGAAAATTAGCAGCAGAGTTGGGAGTCAGTCCTCCATGGGAAAAGATTTTTTTGTGGTTTGTTTTTTGTTTAAAAAAAAAAGTATAGAAAAAAATCTATTTACTCTCCCCAAATATGTACTCTTCCAGTCTTTTACTGGAAGCCTGCACATTGCAATTACTTTCCATTACTGAACAATGATGGCAAATTGGTTTCTATACAAAGATCTGGTATCAATCTACATATATGTTGGGTAGAGGCGTATCTTCCAGTCAGCACTGAACAGAAAAAAAAGCCATTTTGTCACATCAATTTATGATAGTGAAATACAGGGTCATGGGATGAAAATGCCATCGACCCATGCAGTAGTCCTTCTTTCAGACTCCAAATGTTTTAGAAGAATAAAGCAATAACTTCAACAGCAATGTAGTAGTGTATAAAGGTTCAATTTGAGAGTCTTCTGATCAAGTACAACGTCACTGAGTATAACCTGAGAGAAATGAATACCTGGCTTCTGTAATTTAGACCCACTTATTAAAAGGATTTAAGTGGTGAATTACAGTCTTTAAAAAAATTATGTAAAGGGAGGAAAAAGGAGTAATATGAAAGCAGCATTTGTTCATTATCATTATATACCTCATTGCTGCCTAATAGATCAAGTATGTGGAACAACACACAACTTACCTGTATACCTGGTGCATTCCTATCTGGGGTCAATGGAACTTTAAAGATAACCACCATGTTCTTCTGGGATGGATTTACGCTATGCCCTGCATGACAACTGACATGGGCTTTGGTTAATTTAGGGGGAGAAAATGATTTCCACAGTCAATGCAACCAACCCCCAAGTGTATACATCGATAGGCTATTAGTAGAAATGCTTCAGCCTAAATTCAGCTGCAGCAGGACCAATTGGAAATCAGTGAGTGGGGGAAATGTTGCTTAATGTGTTATTTGTGGTTTAAATTTGAGATGTTTTTCATAACTGCTGCTTTTGCAAAATTCTACATTGATGCATCATTCTTATTTTAAACCATTTTTTCCTGCCACTTGTCACCTATAAGTTGCATAACTATTAGCACAGGTCTTGTGAAAAAAAAATTCAAGTACACTTAAAAACAGTTTTACTTTTCTCTTTTTAAAAATGTTTTCAAAAATTATTGTAATGTTCACTCAAGGATAAAGCTGCTTTGTAACTATTCTTCAGCCAAACATTGTTTAGGGTAAAAAAAGTGTACTCTTTCCAAAGGCTGTTATAGAATAACTACTTTTTCACAGGTGTTAGAATGAATTTGCTCTGAACATCTCTGATACTATTGAGTTTAATTTGAAATAGATGCACAAGAGAATCCTATGACTGAGCTACCATACTTAGTGTATGTGGGGGATATTGGAGATAGAAAATAAATGTATTACCATATTTTTCAAATAGTAATTATCTTGCCATTGATTCAAACAAGTGCCATAGTATTATTCATGAAACCTTTTCTCATTGACAATGCTATCACATTTAACAGGGCTTTCAGATAGACTGCAAGTTTTGTTGCAGTACTATTTTCGATCACCACCATATCATCAAGAGAGGGAAATGAAAATTAATATTGCATTGATGCCCAGTGACACTAGCTTGATTAGCTTACTTTACTTTTATTGAGAAAAAACAGGATTTAAAAAAAAATAGAGGTGTTGCAGGAGAAACAAATGCAATAAACAATGTATTTGTCAACACTACTAGAAATTTCCTTGGGTTTGCAGAAACTTATTAAAAAATCCAAGTAATGATGCATACCATTTCATTTACTATAGACTTGAAGAGAAATAGAAAAAGAACAGCTGAAAGAGTAACAAAACAAAATTAGAAATAGAGGTATGAGGAGATGAGAGGAGGATCACAACAACAGAGAGAGAAAAAATCTACAAATGTTATCTTGAGAGACACTCATTTAAAAGCAGCTTCCCTTATTGCAGTTGCTATCTTAAAAATGCTTGCCAATGTATGGAAGATTTGCTAGTTACATTTAAATTTGTCTTTTCCACTTATGCTAGACAGGAATAAAATAATCTTCCTTAACTGCTGGTCCAAGGGGATCACCTAATAAGATATTAGTTTAGCCCTTTTATTTTGCTACTGATTTTACCATCAGCTAAATCATACCTGCAGCTAATCCAGCTGGATCATGGTTTATTTGTACAAAGTAAACCACATCTCTAGCTGGTGATACCCATATGGTTATTTAAATGGGCTTATTGCGGTTTGAAATGCATTCTTGATGGCTAATCACTTCAGATATTATACCTCCAAGTCTGTGTGTGTATGTGTGTGTGAGTGTGTGTGTGTGTGTGTGTACACATTATGTATTTTCTGAGTTTAATATTAGGTTGTTACTAGTATCTTGTATTCCATCCTTTTTCTTTGCAAAAAAAGAGTATTGCACATTTGTTACAGGAGAGATGTTGGTGATATTGACATTATATATGTGCTTTATATCTGGAGGCTTTTTCCCAGGGTACCGTCGCTGCTTCAGCTGAAGCGACAATTATGCTGGTATGGGAGGTAGATGGAAAAGTTTGTTTGTTTTATGAATTTGGTTCTTTCATGTAACAAATATTCTGAAAATGGCTTAGATTTAAGCATTATGGAGGAATGCATTAGTCATGTTCCATATCCTTTCCAATTGCACATCTTTTACACAAATTCAATTTAATTTTGATGTCTTTGTGATCTTACCACTCAGTACAGCAACTGAGCTACTCCTTTTGTTCTGAATTCATGCCTGAGCTCAGACAGATGAGAGGTTGTGCATGTGTCCACTCCAATGCACAGCCCCTAGGAAACTTGCAGGAAAGTGGAGATGATAGAACTTTGAGTAAATAAAAAATCAGAAAACTAGATTAACCTCTTGTGACTGCTGTGCCTCAGGGGACCAGGTTGCACAAGAGGCAAACCTATTATAATTGAAGTAATGGCATTACATACTGTATAGTGTGGGCCAAATGAATGGCCGTTCATTGAAAATACACTATATTCTGGAATTCTTAAGAGGTTAAGGAGTGAGTTATCCATAGATAAAATGTTGCAGTGAATATGTGCATGTGGCAATTTGAGTCATTCAGATATAGCACAAAGGATATTTCATAGTTTTCAGGAATGAATTCAGCTTGCTACATTTTACTCTGTTATGTGTGTAATAGAATGCAAATTACACCTGTTATCTTCTGAAAGTCAGTACACCAGCCAGAGATACATATACAGTTATTATGCAATATATGTCTCTGTTACCGGTCTAAAACATCTACTCTGTGTTCTGCAACAAATGGAGTCAGAGCACGCTGGGCAGGCTCATCACTGAGACACTGTCATCGTATATTGTATTTGTTTATTTATTTATTTGTATCACTTGTGTTTTAGAATTCGAACTTATCAGTTCTCTGTCAATGAGCTCAGACCCCAGGGAGCTGGAACTGCAGCTAAAACAAATCCATCTGCTTATCAGAGTTGACAAAGCTACAATGGAATTGAGGATGAATCCTCATTTTTCCCTGAGTTTTTGTCCATTGCATTAGGATATCATGCTGAGAACATGGAAATGGGACTCACTCCTTTGCGACTACAAACAAACAAACAAAATCGTGTTTTTTCTTTTCAAGAAACCAGTCTCTATCTAGTCTCTTCTTTTGATGCATGCCTTTAATACAAGTTAACGTAAACGGAACCTATTTTTGTGTATCATCTGGTAGGGAATCCACCCTTAAATCTGATAGACTATTAAGTATATCTTATTAAAGAACTCATCATTATTTGCTACCTCAACCTGTATTTATAGCCCTACCTAAAATATAAAACCATGACTTCTTTGTTCATGCGTCCTCTCTCTCTCTCTCTCTCTCTCTCTCTCTCTCTCCTGTGTGTGTTATTTTTAATAAGCGGGAGTATCCTCTAATTATTTCTTTAGTTTTAAAGTATCTTTCTACATTTCTGCCATCCTGGTTCATTCTGCCTGCTTGTGGTTCCAAAAAACCTTGCAAGGCAAAATAATCACTAGATTTAGGATTCTCCTCCAAATCTCATCCGTGATGTTTCTGAAGGGAACACTGAAGTACAGCGCCACCCAGAGGATTCAGTGGGCCTGGGGCAAAGCAATTTTGGGGGCCCTTCCGTAAAAAAAAGTTGCAATACTATAGAATACTATATTCTCACCGGGGCCCCTGTGGGGCCCAGGGCCTGGGGCAAATTGCCCCACTTGCTGCCCCTCCCTTTCCCTCCCCCCGGGCAGCCCTGCTGAAGTATGACACAACATGCTTTCTCTTTTCCTGAATTTGCACTGGTGTATGTAACTGCAAAAGTTGCTAGGTAGTAGTGAATCAAGCCCTTAGTTTCTACGTAAGAAAGCGTGAAATGTTGCTTCTAGTAATGTCTATCTCAGGGCTGGTCTACACATAAACTTCACCTGCGATAACTAAATTAGTGCAATGCACATATTTTGTTACATTGCAATATTGAAATAGAAGACTTTTATTACAAAATACAGTAACAAGGTCTGCATAAAAGCTTGCACAGAAGTGACAAAAGGTGTAATTTAAAACCAACATAATGATTTTGGTGAATGTTTGTGTGTAGGCAAAGCCTGAAATAGGAGTGCAGCTTGTAAATAACTAAAATTATCAGTTTCCAAAGTTGATTAACTATTTCAGTAAAAGAAAAGGTCTCTGATAGGCTAGAAAGGAGCATGTGGTTAGTCTTGGACTTGGGAAATCCAGGTTCAGTTCTCTACTGTTTCACGGGCTTCTGGGGTTACTTTAGGCAAGTCACTTAGCTTCTTTATGGCTTATCTCCCCCATCTATAAAGTACTGATGGTAGCACTTCCCTACCTGACAGGGATGTTGTGAGGCTAAACACATGAAAGATTGTGAGGTGCTCAGATACTGCAGTATTGGGGTTGTCTTTAAGTGAGGGGACAGCTGTTTGTTAGCTTGCATATCTAGAATGTCTGGTTACAGAAAAGGATTTGTGTTTTGTTGTGACATATCTATCTCTCCAGCCTGAAGGAAAGCTGTAGAAAACTCAATGTGCTGACTCACAAAAGGGGTAGCTTTTCTGCATAATATAGTTGAATGATACTGATATTTTTCTAAAAAGTGATTTACAGGCTACATTTTTATTGATTCACTACCCTTCAAATAATAAAAATGTTGTTTATTGAATTATTGGAAGGACTGAAGGCTGCTTCTTCATGAGCTATTTTGTAATTTATGCTCTTATTTGCAAAAAGCAATGTTCTAGTTGTAAAACGGTTGTCTAGGAAAGGATAGAATGATAAAGTAGGGCAAATTATTTGTGTACTGAGTTTGTATGCTTCGGCTTAAGAATGGATATTAATATATGTTCATAATAAGAAGGGACATGATTTTGTGAGAACTGCAAAGAAAAATAATTCCATTCATTATTACCAGGCAAATGTGAACTCTAATGGTTCCACTGTATGCATAAGACCAAAAGGATACAAAATCTAGTTATTCTTTATTTACTGGAATTTTCTAGAAAAAATATTTCTGGTGCTGATTGTGTCAAAAGATGCTGAAGGTTAATTGTGATATATAAATTTATTGGGGATTTAAAAAAATCCAATGAATTAAACCCTACTGTTAGTAGTTACTCCCCATATCACAACTTCAAGAAGGAAAAAAGTCCATGTTCTTGACATAGGACAGCCTCTGACTCTGTCCTGTCCTGTGCTATAAATATGAAATTAACTTGGAAGCTGTCATTGTTTCATTGTGTAAATAATAGAATCATGAAACCGTTGTTATAAGCACCTCACAATTTTCAGATTCCTTTGTCAGTTCAGGAGCATCGTAAAGCAATTATCATTATCTACATGTTCAGTGAGATTAAAAAAATCTGGTAATAGCCCTACACAAATAGCTACTGTCCCCCTTTATGCCTAAGATAAATTTTTAGGAGGCATCATTGAGAAGAACAGATGCTTCCTTCACCCTACCCCCCATATTTCCTGCTGAACTGCGTTAAGCAGGTTGTCTGCACTTTTTCATTTATTTATATCCGGCTTTTCGCCTCTGCCATGAGGTTGAAAAAAAAAAAAGAAACTAAAAAGAATTAGGCCAGGATGATAGTAGACTAAAAAAAAAAACAACATGTGGCCTTCTGTGGGAGTCTGAAAGATAAGATGCTTTCTATAGTCTTGCTAAAGAACAGGCAGTTTTACCTTGCTGTACTTCAAGATGAAATATGTTAACCTGTTCAGCTTGGCTTGTGCAATATTTACAATGGATGACTACCTTAAAACAAAATCACATTGAAACTCATCGTTTGCTGCCTCCAAAAACAGACCGTGCTGTGTATCTACTACTTCCTTAAATAAGTCTGTATCTGTTCCTCACAGTCCTATTTCCAAATATTTATTTCCTTTTGTCTAAAATACTGTATTGTAGCTTTAAGTCTGGGTCAAGTTTATTTTTCTTTAGACCCATTTATGTCTCCTTAGCCAATTTCTTTGAAGTGGCCTTATCTATACTAAATATGAATTTGTCCACATCACTGAGAGCCGGCTGTACATAGGTTTTGGACAGTTTTTTTACATTAAGGTTTTTAATGTGTCCTCATAACTCATTCTCCTTAATCTAGGGATTAACCTGCTTGCTGTTCACTACTGCAATATCTTTTTTGCTAGGTGGTGAAAAAAGCACAGGACTTCAGCTAAGGTTTGCCCATCCAAAATGCACAAGAAAGCACATGTTCTCTTTGTAATATGCTATACTTGCAGGCAGCAGGTACACACATTTGCCGCACATACTATATAATCGTGTTATTAAGAAAGTGAATGGAGAAATGTGGGTTTAATCTAGCTAGAATGAACCTCCACAGCTGCTGATCAATGAAAATTCTGTGGGGCCTCTGGCTCCCTCAGCATACTCTTGATCCCTTCTTGCAGTGTTGCCAGTTCTTATGATATTTAGCACTTTTTCTTAAAGCCCCAGCTGCTGGAATCAAAAGATTACATGAGAATCTCAGCCTTCTCTTGTCTTGTCATCTCTCCTCAGAGAACCATGAAAATGTAGAGTGAGTGTACCCTAAGAATTCTAGAATGCAAAGTGGAAAACCCCCACATTTATTTAAAAAAATCATGAGTTTTAAGCCGGTCTAATGATTTTCGGGGGCTTGACTTATGATTTTTGAATGCTTGGAGTTTGCAGTACTTCCTAAGTAATGTAAAAAGAGGCATTCTCTAGTTACTCCCATCCTAAACCTCAGGAGTGTAGCCTTTGCTTCTGCCCTGCCAGGAGAAGAATTTGTAAGGGACTCATCTTGAATTAATCAAGCCCTTCCCAAATATCAGCTGGGTAGATGGAGGGACAACATCCCTCAGATCAAAGGGACAGATTAGGCAGCTAAATATCTTTAACAGGCTGGACAAAAGACTTACTTTCCCCTCTCCAGCTCCTGAAATCAGGGAGTGTGAATAAAAATAGGAAGAGTAATGAGCAGAAAGAATACCCACAAGGGATCTTGGACAATGGAGAGATGTCTTCCCCGCAATCTGTTTCCTACCCTTCCACCCACACATGGAGCCATATTTTCAAAAGAGCTCAGCTTGTAGTAATTCCCATTGACACGTATGGCTACAGTTTTAAAAGAGCTCAGTCCCAAATGTTCTGAGCTTTTTTGAAAGATTTTGATGCTGATTTTGGTGTCTAACTGGAATCATGGCTGACCTTGGCTGAAGGAGATGAACTTTTTGGAAATTCTGATTAACAGTGTCAGTCTCTCTCTTTATTGAGATGGGAAATGTAAGCATGCATGTCCACTCACTCAGAGCTAGTTTTTTAAATCTGGCCCAAAGGCTGATCGGGAACTACTTACATTTTATCATCCCAGAACATACTTTTGAATGGTAGCAATTCTCTGGGTTATGAAGCCCAGTATAGGTGGACAGAATTATCTATATAATAAGATCCCAGGATTGTCACTCTTGTGTTTCATTCCAAAGCCTAAAATGTCGGTTGAATCACTGTGAAATGATGGAAAACACTGCAAACATGATTGAGAATATATTTAATTGGTAAATTAAACAGTAATAAGTCACCAGGACCAGATCATATTCACCTAAAAGTTCTGAAAGAATTCAAATAGGACATTGCAGAACTACTAACTGTGGAATGTAATCAGTCTCTGTACCAGATGACTAGTCGGTAGCTAATTTAACATCAATGTTTTAAAAAAAGATTCCAGATATCTGTCAATTATGGGCCTGTAAATCCAACTTCAGTATCGGTCAAATTGGTTGAAACTACAGTAAAGTACAGAATTATCAGACACTGATAAAACATGATTTTCTGAGAAGAGTCAACATGGTTTCTGTAAGGGAAATCATGCCTCACCAATCTATTAGAATTCTTTGAGAATGTCAGCAAGTATGTGGACAATGTGATCCAGTTGATATAATGTACTTGGACTTTCAGAAAGCCTTTGACATGATTTTTCACCAAAAGCTCTTAAGGAAAGTAGGCTGACAAGAGATAAGAGGCAAGGTCTGGTAACCTAGTAACTGGTTTAAAGAAACAAAGGGTAGGAATAAATGGTCAGTTTTCACAGTGGAGACAGGTAAATAGGGGGTCCCCCAAGGATCTGTACTGGGACCAGTGTTGTTCAAAACATTCATTAATGGTCTGGACAATGGAGTGAACAGTGAGGTAGTAAAGTTTACAGATGAATTACTCAAGATAGTTAAGCAAAAAGCTGATTGCAAAGAATTACAAAGGCAGCTCACTGAATTGGGTGACTGTGTGACAAAATGGCAGATGAAATTCAATGGTGATAAATGCAAAATAATGTATTAAAATAACAGCTGTGCATACAAAATGATGGGGTGTAAGTTAGCTGTTACTGCTCAAGCAAAAGAACTTGAATTCATTGTGGAACTCGTTCTCTGAAAACATGTGCTCAGTGTTCTGGTTCAGTCAAAAAAGCTAACAGAATTAGCATTAGAAAAGGGATAGATAATAAAACAGAAAAATATAATGCCACTTATAAAGTCCATGGTCCACTCACACATTGAATAATACATATAGTTCTTTTTGCCCCCTCTCTCTCAAAAAAAAGATACATTAAATTGGAAAACGGTCAGAGAAAGGCAACAAAAATGATTAGGGGTATTGTACAGCTTTCATGAAATGAGAAATGAAAAGACCGAGACTGTTCAGCTTAGAAAAAAGACGACTAAGGGGTGATATGATAGAGGTCTATACAATCATGAATGGTGTGGAGAAAGTGAGTAGGGAAGTGTTATTTACCCCTTCAAGTAACACAAGAACTAGGGGTCACCCAGTGAAAATCATAGGTGGAAGGTTTAAAACAAACAAAAGAAAGTACTTCTTCCCACAATGCGTAGTCAACCTGTAGAACTCGTTGCCAGGGGATGTTGTGAAGTCCAAAAGTATAACTGGGTTCAAAAAAGAATTAGATAAATTCATGGAGGATAGGTCCATCAATAGCTATTAGCCAAGAGGGTCAGGTACGCAACCCTATGCTCTGCGTGTCTCAAAACCTCCAACTGCCAGGAGCTGGGACTAGATGACAGGGGATGCATTGCTCAAAATTGCCCTGTTCTGTTCATTCCTTCTGAAGATCCTGGCACTGTCCACTGTCAGAAGATAAGATATTGGGCTAAGTGGATCATTGATCTGACCCAGTATTGTCATTCTTATGTTCTCACAAGGTTGAATCATCACTGGGTTTCATAGTCTGTTCCTGTCCAGTTTTTAAATTCTCAGCCATTTAGACATTATGAATTACACCTGTGCGGTGCCAAGCTACAGCAAGATATTTATTCATGCCATGCCAAGAGTCCTAGATGATTGTGATATCAGAAGCAACTCAATCACTACCCTTACTGTACAGCTAATTTGCATGGAACAAGTTCATTGGTTATATGAGGGAAACTGCTCGGAGGTTAATTACTTGGCCCAGTTGCCAAAGTTCTACAAAACCACACGCACACCATAACCCCAAACACACATAGTCTGTCTTGGCAGCACACTCCTGTCATTCACCACCTGCACAAATCAACACAAATCTACCAGCACAACCCTCCCCCCGACACAAATTAACATAACAACTCATACAATACAACCAGCATACATAGTAATAGCAAACACATATAGCCTTTCACTGCAGCACACACCTCTCATTCACCACCAACACAAATCAATACAAATCTCCCAGCAAAACACAACCCACACACAAATCAACACAACCACCCACAGAAGAACAAAATAATCCCAGCACACACAATAATTCCAATCATCACTCTGAAGCCTAGAATGTCTCTGTCAGCGTGAAGCGATGGAAAGCTACAAGCATGGTTGAGAGTTCTCTTTGTTCAGAATATCGCCAGGTTCAATCATAACTGGGATTCACAGTCTGTTACCATCCAATTTTTAAGTTCTCAGCCAATTATAGCTTTTTTACACACATGACTTTATGAATTACACCTGTGTGATAGCATGGGCTTTCAGCTACTAGTAAAGTAATAAAGTGCTGAAGATCTCATCCCAGTTTCTGCCGTGATGGCTTTTCAACTTGTTCCTAAGAAATAATTTTCATTTACTTACAGGGGAAGGTAGGCTTTGTGTGAGAATACATTTTTATTTGGCCTAAATTCTTGTATGGCTTGGAAGCACAAGAGAATATTTGCTGCAGTGGGTCTTGCACTGCATGTATGTTTGGACATCCTTTTAGTTCTATTTGCTATTTTCTAAACACAGTATCTAAACCATCTGTTTTCTTTTTATGCAGTTTTTCCTCAGTGTTTTGGTATTTTGGAAATTTGTCAATGTTTCTTTTAAAAGGTCCAATCCTGCATAAATGTAGGTTAATGGGAGTTTTGCCAATGACTTTAACGGGCACAGAAACAGGTCTTTAGGCTTCCTGCTCTAATGTGATTCTAATTGTGTTGCACTTTTGTCCTTCTTTTCTGCTTTCCCTTGCAACATTAAACTTAATTTGTTAATTACCCAACATTTGCAAATTACAAGGCAAATCTGGAACTCATTTTCTTTCTTTTGCTTATTGCTTTGTGTCCTCTCTGTTAAACAGATGCGGTGATAAGCATCTGACTAGGTTTTTTTTATAAGATTTAGTAAACTTTATGCACCCCTTTATTCACTCCTCAGTTTTGTATACAGCAGTTACCCTTAAAATCCTGTCAGTTTGCCTTAGAAAATTAAATTGTTTACCTTAGTATGGTGCTCATTCAGCAAGGTATTTAAGCATGCACCTAACTTCAGACATGTCAGTAGTAGCCATTGAAGTCAATGATACTACTCAAGCTGAAAGTTTGGCATGTATTTAATTACCATGCTAAATAAGTATATCTTATTAGAAGCCTATGAAAATTTATGGAATACTGCAAATATTGAGGTAATATCCATTCATCTAATGTAAAATAGGCAAGTTTTAAAAAGTGTATACAATATATTGAAGATGATCATCAAATATAGGAACCAGTCTGAGCATCTCCTGACTGCATTTATCTTGCACTAAAGTTGCTGATAGTGTCAGTCCCATGATTGTTTGCATGGAGAAAATGATTAGAAAAATTATCCAAAATTCTCCACTTAAAAAAAAAAGTCTTTATGAAAGATGACATGTTTTGAATACCTCCTTAGGTTGGATCCACATTCACTGTATTCATGGTGATACTTTTTGCTGATGCTGCCAACAAGAATGTAGATTGTGGTACAGATACCATACAATGTCATCATCAGATGTTAATGACGTTTGACCTGGACATACTAATGAATGAGACAAACAAATAGCCTATTATAGGTAACTAGGCAAAATATTTCTTTACCAGACCCTTACAGTTCTCCCAGTTGTTTTATTTCACTTTTCTTATTCTTGTTTTCTCTGCAGTTTTGTTTTAATTGACCCCTTGCTTAACCATGTTATAATTCATCTCATAGAGCTTCAGTTTTCAAATGACATTACACTTATAATTTGTGTACAGAATATATCAGTTGTAGTAAATCTGTACTGAACTATCAGATATTTTAGTGTATTTCTGAAAAATATTCTCAATCATCCATTTCAGTAAGGGACCTTTAGCAAACATCACATCACCTTTAGGCAAAATTAAGATTGAAATGTGGGGCTAAGGATGAAATTTTCAAAAGCACTGAAATCACATTTTTAAAGTGACTTTCAAAGAAGGATAAGCTTCTCAGTAAAGCTGGGAAGTTTGGTGGCCAAATTGCAAAACTGAAAAAAAAATTCTGAACAAATTGAAATTAAAATTTTTCAAGATATGAAAAAGTTTTTTTAAAAAAAGAATTGTTTTGGGATGAATTAAATATTCCATTCTAAATGGAACATTTGCTTTGTCTGTGGTTTATTAAGCAGTTTTCATTTTTAAAATAAAATTTAGCAAAATTCCAAATCAAATATCTTCCCAAAATTCGAAGTAAAATGTTTCATTTTGGAAATGCTGCTTTGACTTTTCTGATTTTCCCCACCCCCTGAAACAATTTGTTGAAATCAATCTGAATTCACAAATAGTTTTGGTTGACCCAAATCTGTATATTTCAGTGAAAAAACTATATGCACGAAAAATGTTGCAAAGTTCTACTGCTAAGTGGCTAAGTCACTTTAAAAAACAGTATGCAGTCTTCTAAGTTACTTAAGCTCTTCTGCAACTTTTACCCTAGATCAGGGGTTCCCAAACTTGGTTTGTGGCTTGTTCCGGGTAACTTTCTGGTGGGCCGTGAGACAGCTCACAGTGGCCGCGGTTTGCTGTTCCCAGCCAATGGGAGCTGCGGGAAGTGGTGTCCTGGCCCGCACCACTTCCCGCAGCTCCCATTGGCTGGGAACAGCAAACCGCGGCCACTGTGAGCTGCAAGCAGCCATACCTGCAGATGCTCAGATAAACAAAGCATCTTGTGGCCCACCAGGGGCTTATCCTGAACAAGCCATGAATCAAGTTTGGGAACCCCTGCCCTAGATCCTAGTGGTTCTAGTCATAGAATCATCAAAATGTGGGGCTGGAAGGGATCTCGAGAGGTCCATCAAGTCCATCTCCCTAGGCTGAGGAAGGACCAAGTAAACCTAGACCATCCCTGACAAGTGTTTTTCCAACCTGTTTTTAAAAACCTTCAGCGATGGGGATTCCATAGCCTCCTTTGGAAGCCTATTCCAAGAGCTTAACTACTCTTGTAGCTTTTTCCCACTATTTAACCTAAATTTCCCTTGCTGCAGCTTACTCCCATGACATGTTGTCCTACCTTCAGTGGACATGGAGAACAATTGATCACCATCCTCTTTTTAACTGCCCTTAACATATTTGAATATGTTATAAGCCTTTTCTCAAAACTAAACATGCCCAATTTTTTTAACCTCAGGTTTTCTAAACTTTTTTTAATTGTATTCTTTTGTGGCTCTCCTCTGGACTCTCTTCAATTTGTCTACATCTTTCCTTAAATGTGGCACCCAAAATTGGACACAGTACTCCAGCTGAGGCCTCACTAATGCTGATTACAGTGGGACAATTATCTCCCTTGTCTTACATACAACACTCCTGTTAATACACCTGAGAGTGATATTAGCCTTTTTTGCAGCTGTGTCACATTATTGGCTCATATTTATTTTGTGATTAGGATGATCAGATGTCCCAATATTATCGAGACTGTTCTGATATTAGGGGCTTTGTCTTATAAAGGCAACTAATACCTTTTCCCCCTCCCACCATCCTGATCTTTCACAATTGCTATCTGGTCACCCTATTTGTGATCCACTATAAGCTCCAAATCCTTTACAGCAGTACTACCACTAAGCCATTTATTCCCCATTTTGGAGAGGATCATTTGATTTGTCCTTCCTAAGTGAAGTACTTTGCACTTATCTCTGTTGAATTTCATCTTGGTGAATTCAGACCAATTCTCTAATTTGTCAAGGTTGTTTTTGAATTGTCCTTCAAAGTGCCTGAAATATTTCCCAGTTTGTTGTCATTTTCAAATTTTATAAGTCACTCTTCACTTCATTATTCTAGTAATTAATGAAAATATTGAATAGTACTGGATTGACCCCCTCAAGGCCTCCACTCAATACACCCTCCCAGTTTGACAGCGAAGCATTGATCAATACTCTGAGTATGGTCTTTCAATCAGTTGTGCACCCACCTTATAGTGATTTAATCTAGACTGCATTTACCTAGTTTGCTTCTGTGAAGCTGTGCCATAAGCCTTACTAAAATCAAGATATGTCATGTCTACGGCTTCCCCCAATCCACTAAGCCAATATAATAATATAATGGCTCAGGATGTGTTTCTTCAGTGCATCATCCCTTCATTCAAATCCCTTCAAATCTTAGTAGTCTTAAAGTTTACATTATGGAATTTTAAGTGTAAGTAACTACAGAGTTGCAACACACCATGCACCTTCAGTCTTTAACGATAGCTTCCTTTAATTACCACTAGCAGAGAGAGTTGTATTATCATTCCTTCTTGCAAATTACTAATATTCACTTACTTGCTAAAAGGCTAACTGAGAGGGTCAAAGTCTAAAAAATTATCAAATTTCCATATGCACAACTCTACCTGTGATAAAAGGACTTGCAGAAAGATGCACACACAAAAGTTGGTGGATTGAGACTGGTTAACTACTTGTTCCTGTACTCTCTGTCCAAATACACATTGATTCTCTCCCTTCACCCCGCCCCAAGTCTTCTCACGTGCAAAATAAACTCCACATTCCAAACTCTTGATTTCCCCCTTCTGTCTCCCACCTTCTCTCTTCCCTAGGTCTGCCTGGATCCTCTTGGAATCTTTATTGAAAATTCATCACCGCCCTTTGAATTAAACCATGTCTTGGTAAATGCCTATTATATCATCCTTTTCAGCTCCCTTCTTTGCAGATTTCATTTGTATTCTGAACAGGCACCAACCAGCTCCTGAATTTGCCATTAAAATAAGGATTAAGTGCTGATTTGGCATGCTTATCATATGTTGGCTAGTGTTAAGCTAGGGGAACCAGCTGGGCACTGGAATGAAACTCTCTTAATGGCTGTTCCCTAGGACTTTCTTTAAAAAATTCTAGTACGGCTGTTTACAGCACAATTTTGAAAAACTGATTGTCCCTGCTGCTCGAATCACCTGCCCCCACCCCCCTTGAAACTACTGGACTGTAGCTTATTTTGGCATAAAATTACTAAAGACCTAGAGCAATTTAAAAGTTGCCACCATTAGCACACTAAATACTCACTAAAAACCTCATTGTTATAAGACTACCATTAGCCTGGTTCGGGTTCACATTCAGTCCTTTTTATAAAAATCCTCTATCTAATTGACAATACCTTTGGCTTAAAAAAACCCAGCTTTATTAGGGGAGGGCACTCTCCCTTCTTTCCTAGAGGAAGCTGTCTTTTTTTGTGTGCCTCTGAGCTACAAAATGTAAAAGTCAGTCCCACTAAGTTATAATTATAAGTGTAGGATAATTCTAATGATGTCTTACAACTGATGAAATCTACTTCAACTCTGTCTACCACCTGATTACCATGGAAACCATTGCTGGCCAACAGAGTAATTCTGATCAAAAGGAATTGTTATTAATCTTCCCTGTCTATAGTGGATGGGGATTTGGCCAGCTTTTGTTAAAGTTTCTGGTAGAGGCTGAAAGGGGCAGGAAGGGTAAATATTAATTCTTAATGTGCTGGAGAGCAAGAATGGCTTATTCTCGGTGGGATACAACTGGCTTTCACAAAATCAGATATTAGCAGATTACAGGATCAGGCTTACACCACCCAGGGATTGGAGATAAACAAAGGTGGTTTGGTCCATGGAAAAATGCAACAAGAAAAGCTGACATAACAAAATTATCTATTTCAAGGACAGTCAAATTTCAGTTTAAACTTTAATGCTGCAAGGAGAACAGGGGGTAAAAATGTAATAAATGGACTTGGTTTCAATGAGACAAATGATGACATCACAATGTGGTTACTTTGTGTTCAAGTGCCTAGGAAATTTACTTAGTGGGACCCTTTTGCTCTGTTGATATACAGGGACAATAATCTAGTCCATAATGAAATTTGAAATATAAACAGTTTGCAGAAATTTGACTTAAAGAAGTTTGCAGAAACCTGAAGCATACTGATCCTACCACACACACACACACACACACACACTTATTCTACTTATTAATGAGATCTGAGCTCTGTAGAACAGGCCAAAGTTTTCCAGGAATCCACCTTTTCTTTATTACCATCAAAACAAGCTGACAATAATGTTTAGAGTGTCTGAGACTTCCTAGTTTCTCACCAGTTTGTGTGCTCCATAACCTAAATTGGATTTCTATATTTGGTTGTTTTTTTTTTAATTATATTGTAGTAGCTGCCAAAAGCCCTAATCTGGATCAGGGTCCTAATATAAACACAAAGAAAGGCATAATCCCTGCCCCCAAAGAGTTTATAATCTAAAAATGATAAAAAAAAACACAGAAGGTGAAAGGAAAACAATGTACATGCTAAGTGATCAGGGAGACAATTGGCACGTGCCCTGTTTTGTTTCCCTTCATTTTTTAAAGTATGTATTTATGTATAACAGAAAATTAGTTTTAGGTGGGTTTTATTTTTATATATATTTTGTGTGTGCAGGTAGAGATGGGGGGGAGGATTGTTGGAGTAAGCATGAAGGTGTGGAAAAGGAAACATTGGGGAGGGATGTAAAGAGAAGGGGAGGGGAATAGTGAAAAATACAATGGACATGGAGCCTCATTGGTTTTAACAGGGGGCTGTTGGTGGGATATTCTGTGTCAGAGACCTTTGATTTGGAACTCATCCCATTATTGGTTCTAAACCTGATGATCTTCAGGACTTGGTGCAAAGCGTTTTGGAACAGGGGGAAATGGTTGAGGATTGGTCTCGTGGGGGGTTATTATACCTGCTAAGATTATTTTTGTTTGGCTTACTTTTGACTATGTGAATAAAGCCATGCTGCTAGATTTGATATAAATACAAAAATGAAGACAAAAACCTCTTGTTCCAGTATAATTATTTGCATAGCATCAATAAGCACTAATATGTTAGAAGCTCAAGGCATGGAGAAACTCTGAAACTCATTGTAGAATTTTATAAGATCGCACTCACTGTCCCCCCATTGGGAGAAAAAGTTCTTCTTTGTTGGTAGTTCACACCCTGGGTGGCCAATTAAAAAGGATCATTGGTGCCAGTTGAAGAATTGGATGTTTATTGCTTTGGGTACAATGAAGAGAGAAAGGGTGCAGAACATAGTGAAAGTTTGATTTAGGCTAGAGTTCAACATCTGTGACTGGTTTGGCACGATGTCCATGTGTGAGGTTAAGGCAAGGAAAAGTCAAGCTAGTGAAAATCTTCTAATATTTTTTCTTGGCAGTCACGATGACCTCAAATGTCAGTAAATGCATTTATCTTTTCATATATGTATAGTCAGCATCAATGGCTTGGCTTCTGTCTTACTCAGAGGGACAAGCTCGGACCTTGGCATGTCTCCACTCCCATATTTCTTGGCTCATGTATCTGTACTAACTGAAGAGAGAGAAAATCTCTTTATTAAATGGTAATGGCAAGCCAACAACAGACTTTATTATGTGAATCTGCAGAAGTAAAAAAAAAGTTTTACAGTTTTTGTACCTTTTAATTCATAAATTCTATCTTTCAAAATATTAGGAGATTCTGTTGTATTTAATAGATATGGGGATTTGAAAGTATGAGCAGACTATTAAATAAGAATCCAAAAGTTATGTGGTGAAATATTGGAAGCTTTGCCATTAACTTCAGTGGGGTCAGAATTTTGACCCCGGCCTTTTGTATTGTCCTCACAACCATACATACATATATGAATAGATTCAGCATTCTGTGCAAACATACATCCATTCACCTAGATACACTGTAATTAAACAAATGAAGTAAATATTTAAATACTTGTTTCTGATCCTTTTGGTGCAGATAATGAGTGTTCTTACTATTGCCTTTGAAATATTTGAATTGGGGTTTCCTTTAGAAGCTTAGCTATGCCATTCCTTCTGTCTACCACAGACATTACTAGAGGCAAACACAAATTAGCCCCCCTTACACTAGAAATTCAGTTTTGCTGCTTCTGAATATGTGATTTTCTATGTATGGATTACTCTACTGAGACTAAACAAAGTAGTAGCTGTTAAGAATTTGCACTGGCATATTCTTTTACTGCTATTTTCCCATAAGAATTAAAATGTATTAAAATATAGTTCTACATGGAAAAAAGGGGAAAAAATTGTGATTAATTGTGGATAGTAAAATACCTTACATTGACATGTCCCACTATTAATCAGGTTTTAGTCTGAAAATCTATAGCATCTTTGAGAGTCCTTTGTGGTATGGGTATTTTTTACTGAGAAAAGGATGTTAGGATTTAATCTGCGTAATTAGCATGGCACAGAAACTTTATTTCTCTCATTAGGAAAACAAATTTACAAAATTAACTAAACTGTATATTTTCATGTTTTGTAATTTTCCTAACCATTAGCTAGCCATTATTATACATACTCATAAGATGAAACCCCATTAGGACCAAATCCTATTCACCTGGCTCACAGAAGTAGCTCCATTTGGCCTGATTCTGATTTCACTCATGCTGTCTTTACATTAGTGAAATAACGCCACTGATTTTACAGTTCAGACAATTGAATTTAAAGGAATTAACTATTCTTCTTCCAAAACTAAAGTCACTGGAACTACTTGTGGTACTGATTTTGGAAAGGAATTTAATATATGCTTAACTTTAAGTGTTTTCCTGAATAAAGATGGTTTCTTGAATCAGGGTCTGTGTGAGTAACTTCAGAACTGGCAGCGAATGCTAGACTTTGGTTTCAATGTTAAATATGATCATATTATAAAGATACTACTTGAAACAGAGTAGATTTATACTCTCTTCTGTACTGCCAGAATAAACCATCAAGATTAATGTATGTGTGTGTATATAGGTATGTATTCTTAGAAATAGAGCTTATACTATTATTCAAGATGAATGTTCCAAACCAAGAATATTTTATACTTCCCCAGTTTTCCATACTTATTTTCCATAAAATAACATTTATATCAGAAGGATTAAACTTTCATCTACACCATTTACGTGTGTGTGCACGTGCGTGCACATGGTCTACTTTCTGTAGCTGACAAAATTTGGTGAAATTTTAATGTTAGAGTATGGAGGAATTAGAATGACACACAGAGAGTTTTTTTTAAAGTCTGCAGATGTTGTATTTATAGGATGCAACAGCAGACTAGCAATCAGGAAGCAATATAATTGAGTAGGAAACCCATTTCCAGGTGCATTTCCCATTTAAGGCATACTGTATGTTAAAAAAAAAAGACATTTAAAGTCAATATTAACAGAGCCAGTCTAATTTGAGAAAGGACAGATGTTATAAACTTATTTACGTTTCAGATACTGAGGACTGCTTGTAGTGCATGTCACATGAGTGTTGTGTATTTCTGCACACTTCTGTTTTATTCAATACACAAATATTAGTTTTACTGAGAGAGAATCATAGATGGTTTCTCAACTATAAAGATTTATTGGTCCTATGCTAAATAACATAGGGAGGAAAATTGTATTAGGTAAGTTCTATTATACAAAGACTAGACAAAAGAAGTGATACTAATTTAGAACAAATAACCTTTAATAATAGGACACTGTCCAAATATCCAAGCCTGTAGTTTGACCTACTGTGCCGTACCTCCACATTTATTTAAAACATATCAGAAAAAATTGTTAGGGCTAAAGTGGGGCATTGACACCTCAACTAAGTGGGGCAGTGTATAGTGTTCTGTTCAGGAGCAGACCAGAGACCAGATTGTGACATGGAAAATTACAGTCTTGTCCTTGGTTCTTCCCCTTGTTTCAGGGGGAAGTAAGCTGTGCTAGTCCTAAACTTGCTGCAGATTACTTCTCCTTATGTGCTACCAGGGCTGCACTAGCCACCACAAAAGTTGTTTGGAGTAAAAGCTCTTGTCATCCATGCACTCACCGCCATCTGCCTGGAAGTGGGAGGTAGCAACTCCATGAGGGATAGTCCATGATGGGGCCTAAGGGTGCATTTTACTCCATTTATTGCTGTAAGTAGCTATGTCCAGCAGGTGACGCTCTTATATTCAGCACTCCATCACTTATTTAAAAACTCCCCACCATACCTTTATTTTTGGTGGTATAGGTCTTCAGATCTGGCCAAGCTTCATCTGTTGTAGGACGTTGCAGACGGAGGAAGATGGTGAAAGTGGTTTAGGAAAATAGGAATTGACATGCTACGTCAGAGCTGGGGCCATTTAGTCTAATAGCCTTTCACTTACTCTGGCCACAACTGGCTGCTTCAGAGATTAATGTAAGAAACCCAGCAGTGTAGGCAGTTATGGGATAATCCGTCCCCATGGCAATTTCCTCCTAATGTCCCAATAGTTAGAGGTTACTTTATGCCTTGAAATATGAGGATTTACATTCTTTCAAAAATAGTTTTAATTCTGGATATTCTTTATATCTGTGTATATGATTCCTCTCTAAAGCAATTTTTGTTCCAAATTCCTGTGGACAGACCCTATCCCACCTCCAACATGCCCCTGTGCCAAAGGGACTAAGTGGGTAATGTAATGCTGGGTGCTATGTGAACCAAGGATTCTCTTTCCCAAAAAAAGGGAATCCTTCTGGAAGTGATAGGAAAAAAAGACAAGAATCCTGAGTTACCTCAGTAGTTGTACTTCAATCATTGTATCCTAGAATATTGAGTTAATGCAGTAGCTGTACTGTGGAGAGAGGATAACTGGAGTGGCCATGACCGTACTGTTAAATAGAACAGTTCATCTATCTGTTCCATGTATGATATGAGGGAAGTATTACCAATACTGTTTTGCCACACCAATTTGGTATAGCAAAACATAAGCATGTATATTTAAAGAGTTGCTTACACAGTGACACTTTTGTGTCATATCTTCGGCCTCCCTTTTGTCTTAGTGAATTTCATTTTGACTAATATGATATGAAAGTTACTTGGCTGTATATGATCTGAGAGCTTTATCATGTTAGTGAAAATGAAATAAACTAATCTCATGAAAGTTGCTAATAACATTTTAGCATATTATCAACTCATATGGTAGTATGGAAAGGGGAGTTGGCTAATATGATAAGAAAGCAATTAATGTAATACAAAAGAAAGTAATATGATCCAACCTTTGTACTGAATTACTAGCTTTGATAAAACCATTAACAGTCTCATTCAGTAGTAGCTTGTCCAATGTATCTATGATAGCTCATTGAGGTCCACCATGGAAGCAATTAGACATACATCACTTCTGTTCTTCCTAATCCAAATATCTCAAATAGAACTAGGTGAGAAATGCTTTTTTCCCTTTCGTGAAAATTTTTGTGACTTCAGAATTTTTTTCTGCCCTCATTGAGGCAAACCTGAGACCTTTTAAATTTTCTCATGGGAAAAAAAGAGAAACACATTGTAGAATAGCCAATAGCCCAAGTTAAGCAAAGCAGGTATTTGAATTTGGACCTCCCTTATCCCAGGTGAATGTCCAAAGCACTTGGCTGTTGACTAATCTGGAGTTGTTGACATGCATCTGCTCACAGTCTCTCTTGGTTTGACAAGAACTTACATCAAGGCACTAAGAAACCTTCCCTGACAAATTGCCATTGAAACAAGTATGCTGCTGGAGTCCCATGTGTTGCTCCTGCCTCCAGCCCCGACTCACCTCAGCGGGCACCTGCAAAGCAGGCAGTAGTGCTGGAACTCCAGCAGCAGGGAATGAGAAGCAGCAGGTTGCAGCTGTTGGGGGAGGAGGGGCTCATCTGGCAGCCAGCCACTCTGCTACTTCCTCCCTATCTGAGCTACAGGGACTCAGAGAGTCGCTGCCGAGGGGAGCTTCTGCCTTCTCCTGCAGGGCATCCCAAGAAATGGGGAGTGGTTACACAAACCTTTCATTTGTGTGTGTTTAATGTGCCCCTTCAAAAGTATTCAAATTTAAATTCCTGTGCATGTTCCTGGACATATAGAACAGAAGAGGTGCAAATAGTGTAAGTATTGATAGTATGGATATGGTTTGAATAAGCAGATGAACCTGAATGCTTAATTGAACCTAACTTCCCACCATTAGAGATTAGTGTATCACTAGTTAATATTTATATTTCTTTATGCTATACTATTTATCAATGACTGAATATTTTAGGAATTCATATAAAAAATGAAAGGAAAACAGTTTTAACTGAATTAGGTGCTTATTGAAGTTGCTAGATTGATAGCCCTTGAGACTGAAATCTGTTAATGCAATGACGTATAGCAATGTCCTACCACTCATTTACATGAAACATTTACCTGGATGACACTAGGAATGAGGCAGAGCCAGGTGAGGTAGAATGCTGGCCATGTCCATCCCCAGTTTAGCTCCAGAGATGAATTTGACTCATTTTATTTTAACTATTTTCAAAGAAAAGCACATTTTTATTGTATGTCAAAAACATTTTCATTTTTTTAATTTGTTTAAAGTTCAGAGCAACAAGAATGCTTAGGAAAGATGGGTAAACTCTCATATGAAGAGAGATTGAAGATTGTTTCCCTTAGAAAGAAGGTAAATTGGGAACTTCAGAGTTCCCTTCTTATACATGAATGACAGAGGAAAAAAAGCTATCATATGTTTTTAATTACCACTTTTTGAAACTGGTTGCCAAAATCAAATTGTTAAATATTCATTTGCTTTCTTGAAGCATGGAATTAAAAACCCAACCAACCCACAAAGTGAGATGAAGCTTTCCTTTTGGCAGTATATTCTGAACTTGATGAACCTTTAAGATAAAGGCATTGTTTTGTGTATATTACTTCTATTTTTAATTACATTACCTTAAATATTTTCTTTGAATTGCAGCAAAGACTCCTGTGGCACCTTATAGACTAACAGACGTTTTGGAGCATGAGCTTTCGTGGGTGAATACCCACTTCGTCGGATGCATGTCGTCTGTTAGTCTATAAGGTGCCGCAGGACTCTTTGCTGCTTTTACAGATCCAGACTAACACGGCTACCCCTCTGATACTTTCTTTGAATTGTTCTTTTGTGATCCTCATTTTTAGTTCACTAGGCTTTTTTTCTAAACATCATTGAGCTTGTAATTGTCTGAGGCGGAAATGAAAAAAGCAAAGTTGTTGAGGCTTCCTGAAACACCCAGGAATCCAGTAGAGGCTTAATGGATTTCTATACCCCATTTCTAAAAGGTTGTTCTTTCTAGTTCTAATTCCTTCTCTGGCAAAGTACATTTCAGTGATGCGTAAATTCAGGGATGTAAAGGTTATGAATGTATCACTCTGCTTTCCTGTTTATTCCTCCAGGGTCATGAAAGCTCATCCGAAGTTACTAGTGTCTTTTTAATCTTTTTGACAAAAATTGTGGGATACAGGATACAGCAAGAATGAGCTGCTCTGTCTATCCGTGACAAAGGCATTCAGTAACACTATTTATTACTTTTTAAAATTCTGATAGATATTGTACTGCAGGTGGAGGCTCTTGGATAATCAGAATGCATGGCTCCTTTCATATTGAATATGAGTAAGGGGTGAAACTAATCTAAATTGACTTCTTCCTCTGGGTCTTCCAGCCCATCTTGTCTTTCCAGGCATGCCTTCTACATTATATGCTTTCCTGGACAGAGACTCTCATGGTATCTGTCTTGGCAGACAGTGCTTAATAACTACTTTTATTATTCCACAAAATGGCTGTTACCTCTGAATAAAGAAGCTGATATTTTCACAAAATACTACCAAAGCATTTACCTCTTTCCTTTCCTGGGTCAATGTCACATCATCATCTTAACTTCTACATATAGTAGCTATTGAAACTGATTTTTAAAAAGTTTTCCTGTTTCTGCCCCCTCATATTAAAATGTTGCATTCTTTCTTAATTAATACATTTTCCTCTCTCCCTCTTCCCAGCTCACTACCACAATCACTATTTAAATCCCCAGTTACCCCTTTTACTTCATAGGAATACAGTTTCCTTCCAGTCCTTCAGTACCCTGCTTTCTTTTTCATGGTCAATTAATATAAAGTTTAAAACAATTAAATTGCCATGTACCAAACCTAGCTTTTGATTCACATTTCCTGCCTTTTGCTCCTGGAGTAACTGGGGCAGAGATTGCTGTGGGGGAAATGCACACGGTCTAAAGGACTAATCTGATGGCCTCTGAAGTCAATTGAAGAATGGGATTCTTTTAATCAACTTCAGCAGGCTCTGGATAAACCCCTAAATGTAGAGCAGGCATCCTGTTTTTCAGTAAAATCTCTGACTAATTTAAAAATCGCTGCTGACTAGTCAAATTGTTTTTGGCCAGAAAGATGGTGGTTGTGACTAGGGGATTCAGGATTGTGTGGTGGAGTTAGGTTAAAAAAGAGATAGGAAACCACTCTTCTGAGGGAAAACAATGAATTTTATGCACCTCGCATCCATTGTTCCCAGGTTCCCACTAACAAGTGTGTAGCAATCAACTGAAGCACTTAGCACAGTAGCAGTCTTAATCACATGTGTCTGATCTAAGCCAATCAGTGTGGCAGCTGCCAGCTGAACTCATCATCCAGATTCCTAGCGGGGAAAAAAGCTCATGTTGAGTAACATTGACTGATTGTATTTAATATCTTTACAAACTCATGACAAAGCAATGGGGATAGGTAGGAACTGCCATAACACATAAGACCAGTGATCCATCTTGTTCACTATCTTGCCTCTGATAGTGCCTAATACTTTGAACTTTATAAGAAGGTGCAAAATAAAAACACAGTGAACAATTATGTAGTGACCCGCCCCCAAGGCAAATTTCTTCCTAACCCCAAGCTTAGTTTTACATGTCTGTGTATACATATAAAATGTGTGTGTGTATGTGCACGCACACACGCGTATGTGTATGTAATGCAAATAGAAAGTCTATATTCTAACTAATAATTAAACAAATCATCTTATTCTCTATCTTAGGTATTTATATGCCCCTTATCACCCTACTATCTGACTACATCACAGTTTTTTAATTTATTTATCCTCACAACAGCAATCTAACGTAGGGAATTGCTTTTATTCCCATTTACAGAAAGGAAACAGAGGCACGGAGATACTAAGTGACTTGACCAAAAGGAAGGTCATACAGGATGTCTCTGGTAGAGCAGGTTATTGAGTCCAGGCTACGAAAATCCTAGGCTATTTCCCTAACAACTAGACCATCCTTCTACTTTTGTGTGCACTGTTTGTACACTGATTTCAACAGAATTAGTCCTGATTTACATCAGTGTGAGAGCAGAATCACATGCTATTAGTTCATCCATTGCTCAATAGTTGTAATAGCAGTGATGCCCTTTTCTCCTCAGCTCCAACCAGATTTCCATACTGAAATAAAACACTTGGTTTTCCTCTACTAATTTATGTATGGGAACCACACAGCTACTCTGTAAAGCTGAGTGTCCATTTTATTCTTTCTTAATTACATGTAATTGTTATGCAAACTTATGGAAAACAAGATAAATTGACCTATTGCTGTATAATTAAATACAAATTCAATAAACCATAAAATTGCCCATATATTAATAAATTAAACTTGTAGTTAATGCGTAAATTTAAATTGTCATTTAAAACTATTGCGATTTCAGGTTAATCTGTGTTAATTTAGTTGATAAAATTGCAAATTTTTATTTAATAAATGTGCTAATGAAAATATACGGTGGCTTATTTTTATTTTTGTATGACAGTTATCTTGCAAAGCATTCCTTTCAGTGTATATTGAGTGTAAATAATCAATACACTGTTGCTTATTTAGTCTAAAATTGTTATAAAAGGAGGGCTAGTAAATACTAAAGTTAAGCTTATACAAGCATTTCCATTCTAACCCCCTGATTTCTATCATGTACTAATCTCTGAAACTGTCACTTTTGGGCCAGAAAAGTTCTACACTTGGTCTGTGTCTGAAGGTGGTTTTGTTTTGTTTTGTTTATGTCTGCAGAATTTGAGCTCAGCTGTTTTGGAATTTAAGGAGATTTGAAAAAGTATACTTTCTCCACTATAAAATAAGATCTGTGAGCCTGTTTTTTTAAATTAAAATTGAAACAGCACTGATGATGGGGGTAGGCATTTTAATTTTAGAAGGGAAACAGAAATGCCTTTGCATGTTGTGGTTTAAATTGCTTTTGATTTAACTGAATATTGAGCATTTAAAAGTATGCTTCACATGTTTGTTAGAATTGGTATAAGTGGGGTTTTTTTTATCACAGCAAAACCAGGCTGTGGTGCACATACAAGCATGGCTAACATATCTCCATAGTTAAAAATGAAGTAAACGTGCACAGAACGAGGGCAGTCTCTGAAGAAACTCTTTCTTTATTCATTGTGAATTTTGTACTGTGTTCAGTGAATGGGACAAGGGACACCTACATTCCTGCCAGTGGACGTAGGCAATGCCGTCTAAGCCCTGATGCTGCACAACTCATGCCTAAGCCTTGCCTGGATTCAGAAACTAGGCATTCCCTTGCCTATCTTGCCTGTATGCCTCGGCCCCTTCTTAGACAATAACTCAGTAGCTGGACCAGTCCCCTCTTCAGAAGCAGGCCATTTGTCTCATTTTAAGATGGACAGTCCTGCTTTCCTAAGTTTTGTGCCCTATCCAAGGAGGCATCATTTGGTCCATTATTGGATTGGGGGGGAATGAAATTGTGAAGCGCGCACTGCCCCATCTTCACCAGGGGAACGGTGATGTGCTCTTCAAAATGGTGTCCCTGTGCAGCATGACCTCACATGCACCTTGCTTATGAGATCATGCCAGCAAGGGTGGGCCCCCACCTTTCTAGATGTATTAGAATGTCTGGTATTTGGAAATGCATGGGTGGCCAGCCTACTTCTTCAAATCCCCACTCTGCCTGATTTTGAGCAGAGACTTAAACCCAGATTTCCCACCATGGAGGTGAGTACCCTAACCACTGGGTATTTGCATTGCACCACCTAAGTCCCCCTTGTAAATCTAGCCCTAAGAAATCAAGGTGTTTAGAACTCCTATGAAAATAAAATTAGTCTAAGTAGAAAGGAATAGAAAGCAAATATTACAATATGCTACACTCTGATGCCAAAGCTTTAGAAAAAAATTATATTGTATTGTATTATTCAGATCATAGTATTTGATCATGTAATTAAAGACTATTACAGAATATGCACAGACAGGTGGGGTTAAGACTGTGAGTGCAACCTTAAATTTGTCATTTCCTCATTTTTGAGTGTTCAACATACAATCCTAACATTCTGTTGATATTTTTTTGACGGCATAATTATACAGCTTGGTTTCTGTTTTGCATTAAAGCAGATGGATTGTGTGCTGCTCCTTTATAGTGAAATGTCAACAGTCCCATTTTATATCTCAACTTCAGGGCATATACTCCACTTACAAATGTTTTCTGTGACCTCCCATTGAGCATTAAGGTGTCAACCTAAAGCACTAATTTGTATTTATAAAAGTTGGAATACATTAGTTCTGTGAGTTGGATGCAAAAATGTTTTTAAATAGTTTTTTTTGGCTAAAATGTTGTGGGGTTTTTTTAAAGGAAAGAAATGTGGGTCACAATAAATTGCCAGTATCTTATTTGCCGTCATGCTTATAATATATATCCAATGTACAGTGACATCCAGTAATGATGTATTCATATCAACCTACATTTTATTAAAAGCAGCAAAGAGTCCTGTGGCACCTTATAGACTAACAGACGTATTGGAGCATGAGCTTTCGTGGGTGAATACCCACTTCGTCGGATGCACAGGACTCTTTGCTGCTTTTACAGATCCAGACTAACACGGCTACCCCTCTGATACTTGACTACATTTTATTGCATTTCTAAAATGTGCTTAACAATGATAGATCATAATGAATACCACATCTGGTATACTGAGCAATAGACATATGGCTGTAACTGGCTGTAACTACGTACCTGAACTGTATGTAATATGTCTGATTTTGAGGGCAGAAGTGAGATTTAAGGAATGCACATGCACTTCATTCTAAAAGGAGTCTCTAAATGGAGGTGAATTTTACCCTTTGGTTTTGGGAGATCTGGCAGGGATCGCTACAGCAAGAGCCTCAGAAACAAAAGTGTTGGGTGGGGGGATATGAGGAAGATATAGATGACACCACTGTGTGTTGGATGAGGAAAAATATAGTTCCTATAATAAGCATTATTTGATTTAATACCTAGTAAAGTACAGGTTTTGGTGTCTACTTTTCCCTGAGTCTTGCAATAGGATCTTGTGGTTGAAATATGAATATAATGTAATATTTTTGAAGAGGACAAAGTAGCTCTTGCTACCTTTTGGACATTTTATAGTGAGAGCAGTATTAAACAAAATATTGCTTTGAAGGCAGTGTGGCAGCACATGCTTAGAGGAAAGCACCCCAGAGCTCATCTATCATGTTTGCAGAAAGTCCCAGAAGCTTTCTCTTCTCATATCACCCTAGCTAGGCCTGTTATATTGCAATATTGTACTGTTCATTATTATCTGCTAGTGTCAGACTCTGCCTCTCTGGAGCCTGTAAATAAGCTTTCCTTTCAGACTAACACAACACAATTACAAAGCAAGCGATTGTGTTATCAGATTTTACTTCATCGCTGCATGATAAAAGCCTTAGTATACGGTTTATATACATCTGATTACTGTGTCATATCATCAGGGGCGGCTCTAGAAATCGGGCTGCCCCAAGCAGCGCGGAGCGCTGCGCCGCCCTTCCCCGGTCCCGCGGCGGGTCCCCTCTTCCCGCGGCTCCGGTTGAGCTCCTGCCGGCATGCCTGCGGCAGGTCCACCGAGCCCGGGGCGGGACCTGCCGCAGTCAGGCCGGCGGGAGCTCAACCGGAGCCGCGGGAAGACGGGACCCGCCGCAGTCATGCCTGCGGCGGGTCCGCTCGTCCCGGGCTCCGGTGGAACTGCCGCAGGCATGCCGGCGGGAGCTCCACCGGAGCCAAATGCCGCCCCCCCGGGAAACGGCCGCCCCAAGCGCCTGCTTGGTGCGCTGGTGTCTAGAGCCGCCCCTGCATATCATGCCCCTGTCCTGTAATCAACAATGTAAATTTTTTAGGGGGGAATAAACCTTCCTTGCCCCTTAGAAGGAAACATCATTCAAAGGTGGTTTTGTTTTGTGGTTTTTTTTTAAATCAACTTTATTACAAGTATTCAGGAATGAATTGATTTTAATTGTTACTATCGGAATGCAGAAAATCATAGGATTCCACTCTCACTGTCTTGTGTCTATCTAATTTTGTCAATCGATTTAATATTGTTTTTTTCCAAATGTATGAATTTATAGGGAGCTAATCTCCAGATATTTAGGCCATTAACTTCAATGGAATCAAGAATTTACCCAAAATATTGTTTCAATGAAGTCATGTTTGCTTCCCCTTTGTTTCAATCTCCTACTTGAAATATGATGCCTATAATGAAGATATATAAATGAATTATTCTTAGGACTCAAATTAAAATAAAATTAATGGTGACTCTTTAAAAGTATTATTTTTGTACATCCTTTCATCCTTCCACTCACTGGCGATATTACAAATGTAAAAAACCAAGGCTCAAAAAAGTTCCTTTTAAAATTATATTTGTGGTTAATCTGAGTCCAGCTGGTGTTTACAAATATATTTATGCAAGAGAGTTAAAATAACTTTATGTAAAATTAAAGCCTTGGCAGCAATCCAATCAAATGCTAAAACATTTAAAGGTTGAAGCTTAAAACTATCAGCAGATGAACTAGTCAAAATGTAAGCAGCTTGACATTGATATTCATAATGTTTTTTTTACAAATTTAGGACTCTCTTCTGGCTTTACTCTTCTTAGGCATGTACAGACTGTGACACTTAAGGGCAACTGAACTGCATGTATGATACTATAGTCTTCCTATACCAATGGTAAGGCTAAAACACTTCACACTGGTATCTAGTCAGATCTCTCGCCTATTTTTCAGGAATATTTGCTACATCATTCCCCACTAATTATATCTCCTCTTTTCTTCACTATCTGCAATAATGGGACCTGGACCACCTTCCCATAAGGCAGGTTTCTCAAACAGGGGTCATCGCTTGTGTAGAGAAACCTCCTGGTGGGCCGGGCCGGTGCGTTTACCTGCCCTGTCTGCAAGTCCGGCCGACCGCAGCTCCCACTGGCTGCGGATTGCTGCTCTGGGCCAATGGGAGCTGCTGGAAGCGGCGGCCAGTAAGTCCCTCGGCCCGCACCACTTCCAGCAGCTCCCATTGGCCCGGAGCAGCGATCCGTGGCCAGTGGGAGCCGCAATCGGCCAGACCTGCGGACGGGGCAGGTAAACACATCGGCCCGGCCTGCCAGGGCTTTCCCTACACAAGCGGCGACCCCTGTTTGAGAAACCCAGCCATAAGGTGTCTATTCCACCAACCAGTTGATCTTAATGTTAAGACCTTTTTCTTATTAACTGCCCCACATTTTTCCTTTTTTTGCTTCAAGCCACTGTTCCTTGTCCTACCATCTTCCGATACTGAATGAATCCTTTCCTTCATTTGTAGTTTTACTTCAAAGGAATTTATAGACACTGATCACTTTTTTAGACATTATTAGATCATTCAATCTATCTTCATATGATTTACTTTCCAATCCTTGTATTTCATTTTTGTTGTCCTTCACTGTATTCTCTCAATGTGTTCAGTATGGTTCATTATCTGTGTAAGAGCATTGCACATAGTGGTCAAAACTGAACCTTGGCTCCATTAGCTACAGTGGAGTTTCACCAGTTTATACCACAGCTGAATCTGGCCCGTAATGCCTGGGGAGCTGGCACCAGAGCTGATTCACATGTGTGACATCCCTGCATAATGCACGAAATTCATCTCTCTGCAGAGAGCATGCATAAAGCCATGCACTGCTTAAGTCCCACTTTGCATCTGCTTTGTGATGGCCCACCTCACAGAGATGAATTTCGCCCAGTGTGTGGAAAGACCCATTATGTCTAGACTACAAAGGGCACAGAGTACTTGAAGGACAGGGAAGGGAAATATTTTTCCCTTGCCTTGTTCTCTGACTCCTCAGAGTCCTCACATTCCATGATATTAATTAGCTGTCAGATCCAGACTCAGAGTGGTGTCAAATACTTATTTTCTCCAGATCTCCCTCTTCTTTTTCTTCTCTTTTCATCTTACCAAATTCATGTATCAACACTGGAATTAACTCTTCTAACTACTAGTATAGTTATCTCTGTCAGATTTTTTTTTCTATCTATGGTACTATAATCCCAGGAAAAGAAAAAGGGAAGGCATAAGTTTCAGGGTTGCTGACCCAGCAATCTTCCTTCAGTGATGGGACTTGCAAGGGCTCTGTGCTGCCCTAAAAGTGAATGGTGTTAGCCAGAGAAGGCCATATTCAGTGCATTCCTGCTGCAACCTCCACTTTTATGGATCCAGAAAGGGGGGATAGATGCCCTCTCCTCATGTAGCAGTGATCAGACAGCCTTCTGAAAATATAAGTATTGTTTATTTTAGCTGTAGGATCAATGCTCTTGGAGAAAAGAGGTCTTAAAACAGTCTACATGCATGTCTATCTTACCTAAATGTTTGCCATTCCTAGATTTTAGCCTAGACATCTTTAACTTCTTCAGACATCCCCTTTGGGTGTTAGGTACCCTTTGTTCTTCTGTGTTCGCTGGCTTTTACCTGTCCTGGTTCAAACCAGTTATGTAGGCTGGCTGAAGAGGAAATAGAATCTTCAAAGCTAATAGGTCAGGCATTGTATTTTAACAATCTTTAAGTCTTTAACAAGGGGTGGCTTATCTTGAGGCATTCTTTCCCTTCCTGCTTGCTTTTCCAGGCAGCCCCATATTGAACTAAACCAATACTCATACTGTACATGTCCCTATAACGAGGTCAACATACAGTGTTCATAAATTATTACAGAACAGCTTTAAATCTGTCACACAAGTTAAGTGCAGTTGGAGCTGAGCAGAATGGCATTCTGGTGCCCCTCAGCAAAGACTCAGTTAACCGCTTGTGTTGAGCAAGCTTCATCCACCTGAGGCTTAGAGATAGTATGGGTGTGAGCTGTAAAATATGTGACCTCTGAGGCTGCAGCCCAGTTATGTGTATTATTTTCTCTCAAGATATGTTAACTTACAGCAATTAGTCTAGCTACAGAACATTAACTGTGAGGACAGATTAACTAATTGGGCCAGCTTCACTGTTATTTCTGAAAATTCAGTCTCCATGTTCTATATGTTAAATCCTGTTTAAATTTCGTTAGGTTTCTAAAATGTTAGCTTATTTTAATTTTCCTTGTCCAGAAATTGTGTGGTCTTGATAAAAATCCCATTGATGTCAATTGAAATACATCCATTGACTAAAAGGGTTTTAGCTTAAACCCTATGTGAGGCTGTCTGTTATGCTGAGAGCTTAACAGTAACTCTCATTTTCCACCATTATAAAAATATATAGCTATAGTTGCTGTCACTGCTTGGTAGAATGAAGCAAACACACGGTGGAGTGCTGGATATTTAACCATAAAATAACCAGACTTAAAAGGCTGAAGAGCCTTTGCAAAAAGGTTCAAGGCAAATAGATGCTTCTGATTTATTATATATGATGACATACTGTATGGCAGAAATCATACATCTGGGATGATGTCACAGTGCAATATATATATATACACACTTGTATTTACATAAATTAGTTTTATCTATTGTATATAGTATGTTGTGCAATAAATGTACGTAGTTTTAATATAGTTCATTACTCTTTAAAATGAATGAAAATAAGAAAAATATTAGGCTAAAAACACTTCCATACTTGGTAAAAATAAAGTGTATGTTGTTACTGAAAATTCAGATAGAACAGCATACATAGCCATCATGCTACTGAAGTGATTCATATTAATATAAATGTATTGTTCATATTAGTGTGAACAATTTGGAGTATGGAGTTCAAAAGAAAGCATTTTAAATAAGTTCTTTCAAAGAATGGCATGTATTTCTGAAAGAATAAATATACTATAATTTACCATATTTCATGCTATCACCAGATTTCTTCTGTATAATTATATTTTTTGTATTTTAGAGGGAGAGAGCACCTACTACTTCAATGTCTGCCAAAAGGCACATGTCTTGAGGTTTTTGGCTTATCTATGGTGCTTGTCTGGTAAAACATCTGTTGTGTGAAGATATACTAAATATGTATTTTTCAGTTTTACTGTAAAACAAAAGCTGGTCCAACAGCAAAGTGAATCTCATATCCTTAACACTCTTCTCTCTGTGTTTATTTTACTGTATATCTCAGTAAATACTCATCTCCCCAGCCCACTAAGTAAAGCAACTTTCTGTTACTAAAAAATGTCATATATGATGGAAAAGGGAGAATAACAAGAGCAAAAGATGACCACAGCCACTCCTATAGAAGCAATCCCACAGGCCGTGCAGATTCTACTGGTTTAGCAACTGTACCTGAGGTAAAGGGGCAGGCTACCACTTCAGCTGCTGCTGCTGCTCTGTCCAGTATCAGTAGGGTCCATCAGAAGAAAACTTCATAAAGAACAGCATAATGCCAGTGTTGGCTGCCAGCACTGTGCCCCCCTTGCTGCTCCCCTCTCCCCCGCCCATGATGCTAATAAACCCTAAAGCCCATTTTTATTTTTCTTGCTGTACTAATCTAGCTGGGGAAAGTGTAAGGCCTGTTTTCAAGAGTAAGTGTAGAACAAAAGTTACAGATGTTGCAGGTGGAGGCATTGGACATTTGAGTATCTGTCTGATTGGTATGATGCTGTGGCAAAAAAGGCTAATACTATCCTTGGGTGTATAAATTGGAGAGTAGTGAGTAGGAATGAGATGAGATTTTTACCTCTGCATACAGCATTGGTGAGATTGATACTAGAGTACTCTGTCCAGTTCTGGTGTCCATATTTTAGAAAGGATGTAGAAAAATTGGTCTGCCCTTAAAATCATTGCACAGAAAAAAGCAGATATTCATTCTATATAGAGGGTCAATTTCCATTTTTAATCACAATTTGTGTATTGGGTATAAATTTAGGACTTGATAGAACTCTGAATCCAAAGAGAAGATCCCAGTGATGTCACTGGAAGATTTGAATAGATCAAGTGGCCTTTATGTATAAAAAGCATCCACTTTATCTTCACTTTATCTATTCCTTGTTCGCTCTGTATCGTATTGTTACATTCAGCATCAATCAGTGGGAAATATATGCTCTCCTTTAGAATTATCACTATTTCTTCTCTTTGTTTCTCTTTCTTCCCCATCCTATGTTTTCTTTCTCTCTCTTTTCTTTCTTTCTTTCTCCTCTATTCTTCCCTTTACATTCCTTTCCTTACAGAAACTCCTTGTTCCCATTTCCTGTAGGCCACGCTCCCACTCTCCGGTCCTTCTCCACTAAAGTGATGGCAGTTCAATAGTTAATGCTTACACTACACTAAAGTGTCATCAATTGGCTGTAGCAGGGGTCGACAACCTCCGGCATGCGGCTCGCCAGGGTAAGCATCCTGGTGGGCCGGGCCAGTTTATTTACCTGCCGCATCGGCAGGTTTGGCTGATCGCGGTTCCCACTGGCCACGGTTCGCTGTCTCAGGTCAGTGGGGGTGGCAGGAAGCTGCAGCCAGCACATCCCTCGCCCGTGCAGCTTCCTGCCACCCCCACTGACCTGGGACAGCAAACCGTGGCCAGTGAGAGACGCAATCGGCCGAACCTGCCAACGCAGCAGGTAAACAAACTGGCCCAGCCTGCCAGGGTGCTTACCGTGGAGAGCCGCGTGCCAGAGGTTGCCGACCCCTTGGCTGTAGAGTCAACATCACATTCAGTTAATTAACAGCAGGGAGTTTATACCTCTGAGTCATTGTTTCAGGCTGTCTTTAGACACAGAATGGCATCACTGCATAGGATTGATTCCTATTTGGAAGGCTTTCCTCACAACCACGAGGACTAGAAATTTAGGATGGAACCCTAGCCCCATTGAAGTCCATGATAAAACTCCCTTTGACCTCAATGGAGCCAGGATTTTGCCCCCTCCCACTTTTTTGATGGTTTCAAGCCTGCCAAATTTGAACATGTCATGCAAACCATAAACACATGATGCAAGCCAGGTCCATTAGTTGTGTGTTTGACACCTTTGTATTACTGTGTCCAAATTATAGCATGTACAGTTTTCTAAGGCATACTGAGATAGTAGTGCTTAAACCTGGAGACAGTGGATCAGCAGTATTTTCTGAGTATATCTCCATCACCAACTTGGAATCTCTATCCCATTATGTCTTAGACTGAAATAAAATTTGAGCAGATGTGCAGTAGGAGGAACACATCATTACTAAATTCTAAGAGTTGTGTTTCACATCAGTGAACTCAAAGCTGCTTAACTAGGCATTACTTTTTCATCCAAAACATAAAAAAAGAACCTTAAATATAAGGCAAATGGGTCTCTCTTTTTATATTGAGGTTTTACTATTCACTTGTAGAAGCAGGCTTTTATATGTGCTTTACAGAGAGTCTACACCTCAGATATTGTTAGATCAGACACCACTGTAAGGTAAATAAAGTGATATGGTAGGGTAAAATTTAGCTCTGGTGTAAGCAACTTTAATCTCCTGATGACAGTTGAGCTACACCAGACACCTCAGGATTTAAAAAAAAAAAACAAATGTAAATCCTAATTACAGCACCATAGATATCCGTGGTGGTCCTTTAGTGACAAATAAATGAGTTAAGACCACATTTCTATAATCAATCTTTAATGCATCCACCTAACTACAAAAGTGCTCATCTTCCCTAGAGCTGACTAAAGGCAGCACAACAATATCCACTTCCAGTGTTCATTCCTCATTCCAGGCCTATTCATATGCAAGTCAGATAAGACTGTGGGGGAATTGTTTAAATGGCCCCACTTACAAGTTATAGGTGAGGGGAAACAAACTCTGTCTTTTCACTTTATTTAGAATTATCTGCCTTTTTATTTTGCTTAATTTGATAACATTTAAAAAAAACAACAACCCAGAGGTTTGGGGAGAGGAGGATTTATCTGCATTTCTTCCTCTTCCTTTCCACAAACACTTGCTCCACCCTCTTTTATCACCCCACATTTTCTAATTCTTTAGTGTTTTATCATTCATTTAACATTGGTTCTGGGGCATGAAATTTAATTTATCAAATTTGTAGGAGTCATTTGTTCTTCCTCCTGTTTTGTTCCAAAGTATGGTTTGATCCTCCTTGCCCAGTGAGGTGAAGGTGAACACTGAAATGTTTTATGTATTTCCTTAGGCTCTCCATGTATGTCAACTTTTTTTAAGGAAGTGGAAAAGTAATCCTTTCAAAATGCTCTACAGTGGAATAATATTATCTCTGTTTCTATGGAAGCAAGCTAAATTGTTGTGCATAGTGATTAATTTGAGGATTCACTGTCCTTACTAGTAGCCAGGAGAACATATCTAGATCAATATGAAATAAAAAAAACATGTGAAATTGGTCAGAAGTGCAAAGGCATATATCATACATGTTATCTGAAAAGAAATTCAAGTGTTCATATTGATATTTCTGGAGGGGAGTGGGTATCTTTGTTTACTTATTTGGTGTGTTAGAGATAGTCTGAGGAGAAAAAATGACATGTTTTAATGCCTGGGATTCTGTACGACTGCTGGATTTGAGGAATGTGCTGGGTCTCTCAGATCTCCAGGAAAATTGCTGTAAACAGATTTATTAGAAACATTATGTATAACAGAAACATTGTTACAACCTCCTCAAAGCTGCATGTTCTGAATGGAACCTAGAAAACAGTGATGTTTTTAGTTGTTTCCCTATATGAGCTGTTTGTCAGGTATCATCTAGTGCAGGAGTCGGCAACCTTCGGCACATGGCCCATCAGGGTAATCCACTGGTGGGCTGGGAGACATTTTGTTTATGTTGACTGTCCACAGATATGGACCCTCGCAGCTTCCAGTGACCACGGTTCATCATTCCTGCCCAATGGGAGCTGTGGGAACTGGCAGCCAGAACGTCCCTGTGGCCCGCCACTTCCCACAGCTCCCATTGGCCGGGAACGGCGAATCGCGGCTGCGGGGGGCCGTGCCTGTGGACGGTCAACATAACCAAAATGTCTCATGGCCCACCAGCGAATTATTCTGATCGGCCATGTGCTGAAGGTTGCCAACCCCTGATCTAGTGATACACAAGATCACAGCCACACACTCTTTATACTTTGCAATGGGTGGTAAAACTTCTTTATCCCTATAAGACTCGCAGTACCTCACCATATTGCTCAGCATTATACACATGCAGTTTCTTTTCCTGGTTTCCCATCCTCTCCTACCACACCTTTCCTTACATTCCTCCTCACACTTGCTCCTTCCTCTGCAGTCACCCAAATACTTCACCTCATTCCCATATTTCTTTTTCCTTTCTATCTCTATATTATTAGTTTAATAAAGAGGAAAAGACTGGAACTGGAAAGAGCGCTACGTATCCTAAGCTTTGCAAATAATTGGATTTTGTATGCCATACAATGCCCAGGTATGAACTGATGCATTCAGTAGATGCAACTTACAGACTAGTTGAGAATTCATCCTTATTTGTGTTCTTTGAGAGATCCCCAATCATTTCGACTGAACTAAAAAATAGAATATAATGTTTTTGCTACTAGACAATTTTCTTTCTTCGGGATTTTGTATGCCAGTCCAGACCCCATCTCATTTCAGCTGGTGCCACTTCACATGTAAATTCTCTCATATTCTCAACATTCTAAGTTTTACAAGGTTTTAGCTGACCATTGCATATTAAACTGAGCTATGTGAGGGAGAAAGCTGCTTATATAGAAAAGGAATGTTATCACCACAAAAGACTCCATGTGGTGCCTTTAGTTATTAGTAATGGTATTAATTTCTTCCTATCTATGCATATCTATATTATAGTTGGGCAGTGGCAGCGCTATACTTAAGGTTGACATGAGCTTACAGTTTAACAGCCAGTGTTTCTAAATGCTCTAAAATCCACATAGGTATCTGAATTTTCTACTGCTTTCCTTGTCTTTGTGGGTTGACAAGAACCAACCTCACACTTGGCATGGAGAACTATGTCAGCATTTTATTGTTATGGGAACTTCCATAAATCAAGAACAGTTTTTTTTCCCTAGTAGCTTTTGGAATGTCTGCCATTTTAACTATTGGATTAATGAGCTGCTTGGTTATTGCTTGATGGGGTCAGTGCTCTATTTCTTGTGGTTGATTCCCCAAAATTTGTAAACAATAAAGAAAATATTTTAATTATTATAAACCCTGGGGTCTATCTTGGGGAGAAAAACAATATTCTAGCATTTTTCCTTCATATCTTCACTGAACTTCACATGCTTCTTTCTCTTAATATTTGTAGCAGTTCCAAATCCTAGTTGTGATTTATAGCTTTTCAGTAACCATTTTCTAGCTTCATGCTCAGCAATATCACAGTCCTCAAGGAGCTGACCTGCTCAGCAAGCAGTTTAGGTAAAATTGTGACACCTGGCTGGTTTCCAAGTGTCTCTGGACCTCCATTATTCTGATACATCAGAACTCATCCATTCTGAATGGCAGTTTCTGGCCCTGCCAACTGCAATAATAACTAAACTAAACAAAGTCAATTTGCCACAAACCTAAGTTAACAATGACCACTGAGGTCTGTTCAGCAACACTTGTGGGACTGTATTTAATTATTAATTAGTGGTATAGTTTCAATTTTCTATCTTTAGGTTGCTTCCAAAACATTGTATAGGCAACAGCTGTGGCATGACATGAAAGCAACTTATAATGCACATGCCTCTTTTGAAAACCAGCTGATGTCATTAAAAATTTTAACAAGACAATGTTCTTAAAGGTTTGTGTAGTTATAAAATAAAGCTGTGAAGGAAAATTTGATTTTCATCCGACTGCTTAAATACTTATCAAAACAGAGGGGGGAGGGGAAAGCCTATTGTTTGGGGATTTGCGGGGAGGTGAGGAGGTTTGTTTTTGTTTGTTTGTTTGTTTTGTATGGGCTTCTTTCACTGTTACAGTTTATTATCACAGATCTGAGCGGAAATCTAAAACTTATTTTCTGGGTGTACTGAGTTTAGCCAACCATGTGTGGAGGGAAGGAGATGTGGTCATAAAGCCTATTCCTTACTGTGTCCACTTTACATTGCTTCATTACTGAACATCTCCAGTTGGATGGCTGCAGGGAGCTGCTGGCTTGAGTAGTAGCATCACACGTGGATTCCTAAAAGCTATTCATATCAGACACAAATTTAAATAAGATATAGATGTCTCCTGGCTTCTGATACAAGCTGAACACCAGCCAGATCTGTAGCTTCCACTGCTCAAGAGGAATCTCAAAGGGACTCTTTTAACAACAGGCAAATATGAACCAGCTATTCGTTGTTCAGGGTTGGCTATGTTGTGGTAGCTCTTTGTTGCTTCTGGTTGTTTGATCGGTGTCTTATGCCACCGATTTATCAATGAAAATTATGTATAGTCCATTGAGTATCTTGGACTGCATTCATGATTAGTTTAGCATTAAGAACCTGTAGCGAGCAACTGAAGGTTTAGTGCTAAACAACAATCTCTAGGCTTAGCCCTATTTCAATGATTCTTGCATGTGGCTTTCCTTATTAGATATTAACCAATGTGTGACTAATGTGTTATTGCCAGCTATTACAGCAACCTAAGAAAGACCATTCTATTATTGCAGAAATCTAGAATTAATGATCACCTCATATTAAGAAAGGTCAAACAGTTTTTAAAAGCCATTATAGTGTATAATTGGAGCCAGGAAAGCTTGCTCTAAACTATTCAGTATTTATTTCAATATAGATGATCAACATACACCTGACTTATCTATACATGAATACTCTGGGCTAGCTTTACCATTATGGGGAGCCTCCCTCTTTTTAATCTCTGCTTTCCTTTCACTCTTTCCTCTGGTGGTGTTCCTTTTTTTCATCCAAACCCTTTCCTCTAATTACTGTCTCTCTTTTCTTTCAAACTCTGCAGATGGCATGTTAGTTTGTTCAAATAGCACCTGGAACAGTTAGGGGACTGTTGTGTACATTTGTCCCCTAAGAATGAAAGGCCTCCCCAGGTCACAGGATTAGCAGGTCCCTAGAGCTGCCTCGGTGACCAACCCCTCATGTTAGGAAAAATTGCCACATAAGATTCCACTCCTCTATTTCACAACTTTATTTGTCCTTAACTCTGTATTTGTTATCTGACACTACGCTTGAAAGGATAAGAAAGTTTCATCATTACGTGTTTTTCAGGGCATACAGAGACATTGCCTGCAGTGCTAGACCAAAAATTAACTGGGAGAAACTTAAACGTATAAACTACGGTAGGTGGTCAGCAGAGTCAGATAAGTAAATTAAATCTTGATGGCTGATAAATGCCAGTGCTTTAAACTTCTGTTTTATTTTAAATATCAGTGTGAATCTTATTAGAGTTTCAAGCAAAACTGATTGCTTGCAGTGATTCAAGCTAAACCTTTTAGGCTGGAGATCTGCTATGACTGTAGGGAGTTTACTTTATTACTTTGTAACTGGGCACAATGAAAATAAACATTTTCCTATTAAATCTGTAAGTGTCATAATCAAATGGTTAAGGCTGTGATGTGTGGCGAAGCCTTGAATTATATTTTCCCTAGATTGAGATCACATGTGAAGCAGCAGCCGATTTCTCCATGGCTGTTTGCATTAGATGAATGCTGCTCAAGGGCATGGCAGTAGAATTGGCTTCCACTTCTTACAAAGTTATATAATGTATTTGGAATGAAAAAAAGACGATTCTCCATTAGTGAATCCAAATACTGTGTCCCATTTTGAACCCAGTGTATAATCTGCCAGGGAGGATGAGGCTGGGGGTTGGGGATAGGGAGGCAGCTGAGAGGAGAGGAAGACTTGTGATGCAGTGCTTTTATACATCTTCCGAATGTGTGTGTGTGTGTGTGTGTGTTTTAATCATCCTGTACTGTGCCTGAGCATACTAATTACTTCTTTTCTCCTGCCTTGTTAGTTCTGCAAACACTCCAAACTACAGTACAGTAATGCCTTACATCAGAGGTGAAAGGGTGAAGGTCATCTGGTTATATGACACTGCTTCCGTGGAGAGGTTTTATCCTCTAGCATTCTTTAAGGAGAGTCTTTTCTGTTGTAAGTTAAATGTGTGTCTCATTTCTGAGTTGAATGGAAGGTCTGTTTCTGAGGAACATTATTTCTTTTCTTTCTTTCCCTTGGATGCCTTTTTTCCTAACCGGTATGTGTAGGTCATGTGAATCATGGCCAAAAGATTTCCTTGGGATCTTTTGCCCAAAGTTATTTGTATGATGTACCCATACAATCTTCTCTAAGACCCATTAGAATGGCCTATTATTGTGATGCTGGAACAAAAGAATACATTAAAGTGAGTTTCTGAGCTGAACATTGACTGAAAAAAATGTCAGTGTGCATCTCTGTATCAGATGTGCTCAGTCTACAATCAAAATGATGATTTTCTAACTGTCAGCCCTACAAAGTCAGCCTAGATTCTGAGAGTGACAGCCTAGACTCTGGCTTCTTCTTGGCTGACACATGGCTGATATTAGAGAGACAAGGTGGATGAGGTAATGTCTTTTATTGGACCAGCTTCTGTTAGTGAGAGAAACAAGCTTTCAAGTCATACACATTTCTTCTTTAGAAGCTGGTCCAATAAAAGATATTACTTCACCCACCTTTTTTCTCTAACGCTCTAGAACTAACACATCTACAACCACACTACATACATTGCTGATAGTAAAGCGGTGGTGTACCATCTTTGTATGCCAGGCATGCATTGTGTGCCCCAGGCCCGTCTGTGCCTGTGGAACAGTTCTGTGCAGCCCCCAAAAACACATGTGGACGATGCCATTTTGTAGAACACACCATACAAGCAAGGTCACACTGCCTAGAGGATGCCATTTTGAATTCAAGTGTACAATTGTATGCCCGACTAAAAATGTCATGGCATGCCACTATAATAAAGAGCCTTCATTTGTCATCTAATAAAAAGTTTTGTTGCTTATATATGAATCTGAAAATAACCCAGCGTACTCTTTTATACGTTCAGGAGTAAAAGACTAGTAAGCTTACTTTGTCACTAAAATAAGCTGATATGACTCTGATTACATATGGGAAACAGATCTAATAATGCGTAATAAAATCCAGATTTACCCTAGTCACTTGTCTGATCTGCTCACTTAAAGGCAGTGTTCCTGCTAGCGCCTTGTGAAAGTGTACTAATTAATGCCCTACACATAAAAACTGATCATTTTTAAATATTGATGAATATCAAGTACTCACACTGACTGTTTTAGGTCTGTCAGCCATAATTAATCCTTTTTTCCTGAACAGAAATGGGCAAAGTCGCTCCTTTCTGTGGCTCCATTCTTTTCTCTTTCAGATGACCTAAAAGGTGGTGTTGGGTGATTGCTTATCTACAGGAGTAAATTCACTTTTTGTTATTTGGGTTCCCAGGTTGGGTTTGTTGTTTGATTGGCAACTGCTCCTGAATCATTGCTGAGCAAATGATTGATTGATTGATTGATTGATTGATTGATTTCTTTCTTTCTTTCTTTCTTTCTTTCTTTTGTTTTTTGTTTCAGTGGCTGAACTGAAAAATCTGGCAAAATAAATCAGTTAATTTCTACCTGAAGCTGAATTTTTAAAAATATTTTCTCAGCAAAATGAAAACCCAATGCATAAATAAAATAAAAATTCATTCACATGGAACAAAATTTTTGAATGTTGATTAAAAAGGACATTTTCTTTGTTTGAATCAACATTTTGTTTCTAAAATGTTTCAGAACAGAATGTCAAAATGATTTATTTTGAAATGAAACATCCAAAGGAAAACAAATTCAGGTTTTTTGGCCAAAACTCTTTGTATTATTTGCTGAAATTTCTGTGCCCTGAAAAAATCATTTTTTGCAAAATTTACTCTGTGCTGGAAATTTTTTGCCCAGCTCTATCCTGAAAATTCTGATAATAATTGTGTTTCTTTTTTTATCTATACTTATCCAGAAGGTTGTTAACTGTTGCAATGTTGGCATCTGGAAGAAAACTGATCTTTATATTTCTCACCATGACATTTGATTACTGCAGTGTCTAGTTAGGGCTACACCCGAAAACCATTAAGAAACTTCAACTGCTTCAAAATGTAGCTTCCTGTCTTCAAAGTGTCTTTCTTACAGGAGCATGTTATACCTGTGCTCCATGATCCATGTTGGCTTCTGATTAATTTCCTGGTACAATTTGAGATAGTTTTAATATACAATTTTAATTGGTTGAGTCCTGGTTACCTCAGTCTCGCTCCCCTCTCCCCCCGCCCCCCCACCCCCCGTGTTAACAAAAATTATCTAAAAACATTGACTGAATTTTTCTAATTAAATAAGGAATGATTGGATCACAATCCATAAGAAATCTGATAGTAGAGGATTCTTTAATCTATCAGCAGACAAGATCCAAGGACTGGAACTTGAAGCTAGACAATTTCAGGACTAGAAATAAAGCACACATTTTTAACTGTAAGGTTAATTAACCATTGGAATAGCTTATCAAGTGTTGTGATGGCCTCTTCATCAGTGGAAATTTGTAAATTAAGGTTAGAGATTTTCTAAAAGATATGCCCTAGTTCAATCACAGCTATTGGACTTGAATTAGGAATTAATTCAGGGAAGTTCCTATGGCCTGTATTATGCAGGAGGTTAGACTAGATGATCATAAAGGTCCTTTCTGGCCTTAAAATCTGTGAAATAACCTTTAAGAAAATAAGTGTAAATATGGCATATATAACTTCTGTGGGTGGAAATGGGAGCAACAATTATGGTAGATGGATAGTCACAATCACTAAAAATACTTCTTTCATGGAGAGGATTTGTTTGCCTTCAGTCACTCTGCACTTTTTGAGACTGTGTTTAGGAAAAGGGAAAATCCGGTGGACCAAAGAATTCTTGGATATTACTATTAGAAAAGAAATAAAAATATTTTGATACATTTCAGAATCAGATGTAGAGTTTTAAGTCAAAGTTCACAGATTGCAGTTTAAGAGATCCCCTCTAAATGGTCTTCTGCTAAATTATCAATCGCTATATTATGGCTACAATGATATAGCATTATCCTTGATGAAACAAAACCCCTTAGGTTTTGAAAGTTAATAAAAATAATGTACATTGCAGGGCCTGTCTGAACTTTGTTTTTATTATTAATTTTGTTATTAGTAGAATATTAATGTTCACAATGTTTAGTTTCACAGGCTTTCTGTTACATTAAGTTTTGGTTTTCTATTACATTAAGTGCATTTTCCGTGATTAAGTTCAGAGTCAGCACGATTTTGCTTTAAAATATCGGGGAGCAAAACATTTCAGTAAGGTGAATTTAACATATTACACATCACACAGCATGTCAGTATTAATAAGAACTTTAATTTATAACAAAATTAATAGCTAAATCTTTGCTGCATCCATTAACAAGAATTAATAAATCAAAAATCCAGGTCAGTCGTCAACAATATTGCAAATAATTGTGACTTTCAAATACCTAAACTGAAAGGATGAATATTAATGATTATCTTAAATTACCTTGGCATGTACATCAGCATAAGCCATGATAATAAAGCCAACATTCATTTAGAAAGGCTCAAAGCCAGTGGGAATTTTTAAAAGCATGTTTCTTGGAACGTGCTGTATAAACTAGCCAAGCTGTTGAATAACTGTTGTGACTATTATTTGTATTGAATTATTTGCTGACATTTGTGATCTCTCAGATTAGATATGTTCAGCAGATTGTTGGATTTTACCATTTAGATTTGGCAATTATAAAATAAAATCTAATTGCATATGACTCTTTGCTTACCTGTTTTTTAACTGTGATCTCAAAGCATGCAGAACTGTGCTATCATGAGAAACATGTGATGTTTTGTTCCTCTTATGCTGTATATTAGCATTTTGCTGTATATTAATGACCTGGGCTTATTTTTGTCTATCCATCTGTGTGTTCCCATTTAGATAAAATGTCTGGTTTATTTAGTGATTTTTATTCCTGACTCAGCAAAATCTTAGTTTGTAACCTAACCTGTTTTGGATCTAGCTTACTCATATAATAGGATATTATATGATATGAATATACTCATAAATAACTTTTACATAAAAAGATGTGCCTGTCTGAAGAAATACTTGTCAAAACGTGACAGACATGCTGCTTATTAAATTTATACCAGTACAACCACAGCTCAAATGACTCAGTTCAAGTATGAGCACATTTTCTACAAAGCAATTTTTAAATCAGTAAATTTCCCTACATATATCCGTACAACATTAATTGGTTAATAATTATATTTCTTTGGAGCAGAAAATAAAATCACCTTTCTGTATTACCGATTGCTTGTAGATAGTGCATCCACTTATACCTTCCCGAAGAGTTCATATACAGATTAATTGCCAATAGATGCAGGTATATTTATGTCCTGTTAATGCTAGTCAATCTATGTTGCCATACATGTAGATATTTATTTAAAAAAAAGTATCCTTATTGCCAAATTCATAATGATAAAGTCCAAGGAATGGCCCAAAAATAATTGAGATCCTCATTCTGGAACATTTCTAGTGGTACTAGAGAAGGCATACAAAGCGTGGGCAAAAAGCAGACGACTGGGAACTGAGACATTGGGAGATTAACTAACATATCAAAGGTCACACAGGAAGTTATTAGCAGAGCAGCGAACTGAACCCATATCTCCTGAGATCCAGTTAAGTGCTTTCACCACACAGTTTCTACGTCCACTTCCTCCCTATGTTAATATAGTTACATTATAGATGAATTAGGCCCAATCTGTTGTAAATGGGAAATTATTTGTGGTTTTTTAATTAAATCCTTAGATCATAAGGTTTAATTCTTTTTTGTAAATTTACTCTTTTGCTCTTCAATAGAATACTTCTGATCACTCAGAAAAAAGGTATATTTTAAAACCTTGGAGGAATTTATCTCTTGTCCTGAAATAGAAAATGTATGTAAACTGGTAATGCATATCTTGAGACTGATGAGTAGCACAGGCTGCCCACTGAGATCATAGCGAGTTAGGGAGATGCTTTGCTTTTAAGCAGAGATGCAGATTCTAAGACAATGACTGTACAGGCAAGAGAAGAGTGATCATTTGTCTAAATCAGGCTTTTGTTTAGACAGCCTATGACAGCTGGCACCTGCTGCAGTGAGATGAATAGGCTGGATTGTCCTGCAGGTCACGCAGGACTGTGGAACCACTTGAACAGTTAAAGGACAAAAAACTGTGCTAGGCTGAAACAGAGAAGGGTCTTGAAATGATCTTCCATTTTATGCCACCTTCCCTGTAATAATAGTTAGAATTTGCATATCAAATTGATTAAATTACATCTAAGGGATTAAATTACATTTCCATGTTCTAATATGAATTTATTGGGGTTTTTCGATAGTTGTGTGGGCTCTTAACCATTGAATTACCATTGAAGATATACCATAGAGAATGTACAGTACTTTATGGCTCTTGCTACTTGATGGGACCACATTGTTTTGTTGCACAGGGCCATAAATTATTTCTTTAAAAAAAAAAACACATTTAGCTATTTCTAGTGTGGAGTGGAAAGTAAATCACTAGTATAGTGTAAAAGAGGCAATTCCTTTACCCATTTAAAGCCTGATGTACAATATACGTATTAGCAAAATGTTGTTATCAACAGTTCAGCACCACTGGTGGTAGCAATGGTAGAAGAACAAATGTAGACTGGTGGCCATCATTCTTTCAAGCACCATGTTGCAGCGATCTTCTATGGATGGCAGTGGGATTTTTGTGTATTTGTTTGCAAAAAATCCTAATATAGACACCTTCTAATTGAAAAGCCAAGTGACTAAAAAGCAAGTTAGAAAACAAGCCACAGCATTTCTCTCTACATGAAAACTTGATAAGGAATCTGGGGTATTTTGTGGAAACTAACCATTCAAATGCTATTTGGCACACCTTATATTAAATGTACATTTAAACACAGTTTATAAAGAGATAATAAATGATTAATAGCTGTTTAGATAAATGCATAGTCAGTTGATGTATAGTCCAGGAGGTCCATAGGTAACTTCTGGCCATCTAGAACACCTGTTGATGTGCTTATAACCATCCGTAGCCTATTACATCCAAGAACTACATTAAAATAATGTTATGGCTGCAAAATGAATCCTTCAGAAGTTATTAAATGCCAGAATTGGGGAGACCATGCATATCTAGCATAAAAATGACCTGTTTAACAAAATACTATAGAGCTCTCTTTGCTGGCATATAATACAAATGTGCAGCACAATATGTTGTGGGTTTCATGGTATTTTGAAGAAGGGTAATTTGAAGTTTATTTACTAATAGTTCTTTGATTCCACAGCAATCATACAATGCATTAATAGATATAGAAATATAGTTATAGATATGGTTACCGCTGTAATAAATGTTTATTGTGCTTTTACTTTTAATTTTAATTCTGCCGTGGCTAATCATTTTGTTGGTGGTTGTTTTTTAAAATTTCAGTTACTTTTTTTATCCATGTAATTATTAATTAATTAATTCTTAATACTTCCTTTAAAATTAAAAAAAAACAGTTCACATGTTAAAAAGAAGAGGCAAGTGAGAAAAACAACAGTTCTGGTATATGCTAATGTGATGTATATGAACAGTCACATCAGGAAAGGTACTGATAAATAAGGTACTATTGTCCATCTATCCCTTTATCTATCTGTGTAGGTACTTATATAGTCCTCATCACCATAGTATCTATTCACCTAACTTAGTGCTAATTTAGTTCCCAGGTATAGGTTCAGTAGGATAAGGCAAAACAATCTTGTTTGAGTTAATTTAATCATTTCCACTGTTAATCCCATTCTAGTATGGCTGTATCCATAGATAGCACATCTTCATATGGCTGAATTATTGTTTTTTCAAAACTTGGAATTTTGAAATGTTTCTGACCAAACCAGTAACATTGTATATTTAGTTCTCTGATTCCATAATCTTTCTTATTATTAAAAGAGTTGCTCGGTAATGTTTTGGGCTACTGATAATTATCATCCAACAGTAAGTGCTTGCCTACACTCCAGTTCCTCAGTGTCCATATGGCACACTGACACTGGCTTCAAGGCATTTTGAAGAGACTATTTTATATAAACTCCCTGCGTGGATCAATATTTTTTAATAGAAACTCTCCCGAAGGCTATACTTATATAATTAGTTTTCTCATTCATATGGAATCAAACTCAGTGCATTATTGATATGAAATGGAAATCCCCTGAGTACACAGAAATGCAGGCACCATGAAATATTTCTCTAGCCAGATTACCACACCACACCTTTAAGCGGGGGCGGGGAGGAATTTGGCTGGCTGGCCAAAGGAAAGGAACAGTGCTTTATGGCTGGGGTGGAGGAAGAGGAAAACTGCTGGAAAAGGAAACAAGGGGCCAGCCTGGCAACGCTGACTCATCCCCTAAGAACCGGACGGGCAGAAGGGTTTAAAAGAGGCAGCCCTGTGCGTGAAGCCCCCATTTTAGATTGAGCAGGCTGAGGAAGCTGCAGGGAACAGAGGACTTCAGCATGTTTCAGCATGGTTCCACTTAGATGCAGGACAGTGAAAATGGGGTGCGTTGATTCCCCCTTCCTCTCGTGAGAGGCAGCCAGACGAGAGTAGCTCCAAAAAGGGTGGGAGAGCTGATTAGCCTTCTCCCTCCGGGTTGGTCTCACTGGGACAAGGATAGGGGGCGGGATCTTATACTTGCACAACCACTAGTCTCTTACTTGCACTATGATTTCATAATACTACAGTAAAAAAGAGAACATAGCAGGAAACGGGGCATGTTGTGGAGGGAGGAATATGTGTGTGATGGGAAGAGAGGATCTGTTGGATGTATACCTAAACTGAGTCAAGGAAACTGTATAGATTTACCCATCACTACTAATAACATGCTTTCTGAAATGTCCAGGTTATGAGCCTGATCTTGCAAATAGTTAATCATGCATGTATAGTGGGACTCCAAGGCAGAGCAGCTATGTGCTTGCAGGTAACTATTTGCAGAACTGGGTCCCTAAACTGAGTTTCACACTAGTACATGATGAATTATTCCACTAGAGAATGCTATTATTTAGAGATTGCTGTAGGCCACTTATGAAGCTGAGAGTATGATCATTCACATTTCAAATATCTCTAAATCATAGCACCAAAAAATAAGCATAGAAACCTTGACATGCAACACTGCCTTTAGATGTCCAGCCTGAATATTAATGCAAATGCCAGGTGTTCTGCAAGAAGTTTCTCTTTTAGAAAAGCAATGAAACATATAACTCTACTTGATAACCCTTGTTGACACTTATGTACTAGAAAAAATTACCTGTTCACTTGAGAGAAAAGATGTGCCGTTAACAGACATTTGTAGCTCCTTTAGAGCCGGAGCCAGGAAAACTTAACTACTCACAAAATAATAAAAATATAAGACTGGAAGGGACCACAATAGGTCATCTAGTCCAGTCCGTTGCAGTGAAGTAGGACTAAGTATTGTCTAGACTAGGGATTGGCAACCTTTGGCACACAGCCCATCAGGGAAATCTGCTGGCGGGCCAGGATGGTTTGTTTACCTGCCGCATCCGCAGGTTTGGCTGCTCGCAGCTTCTACTGGCCTTGGTTCGCTGCTCCAGGTCAATGGGGGCGGTGGGAAGCCGCTGCCAGCACATCCCTTGGCCTGTGCCACTTCCCGCAGTCCCCATTGGCCTGGAGCGGCAAACTGCGGCCAGTGGGAGCCGCGAACGGCCGAACCTGTGGACACGGCAGGTAAACAAACCGTCCCGGCCCGCCAGCAGATTTCCCTGATGGGCCGTGTGTCAAAGGTTGCCGATCCCTGGTCTAGACAATACTAGTCTTACCAGTTCTTAAAAACTTCCAATGATGGAGATTCCATAACCTCTTTAATTAATTTGTTCCAGTGCTTAAATACCCTTACCATTAAGAAGTTTTTCCTAATATCTAACCTAAATCTCCCTCACTGCAATTTAAGCCCATTACTTCTTGTCCTGTCCTTAGTGCTTAAGGAAACAATTTATCACTCTCTTCTTTATAAAATCTTTTACATACTTGAAGACTGTTATCATGTCCCCCCACAGTCTTCTATTCTCCACACTAAACAAGCACATTTTTTTTCTTTCTTCATAGGTCATGTTGTCTAGCCCTCTAATAATTTCTTTTACTCTCCTCTGAACTTTTTCCAATTTGTATACATCTGTCCTGAAGTGTGGTGCCCAGAATTGGACACAGTACCCCAGGTCAGGCCTTATCAGTGCTGAGTAGATTGGAATATATACTTCTTGTGCCTTGCTTACATCCCTCCCTCTCTAATGCACTGGAGAATTATGTTTGCTTTTTTTTGCAACAGTATTACATTGTTGACTCATATTTAGTTTTTGATCCACTATAACTCCCAGATCCTTTTCTTCAGTACTCCTTCCTGGGCAGTCATTTCCCATTTTGTATTTGTGCAACTGATTATTCCTTCCTAAGTGTGCTACTTTGCATTTGTCCTTATTGAATTTCATCCTATTTACTTTAGACAATTTCTCCAGTTTGTCAAGATTATTTTGAATTCTAATCCTGTCCTCCAAAGTGCTTGCAGCCTCTCCCAGCTTGGTATCATCCATAATCTTTATACGTGTACTCTCTTTGCCATTATCCAAAACATTTATGAAGACATTAAATAGAACCAGGCCAAGCATGATCCCTGTGAGACCACACTGGATATGCTCTTTCATCTTAACTGTGAACCACTGATAACTACTCTCTGAGAATGGTTTTCCAACCAGTTGTGCACCCACCTTATAGCAGTTTTGTGTAGGCTATATTTCCCTAGTTTGTTTCTGAGAGGGCCATGTAAGACCTTATCAGAAGCCTTACTAATGTGGAGATCTACTGCTTACCACTTATCCACAAACCTTGTTACCCTGTCAAAAAAGTATATTAGGTTGGTTTGATATGATTTGTTCTTAGCAAATCTATACTGACTGTTACTTACCTTATTATCTTCTAGATACTTACAAATTAATTTTTTGATTATTTCCTCTATTCTCTTGCTGGGTACCAAAGATAAGCTGACTAGCCTGTAATTCCCTGGGTTGTCCTTATTCCCTTTTTTTTTATAGATAGGTACTATATTTGCCCCTTTCCAGTCCTCTTGGATATCTCCCATCATCCATGAGGGCTCAAAGACAATCACTAATGGCTCAGTGATCTCTTCAGCCAGTTCCTTAAGTATTCTATATCACATATACAACATAAGGAATTGAAATAATTTGTATGTGTTTAAGACTGTAGCCTCCAGGCTCTCTGTTATTGGGCAAGTTCATGGAGTCTTTTTTTATTTTGGTGCACTTATATCTTTAAAAAAAAGTGCAACAGTTTCTTTTTTCAAATGTTGTTAATATATTTGCTTCAGTGCTTATATGCTGAATGCCATGTTTAGCCCAGAGTGATTTTTTATGGATAATAAACCCCTGAAAAGAGCAGAAATGTAGGCAGCCCCTTAACTAAAGTGCTGTAAACAGCATGGTTGTAATATATGAATTTTCTCTGGTTAAACTAGGAATCCTTTTCTATCTGACTCCACTTCTGTTAGGTTGGTGAGAGACTGGGCTGTTTTGTACACAAGGGAGAAGGGAATTAATGAATTTTAAAAAGCACACGCTTTATCTTGGGAAAGCACAGTCAACATTCTGTTGGCAATATATATGGCAAACCATCATAAATGGGAGTGAGTAGCTGTTAATAGCTTGGGCTTGGATTGTAAATTAATTGTGAGGGGCCCTGTGGACCATATTATATAGCAAACAAACTGAACACATTGTTTTGTGTATAAACTCAGTAATGGCACATGGGAAGTGAGATTCCCACCCAAAATAAGTGCTACCACTGATACCTCCTCCTGTTGAGTTCAATTGTACATTTAAAATTTTAGTTTAACCATAGGTGCTGACTCTGTGGGTGCTCCAGGGCTAGAGCACCCACGGGGAAAAATTGGTGGGTGCTCTGCACCCACTAGCAGCCAAGCTCCCCACCCCCACAGCTCACCTCCTCTCCCCTCCCCTCTGCCTCTGCCACCTCCCCAAGCGCACCGTGTCCCTGCTTCTCGTCCCAGCACTTGCCACCACAAAACAGCTGTTTCACAGTGTAACAAGCTCCGGGAGGGAGGGGAGAGGAGTGGGAACATGGCATGCTCAGAGGAGGTGGGGAAGAGCCAGGGCAGGGATTTGGGGAAGGAGTCCAATAGGGGCAGGTAGTGAGTGGATTTGGGGTGGGGACTTTGGGGAACGGGTTGGAATGGGGGCGGGACATGGGTGAGAGGAGGCGGGGAGGTCAAACACTCACCAGCGCGAGGAGAAGTTGGCACCTATGCCTCTAGCACAGGGGTCTGCAACCTCTGGCACACGGCACACCAGGGTAAGCACCCTGGCGGGCCAGGCCAGTTTGTTTACTTGCTGTGTTGGCAGGTTCGACCAATCGCAGATCCTACTGGCCGTGGTTTGCCGTCCCAGGCCAATGGGGGCTGCGGGAAGCGGCACGGGCTGAGGGATGGGAGCGGCGAACCGTGGCCAGTGGGAGCCGCGATCGGCCGAACCTGCGAACGCAGCAGATAAACAAACTGGCCCGGCCTGCCAGGGTGCTTACCCTGGCGAGCTGCGTGCCAGAGGTTCCCAAGCCCTGCTCTAGCATAATCCAAACCTGCAGCTCTTGCTGTAGACACCTTCCATCTTAGATAGCAGCCCACCCCTCCACATATTATATAGAGAGAGAATGAATCCTTGCACATGCACATTAAGGGAGGAGCCAAAAGCAAGCAAGGGGTTCATACTAGCATCCCCTGTGCTTCTCTCCCAGCAGGATCTCAGCGATCATGTGCAAATTCAATGCTTGCAATCAGTGAGAGCTGCTAGCATGGAACTCATGTGCACTTAGTTACTCCCTTTATAAAATCCATTTGTAATAAATTATTTCAAGATGGTTCTTTAATTATTTATAGTAACAAATGGTCATTCAACTTTCTGACTCATGGCTTGATTTACTTAGATAAGCAATGCAATGCCCTGCATTGACTTCAAGCACTGCTAAGCATACTCATGTTACCCAAACCAGTTTTAAAACACCATACAAATTATAGGCACAGACTAAAATTACTAAGTGGTTCTGAAAATCTAAACCATAGCTTAAGACTGCTATATTTTAGTATTGATTTTAATCAGTAATATTGTGCCAAGGGTGAATTGTTTTTAACTAGATTGATAATGTTCATGTCAAATGTACCTAGAGAGCTCGAGTGTTCCCTGTAAGTGATGTACAGTAGCCTTGCCTTACTGTTGAAACTGGGCAAGAGCTACTGATCTTAAGGAAGCAAGTGAGTAAGCTGAGATGTGCAAATTGAAATGTAGGGACCCTGACTGGAAGAAGTTTGGAGCTATGTGAGGTCTTATAGAGGAGAAGAGTAAATGTGGCATGTGTACAAGAGACTAAATGGAAAGGTTGAAAAGCCAAGATGCTGGTGGAGAGTTACAAAATCTATTACTCAGAATTCAACCCCCAAAATGGTGGTGCAGTTAATCTTGATGAAACCATGCAGAGGGATGTGATGGTGGTTACTAGAAGTTCGGACCAACTGCTGAGCATTGAACTGTGTCAAGATGAGTTAACTGTCCCTATAGCGAGTGAGTGTGCAACACAAGTAAGGAGAGAGAATCAAAAGGTAAGAGAGTTTTTTTATGAGTTGTTGTGCCTTATTGGAAATGTACCTTCCCATAAAAAGATAATTATCAGGGCAGATCTAAATGCATACTTTGGAGCAATGAAGGCTGGATCTGAAACAATGAATGGCATTGGAACCAAAAACTCTGAGCAGCAATCAGTCCTACAGACTTGTCTGAAACTGGATTTGGCAATTGCAAACATACATTTTCAGAAGAGGGAAAGACATTTAATAACACTGGTCTACAATTTTTGAGAAGTCGTCTGCTTCAGAGATAAAATGTGCTATTTATTATGTATTTTGATGTGCTGAATTCAAATATGACAATTAAAACAACTGATTGGCTACCGTTTCTAATATATTTAAGTTTTTACATTTTATGTCTATGTATATTGTGTAGATAGTAGAGTTTTGATCATAAATTGTAAACCTAGGTCTTTTCATGTGTTTATGGTTGCTTTACATGATAATATTTCACCTGTCCTGTTTATGTAACACTTTAAAAATCAGCAAAAGAGTTATATAAATAAAATTTATTATGAAACAAAAGGCAAAAAACTATTATGTACATAGTTTAGTCCTAGTCAGTGTCTACTCGGCGCTTCTTGGCTTGTCTCTTGTATTCATTAAATGGAGCATTTCTTGTCACTGTCCAGCAATAGTCTGTAAGCATTGATGGGCTCCATTTGCCCTGATAGCGTTTCTCCATTGTTGCAATGTCCTGGTGAAATCGCTCGCCATGCTCGTTGCTCACTGCTCCATAGTTCGGTGGAAAAAAATCTAGATGAGAGTGCAAAAAATGTATCTTTAGTGACATGTTGCAACCAAGGCTTTTGTATGCCTTAAGGAGGTTTTCCACCAACAACCTGTAGTTGTCTGCCTTATTGTTTCCAGGAAAACTTATTGCCACTAACTGGAAGGCTTTCCAGGCCATCTTTTCCTTGCCATGCAGTGCATGGTCAAGTGCATCATCTCAAAGAAGTTCACGAATCTGAGGACCATCAAAGACACCTTCCTTTATCTTAGCTTCACTTAACCTTGGAAATTTTCCACAGAGGTACTTGAAAGCTGCTTGTGTTTTGTCAATGGCCTTGACAAAGTTCTTCATCAGACCCAGCTTGATGTGTAAGGGTGGTAACAAAATCTTCCTTGATTCAACAAGTGGTGGATGCTGAACACTTTTCCTCCCAGGCTCCAATGACTGTCGGAGTGGCCAATCTTTCTTGATGTAGTGGGAATCTCTTGCATGACTATCCCATTCGCAGAGAAAACAGCAGTACTTTGTGTATCCAGTCTGCAGACCAAGCAAGAGAGCAACAACCTTCAAATCACCACAAAGCTGCCACTGATGTTGGTCATAGTTTATGCACCTCAAAAGTTGTTTCATGTTGTCATAGGTTTCCTTCATATGGACTGCATGACCAACTGGAATTGATGGCAAAACATTGCCATTATGCAGTAAAACAGCTTTAAGACTCGTCTTCGATGAATCAATGAACAGTCTCCGCACATCTGGATCGTGAAGGATGTTGAGGGCTGCCATCACACCATCAATGTTGTTGCAGGCTACAAGATCACCTTCCATAAAGAAGAATGGGACAAGATCCTTTTGACGGTCATGGAACATGGAAACCCTAACATCACCTGCCAGGAGATTCCACTGCTGTAGTCTGGAGCCCAACAGCTCTGCCTTACTCTTGGGTAGTTCCAAATCCCTGACAAGGTCATTCAGTTCACCTTGTGTTATGAGGTGTGGTTCAGAGGAGGAGGATGGGAGAAAATGTGGGTCCTGTGACATTGATGGTTCAGGACCAGAAGTTTCATCCTCTTCCTCTTCCTCGTCTGACTCAAGTGAGAATGATTCTGGTGCATCATGAACCGGCAGTCCTTCTCCGTGGGGTACTGGGCGTATAGCTGATGGAATGTTTGGATAATGCACAGTCCACTTTTTCTTCTTTGACACACCTTTCCCAACTGGAGGCACCATGCAGAAGTAACAATTGCTGGTATTATCTGTTGGCTCTCTCCAAATCATTGGCACTGCAAAAGGCATAGATTTCCTTTTCCTGTTCAACCACTGGCGAAGATTTGTTGCACAAGTGTTGCAGCATATGTGTGGGGCCCACCTCTTGTCATGATCTCCAATTTTGCAGCCAAAATAAAGGTGATAGGCTTTCTTAATCATAGTGGTTATACTGCACTTTTGTGATGCAAAAGTCACTTCACCACAAACATAGCAGAAGTTATCTGCACTGTTCACACAAGTACGAGGCATCTCTGCTCACTTTGGCTAAACAGAAATGTGTCCCTTTGCAAAATCAAACACTGACAAATAAGAGAGCATGACACTGTATGATTTCCAGAGCTGATAGAGGGCAATTTGTTCAGCAGAGTGATGTAAGCTTCGTTATGATTGCATCATCCATGACTTCTAGGAATAACATGATGCAATTCATATCATGTATGACGCAATACCAGCTTCACATTGCATCATTCATTGTTTTTCCTAAAAAGCAAGTACTGCCCAAACCCAGTCATAGATCCAGTCAAAGATGTATTTTAGTCATTTCAGGTTTAAATTGAGATCCCTTCCCTTTATAACTCACTTATCCTCTGCTATTCCTGAGTCAAGGGTCGTATATACTGACCCAATAGCATAACTTGAAAACTAGAGCCAATCAACAATTTTAAGCATCATTTTCGTTCTCAGTGACCCAGAATTAGTATAGTTGGACTATATTTATTTCAGAAGCATTTTGGCTGTAGAGCAGTGTAATGTATGCCCATGGAGGGCACAGCCCCCAATTAGTGCCTTTTTAATAATAATAATAAGAGAGATCACGAATAACGATTTGTAAGGTAGTACCTAGTGAGTGCCTTTTGAAACTGCACAGATCTCTGCTTATATACTCCAGAATATGGAGACCTCAGAAGCATCTGAACTGCTGGGCACTGGAGAGGTCTAAGTGGTGGCACTTAAAGATGGGAATGGAAAGACTTTCAAACCAGGGGTAATGCACAGACTTTAAAGAAATGGCAGGCCAGAGGCTTGAATGATGATAAGATGGTGTAACTGATGGCAAAAAAGGAGGCCTATATAACCAACTAGGATGACATGAGGGAGAGAAAACCATCTATAGACTTGCCAGCGCATGAGTTTACTTACATTAGAAATGGATATGATATATTGCAAACAAATGGTGCATCAACAAAGTTTAGAATGATTATTCTGAAAGAAAGATGAATGAGGAGAACCCAATGAAGGAATTAAGAACAAGATGAACAGGGGTTTGATAGAGTGCATACAAGAGGCAAAAGATGCAGAGGCACTTTGGAAAATGAAAAGGAGAAAGCACCTAGGCCAGATGAAGTACCAGTGAAGTCATTGGGAAGGGAAGGCATCAAATATCTTACAAGTTTGTTCAATGATACTCTTAAAGGGAAAATGCCAGATGATTGGCATAAAAGCTTTATGATGCCTATTTTTAAACATAAAGGAGATATTACACTGTGTGCTATCACCCAATTATGCTGACATTGCATGCTGTGAAAGTATGGAAGAAGACTACTGAAAAGTGTCTGTGTGAATTTTTGAAGGTCAATATGGATTCATGCTGGGAAGGAGCACAACTGATGCCATATTTCTGATATGAATCGTCATGGAGAAGTTCAGACAAAAGCCCAAAGCTTTGGGCTTTGTGAACCTGGAGAAGGTGTGTGGAGTGGGACGGTGCCCCACTCCAGTAGGCAGGGGGTTAAAAGCAGCCCTGGAGAGGGCTGCGGCTGGGAAAAGTAGTGAGAGCAGCTGAGTGAGTAGCTGACCACAGGTGTGGCCAGCTCAATCAGGGCCCAGCTGGCCCTGATAAGAAGGCTGTGGGCCAGGAACTGAAGCAGTCTCACTCTAGCCCAAAGGTTGGCAACCTCTGGCAAATGGCTCGCCAGGGTAAGCACCCTGGCGGGCTGGGTCAGTTTGTTTACTTGCCTCATCAGCAGGTTCAGCCAATTGCAGCTCCCGCTGGCTGCGATTTGCCGTCCGAGGCCAATGGGGGCTGCGGGAAGTGGTGTGGGGATTTATTTAATAGAGCAAGATTCCATATTAAGAGGAAGAAGGTAAATGAAAAATATTTTGTGTTCAAAATATGTAACCTGTAACTCCTCTAAGTTACGATTTATATTATCTTCAAGGCAGGATGAAAATAATGACTCAAAGCTTCCTGAGGGCTTCCTGTTTGTATGTGTGTTTATGAGTGGAAATGCTCTAATAGACATCCATAAGATTTCTCTATCTATTGGGGGGGAGGGAGGGAGCAAATTGATTTCACAAGAAATATGTAGTTTCATGAGAAACCTTTTAGTTAGCCATTCATGAGTACTGAGTATCCTGACTTGCGATTGATTTCACTGAAAGTTCAGGGTCCTCAGCACCTTTTGAAGCACATAGTAGCTTGTAGTAACATCACTACTGCAAACTCCAAATGTATAAACTTCATGAGAGTGACTGAAAAATCATGCGATTTAAAACAAAAAATATTATATTGTGGTTTTTTTGGTCTGTATTTTCATTTTTGGACTCTCCATTTCTCCAGTGTGAGTATGTGACTAGTACTGTCACCAACATCCACCAAATATATTGGGTATGGTGATTTTGGCACTTTCTCCGGGAGCTTTTTAAACCACATCTAACTACCCCCTAAACTTGAAATAAATCCTTTGCCCCCAGGGACCAAATCAGTTATGCCTCAGTCCTTCCCCCAGCCTCACCTCTGTTCCTTCTGCAGTTCCTGGGGCACTTCACCCCCTCTCTTGTGGGGTGGGAGCTGCAGTGAGGTCCCTTTCTCTCACTTCCAGCCTGAGGTGGGCAGTTCCAGAGGTTCTTCACCCTCCTTAGCCTGTTTCTAGGCAAGATGTTGTGGAGATGGGGGGAGCCGAGGAGCAGTCCCATTGCTCACAGTATGGGAGGGAGTGGAACCACCCTTAGTTGCTGGGTTATTTTTGCTGCCTCCTCCCCTCCTGTGATAACAATGTCAGTTCCTGAGGGAAGGTGGGGAAGAGAGCTTTGCCTGCCTCTGCAGCAGATGATTGGCTGCTCTTACCCAGGGGGTAGTTAAGGGAGAAGGCAGCCAACAAAAGGGGTGATTTTCCACAGGCCAGGCTGACATTTGTAAGAGTGCTGAAGTTCTGGTGTGATTGCAAGACAGGCTCCAGCCTTGGCTGAAATCCCATGAATCACAAGGAAAAAAGTCGGAATTAGCAATGCTGGAAAAGGGCCTTAGGGTTGAAAAGTAGAAAACATAAAAAAGCTCTAGATCCTCAGCTGCTGTAAATTGGCAAAGCTCTGGTGACTTTTTAATGGAACTAGACTGATTGAAAGCAGCTGAGGATGCGTCCCATACAGTCTGAAAACGTCAACTTCTCTTTTTAGAACATAATCAAATCTGGTCATTTCTAAAATGGGGGATATGTGACGTCAAATTTAAAGATGTTTTTAAAATTATATTGAGAACTGTTTTGTGGGTGTATCACCAGTGCCTCTTTTGTTCAAGGAAAAAATGTTGAAACTTCTATAAATACGCTTTTGGATATCTGCATCACAGAGCATTGTCAGTGCAAAATCTACATTAATCCAGGAGACATGCAATCCAAATTCAATTCAGTGAATGTAAAATCATTATTGTATATAGACTAATTCTTCTCCCAGTGAGTAAGGAGTGGAATTTCTATGAGAGTATACACAGTCATGCATTCTCTCACTTCCATAAACATAAGTTACATATATTCACTGCCATTAGAATGGAAAACTTCCATTCAGCTGCCAAGCATAATTATTTTAGAGAAATTCATCTTTATTCCGAATGGTTATAGATGTGGAGCAGAATCAAATATCAAAGAATTGATATTTATTTCAAGTTCAAGATGTACTGCTAACATTAAGAGTGAGGTTGCTCTCCAGATATTTACATTACCCTTGCAAATTAGACCACAATGAGTCACCTAGCCAGCCCTCTACAGTACCTCAGAAACCATCTAGTAAAATGTTCACATATGCTGTTGCCTGTGCAAACTGTACATTACAGAATGAACATAGAATCACATTCAAAATCAAGGCTTACTTTGGGACCATTAGCATAGGTGGTACATGTTCAGGGAGGAGGCTCACATGTGAGCGCCGGAAGCAACCTGGAAGTAGGGGAGGCCATTGGCGTCTGGACCGTGACTCCACCCCTGAAGCCCTGTCCCTGCTCCGCCTCTTCCCCTGAAGTCCTGCCCCTGCTCCATCTCTTCCTGCCCCCTTCCCGAGGCCCTACCAGCCACTTGTTCCTCTCTGGCCCCCTGCCCCAAGGTCCTTCCACCCACTTCTTATTTCTCTCCACCTTCTCCCATGAGGCCCCGCCAATCCACCAGTTACTCCACTCCGCCCCCATCTGACATGGCCCCATCGCTTTTTCCTGCCTTAGGCAAGTGATGGAAGGGAGTGGGTGGAGATGAGTGAGCAGTGGCTGGGGGGCCTCTGGGAAGGAGGCATGGTGGGGGCAGGAAGAGGCAGAGCAAGGGTGGGGAGTGGTCCCACTTTTACAGAGCTTTGTGTTCTGGCAGTAGTGGGCCAGCATGCTTCCAGAAGGGTGAACCATGCCACCTCCACAGCATTTCCCTCCTGCATGGCCAGATTTGTTGGGGAGGCTTAACTTCCCCTGGCCTCTTATACTCGCTGCCCATGGCTAATAACTTTGGGGTGAAGAGGCCCTTCTTTCCTCAGTCTAGAAAACTAGTTAATGTCATTATATCTTCTTTCATGACACCAGTGATAGAGATGAATATGTGCTAGCATTTGTTAATGGTCTACCCCTGGAAATGAGGTAATATATTTCCCTACCACAGTTCACTGCCAGTGGTGCTCCGTTATAACTGTAACAAGATGACCAACTTGGTCAATGCTGCAGATTTGTATTTTACTCATTTCACTAAAAGGCTACTCAAGGGTATCATTCCAAACTAAGCACATTGCATGAGAATATTACATTTCAATGACAAACACCTGCATGAACGTTTCTGTAAAGGCTCCGGTTGTAGAAGAGCCCAACTCCTTGGTCCATGCTCCCACCACATGATTAGTAGGACAGCGTGCTCCCTGAAGCTGCTAGTGTATACTCTTTCCCTGCTAAGGTTTGTCATAGTTCCTAGTGTCCTTTCAGTTCCTGGGTGCCGTTGGTAGAGGAGATCCTCTGTCTACTTCTCTTCAACCATCCCAAAAATCATCTTAAAGCTGAGAAGACTAAAAAATATTCCTTTGGATTCAAATGCAGCTAAAAGGAAATTCAGTTTCTGTCCATCCTTTTCTTAAAGTGGGAAATCTAAGTTTGTGCTCTGAGGGCATGGTTGAGGTACTAATGAAGCCAATGAGAATTCTGCCATTGACTTCAGTAGGAGCTACATCAACCCTGAGAGGTTCCCTCTTCTGAGACAAGGCTATGATGGAGATGACTGATGTGGCAAATCCTTTCTCTTCCTGCCCAGATGCATGAGTGTTGAGGTGAGAGGCTGTTGGGGATGGTTACTCTATCACTCCAACTGGCCCTGAAAATTTCTGCGTTGAGAGGATGTGCCAACAGCCTGATTAACCAGGCTCAGGACAAGCAATAGAAATGAGACTGCCTCTGCTTATATCTAAAGTAATCACCCACCCTGAACCTACTGCTAGTGTTTTGTTTTGGTGGGGTTTTGGGGGGGGAGATTGGGGGTTGTCTCAGCTGTACTGTGTGTAGTCCCTGTTTGGTGGCTCAAACTGGGTCTCCTCTAGTTAACTCAAATTAGCCCAGTCCATCAAATTAATAAAAAACAAATCAGTTAGCCCTTAAGCTCTAAGTTTTAAAGTCTTCCTTCTGGGTTTATCTTCCTTCTTGGTCCCAGCTGTGGATACGTGGGTCCATGACTGGCAGTTTTGGCATCTGTGCTTGGGTATAGTCAGCCTGATTGCTTGTAAACTGGGAAGGCTCTCCTTCCTTCTGCTATATTCTATATAACCCATTACAGAGGGGTAAAGAAAACTAGCAAATTTAGTAGTTTATTGATCTCTAGGCAATCTCTAGTAGAGCTTAACAGTCTCCTGAGGCTGGGCCATCTTGAAGATTCCATGCTACTTAAAACAAACATCAGTAGGGCTTAACTTCCCTGCGCCACTACTAGTAGAATTGAGCGGTCTCTTCCAGCTCCATTATCAAATAGCCTGCACCACCTTGATGACTAAACATGATCTGACAGCTCTTTGACACACATGGCAGCCATGAGAAGCTGTGTACTGTCACCACAACTCAGTCCACAGCACAATGCTCTTCAAACTCCTCACTCCCATGCAAACTTAGCCCACATAAGGCTCTTCTTTCTACAGAAGTTTAGTTAAACATACAAGCTTTATGGTGTATTCTGAAGGTCACCAGACCTGAATTATTTTGAACCAGGGAGATGAGCAGTAAAGCTGGAAGTGGTTTTCCTGTCCTGCAAAAATTTTTAAGATTTTTCGGAAAAAAAATCCTGTCCCAAATAGGAAGATTTTATCTTTTTTCTCTCTTATTGTACCGACCCTCCCCCCACCCCATCCCATCACACCCCACCCCCGTTACGCAAATCCTCACTTAGGGAAAAAGTTCCGTACGCTAGAAATAGTGGGGTGTGTGTGTTTTGTTTTGGGTTTTTTTGTGTAATGGTTGGGTATACATTTCCAACTTATGCAAAATTTTAGTTACGCAAGGCGTTCCAGAATGGAATGCTTGCGTAAGTTGGGGAGCATCTCTACTAAAACTTGCATAAATTTTAAACAAAAAGTGAAAAATTAACATTTCACCAATTTCCAGACTTCTTTTTCCAAAAGAATTGTGGGTCAATAAATTTGTCAAAACCAACCCATTCCAGAAAAATAAATTCAATTTTGGTGAATTGGCCTTTGCCAATGAAAAAAGTTTAATCAAAAAATTCCCAATCAGCTGTAGTGAGTAGAGAGTGCTCTTCGACTAGTGCTCTCTCTTATAAACGGGGAACTCCAGTTTGAATCACTCCGCTGATCAGAACTGTGACAATACAGCACAAGGCGAGAGGCAGTGTCTCATGTAAGATATTGTGGAAAATACTGGTTACTAACTACCTTGGTTCACAAGAAAAGGCACTATTGAGAATACAATATTTTTAATTGGCTCAAGTAATAACTTGTGCTATCTAAGCTTTCAGGCTAAATAGATCATTTTCCAAGTGTAGGTGGAGGCATGTAAGCTTCTGTATAATAAAGTGGTTGGTCCAGGAAAAGGTTTTGCATTAACTACCTTGTCTAGCTATCAGAATTTTTTCCCTGAGAAGAAATACAGTTGTAACAGCATTCCAATTTCTTCATTACACACTTTTAAGTGCCTGTCCACTAAAGACTCTTACTTCCCATGATTCCTCACAAGAAGGTTGACATATTATTCCCCAGTGTTCTAAACCTGATGTTAGTTTCTATTAAATCCTGCTAGACAGGCAGAACAATATTTGAAACAAGACTGTTTGAACTAAAATGTAATTGGACTCATTTAAAGTCTTATTACAATGAAATCTGACTTCTTCCTTGTAATTTGACTTGTAGAAACCGCTCAAAAACCATTACCTTTTGCCACAGGCTGTAAATTTAAATTCTATCCTAGGTAAGCATAATGAGAAAAGAAAGTTCTGATGTGGCTGGAGATCATATCAGCTTCAGCCTGATTAATTATTTCCACAAGATCAATCAACACCTTATTTAGATAACCGGAGGCAGTCACTAGTTAATTTGCTAGAGTAGAACAATGAGGGCAAGCATTTATCTGGCCAGTCAATAGTCAGATTAGTACTAGAAAGTCAAACACTGGATTTGAAAAGTGGTGGTGAAGAAAGGAAAAGACTGGAAAAATACACCAACTTTGCAGTTCTTAACCCCTTTTCTAATTACATTTCAGTGATTCCACATCCTGCTATCCCTCCCCCAAAATCTCATCTACCACATCCACCTGCTAGTTTATTAAATGTTCAAAACCTACATTTAGAAACGGTGTATTAATTTATTTATATACATTTATGACCATCTAAAAGAAATAGATGCCTCAGTTGCACCTGCAAACTGACACATGAAAATCTACAATATGTATCCAATTACCCAGTTTGTATATGCACAAGAATAATTTACAGTCACAAGATAGACATTAGTTCTCATATATAATATTACACCTTTCTGCAATGGAAATGTGCATATTAAAGCTACAAAACACTGGTAATATGAGTCAATACTAAGATCAACAGCTGCTTGATACTCTGCCCTGTGCAGATGAATTGTCCCTTTCATGGTTAACCTACATGAACTGTGAGGGTGCCCAATCAGGAGACATGCATCTATATTCAGTTCACACGCTCTGATCTCAGCGCCAGAGGATTGAGAGTGTTTTGTAAGAGGAGGGTGCAAATTTACACTGCCATAATTCCCATGGTTTTGCAACATGCACCTAAACACTGACAAATGCCTGAATTGGTCTTGTTGGATAATAAAGGTTCTATTTTGTTTAGAGAGAAAAAAGAAATATTAACTGTATGTAGAATATTTCCCTGCCTCTTCTTTTCTAGTTATTGGGCCAAATTAAACTCTTGTATATTCCGTCAATGGAATTACAGCAGGGATAAATTCCGCCCTGTTTGATGGGGAAAAAACATTGATAAAGCCATTATTAGAGGACAACAAAACTTTCTTTCTGCCTAGCTGAATTGAAAGGAATGGAAGGAGACCTTCTCATTCAATTCCCAGCTCTGCCCCAGAGTTACTGTGTGACTCTTGGTGATGGGCCTAATCTCTCTGTAACAATACAGAGGTCTCTATAATAATACTTTCGTTCTCATACTCTTTGTCTGTCTGCTCCATTTGGACTGCATGTTCTTTGAGATAGGGATTGTATGTATATACAGTGTATAGAGTAGTAGAGCTGCAGTCTTGGTTGGGGCCAAGAGGTTCTGTAATACAAATAGTACATAAGAATTAACATTAGTAGTAGGATTCATAGCCTTTTGACTTTAGGTCACCAATTAAAAAAACAGAAATTTTGGTCAGTAGTAACTTAAAGTCATTATCATCTGATGGCTTTTGATGGTCTTTGTGAATTATGTTAAGAGGGAAGATATCACCATCACTGAAACTACCACTACAATTGCAACTAATTGTTACCTCACACATTATTCTTAGCACAAAGTCTAGGCAGAAGACAAGAATGAGATTGCACTGCCCCCAACACCCATGGAGTCCATCCATTCAGAACAGGGTTGAGGAGCATTGCTAGGAGAGTGTGGAAAAGTCTACACAGCAGCTACCTTTGCTATGCTGTTTGGTGGTTTTAGTTACCAGTATTGTCAGACTGGGAAGGAGAACTAAATATATATAAATATAAATATAAATAATGTGCTCTATCTAAAAGTGGGGATTTAATGATGGGTATAAACAAAAGCCATTTTGACGTTGCATTTTTGTGAAAACTGGATCTGGGTACTATATACACTTTTGCAGTAAGGTTCTCCAGTTGAAGCTCTCTGAGAAGCTTAGTAGACATTTGAACCATCTGCTAAAATTCTTTTTCTCTACCTCACATTTTTACACTTTCGGCAATCCATGTCTTCACCTGTTCTTCCTAAGGGATGATATGATTCACATATTTTATCAGTCTTGTATCCCCTTACTAACTGGGTACGTTAGAGTCACCAATTTGCCTAAAACTTGGTTATAAAGCAGTTTGGAAATGTCATATTTATTTTCACAGAATGTAAAAATGAATGGATTTCTAGGTGATAGTTATAAGATCAATACTAGGTTTTGGGATGAAAAGGAGTGAAGGTTCAAAGTTACCTATCCTGTCCACACCCACTGCTTCTCCTGTAACAGCAAGTCTTGTAGAAATCATTGAAGTGCTAATGTATGCCCTTTACACATGGCTCTATGCCAAGTCACAGGGTTTTGTTATAATTCTCCTCCTGTACACCTCTTATCATGTTGAATTTGTCCTTGGTATGGATGGCATCGCTATAAGTGTGGATTTAATTATAGCCATTTAGAGACAACTTAAGAACTCTTGTCTAATTTACTGCAGTTTTAAAGTGGAATCTGGACAAGAGTTCTAAAGTTTTAAAATACTGATGGATAAGCCACTTACTGAACAGTGTGTGTAGTGTGAATTCATTTTCAAGGAGAAGTGAAAGAAATATGAGCCCTCGGCATAATTAAAATCACATGAATAGAACCACCTTACAATCTCTGCCTTCATCATTTCAGGCTTTTAGGATTGTTATGACTGATCAATTGGCTGTCTATTAACCAAATCAATTATTGTATTATAACATGTTGTGGCATTTGTTCCAACTTGAAATATGTGTCTGACAGATTTTCATGGAAGATTTTATTTTAAAATCCTATAATATATATCTAACTTTATCTTATTATTTTAGTCTCCATAATTTTGGTCTTTCTTTTCTGATCTCTCTACATATGCGCATTCGAGAATACCTAATAGATGTCCTACTATTGTAAGTCTTGTTAGTCTATGCCAGTGATCAAGCTGTCTACAGTTTACTGTAGTGAGTTATTTCAGAGTATTTATTTTTAAAGTACTTATTTGTTTTCCAATGTTGTAAGGCCCTGGGGACCAGTCTGGTGTGCCCAGAGCTTTCCAGTAATTTGAAGGTTCAGCAACTTCTATAAGATACAGTCCTTCACTTCTCTTTAGGTACATAGGAAGGGATATAGCCATAACCCAAACTATTTGCTTCTTACCTAGATATTCAAAAGACCAAATTCTGCTCTTGAGTGAGTACATGTGGATTAATTTGACCTTAATGGCTATTCTTTTTCCTATCTGCTTTAGCAACATTTTCACTATTAGAGTGATTTCCAGTCGTAACACATAATATTGAATAAAGTCCCCATTATCTGGGGACATAGAGGACCAGATTCTCAGTTGCTGTAAATCAGTGCAGTACCATTGATTTCAGTGACAACATCAGCTGAGTTTCTGTGATAACCATGCTTGATTCTTCATGCTCTTATTTATTTATCTATTTCTACATTGGAAGTTGCTTCACACCGCTGTTTTTGTTTTTTTTAAGTAGATGGTTTTAGATGAAAATTTTGATGCTGATATAGACCTTCTTTCCTATTTCTCTTAGAAGAAAGCTGACGTGGATATGACACTCCCAACTTCATTCAGGGCTGAATGCTTCTGTGTGAGGAAGTTAGAGTGGAAAACAGATATGGCCATATCTTGCAGACCATGAAAACATGTTTGTTTTTAATGAGGTGCTCCATTACTGTTAGGGTTCCCTCAGAATAAGACATGCTGTCTGCTGTTCTAGTTAGAAAGTTATAATGTCTATAGAACCACTTGTTGAAAGTTGAGGTCTTCAGCAAGAGAAAAGTATTTCACTTTTGTTTCAAAGTTTTTAGTGACTTATGAAATTTAGCAAGGACTATATTGGGCTCACAGGTGGTAATGATGTTCCGAGTAGTCCTGAAAACTTTTTTAATAATCCTGTAGTGGTTGCCATTTCAATATTAGCAGTTACCATTTTAAAATTATAACCATTACCATGATGTTACAGTGAATGCCTGTAATGCAGAGGCAGTGCTTATAACTTCCAAATGGTAAATATCAAGAGTCAACAGTCATCTTATATTCATAACACATTTCATTCAGAATAAGGCTTTTCCCCTTTCTCAGCAATGTATGCTATTAATAGATCTCGTCTCCATTTTATACACATTTTATACAATTGGAAGTACCACTTCTTAAGAGATAATTAGTCTCTCTATAGTTAAGGTGGCAATTGGGTTTCATTACAAGACTTCTTTTAGTTCTTGAAGTGGAAATCTGTATGCTTTCAGATATTAAAATCTGCTTCTCTGGGTGAAGAATAGTCTCCATTAATGCGTGCTTCTCAGAGAAACCAACAGAGAAATCTACAGACAGTTGTAGAAAAAATGTAATGACAAACCAGGGACAACTGCATCATCTTCAAGAAATGGATCATTTTCACATCCAGGTTGCTACCCATGGCTGCTTCCATGTCAGGACTGATTCCCTGGAGAGGGTCAGGTATCCCATATCCAGGGCAACGCATTATTGTGATCCTGAGGGACCCTCACTGCCATCTGACAAAAGAGTCATTGTCATGTAACAGCAACTCCTATCAGGTCCAACAAACTCTCTACGCCTAGACACATGAGATTCTTTATAGATAAATACTATGACAGCAATGTAAGGTATCAAATAAAATTTTATATCATACTGGCCATCATAAGCATGGTGAGATGTATGTATGAGTGTCATGCAAGAAGTTGTTTGTTTGTATGAAAAATATTGTTAGACTAAGTAACCAGGAAGAGTTGAAAAACAAGCTTTTCCCAGACAAGGGAATGTTGATTCACCTGTCTTCATAAGTCTCTGATGAAAACAAAGCAGATAAGCCAGGCATAAAGGAAGCCCCCATATGCTTATTAAGTCAACAGAAAATAAAGAGTTTGGAGGGGAGATGTGAAACCAACAGGGAAAACTCTCATCTGGAAGATACACTTCAAACGAACACATGCTAAGGGTTTAGTGGGCTATAAAAAGGATGCGAAGACATTTTTGTTGTCCATCACTGAGGAAGAAAATGAGACAGTGCTTTTTGTATCCAGGAAAGTTGGATCCTGGTCCCAGGGGTTGGTGACACAGTGATGTTGTTTTAGGTGAGAAACTTAATTTAGATAAAAAGAACAGGAGTACTTGTGACACCTTAGAGACTAACAAATTTATTTCAGCATAAGCTTTCATGGGCTATAGCTCACTTCTTCGGATGCAGAAATAAATTTGTTTGTCTCTAAGGTGCCACAAGTACTCCTGTTCTTTTTGCGGATACAGACTAACATGGCTGCTACTCTGAAACCTTCATTTATACAAGGATTTTACCTTGCTAAAGTGATGGTTAATCTCTTATAAGTGTGTTATAGTTTTGTTTTATTTGTAACCATAGCTTTTCCCACCACCCTTACTCAGTATCAGTTGAATCTCTGTATTTATTAATAAACTTCTCTTTGTTTTATCATAAGTGCATCTCATTGAAGTAATGTCAAGCAAAGTGTGACTTTTTAGTTGAATTAAACAAGCTGGTGTTTACACTGTCTCATTGGAGATAGCAAACATGAAAATTTCTGAGAATGGTCATTGACAGCAATCAGGTACTCCAGGGGAACACTCTTCCAAGATCTGGATCTGGGGTGCACCAAATGTTACCTGCAAAGCAGAGTAAAGGCTGGCAGAGTCCTGAGAATTTTGTCTGGGTTAGCTAACAGACTGGGGTGACAGGGCGCAGAGAAAGGTATAATATGATCAAATGGCTGAAAACTGAAGCTAGACAAATTCAGACTGGAAATAAGGTATACATTTTTAACAGTGAGAGTAATTAGCCATTGCAATGGTTGTGGAGGATTTTCCATCACTGACAACTTTTATGCTCTAGAATTATTGTGGGGAAATTCTATGACCTGCATTATGCAGGAGATCAGACTAGATGATCACAGGTGTCACACAAATCTCTCTCTCTGAAGTAAGGGGAAACATGGTCACCCACAGGTTTGGGTGGCTTGAGGAAGTGTCACAGTCATTTCCTGGTGTTGGGCCATGCTGAAGTGCAAGAGATATCCCTGAGTAGTAGTGCCTAGCATTTATGTTTTCCTGGGTCTCTTAGTTTATCTGGCATTCATTGCGCTTATTCTCTCCAAACCATTTTGGTTGTCTGGTATCTAGCAAGTGCATTTCAATTGTGCTTTAATGAAGAAAGCCAAGTTAATAGAGAACCAATCTGTCTGAGGGACAAGTTGCTGTCCTATGTCCTTTAATGGCAGTTACAATTGGTGGGATGTCTCATGGCAGAATCTCAAGAGAATAGGATTCATGTCCAACTTTGTCAAGCACAGATGATTATGGAATCCCTTCTCCCTTAACGCACACTAGAGTACACTTTCAAATTGTCTGTGTAAAAAGAAAGGCATGTTTATCTACTTTTATTTTTATCATTTTTAAGTAAGGAATTAAGCCATAAGGAAGCAGATTTACTCTGAGAATTTTTATGCACCATTGGTTTTGGGGTTAATAAAGGATACCAAGTGGATTTTATGATTCTTTGTAGCATCAGGTATTGTCACAGCAAGTAATGGATTCCTTCTGAAGCAGGATGTTAAAGTAATTCTCAAGTTTGAGCAGCTCGGCTTTAGTAATTAAGGTACAGGTGTTTCCTTTTTAGCTTTACTTTGGTTTTTTGTTGAGTATTTCTGTTTGCTTTTTGACTCTATACTATTTTGAGCAGGGGCAGCTCTATGTTTTTGGCCGACCCAAGCACGGCTGGTCATGCAGATTTGGCAGCATGCCTGTGGGAGGTCCACCAGTGCTGCGCCATCGGCATCCCCACCACTGAATTGCTGCTGAAGCCACAGGAGCGGTGGACCTCCCGCAGGCGCACCTCCAAAAGCCGCCTGCCTGCTGTCCTCACAGTGACCGGCAGGCCGCACCCTGCAGCTTGCCGCCCCAGGCACACGCTTGCTGCGCTGGTGCCTGGAGCAGCCCCCTTTTTTTGAGTGTTTGTTTATCAGATGATGTTGTCTAGTTTTTAAAGAGAATATCTTAGTTATATTTTGTTTGCTGCATGGAATGTCATATAAATAAAAGTTTATTACTGTTGTTCAATAATTAGCTAAAACTTCCAATTAATAACTTACCCAACCTGTTGGACGTGTTTGTGTCTATATAAATCTGGTAATACTGCTGTCAAATATTGTATTTTGAAGTTAAATTATGCTAAATTCATCTGACAGATTTGTAGAAAATAACATCTGTATTCACTGTCATAGCACATAGTAGCTTATTTTGAGTTTGATTTTGATATATGTTATAGTTTTCAAGTATCCTTTAATGTTTGTGTTCTATGAAGAGCAACTGTTGTATAAGAAGTACAATCCCTTCAATGTTCCTATCTATCTTCTGTTTTAGGGTTTTATACCACCCTTCCTAACCACAGTATCTGAGCACCTTCCATATAAAATCAATCGCATATAGCAAAGTCCCTCGTGGACATCATAGAGTCTCTTGCTCTTCTCGTTTTTTGGGTATAAAAACTCTGCTTGGGGTAGAGTTGTTTTGTTTTGTTGATTTACTCATCAATTTTGGAGGGTTTGGGATTTTGTTTTTCAATTTTTTGGTTTTGATTTTTCAATATTTGAATATAGCTTTGTCTGATCGCTTTGGAAAGTCTGCTCCAAGGTAGACCTCTGCAACCAAGAATGCTTTGTTCTTACCTCTCACACACTTCATCCTGGGCTTTTTCAGCTGCATCGCCCCAGAGGAGTGCAGCAGTCTTGGCAGCTCCTGGGTCAAATATTGATCTTGTAATGAAGGTGGGGATTGGAACCTGGTGTGTTCGTGGTTGCCTAAACCATGGAGGAGGCAGTTACCTGCACCTTATGGGAGCTGAAGCTAATGCATTGTTTTCACAGTCAGATACATACTTAGTACAGCACATCTAGAAAGTATTGTCCATCCCTTTGTGCAGGGTCTAGCCTCTTCAGATATCCCATTTATTTGTATGTGTTTACTATCACTGCTGAACCATGGCTTGCTGAACTATAGGGAAGGTGTTAAGAAAAGAAAAACAAACAAACAAACAAAGGTTTCACATTGATCAGATCTTGAAGCTGGAGTTACTTGTGTTGTTTCTTTGTGCCTGAAATGGTAAGAAGACAAAGGGAAAATACTGTACTTGCACATTTGCAGTCTAAGAGCTAAGAACGCCAATGAACCAGAGATGGATTATTCCTTTACAAGAGGCTCTGTGCTGCGAAGCCTTTATAAAATATTATTACACCTCCAAAATGCTGAATGATAGCAATTCCAGTATTTCATGTGTTTAAATCTATTTTCATTTAAATACACAGTTTTGCACTCTGCTTGTTCCTTGAAGCTTTTCAGCAAAGTTATTTCCATAATCAGTTCTATAAAGAGGAGGTTAAAATGTAGCCCAGAAATACACTTTGCATGAATATTTCTATTTCTGTGTAATTTAGCTTTCTTAGGAAATACATTTTTAATATCTAATCATTTTTACTTATACACAACGGAACAGCGTAACATCATCCTACAGTGTCATTTGTAGGAAAGGCTACTTTCACTTTTCCTCCAGCAGCAACCAGTCTTAGGGCTACTAATATTGTGTTAAAACAACCTCCAGAAATACTGACATCTAGAGAAAGAGAGACTCTTGTATGACTTATAGTGAAAACCCACAAGGCACAGTTTGATGCTACATTACTCCATTTTTGCCATTGAAACACCATGGTCTGAGAATTAGCATCTGAAGGACCAGAGTGTGAATCAAACCCATGTTTTTATAGGTTTGGGAATTAGGTAGTGATGTAAAATCTGTTACAGCGAATTATTAACAAACGCCTAACCACTTTGGACTACATTGGTTATATTTGGCATGCACTGAATTCTAGTTCCTGCTTTGAGTTGTGTTTTATTGGAGGTTCTCTCTGACATTGTGTTGCTTCTCATCCCAAAATACTCAGTGCCCCTCAGGCTGCTGACAGGATTTCCAGTTGTCTGCTAAGTGCTCTGCTTGTCTTAGCTGCTTCTTAAATAGTGGGTACTGAAGGTTATTGGTCACCCCTTGCATATTGATTGCACTGTGACCTGTATGTATGACAGACTGATGTAAAAAGTATCCTCCCTTATGTAATTTCCACATTTAAACTAAAGACTTTCAAACTCCTAATTACAGAGTTACAATTTTTTCTCCTCAGGCCCAGTGCTAGCCATAGTTTGAGTGGCCAATGGTTTTTTCCCCCAGTGGATTATTATATCTATAATTGTAGTTTTACATTCTTTTGATGTACCTCTGTGAACTAGACAATCCATAGCAAGAACTTTCAAACACACAGAGTTAACAATAGTGAGCACAAAGTTTTTAAGGAGGATTTGCACAGTGGAGCAACCTTGTAAAAGACACTATTTCGTACAAAACCTTCCCAGAGGCCCCATTGTTCTAGATACTCTACAGGCATGTAGAGTGGCATGGTCTCTGCCCAGAAGTGCTTGCCAAGTGCTAAGACGATGCAACAACTTGATTGAGTGTGACAAACAAGATGAGGGCATGGTGGAGAGAGGATCAGGATACAGATAATAAGACCACATGGTTCATAGGGGAGTTATGAGCCCAACTCGATGGTTGGGAATCATTCATAATATCTGTTAACAATCCCATCTGTTCCTCTAAACTAGCCATCACCAATTAGCCCAGAGATCGGAACCTCTGGCACATGGATCGCCAGGTTAAGCACCCTGGCGGGCTGAGCCAGTTTCTTTACCTGCCATGGCAGATTCGGCCAATCGCGGCTCCCACTGACCGCGATTTGCCATCCCAAGCCAATGGGGGCATCGGGAAGCCATGGTCTGTATGTCCCTCGGCCTGTGACGCTTCCCACTGCCCCCCCCCCATTGTCCTGGGACGGCGAACCGCGGCCAGTGGGAGCCGCGATCGGCCGAACCTGCCAACGCGGCAGGTAAACAAACTGGCAAGCTGCGTGCCAGAGGTTGCCAACCCCTGAGTTAGCCCTTTCCAATAGATGTCATTGCAGAAGTTTTAGTTGAACAAAATTTGTGTTTTAACAAGTACCTTATTTTTCACAACTTTTGTAACCCTCAGCTTTTGTCATCAGTTTGCAGCCATGGATCTGACTTTGATAATGGAGAGACAAGACAGGTGAGGTAATATCTTTTAATGGACCTAATTCTGCTGGTGAAAGAGATCACCAAGCTTGCACAGAGATCTTCAGGTCTGGGAAAGGCAGTCTGTCTATGATGATTCAAATATAGCAGCATGATTTTTTTTTTCCCTTGTGACAACTGCTCTACAAACATATAAGAAGTCACATTTTGGATGCTACTAAAATACAAGCTGTCAGAGTTCAGGGCAATTTCACCTGTATTCCCCCCTTGTGGTCCACCAAAGAGCACCACTTAAAGGTTTCCAGTTCCCAGCCATCATGTGTTTTGGGCCGAGACCCACATTTTTCTCCTTCCTCATCGAGATTTTCCAGGCTGCAGAGTTCCCTGTATATGCTTTCATATTCCCAGCAAGCCCAACTGCCTAAAAGGCATGTGTTCTTTGCTTTCTCTCCAGAGACTATGACCAGTGCATTGCCTGCAATTATTCATTACCACGCAGCTCTTTATAAGCAAGCACATTTATTTATAAGGTGAAAGCATTATAGGAAAAAACATTAAAAACAATAAAACAACCAACATGGATGCTAAAAACCTTATCAGAGGTCACTCCAACTCCAGCCCGAACTCCTTGGGTTTTGGTAGGTGCCTTTCCTTCAAAACCCTCAACTGTTTTTTCCCTGTGTTTGCAAGTTCATAACTGTCTCAGATTCATAACCAGAACCCAGGCTGGTCAGAGCTGTCATTTATTTATACAGTTTAGGCCTTTGATTTTGGTTTTCATTAACAGGTAATGGGAAGACAAAGACCCTCTTCTCAGGGCATAGCTTCTAGGCTAGGTTTCTGCATAACCAGAGTTTGGGAATTCACATTAACTTTTCCCTAGGGAATTCAGCAAGAAATCCACTTCACATGTATCATTCCAAATGTCCATTCTTGTCTAGCACAGTTTCAATATAGACCTTTAAACTTCCAGGCCCCACATCACATCTTCCCCCTAGAGAGGTTGCATACAATCCTGGCCCGCATTAATACAGAAACTTTGTATTTAATACAATAAGTTTTTTTTTCAAGGCTATTGCAGGAAATTGTCATAGCTGTCTCACAAGCAATAACAATTGGTTATTTCGTAAAATTAAATAAGCAGAGGTGGGCAGGGCTAGAACAAAATCATGTTCAGACCCACACAATGTTGGGGGTTAAGACAGTTATGAAAATCTAATGAATGGTGCTGCTATCTGGATTTATATTTGTCTGATATACTTGAGAGTTTCACCCAGTTTGAAAGTCCCTGTTTAGGAGAATAATATTGCAAAAAGTAATTGTGTGTATGTGTTCTGTATCATCTAAAGAGATGAGTTTCATCTGGGTAATGATTTGTTATGAAGATTTTTCACAACTGCAAAACTCCCAAACTATAAGCCAGATTTCCTCCTCCTCCTTTAACTGTGGTTTAGCAAGCACGAATAAGAACTGTAATGTTTAAGTGAAATTCCAGTGTTAAAGCAGTGTGGAAATTGATAGACAGCTGCTCACATTAGGCTCCGACATTGTTTTTGTGGCTCAAGAGCATGAGTACCCAACCTTAGGGCAGATTGTTAGGAACCAGGACACAAACCCCAAATTGGTTGTGAGATCTATACTTAGATTTCAGCTACCAGTTATCAAATGTAAACTCCTCAGGCACTATAACAGCCTAAACATGAACTCTGATAGTCCCCCTGGGTTCTCCAGTCTGTCTTGCCACACAGGGGAGCAGACCTTTGTGAAAGATGCTCCCCTACCCCCAAAATCACAGCGATATTCAGGGTTACTCCCAGTCCCCAGGGACCAGTCACTTACCTCAGGTCAATTGTACTTTAGATCTCATACCAAAGTCAACCCTTGTAGCCAGTTCTATAATAAAATGTCTAAGCATTTATTAAATAAGAAAAGGAAACAAGTGTAATGGAGGTAAACATAGATACACAAAATGAGTTATAATCTTAAGTTTCAAAAGGTAAGAGAAGCTTCTATAATAAGCAAGGTCTATATGTTCTTTAGAGTTAACCTAGTCTTAGTACTGAGGTTTTCTTGCTTATGCCTAGAAAACCTTGCCCCCCAAAGTCCATGCAGAATGGAGATACAGTTCCTTCTTGCTAAGATTTTTTATTTCCCTCATACCATGTGCTCAGAGCTGCAAAATCAGCTGATGGGAGTAATTCACTTGCATGACTCATATTCATGATTGGAGAATAGCTGAACAACAAAGTATTTTGTCCTCTTTCATGTTTCACAATAGTCCACTTGGTGTGATGTTACATCTCTGTTGGGCAGGATGTAACACCTTTTGTTGGACACCAGCACTTTACATTTGTTAATGTCTCTCTCCTGTCTGGTGATTTACACAGTCAAGTCACAAAGGCTTACAGTACAAATGCTCAAGTATTACCTTACAACATGTGATACAAATGATATAAGTGAGATTAATGCATGCAGCAACTCAAAAGCATTCAATAGAGTCTAAACACATTCTTATAATCCTAATGCCTATTTTAACAATACTAGCATACAGGTGATCCAGACTGGTTTCAGCTATGTATTTGTTAGGGTTAAGTTAAGACATGGGGACCTTGGCTTGAGCTGGCACCTGGTCTGCCAGCCTCACAGTAACCATGTTATACAGCAAGATGAATAAAAAAAGAGAGGAGAATTTGAGATAGGGAGTGGTTGCAAGAGAAGAGGAGGAAAGGAGGAAGATGGTGAAAGTTGTTATGAGGGAGAGACTAGGAAGTTCCAGTGGTGGGAGTGTACTGTGATGAGGAGAGAAGTGGAAAACTCTAGATTGATAAGATTAGCAGAAGCATTGCTGAGAAGAGGACCAGGAATGTGATCTGAGATGCAGATACCTTCAGCAGCGGACCAAAGTAGTAATAGCTGGTTGTAGATTGGTACCCATGAGGCAGAGTTCAGGGACTGAAAATGATTGGTGATGGGGAACAAATTTGTTTCCACAAGTCTCATAATCCATTTGAAAAATGTTAAGATAGGTTCACTTTCCAGCTCCTGACTCAGTGGGGCTGTGGAGAAGCTTTTACATGTGTTTATTAATATGATTCAATTTGGTTGTGGGAGCTGGTAGAGGCAGAATAGGCCATGGCCACCTTTCATGCTATTAGTAGTTGGTTGAGCAGTGATTTTCTGTCAGCATCTATGCACACCTACCAGAATTTTTCCAATAGTATGTTAAAGAGTGGTGTTTAGCTCATTTGATAGGTGAGAGCCTGTTATTTAAACAGCTTATTAGCCTGAAAGCTAACAATTCAATTAAAAACTAAACTAATTAAGAATACTTTAATCTGTTTGATCCTTTAGGCCATGTCTCCATTATGTACAGGAAGGATAAGGAAACCTTGTGAAACTCCATTGTTTCCCAGTCTGAAAATGTTGGATTCTGTGAAAGAAAATAAATAGGTGTAGATGTTCATTTCAGAATGAGGAAGAGATGCAATGCACAGAAGTTAAATACAATAGAGGCAATTTGTTAATACTGACAATAAGTTACACTAATTCACTAGGGCTAAAGCATCTTTCTGTAAGGTAGAAGTCCTTAAAATACAGATTCAATGAGGACTGGGCAAGCCTTATGGAATGTTTAAGTCTGCAGGGGACAGGAGAAAGGACAGTCCAGTGTTTAGGGCACTAGCCTGGGACTCTGGATAATTGGGTTCAGTGCCATGCTCCCATACAGACGTCCTATGTGCCTTAGACAAGTCAATTAGTCTTTTTGAGTAGAATCCACAAAGCTGTGTAGGAACCAAAGTACCCCTGTGTGATCCACAAAACTCCTTCCAAACCCTTTGGGTTCTTAAACTCATTCAACGCCTGCATCGTTCAAAGTAAAAATTCCCTAGAAGCATATGTTCCTACCTCTTGCCATGTGCACTGCTGCCTTGCTCTAGGCAGCTGGATGCCTACCTACCACATAAGCCCCAGAGCAATTCACAGACAAGAGAAAGATAGACATTAGCTGCTTAACTTGCCCAAAGGGCCCCATCTGGCAGGTGCTCACTGAGCACGCTTACCAGATTTCTCCCTATTCAAAAGCCAGCTATTGGTGGTGGTGTTGTGGCAACCCATCATAATATCCCCCGCTCCCTGGCAGAAAGGATTTGCACTGGTCTTCCACCTCCATGGGGAGTTCTGTAACCGCTGATCTGGGATAGGCTGATGTGGGGTTCCCTCAGTCTCTCCCATTGAAGCTCTTCCACTGTGGATAAATAAATGAAGAATGATTGTACCCGGGGACTTGACACTCTCTCTCTAGCCTAATTTAGAGAAAGGGGTGGGGTTCAGCACATTGGGTCCCCCCATTGCCCAGCTTAGGTAGCTCTGTGCCTAGAGTGCTGGCTTTTGTGGGCTAAGGCACCTCTCTTTCCCCAGTCATAGTACAGGAAGCCTAATTCAGCTTTGTGAATCACAGTGTTGTTCCTCTGATTTTCTAGGCACTTAAAAGTTTGGTGCTGTGAAGCTCAGTATTACAACGCTTAAGTCCCTTTGTGGCTTCCGCCTTTTGTGCCTTAATTCCTCCTCTGCAAAATGAGGTTAATTGTACTACCCTACCTCACTGGAGTGTTGTGAGGGTAAATACATGAACAATTGTTAGGGGTCAGTAATGGGGGGGGCCATCTGAGTTCTGTAGTTAGAAAGCCAGGGTGGGTTTAGGCCCATTTATAACCTGTGACTATTTGCTCAAATGTTTGGCAGGATTAGCGAATGCTGTTTACGCAGCACTAGGCCTCCTTCCTATCCTGCTTTTTCCAGAGCGCTCTGTATATCCCTTTCCATGCAATCACTCTGCTACTTTTACCATTATGTATCTTCAGGTGGACCCTTTGGGATCATGGACGGTTGACTCTAGCAGGTTTTATGGAGGAGGCACTATGAGGCCTCCACATCAAAATCCTCGGGGAGCTTAGATTTAGTCACGATCCTCAACAGGACAGCGAGAGGTGGGGGAACAGTTTCACTCCCACTACAGCCAGCTCCTATATATCAGAGATAGGGACATCCCACTGTTCTCGTCTAAAAACCTGCATGCAACACTCCATCTTTGTGTTCCCACCAACCCAAATCATTCTTCAACTCAGCATTCTACAAATGGTTCCTCTTGGCCTAACATGCTGGCTTGGCAATATATGTTAAAGTTTATTTACATTTGGGAATTATGTGGTCATATGGCCACTCTCTGTAGCACTGGATGTGAAAAAAATCTTCTTGTTTTTGCAAAAATACATGTCTATATAGAAAGTATCTCTGAAAACTGGACGCATAGTGCTTCACGTGAGACTTTTCACTCATACTCAGTGCCTCTGGCTTACAAGTAAGTCTCATATGGCTGCAATTAAAAAGATGTCAGAAAAACTTCATGGCAAGTAGGATAACATATGCTCTAAAGGGGGTTGTTTCAATTTTCAGTGCTTTGAGTCCTGTTGTGCTTGGGAGTCAGATCTTTCACAGCTAGTCACCCTTCCTACTCTAGATATGTCAGATGACAGGGTGCCAGTTAAAACATCTTTTGGAAATGTTGACAAGTATCTGAAGGGAGAGAGCCAACTGTTTCATATAAATGAAGATGACTGAGGAATAACAGTGGAGAGTTTTGCTCCAGCGGTAGTATATCAATGAATCTGAATGTGAATAGCAAGAGAAATTTTGCTGGGGGGAGTGGAACCTGCAGTAATTCCACCTTCTGCTGTAGGATCTGCCACCAAGGCTGACACTGATGAATTGCGTAGAGGGAAGTGTGAGTGTAAAAAAGGGAAAGGTTATGCACTGGTGTTCGGCAAAGAAATAGAGAGATAATTAAGGTAATGTGTGACATCTCTCTTATTACAGAGCAAGGCTGTAGCTGCACAAATTCAGGCAAGTTAAAAGAGCAAACTGAATTAGTGAGGGAGACTCGTCCCTTGTGCCTACATTCTTTTAAAATGTATTGCTGCAAAATTAGTTGGATGTGTTTACTAGAAATGGTTTGCAGAGCTATTTTCTTCTTTTAAATTTGTTAGAAAAGGGGCAGTCATTTGACTCAATTCACTGTGGAACATGTACAATTATGTTCTCCCGGTTTTCAGCATAATCTTTGCATCTACTATGCAAAGGAAGTAGGGAAATCAATCTGCAAGCCACACATTTGAAGGCTATAACAGCATCTTGCCATTTGGTCTTTCTTCACATAGCTTTTTTTCTTTCTATTTCTTCTTTCTTTCTTTTTTAATCCTTTACTCTTCAGTAGATGTTTACTCCCCACATTGCTCATTTCTCAATGTACACAGACAATTCATTTCTCTCTCTCAGAAAATTAAGCAATTTAATGCACTGGGCAGAAAAAAGCTATTTCTAATTATTTCTCCATATATCCTAAATATATTACTTCTACTATGAAGGTTAAAAGAGAGAAGAAGAATAAAAAAAAACTGCTGGTGGGTACCACTCTACTTCAGTCAGTTGTTTGAACGAAATCATTTTCTCTGCAGTAAAGGTCTTAAACATTTCCCATTTCCCATCTGTATTAAACCAGGGTGATGATAGAATCAACTAAGATTGCAATTTTGCAGGATCTGGTTAGCTGGAGGTAATCATATCAAAAATAATTCATCAGTCCAGGATTATGATAGCAGCTCTACAGTCTTGTAGCATGCACACACGTTTTAATCAAATAAATACTATAAGTGAAAGTGCTAAACTGAAAAAAATGCAATGTTAACTATTTGTGTTGGTATTAAGAAAGCAATTTGTCAAATTCATTCTGTTTATGCACAGTAGAGGATCTATCTAAAGAGACACAGTTTAGTTACTGTGTTTGTTACTTACACCTCAGTTTTATGTTTCTCTTAACTGCAGTGATCACTGAGGAAGTGACATTGAAAGTATTAGATATACAAGTTGTGCCAGCATTATTGTATTATTCGCTTTTCCTTTGAAATGTTTTAGATTCTTTGGATGAAGTTGGTTCAAAATTCTGCAGAACAGGATGTGCTTCTTAGTTGTGTATTCTACCATGTGAAATCAGTATTCACTCACTCATTTTGGCTAACCCTTACGAATATCATGTCCTCGTATGGCTGCATAAGATTGTAAAGGGAAGTGAGAACATTAAAGAGAGCCAAGAACTTGTCTGAAGTGAGCCTCAGAAAGGGATAGGAGAGAGCTAATTGGCCATATCTTCTTCCATACAATTCTAAAATAATTAAGTAAACTATGAAGAATTTTGTTTTTTTTTTTTCTACCGTTCTGTTCTGGGCCTGAGACTGGTTTCCCTTTTTTTAATCTGGCATGTTTTGGAGGTTTTCTGTCAGTGATATATGGTGCATCATAGGGCTTATCTAACAAGGGAGCACATACACTTTCAAAAGAAAAAACAGTCTTCTCCCAGCAGAGGTACTGGACATCTACTGGGCCCAAAAACGGGATAAAAAAATGTGTTGGGGGAAAAGGCAAATTGGACCTTAAGGAATTTGTGATAAGTGGTAAGTGTGACAGAAATTGCAATGTTATGCAGTATTTTGGGGAGAATATATTGTACTAAGTTTATGAATGGTTTTGTATCATTGTGAGCCAGGGATTGTGTGCAATTCTGGCAGGGGGATGTTTATCAAAGCACCTCTGGGAACTAAGAACAGTGGAGAATAATTAAGGTTACTCCCTGTAACTCTAAACACCTCCAAAGAGGTACCACCCCCTGGGATGGCTTGTTTGTACGGGTTCACACTGGGTTTTTCAGAGAACAATGGACAAAAAAGAGTTTTAAGTTAACACAGGGGCCTTCTTTTGTTTCGACAGACAAATAGAACAGTCTGTCCAAGAGGGGGTGGGCAAACCTTGCAGAAAGCGTAGAAAGACTTTGCCTTACTACTAGGGCCCCATAAGGCTGATGGGTGACCTCCGGTAAAAAGGCTGAAAAAAGGGTTTAAATGGGTTTAAAAGAGAACTAGATACATTCATGGAGGTTAAGTCCATTAATGGCTATTAGCCAGGATGGGTAAGGAATGGTGTCCCTAGCCTCTGTTTGTCAGAGGGCGGAGATGGATGGCAGGAGAGAGATCACTTGATCATTACCTGTACATTTCACTCTCTCTGGGGCACCTGGCATTGACCATTGTCGGCAGACAGGATACTGGGCTGGATGGACCTTTGGTCTGACCCAGTATGGCCATTTCTTACGTTCTTATGTAAACTTTTTGCATTTGTGTAGGAGTGTTAAGTATTTCTATATGGTTTCCCTGTAATGCTTTTCCCTTACGTATAAAATATATTTTGCTTTGTGAAGGCTGGTTGGTAACTGATATACACTGTTGTAGCCCCTGGAGAAAGGTTAACCATAGGTGCTGAACCCAGGTCAGACCTTCTGGGGGAATCACAGTAAGGTGCAGATGGATTGCAAGCCTAAATCTCTGGGTTGGGCGAAAGAGAGCTGCGGGTCTCCACCCAAGAGAGCCTGAAATCTTAAGCAGGTGCCCTCAAGAGACCACAGAGGGAGAGTACCCCTGAAATTGTGACAGCGTTGCAGAAAGTGTTGGGTGTAGGGGGAGGAGGAAGGCTACTGATTTCGTGAGGTTGTGAAGAAGGAGAAAGACTTTTCAGAGTATGTGGTCGCATAGTGAAGCTTATGATGAGAAGAGGGAAGGATCTCTGGCCTTTTAAAATACATACTGCATTGTTCTACAGTAATGGGCCAGAACATTATAGTGTATGAACCATAGTGTTAGTAGAGTGTTTCAGCATTTTGATCCAGTATTGGGGAAGACAATGATATTGTTTTATAAGTGTGGATGCAAGGCAAAAATAGCAAGGAAACAACACTTTGGAGACTCCAATAAGCTTCAAGTCAATCTGGGGCAAGTTTTTCAACCTCCTTCCCCTGTCTCCTTTGGCTTCAATGCCCAAGATCCATTGTTTAGCTTTCTTTGTCTTCATCATGTACAGACTTCTATTTCACACTTATTAGAGGGGTTAGTGGGCTCTGGCACTGGGTTAGGTAAAATAATGCATCCAGGACTTTTGTGTGTGTTTGTGATAGGAGTTAGGGGAACAGTAGATTCAGGAATCCTGTGAAAGAGGAAGTGTCTCAGGCCCCACAGGTCTTGAATTTGGGTCTGTGGGGGTCATGGGAGTCACCACACTCCAACCCTCCACCGGCAGCTTACAAACAATAGCTTAGACCAGGGTCCATGAAGCCCAACTGGGGCACAATCTTTGCCCCTTTGCTCTGATTGGGAGAGATCCAAGGTTCCTGATTGGGCCACAGCCACTAGTAAAGCCAGAGGAGGAAACAGGAAGTTGTCCATACAGTTGGTCTCGTGGTCACTTGTTCCCGCCTTCTGATCCTGTGTTTTCAGTATCCTGACTCAGCCTGACTCTTGGTTTCAGTTCCTGCTCTTTGGTTCCATCACCTGATCCTGTAATCCTGATATCCTGACCTGCCCTGACTCTTGGTAACTGACTCTTGATTCCTGCCCTCCGTTTGTCTGTCAGTTTGGATCTCCTGGTGTTCCTGCCTGGCCTGATTCCTGGTAACTGGCTCCTGGCCCCTTGGCCTATGCCCAACACTAACCCCGAGGCCAGGATGCTCATACACCCATAAAAAGTAGCATGCCCTGGCCAGAGCTATGTTAAATGGAAATATATTCTGATTTATAATGGTGCTCAGGTGATTTTTGCTACAGTGTTCTTCTCCTGCATGAAGTAGCTCTGACAATATCCATGTAGTGCTGAAGCACAAGGGGCTGTCAAAAAATGATGTAACACATCAGGGGATTGGTGGGGCCTTAATGTTGTATGTTTGGTTCAATGTTGCAGGGGGTGGAGGAGGTCTTTAAAATCACCAAAAATGTGTTACATCATTCATGGACAGCCCCAAAGCAGTAGAAATTCTACCAGTATTTCAGCCTATCCTTAATCGGAAGAGAGAGAGAGAGTATGTCACATGCAGCTTCAGGTATGGCAAGATTTGCTTATCCATACTGAGCTTTGGATATTAGCACTTCAATCTTTGTGTTCTTTTCTAAAATGATATTTCTGAACATCATGAGGTGGGTCTGTGACAGAAGTGAATGCACAAAAATGTTATAAATACTATAGGAGCAGCTATGTAAAAATGCAACAACATTGATAGTAACCTGTATTTGAGAGAGACAGTATAATTTATATAGGGGCAGGAGAATGTTTAGTGTACACCATAATGCTTGAAGTCAATAAGGACTGTGGGAAGAACAAACAGGGAAGCAACATGTTTTTTCTGGGTATGAATAGCTAGGTACACACTTGAAGGACAATGATGCGCAACTATTAGCATGAGAGATCCTGCATCTGGGTTCCAATATGTTCTAAACTTTGTTTTGCAATACCTGATCAACGGGCTACAAACAATTTAAAAGTGGTTTTGATTCCTGTGAAGGCGGAGGGCACTTCTCAGAAGCTGTCTATGGGAGACAGGCTGACACAGATTGAGACTGGCTTTTTGAAGCAGTCTGAAGAAATTGGTCCTTCCCTGATGGTAAGCATTTGGGGAAGACAAGCTCTGCATTTAGCCTGGTTTATTCTTTTTAAGGTATATTTTTTTCTGCTGTGCTTTTTGTTCTAAATAAACAATGCTTTACTCAAAGAAGGCTGTTTGGTCACTGATTACCATAGTCATTACCTGAGAAGTAAGAAAACTACAGGTCTGAGCATAAGCCAGACCTGTTAAGGTGGTCACAGTTGATACACAAGGGACTGCCACCAGGCATCCAGTCTGGAAATGGGAGAATAAGGTGATTCCACCCCAAGAGAGAAGTAATAGCCCGAGAGCTAGTGAGGGTGCATGCAGAGAGTCCAGGAGAGGTCAGAGGCTAGGGTTGCCAGGTGTCCAGTTTTTGACAGAAAAGTCCAGTCAGAAAGGGGACCTGGTGGAGTCTGGTCAGCAGTATCAGTTATTAAAAGTCTGGTTACCAGAGTATCTGTGATCAGCCTCCCTGCCCAGAGGGCAGGAAGAGCAGCAGCTGAGCTGCTGCTGATGATGATGGAGAGAATTGGCTGGTTCCCATACCCAGCTCCAGCATCTCTGGTGGAGAGGTAGGTAACAGTGTCACAGCTGCCGGAGGAGTGGGGGGATTGATCCTGTCTGCCCTCCATTACCCTGATGTGCCGAGATTTCCCCATTCCAGGGACCGACCCTCGCCTCCACACTGCACACAGTCCATGCCCTCCTGCTGCCTGTTACTGCCTCCCCTCACACACATAGCACTCCCCCGCTCACTGACTTTTACTGCCTCCTCCCAACACACTGCCCCCATTGCTGCTAGTTAGTGGTCCCCCAACTCCAGCACCCTGTCTCTGCCAGATAGTCACCCCACACGTAGTATGCCCCATCAATTCCTGTTAGTCCTCTCTTCACGCCCAACCAATGGCAGTTACTGCTCCCTCCACACCCCCAATGTCCCCTAAATGACATTTACTGCTCCCCCTAAAAATCTTAGTACCCCCCTACAACATTTCTCCTCAATGCCAGATAGTGCCCCTACAATCCCAGCTCCCCTCAATACCAGTTACTGACCCCCACCACACACATCTTTGGGAAGTAGGGCAAGGCTACTTTTTTGTGAGTTATCGAGAGTGTGAATTAATACATTTCTATTCAAACAATGTTCCGAGATGCTTATTTTAGTGACAATTTTTAAAATAAGTTTGGTTTAAAATACAATACTTTCTTAAACAGCCAAAAATCACTTGCCCGCTTTTCAAAGGAATATTTAGACATCAAAAAGACTCAATTTCTGAAAAACAAATATGTGCATAATATGCCAGAAGCCATAAAATTTGTACCAAATTTAGAGATTCTAAAACAGAAACAAGATGACTAGGACTATGGAAAATGGGCCATGTACATAGCTGCATCCTGGCAAATGGGTTGTTGCTTTATATAGCAGAATTACATATGCTGCCAGGTTTGTTTGGCATGATCTTGGGATATTATGTTTTAGCAAGGCATTCTTGTTTGTGTAGCATCAACTTTCTGAGTTTGTGGAACTTCTCATTTGCCTTCACCCCAAGAAAAAAACCTCACTTTCCTGTTCCATTTGGTATCTAATAACACATAGAAAAGAAGTGGGAGGGGTTTTTAATCAAGTTTTAGGAAGATTTTTAAACTTTTCTTTTTGGATATTAGTGGTGGTGATACTTCTCACTTAATATAAATGCACTTAAACCTGTTTAACCTTCCCTTAAATCCATTTGGTTGAATTTAGTAGTTTACTAGTACAAGCTAAACAAAGACTAAATAGGTGGAAGTATATCTACATTAAGGGGTCTCACCTATTTAATTATACAGACTTCAAATTAATTTAGTTAAGTCTGTACAACTTTTCTAATATAGAGAAGCCCTAAGTATTAGGAAACAATTGCAAATAGTTGCACTTTGGGTAAATATCAATATCTATTTGTATAATACAACACTGAATCTGCTCATTAGGTTTGCTTCATTTGAGTGTGCATTTAGTTTTATCTTTTAAAAATAAAAAAGTCCCTAAGAAGGTATGTGAGTAAAACCTACCTACAGAACAGGTAAGACTATTTAATGTACGCTTGTAAGGCTAGAGGTTTTTTCTACATGATTTTCCTGTGGAGAATTTTGGTATAAAAAGGAATCAAAGTATGAGAAAAAAGTTTTCCAAAAGGCAAAGAGCAAACACTTATTTTAAACATCTCATGCTGTTCTAAGTCTCATGAATCAGCACCATCTTGCTCAATCACAGCAGCTTCCTGGGAGGGGGAAGCAAGCGGGGTGGGGGTGTGGCCTCAGGGGGAAGAGGTGGGGCAGAGGTGTCCAGTTTTCAGCAATTAGAACAGGAGACAGCAACCTCTGGCACGCAGCTCGCCAGGGTGAGACCCTGGCGGGCCGGGCCAGTTTGTTTACCTGCCACGTCGGCAGGTTCAGCCGATCGCGGCTCCCACTGGACACGGTTCTCCGTCCCAGGCCAATGGGGGTGGTGGGAAGCCGCGGCCAGCACATCCCTCGGCCTGCACCACTTCCCCCGTTGGCCTGGGACGGCGAACCGTGGCCAGTGGGAGCTGCAATAGGCTGAACCTTACCTTCGGCAGGTAAACAGACTGGCCCAGCCCACCAGGGTGCTTACCCTGGCGAGCCACGTGCCAGAGATTGCTGCCCCCTGATTTATACAATTCTTATCCACCTATTAAATTCAAGTAATTACATCTCTATACAATGCAATGCATTTTATTGTATGCAGAAAAAAGAGTGCTTAGAATTATTCACATTTTACTCCTAACAAGCAAAATTTGGAATGAATGAAGGAGTCTAGTATAATTATGAGATCAGTGTACAACTCTTCATGTCAACTGAGAAAGCCATTGTGGGGCTGCAGTTTCTGTCCCCTTAATACATTCCAGTCGTGCTTTTGTACAGATTCAACACTCCATTGATTCAGCAGAAACACACAGTGGGGGCATGTTATTATGCAGATTATCTCATCAACCAGCCAGTGCTAGACTCTATGAGATCTTAGCAGGAATATTTGAGGAAACAAAGTGGAAGCCCCATGTGAAGGAACTGTCTTCCAGCTTGCTCTAAGTGATCTGCTTTTATCAATGGGAATATATCACAGAATTATTTTAGTTGGGGGAGGGAATGATTTTCCAGATTGCAAAGAATAAAAGCAAATGACTGAGAGAATAGGACAATTGGCTGGAATTCTGTTCGTATCTATAGTAGAATTCTGTAGTATATATAAATATAGATGTGCTTATATGACAGTAACTAAAAATCCAAATAGTTAACAGATTTTCCAATTAACATTCATTCTGTTTCACCTTGAATTCTGTCTTCCTTTATGGCAGTCAATCATTGGAACTCAGTTTGTGGATTAGGGTGATTTTCTATGTATTTTCAAACAACCTTATGTAAGCGTACAAACTCATTCATCGATTGTGAGGGGTTTTTTGTTTTTCTGATGCTACAACTTTCAAATCTATCATCAAATACACACTCTATCAAACACAGCCACAATCAATCAGTTGTGTGATCAAAGATACTCTACCAGGGTTTTTTATTATTAATCAAAAAAGAGAAAACTGAAATGCAAAGTTAAATGGAAAGTTAAAGAGATCTATTGTATGGCAGCCGGCATGAAGTTGATAACCCCCTATGCTCCACATTTCTGGATTAATAAACACTCTCCTGGTTCCTGCATCTGGAGTGAGAGTTCTGTTTTGCATAAGATGACCTTGGTTGAGGCAAGAAAAAGAATGTTATTTATAATTTGCCATTAGCACCAGTTTCAATGAAATAACACACCCTGCTCTTTCCTAGTTTTTTTTCATTTCTTTATAGCTTTCATCTTTCAGGACATCAGATAAGAGCACATACAAAACAGCACCCTTAATTCTACTGCTGCTGCTGTGTGCACTATGTTGGTTATGTGAGGGCTCACAAGGATTCTCTCTGACAGTCCTTTTTTTTAAGGACTGAATTCAGCACCCATTAAAGTCAGTGGAAAAACTCCCATTGACTTCACTGGGTTTTGGATTGATCCCAAAGGTTTAGTAACCCTGATCTCAGGTGAGAAAGACAAATCCTTACAGTTTCTGTTTTGCATCATAAGGCCAACAGGAGGTGTACCTGCTGCTAATTTTCATTGTAGTCTGTTTTTTGTTTTGGTTTTGAGTTCATGTTCAGAGTTTATCAATTCAGTGGGTAAGAGAACTGTTCTGCACCACCATTACTGTTGGAAGGCCCACCAGTGTGCTACTACTATGGGTCTTCTCGATGTTTCCTCTTGTACACAATTCCTGTTCATTGCTTCTGTGAGGACAGGATACAACTTGCTTACAAATTTTATAGCTAGCAATATTTTTATTGTTGCTCAGAAAAGACTCCTAAGAGACTTTCTATTTTATTTTTTTGAGAGACATTCAGAATGTTTTCACTATTATGAATGATGACCCAACTATACATGGAAAAAAGTTTAACTGGTGTATATTTTTATGGATTGCCCTAATACTTTGATTTATTACAACAGTATCAGTCCAAACCATGCCCCGATCATTCTTCAGAAAGAATAAGGGTGATCCCTACGCTGCACATTCAATGTACCTTGTGGGGTGTTCACAGTGTCTTCAGAGGAGACACTTTTGGGTCTATATGCGAATGTTGTAGGAATAAACATCTTCAGTTAGATACATATATCCTTTAAGATACTGATCCAAAATCATCCCTGATTTAAATCACATAGAAGATGATGAGATTACACTAGGGATGAAGTTGGCTCATTATATCTGTCTTAATTGTTTATAAAAGCTTTTCCAATTAAATAATGACTAACAACAAAACACAGTATGGAATTAATAGATATTTTGTGATACAACACAATGTCTGATTATTTCTCCATGAATGTTTTCGTTTACACTTCCTGTATAGTTTGTATCCAGTATGAGCGTTCTTATTCGTGACACAAATTAAAGATCTCCATCTACTGAATTGCAATACTCAAGTGTTCTACATGGTACATTTAATAAAATAGCTGAATAGCACATTTGAGAACTCGGTCACATAATGTAGACTCATAGATACGGAATTTGAGACCATCTGTATTGTGAATATAGCAACAAAGTCATTCACATCATTTACCATACAGTAACATCCAGGGAGATATTTTAGGAGCATTGGGCCATAGATTGCAGACATTCAGCAAGCAACTACAAAATGCTTATATTGACCTCATCCCTATGAAAGTCATAGTGTCCAAATAGATCCTTGCAAATACAAAAAGGTAACGAATATGAGAGTTTGTAAAAATGAGACTTTTTCTTGTAAAATGGAATAAATATAATGGAACAAGCCATTGAGCCATACATTGTAGTTTGGTATCGTTTTTGTGACTATTTTTGTGGGATTTTCAAGTATGGTGTCTAATGCACTTAACACTAATCATGTGTTACTACAGTACAGACTATGTATATATATAATATATATTCTTTTTCTCTCACATCTCCTCTTTGTGTCATTTTCTGACCATTGGAGCATGCTTACTCGGCTTGATGTGTGAATCAGTAATATACTGCTGTGCAGTTTTGTTCATTTCTGGTCCATTGGACTTTTTCTTGTAAATATGCAATTTCTGGGCACTTTGTGCAGGAGAACATGGTTCAATATGCAGTGTTGCCAAATCTTCCAATTGTTAGTGTTTTGTTCAAAGTGCCATCTGCTGAATTCATGCTATTGCATGAGAATTTCAACTTTCATTTTATTTAGAAAAAGTAACTTTCTATTTCATGGTAGCAAAGAAAACTTTGCAAACATGAAGTAAAGGCACAATAAAGGCTGGGGGGTGGAGGAAGAAGGGACACAAATGGCAATGAAAAAGAACCCAACATTTATTGTTTTAGAAAAAAAAACTCATTTTGGAGTGGGGAGGTAGTCTCATGATTTTTGAACATTTTGAATTAGCAGTACTGCATATATGTGTGCTTCTTTGGAGAACTTTTCCTCTGTGGTGTATGTGGACATAAAGGGACATAAAGGACATAAAGGACATAAAGACTATTTTTGTGGGATTTTCAAGTATGGTGTCTAATGCACTTAACACTAATCATGTGTTACTACACACAAGACTATATATATATAATATATATATATTTTCTTTTCTCTCTCCTCTCTTCTTTGTCATTTCCTTATGGAGTTCTGGCCCCATTGAAGACAGTTGGAGGCTTTCAATTTATTACATTGGCACCATGATTTCACGCATTGTATGTTTTAAATGCTGTTCTTCCTTTCTTGTATTTAGGGGTAGATAATATGATGACTACCTGCTATCTATACTTCTACAGTCCCTGGACACTCACACTTCCATTCACAACTGTATGTGTAGCAATTGCAGGATCAAGTTCTCAAAAAAGGTCCCCTTCTGAGCCAAATCTGGCAGTCATGTAAGCCAAGAAAAAACAGTTCTGTTTATTTTCATCCTGGATGGAGTTAATGAACCAGATCCTCAGCTGGTATAAATCAGCATAGCTATTTGGCCTTAGTAATGATTGCTGTTCCACCGTTAAACTGTGACTTATGCACACACTCACAAGCGTGCACACACATGCACATACACCTAACACTCCACCTACTTTCAAGGTATATCCTGTGATTCTAGCCAATTTTTATATTGATTTTGCATTTCTTTTCTCATGGAAGCCAAGGGAATTTGTGGTCTTCAATGAGTGCAGAACTGAGCCTACAAAATAACAGGGAAAGAACATGTTTTTATTCCATATATTCTCCAAAGTAAAATAATTAAGCAATGTAAAGCAGAAATTGTGTGACTTAGAGATGCCTCAGGCAGATTAAAATGATTTGATTATACTGCTGCGTGGTTGACAGTGGGATGGGAAAATGGGCACTCTTCTTTAAGAACGAATTGCTATTAAACAATGTCTCTAACAGCCATAATTATATATTGTGAATGATGTTCTTTGTAAATCCCCTTCAACAATAACACATCATAGCAGGTGTTCTAATGATAATAATGATTATGAGGATGCAAACATTGTAATCAAATTTGCGATTATAGAACTGTGTATATCTCTCTTTCTTAACATATATATAATTATATTGAATCCTCATAACAAATAATAATTTTATAAACGAGCTATAACGTTTCCTTAAATGATCCCAATCCTTCCCACTGATAATTGTCAGTGTCATGCCATTGCCTTTCTTGTATCTATTCTATCTTGTCACACCATGAAATTCATTCACCATCATTCATTCACACCATTCATTCTATGATTGTGTGTTTATATATCTGTGTATGTGAGTCCAAGGCAGAAAGTGAAATTAGAACAATATATGATTGGGTTTTGTTTGCTAAAATGTTTATGGAAAAAGAGAGCTACAAATACTCATTGAAAATGTGTATTTACAATGGAAGAATTTGCATTGTTGTCTTGAAATCTCTCTGTGGGTCTGGCAGACAGTCGGGGACCAGAAAAAGTATAATATGCCATATGAGACCTAACCCCACGGACCCTAATGAAAGTAGTCCATGAATTGAAATGTGCCCACTTACACTATACATTCTCATTATAAACAATCCTGCCAAGATTTACACGAGCTCAACTTTATATGCACTGTGTGTAGTCCCATGGAACTCACAGAACTTCAAATTAAGAATGTCCATGAGACTTTGTAGGCTCGGGGCCTACAAAAAATATCGTAGAAAATTCACAAAGAGAAAAAAGGGTAAAATTGTCAAATACATTGTTTCTATAAACATTTTACTCAGATTCTAACTTGTCATAAACAGTTAGTTAAGGGTTAAGGTCTCTTTTACCTGTAAAGGGTTAACAAGCAGTACCTGATGAACACCTGACCAGAGGACCAATCAGGGACAAGATAATTTCAAATCTCTGTGGAGGGAAGTTTTTTTTTCTGTGTTTTTTTTTGAGTTGAGTCTCTCTTGGGAGCTAAGGAAGTCCAGACATCTTAATCAAGTCCTCCCAGGTTTCTGCAGTATTTTTCATCTATTCAGTCTAGTGAGTATTAGAAAGGCGTACTAGTATTATAAGTTTATTTCTACATTTGCAATTGTGTGTTTTGCTGAAGGAATATCTTTATTTCTGTTGCTGTTACTTTGCTTTTACTGAGAAAGAAAGGGGGAGGGGGAAATCTCTCCAGGTTATAAGTTAGACCCTGTGTATTGTTCCATCCTGGTATTACAGAGATAGTGTACTTTCTTTTTGTTCTTTTAATAAACTCTTTTCTTTTTAGGACTTGATTGATTCTTCTCTTGTTTCCATTTTCAAGGGAAGGGGAGGAGGAGGTGAGTCCCTCTTTGTGTTGAGTCAAGGATTTGACTCGGTGTGTATCTCTCCGGAGCAGGCTGGAGAGAGGGAAGGGGGGGAGGGGAACTGGCTGTTTCTCTCTCTCTGGTGAGATTCAAGGGGTTTGAATCTGGGTTCCCCAGGGGAAGTTTGGGGGACAGGCAGTGTGTTACCCACTTTAAACTTAACTGGTGGCCACAGAACCGGATCTAGACTAAGATTAGTTTAGAGGAGTCCATGCAGGTCCCCATCTTGGAACCCAAAAGCTCCAAGTGGGGGAGAAGACCTATGACATAACTGAAATTTGGAATCTATATGACAAAGTGTAGCTTCCTGCTGCAGATGCTACAGTGCAATCCTTGTCTTCTACACACTGAAGCAGGGCAATGTGGGAGGAAAGCGAACACATTTTTGTGAAGGTTCTTCTTTTCTTTTTTTAGTGCCAGGTTTGATAGCTCAAGGTTTTGCAATGTTTAGTCCCAGCAGAAAAGAATTAGTGGGCAGAGAACAAAAAGGTGCTCGGTAAAAGCAATCTGTCACACAGCTGTGAAGTTTACTGCATTTATATGGTCACCACATATTTGTGTCTGTGGTATCTCTTACACATCTTTTCATGGAATGGTCTTTTATGGTTAGATATTGAAATGGGCTATCCTTCCACCATTACCTGTGTTGCAGGTAGGCATGGTTTGAGAGAAAAGCTGGAGGTATAGTACTGAAGCAAAGTGGTTTTGATGGGAGGTACAACCTGTCTTCTATAAGCCAGTTGCTGCTGTATTAGGGCTAGCACTATGATCATATTAAAAATGTGTAGGCTCAATGTTACAGTACTTTTAATTAAAAGAGGGAAAGCAGTTGCATCATGGGATTCCCTACCCATGGTCCAGCATGGGAAATGTAGTCCAGCCAAGGTGCTCCCACAGAAACTATGGCAGCATATCAAAATCAAAATATTTAGTTTTCAACCGAAATATTTTGGGGGTTTGAACATTTGATTTTTCAATTAAAAATTAAAATTTCCACAGAAAGCAAATGGGTTTTGCAAAAAAAATCCTTTTGTTGAAAATTCAATTTTCTGCTCAATTTTATGGGAAATTTTCAACCATTCCTAACGTATATTATATGTTTTATCCCTGGCTGATACTCATTCAGACAATTGGTATCTCACTTCAGTTCTTGTCCAGCCTATAATAGTTTCTGGCACATATTTTGGGGAAGTGGGTGTATATACCATTGCAACAGTTGACATTAGAAGATTCTACAGCATTAGAAAAGTTCTGAAACCTTCTATTTCATACTATGCCTCCTTTCATATAAAAAATATAATCTGATAAAAAGATAAAACTATGAAAGGACCATTAGAGAAGGTATTTGTGTTTCCCACGAAAACCACAGGCATCCCACATACCTTTTTCCAGTTCTTGTTTTGCTACAGAGTTAGAAAAAATAAAAACTATCAAAAATAGAATCAGTTATCCCTCACCACACCATATGACAAGTTCCAACAGATCGCATTAGCAAAAGAATAAAAATAAGGAAGGAAATTGAAAACATTAAATGCCATCAAATCTATTAACTAAGACAAATATTTTGTTTCACTCTTAAACGTGAAAGTCAGTTAGATTCTAATAAGTGGATTTTCTATTTTGCCAGTTGTTTCTGTTCACAATATTTAGCTACCTAGTGACTAATTTGTGCCAAGTGGCATTTCTCCAAGAGTATGATATTTCCAGTTCTCTGTTTACTACTTTCTGGAGACAGATAGATAAAAATATAGCAGCAAGTCATTGTGCTTGCAGATAGAGCAGCATGTCTATGAGACTCAGACTAATTCAATTACAGACCAAAAATATAATGGACAGCAACAATTTATTAGTGGTAAGCTGAAATGTAGAGGGAAAAATTGTTTAGTATTAGGAACCCAGAGAAAAGCTAACTTTGGAAGACAAGGTTTAGAAAGATTAAAGAGAATGGTAAATGCAAAAACTAAAATGAGAAATATATCTAGACCAAAAGAAATAGCTGCAAAAATAAAAAATAAAATACAATGAAAATAGTAATCTCCTACAGTTTGAGAAGTGAGAAACATATAACAAGAAAAAAAAATTAATAAAAAATGGCCCTTTATTGACCTAAACATGGAAAAAAAAACAAGAGAGAATCAGAAGAACAAGAGCAGCAAATGCTTCCTTTACCACAAACACTTTTTGACATCTAGAAAGCAATTTTACAGATATTTGGAAAATACATAATTTTGACGTTCTGTTTAATATTTCTCTTTTGTTTCAGACAAACTGTAAAAGAAGTAGTACCAGTAGAACTAGTTTCACCGATAAATCTAAGTACTGAACCTTTAGAATACTGTTACCTTAAATAGGTCTTTACATTTTTTTGATATCTGGAGAGGATTCTTATGAAGAATTTGAAAATAACAAAGTAGAATTAATTAAGCTCTGCCCCTCAACATAGCTAACCATTGCCCAATATGTGGATACTAGATGCTTAGCAAAGTTCTCTAGATTTTCAAATCCTGCTTTTTAAAATGCTATAGAATTTAGCCATTTTTTAAAATATTATATATATTAGATATATATTCTCTTCAGGTTTTGGCTCCAAGGTTTTATAGAAATATTGATCTTCATGTCAAAGAATCATTATGTTGTTCCAAGATCACTTGTTTTCTGTTGCTGTGTAAGTGCAGCCTCTGGGGGAAAAAATGTATTTTAAGGAAATCATACTTGAATTACAAGCAAATGAAAAGTGGGAAAGGCAGAAGAAGGGATTTCATTGACTCTACAATCAATAATATTTGACCTTATCCAATTGTTTAATTGTTGGTTCTTCAAATCTGTAAAATGGTGGATTACCCTCCCTGGTTAGAGAAGCTATTTTACAGCAACTATGTGCATTTGTATTGATCAGGGCCATGCACCAGGTCATGATTACTATTTAATGGATAGTTCGGTTGGAAGAATTAATTTAAGTGTTTCAGAGCACTGTGACCCTGTAATAAATTGCGAAATGGAATTGATGCAAAAATAACAGTTTTATTCTGGAACTGCAGCCTGCTGAAGCCACAATAGTATGAAGCAATTTATAAAATGGTGTTTCCAAATTGGAGATATTAAAGATGATCTTAAAAAGGTATCGAGCATTCACAGGTGGCAAGGTTTTGTCTGAGTCAGCCATACAAGTCACAATACTTTTGCTTAGCTCATCTTCCTCAGTTTCATGAACATGATATATGTGTACCTGTGTATATGTATGTATTTAGGTGTGTGTTTATGTGCACAGATGTGTTTGCACACACAAGTATGCATTTCCATGGACACACATGGGTATAGGGTTGTGCACAAGTGTGCATCTGTATATTTATACAAGCTTTTGTGTAGATGACATCCATTTTCCTCTTCTAGTCCTAATCTTATTCTTACCAATTATCTAGTTTACATTAAAGGCACTGGTTCTTAATTGCTGTCTGCTGACAGCTGATATTAAACAAAACAGTGACATTTTTGACAAGGGCATTTTCTCCCAAAGGCCCCAAGACACCTGTCACTTGTTCATTTGCCCATTTATTGTATCAAACTTCATTGTATCAAGTTTAAAGCTATCCTTGCAGCCTGTGGATAGGAAGTAATGTGATGATCCACATTACATATTGTTTGGACCTTGGCTCTGAGAGTCATATACTTCCCTAGACTTCAATCATACCTCTCATTGACATTAATGGGAGTCCCTCTGCTGATTGAGTCCTTAGTGAGGATTGCAGCAGCATGAAGTCCAGATAATTTGGATGATCTTTCCGGCAATACTGAAACCTAACAAGAGTCCACTTCAATTGAGGGAGAAATGCGGTTTGCAATGTGTACATTCACTACATAATTAGGTGACCCAGGCTTATCAATAATACAATAAAAAGGTATTCAATAATATCCAAAAGGAAATATGCTGAATATCTTTTTAATAAGACACTGTCCACTATTCGTTCATATAAATTCTCCACTGAAATTTTTTTTTTACTTCAAAATCCAGTGCATCCCCGTTAGCCCTTTCACATGAAAGAGAAAGTAATTGAGGAAATTCCTTATATTATTTATAGAGTTCACATTAGCTTAAAATTATTCTTAGTTCAGAAATATTTTCTCTAAATTAGAGGAGCAAACCCCTGATCCAAACCCTCTGTATAAATTCAGTTCACATTACTGTTTATCAGCCGGTGTGGCAATATTGGTTTTATACTCAGACTTTTGAGCTCCTGTGTCATGGTGCATCTTTTAATGAAATTATCTTTAGTGGATTATGATTTGTGGAAAAAAAGATGAGATGCGGAGGGAAGTACAGAATGACTAACTGGAGAATATACCACAAAGGTGTACAAGACAAGTAGCAGAAGGCAAATTTCGAGACATACTACAGTTTCAACAGGCTGCATTTAGGAGCCAATAAATTCATATTGTAGTGTATGTTCATACTGAGGTTCAGTAGAGTTGGCTGCTAGAGTTCAGTATCTTTATATCAAGAATAATCTTCTTAAAGAGACCATATAACTATATTTGTATGAATAGGAAGGAAGTCACTGAATATTTTATACTCATTTTTTTCACTGGAAAGACTACATGGTAGAGTTCTGGCAGTGAAAAACTTCCTCTTCTCAATACAAGTAGTGGGCATAGACATTTTTTGCCCCACAAATGCCTTTTTCTTTGTTGATCATACCTTTAGGGGACATTTTTCCCAGGTGACCTTTTAAACAACCATCCTTAAGCAGATAAGGGTTATGAATCGTTTTCAGCCTTCACTTCCCAGTCTCAGCTGGTATTCATGACAAGGTATTTCATTACATTGTTTTCTTTCGGAAGTTTTCTCAAACTATTCCTAGTAAAACAATTCCCACCCCCGTTTAAAAATAATTGAATAAATATATTTCAGAAAACACTTCTTGCAAGAACAGTGAAGGTTAGTCAGTAATTCCAGGAACTGGATGGAATGTCACATAAACCAGGATACTTTTGCATCAATAACATTTAAGGTAGGATACACAGTTGGAAGAATTAAATTAAAATCCAGTAAAGACTATTTTCATTAGTTGCTCACTTTTTGTGGCCTATTCATCTCGACTGCAATCCATCTATCATTAACATTAGGTTTTCCATGACAAACGGTAACAAATATTTGGTGTGTACACTAACGGTTGTCACATAGTGCCTGATCCTGTGCCATCAAAGTTAGTAGGAGATTTGCAAAAAGAAGGCTTCAGTGGATTCAGGATCAGGCCTATCATTTAGGCGTTAAAAATAAATTTATAGATTTATTAGAACAAGTATTTATTAAAATGTATAGATTTATTAGAACAAGTATTTATTAAAATGTATAGATTTATTAGAACAAGGACTCTGAGTTATCATAAAATCAAAGATAAACTGGTCATTAAAAAAAGTTGAAGTGAAATTATTGCTGTTTTCAAGATTTCACTATTTCTTTCATATAGTATGTATCATATAGATGGTGGTCTTAATGCCCAATTATTACTTCATACTGGTTAAAAGTGTGAAGTAACAAAGTTTTAGCAGATTTATTTTAAAATGTATGTTGAATAAACACAGATAAGGCTGAACTATTAAACAAATTGTTTCCCACAGCAGCTTAAAGGGTGAATGCAAAGGAACAATACAGTAAGGATTTCCTTTTTATTTCTGGTTATTCAAAACTATGTAACCCCTGGAGTCAGCAGCAGCCAGGGCCGGGTTCAATATCTAGGGGTTCCTTTCCATTGATCCAACACAGAACCAGCTCGAGCCCTGACATAGTAACCTGGGAAATTTACGCATCAGCCCTGGGTGTCTCTGAGAGGTTATACTTCCCAACTCACAAGCAGAGTCTCAGTGTAGAAAATATTTTTTTAATAAAAGGAGGGAAGTAACTTGGCATTAATTTGGGAAAACACCGCAAACAGGGTTCATAAACATAAACTATGAGTAAAAGACCCAGCCCAAGTAGGTATGGCAGTGTCCTATTCCCCTCAGGTTCTTAAGTCCAGCAATCCAAAAGTCCCTTTCACTGCACCCCACTTACAGTTGCTGCCCTTGGTCAGTGCAGACCCAGAGTTCAGAGGTGCTTCTGCAGAGTTCACCTCCCACCCTGGGTGGGGGGAAAAGCGGGGGGTAAGAGGCATCTTACTCACTCATAATGCCTTTGGCCTTGCTGGCTGCTCATCATGCCTCTCCACCACCGCCCTTGCTGGCCCACCAGCCGCCCCTGTCAGCCACCTGCTCGTTGCTCCCGCCAGCAGCCCCTGTCAGCCAGTCTCTTAGTGATTTTAGCTCTGTGCAGGAAACAGAGTCCTGCCACAAGTGATTTCAGCTCTCAGCGATTTCCAGCTCTGGGCAGGCAGGGCAGAAACAGAGTCTTACTCTTATCCCAACTAGTTTCAGCTCTGATTGAGCAATTAAAATAACAAAAGAGGCTCCTAATGAAACCTATTTAGCTCTATTCTTTGAATAGTGGGTGGGGGACCAGGTAAAACCAACCTAAGGAGGACCCTTGAGTGTGTGCAGCCTCCTGGCTGGTATTCCTGCTCCTACCCCTCTTACTTTCATAGGGCTCGGAAATTCGAGCCCTTATTTTACCAAGGTTCTTTGAACTGAAAATGATTCCTTCTTTTCTGTATTCTCACAATAATTACAAACATTGGTAATCATATTTCACTACCCCTGCATTCAGTACTAACATAATTTGTGATCCAATACCAGCCAAGTTGATTACAGTGAGCAAAACACGGCTCCATCAGCTGAATATCTAGCAAATCTCAGCAAAGCAGGAGTAAACTGTAGTTACATAAACACACCTAGAGTCTCTTCTCCCCTCCTAGCTAGCTGTCAGGGAAGCATTCATTCAGACCCTGATTACACCTAGAGTATAACACTTACTATACAAATCAAGTAAAATCACACTATCAGAAAGGAATAATTTGCATCCAGCCAACATCACATAGCCTTTACCTTACATTACTGCAGGGTCTCATCTATAGAACACTGCAATAAACTTTCTCTCCAGATGTAATATTAGAATTTTGTGTTCTCTGCACAGTATATTTTATTTAGAATGCATTCTATTTAATAGTCATTGCTTTATAATATTTGTATTTGCTATTTGACTTTAATTCCATTCCTCTCTATGATGTGTTCATTAAAGACAGAGAGCTATGTCATTTGATTTCTAAATTCACAATAATAGAGTCTAATGTGAAAAAAATCATCTTTAAGCAAGTGACTATGATTTTGTGGTGATCTATGTTTTTTTTTAAGTGATAGGGTAGTTTTAATATTTGCACAGGACTCTTTTTTGCTTAAAATATATTTTAAAAGTGTGTGTGGAAAGAATATATCAATATTTTTCTTTATAATACAATAAATATCCTTCAGATTTACTTCTAAATGCAACAGTTTTGTTGAGCACGATCCTGCTCCCAATCAAGCCAGTGGCAAAATATACATTGACTTCAGGGAGACCAAGATTGGAACCTTAGGTCCAGATAATGTGCTGTCCTTGCTGAAGTATGGAGGAGCAGGCAGGAAGTTTTCCTCTGCCCTGCTCAGCTACTCAAAGACAGTACACACAAAAGCAGTCCCTGGCTTTCCTGTGCTATGAGGCGCACAATGACTACTTCCTCCTGCCACCTTCTGGAGAGAAAGCTGGCACCTCTCCCTCTCTGCATTGGCTGAATATTCTTGGCACACTATGGGGGGGAAATTCTGTGCCAGCATAATAGTTGGTGGAACATGCGCAAGTCCTTATGCTTTGAGCAGCGCTGAGGAAACTGCCTGCTGAGGCATATTTTCCCAGACACACGGAATGAAAGGCAAGATTCAAGGGATGTGCTTTAATTAGGCTGCAACTTTATTAACTTAACTCATCTGGGAACTATCTGACAATGGCTTGCGCAGTACAGGTCATGATTCCTTCCTTTATCGTTTTCTTCTGGTGAAGGTTGCCATCAGCTCACCACAGCTGGTCCATAGCCCACTGCTGAGACCTCACCAACCTCCCCCTCATCTGAGGGTGAGGAGGCTAAGTAAAGGGGTTTTCTTCTCTCTGTACCAGACATTAGGAGCCCTAGCCCCATTCTCCTGCTTCTTTAGGACATGCCTTCTCCTAAGACCACTTCCAATTCTGGTTGATCAGGGAACTGGACTCCTATAGAATGAATGCCTGCAGTGGACACATGTCACCTGCTGAGTTGTGACACCTTGAACCATATCTCCTGATCTACTCACAAAGTCCCTGAGCTGCTCTGGGGAAGGTGTGGAAATGCACCCCATTCTGGCCAGTCTGTCGGGGGTGGGAGACATCCTTTCCAGTCCCAAAAAAATGACAAGCACAAGCCCACAAAAACCTGGCCCTACACTAATGCCAGGAGTGGGAGGGTGGGGGCATCTAATACAAGGGGGTCAAGCTGGAGCAGGGCAGGGTTTATATATCCTTCCTCAGGTTTGCAGAGGCCACTGGCTTACCTGAGGCTCACCAGCTCTGGTAATACCTATCTCTCTTCCAGCCACCCCCTCCCAAATCCTCAGGGTCAGAGGACCCTTAAAGGAGTCACTGCCCTTTTTTATCCACCTGTCTAGACAAAGTCCTCTTGCCTTTCAAGATGAGGAGTTGCTCTTCTGATGGTGTGGTACTGCACCTAATTAAGGGAGATGGCTACATGTCACAATCTGGCCCTTAGTATTTTCTATATCACAATCTAGTCTATAGTATTTTATACACCTAATCCAGTAAATAGATGAAAATAATAATGATGCAAAGTGGGAAGTATGTGAAGTTTCAGAAATACATGAAATTCTTGCCTATTGTATGCAAGAATAAATAATCCTGAGCAGGTCTATTTTAAGGAATCCCCCCCCCATTCTAATTCTTTCCTGATTTCATTTATTGGCGGGAAGAGAAGTAAAAGAGGGAAAACTGACTAAGCATTTCAAGATGAATAATTAAAGCAGTATGATTTTCAAAACCCTCAATCCACCCAAAACTCTAACTTTAAAACTCATTCTCAGATATTTTATTAATAAATTATTTGTTTGGCTTATTGATTGTTGGCCCTTAAATTCAAGGGTAACAAGGTACTATACCGGAGAGATAGCAATATAAGGTAACATGCTTATTGTGTATTTAAAGCAGTTCAAGTGAGTTTGTGGTTCTAATCACATTCACACTAGTGGAAATCAGAAGTAACTGCACTGACTCACTGGAGTTTGACCAGTGTGAGTTCAAAACCAAGCCCTGTGAATGAGTAGCCAGTAGCTCAACTATACATTAGTGAATATTATCCATTTATATGCTAGTGTTTAGCAATGTTCCAGCAGCTCGGAATTACCAAGTTGCAGAGCAATGGCCAATGGCCTTCTACACATGGGGAAACCGGAAGTGGGCAGCCAGACCAGTTTTAGGGAAGCTTTGTGCCACCAGAATGACAAAAAGGGGAGAGAAGGAATCTGAGGATTGGGGTCAGCCTTTAAAGGGTGAACTTGGGCAAGTCACTTTCCCTTTTGATACCTCACTTCCTCTGCCTCTAAAATGGGGCGAATGATGCTGTCCTCCTTTGTAAAGCACTTTGAGATCTATTGATGAAAAACCTCCTGTAAGAGGTAAATATTATCTGCTGGCTGATTAGCACTAGCAAGGGGCCATGATATTACTCTTTGAGCACCCAACATGGGAGTCATAAGAACTGAGGCATAGAGTGACTAAGTGACTTGCCTGGGGTCACAATGAGAATCTGTGGTGGAGCAAGGAATTAATCCTGAGTCCTAGACTAGTGTCCTAAGCACCATGCTAACCTTTCTGTCTGGAAGGTGATGGATCTACTTTTAGTTCAAACCACAAAGGAAAGGGGGGATGAGTAGGGCCTGGGAAGTAAAAAATTGAGGAGGCTGAGGATAATTGTTCTTATATATAGTATTTTTGACATTATTTTTCAATATTATGTATTTATCTAGCACCCAAAAGTGCAGTGGGCACCTAATAGATGCTTAGTATACTGACGATATTTATCTTCATTAGCATCAGATATCTTGGAAATGACAGGAATACTTCACACCTTTGTGATTAGATATTGCAGGGGTCTTGCCCTCTGTATGTTGATCTTACATACCATATTTATCATCAAGAAACTGTGAGGATGAACTTAGAGCCACAGCCATGATTTTCTGGTTTAGAAAAGTGTTTATCTTTATAATATATGAATATGCTATTTTCTTCTTCACCACATCCTTGAAAACCAAGTACTTTATTTAGCTACAACAGGACTACTATGAACATGTTCAGTGATAGAGGAAATGCTTCAGAGAACTTCTGTAAGTCCACAAAAATTGTGTCAATATCAGAGCTCTATAAATCTGACCCTCATAACTATGTTATCAATAATTCAGATAGCATAAACTAACATTGGGTCTTAGCAAAAGGTATAACTGTTATTGTTATACTGTGATGGATGGATTTTTATAGTAATGTCAAAAACTGATATTGATTCATGAAGGTTTTGCTACTCTCAAAATAAACAACCTTCAACTTGCCTTCAAAATTGGTAAAAAATAGTTTCACTTTTTGGGATTGGATGGATATTTCTAAAAGCACATTTGGTGATTGTTTTCATACCCACAAAATATGTGCACTGGCACTTTGCATGATTTACAGCAGGGGGGATTCAGTCTGCATGAGAAATCATTGTCTGGAATAAATATTATAGTGGTTGTCTACACTGCATAGAAGATAATCCAAGGTGAATGATGACCAACGTGTGTGATGTGAGTTAAATTATTTACCCTTTACATATAATTATTTTACATCCCTTTGTGGCATGTATGCAGTATGATGCATGTGGTGAGTCTAAAATACTTGTATATTTGTCCCTAATAAAAAAAGGGAGAAATATTGTATTCTGTATTAATTGGATATATTTGGCTAAGCTTTTAAATGTGACAAATGGAAACATGCCAAACTGCCTGAAAGTAATTCTGTCCATCAGTGAACCACAGTGGCTGCCAGTTTGCAGACGATTTCTAGTTTTTCTGGTTCTGTCACATTTCTTTCATGCTAGCTATTTACCATCTGAATAAGGAGAAAGTATCCAGAGCCATAAATAAACGTATTCGTCTTCTAATATGAGAGTTTCGGTGAAGGGCTTGTGTTATATTGTGTCACACACCATAAACCAACCTGAGCCTCTGTAATAGCATAGATTGCAGACAGATCCCTTCAAATAAGCAACAATGAAAGTGCTGCTGGAAGCCTTAGAACACAGTTAATAAGCAGACAAACTTTCAGGCCACCTTATCATTTCCGCATGTAGGAATGAGGTTTGTTTTAGATGAGCTAATTCTCTTCAGGACACCTGAAAGTGTGTTTATGATAGTACACACAACATATCCCTGTGGATCCAACAGGAGAAGGCTTCGTTGCTTTGTGAATGTAGTCCAAAGCAGCCTTATGCTTCTTAATTTACAGGAAATCCAGGGTAAACCATTTATTTACAAACAGGGGAATAGTTGCCAAGAGAGAATAAAAAAGCAGCTGATTAATCAGCATGCAGCTTTCATCTTGAAGGGCCTCGCTGCCTGGACCTTTTTAACATTTGGAAGATTGGCCTTGTGTGAGAGAGATGTCATGTGGAAATGCCTTTGATAGCTCTGTGATTGAGAAGGGGACAGTTACAGGTTTAAACAACTCTGCATGATAGAACAGGGAACATGCGTGGCTGGGAAAAAGTTACAGCTCTTTTGCCCTTTGGAGTAAAATGAGAGAAAAGCTTGCTCTGGTACTTCTACTGATAAAATTTGCCTTCTGGAACATGACCAAGTCCCAACATATATCATCTGTGAGAAATAGTGCAATCAAAAGGTTGTGTTCCTAAATAGGCTTGGAATATCTTGGCAACTGCTAAGGAAATACAAATAAGGAATAGTGCTCTCCTAGCTCGACCCTTAAATTACGCAGCTGTTCATTACCAGAATTATATATCTCAGGCTGCCCTTTGGAAGAAAGGCGTGGTGCACAGAGTGGAACAATCACTGAATTATAGTACAGTAAGAAAGACCTCCTAAAGTGTCTCATGCATGTACAGGAAGATAAGAAAGGCCAGCTTAAGTTCTTGGCATTTTAAAGAAGGCAATCAAGAAACCCTTTGAATTCTTTGGTTTTCTTTCTCTGCAATTCATCTACATTTTATTGCCAGTCTGACAAAGCATCCCATTCATGTGTCAACACTCTTCTCTCTCTTGATGCATGGGTGTTTATAACAAGCTGAATTTGCAGATGCTACCATTAGAAAACATTAATACAGCCAGTTGCATGGTGTTAATATTTATATCATTATTAATGATTTTATGGTTCCCTCCTTTGTGCTTCTGAAATACAAAGACTATATTAGCATGGTCAAGCATAGCAGTGTTTGATGCAATCCTGTAAACCCAGATTATTTATCCATAACAGGCTTTGCATTTCAGACTGAAATAAACTATGTTATGATAATCTGTTTACTGTTAATAAATGATCTGAATGACGTTTGTCAATTTTTTTTAACATTTAGTTATGATCTCACTAAGAAAAATGGCACTGCAGCATAAAACAGATACTTCGAACATGTGTGCTTGAGAAACCTGAAATTTTTATGTTCATTCAATTGATAATTACTTGCTTTTATGTCTCCTGAGATTTTGTCCAATACTATATTCTGGCAAACAGTGCAAAATAAATGATACAAAGTTAACACGGTACACATGAAACACTGGCTAAATGTAATTGTAAATGGGGAATCTTCAAGGGGGTGTGTTTCTAGTTTAGTCCTGCATGGCTCAGTTCTCAGGTCTACAGTATTTAACCTTTTTTATCATTGACCTGGAAGAACGCATAAAATCATCACTCGTAAAGTTTGCAGATGACACAAAGATTGGTGGAGTGGATTAATAATGAAGAGGAGAAGTCACTCATACATAATGATCTGGATTGCAAGGAAACAATATGCAGGTTAATATGATCAAATGTAAAATTATACATAGGGTTGCCAGGTGTCCGGTTTTCAACTGGAATGCCCAGTTGAAAAGGGTGCCTGGCGCCTCTGGTCAGCATTGCTGACTGGGTCTTTAATAGTCTGTTTGATGGCAAAGCAGGGCTAAGGCAGGCTCCCTACCTGCCATGGCTTCATGCGGCTTCCGGAAGCAGCTGCATGTCTGCCCTCCAGCTCTTACATGTAGGGGCACACTGCCCTTGCCCAAAGCCGGCTCTGCAGCTGCGGGTTCGGCGCCTGTGGATGGGGCAGCGCACAGAGCCACCTGGCCGTGCCTCCATGTAGGGGCCAGAGGGCAGATATGCCGCTGCTTCCAGGAGCTGCCTGAGGTAAGCGCTGCCCAGAGCCTGCACCCCTGACTCCTCCCATGCCCCAACCCCCTGCCCCAGCACTAATCCCCCTCCCAGCCTCCAAATCCCTCGGTCCCAGCCCGGAACACCGTCCTGCACCCCAAACCCCTCATCCCCAGCCGGAGCCTGCACCCCTGACCTCCTCCCACCCTCTGAACCCCCTGCCCCAGCCCTGATCTCCCTCCTGCCCTCCAAACCCCTCAGTCCCAACCCAGAGCATCCTCCTGCACCCCAAACCCCTCATCCTCAGCCCCACCCCCAGTCAGAGCCCTCACTCTCCCTCCAAACCCCTCAGTCCCAGCCCAAACCACCCTCCTACATACCAAACCCCTCATCCCCAGCTCTACCCCAGAGTGTGCACCCCCAGCCAGAGCCCTCACCACCCTGCACCCTAACCCCCTCCCCCAGTCCAGAGCCTCCTCCCACACTCCGAACCTCTCAGACCCAGCTCAGAGCCCCCTACTGCACCCTAAATCCCTCATCCCTGGCCCCACACCAGAGCCCACACTCCCAGCCACAGCCCTCACCCTCCCTGAACCCCAACCCCCTGCCCCAGCCCGGTGAAAATGAGTGAGAGAGTGAGGGTGGGGAGAGTGAGCGACAGAAGGAGGAGGATGGAGTGAGCAGGGGAGGGGCCTCGGAGAAGGGGTGGGGTAGGGCAATGGTGTTCTGTTTTGTGTGAGTAGAAAGTTGGCAACCCTAGTTATACATCTAGTAACAAAGAATGTAGGCCATACTTACAGGATGGAGATTTTATCCTGGAAAGCAGTGACTCTGAAAAGACTTTAGGGTCATGCTGGATAATTAGCTGAAAATGAGCAACCAGTGAGACAAGAAGACCTAATGTGATCATTGGATGTATAAACAGGGTAATCTGAAGCAGGGCTAGGAAGGTTATATAGCCTCTGTGTTTGGCACTGGTGTCCACAATTGAAGAAGTCTGTTGATAGATTTCAGAGGGTTCAGAGAAGAGTAATGAGAATGATTTCAGGACTGGAAAACATGCCTTATGGTGATACAGTTAAGAAGCTCAATCTATGTATCTTATCTTATCTTGATTTAACCATGTTCTGTATGTAGGTACTTACTGACTAATATTTGATAATGGGCTATTCAGTCTAGCAAGCAAAAGTATAACACAGGGATCGGCAACCTCTGGCACGCGGCTCGCCAGGGTAAGCACTGGCCGCGGTTCGCCGTTCCAGGCCAATGGGAGTGGCAGGAAGCCATGGCCAGCACATTCCTCGGCCCACACTGCTTCCCGCAGCCCCCATTGGCCTGGGATGGCAAACTGCGGCCAGTGGGCGCCACCTGCTGACGCGGCAAGTGTACAAACTGGCCCGGCCCACCAGGGTGCTTACCCATGCAAGCCGCGTGCCAGAGGTTGCTGACCCCTGGTATAACAAGATCCAGTGACTGAAAGTTGAAGCTAGACAAGTGGACATTGGAAATAAAGTGTAAGCAGAGGCTTTTAACCATTGAAATAATTTACCAAGGGTGTGAGGATTTTTTATGACTGACAATTTTTTAAATCAGTCCTGGATTTTTCTTTTAAAAGATATGCTCTAATTCATACAGGTGTTATTTTAGGGAAATTCTATGGCCTATGTTGCATAGGAGGCAGGGGCGGCGCCAGGCCCCAGCACACCAAGCACACAGGGGCAGCGCCAGGCCCCACACACTTGGAGCGGCAAGCCGCGGGGGGTGCTCTGCCAACTCCACGAGGGCGGCAGGCAGGCTGCCTCTGGTGGCTTGCCTGCGGAGGGTCCGCTTGTCCCGCAGCTTCGGTGGACCTCCCGCAGGCGTGCCTGCGGAGGGTCCGCTGGTCCCGCGGTTTCGGGAGGTCCTGCACCTGCGGGAGGTCCACTGAAGCCACGGGACCAGCGGACCCTCCGCAGGCAAACCGCCGGAGGCAGCCTGCCTGCCGTGCTTGGGATGGCACAATCCCTACTGCCGCCTCTGATAGGAGATCAGACTAGATTATTACAATGTTCCCTTATGGCCTTAGCATCTGTAAATCTACTAAATGAATTATTGCCAAATTCTAGAAAAGCCTTCCTACTTTTACTAATACTGTGTATTTATTTTGATATTATTTATGTTTCATTTGGACTGTACTGAGAATGAACATGTTCATTGCAGTATTGATGATACAAGAGATAAATATCATTTCCAATTAAAATATTACTTAACCAGAGTAGAAACTTGTTGATGTAGACTTGTTAATGGCACTCGTCAGCCATTCAAAAACCATTTCCACACTTGGGAATTCTTGGAAAAAATTCTGATGAGTATTAACACTGGTTTAGCTGGTCTTAGCAGTGGTGGGAGCCTATAACTCTCTGCTGGGGATACTCAGATCTATGAGTCAGCATGTTACCTTAGGAAGAGTGAGCTTTGCTGGAGATTAGACTGTATGTCAGCTCCTTGCCACACTGGTCAATCATCTTCACCAGCAAACTTATCAAGGCTCTCCCAGCCCCAACCTTGCTAGCAGATAACAATCAGTGAACTCCAGCCTCCAAGCTCCTTAGAGATGTTTCTCTGTGGTGCTTGGCACATCTCTCTGTACATTCACAGAAGGTATTTAGTTTGCTGCTCTGTTAAAGAGTCAGTACATTACAGCTTATTAATGTAACTGGGGGCTAAAAACACTCTTCCCTTCAATCATAGCACTGAATTGGCTTATAGTAAAAGTAAAACAAGTTTAACAAATGTAATAATTTTAAGTGATACCAAGTAGAAGAAATAAAGGTAGAAAGGGTTACAAGCAAACAAAAATAAAAATATGCTTTTCTTTGGCTAACACCAAATTTAACAAGCCACAGCTTTGTTCAAGGTAGTTTCCTCACCAATCTTCCCTTTCCCAGCAATAGCTGGTTAGTTCTCAGCTAGGATTCCCACAGAATTCAAGATGCTGGTTTTCCTTGTCTCCTCGGGTGAAAGATAAATTAGGGGTTCTCTGCCCCTATCTTTATAATCCAGTAAACCTCTCAAAAGTATATCTTTCAAAGTTAATTGATCCTACTTCGAGAGGCAGGAAGGCTTCCTGAGGTGCTTTTTCTCCACTTGCTCTTCTGATGTCTTTGTTTACATTTTATGTAAATATACTTTCATTATCTCTGCCTGACAGCCAGGCTGCTCAGACAAACAAAAACACATTCCTTTGTCTAGGGCGGACTGGGCTTATGCATCATTAGCCAAACACATTTTAGGAAACATAATCCTAGCACATATCCATAGCTCTTTGTACACACCCTGTAGATACACCACACAAGTATATTAATGATCAGTGAGTTATTAGTTTTCCAGTGATACCTCAGAAGGCATATTTTGTACAAAAAATATGGAAGTAGTGTGTAGAGTGTAAATACAGGGGTGCCTAGGGCCATAGGCCCCCAATGTGGAAAAGTGTTTGGAGGCTTCTATCATGTTTAACACCATATTAGTCAGTATTATCGAGTGCTAGCATAATATTCTTTCTTAAAATTCCCTAGCACAGACCAGACCAGAGAGAGGTAATTTAAAAACATACACAGGTTCCTTCTTTTCCTATAGACTGTTAAGAGAAAGAAAATATTGTCTGATAAGATTTATTTTGTTTGAATGTGCAAAGTTCAAAGAGTTGATTCAGGTCTGAGGAGCTGAAAAGTGTTTACGGAAAAAGGAAATATATCTCACACGCTAGTTCAGTTCCTGCAAACCTAGTTCAAAGAGTTTGTTTGAAATAGACATGAGTCAAACACTTTCTTTGTAAATCAGGATCACCTCCTATATGATTAAGGAAGGAATTCTCAAGGAAGATGCATGTTCTAAGAACAATCTCTGCAGTGTATAAATGTGCTGTGAATTAAGAGAAAGAAAATTATATTTTTTGATTGTAACAGCTAAAGATCAAAAGTGGATGTGTTTGTTTTAGGGGATTGAGCTAACAGGGTGACGTCTGGAGCTAGGGAAAGATATGTCAATTTAGAGGTAGCTCTGGCAGGCTAAGAAAACAGCTATGCCTAAGGGAACATCCTTCCCATTATGGGAGCAGTAAGGCAGTATTATTGCTTTTATCTTCAATCCTGTGTAACTGTGTTTATGTAATAGCTTTACAAGAACTTCTAATGAATTGTGAGTGATAGTCTTAATGTCTACTGTCTTTTATATTCCATGTCTTTCTCACTAGTGTAACCTAATCAACATTAAAAGCCTATATCAGTAAAAATAGCAATAAAATCTCTGTTGCACAGACTGGGCTGAAACCACTTGCCCCATTGCTACTTTCTCAATGACCAAATGATAGGAGGTTTGAGAAGGGGAAGGATGTAGCAAGATCCGTAATACCTGAAGGTGGTTATTGAACAAGGACATATCCACTGCCTGTTTAAATGTAGTTGACAAGCGTTAACAATCTATGGCAATAATGGCTCAAGTCTCTTCTCTAGCTTTAACATTAAAGATGTGGGTCCTTCTCACAAATGATTTGTTTCCACTTTCTAACAAGGCCCAACCCTGGGTAAGCAAAACAGGATGAAAATCAGCCACCAAAGACAGTTGCATGATTCTCCACCCTTTCTGCACTGTTCTTTGACAGAAGAGCCACACAGGGAACCAGCTGCAGCTTCTGGATGTAGGGCCACTCAACCCTGATGCAAATTATGACTACACAAAGGCAGCCCTAATTTACACCACTGGCATAGCTATGTGCATAGGTGTTTAAATCCACCAACAGTTCATACAAGAATTAATGCCTGGAGAATGTTTGCCACAAACAATATTGCATGTGCCCAGAAGAAAGCAGTGGTCTGAAAATCAAGCCTAAAGAAAGCATGAAGGCAAGTGGATTTTGCAGATCATGAGGTGCGTGAGGGTGAATCGGAGGGGATAGAGCACAGAAGTAGGAAGGGGCAGAATCTTGAAGAGCATGAAAGGTGAGGCTGAACAGATTGAGCATGCTATGTGAGATAGTATACCAGCAGAGAGGCTAGAAGAAGGCAAATATGTGTGTGTATTGGAGTAATACAACATTTTTTTTCAAAATTCTTATCATAGAAGTCTAGAAGATAGAGATGGAAGACACCAATTTGTCCACTAACACCCACCATTCTCTATAATATATGTTCTAGAATTTACGTGATGTTAACTCATTATTTCTTTAGTATAACGCATTGTCTGGTCTGCTTAAGTCAGCATAGCTCCAATGGGAGGGTTTGGTCTGAGAACTGGGGAAATATAGAATTAGGAACAAGTAAATCTATATTTCAAAATGCTTCAAAGTAGTGATATATCCTACAGCATATATCTTATAATATAACCACAGAAACTCTGTAAATGTTTGAAGTCATGATCATGTTGGTCTCCCTTGCATGGGACTTTTTTTTCCAGGTTGCAGTTTGTCTTTTGCAGGTTTTCACAGTTGCTTCCTCCTCCAGAAGCAGGGGCGGCTCCAGGCCTCAGCACGCCAAGCGCGTGCTTGGGGCGGCAAGCCGCGGGGGGCGCTCTGCCGGCTCCGCAAGGGCGGCAGGCAAGCTGCCTCTGGCGGTTTGCCTGCGGACAGGGGCAGCTCCAGGGCCCAGCACACCAAGCCTGTGCTTGGGGCGGCATGCCACGGGGGGCGCTCTGCCGGTCGCCGGGAGGGCAGCAGGCAGCTCCGGTGACCTGCCGCAGGCGTGCCTGTGGAGGGTCCGCTGGTCCCGTGGCTTCAGTGGAGCATCCGCAGGCACGTCTGCGGCAGGTCCACCGGAGCCGCGGGACCAGCGGACTCTCCGCGGACACGTCTGCGGGAGGTCCACCGGAGCCGCGGGACTGGCGACCGGCAGAGCGCCCCCCGCGGCATGCTGCCGTGCTTGGGGCGGCGAAATAGCTAGAGCCGCCCGCCCCTGCCTGCGGAGGGTTTGCTGGTCCTGCGGCTTCAGCGGACCTCCTGCAGGCGAACCGCCAGAGGCAGCCTGCCTGCCGTGCTTGGGGCGGCACAATCCCTAGAGCCGCCTCTGTGCAGAAGAAAAGTCAACCTGCTGCTTTGGATACAATAGCAGCTGAGGCCTAAAAGACAGACTGTTTTTGCATCTCAAAAGTGTAATTATTGTGAGGAGGGCAGATTTCCATAATTACCTTTGAATTGAACAATTCAGTTACTGTATGTGTTCACCCATCAGGAAGGTCAGGATCTCATTTCTACAAAAACCAATTTAGGTAGAGGGCAGATACAATTTATAAGGCCAGGACTACACTTAAAAAAATTGGCATCATGGCTGTGCCAGTTATGGGTGTGATTTATTTAAAAAAAAAAACATAGTTATGCCAGCAAGAACCTTAGACTGAATTAGTGCTTTTGACACTATAGATTATTTTGGTAATGAAACCAATATGTTTACAAGCAAAAGCCATTTTCCCCCACAGAACCTTTGTCTATACCCAGATAGTTTTGCCAGCACAGCTATACTAATTCTCCCTGCAAATTAAACTTGAAAAGTGAAGCATTCACTTGCTATTGAATCAATAGTTTTAAAGAATGTGTCCTATGGTTTTTTTTTTGTTTTATATATTTCTCTTGTTCATTGATTTAAAACACATTTTCACCAGTCAAGCATTTTAGCTCTAGGTATTTTGTTAGATGTAATGAAAATTACAATATTTAGAATAAGGTCCAGGTTTCAGAATTGCCATGTTGGCATGTGTAAGCAGATCTGTACCCAAAGTTCCTTTATAGTTTTGTGGTGTTTGGAGTCAGTTCTGTTTGAGTTCCTTAAAGAGAGAGGTCTGAGTAGTGAAGTTTGACAGGGCTTGATTCAGTGTTCTAATCTGAGTGTAATTCTTGTTTAACTTTTCGTTCAAGTATATATATATACTTTCAAGAATATATATATATATATATATATTCAAGTATTTAAGTATTTAACCAGTTAAAGTTTCTCTAGATGCAGTGTTTTATTTTATGATAGTATTCTTATGAAACACACGTATAACAATGCATATGTGTGTTGGAGGAAAGATGACCTTGTGGTTACAGGCAAAGTCTTCCTCTGTGCAAGTCACTCAACCTTTTTGTTGCCTCTGTGACTTTTATCAGTAACACCGGGGACAATATTTCTTGCCTGTCTGTTTCAAGGTGTGAAACTAAACTAATATTTGAATGTTAAGTTATATAGTGCCTTCCAGCCAGTGATCTTCAGAGTATTGTTATTGGTGCTTCAATACCTAGGTGACAGGCACCTTAAAAAAAATTAAGATAGACAGACAAGCATCCAGATGCAAATATACAAAGAGAGCTTTGTGGCGCTTCACCATGACATATGTTCACCTTTCACTTGAAATAGCTTGGTAACAGATAACATTTTGATTGCAAAATGGGACCAATACAAATTCAGCATGGCACACAGTAAAATGATTAAAAACTGGCTAACTGATAGGTTTCCAAAATGTAATTGTAAGTAGTAAATCAGGGATTGGCAAACTTTGGCACACAGCCCATCAGGGAGATCCGCTGGCAGGCTGGAATGGTTTGTTTATCTGCAGCGTCCGCAGGTTCAGCAGATCTCAGCTCCCACTGGCCGTGGTTCACCGTTCCAAGCTAATGGGGGCTGTGGGACGTAGTGTGGGCCGAGGGATGTGCTGGCTGCCGCTTCCCGCAGCGCTCATTGTCCTGAGACAGCGAACTGCGGCCAGTGGGAGCTGTGATCAGCCAAACCTGTGGACGCTGCAGGTAAACAAACCGTCCCAGCCTGCCAACGGATTTTCCTGATGGGCTGCATGCCAAAGGTTGCCAATCCCTGTGGTAAATCATCATCAAGCAGGTGCATTTTTAGTAGGGTCTCGCAGGGATTTTTGGCCCTACGCTATTTATCATTTTTATCAGTGACCTGGAAAAAAAAATCACATTTGCAGATGACACAAAGATTCAGGAAGTGGTAAATGCTGGAAAGGACAGGTCATTGCTACAGAGTGATCTGGATCTCCCTGTAAGTTGGGCATAAGCAACCAATAAGAGTTTTAATAGGGTCAAATGTAAAGTTGTACATCTAGGAACAAAGGATTAAGGCCATACTTACAGGATGGGGGACTCTATTCTGGGAAGCAGTGACTCTGAAAAGACTCAGTGTAGATACTCAGCTGAATCTGAGCTCCCAGTGTGATGCTGTGACCAAAAGGGCAAATGAGATTCTTGGAGGTATAAACAGGGCAATATGAAGAAGTAGCAGCAAAGTCAGGTTACTTCTAGTTTTGGCACTGATGTGGCTGCTACTGGAATACTTTGTCCAGTTCTGGTGTCCTCAATTCAAGAAGGATATTGATGAATTGGAGAGGATTCAGAGAAGAACTATGAGACTAATTAAAGGATTGAAAAACATGCCTTATATCAGGGGTCAGCAACCTCTGGCACACGACTCGCACCGGCAAGTTCGGCGGACCGCAGCTCCCACTGGCCGCGGTTCGCCGTCCCAGGCCAATGGGGGCTGCAGGAAGTGGCGCGGGTGAGGGATGTGCTGGCCGCGGCTTCATGCCACCCCCATTGGCCTGGGACAGTGAACTGTGGCCAGTGGGAGCCACGGTCGGCCGAACCTGCTGACGCAGAAGGTAAACAAAGTGGCCTAGCCCGCCAGGGTACTTATATGATATTCAAGAAGAGAAGGTTAAAGGGTGACTCGATCACAGTCCATGAGTACCTATGTGGGGGAAAATGTTATGATAATAGAGGGCTCTTCAATCTATTAGAAAAAAATGCAAAATTTAACAGTGAGGGTAACTAACCATTGGAACAACTTTTTAAGAGTTGTAGTGCATTCTCCATCACTGGCAATTTTAAAATCAAGGTTGTATGAGGTATTTTTTTCTAAAAGACGCTCTAATTCAAACAGGAAGTAATTCAGGGAGGTTCTATGGCCTGTGCTGTATAGATCAGATTAAATTATCACTATTGTCTGGCCTTCTGACCTCAACATCTGTGTTCCCAGATATTGAACCAAATGTTCAAATGGAAAATTTCAGTTTACATCCTTTGACAATAAATTATATTGGGTTATTTTGGATCACACAGTATATGCAATTCGGACAGATCCTCGCTGACTTCATGGGGCTATAACAACTCACAGTAGCTGAGGATCTGCCCCATATAATTAGCTACATTGACTTGTCAATACCCCTGTGAATGTTTGGTGTTGCCTAAGCTTTTTTGACTTGCAACTTTTTTGAAGGAAAAAGAAGATGTAAAACTACCTATATTTCTGTGTTCTTTGTTCCTGTGGAAATTCATTTCATATTCTCTCAAAAGTCCCTCTATTTTTCCATTACTTAAAAATAGCTGATCGTATCAATGGGGAGTCTACTTCAGGCAATAAGACAGGGAAAAACAAAAAACAAAAGAGCATATCCCAAACAGGCAAGTTACTTTTGGCAGGAACATAGAAAACAAGGAAGCCCACAGGGCTGGCATGCCTGGGGGTTACCAGCCCATCATCTCTAGCACAGTTATCTCAGTACTTGTTTTGAGTGGCATAGAATGACTCAAATTCAGGCCTGTGAGATGCAGATAACTCTTCTTAAATACCAGGGGAAAAATATCTAGTTTGGCTTTAAATTGTGAATTGCAAACACAGTGTTATGTTTATTCTTGTTGCAAACCACTGTCTCGGTTCCTATTTCTCTGCACTCTCCAAATTCCAGCATCCGCCATTTGTTTTAGAAGGCAAATTTTAGTATTTCTAATGGCTTCTCTTCTGCTGCTGTTACTGTAATATTAGTATTCTTGGTTTTAAATAAATAAGCCCTCTGTGTTTCTCTGAATCAATGCGGTTAAAAATCTTTACTCCTGGGAAATTCTGAATGTATGCCAATCTAGCCTTGGAATAAAAGGGCAGTGTAGTGATGGAGATACTCAGCCTTTGGTTGAAATATGAACTGAAAGTATGTGGCTGATTCTAGTATCAGTCACACTGCTGGATATTGGGAGTAACTTGACTCAATTTGATGGAGTTTGGTGTAAGTAAGATCAGAATGCAGCTTTCTGCCTTTGAATACATGAAACGAGCACATAGCTTGTCAAAAGACCTAGAGTGTAAAACTGGAAGCGCATTGCAATGAGATTTTCATACAAGATTTGAACACTGGCAAACATTTTCCTGGTAGCTGTCTTGAAAGAGGGCAAAGATAATTAAAACGGATATATCATATATCAGTAGGCAGATTATACAGAGGAAGCTTTTATTGTTGCAGTGGTTGTTCACTTGAATTATGAAACAAATGGAGCACGTTGTGTGAAAATAGAAAATCATATTATGCACAAATTGTTTTAAGTAAGAACAGGGTTACAACTTTTTTTTTTTTTAAGGATCACTGTGGCAGCCATGGCTTTTCATGGAATGTTTCACAGCCCTTTCTCCTGGAGGAGCCCCCTTCTTTCAGGGGCAGGCTTACTTATGTAGCCCTAGGTCCAGTGTGCATCAACAGCAGCCGTGGGAACTATAAGTTGTGGACTACAAACTGCGGCATGTTGAGAGAACTTCCTGGTTCCTGCCAGGATGTACCCTCTGCCCTCCCAGCAGGAGGTCTCAGCATGGACTGAGCTGGGAGCACTTGGCAGGCAAGCAGAGAGGAAACTTCTAGACCAGAGGTGGGCAAACTTTTTGGCCTGAGGACCACATAGGGTTTTGTAAATTGTATGGAGGGCCAGTAAGGGGAGGGGGTCATGGCCCAGCCCTCAACTCCTATCTGCCCCCCCCCAGGACTCCTGCCCCATCCACACACCCCCACTCCCTGTCCCCTGATCTCCCCCTGACCGCCACTGCCCCATCCAATCCCTCCTCTCATTCCTGATGCTCCCCCCCCACCGGGACCTCTGCCTTCATTCAACCCACTGTCCCCCCCCGACTGCCCCGACCCCTATCCACTCACCACCCCGAACTCCCCTGCCCTCTATCCCCTCCAGCTCCCTGCCCCTTTACCGCGCTGCCTGGAGCACCGGTGCCTGGCGGCGCTACAACCGTGCCATCTGGCTGGAGCTGGGCCATGCCACCACCATGCAGCACAGAGACTGGGTCAGGCCGGGCTCTGCAGCTGCGCTGCCCCAGGAGCTCATAGCCCCGCCGCCCAGAGCATTGCATTGGCGACGGAGTGAGCAAGCTGAGGCTGCAGTGAAGGGAGAACAGCAGGGGAGGGGCTGGGGCTAGCCTCCTGGGCCAGGAACTTGGGGGCCAGGCAGGACGGTCCCATGGGCGGGATGTGGCCCATGGGCCATAGTTTGCCCACCTCTGTGCTAGACTGTAATCCTGTCCTATATTCTTCACAGAATAAAGCCTTGTTCCTGGTGTTTTGTCTGAGTGGGTCTGGTCTGAGGTGAACACACACTGACACACAACGCAGAGCACACAAAGGAGCCTCAGGCCCAGTTTCCCAAAGGCAAGCTTCCCCTATCTTGAACTGGGCCAGTGAACAGGATGGGGAAGGAGGTGGGGTGCTACACTTAGAAAGATCAAGTGGCCCTTTCCTTGGTTTGCTATGAGTAGAGGTGGGAGAACAACCGATTTTTCTCTTTGCTGACATTTCCAAAAAAATATAAAAAAATTCTTTGAGTCCAGTCAAATCAGAAAATTCTTAAAAATTATGATGAATCAGTGTTCCATTTGGGGTCCAATGAAATATGTCATTTGACTAAAAGTGTTCAGAAACAAAATGTTTTTAAAGGTCTAGGTCCACAAAATGGCTGGAGGGGGAGATAGTGGTGGTGCCCACCTTATAAATTTTAGTCTTGGATTTAAATGTGTGTCCCCCTCTCAGGTGAGTTCTCTAATCACCAGGATATAGTGCCTCTCTCTCTCTCTCTGGCCCAATGACTACTCAAGTATTTCATACAAATTATGTAGCTTCACCAGAATAGCCTATAACCTAGAGTTTAGGGCACTCACCTGGGAGGGGGGAGAGCTGGGGTCAAATCTCTGCTCAAGAGTAGGGATTCAAACCTAGGTCTCCCACATTCCACATTAGTGTCCTAACCACCAGACCAATGGCTAAAAATGGTTGGGGGGGGAGGTTACCACCTTCTTCTCTGACCGTTTTGTGACTCCATCCCAAATTTGTGCATTTTTTTGTTTCTGTTTTTTTTCCTGGCCAAAGCTATCCTATGAATGTGTGTGAAGTTCATGAATAGTTTTGGGTTGACCCAAACTACATTTTTAATTGATTGATTATTTGTCAAAAAATGCCACCCAGCTCTGGTTGTGCGGTGTATCTTCTTTTCCAGACTTCATTAGTGCTACTCTCTTTAAATGTCATAATCGTAAGGCTGTGTCTACACTACCACTTCTGTCGGCAAAACATATGTCGCTCAATGAGTGAATATTCCACTCCCCATGAGTGACACCGGCATAAGCGCTAGTGTGCACAGTGATATGTCGGCTTCTCCCATCACCATAGCTACTGCCGCTCATTAGGGGTGGATTATGTTGACCAGAGAGCTCTCTCCCATCACCATAGGGTGTCTACAAGAGAGATCTTACAGCGGCGCAGCGGCATCACTACAGACATAGCCCAAGACACTTAAATGGCCGCCATTACTGTGTATCTTTGAGCCCTACAACTTGAACACTCTCACGGCATCCTTATAAGGCAGTGAAGTACTGTTATCCCCATTTTACAGATGGGGACTTGAGGAACAGAGAAACTAAGGGCTCATTTACATGGGGAGTTGTTCCAGAATTTCTATTCCTGATTAAATGTTCTTGTTTAACTCCCATGTGTAGACACTCTAGTTCTGGAATAAGAATGTCCACACCTGGAGTTAATCAGGAATAGTTAATCTCCTTTAAATTCACATTATACCTTATTCCAGGTTAACTTTCATGTATAGGGAAAACCTGAGTCTTTAGCCCATGGTCATACAGGAAGTCTGTGGCACAGCAGGGAACTGAATCCTGGTCTCTGGCTAATGCCTTAGCCACTATGCCATCTTCCTCTAAGTCTGAAAATATGAATGTGCATCCCAGATATTCTCAGATATCTATCAATTGGCACATCAGATATAGTTGTAGGAGCCCAGTGCCTAATTTTCCTAGAGGACTTACCTAAATTTATACAAATCTGAAAAAAAAAAAGTCAAGATTTAGTTGGGGAAAGGGGAAGGTTTGGCCACTTCTTACTTTGCCCACTCCTAATTGAACTAGCTCTCAATTTCTTTCAAAACTGAAAGTGCCTGAAAGTGTCATGTGAGATTTTCCTAGACTCCATGCCCAAGGCTCCTGTGGAGCGACATGCAGCCTGAAAAAAACAGCCCAGCATATTTAATACTGCAGATTCTCATAGTGTGCATTTGATTAACTGCTTTATATTAAGAATTGTAGGTGATGACTAAAATCTATTTGGACATGATTCCTTAACATACTTCAGATATATCATGTATACTGAACACTAATTGTAGACAGTGCTTAGCCAGTGAAAATAATACAGGTCTATAGGGAGGTTATACTTCTACTATAATGAATGGGAAAAATCAGGGTGGGATTTTTCTGTGACATTTGTTTTTTTTTTGATTGGTTGGTTTAATGGGAATCTTTTGTGTCTGGGTTGTGTTTTAGGGTTTTTTTGGGGGTGGAATAGGATAGGGTAGGTTTGTTTGTTTTTAATTTTGTTCTCAGTATCCCATACCATGAATTTTTTTTTAAAAGACACAATAATGGACCTAGTACAGCACCAGTAAATGCCTATCCAACAGGAAATACATATAATAAAGCAAAGTACGTCCAGTATTGACAGGGAGGATAAGGTGATTCTCAGGCTTGTAATGTTGTAAATATGCAGTATATGCAAGTGTTTATGGTGGGTGCTGTGATTTGCTGCAGGACATGCTGAGGCAGGCACTTGTGTAGATCAGTGCTTCCCAGTCTATTTAATCAATTATGTCACTTGATCAGCATGAAAAGGGAGATCTCAATACCTCCTTTTTTAGTTGCCAAAATGGGACCCCAGAAGCAATTACATTGTAAATTAGCTGACAAGCAGAGAATACCTAGTGGATGCATAACTACTGGAGTAGAGAATGTTTTTACTGTTATTTCTTTTCTGAAAAGGAACATTGTGAAGGGGAAGCAGGAGTCAGCCCTGAATCGGTTTCCAAGCTGTTCATATGTTATGCCCGTTCTCTGTGAGTGGATGCAATATATGAACTGACAAAGTGTAGTGCTTCTTTGCCGCTATGGCTACTGAGTGCTTACTAAGTGTTTATACCTGCAGTTGTGTGGAAATTGGTTAATTTGCACAGTAAAAAAAAACCCCACACATTTAATAAAAATAAAACTAGGCAAGCACCAGATGTTTTCTGTTATCAGCACTTGAAGGTTGGGGTTGGTTTTTCTTTAGTATACTTATAGGTAAATGTGTTTTGAGCAGGGGTCCAAAAGCAGCAGCAAATTTCCTTTCACCTCTATGAAGCGATATTTTTTTTTCCAGAAAAACTCAACTGTCACCTTGACGTTTTACACTCCTCCATACATCCGCCCTTAGCCCACCACATGCACCTACATACCCCCTTTGCACCATGCCTGCACTCCTTACATGCTGCGTGGGCTCAAAAGTAATGTGAGACTCAACTGCCTTTGCAATGCTCACAAACTGAAACTGGTTGAGAATTTTTTTTGTTATTATTTGTTTGCAAATTTTGAAAACAATTTTTGCAAATAATTTCTATATTTTTTTCAAGCAGCTCCACCAGACTCTTTTTGTGTGTTCTGTGGAGGCTAATCTCTCTGCCTTGCAGCTATGCCCAGAATGGATAACTTTATTCCCTTGCATGGGCTCTTAGGATGGGCCACAATCCTGCCATTCTTATTACTGGGATTTTCTGTTTTAAAACTATGGATCTGAGCCACTGCTGCAATACTATTCTTCTGGCACCATCATTCTATTGAAATCAAGGATGTTACACTGATGTAAAACTGGAGTACCATGGTGGTAAATCAGGCCCCAGATGTTTTGCTTGGAGGGTCAGATTGTGGGTTTTTTATATTTGTGTGAAAGTCTATTCAGTCTCCTTGTCTCAGGGTGGATAAAAGTCACACTGATACACTAACTTGTGGGGAGGATGTCTGCAGGCCTTGTCACATTTGATGGCTGTATTCTATCCAGGCAGAAAGCTATTTTCAGTTAGTGATCAGCTGGAAGAAATATAAATTATTTCAGTGGCCTCAGGTACTACAGGAGTAAACTTTGGCACTTAGAGCGTTCACCATGTGACAGTCCAGTGGATATATAACTAAATCCCCACACATATTTTTGAAAATTTACAGCTTAAGTTATATCCATGTAAGTGATCTCCAAGACTCTTGAGCATAAGGACACTCATATCACAACCTGTGGCAATTTCCAAATGCATCTACTAACATTTTCCTCCTGAGCTATTCAAACTATGTCACCACACCCACTTGCTACTTGAATTTCTGTGAGATCCCCATTGTCCACCACATCAAGTTTAAATACTTATTCTTGCATTCAGTGGACCTTCTTAACTCCACTTTGGCCTACGTCTTTGAGCTACTGTACTCGTAATCCCCTCTGCACCAAATATATCCATTGCCACTCTTCATACTTCTCTTCTGCCTATCTCCTTGCCTTTTTCCACATAGCCTACTATGTGTGGAATGCCCCCAATGCTGGTTCAACCAGCAACCACCCTCTCCACTTTCCAGACTCAGTCGTTCTGTGATGTCCATGGGAAGTGAACACACACAAACAATAAAAAACTGTAAAAAAAAACTTTTTCTTTCTGCCCCCTTCAGTCTGTCCCCCTCTCTTTTTAACTTTTGTAGGGGGGGGATAGATGCTTTTTTTTTGTTGTGTGCATTTTGCATGAATACATTCTTGTTGTAATTATATATTTGTTGTGATCTGTGCCACAATCATAGATTTCAGGGCCTTGATTAACTCAATACTGTGCACCAGTGGTCTAGGGTACATCAACTCATCTATCTTTGATTCATATTCCAACTGATTTATTTTAAAATTATATGGTAAAAAATGAGAGTGGCATTACAGAACTGCTGATGTAATCATGATCCGTAATTTTTTTTGAGACTAGCCCTATTAATTACCATTATGTAAATGTGTGTGTCCCCATAAATAATATATAAAAAAATGTTAAAAAAAAAAAATACAATTTAGCAACAAAACAACAACATAACATAAATAATTTGTTACACAACAGCAAGAGTATGCTGATATCTCAGACATAGGTCATTTTATAACTATTAAAATTAAAAAAAAAAAGAACTATGGGATAAATATTGTGATCTGCACCAAGAAATTTTGATGACACAGCAGTATTCCATCAGCTACTTCCTTTTACCTTGCCGCAAGTCTGGCTGCTGGTCTCATCAGCTGCTCTCAGCTTATAGGGGAATGGGACTACTATGAATAAGAGTGTTGGGGAGGTCTGGGAATCAGAGCAGGGACTAGCAGGAATGTGGAACTTAAAAAAATAGCTCTGAGCTGGCTCTGAAGGAAGGAAGGACAGTAGCAGCTATGCTAAAGGAACCACCTGTAGTTGGTTAGAGATGTATCACCTACAGTTCAAGTGACCTCATTGGCACTCATTAAATATTACATGCAGAATTGATTTCAAAGGAGAAAAGGTTGGGCCCAACGAAGACGTGGAGAAGCAGTGGTCTGTCTCTTGTTCCATGAATGAGAGAGCAGATTTTTTCTAACAATGAAGTATTTTGACGTTTCAGATAATGTTGTTGCATTCATCAGAATGTCTTTCTGCCATTGTTTCTAAATGACTCACTGACTCTGAAATTGCTACTTAATAAATTAATTCACTCAATGCAAGGGTAATAATCTGCTTAAATGCTCATAACTACAATTTTATAATAGTTCCTCTGCTAAAGCTAAATTGTTGGCACAAAGCCAATTATTACTGGAAAGGGTTTGGAGGGGGTGAAGCTGAAAGTTTTAAACTACCAGTGATCATTTTCATCATTCTTTGGTTCATGGTAGCTGTCTAACCCAAACCTGGTACAGAGCATGAGCAGGTCAAGGATTTCTAGGTGTTTTGACAAGGCATTTTATAAATGACGAGTAACATCTATGCTGTTGTTCCTGTCAGGGAAGTGAAACACCGAATAAATGAATCCTAATAAAACTTGACAACTGGAATTCTTCATTTCATTTTCATATTTCAATAAATCGGCTAAATAGCTCTCTTGTGAAAAAAATTGAATTTCATGTTTTATTGATTTGTCTGATAGCTTTACAAAGCTCTGTAAGGTTTATCAAGGATAAACAAAGTTGATCATTTTGTCTATTGTTTTCAGAGGCTTGAATGTGCTAATTGTTTTTAAATATTTTTATTTAATTGAATTGTTATTATACAATAAATTAAAACAATATAATCATTAATATCAAAGCACTCCTTACCACTTATTAATGTATCAATCTCATGGGGACAAAAATAAAATAAAATAATAATAATAAAAAAACCCACTGAAGCTATAGGTCAGGGGTTGGCAACCTCTGGCATGCAGCCAGTTTGTTTACCTGCCGTGTCGGCTCCCACTGGCAGCGGTTCACCGCTCCAGGCCAATGGGAGCTGCGGGAAGCGGTGCGGGCCGAGGGATGTGCTGGTCACGGCTTTTTGTCCTGGTATACTGCTACTCAAATCTGAGCTGAGATTTTGTTTCAGATATGAAGCAATGTTTTGTTTTTGCTTTTCCTGGTAAATTTCTGAATGACTAGATGTGATTTGTTGAGAACGATATTGTGGATAACTTGAGAATCCGGATGCAAAGAAGCATGGACAGTATTTAATGGAGCCCCTTATGCTTATATTTGATTCTGATCTCCATTTGTATCCGTTCTAGTATTGATTTTTAGCTTCCTGTTGCCTTTCTTTAGCCTGACAGTTTGAAGTAGAGTTGGGTTGAAAATAGTTTCCCCATTTCTGAGAAAATGTTTGAGATTTCAAATGTCTCCTGTTTCAGATTGGATCAAAACAGAGACCTTCCAAAATGTTTTGTGAAAAAACTAGAGAAAGATTGATTCCTCCAAGAATAACCTTCACTGAATCAGGCAGAGCAAGGACTTAAAACTGAGTTTTCTAGATTCCAGGAGATTGCCTTAAGCACCGGGCTATTGGCTAGGCTGGGTGATAGAGCCCTGCACAGAACTAGTGTCGAACCCTGCAGTGGGACTGGGATCCAGCAGAACCTGCTGCCATAATAGTGGGAGTGGTATTAAACTATACTCCCACACAAGGCTCTACTGGGTTGCTTTCTTGCTCTCTTTCTGTCCATAAATCCCATCCTAGAAACCTTCCCAAGGAACGTTTTGTGGAAACCAGCCCTTTTGTGTGAAAAGTTTGTGTTTATACAATTGGCATTTTCTAATGAAAAACCATTTTATCAAAAAATTCCCAACCAGCTCTAGTTTGATATTAGCTCATTAATGGTTTTTGGCTGAAAAAAAATCTCAAAAGCCTATTGGAAATAATCAAAATAATAATTTAAAACAGCTCACACATCTATAGTCTGCTGTTTCCAAAGAGACCTCAGGAACTTAGCTGCCCAACTCTTTACCATAGAAAGTCAATGGGTGTTGGGTGCCTAACTCTCTTAGGCCTCTGGAAATCCCAGTTGTCATTCATTTTATTCCAAAGGATCCAAAAGTGTTTTACAAATTTAAATATTATTCAGTAATATATAATCCCATTTATCTGAATTTTGAGGAATCTCTTATACTTTTGAAAACTCTTTGGTTTGCTTAAGTTTTTTTGAGGCTTAAGACAAAGCTTCAGTTCAGTTAAATGAATTTTAGACAAAGGGAGTTCTCCATTAAAATATAACTATTTTTGGTTGAAAAGTGATTTGATTTGTTTCTGTGAGAAAGCAATTTAGAGTTAAAAAAAAAATGTGTCTCTCCCAGGTAAGAGTTGAAAGCCCAGAAGTATAAATCTTACCAATGACTATAATATAATTATATGCCTAACCAAAATTATTCTGAAAATGGGATATGCTTATATTACATTAATATTCATTTGCAATATATTAGATATGATTATGTAGATGTAAACATGAACAAAACATGGAGTTTTTCAAAATTCATTTAAAATAAATGTGTTTTTTCACTGCTTATTTGGCCTTTGGCGCATTTACTTAATGACCTTCATAGGAGTTTTACCATACATACTGTAAACTGATTTAGAAACTAATGGGAACCTCCTATAAAGAAAATTTGTGAGTTAATTTAATATTCAAGAAAGTGAAGAAATTATAGCACTTGTCTGAGTGAGGCATAATGCAGGAAAGCACTGTCTGCACTTTATCTTCAGTTCCTACCTTTTCACTAATTCTGAGCTATGTGATATGTACAAATAAGAAGTAGAATGACATCTGTTTAATAGCAATTTATAATCAGAATTAAGTCTTGGACTTCTCAGATCTGGAATAGTTTAATGGCAACTCTGCCATCTTATCTTATTCTGTTTTGTTTTGTTTTTAAATTGTGCTAGAAGAGGACACAAGGATTCCTATTTAAACAAACTTGTAGCCAGTGTGGTGAAGTGTTGTATTTATAGGAAGGAAAGTAAGTACAATCAGGGGGAAAAAACAAAATCACTCCTGATCCCAAGAGAAACCAGTGTCAAGGACTTAGCAATGAAAATAAACTCTTGATTTGTAGTAATTTAGCAAACTATTAATTTCATTTATTACATATCTGTAATTTTGCAGGGTTTTCTTACATACACTGATGCCTATATGATATAAGCATAATTTTTAGATTCCTATTTTTGAAAATCTGATCCCAAAGCTTTCTGATTATATAGGTACACCTCTACCCTGATATAATGCTGTCCTTGGGAGCCAAAAAATCTTACCGCGTTATAGGTGAAACCGCGTTATATCGAACTTGATTTGATCCGCTGGAGTGCGCAGCCCCGCCCTACCCCGGAGCATTGCTTTACCGCGTTATATCTGAATTTGTGTTATATCAGGTCGCATTATAAGCTTTCTGATTATATAGGTACACCTCTACCCCGATATAACGCGACCTGATATAACACGGTTTCACCTATAACGCGGTAAGATTTTTTGGCTCCCAAGGACAGCGTTATATCGGTACTGTTACAGAATGAGAGGAGCGTAAAGGAATCAGTCATTTTTTATTCCATAGGGCCAGCTCTATACTGGCCCTGGTCATGGGACAGATTAGAGTAGCATTATTAAAGCAGCAAATTTCCAAAGACTCAAATAATAGATGAGCTATGAAAAAGACACAATAAAACATTGTTTGCATAGAGCTCCACATCTGTGCTCACCATCTTGTTTGTGCTCTTGCAAATACAAGAGTTTGGAGTGTAAAGAGTTGTTGTTTCTTTTCTGTTGTTCTTCTTCTCCATAGAACTGTCTTTTAAAATAGCAGGAACTCCAAAGGGGAAATAGCTCGGAGCATTTTTTTTTTTTTTTACAGATTTCCAGGAATGAAGGTGGGGAAAAAAATTGCTGGACGTGCTATGAAAATGCTCAAAACCACAGGATATTGTACCCATGGGAGAGTTGAACTACCCCAGTATTAGTAAGGAGACTGATAAAAAATAAACATAGAACTTCAAAGGGATTTTTCAGTTATAGAAATAGAGAAGCCAACAATCTTTTATATACTTTTTAGCATTTTAGAATATGAGGGAAATGGAGAAGTCAAAGGGTTAAAAAACCTTAACAGAATGTTTGTAATTGTTTTCAAGAAAGCAGGTTGTGGGTAATTTAGAAATTTAGGGCTTAGGTGGTGTGACACTAAGCATCAGAATGCCTAACTTTTTGTGCCTAGAAAATCACTGTGATTCACGAAGCCTGAGTGAGGCACCTAGGCTCTTATACAATGAATGGAAAGAGATAGGTGCCTTAGACTGCGATGCACAAAAGCCAGCATGCTAGACAGGGAGCTGCCTAAGCTAGCTAATGGGAGAGGCTGTCCAGCAGGTATGTACTAAGCCCCATTCCTCTCATTTGGATCAGAGAGAGAAAGAACATGTACACGAATGATTCCGTAGCTTGGTGGTTAGAACACTCATTTGGGTGGTAGGAGACCCAGGATCCGCTGCAATGACTCTTTCATTATTTAGTCACAGTGCAACAGCTTCAACAGGAGAGACGGGGAGCATAGGCGGCGGGTTATGTTCTTTTGTGGTGCCCAAGCTCCAGCAATATTCAGGGCCGGGGGCTCTGCTCCACCAATATTTGGAGCTGGGTCTCTCCCCTGGCCCTGCCTGGAGCAGGCCCCGGCCCCCGCGGGTCTCCCCCCTCCCCCGGACCGCCGCGTCCCTGCCTGGAAAAAAGCGGCGCGCGCTTCTCCCGTACCTGCTTGTGCTGCCCGTGTAGCACATTCCTATGCGGAGCCCCGCTCCTGGCAGCAACTGCTGTCTGCTGCCCCAGGGTCCTAATGCCCCCCAACCACTAATGGCAGGGCAGGCTGCCCTTACCCGGCCCTTCCACCGTAGCTAGCCCTGAGCCTCTCCAGCGCCCCAAACCCCTCATCCCCCCACACCCTGATCCTCTGCCCCAGCCCTGAGCCCCCTCCTGCATCATGAACCCCTCATTCTCAGCCCCAACCCTCATCCCTCCGCACCCTAATCCTCTGCCCCAGCTCTGAGCCCCCCTGCATTAGGAACCCCTCAGCCCCAGCTAGAGCCCTCATCCTCCCGCACCCTAATCCTCTGCCCCAGCCCTGCACCCCCTCCTATCCCCAAACACCTTCCCAAAGCCTGCACCCCTCACCCCCTTCTGCGCCTAAAACAGGGACTTAGGCACCTAAATCAGGGACTTAGGCACCTAAATCCTTTTGTGTATCCAGCCCCAAGGCCCAATTCTGCAAACGCTTGCATATTTCATTAATTTCATTCAACTCAGTTGAGCTACTCATAAGTATAAAGTCACTTACATGCATAAACAATTGCAGAATTGGAGCATTAGAATCCATATCAACTCTGACTTCAGTGGAGTAGCTTCCATGTGACACAGCTGAATTTAGCCCCACGGAAATAGTGCAAGCAAAGAAGCTGAAGTCAGTCTTATATCTCAATTTTTGTTTAAAAATATACAAATGTAACAGAAGCCTGGAACATCTTAAAAGACATAATGATAAAGTCATATCAGACTGCACGTCCACTGGGGAATAGTGCAAGGAGTGAGATCAGAGAGTAAAGAGAAAGTGGACACATACAGAGAAAAGCCTCCACTGCTTGAGAAAAGCCTCCACTGCTTAAGAAAAAGTAAAGAAAGAAAGGAAGGTTGGGAAGGATAGTCAAACCAAATTACTTTGCAGGAGAAACATAATGGGAAGGTTGCAGGTAGAATGAGTAAACTAAAGAGAGAATATGAAAGTCATTTGGTATAGGTAAAGAGAAAATGAACCTGAAAATAAGACAGGATTGTTAATAAATTAATTGGTTTCATAATACGCTTTTATGTCATGTGATAATTGACACTGGCTGCTGTTAAAATCATTGCTGACCGGAACAGAAAATCCATGATTTTTTAATAGTGTCTGCTTTTCCAGTTCCGCATTTATTCCTTTAGGTGAGCTGTAGGTTTTCCCATTTCTTTCAGGAGTCATGAGAAAATGTTTACTTTGGCTAATATACTGCAATGGATATAGTATTTGGGGTGTATTTCAACATGATTAGAAGTATACTCAAGATAGATTTTGAACTGAAGCCATGCTGATTGCTCTGGATGACAGCTTAACATTATAAATCTTGCCAAAGGTTTCAGAGCTAGGAACTTTGGACTGCTATCTAAATTAAAAAGAAAAGGTTCACGTCACAGGCCACTTCTGTTAGAGAGAAACAATCTGACACCCCAACCAATATCAATAAGAATTAAATGAGCCAGCTGGCTTGTGGATTTGGTTAATTCAAAGAAAGAGACAGACAGAAGGAATATGGCAAAGGATTGAAATTGAGTCATCCAGATGGGAGCAGACCACAGGAAGTTGGAGTCCATGGAAGTTTAATAGTTGTAGGTTAGTGAAGCAAGTTGTAGGAATGGAGTGAAAGAATCTGTTTCAGAAGCATTTGCTCTGGTCACAAATTTCACTGCTTGAACTAAAACACTAAGTTACATCTTGCTACAGTTCTTGGATGTTCCCTTTATCTTTGGCGAATGATGGCAGCAGGAGCTTTCCCCTTCATACGCTCCTGTGCTCTCTGATCTTTTTTTCTGACATGTTCTGATGGGAACTCAGCCAGCTCCAACTCTTGACGCTGTTAGAAACAATATGTTTTTTGTGGGCATTTACAGAGATTTGTTATCCTTAATAAGAGAATTACATTGTATCTATAAAGAACAGCAGTAAAATATTTTCCATCAGAAAACACACTGTGATGGGAGAGATACAAGCCCTTGGACTTAAGTTATCAATTATATTTTAGGGCAGCAGGAAAATGGGAGGGGGAGGGAGGTAGCTCTTAGTCATCATGCACACCCAGACTACAAGTAATACTGGAATACTGATTGAACCTTCAAGGGATGCTGAATATAAACTAATAATTATTAAAGTGTGATTGCTGAGCCCAGATTTCAGTGGTTCTATGTGTCAACCAACATACTTAATGGTCTTTTCAATGTACAGTCAAACATCTTACTTAAAGAGTGGGATAGAAACTATAAGTCTTCTGGTCTTCTGTTGTGCATTTAATTATGTTAGTGCACAGAATATCATGGTGATAGGTGCAATATAGACAGGTCAATCTCTATCAGTCTAAAATTGTACGTCATATAGGGGCTGATTCTGCCACCCTTATGCACGTGATATTGCACCTTATGGAGAAAGATATACTCAGTAAGAGTAAGAATGGTAGCATCTGGTCCATAGAGTTTAAGCACTACTCCTTTTGGTCTCCACTGCTCCAGGCCTCTACTCCTATCACCTCTCCATTCTCCAAGCCATGAGTAGTCTCACCTAGATTACTTCATAAGTTGTATAGGCAAAGGAACCTGTTGGAATTTTCGATATATTTTAGGGTTTTGTATTGCCGCCCATCACAGTAGTAGCTGAGCACCTTCCATGTTAATTAAATTGGTAATGACAAAGTCTGGTGGACTTCATGGAGTCTCTGGCTCCTTCTCCCTTTCTGGAATTTATGCAGAGAGAACATATTTGGGGTAGGGAGATTAGGGGCCAGATTCTGATGCCCTTATTTGTGTTAAAGTAGCAAATTTCTCCATGAGTGGACCCATTGATTTTACCAGGATTAGGCAGCTCTAATGGTGGTGGCACACACCTGTAATCCCGGCTATTTGGGAGGCTAAAGATGTCAAATTGCTTGAGCTCAGGGGTTCTGGGCTCCAGTGCGTTATGCCGATCAGGTGTGCGGTGGCCCTGACAGCCTGGCTAGTAGGTGTCTGAAGGAAAGTCTAGAACAATACGAATGTGGTGTTGTGATCGGTGCTTTATCTGTGAGGGCTTATGGGCCAATCGATCAAGGTGACTCAGCTCCTTTTTCTCCTCCCAATGTCTGACATAGAGGGAAGAAGATTCTTCTAAAAAAAGGGCCAACACGGGGGCTGAATTGTGAGTCTCAAGTCATGTTTTGGCTCCTACCTGTCCTGTGGGTAGTGCAGTTACACTGTGCCCCTTAGTTAGGGAAGATCCCAGAGTACCAATCCTCCCCTCGTGGAGTAATGTGTATTTAATATGAGATGGAGAATCAGTATCTGGCCGTAATATAGAGAGACGCTCAGGGAAAAATAAGTCTTTTATCCAGATTTAAAAAAAAAACAAAAAAAAAAACCTTAACCAGACTGAGGCTCAAGCTGACATTTATTTTAACTGACATGGTGGTGAGGCCAAACATACAATAGCTGTAAATAAAATAAAATGAAAAAAATACACATTGCAATGGTCTACTGTAATGCTATAAATGTTGCTAACATATCTCAGTTGCTGTAGTTGTCAGCATTCAGCCAAGCTTGCTCACGCTGAGTACTACCTTTCTCCACAAGCAGTCCTCTTGAACTCCAGGGCACTATTCGTAGAGTATGGTACCGTTCAATGTAAGTGTGTCACAATCTAGTACAATTAAACCAATATATCTACATGTTCAATCTCAATTTAACACCAGATGGATTTGTGTTCATGATAAAAATCCTCTAGCTAAGTAAACATTATAGAAATATTTAAGAATGTATATATAATAAAGAAATAATCTATAGAAAATTTGGAAATGAGACTTCAGGTGAGCTATTTCGACTGGCCGCAGGTTGTTGAACATAAATATTAGGTATGGGGGAGACGGGGGTTGGGAAGCTTGTAAATGACTGTGGCCACAGGATGTTTTATAAATATGTTATAATCTATCACCATCTTTAGGGAATGAGGGTTTTTTTGTTTTGTTTTGTTTTTGTTTTGTTTTTTAGGCAGCAGGATCTTAGCTAAATAAGGAAAAAGACTCATACTAAAAAACAAATTCTAGTCCAAATACTTTAACAGTAAGTGTGCTGTGTTCTCAGTAAGCGATCCAGTGAAATTTGGAAGGTTTATTTGTATCCTTTGTGGAGATATCATTTCTAAGATTGTCCCCCAGAAATTGAATGGATTGCAGAAAAAGATGCTAATTTTGAGAAGATAGAATTAGTTGAGATAATGCCCTCTTGAGCCATAGCTTGAGCAGATGAGAAGAAGATGGATAAGGTCCATACCATTCTGAGGAAGGGTGCTGATTTATAAAGATATGCTATCTGTTATTTGTGTACTATAAAATCTGTCTAAATAACATTATCCTCCCAGGGAGAAAATTTGCTGCTTTGGCTGCCCATGTGTTATTGTATTTGGACTGTCTCCATGTACAAATGTTGACTTTTCAACAAAATATTAAATCAGTATGAGAGACATGTAAAACGTGTAATCCTTATTTATTAACAAAACATTTTGCCAGATCTTATTTGCTCCCCTTCTGTTCTGTCCCAAGGTGACTCTCTCTCTGCAGCCACAATGTGACACTTAAATCCAGGTTAGAGTACTTTTTTTTTTTAAATCAGAATGAGGTTTTACCTTTAATCAGAAACCAGAATCATATTCCCAAATCTGGACTTGTGGCAAACACCGTCCACATTTCTAAAGGAACTCCCCTCCCACACACCCATTTGTCTAAGTTTATCAATGAAAGTTTATAAAAGTTCAAGCACTTTCTGCTAATATTTGCTGATTTATAAATTTTAAGGTCAAAATGGACCATTTGATCATCCGGGGCTTTTCTACAGGGGGACTTGGAAGTTAATTGAGCTAAACCTAATTAAGAACACTTTAATTCTGAATGAGTGTTTCCACACATGCTTTATTGTGGTTTAACTAATGCAATTTAAATTCACATCTTTAGTTAATTCTGATTAATTTTGCTGAGTGTCCCCATGTAAACAAGCCCCTGTGCCTAGCTCCTCTATAACATGGGCCATGGAATTTCATCCAGTTACCCCTGTAACAAGTGGGTAGTAAAGAACTGAAAGCAAGTTAGCTACTCATCTGTGATAAATGACATGGGGCTATATGTTTTCTCAAGTTATGTGGCCATGCAGGGAACAAAAGGATCTTGCCCCTAAGGGACTGAAGTTTATGAACCAACCCTTAATCTGAGCTGATCTAATAGCCAAAAACAGTGCCCAATGAACTCTGTTAGCAATATCTGTTGTAAAAGAACTGGAAACAAGATGACGATGTAGTTAAACACCTCCATGATACTCTAAGGCCTTGTCTACACTACAAGACTATTTCGAATCAACTTAGTTCGAATTTGTGGATTCGACCTTATGAAGTCGAATTTGTGTATCCATACTAAATACACTAATTCGAATTTCTGAGTCCACATTCACGGGGCCAGCGTCGACTTTGGAAGCGGTGCACTGTGGGAAGCTATCCCACAGTTCCCGCAGTCCCCGCTGCCCATTGGAATGCTGGGTAGAGCCCCCAATGCCTGCTGGGGGGAGAAATGTGTCGAGGGTGGTTTTGGGTAAGTGTCGTCATTGAACCGTCAATCACAACCTCCCTCCCTCCTTGAAAGCGCCTGCGGCAATCTGTTCGTGCACTTTTCTGGTCAGTGACAGCGGACGCCACAGCACTGCAAACATGGAGCCCGCTGCGATCATCGCCGTTTTCTCCTCCTCGCACTTTATCGTCCACCTCTTCCACAGTCAGCTGCTGAGAAATTGGGCTACTTTTCAATGGTGCTGCAAGCACTGGGGGACCATAGGGGACGTTTTACAAACATCAACGTCGGGTGGCCAGGCAAGGTTCATGATGCGTGTTTTCAGGAACTGTGGGCTGCTCAGACGCCTGCAGGAAGGTAGTTTCTTCCCGGACCACGAAATAACTGTTGTGGATGTGCAGATGCCATAGCCAGCCTGCCCGCTAATGCACTTGCTCATGAAGCCCTATACAGGCGCCTGGGACAGCGACAAGGAACTCTTCAAATACCAGCGAGCAGCGTGACCTGTGACTGTTCAGTTTCTTTACAGAGAAGCTGAACCTGCCCCTGTTTCTTTACCCAGTTACTGTTGACTCTCCTCTTCGGTTACATACCCCGTTCACCTTGTTACCCCCACTTCCAGCACACGTGTAAAAATAAAATACATGTCCCATTATTACTTAACAAAGGTTTCTTTATTCATGACTTTTTGTGAAAGGGTTGAAACTGGGACGCAGGCTGTGCTGGGTAGGGTGTGCGGTGATGTAAAGACCGCCTCTAAACTCAAGGAATGACAGGCTCCTGCTCCTAGAGCGGTCCGCAGTGCCGGAATGCTTCTTTCAACGGAGCCTGCCATCCCTCTTTATGGAATTCTGTGTGCGGGCGGATATGTGACCTTGTGGTGGAGGAGGACGGATACAGATTCCTCAGCTGCGTGACTCAGCGGTCCAGGACAAGGACCGCTGTATAAGATCTGTAACCGCCCTCCCCCGCTGCAAAGTCACATCTCCCCCGCCCACACAGATCCTGGAAACCACCTCCAAAAACCGACCAGGGTGCCTACTGACTGCACCATGTGTGTGACCCGCTGCTGATCCTGCCCCCGTGTCTGTACCCTGGGAAAGGTGACTGTCCTATGCAATTAACCACCCCCTTCCCCACGCCCCCCATTCAAACACAGTCTTCTTTGAAAAAACATAACGGAAACAGTAATTAACAGCAAAGCATTTTTATTAATTAAGTAGACAGTTAGGGGATGGGACTGGGATTGGGACTACTGTGAGTCTGGAAGTGAAGGACTTCGGCAAATGTAGGGTATGAGAGCTTTTGGGTACTTGAGCACTGTGCTGTGGTGCAGTGACAGTATTCACGTCCCCGGCCGCCCCTCCTCCTGATTATTTTCGGTGAGGGGGATATGGGACTTTGTGGCAGGGGAATGCGGTTGCAGATACACTGCAGGGTGTCTCTGTCCTCCTGCGGTCCTGCAGAACATCCACAAGGCGCCTGAGCGTGTCCGTTTGCTCCCTCACTAGTCCAAGCAGCGTTTCAGTCGCCTGCTTGTCTTCCTCACGCCACCTCTCCTCCCGTTCGCTGTGTGAGCGCTGGCACAGAGAGACGGTCTCCCTCCACTGGCTCTGCTGGTCCGCCTCTGCTAGGTAGCAGCCCATACGTTCCTCGAACATCTTGTCCCTTGTCTTTTTCTTTCGCCACCTAATCTTTGCCAGCCTCTGCGAGGGGGATGCTGTGGCAGGTCTGGAGACAGTGGAAGCTGTGAGATGGGAAACAGGGAGTGAATTCCTTGCAAAGATACATTTTTGCGAACAATTAACTGAGTCTAGGCTGTCTCTGTGAATTCTGGGTTGAGACCCCTGTGCCTGCTGGGGCACAAATCATTTTCGCGGTGGATTCTGGGTAAATGTTGCCAGTCATTCCTTCCTCCGGGAAAGCAACGGCAGACAATCATTTCAAGCCCGTTTTCCCAGAATTGCCCTGGCATACGCCATAGCGTGGCAACCATGGACACTGTTTTGCCTTTTGTGTATGTCACCGTATGTGTACTAGATGCCGCTGACAGAGGCGGGCCAGCAGCGCTACACAGCAGCATGCTTTTGCTTTTGCATGACAGCAGAGATGGTTACCAGCCATATTGTACCATCTACCATACCATAAATTGGTAATAAGATGGTAATAAGACGGGCATGGTTACCTGTCCTTTTGCACTGCACCATTTGCTGCTGTCATAAGTGCCCCTGGCCGAACAGCCAGGGGCGCAAAAGCAAAAATTGGGAATGACTCCCTGAGTCAATCCCTCCTTTTTGGTATCTAAAAATAGAATCAGTCCTGCCTAGATTATGGGCAAGTGTACTAGAGAACCACTGTATCATAGAACCAGAGAGCACAGCTGCTCTGTGTCCGATCCTGCATAAATTATGAGCTGTATGCTATTCACAGGGGGTGCTCCTGCAACAACACCACCTGTTCATTCTGTTCTTCAGCCTTCCTGGGCTACCATACCATTGTCCCCCCACTTGTGTGATGAAGTAATAAAAAATGCAGGAATAAGACACAGTGACTTGTTTGTGAGAAATGAGTGGAAGGAAGCCTCCAGCTGCAATGATAGTCCAGGCAGGACATTAAGGAGTGTGGATGAAGGAGCCCATCATCCCTCTGTTAGTCCAGGGGCAACTGAATCTTTTATTTACAATGTAGGGTGGGGGCTGATGGAGCTCAGCCCCCTGTTGCAATGATGAGGATGGTTACCAGCCATATTACACCATCTGCCATCAAAAATTAGGGACAGGCGCCCTTGATCGACCTTACTGATGCTAGTCGGCATGGTTACCAGCCCTTTTGCACTGCCCCATGTGCCAATAGGCTGATGATGAGGACGGATACCCATCTTTTTGTACCATCAGCCATCCATAGCGTGGGGGGAGCAAGGATGTTGGTGTTGAGTGCTGCACCATCGCGTCTATCTGCAGCATTCAGTAAAGATAGGGTGACATGTAAAAAAGAGTCAACAGAGGATTGTTTTCACTTCTGGTGGTGGGTGGGGTGTGTGCGCAAATTGCCGAACTATGCCCTGACCCACCGCAGACACTGTTTTTGACCCTAGAAGCATTTGGAGCTCATCCAAGAATGCAAATACTTTTCAGAGACAGCAGGAACTGTGGGATACCTTGCGTCCTCATTCCCCCCTCCCTCCATGAGCGTCCATTATATTCTTTGGCTTTCCGTTACGCTCATCATGCAGCTGCGTGCTGAGTCTGTGCTATGCCGTCTGTCCGTAGATTTTTTAAAAATACTTTGGACCAGGCGTAAAATTACAGTAATTACCCTAATTAGATTAACGCAAGGAGAGCTTCGTGGAGATCTCCAAGGATGATTTCTGTTCTATCCCCATATCTAGAGAGACCTCCCTTTCACACAGTTAAGATTCCTGTTATATTAAGAATAAAAGTTAACATGGTTAAAGCACTTACCGACTGCTCCTTCCCCTGATTCAGGGTCCGGGTTAATGGCCGGGGAGGGTTGTTGGGGGATCTCCGTGACGGTGATGAATAGATCCTGGCTGTCGGGGAAACCAGCGTTGTAAGCGCTCTCTCCTGCCTCGTCCTCCACAAACCCTTCCTCATCTTCCCCGTCCGCGAACATCACCGAGGAACTGGCCGTCGACACTGTCCCATCGTCAGAGTCCACGGTCACTGGTGGGGCAGTGGTGGCAGGCTCCGTAGCGTTTGTTTGCCGCTTTGATTTTTTGGTAGCCTTGTCTGGGGTCCTTGATTTTCACGCGGCGCTGCGTTGCATCCCGCCTGTATCCTCTGTCTCTCATGGCTTTGGAGACCTTCTCGTAGGTCTTCACATTCCCTGTTTTGGAGCGCAGCTCCGAAAGCACAGACTCCTCGCCCCACACACCGATCAGATCGAAGAGTTCCCAGTCAGTCTATGCTGGGTCCCTCTTTCTATTCACAGATAACATGAACTCCTCTGCTGGAGAGCTCTGCATCGTTGCAGGTGCTGCAGAGCTCGCCCCGATGTCCAGCCAGGACGTCAGATTCAAAGTGGCCAGACAGGAAAATGAATTCAAATTTTCCCGGGTCATTTCCTGTGTGGCTGGTCAGAGAATCCAAGCTCGGACTGCTGTCCAGAGCGTCAACAGAGTGGTGCACTGTGGGATAGCTCCCGGAGCTACTAAGTTCGATTTGCATCCACACCTAGCCTAATTCGAGCTAGCCATGTCGAATTTAGCGTTACTCCACCTGTCGGGGTGGAGTACCAAATTCGAACTAAAGAGCCCTCTAGTTCGAATTAAATGGCTTCCTGGTGTGGACGGTTGAGCGGTTAGTTCGAATTAACGCTGCTAAATTCGAATTAAAGTCCTAGTGTAGACCAGGCCTAAGATTCCCTGAAGGAAAGCTATATGTAGTAGGGCATAGGCTGTCCAGATTACCCCTTTATGCACTTAACAGTACAAGTTCCACAGTGCACTTCTTCCCATCTTGTCTCCCTCCGCCCACCCTACACACAGGTGGACTGGGAGTGGGCAGAGAAAGGCAGGTAGCATGGAACTTGCACACTTACCAGTGCAATTAAGGCAGCATGTAATCTACACCTGGTAAAGGAATTACTCTCTTAGACTAAGGTGCGGGAACCTGGGAAATGTGACAGTTACTTCTGCCAAGCGGAAGTGATGCTTTTGGAGTGGCCTGCTACGGTCGTCATATACATGGTCATATTCTGCCACGCTTACTCCTCTTCGTTAGTATTTTACTACATGAATAGTCAGATTCCTTTCAAAGGGACTACTCTGTAAGGGTGGCAGCATGTGTCTGTCAGTCTAGCCCAATTAAGGACCAGATTCTGCTGCCAACCTTGTTTGGCTTCAGTAATGCCAAATGGGACTAGCTGTGGAGTACGGTGTCTTTCAGTGTAAGGGTGACAGAAGCTAGCTTAATTACTAATCAGAAAAAGCAACTTGTACAGCATGTGTGTGGGAGTTTTTGTTTTGTTTTTTTGAACATAATCTAGGATTCAAGAAAGCACTTTCACATTAATTCTTTAATTAATTGAAGAGAAAAATATGTCAGAACCATCTTTGTGTTATAAACCATTTTCTCTCTTTTTATTGTATACAATAGGTGCAAAACCTTCATGGAATGCAGGAAAATCAGTTCTGTAATTATAAGTGGAGGGGGCGGAAGGTTTTATAAAACTTGTAATATGTTGTCTCTTCAGGAAAGGTCATTTAACAATGCAGCGTATGAATGTGTTGCACAGTCAACAAAAGGCTTTCTATATCCAAGGTTAAATAGAGCTGAATTTTGTTAAAGGTCTGGTGTGAAAAGATGAATAAATATGATTGTATCAACTTTTAAATGCAGCTGTAGCCTCTCATTAATTGGAATGCAAAATTGCACAAGTCATTAATAACAGGTTTTGTATGCAGGGGCTTCATAATATTATTATTGAGTGAGACTGGTGAATCACACAAACAGAAACATGAAGACTTACCTTAAAATCCAAATAAAACCAAGCATAAGCATAACTGTACACAAACAGATACATATTACAAAACACCTCCAAGGCTGGCATACTCGCAATCTTATGGAGACCATTAGACATTAAGATGAAGACAATAGTAAGTGGAGAGCACCATAAGTGGGCAGTGATGAGCTAGTTACCACCTTCCTGTCATCCCAGTGTTCCAGCTAGGGGTTGGTATGACCATCTTTGTATTGCATCCCTTTTCCTTGCATCCCCTACACAACCAGGACGATGTATGATTTAGGTCTAAGCACCCTGCCCATATTTGTCATTCTGGGGGACCATAATTAAGGTTCCAGTTGCTACCATTTGCCTCATACATTTCCCAGCAGTTTTGATACGTAAATGTGGTTATTCCATGGTTACAGGTATTCCAAAATCCCCTAGGAATTCTGTATTTCAACATTAAACTGCCCTTTTTTTCTTTTATTTGCTTATCACAATATACATATTGCTAAATCTTATGACCCTAGGTCAAGTACTTTATCTAGGCCTCATACTTTTGAAATATCTACAACAAATACTTTTACATTTGTTTTCCCTTCTTACATTACAAGTCTAATGGCCTCCATTTTATGATCTTAAAACATTTTTATGTGTTTTAACACCTGATATATAGTTTAATCTTGTATAATAACTTTCCCTAAGATCAGGTCAGGGGTAAAGGGTGAACACCATGTTCACCACTATACCTAACAGCAGTGCATCCTGGCTAATGGATCCTAATTCACAGAGGAGGCTGAAAAGCATCTGAGTACAACTTAACTTGTGGTCTTGACTCTTTCACATTTAAAGAATGAGCCTCCGGCTTTGAGCAAGAGAGTTTTGAAGGAGCCAGTTGAAAAGCAGCTGGTCAACGTGCCAGGAGCTAGTTGCTAATTGCAGCAGTTAGTTAATCAATGAAATAACAGTTCAGCTTCTGGGTATAATAAAATGAGATAAAAGACCACTCTGAATTTCCACAATTAGGGTATAGCCAACATTTGACTGGCATTTAACTGCGTGCACCTGTCTCCTTTTGAGGCAGCAAGCCATGCAGTTGCCTGACAGCTATTAACAGAATAAAATAATAAAAAAGGCTTTAGGGGGGGCATAAGATCTGATATCAATAGTAACAAAGACAATTTAAGGGAGTGTTTGTTATGTACCTTTGTGTTTGCTTTCAAAACATTTAAATCCAGAGACAGATGGCTTGTACAGTTTTATCAGCAGTTGTGTCATTATGTATTCAAGCAGCCAAGACTGATAACCGGGCTCATGCATTACAGATTGTTCAGAGAACAAATACTTTGAAAAAAACGTATCAATAAAGTACTTCAGTGTGGAAAAACTTGATACAGAGATTCCAGTGACATTTTTTGGAGAGAAAGGAAACAAATTAATGCAATTATGAAATTAAAGCATCAGGAATAGGTTTTTAAGTGGTGTCATTGTTTGCAGTAATGAAGCAAGTTTAGAAAATCGGGTGAAAGCTATTGTTTGGTAGTGGTGGAGAGGAAAGATAATTACCAGTAAGTCAACATTGTGCTTTCTCAGTACAAAGCAGCTAATGCTACCATCCTGCATATCCCAACAGGTTCTTTTCCCCATCATACTTTTCATGATTATTGCACTTGTGCCATTGAATACTAAGAAGACTCTTAAGAAGGAATGAACTGTCTTCACAGAGAACATAATTACACAAGGCAGGAGCTGAAGAAAACCATGCTACTGTGTTTTATTTTTATTGTGCTGAGCTCATATTTTCTCCAAAATTAATTATTTTTTCTTCTAAATCACATGCATCTTGCATTAGGGGATTTGCAGAGCCTCCAAAGCATCATAATGATTATTAGTAAGATTTATTAAATGCATTGTGGTTGCATCTAAATGCCCTAATCAGAGATCATGATGCCTATGATGATAGTCACATGTACACATTATAAATGAGATTGTCCTTGTCCCAGATTGGAATATACTGTTATTCCATTAGTGTGGTATTAAAAGATATTGTCTATAATCTGAAATGTACCCCTGGGTGTACACATAATGCAGCATCACTTCAAACAAAAAATAAGACGCTGCTTTTATGTTGTGATGCCTTAAAGGCAAAGTATCAAAATGTTATTTGCTGATTAACAATTATATAGAGTCCTTCAAGGCGTTTTATCTAATTATTCCATAGTTAATCCTCAGAATTCTCTAGTGAGACTGGTAAACACTCTCTGCATTTTACAGAAACTGAGAAACTGGGGAAACTGAGTCAGAGAGCATCAGTTACTTGTTCCAAGTCTACAGTGGGAATGAGTATTACAGGAGTCCTCCTGGCTCCCAGGACTGCACTGTGAGTGCTAGAGCCCAAACTCTGCTCATATATTTGCAGGTGAAACCCCACAAAGAGCAAGATTTGTCCTCTACAGAGAGGACTACACCCCTGTTAGGCTTGTCTGCATTTGAAATGTATAGATAGGGACAGCTGAGAACAAAAACACATCCCTCTTTGAAATGAATTGGATTGTGATAGTCTTTTGGAGAGTCAAAGTATGAAAGTGACATTTGGCTAACCAGAAATATGAGAAATGCCCCTTCCAAAGTGACCTGAAGAGGAGCTCTCTGTAGCTCAAAAGCTTGCCTCTCTCACCAACAGAAGTTGGTCCACTAAAAGATATTACCTCACCCACCGGGTTCCTCCAGAATAAGTGATTATCTCCACAGCACCATCCTGTTTCTGTTTATTAGACAGCCCCTTGTTCTTAGTAATAGATATTTAAATAGTACCTTTCATCCAAATATTTCAAAACTATCCATAAACTTCACCAACTTCAGAGGGAATCCATTCCGAGATTTACTGTATTATCTCTCTAGGACTCTTACTAAGGAAAGCTAAACACATGAAGTAAATCTCTCCAAGTTTAATTTGACATGGCTTATAAATCCACATGCATATTTTGTCCTAAGTAAAAACAGCTTATTACCCATTTAAATTCTGAACTCAAATGATTGCCATATCTCTTTGAATTTTATTTTATTTAGCTAAACAGGGCAACATAACAGATCCACTTCATGAGTGTGGAGCTGAGGATTCTCTTGTTAACCTGCTATTACACTGCAAATTGGAAGCCCAGGGTGCATGCACTGTATTTCTTGAACTGTGTCACTCTGTGGTGAAGGCTTTTCTTTGTGTATTGAAAGTTTTAATCCCTGCCAAACCTTTCCTCCTTGGGTCAGCAAGATAGCATTTTACTGTGTGATCAGGCCGGTTGGAAAGAGTTTTGCCATTTCTCACTTTTTTCCTGTGAAAATGGGAAAAACCTAATTAAAATTACATTTCTGTTGTCAGCAGAAAAAAAAATCAGTTTTTAACCTATAGATAACCTTTGGAAATGTTAACAATATACTAGGATTACTTCCTTTACTTACTATAGCTTTTTGTACTAAATACTTGCCTCAATTTGATTATAACTGTATAGTGCTGATTTCAAAGAGGGGCTTTTATAGAACAAGAATCTCTCTCTTCCCATGAATTATCACAGCTCTTATTTTAAACCCAAGATTATTGGCTCTCCTTGAAATTTGTGCTAAACTTCTGCTTTGCAGTCACTTTTTTTACCCTAAATTATTGCAGAACTGATTATTTCATCTTATATTGCCCCAATGTCATTGGGTATATATATTTCTTAAATTATTCCAATTGCTTGTACAAGGATTGCAGGAGCTTCCAGTCATGGCTCATCTAGTTAAAAAGACATCATTACTTTTGTTTGCCATAGTACCCAGAATCTACTGTTAGATACTAATATGCAAAAAGGGTTGTTCCTGCCCCGGTAACCTCACAGTCTAAGAAAAGATATACAGAGGTAAGGATAAAGGAAACAATAGTTGACATATTTTTTAACAAAATGCATCTAAATTATATTTGCTAAAACTGAGTCTAAATGCCACAGATGATTAACATGTGGAACTCACTGCCATAGGATCTCATGAGGACATTAGCTTAGGAAGATTAAAAAAACATTAGGCACGTTAAAAGGAATAGCAGCTACAGTTAGACTAATTAGGATGATCTGGGGATTTGAAAATAAACCTGCTATGCTGCATTTGCTGCAACTGAAGAGACTGAAATCTCCATTTTTGCTGCAGCGCAAACATCTTCATTTAAATATCTTCAGTGATAATTACGGGCCCAAATTCACAATTATAAAGGTATCTTTGTGCTGACACAGCCCTGACAGACTGTTTTTTCTGTGCTCTATATTTTTCATCTAATTAATGCTAACCTTCATGACTTCAGCATTCATGCCTATCTGGTTAATCTCATTCTCAAAATCAATCCATAATTTCCTTCCTGTCACTTCACTGTTTAATCAAGAAAAAATGTTTCTTAACTCTTTGAATGCCTGGAGGTCTAGACTGATGATTTGCTCTGAAGTCAAGGAAAGGATTCCCCATTGAAGGTCTTCATCAAAATCATCATATATCTAGCAAGGATCATGACCAAGCATTGGTCATTAGGTGTATATATTCTCAGATGTTAAGAAATAGGTAACAAAAACATGTGGCAGTTTCAGTCTTTTGGAACATCTTACCCTATGTGTAAATCCAGTCTGATCAGATCAGTGACTCCGCTGCAAGTTCACTCACTTAGAAATATGTTAAGACTGGGGAGAAGGTCAGCACTTTCTGGAGATATGGGTGACTTGTCCACAGAGCTGATAGTCAGGCCTCTGAAGCAGGCCAGTTGTGTTCTCCGTAGTGGGTGAAAGATGCAATGGATCTTTAATATGCATAGCATATTACAGACTGCATGGTCCATCGCCTGTGGTCTCATATTCATGCATGTAAGAAAACCATAAAAACACAAGTGAGTTATGGAAGGTTCACATTGTGGGTACCCTTTGATTTATGTAGTTTTACAGCAAATCATTGAGATGTGTATTAATGTCCAGTGGGACTAATGTGTTTCATCTATTTAGCGTACCAAATGGGGATCTGTATGTAGAAAGTCAATTTGACAATGGTACAGATTTTCTCATCTTCTCATTCTGTTTACTTTGTACCATTCAGGTGCTGCAGAGTGGTAGGATCTAGACCTCTGGCACATGGCAACCTCTGGCATGCGGCTCGCCAGGATAAGCACCCTGGCAGGCTGGGCCGGTTTGTTTATCTGCCATGTCCGCAGGTTCAGCTGATCACGGCTCCCACTGGCTGCAGTTCGCTGTTCCAGGCAAATGGAGGCGGCAGGAAACGGCCGCCAACACATCACTCGGCCCGCGCCACTTCCCGCAGCCCCCGTTGGCCTGGGATGGCAAACTGCAGCCAATGGGAGCTGTGATCAGCTGAACCTGTGGACATGGAGGTAGACAAACCAGCCCGGCCCACCAGGGTGCTTACCCTGGTGAGCCACATGCCAAAGGTTGCCGATCCCTGATCTAGACCTAAGTAGCCAGCTGAGAATTCTCTAACATTTCTGCTCCTATATCCAGGGCCCCACCTGGAAATTGCAGGCGAGATGAGAGCATGCCTGGGCTATGCCAATTTACCCCTGGCATAAGGTCTCATAGAGAATCTGGGTCAATGTGTTTGCTCATCACTGTTTTTCATCTGCCCAAGTGTTTACTTCCTTAATAAGGAATCCTTAAAAATTTGATTGGAACCGATTCATATCCGTTGTCTGAGTCTGTTGGCTAATGACTAATTTATCCATCATTCCCTTTTTGAGGAACAGGGAAGTATACAGGCAATGACACAGAAGATGTTTTGATCACAAAAGTCACATTTCACCAATGACCTTAATAACAGATAACCACTCTCTATTAGCATGCCAAGTATATTTTGACACTGTGACATTAACATAATGTCACTTTTTTAAGTCAGTGGTATAGTTGGTTGTAGGGTTAAGAACATTGCAATTACTTTTCCCATTTTAGCAAATGTCAGGAGTACATGCAGCTTTGATAGCAATATATTCAAAGTGAAAGTCTAACACTATTTCTTTCTCTCTTTTTTTGTTTTTTTTTTGTTTTTCGGTCTCCTTTGTTGTCTTCTGCAGATGGGCCTCTTGGTCCACGAGGATTAGCTGAAGCTACAGAGATGTGTACTCAAGAATGCCTGGTTTTGGGTCACTCAGATAACTGTTGGATGCCTCCCAACCTGGGTCCATACCAGCAGCCAAAGTCTCCTCTCTCCACCTTTGCACCTCAGAAAGAATGGGTTAAGAAGGACAAACTAGTGAATGGACACACGTTGACAAGAACCTGGAAAGAAGATAGCAACAGAAACCAGTTCAGTGACCGAAAGCAGTATGGTTCTGGTGAGGGCCATTTCAACACTGGCAATCACATGACTGACATTCCTTTGGCTAACTTGAAGTCTTATAAACAGGCCTCAGGACCTGCTGAGAGTCCAAAGGAGCATCAGCTATAAGAAATGGCTACTTTGGATCAATGACTTTAGTCTACTTAGACTTGCTAATACTGTGCGTGTGTGTGTGTGTATCAGAGCTTTATGTACTGGGTAGACCTCTAGAACTATGCTTCACATAGCAGAGATATGCATATCTTTGTTTTAGCCCAATGGAAAGTATAATGTTCTGCAACACAAAAGAGTGTTTCTACTAGTTGTGTGGTTTTGTTAAATAGACATGATTAAACTCTGCAGAGATCTCTCCAGTTTGCAAATATCCTTTTTGTTTGTTTGGTTTTTGACCCTGGACTGCTGCTACAAACAACAGAAGATGCATTTGGAGAGTGATAGACCAAGAGAGAGAGTTCAGTGGATTATAATGATTGAAAAGCATATCCAGTTAGAAAATTGTGCTCTTGCTGTCATTGATCTGTGCTGGGACTGCTATACTTGATATCATACCGCAAACAAAACAACTAAAACTATAAACATTAAACCTATTGTGCTATTAACAACATTAGTGGACACTTGTAAGTCAATCAGTGTTCAAAATACTTGTAAATAGGAACAATTATTACTAACAAAATTTGTGTACTTATAACGTTCACCTAAAAGGATACTGTAGCATAATTCTTTGTTTCACAGTTGCTTTTTACTTTTTCATTTGCTTCCTGTTTTGTTTTTAATTTCAGTGATGGTGTATCTGTGTTAGTAGTCTGTCTGACACACAAAGTTCCAAGGAACTCAAAACACTTGTGTTTAAAAAAAAAAACCAAATAAAAAACCTCTTGTTTCTGTTTAACAGCAGATGATGCTGGCATTCTAGTAAGCAAAACTGTTTGCAAATATTAAAAAACAAAAGGATTTACGCAAGGGCTTTAAACTTTAATAACTTTAATTTCACTTCCATTCTGTTTTGCAAAGCAGGGGAACTTAAAAAAAGAAAAAAGAAGTTAGCTATGTGGGTGGTGGCAAAGGAGCGTCAGATGGCATTTATTTAGGAACTCTGATCAGTTAACGGTCGTCTCACAATTAATGAAAAGTAACATTGAGCTAATTTGGAGTAGAAGGAGGGAAATTTGGAGAAACAAAATACAAGGATCATTTTCTTTCCAATTGGACAAGTGTGTGTCTATACCTAAGACAGTTTGTATTGCTGAAAAAGCGGCATTTGTGTTGATCCTCATCTGCGTTAATGTTGTAGTAACACAAGTGTTTTTAGACCATAGCCACAGAATATTTAATGTGTTGTGCCTTCATGATGTAACAGAGCATTCTCCTGGTAGGCTAGTTGGGGAAACTAAGGGTTAAAACTCTAATTATTGCTGTTTAACTGTTTGTTATCATAGTTGGTCAATGCCTGGCAGGTACCGGCGTCATGTCACTTCAGTCAAACCAGCAGAGTGACTCCTACTATTAATAAGATCTAAGTTGCACGTAAAACAAATCCAAATCTGGACATTCTTAGGCGGTTTTTGTTAAGGCATGACAGATGATTTAAACAAATAAATAGCATGCAGAAAAAAATAAGAAAAAAAAAAGAAAAAAAGAAAAGAAAAAAAAGCCCTTACAGAAAAAAAAAAGGGAAAATTATCTTATGCCACAGTTGATCAGTCTTAAAATAACAAATTTAGGTAATCTGAAGGTTAATTTGTTCTTACCAAAAAAAAAAAAAAAGTTTTTTTTTGTATATAGCAGTTCACAGTTTTTTTCCTCCACAGTATAAAGACATAAAATGGGTTAGGGGTGCATTGCTTATTGCAGTACTTATGTCAGTTTGTGAGGGGTGTTTGATGACTTTGACAGAATAAATATCTAAACAGTTATCCTTGTTACTGCTTTGCCAGTTCAACGTTATTTACAGTTATTCAGCTCTTGCAATAAATGTTCTGAATTCCTGATTGTCTTGTGTTAGTTCTTGGGCAAATGCCTAAGGGACTTTATTCCCATTCATTTCCTTTGGTGGTGTTGGTGGTTCATTATGAATATATAAGTTATTCTTCTAAACATATCCATTTGGTTCACTTAGTCCTGGATGAGGAAGGTACATAGAGAAAATTGCAAACATTTAGGGCCTTATTCAGCGACTCTTATGGTGAGTCGGACCTCACTGAAAAAGAGTTCTGTAGAACTTCAGGAGGAAGGTACCACTTACCAGGAGTTAAGGGTGTCAGCATCTGCCCTACTTTGTTAGGCAAACCTATGCACACAGAGTAACCAGGAGCCATTGGCAAACGGCAGTAAGGAAACATTTCCCCATAATGATTAGTAACCTTGGTGGCCACTAAAAAAACCCTGCATTCACCTCATTGCAGTTGTTAATCTTATCTCAGAGTAGTCTGTGGTATTTTCAACTTTAAGTATAGAAGATACCACAGTAATGTCAAAATACTGTGATGTAGTAAATGGGGATATTTTTAAAGATCAGTCACTGTGGGCACGTAATAGTTTTTTGTTGCTTTATAGTAAAACAACACTGAGATAAAGGGGTAATAAGAAATGTAACCTATTTTTTGATTGTGCTGAGTTTCAAAACCTAGAGATGAAATGAATTGCAAATTAAAAATAGAAACATCTCTCAAAATGCCTTAAAATAAAAAATAAGGGCCTTTTCTAAGAAGACTATTTGAAAACTAGTTCCTATTTGCTTACCCATCAGGAACAGAGTTCCCTCTCTGGCCAGTAAGAATTGAGTATGACATTTCCACAGGCAGGTAGGCGCCGTATTCCTTAATCTACTGGTACTTCCATAGTTTGTGTTGTCATCAACTCTTGCAGGAAAAACAGAAAATACAAGCGAGAATTCTGGCAGGTGAAATAATATATATTTTTTAGTTTCACTCTAAACAAGTTACTCATTTGTAATTGTAAGTCTTTAATATATTCACCAGCTTTTAAATTTAAAAAATAATCAGTTCACCATTAATATGGTAATACACTATGTCTTAGTCCCATTAAAGCAAATGGGAGTTTTGCCATTCACTTCAATGGGCTCTGGATTTGGCCCTAAATATGTAGTCAATGAGTACTCTTTTATTTACAACTAATTGGTTGGCTCAGTCCCTGGTACTAGCACTGTTGTATAAATCCCATAAATTTAAAACAAACAAACAAACAAAAACCCCACAACTGAAATGGTGAGAAATTCACTGATGTGCCAGACAAGGAGCTTTTCCCCCTCCCCACCTTGCAGAGGCCTAAAAAGTTGATGAATGCCCAGAATTATTCAAATGTTTCTTCAGCTCTCATGGCTTGGCACCAAGCATTACCGGCAATTATTGGTGAGCAAACTGGGCTGTATGTGGATGCCTTGCTTGTGTCAGTTCCAGACTGCTTCCTTCAGTTGGGCAATGTGGGTGTGTTTTCCCTCCCCCAGATGTACACATTTAAAGGAATGTGTGGAAAGATAAACCACAGGCTGCTTTGATATTTATTTATTTTTAAGATCAGATAAGTAGGGCAGGGCAGAATCATACAGGACTTTAAAGGCAGTGACTGAAAGTTTAATTTTGAAGCAGTCTGAGGGGTCGGCAGCCCTGGAGGGATTTAAAGAAGGGGATGACATGGCCAAGCATAACTCTTAGGATGACGATATGGAGGGGGAAAGTACTACAGTGATGCATGCCACATAAGAAGATAACAAACAATGCTCCCATTGCCATGAGAACGCTCCCATGATATACAGCATGATCATAGGAAGGACTAATCTTTGGTAGGACAGATTCTCTATGACCACAGGTTTCAGAGTAGCAGCTGTGTTAGTCTGTATCCACAAAAAGAACAGGAGTACTTGTGGCACCTTAGAGACTAACAAATTTATAATAGGTGCCACAAGTACTCTTTCTATGACCACCGAATAGTTACAATTCAGATGATTAATTATAAAATATGGCTGTCTTCTGTGTGTGGCTGTGTTTGTGATATTGCCAAATAAATACTATCAGTGCTGTGCAACACACACAGCCAAAACAAAAGAGCATTCATACCTTCCTCCTTACCACACTCTGTTACCTTTAGTTATTGCTGAGGTGTGAGACTCCTTGCCTTACCCAGAGACTACAGCACATATGATCAGGGCTTCACAGAATCATAGAAATGGCACGCCCAGCCCCCTACCATGAGAGAAGCCCAAGTAAACCTAGATCATCCCTGTCAGCTGTCTGTCCAACCTGTTCTTAAAAACCTCCAGTGAGGGTGATTGTACAATCTCCATTGGAAGCCTGGTCCAGAGTTTAACTGTCCTTATAGTTAGAAAGTTTTTCCAATATCTAACCTAAATCTCCCTTGCTGCAGATTAAGCTGATTACTTCTTGTCCTGCCTTCAATGGACATGGAGATCATTTGACCACAGTCTTCTCCTCAACAGCCCACAATACATTTGAATACTATCATCAATAATCTGTGGTTCCATAGCTAAATAATTTGCTGTGGCATACAACCCTTTCTAAAGAATGGTTTTTGGGCTCCAAAACCTCAGCTTTCATTAATGAAAAATTTCTAGCCCTTTCTGCTGCAAAGAAAACCTTGAAAATGTGAACCAATGCACTGTCTTCCTCACTCTACAGATTGCCTCGGCCAATAGCTCTCAGAGAGAGGAATGAATTTAGGATTTTTTTTTACTCTGAAAGCTAAATACAACAATTTAACTGTTAGCATTATTCATATCTCGCTGCTGATCACTTTAGCAAATAATGTGTTTATCCCACAATCCGATAGTGCCTCTGGCTTCTTGCCTTGTCCCCTAAGTGGTTTATACCCCACTGCCAAAGCCTTCAGCTTCACTTTCCCCCAGTTTACTGACTGCATTTTCTAATTCTGCAAAATTGGTTTTCAGGGAATGTAATCCCCTAGTATAGCTGTTTACTATGCTCTGTTAAGTTCCTTGGGGCAGGGACCATTCTTTGTTTTGTACTGCCTGGAGGACAGTGACAAAACAGCAGAGGGCCAGATTCTGAGTCCATTGGCTTCAATGGAAGCCTTTTAGTGGGTATTGGCCCATAATCAGGGCCGGCTCCTGGCACCAGTGCAGGAAGCATATGCCTAGGGTGGCACATGCTAAGGGGCAGCATTCTGTCTTGGGGCAGCACAGGCCGAGTGTTTTTTTTTCTTTTTCTTTTTTTTTGCTTCGGTAGTTCAGGCACCTTTTTTTTTTTTTTGCTTGGGGCAGCAAAAATGGTAAAGCCGGCCTTGCCCATAATTAGTAAAAACAATAAACTGCAAGTGCTTCAGTGCCCCTAACTATCTGCTTTATAATTAACTTAACAAGTGCATATCCAGCAACTCATTCTCTTTTTCATCTACCCACATAGCTTCCCTGGAGACAACTGGAACGTATGTGCTGACATGTGGCCTAATTCTGCAAAATGCTGAACAGCTCCTGCAAGGAGCTGAGCACCTTCTGCTGACCTTGCAGTCAATGGAAGCTGAGAACAGTCATCACCACCTTGTAGGAGAAGCTCAGCATCTGCTAGGACTGGGCCCATGTTGTAGCATGTTGTACATTAAGTTTTGAAGCATTAATGCTCTCACTAACTGTGTCACTTAATGTAAACGTCTATTTGCAGCTGTAATATTTGTACTGCTGCCTGATTGATGGAGTGTAAAGTAGCTCTTTAGCTACCAGACAGGATCTCGAGTTCTGGTTGCCTTAGGACTGGAAAGAATTCAAAAGATGGTAATGTCCCTCACTCTGAACATCATTATCCATAGAACACAGCCACTTTGAAATCAATTTGTTGTGCCCGGGTATTGAAACACATTCTAGTAATGCACGGCATGTGAATAGATACCTTATTTATTTGTAATGATATATATTTAAATATTATCAAGCACATAATTGCTCAATATAATTTAATGGAATTTTTTGGATCTATGAATCTTGTTCAATGTACTTTAAATTGTATGAAACAGCATATTCTGAAGACTACCCTCACCTTTATTCATGAAATAAAGTTCTTTCTTTTGTGTGTTATATCCCTGTTTGTACAAACATGCGATAAAGTTAAAACAGCTAAGTACTATACAGACATTGTAACTGTTTCTTTTATTGTCTAAATATATGCTTATGACAATTTTAAGTAGTTATCCGAGTTTTAAGAATGTGTCATCTATGTGTTCATTGTTGTCTTGTATATAAGCCCAAATTCAAAGGAAAATTGAGCCAAGGTAGTTCCTTGTGTAACACTGAATGCGCAATTTGCTTAAAAATGTCTAAGCTGCCCTAGTTCGATGTGACCAACACACTTGACCAAGCCATAAAACAAACACACAGTACAATGCTTATGGCTCACTTACCGCAGATGTCACAAATGGATGCATTTTTTTTAGTTCTCATCCCAAGTACTGTGAAATGCCAGTGCTGCATGGTCATTGATTAACAATTGTCCCTCTTTGTGAGCCTGCAGTACCCAAAATATAATATTGTGAATGGCTGACTTAATATTAGCTAAGTCAGGGAATCTGGTGCCTTACTTACAGAAGCTGTCGTGTGTATTTCATATACTGGGCAATTTTTTAGGGATGTTCAGCCTGACTATTAACCTGAATGGTGACCATTTTGAGGACTTAGGTTGTTCTCACTGGTAAGCCAGAAATATTTTGGTTGAATCCTGACTCTGTTGAAGTCAGTGGTAGTTTTGCCCTTGCCTCTGATGGGGCCAGGATGTCACCATTTGAGCCTTAACTATTTGGGATGTTCATTTCCTTCCAGGACATTTCTCTTCTTCCTTCCTGTCTCTTCTCCCTTGCACTAGCCTTGAGGGGACCCCCTTCCTTACTTTCCTTGCCTTTGGCGTTTTCTGGAGAAGGGGGAAAATACAGCGAAAAAGATGCTAGAATGTTGGCTGGAGGCAGTTAGTTGCTTCAGACCTCCTAGCTCCTTTCTGTGCTGGATGGTTTTCCTTTCCTACATAACTCCTCTTTGAGGATCCCAGATGGCTCCTCTCCCCATCAACCATCTTCAGAACTCCCGCGTGTATTTGTTTTCCCCTCTCGAATCCTTGGAAGGGCACCTGCACTCCTTGCATACTAAGAGTCAGGTAAAGCCAAAAGCATCAACAACACCTCTTTCGTGAAACTAACAGACACATTTCTCAGTAGCAATCTCCACCAAGGTGGGCACCCATGTGGTCCTATAACCACATAGGATCTTGGGGATATGGTATCAAATGAGTGCTGATATGAAAGAGGGCTACTAACTCCCATGGCTGTTATAAGGAAGAAATAGGAGGGCCAGCAAAGAGCAATTGGAATGGTTCTGGGGGCACTCGAGACTGCATGTCACCTTGTTATCTCCTGGTCTCCAGTGAGAGGGAGACTTGCTAGTACTTAACTGGATATCATCTCCCTGACACCTTCAGTTGGTTAGCCATCTAAACAATCTCTTCTGAGCTATGCCAGCCCTTGCTTTGCCTTGCAGGTTAACAATAGATGTACCCCAGTCCCTTAGCCCCTTCAAAGTGCTCCCCAGTAATGTTCAGCCCCTTACCACTGAATGCTCACAGTAATACCAAGTCTACTATCTCCAAGGGGTCTGTGTATATGCCAGCTTCTTTGATTCAACTCAGGATCAGCTCCTCATATAATACCACAGCACTGAGATACATTGTGAAAACAATCATCAGTTTTTTTTATCAAAGCTCAAAATAATGGAAGGGTTGCATATAAAACAAAATCAAAACAAAATTCTGAGAGACTAGACTTAACAGGATAATCTTCTGGCTAAATAAGTTCAACTCACCTGAAATGTTCTTTGCAGCATTTCAACAAAGTCTGTCTGAGATCCTGTTTTCAAGCATGTAATTATGCTGCCCTGTTGCTTCCTATGTTCAGGATAAAGAGGTGTCTTCCTTGCCTCCTACATAGACCCTCACCCCACCAAAGTTCATTGTCTTTGCACATAGGCAAGCTAAACCCTATGGCTTGTTTTTTCCTGTGTGTTCCATTCCTGTTGACTCTAAAATGGGTCTTTCATTGCATCGGCTTTAGAGTGACCAAATTGTCCCAATTTTATAGGGACAGTTCCGATATTCAGGGCTTTTTCTTATATAGGCACCTATTACTCATCCCCATCCCAAATTTTAACACTTTCTATCTGGTCACCCTAGTCGGCTTATAATACTACATTTACATTTTGATAGAGAGATATACACCTTATCTCCTGTCTGGGTGAAAACCTGTTTTCCCTCTGTGGTTATTGACAGACTTTAAAACTTATTTTCAGTACATATAAACAACTCCTTAACTATCAGCTGTATATACATAAAACAATGATTGAGGATCAATATGACATAAGCTTTTATAAGAGACTTCACAGGACATTCTTTGGTGAGCTGAATGTACATGCCAGACTCCGGAGATAGCTGTAACATCTATGCAAATAGGAAAAGAATCACATGGAACAAACTGTTTGTGAACAACCCTTGGGCCCCAATGAATAAGAAATTATAATTGTGATCTGTGTCCAATTTGCAATGAGATTAAAACAAAGGACCATCTACAAAGAAACAAATTGCTCATAACTAACAGTTCAATCAGCTGTAGCCAAAACCAAGATATAGATGATGAGAGTAAGGTTTTGAATGCCCTGATAGTGGATATACTTTCACGTTATGCAAGTTCAAGAAGCTATGTATTGAGAAGATGTTCCTTTAATCTGATATTCTAAAATGTACGACGATGATATTCTAAAATATAATGATATTCTATAATATCACTATGTACTGTTTATTTTTCCTATTGCAAGTCATTTTCCAATTAATTAATATGTGGCTAGCACTCCATTATCTTTATTAGTACTTAAAATTATTTCTGGATAATCTTTTATTTTCTTCTTCTTAAAAGAAGAGTGGATTTTCCCCCTACATCAGAGTGGGCAACCTCTGGCATGCGGCTCGCCAGGGTAAGTACCCTGGAAGGCCGGTCCAGTTTGTTTACCTGCTGCATCCACAGATTGGCCGATCGTGGCTCCCACTGGCCACGGTTTGCCGCTCCAGGCCAACGGGGGAGGCGGGAAGCTGCGGCCAGCACAACCCTTGGCCCGCGCCACTTCCCGTGTCCCCCATTGGCCTAGGATGGCGAACCATGGCCAGGGGGAGCTGAGATCAGCTGAACCTGCAGATGCGGCAGGTAAACAAACTGGCCTGGCCCACCAGGGTGCTTTCCCTGGTGAACTGCATGCCAGAGGTTGCCGACCCTTGCCCTATATTGTGGGTCTTAGTTTTTATGCTTTCCACAGCATAATTATATGTTTTCCAGTCTGTTTTTCCAGTATTTTACCTCTTTTGGCTTTGAATGTGATTTCTGGCTTATGTGCTTTTGATTTTTTTAAAAGTATTCCATATGTATTGTTTTCTGCAGTGAATGTGCAAGGCCTGTGTCTTAATGCATGATCTTGTGTTCCTAGGACATTTAAACTATATCTTCTTTGTGAAGTTGTATCTACATTATTGATAAAGATCATGCATAATTGCTGACCACCATGTGGTGTTAAATCCCAGAGAGCAAAACGAAAAAGAACAGGAGGCAGCCACATAAAGACAATTATTTTATCTACACATGAAACCTGTACTGTGGTCTGAAAGCAAAAGGTACAACTGTCTATTCAATCAGCAAAACTACATACTGTTGCTGACTGCAGTTCAGCAACACATTGTTTCTTCCCTGCTTTGCAAGCCACTTTGAATGAAATCAGGAAGTCTGATGTACATAAATTCATGAAAGAAGAAACTTATGTTTAGAAATGGGCCTAAACCACATCTTTGGATCCAAATACTGCTGAACTTTGGGGGATGTTAGCTACAGATTTGGATATGAACTTAGTTCAGAGATATTAGGATTCAGGGCTACAGTCATTTTTAGACATATATATACATGGGGCAAATCACTATGGGAATGTTGAGAACACAACATGTTCCAAATGTTGAGGCACAGGCCTTATTGATATGGAGATTTAAGAAGCCCCAAGAGGGCTTAAAAGGGGGGGAATATAAGCCTGCAATGTGGAATCAGGTTAAACAAATATGTCATTTATTGTCCTGGTATCTTCTCCATTTTTTGTTTTCTTTCCAGATATTTGCAGGATAATGTTGCTAGAGTACTTAAGCATATTCTTGCAAAGCCAGAGCCAACTTCACTCTATCTTTCTGTAGCTATCTCTGTACAGATAGCACTCTAGAGCTTCCATATGTGAAACCTTCATAATAGACTCAGCCAGCCATCCTTAACTAACTTAAGGCTTAAGCATCTTCAGTCCCCAAAGCCTGGGTCACCTAATGAGTGTGCCCAGTTGGAACAATGTCTCTTTTACAAAAATGGTAGTTGAAGGAAAGTATCCTGCTAGCATGTTGTTTTATTTGACTGTCCTACTGTATATGGTTCATTTACTACTGCTGAGACTAAGAACAATATGCTTACAAGCAGTAATTCTATACCAATATTCCTTCAATTAATATATGTTTTTTTGTATGGGAAGTACAAAGAAATTGAGTTTCTCTGCATTTTCAGAATATCAAATATGTGATTACTGCATATAATAAGCTTGCAGTCACAGACTGTAATTCTTTGGTCCTGAACAATTGCACAATTACTAATTCAACTACAGTAACATAGGGCGTAGACACTGATGATTTCAAAAAGGACACTGCTGACTTAATTAGGCCACAAAATTTACCTTTTCAAAATTATAGCAATTCTTCTTGGCATACTTTGATGTCTTTGGGGTATTTGAAGCAAACAATCCAAGAAGAATATTTTTAAAAAAGAGAACAGAAGGAGAAAGAAAGACAGAGATAAGACACAGAAAAATTGTTTGGGTATTCAGTTACCCAAACAATGTTTTGGCTCTGTGCTCATGCTAGAGTGAACACATCAATGAATATGCATCATGGGCACATACAAGCCAAGACTGCTTCTAGCTGTATTGTCCTCACTCTCTCACCTCCTCTACTTCCCATCACATTGATTCTAGTTTCAGGCAGCAAATGAACAGATCCTCAAGTTGTGAGGAAGATATTTTGCATCAAGATGAGCTGCTGCTCCCCTTGAAGGAGACTTTATAATAATATTCCACTTTGTTGTCAAAGCCGTTAATGTAGTCATTATGCTGTAAGGGCACAATTCAACTTCCTTGAAGTGAATGTACAAACTCTCATTGATTTCAGGGGAAGATGGGTTAGCCCAAGCAAAAGTTTTCAGGCCTGGTGTCATTCCATCAAGCTGGGTTGAAAGTGGGGGCTGCCGTGTCATGGCAGAACTTCCACGTGCATTCGCACAGAATGTATCCTGGTGCATAGAAGGCAGTCATTAAGACCCAAGGAAGTGAAGGGGCAGGAAGAAGAACCTCATTTACTCTACCCAGAAGCTACTTTGCCCTACTGCAGCTTTTCAAGTTTCCTTCCTCCTCTCCCATCAACTTGCACTGTACTCAATTCTGTGGATGTTTAAAGAGGTTATGGTTGACTAGACCCCACAGCTCCCATTGCTGACAGAACTCTTCTGACTTCACACCTGCAGGCAATGTCTTCTTAGGAAATAAACTGACCTGAGTCAGAGCTGAAGGTGCCACAGGTGAAGCATGAGCTGCGCCAAGCAAATAGAGATAGCATGCATTCCAGGTTCACTCCTGTTTTCCTCTCACAACTGTCTCCTCCTCAGATTAGCCATTTTTCCAGGAAGGGGTAAATGTGAATGCTTTGCCTTTTCAGGTGGGCCACTACCATGTCTAGGCATTGTTTGAAGACTCTTGGCAGTATCTGAATGTACTGGTAATGATTTGGTACCACCATAAACCTCAGTTACTTCATGTCAGAGGGACGGCTATGTGGACATACGTGTCCTTCAATTTGAGAGCCATGAGCCAGTCTTGAGCCTAGAAAATGGAATGAGGAATACAAGCAATACCATTCTGAATCTGAGGCAGTGTATGCATTTGTTCAGTCTCCTCATATCTAGGATAGGACAAAGACCCCTTATTTTCTTTGGCATAGGGAAATATTGTGAGTAGAAGCCTATTCCCCTCTACTCTCAAGGTACCACTTCTATGGTTCATACATGAAGAAGTGACTGTGAAACCATGTACCCCATGTTCATCACTTTTATATGGTTATATCTTGTACAAAGTCCACCTTGTGAAGTATCATTTGAAAATACATAGTTCACTGAATCTCATTGTCCTGTTAAAATGTGTGTATCAACACTGTATGTGGAGCAATGAGATACATATGATTGTTATTGAAATATATTGTATTTCTGGGTAACATCCTCAGACCATTTTCTCAAAGACAAAGGCATACCAGCATGCCAGCTAGGTGCGGAAAGGCCATTACCTGTTTAACTGGAGATTCACCTGCAGAGAAGTTATAAAGAAAATATATACAATGCATCTGATGAAGTGGGTATTCACCCACGAAAGCTTATGCTCCAATATTTCTGTTAGTCTATAAGGTGCACAGGACTCTTTGTCACTTTTTACAGAAAGTATATACAGTTCACCTGAAGGACAGCTTGCAGAGCATGTACACAATGAAACTGCTGACCCCATGACCCAGCAAAGACTTTTACAGTACAAATGGTCAGACTATAAGAAGGGTGGCAAAAGGCTTCTGGCCACCTCTCCTCTCCACCTCCCATGACATCAATGAATACCTGAAAAACACTGAACTAAGGGGCGTGGTCCCAGGCTGGAAAAAGAAGCAGCCTGTGAAATGTATTGCAGCTAATGGGTAAGCCCCTGGCGGGCCGGGCCGGTTTGTTTACCTGCCGTGTCTGCAGATTCGGCTAATCGCGGCTCCCACTGGCTGCAGTTCACCGCTCCAGGCCAATGGGGGCAGTGGGAAGCAGCAGCCAGCACATCCCTCGGCCCGCACCGCTTCCCGCAGTCCCCATTGGTCTGGGACGGCGAACCGCAGCCAGTGGGACCTGCGATCAGCCAAAACCTGCAGACGCAGCAGGTAAATAAACCAGCCTGGCGAGCCACGTGCCAGAGGTTGCTGATCCCTGGTTTAGTAATTAGATTGCAGTTTTATCCTTTTATTTCTTTTCTAACTAATTCTGATTTTAATGCTTTATCACTTGTGACTCACCTAAAAATCTATCTTTCTCTAGTTAATAAACTTGTTTTACTGTTTTATCTAAACCAGTGTGTTTGATTCAAGCGTTTGGGAAATCTCTACTCAGGTCAATGGGGCTGGTGCATATTCATTACCCTTTGTTGGAACGATGAACTAATTTATGAGCTTGTATGGTCCAGTGGGCTACAGAATGGTACAAAATGAACATTTCTGGGGGATAAGGCTGGGACTGAGGTGTATGTGGGTATATCTAGTCATGGATGGGTGAGCAGAGCATTCATGTACTCAGCTCGGAGTGACTTTCCATGCTAGTGGCTGTGAGTGATCAAAACCTGGAGAGGTCTGCTATTCTCTAGCAAAGCTGTGTAAAAGGCATGCTGAGCTAGAGAGTTAGGGAGACACAGCAGTTCAGGCTGTACCATGGGATATGTCACAGTAAGGTCGCTTCTTTTTTATAATAGGCTTTTGGAGGAAGGGTCCCTGAAGGGCAAGGAAGTGAATGGGGAGGGAAAAGGGGGTGGAAATGAGTAGGTATCCTATAACAGAGCATGTAGTTATTTGTGGAGCTTTTATCACTATCCCCAATCCATACCTGGTATATCCCCACTTCTGAACTTCCATCCTCCTGAATCCATCTCCCAACCAGCAGAACCAATAAATGTTGCTGACAGATCATTTAGAAATAAGAGTTTATTCTGTATCCCTTAATGACAGAATCTGACATCTCCATTATGTGCCCATTTGAAGAGATACGGTGTGACTACTATTTACCAATGGCTGAAAAAAGTTACTTTTCTTTTAATCTTTAGAAGTTTTAGAGTCAAAATACTGATGATTTCCACACATGCTAAACCCATTCCATGATTCCATTTCTCAAACCTGACGCGGCAGGTAAACAAACTGGCCCGGCCCACCAGGGTGCTTACCCTGGCGAGCCGCGTGCCAGAGGTTGCCGACCTCTGTTCTAAGGCACTGAAATCCATTGAAGCCAGTTAAGTCTTTTCCATTATTGTGCACTCAGGAGGCTGAGTGTTTCTGTCATGCTTTCAGCACTTCAAAAAGGGGAGTGGGGAAGGACAACAGGTTGTTCCAAAATGTATCCCCTCTGATTGACTGCTCTTCCTCTGGAGGCAAGGAAATGCAAGAAGGACAGGCACACAGGTGGAGGTTTTCTTTTAAGACAGGGGTTTTCCCCACATACCTGTATAAGGGTTGGGAAACCTGTTGTATTAGCACCTGTGGAATTTTACAGATAGGAAAACTGAGGCACGGAGATGATTTATTTATTTATTTTTGACTTGCCCAGGATGGGTCAGGCAGTGGCAAAGCTGGGCTTAGTACATTTGCACAAAGGCCTGATCCAAAACCCATTGATTGAAATAGGAATCTTTCTGTTGACTTCAATGTCCTTTAGATTAGGTCATGATCCATTGTGTTTGTATTTGCAATAAAGTATTTAGATGAGACCACTGTCTTTATCCCTATTAATTTGATTTTACATTTCAGTCTAATTTTGTAATTATGTTGATTTATAATTGTGCATTGAAAAGCCTGATTGTGTAGACTGGTTGAGATGATATTTACATATTTTACATATTTTACAGATTTAATATCTTTTACAGATTTTTCCTCCCTGATTGGTGGGAGGGTAAGCGTTTCTTCCTATCATAACATTTTGACATTGAGAGTTGCAGAGAGAAAATCTGGTGCCATATGTGTTTAAAAACACTTGAAGTTTAGGCAATTCAAATGAGAGAAATTTCAAATGTCTTACTGAGCCTCTTTGCAAATACTTTCATTGCCTGAAGGTGATTTAAAAAAACACACCCCCAAAAACAAACCCTGATGCATTTGCGTTTAATTTTTAAGGCTGTTTTTAAAAGTATGATGATAGATTGGTTGCAAATGTGAGGTTTCTGGAAGTTTAATGGTGTGATTTGTGTCTTGTTTGGTAAGAGTACTACATGTTTATGTTTATTGACAATTTGGATAATCTTATCATGCTTTCATTTTATTTCTGTTTGCTGCATATTTTCTGGGAAATGAAAGTCCCTCAAGGGCTTTTGCTGCAGTAGTTTCTTAATCTCCATCCTACTGGGATAGCATTTTTACCATTTTAGAGGTGGTTTTTTTTTCTAATAGTGATTTACTCTTCTTTTTAACCTCTTCATTGCTGGGAATCTGTTCCCTGGGGAAAAGGAGATGCACAAAAATGAGTAAGTTATAACTGAATTGTTAAACACGAGTATTTCTACTATGATTTAAAAGCTTGATTATTGTTGTGATGATCATTATGGACATTTTCCATCACTCATGCAAATAAGCTAATACAAGCAATTCCTTGTGTGGATTTAATTGACTTTTACTGTGCAATTCACTCTACAATGCATCATGGGAAAGAACTCCCTGTGACCCATACAGGTCAGAAAAACTCCTTGAACTGACACCTCATGAGTTACATAGGACAAAATTTAGCCTTGCCCTATGGTGCCCATGCACTGGTTATACCAATGCAAAGGAACCATTGGGAAGGCATCAGGTCCTGTAGGGAATAGCAGTGGCACAAGTGACCTTTGCACCAGCTTGGAGCCATTTGCACAGAAACTCCCAAATGCAGGGGTTGATGTGCAGGAGATGAGTAGAGAAAGATGAAGCTGTGGTCATCATGTGAACTGATATATTCTGCCCACATGGAGCTTTGCAGCAGGGGGCACAAGTTAGAAGAGTCCCAGTCCCCCATGGCCTTTGAATAATGAAGGTGAAAAGCCTCCCTTTTCAGTCCCTGCACCAGCTATAGTACCAACCAGTCTAAGGTGGAACTGGCTGGATAAAAATTATACTGACATGTAAGGGAAATTGAGTGGGTTTATTAGGAATTTTATTTTATTATGAATTTTAGACATGAGTGTGACATCACTAACGGCCAGGAAGCAAGCTTCACTTGTTCTCCGGTTCCAGAGCCATGTGATCAATGGTGAGTCGTGAATGTGAATGGTAAGTCGTGTTCAGAACCAAACCTTCTAATATCATGACCATTTTAAGAATAACGTTGTTCTGCCTCCTTGGTTAGCTTTTCTCATGAGCCAATCCAGACATCTAGATCTTTCATTTATATTTTGTTCCCATGTCCAAAAGGAAAAGCAAAGAAGAGATATTAAGAGGTGAAATCAGGTCATACAGCAGTTCAGGAGAAGTGCTTAATAAAACTGGGTGGATGTTTTGGGAGAATAGCTTATTTGCTGAAAATGGAGGTTCAGTTGACCCAAAACTGTTCACAAATTTGCACAAATTCAGCAGTTTCAGCCTCCAAAAGTTGTTCAGGCTTGATTAATAAGGGGTCTTTGGCACCAGGCACAAAATGGCTAGGAGAGGAAGAAGTGGTGGTGTCTCATACAATTTTCAGCTCACTGTACTCACTCCAGATGTAGTATACATTGGTTTAATTCTCCACTCTGCCTAATACTGAGCAGGAATTAGAACGTTGGTCTCCCTTCTCCCCAGAGAGTGTCCTAGCTACTGAGCTATGGGGTATTCTTGGGCAGGGCTTTCTCAATTGCTCTCTAATGCTAAAATATGGTATAGCTCAGTTGCATTAGGCCAGAAAGGCTGTCTCTGATGGCCCAGAGTGATCATTCCTGGGAATAGAGTATCATGATATTCTCCTCTCTTTTTTTAGTGCTGCTTAGTAAGTATCTTTGGTAAACATTGTTTGTGACCGAGACTGACACTCCCAACGGGAATTGCTGTGGTAGAATAACTATCACAGTGGGATGCATGAGCTGGGGGACAAAAAGTGCAGTTTTGAGGCATGTTGAGGTAAGACAATGATAATGTAGATGAAATATGGAGATCAGATTTTTAACTCCTGAGAGTGCTTGTAAAGATTCTCCACCAGAAAGTTGTGACATGGTGGTAGAGACAAGTGAGTTACAGTTACACCTTTCTTTTAACTAAAGCATATTAACTTTTATTTGAAATGGTACCATGGCTAGGAAGTATTTTCATCATCAGGCTGAAAGTAGTGTTGCTACATTGCAGGCATTCCGGCTGTAACTTTGTTGAGAAAAGAAACTGTACGACTGCGTCTACTGGTAATCATGCAGAGAGGCTCTGCAGGCAAACTTCTGGACTTACTCCAGTCATTACCCATTTGGAAAGAGCTTCACACAAAGGTATTTTGTGCATGAATAGTCCAGAGGAATAGGTTTCTGGACCAACTGGTGTGTAGCTAATTTTAAAAAGTCAGTTTACCATAACAATTATTTTATGGGCTGTAGAGCAGATCTCATTAAAGTGGGAAGGGAATCATAAAGTAAAGGAGAACAAAACACATTAATATGTCTAATGCTGCCTCCTTTTAACAGGAATGTTACAAATGGCAACAAATACACCAATTTATCTTAGCTTTGTAGGGGATTTATTTTCTATTTTAAAAATAATGATTCATGTTTTGACTGGAATATTTTCAAATATAAAATTCAGCTGTTTTTTTTCCCTCTGTGTTTCTTTTCAAAAATCTACGTAATGGCTATTACTTTACTAAGAGACTCCTACATTGTCATCCTAATTATTTTATTAGGTTGTTTTGTTATTAGCATATGATCATCAGCTGTAGTCTTGCCTCAGCTGGAGTTTACAGCTTTTCATTCTCATTATTATCCATTCTTTGTTATTGTATATTTTTGTTTGTTGATTTTTTTTTCTTTCCTGAGAGACTTTAAGTCTCAGAACATCCCGGCTCGTCTAGTTCTGCATGCTTCTCAACAAGTATGTGTTTGTCTCTGTACACTCACATGCTAATTAAGCTAATTGGACCAAAAATGCTGTGAAGAAAAGACTCAGGCAGTAACACTCCTTTTCGTCAGCAAGATCCCAAAATGGAACCGGCATCCAAATATGTTGAAACAACTTGGATCAAGATGTGCAAATCCTGGGTTTTTTTGAAATAACATAATTCACTATATGAAGGACTGCAAACCACCTTCATTTGTTGCAATGTGTGGACAATATCTGAGTGTTTCAGCATTCATTTTAATCCATATATATATAGCTGGAATATGTGAGTGAAGATTGATGATTGTGTTTACATTATTGGAAAGTTAACATGCATTTAAAAATGGATTTTCGTTCTTTTCCCCCTTTGGTGTTGATAATATATATATATATTTCAAATATTGTATGCTTTATACTGCCTCTTCTATAAAAAAAAACAAGGTGGATGCATGCCTCTTCTTCATCTGGTTCTTGACTATTGAAACATTACTGTTTTCATTACTTCAGCAATAAATATTTAACAGCAATAACAGTTAATGGGAGATTTACCACTGACTTCAACAGAACCAGATTTAGACCAAAGCTGAGCACTTTTTAAAACCTCACCCAGTATTATGCATTTCTGATATAGAATCATAGGACTGGAAGAGTCATCGAGAGGTCATCTAGTCCAGTCCCCTGCACTCATGGCAGGACTAAATATTATCTAGACCATTCCAGACAGATGTTTGTCTAACCTGCTCTTAAAAATCTCCAATGATGGAGATTCCACAACCTCCAAGGGTAATTTATTCCAGTGCTTAACCACTGTGACAGTTAGGAAGTTTTTCCTAAAGTCTAACATAAACCTCCCTTGCTGCAATTGCTTCTTGTCCTATCCTCAGAGTTCAAGAAGAATAATTCTTCTCCCTGCTCCTTGTATCAACCTTTTATGTACTTGAAAACTGTTATCATATCCCCTCTGTTTTCTCTTTTTCTGACTAAACAAACCTAGGGTTTTTTTCAGTCTTGCCTCATAGGTCATGTTTTCTAGACCTTTAATCATTTTTGTTGCCCTTCTCTGGACTTTCTCCAATTTGTCCACAACCTTCCTGAAATGTGGTGCCCAGAACTAGACACAATACTCCAGTTGAAGCCTATGTGTGCAACTGATTGTTCCTTCCTAAATGGAATACTTTGCATTTCTCCTTATTGAATTTAATCATATTTACTACAGACAATTTCTCCAGTTAATTTTGAATTTTAATTCTATTCTCCAAAGTACTTGCAACCCCTCCCAACTTGGTATTGTCCACAAACTTTATAAGTGTACTCCCTATACCATTATCTAAATAATTAATGAAGATAAGAACTTGTCCCTGTGGGACCCCACTCATTATGTCTTCTAGCATGACTGTGAACCACTGATATCTACTCTCTGAGAATGGTTTTCCAACCAGTTTTGCACCCACCTTATAGTAGCTGCATCTCGGTTGCATTTCCCTAGTTTGTTTATGAGAATGTCATGCGAGACAGTATCAAAAGCTTTACTAAAGTCAAGATATACCATATCTGCCACTTCCCCCCATCCACAAGGCTTGTTAGCCTGTCAAAGAAAGCTATCAGGTTGGTTTGACGTGATTTGTTCTTGACCTAATGCCACAGTAGCACTTAGAAATCATAATTTTGCATCTAAAAAGGAGTGTGCCTTTCTCCCTTCTTTTTAAGCAAATTTTCTACAGTGATCAGGGGACAATGGCTCTTTTCCAGGATAGCTGTCTTGTGTATGTTATGACATGGTTATTTAGAGAAATCAAGATTAAACATGTTAATCTTGGAACATGCTAGAAGGTGGGGAGGGGAGAGAGAATTGATTCAGGCTCAGTTTGTTCTTCAGTGAAGCTGGTTCTATGATCATGGGCAAGCCACTTAGAATGCCTTGCTCATGAGTTCAGACCTGGCTCTGACCAATGAAAGTTCTCCCCTGTATGTAGTACACATGGTAGAGAGCAGACAGACCAGTGGTCATTGAGATAGCTTGGACCGTCTCCATGTTAGGCTCTTATGATAATGACAAAGACCTTAAAGCAGACATGGAATTTGTTTGGCTGGCAAAGTGGAGCACTTGTGTAACACTGTGTGAACACTATCAACTAGGGGTGTGATTCCCAGCCTTCACAGACATACTTGTGCTAGCTCTCATCTGATGTAGTCTGAAAAAATAGTAGTGTAGCCACAGGAGCAAGAGCAGCGGTGGAACAGCTGCCCCAAATACAAATCTGCTTGAACCCCATGAAATGAGAAACAAAGAGATACACTCTCTTAGAAACCCAGCCTGATAGTTCCTCATATCTGATCATAAATGTCATGTAAGTGATCAGATCGACAGAGGGAAAGATTTTTGTCTGTTTTGCTTTTGTTTTCTTGAAGATCAATTGTTTTAATGTGAAAGTTCAGGCACCAAACAATCTGGCCACTTCATTTGAAAAGTCAAATGCTGCTTTGAGGAGTGAAGGTGGGAGAGGCAGGGGTGAAAATAGAAATAGGGACTTACCAGTACGGGGCTGGGTTGGGGCCGGTTCCGGCCCCCGGAATGGACGGGGCCTCAGGCAGAAGGGGCAGGGATGGGGGGGTCAGAGCCAGCCCCGGCCCACCCTGTACTGGTAAGTGCCCTCCCCCGCCGGGGTAGCAGCGGCAGCCGGAGGCTCTGGCAGCAGTTTAAAGGGCCACCACTACTTTGCTGCTTTTACAGATCCAGACTAACACAGCTATCCCCCTGATACTGCACTCTAAATATATAAGGCAAGGAGAAAGAATGCAGGATTCTTTGCTGCATTTAGAGTGCAGACTCTTCAAGGTAATCTGTAGGAAGTGTATGGGACCCTGATCTTGTACTATAATACAATTAATAAATGTGATTGATTGAGTGATAGAGGGACAATAGGGATAGTAGCAGGAAGCATGATTTAGTGGCAGTGCTCATGCCCAAGCAACAAGAATTCTGGGTTCCCTCCCCAGATTTTCTATGTGACCTTAGATAAATAATTTGGGGCCAGACTTTGAGACTCTATTAGCAAAGTATGGTACTAATCAATGTGAGTAAAGGTATGAGACTCTTACCGCTATACCTCAGTTTCCTCATCTGTAAAATGGGGATTTTAATTACCTCTGAGGAGTGTCATGGGACTTAGTTACTATTGTCAAACTCTTTGAAGTAATGTAGAAATCAGAAATGTTATTGTCCTTTCAGGAAACAGATTAGAGGTAAATGAAGAAACACTGAAGAAAAGTATTCCACCAAATGAAAATTAAATGGAAAGATACAGTGGCTCCGAAAGATACCAAACCCCATCAATAATAGGATAGTAGCTGTCTTCACACTGGCTTGTATAATTGAGGTAACATTTCTGGAAAAGAAAATTAATTTGAAATGACGCTAGACTAATCACATGTATAGCTTAAAAAGCCTATTAAAAAGAAGCAGTAGAAGAACAAACACAAACTCCTGATCACCAATAAAAAAAATCAGTTAATAATACAATTTAATTATTTTGAAAATGTATCTCAGTCCACTTCTGGCACGATCTTGTAGAGTGAGGATTTATTGTGTTATAAATGGCAAAATATGGGCTTAGTTACACAGATAAAGTCAGGTGATTAAAGTCACCTCATAAAAATACTCAGATATAAGCTTATTTTGTTGTAATGCTGGGTACGAGAAGCACAATTATCATTTCAAAAATCACATATTTCTTTCCCTCCGCATTATTCATTAAGACAAATAACACTGAATAAATGTTAGCACATGTTCTGTGTCAAAAATGTCTAAATATTGGTATACATTCTTTCTTGCAAAGAAAAAAGGGCTAATAGAACATATGGTAAAGATTGTACAGGTTAGAAATATTACTGTAACATGCTACTGCTTTCTTCTATAGTATTTGTTTCTTTTAATTGAAAGGAACAAATGAAGCTTGACTTCCTTCCTCAACAGTGATTGTGTTTGTTGACCTCTCCTAACAGCAGAAATACTGCTGTGTGATGCTGTCACTTCCTTCACAGTGGTAACCTGGCATTGCAACTATTGTCCCAACAGCAGGGATTCCTTAAGTTGGTGGAAGATGATAGGATAATGCTTGTATCTGGCATATTTAGAGGGAGAAACTAAAATATACTGCTGCGATTCTGGATCTTGACTGACTGGGGGAACAGAATGTAACATAACAGGGCTTCAGTCATCTTTTGTTGCAGCCCAAATATCTAAAACCTGCCCTTGGTTCATATTCTTTCTTTTTTTTTTTTTTTTAATGAAAAGTCTTTTTTTTCCCCCTTAGCACTTTTAAATGTCACAAGCAAATTGAATAGATTTAGTTTTTTACTCTCCTTGTCTTCTGATATGTCAATGCAGAAAATTATAGCTACTGTATAAAAAGTGGCATTTCTGGTGTTTAAGTTTCTAGCTTGTAACAAGGTTAGCTATCCCCCTTGCGGTCAGAGGTCACTCTACAGCTCTCTGCCTTTCTTTCCCCCTCTTCAAGACCTCTGAAATATCTGCACACAGGCTTCTCTCTGGATTAAAACCACCTCCGTGTTGGGCTGTTTTAATATCAGAAACAGTTTAAAACAATCCTCAGGGTCTCAGAATAAAGTCCATCACCACCACACAAAAGTTTCTATTTAGCTTTGGCATCTTCTGTCACAACCAGAGTTTTCCACCTGTCCCAGTCTGTTCTCACAGCTAGTTCTCCCAGCTTTTCCTAGTTGGAGCTCAGCCTTCTGGCTCTGGTCTTGAGGCCCAGACTCAGGGTTCTCCACAGGAGCATCCTTCTCATAGGGCTGTGGCCTCCCAGTTCCCTTGATATCAGAATCTTTCCTACAAGGCCTCCGTCAGGTTGAGGACCCATGCATGCACTACACAAACGTATAATCCCTGCCCCAAAGAATGTACAGTCTACAAGGTGAGAGATAACAAGTGCTTGAGCCAGGAGGGGAAGAATGAAGGGATAACAAAAATAATAGGGTTTTTTATAGTAGTCTCAATGTATGGAGGAGTGTCAGGCAGCGGGGTTATTCAGTGGACAATTGTCATGGTGGAGCACTGGCACACTCCCTCTCCAATCCTGCACCAGAAAGGGTGTCAGCACAGAGTTCACCTGTGCTAGAAGAATTCTCTGATGGGCATTGGCAGTCAGATTACAGCCTCCTTGTGCCTTCTTAGTGATGCAAAGGGGTGTAACCTAGCTAGAGAATCTGGTCTCATGCATACACAATTTGTAGCCAGTCAGTAACAGATATCACAGCAAGCACAACTTGTTATCCATCTGGCTGGCAGATAGCAATAAGACGCATTTCAGCTTAAAAGGGTCCGTATGAAAATTCAAATGTTAAACCAGCATTGTTAGATTGTATGACCCTTGGGATGGATACCATCTTTTCATTATATATACCTACAGTGCCTAGTACAATGGACTACAATCCTGCTTGTGCCTGTAGATGCTACCACAATATTATAATGCAATTGCTCTTTGTATTTCTTAATAAAACCTGTCATGGTAAATATAAAAATGAGCTTCTGCAACTTTAAGAACTCAAGTCTGAATCTCAAATTGATAAAATTGATAGTGGCAGTAGGAAATATTCTAATTCCAGGTGACCCGATGAAGACAAAGGTATTCAATGGATTAGGGCAATTTCCTGAGTAATACAAGGTTCAAGTGGACACTATTGTAGGTCCTATAATGCATGGTTCTGGTTACAACTCAAGAAGTTCTATTTCCAGTCCAGATGACAATTTTGAACAGCAAGGGGAATTTACAACATATTTGCCACATATAAAATGTTATTGCCAGATTCCCCAGAGAACCCAAAAGACAGTGACAAATAATTATGTGGTGCCTGGGTTGAAAACCACCCACGAAATTGAATCTATAAACATTTATTAAGAAGTTAATATTCTGATAATGCTATAGGAAGCTAAATAGCAAACTTATGAAATATTTGTTAGAGCAAAGACAATTCAGATCTAAGGGCTAGTCTAAGGCTTTGGGGATATCCCTGATTCAGCATCCATGATCGAACTGGAGATCTCTGGAGCTTAGTGCTGTTGATCCTATGTGTGAACAAAGATATTCAGTGGCTTGAACCATTTGGGTTTATCCTGACTTGTAAAACCCCAATTTGCTCCATTAGTGCAAACTCTGACCTACCTTTCTATATTCTTAGCGGTTAGCTCTAGTGCAGCTTTAGCAGTTAGTGGCTATTTGTGATTATTTGAGAACTTATGAATTCTGGCTGACATTATGAAATGTGACTGTGAAAACTTCTGTATCATGAATGCTTCTCTGTATATATCTTTACCAAGCACAAACTCCATTTTGCATGTGCAGCCTTTTGTCTTCTCTGTTGTTTGTTCGCCTCCGTGTTGGGCTGAAATGCCAAAAGGCTGGTGGCCAAAGAATGACAGAAGAGAATCATTGAGGTTATGTGCTCTTCTACTGAAAATGAATTGCTCTAAACAGTGCACTGGCTCCCAACCAGGAGAACAAGTTTAGCAGAGGAAACAGTTGCCTTGGCAGCCACATCACCTGGCAGGGATTTTTGGTCATCTGGGGAAGCTGACAGAGTGGGGTAAAAGTTATAAAAAGGGAAGAGCTGGTCTATTTGGGCTCTTTGGACATTTTGTGTACAGCTCAAGAGCAGAGAGAAACAACCCAACCTGTAGGGTCTGTGTGATTAAGGTCTGCTTGCCTGAGCCTGGATGCTCCCTCACGGAATCCCAGGGGATGGCTGAGCCAGCAGGGGTCATTGTGGTTAGGATGCTTACTGTTTTGTAAATGATCTGTACTCTCTTGTGTTTTATATGATTAAGTAAAAGAGCAATGGTGTAAGGCCACGTCTACACTATGAATGTGATGACATTATAACCCTATAGTGTAGACTTAGACTGCAGCGATGGAAGGGGGTTTTCCATAGCTAGATTGTCGCCAAGGGTTAGGTTGGCATAGCTCCAATACTCAGGTGTGGATTTTTCACATCCCCGAGTGTCATAGCTATATTGACCTAAGTTTTAAGTGTACACCAGGCCTTAGACTCTGGGCAAAGTATATCTGTGTGTGTATTACATGATTTACACTTACCATGAGAGTTCAACTGTAAACTAGAAGGTTCACACCTGAAGAGTGGCATTCTGGGAGAGAGTGTGTTTAAGTACAGGGGAGTCTGAAGGGTCAGCACTGCATCCAGAGGGGCTAGGCAGCTGGACAGAAGGTTCCAGTTCTCAGGAGGGATACAAGACAAAGTGTCTGCACCTTGAGAATGTGTGTAAGTGTAACACCGATGGATCCCGGTCGTCATCGGGTGGGATCGAACTGGAGATCTCTGGAGCTTAGTGCATGAACCTCTATCGCAGGGGTCGGCAACCACTGGCACACAGCTCGCCAGGGTAAGCACCCTGGCAGGCCGGGCCAGTTTGTTTATCTGCTGTGTTGGTAGGTTCGGCAGACCGTGGCTCCCACTGGCTGTGGTTTGCTGTCCCAGGCCCATGGGGGTGGTGGGAAGCTGTGGCCAGCACATCCCTTGGCCTACGGTGCTTCCCGCCGCCCCCATTGACCTGGGACAGTGAACTGTGGCCAGTGGGAGCTGCAGTCCACCGAACCTGCCGACGTGGCAGGTAAACAAACTGGCCCGGCCCGCCAGGGTGCTTACCCTGGTGAGCCGCGTGCCAGAGGTTGCCGACCCTTGCTCTATCGCATGAGCTAAAAGCTAACTGGCTCTTAGCTAAGGCTGTAGAGGAATCTCATTTAACTCTCTCTAAGTGGTCTTGGTGCCACTAGATGGGACAGAACACCAGAAGGTGTGTGGGTTACATAAGGACCCCAAGACAAGGACACTGACTGGATGCCGTTCTGATGCAGGAGGCTTAAACCATCCAGTGATACAGAGGCACTTGACTGGAGCTGTGACACCATTAATGGCTATTCCCAAACGTAGACTAGGCCTGAGGTAGTAAGAAACTTGAGAATAAAGTCTATAAAAGACATCCAACATTATTGAAAATCATTCCCACACTGAAACTAACCATGTTCCTGTCTGGGGTAACAGAGCCCAAGGAAGATATTGGGTCCCATGCCTTCCCAGTGGAGGGGAAAGAACATTCAGTCTGTTTAGTGATACCCTGTGGGTGTTCACTCCTAGCCCTGGAGTTTGCAATGTCTTTACTCTCTCTGATTTTCTCAAGGAGAATTCTGGAATAGAGGATTTTTGGACCCTCCACAACAAAGTGGTTGGTAAGGGAGCCCAGGCCCCCACAGTCCACCAGGCTCTGACCCAGGGGCCTGTAAACAGCAACAGTGTCCAGCACCCGGGACTGCCTTAAGGTTGCCTCCCTGGACCACCTCCTTCCACTCTCTATCTCACCAGAATCTTATAAAATGAAACAGTAGCAAAACAAAACAAAAACAAACAAACAAAACGAATAACCAAAGTTTCAGCCATTCTGGGCTCAGCAGGCAGGCTCTGTCTCTCAGGGAAAGGTTTCTACAGCATCCTTCTTCAGGAGCCCTCCAGGAAGGGCTCTCTCTGTGGCCCGTCAGGCCCGTTCTGAGCTGTCTCGCTCCCTTTTAAGCTCCACCTCCTGCTGGATTGGCTTTGCAGGAGGGGATGGGCGGGGCCACCTGGGCCCAGAGTTGCTCCTTAATCCCCTCAGTTCCACTGTGAGGTTTATACACCCATCACAGTCACAAATGAGGACAGAAGGCACCATAGACAGATGTGTCAGTAGATTTGTTATTACTAAGCTCTGTAGTCTGTACAATGTTGGTATGATAAAGCCCAATTCAATTCTTGTTTACACTATTGTTCATGTACTGTAGGTCTATTCTCTTCAGTGTAGTTATGCCATATTTACATGAGTGAAAATTAAATCAGAACTTAACCCTTAGAAAAAATTGATTTATTTTTAATTATTTTTGCTAATTTATTTTAACAGGGCATATCCATTTGCAGCCTGACTTGCCTGAGCCATAAAATATCTGGGAGAAGAGCATTTACCATGTTTTTTGCTTGCCTGTCACACTTTGGAATGTAATTTAAAAAGTGCAAACTGAATCCAGGAGTTATATTTAGTTTCTAAATTGGCATTTAGTTGGACCACAGTATTCACAATTGCCTTTCAATTTCCTGTTAGCCTGTCTCCTAGTGTAGATGTCCAGTGACTTTCAGATGTAACCTTTGCTACCATTGTGTTACAATGCTGTAGAAAAGATCCTTAGCTAATAAGACAATGTTCTCTACAGAACAAGCAGTGCTTTTAATTGGAATGTGTTTGTAAGTGTGTATAGAAATAATTTTTACAAGAACAAAAGTTGCATTGGATTTTATTTCTTTCATGACAAAAGCAAGACCATAATCACCAGGGTACTTGTTATGTGGCATTTCATTGTGATAGTGTGGTAGATGGAAATATACTAATGTACTTTTGTGCAACTAATAATTCACTTCATCATGAGTTCTATAATGAGTCCAGAAAAACGTGGTTAATAAGTAATACATGGGTCTTTCTTTTTGCACCATTACTTTAATTATATTACACTTGATATCATAATACAGTAACTGGAGAGGGAGTTCAACAACCAATTTTCACATTTGATTCTAAAAGAGAAGGCTTGTTAAGAGCATATCTTACAGTTTAAATTGATGACAGATTGCTTTTTCCAAGGCTACACTGTTTCTAAATCCAAATTGCCAAAGATCAAATCTTGTTTATGGACTGTGTAAACTGGCTGCTTTGCAAAATGAGAGTGGGTGTGGAACAGTGCATTTCCATTATAATGAATTCACTTCCACAACATAAAACAAATGCTGCAATATAATCCCTTTTGGGCAAACAGCACAGGAAAGCAAGTGCAAGCTTTTTCTTGCTTCAGTGCTATGTTTTATTGCTGAAATAAAACACTTCAGGGAGGTATAAAATGTGTAGGCCATTCTTTTTTTCTAATTTCAGTGTGAGAAATACCCTCAGAACTGTGTTTATCCAGTATGTAGAATATGGCAGATCTGTGTCAGGGTTAAAAAACCTATGAGGAGACATCAAATTTTATGTATCTTATTCCAAATTAAATCTCTGTGTCAAGAGGGTTTTCTCATCCTAGCTTTTATAGAGGAGAATAGGTGGGCTGAGGAATGTGTTAGGTGTCTTGGGTTTAGTTGCCATTTTTACTCCGTCTCTTTTAAAACTGAAGGGAGCATTTAAAACTGTTCAATATATCAAAGTGCTTTAAAATGTTACTTGCTAGTGTTTGTTTTTACAGGTTTGTGCTATTTTGCTTTTTCTTAGAGTCCTGATCTGGGATCATTTTAAAAGTCTGCATTGACAAAAATTTTATAGTCCTGCTTTTGTGAGTTTTCTTAAAGCACTTAGTTTTTTCTCATAGGGATTGCAGGCATCCATTTATGATCCAATTTTGCAAACATATTATGTTTCACTGAGACTTCACATTTTTGTGTTGGCAGGTAATTTACAACATTCAGCATCTGCACAATTATTTTTTGTAAAATGTTGTGTTGACTGTTACCCCAACCTGAAATTGTTATTTCAGTGCAGTTTGACTTAAGAATAAAGGGCAAAGGACTGCATCTTAAAATGGCACCTACTTAATGTCTGTATTCAGGAAAGCACAAAAGCATATGCTTAACGTGAATCATGTACCTAAATTCCATTGATGGCAATGGGTGTTAAGCTTATGCTTAAACACATGCATGAATATTATAAGAAAACTCCTTGAGGAATAAAAGTCTGACTATCAAAAGAATACATTTCATACACCAAAGGACAATATATTTATAAAAAGATTACCAACCCCCTTTGAAAATAATAGAAATAGAATGAAGCTGTAAAAAGAATATGTGCCAAGGGTCTGATTCAAATTCCATAAGAGTCAGTGGAAAAGCTCCTATTGATTTCAACAGGCTTTGGATCGGTCCTCTAGGCTTTCACAGTCCTAACATAGGCAAAATTCCAGTGGAAGTCAATGGGAGTTATACTTGAGGAACGACTGCAAGATCAGAATCTGCACTTGTGGTTCAGAGAATAAAAAACTGAAATGGCCTGTTATAGTCATAGAATCTATTTTTCTGTTTAATATATAATCATTCACCAGGCAATCAATATAAAATTGGAATTAAATATTTGTTATGCAAACTGACATCAAAAAAATCTACTCTGTGTGTCTCTTTATGGTGCATCATGTAGATCACATGAATTTGGAATATGTGACATTAACTCAGTGTGAAGCAGCATAATCTAATACGGCAGCATCACATGGGTGCATTAGAAGCACAAATAAAACATATTTTTAGTGTATCTGCCACTATCAATCCACTGCTGGACAGAGGACTCCCTGCATCTTACATATTCTGCACTATCTGGTTATTCCTGCGTTCCTGCTGCTCTCGATTTTTTTCCAAGTTCTCTCTCTTCATGGTGCTGTTTTTTCCCCTCTGTCAGGATTTGCAGTCCTTGGCATACATTCTAGGATTATCTTCATCAATCTGTCATCTTTTCTGTTAGTGCCACTTCTTGCACACTGCTATTTGTTGCTCTGGATCTTCTCACTCATGCCTTACTTCATGTTCCAGCCCAATCCATTAATTCTGTTCCTTATCTAGTAACATAATTCTTATTACTGCTCTCTTTATTTTACTCTGTGTGGAGCAACTCATGTTCTGATTGTTTTTCAAGCTGAGAGGATAATATATCTCAGCTGTATATCACGAGAAAGACAACGATAGTACAGTGGTTGTAAACTTGCTTCTTGATGGGTGAAATTCACCCTGGTGCTGAAAGCCAGCACTGGCCCTATGTGGTACTTGCATCCCGCTTAAACTCTCAGATAGGGTGGAAATAGGATTTAAAAGGAGCACAAGGCTGATTCTCTGCACAGAAGTGATTTGCACCCCAGGTGAAAAACTATGGGTAACATTTTCAAAAGTGGCTGTGACACACTGTATCTCGGGGGAACACCTTGCACCCCCATGTTCATCCTTATAATATGATTGTGTGGTATCCAATGCAAAGTTTGTAATGTTGGGTGTCTTTGGGCATGACCTGAATAATTTTGTCCCCTTTGCCTGTAATATAATAGAATTCAAAGGCTTCTAATATTTCTTCATTGATTCATCATAAATATGATAAATCTAGAGATGGAAATTTTATAGAATCTAGAGATGGAAAAGACCTATTAGGTCATTGAAACCAAATCAAAAAGCCTCACTGAAACTCTCTCCCCTCTGTGCAGGATTGTTCCTGTATTCTTGTTCCATCCAGTTAGTTTTACATGCCCCAAATGATGGGAATTTGTTCCAGCTCTTCCTTTGGGCATTGCCACAGCCTAGTACAGGGATCGGCACCCTTTGGCATACAGCCCGTCAGGAAATTCTGCTGGTGGGCCAGGACGGTTTGTTTACCTGCAGCGTCTGCAGGTTGGGCCGATCGCAGCTCCCACTGGCCGCAGTTCGCTGTTCCAGGCCAATGGGGGCTGCAGGAAGTGGTGGCCAGCACATCTGTCGGTCCGCGCCGCTTCCCGCAGCCCCCATTGTCCTGGAACAGTGAACCGTGGCCAGTGGGAGCTGCGATTGTTCGAACTTGTGGATGTTTCAAGTAAACAAACCATCTTGGCCCGCCAGTGGATTTCCCTGATGGGCTGTGTGCCAAAGGTTGCCGATCCCTGGCTTACTAGGTTGAATCTCACTACTAGGAAATTTGATCCCGATCTTTACCCTAACTTTTCTTTCCTTAATTTCATCACATTTAATTCCTACTATCAAGTATTTTGTGCCACCACTTCTTATCCAGTTTGGTGTTTGCACCCTTTCAGACTGCTATCACGCCTCATCTTTTATTGTCTCTCATCCAAGCGGCAGATATTTAGCTCTTTTAATCTTTGCTTATCATAAGTCAATCACTTCAGTCCCCTGATCTTTTTTGTTGTTACACTCCCTTCAATTCATCAATATATTTCTGGTAACGAAGTGACCCAGAATTGAACACAGACTTGAATCTTATCACTATATAATTAAAGTAGATCTATGAGATAGCTTTTAACTAAGTGAACAAAGCTTCCACAATGAGAAATCGGTCAAGCTGAAGTATTAAGAAGGTTAGATTTAGCTCCTAAGAAATTCTCCATTTTTTAACAAAGAGAGAGAGGTGAATTTTAAGAGAAATAAAGACTACATTTCATCTGAATCTGCTGAATCAAACATTGCATCTTCCTATACTTGTAACTGACACAAGCTGAGAGAGGACCTAAACCATAAAAGCCAATAAATGTGTGAAAAATGAACCCACATGTTTTAAAGATGAAGATCAAAGGGGGGGGGGGAAAGAGATGGAAAAGCACAATGTGGGTAATGATGCTAAACACTTAAGGCAAGTCTACACTACAAATTTACACCTGTGCAGTTGCACTGATGCAGCTGCACCGCTGTTGGGCGTTTGGTGAAGATATGCTAAGCCAATGAGAGAGAGCTCTCCCATTGGCTTAATAACTCCACCTCCATGAGAGGCAGTCGCTATGTCGACATGAGAAGCACTCCTGCCAACATAGCGCTGTCTACAAAGTGGGTTATGGTCGGGATAACGACGTCACTCAGGGGTGTGGATTTTTCACATCCCTGAGTGACGTAGTTATACCAAAGTAAGTATGCCATATAGACCACGCCTTAGTATTGCCGCATTAAGGGTCAGTCCAACAAGACACTCTTCATGTTTAACTCCCATTCCCATTAATGGGAGATGAGGGAACTCATCACCTGTTTGAAAGCACTGAGCACCTTGCAAAATCTGATCTTAAGAGCCAAATTCTGGGGGACACTAAGCACTATGTGAACTCCTTGCAGCTCCTATTGGGCCAAATCCTCAGAAGTTCTGAGCACCAATCATTTCACTGGGAGTTGCAGTGATCAGCAGGTGCTCAGAATCTCTTAGAATATGGCCAATTATTAATGTTCGTAGAGCGTTTTAAAGATTTACAATGCTATCTTAATAGTAAATGTTATTATGATATGCATGTACAATAAGCATACATGCAGCTTATAGAAATAATAATAACAATAATATGGTTCTAAAAGCAAATACAGCAAAATTTTGACCAAGGGGACAAAAATACTTTGATTACATTCTGTATAATTTCTATACCATGAAACATCTATCTTTATCTGTATCTATGTATTTCTATTGTGCTAAACACCACAGTACAGCATTCAGACACCAGATCTAGGGGTCTTGGTATAGAAGACATCCAGATGCCAAATCCAGGTTGATATTGGTATAGAAGGCAATGATCTCTGACTCACTCACAGTGGGGTTGTAGTTCCATAGGTTGTCATGGCACTGTTCCACATTCTGCCATGTAAGATAGCCACCAAATTAGGGTTTAGGTGGAAATTCTAATAGGTCCCTAGAGCTCCAAAGGCACCTGCCAATGTCAAATCAATGGTGAGCTTCACAGTGGCACATACCTTTCCGTCCTGCCAAAATCCTCAAGTGGCAAATATGCTATAAATGTTCACAGCATTAAATGTGTCAAAAATAAACTCCATGCAAGTAGCAACTTTTTGAAAAAGCAGAAGTGTGTGATTTTGACATCTGATTGACAGTGTCTTATACATGAAGAGATGAAAGACTGAGGCAAATTTAGACCTGAAGTTCCCCAACACATCAGACTGCCTAAGCAGCTGTGCTTTGCTTTTCTCCTCAGAGGCTATAAACAGCACCATTTCCCATATCTATAAGTTACCACTCAGCCCTTCTTAAGCAAGCACATTTATTCTCAGGGTGAAAGCATTACTGAGAAAACATATTAAAACACTAAAAGAAGCTACATGCAGGCTGATTGCTTACCAGAGATCACAACCCCAATGCCAACAAGGGCAGTAGCAGATGATCAGTCCTTCAAACCCCACTAAGTGTTTGTCTGTGGCCACAAGTCCATAACAGCTATTATGATATCTGCAAATCAAAGACCCATGATTCACTCCTTTATATGGTTTTGGTCTTTGATTTGCAGATATCATGAACAGGTAATCAGCCAGACCATGGTCCTTTCCTCAGGGCATAGCTTCAAAAGTTTGTGTCTTTGCTTAATTTGAAGTGGTCATTTACATTCACCTCCCCCAAGGTATTTCCTAGGAAGCCCACTTAACTTTGTTTATCTGGCACATTGTTCAAAATAGTCCTTTGAAGCTCATTACAGTTACCAAGGTTTGCATTGGCCATGTATTCCCCCTCCCACCCGGCATACAATCCCACAATAATATATACACTTTGCATACTGAATACAATGAACTCTTAAGATACTTAAACATAATTCAATACGGTTTGTTCAGGATATTGCAGAAAATTGCCATAGCTGTCACATTGAGCTCTCTGATTTGTCAAATGTCTAAGCCTTTGCAATATTATTTAATGTTTATATTAGCTATCCTTTTCTGAAGTTATGAGAAGCAAAGAAAATATAGCTGGCTCTTTTCTGTATCCTTCAGCTGAGACTATCCTTATTTCCAGTATGATGATTATTGATCAGATTAGTATCATAATAAAAATGTTGACCACACTCAAATAAAAGTCTATTTATGTGTTAAACAGAACTTGATCCTGAAGTCCCGCTACACATACAACTTCATTTAAAGTTACACATGTAATGACTGGAGGACTATTTTAGTGTTTTTTCCAGTTCTGTTTCAAATGCACTTATCACTGTACAACATGGGTTGACAACCTTTCAGCAGTGGTGTGCCGAGTCTTCATGTATACACTCTAATTTAAGGCTTTGCGTGCCGGTAATACATTTTAACGTTTTTTAGAAGGTCTCCTTCTTTAAGTCTATAATATATAACCAAACTACTGTTACATGTAAAGTAAACAAGGTTTTCAAAATGTTTCAAAGCTTTATTTAAAATTAAATTAAAATGCAGATCTTATTAGTTTAGTGTGATCCTTGCCCTTGCTTTTCCTTGCTGAGTTTTCCAATGTCTGGTGGCATGTATTTGGATACTTTAAACTGTACACAGGCTTCGGAGTGATCAGTTGTTAACTGTCTGGAACCCCAGATCGGCAGCTGAGGTGAGTGGAACTGGCGGCTGGTAGGGCTGAGCAGGGCCGGAAGCCTGGACCCTGTCTGGCAGGGGGCCGGCACTTGAACTTCAACCGGAAGCAAGGTGAGTGGGGCTGCGGTGGGGACCCCAGCTGGCAAGGGCCAGCAGCTGGAACCCCAGAGCGGCGGCAGGCTGAGCGGCTCAGCCTGCCCCACGTGCCATCAAAAATCGGCTTGCGTGCCATCTTTGGCACACATGCCGTAGGTTGCCGACCCCTGCTGTACAACAATAGAAATTAGAACTCTAGTGCTGGAGGATTATAAAGCAGACTTCCATCAATGTGCATATTTAAATTCTATACTTTGTATTTTCAGTGCTTGGCTGAACATTTTTTTGTCTTTGAGAATTCACCATTATTAGGCAACTGGCTTGAGAAATGTAGGGCAAAATTCTTCTCTTTGAACCAGACAACGGTAGCCATTCCATATGTGGAAATCCAATGACATGCTGAACCAGATAGTGGTTTCCAGACTAGTGCATAGAAACTTCTAGTGCATAGAAACTGTCATGGACGGGTATAAACTTTTCAGGAAGGACAGGCAGGGGAGGAAAGGTGAAGGAGTTGCACTGTTTGTAAGAGAGCGGCATGATTGCTCAGAGATCCAATATGAAACTAGAGAAAAGCCTGTTGAGAGTCTTTGGGTTAAGTTTAGAAACAAAAGCAACAAGGGTGATGTCATTGTGGGTGTGTGCTATAGACCACAGGACCAGGAGGATGAGGTAGACAAGGCTTTCTTCGGACAATTAACTGAAGTTTCCAGAACAAAGACCCTGGTTCTAATGCGGGACTTCAATCACCCTGACATCTGCTGGGAGAGCAATACAGCAGTGCACAGACAATCAAGGAAGTTTTTGGAGAGTGTTGGGGACAACTTCCTGGTGCAACTACTGGATGAACCAACCAGGGGCCGTTCTCCTCTTGATATGTTGCTTACAAACAGGGAAGAATTGGTAGCGGAAATAGGAGTGGGTGGCAACCTGGGCAGCAGTGACCATGAGATGATTGAGTTCAGGATCCTCACAAAAGGAAGAAAGGAGAGTAGCAAAATATGGATCCTGGCCTTCAGAAAAGCAGACTTTGACTCCCTTTGGAGGAAAGGAGTCCAGGAAAGCTGGTTGTATTTTAAAGAAGCCTTAGTGAGGGTGCAGGAACAAATCATCCTGATGTGCAGAAAGAATAGCAAATATCACAGGCGACCAGCTTGGCTTAACAGTGAAATCTTTTGTGAGCTTAAACACAAAAAGGAAGCTTACAAGAAGTGGAAACTTGGACAGATGACTAGGGAGGAGTATAAATATATTGCTTGACCATGCAGGGATGTAATCAGGAAGGCCAAAACACAACTGTAGTTGCAGCTGGTAAGGGATGTGAAGGGTAACAAGAAGGGTTTCTACAGGTATGTTAGCAACAAGACCAAGGTCAGGAAAAGTGTGGGATCCTTAAAGAATGGGGGAGGCAACCTAGTGACAGATGATGTGGAAAAAGCTGAAGTACTCAATGCTTTTTTTACCTCGGTCTTCACAGGAGAGGTCCGCTCCCAGACTGCTGCACCGGGCAACACAGTATGGGGAGGAGGAGAGCAGCCCTCAGTGGTGAAAGAAAAGCTTAAGGACTATTTAGAAAAGCTGGATATGCACAAGCCTATGAATCCAGATCTAATGCATCCGAGAGTGCTGAGGGAATTGGCTGATGTGATTGCAGAGCTATTTTTTTTTTGGCTATTATCTTTGAAAACTTTTGGTGATGGGGGAGGTCCCAGATGATTGGAAAAAGGCAAATATAGTGCCCATCTTTTAAAAAGGGAAGAAGGAGAACCCAGGGAACTACAGACCGGTTAGTCTTATCTCAGTCCGTGGAAAAAATCAAGGAGCAGGTCCTCAAGGAAACCATTTTGAAGCACTTGGAGGAGAGGAAGGTGATCAGGAACAGTCAACATGGATTCACCAAGAGCAAGTCATGCCTGACCAACCTGATTGCCTTCTATGATGACATAACTGGCTCTGTGGATATGGGGAAAGCAGTGGACCGTGATATATCTTGACTTTAGCAAAGCTTTTGATATGGTCTCCCACAGTGTTCTTGCCAGCAAGTTAAAAAAGTATGGATTGGATGAAGGGACTATAAAATGGATAGAAAGCAGGCTAGATTGTTGGGCTCGGTGGGTAGTGATCAATGTCTCAATGTCTAGTTGGCAGCCAGTATCAAGCGGGGTCGGTCCTGGGGCTGGTTTGGTTCACCATCTTTATTAATAATCTAAGTGATGGGATGGATTGCACCCTCAGCAAGTTCGCTGATGACACTAAGCTGGGGGGAGAAGTAGATATGCTGGAGGGTAGGGATAGGGTCCAGAGTGACCTAGAGAAATTGGAGGATTGGGCCAAAAGACATCTGCTGATGTTCAACAAAGATAAATGCAGAGTCCTGCACTTAGGACCGAAAAATCCTATGCACCACTATAAGCTGGGGACCAACTGGCTAAGCAGCATTTCCACAGAAAAGGGCCTGGGGATTACAGTGGATGAGAATATGAGTCAGCAGTGTGCCCTTGTTGCCAAGAAGGCTAACGGCATATTGGGCTACATGAGTAAGAGCATTGCCAGCAGATTGAGGGATTATTCCCCTCTATTCGGCACAAGGAGCAATGGTCTCAAGTTGCTGTGGGGGAGGTTTAGGTTGGATATTAGGAAACACTATTTCACAAGGAGGGTGGTGAAGCACTGGAATGGGTTACTTAGGGAGGTGGTGGAGTTTCAAGGCCCAGCTTGACAAAGCCCTGGCTGGGCTGATTTAGTTGGGGTTGGTCCTGCCTTGAGCAGTGGGTTGGACTAGATGACCTCCTGAGGTCTCTTCCAACCTTTAAAAAAAAAAAGAACTCTTGATGAAAGAGAGAAATGAAACTGTTGTTCTAATATTAAATTAAGATACTATTTTAATTACTTTTAATTTTTTATAAAAGAAATGGGCATTGAACCTAACCCTTTCACCAGTAATCTAAACAGAGAAACTTTTCTTTTGTTTTTAGGGTGGTAATCAGTTTCATTCTAAATGTACCCGTTAGCCCATTTTTCTTTTAGTGCATGTACTGGCCTGAATTCTACAATACACAGAGCAAAAATAGCAGACTCCTCTGGAGTATACACTGCATCTTCATTTTCATACATCTGTCAGATTAATTAAATCAGCAATCTCTTCTCAGATTCATGAATTCATAGGAAAAGGAACTAAAATTTAAAAAAAGAACAGGAGTACTTGTGGCACCTTAGAGAATAACAAATTTATTTGAGCATAAGCTTTTGTGGGCTAAAACTCACTTCATCAGCTGCATGCAGTGGAAAATACAGTAGGAAGATATATGTATACACAGAGAACATGAAACAATGGGTGTTACCATACACACTATAAGGAGAGTGGTCTGTTAAGGTGAGCTATTACCACCAGGAGAGAAAAAAAAACCACTTTTTGTAGTGGTAGTCAAAATGGCCCATTTCCAGCAGTTGACAAGAAGGTGTGAGGAGCAGTAGGGGGAAAAAATAAACATGGGGAAATGATTTTACTTTGTGTAATGATACAGACTAACACGACTGCTACTCTGAAACCTAAAAATTTAGTGAAACCAAAGAAGACTGCTCTGAACTGAGCATGAGTGAGGTGATCTGAATGATCGTGTCTTTATGGCAAATATTCATGAATGAGTGGATGAAGATCATACTAGTTGTCACAGATGCCTCGAATGGGATACAGCTGAGAGAGCCAGTCTCATGTCAGACTGTCAAAAAACAGGGTCGATACAACCAAACTGGTGGTAAACTCTATAATTAGATTTAACCAAACCAGCAAGCAATGTGTGCTCCTGGATAACTATACTAGTTTAACATGGAGCCAGAAGCAGTCCCCTAAGGCCCTCCAAACTTGTGATAAAAGGTTATTAAAACCAAAAATCATCTCAGCCCCAAAGGTTCAGTCATTTACCCCTGGTCAGGGTATACTCCAGATCTCACCAAAGACAATACTGATAACCAAAGCTAAAGATTTATTAGCTAAGGAAAAGACATCAGAGTTATTGAGAGGTTAAAGCAGGAAAGTACATTACAGGTGAATTAAAGTTTGTAAGTCCAATATGATAGTAGAGGTATAGTAATTTGCTGGTTTGCAATAGTCTCTATAGTTCCAATAGTCAGGATTACCTAGAATGGCTCTAGGAATCTTGGTCCAATTGCTCAGAATTCCCCTCTGTCAGAATTCATCAGTCCAGAGATGATAAATCAGTCCCAGGATCCAGTATTTTATAAAGCTCACAGAAGACAAGCTGAAAACAGTCTGGCAGGTGTTCCTAACCCAGTACAGGTTCTTGCTTTGTTGGCCCAAGGCACAGGAGGAAGATATATGTATACACAGAGAACATGAAACAATGTTTGCAGATCTCCCATGGTCCTACAGGATGACCCATGCTTTGAAGTTAACAATCTTCTCAGTTAAATTTCTAAAGCTTCAGTCCTGGTTGATGGACCATTCAATTACAGGGACATACATAATACATTTAATAATAGGCATCCGGACCATTGGTTTTCATGAACTATGTGACAGCCAGGAACAATCCTTCATTAGCTAAAATGCAGTTTACACATCAAATAATTTTATGTATAAACACTAAACATCCTTTGATCTAGGGTCAATTAAGTACAATGATAGAAATCCCAGGAAACAGATAGGTGAAGACAATAATATTGTGATGTCACTAGCTGTCATAAACAGATAGTTAAGGGTTAATGTCTCTTTTACCTGTAAAGGGTTAAGAAGCTCAGTAAACCTGGCTGACACCTGACCAGAGGACCAATGAAGGGATAAGATACTTTCAAATCTTGTTGGAGGGAAGTCTTTGTTTGTGTTCTTTGGGGGGTTGTTCGCTCTCGGGACATGAGAGGGTCCAGACGTCCATCCAGGCTCTCCAAATCTTTCTGAATCAGTCTCATGTTTCAAATGTGTAAGTACCTAGTCAAGAAGGCGGGTTAGTCTTCTGTTTGTTTTCTCAACCTGTAAATGTTTCTTTTGCTGGAAGGATTTTTACCTCTGTTTGCTGTAACTTTGAACCTGAGGCTAGGGGGGATTTCTCTGGCTATATAAATTTAGGTGCCCTGTAATACATTTTTCCATCCTCATTTTACAGAGATAAATTTTACTTTTTCTTTAACTAAAAGCTTTCTTTTTAAGAACCTGATTGATTTTTCTTTGTTTTAAGATTCAAGAAATTGGGTCTGGACTCACCAGTGATTGGTGGGGGGAAAAAGGAGGAGGGGATGGTGAATTCCTCTTTGTTTTTTTAAGATCCAAGGAGTTTGGATCAGTGTAGCCTCTCAGGGTGACCAAGGAAGGGAAAGTCTGGGAGGGGAAAGGTGGGGGAATGGTTTATTTCCCTTTGTGTTAAGACTCAAGGGGTTTGGGTCTTGGGTTCCCCAGGGAAGGTTTTGGGGGAATGGAAAGTGCACCAAAACACTATATTTTTGGTTGGTGGCAGTGCTATCAGATCTAAGCTAGGAATTAAGCTTAGAAGGGTACATGCAGGTCCCCACCTTTTGGATGCTAAAGTTCAGAGGCGGGAACAAACCTATGACACTAGCTTTCATGCATTTAAAGCATATGTAATTTCTGGGCATGTGTCAAGTACAGGTAATGTGATAGTATCCCCTTTTTGTTCTGTTCTAACAAGTGAATTGGTATACTTAACACTTCCTTGAGATTGTGACCTGAGTTAGCTAGCTGTCAGTGCCACACTAGCCAAGATTTTCAAAAACAAGGGTCCAAAGTCAACCCTCTTATGTCCATATTTAGACACCTGACTGGGTGGCCTGATTTTTTCTAAGACTGAGCAACCTGTAGCTCCCATTGCTTCATAGAAGCTCAGACAAAATCGCAGTGATGGAAGGGAGGAGAAGGTCAATCCAGTGACACAGTTTTGACTGGCCCCAAGCTGCTTGATTATTTTTATGGGCTCCTTTAAAGTCTCTCTTGTTTTCAAGAAAGCCACGTGTGCTTGCAAATGATGTATAATGTTTGTTATTTCTGGATGAATGCACTTAATTATCTCTAAAAACCATTTCACCAACAGATGTCTCCTCCTCCTTCCTCTCTGGTACTAATCATTCTCTGCAGTTGCAAAAGTTTTTCTGAGTCCTTGTGTTCCCTCTCTTCTTATCTCTGAAGGATTTCTCCTTCAGGGCAAAGCTCCTTCTCAAAGCCAAAATGTGCAGCAGCTTAAAGTACACCATAAAAGCTTTGCAGATAGTGTTGGTGCATATTTGAATACATCCACCAGATCTGCCCAGGCAGCTGAAAAAGAAAAAAAAGCATAATGTTAATAATTTTTGCAGTCTTGTGTTAACAGCTAATGCTTAACAAACATCTACCAGTACTGTTAATGCTACATGACCGTTACAAGATCAAATGCACAAAGTTAAGTTTGATCTTGCAGTATTAATGCCACAATTACACAGCTGCTGTATTTTCAGTGTATCTTGATAACAAAGGGTAAAATATTAAGATTTAGCTTCAAAAAAGGAAAGAAATAGAAAATGTTGCATAAAATGGCTGAGTTAGTGTTGCTAGATCAACCTTAATTCTTTGAATTTCCTGACTTCGGAGAGTCTTATTTTGCAAGTTTAATTTCATGATGATAACACTCAGAAAGTATGGATCATGATGATGATAATAATAAAGTATATCAATTTTGTAAATACTATATGTGCCCAAACTCCTGACAGATAAAGTAATAATCCTGTTTTTATGCTTCTGAGAAGATGCATTTCAGACTGCAAAACAACTGGTCAAGACATAAAAATGACAGGAAACTCTTCTTATCTGTGGTTGTTTACAATAAAATAACCTTCTCTTGTTAAGAGAAGATGTGAGGTAATTACTGTTGCCTGTCTGGTCAAATGAAAAGCTGAAATGATGTTTAAATTTTGATGAGAAATCAGTGACACACACTCCATGGTGTAATCTGATTTTAACCAAAATGTATGAAGGTTTATAAAAATTGCATACAGGCTGTTGAAGAAATAGAGAAGTAGCTCTTTAATTAGAGCTAGGTGAAATTCTTCAGTCAAAACTTTTTTCCTGCAAAATATGCACATTTTGAAATGCCAGCGTATTTTGTGAACTCATGTTGGTTTCACCAAATTAATTCAACTGAGTGGGAAAAATACTAAAAAATCCCTTAAGATCCTTAAAAATATAGATATTTTGTCTTGACATTTTAAAATGGAAATGTTTCAGCTTTTGATTCAAAACAATTTTTGTTTAAAAAATGTCTTTAATTTCATTAAAAAGCCATAAAATTATGTTAAATTGCTCAAAATAGAAACATTTTCTTCAACCCCAAATTAATTTTTTTTTACTTTTTGATTTGCTGAAAATTTTGAAAAAATATTTTCTGTTTGACCCCAAATTAATTTTTTAATTGTCAGCAAAAATAAATAAATAAATAAATAAGGTTATTTATACAGATTTACTTTGAATACAGCAATAGTACACAGGCTTTTGGAGAAATCCTAAGACAGAGCCCCCAACACTACTGTGGCCAAGAAACAACTGTGCCTCTGCTTCTCCTTCCTTACAGCCTCTCACTGCACCTACTTCCACTAACTCACACAGCATGGAACCAACACCTACACCCTTCATTTGCAACCTGGGATGCCCTGTCAGCTTCATGACCTAGACCGGAGGTGGGCAACCTCTGTCCACGGTTCGCTGTCCCAGGCCAATGGGGGTGGTGGGAAGCCGCAGCCAGCACACCCCTGCAGCAGGTAAACAAAGTGGCCCGGCCCACCAGGGTGCTTACCCTGGCGAGCCGTGTGCCAGAGGTTGCCCACCTCTGACCTAGACACATGGTCTTGCTGTCTGGCTCCTGAAGTCAACCCCTTCTTTTGTATCTAGATGATACAGCAAAAGAGACTTAGTTGTGCTAATATTGAGAACAAAAGAAAACGGTTTTGCACGTCCATTCATTTTAAAGTCTGTGATTGGCTTGCATCCAAAAGCCCCAAGGGTGGGCCTGTCATAGACAGTTAAGGGTTAATTCCTCTTTTAGCTGTAAAGGGTTAAAAAGTTCACAATACCTAGCTGACACCTGACCAGATGGACCAATAAGGAAACAAAATACTTTCAAAGTTGTGAGGGGGGAAAACAGTCTTTTGTATGTTCTGTGTGTGCTTTTGCCTGATGGAGGAGAGGAACCATCACACTCCTACAGGGTAATGAGTAATTAGAGAAGGAATGTACTAAATTACTTTTATTTCTATTTGTGATTTCTTTTTGCAAAATAGAGGGAGAATCAAATTGGGTTTCTGTGTAACTTTAAAGTTTTGCCCAGAGGGAAGCCCTCTGTGTTTTGAATCTGTTGTCTGGGAGATTATCTTGCATGTTAATCTCACAGAGGTATTCCTTTCACCTTTTTTTCTTTAATTAAAATTCTTCTTTTAAGAACCTGATTGATTTTTCATTGTTTTAAGATCCAAGGGTTTTGGATCAGTGTTCACCAGGAATTGGTGAGGAAATTCTCTCGAGTCTACCCAGGAAAGGTGTGTAAAGACTTGGAGGGGGGCAGGGGAGGAATTAGTCTCAAATGTGCCCAGGAAAGGAGTTGGAGGTGTTAGAGACTTGGGAGAGATTTGGGGAAAGGCAGAGTTCCAAATGACTCTTTCCTAAATGTTTGATTAAATCATTTGGTGATGGCAGCGAAATTGTTAACCTAAGCTAGTAAATAAGCGTAGGGGGTCTTTTATGCAGGTCCCCACATCTGTACCCTAAAGTTCAGAGTGGAGCGGGAATCTTAACAGGCCAAAAGCAGTTTTTCAGTATTACATTAATTACATTTATCATAGTATATAATACAATTTGTCTGATAGGAAGTCGACCTTATATAAACAAAAGGAATGATTAAGTTTGAGAAATTAAATGTAGAATTAAGTTTATCTAAAGCCGGGGTGAGCAAACTACAGTCCGGGGGCTGCATGCGACCCTACAAACATTTTAATCTGGCCCTTTAGCTCCCACCGGGGAGCGGGGTCCAGGGCTTACCCTGCTCTGAGCCGTGCGGCTCCTGGAAGCAGCGGCATGTCCTCGCTCTGGCTCCTACGCATAGCGGCAGCCAGGGGGCTGCGCACACTACCCCTTCTCTAAGTGCTTCCCCTGCAGCTCCCATTGGTCGGGAACCCACGGCCAATGGGAACTGCAGGGGCAGTGCCTGTGGAGGGGGCAGCGTGCAGAGCTGCCTGGCCGTGGCTCCACATAGGAGGTGGATGGGGGAACATGCCGTTGTTTCTGGGAGTTGCTTGAGGTAAGCACTGCCCAGGGTACGCACCCCTGACCACCTCCTGTGCCCCAACCTCCTACCCCAGCCTGATCCCCCTCCTGCCCTCGAACCCCTCGGTTCCAGCCCAGAGTGCCTTCCTGCATCCCCAACTCCTCATCCTCAACCCCATCTCAGAGCCAGCTGGAGCCCTCACCCCCCGTTCCCTGCACCCCAACCCCCAATTTTGAGAGCATTCATGGCTCGCCATACAATTTCCATACCCAGGTGAGGTCCTTGGGCCCAAAAGTTTGCCTAACCCTGAGCTAAAGTATACTGGACACAGACTCCAGGAAATGAAAAGGATCTGCTTAAGAGGAAGTTCTATTGCTAGGAAACTGTAATTCAAAATGCTGTAATATTTTTCTGTTCATTTTAAATGGTAAATGAGTTAAGAACTGAATGAATGTTGATTAATTGACATACCTCATAGATAATGAATAAAGGTAGCTATCAACACATGGATAAAATGTTTGTTTTACAGATTGAAAAGCCAACATGAATTGAAAGTCTCAAAGAAAACTCAACAAAAGGAACTAAACATGACAGTTAAGTGCTTGGTTAGATGAAGTGATTCCAGCACATAAGTCAAACAAAAATAAATAATGGGAACTGTGCAGAATTGGAGCTGCTTTGTAATAATTTGGTAATATTGCATCATGACCTGATTATTGGGATGTTTATGGTATGAATATATTTGTTTTAGTTTAATAGGAGGCTGTCAGAAAAAAAACAAGTAGGAAAGCAAAAGAATAGCTCAAGATGAGCCACCCCTCAGCAAACTCTTGAGGGATGTTAAGAGATGATGTCCAAACTATTAGCTTTGAAGATTTTACCTCCTCCCCATCCAATCTGAAAATCTAGTTTTGTCTAGAAGGGCCAAAGCCTGGAGAGGCAGAAATACAAGAAATGCAGAAGGACTGTGGAAGTTTTAAAAAGGTCTCTCTCTCTCTCTCTCTCTCTCTCTCTCTCTCTGTGGGGGAATTGTTTATTGTTTGGAGGAACCAGACTTAGGGTATGTCTACACTATGAAATTAGGTCCATTCTATAGACATCGATTTTTTAGAAATTAATTTTATACAATCGATTGCGTATGTCTACACTAAGCGCATTAAGTTGTAGGAGTGCGTCCTCACTACTGTGGCTAGCATCGACTTACAGAGCAGTGCACTGTGGGTAGCTATCCCAAAGTTTCCGCAGTCTCCACTGCCCATTGGAATACTGGGTTAAGCTCTCAATGCCTCATGGGGAAAAAACATTGTGATGGGTGGTTTAGGGTATATGTCATCAGTCTCCCCTCCTTCCATGAAAGCAACGGCAGACAATTGTTTTGTGCCTTTTTTTCTGAGTTACCTGTGCAGACGCCATAACATGGCAAGCATGGAGCCCACTCAGCTCACCATCACCGCTGCTGTTGTGGGCAAGTCTACTGTGTGGGCTGCTGTGATCCAAGTAGCCAATGCAATCATTGACATTCTGTTATCAAGGGTAGTGACTCTGGGAAAAGTGCGGGTCTTTTTAGATTTTAGGTGCATCATATTCCTGTCCTTTGTTGCTGGCATAGAAGTCTTGCAGCTGTACATTCCAGTCCAGTTGGCGCTGTAACACCCCATAGCACTTCTGTGGTTGACACATGTAACAGCTCCAGGGCTTTTGCTCTTTTGCCTTGGCTGAGGTATCTTGCCCTACCCAGACCTCCAAGCATTCAACACAGAAGTACCTGCAGCAGCTGGCCTTGCTACACAGCAGCAGGTCCTTGCCTTTGCAGCAGACGGTGCAGTAGGACTACTAACCCTCCTTGTCGGACATGTAGCTTTGCCGGGAGTTCTGGGAACATCTTCCCTCCACCGCTTCCGCTGCAACTCTGCTCTCCTGTCCCCAGCGACGAACTTGGGGGATCCATTTGTGTCCTTCTGCATGCTGCTGGCAGCAGACGGTGCAGTAGGACTGCTAGACATCCTCGTCCACTGCTTCCACTGCAACTCTGCTCTCCTGTTCTCCTGTTTGGGGGATCCATTCATGAAGCCTGGACAGTAGTAAGGAGCAGTTCAACTATAGGCTGAGCAAGTGCAGAATGGTGGTAGAATTTGCCTTTAGACATTTAAAAGCTCGCTGGCGCTGATGGTCAGACCTCAGCACAACCAACATTCCCATCATTATTGCTGCTTGCTCTGTGCTCCATAATATCTATGAGCGTAAGGGAGAGACATTTATGGCGGGTTGGGAGGTTGAGGCAAATCACCTGGCATCCAATTTTGAGCAGCCAGACACCAGGGCGATTAGAAGAGCAGAGCAAGGTGTGCTGCGCATCAGGGAGGCTTTGAAAACCAGTTTCATGACAGGCCAGACTTCGGTGTGAGAGTTATGTGTGTTTCTCCTTGATGCAAAACTGCCCCTCTTTGTTGATTTTAATTCCCCGTAAGCCAACCAACCTCCCCCCCTTCAAAATAAAGTAACTATTGTTTTGAAACCATGCATTCTTTCCTTATTAATTAATTTAAAAAAGAAAGAGATAATGGAGAAGGTAGCCCAGGTGGGGTGGAGGAGGCGGGAAGGACAAGTCCACATTGCTTATTGTAGCCACACTAAAAATCAAACTGTTTGAATGACAGCCTTCTGTTGCTTGGGCCATCCTCTGCAGTGGCGTGGCTGGGTGCCCGGTGCCTCTCCCCACCCCCCGTATTCTTGGGTGTCTGAGTGAGGAGGCTATGGAACATGGGGAGGAGGGTAGGCAGCTATACAGTGGATGCAATGGGGGTCTGTGCTCTTGTTGGCTTTCCTGAAGCTTCAACAGACACTTCATCATGTCCGTTTGCTCCCCCAACAGACGCTTCATCATGTCCGTTTGCTCCCCCATTAGCCTCAGCATCGTGTCTTGCCTCCACTCTTTGTGCTCACTTAATCCTTTCCTGATCTTTGCCACTGAATGCCTCCATGCATTAAGCTGTGCCCTATCAGTGAGGGAGGACTGCATGAGCTCAGAAAACATGTCATCGCAATTGCATTTTTTTCACCTTCTAATCTGCGATAACCTCAGGGACGGAGATGACAGGGAGAGTGTAGAAACATTCTACGCTCTATAATTCTGGGGGGACTGCATGGTCACCTGTGCTGCTGAGTTTGCCATGCTGACCAAACAGGAAATGAAATTCAAAAGTTCCTGGGGCTTTTACTGTGTACCTGGCTAGTGCATCGGAGTTCAAAGTGCTGTCCAGAGCAGTCACAATGGAGCACTCTGGGATAGCTCCCGGAGGCCAATACCATTGATTTGCTTCCACGCTACCCCAAATTCAACCCAGCAAAGTCAATTTTAGCGCTACTCCCCTCATCGGGGAGGAGTACAGAAGATGATTTTAAGAGTCCTTTAGGTCGATGGAATGGGGTTGGTTGTGTGGATGCAGTCATTTTTAAATCGGTCTAACGTGGCTCAATTCAACCTAACCCCGTAGTGTAGACCAGGCCTTAGACACAAGCATCCACTGTAATGTCTGAAGAAGTTAGGCCTGCTTAGGTTACCATCAAGCATCAAGAGATGGTAAGACTTTAGGTAGGATAGATGTGTGAAAACTTCTTTTAAAAAAATCCTTTTTTTCCCTCTAAATGCTGTGTTCTTACTAGAAAATAAACATTACTTTGGTTTAAGAAAGCTGTTAGATCACAACATAGATCACTGGTCACAGACTCCCAAAGGAAAGAACTCAGTTAGGCCTGCTGGTTAAGCATGGTTGATATATAGGCTACTGTAGCCTAGTCTAAGAGTTGGGTAAATTGCATGATTTCAACCCTGGAGTGGTCAAGGCTTGAAGTACACCAAGGGGGGTGTACTCAGAGAGACAGAAAGGGGCCAGAGCGCCAGCTAGCCCTACAATTGAAACAGTAACATAACAAATGTGAAGAGACATTATAGACCATAAAACATTCAAACTTGACTTTGCAAAGAAGAAACAGTGGAGTATCGGAAGAAACATGGAGTGTGCATAGTTAGCCATGGGGGTTACACCACTGAATATGAACTGTGCTTTGAGCATCACCTTATCTACTTTATGAGAAAGAAAGGCATCTCTTTTGTGTGTTTTTTTATTTGTAGCTGCACAATGGTACTGTGAGTTTTATCCCACAGGTGTTCACATATAAATATCTTGGCAAACTCCAGTTCTGCTTTCACAATTTCAATGGTTTAAGCAAGAGATGGACACCACCTTGGGGTTTCCTTTTCTGGGATACCCAGTTTTAATCTTCATAGCACTGTGGTTTTGCACACCATCCACAGAGTGTCACGTGACTCTAAAAATGCTACCATTCTGGTTTAGTTACAATTTGCATCTACCATGCATTCACTTTTCATAGGTGTAAATGAAACACAGGCTACAAGACAATGGAGAATCGGTATCTGCTTTTTTTTATTAAGTAATGTTGTACATTCATGTTGCATGGATAAAAAGACTATGCAACTTGCAAGGCAATAGAGTCATGCACCTTGAGTTTAAAATGCTGGCAATGGCTTGCATAGAGCTAGTAATAATGTCATTTCTTTGCTTTCTGTTTTTAGTCTCTAAAGTGCTACAAGTACTCCTGTTCTTTTTTTTTTCTGCATTGCATGGCTGTGGGAATATGGGGGGAAAAGGGGACAGGGAAACATCTGGGCCTTTTGTGTTATTAAAGTATAAGAAAGAGAAAATTAATCTCCTACAGCAGGCAGGCTAGAAGTCAATGAAAGTGAAGTAAGTCTCATTTTGATTCAGAGTTTGTACCGCCTCAGAAGAACCTTCATCCTCATCCTGTGTCTTTTGTGCTCATTTTTGGAACTGAAAGTATTATCCCTACTTGTGTGATAGAAATAATTTGTTCCTGGGTTCTTAGCCAGTAGTGTTCCAGAAACATGACTAATTACAAAGCGATTCTCCCAATGCGTTTGTCAAAACAATGTGATACATGCCCAAGTGCAATACCAGCAACAAAGCACTGATGATATTTCTAAAGAACTACTTAATTAAGTTGTTGTTCATGCAGTAAATACAACATCAGACTCCCAGACCTAGGATACTGTGTTGAGGGACATTAGATCTACACAGCAGGCACTGGAAACAAGGACATGCTTCAGGCATAATGAAGAAACCTGCAAAAAAATGTGAAAGATAATGCAGTAGGAGATAGAAAATGCTTTTTGATTTGATTATCTTTTTACATAGACAAAATTTCAAAGGAAATTTTATGCTATACAATTGACTGGATTGAGAAATCTATATTAAGAAGAAGGGAGTTAAAATATAGGATTAAAAAAAACCCAACAGACCAACCAAAAACCATTCCCCCCCCCTCCAAAACCAACCAAACAAAAAAAACCCACCCAACAATCAAAGCCCTCTTCAAAATGCTTCCTTGTTTCATGTAAAGGACAGAAATGGTCTGTAGTTACAAACACTAGTTATAATTAGGAACTTCCAAATAAGCTTACTGTCTTTTTGCAAACAAAAACACCTTATTCCTTTTTTTGTTTTGATGGCACTGATTAAACGGATAAGTGAAATTGAAATAGATACATATTTCAACCTCTAGCTCATGTGTAAGGGTGTGTGAGTGAAGGTGATAGAGGAAAGGTCATTTGTTTAACATGTGATAGCTTAATTCTTTCTTATGTAAAGTGAAAGGTAAAATAATGCTTAATGAAGGTAGTAATGAGAACTCTTAACCTGAGGATATGTTCGCCTGATAAGGATTAAGAATTTTTTAATGGAAGAAAAAGCCTGTTGCCTTCGCAGATATATCACATAGCTTCCAGGCTGGGTGTAAAGAAAATAATGTTCCTTTGCTGTAACAGGATAAAAAAGCCTTGTGGATAGGGGGGTTATTTAGATGTGATATTTCTTGACTTTAGTAAGGCTTTTGATACTGTCTCACATGAACTTATCATAAACAAACTAGGGAAATACAATCCAGAGGAAGCTACTACAAGGTGGGTGCATAACTGGTTGGAAACCGTCCCCAAAGAGTAGTTATCAGTGGTTTGCAGTCAAGCTGGAAGGGCATATCAAGTGGGGGTCCTGCAGGGATCAGGTCTAGACATGGTTTTGTTCAATATCTACATACATTATTTAGATAATGGCATATAAAATGTACTTATAAAGTTTGCAGATGATACCAAGCTGGGAGAGGTTGCAAGTGTTTTGGAGGATAGGATTAAAATTCAAAATGATCTGGACAAACTGGAGAAATGGACCGAAGTAGATAGGATGAAATTCAGTAAGGACAAATGCAAAGTACTCCATGTAGGAAGGAACAATCAGTTGCACACATACAAAATAGGAAATGAATGCATGTAGGATGAATGTAGGATGAATGCATATAGGATGAAGTATGCATAAAGAGATCTGGAGGTCATTGTAACTCATAAGCTAAATATGAGTTAACTGTGTAACAATGTTGCAAAAAAAGTGAACATCATTCTGGGATGTATTAGCAGGAGTGTTGTAAATAAGACACAAGAAGTAATTCTTCTGCTCTACTACGCAGTGATTAGGCTTCAGCTGGAGTAATGTGTCCAGTTCTGGGCACCACATTTCAGGAAAGATGTGGACAAATTGGAGAAGAGCAACAAAAATGATTAGTCTGGAGAAGAGAGGATTGAGAGGGGACGTGGTAACAGTTTTCAAGTACACAAAAGGTTGTTACAAGGAGGAGGGAGAAGAATTGTTCTCCTTAACCTCTAAGGATAGGACAAGAAGCAATGGTCTTAAATTGCAGCAAGGGTGGTTTAGGTGGGTCATTAGGAATAACTTCCTAACTCTCAGCGTGGTTTAGCACTGGAATAAATTGTCTAGGGAGGTTGTAGAATCTCACAAAACTAAGTGATTGGGCAACAAAATGGCAAATGAAATTTAATGTAGATAAATGTAAAGTAATGCACATTGGAAAAAATAACCCCAACTATACATACAATATGATGGGGGCTAATTTAGCTACAATGAGTAAGGAAAAAGATCTTGGAGTCATTGTGGATAGTTCTCTGAAGATGTCCACGCAGTGTGCAGAGGCGGTCAAAAAAGCAAACAGGATGTTAGGAATCATTAAAAGGGGGATAGAGAATAAGACTGAGAATATATTATTGCCCTTATATAAATCCATGGTACGCCCACATCTTGAATACTGTGTACAGATGTGGTCTCCTCACCACAAAAAAGATATTCTAGCGCTAGAAAAGGTTCAGAAAAGGGCAACTAAAAGATTAGGGGTTTGGAGAGGGTCCCATACGAGGAAAGATTAAAGAGGCTAGGACTCTTCAGCTTGGAAAAGAGGAGACTAAGGGGGGATATGATAGAGGTATATAAAATCATGAGTGATGTTGAGAAAGTGGATAAGGAAAAGTTATTTACTTATTCCCATAATACAAGAACTAGGGGTCACCAAATGAAATTAATAGGCAGCAGGTTTAAAACAAATAAAAGGAAGTTCTTCTTCACGCAGCACACAGTCAACTTGTGGAGCTCCTTACCTGAGAAGGTTGTGAAGGCTAGGACTATAACAATGTTTAAAAGGGAACTGGATAAATTCATGGTGGCTAAGTCCATAAATGGCTATTAGCCAGGATGGGTAAAGAATGGTGTCCCTAGCCTCTGTTCGGCAGAGGATGGAGATGGATGGCAGGAGAGAGATCACTTGATCATTGCCTGTTAGGTTCACTCCCTCTGGGGCACCTGGCATTGGCCACTGTCGGTAGACAGATACTGGGCTAGATGGACCTTTGGTCTGACCTGATATGGCCATTCTTATGTTCTTATGTTCATCATTGGGGATTTTTAAGAGCAGGTTAGACAAATGCCTGTGAGGGATGGTCTAGATCAGTGGTTCTCAAAGCCGGTCTGCTGCTTGTTCAGTGAAAGCCCCTGGCGGGCCGGGCCAGTTTGTTTACCTGCCGCATACGCAGGTTCGGTTGATCGCAGCTCCCACTGGCCGTGGTTCGTTGCTCCAGGCCAATGGGGGGCTGCAGGAAGGGTAGCTAGCACATCCCTCATCCTGCATCGCTTCCCACAGCCCCCATTGGCGTGGAGCAGCAAACCATGGCCAGTGGGAGCTGTGATCTGCTGAACCTGCGTACCCTCAGGTAAACAAACTGGCCCGGCCCGCTAGGGGCTTTCCCTGAACAAGCGGCAGACCAGCTTTGAGAATGACTGGTCTAGATAATACTTAGTCCTGCCATGATTGCAGGGGACTGGACTAAAAGACCTTTTGAGGTCCCTTCCAGTCCTACGATTGTATGATTCTATGCCGAGTATGGGTTCAGGCAGGTTTGTACTCAGCCATTGTACTGTTGCCTGTGCTATTGCAGCTACTTTGCTATTTAGTCTAGCTCTGATTGGGCTAGTGCAAATATGTTTATGCGAGCTGGGAATCTCGTGGTGTAGACATAGACATACTCTGCCATACTTTTACTGTTGTACTATAGACTGTTTCAATGCTGATTGATAAAAATTCTGGAACAGCCAATCAAAATCCTGCCAATCAACCTATAACATTGGTATAACCTCTTCTGCCATTTGTCTTCTTTTCATTTTTCCAGCCATCTTCAAATTCTTCTTTCTAACAACAGGGGTCTTTTTATATCTGAATGGCTCCTCTTCACTCAGGTTTTGTATTTCCTCTTATTCTTTGTTTTACGTAAGCTTTGCAGGGTGATATATTTTAGTCCCAGTAATAACTGTGAATTTTTGTAGAAGGTTGCTACATGATTTAAATTAGCTATATCAGTATTGTGTTCATATTGGCTAGCTGTTGCGCCTTTTGTAATACAGTGTATCTTCCATTGGGCTCTCATCTGCATGGTGCTAGAGTATTTGAGCCTCCTGTATAGAGGTATACATCACAGGTGTCACCCTTCATGTGAATGCTGTTAACACTTCTATCATTTCTAGTGAAATGGTATTGTTGAAAGCTTCCCATTGGCAAAGCATTGCAAGTGCATGCTATATGATATATCAGTGGCCAACCTGGGCTTGTTTGGGGTGTATTGTCTGTATTGTTTAGAGTGTTTCTGAATTCACTAGCCTGGATTTAACCCTCAGGTTCCACTACTACGAACCAACAGAATCTTGGTTATGGACTCCTAGTGGTAAAAATATCACCTGGTGGTGGGCTTGTAGCTACACAAATCATCCACAACCCAAATACCATTTGGTTCTCAGACATGGCCTGCTCTGTACATGGAATTCATGAGGCTGACCCCAGAGGGGCCAGGGCAGGACTAATCAAGAAATGTTTAGATTCAGCCCCCTGGTGGGAGGCTTCTGTAGGGCTGTGGTTTAAAGCAGCTCTCCCTAAGCCAGGAGTTCTCAGACTTTTGTACTGGTGACCCCTTTCACACAGCAAGTCTCTGAGTGTGACCCCCCTTATACATTAAAACACTTTTTTATATATTTAACACCATTATAAATGCTAGAGGTGAAGCGGGATTTGGGGTGGAGTTTGACAGCTCGTGACCCCCCATGTAATAACCTTGGGACCCTCTGAGGGGTCCCAACCCCCAGTTTGAGACCTAATACTGCCCTAAGCAGTATTGCCTGGGACAAATGGTGGTAATATCATGCTTCCTCTCTTCTAGAGTGAAAGCCCCTTCTTCTGATGCAACTACTCTTGTGAGCACATAAGGATGTCAATGGCAGCCCCTTGTCCTGAGGCAGTGGCCACTCATATTGGGATGCAAGAATTTAAGGCTGTGTGAAGAAAGAGGTTATATGCTGTATTGTAGATAATGGCGTTCTTTTGACACACCTAATCCAGTGTCTGGAGTGTGGATTAGAATGAACAGGTAGAGGTTCGACACAGATAAGACGGAAGAGAGGCTAGTAGGAAGAAAGGGGTTGCCATTAGGCATTATAACTGGTGGTGTATGTCTGACCTTTTTAACTTGTGTTCACAGTCTGGGGGTAGTGCTAGATCAATTGCTGTTAGATGATCACATAGAAGTAGTAACCAGACATGCTTTTTTTCTCTCTCTCTCTAGATAGGAGGTTGCAATATTTGTTTCTTTGGGATGCAGACCTCCATACTGTGATACATTTTCTGTCACCTCAGAATGAGATTACAGCTACTATGGCATTACACCTGAAACCAACACAGACACTGCTGCAAACGGTGGCAGCCCACTAATTACGTAGTGCTTCCAATTTCCGCTGCTATGTTCCATGATCTGAACTTGCTGCAAGTCCATCTCTGGGTTGAATCTGACATAACATTTTTTACCTCTAGATCTGCAAGAGACTGGAGATTTTCATACCTCAGACAACGACTCTCTCCCCAGGCCATACTACCACAGCTTGAACTGGATTGTCCTGGATTTAAAAGAATGGGGGGCTGGCGCTGGTGTATTCTCCATGAGATGTCCTGAGCTTTAGAGTGTGCTCCCCATCTAGTCAAAAATATCTCAGAGTGTGCTGCTAAGTGTATATGAATACTCAGGCTTTGAGGGAGATGGTTTTTGAAGTAGCTGAGGTTTGTGTGAGGATAGTGAGACTTTTGGGCTTATTTGTGGGTTGAGTTTTGCTGGGAGCTGTTGGTGTGTTTAGCTGCTGGTGTCTGCTGGCTTGCTTGTTTGTAATAGATGTAAAAGCTACTGAGAGTGCTAGAGAGGCATCTTCTTGGATACGTTTATACCATATAAATGATGGTACTTTGTAACAATTTATAGGACTAGAGTGTTATATAATATGGACTGCTTTGCACCTTCCCGCTAAAAAAAACCTCACATCTTCAGAAAATACTGGGTCAGAACAATGGTCGGTCTAGCCCAGTATCCAGTCTTCTGGCTGTGGCCAGTGCCAGATGCTTCAGAGACAGTGAACGTAACAGGGCAATTTTGAGTGATACATCCCTTCTTGTTCAGTCCCAGCTTCTGGCAGTTGAGGGTGTAGGAACACCCTGACCATTTTGGCTAATAGCCATCAATGGCACTATCTTATGAACTATGAACTCAGTTATACTTATGGCCTTCACAACATCCCATGTCAACGAGATCTACAGGTTGACTGTGTGTTGTGTGAGAAAGTACTTCTTTATGTTTGTTCTATACTTGCTGCCTATTAATGTCATCAGGGGACCCCTAGTACTTGTATTATAAAAGAATCAATAATTCTTCGGTATTCACTTTCTCCACACCATTCATGATTGTATACATGTCTATCATATCCCCGCTTAGTCATCTGTTTTTAATCTCTCCTTGTATAGAAGCTGTTCCATACACCTAAGCATTTTTGCTGACCTTATCTGCACATTTCCCAATTCTAATACATCTTTTTTTGAAATGAGTCAATCGGAGTTGTACACGCTATTCAAGGTATAGGTGTACCATGGATTTATATAATGGCATTATATTTGGTGTTTTATAGTCAATCACTTTCCTAATGGTTCCTAGCATTCTATTAGCTTTTCTGGCTGCTGCTGCAGATGTTTTCAGAAAAATATCCATGGTGACTCTAAAATCTCTTTCATGAGTGGTAACAGATAATTTAAATGTCATTATTTTGTATGTATAATTGGGATTAGGTTTTCCAGTGTGCTTCACTTTGCACTTATCAATATTGAATGTCACCTGTCATTTTGTCATCCAGTCACCCAGTTTAGTGAGTTTCCTTTGCAACTCTTTGCAATCATGTTTGGATTTTTGTGTAATTTGATATCTGCAAATTTTGCTACTTACTATTCACTTCCTTTTCCAAATAAATGATTATTTATCTAAAAGATATGATCTACAAATTATGCTGTGAAAGTTCTATGGCCTTGCTATCTTGGAGGTCAGACTAGATAATCAAATGGTCCCTTCTGGTTTTAGAATCTATTAATCTATTAATATGATGAACAGCAGATGTCCTAGTATAGGTCCTTGGGGGACTGGCTATTTACCTTTCTCCATTGTGAAAACTGACCATTTATTCCAACCCTTTGTTTCCTATCTTTTAACCAGTTACCATAAGAGGACCTTCCCTCTTATCTAATGACTGCAAGTTTGGTTAAGAAACTTTGGTGAGGGACCTTGTCAAAAGCTTTCTGAAAGTCCAAGTACACTATATTCACTGGCAAAGAGTTCTGTGGCACCTTATAGAGTAACCTACATCTTGGAGAAAGCTCCGACGAAGTGGATGTTCACTCACGAAAGCTCATGCTCCAATACGTTGGTTAGTCTATAAGGTGCCACAGAACTCTTTGCCGCTTTTACAGATCCAGACTAACACAGCTGCTCCTCTGATATATATCCACTGGATAACTCTTGTCCACATGCCTGTTAATTCTGTCAAAGAATTCTAATAGATTGGTGAGGCATGATTTCCCTTTGCAAAAGCAGTGTTGACTTTTCCCTGACATATCGTGTTTATCTATATGTCTAGTAATTCTGTTCTTTATTATATTTTAAACCAATTTGCCTGGTATTGAAGTTAGGTTTATTGGCCTGTAATTGCCAGGATTGCCTCTGGAGCCTTTTTAAAAAAAACCTGCATTACATTAGCTACCCTCCACTCATCTGGTACAGAGACTGATTTAAGTGAGAGGTTACATACCACAATTATTAGTTTTGCAATTTCATATTTGAGTTCCTTCAGAATTCTTCAGTGAATACCATCTGGTCCTTGTGACTTATTGTTTTAATTTATCAATTTGTTCCAAAACCTTCTCTATTGACACCTTAGTCTGGGAGAGTTCCTCAGATTTGTCATCAAAAAACAATGGCTCAGGTGTGGGGATCTCCCCCATATTCTCTGCAGTGAAGACAGATACAAGAATTAATTTAGCTTCTCTGAAGTGGCCTTGTCTTTCTTGAATTTGTTCCTTTAGCACCTTCATCATCGAGTGGCCCCATTGACTGTTTGGCAGACTTCCTGCTTCTGATGTTTTTGCGTTCTTAGCTAGTTGCTCTTCAAATTCTTTCTTGTCCTGCCTTATTATAGTTTTACACTTGATTTGCCAGAGCAGGGATCTGCAACCGTTGGCATGCGGCCCATGAGGGAAATTTACTGGCGGGCCGGGAAGTTTTTTTTACCTGCAGCCTCTGCAGGTTCAGCCGATCGCAGGTCCCACTGGCCAAAGGTTGCCGATCTCGGCATAAGAGTATGACTTCCAATTTTTATTAGATGTCTTTTTGCCTCTAACTGTATCTTTTGCTCTGTTGTTAAGCCATGGTGGAATTTTTTTGGTCCTCTTACTTTTTTATTTGAGGTATATATATATAGTTTGAATCTCTATTATGTTGTTTTTAAATAGTGTCCATGCAATTTGCCAGCATTTCCCCCTTGTGACTGTTCCTTTACATTTCTGTTTAACTGGTTTCCTCATTTTTGTATAGTTCACCTTTTTTAAATGAAATACTGCTGTGGTGGGTTTCTTTGGTATTTTCTCCTCTACAATGACGTTAAATTGAATTACATTATGGTATCTATTACTGAGCGGTTCAGCTATATTCACCTCTTGGACCATCTCTCCCTTTGAGAGTTCCAAGACAAGCAGCTCCAAGAGACAGTCATTTATGGTGTCTAGAAATTTTATCCCTGCATCTCTTCCAGAGGTGACTCTGGCCTGGTCTACACTACGCGTTTAAACCGGTTTTAGGAGCGTAAAACCGATTTTCACACACACCACCACACTAGAGGCCCTTTTATATCGTATAAAGGGCTCTTTAAACTTTCTTCCTACTCCTCCTAAAGAGAGGGAGTAGTAGCTATCCGTATTAACATATCATTATTGGGGTTAGTGTGGCCACAGATCGGTATTATTCCGGGCGGGTATCCACCAGCACAGTGCACCGCTCTGGACAGCAATCTGAATCTGAGATGCAGTGGCCAGGGCCGGAGGAAAAGCCTTTTTTGCCCTTTTTGTTTTTCCTTTGCCCAGCAGCGTGGAGCTCGGATCAGCACAGGGTGGTGAAAAAAAAAAAAAAAAAAAAAAAGAAAAAGCTCCAGCACATGATGATGGACAATGCAGGCTGTAAATCTGTTCTATCAATTCTATCTATCAAAAATCACAAAATTCAAAACAAAATCAAATTTAAAATTTAACAGACTCCAGACAGACAGCTGCGCGTGCAGCATCGCACGAAGCGTAGAAAAAAAAAAGGAAAAAATGGACTGCATGGACTGGACTGGACACTCTTCCTGTCAGTCTCTGCAGTCTGGGAAAAGCATTTGCATTCTTGGCTGAGCTCAAAATTCTTCTCTCCAAAAAAGTAGGGGGGCAAAACAGGGCAGCGCTAGGGTCCCCACACCCCCCCCCCCCCCCCCCCCAAAAAAAACAAAAACAATCTGAATTTTTGTCTTTTCTGTCTCTCTTTACTGAATGCAGATGATTGTGATGGTGCAGCAGCAGACACTCTCAGTGCTGCATCCCCCCTCCCCCCATGTGGGTGGCTGATGGGATAATGGTTGTCATACATCATCATCATACAGCCTCATGGGGGCACAAGGCCTGGCAGCATGGCAAAGCATTTAGCATCGGTCAGGGTCGAGTCAGGGCGCTCCTAGCTTTTCCTAGTAGATTTTACAATATGATGGTACACCATGGCATCATACCATATCCATCATCACATCATCAGCTGCCACCTCCACCCTTCCCCCCCTTCAGTCAAAAAGGAGAAGATGCCCCTGCCCCTGAACTAGCAGCCCCTCCTCCTCCTCTCCCTTCCTGTCCTCTGTATGTACCTATGCATAGCAAACTTCAGGCTACCTCACTCATTCCTCTCACTAACAAGTATTATTACTTTCTCATACATTATCACACACATGGGGACAATGCTATGGAAAGGCAGGAAGGAAGGGGGGAATGGAATGAAATGTGGTTGTTGTTGTTGCAGCAGCACAGCTCACCCCAGAGCATACATATCATGATCAGTGCAGGCAGCAGCACAGAGCAGCTCTCTGATCTTCTCTCTGGAGTTCTCTCTTAGTACTCTACTGGTTCTCTGATTCTGGCAGGACTATTACAAGGAGATTGAAGAAGATTGGGAGGGATTTCAGCCAATTTTTCAGTTTAGCCCCCTGCTAAGCAGCTAAGCACAAACAGCAGCATGCAAACAGCATGGGAAACAGTGCAAAAACAGGCAGCCATGCCCATCTTATTACCATGTTATGGTATAGTGGATGGTGGTACATAATGGTATGCCCATCTCAAAAAATGCAAAAGCAAAAGCAAATGCAGCGCTAGCACTGGCACTGCTGAATCTGTGCCTCTGTGGCATCACAGGGACACAGATCACAAAGTCACAAAACCATGAGCTGCATGCTGATTGCTATGGCATCTTCCAGGAAATCAGGGAAAAAAAAAAAAAAAATGCTTGTCTGCCGTTGCTTTCCCAGTGGAGGGATGACCCAGACACATTTACCCAGAACCACCCAAATGATTTGATTTTTGCATCATCAGCTGCTGGAGGCACCTGGAAAAAGGGGAGGGGAATTCGATGGGAACTACAGATAGCAATGCTTAGCTACCCCAGCTGCAATGCTCCAGACGCTCGGACCAGGAATATGACTGTTGTGTGTGTGGTGTTAATGTGTTTAGTGTTTTTGTTTTTTTTATTGTTTTTTACAATTTTTTTTAAATTAATAATGTGTAGAACGTACCCATATAGTTAAAGCCCCCATTATTATTGCATTTTCTGCCTTTGTAGCTGCTCTGATTCTTTCTGTCTCCATCCTGGTCAGGTGGTCAGTAGTATATTCCTACTGCTATGGTCTTATTGTTCAAGCCTGGAATTTCTATCCATAGAGAATTTATGGTACAGTTTGATTCATTTCAGATTTTTACTTTATTTGACTGTATGCTTTTTTTCACATGTAGTGCCACTTCTGCACCAATGTGATCAACTCTGTTATTACTATATAATTTGTACCTTGGTATTACTGTGTCCCATTGGTTATCCTCATTTAATGCCTGGCACTCTAGTTCACCCAGTTAGTATTTAGACTTCTAGCTTTTGTACATAAGCACTTGTGCATTTTGTTAGTACTCAGTTGCATGCCTTCATGTGCTTTTTTAAATGGGACTCTTTTATGTTTGGCTGTTCCTCACTACCTCCTATCTGTGCTTTACCAGCTTCTTTCCTACCCTCTTTTCTAAGATATAGAGTTCCCTCCAATTTCATCACTAAGGGATGTGTCCACCCAAACCATGTTCTCCTCTGCACATGTTAGCTTTCCCCCAGTCCTTAGTTTCAAAAAGATACTCTACTCTTTTGAATTTTACATTCAAGCAGTCTGGTTCCATTTTTAGTTTAGATGGAATCCATCCTTCCTGTAGAGGTTCCTTCTTTCGCAAAAGGTACCCCAGTTCCTAATAAACCTAAAACCCCACATCATCCACACATTGAGACACTGCAGTTCTGCTTGTCTTTCTGGGCCTACACATGGAACTGGAAGCATTTCAGAGAATGAAAGTTCTGGGCTATAATCTCTTACCTAGCAATCTAAATTTGGCTTCCAGGACCTATCTCCTACTTTCCCTATATCATTAGTATGCATATATACCATGACCCCTTGCTTCTTCCTAGCACTCCAAATAAGTCTGCCTAGATGTCTTGTGAAATTTTCAACCTTCACAACAGGCAAGTAGCTACTCCAAAACAGTATTCATAAAGAGGGAGTATTCATTCATATGACTAAGGATAGTGCTCCGCATAAGGTTGGTTTTTAAATCCAAACACCATTACTGTTTATGTTCAGGGAGCTGGAAGGAGTAGCTTGTGGTTGTGTTAATCTTGGTGGTGAAAATGCCTTAAGATGTGCTTTATTTAATATCTAGAACATCACGTAAGCAAATTGCTGAACATTAATATCAGAGGAGGAGGGCAGTAGAGAAGGTCAATGGGGAGATGTGAAAGAGTGAGAGATCAGCAATGGTAGAGATTAGAGCTGTGTAAATAACCCATTTTGGGGGTCTTTATGGCCAAACCGAACCAATGAAAAAAATTGTTTCTGGTCAACCAAAACATTTCATTTAATTATTGAAGGGTTTCTTATCTTTAAAATTTGTTAAGTAAAATTGAAGCTTTTTTTTAATGTTTTGAATTGAAAGATCAAAACATTTGAGTTTTTCATCTAAAACAATTTGGCAAGTTCAATACAAATTCATTAAATGTTTTGGTTGATCTGAATTTTTCAGTGGAAAAAAAGTTTAGTCCAAAAAATTCCACCCAGCTTTAGTAGAGAAGAAGGGTCTCTTGCTGGTATTCCTTGTAACTGTCAGGTTTCATGGCATTGTCATTTCCTTGTTCTCAACTCCTTCTACAGGTTTCAGGACTACGCTCAGTCACTGTTAGCCACCCGTCTTATTGGAATTGCCAGCTGTTAGCAGATGCTCTCAGCAGTTGACAGTGGGACCAGAGTTGCTAGTGGAAGTGAAATGTTCAGGAAAGAAAGGAACCAGACATGTGAACAGCAGGTCCAGAGGAGAAAGGAACTGGGTGGCTGAGCAGCATGTCCAAAGATCCTGGGAAGAAGGGAACCATCTGGCAGTGAAAGATGTTCATGGGGAGAGAGAGAGTGACAGAACTAATGAGAAGGAAATAAAATCAAGAGCAAAAGGAGACTGTGTGATTAATTTTTTTCAAAACGAATAAAATGTTAAAGAGTGTTCAATGCACCAAATACTTCCCTAATGTCATTTTTCTATGTTAAGCAACTACTGTAGTCTTTTTCTACAGAGATGTTGCACTTTCATAAACTGGAAGGGAGATGTCCATGAGAGAAGTTCCTATGTACAAAAAATATGTACAAAAAATCTGGAAAATCCCCTGCTGTACAGAGTGTAGTGTATTTCAGGAAGTGAACAGTGAACTCTAATATGTGCATTCTGTTTACTGTGTTGATAAAGCACCGAATGGAACCTGGTAAGTGTAAATATTACAGTAGCATCATACTGTATGTGAAAAAATAATTTGTAGTCTTATAAAAAAAGTTAAGATTAATCATTATGGTGATCATGTAATAAATGTATGTTATAAATAATAATAATTTATAATAATTAGCATAACTGGAACTTCTGGGCTGTTCATGTTCAATAGTTTAAAATATATTAAGATAATTGAAAGTTTATTTAAAAATTACATCACAATATATATTTATAGGTATTTTTATTGTAATAATTGTAAATTGGTTCTACTGCTCTACAAAGATTGTAATATCATTAAATAAATGAATATATGAATACTTTATAACAAACAGCATTTCTAAACACAATGCCCATCACTTTAAAACATATGATGTTTTGTGGATATTTGCTATCACTTTTAGCAAGCTTAACCTTTTGATCTGATCTTTTGCCAACTATGACTAATTTAATCTCTTGTTGCCAATCTTAGGCTACTTCCATCTAATACTAATTTACTTTCTGAGGAACAGCAGTAAATCTGGCATCTGATATGTCATAGAGAAAGTCCAGATAAAAGCGAGATGTCTCGCTGTCACTTCTCTATAGTCCTATCTTCCATGGAAAGTCTGGCATTGCTTCACAGAGATCTCAGGGGGATGGTTTTAAAGTTCCTTTTGAGGAATTTAAAAAAAGCCTACTTTTTGCTTCAAATGGGAAAATTCTCCACGTTTGTACCACTTTCAGAGGAGGAGTGTAATGTGCCACTGTCGCACATAATAGGGGTATTCTAAAATAAGGTAAGTTAACTTATAGCTTCATTTACAATAAAGTAATATGAATGCTATTGATCTTAATCCTTCTGAATGTTTCCAGTAGTACTTGAAAAATATTTGGATAGTAGGATCATTCAGATTTTTTCAGAGTGCTCCCAAAAGTAAGCTCCAGGACCTGCTTTAGTTTGAAACAGACTGTTGTACCGTTTTATCTTTGGAATAGAAAATCCAAACTCAGGATTTCAGAGTTTTCTCCAAGTAATTCAGGACATCATTTGCTCTGCCCTAATTTTCAGGATAGCAAGGACCTTGTCACTAAATTAGTAGCTCAGAGGGTGATTCCCCAAGATCAAGGCTTCATGTGCTCTGCATCAAATACAACCTAAATTCTGCAGCAAGAACCTGCAGCAGGCTGGTGTTTAATTTATTGGCAGCTTCAAGTATATTCACTAACAGACTTTTTACTGAATTAAATATTAAATTCCCAAATGGTCAGGTCCACCCGGTTTATGGCCCCTTTGTGCTGGTGGAGTGGTGCAAAGAAACCCCAGAAGATTGAAAATAAAGCCTATTTGCAAAGTTTAACTCTAAATCTCATCACCTGTAGCTATTTTGTCTCAGTTTCTCCACACAACACTCCCACCTCTGTAAATTCCATTAGTTAAGAAGTAAGTGCCATTATAAGTTATTAAGGAATCACACAGATGCAAGATCAACTTTATAGCAAGAATGAAATTTTATATGTGAGGAGCAAATTTTGTTTGACAAAGAGTGGGAGAATTGTGTCTATTATCAATATTTCCATATTAATAAGACTTGTTTTTTGTTATTTTTGGGTAACCTCCCCCACATTGAAATTTGCAAGCTTCTGAAACTACAGACTGAGACTCCAAGGGGTCCTACCTTATGGACTACAACAATAATGGCTACCAAAGCACCTCTGACATCCCTTTCCAACATGCTTAGAGTCAGGGGTGGGAACAGAATGGATTAGAAACTCCTGCTGTTGAGGGCGATCTGTGTCTGATGACTAGCAGTTTGCTGAGTTAAAGATGAGCCAGGATGGCTCAACCCATCAGCGGGAGGGGGTAGCCTGCTGCCTGACAGAGACAAAAAGACTAGTTTTAGTTTAGTTTGATCTTTGACTCTGGAGCTGAGAGAGAAGCAGAACAGGTCAGGGTGTCTCTCTGATTAACTCCTACTTCCCACAGAGGGAATCTTTGAATGCTGTGGTATCTCATGCACGGGTCAGGCAATTCCAGCCCTGCAAAAACCAGTGTCCAGAGATCTGATATGGTGCCAGCAAACTGAGAGCCCGTTGACACCTCCACGGGACCCCAGACCATGAGAGCTAGAAGAGGACCCTGCCAAAGATGCAATAAGGGGACCCTTTTTGTTTAATCTGGCCAATGTTCACAGTGCTGCTGCACTCATGTCTGGACTCATCCCCAGTGTACCAGAATGTGCCAGGGAGTGAGCTGGGAGCTGGGGAGGGCTGTGAGTGTTAGGAGGTGGGGAATTGGTTGATTTGCTAATGTTGAGTCCTTATTAGTTAACCCTACATTTTCCTACCCCAGATCCTATCTTCCTGCTACCCCCCAAAAAAATTCCTCTTTTGTTACACTGTTTTTGGGTGTGCCATTCATTTGAATTGATGTAAGTTATTGTTTCTTGTGTACTGGATTTTATGTTCCACCAGCAGAGAAGTCATCTTGAGTGGAGGGGATACACTTAAAATTTGTTTTGTTGGCTAAAACATTTCATAGTCTTCACAAGGTTGTCAAACACTTTCTCTTATAAGTCCTTGTTTTCATTTACTTATAGCTTTTCCAAACTTCAGTTGTTTGGGCTAAAATTTTCCATGACAGCTGTCTGCCTGAGGATGATTTTTTTTTAATTTCATCCAAAATGGTTAAGTTATTTTCAAGAATGAGTCCTATAACAAATATGTTGTTTCTACCCAAGTTAAAAAATAAAATCTGGTTACCTTTTTAAAAATAGTCTAGAGACCAATGCCTTGAAGCAGAGACTTGAAATTTGGCAGAGGCTCTTGCTGTTCCCCATGAAAATCTGCTCAAAATTGGTGAAGTTATAAGCCTTTGAAAAAATGGAGTTTGCTCATGCTTAGCAGAGACTTAGATTTTAGCAGTTAAATTCCCTGAAGAGTCATTCCACACTGAGCATGCTCCAGCCCAGGTCTAAGCTGAAATTGCAGCTCTGGGCTGCTCTGTGCTTTTCCAGGTCCAGGCATCTGAACTGTGAGTCCTTGTATTGCAGCAAAAGTCCCCTCTCTCCTGTGCTCTCAGTGACCCCCACCCCCTATGGATCCTAGCAGCATGGAGGAGGAGGATTCCTGCTCTGAATGGAGATGTGACAGGAGCTGGACAAGGGGAGAGGGGACAGGGTGGGTAGAAGTAGATTGGGACAAGGAGCATCGGGAGAGACTGGGACAGAGATGGGGAGTCCAGGGGGATGAGATTAGGATTTCTGGACAACTAGACTGGGACTGGCAAAATGAGGAGAACAGGAATAGGGGTAAGAAACGGGAGCCAGGGGTACAAAAGAGACAAAATTCAGACAGGGACAGGATGGAGGGGATGGGGCAGAAAGGGTTAAGTTTGTGGGAAATGGTCAGAAGAATCTGTGCCCACTCCCCTCCGGATCCTGGAATGGAACCCAAGATTCCTGAGTCTCACCATTCCTCTGCTTTCAGCAAAAGTCTGGGCAAAGTGTCCCATCAGTGCTAGTCTATAGAGGATGACAACCCACTACAGCTATCTGTTATTCAATTAGCTGAAGTGGTAGAAGTCTGTGTGGTGGATCTAGGTTCCAAGCCTTCTGATGCCCATGTCAATTCAATGTGATGCCATATGCTGGGATTTCTATTTTTTCAGTTTGTTTTTTAAAAACCTAGGAAATTGCACACAAAAGAACTATGTTAAAAGAACAACTATTAGGGTTGGAAAGTCAACACAAACAATTTGGTGAAACTGACATGAATTCGCGAATGTTTTTTTTGTGATCGAATCCACATTTTTCACTGAACAAAATTTAAGCCCAAATTGTATTTCTCCACTTGCATATATTCACTGAAAGGATAAACACAGAATTCTTTAGGTATGTGTTGTCTATCTTCAGATGGAAATGATAGAAAAAACAGAAATGTGAATTCCTGAGAGATGAATGGCATGGAAAGAGTTTTTTTTTGTTAAACACACTGGCAATTCCCTGCAGAATTAAGCAGGGTGTTCAAATGGAGTATGATGGATTAGTACATTTCTATGTGTCCTGTCTGCTGTCTGACTTTAGTACTTGTGACTGATATCTTCTGATCTCTAGGGCACTATTCAAACTAGGTGATAGAAACAAAACAAAAGAGCAATTTAGCACCTGAGAGAATATTTATGAGAGCAATAAAAACAGCTCTTTGAAAAGTCCTCTAAATATACATTTGTGAAAATTCTCAACAGCATTATTTAAAAGACTTTTTAAAGAACTCCTCTCTCCTGTAATGCTCTCTTGAAGGTTGATCCTTGTGTTCTGCTGTGCTCTACTAGACTGAACAATGATCTATAGCATATAACAGGATTAAGGTTTGTGATCAGTATCAGGGATTAATTCAGACTCAGGCATTAATGTATGAAGATGCTAGCATCCTCCTTTTGATAATTTCCCCCTTCTCAAGGGGCAGACCCTCATCAGCGACAGTTCCCAGAATGTAGGCAATCTCTGTGATGCAAATGTTTCAACATTTTAGATTTAAATATGTCTCTTGGAAATATGTTTGGAGAGTCCTAAATCTTTACATTTTCAAAATACTTCATGGTTGTAGCCTAGTAGTTCCTTTAATTTTCTTGAAGAAAAGTTGTGATATAATCTGATGCCACAAACCAAGCGTATGATGTTAGTAAGAGACTTAATGATTTTGATGTGGGGTGATGGTAATAATCAATTATTATTAATTCTATGTGTCGCCATTAGAGTGCACTGTAGAGAAAACCACAGGGTCTCTGCCCTGAAGAGATTACTGAATAAGGGCTCGTAGCAGGGTGGTCACTCGCTCCTGTCATAAAGGGCTTAGAACAGCCCAGGAGAGGGCTGTGGCTAGAGGCAAACAGCCCAGGCTGCTTTGGGGAAGCAGCCTCAGCTGTGGCCATGCCCCAATCAGGGCCCAGCTGGCCCCTATAAGAGGACAGTGGGCTAGGAGCAGACAGACTCTCTCTAGCTTTGAGAGGGAGGGATCTGGCTGCAGGGAGCTGAGAGAAGGTACCTGGAGTGGACCAGGGCTGGGGGAAGGCCAAAGGAGCTGCGAGCTCTGGCCTGGAGACCCCCCAGGCTGCAGGCCTAGTATAAGGCCGAATAGGTACTGGGGATGCAGGGGGCAGCCCAAGGGTAGGCAGAGGCAGCAGGTCCAAACCTCCCTTGCCTGTGATGAGTGGCTTATATACTGCAGTCTGCCCCAGTGAATGGGGGCTAGATGGGGACTGGGCAGTAGCCATATACTGAGGTGAGGTGGGGATAGGGGGTGGGGGTTCCCCTAGAAGGGAGAAACCCAGAGACTCTGGGGTTACTGCCTAGGGGCAGCACCCCAGTGGAAAGGGGCACTGGTGTCTGGGAGGGACACGGGAGGCCCAGCAGAAGCGAGACACTGGCCGACAGATGGTGCTTCAGAGGCTAGAAGCTAATTCCTGAGAGACCAGCAGGAGGCACCGCAGGGGTGAGTCAGGCATCGTTACAGGCCTCAATAATCAAGAGGTACAGAGATGCATCATCCCAGTGAGAACTCCAGGAGGAATTCTGGCCCAGGAGTAGACTACCTTCTTTTTTAGCTGAACTGGTAGAGATTGATTCCTCCAGAACCTTTGTGGCACCCACTGCAGGTGCACCCTTCAAGTGGGGAAGAATACTCCTTTTAATGCCTCATGCCCTCTCTGTGGCCAGATGTGGAGTGGGGCACACCCATGGCCATTCACCTCCCCTCCCTGCCCTATTTGAGGTGATGTACATTCTGGGGATGCACTGAAGGGACAGCCCACATATTCCCCAAGCAAAGGAAATTTATTATGATGGTCCTTTATTGAGTATACAGGGTGAAAGCTCACTGTCAATCCATATAATGGCCAGTTATAAGCAGGGCCTAAATTAGAGAAAATATACGCCGAAGTGCAGGGATATGGAGACAGGTGCCAGTTTTAAAGAAATATGTGAATGGATTGAACTTGAGAGGGAAGCTATGATATAACAGCCTATTGTCTTCTACCTTTTTTTTAAAAAAGGTCAAATTTGTCAAATAGAGTTTTACAGTGAATGAAGTTTATAATAGTAACACATTGCCAATTGGTTTCTCACCCAAATCTCACCCACTCTTGTTCCTGCTAATCATATTAGATGAACATGTTGTACTGGGAAAAAAAAAGAAAAAAGAAATATATAAACCTAATAGTTTTCTTGTTTTTGACAGACCACTAAGATACAGTTGTTACATATTGTACTTCCATTCTTCTGTTTCTTTAAATAATGGGCAAATAAATTTAATGCTTATTATTGTTCTCCTTTCATACAGTATTAATCACAATCATTATAATATTTTAAGATAAATTTCTAAAACAGGCTTCCTAAATTGTATCCACACAATGGTGTGTGTGTGTGTGTGTGTCTGTGTGCGCGTGCGTGCAGTCAATGAGTGTGATGAACACATTTTTTGCATGTGAAAATAAGCACTAATAGCTGCCATTGGTCATGTAGCATGTGCAGATGCAGTGTTTGTGTGAGCCAAATTTCCACACACAAATTTTGCAAGTACAATTTAGGCAGCTCCATTTTCTAAAATGTAAGAAGAGATTTTCAAAGGAAAAGTGCCTAACCACCATTTGTGCCTTTGAAATGTCCCTTTAGATTTTAATTTCTTCCAGGAAATCTACCAGTAAGTGTAGATAGAACATAATCACTTTACTGTTTTTAGTTTCATCCACACATATTTCCTTTGCACCAAGAAGGGATGTGGGACACCCAGCATCTTGCTCTGCTTCACTGCAATCTTGTGGCTAGTAGCACTGAATTTCCTTATTATCTGGATATGAGAGATCTGTGATGCAACAGAAGAAGAAGGCCTTTGCTGCTCAGACAACGCCCTTGCCAGACTGGTTTTCTGTTTTTCATTAAAACTAGATGCATATTTGTTATAGTATGTGGCTTTTTGTTGTACATACCACAACACTGTTATCATTTAGCAGCATACACATGACATGGACTTGGTTTTCCATGAACATCTGGAATGGCACAGCTCACAGATTGCTCACAAAGTTTTTGGTATACAAGCTCTGGGAACAAGCAAGTCCTTTTTTGGCCATTTGGGATATTAAAAATCATAACTAGAGTTGGCACCATTAAAATGGGCATTTACTACACTGTGTGTGTTTATTTTTGCCATGCTATTTGCAGTAGTATTTTTTACTGGTATACTTAGTATGAGAAATAAAGTGGTACATTTAAGTACTGTGGTTTAAATCCAATTTGTAAATGATGTCAAGGTCAGAGGACCAGCACAAGGCTTACGTTTAATGTAAACTCTATTTTGAGAGCTTAACAAGGACTTAAGGGGTGCAATCTGGACCCTACACAGGGGCAATCCTGGCTGTTTTATACTGACCCATGCTATTTATATTGACCCATGCAATATGTTTGGGAAATATTTTAAAACTTCATGTGAATTTGGTGTGTGTGAGGTTCCAGACCTGACAACCTCAAAGAGTGAAGTCCTTCATTTCTCCACAGAATAGGTAACATTAGAGCACGGTGAACTTCGCCACCCTGCTCCACCAATGTACCTCAAATCTGATGCAGAGAAACCATCTCTAAGGATCAGAGGACATTTGAATCTTCAGACTCAGTCTTGGACCTCTTTGCTGAGGTTGCCAGCTAAGGAGCCAAGGGAGTGCCAATTGTGCTGGTAATTTCTGAGCTGTGGAGAAGTGTCCATTGAGAACTAAAGTGAGATCTTCAAACCATCACTCCCATTTTCATACAGCCAGCAGAGTATGAACAAATGCTATACTAATAACCTGGCTAGACTGTGAACTAGTGACACAGAGTTAAAAGGCTTTTGGACCATTCAGTCCCCCCCGAGAATTATATTTCATCTAAATGATGTAGTGCTCATTCCTCACAGTACCTCCAGCTTGGCACAGTAGTCCCCAGTCTGTTTCCTGATTTCTTTTATATTTCTCAGAGTTGTCTACAAAGTGTCATAGAAATCTCCATTTTACCCTTTTAAATAGCTTACCTGTTTTCTAGACATCACTTAAAGAAGAACCCTTGCTGTCCAGCAGTGGTAACAGAGGCTGGTGTATCAATTAGCAATAAGTGCTGATAGCAAATGCAGAGTACCACAGTGTAAATGAACTATGAACAACTCCTTCACTATCACCTGTCCCCTCTTGGGGTGATCAGTAAGAAGTCATTAATGCAATTTTCCACATCCTGCTGTAAAATTGACAGGTTTCAGAGTAGCAGCCATGTTAGTCTGTATCTGCAAAAAGAACAGGAGTACTTGTGGCACCTTAAAGACTAACAAATTTATTTTAGCATGAGCTTTCGTGAGCTGCATCCGAAGAAGTGAGCTGCAGCTCACGAAAGCTCATGCTAAAATAAATTTGTTAGTCTTTAAGGTGCCACAAGTACTCCTGTTCTTTTTGCTGTAAAATTGTTATTCTGAGAGAATAAGTTGGATTTTAATAGAATTTTCATCTCAGCATGCGAGAAGATACATGAAAAGAAACCATGCAGAGTAATGTATTACTTTATTCAATGTCTCTTGGTACTCCATCGATCCGATGATGACAAATCTGCGCAGATCATCTATTGTTGGTCTCATGGTGTGCCCTCTGATGACTGTACAAGCCAATTCTAGAGGTGCATATTTTGCTGCAGATGGTGCATGGGAAGTTCGCAGTCAGTGGGTTGTGCGCTGCTGGTACTCTGTGACGTCATTCGCGTGCCTCTTGAATATGCCGGCAGCGGTCTTCCTCAAAGGTGATGCAGATATTTCTGACTGTTGCACACCCCTGTGTTCTGTCGCTGGCGGCGTCCTCAAGGTCCCTAGGTTAGATACTGCTGTACTGCAGATTGGCTTTGATGGTATCCTTGTAACGTTTCTGTGGACGGCCTATATGCCGGGTGCCCCGGGAGAGCTCACTATACAGAAGCTGATGGGGGATTCTGTTGGCATCCATGCGGCTGACATGACCAGTCCAACGTAGCTGTAACTTCATGATCATCATTTCGATGCTTGTCATCTGGGCTCTCTCAAGGACCTCAAGATTGGGCGCTTTGTCTTGCCAGCGGATCTTCATGATGTTGCGGAGGCAGCGCATGTGGAATGCTTCGAGCTGCTTGATGTGATGCCTATATAGTGTCGATGTTTCACACCCGTACAAAAGAGATGAAAGAACAACAGCTCTGTACACAAGCAGTTTTGTTGACATCCTGATGTTATGGTGGTTTAAAACTTTGACACGCAGACAGCCAAGTGCTTGGCTTCCTTTGGATATTAGTGCGATGATCTCATTATCCAGTGATCCATCACTGGATATGACACTACCCAGGTATTAAAGTTATCCACTACTTTAAGCTGAGTGCCATCAATGGAGATACTCGGGACAGAAGCATTTGATCCAGGTGCAGGTTGATGGAGAACTTCTGTCTTTCCGAGGCTGATAGTTAGTCCGAAAAGTTGCGAGGCCTCGGCAAACTTGTTGACAATGTGCTGAAGATTATTTTCAGTGTGAGCCATGAGGGCACAGTCATCAGCAAAGAGTGCCTCAAGAAGGAGTTTCTGCACTGTCTTAGTCTTTGCATTAAGGCGACGGAGGTCCAAAAATGAACCATCTTGCCAGTATTTCAGATATATACCTCGATCCAGATCTTTCATTGCATGGTTGAGGACACATGCAAAGAACAGGTTAAATAAGACAGGAGCGAGAACACATACTTGTTTCACACCGTTGGTGATGTTGAAAGGGGCTGATGTGGCTCCATCAGACAATACTTCGCCTGTCATGCTGTCATGAAAAAGGCGTATAATCTGGACAAATTTTCTTGGGCAGCCAAGTCGTGTTAGAATACTCCAAAGGGCTTCCCAGTTGACGGTATCAAACGCCTTTGTCAGATCTATGAAGACAGCATACAGGTGCATGTTCTGTTCAATTTTCAGAGTAGCAGCCGTGTTTAGTTCAGGCAAAAAAAAAAAAAGGTACTTGTTGCACCTTAATAAGAGATGACAAATTTGATGCATGAGAGCTCGTTTCGAGTAGAAGAACACTTCTTGCAGACAGACACACACAGACACAGAGCAGGAGTATGAGAACATATAGAGAGTAGAAAGGTGAGAGGAAGTATGAGGAAAGAGGAAAAAGATGAAGAAAGTGAGATGTTGAGAGAGAAAAAATGAGGAAAAAGAGAATTAAGAGAATGCCATAGTAATGTGAGAGAACAAACACAAGAAGTTAAGCCAGCATGGTCAAATTCATTGTGCCTTCCCAGAGTTTCATTTTCTTCTGTTTTAATTTGTTGTAAATGTTATTAATTTTGCATATTAATTCAAGTTCAGCAGTCTTTTTGGGAAGTTTTTGAAGTTTTTGAATTTTAATGTTTTTTTATCTGAGTTTGATGTCAGGGACTAGGTTGGTTTTTTGGTTTTGGTTGTTATGGTTATGATTTATGATATGTGGTATGATGTGTTTTATGTGTGACTGTCGGTATATGCCATCATGGCAGTAATGCATACATGAGCCATGTATGGCACATGCTGCGGGTAAATGTCTAGAAGAATAAATAAAAGAATAAATGGACACAAATCTGACATCACATTGGGCAAACTTCAAAACCAACACTTCACACTTCAAGAATCCAACAAACTCTGACAAAGACTAAAAATCAAAAAACAAAAAAAAAAGAAAAAAGAAACAAGAAGACTGCTGAAGTGCACTAGACTAAGTGACTTGAATGAATAAGCAAATCTGCAATATGCAAACTAGGACTGATGAAAGTTATCTGGCCTAAAATTTATTTCCTATTTCAATTTCTACTCTACCTTCTATCTTAATTCTTACTTATCAGTTTTTTTTTTCCCTCTGCTCTGTTCTTCTCATCTCAATTCTATTAGACTCTGCCTGTTGGCTCTTTGCTAAATCTTCCTCCTGTTTCTGTATTTCTCATGTTGTGTTCTCTGTGTGTGTTGTGTCTTGAATTGTTCAATTCTATGCCATCAAGAAGTCTACAATAAGCTCATGCTTTTGTTCTGTTCAATGTACATATGCTATATTGCAAGGTTTCTGTGAAAAACAGAGAACCATAAAGTGTGTGTGCTTTTATAAGGCAAATATGTTATAATAAATATGCTGAGGGAATGGAGATATAATTCCTGAATATGGCCAAAACATCACTGCCAGGTGGAAGGGAAAAAACATATACTTTCCAGCAGCTGGTGCCATTACTACATGCTCATATTTCATGGCTGTGAGGATTTTAACAAAAAATGATTTCGGGATAAAAATTCAACTGGTCAGCCATGTTAGGAGGTGGGTCAACAAGGTAACGTTTGGATCCACTGTTGTTTAAATGAGAGATTGGGTTCAAGACCAAATGACGGCTAGAATCTATGTGTGTCAAAATCTTACAAGCTGTTCTCACCAGGTTTTTGTCCCATCCCTCCCCTTTTCCAAATGGCAGAAATCTTACAATATCAGATGCTCTGGTGAAATTATTGCCATCTTGGTGTTAAAAATCTCATGAGAATGGCTATTTGCATGTGATTTTTGGCCTTATTGGAAACAGACCCAGAAAATAGGCTCTTACTGGCTTCGAATATTACCCAGAACCAAAAATGTATGGCAGTGTTGAATTGAACAATTGAAAGACGACAGAGTGAAATTTCACATAAATCTAACACAGATTTTTTTATTAAAATCTGTTGTGTGATTTATCAGATATATAATATATACAAGACCTGATTCTCCACTGCTGTGAACCTAATATTTTCATTTACACCTCCCAAAGCATTAAGGTAGCATTGACACCCACTTTGATGGTCTGTAATGACTACACAAGGTGCACAGTAGTGCAGGATCAGGTCTTATATACATATGTGTGTATCTGTGTGTATACAATATGGAATATATGTGTCAATATGGCTGCTCAAATGAAATTGCATATACTGCTGTATCTTTGGCAGACTCAATGCACTGCAATGGAAATTTCAGTTCCTTGTACTACAGAATTCCAGACAACTCTTTTTGAGCAGTTCTAATGATATATGCATAGTGTGACCATATTTTCCTATGCTGAATATGGGACACCTGGTAAAATTACTCATATTCAAGTGAGTTCAATGGCAATCAATCAGAATTATGCTGTACAAACATTCAAATTAACATCAAGTTGACAACCCCTGTTAAAAAGAAATACTGCATAGTTGGATTATTTTTATTTACCTTCTTATCTTTAAGGCTTTAGGGTTCACATGGGGAGAGGCGACACACACACACTCCCGTACACCTCTCTCACATGGCGGGGTGATCAACTGACCCGACCCTCCCTGCCTCGGCACTCTCTGCCCTCCCTGCCTAGCTGGGTCCCCAGGACTCATCCACATCTCCTGTTACCTGGCTCCGCACCTTCCTGAGGCAACAGATGTGTGTGGAAGGGCATACAGGGCACTGTGTGGTAGGGAAGGGACAGGATCTGCTTTCAACCGCAGTGGAGGTGGTGGTGTGGAAGGGATGACCTGGCCTGTGTCTTTGCAGAGCTCATCTCTTCTCCCCACCACTCCGATGTGGCTGGAAACAGCTTGCCCTTTCTGCCCGCACAATGTCGAAAGGCAGCTAACACCTACAGGCTGCTGCTGGCCACCCACATAACCCAGCCACCTCTGGCAAAGAACTTGACTGCAGGGGCTTCAGCAAACCTGGCCAGAGAGGTGGCTCAGCAGGGGAGGGTGCCCAGGGGATGGAGCAGTCCCACGCTTCCTGGGGGCAGGACCCAGGGTGGGGGTGGGTGGGTGTGTGAAGAGGGTGCTAAGCCCCTGCCCTGGAGCTAAGCTAAGAGGGTGCTAAGCCCCTGCCCCTGCCCTGGAGCCTGCAGGTTCGGGATATCAACAGGCTGGAAATTGCCAGACGGCCACCAGACCAGTATGGGGAGCAGCCAGCCCTATGCACTGCATCTTTGCCTTGACTTGCATACCTACTCCCATGGCATACAGGGCCACTGGACCCCCACCATTCACCACTGGTGGATGGATGCCTGGTGAGCAGGGAGCCATCCAGCAGCAGGACCCACGGGTACTGATGTGGGGGAGAAAGACAATATGGGACAATTTGCCCATTTTTTAAAAAAAGTCAAGACACCTGCAGGAGGGCTTAAATGTGTGATTGTCCCTTTAAAAACAGGATATCTGGTCACCCTATATGCATATATAAAATCACTTTCTGTCTTGTTCAACTATGACTGGCTCACACCACATCATGTAATTTATGCTAACATCCTTTGTCTCCTTGAAAATAGTTCACCACTTTTCCCTCAAAAGTTGGCCTTTTTCACAAATGGAAAAGAATTTAAAAGCTCTTCCTAAGAGCAGGTTAATTACTGAGAAGTGCAGTTTTTGTGAGAAACAAAACTATCTACTTCTTCAGCTCTTCCACAGAGCACTTCAAGAGGCTGTGAGGCACAGGTCAATACCATAATCTCTTAGGTTAGTAATGAAGTATGTTCAGCCTCAGATAAAAGATCCACAGTAGAATTCTGAGGTCTTCAGATCAAGCCTGGGTGTCTTTCTGGAAGATATGCTTAAGTCAGACACAAGTTACTGGAACACAGGAGTAAATGGATGAAAATCTATGGTCTATGTCATATAGGAGGACAGACTAGATGGCTTAGTCTCTTCTGGCCATAATATCTATGAATCAATGAACTTCCTCACATTTGAGTTTCATGTCCTGTTTCAAATATAAAAATCTGGAGATGCTGCAGTGATGTCTATTTGCTGGTTTCATCCTGGTCCAGAGGAAATAGGAGACAAAACTCATTGAAAAAGGCTACTAGCTTAAAGTAATCTGCCTCAGTATTTGGCTGTTAGATGTATGTTTCTGTGGCAACTCACAGCCAAGTGGTACTTGGGCTTTTTATATATTTTAGACAAAGAGGCTGGAGACATTATTTTCCAGTAGCAGCTAGTAACTGATACCACAATGAGGTTAATGGGACTTTCATGTAAGTTTGAATTCACACTTGCAGATCTCTTTGCATGCTCAGATCCTAAATGCTCCTAGAATATGTAATATGTTGCCTTTGAAAGGTGAAAGCCAATGAAAAAAATATTAATGTTATTTTGCCTACTAATAATGTGCCTTTTTGTGAGAGTATAGAGAGCTATTATGTACATGTGACAGGTTGGATCACAGAAACCCCCTTGGGGTTGCCAACTGATGTGCCAAGACTACTTCTGCCCCTGCTTTCCCTGACAGCTTGGGATTCAAGAACTCTGCCTGGTTGAGACACGCCAGTCTGCTCAAACACAGGCCCAGGATCTGAACCATCTGCCCCAAAGCTGCAGACTTAACTGAAAGCAACCTAAGAAGTGTTCCTGTCTTTAACACTGAGATGCCCAACTCCCAATGGGGTCCAAACCCCAAATAAATCCATTTTACCCTGTATAAAGCTTATACAGAGTAAATTCATAAATTGTTCACCCTCTATAACAATGATAGAGAGATATGCACAGCTATTTCCCCACTGCCCCAGGTATTAATACATACTCTGGGTTAATTAATAAGTAAAAAGTGATTTTATTAAATACAGAAAGTAGGATTTAAGTGGTTCCAAGTAGTAACAGGCAGAACAAAGTGAATTACCAAGCAAAATAAAATAAAACACGCAAGTCTGAGTCTAATACAGTAAGAAAACTGAATATAGACAAAATCTCACCCTCCATGGTGTTCCAATAAGCTTCCTTTTACAGACTAGTCTCCTTCTAGTCTGAGTCCAGCAATCACTCACAACCCCTGTAATTACTGTCCTTTGTTCCAATTTCTTTCAGATGTCCCAGGGGGTGGAGAGGCTATATCTTGAGCCAGCTGAAGACAAAATTGAGTGGTCTCCCAGGGGTTTAAATAGACTTTCTCTTGTGGGTGGAGACCCCCTCCTCTCTCCTATGCAATGTCCAAGCTTCAAGATGGAGTTTTGGAGTCACATGGGCAAGTCACCTGTCCATGCATGACTCAGTTTTTACAAGCAGCAGCCATTGTTTACATGCTACCCTGAACATCCTTGGGTAGACTTCTTATGTGGATTAGAGCTTTTCAAGATTCATTGTCCTTTAAGTGTTTCTTGATTGGGCACTTACCTGTAATTTGCACATTCCTTTCTCAAGAAGCTGACCAAATGCTCTACTAAGGCTGCTTAGAAATCAAACAAGTACACAGCCAATATTCATAACTTTGAATACAACAACAACACATGCATACAAATAGGAAGAATAGATTCAGTCGATCATAACCCTTACAGAAATATGTTACATGGCATACATAATGTAAAACATATTGCAGTTATGTTATATATATATATATATATATATATATATATATATATATATATATACACACACATTCATAAGCATATTGCCATGAAACCTTATGGGGTGCAACGTCACACACAACGTCACAGTACAATAACAACAAATACCTCCTCAGTCAGCCTGATAGTGATTAACATGATTTCATCATACATTTTGTAATGGCAGTAATATCTGGCAAATTTTAAGCTGAGGATGTACATTGACACATTACAATATAGGATAAGCTGTGTGTATAAATATCTGGCATGCTGCAGCCATTGATGGGACTTTTTATAGATAGTTTACACTGAATCCCTGAGATTTACCCTTTTCCTATATTAAAGTTGCCACCCCTGTAAAATCTAGAAAATGATGTGGCTGCATTTATACAGTGTGTAGATGACTTTGCTATGTATCTACATACACTTAATAGACATTGATTTCCTAAGTGAGAATCTCAGTTCTTAAAATATGTTCAGGGTGACATGCCAAATCTATAGTTATTTTAACTATTCTGCCAAGACTACAGACCATGCTGAATAGATTTCAGGGTCAACAACTTGTCAAAACAGCAGTTAAGGCATGCATATCTAGCTGATTGGAACCCTATTAGAACAACCCAAGGAGTCCCAGAAAAGCAGAAAGTCACTCCTGAATGAGGAAAATCACATGGGACAAGATAGACAAGGCAATGCTTTACTGACCTTCAGCCATGGAAACCTGATTGCTAATTTGGTTACCCTTCCCTTGTCTTTGGTCACAGGAGAAGTTGGCTTGCAAACTAAAGTATCAGCACCTTAAACAAATTAACTCCCAATAAATCTGAAAACAGGTATCAAGTACACAGTATTGTGGTGGGCTGGGGGTGAACCTATTGGAAGAAATACATTTTAAGCTTAGTTCAGATTAAGAATCTATCTTTAAATCTTATTTTTAATACAGGTAGCCAAAAATATAGCACATGGGTACACTCATACAGTATACTAATAAGCCATAAATACTGTACTCAAGAAGTGGTAACAAATTAATATGTTCACAATGATATAAAGTTCACATAAATAAAATAATAGTGTCAAATCAAATAGACCTAAGTGAATATAATAACTCTTTTAACACAATGAGCCATAGGACTCCTGAGCAAGGGACAGGGAGTATCTCGGTCACAACTCTTTTCCTGCTCCCCTATTGCTTCTGGGGGAACTAATTTAATATAGTTTTGGAAAGGTGCATTTTCCACCCTTGCTCTGGCTAAGCTCTGTTGTCTGAGAGGACAGAGTGAATGCCCTAGAGTAGGTCTGATGAGGACTAATGAGAAGAAGGTACTTAGGTTCTCTGAAAGAACCTTAGCCTCCTTCAGTGATCTCTTTACTCCCTGTATTGTATACTGTGGTGCCTAGTGAAATCAGTGGTGTTTTGGGTCTTATTCTAAAGACTATATATAACTTGCAATTCATAAGTAGTTTAGCAGAACCACTGACTGCTAAAGTCTGATTTATTTTAACAGTTCCTAGTTATTAGTGTTTATATCTTTGGTGATTTGCTCTTCATATTTCTTAATGTCCTCCTTATATTATACTTGTTTGAATACTTATTCATTATTTTTCTATTGACCTCATTTGGGTTGAATTTTCATTTTTTGAAGGATATTGCTATAATGGTAGATATTAGGAATTGCTATAATGGTAGATATTAGGAATTATTTTAAGACACGTGGCTAAGTTCTGCCTTGCTTAGCATTCCATACAGATCCATTTATTTCCATTTAAGCTGTGTGGAATATGAGTCACAGCGGATCTGGGATCACAATATTCTTTCAGAGCATCTAACACCCATTCCTGCCTTCTATGTTACATTGTGTATGACAATATAAGGCCAGGCTCTCTGCTGTGCTGAATTTCTCATAAATGCAGAAGGGTGGAGGGATGTCAGAAAGCTAATTACAGCTCATGATTCACTTCCCCAGTCCTGGACCTGTTGGAGGTTATGGCAGCCTGGAGACTTCCTCTAGCCTCTGCCAGCTGTAATGGTTCTTAAGCAACCATGTACCATCTGGGGATAGCTGGAGCACATCATATTGGCCCCATACCTTGCTTCCTTTCCATCCTTGAGATGCTCTCTGCATTGAGTGCGGCTGGGATGGAGGAACAGGAGCCATTTATACTAGCTCCACACTCACTAGGAACTTTCACTCATTGGGGAAATTCCCAGCTGGGGAGTCATGAACAGCTGCTATTGTGCTTATTAAATTACACACACACACACAGAGAAATATGTAGGGGATGGGGTGCAAGGAAAAACATTTCTGGCAGAATGCTGGGTATTAAGAGGAGTGCTCTATAAATAAAAGCTTTTTATATTAAACTTTTACATATATATCTGTAATTAGTTAATAAATATGGTGACAGTAGAGGGCTCTCAAGAATATGTAGTATAATTCCTGCTTTTGTGGAACCAAAAACACAAAACAAAACAACAAACAAAACATCCAAACAAAAGAATCTCTTGCCGTTGTTGCACACTGCAAATGGCTTCCACTGTGCAGCTCTGTACAACAACTCCTAACACTGGGGCTCAGCCCTGGCATTTCCAGCACCACTCTGCACACACATATACAGTACAGTCAGCAAGGCCTTTAGTGCCATTCCAGCTACATTTTAGGAGTAGTATGCACAGATTTGGATGGCTTTTATAAACTATACTTAATAGACGTTGACAGCTGTCATAAATAGTTAGTAAAGGGTTAAAACATAGTACCTGGTAGGCACCTGACCTGAGGACCAATCAGGGAAGAGAATTTGAAACTCCTGGGAGGGAACTTTTTCCCTCTGTTTCTGTGTGTGTTGTTCTTAGCGGTTTGGAGTTACAAGAGTCCAGATGTTTTAATCAAGTCTGCTACAAATTTCCATCTTTCTGAACTAATTTATTCTAGTCAAAATAGTGAGTATTAGAAAGGTACTTTGTGTCCTCATCTAATAATCCTATGTTTGCAATTCTGTGTGTTTGCTATTGATTATTGTTAATTCTGCCTGTATTGTTTGTACTGAGAAGGAGAGAGGATTCTCTCCAGAACTTAGCAAGGTTATACCCTATGAATGTCCAGCTTGGACTCATAGAGATTCTGTATTTTCTTGTTTTTCTTTTAATAAATTCTTTTTATAAAGATTTGATTAAATCCCTCTACTGTGGATACAGGGGGAGGGGCTAAGAAACTCTCACTCGGTGGTGAGACAGACTTATCTCCGGGCAGAGAGGGGAGGGGGAAGGTTTCTCTCTCTGTGAGTTGATCTGTGTTTCCCCAGGGAACATCTTTGGAAAGAGGCAGGGGGAAAACAGGGGTGTCCCGGCCCACGTAATTGACCGGGTGGTGGTGGCAAAAACGGGACCTACCCTAGGATTTTAGGGTGGGGGGATACATGCTGGTCCTCAACTTGAAACCCCCCAGTTTCAACAGAGGGTAAAACCATGACAACAGCATACACATGAACCGTTCTTCTACAGACGTTTCTTCGTAAAATGTCAATTTAGATTAAGAATAGTATGTGTTTTGTACTATAGAGCCTACTGAAATCGATGGTAGTTGGTTTATTATCAGTGTAGTAATTCTATAACATGTTGTGCATGCATAATACAATTTATTATGAAAAATAGTTACTGTAAATTCATAGCAGCCATTTTTAACTTCGTAAATAATCTGTGATTGTTTTCTTTAAACCCACCAATACAGTCTGTGTTTGAATTAAACACTCCATGTCTGGCTTTTACATGCACCACTTGAGTGTTGATTCAGTTGGAACTGTAACTGGAGTTTGGGCCGCAAAGGAATGCAGTTCAATTCAATGAGACTTTATTGGCATAACAAGCTATACAATTGTTGCCAAAGTGTCAAAAGAAATAGATACCTAAAGTATCTGTCAGAGTTAGGTACAATCCACCCATATTAGGGCTACACACTGTGTTTAGTATTTGATCATATGGCCATTTGTAAGCAGTGTCTATTCCTGATCAAGTGGCAAGTTATTGTTTACCATGATGTTATCTCTTCAGGATCATATTGTAAGAGTGTTCTGTTACAAAAAGCAGTTAATAGACACTAAACAGTAACTTTTAAACAGCTCTTAATAAGTTCTAATCAGATGCCTGCTAACTAAAGACTTGATCCTGCTGCCATTGAAGTCAGGTCATAAATTATTTTAATTTATTCTCTCTAGCTCGCTAGCTACTAGTTCTTATAGAAGCATCCATCACTGAGACATCCCAGGAAATAATAATATGAATCCCTCTGGGGTGGTCATCATCATGAAGAAAGAGGCAGACTCTGGGGTATTTTGGGCTAATTCCATAAAGGGCCATGAAGATTACTCTGAAGTCTTTGAAACTGGCCTGATATTCTTTGAGCTGCCAATTGTATTGAGCAGGGCAGGGAATAGGAAGGCTGCTGCATTCTGGACTATTTGAGGCTTTTTTAATGTTGGAGTGATCATATCTAGGTACAGTGATGTCAATCATGTTTATTACAGTATTGCCAAAGAACTAACCAAGAATGGGGCCCCATTTTGCTAGGCACTGTACAAACAGAGAATAGCAGAAGACAGTGGTCCCCAAACTGTGGGGTGCGCCCCTGAAGGGGAAGTGCGGAGGAACGTTCAGAGTGGTGTGTGGCGCAACGTGGGCCAGGCCCCAGGGTGGATGGGGGGGAAGTGCCACCCATCCCTGCTCCACCCCCAACCCAGATCCGGCCCCTGCAGCTCCACTCTGCGCCCTGTTCCACCCCTAGCCCAGCTCTGCCCTTATTCCCTCTCTGCCCCCAGGCCAGCTCTGCCTCTAGCCCCAACTCCTCCCTCAACCCCAGTTCTTCAGCCCAAGTACCTCTGCAGAGCCAACTGTGCTGTAATGGAGGGGAGGCACATACAGATTTCATTACTGGTAAGGGGGGGTCTGACGGGAAAAGTTTGGGCACCACTGCCTCAAGAGCTCACAATCGAAATTGAGAAGACAGACACAGCGTGAGGGAAAGGGCATATAACACAAGCAGTGTGGACAATCTGACAGCAGCAAATGACATGTTAGTTTCACATTTATTTATTTATTTGGGGTGGGTTGAGTTAGGAGGGGGTCAGCTAAATGCAAAGTAAAGTGAGATGTGTGTGAGAGTGACAGGGCAAGGGAGAAGAGGGTAGGAGAGGCAGTAGTGAGTGAAGCTGAAGTGAAGAGACTGTGATGGAGGGGGAGGGTTCGAGCAAACCAGTCAGCACAGGAGACAGAAGACCAGTCAAAACTGTGGAAAGTTCTCCGACTGTCCAAAGGTCCCTGCTTTGGCTGTTCCTGTTCCTACTCGCTGGAGTCTCTGGCTGACTCCTCTGTGCTGATTTTCCACAAGGCCACATAGTGAGGTGGAGGGGAGGCACCACCTGGGTCCTAATTTCCCCAGAGGTGGAGGAGTGGCCTTGGTCTGGCACAATTTTACCCACTCCCTCCAATATGACAGTTCCTCATTTAACTGTTTCTGCAGCTGTTCCAATCAGCTGGAATCTCAGGCAGGTTCCAGTAATAATTCAGGAGGTCACAAAGGTATTGAGCATTGTGAAAGGGTCAATTTTTGAAAATGATGGGGTGCAGGCTTCTGGCAAGCCATAATTGCAAGGAAGGATTTAGCTGCTCCCCGATTTGGCAGACTTGTGTGAAGGAAAATGGAAAACAGCTGGTACACTTGAAAGCTACAGCTTTAAAAGATGTTTTACTAACCAAATAGGATGTGATTGCTGGAGGACAATGACAGCAAAACATACAAAGGGAAGATGGTAACAATACAGCAAAAACAAACAAAAACAAAGCAGAAGCCATTTAGATTAGTTTGATTTAACGATATTAAAACAAATAGGACTCTGAACAACCACAAACAGATGAATTTGGTATATGCTAATTAAGAACAGTGACACCTTGGTTCTGCTGTTTATGTGCATTACACTATCCACAGCACAATTTAGATCCCCACAGCTGTTTCCAAAAGTCAGTCTTAGTCCATTACTTTAATTAATCTATGCTCATTATCAGCATGGCAGTCTTCCTGTGAACAGAAAGTCAAAGGAGAAGATTTATAATTAGTGAAGTTTTTTAGATTAATTTGCAGGAAACTGAGACATTAAATATTTTCTAGCCTTAGCAATGTTCTTTGATCTGTAACAATACTGACAACATATCTAAATACACCCTTGGAATAAATACTGGAGGGCATGCAAATCTGGTGCATAACAGAAAATGTTGTTCACACTAACCAGCTGCTGTCTCATTTCCCAATAAATTAAAGGGTATTACCTTGTGCATATGGCTTTATTATGATGCCAATATTCTTCCAAGATTATGAAAAAGTACCTTTTGGTAGAAGGGAAAGAGATACTTGGTAAACTAATACTTTTGTTGCCATCACATATATAAAAGAATTTCTTTTGGTTATACATATGTGATTTATAAGTTGCATTTATTTGTACTCTTTATGAAAATATATATTATACCAGGGGTTGGCAACCTCTGGCATGCAACTCACCAGGGTAAGTACCCTGGTGGGCCGGGCCAGTTTGTTTACCTGCCACATCGGCAGGTCCGGCTTACCCTGGCGAGCTGCGTGCCAGAGGTTGCCGACCCCTGTATTATATACTGAAGGCTTAGATTACACATCATGATATAAGTATGAAAACTCCACAAACCATGACTATTTTTTAAAGCTCAAATGCCCTTTACTGTGTATGCTATTGGTTATAGTTATTTATATTCCCTCAATGAAAACCATCCTAAAATGGAGTTAAAATTTAGGGTATACATGAATAACTTCGGGTAAAACACATTACAGAGACATTGCAATTATCCTAAAAACAAATATTATAAACCCAGAAAATTCAGCATTAAGGTTAAACGTAAAAGAAATCCAAACATCTAAAGGCATGAACATTCAATTTTAGCTGTACCCTGTATTGACACCTTCAATAACCACATGATTCAGGAAATTACAAAGCACTAATCCATATTTCAACACCAGGCACAAAAAGTTAACAAATAAACAAAGAGTTATAAAACTCCAAGATAGATAATAGCCTCTGCAAAAGAAAATCATGCCTCTTCAGCCTATTACATCTATGAGTGACTCAAACCAATAGTGAATAAAGAAGAGACAAGAGAGATATTTTGTTTGGTTCCAAAAGCCTTTGATTAAGTGTCTCTGACACCCTCTGCTCAAAACACTCTGAGAAAGCCTAGATGGTTACATGGTTACACTTACGTCATGGATAACAAAACAGATAAAAGTCAGAAAACAAAACATACAAAGGGGAAATATTCAATCAATTTTCAGTATGGAAGGAGGTTAATAGTTCGGTCCCCAGGATTCATTCTAGGAATGGAGTTCTTTAATATATTTATGATCTGTCAGAAGGGGAAACACTGGGGTGGTAAAAATGTAGGTATGCCAGGTCTAAAGTGGATAGCAATGAATTTTAGAAGGCTCTAACAAGCCTATGTGACTTGGTAACACAATCAGAAAGAAAATTCAGTGTAGGCAAATGCAAGATAGTGCATGTTGCAAGGAACAATGTAAACTACTCATACACATTGATCATCTCTAAATTAACTGTAACTGCTCGGGAAAATATCCTAGGCACCATTATGGACAGCTCAATGAAAACCTCTGCTCAATATACAGAGGCAGTCAAAAATAGCAAACAAGATGTTAGGCTGTATTAAAGGACAGATACTAATATTTAAACATAATGCCACTATATATCACCTTGAAAACTGGGTCACCCCATCTCCAGGATGAAACAAAAATAGAAAATGGTCAGAGAAGAATAACAAATACAATTACTAGTATGAGAAAGGTGTGTATATGAGGAAAGGTTAAAGAGATTAGGCCCAAAGTTTTCCGACATGACTAATACTAAGTGCCTCATTTTCTGTGTGCCCAACTTGGGACACCTTGAAAAGGCCTGGTTTTCAAAAAGGTGCTGAGCACTCTTACTCTGAATATCAGGCCCCTGTAAATGCTCTTAAATTAGACATAAAAAATCACTAGTTCCTTTTTGAAAATCTTGGCCCAGGATTATATAGTTTAAAGAAAAAGGCACCAATCCAAAGCACTTACGCACTCAATTTTCTGTAGGTACAGTGGCACTGAAGTTAGTGGAACTTCTCATCTGCTTAACATTTTACAGGTTCTAAGGTCAAAAGGGACCAATATGATCATCTAGTCTGACCTCCTGACTAAGCAGACTGAGTGCCTTGAGTCTGTAACTATAAAGCATATTGTCTAATCCTTTAATAATTCTTGTGACTTTCCTCTGAACCTTCTCCAACTGATCAACATGCTTTTTGAATTATGGGTACAAGAACTGGACACAGTTTTACAGAAGCATTTTCACCAGTGCCAAATACAGAGGTAAAATAACCTCTACTCCCACCCAAGAGTCTGTTTATGTGTCCCAGGATTGCATTTGCTTTTTTGGCCACAGAGTTGAACATGCAGCTCATGTTTAGCAGACTATCCACCATGACCCACAACTCTTTTTTGGAGTCACTGCTTGCCAGAATAGAATCCCCTATCCTATAAATATGGCCTGCATTCTTTTCCCCACATATATACATTTACATTTAGCCATATTAAAATGGATATTGTTTGTTTGTGTTCAGTTTACCAAGGAGTCCATATTGCTCTGAATCAATGTCTTCTTCATTATTTCCCACTCCCACAATTTTTGTGTCCTCTGCTGTCTTTATCAGTGATGATTTTATGTTTTTTTCCAGGTCATTGATACAAATGTTGAATAGCATGGTTCCAAGAACCAATTCCTTGCAGGAGCCCACTGAAATCAGCCCACTGCTAGATGATGATTCCCCTTTTACAGTTACATTTTGAGACCTATCAGTCAGTTTTAAATCCATTTAATGTGTGCCATGTTAATCAAAATGTTGTGCAGTACCAAGTTAAATGCCTTAGAGAAATCTAAATATATTATATTAACACTGTTACTTTATCAACCAAATTTGTAATCTCATTAAAAAAGATATCAAGTTAGCTTGACAGGATCTATTTTTCATAAATGTATGCTGATTTGCATTAATTATATTATCCTCCTTTAGTTCCTTATTAATGGAGTCCTGCATCAACTGCTCCATTATCTTGCCAGGGATTGATGTTAGGGTGACACACCTATAATTACCTGGGTCCTCCCATTTACTGCTTTTAAAAATTGGCACAACAATAGATTTCTTTTAGTCTTAAACTTCTCCAGTGCTCCAAGACTTACTGAAAATTAACATTAATGGTTGAGTAAGCTTCTCAGACAGCTTTTTTAAAAGTCTTGGATGCAAGTTATCTGGACCTGCTGATTTAAAAATATCCAACTTTAGTAGAGTATCAGAGGGGTAGCCGTGTTACTCTGGATCTGTAAAAAGCAACAAAGAGTCCTGTGGCACCTTATAGACTAACAGAAGTATTGGAGCATAAGCTTTCGTGGGTGAATACCCACTTTGTCAGACACATGTGATGGAAATTTTCAGAGGCAGGTATAAATATGCAGGCAAGAATCAGTCTAGAAATAATGAGGTTAGTTCGATCAGGGAGGATGAGGCCCTCTTCTAGCAGTTGAGGTGTGAACACCTAGGGAGGAGAAACTGGAGTTCTGCTGGTTTCTTTCTTGGGCTTGTCTTGCAACAGGAGGCTTCTGGGTACACTGGCCATCACGTACAGTCCTCAGCTAAAACCTCTCCAATGCATCATCAGTGATCTACAACCCATCCTGGACAACGATCCCTCACTTTCACAGGCCTTGGGAGGTAGGTCAGTCCTCATCCACAGACAACCTGCCAACCTTAAGCATATTCTCACCAGCAACCACACACCGCACCATAGTAACTCTCACTCAGGAACCAATCCATGCAACAAACCTCGATTCCAACTCTGCCCACATATTTACACCAGCGACACCATCACAGGACCTAACCAGATCAGCCACAACATCACCGGTTCATTCTCCTGCACATTCACCAATGTAATATACGCCATCATATGCCAGCAATGCCACTCTGCTATGTACATCGGCTAAACTGGACAGTCCCTACGGAAAAGGATAAATGGACACAAATCAGATATTAGGAATGGCAATATACAAAAACCTGTAGGAGAACACTTCAATCTCCCTGGAAACACAATAGCAGATTTAAAGGTAGCCATCCTGCAGCAAAAAAAATGTCAGGACCAGACTCCAAAGAGAAACTGCTGAGCTTCAGTTCATCTACAAATTTGACACTATCAGCTCAGGATTAAACAAAGACTATGAGTGGCTAGCCAACTACAAAAGCAGTTTCTCCTCCCTTGGTTTTCACATCTCAACTGCTAGAAGAGGGCCTCATCCTCCCTGATTGAACTAACCTCGTTATCTCTAGCCTACTTCTTGCTTGCATATATATACCTGCCCCTGGAAATTTCCACTACATGCATCCGACGAAGTGGGTATTCACCCACGAAAGCTCATGCTCCAATACGTCTGTTAGTCTATAAGGTGCCACACAGGACTCTTTGCTGCTCTTTCACCATCCTTAGCCCTCGTATGAGAGGGGCGTGCTAGGACCAGGTAAATGGAATGGAAGCTGGCGGCTGCCTTCTACCTGTTGGAATGGACAATTGGGGGCCTGATGGCAGCCCTCCACCAGGTGATAAGGATTACAATAGGAAAGATAATATGCACAGGATGAGTTATTGCCAGATAGTTTCCATAGGTGCTACTTAATTAAGTTGTGGCCTAGTTAAATCACATTCCTGATGACTTATCTTCCTGTAGTGTCCAAGGCAATAGATTATTTGGACTTTCTGAGACATCATGTGAAAGTCGGCCAAAACACTACATTCCAGCTTTCTGAAATTGGATATGACATATTTTCTTTTCAAGAACTCTGCAGTTTGACAAACCAGATTTTGTAACATAGAAAATTTTCAATAAAAAATACAGCTTGATATCATATAATTTTGATGTTTAATGCTTATATGGGCTATGTGACCACATGGATTTGCACATATGGGCTGGAAATTTTGTAAATAAAAGGTTTCTTTTGCGTTTTCCAATGTTTATTTCTTCCAGTTGAGCCAGAAACAACCTTAAATACAATTTTACACCAGCTTTAGTATATGTCGGGGACCCTTTGTCCCAAACCTCAGTTTGTGGAAAAACACGGACATCCCAAGATGGAGTCCAGAGTCGTGTGGCCAGGTCACAGGCCCTTGCATACCTTGCTGAGTCATAGCAGCCATTACTTACAGGCTGTCTGGAACTTTACAGGAAGGTTCACCGAGTGATGGATAAGCTTCTCGTAAGACCTAGTAGTGCTGGAATACTTTTAATAGTGGGGGTGCTGAAAGCAGTTTTTACTCCATGTCTCCCCCATACCCTTGTACACACTCCCTCCATCCCCAGAGCTGGAGCTGAGAGTAGGGCTGTGTCTCCGGGGGTGGGGGGGTAAGGAGACCAGGGCTGGGGCCACAGCTTGGGGTGGGCACGGGGCCAGGAGCAGAGCCCTGGCCACAGGGCCAGAAGTGGGGCCCTGGGAGTGGAGCCTCAGGAGCTGGGGACCAGGCGCTGGGCCCCAGAAGTGGGGCTGGGGAGCGGAGTCCTGGGTGCAGGGCCAGTGGCCAGGGAGCAGGGCGTGGGGCCCGGGGCTGGGGAGCAAAGTCCTGGGCACAAGGCCCCAGGAACAGGGCCAGTAGCTGGGGAGCACTGCACAGGGACAGCAGTCAGGACCGGAGCCCCAGACACGGGGCTGGGGAGTGGAGCCTTGGGCATGGGAACAGCAGCCAGGGCCCTATGTAAAACTCCTCACACTGCTAGTTCCCACTCCTATGCTGAGACCTATTGTATTCTCTAATGGCTCGTTACCCTGAATAGGCCCTTCCCCACCCACAGTCTAGATTGAAAGCCTAGTGGGTGTTGTTAGAGGGCTTTACCTCAACCCCCCACTTCCCTGTTTCTTGTCACGAAGACAGGAAGCAGCAAAAGACTAGAAGTCTCAAGTGCAGACAATGCAATGTTTGTTGGGGTTAGTTTCCAAGCAAGCATATTCCGAAGCCCTTCACAACAGTTGGGCTTATGTCTATACGCCGATAGAGTCTGTTCCCCAGTGTTCCATTCCCAACTCTGATGCTGCAGAGCATTTACCCCATGTTCCCCTTCCCAGCTCTGATGCCACAGATCCTTGCCTGAGTCCCTCTTCCCCATTCCCTATTCCTTGTTCCCATTCGGCCCCACACAGTGATAAAAATATACACACGCTTTAGCAAACATGATTCCAATTTTCCCTTCCACTTCGTGTTTGATCCCAGTTTATATAGTAATATTTTCAGCTATATCTTAACCAATTTTTTACTGAAATTTAACTAACCAGTCCTAACATATTGTAACACAATTCTCTAACCTATTATATCCCACTACCCTAATTAATTTACACCTAGTGAAATTACTTATACATCAGACAGACACAATTAGAAAACCAGACAGATTAACAATAGAAAAGTGGGTCCCATAAAGATAAAACAATACAGAAATGAGGGTTTCAGAACCACAATCATTGATAAGTGATCTCTTGCCAGACAGGATGCTATCAAACTAAGTTTTCTTTAATCATCTTGAGATCTGTTTCTTTATCTGGTGGTGATGGGCACTATCAGGACAGGATCGTCTTCCTAACAGCCCAATACCACCTTATTTCAATGTGACTGGTTTGGGATGTGAGGATGTGACCATACACTTCCCATCTTATGGCTGCGCCTGCTGCTTAGCCAATGGCCTTAGGCTAAAAACAAGGCCTCAGACTATCCTAGTGAGAGAAGGTCCATACACAGGTGGACTGTGATTTTGATTCTTTGTTTTATACCTCTATAACAGGGGGTCGGCAATCTCTGGCATGCAGCTTGCCAGGGTAAGCACCCTGGTGGGCCGGGCCAGTTTGTTTACCTGCCACGTCAGCAGGTTCAGCTGATCGTGGCTCCCCCTGGCCGTGGTTCACCGTCCCAGGCCAATGGGGGTGGTGGGAAGTGCTGCGGGCCGAGGGACATACTGGCCACAGCTTCCCGCTGCCCCCATTGCCCTGGGATGGCCAACCACGGCCAGTGGGAGCCGTGATTGGCTGAACCTGCCGACGCGGCAGGTAAACAAACTGGCCTGGCCCGCCAGGGTGATTACCCTGGCAAGCCGCGTGCCAGCGGTTGCTGACCCCTGCTCTATAACGAGCTAAGTGATAGGTGTATTTTTAAGTTCTTAAAGTATAGGCCTTTACAGGCAGGCCTGAATATCTATATTCTAACAGGTGTAACTACATTTGAAATACAGATACATAGTCAATATTCATAACTTCAGATACAAAAATGATGCATGCAAATACGATAATTGTATTAATAAAATCATAACTTTTCCATTGACATCTTACATGACCCCTCTTGCATAAAATGCATCATAATTATGTTGTAATCATATCATAATAATATCACTGTGAAGAATGAGGGGTGAAGAGTCACACTTTGAACCTCAAAGAAAAAGGGGTCACTTTGTGACAAAGTTTAGGTTTTATTTCATCTGAACCAGCATACCGGTAGAGATGAGGTAGGATATCAACATCCAGTGAACAATAAATATGCTACTTAGCCTTAGAGAAGCTGAACTAGTCAGGCAGTCATCTTTTTTTTATATCAAACCTTTCAGTGAATGGTGAGACGTTCAGAAATATCAGAACATCAGCCAGTCAGCACTACGGCTGAAAGGGGTAAAGATATGAAATACATAAATGTATCCAATAACCAGACTGATGGTCAAAAATGCATATTCCATCCAAGGCTGTGTCTAGACTTTTTAGGGAAATCTCCTGCTTCACTTCTGCAGGTATAGCAAGAGTGGGAGTGGGAGAGTTCTTTCCACTGTATTGTCTAACCCCCTTCAGAGCAGGCCTGAATGGCATACACCTGTGCTCTTTAGATCCCCAAAGTGCTACCCCCAATGGTCCTGGACTGATGGCAGAGCAATAATGTGAGATTTGCTGTACAAGTCTGATGTAGCCAAAGCAAAAGAAACACCAAAATCGTATTCTTTTATTCCCTCCTAACTGGTAAAAATTAAGGACAATTTGCAGAAAAAATGTTTCTTCAGACTTGACTGGGAAGTTAACACCAGATACTCTGTCTTTAGAACCAGCAATACTTTTAAATAATATGGAGCTAAATTAAGGTTCCAAAAGCTGCTAATCAAAGAGGAGGTCCTTTCTTGTGAGGCAAGAGAAAGCATCATTAGCTTCCACAGAGGCATTTCTCACCATTAAGTGATAGCTAGAGCATATAGTAATATGGACTAATATACAAACCCCCCAGTTCTGAATGGAGTGAGAAAGACATGATTGTTATCACAACCCAGTGCTTCTTGTGATGGCTGCGGGTATGATTGTCTAGATTCATCTAAGATATGCTGTGTTTTGATATTTAATATCCATCATTGTTCAGAACTACATTATTTGGAAACTATTCATATTGTGAACTAGTAGCAGAAAGTCCGTGCTGTCACACAGGTGTAATGTGTACATTCAAAAATGGCTGCGAACTTAAAATTTAGATGGTAACAGACCAGGAATCCCAGTGATTGAACCTGGTGAAATTCCAAACAAAAAGAGCTCTACCATACTTGTAGCTGTTTCCATCACTTACCATTGACTCAACAGACATTCTGGCATTCAGGGTGGTGTTTGGGATCATTGCAGTTTGTGTGTGCTGATTGTGTTGTCATGTGCATGGTTGTATTGTGCTGGGAGAGTTGCATGGATTTGTGTTGGTGACAAACAAGGTGGGTTGATGCAGTGTGTGTTTGGGGTTGTTGTGTGGGTGGCTGTGTTGATTTGTGAGTAAGGAGATTGGGCTGGGAGATTTGCTGATTTGTGAAAGTGGCAGTTGGGCCCATATGTGTGGCAGTTGGGCCAAGTAATCCACCATTAGACTGGCACCTGCCCTTTGTGCATGCAAGATTTTAGAATGCACATATTTTGGAAATCCCAAATAGCCATTGACACATGTAAGCAGATTTTTGCATTTTCCAGTCAGGTTGGTGGATATCTAAAGTTTGTTTGCCTGTGCAAATCTTAGTTCCTGAACATATTAAAAATTGTGCAGGCAAAGCTATAGGCATAAATTCAGAGGCCAAGTGTACAGATGTCTAATTTCACTCATGAATTTAATGAGCCTGATTCTACCCAGTGACATGGTGTAAATCAGAGGAAACTCAATGTAAGTTACTCCTGGAGTGTGATTAAAATCAGGACTCATAGATCTAAGGGACAGATTATCAGCTATTGTAAATTGTCACTGCACCCTTGAAGGCAATGAGTATCTGCCTCTCTCTTGCTTCCTATTGAGTATACTCATGGTTTGCTGCATCATTCTTATGTGTGTTATTACTAATAACATTTAATTTATTACATCTGTGACAGGCATTTTTGCCAGCTATTTACTCCATAATACTTGTAATTAACAGCTACATTTTCATACTTTCATACTTTGAAAATTTATGAGGAAGAAACTAAACTCACTCAGTATTCAGTAGCTCAGCTTGCTGAACTGCAGGCTGCCTGCTTCACTGGACACTGCAGCCTGATAATTGGCACTTGTAGTTACATCTGGAACCATTACCCATCAATTCATTGGTCTTGGGATAATATGCAATGGGGCTTATTGTGCACAGTTGTTTCCAAATTAGGAAGGAAAACCTATAAGAAAAGAATGGCACATTGTTAAAAAAAGTTCTTGCTTTAAACAAAACAAAACAAACCCTACTGGTGTCAGGGCCATTGCTGTTACTCTCTAATTGTGAGCAAATTTTAGGTTTACCTATATGTCACCGTGTATAATTTTCTTCTTTGGGCTCTACAGAATGAGAAGTAGAGGAATAATCAGGAAAAAGCTATATAATATGCAAACAAATCCCAAATACATCTACTTAGTCTTCTTTGGGAATAATGGAGCAGAACTTTTTCAGTCAGTAGTTATAAAAAAGACAACCAGAGGTTTTTTTTACTGAACTTTCACTCCGAAAGTCATTGCAAAAGTTAAGTTAGCAGCATTAGATTACAAAACACTCCTTGTAAATTATTAATAATCCCAACTGTGGCATCTGGCTAGCTGCTGCTGCCCTCTTTATAATGACAATTATAGTTATTAATCATTTACAAATATTTAAGTTTTCAAATATATTTTTAGTTACACAAATCACAAGTGGGTGGAGGTGAAGACAAGATCAAAAAAAACCCTATTCTTCTAATGGTCAACTACCCCTATAGTGTTAGTTTAACCAGCTTATGTTGTCATTTAACACCAAACCCCTGGTCCTGTTTTACACAACAATAAATGGCAAAATGAGTTTAGAGTAAATATATTCTTACCTTTATAATCATCCATGGCTATATATCCTCACTTGGTTTTATAAATGTATTTACTTCTTTTCCCTATGTGTGACATAATGGAGCGTACATAAAATGCAGATAAAATAATTTCCCCCATGTACATAGCAAGTCCCACATACAACAGTCCACCTTAACATCAAATAGTGAGGGAAAGACTAATCCTGAAAAAAGGCTTTTGCATATCCTGGTTCATCTTCTGACTTGGATTCTTTGAGGAAGTAATCTTCTTGTTGAAGGAGAAGGGAGGAAAGATTGAAATTTTAACTTCATATAGCCAAGCTAATTAAGAGGATTATGCATATGTGAGCATGGCTGTGCTATGTGACAAATATGTATACACACTAACCACCTATTTATCTAGGCTATGCTTTAAGTAGAAATCACAACACAACCTTTAACTATGGAGTTGCTACCACCACCTCCATGTTATTGCACTATGCATGCAAGATCACCTCAGAATTCAGTAGGTATATTTATATTTATTTGACTAGATGTGATTAGAAATGAACAGTAATGTCTTGTGGGTTTCCTCACATTTAAAGAAAAACAATTATTTTGGCAAGTGGTACCTATTTTTTCTCTGTGTCAGCAGAACCATAAGGGAATTTGTTATGTTGACTAATTGTAAACTGGTCTATACCTTGATTTCCATCAAGTTATTTATCATTGACTGACGCACTGCAAGCATAAAGATACAACACAGTAAAGTAACCACAAAACAAATAACTGGCTTGATACTCACAGTATACCCTGAATCCTTAGTTTCACCATCGTAGCTAGGGGCGGAGGGTGAGGAATCCAAAACAAGGGCTATTTATCCCCTCTGAGCAGGGGCGGCTCTAGAAATTGGGCTGCCCCAAGCAGCGCGGAGCGCTGCGCCGCCCTTCCCCGGTCCCGCGGCGGGTCCCCTCTTCCCGCGGCTCCGGTTGAGCTCCTGCCGGCATGCCTGCGGCAGGTCCACCGGAGCCCGGGACGAGCGGACCTGCCGCAGTCGCACCGCGGAGCTCAACCGGAGCCGCGGGAAGACGGACCCGCCGCAGTCATGCCTGCGGACCGGGCTCCGGTGGACCTGCCGCAGGCATGCCGGCGGGAGCTCAACCGGAGCCAAATGCCGCCCCCCCGGGAAACGGCCGCCCCAAGCGCCTGCTTGGCGCGCTGGTGTCTAGAGCCGCCCCTGCCTCTGAGGAATGACAGTGAGCCAGCTGGCTCCTCTGATTCTTCCAGTCAGCCAGTGAGCTGCTTTTTTCTGGTTTCCTGGGGGGATTCCCTCCCTCACTATGAGGGACCTGTAGGGAAGGGGAGAATGAGACTGTGGGGTGGAGATTAGTTTCCTCACTTGCACAGGAGCCTGAAAGGTGTCTTCACTCCTGCCCATCTGTCAAAGCCTCCACATCTTCAGAAAGAAGGTCTGAAAAAAAATTGATGGTCTGCCTCAGCTTGGTTAGCCGTGCACAATTGAATCATCACACACAGCCCCATTTGATTTGACAGCACTGGCACATTTGTAGTAGAAAAAGTTGAATGGGCCTGGGTATTGTGCATATCTCCAAGAACTTACTGCAATAAAATGACCTACATATTACAGGTAGGGGCATTTGCTAGATATGTTCACTATAAGGCTTAGTGTTTTTGTAACTGAAGTCTTTCCATTGACTTCATTTGATATTAGATAAGACCCATGATTTCTCTATAAATGCTTCAAGCATCCCACAGAAAGTAGCAAGGTATCAATATTTCTAACAGTTGGTCAGGTTTCTATTTTAGAAATAGGTAAAATATTTCTTAAGAAATAAAAGGCAAAATCGTAAGATAATTATATAAATGTCTCCAATCTAACATTATATATAGGATGCTATTAGGAGTGTGTGATTTATGTTATATTATCATAAAATAATAAATTTGCATTATGATTTAATAAACAATTACATAAATAAAATGTGTCTCAAAATATTAAGCTTTTTAAATTGATTCATTTTTTAGTAACTTAAATCACTAGATTTGATATATACAACCCATTTTGTCTGCTTCTTATTTTCTGAAAAATGTCAACATTCTCCTAAGAACAAATACAATATTGATGTGATTCTAAAATACCCAGATTCTCCCTCTCCTCCCTCTGTACCCCCAAGACAAGGCATTGCACACTTTTAGGTCTAGTGGTATAGCTGCCACCATCATTATTTCTAATTATTCTTGACATTTTGTCCATTATACCATGAGGTTCCTCAGAGGATAGAAATAATCTTTCAGAAGTGGAGACTAGCTAATTATCTATATATTCAGAGAAATCCAGTGGTGTAATGGATGAAACATCAATTACAGCAATTGGTGGTATGTACTGACAAAAGAAATATATCTTTGAAATTACCCAACCAGAAATCTTGGAAATTCTCATCATCACTTCTTCCTTGCCTTCTCTAAGCCAGGGAAAGCTAATTTGAAATATAAAATAAAATTATATACTGTTTATGTGAAATATGTAGTAGGTAACTACAGTTCAATGCATAAACACTGCATTAGGAAGCCATCAAAACTATTGCCCTTGTTTATTATTGTTTGCATAGAGCAATTAGTGATTTTATACTAGCAGAGAAGTCAAAGATAATGGATTAAAGTAAGTTGTTTTGGGTTGGGAATGTGTATTTAAAAATCTCATTTTAGTACATGTTTTAAGCATGTATTACAATTGTAAAGCAATGATAGTTTTATACTTTAAATATCCTTTATTGCAGAGTAAATGTAACAAAGAGGGAAAGACTAGTGCTGATCTATATAATATTGATGCATATTTCTTACTCCAAAAATTCTGAATGGTGATATACCATTAATATCTCAGTGTACAAGGCATGATAGATTAGGAGCCTATTAAATCAAGTGTGAATTAAAATGTGCTTCCCCATTACAATGAATACTGAGTTAGTAAGGAGGTTGATTCTTGCTGGCATGCCATCAAGAGGCAATCCTGCCCCAGATCAGTTGGGAAAACAGAAATTGGAGAGGACTTGCTGTTTGGATGGTCTGCAGATAGGAGAGGTGGATGCAAAGAAAACAGGTAAACAGAAGTAAAAAATGAAAGGACAATGAAAGTAACAGAATTAGATAGGGGCAAAGTGTCTTTGTCAGGGCATTCAAGTGAAAAGATACAAGATAAGGTAAGACATTTAAAAATAACTGATTTTGATTGAATTTGAGAAATAAGACCTGAGGAGAAAAGGAGATGACCTACATTAAATTGGAAGTGAATCTACTGAAAGAAACTTAGGTCCAAATTCTGCTATCAGATTGACTAAAATGGGAATTATATATGCTTATCTGTATAAAGGATTTGGCCCTGCTTGTTTTTATTATTTTAAGCTAATCAGTAATGAAGAGGGGACAAAAACAAAAAGACTGCTGAAGGTCTATGTTCATTGTCTATTTTTTCTTTGTCCTATTCATTGCTAGTTCTTACTTTCTTTAATATAATCTGAAATGTGTTTTGACTGTTCTATTTGGAAAGGTTACAGGCTGGCATTCTGAAGGAACTGAACTCTGTTCTCAAAGCAAGAAGGGAAAGGAAAAAGAGACTGTCTATAACTTGGTTAAATGTGCAGTGAAGGCTGTAGTCTTCCTGAACAACTATACCACAGATGTATAAGCCTTTAATTTTCTCATCGATACAGCTTTTTTATATGACCTGCTTTGTTTTATGGTGATTATGGCTGGCTGATGACTGTTTAGAAAATTGTCTAAACAAAATTGACAAATTTCTGCTCTCCAAAGAAATTATTTTTTTTCGTGGAAAAAACAAATTCCCCCAAAATGAAGTATTTGGGCCACATCTCCAAATATTTTGATTTGGAAATTTTCTTGCAATGCTCCATGGGACTATAGAAAGGATGCCCATTCTCTTCTATGGGCCTGGCTCTTGGGCCAGACTCCATCTCACAGGGCGCACCATGGCCAGGGACTCCCCCTTTCGAAGAAGGGAGATTATGGCACATCATGGGAGACATAATTTGATGAGGGAGGTGGACTATACAGGAGAATGGGAGCAGCAGACACCTGATCCACAACACCCTGGCAATATTTCTGAATGAGAACTTTTCAATCTCTGAATTTCTGCTGAAAAATTGACATTTTCCGTGAAAACTGATGAGAATGATTTTGACTAGCTCTAGTGGTTATGTCATCTAAGTAAAAGAATCTTTACTCCACATAATCACTGTTGGGAGACCTAGTGGTGAAAGTGTTTTTAGCTCTTTTCTCAGTGAAGAGAAAAGCCTGTCGTGGGAGTAACTTCTGATATCTACAGGAGAAATCCAGGTTCCTGTGAACAGTCCAAGTGAAAGGTCTGGGTATATGGGAGATCTGTGGGAAAAAGAGGGGGAAAAGTCCTGCCTACTGGGGTGTGCAGAAACAGGATAGCTACTGCAAACTAAAGGATCTATGAGTGCTCTGTCTTTCCCTCTTCTATGGGGGAGATGTGTTTCGCTGATGGATATACGTAGTCATGGATCCACAAGCCATGACTCTATCCTTTCCCTGGCTAGGTCTACCTCCAAATAACCCTGAGTGATGCCATAATTGCTGACCGGTAGCATACTCTGGACCTTAAGAACCCTGGAGTATTTGCTGTTAAGAAGTAAATCAATTTAACACAATATTTTATTTAATTTCATTTAGTCTTTAATGCCTGCACCACGCTATGTGGTATTTAAGTAGTAGGCATTGTATTCACCCATTTTGCCGAAATTCACTTTTTTTCTGCCTCAGCCACATATGAGAATTGAATTAAGCAACAAAATCCATGGTCTGTCATGCCTCTTTGCAGTTATAAAATTATCTTTTTAAAGTAACATTTTTACTAAGGTTTGACCTTGCCAGGTGCTTTATACTCTGATGCAATTCAGCAATGCCCTTAAGCATGTGAATAATCATCCATTGAAGTGTGTGGGACTGTCCCCAGCAAGTTATTCACATGCTTGTATACCTTGGTGAATTGGGGGTCTAAGTGGAACAAGCAGTCTTAAAATCCTTGTTAATCAGTTTCTCCATTTGTAAAATGGGATTCTACTAGTTTCTGGATTCACAGTACTATACCTGTTCTACAATCTACTGTAGAAAAATTAGAGAAAACACTGAAATATAATAACCTATAAATGCTGGAATAGGCCATCCGAGGGAGATTGTTTGGGTAATCCTGGATAGAGAAACTGAAAAGGAAAATATATGAAACATATATTACATGTACAGTGAAATGATCTTAAAATATAACTCAAGAGACAGACAGAAACCTTGAGCTTCAAGTACAGTCTTCTAGCAAGAAAGAAGCTGAATTGCACTCAGTTCATTTGGGGATACTTTAGGATGGTCTCTTCAGACAGGAGGTTAACTAATAAGGAATAGTCTCTTGTATGCTTACAGGTTAAGGAAATTCAGTGTATGAAGTAATGAAATTGTTAGTTTCTGAAGATATGAAATAGATCAGTCTGCCCTATACATTGGAGCATTAAAGGGATAATAACACAGGTGCACTGTACAGTGGAACCCATGGACAGATGAGAGAAAAGAAAATGAAATACTGAATGATGAGATAAGGAGGGCAGGCTAGGTTAACAAGATTGTGATTATGGATGATTTGATTTCAACCCATTTCAACCTCTCCAGTATTAATTGGGGAATCTCTGAGGCATGCTGTAGAATGGAGCTAGAAAGCAACGATATAGGATTTATTCAATGATTGCTTCCTTGAACAACTGTTAACAACCCGACAAGGAATAGTTTTTACATAATCTAGATTGAATTCTAGCCAGTGCCTAAGAAAATAGTAAATTATTGAAGCCAATATAGTCAAATGACCATTATACGGTTATATTTGCTGTCTTTTGGAAATACTAATAGATGGCTATACATTCAGATAGTTTAAATGCTGGAATGGAAAAAGAAGAAGAATAAATCATGGAGTTGGTAGGGAAATTAGTGTAGATTAAAGAGAAGACTGGCAGTTACTGAAAAGGAAAAAAAACAAAATACAAAACAGACTAAATTATGCTCCTTAACAATTTGAAACAAATAAATAATTAGTATGACAAAAAAGGTTTAATCTACCTATAAGCCTTTAATTTAAAAGGGATGTGACGTATACAATTTTAAAATGTACTTGACATACATAAAGTCTTAAACGGTGTAGACAGTGTCAGCCCAAGTTATTGTTTTCAGTGCCCCACACACAGTAGTACAAGGAGGCATAAATGGAAACAAAGGGGACCAAGGCAGCCCCATTATTATCCATGGAAAGTCATCTGAGCCACAGTACAAACAGTAGATCCACAGGGTCATACCAGTGTCCCTTTTGCAGAAACTGTAGTGTCCCATGGTACCTAATGCAACATAATAAATTATGACATAGTCTTGTAATATGGTAATAGGTATGTAAGGGGGGGCAGGGGTTATATGTAAAGGTTTATATGTAAAGGTTGATCATAAAACTTTGAAACATTTATTTCTCATGGTCTTTTGCTCAAGAAAGTAAATTCCATTCATGATCAAATACTGAAGAGGCTTAATGATCTTAACTCTGTCAGGCTGACTGATGAAAATAAAATATCTACAAAATACAAAATGAATGCTGATATTGATGAAGGCAATGGTAAGTTAAGGAAACAAATATCTTTGGTATATTTTCTGTATGGAGCTTTCTTACAGTACATATGGATATTTTGTTATTTGAGAAGAACAACCTTTTTTGTTGAAACTCAAAGCAATGACTTATTTGAGGTACAACAGTTTTTGTAGTTGAAGATTTGTTGACATGTGTAGTATGGCATTCATAATCATGAGATCTCTGGAGTCTTTATGTTGACAGGTGTTATATTCTGTATTGCTTAAAGAGCTGAGTTTAGATATTTGTGAGGATGAAAATCAAAAAGAGTGATAACTCTTACAAAGGGAATTTTATTGCAATGCCTACTCTCACTTATGGTTAGTGCTAAAGTGCTGGATTTTATGTAGGATTGAGGTTAAAAATGTAAATAATTATGAATCTTAGTCTATATGTCCCTTGGCAAGTGAAAATGTCTTTTGAAACACACAACAGTCTTTAATAGGAAGGATGATCTTATAGTCAAGGCACCATACTGGGACTCAATAGTAGAGCCAGGTGAAATTTTTTGACCAAAACTTTGGTCAGTGAAAATTGTAGATTTAGTGACTCTGAAACCTTTCACAAATTTGTGACAGTTTCACCATTTTTTTCAATTAAAAGAAGACATCTAAAAATGTGGAACTTTGGGTTGATTTTGTTTCTTTACCACAGACTTCCTGGGGGACCTTGGGAAGATCATATAATAATTCTATGCCTCAGTTCCCCTTCCATAATATGAAGATATGATGGGGTAGAGAGGCTCCACATTGGAAATTAGGTGGTTAAAGGAGGTTCCCCACTGGCAAGGAAAGGGATAGGGAAAGCCTGTGGACTCAATTGACCCTGTCCCCACTACATCTGTAGCCAGTGTCAGGAATGGAGAGGACAGCTAAAAGAAAGAGTCCTAGCTCAGTTCGGGGATGACCAGGAATGAGGACAGAGCTCTGCTTCTCTTGATGGGAGGGAGGCCTGGTTGCAGGCCTGAGGTGGAGGTTGTTCACCAGCCAGATCAGCCATCCTGGAAGGGACGACCAGATCTTAGGGAGAAATTGGCAGAAGCATGCATTGTTTGTAAGACAAGATCAGAATAGAAGGGTGGGACCTCATTGAAGATTTTGTGAGACAATTTGGTTTTTGAGTTGGACATGTTTTGTTCCTGATTGTCTTTAGTTTGTGAGACAATTCTGTTTTTGAGTTGGACGTGTTTTGTTCCTGATTGTCTTTAGAACCTTAATATCCCCCAAAAGGTAGAACTGAACTCCTAGAGACAGAGATATACCAGCGGAGACCCACAGCTAGGTGATTTGTGCCCTGAACGATCACAAGGGGCCCCACCACAGCAACATGGCTACAGAACACAATACTATTCCCTTTTTCACACCATTTTTCTGTTGTCTATTTATAGTATAAAATCTTCTGATCAGGATGTGGCCTTACCCTCTGTTTGCCTAGCACAATGAAGGCCTGATTTTTGCTGTGACCTACTGTAGTACAAATAAATAAAATAATAATAAAATGTCTTGGACTTGCCATATCATCCCCAAAGCATTTTTGATTAATTGCTTATGTATTCCATTATCCTCTCTATGAATATGGGTGCTGGCTGGTGAGTCTTGCCCACATGCTCAAGGTTTAACTGATCGTCAAATTTGGGGTCGGGAAGGAATTTTCCTCCAGGGCAGATTGTCAGAGGTCCTGGAGGTTTTTCGCCTCCGTCTGCAGCGTGGGGCACAGGTCACTTGCTGGAGGATTCTCTGCACCTTGAGGTCTTTAAACCACGATTTGAGGACTTCAATAACTCAGACACAGGTTAGTGGTTTGTTACAGGAGTGGGTGGGTGAGATTCTGTGGCCTGCATTGTGCAGGAGGTCAGACTAGATGATCATAATGGTCCCTTCTGATTTTAAAGTCAATGAGTCTATTTGGCTAGATTCTGTGCTTATTGACATCAGTGGAACTTCTAGTAGATTCAAGTCCTAGTCGTGTAATCACTTACACATATGGCTAATTTTAAGCATCAACCTAGTCTTATTGAAGTCGATGGGACTACACAAACTGAGTAAGTGTGGACGATAAAATACGTCCCTTTATTTAATGATGCCCTGATTTTAAACTGGTTTCATTCTTCCGAACATTCCACTAAATGCCACTCTGCATCTTTAAGCATGCAAATACCATTGCAAATGTGACATGTACTCACTTTTGTTAGTAATACTACTGAACCTGAATAAGGGCAGCAGAATTGAGCCCAGAATTACAGTGTTCTGACTAAACATTTAAAGTGCATAAGAAGAAATCGGTTGTTATGAAATTATTATGTAGAACTTGCTGCTGCTAATTAAGACACCAGTTTTAATGAGAAACTTATAGAAACTTCTGCCTGCTATGAAAGATTTAGCACTCAAAGGGTTACTTAAAAACTAAAAAGTATCTGCCATCAGATCCTGTGTGGAACTTAGTCTTTTAATATGAACAAATATGAGAAACTTGCCTTGTTGTTCTGACACCATTTTAGATTTACTTTAAATAATGTAATTAAAAGATGTTTGTTAACCCAACCAGAAATGTATTTACAGTCTATTAGTCTCTGACGATAGAAAATCCAGTTAGATATTATGGAACACTCTTCCTGTTAATGTACAATTTAAAATTTAACATTCAGATTTTGCACTTTGGTAAATGAAGGATTTGTGCCCAGAGCCACAGAGGGACTTAGGTGCTCTAACCCTTGATTTAGGCACCACTGTGATCTACAAACCCCCAATTCAGCTGCTGCTTAACTCTGTAGGCACCTAAACTCACTCAATGCCTAAATTTTTGCTTTAAAAGTTCTCTAAGTAAGTGCTGCCTCTGGACACGCACTCTGCTGCCTCGGGCAGGTGCCTGGAAACAGGGGGTCAAGTCAGATATGTTCCCATTGTTATCCCTGTTTATCTCCCGTTGCAGCTAACAATGGGTGAGACCTAATCTGACAATACACACCGAGACAGCAATAGAAGACAGACACAGATGTTAACTTAAAAGGCCCTTTTCAGGGTCTCAGCCTAAGATGGCACTGAAAATAGCCAGTTTCAGTGTGGGCGGATTCTCTGCATTCTACCTGGCATGAAAGCAAATATCATGTGCTTGCAAGACACAAAGAGAGACAACACCACCAAACATCCCAGGGAAGCATATTGCTGTCAACATCAAAAGTGACATCTATGGCAGCAAGACCTGACAAAAGACTGGTGGAAAACACTGCTGTGAAACACCCTGGCACAATGGCACTTATCCTGGTTGAACTTGATCAAATAGCAGTAATTTTTGTTTATAAGCCGCTGTGTGCACAGTTTGCATAGCTAGTTGACTTTCCCCTGCCAGAAAAATCATGTCTTGTCATAGGCGACTTCAGCAATCCCACACCATCTGGTAATACCCTGATAAAGACTACAATGGGGAAGAAGCTGAGAAGTGGGCAGCAATAAGCAACTTGATTGTGCTCTGTGATAAAGAAGGATAAATGTATCTTCCAAAGTGCACAATGGAATAAAGGGCACAATCCCTCCTAGCCTTTGTCATCTCTGAAAATGGGGCCAACATCACAATGGAGGGCATGGCGGCAGTCCTAAGATCACAACACAGATGAGAGCAAATGATAATAGAGCCTGCAGTGCAACCTAGGAAAACAAAGTGCCTGTAGACTATTGGCTTTAGTGTGTGGGTGCTGGATGGTGTCAGTGGCCTGTGATATACATAAGGTCAGAATGGATGATATGGTGGGCCATTCTGGCCTTAAATTCTATTACTCTAACTTCAGGAAGCCTGATGGGGAAAGGGGCTTTACCCTCTGAATTGGATGAATCTATCTCTAATATTACTCTGACACATGAGCACTGTGGAAATTTTGTCTCCCTGGTGTGGAAGACTGCCCAAAAGCACATCCCTCAGGGATGTTGGACACTATATGTACCTGGGCTTTCAGAACAGACAAGCTACCAATAAAAGAGATGTTCAGAACTTTGTGACTTGCATTCCTTTGGTGAAGAAACCATTGGGCTTGGAGAAGCGCTTGTGAGATAAATTGGAAAAGAGTGGTGTGGCTGCTGGAGGGAACTGATTAAAACAATAAACCTGTGCCATAATAGCAGAAAAGCATGAGCCACCATTCACAAGCTCAACCCTGATGGGCAACAACCAAAGCACATTGCCAGTCTCTGCCAACCACGTCACACACCAACTCATTCTAAATGGTAAACCAGCCTACAAAGCCAAATGCAAAACAAAACAAGTGAAGCAGGACCGGCACACACTGTTCAAAAACAGCAAAATGTACAATGACCAGCTCAACACTGAGGAGCTGACAATAGCCATGAAAACCCTGAAATGTGCAAATACAGCTGGACTCAATGGTATATCTGCTGAACTATTAATATGTTTTGGGATGAGAGCACAGAAGTGGCTGCTTTAACTGTTACATGGAGACAATGTAGAAACCCAGGCTACAGAGAAAGGGCAAAGTGGTTGCATTACTTAAAACACACAAAGACCCTAACTCCATAATGAGTTATTGCCTATTACTCTGTTCAACCTGCAAGCTAAAAGAGCAGATGATAATGGGTAGAATAGCACCAATAACGGAAGGGTAGCTGATTGATAACCAAACTGGCTTCCACCCAGGATGTTGGTGGTAGCCAACTTCCAAACCTAACTGAATATACTCAAGATGACTTTGAAACCTGCAGAATTACAGGGTCTGCTTTTGTTGATCTGTTGGTTGCTTATGACACCATAAGCCATCATGCATTTCTACTGAAATTTGCAGTAATTATGAGAAATAGCAAGATGGTCCAGATCATCTCTTCCCTGCTCGAGAATCAATGTTTCTTTGTCAACATGGATGGTCAGATATGGTCTATTCAATGGAATGGATTTCTCCAAGGTTCAGTACCATCTTGTTGTTTAATGTATACACAAATTACCAACCAGAATTCCCCAGTGTGTACAGATTCATTTATGCAGATTATATTTGATCGCCAGCCATATGGAAGGATATGAAGGCATTGAACGCTTTCTAACTGGCTCCCTCAGTATACTTGGAAAGAAATATTACACATGGCTCCTTAATGCCAACCCTAGCAAGATACAAGTCTTTCCCCTTCCATCTGAAACACGAACAGGCCAAGCAAAAACTCCAGATATCATGGGATGGTACAATATTTGACCACTATTAACATTCTGTGTACCTGAGGGTCACATTAGACCAAAGACTGGCATTCAAAGATCATCTCAAGAAGTTGAAAAAGAAAGTGAACTCCAAGAATTAGCCAACACAAATGGGTTGGGGAGATGACCCCAAAACATTCCAACTAACTACTCTTGCTGTATGTTATTCAACTGTGGATAACTGTGCCACAGTTCAGTCATGCTATAACCATGTACACAAAATTGATACTGAACTCAGTTAGTTCTGTAGGATCATCACAGGGACTTTTAAAGTGACTCCCAAACACTGTTGCTATACTGCCTCATGGGGATTGCACCACCATCAGATAGGTGGGATGAGTTCAGTAAATAATAGACATAAACCAGGTGCGTGATCCAAGACATCCTCTGCATGGACACATACCACCACCGAAGGAGCTGATGTACAGAAACAGCTTTGCCTCTGAAAATCCCTTAACCCCAAATACCACTGCGGAAGGCTACAGAGTAACAAATTGGCTGAAAATGCCAATGATCTTGCAGAACCTTGTCCCTTCAAAACAACCCCTTCCAGTTACTGACCTCAAATGAAAACACTGCTATATTCGAAATTGAGCAAGAGCTGAGGTGACAATATGACTGAGTGGAAGCTGAGGAATGACCTCAAATATGAATGTGGAGAGCCTAGGCAAACATTTGAAAAATGCCTGATACAGTTCCCCTGACAAGATTTTGCATTCTCAAGGACCTATTGGAGAGAAGAGACACCACCAGATCTTGGCTGCAGTTTTGGAGCAATAAGCTATGATGATGATGATGCTTAGACACATATCTCATGCCTAATCCCAGTACGATCTTCAAACCAAGCAAAACTAGATGCTTTCCCCTTTATCTTACCCATGGACCCTGATCCAGCATGTATGATCTGAGCACATCTAACTCCACACAAAGCCACAGGGGATGGTGATGAAGAGCAGGAGGGGTCCCCCTCATAATCTCTAGCAGTCTAATGGTTAAAACACTCAAACAGGTTGCTGGAGACTCCACTTCAATTCCATCTCTTCTGGATGAAGAGAAGGAATGTAAACAGGAGTTTCCCACCTTTCAGGTAAGTGCCCTAACCACTGGTCTGATGTAGGTCTTTCTGTCCCTCCTGTGGGAGCCATTCCACTTTATATAAATAATTACATAATATGCACTGGGTCAGAGAAAGAGTGAGAATGATTAGTCCAGTGGCTTGCAAGCAAAGATGGGTGCCTTCCTCCAGCCTGGATTTATGTGCCTAAATCTATGAGAGGGCCAGGGTTTAGAACATCTGCTATTGGCTTTTAGGCCACTCCCTACCTATTGTGCTGGCTTTTGTGGATCACAGTCTCAGGCTTCTATCTTTCCCCATGCCTTTGTAACCCCTTTTCCGTACTGGGTTACTCAGGAGCTGGCAACTCTCACCTGTTGCCTGGGCGCCTTAAGTCAGTAAGGATAATGGAGATTCTGACGGTCCCAGCTGAGATGGGGAATTAAGTAGGAATCCTTTAGTCACCCCTCTGCAGTAGTCCTCTTACTCCTATGAATATTTATGGTCGGTGGGCCTTCACCTGAACAGGCACAGTATACATTGGTGGGTGTACCTCAGTTGCATACAGGAATGAAAATAGAAATAATGTATCTTGTGCAGGAGGTAAACACCCAAAAGAAAACCAATGCAATTTTACTTAAAAGTTATCCTAACAACAGAAAATGCAACAGATTAATGTACATTAAGTTGTTATATCTACAGGACCGCCCGAGGGGGAGCAAGTGGGGCAATTTGCCCCAGGCCCCAGGCCCCGTGCAGGGGCCCGCGAGCCACTCTGGGTTTTCAATGGCACTTCCGCGGTGGGTCCTTCACTCGCTCCGGGTCTTCGGTGGAGGCTCCTTCAGTGCAGCGGAAGACTCGGAGCGAGTGAAGGACCCACCGCTGAAGTGCTGCTGAAGCCTCAGAGTGCCGCCTGGTGAGTACAAGCACCGCAAGCAGCGGAAAAAAAAAAAAAGCCGCGATCGGCCGCACTTAGGCTGCTATACTGCCGCCACTTCATTCTTCGGCGGCCGGTCCTTCCCTCCGAGAGGGACCCGCCGCTGAATTGCCGCCCAAAACCTGGCCCTGCCCCAGGCCCTCTGAATCCTCTGGGCGGGCCTGTATATCTATACCAGATCAGTAAATGATGCTGCAATAACTCAGCTAAAGGCTTCAGCGTTCAACAGTAAGTTGCAGTGTAAACCGTTAGCATTATATGCAGAGACACCACATCGAGTGCACACTCTCCCTTAAGCTTATAGTCCTGGGTCCTCTCTTGCATTTGTGTGCAAGGGTAGCAGGAGTTCAGGCCAGCACTTTGTAAGTCTGTCAAAGGCAGTCCAGAAGAATCAAGGAGTGAGGCAATTTTCTATTGTGACCACCTTAGGTTGCACAGTACCATCTGGCAGAAAGAGTTATATTAGAAAGCAGTATAGCCTAGGGGTAACTCATTCTTTCCTCAGTTGTCTGTAAGTCTAATTCATGTCTGCTGCACAGCCAACAGTCTCCAGCTTCTGCTGTCAATGTCTAGCTGTGGAGAAGTCCATGAGCTAGGGCTCAGTACTAACAAGTTATCAACTGTAGCATAGTCTTAACCCTGATCATGTGACTTCAAACCCGACAATTCAACAACAGGATTCACTCACAGCTTCTCCTTGGCCCAGACCCAACAGAGAGCAGTAGCTCTCTGTTCTAACTCCCTGCCCACATGTCGTATTTCTTGTCTGCATGTGGATTTTAAATATATTTTTTTAAATGCAGGAATAAATCTGTGGGTTTCATAATGTGTCAAAGTTGTTTGGTCAAATTATACTAGTGCTGTCAGGTGAGATGAAGAGAAGGAATTTAAACAGAATTAATTATAGTGTTGCCCCTTTGGCCTGAGCAATTAGCCCATATGCAGGGCCTTGCCATTAGGAGGACGAATGGCTGATGACAGTTAAGTATATTTGTGGTGCAATTCTGTTTGTTTTCTAAGAGTCTCCTGTTTACCTGAACTGAAGAACAAACACCAGCAGGCAGTTTCCTTGTGAAACATTTCCAAATCTGCCCCTCCGTTTAGTTCTGTTCCCCAGTGAGCTCTGTATTTCTGGTTATTTTCAGGGCCATGATCATGAATGCTTCTCTCATCGCCTGCTGGCTTTCTTCCTGGCTTTCTGCCTCTAGCACGGACACCATTTGCCATACAAAATCCTAACCTCTGCATTTTCAATCATAGAGCCCCTCAGTCCATGCAGTTTAGCTTCTGATGAGGACTTGCCATATTACTTGTTGCTTGTGGTGGTGGGTTCTATTGTTTCCATCCATTTCACTACCTAAAAGGGGCTTAGTTGCTTCCATTTAGCCTAAAAGAAGGGTGCTTAGCACACCCCTCAGTTTTAACCAGGTCTATGTTGCCAGAGATCAGAGTCCCACTTGATGAGAACTATTAACAGCTTCCAGCGTAACAATATAAAAATATATGTGGCCATTATTTTTGTCTGTGTTAAATTGCGTATAACTGTCTCTTATTAGTACTTATTAATATTGTAACCATTCCCCCTGCCAAGAAGTATTTGGTAGTCTAAAAAGGACATATGTTCAGGCAAGTTGTATGCCCATATCTTGTGATTAAGTCATGAATATAAGCCACACTTTTTTAAAGACTCAAACTTATTGTTAGATTATTCATGGAAAGATTTTCTGCATAACCTTATTGCCAAGCAGCTACTTTAATATGACAGGTGAATACCTGCTAGCTCTTTAGTAAAAACTCTTCTTTGTACTTTTGTAAGTGTTTTGGTTTTGATGCAAGAAAAATATAGTCCCTTTACAGACGTATTCATTTAAATGATATTCTGTACAGTGTATGCTTTTGGTGAATAATTAATTTGATAAAACTATACTTTTTTGATTGGCTCTTTTATATTCATAGTGTACCTTTTGATGCTCAAGATGACAAGAAATACAGCACCATATTGCAGACACTCTAACCAACAGGTGAGCACTTTGCTGTTACATAGGAAATGCATCCTTTGTAGTCTTATCTTATTGTCTGTAGGTGTCAACTAAAACCTCTTTCAGATTTTTTTTTCACACATCATTTGAATGATGCCGTATCTGAAGGAAAGAAAAAAATCCAACTAAAAATTACAGTATTTCTCACTTCTTTTTGACTTTATCCAAACATACCATGGAAGAAATGTGTCATGTTATGTCATAACATAAAATAATGAACAATAAACAAACACCTGAGAGCAATATAAGATGCCAGTCTTTTATCTGGTATTTTGGCACAAGTAGTAAAGATGTAAAATGTCTGCACTTCCAAGTGGATATCTGAGGACTAGAGTGAAACCTTTTAAAAAGTTCAGCTTAAACATCAGGGACCTGGGAGAACTATGAAATAATGTTCTGTGCCTTTGAGAGAAAGGCTTGCTTTGCAATAAAATAGATGACATCACTGCTTTAAGTGGTTGCTTTTAGGATGCCTAGTAATTGTAGTCTCGTTGGCACTGACTGAACTCTCCAATCCTCACCCATTGGAACGAGAAGAAAGGAGATTACTATTGTGTTTGGAGCAGAGCAAGAGACCTTTACAAACTTAGTTATGCATAGAATAACTTAAATTCCACTAGAAGGCCTAAAGAGAACAGTCAATAAAGACATTGGAGTGGAAATCCCTAACTGTTCGTGCGTGGTTACTTTGTATTGCTTTTGCGACTAAAATACATTACTGTCAAATATATATATGACATATACTTAATTATGTGGCACAATGACAATATTTTTGGTTTATTATCTGTTTATATCTCAACTAATAGGCTGTAATTTATTGATGTTCCTCTTCAATTTCTTCTTGGGGTGTTTGGGCTTTATTTCCTTAAGTCCTAGTTATATGGATTCTCAATTATTGCTGTTTTTAGTTTATACTGTGGTTACATCCAAAGGCTCAATCAGGATCAGGTGAGGTGCAAGCACACAGAGAGTATGATCCCTACCCCAAAGAGCTTACTTGTTTCTTATTTTTAATTGACTTACCCAGTTGGAAACCATTCTGTTAAGGTTGGTCTCCTTGTTGTATATACATTTAACTCTCCAAGTATATTTGATGTATATTCTTCTATTCTGTTACCATCATACAATTTTAGAGATAAAGTGGCTTAATATTTTATTTATATGTTGGGTCAGTCCTTTCTTACTGAATATTATGGCTGGTAATATACCTTGGTATCTGAAAAGCAAAAGTACTGGTGTTTGAATACAAAATTCAATCTGTTACCCTCAGGACAAGTCTACACGATGTGTTGGGGCCTACCAGATGAGTGTAAATTCTACTGTGCACCAATATGTCATGCACTAACTCTCTGTGTAGACCATGATGACATACACCTAGTTCACTTTAGTGTAGTACAATTTAAAACTGTTTGTATAATGCACACACACAGATAGTGAGATAAAAATGCTATAATATAGATTTCTGAGCAGTATAGGGATTCTTATAGGGACAACTGAATCACTTGCTTAACACAGGAACATACCACTGGTACTTACAGATTTGTCATTGAAGTATCTATTCCATGTATAGAATAGAGGAGATTTTGAAAGAAAATGTGGTGGTTTAGCAGCTTGAAGCTCAGTTCAAATGCATCAGCATTGCATGTGTCATCAGATATGTCCAAAGGTCAACCTGACTTCTGCAACAATATTCTAAGTCTTTGACACATCTTGATCAATCTTGTCTAAAGCACTCCATCTGGGCCAATTAACTTCACTTTAGTTGCTGGCTTGGCTTCTTTATATCAATGGTTTTGCACTGCTGCAGATTTTTTTTTCACTGATACCCTCAGTAAACTTCAGATATCCAACACATTAATTAAAGAAGCAACCATAAGAACTTCCTCTATTTGGGTAACGTGTCAAATATGCTTTCAAGTTGTTAAAAAGGAATGGCATTGTGGGTCCGATAGATAAAGTCTGAATACAGAGATTATTTTGGCATTGTAACAGTGTGTAGTAGATACCAATTTAACACTAAAACATAGGAAAAAGAAAAAAATACCTTACTCCATTCTGTCACAGAGTAGCTGGCCCTTTGAGACCTGTTATTAAACACAGTAACAAACATAAAAACAAAAACATTCTAGAAAGCACAACAGAAACATCAAAAAACACAAAATAGGAAGGTCAAAACAGATCAAACTGATACCAGAGAACACAACCCACCCCTTTCTTCCAATGTCTGCCATTCTGTTGGAACTCCGACACTGAAAACTTACCACATTCTTCACGGTAAAAGTCCAATTAAATCAAAAGTCAACCATGACAAAAAGTCCTTGCTCAGTCCCATAACTGCTCCATCCCTTTATAGAAACTCCATTGCATAGTGCTGAACATTCTACTTCTGGCATCCTCTCAATGCTTAGACAAAAGTCCGGCCTCTCAATACACAGAAACAAGTTCCTCCACAGAAGACAAAGAAAAAACAATCATAGCCAACAGCAAAAACAGAATACTAAGTCATTAAACAATACTCTAATAAGTCGTGCTGCTGACATACTGGTACCTGTGATATCTAGAATAACTACAATGAACCATACTCTTGATCCAGCATAATTCCCCCCGCCCAAAACAACAATCTCTTTTCAGTTCCTACCATGTCATGAACTAAAACACTCCCTAATATCCTCTTACTCCTTCACCCATTTGCCTCAAACATACTCCCAAAGGTTCCTGGGCCTAAAGACTGGGCTTCTCCCCGAACCTCAAAGGAGAGTGGCTGGGCACAAACCTAACCCATAGTAACAAATGCCTTCACCATTTCTTTGCTTCTCCAGACAGTTCTTCCACTCTGCCTACCTCAGCCCCCTTTTCCCCACAGCTCAGCTCTTTCTGGATTATCTGCACCAACTCCTCTGGTGAAGCCCCTGTCAGAGGGCTGAAACACCTTGTGTCACAGAGAAATGTGCATAACATGACATTAATGAGACAGAGAGTCTCTCGCCTCTCCAACCAGTGCTGATCCGCTGGCCCTGAGAAATCTCTACTGGGCCTTCTCTTGACCTAAGATGACAGGTACTTTCAACACCCACACTAATTCTGCCTGAACCTTCTGAGCTCAAGGACATTCCACCAGCAGATGTGCCGTAATCCTCACCCCTCAAACATGTCTCTTACCTGTGTCAGACCTGATCTATTTTTGCAAAGCTTTCCAGACTTCCCTCACGGGCACTTTAACATGGCAAAGCCTCTGGGCCATATATTTATATTTAAAGGGAACTCTCCAGAACTTTAGAAGCCTCAAAGCCCCCCAAATGACCAGATTATCTGGGCAACCAGCCATCTTTAAGGGCTCATATGCCAATGCCTCCCCAGCCTGGTCTGTCTTTTCCTCATTTCCTCCTAGAATATTTCCCATTTCCATAAGTGCTGGAATATCCTGACCAGGTTTTCACGATTCTGCTTCTGCCTACCCTGCACCTATTGAGGCTGATGCCTCCACTAGTGTTGTACTTCTCCATCTTTGCTATGGTTTCATAGGCTTCCCTTCCCAGCACTCCTCCAACAGTGCCCACCTACCCCTCTGCTGATGGCACTGAATTGATGTGACACAGTTGAACATTTGCAGATAAAAATGCAAATTCAAGGTCCTAAGAAACAGAAGTTGGGTGTTTCATCCTCCAGCCCCTGTATTCCAGAGACAGATTAGAGACCTCTTAATAAGTGAATGTGTCTTCTTACCCCACAAGAATGGGAAAAAACAGCACTTTCACTCTCCATCAGTTGCACCAAGGGCAGCATGTACTCTCTGGCCAATTGAAGGAAGGTTGGAAGCAGACACTGATGAGTCATTTGCACTCAGTGTAAGATGTGTGCCAGCTCCTGCATCATTCCACCACCCCTCCCCCTGCTCAATGGTCTTCTTCCAATTGTCTCATGGTCACTCCTTTCAAGAACTCTGCCCCCAAGATCATCAATACGCCTTCCTGTTTTGTACTCTGCAGCCCTTCCAAAGGATGGAAGGCTGCACTATCACCATCCTTGTCCCCTTCATCACCCAACCGTAATGTTTTACTCATCATCAAGTTTAATCTATCTCCCAACACTTGTTCAAACCAGTGAAGAAAAGTCCTCAGCCTGTCATTTTCCTCATGGGTCATGACTGACTGATATGTCACCCGTGAAAGTTATAACCTGAGGGGAAATGGCCCTGCCCCCCTCACACTCCATCACCTGCTGCCAAGAGCCTAAGAAGAGGATCCACCAAGAACACATATAGCAAAGGGCTCAAAGGATAGTGTTGCCTCATTCCCAACCTCAGAGGGATAGCCCTCTGTCCTAGCTAGCTGTCAGCTAAAGAGTTACTGACAGCCCCTCATACAAGGTCTGCAGCCAGGCAATGAATGTGCTCAGGATGCCGTAGCATGTCCCACAGATACTTGTGTTGTATCCTGTCAAAAACATGGGGTTTGATCCAGGGAATACATATACACTTGCCCAGCTCTCATTGCTTCTGCCTCAAACACCTCCTGAAGATCACACAGTGAATCCTCTAGCAGATTGCCCTGGACTGCATTGCCCTACGTTGGAGGGATCAGCATTACAGATAACCCCCTAAGACACTTTAGGAACATCTTTGCCAAGATCATATATTCTATATAAGTAGGGTGAGGGGTGTCCCATTTTCTAACAATGAACATGTTACTCCTTTGCTTCACAGGATCAGAAACCCCTCTTCAAATTATCTCTCCAAATCCCTCCTTCCCAGTGCCTGATTAAACCAGGTTGCCAATACCAGCACATAAGCCAATAGAAAGTCTGTTACAGTTTACTTGTCAGCCCATCTCACCTGGGAACCCCCTTTCTTTAGAGCTTAGATTGCTTCTAAAACCTCCTGACACTGAATAGACATTCACAAACCTTCTGCCTCTTCTGCTCTGACTTTGGGGACTACCTTGGAACCCAAAATGCAACCTATGCTCTCCTATCCTTGTGTTCTGATGCCTGCTGTTGCTGCTCTTCTCCACCAGATAACTTGATACAATAAGCCTGAATCACATCCATCCCCTCAGGGTCTCTGGTATACCTCCCGTCTGCATTTCTAAAACCCAGCATATCTTTAGTCTCCTTCCTCTCATTTTTATAGGTGAAAATCTGATGCCAATTAGTATTGGCTCTTGGTATAGCAGTTGCCCCTTTCCCTTTACTTTTGGTCTTATCCTCAGCTTGAAAGAGTCTGACATTCCCCTCCCCATTCCTAAGAGTGTTGCTCTTATCTCTGACATCAAAGTCAGGTGCTTCTACTCCTCCCCTACCATTCCTCACTGCACACCATCCTGATTTCTTGACAGGGAAGAATATATGGGCAAGGCCCAGTCTTTGAGGGGACCATTCTGAGATTCTGCAGCCTCTCTTGATGATACCAGAGCAACTTTTCTTTTAACTCTACTGATTCCTTCTTCATCTATTCCATCTTTTCCCTAGCCTTCTTGCCTCTGCTGTGCCAAGTAGTTCAGCCTCTGCCTGTACAGTCAATGTCTCAATTTTCTGAATCTGCCTGTCCTTAGCAGCACTCATGAAAAACTGCTTCAGTTCCTCCTTCCTATTTGCCAAGCAGCCTACCAAGGAGGGATAAACCCCAATTACTGACTCTGACCAAGGAAATGAAAAACCCAGGACCCTTCCACCCTCTCCACCTGGTAACTACCGCTCATTACTTCCAATATCCTCAGGTTCAATTTCTAAATCCCCTTCCCAAACAGAATACCTGTATCCATAGGCAAAGTGGCCTGCACCAATAAATGATCCAATTACTCCAATGCAATGATCCAGAAACTTACACACTTCTCTCCCTTCTCTATGTACAGTTGGTCAATTCCAGTTTTCTGTGCCACTCTAAAAGGTCTATACTCACCACCCTTCTCATGTTCCTGCTTCTGAAACTCATTCTCTGAATCATCTCCCAGAAAAATCTTTTAGCTTTTTGCACTAATGTATGTAACAATTGAGGATCTGCATCATTGGCCTATGGATGCCCCCTCCCATCCATATCACTGCTTCCACTATCCTGTAACCCAGGGATCGCCAACCTTTGGCATGCGGCTTGCCAGGGTAAGCACCCTGGTGGGCTGGGATGGTTTGTTTACCTGCTGCATCCGCAAGTTCAACCGATTGCGGCTCCCACTGGCTGTGGTTCGCCTTCCCAGGACAATAGGGGCTGCGGGAAGCCATGGCCAGCACATCCCTCACCCGTGCTGCTTCCCGCAGCCCCCATTGGCCTGGGACGGCAAACCACGGCCAATGAGTGTTGTGATCGGCCAAACATGCGGATGTGGCAGGTAAACAAACTGGCCCAGCTCGCCAGGGTGCTTACTCTGGTGAGCTGCATGCCAAAGGTTGCTGATCCCTGTTGTACCCAAACATGAGAGTTAAAATTACCTTCAAATATAACAATCTGAGATGTAAAAAGAAAAGGAGTAATGTCCTCCAACAATAGTGTTCTCTCCCTCCCTGACCTTTGGCCCCCATAGACATTAATGAGCCTGTACCTAGTATCATCCTTATACTCAAAATCCACCATGAGTGCCCTTACAGGCACTATCTCCCAAAGCCACAGTTGAGAGATCTTGAAGGAGTAGAATAATATCCCAATCCCCTCAGTTACACTTTTATCCACAGACCAGATGGACCACCCTCACTTCCAACTAGATTGGGCCTTTTTGCAATCCATTACAGAGTGTAATTGGGTTTCCTGGATCATTAACACATCCCAATGCTGCAGGTTCTGTAACACTGCCATCTTCTACATCTGGGTCCTCAGTGCTCTAATACTATTCACATTTAATGTCCCAACTATCATAGGGCATGATTCCCCTAGACTGCCTATGTGGGTCATGGGATCCTCCCATATAGTCAGAAGACACTACCAGGAGTGCTCAGAGGAAATTTAGTAGGCCTTCCCCTAAAATCATGCACTTTTGCATACTCCATCCACAGTCTCTCAAATATCCCGCCTTTCTTCCTCCTTCAGTTCTTTCCAAAACTACTCATTCCTTTGTTTCCTGTCTCCAAAGCTTTTGATAATCTGGGCACAGGGGAGATGAATGTGCCAGTGACACAGACTCCTCCACTGGCCAGTGAGTAAGAGTCAATAGGTCTGATTCCACCACTGAATGCAATCGATTTCCAGTGACCAAGCCAGATGTCCCAGCCAACTCCCCGTCCCTTCCCCCATCTTCTAATCCTCATTTTTGCTCCTGCCTGTTGACCTACCAAAGCTTCCTCATTTCCAATGCTTCTCCAATACTCACCAGTGACTCCAAAGCATCTATTGCCACAACTAGCATGCTGTAGTATCATGGACATGATACTGTCCAATTGGCCAGAGGAGAAAATTTATTTCCCAACTCTATAGGTAAGGGAACAGGCCCTGGAAGAAGAGGAGAGGAGAAACAATCTGGGGCCTCCATCCTCAGAGAATCCCCTTCCCCCAAGCTAGGACCCCCAATACCGTACCATCACATTTTCCCCTTTCAAAGCTCCTTTGCATGAAAGGGGCCTTTGGGGGCTGCCCCTCATCAAGAGCAGAAGACGGATATACCCACCTCTGGGATGGAGAGGGAAACACCTTTGTGGGAGTTACCAACAAGGAAAGAGCAGCCTAGAGGGAGACAGAGGAGAGGAAGTCCCTCCTTTCACATCAGCCCCACCTGGCATCCAGTGTTTGCTGGAATTCAACTGTGAGAGCTCTTCCCCTGGGACCCATGAAGCTGCATCCCTCTTGCTGCTGCTCCAGCATCAAACCCTCCTTCTCCTCCTCCTCCCTACCTCTCCCTATAGAAAACTCCATCTCCCCTTTCTTCCCCTTCACCTCTGATGATTTCCTGGGGTTTTGCTCCTCTGCTTTCCTTTTCATGTGCCTCCTCCCCAGTCCCACAGGTAACTCTTTATCCCTGATCAATACTCATATCCTCTGCTCACTTGCAATCTCCTCTGATTTGCATGAAGAATTTCCCCTCCCTACAACTTTTCCCCCTGTGATTTGCCTCCATGGCTCCACCCATTTTCTCTCTCTCTCTCCCAACAGACCACAGTCCTCCACCTTAGAGTCCTCCCCAGCCACCTCTGAAAGAGCCAATACTAAACACAGGGCCCTGGATGACCTGGGCTCTGAATGAGGAACCTGGCCCAGGTGGGCTTCCCAAGTACACCCTTTTGCTCTGTGTCCCCAATCCCTGCATCACAAGCATTTGTCCATTCTGGGGCACGGATCCCCTATGTAGCCACATTCCTGACATCTTAGAACAACCACATGCAAAATCTTCCTCAGACCCACACCTATAAAAAGTGTGGGGCTTACCCACATGACTAACATAGCCCCTTTCCCCTTTTAACTCCACTGAACTGGACAAGTGTACTAATCTATTATTTTTCAGGCCCTTCCTCAACCAGAAAAACATGTTCCCCTGCCCAAAGTCCCAACTGTCTGTAAGTCTTTTCTCCCTTTGCCAGGGAGAAACCAAATCATTTCTAAAAAGAACTGTTATTTGATCTTTCCTGATGTGTGGGGCAGCTAAAGGAATGTCCACCACATGTTGCCAACTCCCTTTACCTTGCACCTTCCTAGAGTGCTTCCAAAAGTTCTCCATCAAAGTATTTTTTCTGAAAGTAGTGGTTGAGCTCCCTAGGCTCCGGCAGCTGAATTGCTGTTACTGTCAGTAACCAGGATTTGGGCAGACATTCCCAGTGGTTAGAGCAGGAGTTGGTGCCAAGGGTCGGAGCTGGAATCAGAGGCAAGATGCCAGAGCCCAAGGTCAGAAGTCAGGAATTGGAGCAAAGGGTCAGGACTGGGTGGCCTGGAGACAGGTGAGACAGAAGCTATCACGGGCATGGGCAAATGCTTTGAGCAGCTGCTGAACTGCTGCTAGGTTTAAGAGCTGGTTGGCTGACTCTTCCAGCCAAGCAGGCAGCCTATAACAGGTCAGCTATGCTCATTGCCCAGAGACTCACTCTGCTGCAGGCCCCACTTCCATATGGCTCTGCTGGAGACCCTGATTCCTGACAGCTACATAGTCTGAAGGCACAAACCTCATGCTTTTCAAAATTCGATTCTCTATTAAGACATTTGTCTTTGGCATTGGTGTGGTTAGGAAAACGTATCACAAAAAAGCCACATACCTCCTCCCCTACCTCCAGTTATTTGTTCCTCTACCCTTAGTTCTCTTCCCCTATTCCCTAATCCCATCCCAACTGCACCTCACAAAGTTGATCCTGTGCCCTGACTATTGACCACTATCCCTTCCTTCCAATTGCTGCAAGGTCTCTGGATAAGATGTCACCAGCCTCACATCACCATCCTTAGTAAAAGCAAACAGTGTCTGATTGCAGCCCCTTGGCTGTCAGTGTCCTTTTCTGTGCTTGGGGCCTCCACTCCTGAGATACTCCATGAAGTTCTTTGATCCGCTGCCACTGCCATTGCTGCTGCTGCTGCTGCTGAGTCCATGCCACACTGACCTCTACAGCTGTACCTCTGTACCCAAAGAGCATGAGCAGTAGAATTCCCCATCTCATCCCCAACCTCCTGAATCCTGTTTTTCAGTAATCCTCTCCTTCTTCTTGGGAGAATCTTGTTCCCCAATCAAGGAGATTTTCCTCTGTTAGTCCTAGTTGATCCTTCGTCTCCAACCCAACTCCTTTCTCCTTGGCCTCCACTTGTATGACTTCTCTGGTTCATCCTAAGCTACTAATTTTCCTTTGCTCCATGTACACATCTGTGTCTCTCCTCAGTGCACTCCCCAAACCAAGCTCCCTATATATATAGCAACCACCTTCACCACTAGCCCCATACTGGATTCCGCTGACCACTGATAGCTCACTAGGCACCTGGGATCCTCCTTGCCACACCCCAGGCCTCTGTCATTCCTCTGGCACTGCCATCTGCTCTCCACTCCCATTGCTAGGCCCGCTGCTTCCTCCATCGTCCACATCAACTGCTACCACCAGACCTTGTGACTTGAACATCACCTCTGGGTGAGTTGGGGATGTGGGGAAATTGTCTTCCTGTCCTCTTTCTACACACCTTGGCCCTGCCTGGCTCTGTTCTTGCTCTTCCTGCTCTATTATGGAATTCGCTGCAGACACCATGCCCAGTGCCCCAAGTCCTGTTGGTCTTACTGTGGTACAACTGTTCACCATCTCCAGGGACTCCATCCCCAAACTTTCCAAACTACTAGCTCTCCTGAACCCCAATATGCCCTGTTCACTGCTGTCAGGACCTTCTGGTTTACTGATTGTAAGAACTAAACCTGGTGGGACAGGAACCCAAGAGAAGCCCTTCTTCCTACCCCTAGATTTGTGAAATGGGTCCCTTCTCCCCTGCCTCAGCCTCCTGGCCTGCCACAAACTGCTGTCCATAGCCTCCTCTTTGTGTCCTTCCACTACTGCCACCTCTCCCAATGCCTATTTCCATCTTCCTCCCTTCATCCTCCTCCTCCTTCTTCTCCCCTCTCCTTGAATGAGAACCCTGGTTATTTCCTTCAGAAACAAGAAGTTGCCCTCAACATATTCCAACATTTTATTGGGCAGTTTGAGATTTGCCATATCACTTTTGCAACAGATTTATGGGTAGTTAAAGTGCCCCATTAACACCAGGTTTAGTATTTTGGATATTTTGATCTGTAAATGACGCATCCACTTCCTCCTGCTGCTTTTGGTGTTCCATAGGAGACCCCAACCATGATGTCACCTCTGTTTTTTTCCCTGTTGTTTCAAGGCAAACACTATACTATTATTTTCCATCTTATGATGAAATATTTACAAAGATATTAACAGGATATGCTGTACTTGTATTTTAAAGTTTTAATATTATGGATATAAAGTTCTTATTGTTAGCATGTACTGTATTCAAATATGATTAAATATTTACATTTCTTAATAAAACATGCCTTAAATATAAATGGGTTATGAAGCTGAAAGGCAAAGTATGGAAGATGTTTAGTGATAACTGCTTAAAATATAATATTTAGGTGGGTCTCTTAATCATATTATGTTTGTCTACTCTCTGCAGAAATTTTTCCTATTATAATAGTATTGCACAAGCCATGATGGAAGTATTGCTTTGATGAAAGTTTATATTAGAGATGTGAAGGAACCGTAACACCTAGAATAAGTGCTCATAATTCCTACTCACATCAAGCGGCAAAGAATCCCATTGGCATTGAGAGTGCAGGATTGTGTCTATATACAAGACAAAGAATTTGAATCCAGATTTCAGTCTGACTCAAAAACTTCCTAATGTTCAGGGGAAATTAAAACCAATATTCTGTTACCAGGGCCGGCTCCAGACCCCAGTGCGCCAAGCGCGCGCTTGGGGCGGCGTGCTGCGGGAGGGCCGCCTGCCGCCCTCCCGCAGCACACCGCCCCAAGCACGCGCTTGTTGGTCGCCGGTCCCGCGGCTCCGGTGGACTTCCTGCAGACGTGCCTGCAGAGGGTCCACTGGTCCCGCGGGACCAGCGGACCCTCTGCAGGCACGTCTGCAGGAGGTCCACCAGAGCCGCGGGACCGGCGACCGCCAGAGCGCCCCCCGCGGCGTGCCACCCTGCTTGGGGCGGCGCAATTCCTAGAGCTGCCCCTGTCTGTTACAGGCTGATCTCTAACTATGCTTACTGAACAGTGCCTTCTTTGGTACATAGTCCAGCTTAATATCTGATCCCTCACACCCAACAATAATTTATCACAGAGGCTGTCAGGATTGTCAACATGATGGGGAAATTATACATTACCAAAAAGAGCCAAGAGATCTAATACCTGAAATGATTTTATACTTAAATTATTAGAGCTGCAGGCCATCATTAGTACCTAAGACATGATTAGCATTGGTAGATGGTTAGGCAGCGGTGCAATTCCTATAGTATTTAACACATAAACATTACTATTTCTCATGACTTCCAGCAATCAGGATATTTTAGTGGATCCCACATAGTTGTAGTACAGTACAGAGAAGTCCTCTTTTTTAATGTCTCATTTTTTATCTGTCTTTTGCCTTGTCCTCGAAAATGTAAATCAAAAGGGCAGATATATAATCTGGGATTGTCACTAGCACCACTAAATATTGAGTACATATTGCATAACACACAATTTATATAGAAACCTACAATTTTCTTGGCCTCATCCTGCTCCTAATTTTCTAGTTACATGAATTCTCCTTTTACTGATAGGCCTTTATAATGTACATATTTTTTCTACTAGCGTAGATGCAGATTAAATTTGTCTTTGCAGTGTACAACTGTATCCATACACATCACACTAACCTCTTTGTATTACTAATGCCTGTCTTGCTGCTTCCCTTTCACTGTGGATATTACTGTGTTATTAAAGCTGTTGATGTTTTTGAGAACATGTGCAAATTTTGATTCCTAAAGTGTAGAATGGTTCACCCACATATGGAATAACTATGGAGGAGGAAAGTAAAATGGATATAACAAGAAACACTTTCTTTAAATGAAATCTTCCTTATGATTTTCTCTGAATTTATTAAAGGTATGGTGTTAATTTCTCCTCTGAAAGTAAAGGTCGACTCCCATTCTTCCTTATCAGGCATTTTATAGATTCAGTATTCTGTGGATGAGTTTACATTCATATCCTCTCCTTGAGTTCATGGGTGGTCTGAGAATTGTAATCACCCTCCCCCACACTCTCCACAGAATGAGAGGCCCCCAGAAATCTATCTCTATTGTGTGCATGGGGCTGTTATGCAGCTTGTAAGTCTCAGCAGGCTTTGTGATTATTTTGCCAATAATTCCAATTTGTTTCCACCTCCTGCTGTCCTTTCAAGGTGCACTAGGTCTTGGTATTGATTGTGAGGCTGAGTTGGTTGTAGGCCTCAGAAAAAGTGTTGATTATTTTTTGAAGATCTTTTTCTGAGTGGGCACACAGGGCACAGTCATCTACATATTGAAGTTCAATGACTGGTTTAGTGATAGTTTTTGTCTTGGATCAGAGGCAATTGAGGTTGAAGAGCTTGCTGTCCATTTTGCACTGGAAGTCAACTCAGGAGGGGAACTGATCAGCAATGAGAAGGAGGACAACAACAAGGAAGATGGAGAAAAGGATTGGAGTGATGACATAGCCTTGCTTAACTTTCATCTTGACTAGGAAGACTGGACTAGGTTAGTAGGGTTGGAGGCGGTTTAAAGCATCCAGAAACAGGGGAATTGGGGAAACATGGGCTGGTGTGGTCTGAGAACTCCATAGGACCAGAGATTTGGTGAAGTAAAGAGTAATAATGAGAAATGAGTTGTGCTGCAACTGGAATTGTTGGTAAGAGACCAGGCACCATCACTTGCATCATGTTAGCTGTAAGGTGGAACTTCAGCATTGTGATGATTCAGAAACCCACTGTTACTATTACTTGTTGTCACTGCAAAAAACAAGACAGATTGGATGGAGGGAAACAAAGAAACTGGACTCTACCACCTGTACTTATGTCAGCTCTTTCCTCTTGTTTGGATTATCAACCACTTAGTCACCCAGCTTCTTTTCCTAATGTACTCTCTTCCCACTTTATGGTATTTACTTAGAAAGTGACATTTACTTAGAAAGTGACACTCTAGTCCACCCTCTAGTGACATTTGTATGGCACACTGTGCAAATGTTTGGCTAAGATTTGCTGGATTGATTAAAAATCCCCAGCACATAACAGATGTTGATGTTTTCTTGTTGTTGTGTCTATTTCTTTGAAAGACTGACACTACTTAAAAAACAAAAAATTCAGATTTTCTTTGTCCTTGGCAACAGTAGTGACAAGTTTGCCCTGCTACCACATGTATAATTTCACCTTCATTAAATTGTTTTAGCAGATCCCTGATGAAGGAGGCTGCATGTTCTCTCTCACAAACTGCACAACCACTGAAAGCAATAAAATATTTACAAGGTGTTCATGCATCAGTCACAGATCCAGATGTTTCCATCTCTATCTATAAAACCTGGTACATTCAAGTGTCCTTTCTCCACCAGCCCAAGAGACCACAAAACCAACTCTCTAATCATTTATTGTATCTCATTTTTGTTGCATCTAATTTAAAAAAAATAGATTTCGATTAGGAGCAGGTGTTATCATTGGTGTAATATATTAGTTTAGGAGTGATGGTTTGCCATCTCCATTTAACAGACTGGACCAGCTCTACAAAACTGTAGATATGACAAAGTGGTCAGATGAATGGACCTGTATGATTGGTATTTGAGGTGCTCTGCAAAGAAGCATTCACCAAGCGGTTCCTAAGCCTTTGTGGATTTTACTACCCATTGTAGAAACGAGAAGGAATGTAGACTTAAGGAGATCTTGATGCAGGTGGCCTTGGCTATTAAGAACCCATCTTTCATACACTCTAGTTCAGGGGTTCTCAAACTGGGGGTCGGGACCCCTCCAGGGGCCATGAGGTTATTACATAGGAGATCGCGAGCTGTCAGCCTCCATCCCAAACCTTGCTTTGCTTCCAGCATTTATAATGGTGTTAAATACATGAAAAAGTGTTTTTAATGTATTAGGGGGAGTCGCACTCAGAGGCTTGCTGTGTGAAAGGGGTCACCAGTACAAAAGGCTCAGAACCCCTGCTCTAGTTCTTGGCACGTTTGGTTCCAAAATCTGTAGACTTGACTTTGCATGAAAAGAAGTCCAAAGATCAAAAATCCTCAAGCTGGAGTTCTCCAAAAATGTCATTAGATGTGTCTAGTACAGGTATCTGAGTACAAAGATACCTTCATACTTTAGCTGTTTGTGTTAACATAGAAGCAATGGATGCACAAATACACTTGGGTGCTTGTGCTAAGGAAAAAGAACATTTATGGAAGATGATAAGTTCTGAATTGGTATTCTCACTTTGTAGACTAAAACCTCTATATGAACTTGTACAATTCCTCAGATCTAAAAGAATTAGCAGTGAGGGGAAGTTCTGAGGATCTTCGATTCAAGTTGATAATGTTCCATTCAGTTTCTCACCTACAGTATCCTCAAGGGAATTCTGCTTACTCTCTCAAATACCTTTCCATTAATAAGAAAGGACACGTTCATTAGAGGGTGGGTTGCCTGCTCGGGTCAGTTGTTACCTCAGCGCTTTTAGAAGTAAAGGACCCTAGACTGCAGAACAATATTGTGGAACTTCACAACATGTAGCTAATTCTCGGGAATTTTCTTCCAGGGTAGGTTAATAGTTATTAGTTAAAATAGCAGTGTTGTGATGATCTATTTTATGTACTTTTATCGCCATAGGATCTGAGGACTTCACAGTCTTTAATGTGTTTAGCCTCACAGTGTCCCTACAAGATGTAATGTTCCTAATTTACAGACAGGGAACTGAGGCACAGGGAGACTATGTGACTTGCCCAAGCACACAAAGGAAGTTTGTGTCAGTGCAGGAAATTAGGCTCTGGTCTCTTGGATGCCAGACTAGTGGCCCAACCTTCTTCTCCTATTAGCTAATTCATCAGCAGTTTCTCAATTTCCTCTTCTATCCTAGTAAGAGTAATGAAATGCAACTAATTAAAAATGCCTTCCAAGTCTTTAGTTAAACTTCACTGAGGTAGGGTTGAATTGGGAATAGTTACGCATCTGGGGTCTTTTATAGATGTAGGTTGGAATGTTTGGATGATCCTCAGTTGATAAATTAAACACTATCCAGTTGCCTTACTGCTTTCTATGGGCCCATGGCTTATTAATTAATTTCTTCAGTGTAAATAAATTTAAAATGAGGCCACTACAAGGGTCTAGATGCCAAGGCTAACACATAATTACTACTGTAACAGAACATCAGCAACATTAAAACCAGAGTTAAAAAAGGAACACAACCATTCAGCCACCCCTCTCAAACAGCATGCCTAGGAGACCATAAAATCTAGTCTATTTCAGGACAATCAGGGTGGGGGCAGGGAGAAGGAGCAGGGAGCAAGTTCCAGAGTCTTGGAGACCTCAGAGAGAGCACCCCACCAGCCTCCTCCTCTCTTTTATAACAAAGGGTAATAAGCTTGAGTACTTTTGCTGACCCCATCTGCAACAATATGTCCTAATGAGTGAGACAATCCCTAAGTTAGACCAGTTCTAGATCATTCACTGGTTTAAGATCATAAACAACACATTAAACTCCACCAGGAGACAGACTGGCATTCGATGCAGATCCCAGAGCACTGGTGTTGTATAATCCCAGTGAGATGGCCCACTCTGTAATCAAACTGCTGCATTCTGTACCAGCTTCAGTCTCTGAATAGTTTTAAAATACAGTCTTATATACAACATATTGCAGTAGCCTAGTCCTGAGGTGACAAAAATATGGATAATAGTGGCAAGGTCAGCATCTGAAAGCAAAATGTCTCAACCTACTTGCCTTCAGATGGCAAAAAACAGACCCGGTTTCTCCTGTAATATGACTGTCCAACAGCAGCTGGAAGTCTAGGATCATTCCTAAATTGAGAAACATAGTGACGAATGGTGGATTTACTCTAGCGTTTTCCAAAGTTCGGGCCGTGTGCATGTAAGGCATATAAGGCAATGGTTCGCTCTGGTCAGCACAGTTTCTAGGCAGAGGGGCCATGGTGCTCCGCAAACTGCCCCCACCCTGAGCACCGGATCCGCACTCCTGGCCAGTGGAAACTGGGGGAGGGGGAGTGTCAGTGCCTGTGGGCGAGAGTTGCATAAAGCCACTTGCACACCTCTGCCTAGGAGCTGGACCTGCTGCTGGCCGCTTCCGGTGTGCAGCATGGTCCGTGGTGCCAGGACAGGCGGGAAGCCTGCCTTTGCACCCTGGCTGTGCTGCTGACTGAGAGGTGCCAGAGGTAAGTCCATGCCCCAATCCACTGCCCCAGCCCTTAGCTGACACCCCAAACTTGGAACCCCTTCCTGCACCCCAAATCCCTCATCCCTGGCCCCACCCCAGAGCCTTCATGCCCAGCTCAAACCCCTGACCCTCTCCCACACCCCAACCCCCTGCCCCAGGCCTGAGCCCCCTCCCACACCCTGAATCCCTTATCCCCAGTTCCATTGGGTTGCGGGCATCAACAATTTTCTCAACTGGGTCACCAGAAAATTTTTTTTAACCCCCCTGATCTACTCCCTCAGTCAAAGGGGCTACTATTACCTCCACCATCTCCTGTGGCTACTTTCCCCAACCCACCATCATGACCTCAGTCTGGCCTGGGTTGAGCTTCAGATAGCTTGCTCTCATTCATGCCACAGTCTTGTCTAAACACTGAACCACATGAGGAAATAGCCTTTCTTTTTATTATTTTTCTTGATTCTTCATATAGTGCAGTAGTATTCTGGTGCTTTGACAATCTGTTTCTCAATAAAATCTTGTTTAACACCGTTTCCTAAATTTAATCCTGAGTGGAGCGCAGGAGCTGGTCCAAGAGGTAACTATAGCAGGACCGCTTGGAAATAGTGACCATAATACAATAGCATTCAACATCCCTGTGGTGGGACGAACACCTCAACTGCCCAACACTGTGGTATTTAATTTCAAAAGGGGGAACTATACAAAAATGAGGGGGTTAGTTAGACAAAAGTTAAAAGGTACAGTGACTAAAGTGAAATCCCTGCAAGTTGCATGGGCCCATTTTAAAGACACCATAATAGAGGCCCAACTTCAATGTATACCTCAAATTAAGAAAAACAGTAAAAGAACTAAAAAAGAGCCACCGTGGCTTAACAACCATGTAAAAGAAGCAGTGAGAGATAAAAAAACTTCCTTTAAAAGGTGGAAGTCAAATCCTAGTGAGGCAAATAGAAAGGAGCACAAACACTGCCAACTTAAGTGCAAGAGTGTAATAAGAAAAGCCAAAAAGGAGTTTGAAGAACGACTAGCCAAAAACTCTAAAGGTAATAACAAAATGTTTTTTAAGTACATCAGAAGCAGGAAGCCTGCTAAACAACCAGTGCGGCCCCTTGACGATCAAAATACAAAGGGAGCGCTTAAAGACGATAAAGTCATTGCGGAGAAACTAAATGGATTCTTTGCTTCAGTCTTCACGGCTGAGGATGTTAGGGAGATTCCCAAACCTGAGCTGGCTTTTGTAGGTGACAAATCTGAGGAACTGTCACAGGTTGAAGTGTCACTAGAGGAGGTTCTGGAATTAATTGATAAACTCAACATTAACAAGTCACCGGGACCAGATGGCATTCACCCAAGAGTTCTGAAAGAACTCAAATGTGAAGTTACGGAACTATTAACTAAGGTTTGTAACCTGTCCTTTAAATCGGCTTCGGTACCCAATGACTGGAAGTTAGCTAATGTAACGCCAATATTTAAAAAGGGCTCTAGGGGTGATCCTGGCAATCACAGACCAGTAAGTCTAACGTCGGTACCGGGCAAATTAGTTGAAACAATAGTTAAGAATAAAATTGTCAGACACATAGAAAAACATAAACTGTTGAGCAATAGTCAACATGGTTTCTGTAAAGGGAAATCGTGTCTTACTAATCTATTAGAGTTCTTTGAAGGGGTCAACAAACATGTGGACAAGGGGGATCCGGTGGACATAGTGTACTTAGATTTCCAGAAAGCCTTTGACAAGGTCCCTCACCAAAGGCTCTTACGTAAATTAAGCTGTCATGGGATAAAAGGGAAGGTCCTTTCATGGACTGAGAACTGGTTAAAGGACAGGGAACAAAGGGTAGGAATTAATGGTAAATTCTCAGAATGGAGAGGGGTAACTAGTGGTGTTCCCCAAGGGTCAGTCCTAGGACCAATCCTATTCAATTTATTCATAAATGATCTGGAGAAAGGGGTAAACAGTGAGGTGGCAAAGTTTGCAGATGATATTAAACTGCTCAAGATAGTTAAGACCAAAGCAGATTGTGAAGAACTTCAAAAAGATCTCACAAAACTAAGTGATTGGGCAACAAAATGGCAAATGAAATTTAATGTGGATAAATGTACATTTAATACAAAGTAATGCACATTGGAAAAAATAACCCCAACTATACATACAACATGATGGGGGCTAATTTAGCTACAACGAGTCAGGAAAAAGATCTTGGAGTCATAGTGGATAGTTCTCTGAAGATGTCCACGCAGTGTGCAGAGGTGGTCAAAAAAGCAAACAGGATGTTAGGAATCATTAAAAAGGGGATAGAGAATAAGACTGAGAATATATTATTGCCCTTATATAAATCCATGGTACGCCCACATCTTGAATACTGTGTACAGATGTGGTCTCCTCACCTCAAAAAAGATATTCTAGCACTAGAAAAGGTTCAGAAAAGGGCAACTAAAATGATTAGGGGTTTGGAGAGGGTCCCATACGAGGAAAGATTAAAGAGGCTAGGACTCTTCAGCTTGGAAAAGAGAAGACTAAGGGGGGATATGATAGAGGTATATAAAATCATGAGTGATGTTGAGAAAGTGGATAAGGAAAAGTTATTTACTTATTCCCATAATACAAGAACTAGGGGTCACCAAATGAAATTAATAGGCAGCAGGTTTAAAACAAATAAAAGGAAGTTCTTCTTCACGCAGCAAACAGTCAACTTGTGGAACTCCTTACCTGAGGAGGTTGTGAAGGCTAGGACTATAACAATGTTTAAAAGGGGACTGGATAAATTCATGGTGGCTAAGTCCATAAATGGCTATTAGCCAGGATGGGTAAGAATGGTGTCCCTAGCCTCTGTTCGTCAGAGGATGGAGATGGATGGCAGGAGAGAGATCACTTGATCATTGCCTGTTAGGTTCACTCCCTCTGGGGCACCTGGCATTGGCCACTGTCGGTAGACAGATACTGGGCTAGATGGACCTTTGGTCTGACCCGGTACGGCCATTCTTATGTTCTTATATTCTTCTTATGCTTTAAGATATGATTATGGTCTTATTTCCCCTTTTCATTTTCTTCCCTTAGTCATCTGGGATGGACACCCTTTACCTTGGATTCCCTAAACCACAATCCCTTCCTGTCACGACTTTTAAAAGCCACAGCAGCATACTACTTTCATGACAAAGAGGTAAATAACAGGATCAAAAATTACAGCAGGGGGCAATACTCGGAAATTCTAGAAAGCCTGTGAGTATGCTCTCCTCACAATTATTTTTGATGTTGGATGCAAATTGATGCAGTCTGATGTACAAGTGAAAGGATGAACCATTTTCTTTATTTTATGATAACATTGAATTCTGAAATTAAGCACAGCAGGCTGGAAGATACTGAAGAGATTTCAAAGGAAATTGCTTGTCCACACAATAAAACATATTTTTAAAGCCTGGCTTCTTGTTAGCAAGCTTTGTTGTGAGCTTTAACAACAGCTGCAAACTTTACAGATCAGTATGCTGTTACGATCAAACAAATCTCCCCGGTCTCCACAATTTTTAACTCTAAGATGTTTGAAGTATATTATTACTTTTTGGTTTTGATACTATGATAAATAGTCTTAAATTAACAATATACATTTTTTTAGTAGATTTAAGGCCACATATAGGATAAAATCTGTCAGATAGGTTTCCTTTGAGGAGTTGTGTATGTTACAGTGAATGCTCCTCTCTCTAACTGGTTCTAGCCTTTGAACAAATTCCTTAGCTGTTTTATCATTTAACACCACTGATCTCCTAGAATTTATTATATGTGCTTTTATATTTTATTTAAGGAGACAAAGTTTGTTTTTTGCTAAGAATAACTTACACTACATTTTAAATATATTGATGGTGTTAAGAACAGATGACATTAAAGAACAGTTACTGGGAATAATTATATACTGTACAGAACATTTGTTTCTATTAACATGGAAAAGAGGCACATAAATAAAGTCTTAAAAATGAACAGCTATAGTACCAGGATAAGAACTAGATAAATAGATAATAGAGATGCTTAAAAAGGACATTTTAAAAAAATCAGACAAAAACATAATCATAATCATAATTAATAAATAATAAAAACCCACCTCAAAACCAGCTTGCCTAAATGTTTATCTCCACAACAGAAAGTTAGGAAGGTTAGATCCTATAAATAATTAATTGATGAAACAACGTTTCCCAGGTTATATAGGAAAAATACACCTTCACAATAATTTGTTAAAAATTTCACAGCAGGAGATGAAGAGGGGAAAAAAAACTGTCATGGTTAAAACTAGAAAAGCAAATTACATCACGGGATAATTTTAACTCTAAGAGTCATTTTGTAAAAAAAAAAAAAAACCTGTAGGAACACAGAGTAAATAAACCAACCCACCTGAAAATACAAAAAAGAAATACTTGTGGGTGCTAGTGAAATTGGCATGGTGTTAGCAAATGTTAATAGCTGCTAGTGCAGTGAATTATTAGTCTTGCACCAGAATTCTGATAGAGTGCTAATTTCACTCAGATTTAATATCACTGTGCAATGGAATATTTGAGCACGTGAAATGTAAGTATGATACATGGCTGTGGAATTCATCTGCATAATGCTATTGGAGCTCCAGTCCCTTCCCTCCTCTTTTATTTCTTCATCAGTTTCATAGAATCATAGAATCTCAGGGTTGGAAGGGACCTCAGGAGGTCATCTAGTCCAACCCCCTGCTCAAAGCAGGACCAAACCCAACCAAATCATCCCAGCCAGGGCTTTCTCAAGCCTGACCTTAAAAACCTCTAAAGAAGGAGATTCCACCACCTCTCTAGGTAACCCATTCCAGTTCTTCACCACCCTACTAGTGAAAAAGTTTTTCCTAATGTCCAACCTAAACCTCCCCCTCTGCAACTTGAGACCATTACTCCTTGTTCTGTCATCTTCTACCACTGAGAACAGTCTAGATCCATCCTCTTTGGAACCCCCTTTCAGATAGTTGAAAGCAGCTATCAAATCCCCCCTCATTCTTCTCTTCTGCAGGCTAAACAATCTCAGTTCCCTCAGCCTCTCCTCATAAGTCATGTACTCCAACCCCCTAATCATTTTTGTTGCCCTCCGCTGGACTCTCTCCAATTTATCCACATCCTTCTTGTAGTGTGGGGTCCAAAACTGGACAGAGTACTCCAAATGAGGCCTCACCAGTGCTGAATAGAGGGGAATGATCACATCCCTCGATCTGCTGGAAATGCCCCTACTTATACAACCCAAAATGCCATTAGCCTTCTTGGCAACAAGGGCACACTGTTGACTCATATTCAGCTTTTCGTCCACCATAACCCCTAGGTCCTTTTCTGCAGAACTGCTGCCCAGCCATTTGGTCCCTAGTCTGTAGCAGTGCATGGGATTCTTCCGTCCTAAGTGCAGGACTCTGCACTTGTCCTTGTTGAACCTCATCATATTTCTTTTGGCCCAATCCTCTAATTTGTCTAGGTCCCTCTGTATCCTATCCCTACCCTCCAGCGTATCAACCACTCCTCGCAGTTTAGTTTCATCATATTTCTCTAAGCAAGTGTTAGAACTGATAATTGTTAACTGTAAAGTATTAACTTCAACTGTGATCTGTTACCTGGCATTTACCTTGTTATGCTTTGGAGTGAAATATTCCTCCTAGGAAAAGATTTAGAGGTAATTTGCTCATTTGCCAAACAAATTCCCAGTAGAAAGGAATGGTCAAACTCAATAGATAGCTCCTAATGCCCTTTTCTACACTAGAACATCTGATCAAGTCCAAACATGATTAGAGCATTTGAGTTATATCATACGGTGTTGACCAGGACTTTCTGGTCAGTGTGGAGAAGGTTAAATCATATTCAGCACCATGTCAGCTAATTGTGGTTCAAACTTGGTCCTTTCTAGTAGACAAAGGCTGTCTTAACAGATGAGCAGCATTACACAGCTATGTGGGGTTTCCAGATTTGGGGGCCAGCTCATCCCTTGCTCCTTGGGGTAAGAAGGGAATGGCTTACTTCTGTTAAGCAAGACTGATGCACTGAGTGTCATGTATAGGTTCTCAGCTGGAGGGAGGGTTATTGCAAAGCACGGTCTTAGTAGGTACTTGTGGGGAAATCAAGGGTAACAAGAAGAAATGAGTGTAGTAGGACAGGACCAACAGGGAACACATATAACATATCCAGATCTATGAAAAAAATGTGTAATTGAGTCAAATGCAGGGGCTTCAGAAGCTTGCAGGAACCTCCCCATTTAAGCATTTTTGTCATTGTAGACAATTTGTAGGCAAGAATTCTTTTTAAAAATCTAGTGCATTCATTTTACAAAACTGCTCTTCAATGCCACATTGTCAAGAGCATCTTCCAGTAAAGTTTATCAGGATCAGGCACTCTATATTAACCACATAACCTTGATGATATCCAAATTCACTGACATTTGAGTAAGTCTACCTGGGCAATATGCTAAGGGTATGTTAAAGAGAGTGGCCAAATCAAGAAAACTGTTTTTGCCCAGGTGGGCTGGTAACGAAGCAACAGATCACGCAATGGGGAACTTTGATCACCTGACATGGCTGATCAGGGAGTCACCTGACAAAGGGGACAGGAAGTTATAAAAGGAAGGACCTCTGAGAGGTTATTTTAGTAGGAGAGCTAAAGGAAACTGACTGCAGGGCTTGAGAGACAGAAACTGGCTGACTTGTATTCTATGAGTCAGAGGAGAAGCCATGTGCTGCTGGAGGGGGATGCTAGACTCCTTAGGAGACTCTTGAGCATACTTTAGGATTTGATCAGAGTGGTGAAGAAACTGAGGTAGCTGTAGGTGTTTATTTTGTCTGGATCTGTATATCTCTTGTGTTGTCTAAAGTAAAGACTAACTGTGTTAGAAACTTTTGAAAAGCTTATATCTGTGTGCTTCAACTATTAGAGGTCCCTGAAGAGCAAAACTGTAAACCAGTGTTGCAGCTGTGGGAAAGGGCATGCATAAGCAACTTGGGAATCTGACAGAGCTGGTACTAGTTTCAGGGTCTAGGCAGTTGGACTGTGGGGTCTTAGTGCTCAGAAGAGGATCTGCACTTTGTGAGTGTGCCTAGAGATCCAGAGTCAGAGACAGTGACTGAACTCTCTTCTAAGAAGCTTAGAACACAAGGGTCCAGCATGTGAGATGTAAAGACAACAGCCTGATCAGTGTCCAGCCCACGGAGCTTGACCGGATTGTGACATTCTGTGATGGGTTAGAGTCCCATAAATTGACAGTGTAGTACTCTGTCTATGCTGATGTATTGCTTCTCACATATGTGCAGACAAACTATGTCAATGTGTTCCCTTTCCCTACTCATAATTGTCATTAGAGGGCATCTCCTTAGGCATGGAAAAAGGTTGTTTTTATCATTTACATTATTGTCACATTATGTGACTATTACATATCTCAAATACAGTAGCAAACAGAGCTTGGTGATGGCTGCAACTATCTGATCCCTGCAGACTCCCATCTTCCAAAATGGAGAATGGCTTTTGGTCTCTGTAGCTACATCCACATTCTCACATAACAAGAGCAGCTGATTCACATACCATCCAATGATAGGGTATGTGTTTTGCTACACCATCTGTTGTTGGCTTTTTTGTTAGCTTTTGTGAGAGGAGTTGCTGATCTCAATCCATTTTGTTATAGACAGGTACCTATATCCTATCACCAAGTCAATTATCACTAGCTGACAGTTTCAAACAAAGGTGAAGGATTTAACACAAGGGGAGACTAAACTATTTTTTCACATTTGGGCCCTGTCTTGTCCAAAGAAAAAATGTACCAAAAATCATTGTTTCAAATCCCTCGAACTTGCCTAGGTTGTACAATACCTTGTATCTGTGCTGTAGCCACTTTAGATGTTTTATTAGTTTTGCTTGTAATAGTTCATTGCAGCACCTGGAAACAAGTCTTTTGGTCAGGTCTGGATGAAGCATTGTAAAAGCAATGATTTCTTGAGAGTGTGGACAAAAGCTCAATCATTGCAACTGAAGCAATTCACCTACACCTCTTAAATCAATCCCACAATGTTCTATATTTTGATAATATATGCCACCTATACTCCTAGCAAGTGTGCTGTCTCTGTGGGTCAAGTGCTTCAGGAATCATATACAGTGTTGCTGTGTAGAAGTGCTAAACTATTAGAATGGGCAGCAGTGGAACAAATCATTTCATCCAGTCATTGTTCCTGGAAAATGTCCATTGACTAGAGATCATAGAGATAATTTCACCAGGTCAGGGGTGCAGCATGGTGGGGGACCTCTCATTTGCACTTCTTCCATTTGTATTGAACCTCTGCTTTGGTAAATAGAAACCTTTAGACCCCAGAGCAGTCAATCTAGCCCAGTTTATGATCTCCAAAATTATAGATAGATAGATATAAAGAGAGATGTATAGATACCCATCAATATCCTAAGGTGTTACATTAGAATGACATTTAGCTCTCAAGAATTAACATTTACAAACCGTCCTTTTTCTCAGGGGAGGACAGAATGTATTTATTATTGAACCTTTTCTCTACTGATTTACATTATAGACAATTGTCAGCCATGCCTACTCTCTGCTGCTGCTCTTGACCTGCTTGCTGTTCCTTCCTTCCTCCCTCAGGTAACTGATTTTGCATTTGTACAGAGCAGGTCAGATAATTAATGAGTATGCCTTACTGCAACTTCAAAAACAGCTGTTTAAAAGGAAGCCCCTAAGTATGCAAGATCTGAAGGCTGTGGAGAGACTGCCAGACCTTGTCAGACTTTGTGGGAATTACCAAAGGCAGCAGGTCTGCTGTGGTCATTGTAGGGACAGAATAATAATTGCAATTGAATTTAAATACTTAAATACTGTTATGAAAATGTTCACTAACCTGAAATTTTCACATATTTTAATATGAATGAATATTCACTGGAAAATATATAACAAGTGCATTTTTTTATTGTTTACTATGTGTTTTCATTGATCAATTTCAATTTTAAAAAAACAATCACTGAGTCAGGAATCAGAAACAGTACCTCATTGCTTAGGTGATCATTCAAACACCCAAGATTAGAGAACAGCAAATAGTCAAAGAAACCATTTGCAAGGAATTCTTGGACAGAAAATGGCTCATCCAAACTATGAGGCAAATCATTCAAAATCATGAAATACATTCACAGAAATTAGGAACCAGTTGTGAACAGAAAAAAGGACTAAATTTGCAAACAATCATTTTACCATCAGAACTCGACACTAATGCTCCTGTTCATTTTGACATTTTGGTCCTGTGTGGAAAAAATATAATTAAATTAGTCAGGTGTACCTGTCTCTAAAGTAAAAAAAATATCCATTAACTGTATAGTACATTGGCATTGACATGATTATTAAAAATATACTTTAGAGACAAAAGAAATTATCATGTATAGAACCTCTTTTCAGCTATACCGATGAACCGTTTGGAATAATTCCATTGAGGTAAAATTATAAAGTGGGGTCTATATTAATGTAATTGTTTATTTGAGTTAAATTACACCCAAGATCTCCAGTCTGATTGGGGATCCATTACAGTAGGTGCTGTCTGAACAGAGTAAAAGACAATCACTGGCCAAAAGGGCTTATACCCAGATCCTCAAATATATTGAAGCACCTAGCTCCAATATGAAACCATTATGGGAGTTAGGCACCTGAATACCTTTGAGGATCTGGGCCTTATTAGCTAAATTAAAGATACATACATATCCACTGTAACAACTGAATTAGTGTAATTATAAAAGAATGAAAAACAGGCCCTGGTCCAACAAAGCACTGAAGCATATGTTTGTCATTTAGTCATAGTTAAGCATATACTTAAGTGCTTTGCTGTTTTGGGATCTTAATGTAGTTTTTTTGTGTATGATATTGTAAAATGCTCAGTGCTGTTGTTTTTGTGGAACACTCAGTGAGTCAATTGTCTGTCATCTTCTTATCCAAGAACATGAACAAAACATTTAAGTGAAAGCCCATTATACCCTGTTACATTGAATAGGTTGGAAAGATGAGCTAGGTTAAGGTAAGATTACCAAGTTTACTGGGATAAAAATAGGACACAGATCTTAGGTGAGGAGAGGATCTTTCTTCAGTGTTGTGCTGAGTCCTCAGGAAAATGGCCTTTCTTTTCTGCTCTTTTCTCTTGCAAAATAGCGACACAGGCAGACTGACAGCAGGAGTGATGGAGTTTCTCGTGTTGTAGCAGAACAGAATTGGAGCACTAAAAAAGTGTTATAAAAATGTATATTTGGGGAAAAAAGCAGCACAGTCACAACAGGAAATCTCTTGGCTCGGGTGAGGGGACAATGGTGTCTTCACCAAAACTGGTCCATTTGATTATTTTACCTTATCAGCTTCGTGTGGAATAGTAGTGAAGTGGCCATGTCTAGACTAAGAAAAAAGGTCATGCTTAAGAAACATTAGCCAACATGTTTTACCTACACTTTTTCTAACAGTAGTGTAGACTGGCTTTAACATCTTAATTCTGCAGCAGTATAGTGGGATGGACTGGGTGATTTCTTGAGGTCCCTTCCAGCCCTATGTTTCTATGAATGTTAGTTTCTCATGGTCAACTTTAGGCTCCTTCCACGGGTCAACCCACTGACACATGGCTGTAAATTATCACTCACCTACAAATCTTGCTGACACACCCATGACACCTTCTTGGCATGTATCTCTTCTTCTGTTTGAAGAGCACACTTGATACAGTTCAAGGTTAAGAGCTAAGTTGTGAGTCAGAACCAATGCATATTGTGACCTTCTTTGTATATCTTTTGTTCCCGTTTTATTTTCTGTCTCTCTTCCTGGCCATATTTATTTTTGACCATAGAGCTTTCTAAGATTTCTCCTATTTATTTATTTATTTTTACTGTGGCTGCCTTCATTTTTGAATAATGTAGACATCCCGGCATGTACCATCTTTGACAAGTCAGAATGATTATTTCTAGAGGACTGTCAGGTTAGATCAGCTCTCATTCCTGTGTTAAAGCTTGAGCCAGAGTATTTAATTCTAGCACAACCTTTCTGAATTTGACAGCATGACACTGGGAATCTACTGATACATGGAGGAAGTGCATCTGGAATTTGAACGATTCATTGAACTTTTGGAATATGCCTCTCAATGTTTCAAAATTTATTAACCGTATGTATGTTTAATAATAACGTAAGTTTTCATAAAATTGAAACTTTTCAGAGTATATTTACATATGTGTGTGTTCTACTTCATATTGGTATAAACTACTAAAACCCATAATTGAAAGGAGGTTTTTAAGAAAGCTTTTTGCATTTTGATTTCATTTGTGATTTTACATTTATATTAATCATTTTGCTTTTAGTCTATTATGTTTTAAAGTCGTTTTAAATTGTGTCTTTGTAAGACACCAAGAACTCGAGTCATTAAATTTGAAGTGCACATGACATCTCCATGTATCCACAAGGACACTTGCCCCTCAAAAGACAGATCCAAAGTAGGGTCAAGGTGGGGAGGGGTGGAATAGATGTTGATACGGCTGACTCCCTTTGCTGAAGAAGAGGATTTAACTCCATTTACAACTTGATAGACACTTTATAGGCAGATTTCAGAGTGCGGGTCAGTGCTAATGAGCCAATTCAATTAAGGTGGAAGTGGCCTATTGAATTGTCTCATGCCCCCCCCACCACCACTTGGTAAGGCAACTCCCATCTTTTCATGTGCTGTGTATTTATACCTGCCTACTGTATTTTCCACTCCATGCATCTTATGAAGTGGGTTTTAGCCCACAAAAGCTTACGCCCAAATAAATGTGTTATTCTCTAAGGTGCCACAAGGACTCATCGTTGTTTTTACTTTATAGGCAGGAGTTTCTGAGATGAGCCCATTGTATAGTGGGATGATTATTTGAAATACTTTGTCTGGTTCTGGTGGCTGCATATTTAAAAGAGTGTTGACAAATTGGAAAGGGTTCAGAAAAAAAGCTACAAGAATGATGTGAGGTCTAGAGAACTGAAATTTGGTCTATTTAGCTTATAAAAGAGAAGGTTGATCATGGTCCGTTGGTGTCGACATAAGGAAAAGATTCTTAATAGTGATAGCTCTTTAAGCTAACAAAGTCATAATAACATCCATTGGATGGAAATTGCAACTAGACAAATTCAGACTAGAAATATGGTGCAAGAATTTAATACTGAGGATATTTAACAATTAGAACAACTTATCTAGGGATGCGGTGGATTCTTCATCAACAGATGTCTTTAAATCAAGTTTGGATGTCTTTTTATAAGATATGCTCTAGCTCAACCAGAAGTTATGGACTAGCTGCAAAATGACTTGGTGGAATTCTATATCCTGTGTTATGCAAAAAGTCAGACTAGAGACAGATAATTTTGGCCTTAAAATTGTAAATTGTCACACACAATGCCTGCATTAATCACATTCCCTTCCTCACTTTTACAGTGTTGTTTGTTCCCTGTTGTTCTCTTGGTACTATAGAGGCTATGCTCATTTTCAGTCAATGCAACTTCTTCCCTTGGCTGACTTTTCACAGCTGAGAAGAGTCTAAGATTTTATAGCTGGAGAATACCCTTGAGTGAATCTGGCCCCAAGGATAGCATTTCAGATAGTATCTATCTATCTAGCTAGCTTTTGTGTATGTATACATACATGTGCATATAGTGAAATACCAACATACAGCATATGTATTGTCTGTCATTTTTAGAGCATACATAACAGTTGATAAAAGGCCCCCAAATTGGTCACAAGGATGTATGTCTGTGCAGTACTGACCTTTCCATTACTGCAAAACTATATTCATATACTTGCAATAATTTACCAAACAGAAGCCTGAATACAATATACAGCATTCCAAAATGTTTTCAGCAATATTTTCCTATCTTTGGATTAACCAGTTTTTACAGAAAAGGTTGTCTTTGTAATATCTGATAGTTTGGTCACTGAAAACCTATTTGAACCAAATAAACACATTGCTTAAGAGAAGTACAATGGAGGTAGCTGAAAGGTGTTGTTCCCTGTCAGAGATTTGTAAATTTCATGAAGCAGTGTAAATACATTTTAATAAAAGTTCCCATGATTTTCTGCACAATTAATCAAATATTGTAGTGAAGCATGGCAGATAATTCAACAGATTTACCACTCATTCCACATGTTAGCACAACATGGTTTTGGTTGCTTTTCATAGCTCATTACATCCATGTGTGTAGGTCAGGGATTGGCAACCAGCACATCCCTTGGCCAGTGATGCTTCCCGCAGCCCCATTGGCCTGGAGTGGCGAACCGCGGCCACTGGGAGTGGCGAACCACGGCCAGTGGGAGCCGCGATCAGCCGAATCTGCAGATGTGGCAGGTAAACAAACCGGCCCGGATTACCCTGGCGAGCTGCATGCCAAAGGTTGCTGATCCCTGGTGTAGGTAATAAAGGAATGAATGAGAATTTCCACAGTCCCATTGTAATTACACTCAATACACTTAAAAACAGAACAAAATACCACTGTATCCTAGATCCTAATTCCCTGGTGTGCTGCTGAGATGCCCTTTGGCAGGCTTCCAGCCACAGGTCTGCTCAAGGTATTTTTCCAGAACACTGATTTACAATTCTAATCAGCTACTGTGGTCAACTGATGCCTCAATTAACTTTAATTATGCCTGTAGGTAGAGATGCCATGCCTAGGAAGAAAGCACAGAATTTGTCATGTTGGATCAGACCATGTTGTAAGTCCATCAGGTCCGCTGGCAACAGCCAGTACCTCATGCTTCAGAATAAAATGAAACCTCCCGCTCTCTAAAATTATAAGGGATTGTTTAGTGGTCGTTATTGTTGAGACAGGGTGCTAGGGGTTTGGTGGATGTGAGGTAGGAATTGTGATTAACATATCTTCTGTAGATAGTCCTGGAGATTCTCTGTTTAGACACTGAACTGTGGCAGCTACTTCCCTTTGATCACCACTTTAGTGCACCTAAAGGACTGGGCATTGATTTGATAGACAGATATGGGATAAGAGGGCCTGGGATGTATGTGTTGGTTGAGTGTGATTGGGATAGACCTGTTAGGACTAATGTTGGGACAGCTGCCTCTCTTTGTGAGAGGGTCATCATGAAGTGAAGGGGGAGAGGGGGCTGTTGCTGTGTGATATACATTTAAACTCAAATGTAGATGTCCTGCATTAAACTACATATGCTTGGCATTTGAGTCTTGCGGTAGGCTTAGGCCTGGTCTACGCTACACAGTTAGGTCAATGTAAGCTGCCTTACACAGACTTAATAATGAATGTATCTACACTACCAGGTCCCATCTGCTGACATAGCAGGTAAGTTATGTCAACTTAATTACTCCATCTCGGTGAGAGGTGTAGCTCTTAATTTGATGTTGTTAGGTCGACACAGAGGAAGTGCAGACACTGTATTGCTTGCGTTGATCTAACTGGCCTCCAGGAGGTGTTCCACAATGCTCCTCTGTTGATGCTCAGGTAAATGTTTTCAACCCCATTGCACAATGGTCAGATACACAGGAAACAGCCCCTCCCCATTAAAAGACCAGGAACTTTTGAATTTCCATTTCCTTTTTTTCCGGTGTGGAGAGCTCCCCTGCACAGCTGATCATGGCAGCTCCATACTCCAAATGCGCTCCAGCCTGGAGTACACAGGAGGTGGTGGATCTTTTTGATCTGTGAGGAGAACAGGCTGTACAGACACAGCTCTAATCCAGCCATAGAAATGTGGACATCTATGAGCAGTTTGCACAGGCATGGGGGACTACATCGGGGACACAGAGCAGTGATGTGTGAAAATCAAGGAACTGTGGCAAGCATACCAGATGCTGGGGGTTCTGAAGGAACAAACAGGCATATTGAGGCATCGGTTGACCTTCAGGAGAAACGCCTTGAGGCTAGACTCCCTCTGCAGCTCCTGTATTGCTCTATCCCTATTCCCCTTCTCCCAAGGGGGAAATGCAATATCCCTTCCACTCAACCTGGGGGGAGTTTCCTAAGGATAAAGATGCACCTACGATGATGTGTGACAGGCAAGGCTATAGTGCTTTTAAAGAAAAGATTAATGTGTTTTTCGCCTACCAATTTTATTCTACCGCAGGTCCAAGGTGAAATTCTATTTGTGATCTTTAAGTTTCAGTATGTTTGTGCAATAAACGCCCATGTATTAAGAATGAAATTCATCTTTATTCATTTAAAATGGAGGGAGGGAGAGGGATAGAGAAACTGAGGCACTGGAGGGGATGTGCTGGAGACAGACCCAGCAATCAGAGCAAGGTTCAGACTACAGGAAGGCACAATACAGAGAAGCAGTGCACATTACTGTGGGTCAGTACTGAAATGGGTTTTCAAAGCCTCTCTGAGATGCAGTGCTCCATGCTGAGCTCTCCTTATAGCCTTGGTATCTGGCTGCTCAAAATTAGCAGACAGCTTATCCACCTCCACATCACATCCCTGTGGAAACTTCTCTCTCTTTCCCTCAGAGATATTATGGAGCACATAGCAGGCAGCAATAACAATGGGGATACTGCTTTCACTGAGGTTTAACCTAGTGACAAAGCTCTGCCAGCGACCCTTTAAACATCCAAAGGCACACTCCACCAGCATTCTGCACATGCTCAGCCTATTGTTCAACTGCTCCTTGCTGCTGTCCAGGTGCCCAGGTCTGGCTTCATGAGCCATGGGAGTAAGGGGTAGACTGGCTCTCCCAGGATCACTATTGGTATTTCAACATCACCAATGGTTATTTTGCATTTCTGAAAGAAAGTCTCTGCTTGCAGCTTTCTGAACAGACCTGTATTCTTAAAGATGAGCGCATCATGCACCTTTTCTGACCATCCCATGCTGATGTTGGTAAAACAGATCTGGTGATCCACCAGCACTTACAACTTAATTGAAAAGTATCCTTTATGGTTTATGTGCTCTTTGGCCAGATGGTCTGGTGCCAATAGAGTGACCAGATGTCCTGATGTTATAGGGACAGTCCCGATTTTGGGGTCTTTTCCTTATAAAGGATCCTCCAAACCCCCCACTCTCTGTCCCAATTTTTCACACTTGCTGTCTGGTCATCCTAGGTGCCAAGGTGGGGATATGTGTGCCATCTATTGACCCACCACAGTTAGGGAATCCCCTTGCAGCAAAACCATCCAATATTTCTTTCACATTGCCCAGAGTCACTACCTTTCTTGGCAAAATGTGATTAATGGCCCTGCATACTTGGAGCACAGCAGCCCCACAGTGGATTGACCAATGCCAAATTGATTACCCACTAACCGGTAGCAATCTGGCATTGTAAGCGTCCACATAGAAATCACCACTCCTTCTCCTCTGTCAGACCAGGTCTCATTTTAGTGTCACTGCATTACAGGGCTGGGGAGAGCTCTGCCTACAGTTCCTGAATAATGCAGCCACTGATCATCATCCCATAAATGCATAATAATTTGATCCCATCAGTAAGTACTTTTTGCTTGGGGTCAGAAACGGTGATCCACTGTGTTCAGCTGCTGCGCGACTGCCAGCAGCAACCATGACTTTTTTCATTCTATGGCTTCCAGCAGAGTTGCTTGAAGGACATTACAAAGTTCTATGTGGCAGCTCCTCTTGTGGCTCTGGAAATAGTGAAGGTTAAGGCGCCTGGTGTTTGTAATGCTCACAATAGTGCACAGCTGAGCAGGGTCCATGCTTTGACAAAATGCACAAAATATTATGGTTTCCAGTTGAAATCAGGGGAAGGAGAAAGAAAACTGCATCCCGGGATGTTGAAGCCATGTTCCCAGTCCCCCCTGTGAGAATGTTTTGGTCTCATGAGGCATTGCAAGCCCTTCCCAAAACCCCTTGCAGTGAGTCACACTGTGGGATAGCTACTCACAGTGCACTGCTCCTCTGCATTGATTCAAGAAATGCTAGTGAGCATGCACCCTCCACCGACACAAGGAGTGAAGTGTGGACATGTACTCCTGACTTAATTACTGTGGTATCTAGATGTCAACTTAACTGAAGTCAATTTAAGTTTGTAGTGTAGACAGACCTAAGATAGACTAAAATATAAGTGTATAGGGCACGCTGTTGTACCAAAGAGCCTCTAGCTGGACTCACTATCTCTTTCTGCCTTGACATTTAGTAGCCTTTTGCACCTGCTTTGCACTCATGTATACAGGGCCGGCTCCAGACCCCAGTGCCCCAAGCGCACGCTTGGGGTGGCATTTTGCCGGGAGGGCGGCAGGCGGCTCCGGCGGACCTCCCGCAGGCATGACTGCGGAGGTTCCGCTGGTCCCGCGGCTCTGGTGGACCTCCCACAGGCATGCCTGCGGATGCTCCACCGGAGCCGCGGGACCAGCGGACCCTCTGCAGACACGTCTGCAAGAGGTCCCCCGGAGCCGGGGGACCGGCTACCGCCGGCGCGCCCCCCGCAGCATGCTGCCGTGCTTGGGGCGGCCAAATTCCTAGAGCCACACCTGCATGTATACAACTCTAACTTATGCTCTGAAGCCACCCCAGTACAGAACTGGAGCAAGATCAGGAAAGCACAGAGGTGTCTTTAAGCTTCCTTTGCCCCTGTCACCTGAGTTGCTCTGATTGCTCCTCAATCACAGCCAAAGATCTGGTCATTATACTGTATGTTGCATATAAATAATAATACTGAATGTTATGATACTGTTACAGCTAAACTGAAGAATGAAGCTTGTCTATATTCTCAAAAGACATTTACAAAGCAAATATTTGTTGCAAAACTATTTCTATTTTCCTACCATAATAAAGTAATTGTGATTAAAGTTATTTGGAGGAAATTCAGCATTGCTACTGTTAGAACGGACAGCCTTTCTATTGTAGTGAAAATTTAATATGTTTGGTGAGAACATTTTTCACAAAAAAGCTATATTCCATTATTGCTAAGATAGACCATTAGTGGAACTAATGATCATATTTTCTAGTAAACACCTTCTCTTTATTCTAATCTCTAAGGATTTAGCTCTTACCTGTTGTGGATGTAGTTGACAGATTGTTTCTGGGGACTATGCATTAGTTTAAGTGGACAATGAACTATTAATCTTCAATATAAATAATAAATAAAGACATTAAAATGTATATTTTAAAAGTGCAGCATACATTATAAACTAATTGCATTTCTTCAGGGTATTGCTAACCACAGTTAATTATTATTGTAGAGTGTGATTTGCCATTTTACAGTATGTTCAAGCCCCTTTTTAGCTTCCCTTTCTTCTCTGTAACCATCATCTGGTATTTAAAATAATTAATGATGGCATACTTTTTTTTCACTGTGTTGAAATGCTTGGGGGGAAACCTTTTAAACCTTTATGTTGTAATTCTGAGACTTTGTCCTCTCTGATCAGTGTTGTTCAATCTGCTCCTGTTAGGCACCTCTTTTTCATTACCTTGGCTGTGACCTTCAAAAGTCCTGAAAACAGACATTTTAGAAGACACCATTTCTGCTTTTCTTATGACTGCTTTGTGTGCATTGCTCACTTTTCTTAATGCAGGTTAGAAGAGCAGGAAGGAAATAATGTTGGTAAAGTATTTGGAACTCTTATCAGATGATTCCCCCACCCAGTCTTCATGCAATAATATGTTTTTTCAAAGGACTTCCCCCCTCCCTAGTTTCTATCTCTGTGTCTCTCACTCCTTGCACCTAGGTTAGATTTCAAAAGATGCTCATCAGAGAAGGTGCATAGAAAAGAAATTCCTCAAAAGATGGACAAACCAAAGTGAAGGGCACCAGTGACCTTTCAGGAATGATTGCCACATGCAGCTGGATTGATATCAGACACTGACAAGATGAGACTGCAGGAGGTTTTGTAGGATGCTTCAGCTCATCACAACCAATGGCTATTGCATTAGCTGTGAACACTAATTAGGTTAAGCCAATACAAAAAGGAGGACAAGAGGAACGTGATTAGAATGTCACAGGAGGACTTCCCATAGGAAAGTCAAATGAAAAACTTTCAAAGTAAACAATTATTAATCCTTAGTCAGGAAACTGGAGGTCTGGAAAGGAAAGAAAAATGATCCTGGAAATATAATGAGGTTACAACCAACTTCCCTTTTGTTTACTACAGGTATGAGCATTAGCGCATATACATTCAATAATGTTGGTAATGTAAACTTTTCATCATTGGCCTCAGAGGTAAGCGTGGGATCCGCAAAGGGTTTTAGATAGTGCATGCTCAGCAAATCACAGGAATAACTCTAGGAAATCAAGAACAATCACGGTAATACCACTGCGATCCACAAAGCCTGAGACAGGTACAGTACCTCAGCTCCCTATACAATGAAAGGGAGAAATAGGCACCTTAGAATATGATCCACAAAAGCTAGAAAGCTGGATGGGGAACTGCCTAAGCTAGTAAATGGGAGATGCCTACAAGAGGGGTATGTGCTCAGTCCTGGCCCTCTTTCAGAGATTGGTACCTAATTCCAGGCTGCAGGGAGGCACCTATCTCTGCTTAGCGAGACATGGACAGGAAATTGGCAGCTTAGATGCCAAAAACATTTCTTGCAAGAATGAGTTAGATGTCTGCTGCGCTCTATACAAACCAAGAGGAAGGGGTGTCAGCAGTGATACTGCCCACTGTATTATTTTAGCCGAGTGTTTAGGCCACTCACCTGGGATATATGAGACCCAGGTTCAATTCTCCCCTCTGCGATGAGATAGGCTCTGAATAGGAGCAGAGTAGTGCTCTAATCACTGAACTATTAGCTAGTCTGATGTGGGGTTTCTTCAGTCTCTCCTGTTGAAGCTGTTCTACTGTGAATAAATAAATAACAAATTATTGGAGCAGGGTCTCCCACCTCCCCTTGCCATTGTACCCCAGCAGGGTTCTCTGCCTACTGGGGTACAATTCCAAGGGAGAAATCAGTCTGATATTTCATAAATTAAACAAATTATGCCTTCTGTTAAAGTGTCTTTGATCAAGCAGATGCTGCAGTGTCAGAAGGTCTGAGGACCCATTTAACTAGATCTTATGCAACTTTTACAACTTGATTGAGAAATATCTTTATCTCTGAAATCTGTAAAGCTGCTACATGGAGTTCTGTTCTCATTCTTTGCTCAGTATCACTCAGTTGCCTTAGAAGCTGCTTCTCAGCTGCTCTTTTGGGGGTTGCATTTCCTAATTATGTATTCTTCATCTTTCTTTAACCAAGCAAAATTCACTGCTAGTCCAAGAATGGGGATTTGCAGAGGTAATTCTCAATGGAGATCAGAAGGTTACTCACCCGGAATTCTCTAGGGATTTTAACCCTATATACTCTATAACCTCAGATCTCTATACTTGTCCATCATCCTTCCCCTCTTTTCAGATTCCTTAAGTGGTATTTCATATGCTGATAGTAAAAAGGAGCTGAGGGTGACTAGGTGTTCAGTACCTTGTGTAGCCTAACACAGAACAGTCAGATTTGAGACAAGCACCCAATCAGTCACTGATTTCTAGGTGTCTCTGGGACTCCTGGTGGTGAGATGTATGCTCTTCACTAGTACAGTTCTGCAGAGACAATATTCTAGGAGAACTCCACCTACAGGCTAGTAACTTATACAGTACATGAATTGAGAATCTTTAAAGTATAATTATCAGCTCTACTTAACATTCACTCTTAGGCTATGTCTACACTACAAGCCTTATAAGGGGGTATTTTTTTCACTGAGCGCTATCATGAGTGTAAATAGCAGTGTAGCCAAGGTAGTACAGACAGCAGCAGTGGCGGCATGCTGGTTTAGCTATGCTGAGTATTCACGTGCTTGAACCCTATGAGTACATACTTGGAACAGCTACCATGATTACACTACTATTTACGGTTGCATTAACTCTCATCATTTATGTGTACGAGAGCTGGGAATCACACCCCAGCTCATAGTGTAAACAGGGCTGCCCAGAGGATTCCGGGGGCCTGGGGTCTTCAGCAGCAGGGGGGCCCTTCCGTTCGGGACTGCCGCCGGCGCCCGAAGACCGCGCGGGCCCCGCCGACTTACTGCCGCAGCGGGACCCGCCGCCGACGTGCAGCCGGGTCTCCGACGGTAATTCGGCGGTGGGGGGCCCCCACCGTGGGTCTTCGGGGCACTTCGGCGGCGGGTCCCGGAACGGAAGGGCCCCCCGCCGCCGAATTACCACCGAAGACCGAGCTGAACTTGGGCGGCGGGTCCCACTTCGGCGGTAATTCACCGGCGGGGGGGTCCTTCTGCCCCAGAGTGGAAGGACCCCCCACCAGCGAAGACCAAGAGTGGAAGAAGCTCCTGGGCCTGGCCCAGCAAGAGTCCCCCCCCGCCGGGAGCGAGTGAGGGACCCCGCTCCAGGGCCCCCAAAAAACTCTCGTGGGGGCCCCTGTGGGGCCTGGGGCCTGGGGCAAATTGCCCTTCTTGCCCCCGGGCGGCCCTGAGTGTACACATAGCCTTAGATTGCATTAAAGTGTAGAATTCTGGGAGCATTTCCTCACTTTTCACCTCTGTGCCCCTTGGAGTGTGTGTGTGGGCTTGTCCATGTTTTATTTATTTATTTACAGCAGGAGATATTCCTTCCAGTACCATATCAATGAAAAATATACATTGTTGCAGTCCTGGCTTTAGTAAAACTGCGATAATGGATACTGTGGAAGCAAAGCAGGATGTTTGGTATGTTCATACTAGTAAAGATGTTTAGCCCACAGCTATCTCATGACAATACTAGTGTCCAAGTTCTGAGATCAAATAGAAAAGTTCTTGCTTGTGGTTTTGTTTTGTGTCATTTTTGCACTGAGAATAACAGCAGGAGGAAAGCATTTAAACACCATGTATTAAAATATTCATAGCATTACAGAGGTGATACTGACTAAGAGTAATGAATTGTCATCCATTATTGCAAGTAATGATGAGTCCCTTTAACATTCCTTTCCACCTCCATTCCTCTTTCACTTGACCTCTTTTTCTTTCCCTAGCAGTTACACAGTGGAAACCAGCTGAGCGTAAGCTCAGTTGATATCTATTTCAATTGATTAACTGTCTAGCACATTTGATTTTCAGAACAGATACCCAAGAGACCACCAATTCATTAGTGGTTGTCCACATGTGATTAGAAGCTGTGGGTGGGTTAGCCCCCTCATTTAATTGATCCAATTTCATATTCCTTGTGGTCATTAAGTGTGTTAATGGCAACTTGGCACCTGCATTAAGAAACCAAACTAACAACATTCTATAAATGACTCTAAGTCAGCAGGAGCCGAATTTACAGGAAAAAATTGACATGATTGCTGTTGTAATATTACTGAAGGAGGAATGTGAAGTAATAAAATGTTGCAATTGTTTAATCCATCACAATCAAGCAGTCATCATTTGATGATAATGTGATTGTTATTATTACTGCTCTTTGGTACTGATTGCCCCCTTTCTGCTCAAGGGCTTCATCCCTGCTTTATCTTAATAACTGTGCTTTCATAGTACTGTTTTGAAAAAAAGTGAGACTCCCTCTCCTCCTTTTTTTCATCCTAATGAATATACCATATGCAAATGACAGTCTGCATTAGTGATAGGCTGAGCCAAAAAGACTGAGAGATTTCTATGCTCATATAAAGTATGTTGAATTTATCCAGACCTTTTGAGTTGAAAAATTTAGCTGTAAATCATCTGAAACGAAGCTCTGTCTCTAACACGCACAAGATTTCCTCTGCTTTGCTTTCTGAGTCCAGCTGGTTTGGCCATACTGTCAGAACAGATTAGGATTACAAACAATCCAGAATTTTTGTGATTGTCCTGAATTCTAGGACCCTTGTCCTAAACTGAAGTTGTGGTAACACCAATATGTTTCCAATTCATGGGAAGTTACTTTTTGCCCCTTAAAATATATTTTTAATGCAATATCTGTGATACTATTCTTTTGCTTGCTCACAGTGAAAAACAGAGGGTTTGCTTTACTGCAAAGCATGCAGCCACTGTTGTATTAATTTAGATGGAATATGTGGGCCCCAAAGAGTAAAAGATGCTGATTTGACCCACTCACTGTCCAACGTTAAACAGTTTTAAACGAGGTTTAGTGTTTGGTATACAGCAGAGGTCGGCAACCTCTGGCACATAGCTTGCCAGGGTAAGCACCCTGGCGGGCTGGGCCAGTTTGTTTACCTGCCACGTAGGCAGGTTTGGCCGATCGCAGCTCCCACTGGCCGCGGTTCACCGTCCCAGGCCAAGGGGGGCTGCGGGAAGCGGTGCAGGCTGAGGGATATGCTGGCCTCGGCTTCCTGCCTCCCGTATTGGCCTGGGACGGCCGCATGCCAGAGGTTGCCGACCCCTGGTATATAGAGTTATAATCTTGATTAGTACCATAACAAACACATTATTAACATTTTAATCTTTTATTAAAGATACATAAAAGAAGAAAAAAAGTTAAAGCATTTGAAATTAAAGTATTAAGTAAGGCTTTCATTCTAACCAAATCCATTGTTCCCTTTTCCTTAGCTGGAGAGATTTTGTAGGAAGAACTCCTCCCCCTCCCCATTTGAAAGTCTTCTAGATGGTATTAATGTTGGTGATGACTGTCCTTTTGGGGGGAAAGAGAAAAGGTTAGCTGAGATGGGCAGGAGCTGTCTTTGTTGTTGTTAAAATCCGATCCCATTTCCTAGAAGACAAAACAAGACAAATACACACAAAAGGGGGGGACAGCTTCTGTCTCTAGTGTTGACTTTCACTTTCAATTTCACTTTTGGAAAAGCACAGGCATAACACATGATCTTAGCAGCTATTCAAGTCCTGGCAGACTTGTACCAACATTCCCTCGGCAGTCTTTTAGAGGACCACAAAAGGCATTGATGGGTAGAATATCCCATCCCTCATTATTTTGTCCATCAATTAGGCCTAATTTCTGGTGCACCAATTTTGGGTCATTGATTTCTGGGTCTCACACTTCTCTTGTTTACCAGGCATAATATTGACTAAGTCCTTGAATTATATCATGAGGCCTTTCTATTTGGATTAATTCAATTTTTCTGTCTCCCTTTTGAATCTTTTCCTATCATTGTAGGTTATGGTGACATTTTATAAACTTACTCACTTTTTACAGCTCACAATTAAGGTAAATTTGTAGGCCCAGTTATTAAAATGCCATGAACAGATGAGGTAGCACATGTCTCCCTGATGCTCTTGAGGGAATCAGAATCTTTCTAGCAGCTGAGCAGCTGCCTTCATCTGAGCTTTTCTATCGCTCCTGAGTAAGACCCCTGGAATTCTTGCACCACTCTGTAGCACTTCTCTCTTGCTGAACTCCCCCTCCATGACCCTTTCCTATGGCAACCAATGACAGCGGCTCTAGAATATGCTAATTTTCAAACATCTTTTTTTTCCATTTATGGGGAGGGAAAGGTTAATACCTATGGATTTACAAGGCACAACATCGCCTTTCCAGAACTTCTGTAAGGCAGCAAGTGGAAAGGGAGATGTCATCCTGGAAGAGCAGGACTTTGAGGAAGAAGTAGCTCTGCATAAGTGAGTCTCACTGGGATCCCCAACACACTTAACAGATGAGAGGAGAGACACAGGGAATGCGGAAATGAGAGAAATTACTGTTAACATTTAAAAAACAGTAAATACAGGAAGGGGGGCCCCAGAGGGGCCCCAGATAGGGGATGGAAAAAAAGGAAGGTGGGTGGGGGGGAGTGGACAGAGAAAAAAAGAGGGGCCCTACCATGGAGAAATGGAAGGGAAGGAGAGAAACACCAAGGACAGAACACGTTCTTACAAAAAATAGAGACTAAAGCTTTTCTTTAGACTAATCTCTTTGTGATATGGATTGTCATTTACTGTGTGTTTTTACAGCACTTACAACAATGGGGACCCAACCTGATTGGCCTCTAGGTGTTACCACAATATAATTTTCAAATAATGCCATTAATAACAATTAAATGGAATGCCCCTCAACATAGCATTCATAATTATACATTTTTAGCGGTATAAATAGATTGAGATGTTGTTTTCCTTGACATTAATGAACTGTAAAGATAACACATTTCATACTATGTGCTTGAATTCCTTGAACCTGAACTGTCTTCTTCTTGAGAATTGGGAGGACTATAGAATCTAATTAAGAGGAAGTAAAATATGATTTTATTATATTCTTTTCCCTTCACAATAAACTATTCCTTGGCCTTTCCCAGACAGATCACCTTCTGCAGCAGAACAACACTGTTGTGAGGCACATTGCAATATATGGATGTTAAGGGGAAAAATGTGGAAATAATCTGTAAAAACCCATCCTAGAGCGTGCCAAATGTTTTATTTCTGTGCTTTTTAGCGAAAGCACCAGGAATTGCAATCATATCTCTGGCGAGACGTACAAATACCAATCTGAGAGGAATAATGAGATCATGAACTTGAGTTACAGTGATTAGGCCTTAAGGTGGGGATTGTGCTTCAGTATGGTAAAAAGAGGGAGAGGAAAAGTGAAATAGACAGGTCAGGGCCCTGAAAGCTTTCATAAAAGTGTAAGGAAATGGAAAATAAAGCTCTACAGAATATCTTTTTTTTATACCTCTTCTGCTGAATTCCTTATCCTCTTCTTGTAACACTTGCACATACCTGAATGATGGAAATAATTTATAATTACTCAATTTACCTAGCATTTGAAACTTTTCATTAGTATTTTCCTGCTTATCTGCTTCCTTGATGAAATTCTTGTGCAAAATATTGTTATTAACTGACTAATAGAAACACCCGTGTGTCAAATATAAAATACGAGGATTTTGTAGACAACTCTTACATAAGTCTTGGATCACTTAATTCGCCCTTAACTCTTTAGAGTGAATATCCCATTATCTCTACAAATGTGTTCTATTAGTAAATTTGATTTGATGCTTATACTCCTAAAAAGGTATCAAAACAGCTATAAAAACTAAACAAAGGCCTGTGAGCAGGGGCGGCTCTAGAGCCCAGCGGGGCAAGCACCCGCCTGGGGCGGCCCTTTCCCAGGGGGGCGGCAGGCTGGGCCGGTGGACCTGCCGCAGTCATGCCTGCGGGAGGTCCACCGGAGCCCCGGGACGACCGGACCTGCCGCAGGCATGACTGCGGACGGTTCGCTGGTCCCGCGGCTCGGCTGAACCTCCCACAGGCATGACTGCGGCAGCTCAACCGGAGCCGCCGGATCAGCGAACCGTCCACAGCTGCGGGAGGTCCAGCTGAGCCGCGCGACCAGCGGACCCTCCGCAGTCATGCCCGCGGCAGGTCCGCTGCTCCCGCGGCTCGGGGGCGCCTCCCGGGCATGATTGCTTGGGGCGGCCAAATTTGTAGAGCCGCCCCTGCCTGTGAGAATAACTTTCATATGAGTACAGCTCCACTGAAGTCAATTGAGAGATGCCAATTTACACTAGTTGAGGATCAGGCCCTTTATTCTTTTCAGTAGTACTTGCCTGTCTTGTTTTGGTATCCTGTTCCAAGAGACTTTCTGTCTGCCGATGGCTACAGTCCTGGAGCACAGAAGTCCTGCTGTGGATAACTAAGCTAGGAATTCGTCACTGCAATGCAAAATGAGAAATGTAGTTTACGCTTAGAGAATCCTACGCAGTTCTAAACAGAACACTCACAGATAAATAGTTGGGAACATATAGTGGCTTTGGATGGTAAGAATGGGGAGAGAATTGTTCTCTTTTTAGGAACCTACACTGATTTTTCCTCCAGAAATACATGCATACAGGAAACAAAGCCATTGAAAACTATCCTGAGAGTGTCACAAGTAAATGAGGCTCTTTTATTCTATACTTATTATATATTTATAATGTTTATATATACAGTACTATATACATGCTGTGTGTGTATATAATATATCAGCCTATGTGACTTCTGCACACGGCAAGAATCTTATTTCCTGGAAGTTCTTTGCTTAGAGGGTACATCTACATTATGGACTATACACACATCCATCCCTAATGGAGAGGCTAATTGAACTGGTAGCAGAATGAGTGCAGGATCCACCTGCTGCTATGGCCACTAAACCACCACCATCTCCTCCTCTCTGAGTGCTGCTGTGCCAGAACATTCCATTTCTAGGACTCCCTCTCCTGCAAATGACTGGGAGGAGAACCTGGAACCTGCAGGACTCCCAGGACCTCATTTTCCATCAGCAACCAATGACAAGGACGACACCACACCGAGTGACCAGGAGGGGAATGACAAGCCATAATACTGCAAACATTTTTTTGTCTGTCTTCCCTTCTCCCTCCAGTTTCAGAAATATCCAAAGTCCCAAGGATACATCGGAAGGATGGGGAAAGTACAATTAGTGTTACGTGCACACAGACAGAACTACTAGTTTTCAATGAAGCAGAAATCTAAAACACCGTGGCTTAGTATACATGCAGAAAACTGAAACACAATTCCAGTAACAACACAAATAGAGACAGCATCTGCCACTACCCTAGCAATAAACAGCACCTCCTTCCCCCAAAAAACCTTAACCAATTTCAACCATAGCACGGATTAGCACTCTATAACATCCGCTAAATGCAGTTAACACCATTGAAAATGAGTGGTAAAAAAAAACGAGAATGGTTGCAACCCGCCTTCCCCAAGAAACTCTTCATTGAATGCTTTTGATAAGAGGTTTGTAAATATGTGTGGATAGTGAAAATAAAAGCATTGCACAATGACCGCATTGCTACTCAGCCACCACCCACCATAGCACTAACCCAACCCCCAGGTGATAAACCAATGGAAGATCCATGTTATAATTATTTATAATTTGTGCAATGTCATATTAGCTGATCATTCTTGACCCTCTGCTACAATGGAAAAAAAAACCCTCACAAAGCTATGTAACCCCACAAGTTTGTACCAATGTTTCCTTGTCCATTTCCAGTAGCCAGGTGTTCCTCAGCACAGGAAGGTGTCATCTTGTGCCTCCCTCTTGTATCATGATGTGTGCATATATGGCATCCCTGAATTCTGTTGCCTGCAGGAAACCAGGACCACTCTGCATGTGGGTGTGATCCAGTTGCCTGTACAGAGATTGTAAAATAGACTTTTTCTGAGCTCACTCTGGATAGAGGCACTTCCCTGTAATCTCATAGACATGGAGTGTAGTGCAGTGTTGGCCACATTGGCATCCAGATGGATATATAGGCAGTGCCAGTGAGCTTATAGCCTACAAACATGCACTCCATGATCATTCTGCAGCAATGAGTTTGTAATATAATTCCCCTTTTCTGGGGTCATTGATAACAGGGTGTAGTTTCATGACCAGGTCAAGAGTGGGTATGCGGGATGTGAGGCAAACTCACAGCCAAACCGCAACTGCTTGTTCAGGTGCTGGGTGAATCAGCGGTCAAGAAAGCCTGCAGTGAGTCAGCCCTCAGGCATGCAGCACCAACCTCCTAATAAACAGAACCTGGGTCAGATGATCCTAGGCTCAGGTATTTCCACAACCCCATCAGAGTTGCAGATCAGTGAGAGCAACAGCACTATCTGGTCCGGAACCCTCCTGCTGCTTTGTGGTGCACCAGACTCCAGAGACTCCTACCCTTGCCCCTGCCCCATCCCTATCCTTGCTTGACTCCTGTTCTTGCCCTGCACTAGCGTCACTGCAGCCTCGCTACCACCTCCTGATTTCCACCACCCCCAAACCCTCAGACTCTGACTATTCGATTTTGACCTTTGTCACGTAGCTAGAGTCTGGCTTTGGTATCGAACTGGCTTGTCTTTGGACTCTGACCACTGAGCTCTGACGGCCTGCACCTGGACTCTGGCTATGGTTCTGATCCTGGTTTGTCTACAGAGTGTGATCTGAGTTCTGACCCTGGCCTCTCCCAGATCTCAATTCCAGGACTGCCCTTGGGCCAGGCCCAAACCTATGCCTAGCTGTGACAGTACTGAGTAACAGCTGGCAGAGACATACTGTAGATAACCATATCATTTCTGGGAATAAATTTATTTTTCCCTCTTCAAGTACAATTGTGATCCCCTCAGCACTCTGACATCATTAACCTTTCTACTGTTCATAGAATCATAGAAAATTAGGGTTGGAAGAGACCTCAGGAGGTCATCTAATCAACCCCCTGCTCAAAACAGGACCAATCCCAACTAAATCATCCCAGCCAGGGCTTTGTCAAGCCGAGCCTTAAAAACCTCTAAGGATGAAGATTCCACCACCTCCCTAGGTAACCCATTCCAGTGGTTCACCACCCTCCTAGTGAAATAGTGTTTCCTACTATCCAAACTAGACCTCCCTCACTGCAACTTGAGACCATTGTTCCTTGTTCTGTCATTTGTCACCACTGAGAACAGCCTAGCTCCATTCTCTTTGGAACCCCCATTTAGATAGTTGAAGACGGCTATCAAATCCCCACTCACTCTTCTCTTCTGCAGACTAAACAATCCCAGTTCCCTCAGCCTCTCCGCGGAAGTCATGTGCCCCAGCCCCCTGATGAATTTAATTGCCTTCTGCTGGACTCTCTCCAATTTGTCCACATCCTTTCTGTAGTGGGAGACGGGGGGCAAAACTGGATGCAATTCTCCAGATGTGACCGCACCAGTACCAAATAGAGGGGAATAATCACTTTCCTCGATTTGCTGGCAATGCTCCTAGTAATGCAGCCCAATATGCTGTTAGCCTTCTTGGCAATAAGAGCACACTGTTGACTCATATCCACAACATGTTACCCATATTTGTAGTCATGAATTTGCTTCTGTGGTCCACTAAGTCTTGCAGGACAAATGAATAGTAAAGTTTTTGGTTCACGTAGTCCATTGCCCTTTGTAGTGGGCACCTCCAAAAAAATCTCCTTTTCATTTTTAACATGCAACCATCCACAATGCACATACACATTTTTTCAAAACTGGACACAACCTTAACAAGTTCAGTATGTTTTTTATACTCATTTACTTAAAAATTCTGCTGCTACTCTATTCAACCACCTAACATCGGAGTAAAACATAATACACCTTACAGAGTGGTAGCCATGTTAGTCTGTATCAGCAAAAACAATGAGTACTTGTGGCACCTTAGAGACTAACAAATTTATTTGGGCCTAAGCTTTTGTGGGCTAAAACCCACTTCATCAGATGCATGGAGTGGAAAATATAGTAAGAAGTGGCACCTTGTTAGTCTCTAAGGTGCCACAAGTGCTCCTCGTTGTTTTCGATAATCCACCTTAGGTCCTCCAAAACTTTTGTTGCCTCGGTGCAACAGAATATCAACAGTATTATGCTTATTAATGCTTACCTTGGGCCCAAGCCTGCTTTAACCAAAGTCAATAAGCAGATCAGGTCTTGTCATAGATATTGTGAGAACAAAGCATCATATTTGGTATAAAAGCAGCTGATTTGCTGTCTGGGCAGGATGATCATTCTTTATTTTAACTGTAATTTGGATGATTACATGCTACAGTGGGATTGTATTAGGTTACGTTCATGATTATTTCTTTCTTGAACTAAGATAGTAATTAAGTTTTAGATCTACTGATATAATTGCCTAATCTGGAAGACATGCAATTTCTGTCTTTACTTAGCAGGTAGCTAAGGTTTAAGTAAGGTTATTGACACATTAGTCTTGCCTATAATTTAAAGCTTTAAAAACCTCCTTCCCCACAATACCTCCCCGTTCCCTTCACGGCTTTTTTGCACTGATGTAGCTGCACTATGCAGATGCATGGTACTGATGTAAAACTGACATGGTTTGCAATGGTGCAACAACTCTATACTAAGACTGTATCTATGCTACGGAGACTATACAGACATAGTTGTGTCAGTGTAGCTATGCTGGCATAACTCTGTAGTGTAGACACAGCCTACACTGACAGAAGGGGGTTCTCCATTGGTGTAGGAAAGTCACCTCCCTGAATGAAGTTAATTATATCAGCAGAAGCATTCTTTCCTCGACATAGGTGCATCTACACTGGAAATTAGATTGGCATAGCTATGTTGGTCAGTGGTGAGTTTTTTCATACTCCTGCCTGACACAGCTATGTCAACCTAACTTTTAAGTGCAAACGAAGCTTAAGGATTTGCACCAGTTTAGCTACATTAGTGCATGTACCACAGTTAAAAAACAACAACAGCAAACAAAAAAAACCACCCTCCATATATAGTCAAAGCCTATGAGGAGAGAGAAGGAGGATCCCTTTCTTTGGGAGTGTCTCTCCTGATCTGCTGCAATGAAAATCTGATTGGCAATAGAAAGCCAAATTTTCATGATATACAGAATGTCTTCAAATCTGTATGGAGTTTTCTGCAGAAAAGGAAGCCAAATTAATGCTACTTCCACTTTATTAAGGCAAGTTTTTTTCTCTTGACAAAAATCTTCAGAGAAATCTATTCTAACTTCCCCTATGTGTCAAATGTGCATATAAGTTTGGGATGTTTCCAACAATAAGCATTGCTGCATAATGAAAAAGGATAAGGTAATACAAATAGAGGATCGCTCACTTTGTCTCTCAAAAGCTGTGTTATCCAATTCTTTAAGTGCAAATGCCTTTTCAGGCTTAGGACTATGCAAGAAGGTCCTTTTAGGCACACAATTTCAAGAAACTGAAAATGTAGCTGAGGAAGCTGAGACTGGAAGAATTGTGACAGTAGAGAATTCCCATTAGAACAGCAGTCCCAGCTAAGACTCCACAGAAAAAATAGACATGCCTAAGGAGCCCATTTAAAGCAGTGTCTCCGGCTATTGGCTGAAAAGAAATTTGGCAGGGAGAGGAAAGCTCCCAGGAGATTTGGATGGGATAAACATTGATTGGGATGATGATGAGAAAATGTTTTGATAGAAAAACATGATATAAATAGTTAAGCTTATGTGGTTATTCTGGGAGAAGTTAATGACTGCCATTGATCACAGGCCGGGTTAAAGCTGATGGATGTGGCTACCCCTTTTACCTCCCACTCCCATACCCAGCGTCTCCTATTCTTCCCACCACCATGCCAGAGGATCTTTGTATTCTCCCATTTCCCCCTCCTCTAAGGGCTCTGTCCCATCCCCCCATCACCCTTCCCATGCCAGGTTCTTAAATACCTGCAGTATGGACGATGTCTTTTTAAAGCTTTCTCATTTACAGTAATAGACACAGAGTAGAAAACAACCAATAACTGTCACTACCTTGAAAGTAAAAATGAGATTCTCGTTCGTACAGCCACTTTACATTTGCTGTGCCAAAGGTCTAGGTTTCTCTAAGGTTCTTGTTATACCTAGTCTCCACATCTGTGCATGGAACTGTCTGGTATCATCTGGTTGCGCTCTTTATGTGGTAGTATTCTGCTTCTTTGGTTTCCACTGCAGCCTTTTAACATCTTTCATTTCTCTGTCTTCTTAGAAATGTGCCTTCTACTTGCTGTTTAATTAAAAGCGAAAGGGACTTGTTCATTTTAAAAAAAATCAAAACAAAAGCCCTTCGCTGAAATCATGATGGAACAGTAAGGGAAGAACTGCCTTTTGGTTACTAGCAGTGCAGAATAAACCTATGGTTAATACTTTATTTACACAAACTGAAGACTTTTACATCAATGTTTGGTGACCTTGAATCTGTATCGTGCTTAGTGCCCTTTTTACAACCTTAATTACTTGGGAATACGAAGCTTTAAAGAAAGACTAACATTTCACTTTAACATCCACAATAATCTATTATAAAGCCAGCTAAGCCAGTCCCCAAATACAGAGAAATGTTATTACATGCTCAGCTAGCTGTCAAGGGGCCATGAGTCAGTGGCTTACAGTTATCAAAAGTAACAAGGTTGTTCAGAATTTCCTCCAACAAAGCCAGCCAGCTTATGGAGGGATTAAGCTCTCTTTGATTAGAACAACTGGAACACATCCTGCCCTTTTAATTAGCATTCCCTTTTGCGTGGTTTAGGCTGGTAATTTGATACTCACATTAACCAATGCAAGACAAGACTTGGTATTTTTGGCCTACCCTTAAGCATTACAGCAACCATATATTAGTCTGCATCAGCTAAAATGTGCAAAGTCTTACAATTCATGTTCAAAGACCTGTAAAATCCCAAGGGCACTATGTCAATAGACACAGTGTAATAATATCCCAATATAAAGTGTGGCGGGAGACTCCGTGAGCCTTTAGGCACAGTATATTGCCCTGAGGCCACACTCTTTTTGCCTTACATCCAAGATAACAAAACAGTTTTATGTCAGTTTTATTGATATTTTGCAGGTTTACATTTTAATTTAGACCTTAAGGCATGTCAGTGATAGCAGACCTCTATTTGCACTGGCAAAAAAGTGAGTGAAAAGTACGCAGGAAAAATAAAGCACCTGATAGAAAAATAGATTAGAACTAACATCCTTGACATATTGAGAAAGGAAGGTGAAAAGGACATTTTTATTATAAAATCACAGGCATCTTGGATGTATATTACTAATTTTTTCATTTTTTAAGAAAATTATAACTAAAAGCACCATCGGTCATGACTAATATTTGGTAGGTATAAGGTATAAGGAAATGTTAGAATATTGGTGTTCCAGGGATAGTGCTGTCTCAAAAAAACGTAGGCTTCTTTTTGTTTTCATGTGTGTGGTGGTGGCGGTGTGAAGGACACAGATGAGATCTTTTTCATTTGTAATTTTTTACCATTATGTGATTTAGGACAATGAAACAGAAGCAAGTTTCTCTACAATTTCCAAACACAGATCCGTCTGGGGTCAGATGGTTGTCAATGGTCTTGTTTTTATTCTTATCCCTTCTTCATCAGCTCAGTTCACTGGTTCATACTAGGTAGTACCATTACATACTCCTGCTCATGATCTTGTGTCATACACTGATATATTATTTTAGTCATCAGCACTAATATTACAGCATAACTGTATGCTTGAGTGTCCTTGTATTCTTTGCCTACCCTGTGTGTAAGTGTATGTCCTATTTAATTTATTGTAAAGGGTCTTTTTCAGGCTTTCTCACATTTTCTATTCAAATGTTATGAACTCACAGAAAAAGAACTCTTGGGATACCCCACTATTTTAATCATGTATTTTTTACTTTTCATAGGATATCAGGGTTGGAAGGGACCTCAGGAGGTCATCTAGTCCAACCCCCTGCTCAAAGCAGGACCAATCCCCAGACAAGAATTTTGCCCCAGATCCCTAAATGGCCCCCTCAAGAATTGACCTCACAACTGTGGATTTAGCAGGCCAATGCTCAAACCACTGAGCTATCTCTCCCCCGCATCTTTTATGTAAGATGAAATACAGATCTCAGGAATTGCTTATGGACTCTGGCTAGTTTCCAGACACAAGAGCAGTACCGCATCCAAGATTCAGTTTTGTACAATATCTGTAAACACTTTTACCTTGGTTTTGGGCTTACCTCTATGATAGCTCCAAACACGTGTTTCTGGCTTTGAAATCCACAATGGACTTTCTGAAGAAATGAAATCTGTGAGCACGTCACTTGACAATACACTACTCAAATAAGTAAACTGACTCAATTCAGTTCAGTCCATCAACAGTGATAATGGGCTAGGTATAGAGCTTCCAGGGGTTGCCTTATAATACTGTAGGAGGATGAAGAAGCTTGCTAAATCAGAGTCTAAAGAAAATTTTGCATGAACTCTAAATGGTTGATTATTTCATATAAGGAATGTTCTGCAACGTAGGGAACAATCTTGCCCTGAAAGGAAGGGAAGATTGACAAAATAATTAATGATTTATTAGAACATAAAATCCATGGGGCACTGTACAGTGTGGAATACAGAGCCAGTGATTAACAAAAAATAAACAATTATACAAGGTATCTTTCATCTCTAATTTCTCTGATTCTATTGATTTTATGTTCAAATCAAATAAAAAACATAATTATAGCAGTGATGGACCAGTTTATTCCTAGTTTATTTCTGTCAAAGTGTTGTATGTTGTAATGTCAGAACTTCCCTGCGGCTCACCTCCCTCCCCCTCCCCACCTCTCAGACACTTGTTTTCTGCTAAATTCTGTTCCAGAACTGACTAGAAGTAAATACCACACTTCTCAGATATAAAACGCTATGACCTAATGCTTATTGTTGTCAACAAAATAATCAACCTTTTACTGCATAATTATCTGAACTATTATCTTAAGGCCCTCCTCTTTTAGGAAGCCTTTTCATGGTCCTATATTTAATGATCTTTGAATGCTTCCACAATTATCTCTCTGGCTTTCCAAGGTACAGTCTGATTCATTCTGATATGAAACCTGGAATATTTACTTAAACTCCTAGGATTGTTTTTAACAAATTTGGAATAAAATAGAAGTAGATATCTGTGCTTGATTATTTTTTTTAATTAATTTTAGTAGTGATAAAAGCACAAAAATAGCATAAACTATTTAACTTTTTTTTTTACTTCTTCTATAAATGTAAATGACTTCAATGCAGAAAATGGAAATCAACGAGTGATTAATGCATAATCCAGCATAAATCCTGGTGTTATTTTTAGAGAAAGAAAATAGCAGAGATTGTGCTGTCTGACTTCAATGGAGCTACACCAGCTAAGGATCTTCCCCTTCGATTCTATAACCAGTTCCTCATTCCTTTCCTCCTGCCAGGGCCCACCACCCTCTGTGCTGCTGTGGAAAGAACCACCCTAGAGCCACGTTCCACTGGGTGAAGAATGGTGTGCAGATTCCTGCTGCATGGATTCTGCACAGCCTGGCCTCCTCTTGTGCTGCAGAGCTGTGATTATTATGCTATCTAATGACAGGAAGTAGTACAGAAGCTCTGTTTGCCAGTAGTGATATGTAGTATTAGGTCTCGATTCAGTAAGGTACTTAAGCATATGTCCTAACTTTAAGTGCCAGTAGTTCCATTATATCCAATTGTATCCTCAATTTTACCCCATGCAACCCCATTGATTTCACTGGGATTGAACATGGTGAAAATCAAGGCACTATTTGGATTCTAACTCTTTTTCCCAGTATTTCTATATTGGGGTTGGTTTCTTCTTGGTAGCTCTAGAACTGACTACTTAACTTCTAAGGTTAGCTTTAAAAGGGATTATGAATATAAAGAAGGAGGTATTTTTTTTCCTTTTGAACTATCCAGTTCCTATTTTTGGTTGATATATTCTTTCCACTGCATCTCAGCCTGCATCATGGGGTGATCCATAGTTCAGGGACAGTTGGAACCTCAGGTCCTGACATTTTCCATAGAAGAGCAAACCCTACTGCCTGACAAAAAAATCAACCCAAACTCTGGAAGTTGTAACTCTTGGGTTTCCAATCCCCAATAATGGGTTGAGCTAAACTGGCATACTTCAATAATATATTGAATGTCTAACATAAGAACATAAAATTGGCCATACTGGGTCAGACCAAAGGTCCATCCAGCCCAGTATTCTGTTTACTGACAGTGACCAATGCCAGGTGTCCCAGAGGGAGTGAACCTAACAGGTAATTATCAAGTGATTTCTCTCCTGCCATCCATCTACACCCTCTGACAAACAGAGACTAGGGACACCATTCCTTACCCATCCTGGCTAATACCCATTAACGGACTTAACCTCCATGAATTTATCTAGTTCTCTTTTAAACCCTGTTATAGTCCTAGCCTTCACAATCTCCTCAGGCAAGGAGTTCCAAAGGTTGACTGTGTGCTGTGTGAAGAAGAACTTCCTTTTATTTGTTTTAAACCTGCTGCCCTTTAATTTCATTTGGTGGCCCCTAGTTCTTGTATTATGGGAACAAGTAAATAACTTTTCCTTATTCACTTTCTCCACAGCACTCATGATTTTATATACCACTATCATATCCCCCTCTAGTCTCCTCTTTTCCAAGCTGAAAATTCCTAGCCTCTTTAATCTCTCCTCATATGGGACCCGTCCCAAACTCCTAATCATTTTAATTGCCCTTCTCTGAACCTTTTCTAATGCCAGAATATCTTTTTGGAAATGAGAAGACCACATCTGTATGCAATATTTAAGATGTGGGCGTACCATGGAGTTATATAAGGACAATAAGATATTCTCCATTTGCCATTTTATTGCCCAATCACTTAGTTTTGTGAGATCTTTTTGAAGTTTTTTACAGTCTGCTTTGGTTTTAACTATTTTGAGCAGTACCATCTGCAAACTTTGCCACCTCACTGTTTACCCCATTCTCCAGATCATTTCTGAGGTATCTAATCAATTTTCAAGTATAACTTTTGAATTAAAGAAAATGTCTATTCTGGAATATGCAGTGTAGTTGTAGCCGTATCAGTCTAAGGATAAAAGGCCCAATAAAAGATATTACCTCAACCACCTGGTCTCTCTAATATTGTGAAATATGTTAGTGGAGATAGGAAAATCTGTGTCCTTGGGACTAATTAACTTCCATGGATCTGATTAATTTAGTTCCTGTTTTAGAGATGACAAGTATTTCTGAATCTGTGAAGGGGGAGTCTTGTTTCAGATTGCTAGTCAAGAGTAAGATCCAATCCAATTATGTGTGAAATATATCACAACAGTAAGATCCAATATACCACAGATATCTTCTTTCTTTCTTTCTTTCTTTCTTTCTTTCTTTCTTTAGGAAAGCTTAGTTATGTTTTGATGTTTACCAAAGGGCTGCCTGGTACATTATTCTTTTTATTGAACGAAGGAGGCTATATCACTGTGAAAATCCATCTCCTACTAATTTCTGAAAGGGGGATTTCTTGAATGAAAATTATAATGAAACTAAATGTTCTAAGAAATGTAAGGATTTTTTTTCCCTTTTAATGGGGCTGTTCAGACTTTTAATGTTCCATGAAATAATATTTTTTACATTTTGACTTCATAATACATCAATAACATGAAATTAAGGTTACTTAATGGAACATATAAGGCAGACAAATTGTTTGGAAAAGATTGCTATAGAAACAACCTGGAGAAGGTGTAGTAGTGAAGATAGGAGATTGCAACATCTGGAAAGAGGAAAACAGAATACTCATGAAAAAATTCAAGATCCTAGAAGTGATGTTAATAAAGATCAAAAACTGCTATTTGATATAGTTGCTAAGATATTCTGATCATTTTACATATTGGAATTTCATACAGAGAAATACTGTGAAAGATACTTTGTGACTTTTCTTTTATGTAGGCTATGAAAACCTAATAAAGGATTAATTATAAAAAAGGGAAAAGTACATTTGTCATATGCCAGTATGAATAGGAATAAACTTTGATTTCATTTGCAAATCTGCACGTGTTAGATATAAAAGAGTGAAATATACATATAGTAAGTAAAACACCTGGGAATAATTACTAGGACATTTGAGAGAGAGAGAGAGAGAGAGAGAGTACACCGTTACCCTACGTACCTCTAATTCAACTATCCAAACTTGCTTACTCTTCCTTAGTAGGGGAAGTAACATAAGGAGAACATTTTTACTCTTGACTAGAGTTGGGCCTGAACTGCAATGACTATACATTCAGATGTGAATCAAAACCTTCCTAAAGTTTTCTGAGATAAGCATGAGCTGCAAACTTAGGATCCAAATCCAAATGTTCTTGAAGATCAGGGTGTGTGGGTGAGACAGGGACAAAGGATTAAAAGACTCAGATTAATTTCTAACCTTTACTGAATGGTAAACTCCCAATGAATAAAGAATAAACCTTTCATCACATGCAAAGAGCAGAGGGAAAAAAATACACCAGAAGTGAAATCTTGGCCCCTTTGAAGTGAATGATGAAGTTGTCATCATAAGACCATAAAAATGACCATACTAGGTCAGACCAGTCATCCATTTAGTCCACTCTCCTTTCTTCTGACAGTGCCTGGTTTCAAATGCTTCAGAGGGAATGAACATAACTGGGCAATTTGAGTGATCCATCCAGTGTCATCCAGTGTCAGCTTCTAGCACTCAAGCTTCTAGCACTCAGAGGTTTAGGGACACCCAGAGCATGGGGTTCCATCCGTGAGCATCTTGGATAATAGCCATTGATGAACGTATCATCCATGAATGTATTTAATTCTTTTTTTAAATCCAGTTATATTTTTTGGCCTACACAACATCCCCTGGCAAAGAGTTCCATAGGTTGACTGTGCATTGTATGAAGAAATACTTCTTTTTGTTTGTTTTAAACATGCTGCCTATTAATTTCATTGGATGACCCCTGGTTCTTGTGTTTTGTGAAGGAGTAAATAATTCTTCCTCATTCACTTTCTCCACACCACTCATGATTTTATAGACCTCCATCATATACCCCCTTTATCGTCTCTTTTCTAAGATGAACAGTCCTAGTCTAACTTCAGTGGGGCCAGAAGTTCACTCCAGAAACATAAAACCAAAAAAGAGAGATGAGTAAATAACTGAATCCTCTTTGCTATGTGGATATCTCTATTTCTATTGAATAAGCCAGTACTGCTTTGCTCTCCACTCTCCCCGAGCAAAGTAGTTCTGATTAGTAAGGGCAGGAATGTGTGCACTTCCTAATTTCATTTATTTCATGTTGTACCTTTCTTCAATCAAGAATTCAGCTCCTAAAGTATTTTATCTCCTAATGTTCCATAGACAAGGTAGGTAAGGCAATATCTTTTATTGGGCCACCATCTGATGGTGAGAGAGGCAAGCTTTTGAACTACACAAAGCCCTTCTTCAAATATTTCATAAAATTATTTTAATTAGCTCTCTTTTTTTCTCTTTAAAGGCTTATTTGTAAGCCCTTTCCTGTGGCTTTGCCAAAAGAGCAATTGTTGGTGGTGTTAGTGTTTCAGTTATTTGAGTTGCTATGAAAATCCTAACGGTGAAACAAGAGATATTGGGCTCCTAGTAGATCCTGCTCCTTTCAAGTCCCAGTACTTATTCATAGACTCATAGACTTTAAGGTCAGACGGGACCATCATGATCATCTAGTCTGACCTCTTGCACCTTGTAGGCCGCAGAAAGTCACTCACCTGCTCCTGTAATAGACCCATAACCTCTGGATGAGTTACTGACGTCCTCAAATTATAGTTTAGAGACTTTAAGTTACAAAGACTCCACCATTTACATTAGTTTCAAGTGACCCTGGCCCCATGTTGCAGAAGAATGCAACCACCCCCCCCCCCCACAAGGTCTCTGTCAATCTGACCCTAAGGGGAAAATCCTTCCCAACCTCCAATATGGTGATCAGTTAGACCTGATCATGTGGGGAAAACATACCAGCCAGACACTTGAGAAAGAATTCTCTATAATAACTCAGATGCCTCCCCAACTAGCATATCATCACCAGCCTTTGTAGATATTTGCTGCTAGCAGTCAAAGATTGGCTACGTGGTAGACAATCTCTTTATAACATTCCCTCCATAAACTTATCAAGCTCAGTCTTGAAGCCAGTTAATTTTTATACACTTACTGATCCCCTGGGAAGGCTGTTCCAGAACTTCACTCCTCTGATGGTGGGAAGCCTTCATCTAATTAAAGCCTAAACTTATTGACGGCCAGTGGACATCCATTTGTTTTTGTGTCCATATTGGTGCTTAACTGAAATAACTCCTCTCCCTCCCTAGTATTTATCCCTCTGATATATTTATAGAGAGAAATCATATCCCCCCTTAGCTTTTTTGGTTAGGCTAAACAAGCCAATCTCTTTGTGTCTCCTCTCAAGGTAGGTTTACAATTCCTTGGATCATCCTAGTAGCCCTTCTTTGTACCTGTTCCAGTTTGAATTCATCTTTCTTAAACATGGGAGACCAAAACTGCATATAGTATTCCAGATGAGATCTCACCAGTGCTTTGTATAATGATGCTAACACTTCCCTGTCTCTACTGGAAATACCTCGCCTGATCCATCCTAGCACTGCATTAGCTTTTTCCATGGCCACGTCACATTGGTGGCTCATAGTCATCCTATGATCAACTGGTACACCCATGTCTTTCTCCTCTGCTATCACTTCCAACTGATACATCCCTAGCTTATAGAAAAAATTATTCTTGTTACTCCAGTTATCTCCAATGAGGCAGTGTCAGGAACTGAAGCAGGGACATTGTTTGCCAATTTCTGTTATACAGGCTCATGGATGATTACAGTGTTACAGATAACAATTTTTATAATTTCAGTGCAATAGGAGTGTCCAAGTGTAAGATATTGTTGTTGTTATAAATGTTCCTATGTCAGTGGCATGTCTGAATAAAGTTAGACCGCCTTTGTTCTTGGCTGCTTTTCAGCCTTGAATCAGTTAAATGATAACAACCAATTATCAGACACATATATCTACATCACTGATATGTTTGTACTCAGTATAACTACATATTGTATCAGAAAAGGGTGGTATCATATCTAGAAAAGGGGCTATGGTAGACAGGCACAGCATGTGATCTGGTTGTTGCCACATCGGCTCATCCATGTTTCAATTATGAGTATTTCTATCACACTTCTCTGAGTTTATCTGATATTCTTGCATTAACAAAGAGAAAGTGGTAGCTTTAAAATAATAGCTTTATAATTAATGAAAGCATAATATTGTCTTAAATGTGGTCTTGAATACCAAATGTAGCATACTCTATTGTAGGAGCATTCTTTCGTAATGTATTTTTGATCAAAATCCTGAGAAACAGAATAATATAATGGCAGTGGCAAGTACATTTTTATTCTGTTTCTTTTTGTTCTTCAAAAGAAATAGTATAAATTTAAAATGTGTAGGGATTGTACTGCATGCTATTCTAAAGAACTTTTTCACTTTACAAGTAACCTGATCATACTAATTAATTATTAAAAATTTGGGTAGGATATAGAGATGGAAAATGATGACTTTTAGTGGGGGAGGAGGGGAAGGCTTCTTGTCTGTTTTCACTGTGCCAGTTGGGGAAACATTTGAGTAATACAGTGAAGGAAATACTGCAGAAGAAAGGGGAGTGGTTATGGGGTCAGCATATTTGTATCAATTCTCATCAGATGGCAAAAAGACTCATGGATTTAGAGAGTCCCTTCCAGTCTAATGGTGAGCTGCTCCAGGTCTCATTCCCACTCTGAAGGACGAGAAATCAAGATACTAATTGGAAGAATGAGGTTGTGGGAAAACATTATAAAAAAGAGATGGCAGTTAGTGCGAAGACCTGTATTGTACTAATATACTACTCTCTCCTTCCAATCCTTACCTTATACTTAGAATACTTCTCTTCTTCAGGGCCAAATGACGTCTCTCTCTTCATTTCAATCTCTCCTTAAAAGATTTCTCCTGCAAACCCTTTCTCTGAAATTGGACCTTCCTGTGGTGTATTTATATATCTGAACTCTATTGTATATGTCTGATTTAGACTGGAGGTTCATAAGGACAGGGATCACTTGAACAACATCGAATTAATAATAAATAATAACAACATAAGAGTAGCCAGACATAACTGGACTGTAGAGAACAGAATATGTAGATCAGGGATCGGCGAACTTTGGCCGGTGGCCACCAAGGTAAGCCCCCTAGCGGGCTGGCCCAGTTTGTTTACCTGCCGCGTCGGCAGGTTCAGCCAATCGCGGCTCCCACTGGCCGCAGTTCACCGTCCCAGGCCAATGGGGGCTGCGGGAAGTGGTGCGAGCCGAGGGATGTGCTGGCCGCCACTTCCCACAGCTCCCATTGGGCTGGAGTGGTGAACCACGGCCAGTGGGAGCCGCGATCGGCCAAACCTGTGGACATGGCAGGTAAACAAACCAGCCTGGCCCACCAGGAGGCTTATCCTGGTGAGCTGTGTGCCAAAGGTTGCCGATCCCAGCTCTGGATATTCTTGTTATTTATATAAATCCTTGATCTTATTTTGAATCCTGCTAGATCTGGCCTCAGTAATAGTAGTATATGTCTAATCGAGTGACTATTTTTGATATAAGTATTTACTAACTCACTTCACATTTTCGCATGCCATTGCATTTCCCGGTTGGGGGGAGGCAGGTTTCATAAATATCAAAATACTGGGAGAGGCTCTTGTCATGGTGTTCCCAGCCCAATTAGGTAACCAGTTCTTAAGAGATGTTTAGGCCCAGTTTTACTGACTTATTTGAAATAGTCAAATCAATTAAGCTAAGTTAATGTCAAGAAGGAAGCCTCTCAGAGGTCTATGGTACTTCACCTCTAGCTTGTTGATCAGACATCAAAGCACTGGGTTCTGTGAATATACTGGCTCAACACCTCTAGCATGTGGGACTGATATCAATTCTATCAAATGGCATCATTTGTGTTCATTTATCCTGAACAGCAATGACAAAAATATAAACTTAGCAGAAAGTAAAGGTGATATTACTTCTTGAATAAGAAATATGGCTATTTCAAATATGAGGTAAAAGGTAACCACACTACATACTGCTGTTTGCTGGGTTGGTCCAGCTTGCATTTGTTGAATCATAGAGCCATGATGAAATGAAACAAGAAAACCAAAGCTGGTGAACAAGCAGGGGTGGAAATCACACACTTCTATGACTGACAGTTAAAATTCAGAATGTTAACTCCCCTAATATGAATGTCGTACCAGGCACTAGTGAAGGAGAGAAAGCAGCTATGCTTCTGCCCAATTCTGAACTTGAGATCTCTTGTATGTAAAGCAAAATTGCTAATCTCGGATCTTGCCACAGGGTTGGGGTCCAGTTTGTCATGGTATACCTAATTTATTTGACAGACTGTTTTGGGGTTACTGGACATTGATATTAACTTGAATAAGCAATTGAATTGCTTAAGTAATGTTGCACCTTATTGTGTTGTGTTTGCTTTAGAGTGACCAGATAGCAAGTGTGAAAAATTGGGACAGGGGGTGGGAGGTCATAGGAGCCCATATAAAAAAAAATCCCAAATATCAGGACTGTCCCTATAAAATCGGGACATCTAGTCACCCTAGTTTGCTTTCCATTAATATTATAGCAATGAGTTTGCTGCTTGCAATACGTGTTCAAAGCAAGCATTGGTGAATATTCACAGATAGTGAAGTGATTTCACTAAAGGCCTGATTCAAAAGTACTGCCCTGCTCTGAGCTCCTTTAACTAATGTTAATATTCATCATAAAATACTCAATATCACTTACTCTACTTCTCTTCCTGCCCTAATAATTACTTGTTCCACAGATCAAGCATAATTACATGGTTACAGCAATTCTGAAGGTTAAGAAATACAGACCCTGGCACTGGCACATTAACTGGGGAAGTGCAATCCAGAGTAAGTGGGGGAGGGGGGAGTCTTGCCAGAAATGTCTTCTAATTTAAATGATGGGGATTCCAGTGCAAGTACCTTCCCAGATTATAAGTGTGGAAATATGGCATAGAGATGGGCAATCTCGCTGGAAACCCAAGCCCAAGTATTTAGGGCTTTATAGATGAAAACTAATTCTTTGAGTACTGCCCAGAAACTCAGAGGCAGGCACCACAGCTTGTGGAACACTGGGGGTTATGTACTCTTGGTGTGATGCTACACTAGCTTCAGTGTCCAAATAATTTCAGTATATGGCCCCACAGTCTTAATGACTTCTATATCTCTGCATGAAAGCAACATATTTAATGTTCCAAGTTCTCCCAGATATTCAATAACTTGAGAGAATTCTTCCAGGATCCACTACCCTTATCTCCAATATCTGCCACAGGTGATCTCTGATAACACTGTCATCAAAGCTTTCTAGCACACTTGCTGTTTTTATGTGGTTCCCTAGACCATGCAGTTCCTACAATGAAGCACTCTACTATCTGCCTCCCCTTCTGCTTCACTGATCACTGCTCAAGTTAACAAAAGAAACACAATTTGTTGCTGCTTCTTCCCTTTCACACCATCAGCATCATGAACTTTCACCTCATCAGGATCTCAATGTTTTATAATAAACTCAAGGCAAAAGGTGAAAGATAAAGGGTGCCAGCAATTCAGTGATTTAATGAGTGATGATTACCATTGAAGCCTACCATACTCTTTGTAAGCCTATTATTAATTATTTGTTAGATGTGCAATGCCATTACTGAACATGGTGCTTTACAGAAAAACAACATGAACTGCTTTACACACAAGATCCTTATAATCCCCCAAGAATCCTGTTGATTTAAGTGAATAATGTGGTGGGTTTGTGTGTTTATTTGTTTTGGTGTGTGTGTGTGTGTGTGTGTGTGTGTGTGTGTAACATTGTCATCAAAAGACCAAAGCTGCCAAATGCAAATCAAGAAGAAAAATCCAATTTTCCATCAAAAACTTACCCAGAAATATTTCAACCAGCCCTATTTCAGCGGGTCTCTGTACAGAGTCCATACTTGAACATTCATTTGCAGGATTGGAGTCTATACTAGACTCATTATAGCAAGGAATGTCAAGAAACAAAGGATGTGGGGAAGGAGGGGATATGGGAGAAGGACAGTTACTAAGTGAAAGATGATGAGGAATAATCAGGAAGAACTGGAAGAATTAGTACATAAGCTGAATCATAACTTAATTGGCATAACAGAGACTTAGTGAGATAAATCTCATGACTGGAACTTTTGTGTAGAGGCATAAAGCTTGTTCAGGAAGAACAGGCAGGAAAAAAGTGTGCAGGTGTAGCATGATATGTTAAAATATATTTACATTTGTTCTGAGGTCCAAAAAGAAGTGAGAGCAAAACCAGTTAGTCTCTGGGTGAAGATAAAAGGGGAAAGAAAAAGGTGTGATTCATAGTAGGGGTTCTACTATAGATCACCAAATCAGAAACAGGAGTTGAATTCTACCTCACAGGGAGCTCTTTAATGACATGAAAATCAAAAAGGAATCCTACCAGAAGTGGAGACACGGACAAATTGCTAAGGATTAAAACACAAGAATAACATAAGCATGTAGGGACAAAATCAGAAAGGCTAAGGCACATAGTGAATTATATCTCACAAGGGCCATAAAAGTACATTAGGAGCAAGTGAAAAGATGGATTGAGTAAGTCATCTACTTAGTGGGGGAGGACAGATAATAACTGGTGACATCAAGAAGGCTGAGGTGTTTAATGCCTAGTTTGCTTTGGTCTTCACTTAAAAGGTTAATGGTGACCAGATACTAAACACAATTAAAATTAATATAAAGGGGGAAGGAACACAAGCCAAATTAGGGAAAGAACAGGCTAAAGAATATTTAGATAAGTTAGATGTATTTGAGTTGGCAGGACCTGATGTAATTAATCCTTTGGTATTTAAGGAACTAGCTGAAGCAATCTCAGAACCATTAACAATTTTCTTTGAGAATTTGATGGGGGTCAGATGAGGTCCCAGATGACTGGAGAAGGAAAAACGTAGTACCTATCTTTAAAGGGGGGGAAAAGATGACCTAGGAAATTATAGAAAAGTCAGCCTAACTTTGATACCTGTGATCTGGAAACTTCTGTTAGTTGTCCGAAGAAAGCCTTGTCTAGCTCATATTCCTGGTCTGGTGGTCAATAGCAGACATCCACCATGACATCACCCTTGTTGCACTTGCCTCTAAACTTAATCAGAAGACTCTCAACAGGCTTTTCTCCAGTTTCATACTGGAGCTCTGAGCAATCATACTGCTCTCTTACATACAATGGAGCTCTGCCACCTTTTCTCCCCCATCTGTCCTTCCTGAACAGTTTATACCCATCCATGACAGTGCTCCAGTCATGTGAGTTACCCCACCAAATCTCTGTTATTCCAATCATATCATAGTTCCTTGACTGTGCCAGGACTTCCAATTCTTCCTGCTTATTTCCCAGGCTTCTTGCCTTTGTGTACAGGCACATAAGATAACTAGCTGATTGCCCTATTTTCTCAGTATGAATCAGGAGGCCTCCCCTGTTGCACCCTCTTCCTTGTGTTTCCTCCTGGTATCCCACTTCCCCATTTACCTCAGGGCTTAGGACTCTATCCCTCAGTGAACCTAATTTAAAGCCATCCTCACTAGATGAGCAAGCCTGCCCATGAAGATGCTCTTCCCTCTCTTTGTTAAGTGGATCCCATCTCTGCCTAGCAATCCTTCTTCCTGGAACAACATCCCATGTTCGAAGAATCCCAAGTCCTCTCTCTGACACCACCTAAGTAACCACACATTTACTTCCACAATTCAATGATCCCTACCTGGGCCTTTTCCTTCAAGAGGGGAGGATGGATGAAAACACGACCTGCACCTCAAACTCTTTTATTCTTCTTCCCAGAGCCACATAGTCTGCAGTGACCCACTCAAGGTTATTCTTGGCAGTATCATTTGTGCCTACATGAAGAAGTAGGAAGGGGTAGCGCTCCGAGGACTTGACCAGTCTCGGCAGACAGTTCTGAATTCTAGCTCCAGGCAAGCAGCACACTTCTCGAGTTTCCTGGTCTGGACGGCAGATGGATGACTCCATCCTCCTTAGGAGGGCATCCCCAACCACCACCACTCGTCTCCTCTTGGGAGTGGTGGGCGTCAAACCCCCATCCCTTGGACAATGCATCCCATGCCTTCCGGTCGATGGGGTCTCCTTCTGATCCCTTCCCTCAGATGACGTTTCCAAACCATTGTTTGTTGTAGTACTTGTGCAGAGAGCCTGAAAATGGTTTCTTACCTTGTCTGCATTGGCGGTACATGGGTTCTCCTCTTTCTTCTTCTGGAGGTCACATGCTGTCAATTTTTTTTCAATAAGGGGAACATACCTAGTGGGGTCCCACGGGGATCTGTCCTGGGCCTGGTACTAGAAAATATTTTCATTAATGACTTAAATAATGAAGTGGAGTGTATGCTTATTAAATTTGAGGATGATGGTGATGGCAGGGGTTGCTAGCACTTGGGAAAACAGAATTAGAATTCAAAATGACCTTGAAAAATTGGAGAATTGATCTGAAATCAACAAGATAAAATTCAATGAAGACAAGTGCAAAATACAACACATAAGAAGGAACAATCACATCACAACTACAAAATGGGGAATAACTGGTTAGGCAGTAGTAGTACTGCAGAAAGTGATCTGGGGTCATAGTGGATCACAAATTAAATATGAATCAACAATGTGATTCAGTTGAAAAAAGGCTAATATCATTCTGGGGATGTATTAAAAGGAGTGCCATATGTAAGACATAGGAGATACTTGTCCTGCTCTGCTTGGCACTGGTGAGGCCTTGTCTGAAGCACTGTGTCCAGTTCTGGGTGCCACACTTAAAGAAAGATGTGGAAATACTGGAGAGAGTCAAGAGAAGAGCAACAAAAAATGATGAAAGGTTTAGAAAACCTGACCTATGAGTAAAGGTTAAAGAAACCTGTATATGTTTAGTCTTGAGAAAAAAAGACTAAGGGAAGGCCTGATAGTCTTCAAATATGTTAAGGGCTGTTATAACGAGGATGGCGATCAATTCTTCTCCATGTCCACTGAAGGTAGGATAAGAAATAATTGACTTAATCTGCAGCAAGGGAGATTTAGATTAGCTATTAGGAACAATTTGCTAACTCTAAGAGTAGTTAAGCTCTGGAATAAGCTTCCAAAAAAAGCTGTGGAATCCCTGTCACTGGAGGTTTTTAAGAACAGGTTAGACAAACACCTGGCAGGGATGGTCTTGGTATACATAAAACTGACTCAGTGTAGGGGATGTACTAAATTACTTTCCTTCCAATGCTACATTTCTATGACTCTGTGTTCTTATGCAGATCATCTTAGTTCATTTTTTATTTTTATGAATATCAATTAGTCTAATATAGTAAATATTATGCCAATGAGAGGATCATCTATGGAAGACTTAAATAACTATGCCTCTTGTGACCTTTACATGTCTCATAGTGGATTGTGATCCAGGTTTGATAATACAAGACACGAGACAAAGAAAGTGAAAGAAACACATATAAACCTTGATCTCTTACTTTTTACATCAGCTTCATGGCATATGAGACACAGCATTTTTTTTCACTCAGCTTAGTATGCATAGAAACCAGAACAACTGCAAGTGTTTTCTGAAATGATGCCCCTAACAGTGATATCAGGTGTGGTTTACAAGAGCATAAATTTTCCACCTGCCTTATGTATAAGTGGCTTTGGCTCCTCATTCATGCTAAGGATGATCCCAAACTCTATTTATGAGCATAGCTAAAACTGGCTATTTTGGTATGCTGGAGGAAAAAACATTCCCTTTATAAATAATTGCTGTTGTAGAGTATGTAACTCTTCTGTGCGCATACGTGCACACATGCTTATGGCCATTGCTGGAAGTCAGAAACGATAATAATAAAAAATAGTAAATTCAAATATCCATTTTAGAATCTATAAATAACATTTTCTGAGTATTGTAGAGTCATCAATAGTAATTTCATCTATGAGCATTATTGCACAGAGATTTGCTCTTAGATCAAGATTAAAATTTCTCTCTTACACACTTTAATGATTGTATTTAGTCTCTAACTTCGCCATGATAACTTTGTAGGAAAACTGAATATTCTGTTTGTTTTTTCCCCCCACAGCTTTTTTAAATGCTCCCTCTTACTCTGTTTTCTCAAAAAAAAAAAATTATTCCTTTTCACATACAACTCCAGGTTTCTCGCCCCCTCTCTCTTGTGTCTCTCTCACAATTGTTATTAAAGAAGATAACTTAACTACTCAGTTCCATCAGCTATGTTATTTTGTGAAGCTGCCAGCCCACTTCCATGGTTTGAAAAACTGTGCAAAATATTGTTTCTGTGTTTTGTAGAAATTTTGTTTGAATTGGAATTTTCTTACTAATTCTGCTCCCTCACTCACCAGCTGTGCTCTTTGAAAACTCCTGGTGAGCCAGGGATGCAGACTGAGTAGCAAAGTGTCTGGGGACAGATGAGTCCATGAGGGACTTCAGGAAAGTGGTGGGCATGCAGGGATATCAAGGGCAAGTAAAGAACAGGACTGGGGACACTGAGATTGAGAAGAGTTTTGGGGAAAAGAAAGAGAGGGTGTAATTCGGTGTATAAACCTTACTCAGAACCGAAGAGGTTAAGGAGCAGGGGCCTGGTGATCTCCCTTTCTCCTTTCCCCTACAGAACCTGCCCCACCTGGAGGAAGAAGCTTCAAAGGGAGCCACAGATGGGGTCAGACAGGGTAGGAGGACAGACCTACCCTGAGAGTTCCTGAACAAGGACATTGCAGAAGCTTTCACTATGAGGAAGAGACTAGCTGCTGAACCTTGAAGGTTCAAACATTTTTTTTTTTTTACATTTTCTATTAGACTATGAGATGTTGTGGGGAGGTGAACAGTAGGAAGTGTCCCAGTGAAGCAGCTTTGGGTTCCTGATATTGTTGTCTCTCATAGGGCCCTTGACTGGAGCCTGTTGAGTGGGAGGGCCTGTGATTCCCTACCAACCACTCTTGTTATGGAAGGGACATAAACCTCATTCCCCAACCTTCATCTCAAGAGTGAGGAGAGGATAGAAGCACTGAGAGCCGTGGGGCGAGGGGAGTCATTCACAAGGCTCTGGGAGTTGGCCAAGGACCCTTCTCATTGTGAAGACATGGTATTCTTCATATTCCTTTGGACTTTGCTATCCCATAAGGGGGGGAACCAAATTGGTGACTTGGCCAGAGGGCAAAGTTACCCACCCACCAAAAGGTAGCCCACTCCCGTATTGGAGGAGTTGCCAATAGGAGACACCAGAGACAGGGGAAAGTGCAATTCCAGTGAACATCACCGATTAACCCAAACCTCCCAGACCATTCTGTCACAAGGGGATTATTAGGCAGATGCATGGTACTTCAGATGAGGATAAATCTGGATTCTCAGCTGAGGTATTCCTAGCGCACTCAGGCAGCCATACTAAGTGAGCTTCAGCATTGATAACTCTTGTGATTTTATTATAAATCTTAGATTTGTTGTACTCATTTGATTATGTGAGAATTTCAGCTTTCACTTAACAACAACAGCAAAATTCCAATCCTCCAAGTTAGAGAAAAGTTAGAAAATGTGAATCTTAAGGCTCAAAAACCAAAATGCAAATAAAAATTATATATAATAAAAGTTATATATATAAATATATATACTGTGATACAGCATGGCCAGAGGGCAGCAGGAGAGTGTTACAAGGGAGCCTTATTCCCTGTAAGGGGAAGAAAGTTTGCTATAGATTAACTAGAGCACCTGAAGCCAATTAGAGCACCTGCAGTCAGTCACATGATAAAAACCCCTTCTTCAATCAGATAGTGTGGGAGTTGGAGCAGAAAGGATTGGTATTGGAGCAGAGAACAATTTGAAGGAGTTGGAGCAGAGAGGATTGGTGCTGGAGCAGAGAACAGTTTGAAGAGAAGCAGAGGAAAGTTTGGAGGAGTGCTGCGGTGGGCTAAGAAGTCCAAGACCCTAGGTAAGGAGCACCTGGCTTGTGCAGAGGGAGGGCAGGAAGCCCCCCCCCCCCACAAGCTGAAGGGCAGGAGAGGGAAGTAGCCCAGGGGAAGGAACCGCCAGTTCAAGTGGTTCACCACTATCCGCAGGGCCTCTGGGCTGGGACCTGGAGTAAAGGGCGGACCCAGGTCCCTCCATCTCGACTCCCCTCCTCAAAGACACTAGTGGGGCAATTAATATTCCAATTCAGGGGCAAGAAATGGTGCCCTGAACCCCCCCAAAGAAGAGAAAGCGTGAGACCCATCATAATAGTGTCGGCAATTTGCCACAATATATATAACTTTTTCAAAATATTGCATGATAATTAACCTCATGATATTTGTGGGGCTTGACTCTTGTAATTTTTGAATGTTTGAGGTTGGCAATACTGGCATCTTCAAATAGTTACCATAAAAAGATAAAAGAAAAGCCCTGTCATGACAATTTTTCTGAGTATTGCCAACTCTTGACAATTTATCAAATGTCCCACTATCCTTTGTGATCTTCAGTTTACTTTCATATTATCTCCCTATTACTGCCTTCCATCTGATTGATTTTCCTTTATTCCCCAATGGCCACCATCTCCTCTTATTTTCAACAGAGTTGAAGCCAGGAAAAGTGGCTACCATTTCCAAGTAGTTTCAGCATGTGAAAGTGAAGCTGCCCCTTGTAAAGATGGGGTGAAGCTGGACTGCCATCAGGATTAATGGATGCTGTCCTATTGTTTACAGAGCTATACTGTACAGTGTACACTATGCAGAGCCAGGGGACTGTGAGAGACTGAATAAAGCAGTGAGGGGGATGTTCAGGGATATGAGGAAGAAGGAAGAGACCATATGTGCATGCATGCAGAAGGAAGACAGAATGGGTTCAGAGGAGTGTGGGGGTGTAAGGGAAACTAAGGGGGATGCAGGAGGAGGCTAGATGGGAGGGAAATGTGTTTAGGAAGAAGAATGAAGAGGTGCTGGAAGAGTCCGTGGGGGTGCAGAAGATAGTAATAAGAGTGGGGGATGGAGAGGGATAGAACGACAGTTCCCCCAACCCAGAAGTTAGGAGAGGGTAATTGTAGGATGGGTTCCCACCTAAGCAGCTGGAAGGGAGGCTCACATGTTTGCATTTGCATTTAAGGCTGAGTTTTGAACCTGAAATGATCACACATATTTTGCAAGCAAGTGGCTTTCTCTTAAAGGCTGAAATTCCTGAAGTCAAACTTTTTAACCACTGCCACTCTCCACAAAAAATGGATTTTTATTTTTAAAATCTCATGATTTTAAACCAATCTCATAATTTTTACAGTTCAATATCTGGTAGTCATATAGGGCTTAAAATAAGAGCCTTATCCCATTCTCTGCTCTCTGTTAAGGCCCAACACTTATTTCTGGCTATGCAAGAGCAACAATATATTGACATTGAAAATCATGATGTTTTTACATACGGAGGACTTATTTTCAATTATTTTTGAATATTTTTATGGCTCCCTCTGAGCCCTGTACAGTTGGCATCCTATGGTCAGATCCTTAGCTGGTATAAATTAGTGTAGCTCCATTGGCTTCAATGAAGCTATATTGATTCATGCTAGTTGAGTATCTGACTCATGTCAATTAAGGCTATTTGATGTTAAAAATGTGAAAACATTAAGACATCTATAGAATTCATGCTGGTATGAAGGTTTTAGCAGCACTCATTTGAGATAAACTGCATAATTCATTTGTGAATTTGTCTCTCAGAAGAAATGAGGCCATCCCAAATGAATGCAGATAAAGCATCCATCACACTATTATGTGAGGTGAATGTGTGTGTATATATATATATATATATATATATATATACATTCTGATTCCTTTTCATCTTGATTATGAGAACTGTGAAATACAGAGCAAAACTTATTTATCTGAATTGCACTAAAGGCATGTGTAGGGGAAACAATTGCAGTGTTGTACAATGGTAAATTTTTGGTTAGTTCTCATGCTGTTGCTTGTACTGTGTAAAGACCACTGACTACATTATGCATCTCAGTGATGTTATGTCCTGGACGAAATCTGGTGCATTACAGGGTAGGACGCCTTTGAGGGTCAGGTGTCAGACACTGTCCCTCCATTCTGTTATAGGTCTTCTCCATCCTCTTTCACTGGGTCTAAGTCAAAGATGAATCTCACAGGGAATTTGGTAGACCTTTGGAGCAGATGAGGTGGAGGCCACCTTAGAGAGAGTTGGGCAAATATTTGAGAGAGTGGAACCTGTTGAGTTAGAAAATGAATTTCTTCATTTGACTTTAATTCATACAATTTGATGTTTTTGATCATTCAGAGCCAGAGGGGCCATGTTTCCATCCCATAAGCCAGAATACTGACCACCAAGCCATTATATATCCTCGCATTTGTGTCTCTACATCTCAGAGTGTTCAGTTTGTGAAAGATATTCTTCATGACGCACCCCACTAGAGAGAGAGTTTTTCTCAATGCAGGTTTCAAGTTCTTCCTCAGTGCTGCCCATGTTATTGCCAACAGAGTCAAGGTAGGTGATATCATGGACAGTCTTGACTGGATGGGTCACTCACTAAGATGCTAGAACCCACAGTGTGTGCAAAATTGCCAGTTGTAAGAATTTTTATTTTACTTCAGTTAGTTTTCAGGCAACATTTGCTGCTGATCTTTCCAGGGTTTTAAGTGCCACAACTAGCTCATCCATAGATTTGACAAGTAGCGCTGTTGTTGACAAAATTGCCATAAATTAGGTTCTTATCATCAAGGCATCATCAAGGCATCTTATTCTAAAAGTGTCTGGTCAAGCATACAGTCTATGGAGACACTGAAGTGTTCTGGGACAGCAATGCAGCCTTGTCAAACACCTGACCTAATTTGAAATAAAGCATTTGTTTGTACAATTACAATAATTCAACCTGAGGAGTCCTCATACAGGATATGGAATATTCTACAGAGCTTGTCAGGGAGGCCTCCAATGTTCAAGATCAGACAAAGCAATTCCCAGTCAACAGTCAAATGTGGCCTGATATCCACAAATGCAATGTGCCCAGGGTGCTTGAATTCTCATGCCTTCTTGATATGTGGAAGATATCTATAAATATTTGCTCCTTAAAATACCAGTACCTCGGGTGAACAAGACAGAAGCAAAACTTCCCCTGGGATGGATAGAAGAGGTTGAATTAACATCATTTGAATAGTTACAACAGTGTCTTTTGCTTTCTTTATGTTTCCAAAGCAGCAAAATAGTGCCTTTTTTTCCAGTTGGATAGGATCAGCTCTGTTCCCTGGAAGATATCGAACAGTGTCTGCAGCCACAAAAGAATGGCTGGGCCAGAGCATTTTAGCAGTTCTGCAGAAATACCACATATTCCTGGTTCCTTATTTCCTTTAAGAGTCTTTAAATCTCTGCAGATTTTGATAATGAATTCACCAGGATCATTTTGTGTGGAATGAGTCAGTTTGGCATTGGCATTACTGTCCGGGTCCAAAGAATCTGGGGGTGCATTTAGAATTTGGTTGAAATGATCACTCCAGTGTACCATGCACTTCTTACTGTATTATTAGCTGACCAGAACTAGAATAGGCCACACCAAGTGAATGATCTTTTTTGTCATTGAGATCAAACAGGTGTTTATACAAGGAAGCAACATCATTCTTGGCAGAAGCTTCCTTGAGTTGATGGTTTTGGCATCCATAAAAGCTTAGCAGTCAGTGTGCATCACTTTATTATGAGTGCCATTTATCTTACATGACTATATCACCTCTCAAACAAGCTGTGCAATGCTGTTCAATGATGGCTAAGGTTTTAATGCATATCTAGAGCTTCTTGGATTTATTTGGGACCAATGAGAGTCATAGCAGCATCAATCATCTGGGATCTGAAGTCAGCACAAGTGAATTCAGCATCCGTATATTCTGGAAGGGTCTCAAATCTGTTTGAGATTTAGACTTCATAGCAGTTTTGAATGCTATAGATTTTCAGGTTAGATAATTTAAATTTTGGCATCACAATTGTCGCTTTGTCTGCGCTTTTTAGTCTATGATGGAACGTTAAAAAGACTAGTTTGTTTATGGTGCCAAACATGGCAGATAAATTCTGCAGTTGCTGATAGACAATTTCCAACAATGAGAGATTATAATGTAATCAATTATTTTCTTTGGACATCATTACTCAACCAAGTAAATTTATTAATTCACTTCCTCTGAAACCAGGATTTCTTAATGACACGCTCATGAGAAACACAATTGTAAAAGCATTTGCCATGGTCTTTTAAGGTATCTGGAGTGACAGGTCCATGCTCCACTTGAATTCTCAACATTAGCATTAAAGTTGCCAAAAGGAGTAGTGATGTCATAATTCAAGATAGTTGAAAAGGGGTGAGTTGATTGTAAAACTCCATCTTGTTTTTATCAGAAGCTTTATTGGCTGGAGCATAGCAAGGGATAATTGTCCATCTTTCATGCTAATGCTGGAGCTGGGCTTTAAGTAGGTGACTAGCTATTGCTTCAGAGGATAAGACTGATTTGCAGATATAACATTTAAGGAGGAGTCCAACTCATTCCTTTCTCGTATCCCAAGCACCCAAATACATAAGATGGTACTCACCTATTCTTTCCTCATCTGAACTTTAAAGTGAGTTCCAATGGGGACAAACCTGGACATTACTTTAATCTGGACATTTCTCTGACATGCAGCTCCTTTGAGCCTCTCTTATTCAGATCTAATATGTTCCATTACACAAATGAACGCTATTTATTAGATTTATTTTAATAGGTCACAAATCAGGTTGATCTGAGACAAAAACATTTGTGACTTTCATAGCAGTTTGGTTGGGGGTCGGGGAGGGGATCGCTAGCCTGTCTGACCCAATGACTAAATATTTCAGGAAGACATGAAAACCCTGGGGTGTGCTCCACCCACTCTGGTAAGATTGGAGCTGTCCTGTACAGTGCATTTGGCACAGATGATTACATTACTCACCAGGGAGATGTGGCAGTGCTGTTGGGACAATATAGTAGTGTGCCTAACTTGCTACTGTAACTTGCACACTGGGTAGTTTGTTAGCTCATAGCAGCAGTTTTTTCTCCTCTCAATTTTGTCATTGTCACAATCCAGTTGACATAATTTCATTCCAAAAGAATGAATTGTTTTCATATAAGCACTGGGTTACTGAAGTTTACTAATACTAAAACAATACTATATTTATAAGGTTTGGAAGGAAACAAGAGAAAAAGTGGCTTTGATCTCAAAATATTTTTTAAAGAGAGAAGGTGATAAGAATTTTATCCAGAAAAATATTCAGGTACAGTGTTTAAATATACATTAAAAACCCTACAATGGAGGCAGTGGATGACATAAAAAGAGGAATGATGGTTCATTAATCTTACAGCTATATCACACAATGGAGGAATGACAAGATTTTCAATAATTCTGAAAGAAAGATCATTTTAAATGTACATTTCACTTTTTGAAGCAGCCTGCACTGGGGAAGGATTTACACCTAAGCTTGTTGCTTTACATCTTGGTGTGGCTTACTGGACCTAAAAATCATCCCTAAGGCTGTTTTGAAGGAGGTACGTTTTAAAGAGACAAGTTTTATTTTAATTGCTTGCATTGAGAATACTGTGAAGGTCAGTGTTAGATTTTAGTAGCATTTTGAGAAGATTTAGCTTAAAAAGAGCACTTTTGAAAAAAATTACTGGCATGGATTGCAGAGAAAAATAAAGATGTGAATTTGTATTAGCTGGTGTTAATGGAGCTACTACACCTGCTGTATCCCTGCTTTCTTGTAATTGCCAGCCATACTATTCAGAGTGCTTACATCGTCCATCTAGCACAGAGGTCGTCAACCTCTGGCATGCAGCTTTCCAGGGTAAGCACCTTGGTGGGCCAGGCCAGTTTGTTTACCTGCCGCGTCGGCAGGTTCGGCGTCCCAGGCCAATGGGGGCGATGGGAAGCTGCGCGGGCAAGGGATGTGCTGGCCGCGGCTTCCCACCACCCCCATTGGCCTGGGACAGTGAACTGCGGCCAGTGGGATCCGCGATCGGCTGAACCTGCCCGTCCCGCCAGGGTGCTTACCCTGGTGAGCCACATGCCAGAGGTTGCTGACCCTTGATCTAGCATGTAATTTTGGCAATGTTTTTTCTTCCATAACATTTTAGCCTGAACATCTTCATATTATCAGATGAGTTCCTTTTAGTAACCTTTTTCAGAAACCAGAATGGATAAAACCTTTTATTTTATAGGACTTGTTACTCTAATCACATAGGCCTTAATCCATAAAGGAACTTAGACACGATGTCTGGGCTGCAGGGAGATGCCTATCTCTGCTTGCGATCCACAACCAGGAACCTCTGTCTTGGAGTCAGGTGGCCTAAGCACCTAAGTTGTTTCTTGTGAGAATAACTTAGATGCCTGCTTCTCTCTGTGCAAAAGAGGGTGGGGCTCACTTATAACTTTTATCCCAGTGGTTAGAGCACTTACCTGGGATGTGGAGAGCCAGATTTGATTTCCACTTTGCCTGATGGGGAGAGAAAGATTTGAACAAGGACCTCTAATCTCCCAGGAGGGTATTGTAACCACTGAGCCATGAATATTCTGATGGTGGGGAGGATGCCTTCCTTGAAGCTGTTCCACTGTGTATAAATACTTAGTCATGGGGTGAGAGTGAAAAAGAGAATAATTATGTGGTGTGATGGTTAGGACATCCACTCAGAATATAGTCTTACTGATCCAATCATTCTTCAATTATTTATCCAACAGGACAGATTGAGAGGACCACTCACATTAGAGTAGTTCCTGAGAGGTGGAAGGCCCCTGTTCAATTGAACATCTGAGGTGAGTACTGTAACACTGGGCTCAGAATTATAAGATTACTGCCATCAGTAGCAACAACAGACACTATGAACAGAACCTGATCTGGTAGGTGTGCTTAGAGTCCACCAGCTGGATTGGGTCTGCACATGACTTAGGCAGGTGAACAACTATCTTCTTCCTGTTTGTGAATTGCTCTGGGACTTAGGCAGGAGATAGGCATCTGGATGCCTAGAGGGAGACAGCAGTGTGCATTCCCAGAGGAAGAAACATAGGCAACTATGGAACATTTACCCTGAAAACTTAGGAGTTGAGTGAGTTTAGTGGGAGTTTTGTGGCTAACTGGAGCTTAGGTGCCGAACCTCAGACCATGGTGCTTACTGATACATTACTCATATTGACTATTAACTTACTCCAGGACTGTTCCCACTGAAATCAGTGGCACTATTCACAGAATAAGGTACTACTCAACATGAATAAAGGTATCAGAATTTGGCCCATGGGTAGTGGACTGAAGAACACATGGCAAAGCCACAGCCTTGTTTATAGATATATTTATTAGTATATTTATCTTTTCAAAAAGAGCAACAATAAAAAAATTAATTATTCTTATTTAGGCAGGTTGTGTCTGTGGTGTGCCGTTTCTGTTTTGTTCCAGATAATCTGGAGTTTGTTGTTGACAGAGCCCCAATTTCAATAGCTTTTTGATGACTTCAACTCCATTCTAAAAACTATTTTTTCCATGATTCCAACAAATTGTGAGATATTAAGAACAAAAAAATAATAAAAACAAGCAACAAACTAAAAGAACAAAATATTCTTTCCTGTATCCCAATGGGTAGGTTTACACAGCAATTATATACCTGTGAAGGGCCAACACCTGCTGACTCAGGTTCTCAGGGCTTGGGCTGCTGGGCCGTTTCATTGCTGTGTAGACTTCCGGGCTTGGGCCAGAGCCCAGGCTCTGGATCCTGTGGGGTGGGAGTGTCCCAAAGACCAAGCTCCAGCCTGAGCCTGGAAGTCTACACAGCAATGAAACAGCACTGCAGCCCAAGCCCTGCAAGCCCAAGTCAGCCAGCACAGGCCAGCCGTGCGTTTTTCTTTGCTATGTAGACATACCCAATGTGTCATGTTTGTTCCAGTCTGTCTTTTAGACTGTACATTCTTCATTGTTCACTGTCTTTATTGTTCAGTCATATATCTACAACACTGACTTTCTTGTCAGTCTAAACTACTAGTACTAATAAAAATGTGATGATGATTACTTCCTGTTTACATAGGAATAAAAAGATTTACTATTTATAGATTAATAGATTCTAGGGCTGGAAGGGACCTCGAGAGGTCATTGAGTCCAGTCCCCTGCCCTCATGGCAGGACCAAATACTGTCTAGACCATCCCTGGCAGACATTTATCTACTCTTAAATATCTCCAGAGATGGAGATTCCACAACCTCCCTAGGCAATTTATTCCAGTGTTTAACCACCCTGACAGTTAGGAACTTTTTCCTAATGTCCAACTTAAACCTCCCTTGCTGCAGTTTAAGCCCATTGCTTCTTGTTCTATCCTTAGAGGCTAAGGTGAACAAGTTTTCTCCCTCCTCCTGATGACACTCTTTTAGATGCCTGAAAACTGCTATCATGTCCCCTCTCAGTCTTCTCTTTTCCAAACTAAACAAACCCAAATGTTTCAGCCTTCCTTTATAGGTCATGTTCTCAAGACCTTTAATCATTCTTGTTGCTCTTCTCTGGACCCTCTCCAATTTCTCTACATCTTTCTTGAAATGCGGTGCCCAGAACTGGACACAATACTCCAGTTGAGGCCTAACCAGCGCAGAGTAGAGCGGAAGAATGACTTCTTGTGTCTTGCTCACAACACACCTGTTAATGCATCCTAGAATCACGTTTGCTTTTTTTGCAACAGCATCACACTGTTGACTCATATTTAGCTTGTGGTCCACTATAACCCCTAGATCCCTTTCTGCCGTACTCCTTCCTAGACAGTCTCTTCCCATTTTGTATGTGTGAAACTGATTTTTCCTTCCTAAGTGGAGCACTTTGCATGTGTCTTTGTTAAACTTCATCCTGTTTACCTCAGACCATTTCTCCAATTTGTCCAGATTATTTTGAATTATCATCCTGTCCTCTAAAGCAGTTGCAATCCCTTCCAGTTTAATATCATCTGCAAACTTAATAAACATACTTTCTATGCCAATATCTAAGTCGTTGATGAAGATATTGAACAGAACCGGTCCCAAAATAGACCGACCCCACTCGTTATACCTTTCCAGCAGGATTGGGAACCATTAATAACTACTCTTTGAGGGTAACAGGTTTCTAGGAGGATAAGCAGTTTTTGATTAATAGATATAAGAGGATTTGCAATTAAGACATTGTAGAAAAATGTATCTGATGAAGAAAATAGATACAATCACTAGCTGGATCACACAACCACACACAGAGAATAAGCTCTGACTGAAACCCTATCCTTTCAACTCTAATAATAATAATAATAATAATAATAATAATAATAAATAATAATCACAGGACACTAACAACTGACCTAAGAGATCTCTGCTACCTAGTTCTATCAGTAGGGTCTTTTAATTTTCTGTGTGATGGCCATTAGAAGGTGACATCACATATTACAGAAAGAGAGAGCGTGCATACAATGTCTGCTACCTAAAGTTTGTTTTAGAATAAAACAAAAACAACGAGGAGTAGGTTAGCACCTTAAAGATCAACAGATTTATTTGGGCAAATATTTATTATGCCCAAATAAATCTGTTGGTCTTTAAGGTGCCACTGGACTCCTAGTTGTTTTTTATGGAAACAGACTAACATGGCTACTCCTCTGACAATAAAACACGTCACTAGACATTTGTGTACTATTTAGCAATATTGAAAAAGACCTCAAACAGCCATATTCACTTTCTATAATGAGATCTGGGCTAAAACATTTTTGCAAGTCAACATTCTCTTTGTCACTATCCTTGCTTGTCATGTTGGTCACCAACTCATTTGTGAGTAAGCTGTATTTTCTATTCTTATAGCTGTTAGTGTAACAATGGTCAGTGTAACAATGCAATAGAAGCATACTCTGCACATAGTACTGACACCATAATTTTCAAACATTCATCTGACATAGGGAATTACATTCAGGATCTTCACAGGTCCCTAACACATGAACTAAAGAAGAATCTTCACTGCCTGTGAGATGACACTGATATTCTCTCTTTGAAGGCCAGCCTCTAGGTGGTAAGACAATCACAAACATTCAAGCATGCTAGGTCCACCAGTGTAGACAGCAGCATACACATATACATATACATTGGTACCTACACTAGGATGTAGTTGTATAATGCAACACAGAGACATCAGTCAGACTTAATGTTGCAGCTACAATAAAACCATCACTCTGTTTATTTAGGTTATAGCACTGGTACATGATTGAAACTCATTGCACTACATCCTGGGAATCTTGGGTAGATCATCAGATGGAAGGAAGTTGCAGGACATCTCATTGGAAGTCACATCTGTATGACTAGTAAGACCAGATCTGGAGGTAGTGGAATGCCACCTACAAAGGAGCATGAGATTCTACTTCTTTTCTTCCTCTCTCCCACAAGCAAATCTTTTCCAGAGCTGCTTGGGTTTCAGTCTCATACGGTTTTTCCTATAAATATTGTATGTCCCAAATGTTTTATTTTCATTAAATTATATTATTTTATATGTATCCCTAGATGTAAGGATCTCACTCTAAAACATGATTGGCATGATTTTCAGAAGTCCTGAATACCCACAAACTTACTAAAGCTAATGGGAAATGCAGGTACTTAGCATATTTGAAAACGACGCTGTAATCAAACAAGTTCTGTCCTAAACTCCACTTAGATAAGGTAAATGTCATTTAATTACATATTATCCACTCTACATATGGGCAATATGAAGCATGGCAAGATGAAGGCCTCACCCCACTAGTGCTTGAAGTTAAGCACGAGTTGTCCCTTTGAAAAGTAGTGAGTAGAGTTAAACATATGTGTAAGTGTTTGCTGGATTTGGCATTACTGACTTCTCTAAGGTCATCAAGCCAATGACACGGCTGTGATGATAACTATGTAATTATAACCTCCTTTTTTTATGGATCCTTCCATTCTTATCTAGGAAAATATTATGTTGTGTTTTAGAATTCAAAGCAACAATCTGATAACTGGGTTCAAGGATTGCATTTTCAAGCCACCGTATTTAAGCGTAAGCTACTGACAGGCTGAAATGTGAAAACATATGAATGAGACTATCAGCAAAAATTGAATCCAGAGACCTTTAAAAGCAGTCTTAAACTGAGTAACTGATTGCAAGCTTAGGATATTGAAAGTGCCAGGAATTATCTCATGATAGACTTCTGTAGGCTTCACATAAATTTCCTAACACCCCAAGTAAAGCAGGCTAAATCGATTTATGCATTATCAGACTTGCCAGGACACCCAGATGATCTGTGAGATCATATGGATTTATGATCTGAGAAAAGTAGAAATCTAGTGACTACCAGGAAAATTCCACAAGGGAAGAGTAGTAAAAAGAGAAAAGTAAGTGAGAGAGTGATTCTGGATTTCACACAGAACGTGGGAATTGGTTTGTGATAAATGTTTTTTGGTTCATTCCTCCAGAACTGTTTCTTTTGTGGTGGGTATCTAATTAGGCCTCCTAAAATACTTACAAGACTTATACAGTGAGAGGCCAGCCTAATGGCATAATGGGAGAGCAGAATTCAATTTCTACCCCTGGAATCTCACTCTCAGGCTTGCAAGAGCTGAGAATACTGTGGAAGCTACTTATACCACCATTAAGGGTGGAAAAACAGACAGTTTCTGTGTTGTTCAAAAAGAAAAGGGGTATATAAGATGAAAAGCACTATCTAGGTTGTATTATTATTTTTTAACGGATTGTGCCTACAATCTGAATGTCAGAGGGTAGGAAGGGAAAAGAAGTTAAAAAAAGGGGTAAAGGAAGGGAAAGTGGCAATATGTTTAAGGTCCTACATGGTAGCAGAGCATTCCTCAGGGGGAAAAAAATGCACGTAATAGCTCTCCCCAGGGAGTTTTGCTTTTCATTTGCTATGGAAGGATAATTTTGCTTGTGGATTGATGCTGCTGCTCACAGGAGCCTTATTTTTAGAGACAGTTAATAAAGAAATTTAGATGTTCATTTAAAATGTTTCTATATTTATTGAAAAGTTCTATTCTAACCAGATGCTCTGTCTGTTCTGCTAATTGGGCATTTGGTTTAGCAGACAACTCATGCCAATAATCCCAGGTTTAAGTTTATCCCATTTATTCTGTTAGTATTAATCATGTTAATTGTTGTAGTGCCTAGGTACCAAGCAAATTTCTGGTCCCACAGTGCTAGACTCATAGACTTTCAGGCAAGAAAGGAACACCTAGTCTGACCTCCTGCATATCGCTGGCCACAGAACCTCACCAACCCACTCTTGAAATAGGCCCATAGCCCCTGGCTGAGTTACTGAAGTCCTCAAATCTTGATTTAAAGACTTCAAATTACTGATAGTGGATTACTTTTCATAGATTTAAAGTTAGAAGGGACCATTATGATCTAGTCTGACCTCCTGAATAATGCATTCAACTTTTTCTTTCCTGGTTTTCTTTTGTCCATGGAATTTGGTCTACAACCCTTGCCTAGGATTTTTCCCCTTGCTTGGGATGCAACCTTCAGATACTTTAGTCAAAGTTGCAGAAACTACTAGTAATTCCAAGCCTCCTTCATAGTCAGATCCTTGAATTCTTCAGACCAGTCCACTGTTATCTTTCTCCCAGAAGAAACTTTGTCGAACAACTGGGCTCCTAGCTCTATATATGTGGTTAAGTTACATTTTGTGGCCCTCTGTGTCACAGAGCCTAGCAAGCTCTCTTCCTAAAACTGCTGAGAGGAGAATCCAAGCCTCTGTGCTCTGGATCTCCTGGGTATGTGTGTGTTAAGTTTCAGGACCCCGAATGGAGTCCAGCCACTGCCCCAATCTTGAGGTCCCTAGGCAAACTCTCAGGGCACAGACCTGGTGCCACTCTTCAAGTATTGGAATCAGTATTTAGCTGCCTATCCCCTCTGAGCTCAGTCCTGACCTTTCAGATTCCCTGGTACTGAAACACACTCCTGTCCCAGAACTCCAACCCACAAGAGTGAAGCTTCTGGTTTACAGGTTAACTCTTTCAGAGGTAAGCAGCAGTTGTGAAGCAGACAACACACACATACACTTTGCACTTTTATGCTCTCTCGTAAACAAATAAAGCACGGATCATACAAAATACTAAAAAATCCTAAACACAACTCACTAGCTCACCCTTCCCTTGAGTTTTTGGGAAATTGATGGAACACTGACAGTCAGTCAGGGTCTTCCACCCCCTTGTGTATACTGCCTCTGCAGCAGCCTCTCTCATCTTAATCTGGTGCAAAATTGCTCTTTTCCTCAATTCTCCTTGTGAGTCCATTCATAGACACCAGTTTCTTTTGTTGTGCTCATGGTAACTTTCCATTACTCCTAAATCCACCTACCTTCAGAAAAGAGGAGACGGTATCTTCTCTCAGCTGGAGCAAACCCATTATCTGAAGGTGTTTTACTTTGAATAGCCCATCCTTGAGTCCTGATCAATCGCCATTGTCTCTGACCTGGCACATGCCAAATTTTAAATGTATGAGAAAACACATCGACTTCAGTTGCTTGAAGTTAAGCACACATTCAAGGACTTTCCTGAGTCTGGGCCTATGAGAGGAAACTTCTTTGTGGCTGTAGGGCAATGATGATACACTGATAGTACATAATTAATGGCAATAACAAGGGTAGCTTTTTTAATCAAAACGCTCTCAAATTCTTTGGCACAGAGGAGCGTGTCCTTTAGTATAGAAAACCAACTGCAGCTTGCAATTGTTTTAATGGCCTGAGGCAACACTATCTTCCTTTGCAGTGTTACCCCAATATCCTGTCCCTATGAATTTAGGGCCCAGGTGCATCTGTGCTAGGCCTCAACATGACACTTTTCACTGAATTGTTTAACCCACTGGTGCCTAGGTTGCCCCAAATCCCCATGTGAATTTAAAATAGATAGTTTTCAAAAATCAAGAGGGAATAAATTATGTATTTAGGCACTGGACTAAAAGCATCTTTTCAGCCTGCAGATATATTAAAATAGCAACTTTATAACTTCAAGTAAAATATAGAACAGTTCATAAGAATTACAAGTAAAATGGATGTATAATTGAGTTGTGTCCCACAGGGAGCCATTCACTTCAAAATTAGTACTTGAACAGATGAATACTTGCTATAAAATAATTGTGATGCTGTTTACACCACTCAAGGTTGTGGCAGCCCTAGGGCTATAAAATGTGTATAAAGCAAAGTCCATGAAATGTTTTCTGACTCATTTCATGAGCACAGAAAATATTTCCACTTATTTTGCTGTGGGGACCTGGAATTATTTAAATAAGGGTGTTTTTTTTTCCTATAAAGGACAGCAGTCTTGACAGGCAGCTTGGGTCATAATTTACATTGTTGTAAGTCCAGCTTTTTCAATTGTGTGCCCAATTTTCAAATTTGGGTGTCTAAATCTTTGCGTTTTCATCCATATCTTGGCACCTAAATACTTGAAATCAATGTTGTAGGACTACATTTGTGCTGATTTATATTTTATTTGTATTGCAAATAATTGCCAAAGCCACCAGCCTGCACCGAGACCGCACTGTGCTAGGCAGCCTTGCGCCAACCCTTTGTTTCCCTTTTGGCCCTACAGGTTTATAGAAGTAGAAAGAGGAGTCAAGAGGATATCTCAGATCCAGATGCTAGGGGTAAAAAAAAAAAGAAATGAGCATGTGATTCTGGTAGGGAAGAGACAAGTTCAACAAAAAACGGTGAATGCTGCTTTCCTGATTGAACACTGGAAGGGGAGAGCTTTCAATATAAAACTTTAGGCTAACCCTGGAAAGGCAAGAGCTTTTATCCAAGCTATTATTGTACCCCAGGTAAAGTAAGAACATTTATTTTTCATAGGTTTAAAGTCAGAAGGGACCATTATGATCTAGTCTGACCTCCTGAATAATGCAGGCGAACCACAGCCACTGGGAGCTGCGAGCAGCCGTACCTGCAGACGCTCAGGTAAATAAAGTGTCTCATGGCCCACCAGGGGCTTACCCTGAACAAGCCACGAACCAAGTTTGGGAACCCCTGGTGTAGACACTCACTACCATGATGAGAGGGGTCCTGCTGTTGCTGAAGTTAATTCACCTACCCAAGAGGTAGTAGTGTGGTCTACACTGGGGTTAGGTTGGCTTAACTATGTCTCACAGAGGCATCAATTTTTCACATCCCTGAGTGACACAGTTGGATTGATCTAATTTTCTAGTGTAGACCAGCACTTAGTTTATAAACTCTTTAGGGCCAGTACAGTATCTTCTTTTATGTTTTCACTTAACCTAAAACAATGGGGACCTGATCTTTATTGAAATCTTTTGAAATTATTGGCAATATAAATAATAATTATTAAGTGTTCTTACTTTTCCCCTCCCAATGATCAAACTATTTCAACTGCCTAAATTTGCCCTGTATTGCAATAGTCGCTATTAAAAAGCCATAATTTATTATTGTAGTTTAAATACTGAAGTGGTAGTTGGATACTGTTAGGGTACTATTACTCACTACTATTACTAATAAGAAGCTATTTCCTATTCTGTGTATAAAAAAATACTATGGTGTCCCATGTTCTAAAGTATGGTAACTATGGGCAATGGTGATCACTGTATTTTCTAACAGATTGACTATAAGCAGAAAGATTTGCAAGGCTGCAGAGTGCATACCTATAGCATGAAAATACATCACAGGTAATAAATACACAAGACTTCTGCTACTACTAAAATAAACTACCCTGCCTTTAGGCTAGATGTGTCTTCATCTAATGAAAAAGGAAAGGTGTATGGCTCTAATATCATTCTGGAATTCCTAATCCCAGAATATAATGTGTTTCTTAGTTATATTAAGCACTGAAGCTTCAAATGGATTGGACAGTGAAGTAAATGAAAGAACAAATGAAACAATATAGGTCATGGTTCCTCTAGATCGCCTTCTGAATTCAAGTGCATCAGGAAGATGTCTTAAAGAAAAAAAAGAAAAAAAGCAGGTGTGTGTGGCAAAATCAGGGATACACAATAAAAAACAAGTCAAAGCCCCGATGGCTTATTCTTCAAACATTTACAGATTTTGCAGTTGGCACTTTGTGAAATGAAAATCTAATATTCTCTGTTTTAATCTGTACTTTGAGGGCAATGGTCTTCTTCAGTGATTTATAAATCTAATCTTTTTTTTCCCCATTCTTAACTCATACTTTACACCAGTATTCCCTTTTCACAATGATGTGACTTTTTTTTTGTCAGAAACTTTAGGACTAGAATGTTTTTAATTTTAATGAGTAACAAAAGAGAGAATCAATATAACTGTAATGGTTACTGTCAGTTCTAGAATTTTAAGTGAATGATCATGTCTAATTTAGTATGTTATACAATGTCATCTGTACAGTAGAACATACTTATAGTAAACTCTGATAAGATTAAACTCCATTTATAATGAAGGAGAATGAAAAGCTTTAATTCTTTCAGTTCTCTGCAATGTGAAACCTATAGTTATAGAGAAAAAGAGTTAGAAACTTTGATGAAACCAGATGTGATTAGATATTTAAAAAAGGGGAGGGGGGTGGTATTATAGGTCAAAGAATATAGGTACAAAGACAGGACATAGTATGTAGAATCATACGATCAAAACCAATGCTTAGTGTCAGAAAAAGAGAAATAACTCCACCTATGTCACACAGGATTAATGATAAGTAGTGAGCTCACTTAAATTGGCTGTGGGCATTTCTGTGTTATCATTAAGCTGTCAAATGGACCTAGTAAACGATTGAAGGGACAGCTCATTGCCACTCATTGGTTTTGCATTCCCATAGGTGAGGGAGTGGAAGCAGCATCAGTCCTCCTTACAACCACTGCATATCCACCTCAAATACTTGACTCTTTGAGTCTCTGTTCTGTATGCAATCTCTGTGTTCATCTCTGCCCACATCTGGCTGCAGTGATATGCAGTCTTGTACCTTTTACCTGCTCTCTTTCTTGAGCATCATTATGCCACACTGCTTTCCTGAGCCATATATCATGCTCTTGCAGTTCTTGCAAGGAAATCCTTCATATGTACACCTTGCATTATATTAAACACTTACTAATTATCTCCCTTGTTATAGCTGAACTTCTGCAGCTTCTGTGACACTTAATAAATATACCATTTACAGTTCTCTGCATATCTGAAGGATGCATGCTCTTGACTTTGTGCTCAACATTTCCATTGTTGTTTTCTTCAGCACATCCCCCTTATCTCTCTGCATGCTATGATGTGGCTCAGTGAATCCAAAAAGGTTCTGAGGCATAGACTGACCCTGGCTTTGCTTAACTTCCCTTCAGGTTCAGTTGTTTCTTGAAAATATTGATTTATTGCAGCAGCATATACCTGAAAAAATTCTGTATGAGCTTTGACCCTACTGAGAATATTGAGAATCTTGCCGAATGTAATGCAGAATAACTGATGAGATCTCAGTGGAAAAATAGTTTCCTTAAAAGAGAGGGAAAGGTTGTGATAAAACAGTAGGTCAGATTATTTATTATGAATAAATAAAGCCACTTCTATATGTCAATTGAATGCAAACATTTCAATTTTTTAGGATGGTATTTGTGGAATTGTTAGATTTAAAGTTTATGCAAAGAAATTTCAGCCTAAAGGCTATTCATAAACTGTTCCCTTTAACGTTTTGCTGTTGTATGTTAGTTATGTGTGCCATTTGATTGGTTGTGTATATCATACGGTATAATTTCTGCTTCCTGACTGGATAATGACTTTTGAAGCAGAAAAGGGTAGAAATACAAATAGTAAATCATGAATAACAAACATCCTTATCCATGGATATATACCTTTGTTCAGTTGGGTATTCATTAAAGCTAGTCAAAAATTGAACATTTTTTTGTGGAAAATTTTGTGAAAAAGGTATCCCTTTTCATCATAAACAAACTTCAACATTCAAAAATGTTCAGCCAGGTTTAATGTTCATGTAAAGACTGCCTTTCTCCCAAATGTGTGAGAACAAAATGCTGTTTGCGTGAATCTTTATTAATAGGAAATAAAAAGAAACAGGATTATGAACAGCCATTTGGAATTCAGACAGTTTTTTTCCCCAATAATTAACCAGCTGCTTTGTTAGATAATGTTGAGCAAAGTAGGTACAAGAAAAGAGGTTGACTAGTCCTGCACTAGTGATGAATTAGGTTTATTATTGATTCCTTTAAATGTACCTTAATTATCTTAAATTGCTAAGTCTGTAAATTTTAGAATGTTTTGTCTCATCCCCTGTTGCTAATGAATAATATGGAAATTTTTAATAGAGCCAACTAAATGGCTGGTTTATTACTTACTCAAAGGGAAATAGTCTGAGTGTGGAGTAGTATAAACCTGCTGGACCGCACTGACAATTAATGTTAACCACACCTCATTATTTACTTTTTTTGCTCTGGCATTTCCTGTATTCTCTGTCTTTCGGAAATTATGTAATCAAATGGGAAATATGTGGCAAGCAGAGTGATTTTACCTGATAATCAGATATCTCATCAAGCATCTTTATGAAGGTCATCTGGTGCAGGAGTGATAAGATGCTTTATTAAAAGAGGAAATCCCATGTAACTGATCTTCCAGGTTAACCAATGTATGGTTATATCCTTCCAGGATTATCATGATATTAATTACCAAGGGTGTTATCTGTGAAGCAACTTAAGTGCCTAAACTCCAGAGTTAGGCACCTAAATTCCGGTGCATGGCAGTACTGCAACCCACAAAACTACTGTTTGGCTGCCACCTAACTCTGAAGGTGCCCAAACTCACTTGGTGCCTTAATTTCTGTTATCAAAAGTTCCCTAGGCACCTAAGTTTTAGACCCTGGTGTCTGTGCACTAGTACCTCACTGTAGGCATCTGGACATCCATCTCCCACCTAAGTCCCAGAGATGTTCATGAACTGGGGGTATTACCCGGGTTTTTCAGAACCCAACACTATAGAAATATCTATTTTGCTTTCTCCAGGCAGTTTCAGGAATAAATCAGTGGGGACACAGCTCCTCCATCTGATAAATGAATGGCCCAAACGTCAGTGCTTTGACCCAAGAAAATCCTATTTATAGCGTCTACAGAACACAGCTGAAATAGCAGTAATCTAGAGCAAACCAGATCTAGTTACCCAAAGTCTGAGATGGTGTTGAGTGATTAGCAGGAGGTTTCTGGTGCCCGGCCTTCCTCCTAGCTGCTGGGGACTGGGATGTCAGCCTCCACGCTCATAGAAAACTTCTCCAACTTACACATTCTTTCTTATCTTTTTATAGGTTGCTCAAAACAAAGGAAAAGCAGCTCCTAGTCACAACATCAGCAAAAACTCATAATCAGGAACACCTAGCTCCAAGGTCAGTTATCCACACTTCTGCCCATTCTCATGATTCTTCTAATTTTACTTTCTATCCTTATTGGCAAAATTGCAGCTACAGCTATTTCTTATGCTTTTGAAAATCTCAAGTTATTCCTGACTACGTGGTGTTCTCACTTCAGTTAATGGTGCACGGAATGGCTGTGGTTTTGTCAAGTCAATTTCTCTCTTAAGATAGGTATTTGGTTGCCTAAGTTGCATGCAGGGCCTGATTTGCTAGGTGGCCTCTGGGTACACCGTCCAGATCAGGTCCAGTTCAAGAGGAGGAGGAGTAGTGCATACCTTGTACCTTTTAGCCCAGTGGTAAGACCACTTGTCTGGGATGTGGAAGACCCAGGTTCAATTTCTCCATCTCTACCAGAGATTGAGAGAGCAAGAGAGAGGAGTAGAACAGGAGGTCTCTCCCCTCTCAGGAAAGTACTTTAACCACTGAGCTCTGGGATACGCTGATGTGAGGCTCTTTCAGTCTCTCCTGTTGAAGCTGTTCCTCTATGGAAAAATAATGAAAGTGTGATTAGAGCAGGCAGATCCAGGGCCTTCCACCTCCCAGATGTAATCCCAGTGTGCTAACCACTGGATTACAAAGTGATTCCATTGCTTGCTTTCAGGCAAAGTCTGTTCCACAGTGTATAAATACTTAAATAGCCATTGAGTGAGTGAGAATGACTATGTGGTTCAGTGATTAGGGCACTCACCTGAGTGATAGCAGTGATAGGGTCCACTCTCCTGGCTCCAATCAGTCTTTCATTATTCAGCCACAATCGAAAACCTTCAACAGGGAGATTGAGAGAGCTCCACTTCAGAATATCCCATACCTCAATGGTTAAAGCACGCTCCTGAGAGATATGAGAGACCCCTATTCAAATATTTTTCTCTCCGTGAGCCAGAGCGGGAAATTGAACCAACATTGCCCATATCCCTCCCGCCCCAGGTTAGTTGCCTAACCCCTAGGATAAATTTATAGGATGAGTAGTGGCACCTCCTCTGGCCATTTTGTGTGGAATGAGGAAGGCGCTTACGTCATTTTCTCAAGAAACAGTTTAGGCACCTAAGCCACCTGATTCTCCAGGAGGTGGGTTCTTATTCATGAAGTGAAAACAAAGATAGGAGCCTTCCTGCAGCCCATACTTAGGCACATATATCTGAGAGATGAGTGGGACTAACACACAAGAAGTGGAAGATTGGACAAATGATCAGGGAGGAGTATAAAAATATTGCTCAGGCATGCAGGACTGAAATCAGGAAGGCCAAATCACACTTGGAGTTGCAGCTAGCAAGGGATGTTAAGAGTAACAAGAAGGGTTTCTTCAGGTATGTTAGCAACAAGAAGGTCAGGGAAAATGTGGTCCCCTTACTGAATGGGGAGGCACCCTAGTGACAGAGGATGTAGAAAAAGCGAATGTACTCAATGCTTTTTTTGCCTCTGTCTTCACAAACAAGGTCAGCTCCCAGACTACTGCACTGCAGCACAGTATGGGGAGGAGGTGACCAGCCTTCTGTGGAGAAAGAAGTGGTTCAGGACTATTTAGAAAAGCTGGATGAGCATAAGTCCATGAGGCCAGATGCACTGCATCCGAGGGTGCTAAAGGAGTTGGCGGATGTGATTGCAGAGCCATTGGCAATTATCTTTGAAAACTCATGGTGATTGGGGGAGGTCCCAAATGACTGGAAAAAGGCTAATGTAGTGCCCATCTTTTAAAAAAGGGAAGAAGGAGGATCCGGGGAACTACAGGCCAGTCAGCCTCACTTCAGTCCCTGGAAAAATCATGGAGCAGGTCCTCAAAGAATCAATTTTGAAGGACTTAGAGGAGAGGAAAGTGATCGGGAACAGTCATCATGGATTCTCCAAGGGCAAGTCATACCTGACTAACCTAATGGCCTTCTATGATGAGATAAGTGGCTCTGTGGATGAGGGGAAAGCAGTGGACATGTTATTCCTTGACTTTAGCAAAGCTTTTGATAGGGTATCCCACAGTAATCTTGCCAGTAAGTTAAAGAAGTATGGGCTGGATGAATGGACTATAAGGTGGATAGAAAGCTGGCTAGATCATCTGTCTCAACAGGTAATGATCAATGGCTCCATGTCTAGTTGGCAGCCAGTATCAAGGGGAGTGTCCCAAGGGTTGGTCCTGGGGCCGGTTTTGTTCAATAACTTTATTAATTATCTGGAGGATGGTGTGGATTGCACCCTCAGCAAGTTTGCAGCTGACACTAAACTGGGAGGAGTGGTAGATATGCTGGAGGGTAGGGATAGGATACAAATTAGACGTAGACAAATTAGAGGATTGGGCCAAAATAAATCTGATGAGGTTCAACAAGGACAAGTGCAGAGTCCTGCACTTAGGACAGAAGAATCCCATGCATTGCTACAGACTAGGGATCGAGTGGCAAGGCAGTAGTTCTGCAGAAAAGGACCTAGGGGTTATAGTGGACGAGAAGCTGGATATGAGTCTAGAGTGTGTCCTTGTTGCCAAGAAGCCTAATGACATTTTGGGGTGTATAAGTAGGAGCATTGCCAACAGATCGAGGGAAATGATTAGTGGGTTGGAGCACATGACTTATGAGGAGTGGCTGAGGGAACTGGGATTATGTAGTCTGCAGAAGAGAAGAATGAGGGGGGATTTGATAGCTGCTTTCAACTACCTGAAAGAGGATTCCAAAGAGGATAGATCTAGACAGTTCTCAGTGGTAGCAGATGACAGAACAAGGAGTAATGGTCTCAAGTTGCAGTGGGGGAAGTTTAGGTTGGATATTAGGAAAATCTTTTTCACTAGGAGGGTGGTGAAGCACTGGAATGGGTTACATAGGGAGGTGGTGGAATCTCCTTCCTTGGAGGTTTTTAAGGTCAGGCTTGGCAAAGCCTTGGCTGGGATGATTTAGTTGGGGACTGATCCTGCTTTGAGCAGGGGGTTGGACTAGATCAGGGATTGGCAACCTTTGGCACACGGCCTGCCAGGGTAAGCAACCTGGTGGACCAGGCCAGTTTGTTTACCTGCTGTGTCTGCAGGTTCAGCTGATCGCGGCTCCCACTTGCCGCAGTTTGCCACCCCAGGCCAATGGGGCTGCGGGAAGCAGCGTGGACCGAGAGATGTGCTGGCTGCTGCTTCCCGCTGACCCCATTGGCCTGGAGTGGTGAACCGCAGCCAGTGGGAGCCACGATCCTCTGAACCTGTGGATATAGCAGGTAAACAAACTGGCCCGGCCCGCCAGGGTGCTTACGCTGGCGAGCCGCATGCCAAAAGTTGCCAATCCCTGGACTAGATGACCTCCTGAGGTCCCCTCCAACCCTGATATTCTATGGTTCTATGATTCTATGAACACACAACACTGTCATTGGCATCTCCTGTTGGCTAGCTTAGATGTCTCCATGCCTAGCATGCTGCCTTTTCTGGATCACATTCTAAGGCATCTATCTCTTCCCAGTCACTGTATAGGGAGCCTCAGTTCTAACTCAGCTTTGAGGACAGCAGTGTTGTTCCTGTGATTTTCTAGGTGCTAAAAGATGGGTGCCATATGCTCAGCATTGTAACACCTAAGTCCCTTTGTAAATCCCACCTCAAGGTCTTAAGTAGAGCTGCAAATAAGACAGGGTGAAGGGAGAAGAGGAACATAGTACCTTGGCAGGGAAGAGAGGTTTCTGCTGAGCTCTCTGAGTCCTTATCCCACAGCTTATGTTTCGGCCATGCAAAGAAGCATGACTGAATGCTGGTTATCTGAAGATTTCAGGTGCCTCAGGAGACCTTTGTACATTCAGAAGTGCTGACCCTGCAATAATGAAAAGGACACCAAGTTATCCCTGCCTACCAGGGAAAGAAAGGCCTAAGACTGGAGTGTATGTTTACACTACACATTAGCAAGAGCCGGATCCCATTTAAGGTTACCTTTTCTCAGACACACCCATTCTCTGCCCACATCCTCCCCTTTTTTGCCCCCTTTACTGCAATGAAAAGTGGGAATACAAAGGCCTGGAGACTTACTATGGTTCTGTGCAAAGCATAGCACTTAATGTTATTTGTGCCTATGCATAGTCTCCATTCACACTTACACCAGTGCACAAAAACCTGATGAACACTGCTGAGCACTGAAAACAGATTTTAAAAGCTCAAGGCTTTAAAGTAGTATAATCTTGGTCTTGATTTTTATTTAAAGTTATCTTTGATGCCTCTTCCAGTTCCTTAAATTTTGAAGTCCAAAATAATTTTTCAACATTCATCCAGAATGAAAAGAAAATATATTTAAAAATAAAATTGTTTACATCAATTTCTACTTGTTTACTGGCCAAGACCTGAGCTCGGACCTTTAGGGTTTCCCTTGCTACAGATGATGGAATCATTTAATGCCAAAAGGACTCTTAAGGAAAGCAGCTCATTGCCCCGTTTTAGGTACTAATTGTGTCACCAACATTTGCTAAAGAAGTACATTAACTTAAGGATCTGAGCAAAGGCCTTGGAAAGGAAGAACTTTTCATTTAACCTTTCAGTGCTCTACCTGGTTTCTACCTTCTGCTCTGGTGAAATGTTTTCACAGCATCTTCTTTGCTAACTGCTCTGAAATAGCTATTCTCACAAAGTTCAGCGAGATAATAGCTTTCTTAGCAAGCAAAAATAGAGAAATATTTAAAAAAAAAATCTGTTCCACTTGAAAATATTATGAAATCTATTGCACAGATGGACTGAAAGTTTAATTACAGTAACAGATGAGTGTCATAGACATCATTGTTCTCTCAGCAATTGGAGACACAGCAACAAAAATATCCATCAGGAAACAATTCCACAGATATGTATCAAATATGATTAAAAAACAGATGCTATTCTATTTATGTAATCAAAATTCAAAAGCTTTGCAGTTTCTTGACATGGACATTTTTAGTTCTCTAATTTAATTTGATATTTTTGAGACTTTCCTTAAATAACACTAGCCAAGAAATACAATGTACAGTGGTCTAATTAATGATGTAACTCATGCTTATTCAGTTTGGTTCTCTGTCTCCCTCTAGTGGCTGGGCCACACACAGAAGTAGCTCAGGCACTAGGACAGGGGTCAGCAACCTCTGGCACGTGGCTCGCCAGGGTAAGCACCCTGGCAGGCCGGGCCGGTTTGTTTACCTGCCACGTCTGCAGGTTCGGCCAATCGCGACTTCCACTGGCCGTGGTTAGCTGTCCCAGGCCAATGGAGGTGGCAGGAAGTCGTGGCCAGCACATCCCTCAGCCTGCGCCACTTCCCTCAGCCCCCATTGGCCTGGAGCTAAGGCAGGATCCCTGCCTGCCCTGATTCCATGCCACTCCCAGAAGCGGCCGGCACCACGTCCCTGTGTCTCCTTGGGGAGGAAGGGGTGGAGAGCTCCATGTGCTGCCCTCACTTGCAGGCACTGCCCCCCGCAGCTCCCATTGGCTGGGAACAGGGAACTGTGGCCAATGGCAGCTTTGGGGGTGATACCCAGAGGTGAAGGCAGTGTGCGGTGGAGCTGTCTGCCCCATCCTGGTCCCAGGAGCCACTGACAGACATGCTGGCCACTTTCTGGAGTGGCGTAGGGTCAGGGCAAGCAGGAAGCTCAAGGTAAGCGGCAGCAGGCCAGAGCCTGCACCCCGAATCCCGCCTGCACCATGCACTGCAACCCCCTGCCCTGAGCTCCCTACCCCCCTGCCGTGAGCCCCCTGCCACACCCCTCCTTCACCCAAACCCCTTGCCGTGAGCCCCTTCCTGCACACTGCACCCCCTCCCACACCCTAACCCCCTGTCCCAGCCCTACATTCATGGCCCTGCATGCAATTCTCCCACCCGGATGTGGCCCTCTGGCCAAAATGTTTGGACACTCAGATCCCAGGAGGTCAGGGTTCTGGGGTACCATAGTCCTGCCCAGAACTATAGGTAAGGTAGCTAAGGTGTGGACCTTTTAGTGTTTTAAAAATTCCATTCTCTTATATCTTGCTCCTACTGTTAAGATTAAACAATATATTAGTTTGAGAAAGCTTTCTGGGGTCAAGGTATTCAGAAGAACAACAGATACCTCAGCTTAGTTGAACTTGGGGGTAAGCACAGCTGGTACACAGAGTACTGTAGCCTAGCACCTGGTCTAAGAGTCAGACAATGATGGGATTCTATCAAAGGGAAGTAGAGGCTTGAAGCCTCATACCTGAGGAGGTTCAATTAGAGAGAGGCCAAGTAAAAGATCAGAGATGCAGCTAGCTGTGTAGCTATGACTTGGACTTAATATGATACATTGTCTTTTTTTTTAAAGCAGATTCATAGAGTTTATGGCCATAAGGGATCATAAGATATGTATAATACAGGCCATTAAATTTTACCCACTTACCCTTCCATTGAACCCAATAATTTGTATTTGGCTAAAGCATATCTTCCAGAAAACCATCCAGACTAGATTTGAAGACAGCAAAAGATGAAGAATCCATCTCTTTTTTGGTAATTTGTTCTAGTGGTTAATCCACCTCACTGTTAAAAATGTGTACCTCATTTTTTAATTTGAATTTGTCTGGTTTCAGCTTCCATCCATTGGTGTTTGTTATGCCTTTCTCCTCTAGATTAAAAAGCTCTTTAGTACTCAGTAATTTCTCCCCAGTGTTTCAACATCCTTTTACAAATATGGACACAGGAACTGGACACTGTATTCCATTATCAATTTCACCAGTGCTGTGTACAGAGGTAAAATCAACTCCTTACTCATACTCACTATCTCCTGTTTATACATCCAAGGTTCGCATTAGCCTTTCTTGCTAAAGCATTGCATTGAGAACTCTTGTTGCGTTACTTGTACATTATAATTCTCAAATCCAGTTCAGAGTCCTTGCTTTCTGTGATACACTGCATTCTGTAGGTATTGACTGCATTCTGTTTTCCTAAATGCATAGCTTTGCATTTGGCTGTATTTATGGGCTCAATTTACCAATCAATTCAGCTTGCTCTGTATGATTGCCCTGTCATTACTATCCACCACTCTGCCAATGTTTGTGTTATCCTCAAATTTATCAGCAATGATTTTGTTTACTTTCAGATCTTTGATAAACATGTTGAATAGTGTCAGCTGAGTACCGAACCCTGTGGAATCCCATTAGAAACACTCCCATACTATACTGATTTCCCATTACTTTTTTTGGAGATCTGTCAGTTAGGCAGTGCTTAATTTGGTTAACATGGGCTTTATTGATATTGTGTAGTGCTGTATTTTAACCAGATTGTTTTGTGGTACTAAACCTCACAAATGTCTAAATATACTACACCTACACAGTAATCCTATGAACCAAAATTGAATCTTATCAAAGAATAAATCAGGTTTGGTCTGAAAAGTCTTCTGTAATTTCCCCAGTTTTCCAGGATTTATTAAAAAATTGGTAGCAATGGGTGAGAGATCTTCTCAGTCAACTCTTTTAGGACTCTTGGGTGCAAGTTATCCAGACCCACTGATTTAAAAGTTTATCCCAAGTACATATTGTTTAACACAGATAATTTTAACATGTTAACTTAAATTGGGTCCCAATGAGTGGTTTGCAACTGACTTAAATTGGTCCCATGTCTTGTAATATTTTATTAGATTTCTTTCTTTCAATGCAGCACGGACTCATAGACTCATAGGACTGGAAGGGACCTTGAGAAGTCATCTAGTCCAGTCCCCTGCAATCATGGCAGGACTAAGTATTATCTAGACCAGGGGTTCCCAAACTTATTTTGCAGCTTGTTCAGGGTAAGCCCCATGCATACCGCGAGATGCTGACCTACAGCCTATGAGTCTATGCTTTGTTTACCTGAGCATCTGCAAGTACGGCTGATCCCAGATCCCAGTGGCTGTGGTTCGCTGTTCCCGGCCAATGGGAGCTGCGGGAACAGCGAACCGCGGCCACTGGAGCTGCAAGTGGCCACACCTGCGGATGCTCAGGTAAACAAAGTGTCTCACGGACCATCAGGGGTTTACCTTGAACAAGCCATTAACCAAGTTTGGGAACCCCTAATCAAGACCATCCCTGACAAGTGTTTGTCTAACCTGCTCTTAAAAATTACCAATGATGGAGATCCCACAACCTCCCTATGCAATTTATTCTAGTGCTTAACCATCCTGACAGTTAGGAAGTTTTTCCTAATCTCCAACCTAACCCCCCATTGCTGCAATTTAAGCCTATTGCTTCTTGTCCTGTTCTCAGTGTTTAAGAAGAACAATTTTTCTCCCTCCTACTTGTATATATGGTTTATTCTGTTAAAACAGTTAGTCACCTCATGTTACTTTGGATGGTATGAAGCAATATTAATAATAACACAAGCTATAGCCTTCACCTGGTGCAAAAGGAAGGCTGGCCTTGTGACTAAGGCATTGGATTGAGGTTTTTGTTCACTGGATTGTGACTCAGAAGATTGGAGTCCAGTTCTCAGTTCTGTCATGGACTTTCTGTGTGACCTAGTCTATGCATATATTTACACCATCCTCATCACTGAGTGCCTTCTAGTAATGCATTAAGCAACATGACTACCATCCTTTTCCCATAGGGAAGATTGTGTATGCAGAGTTGACCTTAGACAAGTCACTTAAAAGCTCAGTACCGCAGGTCCCCATCTGTAAAATGATAATAATATTTCCCTTTGACCATCCTGTCTATTTATATAGCCTCTGCTCCAAAGAGCTCAAAAACTCTTACTTTGTGTACATGTACATCACCTAGCACAGTGGGCCATAATCTTAGTTGGGACCTCCTGCTAATCATAATATGAATATATTTCCTGTTTTGGAAAAAAACATGTCCTAAGCTGAGAAATAGCTTGAAGTTACCATGGGTAACTCATTGGGTGTATGCCCCATACTGGCAAATAAAATATTTACAGGGAGCGTGTGGGCCTAGTTAGACCATTCTGTGGCACCCAGAGGAGAGACAGTGTATTAAGGATTATACCCAATTGGAGAGAAACTATAAAGGAAGGACTTCAAGGCCAATAGGAAGAACTGAGAGGAGAGCTGTAGTAGAGAGCTTATACACTGCGACTGGTTCTGAATAGAGAGGGCAGCAAAAGTGAAGGGGTTTCAGGCATCTGCTGGAGAGACTACAAGAAACCTGCAGAAATCTCTTTAGCGACAGACTGGGAAAAACTATGCAGTGGAGAAAGGACTGGAGAGTGCTGCTCCACAATACATGCCTGCAAGCAGGCAAAGATGGGAAGCAGCCAGGGAACCAGCAAGGGATCAGAGGAAAGAGACATTAGCTACTTATCACAAGGACCCTAGGCTGGAACCCAGAGGAGGGGATATGCTTGGTTTCCCCTACCACCATCTCACAGAAGAGATGGTGTAAGCCTTTGGAAAGGGACAAGGACTGTTAAGCCTAGGCTGGGGCTGAAGAAGTGCTGTGAGGTCACTGAGACTTTGAGTTTTTGTTTGGATCTTTTTGGTTCCCCCTAAAATTGACTGAACTAAAAAGTGATCTGGTTGGCGGGCTAGGACGTGGAAGATATAGGATATAGCTTACTCCTGGGGGAATTCTGCATCACTGTATGTGCACAAAATTCATGTTCCCCACAGATTTCTTTGCTTCCCTGCAGAAAAATGACTTCTGATGGGGAAGCAAAGGAGTGGTCACACACCCCTCCCTGGCAGCGGAGGCAGTTTGGTTTGGGCACCCAGCGCAGCCGGTAGAGATGTAAATCATGGAATGGGGGGCTGGGCAGTCATGCTTGTGAGAGAGAGAAACACTCTCGCTTGCTGTTGCGGAATGCTTGATTTGGAGGGGAAGGGCTTCCAGGTTTTTCTGAGAAGGTAGGAATGGGGCAGGCTCTGTCCCCTCAGGCAGAGCAGAATGTAACAGCCTGCCTGCTTACTGAATTGTTCTCATTGTCTTTGTGAATTCCCCCCGGAGTATAAAACACGTATAAAATTTGTAAAGCTCCTTTACATTGCCAGAGTAGTGTAAAAGACTGTGGCCATATAAATGTGCATGGTGCTTTAGTAATTAGAACTGGGATACATTTTTGGACTGAAAAAGTTTCCTATCAAAATGTGCTCCATGAACTGTTTGCTACTGACCTTTCTGAAGAGGTCAGTACTCAATAAAAAGTCTCAATTTGATTCACCAGTCTTCAGTTGTTCTTCAGTTGCCCATAATGTAACTCTGAGCATATGGCTGCATATATTTGTTGACTAATAACTAGAGATAAAGGGTCAAACCTAGCTACATTACTATTAGGCAAGGGAGTTTGAGGATTTCCTCTAATGCTCCCCACTCCCATTCTCCATCCATTGTATTGTAGTTTAAATAAATTATTGAAATAATTGAAACCAGTATGATTATATTGCATTAGTTTAACAAAAAAATGCAGAATTTTGCAGAATTTTAAAATATTGTGCACAAAATTTTTAATTTTTTGGTGCAGAATTCTCCCAGGAGAAATAGCAGAACTAAAATGGTGGGAATAGGGTCAGTGTGTAGGGATATTAAAGAAGGTTTATATTAAACATGGTTTATATGAGAAATGATTTATTGATTTATTGTTAATTGATACTTTATAACTTAAGGTTTATGTTAGAAGTAAATTTGTGATTCCCAGCATTTAGCCTCTAACCTGCAAGCCACCAGCTGTGTCTGTGTGAAGCCTGCTCAAAGAGATACTTGGTATAAAACTTGTTAAGCTCAAAGAAATACTTTGTATAAAACTTGCTAAACATTATTTAACTCTTAAGTAAGCCAAAACAGTCGCTGTTATAGTGTATAGATAGAGACCCCCACCCTCTGTAAGTTTTCATCTCACTTTATCTTTGCTTGTTAAAAGACAGGGAGTCTCACATAAATTGGTAACACCCCAAAAGGTAAAGAGACAGTGAAATAGATGTGATTAAGATAGAGAATGTATGTGAATTAATGGTTAGGGAGGTACCAGCCCGAAGAATTCAGTGTCGGCTGAAGAAGGTGTCAAGTGGGTCAACCAGATGACCCCCCGGAGGGCAAACTGGAATCCACCCACCACACCTCAAAGGAAGGAAAAACAAAGCATCTGACAACATGGAGCCAGCCACCTGCTAATTGATTTAGCAACAGCAAAATGAAGCAACTCTCATGAACTGACATAGGAATAAATTCCTATAAAACTGGACTCTAAAGACTGAGGACGTTGAGTCTATGGTTCTGCTGCCAGCCTCCAGGAGCATCAGATGCATCTGACACAGATTCAGCTCCATCCTCATGACCAAGGTACCTGGCCAGTAACTTGGCATGAGCAACATCTAGGCTGGTAACTATAACATCTATACAGAACCTGAATGAATGATTGTGTGAATGAATATGTGTGTGTGTGTGTATAAGGAATAAGTAGTGATAGAAATAAGTAGTAAAACAACGTTGTTTGCTTTTGTCTTTTGCTGTCTTTTGTTTTGTTATGGTATTTACAATAAATGTGGCATCTTTGCCTTATCCCTCTTAATAAGATCCTGCTGGTTTTTATTATATTGGTATAACAAGTGGAGGAAAAGGATTCTGTCAATGCCACAACTTGATGCCAGCGGGCACTATGACAGCGAGGGCAACCACTTACTGTAACATATTCTAAAAGTGGTGTCTTTTGAAAAGTATTTCCTTCTACTTTTAAAATTGTTTTACAATTAATTAGGGATATACCACAAAGTTTGTATAATAGCACTAGGCTGATTCTCCATGGTTTATGCTTTGTCATCACTTATATCAGTGCAGAGTTGGTGTTATGCTGGTGTAAAATTCTACCCTTTGGATTTTACGCAAGTAAAAATGACTATAGAATCAGGCCTACTATATCTAAAATCTATTGAAGTACTGTGCACCCTGAGCCTTTAGTATTGGGAAATCCAAGATGAAGAGCCTTGATCTAATATATATTGCTTGTTTTGTGAACAGGCTAACTCACAATTAGCCTCTTTACATCCATTAAAAACTGTAGCCTGAAATATTTGGATTTGAGTTTGATTTGGAGCCTACTATGAAAGCTTATAGATTATTTTCATCAATTTCACCTGTTTAGACATTGGAGGATGGCATAGGGTGACTGGCGTTGTTGTCAAGCAGGGCCAGGTCATTTTATATTAAAAAAAAAACAAAACCCATGCTCCGAATTGTAAAGAAAATGAACTTTTGTAAATTAAAACAATTATATATATAATATAGCAGGCTCAAAGGACAGGGAGGGTTATTGGGCCAAATTTGCTCTCAGTTCAGTTGAACCGATGTAAACCCAGAGTTATTCCATTGGTTACAGCAGGGGTTGGCAACCTCTGGCACGTGGCTCACCAGGGTAAGCACCCTGGTGGGCTGGGCCAGTTTGTTTACCTGCCGCGTCGGAAGGTTTGGCTGACCACGGCTCCCACAGGCCACGCTTCTCTGTCCCAGGCCAATGGGGGTGACGGGAAGTGGCATGGGCCAAGGGATGTGCTAGCCGCGGCTTCCCACCACCACCGTTGGCCTGGGACGGCGGCCAGGGGGAGCTGCAATTGGCTGAACCTGCTGACGCGACAGGTAAACAAACTGGCCCGGCCTGCCAGCGTGCTTACCCTGGCGAGCCACGTGCCAGAAGTTGCCGACCCCTGGTTTACAGTGACTGGATGTACAACAGTGTAAATAGAGCAGAAAGAGGATAAAATTCCCTTTGTAAGTTGACCATTCCATTCCCGATCAGGACCCTAACTCAGCAAAGCTTAGGTATGTGCTTAATTGACATGATAAAATGTTTATTTTGTCAATGCAATTTACTTAAGTGCTTCCATGAATAAATGGAGTTAATCATGTGCTTAAAGTTAAGCACAAATGCTTCACTGAATGAGCCACTTCACTCTTACCTCAGCCACCTCTCTGTTCTCAAACACAAACATTTTGTATAATTGTAGCCACATTATGTCCGGGATACTCTCATGCCCCAATCACTTTCAGCTAGGAGAACAAATGGAGCGCCTATAACTAATTTGTCTTCTTTATCTGGACCTGTACGGCCAGGGATGACTTATAATAATTCTTAATCACTCATTGCTAGGAAGGAAAATATAAAGCACATATAGATGGCAAACATTTAACCTCTCATGTCATCAGGCTCTGTCTTCTTGTTCTGAAGAGATTTTTAGCTGTGAAGTGTGCATAGATTGTACAAAAACAACTTCAACTTTTTTGAAGCTGTATGCACTTCATGCCAGTGGCAGTCTAGTCAGAATGTGATTGCAACCCTTCTGCCTTAAATAGCTTCCGTGGAAGGTGATAGGAAGGAAGAATTGCTTGAACAAATTTATCTCCCAACTGTTCCTCAAATGGTACAATGTGACATTGGCAGTGTATAGAGGGTGCTGCCTGTTATCTGTGCTTAATAACATCTCTCCCTGGCACCCATTCAGCTGCCACTTAGCACAAAGCCATGTCTGCATGACATTTAAAGGGTCTACATTAATACGCCCAGCCAATCAATGATTGCTGCCCCTTCCACAAGGACACTGGTCTGTTACCATTACTAGATGCTGTCAACAGAAAATGACACAGGAGTCACAAAAGGTAAAAAGATGTCAATTTAATCAGAGAGCAGACAAAAAGGCAAACAATACTACCCTGGATAGAAGTGTAACAAGCAGACTCAGAGGCTGGCATAAGCCACATTCGGTAGGTCCCAGTGAAACCAGATTGAAATTCAATGATATGAAATCCAGCAATGTGACACAGAGGATGAGAACGGTTGTTTCCATTCAATTAAAATCAGTGACTGCTGTTGGCATAAAGTTTGACAAAACCTGAGAGAACTTAACTGAAGGTCAAACTATTTCCCTTCTAAATTACAAGAAAACAGAAGCAAATCAGTTAGTGTAATGATTACCTAACAAAAACTTTGCAATTTCCTTTCCTATTCTAAGTTAGATACAACTCTACAAGGCATGGAGGCTATCCCATCACACATAAATGAAAGTATTTCTATACTTCTAAAAATGTATGGTAACATGTTTGTGATTTTTATTTTTGGAATCCATGCTTTCTTTTATTTGGTCCATTGCATAAAGACTTGTTGATTTTCAAACATATAAACAAAAATAAATAACATATAGTATCAGTACAGTATAGAATATATGGGATATTGTAAATCAGCATAGTCGATCTGGCCTTATATGTATGTAGTATACATGTTTGTAGTTTTCTGGTAGCCATGTTGGGCAAGCTGGGTGAGGTATCTTTTATTGCATGGATTCTCAACCTTTTCCTTTCTGATCCCCCCAGCCTGCTGTAAAAACTCCACAGCCCACTTGTGCCACAACAGCTGTTTTTCTGCATATAAAAGCCTGGGCCAGGGTTAGAGGTTAGCAAGCAGGGCAACTGCCTGAGGCCCCATGGCGGCGGGGGCCCCATGAAGCGAAGTTGCTCAAGCTTCGGCTTCAGCTCTGGGTGGCGGGGCTCAGGGTCCTCGGCTTCAGCCCTGCATGGCAGGGCTTTGGCTTTCTGCTCTGGGCCCCAGTGAATCTAATGCCAGGCCTGCTTGGCAGACCCTCTGAAACGTGCTCATGGCCCTTCAGGTGGGAAGATCTTGAGTGCTGCAATCCAGCCTTGGAGACCACATCTCCCTTAATGCCTTGTGGAAGAGAGAGAGAGAGAGAGACTTCCACTTCCATGGGATGCAGGGAGAGCATGCAGTGGGCTCCATCTTCTCTGTGGGGAGCTGGGATCCTGGTCAGGGGAGTGGAGATTGCTTTGAGGAGCTCTGTCTAAGCCAGGAGCTGCTGCTGAGAGTCCACTGGTGCTTTGACCGTGTAGGGAATCTCACAGGCTATTGGTGGGTTTCACTGGAGTCAGGGCAGAGACTGTTGCTGTACCCAGAACTGACTGAGGTTAGCCTGCTGTGCAGGCAGTGTGAATAACCACCACCTTCGTTTGGGAAAGTGCTTGCAAGGGAAGGGTGATAGCAAAGAGATTTTAAGGGCTTACCTGAGTGCTAGAAGAGATGAAATGGTCTTATCATCTAACGAGGATCCAAGGTTACTAACCTCTGCTTAAAACAATTTCCAGCTTCATGAGGGTGTGCAGCTTGGAAAGATCCCAATTTAGACATGTTCTGCTCCTTGTTGTGTGGGCTGGACTGTTTTACTTGTCCAACAGAATGCTGTCCCTAGCTTCAAGATCTTCAAGTGTGCCTATGCATGCATATGTTTAGAACTCTGAAATTCAGAGGAGTGTAGACGTGGGGTGCAGTAAATTGTGACAGTGTAAATGCAAGTTGGTTGAGTTTCATTTACTACTGTAAACTGTATTTATTAATTGATTTACTGAAGTGCCCACTGCTGATTTAAATTGATTGTGACATTTTAATTAATCTCAGTCTGTTATATCATGTGTTTTTAAGTTGGTAAATAAAAGTGTGTTAACTCAAACCTAAGTGTGTATTGGTTGCATGTTATTTATAATTGGTACTTTTGAGTTAGACCCATTGCATAGTTTAACTCGTGTTTATTCCTGGAGAATCCCAAGGCATGCCAGTGAAAGTGTGTGTTGGGCCCAGCAAGGGGGAGGTACTGCCAAGATTAACTAACTTTATAGGAAGAGGACAGCAGTACAGGGTTGGATAGAGGATTCCTACTTATCCAGCATCACCAATGTGATATTCGGGATCTCCTTTACGGTTGACAACATCAGGCACACGAGTGATTCCTGCTCCTAAGTAATGCAGAAAGGAAAGGGTGAGGAGGTTACAGAACATTTAATGTGTACATATCAAAAATACATAATAGAAATGCAAAAATAAATATAAAGTATGCTGAGTATGGTGCTATAAGTATTTGATGTAAATATATGATGAACAAATGTACTATTAAGTATTCTTTTAGTGCATTGGTAATGCATACAGATATATATTAGCAAATTCTGTGGATGATTTTTCGTATGAAATTCCCTATTCAGTTTCCCCATCTGCAAATTGGAAATATGTATACCCACCTATCTTACTGGGATTTGTTAGGGCTAGTGAATGTTTGCAAAGTGTTTTGCATATATATGTTGCTTTTACCCTATAAATCACTGTTTAACTATTAACTATTATGAAGATCTTTTTGCTCAACTGCATTGCACTTGTTTGTGAAGACTGCTTCAAAAATAAAGTAGAACAACTCTAATCAAAATAGTTTTGAAAAAATATAAAGTGACATTGTTTTATGAGGGCAGATGCTGCTTGGTAATACTTCTCCAATAGTCTGGTGTCCTGCTGAGGAAAAACAGCTGGACTGTAATTTATGAATGAGAATCCTCTAACATGCAAGACTACTATCTTGAATGCATAATTGAACTGGTGCTAAGCCACCAGAACTTGTGCAAAGCAGACTCTTGCACTTCTGGAAGAACAATGTTTCTACCCTGGTGATGGTGTTCCGTTCAGGTTATGTGTGGAGCCCCTTGACAGTGAAGTGAGGTGATGCTGAAACTGCACGCAAAGAAATTGAACTTGTTCTGTAAAGCCAGTCTCTTCATTTAGCCACTTAGTTCATTCATGAACAAGTTTATTCTAGTTCATTTATGAATAACAACAATTAATCCTAAACAAATACTGTACTAGGATTTTACAATTTCATGGTAAAAATCTCAAGCATTAAAGCTGGTTGGAAAATTTCCCACAGAAAGTTCTTCCATTGGAAAATGCAGATTCAAGGAAAAGGTTTCATGGAAATATGTTGATTTTTATTAAATATTGGAATGGAATTTTGTTTAATATGACTCAATAGTACATTGTTTAATATAAAAAGGGAAGTGGCTTGATAATAAATCACAACATATCTTTCAGTAAATCTGAGAGAGAAGAGTGAAAGAAAAAAATCTAAATATTCATCCTCGTTGTAAATCAATTGACATAAATGGGGTTAGTTTTGCTCCATAATTGTACATGCAAAATATAAGCACAATGTACTGTTATTAGTGTAGAATTAAAATATAAGAGCTATATATTATGTGCTGAGTTCATCTATTTCAATCTTTCTGACTAATATTTCCTCTTATGTAGCTACAAGTCAAGGAAACAAAAATTTCATGATGCCATACTTTACAGTGCATATTTTTTGGGCCACAATGTTTAATTCAGTCTTTATCATTTACATTTGTTCTGCTTTTTCTTGTCCTCTTACGTAGATTATAACATTGTAAATTATAATGCAATATTTTATTAGATTTTTTTTTGCTTGCCACTAATTTCTTTCCTAGTTTCCAAGTTTTCTGATAAATCTGACTTTTACTGGACAGGCCTTATTGCTCATTTATCTTTAGATAACTGATACTTAATTTCTAAACCACACACTAACATGTTGAAATTAATATGGATGTATCATTGAAGGAGTAAATGCTGAATAAAAACTAAGAACCTTGCAGGTGATCATCAGCCATGTCACCCATGTTGTACATCTCTGCGTATGTGGATGATGGGAAATGGATTCTGTTTTTCTAAAGGACAGCATTACTCAGGTGTATTCCTCACACAGAGTTCTTTTTACAAGAATGTAATGGAAGTGTCTACACAATTTGCACATGTTTTCAGTGGTTGGAAAATAAAAGCAATTTGATCCCCTTGATAAAAGTAGAGTGCTCATTCTGTTTCTATATGAGAAAAACATTGGCACTAGACTTGAAGGAACTGGTTGCCAGAGATTTGAGACATATGAACAAGCCTCTACAGGTTTGTGAACTCATTCCTATTTGCCTGCCAGACTTATAAGGAGAGTGAGCTTGAAAATCATGCCATGAAGTTATCGAGCTATCAGAACAGGGCTAACTCCTCTGAACCCAAGTGCTAATGGAGCTGCTGAAAATCTGAGATTACATTCAGAGGAATCAGGTCACAATAGGATCACATCCCAATATAAACACTTTTTGTTTAAATTTTGGATGTGAGTTGTTGCCTGAGTCTCAGTAAAGTTGAGCGGAGGAGGTGGGGGAGCTTGGGCTGATCTATAAACCCATATGCAAATCCCTGTAAGTGCTTTGCAAATAATTTTTTATTGTGGCAAAACCAGCAATTTTTCTCAAAAATGATCATTTCCACCAATGAAAATAGCAGCCAACAGCACTCTTCACTTCTCCTTCAGCAAGCGTGAAAAGTTCATGAAGTCCAGACCTTCTATTTTTCATAAGTATTGCTCAACATAATAGTTGCCCAAAATAAATGTAAGAAGGTAGGCTAAAAGATTCAAGGTTTGATTCATTGCAGTGCAATTTGTACTGCTGTGATCGAGCAAGGATTTATCCCGGGAGGAAGGGCAAGTTGCAATACCAACCACACCAAGACAGAGGAAGACTGCTTTAAATTTTGGCAGAAACTCCATAAGAGTCCTTCCAGCAGAGACTGTTTAGGACATATGCTGATTTTTTTGTTTGCTCATACACTCAGGCCCAACCCTCTCCTAGGGTGGCTCTGCCCAATTGATGGGCTGCACAAGCCATCACTGATGGGGCTGGGGTTGTGGTGTGCTTGCATCATTGTGTTCCCACTCCAGATGAACTTTCCACTGCCAGCAGCCTACAGGGTGGGTTATATTAGTAGAAGTCAGTGGATCTAAGCTATGAACTTGAGTCAGATAAGTCCTTTCTGAGTCTTCATCTTTAGTTAATATTTTCACACAGACTAACTGTAAGCTAAATTTGCTAGCTGCATATCCCAACATTAACTAAAATGTGAGGAGATAAGTGATTATGTCATGTAGAACCCCTCAGTTGCTATCCTGCCAAACCTCAATTCTCAGCAATCCATCAGTTACCATTTATTTCAGTTACCCCTCTTCCACCATCTGAAGTGGGATTATAGAGAGACATGAAGGAAGTGCAGATGAAGGGCCATGTGGGAGGCAGAGGGATACGGTTACTAAAGATATGAGATAGAGGTTTTGATTGAGGGAGGTTGATTGCAGGATTACTGAAATTGTGTGGGTTGGCTCAGCAGAAAGCCTGAGGCACTGGTGCTTGATGGACTCCCTAGTATCAAGGCTTCACCACGGGAAGCTGTTGATACACCAGTGCTTTGGCACAGAAATAGTCTGCTCCTGGTCCTGGAGACCAAGGAGGTAGCAGCAGAGGAGCCAATGGCTGTGCTCCAAAGCAATGATGCTTAAAGGTCTCCCCACAGTATTGCCGTGAAAGAATGAAAGAAAAGCAACAGCACTGCCAGGAGTATATAGTGAGGCTGAGTGGCCTCCCTCTGGACTTGAGAGTGAGGGACCACCACACTCCCTCTGGTGGGCACCCTGCCTCCCTTACCAGAAGTACCAGGGCTAGAGTTGCCAACTTAGAAACAATTCTGGGAGATTTTTTTCCACCAACATGATGTAATGTCATTTTCTTAAAATATCCTATTAAAATCTCCAAGATTGCTTTCAATAGTCACCAGGAGATGGATGCCAATTCTGGGAGACTCCAGGCCAATCCTGGAAGATTGGCAACTCTAACCAGGGCAGGACAAGAAGTATAAAGGGATGGCTCTGCAGCTCAGTTGAGCAGAAGCCTGGGAAGGAGATGGATGTCTCCCATCTGCTGCAAAACCTGGAGCTGAACCTGTGCTGTGCAGTGCTCTGGCCCCAGAGGAGATTTCCCCCCGAGTTGCGGGGACTGTGGTCCACTGTGTACCCAGAGGAGCCAGAGGGCCTGTGGACTACAGACCACCCTGCCCATACTGTGGTAGGAAGTAGCCCAGGGAAAAAGGTCCGGTCTTGTTGCCGAGCACAAGTAAGAGTGTTTTGACTTGCAGACAACTCTGCCACTGTTAGGACCCTGGGCTGGGATATGGTGGACGCAGGTGGGCCTATGTCCCTCTAACCTCTGCCACCGCACCTGGAGTGGCAGCTTCCAAGAGGCCTGCCCTTGCCTGCCATCTGCCTTAGTTAAGATACCTGACTCTTTGTTACTCCGCCCAGTCTGAGGGTCAGGGCATGCTAGACTCTTAATTGTTGTCAGCCCCAGCCAGGGTCCTATGGGCTAAAGCATGCTTACGCCCTGCCCTGCCCTGCCCTGAGGGCTGGAATCCAAGACTGTGTGTTTGCTAGCTGCCTTAGCCAGAAGGTTCAGGCTAAAGCCTGCTCTGCCCCACCTAAAAGAGCCCAGGAATTCCCCTTATAGACTGTTAATTGCTGTCTGCCCCAACCAGGCTGTGGGCTAAAGACTGACTACTGGTCAGCCCCACCCAAGGGGGCTTGAATTCCAGACTGTTAAGGGTGGTTTGCTTCTGCTAGGAGGCTACTGGGCATAGACTGCTTACAGCTTGGCCCAGCCCCCACCAGTGGGACCAGAGCCCAAGTGCTGCTGCCGGACCCAGTGTGCTGGAGTGGCCTCCCTCCCCACTTGAGAGCGAGGTACTACTACAGAGCACTTCAAATATTTACACATCTGTGCAAAGACATTGGGCCCCATCCCACTTCAGGCCCCCTGCCCAGCTGCAATCCTCTCCCTAAACTGCCCCTCATGCATACATATCTGTACATCCCTGCTAAAAGAATCCTGTCTCCCCAAAATTATGCTCAACCTTTTATACTACCCAAGTCCCATCCACATTCATATTTACTCCCAATAGCCCCTCAGAGCCCTATCTCTATTCCAGAGCCCATTCTCCATAACCTTTCAGCCCAGCCTGCCTCTCTCGATTACTAGCTGTATGTTCAGAAAAGAGCTGGTGAGTCAGGAAGACAGGCTGCTGCATCAGAAAGTGCAAATAGCTGACTGATCTGAACAGTTTCAGGGGCTAATCTTGTGACTAAAGTAGGTTATCCTGAATTAGGGGAATAACTCTTGGTGTCTATGGTGTTATCAAAGCACGGGGAGACTTGCTTTTGATAGATAAACACATAAACTGTGAGAACAGGACAAACTTTCAAAAAGAGAACATATTTGAATGATGCCTCTGCAAATGATAGTAATGTTGCATGGAAAACCTGTTTAGCCTGTGAAGACTTGTTTTGTCAAATTTGGAGACTAATTTTAGGCACTGAGGGCACAGTCGCAGCTTTGCCATGAGTTCTGAGCAAGGGGCAATTAGTTGTTGAGAAGCACAGTCTCTCTCCCACTTTCTCCATTTCCCCAGTCTGCAGAAGAAATACAGTGTGCCAAGCCCCTACACTTCCCCTTAATGTGCAGGTAAAGCTATGATAGCCAGCGTATTGAGGGGTGGAGTCCTGGATCACTGCCCAGTTCCACTCACTTTTGCTGTAAGGGATAGGGACATAGCAACCCCATGGAGGCTGCTGTCTGCTTACTATCCAAGTAATCACCAAAAAGGAGTAAGGGAGGTCATTATGATCCCTTATTATTTTATCCTGCTGTGCAAGCTGGGACACCATCTGGCCCTAAAGTGTGAAAAAAAGGGATTTTAGTCTTGCTTTCAGTGCAAATCTCAACAGACCCTTAACAATGGAGTTATAACAGACATCCCCATAGTACTGTGACTTACTGTAAGTAAATTTCTGTTGTGTCTTCAAAGTATATCATTCAAAAGTCCAGTCTGTGGTTAGCTGTGCTGAAATCTGTAGAATAAGTTTTATTTCATTTTCAGAGCATAACATTCAACGACCCATACATTAATGTAACAGTGATACAATGTTTGAAAAAAACAATTTATTTTCTGATCTGATCTCTGTCGTGGCATTTTTGCAGACCCTGATTTTCTGCACAGAAAATCATATTGAAATGTAGGGAAATAAAAAGACTTTCAAAACCTCTGGTACAATAGGTTAAATATTTTGTCCCTTTTCAAATGAAAAATGGATGCAGTCTGTGGGTTGCTATTTCCCAAGCCAATGGCATTTCTCCTGAAAATAGGACCAGGTGAAGGAATGTTATAGTAGGATAGTTAAGCAATATAGAACCAAATATGCAAATATCTCTGTGAGGAATGACCTAGGCATCCATGTGCAGCCCCACTGATTTCAGTGTGACTATGTGGGTGCAAATGTCAGCCCACACAGATCCTTGCAGGATGAGGGCCTAAAATGCAGCTGGCTATGTGGTATTTTTGATTATGGTACACCTCAGTGACACAAGAAGGCATAAGGTGATGCCAGTTGTCTCCAACACACCGACATTGTGCCTTAACTCAACACTACTGCATGGGTAATTCCAGGGCTGGCTCCAGGCACCAACTTATCAAGCAGGTGCTTGGGGCGGCAACTCCGGAGCGGGCCGGCACTTTCAGATATTCGCTGAATTGCCACAGATTGCAATCGTGGCTTTTTTTTTTTTTTGGCTGCTTGGGGCGGCAAAACCCCTGGAGCCGGACCTGGGTAATTCCTACTTTTAATGTTAAAAATATAGTTAAAATATTTTATGCCATGAAGTGTAGAGTCACGAAGACATTTTGAAATGGTTGTGTCAGTTTTAATAAACATATATATACAGTTATATTTAATCGAACAGCTTGTCTGCTTGTACAAAAGGGCCATTAAGACATAGGGACCTGGAGTTTCCAGTGACAACAATTTGTGTGATCTATGCAAACTGTGTCAAGGATAATGGGCATTTCTAGTTTTGTATCCTTCCTCCCCAATAAACTGTCCTGTATTCCACATAATTTCTGTACTGCATTCTGTGACAGAGTCTATAAAGGCTTCCCTGTCTCCTCTGTGGGCATTGGCACCCTAACACCCCACGCGGCTCAGGCAAGGCTACCCAGAACGGGGAGGGATAGCTCAGTGGTTTGAGCATTGGCCTGCTAAACCCAGGGTTGTGAGTTCAGTCCTTGAGGGGGGCCATTTAGGGAACTGGGGTAAAAATCTGTCTGGGGATTGGCCCTGCTTTGAGCAGGGGGTTGGACTAGATGACCTCCTGAGGTCCCTTCCAACCCTCATATTCTATGATCCAGAGGGAGACACTGACCACTTGGGGGTCAGCAGACAAGTTAAGAAGTAGGATGGGCTGTACCTGTCCATTATGGTTCCTTGGTGGAGGCTCCACAGTCCTAATACTCCCTGTCCCAAAAAGGGGTCAGCTGAAAGGAAAAAAGTAGCAAAGGTTATACTCCAAGCTTACCTAGAGAGGACTCTCTGGAGCAGGCATTTTGGAAACCATAGAAACCTGGTCCTCCAAGGGGCTAACAGGACTAGTAACAGCCAATCAGGGCCGGCCCAGATAAAAGGAGCTGCAGGGGCTTAGCAGGTGAGTTCTTGGCTGGGACCAGAAGTGTGAAGAAGGGTGCTCATCTCTGGCTGTAGGATCCTGACAATCAGACAGAGTTTGTGGCTGGCTGAACTTATTCTGAGATTGCAGAGGGAGAGGAACCTCAGAATACTGGACCAGAGATTGTGCTGGAGATAAAGGGGCCCAGTAGAAAGAGGCCCAAGGAACTAGCAGGACTAAATCAAAGACTGGCTGAACTTATTCTGAGATTGCAGAGGGAGAGGAACCTCAGAATACTGGACCAGAGATTGTGCTGGAGATAAGGGGGCCCAGTAGAAAGAGGCCCAAGGAACTAGCAGGACTAAATCAAAGACTATTTGGCTGCTGTGTACAGGGTCCCTGAGGTGCCGACTTTCTAATGTGCCAGGGGGTTGCTTGAATCCCTGGCTCTGCCCCAAACCCTGCCCCCATTCCACACACCCCCCACCCCTGCCCCGCCTCTTCCCACCCTCAGGGGTTAGGAATACTGACCACCAGTGAATGGGAAATCTTCTTGGGTATCAGGGATAAATAGGTCCCTATTGTGTTGTACTGATGCTCTTATATACTGAAACAGGAGTTGAGCAGTCTCTAATGAATCTTTTTCATCTCCCATCTCTATTTCTACAAGGAAAAAATCACTCAGGCTAGAAGAACAAAGAGAATGAAGAACTAAGCATATATTTACTTTCACAAGAGGCTATATTCTTCCTGATGTGGTTCCTTCTCTGTAGACTTATAGGTAAAATGGAGTTTCCATGAAATCATGCGTAAAGAACTATTGATCCAGAAGAAGAGAAAAATCAAAGTCAGCAAAGTAAGTTTTATTCCTTAAAATACAGGGTATAAAATCAGTAAGTGTATATATAAAGTATATATTGCTCTAAAGGAGAAAAGTTTGGCAGTTTTAAGGGGCCTGAACTCTTTCTTTGCTATCTTAAAGCTTACATCACTAGATGCTAGTTATCTCAGGAATTGCTTGGTACCTTAGTAAATGCCATGATTATTTGTTTGCTATTTATTTACTTACTTATGAAGACTTCTGAATGTCCTAATGTTATTTAAGCGTATTAACATCTTCCAGGTAATCATAACAGCTAATGGACAGGTCTATGGAGAATTGGGATCTGAGCTTGTATTAGACTAAATACCTTATCTATTTGTTGCAGTATGTTTTATTCGCTGTGATCTTTCTAACTGCCAAGATAACATGCCTCAGTTTATTATGCTGTGCTTACAAACCTATGTGTTATCCACTTCATATAATGTCAGTGGTTAAGGCAAGAGGAAATGGAGGAATGGGAAAATCTAGTCCTTCTTGATACCATATGAGGGTATTAGTAACTCTGTATAAGATTATACTGAAGCTTAGTGACACACATTAGGAATAAGCAGTAGAAAGTTGGAAGAACTTGTATTAGCCAGTGCTTATCTAATGTTAACATTAGGTGCAGGGTGGGCGAGCTGAATTTCAATATCAGCACATGGTCCACTTGTCAGAACACCTGAAATTGCACTACTGCTCCAGTTAGATAAGAGAAGAACACCCAGTAAAAGATACAATGGCGGGTGGGTGGTGCAAAATGACACTCATCTTGCTCTTTCACTACTCATTTCTTTATCTGAATTTTGGTTCCACCTGAAGTGTAGCCTAGCTTTTAGAACCACTTGAACTCTGCAGGTTTTGAGACCCTTTGAATTAATCTTTTTTTTTCTTCAGCATATCAAAGAGGGATGATGACACATTTCTATTCTGTTAAACAACCGTACAGGAGCTATTACAATATGTATTTGTCATACAGCCTAGCTAATTGAAACATAAAGTGGAGATTATGCACATCAAAAACGCCTCTCCAGTGACTAAATTAATCCATGTTATTCAGAGTACAAACACAATGTTAGTGGTTCCTTTAAGAAAGCTGGCTTTCTAGATCAGTTAAACATCAAACAACCACTTTGCACACCAAGTGCCTTCATAACAACCAAAATATGCTAGTCACACTTCATGTCTCTTGTTATGGAAACTTTATTTAAAGACTTTGCTGACGCCTTGTGGAACACTTTGAAAAACCTCCTATTTCAAAATAATTCTGCAAGTTTCACCATAATGAACTTCTTTTTCTTTATTCTTTTCCCATTACTAGAATGCACCAGAATAGTATAACTGCTTCTGGAGTATCCATCTACTAACTGTTGCCCACCAGAAGTAATAATCACATTTGCTCACTGACACACTGTGACAATTTAGAGAATGTGTCTAGGTACAATTTGTGAATTCTGATTGAGTTTATGAAATTGGTGCATCATGGAGTGCCTCAAAGCAAAGTGAGTCAGCCATGAATTAAAATGGTCTGTGTCACCTGTCTGACCAGGGACAGTGGTCAATTTTGTTAAACCTTAATGGTCACCTATTCAGATAGAAACACTTTGGGACAATAGGTTGACCAAAGCTAAGAGAACCAGTTTTCTCCAACTTCTCTTCAGGGTGCTGTGGATTGAAAAGTCGAAAATCTTGTGACTTCCAATCAATTTGCAAGAGTTGGCACCTCTGCATTGCTGCTGGTGCTCAGAAAAAACTCTCCTACTCTCCACTACCCCCACGCTGCCTTTCTATCTCCTCCATCTCTCACCCACATCACAATCCCCGTGCTCCAATTCCTTTGCAAACCCTAAATCTGGTGCCTGCTCCCCCTCACTTTTCCCATCTCCATGCTCTGTGTCTCTATTGCTCCTCAGAGTCCCTGTGTCCTGTCCAGCCCCGTGAACAAGTGTCAGCCATTTTGCCTGGCGGCATGCCTTCAATCTAATTGAAAACAGTGGCATATACCAGCCAACTTTATTAAGGGCAGTGTCACTTCCATGTACACATAGACTGTAAGGAAATGTCAGCCATTTTGCTGGCTTCAGCCTGAGATAGTGGTCATTTGGAATAAGGGATTATTCCTGAATTGGCATCTTTCATCATGTTTTCATGAAACCAGTTAAAACACATCCCAAAGTTGCTTGAGTTATGATTAAAAATCACAAAATTCAGGAATGCTGCTTTTGTAGCAGGGTGGTCCTGTTTAGTTGCAGGACCAGCCGAGAAAGGAAAAAGCTAGCTGACCTGGAGCAGAGAGAAACTTCATGATTCAGAGGAGATGCCATGTGCAGTAGAGGAGGAACCTAGTCTCTTCAGAGGACTCTGCCCTAAGCCAAAAGAACTCTGTAGATTAATGAGGAAACTGAGACAGGGAAATGCATTCAGGTATGTTTATTACTTTGTCTAGATCTGTGTCTCTCTTGTGCTAGCTAAACGAAGAGTTATGATGTTTAGGCTCCTGTGCAAAGTCTGTCGAGGTGTCGGTTTGCTTCAATTTCTCATGTCGATGAAGAGTTAAATTGTAAATCCAGAGTCCACATGGTTGGAGTTCTGAGAGGAGGGTGTGGTTAGGATACAGGAGAGTCTGGAGGTTGAGCACTGGTGCTGGGAGTCTAAGATAGATAGGCCATGTAAATAAATTTATCTTATTCTTAATGCAACATTTATCACAACTTTATGTTTGTGAAATCCAGAAAAGGGAAGTCCACAAATTAAGGTTTCTATGATAAAGTTAATCCAGCCACACACATGGGTGAGCTCATCAATTAATAAGAACATAAGAACATAAGAAAAGCCGTACCGGGTCAGACCAAAGGTCCATCTAGCCCAGTATCTGTCTACCGACAGTGGCCAATGCCAGGTGCCCCTGAGGGAGTGAACCTAACAGGCAATGATCAAGTGATCTCTCTCCTGCCATCCATCTCCATCCTCTGACGAACAGAGGCTAGGGACACCATTCTTACCCATCCTGGTTAATAGCCATTTATGGACTTAGCCACCATGAATTTATCCAGTCCCCTTTTAAACATTGTTATAGTCCTAGCCTTCACAACCTCCTCAGGTAAGGAGTTCCACAAGTTGACTGTGCGCTGCGTGAAGAAGAACTTCCTTTTATTTGTTTTAAACCTGCTGCCTATTAATTTCATTTGGTGACCCCTAGTTCTTGTATTATGGGAATAAGTAAATAACTTTTCCTTATCCACTTTCTCAACATCACTCATGATTTTATATACCTCTATCATGTCCCCCCTTAGTCTTCTCTTTTCCAAACTGAAGAGTCCTAGCCTCTTTAATCTTTCCTCATATGGGACCCTCTCTAAACCCCTAATCATTTTAGTTGCTCTTTTCCGAACCTTTTCTAGTGCTAGAATATCTTTTTTGAGGTGAGGAGACCATATCTGTACACAGTATTCGAGATGTGGGCGTACCATGGATTTATATAAGGGCAATAATATATTCTCAGTCTTATTCTCTATCCCCTTTTTAATTATTCCTAACATCCTGTTTGCTTTTTTGACTGCCTCTGCACACTGCGTGGACATCTTCAGAGAACTATCCACGATAACTCCAAGATCTTTTTCCTGACTCGTTGTAGCTAATGGAGCTCTGCCTATTTATCTTAGCTCAGTATCTGGCTCCATATGATGTGTAATGTGTTCCTGTTTTCCTTGTCAATGTATTCTTTCGTGGTGTAGTGGGTTGGGTACCCGCTCCTGCCCTGAGGGGTTTAAATGCAGCCTGGCAGGGCTTGAGAGCTGCTGCTCTCAAAGATGGGCTGATTGGGGAAGTGGCCGCAGCTGGGCCACACCCCAATCAGGCCACAGCTGGCCCCTATAAAAGGCTGTGAGCCAGGAGCCGAGACACTCTCCCTCTTCCTGTAGAGGGAAAAGGGCCTGGCTGCAGGGAGCTAGACAAGGTACCTAGAGTGGAGCAGGGCTGGGGAAAGGCAGAGGAGCTGGGGAGCTCCTGCCTGGAAAGCCCCAGGCTACAGCCTAGCATTAGGCCAAGAGGTACTGGGGGTTGCAGGGGGCAACCCAGGGGTAGGCAAAGGCAGCAGGTCCAAACCCCTTTGCCTATGATGAGTGGCTGATACTGCAGTCTGTCCCAGTGAACAGGGGCGAGATGGAGACTGGGCAGTAGCCAATACTGAGGCAAAGTGGGGATAGTGGGGTGGGGGTTCCCCTGGGAGGGGGAGACCCAGTTAAAGGGGCACCGGGGTCCTGGGGGGACACGGGGGCCAGTAGCAGACAGGTGGATCACTGGCCTGCAGAGGGCGCTCTGGACACTGGACTGAGCTAATTCCCAAGGACGACCAGCAGAAGGCGCCGCAGGGGTGAGTCCAACCTGTTACACATGGCTTATATTACATTTATAAAATATGCAGGGGCTGCAATGGGTCCATATTAATGTTGTAGAGACCTTAGTTTATGATGGAATTTCATTACACATCTGTGGTCGATTTCTTTACCAGGTTGTTGCACTCAGCTTTTGTCTGCATATAATCAACAAGTAAGAGAGAATGGACAATGCAGGAAAAGTAGTAAAATCAAATATTTAAAATATGGCCAAAGATATTCAAAAAGGGAAGTCAGGTAATTTCCCTACTAACCAGATGCTAAAGGACCTCAACATGGTTGGAGGGGGGCAGAAGTGACAACTCTCTGGGCTATGAAAGCCTATTCAGGTGAGCTGTATATTAATGGTCATGATCTTTTTTTATATACTAGTCAATGAAGTATGGGGAGGCTTGTTGTGGCTCTAGAGTTAAGGCTAAACTTTGCACTTAAAGCAGGAATCCATATGTTATATGTGGGGGAAAATGCAGCACTCTCCAAAATTACAACCGTTATTGTTTAAGTTTAGAATGAATTTTCTGGGCATTTACAAGTAAATACGTTTATTAGTTTATGAGCTGCAATTAATTTTAAAATGGGTCCTTTAAGATATCTAGCATCTTTGTGTCAGAACGTTATATACATACACCCACCTATGTGTGTCTCAAAAGATTTGAATAACAAATAAAGTAGGGCTTGTCTACACTGTGGGTTTGCAAATTGAGAAGCACAAAAGTGTTGCTCTCTAACTACCCCATGTGGATGCTGCTGGCATGAACTAACATAGTTCTCTTTCAAACATTTTGGTGCACTCTGCAGTTTACACCACCCTAGGTGGGGGGAGGAATAACTCAGTGGTTTGACTGTTGATTTGCTAAACCCAGGGCTGTGAGCTCACTCCTTGGTGCAATTTAGGGCAAAAAATCTGTCTGGGGATTAGTCCTGCTTTGAGTAGGGAGTTGGACTAGATGACCTCCTGAGGTCCCTTCTAACCCTAATATTCTATGATAGTCTGCAATGAGGCACAGTATAGACATAGCATTAGATCTTTCAAACTTGCCACATAGTTAAAACTCTCTGAAATTATTGATACATTCTCACATCCTTAACACCATCCTAGTGTAGCTTTTATCTGGAAATAGTAATTAAATACTGATCCAACACCTATTTCTGTCAGTAGAAATACTCTCAGTCACTTCAGTGGAGAGTTGGATTAGACCATAAGGGACAGTGTGATCTGTGGATGTGGAAGGAAAAAGGAGAGTGGAAGGAAAAGAGGAGTTTTCTGCTCTTTCTGCATTCAGAGAATGGAAGGGTGAGATGAGACACATTTCTGAGCTGTAGGTTTTCTGCCTTAGATCTTTTTAGACAGAATCTGATGTTTCATGTGCTTATGCCAACTTCTATTTCATTTCTATATTTCTTTTGTACTGTTTGGATGTTTGTTGTGAATATCAATATACAGCTTCTTATCTGAGTTCAAAGAGAGAGCAGGAATCTTTGTGAATGTGTGCATGGTGTAAAAGATATAGATTACTCAAGTCCTTAAACCCATAACAGTCCTATTTGATTGGGGCTGGGAGGGGGAGAACACAATCTGTTGGGCATCTGAGCTGAATATGAGAGAAACAGTACAGTAGTTTAACCCACTTTGAGGATTTGGACAATTAGAATGGTGATTTTTATGATAAATATATATCGCTGCTTTCTGCTGAAAATTTACATCTACTTGTGTATAAGTTATTTATTAGAAGAAAGTTGGGTAAATATCACATTAATTAAAATGACATGGCTTTTTCACTTTTAGAAATTGTGTACACTGGAAAGTATTCTGCTTTAACCATTGTTCATTTATAGTATGGGTATAAGTATATATATATACTTATACTTATATATAAGTATAGCTAAAGCTGTGTGGATGCAGTTATACGAGAATAAAGATGCTTTACGCTAGTATTGCTGGTCATTTATGGAAAAGATAATAATCTAGATCAGTCTAAGGCCCTGTTTACACTTTAAATTTAGATCAACATATCTATGTAACTCAGGGTCAGTCTACACTTAAAACACTGCGTTGGCGCAGCCACACTGTTGCAGCTCTGCCACTGTAGCATTTTAATGAAGATGCTCCAAGCTGACGGGTGAGAGCTCTTCTGTCAGTGTAGTCTGTCAGGTCCCTGCTAGGCAGTAGCTATGTTGGCAGGAGATGCTTTCCCACACCCAAGTGCTATCCACAAAGGGGGTTAGGTCATTCAGGGTGTGGATTTTTCACACCAATGAGCAATGTAGTTACCGATACAGGTCTTTTGTATAGAAAAGACCTTATAAAAATCCACATCCTTAAGCAATGTAGCTATGCCAACATAACCCCCACTGTAGATGCAGCTAGGTCAATGGAAGAGTGCTTCCCATAAATCTGCCTACTGTCATGTGGGGAAGTGGTGTCACAACGGAGATGGGGAAAAACTCATTCTGTCACTGTAGGCTGTATGTGCACTATGGGGTTCTGCTGGCCTAGCTACAGTGCTGGCATAGATATGCCTCTGTAGTCCTCATACCTTCAGGCCACATATAGAGTATCTTTCCACCTGTATAACTGCATCCACACTAGCGGCTACATTGGTATAATTATACTGGTTTTAAAAAAAAATCACACATCTAACCAAAATAGTTATACTGGCACAACTGCAACCTCACTATACACAGTATAGTAGTCCAGGTGGACTTTGAGTCTGTTTTGCATAAATCATTTTCTCTTTTCCCTCCTTCTGTCTAGAAAAGAAAGTTTTATGAAACTGCAGATCCATCTTGGTGTTTGTATGCTGGGTAGTTTGTTTAGTCGTGGTAACTCTTAAATGGTTATTAGGCTCTGCAGTATGGCCTCATTACCTTGTTTTGACATAAGTTCACACCTACACTGGTATTGTCTGTCTAGTGGCAGGCTCGGTAGGATAGCCTTCATTATGCACATCAATGCATTGCTATCTCTAACACTGAGAGGGATTCGTGCTTCACATTTAAACATGAGAATTAAGAAAAAAAATATAAAATCCAGAGATTTCAAATACCACTTCAGCACCATCAGAGAAACAATGCTTGTGACCTGATGGAAGTAAATTTCAAGAATACTTTTGTCTAAGATTTCTGAAAGATGCTTTAGTCTCTTCTATGTTATGTGGTTAGGTTGTCTCAAGGAGGCCCTTCACCAAGAACTACTTGTAGCAGTGGATCATTTTCTTAGCATGAGCAGAGCTCATAATCCTTTTTTCAGGACCAACACTTTTTTGAAGAAGTGCTAACATTGGCTTGGCGCCTTCCACAATAGATGTTAAACTGTCTTCAGCTTTGGTCCAGTGTGACCTGTTATCTGTTATCACCAGCAAAGAGACAATATACTAATGTAGATAGAGCTGAGAGTTTTCTAGATAAGGATGGGAGTGTCAGGTGGCTGTTGGCCATGGACAAAAGTTACCATGATGAAGAGCACAGATGCATGCACAGATAATAGCTTATTAGGAAATGATTATTTTTCATTTGAAAAATTAAGCTGAAAACTGATATTTTTGTTTATTGACAAAAACTGGAGTTTTTTTATGAGAATATTTCATGAAATTTCTGCTGAGACAAAGCCGTTATTCATTGAATAAAAAGTTTCAGTGATGATTTTCAACCAGCTCTAATTCGCAAATGTGATAGAGTGCATATTTAAGAAAATTTAGGCAGTGGCACAATATTCTAAAATATTTTAAAGAATATTTCTTCTTTAAAAGTGACACAGCCCATTAACTGCCCCCTGTCTGTCCTCTCTTGGTATCTGAGTGCATTCTCTAAGGTAACAGGTCTCGCTACATTCACCTTGCTTGTGGAACCACACTATTCTCAGACTGGGCCTTGGGATGCAGTCCCTGGTGTAACAACTGTGACTTATCAGCAGGTCTGATATCATTCAGGCCCTTTGATGCTCTTCCTTCGGGGAGCTGTGACCACTTACAACAAAGTATTATTTGTTTAGAACCAGAGCATTTGTATCTTCCTAAGGTTTACCATCCTCCTGGAAGCTTGGGAAGACCCTGACTACTTTAGACACTCCCTAAGGACTTCTCTCTGTGTCCATGTCCATCTGTTCCCACCATGAAGAGCTTACTAACAATTCGCCCCTCCCTCCCTCCAGAGAGTCTTTCTAAACATTTAGCATCCCTTTGATCTCTAGGATCCCAGCCTTGATAAAACAGCTGTGTAATTTCAGCGGGAGCCTAGAAATAGTATTGTCATTGCTAATAGCTTGGCCATTATCTTGCAACTGCCCCCAAGTGTGTGTTAGGAGTCTGCTTATCTAGAGCTATTGTTGCCATCCTATTTGAGACAGCCCTGTGGCCTCAGGCTGTAAAGAGTAGAGAGCTTGCTACTATCATCTGTTGGTGAGCAGGGAGAAGAGTGGCCCAGGATTGCTTCAGAAGTTCTGGAGGGGCAAGGGCTCCACTGGGGAAGGAACTCTCTGCCAGCATCTGTTGATGAACAAGGGGAAATGACTGAAATGTTTGCTGCTGACTACACCTGGCAGAAGAGCTACACTTGTTTTTCCCACAGCCCCTTATTAAACTATACCAATACACTTCCCAGGAAAGCCCACTTACCCAATATAGCTATGCAGTGACTACCTCACTAACTGGGTAGCATACAATATTCATAAAATTATTACAGATTATTAGCATTCTAGATTAAGGAAAAATGGAGTCTGTGAACAACTCTGTGTTAAAGGGTATGTCTACACTGCAGCAGGGCGTATGTTTCCCAGCACAAATAGATGAACATGTACTAGCTCTGCTCTAGCTAGCATGCTAAACATAGCAATGTAGCCGAAGGAGCTAGCCACTTGAATACAAACCTTGCCCAGACCCCCTGGTATGTACTTGCGCAGATAGCATGTGCTGCGCTGCTATTTTTAGTGCACTACTCAAGCAGAGCTAGGGCATGTCTCTCTACTTGAGCTGTGAAGCATGCTCCTAGCTTCAATATAGATGTACCCAGAAAAAATAAATAATATAGTATTGGCATCCCTAAGTATCAACAAGACATTTATTTAGGTTACCCAAATATAGCCGACTTGGAGTGTGTAATATTTTTTATTTATTAGAACATTGCAGGAGAAACTTTTGAACAAATACACTAAAATAATGTCACAGGTTCATTTGTAGATGATCACAAAGAGAAGGAAGAGTAACCAATTTGGGATTGTTTCAAATGCAGTGAAGAACATAAGCCCTGGCTGGGATGATTTAGTTAGGGATTGGTCCTGCTTTGAGCAGGGGGTTGGACTAGATGACTTCCTGAGGTCCCTTCCAACCCTGATATTCTATGATTCTATGCTGATATTACATACCATAAGACCTATCTATGCAGTATAGTGTGTGTTGTATGGGTTAGAATGTCACCTTTGGTTCCAAAGTGAGTGGAAGTATTTTGGTATTCTCACTGATGATTGTGTGAAGTGTGAAGACATGTTGAGATGATTAATGGATATATGGAAATAATATCCCAGGAGTCTTCTAAATGCCATTGTTCAAATGTCCTAAATCCTCTGTATACCAAAGTGATCTACAGAGTACACTTGCAATCAGAAGTGGGAATGAGATGAGGCAACCTATTGATTCTGGAAAGTTAGTCTACAGTATCAAAAGCAGTTGAAGTGATAGAGGGAGACTAATCAGAATTACTAACAGAGGAAAACATCATTATACTGAGTGAGGGAATATGGTTCTTGATTCTGTCAGATGCAATATTTAAGTTTCCAAGCACAGAAATGTGCAAAGCTATTGAAACCTAGTTCTGAAAATTTTGGGGAAATCAATGCGTCCTCCATTACCCCAGACATAATGGGGTGAACCAAGAAACCAGTTAATTGAGTGCCTTGTTGTGCTAAGATATTTGAGGGCATACTGCAAGTTTCACCCCTTACTGTACATTCCCTTGCGTTATGAGTTTGAATCGCAATCCCATCTTTTGAATTTGCTGCCCTTGGCAATCTGTAATGAATAATAATAATGCAACCAGATGTTCAGCTCTCTTAGGCTTGCTGCTGCTGTCAAGAGCAGACTGAAGCCAATTACATTGATTAACATTCCTGACTTTGCCTGCTCTGTAAAACCTGACCATCTACATTTGAACCGTTGCCTGGGGCAGGATGTTTCTCCCCTTTCAGCCATCCATGGGGAGATAGTAATAGGGGTGAATGTGGAATCCTTGACTTACTGAAATCAATAGGAATTTTGCCATTACCTTCAATCAGGCCAGAATATCAACCATAAAACCTCTGCCATGAGCCTCCAGGACAAGTGATTGAAGATTTTGGGTGGCTCCGCTCTCCTTGACCTCTAGGGGAGGGAAAGAAAGATTTACTCATTCTGCAGAGAAGAGGAGGAAATATTGGGTGAAGGGAGGGGAGTGTCAAAAATAAGTTCAAAACTAGCACCTCAGAAGCCAGACTGTTCTTAGTCCCAGTAGCAAGAACATCAATAGCCTGGAAGAGTAGGTTAGAACACAGAGGATTATATTTAGAAGCAGGATATGCATAGTTTTTTTGAATAATTGGACTCCTGAATATGAATATTTACAGGATTTTCTAAGTCACTTATTATAGTAGCTGAGCCCCTCACAAACACTATTGAACACAACACCTGTGTCAACTAGGGAGATATTATCCCCATTTTATACATGAGAAAGTGAGGCTCAGAGAAATTAAATTCTTTGGTCCAAGTCAGGAAGTCTGTCACAGAACTAGGGATAGACTCCAGATTTTCTGAATCCCAAGTGAGGGCCATAATCACTAGGCTGCCTTCCTTTTATATGAATGTGAATGTCTTTTTTTCTAGTATTACTTCATGATGGCTCTACTTGTTATTTTTAGGGTTTTTTTTCTAGAACTATGGAGGCATGTGAAAAATTATTACTTATATGGTACCACCAGTGTGTTATGTGCTTTACAGATAGGTCTGAAGACAAGGTCCTTGCCCTGAAGAGTTTATGCTCTAAATAGAGAGGAGAAATGGGATGTAATTGGCAGCCAGGGAGAACAAGTGATGAAGTTTGTTGTTTACTTTTTCTGAGCAAATTCATATGTCCCTCTGCAAAGCCTTTTCAGTTTTAAAATATGAAGCTGATATATCACAAGTGCACTAAACAAGAGTTTTAGCCACGGCAGAAATAACAAGAATTTTGATTCATGTAGGAAATGTTCATGAAGAAAATGAAATGGCTAGTGGTTGTTTGTCTGCTTTTGAATTACAATGAATAATTCTAGTGGTAATTACTGAATTCATATATTTTTTAAAGTGCTTCAAAATTCCCAGTTTTATTTAATGATAATACATTTCTATACATTTTAGAAAATCAGTAAGTAAAACAAGAATTATTCCCTAACATTTGAAAGTAATGGCGTGTACCAGGCATGATTTCAGATTCTAGTTTAAAAAAAAATGCTATTGTTTCCAAGCAGTCAGGAAGGTTTGGTATAATAAAAGTGAGTTATTTCCTAAACAGGAGAAAAGAGTCTGACACAAGCATGGAACAATCTATTCCTAGACTAATTCACTTACAAGACCCTAAGAACCTCTCAATGCCAACTGGCAAAGGGTTCACTGTTCTGTAACAGTAACTCCTAACAGGCCTCACAAACTCACTATGCCTGGCACACCACTTTCCTGATATTTATCCATAAATAATGTCATGTAAGATGTTACATCCAAGCCAGATCATTAATATAATTGTGTAATGTATTTACAGATAGTACCGTATTTTCCGGCGTATAAGATGACTTTTTATACTAAAAAACAACCCCCAAAAATCGGGGGTTGTCTTATACGCCGGGTATAAACAGCGGGCAGCCCAGAGCCCTCTGATTCCCGGCCGCGGCTGGGATTTAAAAGGCTCTGGGCTCCCCGCCGCAGCGGGCAGCCCAGAGCCCTCTGATTCCCGGCCGCGGTTGGGATTTAAAAGGCTCTGGGCTCCCCCCCTCGGAAGGGGGGGTAGTCTTATACGGCGAGTATAGGCCAAAACCTATGTTTTAACTGTAAAATTAGGGGGTTGTCTTATACGCCCAGTCGCCTTTTACGCCAAAAAATACGGTATATAAAAAGTTATCATATATAAGGAAAATATGTTCTGAAAGTCTGAATCAAGACAGGTTGACAGCCAGGTTTCTAGAGAGACAAGGTGGGAGTACCTGTCCCAGATCAGAAGAAGTGCTCTATGTAGCTTGAAAGCTTGTCTCTCTCACCAACAGAAGTTGAGCCAATAAAAAAATATTCACTTACCCTCCTTGTTACTCTGATATCTTGGAACCCACACGACTACAACTACACTGCATAAAACAGAACCTGACAAAAGATGTATATTCACTCCTCTGCCTTGGTATACATTTAAATTAAGCATTTTAAGCAAACACGGTGGAAGTCCTGTTTGCATATGAAGTCAACGTGAGGAGGTGAAGTCAGGATGAAGTCAGCACACCAGGAAATAAATCTCAAGGGATCATCCTGACACTGAGGCAAACAGTGGATGGGAGGATATAAAGAGACACCAAAGTACTCCTCTTTTTCCTGCACCTGAGGAAATTATCAGGGCAGTGTGATTACATTCACTAAAACAGGATCCCAACCTGTCCTTGTGGAGAGCATTGCAAAGGAAATTTAGGTGAACAGGTCTGGCTCTAACTTTTTTGCCACCCCAAGCAAAAAAAAATTAAAAAAAATAAAGTGCTGCTCCTCCGTAACAACCCCTCCAGCGCCGCCCCGCGAAAACAACCCCCCCGAGTGCCGCGCCGCCATAACAATCCCCCCGAGTGCCGCACCAGCCCGCTGTAACAATCCCAACCCGAACGCCGCCCTGCCCTGCCGAAACAACCCCCTGAGCGCAGCGCTCTGCCGAAACAAACAAACAAAAAAAAACCTCGAGCACCGCCCCGCCAAACCAAAAAAAGAAAAAAAACAAGCGCCACCCCGCCATCCGAAGATTGGCCACCCCTTACAAGGTGCCGCCCCAAGCGTGTGCTTGGTCGGCTGGTGCCTGGAGCCGGCCCTGTAGGTGAGATAAGTTTGCTTTTAAACAGATGGTTAGCGTGATAAAGTTAAGTTTAGTCTCTAAGGGTATGTCTACACTACAAGAGTAGTTCGATTTAACTTAGGTCGAATTTGTGGATTCGACCTTATGAAGTCGAATTTGTGTATCCACACTAAGGACACTAATTCGACTTTGTGAGTCCACACTAACGGGGCAAGCGTCGACATTGGAAGCGGTGCATTCTGGGCAGCTATCCCACAGTTCCTGCAGTCCCCGCTTCCCATTGGAATGCTGGGTAGAGCCCCAATGCCTGCTGGGGGAAAAATGTGTCGAGGGTGGTTTTAGGTAACTGTCGTCATTCAACCGTCACTCCCGCCCTCCCTCCCTGAAAGCGCCGGCGGGAAATCTGTTTGCGCACTTTTCTGGTCAGTGACAGCGCGGACGCCACAGCACTGCGAGCATGGAGCCCGCTGCGATCATCGCTGCACTTATGGCCGTTGTCAACTCCTCGCACCTTATCGTCCACCTCTTCCACAGTCAGCTGCTGAGAAATTGGGTGAGGAGGCTCCGGCAGCGCGGTGAGGACATGAAGTCTCAGAGTGGCACAGACCTCTCACAAAGCACGGGATCCCGCGCCGCGGAGATCATGGTGGCAATGGGTCACGTTCATGCTATGGGACAGCAATTCTGGGCCCGGGAAACAAGCACGGACTGGTGGGACCGCATAGTGCTGCAGGTCTGGGATGAATCACAGTGGCTGCGAAACTTCAGGATGTGTAAGGGCACTTTCCTTGAACTGTGTGAGTTGCTGTCCCCTGCCCTGAAGCGCCAGGACACCTGGATGCGAGCAGCCCTGAGTGTGCAGAAGCGAGTGGCCATAGCCCTCTGGAAACTTGCAATGCCAGACAGCTACCGGTCAGTAGCGAACCACTTTGGCGTGGGCAAATCTACCGTGGGGGTTGCTGTGATGCAAGTAGCCCACGCAATCGTTGACCTACTGCTCTCAAAGGTAGTGACCCTGGGAAACGTCCAGGTTGTCATAGATGGCTTTGCCACGATGGGATTCCCAAACTGCGGTGGGGCTATAGATGGGACTCACATCCCTATCCTGGGACCGGCCCACCAGGCCAGCCAGTATATTAACCGAAAGGGCTACTTTTCAATGGTGCTGCAAGCACTGCTGGACCATAGGGGACGTTTTACCAACATCTACGTCGGGTGGGCGGGCAAGGTTCATGACGCGCGTGTTTTCAGGAACTCTGGTCTGTTTAGACGCCTGCAGGAAGGTAGTTTCTTCCCGGACCACAAAATAACTGTTGGGGATGTGGAGATGCCTACAGTGATCCTCGGGGACCCAGCCTACCCGCTAATGCCCTGGCTCATGAAGCCCTATACAGGCGCCCTGGACAGTGACAAGGAGCTCTTCAACTACCGGCTGAGCAAGTGCAGAATGGTGGTGGAGTGTGCTTTCGGATGTCTCAAGGGGAGATGGAGGAGCTTACTGACTCGCTCGGATCTCAGCGAAACCAATATCCCCATTGTTATTGCAGCTTGCTGTGTGCTCCACAATCTCTGTGAGAGCAAGGGAGAGACCTTTATGGCGGGATGGGAGGTTGAGGCAAATCGCCTGGCTGCTGATTACGCTCAGCCAGACACCCGTGCGATTAGAAGAGCCCAGCGGGAAGCGCTGTGCATCCGGGAGGCTTTGAAAGCTAGGTTCCTCAGAGAGCAGGGTAACCTATGACTATCCAGTCTCTTTACAGAGAAGCTGAACCTCCCCCTGTTTCAGTTACTATTCACTTTTTTCAGTGGTTACATACCCCGTTCACCAGGTTTCCCCCCATTCCAACAGATGTTTAAAAATAAAGTTATTGGAACATTTTTAATTAACAAAGTTTTCTTTACTAACGAATTTGTGTTAAAGGGTTCAAACAGGGACACAGACTGTGGTGGGTACGGTGTGCAGTGATGTACAGACCGCTTCTACACTCGAGGAATGACAGGCTCCTGCTCCTACAGCGGTCTCTGGGGGGAGGACGGTTACAGGAGAGTGTGCAGGAAGGGGTGGGTTTGCAGGAAGGGGTGAGGGATGTGTGGGAAGGGTGAGTAGGTGTAGGGGGATGATGGCTCTGGCTGGGGCTCAGGGCATCGGAGAGGCTCATGGCTAGGTGGAAGGGCATGGTAAGGGCAGCCTGCCTTGCCATTTGTGGATGCCAGGCGCTCGGACCCTGGGGCAGCATACACCTCCCAGACTGACCTGGGGCAGCAGACACCTCCCAGAGTGACCCGGGTGCCTAGTGACTGCACTCTGTTGATCCTGCCCCCATGTCTGTACCCTGGTAATGGTGGCTGTCCTATGCAATTAACAAACCCCTATCTCCCCTTCACACAAAGTCTTCTGCAAAGAAACATGACGGAAACAGTAATGAACAGCAAACTATTTTTAATACTCAACTACACAGTTGGGATGAAACTGGGATTTTGGATTGGGTGAGCCAGGAAGGGAAGGAATTCTCATACTTTAGGGAATGAGAGCTGTTTGTTACATGAGCGCTCTGCTGGGGTGGAGTGACAGTTTTCATGGCCCCTAGCGCCCATCCTTCTTGTGATTTTTGGGTGAGGGGGGGACAGGACTTTGTGGCGGGGGAAGGCGGTTGCAGATACAGTTCAGGGGGGCTCTCTGCTCCTGCCTGCGGTCCTGCAGAACATTCACAAGGCGCCGGAGCGTGTCCGTTTGCTCCCTCATTAGTCCAAGCAGCGTTTGAGTCACCTGCTGGTCTTCCTGCCGCCACCTGTCCTCCCGTTCGCTGTGTGAGCGCTGCTGCTGAGAGAGGGTCTCCCTCCACTGGCTCTGCTGGGCCGCCTCGGCTCTGGAGCAGGCCATCAGTTCAGCGAACATCTCATCCCGAGTCTGTTTCTTTCGCCGCTTAATCTGCGCCAGCCTCTGTGAGGGGGACGCCGGGGCAGTTCGGGAAAGAGCCGCAGCTGTGTGATGGGAAAAAGGAAGTGATTTCCTTGCAAAGATACATGTTTGCGAACACTGAACACAGTCTAGTCTGTTTCTGTGAACAAGCCCATACATGGCACCTATCTCATGCGCTCTCAGGACAAGTTCGAATTTTCGGCATTCGCTTTCATTGCCTGGGGTCTTGCACTGGAGATCAGACAAGCGGGGCAGGAAAGTTGAATCCGTGTAGCAGCCAGGCCTGGTAAGCCGTAAACTTTAGGCTGCTTAACAGTTAATGGATAGCAGTGCCCTCCTGCTGCAGGCAATCTGGGAAGCATAAAGTCTGACCCTGTTCCACCCCCTCGCGGCTGTCCCCGGGAAAGATCCCTGTATGCTTTCCCTCTGCAGCCTCCACCATGTGGCTGTTAAACAACGGTCATTGTTATGCAAAGGAAAAGTCAAGCATTCCCAATAGTAACATTACACTAATTTCCCTAGTTAGATGCAGCAGTCGCCGAGCGAGATCACCCTGACGCGGGTCACTAAGAGAGACAGAGAGCGCATGCTGCGTGAAACCCTGCACAGACCAGGGCCCTATGCTGCCATGCTCATGGAGTCAATGCTCCCACTGTACCTGAGGATAGCCTGGCACGGAAGAGTGTGCTTCCATGGAGCACCCAATAAGGCACCTCTCCCCAGGAACCTCCTGCGGAGGCTTTTCGAGTACCTCTACGAGAGCTTCGTGGAACTCTCCCAAGAGGATTTCTGTTCTATCCCTATATGTATTGACCTTCTTTTCATATAGTTTTTATTCCTGTTTTTTAAAAAATAAATGTTTACATGTTTATAGCACTTACCGACTGATCCTTCCCCTGATTCAGAGTCCGGGTTAACGGCCGGGAAGGGTTGGTAGGGGATCTCTGTGAGGCTGATGAAGAGATCCTGGATGTCAGGGAAATCAGTAGTGTAAGCGCTGTCGCCTGCCTCGTCCTCCACAAACCCTTCCTCATCTTCCCCATCCGCGAACATCGCCGAGAAACTGCCCGTCGACACTATCCCATCCTCAGAGTCCACGGTCACTGGTGGGGCAGTGGTGGCAGACCCACCGAGAATGGCATGCAGTGCCTCGTAGAAGCGGCATGTCTGGGGCTGGGCTCCGGAGCGTCCGTTTGCCGCTTTGATTTTTTGGTAGCCTTGTCTCAGGTCCTTGATTTTCACGCGGCAACCTATGGTGTGAATGTAAATTGATAGCTACAGTGACATAACCCTATATGTGGACACTCTTTTTCTTGTAAAACCATGGGATGAGGGGGTACCACTTATCATTTGGGAAGGAGTTTAAGTTAAACCAAAAGAAGCTATTCTTATTCTGAGCTAAGAGTGTCCACATGGAGAGTTATATACATATACTTATATTGATTTAACTATATTGATAGTTATATCTCATAGCTGGTTAACCTTCTTATGTACACAAGCCATCAGAAAGCTGCTGGACATCTCCTAGTTGCACCACTGACATAGTACATAGTGGGCCATACACTAGTGGAGCAGAGGCATAGAATCACGCACCTCTGCCACACAACAGAGTTTGCCAGGAAATTCTCTGCTAGACAATTGTCAGCTGATTATGGCCTCTTTATAGATTATGTCATCAGTGGTCCAAAGGGACCAAACTCACCAGAAAATCTGGCCAGAGGTCTCAGATGTCTACTTTTAAAAACCCAACAAGTTCAAAGGCACCTACTAGCTCACTAATTAACTCAGTACCATACTAAATGTGGTGAATCTGCAGTTGCTGTTAGGCCTTCTGCAGGTTCCCATTTAAGGTACTTTTTAAATAAAATTGGTAGTTTCATATTCTTGCCCCTTTGCTAAGCAGTAGTGGATTTGGGGGACCTTGCAGATTAGTTTCCTGTTGGAGGAAAATATAAGTGGCATGGGGTCAAGATATTTTCTTATTGTAATTTGTTTACGTAGAAATGAGTCTGTTTCCTTGAACACACTGCACAGGTGACTCCGTTTTGCCAAAACCTCAGATAAGACGTCAGAGCTCTAACCCAAGAAGCAGCTTTTTGGCTTCTGTCTCTCCTTAGAATTTCACACAAATCTTAATTCTTTAACAAAAAAACAGCTTTTTCTTCCTGCCCAGTCCCTGAACTTTACAACTTGGGAAATCCCTCCAACTCAAAGCTTCTTTTTTGGGAGCAGGTGGCTTTCAAAGGTGATCCTGCCAGTCATCTCTCCTTTTGTGCAGCAGCTTTTCAGTACAAGGAACCTCAGAGCTTTAACTGCCAGACAAAAGGAGAGTGCTTTCCCCTACACAATCTCTATAATGAGGGCCTTGGTGATGATGCAAGCCACTAGCACTTCTTCACATAATACTTTTACCACTTCTGCCACAATACCGAGCTGTTGTTCCTTTCAGATGTTCATGCCCTGTTTTCAGCACTCTTACAGTTAGTCCAAAAAACATACTTTTTTTTTCTTATTCAGTAGGCATGGAAAAACGGAGAGTACTAGACTAAGAGTATCCAGAGATGGCACACGGTATGTGTACGGGAGAGAGAGATGGAAAGAGAAAACATTAGTTGTCAGCTGTCCCTCGTGCCTGTGGTTCAGCAACTTCCCCAGGGCATAAATATGCAGTCAGGAGGATTTCATAAAATTGTTAGTTTAACCATAAATATTGCAGAGCATATAAATCTCAGTAGGTGATTTCTGAAAAACTCCTGTAAAGGCCCAGACAGGAACTTACTTACAGAGGAGGAAGAGACTTGAGTGTTATGGGATGGGGACTTCAAATGTTCACGGATTGTTTCTGGGGTGGGGGAGAAATGTCATTTTGGGTGCTTTTCTGAAGAATCTCTGAATTTTTTTGACGTTCACCCATCACTGACAACTGGCTGACAACTTTTTGATATATTCCAATGGTCTAAATAAAAAATGTTATTTTGAATTAAATAGACAATATGGTACAATTCCTGAAAAGTCATCCTTAGACTGGTCCCTTCTGCAGCATATCTGTAGAAGAAAGTAAAGGGCTGTAAAATGGCGGCAGCAGCAGCACTGAAGGACCATTACAGTTTTGTTGCTGATGAATGGGTGGCTGCATGGGCGGTGCGTACAAGAGGCTGAGGAGGTTGCTTCTGGCACTTGTGTTTGAGCCTCCCCAAACAGAGGACTCAGGCGCCACCTCTGGGTGGCTGGGACAAGCAGGCATCCTGTTAACCCTGGAAACCATCTCCTTTGGATATCTGAACAGTGAGAAGGGTGAGCAGGCCAGTCTGCCATTCATCCACCTGCAAATTCAGAAGTGGGATGGGGCCAACTGACTACGCTTGAAGGTATCAGGAGTAGTGTGGAGAGTTTACAGGCCTCTGCACTTTCTCTAGAAGATGGCATGAGGTAAAGGTGATAGGGAGAAAAGGGCCTGTGGGAGGTGGGAGGGGAGCAAGGGTAGAGAGACTTACTAGCTGTATTACATAACTAGCAAGTCTTGCAATGGTTTGCTTGGATTTTTTTAGCAAATGCAAAATTCAAGGGTGTGTGAACCCTTGTGAACTGCATCCACCAATATGGGTTTGCAAAAAGCATGCCAATTAAACTAGGCCAGTGGATTTATTGATAGCACACATCTAATGATCACATGTCCAGTGAACACATTTCCTCCTAGATTATTATCAGACTTTCTCAGAAAGGCATTTGCAGTTTAGAGAGGAACAATGACCCACTGCTTAGGGCACTAACGTGGGACTTGGGAGAGACCAGTTCATTTTTGTGTTTTGCCACAGACTTCCTGTGTGACCTTGGGCAGGGTCATTTAGTCTCTCGGTGCGTCAATTCCCCATATGTAAAATGGGTACTACCCTGCCTCTCCGCGTCTTGAGAGGATAAATACATTGTGAGATGCTCAGATACTATGGTAATGGGGGCCCATATAAGTACTATAGAATAAAGTTGCCAGATAATTTCTCTGCTTCCTGTGTTTTTCCCCGCCCCGCCTCAGTTGATTATTTGTTTGTGATGAAGCCAGCTTCTGCGTTACATTGTGGAGGGGGTGTGAAAGTACTGGCTGAGAAAATCATCCAAGGAATCAGCAACAGCATCTTTCAATCAACGTGAATAGTGCTGCTTGGAGAGGTGCTTTAGTAATTCTGTGACAGCAGAGAAAAGGCCTTACTATGCAGTGTTCTTTTTTCTATAGTCAAGGGAAATGACTTGTGCAAGATTTTAGTCACATGACTCCCATTAAAGTCAATGAGCATTTTGTTACTAACATCCAGTGCAACTCTTCAAAATCTCTTCCCACAACAGCTGTCAATTTCTTTGCAACAAGTTTTCTTTGAATGCCACAGTGAATTACAAAGAGAGAGGATAGTTAGGTGTCCATGAAAGGTAAAGGCTGCCTAGTCACTCTGGCCTCATCGCTCTGCTCTTACAACGCAGGGCAAGATACAGCTCCAGATCTACAAGGTGAGCTACATCTCCTTTGCACCACTCAGGTAGTACAAAGGGGCTGTAATTTTTCAACAAATGCCCAGGATAGAATTTCATTTTTTAAAGGGTGTTGCTGTGCTGATTGGTGCATCTGCACCACAACTGGGCCTTATATCTCTGCTCCCCAAACCTCCTGGAACAAGGGGCATGATGGGAAAAGGAAGGGGTAATGTTAGAGATCTGATCCACTTTGCAAGATTAATCTTCCACTATTATAGGGTCCATCAAGAACCCTAAGGATAACATGTGGAATAATATAAGTTCTGCTTGGGACAAAGATAATTTGGGCTTTAAAATGTGGGATGAGCCTCAAGAAGGAGAATTCCAAAACATTTTTAGAATTTATTTTGTTTAATTATTAAGAAAGCTATACCCTTTTCTACTGAATACTGATCCTGTACAAAACTGGCATTCCTGTGGTCAGGGGTGGCTCCAAGCACCAGCATGCCTGGGGCAGTAAGCCACGGGGGGCGCTCTGCCCATCAGCGCGAGGGCGGCAGGCAGGCTGCCTTTGGTGGCATGCCTGCAGAGGGTCCGCTGGTCCCACAGCTTCGGCGGACCTCCCGCAGGCAAGCCACCGAAGGCAGCCTGCCTGCCGTGCTTGGGGCGGCAAAATACCTAGAGCCGCCCCTGCCTGTGGTAACAAGTATGGATAGTAACTAATACTGACCACACCACATGCACTTATTTTTTCTTTGCTGTCTCTGCATGTACTCATGCTATTAGTAAATATTAAAAGCTTTCCAATAAAACTGTTATACAATAGAGATGGGTTCAGAGATTAATAGTATGGATATTGCATTGCGAGAGTGGTTCTTCACATTTACTACTTTAATTATGCTAATTCAGTCATATATAGTTTTCATGTGGTCATTTTTTATTATCTTTGCAAGCAAGTAGGGGTGTGTGTGTGACAGAGAGAGAGAGAGAATACATACAACAGTTAATACCTCACTTGTGGGAAAAATTTCAGAATAACACATCTTCTGGCAACTGAGTGGACTGCTGGAGAGAACATTTCTGTACTCACCAGAGATGCATATATCTTTTGAAATTTTCTAACTAATTATTTCTTGTGTTGTAGCTTTGTAGTATATTAAAATAATATATAATAAAGTCCAAAACTAGTCCTCGTACATTAAATTAATTATGCCTGTAAGGACCCTTAAGGGAGAGTCATCCCTGACTAAGTGCTTTCAGTACTATTAACTGTAAAATACCTAGTACAGTACACTGCACTTTAAATATTCGCACATTCCTAACTCCATTAAAAGTTTGTTAACTTTTTCTTGGCTAGCAAAAATAGTTTTGGTTTTGTTTTGTTAAGTGTTTTGTGGTGAAAATAAAAGAAAGTAGAAATCTGCAGACATTAGATACAACTCCAAATCAATAAACTCACTTTGTCAAGATGTCATAGTGTATACAGAATGAAAAATAAAACCTTTATATTGCACAAGATGTGTGGGTGTCCCACGGGTAGTCATTTAACAGTGATGATAAAACTCCACTCCATCACCTGTAATAGATGGCTTGATGGGTCTTCATAATTTTTTTTCATTGATTCACTCATGTTGCAATTTGAAAAAAAACAATTCTTAGACACAAAATGTGGTTAATCTAGGATGATTTAATAAATTATTATGTATTGTTTTTTCTACAGAAGTCACCAGTTATAGTAGGGTGTCATTGTGTTAGGTACTTAGTCGGAGACAATCCTTACCCTAGAGAGCTTCCACTTGTAAATTAAGACAAGATGCAACAAGTAGGTATAGGAAATATGTTGAAGGAGCCAGGGAGGGAGGACAAAGGTAACTCTGATAGGAAGGCAAGGTTAGACTGATTACATACTGTGAGGGAGTAGAGAAACACAGAGGGAGTTAAAGAAAACCTTTGGGTTCAGCTAGCCCTCCTCTGCTATACCTGTGGCCAATGCCAGGCCTGGAGTGGGGAGAAAATAAGGGAGCATGGCCCAGTTGGGAGCTGACTAGAGAAGAGGCAGGAGCTCTCTGTCTGCCTGAAGGGATGGATCAGCGATCTGTCAGCCAGTGCTGCCACTTGAGGGAAGTAAGGGCTCCCCTGGCAAGGGGAGGCAGCAAATAAAACCCAGCCCCGGGGGCAAGGGACTAGGTGAGTTCCAGTAAACTGGAGCTAGGGGGGACATGCCCCAAACTGAAGAGACTTGTAGAAAGTAGCCCAGGCAAGTGGGTCTTGATTTCCTGCCAGGGAAGGGGAGACCCATCTTCCCTGTTTAGGGGTTAAGCTACCTAGGATACTGGGCTGGGACCCATTAGAAAGGGAGGGCCGCATCCCCCTACTACTCCCTCTGGCCTTATAGACTGAAAAACTAGTGATCTACCCACTAGGCAACCCAGTCATGGAAGACCCTATCACACATATATAATTTGCATGAAGGTTTGAAGGTTTACTTATTAAAGATATAAATATACAGGCATCAATGATGCCAACAATCCACATCAGCCACTTACTTAGCCACTGTCAATGGGCAATTTACTCTAGGCATCATAGTAGAAGTGGGTCTTGAGGACAGATTTAAAGGAAAATATGCAGCCTATTCTGAGGCTCTGATGAAGTTCACAGAACCAAGGGATGATTAGTTCCTCTCCTTGCTCTACATTTAATTTACTATTGCACTTTGGGCAAGCCAATTTAACTCTCTATTGCTGTATCTTCACTAAGAATGGAGTGATATCAGCCATTATTTCCCTATCCCTTAACCTTAGTTGAACATGAGCTAGTCACGGGGAAGACAAGGGCCAAACTGTATTCCAGAACCAATACAGAAAGCATGCTCAGACCCTGTTAGAGCTAATACCATTTGTGTGAAATACCTTGACTTTAGTTCCCTGCTTTTCCCCTAAGTTCCTCCTCACAGATTTATTGAGACGCTTACTCAAGAAAGGCTAGATTGTGAAACATTTGTTCATTTTTTCAAACATTTTCTCGCAAATGTAGTTATATTGAAGCATGCACTACTTATGAGAATGTATGTGTAAGTGCACACCAGAATGAATAAAGATTGCATAACCTTGCCTTTAAGGTTTGAGGTTTGTGAAGTTCATTGAATACATAGACTGGGATATTAGTTATAGGTACTAATAGAGCTGGTCAGGAAATAATTTTGTCATGAGAAATGTTTACAAAAACTATATTTTTCTTAATCTTTCAGAGGTTTGTGAAAATATGAAAAGAACATTTTGGTTTTCAGCAACTATATATATATTTCTCAGTTTTAAAACTGAACTGGCTTTAGAACTGGCTGAAAAATGAAAACTTCCAAAGTTTTATGTAAGAACTGAATTTTTTCACCAAAATTTTAATTTTGCTAAAGTCATTTTCCATCAAAAATGTATGTTAATGGAACATTTTTGATCATCTCAGGTCTAAATAATATGTTTACCTTATTCTCTAATTTTTGAATCTCACAAAGGCAAAATTAGCTTTATTAACCGTCTCAACCACTTCCATAATTCTAAGAACTTTTGTCAGTGTGTGTCTCCAGAATCTCCTCTGTTTCCCATGGTAAATAACACAGCTTCTTTAATCTTTCACAGATTTTGCCACATTGAGTAGTACATTACTCCAGATATAGTTGTATCAATGTGAATCCATCTACTTCTACAATAAATCCCTACTCAGCATAAGTAAAAGATGACAGAACCTGGCTCTAAAGCAGTAATATCCTTTTTCTGGATATTCTCTAGTGACTGTATATTTCAGATGCATCTCAGCAGTTAATTCTACAGTAATAGGATAATCTCGCTTTGCTTTGTATTTTATCCCTCTCTACTAGTAAACTTGTTGGCTAGTTTTACATTGTTCTCTACCGGATTAGTGGTTTCAGTAACTTCCACATCTTTCTCATGAACAGTTTTCTGAATGTTAGCTTCCTTTAGCACATATTCAATAGCTTGATTCTTTACTCCCAAACTAATTATTTTATATTATGCTACAATGAACTGAACTGCATTTGCTGCCTGTTGACAAATAACCAACATGATCCAAATGTTTCTGAATCTGGTTGCATTATTTGATGCTCCTGAGCTTGCAATAGGAATATTGCCATTTGTTTCTATAGAAGCAGGAGCAGGCCTAATATGTACTACCTGCAATGTCAGTATCATCTGCAAACATTTTTTTTTCAGATGTAGTTGGTTATTTATATATTTTGCACCAAAATAAAGGCAACGAAGTTAAGATTATAAAATTAAACATTTAAAAATGAAGAAATGACAAAGTCCATGTTGAACAGCTACATCCCCTTATTTGTATGCATTAAAGATACAAGGTTGAAACCTAGCCCTGCTGAAGTCAGTTGGCGTTTTTCCTTTGATTTCAGTGGGGGCCAGGATTTCAGTCTTTAACTACATGATCATATGCTATAATTTTATTTAATCCTTCCTGTTAAGGGATACAAATAAGAATGTAATTTAAATTCCACACAGAAAATAACTTTAATTGTGGTGGGCAGAGAAATTGCATTATATGCATTCTTCCTCCTCATTTATTTTTTAAAGTTACTTAAATAAAACCCATTATTCATTGCACATCTTCCAACTCATGCACTGAAGATGTCAAGGATCCCACATAAATAATAGCATGTGACTATGGTAAGTAAAGATTGGACCAAATTCACTGCTATGCTAAACTGACAGCTTTTACCAGCAGAGAATATGGCATAATTCATATAAACAAAGGGGCAGAGTTAACTTTGGGCATGCTTTTTGGGTATTTAATTTTGCAACTTTAATATTCTCTTATTATAATGTGTTTTTTTTTCATGAAATTACCTATTTTTTTACAAAGACAATAGAAAATAAATCAAAAAGTACCTTTGCCACATGCCTAGAAAATTTTGGCTGACAGTATCAGGATGCCCCACAGTAAAAACTGATGGTTTTCAACATCATGTTGAAACCATTATGCGTAGAAAGCTCCCCATCTTGATCTGCCCAAGTACCTTCAATTTTTCCCCTTTCAAATCTTTCCTTTTAAAATTCAGGTCTTTAAATAATCCCTTCCCTGTTCCTGTCAAAATTAATAATGTTAACTCTTCAGAACAGTTGTCCTATGTCTTGTATTTGTTTACCAAGTTTTTGGCTTAGATAAAAAAATCTTGGGAAATCGGCAGGACTAGCTCTCTGTTTGTAAAGCATAACACATACCTACAGCTCTCTATAAATAACTTAGCAATAACATAGTCATTATAGTTATATTTTTCATTAGTGCTAATAACTACAGAGGGTGAAATTCATGCCTTTTTCCTCAAATGCTTGCAGAAATAAGCTTTGTGTAAAACACAATGCAGAATAAAATCGGGTTGGAACATATATGTCTATGAAAGAGCCAAAATAGCTATTAAAAATCTGTTTTGAATTTTATTGTGAATCAGTTAAGGGTATTGATAAATTAATTTTTCTCATCTTTGCCCTCGTGAGCTAGTGTATCCAGTTTTCTTAACAAATGATGCAGTTTGTCTTTGATTTTTAACAGGGCGATACTGCCTCAGTAAAAGCTATTGTCCTTGGCTGTCCTTCAGATCTTGAAAGTCCATAGTTGTGGGGGTCTCATAAGAACAGACTGTCTGTATACAAGGGCACAAAAGCTTGTTACAAAGGGGATTCAAAGAAATTGGTATAAAAAACATGACAGTCCTTGAGGACAGTAGCGAGATCATAACAGAAATAATGTTGTACTTGACTATATTTGTTTCCTGTGCCTTGGGCTGAATAATTTTGTGCTGATGTGCTCAGTGAAAGAGACAATAAGATCCTTTAAAGATATTTTATTTGTAATATGAGAGTTCTAGTTACCAGTTCTTTCCAATCCAAATTACCCAGATACAGCCAACATGTTACAGTAATAACTCCACTTTAAATAGAGTTCGAACTAATAGGCTGCCTGTCTTCTTCCATGGGAAACTGTCTCAGGCTATCACTATGTAGCTACAGTCACTCTTTAAGTTATGGATTCTTTTAAATAGTTTGGAGGGTGATTGATATGCATAAAATACTGGCCCATCTGATGCCGCTATCAGATATCATTAACAGATAGCCAGGACAGGCTGTCACAGTGCAAGCTTCCCCAACAGCCATTTTAGGGCTAGACTGGCAACTTTTCTCCATGGGAGAAGTAAGTTGTGCCAGCTCTTTCCCTGGTGCAGCTTATTTCTCCATTCTGCGCCTGCTCCACTGCACTGACCCATGTATTGTGGGGAATGGAGTCATGGCTTCTCCCACTCTGCTCCTTTGGCCTCCCATTTCCTGCCCACCTGTACATGAGTGCTTGGCAGTGGCTGCACTCTCCTCCTCCCCTCTCCATGGAGGGTTTGGAGATTCAAGTAAACCACATTGGAGAGTGAATGTGTGCCCTAACCCCTTTTTCATGGGATGTGCAGCTGGAGTCACATTCAGTATTTGGCATCACCTTATTGAACAATGTCAACTGCACTGAATTGGAAAGTGGTTTTGGCATGGAAAGTGCAGGTTTTGATGGGCCCTGGACTGGGAGTGTGACAGGTAATATGGTTTCCACATATCTTTACTCTTCAGAATTAACCTTTTTGGAATGAAGCGACTGCTTCAAAACGCCACGTGTTTTCTCTAACATTACCCCAGTAACATTCCTTCTGACTTTTGCCTTTGCCAGAGGAACAACAACAGCATTTACAAGGGTTTGAGTAAATTAGCAGACATTTGTAAGTTTGGAAAGAAGAAAGAGGGATACATAAGAAATATATTTGACATTGGGCCCTTAAACAAATAAATATCCCAGAAATTGCTTTTAGAAAAAAAACACTTACACATATAAAAAGCCAGATTGAACAATTAGAGGAGGTAGCATGAAGACCTCAATCATTCGTCTCAAAATATATGCTCATTTTTTCCCTAAAACATGCTCTAGGAATTCTTTGGGGAAGGTCTATGGCCTGTGTTATACAGGACATCAGGCTAAATGAACACAATGGTCCCTTCTGGCCTTGGAATGCATGAATCTATGAATTCAGAGCTAACATGGGCAGATCAGAGTTCAATTAACCATCCCAAATTCGAAGGTGAAGTCCTAACTGTACCTGCTATTGCCAGGTATTGCCTGCTTGGATGGCTGAATGCCACAAATGCAGTCAGAGGACACTTTTCTCTTTTGTGTCACATGAACCAAGTGAGAGAAGTTGGATGACAATAAAATGTCAGTGCATCATTTTTTCTTGGGTTAGTTGCCTGCCCTGCTGATACTAGTGAGCCATATAAAGTGCATCTAAATATCAGTGATACTGAAATCTGGTTTATAACTGAGCCTGATCTAGAAAGCATGATCTCAGTGTTACTGTGTTGGAGTCTGCATGATTTTCTTCAGCTAATAAGCACTACCTCAATTATAGATAGTCCCCCTTAACTATAAGGAACAATTTCTAGCCAAACAAATATAAATACATTAATTGCTAATTCAAGGTATACTTCATCAGTGGTTCACAGACTAATAATTTGTGTAATTATGATGTAGTGGTGGCAATGCATTGACAGGACTAATCCTTATTAATGTTTTCGAGGAAATAAGATTACTGTTATATGCCCCAATAAAGATTAAACTAAAAGATGGAGCAAATCCTGACAGTATCCACACAGCTAGGAGAATTTCAGTTCCAAGGTTCTCTGAATAAAGATACATTGGTCTGAACAGTTACAGTAGAGGTGGGGTTATGAAAGAAATTACTGTGCCCACAAAATGGGATGCAGCTGTGGCTTCTATACATGGTGCTCTGAAACAAACAGAGCAGTCGAGAGTTAGAAACACATTCTGTCTACACATGGATGATGTTCTTCAATATTAGCAGTGGTGCCAAGTAAATTCTCTGTTAGACTGTAGCAAACATTTAGCTATGTTTCCTAAGTACTTACTCACGCCGAGAATCTCATTCTCTATGCTCTTCAGTCATCATGAGCGGAAAAGGAAAGAAGCCAAAAGAACTGGTATGGGAACCACATAAGGTTGGGATGGGGATGTGACGTTATGACTGTGATACGATATCTCATTGAAAGATGACAGGAACAGAAAGAGTTAATTAACTCATAGACTGACCTGACCCATGGGTGAACCTTAAGGACGGGTTAGGAAGATATGTAAATGACTAGAGCTTTGAAATGCAAGTCTGCATTGTTAGAGGTAGAAGGGGAGATGTTTGCTCAGGTCTTGGGATGCAAACAAACAAGTCTTGTCTATTGCTATAGTTTTAATTCAAAGATCAAAAAAAAGGAATATTAACATTTATAATGATACTTGAGTAAAATAGTATTATTGTCTATGTGTCTCTTTGAAGGTTGTGCTAACCTGTATCTGAACTGTTAATGGATAAATTACTCTGTGCTAATTGCCAGGATGTTTGGGAGAAGGAGTTAAGCCTATTGTTTTCTCAGGCCGAAAGGCTGCTGGAAATGTATAAAAAGCCTGGGACATGATCCTTCTTCATCTCAGATCTGCTTTGGGTTTCAAGAGGGGGAAACCTTAAGCCATAAGGATTGAGATCCCCAGTCATTGACTGGAGCCACCCTGAATATGGACATTGGACTATAACCTATGGACTATTTCTAAAGGGACTTTTGGCAACTACAAGCTCATCTCTGCTGTGTATCTGAACCTCAAGAATTGAATTCAAGTCTGTCTGTAGATTAATCTTTTAACCAACACTCTCTATCTTTTCTTTTTTAATAAATTTTAGCTTAGTTAATAAGAATTGGCTATAGCGTGTATTTTGGGTAAGATCTAAGTTATAATTGGACCTGGGTATGTGGCTGATCCTTTGGGATTGGAAGAACCTTTTCTTTTATATGATGAAGTAAGATTCTTAGGAATCATCATCATATCTGACAGGTGTGTCTGGACGGAGGCCTGAGGCTGGGCACTTTAAGGGAACTGCGTGGTTTGGACTTCTAAGTGACCGGTGAGGTACTGTAGAAGCTGTTTTGTGCTGGTTGGTAAATCTAAGTATTGGAATAACCACCAGCATCTGGGGTTTGTCTGCCCCGTTTGGTTTGCAGTTCACCCTGATTGAGTGACCTCAGCTGGCTCCCACGGGCAGCACCGTCACAGGGGAATAACATGTGATTAGCATGTTCCCCTTAGTTTTGATCATGCAGCAGAAGCCTCTCTTTCCTTAGGACTGGGTCTCCAGAAGCTGGAAAGAGGTATATTATGGCTTGAGTGAGGTCAGGGGGCAACCACATTTTGGAGACCGTATGATGCTAAAACAGCTGTGTGCCTTCATTTGTCCTAGGAGAGTGGGTTCTGTGCAAACATGGGCAGAGAAGCCAATTGTAGCATGGTTCTGCAGGAAGCTATGTTATGACAAAATGGATGGCAGCTGTCGCTGAAGAAGGGCTGACAAACCACAACTACAGAAAATCCTTTCCCCAAAAGGATCTGCTGGGTGTAGAGGCTGTGCCTGTGCCCTGTGCCTCTCTAAGGACCTTCTTGAGGGAACACTCATAGAAAAATTTTCAATATCATCTGTAGAGTTTTCTGTAACTACTGTCCTTGTTCTTTGCATTTTACCATGGGAGAAAATTATATAGCTTTTTAAAAGCCCTCATCCTCCATCAACACAAATTCTGCTCTCAAGGATTCATAACCCACAATAACTATAATTAAAGCTCTCCTTCTCCAATATTTCCCTTTTTTTTGTGAAGGAAGGATATTTTCTAAGGCTCAGATTCTGTCACTTGGGATCTTACTCTAAAGTAACAAATCCCTATGTCATACTTTGTATTCGGTAAGTAGGAATTTATTTTCCACATCTCGAAAAATAAGTCAGAATTTGTCCCATTTTCGTTGTCTTCCAGTTCAGTTGTTGTCAGTTGTTACCATGCCATTAATTGTTTTTACTGGTTATTTTTGTTACCTTTATGAAGGAAATATATATTCTTCTTTTAGTGCTGATCTCCATGGGCACATGTGCTCCAGGTGACTGGAACCTGAGAATTTTGAGGATGGTGTCTGTTTATCCACACATGCACTGTGGCTCACCCTGTGTCTCCGACCACCTCTGAAGGGAAGGGTGGACTGACCATCTCTCCAGTTCCTTCTCATTGTTGCATGATCCAGGTTGGAACCTCCAGTGTCTGAGGTTTTGGCATTCTCCTTTATCTGTAAATATATTTAGATATTTGTAAATAGTTCTTAGAGTTTTAAAATTTTTATCTGATAGCGTTAGTGTTTTATAATTTATCTTCTCAAGGTGGGGAGCGCCCTCCTCTCCTCTACCCAGTTTGGGTACTGGACAATGCCCAAGATTCAAATTTGTGCTTCCTAACTGTGATCCTCCTTGGTCTGTAACAACCACCAGCACTGCTTGTATTTGGGGAAGCCTATATTGTGACATGGTGCAGTATCTGCCATTTGTTCTCCAATTGTACATGGGAAGGGCAGGAACTTTGCCTTAAGAAGCACCTAATGAAGAAGGCCACAAGGCCACAATCAGATCCAGGCCGAGGTTACCCCCCCCCCCCAAACTCTGTACCTCGGCCTGTCACAGCAAAAAGAGCTCCTCCTGCCACAAGGTCCAACTCATGAGTGAGGGAGTCTAACCCCAAAGAACCCTCAGCAGGCTCTTGTCAGGAAAGCAGGGACCATTCTCAAAGCATGAGACTGAGTCTTCCTCCAAATCCTCTTAAAAGAAGTTTGATTCAGCACTGCCTAAACTTGGCAAGTCTATGAGCTCAACCCAAAATAACATAGTACATCCTACATCTCGGAGGCATGACAGGAAAGGCAAGACACCAACCAACTGGGGGCGCTCTGGAGGCTGGGAAAGCTAATTCCCTGAACGACCAGTGGGAGGCACCATGGCGGTAAGTCTCGCATCCTTACACCTTACAAGCAGATTCTGGAAAGACCTAATCAGAACCTTTCCATCTATAAAAATGCCTACTTCTCAATGGTTCTTGAACCTTGTTCTCTCAGTATTCGCTACACCTACTTTTGAACCCTTAGCTTCTTGCTCCATGTCTCTCCTATCCATGAAGGTCACCTTCTTGGTGGCCATCACCTCAGCCTGGAGACTTAGTGAGTTAATGGCAGAACCTCCTTACACTATATTCCGTAAGGAGAAAGTTTTATTACATTTACACTCTAAGTTCACCCCACAAAGTAATCTCAGTTTCACCTGAACAAGTCAGTGCACTTACATTATTTACAAAACCCTTCACATCCTCAGAAGATATGAGGCTCTATTCCTTTGACATTAGGTGACTTTTACCTGCAGAGAAGAAAACCGTTCAGGAAGTTTTCTAGACTATTTGTTGCCATAGAGAAAAGGGTTGGGGTCAGGTGATATACACTCAAAGAATCTGAAAATGGATCTTGGTCTGTATTTCACTTTGCTACCAGCTGTTTAATCTTCCCCCACCTCTTGGAGTAAGAACTCATTTCACAAGAGCATAAGCAATGTCTCTATCATTGTTTCAGGTGGTGCCTCTTCTTCACATCTTCAAGGCAGCTACATGGATCTCCGTCCACATGTTTGTGAGACATTATGCCTTGGTACAGGACTCCTCTGCTGATGCATCTTTTGGAATGGTGGTCCTTCATTTTGCTCTGGCATCCTTCTCCTCCTGTTTGAGTACTGCTTGTCAGTCAATCACAGTAAAATACTGCTGGGGTCTGTCCAAAAGATACAATCTCCGCCCCAAAGATCTTACAATTTAAGTGTAAGACAGGAGGCAGTAGATGGATACAGGCAGGGGAATACAAGGAAATAAGACAATATTTGTCAGCATGGCAAGAAGCATCTCAGCACATCAGCTGCCTAACCACTGTTACCTTTTTTGGAATCATTATGGCCAAGGAGAGTTTTAAGGAGGGGTATGAATCATATCAATATTATATGAGAAAGTTGCTTACCTTATAGTAACTGGAGGTTCTTCAAGATATGTGGTCCCTATCCATATTCCACTATGGGTACGCATATGGTCTATGTGCCTGGAGCCACAGGATGTTGATGCAGCTTTCAAAATTCTCTGGCTCCAGGCACATAGACCATATGTGTACCCACAGTTGAACACAGATAGGGGCCACACATCTTGAAGAACTTCCAGTTACTATAAGGTAAGTAACTTTCTCTTCAAGTGCTGGTCCCTATCTGTATTCCACTGTCAGAATGCATATGGTCAATGTGCCTGGAGCCAGAAGAGGTTATGAAATCACCATCATTGGAGATTTTTAAGAGCAAGTAAGACCGGTCATGTGTAGCCTATAGGACTAAGGGCTTGGCTACACTTACAAATTTGCAGCGCTGCAGGCAGGTGTGAAACACCACCTGCTCTGCTGCTGCAAATAAGCGCTAGCGCCAGTGTAGTGTAATCAAGCCCCAGCGCTGGCGGCCGCTGCGCCCCCCCTGTGGGCCCCCATTCCCACAGGCTGGGGAGGACGGCGCTGCTGGGAGCCTGGCGCTGGCGCTGCTGCGCTAACGCGCTTCGCGCGCAGCGCGCGCGCAGCGCGCGCGCGCAGCGCTAAGTTAAAGTGGCCTAACTTGCTTGTGTGAGTGTGTGTGTGTGTATATAGATAGATAGATAGATTTTATTTGGTGTCTTGTATTAGGTTTATAAATTTATATTAAAATAAGTTTGGCTGTAATGCAAGAGACCTACAGGCCATATCCTGTATGTTAAGCTAAGGCAAAGTTAGCGCATCTAGATTAAGACCTTTTATTCAGAAAGCAAAGTTGACCTATATCTTGTTACCTAAATAGATGAGTACCCACGCCTATGTCTATGACCTTTTATTTAGACTGATAGACAATGACAAATGGCATTGGGGGGGGGGGTTCCCACAGACTTAACAAGTACACCACAAGAGACTGATGTGTGTACATACCTGTCATCAATACGCACATACATACTAGCCTATGGCGTAAGTGTACCCTAACATTTCTGTGGGTGAGGAATGAAATTTGGGCATAAGAGAAAGGAGGTCTGGTATTTGCCCTATAAAAGAGGTAACCACCTCAATAGAGGAGCTCCAGTTTCTCCATTTTCTTACTAGCTTTAGATCTCCATTTCTCTCTATCTCCATTTCTCACTTACTTCTTCCACTCTATCTATGATGACTGCTACTATTTGTAGGCTAAACTTGTTCTTCTTAAACTTTAAGTTTCAAGGGAACTAGGCTAAGCTTGGTTTCCCTAAGTTTTATTCTTTGTTTATTAGGTTTTGATTTAAGTTTAAGATAGTCAAGTAAACCCTAGTCAGCTTTAACAGCTTTTAGCATTTTCTAAGCACTGCATCCCTCACTCAAGAATTGAGAAACCTGAACTTCAAGGCTGGTCCTGTGTCTCTTACCACCAGGTTATCAAGGAAGGATGTGAGTATATTAACCAAAGCTTTGTTGCATATAATATATTCTCATATGTATCTTTTGAATAGCAGTAATGCAATTGTAACTTTGTAACTCTTGAGTATTTTACCTTTTACTTACTATTATTGATTTTAATAAAAAGTCTTTAAGGCTATATCTGTCTCAGTGTGAGCTTCCTGTCATACCCCCAAGGGTCCTTTATAAATTCTGTGAAGCCTGATTCAGGACAGGAACTGTATCTTCTGATCAAACAGATTGGCGAGCCTATACCCATACTAATTATTGTTATTAATTATTATTAATATTATTATTAAAATAAAATAAAATTACATTAATAAACTAAATTCCCATATTATCCAAATTAATATTATCAGTACACCCTAAATCAGGCTACACATGGATGGTTTAGATAATACTTAATCCTGCCATGAGTACAGGGGATTGGACTCTATGACCTTTTGAGATTCCTTCCAGTCCCATGATTCTATGAATTTGGCTCCTAAGTGCTACTGTAATACGTATAAAGAATCATAATATTTCAAGCAAGAATTATTTTTCATTTTCATCAGTTTGAGACACTTCACAAATTAGTAAGAGATCTTGGGACACATTTTGTGAAGTGAAGGACTTCAGAGTAAAAATTATAACTGATCTAAACGATAGAAGTGCCTCAGTGTCAAAGAGGACACCACTTACAGTTACAGTAGTAGTCTGTGGAATGGATTCATCCACTCTATTGTGTATGTATATATATACACATCTGTTCACTATGAGCTGTAGTTCTACCTCAACGACCTGCTAACATAAATAAGGATTTTACAGTTCTGGTGTGATGAGAAGATCAGCTGAAAGAGCATGCGAATAACGATTCTCACATCAGCAGTGCACATTTCCCAGCACCTGATAGTGATCTAGTTGAAACTACCCTCTGGGAATTCTGAGTTTCACAATGTATGATACAGAGAAATCAGCACATTTATTCAATTCTTATATAACAGTTTCATAAGAGCTGCTGGAGCTGAGGCTCTTTCTTTTCTTTTCCCAAGGGCTTATAGTACTAAAATAAGTCACTATGGTTTAGAATTTGGCATAGCGAGTTTCATATTGAGAGTATATTAAATGCATTAAATTAATTTAAAACATTTTATTTTTAAATTATCTGTTGCTTTAATCTATGAGAGAGGAGAGGAACAGCTTTAATGTTTCTACACTTTTTCTGCATCTATTTTTTAAATGACTGTTTTTAATTAGCAGGTATTTAATTATGTTACTAATATGTGAAAATTGGCTGCTGCCTATGTGCATTCATTTTAAGAAAATATGTAGATGCATACTAATATCAACTCCACTCTCTGCTATACAGATACCTTGTAATGTCTTACAATAAAAGAAACCTAATACAAAATTACATGATACTTTAATGACCCTTAAGGAGGTTTAGGGAATTATATCCATAATTAAGCATTTAAAATTGGAGTGTAATGCTATGTTTTCTAAATTAGAATATGTATCAAAATAGGTATTCACTAGTGATTCTACCGTTCCTATAATACACCCTATCAGCCATGACACCTTGTTCTGCCATCCATGGAAATGGCATAAACAGAGCTTGGGTGAACTGAGTAAGCTTTTACAATGGTATGCCTCTGAGCGGAACTGATGATTCAATAGGCAATACTTCACCTGCCTGGTAAAGTAGTGAGCCAGTCTCTCAGCACGGTGTTAAGAGATCATTGAGCTGCCAGAGCTGTACAACTTTGGGATGAGTTGTAATATAGAGCAACTGGCCACATGGTCATTATAGATCACTTGTTTTGTTTAGCTAACATGCTAACCCCAATATCCCAATCAAATTTCAATTTAGATACAGTGGGCTCAGTCTCACACTATGAAAAGTCCACTGTGTGTGGTGCAGGCAGCTGAGGATTTCCTTCAGTGTGAAGGAATCATTGGCTGATATAAAGCTGGCATAGCTGGCTATCTAGCTAAGCCCTCCAAACCCACCCCACATCATAGGATCATCAGGTTTTCTGGAGGTGGTGAGACCAGAGTAAAATGCTCTCCAGTGATCCTTGGCTGCAAGAATACCAATAGAAAGCTGAAGCTGCTGGCATGAAGTTTGCCAAAGATGATAAAGACAGTGAAAAGGGGAGAGGATAATGAAACATCCATTACAAAGTTAACTATAGCGGTCACTACTGCTATAATAATCCTTTGTTTTTTCTCTCCTGAAATTTAGTTCTTCATATCTTTGGTTCTCTTCTTCCTCTGCTCTTTTTTTTCCCTCTCTTCTGAATACAGAGAAGTTATTGTAGAACCTCACCTTTGACTATCCTGGAACATGTATGCAAAAATCCTAGTCACATTGATGGGAAATTTGGTTGCAAAAGATTTGATTTGCTTATTTCAATAAATTTGCTGTAGACAGGTCTTTGGAACGATACAATCTAAACTGGGAATGCAAAATTCAGTCCTTCTCACTTTTCTCCTTTACCATTTGGAAATGGTACCCCCTTTTTTTCCGTTCCTCTGTCCATCCATAGATAGATAGACAGATACAATTTCATCGTCCTTTTAGTTAAGAAGATTATACTACACTTGATAAGCTTTTTTCAGAAACAAAAAGCTAGAAACAATTACTACAGACCGTAATTGTAAAAGGGACAGACTGAATTGGCCTCTTCCATCTGTAATTTGTGATCCTAGTATTTTTCCCTTCTAACTGTCTACCACCACCATGCATTTCCTATTGATATTATCTCCTTTTAAAAAATCTAATCACTAGCTAATTTCCTTGCCTCTCCCTTTAAGCCTGGAGAGTTCGCTGTACAAATCTTTTAAATATCAATTAACACAAATTCAGAGAGACATAAATGAGAGACTGAATTTCATTTTCTTGAGGTTTTTTTTTTCTTCTTTAATCAGTTAACCTGCCCTAGACTGCAGACATTTCAGGGTCACTTACAGGAACATTAGTACTGCTAAGAAATTGCACTGTGGACGCTGTGAGCCATCTTCTGCTATTTATCTGCATTGTTCAATAACAGTGGCAGTACAGATTTAAATAAAGGTAGAAACACAATTATTTATTGTTGTCTTTTGGATTACTTTTAACTGGGTAACACAGAACATGAAGCATAATCAGTTCCAGGTGGAAACACTCCTACAGTACATCAAGGACAATGGGTTCACAAATTGACTTTACCTGCTAGTCATGCAGTATACGAAATGAATCAGGTGAAGGGAATTTAATTAGCTCTCTTCACTGTAAAAATAAATAGGGAAATAGAATTAAAATATTGATTGTGATGAAAATTATTTTTGCATTGTATTGTCAATAACTGCACAGAAGGGGCTTACTTGCTATTTTTCACACTATAATTTGGAACACCATATGTGAAATTTAAGTTCTATATTTTTAAAGTGTCAGCATAAGAAATGAGACCTTATTCTATTAACCAAAACGTCTAGCAAGATGAACAGGTGCAAAAAGAGAGCCTGCAATGCCTGCTGCCAGATCCAAATGCTGGGTCAGATCCTGACACTATTACATTGAATAGTGCCTTGTTCTCTTAGTAGTCCCAGAGGCAGTAATAAGGGCACTGGACTGGAGGTCAGACATGGATTCATCTCCATTGAGTTGCTATAGGACAGTGGTGGGCAACCTCTGGCACTCGGACCACATGAGGACCATCAGGGTAATCCGCTGGTGGGCTGCCAGACAGTTTGTTTGCCATTCCTGGCCAATGGGAGCTGTGGGAAGCGGTGCAGGCTGCAGGGACGTGCTGACTGCCAATTTCCGCAGCTCCCATTGGTTGGGAACGACGAACTGTGGCCACTGGAAGCTGCAGATGGCTGTGCAAATGTAAACTGTCTGGCAGTCCACCAATGGATTAGCTTGACGGACCACATGCGGCCCACGGGCCACAGGTTGCCCACCACTGCTGTAGGACCTTAGGCAGGTCAGGTCACCTCTTTGTACCTATTTCCTTTCCCATGGTTTGTTTGTCTATTATATTTTGGATTATAAAGTTTTTGGGGTTGGGGGTGTTACCTAATGTGTTTGCTAATTCCTAGAACAATGGGACCTCAATCATTCTGAGTTACTGTACTATAAAGATTAATAATTCCATTGATTTCAATACCATAGCTCTCACAGCCATACACTCTTAGTCTCCTCCACAGAATAGTGGGTATTCTGGATATTTGCAAATGATGTTGGGCCTATTCCAACTAGTACAAATTAGATCAGACTTGAGGTTGCACTAACTTGTGCTGAAGGACAGATTAGCCCCATCTGCCCCCCAAGATTGGGTACAGAAGGATAATGAAAAGCTACCTGTGCCTCCATCCACTGAGTTCCGCTGAGTGAAGGTCAGATGAACTTGAGGATTTGATCTAAAGTCTGTGGAGTTTAAACTAATTAACCCTTCAGTGTGTCAGTTTTAAAGGACATCTGCCTAAAGCTGGTTTAGGGATTATTTGCATGTGCATGCCCTCTCTCTCTTTCTCTACTTTAAAAATGAAAAGTTTCATTTTCATGGTGGAAATGATTTTTCATTATGAAATTTCAGTTACTTTATACTAAAAAAGTTAGTGTCAAAATTAAAATGGAACATTCCAAAATTATTGAAACTAAACATTTTGATGGACCTATTTTTTTTATCACTCGTTTGTGAAAATGTAAGGTTTTGACTTATTGTCCCAAATCAGGGTGGGGATAGATATATATGGTTTTGGTGTCACAAAAATTCTTGCATGATGGGAAAACTGTTTCCTACCCAACTCTACTTCTGTCCTCCCAAATCCAATGTACTGCTTATAAGCACATAAATGTAGTGTAGGAAATGTCATTCTATCAGAAAAATTTCCCCCATTACACCCACTACACAAACTTGCTAGGCTTTTAACATAAATTTTTTTAACATAATTCTCTAATACCATACTGAGTTATTTTCACTAAAGCAGCAGAATAGTTCAGTAGTTACCTTGAAAATAAATGACTGCATTGAAAAGAGTATAAATTAATTCAGATAAACTAAATAAACTGTGTGAACTGACTAATGTAGCAGAAATTACTGGATGTTGATACTGCCATTTTAATTATTAAGTTCACATTAATTAATTTCATAGCTACATTTTTTAAATCCATAGCTTGACAAATATTCATAATATAAAGCATGCCAAGAGCCAAATTCTGCTTAGTTATACTTGCATAACTGAGGCCAGAATTAAGCCTCATACAATTAGATATGATGAATGTTAAAAAAGAGTGACCATCTCAACAAACAGTCCAAGTAAGCATGTATGTTCAACCACCTGATGGGCAGCAGTAATTGCAGTAAGCTGCTTCTTTCTTCCACAGGAAGGACTGTCTTTTTGTGTTGTTTGTTTGTTGAGGTCTGACTACAATGGGTCCCTAACCTCTATTTGAGATCTTAAGACAGTACTGCAATAGGAATAATAGAAAAGCTGGCTAATGAATTTGCCCTACTCATGGACTAAAACAGGAGACCTTTGACCCACTCAGCCTTCTATACTCTCATCAAGCTTGGCTTCACAGCCATTCCACTACCCATCATGTTCCCCAAAAGTCCTCCATCCCCCCACCCTAGAAGTGGACCTGCTTCTTTATGGGACTTCCACAGCCTCCACCCAGAGTAATTATAAAATATGTACATTTCCTAACCAATGATGATGATTAATTTCTATTGTGATAATGCTGTCTTATGAGCCCAACTATGCGAGTACAGATGCTTGCCTACTTAGGGCCATATATTACATGCATGACTTGTGCTGATGTTAATGACATTTATGCATGTGGGCCAAGGGCAGTACAAGATCTGTTATCTGCTGGACATGTTGTACTGCATGACCTTTTGACTAAAAAACGAAAAGGTTATAACATTCATAATAAATTGATTAAAAACTGGCTAACTGATAAATGTAATTGTAAATAGGGAATTGTCATCAAGTGGATGTGTTTCTAGTGAGATCCAACAGGGGTTGGTTCTTGGGCCTATAGTATTTATCATTTTTATCAGTGATCTGGAAGAAAACAACCTAAAAGTATAACTGATAAAGTCTGCAATGACACAGCATCTCAGTGCGAGAGGCTCATTTGTATCAGGTAGTGAGTTTCAGCTGGCCTGGCAGGTTGAATGTACTCCAACTCACTAATATCGTAACCTAAAATTTGCCCTTTAGATATCAACAGAAAGCTAATAACATATGGATTATTAATATTATTGCTTGGTGTATGTAGGAAGGACACATTCAAAATTTGAAACTTATTGGAAATTGTTATCAAAGTGTGTCTGCCACACAGGGCTAAAAAGTTACTCCACCCAAGACAAAGGAATGTGATCTGGCCATCTGGAAGGTATTTCTAAGCTGCATTAGGAGACAATGGGAATGCATAGAAGGTGACTAGGACCATCAAGACAGGACAGGGAGGAGATTGCAGGAAACAGACCAGTTTGGATTTTAACAAACATCAGTGGCTGAAGAAACCAGCATGCATCTTCCTTTACCGGCAGACTGCATATCACCTTCCTCACAGCTTAAATGAACTTTACGTGTGGGGGTAAGCTTTAGAAGAATTCCCTTCAAAGGATCAGTGGCCTGTAGAAGAAAGGGACAAAAGGGGTGAAAGTAACTTAAAGGACTTACTGATACGCCAGAGTCCTGAGCGGGGCATGGCCTCAACTGGAAGAGACGGGGCCTTTAAATCACCCTGGAGCTACCAGCTGCAGAGGCATCCGGGAGCTCAGGGGCAAATTAAAGGGCCCAGGGCTTCGACTGCCACGAAGCTCCAGGCTCTTTAAATCACCACAGGAACCCTGCTGCCACTACCCCGGGGCAGCAGAGCTCGGGCTAGGGCTGGGGTAGCAGCGGCAGGGCTCCGGAGGCAATTTAAAGGGGAGCCCCGGGCCCTTTAAATCCCACCGAAGCCTGGCTCCCCGCTACCCCCAGCCCTAGCCCCAGCCCTAGCCTCTAAATCCCCACTGCCGGAGCTCAGGCGGCGCTTTAAAGGGCCCAGGGCCTCCTGCAATGGCAGGAGCCCTGGGCCCTTTAACTCCCCGCCCGAGTCCGGCTGCCAGAGTTCCAGCGGTGATTTAAAGGGCCCGGGGCCCCCTGCAGTGGCTGGAGCCCTGGGTCCTTTAAATCACCGCCAGAGAAGCCAGTCCAGTCTGGCACAGCGTACTGGCTCTTGCCGGTGTGCCATTCTGGACCGTACCAGCTTACTTTCACCTCTGAAGGACAGAGACCCCCAAGTTATCTTTCACCTAAGAAGACAAAAGAACTGAGCATTTTGGACCTTGGGAGAGATCCTGACCAGCAATCTTGCTGGAAGGTAGATTGGGAAGGAAACTACTTTAAACAAAGGGTATAGTTTGTTCTATTAAGTCTTAGCTTCTAGAAAGCATTTTTTTTTTTTTTTTTTTTTTACTTGTAACCATTTCCAACGCTATCCTTTATACTGGAAGTTACTTTAAATCTTGTCTCCTTTTTGTTAATAAACTTGTTTTACCTTTAATTTAAACCAGGGGTTGGCAACCTCTGGCACATGGCTCGCCAGGGTAAGCACCCCGGCAGGCTGGGCCAGTTTGTTTACCTGCCGCATCAGCAGGTTCATCTGATCACGGCTCCCAGTGGCCACGGTTTGCCGTCCCAGGCCAATGGGGGCAGCGGGAAGCGGCGTGGGAGAGGGATGTGCTGGCCGCGGCTTCCCACCACCCCCATTGGCCTGGGAAGGCAAACCACGGCCAGTGGGAGCTGCTATTGGCCGAACCTGCCAACACGGCAGGTAAACAAACTGGTCCGGCCCGCCAGGGTGCTTACCCTAGGGAGCCGCGTGCCAGAGGTTGCCGACCCCAATCTAAACCAACTCAATGACGTTTTTGATTTAAAGTGAATATTAACTCCAGTTAATGTGGCAAACTTCTGGGTACTGTATCTTTAAAAGAACAAACAAACCTTAATTTCTCTCTGAATGGTTCAGGAGAGGGCTGGACATTTCACAGCACATAGTTTTAGGGAAATTCAGCACTGTGGGAGGGGTGTTGTGGCCATCTTGTCCTATGTAATCAGAGTGTGGCTCAGGTGTAACAATAAGGCTGCTGGAATCTGAATTGTTGAGTCAGAGCAGTTTAACACAGACACACTCAGTGCAGGAGTACCCAGGCAAAGGCTGCTGCACCAGCAGAGCACCTTGAGGCTCTTGGAATTACAGAGCAGGTGGTGACATCAGAATGTTACACACACACACACACACACACACACACACACACAAATTGGGAGAGTGGTAAATAATGAAGAGGACAGATCACTGATTTAGAGTGATCTGGATTGTTTGGTTAAACTACGTGCAAGTAAACAATGTGCATTTTAATATGGGTAAATGTATACATCTAGGAACAACAAATTTAGACCAAATATTTAATAATGGGCTTTACAATCTATCAGAGAAAGGTGAATGACTGAATGGCTGGAAGTTGAAGCTAGACATACTCAGACTGGAAATAAGGCATAAACTTGTAAAAGTGAGTGTAATTAACAATTAGAATGATTCTGAATCACTGACAATTTTTAAATCAAAATTGGATATTTTTTTCTAAAAGGTATACTCTGGGAATTATTATGGGAAGTGTTCGGGCCTGTGTTATTCAAGAGGTCAGACTAGATGGTCACAGTGGTCCCTTCTGCCTCAGAATCTATGAGTATATAATAGCTACAGATGTTGAACATTTATAGAAGCTTATTTTACTGTAAATACTTATGGCATATGTCTTCGACTAGCTCTTGATGCAAGGATGATGTCTGCCAAGGGAGTTCATTGGTAAGTTTTTAAGTGGCTGGGGAGCCCAATTTGTGCCCTGCAGATTTTCCCACAAAAGTGACAGGTGTAATCTTGGAGGAGACATAGTTGTTGGCTGGATTGTTGTGCCCTTTCTTTCCTCCTTTGTTGCTTCTCTGTCTCATGAGCACGTCTGTTCTTCTCAAAGTGAGCTATGGCTTGGTGTTTGGTGTGGTGCCACTATGTTCAGTTCTGCGCCGAGTCCTCCCAGTTTGTTGGGTTGATGCCTCTCTTTTTAAGGTGTACTTTCAGTATGTCTTTGAAGTGCTTCTGCTGCCCTCTTGAAGCCCTTCTTCCCTGACTTAACAGAGAGAAGAGTACTTGCTTCTGGAGGCAAGTGTCAGGTATACGGACACGGTGGCCAGCCCAGTGGAGTTGGTGTTTCATGACCTGAGTTTCTATACCGCTGATGTTGGCAGAGAGAACACTGATATTAGTACATTGGTCTTCCTAGCTGACCCTGAGAATCCTCTTGAGGCACTGCTGTTGGAACCACTCCAGCCACCACTTGAGATGTCGTCTATAGGTTACACAGATCTCACACCCATAGAGAAGAGTGGAGATGACAACTGCCTTGTAAACCAAGGTCTTGGTGCCTATTTGCAGATCCCTATAATTGAAGACTTGTCAGTGTTGGCTGTTTGGGAGAAGTGGCTGCCAAGGTATGGAAAAGGGTCCACATTTTCTAGGGGTTTTCCACTGATGGTGGTTTGTGGAGGACAAAGAGTAGTTTGTGCAGGTGAGGGCTGATAGAGTATCTTGGTTTTCCCATTGTTAAGAGAGAGACCCAGGCTGTGATAGGCATCTGCAAAAAGATTTAGGGTACTTTGCAGATCGGCCTCTATTTGTGCGAGAATAATGGAGTCATCTGCATACTGAAGATCAGTGATGCCATTTCTCATGATCTTAGATTTTGATTGGAGACATCAGAGATTGAGGAGTTGATCATCCATACAATACTCAATCTTGATTCCTTCAGGAATGCGGTCACGGATGAGAATCAAGTATCATGGCAAGGTAAATGGAAAAGAGTGTTGGAGCAATGACACAACCCTGCTTGACACCAGTGCAAATGATGAAAGGTTTGGTCTCTGAGCGGTTGCACAGAATGGTGGCAGTCATCCCATCATGGAGTAGTCTGATGATGGACATGAATTTCTGCTGACAGCCAAACCTACACAGCACCTTCCATGGGACATCACAATTGATAGTCAAAGGCAGTGGTGGTTTTAGAGTTAGTGGGGCCCTGTGTGCAGCTTCATTTTCAGCCCTCCCCCCGTCCCCCTCAGGACCCAGTCAAGAAAAAATAACATTCTCACTTATCTCCCCGCCACCCCCGTTTTTCATTCTTTTTTCTTCCTCCTTCTCCTATATTATATGTACAGTAATTCCTCACTTAACATTGTTTCAAAGTTACATCACTGCTCAATTAGGGAGCATGCTTGTTTAAAGTTGTGCAATGCTCCCTGTAAACGGGTCGACTCACCCCCGCGGCGCCTCCTACTGGTTGCTCTCCAAAGTTAGCTCAGTCCAGCCCTGGAGCACCCTCTGCAGGCTGGTGATCCACCTGTTCTTAGGCCCCCCGTGGCCCTCCCTGGACCCGGTGCCCTTTTACATGGGGTGCTGCCCCCTAGCAGTAACCCCTTTCTCTCTGGGTCTCCCCTTCTATCTCAGGGAACCCCCCACCCTCTATCCCTACCTTGACTCAGTATTTGGCTACTGCCAGTCATTGTCTAGCCCCACACTCTGGGGCAGACTGCAGTATCAGCCTACTCATCACAGGCAAAGTTGGGTTTGGACCTGCTGCCTTGGCCTACCCCTAGGTTGCCCTCTGCAACCCACAGTACCTGTTGGCCCACTGCTAGGCCACAGCCTGGGGCTTTCTAGGCTGGAGCTCCCCAGCTCCTCAGCCTTCCCCAGCCCTGCTGCACTCAGGTATCCAGTCTCAAGCTCCTAAGCAGCCAGACCCATCTCTCTCTATAGCTTTCCTGCCTTCTTATAAGGCCCTGTTCCTCAGTTTGGGGCGTGGCCCCCAGCTGCAGCCACTTCCCTAATCAGCTCAGCCTTGAGAGCCACTGCTCTCAAGCCCTGCCAGGCCACTTTTTTAAACCCCTTCTCAGCAGGAGCAGGATCCACCCTGCTACACTCCCTTATAATATTGTTTGGCTGCCTGCTCTGTCCACTGCTTGTAAAATTCTGTGGAAGAGCAGTGACTTTACAACAGAGCATTGCACAAGTTCCTCTTCTCCGCCTCCTCCCCTTCCCTCCCAGGACTTCCCCCACCGCCAAACAGTTTTTGGTGAAGGTTAGGACTTTCTGGGAGGGAGAGGGAGGAGTGCGGAAGTGCTGCATCTCCACTCCTCCCGCTCCTTCCCAGAAAGTTTTAACCTACACTAAAAGCTGTTTGCAGAGCATAGGACTTTCTTGGCGGTGCGGTGCGGGGGTGGGGGGGAACGAGCGGGGCTGTGGCATGCTCCAGAGAGGAGCTGGAGTAGGGGGTGGGAAGAGGTGGGCCTGGAGTGGAGTGAGGACAGGAAAAGGCGGGCTTGGAGCATCCCCCGGCAAAGCTGGTGCCTGTTCTTCTCAGGGGAAGCTGCTGCTGCTGTGAAGGCGCTTCCTTACATGCAGCGGGCTGTGCCTGTGTGGGGTAAGCCAGGGGCACTTCCCAACTACAGTACTGTACAGTATATAATGCCTTTTGCCTGCCCCCCAAAAATTTCCCTGGAACCTAACCCCCCACATTTACATTAAATCTTATGGGAACATTGGATTAGTTTAACATTATTTCACTTAAAGTTGCATTTTTCAGGAACATAACTACAACGTTAAGTGAGGAGTTACTGTAATGGAAAGTAAATGAAAATAAAGTGAGGTATCTTCATTAGGGAAGGGGGTTAGGGTGCAGGATGCTTACCTTGGGAGGTGTGGCTCCCAAAGCGTCCAGCACACACACACCCCTCCAGCCGCGGCTTCTGGGGGACAGGGGACAGAGGGTCTCTGCGCACCGCTACCTGTAGGCGCCGACCCCGCAGCTCCCATTGGCCGCAGTTCCTGGACAATGGGAGCTGAGGAGTCAGTGCTCAGAGTGGGGGCAGTGCACAGAGACATACACACTCCCCCCAGGGGCTGCAGGGACATGCCGGCCATTTCTGTGAGTGAAGCGGAGTGGAGGGAGGGAGGCAGAGCAGGCAGGGAGCTGCCTTAGCCCTGCTGCTGGCACATCTTTGCATGCCCCTAGGGGGGAAGGGGACAGCAGGTCTCTGTGCATTACTTGGGGTGGGGGCACCTCCCCCCCACACCAGAGGCACGCAGAGATGTGCCTTCATCCTCTTTTAATTAGCCCTCATTGCCTGGTGGGTCTCACTAAGAGCGGCAGTGTCAATGCAGTTGTCAATTGTCAGTTCTCTGGCAATTATGGCAGTTCTTTCTGGGCATTCACTGTGCTGAGAGTAGACTAACCAATTTGGCCATGGAGTTGAGTGATCCCACTGGATGCGGCCATCCAGTTGGAAGAGTGTCAGACAGCCTATGTTTGGGGCACCTTTTCTAGCCCCTTCCCTATTTGGGATGAGCAGAGGGGATCCTAAAAAGGCCTGCTCAGTCACAGCTCTGCTGCCGAAATGCACTTCAATCTCATCCAAGTACAAGATGACTATCACACAACTGCTGCCTCTGTGCAGATTTGTGACTAAAGACTCCCAGAAATCACTACTCCTGTCTTCACCACCACTCATCCCTTGCCACAGGGATTTACGGGTGTGAGCCCTTTGGCAGAGACCTGCACCTGAAATCTTGTAATGCGGGGAAACCTGTGTGCAGGCTGTGAGCACATGAGACTTGAGAGGAGGAAAACCCTGACCAAGACATTCAGGGGCCTCACTCCTGCTGCAGCCCTCTACCTTCACAGCCTCAGAGTACCAGCATGTCCTCTATATGCATCTGATCCACCACTGGGATCTTGTGAAGTTTGGACTGCGGTTAGTCAGGAGCCTCACCTCAGACCTGTTCCCCAAGGGGGACCCTACCAGGAGTATGAAAGCTCCGGACAATGTAGCTCTGAACATCTTTAGCCCATGCAAGCCTCTCCACCACAACAAGGTTGCAATCCATCAGAGAGGTATGACATATGTAATGCTGCAATAACTAAACCATATTGTATATGTTTAATTCATTGTGTTAAATGTTTTTAACCTTTATTTAACTTACTGTAAAATGATGGATATAAGGTCACTACGCATTTAAGTCTGCCTATGGATAGTGATTAGTTTTACCACTTAGTAAGAAGGGGAAAGCCAGCAAATGTGGCTGTTATGCATCTTATAACAGACAATAGTAACATCAGTACAGTAACTAAAAGGATACATTTCCACAAGGATTTGTAGCTCTAATCCTTCATCTTTTTTCTCCATTCTTGTAACGAAAACACCTGTAGCAATAATTTATCCTGCCAAGCGGAAAGACAGAGAATGGAGAACAAGTTTAATAAAAACACTTTAATTAACATCTTTAGTATATCTTCACCATGTATCAACACCTCTTATGAACAGCTTAATCAAACTTGCTTTTTCCTGTTTTCACTTGAAACACATTTACATTTCTTGGAGAACTCTACATGCAAATTCAAGCAGCACGGAAGAAATGTTTTCATGAGAAAACCACAACACAAACAGCTATAACAAAACCCCTTATCAACACTTCATATGGCATACTTAAATTAAAGAGACATTTGCAATATAAAAGAGGGCAGAATAAACTTCCTCAAAATCTTACAAAAGGCTCTTTTTCATCTCCTAGGGGGAAAAAAAGTTGTTCTTTGCAGTCCGCATGCTTTTCCATAGTGCAGTTTTTATAACCCTGCTGTCTTGGGAGATTATAATTCTACCATAAAAGTTCTATGTAGGCCAAATCCCAGCTCAGTTAAAAAAAGTCACAAAATACTGTGTGTATGTGTGTCTTTCCATAATAAAAGCAGCTTCTTCTATAACTGACATCTTGGAGGCTACTGCTATATAATGTATCATTGTCATGGAGAAATAGAGGTCTTGATCCTGCACATTGATTCAGCAGAGAGCTCTAGTACAAATATACACTTACCTGCAGGCCCACAGTGAGTGTAAATTCTAAGCATAGTGCTAGCATTGTGATAAGCCTCAAGCAATCCTCTCCATTACTGAAATGGGTGCAGGATAAAGAAAAGATGGGATATAAGCAGAGATTTTTTTTTATTGTATGAAGAGATACAGATTTAAGCAATTTTATCACCATGCTCCTGAAGTGATTGGCTCTGTGCTCTTTCTCAAGACCTGATCCTGCAGCAATGACTTCAATGGGAGTTTTGCCGTTAACCTCAATGAGGGCAATATCAGGTCTTAGGCCTCATTCTTGCTATTTTATTCTAGTCATTGGTGGGTGGGATCAGACCTGGGACCTCAGTGCATGGGCCTCTACTGCAGGGGTCGGCAACCTCCGGCACGTGGCTCGCCACGGTAAACACCCTGGTGGGCTGGGCTAGTTTGTTTACCTGCCGCGTTGGCAGGTTCGGCCGATCGCAGCTCCCACTGGCTGCGGTTCGCTGTCCCAGGCCAATAGGGGTGGCGGGAAGCTGCAGCCAACACATCCATCGCCCACGCAGATTCCTGCAGCCCCCATACCCTGAAGTGGGTATTCACCCACAAAAGCTCATGCTCCAATACGTCTGTTAGTCTATAAGGTGCCACAGGACTCTTTGTTGCTTTTTACAGATCCAGACAAACACGGCTACCCCTGTGATACCAGAGCCCAATAAGTTGAGAGAGGGTTGGTATAGGTACTTGTACATGGTGGGGTGAGTCCTGTTTAAGGGTCCTAGACAGCATTTGACCCTTTTTCTGTCCATGATGTAATAAAAGAGCTAATTTAAATTCAATTGAGATTCTTGTTACATGCTGCAGAGCTAAAATCACTGATATCTAGGTCTAAGTATTAGACCTATTTTGGGACAGGGTCTCTATTGCAAGAGACTGCCCAGTGTGCACCAGCGGTGAGGCTCCCCCACTAACAGCTGAAATCAGTGAGAGCTGTGTTAACCAGAGAGGGGGGGCTGAAAACTTCTTGGTGAGTGGGCAGCTGGTGGAGAGGCATGGCAAGCGGCTAGCATGGGGGCTGGAGGAGAAGTGTGGCAAGCAGCCAGCAGAGCGGCTGGAGGAGAGGCGCAACCAGTAGGGTGGCTGGTGGAAAGGCGTTGTTAGCAGACATTGAGGCATCGAGTGAGTGCCCAAGCAGTGCAGCATGTAAGGTGCCTCCTTACCTCCCCCCCCCCCGCCTTCCATACAGGGTGGGAGATGAACTCTGTGGATGAGCCTCTGAACTCTGGGGCTGCATTGGCCAATGACAGCAACTGTGAGTGGGGTACAGAGAAGGGACAGGCATGTTAAAGGAACTTTTGGGTTGCTGGACTTAAGACCCTGAGGGGAAAAGGGCACTGCCCAACTTACTGTTTATGAACCCTAGTTGTGGTGTATCCCAAATTAATGCTGAGTTAATTCCTTCCTTTTATTAAAAGTTTTTGCTACCCTCAGACTCTGTGCTTGCAAGAAGGGAAGTATTGCCTCTTAAAGGCACCCAGGAGGTAGTGTGTAATTGTCGCAGGTCACTGGGTGTGGGCTCGAAATGGTTTTGTGCTGTGCTCTAGGAACCCCTAGGTATTGAACAGGGCCCTTGTTGCTGCTGGCTCCACCCGGCAGAAGGGTTACACTATATATACAGTACTCTGCATCCATGTTGTCAAGGGCCAAGCCCAGAGTAAATGTGTATATAGAAAATTAGACTGGGATTTCCAGAATGGCCTACGGGAGGAATGTTCTCAACTCCCATTGAAATTGGGAGTTTGGTTCCTAAATCCCTTAAATTCTTTGAAAATCTCATTCTTGATGTTTAAACATAGGCTCCAGTTTCTTCAGTGATAGTCTACACTCTGACCTGCATAACTTCGAAATTCACAAGTTCAAAATTTGTTTTACAGAAATATTCTCTTAAATTCACTTTAAAATTGGCAGTGCAGTTAATGTTGCTGCCAGGAAACTTATTTACAGGCATATTCTCTGAAAAGGGACAGAAAGGTGAGTTAGTTCAAAGTTAAAATGAATATGAGAAGGAAGCATTTTGCAGTCTTTGCCCTGATGTAGCATATGTCATACTGTGCTTTGCAGGTGCTGCATTTCTGATCAGGTGTGAAACAGGCCCTAAGGAGCTGTTAAAGAACCCATTCTGCTTTCATTGCTCAGGGAACAATCCCATTGACTTCGAGAACCTATGAATTTTGACTCCCTTTTCCTAGCTCTAACCACTAGACCAATTTGCCTTTTTTAAAAAAAAGAATAGATTTCAATTGTCTGTGTACACAAGCACAGCAGCTGATTTTTTTATAAGAGTGTTGGTGCTGTAGTGTTGAGGAATGGATTGAGCTTAAATATGAAGGCTAGAGAAATTAATAGTAGTAGTCACAGCACACCATAACTTTACACACGATCAACAATGCCTCTAGAACCTTAGCACTGCATGCTTCATTTTGACTCTGAAGGAATTTTTAATGCCATATTATTCTAATCCCCCTGAATACAGAGATTTATAAAGGAAATGATGGCACATTCTTAATCATGGCAGCCCAGATACACTGATATAAGGGTTCTTTCTACAGATTCAATAAACAGTTTACAATTCTACATATTGCATGGTATTTCCCAAGTGAATTGCATAGAACTGAGAAAGTATATTCTGTGTAAGTGACAAGTTAAAATTAGTCCATAAAACATGGGTTCCAATATATGTGATATATCCAATTCATACCTTACATATCATGCATGCTACTTCTCTGCTTATATATCTTCCTAATTCCTTTTTTATACATTTTTGTAATATTGGACAGATCCTTTTTTTCCTCCTTTGATGTATGTGGTGCATTTTGATGGGGTCTACAACTCCCACCCAAAGCACAGGCAGGAGCGGGTTAAGAACTGTTCCTGCCCCTAGACAGCAAAACCAATTCTCACCTGGCTCAGCTGGGAGAAATGTCAATTGTGGAGAGACATGCCCTCAGCTGATGTAGCTAATGAGGGCAAGCCCAAGTATAAAGAGAGAGAAACAGAAAAAGCGTACAAACATTTTTGGGACTTCAGAGAAGTAACTGTTATCTGCTAAGTGAGCAGGCACCAGGCTGCCTTGAAGAAACTTTGAACCTCCTGGAGTACAAGGAAGGGAGCTGGAGGAGCATTTATGCTTATGGACTCTGCCTGTTGTTGTTTTGATTTAAGCAACCACTGTTGGGTCAAGGAGTGATGCAGGTTGTTTGAACAAGAAGTTGCTGACACAAATGAGTATGTTAACCCCTAATAAAATGTTGGCACTGAAAGAGTTTATAGACTTGATTGGAATGATTTGCATGCTTTTAGGGCAAACTATACTGAAGAAAGCTTTTTTTTAAATAAGACCTATGACCCTTTCTGTCCCAGTGTCGTCGTAATTGCGGCACTTTAAGCTACAGCAGACACATTAAGTGCTACATTGTTTCTTTAAGGAATACCACCTGGGGACAAAGTAGAGGCACACTAGTTCAGCACAAGTATTCTGAAACATTGTACCAGACTTCAGCACAATGCCTCCTGGAACTCCAGTGTACCCAGCAGGAATATGACCATGCTTCACACTCCATAAGGATGCAGCTTGTGGTCCCCCTTCCTCAGCACCAGCTTGACAGATATGTACTATATATAGCGCTTGCCTATTATATGATTTATCCTGATTCCACTTTAATATTCAAATTGAGACCAGCTAATATGTTTTGATGATTTCCTTCCCAACATTTTTTTCTGTATTTAACTGTATGTTGCAATAGGCTCTTCTCCTGGACATTGGACCATAGCAACTTGCAATTTCCCAGATGGAAACTCCGAACAGCTGAGTATCTCCTATTTGCTTTCTGGTACAAGAAAAGGCATTTGTAGATCAAGCAAGCAGCAGATGGAGAGCAATTGGAGTATGTAATTATTCAGCATGGGCTCCTTTTAAATAGATAGGCTGGATTCTGTTTCCTTGGCTGGGAAGACAAAGGAATGGAGTGGCACATGGTGGGTAGACCGTCCAAAGATTCTTTTAAATAGAACTTCCAGGGAAAATATGTGAAATAACTCCCTCAGTTAACAGGGTCAGTTTTCCTTGGAACACAAAAATCTGGCAAGTCGCCATGAGACTAATTCTGAAATTTGGAGATTAATACAGAGCCTTCCCGAACACTTCTGTATTAATAAACTACGGCATATTACCTGAGGACTCCATCTGGTGATGCTCCTTCATTTTGCCAGGTTTTTAAAAGCCGTTGCCTTACTATTCTCTACTGACAAAATGTAAAATCCACTCTAGGAAAGTATTAACATGTGATTTGCTCAGTGGTGGTGAATAACTGAAATGCGTGACTCTTTAAATTGTCCTCCTAGGAGCATTGTATTGTCGAAGCTGACAGCTACCAGGAAGACCACATGCCAAAATCAATAGCTAGAGCCCTATGTTTATTTTTGCTAAATATTCAAGATTAAAAGGACATGTGAAGGAATGTACATTGGACAGCAGGCTCTGGAATAATAATATGTTATGAATTAACAAGTTAGTTAAAAGACTGCAAGGTACCACGAAGAAAAATTTAGAAACAGATGTAGGCTGTATATATACACACCATCTACACAAGACTAGTGGCAAACCCCTGTAGTTTGTTACCATGTCTACACTGCATACTGAATTCACATATTCAAAACCCACAAATAACTAGATGGTTGCCCACAGATGATTGAATTACAAATGCAGATTAGAAACACAGAGAGAGAGAAGAATGGAGAAATTGGTTGCTGAACAGGAAAATAAAGAATTCTACTCTGTAGGCATAAATAATGAGTATACAGCAATATCTAGTAAAATATTACTTTTGTTTAGAAAACTGATGTATTTCTGTTTCACTCTGAAAACTAACAATAATTTAAAGACTAAAGGGAGTTTTAGTATTCATTGTGGTCTTTACTGTGTTAAAGCTTCAGAATAAACAAAGACAAATGCCAGTAAATTAAACTGAAAACTAGGAACAAGAAAAGCAGTTTGTGTGTACTTTCAGGAATTACGTAATACCCCACATGCCATACAATTGCTAATTCATGCTTTCTTTCTTTTGCGCCACTCAGAGGTTCAAAAGTGCAGCAGTGGTGATGGAGCATGACATGTAAAGTACAGCAAACCTCTTATTTTTTTTTAATGTAAAGCATTCTTATGGTAAAAATCCATTAACTTCAATGGGAGAAGAGGTAAGCTATTGTAACTCACTTATGTAAATTCCACCCAGAATGAATTATTATGAAATATGAATTTTCAGTGTGTGTAATTACTCATTTTGGCTTGAGTCATGAAATTTCCACTGCATAACCAAAAATATTAGAGAATGTTCATACTGTTGGTAGAGAATGCCATATCTGCATTATTTTCAAGGCCCGCATAAAGCAGGCTAAATCATATACCCTTATTCAAGAAAAACTCTCACTGGATTACAGAATGAAACTAAGCAGGAACTGGTAACTAAGTAATTCCTAAATTGAGGGGAATATCACAAAATTCTCATCAATTTAATGTAATTTGCCTAGATTTAGTCATTTAATTTACTTGAGATTTTACTACTAGCCATTCCTTTTTTCTATTTTCACTGGTGAAAACAGGCATCATATCAACAAATATTGAATCAAGCCTTTGCTGAAGGTTTGTAAAAGGTCACTTTTTTCTGAAAAGAAAATCCAATAAGTTCAAGATGAAATCACCAAAACGTTGGCTAATTCCAAACCTGTTTTATATATTGTACCAATGCAGCTTTGCACAATGTAATATGAATCTTTAAATCAAGAGGAAAATATACTTTATGAAATTGATGTCCCAGAAATCATCCCTCTTCCTAACAAGGAAGATCATCTAGTTAGTGTTTTCTTCTTGCACACTGTTTTATTGTTACCATCTCTTCTGCCTGGCCAAACCAACATGTGTGAATATACATATTCTCTTTCTCTCTCTTTCTTTCTCTCTCTCTCTGTCTCTCACTCACATACACACATCAAAGAAGAACTTGATGGAGTAACAGAATGTATTTTTCTTTCCTTTCAAGTCAAAATCCCTGCAAATAATTTTTGTTGTAAATGATTGCATTTGCTACATGATTAACTGTCTTTAATACCATTAATATATCCAGAATTCCCATCCCATATGCATTAATCATAAGTATAATTCTGAAAGAATCATACTGCCATAGTAAGTTTCCATTAATAGGACTTTAGTGTGTTAAATGTCACTTGGATAGGTAAAATACATGCATTGGAACAATATGCTATTTGGAATATTTAATAAGGAAAAAGGAAGAATATTATACTCATGCACAAACAGAAAACCAGAAAACAAGTGCCTCTCAAACAAATGTCTGACCATAGTTTATAACGGTGAGTGAGAATTTTACCTTTTTTATAGATACAGTATCTCTTTGACTGCGTCCTCACAGCTACAGTTATTGACAATAGCAGCTCATTCAGTAGCTGAATTAAATTCCAAATAAATAAAATTCTCCTAACTTGATGGGCCAGGACCATTCACAACCTACATTCTGGAGATTATTCTCTATTATTCCAACTGTATTAACAACAATCTGATGCAATCCTCTTCCTGTAGACTTTGTTAGTTTGCCCCATTGTAGCCTCTTGCCTTTTTGTTGTGAGAAGAATGACTGCAGTGAACCCAACATTACCCTCTTCAAATATAATCTGTTTTCATTTTTCTTCCATTCCTGGAGTGTTTTGGATCTTTTGGTTTTTGCTTAGAATTCAAAGGAGTATAAAGCATCTTTGAAGAAAAAAAAGTGGGCCAAATTCATCCTAAATTTTGCATAATTGAAACTAGTGATTTATTTAGCCCATACCTAGCACATAATGAGGGATATAGAATAGAGATCTTACATGTTAGCAAAATACAGAGAGAAAATCAGTGAGAGCACACACTAGCCAGCAATCATTATTCAATCCTTCTTGTTTCATGCAGACACTCCAGAAGACGGACTGTCCCATGAAGGAACATGAGCTAGTGTGAAATGACTACATTACTACTGGAAGACAGAAGGTAATTATGACCATGTGTTAAGGCTGCCACATAAGACTTATGGTGACATAGGACTGATGGTACTACAGTATGCTACTACTAAGAAATAGGTAAATGTGCCTATTGCCATCTCTGGTGGCAGTACAGATAAGAAAGGGATAATCTCAATATCCTGACCAACATTTCCTTTCTGAGAATACTTTCTAATGTAAAAAGCCATATGCAAGTTGTTGCTGCATTCATACTGACTGATGCATTTCTCTAAACAGTAGACTGCACCAGGGGTGCTGGAACAATTTTTATAGTAGGGGTATAGAAAGCCATTGAATCAAACTGTAACCCTGTATATAATGGTAATCATTTCAAGCCAGAGGGTGCAGCAGCACCCCCAGCACCTCTACTTTCAGCACCAATGGACTTCACTATATAATAATCACAGGACACACATAGGTTTCCTTCCTAAAAGACAGTGTAGTGTGTTTCTCCTCTAGATCCTGAAGAATATGGTTATTACTTGCTAGCTTGGCCAGTTTTGTGTGTGTGTGTGTGTGTGTGTGTATGTGTGTCTAAGGCTCATGTTTGAATGTGAAGAGACAGTGAGTAAACTCTGTTCCAGGAACCCAGTAAATAGTGAATATCCAAACCAATTATCTGTTAATATTTGTGTAATCTGGGGTATCACAGAGGGCCATAGCAGCAAGGAGTATGTTCATTTGTCATTGATCACTCCAAAATATTCCAAGTGTGAAAGGAAATAAAGAATCAAATTCTATTTGAAATTGATGCACATGTACATCTGTATAAGTAGTCCAGAAACTGGATTAAGTATAGAATCATAGAAATGTAGGACTGGAAGGGAGCAGGTTAGATCCTCTGCACTGATTCCAGTCCCCTGCAATGAGGCAGGACAAAGTATTATCTAGACCATCCCTGATAGATGTATGTCTAATCCAATGGTTCTCAAATTATGGGCGTGCCTCCCAAGGAAGGCATGGTAATGTGTCAAGGGAGGCATGAACTGTGCTTTTTTTTTTTTTTTTTTAAAAAAGAGCTCTGGCTGTCAGGCCTTGGTGTGGGGGACTCATGCAGAAGGGCCATGCACACTGAGAAGCCGGGGGGAAGGCATAAAGGGGACAGCCAGAGCCCCGTGCCTGGGGCTGACAGCTGGAGTCCTGCCACCTGGGCTCAGTCTCTCCTTCTACCCCCCTTAATCCCTTACCAGGAGGTGGCAGTAGGGCTCCAGCTGTCAGTCCAGGGGCTCCAGCTGTCAGCACCTGGGTGGCAGCAGCAGTGCAGAAGTAAGGGTGTCAATGGGACACTAAGTCTACATTGCCACCCTTACTTCTGCACTGTTCCTTGCATGGTGCTGCCTTCAGAGCTGGGAGCCTGGCCAGCATCCACAGCTTTTCACTCTGCCTCGATGGGAGTATAGATAGTTGGGGGAGGGGGCAACAAATGACCACAGGAGGGGCAGGCATGATTAAATAAATTTGAGAACCATTGGTCTAATCCAGGGGTTGGCAAGCTTTGCATGCGGCTCGCCAGGGTAAGCACCTTGGCGGGCTGGGCCAGTTTGTTTACCTGTTGCGTCTGCAGGTTCGGCCAATTGCGGCTCCCACTGGCCCCAGTTTGCCATCCCAGGCCAATGAGGGTGGCGGGAAGCCGCGGCCAGCACATCCCTCGGCCCGTCCCCATTGGCTTGGGATGGCAAACCGCGGCCAGTGGGAGCTGCAATCGGCCAAACCTGTGGATGCGGCAGGTAAACAAACCGGCCCGGCCTGCCAGGGTGCTTACCCTGGTGAGCCACATGCCAAAGGTTGCCAAACCCTGGTCTAATCTGTTCTTAAAAACCTCCAGTTATGGAGATTCCTCTATCTCCTTAGGTAATTTGTTTCAGTGCTTAACAAACTTAAAGTTAGCAAGCTTTTCCTAATGTCTAACCTAAACCTCACTTGCTGCACTTTAAACCCATTACTTCTTGTCCTGTCCTCAGTGCTTAAGGAGAACAGTTTATCACCCTCCTCTTTATAACAACCTTTTATGCATTTGGAGACTATTATCATATCCCCCTCCAGTCTTCTCTTCTCCAGACTGAACAAACCAATCTTTTCAATCTTCCCTCATAGATCATGTTTTCTAGAACTTTTTATCATTTTTGTTGCACTCCTCTGAACTTTCTCCAATTTTTCCACGTCTTTCCTGAAATGTGGTGCCCAGAACTGGACAAAATACTCCAGTTGAGGCCTTGTCAGTGCTGAGTAGAGTGAAAGTTTTACTTCTCATGTCTTGCTTAAAATACTCCTTGTAATACATCACAGAATGCAGTTCACCTTTTTTTTTGCAACAGTATTACATTGTTGACCCATATATAGTTCTGGATCCAGTAAAACCCGCAGATCCTTTTCTTCAGTGGTCCTTCCTATGCAGTCATTTCTCATTTTGTATTTGTGCAGTTGATTATTCCTTCCTCAGTTTAGTACTTTGCATTTGTTCTTATTGAATTTCATCCTATTTACTTGAGACCATTTCTTCAATTTGCCAAGATCATTTTTAATTTTAATCTTGTCCTCCAATATGCTTGCAACCCCTCCCTGCTAGGTAACATCCACAAACTTTGTAAGTGTACTCTCTCTGGCATTATCCAAATCATTTATGATGATATTGAATAGAAGCAGACCCAGGACAGATATTCTGAGCCATTGACAACTACTCTCTGAGTATGGTTTTCCAGTCAATTGTGTACCTACCTTATAGTAGATTCGTCTATGCCGGGGTTTCTCAAACGGGGGTCGCCGCTTCTGTAGGGAAAGCCCCTGGTGGGCCCGGCCGGTGTGTTTACCTGCCCCATCCACAGGTCTGGCCGATCGCGGCTCCCACTGGCCGCAGATCGCTGCTCCGGGTCCCTCGGCCCATGCTGCTTCCAGCAGCTCCCATTGGCCCGGAGCAGCGATCTGCGGCCAGTGGGAGCCGCGATTGGCCAGACCTGCAGACAGGGCAGGTAAACACACCGGCTCGGCCCGCCAGGGGCTTTCCCTACAGAAGCGGCGACACCTGTTTTGAGAAACCCTGGTCTAGGCTATTTTTCTATGGTTATTTTTTAGAAGGTCATGTGAGACTATATCAAAAGACTTCCTAAAGTTGAGATATATGAAATCTACTACATCCCCCTTATCCACAGGGCTTGTTACCCTGTCAAAGAAGGATATTAGGTTTGTGATGGGTTGGATCACAGAAACCCCCCTGGGAACTGCCAACTGATGTGCCAAGACTACTTCTGCCCCTGCTTTCCCTGCCAGCTTGGGACTCCTGCACCCTGTCTTGCTGAGCCAGACATACCAGTCTGCTCCAACACAGACCCAGGGTCTGAACCACATGCCCCAATGCGGCAGACTTAACTGAAAACAACTTGAGAAGTGTTCCTGTCTTTAACACTCAGATGCCCAACTCCCAATGGGGTCCAAACCCCAAATAAATCTGTTTCAGCGTGTATAAAGCTTATACAGGGTAAACTCATAAATTGTTCACCCTCTATAACACTGATAGAGAGATATGCACAGCTGTTTTCCCCCTCGCCCAGTATTAATGCATACCCAGGGTTAATTAATAAGTAAAAAGTGATTTTATTAAGTATAGAAAGTAGGATTTAAGTGGTTCCAAGTAATAGCGGACAGAACAAAGTGAATTACCAAGCAAAATAAAATAGAACACACAAGTCTATGTCTAAGAAAACTGAATACAGGTAATACTAGTCTCCTTCTAGTCTGAGTCCAGCAATCACTCACACCCCCTGTAGTTACTGTCCTTTGTTCCAGTTTCTTTCAGGTATCCTTGGGGATGGAGAAGCTCTCTCTTTAGCCAACTGAAGACAAAATTGAGGGGTCTCCCACAGGCTTAAATAGACTCTCTGTGGCTGGAGACCTCCTCTTCTCTCCTATGCAAAGTCCAGCTCCAAGATGGAGTTTTGGAGTCACATGGGCAAGTCACATGTCCATGCATGACTCACTTTTTACAGGCAGCAGACATTGCTTACTTGCTACCTTGAATATCCTCATCTAGACTTCTTATGTGGATTGGAGCCTTCCAAGATTCATTGTTCCTTAAACGCTTCTTGATTGGGCACTTAATTTGCACACTCCTTTCTCAAGGAGCTGACCAAATGCTTTACAGAGGCTACTTAAAAATGAAGCCAGTACACACCCAAAATTCATAACTTTGAATACAAAAATGATACATGCACACAGATAGGATTAATAGATTCAGTAGATAATAACCATTACAGAGATATGTTACATGGCATATGTAGCATAAAACATGTTCTAGTTATGTCATATATACATTCATAAGTATATTTCCATAAAGCCTTATAGGGTGCACTATCACAAGGTTGGTTTGATGTGATTTCTTCTTGACAAATCCCATGCTGACTGTTTCTTATTTCCGGATTTTCTTGTAGGTGCTTACAAGTTAATTGTATGATTATTTGCTCCATTAGCTTCTCAGGTACCAATGTTAAGCTGACTGGGCTATAGATCTCTGAGTTATCTTTATTCCCCTTTTTATAAAGAGGTACTATATTTGCCCTTTTCTATTGCTCAAGTAGCTCTCCAGTTCTTCACAACTTCTCAAAGATAATTGCTAATGGCTCTGAGATCTCTTCAGCCAGTTCCTTAAGTATTCTTGTATATATTTCATCAGCCCTTGCCTTCTTGAAAACATCTAATTTGTTTAAGTAATTCTTAACATGTCCTTTTCCTATTGTAGCTTCAGCTAAAGAATGAGATCTGGTTTTCTCAAGGTATTTCAGTTGCTGGATTATGAGAAGCACCAAACTTAGATTATTTTAGCCCCCAAGACCATGAAAATGCAAAATACAAACACCAAGATACTCAGGGTTATCCTGTTATCCAGATATTTGGGTTTTTCTGGAACCCAAATGCACAGCCTTGTTAGAAGTATTGTCTAGAGATTATTAGTATGCTGGGGCAGCTAATGAAAGGGAACTCTTTTAGCACTGCTGTAAGCTACATTTGTCCTTTAACTACTTTGCATTACATTAAATCACCTACTCATGTATCTCCAAAGACAAATTAGCTACCTTTAGGTGTTTACTAAACCCTGATAAGGCAGTCATCTGCTCCTAAAAGTACAGGCATTTCCTGAAAGCAGGCATAAAGGATGAGAGGAGGCAGGAAGAAAGTGACAAGTACAATTCTCATGTTCCTCATGTGATTTGTGTTGTTGCTATGGTTACAGCTGTGCCTGTCACCAGTAAAGATACGGACTTGACTTCTGCTTGACCTAAGACTTTTGTGATATGGTTATGTGCTTGAGAGTGACTTCTCTTATCTCCTGCTGATGATTAGTCCAACTTAGAATTTACACTAATGTCTGGGGCTTGCACTTCCAAAGAATACTGATGCCTGACTGATAAGTAAGGGCTTGTATAGATGGCCCTGTTAGGAAACAGTAAAAGAGACTTCCAAGTAGTGTTTGTTTTTGTTTTTTAAATGTGTTTTTGGATGGCACTCTTCTTTCCCACCTAAACTCAAACGATTTGCTTTTTTTTCTTTTTAGTTAAAAAGCATCCTCCGTTATGCCTCTAACTCCTCCATCTCCCTTCTCAATTCTGGCCTCTTTTACCTCTCCACTCTTTAATTGCAGAGATATTGTTGACTCTAAGGTCTCCTTTCCACTCACATTGATACAGTTTGCAAGTTTGCCTACTACAAAGACACATTTTGGAATGAAAAAGTACCTTTACAGTGGTAGAGTGAGCCCTAGTTATTTACATGTGACCTTCATACGTCAAGAAATCAGAGAGAACAGGCAGGGCATCAGTCTCTTGGACTGGAGGAGGAAGGGAGAAATTGCTTTGTCAGTCACTGAGCCATATTTTAAGAAAGCTGGAATGCATGAGATTCCCTTATGAGAAGTCATACAGGAGACTACCTGGGAGCTTTGAGAGAAGCACAGGGACTGAGTGTTTGTAAATTGAGTTTACCTCTTGAACATTTCAAAAACTATAACTAAAGCAACACTCTTTAAAGCAACACTGCATTATGTAGCTTGTGCTAGTTTAACTGTATAACTCTTTTTTTACCTTTCTGGCAGTACAGTACTTGGGTTCATGGGTCTCGCTGTTACAGCGTCGGCTAAGTTGCTCATTCATGCTGTGACAAAGTTCCTCCTCTACCTTGGTGGGTCCTGCGCTTATTGGCAGAGTTTGCTCACCTCAGTGATTTTCCCCACAGTCTGGGTCAACTTCTCCTATGTCTGATCAGGAGTTGGGAGGTTTGGGGGGGACCCAGGCCTGCCCTCTACTCCGGGTTCCAGCCCAGGGCCCTGTGGATTGCAGCTGTCTATAGTGCCTCCTGTAACAGCTGCATGACAGCTACAACTCCCTGGGCTACTTCCCCATGGCCTCCTCCAAACACTTTCTTTATCCTCACCACAGGACCTTCCTTCTGGTGTCTGATAATGCTTGTACTCCTCAGTCCTCCAGCAGCACACCCTCACTCTCACTCTCAGCTCCTTGCGCCTCTTGCTCCCAGCTCCTCACACGCACTTCCTCTCCTCTGGCTCTCCCCTCCCTGACTGGAGTGAGCTCCTTTCTTAAACCCAGGTGCTCTGATTAGCCTGCCTTGATTGGCTGCAGGTGTTCTAATTAAGGCAGACAGGCTGATTAGTTTAGCAGGTTCCTGATTACTCTAGTGTAGCCCCTGCTCTGGTCACTCAGGGAACAGAAACCTCTTTCTCCAGTGGCCAGAAGATCCCCCTTTGACTCCTCTGCTGTAGAGGGTAGGAGGGAGAGGGCTGCTGCTGCTGCTGCTGCTGTTGTTCCTGCTGGGCCCTCGCTGCTGCTACTGCTCCGGCTGCTCCCCTGGCTGGGCTAGACACCACCACCCACCCCCTTTCTCTGCTACCTGCTTGCTGGCTGGCTAGTAGATTTCCACCACCACCACCTCTGTTGCTGCTGTTACTCCACCTCTGGCCTCTTGGGGGGGGGGGCTGCTGGCCTGCTCCCCAGAGGAGGGGAGTGAGGGACCCCAGCTCCAGCCCTTGCTGCTGAGGGCTCCACCACCACCATCTTCTGAGCGGGATCCCTCCTGCCTGGCCACCAGACCACCACCTGGAGCTGCTGGAGGTGCTGTGTTTGCTACTGGGGTGCTGCTGGAGCCCCAAGGAGGGAGAGGGGGAGGAGGAGAGTGCTGCCTGCTGTTGAGGGACCACGTAGAGACTCTGAAGACCACCGTGGAGGGGGCACCTAAGGACTGAGTATTTTTTGGACTGTGCTCTTGTGGTGGGCGTTTGGACTGTGTCTGTTGGGACACCGGGGGTATGGCGCGGAGCCTGCCCCCGGTCCTTCCATGTCCCCCTTCGCCCCCACCACCGTCGTTGCCCCCTCCACCACCACCTCTGCTGGCTGTTTTCCGTCTACCTCGATCTCCTGCCTCTGGGACTGAGCTGCTCACCTGGCTTGCCATGCCCATTTCTATCCTCTGGGCCTGCAGCAGCAGCTAGCTACCATTGACTTTTTGCACAAGTGCCCGTGGGCGCACCCCCCACCCCCACCCCCTTGGCCTGACCCCCTCTCCTTTGCCGCATTTGTCTGCCCCACCCATTTCCCTCTTGTGGCCCTGATTGTCCTGCCCCAGCCCTGCAGCTACCCTGTGGTCCCTCTGCCCCATTCCTAGCTCAACTTCCCCCCCCCCGCGATTCCCCGGCCCTGATTAGCCTTCACCCTTGCCCCCAGACCTGACCCCTGTTAGCCAGCCCCCGGATGATGCCATGGAGGGCTGGTCCTTAGTGCAGGGGAAGCGAGGCAAGCGGAAGGCTCAGGCCCCGTTACATCTTTTGGATTCGGAGACCCCCTGGAAGAGCAGGAAGGGGGTCTCTGATGATGAACCTTCTGCCTTGCCCCCTGACGAAGCCCATTTTGTGGTGACGGCTGGGGACGACGTGGCAGCACCAGACGGTAACGCTGCCCCTCATCCGGGGTCCCTTCCCAAGGAAGCCCCCGAGGGAGCCCCTCTTGTCCGCTTGCCATCCGCAGCCCCCGCGAGCTGAGGGAGGAGCTGCGGGAGTTCCTTGAGGATGTCCGTGGCTCCCGTAACAAGGTCCAACTTGCGCTCCAGCGGTGGGGGGATTTCCATCTGATCCTCCAGGCCGCGAGGGCCCTCATGGGGGAGGATAAGAGGACCGGGAAGCAGGCCGCCGCGGCCTACCGGCGGGTCTGCCTCTTCCGTAGCTCTCTAGTCACCTGCGGTGTTGGTCACGGATTGCTGCGCGGCCCGATGGAGGCCGTGGGCATGTCTGCTGGTGAGGATCCCCCCCAGCCCTCCTCATGGCGCCGATCATCTTTGCCACTTTGAACGCCCGGGGCTGTAGGATGGGTCTCCGCAGGAGCCAGGTGCTCTCCTTCCTTCGGGACGGGGGGTACTCTGTGGTTTTCCTGCAGGAGACCCATACGGATCCGGCCGCTGAAGCTAGCTGGCGGCTGGAGTGGGGGGACAGGGTCTACTTTAGCCACCTCTCGGTTCGCTCGGCAGGAGTGGCGACCCTGTTCTCCCCCGACCTACGGCGCGAGGTGCTGGGGGTCGCCGAGGCTGTGCCGGGCCGCCTGCTGCACCTCCGGGTCCGCATGGAGGGGCTTGTGGTTAATCTCGTCAATGTCTACACCCCGACATCGGGCCCGGAGAGGTTGCGTTTTTATCAGCAGGCGTCCGCCTTCCTCGGCTCCCTGGATCCTCATGAGTGCCTGGTCCTGGGCGGGGACTTTAACACCACCCTCGAGGAATGGGACCGCTCGGGGACCGAGCAGTGCCCGGCCACCATGGACGTCCTCCGGGAGATCGTCGAACGCCACTCCCTGGTGGACGTCTGGCGCGATCACCACCTGGACGACGTCTCAACGTTCACCTTCCAGGTGGAGGTGGACCTTCCAGGTGGAGGTCCATCAGTCACGCCACTCCTGGCTGGACCGCATTTACCTGTCACGTTTCCACCTTTCACGAGCCCACTCCTCCAGCGTTCGGCCGGCCCCCTTTTCGGATCACCACCTTGCCACCGTGATGGTCTCTCTCTGCGCGGAGAGGCCGGGGCCGGCCTATTGGCACTTTAATAATAGTCTGCTGGAGGACGTGGGCTTCGTGGCATCCTTCCGGGAGTTCTGTCTGGCTTGGTGAGGGCAGAAGCACGCCTTTCCCTCGGCGCGGCGGTGGTGGGACCTGGGGAAGGTGCGCGCCCGGCTCTTCTGCCGCGACTACACCCGGGGTGCCAGCCGACGGAGGGATGCGGCAATAGAGCAGTTGGAACGGGAGGTCTTGGAGCTGGAGAGGCGTCTGGCCGCCAGCCCCGAGGATCCATCCCTCTGCGGAGCGTGCCGGGAGAAGCGGGAGGAGCTTCGGGCCCTCGAGGATCATCGAGCCCGGGGTGCCTTTGTTCGATCCCGCATCCGCCTCCTTCGGGAGATGGATCGCGGCTCCCACTTCTTCTACGCCCTGGAGAAAAGGAGGGGGGCCAAAAAGCACGTCACCTGCCTCCTGGCGGAGGACGGCACCCCCCTCACGGATCCGGCGGAGATGTGCGGGAGGGCCAGGGCCTTCTACGCGACTCTTTTCTCCCCGGATCCAACCGATCTTAACGCTCGCAAAGTGCTCTGGGACGGACTCCTGACAGTCAGTGCGGGCGACCGGGACCGGCTAGAGCTGCCTCTCACTCTGGCCGAGTTCTCGGAAGCCCTCCATTGCATGCCCACCAATAAATCTCCGGGCATGGGCGGGCTGACCGTGGAGTTCTACCGCATGTTCTGGGACGTCCTCGGCCCAGACCTAGTCACCGTCTGGCCCGAGTCTTTGCAGGGCGGGGTCCTCCCTCGCTCGTGCAGGCGAGCCATGCTCGCCTTACTGCCGAAGAGGGGGGACCTCCGCGATTTACGGAATTGGCGTCCCATCTGGCTCCTCAGCACGGACTACAAAATCGTTGTGAAGGCCATCTTGATGCGGCTAGGGTCTGTGCTGGCGGACGTGGTCCACCCGGACCAGACCTACACCGTCCCGGGCCGCACGATCTTTGATAACCTGTATCTGGTCCGGGACCTTCTGGAATTAGGGTGTAGGGATGGTTTGTCGTTCGCCCTCTTGTCCCTGGATCAGGAGAAGGCGTTTGACAGGGTGGACCACGGGTATCTCCTGGGCACTCTGCAGGTGTTTGGCTTCGGACCCCAGTTTGTGGGTTTTCTCCAGGTGCTGTACGCTTCTGCGGAGTGTCTGGTCAGGCTCAACTGGGCCCTGACCGAGCCGGTCAGCTTCGGGCGAGGAGTGCGGCAGGGGTGTCCCCTCTCGGGTCAGCTATACGCTCTGGCGATCGAGCCCTTCCTCTGTCTCCTCCGTCGGAGGCTGACGGGGTTGGTGCTCCGGGAGCCGGAGCTGCGGCTGGTCCTGTCGGCGTACGCCGACGATGTGCTCCTCGTGGTCCAGGACCCGGGTGACTTGGCGCAGGTGGAGGCTTGCCAGGCCATTTATTCGGCGGCCTCCTCCGCCCAGGTCAACTGGGTCAAGAGCTCTGGCCTGGTGGTCGGGGACGGGTGGCAGGCGAGCTCCCTCCCACCCGCACTTCAGGCCATCCGGTGGAGCGCGGGTCCGCTGCTCTATCTCGGCGTTTACCTTTCTGCCACGCATCCATCTCCACCGGAGAACTGGCACGGTTTAGAGGGCGGGGTGAGGGCACGGCTCTGGAAATGGGCAGGACTACTCCGGTGCCTCTATCTCCGAGGGAGGGCATGGTGCTGAATCAACTAGTCCTGTCCATGCTCTGGTACCGGCTCAACACTCTGGTCCCGGCCCCGGATTTCCTGGCCAACCTCTGGACGGTGGTTCTGGAGTTCTTTTGGCCAGGGATGCACTGGGTCTTTGCAGGGGTCCTCCACCTGCCCCTGGAGGAGGGGGGACAGGACCTGAAGTGCCTGTGCACTCAGGTCCACGTCTTCCGCCTCCAGGCCCTGCAGAGGCTCCTGTATGGTGCTGGTAGTCCGGCGTGGAGCGTATTGGCACACGCCTTCCTGCGCCGCTTCCGAGGGCTCCGATACGACCGGCAGCTCTTTTATCTCCATCCGAGAGGTCTTCCACGAGACCTCTCTGGGCTGCTGGTCTTCTACCAAGACCTCCTCCGGGCCTGGAAGCTCTTTTCGACGACCAGGTCCGTGGCGGCCACCATGGGGGTTGATCTCCTCGCGGATCCCCTGCTACACAACTCCCAGCTCCGTGTGCAGGTGGCGGAGTCCCCGATAGTGCGCCAGAGGCTGGTCTTGGCAGGAGTCACCAGGGTCGGAGACCTCCTGGACTACGACCGGGGAGACTGGCTGGATCCCCTGATGCTCGCTCAGCGCATGGGGCTCTCCAGCCCTCGTACTCGCTGGCGCGTACTTCTGGAGGTGAAGGCCACTTTACTGCCCACTGCTTGGGCCTACCTCGATCGGGTCCTGCGAGAGGGCACGCCCCGCCCACCTTCCACCCCGGGTCCCGTGGACCTTTTTATCGGGTCCCTGCCCCGTGGACCCAATCGACCCCCTCGCCCTTTCACTGCGAGCCGGCTGCCCGATCTGCAGCCAGTTCTGTTCTAGACCGCGCCAAGAAAACATCTGTACACGCTCGTGCCCCACACTCTTCACTACCTCACCCTCGTGTCCCGCCCCGATACAAAATGGCGGGACCTCCTGCCACCTCTCAAGGGTGAGGAGCCCCGGTGGGCCAGCCTGTATTCTGCCCTGGTCCCGAGGCCCACCGGGGATGTCAGTTGGCGGCTCCTTCACGGGGCCGTGAGCACGGGCGTGTACTTGGCGCGGTTTACCCCTGTCCCCAACACCTGCCCCTTTTGCGGCATGAAGGAGACCCTGGCGCATGTTTATTTAGAGTGTGCCAGGTTGCAGCCCCTGTTCCGGCTCCTCTTGGCTCTCCTCTTGCATTTTTGGTTGCACTTTTCCCCTCACCTGTTTATCTATGCACTCCCCATCCGTGGCCCCACGAAGTCGCAGGATCTCCTTGTCAACCTCCTCTTGGCCCTGGCCAAACTAGCAATCTACAAAACCAGAGAGAGGAGGTTGGCCGACGGGATTTCCTGCGACTGTGGGGCCTATTTCCGCTCCTCCATCCGTTCACGCATCCGGGCAGAGTTCCTCTGGGCAGCATCCACTGGCTCCCTTGACGCCTTCGAGGAGCAGTGGGCGTTTTCTGGGGTTCTCTGTTCGGTGTCCCCATCAGGTTCCCTTCGTTTAGCCCTATGACCCAATCCTGTTTTTTTCATTTGTTGTCCCACGTATTTAGTTAGTATCCCAGACCTGTGGATCCTCCCCTTAGGCTGGGGGGAGGTCCTTTAGCAGTGGGCGGGCTTTGCCTGCCCACTTCCTGGATACTAATAGGACCAGACTCCTGTACCCCACTGGCCTGGGTCTGTCACAATGCATTTGCCACTTCAGACCATATTTCTGTACTGTTGTGCTTCTCTGTTCATGCACTGTCTCTGAGATGGCTATTTCAGCATTCTGAACATATTGGAGCTTGAACACATGTCATATCAAAACATGTCTATATGACTCCTGACTCTGCACTTACGTATCCTGCCTAAGATATTTCTAAGGTGATTATCACTGTTGTAGCTGAGCAACAGACAATAATTAGAAATTGTACTGTGTGTGCCTCAAAATGTGCTCAGAATCCCCCCATTACTCTTTTTGTTTTCCAAATGATGTCTTTTTTCCTTCTTTATTTCCTCTCCTTTCCTCCCTTTAATGGTATTTCTTCTTTCCTTCTACTCCTTCTTACTGTGGGTAAAGTCATATCAGACTTATCCACATCCACTTTCACATCTGTTACTAATGTTGTTCCTAATTTTGAGGACTTTCTTAGCCATGCTTTTATGTACCTCCATTTCTCTATCTACCCCCCACCCCGTTTTCATTCTCTTGCACTCTGCAAATTCAAGTCTCCTCTCCGTCTATTGGAGGATGATCTTTTCTAAAACACCTGAACACTTCCTACAGTTTCCCTACCTAGAATCAGTAAGTTCTTAGACAGTTTTCCACATATGTACTTGCAATTACCAACTCTTCACACTTCTTCTTATTTATTGTACTCACCTTCCTATTGCCACCTTTGACAACATCTCTGCTGTTGTAACCACTGTGCTTTGTGAGATGTGTATGAATTGACACATTGTGTAATTAAATTGTATTGTGGATTCACAACCTGCTTTAGCAAATTTACATTTTCTGGAATGGCTTAAAGCTGACAAAACAAACAAGGAAACAAACAAAACAAGGTAATGGTCATGAGCTAGGCTCTGAAAAAAAAAAAAGATTTGTAATTGAACTGAAACTGGTAAAATTGGATTTTCTCACTTGTTTTTGCAACAAGATGAAAACAACCCCATTGCCCCTTTTCCTCTGTGGATATAAAGTACAGATACAAGCAAAAAATTGTCAAACCTAGCAACAACAACAAAAACCCTTTTGTATTTAAGTAGAATGTGGGGGCTGAAAGTCAAAATATACTGTAAACTCAATGTGTTATTTACATACTAAACATGATATTTAGAGTTAGATAAAGAAAGTGATAGTGGGAGAAAATAAAGAACCTGTCATTAGTTGATATTCAGGCTATGCTGTAAAAAACAAGGCGGGGGGGGGCTCTGTGGAGAGATGAAGGTATGGGTATTTCTCAGGATGGTATGTTGTCTGAGTACCTTGACTTTTGTGTATGGCTGTTCCTTTTACACAAATTCTGAATCTGACTTCCTAAATGCATGCCATTTTTTAAAAGATCCACAGAAATAAGTAAAACGTTTCCAAAATAAGCTACATCATTTCTAGTTTTCTTTAGTTTCTTTAGAAACTAAGGATTTCTAAGGATTGCTAAGATTTTATCAGTTGTGTTGTTGGAGGAAAAGAGTTCAGAGGACTCTTTACAGGGGAACTGTTTTTCAGTGTGTGTATGGGTGTGTGCACGGGCACGTGCTTATGTGTGTTTATGTAAAGAGGCTTGAAAACAAACAAACAAATAAACAAGAATTAAGACCCGGATCCATAAGGATCTCAAGTGTTCAGATACTGCATGTCACAAAGCCTAACTTTTAGGCCCATAGAAACCCACAGGAACAACACTGTGATCCACAAAGTCTTAGTTAGGTGTCCACAGTCCCTATATAATGAATGGGGAGATAGAGGGACCTTAGAATGCAATCCACAAAGCCAGCACACTAGCAGGGAGCTACTGTATCTAAGCTACAGTACCTTAGCTTGCCAATGGGAGGCACTCGTCTCTGCTTATGATCCAAGAATTAGAGGAAGAGCACCTCTCCTCTGCCTAACTTGCCTGCAGACCTTGTTTGGTAGGCCTGCTCAGAGGCCGCCTAATTTCACTCAAAACTGCTGAGGGGGTGATGAGTTCCTCCCTTATAACTTTTAATTCAGTGCTTATTGTATTCATCTGTGATGTGGAAGACCCCTGGTTCAAGTCTCCTCCGTGCTGGTTGAGGAAAAGGGATTTGAACAGTGATCTGGTACCTCAGCTGAGTGCTCTCACTGGGCTGTAGAAGAATTCTCACTCTTTTTCTAACCCAATTAATATAACATTATTAAATTATTTAATTAAAGTGGAACAACTTCAGTAGGAGAAACTGAGGGAGACACATATCAGACTATCCCATATCCCTAACCAGTCGGCTAAAGGTGAAAAGGAAGGGCCTCTTTCTCTTCTCCTCTCCCTGTTTCCCTGGCTGTTTTATTTGGAGTAAAGTAATCTCTGAGTATGCCTCCCAGATTGGGAACTGCAAATGAATTAGGTGGAAGAACACTCAGGGGCTTAGGTGGGAGATAGTTGTCTGGGCAGATAGCATGATACAACAGTGCATCTGGCCATATGCAAGAAGTTGTTACGTAAGGAACTTTTACTGCAAAAACTTAGACACAGAGTAAGTTTAGGCACCTTCAAGGTTAGGTGGCATCTGATAGTTGTTTTGGGGCTCTCAGTGGCACCTAAAAATAGGACTTAGGCACCTAAGTCCCTTTGTGGATCTGGGTCAAGGTAAAGAAGAAAAACAGGGTATGTTCATAATTATCTACTTAAAGTGAAACTGGAGAGAAAGTAAAAAGCCAGCCCCCTCCACTACTGAGTCCATCTCAGGCCCTTCCTAAGTAAAGAAAGGCAGTACACAATGAAGATGGAACTAAGTGATGCACCCAAAAGGTAATACGAGGAGCCATTTTATATAAGTTTTAAGGGCACTAGAACTATGAATTTGACTTGACTGGAAAGTTTGAAGCAGCACCAACAACCTAAAGCCACAGACTCAGCCACACATACTTCTTGTGTTTCTTATAGTTGCAATGGTCCCAAAATCCCCATTGGTCAGAAGGCCTATATCCTGAGTTGTTCAAAGTTGGGGAGGGCAAAATGAACAAAAGCAAGCTTGGCTTGGTATATAAGAAATATATTCTTAAAAATCATCAGCGTTTAAAGACATACTGGTACAAATTAGATGTGTTTAAGCTAAAAAAGCCCACCAAAACCACAGTGATCAGTGATCTTCAAGGCTATTGGGAAAGTCACAACCTGACATAATGAGCTGCGGAAAAAAAGCAATTCCTAAATGTAATTGCCAGATATATGGCTTGGGTAGTTTTGATGGGACAAAAAGGCTGCCCATTTCTGGACATTACTGGAGGTTACTTGGCAACTTGCTTAAGTTCATCTTATGGAATGAACATCTTGAGAATGCAAGCTTTACCATCATGGCTACAAACAGCCTCACCATCTCACAGGACCACAGGATATACTAGAACCCCACTGAGCTTTTGGTTTCCTAAAAGATGTCCAGACCAGACCAGGCATGCAAAGGGAACTAAATAACATTGCCCCCTCCATTGGGTTTAGCTAAATCCTGAGAAACAGATGGGTGTGATTTTGAGGTTCCTGCTTCTGTTCTCTCAGTTGTATGTCATTATTATTTCTCTTCTGCTATAACTTTTTTCTCTTTGCTTTTTGTTCATTAAAAGTCTGGCTTAGTCAGTCAAGACAATCTACCTTTTCAACACTGCAGTAATGAAAAGGAAAGCTAAAAACAATAGGTGAAATCCTAACCTCTTTGAAGTCAATGACAAAATTCCCATTGACTTTCACCCTGTGTTTTAACCCTGATTAGTAATAATGTATTAAGTCTCTAATAAGACAATATACTATGCCTGTAATTTCTACAATTTTTTTTAAGTTATATGAATCAAAACATAATTTACAGTTCAAAGAAAATAAAGATGGATACGCTAGGATTTGCAAAGTGAAATGAAAACAAATGAAACAACCTAGGATCTGAAAAGAAATTAAAAAATCAAATCATGATAAATCAAAGTTTTAACTTAAAGTGGTAAACTTATTCTAATTCTTTAATAGAACTCTGAATCCTAAATACAGGTCCTAATTAATTTGCCTCTGAAGCTTTTTATATCAATCAAAAATTTTGAGGCTGTCAAACAGTTCAACCAAAATTAATTCTGAAGTTAAGTAACTGTTTATGTTCATAAGTAAATCAGTTAAAATCAATCTTGCCTTCCCCAACCTGATAGCCATTTGCACTCCATTTCTTTTACTCGCACTTGCACGCACACACACAAATGTCATGTATGTTATAGAACCCTCTAAAATCATGTTGTACTACTATTAACACAAGTTACACTCTCACTTAGAATACAAAAATGCATAAAAACAATCCATTGCTTTGCTAGCAAGGAAGAACAGAATTTACATTTATTTTGCACATAAATATATGTATATTTATTTGGATTCTTCATTCATCACATGTGCAACCGAAATATTTGAATCCTTGTAGATATAAATACTACAGGAAAATCCCGTCAACAGGGGATGAATCAGACAGATTAAAATTCATGTACTTTTTCCCCGAAAAACTACAGGGAATTTATTTTTCATGAACTTTATTGGAATATTAGTTTCAGATCCTGTTGCTAAAGGCTACCAACCATGTAAACTATTTTGATAGGTTTGTTAGCAAAGTGAATTAAGAGATACTGGAATCACTTGTGGGTATTCAGTTCATAAGTAAAAATCATGTAAATAATTATGCTGAAATTTTTATGCTTTGTCACACAACAGTATTTTTAGACAGACTCAAATATTTTTCATGCATATGCTTTCTAATACAAATGGATCGGATCTCCAGCTCCTGATTTTAGTGAAGCTATGCTGGTTTACACCAGCTGAGAATCTGGTCCAGATGTCTAGATTTTAAAAATGATTACCAGTCCCCTCTGGTTCCTTTATGCCATCCTGGTGATGCTAATCAGCTGTAAATGTGGATTCAGTTAAAAGGGGTTTACAGCTGATTAGCATCACTAAAGTAACATAAAGCATCCAAGATATATTTGGACCTTGCTAGCAACAACATTGCTGAAGCATAATAGATCTTTGTTAGGAAAGACCACAGTTAAATATACCAGTTGCTGTCATGGCTTCCACTTCAGTACGGAATGACTTTGTTTTAATAGGGAAAACTATGTCCATATAAAGAGGAGCTAAAATATAAAGATAAGGTCTGTTTCTCCACTCATTTATGGTGGTTTAAATTAGGAATAACTCATTGGATATCAATGGATTTACACCAGTGTAAGAATGGTGTAATTGAAAGGAGAATCTGGACCATATTTGGCTAATTAAAAGCTAATCACATGTCAGTAACAGACAGCCATTGTACATGAGCATAATTCCATTGTGTCAAAGAGCTACCCTGATTATGCCACATGAGGATCTGACCCCAAATGTCTTACAGTATCCAAACACCAGAGAGTGGAATATAAAAAGCCAACATAAGAATGTATGACTAGGAAAAAATCCATTGTATAAATAGAATAAAGGTCTTTCAAAGACATAATTTTCTGTATCCTAGATTGCCCATCAAGTCCATTATTTTGTCTCTGGCAATGACTTCAGGAAATAAGGATAGTAAAACCCATCTTGAACCAGCCAGATGCCCCACGCTTCACATGGGGTTGGGTGGGTGTGCAGAGGGGAGAAAATATCCCTTCCTGACACCTGAGGCCATTACATGATAACTCAAAGTGTGAAATTTGATTATTCTATCATAACATGTACATACAAATGCTGTTATTTTGAACACCTGTATCCAAAAATCCTTTTAGTCGTGGTGCTTATGTACAGGTTTTATAACTTAGTTGTGAAATGAATTTAAATAATCTATAATATAACAGCACATAGCAAAATTAGCAAATATGCATTTTTAAAGTTTATTCATTTCTACAGCTAGTTAAAAAGACTAAAAAAAAAATTCTAATCCCCTCTCACCTTTTTCATCAATTTCAAAACATGCCTGATTAATTCTGTTAATTTCAAACAAACGTGACTGGTATTATGTATACATTATCTTACCAGAACAATAATATAGCCTGGGTGACATTGCCAATGTCTATGAACTAATTTGAAAATTTCCCAAAAAATCAAGGGACATATTGCTATATGGTTTGTCTTGTCCATACAGCCCAGCCCTAGGAGGATACGACAGGACCGTGAATAACCAAAAATCAGTAACAAGTTTTCAGCCATAGGAGTCAGTTTGCCTCAGTTAGTATCAGTACCTTTAGGTGTACAAACCAGGACAATGTTGAAGACAGACTTGAATGAGCGGCAAAGCCTGCTAAAAGACTTCAGAAACTGGCCTCCCTCCACCTTTAGTTAATAATCAGGAAGAAACCATGATATAGTGAGGAGACAGGGCTCAAAGTGCACTACTGTGATCAGGGGGGCATACATGTTTAGAGGAAATTGGATTCATAGACCTGGACTCGGCAGCCAGTCAGTGAGATAGAGCACTCTCCTGGGGACCGGAAAGGAAGTTCAATCAACAGACCAATGAACAACTCTGAGAAGAAGAGTCTGACTAGATCTTCCTGAGGAAAGGGAAGGTCTACATATGGACTAAGGCCAAGACTATAAAAGTACTTATGTGCAGATAAGTGCCTAGTAGGATTTACAAAAGTGCTTAGACACTTAGGGTTAGAGTCACAAAGGGACTGCTTCTTTAGGTCCTTAAGTACTGACATTCACAAAACCAGTGCTCAGATGCTGCCTTACCATGTAGGTTACTAAGTTCCTGCCAGTAAAGTTCCCTAGTTGTCAATGTTTTTGCCAGTGCATATGCGCAAAGCTGATAAAATTCTAGTGCCTCTGACCTTCTTCATGCCCTAGCTCTTACCTCAATCCTGATGGGATCCTCAAAGTAGAAATTCCCCTGCCTATCTTGCCTGCAGGGCCCGATATGGTGGGTGTGCTCAAAGCATGCCTAACCCCCACAAAAGACAGCCCAGGATGAGGCTTTTTGGGGCAGGTGGGCTGGTATGCACAAGCGGCTGACCTGGTGTAGGAGACTAGGTAGCCCATGTCCTAGCAGCTGAAACAATCTCTCTCCAGCTCACCCTTCCCTTATGTGTCCTAGAATGCCCAATAGCTCAGTTGCCAGGGCACTAACTTGGGATGTCGGAGACATACTCTGTCTGATTCAGAGCAGGAACTTAATCCCATGTCTGCTACCTCCCACGTGAGTGCTCTAACCACTGGGCTATAGAATTAATACCTCTCTGCTCAGCATTGCAACACCTAACCCCTAGGCCAGGGGTCGGCAACCTTCAGCACATGGTCAACAGGGTAATCCACTGGCAGGCCGTGAGATATTTTGTTTACATTGACCATCCGCAGGCACGGCCCCCCACAGTTCCCAGTTGCCACAGTTTGCCGTTCCTGGACAATGGGCGCTGTGGGAAGTGGCGGCCAGCACGTCCCTGCAGTATCCCAATACTACAGATAGACACACACTACTACTTAAGCAGGCTGTGGGAATTGGGAAGTGTACTGATGCCACAGCTGCACACTCTGTTCACATTGGTACGGATTTTTTTTTTTGTAAAGAAAAGGGCTAGAAATTTATTTTTGTATATGATCTGAGAGTCTCATTTCTATTTCTAGATCTGCCAGATTAGGCGAGACACAGGCCACCGTCTCTGTGGACATCAGGCCATAGCTGCACACCAACATTTACAGAATGATACTCTGTGTTTCCCAAGCTAATTATAAATTTAGCATCTAAAGGCGAGGTTGTCTCAACTTCTGTGCCTATAATATGTTTGAACCTCCTTGTCTACTGCAATGGGATTCTGATCTCCTACGGGTTGTAGACAATTTTACCAGGGTCTGATGAGGTGTCAGTCTTTGTCAACCCAGAAATAAGGTGGTTCTTGACATTGGGGTTTTCTCACTGATTAAATTGTCATAGCATATTCACAGCCTAAATGCTTCCTTTTGGACACTGTCCTTTTCTTCTGTGGAAAGTGACCTTTGTGAATAATTGCATGCCCCAGATATGTCAAAATAAGGAGAAAGCAGCAATTCCAAGTAATAACACTTTAAAAACTATTTGTCTCTTGTGTCTTATGTATACTTTATGAAAATAAAAATGTCCACAAGAATTCTTTTGCCAATTTATCCTTAAAAATGAATTTAAGGAGCATTATTTCATAGGTACTTCGTGTTCTGCCTCAGAATGTTTTATTAAATGTCCTGAATTACTCCAACTCATTGTAGGAATAAGTAGAGATTGAGGTCCAGGTTTTTAGTTGAGCCATGACACCACTCACTGATGTTGTAGGGTTGGCTTTCAGCTACTTTTGCACTCCTTCTATCCCTGAGGCTGTCAGGGGTTAGATTATTTGGAGTAACTCAGAATAGTCTTGGGACCTTTCTAAATTATACCAACTTGGAAAGGACCCCTAGAAGCCATTATACTGGCTGGGGATTGCCAAAGTGCATCATACTCCATCTACATCCCATACCCTCCTCCCCTGATATCTCCCTGTGCTGTTGGGGTGTTGCAGGTCATGACATCATACCAATTGCATGAGTTCTTCCTCATGTTAATGGAATTTGCAGCTGCCTGCTTAGGGCTTCTTTGTAGCCACTTTGCCTTGTGGGAGAATCACACAAGAGTTGAAACAACAAGGAGTCTGTTAGTCTTTAAGGTGCCACTGGACTTCTTGTTGTTTTTGCAGATACAGACTAACATGGCTACCCCCTGATACTCGACAAGAGTTGAAACAACCATGTGCCAGAATCCAAACTTCATTGGTGTTAAGGTCTGAAGTATGGGTTTATACCCATCTCTCTATATGTATAAAGTATCTCACTTTATGGGACACCTCTTGTACTGTAAGTCTATGAAGAATTGTGTTAATACATATAAAATATTCCCTCCCACATATAAAAGGTCTTTGATCCTAAGGTAGAGCTGGAAAACAAATTGAAACATTTCACAAGAATGTGTTGAAGGGAAACCAGGTAGGCAGATATGGGCAGCAGGTCAAACTTCCCCTTGGGGACACTACCCCCCTGCCTGCCTCTTTCAGCTGAGGCCATGCCCCTGCTCACTTTTAAGCACCCCCCACCTCAAGACCTCAGCCAGTGTGGCGGGGGAGGCTGAGAGTTTGGCCCCTCCTCCATTCCCAATCCAAAGTTGTGTGACTGCAGGCTTGGTGATATACCAGCATTTGTATATAGTCCTGGAACCTTCATGCTCCTCCTGTCTTTTAGAGGACTTCCCTGCAGGTTGAATTCATTGAGTAATATTAAGTTCCTGTAAAAAAGATTTTCCTTTTCAGGAAGACAAGTGGAATTTTAAGACTCCATCCATGTATGTACAGATAAAGAAGAGTAAGGCCCTTTCAATTTTTACTTATAGCATTCTTATCACTCCTCAGATATATATTGTTGCTCCTCTTCTGATCAGTAGGAGATGTTCAGGGCCTTGCAGCTTGGCTTCCCAGTGGAGGAGAAATCGGTGCCATAGTGTCTGGGTGTATTCCAAGTGTAAATTATTTTATTTACACACATGCACAAGTCATGGAACAGAGATGGCTGAACAACATGCAAGGCAATCCATTCTTCCAGAAGTCTCAGCCCAGTACGAAAGCCTGGTCCTCAGAAAGCAACTCTACTGCAAGAATGGTCACCAGTCAGAGATCAAGGTAGAAAGCAAACTCTCCTTGAGCACCCTCCACACAAAACCTAACATAGCAACACTAACAAAATTACACAGAATATCTCACCACAGCTAAATATTGACTTTCATGTTATGAAAACTAACTTGGAATATGCAACAGTGTCATTTGGTGACACCTGGCATAACAGACAGATCTAGGTATGCATCCGACAAAGTGGGTATTCACCCACAAAAGCTCATGCTCCAAAATGTCTGTTAGTCTATAAGTGCCACAGGACTCTTTGCTGCTTTTACAGATCTAGGTATGAAACTTTTCCTGTCCTGTGACGTTTTTGAGATTAACCCTTCCCCAAGTTAAAAAACAAACAAACAAACAAAAAACCCCACAACATACCGAATTGTGAAAAAAAAGGTTGAAATCTCACAAATTTTTATGAACCAATAATGTGAAAAAATATTTTGGTTAAAGTCATTTGAAATGCTTTATTTCAATCTTGACCTTTTTTAAAAAAATAACCTTTCATATTAATTAAATAAAATTGCTAAATAAAAAGTAGTTTTGAACTGGAGTCATTTTGACAGTGTCAAACATTTCTTTTTGATTTGTAATTTAATTATCCATTGAAAAACTGTTCATGCTATATAAAACCCCACTAACATATGTTTAATTGACTCGATAAAATAAATAAAGTAAGAAACTTGATTATAAGGCCTATTTGTTAATCTGAATGGGGATTTGTTTCTTTAAATGTAAACTTTTGATGTAGGATTGTGTTCTAGAAAATGCCTAATTTATTTGAAACTAACTAATATACCCTTAGTTTAGAAAGCATGATGAAAAGCATAATCTCATTGAATTATTAGGAGATTTCTGAAAAGGGCAAATTAAGTCTAATACTATGTAGAGCTCGATAATCAAATTGCATTCATTTATACAATAAATGTGGTCCTTGCACAACATTTGGATTCAGGTTGCACATTGCCATTAAAGTATTATTAAATGAAATGGTAGTTTGCGGATTGCAGGGAAAAGATGTGTAAATATTATTTTGTATTAGGTTTATGCTGCATGGATTTAATGCATGCTACATCTTCTTTGTCAATTGGACATTAGGGTTTAAAATACTGAAGTCAGCTAACATTTCCTCAATACTAAATGTTGTTGGATGACTGGATTTTTAGCTCCACATTTATTACTTACTACTCACAAGAAATGTAAAGTTATTAAATCCCATACTCCAAACCTCTGAAATTAAATGCAACTTTCGTACCAGCCATTTGGTGCTAGAAGTCATTTATGGGAGTCTTAAAAGACTAAAAGCTTTTCTTACTGATTACTACGTATGCTGCATATAGAATATTTATACATGAAACAGTACTTCAAATGCATTTGATGATGTTCTTTCAGAAAAAAAATATATATATTGGAATTCTGTGTCTGTGGAAGGCTTAAAAATCTGTGTCCTTGGTTAGTGCTACTGTAGTTTGGCAGCTGCTGGAGCAGTAATGCTTTGAAAATTATATTCAAGTAATTCATTGCTTCCTCTTCCTGTGCACCAAATGTAATATATTTTACAGGTTCTAATTCATCTTCATGCATAGTAATAAATATTTCACTAGAAGTAAGTCCTGCATTGGTAAGCGTGTGTTACTTCATCTGCACATTGAGCATGGAGGAGCTGAACAGTTTGAATGAAATTCAGACTGGGCTCTAGATGTGTGCTGTTTGAGTGCTGGGTACAATACATATCCTGCTTTATAGGAAACCCATTTTATTTTTAATCACTGAGACATCTGCTTATGTGCTAACCACTCTTAATGTTATTGTTAACTCAGCCTCCTGATTTCTGCAGTCAGTCAGTGAGACAACACACAGGCTTAAAGCTGAGCTCATGCATAAGCCTTTGCAGGGCTGGACCCTTAGAACATAAACTCTGTGGGGCAGAGGCTGTCTTCTCTGCTGCTTGTTTATACCATTGCTAGCACTATGTGATTCAAAGGCACAATAATAGTGATTATTATCAGGGATGCTGGAACAATTTGTATAGTGGGGGTGCTGAGAGCCATTGAACCAAACTGTTAACCCCGTATATGATGGAAACCACTTCAGACCAGCACTCCTAGTTTCAGCACCTCTTATTAGGTTATTAAATAATATTATTTATTATTTAAAGACATAGCCCCTTTCCTGTTTATGAGGTGCTTGACCATCTGAAAGTAACATCCTGAAAAGCAAGGAAAGGAATACACTTAGATTTTGGGAAAAAAACATCTTGAACTGTAGCTAAAATCCTCTTGGGGGTCACCTGCCACAGACCAACATGGAAAAAATAAAGTAGTCTTCCAAAGGAAGGAAATACGTTTGGCTTGACCTAGGAACTGTTTCAGAGCTGACTGATGGAATTGCTGATGAAAAGGTCTCTGGCCCAATGGTATTGTCTGGGAAGATTTTATGCTTTGCAGAGAGTGTGGTTTGTGAAGAAAGTCTAGCTAGTAAAGTCATGTGGTTTTGTTTTTGTTTTTCCTCCACAGAGGACACCATACCCCTTGAGCAGTGAAAATCTTTCAGATCACTCCAGGAATGAGAGAACCTTCTGAGATTAGGAGGATAGGTTGTTATTTGCTTGTAAAACAAACTCCAGGTGACAAGCTTAGTCACAACAAATGGTACAAGTCCCCTCCTTGCATTACTTTTGAGTTTCCTTGCTTGTGGGGCTATACTATTCCCACTACAACAGGCAGCCTTTGTGACATGTGTTCCCTCCTCTTATCACCATGCTGACAGTTATCATTGCTGAAAGTCATGTACTGCAGTATCTGGTTCTAAGAAAAAGCTGATAATACAGGAAACACCAAGAAAAAGTGTGTTTTCTCACTGCACAGGAAAAGCAGGAGTGTTTAGCTGAAATGACAGCTATCGTATTCATCTAACTCTTAATACTTCAAGGGACTCAACAAAGTACTAAAAAGTAGCACAACATTGTTTTGCATATCCATTAAAAATGACTCTCTCCTTCAACTGGTGTAACTGTTTAATAAAGTCATTTAATAAACTCAGGCAAATGTTAAAAAGCCAGATGAGTAGATGGAGCAATTACTGTCAAATGAGGATTTTCTAAAAATAAGAAAAATTAGTACTGGCTGAGATGCAAAATGAGAATGCCATGCTGTGTTAACAGTTTTCAAAGGCAGAAAGGAAATCTGTAGTGGCTAAGCAATGAACCCTCTGGCTTCTAACTGTGACTGTTAAAAGAGAAGAGATGAACCTTCCGTTATCACTAGCAGGCATTGGCGCAAAAATAAGAATGGCTGATTTTAAGGCTCTGATTTTAAGGCTCTGCCCAACAATGCGCAACACCAACCATAAGTATATATAATGTCCAGAGGCAAGATCTTTGGAACAACTTAGTGCAACTCATAAAACATCAGTGCCTGGCATATCTGGAAGGCATAGTCCTGTAAGCTGCAGTGCAGAGGGATATTTATTGATCCCTAATTTGTTTTACTCTGCGTAATTACTTTAGATGTTCTATTACACCATTCAATCTTAAAAGACAAGTGCTAGGGCCTGATTCTCATTTACGCTAAGGTCCCCTTGCACTGCTCTGGCTGTGCAAAGAGACCTTAAAGAGGGAGCAAATGTAATTTAGTGTAAAGGAGAATTATGCCCTTAACATCTGAAACACAGAGCAGCAGTGATGTCATATTTCTGGAAGGACCAATACAGTGAGATATAATAATGCAGCCTGCATTTGCCTGCTTCCCACAATAGATGAGAGATCTGACTGCAGTGGACTGCTGTCTTGTGCAACTGATGCACTATTTGGAATGGCAATAGTTGATTGGTAGAATGTGCCTTATCCCCCATATCATTTATCACTTGTTTTATTCATGGTAAGCCACAATTTGTGAACTAAAACATTTATTCAAAGCTGGTTGATTGATATTCATGATATATACTGTAACAATGTAAAATATTAATAAGTGGCAAATAGCCCTCTTCCTCCATAACATGCATCAAGACTATGTAATTAACAGTGTTATACAATATTTAATAGAAGCATTATGTTTAAAGGATAGCTCATGAGAACAGAGAAAACATTAATCTTTCATTCTGACTCATCAAGGATGAAAGCTAATGTCTATTTTTATAGCACAATATTTTAAAAAATTAAAAGTAAAGAAAAGATCTCTTAGAAAGGTTTTGATTATCATACGTATTGAACTGCAAAATTAAGAGAATAACCTGAAACAATAACATTGAAAAATGATCAATAAAACATGAATCTTTTTTTTTCCAGTGGATATCAACCCTTATTTTTAAATGCCCTTGTATTTGGGACACAACTAATTCAATTAATAACTGCAGCTTTTTATCCTACTGTAAAACTATACCACACTAAGGAAAAGATTTTTCTCTCTCTCTCTTTTGCTCAGTGCCTGAGAATTTTCAGGTTAACATTTCTGAAACTTCCGACACTGCAACTCAACTTTGTATCTGTACATTATCTCAAAAAATATTTGAAAAGATATATATTCAAAAGTCCACCTTTAAAAGAGAGTTTGAACTCAGCTGTTAATAGTTTTTCAGGTAAATTCTCATCAGATAAGTAGGATAAGTCTTCCTCGGTTATATCAAGCTGTGCAAATATTTATAAAGGGTTTGTGGCACTGGAATGACCTGTGGGTATCAAAAATTAAAATATAACCTGTAAATAACTGTAAAACATCAAAACACTCAAAATTCTATGCTCTGGCGCCTAATGGTAGATAGTGGTTGGTAAGGTCACACAAATGAAGATAAGACAGAATGAAATGAATATAAATTAGTTTTATGATGCTGAAAAGCTGCTTGATTACTAGAATTGTGAGACTCAATTTTGTCCAGAAGCTATGTAATGAAGATTAATAAAAGTGGCAGCCCTGACTCCTGCTTTTTGAAGTTTAAAACTCAAGACGACACTTGACAACTGAAGTGCAAAAAATTAATTTGGAACAAGAAGAAATACAGCTTAAATCTGCTGTTTCATATTCAAGATTTCAGAATACAATCTGAAAAATTGCTACTTATCTGACATTAAAGAATTATTTTATGCCTCTTTTTTTAACTGATGGGAACTATTGGCAAGAACCTTAAGCGCATGACACCAGACAAGAAAAAGCCCAGTGATCCCTTTTTAAAGCTCTTTTTATTTTTGAAAAAGGATTCTGGCTAATTCACAGTTGTAGGAGACTTGTCACTGTTTTGTACAATGATCAGAAAACTGAATCATTCTTTTTGTGGACTGTATGGTTTAGATCAGTGGTTCTCAAACTTTTGTACTGTGACCCCTTTCACATAGCAAGCCTCTGAGAGCGACCCCCCTTATAAATTAAAAACACTTTTTTGTATATTTAACAGCATTATAAATGTTTGAGGCAAAGCAGAGTTTGGGGTGGAGGCTGACAGCTTGCGACCCTGCATGTAATAACCTCATGACCCTCTGAGAGGTCCCGACCCCCAGTTTGAGAACTCCTGGTTTAGATCAAAAGGTCGAGTGTTCATATCATTGGGATTACATAAGGCACAGCGTCAAGATCAGCAGGTGTTTGCGGCCGATCAGATCAGTAAGACCACAATGCTGAAAGCATCTGATGGTATTTGTAGATGTTTCTTGAGTGACTGGATATGTCCCGATAATTTGAATGGAGGGTTTGTTGCCAAAGGGAATGTTTGCAGTTGCCTATAGCAAAATGCTAAAATGTTACTTCTTTTTATGAAATTAAGGTGGTTGGTTTAAAATGTCAGGACTTTGGCAGACTGACAGTCTCTATATTGTGATGCCTTTAAAATATCTAGAGGATAAGATAGAACAACCTAATGTGACTTTGATAGAAACCAAGGAGAATAGGCCAATTTCTGCTCTCACTTTCACTGATGTAAATCTGGAATGACTCCGTGGAAAATTGATGGTGACTGGAACAAAATCAGTGTCAATAAGGACAGAATTTGATCCTTCATTGTTAGTATTATAAAACAAGTATTTGACACAGGATTTTCTTATTTTCACTTTTGCTATAGAATAATGGACGTGGCCCAGAGCATCCTATAGAGTGGAAATACCTAGTAATCTGCACTGGGCTAATATAATGGATGATGAGTCCCTCTTCCTTCCTCCTCCCCAATCCAACCACCATCCAGCCTGTGATGTTCTATCCCTCTGAATGGTTGGGCTCTGTGTACTCAGATCAGAGCCTCACTTGCCTTTGTATCCTGTTTGTTGCCAAAACAATAAAGTCACTGCACATAGCTGTGTTTAAATCAGCTCCCCTTGGGTCTATCTTCTTCACTGTTGGGATCAGATATAGTATTGGCAACAGGAAGCTTCTCTCCCATGAGTGTCCAGTGCTCCCACTGCCCTACCAAGGAGAAGAAACAGTAAGCAAATGATAATTAAAATAAAAAGAATAAAAGTTCACCTAGAAACATAAGGTGGCAGACTGCTTCTTTTGCTGCATGGGCAGTGTTGGCCATCTAGCCAGGGAGGGAGAGTAGGCAAATATAAATAAAACAAAGGAGGAGACAGCATCAATTGCTGCCAGAACTGCTTCAAACAGAGCAGAGCAGGGGAAGCAGCCATCTTGGCCTCATGCACTCAGGAACAGACACAGTCTGTATCCTACACTGACAGCTTACAGCAGGGATCGGCAACCTTTGGCATGCAGCCCACCAGGCTGCATGGCGGGCCAGGCCGATTTGTTTACCTGCCGCGTCCACAGGTTTGGCTGATCATGGTTCCCACTGGCCGCGGTTCACCATCCCAGGCCAATGGGGACAGTGGGAAGCGGCGGCCAGCACATCCCTCTACCCTGGCGAGCCGCATGCCAAAGGTTGTTGATCCCTGGCCTACAGTCTGCAGAGGGAGCCTAAGTACAACCAAAGGAGGAAGTCTGAAGCCTGCAGTGTAAACAGACAACCAGCAGAGGGAGCTCAAGCTCAGACAGTGCACTGTATAAAAAAAAAAGTGTGTGTGTGTGGGGGGGGGGATTGTAGCCTTCAGAGAAAAACTTCAACAACAGGCCAACGGAAAAATAAAGTTTCCCTGTGGAAGAGAGATGTCCAGGAGGGCATGAAGTTCAAAAAGAGAGAAGTGAAATGGCAACTTTTGTGGTGATGTTGGTGAATTCAAAGAAAACCGTGAATTTTTGAGGGTGCTTCACCTCAAAATTTAGAGCCATTTGCAACCTGCAACCTTTCTGGATGGACAACGAATTTCAACCTTGCTGACAGTGATGGGTCCGAACGCTTATAGACTGCTGCATGACTTACTGTTGGAGAAACTGTGCCTGGAACTGCCATGTAGGCAATTACAGGAGCAATGAAAGTATATTTCTGCCCTACCCCATCAACAATAGCAGAATGATATTGATTCCTTCAGCAACACCAGGGAAGTGGATAGCCAGTAGCAGTTTGTTGCTGCTCTAAGAAAGTTGTCAGATCATTGTCACTTTGGACAGACATTGAGTGATGCCCTACATGACCAATTTGGCTCTGGATTACACAATGGTCAGATTTGAAAGAAGTTACTGACTGTATCAGCACTTACATTGAAGAAGGCTATTGAGGTAGTTATGGTTATGGAAAGCACGGAGAAGAATTCGCTGGAATCTGATGTGAATTGAGATGCTAACCTTCTGAATCAGAGACAGAGAGGATGATGGGAGTGCAAGGAATTTCTGTTTGGCTATTTTGCACAAACTTTGCATATTGAGAGGGAATGCTGAGCATGCCAGGTTATTTGCAAAAAGTACCAGAAGAAAGGATGCATTGCCATGTCCTATCTCACATTTCAACAGCCAGCAACACAAGTAACCATCCATCCAAGAAGACACCTATGAAGACTGAACCTAAGAAGATATGGCAGTCAGGAATTCATAATGTGGAATAAGAGGTCCAGTGACACTGATGAAGACGTAGCACTGCACATGTTATCAGAAGCTGGAGTAAGAGATGGAATTGATTGAGAGAGTTCCTAAAAGAATGGTGTCTGATACTGGAGCTGCCATCTCACTGATTTCTGCATCTAGCTATCACCAGACATTTTCATAAGTTCCTCTTGAAGAAAACTCCATAGTTTTGAGGACTTTTACGTAGAAAAGTTCGTCCCAAAAGGGATACTCCAGCTGAAAGTTCAATTAGATGAATAATCAGTCATTTTACCCTTGCATGTGATTGAAGGAAATTATCCACTTTTATTTGTCAGAATTTGGCTTTAGAAACTAAAGGTGAGATCAAGGAGATCATGAAAGCACCTAAAAACCTTCAAGAAATACAGGACAGACGCTCCAAAGATTTTGAATAAGAATTTGGATAGATGAGCAACATGTCAGTGAGGTTCACTGTTAAATCTGACAGCCTGCCAAAATATTGCAAGTCCAGAGTTTTGCCTTATGCTCTGAAGCCTCTGTTGGAAGATGATTTGGACTGTTTAGTGAACATTGTTCCCTCTAAGCTGCGCACTTGAATCACTCCTGGGCGGCCACCCAACCACGCAGCTTAGATGGAACACAGATGGGCATTGCTACTTTCAGCTCATTCCTATTCCATCCAGTTCCATAAAAGGACTCATCACAGCAGTGATGATGGGCTGTCATGTCTGCCATACTCAAACTTCCATCAACCCAAAGAAACTTTTGACAACATGTTCTATCTCAGTGTGATGGATAGGTCACCCATCACTACCACAGACATAAAAAAATAGACTGCTAAGGCTTGAGTATGCTTTCTCTTGTGAAGAGAATGATACTTCAGGGCACAGTGTTGGATCATAAGAATCCTCAGATTACACAATTTGTGTCAGGTCAACACGAATTATCTGTGAATCAAGATTGCATCATATGGGGAATGTGAATGATCATTCCAAAATTACTTCAATCTCATGTTTTGGAAGCTCTTGATCAGTGTACAGATGAAGGCCATAGCCTGGATTCATGTCTGTTGGTCAGGGATCAACAATTGAGAGGAAGGCAAAGTTCTTTACTAGATGTCAGAAAATTCAGCATCATCCTGGCCCCGTTCTTCTGTGTTGTGGCCTCAGACTCCTTGGAAAGGTATTCACATGGACTTTGCCAGGACATTGGAAAGCTGTATGTTTTTGATCATAATGAACACCCATTCAAAGGGGGCAGAAGATTTTAGAATGACTTCTACAATAGCTACCAAGACTATTGGACATCTTCATGCCTTATTTAGTTGATTAGGTGTACCATTAGAGTTGGTAAGAGACAATGGACCTAAGTTCTCTTTAAAAGAATTTCAGAGGTTCCTAGCTTCTAATAGAATTCAGTACATATGTTCTACTCTGTACCATCCTGCTACAAACAAACTAGCAGAACACTTTGTACAGACACTTAAGCATGCCTAAAGAGCTAACAAGTCTATTTTGAGTCATCAGCAGAACTGTTTTGCTTGTCTACAGGAAGAAACCACATGATACTTCCCAAGTCATAGGCAACTCTTTTGCTGAAGTGGTTTTTGCATACCCGTTGGGACCTGCTACGTCCTGATGTTGCCTCATGTGTAGCCAAATCCCAAGCTACACAAATTGATCCAATGAGACTTGGCATCATCCTTTTGAAGTACAAGACTTAGTATGGACCTGCAACTATTGTTGTGGAGTGAAATGGGTACCTGGAGAACTTGTGAAATGCACAGGACCTGTGTCATTCATGGTAAAACTATGCAACGTTACTTTATGGGATGATATATGGACTAGTTGCAGCCATGACAAATACCGGCTTCTGGAAATGTTCCAGTTGGATTTTCTGTTCCTTCAATTGAACCTCCTCCTTTTACAACTCCAAATTTTGATAACTTGTTGGAAGAAACTTTGGTACCAGATTCAGGGAATTTCATACCAGATCCAGTTGATTCCTTACTACCGATAGTTCCTGTTGTGCATAATGCTGTGCCTGCAGGATAATGCCGCACCACAATCCTAACACTAGCCTAAGAGAATGAGAAAACAAATGGTCCATCTGAACTTATAAATTGTTTAGTAAGTGAGTTGTTATTCCGGGGAAAAATAATCCCTTGGAATTTGAAAGTATGCAGTAGTCCACCCACAACTTTTAGTTAGGTCATATAGTGTTTTATGTTGGCCACGTAAATGATGATGTATATATATTTGGGAAATATTTTAAAGTAGGGTGGAGGAACATGATGTTCTGCCTCTTTAAATGGTTGGGCACTTTGTATTCAAAGCAGAGCCTCACTTCCATTTGTTCTTCTTGTTGCCTGAACAATAGAGTACTACAGCAGATAGACAGGGCAGAGGAGATTTAAGCAGAGCTATCTCCTTCACTGCTGGGTCCAAATAACATGGCTCTCTCCACTTCAATCCTATGGATTGCTCTTTGTGAGCTCTTAAATTGGGAATCATTCCTACAGGACAGTGCTGCAGTTAGCTGAAACACTCCCTGCCCCTAGGCAGGGTCTTCACTCAGAGCTCTCTGTGCATTTATCTTAAGGGCATGGTCTGACCCTATGTTGTTGTTACACTATTCATACAATTCTCAAAGCATACTAACCACTCTGAAGAATACATAAAAAATACAATCCCTCTCCCAAGCAGCATGCAATCTCATTTTAGATAGTACACAATAAGATGAAAAGTAAAAAGTAATGAAAAAATGGGATACTGGGAAAAAGTGAGAAGAGAGAGGTTATGCTAATAAAAGTACATAGTTACTCAGAGTCCTATCTGGAAGTCAGATACATGGTGGGTAAGCTTATTCTACTGGGCTAGTCAGGGTAGCTTCTAATATCTTATAATGAGACAATTTAAAAGATTCTTGCCTAGCCAAGTGATTGTGGATGCACATTAAGGGACACAAAAGGAGACTACAGCAGGATACCAATGAGAAATACAACTTGTCAGCACTATTAGCTCACTTTAATTTCTGTATAAGACATGTTACAGCTGCAATTTTAGCTGCATTGCATAGGGTGAGCTCTAATTTAAGAGACATAGCAAAATATCTGAAAAGACTTTCCCAGGCAATACCAAGCAATGAATGGGATGACATTAAAGCTGAGTTGTTGGGGTCAGTGGGAATTTTCAGTTGGTATTCAGTAAAAAAAAAATTCAATACAACACTGCTGATTCTTGGTTGTCTGAGATGCTTCATATAATGGCCATTGTTGACTGGCAGAATGTAGTGGGCATAATTGTTTTTGAGGAAGAAAGATTAAAAAACAAACTATACTTCAGAGTGTTTACTTAGAAACAGAAAAAGCTAATTAGGGTAGGTAAGTAAAAAGTCTTAATTAATATTTGTACCATACAAAAGTGCTGCTCAGAATTAATATAGTGCACTTTACTCAATAGCATGCACAGTGGCCTTGATTTTTCAGCTTGGCTGACGAGTGCTGCTCACAAGCCTCGGAGGCAAAGGGACAAAGGTGGCTTTAAGTCACATTTGTGACCATTTGATTCTGGGGCTGTCTGGGCACTGGTCAGGGGCCTGGTGTGTATTTTAGCACCTTGAGGGCTACTGTAATCTATGTTTGCTGCCAACAAGGTGATACAGTAGTGGAGAGCAAAGAAGCCCTGGCCATACCCTCATTCCCCCTTCCACTTTATCTACATTGGCAACCTGGAATGGAGTAGGAGGTACTATGGTGGCTCTGTGCCAATGGAGGATCCCACTACACTGGAGACAGCTAAGCTAAGTTTAGGGCTGCTTTGAAATGATGTAAAGCTGGACTAATATACCAGTGCATTAGACCTAGTATTGGAAAATCTGATTATTAATAGCTAGATTGTGCCTAATTTAAACAACCCAGCGTAGAGGCAATGTAAGTCACCTTTAAAAAAATGTGTTTTTTAGGCATTCTCCTTTCCCTGCAGAACTTAAAAACAAAGGTGGTTTATAATAGGTTTTTTTTATAGCAATTAAATAAAAATCCGTCCCCCAGGACACTTAGCCGTCATCATGAAGAAGGTGATAAACTGCAGTTATTTATCTGCAGGAAGCACTGTAAAAGCTCACAGTATAATAAAGCAAGTGGAACAAAGAAAGAGGAGTTGATGATGAAGGAGCCAGAAGATCAGAGCTGTGAGGTGATGTGTTTTCAGGGTTACCATATGTCAAGGTTTTCTAGGACATTGACTCCTTTTTGAGCCTCCATCCTTTGTCTTGGCAGATTTTTCAAATAACAGGAAATGTCCTGGATTTTTGCAGAGCAGATGCTGCAGCTCAGAAGAGCTCTGATTGAGCTGCTTCCTGATTGGTCCCTCCTGTGCATAGGCAGTGGCTTGATCCATTCCCCTGCAGTGACAGCTGCTGGATCCTGCCCACCTAGGCCCCGGCTCCCAGCTTCGGAGAGGGGGTCCCACAGGGAAGTGCTGACTGGCAACTGTCGTCGTGCCCTGCCTCCAGGACAGGGAGCGACACTGCCCCCCACCTCCAAGTACCCCCACCAGCTCCCGCTCTCCAGTTCCCATTCCCTTCCTCCCAGTCCCATACCTCCAGCAGTGTCTTCTTTTTGGGAACCTGAAATATGGTAACTCTGTAATTTTGATATCATAAATCTAATCTTGGACTTTATTCCATGATTCAGACATGCTCTTCATTTCTGTGCCATTGCATCTGAATTAGATGATGCATGCGGAAACCTGAAGCTAAGTTTAATTTAAACTTGTAAAAACTTCATTTTCTGAAATCTTTGTGAACTTTAATTTGCATTTTAGGTGGTACATAAATAGCTCTAACTAGTTGCACTTCAGCTGGATAGCTGCTTATTTATTTATTGCTCTTTCAATTCTGTTGCACTGTTTTTCTAGCACTGGATTTTAAGCTACTGTCAACTAGAACAAACAATTATGCAAATGAAAAATTAGATCTTTTAACACTTCAGAAAAGCTGCCACACATTTAATTGCTACAAGTAACCACAAAGAATCAGTTAATTCTGGAATAGTTCAGCATCTGCTAACAAATTTAGAGAAGATGCTGAATTTATTGTAAATCTGTAAATACTCTAACTTGGCAGGTGGTATTTTTATGAAGCAGACAGTGAGATAGAAAAAAACCCTTACTTTTCATGGGCAGGGACATTGTTTTGCAACATGTACAGGAAATCTTTTAACCTTTCTGTTTTTTATATATTTGCTTCAGCTTTCATCACTTCCTTGGAACTTACACAGTTTGGTGCTACACAAGGAATCATCTATGCTGCATTTTCTGTCTCTATGATTCAGACATTGTATTTTCTGCATATTGTAGAAAACATTAGGCAGTTTATTTCCAAGGGAGATTTTCAGTGTCACAGCTTTAGGAGAGCCTGAGCAAGGGATCTTAGGCAAGACCACTGCTCTCTGCAAAGTTCAGATTGTGTTGTAAGGAACGGTGCATAAAACCTGAGTTTGGAAATATCATCTGTATTTGCACAGTTGTCAGATGTGATGATGTTGCTCAGTGGAAAGTATGCAAATAGTTGAGAGAGGTGACTGTAGGAAAGGAATTTTCAGGATCATCTGACAACTAAAGAGTCAATTTATAAGGATGGGCTTTCATTTGTAGATTCCCAATTTGTCTTTGGTGAAGGGTATTCTGAGTAGGAACCACTATATCGTCAGGTTTCAGATCACATTTCAAAACCTTCTCAAATTAATAAAAATCCCAAATTATTAAAATAGCTTTAGAACCAAATATAATCTATCTGATCTAGCAAAACACTTAAACATGTGTAATCTTAAATGTGTGAGTAAACCTACTGAAAAACATACATAGCTGTTTTCCCAAATTATATTAATTCATTATGAAACTAGTAACCATAGATGGATGCTTAGTACATACATACTGTATGATTTAGCAACAGTGATTCAATTTTTATGTCCTGCTATGCTGCAGACACATATTTGCTTCTCAAATTCAACTTCTCCCCTTCTCCTCCTCTCAACAAGCCATGAAGAAACAGCTTACTCATTCCACGAGGATCTTCTGCCTTTCATTTCTCTACAGGAATTACTATAGTCTGGTTTTAGTAGGGTGTTCAAGAACTCTGAATGGGTTCTAAGATACTCATTATTCAGATGCACATTGGGACTTAGTGAGAAGAACGTTTTTTAGGGGTATTTAGTGTCAATTGTATTCCAGTTGTGTCATATTCATAAGCATATTCCCATAAAGCATGTGGAAGCAACGTCACAAGATCAGATGAGGGCCATTGTATCTTGGGACTTTTTTTGTTTTCAAAAATCTTGTGTGTGTTAAGAGTAAAATAACTATAATTAAGAAATTCCTTTGCTGAGCTTGTGTTCCTTGGTCTCCTGGCACATTTTCTCTGCGAGGGTTAAACAAGCAATCCAATAATGCCCACAGCCTTAGTGGAGCACTAGGGAGTGAGTAAGTCACTGACGGGTTCAGGAGGTCTCAAGCACTGATTTTAGAGCATTAGGGGGCTGGAATGTGGTCCCTACGTACCATGGAAAAGTGTTAGACAGGAAATGTGAGCTTGGGATGTGCCCTATAGACCCAGAGCTAGAAACAGTAACTAAACTATACCCAGACCCAGATGACTTGGAAGCACATGGGAACCAGCAACTGGGTCCATTCACAAAAGACTATTAACCATACTGAGGGGTATTAGACCCGGTTCTAATACTTACCGGTTAGCAATTGCTAATGCTATTAACAGAAAACTAAGTATAACCATGAGCTTTATATAACCATGACTCTGATGCATCTGAATAATTGTTTTTTTTACCCACGAAAGCTTATGCCCAAATAAATCCGTTAGTCTTTAAGGTGCCACCAGACTCCTTGTTGTTTTTGTGTATACAGACTAACACAGCTACCTCCTGATACTTCCCATGAGCTTGTATGTAAAGCTTAAATAAAATTACCTTAATAAATAAACACTCAGATCCAAGTAAGAAAGCAACATAAACATGGCCATAGTACATTTTAATTTAGATTGAATAATGAAACCATAACCAGAAAAAAAACATTTTCTTGGTCACTGCTCCTGGTGCCACTCTGTATAACTGGTTACAAGCAAAAGTCATATAATGACAGTACTCTCAGTAACCTCAACTGAACTTGCATGCCAATGCTTAGTTTGTAATGAAAGAGGTACCAGACTCAAACCCAGAGGTGCTGGAGCTATGAACTGTCAAGCCTAGAGGTGCCGGGACTCAGCCCTGGCAAGCCCCAGCACAAATTAAGCACTGATGTATACTAAAGTCACATTCTTAAAACAAAACAAAGACTTTCAATTCAGAGACTCACGTTTTGTTTAAACAGAAGAGTGCTAATTATTGACATTTTATATCCATAAGCACCTTGGTCCCTTCAAGTCACGGAAAATTTGAGTTGGCAAAATAAGTATTAGTTACAAACCTGCTTGGTTTGAAATCAGCAGCAACATTTTAATTGACATCATCTGGAGCAGGACAGAGCCTTGCATGGAACTGCAACTCAAACTCTTACATACCCTTTCTTATTTTCAAGATCATGGGAAAAAATGTGGATGTGGGCAATAACGCCTGTGTATGAGGTGACGTGAGCTGAAGTACCATCCTGAGTAAGTTAATGTTCTGGGTTGAGCAAAGCATGGGCAGGACAGTGTGGCTGATGCTCTTCATTTAAGATAGTGGTGAGAGACAGTTCAGTATCCCCCACCTAAATAAAGTCATATGTGAGTCCGCCCAGAAATCGGAACCATGTGGGCAGAAAGCTTTATGGGCATGGGAGTGTGCGTAAGAGAAAGAGAGAAAGAGTACACATGCTCAAGGGGAAGCACACAGTAACAGCCAAATGCAGACAATAGCAAAACAGACTGGGGTAAAGACATATATAAGCCTGGACAAGCACAGTGTGTGACCCAGGAGAAACCTAGGGCCAAGGCCGCCCAGAGGATTCAGGGGGCCTGGGGCAAAGTGGAGGAGCTGCAGCACTTGTACTCACCTGGCAGCAGTCCGGGTCTTCAGCGGCATTTCGGCGGTGGAGGGCCCTTCAGTCGCTCTGCGTCTTCAGCAGCACTGAAAGGCCCCCCGCCGCTGAAATGCCGCCAAAGACTCGGACCGCGGTCAGGCCAGGGCTTGCAGGGCCTCTGCCCTGTGGAGCCCAGGACCTGGGGCAAATTGCCCCACTTGCCCCCCCCCCTCTCCGGGCAGCCCTATCCTAGGGAGGGGGCTTCTGTTTCTGGTGCTGGCAAAGAGGCCTGGGTTGTGGGCAAAGAAACTATCTTGGGGGTTTTTTTGGTTCCTCCAGTGTTCAGGAAACAGGACTTTGTACATTCCTTGTAAATAAAGAAGATTGCATCAAAGAAACACCTGACTCTATCATCAATTTCTACTTCTGACTGGAACAACCTACAACACTCTGAATTTAGTTAACCACTCAGGTCAAAAGGGATAACATTAATTATTAGCTACGTGCGCCTCTTTTTGGCTGAGTGCCTGCTCCTAGGCAAGATTAATTTGGTGACTATGCTGCAGTGCTCTCATTAATGCAGGATCAAGTTCTTTTTGCTACCTTTTCGTTCATTCTCTTTTTTTTTTAACCTGCCGCTTATACACACATAACACTGCGCCTGTACTATGCAGCATCAGAACAAAGTTTGAACAAAAGGATTGTCATTTCAAGGCAAAATTTCAATTCCCAACCAATGTTTGCTTTGTTCCTTTCAGAGACATTTTTCCTCAGGAGCAAACAAACAAGGCAAACAGTCTGTTTCCAAACCCATTTTTGGATATTTGGGATAAAAAAGCTCTGGTTAAACCTAGTTATCAAAATGTAGCATATGTACCCTTCAAGGTCAGTGAAGCAGAATGAGAGAATGAAGTACAATCAGACTCATGTATTGGGGTACATTTTCAGAAGGAAGCCCTGCAGAGGGGCTCAGAGCTTCTGCCCTGTGGAGGGGGGTCTCTCAGGGCTTCTGCCCTGCAGGAGGCACCTGCTGGGGCTTTACCACCAAGGGGCGTGCCCTCCGGGGCTTGCGACTTCAGCCGTACTGCTGTTGAAGCCCCAAGCCCTATGACTCTGAAGCCCTGACACTCCCTCCCCACTGGGCAGAAGCCTCTAGCCCCACCACCCCACCACAGAAGGGAAGCCCTGAACTTCTCCCCCCCCCCCCCGCACCTAGTCTGGTAGGTGGAGAATGGGGGAAGGCTCCGCAAGCCATACTTTAAATGTAAAAGAGCCGCATGGGGTTCGCAAGCTATGATTTCGCCACCCCAGAACTATAAACACTGGAACAGGTTATGCAGGAAGGCTGTGGAAGCCCTGTCACTGGAGGTTTTCATAAGAATAGGTTAGACAAACATCTGTCAGGGCTGGTTTAGGTATACTTAGTTCTGCCACAGGGCAAGGGGATGGATTGGATGACATCTTGATGTCCCTTCCAGCCCTACACTTCTATGATACTATGTGACATATCCATATTGTTATTCCCCTTTCTGTACAGTAATAGCTAGACCTTTTACACTGATATAACTGTCCTCACTAGGAGGTACAACTTTCTAGTTGCATAAGTCTGCAGTCCTGATATATCAAGGGTACAAAATTAAATTTACTCTTGTAAAAAAAGGAGAAGGGAATGGAAACCTATCCCTTAGGGCATACGTTCCTCTGAGAGTAAAAATCAATCAAATTAAAAGTGGCTATATGTAGTGTTATAGTTTTTTCTCCACACAATTGTGGTCTGATGCTCTTTTTTGCAGTAAGCAGCAGCAGCAGCCATTAGCTAAAAGCAGGGGAGTCAGGTCCCATCTAAACTGCACCAAAACCATCTAATATCAGATTGTTAGGAAAGCCCTAAGGAAATATAAGCGCCAAGAGTGAGTAGATCAACAGACAGCCCTTAAGATCTGTGAAGAAAATGTTGCAAGATAATACTGTCTGGCAAAAGCACTTATCAGCAGTTTCGGTTGAGAAGATCTATACTTCTCTTTTTGTTTACCTTTGATTGCTTTTGTCTGCTCTTTAATTGCCTCTGTCAGTTGTGCAAATGATTTCACAAAATTTAAATTAACTCTTGTATGTAAAAGGTGATGGGCTAGGATTGGTGACAAATACTGTTTCATAGTACTTTAGTTGAAAACATGGGCGGCACATCTAATAGGCAGGGGAAGGCTGTGCCTCCCCAAACAGTCCTGCATGACCCTGCCCACGCTCCGTCCGGAGGCCCCTGCTTGCTACTAGTTGGCCCCAGCCCAGACAGGCTGCTCCTCTTCTGGGAAGGGAAGCCTGCTGGGGCTGGGGCTAGGGCGGCTGGAATTTGGGGTAGCTGGGGCTACACAGTGCTGGGGGGGCCCCCGGCACTTGGGCCACGCTGCCTAGCACTCCAGGACTAGAGGGAAGAGGGGACTGCGCGCCACCCTCCACTCCGGGGCTGGGGCGGGGGAGCATGCGCTGCCCAGCTGGTGCTCTGGGGATGGGGAAGGGGGCTCAAAGTGCTCTGGGGCTGAGGGGGCTGGCAGCTTTGGGGGGGGGGTCTGGGCTTGGGGGGGAAGGGGGTGGGAGGGGCAGGATCTCAGGTGGAAGGCATTAGTGTCTAGCCAGTGGCTAGCTTCCCTAAGCTGGGGGTTCACCCACTGCCCATGATTTAAAATGATTGGTTAAACTCTATCTAAGCAGTACCCAAGGTTTAACTATATAAACTGAAGTCCAAAAAGGAATTCTTTGCAACCTAACTCTGGGACACAGCCCAAAATCAAAGCGGCCAGAACTCGATTACCTGCATGACCATTCTGTGCAGAAGCTGAAGCCAGAGCCCACAGATAATCCAGTTCCGACTAGCCATCGACAGAGGTGCTGGGACAATTTTTATAGTGGGGGTGCTGAGAGCTATTGTAAACCTGTATATAATGGAATCCACTTCAAGATAGGGGGTGTGGCAGTACCTCCAGCACCCCTAGTTACAGCACATATGGCCCATCCGGAGAAGCCCATCTGCCTTATTGGGAGTGTTGAGCACATTGTGTGCTTAGTGAGTGTGTTCTGTTAATTAGTTTTTAATAAATACAAGGTAATGATATTACTGTGTAAAGGCTCTTTCAGTGGGCAAAGATCCCGCAGACCCGTAGAGGAGGGTCTCTTATGACCTGAGTACCCATGAGGGACGGTAAGGGGTAGGAACCCTAAAGTGTGTGGATAACACAGAGACAGTTAACAGGGCAAGTATTTAGTAGGTTAATAAAAGAAATTGACTCAGCCAAGACAGATTTGGTCACATACAATCTTAGACAAATTCTAAAATTTTCAATACTAACATAAGCTGATGAAATATCTATAATCCTATAAAACTTCGAAACTGTGATCCCATGTCTGATTTTTATTACTGTCACATAAGATAAAATATATGTCCCTATGTGTTCACTGCATAAATGAACATGGCTGACCAAGTTCAAACCTGGTTTAAACTGTTGGACAGTTAAGCTATATTACAGTGAATGGAGTGCCTATTAATTGCTGCCTCTGACTGGCAGCTATTCATCTTATCTATCTATTTACACATATACACACATACATAATAATAACAAGCATCTATACAGTAGGATATGAACACAGATCTTTCTAGCCATTCTAGTCATGCACGAATAAACAGATGAAAGACATTTTGTGTGTTTGTGTGACTGAGATAGAGAAAACTGGATGAGAAAAGGCACTTTTTATTTTTCTAAATGTGTATAATTAAACTTTCCTAAACCATGGCTTCATTCATTTTATTTAAAATAATTGTATGCTCTAAATGGGTACTGGGGGAAAATAATTTGGAATAACCTGTTTCTAAAATGTAAAAAGTACAATAGAAGCAGGATATATTTTCCTTCTTCCCAGCCCCCATGTGCAGAGAAACAGTGCGCACCATTTAGATATGCAAAAGGAGTTTTGCAGATGATGGTGTTAGTGTATTAAACAAACAGAATACTTCTCATGGAGAATACTGAGAAGGATAGAAGAGAACATGAATTTACATTATAAAAGGGCTTGACTTTTCCAATATCTTTAGACATGCAATATCTTTTTTCATATTTAAATGACCATTCATACTATGATGATCTGGGAAGGACAGAAGAAAAATTGACATGACTGTGTCAAAAAAAGGTCAGGGGGGAGGGCTGGGAGAGTGCATACACGTGAGAGAACAACCTACTCCTGCTCACTTTAAGCGATAGGGAGTGTAATATTTAGTAGGATTCAGGTTTGTCAGGAGAGGGGACAAAATTCTGTCAACAAATATATAAGCTCTCAGTTTATTCTGAGCCTGCTAAGGGTTCTGGCAATCTCTAATTTTACTGACATGATCAGAGGCTTAAAATTGTCATAAGCCTAATTACTCCCATGACAGAATCATAGAATCATGGAAATGTATGGACGGAAGGAAGCTCAATAGGTCAGGTAGTCCATCTCCAGGCGCTGAGGCAGAATCAAGACCTAGAGCATTCCTGACAAGTGTTTGTCCTAACTATTCTTTAAAACCTTCAATGATGGCTATTCCACAATCTCCCCCAGTAACTTGTTCCAGTAATTAATTATCCTTATAGTTAGAAACCTTTTCTTAATATCTTACCTAAATCTACCTTGATGAAGATTAAGCTGGTTACTTCTTGTCTTACTTTCAGTGAACATGAAAACAACTGATCAGCATCCTCTTTATAAAAGTCCTTTACATATTTGAAGGCTGTTATCATGACCCCTCTCAGTCTTCCTTTCTCAATATCTGTAGACATGAAATATCTTTTTGCATGTTTAAGTGACCACTCATGCTGTGATGATCTGCCCAGTTGTTTTAATCTTTCCTCATAGTTCAGGTTTTACCAGAATCTTCAAGCTTCCATCATTTTTGTGGTTCTCCTCTGGATTCTCTCCATGTTGTCCACATCCTTCCTAAAGTGTGGAGCCCAAACTAGACACAATACTCCAGCTGAGACCTCACCAGTTCTGAGTCGAGCAGAACAATTACCTCCCATGTCTTACATAGGACATTCCTATTAATACATCCCAGAACATTAGCCTTTTTTTGCAACTACATCACATTGTTGGCTCATATTCAATTTGTGGCCCACTATAGCCACCAAATCCTTTTCAGCAATATTGCCATCTAGCCAGTTATTCCCTATTTTACCCTCCAATGTGGTTGCAACCCCTCCCAAGTTGATGTCATCTGCATATGCTCCTCTCCATTATCCTACTCATTAATGAAAATATTGAATAGTATTGGAACCAGGAGTTACTTCTTCAGGACCTTAGTAGAAGGACTAGTTATGTCCTTCTACTTTGTCCTGTATCTCCTGCTAGTTTTCAGATATGTCCTTCTAGTGAACCATGAATAATTATGCTTTAAGTCTGGTTTTCAACCAGTTGTGCACCACCTAACAGTAATTTTGTTTAGCCATATATCCCTAGTTTGTTTATAAGAATATCATGTGGGACTGAATCAAAAGCCTTACTAAAATCAAGATATATCATGTCTACTGCTCCCCCACCCCCATCCACTAAGCCAGTGACCCTGTAAAGAAGAAAAATAAGATGGTTTGGTATGATTTGATCTTGACAAATCTGTGTTGGTTATTACCTATCACCCTATTATCCTCTAGGTGTTTACAAATTGATTGTTTTCTTATATCATATGTATCCTTACTATTTTAAGTACCTTAATTTGTTTAGGACAATATCGTTAACTTTGAAATAACATAATATATAGCTGATTAATGAATTATGAAATACTTTTCAAAGTCACTGTATCAGTCAATAAGTTTGTTCTAGTTCTGTATGCATTGGAGGACTTCCTGAGGGTATGGCTACTATTATAATAAAGGCTAATTATTTGACAACTTCAGCCGTGTTCTATTTGGACTTGTCAATTTTGCAATATTGATATCTGTAAACTTTCCACTCTTGGTGACCTCAGAAATGTCAGGGTAATTTCCACATTGATTCTGGAGGCTCTGATACAGATCTTCATGTCATTATAAATTTGGGGTTATCAGAACCTTTGGAAACCGAGGCATTGGCCTAGTGGAGAGAGTACTGAACAGGGACTCAGGAAACCTGTATTCTATTTTCACCTCTGCTTCTGGCCTGCTGGGTGTCCATGTGCAAATCAATTCTCTCAATGTGCCTCAGTTTCCCCAGCTGTAAAATTGGGATAATGATATTTACCACCTTTTTAATGTGCTTTGAATTCTATAGAAGAAAAACGCCACATAAAAGTTAGGTTTTATTATTTTATTTCAGGGCCTAGGCCTGTGAGACAATACATGGGTTTACAGGGGTCAAACTGAAAATTATAAAGTTATTTTATCCATACTTCACCCAAAAAGAAATCTCCAGACATTTGAGGTGCCAAAGTGAAACACCAAAATGAGATTGTGTAGATGTTCAAAATAAGATCAGGTGAGCTGTTCTGGTCTTTGCTGGGTTCATTGGTCTTCTCTCCCCCTTGGAGAAGGGCAGATGTCCTGCTGAACTACTTAGTCTTAACTCCCCACGCCTCTCACTGGACTATGGTAGGCTCTTTGAACATGGCTTCTTCTTGATTGGGAGTAACGAAGAGGGAAGTAAGTAAGTGATAGTAGTCTTCCATGTGCTAAACCCTCCTAACCACAAAATGAGGGTTAGCCATTTTCTAAACAATTCTAAAATAGTCTATGTAGGAAATTAAGTAAAAATGAACAGATTTAGGAAGAGTTAATGACCATCTCTGTGAGATATTTCTGTTCTAGATTTCTTTCAGGGCAAACAGTTTACATTATATCATCATATTCCGTTTTAGTACTTCCATTGCTTTTGTTATATGGTAGGTTGGTGGCTATTGCAGAGTCTCTTTACAATGCTTGACTACTCAAGAAAGTAATGGAGTCTGTTATGATAGCAGTTTGCCTCGTACTTCAAAGTTTTCTGGCAGGTGTTTCACTACATGAATTTCCTTCATGAGGGAGAAAGACTTAGATGACATATTACCAATCTCAACCAAATGCTTTGTTTTAGTTTTAGTGACTAGCTTGTCTCTTCAAAGAAGTGATGTGGTTAGTACAAGAATATGATTTCAAGGGAAACAAAAATATGGCATTCGTGATGAAAGATATATCAGTGCGGTTGCAGATTAAGAACCACCTTCTATAGATCACAATCTTCTTTTGCCTATGGATAAAACTTAAGTGAAAATGCTATGGTCACAATTATAGAAGTTTCACTTTCAGCTGCATGTTTAAAGTTGAATAGAAAAAATACAGTACATTTCCTCAAGTATTTGTCTCAGAGAAGATTCAGTTTTGCAGTTATGGCACAGGGTCTAGGATTAGTGTGGGCCTTCAAAATGGAGGAGAGTTTGGTACTTCCTGAGCTGCATTTGCAGTGGATTTGGTAGTCTCTTCCAACAGGTAAGCCCATTGAAGTCCGAAGCAATACTTACTCATATTTGTAATTAATTTTGTTTTAGTGTTGTATTGCTATAACACATTGAAGAAGTTACAGCCTTTTCCTTTCAGTATTGGTGTGGTGCTGGTTTAGCTAAATAGGCAAAAGGAGAAAGTGTGGAATCTTGCTGGTGCCATAGCGTTGGCATATTAGTCACACTCTTGGAAAATTGTCATCTCTGAATAATTTAATATTAATACAGATTTAAGCATATTTTTGAAAACATGCTTAACATTAAAACAATTTTATTTAATGTTGCTTAGAATTATTAATGTCATACATTAGTATTGCAGTATTATATACATTTTTTCCAGTAGTTCCTAGATCTGGAAAATGTTGAAATGTCCATCTTAATGCAAGGTTAAAAAAAATGAATACCCTCAAAAATGCAAGAATCTCTTTCATATTTAGGCTATGTACTCTTCAGAATGGCAGAAAAAATACCCTAGAATGCTCCTTATAGCATCTAACGCTCATTAAAATTTATAAAATAGATTCATTCTCTTTTCAATAGAAACTAAAATGTGTGAAAACCTACTTTGTATAAAGTCTACTCTTACATATAATTCTTACAGCAGACAAACTTCCAGTTAATGTTGTGGAAATTGTAATAAAAAAAGATTTCATTTGTATCTTTTAATATTTTTGGTAGAAAATTGAATTAGGTCAAAAATACAAATAACCCCCAGCACTATGCACAGTTCCCCTATGCACAGTGCTAGGGGAACAAGTTTTCATTGTGTTCCAAAGATGCATGTTACTTTTTATATAAAAAATACTTGAGGCATTTTTGATCCAAACGTCAGAAGCTGAACATGTCAGAAAAATGCATGTCCATACACAAGGTCAGACCTTCTCCAATAAAGTATTGTTTCTTTGTCCTGGATGTAAATCATAAATAATACGTTTTGGATCATATTTATTGGTATATAATATCAATTACTTTCCCAAATCTTCACCTTGCTAGCCCAGGTGCGTCTTTGATGGGACTGGTAGCAGTGGAGACATCTGCTGGGCCCGTGGCAGGGTAGCAGGGGGGCATAAATCTCATCTGGGAGCAGCTGAGGCAGTGTTCCATATGCCCCCTCTTCTTTCCTTTCTCTTTCCTCCTCAGGTAGGGGTGCCTTTCGACCCTTCTTTTCTCCTGCGCAGGGGATGGGGATGGGAGAAGGGAGTCACATGCTACATCAAGGACCAGGACTCCAGTGCCTGCCCCCCCCCCCCGCTGCTGTGTACTCCTTGTTTCATCCTCACCCTTCACCTAGTTGCTGGATCTCTGGTGGTGCTGGTTCTGGCAATCGGAAAGGATTTTTCCCACATGGCAAAACTGGCAAACTGCTGCGTTGTTTTTTTTTCACCTTCTACCCAGCATCCAAGAGGCCTGGCTTGAGGGTTTAAATTAAAATTGTTACTACTTTGGAAGGTGGAAGTGCAGTTGGTGGGTAACCCAAGTGGCTGCCTGGATGTTGTTTCTGGGCACAGTATTTCATGATGAGGGGATGTGCCTCTAGGTCTCACACAACTTGTGGTTACCCTAATCTTAGATCTCTTACCTCCTGCATGGAGGAAGGGAGCCAGATAAGAATCTGTCTTCGAGTCAGGGTCCCTGGGCAGGCCTGAGGGTGTAGAGGGGACATAGTCTTCACACCCATCCTCAGGTTTATAGTACATAAGGGCTGCTGGTGCCATCAAGAATTGCATTGTAACAACAATGCAGGGAGTGGGAATAGTTCTAAATAAAGCAGAAACCCCATCTGAAGCTAATCAGACTGAAAGATGTCCTTAAGTGCTTTGCTGAATCAGGCCGATAAGGAGTGCATTATGGGTATGTCTTCACCGCAGACTTGTCTCGAAATACCTACACTCTGTAACTCCTTTCAAGTTAAGTGAGAGTATTCAAACTGTGCAATAATATTCAAGCTGCTCTGTCTACACTGGTGCTGCACTCATTTGTGTATGGCACTAAGGACTCTGAGAGCATATCCTGTGGTTCTCTGTGCTGCCGTAAGCTAAGCCACTCTATGATTTGTTTTCCCAGTAAACTGTGGGGGACAACTCATGTGTTCTTTCTGAGCAAATGTGGGGAATTGTGAAAAGGCATTGGAGAACATGTTAGCAGCTGATGAGCTGTGTTAACTGGAACTTAAGCCTATACACCTTGAGTTAATAGCTAACTTTAGTTAATAGCACAACCACTCTGGAGTTAAGGGTTTTGTACATGGACAGGACTTGAATTAGGAGCAATGCCTGAGTTATAACTTAAGCTGCCTTTGGTATAACATCTGGGGTGTATAATGTCACTTCCCTGGGCCATTAATAGTACATCACATACTGAGTCAACAACAAACAATTGTCTAATATAATAGCTTAAAACTGAGGGTTTGTAAGTAGTCAGTGATTGCAGACACATGTTGGTACAATGATGGCCATAGATTATACTGGATATGTTATATGCTAATATGAAAACACAAAATATATATTAAAACAATTGTGTGCAGAAAAGTGATAATGGGAGATTAGGGAACTAGAAAGAGGAAATTATTGAAGCTAGCTTCAGCATTGCTGATTTTCGCCTCATGTGTACTTAACTGTTTATCAGCTAAATTGGACAGTGACGTGCTCACTTTACTTGAAGTGCAGGGTTTAGGAAGAAATGAACATATACAACAGTTCTGACAGCTACTGCATAGGTAAGGCTGCAGCGAGAACTGACTGAAAACTTTTTCTTTAATTTTTTTGGATGGAAGCTGTCTTTTTGATCTAAACAAATATTGTGACTAGGTTTTTTAATTTTTCATATGTTCTTTTCAATATTTTTGAAAAACTAAACAAAAAATGTTGTTTCATTTTGGTTGGGAAAAAAAACAATATATTTTACTTTTTTTTTTCTCAACCGGGAAAAGGCAGAAGGAAGTATAAAGATGTGAGACAGTGGGGGTAGGGGATTTTAAAAAAATCACAGAAAATTTTGAAAGAAAATGTTTCTTTCATGTGAAGATTTTCATGTGAAAATTTGCATGGAATATACTTAGCTTTTTTTGGCCAGCTCTAGTTTCAAGTGTGTTTCCACAATTAACCAATTTTTGTCCCTCTTTTAAAATACTGAACACAAGCAATAGCAATAGACAGTCATTATGTCTGGAGCCAAGGTATTATTTTTCATCATAATTTGAAATGAAACAGACAAAAGTTGCAAAATTATGATATCCTAAAATAGAACTGAGTCCAAAAAATCCATTTTTTTTTGCCATTTTGTAGAAATAAAGCGGAAAGAAGGAAAGTGAGACAACTTATTTTGCAAGCTGAGAGCAAGTAATTGAAGAATGGAAAAAAATAAATTCTAATAGCATTTCTCTGGAAAGATCTTTGTGTAAGATAATATTGAATCGAACTATCACAAGTTCTTTCATTTGCATATATCTATGCAAATTGTGGGCAGAAGATGCAAGTTTGCTTCAGCAGGTCATTTTTTGTACCCTATTTCTTATTTTCACTAATGTTTATGGGACTCATTTACACTACTACTTTATATTACCAAAGCAAGCCTATAAATGCTTCTGTATTCTGTGAGTAAAGCCTTATTTTCATGTACTCTTTGGCCCTTCTTAGCCGCCAGTATATAGTAAGTAGCTTTATATACATGCACAGTGTGGTGTTTTTGGAAAATTCATAAGGTTTGAATATATTAATCTAGCTGGAAAACATTCTAAGTAAATAAATAAAGGTATGTCACATTTGGGACTTTTCAAAGCATGCTGTACACCTGCAGATTGCACAGATGAACTCACTTAGTACTTCAAAGGTCATATTTAATTCAATAGACTTTATGCAGCACCAAATACAATGTCAGCACATGTTTCATTGTCTTATTCAAATTAAGATTCACAGTGTAGCATGGTAAGCATAATCGTGGTCAGACTCAGAATATATTTGTGGTAAAATGTAGATAAGGTCTAGGTTTGCCTCCGCCTCCCATCTCAATTTTCATAGGATAGTCCCTGTTTTAATGGATTTTCTTTGTATTCTGCAGGACAATGAAAGTATCACAAAATATCTTTGGGCTGATGCAATACAATGACCACAAACAAAACAAAACATGATCTTTTAACACAACACTCTTGCTATGTGATAATTTTTTTCATGGTGGGCAAACTTTCAAAGGAAGCAATGGGTGTTCTGGGAAGTGGCGCAGGCAACAGGAATGTGCTGGCCGCCACTTCCCGCAGCTCCCATTGGCTGGGAACAGCAAACCGCGACCACTGGGAGCTCTGAGGGGCCATGCCTGCAGATGGTCAATGTAAACAAAATGTCTCACGGCCCACCAGCAGATTACCCCAATTGGCCGCGTGCCGAAGGTTGTGACCCCTGGTATAGACATATATATATGTATATATATATATATATGACTGTAAGCTCCATTTCAAATTTGACTTCTTTGTTGTTCTTTATCTCTGTGTTGGGCTGGAATTGCAAGGAGTAGTGGTATAGGGCTAAAAATACATGGTATCTAAACTGGATGATCCTACATTAAAATAAAAATACCCTGGTAAAATGCTGGCTTTTTCCCAGGAGAACTGGTTTGCCAGGGAATAAGTTGGCTGACAATTAAATCACTTGGTAGGTGTCCGTGATCACCTGAGCAGGCTGATCAGGGAGTCACATCACAGAGTAGACTGGAAGGTTACAAATGGCATCTTTAGACATTTCCACCAGCTCAAAACGAGGAAAGCTTCTGCAGGAACCTGATGAGGAGCGGGGGAAACCATGCCTACTTGAACACAGATGGATCCGAAGGAAAGGGTGAGCTAGAGTGAACAGCACTGAGTTCAGGGTGTTGATTGTTTTCTGAATTATCTGTGCTCTCTTGCATTTTATCTGTTAGGTAAAGAAAAATTAATTTTTTGCTAATCCTGAGCATATTTGCTTCTGCTATCATTCCTCTCTGAAGAGGTAATCTGTAAACCGAAAAGCTCAGACCTTTGGTGTGCAAGAGCCATTGGGGGAGATGGCACTAGTTTCAAGGCCTAGGCAATTGGACTGTGGGGTACTCCTATCTTCGCTACAATCACACTTTCATTTGTAGTGTAGGTATACTCATACAATGGCTGAGTCATGATCTGGGCTGCCATTAACTCCCTGCCATTTGAGTGCTCTACATGTTCCCTTGGAAGGTCTACAAAATATAAAGTGAAAGTTTGTGTGGCAAGGAGCAATATTAACTTCTGCTGCCTCTTGTGTCTGTACTCTTGCCAGGAGGGACTTCTGTAGGCTTGTGAAGAGAAGCAGAACATGCCATAGCTCAGAGGGAGAAGAGTACTCTTGTAGTTAGGGCACAAGACTGGAACAAGGAGACAATTCTTTTCACAGCTCTGTTGTTCTCTGTAAGGCTGGGTAAGTCACCTGATCTTTCCATGACTCGATTTCCTAAACTGTACAACTCAGATAATAATACAACCAAAAATATCTATTTATTTTATTTTAGTTTCATAATTTAAACATGACATGAGAAGAGAGGTAATCATTTAGATAGCCTAGTACCAAACTTTTAGCCAATCCACATCTATGCATATTTGCTGGTTTAGAATAATCCCACTGGAAGAGAAGGGCAGTGGCTGCTTTTGGCTGCAGTAGCTGTGCAGAGGGATGATCAGAAGTTCCCTGGAGAATTCTATCCTCCAAAACCCATGCTTAGAAAGCTCATTCACTTTGGATTTTGGGAGATATGGTTGCGGGAAGTTCACCTGTTAGTCACATCATAATTATTTTCTTAGCCTTTCCTACCCTTTTTCGGCTTCTTCAGTGAATTTGGCATATTAATGCTTACTATGCACAGCCCTCCCTTGAAAACTTTCCAAGTTAGTTGTTCTATAAAATTTAGTTGCAAAGTTTGGGTTGAAATTTCAGAGATAGTTAGTTAAAAATAAATAATAAAATCAGGGTGAGAAGAGCGAGACCGTTTTAATATTGCAAAATATCTACAAAGCATGCCAAAACTAAATATTAATTAAATAGTGCAAGGTACCTGCTAAGAATTACAGGACAATTGGATGTTGAAAAGAAACTTGGTTGAAGGTTATATTTAATTAAGAGTATCCAGATGGTGTTACTGAGGTGTTATTTTTATTCATCACAAACTGTCTAACTAATGACTCAGTTTCACTTGTAACACAATCTACCATAGTATTGTCAAATCACTTCTTATTAGTTGCATCAAAATAAGCAGGACTTGTTAACTACTGTGTCCAGGAGGGAAATGAATAAATGAATGCATGAAGTTCTGAAAAACATTTCACTGTGCAGACGGATGTGGCTATAATGGGAACAATGCTTGTAAACAGGTAGATAGTGTGTATTTTTTTAAAAATTTGAACAAGTTTCTTCTTTAGAGGAAATTAATCACCCTAAGTAAAATTTAAATGGTAAACTTTCACCAATATTACTTAATACAGTGTTTACTGTAAAAGGAAAATATCAAATATGTCATTTTTATCTTTAATACCAGCAAAAATATGCTTTGGATATATATATATATATATATACAATTTGTACTGCAGTGGCACTCCATAAGAGGAGACAGTCCCCATAACAAAGGATTTACTTTCTAAATGCACAAAACTAGATTCCCAAAGGAAACACTCATAAATGCACCAAGTTATTGTAAAAAAAAAAAATTCAAAATGATACAATTTTGATTGTCAGCATATGAGGGTCGAGGCTTCAAATCTCGTTTTGACCATTAGATGAAAAGATATGTTATAGCTCAACTAGAAGCTATGAGCTTGATGCAGGAATCATGTTGTAAAATTCTAGGCCCTGTGTTATTCAGAAGGTTAGACCAGAGGATCACAATGGTTCCTTATGGTCTTGAAATGTATGAATCTGAGAAATATCCATTAACTCCCTAATCCTTTTGCATGTGGTTAACTTTAAGCACATAATAGTCCCAATGAATTAAATGAGGGACTAGTCCCAACAGATTAAAAGTGATGCTTAAAGTTAAACCCTTACATGGAAGCTGGTCCATGGTGGTATGTACCTAAATAACCATTTTAGACTCCTGGGTATTGATTTAAAAATCCAACTCAGCGCTTTCGCCTAATTTGAAGGCCACTGAAGATAATGGAATATTTCTATTGACTTAGCTCAGGCCCTGTAGCAGGGTGCTGTTGCAAAGGCACCTAATTAGCCCCTGCTCAGCCAGCCCCAATCAGGGGAAATACACTGGGGCTGGGGAGAAGTCTGGTGCCTGGCCTTTAGAACTGGCTGCATCGGTGAGCCTGAGGGTTCAAGGGCTATAAAGGCTGGCTGGCAGCCAGAAGACAGGGGCATGGCCAGGGGAAGGTCAGTCTCCAGGCTGAGGGCAGACTCTGTGTGGAAGAAGAGACTGTAAGGCCTGCTCTGTATATAGTATATCACTGGTGGTGGGAGAATGTGTGTAAATAAAGCCACGGGTGCTGCAGAAGGAGAAGCCTCTCTGTGTTTTATTGGGGCAGCCAGTGGGCGCCAGGAAGAGGGGCGGGCAGAGGACTTGTTACAGGCCCTTATAGTAGATATTTAAGCAGTCTTTTAGATGCCTAACTTTAGGAACCCACATTGGAAAACTGCACCCAGTATTCCCTCAATATTTTTTGAAAGAATACTTATGATCTTGAATTCCAGTGTTTTTCACAAAACTGTATCGGTAACAAAAACCCTATTTTAAAAGAACTTTATTTAGACTGCACACTCAAGAACTTGAAAGATAGAAAATACCAGATTTACTGATCCTTCACAACCTTAATTCTGGTTAGGTGAGGTCATTGAGTTAGGTGAGGTGCTTCATCTCCCTCCTAGTGAGGTCATTGAGTTAGGTGAGGTGAAAAAATAGCATGTGATCATATATCTAAAGATTGTATCCTAATACATACAAACAAAGCTGTTGAATTAAAGTTGCACTGGTAACTGTAAATCTGGCACTTCCTAACTTTTGCATGATTGACTTTTCAATATAAATAACATTATTTTAATGGAATTTTTAATGTGATTTCTTAATTTTTTTAAAGGAAAATAAGGTAAAAACAAATTCTATTATATGGAACTGAAAGAACCCCCTTTCCCTGCATTTTCAGTAGCATTTGACTTGACTAAGGTTAAGTCATTTTTTAAAAGGGCACTTGGGCTCTTTAGGCATTTATCCCTTCTCTTTACATATCATTTGAAGAATGGTTCTAATTTAAAATTCCTATTATTTTCTCCCTTTTAAAATAGTTGCTGTAACAATATTGCAATGCCACATACCCAGTACAATGGGTCATACTGCCACCATATATGAAGTACTGAAACTAATACGGAGATTGTTTATCAACTTGTTGTAGTAACTAAGGACCCAAAGTTATCAATTATTACTATTTAAGAAATGACTAGGCATCAAGGCCTTTTAGAAGGGTTGTACAGAGGGTGTAAGCCAAAAGCCTAATGGGGAGAAATTGTCTCCAGTAAACTGTATTCCATTTTGCTTATTTTGTTAGCTTTGAATTAGTAAGAAGAAATTGTTGTGGTTTTAGTCTTTGCATTATGTGTTAATGATTGTTTTAGAAGGATAGAAGTGTTATGGCTGTAATTCTTGCTTTTGAAATTATTTACTGTTTTGTGTGTGAGAGAAGAATGTATGGCATGTTAACAGAGAAGAGACAGGAGGTGCCAGTACTGATGGGCCGGATGGTTGAGAGGGGAGTGGAGAAGTCGAGAGGCACCAACCTTATTATCAGAATCATTCGGATGGAAAATTGATGACCCTAAAGCAAAGATATACGCCCCAAGGACTAGATAAACAGTGGAGCCAGAGGAATGAGATAAGAAACATCTGTGGACACTCCCAGTAATAACCCAAAATACCTCGTGATTAACAGGTCCTGTGTTACTCAGCAAGGTCCATAGACTTGTATGGGAACTTATTACTATAAAAGAAGGATGTATTGCCATGGGACTTTGGGTTCGTGCTGCATCAACATCGGCGCTTCGGACACATCCAACAGAGGCCCAGCTTCAGCTCCTTTCCTCCCTCGTGTGCAGTTTCATCTGGCCACTGGAACTGACAGAGTAACACTAAGAACTGGTAACTATAAGATCGAGCTGCATAACTTTGGTGTGTGTGTGTGTGTGTGAATGAATGGAAGCATGTGCTGATTTTAATGCTTCAACTGCACTCTCAATAAACACGGCGTATTGCCTTATCCCCTTGAAAAAGATTGTGTGTGCTTCTTATAAGCATAACATTTTGTGTGCTTCTTATAAGCATCAAAAGGGGTAAGAGAATAAAAACCTGAGGCTTAATGGCGAGATTTTTTCAATAGTCTGAGGAAAGTCAGAGTTGCGGCAGCCTTTCTCAGGAGAGTACCCTGTGGAAGCTAAAGAGACTTCCCTTTTTTCCCTATCTGTGAATGAGTGAGTGGATTAAAATTAAATTAATATCAAACATTAAGATATGATATGATATGCCAGATACAGTAGTAAAATAGGGAGCTTGATGGTATGTAATAGTATGATTCAAATGTGTATATAAAGGAAGTCAACTATAAGTGATACAGCTTTGGGCAACATATTGTAACCTGTAATGTCAGGTTTTACCTCATAGGCAATCCTGTTAGGAATAAAACGGGTTGTGTTTATATTGATTTCTTTCAGTTTAAGTGATAAAGCAAAGAAGTAAAGCTAATTTTTGCTATCAAGCATGCTTATACTGTCAGGTTAGTGAAATACACCTATGCTGAAAGAGGCAGTAAATAAAAGGACCTAAAACCAAATAGTGTTTGTGTAGGGATACTTGCACATGGAATGGTATAATCAGAAATGTAACTGTTTGGTTAATAATGTGTATAATCAGCTCAGCTACACATACCAAGGTCCATCCAGTGTTGTTAAAATATGGGGAACAGAAATGGAAAATGCATTTAGCTGTTCTGGCCTCCTGGAGAACAACTAGACATTTCAGCAGCTAACAGAGTACTGCTGGAGAAACTTCAGCAAAGCTGGCCATGGGATGCACTGCAAAGGGAACAATGGAAAGCGATTTGCAGAGGTTAGTTGCTGACTAGAGCAAACCAGCTAGTGTTCAAAGCATGTGCCAACAGCTATGGCAAAACCTAGCTTGTCTTAAAAAAGCTGGTGTGACAAGATGTGTTACATGAAGAGACTGCAAAATTCCAACCCCAGTTGCAAGAGTTCAGAAAGATGATGTTTTGTTCCCTGACTGGATGGTGAGAGAGGACACTCTCAATTTGGTTGGACATTTTGATTTTTTGGCATCAGTAAGCGATACCATCTGATTGGTCCATGGCGGCCTCTCCGAGGAGAGGAACCATGTAGGGACTCCCCACAGAATCAAGCAAAAATGGCCTTTCTCCTTCAGCACATCCATTCTCCAAAGCCAAAAACACCTGGAAGAGAGAAGACTGAGGTCCTGGGCTGGACACTTTGGAGTGCTTATGGGAGTCCTCAAGTACCTATCTCAGATAGGCACCTTTAATTGTCTCTTTCTTTGTTCGAGAAATTTGGGTTGCTGCTAGTGTACCAAGAAACGACTATAGTCATGTCTGTCCTTCAGTTCATCTGTGTGCAGTGTCAACTCCTGCTGTGAATAGCAAGTGAGCTGAAAGCTGACATCTGGAGATCTGGTGATGAGAAACACAGACTTTTTCTTGGGTGATGACTAAAATCCATCAGCCGACCTCTTCCTGAAACTGGGTATCCAGTTAGTAAGGAAGTGTACATGCTTGTTTATGTGATTTAAAGATTATCAGAGTTACAGTGTGTGTCCTTGTTTTGTAACAGGATCCAATCGAGTTTGTGTAAAATAGCTTTAAAACTGAACAATTAATTTGATGTTAACTAAGATTGTAGAACATTGTGGAGTTCTCTATGATAATTAATGGTTTCATACTGCTTTTCAAGTTCTAAGTGTATATAGACATAAAATGAGACCAAGTGTGCAAGCTTCTGTACTGCACTCTTTTTGTACAGTCTGCCATAAATGTAAGTGCGTGTTAAATAGTTAAGAGTGTTAGTTAAATCCTGGTGCTAATATAATTAATTGGGAAATAACTGTAAAACTTTGACTACTAATATAGATCCTTTGGACAGGAGATCTTGGTGAATTAACATGTATGTAATTGATCAAAATGTCTTGTGATCTAGCTTTGAATTATTTTCCCTCTGTTGTGTTAGCAACACTGCTGTTAGCAACACAGTAACACCTGATGACACAAATGAAGTCTTCTTTTGATGTATTGCTAATCAAAACTCCTCTAAACAAGATATACACAATCTCTATCTTGGGAAGAGATAAGTGTTTTCTATTGTCATTCTATGATTTGATTCTGAAAACCAGGTATCAACAATTTTTCTAATTAATATGAGCCAAATTAGAGTGCCCTCTCTCATGATCCAGACAGGGAACAAGTAGTTCACTACTGTTTTTTAATTCTTGTAACCTATACTATTAGTTGCTGCTGTTAAGGGTAATTAAACTCTATAAAACTAAATGCAACTTTCAAGTCCTTTTCTTTAGTTAAGCAATCAAAACTAAAAGAACCCTAAGAGAGGGGTATGGGTAATTAGTTAAGCAGTTGTGTGACTGAAGTTTGTATTATACCTTATCTTTCTTATGCTATACAAACAGTTCTCAAAACTGGATCAAATTAGAGCATTTGCTTATTATTGCTCTAGACTGCCTGCTTTTTTTAGCTGACATATGGCTACCTTTCAGTTCTCTTAATTTTCAGTGTGGTGGGACACAGTCATTGAAGGTGAAATGTGGCATGTGTCACAATTATACCCTTGAGATCCAACAGATGTTCCAACAACAATACTTCATATCTTTTGTGTTTTTCCTTTAATGCCTCGATTTAGTCATAGAATCGTAGGGTTAGAAGGGACCGCCAGGGTCATCTAATCTAACTCCCGGCCAAGATGCAAGATTTGTTGTATCTAAACCATCCAAGAAAGATGGCTATCCAGCTTTTTGCTCAGACTGAAGTGTGCATAAAAAAACTGAGCCTTAAACTTTATCTTCAATTTACTGTAATTTAAGAAAATGGACATGCTAAAAAAAGCAGAAATGATGTATCAATAAAAATAGAGTAATTATTTATTTCCACACCAAGAATTAAAGTTTTAAAAGTGAAATGGAGCCAGACTTTCAGAAGACTTCAGCTCCTACTGCGGTATCTATATAGGAACTGAATTCTTTCAAAAATCCAGTCACTTACTTAGGTGCATAAATAGGAACTGTATATTCCCTAAATGTATGGGAAATCACATGTGGCATCCTAAAGACAAAAGGAGTATTAGTGAAATATTTCCCCCATGAATAGATATTTTATATCTTTTGGCCTCTTAAAAATATTGCTAGATAAAACCCAAAACCTTTCAAAACTTCCTCCCCATTGTTATTTTACACTAAAATGAAGAACTGTGAAATTTTTAGGGTAGTGATAAACGGTGTCAGTAAGAAAGAACCATCTGTGAATAAAATGCTCCAACTTGTTAGCTGGCCATTCCATGTCACTTTCTAACTGATTGCAGGTGCTATATAATCACATCTTCTAAGAAAAGCGTACTGCAAAAAGACATGAAGACACAGCATCTGAACAATGAGCACTATTGAGGTTGGACAGACTGAGTAGCACATGTAAAAAGTGAAATTTTTGGTACCTGGAGGCAAGGTCAAATCCACTATAATGTGGTTAACCAAAAGTAGTACTCAGCTTGCAGCCTCTGAACAATGAATGCTTCTCTGACAGATTTCTTGTTGGATCCCACAGTGCCTGCTGAAGTGCTTTGTCTGAAAGACAACCTCTGGTTATTATGTTATGTTGTTTTCAGATCAGAAAATACTGTGCACTCCCTGTAAGCATCTTTCCTATAGAGCTCACTCTGACTAAAACTACTCTATTCTGGCTCTTAATTCAAAGTCTGCTGTTAATTCTCTGGGATAATATGCAGATTGTTATAATGAGAAAGTCCAGGGTACCTAAATTCAGCTCATAAGAAAGTGTCTACTTAATCATCAGCCCAACATTCTAGTCCAATTCCCTATGTACACTAGGTTGTGAATTGGGTTTTAAAAGTGGAATGTAAGTGGTTAAGCCTTCTATTTGTTATCACTATACTGATAAATTTCAGACATAATGAATACTTAGTATTTTCACAGTGCAAACAGACAAAACAGCACCCAGAATATGTTATGCATGTAAATTGATTGAGGTTATTTAAATGGCAAAACTCCCACTGACTTCAGTGGGGCCAGGAATTCATCCATAATCTTTGTGTCTAGTATTTTCTTGAAAATTCTAAGCTCTTAGTAAATGTTTCACAGTGAGCTGCTTTTGGATAGTTAAAATAATGAATGTCCACTGTAAATGCTTTTATTTTCCCCTCTAACAAATGGAAATCCTTCTCTTACCCCATAAGAAAATCAATTTTACATTTCTGTGCATAAGAGACAAATAGTTTAGGATCCAACTATATCAAAAGACACCCGTATATACTACTTTGTTTGGAGTGGTTTTTAAATAATCCATTTAAGACATAGGACCAGATCCCTAGTCAGCATAAACTGATGTAGCTTCATTGGAGTAACTCCACCATACCTGATTACCACCAGCTAGGGATTTGGCCCACAAAGTCTTAGGAGGCAAGAATACTGTTGCCCCTTTCTTACTGGCTAGTCAAAGTTATGGGCCCTGGGGATGGTCCAGTTGGCTGTAGAAATTAATGGTGTCTGGTATTATCCTTGATGCAGTCCTGTTTATTTACATGGATTCATGGGCGGTGGATATAAGAGGCTTGGGGAGCTAAGCCTCTGCAAATGGGTTAAGAAAAGGCCCACTGTTTTTGCAGTGCTGCTGGTGGAAGCTGCTGGTGGAAGCTCTCAAGCTGGGGATCCACTGGCACCTGGACCATGGCCCTGCCTGAGCTCCATCCCGAGGCTCTGCTCCTGCTCAGCCTCTTCCCCTATGGCTTTGCATGAGCTGTGCCTCTTCCCCACAAGACCCCACTGTGACAGCCTGGCATTCTCTTATTCACCACTGTCATATAATCAGGATGTGTTTTGTACAAAATATGCCTTGTGAGCTATCATTCTAACAATCTTGATATGCTAGACATTAATATATCATTGGATTGTATGTGCTATCATCATATGTGAAGTTATGAAGTTCGGCTATGTATGTGTTACTGAAACATGTTGTCAGGCTGAAAACACCCACAAATAGCCTTTCAGGTACAACAGTAAAAAGGCCAACCAATGTTAATGGCTTGTTGAAGAAATGCACACAAGGATTACCCCAGGAACTGTGTACAATGGAAACCTTTGGGCATTTGACTAAGGTGTGTGGGGAAAATCTCAGTTTGGTAACCACAAGCATTCATGGTTCTCCTCACATTGAGAGAGAGAGAGGTAGACCAGGTATTAAATTCATAGTCTGCCCAGATTTGACCATGGCAGGGCGGTACTAATCTGGGATCCTAGGCTGGAAGGTTGGTGGTTAGGGAGCCTCTATGTAACTGTAGCTGGGTGTGTCCCTACCTGTGTGAATGCTGGTGAAAGTGCAAGCTTGGAGGGCTTTTCAACTTGTGCGGCACCACAGTGAGAGAGAGCGCCCAGGCTGGTGGGTCAGAGGGCTCAGTGGTACCCCAGTTCCAGGTTGCACCCCAAGGGAACCCGTCACACCCATCCTCACTGCCTCTTCCTGCCCTCGCTCCACCTCTTTCTCCAACGCTTCCCCTTAAGGTAGAAGGTGGCAAAAAGGAGCAAGTGGCAGGGGGCTTGGAGGATGGAGCAGAGATGTGCAAGTGGTGGATGGGTGGCCTCAGGGGAAGAGGCGGAACAGGGGAAGGGCCTCAGTGGAAGAGACATAGTGGGAGTGGGGCCTCAGGACAGAGTGGGGGAGGGCTATAGTCCAGGCACCAGTCCCCTCCTAGTTCTAGGGATTTTCCAGTGTTTGCAAGAGTCATGCACTGCCTATGCATGGAATGTTCCAAGTCTGGTTTCTCTGAATGCAGAAAGAAGCAAGAAGAAAAGTAGTTTTTTTTAGCTTACAGCCTCCAAACCACTTTAGCCAGCACCAGACTCAAAAGCTCTCTAGCTTTCTCCAGGGTAATACTGTGTTCACAGGCTCCTGCTTGAGCTTCTTGCCTCTCCATCTCTCCGTTCCTGTCTCTTCTCTGTGTCTCTGTGATTCTTCTTCCTGACCATCCCCACCACACACGCTCCTACCCAAAAACAATATTCAGCCAAAAACTCCATGTTGGGTTCACACACACCTATTTTCTTAGGTGGGGTCTTATGCTTGCAGTTAGGCTAAGTGAAGGGTGAGTTCACACATGTCAGTTTCAATGATGTTTTAATTTAACCCATAACAAGATTTCATCCAGCTACTAACAATACCTTGTAGAAACACTCCTGAATCAAAAACTGCAGCCTGCCTGAAGACTAGATCAGGGCGAAAACCTCAAATGTTACATGTAAGAGCAGCAAAGAGTCCTGTGGCACCTTATAGACTAACAGACGTATTGGAGCATGAGCTTTTGTGGGTGAATACCCACTTAGTCGGATGCATGCATGCATGTATTCACTCACGAAAGCTCATGCTCCAATATGTCTGTTAGTCTATAAGGTGCGCATGCATCCAACGAAGTGGGTATTCACCCACGAAAGCTCATGCTCCAATATGTCTGTTAGTCTATAGGGTGCCACAGAACTCTTTGCTGCTCTTACAGATCCAGACTAACAAGGCTACCCCTCTGATAAATGCTACATGGCCATTTTCTTACAATAAAATCAGCTCATTTTGTTTATGTTCATGTCTGTTTTGTCCACTTTCCATAAATATTCTAATTAACAGGTTTACTAACAAGACAGTTGAATGAAACAGCAAATTTGAAGCAAATTCTCAGGAGTATTTCCAAAGCCTGCTGTGATGATTTGGGGAATCTGTCAATGTACAGTTTATGAATTCTAGGTGAGATTATGACCTCTTTGTATGTATCTTTATCAGACTGAAAATTCCATTTTGGATGTGGGATTAGTTTGCTTTTTCTCTGGGCAGGTCTCCACTACGGCAGGGATTGACGCTCTGGGATCAATCCTCTGGCGGTTGATTTAGTGGGTTTAGTAAAGACCTGCCAAATTGACTGCAGATTGCTCTCTAGTTGACCCCTGTACTGTACCCCCAATGAGAAGAGTAAAGTAAGTTGATGGGAGATTTTCTCCCATTGACCCCCGCATGGTGTAGACCCTGTGGTAACTAGACCTGAGGTACGTTGACTCCAGCGATGTTGTTCACATAGCTGGAGTTGCATAGTGTAGGTCGACTTACCACGGTAGTGTAGACATAGCCTCTGTTGTTGGATTGGAATTCCAAGGGGCAATGGTACAAGACTAACAGAAGGTCATTACATCTTGCTGGTCCTCTATGCAAGGGAAAGCACCGTAGCAAAAGGCTGGCTCCAACCCAGGAGAACTGGTTTAACAGGGGAGAGGTGACCTGGAAGCCAGATCACCAGGCAAGGGTTTGTGCTCAGCTTTTAAGGCTAATGATGAGGTTACATGAGAGAGGGGACTGGAAAATTGAAAAAGGGCAAGAGCTGCTCTACTCTGTTTCTTTGGCCATTTCATGAGCCTAAGGTGAGGGGAGCTGCTGCAGGAGCCAGATGAGATGGTGGGAACTCTGCCTGTCTGAATACTGATGGACCCCAAAGACACTGAAGGGAAGGGTGAGCTAGAGAGAGAGGCATTGCATTCAGGCTGCATGCTTCTAAATGATCTGTGCTCTTTTGTGCTTTATCTACTAAGTAAAGCATTAGAAACCTTTTGCTAAGTCTGTGTCTATTTGCTCCTGCTACCCAATATCCCTGAAGAAATGCACTGTAAACCAGAAGGCTCACCCCTTCTGTGGGGTTCTGAGGAACGTGCAAGGGCTGCTGTGGAGGCTGTTGGAGAACACTAATTTCAGGACATTGCCACCTAGCAATTGGACCGCAGGGTCCCTGCTGCAAAAAGAGTATCAGACATGATGTCAACATCTGGTGTGGATGCCTAGCAGCCCAAAGCCAGGCACAGTGACTAAACTCTGCCCAGCTCCAGCAAGCGAAGGGCATGCGGGATTCAGCATTTGGATCCCGTCACAGCTTTTTGACAAGTGAACAGCAGGAAGAGCTCAACTAGATCTTTAACAGCAGAGTTTAACATGTAAGCAGGAATGTTCACACTGGAAACCTGATACATATTAAGAATTAATTATCCAAGCAGGAAACAGTTGTAAGTAAATCTAACCAAAATTCCTCATTTTCAGATTTTAGATACGGTATACTCAAACAAACTGTTTATGAACAATCTACAAACCAAGAATTAATCATCTAAATTTTCCAGTAAATAATTGTGAATACTGGATAAATTAGATAAAACCAATGAGCAGGTCATAGACAATCCATAAATAGACAAGGGCTAGATATCCAAAGGGGACTTATGTGTTTCAATGCTCCACATTGCAATGCATAACTTCTAGGCATCCTGCCACTCAGTAGAATTCACAACCCTCAGGTTAGGGACCCAGACTACTTATATAACACATAAGGAGAGATAGGAACCTAAAAACGGATTCACAGAAGCCAGCAAGCTTAGTAGAGATCTACCTAAACTAGCCAGTAGGAAATGCAGAAGAGAGAAGTGGGGCCTGAGTCCTGTTTAGGTGCCTGATTGACAGGCCAGAGGTACCCACTTATCTCTACTCAGGATTCATGTCAGTGAACCTTCTTCTTGAATTAGGTCTGACCTCGTTTAGGCACTTTTCTTATAAATAATTGAGGAGGTGCTAATATCCCAGTGGTTAGCATACTCACCTGAGATGTAATTAACCAAGTTTTGAATCCACACTCTATCACAGGGATCGGCAACCTCTGGCACGCGGCTCACCAGGGTAAGCACCCTGGCAGGCCGGGCCAGTTTGTTTACCTGACGCATCGGCAGGTTCGGCTGATCATGGCTCCCACTGGCCGCGGTTCACCGTCCCAGACCAATGGGGGCAGCAAGAAACCGCAGCCAGCACATTCCTCGCCCATGCCGCTTCCCGGAGCCCCCATTAGCTTGGGGGGGCAAACCATAGCCAGTGAGAACCACGATTGGCCGAACCTGCCGATGCAGCAGATAAACAAACTGGCCCATCCACCAAGATGCTTACCCTGGTGAGCCGCATGCCAGAGGTTGCCAACCCCTGCACTAAGTTAAATGCCTTGCTTAGGCACCCATGATGGAAAACTGGTTCCTCAGTCAATCTGTGATCTTTATTTTGTTATGAGGTCTTTAAAAAGTTCATGGGGTTACTTATAAGCTAAGCCTTTATTACGTCCCTAAACAGCATATTGAGCAAAGGAAAAGAACTGTAGCTGTATGAGACTCAAATATACTGCCAAAGATGAATAATGCATTGTATATCTCTGCTGTCTACTTCTTTTTCTAATAGCAACAACAAATCTTACAGCAATAAGTAAAATCAATAGTCTAACATTATGAACAGTTACAAAGTTGATGCTGCATCAGCATATCTGCAAATTAAAAAAAAATTATATGTTAAAGTGTATGTTGAAAATACAAAATATGATTAGAGATGACATCTTGGCCATAGGATATTTCTGGGCTTATAGAAAATATAAGATAGTTTAACAGAAAGGAAGAGACAGTAAAGAATGTATATTTGGGAAGGAAACAGAGAATATAGAGGAGAGGGAATGAAGACAAAAGGAAAGGAGGGAAAACAACAACATTACATAGAATAAAATTTACCAGTTGGGGTCAAGAAAATCTAAATGAAAAAACAAAATCAGGCATAGAGAAATGTACCACTAAAGCTAATTTGTCTTTGCTGCAGTAGCTGCAGCAGGGCCAAAGCATTGTAATGGTATTGTCAGTCCTCTGCAGTCCCCAAAGCAGTGCCTCATAGTATAGGAGGATGGAAATAGTGTAGAACAGACAGGAATGGAGTCAAGACAGGCAAAAACTACACAGTGCAGGTGAATGCAAAGAGACAAGTGACAAATGATAAGACTCTATATAAGAAAACCTTTGAAAAAAGGTTACAAAAAATCATATTATTCCCTTTTGGTTTCTTCCCATTTCTAGTTTCAAGTTTTGAGGTTATCTGTTACATTTGTTTCTGAAATCCTTGCTGAAGTTCCAAATACAGCAGTCAGAAATATCTAGAGCAGGAGTAATCAATTATTTTTTGTCAAGGTCCAAATTTCTTGGTCAACTTATGGTCAAGGTCCAGACTCCAGAGGAAATAAAAAAAAACAATAATAACAATAATGATGATAATAATAAGTAAATAAAAAAGATGTTGTGGTCTGTTCAAAAGCATCTGGCGTTCTGGATTTGGCCTCTGGTCCACCTATTGGCTAGCCTGTTCTAGACTCTGTCTATGAGTTTATCTCCCTAATGCTCCATCATTGTGAATAGTTGGAACTCTCTGGGAAAACTCATTCATATTTTTAGAAATTCCTGAAAAATGTTGGCTGGCATGGGAAAAAAGTAGATTGCAATGGGTTTTTGTGAGCTCCAGGTAAGGGCAACAGGCAGATACTTTAAGGGAACATCTATGTTGCAACCAGAGTGTAATTTCTGGCTCAGATAGATTTAACCACACTATCTTTTCTTGAGCTAGTTTTCTAAAAATAGCAGTTTAGCTGTGGCTACATTGGCAGCAGCATGGGCTAGCCACCCAAGTATATACCAAGGGGGTCAGATGGGTATGTAAAAGCCAAAGCTAGCATGGACACTTCTACCTGAGCCAAAAATTACACCCCAGTTGCAGTGCAGATGTACTCTTAGTGGGCAGAGATAGGAGGTAGATAATAAAGTTCTTTGTGGGAGGACAAGTTCTAGTTATTTCTTTAGAGCGTCTGAAAAAGAAGGTTAATTAGGGATAATATGGCTACTTTGCATTTTTTTGAAAGTATGATAGCTAATTCTAATTCTATGTGTATTTGTGGTCACCTCCCATTTTGCACTACAAAAAGGCCGGTGGAGCAGTAATAAAAGAGGCACTATAACAATAGCAATAATTTAAACAAAAATTTGAACTACCACCTCAAAATATATTTAATACATATAATCCCAAAGTGATCCTGTAATGCATGTTCTGTTCTCTATACTGTATTTTAAGAAAACTACATAACAAGCATTAGATTTTCCCAGTTTGCTAAATATGGGGCTGTACCAAATTCCCAGAGGTAAACACCCTTTAGATCCAAACATCCCTGAAATTTATGTTATAGGAGGTGATTGCGAACTCTGATTCAGTGCAAAGCCCACTGCAATCTATTTTTCCCCCATGCCAACACAAATAGCCTAATCTTTACAATGGAACAAAACAAAGCCTTGGATCCAAACACCTGCAAATATCATAGTGATTTTGAATTGTATGGATTGGGCCCATCTATGGTTATGTATGGAGAAGATGGCAAGATGAGTACAATTATTTGGTATGTGAACACTTCATTGTTGTTACCATATATAAAAGGAATTAATGGCTTCAGTCCTAGAAGATGGGTGCTTAAATGATGAAATATGCTAAACAAATACTCTTGATAATCTTATCAGAGAATCTAAAAAGTGAAAGCCTGATACGTTTCCTATTGAAATCAATGGGAACCTTACCACTGACTTCAGTGGGAGGGTAAAATGCCCTTGAATGAGCATGGAGCTTAAACTTTTCTCTTCCCCTGACAGGTGAGTCCTTAAGGTCAAAGGTTTCAGAGTGATAGCCGTGTTAGTCTGTATCAGCAAAAACAACGAGGAGTCCTTGTGGCACCTTAGAAACTAACACATTTATTTGGGCATAAGCTTTTGTGGGCTAAAACCCACTTCATCAGATGCATGGAGTGAAAAATACAGTAAGCAGTATATATATTACAGCACATGGAAAGATGGGAGTTGCCTTACCAAATGGGGGGTCAGTACTAATGAGGCCAATTCAATCAAGGTGGAAGTGGCCTATTCTCAACAGTTGACAAGAAGGTGTGACTATCAACAGAGGGAAAATTAACAATTTCCACCCCACCATCACCCCCAGCCTGGACCAATCCACACAAGAAATACACTTCCCGGACACGACAGTGCTAATAAGCGATGGTCACATAAACACCACCCTATACCGGAAACCTACTGACCACTGTACTTACCTACATGCCTCCAGCTTTCATCCAGACCACATCACATGATCCATTGTCTACAGACAAGCTCTAAGATACAACCGCATTTGCTCTAATCCCTCAGACAGAGCCAAACACCTACAAGATCTCTATCAAGCATTCTTAAAACTACAAAACCCACCTCCTGAAGTGAAGAAACAGATTGACAGAGCCAGAAGAGTACCCAGAAGTCACCTACTACAGGACAGGCCCAACAAAGAAAGTAACAGAATGCCACTAGACATCTCCCTCAGCCCCCAACTAAAACCTCTTGAGCGCACCATCAAGGATCTACAGCCTATCCTGATGGATGATCCCTCACTCTCCCAGATTTTGGTAGACAGGCCAGTCCTCGCTTACAGACAGCCTCCCAACCTGAAGCAAATACTCACCAGCAACCACACACCACACAACAACCACACTAACCCAGGAACCTATCCTTGCAATAAAGCCCGTTGCCAACTCTGTCCACATATCTCTTCAAGGGACACCATCATAGGACCTAATCACATCAGCCACACCATCAGGGGCTCGTTCACCTGCACATCTACCAATGTGATATATGCCATCATGTGCCAGCAAGGCCCCTCTGCCATATACATTGGCCAAACTGGACAGTCTCTGCACAAAGGAATAAATGGACACAAATCAGACATCAAGAATTATAACATTCAAAAACCAGTCAGAGAACACTTCAACCTCCCTGGACACTCAGTTACAGACCTAAAAGTAGCAATTCTTCAACAAAAAAACTTCAAAACCAGACTCCAACAAAAAACTGCAGAACTGGAATTAATTTGCAAACTGGACACCATTACATTAGGCTTGAATAAAGAATATTATTACACGAACTAAAAACTATTTCCCCTTGCTAATTTGCCCCCTACTGTTACTCACACCTTCTTGTCAACTGTTTGAAATGGGCCATCCTGATTAACACTACAAAAGTTTTTTTTCCCTGCTGATAATAGCCCACCTTAATTGATTAATCTCATTAGAGTTGGTACGGCAATCCCCATCTTTTCATGTTCTCTGTATATATATATATATATATATATATATATATATATATCTTCCTACTGTATTTTCTACTCCAGGCATCTGATGAAGTGGGTTTTAGCCCACGAAAGCTTATGCCCAAATAAATTTGTTAGTCTCTAAAGTGCCTCAAGTACTCCTTGTTCTTTTTGCTGATACAGACTAACACAGCTACCACTCTGAAACCTATTTTATGTACTTGAAAATGATTATCATGTCCCATCACAGTTTTCTCTTCTCTAGAGTAAACAAACCCTTTTTTAAAAATCTTCCCTCATAGTTCATGAACAACTTACAAACAGAGAAGAGGTAAAATTATTTAAGTAAATTATTTGCTATGAGTGATTTGCTAAGTTGTAGATAGAGCAGATTTGAACAGTCTTCTATTTTTTCCCTTTTGCAGCTTTCCCCCAAAATCTACCAATTTATGGGAGCAGTCCATCAGGTACCTCACCAAAAAATAAGAATACCTAGCACTTTGATACTGATTTGCATATTCAAACTATGGAACAAACATTGAGGGCTAGACTGATACCATACCATGGTTTAGTAGCATCTTACTGCATGAGCCATTCCATTCCTTCAATTCTTTCTATATAGATTATTATACCACAATCATCTCTGTAGTATCTGTGCACCTTCCAGTAGTGCATTAAGCAATGTAACTAATATCCGGACTGTTTATGGAGTAAGCTGTAACTTAGTGGGAATAAGGGAATCAAAACTAGGCCCTAATTAATTAATCATTTGAACACCTTGTTGATGTAGCTTAGCAAGTAGTATCTTTTCTAGGGTAGGGGTTTGTGAATGAGCTTTCATGTAATCTTGTGTATACATGCGATGGATGAAACATATTCATAAGACCCAGAGTTGTGTCTCTTCAACAATCCTGATGTAATCACTGATGATACTGTGTGGTTAGAGCACTGCAATGCACTAATTAGAGCAGTCATATGTGCACGGAGAATCAAATCATGACACACCAGAACACAATGCATAGTAAAATAATTTTCTCTCTTGTGTGTCATTTGTAACTTGTCACACAGCACACGGCATCAGAATTCAGCAGTCAACATGATATACCAACACATATGGCCTGATCCTTCACCACTGAAGTCAATGGGAGTTTTGCCAGGGACTTCAATAGGAGCAGGGCATCATTTTCTACTCTAATTTTTTTTTTAAAAAAAGATCAGATTTAGCTACATATCTAAACCTTCCATTGTTTCTTCAGCCTCTTATAACAATTCAAAGAAAAGCCAACACAAGGCTGTCTAAGGAGTTCCATTTGAGTGAAACACTAATGTCAAACAAACCTGATGGGTGATGCAGTATTACCCAAAGGTCCTGATGATGACAATAGAATTCTCCTCTTCAAACTCTCACCACTTTATAATATGCCTTTGAGTATCTACTGCCATATGACATGAACAAATAATGTTTTTTCGTTTGTGATAGTCTTAATTTAAATATAATATTGTCTCATGTTTTATTAATTAAAATAACATTCTTTTATTCTGTGACTTGTATTTTAAATTTCTCACATCAAAAGTCATTACATTCTATCCTTGCATAACTTGCTTAGTTTAGTTCTAGGAAACTCATTAAGCTTTATTTATTGAATGTTTACATACATGCTGCACTAAATTACATATTAATATTGATCCTACAGCACATAGATCACATTGCAACCTATGGGATCCATTGTATAGTGCTGAGTGCACAAATTAGAGCGTGCTGCAGTACACTGTCAGTCTGTGGGGTGCATAAGGGGTGAAACACTTGCACATTCCATGCCCCATGTGTCTGCAGGGTCACTTCTAAGGCCTCTGTTTAGCAAAGCATTTAAGTATGTGCTTTAGTCCATTCTTGTTCACCAAAACTCTCAAGCAAAGTTAAGCAAATGCCTAAGTGCTCTGCTAAATAGGGATAGACTGCTGAATTGGGGCCCATATCTGTTGCAGACTAGATTCCAAATATGTAATACCTGATTGTACTTTGGGCATACTAGCTGAATCGTTGAACAGACCTTGCATTCTGATTTGTTATGTTATTACAACTTCTCTAATAGAGATCTAATTCAAGCTGAGTAAAAATTGCAAACTCATACTTGAGCATTTTAATGGAAACTGAGTTTCTGGTGGATGGTGTAAGGGACCCCAAGAGGAAACTGAATTTACTAAAGTCTCTAGAAGACTTGTATCATTACCTGATGGTATATAGTTTTTATGGTGATGTAAAAAACAAACAAACCTGGTTGCTACCTCTAATGCAGGGGTTCCCAAACTTGGTTCACAGAGTAAGCCCCTGGTGGGCCGCGAGACACTTTGTTTACCCAAGTGTCCGCAGGTAAGGCTGCTCGCAGCTCCCAATGGCCACGGTTCACTGTTCCCAGCCAATGGGAGCTGTGGGAAGTGGCCCGGCCCGGCCCACCGGTGCCTGCAGCTCCCATTGGCTGGGAACGGCGAACTGCAGCCACTGGGAACTGCGAGCAGGCTTACCTGTGGACGCTCAGGTAAACAAAGTGTCTCGTGGCCCACCAGGGGCTTACTCTGAAGAAGCTGCGAACCAAGTTTGGGAACCCCTACTCTAATGATATAAAGGACATTTCTTGTCTCTGGAAGAATGAGATGAGATGCTGTAGTATTTTCCTTTCACAGAGGAAGCATAATGCTCTGTTCACCATTGAAAACATGGGATGTTTGGGTGTCAAGATTAGGAATAGGAGAGTTAAGAGTTTACTCTACATGGGTTATATTTTTGCTGCAGACTTTATATATGGACATGCTACTGTTTTGCTACTATCTTTTATTTATTGTTTTATGTCCTTAATTCATCCTATCATTATGAAAATGTCAGACCTGGTATTAAATAAAAGTTATTGGATTTTAAAATACCAAATTGTCCATTAAGAGTATGACTCTTAAAAGATCACATTGGTTCATATGGCTTGTATGCTGTGTCATAGCTCAGGGAATCATGGCTATAAGTGGTCACTCTCTGGGAAAAAAGTTTCTGCAGTAGAAGAATGGGATTCATTTTCCTACCATACAGTATCATTTAAAATTCACACTGAAATCTGGGTTACTTTGGAATTTCTGGAAACCTCTTACCTATCATATAATCAACATTTTCCTGCCACCATGCCTGGCTATTGCCATGCAGAGCCATCCCTTGGGTAGGATAAATCGGGGCAACTGCTCTGGGCCTCATGCTTTGGGGGACCCTGTGGACCAGTGCGACTGGCCAGTACAGTCGGTTCTGGAAGAGACGAATCTGTCACTTCCGTCCCGGGCCCCATGAAAATTGTTACTAATCCTGATCTGCATTTGACTGCTTTGTGCCACTCCATTAGCGCGAAGTTGGCGCTAAATTTGGCAGCTCTGACAGCTGGAGGATTCCTCCTCTCTAGAAGGATCCTTGGGAGGAACAGAGCTACCCTTACATTTCCTATGCCAGCAAAGCTATTAAATGCTTGCATAGGGGTGTAGCCCACGGAAGGGCTACACAATTGAGAACATCCTGGAGATTGTCGTAAAGTACAGCAGGATCTGGCCCAGTCTAAAGCAGCCCCAGGATAAAGACAGTGCAATAAGTGCCGTTTTGCTTCCCTTTAATCTATGTCAAGAAATACTTAGCTGCAACTGAGGATTGGGCCCATAGAATATGTAATGTCAGATGCTAATATTAACAGCTTCCAAAAACCATTACTTCAAATATACACCACTTATCACAAAACTAACACCCTTGAAATATTAAAATATCTAAGTATTGTCAAGTTGTTTCTAGACTTAAAGATGATAAATGTCTGCACTGATTGAAATACTCCATCATTCTGAGCTGTCAAAAATGAAAAGCATTGCAATGATGTATCTGTGTTTGCCCTTATGACTTCACTCTGCGAAGAGAGCAATTTCAGAATTTACTTAGCATAGGGGAGCTTCCTTGGAGCTATAGAACCCAATTTCAAGGGTTCGCAAACCTAAGGACTAAATTTAGTCCTTAGATGAGCATGGCAGTGACTCAGGTTGAAGTCACGGGGTCATGCACAGTTATTATTTAATTATTTATAAGTACCTGAAGAGAGCAATATATAAGTATTACATCCCTACAGTATATTGCTCTGATAACCAGAGACCCCAATCAGAACTGAAGTTACATAACAGTAGGTGTGTTGCAAACACATGGGCGGACATGGTTCACATTCTGAAAAGATTAAGCATTTGTCCATTCACCTCTAACAGTTGTTCCAAAAGGAAAGAACATGTTGGGAACAGTAGCAGTTAGCAGAGAAATGTATAATGTGATCTAATGACTGGAAGTTGAAGCCTGACAAATTTAGACTGGAAATAAGGTGTAAATTTTTAACAGTGAGAGTAATTGGCCATTAGAGCAATTTAAGAAGAGTTGTGGTGGATTCTCCATCACTGAAAATTTTAAATTAATATTTAATGTTTTACTAAAAGATTGGTCTAGGAATCCTTTTGGGGAAATTCTATGGCCTGTTGTTTAGTAAGTCAGAGATGATGATCACAATGGTCCTTTTTAGCCTTGGACTCTCTGAAGACTGGCTCCATAGGACCTGTTCTTCCAGGTATTTAGTTTCTCATATGCTTTTTCCACTTCACTTTTTAGTAAGTTTCTCCTCTCTTCTTCTTTTTTCTCCATATGGAATTCATCCTCATTCTGTTGTGATCCCCTTCTTTCCTTTTCTTCTCTCTGCTGTCCCAGCCCCAGATTAGTTTCTTCTATCACTTCTCCACAAATTTAAGTCAAACCTCACAGTGCCCCATTCCCCAACATTTCAGCTTTAGAGTCCTCATTACCCCACCCAAAACCCTCCACAAAAATCTCAGTCCCTCTTCAAACCTAAGACCCGACCCAACTATCCTGTAAAGGAAAGGAAGGGAATTTCAGGCAGGTGAGCAGCTGAGGCTGAAAAGAAGAGCCCTGGGCTGCCAGGGGAAGCAGACATGAGGTGTGTGTGGCGTGAGGGAAGAGCACACAATTCTTTTCTCTGAAATCCATTTGCCTCACTCCCTGCTCCTCACCACATACACTTTTGTTATGCTGGAAGATGGTAATGGCTGCCATCAAGTGGGTCTCTGATCTAAAAATAATCATAGACCTGGTTAAAGTCGATGGGTAGGCTAAGTGCCTTCTTAGGGAACGGAAGAAGCAATTAAATGACTCTTTATATAATGATAGGTAGAAATAATAAGAGATTCTTGCCCAAGGTACTGGGTCACATGACAAGGCTAAGCAGAGATAAGCTGTGTGGGCTTGAGTGGCTTGCCTGGGTCTGATTGCAAATGCAGGAGATTGATTGGTTGTAGCTGTGTGTGAGAGAAAGCAACAGAAAGCAAGAGAAGAAGAGAACTCGGAGGAATCTTAGAGACAGAGATTGGGTGGGGAGGCACAATATTAACTGGAAAGGCGGGTTTAGATTTCTGAGGAAGGAAACTGCCTGTTGTTTTTTGTTCCTACCGTGTTCGGAAAAACAGAACTTTGTGTACATTTTTATAAATAAACACAAAATACCTTACTCATACCATCTATTTCTCCTAGCAGAAATAACCCAGAGAGACACCAAACATTGGCTAACTACATGGGCCAAATGGGGAAACGCTCTAAATATTTTCAAGTCTATATGCCACCCCTCCTTTCTTCCACCTCTGTCCAATTAGGCAATAACTCCTTCACTATTTGGTACTGATGGGCCTAGTCTTGGAAATATTAGAGGAAGTAGCCGATTGTGAATCTCTCTCCCCAAAAGACAATATCATGTAGTAGGGATAGTGTGTGGTGGATAGTTTATATGGGCTGTTGGAGGTTGAAGAGAGGTTTGTGTGGGGGAGAGCACCATGGAGCCTTCCTTGAATTTCAGATGTTTGCATTGTTCCTGAAGAAACTTGATGGTTGACCTTTCAGACCTTCACCCATCAACTATACTAATAAATAAACAGTGAGTGAAAACTTATATTGAAATGTATGGACTTATATTGAAATGTTTAGGGTCAGAATTAAAATTAGTGAAAAAGATCTGTGTCTTAGGGTCTTTTAAACAGAAAAATGTGGACAGACCATTCAGAAAATACTATGCTAGACATAAACTTTAAGAGTTATTTGCAGAATCCTTGATGTGCTCCATTTATGATAGTATCAGGATGCACCATTTATAGCGTGTCACTTCCCATTTTCTTGTGTCATTTTGATGTACAACAAAATGTAATGTGAAGTTGGACTTGTCATAATGTAAGTGATATAATACAAAGCTACAGGAAGTAGAGCTCTATTGTACATGCACACAGGATGGTTTAAAAATATATATATTATTACTATTAATGATCTATTTTGGCACAAACGGTGTGCTAGTCATTTTCCAGAACAGGAGACCTGGATCCTGGATCAATGGGGCCACTTTGTGTTCAGTTGTTAGTAGAAAGAAGTAAATGCCAATCTAACCTCCCATAGGAGGATCACCCCAGTGTAGAGGGATCCTCCAGTGGGATAGAAATGGTGTACTAATTCTGACATTACACCTCCCAGTGACCAACATGAGGAAACCGGATGTGGCTGGGGAATCCATATCCCCTGCTGTTATGGTTGCCATAACAGCCCACTTGAGACCATTTGCAGCTAATGTAAAATAGAGAAGCCTTTTTGTTGCTCTAATTTATGACAGCAGACTGGACCTGTGCCCAACCATCCTAAGATAGAGAGAGCACGAAAGTGGCTTAAAGCAATCTTTGTACACCTTGTGTACTTGCCAGCAGGTGGAAGATAAAGACAATGATCCTTGCTCAGGGGGATTTACAGCTAAATTTGACATGATATAATTAGTCCTTGGGGCACATCATGATGGAGTAAAGAGTTTCTTACCCCTTCCTCCAGTACACCAATTACATTGATTATATAGCTGGTTAATATTGCTTTGGTCGGAGTTATGGAAACAGTGCATCTAAAGAACAGACTTAAATGAAGAAAGGGTGTGTGCTTTGTATATCATCTCAAAGAGAGGGAATTCCAGGTGTAGAGGGCAGCATGGCAGAAAGCACATAGATGGTTATGGGAGAAGTGGATCAATGGGTTTCAGAGTGAACAGTGAAAGGACTCAGCATATTTCATTTATTTATATTTATTTTGAACACTTGAGCACAGCTCTTCTTATAAATAAATCTGCTCGTGTGATATCATATTCTAAACATTTGGTATTGTAGCTAGCTCCCATGTTATCTCTACCCTGCACAACCAAATAATAAAAGTTAAACAATAAGCAGTAGATCCTGTCATCTTCATCCCAACAGGGATCTGTATAAATACACAAACAAATGATTACAGGGGTTATAACTGCCATTTCTCAAGCTGCAGTGCACAGAGTAATACATATTGAAAAGGAAAAAAGAAATGGTTTCCCTCCGTGAGCCACATATTCAGCAGATTTTTATTGCTCTAATGCCAATCAGGTAAACAAGGGGGTTGATTTTACATGGGCAGATGCTCAAAAGCTGTTAATCTATGATGGACATTAATACTAATTACATTTTAACTGACCTGCTATAATCATTTAACTGTCTTTCTGGACAACATTTTGACATATCCATCCTCCCAATTAAGTCTGATGGTCATCTGCATGAGTATACATTCTCAGGAGCAGGGAAAAAAGATATTCTCCATTGTCTTTTAAAACATTAAATATTTTGTGGAGTGCACATTTGTAATTTAGCCTCAGCCTGGCCTCTTAAATTATGTGCAATAGTGGCATATAGGTTAGTGTGGCACTAAATTTAGCACTAAGAAAAAATAGCACACATTTTAAGTCTTTGTGTATTTGAAAAAAAAATCAAATGACAGACATTAATTTTGCATTTCTGAAGTGTAATTGGGATGTTTTGAGTTCTTTCTTTTTGCTGAGGATGTGATTTCCATGGTATGTTCATCCAGTATGGAGGATTAGTTATCTCCCAGTGCACGTGCAAAGGCTGAACTAGGATCTGTGTAAACTGCTGTGTTCATGTTGGCAAGAAATGCCTGTAAACAGGAAGAGTGGGTATATTCCTATTATTATTCATTATTATTTGGTGCCAGCAATTTGATGCCAACTGAAGATACTGGAAGATACTGGAAGATATTGAAGGGGGGGATTTTTCCTCATGTTGCAGGCAGTAAGTGGTGGTATAGCCAGTGTGAAGCGGCTGTAAAGAGTCACAGCTTGCTTGGGGCATATACCATTAGAGAGATCCTCTTGACAGGTGCAGAGACCACCACCTGCAAAAACTTCCTGTGGAAGAAGGGAGAGAGGGAGTATGGCTGGAGTATTTCTATCTATCTCCATCTTTGGCAGCAAATTTAGGAGAGCACATTGCTTAATTCTTGACCACTGCATGGGGCTCATCACTAGCACAGGCATGAATTAGGCCCTACAAGAATGAATTTCCCTTACACTGAACTTTGTGCTGTCATTTCCTCCTGTAAAATGAGTGTGAGGTGGGTGTAAGATGTTACCCATTCAGGATGGCAGGATGTAACACACACTCATTTTGACAGGTGTAAATGACTAAGGGCTAGTCTGTGCCACCCTTACTGACATTGGGTAGCACCAGTCTCCACAGATAGCCTCATTTGAAATCAGTGGAACTGCTTACAGTGTCAAATACTCCTTACTATGAGGAAAGGTGTCAGAATTAGACTTTTAATTAGCTTGGAGACAGTATGAGTGCTGTGTTGTACCTTAAGGGCAAGGTCACTGCCTTCTCTACATGGCTGTGTGGGGCTGTAAATGGGAATAAGACCCTCCTCTTCCCCGATGTGCACCCCCTCTGCACAATCTTCCTACATATCCACTAAAGGTATGGTGTGGGAAAGGTTGGCGGGGTCTATATGATAGGTCCTCATCTCTTTACCCCTCCTTGGCACAGATGTCAGTGACACCTCAAAAACAAGGCAGTGAAGATTCACTCTCAGACAGTCTATGCAATCAGACGTTCCTTCATGTGCTTCTCCACCATTTGTCTCCATTTGTTTGCTGTTATTTCCTACACAGCCATGCAGGAGAAGTTGTGATCTAGCACTTTAGATCCAGCTCTTTATTCATGAATTCCTCATCTTTGGCACAGCCCTCTGTTTGCAAATTAACTAAAGGCCTGATTCTGCCACCTTTCCTCATGCTGAGTAGTACCTTGCCAAGTATTTGCCAATTTCTAGGTGAAAGGGTAGAGAAGTTCTGAAGGGTCTTCTACTTTCCCTCTCAAATTTGGTAACCCATGAAAACAGCTCATCAGCGACTTCTCCTAAAACTAATAATTGCATCCTATTGCATCTTCAGATTAGATAATAAATTCTTCAGTATGTGGTCTGTTGCTTAATCTGCATCTATACTGTGCCTAACACAACCCTACTTATGACCTCTGGGTGCCACTCAGATATAAAAATCATTAATTTTCACAACCTTCACAATGACCCAGAAATTAAACTAATTGAATAGGTGACTGTAGAGTGAATAGACCATATCCACAGTTTTTTATTTTTATTTTTTATTTGTATTTTTAAAATAAAGTAAGCTTGGAGCTTTGACCATTTGCAACAATTTCTCTTTAACTGGGTTATGCTCCTTTAACACTTTGCCCATATCCATTGTGTTCTGGTTGTTTATTTTTTAAAAGCGGTTTCCCCTTTAACAGTGGTTTCTCCCTTCACTTTTCTCTTTTCATTTCTTTCAAAATAACATCTTGAATTTTTTTGCCCCCAAACAGAAAGGCAACAAAAACCAGGAAGAAAATGTGGCATTTTTTCCCATGGACTATAGCCTTTCTTTTCTTGAGTATTGATCCTTATGTTATGAAATCTGTTTCTCCTACTCTTCAAGTTTTCCCTGTTATGTGTGAGTACGCAGATGATGCAGCTATGAGTCAGCTCAAGAATACATGTTGCAGTAAGTGGAATTAATTTCTTGACCTACAGCTCTCCTCTGCCACGAAGCACACATGTTTTGCTTTCTCTAACCATGAAGCAGTTTTTGCAGGCAAACAATAAAGGACTTTCTATCATTATTTCTCATGAAAATTTGACTAAAAAAGCTACAGATTTCAGAAGAAAACATATTTTTCCCTCACACTACTTTAATTCCACATAGTCACTTACTGAAATTGCAGATATATGTTTCCTCCAAACATATCCCTTTTCGATGGCAAAAAAAAAGAGAACGTTTATGTAATTAAACTTTAAAAATGACAGCTATGCCTAAACTGTATTCAAGTCCATTTAAATAGATATTTACAAATTACTATTATTCTTGATGCTTTTAAAAAGTTGTGTCCATTAATTTGCAAAGGATGATTCAGACTGAAGTGTTCTGGCTGCTGAAAAATTTGCAAGAAATAACTGTTAAAAAACTTGGAAGTGTTGAATTATTTTATAAAGAATGAGCCTGCAACATGCTGAGTTCCCGCTGAATTTAATAAGTGTTGTGGGTGCTCAGGACCTCACAGGATCAGCCCTAAAAAGGATACATTTGTTACAGAAGAAGAATTTGTGTGGTATTATAGAGATGGGAGCTCTGGTGTGGTGAATAAGGGTGGCAAACAGGATCGATTTCCCTACAGTAGTGGTAGATAAATTCAGGGACTTGTGAAAATTCAGACCGCCACTCAAAGTATGTACATGCTTATACTATGAACACTTCAATAAGGATAGGGAAACAGTACATCTTAAAACATTTCTTAGGTGAATCAGAAATAAGCTACATCGTAAGGATGGACAAGTTTTCTATATGTTCTGAATTTCTGTCAAATTCAGGAAAGTGAATACTTCCTAGGGCAAATCAGAAAAATGTGGTGTGAAGCATTTGGAGAGCATGTTGTTTGCCACCACAGGATTAGAAGTTGGAGGGAGACATGTGCCATCAGAGCATTCTTGTAATGACTTAACATTATTGTTTATATTGTGGTAGCCTCTAGGAGCCCTAGTCAGAAAATACCAAAGAAATCTACTACAGTAGCATTTATGTTCAAAAAGGTGAAGTACACAAAAATGAGGAGGCTAATCAAATGGAAATTAAAAGGAATAGTGACAAGAGTGAAATGCCTGCAAGCTTCCTGAAAACTTTTAAAAATAATAGAGGTTCAAACTGTAGGTATACTCCAAATTTAAAAAAAAACTGTGAGAGAACCCCCAAAATATCACAATGACTAAACAACAGAGTAAAAGAGATATTAGAGACAAAAGAGGCATCTTTTGAAAATTGGAAGTGTCTGGGACTGGAGATATTGGCTAGTGTCATTCAGTTGCACAATCCAAGGAGCAGCGTACATGCCAGAGGCTGTGTGTGAACAGCCCAGGAGTGGGGGTTCTCACAGCAAAGCAGGGTAAGGCTGGCTCCCAGAGTTAAGAATTGGAGTGACCTAGCAGATCACAGTCCGGATAACACCAGAGGGGAACATCACACCCCCATGGATCTGTACTAGGACCAGTGCTGTTCAACATATTCATAAATGATCAGGAAAGAGGGGTAAACAGTGAGATGGCAAAGTTTGCAGATGACCCAAAATTACTCAAGATAATTAAGTCCAAGGCTGACTGCGAAGTGTTACAAAAGGATCTCACAAAACTGGGGGACTGGGCAACAAAATGGCAGATGAAATTCAGAGGCAGTGACTAGAACAGGGCAATAGACCCCATCATTTTGTATGTATAGTTGGGATTATGTTTTCCAATGTGCATTACTTTGCATTTATCAACATAAGGATGCAACCCCATGGTCTGGGTGTTCCTAAACCTCTGAATGCCAGAAGCTGGGACCTGAAGACCAAGACCACTCTCAATATATTGACCCGTTCTATTCATTAATCTTGAAGCATCTGCCACCGGCCACCATCAGAAGACAGGACACTAGTCTAATAGGACCATTGGTCTGACACAATATGGCCATTTCTAAGTTTCTATGAGTAGTAAAAGGGCTTAGTTCACCTGTGGGATGCTTGGTCTGTAGCTGCAATCTTAAAAGCTGCACTTTGGAAGCTCACCAATGAGGCATCTGTCTAAAGCATTTTCCCAGACAAAAGCTTATTTTAGTAGAAGCACTCCTAAAAGGCTCTTTTGCTAGCATGGAATTTTTCTAGAAGAGATTTTGTCCCATAGGTTGAAGTTAGAGGACTGACAAGAAAGAAATACAGACTTGACCTTGGGATTGACTAGAAAGTGACTGGAGCCTTTGTGGGACCTGAATTAATCTGTGTAAGTCTCCCAGGGAGTTTCCTGTGTAATGCCTTTTATCTAGGTATCTCAGCTAAAAGTACCTAAAATAGAGGAATTTATTTATGGTAAAACATTTTGTTGGGGTTTTTAAAGGCATATTCTATTGTTGCATTATTAGACTTAAAAAAAAAAAGAAAAGAAACCCAAAACAACCCAAACCAACCATCAACAAAAAACACTACTCCATGGAAGAGTCAGTATTGGCATCCTTTCCTGTCAGTACAATTAAAAATTGTTATATGCCAATATGAATGTCAGCCTGTTCTACCAGTTTTTGACACCATAGTTATACTGATTGAAACCTAAGTATGAATGCTGTTATACAACTGTAAAGCTATATTCCTATATCTTATTTCAGTTCCTGAATTTGAATAAATGATTCTGATGTAAGCTCGTCTATATTAGTGTAACTTCATCCACACTAGTGGGCTTTTGCAGCTTTAACTGTTCCAGTATAGTTAAAGTGGCAAAAAAATTTAGTGTAGTGTAGATAAGCCCTAAAAAGTAGCTTTAAATTCATATGTGGCTTGATTCATCCCTACCTTGCACTTTGTGTTGTCAGTTGTATCTGTGCAAAGAGAGTGCATAAATATTCTGTGTAGAATGGTAGTGATTTACACTTACTAGCCATGTCTCGATGAGCAGAAAGTGTGTTTTCTTCACTCATGCTAGCATAATTAAGTTACCTTAATAAAACTGAAAAGTCCCATCCAGATGCATGCTGATACTTTTGAAGTTGTGATAACAAATTGTGTTGTATAAAGTTTAATAAAAAAATGAAATTTTGGAAATGTCCACTTCTAACACCCTTTTTGTATAAGTGTAAGTGAAAAACAGCGGAGAATTAGGCCCAATGTCATTGGAGAAAAACATCTATCCTTACTGTAATCTAAGATACAGCTAGCATTAAAGAATTGTAGTTATCCTCACTCCATGTTTCTTCTAGAGTTATAAAACTGCCCCCCCCCACCCTGTACAGATTACTAAATTACTAAAACCAAAAGGGCTGGTAAACCAAGGGGACATAATCCCTCAGGAAAATATATATTATTAAATACAAATAAAATGGTGCTAAGAAATCAGAATACAAATAACTAGTAAAAAGATGACTGTGCAATCTAAGTTTATGACAAAATGCAACAAGTGGATGAAAAAGGCAAGTGGGAAATGAGCTGACAGTAAAAAGTCCATGTTTTTGCACAATAAGCAGTAGACTGAATTCCTGAATTCACTACCTATCTAGTGATAGTCATATGTTAGTATTCTGTTGACAGCATGACAGATGTGAGTGTCACAGAGGGCAAGCAAGTGGTTTTCCAGATTTTGATGGGGAATTTTTACCATGCACAAGGGGCAGCCTGCAAGAAGGTGTGAAGTTGTTTGTAGGAATAGTAGACCACGTTCACATTGCTGGCAGAGTGAAAGGAACAGTCAATGGCTTGACAAGGTAACAGAATTGATAGATGGAGCAGGGATAACAGTAAAGACAAGAAGCTTGTGTTTCATACAGTGGAGAAGGGGAATCCAGTGAAGGGAAGTAAAGAAGGGATGATACAACTAGAATGAGGAGCCAGGAAAGTGACCCTAGTAGCAACACTTGAAAAGGCCGGGTTCCACTAGTTGAGGTCAGAGAGGATTCCATTCTTCTTCTCTTTCACTCCAGCCCTTTGTCTCTCCTACATTCCCATTTCCTTGACCCTACTCTCTTTAGTTCTACTCACACGAAATATATGAAAAATACACAGAGACCAAAACACTTGCAAAACACTAATGGAACCATGAAGATGCATATGTTACAATTTGGAGCAATCACATTGAACATTCGTTATCTCTTTCCAAACTCTTCCCCTAACCTTGTTTGATTCTATCATTCATCGTTGCCTTGTGTTTAAATTTTTTTTATTGGCGATAATGAGATTCTGCTCTGAAATAGGCTGTGGCATGCGGGCAACCTGTGCAGTGCTTTATGACAGATGCACATTGACCCCATTCATCACCCTACTAGGTGCCTGTATCAAGTCTCAGATTAAACTAGTGCAGTATTGACAATTTCAAGATATAAAAAACCATGCGTTCCCCTTCCCTCCAAAAAATCTTGAGATCTTCAGCCCCTCTCCCAGACCTGGGGAGGCTGCAGCAAGATCCCCTGCTCTGCCTCTTCCCAGACTGGGTGCTTCAGGGAGGAGAGGGGTGTGGAGAGTAGAATCACCATTTTGTCTAGGTTTCTCACAGGAGGGAAGTGGGAGAGGGAGGATGGAACGTAGCTGAGTTGCTGGGTTCTTTGCTCCCTCCCTTTTCCTCTCCTCCTGTGAGAACTGTGAGAGGAAAGGAGAGGCTCTGCCAGCTTCTGGCAGGGATGAACTTTGCAAGAGGCTGGAGCTTCTTGCATCATCCCACAAGACAAACTGCAGCACCCTCTGACATCCCGTCATTCGCAAAAGAATTATAAGAATTGGAAATACTGCTATTGCTTTCCCATTTAGCTGTGTTTCCCCTCCCTTTCTGTGTTTCTTTTTTAATGTTCACAACCTATTTTCTTATTCATCCTTTTACCATTTCCTCCTTTCCTTTGTCCCTGCCATTTCCATTTATGTCTGTGTTTGTTCTCTCTCCTTCTTCCGAGGGCTCTGGTAAGTTTACTTTACTGCAGGGTTTCTCAAAGAGGGGTCGCCGCTTGTGTAGGGAAAGCCCCTGATGAGCCGGGCTGGTGTGTTTACCTTCCCCGTCCACAGGTCAGGCCAATCACGGCTCCCACTGGCCCTGGATTGCTGCTCCGGGCCAATGGGAGCTTATTGAAGTGGTTCGGGCAGAGGGACTTACTGGCCACCGCTACCAGCAGGTCCCATTGGCCAGGAGCAGCGATCCGCGGCCAGTGGGAGCCGTGATCGGCTGGACCTGTGGACAGGGCAGGTAAACACACCGGCCCAGCCTGCCAGGGGCTTTCTCTACACAAGCGGTGACCCCTGTTTGAGAAACCCTGCTTTACTGCATATGTCCAGTACTGCTCAGGTTAACTACTGATTCAAATGAACTCCCTAGAACCTTGAAGGTTATGATATAAGATTTTTCTGTGGAGTTGATTGGTTAGCGGTACTTAGAGAAATATTTCCAATATAAGTGTTTTCCTCTAGAGATCCAAAGTGCTTTGCAAAAGTGGGTGATTATAGTTATCTCCATTTTGTAGTTGGTCAAACAAAGTTGGAAAAGTAAAATGACTTGCCTAAAATTACATGGTGAAATGCAGAAGAGTTCTTTGTCAATGCAGTCTGCTCCTCGGGTGGTAGAACTGATGTTATTGTAAGTTGTCAAATGGAAACAGCCATACGAAGACAACTGAGAAACTGTGGCTGATTACATATAGGCCTCCTTAAGACGTGTCTGTGTCTAAAAATAAATATATATATATCTCTTTTGTTGTCTTACACCAAAACTGCATTCTGTGTCTCCAGTTAAATAGAATCAAATGAAATAGAAATAGAAATCCAGATGCAAGGAAATCACCTCATTCTCAGTATATGCTCATTCATAACTTGTGGTAGGTTATAATGGCTGTCTTCTTTTGTAAAAAAAAAAAATTAAAATTATTCACAAGTTCTATATGGCTTTTTTCTAGCTCTGCTTAGATATGCACAGAATTGGATTAAGCTGATTGACATTTTTTTAAGAGATCATGTTAATTCTGCCTCAATGTTCACACTATATTTAAAGAATGTAGCTGAATACAATGTTAACTCGTGTTTGATTTCAATCTTCTGTTTGTGCATTTCAATTTCAAAAGTCCAGGGTTCAGCCTTTGAGATATATATATATATATATATATAGGTTTTCCACTGCATTGTTTAATGCTGCCTCTGTTGGTTTATCTCATGTGCTTTAATCTGAAAGAAAAATGAGACTTAAACATCTTCCATGGTCTAAATACATGCAATGTTTATAAATCTAGATATTAAATAGGGGTTATTTGTGAATTAAAGGTGTTCTGTCAAATAAGGAACAAAACTGAATGTTTGTTGAGAGAAAATGTTGTACAGAATCTACTAATAGACATGTTTACTGTACATAATTTAAAAAAAATGAAAACTAGATTGTATTTGCTTGTATTTAATTGTAGTTTCACTGCAGTTCTGGAAACCCTGACACTACAGTTGTGTTACTGTAAGAAAACCAAATTCTCATTGGGTGCTCAGCACTTTTGAAAACCAGGGGTGAAATCCTGGTCCTCCTGAAGTCAATGGGACTCCTGGCCCTATTGAAGTAAGTGATAAGATTTCACTATGAACAAGTTATTTAGAAGCCTAAGTATAGATTTACGAGCTTAACTTTCAGCTTGTAAATCCATACTCAGCCTACTATTTTTTTTAAATCTTGGCTATGATTTTTATCTTGACAGAGTCTCTAATAAGCACCTGGTCATAGAATTATAAAAATGTAGGACTGGAAGGAAACTCAAGTGGTCATCTTGTCTACCCAAGTCAACCTAGATGGTCCCTGACAGGAGTTTGTTTAACCTCGTCTTAAAAACCTCTGGTGACAGAGATTCCACAGCTTCCCTAGGTAACGTGCCAGTGCTTAACTATCCTTATAGCTAGAAAATGTTTATTAATATCCAACCTAAATCTCCCTTGCTGCAAACTAAGCTCCTTACTTCTTGTCCTGGCCTCGGTGGACATGAAGAACAGTTGATTGCAGTCCTATTTATCTTTTACAATCTTTTACATACTTGAAGACCATTATTGTGTCCTCCTCAGCCTCTAAACCAGGGATCGGCAACCTCTGACATGTGGCTCGCCAGGGTAAGCACCCTGGAGGGCTGGGCCAGTTTGTTTACCTGGCGCGTCTGTAGGTTTGGCCGATCACGGCACCCACTGGCCGCAGTTCGCCGCTCCAGGCCAATAGGGGTGGTGGAAAGCTGTGGCCAGAACATCCCTTGGCCCCCACCGATTCCCATAGCCCCCACTGGCCTGGAGTGGCGAACTGTGGCCAGTGGTAACAGTGATTGGCCGAACCTACTGACGCGCCAGGTAAACAAACTGACCCAGCCCGCCAGGGTGCTTACCCTGGCGAGCCACGTGCCAGAGGTTGCCGACCCCTGCTCTAAGCTAAACATGCCCAGTTCTTTCAACCTTTCCTCATAGGTCATATTTTCTAAACCTCTTATCATTTGTGGTGTTGTTTTCCAGACTGTCTAATTTCTTCACATCTTTCTTAAGTTGTGGTGCCTAAACCTTGACACATTACTACAGCTGAGACCTCACTGGTGCCCATCAGAGTAGAATAATTACCTCCCATTTCTTACACTCCCATTTCTTATGACACTCCTGTTAATACACTCGAGGATGACATTTGCCTTTTTTACAACAACATCAAACAGACTTATATTTAATTTTTGATCTGCTATAACCCCCCCATATTGTATCTGGAGTACTGCTGTCTAGCCAATACTCCCCATTTTGTTGTTGTGCATTTGCTTTTTGCCCTGATATCCATTTTATTGATTTGAGACCACTTCTCCATTTTATAAATATCATTTTGAATTCTACTCCTGTTTCCAGGGTGTTAGCAGCCCTTTCCATCTTTGTGTCATCCTTAAACTTTGTAAGCATACTTTCCACTCAATTATCCAAGTCATTAATGAAAAACAATTAATAGTAGGACAAACCCCTGCAGGATGATGCTAGATACATCCTCTCAGTTTGACAGTAAAACCATTGATAACTATTCCCTGAGATTGGTCTTTCAACCAATTGCCCACCCATCTTATAATAATTTAATCTAGATCATATTTCACTAGTTTGCTTATGAGACTGTCATATGGAAATGGGTCAAAGGCCTTACTAATGTCCAGATATATCATGTCTATTTCTTCCCCTATCCATTAGTCCATTTATACTGTCAAAGAAGGAAATTAAATTGGTTTGACATGATATGTTCAGGACAAATCCATGTTGGCTATTACTTGTCACTCTACTGTCCTCTAGGTTTGAACAAATTGATTCTTTAATAACTTATTCCAGTATCCTTCCAGGTATTGAATTTAGGCTGAATGATCCATAATTCCCTAGGTTCTCCTTCCCCAATTTGTACATGATCATATATTTGTCCTTCTCCGGTCCAGAAAAAAATAATGTATGCTAACCTTTGTATATGTGAATAGTCTCACTGAACACTGGTTGTACTCATATGCTTAAAGCTGAGCACATGTGTAAGTCTTAGCAGGATTGAGACATTAATGTCTATCATATGATTTATAGTCTAGATTTCTTTGTCTTCAGTGCCTATAATAATAGTTCTCACAGGATGATTGAGACCTGTGCAGATGAGATTGCAGGTTGATGGTTGTGCCTACACTGATTTGATTGAAAATTCAGGGCCTCGAGCCTCCCTCATTTGGGTGGCTTGAGAGAATAATTTAAGATTTTGTTTGCTGCTGTAAAGTCATGAAAAAGGAAAACTGAAACAGCACATATCCACTTGTATATAGCACATTGGTTAATTAGACTAGTATAACTTTAGTGTACATAGTTTATTAATTTTAATTGTATTTGAAATTCAATATCCTTATAAATATTGGTATAATTCCATGACATTTATGACAATATGGCTATTCAGTAAATATTTATAATGTAATTGCTGGTATAACTAATTAAATTAAAGGGAGAAATAAATATCCAAGAGAAAGGAAAGGAGAGATTAAATAGATTGCCTCTTGACACAGGAGGACAAGTCTTTCCATTTGGATAAAATGTAAATTAACTTGTAGCAAATAGCAACACAAGAACTGTGTGTATCTCTCTTCAGATTTTAAGATGTTAAAAAAAAGTGTTAGCATTTTAAATTAAAGCCTATGGAAAAAGTGGTATTGAAGCAATTAATTGCTTTAATTACCTCTCCTAGATCCTTCAGGGTTTCAGGCATTTGAATCTCCTGCAAGCCATTCATTCCATTTAAGGAGAATAAGCCAAGAACCACGAGTAAGGGAAAAATGTGAACTCTCCTTCAGGTTTCTTCATTTCCCAGCCCCTTAACCTTGGTATAATAAAAGTGCCTGTAGCGCATAGTTTAATCCCATTTCATCTCTATGAACTATTTTATGTACACACACTTGTACTTGCAATGAGGTGCAGCCTCATTGGAAGTTGGTCTAACCAGGCAGGCCGCTCCACTGATGCAGAGACCCACTGAGATCAATGGGGCTCTCTGCAGCTGTAAGAGTCAGTCTGCTCGGAACCTCTTGAAGGATTGGGGCCTAATTAGACTCTAAGCAACTAAAATAAAACAATGATACAATGGGCAAAGAAAAACCCAGAAATACCAGAAAGTCTTTGAGGTCCACATTATTATTAAAATTACTTATAAAATGATTATTTATTTTAAATGCTGCATGCTTTATTAGCACATTATCTAACTAACCCAATGTTTATGTGAATAGATTTTATGACTCATAATAGCATAATAAAATTATAACCGGATAGACAGTTGTGATGAAATGAATGTTGCTTCAGTGGTGCATGTCAGCTTATAGAATGCTAATGCCAGCTGAGGTAATATTTTTTGGTTCAGTGATTTAGGTTATCAACACCCTGGCAGCCATCTCGTGAGGATGCTGTTGTCTACTGCAACATTTAATATATAATTTATTAATGGAATATTTAGATAACTAATGACAGATTTCTATTGAACAATTCACGTCATTGTTTTTTTTCTATTGTTTGCTATACTTCTGTATTATTGAAACACATAACTATGTGTTAATTTTAGAGAGATTTTCTTCTACACAGAACAGGACTGAAAACTAGAGTTTATTTTAAAAAGGTCTTTAAATAAGATGCAGGCTAAAAAGTGATGACTGGTTCTTTTAAAAAAATGAAGTGTATAGTAAACTAGTTTCACACTGATGTTATGTTTAGATTCCCTCCTCTCCCTGGGATCCATTTGATCATGCATAACATTACGTGACTAAAACACTGAGATACTCAAGAGAGAGATTTTGGAGTCCTGTGGCTAGGGCATTAACCTTGGACTTGAGAGAGCTGGCTTCAAATCCCTGCTTTGCCACAGGCTTCCTATATGCCCTTGGACATATCACTTAGCTGTTTTGTGTCTCAGTTCCTTACCTGTCAAAGGGGGATAATAATACCTGAGATAAAGACACTGAAGAGTGTGAAGCCCTTTGCTACTATGGTGATGGGTGCCATACAAGTGCATAGGATAGACAAGGTAGCATGAGGAGCTGTCTTTTCCTGGTTCTCCTACCTGACTCACTCTGTGGTGTTGTGACCCTGGAGGTCAGTGGGACTCTTTTCAGCCATTAATGGATTTGGATCAGGCCAAATACGGTTATAATACTAGTGAAACTATACTTAATTTTTTCTGAAGAATTGAATGCTCTTTCTATGACATGCAGAAAACTTGCATTAAAAGTATTGGGTTTAATTTATGAAAAAAATCGCTCCTAGGACAAACGAAGAATGAGCTATGTTATCTCACTGCCAGATAAAGACCCTCTTTTGAAAAACACAAGTCATATTAAGAGAGTTATATACTTTTTTTTAAAAAAAAAAGCTAAATATTTTAAGGTACTTATGGTTTCAATCATGTCGTGTCTTAATCTACTTTATTCCTATACGCACTATGAAAGAGAAAGGGGTGTGGGGAGGGGAAAGAAAGGTCCTGATGAACAAAAGCAAGGTAGGGATATAGGAGCTTGACTCCTTACATATCTTGTTTTACTTTACCACTATAAAAATCATCCTTTGCAGCATGCTTTCAGCCTAATGTGAAAGATGCATGAGAGTACTGCAGAACTAGTGATGCAACACTGGTTATGCAAAACAGTCAAGTGGTTTCAGACTGCACGGTATGCACTGGAACACTGATTGTAGAGACTGAACATAAGAATGGCCACATTGGGTCAGACTAGTTGTTGGCAACCTCTCACCAGGCCAGTTTGTTTACCCACGGTTTGCTGCTCCAGGCCAATGGGGGAGGCGGGAAGCCGCGGCCAGCACATCCCTTGGCCAGTGCCACTTCCCGCAGCCCCCATTGGCCTGTGACGGTGAACTGTGGCCAGTGGGAGCCACGATCGGCCGAACCTGCTGACACAGCAGGTAAACAAACTGGCCCGGCCTGCGAGGGTGCTTACTCTGGTGAGCCGTGTGCCAGAGGTTGCCGACTCCTGGGTCAGACCTATGGTCCATATCTTGTCTTCCGATAGCAACCAGTGTCAGATGTTTCAGGGGGAATGAAAAGGAAAGGGCAATTATTGAATTGCAACACTATTTGTTTTAAAATGTTGTACAGAAGTGATCCATTTTACGGGGGCCTTTTTAGCGTTCTTGTAAAGATGAATAATGCTTTTCATGCAGAATGATCCCAAAGCACTTTATAAAGTTTTCAGCTTGACTTACAAACTATACATGTTATACAAAAATCACTTCACTCACACTGAAGTGTAGTTACTTCTGGGGAGAAATGTAGCAGCTCTACACAACACTTTAGGACAGGAAGTGAAGACTTCATTAAACTGAATTGAGACAACTTTATCTGGAGAGAGACATTTTTAAATCATCAGGTCTGGATATCTTGCATTCAAGAGTTTTTAAAGGGCTAGCCAAGGAGCTTGCTGGATTTTTAATATCTCTTGGAACATTGGAGAAGTTCCAGAAGACTGGAGGAAAGCTAGTGTGTCAATATTAAAAAGTGGTAAACAGGACAACTCAGGTAATTTTGGGCCTCTCAGGTTGACATTAATCTTGACAAGATAATGAAGAGTTTAATACAGAACTTGATTGATATACAGGGTTATATAACTAATGCCAATCAATATGGGTTTATGGAAAATAGATCCTGTCAGACTCATATTTTTGATAGGGTTACGAGTTTGGTTAATAAAAGCAATAGTATTGATTTAATATATTTCACTTTCTGTAAGGCATTTGACTTGGTACCACAATGTTTTCATTAAAACGCTAGAAAAATATAAAATTATCATGGCACACATTACATAGATTGAAAACTGGCTAACTCAATAGGAGTTGTCGGGGCAAACAACTTAGTTTTAAGAGGAAGCTGGACAAATTTATGAGTGCAATTTTATGATGGGGTACCTTGTGATGGTGAGTAGCAAGGCTTAGCAGCCTTGGAGCTAAGTTCTGGTTTATGTCTTATGTTCCTAAAAGTTCATGCTTTAGGGCTTCAGTTGTCCACCTAAAGGGGTCAGAAAGGAATTCCTGCCTTTGCCCAGTGTATTCTCTCTCTCTCTCTCTGTAAGTTGTCTCCTATCTCTGAAGCATCAGAGTAAGTGGATGGAGATGGGATATTGGACATGGAGGGCTCTGAGGTGGCACTGAGTATTCTCTCTCTCAGGTGTGTGGCTGGTTGGTTTTTACTCAGAAGCTCAGCGACTAACTGATCACCAGATGTGTGGTCAGGAAGAAATTTCCCCCAAGGTCTGATAGTCAGTGACCTTGGAAAGTTTTTGACTTTCTCAGCAGAGTGTGGGTATGGTTACTTCCCAGGACTATTTGGGTATATAGTCACTTAATCATTTCCATGCCATTGGAGAGGCCTTGGGCATTGGTGCATCTTGGTCTACTCTCCAGTGGTCCTAGAGTGACTGCTGCTGGAATACTGTGTCCAATTCTGGTGCCCACAATTAAAGAAGGATGTTGATAAATTGGAGAAGGTTCAGAGAAGAGCCATAAAGATGAGTAAAGGATTAGAAAATGTGCCTTACAGAGATAGACTGAAAGAGCTCTCTCTATTTAGCTTAACAAAGAGAAGCTTATGATAATTTAATTTTAATAATTGGAGATATACCAATCTCCTAGAACTGGAAAGGACCTTGAAAGGTCATTGAGTCCAGCCCCCAGCCTTCACTAGCAGGACCAATTGTTTTGCCCCAGATCCCTAAGTGGCCTCCTCAAGGATTGAGCTCACAATCCTGGGTTTAGCAGGCCAATGCTCAAACCACTGAGCTATCCCTCCCCCCTGAGTAACAGTCTATAACAGGAGTCGGCAACCTCTGGCACGTGGCTCGCCATGGCCAGCATATCCCTCGCCCGCGCCGCTTCCCGACGCCCACATTGGCCTGGGACGGTGAACTGTGGCCAGTGGGAGCCGCGATTGGCCGAACCTGCCGACGTAGCAGGTAAACAAACTGTCCCGGCCTGCCAGGGTGCTTACCCTGGCGAGCCACGTGCCAAAGGTTGCCAACCCCTGGTTTATAAGTACCAACATGGAGAGTTAATATCTGATAATGGAATGTTCAACCTAGCAGAGAAAGGTGTAACATGATCCAATGGCTGGAAGTTGATGGTAGACAATTTCAAACTGGAAATAGGGCGTAAAAAATTAACAGTGAGGGTAATTAACCCTTGGAACAATTTACCAAAGGTTGTGGTGGATTTTCCATCACTGGCAATTTTAAAATAAAAACTGGATATATTTCTAAAAGATCTGCTCTCCTTCAAACAGGAATTATTGTGGGGAAGTTCTATGGTCTGTTTTATGCAGGGAGTAAGAGCAGATGATCACCGTTATCCCTTTTGGCCTTGGAATCTATGAATCTAGTTGAAACTACAGCTCACAAAAAGGAACTGCCCGGGAATCTTTTCTGTTTTTTAAATCTTTGGGTTGTATTATGTAAGTAAAACATACTCAGAGCAGTCTCACTGGGGGTATAGACTATTCAGGTGACAATTAAAAGGTTATTCTGATTTGGACAGAAATTACCTGTGCCAACTGTATTCCTGATTTTAAGTATAGATTGTACAGAGCCTCAGTTGATGTAGTTGGAATGATGGCAGTTTACATCAACTGAGGTTCAGTTCCACTGACTCTCTTCTTGGAAGCATCTTTCAAATGGAATAAACTTTTCAAGTGTGAGTTCTGTAAGTGTATATTTGTTGTGACGTTAATATCAAATGGCCAGGACCACAGTTTTTAGTCTCTTCTGAATGATGACTTTTTAAGATCTGTGCTGTCTGATTCTGAACATTAAAATAAATCAGAGCATGTGTCATAACTGTGAAGGGAAGGGTAACAACCCTCCTGTATGCAATACTGTAAAATCCCTCCTGGCCAGAGGCACCAAAATCATTTTACCTGTAAAGGGTTAAGAAGCTCAGGTGACCTGGCTGACACCTGAGCCAAAGGACCAATAAGGGGACAAGATACTTTCAAATCTGGTGGTGGGGTGGAGGGAAGGCTTTTGTTTGTGCTCATTGTTTTGGTGTTGTTCGCTCTTGGGACTACGAGGGACCGGACCTCAATCCAGGCTCTCCAAATCTTTCTGAACAAGTGTCTCATATTTCAAACTTGTAAGTAACAGCCAGGCAAGGAGTATTAGTTTATCTTTGTTTTTCTCAACTTGTGAATGTTCCTTTTCTAGAGGGAGGTTTATCCCTGTTTTGCTGTAACGTTGAAATTAAGCCCAGAGGGGGTTCCTCTGGGCTCTTTGAATCTGATTACTCTGTAAAGTTGATTTTACAGAGATAATTTTTACCTTTTCTTTTTAATAAAATCCTTCTTTTAAGAACCTGACTGATTTTTCTATTGTCCAAAAATCCAGGGGTTTGGGTCTTTGTTCACTTTGTAACCAATTGGTTAGGATATTGGGGGAAGAGAAACTCCAATGGGTCCTTTCTCTGTTTCTTGTTAAATCACTTGGTGGTGGCAGTGTACCAGGTTTTAACCTAAGCTGGTAGAAATAAGCTTAGGGGGCTTTCATGCGGGTCCCCACATCTGTACCCTAGAGTTCAGAGTGGGGGAGGAATCCTGACACACATGTAAACTATAAATATTGTTCTATAACTTATTTTAATCTTCCATAAGAGATAATTGGTGATTCATTCACTGTACGTTTTACTACCACCCTTAAGACATATGATGCAAAGCAACTAGCAGTTCAGTCTTGACCTACTTTGTAACTATTATATTTTCATTTTGAGGATTATTGCTGTGCTTGCTAGAGTCCTTGGGTTCCTATCTATTATGTTATGCATTGTACAAACATACAAAATGTCATGTCTGCCCCAAAGAACTTACAGTCTAGTTTAGGACAAGATGTGAAAAGGGAGCATATCCAACATAAAGAGAAAGGAGGATAGAAGTAATAGTAATACATTTATGTGGTAAGGGTGTGACCATGCAAACACTGAAACATGCAAAACTATATGCACAGGCTTCAAATTGTTCCCAACCATATTAAGTTTTATGTATATTTCATAATTATTGATTACTTCTATTAAAACAAATTAATTGATGTGCAACAATTTTGTCTTGTCTGTTGCTAGCTGTATTTCCTTGCCCATTTAATAATTACATACATTCTGTATTTTCATGCTATTACTTAGCTCTGTCATTTTCTTTGCCTTAAAATTATATCAGTTGCTATAAAGGACTGATTTTCGTCAAAATGCTGATAGTGAGTCTGGCTTTGTCTCCAGAACTACTTCTGTTTTTCAGAGTTGTCCTCACTCATTTCTAGTGCTCTGATTGAAAACAATTCTTACATAAATTTCTATTCTCAACTGTTGTGACAGTTCAGCACAGTAGCTGACCACAAGATGCTATAAATACTGTTTTCAATCAAAGCAGTTGAAAATTGCTTCTTGGAATAAAATGGTGTGAGATCAGTTTGGAACTTTTAAACCTTTCTTGCTGTATGTAGGCAGGTTCTAATTTGAAAGCCAATGGAAAAACTCACACTGATTTATCATGCTGTCATTAGCGGGGATTATTATAGGTGTCTAGTGAAGAGGTATCAGAAATCATGGAAATTAAACATTCATTAGATTAGACCAGAGGACTTTTGCATATTGGGCAGCTGACACTGCATTTGAACAATGCCTTGGTTCTGAAAATAAGGAACTAATGTGGTATAGTAATTAAAATAAATATGAACTCATCATTAGGGGCACAGCCTGCATCCCTGCTCTCATAGGCATGAGGAACCTAGTGCAACAAAGAGGGGTACAGGACTTGGGGTCACGTTCCTCATCCTTCATTGACCATGCAGAACTGATTTATAAGGCTTCCCTGTGCATGCCACAAAAAGGGCAATTTCAGGTGATTTACGGATGCAGTGGGGGATTCCTAAGTATGAAGATCCAACAGACAGGGCCGGCTCCAGACCCCAGCGCGACAAGCCCAGGGACGACCGGACCTGCCGCAGGCATAACTGCGGACGGTTCGCTGGTCGCGCGGCTCGGCTGGACCTCCCGCAGGCCTGCCTGCGGCAGGTCCGTCGTCCGGGCTCCGTGGACCTCCCGCAGGCATGACTGCGGCAGCTCAACCGGAGCCGCCGGACCAGCCAACCGTCCGCAGCTGCGGGAGGTCCAGCCGAGCGCGCGACTAGCGGACCCTCACCAGTCAAGCCAGCGGGAGGTCCGCTGCTCCCGGGGCTCCGGGGCGTCTCCCGCGCATGACTGCTTGGGGCGGCCGAATATGTAGAGCCGGCCCTGCCAACAGATATTCCACTCAAACCAGAGGCACGTGACTGCTTCAGCCTTTCAGTTGCACCAGCTGCCACAGAGTAAGTGCCACTAAGCATTCCTTCCTCTCCTGCCACTATGCACTAATGATTTGGCCCTAGATGCTACCTTTCTAATGAAAAACACATTCGTGGATACTAATGAAAGCAAATATATTGAATCAAACAGTATTCTGGTTGGTACAAACCATTCAGTTATAGTGAGGCATAACAATTTATGATGCTAAGAGCAAAATCAAATAGTTTCTAATTTAAAAAAATGTTCATGTAAATAATATGGACACTCAGCACACACCCACAAAATCAATTTGACTGCTGCTGTCATGCACTTAGAGCTTCCTGTGTATTAATTAATTATGCAGATTTCATATGTTTGAAATGTAAGCTTCTGTCTTCATCCTGATTGATCTGACTATGACACTTGGCATTTTGAACAAACCATATTCGTTCTTAATACACTCTGTTGATACATTACTTCTTTTTATCTGAGACCTGAATGGGTACTCTCTTTATATGTTGAACAACATCTTTTGTTTAGTGAAATCGAGGCGATTCCTGGAGACAAACCTATAGTTTGTGAGGAATTTACTGCCCACTATTTTATAAATTCATATAAATTATAAATTCATATACATGAATTTGCACTAAAGAAAAAGGCAAGCAGATGTTGAGTTAAATTACACATCTGTTGGCTTGAGAAGACATTATAAGTATGCCAAATTGTATTTGACCTTTATTTTTCTCTGGAGACTAGATCTGATAAGTGAAAGAGGCACAACATAACAATTAAAATAATTGTTTTTAAGTAATCAGCTCCACTGCATTCACTTATTACAATGATATTGGTTTTCTGAAATCTTTTTATTACACTTTAAAAACATTTAATGTAAAAACAAAACAAAATTGTATTTCAAGCTTCTATATGGGATTTACCTATAAAAATCATCATTACAAGTATTTATTCAACTGTATATTAACAATCAGTACAAAATGTTGTGGGATTAAATTATGTCATCAAGTGACTATGTTTATTGTTATTAGTAAGCAGGATAGTAATTAGAATCAATTTCTAATTACATATCTGCATATTTTATATTGATATAAATAGCTGCATTAATATCCTGACACCAAGATATATATATAAAGAGCCATGATTTATGACCAACATAGAAATGAGAGTCAGCTGAACAAAATAGAATATATAAACTATAAACAATGCTGCATGCATTCAAATGTGGTATGAAAAAGTATTTTATAACACAGTGGTTAATACATTTAAAAAATATACATAATAATGAAATATCTTACCTTTTTATACCAGTTATCACCTGAAAGAGGGTGTATAGAAATGCATAATCAGGAACAAAGAGACATTGAATGAAATTCAAAGCCAACAAATTTGAAACTGATAAAAGAAAAAAAATCTACATTTTTATACAATGCATAATGAACTTGTAGAATTAATTGCCACAAGATATCACTGAGACAACAGCTTACTAGGAGTCAAAAAAGGAGTTGACATTTATAAAGATAATTAAAACATCCACAGTTACATTAGACAAGGAAGAAAATTACAAAGGGTATCAAACCTTCATGCTTCAACTGCTAGCTGTCAGTGTTGGTCAGAAACTTCTGCTTTGTGCATGTTATTCCATAATGGTCCACTAGGGAGTCTCTTGCACCTTTCTCTGAAATGCATTGGTACTGGCCATTGTCAGAGAGACGATACAGGATAAGATGGACCCTGGTCTGATCTGCTATTATTATGTTTTTATGCTTGTGTATGTTGGATAGATCTGTACATATTTCTCTGTCTACCAATGGAATTTATTTTAAAATTGTTGTTAGTGGAACATCAAGGTTGCATAGCTGAAATCACAAAACATAACGAAATACAAAAGTAACTGTTGCACGAGCAATTTTAACTCATTTAGGTGGCACACCTGCGTTTTTAGAGGTAAACAGTAGTACAGGAATATTGGAATTAAAAATAGTATGTATGTGCAACAGGGCCAAATTAAAGTTGTTGTTAGTGTCTGAATCTCCAGTGTCTTGCACCTTACAGAATCATTTCACTATACAAAGTGGCAAGCAGTGACCTCCAAGATCTCATGCCCAAACTCCTTTTCTTGATCGTCTATCTCTGTCGAACAGCTCATTCATAGTTATTAAAAAGCTCTGATTCTGCTTTTCAGTGGGACCAATGTTTGTTTTCAGGGGTTACTTTGTGTCTCTCCCCCCCCACAAGTGGGTAAAAGTAAGATTTGTCTTGCTTTGAAGACATGTAATGGCCATAAAAACCTTACAGCCTTTGAAAATACCAGCAGAAAGCATGCCACACCCTAGATCAAAATGGATGACATTCTGGTTTCTGCAGACATTCAGGAAATAAGTACTAATCTCCAGGTAGTAATTTTGCATGCTTTTGTGTACAGCTGGTGACATAATGAAAGCAATTATTTATTAATAATTAATGAACATTTACCAAAATTATTGTTTGCAATAAAATTATTTGCCCAGTTATGCTAGTGAGGGCCTCAATCATCACACTGAGTTACACACTTTTGGGACTGCTCTCAGGAGCGCAAGTACAGTTTAACATAAATGTTGCAGAATCGGGCCAAGATGTAAGCTCTTTGGGGCAAAGACTGTGCCTTCCTTTACATTTGTACGGCTCCTAGCACATTGCACATGCTGCTGAAAACAAATCATAAATATCAATAATATGTACATCTAAATTCTAATCTTCAGTGAGATTTTATTACTGGAGTAGAATTACATGCCATGTTTCTTCATTCTGTGAGATTTTTATTTAGTGTGCATATGTGATGCTATTGACATAGCAATTTTTCTGTCAGAAAGCTTCTTAGACTGTAATTAGGCATGTGGTATCTTTGTACTTCTAGATGGGGAAGCTGAGAAGCCAATCAGACCAAATGCTTTTGAAAGCCAGGAAGTCAACTTGCTGATACCATAACTGTAATGTCTCTTTTTTTTTTTTTAATTTTCTCACTGCACTGAATTCTCTGTAAAATTCTAACTAGGACATGGCTTTTATAAATTGTGTCTATTATGCTTTATTTTGGAGGCCTGCATTATTGAAAGAGTTGGTGTCACCAACCTCTGTCAATCGTTGCAGAGCATTAAAAAAGCTAAATATACCTAAAGGGATTGACAGATATGTGAAAATAAACATTTTAGGTGTGAGACTTGGGGCTAAACACACAAGAGGACTTACGCACCTAACTGCCCCTTTAGGTGCCTAAGTCCAACATTTAGGTACTTCTGGCATTCACAAAATTGCCACTCATCTGCTTTCCTACTTTGTAGGTGATCAAGTTGCCATGGCATCTGAGTTTCTGCTAATGGGCATGCACAAAGCTGCCTAAGTCTAGACACCACCAAACAGCTCAGTACCTACCTCACACCTATAACCTGGAAGGATTAACAAACTAGGCTGTACCTTGTCTACCTTGCCTGCAGGCCCAATTTGGTAGATGTGCTCAGAGAATATCTAATCCCCACAAAAGATACCCTCCTACACATACTCCTTCAGCTTGGTGGGGACCAACTTCTTGGGAGGCGTGGGGCCTAAGCCCTTCTCATCGGCATTTCTTATTGACAGCTTAGGTGGCTTCCAACCCAACTTGCTGGCTTCCGTGAATCCCATTTTAAATGTCTTAACTCTCTCCATACACTGTAGAGCAGGGGTCGGCAACCTCTGGCATGCGGCTCGCCAGGGTAAGCACCCTGGCGGGCCGGGCCAGTTTGTTTACCTGCCGCATCAGCTGGTTCAGCCGATCGTGGCTCCCACTGGCCGTGGTTCACCGTCCCAGGCCAATGGGGAGGTGTGAAGCGCTGTGGCCAGCACATCCCTCACCTGCGCCGCTTCCTGCCACCCCCATTGGCCTGAGATGGCGAACCGTGGCCAGTGGGAGCCACGGTCCGCCAAACCTGCTGACACGGCAGGTAAACAAACTGGCCTGGCCCGCCAGGGTGCTTACCCTGGCGAGCCGCGTGCCAAAGGTTGCCGACCCCTGCTGTAGAGGGAGCCTGGGCACCTAACTCAGGACTGTGAATTCCACTGGACAGGAAGCCTAAAAGTAAGCACTGCAAAACTCAACATGGCAATGCCTAAACCCCTTTTTTGAATCCAGCCTTTGGTGCTAATGGACCAGATTCATTTGGACCACTGCAAGATGTGAACATTCAGAATTTGGGACTGGTCTGGAAGTATGAGAATTTCCAGTAACCCCGAAGAATCCCTGAAAAGTATAGTTTGATGCTGCTAATAGAATATATTTTCAAACTACCCTACCTAGTGAATAAGTGAACCTGCATAGCAATATAGGGTAGTGTAGAATACCACAAAGTATTAGGGTGAAGTCAGAGGAGTTTCTGGATGCTATTTGCTGGAGGTAGCTGAAGCAGCTAAGTACCATACTCGAGTGAATACTTTCCTTTGCTCACCTATGAGACACTAAATCTAATTGCACTGCAATTTGTTTCTTAGCAATCTGTCTCATGCCATCAGTACTACTAAATTCAATAAAAACATGTGATTCACTCAAGCCTTTGCTAATCTCTTATAACTTAATTAGGCTTCAGGGCACAGTTGTCATGAAGGGATGGTGCTGATTGTAGATACAGGCCATCATCTGACAGAATCATGGTCTGCAAAGTACTTTGAGTTTTCTGTGCTGGACTCACAATTATTTCTGCTGTCTGTTAATGGATTTCCTCAAACTTTTACAAGCACCTGAATCAGTCACATTTTTTGTCAGTTATTAAATAAGTGCTAAATATTATTATATTCCCCCATCCTATTACATAAGTTTTTCTTGTTACCTTCTCTCTTCAACTGGCTCTGGAGTTTCTCATCTCAGTGTAGTGTCTAATCAGAGTAGCTCATGTTGAAACTGCAAGTACTCATGGGAAAAGCAGGATGCCTCAACACATGTGAGTACCCATCACTTTCCAAGAAGTGTGGCATCAAATCGAAGGCCTTCCCTTACCTTAGATTCCTTGATTGATGGTACCCAGAAAACAGTAAAATCCTAGCACATCTGAAAAGTCTTCATGATTTACAATCATTACTTACTCTTTTTGGTTATTTCAAGTGTTCTTAAACATAGATACATGTATATTAGAAAGTGATGGCTTTATTCTTAAGAGAGAGGGAAACTACATTTTCTTTCATCTACCAGCTTTTATGCTCTTCTGGTAGTGCATTGCAGCTTACCCCTCCTCCCCCAATCCTTCATATTATAGAACAATTCAATGTATTTTAGGAAACAAGAATTCATTAATATATAGTCCGACATGTAAAGTAGCCTATACCCTTAATTAATGTAAAATATGGGAGGGAGAAACTGTTGACAAGTTTAAAATTAATGGCATAAGTATTGGTACTTGTGGTAAATTCTAATTATATACATTTTCATTTGCAGCAGCTTGAAAATAAAATTGAATGTGTTCCAGAATGAATCAGTATTCCTACATCAGTAATATGGTGCCTGTATTCTCCCAGTAAAAGGAAAGTAAATGTTTTGTCTGCATTATTAAACACTCCTAGGAAAGGATTCTATCTAATTATAGGGCCAATTGTTTCAGACCCTGTGGCAGAGGGGTGAGGAGCCAGGTGTAAGGAGCCTTCCCCATCTAATTTGCCCAATGTACAGGGTCTAGCAGAGTTGGGAGGCAGCACATTTTCTCCTCTTCTAAGGGTTGATACAATAGATACATTCCTGCTGCACACTGGAGAGCACCACACTCTTTAGTGCAAGCACTGGTGGGATGGCACAATCTGTCCCAATGACTGCAATGTTCCTGAGATGCCTAATATATAAACAGAGGCCACATTCCTGAAAGTTACTCTGCATGGATGCAGGGGTCCACACATGAGGAGTAACTTGCAGGATCAAGGCCCAAGGGCCCACTTTAACTCCCAAAGAAGTCTAAGGCAAAATTCTTATTAACTTCAATGCAAAAAGGATCAGTCCCAAACATTTGACTATATGAAAAAGTATAATATAGTGTAACTCCCCTGGTGTCTCTGAGGTACAAACTCAGGAGGTGTGGGACAGAGAAGTCTGTGTCTCAGAAATAGCTTTCCAGTTCCAACGGAGAGTCTGAGTCCTCCTCACACTGGGGGAACAAGCTGAGATATATAAGCTTTCTGCTTTTCCTTTTCCTCCTGGCTGAGGTAAATCTTAGGAATTGGGCTGAAGGCTATGGCAGCTGAGGTAGCTGACTGAACATTCTGTATGGCAGTAACTCCATTCACAAGGGCGTGGCTGGCCCTGTGGGAACCTAACTCAATGGAGTTGCCCAACTGAGGATTGGGAAAATTGTAAAACCAGTCAATCTGTGAGGGGAACTGGACTTCCCTTCCTCTATGGCTCTCTCCACTGCCCTTTCTCTCTTTCGTTTCAACTGACACTATAGAGGGAAGGCTACCTCCTCTCTCCCAGGCTTCTGCTCTCTGAACTCCCCTCTATTGGGATATCTCAGGCTGATGCTTTAGTTCCCTCCCCCTAGCGCCCCCTCTGCTTAAGGGAGGGTTGCCTGGCAATGGGGCAGCAATGGTCCTAGGATGCAATCTTTGGCCATCGCTGGGCATGGTAAATTTCACAGCCACCCTCATGGTAAGAGGTTATAAAAGTATGATTTTTCAATATGTGAAAAAGTTTACAAAACAGATAAATATAATGCATTAAAAGCCAGACACGTGCATCTAAATAAATACATAACTTATAAGTAAACAGATGCTCTGATATTAACATGGTGAGCGCTACAAAAATATGTAAGAATTAAACAAATAGGTAATAAAAGGTAATAATTGGAGATATACCAATCTCCTAGAACTGGAAGGGACCTCGAAAGGTCATCGAGTCCAGCCCCCTGCCTTCATTAGCAGGGCCGATTTTTGCCCCAGGTCCCTAAGTGGCCTCCTCAAGGATTGAACTCACAACCCTGGGTTTAGCAGGCCAATGCTCAAACCACTGATCATCATAAAATTGTCTCCAAAGCCCAACAATGCTGTAGAAAGTTAATTGTGTGCCACAAAAATACAGGCAATGTAAACATGTTAGAGAGCCACTGTCAATCTCTCTTTCTTAAAGAAAAGTATACTTCATGCACATCCATGGGAGAATGCCTTGAAGACTATTAGTTTCTAATCAAAACACTTGCTGCTCTGAGCCCCAGACTACTGAGGAAGCAGAATGAGTTTTAAAATATTTTATACTATTATACTGAAGTCTTTAAAATATGCACATCTCAAATGCACCCTTCAAGAATACAGCATGAGACATACTCTTCTTTAAGAAAGATCTGTGTTTTGGGGCTTGATAAGTTGATGTTGTTTCTTTAAATATGGAGGAAATATAACTATGGTGAAATGAGACCCTTCACTTTCAACATGACACAAGAACAGAACATCAATACTCAGGTACAGTACAGCTGATGCTTGATTGTAATTATCACCAGCAGTGCTACTAGTAGCAGCCAGGGACACCTCTGTTGTCACAGGCCATCTGTATCCTGTCAATTGGTACACAAAGTTAAGCTGATTTTCGTAGGGCTCCTTCATCTTGCACACCCCAGTAATAATACAGAACAATCTAACTTATTCTTCATTAGATTAATGTAATGTAATGTCATTACAATTAAATCACAGTCAACATGTAAGGGATAATTTCTAAATGCATCTTTTTAGCTCCAAGTCTATCACTTTGCATTGCTGCACCGAGAGTGCAAGGTGGATAGAGAAAATTGAAGGCTTTATTTCCATGTGCTGATAAATGACATGAAAGTAATAATGGAGTGTTGATACATTGTATGGAGGCCACCAGAGCATTCTCCACAGGGAAAAAATAGAGGGGAAAATATGACAGGGTATAAATAAAACTGGGAAGTTGTTTGCCTTTAAAGTTTGTTAGGCAGGATGACTGAACAATGTGTCCTCCAGACACCTGCTAATTGTTGAACATTTTTCTTTTAGAAAGGCTGAAAATGGTTTTCTGTGGGGAAAGGACACAGAAAAATATTGTAATGAACACACTGGGTCATTATGGTGTAATCCCTGCCAACTCCTGAGAATGAGCTGGTAGGAGGAATAGATTGATAACAGGCCATTATGAGTGTGGCAGGAACCCAGAGCAACATCTGTTCCAAGGAGACCACTGTGTTACCTAGAGTGAGGGCAGTAAGGATCAGGGAATGGAATTAACAGACAGAGAGACAATGTATGTTACAGCAGGTTGGAGGTAACAATCTAGGAGGCAAGGATAATTAGCAGCATGGGCAGCAATTGGAAGAAATGGGCCTGGGAAAAGAAGCCTCTGTAGAGCTGGAGGAGGGAAAAAGAGGGGCTTGAGGAGGGCAGAGAAAGAGCAGCTCAGCAGAAAAGGAGCTATGTGACCACATTGTTATGTACACTGCAATTGGACAGCCGCAGCTGGCCTGTGCCAGCTGACTCGGGCTCGTAGGGCTCAGGCTATTGGACTGTTTCATTGCAGTGTAGACTTCTGGGCTCAGGTTGGAGTCTGGGCTCTCAGCCCTCCCACCTCGCAGGTACCTAGAGCCTGGGCTCCAGCCTGAGCCCAGAAGTCTTCACTGCAATGATACAGCCCCGTGAGCCCAAGTCAGCTCGTATGGGTCAGCCATGAGTTTGTAGTTGCAGTGTACACATAGTTATTATGTGTCTGGGAGTAGACAAGGGTGCCATTAAGAAGGAGGAAGCCTAGTCAGGAGAGCTGGTATGGGAGGACAATGTAGTATTTCAGTGATGACTGGTAGTTTTTAGGGTTCAACTACAACAGCACATTTCAGAGAATAGCTGTCAACATATGTGAACTGTTTTAAAACAAACAAGGAAACATCTCTTAAATGTAATTGTATATTTCACCCTTGGGCTTTCAAGAGAAACTTGGGACATGTTAATACAGAAAGAAACCTCAATGTCCATTTAAATTCTGTTCCTCTTGGAGAGAGCAGTTAACTTTTGTACATCACACTATTTCTTTTCTTCGATTTGTCCAAATCATTTTAAACATTATTCATAACATTTCCTGCTCTTGTTGCTGCTGATCAAACCTAATGCTAAAATAGAAATGCTAAAAGTGAAAAAAAAATGGGTTTTGATATTAACCAAAATAATCTGAAAGATCAAAACTTGCAGAAACTTAATACTCCACTATTGAATGTATCTTTCATAGTAAAGACAAGCCTTCTGCACTCCCATCCTGGTTTATCTACTGACTTTACAACAGGGAATGGAAGCACCGTGTTGCCCACAAAAGGAAACCAATATTCTGGCCACAGATATGCCCCTATAGACAAAGCTGCCAACATTTAAGTTTATAAAACTGTAAAAGTTGTGACATAGTCTAATCTGGGTTGGCTGGAAAACTAAGCCATTTGTGCCTTTGAAATATCTGACTGTAGCTTGAAGAGACCCAATCCTTCTCTACTTGAGGCACTATAGAGCTCTACTCATAGCACTCAAGTATCAGAGGGGTAGCCGTGTTAGTCTGGTTCTGTAGAAGCAGCAAAGAATCCTGTGGCACCTTATAGACTAACAGATGTTTTGCAACATGAACTTTCGTGGGTGAATACCCACTTCTTCGGATGCAAGTAGTGGAAATTTCCAGGGGCAGGTGTGTATATATAAGCAAGCAAGAAGCAAGCTAGAGATAACGAGGTTAGATCAATCAGGGAGGATGGGGCCCTGTTCCAGCAGCTGAGGTGTGGAGTCCTGTTGGTTTCTTTCTTGGGCTTGTCTTGCAGTAGGAGGCTTCTGGGTACACATCTGGCTCTGTTGATCTGTTTCCTTATTTCCTCGTGTGGGTACTGTAGTCTTGAGAATGCTTGGTGGAGATTTTCTAAGTGTTGGTCTCTGTCTGTGGGGTTAGAGCAGATACGGTTGTACCTCAGTGCTTGGCTGTAGACAATGGATCTTGTGGTGTGCCCGGGATGGAAGCTGGAGGCATGAAGGTAGGCATAGCGGTCGGTAGAAAGAAACCAACAGGACTCCACTGGCCATCACATACAGCCCCCAACTCAAACCCCTCCAACGCATCATCAGGGATCTACAACCCATCCTGGACAATGATCCCACACTTTCACAGGCCTTGGGTGGCAGGCCAGTCCTCACCCACAGACAACCTGCCAACCTGAAGCATATTCTCACCAGCAACTGCACACCGCACCATAGTAACTCTAGCTCAGGAACCAACCCATGCAACAAACCTCGATGCCAACTCTGCCCACATATCTACACCAGCAACAACATCACAGGACCTAACCAGATCAGCCACACCATCACCGGTTCATTCACCTGCACATCCACCAATGTAATATATGCCATCATATGCCAGCAATGCCCCTCTGCTATGTACATCGGCCAAACTGGACAGTCTCTAAGGAAAAGGATAAATGGACACAAATCAGACATTAGGAATGGCAATATACAAAAACCTGTAGGAGAACACTTCAACCTCCCTGGCCACACAATAGCAGATTTTAAGGTGGCCATCCTACAGCAAAAAAAACTTTAGGACCAGACTCCAAAGAGAAACTGCTGAGCTCCAGTTCATCTGCAAATTTAACACCATCAGTTTAGGACTAAACAAAGACTGTGAATGGCTTGCCAATTACAGAACCAGTTTCTCCTCCCTTGGTTTTCACACCTCAGCTGCTGCAACAGGGCCCCATCCTCCCTGATTGATCTAACCTCGTTATCTCTAGCTTGCTTCTTGCTTGCTTATATATACACACCTTCCCCTGGAAATTTCCACTGCTTGCATCCGAAGAAGTGGGTATTCACCCACGAAAGCTCATGCTGCAAAACATCTGTTAGTCTATAAGGTGCCACAGGATTCTTTGCTACTCATAGCACTGACATTCAAAGTGAGGCACAGCCTCAGGCATGCTGAGCGACCTACATCTCCTTGGTCCTAACCTCTTCTCTCAAGGTGTTACTTGTGTGACTGACATCAACTAGGCCTATTTTCCTTCCTTTATGATGTGAATTCAGTTCTATCACTTGACTCAACCTTCCTCCTTCTGCTCCCTATGCTGGGACTTAGAGTTCATTTCTATTGGCCTACTCAATACCTTCTCCTTCCCCTTCACTCTAACTCATCTGTTGTGCTCACCATCCTGTCCAATTGTCAACTCACTGCTGTTGTGCCTCATATTACTCAGACAGCTCTAGCCTCAGCAGTTGCCCTTGTCAAGTGGACAGGAAATCAGACACATTTACATGCCTTAAAAGTATTTTTACTTAGCCTAGACTGCTGGGCAATAGCCTAGTGCAACATCCTTACTCTTTAATTAAGCCCTCATTAATTATAGATCTTGGAAATAATATGAATTACATGAATGTTAAATATTATATTGTTGATCATAACTGCAAATATTATAGCATAGACAAGGTAATAAGAAATACATTATAAATCACATACTTCTATACAGCACTTCAGATACTTTAGTGCCTAGATTCCACAGACACTGTGCTATATAAATACCTAAGATAGACAGATAAAAATACATGACTTGAATAAAACATCAAAACAGTGATGGCAGGATGAATCTGTCACTTTTTGTACTTGATGTAGTGTCTTTTATAAAATGGGAAACAGCTAAAATGATAATTTTTAACTTTTTTCCCCAAGTGAGGGTTTCATTAGTGGGATTGGGGTACTGTGCAATACTATAATTTCTCTGATCTAGAGATCTTTTTCCTCTTGTGGGGGGACTTGGGATTGTCCCAGACAGTGGCAGGGGACTTCATCATTTTTAAAGTTGTGCAAATTTCAGCAGGGTCACATTGCAGGGGCTCATACAAACCTTTTTCTTCCAAGTTGATTCATGTTGTTTCTCACCCTTTGAGTTTCTCTTTGAGTCAGACTTGTCAAGCATCACCTCATTTTGCATTTGCTAGGCTGACAACCTACTATATCTATCATGATTAAACCTATGGGAACTTTTACCAGAAAGTTAAAAATCGCCAGATAAATTTTCATTTCAAAAACCTCTCAGGGAATACATGAATAAATATAGCATGACTTCATCAAACAAGAATGGCAGCATGATTTTCTTCTTATCCAGACTTTTTTTGTTGTTGTTTAGTTTGGTATCACTTATAAAATACTTATGCTTGTAGACTTCAATAAGAATGCATTGAAATGTTGTCATATTACCATTATTTACCCATGCTAACATGTTTTACTGATATTTAAAAACTTGCCTCCATTTTTACAGACATAGTTTTGGACTTCTGAGTGCAATTACTCGTGGGCACAAATGCCAGCACTTAGATGTCTAATGAGCTCACCTGTAGGTGTAATTGCATAGTTATATACTGAATGCTAGCACAAAGCTCTGCCATTGGCCTCCTGTGTTGACCTCTTGGTGCCTCTTTTTCCATCTGTAAAATGGAATTAAAAATACTGACCTGCTTTGCAAAATGCTCTGAGGTCAATAGAATAATCATGCTATGTAAGAGGTAGGTGTTATTGTTACTATTTGCATCAGCAAACAAGTGTGGGTACAAAAATTGAGGGATGTGTATGTATATTCTGTGGTTTGATGGAACATGATTTGCATATGTTGTTCAATTTCATTACATTTTAATGGTTCCTGTGCACAGATCTCAGCCTGTGTATTGCTTGTGATCTCGTCTCTGCAAGTATTGCTTGGTGAATTCCTTGTGACATTTACCCATAGCTCAGTGGAACAGTGCAAGACCTGCACAAGAGGCTCGGTGGAGCTGCTAAACAGGGAGGTTGAACTCCCCCTTTCAGCCACAGAAATGGTCTCTGTACCAGCGTGGCACACTGGCAAGCTGATGCAGAAGGCCATAATGGAGGCAGACTAAGGAAAGGACCATAGCATCCACATGTATGCCCAATTGGTGTGGAGAAGTTATAGTTGCTACTCCAGCCTCCAGGCTTGAGCTACTATCTTCTTATGGAAGGGCTGCTCAAAGTGCCTGATTCTGCTTCCATTGAACGAAAATACTGGCATTGATTTCAGTTTTGCAGGAGCAGGTCCTAAATTCTTCTCCCTAAGGAAGGGAAGGCCCCAAGAACCTGCCCTTCATGTTGAAGGAGGGATGAGACATATTCTATCACAGGATGATTCTTCACTGAGAGGTTAAGCAGCTGACAGAAGGAAGACCTATAATAATATGTACTGGCACCTACCAGGGGAGCACATATGATATCAGAGGGCTTTCTCATCTAGCAAAGGCATAACAAGATCCAATGCCTGGAAGTTGAAGTCAGTGAAAACAATGAGAATAAATAATCATTGGAAAAGATTACCAAGGTATGCGGTAAATTCTCCATCCCTCAGACCTTATAAATGAAGACTGTCTGCCTTTTCAAAAGATATGCTCTAGCTTAGTCAGGTGTTATTGAGGTAGATGCAGTAATCACTGGGTTAAGTTCTATGGCATGTGTTATGCAGGTGGTCAGATTATGTGATCATAATGATTTCTTCTAGCCATGAAATCAATACATGAATCTATCTAGCAGAAGGAAAGTTGGTCTATAGAAGCCCGTATCCCTAAGAGAGATTTTAGTTGCTGTGAACAGGGATTGTCCAGTTAGCTTTCCCTTGCCTTGGGGGTATCTTTTTTGAATTCTTGACAATGAGAATTATTTTATTTCATTAATTAAAATGTCTTTTTTATTTTTGGTCAGAGGGAGAGGTTTAAATCTTGGTGTGATGACAACTCCCCTTACAGGTCCAGCAGCTCATCAGTTTTAAAGTTCTTCAAGATTATACAAGCCATAGCTTCCACTGATGTAAATCGGCATAGCTGAGGATCTGATACCACATCTCCTCATATACCAACTAAGCAAATGATCAAGGTAGAAATTAATATTTATATTTAAAATGTTTATGAGACAAATGCTTTAAAGTTTAATATTTGTTTAAATGTTAACATTTCACACAGTTTAATCAGAGAATTTGATTTTAAATTATTTCAATTTCTGGGATGCTGAGTGAAACATGCCTTGAATTAAAAGACAACAAACCATACTTTACATCAACGAATATGTCATTGTATTTATAGCAAACCTGATCTGTCTACTCTGAAATTCCAGTGCTTTAGAATGTGATTGTTTTTCTTGCACATTACTATATCTGAGAGGAAAACCCTTTGTTATCTTTTCAAACACAATCAGAAAGGCTGCCCATCCATCTGCATCTTAATTTACATGGCTGGGAAAAATGCTGGAAAAAAAAGTGCCCGTGAAGCCCAGTCTCTGGAGACTGTGTGAAACTGAAGTTGAACAAAAATTAACTCCTGAGACTGAAATAACTAGTTGATCAATCTAAATTTAGCATTTTGTTTGGATGTATGATTCACTTTTGATAAAGATCAGTAAATGTAATCCCTTAATTAAAAACAAAACAAAACAAAAAAACAGTTACCAGAACTTTTGAGACCAACATAAAAATATACTGTACTACTTGCCTATCACCCCAACTGATCCCAGTGTTGGTGAGTTGTCTTATTCACCAGTTGTGCAACAAAATGTTTGTTGGATATTTGCTGCCCAGATAAATTACCTGAACAGAGGTTGCTAAAGCTGTTGCAGACTGAAAAGAGAACAACAAGAGAAACGTATGGTAATATTTCATTAACTCAGGGGGGTATTGCCAAGATGCCTGTAAGGTGCTCAGATACTACAATGACTGAGGCTATATAAGTACCTAAATAGTCCCATCCTGCAGTCTTTACCTGTTTGCATACACACAGACCAGGTCTTTCTCACCCCAGAGCCTTTTTCCTACCTACCTAAAGGCTTGTCTATATTAAAAAATCGTATAGTGTAAAATGTATCTTAGCACATTAGACAAGGACTCTCCTTTGGACCCTAAGTTTAAGCAAGATAAGATGAGTAAACGCTGAGTTTTAAATATGTTAGTTAACTCATATTAATTAAAACACATTATAGCACAGCATAATTTTCCACCATAGACAAGCCCCACATGTGGTGTACCCAGCATTCACTGTTAAGATTGTATCTCACTGTGAGCCTGACAGGTAGACTTGCTTCAACTCTTGTCTTCTGGTGCAAGAGAGGCCATATGGGTAACTCTAGCAGTTAGTCTTCTGGCCTGGACAGTGAAAACATAGGCTTCTTCTCTCTCCTCACCTTACCCAGACCTGGGCAGGCTGGTTTTACTCTCTTCCTGCTGGTTTTAACTTGCAACTGATAATTGCTTGTATAGGGAAAGCAGCGTCTCTCCCTATCGAATGCCTTCTGTGCCTGAGTTCTTTTGGGGACAATTCGTTGAGGATACATCCCACTGTGAAGCTGAGTGCTTGCAGCCAGAGTTCCTCTGGCTAAGAAGCAAAGTGGAGTTGTCTCTCTTACACTGCAAACAGTACTTAAGAGCTTCATCTTTGCTACTGGAAGCCAACTCCCTTATCTACTTGAAACAATATGCTAATTTGTCTGGATGAACATGTAAGAACGATCCCAGCCACGTGTAGGCTGTCCTGGGTGTGGGGTTGGTTATCAAGCCATGTTGTCTAGGTCTGTGGCCCAGTAACCATGCTTTCTCTTCTTTGCCCCAGTGTTGTTCTCTGGGTCTCAAGCACACACATTTATTTTCACTTTTTCAGATGCTGTTTCTATATTGTCTGTCTTTGGAAGCTGCTTCTCTCAAGCCTCCAACATATCAGGGAACCTACATATATGACAATGGATAGCTAGATAGTATGGTGGATTCTTCTCTATGGAATTTTCCCCTCCTAGAATAACCTGCATCCAGAAGATAGAATAAAGCTGATACTTAACATCCATTAGCTATAGGATATGAATGGTGATATAAACTGGGTACAACTGTGCCCTATACTTATTTATTTATTTACTTTGCCAACTCTAAACTAAACTTTATTTCAGGGATGATTCCCTACAATTGTTTCAGAGAGAGCAGTCCTTTAATCCTCTCATTACTTTTAACTCTCAGTCACAGTTCAGACACTTATATTGTTAATAGAAGCAATTGGATCACACAAGCAGTGTAAAGTGTAATTGTACTCTGAAAAGTTAGTCTGTAAAAATAGCATCAGGGGGGCTCCTTGTTTATTGTCTATCAATAATTCCAGATAAAATATGCTCAATTCACAAGTAAAAACTATTTTTTTCTAACTTCAAACTCAAGCTGGGAGCTGGGAGTCAAGCCAGGTTACTTTCCTTCATGTACAGCATCTCCAATAATTAAGGTTCTTCAGACCAAAATGGCTTGGTCTTCTTATTAATGCATGAAGAGCTTGTGTTTAACACTTCAATTACTGTTGTTTAAACATTTCAAAAAACAGGAACAAAAGCTTGCTGTAAACTGCAGCTTGCTAAAATCAGTTCTACCCCCTGCAGACCAGAAACCTGCCTTCCAAAATGGAGGTTGATCTTTGGTATCTGCAGCCATCTCTAGCATCCTTATATAATATCTTTATTTTTTTATACATAAAATAAATAAATAAATAAATAAAAATTTGTTATTGTGATGCATACGCTAGAGGGCACACATCCCAGGAATTCCTTTGCAGTAGCACAACCTTACTGCACCTCTGGATTTGAGATGTTACTGTAGACTCAAAAGTGTGTGATATGATGTAAAGCTGCAAATCTCGTTCTAGTTCTGGCTGCTTTGGAGAATTATCTAGTCACTTCTCCTCAAGTTCCTTCTCCTGTAAGGCTTGGTATCTATTTGCAACTGTTTAGTGGATAGTCTGTAGCCTTTCTGTGTCTAGTTCCTTCAAGAGTAGCAGGTAAAACATTCAGGATCCTATTCCTCCTTTTTTGATGCCACCTGTTTCTATTAGTGAAAAGGAGAAAAAATATCTCTCTGAAAGAGCTTCAGATGAAGCCGGTTATGAATTATATTTGTCTCTTTGAGGCTGAAATACAGAATCATAGAAATATAGGGCTGGAAGGGACCAGGCAGGATCAAGTTACCTAGACCATTCCTGACAGGGGTTGTCTAACAGGTTCTTAAAAACCTTCAGTGGCAGGGATTCTTCAACTTCCCTTGGAAGCTTATTCTAGAACGTAACTGCCCTTATAGTTAGAAAGATTTTCCTAATATCTGACCTAAATCTTGCTGCAGTTTAAGTGGACATGGAGAACAATTAATCACCATCCTCTTTAGAACAGCCCTTAACATTGTTGCAGACTGTTATTAGGTTCCCTCAGCCTCCTTTTCTCAAAACAAAACATGCTCTCATATTAGGTCAGGTTTTCTAAACCTTTTATCATTTTTTGTTGCTCTCCTCTAGACTCTCCAGTTTATTTACATCTTTCCTACACTGTGGTGCCCAGAACTGGAAACTATACTCCAATTGTGGCCTCACCAGTGCTGAGTAGAGTGGGACAATTACCTCCCATGTTTTCCATGGAATCATAAAATATAACACTGCGGTTAATACTGCATCGTATTGTTGACCCATATTCAATATGTTACTCACTATGATGCCCAAGATCATTTTCAGCAATACTACTAAATTACTTGGCAGTTATTACCCATTTTGTAGTTGTACACTTGATTTTTCCTTCCTAAGTGTAGTACTTTGCACTTGTCTCTATTGACTTTCCTCTTGTTGATTTCAGACCAATTTTACTAGCTCTTTTTGAATTCTAATCCTGTCCTCCAAAGTGTTTGCAACCCCTCATATCTTTGAGTCATCCACAAATTTTATAAGCAGACTCACTACTCCAAGTTATTCATGAAAGTATTGAAAAGTAGTGGACCCAGTACTGCCTCCTGTGAGACCTCCCCACTAGATATGCCCTCCCAGTTTGACAGCAAACAATTGCTAACAATTATTTAAGAATGGTCTTTCAATCAATTGTCCACCCATCTTATAGTAATTTATTCTAGAGCATATTTTCCTAGTTTTCTTATGAGAATGTCATGTGGGACTGTGTCAAAACTTTACCAATGTCCGGATGTATCATATTTATTTCTTCCCTACATCCCTCATCCATTAATCCACTTATCTGGTCAAAGAAGGAAATTACATTGGTTTGACATGATTTGTTCTTGAGAAGTCCATGCTGGCTATTCCTTACAACCTATTATCCTCTAGATGCTTACAAACTGATTATTTAATACCGTAATTTATTCCACTACCTAAAAGAGTTAGGATGACTGATCATCTTTATTTCCCCTTTTAAAGATAGGTAAAATATTTGCCCTTCTGCAGTCCTCTGGGACCCCACCCATCCTCCACAGCTGTTTCTAGTACAGTAGTGCAAGCCCAAATCTGAAGACCCAGGCTCTAAGACTAAGTGCTTTAGGTTCTAAAATGCAGTGTAGATATACTTTTAGTCTCTGCAGACATATGCATCCTTATGTAACAGGAGTTGCTTCATATACAAAAAGAATGAGGAGTACTTGTGGCACCTTAGAGACTAACAAATTTATTTGAGCATAAGCTTTCGTGGACTAACACCCACTTTATTGGATGCATGTAGTGGAAAATACAGTAGGAAGATATATATATATATATATATATATACACACAGAGGTATATATATCTTCCTACCGTATTTTCCACTGCATGCGTCCGATGAAGTGGGTTTTAGCCCACGAAAGCTTATGCTCAAATGAATTTGTTAGTCTCTATGGTGCCACAAGCACTCCTCGTTCTTCTTGCTGATACAGACTAACACGGCTACCACTCTGAAACTTGTCTTCATACACAAACTATACCTTGGGTGATGCCTGTGAAACCCCATTGCTTTCAGTAGGTTTGCACAGGTTTCATCAATTGGAATAAACTAATGAATCCTGTATTTGATCCACTTTATAATAAAGATGTGCTGCATACAAATGGAGGTGAAAGAGTGAGCTTTATTTTATAGCTGCGGTTACATGACATGGTGCCGAGGGTCACAAAGCCTTTTTCACATGGCAGGTTTCAGTATCCACTGGCCACTGTTATTCACAACTGAGTGGCTCTTCCTTTCTAAAAAAAAAACATTTAATTTGGTCACTATAGAAAACAGCTATGAGTAAGTATATTATGTAAAAAAGGTGTCATTTTTGAAGCAGGTAAAAAAAATGAAATTTCCATTTCACAGGAAATTCCAGCATTTTGAAATTTGTTTTTGTTCTGAATTGGAATGAAATGTTCAAATTTTGGACTTTAACATAGAATGGAAATTCTGAATAATTTCAATTGGGTAACATCAAAACATTTTTAATAATGTCAAAAAATTGTGATATAAAATGTTGATCTATAATAAAATTAATAATTAATCAAAATGAGAATGTTAAAATGAAACATTCTGTCTTTTGTAGATAATTTCCTTGAAATTGTTACATTTCTGCACTTACCAAAAGAAAACTATTCCTCCCTTGTCTTTTGACCAGTTCTAGTTATTTTCACTGTCAGCTGCCAAACTCAAATCATAGGTTAACAATCTCATTTATTCACAGTCCTTCTGACCAACAAGAGTAAATAATTCAGTCACGTTAACAGTAAATTTACAACAGATTAATATGCTCTGGCACCATCTAGCTTACGTTAAGGGTTTTTGCATCATCACCAGCACAAATGCTTTACTCTTCCCTACAACTAGGGTAGGGGTTGTTTTGTCTAAAGTGAAGATGACACAAGCACCATAACATTTAGTGCTTCTATCAATAATAATTTTTTGGACCAAACCAAGGCTAGGGAAGGTGGCTACAATTCTACCAAAGGCAACATATTTACAGCAGGCATGAATTTGGCACAGGCTGTCTAAACTGCTTTACAGTAGATGAGAAAAAATAGGGAGTAGTTCTTTTCTACTGTTTGTATCACTACTTTTCATTATTTTGTTTATTGTTATTTATTATTCTCTCTATTGTGCATAGGGTCACCTGCCCCAATGTGCTAAGAATTTTATAAAGCTACAACAAAAATATAATCCCTGTCCCATAGGGTTCACAATGTCAAGAGGCCATGGGGCCTAAAACGCTCTGTTTGTTTTAGCTTGACAATTAAAGGGCACCATATTGTTGTAACCTGAGAATCCCAGCACTGGTGGTAATTTAGTATGAACAGCAGCATGTGCTGCAAGCTACTTGGGGCTCAAATATGAAGAGTATTAAATCTCTTCCTGTACTTGTGTGTGAGTCTCGATCAATCTTCCACCACAGCTGCATTTTGCTGGCCAGCAACCCAGAGAAACATACCAGCGGAGATAATAGCAGTAAAACCAGAAGTGCCTATGGGAATAGGTATCAGAGTCACTATGGTCGACTTTTTCTTTTGTGACTTCTCTTTTTTCATTATGTTTTTGATTCCCATTGACCTTTGTCTTTCATGTGATCTTAATTTCATATGGTTGTAGGCTTGAAAATGCAACGTTGATTGGATACAAGACACTCACAAATGTATTGATGAAATATGTTGACATAGTAGTAATTTGTACTTTCGAAGATGCTCTGAAAAGGAAAAGTCAAAACAGATTGCAATGAAAATATGCTCTGAAGGCTTGCACTAACACAGCGGTGGAGCATTTAGCACATAAATAAGCTGAAAACTACACTGAAAAAATTCTGAATACTATCTACAATTCTCCTACTAGATGTGGATTTCCTGTGGACACCCCATTATTTTCTGCAACTTCAGATACCAGAGAATTCAGTGATAACACTGACATTATTTCTTAGTATTCACAGTTTCTTTCTTTCTTTCTTTCCACCCATAGAACCAAACCCTGAAAATGCCACCATGCTTTTCTTCCTTACCCATCCCAAAATATAGCTAGTATTGCCAATTCTTATAGTTAAATCACAAGTCTTGGAATATTTGGTGCCTTTTGGAAGGCCCTGGCTTCTGGAGTCATGTTATCATATGAGAAACTCAGCTTCAAAATCATGTTTCTGTGGCTCATACTTATGGAGATATGGTTAAAAAACATGATCTTTATGGGCCCAAATCTAGAGATGGATTAAATTTTTCTGACAAGTAGTTTATTCAATGAAACATGTTGTTTCAGTCACCCTGAAATTATTTGTGAATTTGACAAACTCACAGCAGGAAGACGTAGTAATGGTGCTGCTGCTGCTACCAGCGCAATGGCTATGCCACTTTTGTAAGACGTAGAAGACCCAGGTTCCACTGCCTAAAACTTTTTCAATTCACTGGAAAATTTCAGATTCAGTTTATCTATGATTTTTTTAAACTGCCATCAAACCAAAAAAATCAGTTGTCAATCCAGCTTTAATTAAATACCAGAAGGCAAATAAAAAGACGGAACATTTATTATTTTTAAAAATCTCATGATTTTTGAGCCAATCTCTCAATTTTGGAGACTGACTCATGGCTTTTTCATCTTACGTTTGGCAATTCTGCAACCATGGTTGTGTGTACACACACACACACACACACATTCACCCCTCACATGCATAAGATGAAAACTAAAGCCTAAAGATATGTGAATTAAGCTGTTCTTAAATCAGCTTGTGAAATGAAAGATTCCTGCCCAAGTAATATAATAAACACAATTAGTTAGAATATCGGTTTTAAAATGGGCTATATTTGAAAAAAAATCACTTTTTAAAAAATGCATTAAATATCAAAACTTCATCTTTAGAGCTGGCTGAAAACCCAAAAATGTTTCGACAAAATTGTTGAGTGTAAATTGAATTTGATGAACAATGTCGTCAAAATTCACAATATGGGAAATTTTGACCAGCTCCAGTAGTTAATTATGATGGGCTATATTCTGATCTCAGTTACACCTTTGTAAATGATGTTAATCAAGATATACAGCAGAGTAATGGAGATCAGAAGCTGGGGCAGGGGATTGGGGTATGGGAGGAGGAGTGAGGGGTGCAGGCTCTGGGGGAAGTTTGGGTGTGTGGTGTGCGCTCTGGGATTTGCCCTGGGGTTGGAGTGTGTGAGGGGGTGATGGATGCAGGCTGTGGGAGGAGGTTTGAATGCAGGGTGTGGGCTCTGAGCTGGGGCAGGGGGTTGGGGTGTGGGAGGGAGTGTGCGATGTGGGAGGAAGTTTGGGTGCAGGAAGGTGGCATATGGGCAGCACTTACCCTCAGGCGGCACGGCTCCCAAAGCGATCGGCACACACACCCATCTGGCAGCGGGGTGGGGAGTAGGGAGTCTCCATGCGCGATGCCTGCAGGTGCCGCCCCTGCAGCTCCCATTGGCCGCAGTTCCCGGCCTGTGAGCATTGCAGAGTCAGCGCTTGGGGTGGGGGCAGCATGCTGAGACACCTATCCACCCAGGGGTTCCAGGGACATGTTGGCCACTTCTGGGAGCAAAGCAGCACAGAGGGAGAGAGGCAGAGAGCTTCCTTAGCCCTAATCCTGGCATGTCTATGTGCACCCCTTGGGATGAGGGGGGCAGTGGGTCTCCATGCACTGCCCTTGCCCCGTGCAACACATGGAGCCACCTCCCCTTCCCTGCCAGGGGCACGCAGAGACACTTCCGGGAGCAGCATGGGGCCACTGGCCACAGCATGCAGGCATCCTGCCTGCCTGAGCCCTGCTGCGCCACTGTCCGGAACTCAGGGGCAGGTTGTCAGATGTTTGTCCTGAATTCCCTCCCGCCCCCCGTCATTGGGGACTCCGTGCCACCTCATGGTTTGTTTCATGGTAAATCCACTCCTGAAGAAAGGGAAGCCAAAATTCCCTTGGAAAGTTAAATGTACATTATTTTAATTTTGGAGAGGGAGTATATTCATTTTATTCTCTTTCTGTATCTTCCTATTTCAAGCAGAAACATAGCTGCAAGAGAGAGAGAGAGAGAGAAGAGGCAATTCTGTGATTCGGGGCTTGACTACACAGGGAGTTTAGCATGAAGTAAGCTAGGGTATGAATGTAAAGCACACTGGCTACTCCTCACTAACTCTCTGTGTGGATACTCATACTGTGCACTGAAAAGCCCTCAGGCAGCTTAGCTGAGTACACTTTCAAAGTGCATTAAATTAATGTGCACACAGGCACCCTTAGTGTGCAGCAGCTACTGTGAGCTTTTTCCCACGTGCAGATAAGCCCTTAACGCAGGGGTAGGCAACCTATGGCACACGTGCCGAAGGCAGCACGCAAGCTGATTTTCAGTGGCACTCACACTGCCCGGGTCCTGGCCACCAGTCTAGGGGGCTCAGCATTTTAATTTAATTTTAAATGAAGCTTGTTAAAAATTTTAAAAACCTTATTTACTTTATATACAACAATAGTTTGGTTATATATTATAGACTTATAGAAAGAGACCTTCTAAAAATGTTAAACTGTGTTACTGGCACGTGAAACCTTAAATTAGAGTGAATAAATGAAGACTCAGCACACCACTTCTGAAAGGTAGCCGACCCCTGCCTTAGTGTATAAACCTTCCCCATTTGTAACGGTAATTTCCCTTTTACAGTCCCAAATTTTCCTGATTACTATCTTTTTCTCTCTATAGTTTCCCCCATACAACCACTTCTTTTTAGGCAAGTCGACTACTACACTTCTGCCTCCTGACCACCAGTTGTGCCTCATTGATAGATATTGCAGGAAGTTGAGAGCTGAAAAACTCAAAATGTTCAGCTGGCACTACTGTTAACTGCACTGCAGCAATAGGGTACCATCCACTTTTCTCCACTGAATTCATCTTAACTAATATATTGCATAACAGAACAATTCTATCTTATTCTCAGATAACTTATTCTCTTTCCCGTCATCATTTCCTAACTGCTCTTTTTTCCCCTGCTATTATCTCCACACGACTGCTAACTCTACAGAGCTGCAGGTGATTTTTATCAGAAATGAGAAATGGATACAATGGATAATTTTAAGGAAGATAGTCCTCAGAATAAAGGGAAAGTAGCCTGCAGAGCAAATGTATCCAAGTTCTAATGATGCTTTCTTTATTTTAGTTCTTTGTCCTGTTCTGTTTTGAGGGATGCAGTTATTATCCTGTACTTAATTTAATTTACCATTTCTGAACTGGCTGCCAGGTTTCCAGATTCCCCCAAATTATCCTCTTAACATCTGCCTTTTCCTTCCTTTATATCATTGCAGATAAGATTAAATTCTTTATCTGGTGCAGAACCTTGTTTTCCACTCTTCCTCAAACAGCTTGGTAAGCAGCTTCACACCATTCTGTTTCACATTTGCATTGGATGCAAGTCCCTTTCTCCTGATTATCTCAGCTGGAATGCCAGAGGGTTGGGGGGAAGGGAAGAGCTTAGAATTTGCTCCTGCAGAAGAAATCATCTGATATTCAAAAGTTCATTTCTTAGTAGTGTATGCAGAGCTGCACTTTGTTTGCTTCCCCTGAAAACACCAAAAGGGAGGGGAAGCTGAGGAGTTATACATACTAGAGAGTTCTGAACATACATTAATATTAAAGTTTGTGTCTGATTTGAAGGAAAATATATTTTGGTTCAGATTTTTTTTTAATATTGGTCCAGTCCTCAACTCCTTTCTTCCCTCAATCGCAATCTACATAAGTCCGGAGCCTGAGGGGGTGCAGGAATAGAAGGTCCAGCTTCCCAAAAACCATACTAAAATCTTCCATGTGGATGATTTTCACCACCATAACTAATCCCTTCAACAAAAAAGATCTGTAACAATTACAGCACTGATCTTCAAGTGCACTAGAGCTGCTTTGTGCTCTTCCAGCTGTGCAAAGCTGCCCTAATGCTGGCATAGCCAGACATAGGAAGATCACATATTCCATTCCAAACCATGGCCCCTTTCTGCCCCCAACACACACTACATAATGGTAAGGGGTGTAAGCCAGCTAATTTTTGTACCACTGCTGCAGTGCTAAGGGAGTGGAGCCAGAGCCATAATCTGGACCAGTGTGTTTTTATGATCAGCTCAAAATAGAAAGCCGAAAGCTGCTATTTAATCTTTTCATCGTCAGTAATAATTAAAGTGGTGTTCCAGTCTCTTAAGTATCTAGAGCCCTTTTATTTGCCCTCTCTATGGAGGGACTGATGTTGGGTTGTGAATTGACTGGCTAATATGAAAAAGGAAAATCTAGCAGAAGAATTGTGCTAACATTTTGCATAGGTCTCAGGACTATACTCTGGAGAAGATAGATGGTTGAAATTAAGATACATTTAAATATTTAAAGGTATGAATGTAGAATAACCTCATAGGGCTAAGAAGCATGTTACAATGGTGATTCTGTGAAATTTTACACACATCCCTATTCTCGTAGCTATTGAAAAAATTGTTTTACACAGGACTAACAGGGCCAGAGGAAAGTTTGGGTAATCAACCAGCTGTGTAAGATACAATTGAGAGTATGGAAGCATCATGCTTAAATTGTGTTTTGTATCATCCCAGTTTTCACCTGCTTTTTGAGCAAATAGCATTCAGTGTTGTGATGACAGCTCAGAACTCATAATTTGTTATAAGATGTATGCAAGATGGGAAGGAATTTTCCAACAAAAATATGCAGCTGCTATTTTCAAAGGAAGTTTGTCACCTAACTCCCACTGAGAGTGAAGGAAATGTCTAATTCACTTAGGCCCCTCTAAAAACACAGCCTTCAACTAGTGTGAGGAATCCCAAATGGCTAACAAATTGTCTCAAGTAGTGTCCAAACAAACCATTTAACAGACTTTGGTTTATCACATGGATGGTTGCTCTACAAGAGTGTAAAGAACATTGTCCATACTTGAGCTTGATTATCCTGGGAGTTGGATGCATGCATTTGTCAGCAACGTCAATGGAAGCCGTGCATGCCCAAATGATAGGAACATCAGGCCCACAGAGTTCAGGCTGCGTATACCATTTTTACTGTATACCATTCTCAGGCTATGTCTATGCTGCAGAGTGGGCTTTTGTCCTGGCTTGTGCATGTGTGGGCACATGCTATCCCAGCCAGCCTGCAAGAGTCCACACTGCAGAGCTACACATGCCCCATATACCTGCTCCACACTGGCACTGCAGCTACATGTGTTTAGCGTTAAGATTTGTGGGAGTATATCCCAGGATTGTTAGCACCTACTGAGCTGGCATGGTGATAGGAATGGGTTTTGTGGTGTATTGTGGGAGAACTTGTTTGTCCTTTCTTGGACCCCTGTGTGGATGTGGTTTTAGCCTGCTACATTTAGCTGAGTCACTTCCTGCTCTGCATTTCTGTCCCTTACAGCCAGAGGACAAGACATTGATCCCTTGGATGAGCTACTCCTATGTACAAGTGAACTGTTCATGCAACAAAGTAGATATTTGGCAAAATTATGCCTTTGCAATGTGAAATTGCCCACCTAAGTTACATGGTATTGCATTTGTTGCTTGATGGCAGTTTCGGAGCATTTTCTGAAATGCAGAATGTAGTGGGACTTAGAGGACAATTCATTGACTGGACAGACATGATGAATGTGGCAATTGCCAAGGAATGAAAGAGGGCTTTAAAGTCAGTAGAAAGGCATTGGGTTGGGGAATATAGTAGGTCAGGTTCAATCATCTGCATCAAAAACCTCTGAGCTAAGAACAAAAAGAAATATACACTTTTGGGGAAGAGTTGAAGCTTAAAAGGCTGGATTCACAAAGGGACATAGGTGCCTAATCACTGCTTTAGGTATCTAAATCCCAGAATCAGACTCCACTGGGTTTCATACTACCGCCGTTCAGCAGCCGCCAAATTGTCTAGGAACTTAAAGTCACCTAAGGCACCTATGTTTTTGCACTAATGGTTCCCTGGGTGCCTGTGTTTCTGCTCTGTGCATATGCCAGGGGTCAGCAACCTCTGGCACGCGGCTCACCAGGGTAAACACCCTGGCAGGCCGGGCCAGTTTGTTTACCTGCCGCATTGGCATGTTCGTCCAATCACAGCTCCCACTGGCCGTGGTTCATCGTCCCAGGCCAATGGGGGTGGCGGGAAGGCACGTCCAGCACATCCCTTGCCCGTGCCGCTTCCCGCCACCCCCATTGGCCTGGGACAGTGAACCGTGGCCAGGGGGAGCCACGATCGACCAAACCTGCCGACGCGGCAGATAAACAAACTGGCCTGGCCCGCCAGTGTGCTTACCCTGGTAAGCCGTGTGCCAAAGGTTGCTGACTCCTGGCATATCCACTCTAGGTGTCTGGACATCTAAATCCCAGAGCAACGCAAGAACTGGGGAAAGACAAGTATCAGGGGTCAGCCGTGCTAGTCTGTATCCACAAAAACAACAAGGAGTTTAGTGGCACCTTAAAGACTAAGGGTATGTCTACACTACCTGCTGGATCGGTGGGTAGGGATCAATTTATCTCATGTAGTGTCTCCTGTCGACTGCTGTCCTGTCGCTCTCCTGTCGACTGCTGAACTCCAGCAGTGTGAGAAGTGGAAGCAAAGTCAATGGAGAGCCATGGCCGTCAATCCAGCATCGAGAGGACGCGAAGTAAGTAATTTTAATTCGATCTAAGATACGTCAACTTCAGCTACGCTTCAGTATCTTAGATCAATTCCTCTCCTCCCCCAGTGTAGACCAGGCCTAACAGATTTATTTGGGCATAAGCTTTCGTGGGTAAAAAAACATCTGAAGAAGTGTTTTTTTACCCACAAAAGCTTATGCCCAAATAAATCTGTTAGTCTTTAAGGTGCCACTGGACTCCTTGTTGTTTTGGGGGAAGGACAGGCACTCTTCTGTCTAACTCGCTTGCAGGGCCTGGTCTGATAAATGTCCTCAGAGTCCACCTACCAGATCAGGCCTTATATGCAAACTTGCACAAAACTGTCCAGCAGGGTGAGAAGGAGACCTCACTCATAGCTTTCATTCCTGTGATTAGGGTACTTACTTGGTATGTGACTTAACTTAGATTTAGAATCTCCTGTGCCTAGTGGCACAAGACAACAACCTATTTTTCCCACTGCCATCCGTCTAGTGCAAGGTGCTTGACTCCACCTTAAGTTGTCTCCATGAAGGCAGCATCATTTACAATTGTTCTGTGATAAGTCATTTTTTGTCCTCCATACCTCCTCTTCCCTCCAGCTGGAATCTAATCTAAGACCTACCATGTGCTTCTGCCAAGGGGCAGCTTGATGACACAGCATGTGAGGTATCAGGGGAAAGGTTATGATCTCTTGAAAGTCATGTCTCTATCCATATATGTGTATTATTAATGCATATAGAGTTATGAGAATTGTGCTGTATGGTTGTCACTAAAACATGCTGTGATTTGGGGAATCAGCCAGATGTAAGGGGACTGTTGCCCCTTAATAATATTCAGTGGGGGTGTTTGGTTGCTAGCTCCCAGCACTAAAAAGGGAGTGGTCGATGGGAAATCAGGATCCTGAGATTAACAGTCTCCAGGAACAATGTGGAGAGGCCAGTACTCCAGGTCAGCCTGATTAGCAGGGCGGGCAGGCTAATCAAGGAGTCAGGAGGCCGGGGGGGGGGTCCCGTCCTCCGTTGAAATTGTCTGAGTCAGATGGAGTGGGGCCGAGCTAAGGAGAGAGAGCAGGGCCCCAAGCTAAGCTGATGGGAGCGGAGCTGCAGCCCAAAAAGCCAGGCACAGCCCAGAGAGAGCAGCCGTGCCCTGGGAGGAGAGCTGCAGCAACCAGAACCAGAGGGGCCAGACAAGCAGCCCAGGAAGCAGATGAGAGCTCAGAGCAGAGTCACAGAAGCAGCCTGCAGAGCAGACCTGCCCTGGGAGCGAAGCTGTAGCAACTGGAGCCAGAGAGGCCAGAGAAGCAGCCCAGGGAGCTGAAGTCAGAGCAGCAGCCGTGCTGAGGCAGAGTGGAGCTGGAGCTGGGGCAGTCTGGAGCTAAGTGCGGTGAGCAGCTGGGGAGAGCGAGGGGGACCCCGGGCAGTGGGCCCAGCGCAGGGCTATACCTCAGCCAAGAGGCCCTGCAGGCCAGACTGGGAGGGGGATCGTAACCCTGACAGGGCGGGGGTGACGCTGGAGAGAAGGGTCCTGCCACCCAGAGCCTGAGAGTGTGTGGCCACCGCCAGAGCAAGTGTCCGACCCGCAGCATCTCTGCAGCACAGCCAGGACCTGAGAAGGAGCCTTGGGACCTACAAGGAACAGACTGTGAACTGCCCTGACCTTTCAGAGACACTGTTTGTAATGTTCCCTGCCACAGAGCAGGGTAATGTATTTTCCTTTAACCTTTCCCATTTTTCCTTATTCTTTTTTTAAATTAAGTGTTAATTAAATAACTTGTATTTGCTTTAAATTGTATAATGTAATCAGTGGGTCAGGAATGTGCACAGTGCAAAGAGAGCACCCTGGAGTGGGAACACCCTAGCCCCTGTCCTAGGTAACCACAGCAGGGTTGGGGGTCGAGCCCCTAGGAATCCTGGGCCCAGCCTTGTTGGGGTTACGAGGACTCTGCCAGACAGGAAAGTGGAAGGGGAGTCCTCAAGGGCAGGGAGGCCTCTGGGTAAAGGAAGTGGAAGCGAGGACTCAGATCCTTTCGCTAGCCCACTTCACCGGGGTAGTGCAAAAGCCAGGAAAGTTCCCCACAATAGCGGGACCATTCCGCCGCTTACACAGATATTAGCTCTCCAGAGGCAACAGCAAGGAAAGTAACCAACCCCTGGGCCGGGTGTCAAACAACCCATTAAAAGCCATTGTCCGGCAAGAGAGCTACAATTCAATGACTCACCTGCATGAGGCCACACCAGGGGTATTGCTCATCATTGCCTGGAGACATAGGGCTTGTCTACACTGGCACTTTACAGCGCTGAAACTTTCTTACTCAGGGGTGGGAAAAACACCCCCCTGAACACTGCAAGTTTCAGCGCTTTAACGTGCCAGTACAGACAGTGCACCAGCACTGGCAGCCATGCTCCCAGTGCTGGTAGCTATGCCCCTAATGGAGGTGTTTTTTTTAGAGCGCTAGCACAACTACACAAGCCACGGTAAAGCGTTGCCACCATAGCACTTTAACATTGCCAGTGTACACAAGCCCTCAGAAATGCCCCCCAGACATGCCTGGACTTGTGTTCCCCAAGTACATGGGACTGAGGGTATAAACCAGAACACAGGGGCCCCATGCTTGGCCTTTCTCCTGCCCCCACCTATGCTGCAAGCAACAAGGACACTGAAGACTTGAGACTCCAAGAGATGAGACTGGCCCAGAATTAAGTGACAAATCTGTATATTAAGGACTGCAATATCCAGTGGGGTGAGAAAAACTGCTTAGTCTAATTGTTGCCCAGTCTAATAGGGTTGAGAGTTTAGACTGCGTTCTTATATTTTATTTCTTTTGGTAACTAACTCTGACTTTTTGCCTAACACTTATAGTCACTTAAAATCTATCCTTTGTAGTCAATACATTTGTTTTAACTGTTTATCTTTACCAGTGAGCTTGCCTGAAGTGTTTGGTAATCTGCTCAGGTTTGCAAAGGCTAGTGCACGGATTGGCAACCTTTGGCACGTGGCCCACTAGGATAAGCACCCTGGCAGGCCGGGCCAGTTTGTTTACCTGCTGCGTCCACAGGTTCGGCCACCAGGGTGCTTTCCCTGGTGGGCCACGTGCCAAAGGTTGCTGATCCATGGGCTAGTGTATATCTACTTTCCACTGATGAAGTGGTGAACCAATTAATACATTTGCACTGTTTGTCTTGAGCAGTGCAAGACAGTATATTCCTGAGGTATAGTGCTAGGAGCTGGAAGGATTTGGCTCTTGTGCCTTTCTCTGTGTGATTTGTGAATGGCTCTGGGAGCATTCATGCAATCTAGCTAGGTGTGGGTTTCCACATGCGGTTGTGCTGAGTGATCACAGTGCCTGATGGGGGATGCTGCTTGTCACTAGCAAGGCATTTTGAGAGACTGCCCAGGCTGGAGAGGCTTAAGGGGGCACAATGGTGCCACAGTTCCATGCACCCAGGGGATCCTGTCACAGATGTATCCTCTTACTCTTCCAGATGTTTTACAAATGAGAAAATGACCCACTGGCTTTGCTGATTCTTCTGTTCACTTCTTTATTCAGCAAGATCAAAGAAATAATAAACTATTTTGTACTTTTCTCTATCAATCACATATCAGCCAGTGTTGACAGATTGTCTCCATGATCTGAGAGATTTCAGAGTCCCTTTCTTATACACCTCCTCAGCTTCCTTTGCCTTGTTTTCCTTCCATTCTCTCTTATTTTTTTCTGGCTGATTTAACGTCCATGTCTTTGTCTGCGTATTCTTATTGCAGAATATCTCTCTTACTGCTGTCTCATTCTTGCAGAATTATTTTTCTGTAATTCTTTCCTTTCTTCAAGAAGCATCCACGTATTTGGTTGGAGCCATTCTTCCTTATTCGATCTTGTCACCCCCCCGCACTGTGCTCCTGACTGCACCCATATTTGCTTCTTTGAAAAACTGCCATTGTTCCTATATATGATAAAACAGTGTCTTTAACTCTTCAAATGTATTACTAAGTGCTGCTTGAAATATGTCTTCACTGCTTTATTTACTAATTTTCTAGTATCATATTTGGACTGGGCAAAGCCTTTTCCTTTCTCTCCCCTCTCCTTCCTGTCCTCTCCCCTGCTATTCTGCACAAACATGACTGGCTGTGGGGGAAATGGGGGTCTAACACTGATCTTCTGCAGTGCCTACTAATGGCAACATAGTCAAGCTGTCTCTGGTGTGACAGACCGAGACCAGTGGGGTACAGGAGTCTGCTAGAAGGCAAATATACTGGTCACTGGATGAGTAGTTTTCTGTTCCCTGAGTGACCAGAGCAGGGGCTGCACTAGAGTAATCAAGAACCTGCTAGAACCAATTAAGACAGGCAGGATAATTAAGACACCTGGAACCAATTAAGAAACTGCTAGAATCAATTAGAACTGGCTAGCTAATCAGGGCACCTGAGTTTAAAAAGGACCTCACTTCAGTTTGTGACATGCATGTGAGGAGCTGGGAGCAAGAGGCACGAGTAGCTGAGAGTGAGACAACATATTGCTGGAAGACTGAGGAGTACAAGCATTATCAGGCACCAGGAGAAAGGTCCTGTGGTGAGGATCAAGAAGGTGTTGGGAGGAGGCCATGGGGAAGTAGCCCAGGGAGTTGTAGCTGTCGCGCAGCTGTACCAGGAGGCACTCTAGACAGCTGTAGTCCACAGGTCCTTGGGCTGGAACCCAGAGTAGAGGGCGGGCCTGGGTTCCCCCCAAACCTCCCAAGTCCTGATTAGACACAGGAGGAACTGACCTTGACTGTGGCTTCTACCTGAGGGGAAGGTCTCTGGGCTGTTTCCTGACCCACATGGTGAATCTGTGAGGTGAACAAACCCACCAATAAGCGCAGGACCCACCAACATAGAGGAAGAACTTTGTCACACTGGGTAAATAAATTGTTTGATCTCCATGTCAATTTATGTCTTTCCTTGTGTGGAAATAGTATTCCCCTCATGCAAAGATTAAATGTGGGAGATCCCTAGTTCAAATATTTTCTCCCCTCAAATGGAGGGGAGACTTGAACAAGGATGTTCTAGCTCTCGGTAGAGTGCTCTAACCACTGGGCTATAGATTATTCTAATGTGGAGAATCTCTCAATCTTCGGTATTGAAGCTGTACCACTGTGAATGAATAATTTAAAATGTCATGGGGTGGGCAGCTGGAGGGGGGGAGAGAATGACTTTCTGTAACCTAGTGGTTACAGCACATACCTGGGAAGTTGGAGACCCAAAATCCAGTCCCTCAGCATGATGCCTAAGTTTCATTATGAAACTAACCCAAAACCTTTATGCCAAAACATTACAGGCTCTTCTACGCTGGAAAGTTTTATTGGCATTAAATGCAGCCTGCCTCAGGCTCTAAGCTTCTCCAGTTTCATGGCCAGCACAAAACTAGCCAAAGAATTAGAAAATTTTGATCTCAGATTAAACCCCATTTTTATTACATTTTTATTTGTTTTAAAGTGATCTGTATTGTATGAACTACTCTTTAATGTAAGTAATTACAAAAAACATATATATTTATAGAAATTGCTCAGTGGTTTGAGCATTGGCCTGCTAAACGTAGGGTTGTGAGCTCAATCATTGAGGTGGACACTTAAGGATCTGAGGCAAAAATCAGTACTTGGCCCTGCTAGTGAAGGCAGCGGGCTGGACTTGATGACTTTTCGAGGTCCCTTCCAGTTCTAGGAGATAGGTATATCTCCTATTATTATTATTATTATTTATTATAAATTGACAAATATGTACTTCAGATAACATTTTCTGATATTTATTACATGCAAGTTTCCTACAAGCATAGAAATCTGTTTGATTACAGTAGGATACTTAGTTAAAATTCAAAAACAGATTATGAGCAAATAAACATTAAAATATTAATTTATTAAAAATTGGCTCATTTTACTTATATTGAATCTATCCCTTTGTGTCTTGATGTTACATACTTTGGCGTTCAGTGTGATAGGAGGAAAAAACTGAAACTGAGACACTATATACTTCACTGTGTGAAATACAAAGAAGTCCAAGAAAGATACCTACTTAAATTATCAGAAATAAGTACAATACTTCCCAATAAAAAATTGCAGAAAAACTGCATAAGTTTGGAAGAAAAGGAAGGGACCTCAGAAGAGCCTCATAATGCATGATGTTCTGCCACTGAACCTACAGAAATGGGAAATTACATTAAGCTTATCTACTCTATTGCCACTGTGAAATCTGTCCCACACAGAATTTCTGTACATTAACTTTGGCAACATTTGAGTACCGATGCTGTTATTGAATTAAATTGAGTAGCCTGAGGTGCATCAGAATATAGAGATTAAAACTGGGTGAATATTGTAAAAAAAAAAAAAAGTAATTGCATTTAAACAAGAACATTTTTGTTTGTGGCAGCATTCACAGAAAAAGTCACAGGGACTTGCGCAAATAAGTATTCTCACAAGTGTTCAGATTGGGAGTGTTTGGTGGTCATCTTGAAAATACTTGGGACTCATCAATCAGGCAACAAATGCAATACCATGTAATGGAAGTGGGCAAGTACACACTGCAAAGACATAATTAAGACTAATGAATGCTACATGCAATAGTCACCATGAATTGTTTGTGAACAACCCATAGGCTAACGTGTGAACATACTGCATTCATTGAATAATTTTGAATATTGAACAAATTAATCAAAATCAGTCTATTTTCAGATAATACCTAGCAGAAAAATGCCTTAGACAAATTTGTGCCATCCACAAAACTCACTGTAAGCTCCAAGCACATAAAATCCTTACCAGATCAAAACTATTCTTCCACTTAGGTGGAGCCAACATTCTCAGGGGACCAAGGTGTATGGTGGCAAACAGCAACATTCATTTGCAGACAGTATAGCCCTGGTGGTATTTGTATAGTCTCTCAATTGAAAGGAGGATGATGGGTAGTAGGATGCGGAGGTACTCTAGAGGTAGAGGTATTCTCTCCTAACTGTAAGCAAAGCCCTTTTGTGGAGGTAGGGAGAATGGCTGTAAGCAATAGCAGAAACCAGTGTTCAAAGGATCACTTGTTGTTCTTGGTCCTGCTCCCAACCAGAAGTGACATCCTCAGAGAGAGAGAGAGAGAGGAAGGGTGATACAAAGGACAGCAAGATCAGTCACAAATGTGTATGGGAGCCCTGATGTCAGAGGTTATGTGTGCAGTAGCAGGTTCAACCAGAGAGGCAAAGAGTGAAATCATGGCTCCATTAAAGTCAATGTTCAATTCCCATTAAAGAGAGTGGCGCCAGGGTTTCATCCCACGGTTGTAGGCTGTTACCATCTCCTGAGAATGATATAAACAGAAAATGGAAGGGTGACAGCAGCCATAAGGTTGTATTTATTGTTTGTCCACTAGCAATTGTCTCCTTTTCAGTAAGTTTGTGCCCCATTTGTGGCCCTTGTGCTATTTAAGTGTCCCCTTGTATGACAAATTATTCATGGCGGCAAGTGGCATAATTTTTATATATGTCACAAAATGTTTCATCATATATTGGTATAAAGCCAGTCTCTACGGGGAACTCCTATTAGCATGAATTGGAATCTTGCACAAATAACAACAGCAAAGCAGCCAAGCAATTATTACTGTTGCAAGTAGAATAAAAAGGGCTGTGTAGTGGCTGAATCAATACTAATACTGTTTTCCTAATTGTAATTCTGTCAGGATTCATGAGATTTCTTTCACATGCACCTCAACTTCATTTGTAATAGTCTAAATTTTTGAAGCTGTCTGGAGTATTAGTAATGGTATGAGATAGATACATAACGGTACTAACAAATATGCTATTCTTCTGTTAGGATCACGACAAGTAAATTCATCAAGATTTAAAAAGATATTTCACTCTCAGATATTTAGATTTTTCAGTGGATCTGAATTTTTTAACTTGAGGGCTTGATCCAATTCCTACTGAACTCAGTGGGACATAGATATTTGAATCCTGGCCTGAGAAGTATGTTTTGGCACTTTTTGAAATCTGCAGAATATCTTTGTTCTAGCAGTTTTAAGGTTGTCTTGCAAGCCAAGTGAATTCTGTTATGATCCTAACAGGCAGGTGAATGAGGGAAAAGGAGAAGGAGAAGTTTTAATTCAGCTCATCAATAATAATAATGAAAAAAAAAAGATTTGTAGTGAGAAATGCTGTTTTCTTGTTAGTTATGCATGAAGCATTGGCATTGTGGGCAGATTTGCATAATATGTATTCTACTGATTGCAAAAATGCATATTGTTCCATTTTTGCATCTAAAAGTTGCTTTGTTGTAAGGATATATACAAAAATTATTGACTATATTGGTGGGATACAATACAGTTGTTTGCAGTGTATCACCTATCATTTCTCCCATCTAATTGAATAGACTTTCTGAAACAATGCTTCCCAAACTGTAAGCCATGGAAGCATTCATGGGGGTCCCACAAGTATTTGGAAAAACATATTAATCAGCCCACTTTTTTTTTCTAATAAAGAGACTATTAAACTAGCTTTAAAAATCACCTGCATCTTGTGTATGGTCTGAGTCTCCACCTTTGGCTGCTGTGGAATTAAGAGCCTCTCTGTTCCCTCCACTCCTGCAGGGGGCTTTAAATGGAGAAACTTGCTGCTGATGGAAGCTGTGATGTCCTATGCCTTTAAATGTTTGAGCACTTCCCCTCCCCAATGCAAAGCCTCACTTTCGTGTTAGTTTGTTTTGCAGCTAGAACAATAACGGGAACGCAGCAGGCAGCTATGTTTCTATCAGCTCCCTCTGTGTCAATGTCTATCTCCTTCTCTGCTGGGTCCAGAAATATAACATTGGCAATGCAGGATTTATATCCCACGAGAGTCCAGTGCTCCAATTTCCTGAAAAGAAGAAAAAAAAATTTAGCAAATAATACTATGAAAAAGGGGACAAAGTTCACCTAGAGACACAGGGTGACAGACTGCTGTTTTTGCTCCTGGATAATGGGAACCAGCCAGCAAGACAGGGGGAAGTAGGCAAATAAAGATGGAATACAGGATACGAATAGTGCAATTACTGCCAAAGCTGTTCAAACAAACAAGCGGTGAGTGTAAGCAAGCATCCATATTGACTGACCACGTCCAAGCATTCAGACAAACAGCCTGTAGCCTGCGCCGAGGGTCTATAGCTAGCAGAGAGCGCCTAAGTGCAACTAAAGAAAGAATTCTGCAGTTTGCAGTGTAAGCACAGTCAGCAGAGGTTAATCAAATGCAGAAAGTGCAGTAACAAATACAGTTTTCCTGTCTCAGAAGACATCCAAGAGGTGTGAAGTTCAACAGGAGAGCAGAGAAATGGTAATGATTGTGGGCAATGCTGGTGAATTTGATAACAACATTGAATCATGGATGGTGCACCTGAAATGTTTTGAGTAATCTACCATTCTAGATGGACAAAGAATTTCAACCTTGCTGACAGTGATGGGTCTGAAGGCATATGAACTGCTGTGTGAGCTATTGTCTCCTACTGAGCCCAAAACTGCCATGTATGCCACAATTACTGCAGCAATGCATGAATATTTTTCTCCTATACCATTGATGGTAACAGAACAATATCAGTTTAATCAACAACATCAGGGAAGTGGAGAGTCAGTAGCACAGTTGGTTGCTGCTCTGAGGAAGTTTTCAGAGCACTGTGATGCTGTACATGATCAGTTAATCTCTAGATTATGCAATGACCAGATTCAGAAGAAGTTTTTGACTGCATCAGTACTTACTTTCAGACATGCTGCCGAAGTGACTGTTGCAATGGAAACCGCAGAGAAGGATGCTCTGGAATTAGTGTGGACAGAAAACCTCATCTTGTGAATCAGCAACACAGAGGATCACGGGAATGTAAGGAATTGCTATATGGCTGTTATGCACAAACCAGGCACACTGAGAAGGATTGCTGGGCATAACAGGTCAGAAAATGGCAGAATAAAGGACACATTGCCATGACCTCTCACATAGTTCAGTGACCAGAAACAAAGAGTAACCGTACATCCAAGAAGACAGCTATGAAGAATGAACTTAAGAAAGGACAGAAGTCAGGAATTCAGAATGTGGAATAAAAGAAGAACTCTAGTGACAACTGACCAAGGCCTAGCACTACACATAATCTCAAGCTGGAGTTGGAGATTGATGAAGGGTGTAACTCTGATGCCAAGGACTCTCTATAAGAATGGAGTTTGCTACTGGAGCTGGTGTTTCACTGATTTCTGCATCTATCTATCTCCAGAGATTGTCACAAGTTCCTCTGGAAGAAACCTCCATGTTTTTGAAGAATTATACTGAGGAAAAATTAGTCCCAAAAGGGACACTCGAGGTGAAAGTTCAATTAGATCAGGGGTTGGCAACCTCTAGCACGCGGCTCACCAGAGTAAGCACCCTGGCGGGCCAGGCCAGTTTGTTTACCTGCCACATCGGCAGGTTCAGCTGACCGCGGCTCCCACTGGCTGTGGTTTATCGTCCCAGGCCAATGGGGGCAGCGGGATGCGGGCGAGGGATATGCTGGGTGCAGCTTCCTGCCACCCCCATTGGCCCGGGACAGCAAACCGCGGCCAGTGGGAGCTGCGGTCGGCCAAACCTACCGACGTGGCAGGTAAACAAACTGGCCCAGCCTGCCAGGGTGCTTACCCTGGCTAGTGCGTGCCGGAGGTTGCCGATGTCTGAACTAGATGGATAATCAATTGTTTTACCCTTGTGTGTGATTGAAAGAAAGTATTCACGATTATTTGGCAGAACTTAGCTTGAGAAGCTCAAGGTGAATTGTATTGAGATCAAAGCATTCACAAAAGAAATCCTCAAAATTTTAAAGAAATACTGGACAGACACTCCAAAGTTTTTGAAGAAGAAATTGGACAGATGAGCAACATGCCAGTGAAGCTTACTGTTAAATCAGCTACCCAAAATATTGCAAGCCCAGAGTTCTGCCTTATGCTCAGCCTCTTGTGGAAGCTGATTTAGTGAATATTGGAGTCTTGTAACTAGTTTCACATAGTGAGTGAGCTACACCCATCGTACCAGTGATTAAAAAGGAAGGCTCAGTCTGAATTTGTGGAAATTTCAAAGTGACACTAAATTCAGTTTTATGTGCAGAACAGTATCTAGCACCTGATATTGAAGATTTGTTTGCTACTCTTAGTGGTGAACAGCATTTCAGTAAATTGGATTTGCTCAATGCATACCTACAAATAGAGATTGATCTTGCTGTTATGCTGTCTGGAATGGCTCACAACTGTGAAGTCAGACTGTCAGAAAACAGGGCACACACCCCAAACTGGTGATATATTTTATATTTAGATTTCACCAAGCTAGTGAACTCCTGTATCACTATGGGAACTCTTGGATCATTATATTAGTCTTACCATGGAGTAGCAGGCAAGGCTCTCCAGCTTATCTTGCCACCCAGACCAAACTGGACTTAGTGATAATGGTCACATAAACCAAAAATCACAACACTTCAGGTTACTCCCAACCCCAAAGGCTCAGTCACTTACACCTAGGTCAATTGGTATTCTTTATCTTACCAAAGACAATGATGGAAGCCAATTTTATAGTAAACTAACTAAAGGATTACTAGCTAAGAAAAATAAATGACAGTTATTGGGAGGTTAAAGCCTGTAAAGGCAAGTCAAAGGTTTCAAATCATAAGACCATAAGAATGGCCATTCTGGATCAGACCAATGGTCCATCCAGACCAGTATCCTGTCTTCCGACAGTGGCCAATGCCAAGTGCTTCAGAGGGAATGAACAGAACAGGTAATCATCAAGTGATCCATCCCCTTCCACCCATTCCCAGATTCTGGACAACAGAGTCTAGGGACATTTCTGAGCATTTTTTGCTTCCCTGCCAATACTGGGTAATAGCCACTGATAGATCTATCCTCCATTAATTTATTTAGTTCTTTTTGAACCTTGTTATACTCTTGGCCTTCACAATAGCCTCTGACAAAGAGTTCCACAGGTTGAGTGTGTGTTGTGTGAAAAAATGCTTCCTTTATTTGTTTTAAACCTGCTGCCTATTAATTTCATTTGGTGACCCCTAGTTCTTGTGTTATGAGAAGGAGTAAATAACACTTCCTTGTCCACTTTCTCCACATCAGTCATGATTTTATAAACTTCTATCATATCCCCTGTTCAGTGCCGGCTCCAGCTTTTTTGCCACCCCAAGTGGTGAAGCGGGAAACAAAAAATAATAATAGATAAAGCCACGATTGATGGCACTTCAGTGGCAGCTTTACCACGTCGCTTCATTCTTCGGTGGCAGGTCCTTCATTCCGAGAGGGACTGAGAGACCCGCCACCGAATTTCCGCCAAAGACTCAGACATGCCGCCCCATTCCATTGGCTGCCCCAAGCACCTGCGTCCTTTGCTGGTGCCGGGAGCCAGCCCTGCCCGTTAGTTGTCTCTTTTCCAAGCTGAAAAGTCTCTTATTAATCTGTTCTTGGATGGGAGCAGTTCCATGCCCCTAATAATTTTTGTTGTCCTTTTCTGTACCTTTTCCAATTTCAATATCTCTTTTTAGAGATGTGGTAACCAGATATGAATGCAGTATTCAAGATGTGGGCATACCATGGAATTATATGGAAGCAAAACAATAATAGAGATGCAATGATCTGCCAGTTCCAAAAGTCTCTCAGGGCACCCAGAATAACTCTGGGATCTCTGTCTACTTGTTCAGTATTTCCACCCTGTTGGAATCCAAACAGTGCAGAGATGAAGGATCTTTCCATAAATCCATCTTTTATATCTTTACATAGAAAGCCAGCTGACAGCTTCTGTACCCATGTGGGCCTTCATTTGTTGGCTGTGAGTGAGTATTGCAGATTGAGTCTGTGAATTCCCATTATCGAACTCAATGGCCCTTGCTTTGAATTTAGCACTCTTCTTTGATAAGTAATTTAGCTACAGAGATACACATAATGCAAATGACTGCCATTACATAGGAATAGATAAGTGAGGACAATTCAAGTAACATTCCCTTAGTTTTCATGAAGTTCTAACACCTTCATTAACTCTTCATTAACACACCTTTGATATGGGGTTATTTAATTATAGGATATTCACAATACAGAAGTAATGTAATAGCAAACTACAGGATATAGACAGACAAAACCAATACCATCAACATCTCTTTGATCTCTCTTAGCATATGAGTGAATAAGTTTGAATGCACAGTAAATTTAACACATCTTTGATACTCACATTAAAGAGAGCACACCAGACATCCATGTTTCTATCAGCTCCCTCTGTGTCTCTGTCTATCTCGTACTCTGCTGGGTCCAGAAATATAACAGAAGCATTCAGCAGGAAGTCTTTCACCTGAAAGACCCCTGCTGGAGCAGAGGATACAGAGAGTCTCTCAGTGCTGGCAGCAGCAGCAGCAGAAGATAGGGCAAGAGGGTTCAGGGAGAGACAGGTGTGTCTTTTTTTTTTTTATATAATGGAAATAGTTTTACCAAGAGCTAAGCCTAAATGTAACAAACATGAAGATGATGATAGTAAACTTAAACAGAAAAGGCGACAATGCGATAATAGTTACTTTCATGTCTCAATATTATTGCGGAAAGTCCACAGCCACAATGCTTCATTTGCTTTCAAGTGTTAGTAAAAGAAAGTATGAGATCAGGGAAATTACAGAGATATTTAGAAACCAGACACTGAGAACTTATAAACAAGAGCCACATCTTTTTTTTCTTCAGAAACAAGAAGAATTAAAGTACTCCCACCCCCCAATGTCATGGGTAATGAAGCAACTGTTCCTCAAAAAGCCTTAGAAGCATTTTATGTTGTGGCTTTACACACACCATTGGTGCGACCTTTCTACTTTCAGCAAGAATAGATATGTGTAGAATTATGACTTGGGAACAAGCAGCCATGGCACTGAACACCACTCTGATGTCAAATAATACCAACCATCAACACGATGATGACCTTGCAGAAAACATCCAGAACTAGTTGATAGAATAAATTAAGATGAGCCAATATTTTGTATTGCAGCTTGATGAATCCATAGACATATCTAATGTGAAATTTGTAAGAGCTGGCACAATAGCTGAAGCCATTTTATTTAACAGACCCATTCCTCTCACTCAAAGCTTGGGCTGTGTCCAAAGACACCAAAAAATTCATGTTTTCAAATGATATTTTTAAAAACCTGAATTAGATTGGATTATATCAGATTATATAATTAAATAAACTGTGTGTAGTTTATTGAGGATTGTCTGAACTTTAGTGTCTCTCCTGAATATAGTATTCTGAACTTTTCCATCTAGTGTTCTGACTCAGTAAGGAGAATGATATTTGGTTGTGCAGAACCACCAAGTTTTAAAATATGTTTAAGGAAGCCTCAGTACTAAAAAGTTTGGGAACCACAAGCCTATAGGACAATTTAACAGGCTGACACATTCGGAACAAAACAAGGCTGGGAGACTCTTCATGTCTATTAAAGAATCCTTCTTTTCCTTTCAGTCTATGATGGGGAAAAATCTAAGAGAGTTACAGAGTTTATACATTTTCTACATCAAGGATGGGAAGGTGTCAGCACATCTAATGATCCCAGAACAGCCATTCATAAATTCTCTTCTTCTAACTAGTGGTCATGTTGTCATTCACCGCCAGCTCCCTCTTCTGCACTTTCTGATCCTTCTGAGGGGTGATCACACAGCATTCAGTGACCTTTTTTTTTTCTGAAGCAATATTAGCTTTCCCCACATTTCACTGCAGTTCTTGGGGCAAGAGGCTGACAGAACATACCCACTTAGTATCACTCATCTGTTGCTCTACCACTGACATCTACATGGATATGGGACATCCTTGTCTTTGCTCTCTCTCTCTATGCAGGTCACCAGAGATGTTTCTGTGATCTTGCCATAGAGTGTGTGGGTCCGAAGGGGCATACTGTATCATGTTTTTATTCCTTGGACACCACTTCCTTTGTGTTATACCTGGGCAGTGAATGCCCATAAGAGAACCAAGTTATCTGTCTTAGGCCTTGTCTACACTACAAGACTATTTCGAATCAACTTAGTTTGAATTTGTGGATTCGACCTTATGAAGTCGAATTTGTGTATCCATACTAAATACACTAATTTGAATTTCTGAGTCCACATTAACGGGGCCAGCGTCGACTTTGGAAGCGGTGCACTGTGGGAAGCTATCCCACAGTTCCCGCAGTCCCCGCTGCCCATTGGAATGCTGGGTAGAGCTCGCAATGCCTGCTGGGGGAAAAATGTGTCGAGGGTGGTTTTGGGTAACTGTCATCATTCAACCGTCACTCACAACCGCCCTCCCTCCCTGAAAGCGCCGGTGGGAAATCTGTTCGCGCACTTTTCTGGTCGGTTACAGCGCAGACGCCACAGCACTGCGATCATGGAGCCCGCTGTGATCATCGCTGCACTTATGGCCGTTGTCAACTCCTCGCACCTTATCGTCCACCTCTTCCACGGTCAGCTGCTGAGAAATCGGGCGAGGAGGCTCCGGCAGCGCGGTGAGGAGAGTGGCGCAGACCTCTCAGAAAGCAGGGTACGCCGGGCAGTGGAGATCATGGTGGCAATGGGTCAAGTTCATGGTGTGGAACGGAGATTCTGGGCCCGGGAAACAAGCACGGACTGGTGGGACCGCATAGTGCTGCAGGTCTGGGATGAAACAGAGTGGCTGTGAAACTTCAGGATGCGTAATGGCACTTTCCTTGAACTCTGTGACTTGCTGGCCCCTGCCCTGAAGCGCCAGGACACCCGGATGCGAGCAGCCCTGAGTGTGCAGAAGCGAGTGGCCATAGGCCTCTGGAAACTTGCAACGCCAGACAGCTACCGGTAGCGAACCACTTTGGCGTGGGCAAATCTACCGTGGGGGTTGCTGTGATTCAAGTAGCCCACGCAATCGTTGAGCAACTGCTCTCAAAGGTAGTGAACCTGGGAAACGTTCAGGTCATCATAGACGGCTTTGCCGCAATGGGATTCCCAAACTGCGGTGGGGCTATAGATGGGACTCACATCCCTATCCTGGCACCAGCCCACCAGGCCAGCGAGTACATTAACCGAAAGGGCTACTTTTCCATGGTGCTGCAAGGACTGGTGGACCATAGGGGACGTTTTACCAACATCAACGTCGGGTGGGCGGGCAAGGTTCATGACGCGCGTGTGTTCAGGAGCTCTGGTCTCTTTAGACTCCTCCAGGCAGGTACTTTCTTCCCGGACCACAAAATAACAGTTGGGGATGTGCAGATGCCTACAGTGATCCTCGGGGACCCAGGCTACCCGCTAATGCCCTGGCTCATGAAGCCCTATACAGGCGCCCTGGACAGAGAGAAGGAACTCTTCAACTACCGGCTGAGCAAGTGCAGAATGGTGGTGGAGTGTGCTTTCGGACGTCTCAAGGGGAGATGGCGGACCTTACTGACTCGCTCGGACATCAGCGAAAGAATATCCCGTAGTTATTGCTGCTTGCTGTGTGCTGCACAATCTGTGTGAGAGCAAGGGCGAGGCCTTTTTGTCCGGATGGGATGTTGAGGCAAATCGCCTGGCTGCAGTTTACGCTCAGCCAGACACCCGTGCCGAGAGAATATCCCAGCGGGAAGCGCTGTGTATCCGGGAGGCTTTGAAAGCAAGTTTCCTCGGAGATCAGGGTAACCTATGACTCTCCACTTGCTTTCAAGAGCAACTGACCCTGGGCCTGTGTCTGTTTGTGTCGATTTCGATCTGCGGCTACATGCCGCATTCTCCAAGTTTCCCCCACTTCCAAAGCACGTTTTAAAGCAAAGTAATTGTTACACTCATTATTAATAAATCTTTGTTTTACTTTGCATTTCTGTTCTGGTGTTGAAACATGGACGCATACTGTGCTGGGCACGGTGTGCACTGACGTACAGACCACTTCCTCCATAGAGGACTGACATCCTCCTGCTCCTACATAGGTCTCTGGGGTGGGGGACGGCTGAAAGTGGTTCTGCATGAAGGGGAGGGTTTGCAGGAAGGGGCGAGTGGTGCCTTCTTTGCATAGGGGTTTGGATGACGGCAGTGGGCTGCGGGTTTGTGCGTAGGAAGGGGTGATGGGTGTGGGAGAAGGGTGAGTATCTGTCCGTGGATGAGGGCTCTTGTTGGGGCTCAGGGCAGCGGATAGGCTCGTTGATCCGTTGGAAGTGCATGGTAAGGGCAGCCTGCCTTTACATTACTGGCGTGGCAGGCGCTAGGACCCTGGACAAGCATACACATTACGGAATGACCAGGGGCAGCATACACAACACAGAATGACCCTGGTGCCTACTGACTGCAGTGTGTGTGTGCCCCGCAGTTGATCCTTTCCCCAAGTCTGTACCCTGGTACTGTAGGCTATACCGTGCAAGTGTGAAACCCCTGTCCACCCCATACACCGAAAAATCCTCTGACAGGAAAGACATGACCGAAACAGTGATTAACAGCAAACATCTTTTATTAATCTAATAAACAGTGGGGGGATGAACCTTGGATTTGGGACTGGCTGAGCCTATAAGGGAAGCACTTCTACAAATTTCTAACGTGAGAAGTGCGGGGTACACGGTCGCTCTGTTCTGGTTCAGTGACAGTACTCACGGCCCCTACCGCCCCTCCGTCTTGTACTTTTGGGTGAGGGGGGGCCAGGACTTCTTGGCGGGGGAGGGCGATTGCAGAGACACTGCAGGGGGGCCCTGTCCTCCAGCCTGCGGTCCTGCAGGACATCAACAAGGCGACGAAGCGTGTCCGTTTGTTCCTTCATGAGACCAAGCAGCGTTTGGGTGGTCTGCTGGTCTTCCTGCCGCCACCTATCCTCACGTTCCATGAGTGTGCGATGCTGCTCACATAGGGTCTCCCTCCAGTGTTTCTGCTCTGCAGCCTCTGCTCGGGAGCAGGCCATCAGTTCAGCGAACATCTCGTCCCTAGTCTTCTTCTTTCGCCGTCTAATCATTGCCAGTCTCTGCGAGGGGGATGCCGGGGCAGTCCGGGAAAGAGCCGAAGCTGTGTGATGGGGAAAGTTAGTGATTTCCTTGAACAGATACATTTTTGCGAACAGTGAACACCGTCTAGTCAATTTCTATGAACAAGACCGTACCGGGCAACAAGTCTCACGTGGTCTCAAGACAAGCACGACATTTTGGGCTACGCTCTGATTGGCTGCGGCATTGCACAGGAGAGCGGACAAGTCGGGAGAGATAACTGAATCCGTCTAGTAGACAGTCCTGGTAAGCCTTACAGTACATTATGCTTATCAGTTAACGGATAGCTGTGCCCTCCTGCTAAAGGCAATCTGGAAATCAGATACTATGACCCTTTTCCAGCCACTCCCGACACTGCAGGGGAAAGATCAATGTATGCTTTTCCTCTGTGGCCTACAGCACGTGGCTGCTAAGCGAGGGGCTTTGTTATGCAAAGTATAAGTAAACCATTAAGAACAGTAACTATTCGCTAATTGCCCTAATTAGATGCAGCACTTCTTGAACGAGATTACCCTGAGGCGGGTCTCTCAAGTACAGAAAGACAGGATGTTAAGGGAAGCACTTCACCGACCGGGACCCTACGCGGCCATGCTGGTTGAGGCGATGGTTCCCCTGTATCTATGGATGTCGTGGCGTGGAAGAGTGTGCTTCACCGGAGGACCAAATAAGGCACCTCTTCCTAGAAACCTCCTGCGGAGGGTATTTGAGGAACTTTTTGACGCATTTGTGGAATTGTCCATGGAGGACTATTGTTCCATCCCAATCTGTGTGGACCTACTGTTCGTATAGTTTCCCGTTAAAAACTTTTAGATATAGTATTTAGATATAGAATTTCTATTTTTTGTATACATGTTTTCGTACAAATAAATGTTTTCTTGTTTATACGACTTACCGCCTGATCCTTCCCCTGACTCTGAGTCCGGGTTCACGGCCGGGGAGGGTTGGTAGGGGATCTCTGTGAGGGTGAGGAAGAGATCCTGGCTGTCAGGGAAAGTGGCATTGTGTTCGCTGTCGCCTGCGCCTTCCTCCACGGACCCTTCGTCGTCTTCCCCATCGGCGAACATCGAGGAGGAACTGTCCTGGTTCACTATGCCATCCACTGAGTCCACGGTCACTGGTGGGACAGTGGTGGCAGACCCACCGAGAATGGCATGCAGTGCCTCGTAGAAGCGGCATGTCTGGGGCTGTGCTCCGGAGCGTCCGTTTGCCGCTCTGACTTTTTGATAGCCTTGCCTCAGGTCTTTGACTTTCACGCGGCACTGCATTGCATCCCGGCTGTATCCTTTCTGTGTCATGGCTTGGGAGACCTTCTCAAAGGTCTTTGCATTACGCTTGTTGGAGCGCAGCTCCGACAGCACAGACTCCTTGCCCCACACAGCGATCAGATCCTGGACTTCCCGGTCTGTCCATGCTGGGGATCTCTTTCTATTCTTCCATTGGGCTGACTCCTCTGCTGGAGAGCTCTGCATCGTTGCAGGTGCCGCGGAGCTCGCCCCGATGTCAAAGCAAGAAATGAGATTCTAACTGTCCAGACAGGAAAAGGAATTCAAATTTTCTCGGGTCATTTCCTGTGTGGCTGCTCAGAAAATCCAAGCTCAGACTGCTGTCCAGAGCGTCAACAGAGTGGTGCAGTGTGGGATAGTTCCCGGAGCTACGAAGTTCGATTTGCATCCACACCTAGCCTAATTCGAGCTAGCAAGTGCGAATTTAGCGTTACTCCACCTGTCGGGGTGGAGTACCAAATTCGAACTAAGGAGCCCCCTAGTTCGAATTAAATGGCTTCCTGGTGTGGACGGTTGAGCGATTAGTTCGAATTAACGCTGCTAAATTCGATTTAAGGTCCTAGTGTAGACCAGGCCTTAGAAGTATCAGGCAAAACCAGATTATACTAAGCATATCCATATGCTCCCACTTCCTGTCACTATACGGATCTTCTTTTTGCTTAAATAACTCTGTTATCTACATTGAATACTGCCATAACAACACCCAAAATATGTGGCAATACATTAGTCTCTAGTGATTTTTGTCCAAAACTGTATTTTCCCTCAGGATAAAATGGAACAAGGTAATTTCATTTGTTGATAAAATAGGGGAATAGTATGAGGCAAAAATGCAACAACCACTTTGGAGGAAATTTTCCAAGACTTAAGCACCTAACTCTTATTAAAAGTCAATGAGAGCTGGGACCTAACATCTGTTTTGTATCTTTGAAATTCTTCCCCATAATTTCAAGTTGTATAAGTGGTAAGCAATCTATAAAAATGTTAGTGTTATTATCCTAATGAAATATAGATATAACATAATTGTCTCAGTGATTCCATTCATGTTGGTACTCTTCACTAATGTCCCCTTGACCCTTCATATCCTTTATTGCTGGTGCTATTACAAAATCTTAGGATATATTACAATGCAATCCCCTGTGGGAGCATGATTCTCCATTGCTTTAAACCTTGTGCAGTGATTTACTCTTGAGCAAAGTAAGTGCAAAACACTAGCAAATCAGGGTGATAGTTTTGCATTCAATTTGCACTCGTTTTGCATAGATATAAATGATTGACAATGATTCTCCGCATTAGACAGTGGAGAATGAAGATCTGGAACTTTAGCATGCAATATTAAATATAATGGCTGAAAAGGTATTAAAAACATTTGCCTTATGTTATTGCACAGCCCTATTAGTAGTCTTGACTGAGGCTTCAATCAAAAAGACCTATGTCAAATGAGTTTCTGCTAGTAGTCCAAGAGACTCACAAAGGAAATTGCATGTGAATGGCCTTTCATTGCATTGTATGAAATTACAATATTTGTGGCAGAATAAAGCATCTGGAAACATAAGTAATTTATTACTGTAGTTGAGAAAGCCCTTTAGTTCCTAATAGACAAGATAAATTGTTCAAGAACATTTCATCTGTATGAACCTTGTATATTTGCTGAGGAAATGCCACCCATGGAAGCCAAAGCTGTTTGGGGACAACTTTAACTTGCATACCAAGGGGCAAACCCTGAACTCCTTAATCAACTTTTTCTCAGTCTTTATTCGCGTTAAACACAAATTGAAAATATTGTGAATTGGATAATTGCCCTCATTTTGGCCAGCTCCCTCTTTTTCTACTTCTTCCTCAAAGTTTCAGATGGGTACCTCTTGCATGGTACCTTAATAAGTTTCCCTACATGTGTAACAAACTCAGAAAAGAGGGAACAGCAATACTTAAATAACATACTTAAAATACTAGAGTTACATTATATCATTTTCCTTAAAAATGTGCAATAATTCAAGCTGCTCAGTATAATTACCTTGAATCCCAGTGGCATGACCTTGAGGAAACATATAAATTATAAGGCGCAATGAACAATTGGTGATAAATTGATCCCTGTAGTACCTTTAAAGTGACTAAAATTAGATGAGTTTTCCAACTGAGAAGACATTAAGGCCCAGCCACTTGACTATGGCTGAGGAATGCACAGAACAGCTCAGGAATGGGGACTGCAAAGGTAGGCTTTTACTGATTTGTTACAGGGTCAGCATCTTGATGTTATGCTAGCTGCTGATGAATGATCTGTTGGGATTGATATGGCTGTTGGGAATAAGGGTGAGGGGGGGCATCAAACTGTTTCTCCCAGCCACAATCCCTACAATAGCTTCAGGAAGAAAAGGTGCCATTGGAGTCTCTACACCAGCTGTCCACCCATGGGAAATTTCCCTATGCTGATATGATGTTCCTGTGGCGCCAATGGCAACTTTAATGCCAGAGTCAGCCAGCAGTATGTTGAAAAATGGCCTCCGTGCTTTGGAGGCTGGGGGGCTAACACTTTGAAAAATGTCATGAGTCTGATTCCCAGCTGCCTTGCATTTTGTGTGGTTATTTAGACCACTGAAAAATGATTGCAACATAGGTGTAAAATGTTGCCACTGGTTTAAGTGGAAGGACAATTTTGATATAGCACGATTTTACACCCTGCCTGTACTCCCTTTTCACAGGTGAAAGTGACTATGCCGGTCACAAAGTAGTGGAGAATCAGACCCTTCTTTTTTTAAAGACTGCCTAATTGCCAGGATTTACAAACAAAAGATGTTTTAAGAAAGTCTCAATGTTTAATAGCTTCAAATGCGACAACTATCTGATAAAAACTAAAGGAGATAGCTCACTCAAATTTTCTTTTTAAAAGTAGGTTACATGCATTTATTTTCCCTTAAAATTACAAGGATTTTTTCTCTCAAGAAACAGATTGAACTCTAAAGGAACTGAAAACCAATGAGGAAATGCAGTGCTCTGTATGTAAATAACCCTCTCTAACATTTCTATTAATATCAACCAGTGTACATGTAAAGTAGTAGATCTTGTTTCCGGCAATGAGAATTTTTTTGAGAAGATTGCTAAATAGCACCTATCCTAACTCAACGGTTTTACATGTCATAAAGAATCTTTCTAAGTGCTCCTAGTAATCTGGGAGGCATGGGGGTAGGGATAGAAAGTAGTAGCTCTGCATATAGTATCCATTTTCTGTGCAACCTGGAGAGATGTACTTATTTGTGGTATTGTGTGCACTGTTCCTGGAATCATAAAACAGGTACAATGATAATGAGTAATTTTTAACCAGCAGAATAAAATTATTCAATGAATCTAATTTCATGCTAATCTAGATGCAAAATACACTAACATCAGATACGGAGTATGTTACAATAGTGCTCTTTGACTTGGAAAAAGTCAGGATTTTAAAACAAACACTCCAAGTCTTTCTGGATGTAGTTTTGTGAATTTATTTCCTCACCTCTTTCACACTGGAAATGAAACAGAATTGAAAGGATATGAATTCATTTTGAAGGCAAAAAAAGCAATTGAGAAGGCAAACTGAGATGTTCATAAAATTGCCACAGTGCGCAAAGCTACAATATGCAAAGTGCCATTTTCCCTTTTATTTCTATAGTGTTTTATTGTCTTAACAATAATGAATGTCTGTCTCCCTTCCTCTGTGTTTTTGCAAAGAAATGTTGTGGCATCTATTAATATTAAAGACCAGAATATGAATGAACTCTAAAAAAATGAAGAAATTCATGTTTAAGCAGGCATTGAAATGGAGTTTTCATGATGTAAAATCTTGGTGTTTTGTGTAATGTAGTCATAGCCATGTCATTCACAGAATATTAGAGACAAGGTGGGTGAGGGAATATCTTTTATTGACCAACTTCTGTTGGTGGGTGACAGAGAAGCTTTCGAGCCACACAGAACTCTTCTTCATATATGGGAAAGATACCCCTACCCTAACAGCTAAATGTAAGGTGGAGCAGATTCTTTTAGAATAAGTAGTAAGCCCATATTATAAAGGACAAAGTAGAGTGGTCTGTTAACACTTCTGCAGTCATCGGACAAAAAGAGGGGGATAGTGGGTTACAGATCATTGTAAAAAGTCGTAATTCGTGTCTCTGTTCAGTCCTTAATTTTTAGTATCTAGCAGAATTACGAATTTAAACTCCCAGGTGTTGTACAGGTTTCCTTTGGGGATGACGACTGATAGGTCAGCTATAGAACGATCATTCTGTGAAAACCTTGGGAACAGTCATGGGTACTAGGCTGGCTCCCCAATATGCCAACTTCTTTATTTGTGAACTTGAAGAAGAATTTTTGGACAAATGCATCACAAAACCAATGCTATACCTGAGATACCTCAATGATATTTTTATCCTCTGGACTCATGGCTTAAAATCCTTCATAGATTTCCCCCACAACTTCTACAACCACCACCCATCCATTCAACTCTCTCTGGAGCACCACCACATGAACATCAACTTCCTTGACACCACAAGCAGCTTCAAAAATAGTACCCTACGGACAACCATATGCAAGAAACTCACAGATCATTACACCTGTCTTCACAGATCCAGTAACCACACTAACACATCAAGAAATCTGTTATCTACAACCAGGCACTCGGATACCACAGAATATGTTCTAAAGAGAAATTCCAGGATATACACCTTAACACACTTAAAAACACCTTCACCAAACAAGCACACTCCACCAGAGAAGTAGATTGTATCATGAAATAGACCATGCTTCAATACAAAATAACGCTCCCTCTGAACACACACCCCTAGTTGTCACCTACTACCCCACACTGGAACCCATATGGGGTATCATCAAACAACTACAACCCATACTTGATGGGGACCCTATACTGAAAGAAATCTTGCCTGAACCCCCACTTCTCACCTTCAAAAAAGCCCCAACCATTCCAAGCTCATCATCAGAAGCAAACTCCCAACTGACTAGGATCACACAAAGTCCAAGTGGCATCAGATCCTCGCAGAACAGCAGATGCAAAACCTGCAGACATATCTCTCCTGCTACAATGATCAACACCCCCACCCTCAACACACCTTTCAATATCCATGGATACTACACATGCCTATCACGTGTGGTATACCTCATCCAGTGTACTAATACCCCAATAACAATTATGTGGGTGAAACGAGATAATCGCTACACTCTTGAATGAATTCACACAGGATAATGATAAAAGACAAAAACACCCTAACACCTGTGCGCGATCACTTTTCTCAAAGCAATCACTCTATATATGACCTACCAGTCCTCATCCTCAGAGCGTTTTTTTTTTTTTTTTTGCGCTTCGGCAGTTTGGGTGGTGGCACTCCGAGCATTTTTTTTTGCTTGGGGCAGCAAAAATGGTAGAGCCGGCCCTGGTTGTAAAGGAGAGGAAAGGCAGTTGTGACATGCAGAGACATTGCCAGAAACCCCCAGATGAATGGATACTGACTGGCCATCGGATGAAATTTGTCTGTATATTGGGAGTGGTGAGCTTCAGAGATTTGCTTGGTATATGTATTCTGTGTGTGAGATATTTAAGACATTTTCAATTGGAAAAGATTCTGCTGACCCATAGAGCATGGAGCCCTGAGGGAAAGGGTGGGTACTTAAATTGACCAGGTTTCTTCCTGAGTCCCATGGCTAAGGATAGGTGCCTTAGACCCTGAGCCCTCGGAAGGGAAAGGGTGGGGGTACCTAAATTGATTGAGTCATGCTTTGAGCCTTTGATAGGGTATAGGTGCGGTGCCCTAGATTTCTGCGGGTAACATCCTAGAATCATGAACATTCCCAGTGCAATCACACTGACATTCATAAATTGACCTCTGTGGTCCACAAGGGCCTGCATAACAATATAGTAGTACCCTTTGTGGTTTATGTACACACATGCTCCTTGAGAAGGGCAAAGTATGGGCATATGAGTCCAATCTATGGGGTTTCCAAACGGCACCCAGGCCATTCTCTCAAAGCCAGCAATTACTTCAGGAATATCTTTTATGCCTGCCACCTTGGGCACATGCCTCAGAAACCTCCACGACCATTTTAACCACAGTTGACTTTCCAACACCAAATGAGTTGACAACAGAGCCGTAGCATTTACCCCAGGTCTGCATGATGATGTGGTGATGTGGTCCTGCCATTCTGTGAGTGTGGCCCTGCTCCAGAAGCACTGCTCTATGTAGAGGGCATCAGTGACTATACCAAGTGTTCTGAGAATCATCCACCAGTTTGAGTCTGCCATGTCTGTGTCGTCCTCCTCCTCCTGTTCCATCATAAGCTCTGTCGTGTGCCTTTGGTGGGTCAGAAAATGAGGTCAAAATGTCCACCAGTGTCTCATGGAAGCTCTGCCCCTTTTCTGCCTGAAGAGTGAAAGTATAAGCAAGAGAAGTTCTTCAAAAGGCACCTCCTCCATGTTGCTGACTCTGGTAGCTGGGAGTGCACAGGCCAAAATGACTGCTCAGTAGGATGTGGTGGCAGGCTGTTCAAACTTCCTGTTACATGCAGGGTGGGCAGTCAAAGTTTTTACACAGTGCACCGCAGTCAAAGGGCTAGAGCAGTCACATCTCAGGAGGACACTAGGGAGTCTGGGATATGGTTGGTTTAACTCAGGACTGCATGCTGCAGCATGGACACAAGAAACCCAGATTCGAGCCCAGGTTAGAAAAGTCTTAACCTAGGGTTAACAATCAGTGCAGATGCTCAAGTCCTGTGTTCTCAAACCCAGGGTCAGCTGATTCACATCCCACTAACCCTGAACTTTCATTGAAGTGTAGATATATCCTTAGTATGCATGAAAAATAAAAGCAAGCAGGGATGTTTGCAGTTTGGGTTTATCATGGTATTATCATGTTCGAAGGGAGTTATTCCCAAGGATAATGTAGAAAGTTCTCCTGCTGATTCTGAGCACCCACTGATAAGCAAGCCATTTGGCAGTTATACTCACTGGCATCCATGTAGTTGAGGTCAACTTTAACTCAGCAAAAGTTCTAATTAAACTTAGGGCTTGGCTACACGTGCGAGTTACAGTGCAATAAAGGAGCCCCGGGTGCCCTAGCTCACTCCCCGTCCACACTGGCAAGGCACGTAGAGCGCTCTGACTCCGCATCTACAGCACTGCTGGGACTCCACCTCAGCGAGAGGAATAATGTTTGCTGTGCCTTGGCTACAACGCACAGGCATCAGTGTGAACGAGGTGTTGGGTTACTGCACTCTGATCAGCCTCCAGAAACATCCCATGATCCCCTTAAGCCAAGTGGACACTCTTGTCATTGTTTTGAACTCCTGTAGGAATGCGGAAATGCCCTTTCAAAGCTCCGTTTCTGACAGCCGGCATGCAAGCCATTAGTGTGGAATGCTGTGTGTGTGAGAGAGAGAGAGAGAGGTGGTAGGAGGGGGAGGTCTGCTGCTGTCTGAACTTACAAGACAGCATGCTGACATGCTCTCAGCCCCCAAAAAACCCACTCTCTCTCTTCCCACATACACACAACACACTCCCTGTCACACTCCACCCCACGTGAAAAGCACGTTGCAGTCACTTGCATGCTAGGATAGCTGCCAATAATGCACCGCTCCCAATGCAGCTGCAAGCGCCGCAAATGTGGCCACATCATTGCGCAAGCAGGTGTTCATGTGGACAGACTGCAGCACTTTCCCTACTGCACTCCCCAAAGGTGGATTTAACTCACAGCACTCTACATCTGCAAGTGTAGCCATGCCCTTACATTAGAAACCAAATCCCAGATTTAAACCAGTCTCAACGGCCCTGATTCTCCACAGCCTTATCCTTGTGCTGTCATTTACCACTGTGCAAAGTGGATGTAAAAATGCTGTCAGGTCAAAATGATAGCATTTTACATTAACTTTGTACAGGTGCAAATTAGTTTGCAAGTTGCAGGGTAGTGGAGAATCAGGCCCAAAGGGCATAGGAGTTTCAACAGTAGACCTCAGTTACCTGCTTTCTAATGTGTTATCCATGCCAATACATCTTAAATATTTGATTCAACCTGATTTATTTGAGAGTACCAAGTAACCCTTCACTGTCGGTGTTTCTTGCTATATGTTTTAGAAGCAGTAAGGGTTTAGTACCATCCTTGGGAAAACCATCCTTCAAATATTTAACACTGCCTGCCAAGAATACCACCACTCAGGACTGATAGCAATTCTCATGCCATGATGGCAAACGTGTCATCTGCAGACAGAGTAATCCTTTCCTACCCAGAACTGATTCCTTATTCCTCACCCCTTGTAAAAACTCTGGATAATCTAAAGTACATACAAGTTTCCTGTGAATTGCCTATACTTATTTTCTGTTGCGTGTCTTTGTGCTTGCAGGACATTATTCACTGAAGCTCCTACACCTGTTTACTTTTGCAACCATGGCCTAAGCCTTATGACAGGGCAGAGTGAATGCTAAGTACAGCAGGTTGGGGTGACTACTATAATTATTACAGGGACTGGTTTGTTCTGATGAGCCGATTACAGCTGTAATTTTCTCCCTTTTATTCTCACATAGTTTAATGATGTTGCTGGAGGAGGATTGTGAGCCTTGTTCGAGGGAACGCTGTGGGTTCTAGGATTCTGGAGCTATAATTCTGTGTTTATTTTGCCCTCTATATTTCTTTTAAACATACTTCCAAAATGCAACGCTTTGCATTATTTTTCTCAAAAAATGGGGTGCGGGAGAGTTCCTCTACATATTTCATGTAGACCTGTTCCAGATGAGAATATTCTAACAAGAAAATGAAACAGGACATAAACCATCCCAACAATTAAACAAAAACTATGCTGTGGAAATAAAAAGCTTCCTTTTGGTCCCCTAGCTCCTGCTCCAATTTTTTTTTTTAACTGTGTCCCTGATGATGCCTTCTTCACCCTATTTAAGCATGAACATCACAGTTTCCTATGCCACCATATTTATCATGGTGTATATATTTTATATACGCATAATATTGTTCTTTTGATCATTTATTTATGTTAAGCGGTGGCCATTACAGCAAAGTGTAGCATCTGTGGTTTCATTTATGGTGCAGAGGCAAAGTGATTACCGTATTATGAGGCAAGCGCACTCAGGGGTATTACAAAACATGAAATACAACTAAGTTGAGTAAGTTCTTCTAATTTTCCAGGGATGTGATTATCTCGTAGGAGCCACATCTTGTAGTTACCAGATGTTTCACAATAACAGTAACTCTGGACTTGCTTCACTGTTATAACAAGAAGATTTTACTGCAGAGAGAAAGATTGGCATTTTCTCTGCTGGATGAAGATGAAATTGGCAATTTAGAACAGCAGTGGAACTGAGCTATGTGGTTTACATTGATTAATCTATCTCATTAGAATATTAACCCACCAATCAGAGCTCAAACATTGCAGTTTTCTAATCAGTGCCATATGTCTGGAGCTTAATAAACATTTTCCTTAATTCCAGCTACAATGGAGACCACATTAGAAGAGAATGATCCCTGACCCTTTCCCTAAATTGTCAAATCTTTGCAATCTAAATTTTCTGGTTTTTTGCTTAAAATATACAATAAATGACATATCAGATAATGTAAGTTAGGACTTTATTCCAAATTTCGGCACAAATATGACAGAGACAGAAATAAAAGCTATTGTGGGTGCTAATAGATTGTCTCTTTGTCCACATACTATCAGAAATACCAAATTGGTCAAAAATAGATAATTTATTATTTGCTTTCAACAACTAAGGTCGTGATTCTGCCATCCTTATTCACATTAAGTAGTACCTTACTATATAAAGGGGTCCTATTAACATGAATGGGGTGAGTAAGGTGGAAGAACCAGATCCTAAATAAATGCTTGGGGCTAAATTCTGATACCATACTCATGTTGTTTATACCATTACTCTGTGAACAGAGGAGAAGCAAACAGAGGAAGTTTGCCTGAGAGTTCACCTGTGGGGAGTTCCCACAGAGATTTTGCCTTTCAGGTTTCTGTGAGCAGTAAATACAACATCTGAAGAGACTCTTAGAAGGATGACAATATGAATAGCGAGTGATCAGCTGTTGTGACCAGCACAGGATGTGCCATGTTTGTCTTTCTCCCAGAGGATAGAAGCGACTTTGTCTGTAGGAGGTGCAAGCTGGTCTCCATATTGGAAGAGAAGGTTAAAGGACTAGAGACCCAAGTATCAACTCTTTGTTGCATCAGAGAAAATGAAGACTTTCTGGATAGAAGTCAGCATTTGGTACTGCAGGCAGAACATGCTGAAGCATCAGAGAGGGCAAAACAGAATGGGGAAGAAAATTGGCAGCATGTGACCTCCAGAAGAAGAAATGTACCCCCAATGCAGATAGAGGTAAGAAACCATTTTCAGGCTCTCTGCACAAGTACTACTGTGGTTTGAAACAGTCATCTGAGGGAAGGGATCACAAGGAGACGCCATCAACCTGAAGGGATGGGATGCATTGTCCTAGGGATGGGAGTTCCAAGAGTAGGAGATGGGTGGTGGTGGTCGGAGACTCCCTCATAATGGAGACAGAATCTCCATCTGCTGTCCAGACCAGGAAACTTGAAAACTCTTCTGCTTGCCTGGAGCTAGAATTCAGGATGTGATGGACTGCCTGCCAAGACTGATCAAACCCTTGGATCTCTACCCCTTCCTACTTCTCCACGTGGGCACCAATACTACTACAAAGAATGACCTTGCATGGGTCACTGCAGACTATGTGGTTCTGGAAAGAAGGATAAATGAGTTTAAGGTGCAAGTCGTGTTCTCGTCCATCCTCCCTGTTGAAGGAAAAGGCCCAGGTAGGGACCATCAAATTGTGATTGCACAGGTGGTGTTGGAGAGAGGACTTTGGATTCTTCAACCATGGGATGTTGTTCCAGGAAGAAGGATTGCTAGGACGAGATGGGATCCACCTAACAAAAAGAGGGAAGAGCATCTTCACAGGCAGACTTACTAACCTAGTTAAACTAGGTTCGCCAGGGGATGAATACCTAAGCCCTGAGGCAAGTGAGGAAGTGGGATACCAGGAGGAAACACAAGGAGGAGGGTGCAACAGGGGAGGCCTCCTGATTCATACTGAGAAAGTAGGGCAATCGGCTAGTTATCTTAGGTGCATGTACACAAACGCAAGAACATTGGGAAACAAGCAGGAAGAATTGGAAGTCCTGGCACAGTCAAGGAACTATGATGTGATTGGAATAACAGAGATTTGGTGGGGTAGCTCACATGACTGGAGCACTGTCATGTATGGGTATAACCTTTCCATGAAGGACAAGTGGGGGGAGAAAGGGTAGAGGAGTTGCACTGTATGTAAGAGAGCAGTATGATTGCTCAGAGATCCAGCATGAAACTGGAGAAAAGCCTGTTGAGAGTCTTTAGAGGCAAGAGTGACAAGGATAATGTCGTGGTGTGTGTCTGCTATAGGAGGATGAGGCAGACGAGGCATTCTTTGGACAACTAACAGAAGTTTTCAGATCACAGGCCCTGGTATTCATGGGGAATTTCAATCACCTTGACATCTGCTGGGAGATCAATACAGCAGTTCATAGACAATCCAGGATGTTTTTGGAGAGTGTTGAGGAGAACTTCCTGGTGCAAATTCTGGAGGAAACAACTAGGAGCCATGCTCCTCTTGACCTGCTGCTCACGAACAGGGAAGAATTGGTAGGGGAAGTAGAAGTGGGTGGCAACCTGGGAAGCAGTGACTATGAGATGGTCAAGTTCAGGATCCTGACAAAAGAAATAAAGGAGAGTGGCAGAATATGGACCCTAGACTTCAGAAAAGCAGACTTTGACTCCCTCAGGGAACTGATGGGCTAGATCCCCTGGGAGGCTAATATGAGGGGGAAAGGAGTCCAGGAGAGCTGGCTGTATTTTAAAGAAGCCTTATTGAGGGCACAGGAACAAACCATCCCGATGTGCAGAAAGAACAGCAAATAGGGCAGGCGACCAGCTTGGCTTAACAGTGAAATCTTCGGTGAGCTTAAACACAAAAAGGAAGTTTACAAGAAATGGAAACTTGGACAGATGACAAGGGAGAAGTATAAAAATATTGCTTGAGCATGCATGGATGTAATCAGGAAGGCCAAAGCACAACTGGAGTTGCAGCTAGCAAGGTATGTGAAGGGTAACAAGAAGGGTTTCTGCAGCTGTGTTAGCAACAAGAAGAAGGTCAGGGAAAGTGTGGGACCTTTACTGAATGGGGGAGGCAACCTAGTGACAGATGATGTGGAGAAAGCTGAAGTACTCAATGCTTTTTTTTTTCCCTTTGGTCTTCACAGACAAAGTCTTCTCCCAGACTGCTGCACTGGGCAGCACAGTATGGGGAGGAGGTGAGCAACCCTCAGTGGTGAAAGAACAGGTTAAGGACTATTTAGAAAACCTGGGCATGCACAAGTCCATGGGGCCGGATACAATGCATACAAGGGTGCTGAGGGAGTTGGCTGATGTGATTGCAGAGCCATTGGCCATTATCTTTGAAAACTCCTGATGATCTTCATGAGTCCTGGACAATTGGAAAAAGGCAAATATATTTTAAAAAGGGAAGAAGGAGAATCCGCGGAAGTACACACAGGTCAGTCTCACCTCAGTCCCCCAAAATATCATGTAACAGGTCTCAAGGAATCCATTTGAAGCACTTGGAGGAGAGGAAGGTGATCAGGAGCAGTCAACATGGATTCACCAATGGCAAGTCATGCCTGACCACACGGATTGCCTTCTTTGATGAGATAACTGGCTCTGTGGATATGGGGAAAGTGATGGAAATGATATATTTGACTTTAGCAAAGCTTTTGATACAGTTTTCTACAGTGTTCTTGCCAGCCATTTAAAGAAGTATGGATTGGATGAATGGACTATAAGATGGATAGAAACCTGGCTAGATCGTCAGGCTCAATGTGTAGTGATCAATAGCTTGATGTCTAGTTGGCAGCCAGTATCAAGCAGAATGCCCCAGAGATCGGTCCTTTGGCCAGTTTTGTTCAACATTTTCATTAATGATCAAGTTTGCAGATGACATGAAGCTGCAGGGAGAGTGTAGGGACACTGGAGTGTAGGGACATGGTCCAGAGTGACCTTGACTAATTGGAGGATTTGGCCAAAAGAAATCTGATGAGGTTCAACAATGACAAGTGAGGAATCCGGCACTTAGAACAAAGAATCCCATGCACTGCTACATGCTGGGGACCAGCTGGCTAAGAGGCAGTTCTGCAGAAAAGGACCTGGGATTACAGTGGTCAAGAAGTTGTATATGAGTCAACAGTGTGCCCTTGTTGTCAAGAAGGCTAAAGGCATACTGGGCTTCATGAGTAGGATCATTGCCAGCAGATCGAGGGAAGTGATTATTCCCCTCTATTTGGCACTTCTGAGGCCATATCTGGAGCATTTTGTCCAGTTTTGGGTGCCCCACCACAGAAAGCTTGTGGACAAATTGGAGAGATTCCAGCAGAGGGCAATAAAAATGATTAGGGGGCTGGGGCACATTACTTATATGGAGAGGGTGAGGAAACTGGACTTATTTAGTATGCAGACGAGAAGAGTGAGGGCAGATTTGATAGCAGCCTTCCACTACCTGAAGGGTGTTTCCAAAGAGGATGGAGCTAATCTGTTCTCAGTGGTGGCAGATGACAGAAGAAGGAACAATGGTCTCAAGTTGTAGTGGGGGAGTTCTAGGTTGGATATTAGGAAAAAACCTATTTCACTAGGAGAGTGGTGAAGCACTGGAATGGGTTATCTAGGAAGGTGGTGGAATCTCCATCCTTAGAGGTTTTTAGGGTCCAGCTTGACAAAGCCCTGGCTGGGATGATTTGGTTGGGGTTGGTCCTACTTTGAGCAAGGGGTTGGACTACATAAATTCCCGAGGTCTCTTCCAACCCTAATCTTCTATGAATCTATGTTGAGTAACATCTTATTCTATGAGTAGTTCCAGTGAGAAGACATCCTCCTTTACACACCTTCAAAGCAGCTCAGAGAACAATGGGACTGTCATAAATATAAAGGGAAGGGTAACAACCTCTATGTATGCAGTAATATAAATCCCTCCTGGCCAGAGGTACAGAATCACTTACCTGTAAGGGGTTAATCAGTTCAATTAATCTAGTTTGCACCTGACCAGAAGGACCAATGGAGAAAGAAGATACTTTCAAATCTTGGGGGGAAGGTTTTTTTTGTGCTCTCTTTGTTGGTTCCTTCTTCGGACAAAGAGAGAGACCAAACAGGTAACTCAGCTCCTAAAAAAGATCCTGAACTGATACATCTAAAAATTACAGAAATTGTAAGTAATAGCAAGGAAATGCATTAGATTATCTTTTGTTTTAGCTTGTGAATTTTCCCTATGCTAAGAGGGAGGTTTATCCCTGTTTTTGTAACTTTGAAATTGAGCCTAGAGGGGAATCATCTGTGTTTTAAAACTTTTTATTTACCCTGTAAAGTTATCTTCCATCCTGATTTTGCAGGTGCGATTCTTTTACTTTTTTTTTTAAATAAAATTCTTCTTTTAAGAACCTGATTGATTTTCAGTGTCCTAAAAACCAGGGATTTGGTCTGTGCTCACTTTGTTAACCTATTGGTTGGTATATTATTCTCAAGCCGCCCTCCCCCCTCAGGAAAGAGGGTGAAGAGGCTTGGGGGATATTTTGGGGGAGATAGGGCTCCAAGTGGCCCCTCCCAGAATGTTTCTTTAAATCACTTGGTGGTAGCAGCAATACTGTCCAAGGACAAGGAAAGGAATTTGTGCCTTGGGGAAGTTTTTAACCTAAACTCGTGGAATATAAGCTTAGGGGGTCTTTCATGCGGGTCCCCACATCTGTACCCCAGAGTTCAGAGTGGGGAGGGAACCCTGATGGGGCTATTACTGGGAGATGCTACTTCCAGGCACTAAAGAAAAGTTAACAAGATTTGTTTTTCCCAGGCTGAGATCATATAGATTAAAATCCCCTAACCACTTAAAAAGGTTTCCCTGGCAAAAGTAGGAGGTAGTACATTGTCAGCTGTCAGAAACTGACATCCAGATTGACAGAGAGATGCTGGATCTCCCAACTCAGAGATGGGAATATACTGGACTTTCCTGGGTTATGGATACAGAGGTTAAGCTTAGGTAAAGAAGTATGTATCTAGGCCTTTCATTGTGTTAACTCATTTTTCCTTAAATGTTTTGTACCTATGAGGATTGAATAAACAGTGCTTTGTTTTGAATATGCTGTTCAGTGTAATTGAAAATGTACGTTGTCACAGGCTCCCAAAGAGAAAATCCTACAGCCAAAACTAAGAAGGGCCTGTGTTGACAAGGTTGGGAACTAGGGGACTGCGGATAGGAGATCCAGGCCCATAGTAGTTGGACTGTATGGTTTCATCCCAAGTGAGGTGCAGGAGGCCAGTCCCATCCCAGAAATGGGTGCACCCAAGAGGTACTAAAAGGGTGTCTAAATAGGGTTATTACTTATCCCGGTTTTCTCGGGATCATCCCTTTGTTGTAGTAGCTGTACTGGGAAATCAGTAAGGGTGCTCAGTACACACAACCAGAAGTCCAGATTTATGGGCTCAAGTTCATCCCAGATGTCCCTGTTTTTTTGTACCTCAGAGGTGGCAACCCTAGGTCTAATCCTCGGCTTGTCCTGTAGCAGTGACAGGTGTTATTCAATGTGAGTAAGGGGATCATAATTTGGCCCTGGGTCAGGAAAAGTTGCTAACTGTTGAAATAACTATGGCACAGTTCAGCTAGAAAGATCCTGTACAAACTGTATACAGTTGAACCAGATTAATAGTGAAATTGCTTCAGAGCATTTCAGTGAATTTTCATGCCCCTAACAGAAAAGCTTCCTTCCACAGATAGAATTTTCACTCTCCTATAATCAGATCCTACTGTGCTAATACCAAGGAAACACAATAATTATCACCTGCCAGATAAAAGATAATCATTGTGTTCCAAAGAGTTATCACCTCTCTGTCCTTTTCTGCTCTTATTGAGGAGATAAGGAGTTTTTAGCCTGGTGTAGTGGCAATGGGGAATCCCTGGCTCCTGGTCTTGCTGCAGCTCAGTCCTACAAGACAAGAGTTGTTCCCCACTGGAATTTGAGATATGGCCTTACAGAGCCACCTTCCCACCTGCTTCACTGAGCTGTCAGGGCAACACCACTGAAGGGGTAAAATAAAGGACTTGTCAATGCTCCTGGTGACAAGAGGAGGATCTTTTTCCAGGTCATGTCATTGTGTTGTTGGTAAACACATTTGTGGGGGGCGGGGGGGAACAAGGGGGGAATCAGTTTAATATAAAAGGGCTATTTATATAAAGGCATCACATCATTCAGTCTCATTTCAGGAGGGGGAACACAACAACCCTTTACCACACATACAGAAATACTGAGCTGCAATTTAGTGAAATTTTATGTTTCTGTGTTTAAAAATTACCATTCAGAGGGAAACAAAATGCATAGTTGAGGCTAGATAAATTGTTTTTGGCTTAGGAGGCAAAGCTGTCACTTTCCTGTTGCAGTACTTTACAGCCTTTGTTTTAAATGAATTATAGAAGGAATACAAAAAGTATTCACTTACCATAAGTACTCCCTCACAGGAGTTCCATAACAGTTGTACAGATCAAAGGTTGGCATCCTAGCAGTAAGGAGAGAGTATTTTGGTAACAGCATTGTCATTAACCTTAGCCCTAGGGTAAATGCTTCAGAAAAAAAGATTTGATAATAGCCCGTTATTTTTGTACATTCATTGGAAGCATGTAAATCAAAGACTAAAATAGGGAGAGAAAAAACATTTAGCACTGGCTAACTTCCCTGAAATGAGAGAGTGTGATCCTGATGTGAGAAAGTAAAGGAATCAGCCTCCTAAAACTGAGAATTCTTTGCTCAGTAATCTACAGAGAGATTATTTACTGGATATTTCAAGAGTGGAAAAGAACTAGGAATGTAAAAAGATTATAAATAACACTATGAGAGGAAAGCAGGGATGCAAAGTGTGTATATGCTATTGGCGTAAGTCCTCAACTTGTACAAATCAGTGTAGCTCAATCCACTGTAGTAAAGCCACAACAATTTTTATTGACTGAGGATTTGGCCTATTGCTGTGTTTTAATTATTTAGAAATGTTTTACTGTTAATTATGAAACTTTTGAAATGCATTCTGGTTGGTTGCTTTGAAATCATAGACTCATAGAACTGGAAGGGACCTTGAGAGGGCATCTAGTCCAGTCCCCTGCACTCAAGGTAGGACTAAGTATTATCTAGATCATCCCTGACAGGTGTTTGTCTAACCTGCTCTTAAAAACCCCAATGATGGAGATTCCACAACCTCCCTGGGGAATTTATTCCAGTGCTTAACCACTCTGACAGTTAGGAAGCTTTTCCTAATGTCCAACCTAAACTGCCCTTGCTGCAATTTAAGCCCATTGCTTCCTGTCCTATCCTCAGAGGTTAAGAACAATTTCTCTCCCTCCTCCTTGTAACAACCTTTTATGTTCTTGAAAACTCCTATCATGTCCTCTCTCAGTCTTCTCTTCTCCAGACTAAACAAACCCAATTTTTTCAATCTTCCCTCATAGGTCATGTTTTCTAGAACTGTAATCATTTTTGTTGCTCTTCTCTTGACTTTCTTCAATTTGTCCACATCTTTCCTGAAATGTGGCACCCAGAACTGAACACAATACTCCAGTTTAGGCCTAATCAGCGTGGAGTAGAGCAGAAGAATTACTTCTTGTGTCTTGCTTACAATACTCCTGCTAACACATCCCAGAATGATGTTTGCTTTTTTGCAACAGTGTTACACTGCTGACTCATATTTAGCTTGTGATCTACTATGACCCCCAGATTCCTTTCCACAGTACTCCTTCCTAGGCAGTCATTTCCCATTTTGTATGTGTGCAACTGATTTGTTCCTTCCTAAGTGGAGTACTTTGCATTTGTCCTTATTGAATGTCATCCTATTTACTTCAGACCATTTCTCCAGTTAGTCCAGATCATTTTGAATTTTAAACCTCTCCTCCAAAGCACTTGCTCCCCTCCCAGTTAGTATCATCCACAAACTTTATAAGTGTACTCTCTATGCCATTATCTAAATCATTGATGAAGATATTGAACAGAACCAGACCCAGAACAGATCCCTGCACGACCCAACTCATTATGCCCTTCCAGCATGACTGTGAACCACTGATAACTACTCTCTGGGAATGATTTTCAAATCGGTTATGCACCCACCTCATAGTAGCTCCATCTAAGTTGTATTTCCCTAGTTTGTTTATGAGCAGGTCATGCGAGACAGTATCAAAAGCCTTACTAAAATAAAGCTATATCACGTCTACCACTTCCCCACTATCCACAAGGCTTGTTACACTGTCAAAGAAAACTGTCAGGTTGGTTTGACATGATTTGTTCTTGACAAATCCATGCTGACTGTTACTTATCACCTAATTATCTTCTAGGTGTTTGCAAATTGATTTCTTAATTATTTGTTCCATTATCTTTCCAGAAGTTAAGCTGACTTGTCTGTAATTTCCCAGGTTGTCCTTATTTCCTTTTTTATAGATGGGTACTAGATTTGCCCTTTTCCAGTCTTCTGGAATGTCTCCCGTCTTCCACGACTTTTCAAAGATAACTAATGGTTCAGATATCTCCTCAGTCAGCTGCTTGAGTATTCTAGCATGCATTTCATCTAATGTGCTGAATCAATTTTATGCCCTGAGAACCTGTACTGTTTTCTGCTTTAATTCAAACTTGAAATGAAATGTTTTGAATTGTGTCTAATCATTGTGTTCTACCAATGGTTTGTATTTTCTCTTTCAATGTTTAATTAGTAGTAATAAAGTAGAACATAGTTTACACACTCTGTAGTCCTTTAAACTGAAGTAATACTAGTTAATATGGGTTTGGGGCCCTTCATATAGTGATTCCAAAAAGCTACTTTGAGATTTTGTCCAATTTCAAGTTAGGTGGCCCCATATAGATGCTCAGCTGGTATGAAGTGCTGTAATTCAATTGAAGTCAATGGAGGTACATTAGTTTACACTAGCTCAGGATATAATCCAATAGCATTAATATCCACATTGTGTGTATGTTCTGGCTGATTTGTACCATTCTGGTAATGCAGAGCAGCAGTAATAACCAGCTAGTTAAACTGGCTTTATGGCTACTTAGAGATGCTGGCGTGGTGCAAAGCAGCCGGAGCATACAGATGTATCTGGCCATAAATAGTAACAGAGTTAAGTAACAACAGCAAACAATGCTCTTTTTGTATGAAAACCCTTTCAAACAATATGTTTAACGTCTAACAGCAGTGGTATTATAAATTCTGCAAAGACAACTCTGTTTTTGTTGTTATTTGGAATCAGTGCTTTCCCAAGTATGCTATGTAAAATACATTAGAGTAGGTCATACTAATATATAAGAGCCTGATTGTGACCTATGCTGTACATCCACCCAGAGGAGTAAGAGGGCATGAGATGCCACATTCCTTCTTTACACCAGCTACCCATACTGGGGAAGCCATATAGAGAGATGAATAGCTTCTGCATAATTAGCAAAGAGTCCTGTGGCACCTTATAGACTAACAGATGTATTGGAGCATGAGCTTTCATGGGTGCATGCATCCGACGAAGTGGGTATTCACCCACGAAAGCTCATGCTCCAATACGTCTGTTAGTCTATAAGGTGCCACAGGACTCTTTGCTGCTTTTACAGATACAGACTAACACGGCTACGCCTCTGATACTTCTGCATAATTGTCTCCCCTCACCTTTCCACATGAGCATACGAGCAGGGAGTGGGTAGGAAACATTCAAGAATGTATCCAACCTATCCTCCACCCTCCACCCTACAGTCAATAGGAGCCATACACTTTTTCAGGTGTCTGGCACAGGATATATCTTCCTTGGAGCTAGAGGAAACCTGGCTGGCCACTATATGCAACTAGCAGTACTGTGATTCTTTACAGTCCTCCACAGGCACTGGCTTCCTTCAGGCCCCAGGGGTGCTCAACTCCCCGCTTCACCTTAGGCCCTTAGGCTGCCTCCACCCAGCTCCTTCCCCCAAGCAGCCACACCTCTTCCCACCCGGTTCCACCCCCTTCCCCAAGCACACCCCATCCCCAAGCCTCCCCCCAGCCATTGCCTCCTGCATGCCACAGAACAGCTGATCGCGGCAGGCGGGAAGTGCTGGGAGGGAGGGGGAGGAGTTGATTTGCAGGAGGCACTGGGGCGGGTGGGGGGAGCTGGCTGCCAGTGGGTGCAAAGCACCCACTAATTCTTTTTCCATGTGTGCTCCAGCCTTCAGTCCTCATCACTCTCTACACAGGGATATGAGGGACTGTGGCCCAGTGAACAGGGCATCACTCCAAGAGTCCAGAGATCCATCTAGTCCCAGCATTTCCATAGACTTACTGCTTCCCAATCTTCTCTTGGGGCAGCATAGCTGTGCGATGCTCTGTATGTGGGGTTTGGGCAAAGCCACAACTTTCCCTTTAGAGAGGTGACATTAGTTTAAAAGAAATGTGTTCCTCAAAGAAAATAATATTAACTGTAGTTATTGTATTTGCCATTTTGATACAATTTGGCTCAAAAATCTAATCCTTTTCCTGGGATATGCAAACTCTCAGTTCTCTCATTTCATACAGCTTGGCAGCTACATATGTGATATTTTTGACAGTGTAAAATAGGTTTCTGATGTAACTTTCTTGAGACATGCACAGTTCCTCCTCACCTTAGTTATCTAAATTGCACAAAAAGTATGATGCCTTGTGCTTACTTATTTAGATTTATGCAAACCCTAATGAAAGGGGAAAGCCAAGGACTTGGATCAGGGTTTTCCTTCCTAGGTCTGCCTCTCAATTACTGTGTGACCTTGGTCAGTTCACTTAACTGCTTGGTGGCTCAGTTTGCTCATTTTTAATGGGCATAATAATCCCTGTCTAATCATAGTGCAGCTGTGAGGGTTAATGTGTATTTTTAAAGTGTTTTGATAACCTCTGATGAAATACATGATATAACTGAAAAGTGGCACCATCTCACATCTACTATTCTGCATAATCATGTTTGTTTCCCATCTTAGTCTGGGAATACCCGAGCAGCTATTTCATACTGAGTTAGGTATGGCTACTAATGCAGTGGATTGCTGGTATTTTTCTAAATGGCCTTCCCCTGCTAATACACTTTAGATATGCTCCCATCTACACGTCAGAAAAATACTATGTCAGACCTCATTTACACCACAACTATCTTGCTATAGCCACAATCTCCAGCAAGAACAAAACATAGTCAATGTTCCCTCTAATTTTTTATGTCCATGTGCAGAATGAATTTTGTTATGTGCACCAATATACAGGTGATTTGTGACATTGGTGGGGGTGGGGCCGAGGGGTTCAGAGTGTGCAAAGGGGCTTAGGGTCAGAGGGTTGGGGTGCAGGTGGGGTGAGGGCTCTGGCTGGGGGTGAAGCTCTGGGGTGGGGTTGGGGATGAGGGGTTCAGGGTGCTAGCTGCCCCGGGGCTGTGGTTGGGAAAGAGAACTTCCCCCAGCCCTCTCTCACCACAGGAGCTCTGGGGCAGGGGAGAGGTGCCTCTCCCCGGCCGCGGCAGCTCCAGTGGGGCTGGGCTGGGGGAGGGGCTCCTTTCCCCCAGCTGCGGTAAGTCTGGGGAAGGTCCGCGCTGTGGCTGGCGGGGAGGGGAACCTCTCTTGGCTGTGGCAGGTCTGAGATGGGAGAGAGGCATCTCTGCCCACCGCAACTCTGAGCCCCTGCGCTGGGCTTAATAGGCAGCTGCGTGGCCGCGCAGCTTAGAGTGAACTTAGAATAGTACACAAACTTCTGTGGGCAGATCCTCAGATGAGGTCAGCCAATTTATTGTTTTTCCATTCAGTGGAGCTATGCTGATTTATACATGCTGAGGATCTGACCCAGCATGTCAACAAAAAGATATAGCTATTTCAAACATCAGATTCCAACAGAGAGAACCTGGGTATGTCATCCAATCAAATTCCTTGTCCTCAAAAAAGTGGGAATTTATTCCCTTCCATATAGGCCTACTGTGATTTTTCCATCACCAGTACTGGTATATAATAACTCTAGAATGCAGTGAGCACCAGGCATAAAGGCCATGATCTTTTCATCCTTCTGGTTTTATAAGGGTAATGGGATAATATATGCCTGAATTTCTGACAATTATAATGCTTATTTCTTCCGTGTTAGAGTAATCAGTTCACCTTTCAATCCCTCTTATATTGTAAGGGTATTAAAAGGGCTTATATATGACATGGAAAGTGCTTGAAATACTTATGATTTTATGTCAGAAACTAGGAGCTCAGGTTTTCAGTCCTGTAAGGGGAAGAGAGGGAGAAAGTAGAGGCTACTTATCAATTCCATAGCCCATTTTTTTCTAATTATATATATATATATATATAAAAATTAGAAAATGTATATATATAAACAAATGTGCTTAGCAAAAGCCTCCTTCACTTTCAGACTGCCAAGAGGAGCATTGTCACTGTCACAGTTTCAGAGTAACATACCTGTATTTCCCCCACTGTGATCCCTTGTAGGCATCCACTTAAAGGTTTCCAGCTCCCAGCTGTCACCTCTCTTGGGTGGAGACCTGCGTCTCCCTCCCTTTTGACCAGGGATTTTAAGGCTGCACAGCTCCCTGATCTACACTGTGATATCCCCAACAAGCCAGTCTGCCTAAAAAGCCAGTGCCTGTGCTTTTCTTTCTCTCTGTAGGCTATGGCCAGTGTGTTGCTAGCAGTCACAATTTACCACAAAGCTCTTTTTAAACAACTACATTTATTCCTAAGCATTACAGAGGAAACATATAAAAACAATAAAAGAACGTAGCATGGTCACCCCCACTCCACCATAGGGTTCTGGTAGGTGTCTGTCCTTCAAACCCAACAAGTAAGTTTTCCTTCTATCAGTCTTTAGATCAGGAACTAGAATGAAGGTCCTTAGTCAATTGAAACTCATGCTATTTATCCAAAAGTCCTTTCTTTGTCTATTGGTTTCTGGAGAATCTAGTTTGAACCAGAATAAGAGAAGCAGTGCCTCTCTGGAGGTGTGATAGCCGGAGTTATTTGCCTTAACCATCTCCTACTGTTTTCACTTCCTGGAGGAGCTGTGGTAACCCTCCCCTGTGGAGTGCATACAGTCCCTGGCACACAATGATACAGAAATCATTCATACACTTAATACAATATGGTCACTCAAATATATTGCAGGACGTTGCCCTGTCACACCTACAACATTGCAGAGGATTCTGAAAGTGTACTAGAGTTGCTGCAGAAGTGCCACAAGAAAACATTGTTCTCCAACATGTAGCAAAAATAAATAAATAAATAAATAAAATAAACATGTCCATCAACAAAGTACATGGTAGATGTTGCTCCAGTCTCTGAATGGATTCCCCAGCTCCACAAATCTAACATCAGAGGGGTAGCCGTGTTAGTCTGGTTCTGTAGAAGCAGCAAAGAATCCTGTGGCGCCTTATAGACTAACAGACGTTTTGCAGCATGTTTTAACATGAAGAAATCCAGAGAACATATTCCATTTACTCCAAGTGTTTTCTCTTTTCATTCATTGTAACCGACAACATGCAAATGAGGGTACGGAAAATGATTAAATTAATGTACAAAGCATTAAAAGGGAAGATAGGTTTTTAAAACTCTGTAGAAGAATAAGATATTAACCTTTATATGTTCCAAAAATACCCATTATAATTTTGCTGATGAATATTTATCTGCCTCTAAGTCAACAATAAATTAAAAATTGAACATTACTTTAAAAGAAATTAGGATACTATGTAACATTAAAAGGAAATAAATACCCCACTGATTGCCTCCTGCCTTTTGGTGTTTAGTTATCACATTCTGTCTCTCTATATACAGCAGGACATAATGAAAGGGTTTATTTCTTATGTGATTAAAGTCACAGCTGTTCCTGCTTATTGGATTACCTTAACCCCCACACTGTATGAAAGGGTAGGATTCTTTGTTTTATTCTACAGTCTTAAAGTTCTTCTCATTAACGAAGAAATAAAAATACAAGTCTTAATGGGATTACACAACAGTGCATCTATTATATTTATGTGATAATGTAGGAAAAGGGCCACATTAATCTCTGGTACAACACTACTTATTCAAAGATTTTGGATGGTGTTTTCTTATAACTTGTTAGAACAGGGGTTGGCAACCTCTGGCATGTGGCTTGCCAGGGTAAGTACCCTGGTGGGCCGGGCCAGTTTGTTTACCTGCCGCATCAGCAAGTTCGGCCGATCATGGCTCCCACTGGCTGGGGTTCGCTATCCCAGGCCAATGGGGGTGGCAGGAGGGCACATCCCTCGCCCATGCCGCTTTCTGCTGCCCCCATTGGCCTGGGACGGCGAACTGCGGCCAGTGGGAGCTGCGATTGTCTGAACCTGCCGACGCCACAGATAAACAAACTGGCTCTGCCCTCCAAGGTACTTACCCAGGCGAGCCGCGTGCCAGAGGTTGCCGACTCCTGTGTTGGAATTATGTATGTTGTGTAATTCTTTGGCAAAGTCAGATTTTGCAATTTTGCAAGACATTTTTACTTTCTTGAGATTATAATATAATATGGATAGGTAGCAAACACCAAGCAATGTGCTGGGGCAAGTAATTTAAGAGAGTTCTACTTCATGGCTAAAATTCAGTTCCTATATTCTGGATAGGGCAGCCAGGGCCAGCACTGAGAAGGTTCATGATGGGGGGAAGCATAAGTCACCCCCCAAAGGCTGCAGAGCCACTCAGCTGAGGCTGGTTTAGTACAGTTATCAACACTTAGCAGATAAATGACCTAAAATTTTGCTGCTATCTGCTTTCATGTGAAGTAACAGTTAAAGATGGCCCAAACCACCCAGAAACATGATATCTACCTTCCAAACATCTGGATGGTGATTAGAGGGATCCATAAGTAAAGCCGGTACTTTTATAACCTGCATATTATTACCTCAGGGCAACTGGGATAAGTAACTTAGAATGGACAGGGGCACCGGAACAGGGGAAATCAGGGGGCAAGGGCCCATCACTTTTTACTGGCTGTAAAGGCAAGCAATGGGGACACAAAGGGCAGAGAAGAGTGAACAGGGGGCGGGGTCTTGGGGGGAAGGGGCAGTGTAAGGGTGGGGACTTGGGGAGAAGGGGCGATGCGAGAGCAGGGCCTCAGCAGGAATGGGAGGCATGAGGTCGGGGGCTCAGGGAAAAGGGCTAGTGCATGGCTGGGACCTCAGAGGGAAGGGGCGGTGCAGTGTGCAGGGCCTCAGGGGGAAGGGGCGGCTCCGGGGCAGGGCCTCAGGGGGAAGGGGCGGCTCAAGGGCAGGGCCTCACGGGGAAGGGATGGCACAGTGTGCAGGGCCTCAGGGGGAAGGGATGGTGCAATGTGCAGGGCCTCAGGGAGAAGGGACGGCGCAGTGTGCAGGGCCTCAGGGGGAAGGGATGGTGCAGTGTGCAGGGCCTCAGGGGGAAGGGGCGGCGCAGTGTGCAGGGCCTCAGGGGGAAGGGGCGGCTCACGGGCAGGGCCTCAGGGGGAAGGGACGGCGCAGTGTGCAGGGCCTCAGGGGGAAGGGATGGTGCAATGTGCAGGGCCTCAGGGGGACGGGGCGGGGCAGTGTGCAGGGCCTCAGGTGGAAGGCGGTGCAGTGTGCAGGCCTCAGGGGAAGGGGCGGCGCAGTGTGCAGGGCCTCAGGGGGAAGGGATGGTGCAACGTGCAGGGCCTCAGGGGGAAGGGACGGCGCAGTGTGCAGGGCCTCAGGGGGACGGGCTGGTGCAGTGTGCAGGGCCTCAGGGGGAAGGGGCGGGGCGGTGTGCAGGGCCTCAGGGGGAAGGGATGGTGCAGTGTGCAGGGCCTCAGGGGGAAGGGGCGGCGCAGTGTGCAGGGCCTCAGGTGGAAGGGGCGGTGCAGTGTGCAGGGCCTCAGGGGGAAGGGACGGCGCAGTGTGCAGGGCCTCAGGGGGAAGGGACGGCGCAGTGTGCAGGGCCTCAGGGGGAAGGGATGGCGCAGTGTGCAGGGCCTCAGGGGGAAGGGATGGTGCAATGTGCAGGGCCTCAGGGGGAAGTGGCGGCGCAGTGTGCAGGGCCTCAGGGGGAAGGGATGGTGCAATGTGCAGGGCCTCAGGGGGAAGGGGCGGCGCAGTGTGCAGGGCCTCAGGGGGAAGGGGCGGCGCAGTGTGCAGGGCCTCAGGGGGAAGGGGCGGCGCAGTGTGCAGGGCCTCAGGGGGAAGGGGCGGCGCAGTGTGCAGGGCCTCAGGGGGAAGGGGCGGCGCAGTGTGCAGGGCCTCAGGGGGAAGGGACGGCGCAGTGTGCAGGGCCTCAGGGGGAAGGGGCGGCTCACGGGCAGGGCCTCAGGGGGAAGGGACGGCGCAGTGTGCAGGGCCTCAGGGGGAAGGGACGGCGCAGTGTGCAGGGCCTCAGGGGGAAGGGATGGTGCAGTGTGCAGGACCTCAGGGGGACGGGGCGGCGCAGTGTGCAGGGCCTCAGGGGGAAGGGGCGGCTCACGGGCAGGGCCATGGTTCAGATGCTGGTGGACCCCCCTACTTTTAGGGAGCTTCCGTCACTCCTGGATTGGACCACTACTAAGGCTTATCCAAGACAAAAGCCACCATTCTTGCTTTATAACTCACTCTTTTTACTGTTTAGTTTCTCCATGACAACCCTTCAGCTATTTTTATTTTTCTTGAAGTTTGAAGTTAAACAATATTGCGTCCATGGTTTTGGACCTCGTCTAAAATAACTAAAATATTTTTTACTGTAAGCCCTGTGGCGTAAAACTATAGAGAGTAAAAGAGCTATTGATGAAACTGAAAAAGAGCGTTCCAGAGCTACCGATGTGCAGGGGCTACACCTGGGAGGGAGCTCTCTGCAGGCATCTGTTGGAGAGCAAGCGGAATTGACTGAATGGCCCAGGCCTCATCTGCATTTTAGTTATATGACAGGTTGGAGCATTTTAGTTAAAATTTGAGTATTTGGGGAGGGAGGACTATGTTTGCTGTATTTGAGTATGATTTTCTATTAATGGCTCAAACAGGTCACTGGAAGTGAGAGAGAAAGGAAAGAAACAGTGCCCAGCACAATGGGGTGCTGGTCCATGAATAGAGGTCTTAGGCACAATGATAACAAGAATAGTAATAATAAATAATATTTATAGTTAGAAAATAGTAAAGAGTTGTTTTATATAAGTTTTCAAGAAGGTAGTTGTGCCTGCTCAGTATTATACTTGTCACTTCCTGTTCTCTGATATATGGGTATTAAAAGTGGACAAATATTGAGGAAGAAAATCTGCTGCACAGGTTCAGTGTGCAATGTTCAGATGATCATTGAAGCTCTGTAATAACTTTAGTCCAAGAATCTGGTAGGGCTCTCTACCTACTGCACTAACCTTTATAAGTCATTGCCTGTCCATGGGCTTAACGAGGAGCTGGCACCAATCTGACACCAAGATTCAGGCTTTTTCTTTCCTCCTTAGAACACCTGGCTGGAGTTACATTACCTGAAGACCACACCAAAGAAAGAGGAAAAGATTGTGGCCAGTCAATGACACAAAAAGCCCCCAGGGAGGAAGCTACCCAGAAAGCCCCTGGATGCATATGAGCACACCAGGCCTTCCCTTGTTAAGGCTGACAATCATAAGGGGAGTCTAGGGTCTGGGTGTCTGGGGAAAGGGATTTTTTTCTAGTGAGTTAACTTCTTCTCAACTTTCTCTCAGATACATAAAATATCACAAACTTGAAACCCAGGCTCGTTCAGGCTAGTTTAAAGTCTGCTGTGAATGTTTGACACGGCTCTAAACATAAGCTAAGTATTTCAAGGCCAGTAATCGTCAACACTCTCTTGTTGGTTATAGCTCTGTAACACATTCTCAAAAAACAGAACATGTGTATATTTTTAAGCATCCTTCTGTAGAGTGCAAACGCTGTCAGTTAAACAACAAACTGTGACAGTACCACATTACCTTGGCCTCCTTGGCCTCTCAGTTGATACCCAGAAGTGATACTCTGGCACTACTCCAGGTAAAAAGCTGCATCCTTCTCCAGCCCCTATTTCCACATAAAGAAGCTTGAGAACTACTCTGACTTAGGGCTAGTCTACACTTACCAGCCGGGTCGACGCGGTGAGTTCGACTTCTCGGAGTTTGAACTATTGCGTCTAATCTGGACGCGATAGTTCGAACTCCGGAAGCACCGCGGTCGACTCCGGTACTCCACCACTGCAAAAGGCGGTGGTGGAGTCGACCTTGGAGCCGCGGACTTCAATTCCGCGGCGTCTGGACGGGTGAGTAGTTCGAACTAGGGTACTTCGAATTCAGCTACGCTATTCACGTAGCTGAACTTGCGTACCCTCGTTCGACCCCCACCCCTAGTGTAGACCTGCCCTTACACTAGCTTCAGTATTGCCATAGATACCACAGCACAGACCAGGAATCAGATGGAGCACTGTTCACATCAATCTTTCCCTAGTGCTGGATTAACCCATCAGTGGACCATAGGCAAAATATACTTATGGGCCCTTACCTTTTCATGTGTAAGAAGAAACAGGTTTGCCCACTGACGTCCACGGGAACAGTTTCTCGCATTTAATTAATCTGAATCCAACAGACACATGCAATGCAAAAATGACATCTCTTTTATAATTTGTTATTCTGCTGAGCTGGCATGAAATTTAAACAGCACCAAATGATACCGTCAATTTTAGAAAAGCCAAACAGACTTGAAAAAACATGTGCCTAGATAGCAAACTATTAACAGGATATTTGAAAACAGAAGGTTTCTCTCCAATGAAAAATGCTAACCCCACAAAACTGTTAATCTGAGTCCAGTGTTGAATTTGAAAGAATTTCAGCTCCCCTTATATTGAGAGAGAGGACTTTCAAGGGTGAGTATTCATGCAGTCAAGAACAGCAAAATTAGTGGTACATCCACCAGAAACACAGGACAAGTGTATGGAACTAACCCCTGCTGCTTTTTAATGTCTAATTATAATATTATTGCTGTTACTGTGACCCTATTAATAAGGGACATGAGACTACTCTCACATTTGCTTAACCACCAGTTAATTTGGTAACTTGCAGTTTCTTGCTGATGGTTATTCACAGGATTTTTTATATATATTATTAAATCTGAATAAAATCCAAACACTCCACTAATAAGGCCTCATTCTCCACTGCTTTACACATTCAGAAGTCACATATACTTGGGTCAATGTGAATGCGAAGGGCATTTTAAATGCTTCCCTTTTAATTTGATACCATTTTGCACCCACTTTGCACTGCTGGAAACAAGTACACTAGGTGAAACACAGGAAACAATGCCACCCATAGACTTTTCTGCTGTAGTATAAGATATGAATTAAGTGCAGCTGTAAAATTGAAAGGAAAATTTGGAGTTCCCATTTTGATAAGTGGAGTTGTATGGAATTATGTTATACGGGCATATTCATTTATGCATATGTACTTGGAGTTTTTATGTAAAACCTCTTTCTACACATCTAAAGTAAATTAATAAATAAGTGATAGACCAGTGCTTTTAACCTTTCCAGACTACTGAACCCTTTCAGCAGTCTGATTTCTCTTGTGTTCCCCAAGTTTCATCTCACTTAAAAACTACTTACTTACAAAATCAGATATAAAAATACAAGTGTCATAGCACAGTATTACTGAAAAATTGCTCACTTTCTCATTTTTACTATATACTTATAAAATAAATCAATTGGAATATAATTATTGTACTTACATTTCAGTGTATAGTATATGGAGCAGTATAAACAAGTCATTATCTGTATGGAATTTTAGTTTGTACGGACTTTGATAGTGCTTTTTATGTAGCCTATTGTAAAATTAGGAAAATATCTAGATGAGTTGATGTATCCCCTGGAAGACTTCTACGTACCCCTGATTGAGAACCACTGTGGTAGATGATCCTCAAGAAAAGCCTGACTCTCTACCAATTTGGTAACATTTTGCTTCCACTAAATGTAAACAACTACACAAGAGACAAGGCATAAGAACATCAGAACATAAAAAGGCCATACTGGGTCAGACCAAAGGTCCATCTAGCCCAGTATCCTATCTTCTGACAGTGGCCAATGCCAGGTGCCCCAGAGGGAGTGAACAGAACAGGTAATCATCAAGTGATCTATGCCCTGTTGCCTATTCCCAGCTTCTGGCAAAAAAAGGCTAGGGACACCATGGCTAATAGACATTGATGGACCTGTCCTCCATGGATTTATCTAGTTCATTTTTGAACACTGTTATAGTCTCACAACATCCTCTGGCAATGAGTTCCACAGATTGACTGTGCATTGTGTGAAGAAATACTTCCTTTTGTTTGTTTTAAACCTGCTGCCTATTAATTTAATTTGGTAACCCCTAGTTCTTATGTTATGATGAGAAGTAAATAACACTTCCTCATTTACTTTCTCCATATCAGTCATGATTTTATAGACCTCGGTCATATCCCACCCCCCTTAGTCATCTTTTTTCCAAGCTAAAAAGTCCCAGTCTTTTTAATCCCTCCTCATAGGGAAGCCGTTCCATACCCCTATTCTTTTTTTTTTTGCCCTTTTCTGAACCTTTTCCAATTCCAATATATCTTTTTTGAGATGACGTGACCACATCTGCACTCAGTATTCAAGATGTGGGTGTACCATGGATTTATATATAGGCAATATGATATTTTCTGTCTTATTGTCTATCCCTTTCTTAATGATTCCCAACATTCTGTTCATTTTTTTGATTGCTGATGCATGTTGAGTGGATGTTTTCCAGAAACTATCCACAATGACTCCAAGATCTCTTTCTTGAGTGGTAACAGCTAATTTAGACCCATCATTTTATATGTATAGTTGGGATTATGTTTTCCAATGTGCATTACTTTGCATTTATCAACACTGAATTTTGTCTGCCATTTTGTTGCCCAGGAACCCAGTTTTGAGAAATCCTTTTGTACCTCTTAGCAGTCTGCCTGGGACTTAACTATCTTGAGTAGTTTTGTATCATCTGCAAATTTTGCCACCTCACTGTTTACACCTTTTTCCAGATCATTTATGAATATGTTGAATAGGACTGGGCCCAGTACAGTACAGTCTCCTGGGGGACACCACTATTTACCTCTCCCCATTCTGAAAACTATTTATTCCTACCCTTTGTTTCCTATCTTTTAACCAGTTACCAGTCCATGAGAGGACCTTCCCTCTTATCCCATGACAGCTTACTTAGCTTAAGAGACTTTGGTGAGGGACTTTGTCAAAGGCTATCTGAAAATCTAAGTACACTTTATCCACTGGATTCCCCTTGTCCATATGCTTGTCAACCCCCACAAAGAATTCTAGTCGATTGGTGATGCATGGTTTTCCTTTACAAAAACCATGTTGACTCTTCCCCAACAAATTATGTTCATCTATGTGTCTAACAATTTTGTTCTTTATTATAGTTTCAACCAGTTTTCCCGGTACTGAAGTCAGGCTTACCGGCCTGTAATTGCCAGGATTACTTCTGGAGCCCTTTTAAAAAATTGGTGTCACATTAGCTATCCTCCAGTCATTTGGTGTAGAAGCTAATTTAAATGATAGGTTACAGATTACAGTTAGTAGTACTTCAATTTCACATTTGAGTTCCTTCAGAACTCTTGAATGAATATTATTTGGTCCTGGTGACTTATTACTGTTTAATGTATCAATTTGTTCCAAAACCTCCTCTAATGGGTCTTAGGTTTGTCACCTAAAAATAATGGCTCAGGTTTGGGAATCTCCCTCACATCCTCAGCCGTGAAGACCAGAGCAAAGAATTTGTTTAGTTTCTCTGCAATGGCCTTATTGTCTTAGAGTGGGAAGGTCATTGTGGAGAAACTTTATGAATTATTTGCATTGGCCTAATGGCTGAGGATGTGAGGGAGATTCCTCCTAGTGAAGAAATGTGTCATTACATCTCAGGAATGGATGAGTACCCATTTTTTGCATGTTTATCTGAACTGAAAATTTGGACTAAATATCTCATGATGGCTGGGTCTCTCATAAGCTTTTTAACAATAACCATTCTGGCTAGAAACATAGAATTAACAAGAAAAAAAGAAAAGAAAATGATAAAAAAAATACTTTTTAGAACTTTAAGAAGATCCAGGGAAAACTTCAATTCAAATAATGGATCAAGTTTCAAGGGCATGTGGAAGGGGCGACTAAGGTATTTTTTAGTGAAGAGTGGGGGGTTATTTGAGTAAATCATCTCTTCTTGTTAGAGAGCACATTAAATATTAGGAGCCAGATCCTGAGGTCTGGTTGAGGAACAGTTAATGCATGGGAAGAAGTGTGTGCAACAGAGACTTTAAACCCTGTCACACTTTCCCAGTCCATGGGTTGCTCTACACTGGTCTGGTCAGGGCCGCCCAGAGGATTCCAGGGGCCCGGCGTCTTCGGCAGCGGGGGGGCCCTTCCGTTCCGGGACCCGCCGCCGAAGTGCCCCGAAGACCCATGGCGGGGGCCCCCCCGCCGCCGAATTACCGCCGAAGCGGGACCCGCCGCTGAAGTGCAGCCCGGTCTTCGGTGGTAATTCGGCAGCGGGGGGCCCCCCACCGCGGGTCTTCTGGGCGCCGGCGGCGGGTCCCGAACGGAAGGGCCCCCGCCGCCAGACCGGCTGCGCGGCGGGTCCCGCTTCCCCGGCCCGGCCCCAGCCTCTTACCCCCGGCTCCCTCCTCGCCCGGAGTCTCAGCGCCTCGCCGGAACAGCTGCAGCGTGTGGCCGGCGGGGCCTGAGCCCCGTCCCGCTCAGAGCCGCGTGGTGAGGGGGCGGGGCTGGGAGCTCCACGCTGAGCGGAGGGAGCCGAGCTCAGCCCAGAGCTTGCAGCCCCGCCCCCTCACTACGCGGCTCTGAGCGGGGCGGGGCGGGGCTCAGGGGCCCCGGCGGAGTCTCGGCCCTTGATGCGCTGAGGCTCCAGGAGAGGGGCGGAGGCGGGAGCCCCCGCTGTTCTCTTGGGGGCCCCTGCAGAGCCCGGGGCCTGGGGCAAATTGCCCCCTTTGCCCCCCCCCTCTGGGCGGCCCTGGGTCTGGTCCCTATGGAGAGACTACTCTGACTTGCATCATCTGTCAATGAGGCCAAGGGGCTGTTCTGCTGGCCAGAGATTGCCAGACCACAGGAATGCCTCAGTCACATCTCTTTTCTTTTAGCCACATCCACTGCACCATTTATAGGAAACGGGTGCATTAGAAACCACTATGGTGGTTGTAAATTACCTGGGAATCCCCCCCACACACACCATCTGGGCCAGAGAAGGATCCTTGTAGTGCCAGTTGTTAAGCCATCTCTGAGGCAGCTTTATAGGCATTCTGTGGTGCAAAGCTGCCGTAACATCCCTGAGGAGTTATGTCTGCTATTCTACTACAGACCAATCTTGCAACCTTCTTATAGAAATATTAACATTTCCATTTCTATAGCACCTTTTATCTGAGGCTTTCAAAGCACTTTATAATTTTTGGGCCAGATCCTCAGATGGTGTATATTGGTGTAGCTGCTCTTAAGAGGATTCAACAGCCCAATGGCTGCAGTAGGCTCTATTCAGCCTCTTTGGTGGCAGTGGCGGAAATCTGTACAGTACTGGATTCTCCGGACCCATTCCCACCTATGGCTTATCCATGCCCTTCCTCCTCATTCATGGGGGCCCTATATACTTCTGTGCAGCAGCCCCCCCATGAATCTTTGTGTTGCACAAGATATATGCACCTTTAGCAGAGTCCCCTAGAATCCTGCCACAAACAAAGGGTGTAGCAATCAGCTGCTGGGGGAGAAGTAGCCAATGACAAAATATCTCCTATATGACTTTACTCACAGCAGTAGTTTGTACCTAGAAAGCAGTACGGAAACTAGGCCTGCAATCTGTAGGGTTTGGTCTCCTTCCCTTGTGGATCCCTAGGTTCTACAGGGTTAGTAAACTTCATCCCTTACACTTTAAATTAGTATGGAAAACTCAGAGTATTTTTGGAATAGTTTTTTCCCCCTCCCTACACTTTTTCCATGAGGGGGGACATTGAGGCCTAAATTACTTTTCACCTAGTCCACAAAAATTCTAAATTCAGAGATTAAAAGAGAGCTGAGAAAGTTGCCGGAAAGAGTTTTGTATTAATTATCAGAAAAGCAGATGGTTGCAAAAAGCTTCCTAAATTCCAGTGCACTTCAGCTTTAATCCTTTCATGTCATCAACTCTTGGCACACTAAATGAATGATTTAAAGGAGAATGAAACTACAGAACTAGGAGATGGGACAAGTGAAAAGAAGTGTGATACAACTGCAAAAGGAGGTGAGAATTTTTTTTAAGTGCACCCTAGCAAGAAAGACAAGATATTTGTAGTAACAGGATCAATCAATAAGTAAGACGTATTGAGGGGAAGGTGAGAAATGCTGGTGGGTATTGAGAAAAATGATAGAAAAAAGGGCTGGTAATTGAATAAAGAAGGAAACTGTACAGTGTTACAAGTGAAACCAGAATAAGAAAGTCAGGGGAAGAAATGGTAAAAGGAGAACTAAGAAATACTTGTTTAAAGGAATGAAATTCATGGAGAATAATATACCTTTGAAATAAGAAATTAACAAAAGTTGTATGAAGAAGCTAAAAAATGAGTAAAGACAAAAACCCAGAGAAAAAGATAGAATTGTTATAAAATGTTTATAAATGTGAAGATTAAACCATTAACTTTCAATAACTGATGTGTTACACTACATCTGTGTATTCTGCATAAGATATTTGTTACTTAACATAAAGCCTCATTTGATTATGGTCATGCATACTTTTCTAACTAAGCCCTGAGGGCCTGATCCAGAGCCCCAATTGCACAATGCAAAAACACAATCTATGGGGCAGTTTCTCAGCTGCTGTCGTAACTGCATTGACTTCCTCAGAGCTATACCAGCCAAGAACCAACCTCATAGCTTTTTTAAATCTGTGTGTATTTATTCAAAGTAACTACCATAGTCACTTTTAAAAAATGTATAATTATAATTATGCGTAACTTCAAGCACTACTGGGCTACTGCTTCTCTGAAAAACTAACATCAAGGGACTGATCCTGCATAGGGATGTGCTGGGGTACTCATTGCATGGCCCTTATAGAAATCTATTTGCATACTACTTGTAGCAGGGCCGGCTCTAGGTTTTTTGCCGCCAAAGCAAAAACATTTTTGGCTGCCCCCCACCCCAGCCCGGGGCTCTCACCCCCCGCACACCAGTGCCCTCCTCCACCCGCACCCCCTTCCACCCCAGCCCTAGGCTCTCTCTTCCCCCGCCACACCTGCACCCCCTGCCACCCCAGTGCTGTGCAACCCACCCGCACCCCCTGTTGCCCCAGCCCTGGGCTCCCCCCACCAGTGCTGACTCCGCCTGCTCCCCACTCGCCTCCAGCCGGTCTAGCGCTAGCAGGGTCGGGGTAAGCAGTGGGACTCCCAGGCCGCGCCTCAGCCCAGGGCCCTCCAGCTGGGGCTCTCACCTCCAGGACTGGCCAGGACCCAGGAGGGCAGAGCCGGGGGACTGCCCCAGCAGGGGACTGAGGAGCCGGGGTAGGGTAGCCCCAGAGGTAGCGGAGCCCCAGAGAGTGGGACACAGGCCCCGCACTGCAGCGCCCCACCCTCTATGGCCTTGCTGCTGCTGCTTCTGGCCACCCTGCCACAGTCCCTGGGCAGCTTGGGCCGCTTCACCCAGCCCCAGCTGCAATGCTGGGGGGATACTGCCCTGCGGCACCTGCAGGCAGCTCCCTGTGCCCCGCGGGGTGGCCCTCAGCCCGAGTGTCCCCCGCTCAGAGCCTGCCTGGCCCAGCCACAAGGTGCAGGCACTGCTCCCCCATGGTGCGAACCGCAGTGGCCCCAGGGTGCCCCCCACACATGATCTACTGCTGCTGCCAGGGCCGGCTCTAAGCTTTTGCTACCAGAAGCAAAAAAAATAAAAAATAAAATAAAATAAAATAATGGCCGGAATGCCTTCCCTGAAAATGTGCCACCCCAATCGTGTGCTTGGTTTGCTGGTGCCTAGAGCCGGCCCTGTTTACGACCTTGGTGGTTATAACTCTCATTATGGACATTCCTAAGGTGGAGGGCCGGGGGGCTTTATCAGCAGCAGAACATTCTTTTTTTCAATTTTGGTGGTGAACTCCCTGAGTTTCACCCAAAGCTGGTTTATTATGCGGGGGGGGGGGGGGGGAGGTGGGTTGATCAGTTCTCAGGCCTGCAATGTGTTTTTTTATCATTTGGGAGTTTATATTCATGGACAGGCTGGGACACTATTCCCACCAAATGAGCTTGTCATAAATGGAGTTGTGATGGGTTACCCCTGGGTTGCCACCTGAAACTGGGGTACCACTGAGCCTCCCAACCCATCAGCCTGGGCTCCCTTTACACTGTACTGCTGTGATCAACTTGCACTTTCCCTAGCACACATAGAGATAGAGACATACCCAACTGCAGTTACATTCAGACATTGTGACCAGCCCTGCATGGGAAGGCTACAGCTAGGGGACTTCCCAGCCTCTTACACATGTACCCCCTCTGGAATGTAAATCCACAGATTATACTATCTTGCGCTGCACTGGGAACCATACAGCGTAAGCTCATGAAATTCGCCCCCTCCCTCAATGTGGAGAGGAATATACAAGAGCTTTTTGTCCCGAGTTATGACTCCCACACATTGGTTTTAGACAAAGCAAAAACAAGTTTATTAATTTATAGATTTTCATTGATTATAAGGGATAGCAAACAGATCAAAACAGACTACTTAGCAAATAAACAAAACACAGAAACAAAGCTTAATATACTATGTAGATTGGATATGAATAGCAAAGTATCACCCTAAGTCATGATACAATCAGGTTGCAAATTCTTAAGAGGCAAGCTACACTTGCTTACAGCTTCGAATCCCGAGGTGTTCCATTCACAGGCTAAAAATCCTGGTAGCCTGGATCCAGCACTTCCCCCAGTTCAGTCTTTGTTCCTCAGGTATTTCCAGGAGTTTCTTTGGGTAGGGAGTCAGTGAGGAACACGATGATGTCACTCCCCTGCTTTATATAGCTTTTGCATATGGTAGGAACCCTTTGTTTCAAAGCTTGGTTCCCATACCAACAAGTGGAAAAATAATGATATCCCAAGATGGAGTCCAGCACCAGGCGACCTGGTCACATGTCCCTGCAGTGTCAGAGCAGCCATTATTCAGACTGTCTGTAGCATCCTCAGGAAGGCTCCTCTGGGTTGGAAATAAGCTTCTCCTAAGGCCTATTGTTCTCCCTACTGGTTCATTAACTTGAACCAGCTTTTTAGAATGAAAGCATCTTGTCTAGTGAGCATTTCCCAGGTGTAAACACATTTGTAATACAGATACATAATCAATATTCCTAATTTCAGATACAAAAGTGATACATGCATACAAATAGGACAATCATATTTAGTAAATCATAACCTTTCCAATGACACTTCACATGACTTATCTTGCATAAAGTACATTATGATTATGTTGCAATCATATCATAATATTACTGTGAATAATATGGAGTGCAGTGTCACAGGAGTTACTAGCCCCACAGTTATTCTGGGGACCCTGCATGCCCCCTTTTGCCTTGATTTCAGAGGCCTTGGCAAAAGATGGTTTAATTACACGATCAGCAGGTGTAGAAAGGTTGTTGAATGTGCTTTTGGCAGATAGAAATCCCACTGGGGATGTTTTCAGACCCATTTGGATGCCAGTGTCATCAATACTGTCTGCATTATTGTGTCTTGCTGTGCTCTCAGCAATCTTTGTAAAGCCAGAGGTGAGCCATTTCCCCCTAAATAAACCTATGACAGCAAGGGGCTGCTGAATTGGTACCTTCAGCCAGAAAGTGCTGAAGCTGAAGCATCCGGGTAATAGAAGTTGGGGATGCTTTGTGCTTCCACATTATGGACTTGCATGGCCCAATGGAAGAGAGAGACTATTATCTTTATGAAGGTACTTGTGGGGGGAAGGACGGATAGGCCTCATTGATTGTGTGGGGTTTAAGTGCTTGGGAAGGGGTCATGGGTAGATTTTCATGCAATGTACTTATGAATGTCATGACCACTTATCAAATTGTGGGGGTAGAGGGGGGTTATTTACAGTATGAATTGATGTAAGGAAGTGATTGAAGTATGGATTGATGTAGACAATTGCACTGAGGAATAGAATTTGCATAGTAAGTCCTAATTGCCCCTGATCATGTGTTTACCTTTATTATTTTGAATACCCACTGTATGATGTAATGCAGTGATAAGAATATACTTACTTGATAAAATAAAAAGCTTTATTTATGAATGTATATTAGAAAAGTATAACATTCACCATGCATTGACATGCAGGCCAGTAGACATTACCCCACTAAAACACCAGTAACAACAGAATCTTAACAAACCAAACAAAATAAAGGAAAGTGCATGAACAAGTGAAACCAGTGAAACCATGTACAAGGCTAAACCCCAAACTGCTGGATGGCCCTTGGCCCACCCCCCATTCTTTTTTACCTTCTTTCCCAGTTTGCCATGCACTTTGCCCTGGGGGAAGGAGGTAGAGACATTCAAAGGGGAAGGGCTGGATGGGGCAAAGTTGCCCTGCCCAACCACTAATGGGGCCTGATTGCATGGACCACCCAACCATGGAGTTTTCCAGTCAGGGGCGGCTCTAGGCACCAGCAAAACAAGCTGGTGCCTAGGGCGGCAAAATCTAAGGGGCGTCCCCTGCGGCCGTGGGGGGCGGAAGGCTGGTCCGGCGGACCTGCCGCAGTCATGCCGGCGGGAGGTCCACCGGAGCCCCGGGACGACTGGACCTGCCGCAGGCATGACTGCGGACAGTTCGCTGGTCCCGCGGCTCGGCTGGACCTCCCGCCGGCATGACTGCGGCAGCTCAAGCGGAGCCGCCGCACCCGCGAACCGTCCGCAGCCGCGGGAGCTCCAGCCGAGCCATGCGGGACCAGCGGTCCCTCTGCAGTCATGCCCGCGGGAGGTCCGCTGCTCCCGCGGCTCCGGGGCGCCTCCCGCGCATGACTGCTTGGGGCGGCCAAAAACGTAGAGCCGCCCCTGTTTCCAGTCTATGTCTGGACTGCATCACAGGGTACCACACAGGGGAATCAAGCACCGGGAGCTGGTATTCTTGCAGCCATTAGTGATATCAGCTGCTCAGACAGTTCTTTCTGCTGAGCTCTGCCTTCCTCTCTTAGCTGCCATTCCTGTTCCAGAATGGTGAAGCAAGTGTCTGCTCCAATGCTGAAACACTGTCCTCAAGCTTTTCAGCCAGCTTCATCCTTTCCTCTTGCCTCTTTCTCCATGCTTTTCCTCTAGCCCAGGGGTTGGCAACCTCTGGCACACAGCTCGCCAGGGTAAGCACCCTGGCGGGCCAGGCCAGTTAGTTTACCTGCTGCATCCACAGGTTCAGCCGATCGCGGCTCCCACTGGCCACGGTTCGCTGCTCCAGGCCAATGGGAATGGCGGAAAGCCACGACCAGCACATCACCCTGGTGAGCTGTGTGCCAGAGGTTATCGACTCCTGCTCTAGCTTTAAGTCCCTCTGTCTCTGGTACTGGACCTGCTTGTTCACTCTATCTAGAACTTCAGTCATAAGTTCATCACAGAAATGCTTCCTCTTGGAATTGTCTGTGAAGGTACGGTGACCCAGGCTTACACTGAAGTGTGAACAAGCTGGGGGGGTACTGTAGCCAGTAGAGGTTGAGAGTTCTGAAATAGGACAAGACATTGAGGGTTATTGCCTTAAATAACTCAGTGCAGGAGCACAGAATAAATCCTTGTGCAATTTCAAGGACATAAAATGTTACTTTTCCAAACTCAGCTTCAATATCTGGTGAGATGAATATTTCAGACCACAGAAGCTCTGTGGACAAAGACTGGTTAATCACAGTGAAAGAAGTGCAGAGACACTGGTAAGTTAAAAGTGAAAAAAAAATCCCTGCTTTTTGTTTTCTGAAATTTGCAGAACTACTTGGTGGGAAGGACAGTGTCCTTTCTACAAAAGCTTTTTGTATCATTTCAGGCTTTCCACATTTTGGAGGATGTTACAGTTCTTGTGGTGTCTGATTGGCAAAGGGAGATGTTACTCCAAGCTGCTTGTGGGAAACCAGCAGTGTATGCAACCAAAGTTTTCAAACCTATAATAAATAAACAGCACATCTATGAATGGAGTGGTTTGGTCAGCTATTGAGGTAGGCCTGGAAAATACACCCTTCCCTGAAATGTGACTATCTATCCGGAGTCTCCGCTCCAGGAAAAGTTTGTAGATATCAGCATCCAGGATGGGATCAGAATACATAAGGGATAATGGGTTAGCTTCCATATGGCTTAGCTTGTTATGGCTGCATGCAAACACACAGAACTCGACAGCCATCCTCTTTTTCCCTCCCCCACTCCACCCACACATTTCTGGGGGGAAAAGTCAATCCCCAATCAAATTTGACACAAATGATTTTGTCACCTATGGACTGCATAGACTACCTTTAACTAAAATGGACTAGATTTGTAAATGGAAAATATTTCAACCTCCCTGCCCCTCCTGCCCACAGTTCACTGTTTCCAGGCAACTTGTTATATCGCTGAGTGGTTACAGAGTGGGGTAGTTACGGGCATGGAAATGTCAGGTTATTATTTTTAAGGAACAGTGATGCCCTACCTGCCAGGATTGTCCTGGAGTTTCCAGGAATTAAAGATTAACTTTTAATTAAAGAATATGTCCTGTTACGAAAGATCCAGGAATACTTCCAACCAAAATTGGCAACCCTAGAAAGTGAGGCCCCTCCCCACCCCTTCCCCTGCAGTCCTTTCCTCCCCCCAGCACTCCTGCTGGGGAGTGGAGTTGGGACAAAGAGGCTTCCCGCATCCCCCAGCAGGAGGGTGGAGAGAAGCGCCACGGGCGAGGGATGTGCTGGCCACAGCTTCTCGCCGCCTCCATTGGCCTGGGATGGTGAACTGCGGCTAGTGGGAGCTGCGGTCCGCCGAACCTGCCGACGCGGCAGGTAAACAAACTGGCCGGGCCTGCCACGGTGTTTACCCTAGCGAGCCGCGTGCCAGAGGTTGCCAACCCTTGAATTAGAACTATGAAGTATAGATGGATGTGTTAGGCAGTTGGTTAGAAGTTGGGTTAGAAGAATCTCCCTCTCCTTTTCAGATTCCCAGAACACAGGTCTTTAGGTCTAAACACTTTACACTGCTTGATAATATTATGGCAAGAATCATTATACAAAGTGTCACAAGTTCTTTTTCTTAGTTTGTGAACCAAGTACAGCTTTTGAAGAGATGCAGTATTGTTTTTATGATTGTGCTGCCAGTGCTTTTTGGGGAAGCAAACAGTAAGGGAGTTTGCTGTCTGCCTTAAACTCTCAAACTAGAGCCAATCCTTGGTACAGAGTTGCATCCTGGGAACTGAGAATATGTTTTGGGCTGACATTCCTGGAAGAGGGATTTGTTTGCCTGCTGTTTGTGACCACCTGTGTAGAAGAGCTGGTGTATATTGCGCAAATAAACTAGTGGTACCCAAACTTCTATGTTGCCATTTTTCCACCAGTGGGAAACTGACCTGTACGATACCAACATATTCTACTGCTCAGCAAAAGGGCAACAATAAATATGTCATTCAAAGGAACTATCACTTTGGTGGGCAGAAGTAATATCCTCAACTGAAACCGTTCAAGTATTGCTAGAATCTTTTAATATTGGAAGCTCCTTTGTGGAGTTTTTGTAATATTAATAAACATCTTATTACATCTTTATTTCTGTTCAGACATTCATTTGCATATTATTAAATAAGTCAGATGTCGAGGGGGTGTGCATATGTGGGAAGCATCATTAAATGCTTTGTACCTGATGTAAGTTTTCTAGTATTTCTTTTAGCAACTGAATTTTTGTTTGTTTGTTTGGCACAAAGTGATGATGTTAAATGTGCGAAAGAAATGGAAATATGGCTGGTGTGCTTAATGGGCAATATGCTGCCTTTTTCACCAGTACTTATATGCCATATGGCACACTGAAGTGCTGGAAACTCTTCAGGTGAAAGTTTTTGATAGTTGCATGTCTCAGAAGCATAGGGAAGTCCTTGAATTATGTGGGAGGAGAGGGTGAATGTAGTCATTGATACCCTTCTGGGCTTTTTGCTAAGGTGGCAATGGACTTTATCCATAGGTCAGGTGCTAGTGGGATTTGAACTTGCTTTTCTGTAAAAATTTATGCTCAGCAACTTCATGTTAGTCAGATTCTATGGCGATGATGACATAAATATCTACAGAAATTATGTTTTAAATGGAAAGAAGATACTTTGGATTTGGCTAGATCAACGGGCTCAATGGGTAGTGATCAATGGCTCGATGTTTAGTTGGCAGCCAGTATCAAGCAGAGTGCCCCAGGGGTTGGCCCTGGGGTCAGTTTTGTTCAACATCTTCATTAATGATCTGGATGATTGCACCCTCAGCGAGTTTGTGGATGACTCTAAAATGGGGGGAAAGGTAGATAATCTCGAGTGTAGGGATAGGATACAGAGTGACCTAGACAAACTGGAGGATTGGGCCAAAAGAAATCTGATGAGGTTCAAAAAAGACAAGTGCAGAGTCCTGCACTTAGGAAGGAAGAATCCCATACACTGTGACAGGCTGGGAACCAACTGACTAAGCAGCAGTTCTTCAGAAAAGGGCTTGGGGATTACAGTGGATGAGAAACTGGATATGAGTCAACTGTGTGCCCTTGTTGCCAAGAAGGCTAACAGCATATTGGGCTGCATTAGTAGGAGCATTGCCAGCAGATCATGGGAAGTGATTACTCCCCTCTATTCGGCACTGGTGAGGCCACATCTGGAGTATTGCATCCAGTTTTGGAATAGGATTGGGAGCAGAGCTGGACCTGGCTAAAGCCTGTGGAGTCTATTACCACTATCAAGCAGAGGAAAGTTCCTAGACGTTAAGTGACGTTGCACAGACTAAGCTACTTTTTTCCCTGTGATGCTTATATACCTGCCTTGAGAGTCGACAGACCAGCTCCTGGCTTGTGGATTGGTTGGAGTCTAGCACAGGAATGACTCATCACTGCATATAGCTTAATCAAGCTCTAGTTCAGAGATGACTCATCACTATACAACAAGGTTCTGTAGCTATACTTAATTATCTTTTTTGATGCTGTTAGATAATCCTGTACTTTTCTGTTATTAATTTATTCTGCCACTGCATTGCTGTTCCCCTTTCCCTTAACTCTGTCCATCCATTGGGATATATATATGCTTCTTTACATCTTAAATACTGTACGATTTATAGCAGATCCATGGCTCCTTGATGGATCCACCTCAAGGTAGGTGGCAGTTGGAAGGAAATCTTGATTTTTTTACATCTCTGTACAATATAAAAAACATCCATGTTAGAGTAGGGTCATCTGCAGCAGAGCAATAGCATTGTCATATTTCTGATTTTCCTCTGCCCTGTACTAATGCTTCTTTTGGTTAACCAAACCAAACCATTATAGCATGATTTTTAATGGCAACAATGATATAAGTGCCTCAGGAAATCGCTATGGGCTTGCCTTCACTACTGCTAAATCGGTGCTGCTGAGATTGATGCAGCAGCGTTGATTCAATGGATCTGGTGAAGATGTGATAAGTCGATGGGAGATAATGTCGTATCTTGTTGCTTATGGTGGTCAAAGACCCTGCAACTGCTGGTATCATGGCTCCACATGTTCACATCATGAAGGAGCTTGCATGAAGCCTCAAGCAGCACTGCTATTTAGAAGGTTCTGAGTTCACATTCCAGAAATTTGCTCATTGCAGTGATATAGATCTGTATGGAAAATTCTCAAAAAGGAAATGTTCTTTCAGAGTTCAGGCTAAAAAGGAGTTATGCACAGAGAAAAGTAGAGCAAGACAAGAGTTTTTTAAATAAACAAAGCAATGACTTTTCCATACCAAAGGATAGTTTCTGGTTTTTCCTAAAAAAAGGTCCAAGTAGGTTATACTAAAACAGCAGTATGGATGACTAAAATAGCAGTAAAATCAGATTCTGGTGTAAGCATGTGTAATGTACTTGCTAACTGGTAAGTTTTCTCAGTGCCAATCTGCTTTTTGCTCCCTGTCAGTAGGATGGATATGGGTTCCACAAAAAAGGTAAGAGTGCTAGATTTAAGTTTTTATGACGTCCATTTCTCATCTTAACTATTTTCCATCAAGATAACAATATCCCATCATATCCAATGAGTATTCATTTGGTCTAATACAATACAAAACTATGATCACATTAGCAACATTCATGTTATATTGAAGGAGAGGAGCACTAATACAACACAATACTAATTCAATTTGATGGAAATTGATATTATAAGACTTGCATTTTATTTTACTACAGGAATGTCAATGCTGCCTGTTTTGTCTCTCTTAAAATTGTCTACAGGGAACACCCTTTTATTGAACTAACCTAAAAATTACCAGCAAAGCTTTCAACAGATAAACTGTCTTTTTAGTAGGGATTAGTGGTTAGGAACAGCATTATCTTTTTTACAAAGCAGAAAACCCTAATAGTTTCTTCACAAAGAACCACATACTTTTTCAAAAGAGGAAATGAGCTACTGAAAAACTTCTAAAATGTCTAAGATGCAATAATTCAGGACACACTTTGAAACATTATTCTAATTAAACCCATTAGTCTACATCTTGAGGCTGTAAATCTAAGCATATATATTCATATATGATTATGATACATACCTATTTATCTTAGATTTCCAGCCTACTTGGCTGAATGACTCTCCTAGAGTTGTATTCTTTCATGAAGCAGCTAAAGGTTAGATCCACAAAGGCAATTAAGCACAAAATGCCACTTTAGGCACCTAAGTCCAAAATTCATAACCTCAGAATTGATGCTCAGCTGCCTCCTAATTCTGTGGGCACCTAATGTCCTAGGTGCCTCAATTTCTGCCAATCAACTGTCCTCAGAGCCTAAAAATCTGCAGGTGGGCATGTCCACAGCTACCTCAAGCATGATGCCATACCTCTCGTCTAAGCCCTGGTGAGATCCTCAAGATAGATAAACCTGATCTAGTAGGAGTTCTCAGAAGCCATCTAACAGATCATATTGGTCTCTGCATAAAACACAAGGGGAGGAGGTCATAATATACCTCATTGTAACCTTTAGTTCAGTGGTTAGGGTGGTCACCCAGGATGTGAGATATCTGGGTTCAGATCTCTCTGCCTGCTTTGTAGCAGGGATTCGAACCTACATCTCCTATAAGAGTGCCCTAACCTGATTCTGTGGGATAGAATCATAGGACTGGAAGGGACCTTGAGAGGTCTTTTAGTCTAGTGCCCTGCACTCAAGGCTAGACTAAATATTATCTGCTCTTAAAAATCTCCAATACAGGAAATTTCACAACCTCCCTAGGCAATTTATTCCAGTATTTAACTACCCCGACAGTTAGGAAGTCTTCCCAGTGTCCAACCTAAACCTCTCTTGCTGCAATTTAAGCCCTTTGCATCTTGTCCTGTCCTCAGAGGTTAATGAGAACATTTTTTCTCCCTCCTGTTATACTCTTTTATATACTTGAAAACTGTTACATGTCCCCCCTCAATCTCCTCTTTTCAAGACTAAACAAGGGTAAAATAAAAGAAAGATTTGTAAGAAAGTAGCCGGCATTGTTATCAGAAGAAGCAGGGTTAATTGGGCTACTGGAATCATTCAGTAGTGAAGAAGAGAATTCTTCCGAAGAAGGAGAATGAACAACTTGTGCAGTTGCTATTTGCGGCGGCGATATTACCACTGCCTGCATATTCCGAGAAGGCGGAGCAGTGGGAGTTACTGGCTGCGGCTGTGGAATGCTGCTAAAAAAATCCACTATGTCCTCAGCAGTCTCCTCCTCACTTTCAGCCTTAACTAATTGAGGATAACGAGAAGCAGAGGGCTTCGCTCGAGCAGGAAGACATTTGGATGTCTTACATTTAAGTTTCAAATCCTGTACTTCAGTTTTTAATTTTTCCTGGGAGTCCTTCAGACTCCGCACCCGAGACTCATGGAGTCTCTTTGTTGCTTCCTCCCACCAATACATAAACTGCTCCCACTGCACATCAGAGGCTTGTGAAGTAAGGGTTCCTCTGAGGTATGTAAGTTTATCTAACTCAAATGTACCTTCTAATGGGCATTGTTTAAATGAATTTTCACGCGTGTACAGATTCCAATCATTTAAATACCTGCAGGTTTTAGGACCATAATGTACGTACATGTAATATGCTGGGGTACCCTTAGGGGGTAAGGTGGAAAGTTTAAACTGTCCCTCCCCCATGTTCCAATCACACAAACTGAGGGGGTGCCCTGTCCGCGCTAGCGGATCAGAATCTAAGGATCTCTCCCTACAGGGTACTCACACAGGAGAGACTCACAAGGAAGACTATGACTCTCCTACACCTCCCTTCAGCAAAGAGCGTCGGCTAGTCTCTGGGAGACGGCGCCGCTTACTCTAATTGCATCCAGTGAGACGATCAGACTGTCAGTAGCCCACACGGAAGGGAAAGGGGAGGGAAGATGGGTTCACACACTCCTAGACCCAGGTAGCTTCCTCGCCGGACTATGCCAGGCCGAGTCAGCCCACCATGGGTCAGATCTCCTAAAGATCCACTAGTTACCGGGCTTGCGTTAGAGTAGTCCTGATCATTAGTTTTCGCTTCACAGGGTACTCTGGGCGTCTTCCGATAACGATCAATCACACTGGTGTACACACACACACACACCAAGGCCTCTTTTTTTTTCCCCCTTTTTAACCTTTTTATCTCTTTTTAATTTTTTTTTTTTTTTTAACCACGATGCATATTTACCTGGTCCAGACCAATACCATGAGGTGGTATGACAACCCCTCTTGAGGCGGTAAAAACCCCTCAGCACCGGTGCATTCTAATGCATTTACCTATGCATTACCTTATGCATTTACCTATGCATTTACCTTGTTGGCCAACTCAGCAGTTCCCAGTACTGCTATAAACTAACCTTATTGGGGCCTCTCCCCAATACCACTTTGCATCTGATCCTGCTGCACAGTCAATAAGTTCAGATGGCGTGAGCCCAACAGAGACAGACGTTCCCACAGACAGTCCTCCTCCGACACCCCAATAGAGATTTCAAAAGGTCTCTTACCTCTAGTGTGGCGCCATGGGGTTTGAAGGGGAACGATCCGTAGTAGCCGTCTGTGTATCCGTGGGCGTTGCCATCCCAGACGAGCCCCCAAATTGTTGGAGAAAAACTCAGTTCTTGCTTTCTGTTTGGGTGCAGCAAAATTAAATACTTTTTTTTTTTTAGTAATTACAATAGAGGGAGGGAGTGTCTTAGGAAACAGGGTTACCCCTTGTCCCGGACAGGTCTCTCTCAATTGGTAAAAAATTACAGCAAGCATTTATACCTTTGTTACAGACAATAGCTAGCAATAATACAGAGAGTAAATAGAAACAATTGCATTTGTTTATACATAAGCCTTTCTGCTATCTTATTTGTCTCACTACTAGAAAAAGCAAGCCTGCATATTTGGTTATCATTGCAAGGTCGTAATAACCTTTTACACAATTTGTTCGTCTGTCTCACATTATTTTGCTTCTACAAATCACACATCATTAGGGTCACAGCTAGCCTAACTCATGCTAACTAACTGACATGCATTAAGATCCCTTCAAATCCTTGTTAATTTTTTCCTTGCTTCCACAAGAAAATGCTATTGTCAATTAATAAAAAAAATTATTCACCATGTTTGATTCTCAAACCTAGCCAGGTTCTTGGCATTTCTGTTGGAAAAGTAATTTAACATCTGATTAGGAACATTTTCTTTCTTTCTTTCTTTCTTTCTTTCTTTCTTTCTTTCTTTCTTCCTTTCTTTCTTTCTTTCTTTCTTTCTTTCTTCTAAATTTTTTATTTCAGTGAGAAAAAACTATTGATTTGTTGGCACTGTGATATTACTTAATTATAGAATAATAGAAGATTAGAGTTGGAAGAGACTACAGGAGGTCAGCAGTCCAACCCCCGGCTCAAAGCAGGACCAACCCCAACTAAATCATCCCAGCCAGGGTTTTGTCAAGCTGGGCCTTAAAAGCCTCTAAGGATGGAGATTCCATCACCTCCCTAGGTAACCCATTCCAGTACTTCACCACACTCCTAGTGGAATAGTTTTTCCTAATATCCAACCTAAATCTCCCCACTGCAACTTGAGACCATTGCCTCTTGTTCAGTCATCTGCAACCACTGAGAACAACTTAGCTTTGGATCCCCTCTTCAGGTAGTTGAAGGCTGCTATCAAATCTCCCCTCACTCTTTTCTTTTGCAGACTAAATAAGCCTAGTTCCCTCAGCCTCTCCTCATAAGTCATGTGTCCCAGCCACCTAATAATTTGTTTTGCCTTCTGTTGGACTCTCTCCAATTTGACCACATCCCTTCTGTAGTGGGGTGCCCAAAACTGGATGCAATATTCAAGATGTGGTCTCACCAGTGCCGAATAGAGGGGAATAATCACTTCCCTCGATCTGCTGGCAATGCTGCTACTAATGCAGCCCAGTATGCTGTTAGCCTTTTTGGCAACAAGGGCACAGTGTTGACTCATATCCAGCTTCTCACCCACTGCAATCTCCAGGTCCTTTCTGCAGAACTGTCGCTTAGCCATTTGATCCCCAGCCTGAGGCAGTGCATGGGATTCTTCCTTTCTAAGGGCAGGAGTCTGCACTTATCCTTGCTGAACCTCATCAGATTACTTTTGGCCCAATCCTCTGGACCCTATCCCTACCCTCCAGCATATCTACCTCTCCCCACAGTTTAGTGTCATCTGTGAACTTGCTGAGGGTGCAATCCATCCCATCATCCAGATTATTATCGGACAAAACCAGACCCAGGACGAACCACTGGGGCACTCTGCTTGATACCAGCTGCCAACTAAACATCAAGCCATTGATCACTAGCTGTTGAGCCCAACGATCTAGCCAGCTTTCATTCCACCTTATAGTCCATTCATCCAATCCATACTTTTAAAACTTGCTGGCAAGAATACTGTGGGAGACCCTATCAAAAGCTTTGCTAAAGTCAAGATATATCATGTCCACCGCTTTCCCCATATCCACAGAGCCAGTTATCTCATCATAGAAGGCAATCAGGTTTGTCAGGCATGACTTGCCCTTGCTGAATCCATGTTGACTGTTTCTGATCACCTTCCTCTCCTCCAAGTGCTTAAAAATAGATTCTTTGAGGACCTGTTCCATGATTTTTCCAGGGTCTGAGGTGAGATTGACTGGTCAGTAGTTCCCCGGATACTCCTTCTTCCCTTTTTGAAAGGGCTCTATATTTTGCCTTTTCCAATTGACTGCAACCTCCCTGATCGCCAGTGGCTCTGCAATCACATCAGCCATCTCCTTCAGCACCCTTGGATGCATTGCATCCGTCCCCATGGACTTGTTCATGTCCAGCTTCTCTAAATATTCCTTAACCTGCTCTTTCACCTCTGAGGGCTGCTCACCTCCTCCCCATACTTTGCTACCCAGTGCTGCAGTCTGGGAGCTGATCTTGTCTGTAAAGACCGAGGCAAAAAAAAGCATTGAGTACTTCAACTTTTTCCACATCATCTGTCACTAGGTTGCCTCCCCATTTCAGTAAGGGACCCACACTTTCCCTGACCTTCTTCTTGTTGCTAACATACCTGTAAAAGCAGCAAAGAGTCCTGTGGCACCTTATAGACTAACAGACGTATTGGAGCATAAGCTTTCGTGGCTGAATACCCACTTTGTCGGATGCATGTAGTGGAAATTTCCAGAGGCAGGTATAAATATGCAAGCAAGAATCAGGCTAGAGATAACAAGGTTAATTCTATCAGGGAGGATGAAGCCCTCTTCTAGCAGTTGAGGTGTGAACACCAAGCGAGGAGAAACTGCTTTTGTAGTTGGCTAGCCATTCACAGTCTTTGTTTAATCCTGAGCTGATGGTGTCAAATTTGCAGATGAACTGAAGCTCAGCAGTTTCTCTTTGAAGTCTGGTCCTGAAGGTTTTTTGCTGCAGGATGGCTACCTTTAAATCTGCTATTGTGTGTACAGGGAGATTGAAGTGTTCTTCTACAGGTTTTTGTATACTGCATTCCTAATATCTGATTTATCCTTTTACTTAGGGACTGTCCAGTTTGGCCAATGTACATGGCAGAGGGGCATTGCTGGCACATGATGGCGTATATTACATTGGTGGACGTGCAGGTGAATGGTGGTGCTGATCTTGTTAGGTCCTGTGATGGTGTCACTGGTGTAAATATGTGGGCAGAGTTGGCATCGAGGTTTGTTGCATGGATTGGTTCCTGAGTTAGAATTACTATGGTGTGGTGTGTAATTACTGGTGAGAATATGCTTCAGGTTGGTGGGTTGTCTGTAGGCGAGGACTGGCCTGCCACCCAAGGCCTGTGAAAGTGAGGGATCATTGTCCAGGATGGGTTGTAGATCACTGATGATGCTTTGGAGAGGTTTTAGCTGGGGACTGTATGTGATGGCCAGTGGAGTTCTGTTGGTTTCTTTCTTGGGCTTGTCTTGTAGTAGGAGGCTTCTGGGTACACGTCTGGCTCTGTTGATCTGTTTCCTTATTTCCTCGTGCAGGTATCATAGTTTTGAGAATGCTTGGTGAAGATTTTGTAGGTGTTGGTCTCTGTCTGAGGGGTTGGAGCAGATGCGGTTGTACCTCAATGCTTGGCTGTAGACAATGAATCATGTGGTGTGTCCAGGATGGAAGCTGGAGGCATGAAGGTAGTCATAGCAGTTGGTGGGTTTTCGGTATACGGTGATGTTAATGTGACCGTCACTCATTGCACCATGGTGTCTAGGAAGTGGATCTCCCGTGTAGATTGATCCAGGCTGAGGTTGATGGTGGGGTGGAAGCTATTGAAATCGTGGTGGAATTATTCCAGAGTCTCCTTGCCATGGTTCCAGATGATGAAGATGTCATCAATGTAGCGTAGGTAGAGAAGGGGCGTGAGTGGACGAGAGCTGAGGAAGCGTTGTTCCAGGTCAGCCATAAAAATATTGGCATATTGTGGGGCCAGGCAGGTGCCCATAGTGGTGCCATTGGTCTGGAGGTATATATTGTCTCAAATTTGAAATAGTTGTGTGTGAGGATAAAGTCACAGAGCTCAGCAACCATTTGTGCTGTGGCATCATCAGGGATACTGTTCCTGACAGCTTGTATTCCATCTGTGTGTGGGATGTTTGTGTAGAGCGCCTCCACATCCATGGTGGCTAGGATGGTGTTTTCTGAAAGGTCACCAATGCATTGTAGTTTTCTCAGGAAATCCGTGGTGTCACGGAGATAGCTGGGAGTGCTGGTGGCGTAGGGTCTGAGTAGAGAGTCCACATATCCAGACAGTCCTTCAGTGAGAGTGCCAATGCCCGAGATGATGGGGCGTCCAGGATTTTCGGGTTTGTGGATCTTGGGTAGTAGATAGAATAACTCCGGTTGGGGCTCTATGGGTATGTTGGTTTGTTCCAGTGTTAGTGTAGGGAATGTCCTGAGTAGATGGTGCAGTTTCTTAGTGTATTCCTCAGTGTGTTATGAGGGAAGTGGCCTGTAGAATTTGGTATTGGATAGTTGTCTGGCAGCCTCCTTTTGGTAGTCAGACCTGTTCATGATGACAACAGCACCTCTTTTATCAGCCTCTTTGATTATAATGTCAGGGTTGTTTCTGAGGCTGTGGATGGCATTGTGTTCTGCACGACTTAGGTTATGAGGCAAGCAATGTTGTTTTTCCACAATTTCTGCCTGTGCACATCGGCAGAAGCATTCTATGTATACGTCCAGACTGTCATTTCGACCCTCAGGAGGAGTCCAAGTGGAGTTCTTTTTTTTGTGCTGTTGGTGGGAGGGTATCTGTGTATCAGCGTGCTGTTCAGTGTTATCTTGAAAGTATTCTTTGAGTTGGATACAGCGAAAGTAGGCTTCCAGATCACCACAGAACTGTATCATGTTTGTGGGGGTGCCAGGGCAGAAAGAGAGTCCCCAAAATAGGACAGACTCTTCTGCCGGGCTGAGTGTGTAGTTGGATAGATTGACGATATTCCTGGGTGGGTTAGGGGTACCACTGTTGTGGCCCCAGGTGGCAGGTAGGATTTTAGACAGCTTACAGTACTTTTTCCCTTGTAGAGAGGTGAAGTGTGTAATATAGATCTCCTGTCTTATTTTAGTGAAGTCCATTTGTATGGAAGTTTGGTTATTTATGAGAGTCTCCAGGTTGGAGAGCTGTTTTTTGATGTTTTCCTGTTTGCTGTATAGGATGCTGATCAGGTGGTTCCTCAGTTTCTTTGGCAGAGTACAACAGTGACACCATCACAGGATCTAACCAGATCAGCCACACCATCACCGGTTCATTCACCTGCACGTCCACCAATGTAATATACGCCATCATGTGCCAGCAATGCCCCTCTGCTATGTACATCGGCCAAACTGGACAGTCCCTAAGTAAAAGGATAAATGGACACAAATCAGATATTAGGAATGGTAATATACAAAAACCTGTAGGAGAACACTTCAGTCTCCCTGGACACACAATAGCAGATTTAGAGGTAGCCTTCCTGCAGCAAAAAACCTTCAGGACCAGACTTCAAAGAGAAACTGCTGAGCTTCAGTTCATCTGCAAATTTGACACCATCAGCTCAGGATTAAACAAAGACTGTGAATGGCTAGCCAACTACAAAAGCAGTTTCTCCTCCCGTGGTGTTCACACCTCAACTGCTAGAAGAGGGCCTCATCCTCCCTGATTGAATTAACCTCGTTATCTCTAGCCTGATTCTTGCTTGCATATTTATACCTGCCTCTGGAAATTTCCACTACATGCATCCAACAAAATGGGTATTCACCCACAAAAGCTCATGCTCCAATACGTCTGTTAGTCTATAAGGTGCCACAGGACTCTTTGCTGCTTTTACAGATACAGACTAACGTGTCTACCCCTCTAATACTCAACATACTCGTAGAAACCAGTCTTCTGTCCCTTCAGATCCCTTGCTAGCTGCAACTCCAATTGTGCTTTGGCCTTCCTGATTACACTCCTGCATGCTCAAGCATTATTTTTATACTCACCCCTAGTCATCCGTCCAAGTTTCCACTTCTTGTAAGCTTCTTTTTTGTGTTTAAGCTGATTGAATATTTCTCTGTTAAGCCAAGCTGGTCGCCTGCCATATTTGCTATTCTTTCTGCACATCGGGATGACTTGTTCCTGTGTACTCAATAAAGCTTCTTTAAAATACAGCCAGCTCTACTGGACTCCTTTCCACATCATATTAGCTTCCTCAATACATCTTGTGAATGATGTCATGTTATGTGCATGGTGATATGAATACACAAGAGGAAGAGGTATCTCTAGTGTGTTCCTAAACAATCTACTAATAATTTCCTCTCTGGTCTTTGTTTAATCTCCATGCACAGGCAGCTTCTTCTTTCTAAGAGTTAAAATGGCTTGAAATCCCCATTAGCTTGGGGCTACTGAAGTCATGTCATTGTCGCTTGCCATCTCCAATTTTCATTCAGGTAACTTTTGAATCCTGTTGAAATTATTTGGGGTCAGTTGTCTCATGTAATGGAGAATGGTAATTCATGTGTCAGAAGAGCTTAATCCAAACACTTCATACCTCTGTCTGATTTGCTGTTGTCAAAATAAACATTTCACAATACCCACTGTAGCAGTAAGCTACAAGCCTGAGGGTAATGGTGGCAATGCCAGTCTGCGTCTGAATGCTCTAGGCCTTCAAGTGAATGCAAGCTCGTGTCTACCTCAGACTGGAGAATCACATTGTAAACATGTATCAGAGAGGTAGCCGTGTTAGTCTGGTTCTGTAAATGCAGCAAAGAATCCTGTGGCACCTTATAGACTAACAGACGTTTTGCAGCATGAGCTTTCGTGGGTGAATGCCCACTTCGTCGGATGCAAGAGTGTAAATTTCCAGGGGCAGGTAAATATAAGCAAGCAAGAAGCAAGCTAGAGATAACGAGGTTAGATCAATCAGGGAGGATGAGGCCCTGTTCTAGCAGTTGAGGTGTGAAAACCAAGGGAGGAGAAACTGGTTCTGTAGTTGGCAAACCATTCACAGTCTTTGTTTAATCCTAAACTGATGGTGTCAAATTTGCAAATGAACTGAAGCTCAGCAGTTTCTCTTAGAAGTCTGGTCCTAAAGTTTTTTTGCTGGAGGATGGCCACCTTAAGATCTGCTATTGTGTGGCCAGGGAGGTTGAAGTGTTCTCCTACAGGTTTTTGTATATTACCATTCCTAATATCTGATTTTTGTCCAATTATCCTTTTCCTTAGAGACTGTCCAGTTTGGCTGATGTACATAGCAGAAGGGCATTGCTGGCATATAATGGCATATATTACATTGGTGGATGTGCAGGTGAATGAACTGGTGATGGTGTGGCTGATCTGGTTAGGTCCTGTGATGGTGTTGCTGGTGTAGATATGTGGGCAGAGTTGGCATCGAGGTTTGTTGCATGGATTGGTTCCTGAGCTAGAGTTACTATGGTGCGGTGTGCAGTTACTGGTGAGAATATGCTTCAGGTTGGCAGGTTGTCTGTGGGCGAGGACTGGCCTGCCACCCAAGGCCTGTGAAAGTGAGGGATCATTGTCCAGGATGGGTTGTAGATCCCTGATGATGCATTGGAGGGGCTTTAGCTGGGGACTGCATGTGATGGCCAGTGGGGTCCTGTTGGTTTCTTTCTTGGGTTTGTCTTGCAGTAGGAGGCTTCTGGGTACACGTCTGGCTCTGTTGATCTGTTTCCTTATTTCCTCGTGCGGGTACTGTAGTTTTGAGAATGCTTGGTGGAGATTTTCTAGGTGTTGGTCTCTGTCTGCGGGGTTAGAGCAGATATGGTTGTACCTCAGTGCTTGGCTGTAGACAATGGATCTTGTGGTGTGTCCGGGATGTAAGCTGGAGGCATGAAGGTAGGCATAGTGGTCGGTAGGTTTTCGGAATAGGGTGGTGTTAATGTGACCATCACTTATTAGCACCGTGGTGTCTAGGAAGTGGACCTCCCGTGTAGATTGGTCCAGGCTGAGGTTGATGGAGGGGTGGAAGCTGTTGAAATCGTGGTGAAATTTTTCCAGAGTCTCCTTCCCATGGGTCCAGATGATGAAGATGTCATCAATGTAGCGTAGGTAGAGAAGGGGTGTGAGTGGACGGGAGCTGAGGAAGCATTGTTCCAGGTCAGCCATAAAAATATTGGCATATTGTGGGGCCATACGGGTGCCCATAGAGGTGCCACTGATCTGGAGATATATATTGTCATCAAATTTGAAAAAGTTATGTGTGAGGATAAAGGCACAGAGCTCAGTAACCAGTTGTGCTGTGGCATCATCAGGGATACTGTTCCTGACAGCTTGTATTCCATCAGTGTGTGGGATGTTTGTGTAGAGAGCCTCTACATCCATGGTGGCTAGGATGGTGTTTTCTGGAAGGTCACCAATGCATTGTAGTTTCCTCAGGAAATCAGTAGTGTCACGGAGATAGCTGGGAGTGCTGGTGGCGTAGGGTCTGAGCAGAGAGTCCACATATCCAGACATATCCAGACAGTCCTTCAGTGAGAGTTCCAATGCCCGAGATGATGGGGCATTGGATGATGGGGCGTCCAGGATTTCCGGGTTTGTGGATCTTGGATAGTAGATAGAATAACCCTGGTCTGGGTTAACATGAATACCTACACAACCGCTTTGTTCCTTCCCTTGCTGTTCTTCCTAACTCAATCTCAAAATGGGCACTTTCCCTTTCAATTGTTATTTCATATAGTTGTCTGTTTTCCTCTCACTGGTAATTTCCTAAATGAGCTTACATTTCATAACTGACAGTGGTCTGCTTTTAATTCAGTTCTCAGCTAGAGAAAGTAATTTCTTAGTTTTGATGCTTACAAACACAATTGACAAATTTCTTTGTTTTCTTCTACCAGTCGTGCACCTTCTGCAGGGAAACATTTATTATAGCAGAACTAGTATATAGTCTGATGGGAGCCAGCATTTTCTTTAATTATAAACCTCACTTTCAAGAGTTAGCTATTTTAATTTGCTCCATTCTGAAATTTGGCATCGAATGATTTATTGCCACGGGTAATTTAAATTAAAAGAATGAATGCACATTTGTTTACATAATTTTAAATCATTCTTTGCTTACACATTTCCAAGTTAAATAGGAGTAAATTCATTTGGATTTTGACTTTGATTTTTGGTTACTTTGTTCTAAGCAAAAAGTAGCTTAATTTAAATAAAGTAATAAACAATAAAATAAAAAATGGTTGCTTATTGTCATCAAATTTGAAAAAGTTATGTGTGAGGATAAAGGCACAGAGCTCAGTAACCAGTTGTGCTGTGGCATCATCAGGGATACTGTTCCTGACAGCTTGTATTCCATCAGTGTGTGGGATGTTTGTGTAGAGAGCCTCTACATCCATGGTGGCTAGGATGGTGTTTTCTGGAAGGTCACCAATGCATTGTAGTTTCCTCAGGAAATCAGTAGTGTCACGGAGATAGCTGGGAGTGCTGGTGGCGTAGGGTCTGAGCAGAGAGTCCACATATCCAGACATATCCAGACAGTCCTTCAGTGAGAGTTCCAATGCCCGAGATGATGGGGCATTGGATGATGGGGCGTCCAGGATTTCCGGGTTTGTGGATCTTGGATAGTAGATAGAATAACCCTGGTCTGGGTTAACATGAATACCTACACAACCGCTTTGTTCCTTCCCTTGCTGTTCTTCCTAACTCAATCTCAAAATGGGCACTTTCCCTTTCAATTGTTATTTCATATAGTTGTCTGTTTTCCTCTCACTGGTAATTTCCTAAATGAGCTTACATTTCATAACTGACAGTGGTCTGCTTTTAATTCAGTTCTCAGCTAGAGAAAGTAATTTCTTAGTTTTGATGCTAACAAACACAATTGACAAATTTCTTTGTTTTCTTCTACCAGTCGTGCACCTTCTGCAGGGAAACATTTATTATAGCAGAACTAGTATATAGTCTGATGGGAGCCAGCATTTTCTTTAATTATAAACCTCACTTTCAAGAGTTAGCTATTTTAATTTGCTCCATTCTGAAATTTGGCATCGAATGATTTATTGCCACGGGTAATTTAAATTAAAAGAATGAATGCACATTTGTTTACATAATTTTAAATCATTCTTTGCTTACACATTTCCAAGTTAAATAGGAGTAAATTCATTTGGATTTTGACTTTGATTTTTGGTTACTTTGTTCTAAGCAAAAAGTAGCTTAATTTAAATAAAGTAATAAACAATAAAATAAAAAATGGTTGCTTATTTTTAAATAAAAGAACCAAAATCCTCAACTGTTGCACATATGTACCAATTAACTCTCATAACATTCTTATTGTTCATTGCATTCCATCTCACATGTTAAATGTTATGTACCTGCTAATCCTGCTCCCACTGTAGATAGTATCAGAACATCAATTGACTTTCATGGAAATAGGATCAGGTCCTAAATGCATAATATAGGTACCATACAAAACACATTGGATATTGATGGAAATTCTTATGTGTAAAGTAAAGATTTATGTAGTAACCATTTCCTCTGGTGTTGTAGAGTTCTTCACATATCAATATGACTGTCAGATATGAGCACAACAGTCTTATTCCTCTGAATCCCAGGAAAGGGTGGATATTATAAGGTGACCTGAAACAAATTACTGTACATCATTCCTGTTGCATTACATCATTATATCCTTGAAACATGCCACGTGATGTCAGATGCTACATTGCGAAAAGAACTTTCAGAAAGCCTCAGGCTAGATCATTTGTTTCATGGACATTTCAGAAGGTGGGTTAGTCATTTCAGCTACTTGTATTTTTAAAATGTTCATTGACACAACCAGTAGACACCGCACCATCATGCCAAGAACTAAATCTATTATTGGGAAAAATTTCAACTTTATCTAAACACTTATACAGTATTGACTGTTTGAAAACAAATAGTATTAAAATATGTAGATTAATACAAGTGCTTGTTATTGCCATAAATGTGAGGCTCTAGCTGGGATTTCATATTTTCAGGACTAATGAACCAGTATATTTGTTGAGTTCTGTTTTTCACTAGACCAAAAGAAAAAAGGAAATAAAGTATAATTAGTTTGGGGTGATTTTAGATTTATGTCCAAGTGCTGTGTGAGGGGATGTTTCAGAACACTTAGAAGTGTTGATCTGACCATGCATGTGTATTTACGAGTGTCTTCATTTCGATTTCACTCTATGATTTTCTTCTATTGACTCCTGTATACCTGATTATTAGAATTAGATGAACATCTTATCTGACCCCTTCTTCCTTCTGTATAGAGAACAATAATCATACAAGTGTTTTCTAACTCTTAGTTAAAGTTGTCTTTCCCAACTCACTCACAAAATGCTCTCATTCACTCAGCACTTCCCTCCCTATTATCTCCAAAAGCCTAGGAGAACAGGTAAGCCTGAAGGTTATCTTGGACCTTACCCTAACCCTAAACCTAAAGCCAATAAAAATGAAAGTGCATCCCAGAGTCAAACACCCCTCACTGAACATGCACTGCCTCCAGCTTCTTCCCAGTTGGACCATGTGGCTGCATCACTCAGTGTCCTCCAGGGAGGAACCATATCTTTAGAGTAGCCATGATACAAACATTATTGGTCAAACAAACATTAAACTTCACCCTGAAATAATTTGGCAGCTAGTAAAGAGTACAGAATACATGGCAGACTGCCAGCTACCTCATTCTGCCCCAGCTGCAATTTCCAAAGAGTTCTAAGGTTGCAGCTCCATATAGAGTGTTTAATAATCATGGGGTTCATTAAACAACAAAAAGTGAAAGAGAAAGGAATAAAACTTTTATTTAAAAAAACCTAGAAACTATCTGTTGTGAACTGCTGTACACGGCTACACCGTGTTCTCCACCCGCCCTGCTTCCAGGACATGTCTCAAAATTCCTATATTCATCATATTGTCCCATCTAAGGGAGCCTGTCTAAATTATAATCTTTCATAAACATATCTCTACATCTTCTCTCCTAAAAAAACCCTCATATATATATAAATTATCAACTATCCACTAATACATTCAATTCTCATCCCAACTAGTATATTTCCACAAACTACAACCCATAAATCAGCGATAGGCAACCTTTGGCATGCAGCTCACCAGGGCAAGCACCCTGGTGGGACAGGCCGGTTTGTTTACCTGCCGCATCCGCAGGTTCGGCCAATCACAGTTCCCACTGGCCGTGGTTCACTGCCCCAGGCCAATTTGGGTGGTGGGAAGCAGAGGCCAGCACATCCCTCGGCCCGCCCCACTTCCCACAGTCCCCATTGGCCTGGGACAGTGAACTGTGTCCAGAGGGTGCCGCGATCAGCCTAACCTGTGGACGCGGCAGGTAAACAAACTGGCCCGGCCCACCAGGTGCTTACCCTGGTGGGTCACATGCCAAAGGTTGCCGATCCCTGCCATAAACCAACATGTCAACTACCTAGAGAGGAGAATTAGTCTTTTCTACTCACTTTCCTCAAATACACCTTCTCCAGAAAGTTTTACAAGTCTCTATGAGTTTTCAGGACATTTGAGCTCTGTCTCTCATCTTCTCAATATCAGCCTTTCATTAGCGTCTGAGTTGTTCTCTTGTTGCCAGTTTCTCCTTTATCTGTTGATGATGAATGATCAGTTGGTTGATAAATGACAGAATCCCCATCTACAGTTAATGTTTTGGAAATTCTGGGATCAGTTTTAGATACCTTCAATTATTGCCAAATCGTGTCCCCTTGGTCTGTCTGGACTACCTAAGACCTTGGATGCAGCTATTTCTTAATGGTACCCCTTTGGTACCAAGTATTAGAGATGTGATTCCTCAGGCACACTCTATTACTGTCAGAAACTGGGATGGAGATTGTCTTACCTAGTGGCTGAAGCTGGAGTGGTCATGGCTAGTGGTCGGAGTCAGAATCCAGCATCCAGGGCAGGATTGGAGCAAGGCTGGAACAGGTCTTGGAGGAGGCCAGTCGTGAGAACAGGCTTGGAGCAGGACTAGGAACAGGGCTGGAGCAGGCTAAGGCCTGGGGAGTCTGTTGCCACCATCAGGCAGGAGATCGTTCCAAGCCCTGGTGTGATGTTGAACAAACTGAACTGTTAAGTATCAGAGAGGTAGCCGTGTTAGTCTGGTTCTGTAAAAGCAGCAAAGAATCCTGTGGCACCTTATAGACTAACAGACGTTTTGCAGCATGAGCTTTCGTGGGTGAATACCCACTTCGTCGGATGCAAGCTAGAGCTTGCTTCTTGCTTGCTTATATTTACCTGCCCCTGGAAATTTCCACTCTTGCATCCGACGAAGTGGGTATTCACCCACGAAAGCTCATGCTGCAAAACGTCTGTTAGTCTATAAGGTGCCACAGGATTCTTTGCTGCTTTAACTGAACTGTTGTTCCTCCCATGGGGCTTATATACCTGGTATGGGAGTCACATGAGAAGTTCCTGGCTTGTGGATTGTCTGGCACCTAGGACAGGAGTGACTCATTATCTTACGATCACCTGGGTTATGAGATTGTGCTTCCACTTTTTTCTTTCATCTTTCACATGGTTTCATTGCCATGAGATTTCAGTGATTGGTAAATTATGTCTGATCCTTCTTCATACTAACAGCTGAGCTGGAGAAAAGCCATTCTCCAGAAGTGTACTACAGTCAACCAATAAAGCTTTCTGCAAATCATCCCCACTGTCAAAAGGTTTTTTAACAGGTATCTTTACCATCCATATAGAACTTCCCACAAGTCCATTAAATTGGGGGTAATTTGGACTTGATACTTTATAACAAAAATCCCAGTCTGTTGCAAAATCAGTGCCTGCCTTCTCATAAGGCCTTTGTGGAACTGAGATAGTCTCTGCCTGTTGGTATAGCATGTATTTCAAGCATGAAAAGCAGTTTCCGACCACATTAGCAATGTTGTGTTTGATGTGTGGCCAATATATCACCTCTCGTGCTCCTTGCTTGTACTTCACAATTCCTAAATTACCCTCGTGGATCTTCTGTAGCATTTTTTTTCCTTGCTGCCCTTGAAAATCACCCCATTTATCACAGTAAGTTCATGTCTGCAGTTCCAATAGTTTCTTATACTTGGACAGCAACCACTTATTTCTTTAGGCCACTTCTTTAAGGATCCCCAATGATTCATCTTTCTCCATTTCCCCTCTTATTTGTTGCTGTTTTTTGTTAGCTATGGTTGTTGACTATACAATCAGATCTACATAAGCTTGTATCTCTTTCTCTAAAGTCTTTTCTGGTTTCATAATGGAAGTAACCACTCTGGGAAATACATCCACAGTAAACATAGATTTACTAGGCATGTAGGTCACAATGAAATCATACTTTTGCAGCTTTATCATCATTTTTAAATCCTTAAGGTACAGTCATTTAGCGGTTTGCCAAATAATGCTATCGGGGCCTGTGGTCTGTTTCAACATCCTCTGTTTCACCATAAATGTATTGATTGAATCTCTCAGGCACACAATATTCTTAAAAGCTCCTTTTCAATCTGTACATATCTGGTTTCCGCACCAGTCAGTTATGTAAATGCATACACTACTGGTTGCCAACAAGCATCATGTTTCTGTCAAATCACTGCACCTAACCCAGACTATGATGCAGCTGCTGAAATTTTAATAGGCCTGTTTGGTGCACAGAACTTCAACATTGGCTCTTGTATCAGTTGTTATTTTAAACCTTTCCATGATTCTACCTGTTCTGCACCCTGGTACCATTGATTTTTATTTTCTAGGAGTTTCCTCAGAGCTGCTGCTTTTGTAGAGAGAGAGATGCGGTATGAATTTTCCAAAATAATTAACAATTCCCAGGAACCATTGGACATCTTTCTTTGACTGGGGATGTAGCATCATTTAAATGTCTGAAAACTTTCTCTTATCAAGTTTTATACTTTCTTTGGGGATAATATTTCCAACAAAAGTCAGTTTTGTGACACCTAAAACACATTTCGCCCTCTGTAGTTTCACGTTTGCACCTGTAGTTACATCCACGACTTTGCTAAGACTACAGTCTTGCTCCTCTTTAGTTGATCCCCAAAGGATGATGTCATCCATTATGTTGACACCATTAATATGTTCATAAATTATATGTATGGTTTTGTGCTAAACTCCTGGTGCTGAAGCTATGCCAAAGGGTAGGCGGAATACTCTGTATCTACCAAATGGTGTATTAAATGTGCCTAGTTTTGAGGTTTCTTCAGTTAATTTTGGCTACCAAAATCCTAAGGAGGCATTCAATTTACTGAAATATTATGCATTCACAAATTGATCCCTAACCTCTTCTCTGGTTCACAGTTGAAAATGTTGTCTTTTTATAGCCTAGTTGAGATCTCTTGGATCTAAGTGTCAGCAGAGTCAGGATGAGCTCTACCCTGACATCTGGTGGTAAATTATGGGGAGTGTGGAAAGGAATTTCAGGTATTTGCATTGGCATTTCAGTTATTTGCATTGGCACTCCCACCCCACCTATCATAGCCCACAGCAGCCTGGGATGGTTATTTTGACAGCTTTGGGATCCCCAGTTTCTTTGTTATTGGGGCAGGAGGAATAAAGTGGTGTCACCCTGATTATGTGAATGAGGAACTATGAGACTGCTTTATGACAAAGAGTCTTACCATCAATTAAGTAGCACTTGCTAGACAAGGGACATGGGTGCCAAAACCCAGTGAAATGAGAGAGGTTGGGGACTGGTGTGTGTACCTTATGGTATGGGCCCCTTTTGAGGGCCTGGAACACCCATTGCACATCCTCCTCTCCACTGTTGAAGAGCAGAGCTACTTTTGATTCCATTAGGAGTCCATCTAGAGACTGCTGAGCTGAATTCACATTGGGCCAGTAGTGCACCAGCACTGGGGCTCCCCTACTACAAGCTGAAATCACTAAAAGAGCTAAGCTTACTTAGCTGAGATCACTAAGTGCTGTGTTAACTAGTGGGGTAGCCTGAAGATCTATCACCAAGCAGCTGGCAGAGTGGAGCGGTTTGCAGTGTGTTGGAGCAGCCCATGGAACAGTGAGCGGAGTGGAGCGGTTTGTGGGGACGGCTGGAGCGGCTCATGGGTCAGCTGGAGGAGTGGCATAGCTGGTGTAGTGGAGCTGGTTGTGGGGAAGGCTGCAGCAGAACTCCACGGAGAGGCAGAGCAGTTGGCCCTGGCCTACGTAAGGTGCTCCTTAACACCCTGTGTGTGCCCCCTCCCATTTCCACCCATGCTGGGGGGTAAAACTCTGCAGATAAACTTTTGAACTCTGGGGTGGCACTGACCAGAGACTTTCGGGTTGTTGGACTCTGGGGTGATTGGACTTAAGACCCTAAGGGGGAAAGGACATTGCCAAACGTACTTGGAGGTGGGTTTTTGTTGCTAATGGTTTGTGTTATAATCCTGTTTGTGGTGTTTCTTCAACGTGATGCCGCATTGTTTCCCTCCTTTATTAAAAGGATTTTGCTACACTCAGATTCCATGCTTGCGAGTGGGGAAGTATTGCCTCCTAGAGGCACCCGGGGGGGTGGTATGTAATTGTCCCAGGTCACTGGGTGGGGGCTCGAGCCGGTTTTGCATTGTGTTATTGAAACGGAACCCCTGGATACTGAACCCCTGGATACTGTTGCTGCCAACTCAGAGGGGCAGAAGGGTTACATAAGCATATGCATAAATGGCCATTATTTTTCTCCACCATGACTAGGGAATCTCACCCATTCCATTGGCTCTTCAGCTTTTTTGTATTACTTACATTGCTTCCATCCTTGTGAGCTCAGTCTTGAGTTTATCACAGAGTGCAAGTGGCATCATTCTATGTGGATGGATAACACGAGGGACCTGCTTGTTTATCTAGATGGTATGTTCACCCTGCAAGCAACCCAACCTTTGAAACAGATCATGAAATACAATTTCAGTATTATATTGTAGTGAAAGCACCTTTTTTGCCAGCTTGAGGATTTTTACAGACATCCAGGCATGAAACTGGTGTCACCTCCTCCAATGAATAGGTGTCTGTCTGTGATATTTTTTATATTTGATGTTAGGAGTTCACCTCCCCTTCACTGGTATATTTGTTCCAGAATAACCAGTTACTCGTTTATTTGTTGGTCCCAGTTTTGGTCTTATTTACAATCTCTCGTAATCTTATTCAGACAGAATATTAACTTGAGCTCCTGTGTCCACTTTGAGTTGAATAATTGTTTCATTGATTTTCATTGGCAATATCCAGTCCTTTTCATCAGTTTTGCTTGATCCCAGCATGTCTACTTAAAACTCCTCAACCAGGTTTTCTACAACTGCATGCACTTAACTTTCTGCATTTGGGATCTGTAGCATTTTGCAAAATAATTATTTTTTCATATTTATGACAGTTTCCCAAAGGCAAAACACTGTTTTGGGCCATGCTGCAATCCACACCTTACACATAAACTTCTGTACTGAGTTCCCCCTCCAGCAATGCTTTTCATAGCAAGTGGTTCTACTTTTTGATTTGACCTTTTCTGGCTATATTCATTTGTACTTAATATGTGGATAACCCTTTCTGGTGAATTTAGCTTGTGCTTTGACAGTTTCTGCTGCCCTGCATAACTAGAGAGCTTTTTCTAAAGCTTTTTCTAAAGTTAAATCTTCTACATAGAGAAAAACAGACTCACTGTCTTTAGTGCCACAAATAATTCTATCTCTGACCAGAGACTGTCAGCTCATTAAAATCACAGATTTCACTGAGTCTCCTTAATTCTGTGCCATATTGCTCTATGTCATCAGTTTTTTGCATGCATCTAAAAAATTGTGTCTCTCAAAGTCTCATTTCCTTTTGGCATGCAATGTTCCTCAAATGTAGTCAGTATTTTACCTAACTTCATGCTTTCACCTTCTTTAAATTGAAAGTTGTTATAAATATCCAGTGCTTCCTCCCCAACAATATGCAAAAAGACTGATGATTTCACTTTATCATTTTTCTCCTCTGGCCCTATGACTGCTAAATACAATTCAGATCTCTATCAGATTTTTTTCCAGTACTCTGCAATGTTGTCTGACAATTGCAGACTGGATGGAGGTTGCAAACTTTCATTTTTACCTTTATTCACTTCTTAAACTAGTCAAGCTACTACTGTGCTCATAAAATATGTACAAAAACCTTTGTTCTTCTCTGTTTGCTGATCCATGAGCTCCCCCCGTTCCTCTATTTTCAATTTCAAACACAGGAGTTAACCATAAAATTACTGCAATCTCTTTCAGATTCAGCACTTCTGACACCATTTAATGATCATGGGGTTCATTAAACAACCAACCAGTGAATGAGAAAGGAGAAAAACTTTTATTTAAAAACTAGAGAGAGTCTGTGTTGAACTGCTTTCCATAGCTACACTGTGTTCTCCACTCATGTGCTTCCAGAGCACGTCTAAAAATTCCTATATTCATAATATTGTCCCATAGGAGGGAGCCTCTCTGAATTATAATCTTTAACAAACATTTCTCTACTTAGTGCATAACAGTAATTGAATGCCACACAGATAAAGGCATGAATCACTGTGGGAAAGGCTACAGCTGAAATATTGTATTGCAATTTTCTTTCCAAGATAAAATGATATGCATTTTTGACCACCAATGCTATCTGGACATCTAGGAAGAACTAGGCATATAACAAGAGCCCCAGACTGTGAAAGTGAGTTGTAAACGGAACTGGCCAAATTTTTCCAAATTTTGTTTTTTGAAGGAAACCGCCTTCCCATCCCTGGCCTCTTGATGAGCTCTCATATTTGGGGTAGAGATTTAATCTTTAATTTATTGTCATTGTGTTCCACTCCCTCCAAACATTACTTCAGTCTTAACTTATTGAGTGTCAGCCACTTAGCTCTCATGTATGGACTAATTGTTGAGAATCAGACAAACTGTATGGAAAGGGGCGATACATCTGAATTTAATCCACATTGTGAAGACACCCTGAGAGCCCCAATGACTCCAAATATTACCTCATGAATTGCTTCATGTGTGCTTTTCCAAAAAAAGAAGATTTGAAGTATTGGACAGAAAATCAAAGTAAGAAGCAATGATCTAAAAAGGATTGTCATGAAGAGAAGCTGGTATCTTACTCTCTTTCAGGGAACTGTTGAGAATTAACTTCAGTAATGGCCTCAATGCCTCCTTGTGAACCTTGAAAAGCACATGAAAAGATGGGAGTTGCCTTACCAAGTAGGGGGTCAGTGCTAACGAGACCAACTCAATCACAGTGGATGTGGTCCATTCCCAACAGTGGACAAGAAGGGGTGAATATCAACAGAGGGAAAACTACTTTTTGTGATACTAGCAAGGCCAATTCAATCAGGGTGTATGTGTCCCATTCCCAAAAATTGACAAGAAGGTGTGAGTATCAACAGAGGGAAAATTACTTTTTGTAGTGACCCAGCCACTCCCAGTCTTTATTCAGGGTTAATTTGATGGTGTCAGGTTTGCAAATTAATTCCAGTTCTGCAGTTTTTCATTGAAGTCTGTTTTTGAAGGGTTTTTTTGGTTGAAGAATGGCCACTTTTAAGTCTGTTTTTGAGTGTCCAGGGAGATTAAGGTGCTATTCTACTGGTTTTTGAATGTTAAATTTTTTTATGTCTGATTTGTATCCATTTATTCTTTTGCATAGAGACTGTCCGGTTTGGCCATGGCATGTACATGGCAGAGAGGCATTTCTGGCACATGATGGCATATATCACGTTGGTAGATGTGCAGGTGAATGAGCCCCTGATGGTGCGGCTGATGTGGTTAGGTCCTATAATGCTATCCCTTGAATAGACATGTGGATAGAGTTGGCAATGGGGTTTGTTGCAGGGATTGATTCCTGGATTAGTGTTTCTGTTGTATGGTGTGTAGTTGCTGGTGAGTATTTGCTTCAGGTTGGGGGGCTGTCTGTAAGTGAGGACTGGCCTTTTTCCCAAGGTTTGTGAGAGTGAGGGATCATCATCCAGGATAGGTTGTAGATCCTTGATGATGCACTGGAGAGGTTTTAGTTGGATGCTGTAGGTGATGGCTAGTGGCGTTCTGTTACTTTCTTTGTTGGGCCTGTCCTGTAGTAGGTGACTTCTGGGTACCCTTCTGGCTCTGTCAATTTGTTTCTTCACTTCACCAGGTGGGTACTGTGGTTTTACAAACTCTTGATAGAGATTCTGCAGGTGTTTGTCTCTCTCTGAGGCATTGGAGCAAATGTGGATGTATCTTAGGGCTTGGCTGTAGACAATGGATCATGTGATGTGGTCTGGATGAAATCTGGAGGCATGTAGGTAAGTATAGCAGACAGTAGGCTTCTGACATAGGGTGGTATTTATGTGGCCATCATTTATTTGCACTGTAGTGGCCAGGAAGTGGATCTCTTGTATGGACTGGTCCAGGCTAAGGCTGATGGTGGGATGGAAATTGTTGAAATCCTGGTGGAATTCCTCAAGGGCCTCCTTCTCATGTTCTCCAGATGATGAAGATGTCATCAATGTAGTGCAAGTAGAGTAGGGGTGCTAGGGGACAAGAGCTAAGGACTTGTTCTAAGTCAGCCATAAAAATGTTGGCATACTGTGGGGTGATGTGGGTCCCCATAGCAGTGCCACTGATTTGAAGGTATAAATCATCCCCAAATCTGGAATAATTGTGGGTGAGGACAAAGTCACAAAGCTCAGTCACTCTGAACCTTATCTTCTAAGTTATTTTAAAACTTCTAGCAATAAGCAACATTTGATTGTGTACTGGATGTAAACAACACAGATTAACCTTGGCTGTTCACCCTCTAGAACTATTTTCCTGACTGAGTCTTTCTGTGGTGTAGGTGAAGCAACCTTTCTTTGTTTTCTGCACTGTCAAAGCATGAGATTTCAAAAATGTAGTCACATGGAATGGGACTTTTGCCACTACCATTCTAACCACTGTCTCTCCCAAGTTCATCTGAACTGTGAGAGTGAAACTGGAGAAATGGGATATGTAGGAGCTATTGCAGTCAAGGACAACAGTTCATTATATAATCCTGCTGGACATGGACAGTGTGGTGGTAAAGCAAGAGAGTACTGCATCTCAAAGCCTTTTGTGTGTGAACAGGATCTATTAGCCTGCAAGTGTGGACAGCAGAGTTGGTCAAAAACCCTAGAAAACATTATTGAAACTTTTAAAAAAATTATGGGGTCATTTTAAAATTTTGAATTGTAAAAATTCAAAATTAATTGAAATTTTGACATTTGAATAATTTCAACCAATTCTGTACTGTGTAAAAAAATACAATGAAAAAAACTGTGAGCACTGTTGACATTTGCCCATTTGTTTTTTTTAAACAATTTTCACATTTCAAAATGTTGTCAAAATTATGAAATTCCAAAATTTCAACTAGCTCTAGTGCACAGGTCCTTTCTCTTCAAAGGAAGATGCTCCCTGACCTTTGAATGGAGGAGATAATGGTTTGCAGATGACATGTACATAACTTTCACACATCAGCTCACCTTACCTTCAATCTGAGTCCAACAGGAAGATTAGGAATAAGGACATCTGTGTGAGTTGAGCCAGAAACCACTAGGAACAGGGTTTGAACCCAAGACCATGAGTTCCTGTGGTAGTCCAGGACAGTTATCATACACCTCAACACTTAGGTAACCGAGAACAATCAGTTTTAGCTACTCCAATGTCACTAGGAAGAGGAACCACCTCAGCTCAAGCAGAGACTCTGCAATGTGGCTGGATGATCTGAACACAGTACAGTAATGTACAACTTGATTGAATCACGTGTATATGTGGATGCATTTGTTTGTAATTACAAGACGATGGTGTGACCCTAAGCACCTGCAGTGCCACTTGGCAAATGGTTCACTGTTCTGTAAATGCAACTCCTATCATACCTGACAAACTCACAATACCTTGTAGTATTTCATTCATAGTATTTATCCAAAAAGGACAATGTGAGGTGTCTAATAAAAACATATGTCTCACCGATCCTCATAATCATTGTGAGATTTATGTACAAATGTTATTTAAGAAATTGTGTGCACGCACTGGAAATAAATTTTAGAATCTGTATCCCAGGCAGGGTTGATAAACAGATTTTGCCAGACAAAGGAATGTATATTCACCTGTCTGCCTAGGTTCATATGTAGATTAAGCTGGCAACACAGTGGAAACCCATTTTGTGTATGGAGTCAATTCGAGTATGTGAATACAACTTGGAGGCAGAATACCAGGAAAGAAACCACTGTACGGGGAGATTTTGGCAAACCAGTAAAGTGCCTGGACCACTACTGCCTATTGCTAAAAGTAGCCAAGTCAGCAGCCTTCGCATAACCAAGGCAGGAGGGGATAGGGTTTTGAGTGCCACAGAAAGGGCAGTTTGACCCCACGTCCCTCCTGATAAGAATTGTGTTGAAACTGCTGGTATATGTATTTTAGAAAAACAGGAAGCTTGTCCATATGTACCCTCAGGAATATGTCTGTCAGGGCCTTGAGGCATGCAAACTCTGGAAAAAAAACACATCTGGTTAATTGATGATCAGAAGGAAACCTCTTGCTTGACCTTTAAAACTGCTTGCTTAACAAGTTTTCTTTAGGTGCCATGTCATTTATTAACTAATGTATAAATAAGGGGAGAAAGTTTGAGGTAGTTGGATTCTCTGGGAGAGACTCTTCAGTGACTCTCCCTCTGGACGCATCTTGTGGTCCCCACCGGCAGATGGAAGATTGGCCATCAGAAGACTGTTGAGAGCCACACTCAGGGCTAGTCTACACTTACCAGCCGGGTCGACGCGGTGAGTTCGACTTCTCGGAGTTCGAACTATCGCGTCTAATGCGATAGTTCGAACTCCAGAAGCGCCGCGGTCGACTCCGGTACTCCACCACTGCAAACGGCGGTGGCGGAGTCAACCTTGGAGCCGTGGACTTCGATTCCGCGGCGTCTGGACGGGTGAGTAGTTCGAACTAGGGTACTTCGAATTCAGCTACGCTATTCACGTAGCTGAATTTGCATACCCTAGTTCGACCCCGCTTCTTAGTGTGGACCAGCCCTCAGATTCGATAATTATTGAGGACTGAGGGTGTTTTACTAACCTGTTGTGGATTTGTATAAATGCTTGAGACTAAGTGAAGTTTACCTTTAAGTGAAAGCACTCTTGTGTTGTCCTGTTTGTGCCAGCCATCTATCAGTCGGACGGCCGTGTCTCTCTTGATTTATTTCCTGGCACCACCTCAAACAGAGTAAATGTCACCAAGAGCTTTGGGTTGAAAAAACCCTGGGTAACACCACTGGCTCTGGAGACAAAACAATGAGTGTTGGGAAATATAAGGAGAACCCTTCACTGAGGGAACCAAAACTACAGCACTTTTTGCATTCACATTCCAGTCATTTTGATGGGTGACATTGGGAGATTATTTTAGGTGAAAATCTACTTGAGATAGGATTTTAGCCTGTTAAAGTTAAGTTTAGACTCTAAGAAACATATTATACTGTTTGTTTGATATGGAACCATTTCTGTTTCCATTATCCTTACTCAATCTCTTAAATCTTTCTATTTGGTAATAAACATATGATGGTGTTCACTAACACTATAGTTCAATGCTGTGACATTATAAAAGACCTAATTCTGAGTTCTACTAGTCAATCTGTGTAGACTGTTCCCTTGGAGGCAGCAAAACTGGCAATTTCTGTGAGTGTCCAGTGACAGCAGCTGGATACTACAGGGGGACATTTTGAGAGGGGTTTGTGGGCTGAGGTATATCTATTGTTACCTGCAAGGCAAAGTAAGGGCTTCCACCCTGAGGAAATTGTCTGGGTGGCTAACAGACTGCTGGTATCAGGAAGCTGACATCCAGTTAAGCACAAGCAAGTCTCTTTCTCACTAAGGTGTGTGAGTGAGGGTAATAAGGTGACTCAGGGCACCAGGGCACTCTCAGAAGCTGTCACAGATAGATTGTGGTATTCTGCATACCTTGGATTTTTCAAGAGACAATTTTAAAGTGCATTACGGTTACAAGTCATAGGTAAGTTTGCTTCAGAATAAATTATTAAGCTACATTTATAGAGTAAAAAGTATAAATAATTTGAAATACTTTTGATCTATCTCCAAATTAAAAACAAATGTTAAAGATAAAATTCCCCTAATATTTTAAAAAATATAGCTATTGAACACGTACACTACCTGCAGATAAACTCATAATGTTTAATAACTCACTCAAATGCTTGCAATATGATTCTCTATGTTGTAAGATATAAAAAGATGACAAATATCAAGAAGTAACACATGCTCTTCCCTGACCTGAGTACACCCAGACAACTGAGAAGAAAGGAACAAATATAGCGCATGTTAGACAGGCAGCGATAGAATAAGGAAATGTAGTTCTGTTACAAACTAAAGCTTCTAGTCATATATGAGAGCAAAACATTTCTTCTGGCTAAATTGTCTCTTTGAGAGTTTCAGATGTGGAGCATATTCTAAAACCTCTGCGATCAAAGATGCAAATGTTTAATGAGAGCAGGACTAAACTTTCACAGTTTTTCAACTTTGAGTTGACATATAAGATAGATAGCGATACTCTAAATACTTATTCTCTCTGAGGTTTTTCCTCTGTTAGACAATCATCTCATTGAAAAGGTCCCTTTAATAGGACATGTGGTGTATTTACTATACAGGATGATTATTTTGTAGTGGTGGGACAATCCTTTTTATTTGTTTTTTTCTTTTCTTCTGATATCTTTTTCTGTCCATAAAGATTTAATAATACCACCTTACTACATTGTGCTATCTTGAATTGTTTTTAAACACATTTTGTTTGCTTAATGTCAAGCATTGTTCCTGTTTAGTTTCTTAATTTCTGTATCTGGGAATATCTCTTTTGTTTTACTGCTTATCTTCATAACAATGGCCAGACATTGGCAAAAAAGGCTGCCCTTAGCTTCAGCAATGTCTGCTTTCATTTTTATTCTTTACAGGCAGATAAATCCAATATTTAGACAGTTGCACACTTCTTGTTGTTTCTGTTTGCTCTAGGGACCAGAAAAGTAGATTGTTATTTTCTTTCTGGTTAGTGTTCATTATTATCTGCCATTAGGGTCCTTCTGTAACAATATTTGTAGGTAGAAATGAAATCTGTTAGATGAGTCTTTCTGCGGATTGAGTTTTTATAAAACATTTGCACAGATTCTCATATTCTGCATCTTTATTTCTGGGCTGACCTGTAAAAATCAATAAAGTTCTTACAAAGGAAATTAAATCACAAATAGTTGCATTAAAATATTTATTAAGTTTGAGACACAAATTCACAAAAGCAAGGAAATTCTGAGCAAGGTGGGCTATGGCTGCAGACAGCACCCTTAACTCAATTTCTATTACTATGCATTATTATTTAATAGCTCTATATAGTAACATTGGAGGATGATGACAGGGTTGCTGTCCCAAAGTATTTATAATTTAGTATCTGTAATGTACAAAGCAGTTAACAAGTTATTAATGAATTTCCTGGTTTGGGCTTCATCCAAAGTATGGGGCCTGGATGGAGGTTAGCTTGCAGATGCCATATAAACAACGGCAGATGTAATTTCTGGGGAGCAACTGCTATTCATTGTTTATCAGGCTTTTTAATCAAACAATTCAGGATACATCTACCTGCACCACAGAAGTTAGAGATCAAATCAGGCCCCACGCTGCATTCCTCAAACAGAAAGCTTCCATTGATTTACAAGTGGAGTTTTGCCAGCATAAAGAATGTGGGATATATCTTGTGTGTAATGGGACATCTGCTTGGATGATTATAGATATAATTCAGGCAGAGACTAGGAGAAGAGCATGGATTTCATAAGAACATAAGGACAGCCATACTGGGTCAGACCAAAGGTTCATCTAGCCCAGTATCTTGTCTTCTGACAGTGGCCAATGTCAGGTGCCCCAGAGGGAATGAACAGAACAGGTAATCATCAAGGGATCCATCCCTTGTCACCTATTCCCAGCTTCCACAGGTTGACAGTGCATTGTGTGAAAAAATATGAACATAAGAATGGCCAAACTGGGTCAGAGCAAAGGTCCATCCAGCCCAGTGATCAATGCCAGGTGCCCCAGAGGGAGTGAACCTACCAGGTAATGATCAAGTCATCTCTCTCCTGCCATCCATCTTCACCCTCTGACAAACAGAGGCTAGGGACACCATTCCTTACTCATCCTGGCTAGTAGCCATTAATGGACTTAACCTCCATTAATTTATCTAGTTCTCTTTTAAACCCTGTTATAGTCGTAGCTTCTTTGCTATAGTCCTATACTTCCTTTCCTTTGTTTTAAACCTGCTGCCTGTTAATTTCATTTGGTGAACCCTAGTTCTTGTGTTATGAGAAAGACTAACAATCACTTTCTTATTTACTTTCTTCACACCAGTCAAAATTTTATCATATCCAAGCTTGGTCATCTCTTTTCCAAGCTGAAAAGTCCCAATCTTATTAATCTCACCTCATACGGCAGCTGTTTCATACCCCTAATCATTTTTGTTGTACTTTTCTGAACCTTTTCCTATTCCAGTGTATCTTTTTTGAAATGGGGTGACCACATCTGTATGCAGTATTCAAGATGTGAGAGTATCATGGATTTATATAGAGGCAATATGATATTTTCTGTCTTATTATCTCTCTCTTTCTTAATGACTCCCAACATTCTGTTTGCTTTTTTGACTGCTGCTGCACACTGAGTGGATGTTTTCAGAGAACTATCCACAATGACTCCAAGATCTTTCTTAAGTGGTAACAGCTAATTTAGACCCCATTATTTTATATGTATATTTGGGATCATTTTTTCCATTGTGCATTATTTTTCATTTATCAACATTGAATTTCATCTTCCATTTTGTTGCCAAGTCACCCAGTTATGAGAGATCCTTTTGTAGTTCTTCACAGTCTGCTTAGGACTTAACTATCTTTAGTAGTTTTGTATCATCTGCAAATTTTGCTACCTCACTGTTCACCCCTTTTTCCAGATCATTTATGAATGTTAAATATGACTGGGCCCAGGACAGACACCTGGGGGACACCACTATTTACCTCTTTCCATTCTGAAAACTGACTGTAACGCTCCCTCACTCACCCCAGAGGAGGGAGGTCCCTGGAGGGCTGCGATAGCCTGTCTCCAGGCTTGTCTCTGTTTACCTGAATACTGGGCTTGCCTGGGCTCAGGCCGCCCGTCCCCTGACAGTCTTAAGGGGACAGCTATAGCCTGGGCAGGGCTCAGGCAGCCCGCAAACACTTCAGTCTTACAGGTAGGCTGGGGCCTAGGCTTGCAGGGCTCAGGTAGCCAGCAGACAACAGTCTCAAGGGGGGCTGGGGCCACTTCTTTCAGAGTGAGATCCCCTTGCAGAGGAACGAGGGACAGCCACCCATCGGGAGGGGCAGGGGGACGCGGGCCCTCCCTACTCAACCGCATCCCAGCCCAGGGCCCTGGCAGGGGCAGAGTCAGCTGCCCCGGGGTTGGCGGAGATCCAGCCGCAATATGCCAATGCTGGAGATCTGGGCTTTGCAGCCAGCCCTACGGCAGCTGCCCCTGGGCCACTTCCTGCCTCCCCTGGGGTGGGTACCTCCGGCATCAAGGCGTTGTCCGGATCCTCTGGGTAAATGGCAGTGGGCACTCCAGGCCAGTCATCGTGCGGGTCTGGGGCGTGGACCGAGCTAGGCAGGGGATCCACCTTGAGCTGCTCCAGAACCGGTGGGATGTCCTTTTCCTCTGCAGGTTTCCCCCTGAATGGGCTGTGGGTCTGGTTTTTTATACTTCTGGCCCCGCCCCCTCCTTCCGGCGAGGGGGGGCGGAGAGGCTTAGGCTCCGGCCTCCAAGGGGCATATAACGCTCCCTCACTCACCCCGGAGGAGGGAGGCCCATCTGCCTCACTGCACTGACCATTTATTCCTACCCTTTGTTTCCTATCTTTTAATCAGTTACCAATCCACGAGAGGACCTTCCCTCTTATCCCATCACAGCTTACTGTGCTTAAGAGCCTGTGGTGAGGGACCTTGTCAAAGGCTTTCTGAAAATCTAAATACACTATATCCACTGGTTCCTCCTTGTCCGCATGCTTGTTGACCCCCTCTAGTGATTATGTCCTTGTAATTCAGAGAGTTAGCCAGCTTCTATACCTTTTCCTAAGAGTTTCTTTATGCTGCTTAAATCAGATGTTCTTATTACATGAGGAAGTTTCTAAACAGGATGCAATTATTTTCTCTTTATGTCAATATGGATCTACTTGCACCTTTTGAAGCAATTATTCTGTGCAATGCATGGGGAGTACATGATAGCCATTGTTTATTAGCATAGTCAACGAGTAATGGAGGCCAGGGTAGGCTAATCCTCCCTAAACCTTGTGCTGCCAGGGGTAGGAAGCAGTGGTGGGTTTGAGGTCCCCAGAAAAATCTGCCCTCGCCACAACTACAGGGCTGGAGGAGCTCTCATTTCCTGCCTCGGCCCTGTAACCACGGTGAGGCACAGAGCTTTTCCAGTCTTAGAGCCGCAGTGGGGATTGCGGGAGGGGGAAGGAACAAGCAGGGGGCATGGCCTCATGAGGGAAGAGATAGAGTAGGTGTGGAATGGGGGCGGGGCCATAGGAAGAATTGGTGGAACAAGTGAGGGGCTTCGGGCTCCGAGCTCCAGCCAGAGCTGAGAGAGCTCTGGCTGAGGCTGATCCTGGCTGGAGCCAAACTCTATGCCCCCCACCCCCATCCCCGACTAAGCACTAAGCCAGGCCCAGGTTTAACAAATAGTAGATGATCAACTAATCTTGCATTCTGGACTATAATGCCAAGACAAAACAGGGTGAGTTAAGGATGCAGTAAGAGTTAATTTGAAATATTCTAGCAGTATAAGGCATTCCTTGCAGATGTCAGCTTTTGGATAATAAAAAATAATAAGCATGATAATAATTTAAAAAATAATAAACATGAATCCCTTTTACTGACCTCTTTTTGGATTCCCAGCATCGTTCTGGAGCCAGGAGAAATTAATTATATTTGTTTATGAAATCTTTCTGGCAAAACCAGAGCTAATCAAAGTATTCTGAAAGGAAAAGTAGGAAAAGTTTCTGAAATTCACACCTCATCCTACACCCAACCATAAATAAATGAAATCCAATCCCATTTGGCATTGTTTAGAATCAGAGTGGAGCCATTTCCACTTTCATAAAAAATGTGAATAAAAACACATTTTCCCCTAAACATGGAAAGAATGTGAATGTTTTCTAGATTTACAAAGCAGGATTCATAGAATATATATATATGTCTTTAGAATTATTACAACACATATGTTTCACTACGTACCTCTTGTACTGTCCACAGAAGGTGTCCTTGATGTACTTCTCTGCTTCTATAAGTGTATCCCTCTAGATCAGGGTTTATGATATGCTGATTTTGCTAATCAACCTGACTACTTTCAGAGCCTTATAGACCCATGATTACACTGCCACAGAATTGCCTAAAAATCTGTGCCTGAACATAGAGTTGTGTTCAAGATTTTAAATTTTGCTAGAAGAAAGTAAGTTTCTAGCTTGTGAGTGAAACAGAAATCTTCCAAACATAACAAAGAACAAACTGAAGCCGAGATGTCTGAGTCTGCCTCAGCCTGAAATAGCAGCTCTTTGGTAAATTGAACTGCCTTATTTGTCTCAGTGGGTTGTTAATGTCACAATCTTTCAATGTAAATTGTCTGCAGTATGAGCCTGTGTTTCCTTAAATCTGCAGCAGGAAGCCAGGTAGGAAGAAATGGGAAAGGTTCTGGTCAGAAACTCTGAAGTGAATAAAAAAGGGGAATAATACTGGGTAGGATAATACTGTTTCTGCTATATAATAAAATTATTTGTTCAGTGTTAAAAGAAAGGGACTCTGATTATATCCCAGTGTTAAACTGTTTCACTGTTGGTTATTTGTGCAAATACATCTTGCTATCCCATAATTCTGACTGCCTCTTGTGACAGGCGTTCCAGAGGGATGGGGGGCACCCTGAGATTGCTCAGTTAGGGCAAACTACAAAAAATGGGGCAGACAATCCCCCAAAATGGTGTTTTTTCTAATACTTAAAGTCACCAAGCTCGCAACAAACAGCTTCTATAACATCTTACTGGTTACTAGAAGCCAGAAACACATTCCCTTAAAGCAACCCAGCCTTTGGGATCTCACCCAGGCAGCTAAGTCAAATACGATGATGATTACTGAAAATCTTGTTCATCATATACAAATTTCTACCAATCCCAAATGATCGGACACATTTACCCAGCAGGTTAATGAATATTTCTGGTCTTGCCCAAATATATACTAACAGCTAATTCTTATTAACTAAACTAAGATTTATTTAAAAAGAAGATAGACAGTATTAGTTAAAAGATAATTTAACATACAGACTTGAATAAAATTCTTAGGTCAGTTTCATAGTTGAGAGGGTGAGCTTTACAGCTGAAAAAAGTTATTTCAGAATTAGTCTATAGGTTCAGTCCAATGTCTAAAATCAGGGTGATCTAGATGGGACTGGAGGCCTCAGTCTTTCGGCTCAAACTTCCCCTGATAAAGCTTAAGCAGATCTGAGGATCAGGTCCCAAGAGTCCTTTATACAGTTCCTGGGCAGCCTCTTGACGGCATGCAGTCCTTAGATGAACAATAGTGTCTTTGAAGTAACCTCCTATTTCCTAAATATCTCCGGTAATTAGCTATATGGATGAACATAAGGCAATTGTCTATCTCTCGCCATTTGCAGATAGTTTGCTATAGGCTTCCAAGAGAAATTAATACAGTGATATCACTACATTCACCATTCATTTAAATGTTAATATCATCTTTTGATCTCTGAATTAACAGAATACAGCGACAGACAGGAACTGTTTGGTTACATTGTCAACCTCTAACCAGGGGCGGCTCCAGGCACCAGCACGCCAAGCGCATGCTTGGGGCGGCAAGCCACTGGGGGCGCTCTGCTAGTCGCCGCAAGGGCAGCAGGCAGGCTGCCCTTGGCAGCCTGCCTGCACAGGGTCCGCTGGTCCTGCGGCTTTGGCAGACCTCCCGCAGGTGTGCCTGCGGAGGGTCCGCTGGTCCCGCGGCTTCGGGCCCCGTGTCACACCTCTATTACCGTTGCAGGTGCCCAAATCCCTAATTTTCCCCTCCTCGGCTGCTAAAATCTCCAGGTAACATGTCAAGTTGTCTGGAGTGGCTCACAAGCGTGAGTAACAGCCTCTGGACAGATTGTGAAGAAGCAGGGCACAAACCCCAAACGTGTGTGTTCTATACTTAGATTTCACCAACCAAGTACGAGGTGTGAACTCCTCAAATGATATAACAGCCTTAATGTGGAGTCATAGACAGTGCCTGTGTGCACTCTGGTCTATCTTGCCACCCAAGTAAACTTGCACAACAATATTCAGGTTACTCCCAGTCCAAAAGGATCAATCATTTACCCCAAGTCAGTTACACCTAAGATGCTATACCAAAACAAGGATTATTATTATACTATTATAATAAATTAACTAAAGGTTTATTAACCAAGAAAAAGAAATGAGAGTTATTTACAAGGTTAAAGTTGGTAAATATACACAAAAATGTATTACAGTCTTAAGTTTCAAAAGATGATAGAAGCTGCTGTAATATGCAATCATGTCCTCTCAGGGTCCAAGTAGCATAAAGACACAGTTCCTTCTTGTCAGGGATTTTTATTCCCTTCCCCCAGAGTTCAAGCTGATGGGATAAGTCCACCTTCATGTCTCCTCTTCATGGGTGTGGGGGGAGCAATCAACAGTCTTCTGTCCTCTGATGTTCCCTAATGGCTTTTCTGGTGTCTATGGGCCTTGTGTTGGGCAGGAGATGACACCTCTTGCAGAAAACTAGTATTTCACAGTTGGCAATGCTTCTCTCCTTACTGTGGGGGTTTACAGTTTCAGAGCAAACTCTTAAATATTACCTTACAACATGGGATACAGATATTATAAATAAGATTAATTCATGCAGCAACTCACAAGCATTTCATAAATTCTAAATGCTGAAAACATTCTTAAAAACTTAACATCTATTTTAACAATGCTAACACACAGGTGAGCCAGACTCAGTTTTCAATGAGGCCTAGGGGACTTGATATGAGCTGTGACCTGGTCTCCCACTGTTATACAACAATGAAAATTTAAATCACTAAAAATGTATTTAAAAATGCTTAAAACCTATAATTTTGCACCATGAAAATTTAATTGATAAAAATAGAAAATAAAACATTGATATTACTCATCAAAATTATTTAAAAAATGAATTCTGCCAGTTCTTCATATACATATTATATACACATATGTGCACGAACGTGCATGTGTGTGTGTGTAAAAGCTCATCCCATACAAGATAGCTATTATTCCATTTTTTGTCTCCAGCACAATCCCTTGTCTTCTCTCTGGCCTTTCAGACCAGGAATCTTTAAAAGTGTTGAGCCTAAATAGGCTCAGCTGAATCTAGTTTACCTCCCATCTGGGAGTGCCATTCTGAGGTGCCTCTGAATGCTGGCCAGGATTAATTCTGGAAGCCCCAGGACATTATGTGGCTTGACAGTGCCTTTCTCCAGAAATACCAGTGGGTTGGGCTGGGCACCCACAGGGTTTTGGGTCTTCTGTAGAGAGGCCTGAAGACCTCTACACACATCAGAAACTCCTGTACTAGGTGATCTTTTCTGGACTGTGTGGCTATTTTTTAGGCTGTCCATTGCAAATCATATAACTTTCTCTGCCTGCTTCCAGAGCTATGGACTGTCCTGACTGGTTTCTTTGAACTGTTCAATATGCTTATATGCCCTACATTAAGTTTTGGCTTAATCATTCACTTACCATGTTGATTAAAAAACTGTTATAAATCTCTTAAATTAAGGGTTTATAAGTAATAATAATCAGATATTATTATTTATTTTTACTTTCAGGTGATAGTATAATAAGTATTATCATTTTTTGGTTTTGTTTTGCATTTGGTTAGCACTCTGGAGATGCTTTTTCTTCTTGGAGACTGGTTGTCACATATAAACTAGGTTTATATTTAAGGCCTTCTTTTTAAACTGAGCAAACAAAATTACAAGTATTATTAAGCTTTGTGAAATGCAGATATATTTTCCTGTTATGGGAATTGGCCTGTTCAATATTTCTATAGTTTGATTGTCTCTGTAAACTATTTAATCTCATCTTCATAAATTACAGAGTCTGTAAACAGGAGAATAGGGAAATACCCAGCAAATCAAATTATAGTACTTTAAAGAAGTCAAAACAAAATATTATAATTGCCGCATTTTTCAAAAGAGAAACTTTACAGTTGTACTAGCTCATGTTTATTACACAGATTTTATATGTTTATGCAGTGTAGTTATAGATTAAATCATTCAAGATCAAGTGTTTGGTGCAAAGTGCAATTTTATTGAGGGTTGCTCTTTGCAATATAAACCAAGATAGTAAAGCTCCTTCACAAAAATACTACTTTATAGTATGTAAAGTATGGAACTATTTTATTTACTATATTTTCATTCCAACAATAAGGACATTAACTGTCTTAACTTATTTTAATATTTATCTTTGTTCTTCTGACAGAACATCAAACGTTAGGTACCTTTGAGACTATTTTGATGCAGTAAATCACTGAAATTACTTACTTAACAATTAGTATTTTGGGCCATCCACTACCCTTGCAGTGCTGATCAGTGTTGTTAAGGAGAGCTGGATGTTTTACTTCCTCTTCCAAAAATGTTTGAGAATGCTTAAAATTCATCTATGTGTCATTGCTTGGTCTGGGTCATTTTTTGTATGAGATTAGACTGGATTGTAAAATCTTTGAAGTAAGTACCATTTCCCAATATGTGTTTCTGTACCAACTAACCCAGAGGGTCCTGATCAGGGCTTGTAAGTGCTATTGGATCAGTGCTACTGGAATGTCAGGCCTAAATAATAATAATTAATGTACTTATTCCCATTAGTCTTATGTAGATTGCACAAACATTTATCTGTAATAAACCTTTGCTTATAGATAAGGAACCTTTATTTATTATTATTAATTACTTGTATTGCTGTAGCATCAGAGAATGAGGACCCATTGTGCTGGGCACTGTACAAACAGAGTTATAGACAGTCTCTGCCCCAAAGACATTCCAGAACAGGTGAAGGACAAGGGAAAGGGTCATAACCCAAAGCAGAGTAATGTTTTGCAAATATCATGTTAATTCCATTTTTTTTAAGATGGTTACATTATTTGGGTTAGGAGGTGATTATCTAACCAGGAAGACAAAGGAGGAGAGAGAAGATATAGAAGGGAGGGAGTAAGGAGAGACAGGGCATAGGGAAGAGGGAGGCAAGATAAGCATGAAAGGCAGATGGAATGAGGGGGAAGTGAAGAGGCTGTGATGGAGGGGGTCAGAGGAAATAATCAATCAGCACAGAGGAGAGAATCCTTAGCTTCAAAATGGTACATAAGAACATAAGAACATAAGAAAGGCCGTACCGGGTCAGACCAAAGGTCCATCTAGCCCAGTATCTGTCTACCGACAGTGGCCAATGCCAGGTGCCCCTGAGGGAGTGAACCTAACAGGCAATGATCAAGTGATCTCTCTCCTGCCATCCATCTCCATCCTCTGACGAACAGAGGCTAGGGACACCATTCTTACCCATCCTGGCTAATAGCCATTTATGGACTTAGCCACCATGAATTTATCCAGTCCCCTTTTAAACATTGTTATAGTCCTAGCCTTCACAACCTCCTCAGGTAAGGAGTTCCACAAGTTGAGAAGAAGAACTTCCTTTTATTTGTTTTAAACCTGCTGCCTATTAATTTCATTTTTGTATTATGTGAATAAGTAAATAACTTTTCCTTATCCACTTTCTCAACATCACTCATGATTTTATATACCTCTATCATGTCCCCCCTTAGTCTCCTCTTTTCCAAACTGAAGAGTCCTAGCCTCTTTAATCTTTCCTCATATGGGACCCTCTCTAAACCCCTAATCATTTTAGTTGCTCTTTTCTGAACCTTTTCTAGTGCTAGAATATCTTTTTTGAGGTGAGGAGACCACATCTGTACACAGTATTCGAGATGTGGGCGTACCATGGATTTATATAAGGGCAATAATATATTCTCAGTAGAAAGCAGACTGATGACATCATCTGTGTCTGACAGTCCCTGCTGCAGAAGCCTGTGCTTGTTCCTACTGGTTTGAATTTCTCTGGCCCTTCCCTGGAATTCCTTCTGTAGCAGGAAGTATATGTAAATAGTGAGTTAATAAACACAATCCCAGTAGATGATACTAAAGCAGGGGTCAGCAACCTCTGGCATGTGGCTCGCCAGGGTAAGCACCCTGGTGGGCCGGGCCAGTTTGTTTACCTGCCGCATCAGCAAGTTCAGCTGATCGCAGCTCCCACTGGCCGCGGTTCGCCGTCCTAGGCCAATGGGGGTGGCGGGAAGCCACGGCCAGTACGTCCCTCGCCCACGCTGCTTCCCGCCGCCCGCATTAGCCTGGGACGGCGAACCGCAGCCAGTGGGAGCCACGGTTGGCCGAACCTACCGCTGTGGCAGGTAAACAAACTGGCCCGGCCAGTCAGGGTAAGCACCCTGGCGAGCCGCATGCCAGAGGTTGTCTACCCCTGCACTAAAGATTAGGTAGCACAATTCCTCGGGTTTTTTAGGACCAATAAAACTTGGGAACTGCAAACCCATGATGCTGTTTATACACAGTTCTTAGTATCTTTCTTCCCCAAGCACACATGGCTCAAGGGAGAGGGTTGCCACATGGGTCTGAGTGCTCCCCTGCGGGAATGGAGGTCATCCCTGCACAGATTTGGATACCAAGGAATCTGGGAAGGGAGATGGCCCTAAGGGAGTCCCATTTTACCCCCTCCTTTCCTGATGTTGCAGTATCTTCTGAGACTTCTGAGTCTGTTCCTGTCAACTTGAGTTTTTCTGTGTCCCCCCCTTCCCCTCATTAGTTCCTTTAATGATGACACCGATTAAAACTGATTAGTACTATTCCACTCTTGCAAAACCCACCCAAGTAGACAGATGCCATAAAAGCAATTTCCTACTATTTGTTTCCCTACTAAAGCCTTGGTATATTAATAGTTTGCCATTCTAGGCTGAAAAAAAAGCTATTGTAGTTTGTGGTGTCCTGGTCGGCATACCTGTCGATCCGCACAGTCATCAGTTCTGCAAACGAAGGCAGTCTGAGCATAAGGAAAAGTCACCTTAGCTGCACTGGCACAAATGCTGAGCCAAGAATACTGCATCCTTCTTCACCTCAATGGCCGCTATATCTACAACTCAACCCTGATTCAGCTCAGAATCACTGAGAGCAAGACAGTTCCAGCTCAGCAATGTCACATTCCTTTTGCTGCTAGAGCTATCTCTGCCAACAAACTTCAGACATTTGTATAAGCAACTGCTCTCCTCCTGGAGAAAGCATCAGATGGAGCCTAAGCACAACTTGGGTTGTACCAAGTGCAATAATTAGCTTACAAAATAATACTAATTCAACCTTATTTTATTGTTGCTAAATTGAACACACCAGTACCATAACAATAGCGAGTATGGTCAGTATTTGGAGAAGATGGAGTGTGTTATGTAATTTTTGTAATCAACTAAGGACCAGAATTGACTGTCTATGAAGGAATCTAATTGATTTTGAGTAGAAGAATAGAGATGCTGGAAACATGAGATGCTGGAAATGAAATGATGCGAAAAGGGAACCCTGACAATTATTAAGTGAGCCCTTTTACCATACAAAATTAAGTTTCTGTGTGGGACATTATTAGCCAGATTTCCAAAAGTGCTTGAGAAGAGTGGAGGCTGTTGAGGGTTCGGAGGGGCTGAGCTATATTGAATATCTGGTCTCATGCCTGCCATTGTATCATTTGATTATATAGCATTCAAACTATAAAAGAAAATCTTGGTGAAGTCTGTCATATAAAAGGTTATAATTAGCAAGGTATATAGAAGGAGAGAATCTTGTTGCTACATACAGTCCTGAAACTTTAAGACCTCCCCGCCCCGAGTCCCACAGAAAAAAGTGTCTTTTTTAACGTGAACTCAGAAATATTCCAAAGCATTCAACTTGCTGGGCAAAAAATGCCTTTCAGAACAAGTGGAATTTTAATGCTCCAGAACTGCAAATATCCCTGGTTAAGGATTTTTTTCTACAGACTGTTTTAGTTATGACAGTTATCTTTTAGTCCAACAGATTTTCTGTAAAACATCTTTTAAGCTTCACTGAGTTATCCTTATCAGAATGAAGAGCTAAACCCACAGCCATTATCACAAGGTTTCAGAAACACTGGCTGTCAGTAACTAGGGGGAGATTATATTAATTTGCTTGCCTTAGGCTTTTGATATAACTATTTATTTAACATTTTGCTACTTATTAAAGTAAGGGAAGGGAAAGGTGGATAATGAAATATTTTAGTTCTCTCTTCACAGCCAATGTCACAATCTCCTGTGGTACTTTCTCCAGATTTTTAATACTGGCATATTTTACTTGAATCCATCATGATGGTATCATTACTGTTTTAGTCCTATTTACTGTACTGCGTTTCTAATATGTTATCTTTCTAATAATCTCCCTTTATAGACATACAATATACTCCAATAGACACCATACCTTTAATTACAGATAATATTCTATTTAAAAGCCTGGCAAAAAGTGATAATTGTGTATTAGCGTGAGATGAAAAAACTATGGTGTTCTAAAGCAAGACTACAGTATGCCAATTCAACTGCTACAATCTGGTATAGACTGAATTTATTCTAAGAAGTCACTGGGTACCTGTATCTATTGGGTTTCCGGGAAACGGGGCGGGCAAAGCCCGCCCCATGCTAACGGAACCCCCCCCAGCCTAAGGGGAGGTACCACAGGGCCTCAGAAACCCACTAATTGCGGGGGACAACTAATAAAAGAACAGGGACAGGAGTGTGGTCAAAGGGTCATAAGAAGGGATCCTGACGGGGACACCGAGCAGAGAACCCCGGACAGCGCCCACTGCTCCTCGAAGGCGTCAAGGGAGCCAGCGGACGCCGCCCAGAGGAACTCCGCCCGGAGACGTGAGCGGACGAGGGACCGGAAACAAGCCCCACAGTCGCAGGAGTCTCCGTCGGCCAACCTCCTCTCCCTGGTCGCGTGGATGGCCTTTTTAGCCAGGGCGAGGAGGAGGTTGACCAGGAGGTCCCGCGACTTTGTGGGGCCACGGATAGGGAGTGCATGGATAAGGAGGTGAGGGGAAAAGTGCAGCCAGAAACGTAACAGAATGTCGGTGAGGAGCCGGTATAGGGGCTGCAACCTGGCGCACTCTAGGTAAATATGCGCCAGGGTCTCCCTCACGCCGCAGAAGGGGCAGGTGTCCGGGACAGGGGTGAACCGCGCCAAGTACACGCCCATGCTCACGGCCCCGTGAAGGAGCCGCCAGCTGATATCCCCGGCGGGCCTCGGGACCAGGGTGGAGTACAGGCTGACCCACCGGGGCTCCTCAACCACCACAGGTGGCAAGAGGTCCCGCCACTTGGTGTCGGGGCGGGACACGAGGGTGAGGAAGTGAACGGTATGGAGCACGAGCGCGTAGAGTTGTTTCCTTGGCGCGGTTTGAAAACGGACCGGCTGCAGATCGTGCAGCCGGCTTGCGGAGAAGGGGCGGGGGGGCCAGTCGGGTCCACGGGGCAAGGGCCCGATGAAAAGGTCCAGAGGGCCTGGGGAGGGGGGTGGGCGGGGCGTGCCCTCACGCAGGACCCGGTCGAGGTAGGCCCGAGCAGCGGGCGGCAAAGCGGCCCTCACCTCCTGAAGTACGTGCCGGGGAGTACACGGTCTGGAGAGCCCCATCCGCCGAGCGAGCGTCAGGGGATCCAGCCAGTCTCCCCGGTCATAGTCCAGGAGGTCTCCGACTCTGGTAGCTTCCGCCAGGACCAACCTCTGGGGCACCGCGGGGGACTCCGCCACCTGCACACGGGGGACTCCGCCACCTGCACACGGGGGACTCCGCCACCTGCACACGGGGGACTCCGCCACCTGCACTCCGCCACCTGCACATGGGGGTTGTGTAGCAGGGGCTCAGTGAGGAGATCTGCCCCCTCGGTGGCCGCCACGGACCTGGTTGCAGAGAACAGCTTCCAGGTCCGGAGGAGGTCCTGGTAGAAGACCGACAGCCTGGAGAGGTCTCGCGGAAGACCCCTCGGATCGAGATAAAGGAGCTGCCAGTCGTATCGGAGCCCTCTGAAGCGGCGCAGGAAGACGTGCGCCAGGGCTCTCCACGCCGGACTACCCGCACCATAAAGGAGCCTCTGCAGTGCCTGGAGGCGGAAGACGTGGACCTGAGTGCGGAGGCACTTCAGGCCCTGCCCGCCCTCCTCCAGGGGTAGGTGGAGTACCCCTGCAGGGACCCACTGCAGTCCTGGCCAGCACCACCCTCCGGAGGTCGGTCAGGAACACCGGGGCCGGGACCAGGGTGTTGAGCCAGTACCAGAGCATGGACAGGACCAGTTGATTGAGCAGAAGAGCCGGGCGCGCACCTTCCCCACATCCCACCACCGCCGCGCCGAGGGAAAGGCGCGCCGCTGCCCTCGCCAGGCCAGACAGAACTCCTGGAAGGACGCCACGAAGCCCCCATCCTCCAGCAAGCTGTTGTTGAAGTGCCAATAGGCCGGCCCCGGCCTCTCCGCGCAGAGAGAGGCCGTCACGAGGTGGTGGTCCGAAAAAGGGGCCGGACGGATGCTGGAGGACTGGGCCCGGGAGAGATGGAACCGGGACAGATAGATATGGTCCAACCGGGAGTGGCACGACCGATGGGCTTCCACCCGGACATAGGTGTACGTCCGGGTGGTGGTCGCACCAGACGTCCACCAGGGAGTGATGGGCGACGATCTCCCTGAGGACGTCCGCGGCGGCCGGGCTCTGCTCGGTCCCTGAGCGGTCCCGCTCCTCGAGGACGGTGTTAAAGTCCCCACCCAGGACCAGGCACTCGCGAGGATCTAGGGAGCCGAGGAAGGCGGACGCCTGCCGATAGAACCGCAGCCGCTCCGGGGCCGATGTCGGGGCATAGACGTTGATGAGGTTGACCACAAGCCCCGCCATGCGGACCCGGAGGTGCAGCAGGTGGCCCGGCACAGCCTCGGCGACCCCCAGCACCTCTGGCCGTAGGTCGGGGGAGAACAGGGTAGCCACTCCAGCCTGACGGGTGGTGAGATGGCTGAAGTAGACCCCGTCCCCCCACTCCAGCCGCCAGCTAGCTTCGGCGGCCGGATCCGTGTGGGTCTCCTGCAGGAAATCCACGGAGTACCCCCCCTCCCGAAGGAAGGAGAGCACCTGGCTCCTGCGGAAACCCACCCTACAGCTCCGGGTGTTTAGCGTGGTGAAGGTGATGACTGCCATGAGGAGGGCTGGGGGGGATCCACGTCAGCAGGGGCGCTCACGGCCCCCGTTGGGCCACACAGCAAACCGTGGCCCACCCCGAAGGCGAGCAGGGAGTCACGGAAGCCGTGTGCCCGGTGGTAAGCCGCGACATTCTGCTTCCTGGTCCCCTTGCCCTCCCCTATAAGGGCCCGCGTGGCCAGGAGGATCCGGTGGAAGTTCCCCCAGCGCTGGAGAGCAAGCACGACCTTGTTGCGGGAGCCCCAGACGTCCTCCAAGAACTCCCACAACTCCTCTCGCAGCATATGGGGGGGCGGGGTCACTGGCCTCCGGGGGTCCACCGGTGGGGCCTCTGGCGCAGCCCCGTGGCCCGCTGGGATGGGTAAACAAGGGGCGGACCCGCGAAGTGGCGCCCGATGGACCGGCGCCACCTGGTCCGCCCCGGACCTTGGCTCAATGGGGGGGGGCGGAGGGAAGAGCGCAGCCCCTAGTGGGTCCGGACTGAGGAACGCAAAGGCCGCTCCCTGGGAGTCATCCTCCGGGAAAGGGAAGGAGACAGCCCCAGGGGCGGCAATAACATTACAGGAGGTGGAAGGGGCAGGGCTGGGGTCAGGAGCAGTGTTGGGGGGAGGGACAGTGATGGGACCCTGGGCCGCAGGAGCAGGACCATCGGTAAGCGGCTCCTCGCGGCCAGGCACGGGGGGTTGAGGGGTAGGGAGGGGGTCCCCAGTGACACCGGGCTCGGGCTCAATGGCAGGCAGAGCAGCCTCAGCACGGGGAGACGTGGAACCCTCAGGGGGGCCCCCACCCGGGAAGGAACTCGATCGCCCCGCACCACCGAGGGACACCCCCAGTAGCTTGTCACCCGGCCACGAGGCACCGGCCGGCGCCACAACAGGCTCGGCGGCCAGCAGCAGGGGGCCATCCGCAGCCGGGCATGTCGAGGAGTCCAGGGGACCCTCAGAGGCGGGAGCGGACGTAGCAGGAGGGATGGTGGAGCAAGGGGAAGGGGGGGCTGGGGTGAGGTCGGCCAGGTCGAGGCCCATTGGTAGAGGGTCGTCCTCCCCCTGGGTGACCGGGGTCAGACCCAGGGCCTCGATCTCCGCAAAGATGGAGGGGAGCTCACCACCCACCACCCCAGAGTCCTCCCCACTTGCGCCCGAGGCGACGCTCACCTCGGGTATTGCGGGGGGCACAGGTGGCAAGGGAATAGGAGGGGCGTCATGGGGGGCCTCCGCAGGGAGGGACTGCGGAGGAGGGATGGTGGGACCCTCCGGTGCTGCCACGTCTTCCCTAGCCGTCATCGGCAGATGAGGTGTCCCCGTGGGCATGGCGGAAGGCTCGGTGCCTGCGGCCCCCTTTCTGGTCTTACGGGGGGCTTCCGCCTCAGGTGGCACGGGCGGAGCCCGAGCCTTCCGCTTACCCTCCACCCGGGTCCAGCCCTCCATGGCATCGCCCGCAGGCATGTCAACAGGGATTGGGTCAGGGGGCAGGGAAGACAGTTTGGGGGCTGGGAGAGGCATTGGTGGAACAACAGGGGGGAGGGAGGAGTCCCCCTGGGGAGAGCCCCCTCCCATGCCCGGCAGTACACCTGCCGCACCCTCCTCCACAGGCCCCGCCAGAGTGCAGGCAGCGGAGGCGGGGCTCTCCCGCCCATCTGGGCGCCCCGGAGAACGTACCCCTGAGGCCCGAGCGGGAGCAGTGACGGACCGAGGGGGAGGAGGGGCGGCTCTGGGTACCGGGCGGTCAGGGGCACTGGCAATGGCGGGGCCGGCACCCTGCCGGGACTCGGGGGTCCCGAGAACTCCTCCGAGCCGGGCCAAGGGGCAGTCCCTCCGGACGTGCCCCATCGCCCGGCAGAGGTAGCACCGGGCCTCCCCCGTGGCGTAATGCACCCGGTACTGGGCCCCCCTGATAGTGGACCAGGAAGGACCCCTCGAGCGCCTCTCCGCCACGTGCCGCCGGCGGCAGCTGAAGCTGCACCTGCCAGCGGAACGAGAGGACGTGACGGAGGGCGGGGTCTTTGCAGCCCAAGGGGAGAGGGCTCACCACGGAAATGGGCTTCCCTAGGGTCGAGAGGGCGGGTAACAGGGCGGCATTGGGAAGGAAAGGAGGGATGGAGGTCAGGACCACATGGACCCCCAGGTCCTCTAGCGGTTCCAGGGGGACGAACACGCCCCCCACCGCCAGGCCCTTCTCCACCGCCTCCTGGGCGGTGGCCTCCGAAGCAAGGAAGAAGACCACCTTGCCGTACATTTTGGAGGCCGCCACGATGGCCGTGGGCCCCACCACCCTCGCCAATGCCCGCACATAGGTCTCCACGTGGGGCGAGGCGGGCGCCAGGAGGCAACGGACGCCGTGCTTCCGGGTCAAGGTGGGGAAGGGGCCCCGGCCGCTGTAGATGGTAGCGGAGGTGGCGGTCGGGGGAGATGACGTAGCGGGAGGCGGGGGGGCTGCCGCCACCTGGGCGTACGCTCTGGGGGCCGAGGGAGGGGCATCTGCAGAGCTGGTGGAGGGGACAGCGGGGAAGGGCGCCGCGGCCGGTGGCGGGGCCGCGGCAGCGGTGGCAGGCTCCGCCATGGAGGGCTTAGGCTTCCTAGCGGGGCCCTTTCCCTTATTCTTGCCCTGGCCCTTCCCGCCGGCTGAGGGGGCTCCCCCAGAGGCGGAAGGGGCGAGGGATGTGGCAGCAGCAGAGGGCACCCCGGCGGAAGTGCGCAAGTGCTTGTGGGTGCACGCACCCCCCCCTTCCCCTGGACTGACCCCTTCCCCTCTGCAACAGGCCCCCTAGCTTTGCCCCTTGTTGCCTGCCCTGTTCGCCCCTTGTAGCCTCCCCCCCGCCCCGCCCAGCTTCAGTTTGTTTGCCAGCCCCGCCCGTCTCCCTTTGCAGCTTCGTTTGTCCTGCCCCAGCTGCCGGCGCCTCAGTGGGAGCGGTGGCAGGTGGTCCGGCAGCGGCGGTTGAGGTCGAGACCGGGAGGCGTTTGGGGGGAGCAGGCGAGGGAGGGGGGACAGACGTCGTCCCGGGAGTCCCACCCGCTGCATCTCCCTCCATGCTGAGTGGGGAGGGAGGGCAAACACCGGAGAAAGGGGGTGGGGGGGGAAGAACAGGTCACCCACTCCTCCCTGCTAGGCTGTGGTCAGGGAGGAGGGTGCCAACAATGGGGGGGGGGCAGATACGGGGACTATCGAGGACTCGGGGGGGAGAGGGTCAGGTACCGGCACAGGATTGAAATCCGGCTCCTCTAGCTGCACTAGGGGAGGGGAGGGGAAACAAGAGCAATGGGGGGTGCAGTGCAGGAGGGGCAACTTAAACATGGGAGAGGCACAAGCGCACTGATGGGGCTATGGGTGCACGAGGGGAGGGGCTAATCAGGGTGAGGGGCCGCGGAGGGAGGGGAGCAACGAGGCTGGGAGTGGGGCAGAGGGACCGAGGGGCTGGCTTCGGGGCTGGGGCAGGACAAACGAAGCTGCAAAGGGAGACGGGCGGGGCTGGCACACAAAATGAAGGTGGTCGGGGCGGGGGGGAGGCTCCAATGGGCGCACAGGGCAGGCAAAAAGGGGCCAACTAGGGGGCCTGTTGCGGAGGGGAAGGGGTCAGTCCAGGGAAGGGGGTGCGTGCACCCACAAGCACTTGCGCACAGTCAATGGGCTGGCTGGCTGCTGCTAGAGGCCCAAACGGTGGCAATAGGGCGTGGCAGGCCAGGCGAGCAGCTGACTCCCAGAGGCAGGAACTGAGGCTGATGGTAACGGGCCTGCAGGGGTGGTGGAGGGGGCAGCGGTGGTGGTGGTGGTTGGAGGGGGGGACACAGATGGACCAGGGGGCAGGCTCCACGCCACACCCCCTGTGTCCCCGCAAACACAGTCTAAACCCCCACCACTAGAGCAAAGTTAGAGAGTCACTCAGTCTTTGGTAGCCCCCTCCACAGTGGTCTTCAGAGGTCCGTGCGCTCCCGAGCAGCCGGTGGTCTTCTCAGTCCCTTTCCTCCTCCTACTCCAGGCTCTAGCAGCTCCCCAGGACAAACACAGCTCCAGCAGCAGCAGCAGCAGCTCCTCCTTCTCCAGCAGCCCCGGTGGTCAGGCAGGAAGGACCCCCCACAGGTGGTAGCTGTAGTGGTGGGGCGGGGGGGGGGGTCCTGGCTTCTCCCTCCAGAGATGGGGGAGTGGGGGCTGGCCAGCAAGGCCCCTCCCACCCCTCACTCACCCACTCAGCAGTAGTGGCAGCAGCAGCAGCAGGCCAGGAAGGAGTACTCCAGCCAGCAGCAACAGTAGTCCAGGAAGGGGGAAGGAGCTCCAGCCAGCAAGGCAGCCAGAGAAGGGGGAGCACTCCAGCCAGCAGGGCAGCCCCAGCAGGCAGAGCGGGCCCGGTAGCAGGGTGGACCTCTGCTCTGGGGTTTGAAGGAGTTTGAAAGCAGCCTGGCAGGGCTTGAGAGCTGCTGCTCTCAAAGCTGGGCTGATTGGGGAAGTAGCCGCAGCTGGGCCACACCCCAATCAGGCCACAGCTGGCCCCTATAAAAGGCTGTGAGCCAGGAGCCCAGACAGTCTCTTGCTGCCTTCAGACAGAGATGGGCCTGGCTGCAGGGAACTGAGACAAAGTACCTGAGGGTGAAGCAGGGCTGGGGAAAGGCAGAGGAGCTGGGGAGCTCCAGTCTGGAAAGCCCCAGGCTGTGGCCTAGCAGAGGGCTAACAGGTACTGGGGGTTGCAAGGTGCAGCCCAGGGGTAGGCCAAGGCAGCAGGTCCAACCCTCCTTGCCAATGATGAACAGGCTGATACTGCAGTCTGCCCTAGGATGTGGGGCTAGAGAATGACTGGCAGTAGCCAACACTGAGGCAAAGTGGGGGTAGTAGGGTGGGGGTTCCCCTGGGGGAGACCCGGAGAAAAGGGGCACTGGGGTCCTGGGAGGGACATGGGGGCCAGTAGTAAACAGGTGGATCACTGGCCTGCAGAGGGCGCTCCAGTGCTGAAACAGAGCTAATTCCCCGGAGTCACCAGCAGGAGGCACCGCAGGGGTGAGTCAACCCATCACACGACCATACAAAGAACTTCAAGATATCTGTTTAAAAGATACATCTCCGATCCCTGCCCCACCCTTCTTATCTCAAAAGACCTACACAAACACCAAAACAATAACAATAGTTAAAAAAATACAAAAAGAAGGCCACACCATCACCTGGTGTAAATTGGTGTTGCTCCACTGATTTATGCTGATTTACATCTGTTGAGGTTCTGGCTCTAAGTATCCCATAATGTTTCCTCTATCATAGAATTTAACAAATATTGGGCCCAAGTTTTAAATGTACCTAGATCCTACCATCTTTTTTTAAAGGTGCAATCAGCTGCTAAAATGCCTAAATAGTAGATAGCAGGCCTTTTGCAGCTGTTTCTGTCATTTCACTTGGTTTTCACTTGGTTTTATTTGTTCAACTTACTTATTTTGTATTCCTAACATTCCTAGTATAAAAATAATTCCAAAATGTTCTTTCTTTCCCATCCATAAAAATCACAATGGAATGGATATGTTTTCAATTTTAATTACAGTAACTCACTGTCTCTTAGAGCTCACAACTATAGGTATGATAAACGATTAGAGTAGATTCAATTTCTCTGCTGTAGTACTGCATTCATATGACAGTCACTTTTTCAAACTTTATTTTTTACATTGAGCATTAGAGAATTCATAAGGAATTAGGTAAAGAAGTGTCACTTTCTCTTACAGGTGTTAGATATATACACATTCTAGTTCAAAGAATGGGCTAGTACATTTGTTAACTCATAGAAGAATGACAATGGTCTCACAGACCAACAATTTCACCACAATGACAGGATCAAAGCCTCCAATTCTCAGTTTGATGCTATTAGCGTTTTCTGCCAGACCAGTTCATTCAATTTGCCCCAACACTCTGTCTAGTTAAAATTCTGTTCCTTTAAATGAAACCAAGATTGTAGTCTCATTTTTGCCGGTCTTGCTTCAATTACTGGATTATTGAAGATTGTGTGGAAGGAACTCTACACAAGGAATCATGAAAATGTCCCAATGTCACATGAAATTTTGTTAATACTAACTCTGAGATTTTTCTAATTAAGAAGATGAGATTACACTACTGTGTCCCTCAGGAGGCTAATGCCTTTTCCATCTGACAATCTATGCCACAGGAAATAAAGCAGGGTAGGTGGTCAAATGATTGCAATTCTTACCTGGATTGTGAAATTACTTTGAAAAGCATTATGCCCTTGGTTGTAGTTGATGGATTATCCATTCAGTATTTCAGGTCTTTGTTTATCTATTATTGACCAAGAAAATGATGAGTTACAGATGGTCCAGGTTTTTTGCATCACTAAGGAAGAGTGCAACAGTTCCTTTGCTTTTATACATGCAAGCAAAGTTTTCAACGAAAGCATAGAAATAATTACTGTGCAACAGAATCATACTCCACATGCATGAAGTTAGGGACATATCTGATCACTCAGTGCATGTTAGATTTAAGAATCAGGAAAATATATTAAGGTAACAGATGGAGAAATAATATTTTAATCTGGATGTGAATTTGGGCTTGCCAATATGGCTGGCTTGCCTTCATTATATTTGGCTATAACACAAGGAACCTACAGGCCGATATCCTCTAAATTGGGTTCTCAAAGTGGGGCTTGTGACCCCCTCAGGTCACAAGGTTATTACATGGGAGGTCACAAGCTGTCAGCATCCACCCCCCAAACTCTGCTTCGCCTCCAGCATTTATAATAGTGTTAAATATATAAAAAAGTTTTTAATTTATAAAGGGGCTCACACTCAGAGGCTTGCTGTGTGAAAGGGGTCATCAGTACAAAAGTTTTGTTCTAAGACATTAGCTTAAGCAAGTTAGCATAAGTATATTTAAGTACAGTAGGCCTGTGACCTTTGGCATAGATACATGGTTTGGCAGTTACCCTTAGATTTTGGGGAACTTTGAATAGCTTGCTTAATAGCAGGAGTTGGAACTTAATGGTAACACAACTGCAGGAACATGGAATCTGCTTGAGTAAGAGATGACAAATATGATAATGAGTTACAATTGCATTAATGTGTATTAATATGTTAATCTATAGGATAAGTACACCCCAGTATTCTGAGGGCGAGGAAGTTAGATTTGAGCATGGAAGCCTGAATATTCATGATAGTTTTCTGCCCTATAATAGGGCAAACCACCATGTGGAGTAGCTAGCTTTCCATCATTAGACCCTGCAGCTCTATTGTTATCTACCATCAATGTTGGTCATAGACGGACCTAGACCATTGAACTCATTGGCATGCCAGAGACAGAGCTGGTCCTTTGTCTCTAACCACCAGGACCTCAAGGAAGGGTGTAAGTGAGCAAATCTAAGAGCATATGCAAAGAATGATACCACATATGTCCCAAACACTGTATTATCCCTATCTGTTTATGTGGCTTGGAGCTTCTCTGACTTTTTCCTGATTTGAATAAAAATCTCTAAAGTGCTGCTCTGCCTTCAGGGTGAGTTTCCTTGCCATGCACTCCAAGGTTCCCTACAAAATATTGAATTTGGTTTTAGTTCTGTGTGGCCTGATTCTGGGACAAGAACCCTACTATCCTCAGTTCATTAATCAGATCACTTAGTAACCGATAGAAGTATTTTTAACCACTGAAAGGATCAGGCAACAGTGCCCAGCAACCTGACGTGTAAATTTCCAGCACTCCAGCCTGCCTCACATTAAGTGGCCACAAGGACTGTGCTACTGCACGCTAAAAGTTCCATAGATCAAAGCACATTACAGAACATTTAGAGCATGATGGCAGGGTACACATGGCCACTTAGTGCACAGAAGGCTAGAGTGCTGTAGATTTATACTCTGGCTTGCTGCATACTAAGTTGCCTTATAGACATGTCCTTAGAAAAATCACTGACTTTATTAAGAGTAGGCAATGAACTGAAATGCCATAAGCAAACTGGAGAAGGAGAACTGCAGTTTTGTCAGTTTCCACAGACACTCCATCCACCAGATCTCTCCAAACAACAACTACATACTCAGCCCAAACCTCATTGGCATGGCCATATCCTGAGGATATGACATTGCTGCTAGGAAAAAAAAGTAGCTTTATACAGTGTAAACCTCCCATATCTGTCTCACCATAATTGAGTGATGGTATGATAGAAGAAAGGGTACCTCCCATGTGACAATCAGTTGTGGCTGGGGTTGGCCTGAGCCAAAAAATCCAGTGGTAGCTTAGAATTGCAATAACTCAGCAGCCTCCTATCATTGCAAATCCACATTGTCCTCAACTTAGTGACACCAGAGGCTCATTATCTGACTCAACTTTTTAAATATCAGTTGCTCCAACCTGATTGTTTTCTGTGGCAACATCAGAACGTAGGTTGGCTATGATTCTTCTCAGCTGTCCATTAAATAAGTGACTGCCAAACTGGAGCCAGGATTCTTCATATCCAGCTCCTTTTTTTCCAGCAGTCAGTGTTTCTTCAGTAGAGAACTTCCATGGCTGGAGAGAGGTTGGAGATTAGCTGGTTAGAGACTGCCTTCTGTTCTCTGCTAGCCATCATGCCTGAGTCAGTTTGCATGGTATGGGTTGATGCTGATCCTTGTGCTGCCACATCAGGAAAATCAGTTAGCAGGTAGAATAAATGGGTCCTTTTATGATGTGGTTCTACCACCATCAGAGGTCTGACAAGCAGTGGCCATACCCAGGTGGGAAAAATAAATTTGGAAGAACTATCAGGATAGGTACAGCCATGTGGTGGCTGGGGGGACAAGTCCAGGCATCTTGGGCTGAACAGTCTTCTTTCTTCTCACACACAGAGTAACCCTTTGGCTGCTGAGGCAGAACATATTTCAGCAAGTGGACAAGTTGAGTCAGTAGTGTGTGGAGGATGGGATTATAAAGAGGAGGAGATGCTCCAGGCTTTGCCACCCTGGCAGGGTCTCCTACCTGCTACATTACAGGTCCCCTCCCCACCCCACAGCTCTGGAGAGGCTGTTTTGTGTCTGGGGCTCCTCCCACTCCCACAGTCTTTTTTCCTCCCAGGAATTGGGTTGTGCCCAGCCCCTCCCTGCTGTAGTTGCTGGTGGGGCTAGATCCTGGGCAGGGGGCAGAGGGAAGGGACTCACCAAATATCAGGGAGCTGCAGAGGCAACCAGTATGCAGCACTGGTTTATGCATTGGAGGCTGGTCCCCGTGTGAGCAGCCCCACTCAGGGGAAAAGGCTGCACTAACCCACACTCACCACTCAGCCTGGCCCCTCAATGTGTGACCAGTCTGATTTGGGGGATCCCTAACCCCTCCCCCAACCACCTCTTCATACACTTGGTAAGAAGCACACTCCCCTCCTCCACCCTACCCAAATGGTGACCCTGGTCACAATGGAAGGGTGGTTGGCCCAAATTTAAGTGGCATTCTGCCCCCTGCCCTCAAAAGTTTGACTTACCACCCCTAGTTGAGAACCCCTGTACTAAAGCCTTACCTCAGATGCTCTCAAAGAATGCTCCAAAATTCTCATGCTCCAAGAGTAAACATCAATGAAGAACCTTATCATGTTCTATAGATAGCAAAAGACACCTTCACTGTTTTTAAAAAGGATACTGAGTCAGTATGAGTCTCTTTTTGACCTTGTAGTACATCTGCTAGGTGCTTTGCATTAATTATGATCAAAGAATGATGTTTAGCAGCCATGAAGCCATACAAAATGCTTCTGCATGGAGAAATCAAATAGCCAACTATAGGAGCCTGTAGCTGCCTAAATGTGGTGCTAGAGGAATTTGTTGCTATTTTCCTGTGTTTTACTCATTGCCTTTGCTCAGTATGACTAATATGCTCCCAGAGCTCCCTGCTAACAAACCTCAGGAAAAGGATGCTTCATACACCTATTCACTTACACAGTAAGTTATTAACTCACTAAGTGAGTATTGGGATGCTTACAGTGGTTGAGCCTAAGTAGATAATAAAGAAGTCTATAGGGATCTGTATGCTACTGTGGAGGTACTACAATAAAGAAAGCTTGATTCTGTATTAACCTCAGTGATTGTATCTCTGTCTGCACCTTGGTAACCTTATCTGAACCTTTACACCACTTCACCTAACAGAAATAGCCCTAAAAAGTGTGTAAAAAACAGCAGCAACAAGGCCCATTCTAACTTAAAGTCACAAATATAGAGAATAAAGAGCTTGCCCAGAGTTTAATAATTGTAATGACCATCTGTGCCCTGGTAGCAATTTACAAAAATATACATACCAAAGCAAAAAGAAATAGTCACATGAAATGGTTTTAACAACTGTGGGAACAAGAATTAAATTAACAATTTTAAGACATAAACATCTTAACAAATTATTATATTTAATTATTTTGAATCTAATGTTTTAATTTTTAAAATAAAATTACTAGCTCCTTAGTATGTTATCTGGGAGTCAGCTTTAGCCATTTCAGATTATTAGGAACAAATGAGATAAGAGATACAGACAGGGACAGACTTTTGCAGAACCTTGAGGCTAAAAAGCCTGAGTTAGGTACAGAAGGTGAGGAGAAGCTCATGGAAGAATTTGAAGAAGAATCTTATATCAGAGGTAGAGGAAGGTGATCTAAGAAGCAGAGTTTTAGATAAACTGAAGAGGGACAAGATGATGTGAAGACATGTGGAAGGAGTTTGTTGTACTCAATGCAAGAGAGTGTAGATTGGACTTCAGCTATGAAAACAGAAGTGACAGGATTTTATGAAACCTTGAATGTAGTGAAAAGAAAAGAGGGAGGAGTCAAAAATAACAATGGAACCATGATGGAGAGTAAGGTCTATTTTTTTCTTTTACTGAAGAAAAAGGGCAGGAGAGAGAAGATTTGAAAGGAAAAATAAGAGGACTTCCGGTTTTGTCATTACAGATTTGAAATTGCACTGGGCCATAAGGGAGGGGCAAATGAAATGAGAAATGAAAATCAACAGTGGAGTAAAGGTCAGGGAAGTGAGGGAGGCCAAGATCCTCAAAGGCACCTAGCCACCTAAGACCACCATTTAGGTGACACTAACATTCTCAAAACAACTATTCAGCTGCCACCTAATGCCCTAGTTTTCACTGGTCAGCACACACAAAGCTGCCTAAGTGTTGACACTGCTCCACAAGTAATCAGCTTCTTGCACACTAGAGCAAGCCCAAGTGGGATTCTCAAACTAAGTGGGGAGAATGCCTATTTTGCTAGCAAGGCCTGATCACATGGGCATGCACTGAGCATACCTACAACCAGCTTTCGGTCAGATGCTGTAGCTGGAGGGCTGGACTGAGGCTACCAATGGCAGAGAGGTGGGGATGAGAGAAGCACAGTACCTGCACAAAAGGAAAGCACATCAGGATTTGTTTTTGATAAAATCTGCATGTGGGTCCTCTAGTAGATAGAGCACTCACCTGAGATGTAGGAAACCTGGATTCAAACCCCTTCTTTGCTCAGAACATCCCACATGGGTGCTCTAACCACCAAGATATTGGTTATTTGGAATGTTTGTGTATCTCTCTGTCTGATCCCTACCATCATGAGAAATGACTCAGTTTTGGCTACTAGGTCATGGGCTACTTCAGTAGCTGACCTGGCTATGGTGCCTACCTCCAAGAGAGCTGAGGACCCCAAACAGAAGGAGCTGCCTATCTCTGGACCTTTGAGAATCCAGACTTATGCCCCATCCCTTTACTCTGTATGTTACTCCTGGCGGGCTGAGGCAGCTCCCCTCTCAGCTTGATGGTTCTGAGTATCCCTTTCTTAGGCACATAACATTCCCCATGTTCTCTATGGGGAGCCTGAGTGCCTAACTCAGGGCTCAGGATTCTGCTATGCAGCAGGTTGCCTAGGGGTTAGCCCTGGCAACACCTAAGTACTTTTGAGGATCCAGGTTGGAGACATCAGCAGAGAGATGGTAGATGACATTATGGGAGCAGATAAGGGATATTTTTGAAGACTGAAGGAGAGAGAAGATTTAGCTCTAATGGCTAGAAACAGACAGTAGGACAAACTTTCTGGAATCCAAGACAGTGGGGGGAGAAGGACTGTTTAGCAGAGTGGGTGGTGAGAATAGGCATTGCAAAGCCTAATGTGTGTAAAATGTGTGGGAGGAGGAGAAGCAGTGTCAAGGGAAATGGCAGGTTGATTGTTTGTGAAGGAGCAGTAGAGGTGAGCTTGAATACAGGGAAGGGATAATTGGTCAGAGATGGGGCAGGAGGGTATGACAAATGATGATTGGTGGAAGCAGGAAAAACAAGAGAGGCATGCAGGCATGGGAAACAATGAACAGCAAGGGAAAGGCGAAGCACTTGTGGTGTACCTAAAGAGAGGTACAGCTGAGTTGTCATAGGAATCCCTGCTTCCCAGACAGCAAGTAGTATCTCAGCTTCACATAACCTTGTGGGTCAGTGGTGGGGAGAGAGGAGCTTGGACATAATGGTGGTAAGTTACAAGAAGGAGTAGTGTGAGGGCCAGTGGGTGGTTACTCCCTTATCAGAAGGAGTAACAGGGAGTCAGGTGAAGGAGAGCTGCTATTAGACTAAAAGAGAGTTCCAGGAACCCCGAAAGCAAGTCGACGTCACAGCAGTTGGGGTACATGGTCAGAGCCACTGCAAAGTAAAGAAATGGCTCTTTAAAACCTCTCATGAATCAGGTTAGTTCTTGAGTTCCCTTCCACTCAGTGCTGCTTTGTTTTAAGAAGCATCTTTGTATGTATGGCAGATGCCTGGGTACAGTCTATTAATGTAACTCTGACCTCAACAGTGAAGCTGTTTCTCAAGCAGTGCACGATCAGACTGATATGAACTGACAGCACTTATGCCCAGGTGTCATTGCCTAACGTACCTTTTGACAAAAAAATGTGACTTGACATATCTTATTGTTCAGTTTCACTTCCCCATGCAGCACTCCCTTGCTAAACTGGAAATGTTAAGGGACAGACAATTAGCTTGGAATACAAGGAATTCACTACAGTGAGTGCGTCCTAGATACTCAAGTCTTAGTGCTACTCATGGACCCTCTTTTTTCTCCTCTGACACTTTGGTTACTTTCCTGGCCTTCTCTTTCACTTTCTTGAGCATCTCATATTGATAGAGAATAACATTTTTGTTTTGGGTTAATGCTAATTTTGGAGCAGGGAAAGCAACATGTCAAGGAAATACCATTTTTCTGGGAGAGCTGAATGTCTGGTGTTATGATGTCTGGCAGAGTGAGGAAGCATTTGTACTATCACAGTACAGGACTGCCAGTAGTTGTATTGCTTATAAACAGAAGTCAGGGGCATGTCTATATCCTTTTTCCAATATTAGTGAGTGACAGATGAAGCACAAATAATTCAGACATATAGTTTGATTGGTTGATTTAATATATTTCTACCAATTAACAATACTTCTAATCTACAGCTGTAAGTGCTGTATAGGGCCTCCAAATGTAGCTATTTATCCAAATTACCCAAACCTACTGAGCTCCAGTGCATTTGAGGGGCACCACAAAAGACAAAACCACACCTCTGAAAGTTACTATTTCACATTAACAGAATAATAGTAGTATATGTGTGACAAGGGAAAGGAAAACTATTATTATTATTATTATTATTATTATTGGTACAGTAGTTAGGCCATTAGGCTAGCACTTAAGAAACTTGGGTTCACATCCCTGTTCCACCCCAGACTTCCTGTGTGGCCTCAGGGTAAGGCCTGGGTAATAGCCTCACTATTCCTCATCTGCAAAATGAGGATAATAATATTGCCTACCTTACTGGGGTGTTGTATTTCTATACATTCAAGGTTGTGAGGTGCTCAGATGCTAATGTAATGTGGAAAGCAGAAGTACCCAAAACTGACTGATAATAGTGACTTTGGTATTTAAAATGAAACAATATAAAAATATTGTTATATTTAGGACAAAGAATATAAATTATTTCATTCAGGACAGAGATCAGATATTAAGTTACCAAGTATGGGGAAACAAAAACCTGGGATATGTTTCTTAATACTGTTAATGTTGAATTAGCTGAGCATAATTAACATTAGGCCATTATAGGTCAGCTTGATATTAAGACATAGGATAGCTGGTATGGCATAATCGAAAGGCCAACAGGAGAAAGGGGAACCAACGCCTACTGATAATTGTGAAACATGGCCTAGTATAACAGCATATTAGCAATGGAAAATTAATAAAGAGTCTTGTACAATGTAGTATTAACAATTAAGATCAGACCCCCACCCATAGGGTCAGAAGCAAACTGCATCCTAACCCTGCCTTTCAGGCCCAGGTCTGTGCTATATAGAACAAAGGTTAACTTCTGCAATTCTTGTCTGTCTATATCAGGGCATGAGGGGGTGATGAAGAAACCAGAGAAAAGCTCAGCTAGAATGCTGAGCCTTATCCAATGCAACCGGAGCCTTATCCAATGCAACCGCAAAAGGGGGTCTTACAGGCAGGCAGACTAACTGCCCAGAAACAATAAAAGGAAACACCATGTATGAAAAAAACTGAAGCTTTGCAATGTCACAACACAACTGATACCCCAAATAATTTAATTTTAAGTAAAATTTTTTTTTTTAAACTTTTTATAAGCTCCCTGCATGCATGCTTGTACTATAATAAAAGTGCTCAGTGTGTGTGACTGACAAAATCAAAGATCCACAGATGACATCCCTGGATCAGAGGAGGCCCATCTGAGAGGTAAGAGACCTTTTGAAATCTCTGCAGCTGGGGCTGGTCAGACACACCTGAGGCCCAAGTCAGGCTGAGTTATCGAGCTGTGCCAGGAACGTGCCTGTGTGTGTGTGGCCGTGCGGTGTGTGTGTGTGTGTATCTTGAAGAGAGATTGAAAAGCTCCCTGGCAGGCAGGCTTTTGGTAGGCTAACAGTCAGTGGTGTGCTTGTGTTCTATCCTGTTGTAAATGCCTGGGAACCTGCTCCCTGTGTTCCTGCCATGACCCCGAGTTAGCATCCTGGTGTGATTGGCAATATTTAGAAAAATGGAATTGGTATACCAGAAATGATCCAAAAAGCAATTTGTGCACTCCTTGTCAACGCCATGCCTGTATTGTGAAGGTTGTTTTGTGTCGGTTATAGGTTTGGTCCTAGAGAATAAGGTTGGCCAAGGCTCCGTCAGCAATAGGCAGACAGTGGAGGGGCCGTAAAACTAGCTGTCAGTAATTGAAGCTAAGCCCCCGTAGATGTGCCAGTGAATGCTGAAATCCTGACTGCTGGTGAGAGAGGCAAAGGGTGTGATGTGTTTTTGTTGTATGTTTTTCACTGTGCTGCATGTCTGTTAAAGTGTTTTTTATAGTTAGCCTTTGGGGATGCCCCAGCTAGGTTGTAATTGTCTGCCAGAGAAGGGCACTCTGCCACGTATATATACTCATATTATGGTGGAAGAAATATCAAAAGATTTGCTTTGTGAATTAAATTGCAAATCTGTTGTACCCCAAATGGTGTGTATCTGGATGTGTCTGATCCCGCTCACATGAGGTCCTGCAGGGTTTTCAGAAGGACACTCTGAAGGAGCAGACTGACCCCAGCCCTTCCTCGTTGCAACAGGAACAGCTGGTTAAAGTCTCTAACCCTCTCTCAAACTAGACCGAGAGAGGAATTTTACTGTGCTGTTCATGCTGTTGTTTTCAGTGCTGAAGAGAAGGATTGTATTAAGTCTAGACATATAAAAATGTTATTAATAAATAATATGCATCAAAATGTGATGTGTGTATGTAAATAGATAGATAAATTGGTAGTGAAACAATGCCTGTAAAAGGATCAAAAGGAAAGTTAAAAATTAACTCTGTAGTTATTGGAGGAAATTAAGCAATAAGACTGTCTGTGAATAATCCAGGCAAGAGGTTATATAAGTAAAAATCATTTGACTATAAAGGATAGTCAATTTTGTTAAAAACACATATGGTGGGTACAATCTTTGTTTTATAATAAATTGGTGTTGTTTTGGGGTTGTAAAAACAAACAAAAAGAAACTAGTATTAATTTTGGTATTTAATATTTGATTCTTAAGGTAATGTAATGTGTTATAAAATTTTGGTAAGAGATTTTAAATCTGTTTTGGTAACAAATAACAAATAAAAGCTGTAGTAAAAACCCCACACTAAGCCTTAAGGTGGCTCTATGCAATCAACGGTTACATTGTCAAAGAAAAGCCAAAGTGGATTATGTTTTCCATTTAAAAATCAACATGTATTTAAGAACAGAAGTTAAAAGGTAGAAACCATTAAAACCTGACCTGTCTATAGAACAAATACAGGAAATATGGGGAGTAATTTAAGTAATTCCTCAGTTTTGCCTGCAATCAGTAAGGAAAATTATTTAGATTAATTTTGTTTGAATGTTGTAATTGTAAGTATGTGTTAGTTTTAGTAAAGTATTCTCTTGTGAAAAAACAAATGCCAAAACTGCTGTAAAACTGTGAGTAGCAACAGTGATTATGAACTTAATGTACTGAAAAAAAATTATAACAAGTTGTGCAACTTCATAGATCTAGTTATATGGTGTAAAGGCGGGAAGAAAGCTCAAGAGCAATGACTGCATTTCTGGAGATGCAGAGATGCATGGCCCTTAAAGTTAGAACATGGGGTGGTGTACTAATAGAAAATAATTCAAAATAATTCAGACTATGTCTAACTTCTATGATTATGTGACTGAATGGACAGAGTGGAATAAAAAGAGAAATATACATTATGAGCAATTTGATATGCCGAGTGATGGTGAAATGGGGGATGCGATGAGTTACAGTGGACGGGCAGAAGTGGACTGCACCAGTGCAATTGACATTTTGACAATAATATGACAAGCACCAGTGGAAAGGTAGAAAACCTGGGATGTCAGTGATAATAAGCATGCAAAGCTGAAATTCCTAGATGTTATATGACAAGTTAACAGCAACATAACAAAACACAGCAGACAAGTAGACACTGGAAGCATTATCATCAGAGCCCTATGGAGTGAAGTGAACATAGTGTGATTATATGCAGTGTTGCACGTTTTGACCACAATAATGAACCACCAAGCATCAGGAAATAATTCTTAGTTATTTATCACTTATTTTTGGGAGTCCACCCTATCCTCTTGATGCAAAGCAACTAGATAAAAAATATAACATGGCAGTCATCCTGCCATTCACTATAAAGGAATGGCCAGAAAACATGCACAACTATCACAATCATAAAAAACACAACAAAAATTTAGAACTCATGGGCAAAAGTAATAATCAAACTATAAAGTTACCCCTTTGAATAGACCTAATATTGAGTATTTCTTTATTTCCTTAGTATTTGTTTATCATTAGAGATTCTGCAAGATTTTCTATACTTCTCAGTAGATTTTCTATTTGAATGTTTGAGATGTATAATACAAGATAAGGTACCATAGTTATTTAAAAAGAAAGTACAATGAATACATGCATACACACAAGGAAGCACAAGGACAAATAAACGATGATGCCTTTATAAACCTAACCTACAGAACTAAGACCTCCTTTCCTATCATAATAGTGCAAAGAGAGAGCAGAATAAAGTAGAATAGTGACAGCAGTGACTGATAAGATAAGCACATTTTCACAATACGATAAATCTTACCTTGAAAACCATGGAAGAATAATTGTTTTTAACAATCTTTGTTTTTATGACCTTTGCACTCATTGTAGCAGTCTAAGCCCACTCACTGCCTGTCTCTTCAGTATAAACAAGATATAATCCATATATTTACACTCTCTTTCTCCTGTGATTTTCCATTGTTGTAAACTGTTCTGCATTTTCTGGGAAATCTTTGCTGTTTTCCCTGGCTCATTGCTTAGAGAGTTCTTCATCATGTAGATATGAAAGATTTACCATCAGTGCGGTTCAGAACCACATCCCTCTCGTTTTGAGTTTAGTTTTGCATTATCTAGTTATGGAATCTAGTGTCTGCTAGGCATGTGCTAGGCACTGTGCAAACACAAAACAAAAAAAACTGTCCTTGTGCCAAGGATCCGAATACCAACTTGGGTGGGCCAGAATGGATACCTATAGGGATTAAAAACAGGGGCTATGTAAAGATCATCTTTTCCTTCCACAAGCTGTCCAAAATTGCTGCCAACTAACACAAATACAGGACAAGGTGCGTGAGGTAAGACATTTGATTGGACCAACTTCTGTTAGGCAAAGGTTCCAGCTCTTCCACTCCTAGGGCTAGTCTACACTGGCAACCTTAAAGCGCTGCCACGGCAACGCTGCTGCAGCAGCGTTTTAACATGGCTTGTGTAGTCATGGCACCTCCTCTAAGGGTGTAGCTACCAGTGCTGGGAGCACAGCTCCCAGGGCTGGTGCACTGTCTGTACTCGCATGTTATAGCACTGAAACTGGCAGTGCTCAGGGTTTTTTTTTCACCCCTCTGAGCTAGAAAGTTGCAGTGCTGTAAAGTGCCAGTGTAGACAAGCCCCTATTCATGTTGACTAGCAGCATACTCGAATAGCAGCCCCATTGAAATGAATGAGCTATTCATGGGTTAAGATACTACTTAGGCCTTGGCTACACTTGCAAATTTGCAGCGCTGCAGCAGGGTGTGAAAACACACCCTCTCCAGCGCTGCAAATTGCGGCGCTGCAAATTGCGGCGCTGCAAAGCGCCAGTGTGGTCAAAGCCCCAGCGCTGGGAGCACGGCTCCCAGCGCTGTACGTTATTCCCCACAGGGAGGTGGAGTACGGACAGCGCTGGGAGAGAGTTCTCCCAGCGCTGGCGCTTTGACTACACTTAGCGCTTCAAAGTGCAAGTGTAGCCAAAGCCTTAATGAGGGGTGAAGATAGCAAAATGTGGCTTGAGTTACAAGTTCCACGAAGTATCAGAGGGGTAGCCGTGTTAGTCTGTATCCACAAAAACAACAAGGAGTCTGGTGGCACTTAAAGGCTAACAGATTTATTGGGTCATAAGCTTTTGTGGGTAAAAAACCTCACTTCTTCAGATGCACTAAGGTTGCACTTGTACCAGTACAGATGCTATTGTTGCTTGTTTGTTTACTTTCACCCTTTGTTAGAAGTGATCCTAACATTAATCCTATTTTAGGCAGAATAACAAACCATAAAAGCAAGATAAAATATTAAGTCGCCATATGCAGGTCCATTTACAACAGATGGTCTTTAAAGCAGTAAAAGTTTGTATGTTTTTGCTAGTCTAAAGTATAAAGTCAAACTTTGAGCCTCATTGTGGGTTCTTATTTCTAAAATTAGGAACTGTCATGGGTACCCAAGCAAGCACACAGTAACTTCTCAGGCTGCCATCTGGTTGTGTAGTAGTGAGACTATCTCGGAAGACCATGACCCATGTCTTCTATGTAAATATAAGGTAGAAGGCATTTCATATAGGGCCAGGTCCTCCAGTAAAGAAAGCAGGGGTGGGAAAAGGTGGTTTAAAACCCTGTTTCTGTTTAGTTTCCCGGTTCTTGGGACAGCCAAAGCCAAAACAGCCCCAGGTGTAACTTACTCTAGAAGTCTCTAGAGAGGTGTGTCACCCATCCATGCCCAAAGATTCTCCTCTGGAAGGGGATTCCTCAGATGCTCTGTTAGAGCAACCTTCCATCTGCATTGTGCTGCTAAGGTAGCTCAAAGTAGCTGAAAGCAGAGCTTAGACTGTCCTATAAAATCCTTGAAACTTTGCTTTTGTAGGGTGGAGGGATGAGGCAGCCCTAATCCTCACACAGTTGTCATTTGTTTTCCTTCTTTAGCTTTCCCCTCTCTGTCCTTGCAAGGAGACACTTCTTGGACCACCTTTCAACTTTTGATATTCTCCATTTCCATTATATTTTCCCCTCTGCATCAAGAATTGCTCCTGTCTGATGTGTACCAGACTTCCGGTATGCACAATTTCTTCTCAGTCTGTAATTAATCTATGTTGTGGTAGCTTCTTTCAGCTGAAGTTAGAACCATGCTCTCATTCAAACAATTAAACTTATCAGCATTTCAAAAGTTTTTCACCATAGTATCTGAGTATCTAAAATCAGCCTGTTATCTTAATATAATAATAGAAAAAGTAGTAGAGGTGGTCAAAACTCTATATTGTAACCTCTTTAAATCTGCTAAATATTGTGAAAATGGAGAAATTTTGTCTCTCCTTCTAAGTGTCTAGTGGAAAATACATTCCAAAGCTTTGGCCAGAAAGGACTATACAAACACCGCAAGACCTCCAAACAAACATACAAAAAAAAAATTCTTCTCAAAGAACCTTTCACAACCTTGAATAATGTTCTAAGATTCTACCTCACCCATTGAGTACCTGCCTCTAAGAATATTTCCCACAGCATCAGTTTCAATTGGTCTACCCAGTGTGGCTTTATGTTAAGCAATGCTCTATAACCACTACTAATCACAGGTACTGTAGCCTCAGTAGGACTGGATTAGAGAAAAGCAAAGGTGAGAAATATGAAGTTGAGGATCTGAACATGTATAACCTCCCCGAAACATAGCAGTGAAGTGCAGTACTAATTTGTTATCAAGGCAACTAATACCATGTCTCTTTCCATGTTGTATGTGACATTTAAAAATCTCAGATTTAGGTTTTAGGTTTAATTGTGATGCTCATCTTAATATTCTATGTGTTGTCTGAACTACAACATCTGATGATTCTTCTTGTGATGTTGCACTCCATATGTTTATGGAAATATGCTTATGAGTGTAAATATAATGTAACTGGAATATGCTTTATGTGAAAGGTCTCTTGTAAGGTATCATTACAAAGCTTATAATCTACTTAGTGTATTCATCCTATTTGTATGAATGTATCATTTTTGTATCTGAAGCTAGAAATATTAAGTATTACTCTGAAGTTCTGTTGTAACTATGCAAAGTGTGGGTGGCTTGGAATGGTGGCTTGGAATCTTAATGGCTCCCATTAACTAGGACAATTGGTTGTAAATGGCTCTGTTTACTTCTAAGCCTTCCTGTATACATGGGTGCCAGCCACTTAGTAATGAAGACTCACAGGGCATGTGAATATGTCACATGATACAGAAATCCATCTTAAAACTTGTGCTTTTCCATTTAGAAGGAAGGGTGGAAATGCAGAGAGAGACAAAGGAGTCCCACCTTATACCAAAGATATAAAAGGGGTGGAACAGAACAAAGGGAGCTGCCAGTCATGAGAAATCCCCTAGTTACCACCTGAGCTGGAACAAGGACTGTACCAAGGGAAAGGATTGTGTCCAGACTAAGAAGGAGTCTAGTCTGTGAAAGAAGCTTATTGGAACATCTCTGAGGGTGAGATTTACCTGTATTCAGTTTCTTAAATGTATTAGGCTTAGACTTGTGTGTTTTGTTTTATTTTGCTTGGTAACTTACTTTGTTCTGTCTTTTATTATTTGAAACCACTTAAATCCTACTTTTTTATACTTAATAGAATCACTTTTGATTGTTAATTAACCCAGGGTAAGTCATTAATACCTGGGGGAGCAAACAGCTGTGCATATATCTCTATCAGTGTTATATAGGGCTGACAATTTATGAGTTTACCCTGTATAAGCTTTATACAGAGTAAAACAGATTTAGTTGGGGGTTTGGATCCCATTGGGAACTGGGTGTCTGGGTGCTGGAGATAGGTAACTTGCTGAGCAGTTTTTGATTAAAGTCTGCAGCTTTGGGCACATGAACCAGAACTGGGTCTGTGTTGCAGCAAACTAGCATGTCTGGCTCAAACAGGCAGGGTTCTGGAGTTCCGAGCTGACAGAGAAAATGGGTTCAGAGCTAGTTTCGGCACATAAAGTAACAGTCCCAAGGGGGTCTCTCTGACTGAACCTGTCACACTTCCCATGGTGATTTTGCTCATGGTATGCATCAGCACTTTGGCACGACCCATGACACATAGAAGAGAATATCTATGTGTTTGGTCCTGAGGGTCAGGTTCTTCTAGTCTGTGGCTTGCTTTTGGTTCAGCAATCATATCTGACTAAAAGAAATATAATACTGTCTCTGATGCTGTTCTGTTCAGGGTACCCTATAATCCACACAAATAATATATCCTGAAGAACTTCAGAATCATGCATATCGCCAGTGGTACACATCCATTTCTCCTCCCAGTCAACAAACTTTTTTAAAGATCAAACTAACCTCTATGCTTTAGATAGAGAACTGAAAGATGTGTAAAGGAGTGCCTCGAGTGGGCTGCTTGCTCTGTAAATTGTAATTCAGCATGTTATAAATATTTATAGATAAGTCACAATATCCTATACTTCAAAAAGAAATATTTATTTAATAATTTATGTTATAATGAAATAATTGGTTGTCTATTCAAGTATTGGACATTATCTGTGCTTTCTGTGCAATGGGTACATCTTAACTGTAAACTGTATTTAAAAGTACAACAATACACCATAATTGTGCTACTGGGAATCATAAAAGACACGAATTAAAGTATTCCAGTAGCATGAACACTCATTTCTGTCTTTTTCTTGAACCAGAAACACATATGAACACTTCACTCCAGTAAATACATGTGTTTCACCGACTGTCTCTTGATCTTACGTGTTTATGCTCAGTATAAATTAGGTAAGTGAAGATTTCAAGGGTAGTATTCTCATATACCTCATTGGAACAACGCTTATTTCAGGTCAAATGACCATTAAACAGGACAAACAATGCTGGTATCCAGATGTTTCCCAGACATTATTGTCCTCATATTAACAGAAAAAAAATCATTTTTCAAAGAAGAGAATAATTTTGGTCCCTTGAGTTTTTCTTAACAAATGTCAAGCCATGCAGTTTAATGGTAATTATTTCGTATTATTTTACCTGTAAGATTGCTACAAGACATCATTATGCAGTTACCTAAGATGTAGAGGCAGCTCAGACAATGAAAATCAAAGGCATAATATCAAAATCCTAACTATAAAGTTCAGAATAAATGTGAATCTACAAAAGGGACAATATTACATGTTCAGAAGTGACCTAAAAATGACATTGTAAGAACCATAACAAAATACATACAATGAATGCAAATATTAATGATCCCAGTCATTCCCACAATTCCATGTGTGATGGCACACTCCATGCATGGAACTTCCCCTCCCTCTTGGAAAGTGGGGTTGCAGAGGTAATGTAGCATCCAGCCCATCCTCTTGGTCCTGCAGAAGATTCTCTACAGGGTGAGGGATCCACAAAATGGGATAATTGGGCAGTGGGCAGACCAGGGGAGGAGCAAGCAGGCTGGAACTAGGCATGTTTCAGCCAATCACCACTACCAATCAGTGCAGAAGCATCATACAATCATCTGTTCAATTACACTGTTATGCTGGAGGGAGTTGGTGGATCCCAGGTGTGTCTTTGATCTATGGGCAATCATAGACTTCATTGTGACTGATGAGCTTCCTAGCCACCTTTCAGTCAAGCTAAATATAACAATTAATTAAGCTCCTTTATGGGGTAAGATATCTAAAACAATAGAAAACATAACCCAAGGGACTTGGACACACGCAAGGCTGATCAAAAATGGAGCTAAGTGCATGCCGGGGTTTCCAGGTTGCTGATTGCAAATGCAGCAGCTGTGTTTGTGAGAGGGAGGACCAGAAAAACAGTCAGGAAAGCCAGTGGAATCCCAGAGAAGCACTGGTAGCATAACCACAACAGGAAGCCAATAAAAAGCTTATTTTGGGCAGAGCATGATCTGTAAGCAGGGTTGAATTTCTGAACAAGGAAACTGCCTTCTGTTTGTTCTTACTATGATCACGGAAACAATACTAACCCCTGTAGTGATATAGTGTAGACACTTCCTACATCAAGGGATTTTTTTTCCATTGATATAGGTAACCGCCCTTCCTGAGCAGCTATCGACTGAGCCACATAGAATCATAGAAGATTAGTGTTGGAAGAGACCTCAGGAGGTCATCTAGTCCAACCCCCTGCTCAAAGCAGGACCAACCCCAACTAAATCATCCCAGCCAGGGCCTTGTCACGGGCCTTAAATACCTCTAAGAGTGGAGATTCCACCACCTCCCTAGGTAACCCATTCCAGTGCTTCACCACCCTCCTAGTGAAATAGTTTTTCCTAATATTCAACCTAGAACTCCCCCCACTGCAACTTGAGAGCACTGCTCCTTGTTCTGTCATCTCCCACCACTGAGAACAGCCTAGTGTAGCCTGATTTAGGGTGTACTGAAAATATTAATTTGGATAATATGGCAATTTAACTTAATAATTTATTTTTTATTTAATTTTAATTTATTAATAATTATTATCATTCATATTAATTAGTATGGGGTTTAGGCTTGCCAATCTATTTGATCAGAAGATAAAAGTTCTTGTCCTGAATCAGGCTTCACAGAATTTACAAAGGACCCTTGGGAGTATGACAGGAAGCTCACACTGAAACAGATATAGTCTTAATGACTTTTTATTAAAATTAATAATAGTAAGTAAATGATAAAATACCCAGAGTTACAAAGGAAGCAGCAAAGAATCCTGTGGCACCTTATAGACTAACAGACTTTTTGCAGCATGAGCTTTCGTGGGTGAATACCCACTTCTTCAGATGCAAGCAGTGGAAATTTCCAGGGGCAGGTGTATATATAAGCAAGCAAGAAGCAAGCTAGAGATAACGAGGTTAGATCAATCAGGGAGGATGAGGCCCTGTTCCAGCAGCTGAGGTGTGAAAACCAAGGGAGGAGAAACTGGTTCTGTAATTGGCAAGCCATTCACAGTCTTTGTTTAGTCCTGAGCTGATGGTGTTAAATTTGCAGATGAACTGGAGCTCAGCAGTTTCTCTTTGAAGTCTGGTCCTAAAGTTTTTTTGCTGTAGGATGGCCACCTAAAAATCTGCAGAGTTACAAAGTTACAATTGTATTACTGCTATTCAAAAGATACATATGCTAATATAGTATTATATGCAACAAAGCTTTGGTTAATATACTTACACCCTTTCTTGATAACCTGGCAGTAAGAGACACAAGACCAGCGTTACAGTTCAGGTTTTTCAATTCTTGAGTGAGGGATGCAGTGCTTAGAAGAAATCTAATGCTAAGAGCTATCAAAACTAAATTAGGGTTTCCTTGACTAACTTAAACTTAAAATTAAAACCTAATAAAACTTAGGGAAACCAAGCTTAGCCTGGTTCCCTTGAAACTTAAAGTTTAAGAAGAACAAGTACAGCCTACTAATAGTAGTAGTCATTGTAGATAGATAGAATAGATAGAGAGTGAGGCCTGGTCTACACTACGCGTTTAAACCGGTTTTAGGAGCGTTAAACCGATTTAACACCACACCCATCCACACTAAGAGGCCCTTTATATCGATATAAAGGGCTCTTTAAACCGGTTTCTGTACTCCTCCCCAACAAGAGGAGTAGCGCTAATATCGGTATTACCATATCGGATTAGGGTTAGTGTGGCCACAAATCAACGGTATTGGCCTCCGGGCGGTATCCCACAGTGCACCACTGACCGCTCTGGTCAGCAATCAGAACTCGGATGCAGTGGCCAGGTAGACAGGAAAAGCCCCGCGAACTTTTGAATATCGTTTCCTGTTTGCCCAATGTGGAGCTCCGATCAGCACGGGTGGCGATGCAGTCCAAAATCAAAGTCCCAAAAGAGCTCCAGCATGGACCATACGGATGTGATCGCTGTATGGGCAGGCAAATCTGTTCTATCAGAGCTCCGTTACAGAAAACGAAATTCCAAAGCATTTTTAAAAAATCTCCAGAGGCCACAGCAGGGACTCAGCACGCTGCTGCGTGACAAATGTAACGGAAAGCCAAAGAATCAAATGGACGTTCATGGAGGGAGGGAGGGGGGACTGAGGAATCAAGCTATCCCACAGTTCCTGCAGTCTCCAAAAAGCATTTGCATTCTTGGCTGAGCTCCCAATGCCTGTAGTGTCAAACACATTGTCCGCGGTGGTTCAGGGCATAGCTTGTCAATTTACCCCCCTCACCCACCCCCAGAAGTAAAAGGGAAAAAAATCCTCTCTTGACTCTTTAAAATGTCACCCTATGTTTACTGAATGCTGCTGATAGACGCGATGCTGCAGCCGTCAACGGCAGCATCCTCACCCCCCCCATGGGTGGCTGATGGTACAATATGGCTGATATCCATCGTCATCATCAGCCTTGTGGCAGATGGTGCAGTACAAAAGGACTGGTATCCGTCCTCATCATCAGCCCGTGAGTGCTCCTGGCTGGCCTCCGGTGAGGTCGGTTGGGGGCGCCTGGGTAAAAAACTCCTGATCATTCCCAGTAGATGGTACAGAATGGCTGGTAACCATCTTCAATAGCAACAGGGGGCTGAGATCCATCAGCCCCCACCCTTCATGTGTAAAGAAAATATTCTGTTCTGCCTGGACTATCATAGCAGCGGGATGCTGGGCTCCTCTCCCCCACACTGCTTAATGTCCTGTCTGGACTATCATAGCAGCTGGAGGCTGCCTTCCCCTCATTTTATCTCACTAACAAGTCACTGTTTCTTATTCCTGCATTCTTTATTACTTCATCACACAAATGGGGGACACTGCAACGGTAGACCAGGAAGGCTGGGGGAGGAGGGAATCAACAGGTGGGGTTGTTGCAGGGGCACCCCCTGTGAATGGCATGCAGCTCATCATTTCTGTGGGATCTGACACGGAGCGGCTGTGCTCTCTGGTTCTCTGATACACTGGTTCTCTAGTACACTTGCCCCATATTCTAGGCAGGACTGATTCTATTTTTAGATACCATAAAGGAGGGATTGACTCGGGGAGTCATTCCCAGTGTTGTCTTTTGCGCCCCCAGCTGATCTCAGCCAGGGGCACCTATGACAGCAGCAGATGGTACAGCACAAAAGGACTGGTAATCGTCATTTCATTGCCAATTTACAATGGCATGGTAGATGGTACAGAATGGCTGATAACCATCTCTGCTATCATGCAAAAGTAAATGAATGCTGCTGTGTAGCGCTGCTGAATCGCCTCTGTCAGCGGCATCTAGTACACATACGGTGACAGTGACAAGAGGCAAAACAGGCTCCATGGTTGCCATGCTATGGCGTCTGCCAGGGCAATCCAGGGAAAAAGGGCGCGAAATGATTGTCTGCCGTTGCTTTCCCGGAGGAAGGAATGACTGACGACATTTACCCAGAACCACCCGCGACAATGATTTTTGCCCAATCAGGCACTGGGATCTCAACCCAGAATTCCAAGGGGTGGGGGAGACTGCGGGAACTATGGGATAGCTACGGAATAGCTACGCACAGTGCAACGCTCCAGAAATCGATGCTAGCCTCAGATGCACACCGCCGATTTAATGTGCTTAGTGTGGCCGCGAGCACTCGATTTTATACAATCTGTTTTACTAAACCGATTTATGTAAAATCGGAATAATCCCGTAGTGTTGATGTACCCTTCAACTACCTGAAGGGGGGTTCCAAAGAAAATGGAGATTGATTGTTCTCAGTGGTTGCAGATGACAGAACAAGGAGCAATGGTCTCAAGTTGCAGAGTTTGCGGTCTAGGTTGGATATTAGGAAACACTAAGGTTTGGTGGTGAAACACTGGAATGGGTTACCTAGGGAGGTGGTGGAATCTCCATCCTCTCAGATTTTTAAGGCCCAGCTTGACAAAGCCCTGGCTGGGATGATTTAGTTGGGGTTGGTCCTGCTTTGAGCAGGGGGTTGGACTAGATGACCTCCTGAGGTCTCTTCCAACCCTAATCTTCTATGATCCTATGAATTTTTATATTCCGTGGGGCAGCTCCTCTGGAAGCTCTGGAAATACTGCAGGATCAGGCACATTTTGTTCTTAATTCTCACCACAACAGTGCAGAGCTGCACAAGTCCGTACTTCTCCAGAGATGGCGGACATGCAGGTTTGCTAAGCTTTTGAAAAAAGGCGCAAAATAATATAGGATGTAGAGAAAATTAGAGGAGAGAGAAAACTGCATCATGGGACATTCACACCAGGTTTGTAGCCACTCCTGTGAGAATGTTTTGCTCCCATGAGGCATTGCAAACCTTTCCCAAAATACTGTGCTAGATGGTGAAGATTTGGGCAGTGGGAAGGCTACCCATGGTGTACTGCTCTCTGCATTAATGCAAGTGCTACTAGTGAGGACGTGCTGCGACGACACCAGGAGCTTAATGTGGATGTGTGCAACTTACTAAATTTCTGAGATAGCTATATGTTGACTTAATTTAAGTTGACTTAATTTTGTAGTGTAGACATGCCCTCAGGAGCAGACCCTCAGTTGATGTAAATTTGCAGAGCTCCATTGGTTCTGATGATTTACACCACATGGAGATTTGGCCCTCCATAATAAAAATGAGGTAGTAAGATAGATAATAAAGGCAAGAGCAATTAACTTGCTTGATTCTGTTTCTATCTCAGTTTATTCATATGTAGCCTTATGAATACGTTGAGCAACACCAGTTCAACCCTTCTTGTTTCTTATGTCTTGTTTGATGTGGCATTTCTTTCTTTCTTTCAATGTGTAAATCCCATCCAGAGATCTAAGCACTTTTGCAATTGCAATTCATAGTAATTCAATCCAGAACATATTTATAGGTTATTTTTATAGGTATAACATCTTTCTTATGCCAAATGACTAATGCTGTAATCTCACATTATTCAAAATAATAGAAACCAAGAAGGGACAGTTCTCACATATCATTATTTGAAATCCACATTTTGACCTCATTGTGAACTCATGTGTTTTAGACTTTTAACAGATCAGGAAACAATTTAATAAAAGCATTCTGTTTTAAGTACTTTCAATATTCTGAAATATATTTTTTTCTAAATTTTCAAATTAATTGATGTTCTTAAAACATGCATGTGTAAACACACTTACACCTTTATGAGTAAAAAGGAGACAATCATTCAACAAGGAGCTTATTGTTAGATACCAGTTCCATATAGAGTTATAGCAAATGTTTTCTGGGGCTCTGTATAGATTTTTTTTACAAATTAGTAAACATGTTTTCAGCAGTATTTTTACCTCTCCATGAAGGGTAGGGAAGTCAGTTACCATTCCCCAAGGTCTTACTGTCAATCAGAGTCTGAAAAAGAAGTCCCAGTCCCCTTCTCTAACCATTGGACAATGTGACATCTGGAATACATGAATGTTTGGCAAATTATTTTCTCTTTTCTTTGTGCATTTTGGAGGGGGAAATAAAAGCATTCTTCAAGGTCTGCAGAGGTTGGGACTGGCCAAATCCCCTTGAGGTTTGCATTGATATCCATGTTCTTCAGCACAGCATAATGTTAGTGAACCATTGTTTCCTGTCCCTCAAGGGACAGATAACCTATCCCCTGGCTTCCCTTCTCCTTCTAGGCCCCAAGATCCTCATCATATCAACTTAGATATTTATGAAGCCAGGTATCTGTACTCCAGCAGGATCTTTGGGGTTGGGGCATGCATGTCATATGAGCCACTGATCCTCCAGTCATTACATAACCTGTGGAAATTGTTGCCAGGGCATGTTGTGAAGTCCAAAAGTATAACTAGACTAAAAAAAAGAATTAGATAAGTTCCTAGTGGATGGTTCTATCAATATCTATTAGCTAAGATGGTCAGGGACAAAACCTCGTGCTCTAGGTGTCCCTAAACTTCTGACTGCGAGAAGCTGGGACTGGATTACCGGGAATGGATCACTTGATAATTGCCCTGTTCTATTCATTCCTTCTGAAGAATCTGTCACTGGCCACTGTCAAAAAACAGTATATGGCATTAGATGGACCATTGGTCTGATCAGGCATTGGACCAACTTCTGTTGCTGAGAGACACAAGCTTTCAAGCTTACACAGCGCTCTTCTTCAGGTCTGGGAAAGGTATTCAGAGTGTCACTGTTGGAACACATTATTTAGCAAAAATAGTTAATACATATTTCAAGGGTCACTCTTTCAATCATGGGGAGGAGCAAAGTGGAGGGGAAAGCAGCTTGCCATGGGAAGGTTGATAGTAGGTTATTGATTGTTGTAATAAGCCATAATTCCAGTAATACTGTTCAGTCCACGATTTTCAATGTCTAGCAAAGTTATGAATTTAAGATCACAGGTTACTTTTTTGAAGGTGTTGTGCAGATTTCCTTTGAGAATAAGGACTGAGAGGTCATATATAGAGTGATTGTTTTGTGAAAAGTGTTCACCAACAGGACTGAATCATGGACTGAATAGAAACGCTGGATTTATCATTTATTACAACAATCTATAACCCACTAACAACTCTCCCCCACACGCAAGCTGCCTTTTCTCCTTCTGTTCCTTTCCCAATTAAGACTGAAAGGGTGTTAATGGGACAGTTCACATTGAATGGTCCCTTGAAATATACGTTAATGACTTATGCTAAACAATCTAGTCCACCTTATATTTAGCTGTGACACTCTGGGTACTTTTCCCAGGCCTGAAGAAGAGCTCTGTGTAAGCTTGAAAGCTTGTCTCTCTCAACAACAGAAGTTGGTCCAATGGAAGACTGGACCTCACCCCCATTGTCTGTCTAATATCCTGGGACCCACACGGCAGCCACACTGACCCAGTATGGCCATTCTTATGTTCTGGTATTAGTATAAGGTGGGACTGACATACAATTGCAGGTATAGGGTAGCTAGGGACTCCAGAGGATTATGGGCTTCTCTACCCCATTTGTGTGTCTGGTTAGGTTTTGTCACTCTGGGGACCTTCTGCATGTAAAACAGGCTGGTCAAAAGTGTGAGATACATGAATGAGAGTAGAAAATAGTGAAACAAAAAACAGAAGAAAGAATCATAAAAATGAAAGGTATAGGAAGAGACGGTGAGAAACAGGGTGGGGTGAGACAAACAAACATGAGTTATCAAATGGAAACTTAAACTTTTAAAATATTGGTCTATAGTCCCCCCTCTCCCCTTCTCATTTTCATGCATTTTTTGCAGTTCAGGGTTATTCTACCTGGGACCAGAAGTGCTGAAAATTCCATGAGAGGCTCTCCCTAGGTATTTTCATACTGGACTGGAAAGGAGGTGTAGAAGCTCACAAGAAAGTATGCTCCCATGAGATTTCTAGCACAACGTTGCAGACTCAAGAGGTCTGGATAAATATTAGATGCTCATTTGAACTGAGCACTGAAAATCAATAATAAAAGTGATCATTGTACTAACTATACTAATTATCTACAGATTGCTAAATTGTATGTGGAAATTGATTATGTAAAGTATAAAATATTTCTTATTTTGTGAAAATTACACTCAGATTTTTTCCCTCGAAACACTCAAAAGAATGATCAAAGCAATTCATATTTTTGTCTACTGGATTTTTGTATATGTCCCATACTGGCTCATGTGAGCATGGCACAATTTGATAATGGGTTGGACATAAGCTGGTGCAGATGGGATACCTTAGGGATATGCCTGCACTGCACATATGGTCTCAGTTCAGATTGTGGAACAGTTAATTTATAAATTGCAATATGCTCCTTAAAATAAAATAGAAGTGGTTTCACTGATTCATAGCATGGTATCCAGATGCATAACCTTAGAAGTTTTCTAAGCCTCACAGTACCAGTATTCAGTACTATTTTTCTGAGTTTAGTTAATCCTGCCTGTATCTGAGTTGCCCACTATTTTCCATTTTCCATCCACATCAGCCTACTTTATATTACATACAAAAGAACTAAGTTAAAAGAACATTAAGATTGCAAAGTCAAGCACTCAGAAATTACGAGAAGTGCCAGAAGTTTGCCTGTACTATCTTACTTAGCCATCTTGTGTATTTAGTATGATAGAATCTTTCATTACATGATTGCATACTGTATTTTTCATGTGAACAGCAAAAGGCACATCCCTGACACCTGAGTTGACCTCTCCTGCCATATTTCAAGTTCTTGCTTCATAGCATGGAGATGCTAACGCTTCTCAATGAAAGAGTTAATACATATTTATAAATATTTCCCCCTCATTCTCATTCTCAGAAATGGCTGAGCCATTTTGGCTGAAACTTTCCAAAATAGTTCACATGGAGGCAGACATCCAGCATGGAAAATTTGAGCCAAAACAGTTAAAATTTGACACCGTTATAAGCAACTGGAAACGGGGTCTTATAATGAAAATTGTCAGGCACTCCTAGCTATAAGTGTTGCAGCCTGTGATGCCTAAAATTCAATATAGTGTTATCAGCTGAGGTGAGTGTGGTGGATTTTCTTTGTTTTTATATTTCCTCCTCTTCTTTTTTTTTTTAAAAAAAAAAACACAGTTTTATATTGTATGTATAAGGTGCCTCTGATTTATAATTTTGTAATATAATGCAATTATCAATAAAAATCCCCACTCATCTTCTTTCTTACCCTAAAATGGCAGAAGTGTTTGTTTGTTTTTAATCTGTAATTCTTAACTAGCTAGCCTTATTTAAAATCAATATAATAGAATATATGTATTTCAGGGATTATAAAAATAATTCCTTTGCAAAAACTGTAAATTAATAATTCAAGCAAAAGAAGAATATCTCTAAATGCAGCCCAATATTGGCATATTGTACATCCTAAGTCTGACAAAACCCTTGAGATAAATATTTTAATATTCACATCAAAATAAGAGAAGATTATTATTGGTCATCTTCTAACACCTTTTAAATACTTTAGGATTCCTGCTTGGTATAGTTTACAACACAGATCTATTTCCCCACTGTGTAGCCAGGAGGTCAATTCCAAAAACGTGGTCTGACTTTGAAGTAAAGTGAAGTGAAGTGTGAAAAGAACTGTCACAGTGATAAGGAAAAAAGATGCAGGTTTTTACTGTTATTATCAGCTATTCTTTTCCTTTGTCAGGCTTACTTTTAAAATTCACAGATTGAGGCACCAGGAACGGTAATGTTGAATAGGATATAACAGTCATAAATTAAAAAGGCACTCCGATTTCCATGTTAGTGGAAGGAACATAGCACAAGAGAGTCTAGTTTTGGTCTCCTTTTAACATATTTTGAATACTTATTGAGCTTAGGAAGGAGTATGCTTGTGGCTGGTGAATTAGGTACATTGAGAATCTGTCTCATTAGGCATATCTAACTGTTGAGAATTAAGTCACTGCTTAGCATTATGATATCTATATCAGAACCATCCTTTGGGAATTAGTTTAGTCATGAATCTTTGACAAACATTTTGGAAGGTGCTTTGCAGTAATTCTTCCATCTAGTAGTGGACCTTAATATCACAAATATATTATCAATGAAACAGTTATTTTAGTTATTTTAGGTTATTTTTCAAATTTTCTAAAATGTACATAGACATAGACTACAATGTTTTTCCTCTCCCTCTGAGGTCTGTACGGTTGTGCTTACGGTTTTAACACAGCCTGCTTCCAAAGGGGCAGGGACACAAAAAATAGTCCCAATAATATTTTATACACATTTCTTAAATATTGAGATATTCTAGCCCATGATATTGTGCTGTGGTCTAGAGATTTTACTGTTCCCCTCTCTATAAAATGGGGATAATAATACTTCCTCTCTTTGATTTTTCATCTGGCTTTTCTATTTAGGCCTGACCCTGAATTTCAGGATCAGGGCCTTAGACTATGAGCAGTTTGGGGTATAATCCTTTTTTTATATATGGGGCGGCGCAGGCCGAGGGATGTGCTGGCCGCTGCTTCCTGATACCCCCATTGTCCTGGAGCAGCGAACCGTGGCCAGTGGGAGCCGCAATCGGCTGAACCTGCAGACACAGCAGGTAAACAAACCAGCCCGGCCCACCAGGGTGCTTACCCTGGCGGGCTGTGTGCCAAAGGTTGCCAATCCCTGTATAAGATATTCAATTCAATGATTACATAAAGTTTAAAATCATCAAATTTTGGTGTAGACCTGTTTATAGCCCGACCCCCCGCTCTTTGATGTATCACTTTTTAACCAAAAATATTTGGCTTATGAACGAGTATATACGGGTAGGTGCATGTACGGTGTGTAACATGCTGGAGGCCCAATCTCAAATGGGGCATTTGGGTTCTACCATAATGCAGACAGTGAGTATGAATAATAATAAATTACTGACACTTGTTTGGAATAACCTGCATAAATTTTCTTCAGCACCCCTGAATGCTGTGACCATTTCCAACTCATGTTCATAAAAGCTTTGTATCACATCATCAGGTTTTCTCTCATTCTCAAATGATATACAATTTACACACAAAAAACAATATTAAAAGAGCATTATCAAGGTTGAAAAATTGAGTACTTAAAAGTTAGGAAATGCCCAAAGTAAGTCTTCCTGTGCAACCTTAATTCAGCTCCTTTGTGCATATGCAACTATGATACTGTCTATAACAGGGGTCGGAAACCTGTGGCACGTAGCTTGCCCTGGTGGGCTGGGCCAGTTTGTTTACCTGCTGTGTCCACAGGTTTGGCTGATCGCGGCTCCCACTGGCTGCAGTTCGCTGTCCCAGGCCAATGGGGGTGGCGGGAAGTAGTGCGGGCCGACGGACGTGCCGCATGCCAGAGGTTGCCGACCCTTGGTCTATAATTACATAATTACATGATCATATACTTTTTTATTCCACACTATCCCTGCCTCATGCAGCATACAAGATGTACCTGCTTTAGTGATTAAGTGTTGTGTTCTAAAGGTTTCTGTTGTCTGTGGGGCCCTTAACTCATTTGTTGCAGAAGTTGGAAGATATATAGTGAGTGAGGCAAGGGATCCAGGAAAAGAAAAGATGGTCTCCTGGTTAAGACAGTTGAATGCTTCCCTGGAGAATTTTGATTCTATTGCTCATGGGCAGCGGGTGAAGCTTCCCCTTGGGGAGGTTAGACCCCGGCCCCACCTCTTCCAGCTGAGGCCCAGCCCCCACTCTCTGCTCTCAGGTCCCTCCCCAGCCCCCATGGTCCTGGCTGGAGCTTGATCGGAGTCACAGGGGGGGAAGGACTGAGAGCTCAGTTGGGGCCACAATGGGCTGGGGATGAGAGCTTGGTCCCTAACGGGGTCAAGCACTCACTCTTGGCTGGGAGTGTGCGGACCTCTCTCTGCACTGGCTGCCCCCCTCCTGTTCCGCCCCTTCCTCCATGGCCTTATCCCCATTCTACCCCCCACTCTACTTTTGTCCTCCCATCTAAGGTCCTGGTCTTTGCTCGCTCCTTCTCCCTCCCTTCTCCATTGCAGCCCAAGACTGGAAAAGTTCTGGGGTCATGGCGAGGAGTGAGAGATCCTCCAGCCCCAGAGCTGTGGCAGGGGAAGATTTTTCTGGAGTCCCCAACTCTGCCACTGCCCCCACAACGGTATGAGGTTTGGGGAGACCTCCATTATTCACTGCCTATGCTCTCCCTGTCTATTCAAGAATTCCTCTATCCTCCAGCAAAAAAACTTTAGGACCAGACTCCAGAGAGAAACTGCTGAGCTCCAATTCATTTGCAAATTTAACACTATCAGTTTAGGACTAAACAAAGACTGTGAATGGGGCTTGCCACAGACAACCAGTCTCCTCCCTTGGTTTTCACACCTCAGCTGCTGGAAACAGGGCCCATCCTCCTCTGATTGATCTAACCTCGTTATCTCTCCTGCTTCTTCTTGCTGGCTTATATACACCCTGCCCCCTGGAAAATTTCACTGCTTTGCATCCGTATTCAGTGGTATTCACTCATGCTGCAAATGCCTGTTAAACTCTAGTTAGTGCCACAGGATTCTTTGCTGATTCTAAGCTTGTCACTTAAACCAGACTTTACACAGATAGTCACTGATTTTGTGTTCTTCATTTTCAGAGTGCCTGATGTGATTTTCTGGGGCCTGATTTGCAGAAGTGATAAACTCTCACAGGTGCTATTGAAGTCAGTGGGAGCTGTGCTTTGTACTTTTTAACTGCTACACAATGCTAAGTACTCTGAACAATCAGGACATATGCATCTAAAAATGGGCATCCAAAATTAGTGGACACTTTTGACCCTGATCTTTCTGTTTATCAATTCCCCATATATAAAACAAGGATTATACCATCTCCTCACTTCACAAGGCCTTATAATGTGAAGTGTCAGTGCTATCAGCCTTGCATATAATGTGTACTAAAGATACACATTCTCCACATTTATGGAGAAACACAGGGCCTAATCCACTGAGGGGCCAAGTGTCTTCTTTGAAGTCAAAGAGAAGTGAGTGCACCGAGTATCAGGTGCTAATGTGGTTCATTCGTCCCTATTAAAGTTAATTTCCATGTACTTTTATGTTTAAGCATATTCAAATAATATATTACAATCTTTTGTGAGGGCTCTTTATTCAAATACATATTTTTATATCTTTCTGTAAGTGCATACGGTATAAAGGAAATGACCAGACAGCTGGTGTTTGGCTGCCATATTGTGATCACTGTGTCTCCAGAGAACATGCAGAATAATATAGAAACATACAGACTTTATTTTTTATGACAATTGAGAAACTATGTTGCATTTCAAAGCAGGTGTTTTAGGTTTGTCAATCTGCAAATAACACCACCACCAAAATCTTTAGTGAGCCTTGCTTTATCACTAGCAGGCAATCTGAAAAAGAACCAGTACAATAGCTGTATACAAGCTGCCCTTCCATCATCAAAGCCTTACTTTAGCTATTCTATTGGCAATGGTAAATGATGAACTGCAGCAAAAAAGGGTTGTCTTTTTTCTTAGACAGAGTTGCAATTATGGTTAGACAGATACAATATATGTCTGTAGTTTCTTGGTTTAATGCTTACTGTAGAAAGAACAAAGTGTTTGATGACTGTAGACACAGCACAGAAATATTGGAGTTCCCAAGCTGCCCAGAGCACTGGCACTGGCGGCGTGGCGCGCTGGGGCTCTGTGAGGGGGGGCCCCTCTGCAGCTGGGAGCTCAGGTGGGCTGGACAGGACAGTCCCGCAGGCCAGATGTGGCCCGCAGACCAGAGTTTGCCCACCCGCCGGCCCCTTTAATAACCAGTTCTACACTGGCTTCTAAATTTAACAACCGGCTCCAGCTCACCACTGCCCATAAGCCATTTCTCCAAGCCCCAACTTTCAGTTTCCTGTTTTCCTAGGTATTCTCTCTTTCAGCTTTCCTTTTGCTCTCTCTACTATTCCCACTCTTCTCTTCAGAATCTTGCTTCTCTAGCCCTCTTTTCTAAACCTTTTCTCATCCTTTTAACAAGATCACCAATCTAAGCTATAAATTTATCTTCAGATTCTGTGGATCAGAAAATCCCACATACAAACACCCAACTATTAAAGGGAGTGCATTCAAGATATTTTTTATGGCTGTGTATACTTCAGCATTCCCAAATCTCATCATTTTCTTATGAGTCTCACAATATTTGGTGTTTTTCTCCATATCCCAGCTTGTGGAGTCAAGCATTTATGTGAGAATCTCATCTTTTTTTCTTTTTTTTTAAAGCTTCTAGTTCTCATGCTTCCAGACAAAAATTTTAAAATGTAACCTGAGTGCATCCTAAATGCTCATAAACCACAAAGCAAATAAAGGGGATCCTCCAAAAAATTAAAGCTCAAGATTTATAATACAATCATCAGTTGATGTTTGAACACTTAGGATTGGCAACACTGGCACTCAACTAGACAGTGCACTGTGCTGAGGAAAATGAAAGGGACAAGTAAAAACTTTATTTTGAAAAGCCATGCCAGTATTTGTTACAGTCAAAATGGCATGTTTTTCCTGCCAATGTTGACATGCAGTTATATACTTTTTCTATCTGATCACCCAACTTGCTGACAGGAGGCATTTCAGTCTGATTCAGGAGGATGAGATTTGGTGGGATATACAAGGGTTTAAATTAGTCACATGGAACACCAGAACCACTGGAAATGTAAAGGAAAACCTGGATTCCATGAATGAAATCTGAACCAAGAAAGTTAATCCAGATTTATTCAGTCATATCCTCCTCTTCCTTCTGGTAACAGAATTCCAATATAGTTTTAAGAGAAAACAGAGAAAAATACATATTGAGTATAACTTCATTTAAACATAATCTGGATTCAGTAGTGCTTTGCCCATAAACTGATTATTTAAAATGGGTTACGCACGCACCATTTATTTCTGAGTGATGAATTACTGTGTCCCCAGTGAACAATCAGTGAATAGAGAAAGGTTGCAGAAGCAGCATTAATGCCTAGCTATGACTATGCTGATTTATTTAAAAAATGTGTGGGAACCACAGGGAAGCAAGCTACTAAGCTGTATAACTTGATTAGGTAAAAAGAGCATTAAATGTGAAAATCCTAAACTCTTTAGCTTTGCTATTCTGCATATAAATAAGAGATTAGGTAGGAGCTATATGAGCAGTCCCTTTGTAATATATAGGCCTAATTACAATAAATTTAGAAAAGTCGGACTGTGTAATTTGCACAAAGTAGATTAAGAGTGCATGGAAATTATGAGGTGTCTAGGCTTCTTTAAAGCTTCAGATGCAGCTGATAAGACTACTTTTAAAAAGAAAAGCAAACCACAACAAAACCAAAACAAAGGCACCAATATAATATGTTTGAAGGATGTTTTTTGCCACATTTTTGTCATAAGTGAATGAGGGTTAATTAGTAAGAACAATCAGAAAAGGAAATGGAAAGGAAAAAAGAAAGAAGTCCAGACTAAATGAAATCCATACACTAATTTAAATGAAGGTGCTTACCAAACTGGCCAAACAAAATTAAACTTAGAATCTGGTATCAATGGTTCTAGCATAAGTATTGACAGATCTCATAAATTAACTGAGTGTATAATGTGATCTCCTAGTGAGAACCATTTGCTGGTTATCGAGAAGTATATTATTGATCTGGATAAAAGGTTAGCTCATTACTTTTTGATGTGCCCAGTGGGAGGGGTGGTGTGTTGCTGAAATGTTCCTTGAGCAGCCCTGGAAGGAGAATGTGACTTGGAATGTCACAACTGGTTTACTATCTTCCTGCTCATCTTGGAGGAAATATCCCAGCACCAACTTTCTGCTCAGCAACACTGACTGGTGCATTTGGAATGCAGTCAAGGCTCCAGCCATGAGAATCAGGGAGCCATAATTGTCTCCCTGATGCTTCCCTGTCTCCTATATAAAGCAGAGCTCTGACACAGGAGAAAATCCATCACTCAACCTTTCAATTCCTCTTCTGTAAAAATACTACCTTTTCCTTACCTTTGTGTGTCTTGTCTATTTAGAATATAAGTTCTTCGGGGCAGTGACTCTCTCTCTTACCTCATGTATGCGGAACGAAGGCTACAATCTTGGATAAGGCCATAGATACTAATATGATACAAATAATAATCATGGCTGTTTGGAGATTTCACAAACTGGTACAGTAGAACCTCAGAGTTATGAACTCCTTGGGAATGGAGGCTGTTCAGACCTAAAATGTTTGTAACTCTGAACAAAATGTTATGGTTGTTCTTTTAAATGTTTACAACTGAACATTGACATAATACAGCTTTGAAATTTTGCTATCCAGAAGAAAAATGCTGCTTTCCCTTTTCTTAGTAGTAGTTAGGGTGACCAGATGTCCCGGTTTTATAGGGACAGTCCCAATTTTTGGGTCTTTTTTTTATATAGGTTCCTATTACCCCCCATCCCTGTCTCGAGTTTTCACACTTGCTGTCTGGTCACCCTAGTAGTAGTTTATGTTTAACACAGTACTGTACTGTATTTGATACCTATATATTGTCTCTGATGCCGCCTGACTGCGTACTTCTGGTTCTAAATGGCGTGTATATTTGACTGGTCAGTTCATAACTCTGGCGTTTGTAACTCTGAGGTTTTACTATATTACAAGAAATAAATTAGAGACTATTTTTGGTAGACGTAAACTAGAATTTTGAACTTAGACTGGTTGAGCATGTGATGGGGCATGTTCCTTTTCCTGATGAAAAAGAAAAAAAGATGCTAAGAAGAAAATTAGTAAAAAATATTTTTTTAAAGAACAAGTAGAATATGAAAGTTCTACAAGGACCTGATACAAACTGGAATATCATGATAAGTGGAAAATATAAAGAGAGAAATATGGTGGAAGGAATAATACAGGGCTGCAGTATCCTATGTAAATATGTAAAAGAACAAATTAGCAAAAGAGCTTCTTGATTTAATTCTGAACACAATATATATGTTGGAAGTATAGAGCTGAATGATCAAATTAATAATAATCATAATCTACTATAAATTCAAAATTAGAGAATATAAAAGTATTAAATTTAAGTACAAAAAGGTGCAAATAATTATGATTTTATTGGCAGAGAGGTAATATTGGCAGAGACTAGACAAGATGAAGAGGACACATCAAAAATGTTCAAAGATAAATTTACATATGCTAAAGTCTGGCGTGGCTCACAACCGTGAGTGCCAACCTCAGGGCAGACTGTCAAAAAGAGGGCAGACACCCAAACTGGTGGTATGTTCAATAATTAGATTTCACAAACCCAGTAAAAAATGTGATCTCTTGGATTACTTTAACGGTCTCACCATGGAATCACAGATAGTTCACTTAGACTCTCCAGTCTATCTTGCCACCCAGGCTTGCAGAGCTTAGTGATAAATGGTCACTTACACCAAAAATCACAAAATATTCAGATGGTTTCTAGCTCCAAGAGACCAATCACTTACCCCCAGATTAACTGGTATGATAGATCTTACACTAAAGACAATGCCTGTAGCCAATCCTGTAATATAGTATCTAAAGGTTTATTTTACTACGTAAAATAAATGAGAGTTACAGGTTAAAGTAAGCAAACATATACACAAATGAGTTGCAATCTAAATCCTAAGAGTAACAGAATTGTAGTGATCTGTCAATTCAAAGCATCTTTCAAGGAAGACTCCAGGGGTAACCCCAGGGGCTGTCTGGCTTCATTTTAATGTATCTGGCCCTGTGAGAGTTCAAACAGCAAAGAGATGGAAACTTTATCTTTGTCTTTGTTTTATTTCCTTCATTCATCCTCCAAGTCCATAGGAAGAGTATCCTTCCAGGTAGGATTTTCAAGGTGCAGAAGGACCATTAACTAATCCAGAGGTTGGCAACCTTTGACACACAGCCCATCAGGGTAATCCGGTGCAGGCTGCCAGACATTTTGTTTACATTGACCGTCCGCAGGCACAGCCCCACGTAACTCCAAGTGGCTGGGAACGGTAAACCATGGCCACTGGGAGCTGTGGGGGGCTGTGCCTGCGGATGGTCAACATAAACATAAACAAAATGTCTTGCACCTATAGGCTAATACCTGTTATGAACAAAATTAACATACAAATGAGATGGTTTGGTTTCCAGCTAGGGGTTTGTCAATTCTTAGCTAACAGCTATGGTCCTGGCCAGAGCTGGCACTTGGTTTACCAACATCACACACATCACAACAATAAATATACTGGCAGTAAAAAGGGACTGGATATCTGTATAATAAAATATAAGAAATACAGTAATACGCAAGAGATAGAAGCAAAGGTTGTAGGTTTATAAAAAAAAGGTAGGTAGGTGGAGAATTGGACAAAGGGGGTGTTAAAAGTGAAGGTGGAAGCTCTCACAGCTTAAGTGGGAAAAGAATGAGAAATATTTCAGGAATGAAGGAGGCAACAGCCTTGTTAAGATGTTGCAAGGGCAATGTATTGACAGAAGATCCTGACAGTGATATCACACAAGAATTACATGTCTCTCTGGGTACGTCTACACTACAGGACTATTCCGAATTTGCATAAACCGGTTTTGTAAAACAGATTTTATAAAATCGAGTGCACGCGGCCACACTAAACACATTAAATCGGTGTTGTGCGTCCATGGTCCGAGGCTAGCATCGATTTCTGGAGCGTTGCACTGTGGGTAGCTATCCCGTAGCTATCCCATAGTTCCCGCAGCCTCCCCCGCCCCTTGGCATTTCCGGGTTGAGATCCCAGTGCCTGATGGGGCAAAAATCATTTTCGCGGGTGGTTCTGGGTACAGCCTCACCCCTCCCTCCCTTCCTCCCTGAAAGCGGCAGACAACCGTTTCGCGCCTTTTTTGCTTGGAGAACTGTGCAGACGCCATAGCACAGCAAGCATGGACCGTGCTCAGCTCAATACTGCAATCGTGGATGTTTTAAGTATCAGAGGGGTAGCCGTGTTAGTCTGGTTCTGTAGAAGCAGCAAAGAATCCTGTGGCACCTTATAGACTAACAGATGTTTTGCAGCATGAGCTTTCGTGGGTGAATACCCACTTCTTCGGATGCAAGCAGTGGAAATTTGCAGGTGTGTATATATAAGCAAGCAAGAAGCAGGCTAGAGATAACGAGGTTAGATCAATCAGGGAGGATGGGGCCCTGTTCCAGCAGCTGAGGTGTGAAAACCAAGGGAGGAGAAACTGGTTCTGTAATTGGCAAGCCATTCACAGTCTTTGTTTAGTCCTAAACTGATGGTGTTAAATTTGCAAATGAATTGGAGCTCAGCAGTTTCTCTCTGGAGTCTGGTCCTAAAGTTTTTTTGCTGGAGGATGGCCACCTTAAAATCTGCTATTGTGTGGCCAGGGAGGTTGAAGTGTTCTCCTACAGGTTTTTGTATATTGCCATTCCTAATGTCTGATTTGTGTCCATTTATCCTTTTCCTTAGAGACTGTCCAGTTTGGCCGATGTACATAGCAGAGGGGCATTGCTGGCATATGATGGCATATATTACATTGGTGGACGTGCAGGTGAATGAACCGGTGATGGTGTGGCTGATCTGGTTAGGTCCTGTGATGGTGTTGCTGGTGTAGATATGTGGGCAGAGTTGGCATCGAGTTTTAAACACCTCACGCACTCTCGTGCAGTATATGCTGAACCAGGACCTTCGAACCGAGGCGAGTAAGAGGCGGATACGGCAGCGCGGCGATGACAGTGATGAGGACGTAGACACAGAATTCTCTCAAACCGCGGGCCCCTGCGCTTTGGAGATCCTGATGGTAATGGGGCAGATTCTATCCATTGAATGCCGATTTTGGGCCCGGGAAACAAGCACTGACTGGTGGGACCGCATTGTGTTGCAGGTGTGGGACGATTCCCAGTGGCTGCGAAACTTTCGTATGCATAAGGGCACATTCATGGAACTTTGTGACTTGCTTGCCCCTGCCCTGAAACGCCATAATACCAAGATGAGAGCAGCCCTCACAGTGGAGAAGCGAGTGGCGATAGCCCTGTGGAAGCTTGCAACGCCAGACAGCTACCGGTCAGTCGGGAATCAATTTGGAGTTGGAAAATCTACTGTGGGGGCTGCTGTGATGCAAGTAGCCAAAGCAATCACTAAGCTGCTGCTACGAAAGGTTGTGACTCTGGGAAACGTGCAGGCCATAGTGGATGGCTTTGTTGCAATGGGATTCCCTAACTGCGGGGGGGCGATAGATGGAACCCATATCCCTATCTTGGCACCGCAGCACCAGGGCACCCAGTACGTAAACCGGAAGGAGTACTTTTCAATGGTGCTGCAAGCACTGGTGGATCACAAGGGACGTTTCACAAACATCCACGTGGGATGGCCAGGGAGGGTTCATGACGCTCGCGTCTTCAGAAGCACTACTCTGTTTAAACGGCTGCAGCAAGGGAATTACTTCCCAGACCAGAAAATAACAGTTGGGGATGTTGAAATGCCTGTCGTTATCCTGGGGGACCCAGCCTACCCCTTGATGCCATGGCTCATGAAGCCATACACAGGCAGCCTGGACAGTGGTCAGGATCTGTTCAATTACAGGCTGAGCAAGTGCAGAATGGTGGTGGAATGTGCCTTTGGCCATTTAAAGGCGCGCTGGCGCACATTACTGACTCGCTCAGACCTCAGCCAAACCAATGTCCCCTATGTTATTGCTGCTTGCTGTATTCTCCACAATCTCTGTGAGAGTAAGGGTGAGACCTTTATGGCGGGGTGGGAGGCTGAGGCAAATCACCTGGCCGCTGATTACGCGCAGCCAGACACCAGGGAGATTAGAAGAGCACACCAGGAAGCGGTGCGCATCAGAGAAGCTTTGAAAACGAGCTTCATCAATGGCCAGGGTACAGTGTGACTGCTGTGTTTGTTGATGAACACCCACCCCCCCTTGATTGACTCAGTCCCTGTAAGCAACTCCCCCTCCCCCTTCGAGTACAGCTTACTTATGCAAATAAAGTCACTCATTTAAAAAGCATGAATTCTTTATTGATTCATTATAAAAAGAGGGAGAGAAGTAAGGGTGTGCTTTGGGAGGAGGATAGGAGGGATGGAGAAGGCCATTAAAAAAAAATTCAGACTAACGGCAGCCTTTTGGTTGGGCTGTCCACGGGGGTGGAGTGGGCGGGTGCACGGAGCCTCCCCCCATGCGTTCTTACACGTCTGGGTGAGGAGGCTAAGGAACATGGTGAGGGGGGAGGGTGGTTATACAGGGGCTGCAGAGGCACTCTGTGATCCTTCTGCCGTTCCTGAAGCTCCACAAGATGCCGGAGCATGTCAGTTTGATCATGCAGCAGCCCCAGAGTTGCATCCCGCCACCGCTGATCTTCCTGCCGCCACCGCTGATTTTCCTGCCGGTCTTCCTGCCGCCACCTCTCATCTCGGTTGTCCCTCCTGTCCTCACGTTCACTGGCCTCTTTCCTGTAATTTGAAACCACGTCCTTCCACTCATTCAGATGAGCTCTTTCATTGCGTGTAACTTCCATAATATCCGAGAACATCTCATCTCGCGTCTTCTTTTTCCTCCGCCTTATCTGTGCTAGCCTTTGGGATGGAGGAGGGATGGTTGAAAACTGCAGCTGCATGAGGGAGATAAATATTTAGAAAGATACATTTTACAGAACAATGGTTATACTGTTTCACAGTGAACATCACTATTCACCTAGCACATGTGATTTCCCTACAAGGTCGCATTTTTCATCTTAATAGTGACTGCTTGCAGCTCTGGGGTTACAGATCTCACAGACACATCAGGTCCAGGCATCAGAATTCAGCTTGCATGCGGCCATGGTAAGCCACTGTCTCAGTGATTTACCCTCCCCAACGCATGGCTAATACCACGCTAGCTCCCTGCTAATCAACAACCTTCCCCCTCCACCCCACCCACTGCTTGTCCGGTAGCTTGGGGAAGATCGCCTCGCCGGTGACCAAACAGAAAAGATCATCGGCATTTCACTCCTCCTCCCCGCTCGCTACGTGCAGGAAAGTGGTTTTTAAGCTGCTGCATTCCATGAACCCAGTAGAAAAATGCCACCCCCCTTACTTAAATTCCTGATTTTTAACCAGGTTATCCTGAACGATATCACTTTGCTGAGGATAACAGAACAAGATAAAGAGCGGATGCTTCTTGAATGCCAGCAGTCACCGGGACCATACGCTGCTATGCTTTGCCACGCAATGATCCCTGATTACTTGCTACATGCATGGCATGGTAAAGTGTCCTACCATGGTGGGCGGAACAAGGATGCCTTGCCCAGAAACCTTCTGCAAAGGCTTCTGGAGTACCTACAGGAGCGCTTCATCGAGATGTCCCTGGAGGATTTCCTCTCAATCCCCGGACATGTTAACAAACTTTTCTAAGTAACTACACTGTCTGCGAATGCATCCCAAGTCCTCAGGGCAAATCAATCATTAAAAAAGGCTTGCTTAAAAAACACTGTTTGCTATTTGCAAAGGTACACTCACCAGAGCTCCCTTCCATGGCGTCATTCTGTGGAATAGTTGCTTGTGAGGGCTGGGAGCAGGGTAATTCCATCAGGGTGATAAAAAGCTCCTGGCTGCTGGGGGTCATGGAGTGCTGTGTGCTCTCTGCTAGGTCTTCCTCTTCTTCTTCCTCTTCATCTTCCCCGTCTGCATAATCCTCAGACATGGCAGAGATTACAACCCCCACCTCGGAATCCACGGTCAGGGGTGGGGTACTTGTGGCGCAGCCCCCTAAAATTGCATGCAGCTCAGCATAGAAGCGGCATGTTTTTCGACCTGCCCCGGACCTTCCGTTTGCTTCTTTGGTTTTCTGGTAGGCTTGTCTGAGCTCCTTAACTTTCACTCTGCACTGCACGGAGTCCCTGCTGTGGCCTTTAGCCGTCATAGCCTTAGAAATTCTTTCAAATACTTTTTCATTTCGTCTTTTGGAACGCAGTTCTGTTAGCACTGAATCCTCTCCCCATATAGCGATCAGATCCATTACCTCCCGAGCGGTCCATGCTGGGGCTCTTTTTCGATTCTCAGGAGACTGCATTGTTAACTGTGCTGATGAGCTGTGCGTGGTCACCTGTGATGATGAGCTCTCCACGCTGGGGAAGCAGGAAATGAATTTCAAAAGTTCGCGGGGCTTTTCCTGTCTACCTGGCCAGTGCATCCGAGTTGAGAATGCTGTCCAGAGCGGTCAGTGGTGCACTGTGGGATACCGCCCGGAGGCCAATACCGTCGATTGCGGCCACACTATCCCTATTCCGATATGTTAATACCGATATTAGCGCTACTCCTCTCGTCGGGCAGGAGTACAGAAACCGATTTAAAGAGCCATTAAAATCGATATAAGGTGCCTCCTAGTGTGGATGGTTTTGGCGTTAAATCGGTTTTACGCTCCTAAAACCGATTTAAACGCCTAGTGTAGACCAGGCTTCTGTATATATGGAATCCACGGGTGAGCATGTATTACAGATACCACATGCTAGCAATCTACAGAAAATATGAGCTGTTTCAGCCCTCAGTAATGAAGTATTGCCTTTTCAGCTCAAAGTGTAGCAGCTTGTTCTCTTAGCTCTAGAGGTCCTTGGTTCAGTTCCTGGTGTGTGGGCCAAGAAGGCAGCCATCATATATACAAAGGAGGTTGCCAGAAACAGACACACATTTCCTCAGAAGAGAAAGTAAAAACTTCAGAAGGAAATCAGGACCATCATGCCAGAGCAAGGAATCAAAAAGTGAAAATGTTTGAAGACAGATTTGAGTAAGGGGTATATTGGATACACCAAAGTGGTTTGGAAGAAGTGTAATAAGATTTCAGGGAAAGATATATTTTTTGTGGATACATACAGATACTACATACAGTTAGTTTTAACTGTAAGGGAAGATAACATATTCAATATGAAATTGTTTTATTGAAAAAATGGTAAGTTACAGATATACTATTAAGAGTAGTTTATCAGTGAAGAAAATATTGATAATATTGATCAGGGACACAGGAAAACACTTGGCAAATATAATTTCAGGGAAAGATGTTGTCTGATACTATTACCATATGTTGTGTAAAAATGTTCAGCTACTTTATTTTTATTACTGTACTAATTACAGGGATGAAGGATAAAAGAATATCTTTCAAATGTTCTGTACTTTTGAAGTTATTTTCAGGGGGAAATATTAAGCTGGAGATTTGATGTTGTACATTGAAATGGAGCGTTATGTTCACCCTGATTCCTAAATCCCTTATTTGTAGCCCTATTTGAGCATATTAAACTCAGGATGCAAATATACCTGTCCATGTGAACACTGATTAGAATGAAAAAATGAACAAGCACAGCACTGCTTATAAAAGCTTTAAGGATTTTCAAAGTCAAACTGACATAATGTAGTATATTATGGGCAAGGCAGTGATGTTGATTCAGCTACAAACCTAGATGTTAATCTTTCATGACTAAGATGATTTCCTCCTGTCTTTTAATTATCATCAGATTTATTTTTATTTCAGTTAACATCTCCATAGTGAGCTATTTTAAACAGAGCAGCACACTGTAAACCTTCAAACTTCACTATATTTTACTAATCATTGCATCAGCATTAAAATAGACATGCTTTGATTAGTATTAAAGCAAGTCAGTAGAGTAAATCAATGTTGTAAAATAGTATTCACAAGATAATGTTTCAGCAAATACATTAGCTGAGGTACATCTAATGTTTAATAGAATTGTTGTATAACAAATGTTGCATAGCACAGATTAATCCTTTTTAAAGGTTAAAGGAACTGGTATTAAATGCACTATATTTTAATTTGTAATATATTTCATTGGCTATCTGAAAATCAGCCACCTTTTTAAACAATTCTGCTCTGTTGCTAAGTAAAGTACTAAACAGCTGTCATACAAAACAAAACCTTGAAAGATAAAGAAAGAACACTTAAGGAATTGAGAAAGAAAATCAATAAAACAGTGGCAGAGCTAGGAGTCTTCTATCCTTTTTAACTATGTCATCACTAGAAAGCTAAGCTCAGTTTACTTAAGACAAAAAAGACAAGGTGGATTTCTTCATTTTTGGTGCAAAGTCATCTGACAATGTGTTACAAAGATGTGAAGGTGAGTAATGCAATTGTCACTTTTAAAACACTGTGATGTATACCTAATGATTGGTATTTCTGACATAAAAAAAGATTTTAAGAAATATTTATAACCTATAACCCATTTTAACTGAGAAATACAAACATTCGTTATAAGCCCAAGTAACTGCTGTTTTGTAGCTTGAGGAGATATTACTAAACAGTAAATCTATGTAGTAAATATATATATATTTTATCTTTTAATACTTACAATTTAAAATTGAAAATAGCTCGTTAAAGCATTCCAAGCATCACCACTAATGTTAACTGAAAATCAACTGATTTTTTATCTATAAAAATGATAGTACTATCCTGTGTAAACAAGAGACTGAAGGCCCAATACATCTCCTTTTGAAGTCAATGGAAATCCCCCATTCATCTCAGTCAGAACTGAACTAGGGTCTAATGGCGGAACTTTAATGCTGTTAGCAGGGTAGACTGGATACCTTATCTAGGGCCATGTTCATGAGAGTTTGACCTATTGAACTATGCACAGGAGAATGGGCATAGGACTGGCAATTAGGAATTATTGAGTTCTTATACTGGCTCTGACACTGACACGCTGTGGAACCCTAAGTAAATCCCACAACCTCTCTCTGTGATCAGTTTCTCCATTAGTAAATACCTCTACAGTCAGAATGGCTCACTCACTATAGGGAATATCCTGCATAATTCCCATGCCCTTTCTTGAGTTTAACCATAATAATAATAATAATAATAATAATAATCCATTGTCATGTATACAATCAAAATATAAATAAATTCCAAGAAAAGCAACAAATCTTAGCTGGATTGTGGGTAAGCAATATTATAAGTCATGTAAATGGGGTTGGTCAGAACTCTTTTCCCTTCTCCTATATTGCAGGAGCACAGAGTTCAGTCATAGAACACTCTGGTCCTTCGAACATAGAGAAAAGATGGCCAATGCACTAGCATGGTAACAGGGAGAGCTTGGTTCAGTTCTCTGCTCCACCATAGATTTCTTGTGAAACCTTGAGCAAGTCACTTAGCCTCCCTTTACCTCAGCTTCTGATTGCTAAAATGAGAACAATAGTACATAAGTACAAAGAAACTGCCATAATGGGTCAGACCAAAGGTCCATCTAGCCCAGTATCCTGTCTTCTGACAGTGGCCAATGCCAGGTGCCCCAGAAGGAATGAACAGAACAGGTAACCATCAAGTGATCCATTCCTTTTCACCCACTCCCAGCTTCTTGCGAACAGCGGCTAGGGACATCATTACTGCCCACCCTGGCTAATAGCCAATGATGGACCTATCCACCATGAATTTATCTAGTTTTTTTTTTTAAACCCTGCTATAGTTTTGGCTTTCACAAAGTCCTCTTGAAAGAAGTTCCATAGGTTGACTGTGCATTGTATGAAAAAACACTTTGTTTTGTTTGTTTTAAACCTGCTGCCTATTAATTTCATTTGGTGAACCCTAGTTCTTGTGTTATGAGAAGGACTTTATTTACTTTCTCCACACCAATCATGATTTTATAGACCTCAATCATATCCCCCTTTAGTCTTCTCTTTTCCAAAATGAAAAGTCCCAGTCTTATTAATCTCTCCTCATATGGCAGCCATTCTAAACCCCAAATCATTTTTGTTGCCCTTTTCTAAACCTTTTCCAATTCCAATATGTCTCTTTTGAGACGGGGTGACCACATATGCGCACAGTATTCAAGATGTGGACATACCATGGATTTATATAGAGGTAATATGATATGTCTTATTATCTATCCCTTTCTTAATGATTCCCAACATTCTGTTTGCTTTTTTGACTGCCGCTGCACATTGAGTGAATGTTTTCAGAGAACTATACACAATGACTCCAAGAACTTTCTTGACTGGTAACAGCTAGTTTAGACCCCATCATGTTATACGTATAGTTGGGATTATGCTTTCCAATGTTCATTACTTTGCATTTATCAACACTGAATTTGCCATGTCATTGCCCACTTACTCAGTTTGAGAGATTCTTTTGTAGCTCTTCACAGTCTGCCTGGGACTTAACTATCTTGAGTGGTTTTGTATCAGGTGCAAATTTTGGCACCTCACTGTTTACCCTTCTTTCCAAATCATTTATCCAGATCATTTTCCAAGATCATTCCCTACCTCATAGAGGTTTTCGTGAGGCTCCCATTACCATGCTAAATCTTCTTGCCCCAAGGTTTACACAAGATGCTAGAATTCTCTAGACGATAGTTCTATAGCATACACACATACAATGAGTGATGTAAAACCAGGAGAGAAGGTATTTGAACCCCCAACATAGAATTAATCACTGCTAAAGTATTATAACAATATTCCTGAGTTCGATGAAAAACATGAAGGACTAACAACTGCAAAAGCATTTTTGGATGATTAATCACTGAGATATAAATAACTATAGAATGATCAATTACTCAGAATGAAGTCATTGTTTTTGGCCCACTCTCATATGGCAACTTCCCACTCTCCCTAGACTACCAGGGCACCTAAATCCCAGTTTTAGGACCTCTAAGTTGCACAAAACTCCCACTGAACCCTGAAAGTGCCTAAATTTACTCAGTGCCTACATTTTTACAGTGAAAAGTTCCCTAGGACCTATGTTTCAGCATCTGAACATACATACTCCTGCCTTCCTGTGGGCATCTGGAGCTGAATTTCCCACCTAAGCCACAGAATGATTCACAAACCAGGGAAGAGAGGCATTCAGCCACCTAAGTTGTGTGCTCAGAAGCCATGAGCAGATCAAGCATCTTTAGGCAAAGGAATCATGGCCAGGAGAAAAAGAAGGAATTCCATTATAACTTTTAGCCCTGTGATTAGGGCAGCGGTTCTCAACCCACAGCCCATGGGTCATATGTGGCCTAATTAGCAAATAGCTGTGGCTGCTTCCTGGCCTTGCGTGGTGGAGTCCAGATACAGCTGCTGGCTGCTGCCCAGCCTGGCACGGTGGAGTCCTGCAGTCCAGCCGCCCGGCCCGACACTGCAGGCTGCCCAGGCCCACACGGTGGATCCAGATCCCAGGACTCCTCTCCTGGCTTCACTGGACAGGGCACTGGGCATGAGGGACTGTAAGTGAGTTTCTCAACCTGTGGCCCCTGTAGCACATTGTTGGCCACATATACAGCCCACAATGATAAACAGATTGAGAACCACTGGGTTAGGGCATTCATCTGCAAAGTAGGAGACCCCTGGTTCAAGTCCCCCATCCATCTGAATGGGAGAAGGAATATGAACAGGGATCTGCCACCACTCAGGTGAATACTCTAACCACTGAACAAGAGGGTAGCATTATGTAGGGCTTTCTTAATCTTTCCTGTTGAAGCTGCTTCACTGCAAACAAATAATTAAAGAGTGATTGGAGTAGCTTAGATCTTGTGTCTCCCACATCCATAGTGAGTGCTCCAACCACCAGGCTATAGAATCATTTTCATATCTGTGCACTCTCTCCCCCCCGCCAAATTAGTCTTTGAGAGAGAGCTCCCAATGGTTACAGTATTCACCTGAGAGGTAGCAGATCCCTCTTCAAATCCCTGCTCCCCCTTATGTGGACAGGGGTCTTGAACCAGGTGTCTCCAACATACCACATGACTATCCTAATCACTGGATGAAAAGTTATAATGGAAGTAGTCATCATCATCATCATCATCCTCTTCCTCCCAACCTTTGTCGCTAAAACAGCATTGTGCCTCTGGGAAAGAGGGTTCCCAGTTGTGAATCATAAGCAGAGATTCTCATCTACCTCAGCCTGGATTTAGGCGCTTACCTCCATGAGAGGGGCATGGCCTAGGACACACTCATCTGGTCAGCATCTCCTATTGACTAGCTTAGACAGCTGCTGCCTAATATACTGGCTTCTGTGAAGCCATGTCTATATGTACATGTAGGTGTTGTAAATCCTTTTGTGCATTCAGCCATGAAGAACTATATTGTATCCAAGTGAATCTCTATAAAAATTGGGGTAATTGGAAGTTGTACCTGTTTGTGTCTTGCAGAGTGCTGACTCCAGTGTCAGCACTTAACAAATCATAATTATTACTCTTGCAAAAAGTGCTATGAGATATTTAATGACTACAGGATAACATATCATCCAAACAATGGGGATTCTGAATAGTTTGTTAGGGCACTGAGTCAGCACTGTCTGAAAAGGAAGCAATAAATCAGTAGTACTGAATTACCAGCTTTTTGGATACTAGAAGTGAAGGCATTAGAAGCATAACCTTGCATTGTCCATTTTGAGCTGGTTCTAACACTCCTATTTCCTATCATTCATAGCAGTTTGTCTGCACTACTCAGTAGCCCAGGCTGTCTTTTTAAGTCAGCGTAAAGAGTAAGTTATATATCACATCTTATGACCTCTGTACCACTAAATTGGTATGGTAAAATCAAGGGATGCTGTGTCTTTACCTCCCATGAAACGGGGGGAAGGATAGCTCAGTGGTTTGAGCATTTGCCTGCAAAACCCAGGGTTGTGAGCTCAATCCTTGTGGGGGCCATTTGGGGATTGGTCCTGCTTTGAGCAGGGGGTTGGACTAGAGGTCCCTTCCAACCCTAATAATCTATGTCTGTGGGGCATAATACCATGCAGGACACACACATGATTGACAGTGAATGGCACATCTACAGTCAGCTATGGTAGGATACTATTGGGGAAACAGGCAAGAAACATATAGGGCTATATTCTGATATACTAAAGTCAATGGGACTTTTGCCTAAGGACCTCAGTATTTGACCTAGAGAATCCCAATTGTGCCTATTTCATATAACAATTACAAAAACATTTCTGAATAGGGAATCCTCATGCGAAATACTTTTGAAATATTAAAATGGTGACCAGAAATTCATCTAACACGTAGCCTGCATTTTCACTGTCATAAGAATTATTTGTAAACAGAGACAGAAGATAAGGAAAATTATTCAAACTAAGACATCCCTTAAAATTAAACATATTCCATTTTGCTCTGCAGCAAAGATTACGAGAAATCTCTGTCTAAAACACTAAATACGCTAATCTCAAAGAATGTATGAGTAATTTTTAATATAAAATGTCCATAATGCCAAAAAACATAAGGGGGTTGAAAATATATTTTGTTAAAGGTGGTATTATAAAGTGGGCTGAAAATCAGGCCAATCTTCTCTGAGACGGTATGATAAGCAAAATATATTAATTAGATTTTTCTTCTAACTGATGGCCTCATCCCAAGATGTACGGAACACCCAAAACTCCTACTGATCAAAACTGAGATTTCTTGAAGTCAACATCTCTCAGGATTGAGTCCATAACATGGACCTTTTGGCGTAAATTTTGAATCCAACACTACACCAATGCAAAAGTGAGACAGGTTCACTTTAATCCCAAACCCTGTTTAGTGCAGGAGAGGATAGGAGGGGTAAAGCCAATCTCACAGTTTCAGGGTAACTACATTGTGTTCTTCCTCTATGGTCCACCAAGGGCACCAACTTTTAGGCTTCTGGTTTACAGATGTCACTTCTCTTGGACCTCTCCTTTCTGACTGGGGATTTCCCTGTCTTACACTATGACACTTCTGACAAGCCAAACTGTCTACAAGGCCAGTGTCTATGCTTTTCTTTCTCTCCAGAGGCTATGCCCAGTATAATGCCCGCAGTTATCAATTTCCAAGCAAGCACATTTATTCTTCAGGTGAAAGTGTTACAGAAAAAACAAATATATTAAAAACTAATAAAAGATCCTACATGCATTCTAAAAGCTTGCCAGGGATCATCCCAGCTCCAGCCTTAGGATCTGGTAGGTGTCATTCCTTCAAAACCCACCACTGGTTTTTTCTTATGGTTACCACTTCATAACTGTCTTGGATTCAGAACCAGAATACAGAGTGGGCAGATTAGCCTATTTCTATACACAGCTTGGGGCTTCGATCTCCACCTTCTGGGAGCAGGTAATCCACAGAGAAGTAACTACTTCTCGGGGCATAGCTTCTAAAGGCCAGGTTTATGCATAACTGGAGATGGGGGAATTTGCATTCACCTCTCCCTAGGTATTTCCCAGGAAATCCACTTCACACTTATAGTCCCAACAAGCCTATTCTAATTTGGCACAATTTCAGTATAGACCTTTGAACTCCAAAGCCTCACATCACATCTCCTTACTAGAGAGGTTACATAAAATCATGGCCCACAATAACACAGATATTTTGCATTTAATACAATAAGATGTTCAAGGGATATTGTAGGAAATTGCTATAGGTATCGCAGCCGCCATTGGGCTTCCCTGGATTGTCAGACTAGCTAGGGGCTTACTTGTCACCCAGCATTAGCGAGACCAGCCTCCAGGCTTCTGTAACTTGTGCTCTGCTACAGTGACCAAGTGGTGTTTCCTCATCCAGCTGACACCCTGAGTACACTCCATTCTCCATAGGTTGGGGCTAGTGTAAATCACTTTTGCAGCCTCTGAACTGACCTGTGAACTTCCTTACACCAAGGGTATTCCTCAGGGGTCAATTCTGGCCAGCTATATAGCTCCTTTACACTGTGGTAGGGACCAGGTTGGAATGTAGAATCTGGCCCGGTGCCTTTTCATTTCACAATCATGGGTTTTGGAAGAGAAACAAACATCAGTGCAGAAACCTAGAGAGATTATATAAATTTCAAATCTAGACTTCATGATGTGCATGAAGGGGAATCAAAAATATCAAATGGTGGCTCCTTTTTTCCTCATGCTAAAGCATTTGTTCATCTCATGACATCATATGGCATACATGCTGACATGCTGGTAGTTGACCTAGGGATTAGGTAGGGTATACTAATACTACTAGTAAGACCATGTGTGATGTGTGTAATTTACATACAGGTCTGGTGTAACGTAGCTTCTGCTTCTCTCTTGGTGTCTGAACACAAAATACACAACACACAATTTAAAATATGTAAAAAAAATGAAAAAAAAAAAATAAAAATTTATTTATTAATATTAACATTTATAACATAAAAAAATTTATTTTTTTATTTAAAATAAAAAACTTTGTAAAAAAAAGAAAAAAAGTATTTTTTGTCGCTGGGAAAAATCGGAATGGAAAAAATGTTAAAAAAAATTTAAAAAAATAAAAAGTAAATAAAATAAATAGTTTCATCTTATTTATATTTTATTTTGTTTTAATATTTTTCTTTTCAAAAAAAAAAAAAAAATTTTTTCATTCAAATTTGTTCATTAAAATAACTCAGCTAAACCTAGCATTGCAAGTTCTTGCCCTGAGTTGTCTAGGAGGGGCTTGTTCAAGTTCAGGGGGGGGCCAGTAAGGGCTGGACTCGATGACCTTTCAAGGTCCCTTCCAGTTCTAGAAGATGGGTATATCTCCATTATAAACTGCATTTCACTATCAGTGCCTGGGCTTACTGGAGTAGTTGGGGCCCCCATTTTCTCCTATGGACTGGGATCCCTGGAAAAATACATCTCCTATAATTCAATGTGGATTTTCTTGTGACCAAACTGTGTGGTGCATCATAGATGTCACATGATTATGAGTGTATTATGGAAGGGGTGGAGCAGCCTGGGAGCCTGGTCCATAGGGGAGAAGGGGCTTATCAGGCCCCGAAACTACAACTCACATGAGGAAATGCCCCAGAATGGGACAATGCAGTTTAATATTGAACTGACTCAAAAAGGAGCATTTTGGGTCTGTTATGTAAACCAAACAAAAACATTTTGATTTTGGGAATGTCAAATTGTTTAATTTTGATCAAAAATATTGAAACAAAACCCATCTTATCTTTCTAATGGCTACAACAACACTTGATGAAATGGAACACTAACATTTCCAAATATAACTTCTCACAGAATAGAAATTCTGAAAGAAAAAAAAAGATTATTAAATGTCAGTGTTTTGTTTACAGTGCAACCTTAATTCCATTCCATTGTGCATATTAATCTCCTTCCCCACAAGTTTTTCATCCTTGTCTCTCCCATTGCTATCCCCTCCTAGCCTGGCTCCTTGCTCATTGGCAGTGCAATCAGAATGCCTCCGCCTTCTCCTACTCGCTACTTGGGAACTAGCAGGGGAAGATGGGGGGCTCTGAGAATACTGGAGAGACTGTCTTTCTTCTCTCAGTATCTGTGCCCAGTGCAACAGAGAAGGTTGGCGGCCAGAATGAGCAAGTGCAAGGGAAAGTCCTTTAGCTCTGGGTTGTGGGGCATGCTTAGTACAGACAGAATCTTAGAATAATTTACTTACCAAATGCTAAGAAGTCTCTATTGAACATGTGACTGAGATATTCAGAGGCTCGTAACTTGACCAACTTTGACTGTATTTTGATTGAATGGGAAAAGGCACTTCCCTATCAACAAAGTGACTTCCCTGCCATATGCAAAATTTAAGGCCCATGGATGTGCTAGACCAGGGGTTGGAAACCTCTGGCTTGCGGCTCGCCAGAGTAAGCACCCTGGCAGACCGGGCCAGTTTGTTTACCTGCCGCGTTGGCAGGTTCGGCAGATCGCGGCTCCCACTGGCCGCAGTTTGCCGTCCCATGTCAATGGGGGCTGCGGGAAGCAGCGTGGGCAAGGGATGTGCTGGCCGCAGCTTCCCGCTGCCCCCATTGGCCTGGGATGGCGAACCGCGGCCAGTGGGAGCTGCGATTGGCTGAACCTGCCGACGCGGCAAGTAAACAAACTGGCCCGGCCTGTTAGGGTGCTTACCCTGGTGAGCCGTGTGCCAGAGGTTGCCGACTTCTGTGCTAGACCTTCTTTGTAAAATATTTATAATGATTTTTTTAAACACAGGCAAAACATTTTCCCCCTAACCTAATTCTTAGAAATGGCTGAACTAATTTATTGACATTTTCCTCAAAAAATAATAATTAATTAATTAAGCCTAAGGCAGAGACCCAGCTTAGACTATTTCAGCCCAGGTGGTTAACATTTGACAAAGTTATAAGCTAAAGAAACCAGGGTTTTATATTGATTATATTGTCAGGCAACCTTAAGTATATATGGTACTACCTGTGTTGCCTATCATGTACGTTTTACGTTTTGCTACAAACTATTTTCATCATTGATAGCATGATATCATGATTAGTCTATGAAGAAATATATGTTCGGGTAGCATAGCTCAAATATTTGGAAATGTCGTAATTAGGGGGGTGACATATTTTTATTTTTATCTAAGGTTCTGTTTGCTACTTTCAGCTTTGATATTTGGCTGCATATATAGAGGAGGTTCCCGTGGAAGCAGAATTCAATAAAGTGGCTGGAGATAAGCAGGTCAAATATTTGGAGGAACTAGAGTGTACCAAAGAGAAGGAAAACTCTCATTAGCACGAAGAAAAAAATCAGTGCACATCTGTTGAGACGCCAGTACCTCCATCCCTGAACCTACAACTGTCAGATTGCAGCTTAGAAGGTGGCTAGCCCTGCATGCATGAGAAAAATAGGTGAAGGGGAAAGAAGTCAGCCACAGTGACACACTGTTCAGTATCAATGCTGAGGCAACCCTCCTTTAAAGTGGTAAGGTGCAACAATGACTCACTTCACTCCCGAACCCTTCTTTTTCTTTTCAGCAGAGGTGTCTGGAGGCAGGGGGATGAAGCCAGCTAAAGGCTGGCAGAGCTGCTGCTGGAACATGCACTCCTCTGCTTTAAAATTATATTGAGGTTAACAAAATAAATGTACAGTAGTAAGTAAACCTGATTTTACCACTTCACCATTCCTTAATACCTGTATCATGATCAATGGAATGGAAGTCAAAGGGTCCATGTTCCCTGGAAGGGTTATTACTGAGAGGAAACCAGGGGAACAGAGAACAGATGGAGTTAGGTTGAAAGCCTAGATCAGTGCTGGGGGTTTAATAAATGTTCCACTTGTTCAACTTAACCTGCATTCACTTTCACTCATTGCTAATAAAACAAAACCTGGGGCAAAATACAGCTTTAGTACTGCCCCATCTATCAGGTGACTCTTTTGAAGTTCTGCTATTCAAGTGGAATGCTAACACATCAATGAATGCTGTCCACACTCCATAGAAATGACAGTGAAGATCTGAACACAAGAACATAAGTTTTCCAAAGCTTTGATTCAGCCTTATTGCATCCAAAACAATTCAGTAAATATTCTGTAATGAAAGTAAGCATAATCAAGTCTTTTTGTAAATATAAAGTAACCTCTAGTGGTGATAATGTAATTTTATTCATGTGGTAGCTGAAATACTTTATTATAAAGAAGGATGCAATTGGATGCATCCTGATGCCTGAGTAAAATATATGAGACTGGGATTAAAACTTAAATAACATGGGGAAAAAAAGCCTGATTGTATCTAATTTTCATAAGACTTTCTGAAGAATGGAAGAAGTTCAAACAGTGATTGATATAAAGAGCCAGAGGAAAAGCTACAGATCTTTAGGAATTCTTTGTTACATCATTTGGTAAGCAAAGAAATGCTGTAGGTTTCTAACACACTGACTGGATGTTGTTTTAAAGATTTTCGTTAAATTCTGTAACTAATAAAGAAGATAAACACATGAACGTGTGGTGCCTAAAGAGTCTGATTTTGTCTCTTGAATATGCATTTTGATATTATTTTACTCAGAAGTCAGTGATATAGCTCACACTTGACTCATGTATTTTTGCATTAAAAACTAAAAAAGGCTTGATTTTAGGCCAACTTACCTACAGTTGAACCCTGTGATGCTAGATGGATTTATCTTTTTTTCTGCATCCTGAGCTAAGCTTTCTTACTATACGAATATTGTCTTGTTACCTTTAAGAGGAAAATATATGGTTATAAGGGAAGAAGTAAGAAAAGGCATCTTAAGGTCCCCATACATTGTAGACTAGGGTTTCTTAAACAGGGGTAGCCGCTTGTGTAGGGAAAGGCACTGGTGGGCCAGGCCGGTGTGTTTACCTGCCCCATGCACAGGTCCGTCCGATCGCAGCTCCCACTGGCCTCTGCTTCCCGCAGCCCTCATTGGACTGGGATGGTGAACCGCGGCCAGTGGGAGCCGCGATCAGCTGGACCTGTGGATGGGGCAGGTAAACACACCTGCCCGGCCTGCCAGGGGCTTTCCTTACACAAGTGGCAACCCCTGTTTGAGAAACCCTGTTGTAGACTCTAAAAGAGTGAGCGGTTCTTCTCTCTCTCCTCACAGAACTTTTAGATGTCAATTTAACACTAATAAAGTTAGAAATAAGTTGTAACACACTAAAGGGTCTCAAAATATATTTCATATCAATTCAGATCAATTCATCTCTAATAAGATGCTACAGTTCGGCTTCTCTGTGTCCATCCAAGTATACTTCCTTGCTGAAACAATCAAGATATAATATAAAGAAACTATAAAAGTAAAGTTTTGCAGGAAAGTGAGACCATGTACCTAAGTGTCTCCAAAATAAACATCTCCAAAATGGTTTTGGGAACATTTCTTATCTATGAGCAAGCTAGATATTATGGTTCAATCCAACCACTAATCTAACATTTAGCAATCTGCAAAGGAAAGAAATAATTTAATAAGTAATCTCACAACATTCCCCATAAGATGGAGAAAAGTAAACAATGTTTTAGCCAAGAAAAAAAAAGGTTGTTTAAAATTGAAATCAAATTGGAGAAAACTCTGCTTACTCTTAAGAAAAAGATGATATAAACTCTCCTCAAATTAAAGTTCAGAGTAAGGAGAAAGAAGCTTCCAGAAGGTAATCACTTAGCCACAACAAACATGATCCTAACCAGATCAGCCACATCATCACCGGCTCATTCACCTGCATGTCCACAAATGTAATATACGCCATCATATGCCAGCAATGCCCCTCTGCTATGTACATCGGCCAAACTGGACAGTCTCTACGGAAAAGGATAAATGGACATAAATCAGATATTAGGAATGGCAATATACAAAAACCTGTAGGAGAACACTTCAACCTCCCTGGCCACACAATAGCAGATCTTAAGGTGGCCATCCTGCAGCAAAAAAAACTTCAGGACCAGACTTCAGAGAGAAACTGCTGAGCTTCAGTTCATCTGGAAATTTGACACCATCAGCTCAGGATTAAACAAAGACTGTGAATGGCTTGCCAACTACAAAACCAGTTTCTCCTCTCTTGGTTTTCACACCTCAGCTGCTAGAAGAGGGCCTCATCCTCCCTGATTGAACTAATCTTGTTATCTCTAGCCTGCTTCTTGCTGGCTTATATATACCTGCCCCTGGAAATTTCCACTACATGCATCTAACGAAGTGGGTATTCACCCACGAAAGCTCATGCTCCCAAACGTCTGTTAGTCTATAAGGTGCCACAAGACTCTTTGCTGCTTTAACAAACATGAGAAAACTTTTTTTCTGTAGTTAAATGGCTCAAGAAGAAATCTCAACAGAAAATGATGCCAAAAGACTAAGCAATTCAGTTAGTGATATCTTAATTAACAATGTTAAAGAAGAAATTATGGAATTCCAAGAAGACGATGGAAAGATGGACTTTGCTGACACTCAAATGACACCTACTGGATGTCTACGAAACTTATCAGGACACTTACATTTTCTAGTTAATGAATGACCACCTGCAATAGAAGGACATATTACCTAAAAATTAAAAGGGCCAAAGGAACATTGCCAAATATGTACTTTTGGAGTAGACCAAATCTCTTAATACAGTTGAATGGAAGAATAACTGCATAAAAAGGTTGCAAAATCTAATGTCATTGTTCTACCTCTATTCAGAGTTCATGGTTCTCTCTCCACTAAGAGATCTGATTCTCCTTACCTGAAAGATCCAGTCTTCACCACAGGTCACAAGGTTCCAAACTTTGAGATGTCCCAATCCTGGCCCAAGATAAGCCCTCCAATTCATGTAAGCAGTATTCAGTGACTGCTTTCTCAAGAGAGTTTTCTTTAACTAAAATTCCTTTTCAGACAAGAACATGGATTTTGGAAATGTTGAGGTCCAAAGTCCCAAATATAAGGAACCTTGGGAAAAAAAGCTTTCCTGCAGAACAAAAATATCAAGAAGAAATCATCAGCAATCCAGAAGTCTCCCTGGAGAAAAGTAAAAGAAAAAGGAAGGTTGAGATAAATCGAAAATTGTTCTAAAGCACAGGAAGACTTAAAAGTTAGTATGTATTGCTAAGACTTTGTAGGTAATTTCTGTACTTTGAAAGAAGCCAGAATGTGGTCTTGGAGAGCAAAATAATGGTTTTCTATAATCCTAAACTCCCTTGTAGTTAATATTCTTGTTCCATAAATCCAAATCATTGTGCTGGATCATAATTCATCAACTTCCATAATCATAAATCACCAACTTCCGTAGGTACTATTAAGATATTCTGATTCCAATCTAATACAATCAAGAAAGATTGTGCTAAATGTAGGAAAGTAATAGAGCCTTAAAGTAACCTTAAGATTTAAAATCTTCTCATAAGAATCATAACTTGACTGAACTACAGGATTTAAACCTAACATCTTGTAAGTACCTGTGCCTAAATTCAATCATTTGTTTTTCACCTAGAGAGCACTGTAATTGTTCAAAAATATCTGCAATGCTGATCTAATTTACCAGCTTACTAAAGCTATGTTGCCATTCCTTAAAGAACTGACCTTGAACTCATAACTGTCTTGCTATGATGTTCAAAAGTCTGGAACTGCACTGTAAATTGTTGGCTTTCTATGAAAATTCATTCTTTGATGGTTAATTTTGTTTTGTTGTCTTGCTTAATCTCAATTTCTAACTTGGTGCTACTAAGAACTTGTAACTTTGTTAAATCTCTGCTCTGTACCTTGCACACTCACTTCCTGCAGCTGTCTTGTCTTTGCATGTGTGAGTGAGTGTTACCTGATTGTGAGAAAAGCATCTTCAGATCTCTCTCCCTTGGAACATTACACTGTGTGTGTGAATGAGGAAAGCTATGTTCTGACTCCAAAGTGTCACTTTAGTCTTTATCGGTGTACAATACATTTTAGCATACTTTAACACTGTCTTTAATAGTGTTGTGCATTTCTAACTACAGCGTTAGCTCTACTAATGTGTGAGTACCTTATACTTCAAAAGAACCTCATTTTCATTTTTGTGTGTGGTAACTTACATTGCTACTGGTTTACCTTGTTATTTCACATACTAAGAACAATGTTTTCCTTAGTTGCTCTTCTACATATCTATCTTGCTAGTGTTTATACTCTCTCTATATGTGTGATTTGTCTGTGACCATCTGTATCCAAAAGTCTCTCTTATGCAAATTAACTGAATGACAAAAACACCTTCTTCACATCTACCTCAACTTTTCTAAATTGTTCACCTTGCCTAGAATCCAGACTGCAACCTTACAAACTACTTTCTTAGACTGTTACCATCTTTCACCATTTCCAAACATTAGCTAATTAACTCCACTAAACTCAATGTTAATTTATTCACTTTGCAACAATCACAGTGCATATGATTATTATATCTCTGTTTTCTATGCTGACACAATAACACACTTCAGCTAGGCACATATATCTAAACACTGCTTAATTTTATGTTATAGTGGTCTATGACTGTGAACTTGCCTTAAGTATCATGCTTAATAATTTTCAGATTATTATTTTATTAAGACAGAAATAAAAGTAAATCAAAATAATGTTAACTACCAGTTAGTTTTTTAAAAGGTGAACAACCTGTTGATGTTGTTAGCATCCTAAATAATTGACTATCACCGGGGTTGATGCTCATAGTTTTTGAATGTTATACTTAATTTACAATACTAGTTTATTTAATGTAGTCAAACAAACTTGTTTTAATTTATTTTATATTTTAGAATTGCATGTTGCTTTAAATATTGTTGCATTGTATCAATCATTTTGTTTGCCTTTTGTTTTATGTGGTATATTTCATTTGCATCATCCTTGTTATTTTAATTGTTGGTTTCTTTTGTCATTTTTAATTACTTCAGTAAATGTTTTCATCATTTCAAAGTGAAATTCAATTGTTTATTTTGTGGCCTCCCTTAGATAATCTGTGGTAAAGTTTGTGGATTACCCCCGAGTAAAAACTCATTAATAACCATAACCAATAATTCCATGTTTTGATTTGGTTTTCCTGAACTAGTTATATGAGGAGCAATTAATTAAGTTATTTCTCTCTAACTGTCAAATTTGACTTTGAAACTTACCTGATGTTCAACTCCTTTTTATTCCACCAAAAAAGTGGTTTTATTTCTTCACTTATGTACAGAAAACTTGGTGAGACAATAAAATAGACAATCTCTAACAAAATTTAACACTAGAAGAAAGATTTTTCTATTTTAAGAACTTACTATCTGTCTAATAATTATTTTACTTTCGTATTTATCAAAGTTCCATTAAACTTCTACTGAAATTCTCTAAGGTAACTGCCATTTTTCATTTCTCATGCTACTCTTGCCCCTTAAGTTTCTGTCACTTCCTATCTATGTTGCATTAAAATTACAGTATTAGGCCAGACTGGTTTCCTACATGCAGCTGTATTGACACATCAGGCCTTGGCTTCCATCTCTTTCTTGCTCTCACACCTGTACATCTTAAATGGATTTCATTTCAGAAAACATTGCTCAATATAGTTCCAAAGTTATTTACATTCCACACAACATAGTGTCCACTCATATTTATTGCTGAAAATGATTTGCATCGGAAATAAAGAATCATAAAACAAATTAGAGAAAGAGATTTACACTTCAGTAATAAACCCCACCAGATTTTAAGCTTCTTACAGGAGTAAGTTTTTGTCCATCATTTTGAGTCTTTGTCACATATCATGTCCCAAATTTGGGCCTTGGCACGTTGAGAGGTTTGCCCACATCAGAAAGATTTGGAAATGCTATGTCAGTAGCATACTCAGTCTCCAGAGACGGGGCAATTCATCACATTACTCCACAGGTTCCGCGTTAAAGAGTGATATGAATGACTTCTGATGGAAGTCCTAAGCAAAGATAGTGGGCATCTATAATACATCTGTTACCATGGTATCTGAGTTATGAAGCCATGTTATCCAGGGACAGGGCTTTTTGGGTGATTTTGAGAGAAGCAGTTTGTAAAATAGAGAGATTGTCTTGAGGGTGTTTGACAAGGATATGCATGCAATATCAGGAAAAAATGTCTCACTTTTGTTCCATTTCAGTGACAGAGAACACAGGATATTGTACATGTGTGGTGTATAAAAATGTGTATGTATATTGGCTGGCATGATACTAATAACTTACTCTTTCATGGATCCTTTCATCTAAGGATCTCAAACTGCTTTACAAGCATTAATTAAGCCTAACAATATCATAGTGAGTTGTAAATATTCATATTATATATGGGGAAACTGAGGTACAGAGAATTAAGGAACTGATTTTATGAGGTGTGGAATCCCTCAATTCCCATTGGTTCCTGGGGAAATGAAGACACTGAGCATCTCATGGGTAGGGCTCAGAATTTCACAGGATTGAGCCCTAAATCATTGACAGCGGATGCCATTAAAATCATTGTTATTGACTGCACTGTGGCATTTACTTTACTTGAGGTATTTGCAGAATTGCCTATATTTAAAATAGAGTCTGCTGCAAACACAACTGAAAATGGTAACTATAAAAAATTTAATGGCACCCAGTGTTAAAGAGTGAAACTGTGGCTGAGCCAGATGTAAACCTCACAAGGTTCAATTCCCAGTTCCCTAAACTAAGCAATAGACTGCACTTCCTGCTAGTTTCAGCACTTTTCCCACTCCTGAATTTTAACCCTCGAGCACACACCATACTAAGAGTAACATACTTTGGTACATCAAGCTGTATAGAAATGAAAGCAAGAATAGATTCCACTGTTAGCTGAAGCACTCTTTATAAGTCTCTAAATCGCACACTTTCCTTCAGCCTCCAAAAAGATAGTGTAGATTAATCTCTTATCTCTTTCTAACCTAGAACACTAAGAATATGTATTACAGAAACTGGATGTAAATCTGTTACCTCTAGAGTCAATATCTTATTTTCTCTAAAGGACATTGGATTGCATTTTCCTAAGACCTCAGCAACTAACGCAGGCCTAGGATGTTGATTTTGCTCTATCAAATTTATTATCTGCCTGAGAAAAGTAGAAGCCTGCCTGGTTCCAATAAACTGGGATTATCCAAGAATGAACAGAAAGTAACAAGCCACTACATTTTAGGAGCATGGATTTAAGAAAGTGTATTGATAATATTCACATATGTTAGAAGGCATAACTGTAATCCCTATGTTTGAATATTAATACTGTGCCAGCCATGACATTATTTCTTGAAAATAGCATATCAAGGACTTGATTCTTTTCTCATGTCAGTTTTACACTGATGCAAATCTATTGATTTACATTTACTTATTGCCTTTAATGGAGTTATTCACAATGTACAGTGGTATGAGATCAGAATCAAGATCACTGTGGGCTGGATTTTTTAAAGTATTTAGATGCCTGAAGATACAGATAGGTGCCTAGGGATTTTCAAAAGCATCCAGAGGCCTAATTACCATCAAAATCTTGAATGGTACCTTAGAATATGTGCTAAGTACTTATGCTAAGCTGTATGTTTGACCTTGTATTTAGCTGTGACACTCTGAGTACCTTTCCCAGACCTGAGGAAGAGCTCTGTGTAGCTAGAACACTTGTGTCTCTCACCAACAGAAGTTGGTCTAATAAAAGATATTACCTCACTCACTTTGGGCAGGTCTACACTTAAAAAGCTGCATCAGTGCAGCTGCACTGATGCATCTGTGTCTCTGTAGCACTTAAATGAAGATGCTTCTACTTCAACTGGAGAGCTTCTCTCATTGGTGTAGTTAATCCATTACCCAGGGTTTCAGAACCCAAAGCTCTTGGTAACTTTTACTTTTTGAGAGGCAGTGGCAGGAAATAAATCAATGGGGACATGACCATCCAACCGACAGATGGTTGGCAGAAGCAGTACAAGAGCGCTTTCATTTAAATATTTTCTTTATTTAGTCTCAAGCACTCAACACATGTCCTCAACAGGTTAGTGAAACACCCCAAAAATCCCAGATTCACATTTACCCCAGGTCTTGAGGAGGTCTCAAGTGGATAACTGTAAACATCCAGTGGCTGGCCTTCTGTCTGCAGGGAAATGTGAGAAGTGTCTAAGCATTCAAGTGTCCACCACGCTCAGATTTATTCCTCTTTATATATCCAATTTGTTAGCTTGTTCATCAAAAACAAAAAACAAACAAACAAAAAAACCCTGCTGAGCAGAAGCTAAGTGTATAGTTTTCCAGCCTGTAGTGTGTAGTTTTCCAGCTTGTCAGGCAGGGAATTTTTCCATCAGTTAAGCTGCTGTATTGTACATAGCAATAATTAACTATTGCCAGACTGTCCATTTTGGACAACTGCATGCTTCAGCAAAAAAGTCAGGTCATGTTTACCTTGCATGGTCACTCACTTCCCACTTTCCTTACTGGTCCGTTAGTTGTGCTAAGGCTTCAGAAACAGACTTTCTAGTTGTTTTCAGCAATGAGCATAAGAATTAGTATTCCAGTTGCGAGCAGTGGTCTAAGCATGTTACTGGGCTCTGGACTACCAAAAATCTCCCCATTTTACAAATCCATCTCCCAGAGAGGTGATAAATATGTCAACTGGAGAAGCTCTCTTACTGACATAGCACTGTCTACAAGGGAGGTTAGGTCAGTATAACTATGCTGCTCAGAAGTGTGGATTTTCACCCCCCTGAGTGAAATAGTTATACCAATATAGGTCTGTAGTGTATACCTGGCCTTTGTCTCTCTTTGTTATCCTGGGACCAACAGCACTGCATTTATGAAAATCAATTGGCAGTTAGGCAGCTATATGCTTTTGAAAATCCTACAAAGGGACAATCAACATCTTTAGGAAACTAAATTGTTTTTTTTTCAAATCTGGTCCATTATGTCTATACTGTTCAGTGAAAGTTTATTCTTTATGCAAACAACACCCAAGAATTTCTCTGTTTGCTACCATAGGAAACTTAGTAGAAAACAATCAAAAGCTTTCTGTTAATATATTTATTTAATTTTTCAATAAATTACATTTTTTTCTTTAACACTTTAGTCCTTTGAAGTCTAAAAGATTGAATAAAACTCTGGGATGAGGACTGTGGTCAATGATTCCACTCTTCAGACACAATGAACTAGCACAAATCTCACCATTTTCTGCTACAAATAACAAACAAAAAAAAACCCTACCAAAACACTGCACTGTATGCACAATTTCATTCTAGGGAAGAGGAAGAGAGTACAAACCACACATTACAGATATTTGTCATGTTGCTTAATGCACTGCTGGTAGGCGCTCAGACAGTAGAGGGACAAGAGCAGTATAAGAACCCTTATAGAATAGACTAAATAGAATTTGCTTACATAATTATAAGCTTGGGAATTATTTTAGGTATTTTTGAATGGACAAATTCCAATGACAACATTGGAGGTCAGTTAAATTAGGATGCCATTTGTAGAAAACCAGTCTTTGTCATTTTAATCAATGTAACATTTAGAGACAAAAGGGCAATCAGATCTTCTGCAGCAGGTGGATGCTGATCACTGTAGGAGTAGAAAGAATTCCCTACCCCTACCTATGTATAATGCTGCACAATCAGCGATGTGCATTGTTGGTATGTTTTGCCTTCCTGTGCAGCATCAGATATTAGCTTTGCCTGGAGCCTTGATGGATCAATGATCTGATTTGGTATGAGAAATCCGATGTTCCTTTATTTCAGTAAATCAGTGTGTGGGCCCAGTCCCTCAGTAGGTGTAAACTGGCATAGCTGCATTGATATCAATGGAGCTATACCTGCTGAGGATTTGGCCTCATGCCCATACACATCACTTATTCAAGCTGAAGAATTCATTTCCCACCCCACTCCTCATATGCAGATTGATTTCTCCATAAAACTCCAAGTAAATCAAGTCCATTGATTTAAGGATATTCTTTAGGTTAAAAACATATTTAGCAAGTGTCGGGACAGCTACAGATTTCTTTCTGATATTACTTAAGGCAGCATTGAATAGACCATGCAGCTACTGGCACTTGAGCTATGCATAGCAACAGTGACCGGATATAAAAGACTTAACTTTACCCTGATTGAAAGAAGGTCATGCTGCTTTTTCTGTCACTGGAACATACTTTTACCTCAGTGTCCTTTGTGAGAACTCTCAACAAGTTAAAATGTGTTGAAGGCAGTTTCCTTAGTCAGATTTTTATAACAAGATGTCCTTCACTGCTCAATGTTACAGGGCAGTTGAATGCCAATTGGTAACGGAGGTTCCTCTAAATAAAAATGAAATATTAATCACACCTGCTTTAAAAGAATAGATATACACATGAATCTAGTTTTGTTTAGAGCTGAAGGTTTTCATTTGTTTGTTTCAGAAAATACTGATTTATGCAACCATCAGGTCTGAATGCATGCAACACAACTTTCTCAGATTGAATTCCATTGATTTTCTATAACAATGTCAAGCATTCAATTCATCACCGCAGCTGTGGGACTGTAATAAATAATCCCCTCAGAAAGAAAGTGATTCTTCTCTTCTTAAATACATAGGTGAACATCTTGTTCTATTGCTCTTTCTATCTGTTGTAGCTTAAGCTGTGGGGTTTTAGAATTTCCTTAATCCTTATCTTCATTTTCATTTAGGATAACATGCTTTGTTTTTCTCATGACCTTCTTTGTGCTTTTGCCTCTGGGACAAACTGTTAGAATTGCATGTCATTCTGCTTATGAAATGTGAAGAGATGTAAAGAGCAAAATAAATGCCTGCAAATTCAGCTTTGAATAATTAGCAGTAATATGTGATAGTGGAGGAAGCTGAAAGCACCAAAATAGCCTTGAAAGATATTCTTTCAGATGAAAGGTTTGTCTTTGAGAGGTACAGGAGACTTGTAACAAGCACCGCATACACAAATTAATATTTCTAATGAGATCTGCAGTGTTTCTGATCCCACTGTCAGTCATAATCACTTTTCTGATATTGTTAGTTCTGGTTATTTGAGCTTAATATTTATAGCCTAGGATTTTCATTTATAAATTTTAGTTTGATGGGTTTTACACTCCACATTAAATATATTACTTGCTTTGTTATTGATTTGTTAGTCATTTACTATTCTTTTTCATACGTATGATTTAAAGTTGGTAAATAATGTAAAGACATTCACTTAGGCACCTTCAAAAGTAATGTTTACTACAAACATAATTTCACACTAATGCTTATAAGAAATGACATACTGTTTTCAGTTAAATGTTTCTCTGCAGAAAGCTATTGCAAGTCCAAAAATACTCAATTGATGTGCAACTTAGACTGTTTGAACTATACAATGCATAAGTTCCAGGAGACAAAATAAAATTGAAAAGAAAATACTTCACAAGTAATACAATATTGTGGGCCTGATTCTCTTTTCAAAGAGTAAAAGAAGAATCAGTTTCTCTGTAGGTCTGATCTGTGTGCATGGGCATATGAATATGCGTCATGGAGTGTCAGAAGCCATTCCAGAGTATGCAAATTTGCAACCGAGTGTCCATGATAATAAATAGATATAGATAGGAATAGAGAGTCAGTGCTGATATTCATTTGGAACCACAGGGCTCAATGTGTTTATCTAAAACTGAATATGTATGAACATGTTCTTTTCTTCCCTGGTTCTGAGCACTTTGGGTTGCCTTAAGCAGCAGAAAGCAGCCAGAAAGCTTCCCTAAAGTTGCAGTTGTGAATTCCTTCAGGAAGAGAGGAATCATTGGGTGGCATAGGATTGACTATAATGGCTAAATATACTGACTTTGTTTCTTTGTCCCTTTTCTTCCTTGTTGTGACTGTTTATGGGTAGGAAGTGGGGGAAGGAAGGGATGCCTATTGGACTGCTGCAGCTGACACATGGAGAAGTCCTTAGGCTCCTGCAAGTGCATTTTGGCCCCCAAATTGCTCAAGATCAAAGGAATAGAAAAGTGGGTCAAGGAATTTTGTAATATTGGTACAGCTGGTCTGACTGTAAGAGCTGAAACTTCTAAGGGAAGCTATGGAAACCCATTACTTGAAATATAAGATACCAGATTGATGAATTAGTAAAATATATTGTGGAAAGCAATCTTGCAGTGACAGGGAAAGTGAATAGACCTAATAGCTCTTTCCTATCTTTCACATCTATAGTTCCATGATACGGGTCCGTGAATCCACTTAGAATGGTGCTCTCTTTAAAAGAAATTATCTTTGGTTTTTTTTTGTTTTTGTTTTGTTTTTCTTTCAAATGTCAGATGGATTGAACTATTGAATAGTTGAAAAAAATAGGCTCAAAAACCAGTAACTCATTAACTGTAGTGAATTTTATGTGGAGCTGACAAAGGATTGAGTTCTCCAGGTGATGTAAATATAAGTCTCTACATTTTTCCACACACTTGAGTTCTGCTTGAACTCAATGGAGAGGAAGATGCAGGAGTAGATGATGAGATGGCTGTGGCTCCTTGATCCCACACTGCCCAGACCCAGTTTAAATTATTAGCGCTGCCGAGGAGCAGCTGTAACTTATGCTAGCGGCATACTGTCCCACAGTGACCTTCAGAATCCAGATTATCTCCTTTCCTCCATTTGCTTCCCTACTTCTTCTTCCTCTGCACTGGGAAAATGAAAGGTGTGGCCTGGGGCAGGAGGCAACTCTTTCCTTTCCGCCAGTGGACAGCTTCCTTGCTCAGAGGGAATTCTCCACTGGCTGTTTCCAGCTGGATCACATCCACTTCGTGCTACTTGAGCAGCATAAAAGAGACATAAATGACGAGAGAATCTGGGGGTCCAGTTTTCAAAAATGGTCTCTAATTTTTCTTGCTCAGAAGTTCACATTCAATAATTTGCATGCACTGTTTCCACATATACGTGTATACAAATCCAGTAAATCTGTATGCAAATTGGTGTTTGTTAAAGTTGCTGCACTAGCTTCAATTTATCTTTTCTCAGATTTATTCAATTGTTCCTGTGAGTCTTAATTTCATCAGCAGCATACTAGAAAGATAAAATGAAAATATACTTTTTAGGAACAATAATTGAGAGCCTTACTAGTGGCCTCAGTGTGCACTATCTTTGCTTTCCTTTATTCTGCTCCCATCAGTTTCGTCCTCTGGGGCCAAGATAATCAGCTTGCCTCTAATTAAATAAGGATATATAGGGAAAGAAAACTAGAGAGAAAAGTTAAAATAAAAAATATATAGTCAGCCCTATACCCACAATATGCCAAACATACCCCCACTCACTATGCTCCAATGTGAATCTGGGTCACCTTAACATTGAATCTCTGCCTCTTCTCTGGGGCCCTTTTAACACAGTATAACCAACTCCATAGTGGATATTGTTCGTCAGGTCCTTGACACTGACAATGTCTATCAATAGGTATTCTTAGCTTGAGAAGAAAACCAGCGATTACCTCAGGTCATCTTTCACAACTTGATAATCATAGGGAGGGAGCAGGTTCAGCAAATCCCAAAGCAATGCAGAATACTAATGTCAAGGCACTCAGTTTAATCAATGGTGAGTACCTATTATGACACTGGTAAATCAGGTCAGGCCAGGGCCACAGGCCAATTCACTTGCTATTAGGATCGATCAAAGCAATTGTTAATGTATAAGTGTATATTCAGATGTTTAAACTTCATGAAAACTAATGGTGCGTTACTTGTATTGTTCTTGCATATTTATTCTTGTTATAATGTAATGGCAAACATTTACATGGTGTATATCCTTGTAACCAAATCATCCATCAAAAAAATCTTGTGACATGCTAACGAGGCACTTAAGATCTTTAACAGAAAATGCTAATTTCAAAGCAAGTCATCATTGTGTGTGATGATAGAGGTCAAGGACTCTAAATGCATTTCCTCACTATTGTCATTAAAGAAAAAGCCCACATGGGTAAAGACACTAACAGCTTGCTTTCTATATTGAAAAGCTAGAAATACGGATTCAAGAAGGAATCCATCATCTCTGGACTGTTTGGATTTTAACAGGGCAGAATAACTGAATCAGAAGATGGAGATCTCCAGAATTATTCTGGGTAGCCCTGGAAAAGATTTTTGGGAAACTGGAAGTCAATTACATTACTGCCACTATTTGGAGTTACAAACTGGTTTACCTATTATTATATTTTACCTGCTTTACCTCTTAATAACTCTCATTCTTTTTTCTTAGCTAATAAACCTTTAATTCATTTACTAAAGAATTGGCTGTCAGTGTTGTCTTTGATGTAATAACAGGTAAACCACAGGACTGGGAGAAACCTGATGTTATGTGATTTTAGATTTAAATGTCCTTTTATCACAAAGTTCAGCTTGTCTGGGTGGCAAGATAGACTGGAGAGGGTTCAGTCAGTGACTCTATGGTAAAACTGGTAGAGTGATCCAGGAGTTTACATTTGTTACTGGCTTGGTGAAATCTAATTATAGAACATAGCACCAGTTTGGGGTGTCTGCCCTTGTTTTCTGACAGTCGTGAGCACTCCGAACAGCATGACACCTGTCAATAATCATTTCTCATCTCTATTCCAGATAAATGTCTTATAAAACCTATGTCTTTAAGCTTGGATTACACATGCCATGTTCTTCCACACTTGCTTCAGAAATTATTTTCTTTGATGGTGGTTAGTAGAAGTATAGCCACTACCTGAAGTATAGTGAGTATTTTGTAATCAGTTATGTAAAACTTCAATAATATATAGAGTAATATATATATTTACGGTAGATAAGACACATCAAACAAAGAATGAAATTCTTATACTTAAATGTACACAATCTTGAAATGCACAAGTGGGGACAATGCAGAACAATAGAGAACAGATCAAATACAGAGTACAGCAGATATTGTTTAACACTGGAATACTTTTCAGAACAGATTATTTTTCAGGACATTTTTGAACAAGAATTGGGGGAGTGCTCATTTTAGGTTAATTGCCTATCTGGAACTGTAACCTGGCCCTTGCCGGCCTAGGCCCCAAAAACACCCAGAGACCAACCAAGGTGCAGCACCTGTGTCCTTTTATTCTTTGTGTCTGTTACCACCAACTACTATTTACAAGTATTTACAGAGACCAACACTCTTGGAGACTACTAGCTTCCCAGCCAGCAGGGAACTAGAGCCCGTGCTCCTCCCTTTCCTGTCTCTTAGCCCTTTTATAGGGCTGGCTGGCTACTCAGACCTGCAGGTGGATCCCCTCTGGTAATCAGGGCATCAGCCAGCCCAACTAACCCTTTTTCCTCTGGAACAGGGCTAACAGGGGCCTGGCTTGTTTCTCCTAGCCAGCACCCTGTCACAGGAACATTCCAAAGTTTTCCAAAATCTGTTTACTACCATGAACAAATATTGCTTCAAATCCAATCACATAACTACATTCCATTCTTGGAAGCATTTGTTTTCTATATGGTGCAAGTGGTTTGAATAATAGTGAGTTAGTGACAAGAAGTAAAGATATAGGCACAAATAGTCACATTGATGGAAATATGTGATACCCATGACAGATACCAATGGAATGTCTTAATATTTTATAAGAGAGACAAGTTGAGTAGCCTACATAGAGCTCTTCTTCAGGTCTGAAGAAGCACTTTGTGTTGCTCAAAAACTTGTCTCTTTTTTTCACCAACAGAAGTTGGTCCAATAAAATATATTACCTCATCCACCTTGTCTCTCTGATATCTTGGGACCAACACAGCTAAAAAAACACTGCAAACAATATTTTATATTTATCTTATCTAGAATTATATTCTGTTTGATCAGCATTTTTTCTGGGTCTCACTCTATATATTCTTGACATATATTTTTTCAGAACACTGACTCATCCCTAAAATAACTCATGATATAATGAGTGTTGTTTATGTGGAAGCGATTATGTATGACTGCATTCAGGTATGTACAGTGGGCCCTAAGCCTGTCTATTGTTCGTTCAACTATTTGAAATGGTTACTGACAGCATATTGATATTGCTCAGGTCAATTGCTCACTCATTAACTACAGAGAATACATTTCCAGTCAAATTATCTCTAGTGATTTAAGTAGAAATGTGTGTGAGGAGCACTTGCCTGTATGTCTACACATTTTGAAATGACTTCTGAGTGGTTTCACCTTTGATACAGACTAACTATTCATCTGAGAATTAGGCAAGTGGTTTGTGGAAGTTTTTTTTGTTTTGTTTTTTAATCTTAACTGTGTTAATTCTATGGAGTTCCCAGTGAATGCTCAGAACATATTTCAGAAACAATATCATAGTTGAGAGCATTAATATCAGTCACAGTCAAGAAAGGTTCTGAGCATGGAATTTTCTGGAGAACTTCTGCTTAGAAGAAGATGAAGAGCTTATAAAAGAGTGATTCAGACCCAGCCAGCATAGCAAAGTGTTCTGTTACAATGTAATATGAAGCTAATAGTACAGATATAAATAATGGATATTAAAGACATAAATGACGTTTAATTCATGCTATTGACAGATAATGCAATGCCCTTTGCTCTTTACATATAATAGTTTCCTTCTGAGAAATACTAGCTGTTTAGTGATTGTGGACAGTGAATTCCACAAGCTTCAACCTCAATTATACCAAAAATTAGCTTTTCTCTCATCTTCCCTGCATTCATGCAATTACTAGACTCCTTATATGAAAAAAGCAATAACATTAATTGCAATTATCATGGGAATTATCATAGGTTTATGTAAAATTAACTGTGAAATTGGATTCAGGATGTCTTAATGAATGCTTCACTTGCATTAGAAGGTTTCATTGTACTACATTTTTTGATAGCCAAACTAAACTTCTTAGAAAGATGTTTCAAAACATCTATATTAATTCCACAAAAGTATCTACTTGTCTTAAACAGTAAAGAAAGATTCTGCCAATAGCCAGATAAATGCTTTTCCCCCTTGTTTATTCAGTAATTATCAGTTACAGACATAAAAACCAGTCTTTCTGAAGACTGTAATTAGAGCCTCATCCCTTTTGGACAAACTTTCATATATTTTACAAATCTGAAATTAACTAGTTTTAAAGAACCCAGGACTACAGTAATCTGTCTTTCATTCAACTAAACTAATCTAAATGATTCATGGATTTTTGCCTCCTTGTTCATAAAAAATGATAAACTCCTGATAGAAGCTCAGAAATCAATTTCCAGCAGGTGAGTAGCATTGTTCCTTTCCAAACGAGAGTTGCAACTACAAATGCCTGACATTTTTTTGATAAGAGTGACATTTGAGACTACCTTTGATTTTTAAATCTTTAAAACAAAAATTCAGAATGTGCAAAGGTATTTAATTACCTCAGTAATACTGGCTTGAAATTAGCATTGTTTAGATAAAGGACTAGATTCATCCCTGAGCTCTGTCTATTTTGTGCTGCTCTCACATAACCTTAACTTAAATCCAGGGTTATGGATGACATCTGTTTCTGAACTTTTGCAAACTTCTCCACACAATTTTGCTGAGTTGATTTTGAATTGGCATATGTCTAGATTTCTGAGGAGATGACAAGTTGTGCTGAGTTGTGACAATTTATATAATGGCTTTATTTTGTGCAAAGACAAGAATGTGGATAATACAACCAAACATATTTTTATTTACAACTTAAGTCTGGATTTGAAGTCAGAGGGTTAAGTCTGATCTCACACCATTGCAAATCTAGGAAAATACTACTGACGTAAATGACATGTACTTTAGAGTTGTGCTGCTATGAGATCAGAATCTGGCAAGCAAAAGTACGTGGCCCTAATTCTGAATTCTTATACTGGTTTAAGAGCAGTGTAGCGCTATTGACTGATTTGGGCTGATGAAATTTTCCTTTAATGCACTAGTCTTTGTGCTAGATAGTACCACCTATATACAAGTAAAATTATTAGGGGGAAAAATCAGGAGAAATTGTAATGAAATATTTGTAGATTTTTTTCCTTCTTTTTTGGCTAGATATAGAGCTCTTTGAAAATTTTAAAATTTCATGTCTGCAAATTTTTGAAATGTCAAATGTCCTAAAAGGAAAGAATTATTTTCTTATATTTCCCCTTCTTTTTTGATGAAATGTATGCAATGTTTCTGAAACTAAAGAAATTGGAATGAAAGTTTGTATATGCCTTCCCATCAGTGTAAATCTGGGATAATTTGTGCAAAATACTCCCAGCTACAATTGGGATTAATCAGATCAGAATCAGGCTGCATTAGTCTTTTCAAGTTTACTTCATTCACATATTTTAAACTTTTCTCATATTGTAATTCACTAGTAGTTATTGGAACAATAACACTGGACACAATGGCCAGTTAACATCCCTAGCAAGTACCATGTGGTATTATCCTAGTTGCAGTAGGATCCTAGAAACATTTGAAAATTAATGTGAGTATTATGAGCACCACATTTTTTCTCACACACTCTACCTGGATGATATACAAAAGTACTTTTTTATTAAATTTCTGATTAAACGTCTGAATACTTGTGAAGAGTGAATCGTATGACCCCAGTGAATATTAGTGAAGCAAACTCAATCTATTTAATTCATTGCAATATTTGCAAATCTCTTTCTATTCTTTTCAATCAGCTTTACATTAGCAGACATTTTGTGAGCTACCCATAGGGCTGATGTTTGTTTGCAAAACATTCTTATAAAATAATTATGAATAATGAACACATTTTATTCAGGATGACCTGTTTTCAATGGGAACCTATGAACAGAAACAAGGGCTATTTTGGACATTTCAGTAGAATGCAACAAGCTCCATTACTTACTGTGAAAAATATGGTGTAATAATTTAAGAATATTGTATGTTGGCCTGGTTACTGGGTTGGCATTATCTGTATGAATATCTTTGTTTAACTCACTAGAGGTCTATTAAAAATACAGGTAGGAAGGAGAAAATGGTTTAATATAATCACTTATTAACTGACACTCAAGAGTCACTAAGGAACAATGGCAGAACTTTTTGCTGCCAAGGTTCTGGCTTGATTTCTTGCTGAGCTTACAGGACCAGTTGGACTAGAAGGCACAATAAGGAAATAAGGTGTATATTGTTTAATGATGAGCATAATTAATCATCAGAACAATTTGCCACAGGTTGTGATGGATTCTCCATCACTAAGAATTTTTAAATCAAGATTGTATGTTTATTTAAAAGATATACACTAGGAATTATATTGGGGAAATTCTATGGCCTGTGCTATGCAGGGGCTCAGACTAGATGATCAACATGTTCCCTTCTGGCCCTAGAATCTACGAATCTATGAAGGGCCAAAACTAGCCTACACAGAAGGACAAACAACTCTGTCAGGGTTTAAAAAGAACAACCTCTTTAGGGGTAGAGGAAAACTACACTGAAGCAAAAAACTCCCACAAGAACCCCCTGAGTCCATCTGAAGAAGCTAGGCCTGACTAATTCATGATTATGGGATGGTAGGACTGTAGGTCATTCATCATGGCGATGCACAGTCTTTTGGCCAGAAAGAGAGAGTAAGATTGGCTGTACAGACTTATCATTCGAGAACTCACATGAGGGGAGGAGCACCCAAGTTCAAGTCACTACTCCAATGACTATGTAATTATTTATAAGAGGGGAACAAGCTTCAACAAGAGAAACTAAAAAAATACCCCCATGCACTAATCTGGGTGGTGGGAAACCCATGTTCAGATCCCTGCACCTTATCCCTTATCTTGAATCAGCATTTCACACATCATGATGAGTTCACTGAGCTAAAGTTTACAAGGGAGGTCTCCCAACCATTTTGTGAATCTAGTCGTCCTTTGCTTTGGTCAAAATACCCAAAATCAAAATGGAAAATGTTGAGTTGCATCAAAACAAAATATTTAGTTTTGACATTTCTGATCATTTTAATTATTTTGGTTTGATCAACACTATTAGGTGAATTTGTGTCGCATTTTCAAATAGCTAAGAGTCGACCGAACTGCATTTTTCAGTGAATAAATTATTAGCAGAAAAAATCCAACTCTATTAGCCATTATATCACTGGTCATAGCTTCTGAAGGGAAAAATGCAGGTATCTGGTCAGACTTGCATGGCAATAAGTGGTTGGCATAGACATGGTGTTATGCCCAAATCCCAATCTATGAATAAGACAATTGTGAAATCCAAGATAGGTAAGAACATGAGGCCTAACACTGGAAGGGGTATGCTCAAGCTATGTCTGCACGAGAAGACTTTTGCTGGCATAGCTATGTTGGTTGGAGTGTGATGCGGTGTGATTTTTATGGACATAGCAGTGTCAGCAAAAGCCCCTACTGTAAATGCAGTTATGCCAGCAAACTGCTTTTGCCAGTATAGCTAATATTGCTCAGGGAAAAGGCCCATTTTTCCCAGTATAGCTGCATTCCCACTAGTACTGCTTTGCATGCAAAGCCTTCGAGTGTAAATATAGCCTCAGAAAAGAGACAGAGGTAATTAGCCCATAATCATGACACATAATCATTTTGAAAATACTGCTCCTGAAGCTATCTGCATAACAGGTTAAAGGAAGAATGATATATTGAATCTACCTTAGATATTTCTGTGGCCCTCATTACCATGGTAACTGAGCCACTTACTGTCTTCAGTGTTGTTCACAACACTATTGAGGTAGGTACTCTTATTGCCATTTTACACTTAAAGAACTGAGCCACATTGCCCAAATTCGAAATTAGGTCGAATTTATAGAAGTCTTTTTTTGGAAATCATTTTTATACAGTCGATTAAGTTAAGACCAAATACAGTTAAGACCAAAGCAGATTGTGAAGAACTTCAAAAAGATCTCACAAAACTAAGTGATTGGGCAACAAAATGGCAAATGAAATTTAATGTGGATAAATGTAAAGTAATGCACATTGGAAAAAATAACCCCAACTATACATACAACATGATGGGGGCTAATTTAGCTACAACGAGTCAGGAAAAAGATCTTGGAGTTATCGTGGATAGTTCTCTGAAGATGTCCACGCAGTGTGCAGAGGCGGTCAAAAAAGCAAACAGGATGTTAGGAATCATTAAAAAGGGGATAGAGAATAAGACAGAGAATATATTATTGCCCTTATATAAATCCATGGTACGCCCGCATCTCGAATACTGTGTACAGATGTGGTCTCCTCACCTCAAAAAAGATATTCTAGCACTAGAAAAGGTTCAGAAAAGAGCAACTAAAATGATTAGGGGTTTAGAGAAGGTCCCATATGAGGAAAGATTAAAGAGGCTAGGACTCTTCAGTTTGGAAAAGAGAAGACTAAGGGGGGACATGATAGAGGTATATAAAATCATGAGTGATGTTGAGAAAGTGGATAAGGAAAAGTTATTTACTTATTCACATAATACAAGAACTAGGGGTCACCAAATGAAATTAATAGGCAGCAGGTTTAAAACAAATAAAAGGAAGTTCTTCTTCACGCAGCGCACAGTCAACTTGTGGAACTCCTTACCTGAGGAGGTTGTGAAGGCTAGGACTATAACAATGTTTAAAAGGGGACTGGATAAATTCATGGTGGCTAAGTCCATAAATGGCTATTAGCCAGGATGGGTAAGAATGGTGTCCCTAGCCTCTGTTCGTCAGAGGATGGAGATGGATGGCAGGAGAGAGATCATTTGATCATTGCCTGTTAGGTTCACTCCCTCAGGGGCACCTGGCATTGGCCACTGTCGGTAGACAGATACTGGGCTAGATGGACCTTTGGTCTGACCCGGTACGGCCTTTCTTATGTTCTTATGTTCTTATGATTGTGTGTGTCCCCACACAAAATGCTCTAAGTGCATTTAGTCAGTGGACTGTGTCCACAGTACCAAAGCTAGCATCAACTTCCAGAGTGTTGTACTGTGGGTAGCTGTGGGTAACTATCCCACAGTTCCCACAGTCTCCGCTGCCCATTGGAATTCTGGGTTGAGATCTCAATGCCTGATGGGGCAAAAATAGTGTCTCAGGTGGTTCTGGGTACATGTCGTCAAGCCCCCCTCTCCCTCCCTCACTCCATGAAAGCAACGGCAGACAATCATTTCACACTTTTTTCCTGGGTTACCTGAGCAGACGTCATACCACGGCAAACATGGAGCCCGCTCAGCTCACCATCACCATACATCTCCTGGGTGCTGGCAGACGTGGGACTGCATTGCTACACAGCAGCAGCTCATTGCCTTTTGGCAGCAGACGTGCATTACGATTGGTAGCCATCGTTGTCGTATTTCTGGGTGCTCTTTTAGGCGACCTCGCTGAGGTCAGTCAGGGGCGCCTGGGCAGACATGGGAGTGACTCATCCAGGTCATTCCCATCTTCTGGCGAGCAACCAGGAGATGATGATGGCTAGCAGTTGTACTGCACCATCTGCTGCCAGCCTAAGATGTAAAAGATAGATGGAGTGGTTCAAAACAAGAAATTGACCCGATTTGTTTTGTGAAATCAACGGCCTGCTAAACTCAGGGTTTTGAGTTCAATCCTTGAGGGGGCCATTCTGTGTGACAGTTGTTTGTGTTTCTCCTTGATGCAAAGCCACCCCTCTTGTTGATTTTAATTCCCTGTAAGCCATGTCGTCAGTCGCCCCTTCATCAGAGCAATGGCAGACAATTGTTTCGTGTAAAATCAGGTGAGGAGGCAACGGCAGCACGGTGACGAGAGTGATGAGGACATAGACATGGTCGTAGACTTCTCACAAAGTATGGGCCAGGCAATGTGCCCCGGCAACGTGCACATCATGCTGATGAGCTCTGCATGAGCTCTGCATGGTCACCTGTGCTAATCAGGTCACCATGCTGGCCAAACAGGAAATGAAATTCAAAAGTTCGCGGGCTTTTTCCTGTCTACCCGGCCAGTGCATCTGAGTTGAGAGCGCTGTCCAGAGCGGTCACAATGGAGCACTCTGGGGTTGCTCCCAGAGGCCAATACCAGCAAATTGCATTCACACTTCCCCAAATTCAACCTGGCAAGGCAGATTTCAGTGCTAATCCCCTCGTCCGAGGTGGAGTAGGGAAATCGATTTAAAGAGCCCTTTAAGTAGAAAAAAAGGGCTTTGTTGTGTGGACAGGTCCAGGGTTAAATCAAGATAATGTTGCTAAATTCGACCTAAAGTCATAGTGTAGACCAGGCCTAAGGCAGGGGTTCCCAAACTTGGTTTGCGGCTTGTTCAGGGTAAGCCCCTGGCGGGCTGCGAGACGCTTTGTTTACCTGAGAGTCTGCAGATACAGCTGCTCACAGCTCCCAGTGGCCATGGTTCGCCGTTTCCAGCCAATTGGAGCTGTGGGAAGCGGTGTGGGCCAGGCCATCACTTCCTGCAGCTCCCATTGGCTGGGAATGGCAAACCACCACCACTGGGAGCTGCGAGCAGCCGTACCTGTGGATGCTCAGGTAAACAGAGTGTCTCACAGCCCGCCAGGGGCTTACTCTGAACAAGCTGTGAACCAGTTTGGGAACCCCTGACTAAGGGCCATGCTACCATGGCCACAGTACCTTTTTGGGTGCTAGCTCATTCAGAGATTAGTACAGATTTTTGAAAGAACAGATACTTTACTACACTTGATGTAAGGAAAAGAATTGGCCTCTGTGTCTCTCTCCTCTGTAACTTATGGGATGCTGGCAGTTTGCACTCCCTACCTGATTCCCCAAACCTCTGTCTTTTTATAGGGTAGGAGACAAAGAAACCCCTTTTTGGCGGAAAAAGAAAACTTTCCCACAGTTAATTTCACCAGGTATCCTGTTGTGACATTTTTGTTTTACCTAATTACTTATGGAATTTCCTTTATGGTATATTTAGGTTATATGATCGATAAACAAAGGGGAAATGTAATCTGGTCATTACTACTGACAGCTGTGACAAGCAGCAGTTCTTTCTGAGTTAAAACATCAAAGAAAACAGTTACAACAAGTACCTCTTATCAATAATCCAATCTTGTTTATACCATATTTCTGTAAGTAGTTTGGGTATTTCCCCCACCCCCCCCCCCAACCCCAGACATCTGTTTCCCCAGAGACTGGTAGATGCTGATGATAATTTGAGACAGCTCAACACTTAGTCATATGAAATTCCTGAACACAGGTCCCTCATAGGTTAAAAACCAACATACCAGCCTTAGAATTTGACACAGTCTTTGTTAATACCATAAATATTTTAGGAGAACAGTTAATATGTGAATGAAATTAATATACAAAATGAAAAGAGGACTAAAAGAGTTAATTTACTAAAAGTTAAATACATCTACATGAGCTGGGAATCACACCTCCCACTCAGCCAATGGGGCCTGCGCCCAGGGGCCCCGGACGATTGGGGTGCCCTGGGAAAAATGAGCACCCCCACACCCAGACCCATTGCTCTGACCCTGCACTCCAGCCAGGGAGTGGGGTCGGGTCATGAAAGCAAAAAGTGGAAACTCAGTCAAATTACAAAAGATGATTATAAACAAACAACACAAATATGTAGGGTGTAGGGACAAAATTACAAAAGCCAAGGCACAAAACTAGATCAAACTAGCTAGGGCAGGGGTCAGCAACCTCTGGCACACGGCTTGCCAGGGTAAGCACCCTGGCGGCCTGGGCCAGTTTGTTTATCTGCCGCGTCAGCAGGTTCGGCCGATCACGGCTCCCACTCGCCGCGGTTTGCCTTCCCAGGACAATGAGGGCTGCAGGAAGCGGCGCAGGCAAGGGATGTGCTGGCCGTGGCTTCCTCCCACCCCTATTGGCCTGGGACGGCAAACCGCACCCAGTGGGAGCTGCAATCATCCGAACCTGCTAATGCGGCAGGTAAACAAACTGGTCCAGCCCGCCAGGGTGCTTACCCTGGCGAGCCGTGTGCCAGAGGTTGCCGACCCCTGAGCTAGGGACATAAAAGAAAACAAGAAAACATTCTACAAATATATTAGAAGCAAGAAGAAGACCAAGGACAGAGTAGGCCCGTTACTCAATGAGGGGGGAAAGACAATAATAGAAAATGTGGAAATGGCAGAGGTGCTTAATGACTTCTTTTTTTCGGTTTTCACCAAGAACGTTGATGGTGATTGGACGTCTAACATAGTGAATGCCAGTGAAAATGAGGTAGGATCAGAGCCTAAAATAGGGAAAGAACAAGTCAAAAATTATTTAGACAAGTTAGATGTCTTCAGATCACCAGGGCCTGATTAAATGCATCCTAGAATACTCAAGGAGCTGACTGAGGAGATATATGAATCATTAGCAATTATCTTTGAAAAGTCATAGAAGACGGGAGACATTCCAGAAGACTGGAAAGGGGGAAATATAGTGCCCATCTATAAAAAGGGAAATAAGGGCAACCTAGGGAATTACAGTTTAATATCTGTACCCAGAAAGATAATGGAACAAATAATTAAGCAATTAATTTGCAAACGTCTAGAAGATAATAAGGTGATAAATAACAGTCAGCATGGATTTGTCAAGAACGAATCATGTCAAACCAACCTGATAACATTATTTGACAGGGTAACCAGCCTTTTGGCTAGGGGGGAAGTGGTAGATGTGGTATTTCTTTACTTTAGTAAGGCTTTTTGATACTGTCTCAAATTACCTTCTCATAAACAAACTAGGGAAATACAACATAGATAGAGCTATGATAAGGTGGTGTATAACTGGTTGGAAAATCATTCCCAGAGAGTAGTTATCAGTGGTTCACAGTAATGGTGGAAGGGCATAACGAGTGGGGTCCCACAGGGATCGGTTCTGGGTAGGGTTCTGTTCAATATCTTCTTCAATGATTTAGATAATGGCATAAATAGTACACTAATAATTTTTGTGGATGATACCAAGCTGGGAGGGATTGCAAGTGCTTTGGAGGATAGGATTAACATTCAAAATGATCTGGGCACACTGGAAAAATGGTCTGAAGTAAATAGGATGAAATTCAAAAAGGACAAAGGCCAAGTACACCACTTAGGAGGGAATAATCAGTTGCACACATACAAAATGGGAAATGACTGTCTAGGAAGGAGTACTGTGGAAAGGGAGCTGGGGGTCATAGTGGATCACAAGCTAAATATGAGCAACAGTGTAACGCTGTTGCAAACACCAAACATCATTCTCGTATGTATTAGCAGGAGCATTGTAAGCAAGACACAAGAAGTAATTCTACTGCTCTACTCCGTGCTGATTAGGTCTCAACTGGAGTATTGTGTCCAGATCTGGGTGCTACATTTCAGGAAAGATGTGGACAAACTAGAGAAAGTCCAGTGAAGAGCAACAAAAATGATTAAAGGTCTAGAAAATATGACCTATGAGGGAAGATTGCAAAAATTGGGTTTGTTTAGTCTGGAGAAGAGAAGACTGAGAGGGGACATGATAACAGTTTTCAAGTACATAAAAGGTTGTTACAAGGAGGAGAAAGAAAATTTGTTCTTCTTAACCTCTGAGGATAGGACAAGAAGCAATGGGCTTAAATTGCAAGCAAGGGCAGTTTAGGTTGGACATTAGGAAAAGCTTCCTAACTGTCAGAGTGGTTAAGCACTGGAATAAATTGTCTAGGGAGATTGTGGAATCTCCATCATTGGGGATTTCTAGGAGCACGTTGGACAAACACCTGTCAGGGATGGTCTAGGTAATACTTAGTCCTGCCATGAGTGCAGGGGACTGGCCTAGATGACTTCTCGAGGTCCCTTCCAGTTCTATGATTCTAAATACTTTGCTCTGCACCCCAATCCTATTTCCCCTGCAGGAATGCCAGAGGGAGGGGAGGGACTGCAGGCAGAAGGGGTATGGAGAGGCCCCCACTGGCTCTGACCCAGGGGCCCAACAAATCCCTAATCCACCACGGACATAGCCCAAAAGTATGTCTACACTGCAGATGAGAGATGGATTTTGCAGTGCAGGTAGACAGACTCGCAGTAGCTCAGCTTGAGCTAGTTCACTGATAATAGCAGCATGAATGCTGCAGCACAGGCCAGGCACTTGAGCTCAGAACAGTTTGGATTCAGCCCAAGCCACCGCAAGTGCTGTAGCATCCACGCTGCTATTTTTAAAGCACAACCTTGTGTCTGGCTACCCAGGCTGGGAATCACCTCTCCCAGCTTCAGTGCAGACATCCCTAAGTGACTTGCTTCACATAAAAAGCCTATTGTGAACAGGGTATTGAATCAAAGTTTCAGGGTCTCAGGCTAGTGTCGTAACCACTCTTATACATAGGCCACACATAAAGCAACTAATGTCCTTTTTTTAAAACCTGTAAGGCAGACGATCACAGCTTTAACAATTTCCCTGTAAGCATTCTGGACTTCACAAAAGTAGTTGTCTGTAAGATATAAACCTCCAAGTGCTTCCTCTCTTTGTTTTCCTTAGAAGATATGAAAAGTATTTCTTTGTAATGTTTTATTTAAATGTTGTAGAAATGACCCTTTTAATGAATAATTCCATGTTAATATGCATAATATGTCAGTTTGCCTTTGGGCCATGGATTTTGTAATCATTAGTAACAGGTAATGTAAATGTCTGAAGTCTGCTTTGAATTCTTTTTTTGTTCACATTATATTAATTTAAATGTATATATTTATTTTTAATTTAACAACATGCCTGCTATAAAGACTCTGGGTGCTCAAGTATTAAAAGCTGCATTTCCCAGGATAAGAACATTTTGTTCCCTTCTTCAGAATCAGCACCCTAAATGATGTAAAGACGAAATTGGCCTTACCCTGCTCCCTGCAGGTCAACACATTTGCAGCAGCTCTAGCACATGATAGAAGGATGTGAATTCCATAACCTAGGGAGCTCTGAGTATTCTCAGCCTCCAGCACCCTCAAATATAAAACCTACCAACTGTCAGTAAATGTGTCCCAGCAAATCAAGGTTAGCAGCAGTTCACAGGGAGAGAGAGATGTTCACTAAGGTAGCCATGAGCAAAACCAAAGGCTGTGTCAGGACACTGAATAACAATGAAAAAGAGGAAGCCAATGCAGTCTTAAAATAATTTGTGTAATGTTCTCCTTGCAGATTATACCATCAAGTAGATGGCCAAGTGCATTTTTGCACCAGCTGCAACTGTGGAATGCTTTGCAGTAATCCAATACGGAGAACAAAAAGTATGGATAACAGTGATAAGATTCACATCAGGGGAAAATGGTCTAAAATGGCCACAGCACTTGGAAAAAAATGTGCATTCAACACTCACTACCAAAGAATCCAGGAGAAATCAGGAATCCACATGCAACTCAAAATTACAAGCCTTTTGGACAATAGGTGGGCAAATATTCTAACTGGAGTTACAAACATCTCTGCAATAACCATCTAGATGCTCAATAGTATCTTCTGGGAGCTTTCTAAGAAAAGACAAAAGAAATATTCCAGGTTAATCCTATTTACCCAACCCAGTGTTTATAGTCAAGTCAGGAAAAACTTGTGGTCCATACAAGACTGCTGACACACATATCAGCTGCTAAAAGGAGCTCTTGATCCAGTGAAGAAATATCAGCCTCTGAGCCCTAATCAGGCCAAAATCCAAGCTGATTTATATGTTTATTTTAAGGTGTTTTTGAGGATTTCCCCATCACTAGTTCTTTGGTATATTAATTTCTGCTTAAGAATAAAGCATATTCTGGGCAAGGGATCATATTTATTTCTGCAGTTCCCTTAAATACAATGGGATCTGCAATATAAACAAGAGGTTCTATAAAATCATAGCAATTAGGCATGGGCGACCCACATTATTCTTTTCCTATGAATGATTGTTTCTTAGCATATTTTCTTTGGAACTTCGTGTTCCTTGTATGTACATTGATACTTATAGCATGGAGTTGATGATTAACCAAGACCACTGAACTGCTTAGTTGTAAACAACGCTCCCTCTTGCTATCTTCTTATGAACTTTTCATTGCTTGTAACTGGTATCACAACAGCACCTACAAGTCCTACCAAGAATGAGGCCTCATTGTGCTAGGTACTGTGGAATCATATTCTAAGAGAAAGTCCTTTCCCTGAGGAATTTACAATCAAGACAGATAAGGTAGACAAAAGAAGAGACTCTGGAAAAATTCCACCACGATTTCAACAGGTTCCACCCCGCCATCAACCTCAGCCTGGACCAATCTACATGGGAGGTCCACTTCCTAGACACAACGGTGCAAATAAGTGATGGTCACGTTAACACCACCCTATACCAAAAACTTTCCGACCACTATGCCTACCTTCATGCCTCTAGCTTCCATCCCGGGCACACCACACGATCCATTATCTACAGCCAAGCACTGAGGTACAACCGCATCTGCTCCAACCCCTCAGACAGAGACCACACCTACAAAATCTTCACCAAGCATTCTCAAAATACCCGCACAAGGAAATAAGGAAACAGATCAACCGAGCCAGACGTGTACCCAGAAGCCTCCTACTGCAAGACAAGCCCAAGAAAGAAACCAACAGAACTCCACTGGCCATCACATACAGTCCCCAGCTAAAACCCCTCCAACGCATCATCAGGGATCTACAACCCATCCTGGACAATGATCCCTCACTTTCACAGGCCTTGGGTGGCAGGCTAGTCCTCGCCCACAGACAACCTGCCAACCTGAAGCATATTCTCATCAGTAATTGCACACTGCACCATAGTAACTCTAACTCAGGAACCAATCCATGCAACAAACCTCAAAGTCAACTCTGCCCACATATCTACACCAGCGACACCATCACAGGACCAAACCAGGACGTTCACCTGCACATCCACCAATGTAATATACGCCATCATATGCCAGCAATGCCCCTCTACTATGTACATCGGCCAAACGGGACAGTCCCTACGGAAAAGGATACATGGACACAAATCAGATATTAGGAATGGCAATATACAAAAACCTGTAGGAGAACACTTCAACCTCCCTGGATACATAATAGCAGATTTAGAGGTAGCCATCTTGCAGCAAAAAAACTTTAGGACCAGACTTCAAAGAGAAACTGCTGAGCTCCAGTTCATCTGCAAATTTGACACCATCAGCTCAGGATTAAACAAAGACTGTGAATGGCTAGCCAACTACAAAAGCAGTTTCTCTTCCCTTGGTTTTCACATCTCAACTGTTAGAAGAGGGCCTCATCCTCCCTGATTGAACTAACCTCGTTATCTCTAGCCTGATTCTTGCTTACATATATATACCTGCCCCTGGAAATTTCCACTACATGCATCCGATGAAGTGGGTATTCACCCACGAAAGCTCATGCTCCAATACGTCTGTTAGTCTACAAGGTGCCACAGGACTCTATGCTGCTTTTAAAAGAAGTATTATTATCCTTATTTTATATATATGGAACTGAAGCACAGAAATATTTAGTGGTATGCCCAAGGCGATATTGGAAACCTGCGGCAGAACCTCAAGCTGAATATAGAATATTAGAATCATAGAATATCAGGGTTGGAAGGGACCTCAGGAGGTCATCTAGTCCAGCCCACTGCTCAAAGCAGGACCAATCCTCAGCTAAATCATCCTCCTGAGTCCCAATGCAATACCTTAACCAGAAGACCATATCTTCTTCTCTTTTCACAGTATAACTGCTCTTTCGACAGCTATGTGGTTTTGTGCTCTGCAACAGGTTTTCCAACTACAGTCTTATCTTTGTGACAATTTTTCTTTGTTTGTTTTCTGTTTTAACAGACTTCCATTGTATGAAAAGAGCTGTTTGATTCACTTCCACATAGAGAACTCATAAAAAATTGAAAAGCTTCAATAATTTTAAATCATTCTACCGTGCACATAGAGATTTAAATTTCAGTTCTAATTTTTTTTATTAGCACTTTAATTTGGTGGGTACCAGGCTTCTACAAGATTTAAAATTATTGGAGCATTTCAAATTTTTATAAGCTTTCTAGTAAAGATGTGACTATGGTTCTGGGCTTGTAAAGTGTAGTACAATTTAAATTTAATCTAAATTATTTAAGTGCTTCAGACTTAGGGGAGATTTTCAATCTTTCAAACTGGAATTCATGTTAGGATACTAGCGCTATTCTATAATGTGAAGTGCTTTCATCATTTTAAAACCCCGTGGGCCGCATTCACAGCAAACCTTTTTTATTGTCAGTTTGTTAATTTAAATTATTTGTTTTCATCTCCAATGTATGGAGAGGAAATAAGAGAAATAAGAACATAAAAGGGAACTCATTGTTTCCACTGGGAAGTTCAAGAAAAATATGAGCTCCCCTATTTTAACAAGATGGTGGGAAGGAGAGAAAAGTGCTACAGTGAAACTCTACACAAGATAAAGGCCAGAAATTAGTGAGCTGCAGAGGCAGTCTTGAGAAATGCTGAATGTCCCTCAATTTCATTGGGAATTGAGTATCAGACTTTAATTTTTGACTGGATACTCTTGTTTCCATAGCAGAATAAAGCCAGCTAGTTTTTAGTCCAAGATATGGACTAAATAATGAACATTTCTGTAAAATATGAACATTTCTGTAAATTTGGGATACAATATGATATCTCTAATATCTTTTTGCATGATTCTATGTGATAAACATAGAGTACAAGGTTCATATAGTTCTATATAAAACAAATGCAGTTGGCTTAGGGAAGTGTTCCTTTTTCCAAAAACAAAAGCCAGCAGCATCAATAAGTTTGAAATTCAATTTGCACTACAAGTTTAGAATGTTAAGACTTTCACATTTCTTCAATATTCTTTCCCATTCTTATACTTATTGTCACAAGAATTTTTATGCATCATCATCTTCAGTTGACATTATTGGATTTCAATCAGGGATGTGTTACTTTGCTTCTATGGTGGTGTAAATCCAGTGAAGTCAATGGAATTACATTGATGTAAATTGCAGTAAAGCAGTGCTGAATCAGACCCATTATTTTTACAAGAATGATCTTTCAGATTGTACTTAACTGGTAGGTTAACTGGCATACATTCATTTGAACAGAAAATCAATTTAAATCTTTAAGACAACTTTTGCAATGACAGACAGGATCACAGACACTAAGAGGTGATCAGATACCACAGTGAAGCATGCAATAACAAATGACTACATGGAAAGGTAGATAGATAGCATCAAGCAGTGAACAATAATTAGGTACCTTATAAGAAGATGCGTGAGCTCTTTCGCAAGACATCAGCCACCAAGTTAAGAGAAGCTAAACTGGCAAATTTCATTTGTTTTTCATTTCATGCAAGGGAATTGATATGCACAATTTCAAAATATATATTGAAGGTGACATAAATAATTCCATCGTCACTGTAATTCCACCTCCTCCTGGCCAACCAACTGAATCCATCTAGTCTAGGAAATAAATTGCAAATATATACAGTGAATCACAGTGGGGCCTAGGAGTGGCTGGGTATTAGCACTTCATATCCCAAGGAATGGCATCAGACAAGAGATCTGAGACTGGGGGTGTGTCCTAAGGTCCCAGAACTAGAAACAGTGACTGAAATCTACTCAGACCCAGCTGGCTTGGAAGCACATGGACCCAAAGTTTGGGGCCACTCACAACCAACCTGTGCCTCTGTGTAGAGTGGTCCTGGGACAGGTTGTGACAGAAGGAAATGGAGAATCAGGTCCTTAGTATCGCTGAGGAAGTCCAATACTACTCTAGTGAAGGCAAGGACAAAACTCCCATTGACTTAAATGGGAGCATAATCAGGCCCTCTCTATGTAAAAATGAAGCTTGAGGGCCAGGTTCACTGGTTTGCTCCAGCTGCTTTGTTCTGCTTTAGTTATGCAAAGTACTCATGAAGCTGGTTTAATGGGCCATATTAAATTGGATTTATAGCTGTACTGTGCTGCTAGATGGCACAAACCAGCTGCCGCATACCACTGAATCTGACCCTCGGTTGCATTACCACAAGAGATGTTGGTTAAGATAAAGATGTCAGACCAGATTCTCGTCTGGTTTAAATTGCCTTAGCTCCATTGGAGCTATGCGAATTTACATCAGCCGCGGATCTGGACTGACATTATTGTACATCATGAATTTTCCATATAATTAGTTGTTATAATGATTACTATTATTATTCTGCAAAAAACACTGAAGTATACATAAATATAATGAGGGGGTAAGTGCTATAGAAAAGAAGCCTAGTTGTTGTATACTAAGAGTTAGTAGAAGATTTTAACTGTTTATGTTTTTAGTGATCCGAGTTCATATTATCCAATAACAATCAATATATTAAATAAAAACAGAAGCAAAAAGGGAAAAAAATCCAGGGCCCCAATTCTGTAGCTGACTCTGCATGAATGTACCACTGTAACTGTGCAGAGGCATATTTAAGAGAATAGAGTTCTACGTGGGTGCTGTGGTCTGGCATGATGGAGCCAGTAGTTAATGTGGAACATAATTTTTTTTAAAAAAACAAACAAATGTGTGCACTAAACAAATGGGGTGGGGATTGGGTTCAGAGGAAGAGGATAAAATCCCAGTAATTCATCCACAGTATAGTTATAAACAATCAATATATAGTTTCCTTTATTATTTTAATGGTAGCATTACATTAATGATATTGCTGCAAAAAAGTCTGTGCTTCCAGGCATCTCAATTTTCAAAGAATCAGAAGAGAAGTTAGAGATGGGAATGACTTATTCAGTCATCCCATCCATCTTCCTGCCAAGGCATTGCCAATCACTACATTTATTAGTGTAAATTGCCAATTTAGTTTTAAACATCCCAAGCGATGGGTCTTCCACCACTACCCTTCTGAGATTATTCCTATCTTCTCTTTTCTTAATTTCAACCTATTACTTTTTAATAAAAGTCATGGACAGGTCACAGGCAATAAACAAAAATTCACGGCCCATGACTAAATCATAGCCTTAGTTGTAACTCAAGCAATAGGCTGAAATTAAGAAAAGAGAAGATCATAGAATCATAGAATATCAGAGTTGGAAGGGACCTCAGTGTTGTGTATTTGGTTGTCATAGGTTTTGTTACTATGGCAACTGAGTTAGACTATTAAGGGATAGCTCAGCCGGTTTCAACCGGCTGAGTGAGCTCTCTGTCTCTGTAAATAAAATGGAGGTTTTGGTTAGCTGTCTGCTCTCTGGCCTCAAGTGATTGCTTCCTACACCGGCTGCCCCAAGGATACAACACTCAGGAGGTTATCTAGTCCAACCCCCTGCTCAAAGCAGGACCAAGGCCCAACTAAATCATTCCAGCCAGGGCTTCATCAAGCCTGACTTTATGGGATATAAGATGGGAATAATCTCAGAAGGGAAGTGGTGGAAGATCCATTGCTTGGGATGTTTAAAACTAAATTGGGCAATTGACACTAGTAAATGCAGTGACTGGCAATGCCTTGGCAAGAAGATGGATGGGACGACTGAACAGGTCTTTCCCATCTCTAACTTCCCTGATTAAATCTTAGCTGGGAGGGGGGCTGCTGCTCTGGGGGGAGGCTGGGGTCTGTTGCTTTGGGGGATGGTGGGGGGCCAGTGGCACCAGCTGTTGGGGGCCACCAAGCAGTGACTGCTCCAGCTGCTCTTGGGACTGCTGCTCAGGCGATCCAGGGGCCAGCTGCACCGATGGGTGCTCGTGCAGTCCCTGGGGCTGCCTGAGTTGTGCCAGTGTAGCTGATCCTGGGGCCACTCCAGTAGCACCGGTGCAACTGGACCCAGAGCTGTCCACCAGCTGTTCTCCAGCTGCCCTGGGACTGCTGCTCGGGTCGTTCCTGGGGACAATGCTGATGACATCTTGAATCTCTACTTGAGTCTAAGACCATATCAGACTGTTAGGACAGGAAAACAAAACGGGACAATACCAACCTCTGGGCATGCAATTATGTTAATAGGGAACTGCCCTGTGTGATTTCAGATGCATAGAAGAGCCTCCTGCAATGTGATTTCTCTTGATGAATTGAACTGGATTACAAAGAGCAGGTTCAATCTAATAATATACAATGATATCATAATACAACCTGTCGCTAATATGACCTCATAGTAACTAACCACCCAAAATATTACACAACACCTACTGAAATTTGTGGTGGTGGATGGCAAGCACTACAGACTAGTCTTGGGAAATAATGTCACATAAACTGTGGATCTAACCAGGGAACAGCATCAGAAATTTATAGCTGCAGTGCAATAACCAAAAGGGGAAGTCCCATGGACAATGGATACAATTTTAAAATCATATGAGAATGTTTTCAAAGGTGCCTCTAATGAAAGCTGCAACTGGAAGTAGACTCCACAGTGGAAACTGTATACTTACAATGAAGGAAAATTCCAATGGCACTATGTAATCCAGCCTGCATGGAGCTTGAATGTCTGCAAAGAAGGAGTATCATAACACCTGCAGAGGCCAGTGCACCCAGGGTAGAAAACATAGTGATGGTAAAGAAGCCATCACACAAATTGTACATTGTGTAGATCCAAAACGATTGAACCAGGCATTTAAAAGATGACATTATCCACTGTCCAAACTTGATGTCATCTCACCAGAATTTTCCAAAGTAATACTTTTTAGGGTCTGTGGAAGAACAGGTTTTGGGACATAACCTGGACAAAGAGTCCAGCATGCTAACAGCTATTGCAACACCATTGGGTCTTTAAAGAGGACTCTGCATGCAGTTGGACATAAGCCCAGCACCATGGGTGTTCCAAAGAAGACTCATTCAGCTACTGGAAGGACTGCCTGGGGTGAAAATAATTGCAGATGATATCTTCAATGTATGTGAAGGGTGCAGTGATACAGAAGCTGAACAAGACCATGAGAGAAAACTACAAGTTTTTCTGCAGTGATGCAGTGGCAAGAACATAAATCTCAACCCAGAAAAAAATGGACTCATACTGCATGAGATAATATATATTGGACATTTTTTTCACAGCAGAGGGACTGAAAACAGATCCTAACAAGATCAAGGCAGTCAGAGAGAAGCTAGCTCCAGTGGATGTGAAAAGAGCACAATGCTTCATAGGAATGGTAGTTTCTCTGTCAAAGAGCAGAACTCCAGTAGTGGAGCCCATATGTCCTCTAATAAGGCAGGATGTTGAGTGGGGGTAGACATTACGGTATCTGAGGTAGAAGCCAAACTTGAACAGTTTAACGGAAGTAAATCGGGGGGCCCGGATAATCTTCATCCTAGAATATTAAGGGAATTGGTGAGGGATATTGCTAGCCCGTTAGCGATAATCTTTAATAAATCCCTAAATTCGGGGATTGTACCGACTGACTGGAGATTAGCTAATGCAGTTCCTATATTCAAGAAGGGGAAAAAAAGTGACCCGGGAAATTATAGGCCTGTTAGTCTAACATCTGTAGTATGCAAAGTCATGGAAAAAATCTTAAAAGAGAGAGTGGTTCCGGAGCATGAGGCCGATGGCAACTGGGATAGATTACAGCATGGATTTACGAAAGGTAGATCGTGCCAAACCAACTTGATCTCCTTCTTTGAGAGAGTAACAGATTTTTTAGACAAGGGAAATGCGGTGGATCTCATATATCTGGATTTCAGTAAGGCGTTTGATACGGTACCGCATGAAGAATTACTGGTTAAATTGGAAAAGATGGGGATCGAAATGAAAATCCAGAGGTGGATAAGGAGCTGGTTAAAGGAGACTGCAGAGGGTAGTATTGAAGGGGAACTGTCCGGTTGGAGGGGGGTTACCAGTGGAGTTCCTCAAGGCTCGGTTTTGGGTCCGATTTTATTCAATCTATTTATTGCTGACCTGGGAACCAAGAGTAGGAGTGGGCTGATAAAGTTTGCGGATGACACCAAGTTGGGGGGTATTGTCAATTCGGAAGAGGATCGGGATATTCTCCAGGGAGATTTAGATGACCTTGTAAACTGGAGTATTAGTAACAGGATGAAATTCAATAGTGAGAAGTGTAAGGTTATGCATTTAGGGATGTCTAACAAGAACTTTAGTTATAAGCTGGGGACGCACCAGTTGGAAGTAACGGAGGAGGAGAAGGACCTAGGAGTCCTGGTTGATCACAGGATGACTATGAGTAGGCAATGTGATGTGGCCGTTAAAAAAGCTAACGCGGTCTTGGGTTGCATTAGGCGAGGTATTTCTAGTAGGGATAAGGAGGTGCTAGTCCCGTTATATAAGGCGTTGGTGAGACCTCATTTGGAGTATTGTGTGCAGTTTTGGTCTCCCATGTTTAAGAAGGATGAATTCAAACTAGAACGGGTACAAAGAAGGGCCACTAGAATGATCCGAGGAATGGAAGGCCTTTCATATGAAAGGAGACTTGAGGAGCTCGGTTTGTTTTCCTTAACCAAAAGAAGGATAAGAGGAGATATGATTACACTCTTTAAATATATCAGAGGGATAAATACCAGGGAAGGAGAAGAATTATTTCAACTCAGTGCTAATGTGGACACGAGGACGAACGGATATAAACTGTCAGTCAGGAAATTCAGGCTTGAAATTAGACGAAGGTTTCTAACCATCAGGGGAGTGCAATACTGGAACAGCCTACCGAGGGAAACAGTGGGGGCGAAGGACCTCCATGACTTTAAGATTAAGCTAGATAAGTTTATGGAGGGGATGGTATGATAGGATAACGGGCTTAGTCAATAGGTCAATTAAGTGCCACACTGGTAAATAGTACAATGGGTCAATGGTATGATATAACCTTTTCCAGAGGGTTTGGCTGGAGAGTCTTGCCCGCATGCTCGGGGTTCAGCTGACCGCCATATTTGGGGTCGGGAAGGAATTTTCCTCCAGGGAAGATTGGCAATGGCCCTGGAGGTTTTTCGCCTTCCTCCGAAGCATGGGGCAGGGGTCGCTTGCTAAGGAGTGGGTGGATCGGCTTATGTGGCCTGCATCTTGCAGGAGGTCAGACTAGATGATCATAATGGTCCCTTCTGATCTTGAATTCTATGATTCTATGATTCTATGACTGGGCAGATTCCAAATAGCAAGCATTTGACACACTGAAACAAATGAAAATGGATCTCCCTGTCCTGAAGTATTGCCAGCCACAAGAACCACTCACAGTCCAGTTTGATGCATCAGAGAAAGGACTGGATGTAGCTCTTTTGCTGGCAGAGCCCTGCCAGAGACTGAACAGGGGCACATCCAAATAGAAAGAGTTTCTGACTCTAGTATTTGGAGTGGAGCAATTCCATCAATACCCTATGGACACCCAGTAATAGTGCAATTAGACCACAAACCCCTTGAGACAATCATGGCAAAGGTCCTTCATAGTGCTCCAAAGAGATTGCAGCTCATGTTGATGCATCTCCAGTGCTACCAAGTATAGATCAGATATTGTCCAGTTTGATTCTTGATGTTACCTGACATACTGAGAAGGGCATATGTACGCAGTATCAGTGATTTGGGGGAAGGGGATCAGAACATTGAATCCATTAATGTGCTGTACTATCTCCCAGTTTCAAAAGTGAAGCTGATGGGAATCAAAGAGGCTAGAATTTTCCAACTGTAACTCAACCAACTATAGACTGTCAAGATAGCAGCATGACCAGAAGACAAAAGCCAAATACCCTTTTCAAGTTAAAGATTAGCTGTGTGTGAAGGATGGAATCATATTTCAAGGATAGAGAACTGTTGTTCCCACCTCTTTATGTAAGGATGTTATGCAAAAAATTATAATAATAAAAAATACAGGAATGAATGCACAACTCTGCTTCTTGATACAGAGGTGTGACACCTGCTGGGTGTGATAAGTTTCAGTGGAATGAGACATATTATCACACACGCTGCCCAGCTGACCATAGAAAAAAGGTGGGAGCAGACTTATTTATCTTCTAGGAAAAGCAGTATTTGATTACAGTTGACTTCTATTCAAATTTTTGGTAGGTAGATACCCTGCCTGATATAAGTTGCATATGATTGGCGAACTGAAGGCCCACTTTGTGAGATATGGCATTATGTTCACTGTATTCACCAACAAGGACTCCCAGTTTGTTTCTGAAGATTTCAAGGAATTTGCAAGCAAATGGGAGTTTGGCCATCACATCTTCTCCCCAGCATACCCACAGAGTAATGGTAAGCTGGATTCAGCCATGAAAGCAGTGAAGAACCAGTTACACAATGCTGTTTATAAAGCACAGAAAAGGGGCAGATGAATGTCTTTATTGCTTAGTTCACATGCAGAAAATTCAAACAGAATTCCTGTAACATTACAGGCAATAGCAGCATCTGCCACTTTCTTATGTATAAATGGCCCTTTTTCCCTCCTCCAAAATCTTAATGAATTTAAACCTTAGTAGAAATTAGTGCTTTATAACAGCCATTTAGTGCAATTAGCACTTCTGCTAACAAATGGTCAAAAAACAGAATGGCTACATACTCCTTCCCCATTCCCAAGCAAATCTTCATAAAGGTCATTAAGAGAGATTGACTTCTCCCTGTAACGGGCACCTTACCAAATTCACAATCCATTGTGGTCCTTTTCTCAGTCATAGGATTTTAAAAAATAGTAAATTTCATTATTTCAGCTATTTAAATCTGAAATTTCATGGTGTTGTAACTGTAGGGGTCCTGACCCAAAAAGGAGTTGTGGGGGGTCAGAAGGTTATTGTATTGCGGGGATTGCAGTACTGCTACCCTTACTTCTGCACTACTGTTGGCGGTGGCACTGGCTTCTGAACTGGGCAGCTGGGGAGCAGTGGCTTCTGGGCAGGAACCCAGCTTTGAAGGCAGAGTCACCGACAGCAGCAGTGCAGAACTAGGGATGATATGGTATGATATTGCCACTCTTATTTCTGTGCTACTGTCAGTAGAGCTGGACCCTCAGTCAGCAGCTGCCACTCTCCAGCCTCCCAGCAGTGAAGGCAGCAGTGAAGAAGTGGAGCAATACCATACTATGCCACCCTTACTTCTGCGCTGCTGCTGGTGGGGTGCTACCTGCAGATCTGGGCACTCGGTCAACAGCTGCCACTCTCCAGCTACCCATCTCTGAAGGTAGCGTAGAAGTAACGGTAACAATACTGGGACCCCCTAAAATAACTTTGCAACCTCCCTTCAACTCTCTTTTGGGTCAGGACCCCTAATTTGAAAAATGCTGGTCTCATGGGAGGAGGGTGAACCCTGGGCTCCACAAAGCGAGTCCCCAGCCCGGTCCCCTACTTCTGCCTGAGGCCACACCCCTCCCACTTCCTTTCCCCCACCAGCCACCAGCCACCAGCCCCCTTCCCCAGCCCCGGGCTGCCCAAGTGTCCCTGGCTCTGGAGCGTCGGGCGGGAGAGCGGTGCAGTCCCCTCAAGTCCCAGAGCACCAGGAGGGCAGGCCATGCAAGTACTGGTTGAGTCCCTGGGCTGCAGGCCAGCCCCATCCAGGGGCTCTGGCAATGAGGGAAGAGCTGCAGAGTGCACCACCAGCAGGAACCGGCAGGAGGCATGGGGGTAGAGCATGAGCAGGACCACACAGGGCTGTTTGAGGAGGCACTGCGTCCTCTGGTCTTTGATTCCCGCAGACCATGACTGGTCTCCTCTATGAAATCTTTATAGTATAGGGCAGTGGTTCTCAAAGCCGGTCCGCTGCTTGTTCAGGGAAAGCCCCTGGCGAGCCGGGCCGGTTTGTTTACCTGCCGCGTCTGCAGGTTCGGCCGATGGCAGTTCCCACTGGCCACGGTTTGCCGCTCCAGGCCAATGGGGGCTGTGGGAATCGGCACGGGCGGCGGGATGTGCTGGCCAACCTTCCCGCAGCCCCCATTGGCCTGGAGCGGCAAACCACGGCCAGTGGGAGCCGCGATCAGCCTAACCTGCGGACACAGCAGGTAAACAAACCGGCCCGGCCCACCAGGGGCTTTTCCTGAACAAGCAGCGGATCGGCTTTGAGAACCACTGGTATAGGGTAAAAGCACATGAAAGACAAGATTTCATGGGGGGAGACCAGATTTCATGGTCTTTGATGCATTTTTCATGGCTGTGAATTTGGTAAGGCCCTACCTATAGCAGAAGTGTGTAAAAAAGTATTAAAACAGAGATTTTGCAGACACTTCCACAAAGACATAACTACATTGGCATTAGAGTGACTGCAAAGCTGCTGCTAGAAGAAGCAGCTGATTACATAATTCAGTACATCACCTTGGGGTTGAAGGTCTGTACCTTATTACAATTATACTTTAGGGAATTAAGTATTATCCTTGATGCTTCTCTAGTAATAGAAAAGAACTTACAATGCTGAAAATGTTGATGTATGATCATTCTGACTAAATTCCTGGACTTGAAATCTTCTAAACAGGGGCGGCTCTAGGTGTTTTGCCACCCCAAGCATGACAGGCAGGCTGCCTTTGGCGGCTTGCCTGCGGGAAGTCCCCCGTCCCGCGGATTCAGCGACACGCCTGCGGGAGGTCCGCCAAAGCCGCGGGACCAGTGGACCCTCCACCGGCATGCTGCCGAAGGCAACCTGCCTGCCGCCCTCGTGGCAACCGGCAGAGCGCTCCCCGTGGCTTGCTGCCCCAGGCACGCACTTGGCGTGCTGGTGCCTGGAGCCACCACTGCTTCTAAAGCTAACATCTTCAGGAATTAAGATACAATGTGTCATGGTTTACACATATTTGACTAAGAAAAGAATACCAATTTATATAAAATATTAACAAATCAACACTTCAGCTTAATTTACCCAAGAGCAGTTTTAAAGGAATGCAAAATGCTTAATTAGTTGCATTTACTTATTGCACTTACTCTACATGCATTTCAGAAGTTAAAATAAAAAAAAATTAAAAAACAATTTCCAAAAAAATTCCAACTCAGTCTCTTCTCCACTTCCTCAGAAAAAGCCTAGGAAAACATACCCTCATGCTGTGAACCTCAAGAAGCATTGGCAAGCCTTACCTAACAATTTACTGTACATAGCGCTGAGAGGATCACTCTGAAAACTACATAACAGGGGTTTCAAACTTAATTTGCCTTAAGGCTAGTGCCAGTCCTCAAACCCTCCCAGTGGGCCAATCATGTCATTGAAGATGGTGTTCAAAAGAGAAAATGTTTATATTGTACTTTTTATTTTGAATTTCTTCGAAATAATAAAACTGTCATACAACTTTATACAATTCTTTGCCTGCCAGAAAGTTATTAGTGTTTGCCAGATACCTGGCAATGCTTCAGTTCTGTCAGTTTGTTGATGTTTGGCCTCCGTGACTGAGCAGTTGAAACCTTCAGGATTGCAGCAAGCTGTGCATCAAATAGTTGTGTTTGGTATTTTGACTTGTTTATATTCATTGTGGAAAAAAGTGATGCTGCCTCCATGGCTGACTCTGCCTGGCAACTAATGATGCTGCCTCCATGGTTGACTTTGCCCGGCAACTAATGATGATATTTCTGTCCCTCTCCCCCTGCCAATGGGAGCTATGGGGGTGTGTAGGGGAAGCAGCGCCTACAGCAGCGTGTCTGTCTGTGTATCTCCTTTGTGGGCCGCAGACCCACAGTGGGGAGTATCCCGCAGGGCGGGAGTTTGAGACCTCTGCTACATAAGCACCATCAACAATAGTTTCATAGTGTAAGCTCGGGAGGCACTGAGCTTCTGTAAAAGAGGCTCCAGCAAGCTCAGGAAAAATGCATTTTCTTCCTCTTCTAAAGTCTTATTGAAATCCTAACCTTGCTATGATCCATGGACTATTAAGCAGAAATGTGTTTGCTTAGTAACAAGAACAATAATACTAGAATCAATAATTTATTAATATTACTAATAATGCAATAAGGAAGAGAAAATGTGAAGATTTATCCACAAGTTTAAAATATTATTTCAAAATTCACTGAAAGACTTCTTTATAAGATTTTCTTTTGGATTTGTGCAATTTTACTTGCATAAGTAGTCCACTGAGTTCAATGGGATTATTAATGTGAGTAAAATTATACATATAATTATGGGTTATGTGCATATAGGTTTTAGGGTCAGGGCCTATCTTAGGCTATGTCCAAAATGAATATTGAAAAGGCTCCTGAAAAGCTGTGCCTCATTAACTGCAAAGATGATTTTCAGTATATGAGACAAGGTGCACAATGAGCATGTCAAGGACTCATACACAGCTTTTCTTGGTTCATGTGTGCATCTTACAAGGAGTCTTCTTGCTCCACAGGAACCCAGATCTCCCAACTCCCAGTACACTAGTCTCTCCATTAAATCACACTACCTCTAATATTGGCTCACACACACAGTCCTTAAATTCATTACTCTTGCTTCATACAGTACATACTTCAAAACACATTACCTATGCACTCATGTATATGACAGTGCTGGTTAGCTGTGCAACATATGATCTTAGTGTCATCATTAAAAATGAACTGCACATTCCTAGCATTGATTTTCAATGACCAAATAAAAACAAGATTTTCACTAGAACATTCAAAGCTAATTTTTCTCAGTGAGAACTATTTTTTCTTTTGAATTCCCCCCCCCCCTTACCAGTGTTCCCTCTAAGCGAGGGGTCAGCAACCTTTGGCACGTGCCTTGCCAGGGTAAGCAAACTGGTGGGCCAGGCTGATTTGTTTACCTGCCGTGTCCGCAGGTTCAGATGATCGCAGCTCCCACTGGCCATGGTTCACTGTCCCAGGGCCAATGGGGCTTGCAGGAAGCGGCACGGGCCGAGGGATGTGCTGGCCACCACTTCCCGCTGCTCCCATTCGCCTGGGATGGCGAACCGTGGCGAGTGGGAGCCGCAATCGGCTGGACCTGCGGATATGCAGGTAAACAAACCCGCCAAGGTGCTTGGACTCAGAGCCGGTGCACCCACTAGGCAAACTAGGTGGCCGCCTAGGGCACCAAGATTTGAGGGCACCAAAAAGAGGTGCCCAAAATGCCTGGGCTCACCCAGCTCTGGCTAAACATGTAACCCTCTTCCCGCCACTGCCAGCACATCCTTCGCCCATGCCGCTTCCCGCCGCCCCCATTGGCCTGGGAACCTGACGATGCGGCAGGTAAACAAACTGGCCTGGCCCACCAGGGTGCTTACCCTGGCGAGCCGCTTGCCAGAAGTTGCCAACCCCTGCCCTATTACATTGTAAACAAACTAAATTAAACTTTGTATTAAGTTTGGGTTACTGAAAACAAAAACAAAAAAGGAAAACAAACAAAAAACTTTACTATGTAACTAGCAAAAGTTGTTTAAGTTGTATCCCACAGACCAAAGACACATAAAATATCACACCCTCAAGACACCAGAAAATATCCGTATACTGTGAAGAAACCCCCAAGCATCAAGAAAAGAAAAATGAAGTGCTTTATAAATAAGAGACTGGTCAAATACACCTCTATCTACCATATATGGACAATTAAGTTAACAATCAGCTAAAAAACACTAGCTGGACCAGGATAAACTGTCATTTAATTTCAATTTGGTTACTGTGTAAAAAACCTGTATTATTGCTGTACTACTGTATTTTGGTTTTACTGTTGGATTATTGCTGTATTGTATTATTGCTGTACAACATTTACAATGTGCATAACCTTGCTAAACTGTTTAACCAACACACAGGAAAAATCAACAAATGAGTGGCAGCAGACAACATGAAGGCAAGGAAAAAACAAATTGGTAAAGAAATAAAGTTACACAATAACTACAACTTGGGTAAATGAATTCTGTGTTAGTATCCATCAGAATTTGGGTTACTGACACTACATTCTAACTAAGACATATTATTCAAAACAATCTTGCTCAGTGTCTGGATACTAATACTACATCCTGACACAGCAATATTTGATAAACTGGTTACGATCCATTCAGTAAGTTATCTGGAAAATAACGTCCAGAAAAACAACTGGGTCTACATCAACTACTAGTGTATCACAGGGCAATGCAATCCATGGAACAGAGAAGCTAGCCATTCCTGTTTCCTGCCCAGCAAAGCTTACCAGAGGGTGACAACCAGCAGTAAGGGTAACCCATAACATGAAAGCACAGTACTGGGTAGCAACTAATTACAAGACATTTATATATAAAGGCCTCATTTGTAGTGTCACTACTCCAAATTTCTGTTTTACTTTTCATATACATAATGCTATGGAACACACTATAACTTCCTATCGCCGTATTTCAAAACACTCACCCTACTACTAATGATGATACAGGTGATAATTGCAATTGCCCTAACAGGAGTGAGTTTCTCTCTGTGTCACCAAAGAAAAAGGGCCAGAGTACACACTGGAAAAACATGGTTATGCTTGGATGTAAGGTGGTGTCATATGCAGTGGTGAGCTGGAGCCGGTTCGCACTGGTTCGCAGGAACCAGTTGTTAAATTTAGAAACCCTTTTAGAACCGGTTGTTCCAGGACAACCGATTCTAAAAGGGCCGCCCCGCACCCGGCCCCAGCTCACGGCTGCTTCCTGGGCTCCACCCCTGAAGGCTCTGCCCCTCGCTTCTCCTCCCCCTTCCCTGCTTCCCGCCAATCAGATGTTAGCGCGGGAAGCCTGGGACTGGGGAGGACTCTGAAGCAAGAAGCAGCTTGGCAAGGTAAGCTGGGGCAGGGAAGCCAGGAGGGGACCAGGGAGGGATGGTGCGGCCTACCTCAGTCCTGCTCCTGCCGAACGCCCCGGCTCCGGCTGAGCGCCTCTGGCGGTGAGCGCACCGGCCCTGGCCCCGGCCCCGAGCGCCTCTGACCGCGAGCGCCTCGACCCTGGCCCCGGCCCTGAGCGCCTCTGGCCACGAGCGCCTCTGGCGGCCCGGCGCCTCTGGCGCGGCGCCTCGGCCCCGGCCCAGCTCCAGCTCGGCGCGAGTGCCTCTGGCCCAGCACCAGATCCGGCCGCGGCGCCTCGGCCCTGGCCTGAGCAGCTCCGGCCCAGTCCGGCTCCAGCCCCAGCCCGAGCGGCTCCGGCCCAGTCCGGCTCCGGCCCCGAGCGGCCCGACCCTGGCCCGGCCGCGGCGCCTCTGGCCCAGTCCGGCTCCAGGCCCAGTCCTGCTCCAGCCTAGCGCCCCGGGCCGGGCTCTGGCTCTAGCCGCAAGCGCCTCTGGCCCCGGCCCTGAGTGGCTCCGGCCGCGAGCGCCCCGGGCCTGGTTGAGCAGCGCCGGCCCTGGCCGAGAGGATCTGGCCTAGGCTCTGGCTGAGCAACTCCGGTCTCGGGCCGGGTCCAGAGCCACTCAGCCCAGAGCCAGGGCGAGGCCCGGGGCGCTAGGCTGGAGCAGGACTGGGCTGGGCCGCGCCACACCTCCCAGGAGCCCTCCTCGCTCCCCCACCCCATCTTACCTTGCCAAGCCTGGCTCCGGCCAAGCAGCTCCCCCCAGTGCTGGTCCCTGCCAAGCGGCTCCGGGTCAGCCCCAGCCTGGTCCAGCGCCCCTGGCCGGGCCTTCAGCGTGGTAAGGGAGCAGGGAGGGGGTGTTGGAAGAGGGCAGGGGAGTTTGGGAGTGGGGGTGAGTGGATAGGGGTCAGGGCAGTCTGGGGGCAGGGAACAGGGGGATTGAATGAGGGCAAGGGTCCCGGGGGGGCAGTCAAGAAGGATCATAGATTGGATGGGGCTGTGGGGGCCAGTCAGGAGCAGGGGTTCTACTTCCAGGGGCAGTCGGGGACAGAGAGAAGGGGTGGTTGGATAGGGCAGGGGTCCCGGGGGGCCATCAGGAATGAGAGGAGGGGTTGGATGGGGTAGGGATCGGGGGGGGCCTCAAAGAATGGGGGGGTTGGATGGGGCAGGAGTCCCCGGGGGAGGCACGACCCCCCCGTGGGGTGAGGAGGAGGGACCCGGTTGTTAATTTTTTAGCAGCTCATCACTGGTCATATGTACACATACTTACTATACATATATACACATATACGCTACAAATCTATATGCCATATCCATATTATTCATATATATTATTTGGAAGTGCCTCTAAGGCTCAATCATAATACTACATTCCTCAGTTAGGGTCCCAGGCCTAACATTCCCAGGCCCACCATAAGGGACTAAAAAATAATTGGAGAATAAAATCTGTCTATCAGTCGTACGAGGGAATGTGCAGACTAAAAAGACAGGTGGAGCATGAGTGTATGAATGGTAAAATGAGGTAACCACATAATGGTGTTTAGCTCACTGGGTTATTTGTAATCCATGCATTATGCTTTTCCGGGACAATGGGGAAATATCCTCTCCATAAAAAGACAAAAAGTGGGGGAATGTAGTAAGATGAGGCCCTGAGACATAAATCCTTGGTATCAGAGGCCCACTATGAGGCCCGAGGCCTGAACTGAAGTAATGGTCAAGACTTTGCTAACATAAAGTACAGTTAAGCTGTGAGCCAGAGGCCCCTTTCTGAACCTTTTCCAATTCCAATATATCTTTTTTTAGATGGAGTGACTACATCTGCACACAGTATTCAAAATGTGGGCATACCATGAATTTATATAGAGGCAACATGATATCTTCTGTCCTATTGTGTATCCGTTTCTTAATTATTCCCAGAATTCTGTTAGCTTTTTTGACTGCCACTGCACATTGAGTGGATGTTTTCAGAGAACTATCCCCAATGACTCCAAGCTCTCTTTCTTGAGTGGTAACAGCTAATTTAGACCCCATCATTTTATATGTATAGTTGGGATTAAGCTTCCCACTCTGCATTACTTTGCATTTATCAAGATTAAACTTCATCTGCCATTTCATTGCCCAGTCACCCAGTTTTGAGAGATCCTGTTGTAGCTCCTCGCAATCTGCCTGGGTTTTAACTATCTTTAGTAATTTTGTATCATCTGCAAATTTTTCCACCTCACTGTTTACCCCTTTTTCGAGACCATTTATGAACATGTTGAATAGGACTGGTCCCAGAACAGACATTTGGGGGACACCACTATTTACCTCTCTCCATTCTGAAACTGACCATTTATACCTACCCTTTGTTTCCTTTCCTTCACCAGCAACCAATCCACAAGAGCACCTTCCCTTTTATCCCGTGGCAGCTTACTTTGCATAAGAGCCTTTGGTGAGGGACCTTGTCAAAGGCTTTCTGAAAATCTAAGTATACTATATCCACTGGATCCCTTTGGTCTACATGTTTGTTGACACTCTCAAAGAATTCTAGTAGATTGGTGGGGCATGATTTCCCTTTACTAAAACCATGTTGACTCTTTCAACAAATTATGTTCATCTATATGTCTGACGATATTGTTCTTTATTATAGTTTCAACCAGTTTGCCTAGTATTGAAGTCAGGCTTAGAAAATGGAAGCACATGGAAAATGGATTAAAAATTGTCTACCTGACAGATCACAAAAAGTCATCATCATTGGGGAATCATCACTGAGTGAAGCTGTTTCTAGTGGGGTCCCACAGAGATTTGTACTAGATACAATGCTATTTAGCATTTTCCTCAATGATCTGGATGTAAATATAAATTCACTGCAAATAAAATTTGTGGATAACAAAGATTAGCTAACAAAATCATTAGGTAAACAGTGATGAGGACATGGTAATTACACAGAGTGACCTGGATTGCTTGGTAATCTGGGCCTATTCAAACTAAATACCACCAAATGCAAAATTATGCATATAAGATCATGTAATGATGGCCATATCTACAGAATGGGGACTGTATCCTGCAAAGCAGTGACTCTGTAAAGGGTTTAGAGGTAATAGTGGACAAGCAACTCAACATGAGCTTCCCATCATGTCTGGCAAAAATATCCTTGGATGTATATAAAGGGGAATATGAAGAAGGAGTTGGGAGGTGATTTTACCTCTGTATATGGCATTGGCGAGACCGACACTGGAAAACTGCATCCAGTTCTGGCATCTGCATTTTTATAAGAATGTTGAAAAATAGAGGCAGTGCAGAAAAAGCCACAAAACTTATCAAGGATTGGAGAAAATGCCTTCCAGTAAGAGCCTTAAAGAGCTCAATCTCTTCAGTTTATCAAAAAAAGAAGATTGAGTGGTGACTTGATTAGTATAAGTAGCTTTACACAGAGAAAATACTAGGTACCAAAGCACTCTTTAATCTAGCAGAAAAATGCATAACAAGATCCAATGGCTGGAAACTGAAGCCAGACAACTTCAACGTAAAAATAAGGCTCACATTTCTAACACTGAAGTTAATTAACCATTGAAACAAACTAAAAAGGGAAATAATGTAGTTTCCATCCCTTGATGTCTTCACATCATGAACAGATGCCTTTCTGGAAGATATGTTTTAGTCAAACATAAATTATTGGGCTCAATTCAGGGGTAACTAGGTGAGATTTAATGGCCTCTGATATACAGGATGTCAGAATAGATCAGGGGTTAGCAATCTCTGGCACACGGCTCACCAGGGTAAGCACCCTGGCAGGCCAGGCCAGTTTGTTTACATGCCACATCGGCAGGTTCAGCGGACCCCAGCTCCCACTGGCCGCGGTTCGCCATCCCAGGCCAATGGGGGCGGCGGGAAGTGGTGTGGGCCAACCGATGTGCTAGCCACGGCTTCCCACCATCCCCATTGGCCTGGGACGTCGAACCACAGCCAGTGGGAGCCATGGTCGGCTGAACCTGCCGACGCAGCAAGTAAACAAACTGGCCCGGCCCGCCAGGGTGCTTACCCTGGTAAGCTGCATGTCAGAGGTTGCCAACCCCTGATCTAATGGTCCCTTCTGGTCTTAAACTCTATGAATCTATGAACAGTCATCAACTGGCAAAATTTTGGGAACGTTTTTTTTTCTTTTTAAAGGACTTTACATACACATCTCTCCATACAGAAACTGAAAACTTAATAGAAATTTAGAATGTTTAATTTAGCATATTTTTTGCTTTATCATTCTTTTGAATGTGGTAAATATAATCAAGTCTCTATTAGGCTTAACAAGTTGCACACAGGGTGAATATATTAATTTACAGTAGCACCTGCAGAAAAATCCTAGATAAAGGTCTGATGTTGCTTCTACTAGAAAATTCATTTCCTCCTCCTCAGGGATGTATAACTCAGTTGTTATAAAGCTGATAACAATGCAGATTTTTAATGGTTTAAATTGTTTATCCTGTTTTTAGTATTAAGGAAGTCAATATATTTTGCATAAAACTCTAGCTAAAATATTTGGTGGCTTGGAAATATAATTCTGAAAGCACATATTTCATTTAAGTGAGATTAGTGTTTATAAGTGTTCAGAAGTATAGCTAGGGAAACCAGAGAAATGAGTGATTTGTTTTCCGAATTTGGTTTTCTGTTTATCCATGAGCCCCAGCCATTTCCTACAGGAGTCCTATACTAATTCTGCTCCCTTGATTTTACTGCTATACCAGTGTTTCTCAAACTGGGGTCGCCGCTTGTGTAGGGAAAGCCCCTGGCGGGCTGGGCCAGTTTGTTTACCTGCCACGTCCGCAGGTCCAGCCAATCTCGGCTCCCACTGGCTATACTATATATTGCTTTTTCAGACAATTGCCCTAACTCCATACCTTCTTTCCTCTCATCTAGCTGACCTTTCTCTGATAATCCTTTCCTAAACTATGTTTTATCTCAGTGTCCTGATCTGATATTTTCATACAATGAGGTGTTTTTGACATTGTAATAATTATTTACAGTACTTGTTTACTTTGAACTCCAGTAATACCAGAAAGAAGCATTTCCTACAGATTTGCTTTAACAACATTTTGCATTTATATGGTTGCTTCACATTTTCAAATGACCTTACAAATGTTTATGTTCCTAACAATCCTAAAAAGGGAATGAATCTTATTATCCCCATTTTACAGATGTGTAATTTGAGATAGAGAAATGCTTTGAATTGATACAGTGAGTGAGTGACATAGCTAGGGTTAGAATTTCAGAGCTCTTAATTACCAGCCCCATGCTCAGAGCTCTAGCCAATGCTGCCTCTTTGAATAACACACCATAAAATATATGTTACTACTTGTAAACACTGAAGTAAGTTAGTCATAATAATTAGTATGAGTCTTTCCACTGACTTGAATGGGCTCTAGATAGGCTAATTCTATCAATAATTTTCATGAAGTTTAAACTAAATTTTCACTTGCTTAGTTTTAGACCATTACTTCTAATTATGCTTTCCTCTACTACCTTAACTGTTGATTTTTCCTCTGAAATGTTGATACCCTTCAGGTATTTCTGAAGGTTACCATACCACCTCTGTGTCACATCTTAACCAAGTTAAGCATATTTACATCTTGTAGCCTTTCTCAACTGTGAATCCTTGTAATCCCTTAATCATCTCTGCTGCCCTTCTTTAGATCCTCACCAGTTTGCTGACAATTATCTGGAACTCAGGCACATAGCAGTCCATGTGAGAAGAGAATTTAAACAAATGAAGACAGCTTTAATGAAATACTATAATAACATTCATGGGACATGTATTCTATTTACCCATATTTATACTGGACTATAGAGTGATTCTAACTCAGTCTCTGGCCTAATTAGTATTTAATAATGTAATTAAAGTGGAATAACTTCAAAAAGAGAGTTTGAGTGAGACTCTCATCAGAATATACTATAATCCATTGGCTAGGGCATTTACCTGAGAGGTGAGAAACCCCTGTGCAGATCCCTTTTCCCCCTCATGCAGAGGGTTTGAATTGAATCAGGATCTCCCACTTCCCAGATGAGTACCCTAATCACTGTGATAAAGGCTATGAAGAAGGCTGCCTTCCCCTCAGCCCCTGCTGCCATCCTGGCTATGGATCACAAGCAGAGATATCTGAAGCCTGGATTTAGGCACAGAACTCCTTGAGAAGAACAGAGTTTAGGATAAACTCCTCTCCTCAGCATCTCCTATTAACTAGCTTACGTGCTTCCCTAGCTAGCATGCTGGCTTTCATAACTCACATTCTCAGGTGCCTATCTCTCCCCAGGCATTGTATAGGGAATCTAGCCACAGACCTCAGGCTTTGTAAATCGCAATGATTTTCAGGGCATCTAATAGTTAGGTGTGGCAATGTTCAGCATCACCACACCTTAATCTCTTGGTGGATCCAGGCCTTTGGAGCCCAAGTCCCATTATGTAGACACTGTACAAGCTGCAGAAGACTGTAGTCCCTGCCCCAGAAAATTAGAACTTCTAGATATCAGTCCAAGTGTGATAGATTTTTGAAAATAAACATACTAGGCTATTTCTAATTCAAAGTACTTTAGTGATCCATACCTTTTTAAGCAATAATAAAAGATTACCACTTTTTCTAAATTTTCTCAGACTTCAGCGCTATCTGATTTCTGCATATTGTATTCCTATGTTTTGTAAATGAGCTTGCTGTGGAACTTTAATGTACTTAACATATCCTCTCACATAATATAATAGCCTGGATGTGAATTCTGCATTATAAGGTAGTCAAGTGCAAGTCAAATTGGATCAAACAACAACCTCACCTCCCTACTGCTAACTGACTTGAATTAGGGTAATCTAATTGTTCCCCAGTAATGCTACTTTTCTTTTTAACTTATCACTCCAGGGCTCCTTTGTGATTCTTTTCAATCTGTTCCACAAATCAAAAAACTGTGACAGACAATCTCTTGTTCATATGGGAAACAATCCTTCCTCCAGAAGTTAAATGTAAGAACCAGAGATGAAATTTACGCTGTGGTTGGCATTAAAAAGCAAACCATTACCACAGTTACCACAATTATTTCCTGTTCTATGGTGAGGGGAGGACTGATGTACATTGTTCCAGTGTAGAATTCTAACTTTTTTTAATGGCAAACATAGTAGAGGAGTATAGAGATCCCATAAATAAAGTTCTGTCTTTCAATATAGCTAGTGTGTTATTGACAAGAGTGCTGCTCCTGCTGGATAAACCACAGACTATGGCAGTCCCTGCTAACTCCTGTCCATCATTTTCCATTCTCTCCCTAACAAGGTGGAAGTCCCCACTAGCCTCACACAGAAATGTTCATCTTGAATAACTGAATTACTTAGTCAGTTTCAGTTCAAGTTAAGTCTGCAATTACAAACCAGCAGTGATTCATTAGGATTTCTTTCTGTGCCCATAAACTATTTGCCAAAGTTTTTACTAAATTCTTGCATCTCTTTCTGTTTATCTGCAACTGTCTATGAGTCTCCTGTTCAGTGAATTTCACATTTAAATAGTGTTCACTGAAGAAGTCATATGGGCAAGTCTCATGGTATTTCCCAGTTTCATTTCAGATTCCACCAAATCCTTTTAAAATCAGAACCTTGCCTATAGGTTTGCAAAGAAATCTGGCAATGGGGAAACTGGTTGTTTCCAGTTTAAATGGACTCAATCTTCAGGGCCTGGGAATGATTACTTACACTTTTTGCTACCAACAGTTAGCAAATACACTGCCTCTTAAACAACTCTCCTGTCTCTGGCTTCTTATAAACCATCCCTACTAATGATGGCTTATGCCTGGGCTTCCTAACAATGTTTATGGACAGCAAATATTTTGTCTTTGGAATGGACCAAATTACAGCAAATGGCACATATTTTGAAAAGAAGGGGTGGAAAACTAGGACCTGTTATACGCTGGGACACTTCTAAATATGCCCCAAATTCTACCCCCGATTTCAAATCATGCTGTACGATTCCATAATACCATATAGAGTAAGGATATTCTTTTTAGGATCAGTCTAAATCAGGGGTTGGCAACCTCTGGCACGTGGCTCACCAGGGTAAGCACCTTGGCAGTCTGGGCCAGGTTTTTTACCTGCCATGTCAGCAAGTTCGGCTGACCGCGGCTCCCACTGGCCGTGGTTTGCCGTCCCAGGCCAATGGGGGTGGCGGGAAGCATCCCAGTGCATCCCTTGGCCCGCACCGCTTCCCGCGGCCCCCATTGGCCTGAGACAGCAAACCACGGCCAGTGGGAGCCGCGGTCCGCCGAACCTGCCGATGCGGCAGGTAAACAAACTGGCCCGGCCTGCCAGGGTGCTTACCCTGGTGAGCCGTGTGCCAGAGGTTGCTGACCCCTGCTCTAAGGATAGGACAAGAAGCAATGGGCTTAAATTTCAGCAAGAGAGGTTTAGGTTGGACATTAGGAAAAAATTCCTAACTGTCAGGTGGTTAAGCACTGGAATAAATTGCCTAGGGAGGTTGTGGAGTCTCCATAATTGGAGATTTTTAAGAACAGGTTAGACAAACACCTGTCAGGGATGGTCTAGGTAATACTTAGTCCTACCATGAATGCAGGGGACTGGACTAGATGACCTCTCGAGGTCCCTTCCAGTTCTATGATTCTATGAAAGTTTACCCTTAGGAATAATGGGATGTAGAAAAATTAAACAGCCAAGGAATCCAGCTGGGGGTTGTGTTGTACCTTTCATTCTTTACTTCTCTGTTATGGCTATCTAGATTTGAATTTTTCCCTTTTAGGTAGTGGGTCTGATTCTGATCTCATGTACACTTATATATATCATATAAATTGGTAGAATTACCCCCAACATAAAACCAGGGTAAGAGGAGAAAAAGGCCTATATGATGTTTATGCAAAAGAGTGTGGGCAGATGGCTCCTCAGATGATGAACAATGAAGTCAATGCAGCTGTGATCATTTAGACCTGCTGCAGGTCTGGCACTTCATTTAATATCCTTTCTATGAAGTACCACAAAACAATACAAACAAGTAAAACAGAGACTCTTTGCACTCTGCTACATGACACTTCATGAAGCAGTTCGCTATGCATAAGCATATCCTATAAAATAATGTTGAGATTATATGTCTGTTTCCAATGAGATTGCTATTTCTCTGCCTACTTTTACGTCATATAGAAATTTTTCATGTGATAAGAACACACTCTATACAGCAAAAAATAATTAACGTGGAAGGGAAACAACCAGAGATTTACAGTCATACAAGCCTCAAGCCTGCTGCATCGCAACTGTTAGCACTTCACTTTGTTCACTGTTACCTTTAACTTGTGGCCATATACGTCTTTTTAGATTTTGTGTTATGCCTTAAAATCCTTTCTATCACCAAAAGCCTCTTGTATCATGAAATAAATAAATAAAAATCTGTTTTACTAAATGTGATTTTCCTGACACAAGTTCCAATACCCAAGGCCCTTAAGACATGAATATGAAAGCTGGATGCAACAGATCTACTTGAGAAGCAGATAAAAAGCCTCTCTAGCTTATCTACTCAGTAGAACAGTTGTTATTGTTAAATGTGAATCCTACAGGGAACTAAATCACTCAGGGGATTGGCAGTAGCACACACAGATTTTTGCCTTGAGGTCACTGGTTCAAATCTAGCTCAGATTAATAATGACTGAAAGATATTACCATCTGCTGGCTGTGGGATGCTATGTGCTAAATGAGTCAGCAATTTTAGTCTCGATCCTAATGGAGACATCACAAACACATCACCTTTGTACCAGTTGGCACCTTAGTTGGTTGCCTCATTAGATAAGCTGAGGATTTTGTTGGCACAGGGAATCTTGTACTGCTACTTCACTTGCTGCACCAATTCTGTGGATAAAGAACATCAGTATCCCTGGTTGTCAATCCAACACTTTCCATAGACACTACATTTACTTGATGCTTTGTCGTGTTTGGGAGCCAAAGGTGGAAACCTGTTGAAATGGTTTGGCTGGGTTTATGCATAAATTGTTATTTTTAAATATTTTTGCTATCATATTCTTATAACTATATTTAAAAGCGCAAACAAGTTTATAAAAACCTAAACAAAAAATTGACATTTTGTTAATATTATCGTTACCTTAATGTTGAGTTTTCCGTACATTTTATCTTTGAATAACAAAAACAAACAAACAAACAAAAACTGTGATTAATAAAAGAGAATTATTTTTGTTTGCAATTGCATTATTTGTGGAGGCAGAAATATATGTATATATTTGTAACTGAAACCTTTTTGAACTTTGAACAAAAAAACTGGTGTTAATAATACTATGATTATACCCCAACCATTATCTTAAAATAATGTGGTACTACGTATACATATTTTTTTAAAAGAGTATAAAATTGACTTTTGTTGCAACAAAATAAAAATAATAAAAAATAGTCACATGACACACACAACATACAACACAGGACAACGCAACTGACATACAGGATAAACATACAATTAAAAACAAATGGCACCAGAATTCTATTCATAACTATACAAAATAAGGCAAAAAAAAACAAAAAATTGAAAGGGTTAAACATTTGAATAAACATGTTATTACCTTATTTAAAACTTTTAACAACAATTGATAAAAATATATTAATATTTGCCAAATGTATTGTATTAATTTGGTAACAAGGAATTTTGCATTACTTTATATTTAACATTATTTTAAAACTCTGCTATATGGAAATAAGAAAAGCCCATGTTTCAAATACTAGTGAGTGGTTAGGATTACAAGCAGAGTGTGCACTTGGGTTGCTCGGCAACCATATCTTCAAGAAAGTTAGGAATAATTCCAGCTGTTGCATTCCTGAAGAGTTAAAATAATTAATTTACTGGATTTATTTAAAGTACAGTTTTTACCTTGTTTTCTTTTTGTTTCTTGTTTTGTTCCGTTTTCGATTGCTTTATCTTTTGGAGGTTTCTGTAAAAATGATAACTTCTAACTTTTAAAACAAAGAGAGAGAGCCGAAGTGAGGAGAGGCGGGGGAAACGGAGCCACGGGAAGGGGAAAGGAGCAACCTAGGAAGGTAGGGAGACCTGAGCCAAGAGAGATTAACTCTATAAAGGTATTTCAAAGTACGGGCAGCAGCAACGAGTTTAGCAAACTGAGAAAGCATATAAAGGAAAAAACTTAACAGGTATGTAAAAATATATGAGAAAGAAGGTTATATTTTTATTCCTCTAGTAACAAATTTTCTGATTTTCTACTTAATTTCAGGGAAACAATTGTCCAAATATAAAAATACTTTCATTTTTTTTCATTATAGTGATTTGATATTAGCTAAGCTTTGCCTAAGTTGTCAAGAGGTTTTACCACTTTATCAATCACATGGAAATATAATTAGACCCAATATTTTATTGGTTTGGATTGTGAAATAGTATGTGCACATTTTTCCAAGGATGAAAGAGAGGAAAGAAGGAAACAAATAGAACACATTGGAATTATATGTAATAGTTAAGTATATGTTACATACATGGAAGAATCCTATTCACAACAAGGCTATCAAATTTGTATCAAAGGCTGCCAAAAGATCAAAGAAGCTCAGGTGAGATATTTTGGAGTGTAAAATATAATTTTTAGAATAAAATGAAAGAAAATAGGATAATATCCATGCCAAGTCATATTAGCTCCCTGCTGTGGATCTCTGAACATTCGGCCTTCTAATTACATTTAAAGGGCAAAGAGCTGCTTACAAGTCCTAGGGCTCAGTTTGGAAACTGCCCACACTCAGAACTCTCACTGAGGTGAACAGGCATTTCACAGGTGGATAGCATGCCAAAACTGGCCTTTAATGTGCATGGGCACCATGCCATCCTAACGCCTCTTCAGTTTCATATGTCTGCACACTTATGCAGGAAATTCCCCTTAAAAAAAGGAGAGTATGGGCAAACTTAGTTGGAATGAGCACAATATATTAGGCCATCTGAAAAAAGGGAGTTCTGAAGGAAAACTGTGGAGCAAATGCTAATAAAAACATAAGACCCACCATACTGTGTTAGACCAATGGTCCATCTAGGCCAATATCCTATCTTCTGACAGTGGCCAATGCCAGCTGCTTCAGAGGGAATGAACAGAATATATATATATATATATATATATATATATATATACTAGGATACTAGGAAGATTCCCATATATATATATATATATATATATATATATATGGGAATCTTCCTAGTATCCTCTGCAGTGAAGACTGATGCAAAGAATTCATTCAACTTCTCTGCAATAGCCTTTCTTCCTTGAGTGTTCCATTAGCACCTCGATCATCCAGTGGCCCCACTGATTATTTGGCAGGCTTCCTACTTCTGAGGTAGATAAAAAATGCTGTTAGTTTTTGAGTCTTTGGCTAGTTGCTCTACAAATTCTTTTTTGGCTGCCTAATTATACATTTATACTTGACATGCCAGAGTTTATGCTCCTTTCTATTTCCTCAGTAGGATTTAACATCCAGTTTCTAAAAGATTCATTTTTGCCTCTAACTGCTTCTTTTACTTTTTACTTAGCCATGGTGTGTGTGTTTTTTTTTTTAAATTTGAGGTATATATTTAATTTGAGCCTCTGTTATAGTGTTTTTAAAAAGTTTCCATACACTTTGCGGGCATTTCACTTTTGTGACTCTACCTTTTAATTCTATTTAACTAGCTTCTTCATTTTTGTGTAGTTCCCCTTTTACTGTGATAGACTTTTTTGGCATTTCCCACTCAACAAGGATATTACATTTAATTATACTATGGTTGCTATTACCAAGTAGTTCAATGATATTCACCTCTTGGACCAGATCCGGTGTTCTACTTAGGACTAAATTAGGAATTGCCTCTCCTCTTGTGGGTTCCAGGATTATCTGGTCCTAGAAATAGTAATGTATGGTGTCAAGAAACTGTCTCTGCATCTCATCATCTTAACTGGGATAACTTCTGCCCATTCTTAAACTATGTGTTTACAGTCAGTATATTCCAGCTAGGTTCTTACAATGGCATATATAACTATAATTTGAGTGCCTCCATAGAGGAGAATCCCCAAAGTACAAAATGTCAATGGTTTAATATTCCTTCCTTGAAGCAGCTGAAGCTAATATTTTTATGTTTGTTTATTCACATCCTCTTTTTTCTCTTCTAGTACTTCTTATCCTTCTCTTTTCCTTTTTAAAAAACCTTTCCTCTTTTCATTTTTTGTCTTTGATTTTTTTTATCAGCTGTGGGAACACTAAGTCAAAGTGTGTTTTACACTTCAGTCTAAAAGCTGTGACATTTTTTTCTTCAGACCAGCCATCTAAACTGTGAAAAGAAATAATTCTATAGGTCTATTAACTGGGAATTTTATATGACAGTTTGTCATCTTATGAAATTCCAGATGTGTGGGATGAGCAAAAATAGGTTAGTTTTATTTTATGGATAAGATATAATCAAACACTTATAGTGAGAAGAAGAGTTGGCAGCATCTTGTTGAATGCATATAAGTGGAGGAAGAAATGTGTCACATTTTTTTCTAAGCTATGGTATTGTTTCAGTCACAAAGTGTGAAGCTGAATGTAGTTTAAGTTGAACAACTGAAACTTTATTAAACTTTATTAAAACATGTTGACTGCTCTGTCCATATGGCTGGGTTGCTTCCAGTCTAACTCACCACATTCCCAATTTTGCTGCTGTCCCCTGAGTAACAGTCCTTCAGGGAACACTGGCCTTCTGACTCCAGTGCCAATGATGATGGGCCAATGATGATCTTCTCTGTTTTACAAACATCTTAATATAAACTTTAAAACCAAATAATTGATGCCCAGATGACCACACCATGTCCCTTTGGCCAGGGGTTGCCAGCACATAGCTGAGCTTGAGTCTCATCTTCACCACAGATTCAACTGTTTACATAGTCCTTGAGATTGTCTGTTGATATGATCAGACTTCTATAGTGGGAGTGATGATCTCTGTCTCTCTGTCAGCTATCTCAGATTCTAACAAATTCTCTCTCCATGGAGTCTCCTCCTGCCCTGTGGGGTTGGCCTCCCCATTGTCTGCTGGCTTGTGTCTCATGTTCCTTTAGGTCACTTGTCCTTCTTGTATAGTCACCTAGTATGACGTGGGTGCCACTGCACAGCTCACAACTTCTTTAGTCCACTCTTTCTGGTCTCTCTCTAATGACTGGCTCCTCACAGGAGTGCCCGTCTCCAGGGATGGTAGATCTGTGGCTGACCTGTTGTACCCTAGTACCTAATTTTGCTGATTGTTGGCCATCTCTTGGCAGCATCTCCATCCTTATGGGTCCAGCAGGTCTCTCCCCTCATTAATAGCAGGGTTTTGTTCCTTTTTCCATCAGTGCTTGCTCTTGACATTTTTGGCATCCCTGTAATGGGGTATTCCTGTGTGCTAAAAATGCTAACAAGGGAACTGAACAGAAAGAAACAGCCTTGTATAACACTTTCTTAGCTGTTTTGTACAGCTGATTGCACCTTACTATTACTCTGTGGGTATGCTGAGTAAAAATGGTGGTGGACAAACTTCCATTTGCATGCAAATTCCTTAAATTCTTTTGAGACAATCTAGGGTCCATTGTTGGTGAATACTGTGTCCCAAATGCTATATCTAATAAAGTGGGTCTGCAATTTGCTTCTTGCTTCTTGTCATTCACTTACTTCTTGTATCAGGCAGAGTATCACTCTTCAAATGATTTGAACAGAAGTTCGAAGCAATAAAGTATTGCTTTTTCTTTGAAGGTAAATAAGCCACTCCCACCTTTTCCCATGGTACAGTGGACAGCTCATATGTTAACAGTCTCTTTCTGCTGGAAGTTATCACATGACCAGCATGTTTCACACACTTGTATCAAGAAGCAGAGATATGTATTCATTCTCATCCAGTAAATGAATTTTTAGGATCATCTAAAGCAGCTGTCAATGTTCAGGTGTAAGGCATATATGTGTTGCATGAAATCCTTACATAATGAAGTGGGGACAATAGCTCTTATTCTTCAAAATATGATTCCATACTTCAAACTCAGCTCACATTGTATTTGAAAAATATAATTTTGCTCTGACTGGTACTTGGCTTTTGTCTTCTGGCCACCCTGCTAGTATCACTGTCTTGATTGTATTTGGATGTCCTTTTCCATAGCCTCTTCGATTTCCATCAGTTTTGCTGTTGAAACTGGAAGATAGTACAGAATACTAATGGATTCAATGTCCTGATCCTTTTCCTCAAATTTTCTGTTGTGGGATATATATATCTTGCTCAAGGTGTCAGCATACACTCTGACACTGAATTGGGGTATTGCCAAATTGAAAAAGAACTTCTGGTTGTGTTTGTTGGAGTGGAGCGATTCCATTAGTTCACCTATGCCCACCTAATAGCACTGCAATCAGACTACAATCTCCTAGAGACAACCTGAATTGCTATTAAAAAGCTTGTCGGGTTTTCTTATGGTCTACTTCAGCTTCTGAATCATTGCTCCATTCACTGACAATAAAGATATCACCCCAGGCACTCCTTTTAGTGCGTGGGGGAGTCTTCTCTGGAACACCTCAGGTGCTAGGTTTATGCCCATCTGTATTCACAGGCCTCATATGTGCCAAAACATGTTCTTTACATCATAGGCTTTAAAGATTGTGACTTGGGAAAGTTCTGGCAATATGTCAACAGTTATGGGCAGTGGATACTGGCACCTTTTCAATGTCTAGTTCAGTGGTTTTGATTCTATTAAGATGCATAATTTGCCTGGTGGCTGCTTTATCACCACAGCGATGCTTACCAAGCTGTACTGGTTTCTATAAGTCAGCGTTTCTCAAACAGTGGCTTTCCCTACACAAGCAGCGACCCCTGTTTGAGAAACCCTGCTATAACTGCTGTGATATCTCTGCTCTGCAGACTCTCTAACTCAGGGGTCGGCAACCTCCAGCACATGGCTAGCCTGGGTAAGCACGTTGGCGGTCTGAGCCAGTTTGTTTACCGGCCGTGTCAGCAGGTTTAGCCGATTGCGGCTCCCACTGGCCGTGGTTCACCGTCCTAGGCCAATGGTGGCGGTGGGAAGCCACGGCCAGCACATCCCTCACCAGTGGGAGCCACGGTCGGCCGAACCTGACGACATGGCAGGTAAACAAACTGGCCCAGCCCACCAGGGTGCTTACCCAGAGGTTGCTGGCCCTTGCTCTATCTCCTTGCATAGCGGATTATAGAGTGCCACTAGAATTTTCCAGTTTGCTAAGTATGCAGGTTCCAATGTGATGTCTTCTTCCAGTTGCAGCTTTCCTTCAAGGAACCAATCACCTTTGAAAATATCTCCATATTCTTGTACAATTTTCTCCATTGTCCGGAGGACTCCCCTTTTTGCTTCTTGCACTGCAGTTACAAATTTCTAGTGCTCCACTCTGATCAGATGCATGACTGTATTTCCCAGGAAGCGTCTGTCGTTCTTACCATCCACTGCCACAGTTGGTACTGTTTGTTATTTTTTGGATTACTTATTATGAAGTCACATTTGGTACAGGTTGCATTATGCTCTCATTGTACATTATTAGATTGCTACTACTCTTTCTTATGAGTGTGTTTGAATCCAATTCACCTAAAGGAATCACACTGCAGGAGGCCCCACTATCCAGCTGAAATCACACAAAGCATTTCCCTATGAACATTGTTACATAAACGGAGGTTGTTATTGTTCCTTGTTTCTTTCCTGCCATGACAGCTTGCTATGCTCTCAAACTCTAGGACAGTGTCAAGATGTCATCACTGCTGTCTGATGTGCCATAACCCACTTGAAGAAGTCTGACTTTATCTTCCTGAGATCTTCCTCTGTTTTCCTGCACTGCTAAAATTGTTCAATTTGCCACAATCCACACAATGCTGTCCTAATGAAGGGCACTTCTCCTTTACCTGTTCATAGTGTCTCCTGCAGATGCACAAAATGCATCTGATTATTGGTATAGAATCCTGGCCACCTAATCTCCTTTGCTTTTGTCTCACTGAACATGCTTCTTGGGATGTTTTGTCTCTTAGGGCTTTCATTCTTTCTCTTGAGGCTTCAATTGCATGCCCCATGTCTAAGTATGTATCTAATATGAAATTGTCTTCCTGGAGCAGCTCCACCTACACATGGTGATGCCCAGTGTTGCAGAGTATCCTGACCCAAATCAGTCCCTACAACTGCAAATAGCAACCAGTGTTCACAAGGCTGTAACATAGGGACCTATCTCCCCGCTCCCTTTGGAGCGATTGTGACGTTTCACTCCATATTCATTATGAAAATATGCTTATCATATGAATATGACATAACTGAGATGTACTTTATTCAAGATGGGTCTTGTAAGATATTGGAAAGGTTATAATTTATTCAATGTAATTATCCTATTTTTATGCCTGTATCATTTCTGTATCTGAAGTTAGGAATATTGACTATGTATCTGTATTTCAGCTGTGCTACTTTGGGTGACACCCACTGCTAACACTTCAGGTACAACAATTCAAAAGCCAGACAGGGGTGATGGCTCATCAGCGAGGACAATGGACAGTGAAAAGGCTTGTCCTTCCTGTGGACCCTCCATACTGCCACTGACTCATGGATGCTGTGATACTTCAGAGTCAGGTGGTCTTGTCACCTGATACTAAACATTACCTAGGACTTCTTATAACTTTCCGCTGGAAGGGAACGGGGGGGTCAAATTTGGGAAACAAAGGATTCCCACCTTATGTAAATCCTATTTAAGGGTGGGGAGGAAGGAAAATAGGACTCCTCCTCTCCATGGCCTGTCTGCCCAAGAAGAAAGACTGCTAAAGCTGCCTGAAGAGAAGACAAGGGGGAGTCCAAATTGAGACAGGGGTCCAGTCTGAAGAGAAATATACTTGGAACTCTGAACCACATAAACTTTTCAACTTGCCTAAAATAAATTTTAGGTTGAGAATTTACATTTTGTAACCTGTTTCTTAAGTATATTGAGATTTGCTTGCACATTTTGTTTTATTTGGTCATTAATCTGTGTTGTTCTGTCTGCTATCTTTTATATTCACTTAAAATTCACCTTTTGTAGTTAATAAACTTATTTCTTGTTTATAATACAGCCCAGTTTCTGTATTTTCTCATTGTAAGGGGGGCAAGAAGTTGTGCATACCTCCCTCCATATTGAGGAAGTGGGAAAATTTCATAAAACCTTTGGGTTTGTACCCTGTAAACATAGTGGGCACCAGGGTGTGGAGGTGAGCCCCTAGGACTGACTCTTTCCAGAGTGGATCTCTGTCTCTCTGTGCAGCTGGGTGTGGCCTTGCCTGTGCTTGACTGGAAGAGGCTTATGAGCCTAGCCCACCAAGGACATGCAAAGGGGACCCTGGCTGGCATAATAGGTTGAATGGTGTCTCAGAGCATTGGGTGGCATCCAAAGGGGGGCAAATCATCACAGTGATAAACCTGTGTCACACCACAGTTTCATTCTGCTTTGGGGAGCAATATTTCCCTTGATTCATGAGGCTTGGGACAATGGTGAGATTCATCATGCTGCAGACCTCTCTGCTTTATTCCCCAGTGAGGTAAAGTAACAGTTTTACTTTTCTGCTGGTGGTGTCCTCCTTCATGGTCAGGTTTCTGAAAAGCTCACACTCCTGCTTCCACTGAGTCCATCACTGGGCTAGGTTTGTGTCTGCAAAATCCCAGGTCTCTGGAGTGCTTCAGACTGTATTATATGGTTTATACTGACAGCTGCTGTGCTGCAGAGGACTCAGATGCTGCCACTATGTTTCATTCACAAAGTGGTGAAGTTGAATGCAGTTTAAGTTCCAACCAGACATTGGCCGTCTGACTCCACTTTCACTGATCATCACACAGATGTTAAAACCAGGCTTTGGAATGCCATAGGAGCAGGGCTGTATTACCCAATAGGCAGACTAAGCACGTGCTTAGGGCATCAGCAAAACAGTGGGCACCAAAAAAAATGAGATTTTTTAAAAAAAATGATATTTCATATTTCAAAAAAAGCATTGAAGTAGTCATCATGGGAAAAATCAGAACTTTGTTAGACTTTCTTACACTCCACTCTACACTCTTCCCCCGTTTTTCTGTTCTGTTTTTATTACTTATCCCCACCTAAACTGGGGGGGGGAGGGTCCTACTAACATAGATCAAAATAATGCGAGGAAATCTCTTTCTAGTACTCGCTGGGAGGCACATGCAGTGGCAACAAGTGCAATTCTGGAGTCCTGCTCAAAGATTGTGGATGCGTTAGAAAGTATAGCTGAAAACCAATCACAAAAGGGAGAAACTATACGATAGGCAGAAAACATTGCAAACAAGATTCAAGAACTAGAATTTGTATTCATGTTGACCATGTGAAATGAAATTTTACAACTCTTTTACCACACAAGTCAAGCTCTCCAAGAAAAATAATTGGATTTGAAAACATGTGCAGACTCTGTCGATCATTAGCACACCACTTACACACTTTGAGGAATGATTTTGAAAGATTTGAAGACATATCAAAAGATATCTTGCCTGATACTAACTATAAAGGAGCCCAGTCCCGCAAACGAATCAGGAAAAAACAAGCAAATGATAGCAGTGCAACAGAAACAGCATTGAATCCTAGAGACAAATTTTGTGTATCTACTTACTACACTATAAATGATACACTTGAAGGTCATATGAAGAGGAGAGATGAAGTGTACAAAGAAGTATCAAGTAGATTTTCTTTTCTAAACGATATAGACTTATCTGACGAACAATATTCACAAGGTTCCCAAAAGTTAGTTCACTCATACCCTGTTGACTTGAACATGAATCTCTGTGGAAAAGTACAGCAGTTCCACTGTTATATGCGCACAAGGTTTAGTGAAACAGGAAAAATGAAATTCAGTCACATTGATCTTCATGACGCAATACTGAAAGACAGAATACAATGATTACTAACTGCTCTGCAGAACGCTCTTTTTCTGACCTGAAAAGAATAAAAAACCCTCAGAGAACAACAATGTGTCAGGACAGACTTGATTCACTTTCCCTATTGTGTATGGAAGCGGACATCCTTCGTCGAGTCAGCTTCGATGAACTTATCCAGAATTTTGCAATCAGAAAATCTAGAAAGAAGCTGTTTTAATTTCAGCATACATGTAAGTTTTGTGTCGTTTTGAAAACTAAAATTTTGTTTTACTGTATAGTATTGTTTTTATTTTGAATTACATTGGGTGGGGGGGGAGCATAATCTTTTCAGTGCTTAGGGCCTCTAAAGGTCTTAATCTGGCCCTGCATAGGAGAGTTGTCTTTTGGCACAGGCAAGGCTAACTTATGTCAACCAAAAACATATCTTCCCTTCACACTGCCATTCACTAGTATATTTAGGGACAAATATTGTCTCCAGTAATCAACTTGAGTACCTCAGCTGGCCACCAGGTATTTCTAATGGGAAGAGGGTGACCTCTTCTCGTTGGCAATCCCTTGAGGTCGAGGATGATCACCTTCACACGTTTTATTTTTCATGGGTCCTTTGGTGATTGAGGAGTCCAATCCTTGAGCCACAGTCTCATTGGAAAACATTGCTGGTGGTGTTGGAAGACAAGGTTGGGCCATGATTGCTGCATTCTTTTCTAGCATTTTTCTGCAACCATGGCAAGGCAATTTTCCTCAAATGTGGATGTTCCCTCTCTGACAAGTCTTCACCAGTTATCCTTATCATGGGGTGCTGTCTCCAAATGTGTGGTGTCGATGCAACATCTCTTGATATTTATCTTGTGGACGTCTTTAAAGCATTTCTATTGGCCTCCCTGTTTCCTTTATCCTTTGGTGAGTTGGGCATACAGCAGTTGTATTGGTAAGCATACATCAGCCATGTGCACACAGTGCCCGTTCCACCTCAGCTGGTGCTGGATAATCAGGGCCTCAACACTGCAGATGTTGGGCTCTGTGAGGACACTGACATTAGTGCGACGATCCTCCCACTTTATGTTCTGGAGATTCCAAAGAAAGTGCTGGTGCTGGCATTCCAGGTTTTTCAGGTGTTTTCACCCAAGTCTCACAGCCATAGAGGAGAGTTGGGATTACCACCACTTTATAAACTAAAAGTCTAGTGTGTGTTCTGATGTTGTGATCATTGACCACCCTGTGAGACAGTCTGCAAAGGAAAGGCTGGCACAGCAAATTCTGTGCTGCAGTTCAACATCTATGTTTGCCTCTGTGAGAGATGGCTGCCAAGATAGGCAAAGTAGTCTACATTTTCCAATTATTCTTTGTCAGTGTAGATCTTCCTTGCTGGGTCTGATGATTGACTCGGGACTGGCTCGTGGAGAAGTTTTGTTTTGCCAATGTTCAGAGTTAGCCCTAGGCTTTTGCAAGCTTCAGAGAAGCAATTAAGGACTGTTTGTAGATCCTCCTTTGAGTGTGCAACTATAGCACAATCATCTGCATACTGGAGTTTGGTTATTGTTGCTGATATTACTTTAGTTCTGGCACGGAGACAAGAAAGGTTGAAGAAGTTGCTGTCAATCCAGTATTGGATGCCAATGCCCTGTGGTAAACAGTCTTGGATTAATGTTTTCATAACTGCTAAGGAAATGGAGAAAAGGGTGGGTGCAAGAGCACAAATTTGTTTTACGTCAGTTCAGAAGACAAAGGGCTCAGAGGTAGAGCCATCGCACAGGATGGAGGCAGTCATCTGGTCAGGAGGAGTCTTACAATGGTGATAATTCGCTTGGGCAGTCAAACTTTGATATGATTTTCCACAGATGCTCATGGCTGACAGAGTCGAAGGCTTTGGTCATATTGATAGAGGCCATATACAGCTCTTGGTGTTGTTCTTGACCTCTTCTGCCAAGTCCACAATGCACAGCTGAGCATTCTGCATATGTTACTCCAACCCATTCGCTAAAATAGCATGTGCAGTCCTCAAATACCCGCTCTTGAGAGAGAAAGGAATGGAGGCAGTCATGTTGTTATGGCAGTCATGGAATGGAGGCAAGTGGTGGATGTGCTATATCTTGACTTTAGCAAAGTTTTTGATACGGTCTCCCACAGTATTATTGCCATCAAGTTAAAGAAGTATGGATTGGATGAATGGACTATAAGGTAGATAGAAAGCTGGCTAGATTGTCAAGCTCAGTGGGTAGTGATCAATGGCTCAATGTCTAGTTGGCAGCCAGTATCAAGCGGAATGCCCTGGGGTTGGTCCTGGGGCTGGTTTTGTTCAACATCTCTATTAATGATCTGGATGATGGGATTAATTGCACCCTCAGCAAGTTTAGGGGGAGAGGTAGATATGCTGGAGGGCATGGATAGGGTCCAGATCGACCTAGACAAATTGGAGGATTGGGACAAAAGAAATCTGATGAAGTTCAACAAGGACAAGTGCAGAGTTCTGCACTTAGGAAGGAAGAATCCCATACACTGCTGCAGGCTGGAGACCGACTGGCTAAGCAGTAGTTCTGCAGAAAAAGACCTGGTGATTACAGTGGATGAGAAGCTGGATATGAGTCAGCAGTGTGCCCTTGTTGCCAAGAAGGCCAACGACATATTGGGCTGTATTAGTAGGAACATTGCCAGCAGATTGAGGGAAGTGATTATTCCCCTCTATTCAGCATTGGTGAGGCCACACCTGAGTATTGCATCCAGTTTTGGTTCTCCCCCAGTACAGAAGGGATGTGGACAAATTGGAGAGAGTCCAGCGGAGGGCAACAAAAATGATTAGGGGGCTGGGACACGTGACTGTAATAGTCCGAGGTAGGGGCCGTGCCGTCTCAGGGGCCGTCGGGAGCCAGGCCGCCTCACTACACGGCCCTATCAGTCTCCGGGTTCTGAAGGGTTTTGGGTTCTGCCCCTCAAGCAGGGGCAGAACAGAAGGCACACAGTTCCTGCTATGAGTCCCAGCCCTCAGTCAGGGCGGGACAGCAGACACTAGGTCTAGGCTCCGGTCCTGGCAGCCGGAGCTGAGCAATTACAGAGTCAGTAAGCCCCAAGCCCTAGGTCAGGGCGGGGCAGCACACCAGAATCCAGGGAACTCAGATCCCACTACAGGGCTGAGCAGCAGTCTACGTCTGTAAAGCCCAAGCCCTAGCTCAGGGCGGGGCAACAACACAGCAGTTCTAGCTCAGACCCTTAGGCAGGGGCTGAGCACACAAAGTCACTAGTTTAAGCCCAAGCCCTCAGTCAGGGCGGGGCAGCAACACAGCAGTTCTAGCTCAGCTCCTCACAGCAGGGCTGAGCAACAATGGTCAGTAAGCCCCAGCCCTAGGTCAGGGTGGAGCACCAACCAATAGTCCCAGGGGCTCAGGTCCTTATCTCAGGAGCTGAGCAACAATAATAGTTTTAGGAAGCCCAGGCCCTTAATCAGGGCGGGGCAATACAAAATAGTTCAAGGCTCAGGTCCTGGTAGCAGGAGCTGAGTATCAATAACAGTTCAGGGCTCAGGTCCTTGCGTCAGGAGCTGAGTAATAACAATAGTTCAGTAATCCCCAGCCCTAGGTCAGGGTGGGGCAACAAACAATAGTCCCAGGGGCTCAGGTCCTTGTCTCAGGGGCTGAGCCACAAGAGTCAGTAAGCCCCAGGGTGGGGCAATAAACTATAGTTCAAGGCTCAGGTCCTTGTAGCAGGAGCTAAGCAGCAAGAGTCAGTAAGCCCCAGGGTGGGGCAATAAACTATAGTTCAAGGCTCAGGTCCTTGTAGCAGGAACTGAGCTGTGGCAGCAGTTCAAGAAGCCCAGGTAAGTGCAGGCTTCTCTGCCTGAACGCTGGTAGGAGGGGGAGGCTGCCACCCGTGAGTGGGGTGGCAGGGGGGACACAGGCCCACCCACTCCTCTGTGTCCCAGCCCGGGGCCCTAACAGCGGCGTGGATCCGCTGCAGTCAGTGGGGATCCTGGCCGCAACACACTGACATGGGCATGTCAGTGCCCTCAGCCGGACAGGGTTCGGCTACCCCCGGGCTGCATTCCATCTCCCCCTCCTCGGGTACCTGCTCGTCGCTGGGCTCGGCAGCGGGGTCCCATACCATGGGCTCCTCGGTGCGCTGAAAGCGGTCTAAGTCGGGCTGCTCCTCTGGACTTGGGTCACAGGAACGCTCGGGCAGCTCCTCGGGGTACCGGGCTCGGGGCAGGCTCGGCCAGTCCACCTCGGGGTACCTGGCTCGAGGGAGGCTCGGTCCGTCCGCGTCCGGGTACCTTGCTTGAGGGAGGCTTGGTCCGTCCGCGTCCGGGTACCTGGCTCTGGGCAGGCTCGGCCAGTCAGGAGCCTGAACAGGAGCGTCCGTCCTCTCCGGCCGCTGGGCTCTAACTGAGGGTTGAGGCCGGGCTTTTATACTTCCTGTCCCGCCCCTTGACTTCCGGGGGGCGGGAACAGGCGGCGGTGGCTCCGCCCACTGAGGTGGCTCCGCCCACTGAGGTGGCTGTTCTGGTTCCTCTCTCTCAGGGGCCGTCGGGAGCCAGGCCGCCTCACTACACGGACTTATGAGGAGAGGCTGAGAGAACTGGGGTTATTTAGTCTGCAGAAGAGAAGAGTGAGGGGGGATTTGATAACAACCTTCAACTACCTGACGAGGCGTTCCAAAGAGGATGGAGCTAAGCTGTTCTCAGTGGTGGCAGATGACAGAACAAGAAGCAAATGTCTCAAGTTGCAGTGGGGGAGGTCTAGGTTGGGTATTAGGAAACACTATTTCACTAGGAATGTGGTGAAGTATTTGCATGGGTTACCTAGGGAGGTAACCATCCTTAGAGGTTTTTAAGGCCTGGCTTGATAAATCCCTGGCTGGGATGATTTATTTGGTGTTGGTCCAGGGCCGCCCAGATGGGGGGGCAAGTGGGGCAATTTGGCCCAGGCCCCGGGCTCCACAGGGGCCCCACGAGCCCTGGCCTGGCGGCGGTCCGGGTCTTCGGCAGCATTTTGGTGCTGGGGGGCCCTTGAGTGCTGCCGAAGACACGGAGTGACTGAAGGACCCCCCGCCACCGAAATGCCGCCGAAGACCCAGAGTGCTGCCGGGTGAGTACAAGCGCCGCAGCTCCCCCGCTTTGCCCCAGGCCCCCTGAATCCTCTGGGAAGCCCAGTGTTGGTCCTGCTTTGAACAGTGGATTGGACTAGGTGACTTCCTGAGGTCTCTTCCAACCCTAATATTCTGTGATTCTGTTTGTTTTGAGGCAGATCTTCTGACCAACATCCATTACCTCCTCCAAGCATGCCCTTTGCAGAGCTCAGCTTCAGCCTTTCTGTAGTCTATCACATTTTGATTTCTTTCTACAGTGTGCAATGAGAAATGCACAAGTTACCTTGCAAGGGCATCCCTCTCTCCAGTGGAGGAAAACACAGTGTTTGCTCTCCATGCTCTGAGATTCATCAATATTTTAACTGGAAAACATTTTTTTTCCTTCTAAAATTCAACATCTGGCTTACCATGTGTACTCTTGAAACCAAGAGAAGTCTCTCTTCCTCTGCTTTGCTAGGGAGATTAATGTGGGAATATGAAGAGAAAGGGAAATTAATTTAAAGAAATATTTATGTAATCCCACCCATACATTGGGAGTGAACAAAATCATACACTTGGGATCACGCTGAACAGGCTCCCCCAACTACCTTTTTGATGCACTTAACAGATGTTTTACCGCAACATATCTTCTCCCTCTAGTAAAGTTTATTTATACATTCCCTAACCTATCTTTTTTCATTGTCAAGCTGAGCTTTAAACCATTGACTCATGTGGTTTTCTTAATGTGAAGAAACATTTGTGTATTAATGTATCCAGTTTTAATTGAAATCTTTGCATTCATTGTTAAGTTCCTGTTCATAAAAAGCCTACAGTAATTGTTGCATTTGCAGAATATGTCAAAATAAAGGGCTGAATAGCGACAATGAACAGTTCAGCTTTCACATGAATTTGTCTTCATTGTGTCTTATTTTTTACTATCCTTTTAAAATGCATAATTTCAGTGTTGTTTTTCCCTTAGGCCAGTATTTGTTATCATCCTAGTTTTGCTTTTCTCATAATTTACATTACTTTTGCATCTGTCCTATCGATTTTGTTTATGTTCACTATTAATGTTTCCTTTACACTCTCTTCTTTCTTTGTGTTGATATTTATACACTGGATGAAATAGCAGTACATGCATTTCTACTCTTGCACATCCTCCTTCCTTCTGTTTCAGGGTATCTGTAGGTCAATGTACAATATACTTCACTAATGTAAGGTACAGTACTGTGAAAATTCAGAGAGAGTGCACCAGTATCAGATTATTGGTCATTTGCTGAGTTATTTATCCATACACGTACTTCAAAGTCAGAGGAAATGGTAAACAGAGATTAGTTAGAGAGACAGTATTCACGTCTACGTCCACATGAGATTTAGACTGAGGTTCACAGTTCAAGTTCTTTAGTTGAGGCCACATCCAAACCTCATTGATCTCATGGGAAAGACATTACATTAATGTTTTGGAAATGAGGGAAATTTTACAGCATTCTCTGAAATCAGTCAAGATAGGGTTTATTGTGATAAGAAACTTGGAGGTAGCATTAAGTATAAGGCCCTCTCTCCCTTGAATTAGTTCTGAAAATGTACAGGGATGTGATACACTGATATTTATAATTTTATATATCTTGGTGGTTTTCCTGCATTCTGAGGTAAATAGAATCTAGTCTACAGTAGAGATGACAAATTCCCTGTGACTAGGTTTTTGTGTGAGAGGGAGGGGCACATTTACTGACAAACTGAAAGTGGTAGAAAGCATGTTGCCAATATTGCTATCTAGGAGAAGAGTTGACTTCAATAAAACCCTGAGATAACATATTACTTTGAAACAGAGAGTACAAATTCCCTCAATAAATGGTGAGGTCAGTGCCTTGGCTAGCTAGGCTGTGTCTTTGAAATATTTCCTTCTTAGCAGGAACAGGTCACCATTAGGTTTTTTCCTATGTAATTTGAAGGAAGATTATCTAATAGGTCAGGGGTCGGCAACCTCTGGCACGTGGCTTGCCAGGGTAAGCACCCTGGCATGCCAGGCCAGTTTGTTTACCTGCCGCATTGGCAGGTTTGACCGATTGCAGCTCCCACTGGCTGTGGTTCACTGTCCCATGCCAATACGGGCGGTGGGAAGTGCCGCGAGCTGAGGGACGTACTGGCTGTGGCTTCCTGCTGCCCCCATTGGCGTGCCAGAGGTTGCCAACCCCTGTAATAAGTCATTAGGAAGTGGAAATATATCAAAATTGCGTCTTTCATACCTGAAGTGGTGATAGCACATACTGAGGGCCCTAATCTAGAATATTTTTACCCAACCGTTATAAATATTGCATCATTTCCACAACAAAATATCCCAACACAACATATACAAATACATTCATTAAAAAGTCCATGTTAAATAAGGTGAAAGCTATTTTGGGATAATACTAAATGAGGAACCCCTTCAGCTGGTTGGGCCCCTAAGCAGTTCCTCAGTCTGCTTATGCCTAGCACCACTGCTGACCCATTCTCTAAACACTATGGTATGGTTTAGACATATGGTGTTGCACTCTGGGGTCCTTACCGGTATAAATATCAGAGGAGTAGTAACAGTGGGACCAGAGATTCCATTATGCTATTGCAGAATGAGGTGGAGAGCAAGTCATACGCTCTCTTGAAGATCACAGCTGAGCTCTTCTGTCGACTGAAGAGAAAGGATGGGTGGTGTAGGACAGCCAGATATACTCTAACGTTAATCAGAAGGGAGTAAAAGGCCACTTGGCCTGTGTCCTTTCCCACAACATAGCTCAAAGTAAGCATATATTTGGAAATCTGATATCTGTTGTTGGGGTAAAAAGGGCAGGGTAATGTCAGGGCTATTTTTTTTTTTAGGAGTAGAGGGAAATTTTATTATAATATTAGTAGTTGTAGAATTGTGTTGGTGCCTAAGAGCTCCATCCATGAACAAGAGTTCAATTATTTTAGAAATGATACACACACATAAAAACATGATCCCGGCCCCCAAAGAGCTTACAATATTGCTGGAATTGTTAATTTACAGAGTTATTGAGATCTATGAATGAGCAATCAGTGCAAAGTCTTAGAACAATATCAGTGTCATGCTCTTGATGAGGAGTAAAAATGGGAATCAGGACACCTGGATCTTGAGCAAGTCATCTAACTTTCTCTGCCTTGCTTTCCCCATCGGTAAAATTGGGCTAATATAAAACTTACCATTCCTGTAAAACACTTTTGATGAAAACGTCTAGAAATGCCAAACAATGTAAATGACCTCAAGGAATTAAAATAATGTGATCCTCTGTCAATAGAGCTATGCCATTTTACACCAGCTAAGCTTCTGCCCCAAAACAATTGTCAAATGGATAAAAGAGAGTTAGGGGCCCCAATAGCGAGGACTGAGGTGCTATTTTGGAACAATAGAGTTGTTTAGATTTGCACAGCACAAGTGTTGCATTATACTGAGCTCCAGCCAGTATTATTGATCAATTGTTTTCAAGAGTATTGAACACCTACAAATTAAAAATACAAAAAAATGCATCGTCTTATGATACGTATGCCCTGTAAAATGGAGAGTTATCATATCATTGTTCCTGATTGTCTATAAGACTTCAAGGAGTTTACAGCCTGAGGGAAAACATGAGTCTGTGGTTGAAGATATAACAGAAACTCTCCACAGAGTAAAAAGATGTTTTGAGACAAGCAATAAAATAAAGATATAAAAAGAAAATGAACACTTCCCTAGCAAAAGCTCTGGCTGAATTTTGGTACCTGGCTATACAATAGGCTGTTGATCTTAAAAAAGAAAATATGTTGGAAAATGGATTTGAGCTGTATATATGTTAGATGTGTCAGATTGGTCAAAAGATAGTCAGAAAGTACGTTTTGAACTGCATGAAAAACAGAAAATAAGTTTTTCCTCACATCTCCTACAAACAGAATCTGGACTCAGGTTCTTATACAAAGGTTATTGGGGCATGATCAATCATCATGATCATGATCATATACTGTTTTAAAGTCATAATTAGATATTTCTTGCATGAAGTCCCATGCTAAGATTAAAAAAATGTCAATCTTAGAATGCTCTCTGGTATGCAGACTCAGAGAACCAATCTCTGCCATGTATCAGAGGGGTAGCCATGTTAGTCTGGTTCTGTATCATCCTGCTTGCATCCGAAGAAGTGGGTATTCACCCAGGAAAGCTCATGCTGCAAAACGTCTGTTAGTCTATAAGGTGCCACAGCAATCTCTGCCATGAATTTGCTAAGCCTCCTAGTATTTTTTCTTTTTTTAAATTTTGATCTCCATACAGTACATTTAAAATAAGATCTTTTCTCTAGCTTGATTTCTTAATGCATTTGGGAAGTCGGTTGAAAGCCAGCAGCACTTAGAAATCTAAGGGTTAGATCCACAAAGGAACTTAGGCATTTCAATACCTAACTCTTAGGTGCTCTGCTGCCTAGTGGAATCCTCACTCCTGAATTAGTGTCCAGTGGAGAGTTTAGATGACTAAGAGAGGGACCCTCAGAAGCCAGCACGCTGAGTGGCGCATCGTCTAAGCTAGCCAGTAGGAAGTAGAGGGATGTGGCTTAGGGCCCAGATTCACAAAGTTACTTAGATGCTTTGCTTCTATTGATCTTGGCCTTTAGGCACCATATTGACATGTCAGAGGGAAATGTCTGTCTCTGCATGGGATTATCAGTCATCAAATCCTTTCCTAGTTAGGTGCCTAAGCCCTTTCTTGTAAAAAAAAAAGGGACAGAGAGGCAGAGAGGTTCCCATCCCATTGTAGCCAATAACCCAGTGGTTAAGGCACTCAGCTAGTATATAGGAATCCTAGGTTCAAATCAGTCAGAGCTGAGATTTGAATCTTAGTCTCCCAGAAGAGTGTCCTACTCACCAGGCTGTTAGAAATTCTGGGATACACATGCACATCGAAGCACCAAACATTTCCATTTGTCTTTTATGAGAGGCCCAAGCTGGTAGGAATGTTCTGAAAATATATGCTGGTTCAGGCCTTATTGGGGAGGTAGTCAGGGGAATGCCAAGTTTGAGAATCCTAAGGGGTCTTAGGTATGAGACAGGGCTCCAAGCAACTCTTTACTACGGTTAGCATCAGGACTTGGTGGCTTTGCACATACCCACCAGTTACCTGTAGAGTTAGGAAGCAGCTGAGTGGTGGTCTTGACAATGTCATTGGTGCCTAAGTGTTGCACTTCGGCACCTAAAGAGGCAATTAGGAGCCCAAGTATTTTTGTGGATCAGTTCCAATTTCCTTAGTCACTTTTGAAAAGGAAACTAAGGGCATATCTGCACTAGAGGCCTTTTACCTGTGTAGGAAGTGTAGGAATACTGGTAGAGTACACTTCTAGTGTGGATGCAGCTATACCAGCAAAGCTGTGCATTCTACAAACCACCACCCTTGAGCAAAATGAGCTATATTGCTCAAAGAGCAATTCTGACAGCATAGATACATCTAAAGTGCCTGTACAACTATGTCAGTCTGGGATCACAGCTCTTCACACCCTGACCAACGTAGCTATGTTGGCAGAAGCCTACAGTATAGGCATGGCCTGAGGCTCATAAGCCTTCCCTCCTTTGATCTGTTCATAATTCTGTGGTGTGAGTGGGCCAGCCCTCAAGCTGGCTTTGCCTGAGAAAGGAGGATCTGGACACTGAGAAGTGGTAGAGTTCACTGTGTAGTATCAGGAAAGGAGTCTAAATATTATGAAATGAGCAAAAGTATGTTATAAATGAGACTACATACTACATCAAATATCTGGATGAAGTGTTAAAGAGGTGCTGACAGCTTTTACTATTTTTATATGTAATGCTATATCTTTAGTGAGTTTCCATTGAAAAATTCATTGTGTAATATGAGTTGCGGTTCTGAATGTAAAGAGAATGGCCATAAGATCAAATGTAAGGAGCACAACTGAAGAAAGCACAACAATTAGAGCCAGAGGAGGGCGGAAACTTTTCTTACCTTCCTTCCCACATTTTTTGTCTTTTGTGTCGCAAATAGAGGAGGGCCAATTGATTGTTAAGAAAAAAAAGCGGGGGGCGGGGGTAAATAAAGAAAAAACAAGAAGAAGCCCCAATCCTCTGTCTAAAACTAAAACGAATCTTGAAGTTAACTTTTTTTTACACATTTAGAATCCCCGCCCTTTTTCCCCCATTTTTGTGCACTGTTATGCTCTGGTCAAGACTGGAAACAAAAGTGATGAATTTGCAGATGAGAGACTCATTTTCAACTATTGAATTCTGAAGGACTCATCAGAAATATCCTTGCTCCTGTGAGTATCCCAACTTGGCAGATCCAAAAAAATTCAGATTCATACTCAAACTGTTGAGTCCAACCTAACTTTTGAGCCTCTTAAAATTCAGAAGCAATAATGAGTAATATCAGGAGGAGAATGAAAAGTGAGATATATAAAAATACTTGAGAGATGAAGACATATTGGGAGTAGACGCTGGTGAGGTGTTTATAATTAAGGGCCTGTCTGTCAAACTTTCCCCAGCCACAGCAGTTCAGCATTAATAAAATATGCATATAAACAACTGCACCACTCCGAAAATGTACCCACAAAACTTTTCTTGAAAAACTGTGAGAAAAACCTAAAAATATATGAGAAATAGATGAGATTTACAGGAAGAAACAAAAGACATAAGCCTTGTCTGAACATAAGGCGTGAATCATAATGGCACGTGAGATAAATTAGGAAATGTGAGAAGAAGGTGTGATCTCATTTGTCTCATCTATTTCTCTTTTAGTGAATGAGCAATAAAACAGAAATAAATGAACCAGTGAAAGATCTCTCATTTTCAAATGGATAAATCAAATTATAACACACTTAATTTGTTTGAAATTAAATCAGATGATAAACAATCAGTTTGTAATCAGTATTTCTTATGAAAATCAATTTCTTTCTGCTTTTGCATCTAAATATTTGATGTACTATAATGTGACAGATAACAGAGAATTGAATTGAAGATTTTTACTGAAAATAACATAATTACTCAAAAAGACCTCTCTGCAATCAATTAATCATAGTGAATTTAATAATTTTGTAGTACTCAGAAAGGTAACCAGCCATTTACTCACTCTGGTTTACAACTGGTGAAATACCACACTTTAGGTAGCTTTGTTATGTTTTTCAAATTATATTTAAATAAATAGTTTGACTAAATTTTAACTCTGGAGTGGATGCATATAGGTAGAGTTCAGTAAATCTTTCTGTAATAGAAACATGTTTTCCTGGCTTTCACATCTCCGTTATAAAAACTCTTAGAGAGAGAATGTTTTTCTTTGAAAAAAATGGGAAAGCAATCTTCCTTATATCTCAGTCTTTAAACTATTCTATCTACCAGATAACATGCTTGAAATAACTGATGTCAGGTAGTACATCCAGCAAATAGGCAAAAGGACTAATGGCAGCAGGGACATATAGGAAATTATTAGAATTAATATAATAATGGTTATTCCTGCAAAAATGAAGCTAAAGTCTTATTGATTTTTTTTTCCAGATTTTTGTTACTTCTTTCCCACAGAAGTTTCAGACATGATTCCAGTAGGAAAGTCAAAATGTTTGAGATACATTGCTTATCTGAAGACAATTCCCAAATATTTTTTCTTGTTTATTTTTATATTAAAGTAGCTCACAAAATGTGCTAGGCACTGTACAGACATACAGGCTTTTCCTGCCCAATTCTCAGTTACTGCACTTTGTAGGCATTAGTTAGTTCTCTTTATTTAGCTGAATTAAAATTAGTGGTATCTATAAAGACCCTAACTGTGTTTAATGATGTGAAGTTGTAGCCATGTCAGTCCTAGGATATTAGAGAGACAAGGTGAGTGAGGTAATATCTTTTATTGAACCAACTGCTGTTGGTGAGACAAACTAAAACTGTGTTTTGTTTTGTTTTTGTTTTTTTTAATTGCCTTTTAGGAAAATGAAGTGGTCAAGCTCTCAGGTTTATTGGATGTAATGCTGTTTTGGGGTGGGACCATGTCAGAAAGAGTCTGAATTGCTTTTTCCCCACAGTGACTGGATGGAGCTCGGGTAGGGTGACCAGATGTCCCGATTTTATAGGGACAGTCCCGATTTTTGGGTCTTTTTCTAATATAGGCTCCTATTACCCCCATCCCCTGTCCCGATTTTTCACATTTGCTGTCTGGTCACCCTAAGCTTGGGGTAACTCTTCATAAACTTAAATGCAATTTTTTCAACACAGCAACACGCTCCCTTTAAAGTCATTAGGCCAAATCCTGGTGTCCTTACTCTTTTTGTTTTTAGCCTTCACTAAGGAAAACTCCCATCAAATTTATGAATATGACCCTAGCAGGAGTTCTGTTGCTAAAAACCCTACAACTCTGACATTTAATTCCTCAGTTCCTTAGGCTATGTCACCACTTCAACTGGGATCATGGCTCCCAATACAAATAGACAGACACATGGGTGATGGCATAGGCTAGCCACCCAAGTATGGATCTAGGAGATCAGGTAGGCTTCAATGCTAGTGGCTAGTCCCATTAGCTTGAGCAGAGCTAGTGGGTGTCTGTCTAGTAGGGTTGGAAGGCATGTTTCCAGCTGCAGTAAGACATACCAAAAAGCGTAACTCTTATCAGCCATCTAGGGTCATTCCTAGTGATGTAATTCCCAGCATAGTATCAAACTAGCTCTGCTTGAGCTAATGCACAATAAATAGCAGTGTAGCCATGGCATCATGTTTGACTCAGGCTAACTTCCTGAGTGTAATCAATACATGGAAATATACACACCTATCTCATAGAGCTGGAAGGGACCCCAGAAGATTGAGTCCAGCCCCCTGCCTTCGCTAGCAGGGCCAAGTACTGATTTTGCCCCAGATTCTTAAGTCGCCCTCTCAAGAATTGAGCTCACAACCCTAGGTTTAGGAGAGCAATGCTCAAACCACTGAGCTCTCCCTCCCTCCGAGCCTGTCTGAGCCCCTCTGTACATACTCAGTTGTCTTGCTCAGCTTCTGCCTGTGGTGCCATGGCCTCACTGCTATTTTTAGGCAATAGCTTGAGCAGAGAGATCGCATATCTGTCTACCTGAACTGGAAATTACACCTCCCAGCTGCTTTGTAGACATACCCTATGTGATCATTCTTCTACAAAGATATCTTCATGTCAACAATGTGGAGTGTTAGAAGAATAGCCTGTAGAAAGGGTTGGCATATTTTCCCTGCAAAAATCCATGTTCTTTGGCCAACGATTCAGCTGGTTTTCTTTGAAGGATTATCTGATTTCTCGATCTTGTTTATAAATTGCCTAATTTTGGTTTCAATATGCTTAAAATATATAAATTTGTGATTTATCAATGTGTTGCTTTGTAGTATAGTCATTCTACCCACTGCTTCCTTTTCTAAGGTTAGATTTATCATTGTATAATTCCTCTACATTCCGAGCAAATAACTGATCATGAAATATTTCATGGACAGCTTCTTAGACTTACAGACTTTAAGGACAGAAGGAACCATCATGATTATCTAATCTAACTTCCTGCACATTGCAGGCCACAGAACCTGATCAACCCACTCTTGTAATAGACCCATAACTTCTGGCTGAGTTACTGAAGTCCTCAAATCAGGATTTAAAGACTTCAAGTTACAGACAATCCACCATTTACACTACTTCAAACCAGCAAGTGATCCAGGCCCCAGCCTGCAGAGGAAGGTGAAAAATCTGCAGAGTCTGGCAAAACTCTTTCCTGACCCCAAATATTGCAATCAGTTAGACCCTGAGCATATGGGTGAGACCCATCAGCCAGACACCTCTGTAGTAATGCAGAGCCCTGATCATCTAGTGTCTCATCTCTGGTCATTGGGAATATTTGCTAATAGCAGTCACAAATGGGCCATTACCATTGTTGCAATCTCATCATACCATCCCCTCCATAAACATATCAAACTCAGTCCTGAAACAAATTAGGTCCCCCCTCCCCATTCCAATTGGAAGGCTCTTCCCAAACCTTGCTCCTTAGATGGTTAGAAATCTTTGTCTAAATTCATAGACTCATAGACTCATAGGTTGTAAAGATGCTGGGAAATGAGGGAGGATACAGAAAGAGACTAAACAAATGGTAAGATAAGCTCTGACCAGCATTTTATGTTGACCGTCTGGGTAAATATAGAAGGTAAAAATTAGATTACAATTTGGGCATGAAAGATAAATGTAAAGAACTTGAGCAGCAAGGAGGACACATAGGTGCCAGTGTGTAATTAGTTACAAAATTTGTTATTTAGGACTGTGGGATAATGTGACAGGTTTAGTAAATTTGAAGGAGGGAGCTAATTTTAGCTATATAATGTAAATAAAAAGCAATGCTCTTTGGGAAGCTGCTGGAACTCTGACTCCTCTGCACAACTGTGACATGCAGAGGCATAGCTAGGAACCCCCAGATGAATGAATCCTGACTGGCCATCAGGTGAAATTTATCTGTATATTGGGAGTGGCGAGCATAAGAGATTTGCTTAGTATATGTATTCTGTGTGTGTTGCTAATAAATATATGTTTAGAGCACAACTGTGTAAGGCTCTTTCACTGGGAAAAGGTTTGCAGACCAGTAGAGCCTTGAGCCCCAAGGGAAAGGGCGTGTACTTAAAATTAGATTTCTTACTGAGCCCCATGGGTAAGGATAGGTGTGTCACCTCCTGAGCCCTCAGAAGGGAAAGGGTCGGAGTGCCTAAATTGATCATGTCACACCTTGAGCCTTCGGTAGGTTATAGGAGGGGTGCCCTAAATTGATCAGGTCACCTTGAGCCCTTGGAAGGGTATAGGTGGGGTGCCTTAAACTGAGCAGGTAACACTTATTTGTACTTGTTCAAGTTTGAATTAATCTTTCTTAAACATGGGAGTTCAGAATTGTACACAGTATTCTAGATGAGGTTTCACCAGTGCTTGGTATAATGGTGATAACATTTCCCTATCTCTACTGGAAATACCTCTCCTGATGCATCCTAGGATTGGATTAGTATTTTTCATGTCTATATTACATTGGTGGCTCACGGTCACCCTGTGTTCAACCAGTACCCAGGTCTTTCTCCTCCTCTGTTGCTTCCATCTGACAAGTTCCCAATTTATAGCAAAACTTCTTGTTGTTAGTCCCTAAGTGCAGGACTTTACACTTTTCACAATTAAATATCATCCCACTTCCATTAATCCAGTTTTCAAGGTCATCCAAATCTTCTTGTATGATATTCCGGGCCTCTCCCACATTGGCAACACATCAAAACTTTGTGTCATCCTCAAATTTTATTAGCACATTCCCACTTTTTGTACCAAGATCATTAAAGAAAATGTTAAATAAGATTGGTCTCAAGCCCTATCCCTGAGGAACTCCACTAGCAGCCTGACAGTTCACCTTTCAGTATGACCCATTATAGTCTTTGCTTTGAGCAGTACCTTACCCACCTTTTGATTATCGTGTTAATCCCCCTCTGGTCCAATGTAACTTATAATTTCCCAACCTGTTCTCCATGTGAATTTGTTTCATTTGGTGATCCGTCATTTCAGTTGATCAGGAGGATATGCCATCGCAGCCTGAGTTCTATATTGTCAAGCCTGTATACTTTATATCAATTTCTTCTCTAAAGCATTTAAAAAAAAGATCCTCTAAGAGGACAGCCATGCACCATCAGTAATTATGGTCAATGAAGTTATTCCAGATTTACACCTCTGTTACTGACAGCAACATTTGGCCAAAAATGTTAAATGAAACAATGAAAACCAAAATCTGAAATGTTTATTCAAGCACAAATTCCACTGACAGCAATAGTAAATTTGCCAGAGTAAGGACTATGGAATTTTGTCCCAAGACAAGCAACACTGAGCAAGATGCCAGCATACAGCATGTCTGAGCCTATCAAGTATGAGCTCTGGCCTTTATTGGTGCTTATTCTAATGCACTTTTCACACTCAATTTCACCTTCATTTAAGTGATCCAGGATTGACTTTTTTCTACATTATCCAAAGTAGAGAACAAAATATAGACATGAAAAGTCAAGTGTTACATGAAAATATTTTCCTTTTTCCATTTGTCTTTCTCTTGAAGGACCAGCTCTTCTGAAATACTTTAGCAATATGGAGTGATCAAACATTGGTGAGAAAAATGTTTGTATTTCTGATTCTTTCCACAGTCTGTGTCCTTGAGCAAAGAATGATAAAGCAAAGGTGTCATGGAAACACTGCTGCAAATGGAAATGTTGTGACAGAACACTACTGGGAAATGTCTGATCAACACTAGTAGATGGCAGGGCTATCTTAGAATTTCCCATGCAGGTAACAAAAAAGAGAACCTTTGATTATATGGGTGTATGAAGTAAGAAGCTAATTTGACCTTTGATCAAATGCTCTTCCTTTCCTGGCATCATTGCCTACATCTCAATTATATTCTGCTGGGATTAAATGAATTTGGCTATTATTTTAACTGACATAAAAGGGTAGAATTGAAGGGTTCCCGCTTTCACTAGCTTCTGCAGACAGTGAAATGGGAAAATGAGTGGTCCCTACAATTTACAGCCTCTTACTTATTACTGGCTGTGACTGCAGCAAGCACAGAGGGGATAATCAGCTTGTCAAGAGCCTGCCGCTGAGAATGCCAACATCTAATCACTTTTATTGCTTGAGAAGACTTCTTAGGAAACTGTGGCACTTTATTTGCATTTAAAAAGCCATGTTGTGCAAATGCAAAGAGAGTTTGTTAGGAAGGATACTGTAAAATAGTGCTTACAGTGATTAATGGTTCATTCTTCCCTGTGAATGCCATGTAAAAAGAACATAAAATGTGATCACATTATATTGCAGTACAAGGTCAGAGTCCATAGACTAATGGAAATATTCAGAAGGGGGAAAAGCATGTATTGGTGTTCATTTACAAAATGTGTTGTTTCCTGCTCAGAGATTGGTCTGAGTTACATTCCATGGAATAATATAACTCAGCTATACCAGAACTTGCATATATTAAATAATTCATAATTTCAGTTATACTTCGTAAAAAGGGTAGGATCTTGTAGGAAGCACTAGATGCATAAAAACAGTTACAGAGTGATCTGAATCACTTGTTTAAATTGTCACCATCCAACAAACTTAGCCAAATGTTATATAATTTGTTTTGGAAACACAAATACAGGTTATACCTATAAGATGGGAGATTCTGTCTTGGAAAGCAATGACTCAAAGAAGGAAGTAGAGGTCCTTGTAGAAAAGTTCCTCAACATGAGCTTTCAATGCAATCCAGTGGCAAAATGGGCTTAATGCAATCTTTGGATGTATGAAAAGGGGAATATCAAATAAAAGTAAGGAAATCAAGTATCAGAGGGGTAGCCGTGTTAGTCTGGATCTGTAAAAGCAGTAAAGAGTCCTGTGGCACCTTATAGACTAACAGACGTTTTGGAGCATGAGCTATCATGGGTAAATACCCACTTCGTCGGATGCATGTAGTGGAAATTTCCAGGGGCAGGTATATATATGCAAGCAAGAAGCAGGCTAGAGATAACGAGGTTGGTTCAATTAGGGAGGATGAGGCCCTCTTCTAGCAGCTGATGTGTGAAAACCAAGGGAGGAGAAACTGGTTTTGTAGTTGGCAAGCCATTCACAGTCTTTGTTTAATCCTGAGCTGATGGTGTCAAATTTGCAGATAAACTGAAGCTCAGCAGTTTCTCTTTGAAGTCTGGTCCTGAAGTTTTTTTGCTGCAGGATGGCCACCTTAAGATCTGCTATTGTGTGGCCAGGGAGGTTGAAGTGTTCTCCTACAGGTTTTTGTATGTTGCCATTCCTAATATCTGATTTGTGTCCATTTATCCTTTTCCATAGAGACTGTCCAGTTTAGCTCATGCTCCAAAATGTCTGTTAGTCTATAAGGTGCCACAGGACTCTTTGCTGCTTTTAAAAGTAAGGAAGTTATCTTGCTTCTGTACCTAGCACTGTTTAGCAGGGCTATTACCCCGCTCCTGCCCTGAAGGGCTTAAAACAGCCCTGGGAGTGGTCTGTGGCAGGGGAAAGGCTGGGCTGATTGGAAAACAGCCACAGCTGTGGCTGGCTTAATGGGGGCCCAGCTGGCTCTTATAAGAGGGCTGGGGCCAGAAGCTAAGACATACTCTCTCTAGCTACATGGAGAGAGGAGGACCTGGGTGCCTGGGAAGATGAGGAGGGTACCTAGGGCAAAGCAGTTCTAGGGAAGGGTAGAGGGAGCTGCAGCCTAACAGATCCCCAGGCTGCAGGCCAAGGTGAGGGACCATGAAAAGGTACTAAGGCTGCAGAGGGGCAGCCCAGACCTAGGCAGAGGCAGCTGGTCTGCCCTCCCTTGCCGATGATGAGTGGTACAGACTGCAGTCTTCCCTAGGGAGTGGGGGCTAGATGATGACTGAGAGTTGCCACTGAGGCAAGGGAGGGATGGGGGTGGGGCTTCCTTGGAGAGGAGAGACTCAGACTAAGGGTGTACTGCCAGGGGGCATAACCCTAATCTAGAAGGGCACCGAGGTCTGGGAGGGACATGGGGCCAACAACAGGCAAGATGGCAGCCGGCAGAGGGTGCTCCTTGCTGAAAAGAGCTAATTCCTTGGACAACCAGCAGGAGGTGCCTCACTGGTGAGTCGTTGCCCCACCACACACTGATAAGATCACTACTAGAATACTGTGTCCACTTCTAGTGTCCACAGTTCAGGGACGATGTGGAAATACTGGAGAGAGTTGAAAGGAAGACCACAAAAATGATCCAGAGGCTGGAAAACAAATTTTATGATGTGAGGCTTAAGGAACTCAAATTATTCAGCTTATCAAAAACAAAAAAGTTGAGAAATGACTTGATCACAGTGTGTAGATACTTCTACACGGAAGAGGGATCTGGTAGAGGGAGGCTTTTCAATCTTGCTGCCAAAGGCTTTACAAGATCCAATGGCTGGAAGATGAAATTGGATATAATCATCCTTCAAATAAGATGCAATTTCCTAACTGTGAGGGTTAAACATTGGAACAGTTTACCACAGGAGATGGTGGTAGATTCACCACTGCTTGGAGTCTTTAAGGGTTTGTCTACATAGCAATTAAACACTAATGACTGGCCCGTGTCAGATGACTCAGGCTGCTGGGCTATACAACTGCAGTGCAGATGTCCAGGCTTGAGTGGGAGACTGGGCTCTTGGATCCCATGACACGGGAGGGCTCCAGAGCCCAGGCTCAAGTTCATATGTGGACATCTACACTGCAGTTTTATAGCGCCGCAGCCCGTGCCCCTTGAAATGGGCCAGCTACAAGTGTTTTATTGCAATGTAGACATGCCCTAAGAATATTAGATAACTTTCTAAAAGATATGCTTGATTCAAGCATCAGAGAGGAAAATCTATTGCCTATGTGTATGCCGTGGGGGCACTGGATGGCTGTAGTGGACCCTTCAGGCCTGGGGAGTTTATATTTCTGGGTACCCCCTTTTTATCCCTTTCCATGATGGGGAAAATAGGATTCCCTGAACATGATTATAACACTCATTGCTTTGCACTATGATAATATCTATTATCAAATTTTATGCTTCAGGGCCCTCATCTGAAGGGGTCAGGGAGGAATTCCCCCCCCACACACACACACACATGTGCACACACACACAATTGACTTCACATATTCTTGCAGCAGGAGAAAACTGGTTTTCTCTGAAGAATCAGAGACTGGTCACAGCTGGAGATCAGACACTGCATGCGGGGACCAGTACTACATGGTAGTAAAGAGAATCACTTCTATAATGCCTGGCTGGTGTGTTTTGCTCACATGATCAGGGTCATACTGATTGCCAGATGATTTGAGATTGGGAAGGAATTTTCCTCCAGGTCAAATAGGTAGGGACCTTTCTCTGCAGCATGCTTATAGATTGCCAGTTAGGATCATCTGGGCATATCTCACCTAAGCAGTTCCCTGATGTTGCAGGGGCTTTGGGGACTTGCAGCACCTCAGTTTCAGCTACTCTCTGCCTGTGTCATGCTACAGTTTAGTTTCCTAATGATTGAAATATTTTGGCCCTGCTAAAGTCTTGGGCTTAATATAGGAGTGTCTGGGTGAAATTTAATGGCCTGTGATATAGAAAAAGTCAGACTAGATGATCTGATGGTCTCTTCTGGCCTTAAACTCGGTGAAGCTAAGCAAATTAGAATTAGGCTTTGATCTGATAGTGGAAATGCATTAATTTACATACGGAACTTTATTTCATGGAACAAATCCCTAAATATGAGTAGCAACCAGTGGAGGTGACTTTGAAAAGCATAAAAGAGGAAAAAGAAGGCACAAGGAGAGCTGGTAGATTGAGAGGCCATAAAGCAGTATATTAACAGTCATCTTTAGAGGAGCCAGAGAAGCTGGTGCAAAGTAGTAGTGGCCATCTGGAGAGGGGACCAATAAGCAAGGAGGACACAATCTGACAGCATTGAGGAGATAAAATATAACCGAAACTGGATGCTTGGAAATGGAAGAAAATCTTCCAGAAGAAATACCACTGCCATAAAAAAGGGTAAACCCACCTGCACCACAAAGAGAAGTAACTGAATTTTACCCAAAGGACCTGCTAGTAAAAACTAAGATGGATAAGGTGATAGGCCAATATTAATAAAATCAAAAAGTGAAATGAGATTATTAAGAAAATAAGAGTGAGAACAGGATTAAATCAGTAATCAAATATTACCAAACTAGATACAAAAATCCCAAATAAATGACATAAGAAAAAAAGAGAGAAATTAAAATTGGAAGAAATGGAGAATGCAGAAAAAAATAAAAGACTAAAGGTATTCCCAAGGAGAATGAAGGCAGAAATATTTTGGAAATGCTGAATGGCACTTTCAAAGATGTATTAAAATTGGGCAGATAGGCATGCACTCCTACAAATTCCTTTTTCCAAAGCCTCAGAGATTCCTTTTTCCAAAGCCTCTAGCAGACTTCAGACCAAGAGATGTGGCAGTGGGGGGGAAATACTGAGAAGAATGAAGGAGAGATCTGAACTACTGATGATTTTCAGCAAACCCATACAAATATTCCCAGGTCTGGCAACCTCAGTTTTTAGGAAACAAAGAAAACTGCACCAGGTAATGACAATACTTGGGGAAAAAAATGCAAAAATTGAAATGGGGGCTCCCTTTTAGAATATCCTTTAACTAGAAAGGCAGATGTGTCTATTTCATATCAAAATCAAAGGAAAGAGTTATGTAAGGATATGGGACTAGGCAAATTTGCCCCAGAAAAAAATACATTTGATCTACAGATCGGCCTCTTCCCCCGCTCCCCCCGCCAAAATCAGTGAGACCAAAGACAACAATTTTAAAAAATGCACCGTCTCTACAAGAGGACAGATCTGAGAGTAAAAGAACTAGTCCAGAGACAGAAGAACAGTTTGATGATGGGTTAAGGCACTTTTCTAAGTAATAGATATTACTCTGGGTAGTTATAATGATAAAAAGCTATAGTTAAATGGGAACTGGGCTGTATAGCACCCAAGAAACATCATATGGATACAATCCTCTAAATGATTATGAATTTATAGTTAATGTTGTAGTTCAATGCATTTAGTAACAAAGTTATTAATGATTTAGCAGAGGACCAAGCCTCCCTTAGAGAAATAAGCTTAATTCTACAGTTAAAAACACTGGAATGTTTGTGATGTTCATTGGTGGAGAAGAGTCACTAGGTCTAGACATATAATAAAAACCTCTCCTTCCTGAGAAGGCAACTATATGCTATAACTACTGAGAAATCTGATAAGGTCCCCAGCTGCTTGAAACAGATATATTATGAGCAGAGAGGAAATGAGGCTAACAATCTCCTGGTGAATAAATTAAGACAAAGAGAAAAGAGAGTCAAATATAGTCAATAAAAAAATCCAATTCCATGTCGGACTGGAATTTCAAAAGGTGGTGGCAAATTGTTAATAGAAAGAGTCATTAACGTAAGGGCTCTCCTTTTCAAATGGAATCACTCTTAACAGTGGGCTGGCTTTTACCTGGCAGAACTGGTTTATCAGGGAAGATGACCCCTACCTATAGAGTCTGGGATCACTGAAGAGGCTGATCTGGGAGTCACTTGACCAAGGGGATAAGGTTATTTAAAGTGTAACCCTTCTGCCAGATGGAATCTGCAGCAACTTGGGGCCGGATTTAATATCTCAGGATTTCTTTTCAAGAATACCACACAGAACCGACTCATAGGTCCCCAGCTGGTAAACCTGGGAAAATTACACACCATCCTTGTGTACCTCTAAGAAGTAATAATAGTTCACCACTCACAAGCACAGAGTCTGCGTGTAGAAAAGAAACTTTTAATGAAAGGAGGGAAGTCATCTGACATTAATTAGGGAAAATGCCACAAAGAGATTTCATAATCATAAAAATGTGAGCAGGACATCCACCCCAGACTGTGCCTTCTGCCTCATGTTCTTGAGTTCTACAACTAAAAGTTCCCTTACTATGCCCCTCTCTACACCCTCACCACACCCCACTTACTGTGGTTTTAATAGAATCATAGAATCATAGAATCTCAGGGTTGGAAGGGACCTCAGGAGGTCATCTAGTCCAACCCCCTGCTCAAAGCAGGACCAAACCCAACTAAATCATCCCAGCCAGGGCTTTGTCAAGCCTGACCTTAAACACCTCTAAGGAAGGAGATTCCACTACCTCCCTAGGTAACCCATTCCAGTTCTTCACCACCCTACTAGTGAAAAAGTTTTTCCTAATGTCCAACCTAAACCTCCCCCTCTGCATCTTGAGACCATTACTCCTTGTGCTGTCATCTTCTACCACTGAGAAGAGTCTAGATCCATCCTCTTTGGAACCCCCTTTCAGGTAGTTGAAAGCAGCTATCAAATCCCCCCTCATTCTTCTCTTCTGCAGACTAAACAATCCCAGTTCCTTCAGCCTCTCCTCATAAGTCATGTGCTCCAGCCCCCTAATCATTTTTGTTACCCTCCGCTGGACTCTCTCCAATTTATCCACATCCTTCTTGTAGTGTGGGGCCCAAAACTGGACACAGTACTCCAAATGAGGCCTCACCAGTGCTGAATAGAGGGGAATGATCACATCCCTCGATCTGCTGGAAATGCCCTTACTTATACAACCCAAAATGCCATTAGCCTTCTTGGCAACAAGGGCACACTGTTGACTCATATTCAGCTTTTCGTCCACTGTAACCCCTAGGTCCTTTTCTGCAGAACTGCTGCCCAGCCATTCGGTCCCTAGTCTGTAACAGTGCATGGGATTCTTCCGTCCCAAGTGCAGGACTCTGCACTTGTCCTTGTTGAACCTCATCATATTTCTTTTGGCCCAATCCTCTCATTTGTCTAGGTCCCTCTGTATCCTATCCCTACCCTCCAGTGTATCAACCACTCCTCCCAGTTTAGTGTCATCTGCAAACTTGCTAAGGGTGCAGTCCACACCATCCTCCAGATCGTTAATGAAGATATTGAACAAAACCGGCCCCAGCACCGACCCTTGGGGCACTCCACTTGATACCGGCTGCCAACTAGACATGGAGCCATTGATCACTACCCGTTGAGCCCGACCATCTAGCCAGTTTTCTATCCACCTTACCGTCCATTCATCCAGCCCATACTTCTTTAACTTGCTGGCAAGAATACTGTGGGAGACTGTATCAAAAGCTTTGCTAAAGTCCAGAAATAGCACATCCACTGCTTTCCCCTCATCCACAGAGCCGGTTATCTCATCATAGAAGGCAATTAGGTTAGTCAGGCATGACTTGCCCTTGGTGAATCCATGCTGACTGTTCCTGATCACTTGGTCAGTGAGGGCCCAGGGTTCAGAGGTGCATCTGTGTGAGAGAAGAAGGCATCTTGCTTGCTCTGCCATTTGAATGCTTGCTCTGGCTGGCCATCTCACCAGCTGCTGTTCCCTCTAGCTCACCGCTCCTACCAATCATCTTCTGCTGCCACCTGCCTCTCTGCTGACCAGTCTCTTGAGGTTCCACCCAACTCTTAGTGATTTTCAGCTCTTAGTGGAGGAACCTGAAGCAGGTGAGGCAGAAACACCTCAAGTGATTTCATCTCTCAACAAAAGAAAAGACTCCTAATAGAGCCTATTTAGCTTTATCTTTGAACAGTGTGGAGAAACAGGTTAAAGCAAACTGGGAAACTTTAGGCAGAGGCCACACCTCCTGGCAGGGACACCTGTCCCCACTCCCTCTTACTTTCGCAGGGATCTGGCATTCAATCCCCTGGTTTATGTGAGTTCCTTTCAATTGAGTGTGACCCCCTCAGTCAGGACAGGCTTAACACAGTTCTGCTCCCCTTTACTCAGACAGTAAAGACAACAACATTGATAACAACATTTCACTACCCCTGCATTCAATACTAAAGTGATTTATAACCCAACACCAGTCAAAATTGATCACTTTGAACAAAACAGTTCTATCTGCTGGATATGGAAGCAGAGTAGGTGTGTTCACGTAAATACAGTTTGCTTCTGAAGTCTTCCCCTCTCCTCAGCTAGCTGTCAGGGGACAGCTACTCAGACCCTGCTTGTTTACCATAGACTCAAATGGGAAGATTGAGCTACACAGCTGGAGACAGGAAAGGATGGACCAGCAAGGTCAGAGAAAGTGAGCTGGGAGAGAAAGTTCCATATTTCTGAACACAAGCCATGTGTTGCAGCAGAAGGACCCTGGTTTCCCTCAACTCTAACACCGGCCCAAAAATACTTTGCAGTGGTGAGAAAACTGAGGCAGGGAAACACAAAATCCAGGTTTCGTAACATGTTGAATATGGAATTTGATGCAGATAAGATGTAGCCCCCTATGTCCATCAGAAATAATCTGGAATTTCAATTGAGGCTATCTAATACAATATATTAAGTGTGGAAGGAAAAATGAAATACAAAAGAGCCGGTTGATGGCTGTAATTATAAAATTATGGAACTTACAAATACACAGATAATAATAATAAGTGTTTATCCTAACACAGGCCAGTCTTTCCAAGATAAGAAATACGGGTTATGAATAAGGTATGTTAATATTTATATGGAAAGTGCAAATATGTTAACAATGACAATTGCATGTATGTTAACAATGACAAAAGTTTAAAATTAAAAAAAGGAATCAAAAGTTGATTTTTATTCAGTCCTACAGCACTTTTCTATTAGTATATGAATCTCTCTCTAAAAATGGCATTGCTGGGATCTATGTTTATTATGTATCAACTGTCAGTCTTGAAAACTCATAATGGATTAGGAACATTCAGATGAGTTCTTCTTTAAATTATCACCAGTAATAAAATTTCAGTAACATCTGTGCAACACCATTGCTTACAGTGGGTTTTGAAAGGTGCATGTGACTGGAATGTAGTAAACATTTTTGCTGATGATACTCAGAAAGGAATAGACTTGAAATCCTCAGTTATTTTGGTTTTTGGGGCCAACAGGATGGTAACAAAACACTAGTAACTTATTGTTGGCTTAGTTGTTTTTGTGCAACTAAAATAAACTGTTGTGACTGAATAAATTTAAGAAATTGGTTTGTTGAGTAAGAAGTTGCCATTTCTGTTGCAATCATTTCCAGTAACTATTTCTTCTGAGATTTCTGATCTTTCAGGACTTTTGTGACTGTGATCAAGTTAAATATTATAGCAAATAGTGCCACATAGAAACTGAAAACCTATAAACCTGATACTTTTCTCTTTTGCCAGTGTATATCAGGATTAAGTCCATTGAAATCAATGAAAAAGAACCACAAGAAAAAGGGTTGTAAATTAAAAGAAAATCTGATCCATTACCTGTCTTTTCCTCTGTATTCTGGGAGGGTAGAAAATCTTCACTTAACACTTCAATTATAACTTGTTGCAGAGAGTTTACAAAATGAGTAGGCTTTAAAACATTAATGAAAGACAATGTTTGTTTCTATTCTTTTCTTTCTTATTCATTTACTTAAATGTAAATTACTTCTCTGTCACACTGTGATTAAAATAAAATCAAGGAGCAGCCATTGCTCCATGAAACTTGCTGTATAGATAATATAATAGAATTTCAAATAAAAAACAATTTGTTCTATTTTTCTCATTTGTTTACTAACTTCAAAATAATTGGACTAAATTAATTCCTGCTGTAACTCCACTGATCCACTGAATTACACAAAGGATGAATTTGGCCCAGTCACTATTAAATGAAAATTCATCACTGGAAGTATCCCATTGTCCATTTTACATAATCTGAGACACCAAATAATTTACCAAAATGTGGTGGTTTGTTTTTTTTTAAACTTGTTTTTTTCTATTATCAGAGGGGTAGCCGTGTTAGTCTGGATCTGCAAAAGCAGTAAAGAGTCCTGTGGCACCTTATAGACTAACAGACGTATTGGAGCATAAGCTTTCGTGGTTGAATACCCACTTCGTTGGATGCATGTAGTGGAAATTTCCAGAGGCAGGTATAAATATGCAAGCAAGAATCAGGCTAGAGATAACGAGGTTAGTTCAATCGGGGAGGATGAGGCCCTCTTCTAGCAGTTGAGGTGTGAACACCAAGGGAGGAGAAACTGCTTTTGTAGTTGGCTAGCCATTCACAGTCTTTGTTTAATCCTGAGCTGATGGTGTCAAATTTGCAGATAAACTAAAGCTCAGCAGTTTCTCTTTGAAGTCTGGTCCTGAAGGTTTTTTTTGCTGCAGGATGGCTACCTTTAAATCTGCTATTGTGTGTCCAGGGAGACTGAAGTGTTCTCCTACAGGTTTTTGTATATTGCCATTCCTAATATCTGATTTGTGTCCATTTATCCTTTTACATAGGGACTGTCCAGTTTGACCAATGTACATAGCAGAGGGGCATTGCTGGCATATGATGGTGTATATTACATTGGTGGATGTGCAGGTGAATGAACCGGTGATGGTGTGGCTGATCTGGTTAGGTCCTGTGATGGTGTCGCTGGTGTAGATATGTGGGCAGAGTTGGCATTGAGGTTTGTTGCATGGATTGGTTCCTGAGTTAGAGTTACTATGGTGTGGTGTGTAGATACTGGTAAGAATATACTTCAGGTTGGCGGGTTGTCTGTGGGTGAGGACTGGCCTGCCACCCAAGGCCTGTGAAAGTGAGGGATCATTGTCCAGGATGGGTTGTAGATCCCTGATGATGCGTTGGAGAGGTTTTAGCTGGGGACTGTATGCGATGGCCAGTGGAGTTCTGTTGGTTTCTTTCTTGGGCTTGTCTTGCAGTAGGAGGCTTCTGGGTACACATCTGGCTCTGTTGATCTGTTTCCTTATTTCCTCGTGTGAGTATCGTAGTTTTGAGAATGCTTGGTGAAGATTTTGTAGGTGTTGGTCTCTGTCTGAGGGGTTGGAGCAGATGCGGTTGTACCTCAGTGCTTGGCTGTAGACAATGGATCATGTGGTGTGTCCAGGATGGAAGCTGGAGGCATGAAGGTAGGCATAACAGTCGGTGAGTTTTCGGTATAGGGGTGGTGTTAACGTGACCGTCACTTATTTGCACCGTGGGGTCTAGGAAGTGGACCTCCAGTGTAGAGTGGTCCAGGCTGAGGTGGATGGTGGGGTGGAAGTTGTTGAAATCATGATGGAATTTTTCCAGAGTCTCCTTCTCATGGGTCCAGATGATGAAGGTGTCATCAATGTAGCGTAGGTAGAGAAGGGGCGAGAGTGGACAAGAGCTGAGGGAGCATTGTTCCAGGTCAGCCATAAAAATGTTGGCATATTGTGGGGCCATGCGGGTGCCCATAGCGGTACCACTGATCTGGAGGTATATATTGTTATCAAATTTCAAATAGTTGTGTGTGAGGATAAAGTCACATTGCTCAGCATCCAGCTGTGCTGTGGTATCATCAGGTATACTGTTCCTGACAGCTTGTATTCCATCTGTGTGTGGGATGTTTGTGTAGAGAGCCTCCACATCCATGATGGCTAGGATGGTGTTTTCTGGAAGGCCACCAATGCATTGTAGTTTTCTCAGGAAATCCGTGGTGTCACGGAGATATCTGGGAGTGCTGGTGGCATAGGGTCTGAGTAGAGAGTCCACGTATCCAGACAGACCTTCAGTGAGAGTGCCAATGCCTGAGATGATGGGGCATCCAGGATTTATGGGTTTGTGGATCTTGGGTAGTAGATAGAATAACCCTGGTCGGGTCTCTAAGGGTATGTTGATTTGTTCTGGTGTTAGTGCAGGGAGTGTCCTGAGTAGATGGTGCAGTTTCTTAGTGTATTCCTCAGTGGGATCTGAGGGAAGTGGCCTGTAGAATTTGATATTGCAGAGTTGTCTGGCGGCCTCTTTTTGGTAGTTAGACCTGTTCATGATGACAACAGCACCTCCTTTATCAGCCTCTTTGATTATAATGGTTTTTTTCGGTAGATTTAGTATTTAGCTAGCAAAGACACCTGTATGTCAGATGTTAAAAGCTATGGTTATATGTGTGAGGTTGCCAGGTATATATCTGGAAGGTTTCAGCTAGAAGAAAGTTTACAGAATGTCTAGGAAGATACACAGCAGTGATTGTGAGAGGACTGCAAGTGCTAGGTGCTTGTCAGGGTATTTGCACATAGGCACTGCAAGACTTTGTAGAGTCATGTGATTCCCCTGGTACCCCATGAAGATCTTGGTCAGTGGGAAATCCACATTATATAATGGGACATGTAGTCTTCTGGGGAGCATTGTCCATAGGGGACAATAGGGGTCTGTGCTACAACTCCCATAAAGCAGTGCCCTGACAGGGAAATGCAGTTTAATTTTTCTCTTAATTAGTTTTTAAAAAAAAGAGGTCCGTTCAACAAATTGAAATTTTCTTATTTGGGTTGAATCAACTCAAAATGGAATATGTAATTGACCTTCTTCACTGAAAATAATTATTTTCTATAAAAATCATGATCTTCCTAACAAAAAAAAATGTATTCTGTGGAATTTGCATTTTACTTGAGAAAATCATTTGTATAGAAAATTCCCAACCAGCTATATGTTGGAAGCATAGGAAGCTACAGCAAAAATAATTAAAATAAAAAAGAGAAAGAAAAGACAGCCATTAATCTAGTTTTTCCACTGCCAGAGTATACCTTTGAAAGCTTAGGGAAGAAAGTTTAAAAACCACTAAGTAACAAGGGTAAAAAGACTACTAAAAATATATGCCTGCAAAAAATCAAATGGGGAATTTCAAATAATATTTCCAGATGTCAGTTGTCTGGTAATATTGAATTTAACTGTAGAAGATACCTGATTCTCAAGCCCCATTTAATGAGTCAGATCTTGGACACATTTCTGAGCTTATTTCATTTTCTCTCAAATCAATATCACACTGCTATGACACAGTTACCTTTTTGGGTAATATAGAAGCGTAGAGCATGGATCTTGAAAGTGATGGATCACTGAACCTTTAAGCTTTCATCACACCTCAGCAAAAGATTCATAAAATTTTCTGAACCTTTGCAACTTTTGGTGGGAAAGGGGGGAGGGATAGCTCGGTGGTTTGAGCATTGTTCTGTTAAACCCAGGGTTGTGTGTTCAATCCTTGAAGGGGCCACACAGGAGTCTGGGGCAAAAATTGGTCCTGCTAGTGAAGGCAGGGGGCTGGACTTGATGACCTTTCAAGGTCCCTTCCAGTTCTAGGAGATAGGTATATCTCCAATTATTATTTTATTAAAAGTGCATCTCACTATTTTGCATATCTCAAGATAATATGATTATTTCTAGCCCCTGAAACACATTTCTCTTTCTTAAACAGCAAATAGGGGTGGAAGAAAAGCCTGAAGCTGCTTGAGATACAACTAATGAGTAAAACCTCCTTGAACTGACTTTCAGAAGAAAAGTCATTAATTACAGAAAGGTCTCATAATAATTATGGTATCTTGAAACGTGTGAGATCTTGGCTATAAAAGGGGACTATACAATGAAATTGTCAGAGATAAAATTAAACCACTACATTTTTCTCTTTTCCCACAATTAGTATATTCTTCTGGATAGGCAAAAGTATTTCCTTGTCATTGATTTGTTTTGTAGTGGATGGGATTTGTATTGTACTGTGGGGGTGACTAATAGCACGTCTCACTGAAAATGAGCATATAAGCACCCCATGCAAATAACCCCACAGTTTTGCAGATTTCCCAAAATGAAACAGTGCTTCAAAGAGATAGTCAAGGTCCAAAGGCTTCTCCATCATGAAAGGAAAATCTGAGTAGCATCAATTAGGTACTTTATCCAGTTATGATAGGGAAATGGTAAGGAGACAACACATCAACCAATAAACGCCCTGAATCGGTTTTATGGTAGCCAAGCAGTGCTATGTCGTTTTTATGCAAGGAGTGATTGAAAATCCTTCACTGGCACATGCCCACCCCATAGTGAAATATTTTGTAAATCACCTGCAGCACATTTGAGAATTAAGAGGAAAAAAACAGCCTCCCCTTCCATACTCATGGAGGGCCGCATGGCTGCAGCACTGCCCAGGCATTTCCTCTGCAGATAAAAGGAGCTGACTGGTGCTGGGGGTGGTCATGCAGGATGCATACCTCATGCATTGTATGGTGCTCCCTGCACAATGGACAGGGAGGAAAGGGAGCAGGACATTGGTGGGCCAAACCACTGCTCACATTTGCGGGGAATCATGGAATGGATTTTGAAAGTGCTCTCTGTTTACTTATGGAAGGCGATTGAATGTCCCTTCAAGCAGCCATTACATGATTCCCCACAAATGTGAGCAGTGGTTTAAGTGATCACTCTCCTGGATGGCAGGAGAGTGATCACTTAAACCACTGCTCACATTTGTGGGGAATCATGTAATGGCTGCTTGAAGGGACATTTCAATCGCCTTCCATAAGTAAACAGAGAGCACTTTCAAAATCCTTATTTTTGTTCCATGGGTGGTGGGGTGGGGCAAAGTGGCTTGGAGGGGAAGGAGGAAGTGGTTAACTAAATGAAAATGTGAGACAACCCAGTCAATTTTGCCATCAGCTGCAGTTTGTTTCATTATTTTTCTGTTCTTTTCCCCAAGACGCCTGCTTACACTATTTCAAGGCCTAGGATTTCTTGTGTGTCACTTCTCCGTGTGATCAGCATATTAAAAAAGGAAAGAAAAAATGGAATAAATCCTTTGTCCTTCAGCTGCAAAACACCAGGTTATTTTCTGAAAGCATAAATTAAATGTGTTATTAAAAACAATGCTTTGCTGATAAACAATTGGACAACTGTATGATAAAGTCTGAATTACATTTGTGTATCCAGGTATAAAACTACAACTTTTTTGCAAAACAATGTTACGTAAATTTTATTCTGTGTATTTCTGTTTATATCTAAGTGAAAGATTTTGATATCAGAAACCTGTAAAAAATTATAAAACTCCTAGGAAAAAAAAGTATGTTGGGAATTATGCCTAGCTGCTAAACGTTTAATTACTGTCACTGCTGAAAAAAAAAAAAGTTAAGGAAACATTGATTTCAGCCCAGTTTTTGTAATACTTACATACTGTATAAAGTAGCTCTCTCTGACTTAATACGGAGTAGCAGTAAGTACTCTTAATAATCTTAAGAGCTTTCTGTTTTTGTTTTGCTACTTAATATCATATATGTTGGTAAAGAAGATTTAATAGTTTAAGGCAGCAATTGCACAGATTTGTAAATCTTCTGCCCGGTGGAGTTGGCAGCAACAAAGGCTGAGTTCAATGTCTAGGTCTTTCTTTTTCTCTACTCACAAGCACTGAGTCTGTGTACAACAAAATACATTTTTTTAAAAAAGGGAAAAGGGGACATAACATTAATGTGGGAAAACACCACAACAGTAATTCAAAAGCAGATGAACACAGGCAAACACCCCACCCCACCAAGCATTGGACAGTGTCCTTTGCCTCAGTTTCTCACTTTGAACTGTGAAATTCCAACAAACAAATGTCCCTTAACATATCACTTCCCTTTCCCTCCATGGCACCCCACTCACAGTTGGCAATCCTGGGTTAGTGAAGACCCAGAATTCAGAGGTGCATTCAGAGGGGGTTAACTTCCGACCCTTGGGGTAGAAGCATTCAGCAATGCCTCTGCAACTGGCTCATAGCTGCCACTGTCTCTCTTTTGCTGGTGACCACCAGTGCTGCCACTGCTACAGTTGTCTCTACCAGCACTCTGAGGTTCCCTCACTTAACCCAGCTGTTAGTGATGTCAGCAGGTAGTGGGAAACCTCACTGTCGGTACAGTTCCTGTGTTGTCTTTTCCTGCAACACTGTCCCCACACAGGATCTAAGACTTAGCCCTTAGACCTGATCAGCAGTGACATCAGCTCTAGGAATCACCAACCAGAAACAAGGACTCTCAACTGAGTCTAATCATCTCTGTCTTCAAATGCTAGAGAAGGGCAGGTCAAATAGTGTTTAGAACTCTTTAGGCAGGATCCATATCACCAGGTAGAAACACTTGTCCCCACCCACTTTCCGCTTCATAAGAATTTTGCATCCCTACCTCCAGGAGTGGCGCCACAGCTTCTGGCACCCTAGGCAGAATTTGGGAGGCGTCATTTTGTGTGCTCCCCATAGGGCGCGCTGGAGCTTCCGGTTCCACTCCCATTGCGCCGCCAAAGAAGGACCTCTGCCGAAATGCCGCAAGCGACAGCGGCAGTCATTGAGCTGCTCAATGACCTGCCGCTGTTTTCTGCGGCACGTCGGCAGAAGGTCCTTCTTCGGCAGCGTGACAGGAGCGGAATTGGAAGCTCCCGTGCGCCCCGTGTCCCCCCCATGCTGCCCCCCAAATCCTGGTGCCCTAGGCGACCACCTAGGGTTGCCTAATGGAAGTGCCGGCCCTGCCTACCTCCAGCTTAGCAAGTGAGGTTCTTTCTGCTTAGGGTGATTCCCTCAGTCAGGGCAGGGTAAGTACATTCTGCTTTCCTATACTCACACAATAAGGATAACAATATTTCATTCCCCCGGCTTTCAAATACTAGAGTGATTTGTAACCCAAAATGAGCCAAAATTGATCATTTTGGCAAAGCAGCTCCATCTGCAGCACACCTAGGAAGAATAGCCATGTCTATGAAAAAACTGTCTGCTCCTGAAGTGTTTCCCCCAAGCTCATCATCACTGGATGTCAGGGGTGAGCTCATTCAGACTCTGCTTACAGATTATTTAATTCCATCCCTACCAATCTAACAAAGTCTGTGCCATTCTCAAATGCCTTCACTGCCTTTCACTTCAGCATCAATTTCAAGCTACTGGTGCTCACTTACAAATCAATATACGGTGTGGTACAGAGGTTTATAAGTAAGTACAACTTTTTCTACTACACCACCTCTCACTTTTAGCTTTGGCCATTCTTTCCTCCTGATTCTTTGGGCCAAGTTGTTGCTGGCCATGCATGAGAGCAAACAAGTAAGAGAGTGCAAGTATTTCCCCCTCCTACATTTTTCAGAAGTCAATTATAATGTAGTTTGGGAGTAGAGCCCAGCTCCATGCTAGCCTTTGTGATGGCACTGAGCACCCTTAAATGGGTCAGGAAGGGATGAGAAATAGAGCTGGTCAGGCATTTGATGAAAAAAAAATCCCCCATCAGAAAATGCTAATTTGTCATGAATGAAAGTTCATGGGAAAGGGTCAGTTTCAATAAATTTCCTGTTTACAAAAAATTGAAAAAAGTTTTGAAATTGTCCAAATATCCCATTTTGATATGTTCAAAATGAAAGAGTTTAGTGGTTTTTTTTTGGAGGGGGAAACAATTTTGTGTTTTGAAATTTAAGTTAATTTATATAAAAAATGTAAAAAAAATTGCAAGTTCAAAATCATACCAAGGTGTGTCAAATGACTGAGATTTTTGGTTTTTTGCTTGTTTGTTTTCAGATATTTGGTTCGTAAAAGTTTTCTAGATTTCATTCAACCTTTCATGCATAGAATTCAATAGACGTTTTGGGTGTGCAAAGAAAGCAGGATCGGGCCCATAACAGATAAGACACATACAAATATACTTGGGGAGGTAAATTCAAGTTGGAGATATGCATGAACAAATCCATGCACAAAAAGGAGAGTCCAATGTAAACTGATGGAAAATCACTAAGCATAAAATACCAAAAAAAAAAAAAAAAAGTCTTCTATATTTCTGCCTAGCGAAAAGTAGAAATAAATCATGTTAATGTGTTCTGTAAATGGAAGGGCAGAATAGAAAAAGTCATGAGGTGAAATGGCATGGATATTTTCTCCTCCTAAAAGTGAACTTTTTGCACATATCAGCCCCTGTAAATAGTGTTATAAAGCATTCCACAGTGCTTGCCAGAAACACTTGAGTGAACTATTCCACCTCTAAGGTTGAATAGCTAATGATATGCCTATCTGCTTTTAGGGCCTATTAAGAGTGTTTTGAAAGTTGCTTTGTATTTGCTTAAAGTTAGGCAAGTATTTGGGATGTGTGGTTGTGCATACAGAATCAGAACATAGATACACATCAAAATATGCGTACAGATATCAATCTGGCTTTAGGTGATTATTTTTGTGCCACCTTTTGGGAATACATGCACACATTCTGTATGTGTTTCATTTATTTGAAAACATAAATCCTTTGGAAATGAAAGGTTTAAATAGTGCAGCAATAATACATAATTATTAATATTACATGCCAATGTCCACCTTTGGAGGGGAGGAGAACACTACGGGAATATTTCTTTTTATTTAGAATTTTTCACAAATGTCACATGAAATCATGACAGAAATCAGAAAATCTAGAACCATTTTATGCAAACCCCATTGGCTGGACTACATCTGGTAATGGTCTGAAAAAAGAAAGTTAATTTGCCCCTTGATGAAGATTACTGTACCAAATGTTGCAAAAAACTATGCAAAATGTGACACTTTTCTTTGTGAAAGAGACTTAATTTGTTCAGTTTCTCTTCTTGTGAACACCAAAGAAATTGGTCTGACTTTCTAATGTTCATGTTAATTCTCTTTTTAATAAAAAATATATAGTGCCTTCTTTTCCTGCTGTTTATTAATGTCTAACATAGTGGTTATTTTAATCCATATATACAACTTCCTAGTTACTTTCGGCTGTTTTTTAAATGAATTTTGAATACTTTTTCTGGATGAATTAATTGTTAAAATGATGAAAAATTGTAGCTGGTATGATTGGAATTTAGGGCTAAATTCATTTTTTAAAGGTCTGTGGTATTCCTACATTCACAAATTGGTATTCCCCGTGTCTACAACTTTTCTAAACGTCTCCACGCAATCTGGTATGTGTACTCTGATTCTCAGGAATAGAGCTGCTGGAGTTTTCATTCTGATTGATTCATATGATACAGTTAGTCTGTTTTTTCCCTATTCTTAAATAATCTCTACCAGGTTTTAATTTTTATTTGTCATTTGGAAAGAATGTCAACAATTTTCATTCTAAATATTTTTTTCAGTGAAAACTGTTTTTTGATGTGGACATTGAAATAATGAGACACGGACATCATAGTATGATTAAATGTGGAGAGCTGCAACTTTATTGCCTAACTGGGATAACCATGCCCAACCACCCACAGAGTTATTCCCTCAACTGGTAGCAGTGGCCCTGAGTACAACAAACCTGAGGGACATTGTGAAGGCCATTCTCTTCTATATCCTCAGCTCTGCTCAGGGACCTGATTGGAAGCCAGATTCCCAACCCACTTCCCTTCTCCATACTGGAGTTAGGAGAGATGCAATGTGATGAGTCACATACAAATATGGAGGCTCACCCTTCACCATGCAGTACTGTGTTAGGACCAGTGCCCAAGCAGCCTAGTGGGTTTTAAGAAAATGTATAGGTTATTGCTAAAATTGTGATAATTGTAATAGTAAACCCTCAAATCAGACTTTTTGAATGTTGGATAGAAGGTGAAGAAACCCTCACAACAATTTTACAATTCTGCCATATGGGAAAAATTGCTTTCTGACCCCAAAAAATGATGAACAGCCATGTACCTGTCATCAAGAAATCCAAGAAACTATTTCAGCTTTGGTCTTCCTGCTCTTGAATCAAGTTGCTGGATCTTATTTCTTCTACCTCTGGATGTGGAGGAGGGGAGCAGCCTGGGAATCTGACTTCCAGTTAGGATCCTTGGGCAGGGCTAAGGATGTAGAGAGGTCATGGCCTTCACACCCACCCTCAATTTTAGAGTCCACCTGGCCATTGGTGCCAGTTGAAATATACAGTCAAAACAGCCTGCCAGGAATCTGAGATGGTTATCCCAGGCAGGTAATCACTATTGTGTCTGAGTCTCACTGGTTCACTGTCTACATCAGTAGGAATTTTACCTTTGACTTCAGTGAGGCCAGGATTTCACTCCTTCAATTTCTGACACAGTATGGATTAAAAAACAAAACTGTCACTGATTTAGGATTTATGGCCACAGTAATTTTGAGGTGGGAAAATTCCATGTTTGATGGTGAGAAGAATGGATTTATTCTAATGTTCCAAACCCAAGGGAAATGGATTAGTGGGCAGAGAGAGGTGAGTCTGTCAGAGGAGATTTATAAATTAATTTATTATATGGTCCCGTAATTTATCACACAGCTATCACCTCCAGCACATGAGCTAGTAACAGCTTTTTTTATACATAAACTGCTAGAACTTTAAAGTCTAATCTTGTTGGCATGTTTTGTATTTAACCACTCCTATTTTGGATAACAGTTGGCTGCATCACTTTTACATGTGTCCTAAAGAAATCTGAACTAAAATAAGAAATACATAGCTCAAAGAGGGATCATTTAAACCAGTGCCACAAAATATCTGATTGTGCTGTCCTTTTCACCCCATCCAGTGCATCCACTAGGACATGTTACTGGGGAGAAGCAACAGCGGCTGTTGCATAATTTGACGGATAAGCTACAACTAATAAGACCTAATAGGGCAATTTCTTTGTGACTGACTGAACTTAAAATGACATAGGGCCCTATCCAAACTCCATTACTGAGACCCATTGACTGTAATAGAGCTCGGATTAGGCCCTTATTGAAATCAGCCTTTTGTGTGTTAAGAATACAGATTAATTAAACATTACCCATAACAATGACTTGCTTGTGCATATGTGTCCATTTTCCACAGTATACAACTAAGTCACCATGGAAACTGCCTCTACTTGTAAACTATGTTGCCAATTCTTAGATACCAAGCACTAACACTTAATGGAATTGTTAATATTCCCTTCCTATTGTTGTAATACCATGAAAAAGGATTTAATTGATCTCACAAGAGGCTGACAAAAATTGATTGCTTAATGGAGATGGCCTTCTAATAAGAACAAAGCAGAACTGTGAATGTTTGGGAATTGCTTGATCTGATGTCCTAGAACAGAAGTTCCTCCCAGGTGATGAGTATCCAACAAAGAAACATGAACTGGGGACACCCAGCACCATCCAGTATTCATAGAAATGTAAGGCTGGAGGGGACCTCAAGCAAGTCCAGTGCCCTGCACTGATGCAGGACCAAGTATACTTAGACCATCCCTGAAAGGCATTAGTCCAACTGTCCTTAAAACCCTCTACTGAGACGGATTCCACAACTTCCCTTGGAAGCCTATTCCAGAACTTAACTAGTTAGACAGTTTTTCCAATATCTAACCTAAATCTCCCTTGCTGCAGATTAAGCCCATTACTCCCTGTCCTAGCTACAGTGAACATGAGGAACACTTGATCACCATCCTCTTTATAACAGCCTTTATCCTATTTGAAGATTGTTATCAAGTCCCCCCTCAGTTTTCTTCCTCAAGACCAAACATGCCCAGTTTTTTTAACCTTTCCTCGTCAGTCAGATTTTCTAAACCTTTTATCATTTTTGTTGCTCTCCTCCAGATTCTTTCCACATCTTTCCTAATGTGTGAGGCCCAGAATTGGACACAGTATTTAAGCTGAGGCCTCACCAGTGCTGAGCAGAGTGGGACAACTATCTTCTATGTGCTACATATGACAGTCCTGTTAATACACCCCAGAATATTACCCTTTTCACAACTGCTTCACACTGACTCATATTCAATTTGTGATTCACTATTATGTTCGAATCCTTTTCAGCAATACTATCACCTAGTCGGTTATTCCCCAATCTGCAGTTGTGCATTTGATTTTTCCTTCTTAAATGTAGTACTTTGCACTTATCTTTATTTAATTGAATTTTGTTGGTTTCAGACCATTCTCTAATATGTCACGGTCACTTTTAATTCTTATCCTGTCCTCCCAAGTGCTTACACAACCCCTTCCAGCTTGGTGTCATCCACAAATTTTATAAGCACACTCTCCACTCCATTTTCAAAGTCATTAATGAAAATATTGAACAGTACTAGACACAGGAAGTATTTATCACTTTCAGAATGAAGTCCACAAATGGTCTCTATGTCACCCTACATAGAAAAATGGAACTTCATGACTACCAAGTCAAGATGTTATCTGCATTTGAGATTATTTTCTATAAATACAAGAAGATAAAAAAAAATTACCACTATCAGAGATCTGATATAAAACATGCAAGAACACCATCTAGTCATTACAATTTTACCAGAGAAAAAATATTTACCCCAATCCTTTTGATGAATGCAGCACTATGGGTATCATTTAACAAAGCAGTTAATTTTTAATAATTTAAAATAATGGAAGTGAAAACATTTATAAATGGATGTAATTATTTTAAAATTTTTATAATCATTAAACTGCGTGCTCCCTCAGCTATGGCAGGGAGAGAATGAGTAATGCTTTCAAACATCAGGCAGGCATCTCACATCCGCTACACAGTCATGCTCAGTTGAAGCACAGATCTGTTCATTTTCATTTTTCAGTGTAGGATATCACTCCAGATGTATCTCTCTGTCAAGGAGGTGTCACAATTCTTCATTATGCAGTTAGAGTTAATACAATTAAAAGACAGGATTAGATACCTCAGTCCCACTGACTTTCAAGTCACTTACTCAATTTTCAAAGTTTGACCCATTCAATCGGTTTGCTACTTATTGAACATTAACTAGTGTTTTGTCCAGTCTAGATATAATTATGCCAAATGATGGCCTGTCCACCACTTCCCTTGGGAGACTGTTCTATAACATAACAAGTCTCACAGGCAGGATGTTCCCCCCTGATATTATGCTGAATTTTTCCATTTCTTAATTTCATACCATTATTCTTAGTTACACTTCCTTCTGCTAGCCTAAATAATTATTCTACATTCCTGATTATTAAGTTTTTTGCTAAATGTTATCATATTTGCTTGGTCCCCTTTTTGGCCTAATCCTATGACGTACTGAGTGCTCTCAGCTCCCTTTGACTTTCTAACAGGTTCAGATCCTTAGCCATCTTTTAGCTGATCTATAATATTCATAGCTAAGCTATCCTCCAATGCCCTAATTAGTTTAGTTGCTTTTTTCTGAAATTAAAACCATCTGTAAGTATCTTCATTGTAATGAGATACCTAAAACTGAAAGCAATATTTCAGATGTGATAGCAACAGAACTCTATTACTACCCTTGTCCATGGCCTGATATGTTGCATATGCAGCTCAAAACTGCACTGACATTTTTTTCCAGTCACATAACAATGCACATAACAAGGGCCTCTAAACCACTTAGTCATGTGTTGGAGCTGTGAGTGTACTAGCTATGTAGGGGGATGCAATACTCCACGTCTGCCACAGAAAGGTGTCACAAAAGGGCCTTGAACAGGTGGTCATAATTAGGTTTGGGAATAGGGCTAGGGATCATAAATGTAGAATTTCACTATTAAGAATTTGTGTAGGAGAAGTGAATTGCACCCTAAAGGATTGTTATGGGCAATATGAGCACATGAACACTGAAATGGTGAAAACCTTTTCACTTACAACTTAGGACAAACTGGATGCGATACCCTTGGTACTGAAAACTAAGACATTATCCCACTGTTCCACTCAGTACATACAAGTACTCTTTCGTCAGGCATACATTTCTTACTGTAATGCACAGGGAATTAGGCATGCAATTACCATTAACAATAATGGTACTTTTATGCGTAATTTCCCATGTGTCATGCTGAAAAAATCTTCAACATTATACATTTCAAAGCACTCAAGAGGTTAACTAGGTATAATAATTTACTTGGTGTGGGAAGCCAATTCCTTACTGAAGAGTGATTTTTTTGAAAATGAGGTTTTAAACATTGTTAAATAATGATGCTTGATATACTGTATAACTATTTTTTACATTTAAAAGCTTGTTATTGAAAAAAGAAGGCAATAATTACTAAATCAACACTGACTTTTAAAACAGATGAACAGCATACATTCTTATCTTACCAACTGGGGAGAAGTTTTCTTTGAAGAACTTGGAAATTGAATTTAATTTGGGTTTCTTTTTTCAAATTTATTTAATTATTTTTTTCCCTTTGTGACAGAGTTCATTCACCACTACAGTGCCTCATGCTGGCTGTCCTGGGGATAGGGTCTGCTAGCCAGTGAGCCCTCTCCTGCTGATGTCTCACCATCATCACTTCTGCTCCAGGACCCATGTAACTCCCAGAACTGTGTCATCTTCATGACACAGCCCTCTGGCCCTGTCACACTCTGTTCTCCCTCGCTTCCAGAAGAACTGCAGACTGCTGTCCAGCCACTTCCCACAGTGACAGTTGCAGCCAATTGTCTGGCTACTTCCTCAGTGGCAGGGGAGGGGAGGACCCGGGCCCACCCATTACTCTGGGTCCCAGCCCACGGACCCTGTAGATGGCCATCACTAGCTGCATCCCTTCCGACTCCTAAGATAATTTCCCTGGGCCATTTCCCCATGGCCCCCAGCACTCTCTTAGCCCTTGACTCAGGGCCTCAGCCTGCAAATCCCTGCAGTCAACCAGAAGCCATCTTCAGCTCCCCCGAGTCACTGCTAGCAGCACTGCTCTGTCCAGGGTGCTAGTTCGCTTCTGTCTGGTGAGGAGCCTGACCTTCCCTCATCACGCTCCAGTCAGCTACCCAACTTGCTCTGTCCTGCAGCTCTTCTTATATGGGCCTGCCGGGCCCTGATTGGCTGCTCCTTGCAGCCCCTTTCTTATTAACCCCTAACAATCCAGTGTGGTGCAGGCACCCCATCACGCCCCTGATTTGAAAATATGAATCTAGTGCTCTTAAAAGGTGGTGCCTAGTTGACATCAGTGGAAACTGAAGATTGTTGTTATGGTTAGTATGTGTATACTATTTTTAAGTGTCTGTTTTTTTTAAAGCCTAACCTCCCTATACCCCTCCTGTGTACTTGCTGCCTGGGATTGTGAGCATACAGGAGGTTCCCTCTTGACCGCCATGAACTCAGCTGTCGTCCTGTTATTAAACCTGGATCTAAGGTGTGTTTCTCTGCTGACAGAAGAAAGACCTCTCTTTGTCTACCTTTTCAATGCAGTGTGGGGGCAAAAATGCTAGCTTCCTCAAACTTCTGGAGGGACCCTTTTCACAAGAAGATAATAGTTCAGCCTCCATTAATATCCTACACTTTCTCTTGGGACTACCAACAAGATTACTAATGACTTGTACCAACTGTTGTGGTTTTGTGTATGGAGTATATTGTGGTCCTGGATTGGAGATTAACAGCTCATTTCACGAAGAATAACCAAAATCTCTCACCTTAACAGCTAATTTCATGAAGAACACTCAAAAGCAATAACCAAAGTTATTACCAACCTGAGCTAGATTTGAATAGGTCGATATCCCAATATGATCCCTTTGGAGTCACCCAGAACAGTTTGAGAAGATTTTTAGATTCAAACATTTGCCAGAAAATAATTGACACAACTGAATCAGGATTCAATATCTTTACATTTCTTTGGATTCCAGATATCTTGGTGGGTTTATATCTGAAGCATATGCTATCTCTTGAAATTATACTGCAGTAGTATCTCCTCATAACGTTCTATTATTTTGGTTGTGCCACAACCTTTTAAAAATTACAGTTTCTGAGCTTTTCCAATATTTATTGCTTTAAATATATAGTATTTAAAAATTGAATATATTGCTATGCCTTTTACTTGTATGACATTTTAATTTGCTGACCTAACTGTGCAAGTAGTTAATATTTACCTCATTATGTAAATTATTTCCTAGCTTCCATTTCTCCCATATATGCTCAACAGTTCATAATCCATTTGAGATAACCACTGTCTATTTCTATTGTTTTTGTAGCATAGCTGTTCTCTACTAGAACAGGCTTTTGCCATATTTTGTTTTAAATAAATACAATAATACATTCTTAAATCCTTTGTTTGTCACAGTTCCACCCAAACTGAGCTGCCTATGTAACACATCTGGAAATGATACATCTTTCCTCCATCCTAACACTTTATTAAACTGTTAAGTTGCTGTTTCTCTCTTTGTGTAAGGTTAAAAGCCACCACTATGATATTTTGAAACATGACTAAAATCTAATTGGTATTTTGATCTATAGAAATTGAAGTTTCTATGTAGGCAGCTCACATTTGGATCCTAAATTAATTTAGCACAATAGTTTCTACATGGCTTTGATCAGAAAAAAATCAATTTGCCCTTCCTTATTTTACACAATTTGTATTAAATTAATAACTTAAATGAAACTGAAATTTATTTTTGAAATACCCTGGGGTAATCGGGATTGTTCTTCAGAAAGATTTACTTAATCAATTTTAGGGGAAATATATAATGTATAAGCAGGGCTTTTAGTGCCACCTATTAAGGTTGCTTGACATTTCCTATTATAAACCCTTGGGTTCAGTTGCCTATAATTCTTCCAAACTAACAGTGCAGGCAGAAATTTTCCATGCTGGTTGTCTGTCTCAGGCTGAATTCTCTCAGAAAATTTCAGCCAGAATGGTTTGGCTATTTCTGAGAACATGGCTAGGGAAAGATACATTGATTTGTCCATGTTAAACATTTTGGAGACCTTTTATTTAAAATGGTCTAGCAACCTTCTGTTTTGGAGCAGGGTCTTGGAATGTGGTGTAGGGTGGCCTTATGTCACGGATGTGCCTTTTGTTCCCCCTGTAACAATCTACCAGAATTTGACCAGATTGCACACTTCAAAAAAAAATCAGTTTTCACATGTTCAGAGTGACTTCTTGGATTTTAGCAGCTAAAAGCTCTAAAGACTGTGTTCTGATTGGGTATATTTGAGCACCCCAACTCCTAATGCTGGGTAGACTGTATATGAGAACGAGAGCAATTCAGCATGCTCCAGCAAAGGCCTACAAATGCAAAGCAGGACTTTCCTTGTAGTGACTGAGCTGGATCAGCATGGGAAGAGATACTAGAACTGAGAGTAGGGAACCTGTCTTTCCAGTGTTCCCATTGACCCCCCGGCTAGCACTCAGGCTGTGTGGAGGAGAAAATAATCTGATTTGAATCCAGAAGGTATAAAAGACAGACCGGGGGGAATTAAAGTGAGTGTGTGGAGGCATGTTAAAGAAACTGGGACTGCTTGGTGAAGAAGACCAGGAAAAGGAAAAGGATGGTGGGGAAGGAACGCTGGGACAAGGTGCCAAGGGATGTGGAGGCTGGGATTGGTTAGGGGCAAGGAGGATATAGTTAGTGTAAACAGACATAGCACTATTGGACTAATGGAACTACGTCAATATATACCAGCTGCGCATCTGGCCTAAGTTACATACAGTGACTCCTCACTTAAAGTCATCCCTATTAATGTTGTTTCATTGTTACATTGCTGATCAATTAGAGAACATGCTCGTTTAAAGTTGTGCAATGCTCCCTTATGATATTGCTTGGCAGCCGCCTGCTTTATCCACTGCTTGCAGAAAGAGCAGCCGGTTGGAGCTAGCTGGTGGGGGCTTGGAACCAGGGTGGACCAGCAGCCCCACATCAGCTCCTCACTCCCCTGTGCGGCAGCTACTCAGCAGGCTATCAATTGCCTGGCAGTTCAGCTGTCCCTCCCCACACTGCCGTGTGCTGCTCCTTCCCCTCTGCCTTGGAGCTGCTCCCAGGAGCCTCCTGCTTGCTGTGCAGAGGGGTGGGGGGAAAAAGGGTACTAATGTCAGGGTGTCCCCCTCCCCTGTACTCCTGCCCCCTGCTTACCGCATCTCCATAGAGCAGGGTGGGGACAGGACAGGGCTCAGGAAGGAGGGAGCTTGCTGGCAGCCCTGCTGTCTCAACTTGCTGATCTACTTAAAAGGTCAGTGTACTTAGAGTGGGGTCAGCAAACTTAAAGGGGAAATGTGTGTCTCTCTCTCTTACACAGGGTGTATGTCTCTGTGTCTCTCTGCCATGCTTTCTCCCCTCCCTCCATTTGTGCTGCTTTGTAGAGTGTGAGGATACATTAACAACAATATGTTAACTGTTGAGGGCTTAGCCAAGTGCTAGTTCATCATTAAGCAATAAGGCATTCCTTGGGAAATATCCCACCCACTTCCACCCTCTGACTCCACCACCTCAATCAAGCTTCACAACCATCATTGCTGTGTACAGTATTAAATTGTTTGTTTAAAACTTATACTGTGTATATGTGTGTATATTAGGGCTCATCAACCTTTGACATGCGGCTTGCCAGGGTAAGCACCCTGGCGGGCCAGGGCAGTTTGTTTACCCGCTATGTCCACAGGTTCGGCTGATTGCAGCTCCCACTGGCCATGGTTTGCCACTCCAGGCCAATGGGGACTGTGGGAAGTGGCGGCCAGCACATCCCTCAGCCCTATTGTGAGACACATAGAAGAACACAACTTATTGGGCAAAGGTCAACATGGTTTCTGTAAAGGGAAATCATGTCTTATAATCTATTAGAGTTCTCTGAAGGAGTCAATAAACATGTGAACAAGGGGGATCCAGTGGACATAGTGTACTTAGATTTCCAGAAAGCATTTGACAAGGTCCCTAACCAAAGGCTCTTACATAAATTAAGTTGTCATGGCAGAAGAGGGAAGATCCTTTCATTGATTGAGAACTGGTTAAAAGACAGGGAACAGACGGTAGGAATAAATGGCAAATTTTCAGAATGGAGAGGGGTAACTAGTGGTGTTCCCCAAGGGTCAGTCCTCAGACCAATCCTATTCAACTTATTCATAAATGATCTGGAGAAAGGGGTAAATAGTGAGGTGGCAAAGTTTACAGATGATACTAAACTGCTCAAGATAGTTAAGACCAAAGCAGACTGTGAAGATCTTCAAAAAGATCTCACAAAACTAAGTGATTGGGCAACAAATTGGCAAATGAAATTTAATGTGGCTAAATGTAAAGTAATACACATGGGAAAAAATAACCCCAACTATACATACAATATGATGGGGGCTAATTTAGCTACAACTAATCAAGAAAGATCTTGGAGTCATCATGGATAGTTCTCTGAAGATGTCCACACAGTGTGCAACAGCAGTAAAAAAAGCAAACAGGATGTTAGGAATCATTCAAAAAGGGATAGAGAATAAGACAGAGAATATCTTATTGCCCTTATATAGATTGATGGTATGCCCACATCTTGAATACTGCGTACAGATGTGGTCTCCTCATCTCAGAAAAGATATACTGGCACTAGAAAAGGTTCAGAGAAGGGCAAATAAATGATTAGGGGTTTGGAATGGGTCCCATATGAGGAGAGATTAAAGAGGCTAGGACTTTTCAGCTTGGAAAAGAGGAGACTAAGGGGGGATATGATAGAGGTATATAAAATCATGAGTGGTGTGGAGAAAGTGAATAAGGAAAAGTAATTTACTTGTTCCCATACTATAAGAACTAGGGGCCACCAAATGAAATTAATGGGCAGCAGGTCTAAGAAAAATAAAAGGAAGTTTTTCTTCACACAGCACACAATTAACCTGTGGAACTCCTTGCCTGAGGAGGTTCTGAAGGCTAGTCATAACAGGGTTTAAAAGAGAACTGGATAAATTCATGGAGGTTAAGTCCATTAATGGCTATTAGCCAGGATGGGTAAGGAATGGTGTCCTTAGCCTCTGTTTGTCAGAGGATGGAGATGGATGGCAGGAGACAGATCAGCTGATCATTACCTCTTAGTTTCACTCCCTCTGGGGCACTTGGCACTGGCCACTGTCAGTAGACAGGGTACTGGGCTAGCTGGACCTTTGGTCTGATGTATGGCTGTATGGCTGTTCTTATGTTCTTAACTTAACTACATCTAGGTTGCATTTCCCTAGTTTGTTTATGAGAAGGTCATGTGAGACAGTATCAAAAGCTTTGCTAAAGTCAAGATATACAATGTTTACTGCTTCCCCCATATCTACAAGGCTTGCTACCCTGTCAAAGAATGCTATCAGGTTGGTTTGAGACAATTTGTTCTTGACAAATCCATGCTGATTGTTACTTATCACCTTATTATCTTCTAGATATTTGCAAATTGATTGCTTAATTATTTGTTCCATTATCTTTCCAGGTACAGAAGCTAAACCCATCAGGCCCATAAAAAGAAATTCCCAATATGTCATTCTTTTCTTGCTATGATGTAAAGCAACTGTATTGCTGATACATTTGAAAGATGCTACTTATAACTAGTATTTGTCCAACTTTATCTGCATCTAAATTTAATTATATAAATTAAGTGTAAAATACATAATTTCCTGTTCACCCCTTTTGTCATCACATACCTCAATCTCCTCTATCTCTTGCCTTTATTCTGATCTGTCTTTTGTTTCCATTGTCTGTAGTTCAGCAGCTCCTTGTTCCTGAACTCGGTTTCATCCAGTAAACCATATTTCTTGTACGCTAATTCCTTGACTCCACCTCTTAAAAATCCATATTTATTGCTTTCATCTTTTGCTTTCGTTCAGTATCATCTGTCTTTACAACTTCCTATTCCATCATTTCCTCCTGCTCTCCAACATAAGCAGAATGCTATTTTCACTCATAAAAGCATGATCATATAATTGCAGTGAGACATTTCTAATCACTTTTCAAGATTTAGTTTCAAATTTCTCTTGATTTTAAAATTCTTCATGGATTTGCTCCACCCTACTGTTGTGCTTATTTCAACAGATTCAACAGATAGGTTCCAGAGGGTCAAAGGTATTAACATGACCGTGTCAATGCACAACATTAAACAGTTAAACAAGGTTCAAGGTTTGAAAATACAGAGACCTTGGGTTGCTTATTCTCATAGCAAACACACTATTAACATTTATATAACCGTTTTATTAAATATACAGTAAAAAAAAAGGTAACCACTTGAAATTTAAAGTATGAAGTTAGGCTTTTGTTTTAATAATATTCTTTTGGAGGAAAAGAGACAAAGTTAGTTGAGATGGGCTGGAGCTGTTGTTAAAATCTGATCCAGTTTTCTAAATCACAAAACAAGACAAACACACACAAAAGGAGAGAGAAACAAACTTTAAAGATAGAAAATGCAGCTTCTGTCCTTAGTACTGACTTTTATTTTCAATCTCACTCCTAGAGTAACACAGGTACAGGTAATGGCCCCATCAGCCAAGACCTGGCAAATGTGTACCCCCATCAAGCTGCTTAGGGCATTGCTTTTATCCGCCTCTTTCTTGTCACAGTTTTACAGCAGTGTTGCAAAATATGCAGTCTTGGCCAGCTATGTCAGAGTTACAAAGAAAGAAAGAAAGAAAGAAAGGATAGAGATCAGAAAGAGAAGAAATGAGGTGGGGAAGGGAAAAGGACACATGAGGGAAGGGATGACTACAGGAACCAGTCTCATATCAAAGATGGTGTTTGGGATTTAGCTGGAGCTTTTGGATGTGGGGATATTATCTGTGTCATTCTCTCAGACCTGGTCTGGTCAGGACCTCTCTCAGGATCATGATGACAAAGGCCCAACTATGGCATAATGGATCCTGCAGTTACAGGAGACAATGAAGTTAGCAGCCATGATGGTACAACTCACTTCTTCCTCTCTACACATCTCCAGCCAGCCAGCCTTTTTTTTTTCTTTTAAGATGGTAATAACTGTCCACAAAGTGTGTGGTTTGGATTCTTTCTGGTGTTTTGTTTTTTGAAGGACTACAAATGGGAATGATGTGCAGAACAGCCCATCCGCTCATTGTTTTGTTCACCAGTTAGGTCTAATTTCCAACACATCACTGTTGGTCCATTGATTTCCAGTCACACATTCCCATTTTTATATCAGACATGATCTGAACACACTCTTTCAATTATAACATTAGGACTTTGTGTTTGGATTCATACCTTCCACATCAATATTCATTGTTTTATATTGATATCCTATGAACCTTTACAATTGGGATAGGCCTGTCATGCCCCAATTACTACATCACCTCAATCCCTACTCTACATGCCTCCCCGCTCTTCTATTTGTTTAGTATAGGTCTCTGTTTCCTTTGATAAAGTCTTACCACTGTTGGTGAAAGTATCTCCTCCACTATAGCTACTTTCACCTGGAACTATCTCCATGTATTTCTCAGCCTCACTGACTATCTATTTTCAAAGATCACTGGGATGCATCTTTTCTCTACTATCTACAAATCTTATTTTGGCTCTTCCATTTTATGGATTTATGACCTGAATGCTACAATTCAGGAGTTTCAAAATGTTTCCCTCTCATGAATCCTTTTCTGACTGCCAATTACTTGATCTCTGCTTTATTGTCTCATATTTATTTATAACAATACATTTCAGTACATTGGCCTACATTCTACAAAGCTGCTACAGGGAGGTGGAAATAATGTCTCCTTGAACCACCTAAACTTATTGCACTAGAGAGAGCAGACTCAGACACTCTCAGAACAACCTGATCTGATTTTTATAAACTACTCAGAATGGTTATTTATCATTAACTATGACTTGAGTCTCTCCCATCATGATATTATTGGTGCTTAACACTACTAATAAACAAAACTATACAAAAACAAGCAAACATGATTGAGGGAATGGTGTGGAAGGCAGGGGTCATTATTACAAAGGTACAGCGTGAGAGTCTTCTCCTTATTTTAGAGGTGATGACCAGAGTGTTTAATCTCAGAAGTAATGGCCTCATGGTGTTCACATCACCTTTCCCCTCCCATCCCTTGCCTGCAGTATTTGAGGGATAGTACAGCTGTGCCTTGCAGAACATAACAGACACATATCTTTATTTAATTAGGTATTAGGTGTTACCACATTCCTGTATTATTCTATTCAACAATAGATTGGTTTATACGGTGTGCATAAAAGAAGCTACACACAATAAAGTTAAGTTTTACAGCACTGCATGTAACTGACAAATTGTATATTAAATTAAGAAACAGCCAGATCCCGTAATGGGTTGTGTAGATGGAAGAAAAGTGTATCTAGGTTGATTATATCTGCATCTTATCTTTTCAGTTTATACTTTGGCTTTTGATTGATTTGTACCTTACGATATTCAATAGCTTCTAACTGAACCAGCAGTGTTAGTGGAAAGCATACTGCAGCCAGACACTGACAAATCTAATGTCACATTGGAATCTTATCAAGTGAAATATGAAACAGATGAAACATGTTTCCTAAAGTTATAGCTAGAATATGCAAAGGAGGGATTCTTCTGGTTATAAGGTAAGCAGTATCACTTCTCACCAATGACACCTACACAGCCTGGGAAGTTCCAAAGTAATGACTCTGATTTTTTTCTACCCAGCTAAGATCTATGCAGGAAAATTAATAAGTAAATGCTTTCACTTCATCATGATGGCATTTGGGAGTTTTAGAACCCTATAGTCCATTAGTCAGTTTTGTTAATGACTGTGCTTATTCTTTTAATCATGTGCAACACATTGACTGAGCTTCATTTAGTTCAAAGTGCCTTTCAGAAGCCTGAACAGAATCTGAGTGGTGTAAAACTTTACCTTTTTCGAGTGCAAAATACATTGAGCTAAAGTCAGTGATGTAAATGGTGGTGTAATATGCTTTTTTTCTAAGTAAGTCGGAAAACAGCTTTAAGTCTCAAAGTACTAGAATTTGATTAAAAATTAATTAGCTAACTTAATTTGTGGCCAAATGCTGACAGTCTTCCTCATGTGAGTATCTATATAAAATTATGCTAATTTTATATAGTAATTTACAAATATGGGGCCCAGGCATTTAAACACCTTATTGAATGAATAACGTTATCTGCATGAGTACAGTTACTCAAGTGCTTAAGCTGTTCCCGGACTGGACACAAAGGTATTGCTTCTTCATGGAGAATCATGTCTACTTTGACTTCAGTAATGAGGCCTAGACTTAACATGACTTATAGCCTTCTTGTGTATGGATTTAGCATAACATGCAGCCATCTTGTATACCACCATACATTGGAAACAAAAACTATAGTCAGGGAAATTTGACCTCAGCATAGGTAGAAAAGTATCAACTACAGCTGCTGCATTACTAATGGGTATATATATATATTCACTAAGTCATGAGAATGGGGAGTGAATGGAGAAGCTAAGCTTGAGTTTCTGCAGCTTCTTCCTGATAATAAAAAGTATGAGGTTTTGCTGTTGTAGGTGTATTCCACTAACAAAAAGCATAAAGATAAGTAGACCTTGAGAAGTTTCCATTAACTTTGAAAAATACAAAAGCTAATGTGTACGCGCTCTTAAGCATGTGAACCTCTGTATAGTAAGAGTGATCAGTTAGTGGTGTTTGCATAGCTAGGTTTTAAGTAACATAATCAGTTAAGGCATAGATAAGAGAATTCTTAATTTTAACTATATAATAAGGGTCAGAAAACAAGCTTGGTGGAACTTAACTCCATGATACAGCTCAAGACCAAAGCTGCTAGGATTTTTAACCCTTGCATGACCAGACTGTGCAGAAGTTGGAGTCCAGATGACATGACCTTGACTGGCCATCAGGAGATATACGTCTTATTGGTAGTAGTGAGCATAAGATGCTTGTTGTGTGTATTCTGATGATTTGTTGCTACTTGTTAATAAATACTTGTACATGTTTAAGGATATTCACTGTGTGAAAACTCTTTCACTGGGAAAAGGTCTTGCAGACCCCTGAATCCACCAGGATTGGGTGTTAGCCCATAGCCCATGGAGGAGGAGAGCCCTGAACCCATGGAGGGCTAAAGTAGAGTCCCTTATGCCCTGAGTACCCACAAGGATGCGTAGGAGTGAGAGCCCTATATTACACCCTGAGTACCCATGAGGACAGGCAGGGGTGGAATTGTAAGTTGTGCAGGTAACAAGACTACCAATATAATTAATTTAATGAGCAGTATTCAGCTTTCAGTCAGCCCAGGGTTGAATTTGACATCTACTCGGGAATGAAACCTTAAAAAATGAACCCAGTTGCATAAGTTATTTCTAACAAATCAAGCCTCAGTACACGGACTTACAAATTCAATATCAGTCTTTACCTTCATAGCAGTCAGGACTAGATTCAACATGGTACTTTGGCTCTAGTTGCCTCTTTAGGTATCTAAATCCAACATTTAAGTGCCTCTAATATTCATAAAACTTGCACTCAGTTGCTGCCTAATCTGGAGGTGCGTAAGTTCCCTAGACACCTAAATTTCTGCTATTAAAGACACCGAAATTTCAGCAATTGAGTAGGCACACAACCATCTAGGTCCTGAAACAGCCCAGCAGCTGCATGTCTATACTGTCGCGGGATTCACAAATTAGGCATTTCCCTCTGCCTGTGGGGCCCAATCTGGTAAGCACGCTCAGAGCACTGAGAACTGCAGGCCCCTAAATTCCTCTGTTAATATAGTCCTCAGAAGCCTGGGCCCATGATATCTAGACTGCCAAAATCTCCAGAAGAAGAATGTGGTAGATAACTGTTCCTCTGAACTGCCTACAAAAAGGATAGAATTAGTCTGTGCAAGATACAGATCATTCCTGTGGCCATGTCAAGACTGTGAAATAAGCTTATGCATGATCTAAGAACTTCCATAAGACTTTCAACTCAAAAGCATATTTCTTTAGCACATCTGAATTTAAAATACCCACATGCAGTACCCCACATCCGAGCTCTTCCACTGCCAGTGTGGAGAAGAAGGAAATGACCACATCTGACACATGCTAGGCAATTATTTCATCCTTGGAAGAGGCTCAGATTCCACAGTTATGATACCACAGGATGCTGTAAGAAACTGAATAAAGTAGAAAGTGGGTCTAATTGGGTAAGGGATGTATTGTCAAAAAGAACATGCATGGCTCATGTCAGAAGGAAAGCCTCACTAAAGCAATTCATTGTTAGAGGGAGCAACCAAAGGCACAAATAGAGGGTATGCAGGGTTGTTGTAGCCATGTCACTCCCAGGATATTAGAGAGAGAAGGTGGGTGAGCTAACATCTTTTATTGGACCAACTTCTGTTGAGGAGATAGACAAGCTTTCAAGCTTGCACAGAACTCTTCTGCTCGAAAGCTTGTCTCTCTCACCAACAGAAATTGGTCCAATAAAATATGTTAGCTCACTCACCTTCTCTCCCTAATAGGAAGTGTGAGGAAAAGCAGCCTTACTTGTACCACTAGTATGGTACATCTCTCTAACATTCCCCGAAGCTTTAACAAATACCCATATAGGAGTCCCCATGATAATGAGAAAGGCAGCTGTCAGGCCAAATGTTTCAGCATGGAAAATATGTAATAAACATTTAGAAAATGGCACTGTTTTACAGTACTAAAATATGTAGTGCATTTTGAAAATATGAGATAATTTAGAACATACATAGCCTTACATTTTTAATGTATTGACAATCTATTATTCAGACATAGGCTTGATGCAGTAATGTGTCTATCAATCAGTCAATTGTAGGTACCAGTTACCATGATCTCAGGATTCCATGGTAATATTTTTTTTTAATTCTCTTTTACGTGATTTAATTAAATAGTTCTTTTTGACAGTACATTGCACCTGCATCAGTTTTAATATACACACACAAACAACACTTTGTACTCCGACTCCTGTCACCCTTGGATCCTCAAGCTGTTACCTTGCATTTTGCACCATCTGTTGAATTTTGCCACCCTACACGCCCTGAACTTGGGGGGTCCATGTGACTTTATGGGTCTACTTTCAAGAAAAAAGTTTGTAGAAATGGGTCCTTAGACTGTAAATTCATTGGGATTGTCTCTTATTTTGTTTGTCTCTTATTTCGTTTGTACATTACCCAGCATAATAAAGCACCTATACTTATTGAAGCCCTGACACTACTATGCGTGTGTATATATAAAAGTCAGGCTGTAACTAGTGGTAATGCCTTGTGCAAATTTTAATTGTAATTGTATTTCACATGTAGACTGTATATTTAAAGTAATTTTAAATAAATTTATTTTCAGGAATGGCAAGTAAATTAGCATAGATAGTTTTGGTCAAAAAATATTCTAAAAAGGATTTGATAGCTGCAGGGGTTTTGACTTCATAGTATGCAAATATATTGGAGTAAAACTGAAGTCAGTGTTTTAATTGTTTTTCATCTAGATATATACAGTATTTCAGTGGGATCTAAAATTAAAAACAAAAACAAAAACGCAAAGGGCCAAATTCTGTTTTCAGTTCAACTGATGCAAATCTTTTGACATTTCTCTGGATTTACACCAGTGTAAGTAAGAACAGAATTTGGCCTTTAGCTCTCACAAAAAAATATTTTTCTCATCACAGATGAAGAGAAAAAGACTGGTTGTTTTGACATACTCTTTCCCCCAACTTCCCAAATACTCCCTCTTTGAATACAAGGATTCCACACATGAGGAATCTTTTTCTGGGGAGTGGAGGAAGTGGAGTTGGTGATGGATTTCACAAGTCTTCTCTCTCTTTCTCTCTTTTTTTTTCTTTTCTTTTTTCTTAAGGATGTGTCCAGATGGTGAGTTAATGTTGCAGTCTTTTTAAGTGAATAGGTTTTTAGAATGAATCTTTGAAGGAGTGCCAAAATATTTCACACAAATTTTACAAATTTGTAAAATAAATGAAGTATTCTGAGATCAAATATAACTGCTTAAAACCTAAAAATAGCCACTTGTTCCAGTATAGCCCAGGAGGTGAACATTATTTTCTTTAAGTGACTCCAGGCTCTAAATTCTTCAGCCAGATATTAACTGCCAGGAAATGACATCCTTGGTTGTCATTGGTGTTTAATTAGTTATGTCCAGATTGGACTCACACTGAAGTGAAAGGAGCCTTTCCACTGACTTCAGGGACTGCTGAATCAGGCCCTTGATTCCTTCCCAGTGTTTGGTACAATGGCCTTGCTACATTTACATCAGTGTAGCATAGTGGATATTGTCTCTCCTCCATTCTAGTAAATTTAAGTTATAGGCTACTAAAGTATGCCATTTACAGATGGGAGGATATTCAGATCCTCACCCAGACTGGCCTGCCTCCTGACTATGTGAAGCTGATAAGTGACTCTTTCTACAGCGCACGGAGTAGCTGCTATTGTTTTGTAAAGAAGACCACAGGTAAGGAATGTGCAGTCTGTGGAGCCAGTCCTCCAGCAGAACCTCAGTGAAGCCCCTATGTAAGGTAAGAAAGACTATTCATAGATCCATAGACTTGAAGGCCAGGAGAGACCATTATATCATCTAGTCCAGGGGTTGGCAACCTCTGGCATGCGGCTCGCTAGGCTAAGGACCCTGGCGGGCCAGGCCAGTTTGTTTACCTGCTGCGTTGGCAGGTTCGGCCGATCGCGGCTCCCACTGACTGCGGTTTGCCATCCCAGGCCAATGGGGGCGGCAGAAAGCGGCATAGGTGAGAGATGTGCTGGCTGCGGCTTCCTGCTGCCCCCATTGGCCTGGGACGGCAAACTGCAGGAAGCCGCGATCGGCCAAACCTGCCAAGCAAAGTGGCCCGGCCGGCCAGGATACTTATCCTGGTGAGCCGTGTGCCAGAGGTTGTCGATCCCTGATCTAGTCTCACCTCTTATATTACAGAGGCCATAGCATATCATCCAGTTATTCCTATATTGAACCTAATAACTTGTGTTTTACTGAAGTATATGTTCCAAAAAGGCATCCTGTCTTGAACTGAAGACTTCAAGAGATAGATCAGGGGTTGACAACCTCTGGCACGTGGCTCTCAAGGGTAAGCACCCTGGTGGGCCGGGCCTGTTTGTTTACCTGACACATCGGCAGGTTCGGCCAATCGCAGCTCCCACTGGCTGCAGTTCACTGTCCCAGGCCAATGGGGGTAGCAGGAAGCCACAGCCAGCACATCCCTCACCCTTGCCACTTCCCGCTGCCCCCATTGGCTTGGGACAGCGAACCGAGGCCAGTGGGAGCCGCGATTGGCCAAACTTGCTGATGCGGCAGGTAAACAAACTGGCCCGGCCAGCCAGGGTACTTATCCTGGCGAGCCGCATGCTAGAGGTTGCCGACCCCTGAGACAGACAAATCCCCACTACCACTGGTAGGTAACTTGTGCTTGCCCTTCAAAACCAAAAGTGAATTTCCCCCTCCCTTATCTAAGTAACTTTTGTAAGCAAATGATGAAAATTGCCCACTCTACTTATCATGTTCATTTACAGCCCTTCCCCCCAGCCCTGATGAGCAAAGAAAGAACCTTCTCCTTTACTTCTATAGCAAAGGCCTCTACCGCTTGAGCTAAATGAGCAATTCTGTAAGCTGGTAGTGGTAGTAGGCACTTTCCTCTCTGAACTAGACACTAGAGGAGGACCCGGTAAATGTGTAACACATTGTCCATCAGGGGAAACTTGGCCTGAGCGTATGTTCAAATCTGCTTACTGGCCACCATTTTTAAAAAAAATATCCGCCTTCTGGCACCAAAAGTCAGCAGTGGGGATATAACACTGTTTCTTCGGCTCCAAAGCACAAGCCTTCATCACTTGAGCTTGTGGAACAGCTCCATTAGCTGGTAGCAGTAGTAACTTATCAGCCAATGTGTTACATTCGCAGACACAAACAAAATTAAAGTGAGAGAGGTTGATCTACATTTGAGACTAGCAAACTCAAATCAAGGCTTATCCTGCATGTTTGAAGTTTGAGCCAAGTATTTCAAGAAGCTCTATATATTTTCTAGTATCCTTTCATTAAAAACTTTGATAATTAGTTTCTCAGTGTATACACCTTCTAAATATACCTGGCATGTTAAAGTTACATTATTTACACACATAACAGTGGTTTCACCTCTCTACAGTGTATGTCAATGCCCAGTAAGCAGAAGAAAAGTGAGAGACTTGCATTCTCTTTTATTTACCAAACACCTATATATACTTGAGATACTTTGTACTTGAATCTTTTCCAAATGTTATTTATACCATAAACTTCTGAAGGATTTCATTTCATATAATGTATTGAGTAATGCTAGGTGATAAAACATACTTGTTATATATCGGCTGTGTTCCACAAGACCTTTTATAAGCTCATATTTACCACATTTTCTGTTTACTTTAAAGTAAACTTTAGACCTCATAAAGGTTTAAAGAACCCCAAGGGGATAATGTATTCAAAATGTGAACATACAAAAATGAAATGTGTTAAGAGACAAACTTTTCTTTTAGAGAGTGCATTTATCGAGTTGGATTTACATGAATGTATTTTGCTCAGGTATCATTATGGTTCCAGCTCTATGCTTTAAAGTTGTATAGCTCATAGCCAAAAGAGAAGAAAAGTTATGAGGTGTTCTATGACAGAGGATCTCAAACTAGGGATCGGGATCCCTCAGGAGGTCACGAGGTTATTACCAGGGAGGTGAACTGTCAGCTTCCACCCCAAACCCAGCTTTGCCTCTAGCATTTATAATGGTGTTAAATATATAAAAAAATGTTTTTAATTTATTAGTGGGGGTCGCACTCAGAAGCTTGCTATGTGAATGGGGTCACCAGTACAAAAGTTTGATAAACACTGTTCTACAAGGATTGAAATCACATTTTAATTATGCAGTGGTGTTTTACCTAATTTCCAAAGTGCACTTTGAGAAGAAAAAAAAAAATCTCTTTAGTTCTGATTAACACACATTGAAAGCTTCTGCCCTAAATACCTGGTACTGTATGTCCTTAATGAACTGCCAGTGCTCCATTAGAACATTGTCACTTGTCAGAATAGAACTGTTAACTACTATACCAGCAGACTATACCAGTGTAGAAGGGACATATTGCACCAGTCTCTCTCACAATGAGTAGGACCTTCCCCTGCAAGTAATTTCATTGGTGGAGGAAAGTACTTCATGCTCAAGGTGAGTAAGGGTGGCCTGGTCTGGCTTATAGTGATTATAGCTGTCAGACATGAATTTGCAGGATGGTTTATAGAAAATTATGTTTGCAAATGTCAATTAATATTCTAGGGAGTGAGTCTTCCTGAACATTGCTGAAAAGCATCGTTCATCCTAAGTATAACACAAAGATAACAAAGGAAGATAAGCTCTCACTAGTCTAAGAGAGCTATTGCAAATGGATCATGAGGAATCTAGTTCAAGTCTAATTTCTGACAGATATTCCCTAGAGCACATTCTGCCTTCCATTATATCCATGTACATTCATTTTCTTCAGTGGGGTATTACAGGTGAAACTAAAAGAGGATTTTGTCCTAGAGTCCCACCAGTACTTATTGGACTTTAATCATTATTTAAGTCTTGTTTAATCTTTATCCAACAGGGGGCTCACACAACACATTATAAATGTAGTTCTTTTTATTCTAATGCTTGGCTCAATCAGCTCCTGAAAGTTTTGCCCTGATATCTGGGTCAGGCCAAGTTATGCTTTTGTAGGGCCAACGCATAAAGTTGGGGACAAAGGTAGCTATATGCAATCATTATACCATGCCAATTCATGTGACTGCTGGGGACAGTGCCTCTCCTGATGCACATTAGAACAGCCTAAAGGGATTGGTACAGCACAGCAGCTCTTTGTGTGGGATTTTGGGGGCATGGTGAGGAGATGAGGCAGGGACAGAGTACACACTCCTGGAGGGCCATATGTACAGTTGGCTATGCTAGTTTTACACCCCCTGAGATGTTCAGCTGTACAGTCACCTTGGTCCATCAGAACAGCATGAAGTAATGTTAAAACAAACAAAAATAGAGCCTCTAGCAGACTGAAGCATCACAGACTTGTGCTTTGAAATGCTGGACATTCTCATTTTTATGTCTTCACTGAACTTTCTAACTGTTTAAGCACTCCCTGTTTGTGTCATGTTTTGACGTTGACTATAGCATTTGTCTGCCTCTGAACATTCCAGATTCACCCAGGTAGAATATATCTGCTTTGCTGTGGAAATTATTCTTTGAGATCTAACAATCTATTGAGGTCAATTTACTGGAAAGCCATAGGAGAGCTGTGCAGTGTGGATGACCAACATTAAAAGGATTAATGAGGAAACGTAGAGAATAGCGCAGAAGGAAAATAAGCGGGGTGGAAATGTGCATGTGGAAGTAAGACTGAACTGGCTCCAGCCTGTGAAAAAAGAAAATTGAAAAAAAGTATGGTACCTGGAGAGATGAAGAGAAACAACCCATTTCAATTTAGCAGTGCATTAAAAGAGAGGTTTTTTTACTACTACTGGCTTTTACTTGTTTATAGTATTAAGTAAGGCATTTAGCTGTGTTCTTGGTGTCTTAGAGAAATATAAGTTGTTCATATACCAGAATCAGTTCTTGAGATGACTTTAGGACTTTGCTAAGTGACAGATGGTGGTGTTACTTAATCTCATCTATCCTTCATCACTTACAGCAGCAGGCACTCAATGACTTTACCCTAAATTAAAAAAGGCCTAAAAGGATTTAGATAACAAATGATTCCCCTTCCCCTATCCTGCAGGAATTTGTCTGGGGAAAAAGAAATGATGCTATATTTAACACTGCAGGGAGAGCCACTGTTCAAAGTTTAAGTGATTTGTGTGCATCTAGGGTGACCAGATGTCCCAATTTTATCGGGACAGTCCTAATTTTTGGGTCTTTTTCTTATATAGGCTCCTATTACTTCCCACCCCCTGTCCTAGTTTTTCACATTTGCTGTCTGGTCACCCTATGTGCATCATTCTCCCAATCTACTCTTTATATGGTCAGCATATGGAAATGAAGAGCCTTCTTTCTATAAGCAGCAGAAACAGATGCCAGAGATTTTCATATTCAAATGGAAAATAGTGATGTTAAGTACACAGCAATAGTAAAGCAAGACTTTATGAATATTTATTGTACTTGGGTATGGTTAGTTGATAAAGACTACTCTTGTTCAGTCTTTTTCATTGCAATATTTCATAGACATCTCCCTAGCCAGCATTTTGCAGGAACAATGGTATATTTATTAGGTAATTGTCCATGATACTACACCTGCTGTTATAGTTCTCACTTTCTCTGGCAGGGGTCCCAGGAATCGTATACACAGACATCCAATTTATCTAATTTATTGCAAAATGTAACATGGGTTTTGCAATTTCAAATGGAATAGGCCACTTGGTAGAAGATTCACATTAACAAATTCCAATAGTTACCTGCAAACAGGCTTTCATACAATAGGTATGCTGTTTATTTCTTTATTTAAGTTTGATTAAAGACATCTATCCAGGACTCCAGACACTTTTACATAATTTAAGAACAGACAAACAAAAGGATAAACATCCATAATTTTAAAAGTATCCTCTCCTCAGCACCTATAATCCCTCAAAATATAATTGGCTCCCTTAATCAATTACAAACTTCCTACTCTCACAGTCATCAGGAGTCTAAATGAGCAATTTGGTGTCAATATAAACCACTGAAAAGAAACAAGTCCCTTGCAGTCATCTGAGTTAAGCAAGCATATCATTTATCAAGGAGCCAATATCTATCTATCTAGCTATCTATCACATTTCTGTGACCCCTTTCACTGAGACTCAAAAGTACTTACACAAACACTTGTATGACTTCAGTGGATGTTATGGTTGCATTGAAAAGGTAGGACTGGGGCTGCAATAAGAACCTTAACATGCCTGTTAACTAAGTAGGTATTATTACATGTATTTTTCAGATAAGGAGACAAAAACACAAGTGATTTGCCTTAGAGCACAAAGTGATAGAGGCAGAGCTGGAAATAAGGGTTTCAACTATATGGACCTGACCATTCGTATACATAAGTGAATTCACAGACTTCATAAACAATTGCACAGCTTTTTCTTGCCTTTGAAAAGTATAGAATAAAATGTTGGTGGGGATAGAGGATGTTACAACACGTTCATTATTAATAATATTCCAGTTTGTCTACTTCCTGATTTAATACAAAGTTTTTCCTCTGAGTTTGAGTTGCCATTTCAGATTAGTGGGGAAGGAGGGGTATGAAGAGAAAGAGATAGCAATGGACAAAAGCAGGCTAGATGAAACAGCCTATCACTGCGATCACCCTACCACTGCTATCAGTTACTCAGATCAAGTGAGGAAGGTTTGTGTGTGGTGAATCTAATGGCTCTAATCTTGCTGAAGAAACTGCATCATGTCAATATGATTAAAGTATCTTTGCAGAAAATATTCCTCTAGGGAATGTGGCAATAAACCAACTACTAATTGTCTGGAGGTAGCAAGAGACTTTCCTATGTTGGTCTTTTATTATATATATATCAGAAACTTCCATTGATTTGACTGAGAGTTCCATGAGGTGGGTGGATAAACAACAATGATAAGCATATCAAATATTAGAGCTGGTTTGGATTCCCCCCGCCACCATAAAACAATAAAAGAGAGCACTGATTTTCCCCCCATCAAAATATTTCTTAAATTTCGGGAATGGGGGTTGGTTGATAAGGTGATTACATAATAAAGTATTTTCAATTTTCTAATGAAGAGCAAATATTTGGGATTATTTTACAATGAAAAGCCAAAAAGATAAAAACTGAAATTTTGGAATTAAAATTTCCATTTCCTCAAAAAGGTAATTTCCATTAAGAAACATTTTGATGGAAAAGTGTCAGCCCTCTATAGCAAACATAAAAAGGCATATCAAGTAAATGAAAAACAAAAAACAAAACAAAACATTACATTATCTGAGCCAGTGATAGGCTTATTTACCCAGACCACGAACAGGTCACCCACTGTTCATCTAAGAGGTAGCAGATCCCTGTTGAGATTTCTTCTACTCAGTACCTATCCACTAGCCTAAAGGTTATAAGAGAGTTCCTTCTCTACCGCTTAGTTGTTTTGTGTGAACTTGCCTGAAAGATGTGATCTGGTAGGTGTGCTTAGAGGCTGCCTACCAGATGGGGCCCTTCCATACAACTTGGGCAGGCAGACGCCTGTCTTTCTATGTTGTTAATCATTCTTTTTCTTTGGTAGAAAATTGGGCTCTGGATGCCTATCATGAGGCAGTAGTGCACATGGTTAGGCAGAAGATAGTTGCACAGGCACCTAGCATGAGGCTGCAGTGGGCACCTGAGGGGGAAAAAAAACCTTAGGTGCTGAGTTTAAGTACATTCACAGTTAGGCAGCAGCCAAGTAGGAATTTTCTGGATTACAGTGGTGCCTAAAAATGGGACATAGGCATCTAAACCTTTTGTGAATACTACCCTTAGTCCTCTGACACTTCAAAAGTCCTCCTCTCCTCTGGTATATGAAATCCAAAACAGAAAAAGCAACTCCCCCCCTCCCCAAAAATCCACCTCCATGGCTTTTTTCCCCAACTTCTGGCCATAGCACCTTTCTAATCTTCTTTCCTGGATCACCATAAAGAAACTCCCTACACTTCCCACTGTTCTGAGCCACAGACACCTTTGTGCAGCCTGACTTATTCTTGCTGCAAAGCCTTACTTCCAGCTGGCAGCCACATATCCCATTAGAAAATACAAATGCCAGAATGCTTGTCCATCGAGGGCCAAAACTTGGAGGATGGATGTACAGTCAGAGGCCTGCCCTTAAGGAAATACATCTTTGGATGGAGCCCCAAACCCAGACATCCATACAAATTACCACATTCTAAGTGTTGGTGGATTGTAGCAAATATATTGTACAGAAAGAAAAAAAGAAAAGAATCTTATACAAGGCCTCATCCAAAGCCCATTGAAGTAAATTAGAATATTTCCACTGACTTCAATAGACTTTGGATCAGTTGCACCATCTGCATTTTTATGCTGTACACATAATTATTAGCCCACACACTTGATTTTTAAAGTACAGTGAAAGGGGTCACTATAATAACAGCATTTGCATAAACTTCAAAAATGTCCCTGTTGTAGCCTTATTTTATTGGTTTACAGATTAAATGTAATTCTCATCCATTTCCAGTTATTTAATTTCTTACTTTAAAAAAATGTATATGTAAGTAGCAGCTTTTAAAGCATGAGGAATGAGGACATCTATTCATTTAGTATTTTGTCATGTATAGCCTTATGAATTATGCTCATTAGATATGAGTGATTACTGTATGTTTTACAGCATTTCAGGAAAAGCTAGGCAAATGGGATAATTAAAGAATAGTGAATATGTTTCAATACTGATGAGCAAATATGTTGTGTACACTACATTAATTGGATTAATATTGAGTGAAACCCATTGGCTAGAACTAATGGTTTTCAGTAGCCTATGAGACAGCTTTGACAGGATTTGGAGATATTATATATATATATATATACACACACTAAGAGATCTTGAAATGGACATTATAACTGCTATTTCTGATGGTGAACTTTTTTTCCCCTTTATTCCAAAGGACTCTGACAAATGACTTAATATTAAAATGTAAGTGTCAACCTTTTTATCATCATCTTACTTTCAAAACACCCTGGGTACAAAATGAGTGCCTAAACCAGATTTGATAGTGTTTACATTGTTGTCAGTTGGTGTATGTGTGTGTTTTCTCTTTGTGTGTATCAACTCTGCAGAGAACTGGATCAGCAGATTTTGATAGTATTACCCAGAAGGACCACAGACTCGATTCGGTGGTGAAGGCGCTCGGTAAGGTTTATTGTCGACGAAGCAGAGTACTAGTGTCCTGGCTTAATGCTTACAAGTACACTAACACATTTATGCCTGTCACAATGGACTCAGCTCAGTCAGCTGTGGGACCTTCTGCTACCCCCTTGGCTGGACAAATATTTCCCTCCTATGATTTCTCTTTTATACATTGAGACAACCAAGTTACGTATTACACTCCTGATGTCGTTAGTTACCAATCCATATTTGTATTACTTGGGGTCGGTGTGTTCCTGTACCATCTCCCAGAGATATGCTTACATGAATATCCAGCATCTACTACTTAGGCATGCCTGTGTTTTAACAACACTTGTCGTACCTTTGCCAAGTTCATTACCAGAGAGTGAACTTATAAGCAAGGGTCCAGTTTATGACAGGGCCTGGCTTTGGCTCAAAGCATGGCCTGGCTTTGCTGATTGTGGTTCAGCCCTCAGGTCTTACACTAGGCTCAGTGCTCCATCTCTCTCTCTCTCGCTCGCTCGCTCTCTCTCTCTCCTACAAACATCACACAAAAGTATGCTGTGGTTAGAAATGCTATAGAATATAAGAACATAAGTGATCTCATAGAAATTGTGTTTTAAATGACAGTCCATGTCTATGTGTTTTAAAAGTTGTCAGGCTGTTTGCCAGCTGTAACAAATGGCACGTGAGTTAACTGTTTCTTTTTAAAAGAACAAAGGGATGTGGGTTTTTATTTAGGCTCTTTCAACCTTCCATTTGACCAACTTTAATCTATCCTCAAACTAGTGCTTTGAATTATTCTCTAATGTATGTTTCTTAGTGTTTCATTAGATATTTATAAAGATGGGGAAAATTCTTCCAGCACTCATTCAGTCCCTTCTGAGAGGTAAAATTACCATTGATTGAGGGCCACATTCAGCTCCTTTGCTTCTGCAAGCTGAGGGCTCATCATATGATCCAGTAATGAATATATCATCTTGCAAGTGGATTTTGTATGTCAAATCATATTTCATTGTCCAGAATGTTTGCCTGTTTTTCTTCCTGTACCTTTACACCCTGGAGTCCTAGAGTTGTGAGGGGATAAAAGAAATAAGGGAGAGAAAATAAAGTTCTGTTTCTCTCTGCCAATAGAAGAAAATGGGGTTGGGGGTGGAGGGGTGGTCCCAGGCCCCACACCTCCTAAGGACAGCCCTGCTTATAGTGATAGATTCAAGGAGCTCCATATATTTAGCTTAGCAAAGAGAAGTTAAAGGGACAAACTGATTACAGGCTATAAGTACTGACAGGGGAGCAAATATTTAATAACGGGCTCTTCAATCCAACAGAAAAAAGGTGTAACATAATACAATGGCTGGAAGTTGAAGGTAGACAGATTTGGACTGGAAATAATACATCAATTTTCAACACTGTCTACACAGGGTCTTATCAACATCAGTGGCAATATGTTTAAGTTTAGATGTCCACCTGTGCGGAATACTGTCCAGGATCAGGGCCTAAGTCCCCTCTGTCCATTAGTTTCCCCCATCACCTTTGCAATTAGGCATTGATTTTGTCCGAAGTTCCCAAGCCACCTTTGAAAATGAGACTTAGGATCCCAAGTTACTATTGCACTTTTGAAAAATTTACCCTTTATGCTTTTCCATAAATGCAGTTCATTACATTTAGTGAGGCACCTGCCACATTTTTGGGTGCTATAAAGAGTGTGTTTTGGAGAAGATGGCAGGTATGTTTCTGCTGATTCTTTCTATTGCTTTGATTTATTGGATGGCCAAATTAATGCATTACATGTATGGGAGTATTTACTGCTATTGGGTGGCCATTACCACGTGAGTGAAAGTTTAATTAATTTTAGAGCACCTAGAGGATTTTATAGTGACATATTTTGTTGCTGTGTTAATCTAAATAATGGCAACAGGAAAAATTGCAATAGCAATAATATATAGAAAAACTTTTTATGTTTCTGCTTTTCACAAACCAAATTAACTTCTCATTACTTCAAACGTCTGCTTATTGAAGGCTTTGCTGAAAAATGTTGTTAATTATGTTATCTTACATTGTCCATTTTAAAGGAATACTTTTCTAAGACCAATATTTTAAAAAGCTATCAAAGAAGCCACAACATATTTTTTTTCTTGCAAATATGTTGTGAAAGCGGCGCTGAACAATGATAGACTGGAACCCCTCCTAGACAAATAAACAAAACATCTTACTAATAGTGCTCTTTTAGAGCTCTTTTAATGGATACATTATTAACTCATTCTGACCTCTGTTCCAGGAGATAACAAGATGAAAAAGGGCAAAATTCAAACTTCAGTGTAGGCTATTAACTACTTCTTTGAAAAGTATGCCTGATAAAATTGTATCTTCTGATGTAATAGCATAGGATCATTCTTCACTGATATGTTGAGGACATTATATTACCTTCGGTTAGTATTTCAGGCAATTTCTTCATCTAGTAATCCTAATATGAGACAAATGAAACCAGGAAAAAGGACTAATTTGGTAAAAAATCTACAAGACAAAACTATCCTTGATTGTTTCTTTAGCACTTACAATAGAATTGGGTAATTCATCAAGTTATTTACAACAAACAGCTTAATGCATTTCATGTCTTTCTTTCAATTATGAACAAGAATCTTACAATTATTTTGGACTAATTTACATCTGAAGTTTTTTGATGTGTAAATTCATGCTCTGGAGAATGTGCCTGAGCAGTTCATTTTGAGTATTCAAATTATTCACAGCTAAATTTTTAACAAATTTTGCCCTTTTTCTGTTAATCAATTTCCATCAACAGACTGTAGACAAGCTCTTAAACTGATATAAATTGGCTTAGTTCCATTGATTTTAGAGGAGCTATATGAATTTCTACCAGTTGAGGATCGTCTCCATCTCTATTGCCATTAGCTATTGTAATATGTCTTTGTTTAGATTCTGGGTAAAATTTTCAAAGCATCTTGCTGACTTAGAACCCATATCCCACCCCCACATCCAAGCTTAATTACATTCATATAGGAAAGCCTTATAACCCAATAGACAATAATTTCACCTCATAAGCCAGATCACATACCATACTCTTAGATTACATTTTAGTAGTCTTAGATTTTTACATAGCATTTCCACATGCCTCACAACAAGTTGTGCAAGCATATATATTTGAATGAATATAAATTTCCCTCCAACAGATGTGAGCAAAACCTTGCCTGACTGAACATCTGTGAATATTACATTAAAAATGAACTGTAGATACCATAAAAAAAATCAGTTTTTACTAATTTTCACAAGGTACTTTTCTGAAGTATTTGCCCAGCACTAAAGGCTGATTCCTAAAGATGGCTGAGCACTCTGGCAAGGGATTGAGCACCTTTTACCCCTCTGATTTCAGTTGGTATTGAGAGTACACCTAACAAGATCAAGTTCTAATTATAAATATTTAATATTTAAACAAGATTGGTTCGTTCCAACTGGAGATACAGTTCACAGTGAACATTTGGACTGGGGCAACTGCCCCGGGCTCTGAGCTTTGGGGGGGCCTGTGCTTCAGGGGGACATGGGGTCCAGGGCAGCCTGGGGGATTATTTAGGGTTGGAGGGGGGGGCCTGGTGCTGAAAGCAGTGAATGACCCGGCCCCAGCCCACCATGCTCTGCTCCACTCTGCCTGCTCCCAGCATCGCTAATGGGAGGGGGCGGAAGCTGGAAAGAGGTGGGGCAGGGACTTGGGAGAAGGGGTGGAATGGGGAAGAGGAGGGGGCAGAGTAGGGATGGGAAGATGCAGGGCAGGGGTGGAGCTTGGGGGGAGGGATGGAGTGGGGGCAGAGCAGGGCAGACTGGGGCCAGGTCACTTGCTGCTGCCAGCGCCAGGCTCCACACTAACCTCAACTAATCCCCCAGGCTGCCCTGGACCCCGTGCCCCTCTGAAGCACGGGGGTCCCCAAAGCGCAGAGCCTGGGGCAGTTGCCCCAGTCCATCCTATGGATGGGACAGCTCTGAAAATATAAGCCCAAACATTGGTGGAGCCAGGCCCACATTCCTGAATATTGGTGGAGCCACCTATGCTCACGCATATGAGTTTAAAATTTGTATTCACATATACTTGAGTGTACAGGTTTAAAATTTGAAATTCACAAGCATTAATTTGAGTAAAACCTGATGGCCCAATGTTAATAGAAAGGAAATACATTATAAATATCACTCAATCCCCACAAATGCACAAATATTTCTTAAATGTAATATTAATTTGAAAAATAAATTACGCAAAATGGAATGACTATGTATGTCATCACATGGTTACTCCACTTTATAGGCTTGATTTAAGGGAAGTCTTTCCATTAACTTACTGGGCTTTGGATCAGGTGCTAGGTTCTTAGGGAATTGGATAGTGGAACTAGATTTTGAAAGGTACCTTTCTGGCTTTTGCCCAGTTTGTTTTGGTGTAATTTAAAACAAATATAGTCACAATGAATTGCGTTATTATTTATATTGCCATGGTACCTAGAAAACTTAGTCATGGGAATAGGACCCACTGGTGTGAGGCATTGTACAAACTCAGAACAAAAAGATGATCTTTGCCCTCAAATGTTTTTTGATAAAGATCAAATAGATTCAGACCATAGATTCACTTTTGTCATCTTCCCAAATCCACAAGTCAGTAGGTAATTCAAAGCATAGGGAAAAACATGTAGGTAATTTTTCATTGGCTCAGAAATGACTGCCTAAGATTTAGAACAAGAAGCATCTCATCAGGATTCAGCACCACTCTCAGGGCGTGAAAAAGGAAACATAAAAAGGATTTGGAAAAAAGAAAGAGCAATAAGAAAAGGTGAGGGCAGGGGGGAGTGGAGAAAGAGAGAAACTTCTTGCATAGCTTTTAGACTCTGCTTTCCTAATATGGATCCCCTTACCAACATTCTGTATATGAAAGGAGCAGCATGGTATGTTCTGTAGATGGATCAGAAGTATGGCACATGCAGTTGTTCCTGTCTAGCACAAAGATGTTTGAGCTTTTATCTGTGTTTGAGAATTGTATTTGTGTTCCTCTTACTTTTTCTAAGTTCAGTGTTGTAGAGTAAGATATTTTCTTGTCTGTATTTTTCTTTAGTTACAACAGTTTAGCACAGTATAATCTGCACTGAGAAAACAGAAACTGTGTACAACAGGCCACCTTATGGCTCCATGTCACTTTGAGTAACTGGGTGGGTAATGTAGGTCTTTGTGAGGTCAGGGAATCCTCTCACCAAAGGGTGAGTAGCAAACAGCAGGTATGTTCTGCTGCTGGTACTCCAGCCTCAGGATAGACACCATTCCCCCAACTCCCTCTTCTGAGGGGGCAATGGGTAATGGTTTGCCACTGCCCAGCCCACAAAAAACTTCCTCGTGCAACAGATCGTGGAACGTCCAAAGGGCTGGACTTTATGAAATTGGAAGCAGACCCCAGATGAATGGGGCCATGAAAGTTAATGCAACTTTGGACAGATAATCTGCCCCTGAAGTGGATAGGCATTGTGCCTGATTAAGTACTGCAGAAGGTGGTATATGTGACTCACTGGTTGGTGCACCTCCCTTGTGGCTGGGCATTGTGTAGAAATCTCTTACTTTTGTGAACATTGCTCCAGCCCAGCAGAGACTGGCTTCTTCTTGTGACTCAGCCCTATGTCAAGGCCTTTCCCCTCTACTAGGTTTTGGTCCAGGGACACTTTAATAAGCAATAAGAGCACCTGTCTCACTTCCTACTTTGTCCTATATAGGCCTTCCCAGGTTCACTGTACGTCAGCATCACTCTCCCCAAGCCTCCCTAGCAATTTTAGGGTGTTTTTAACCTGTTTCATGAAAACATGATGAAAGGCACAAAGTCATAAGCTTTCCCTTATTTGAAAGGCCACCGTCTCCTATTACTGTCAACGAGGCTGAAGCCAGAAAGATGGCTGCCATTTCCCTACAGTCTATCTGCATGTGGAAGTGAGGCTACCCTTAATAAAGTTGGGCATCAACTCCCCCTGTATCCAATTGGATTGAAGCCATGTCACAGGCAAAACATCTGTTCCTCTCTATGGTTCAGGGGGACTTGACAGAATACAGGGACTGTGTGGAATAGCAGAGACACTGAAAAATGGATGGGAAAAGTGAAGGGGGAGAGGGTACCGGGGAAAATAGGAGGTAGTTTAAACTGGTCTACAGGGGAATGAGTTACAGAAGAGGGGTCTGGAGCAATGGGAGGCAGAGGAGAAGTGTGTGGGAGGATGTGAGTGCAGCACAGTCTCAGACAGAGAAGTATGGTGGAGCCATGGGGGTTAGTGGGTGAAGGAACTGTTGTTTCTTGCAAAAGGCTAAACCAATCCCATATTGTTTTTCTCTGATGTTATTGCTTATATGAATGCTTGATATACATGTAGAGTTCTTTAATATGTGTATCTCATCAACCCTAAAAGTAATATAAATTCTATGTGTGAGTGTGAATCATGATGCATTAAGTCAGTAGTTCTCAAACTATTTACCATCCAACCCTTCTTTTATTAAAGGAAATAAAGGAGGAGGGGAGAGAGTATAGGCAGTCATAGGGAACGGGTGGCACTTCCCCTATCTCAGGAATCTCCACTGAGCAGCCAGGGAGAGACATACAGTTTTGTGTGCATTCAAGGTTGACTTTTTAACGTGAAATTACCACACCTGCATTGGCAGACAAGAAGCATCAAAAAGACAGACTGAAATACATGATTTGATGGGTTTTTTTAATCTCATGTTTTTTTTAATCTCATGGTTTAATCTCATGGTTTCTCATGATATTTTGATATGTTGAGATTGGCAGTTCTGTTACCCAAGGTTCTTTCAACCCAAAGCTCTCGGTAACTTTATTCTGTGCAAGGTAGTGTCAGGAAATAAATTATTTGAGACATGGCTTCCGACTGATAGATGGCTGGCACAAACAGTACAATACGAGAGTGCACTTACTTAAAGCTACACTTTACTTAGTCTCAATCACTTACACACGTCTGCAACACGTTAGTAAAACAGCCCAATCCACAATAATCACCAAAGTTTGGTGTGGTGTGGCTCTCGAGTGGTACAGCAGCAGCCCTCTGATTGGCCTATCTTTCAGCTGCTGTTTGGAGACCCCAAACTGTGTCCCTGAAAAGATCCCGAAGAGCCAAACTTCTCCCCCCTTACTTATCTTTGTTAGTAGACAATGGCACATTAATCAAAAGACTTGTGAGGCAAGCAGTTTCAAAAGCTAAGCAAGAGATTTCCTCAGATTACTAATTAGCCAAATGTGTTCCTGCAGGTTCTGCATGACTTGAGTTCCTGACATACATATCCCAGAAGGCAAATAAAAATAAGTGTCTTACTTTACTCCTAGAACACAGACCCCTAGCACACCCAACAGAGATTTCATCAGGAAGGGGTTCAGGGTCAGGCAAAGGTTGAGCAAGAGTCTTAGTCCTCCTGGCTTAGTCATACTAAGGCTGCACAGGCCTGCAAAAAGGCCCATTAGTTTGGCTGCTGTTAGCAACAAGTATGATAATCAATATTATACTATTGGTAATGATCCCTGGCCTTTTACTGGTCTGTCAAAATCTCCTTGTACAATACTGCTTTCAGCCACCCAACTGGTTCTTCTTCAAGAGACTTTTCTCTAATCCCCAAGCAGAAATATTTCTACTCTCTGTAGGCCACTCCACCATCATAAAGAATCCTGGGCAGTCTCACTTTCTCTTCCTCCAACTTCCTTTCCCAAATATCTTGGGGTCCCTGTGCAGGCCCTGTGTGTGGGTGTCTCTCACTCTCTCTTGCTGAGGTGGTTCCACTTTGAATTGATTCATGGAATATTAATTGGGTCAGAAAAAAGTGTAAATGACTGTGTGCTCCAGCAGTTTAGGACATTCACCTGAGAAAAGGGAAATGGCTGTTCAAATCCCTTCTTGTCATCAGGAAGGACTGAACGGGGGCCTTACTTATGCTGGCAGATTTCCCTAACCACTGGGCCAAAGGTGGCAGGTGGTTGAATAAAGCATTGATCCTACAAACACTTACATATATAAGTAGCTTTAAGTACATGAGTTCCACTATCTGCCTGAGGAGGGAGAAAGGATCTGAACAAAGGTCTCCACCACTCAGGAAAGTGATGTAACCATTGAACTATGGGATAGTCAGGGGTTGGCAACCTCTGGCACGTGGCTCACTGGGGTAAGTACCCTAGTGGGCCGGGCCAGTTTGTTTACCTGTTGTGTCGGCAGATTCGGCTGACTGCGGCTCCCACTGGCCGCAGTTTGCCGTCCCAGACCAATGGGGGTGGTGGGAAGTGGTGCAGGCGAGGGATGTGCTGGCCATGGCTTCCCGCCACCCCCATTGGCCTGGGATGGCGAACCGCGGCCCAGTGGGAGCCGTGATCAGCCAAACCTGCCAACACAACAGGTAAACAAACTGGCCTGGCCGACCAGGGTACTTACCCCAGTGAGCCACATGCCAGAGGTTGCCGACCCTGACTATCCCATAGTTCAATGGTTGCACCACTTTCCTGAGTGGTGGAGACCTTTGTTCAGATCCTCCCTCCCTCCTCAGGCAGATATTGGAACTCATGTGCTTACCCTGGCGAGCAGCGTGCCAGAGGTTGCCGACCCCGGGATAGTCTGATGTGCATATGGGAATGTCCACTTTGGGTAAGTACTTAGTCATTAGGCTAGAGACAGAGAAAGACAGTGAGAATTACTCTATAGCTTGGTGGGTGGAAGAGTCAGGGTCCAGTACCACTACCCCAGTGACTCCTTAATCATTTATATACAGTGGAACAGCTTCAACAGGGCAGCTTGAGGTAGCCCTTCATCAGAATATTGCATACTCAATGGTTAGAACAATTTCCTGAGAGCTGGGAGACCCCTGTTTAAATCCTTTCTTTCCCTCATGCAGAGGGAAGAATTGGATCTGGGTCTCCCACATCCCAAGTCAATGCGCTAACCACTGGGCTAAAAGTTATAAGGTCACTACGTCCTCCTCCAGCCACCTTGTATGGAGAAAGTCACAAGCTATTAAAGCTGCATTCCTGCAGCACAGATTTAGGTGCTTATCTCCAAGAGAGGGGAAGGTCTTAGAACACATCCCTATCCCTGGCATCTCCCATTGTCTAGTTTAGGAAGTTACACTCATTCTTAGGTGCCTATTGCTCCTCATTCATTGTACAGGGGTGCCTAGGCACATAAATTAAGGCTTCGTGGATTGCACTGTTGTTCCACTGATTTTCTAGATGCCTATAATCCTTTGTGAACCTCAGCTTAAGAGGCATCAGTTTGTATAGCAGAGCTAATTAATACACACTAAAGGTGCTTAGTGAGACCAGCTCGGTGTTTCCTAATTAGCACAACACAATCTGTAGTATATAATTACAATGATAAATTAAGTGTATGAAAACATGTTTAAACTGCTAATATTTTAAAATGTTTTGATCATTAATTTGTATAAAGTTCTTTAGTGCTAAAACACTGGGGACCTGTCCTTATGGAATTTTTAAAGTCAAAGTTAACTTTCTTATTTGTTTTGAAAAAAGTTAATTGATTATATTTTCAAAACAACTGTAGTTTGGGAGTCACCAGGATGTGTTTTATAGAAAGAGAAGGGAATTTGTTGGGGAATTAGGAAGAAAAACAGGTGCCTTCTCCTAACCCTTTCAGGTTGAGAATGCCCCTCTTTCTGCCTAACCTATCCACAGTTCAGAACCATCCTAGAGCTCTGAGCACTCTCTGACAGAACACTAAAATGTGCTTAGTGTACATCGACTCTCATACCCACCCATACCTCAAGGCTCAGATAAACAGTCATTACATTCAAAATTCTTCCCTGCCCCACTTGCCACTCACCATCCCCATGCTCAGAAGCCCTTATCTTCATCCCTCCCCAACTAACTTGTTCTGGGGTTTGGAAAACAAGAGCAGAGGCAGGAGGGAGGATGTGCATGTGATCTAAATTAAGCTTGTGTTCCCTGATCTGCATTCTCTCTTTGCAGCCGGCTGCACATGTGCTGCAGGACCAAAAGTTCCCTTGTGGCAGGGTTTCTCAAACAGGGGTCGCCGCTTGTGTAGGGAAAGTCCCTGGTGGGCCGGGCTGCTTTGTTTACCTGCCCCATCTGCAGGTCTGGGCGATCGCGTCTCCCACTGTCCACAGATCGCTGCTCCGGGCCAATGGGGGCAGCTGGAAGCGGCGCGGGCCAAAGGACTTACTGGCCGCTGCTTCCAGCAGCTCCCATTGGCCCGGAGCCGCGATCCACGTCCAGTGGGAGCCGCTATCGGCCGGACCTGCTAACGGGGCAGGTAAATGAACCGGCCCGGCCCACCAGGGGCTTTCCCTACACAAGTGGCGACCCTGTTTGAGAAACCTGCCTTGTGGCATTCTAGGTCTCCTATGGCTAGAACGGCTGCAGTGTCATCAGGGGGCCCTAAGAGGAAATAGGTCATACAGGCCTCTTCAGTACATCACTTTCACTGCAGAGCTGAGAGGCTTAGCCCTATTAGCCTTAATGACTAGAAACCCCTGTGAGTAAAGCGCTGCACTCTCATGTGCCTCTCCAACTACCTTTTGCCTCCCTTCAGGACTGGTTGCTTCAATCAACATCCTAAAACTGGGGGAGATTCTTCCCTCTCTGTAAGCCAGGACAAATGCAGAGGTCTCTGGCTGAATGCAAGCCGACTGGCTCAGAAGTCTGTTTCTGAGATTACTCAAGGAAAACAACTTATGCTATTGCTTCTCCCTTCCCAGAAATGTGGGAGATCAAGAAATGGATCATATATGGCAGTGTCTGAAGAGTTAAACAACAAAATTATTCCTAAGTAATGAGAGCAGGTGGAAGAGAGCCTCACACTGATGGTTAAAGGCAAAATAGGATGGCAGACTCTAAGAACCTGTATAGCAATGCAGGGATCTTCTTTTGAGTCAAATCCTGGGCGCCCCATCATCTCAGAAATTGGCACCCTGACAGCAGGATTGTGGCTTTGTAGACTCCCTCCCCAGACCCTACGCTACCAGTACTCCTAGCTATCTTCGAGACACCACTGACTTCCTGAGGAAACTACAATCCATTGGTGATCTTCCTAAAAACACTATCCTAGCCACAGGGCCGGTGCAACCATTTAGGCGACCTAGGTGGTCGCCTAGGGTGCTAGGATTTGGGGGGCGGCATTTTCTTCGGCAGCAGCCATGGCGGACGGATCTTTGGCTGCCCCAGTCGCCGCCGACATTTAGGCGGAGGGATCTGGGGCAGGGGAGCGTGGGGAGGGCCGCCTGCAGCAAGTGGGGTGGGGGCGGCATGCAGGGGAACTCCCTGTCCCAGCTAACCCTTGCCTCGCCTCCTCCCCGAGCACATTGTGGCTGCTTCACTTCTCCCACCTCCCAGGCTTTCGGTGCCTAAGCTGATTGGCACCGCCAGCCTGGGAGGAGGGACAAGTGAAGCAGCGACGGTATGCTCCGGGTGGAGGTAGAGCAGCGGTGAGCTGAGGCAGGAGGGTGACTCAGGGTGGGGAGCTGCTGCAGGGGGGCACCTCAGGGCAGAGGGGGGGAGCTGTTGGGGGGGGTGCCTCAGAGCAGGGGCTTGGGGACAGCGCAAGGTGGAAGTTTCGCCTACGGCGTGAAACATCCTTGCATCGGCCCTGCCTAGCCACTATGGATGTAGAAGCCCTCTACACCAACATTCCACACAAAGATGGACTACAAGCCATCAGGAACAGTATCCCCGATAATGTCCTGGCAAACCTGGTGGCTGAACTTTATGACTTTGTCCTCACCCATAACTATTTCACTTTTGGGGACAATAAATACCTTCAAATCAGCATCACTGCTATGGGTACGCGCATGGCCCCACAGTCTGACAACATTTTTATGGCTACCTTAGAACAAAAAACTTCAAAAACAGACTCCAAAGAGAGACTGATGAATTGGAATTAATTTGCAAAATGGACACCATTAAATTAGGCTTGAAAAAAGACTGGGAGTGGATAGGTCATTACACAAAGTAAAACTATTTCTCCATGTTTATCCCCCCCCACCCCACCTGTTCCTCACAACTTCTTGTCAACTGCTGCAAATGGACCACTTTGATTACTACTACAAAACATTTTTTTTCTCTCGTTAGAGTGTCTATGGTAACACCCATTGTTTCATGTTCTCTGTGTATATATATTTTTCCTACTGTATTTTTCACTGCATGCATCCAATGAAGTGGGCTGTAGCCCATGAAAGCTTATGCTCAAATAAATTTGTTAGTCTCTAAGGTGCCACAAATACGCCTGTTCTTCATACTACAGTAAGCAACAGTGCAAAGTCTCTGCATTAAGATTCATGGTAATTAATGTTCAGCCACGTTGTCAGGTGGATCCATTAAGCTTCAACCAGAATTTAAAGGATATAGGACAGTGGAACTCATGGAAGGAACCTTTAGGAATATCTAAAGGTGTGAAGGAAAGTTTGGCTTTACTGGTAAATCAAAAGCAAAATAAATCAGCCTAACTCCACAAGGGGATGAAATTTGGGATATGGCTATACTGCAATAAAAAACTGGTGGGTGACCCAGGTCAGTCGACTTGGGGTTGTGGGGATCAGGCTATGAGGCTATAAAATTACATTGTGAATGTTTGGGCTCAGGTTTTGAGGCCCCACATGGGAGGAGGGTCCCAGAGCCCAGGATCCAGCCCAAGTCCAAATATCTACAGTGCAATTTTATAGCTCCACAATCTAAGCCCTCTGAACCCAAGACAGCTGACCTGGGCCATCTGTGGCTGTACCGTAGGTCTTTTATCACAATGAAGACATACCATTGGATGCTAATTCAGACCCTCTGAAACACTCAATTACATATATTTATTTTCCCCTCCTGAATTTTTAAAAGCAAATTTAGTGTTTCATGAAAGTCCGGGGCAAAGTTCCTCTTGGCATGAGACCCAACTGTGCATAAACAGCTTCATACTCTCTTACAATGCGGCTCAAACTTGCACTAGTGGGATCACCACCAGGCTAAAGGAGATATTTTGTACACCATTTTCATTCATTCTTTTGTGTGAATGCTGAAAGATCTGCAGTAACTTTACATTTAGAAATGTAAGCTAATTATAGTAAAATGAACTGAAATGGTTGAAATCAAAACAAAATAATGATTGATCTAAACAGAATTTTTTTTGGGGGGGTCACAAAATGTTTCAATTGTTTTTCTGTCTCAACTTGAAAATTTTCACAGGATAAGAAAACCATTTCCCACCCAGCTCTAGTAATTTGTCTAATGAAAACTGGAATGAAACCATCAATTCATTTCATATAAACCAGTAAACGAGAAGCAGACTTCAGCATTACCAGCTTTAAGCATCTGAGTCAGCCTCCTCAAAATAATGAGATTGGCTTAAAAATCATGAGATTTTAAAACAATAAATCTTGGGTTCTTTTTATTTGATTTCTGGAGTTGGAGCCTTTCAAGATCACATTTTCAGGTTTCTCTCTGCAATCACAAAGTAAGTGTACTTTCTTTTTAATGAAAAATAATTTTCTAATGTAATTACATGACTCCAGCAGCTGGGGTTTTAAGGGAAAAAAAACATGCCCTCCTCCCCCGCCCAAAAAAACAAAAAACAAAAACAAAACACCAAACATTGTGACACTCATGATAAAGTTGAGTTTTGGCTACATTGAGAGAGCCACAGCATTTGATATTTACCAACCTGGTCTAGATTTAAACCAGTGATCTAGATCTGTTCATACTTCTATATATGGAGACATCCATATATCATGACACAGTCCCTCCCAATCACAGAAAAATTAATAAGAAGCCCTGAAGGGAGGGCCATCAAGCCCAATAAAGTCCTGAGCTGCAGCCATATAAGAATTACTGCTTGAGTCTCAGCCACAGATGGTTGCTCTAAAGTACATGCAGATTGAGAGCCTGGGAGTGTGGGAAGTGGATGGCTCATTTGCATAAATTTTAAATCATCTGGGTCAATGGCTCTGCAGTTTGTTGCTTTAGAGATGGTTTGCAATTTGCAGAGAGGAACCTTCCATTGTAAGCCAAGTTTCTTTCTGAATACGTTGGCACATTGAAGACCCAGGGTCTATTGCGTTCCAGGGTAGTTTTGGCTGGATTGGTTTCTATGTTCTTACACGTTATTTGCATTTTCTATGTTACTTTCAACAGTGAATTACACTTTCTAAAAAATAAACAATAGAATGCACTAGGAAACCATATAATACATTAATAGTAATGTTGCTTAGAGAGTTTTACCCTCTCTCCCTTGTCAAGGCAGTGCACAGAATTTTAAACGTATAGTAGAATTAAAATCACCATATAGCAAATAATGTAAAACCAGATAAAATATTTAAAATGGCAATCAGTGTGGTGCCATTAAAGCAAAATGGATTGTGCCCATAGGGGCTGGTTAAAGCTGAAAATACCTCTGAAAAAGTATAATGTTCAGACTATACACTAAAAGGCTAAAAATTAGTTTAGATAAGCACACATACAAATCAAACAACCTTGTAGGTATGATTCTGTGTGCTCTGTAATATCTAAAATCAACTCACATTCACTCTAGTCTTGTACACACTACCCTCCATGGATTTAATGGAGAAAAACTCAGCGGAGAAACTGTAAATATAACTAAATTTTGAATATGTGCATCCTTAATTTGGTAGGGACATAACTGCAATATAGAACATATACATATTTGTTTATTTGAAAACACCAAAGATTGCATGTTTAGAAAAGCATGTATGAGATGTGTTTGGTAGACCCTAATCTGTGGACCCTAATCAATGCAGGACAGATGCAAACACAAAGGAGAGGAGCAGAAGCAAACAGGAAAAATCTCGCTTCATTAGAATAGCGCGGCTGAGGATAATCACATCCATAGCTTTTTTTAAAGACATGGGGCCTGATCATCCACTGTCTTACACCTGTGTAAAGTGAGGGCAATGGGAGGCACAAGGAGAATAGGGGACCCTGGTATTGGGAGAGAAGAGAAATGTGGCCACACAGGATCCCTAACATGGGGGGGAGAACAAAATGGATGGAAGAGGGGCAGACAGAGACACTGGTATGGGGGGAGGAGGAAATGGGGGCAATGGGGGACAATGGCGACATGAGGGAGAAGGAGTGCGGATACCCCCAAACTTTCCCATGGTAGGGAATGGGAAACTGAAAACCTGCACTGGAAACTGTAAAGGACTAATGTTTAACTTTTCAAAGTACAATGGTTCCACACATCAGGTAAGAAGCTCTTGAATTCAAATGGTGAAAGGGAGACACATATTAGTTATCTGTGTGCTGGAGGCACATCTTTGAAGTCAACAAACAATGGAGACCACTTACCTTCCATTAAGAGAGAAAGCATGAAAGGGACTCTAATCCTATCAGTGATGCCATTTGTTCTATACTCAGCAACATAGGGGTAGATCCCAAAGGCTAAAACTGTGAGGAGAGAAGCTTTTGTCTTGTCTTAATGAAGGTAGCACAAAGATAAAATTGAAAGATGGTTCCACAGTAAGAGGGAAAAAATAATACCATGGCTGGGATGCTAATGTCTGGAACTGCTTCGTCTTCACATTTTGTCTGAATCTTAACATAAGAACATAAGAACGGCCGTACCGCGTCAGACCAAAGGTCCATCTAGCCCAGTATCTGTTTACCGACAGTGGCCAATGCCAGGTGCCCCTGAGGGAGTGAACCTAACAGGCAATGATCAAGTGATCACTCTCCTGCCATCCATCTCCATCCTCTGACAAACAGGGTAGGGACACCATTCCTTATCCATCCTGGCTAATAGCCATTTATGGACTTAACCACCATGAATTTATCCAGTTCTCTTTTAAACGCTGTTATAGTCCTAGCCTTCACAACCGCCTCATGTAAGGAGTTCCACAAGTTGACTGTGCGCTGCATGAAGAAGAACTTCCTTTTATTTGTTTTAAACCTGCTGCTATTAATTTCATTTGATGACCCCTAGTTCTTGTATTATGAGAATAAGTAAATAACTTTTCCTTATCCACTTTCTCCACACCACTCATGATTTTATATACCTCTATCATATCCCCACTTAGTCTCCTCTTTTCCAAGCTGAAGAGTCCTAGCCTGTTTAATCTTTCCTCATATGGGACCCTCTCCAAATCCCTAATCATTTTAGTTGCCCTTTTCTGAACCTTTTCTAGTGCCAGTATATCTTTCTTGAGGTGAGGAGACCACATCTGTACACAGCATTTGAGATGTGGGCATACCATGTATTTATATAAGGGCAATAATATATTCTCAGTCTTATTTTCTATCCCCTTTTTAATAATTCCTAACATCCTGTTTGCTTTTTTGACCACCTCTGCACACTGCGTGGACATCTTCAGAGAACTGTCCACGATGACTCCAAGATCTTTTTCCTGACTCATTGTAGCTAAATTAGCCCCCATCAAATTGTATGTATAGTTGGGGTTATTTTTTCCAGTGTGCATTACTTTACATTTATCCACATTCAATTTCATTTGCCATTTTGTTGCCCAATCACTTAGTTTTGTGAGATCTTTTTGAAGTTCTTCACAGTCTGCTTTGCTCTTAACTATATTGAGCAGTTTAGTATCATCTGCAAACTTTGACACCTCACTGTTTACCCCTTTCTCCAGATCATTTATATATAAATTGAATAGAATTGGTCCGAGGACTGACCCTTGGGGAACACCACTAGTTACCCCTCTCCATTCTGAGAATTTACCATTAATTCCTACCTATTGTTCCCTATCTTTTAACCAGTTCTCAGTCCATGAAAGGACCTTCCTTTTTATCCCATGACAGCTTAATTTACGTAACAGCCTTTGGTGAGGGACCTTGTCAAAAGCTTTCTGGAAATCTAAGTACACTATGTCCACCGGATCCCCCTTGTCCACATGTTTGTTGACCCCTTCAAAGAACTCTAATAGATTAGTAAGACATGATTTCCCTTTACAGAAACCATGTTGACTATTGCTCAACAGCTTATGTTTTTCTATGTGTCTGACAATTTTATTCTTAACTATTGTTTCGACTAATTTGCCCGGTACCAATGTTAGACTTACTGGTCTGTAATTGCCGGGATCACTGCTAGACCCCTTTTTAAATATTGGCGTTACATTAGCTAACTTCTAGTCATTGGGTACCGAAGCCGATTTAAAGGACAGGTTACATACCATAGTTAATAGTTCTGCAACTTCACATTTGAGTTCTTTCACAACTCTTGGGTGAATGCCATCTGGTCCCGGTGACTTGTTAATGTTGAGTTTATCAATTAATTCCAAAACCTCCTCTAGTGACACTTTAATCTGTGACAGTTCCTCAGATTTGTCACCTACAAAAGCCAGCTCAGGTTTGGGAATCTCCCTAACATCCTCAGCCGTGAAGAGTGAAGCAAAGAATCCATTTAGTTTCTCCACAATGACTATATCATCTTTAAGCGCTCCTTTTGAATCTCAATCATCAAGGGGCCCCACTGGTTGTTTAGCAGGCTTCCTGCTTCTGATGTACTTAAAAAACACATTTTGTTATTACCTTTGGAGTTTTTGGCTAGCTGTTCTTCAAACTCCTCTTTGGCTTTTCTTATTACACTCTTGCACTTAATTTGGCTTTGTTTATGTTCCTTTGTATTTGCCTCACTAGGATTTGACTTCCACTTTTTAAAGGAAGTCTTTTTATCTCTTACTGCTTCTTTTACATGGTTGTTAAGCCATGGTGGCTCTTTTTTATTTCTTTTACTGTGTTTCTTAATTTGGGGTATACATTGAATTTGGGCCTCTTTTATGATGTCTTTAAAAAGCTCCCATGCAGCTTGCAGGAATTTCACTTTAGTCACTGTACCTTTTAACTTCTGTTTAACTAATCCCCTCATTTTTGCATGGTTCCCCCTTTTGAAATTAAATGCCACAGTGTTGGGCTGTTGAGATGTTCTTCCCACCACAGGGATGTTGAATGCTAATGTATTATGGTCACTATTTCCAAGTGGTCCTGCTATAGTTACCTCTTGGACCAGCTCCTGCGCTCCACTCAGGATTAAATCTAGAGTTGCCTCTCCCCTTGTGCGTTCCCGTACCAGCTGCACCATGAAGCAGTCATTTAAAGTATCGAGAAATTGTATCTCTGCATTTCATCCTGAAGTAAAATGTTCCCAGTCAATATGGGGATAATTGAAATCCCCCACTATTATTGGGTTCTTAATTTTGATAGCCTCTCTAATTTCCCTTAGCATTTCATCATCACTATTACTGTCCTGGTCAGGTGGTCGATAATAGATCCCTAATGTTATATTTTTATTAGAGCATGTCATTTCTATCCATAGAGATTCTATGGAACATGTGGATTCGCTTAAGATTTTTACTTCATTTGAATCTACATTTTCTTTCACATATAGTGCCACTCCCGCCCCTGCACAACCTGTTCTGTCCTTCTGATATATTTTGTACCTCGGAATGATTGTGTCCCATTGATTGCTCTCAGTCCACCAGGTTTCTGTGATGCCTATTATATCAATATCCTCCTTTATCACAAGGCACTCTAGTTCACCCATCTTATTATTTAGACTTCTATCATTTGTGTACAAGCACTTTAAAAACTTGTCCCTGTTTATTTGTCTGCCCTTTTCTGATGTGTCAGACTCTTTTTTATGTGACTGTTTATCATCTGATCTGGCCCTTATATTATCCTCTTCCATCCTCTGCTCCTGAATATAACCTGGAGATTCTCTATCATTAGACTCTCCTCTAAGAGAAGTCTGTGTCCGATCCACATGCTCCTCTGCAGCAGTCGGCTTTCCCCCATCTCCTAGTTTAAAAACTGCTCTACAACCTTTTTAATGTTTAGTGCCAGCAGTCTGGTTCCACTTAGGTTTAGGTGGAGCCCATCTCTCCTGTATAGGGTCCTCCCACCCCAAAAGTTTCCCCAGTTCCTAATGAACGTAAACCCCTCCTCTCTACACCATCGTCTCATCCACGCATTGAGACTCTGAAGCTCTGCCTGCCTACCTGGCCCTGCGCGTGGAACTGGGAGCATTTCTGAGAATGCCACCATAGAGGTCCTGGATTTCAGTCTCTTCCCTAGCAGCCTAAATTTGGCTTCCAGGACATCTTTCCTACCCTTCCCTATGTCATTGGTACCTACATGTACCGCGATCACCGGCTCCTCCCCAGCACTACACATAAGTCTGTCTAGATGCCTCGAGAGATCCGCAACCTTCGCACCAGGCAGGCAAGTCACCATACAGTTCTCCTGGTCATCACAAACCCAGCTATCTACATTTCTGATGATCGAATCTCCCATTACTAACACCTGCCTTTTCCTAGCAGTTGGAGTTCCCTTCCCTGGAGAGGTAACCTCAGTGCGAGAGGCAACCCTAGCACCATCTGGAAGGAGGGTCCCAACTATGGGAAGGTTTCCCTCTGCTCCCATTGACTGCTCTGCTTCCCTGGGCCTTTCATCCTCCTCAGCAGTGCAGGGGCTGTCTGACCAGAAGTGGGACAATTCTACAGTGTCCCGGAAAGCCTCATCAACATACCTCTTTGCCTCTCTTAGCTCCTCCAGTTCCACCACCCTGGATTGGAGTGTGTTCATCCAGTGGTGACTATAAAGTGGTCCAGTGGGATATGGCTTACAAATAGTGTTTCTTTACCTACCTCAAGTTTTGTCCCTAAGACACAAGATGTATGGTATTCCCAACTTATCCAAGTAATATTTCATGTAATATCAGTCAGCTACAATTTAAATGGAAAAAAATGGAATGTGAACAAACAAAAGGGATTTACATAAAACACTTGAACTCCCACAAAAAATATCAATTATGCAAACAAATGCATAATACACAAACATTGGCATACAAAATAATATGTATTGAAGCAACTAGTCTAGCTTTGTATAACAAAACATTTAATCAATAAATGTTGAAGACTTGAGCTAATCTGAAATTAACATGAATTAATTAAGAGAATATGCATAACAAAAGACTATATAACACAGTAAACACTCTTTCATTGTGGCCACTTTGTAATTCCTCAGAATAAACATTCAAAGTTGTGAATCTTCCTTAAATATTCTCAGTCACAATAAGTGCTTCTTGTTCAAGGCATAAACAAATAATTGCTAACTAACCATTCACAAGCTAGTTGTACTTGAAAATAACCCACTCTAGGCTATTCTGCTTCTGTGATGAAATTTCATCTGTATGTTTGCCAGGGACCTTAATGAATAGATAATCATCTAGAATTCATTAGAACAAGAACAAAGGGCATTATTTGGTTTGTTGCAAAACTTTTTTCCCTTCCAGTCTTAAAATACGAATCCACCCATCAATATTTTCTGAAACTTGGGAAAAGTTACAAAAATGTATTCTGATTGGTACCCTGTGAGGTATCTATAATGTCATTATAACCCATTGTGGGCTTGATTCTGATTTCATAACTCAGTAACTGGATTGATTTTTAGCACACTTAACATAAAATGATGTGAGAGAAGAACCAGGTCTGCTGATGAGAATCAGTTGGACCTACTTGGATGTGCAAGAGTGGGGAAAGGAAGGTGAAAGGAGTCTTTTCCCTGAGTTGCTCCACTGTGCAGAGGTCAGTCACATATAGAGTTCAATCAGTGCATTAGTTTAGTGCTGTTGCCAGCACAGCATTCCATAAATGGATATGGGAGGGCTGGGACATGGTCCTGCTCTTTCTACACTTGAGCCCTCACATGGGAGCAAATGCTGTACCCTGGGCAGTGCTTTTCTATAGCCCCAGAAAGTATTCTGGGAAAGTTATCCAGAATTCCTCAAGATTCTCATTCCTGTGAATCTCCTCTTTATCCCTCTATTCTGTCCCACTCAGTCCCCTCTCCCCCCACCCCAGATACCCTTGTCCTATCTCTCCCAAAATACAAAATATAGCCAATGAATTAAAGCCACAGTCTGTCTCATAATATAGAGCACATTATGAGTGTACTTGATATGCTTTGTTATATACAGTTGCGGATGCTGTATTTCTGCATGTCAATTTTTATAGCAATAATGTAATTACTTTTCAGAAATGATTCATTATAGTGGGCAGAATGCTAATTTTCATTGCTGGAGGATATACAGATAACTGGCAAAGACAGTCTAGATTCACAATGAAGTCATGGCATCTTAAAATGTCATCTGAGTAATTTGAAACACAGCTCAGGGTGTTAACATTAAAAACTCTGCTTTGCGAGGCTAGATTTGCCTGAATGCCTTACCATAACTTACTGCAGTTCTTCTGAAGGTAAGTCCATATTTCTTTGTCCACAAAAATCAGTTAGACTTGTTGACCTTTAGTGATACAGCAAAATGGTGCTCAGACACTGAACCCAAAGAAGATGTGCACCAATTTTTATGTTAATAAAAAGACACTTTTGTTAATGAAATATGAGGATTTTTGCTTATTTTGTGGACTATGCTAGTATCTCATACCATATAATTGATTTTTCCATTAAACAGATTTGCTTCTAATTTTGATGTATGGCTGCAGAGCCAAAATAAGTCTGTAAAAAAGGGAAAAAAATGTTGGCAAACACTAACAATCAGTAACTTTAGACCACAAGATTTAAAGACAGGCCCATATTCCACCGCATTTGGCAGGTACAATATGAATGAAAAAATGAAGATCTGTGAAGCTGCAAACAAAGGCTTTCAAGCATTTGTGCAACAATCCAGTAATGCAATATCATTCAGACAGAGACACATGCTAGATTTTGGCTTGCTTCCTCACACATTAGAATTGAGAGACTCCAGAGGGAAAGCTGAGGGTCTCCTTCTATCCCTTGCTGAGCTACTTACGCCAACAGTCAGGATCAGTGCAAAGAAATCTCCAAAGCCATTCAATTGGGACATAACCCTTGCTCCCTTCACTCCTTCCCTGATCTCAAGGTTCAGGATATGGTGTGCAACCTATTTTTCTTACCTGCCCCAAACTCCCACTGCATTCAATTCTATGGTAAATTAGCAAGGGGAGTTGTGTATAATCAGCATATTTTGAAAAGCAGGCCACTTATTGGATGCCTAAATTGAGATTTTGGTGCCTAGATTTAGGCACACAAGTTGGAATATTTTTTTCGTGGCTTCTTAACGTCTGATTTATAACTGGGCACATACTCAAATTGAGTTGCCCCTCCTGCCACTCGCACCACTGCACCTCCTCTTCCATCTTGAGTGGGCTAGCTCAATCAGAAATAGTGTGGGTATGTCTCCTCAAGCTGCAATTTACGTTGCCAGCTTGAATTGTTGGCACACTCTCGATTTGAAAAAGGGGTCCTGGCTCCTTAGGGTATGTCTGCACTGCAATTAAACAGCCTCTTAGCCTGAGCCCTGTGAGCCTATGTCAGCTGGCATGGGCCAGCCATTGGTTTTTGATTGTAATGTAGAAATATCTTTAGTCTTTTGGTTAAACTACAAGAGTTGTGCCTCACTGAGGCAAAAAGGAATTTTAGTTTATGGGCTTGATTCTGATCTTACTTGCTCTAGTTCTACATCAATGTAATTCCACAGATAGTGTAATTGTTCCTGACTTAAACTACAGCAACAGAGCTCAGACTTAGGCCCTATATATTTACAGCTCTTCTTGTCTAGAAATGATTTCCTGAGAGATTGACATAACAGGGCCACCATCCATTTGGAATGTTTTTTACAGCAAAAAGGGACAGACATTTACATTAAAAAAAGAATGTATGAATTCTGGAGAAAGCACAAACAAGCAAAGATTGTAAATAACAACATCCTTAATATGTGCTACTACCTGTGATTTTCTACTGAGTTTTTCAGTAAATTGCTTTTATATAGCTATGCTTTAATTTTTATCACAAGGAGAAACTGATTCTTTTCCTTATGACCCTAGGTGTCTCATCACTATGTGGCTGAAGCAATGCTTGCTGAGTTATTTTGGGATTAATCACATTTATTGTGTGCAAGACTACAATTCTCTTGTTCTTGGGCACTACCCTTGGGAATGCAGGTCACTGTTATCTAACAGCAGTATCTACAGCTGCTCGTACTGACTTGAATTTGAGACTTACTTCCTTGACAGAGGTCATATAGAAGCAATTGAAGTTAATTTTATGAGACATCTGTTATATGTGTGGTTATACTCATTCTTCAAGATTGCCCTCCAAAGTATCAGTTGCTAAAAGAAAATGAATGTAGCAGGCACCCTAAAATGAAAAACAGTGTAATGAATAATGTTTAATATAACAAAGTGGGAAACCACTTTAAATGAACAAATAAATACATTTGGAACTGAAATAAGCTAATATTGCTTATAGAAAAATGTACACAAATAGAATGGACCAAATTTTGCCATATTAGGCTAGTGTAAATCTGGAGTAACTCACTAAAGCTTGATTGAGTTTCAGTAATCAGATACAGGTCAAAGAAAGTACACAGAAGATGCACATCTTTAGTCTTTGTCTTAAATAATACCACCTTAGATTTATATAGTCCTTGTCAAGATGAGGTGTGTAAATATTATCATTTTCCATTGTATGGATGGGCATAATGAGGAACAGCCAAGTTATGTGAGTTAACCAAAGTCTCAGGGTGTGTCTGCAGCACAGTTGGAAACAGAACCCAAGTGTCTTGATTAGACCGCCATTTTGCTTACAGTGTTCAGTTATACACACTGAGAATGTCATACATTTGACTGGCTGTCTTGGAGAATATGCTATTTGTGTCTTGAGCTGTCTTGTCTGGATTCATTTGTGGATGAGTTTTCTGTTAGCAATTAGATCCATTGGTTTTCCATCAAATGTTAGTGCACAAACAAAAAATGGTCCGAGACCTCAGCATTTACTAGTTGGTGGTATAGGACAATGAAAATGATAATACAGGGAACCTAATAGCTCTTAGCAAATGTGACCTGGGTACTATGTCTACTAGAGATACAACTGTCAGGAATGTAAATTTACTAAGCTACTTTGACTGGAGCTGATTAAAATTTAGAAATATATATATATATATATATATATATATATATATATATATATATATATATATGCTCCTACAGTAAATGAACTTTGAAAATAAGGAATGCCAGACATATGGTTGCCCATGGAACCTTAACTTTGCCTCCTTGTCTGTCTATAGTGTGCTCTGAGTGAGACAGGGTCCCGTAGAAGATTGGTCCAAACTGTCCAAATCCTGTTGATAACCCAAGTTGGGGCGACAAAGGGTTCCACATACTAGAATTCATGTTTTTGGGGAGGTTTTTATTAGGAAATTACACTAAAAATGCTACACTAAAAGAACATTTTCTCTGCAGAATCAAGGAGCCAAAGTTAGAAATAAATAGTATGTGGCCATGAAGTTAACAATTGTACCTCTGAGTACGTCTACATTGCAGTTAAAAACCTGTAGCTGGCCTGTGCCAGCTGACTCAGGCTTGCTGGGCTGTTTAATTTCAGTGGAGACTTCCAGGTTTGGACTGCAGCCCAAGTTCTGGAACCCTCCCACCTCACAAGGTCTTTGAGCCCAGGCTCCCACTGGAACCTGGAAGTCTACATTGCAATTAAAGAGCCCTCTAGCCAGAGCCCTGCAAGACCAAGTCAGTTAGGAGGGGTGTCTAACTACAGTTTAGACATACCCATGATGCACTTGCCTTTGCATTGCCATTGCCCATATTAAGGGCCAACTCCCTTAGTACCCAACCTTAGTATCTGAGCTGGTGCTGGGCCGATGTGGAAGTAATCAGAAAAGGTTGGAAAGCAACTCCCTCAGGCCTGCAGAACTCTTAAGCTGAGTGTGTGTAATGGCTGAAGTCACTTCTGAAGCAACATGGAACAAATTACAGGTGGGTTCATGTGTAGAAATATCTGCCCTTCTCTTGCCTGTCTGTGCTTTGTCTCTACTCCCCTCTGAGTGCAGCAGTATAGGGAGCCTCAAAATGTCAGGACTCCATCCTGTGTATGGGTTTGGCCATCTTGCACAGCCTCGTGCCCAAATCTGGCCCCTTCCCACTGTATGCACAGCAAACTTCAGCAGTTCTGCTGACAGAGCACCTTCCACAGTCACAGAGAAAGTGTCTGATTTGCCTTATAGAGCCTAATGCTGACTTAGTGATTAAGCTAGTAGTCAGAGATAAATACCTTAGCTGCTCTGGCACTGTGTTAGGGAGAGATTTTAGGCTTAATGATTAAAGAGGCACCACTCATCTGTGTATGTGATGGAGTCCAACACAGGGCTTCATAGGGAGCACAAATGAATTGGATAGCAATTGATGGGTGGATGGTACAGTCAAAGCAGGGTCACATGTTTGCTGTTACTGTAAAAAGAAGATGCAAGGGCTTCCCTACCTGCAGTGCACACTCTGATCCCTGAGACAGGTTGCAGTGAACCCTTTCCTGCTCAAATCTCATTCAGACTCCTCAATCATCAGCAATCCATCAATGCCTGTGAAGATTATATTTTGGGAATGCATGCTCCTTAGTTTGATGCTCCTGACATATCTTCTGCTCTAGGCAAGTCCCTATACTGCCAAATCCTAACACAGGCACTGATGTCTGAAATCCCAATTCATGCCATCATTTCCTTTTGTCTTGATTGTTACCACCCTCTGCTCCATGATCTTTCAAATTCTCCACACTTCAGACTTCAATATGGACAAAAAACTGCTGCTTGCTTTCTCACATTGCCCCATCTTCAAACAGTGCTATTGGTTCTGCTTTCAATTGCAACTTAGCTCTACTTAGTTCCATTTAAGAATTGTTGTCTTTGCTTCTAAAACTCTCCCTCCGGCTTTCACCATCTGCCCTCTTTGAACTTTCCTTTCACTACTTCCCATCCAGCCTCTCTAGTTATACAGTGCTGTCCTGGCTTTGTTGGGAGAAGAGTCTTTGTCCTCTGCAGCTCCTGCCATCTGGAACATCCTTCCTCTCTCTCACACTCTCTCTCACTCTCTGCTTCATCAGCTCTCTATCTCATTTCAAATCTCAGCAGAAAACATATCTTCTCCCGCCTGACTATTTTTCTTAATTACTTCTCTCTCTGGTGTTATTACTTAACTCTGCAAAGCATTACAGGCTACAGCATATATGAGAAACAATATGAAAAAGAAAGCTGTGTAATATTAGTCTATTGCAAGTATTTTGAAAGTGTTGCAATTCAGCTGCAAGATTTGTTTTTCTTGGAAGATTAGCAAATCTGGTACCTATCACTGGACTTTATTTAGTGATAATTTAGTTCCATGGCTGCAAACTCACAAAAAGAGAAATCAGACATACTGTAGAGGTGATACACTCTCTCAATCTGGGAGGGGAGGCAAGGCAAGGTGCCAATTTAGTAACCAATTTCTGGAACAACATTAACAGTGGCCTTGGAGAAGCCTGCATGATTTGATCTCCTTGTTGGAGGGCAAGTGTAGTTATATAATGAGAGCTGCTTGAGAGGCGGGTGAGGAAAGCACACTGAGGGAAGATCACATTTTAATAACACAGTGAGTGAGAGAGATTGTGTACTAAAATCATGTATCAAAAAAGTATAACAGTATGGTTACCATGAAGTGAGTATAGTTACTATGTACCTGAACTCTTTAAAAATCTATGCATTATATATTAAACTTAAGGGGTAATACTAATTAATTCAGGTAGTAAATACAGCTTCTGGTTATATTAATTGGTAGTAATTGTATGTAACAAAACTTAGAACGGTAATGTAACTACAGTGTAATTATAGTTTATCTCTACTGTAGTTAATAAACTACCTTTAATTGAAGTGTATCTGAGAAGGTAAGCAATATCTCAGGAGTGAAGAATATGAAAATACAGAAGTTATAAAAATGAAGATAGCTGCACTAATTATCGGTGTGGAAGAGGTTGTGCTGATAGACACCCCATGCAATCCTATAGAAATAAATTAAATTCTACAATCTACAAATCAATATGGAATGTGGCCCTTATACATGCAATAACAAAATTAATTAAATAAATAAATAAAATATACTGCCACTGACAAAACAACAACAACAGCAAAGATTTCACTTTTATTTGCCTCCTACTAATATTATTCTGGAGACACTATCTGAATAAACTTTGAGTAAGAGTATATTTCAGTCTTGTACATGTATACTTTCAGTCTATTTCAGTACAAGGATTTTTACCTAGTAACTTGTGTGCAGGGGAAGTTGTTAAGCCATTTTTTTATAAGTGGCTGGCTGCAGATTTTTTTTTATAGCACGTAAACTGTTTATGGTAATTAGGTTTCTCAATCATTTTGTGGAGCAAACTATAATGGAAGTTTTTATAGCATGATCAAACTTACTGAACAAGGTTTATTCTAGATGCAAGTGAATTCGATATCAGAAGAAATGATCATATAGCTAGAACAGTACCAACCATCACCTAATTTTAGCAAATGTCTGTACGTCAGTCCTCTTTTAAATATGTGTATTCATCTAGGGCAGATAACAGATCATCTGCTTTTCATCTTCTTACGGAAAGTGACTGTCAGCATTTTCAATGTTATTAATATTATACATAGAATTCTTGAATTTCTCCTGTCATTTTTCTTGCCTGTGTTTGTATGCTTTTCAAAGCCAAAAATGTGACCTCTGATTTACTTACTGCAGGGGTCGGCAACCTCTGGCACGCGGCTCGCCAGGGTAAGCACCCTGACTGGCTGGGCCAGTTTGTTTACCTGCCGCGTCAGCAGGTTCAGCGGATCGTGGCTCCCACTGGCCGCAGTTCACCGTCCCAGGCCAATGGGGGCAGCGGGAAGCAGTGTGGGTGAGGGATGTGCTGGCCGCGGCTTCCCGCCTTCCTCATTGGCCTGGGATGGTGAACCACGGCCAGTGGGAGCCACGATCGGCCATACCTGCCAATGTGGCAGGTAAACAAAGTGGCCTGGCCCACCAGGGTGCTTACTCTAGCGAGCTGCGTGCCAGAGGTTGCCAACCCCTGATTTACTGGATGATCCCCATATGTTGTCTCTCTTGCTTCACAAATGAATGTGTATAAAGGCATCAGACTAGCTAAGTTTCTTTTGTGAAGATTATTTAATCAGGGCAAGCCACTTGGAGACCCTTGAGATCTTATATTTAGGCTATATCTGAACTTGGTGCCTAGTAGTTTCACTGAAGAATCAAAAACCCCTTATTTTAGCCCAAGACTACAGTTGTTTCATCAACAGTATTGACTTTTGTTGTATTCACTGAAAAAGCATTAATCATCATGACAAAGTGGGTTTTCAATAGAAGAGTAACGTGATTTAATGGAGTGCCTCTTCCATTGTGTTATTACTGCAGTTGCAATCATGGTAGGCACTCAAGCTAAAGAACCACTGTTTTAGGAAGGAAGGATCTAGAACCCACTCTCCCCATCCCTTTGCCACAAATAGTTCAAATCTGGTTATCTACTGTATATGCTACAACACATAGTTTGTGGGCTTTTGATGAACCTATTCTCTGTTCATAGAAAGGCATGAACCTCTGGCTAAGTCAGGGATGGGGAATAGAGAACCTATTTCTGAAATGGTCATGGTGCTTTCTACAATCTGTTGCTGGCCTTCTGCCTCAATAGCTAATCTGGGGGTTTTGCTTTACGAATACAAAGTTGAATTAGGTTTTATCTTTATGGTAGAAGCTAATATTTAGATATTTGCTTCTTTGTTTAACAAACAAATATAGCAGCCTATTTTCCTCAGAGCTGTACTCTCGTGCAGTCTGAACTCCTCTGTGCCACTCTGTTCTTGGCCTCCCTAAGCACCTACAAAGGAAGGGCAGGGAAGCCTTTAAAGGCCTTTAAAGGCTGACAGAATTTGGAAAAGCATCCAAATAATTATTGAAAACAATTGCACCTCAAACCTTTTGAGGTGTTCCTATTTCTTGTCATAGACACTAATACCAGTGGTGTCTGTGCTTGGATACATACAGCCTTTGTCTTATGCTGACATTTCTTCTGGGTGTTGAACATAGGCATAACCACTCAGCCAGAGTAGAGTATCTGCCCCTTACCACAGGTTCCAGACTGGAGGGGACAATATTGGTTTCCTCCCCCAACTGTGAGACTTTATAGGTGGGAGGCAAGGGGAAGCCAGTTTCTACCTAAAATATGATACTGTGTACAATGGCAGCAGTCTTCTCTTTACTCACATGGGGCTATTTAACAGGAGGAGAATGGAGACTCAGTTGACAGGCAGAGGCAGAACTAGACTCGGCCAATAGGAAAAGCCAAAGGGATGAATCAGCCCCTCTTCTGCAAGCATGGGAAAAGGAGAGAAGAGTACCTTCTCCTTGGGGCTGGAATACATGGGAGGAGAAGAGTGCACACCGTCCCCTCCAATGAGAAGGGGATGTTCATTTCCTATTGGGGAGATTGGACCCGAATGGGAGGTGAAGTATATAGGGGAAATATGGAGAGGGGAGCAGACAGAAAGATTGGAGGACACTGGGAGATAAAGAGCAAAGAGGGTTTCAGAGTACAGGACAGGAGTTACATTCAGAGGAGACAGAGTGGTGTACACATACACACAGTACAGTTATGTACACACACAGAGTTTTATAGCATGGTACTACCCGGAAACAAGAAGAAGGTATCCATGCTCAGCTGTGGAAAAGGCTTTTATAGACTCCCAAAAAGGACTCCACTGGAGGAATTGCACCAGTGGTATGGAGTCATGTTCCAACATAGTGTATTTTTACCTTTGACCTCACAAAAGGAGTCATTGTATTGGCATTAATATAAAAGAAGATAGCCGTAACACAATTTGGGGATTGCCTACTGTAACAATGCCTCATTTTCAGAATATCATGAGATCACCTGTGTCAGGTCTCTTACATTCATGCCCCCACCCCTTTTAGTTTGTGTTGAAACTGATAATAAATTAAGATGAACTTGAATCCAACAGCCACAAATCATAACCTAAACCCAACTCAGAGGATTCTCTCACATCTTTGTCAGAGATTTCCTTTGTTATTTCTTAAACATTCATTAGTGAATTTTAAATATTAAAATATTTCTGAATTACTTTTGGCTTTAAGTGATTAGAGCCAGCAAACACTTTCACACTCTAATAGACTCCCTCCTTCCTGGCAGCTTTGGCTGCCAATACAGCTTCAAAAAAGAAATTAACTGTTTGTATGCAGTATTTTTTTAAATTATTTCATCTGATTGCAGTTAAGTTCAACTATATAGATAGTAATCCCAAATGTTATATGTGAGCAAACCTAATTGTTCTGGATTTCTTTAAACAGTTCATTGGAAAATAACATCTAAATGAAGTTCAAGACTGCATTTATACCTGGAACAGGGGTCTCCAGACAACTTTATATCCCCACATGGCGTGATGATCACACTGGTACATATTTTCTCTTCTCAGCCTGCGTCATTTGAAGTGTATTACATTAGAATTGCTTTAACCTATATAGATTTTCTATTTTTGAATGTTTATTGAAAGACTAGCAGGGACAAAATATGAACGAATTTTAGCTGTTCACTGTTAGTACTTCTCTCATTAAATATTTTCTATAGTGGGATAAATATACATTGAAACTACTCATTTCCTCCCATCAATATTGTTCGTTCTTTTCAATAATATAATTACAATACAATATTCTAGTCTTTGAACTGTTTCATAAGCTGTCCATAATAAATCACAAGGCAAAAGAGTCAAAGTAAAATTGTTTATTAAAAATAATTCACACCTTGTTATATTCTAATATTTAAAGGAACACTACCAAGATAAAAACACTATGTTTTAAAAACAGTTACCTATTTCGAAATAGCACTATAAGTTATTAAAAGTGAAAATGTGTATATATATGCTTTACACTCTTTGACACTCTGTCCCTTGAAGTAGCATCCTGAAACCCGCATATTTATCACTGCCATATGAATACAATATGTTTTATACAACGTATTCCATGTGAGATATCATTTAAGAAGTCTTGATTTGTTGAACATTACTATCTCATTGGATTGTATGCACTATCATTGTATGTGAAGTTATGAAGTATTGCTATATGTGCTACTGAACTATGTTGTGAGGTTGGGAAACGCCCACAACCAGCATTTCAGTTGCAACAAAGGATGGCCAGACAGGTATTGGTGGCTCAGCATAAAGAATCCGCTATCGCAGAGCATTCTCAGAAGGTACATACACCCTGGTGGCGAACTAGCAAAGATACTTCTAGCAGCTGGAAGAAAGTATAAAAGAGTGGCAGTGAAATCATCACTTGCCCTCTTCCCCCAACATCTGAACACCTGAAAGACTGCCTGGAAGGCAAAGACTTTTGTCTTAGGGAGATTGGACCCCCCTTCCAGCCTGGGACCAATCTGTGTCTTGAGGAACTGTAAGCTGTCTGTACCATCTGTTAGGGTGAGAGACTATTTGATTCAAATCCTGTTTAGTCAGTTTAATTTAGAATTTAGACTGCATATTTATTTTTATTTCTTAAGTAACCAACTTTGATCTCTGTGCCTGCTCACAACAATTAATTAAAATCTATCTTTCTGTAGTTAATAAACCTGTTTTATACGTTACCTAAAATAGTGTTTGAGTAATCTCAGCTCAGGTTACAAAGGCTGGTGCATGTCCACTTTCCTGTGAAGACATGGTGAACTTATTAATGAGTGTGCACTGTCCAAGGGAACCTTGAGCAGCGCAAGATTGTATATTTCTGGGATGCAAGGCTGGGGCGGGGTGGGAGGGGAATGATTGGAGCCTCTCTATTGATGGTTCATGAGTGGCTGGGAGATCATTCATGTATAGAGTGACCAGATGTCCTGATTTTATAGGGACAGTCCCGATTTTTGGGTCTTTTTCTTATATAGGCTCCTATTACCTCCCACCCGCGTCCCGATTTTTCACACTGGCTGTCTGGTCGCCCTATTCATGTAACTCATTTGAGTGTGTCCCTGTCTGTGGATGGCTACAAAAATGCACTGCCTGTCAGAGGCTTGTAGTTTCACTTTAGCAGTAGAGTGTGAGGGACAGACCAGGCTGATGGGTTTGGAGGGCTCAGTGGTCCCACAGTCCAGCTTGCATACTGGGGACCCTGTCACACACTCTATGCGCAATTTGTTACTTTTTACACTTTGATAATCTCACTGCTTTCACTTTTGTTTATAGACAGTTTCACTTTAACCTTTTTCAGCCTCTCTCTCTCTCCTTCTCCCACTTTCCCTGTTCCAGAGCGCTCTCTTTCCTTATTTCCTTCCCTTGAGTTCTTTCCTCACATGTTCTTTTCTGGAGATCTCTCACTCTCTCATTCTCTCTCTCTCTCCATACTCAGTTTATTCTGCCCCACAGATCTTCAACTTTGAAGAGAATACAAAGTTCTCCAGCTAGTGTCATTGTCTCTACCAAGGCACTGCTGAACATGAATCCTTTAGCTTTGCTGTGTAGACTCTGTGGTAACCAGAGGCATCAGACCTTAACAGCTGCACCTAGAAGTGGCCTCTTCATCATCTATTGCATGTTGCCTCCTGCTGCTGTTAGTGGCACATAAGGATACATAAGCACTGACAACTTGCCATCTTTGCCTTCGGCCACATATTTAAGCTTATTTAAGCTTTAAGAAAAATGAGTTACATTACAGAAAATATTCCTTACCTGTACTGTCACACCATTTTATCATTCAAAGATATGGTAAAGTAACATTTTGACCGTTCACTCCTTATTCCTCCTCTTACTCCCACTTTAGGTAAACTTCACATTTAGCAGTAAACAGAGTAGAAACTATGATACTGATGCAAAAGCTGTTGCTAATGACATGATTTGCTCTCAGTCTCATTATTTTGCGAATAATAATGACAGCTAATTTAAACTTAATGCACAGGCAATTTCTTAGAATATCCATGCCAACAGCTTTAGAAAGACAATGATGCCAAGGCTGAGTTAAGAAAGTGAAGCATAATTTAGCAGATTTTCAGCTCGTTGAGCAAAGATAAAAATTCTTTCAGAAGAAGCTATAGTGCTGCAAATGTAAAATAATTCATTATTCACCAAACATACAAACACATCAAGGACTCATTGTAATTCATGTATCTTGTTCTATTAAATGCACTTATGCATGGATCTCCTCAACTCTAGTAAACCAATGTTTTTGTGCATGTTTGAAATTGCAGCCATTGTGTAAAATCTATAGCTGGATATAGCCTTTATTCGTCAGTTATAAAAAAAAAACAGTTATAGGAGGTATGTAAGTCCATTAATGACATGATGGTGAACCACGGCCAGTGGGAGTCGCAATGGGCCGAACTTGCTGACGCAGAACTGGCTTGGCCCACCAGGGTGCTTACCCTGGCGAGCCGCATGCCAGAGGTTGCAAACCCCTGGCATAGAGCCTTTCATCACCAGACCCCTTATCTCCATTCTCAAAGTGGGAATAAACTTTATCTAGGGGTAACCCTCCAGAAAATGGATTTCCAAAGAGTGACTGAACTATAAATTTAATGGGTAAAACACCCCAAGTTATCTCTGCCTATCCATCTCTCTCTCTCTTTTTCCTGAGAAGACAAAAGAAACAGCCATTGGATTTTGGGAGCAGACCCTGGCCTGAAAATTTGGACAGCAATGGTACTGGAAACATGCGGTAAGGGACTTCACCTTTAACTAAGTCTAGTTTGTAATCTTTCAGTGCTAGGAAGTATTTTATCTTTATTTCTCTAGTAATCATTTCTGATTTTAATGACTTATACCAGGGATCGGCAACCTTTGGCATGTGGCCCGCCAGGGTAAGCACCCTGGTGGGCTAGGCCGGTTTGTTTACCTGCTGCATCCGAAGGTTTGGCCGATTGTGACTCCCACTGACTGCAGTTCATCGTCCCAGGCCAATGGGGGCTGTGGGAAGCGGTGCGGGCCAAGGGATGTGCTGGACGCTGCTTCCTGCCACCCTCATTGGTCTGGAGCGGCAAACTGCTGCCAGTGGGAGCCGCGATTGGCTGAACCTGAGGACGTGGCAAGTAAACAAACCGGCCCAGCCCGCCAGGGTGCTTACCCTGGCGGGCCTCATGCCAAAGGTTGCTGATCCCTGATTTATACTGTACTCACTTAAAATCTATCTCCTTGTAGCTAAATAAACTTGCTTTATTCTTTAATCAAAAGTAACCCAGTGTTGTAAACTGTGTTTATAGCTCCTTTTAGGGTAGCAAACTGTTGTATATTGATCCCCTTAGAGGTGCAATGCACCTAATATACCTGGACTGTCCAGAAGAGGGCTGGACAGTGCAGAACACACATTTTGGGGGGAAACTCTGGGTCTGGAAGTGAGTTGGAGGTCACCCTATAAGTGGTAACCAAGGCTGGGGAAAGCCAGAGTGTGACTGCAGTGTGGCTGGCAGCTGCAGCTATGCACAAATATTCAGGGTGTTACCTGCAGGCTGGAAGACTGTGAGTGACCCAGGTGGAAGCTACAAGAAGCAAAGCACTGTGAAGCACAAGTTTGCAGGGCAGGGGTGACAACAAATCACTGGTCTGGACTGCACCTCAGAATGTCAGACTCGTCCACCTATTGGTGGTCTGCTGTGGAGGCTGGCAGGTGTTGGGTGTTAATCATGCTCAAAGCATGTCTACTGGCCCAGGCCCCAATAGAGGAGACAGGCAGGGGAAAGCTAAGTTTGTGAATCTTGCTGGGACTTAGGTGTGAGTTAGGTGCTGAGTTGCCCAACAGCCTCAGGACTTAGGTGGTTGTATGCATGCTCACTGGGGGAAATGAAGGTGCCTGAAGGAATTTATCTGTGGAAACTTGGGTGCTGTGGGAATTTAGACATATCGAGGGTTAAGCAACAGCTGAGCAGGGGCTTTGAGGATCTCTGTGGTGCCTAAATGTTGGATTTAGGTGCCTAAAGTGGCAGTTAAGGCTCAATCTGAAGTGAAAGTAAAAAAGGGGTTTTGTGGATTGGAGTGGTGCCTAGATCTGGGTTTTAGGCCTTATAACTCCCTTTGTGGATCTCGGCCAAAGTGCCTATGTCCCTCTTGTGAATCCCACCCTTAGTACATTGGGAGCATGTCTTCACTAGCAATGTTTAAAGCTCTGCTGTAGCAGTGCTTTAACCTGGCTGTGTAGTCGCGTAACGCCCCCCACCTCCACAAGGGGAATAGCTACCAGTACTGGGAGCGCGGCTACCAGTGCTACTGCACTGACTACACTGGCACTTTACAGCGCTGAAAGTTACAGCATTCAGGAGGGTGTTTTTTCACACCCCTGAGTGAGAAAGTTGCAGCGCTGTAAAGTGCCAGTGTAGACAAGCCCTGAATTAAAGAGGCATCCTGACCAGCGCTGCCCACACTCCTAATTAGATCTGATGCTGATGCTGTTAGCAACACATAAGAATTGGCATCTTTTGGTAGATCCAGTCTGAATGTAAACATCAAAAAGAATTCCAAGGTCAATGTTCTTGGTCATTACAATTCTAAACATGTTTACTTACAGAACATTGTGTATATGATGCATTCAAATAACTTCACTAAAAAGCTACATATAAAAAAATAAGAGTTTCACATTGTGTTCCTTATATTAATCCCAAATGTTCAAGTTTGGAAGTTTAAAAGAAAACAAAATGAACATGCAAGCACCCTTCCATAGTTCTATTTGTCTATAATGTTTGTGTAGCCCCCACCACCAGGATATCTAAGTGTTGAATTATCTTAGGTTCATTTTTCTACTTCATGTGTATTTGTGATCTTGTGATTATTAAAGTAAATGTAAACATCAAGAAATTGATGAAGGTTCCCAATCACTTGTGTCAGATAAATTCAAAATCAGAATTTAAAAGTTCTAATACTGGCAATCTGCAAATGGGGACTGGAATTCCTTCCATGGCTTTATAAACACCAGTAATTAGGAGCTCATGTATCATTCCTAATGAACTTAAATGAAGTAATCATTTTATGATACATTTTTTAAAACCTAAGTAGGATTACAGGTAATAAATGGTATTATTGTACATTTATTATAATTAAATAGGAATTAACCTATGATGCTTTCATGAATTCTAGTGCAGGAATCATTATTTTATCACATTCATAATTATCCAATTAAGAACCTAAGTAACATATTTGTGATTAATTAAAACATATTTATGTGTTATTATTGGGATGATGTTCCGGTAAAAACTAGGATTTCAATGGGAGTTATACGGGGGTGCTTTTGAGCTCCTCTTCCCTCATCCAGCATCTATCTGCATTTTTAGACACCTAAGTATCTTTAAAAATCTGATCGTATGGCCCTATATCCTGTGAACACTTACGATGAGCATAAAGTTACATGTGTTCATAAATGGTTGCAGAATCAGGCCAAAACTGTTCATAGAATCATAGACTGGAAGGGACCTCGAGAGGTCATCTGAACTCATAGCACAGGGTTTCTCAAACAGGGGTCGCCACTTGTGTAGGGAAAGCCCCTGGTGGGCCAGGCCACTGTGTTTACCTGCCCCGTCCACAGATTTGGCTGATTGCGGCTCCCACTGGCCGCGGATCACTGCTCCAGGCCAATGGGAGCTGCTGGAAGTGGCGGCCACTAAGTCCCTTGGCCCGCACTGCTTCCATCAGCTCCCAGCTCCTCCAAAGCACTTGCAAGCCCTCCCAGCTTGGTATCATCTCTATGCCATTATCTAAATCATTGATGAAGATATTGAACAGAACTGATCCCTGCAGGACCCCATTCATTATTCCCTTCCAGCATGGCTGTGACCACTGATAACTACTCTCTGGGAATGGTTTTCCAACCAGTTATGCACCCCCCTTATAGTAGAGCCATCTAGGTTGTTTGTTTATGAGAAGGTCATGTGAGACAGTATCAAAAATTCTACTAAAGTTGAGATGTACCACATTTACTGCTCCCCCCACCTCCAAGGCTTATTACCCTGTCAAAGAAAGCTATCAGGTTGGTTTGACATGATTTTTTCTTGCCAAATCCATGCTGACTGTTACTTATCACCTAAATATCTTCTAGATGTTTGCAAATTGATTGCTTAATTATTTGCTTCATTATCTTTCTGGGTACAGAAGTTAAGATGACTGGTCTGCAATTCCACAGGTTGTCCTCATTTCCCTTTTTATAGTTTGACAGTATATTTGCCCTTTTCATCACTTCCATTGTGCTGGAGCCATGATGAGTGTCAGTGTAGTCTGAGATGAAGACCCTAGTCAGACATTTCACTCCTGTGGCATAGCGACCCTTCTACAATAAGGGTAAAGCCAGTCTTTGTGGTACATAAAGCTGGTTCAAGACTGTGGAAGGAAAACCAACAGGAACTAAAGACCACAACAAACCTCACTAACTTCTGCTCCAAGTGTAAGGCTCAATTACTTGACCTGGCTTTCTCTAATAAAGATTTATAAACATGCAAGAATAGTATTATATATTTTAAAAGTCCAAAACATTCCATTCCTCACACTTCTTCCTCTTGGAAGAGGATAAGAGGGGGGGAAAAGGTGACAATATGCAGTACAGGAAGGCAGTCAATGCTACAGTAATGGTCATGGTATATGATTCTATATAGGATAGACATTGAAAAAACAATTTTCCAAAGCTCACTGAACTGAATGGGAAACTTTCCACGGAATGGGAGTCTTTCAAATAATTTAGCAAACTGCTGCATTGTGAATGTTCAGTACAAGCTTTAGAAAAAAAATAACTAATTGAAATAAAAATCAATGTCCACTGGAATAAGCTCTTACTCAGGGAGATCTATTTCTGTACCAAATTTCAGCTTTTGAGCACCAGCCATTTTGGCTATCAGGCAGTTTAAAAAAAACAACAAAAAAACCCAGCAACGGTCACATGACATTTCAAAATAAGAAATGCATGTTTGGGTTTTTGTTAAAACCATTCAATAACTCAAAAGTGTCTGGTTTCAGAGTGGTAGCCCTGTTAGTCTGTATCAGCAAAAGGAACAAGGAGTACTTGTGGCACCGTAGGCCTGGTCTACACTAAGGGGGGGGGTCGAACTAAGGTATGCAAGTTCAGCTACGCGAATAGCGTAGCTGAACTCGAACTACTTTAGTTCGAAGTACTCACCCGTCCAGACGCCGCGGGATCGAAGTCCGCGGCTCTCCCGTCGACTCCGCCACCGCCGTTCGTGGTGGTGGAGTTCCAGAGTCGACGGGAGCGCGTTCGGAGTTCGAACTATCGTGTCTAGATTAGACGCGATAGTTCGAACTCCAAGAAGTCGAACGCTATGCGTCGACCCGGCAGGTAAGTATAGACGTACCCTTAGAGAAATAAATTTTAGTCTAAGGTGCCACAAGTACTCCTCATTCAAAAGTGTCTAAAATTCATTTGTTTATACTCTTCAAACAATTCATCTTCAGCTTCAGACAGAACATGGACATTTTTATTCAAAAAGTCAAATTTGTAAAGTTATTGCCATCTGAAAATAGCATTTTATTAAGGTGTCATTCTGTACCACAAACGATAGAGGTAACTGCAATCCAGCGGCAATATATTTAAAATTACTTTATTTAAGTTCATTAGAAATTTGTATGTTAATACCTATGTAATTACAGATGATTGACAATCACTTATTGTCAAGTGTTACCATTCTAACCATTTAGAAATCTGAATGGATCATTACACCTGACACTAAGATTGTCCTTCAATTATTTACTGAAAGTCTTTTTTTCCCCCTAAGGAAAAAAAATAACACTTGGAAGAGCTTTTTAAACACCACCACCTGCAATAATGTGAAAGATCCTAATGATGAGTAACCTTGAATCTAATTTGGGAGCACTAATACAAATTTATATTTGAAAGAAATTATCCCACTAAGCAATACTGTGAAACTAAAAGACTAAATTAAAGAAAATAAATGTAAGCCAAAAGTGTCATCAACTAGAATATAATAATAATCCTTAGGGAAGAATTTCAGTCTTTTATATTAAATGGGATTCTTTATTCTGCAATCGATTAAAATGCACTAATATAATTCTGTGCTCAAAGGACATGATTTTGAAGACCAGAGCATGTGGACAAGTTTTTGGTGATAAACTTAGCACACCTCCAAAATAATATAATCAGGCTCATAAAATCTACATATGAGATTATATTATTTTTATATTAACCACCATTACATCTTTAGACCATATATATCTATGAGCTAAATTTAAAATATTAATTTACTGAATTGCCTTTACAAAAAGAAAAAGCTTATAAAGAATAATAGAATAAGTACTAAGGCCCATCCTAATGTATTCCCTCATGGACAATTTCCATTCATTCTTTTGTTGTAATAACTTTGATTCACTCAAACTGCACTAAATGTAGGAAAATCACTTTCAGGATGAACATGAAATAATACATGTGAAGTCAGTTGGCATAACACATGGAAATGCTGGCATATTCCTCAAGGAGGATGGAGTGAAATGAAAATACCATTTTTTTTTAGGAGGTCCAAAATGGAGATCCAACAGCTGGATCAAAATCAATAACACCATTTGTTGCAGAGCTAACCAGAAGCTTATCCTGAGACTCCTTTTACCCAAAAAAAAGAAGCAGAAACATTGCCTTGTAAAGCTACAGGGAATCAGTGATTACAGTGCTATGATATAACATTGTGATTATTACTGACATAATCCTTTGACTATACTTGATAAAAATAACCAAATCAGACTGAAGGAGTTATTTTATCTCTAACATTATTGTAGCAGTAGATGGCCACTACCTGTTCCTCCTAAATATCCCTCTTCGTGGCCCATTACTGCCGTGATGTCTACAAGAAATACCAAGTAAGGCTGTGATCCTGCAATTTGTTCCATGCTGGTAGAGCTCTACATTGGAACATTGACTTTAATGGAGATCCTATGACAGACTGCTGGCTATAGTGCCCGGGTCACAGAAGTTGCTGCAGCACAGAGAAGGCTGTGAGTTTAACTGTGGCCAATCAATCTGTTTCTCATGGGGATTACTGACATTGGATGGTAATTGCTGGGCTGATAAGACAATTGACCCAGTAATTGGGAGGATAAATAACTGGGAGGAACAGGAAGCATAGGGGAGATCAGAGGGTGAGCTGGGTGGAGGAGAGAACGGTGTAAAAGATTCCTCCGACTGTTCCCCTGTGCTATGTTCTGCCATGTTTGGAAAAAGGATTAAAAATGCACATGGTGGAAAAGAAATAGACTGTATGTGTTTGTGACTGGGGGACCACAGAAACAGGTTGGCTGAAGAAGAGCCTTCTGACAGCCCCCCATTCAGAACAACATTCAGGACAGGCTAGGTTGTGGAGCAGTTGAAGATAGCTGATATTATTCAGGTAATCACTTATTGGCTTCCAAAAATACCTTGACATACTTCTGAACCATCAGGTTTTGCCTATGAAATTTCATTGTATATTTAAGAATTGGCAAAGTGCCCAGAGCTAATGGATCAGAGATTTATTTTACTATTTATAAATCCAAATAGACTAAAATAGAATAAAACTAATAAAACCACACACATTATTAGCCTATGCAACTGTGTGATCTTATTACTGTTACTGTAATTCTTCTTCTCCATTCCCTCCTATTTTTATCTTTCTACTCTCTGTTGCATCTTCTTTCAAATCAGATTGAAAGTTGTCCAGAGCAGGGGCTTTGTTTTCTTACAGGTTTGTACAGTTCCTGGCATAGTGGGGCCTTGAACTTGGCTGGGGCCTTAGGGCACTACTACAATACAAATAATTAATAACTCTAACATACAGAGTTATATAAGACACTAATAAATGGATAAGAATACCTGTGTTATTTGTTCAGCAAATTCTGCATCTTTTTCCAGTAAAATACATCAGACTCCAAATCGGTAATCAAATAACTGCACAACATAAAGTATATATAAGTGTCTGTGATTCTCTCAAAAAACTTAAGGTAGATCTTCAGTCATTATCAGAGAATTTATAGGAACTGTTGTAATAGGATATATATATACACACACACACAAATTGTTAATACTTTGTTTTTTTAACACAATGAAGATTATTAAAAGTTTCAAGTAATATTGGACAAAATGCATAAAAATAAGTCAATTGGTTTTAACAAGGGACGTGCATCTTAGATCCAGGATGTTCTTAATTGGTATAGTCAAACCAGTTTGGACAAGAAAGTGTATGTTTTTATTCGTGCACACCACTAGTCATGAAGTTGGTGCCTAATAAATTATGATAATCAATACAAACTATTCCTGAAATCTCACATCCAAACTTGTTATGACTTCCAAGAGAACTCAATCAAAAAATCTCTTCTCTCCATTATTACATACTGGTTTTGCTTGGGACCAGAGCTCCAACGCTTTTGTCTCTTATTCAAATATAAATCTACGGTTATTTTAAAGTGTGACAAAGAGCAAATATGAGACATGCAACAAAATGTAATTGCAGAAGAAGCTTTCTTTTAGGTGGGTTCTTTTCTTCATCATATTTAACAATTTAACAATTTTGGAATTAAAATAATAAATGTCAATGAGTTGTAGGAAAAAATGATGTGTGGGATGGAGATAAATATAGCTCTAAAATGAATTACATACTTATCAAAGAAGTACATTTGTAAGTTATGCCTGAGACAGAAAGTACTGAAGTGAAATTGGCTATTCTCTCATGTATTTCAGCCCTAGTTAAAACTAATAGGTACTGGATATATTGCCAGAATAACATTTCTAGATCAAAGAGCTTTTGTAAATCATAAAAACAACCCAGTTGAATGGAAACCCTTTCAGATTATTACTTCAAGTATCCACTTATCCACAGGGCTGGCTCCAGGCACCAGCACAGCAAGCAGGTGCTTGGGGCGGCCAAAGGGAAGGGGCGGCATGTCCAGCTCTTCGGTGGCAATTCGGTGGCTCTGGGAGTGAAGGACCTGCTGCCGAATTGCCGCCAAAGAATGAAGCGGTGGCGGTAGAAGTGCCAATCGTGGCTTTTTTTTTCCACCGCTTGGGCCGGCAAAAACACTGCAGCTGGCCCTGCTTATCCAAATACAGTAAAAGGTGTTTTTTCCAGCATGTTAGGCTAATGGGGGCTACCGGTAAGTGAAAAATACCAGTTAACTAAGAGGGAGAGAGTTTGGATGAGGGAGAGGGGTGTGGGGCTGGAGGTTGGGGCACAGGGTGCGGCGCACAGGCTCTGGGAAAGAGTTTGAGCATGTGAGGGGGCTCAGGGTGCCGGATCCAATGGGGGCTCACCTTGGGTGGCTCCCTGCAAGCAGCGACCTTTCACGGCTGCTCCTAGGCAGAGGCACAGCAGGTGGCTCTACCCGCTGCCCCATCCCTGAGCACTGGCTCTGCAGCTCCTATTGCCTGGGAACCACGGCCAATAGGAGCTGCGGGGGCAGCACCTGTGGGCAGAGGCAGTGTGCAGAGCTGCTTGCTGCACCTTTCCTTAGGAGCAACAGGGACAGGTCACCGCTTGCAGGGAGCTGCCTGAGGTGAGTGGCCCCCAGATCTGGCACCCTGCACCCCTTCTGTGCCCCAAGACCCCTCCCACACCCAAACTTCCTCCCAGAGCCCACACCGCTTTGCACCCCCTCCAGCACCGCCACTTCATGCCAGCCCTGCACCAACTGGACTATAAACCAGACTTTCAATGAAGATCAGAAATGCCAGTTTATAGAGCTTTCCGGATGGTGAAATGCCAGATAAAACAGCTTTGACTGTAATCTAAAACACTCTAGCTTACATTAGTCACTATATTTTTTGATCATCATTATAAAACAATGTAGTTATTTATAGTTATATACAATCAAGGGCCTTCCATCTAAACAAGAGTATATTACCCTAAGTGCTGCTCAGCATAAGGAATAGTTGAAGAATTGGGCCCTGATTTCAGACCTCTATGTGCCTAAATTCCTATCTGTAAAATGGGGATAGTAATACTTTTCTAGCATCCTAGCAGCAGTGGGAGAGCTTGGGATTTTCAGAGTAGGCTGATGACTTGTGGGGACATAAATAAGCAAAGATATCCTCAGGCTAATGTTTCTGATCTTTGGCATTCATAGTTTCTGTTCACCTTGAACAAGGATGGGCAACACCAGCAGCACAGTTTCTGTATAGTTAATTCCATTTTCCAGAGCTTTAATTAAAAACAGCTGGACTCTGGCACATTCATCTAAGAGCTTGTATATTCCCCAAACACATCTGCTACACCGTATACTCCCATGTGCATCTCTGTATTAATTCTATCCCAAAGCACACCCCAATAAACCCCAGCTGTCACTTGGGAATCACTAGTCTGAGTTTTCTGCTTTGTTTCCCCTACTGCCCCACCCTTTGTTATTTGCCTGATCTTAACCTTCCTTGTTTTTTCTTCAGCTCATTTCAGTTGAGCTCAGTTTATTTGGTCCCTCCAATCTTCTTCCCAGTCTCATTTCTGTGGCATGGTACTTATGGGAGAATCTCCTTGCTCCAAACAGATCTCAAATGGGTAAGATTATTTTTTCTTCTCACAAAACCACATCAATCTGATTTTAGGTGTTGAGAAAGCAGGTTTGCCTGCCCATTCCCCCCTGCCCTTCCTTTAGGTGGTATCAACGTTTCTGAGCTTGATTTACTAACAAAAATGGAGCCATTTTGGCCTATTATAATTTGACAGGCTCTTCTGTCATTTCATTTATTTTACTATAACTGATAGGCCAGTGTTTAACTTATCTTCAAATACCTAACTAGCTTATTAATCATACCCATTAAAAATGATGCTACATGTAGTAATCCTTTTATAGAGAATGTCATATCACATTCATTCCACTAGTGGGTTTCTTCATCACCTTTGCCATTTTAATAATTGTCTACTCCAAAAGACTATTCATATTCATTCATTAATATTTGTGAAACAGGTGTCTCCTCTGCCTATATTCTCTGACTTTGTGTACTGCTCTGGGGCATATGCAGGAGACAGGAGTCTGGAAACAAAGAATGTGCAGTAGTGCAGATGCCCAGAGGCAGAAACCTAGGCAACTAGGAACTTTTACAGAAGAAATTTAGGTGCCAAGTGAGTTTAGTCAGGGCCGGATTAACCTTTTGTGGGTCCATCACCAAACATATTTGTGGGTCCCCCATGTAGTTGTTACGTGTCCTTTCCATGTGTGGGCATCATATGGTGGTGACATTGGTGCCATAGTAAACTCGGTACTGAATCTCAGAGACATTTTTCATTTTGGTCATACACTTCTGCAAGACTATATGTATTACCCATCAGCCCCCAGTTTTTATCACTGAGCTGTTCACATGTGGTGTCCACAGTGAACAGAACTTTCATAGTCATTAGGAGAAACTCCACACAGATTTATCTTCTTCCTGATTCAGAAGTTCGGTAGCCAAGTCTCCAGTACCACCCTCTTTCACCAGTCACTGTATGTGGTCCTGGCCTCTGCTCAATAAAGTTCCACAATGAGTAGATACCTGACCTGTTCTGAGAAATCGCTGTCCCAACTCCCATCCTGCCATTTGAGCAAGCCACTTCCAAACATAATTTCCCCAACCCTGGCTCAGTGAGCACTTGGCTCCTGGTACCCTGAAGTCACCAATCTTCTTTCTCCCTCTGCTCCTATCTACATGTTATTCCACTACCTTGTCATCACCACCTCTCCCCATGCTTTTTTTCCACTACCTTGTCATCACCACCTCTCCCCATGCTTTTTTTCCCTTCAATATTGGACATACTTTCCAGCCAGCTGGTCTGACTTGCTTCCTCTTTCCCTGCTTCCCTTGAAATCCCTTTCCCATTGGTGACCTCTGTTCCTTGAAGTTAACTCCAGTTTCTTTATCTACTCCTAGCTTAATGGCCCCCCAGTAGTCACAGAGCCCTCTGTATCATCTCTGGCTACATCCATAGGGCTAATTGCCAGAGGCCAGCTTTAGACATCTCCAGCTATTAGCTGTGGGTGGCAATTCCCAGGCTGAGCATGCTTGAACCTTGCAACGACAGCACTAGGGACTCCAAGTCCTCAGCACTGGCCCTAGAAAGCTGCAGATTTTGTAATTAGGTGCTTCCCTCCTACAGTTCATGGCTTTAAGTACTTGAGATGCCCATCACCTGCAGCAGGGGCCCCCAATTCCCATGCACTCCTCAGCTAGCACACAGTTATGCAGAACGTGCAGCCTGAATGATTTTGGAGGCTGGGGTGCCAGGAGGCCAGGTGCCCCAAGGTGCCCCAAGCTCTCACCAGACATGGCAACTTCCGTACTCCCTCCCCCTTCCATTCTGGTTGATAGCAGCCAAGGGAATGCTAGGAGATGTAGTTCCTTTCTTTCTCCAGGGTCAGCTCTCCAGGCAGGGAGCTGGCCAAGGAATTACAACTCCCAGAGTCCCTTGGGCTCTCGGCTCCCATGCTGGATCCCTGCAGAGGGTGAGATCTGGAGCATTGTTGCCTGTCTCCAAATGTGGCAGGGGATACAATGTATCAGGCCCCTGGATACAATGTATCATGTACCAGGGAGAGGCGGTGCATGGTGATGTTACCATCACAGGGACTGGCCAGGCCTGCAGTGGGCAGGGAGATCGGATGTTCTCTGGGACTGGAGACTGGGTGCTATGATAACCAGGGTGCTCCTCGCTCTTGAGGCCTCTCGCTATGCTGCACGAAGGGAGGAAGTGGGTGTTATGGGGCCCTTCTGAATGTGGGCCTATTGCCGTGGTTACATTGTAAACCTGGTACTGAGTTTAGGCACCTACAGGATTAGGTAGCAGCTGAGCAGGAGTTTTGGGGAGCATAATGGTGCCTAAAAATGGGACTTAGACACCTCAAGTGCATTGCGTGAAGGTACTCAGGCACCTAAGTACCTTTGTGAATACAGGTATGATGCCAAAATCAAATTATTTAAAAGAGCAATAGTTTAGTGCTGCTTTGTAACCCCCACTCTGTATAACAGGAGTTTAAATGCTCCCAATTGCTAATACTATTTGCTTTCTTTGCAGGTGAATCTTTTTATATTCCACCCAACATAACTGATCATTCAATCAATTAACTTCAGCTGAATCAATTGCAAACCACATAATGCAGATTATGTTTAGGTAAGGGAACTCAACTGACAAATAGATAACATTTCTTTATGCGGAAATTGGAACTGTGGGCAAGCTATCTAATCAGACAATTCTTTTCAGCTATCACTTCAGTAGTGGATATTCGGATTCTGGCTAACTTCCCCAGAACAGGATATATAACAAACAGAATTGGCTATTAACGCTTAGATGACATATGAAGGACTTTTTATACTTATTGTCTCCCGCATCCCCAAATAGCCTCTGAAAAAGTAGATATGGAAGAAAACTGCCGAAGGAACTAGGCAGAGGTCATTATAAGGAATGGGTTTGGCACCACCTAAGGAGAAGATATGTACTGAGTGTAAACAATTTGGGTCACTTCCTCAGTGGATGTAAATCAGCATGGGCCATTTAAGACAAAGGAGTTATGCCAATTTTACACTAGCTAGGGGTGTGTGGAACTAGATACTGATGAGTAGTAAAATCATTTACTGGTCTCTTTCAGTGGTTAAGCTGACAGGCAAGAGAGGAAGATGACAAGAAACATGAATATCCTCTTCTGTATGCATATCTGATTATATTCTGAAAAGGCACAGGAGGAATAATAAAAGGAAGTCATTATAGTCCTCTTTGCAATTAAATAGTCTTATTCTGTAAGTAGCAATGAAGTAACAAAAAAGATCCAACATAGCTGTAAAACTAACCCTGTGAGGGAGGGATAGCTCAGTGGTTTGAGCATTGGCCTGCTAAACCCAGGACTGCAAGTTCACTCCTCAGGGGGCAATCTAAGGCCAGGAGGTTGGATTAGATGACCTCCTGAGGTCCCTTCTAACCCTGATATTCATGAGTCCCCTCTTTTGATATAACTAGCATGACAGTAAATGGTGTTAAAAACTTCTTTATACTGTCATCTGTTCTTTTTATTTTATAAAATGTGTGCATTTGATGTGAGGATTTTTTTTCATACAATTACTCATTATCGATGAACACCAAAATAAGTCTTCAAGCAAACTCATATATAATTTAGAACTACGTATGTTTCAGCAGCTGCCAGTACTGCAGTACTTTACATGTTTCATTTCTCAATTTTAATATTTTTTCCTACTTTCTGTATCTAGAACCATTTCCCCTGTTTTTATCTTCCCCCCACACACACCCTCCTTTCATGTTTTGGAGGAATTCACCACTGTTTTCACATACTGAAAAACTCTCCCTTTGCTGTACACACTGAGAGGAATCAAGGAAAGTCATGTTTTAAGAAACATTCTGCTCAGCTATTTTCTGTATCAAATAAGAGACATGATTTTTTTTTGTCAACAGTCTCCTTAAGTACACAAAATGTGTATAACACTCTTTCCAATTAAACTACACCAGATTACCAAGAACTGAAAAATGGGGCATGGAGCTTTAAATAAATATGGCCCTTGGAATAAAAAGAAATATAGCCACAGGAGATCATATTTAATTGCATGCTTTTCTCTTTGATGATCTGCTGCATTGCCCACAATGTTTGCTATTATGGTTAATATCCCTTATGAAAAAAAATTACTTTAAAATCCCTTTCCACAGACAACTTTTGTGCACTCTGTTTTCAAACCAAGGCTAATTAACATTTTCTGTAATAAATTGATAACAAAAAGCTGTTACTTTATTTTTATTATACACAGCAGATTAGAAGTTCTAGTAGATATTAATTCTTCAACATGTTTTAAAATCTTTAAGAATTTTTTGAGAACATAAATGTAATTAAAAAAAGTCGTCACATGAAAAAATTATGCCAACCCATTAAACTCCATCTCTCTATTTTCTTGAGGAAGGAAAAGTGCTAATATTTTTCCCCTGTAGCTATTATGGGATTTAAAACATATAAAAAAAACTAACAATAAGTGATTGTAATGGAAAATATCCTAAAGAAACATTATACTATATTCCAAACAAAACAAAAACTATGCTAAAATAATGTTAAAGTTTCAAAGTCAAAAACTCTCAAGTCAGGAAATGCCAAAATGAATACTGCCTGTGCAACATTAACTTGACCCCCTTGCCTATAGGCATTATGATACAATCTTTAATTACATAATGAAGTACTATTTTTCCTGTTGCTCAGGCAATCTTAACTTTGGTACTTCCTAACTTATGAGTCCTTGACTTTGAAACTTTGACATTCTTTGATGTAGAGCTTTTTTTACACATTACTTAAAGTTTTGAAATACTTAAACATTTAAAAACAAAAATATCATCATGTGGAACCATATTGACCTGCCATGTGGGTCATGGAGGGAGGGATAGCTCAGTGGTTTGAGGATTGGCCTGTTAAACCCAGGGTTGTGAGTTCAATCCTTCAAGGGGCATCTGGAGCAAAATCAGTACTTGATCCTGCTAGTGAAGGTAGGGGGCTGGACTCAATGACCTTTTAGGGTCCCTTCCAGTTCTATGAGATAGGTATATCTCCATGTGTATATATATATATATATATATATATATATATAGGCAGGCTTGAGATCTTTAGATTCACAGCACATACCCCTACAATGTGAACTAATGGGTACCAGTTATCTTCTGTGTAGACATTAGACAGGGATAGAAACACACACACAGTTTGCAAGTGAGTTTCATGCCTATTTCCTAGTCAGGCAAAGGAACATTGATAAGCAGGAATAATTATTTCACATGCATCCGACAAAGTGGGTATTCACCCACGAAAGCTCATGCTCTAAAATGTCTTAGTCTATAAGGTGCCACAAGACTCTTTGCTGCTTTTACAGATCCAGACTAACACGGCTACCCCTCTGATACCCTTCTATTTCAGAGTGGAGGAGAGTGTGTCTAGTGGTTACATACCTCTCTGCCCCTGTTTCCCCCACAGCTTTTTCCACAGATCCTATCCCCGCTCTCCTCAGCTCCTACTTATCCCATCCCCTAATGCTGTTCTCAGCTACTGCTTCTGCACACCCTCCTCCCTGCTACTGCGCTATCTCCCTTATCCAGGTTCTGAACGAGTTCCCTTCCCTCTGCTTCTCTTCTTGACCATGCCTCCTTCCATAGCTTCTATAGATCTCACTTGTAAAAGGAAGGACGATGGAACAGATTCTCTGGTCAGATCTAGCCAGCTGAAAAATATCCCCAGTTCTGCTCCCCCATATTCTAATGCATCCATAATTTGGCCCACAAAAATTAGAAATGAAAAACATCTATTATCCAGTCCATCTCTCTGCAGATGTAGGAACCTCAACTGGCATATATCTATCAAACTCAAATCCTAAACAAGCCCTCCACCTGATACTGGAGTGAGGGGCGTATTGGGGCATTTCAAAGCATAACTATAACCTGACAGTTGATGGTCTCTTAAAGACTGTTGACCGCTAACATAATGTTGAAGAGCCCTAGGTGGTTCTATCCTATTAAAGGACTGGAATCTACAAAATGGGCTCCCTGACGGCCTCACTCAATCAGCAGCACTATGAGATCACTAGATTTTGTGACTGCAGGCTTGTAAGCTCATCCTGTATTGCAGATTAATGCTGGTGAAAAATTAAATTGATCAAATATATCATGGCCAAGTTGTGTAATTTAAATGACAGTATAAACTTGATAAATGTAATTGCATATATTAAGGGTATTCATCACAATTATTAAAACACTAATAAAAGTATAGGTCTAAATTACACCTTTACATATCAGAGCTACACAGGGAAAGGAAAAGGGTAGACCACCTAAATAGTGGTGCCTAGCATAGAAGCAATCTGTCTGCATAAGGAAGCAGTGGTGCTCAAACTTCTATACTGGGGACCCCTTTCAGACAACAAGTGTGACCCCCCCCCTTATAAATTAAAAACTTTTTTTTTCATTTAACACTATTATAAATGCTGGAGGTGAAGTGGTTTTTGAGGGTGAATGTTAACAGCTTGCAACCCCATCATGTAATAACCTCATGACTCCTGAGGGGTCACGACCCCCAGTTTGAGAACCCAGGGCTGGTGCAACCTAGGCAGTCACCTAGGGCGCTAGGATTTGGGGGGTGGCATTTTCTTCGGCGGGGACCGGGGCGGCCGGATCTTCGGCCACCCCAGTCGCCGCCGGCATTTAGGCGGAGAGACCTGGGGCAGGGGGACACGGGGAGGGCCGCCTGCAGCAAATAAGGGAGGGGGCGGCACACAATCAGCTTAGGCGCCACAAGCCTGGGAGGCGGGAGAAGTGAAGCACGACAGCATGCTCGGGAAGGAGGCAGAGTAGGGATGAGCTGGGGCGGGGAGCTGCAGCACGCACCCCGGGCTGGGGGGAGCTGCCACAGGGTGCGGGGGCTCAGGGCGGAGGGGTGGTGAGGAGCCGCAGGGGGGTGCCTCAGGGCAGACGGGGGAGCTGCCGCAGGGAAGTGCCTCAGGGTGGGGGGGCAGGGAGCTGCCGCAGGGCTCGGGGACAGGGGAGGGCTCAAGGTGGAAGTTTCGCCTAGGGCGTGAAACATCCTTGCACCGGCCCTGTGAGAACCCCTGGAATAATGTATCCAGAGGTAGGAGATCATGGTAAGCAAAGTGTTTTGCTGCACATTTGAAAAGTTATAGCTAGGTATTGCTCTCCTCTGACACTTCTGAAAACATAGGGTCATGGCCCCACCCTGAAATGCCCTATTTTGGATTTGCTAGCACTGTTGGAAATTCTGGCTGTTCTATTTCCACTCCAGTATGTCTTGTTTCCAGTCACAACCATGCAAACTATGATTGTCTATTGTGTGAATAAGCTAGTTGCTCTGAGGCTCCCATTATCGTTCTGCTCCCCCATATTCTAATGCATCCATAATTTGGCCCACAGAAATTAGAAATGGAAAACACCTATTATCTAGTCCATCTCTCTGCAGATGTAGGAACTTTTCAAATGACACATTTTCTAATATTTTGTCCAGTCAGGGTTTAAGAGTCCCAAAAAATGGGGCTCCCATCATTTCTCTGTGAAGACTCTTCCACAAATCCAGTCCACTTCACCAGTAATAGTATTTCACCCCTGATATTCTGACTACATTTTTCCATTCTTGTACAAATTTGGAACAGTGCACCAGTTCTGGCCTACATATTACTAGAAACCTATTGACAAACTAGAGAGAGTTTAGGAAGAGGAATAAGATGATCTGGGGACTGAAAGGATTGATTCATAAGGAAAGATTAAAAAAGCTAATGTCTATAGCTTAGCTAAGTGAAGACTAAGCAGGGATATGAAGTCTATAAGTATTTGACAGGCATTTCTACTCCATTAGTATATTTACTTTCTAATACCCACCATAAGTTCCCTTCAACAACAATTATTTCTATGGGATTTTTCTTCCTTAATATATATTTCTTGCAGGAAGGATATTAAAAATAGCATTTCAGTGCCATGTCAAATTGACCCCACTCATGTCTTTGTAACCCTTATTTCTCTCTATCATTCTTTTTATCTTGGTGGGTTTTTAAGTCTTTTATTTCCCTTAATCTCTTATTTATAGGCATTTCTATGCAGCTTCTTCCCCTATTTGTGCATCTCTATAGCATTGAAGTGTCTTTGCTTAGCATTAGCTTAACTGGAAATTTGTGCCACCCTGTCTCTTCCTTTCAAATCTTAAAGAACATTCAGTGTTTTTGCATCCTTTCCCCAGGAATCCTAATCTAAATGTAGCCTATGGGGAGGCAGTAGGAGTATTCCCTCTTCCCTGCTATCCCTACAGCCACTTTTCCTATCTGCAGCCATGAAGGGGGCAGATATTGCAGTGAGCAAGTGCTACCTCATGTCAACAGCTATGCACCAGCTGCCTGTTAAATGGCAGAAGGAGGAAGAGATAAGAGAAAATGATTCCGATTTATCCCTTTTTAGGCAGTAAGAACCCTTTTGGAACCAGCATCCAGAGCAGGCAGGAGGCTCCACTAGCCCTGCCTGAGCCCAGGGAGGTAAACGGAATGGCTCCTTATCCCTCACAGGGGAAAGACACAGATATACAGGCCTGTAGAAGTAGAAAAGAGCAGGTAAGACTCATTCCGTGATTTGCCCAATGTCATATCGGAAGTCTATAACAGAGAACCCTAGCTGGGAAATAAACCCAGGTCTTCCATTTCCTATGCTAGGGCCTTAACCACTGAACCAACCTTCTTCTCTCTAGGTGTAATTACAAATTCTACTAGCTGTGTACAGTGGGGAACAGCCACATTTGTCTATCTTTTCACACTCAGGCTGCTGGAGTGGCCTGGTGAAATGGGATATATCCAAAGATATATTTTCATTCACGAATATCCCATAGAACTCTTCTCAGCTGTGAGTTTGTTTTTGTTTTTTGTTATTGTTTTCTGACTGTGGAAGAAGCAGTGCAGCAATGGCTGACCCACATCATCCTCGTGTGGTGAGGGAATATACTCACCAGACTATATTTATGCAGAAATTCTATTTTTATGTAATGTATCCAATAATGTTTATTGCTGAGGGTTGGGCAAGTGAAACTCTGGCTCCCTGCGATAGGTCCTGTTTACAGTACAGAAATATAAACCAGAGTAACTACATGGATGTAACAAGATGTGCTGAACTGATACCTAGCAGAGTTTATCCTGGTTTGGCTTACAGAGATAACTTACAGTTGAGTGCCAAAGCAAGCAGGAAAGCCTTGCTTTACCGATGATGTAGCATGTATGCATGAAGGCCTGGCAGTAGTGTAACTATCTCAATATAGCATATAGCTACACTGCAGTTGGAGGTATGATTACAGCTCCAGTAGACTACCCGTATTAGCTTTACTCTACCTAGCATGGTACTTATATAGATATGCCTACCTGAGCTGCAATCACACCTCCAACCCATAGTTACACTGGGTCAAATGTCTCTAATGTAGGTATGGACCTAGTGCTGTAAGATTTCAGAGTAGCAGCCATGTTAGTCTATATCCTCAAAAAGAACAAGCGTACTTGTGGCACCTTAGAGACTAAAATTTATTTGAGCATAAACTTTCATGGGCTACAGCTCACTTCATCGGATGCATGAAGTGGAAAATACAGTGGGAAGATATATATATATATATATATATATATATATATATATATATATATATATATATATATATATATATATATATATATATATATATATATATATATACACACACACAGAGAACATGAAACAATGAGTGTTACCGTACACACTCTAACGAGGGTGATCAGTTAAGGTGAGCTATTACCAGTAGGAGAGAAAAAAAAACTTTTTGCAGTGGTAATCAAAATGGTCTATTTGCAGCAGTTGACAAGAAGTTTTGAGGAACAATGTGTGTGTTTGGGGGGAAATAAACACAGGGAAATAGTTTTACTTTGTGTAAAACCCAACCACTCCCGGTCTTTATTCAAGCCTAATTTAATGGTGTCCATTTTGCAAATTAATTCCAATTCAGCAGTCTCTCATTGGAGTCTGTTTTTGAAGTTTTTTTGTTGTAATATTGCAACTTTTAGGTCTGTAAGAGTTTAGACAGGCTCTGCCACTACCTCAAGGATTTTGCAGCTTGTGATGAGGATACTGTAATTGTTTCCCATAATCTGTGCAGAGTGTCACTGTGCAAAACTCACCACATTTTTCATTGCCCTCTTTTTAGGGACCAGGTGTTGACGTGGGCTTGCTTGCCCGAGACCAGAAAGGACTGAGAAGGCTTTCAGTGTTTTATCTAAGGTACTAATACAGCACCATTATAATAGTATTCAAGTACCTCAGTCTTTCATATATTTATTATATCTACAAGGTAGGGAAGTACTATGATACCCATTTTACAGATAGAGAATGAAGGCACAGAAAGATTAAGAGCTACATTTTCAAATGGGGACTTACACTTTGAAATGCTTAGCATTGCAGTACCTAACACTTAGGTGTTCTGTTGCCTAGTGGAATTCAGAGTCCTGAATTAGGTGTGCAGTCTTCATATACAACGAAAGAGAGTTAGGTGCCAAAAAAGGTGATTCACAGAAGCTAGCAAGCTGAGCAGGGAACCATCTAAGCTAGCTAGAAGGAAATGCTATGGAGAGGGGTGAGGCTCACATCCACAAAGGGGTACCTTTGGGTTGGAGGGAGATGCCCATTTCCACTCAGGATTCTCAGCCGTGAACCATCTACAAAAATAACCAGAAATCCATCATAATAGAGACGAGCAATCAAAGAGCAATCAAGAAACCATGCACTGCTACAGACTAGGGACCGAATGGCTGGGCAGCAGCTCTGCAGAAAAGGACCTAGGGGTTACGGTGGACGAAAATCTGAATATGAGTCAACAGTGTGCCCTTGTTGCCAAGAAGGCTAATGGCATTTTGGGTTGTATAAGTAGGGGCATTTCCAGCAGATTGAGGGATGTGATCATTCCCCTCTATTCGGCATTGGTGAGGCCTCATCTGGAGTACTGTGTCCAGTTTTGGGCCACACACTACAAGAAGGATGTGGATAAATTGGAGAGAGTCCAGCGGAGGGCAACAAAAATGATTAGGGGTCTGGAGCACGACGTATGAGGAGACACTGAGGGAACTGGGATTATTTAGTCTGCAGAAGAGAAGAATGAGGGGGCATTTGATAGCTGCTTTCAACTACCTGAAAGGGGCTTCCAAAGAGGATGGATCTAGACTGTTCTCAGTGGTAGAAGATGACAGAACAAGGAGTAATGGTCTCAAGTTGCAGTGGGGTAGGTTTAAGTTGGATATTAGGAAAAACTTTTTCACTAGGAGTGTGGTAAAGCACTGGAATGGGTTACATAGGGAGATGGTGGAATCTCCTTCCTTAGAGGTTTTTAATGTCAGGCTTGACAAAGCCCTGGCTGGGATGATTTAGTTAGGAATTGGTCCTGCTTTGAGCATGGGGTTGGACTAGATGACCTCCTGAGGTCCCTTCCAACCCTGATATTCTATGATTCTTCTATGAAGGGGTCTCCTGTTGAAACTGTTCCACTTTGTGTAAGTTATTACATATTCCTTGGGACAGATAGAAAAGTGAGAGATTGACTCTGTAGCTCAGTGGTTAAGGCACTCAGCTGGGATGTGGTATAGTCTGGGTCAAGTCCCTGCTCCAGATCAGAGATTCAACCATATCCCAGGAGTTTGCTCTAATCAGTGGGCTATTGGGTAGAATGAGGAACACATACCCACCCAAAAAAATCCTGATCTGCTTTCCCTGGCTGTGTTTTGGGTGGAGCATACCTATGGGATCAGGCGCTGCTGCTGAGGGATCACCTAGTCTGAAAATCCTACTGAGTCTTAAACGTGAGCTAGGGCTCTAAGCTGCTCATTAGCTGTGAGGCAGTGTGAGGAGTTAGGTACCTTTACACATACCTGCTGGCAGAAACACAGTTGCCTACAGGGTTACACAACAGTTGAGCAGTGCTTTTGTGAATGTCAGTGGTGCAGAAAAGTTGGACTTAGGTGCCTAAATCCTTTTGTGAATCTAGCCCTAACTGATTTTCCCACATGGTCACATAGGAAGTCTGTGGCACTGCAGGGAATCAAATTCAGGTCTCCCAAGGTGCAGGATAGTATCCTAACCACTGGAAGTGTTTCCCCAAACATATTAATCTAAATGTTGAATTAACATTAGGTGGTGCTACAAGGTGACCCACTCCCATTATATACCATGAAGTTAATTTAATGTCTTTGATTCCGGTCTGTGAGCTGGAGTTTTTTGTGAAACCAGATGTAAAGCTGACATTTGTGCTGGTCTTCTCCTTTAAAGAAATTATTTCTGTCAATATTTTGAATGAATAGTGTTCCTCTGTAAATTATGATGGGTCTAGAGGTAAATTTGCAATTCTTAATAATGACAGGGCTAAGTATGATGAGTTCATTTAGTGCAGATTTATGCAGCTTGTTGCTGCTGACAAGAAATGTATTAAAGCCCATGCTATAATAGAATACTTCCTTCTTTTCCCTCATATATACAGAGCAGTGTGCTGTGACCATTTTAATTGCTTATTGCTGTTGATACGTCAGCATTTTCAATACATTTTTATTGTTTTGATCTACCATTATTACTTGAATTATTTGTGTTGTATAGTTATTTCATGTATTTTATTATTTCAAATATTATGCCTATCAAGTGCTTTAGTTGCTTTTAAAAATATTAAGGTACCTATTGTCATAAGACAAAAATCTTCTACAGAAATACATGCCAAAAATGCCATCTTCCAACTTCCCTTTTAACTATAAATCAAAATAATTAACATACTAACTTCCAAATTTTCCTCAATGTCCCACAAAATCCAGTAAATTCATAATCATAGTTAGCCCCAAAATAAAGTCTGTGTCACATTAGTTCATTATCCTAGCACCTGAGACAAAAAGTGGGTGCATGTCTATGAACAGTTGTGCACACATTTTGTGCAAGACATTAACTCATTGATTACCTTTGCCAGATTTTTCCAAGTGGAAAAATTAACAGATGTTTCTGTTATATACATAAATATGATTGTTATAACCATAGGGCCACAACATTATATGAACCTAAATTGAGCACAGAATTCTCTATCAAAATGTTCCCAATTCTGCTATTCAAAATATTCTAAATTTATTTTTAATTATACCAGCAACTTGTATGTTTGTTTGTAGCTTTAAGTATAGCTCATATTTGTTCATTTCATTAACGAACTAGTTTTTTATTGCAACAGTAAATTACAATGGGAATGGCAGGCTGGAAAATATTTTTATTATTTCTAGCTTGCTACCCTAGTGAAGAACATTTAAGAAAAAATACTGTATCATTAAAACTAGTAGACGTCAGTTATAAATCCAATCGTTAGTAGACAATAAGCTGCTCTACACAGTAACATCTAGCCAACTTATTTCAATAAATGCTCCCTTTGGAGTTTCTTTTAATATTCTTTTGTAAACTAATATTAGGTTATATAAGAGTAAAGTTAATTAAGCAAGATGTAATTTGTAAAGAGAGCATGTCAAAGGCAGTAAAATGTTTCCTACAGAGCTGGCTAAGACTGAGGCTACTTCTTTAATATAGCTATTGCTAGACATGTAAAAGCATTTGTATGTGTAGACATCATCTGGGAATTCAAATTTGAATCCCACCCCATTGAGGTTTGACCATGGCCTGAAGCTTGTTCAAATTGAGGTCATTGTGTGATGTCTTCCTTTCAATCTAAAGCTTCCTTTTCATTTTTCTTTTAACCCTTGAAGCCTGAAGGTTAAAAGTAATGGTTATACAACCATTGCATTCATGCTCCAGCCAAGAAAGGGAACCACAAGACAATGGTCATGCTGAAAAAAAAAATCCAAACAGAAAGAGTGATGCTGGACGAAACAAAGGGTGATGGCAAAGATTCCTACATCAGCCTATGGGATACAGGATTGTGTGTATTCATTAACAACTTTACGTCACATGTCCAGCCTAATAGCTAGAGATCTGACATAGTCAAACAATACTGCCTCAAACAGATAAATACCCTAAACCCAAAGCAGTGAATCCCAACCAGACTGAGAGGCAAAACAATAATAGAGAAGATATTGCTCTGACAAAAATGCTAAATCACTTCCAGGGATGACCTCTAGTGTTTCTGTGTGTATGAGACAGGGTGATAATTTAAAAGAAAATCCATTAAATGGACAAATACTGAAATTCTGTATTATGTTTTCACCTTGAAAGGATTAATATTTCATCACAATTACAATCATTAGCTTTTGACAGCTGAAACACTGTGTTCCTCATCCTATTGAGGATATATCTATATGGGCACAGGAAAACAGGAATGGAAGACATGCTCACCATTAGACTTTTATCTCTAATTCCAGTATCTTCAGCCACATCTGCAAACTGTGAACCACTACAGAAGCAAGTGCCAGCCACACCAATACCACATGATGAAACAGCACAACACAACGGTGAAGCTTTATACAAAAGAAATCTGTATGAACAAGTGGAGCAACCCACTAAAGAAAAGGGAGAAAGCACCTCCTAAATCTTAGCACAGTGGTTAGATTAATATATTCCAGGACAGAAAGGACCATTGTGATAATCTAATCTGACTTCCTGTATAACTCAGACCACAGAACTTCCCAAAATAATTCCTAGAACACATATTTTAGAAAAAGATGCAATTTTGATTTAAAAATTAGTAGTGATGGAAAATCCATCCTGACTTTTGGTAAATTGTTCCAATGGTTAATTACCCTCACTGTTAAAAATGTACACCTTATTTCTAGTTTGAATTTGTCCAACTTCAATATCCAGGCATTAGATCATATTATGCCTTTCTCTTCTAAACTGAATGGCCCATTCTCAACTATTTATTCCCCATGTAAGTACTTATAGATTGTAATAATGTCACCCCTTTACTTTCTCTTTGTTAAGCTAAATAGATTGAGCTCGAGTCTATAATACTTTAACAGTTCATATGTCTCTTCTCTGAACCCTCTCCAAATAATCAACATCTTCCTTGAATTGTGGGCACCAGAACTCGACACAACATTCCAGCAGTGGTCACACCAGTAATGTAAGCTCTCCACCTCCTTCTGGAGATTCTCCTGTTTGCACATTCAAGGATAGTATAAGCATTTTTGATCCCAGCATCACACTGGGAGCTCATGTTAAGCTGATTATCGCCCCAAATCTTTTTCAAAGTCACTGTTTTCCAGGGTAGAATCCCCCACCCTGTAAGCATTGTCTATATTCTTTCTTCATAAATGTATACATTTACATTTAGCCATTTCAAAGCACTTCTTGATTGTTTCCATCCAGCTTACCAAATCATCCAGATTGACTGCATCAATGATCTGTCCTTTTCATTATTTACTACTCCCCACATTTTTGGATCATCTGCAAACTTTTGTCAGTGATGATTTTATGTTTTCTTCCAGGTCATTGACAAAAATGATAAATAGCAGAGGGTCACAAATAGATCCCTGTTGGACCTCACTAAAAACATACCCACTCAGTGATAATTCCCCATTTACAATTACATTTTGAAAGCCAGCTGATATTCCCTAGCATACATTTGCTACTTGCACAAATACTTCTGAATTGTTTTCTCCACCTCAGTCTTGCAGTCAGTTCTAGTAGGAGATAAGAATGATTCAGGTGCTCTTTGTAGTGAATGGAAGATAACAAGACAGCATACTACTGCTCCCAAAACCATGATGGACTAGGGTGGCACTGATCTTAACTACAGAGTATTGGAAAACCTAATTCTTCCCCTCACTCCCCGCACAAATATATATCCTGAGAAAAATCTCCTTTAAATCTTTCAGCTGAAAAATTTAGTGTTTTGTGTGGGAATTTTCTAAACAACATGGCATTTTCCATCTAGTATTTTCCAGATGAAAAATCAAAAATATTAATTGTGAAAAATTCAGTTTTGACAAAACCACATTTTCCATGGGGAATAATTTTTTGTTCAAAAAAGTTATGACTGGCTGTAAACGGGTCGGGACTCACCCCTGCGGCGCCTCCTACTGGTGACTCTGGGAATTTGCTCTTTCTAGTGGAGCGCCTCCTCCTGGTGGTGGCCCGTCCGTCGTTCTGTCCTCTGTCGTTGTCTTTGGACCCGCGTTGCTGCGTGCTCGGCGGCGTCCTCTTCGAGGCCACTGCCCTCCAGCAGTGCCCCTTAGTCCATCTGCACCCCCTTCCGGGGGTCAGTGATCAGCAGTCCCACACCTCAGTCACTATGTCCAACCACCCTCTGAGTCCAATCCCTCTTGTCAGGGATCTGGCATAGCAATATGGCCGCTCCCTACGGCCAATGGCTGGGTGCACTACAAGGAGTGAAGTGGGGGACCCAGGCCTGCCCTCTACTCTGTGTCCCGGCCCAGGGACCCTCTGGCGTCAGCCTCGCTGTCCTTCTCTCCCCTTCCGCTGTCTGTTTCCCTGGGCCGCTTCCCCTACGGCCCCTTGCACCCGCTAGGCCCTTCCCTTCAGGGCCTGCAGCCTGGCAGGCTACGGGTTCAAGCTCCCTAGCCTCCCCGAGCCTGGTCAGCACTGCGCTGTCCGTGGTGCTAGTCTCCTCCCTTGGAGACTGACCTTCCCCTGTCAAAGGCCTGGGACAGACTGACTGCTCCAGCTCTGGGCAGGCTTTATATACCTCTGAGCCTGGCCCTGATTGGCTGTCTCTAAACTGGGCCCTGATTGGCTCACAATAAGCCCCTCACTGATTGGCTCACAATAAGCCCTGTCTGCGCAGGCGCCCTGGCCTGCTGCAGCCCGTTCTCACAGGGAGTGGGGCAGTCCGCCCCACTACACCGGCTATAGTCTAACTCAAAGCTGTAAAATGAAGGAGTGGCCAGTTGGAATGGCCAAGCCCACATGGAACAGTGTTACTATCCTGGGGGAAGTTCTGAGTTCAGGTGCATTTAAAATGATAGATAAAGCATCCACACAGTTCTAATGCGTTCTCTATTTTGATTATGTATTATTTGTTGTAGTGCTCCTGATGTTCTCGGTACTTCCTAAGCTTTCAAAGAGAGACTGTCCTTGTCCTGAAGAACTCAGAGTGTAAGGACAGTCAGGTAAATTGGCAATTATTTTTATACAAGTCAAATTTACTGTAATCAGCACAAGCAGAAGTGGGTCTTTAAGAGGGATATAAGGGTAGATAGGATTGGAGACTTGCAGATGTTGCAATTTTGAACATAAGAACAGTCCAGGGAACTACATAAACCATCATAGGGCATTAATGCAATACTTTTATGGTACTAAATAAACAACAATTATACATTGCTGCAATCCTTTTACAATCTTGCATATATTAAATAGTATACTTTGATACAATATGTTTCATTTAAAATGTATGTGAGAATATCCTGAGTCAAAAACTATGTCCCATATCAAATCTTCCATTGTTGGTTATCAGAAAGGATATGAGGAGACAACTCTCCTAGTGCCTGGATGTCTCCTTATCCTTGTTAACTGTCTACAGACCAGAGTGCAGCATGGAATCCTTAGTGAAGGACTTTGAAGTATGCTGGTGAGACAAAGGGAGTGGGAACTCAGGAAGGATGGGAATACTGGTCAACTGTGGTGAGGCCATCTTCCAAACAGGCTTTTAATTCCAATATATATCAAGACTAATGAGTGGGTCCTGGTCTCACAGGGATGAAATGGGGATTCTGAGGCTCTTAGGGATATTTTGGAGTTCATAAATGTAGTGGCAGAAATAAGAGTGGCCTTTTTGTGTTTCCCCCTCCTGCATTACAATGGTACTGACTTACACTTGTTTTCTTTCTGTCAAATTTATGGTGTCCATTTATATAGTAACGGATGTCTGCTTAGTTTGGTTGAGTTTCTGGTAACTTTCTTCTGTTTTTCTGCTAATTTACACTTTTTCATAGAATCATAGAACCTCAGGGTTGGAAGGGACCTCAGGAGGTCATCTAGTCCAACCCCCTGCTCAAAGCAGGACCAAACCCAACTAAATCATCCCAGCCAGGGCTTTGTCAAGCCTGACCTTAAAAACCTCTAAGGAAGGAGATCCCACCACCTCCCTAGGTAACCCATTCCAGTGCTTCACCACCCTACTAGTGAAAAAGTTTTTCCTAATATCCAACCTAAACCTCCCCCTCTGCAACTTGAGACCATTACTCCTTGTTCTGTCATCTTCTACAGTCTAGATCCATCCTCTTTGGAAGCCCCTTTCAGGTAGTTGAAAGCAGCTATCAAATCCCCCCTCATTCTTCTCTTCTGCAGGCTAAACAATCCCAGTTCCCTCAGCCTCTCCTCATAAGTCATGTGCTCCAGCTCCCTAATCATTTTTGTTGCCCTCCGCTGGACTCTCTCCAATTTATCCACATCCTTCTTGTAGTGTGGGGCCCAAAACTGGACACAGTACTCCAAATGAGGCCTCACCAGTGCTGAATAGAGGGGAATGATCACATCCCTCGATCTGCTGGAAATGCCCCTACTTATACAACCCAAAATGCCATTAGCCTTCTTGGCAACAAGGGCACACTGTTGACTCATATTCAGATTTTCATCCACCGTAACCCCTAGGTCCTTTTCTGCAGAACTGCTGCCCAGCCATTCGGTCCCTAGTCTGTAGCAGTGCATGGTTTCTTGATTGCTCTTTGATTGCTCGTCTCTATTATGATGGATTTCTGGTTATTTTTGTAGCTCTCAAAAAACTAATCTCACAGTTTAAGAAACTTCACTGTGAAGAGAGCTTTCCAGATATTCGGCAAAAAGTTCTCTTTGATTGGTTTCAATTTACTTCTCTAAATTACACCCCGTAATCTCTCTACATCCCTAAACCATTCCATTTCCACTTTAAAGCCTGAACTTTTCCTCAGTGAAATCAATCGTTTTACTATTGAATTCCATGGATACTCTATTGAGCCATTAGTGTTTACCTTTCAAGTATTTGTAGACAGTTATATCTATTGTCATCATTTATCCATGCTGTACATATTAGAGTCTGTTCCAGGGATGTGTTAGGCACATCTTAAGAGATGCTCAGCATTCCCAGCTCCCACTGGCTTCAGTGGCCGCGAAGACAGTGCTCAGCTTTATGCAAGATGTCCTCAGCACCTCACGGGGTGTTCCCTCCATTCTTTTATTCTTCCTTCCTAAACCCAACCCTTAATAATTTTCCTTACTTTTCTACAAATTCCTCCAGTTAGTTGACTTAAAATTAAAATATATGATTTTTTTAGCATAACACTATAATTGACTTTTAATTAATTGTATTTCTTCTGTAGTGACCTAGGATCATGTCAAATTTTGATAAGGTTTTAGGGATAGATCTTCCAAAATGGAAGACACATTTTTTTACCCTCACTATAAAAACAGTTCAATAATAGACGTGAGCATGTTACCCTTGATGACTATATTTCCATGTCAGCTTATACGTGCACTGTGTAAATGCAGTACAAGTGGCAAAGACACACACAATTATATGTTTCTTTCAAAAGGTTAACAATGCAATAATGATAAACATTTAAATAAATGAATCTTCAGTAAGGTGGTGTAATTATATTTTACCTTAGTTTCAATCTCATTTGCAGTAACTTTATACTCAAATCTTTCAGCTGAAATTTTCTGTATTGCCCTTATATATCTGCTGCCATTCATGCAGCAAACAAAGTAATAACTGCCTTGTTTTAATCAATTTGCATGAGCAATCCATTTTGCATGAGCAATCAGATTTACTGATTCAGTATATGGCTCGTTAGCATCCCTTTAAAACTAGGATGCTCACTAGGGGTGTTAGAGTTTCACAAATTTGTTCTTGTATATGCTATTGAAGGAAAATACATCATGTGAAATGTGCATTACTGAGCACCCACAGAGGAATGATAAATCTCTAATTCTCTCCCAGCAGTTCCTCTTCTCTGTATTCAATTTATTATACCTAAAACTGAATACATTATCAACTTACAATTAAAAAAAAAAAAAAAAAAAACCAAAACCACCACACCACATATACACAAACTCAAGAGAGACACAAAAATTTAACAAAATTCTTAAGAAATGAAATTTAGAGCTGACATAGCAAGAGAAGGTGGGTAAGGTAATATATTTCATTGAGCCAACTGCTGTTGGTGAGAGAGACAAGCTTTCAAGCTTACACAGAGCTCTTCTGGTAGAACAGATTGTTTAACATAATTAGTGAACACATATTTCAAGAGACCATTCAAGGTGAAGTGGCCCGTTAACACCCCTTCAGTCCTGGGGGGGGAAAGGGAAGCAGTGGAGGAGGTTGTTAGTGGGATATAGGAAACCCACCACACAACATTTTCAAAAGACAATCCTAGGGTACATCTATACTACCCACTGGATCAGTAGGTAGTGTTCAATGTATCAGGGAATCGATTTATCGCGTCTCATCTAGATGCAATAAATCAATCCCTGAATCGATGCCTGTACTCCACCTCAGTTGGAGGAGTAAGCGGAGTTGACTGGGGAGCCGCGGCGGTCGACTCACCACCGTGAGGACAGCCAGGTAAGTCAAACTAAGATACTTCAATTTCAGCTATGCATAGCATAGCTGAAGTTGCATATCTTAGTTCGAAACCTCCTCCCCCCAGTGTAGCCCAGGCCCTAGTTTCTTAAATTCATAACTTTTCTAGAAACTAAAAATCATGAACTGAATAAAGACACTGGATTTATGACTTATTACAACAATCTATATCCCATTATCATCCTCCCCCACAGCTACCCTTTCTCCCCCCATAATTGAAGAGGTGTTAATGGGCCACTTCACCTTGAATGATCACTTACAATATGTGTTAAATACTTATGCTAAACAATCTGCTCCACCTTGTATTTAGCTATAGTACTCAGAGTTTGTTTCTCAGATTTGAAAAAGAGCTCTGTGTAAACTTGAATGCTTGTCTCTCTCACCAACAGAAGTTGGTGCAATCAAATATATTACCTCACCCACCTTTTCTCTCTAATATTCCGGGACCAGCACAGCTACAAGATACCTACATAGAACATTATAGCAGACTTGCCTATTTGAAAGTCCAATAGAATCCTTCTGTTCTACACTGGCGTGTGCTGGTCTCTGTTGGGGTCTACTGACCTCTGTTGGTTTTGGCTGGAGTATTAGTTGACTGACAGGTTTCAGAGTAGCAGCCGTGTTAGTCTGTATCCGCAAAAAGAACTTTTAGTTGACTGATAGATTCATGTACATAGTACGCCAACAGGAACCAATAAGAAGTGTTGGAAGTTTTCAGCTGGAACTTCTGCTTCTGTTTAGGTCCAATGTTACTCCCACTGAAATCAGTTGCAAAGCTCACACTGATTCAGTGTAAGCAGGATCAGTCCCTTCATTGGCAACATTAATAGATAACAGCAGCATGCTAGAATGAATATTTGGGAACTATGGTCATTTTGCTAAAGCTAAGAAAAGATAAGGGAAATGTAAAAGCAGAAGTCTCATTTTAACTATCTCATTGTCAGCAGTTACAAAAAGTAGTAGTGAAAAGGTAATACTGATTCATATGCTCATTCTACTAGTCACTATCTCAGAACAAAAATATCTGTGGCACTCATTTTACTCCAATATGGAGATAGCTACATGCCTTTTTTAAATTTATAAATAGAAGGAAAATTTACAACTAAAGAAATATATTCAAGGAGTGCTCATGCTAATTTAGAAATTTGATCAAAAAATTCCACTAAAAACATATATTTGAAGCACAGTAGATACCTGTTCTATACCATTTCCTGCAATCCGTCATTCAATTTTAAAAAGTAAGCTACCCACACTAAAACATCTGTTTGGTAAAAGATATTGGGGCTGCAAACAAGCCCAGATTCTGGAAAATTCTTGAGCATGTGCTTAGCTTTAAACATGAGAATAATTCCATTGACTTTTAACTAGTCAGAAGAGGAGAGTTATGTAAAAATGAGATTCTCTGTATAAAAGTAGTGTCTTTTTGGCATATCAATAGATGTAAACAAAAATGGTTGTTCAGCCATTAAAAAAATTGCATGGTTAACAGGACTGTTAATGATAGTGGTGGCTGTGTTATTCAGAGATATTATGTAATTGTTTAATTTTTATCCTTTCTTCGCAAACTATCATGTCGAGTTAATAACGACTGGTGTGACATGTAAAGGAAAGCAAAATTTAAGGTATGGATGTCTACTCCAGTCTTCCCCATTTCTCTGCATCTGAGCCTAGATTGCATGATAAGCTGCGTACAAGCAAAAATACATATGTCAAGATTTCCAAATGTATGATCATTCTTCCAGGATCAAAGAATGTAGGTCATATGTGCAGGAAGGGAGATTATCATGGGATGCAGTGACTCTGAAAAAGTCTTGGGGTTCATTGATGATGATCAGTTGAACATTAGCTCCCAGCACGTTGCTATGGATAAAGACTAATGTACTCTTTGGATACATAAATAGGAATATTAAGTAGGAGTAGGGATTTATATTATCTCTGTATTTGGTATTGGTGTGAGTGCTACTAATTGGTGTGACTGCTACTGCAGTACTGGTGTTCATACTTCTAGAAGGATGTTGAAAAATTGGAGAGGGTTGAGAGAAGAGCCATGAGAATGATTAAAGGATTGGAAAAAATGCCTTATAATGACAGAATCAAGGAGCTCAATTTATTTAGATTATCTAAAAGAAGATTAAGGGATGATTTGATTTCTATGGGGAATAGAAATTGGAGAGGGATCTTCACTATAGCAGAAAAAGACATCATAATATCCAATTACTTATTAAAAGTAAAATCAGTGCAGTTTCACTATTTTTTTAAATTCTAAACTCCCACTCTAATTACATTGCTGATTAAAAGTTACATTTTCTACAGTAATAGTGATTAAGAATCCAGTACAACACAAAAAAGGATTCACACTATGTTATCATGTTACTTTGTTTGAGGGGCTGGTATAGTTTTTAGCTGTGATAATTAAAATATGTTCATCTAATCAAACATAGAGGTAACAACTTTTTTTTTATTGTTGAACAGATGTAGTGAAATTAAATTATTCTCAAGACTGTAATATAGTTCCAAATTTCAGTACTTGAATGTATTTGAGATTATATTTTACTACTGGATGTCAAAAATAGAGCTTATAACATTTCCAATATCAATGAGAAATTTACTTTTTAATTCTAAAAAGACAGATATTCTTGAAAGGGGGAAGGGAGCTTTATAGTGAATGTAATAGGTAACTTTTAGTGATTCTTGATCATTAGTTTTTTGTAGTTTACTTATTGGAGTGAGGTCTGTGAAAGAGGAAGGAGCTTGCCTCAAGCTAGAAATGTCTAAGATCTTAACTCCATAATGCAACCAATACAAATAGTACATAGATTTTTATTTGCCATTTCAAAGTAGAGCTGGGCAATTTTTTGGTTGAATAATGTATTCTCCCCTTACCCCCCGCCAAAAAAAAGTTAAGTGTTAACTGAAACTTTGAAAATTTTCTTTTATGCTGAAATTAGTTGAATTTGCAAAGAATTTAAATTAAATGTTGCCAATTTTCATTTGACAACAACATTTATTTTAGAAATTTAGCTTGATTTACTGGAGGAAAACAAGGTAAAAATACCTTCCTGTTATGGGTCAAAAGAAATGTTTTGTTTGATCCAAAATTAAATTAAATATTTCCCCTAATTTCAAAAAGGGGAAAAAGGAAGACCTAAGGACTTATAAACCAGTTAGCCTGACTTTGATACCAAAAAAGATACTGGAACAAATTATTAAACAATCAAGTAATAACTAATATGGATTTATCAGGAAAAAATCATACCAAAACATTCTAGTTTCCTTTGGTTGGTCTGGTAATCAGCCTATGGATAACGGGGAAGCACTAGATGTGATATATCTAGACTTGAGTAAGCACTTCACTTAGGAAGGAAAAAATCAAATGCACAAATACAAAATGGGAAATAACTAGCTAGTTAGCAGTACTGCAGAAAAAGATCTAGGGGTTATAGTGGACCACAAATTAGCTAAGGGCTTGTCTACATTACCCGCTGGATCGACGGGCAGCAGCCATCCAGTGGGGGTCGATATATCGCATCTAGTCAACGGGAGAGCGTCAGCCGCCGACTTACTGAAGTGAAGACACCACAGTAAGTAGATCTAAATATGTCTATGTCAGCTATGTTATTCATGTAGCTGAAGTTGCATAACTTAGATTGATCCCCATCCCCCAGTGTAGACCGGGTCTAAGAGTCAACAATGCAATGCAGTTGCAAAAAAGGCCAATATCATTCTGGAGTGTATTAACAGGAGTGTCATATGTAAGACATGAGAGCTCACTGTTTCATTCTACTTGGCTTTGATGAGGCCTCAATTGGAGTATTGTGTCCAGTACTGCTTGCCACATTTAAGAAAAATGTGGAGAAACTGAAGAAAGTCCAGAAGAGAGCAAAAATTATAATAAGTTTAGAAAACCTGACCTATAAGGAAAAGTTGAAAGAACTGGGCAAGTTTAGTCTGCAGAGGAGAAGGCTGAGGAGGGACATAGTCTTAAAATATGTAAAAGGTTGTTATTGATACGAGCTGAGTGACACCTTATTATGGATTGAGTTAAAATTAATGTGTGGATACACCCTTCACTTAAGATAGTGATAAGAAACACCATAAAGGGCCATTCCTAAAATAAGGCCTAATAGTCTGCCCAGAAACTAGCAACAGGTGGGCAGAGAGAGAGAGAGAGAGTGTGTGTGTGTGTGTGTGTGTGTGTATGTGTGTGTGTGTGTAAAAAAGACAAATGGACAGACAGAAGAGAGACCAAATGAAAGTCAATCAGGAGCCTGTGAGCACAGTGTATGACCCCGGATAAAGCTAGCAAAAGAGTTTTTTAGGTTGGTGTTGTCTCAAGAGGCTTGATGCTGAAAACTAAGAAAATATTCTTTAATTTCTGATTTCTCCTGCATTTAGAGAAGCAGGACCTTATACAATTCCTGTAAATAAACAAGACTGCATCAAAGAAAATACCAGACTCCATTAATTTCAGCCCCCAGTTGGAACATTTCCCAGGGCCTTGAAAACGTTAGCTAGATACTTGGGTCAAAAAATGGCAATATTATAAAAATACAGATCCAAAAGAGAATTCTCTTTAGATGTTTAGGTTCGGCCACCAAACCAAAACATCAGTAATTCATTCAACTCTATTCCAGAGTTTATTGTCACTATAGGGAAAACACTGGTGCCACCTGTAGGCGCAATGGGCCATAGCTACAGCAACATTGCATAGTTGTGCTGTGCTGGGTGCATGTCAGGATTTCTAAAGGCTCCCACACTTACAGGTACGCAGTCACTGTGCACTTTGGAGCCCACCTCTGTTTACTCTCCTTGAATTGCCCAGATCAGAAGGATATGGAAGCAGGTAAGGGGTTGGCCAGGGAGCAAGGGTTGGACTCTTTAGATGCAGTAGTAGTAGTAAAAGCTATTAGAGCTGCCCAGAGGAAACAATAACTCCATCCCCTCAACTCTTCAATTATGAAGTGGGGAGAATTTGGTCTTGGAAAAGCAATAAACATTTAATAGTCTTCATTAAATTGACCTCTCCCATAGCAAAGTAATCCTTCTATGCTAAAATGTTCAGAGGTATTTTGACTATTGGCAAGGTGATGTGATACAGCAGGATTCACCATAATGGTTTAATAAAATGCCATAAGGTCCGCTACTGCATTATCTGAATTCATACCACCCACTTCTAATGGTGTATAATTACAAACCAGAATAAAAGTCAAGTTCAGTTATTAAGGATTTATCTTGAAATGAGAAAAAATCAGAAAAGACCAAGAAACACAATTTCTGGTAAAAAAAAAAATCTTTATTAAAAACTTAAGGACAAATTCTGTATAGCCTAAACCCCATCCACATGAATGGGAGTTGTGTATACATATTTGAGAGCCAAATTTTGTGTACATTATAGTTTTTAAGCTCTTTGGTATATTCATATTTTGTTACATGTCTTACACAGGGCGAAGCTCCATTGTTTCCACAGAACACTAATTAATACTATGCAAATAATAAGTACAATTATAATAATTCATTAGACCAGTTTAAAATCACAACTGTAATAAAACGAGGTCAACTTTATCATGCAGACACGTCCAAAATGGTGTAATGTATATGTTCTTCTGCTCCTCTTAGCATGTATGGTACATTATATTTTACTAACCTCTGATTCTGGCTCTGAAACACCATCATTGGTTCCCCTCAAGTCTGTATATTAAAACTCACACAGCGGTTTCTATAAAGGGCCAGAGTTTGTCAAAACATACCATATATTTACCACAGTTATTTAGGAGTAAACTGTGGTATCACACATACAACTGTTGTGGTAACTGTTGACAAATTATATAGTTTTAGAAGGTGACCACTGTATATACCAAACATAGCTCCCTAAAATTTGAAAGGAAGAAAAAGGGGGAAAAAAATCCATATGATGTTTTCACATTCAATCTTTAGTTTTAGTCTAAATTTAGAATAATTGCTTTCTCAACCTTAGTGCTAGTTTGCATGAAGTGTTACAACTGATTTTAAGTGAGCAAGGAATGCAGGACTTTGTCCTTATTGTCTTTTATTATTTTTATTGAGAGGGTGGATAGTTTTCAGATTTAGGCACTGCAGTGAGACTGGGGAGATCTAGGTTAAATATTAGTTTCTTTCAGGGTACCTCTTCACGGCAGAAGTAACTAAGACGATCCGCATCCAAGTCTGAGCACCCAGGTTAGCCTAGCTTGAGTGTGAGGGTATGTTCATGCTGCAATTAAAAACGTGCCGCTGGCCCGTGCCAGCTGACTCAGGCTTGGGGGTGCAGGTTAAGAGACTGTTTAATTGTGGCGTAGAGTGACATTCCAACTTTGGCTGCAGCCTGAGCTCTAGGACCCTCCCACCCCACAGGGTCCATGCCAGCCTGAGTCAGGTTTTTAATTTCAGTTTAGACATAGAGTGAGCACCTTCACTGCAAAGCCATACTCAAGTGCTACAACACTGGCACTGTACTCATTGGTGTAAGGTGCTAGGACTTCCGAGATCATATACCATAGTTTTTATTGCTGCAATAAGCTGAATCTTGCTCTGATTCTTTCCCAGTGAATTGTGGGGAAATTATCTGTCTTTCTGGGTACATGGGGGAAATTGTGGGTAGGCATTGGAGGACTGTCAGCATTTAAGTTGCTTAGCTTGAGTCCTCACTGCAAAATGGGCAGGTTACCAGCCTGAGTGAAACTATCACTTGGCTTTAACCTATATCCCAGGACAGACCAGCACCAACACCAAGCCATGCTCCATCCCTCACACAAAGTGGGTGTGGGGGAACAGTCATTCAGGCTCCGCAGGAAGTCCCAGCTCTACCCTTCTTATATGGCTAAAGGCCAAGAGCTAGTTCTGGGATTTCACCAAAAGAAACAAACTGGCCCATCTTGTCTTAGTGGGATCAGGCTGGCATTGCTCTTTAGCTCTTCTCTAACACATAACCAGTGCTCTGGTCTGAGAGCTCTAGCTTTGCTTGTTTCAGAGTGCCACCTCAACTCCTTTGACAGGGCTTGCCACCAGGCCTGCCAAGCCACACAGATCCGGAGGGTGGAGCTGATTGTGACCACAGGAGTTCAACTCCTTCTTGCCTTGTGGGGATTATATGCCCCACCACACGTCTTGTGTGACACAAAGTAAGTTACTCGGGCCCAGATCCATATAGGTACGTACGTGCCTAAGTCTAGGGGTTAGCCACCTACGTCCCATTTTTAGGTGCCAGTGCCATCCACAAAACACCTGCTCAGCTGCAGCCTAACCCTGTTGATGCCTAAACTCACTTGGTGCCTAGGTTTTACTAAAGTTCCCTAGTCACTTATGATCCTGACTTCAGGACTCACTTTAGATATCTGGATGCCCATTTCCTGCCAACACCCAGAGTGATCAGTGTGTGGGGCCCAATCTGGCAGGCATGCACCGAGGCCACACAAAACAGAGAGGAGAGCCTGCCTATACTAGTGGTACTCAAGGGATGTGGGACTGCCCCAGTTCAATTAATCTCTCTGCCTGATGAGAATGGAGTTGAACAGGGATGTGCTACCTATTGGGTGTACTCTAACCACTGGGCTATAGTGATTCTCTTTCCCTATTAATATTTTGTTATTCAATTATTTTATTAAATACAGAGATTCAAGGACTCCCCCCCTCGCCCCCACACTAGGATACCACACTGTCAGGTGATTAGAGCACTCACTTGAGAGGTGGCACATCCCTGTTCAAATCCCTTCTCATCAGGCAGAGAATTGAACAGGCAGTCCCCCAGATCCCAGGTGAGTACCCTAGCCACTTGGCTAAAAGATATAAGGGAGGCCCACCTCTTCCTTGGCTGATATATGTGGAATTGAGAAGTCTCTAAACATGCCTACTGGATTGGGCTCTGCAAGAATATCGGTGGAGGAGTGCCTATCTTCCCCCAATTCATGAAACACAAGCAAAGACAAGCATCTCCCTGCAGAGTGGATCTAGGTGCCTATGTCCATGAGAGGGATAGGGCTTAAGACACACCCCTCTTGGTTAGCTTAGGTATTGGTTAGCTTAGGTGACTCCCCGCATCATATTCTAAAGCACCTATCTTTCCACATGCATTGTATAGGAAGTCCAGGCGCCCCACTCAGGCTTTGTGGGGAAGATGATTGTGCTCTCAATCTGTAAAATGAGGATATTTATTCATTTATTTACAATCTGTATTACTGCAGCACCTACAGACTCTAATCCTTGACCAGGACCCCATTGTTCTAGGCAGTGTACAAACACATAACAAAAAGACAGCCTGTGCCCCAAAGAGTTTTCAATCCAAGCATAAGACAAGAAAAAACAGATGGCGATAACAAACAGATGGGGGAAAACACACGGAAACCGGAGGCAATATTTGTGAGTCTGGTAAAGCAATGACACAGCATACACATTCCATAACCACTGTCAGGTTTTCTGTATGCATTGTGGCAGAAGAGATAATGATACTGGTCAATTAGACTGTAAAGTCTGTGGGACAAGGGTTGTCTTTTACTATCTATTTGTACAGTGCCTAGCACAATGGGGCTCTCATTCTTAGTTGAGCCCTGTAAGCACAAATAATAATAAACTTTTTAATTTAATTTTAATTAATACACCTCTACCTCGATATAATGCGACCTGATATAACACGAATTTGGATATAACGTGATAAAGCAGTGCTCGGGGGGGGGGGGGGAGAGGAGGGGGGCAGGGCTGCGCACTCCGGTGGATCAAAGCAAGTTCAATATAACGCGGTTTCTCCTATAACATGGTAAGATTTTTTGGCTCCCAAGGACATTATATCGAGATAGAGGTGTAGTTAAATGTGTGTTACACAGAGCTTGTATTCTCTACATCAAGGGTCGGCAGCCTCTCGCATGTGGCTCACCAGGGTAAGTATCCTGGTGGGCCGGGCCAGTTTGTTTACCTGCCGCGTCTGCAGGTTCGGCTGATCGCGGCTCCCACTGGCCGCGATTCACCGTCCCAGGCCAATGGGGGCAGTGGGAAGCGTGGCCAGTACATCCCTCATCCGTGCCGCTTTCTGCTGCCCCCATTGGCTTGGGACGGCGAACTGCAGCCAGTGGGAGCCGTGATCAGCCGAACCTGCCGATGCGGCAGATAAACAAACTGGCCCAGCCCGCCAGGGTACTTACCCTGGTGAGCCACGTGCCAGAGGTTGCCGACCCCTGCTCTCCATCTCCACTAATGAAATGTGTCTCTGGTTGTTGAACACACTGGTAAAAGCTCATGTACTACTGGGAGACCAGTACAACAATTAAGTCCTACAGTGTGAATTAAATACAGAATTTCATCCACTTTGCTGGATTTCATTGCTTTCATGGTTTTCAGTCAGATGCTTATATTTACTGTGCCATATTTTTGTTGCTATTTAATTCTCCTTTTTATTGCTGTACAAGGGGGAAAAAAGCAAAAGAAATTTAAAACACATCAAACTGACGCAGTAGAAGGTCAGAATCACCTTCAGACATTTTAGCTTGTCTATGGACCAAATTGGATTTAGTCAACTTTAATTAATTAAAGTACTGTTAATATATATTCACAGCATACACAAAGCAATTCCTTTTACATGTGCTGTGAATGAGTATTAATTTCATTATATGAACTCATAATATGAAATACGTAATAAATATAACATTAAGTACTTAATGTGTTCTACATGCAAATTTGATGCTTTTAAAATCTCATTAATTTGGTTGTTTTCCCCCTAAAACTACAAAAAAAAAATAAAGATTGGTTGTCAGCAATAATTCATTTTAAAAATCAATTTTAAAAGTTGGAAAAAAATTGTAAAAGTTATAAAAACGTGTAAGTAAATAAATGGCATCTCTCCTCAAGTTTACAGACCTAGTCTAGCATGGTACTTTCCTTAGTATACATAAAAGTATGAAGTTTGTTTTTGGAAGCCAAGGCCTTTAAAACGCTAAACTAATGGGGAAAAAATTGCTTGGTGTTTTTTTTTTAATCAATATTTAGGCACCTGAATATAGGAGACCAGATTTTCAGAAGTGCAGAGCACCCACAGACCCACTGAAGTTAAAAAGAGTTACACACTGCATATATTCAGCCTCTTTGAAAATCAGGCTATTTTTATTTAGGTGCCTAAATATGTAGTCTAACTTTAGACACCCAGATTTCAAAACATTGTCTTTAACCAGAATTTCAATATTACCTGAATAACATCAGCTTCAGCTGTCAGGTACTTTTCTGAGAGATTCTCAGTCATAGTCCTCATGTTATTCCTCTCCATTATGTCAGGTATTTTAATAAAGCATTGCTTCTTTTATCATCACTTGCATAGGTGCTTGAGTATTTATTTTGAGATTCCTTACTCTTTCTAGGGTGACCTTTAGCTTTTTAATTGAACTTTTGTTTTTTTAAGTATTCATGGACAAAATCATCAGCGCTATCCTCTGATCTCTCATCCATACCTAAAAAAACACTATTTCCATCAATGCTTCTGTAGAACCTCATTTCTCAGAGGTGCAGTCCCTGTGTAAAGTCAGCCAGCACCTTTGGGGAGTGTTTAACTGCCATGAGCAAACTATATCATTAAAGATGCCCCCGCTGATTTCAAGTGATACTCCTGTCATCTTTCCAACTGGGATTTTCCAATCAATTTTATTTTTCCTTAGCAGCATAGTGCTGTAACATGTTGGCAGTAAAAGGATATGGATAATAAAAGTCTGAATGAAAAGATCCAAAACAAACAAACAAATAAACAAACAAAAAAACATTTGTAGGCCTGCTGTGGCTAGAACTCCAAAAGATACACAATCTCCAAGTCCAAATAGATAAGTGATGAGCCCTTGTCACTCATTCAATTAGTCTTACTTTGCTCTCCCTCAGACATGTTTTTTGTGTTTTTTTTTAAATACTTCGTGGGGATTCACTTATAAACCAGAATTTATCGTGTGGAACAATGTGTCTATGTATATGCATAAAACTCATTTGAACTTCATTTAGGCATGCAAATTGTCCAGATATTCAAAATGTGGTTCTATATATCCAAATAAGTAAATTTAAAAGAGGAAGGTGAAGATCACCAGATGTAAGCAGAAGTATTCAAGCAAACCTAGGTATATTTTGCATCTCCCCATCCATATAGCCATTTATCGTGGACCTAGCATCACTTATTTATATCTAAGTACAGTTTCCCACTGGCTATATATTAGCAGAAAGATAAACAAAAAAACCCAAAACAAAACAAAAAGAAAAACACAACCACCAACAAACACTAACATGCTCAACAGGGAAGTGAACATATAGAGCAAGATTCGTAGAGCAAGATTCTGACGTCCTTGAGTACTACCATTCTCCACTGATTTCAGTGGACTTACTCGTAGGGTAAGGTGCTGCCATCACTGAGTAAGGACATCAGAATTTGGACCATAGAAATTAGAGCTGGAAGACATAGAAAATAAGCAAATGTAAATTATGAACATACTAACAGATTACTCAAAAGTCATGTTGCAAATTATACTGATTTCCCAGCAAAACTGAGTTTTTCTAAGAAACTGCCTATTGCATTTGAACTTAAAGCCAAAATGAATTTAAGCTTGTAAAACAATTTAATGCTCCTTAAGCATATTTTTAATGCAGAGTAAATTGTGTGCATAGATAGTGAATACTGAAGCAAATAAACAGCCAATATTCACTCTAAAAAAGGAAGATAAACATCATATAATATGATCAGTCTGCAAATTTTACAATGAATGTTTTTCTGACCTTGTGCAATAACATCATTTGTTACTATTAAGCTTCTGGCAGAAATGTTTAGATGGCAGCTTGCATTTTGCTGTTCCAGAAGAATGATTAGAGCACAGAGTATATTTTCCTTTTTTCCTTTGCTGACAATTAATAGGTTAAAGAAGCTCTCACCTTTTATGGAAACCTAATTTATTAAACACTATGACAAGTCTGGTGGCATACACAGAATAAAAATGTGTTTGACGCTTTGTTTAGCTTTTTTTGGTAAAACATCCAATTTGAAGTTTCTATTTTCTTTCATCATAAATGAACACATTCATCTATTAGCAATGTATTTGTATTTTTAATATAGTGCTAGTAATATTACATTACTGATAATAGGGCCCCTGTCACATTGTGCCTTTTGGTTTTATCATGTATATTTTATGATGTTTTCAATATTTTAATTTATTTCTGAAGAGCCTCACTAAATCATGCTACTTGCAGTGACACTCCTTGGGATTTATTCTATTGTGCAGCGGACAAAAGTCTGCTGCCATTGAGGTCAGCAAGGGTTTTTCCTTGAACGTCAATGAAGTAGGACTGGTTCCAAAGGGAACAAACACAATTAAAAAAGAAGAGTACCCATAGATGATGGATCCCGACGAGTACTTTGTTCATATATTTTTGACAGGCGGGGTTTAGTTTTAATGAGAAATATTTCTTTACATACTCTTTTATTGTACTTTAGTACATTTTATAAAAATAACACAAAGTCCTACTAGTATAAGACCCTGCCATAGCTACACAGCTACATCATTTTGGGGAAGTGGGGAAAGGTCACCTATTTTTATGTGTATATTTTAAAATTGTGTGGATTAATTTGTTTCTGCTGGAAGATATTTTAATTGTTTGTGTAGCACCCTAAATATCAGGCTAGAATGTGGGCATATAAACTAAACTAAAATTATTATATTGGTGCCTCAGCTTTTGAGGCCCACAAAGTCCATAGCCACACCCTTCTCTTTCCTATTAGTTGTTTGGGGGATTTAGAAGTGTCAGAACTAATCTCATCTTCCATGTCAAGAGAAATCAAATGTGCAAATTAACTGCTACTGTTCATAATGAATAACTCCAAAAGATCATATTCATTTTTCCTTCTTCTCTTTCCCTGCCCCTCCATTCTCCCAGCTCTGTCCCTCAGGGCCCATGAAAACCATGATGGAGGTCAATCTGTTTTTGAGAGGACCCCAGATCAGTTTATGGCTGTGGAAGACATTGCTGCTCACTCTACTGTTGATAGACCACACCAGAGACACCACACTGTCATCTAAATCCATCTGAACAACCAGAATGTACAAGGAGTGGCGCCTCAATAACATCGGAGCACCATTATTTAATAGATAAAGCATGAGACTAAACAATGGGAATACCTGAATTCCAATCCCAGATCTGATGCTGATTCATTCATAGTCAAGTCATTTAACTTTTTCTGCCTTAGTTTACCCATCTGTAAAACTGAAATAAAATTCTAAGTAGTTAACATCTGTGAAGCACTACATAAGTGACAACATTCACCAAAATGTACAGATTCCAAGACCAGAAGGGACTATTATTGATTAAACCTCCTGTTTAATTCAGGACATAGAATTTCCCAAAAATAATTCCTGGGGCATATCTTTTAGGAAAACATCCCATCTTGATTTAAAAACTGTCAGTGATGGAGAATCCATCACCACCTTTGGTAAATTGTTCCAATGGTTAATTTCCTTCACTGTTAAAAATGTGTGCCTTATTTGCAGTCTAAATTTGTCCAACTTCCAAACATTGGATCATGTTATACCTTTCTCTGCTAGACTGAAAAGCCCATTGTTAAATATTTGTTCCCAATGTAGGAACTTATAGACTGCAATTAGTTTACCAAAGAGAAGGTTATGGGGTGACTTAAGCAGATGGAATGCCTTGAGTCTAGCATTCTCAGGCATGTTTTCTAATCCTTTAAAGGTTACACACGGCTGTTGAGTGAAAGCTTCACTGTCTGTAGTCCCCTCCCCCATAACTCCGTTAAGGGACTATCACTTAATGGAATCTGAATTGTTACCAACTACAGCACAAGCAGTTCATTTTGTGAGTAATTCAAAGAGTCACCTCACTATATGTCCCCCAAAATACTGGGCTGGCCCAGCACATAGTACTGTGATTATGGTGCAGAGGATTTGGATGTTGAGGGAGGGAATTGTTTTGCAGGCATGCTCCAAAATTCTAAGGGCAGCTGTAACAGAACATGGACATCTTATTATGATATTCGGTACTACTACCTGACCTTAGCATATATAGTGCAATATTATTCTAAAGGGGACTATTTCTCCTCTGACTTATTCAGCTTTTACATAGCTGTAACTCTGTTGATTTTGATAGTGTTATTCCTGATCTATGCCTTATAAGTCAGAAGAGAATCAAGTCCAAGATATTTTGACCTTTAGTGATGAAAATGTAAAATGTTAGATATAATCTGAAAGTGAGAAGTCTGACATTTTAATGTATTGCCTTTTTTTTTGAACCCCAATGTGAAGACTAACTGTTTTTTGTTTGTTTGTTTGTTTGTTTGTTTGTTTTTTAAATATCTGGTACCACTCTTTTCCCCTTGACATGTGAAAATCCTTAAAACTATGTCCTTGGAGGAATATACGCTCAATAAATACATGCTGTAAACCTTTTGGCCACTCATTCTTATAGCCATTGGAGTCAGCAGCAACATAAATGACATTCTGTCTTTGCCATTCATAGGGAACAGGCATTTTTTCCTTGCCAAAGAAAATAGTCTCATGCCCCCCAAAAGACAAAAACTAACAAATTTTTGCCATAGCTTCTAGCTGTACTGTTGTTAAGATTCTGGCTCGGAGCATGAATTGCTCTAAAAGAGTAAAATGAAGAGATCCTATAGTAGAATTGTTAAAGAAAAATTAGGTTTAAAGTCAATTATTTAGGCACTGGAGGTGCAATAAAAAGAAGTAGGCGTGTTTGTTCCCTTCCCTTAGCCTTTTGGGTGAAGGTAAAATATAATCTTTTGGCCTGCCATCATGAGCACGTTTCCACATCCAGCCAAATGTAATGACTCTCTCTTCAATAGTTAATAAGGAAGGCCTGAAGGGTTCGAACCAGCCTGGCTGCAGATTGTGGTTTTCAGTAGAGCTGGTCCAAGATATTTGTTGAAGAAGTTATTTGGCAAATGTTGCTTGTTTTCAAAGGATTTATTTGCTGATAGTAGTAGTAGTAGTATTTTTGCAACATTTGCAACATCTCAATCACTAATCAAATACTGTTAGCTGAATACATTTCCTAATGAAGAATGGCAACATTTTATTTTCATATAGCACACTTCGCTGTGCCTTTGATGTTGTCTTTGCAATATCTCCCCACTGGAGGACACACAGGAGAGAATAGGTCCATGTCACCCTAAAACAAAGTGCATGGTCATCAGGTCCAGGCACAGCACAAACAAGGCCAACATCTTAGAGAGGAGGAGAACAGTGGCCACATTTTCCCCACCTTTTATCTTTATGTTACTGATACTAAGGAAGCTTTGCAGGAGCCTAGGTCCTGCAATACATGCTGTAGTTATGTATTCCCTTCCTCAGGTTCAGTGTCTCCGGGCATTTTTCATACCGATAAGTCCATTTTTACTTGGCTTTGCATCATCTCTTAAGAAAAAGAAGCAATGAGAGTTAGGAGGATGTATCTGAGGCTACATCTTTGGGTTGCCAATGAATAAAAGTACATGCTTCGATGGGGTATAACTAACCATATGTCAAATGGATTCCCTTAATATAATAAAATACAAGTCACTATTTTGTGGGGTTCTTCTGGGAGCTTCTTCTCTTTAGTTCCCTCATCACCAAGAGGCTGCATCACTATGAAACATTTTCCATCAGAGGAGGGTGGATGCTACTGTGCTAAAACCAAATGACATTGTTCTTAACATTGACCAAAAGGAATGCTAAAACAATGCTTGCACAATGCTCCCAAATATTGCCAGCCTGGGTAATCTGGAACAAGTTAAATATGAGAGTTTATAAACTGTGTAACACATTGTGCTCTGCACTACTTTGCTGACTCAAGCTTCACTATTTAAAAATAGGTCCTACAACACAAACTAGGATGGGCACTACTGATGCTTTAATTACTTGAACTGACTGATGATACTCCCACTGAAGTCAATTAAAAAAAATCCTTAATTTCAATAAAATGTAGCATGAAATCCTTAATTATTACCACTGTCACATGAACAGCTAGTGCCAAATACTGCTCCTATTAAAATCAAGGAGATCTGCAGTTGCTCAGCACACCTGAAAGTCAGGCTACTTATTTAGTTACCCAAAAATAGATTTAGATTACGAACTCTAGGTATTAGTCTTAGAAAATTCACTTAAGTGACTTCCCCAAGCTTATGCAAGAAGTCAGTGGCACACTATGGAATAAAACTCAGTAGTTCTGTCTTCCCATATACTGCTTCAGTAATCAAATACTATGATTCCCTTAAGAAATGTTTTAATACCTACTGTACTGTGCTCCTACCCAAAATTCAGTTTTCCTAAAGAAGAAATATTAATTTGTCATAAACAGCAACATTGGGCTCCAAATTTTGCAGATGCTGACTTCCAGAGGAGATTTAAGATAAGCATAGACAACATATTGTTTACATTATTTTATATATTTTCTCTGTGATCTTGCTTAGATGAGGGCCTCCTCTGTCCCTCCATAAAAACAGAGAAATGAGCTTCCTTTTACTGATGCCAGGAGAAAAGATTCTAAGATGACAGCTTATTTTAAAGAGAAAGATTTTAAGATGGTATTTTTTCATCTTAAATTACATCCATTAAAATTAATGCAAATTTTACTGTGATAATGTGCAAATAAATAAATAATACTAAGATGTACTATATATTCAAGTGGATGTCCTCACTTTCTCAAATAAAATTATGGATGCAACAAAGAAGTTTTACTTAGTCAGATGTTCTAGTCCAGGGGTCAGCAACCTCTGGAATGTGGCCCACCAGGGTAAGCACCCTGGCGGGCCAGGCCAGTTTATTTATCTGCCGCATCGGCAGATTCAGCCAATCGCAGTTCACCATCCCAGTCCAATGCGGGAGGTGGGAAGCAGCAATGGCGAGGAATATGCTGGCCATGGCTTCCTGCCTCCCACTTTGGCCTGGGACGGTGAACCGTGGCCAGTGGGAGCTGTGATCGGCTGAACCTGCTGACGTGGCAGATAAACAAACTGGCCCAGCCCGCCAGGGTGCTTACTCTGGCGAGCCGCATGCCAGAGGTTGCCGACCCCTGTTCTAGTCTGTTCTCAGTCTATCATCAGGCAATAGTCTCATTGATTTCAAGGGAAGTTTGGCCTAATTCACGACTGCAGACAGTGGTTTACAACCTATGGTCTGAAGACCCCTATAGCTATGGCTAAAGAGTCCATGAAGGGTTGTCATTACCATAGTACAGTAGCTTTCCACCTGTGGTCTGCGGACCACTGAGGGTCCACAGACTATGCCTAAGATTTCCAAAGAGACCTCCATTTGACATTTTTTTGGGTTCCACAAATGAAAAAAAGGTTGAAAAACACTGCTGTAAGGCTACAAGAGACCACCATCATCAACAAGCCTAACTTGCTGAGTAACACAAGCCATAGAATGTCACCTGGTAATTTCTGCACTGGGCCCATTGGCATGTAGTGATGACTGATGGAGGGCAAGATTTAGCCTACTATTAGGGGGAAAATACTCAAAAAAAATCACTTGAAAGGCTACATGAATAAATTTAACATATCAAGAAATACATGCATCATTTAACAAAAGACTATTTAATTTTAATTATATGTGAAATTGTGTTAAATAAAAGTATTTTAGAGATCTTGCTAAAAACTTACATGCTGTTAAGTTTAACTGCAGTATTGTGCACATACTTGATGATAATTTTCAGAAATAGCTAATCAGTGGTCACACTTTTATATTGCTTAATGATTTCATCATGTGTGATTACTTGCATAGCTGATTTAAATATTATGAAGAATTCAACAAGCTAGTAACATTGTCCTTTTCTGCCAGACAAGGAAAATAAGATGATCTTTCCAATGCAACAAACAAATTTGAAAAAGGATCTAGATGTGATGGAGCAGGGAGGTCCTGTCTCTCCACTCCCATGAATACTACATGAGAAATGGGATGTGTGGTCTGAAGGGGCTGAGTAGAGGGGCAAACTGGTTTGATGTCCATTCACCCTGGCAACATTGCCAGACCAACTGTGCAGAAAGCCTACCAACATTAACCGGCTTTGAACTTTCTCCTCTCCACTTAAAGGGATATATGGGAGCACAGCTGCCAAGAGGGAAAAAGTATTCCAAAAACTGAAGATGATGAAAACCCCATAGGTGAAATCCTAGCCTCTTTGAAGTCAGTGGCCCTTGGATTTTGCCTCATGAATTGTTCCTAAATTACACTCCCATGTGCCTGGATATGAAACCAGGTAGTGTAAATGAAAGTGCAAAGCCCATACTCCAAAGCACTGCAATAATGAAACATGTTTATTTAAGGACAGAGTTCCTAAGCAGAAATTGATTAAAAGTTCTGTTAGCAATCTGGTTTGATGAATGCCAGGATGCCGGCCAACATGCAAATTTTGAATATATTTTTAATATTAATCAGAACAAAATCTGAATTGCAAAATCTAATCTTAAGCAAGTTAAGACATTTATTTCTACCCTTTTTAATAACTTACAAAAATTTTATAGCTGTTCAATAGTTTTGCATATTTTAAAGCCACGTGGCTATACAAGAGCGTTTGTTTTTGTTAGTTTGGTTTTTTTTACTTTGACTTTGATAAGGAACATTTTGAAGAGAGTTGGAATTTTTTATTGGTTTTTCTATTTTTTTATTATTTTTTTTTGTCTCCTTATCCTGCCCCACACTGGGAAAGAGAATAAAAATGTAAAATTCCAAGAGCAAGTGAAAATTTCCCACAAACCAGAAATCCCAGTTTTGATAAGATACAATATTGGATAAGAAGGTTGAGGCACAGTGCTGAAGGGTCTTAAAAGAGTGCATTAAAATCAATTTGTTGAGGAGGAGCTAATGGAGGGTCTCAAAGAGAAGAGGTGACATGGTCAGAACAATAGGTCAGCTAGAGGCTTTTATCATCAGCATTTTGAATGGATCTGAGTGTGAAGCAAATGTAGAGGAAGCCAGATAGAAGGAACTGCAGTAGTCAAAAAAGGGAAAGGATAAGGCCCAGGATATGAGTTTTATTGCGGTAGACAGGGAGAAAAGGACAGACATTGGAAACAGATTTGGAAGAAGTAGCATGATTTGGATAAGGCACGGATATGTGTGGTCAGAGTGAAGGCAGAGGCAAAGCTTAAACCCTAGTGTATGTGTCTGAGAGATAGAGAGGATGTTGGCGCTGTCAACAGTGACTGATATAGGGAGGAGGCTAAGAAAGGATGGTAGTGGTTGTGGAGAAATACCTCCTAGAGGGTTCCTGGGAACTGCATCAAAACTAACCAGAAAGATTCTTTCAAAAGCTGTCCAGAACTAGTATTTGTATTGGTGCAATATTAAAAAGAGAACACTGGTTTGCATCTTCACAAATATTTACATTATGAGGAATAAACTTTTGCACAGTGAATAAAATAAAAAAGTGTCCTAGTTCACTTCACAGCAATAACCCTCAGGCACCATGCAGTACAGTATACTTACCACATAGCATTAACACACACAGAAGTAGCCTGCACTACAATGACCCATAAAGAAGAAATGGATAGGATTTGTGTTGGAGTCATGGAACAGAAGAGAATGTTTATAAGGGGGTTAAGTATCAGAGGGGTAGCCGTGTTAGTCTGGATCTGTAAAAAGCGACAAAGAGTCGTGTGGCACCTTATAGACTAACAGACGTATTGGAGCATAAGCTTTCATGGGTGAATACCCACTTCGTCAGATATGCATCTGACGAAGTGGGTATTCACCCATGAAAGCTCATGCTCCAATACGTCTGTTAGTCTATAAGGTACCACACGACTCTTTGTTGCTTTTTTTAAGGGGGTTGGGATGGAATGTTAAACTGCATTATACAGTTCAGCCACTAGGTGGCAGAGTGTCTAAAGTACCTTATTTAAATAAACCGAAGCCAGACCTGGGAGAGAATTAATGGATTTTAGGAAGAATATCTTTGATGTATATAAGCAAGCTCTGTGACCAGTTCATATCTGGTACAGAAGAATTTGACATGGTGTCAGGAGTAAACTAAGAATAGAAGCAGAAGGAACAGCAACAATGGTTGCAGATAGAAGGAACAAATCAACAAAGGTTGCAGGATCTCATCAACATGCCACTCTTCAAAGCCCCTGAGAACTTCACATTTGACAATCCTTCACAATGGACAGGCTGGAAAAATATTTTGCAAGATTTCACATTGCAAACAACTCCCTAAAGGAACTAGAAATCTACAGGTATCTTCTTTAATCTATGCTAGGGATAAGCAAAGCATATCTTTAAATCCTTTGATTTTACTGAATGTGTTTTATAAAAGAGCATGATTCCACTGGAGAACCATGAAAAAAGGTTTACTATTTTATAAGACATCTTCATACACGGCTGAAAACTGTGATTTTGGGAATGCAAAATAAGAAACTATCAGACAGGCTGGTTATTGGGTTAACAGATAGAAATCTTCCATAGCAGCTACAACTGAAGAGAGATTTAACCCTAGCCACAGCTATACAGATAACACAGCACCCAAAATTAGTCAAACAGAACAAAAGGCAACTTGAAAATCCTGAAACTAGCTCAGAAACTACAAAACATACATTTGAATGTTAAAAACAGGGCCAGCTTTAGGCCGATACACCCGATTCCCCAGAATTGGGCCCCGCACCTAGGAGGACCCTGTGCCAGGGCCCCGCGCCTTAGGCGCCTTTTAATTTTTAATTTTTTTTTTACTTACCCGGCGGCGCTCTGGGGGTCTTCAGTGGCATTTCAGCGGCAGAGGGTCCTTCAGTGATGAAGAAGACCCAGAGCGAACCCCCCACCACTGAAGTGCCGCTGAAGCCCCGGACCACCGCCAGGTCTTCAAATTGGGTCCCGCCCTTCATAAAGCCAGCCCTGGTTAAAAGTCATTATCATAAATCCTGTGAGGCAAGCAGAGAGAACTCCCAGTGTAAGAGGAACAAATTCCATGCACAAGGTGTGTGCCATGGGGTGTATATACCCCCATGATGGTCTAGCAACCAAGGGATTAATGCAGGGGCTGCTGGCCAACACTGGGAGAATAAAAGATCTGAAAAACAGAGGGGTGGGGTGGTTGCTAGAGGAGCAAGCAGGCTGGAGAACGTAACTCCTTCCAGCAAGCTGCTGAGAAACTGCCCTGAGATAGCACCCAGAGAAGGGATAACTGGATCTACAGACTGGAGATAGCAAGGGAGATAGGAAGGAGTTCAGAGCACAGCAGCAGGAGTTGTTGAGGCCTGATTCGACCTGCCTGATTTAAGGGCTCTCAGCTGGAATCCAGTGGAGTGAGTGGTCATGGATTCCCCTACCAACTCCTCAGAGAATTAAGAACCAAAGGGTTTTACAGACCCCTGAGTACCAGAATCAGCCGACTCCACCATGTATGAGCAGAAACTCCTACACTCCAGTGGGGACTGAAACTAATACCCTTCATAGCCCAGAATGGGACTACCATAGAGACTCAGGCAAGAAGAGCAGATTGACCACCCCACCAGATCAAGCAAACTCAGTGCAATGCTCTGTCTGACCAAAGGGGATACAGTCACACCAGCACTTCAGCTCACAGTGTGAAAAAAATAATATCTTTAATTAATTAATATCACACTTTGAGACATGTCTACAAAGACGCACATGGCATAATAAATATATGAAATATGGACATTTTGCAGCTGTTTGCCTTGCCGACTCAGCCAGGAAGTTGACTTATATTACAGACAATCAAGAGCCATTGTTTTCTGGGATCTATCAGTTGTGATGATATATAGCCTGCCCAGAGAGTGAAATGGAATTTTTTAGGGCAAGGCTATTGACTTTTAAATTGACTTAGGAGCTGATGGCACAGTCATCTCAGAAGGGACTTACAGTCATACTCAACCCCTCCCAGAGCTGAAGTCACTTGACACAGCTCTAGGGTGACCAGATGTCCCAATTTTATAGGGACAGTCCTGATATTTGGAGCTTTGTCTTATATAGGTGCCTATTACCCTCCATCCTTTGTCCTGATTTTTCACAGTTCCTATCTGGTCACCCTACACAGCTCAGACTAGCCCAGGAGATATTCTGAACTTTATGGGCCAATTAACCTCAGAAGCAACTTAGAAAGCCAAAAGCTGTGCACTCAGAGTGTATGTGAATAAAGAACCACAGATGAACAGACTGTTTAGCTGCACTGTGGCAGCCATGATGGACCTAGTGAGAAAGTTGAAAGAACACAATGGAATATTTGGTGGTATTGAACTTTTGAAAGGAGATCCAATACCAACAACCTTTAGAGACAATTCTGGACCACAGAGTGTGCATACATCTTGCAGGATTTCTATCCTATTACTCCATAAAGTAGAAACTGAGTTAAAGAGAATGGCATAATTGAGAAAAATCTCTGAGCCAACAGCATAGTGTGCCCCAAAGATACCAGATATAAAGAAAAGTGGACAAACACTAATCTGTGTTTATTTTCAAAGACTTAATGAAGCAATTGTGAGAGAAAAACATATGCTCCAAACACTAGACGACTTTTTCCAGTATTCTCCAACCTGGAGGCCTCAAGCGGATTTTGGCAAATTCCTTTGGCAAAATAAAGTGCTAAACTGAGTAAATTTATTGCATCATTTGGGAGATTTTTCTTTTGAAGGTTACTTTTTGCGATTACCAGTGCATTGGAAATTTTCCAAAGAAAGATGGCAGAACTGTTAATAAACACAAATGGAGCTGTAGTTTTAATGGACAATATTCTGATATATAGATCTTTGATGGAAGAACAGAACAAATCCTCAACCAAGTCATAAAACTAATCAGTCAGTCTTGACTGAAGCTAAACAAGGAAAATGTATTTCTGCCTACCCCCAATCAAGTTTCTGGGACAGACAATCAACAAAGATGCAATAAGTCCTGGCCTTGAGAAAGTAAAAGCAATTCAAGAAATGAATGCATCAAATAATGTACCAAAACTAGACATATACTGAGGGAGGTATATTATGTTGGTCGATACCTACATGATCTTTCTACAGTGACAAAACTGCTCAATGAATTGTTAAAATCCAACACACCTTAGTTTGGTGGGGGGTGTCAAATTAAAAAATTGCCTTCAAAAAGGTAAAATAAATGATCTCAGCAGCTCCAGTTCTCAAATACTATGATGTGGATGCAAGCCTAGGTGATGTATTCTTGCAACAAAATGGCCATTTGCATTTGGTTCTTGCACACTTTCAGAAGCTGAAAAACAATATGCACAGATTAAAAAGGAGTGCCTGTCAGCCATATGTGCATGTGAAAACTTTTAGATACATCAGTGTGGACTGGATTCATTTAAACTGATAACAGACCATTAACCACTTGTAACCCTACCAACGGAAAAGACCTGGGTCAAGCACCACTTAGATGCCAACGTCTATTGCTAAAGTTAATGTGGTTTAACCCAATTGCTCATACGTTGCTTGGAAAAATCTGGTAGTAGCATACACCCTGTGATGAAGTGCAGAATTGCACTCAATTTACCCATGAGCTCAAATATGATGTAAAGATTTACATGGATGCTGTGGACACATATAGACCAGTGTCAAAAAAGAGACTATGCCAGCTACAAAATGCAACATTGACAGACACATAACTTCAGGAAGTTCTAAGTTACATTAGGGGTGGCTGGCCTAAGTATTTAAAGGACACTAAAGAAGTGACCAGAATCTACTTTGCGGTGTGTGGACAATTAAGCAAGTCAGATGGACTCATGATTAAAGGTAATTGCATCATAAATCCAAACAAAATGAGAGGAATAATCCTAAACCTCATCCATGAAGGACATCAAGGATTAATTAAATATCATGAATGGGCCAACCAGTCAGCATGGTGGCTTGGCATCAGCAAGGAGATGAATAAATTATCTGCCTGTGAACATTGTAGAATTAACAGACCAACACAACACAAATAACTTTTAACAGCAACACCTCTATGTGACAGACCTTGGAAGAGACTAGGGGAAGATTTATGCAAATTCAGATGACACCATTAACTGGTCATTGTGGGCTATTTTTCAAGTTATATAGAAATAATGTACATGAAAGACATAACATGTCACAGTGTTATCAAGAAACTGAAGTGCACTTTTGCTCACCTCAGAATTCCAGAACAACTAGTGATGAACAATGGCCCTCAATTCACCTCAGCAGAATTGAAGTAATTCGGAATGAAACATTATTTTGATATTATTAGCAGCCTTCGTTATTCACAAGTGAATGGAGAGGCTGAGAGAGTTGTACAGACAGCCAAGAAAATCCAACAGTAGGAGGATTCATTTCTTGCTCTTCTGAGTTAGAGATCAACAACAGGAAAAGTCCAGGGTAGAGACCGTCGAATCGTGGAAATCAACGAATGGCTACGCAGATGGTGTCGGAGAGAAGGGTTTGGATTCTTTGACCATGGGATGGTCTTCCAAGAAGAAGGATTGCTAGGCAGAGACGGGCTCCACCTCACGAAGAGAGGGAAGAGCATCTTTGCAAGCAGGCTGGCTAACCTAGTGAGGAGGGCTTTAAACTAGGTTCACCGGGAGAAGGAGACCAAAGCCCTGAGGTAAGTGGGGAAGTGGGATTCCAGGAGGAAGCACAAGCAGGAAACTGCAAGAGGGGAGGACTCCTGTCTCAGACTGAGAAAGCGGGACAATCAGCGAGTTATCTTAAGTGCCTATACACAAATGCAAGAAGCCTGGGGAACAAGCAGGGAGAACTAGAAGTCCTGGCACAGTCAAGGAATTATGATGTAATTGGAATAACTGAGACTTGGTGGGATAACTCACATGATTGGAGTACTGTCATGGATGGATATAAACTGTTCAGGAAGGACAGGCAGGGCAGAAAAGGTGGGGGAGTTGCGTTGTATGTAAGAGAGCAGTATGACTGCTCAGAGCTCCAGTATGAAACTGCAGAAACACCTGAGAGTCTCTGGATTAAATTTAGAAGTATGAACAACAAGGGTGATGTCGTGGTGGGAGTCTGCTACAGACCACCGGACCAGGGGGATGAGGTGGACAAGGCTTTCTTCCAGCAACTAAGAGAAGTTGCTAGATCGCAGGCCCTGGTTCTTATGGGTGACTTTAATCACCCCGATATCTGCTGGGAGAGCAATACAGCAGTGCACAGGCAATCCAGGAAGTTTCTGGAAAGTGTAGGGGACAATTTCCTGGTGCAAGTGCTGGAGGAACCAACTAGGGGAAAAGCTCTTCTTGACCTGTTGCTCACAAACAGGGAAGAAATAGTAGAGGAAGCAATAGTGGATGGGAACCTGGGAGGCAGTGACCATGAGATGGTCGAGTTCAGGATCCTGACACAAGGAAGAAAGGAGAGCAGTAGAGCAGAGACCCTGGACTTCAGAAAAGCAGACTTCAACTCCCTCAGGGAACTGATGGGCAAGGTCCCCTGGGTGAATAACATGACGGGGAAAGGAGTCGAGGGAAGCTGGCTGTATTTTAAAGAAACCTTATTGAGGTTGCAGGAACAAACCATCCCGATGTGTTTGAAGAAAAGTAAATATGGCAGGCGACCAGCTTGGCTCAACAGTGAAATCCTTGCTCGTCTTAAACACAAAAAAACAGCTTACAAGAATTGGAAGACTGGACAAATAACCAGGGAGGAGTATAAAAGTATTGCTCAGGCATGCAAGAGTGAAATTAGGAAGGCCAAATCACACTTGGAGTTGCAGCTAGCCGGAGATGTTAGGAGTAACAAGAAGGGTTTCTTCAGGTATGTTAGCAACAAGAAGAAAGTCAAGGAAAGTGTGGGCCCCTTGCTGAATGAGGGAGGTAACCTAGTGACAGAGGATGTGGAGAAAGCTAGTGTACTCAATGCTTTTTTTGCCTCTGTCTTCACAGACAAGGTCAGCTCCCAGACAGCTGCACTCTGCAGCACGGTATGGGGAGGAGGTGACCAGCTCTCTGTGGGGAAAGAAGTAGTTCGGGACTATTTAGAAAAGCTGGACGAGCACAAGTCCATGGGGCCGGATGCGCTGCATCCGAGGGTGCTAAAGGAGTTGGCCGATGAGATTGCAGAGCCATTGGCCATTATCTTTGAAAAATCATGGTGATCGGGGAAGGTCCCGGATGACTGGAAAAAGCCTAATGTAGTGCCCATCTTTAAAAAAGGGAAGAAGGAAGATCCAGGGAACTACAGGCCAGTCAGTCTCACCTCAGTCCCTGGAAAAATCATGGAACAGGTCCCTCAAAGAATCAATTCTGAACCACTTAAAGGAGGGGAAAGTGATCAGGAACAGTCAGCATGGATTCACCAAGGGCAAGTCATGCCTGACTAACCTAATTGCCTTCTATGATGAGATAACCGGCTCTGTGGATGAGGGGAAAGCAATGGATGTGCTATTTCTGGACTTTAGCAAAGCTTTTGATACAGTCTCCCACAGTATTCTTGCCAGCAAGTTAAAGAAGTATGGGCTGGATGAATGGACGGTAAGGTGGATAGAAAACTGGCTAGATGGTCGGGCTCAATGGGTAGTGATCAATGGTTCCATGTCTAGTTGGCAGCCGGTATCAAGTGGGGTGCCCCAAGGGTCGGTGCTGGGGCCGGTTTTATTCAATATCTTCATTAACGATCTGGAGGATGGTGTGGACTGCACCCTTAGCAAGTTTGCAGATGACACTAAACTTGGAGGAGTGGTTGATACGCTGGAGGGTAGGGATAGGATACAGAGGGACCTAGACAAATTAGAGGATTGGGCCAAAAGAAATATGATGAGGTTCAACAAGGACAAGTGCAGCGTCCTGCACTTAGGACGGAAGAATCCCATGCACTGCTACAGACTAGGGACCGAATGGCTGGGCAGCAGTTCTGCAGAAAAGGACCTAGGGGTTACGGTGGACGAAAAGCTGAATATGAGTCAACAGTGTGCCCTTGTTGCCAAGAAGGTTAATGGCATTTTGGGTTGTATAAGTAGGGGCATTTCCAGCAGATCGAGGGATGTGATCATTCCCCTCTATTCAGCACTGGTGAGGCCTCATCTGGAGTACTGTGTCCAGTTTTGGGCCCCACACTACAAGAAGGATGTGGATAAATTGGAGAGAGTCCAGCGGAGGGCAACAAAAATGATTAGGGGGCTGGAACACATGACTTATGAGGAGAGGCTGAGGGAACTGGGATTGTTTAGCCTGCAGAAGAGAAGAATGAGGGGGGATTTGATAGCTGCTTTCAACTACCTGAAAGGGGGTTCCAAAGAGGATGGATCTAGACTGTTCTCAGTGGTAGAAGATGACAGAACAAGGAGTAATGGTCTCAAGTTGCAGAGGGGGAGGTTTAGGTTGGATATTAGGAAAAACGTTTTCACTAGTAGGGTGGTGAAGAACTGGAATGGGTTACCTAGGGAGGTGGTGGAATCTCCTTCCTTAGAGGTTTTTAAGGTCAGTCTTGACAAAGCCCTGGCTGGGATGATTTAGTTGGGTTTGGTCCTGCTTTGAGCAGGGGGTTGGACTAGATGACCTCCTGAGGTCCCTTCCAACCCTGAGATTCTATGATTCTATGATTCTATGAACAGCTACTGGATATAGTCCAGCAAAACTCAGAACTACTGTTTCACTTTTGGAAAGTAACCTATTTCCAAAGTGGCCAGACAGACTAGCCAAATCAAGTAAAAAAGGGTAAAAAAAACCCTTATGAACACTTTTACACTTCTATAATGTCACTCAGAGAACTGCTGGGTCTAGAACAAGAGTCGGCAACTTCCGGCACGCGGCTCACCAGGGTAAGCATCCTGGCAGGCGGGGCCAGTTTGAAGTGCCGCAGGCCGAGGGATTGCTGGCCACGGCTTCCTGCCACCTCCACTGGCCTGGGACGGCGAACCGTGGCCAGTGGGAGCCGCAGTCCACCAAACCTGCCGACGCGGCAGATAAACAAACTGGCAGTAACACAGACTTTAAGCAGATTTTATTTTTATGTTTCTCTGATAAAGATAGTGTACAAAGTATCAAATGTGTGTTTCTGATATCTATGTTAAAGCTCTAGAACCGATACCTCGCAGTTTGAGATTGGGAATATCTTGCTGTATTATCTCCTAATTATTCTAAATTTACATATAAACTTTAAACATGGCTTTAATTGGAGTTTGTATATATGTTTTTCTTTCTTTATATAACAATTAGATAGAGTGCTCCTGTCAGCTAATTCCTAAGTTATTATCTGCAAAAACCTTAGAGTTTTCATGTGCCTAAGTAATCCCTGGAATCATGGTTAAAGTCCCCCTCCCTCAAATCTGAAATGGCGCCCTGGGTGAGTCAGGAGGGCCATAGGCTCTGGCAAGATGCAGCCCCCATGTGATAGTGTGAAGCCCACCTTGAGCCACATACCGAGCATGAGGCACCAACAGCAGTGCAGAAAGGTGGCAATACACCATATGCCATGCCAACCTTATTTCTGGTGGTAGTGGCTTTGCTTTCAGAGCTGGGTGTCCTTCCGGCACCTGCCAGTATCAGGCCGCCCTGCCAGTGCTTAATTTGTGCCAGGGCTCACTTCTAGCCTCCGGCATCTCCAGAGGTGAAAGTAAGCCAGTTCGGTCCATTACGGCATACCAGCAAGAGCCAGTACGCCGTGCTGGACCGCACCGGCTTCCACGGCGGGGATTGAAAGGGCTCTGGGCTGCCCGCAGCTGCAGGCAGCCCAGAGCCCTTTCAATCCCGGCCACGATTCTGGCGGCCGGGCTCGGGCCGGGATTTAAAGGGCTCAGAGCTCCCCGCGGCTGCGGGCAGCCCAGAGCCCTTTAAATCCCCGCCGCATCTGAGATTTAAAGGGCTCAGAGTTCCCCACTGCTGCGGGCAGCCCAGAGTCCTTTGAATCCCGGCCACAGCTCCGGCAGCCGAGCTGGGGCTGGGATTTAAAGGGCTCAGAGCTCCCCACAGCTGCGGGCAGCCCAGAGCCCTTTGAATCCTGGTCACGGCTCTCGTGGCTGGGCTGGGGCCAGGATTTAAAGGGCTCAGGGCTCCCCTCAGTGGCAGACGCTCTGGGCCCTTTAAATCCCTGCCCCAGCCCCGCAAAGCTTGGGGTTCCCCCTGGCGGCTGGAGCCCCGGGGCCTTTAATTTGCCCCTGAGCACCGGCGGCTCCCAGCCACCTCTTCAGCTGGGAGCCCCTGGTTGATTTAAAGGCCCTGGGTCTCCCAGCCACAGCTGGTGCCCCAGGGCCTTTAAATTTTGAGAGGCCACGCCTCTTCTGGATGAGGCCACGCCTCCCTCAGGACTCTGGCAGTACCGTTAAGTCCATTAAGTGACTTTCACCCCTGGGCATCTCTTTCAATACAAATTAAACACTGGGGGAGGCAGCAGAGCCCAGAGGTGATGGAACGCCAAGTAAGAAGACATATAATTTTAACCGTTGAAATGGGCAATTTTAATGCCAGAGAAATGCTGAAAAAAAATTAATTGTGACCATCAGACAGAGAAATGAAAGAGGTGAGCACAAACAAAAATGCGTCTCTTTTACTGTAACAGGATAGAGGACCACAATGAGATAAAAGGAGCCAGATGGCAGGAAATGTAGATTGTGTTATGATAGGTAAGTTATGTGGCATGAGACCCCCAAAAAATATTGTAATGCACTGCAATCACAAATTAGCACAATGGATGCATGAGTAGAAAATGAAGGAGAAACTTAACAACAGAGCAAATCCAAAAGTCTAAAATATAGAGCTGGAGAATTTCAAGTTGCATGAGGTCATTTTGTATGAGTATAATAAAATGTTGGAAATTTTAAAAGGTTGTTCTATTAAAACTGCAAGTTTTAGAGAAGTCTAAAATGTAAAAGTTGAGAGATGAGATTCTGTAAATGCATTGAAAAATATACAAAGGTCTATGAAACAGGCTGGCAGTGCTCAAGGACAAGACAGCTGTTCACAATTATGTAAAAAATGTACATCAATTCTAAGTTATATTTAAGAATAAAATGATCCAATCAATAGAAATGCTAAAACATTAACATTTACCACCATTATACCCTGCATGAATGGCTTTAACAATACAGACCTGATCCATTGAAATGATATTAATGGCTAGATCCTGGTACCCATGTGGAATCAGACTGATTTTGTTGATTTTAGTCATTTATTTTTTACCCAGAAGGTTTACCTAGTTATTACGGATCGATTTTCTTTTTTTGACGCATCAGCACAGGCTACTGTTCTAATTGTAGCTTATATCAAGGGAGTAAGTCAATTTACTTACCAATTTTGTTCTACAGAAATCCTCTGACAAAGTATTTGTATAGACCATTAATTCATACCCTTGTGAGAGACTACAGATTTTTTTTTCTTTTTCTTTTAGGAAGCCAGTACCAAGCTTTACATAAGAACATAAGAACAGCCATACTGGGTCAGACCAAAAGTCCACCTAGCCCAGTATCCTGTCTTTTGACAGCGGCTAATGCCAGGTGCCCCAGAGGAAATGAACAGAACAGGTAATCATGAAGTGATTCATCCCCTGTCGCCCATTCCCAGCCTCTGCCATAAGACAGCTATGCACATATACAATTAGCAGTTTTAAATTTATTTTCATTGAAACATACTTTAAACATAAACCATGACAGTACAATAATCACAATGCTACCAAGTTAGACTAACATCACTAACAAGAGATTGATTATTTTCCTTTAAAATAAAAAAATGTAACAGAGGGTCTACACCCTAATGTTTACATATTTAAAACTTACAAAATAAGTACAGGGACTGGAACTTCTGACAATTGGAGATCTTCTGCTTTCACGTAGGTGCAACCTGGATATTTTAACAGCAATTAGAAAAAAACATTTAGTTGTACCACATAACCAATTGTTTCAGCATCCACACTACTGAGCACATACACAACTTTAAACAAGAAACACTGACAATTATTGTAGCTACGAGACTTACACAGTTTCTTTGGTTCAATGATATAATTCACCTGTTGCCGGCACAAAAGGCCTGAGGCGACAGCAACAGTGGTTCGTTGCCCGGAGTGCCTAGCTCCAATTAGACACACCAGGGTGGAGAAGCAAAAAAAAGTTTATTTGAGATCTCAAAGCGCACGTGCTCGGAGACACACGTCTCAGATCAAGCACACCCCATACAAGCAGCTCTCTGTCTTTATACATGATTTTAGCTAAGCATGTCTATTACCCCCAATGCCCAGCTCCCCCTTCCCCCCCTCTTCTCCCTCCTTTTTAGTTCCCATACAGCAAATACATTATAACGTAGCAATTACTCTAAACAGGTTAGATCATACTTGGCAAAAAACATATTATCTCGTTAGTAACTTTTCTTGACCGGTCATTCTGTTTCATTCCCTTTAGCCAGGTGCAAGCAGGCTGTATAATTGCCTCCTGGTACTGATAACTAGTTGCCACACATTCCATTCTTTCCATCTAGCCTGTGGGGTTAATTAAAGTCTAAACATGGACGCGGTTCGGACAAGCAGAGGCCTAATACAGGGAGCCTTCATTGGCACTGTCATTTTCCACCCCTCTGTCAACACTGGGCTATACCTGGTGCCACCAACACACCTTACAAAGACATTTGGCCTCCAGTCTGTGATTCCTCATTTATGGTGTTTTCCCATCTCAAACTCAGTGAATTCTGTGAAGCTACAGGAAACTGTATTGAGATCCAACCCACAGATTCAGGCTGAGTTACTTCAAGCAACTCTGCCTTATCCCTGCAGGGCTGAGCTGGATCTGATTGGTGCTCAACATGGCTGCCCTTAATGAAGACTTCCAGAACAGCTTCAAAACAACTACTGAGCATGGTTAACAACTTCCTGCACTCCCTCTAGTGTGCTGAAACAGCAAGTTCTAATTTAAAGTCACTCAAGCCTCTATGCTGCCACCTTGCCTGGGAATGTTTCCATATCAAGTCAGAGCAAATAGAAACAGCAGCTGTAATTAGACCAATAAAGGGGGGGGGGGTTGGCCAAACACCAGAAAATAAGGGAGAGAAAAAAAGAAAAAGAGGTTACATAATGTTACATAATATTATCCACAAAAGGTATTTTGTAACGAATTTTAGGAATACTTTGAAGATGGAGTCACAAGAATCATTTTTACTCTAGGTTCTTGACCTCTCTGCAGAGGCAAGGAGGGATTGGTTAAGATCATTCCAGTAACTGTAAATTATTCCTTTCTGGCTACTGAAAATGAGATTCCATCTTTAATTATGTCTGCAATAGTGTTCTCCCTAGTCACTATCAGTATTCTTGTTAGGATTTTTCTGCTGCCTTCAACAATATATGTTATGAATCTGGTAAGCTTTCTTGTGGAACCATATTCTGGAAACACTTGTGTTTAGCATTATGCAAAAACAGCATTCCCATTGATTTAAACTATGGGCTTCTCTTTTTCTCTTACCCCCCCCATATCAAATGTATTTATTATCAATCCTTTTATCTTTTTACCTGTTGCCTGTATTAACCAATCAGAGGTACCTATTGGGCCTGCTTACATTATATCATCTGTGGTAATCTCTTTGTTATAGCATTCATGCTACAAGGCCTATCATTCCAGCACAAGCAGCTTTCTTTGAAATCATTGGCCTTCTGATAATACAATTTTAGCTTCCCAGTTTAGGATCACCATATCAAATTTTATTATCTATCCCCTCTCCCTGAAAACCTTACAGTCTAATTCACGATACTGGGATACAGGCACAGAATGGGTAGAATATTCTGAATTGTGTAAATTACTTAGTAGCTTAAATCCCATTGGAAGTCAATAGGATGAAAAAGCCTATGAAAAATTTACTTAATGTGACCAAGCATCCAACACAAGCAAACATCTGCTGAAACAGCTGTGTCAGGCACTTTGAACCATTAGTCTGGGAAATGGTGCAAATGCTATTTGAAGTGATTCTTATATTTACTGAAGAACATGGTGAAAGGGTAAGAAGTCGAGGGATGAATGGGAGAAAATTATGGCTTTTTGTGACTAGTCAAAAAAGAAGGGAATCACAGAATATTCCCAAGTACATTGGGAATACCCTAACCACAGGAATCAAATCTCAGCATGCAGATAAGCAAATAACAGAATGAAACAAAAAAAGAACTGATGTACTTAAATATTATAAAACTATAATCCAAAATGATAAGCATACATGATTTTAGCAAGAGGTTCAAACATATTAAGAAAATAGTGTGAAAATACCTTAATTATGCCTTTTGTGAAAAAATTAAGAAATGAGATGGAATTCTAAACTTAAGGACCAATTAGTAACATGTCATATACTTACAATTTATACAGCTATCCTGTATTTAACTGAATAACACTCATTTTAAATCTTGATGTCACACTCATGTTTTATAAATAGCTTTCATGGGGTTGACCAAGAATAACAATCAAATAAATAACAAAGAAGGAATTTATACCAATATCCACTGGGTTTAATCGATGGATTATGGAACACACTTGATGAACAGAGGGTTTATTGAGGAAACACATACACTTATGTCAAGTATGCAAAGGTATAGTAAGTCTATAAGAATCTGCAGTGAAGTGTTAGAGATGTAGTACCTTAGATTTCATTTTAAAAGTCTCAGGGAAGGAACATTGTCAAAGATACTTTAAAGTTTAAATATGTTTACAGAACGCATTTAAGAAGGCTGAATGCATTAAGATAAATTCTTATAAGCTAAACCACCTGAAACTGATAATGATGTTGCAATCAATTCACCCTAAGGGTACTGATTCTCATATGGTGAGCCTGTCATCCATAAGGAAGCTCTAAACTTTCCAATGTAGACCTTAGTAAAACTTGACTAAATAAACAGTGAAGGGAAACAAGTGTTCTTCCTTGCTGTAAAGTGTATATTAAAATATGCTTTGATCAGATTGTCAACAACCTTATATTCCCTCTCTGCCCTTTTAATCCCAGGAAGCTCTCACTCTATCCCTATATCAAGGATACAAAATAAGGTTATAAGTTGCACCTTATTTACCCCATCTCTGTTTGCCCAGAATAGAAGACCAACCATCCATGTTTTGGAGACACATTGTCTAAAGAATCTTCCTTAACTCAGGAATAGGAAATGCAATGTTCAAATGAAATCTACAAACTACAGTCAGCCACTAGGCAAGAGACTCTCATAATTACATATGGATGTAACTTATCTCTCCTTTTATGTAACTTGAAAAAAACTACAAAAATTTGTTCTGGAAGTTAAGTTTTAGAGGGGAGCATAGAAAAATGTAGGTTTACACCAGTTGGGAATAGCTTACTTGTGACCCAAGAACCTGAAAGTTCCAGAGGCCAACCTTCTTGATACCTTAAGAAGCACTATAAATGTGCATACAATACATAGATATCTTCAACCCAAACTTGGAAACTGTAGGTTTGATTGTTTTATGATTCAGATCTTCACCTCTCCTACATGGACAGTCTGTCTTGTTCCTCCAAGGTAATGTCTCATATCCTGTAAGCTTGAGAGATGTGAAGTGAAAAATGTGAGAGAGACTCAAAGAATGTATGGATTGTGTCCACTATATTTAGAGGAATTATAAAGGAGTTTCTGTTTCTGATTGCTACATTAGAGAATTGATAGGAATTGTTTAGCACAAGAAAATTAATATTGAAATTATGAGCACATGACCAGGATATAAATTTGCAATGTTAAGAGAAATTGCTAAACAAGAGGATTCCAATTAATAGTCAAGGCAAATAAGGAAATACAATCCATAAAATGAATTAAACCCTCCTGCGAAAAGAAACAGAGAAGAAATTTGTTATTAAACACTGTTGTCATCTACTGGATATCAACAGAAGCATCAGAAAAACTGAAAAAGCTGAAAAGCTGAGAACCATTTGGCAAATGACCAATAGAAATCAGAGTATATAAAACTGAGGTCTCCAAGAGTTTTCCCAGAGCTCACTGAACCCTTGTGTGGGAAAGACTTTCCCTTTTAAGGATCACATGACCAAAAAGCTATCTGAGCCCCTCAGATAACCTCTCCCCTTATTTAGGGTCACAGAACCAAGAACTGACTAAATCCATGAAGAAGCTGCAGAATCCCAAGGATGACCAACACCTGGAAAGGAATCTTCCTTATTCCAGGGTTATCAGGATAAGAACTAGAGGTGAGATTTCATTTCAAATATTGCAGTTCCCCTTCTGTTAGTTAACAAAAATTATTGTAGTTATCTCCTTCAGCCTACAACCTTTAGTGAGACATCAAGTAACCATACTTTGAATTTTAACTAATGCTATATGCATACTGTCCTTTATAGAAGTCTAAGTAAATTGGCCTCAGAGAGATTTGAACTATGGCCTGGTCTACACTACGCGTTTAAACCGGTTTTAGGAGCATTAAACCGATTTAACGCCACACCCGTCCACACTAAGAGGCCCTTTATATCGATTTTAATGGCTCTTTAAATCGGTTTCTGTACTCCTCCCCGACAAGAGGAGTAGCGCTAATATCGGGATGAACATATCGGAATAGGGTTAGTGTGGCCGCAAATCGACGGTATTGGCCTCCGGGCAGTATCCCACAGTGCACCACTGACCGCTCTGGACAGCATTCTGAACTCTGATGCACTGGCCAGGTAGACAGGAAAAGCCCCGCGAACTTTTGAAATTCATTTCCTGCTTCCCCAGCGTGGAGAGCTCATCAGCACAGGTGACCACGCACAGCTCATCTGCACAGGTAACAATGCAGTCTCCTGAGAATCGAAAAAGAGCCCCAGCATGGACTGCACGGGAGGTAGTGGATCTGATCGCTATATGGGGAGAGGATTCAGTGCTAACAGAACTGCGTTCCAAAAGACGAAATGAAAAAGTATTTGAAAGAATTTCTAAGGCTATGATGGATAAAGGCCACAGCAGGGACTCACTGCAGTGCAGAGTGAAAGTTAAGGAGCTCAGACAAGCCTACCAGAAAACCGAAGAAGCAAACGGAAGGTCCGGGGCAGGGCCAAAAACATGCCGCTTCTACGCTGAGCTGCATGCAATTTTAGGGGGCTGCGCCACAAGTACCCCACCCCTGTCCGTGGATTCCGAGGTGGGGGTTGTAATCTCTGCCATGGCTGAGGATTATGTGGATGGGGAAGATGACGATGAAGAAGAGGAGGACGAGCTACCAGACAGCACACAGAACTCCGTGAGCCCCAACAGCCAGGAGCTTTTTCTCACCCTGACGGAATTACCCTCCCAAGCCACTACCCCAGACAATGAAGCCATGGAAGGGACCTCTGGTGAGTGTACCTTTGCAAATATCAAACACTGTTTTTTAAGCAAGCGTTTTTTAATGATTGATTTGCCCTGAGGACTTGGGATGCATTCGCAGACAGTATAGTTACTTAGAAAAGTTTGTTAACATGTCTGGGGATTGAGCGGAAATCCTCCAGGGACATCTCGAAGAAGCGCTCCTGGAGGTACTCCAGAAGCCTTTGCAGAAGGTTTCTGGGCAAGGCAGCCTTGTTCCGTCCACCATGGTAGGACACTTTACCACGCCATGCATGTAGCAAGTAATCAGGTATCATTGCATGGCAAATTATAGCTACGTATGTTCCCAGTGATTGCTGGCATTCAAGAAGCATCCGTTCTTTATCTCGCTGTGTTATCCTCAGCAGAGTGATATCGTTCAGGGTAACCTGGTTGAAAATCAGGAATTTAAGTAAGGGGGATGGCCATTTTCCTACTGGGTTCATGGACTGCAGCATCTTAAAAAAAAATCCTTTCCTGCATGTAGCTAAGTGGGGGGAGGGGAGGAGTGAAATGCCGATGATAATTTTCGTGTTTGGTCAGCGGGGATCTTCCCCAAGCTACCAGCCACGCAGTGGTGGGGGGAAGGGTGTTGATTAGCAGGGAGCTAGCATGGTATTAGCCATGCGTTGTGGGGAGGGGTAAATCACTGCAGAAGCTGAAAGACAGTGGCTTACCATGGCCGCATGCAAGCTGAATTCTGATGCCCGGACCTGTGTCTGTGAGATCTGTAACCTCAGAGCTGCAGGCACTCAGTATTAAGATGAAAAATGCGACCTTGTAGGGAAATCACATGTGCTATGTAAGGTGAATAGTACTGTTCACTGTGAAAGAGTATAACCATTGTTCTGTAAAATGTATCTTTTTAAATACTTCTCTCCCTCATGCAGCTGCAAATTTTTCAAGCCTCCCTGCTCCATCCCAAAGGCTAGCCCAGATAAGGCGGAGGAAAAAGAAGACGTGAGATGAAATGTTCTTGGATATTATGGAAGTTACACGCAAGGAAAGAGCTCATCTGAATGAGTGGAAGGACGTGGTATCAAATTACAGGAAAGATGCCAGTGAACGTGAGGACAGGAGGGACACCCGAGATGAGAGGTGGTGGCAGGAAGACCGGCAGGAAAATCAGCGGTGGCGGGATGCAAATCTGGGGCTGCTGCGTGATCAAACTGACATGCTCCGGCGTCTGGTGGAGCTTCAGGAACGGCAGCAGGATCACAGAGTGCCGCTGCAGCCCCTGTATAACCACCCTCAACCCTCACCATGTTCCACATCCTCCTCACCCAGACGTGTAAGAACGCGTGGGGGGAGGCTCCGTGCACCCGCCCACTCCACCCCTGTGGACAGCCCAACCAGAAGGCTGTCATTACTGTGAAATTTTTTAAGTGGCCTTCTCCATCCCTCCTATCCTCCTCCCAAACCACACCCTTACCTCTCTCCCTCTTTTTATAATGAATTAATAAAGAATACATGATTTTTAAACGAGAGTGACTTTATTTGCATAAGTAAGCTGTACTCGAAGGGGGAGGGTGAGTTGCTTACAGGGAATGAGTCAATCAAGGAGTGTGGGGGTTCATCAAGGGGAAACAAACACAGCAGTCACACCCTACCCTGGCCAGTGATGAAGCTCGTTTTCAAAGCTTCTCTGATGCGCACCGCTTCCTGGTGTGCTCTTCTAATCTCCCTGGTGTCTGGCTGCGTGTAATCAGCGGCCAGATGATTTGCCTCAGCCTCCCACCCCGCCATAAAGGTCTCCCCCTTACTCTCACAGAGATTGTGAAGAATACAGCAAGCTTCAATAACATAGGGGACATTGGTTTGGCTGAGGTCTGAGCGAGTCAGTAATGTGCGCCAGCGCGCCTTTAAATAGCCAAATGCACATTCTACCACCATTTTGCACTTGCTCAGCCTGTAGTTGAACAGATCCTGACCACTGTCCAGGCTGCCTGTGTATGGCTTCATAAGCCATGGCATCAAGGGGTAGGCTGGGTCCCCCAGGATAACGACAGGCATTTCAACATCCCCAACTGTTATTTTCTGGTCTGGGAAGTAATTCCCTTGCTGCAGCCGTTTAAACAGAGTAGTGCTTCTGAAGACGCGAGCGTCATGAACCCTCCCTGGCCATCCCACGTGGATGTTGGTGAAATGTCTCTTGTGATCCACCAGTGCTTGCAGCACCATTGAAAAGTACCCCTTCCGGTTTATGTACTGGGTGCCCTGGCGCTGCGGTGCCAAGATAGGGATATGGGTTCCATCTATCGCCCCCCCACAGTTAGGGAATCCCAGTGCAGCAAAGCCATCCTCTATGGCCTGCACATTTCCCAGAGTCACAACCTTTCGTAGCAGCAGCTTAGTGATTGCTTTGGCTACCTGCATCACAGCAGCCCCCACAGTAGATTTTCCAACTCCAAATTGATTCCCGACTGACCTGTAGCTGTCTGGGGTTACAAGCTTCCACAGGGCTATCGCCACTCGCTTCTCTACTGTGAGGGCTGCTCTCATCTTGGTATTATGGCGTTTCATAGCAGGGGCAAGCAAGTCACAAAGTTCCATGAAAGTGCCCTTACGCATGCGAAAGTTTCGCAGCTACTGGGAATCGTCCCAAACCTGCAACACAATGCGGTCCCACCAGTCAGTGCTTGTTTCCCGGGCCCAAAATCGGCGTTCAATGGATAGAATCTGCCCCATTACCATCAGGATCTCCAAAGCGCAGGGGCCCGCGGTTTGAGAGAATTCTGTGTCCACGTCCTCATCACTGTCATTGCCGCACTGCCGTATCCGCCTCCTCCTGGCCTCGGTTTGAAGGTCCTGGTTCACCATATACTTCACGAGAGTGCGTGAGGTGTTTAAAACATCCACGATTGCAGTATTGAGCTGAGCAGGGTCCATGCTTGCTGTGTTATGGCGTCTGCACAGTTCACCCAGGAAAAAAGGTGCGAAACGGTTGTCTGCTGCTTTCAGGGAGGGAGGGGTGAGGCTGTACCCAGAACCTCCCGCGGCAATGATTTTTTCCCCATCAGCCACTGGGAACTCAACCCAGAATTCCAAGGTGCGGGGGAGGCTGCGGGAACTATGGGATAGCTATGGAATAGCTACCCACAGTGCAACGCTCCAGAAATCAACGCTAGCCTCGGACCGTGGACGCACACCACCGAACTAATGTGCTTAGTGTGGCTGCGTGCACTCGATTTTATACAATCTGTTTTACTAAACCGGTTTCTGTAAATTCAGAATAATCCCGTAGTGTAGACGTACCCTATAACTTTAAGTAATTGATTTTGATATTTTATATTTGTCCCTTCCATGCAAACCAATTCAGATAACAGGAAACATACTCTCAAAGGTGCCTTAAAGACAAGTGCATCCTTACTTCTTGGATAAATGCTGTTCAGTACTAAAGAATTGACATTTGATGATCATAAGTAAATGTCATAAGATATCTTGATAATGTGCATTATTCCTTGATATAACAGCTGAGCCTTAGCCCTAGCCTATAACAATTGTATTGTTATCTATTGTATTGTAATCTAGAACACTGATTATGTATTCTCTTAGTTGATGAACAATTGATTGTATACTGATGTCGTTCTGGATGAATTAATAAATTGTTGTTTGGTTACATGTAACCAAGTATACTGATTTGAGAAATACTGTCCAAGATAACAGTTGATCTGAAAATAACTGTTATATTAGTAAACTAATGCCCCTGGATCATTAAAAAGGGGTTATCCTATTAGATTCCATTATAGGATTGTCTGTAACACTTATCAAACTGGGAAATCTAGTTTGTTAAATTTGAACTATTAAATCAATTTGGGATCTCGGCAAATTCATATAATTGACCCTTTTCACACTTAATTGTTTTTTGCTAGGATTCAGCAAAGCTGAACCGTCTATTGCAGGGATTGGCATGCGGATGCTTCAGGTAGACAAACCATCCCGGCCCATGAGCGTCTTTCCCTGATGGTCCACATGCCAAAGGTTGCCAATCCCTGTTCTATTGTATATAGATTACACACAAAAACAAACTACAGCAAAAGAACATTAGGCTGCAAAATAAAGCACTCAGAAAAACAGGAAAAATATCAGCATGAAGGTTGCCTGTGCAACCTCAATTCATCCCGCATGATAACAGTCTTCAGTTACATGATCCCATACTATTTTTTTTTCAACAGGATCCCTGCCTCATTCAGTGCACAGAATGGATTGTGGTCATTCAGTGAGCAAATATTCAATATTTTGTTTTATTCTAATTGAACAGTGTGTGGCCCCAGGCCTTATTTTCTGCACCCTATTCAAACCCTGCCTTGAAGACAGAACTATTCATTTCCTCATTGGCTTTTTCTTCATTGCTCATCAATATAGTGTCTGAGTACTTCATACACACATAAATTTACATTCATAACACTCCTGTAAGGTGTGTATGTAGCATATTATCCCCATTTTACAAATTGGGAACTGATACACAGAGAGACTGAAGTAAAAAATTACCATTCATTTTGGGTGCCCAAGTTGAGACACCTAAGACTTGATTTTTCAGAGTACTTCACATTATATATGTTGAAAAGCACAGCTCCCATTGATTTCAGTTGAAGCCACAAGTGCTGTACATTTCAGCTAACCAGACCACAGATTATCAAATCAGGCACCCATAAAATGAGGAACCAGTATTAATGGCCATCAGTGAAAAATTTGTTTTAAATGACTTGTTAAACATTACACAGGAACTACATGGCAGCGGTAAGGATAGATTCCAGTTCTCCAGAGCAGAATTGTGTCTTAACCAGGAGCCCCCCTTTCTCTTCCATCAGTTCCCTGCCTCATTCACTACACAGCTTCCAACTCCTGCAATAAATGAGAAGGAGGGTCACTACAGATAACAACCTACTGTACAACACAAACCTGATTCATCCTGAGAGCAGACACATCCTGTGCACTGAATGAGGCAGGGATCCTGCATAAAAAAACCCCATATAATTAAAGACATAATGCATACACACATGTGGGATGAATAAAGATTGCACATTTCTGAAAAAAAAAAGGGGGGGGGTCTCAGCAGAAACTCTTCACTAAATTTGAACTGAGTTCTAAAATTAGTTTTGGTGTTCTGAAAAGTAAATTTTCCAGTGAATTTACTATTCACCAAAAAAAGGTCTCCTGGCTCAACTTAATAGTTGGGACTACCAGCCTTTGCCTATAATTGACACACATACGCACATTCATACATTTCACCTTCAAAACTGATTTGATACACAGTATCAAACACAGTTTAGATTTGATACACAATAGAGGGAAGATAACTTATAATTATCAAAAATCCCTTTGAGTACTCAGGCTAGCAGCTGGGACCAAATATCGCTCTTGAATTTGAGTAATCTGGTTTATCTATCCCTATATGCAAGCCTCTTCCTCATGGTAATATAGAGTTCTACTGAAGGAGAGTAAATACTCAAATTAGGACTGGTTTCTCAATTTATATTGTAACTTTGAAGTATCTAGAAAATAGAGTATAATGACCTATTGTTGTAAGTGCAGATACATATCAGATATGTTTTACATTGAACTCTCTAATTCTAATTCTTCCTGCTGTGCCAGCTGTGATTTGAAAAGTGCCTGCTCCATAAGCTAAAAAGCCAGAGTCACTTTTTGTTAGTATCATAAAGTTCCACTACATTATTTTGACATCAAGCACCACTTTGAAATCATGTGCTAGTTTCATTTACTATAATTCTAATTATTGAAATGATGATCCATATATTTAAATATATTGTATGTCCACATTTTACTATATTCCAAATACATACTTTTAAAATTATATATCCCTATTCATTTACATCAGTGAACAATTGATTTTCATTGTTTGTTTGAATGGCCCATGAAGTTCCAAGCAGCATAACTGCCATGGGAATTTTAAGGACTTGGGAGAAAAATGTTTTTTAAGAAAAATCTGTCAGAATCTGTCAATTTCAGTAACCGTGTATATTTGATAGGCTTTTCAAAATAGTTCCCATTACACCTAATATCAAATAAAATGTGGGTATTATATATTATTTTTAAAAATACGTATTAGCGCTTAAGACTGCACCCACTGAAATCAATGTCCATGGATAATTACCTAGACATATAGATTCTTAATAGAATAAGGATCCTCTGACATTTAGATAGTACTGTAATGGTTGCAATGTAAATATATGACAAAAAGATATATTGGTCAATGATTTCAATCCCCAAAATGACTTAATGAAATCAGTGTAGTTTCTTGTAACCAGGGGTCCATAACACAAAAATAGTACAACTGGCACATGTATTGGCTGTTCCATCAGAATGAATATACTCTCATTCTTAGTGGAAGGTTCCTCCAGGCCTACATTGAGGCTCTGTTGGGTTGGGGTCAGGTAGCTTGTAGTGCCTGGTGTGGGTGTATTCAAAAGCACTCAGTATTGGCCTAATTCTCCTCCCATTGAATTAAATGGCAAAAATTACACTGATTTCAGTGGGAGCAGGATGAAGCAAGTGCTAAGCACATTTGAGAATTTCTCCTCAGTGGATACTGCTCTCACTCTGGCTCTTCCCACAAACACTGAGATTCATTTGACAGTTAAAATAAAGAAAAATACCACTCTGTTCCATTCCATGGGAATCCATGATAGTCAGGAAACCAGGGTTTTCTTTTTTAATTGAACTGAGTTCTTCAGTTGTCTTTTTAGCCCGAAACATGGTATCAGTGGGAGTTTTGTACAAAGATTAAAAGGTAGGCTATGTCTCTGATTCCATTTTTCTTTTCTAGGCTAGAATTGTTGCAAGCAGAAAAACATGCCACATTAGTGCAAAACAGTTCAAAATGTCTCTAATTAAAAGGGACACTTACAGAGTAATTAGTGCCACTTTATGAAAAGTTTAACCAAGAACAACATATACTGTTAGGCAAAACTGCATTACAGTGGCCCAACACAGAAGAAAAACAAAGATCTTTTAACTTAAATATCATTCAAAGAAAATAAATTAATCTACCTGTCAATGAATCTATAAATTCAATCTTATTAATCTGAGCACTTTTGAAAATAATATTGAGCTTCTTTTTATATAATGTCTTTTAAGGAATATAAGAAAAGTATCCTATAAATTTCAAAGAGTCCTGTGGCACCTTATAGACTAACAGACGTATTGGAGCATGAGCTTTCGTGGGTGAATACCCACTTCGTCGGATGCATGGCATATTCACCCACGAAAGCTCATGCTCCAATATATCTGTTAGTCTATAAGGTGCCATAGGACTCTTTGCTGCTTTTACAGATCCAGACTAACACGACTACCCCTCTGATATATAAATTTCAAGGATAATTACAATCTAGATATCATAGTCACCTGCTTTATGTTTGCTGTAGAGTCTTACATTTTATAGTCTTCTATGTCCATGCAGCTTTATGCACTATTTAATTTCACTGAAATAAACATTTGCCATATGTAAAAACTTCAAGTGCTGGTAAATTGGCCTCTATTTTCATCCATTAACTTCAGGGTTTGGACTTGGTAATAAATTCTCAATATGTTCGTTCATTACCTTTCTAAAGGTGCCAATGGCTAAGATGTTGCATTGCCACAGTATGCTGGAAAAGGTCCATTCTTTTAGCACAAAAATAATAAAGTGTTCAGAAGCCACTCTATATGCAGGTCACTTAACCAGTAGCAAATGCATTTTATAGCTTAGAAATAAATTGAGTATTATAGCCACCACACTGAAATTATACTGGCCATAGGCACAAATACAAGGCACGTTTCTGAGTTTACTGAAATCATTAGAAAATATTGGATATTTCAAAAATTTGACTCGTCCCTCCTTCCCATCCCATAATTAAAGGAAAAAAAACGAAAATCCTCTCTGTTTTCAAGAAGTGGAAGGAGGAATATAAGCAGCAATGTACACTCCATGAACAGGAGGAAAAGTGATTAAGTGATCTGCTGAAAATGTTGTCTCTATGATACATCCCCTATATCTTATTCTCTTGGTTCAGTATTATCTGTTACATCGTTTACTATTTGCTTTACTAGCTTGAGTAATACTTAAACATGTGAGAATCTATGGCTAAATAGGTTAGAGAAATGTGGCTTATGTGGAGCCTGGGGAAGAAAGTAAAAATGATTAGGATTGGAGGAAGGATATATAGAAAATAGTATGAAATAACATAATAGTTATGGGGAGGAAGATATTTAAATTTTCGCAGGCACTTAACATTTTGTGAATTGGTTTATACCTTCACTGGAATTTTGTGCAAATCCAATTACTGGGAATTGTTCCTAAAGTCTCATAGCATAAGTACCATCAATTTCCAGGACCTGGGATAGTATTTTCTGTGACTTCTGTTATTTTCTATCCCTTCTTCCTTAATGAGAAGTAAGATGGTAAGTTTTGAGTGCTAGAAACCCATGGTATTTGTGCCTGGATTCATAGGTAGTTGAGCATTCCAGGAGTGAGAGAAGCCAATCTCAGCACTGCAGCTGGACCAAAACCTCCAATCTGCAGCAGGGAGTGCTGCCCCCTGGACAATGAAACTGGTTTAATTAATTCTGTAGTAAGTTTAGCAAGAGCAAAACATTTGCTGGGATTGATTCCTATATGCTACACAGCAAGAGCAGCTAGCCATTTGAACAGGCAAATGTCTAATATCTCTAACACCAATGTGGTAAGCAAAGTCGCATAAACTTGATGCCAGATTGGAGTTATTCAAAATCCTCTTGACAACTATATAGGTGACTTACCTCTCTCTGTCACTGCCTCAGATTCCGCATCTCACAGTGCACCATAAAGTAGTTTAATTAAGCTCTCCAGCTTAATTAAAACAAGCTACACACCTTCTGGGATAAAAGCAGAGCCCAAACAAATACTGGGTCCAATAAGCCTTCTACTCCCTCCCACTCACCAATTTAGGCCATAGACCCTTTTGTAGGGTTAATGTGACCTTTTTTCCCTAGCAGATGGAATCATAGAAGATTAGGATTGGAAGAGACCTCAGTAGGTCATCTAGTCCAACCCCCCTGGTCAAAGCAGGACCAACCCCAATTAAATCATCCCAGCCAGGGCTTTGTCAAGCCAGGCCTTAAAAACCTCTCAGGATGGAGATTCTGACACCTCCCTAGGTAACCCATTCCAGTGCTTCAACACCTTCCTAGGTAACCCAGTCCCATGCTTCAACACTCCCCTAGTGAAATAGTTTTCCCTAATATCCAACCTAGAACACCCTCACTGAAACTTGAGAACATTGCTCCTTCTTGTGTCATCTGCCACCACTGAGAACAGCCTAGCTCCATCCTCTTTGGAATCCCCCTTCAGGGAGTTGAAGTCTCTTCTCTTCTGCAGACTAAATGAGCCTAGTTCCCTCAGCCTCTCCTCATAGATCATGTGTCCCAGCCCCTAATCATTTTTGTTGCCCTCCACTGGACTTTCTCCACTTTGTTCACATACTTTCTGTAGTGGGGGGCCAAAAACTGAATGCAATACTCCAAATGTGGCCTCACCAGTGGCAAATAGAGGGAATAATCACTTCCCTCGATCTGCTGGCAATGCTCCTACCAATATGCCATTAGCTTTCTTGGCAACAAGGGCACACTGTTGACTAATATCCAGCTTCTCGTCCACTGTAATCCCCAGATCCTTTTCTGTAGAACTGCTGCTTAGCCAGTCGATACCCAGCCTGTAGCAGTGCATGGGATTCTTCCATGCTAAGTGCGGACTCTGCACTTGTCCTTGTTGAACCTCATCAGATTTCCTTTGGCCCAATCTCCAATTTGTCTAGGTCATTCTGGACCCTATCCCTACCCTCCAGCATATCTACCTCTCCCCACAGCTTAGTGTCATCCACAGACTTGCTGAGGGTGCAATCCATCCCATCATACAGATCATTAATGAAAATATTTGACAAAACTGGCCCTAGGACTGGCCCCTGGGACACTCCACTTGATACCGGCTGCCAGCTAGACATCAAGCCCTCGATCACTAGTCGTTGAGCCCAACGATCTAGCCAGCTTTCTGTCCACCTTATAGTCCATTCATCCAATCCATACTTCTTTAACTTGCTGGCAATAATATTGTGGGAGACCATATCAAAAGCTTTGCTAAAGTCAAGGTATATTACATCCACCACTTTCCCCATATCCATAGACCCAGTTATCTCATAGAAGACAATCAGGCTGGTCAGGCATGACTTGCCCTTTGTGAATCCATGTTGATTGTTCCTGATCCCATTTGTCTCCTCCAAGTGCTTCAAAATGGATTCCTTGAAGACCTGCTCCATGATTTTTCCAGGGATAGAGGTGAGGCTGACCAGTATGTAGTTCCCCAATTCTCCTTCTTCCCTTTTTAAAGATGGGCTCTACATTAGCCTTTTTCCAGTCACCTGGGACCTGCCCCAATCGCCATGAGTTTTCAAATATAGTGGCCAATAGCTCTGCAATAACATCATCCAACTCTCTCAGCACCCTCGGGTGCGTTGCATCTGGCCCCATTGACTTGTGCATGTCCAGCTTTTCTAAATTATCTTTAACCTGTTGTTTCGCCACTAAGGGCTGCTAATGTCGTCCCCATACTCTGCTGTCCAGTGCAGCAGACTGGGAGCTAACCTTGTCTGTGAAGACCGAGGCAAAAAAAAGCATTGAGTACTTCAGCTTTTTCCACATTATCTGCCACTAGGTTGCCTCCCCCATTCAGTAAGGGTCCCACACTTTCCCTGACCTTCTTGTTGCTAACACAGCTGTAGAAACCCTTCTTGTTTACTCTTCACATCCCTTGCTAGCTGCAACTCCAATTGTGCTTTGGCCTTCCTGATTACATCCCTGCATGCTCAAGCAATGTTTTTGTACTTCTCCATAGTCATCTGTCCAAGTTTCCACTTCTTGTAAACTTCCTTTTTGTGTTTAAGCTCACCAAAGATTTCACTGTTAAGCCAAGCTAGTCGCCTGCCATATTTGCCATTTTTTCAGCACATCAGGATGGTTTATCTTGTGCCCTCCATAAGGCTTCTTTAAAATACAGCCATCTCTTTTGGACTCCTTTCTCCCCTCATATTAGCCTCCCAGGAGATCCTGCCCATCATTTCCCTGAGGGACTCAAACTCTGCTTTTCTGAAGTCCAGGGTCAATATTCTGGTGCTCTCCTTTCTTCCTTTTGTCAGGATCCTGAACTTTTGACCATCTCATGCTCACTGCTGCCCAAGTTGCCACCCCACTTCTACTTCCCCTACCAAATCTTCCCTCTTTTTGAGCGGTAGGTCAAGAGGAGTATGGCCTCTAGTTGGTTCGTCCAGCACTTGCACCAAGAAGTTGTCCCAACACTCTCCAAAAACGTTCTGGATTCTCTGTGTATGGCTATATTGCTCTCCTAGCAGATGTCAGGGTGATAGAATTCCCCCATGAGAAATAGAGCCTTTTACCTGGAAACTTCTGTTAGTTGTCTGAAGAAAGCCTCATCCACTCATCCTCCTGGTCTGGTGGTCTATAGCAGAAGCCCACCATGACACCACCCTTGTTGCTCTCACCTCTCAACTTAACCCAAAGACTCAACAGGCTTTTCTCCAGTTTTGTACTGGAGCGCTGAGCAATCATACTGTTCTCTTACATATGGTGCAAATCCTCCACCTTTTCTCCCCACCCTTCCTACCATGACAGTGATCCAGTCATGCGAGTTAACCCACAAGTCTCTGTTATTCCAGTCACATCATAGTTGCAGGCAATTCATATTGGGCAATAGCTGACTGGCATTTTCACAGTGTCGGTCTGCAGCTGTCTCTTTGGGTTATAACCAGCTCACACCTGACTGAGGTGTGACTGGGTGATAGGGGACCTTTCTCCCTCTTCTAGAAACCCTGAACCTGGGTTACTAAAGGAAACAAAGGATTACCCTAGGAGGATTCCCTCACAAGGTAAGCTTTACTCCCATGGGTCACTTCCTTTACTTTCTTCTACAGCTTTAGGCTAGGCCTCCTTGATTATTCCTTCTATAGCAGGGGTCAGCAACCTCTGGCATGCGGCTTGCCAGGGTAAGCTCCCTGGTGGGCCGGGCCAATATGTTTACCTACTGCGTTGGCAGATCTAGCCAATTGTGGCTCCTGCTGGCTGTGGTTTGCCATCCCAGGCCAATGGGGGCTGCGGGAAGCGGTGCAGGCGAGGGATGTTCTGGCCACAGCTTCCCACCATCCCCATTGGCCTAGGACGGTGAACTGTGGCCAGTGGGAGCCACAGTCGGCTGAACCTGCCTACACAGCAGGTAAACAAACTGGCCCGGCCCGCCAGAGTTCTTACCCTGGCGAGTCGCGTGCCAGAGGTTGCCAACCCCTGTTCTACAGCCCTTCTCAGCCTGTTCTCTGAAGATCCTACTGAGACCCCTGCTCTATCCCACACTGTCACATACCTTTGCCCCTCTCCAAGTTCCTATTTATGAAGAGATCCACAGCTCCTGCCTTTTGTCCCACAAGTGTGGAAGTCCTACAACTATCAGCGGAAGACTGACACATGTAGAGAAAGCAGAATATTGATGATGAATAATGTGTTGATTTGGTGGTTTTATGAAATATTTATAAGTATAATGAAACATTTTCCTCCTTAATTTAAACCATTAGTTTAAAAGGCGTTTTATTATTAATTAATTATTATTACAGTAACTCCTCACTTAACATTGTAGTTATGTTCCTGAAAATGTGACTTTAAGCAAAACGATCTTAAGCAAATCCAATTTCCCCATAAGAATTAATGTAAATGAGGGGGTTAGGTTTCCAGGAATTGTTTTTCACCAGACAAAAGACTATATATATAAATATATATACACACACACACACACACACAGCGTATAAGTTTTAAACAAACAATTTAATACTGGTACACAGTGATGATGATTGTGAAGCTTGTTTGAGGTGGAGGAGTCAGAGGGTGGGATATTTCCCAGGGAATGCCTTACTGCTAAATGATAAACTAAATTGGCTGAGCCCTCAAGGGTTAACTCTTACACTCTACAATGCAGCAGGAATGGAGAGAGGGGAGACAGCATCGCAGACAGAGACACACTGTGTGTGTGTGAGAGAGAGATGCGCATTTCCCCTTTAAGCACACTGCCTTGTTAATTAGATCAGCTTGCTGAGACCACAGCTGCTGCCAGCAAGCTCCCTCCATCCTGAGCCCTGTTGTGTGTCCTCCCTGCTCTATGGAAGATAGTGTAAGCAGGGTGAAGGAGCAGAGGGGAGGGGTAAACCCTGACATTAGCCCCCCTTTACCTCCCCTCCCCCCTGCACAGCAAGCAGGAGTCTAGGGGAGCAGCTCCAAGGCAGAGGGCAGGAGCTGCACATGGCAGTGGGGGAAGGGACAGCTGCAATTGCTAGCCTGGCAGCTGCTGCACAGAGAACTCAGGGGAGCAGGGAGCCGATAGAGGGAGCTGATAGGGAGGCTGCCGGTCCACCCTGGTTCCAAGCCCCCATAAGCTAGCTGCAATGGGCTGCTTTTCCCAAAGCAGGCAGCTGCCAAACGATGTTAGAAAGGAGCATTGAACAACTTTAAATGAGCATGTTCCCTAATTGATCAGCAACATAACAACGAAACAATGTTAACCGGGATGACTTTAAGTGAGGAGTTACTGTATTATTTTTAAAAAGCATCTAACTATAGAGATACTTGTAAAATGCAAACAGTATATATTCTTTTTTGAGAGAATGTTAATATCACCTACAGTAATACTATTGCAGTAAGTCCCTCGGCCCGTGCCACTTCCAGCAGCTCCCATTGGCCCGGAGGAGCCAGTGGGAGCAGCGATTGGCCGGACCTGCTGACGGGGCAGGTAAACACACTGGCCCGGCCCGACAGGGGCTTTCCCTACACAAGCGGAGACCCCTGTTTGAGAAATCGTGTACTATTTTGTTAGGTATATGTCGTAGAGGTATATATAGAGAAAAGTTAGATAGGCAAATACAGAGTAATACTTCCCCAGTTTCTAAAGGTCCTGAACCAGAATAGTATTTAGACATCTGAATAACTGTAAGGATGTAAATTATTCCAATCATTTCAACAAGAATATTCACATTGTGCTTAAATGCTTTTCTGGGTCAAACCATAGCCTTATATAATTTATTTCTCAGACAGTTTATGTTCCATTCTAAGGGCTGGTCTACACTAACGCTGTAAGTTAACCTAAGTTATTCTACTACAGTTATATAAGTTATGTAACTGAAGTTGACATAATTTAGGTTGACTTACACCGGTATCTATAATGCGCTATGTCGATGGGAGACGCTCTCCCACCTTTCTGGGAGGAGGAATACAGACATCAACGAGAGAGTGCTCTGACATTGACTTAGCTTGTCTTCACCAGCCCCGCTAAATTGACACCGCTGCATCAATAGCAGTGGTGCTGATTTAGCCAGAAGTCTAGAAAAGCTCTAGGACTAGCAGCAATGATTTTTGAGTGGGTTCTAAATTATTTCTTTCAGATTGATGGGCATTATGAAAAATCAGAGTTTATACAGTTAATTGCAAATAGGAGAAGTCACCACTCTGTCCACTGTGCTAGAGATGAGTAAAAGTAGGGTGGTTTTGTTTTTGCAAAACCTTGTTGATTGAGTTGCTGTTTTGAAATATCAGTACCTGAGGCGATCCAGATCCATGAGAAATTGTATCTACCTCGCCTGCATTATACTAGTCTTTGTTATTGTCCATCTATAGTCTATTGTCAGTATTTAAGAATTAGCCTGCCTAACTAACTGAACTGGCAATCACTCACATTCGACTGCAGTATGATTAGGTGTGTGAGTACATGAATATAAGTGTGCATAAGAGTTGAGCAATTGGGTCCATGGAGTAGATATTAAAAAATACATAAAACCAACTTCATGTTTTTATGTTAATTTTGTTCTTCCCATCCTGACGTTGTTCCAGGTGCATATGCATTCCTCCTCTCTGCCAACTCCTCCCACTGTTTCTTCTGGGGGGGTTCTGCCATGATTTTGGTGTGTATCAGGAATCTAATGACCAGGATTTTTGGTGCAGAATGAAATGAAGGGCAAAAAGTCCTCAGGGGAATAAGAGGCGGAGATGTGACATAAGCAAAATAATTCCATTTAATATCTGTTGTGTTGCAGCCGAATAGCTTCATCCAAAGCTCATAAATACACTTTATGCCTCCCAGCTTTAACTCTGAGCCAAGTGAGTTAAAACAACAAAAATATAAGTAAAATATATAGTGCCTTATCTGAATCAAATGATTATAGCTGCAGTTTATTTACAAAGTGCAGTCGCATTTTGGTGCCATGCACTTAGTAGACTAGCACAGATAGCATTTGCAAAGTATTGCTAATTAATTGTTAATAACCTGCTGGAAACATAACCAAGACAGACACTAAATTGTGAAACTAGTTATCAAGGGCAGTGGAGCAGAAATGATTTAAAGATTTTAATCAGAATTCTGTGTGCAACTTTTTTTTTCTTGGCTTCCTACATGTATTGTACAAGAGAGAAATCCTATGCCCAAAAGGGGCCTTAAAGTGAAACCAAACGTGATTGTTTGTGATTATCTACAGTAAACAAGGGAGTCACTTATCTGTCTATAATTAATAAACTTTAAAGTAGAAATCAGTCAGTGAGACACTGATTAATGAGATCACCAACTGCTTTGGGTCTACTGGGTTGGGAGAAGGAACAGTGCACTGTTGGAGAAGATAAACAGCAGCACAAGAATTTTAAAGTGATCGGTGACTGTATTTTTGAACTTGTAAGGATATGGTCAGATTGAGGCAAGAATCCTCTTGCATTTAATCTCACCATTAACCCTCAGTGATTTGCAAATAAGTGATATTCTCATAAACCTAAAACGTTTAATGGAAAAAGGAAGCATTACTGTAAAGAACATCAACTATCTGTGACTGGAAATAGGTTGGAGCTGTAATGCAGGTACAAAAATAATCAAAAGTATCTTTGTAACAGTGTATCATTGTTACATTATCATAGAAGAACAGCTATTAACCTTTGAACATGTTGAGTTTGCAAAAATACAACAGAGCCAGCCCCAAGGAGGCAAAGAAATCTAGCAGCTGGTCTGAAAATAGAGTTGTTGGGGTTTTGTGGGTTTTTTTCCCTGTTGAAAAGTGTTTTTCTTTTAATAAAATTCTGTGAAACGTTTCAACTTGTTAGAAAATACCAAAAACTGAAACACATCGGCTGAAAATTATTGATTCAAAATGGCACCACTGTGCCTCATGGGAGTTGTAATGGGAGCATAGTCACCCAAGCTACTTCTATGGGCCAGGATCTCTGGAGCTGGCTTTTTGGGGAGTCTAAGGAGAGTGTGATCTCAAACAGGAACAGCTGGGGCCTACAAGTGCCTCCCCTCCCCCACTGGTTGCATCTCTCAGTGCTCCATAGTGTGTGTGTATGGGATAGGGGAGTGTGCTACTTCTTTCTTGTTCCCTCCCCATGCCATGGGGTTGTGGCAGAGCCTGTTCATCCCATATCTTCTGCCATTGGACAGCAGTGGCACAGGGCCGAAGAGGAAGGAGGGGTAGGAAGTCTTTTCTAATCTTGTCTAATTAAGCTAGGTGAATGGGCAACATGGTGTCATATGAAATTCAGCATTGAAAAATACAAGGTACTGTCAATTGGAGGAAATGCTTTCAACTATTAATCTTCACAGCTGGGATATAAATTAGCTGTAACTTCCTTGGACAAAGAGCTTAGCCTCCTTGTAGGTAGCCCAGGTAAAACCTCTGTACACATAAAGAGGTAGTTACAAATAAAAATTAACCAAATGTTAGATTTTATAAGGATTATAATAGATACTGAAATACTAGTATACCACTGATATTCAATGAAACTGAAAGGAAGCAAATTTAAAACTGATAAAATGAAACACTTACATATAATTAGCCAATGGAAAGCATTGTCACTATATACCATTGATGCAAGAGCTCAGCATCAGTTAAAAGATTGGCCAGTAAGAACTTGCACAATTACATTCAATATTATTTTTAAATACTTGGAAGGAATAAAATCCCTAATGATCCAGAACATATGCCAACCAATAACTGACAGGGATCAAGAAGGTTATTCCCTACTTGTCCACTCTGAATTTTCTTGCACGTTTCTCAAAAGGATCTTGTTTGTTAGAGACCAAATAATGGTCTCTAACAAAGATGATCCCTGGTCAGATGCAATAAGGTAGTCAAGTTACTAGTAATAATTTTGTGTATGTTGTAAAACAGGGATCGGCAATGTTTGGCATGGGGCCCCATCAGTGAAATCCGCTGGCGGGCCGGGTGTTTGTTTACCTGCAGCGTCTGCAGGTTTGGCCAATCGCATCTCCCACTTGCCGCGGTTTGCTGTTCCTGGCTAATGGGGGCTGCGGGAAGTGGTGTGGGCCAAGGGATGTGCTAGCCACCCCTTCCCGCAGTCCCCATTGGCCTGGAATGGCGAACCGCAGCCAGTGGGAGCTGCGATCAGCCGAACCTGCAGACGTGGCAGAAAAACAAATCATCCCATCCCACCAGCAGTTTTCCTTGATGGGCCACGTGCCAAAGGTTGCCGATCCCTGCTATAAAATCTTTTAGTGGCTCCAAATATCTTTTTAAGAACATTTATAATTTTGATGTGTATCTTTTTCTTTTACAGCAAAAACATCACATATTATAGTTCATTTGAAGTAGACCCATAGCTTTTGGAGAAGCAAGTGTGAAAAAAGAACATTTTGGCTCACATGATTTTGAAAGCTATGCATATTTGTGCCAGGAATTCATTGTGAGAGTAGTATTGACTACATTATCTTCAAACTTGATAACATCATTTCCAAGGTTGAAGTAATTTAATTTGTGTATTTCAGAAGATTTGCAGTATATCTGGGCTGAGACCTGTCACATTGCATGATATGTTTCTGACCTGGAAGAAAAAAGGGAGGCCTTATTGCAACCAAACCAATCTTAACATGAAAAATGAAAACAAAACTGGATCTGGTGAGAAAACATTCATGTAGTGGGTCATGGTGAAGCTCTAAAAGATTATAGATGAAATCCTGGTGCCATTGATTCCCTATTAACTTCACTGGGGCCAAGATTTCACCCTGTAAGTGGTGAAGTCACATTCTGGGTGCTACAAGCACAGTAAAGTCTAATTCCTTGACTGTTTTGATGTTTATCATTTTCCAGTCCAATCTTGTTTATAGCAGCTTTTTCCATTACTTGTTTCCAGATGATCCAACTCTTCCCTACAATCTTTTGTTCACCTTTTCTCAACATAAATCTGTAATATAGCTCCCTTTCTTGATGTTAACATATGAGAAGTTCACAATGGATCAGACTTATGACTGGTGTAAATTGTGTTATATTAGGGAAATTCAGATTTAGCGTGATCAATTGTTACTTATTTTTCACTACATGGATGCACTTTTCAAAGAGATCAAATACAAATCCTGCAGGTGAAATGTCCTGTGCTTTCAATGGTCAATGAATAGATAAGAAGTCTTCAAGAAACACCTAAGTGCTTCAGGAAGTGGTGATGGTGACAAACTGAGATCTTGGTAATGTGTACTTGTTTAACAAACTGAGGGGGCTTTTCACAAGAATAGTCATATTAGAAATGCTAGCCTGCCCACATTCTGCCCACCTAATCTTCCCCAGTGGTTCTAGCCTTCACTTCCTGTCCCAAGCTACTGTGTATGTTTTTACTGAGCTGTTGCTCTATTTAATCCAAAAATGATTTATTTTTTTCTTGTGGATGATGGGCTCCTTGTGTATAGTTGTATACTCGTTTGTAAAGTGCTTTGGAAATACTTTGGGATTATAGATGCTATATAAATGTAAGTTAAGGTTTTAGAATGTTTGACTGCTCTTTGAGAAATCAGTATTTCTATTTTATGTTAAATGGCTTGAATATACTTTATAAAGCGAATTTTCGCTCTTAGTGTTCACAGAATTACTTCTTAAAATAAATGAAACAATCAAATGTATTTTCAAAAGCAGCATATTCAGAACATCTCTACAATAAATGTATTTAGCTTAGGAAAAGGCGAAGAGTTGATACAGAGATGCAGATCCTTTCCTTCTTGGTTCTGTATACCATTGTGGACAATGGCAAATTCATACTAATAAAGTGCAGCTCTCTTCTGAAAAGTGACTACAGTATGTAAAATGGCCCTTAACACACATAACTACTTTTTGTTTATACTCAGAGTTATATCTGTTGATTTTAGTGATAAAAATAAGTTTATACAATATTTTTACTCCTCAGAGGCACTGCAGAGCCAATACAGCTATGGGAAGGGTGAAATAAATTTTATTCTGGCATGTGCTTCATAGCTGATGAAGTTCCAATTGCAGAAATAACATAACTATAATAATAAAGGCATATTTAATTAATGCACAGTGGCTGCACAGATGTAAATGAGAACAGAATTTTTATTATTGGTAATGATACATTACTAGAACAGCTTGTATTTTAAATCTTAGGGTAAGGGCCAAATTCTGATCTCACTGACATATCTGTGATTATGATATTGCATGGGATGTAATTGAGTGAAGAATTTGGGCTAGAATTCATAGTGCTGGAAGCTAGAAGAAACATCTTACTTGTATGCTGAATACATCTGATTTTTGTGACACAACAGAAATGGAAATCCACTCAGCCATCTTTTACATAATCACTCCTCAGATTAAAATAATACTTTAATGAAGAGAATCAAAGTTTGCTTATGTATCCCTTTTTATCTATTTTGCACATATAGTACAGATGTGAAAGAATTACCACATGCACAAAGTCAAGTAACAGAGATCAGCCATACATCTCAGCCTTGATCGTTTACCTTAAACTGTAAGCTAGAATTTGTATCTAGGGAACATTTAGATGACTATACGTTGTTGATTAAAATCTATTATATGTTCCACACTCAAAAGAAAATATTTTTTTAACTTCTAGCTCAGTTAGCCACCACCCCCCCGATCCCCCGCACATTTAATCTTATCTTATTATGTGGTTACCCATAAAGAGAGATTTATTTTCTTTTTTTATTGTGTAGTATAACTATGCGGTTTACCTTGTTGGTTAATTTGGCTTCCTCTCAAGCCTAGTACATACACCTTAAATTTGCTTGTTCAAAGACATTTCATGAATGCATTGAATAGACAAGTAAATGTAAAGGATGTAGAATATATTAATTCTCCAAATGATTATTTCCACATTGTCCCTGGGGATGGAGACATTAAACGTATTCTGCGAGTTCAGTGAAATGCCTGAATTCAGAAGTTTTACTTCTCACGCATAATTAACAGGAGAGATACATGGTGGAGCAAGAATGACTTTACAACTCATCAGTAAAATACATTGAGAGGAGCTAGTATGATGATGAGGCTATATATGTACCTACATAGTTACATGTAATTAAATGGACTCCTAATGCCAGGAGTACGCTAGAGTTTCTTGAGATCACTGAGAATGAAAAATCATTTGGTTTTGCTAAACAAACAAACAAACACACACAAAAAATACAAGGGCATGGTAATAAACATGCCAAGAACTTTTTCATTTTTGTAAAGATAGATATCTTGGCAATCTGAGTTCCCTGCTTCAGGAGCCAATGGTTCTGTTTCAAGAAACCCTAAAAATATGTCAGAAGTCTTATAATTTTAATGATCAGACTCTGCACTATATAGAACAGACAACACTATTCTCTCCACCACCACCCCCAAACAAACAAACAAACAAAAATCTGGTGTTTCTGGATATGATTGCTAACAGGAATCCATGAACTGTAAGGAATTTAGCAAAATCTCAAGACTGCACATGACCTGACAATCAGAGGGCATATACCTTTGATAGAGTTAAAAGTTGAAGTTCCTGCCAATTCTTGAAAGTGTATTTTCATTCCTATTATGTTGCCATCCATCTTTGTTCCATGGTTTTGCCTGGATTTATTTTGACCAAGCTTCCTTTTATCAAGGCTCATTCAGACATTGGGATAAGAATCAAACATCAGTGTGGTTTAAACTAGAACTATCAATTGACAAAAAAAAATCAATCAAGATTAATCATGCGATTAAAAAATTAATTGTGATTAATTGTGCTGTTAATTGACTACCATTTATTTAAATATTTTTGCATGCTTTTTACATTTTCAAAGATATTGATTTCAATTACAATACAGAATACAAAATGTACAGTGCTCACTTTATACTTATTTTTTTATTACAAATATTTTCACTGTAAAAAAGAAATAGTGTTTTTCAATTTCCCCATTACAAGTACTTTAGCACAATCTCTTTATCATGAAAGTTGAACTTACAAATGTAGAATTTTGTACAAAAAAACCTGCATTCAAAAATAAAACAATGTCAAATTTTAGAGCCTACAAGTCCATTCAGTCCTACTTCTTGTTCAGCCAATCACTCAGACAAGTAAGTTTGTTTACATTTGGAGGAGATAATATTGCCCACTTCTTCTTTACCTGAAAGTGAGAACAAGTGCTCGCATGGCACTGTTGTAGCTGGCGTCACAAGATATTTACGTGCCAGATGCACTAAAGATTCATATGGCCCTTCATGCTTCAACCACCATTCCAGAGGACATGCGTCCATGCTGATGATGGGTTCTTTTTTATAATGATTCAAAACAGTGTGGACCAATGCATATTCATTTTTATCATCTGAGTCAGATGACACTAGGAGGAGATTGATTTTTTTTCATGATTTGGGTTCTATAGTTTCCGCATTGGAGTGTTGCTCTTTTAAGACATCAGAAAGCATGTTCCATACCTTATCCCTCTCAAATTTTGGAAGGTACTTCAGATTCTTAAACCTTGGGTTGAGTGCTGTATCTGTCCTTAGAAATATCACAGTGGTACCTTCTTTGTGTTTTCTCAATTCTGCAGTGAAAGTATTCTTAAAATGAACAACATGTACTGGGTCATCCTCTGAGACTACTATAACACGAAATATATGGTAGAATGTGGTTAAAACAAAGCAGGAGGCATACAATTCTCCCCCCAAGGAGTTCAGTCACAAATTTAATTAAAGCATTATTTTTTTAACGAGTGTCATCTGCCGAAGTATGCAGGTGCATACAAATGTTTAGCATATCTGGCACATTGCTACACCAGCTACAAATGTGCCATGCAAATTCCCGTTCTCACTTTCAGGTGATATTGTAAATAAGAAGAGGGCAGCAGTATGTCCCATAAATGTAAACAAACTTGTTTGTCTTAGTGACTGGCTGAACAAGAAGTAGGACTGAGTGGATTTGTAGGCTTTAAAGTTTTACACTGTTTTGTTTTTGAGTGCAGTTATGTAACTAAAAAAAATACCTTTGTAAGTTGTACTTTCACGATAAAGAGATTTCACTACAGTACTTGTATGAGGTGAATTGAAAAATACTATCTCTTTTGTTTATTTGTTATTTATTTGGTATTACAGTGCAAATACTTGTAATAAAAATAATAATAAAAAGTAAGCATTGTATACTTTGTATTCTGTTTTGTAATTAAGTCAATATATTTGAAAATGTTGAAAAACATCCAAAATATTTAATACATTTCAACTGGGATTCTATTGTTTAACAGTGTGATTAAAACTGGGATTAATCATGATTAATTTTTTAAATCACGATTAATTTTTTGAGTTAATCGCATGAGTTAACTGTGATTAATCTACAGCGCTAGGTTAAACTATACATTTAAGCAATTCAGGCTTACTCAATGACGGTGCAGGAATGTAGGATAGGGTCCTAAAGGAGTACTATATAAGTTACGATGTCTAGGGGAAATTTGGATTTGGAAACTTCCTTTCTATCACTTGCAATAGACATTCTACATCCATAGATAAGATTCCTTCAAAAATCAAAGGGCAAAATCTGATAGAAGTTTGGCCTCTTTTCCATAGTGCAGAAAGTTGTTGAGCATTCCTGTATAATATGGACATGCATCCGACGAAGTGGGTATTGTGATAAACTCAGGACAGACAGCTGCAAGGGAGGGGTAGGAATCAGTCCCAGAGGGTTAAAAGGCCCTTCTCCTTATCAACTGGGAGGCAACTACAGGTCAATCAGGTTCAGCTGAGAAAGGGTTACCAAGGTAGCAATTAGAATCAGCTGAGGGGGAGCTACCTGAGGTTAATTAGGATCAGCTGATTCCAACTTAGGGCTGCCTGAGACCTTTTTAAACCCTTCCCTGGGAGGAAGGAGGTGGGAGAGCAGAGAGAGAAGGAGCCCTGCTGCCAGGAGTGTAGGAGCAGCAAGACAGCAAGCCTCACCAGGAGGAGAGGCAGTACTCTCTCCCACAAGGGAGTAAAAATACTCTAAACAGGACTGGTGGAGATACGGGGAGTAGACTTGCCCTGTGTCCCAAGGGGGACCGCATTACCCAAGCCTGTCTCACCACGGCTAAGAGCAGCAGAGGCTGGGGAGACTGAGAAGGTGCCTTGCCAGAGTATTCACCCACGAAAGAAAACGTCTGTTAGTCTATAAGGTGCCACAGGACTCTTTGCTGCTGTATAATATTGAATGCCATAGCTCCCACTGAAGTCTTTTTGTAGTTGAGGGAAATCAGCATCATATAGGGATACTCATCAACATGAAAGATAGAGAGCCCACAGAACGCAGAGATGAACCCAACATTTTTTCATTGTGGTTGCCTTTTTTTTCTATCGAGGGCAAGATTGTCCAGAAGTTTAGTCTCAGAATATTTTACCTTAAATACTTCACAACTTTATATATTCTTTCACAAGTTAATTACCATTTATTAAATATGACATCTTAATGTCACTGTGTTCACATTTTATCAAAATGGTGACAGCTCCAAATCCATAATTCATAATTTTTATTTTAAGCTACTTAGTAAAGACATAAGAAATGGAAACAGTATTGACAGTGCTATGCACCTCAGATATCAACAGTAATAAATCAGTGTCATGACTTTGATATTAAAATGATATTACATTAAGCAAATATATACCCAACTTATGTATATAAACTAGCTGTCCTTTAAGACATCTCTGTCAGGTTTTTAGATACCACTGATATTATCATAAATATCGGGAGCATAAATACATTGATAACTAATAACCCATTTTCTAGACACTGGGCTGACATATTGATGTGAAATGGTTATTGTGTTTTGTTTAACATTACAATGAATTTTGTACCATGTTTAGCAAATTGCCTTCAGCCCAATGATGTGTGGTGCTGGGAAACAGATTCTAAGATGAACACGGGAATCTTGGGTTGCTGGACGGTACAGGCACTTCACTTCACAGTTGCAAATATGCTAAGTCAGCCTATGGGGAGAAGGGTTTTGGCTGTAACAATCTTACAGAGCCCTCTGGTAGTAGTTATACAGATCGGAATTTGCATCCTCTGTACTATTGCCCTTGGATAAATGCTATGATTGTGATCAGGCAAGAGCATTAGGAAATAGGAAAGCAACATTGAAAAAAAAAACAATTCTTTCAGCTTAATTTCAGAATGAATAATGACATTTTTCTCTTACAATGATCTCATCCCTTTATCCCAGAGGATCCAAAAGGGACTGACAAATCTAGGACTTAGTCTAACACATACCTCGCACATGCTTAACTTTCTTCAAATAAGTAGTTTCATTAAACGATAAATGGATAACTCAATGCAACCACTGCCTCTTAAGAGCATAAACCACATTCTCTCTCCTGGAATATGACCTGGAGCCGGGATGTCTCTCCATCATGTTTTACTCTCTCTGAAGAAAGAGGAAAGAACTGATATTTAGAAAAGATCAGTCAATACTGTCAAAAATTAGTCAACTTTCTGTTGTTTTACCTACACCAATGGGTGTCAGGCTGGTCTGTGGAGCTCTCATAATCTGCAGAATTAATTTTGAGACCCAAGCAACAGGAAAATTGAACGGGGAGGAGAGCCACAGGATTATCTCGACTACAAAATAGTAGTATTAAGACAACACCTGTTATATGGATGAAATAGCTTTTTATATAAACTAAAGCTACAATGCAAAACCATAGAGAAAATAAACCACTTTGCTCAGGCCTAGACATCTCTACCAATCCTTTGGTTCTGAACAAAGATTGTTACTATCTGAAATCACACATGAAACAGCTTAGTAGCTGTCTTTTTTCTGACCAAAAGTTCTATGTTGAGGTCACACCATTTGGGCGAAGGCAGGAACCTCACCTTGTACATCACTTCCAAGGCAACAGCAGTCTTGGGGTGTGCAGAATAACCCTGCAGATGTATCCCTTAGTAGGGGTATAGAACAGCCCAAATAAAAAGGAAAATAGTTCCTCGATCTTTGGGTGGCCTCCCTCACACAAAAGAGGAGAAGAAGTCATCAGACCCCATAGGAAATCTCAGCTCCCACCCTCCTGACTGTCTAAAGGAGAAGAGTTGAACCTGAGGATTTAAAAAAAAAGAAAAGAAAAAATAAAAGAAATAGACCAGCACATCTTTTCCCCAAAGGTCTCAGGCTGGCAGGGCATTCAAGCCATTCACCAGCAAGTAACCCAGTGCTCTGGTCTGAGAGCTCAGCTTGCTTCAGAGAACCTCCCTTCACCTAAGCTGATTCCCTCATGGTGTGTTTGGTCGGGACCCACAGGAGGTCTCAAACCGCTTCTTGCCTACTGGCAGTGGGACATATCTTCCCCAACAATATATGGGATACAGTACACATTTTACTTATTTTTGTTAACGTGTATTCTTTTGTGGTTAAATTCCTACCTGTGCCAGATGCTTCCACATTCTTTCCAAACCTCCTCTGAACTGAAGTAATTCAACAATAAACTAAGTAAATACCCATGTCCTGGTTTCACATCCACTGTTTTCCTCCCAAATGATTATCTTTTAACATTCCCCATCTTCTTTAATGGGTGTGCTTCGGCTAATTTGGGGAAAACAAACAAACAAACAGATTTATTTAAAAATGATTAGTTAGTATTCAAATATTATCATTGTAAAGCTGCCTGCAGAATGTGAGTACCAACCTCAGGGCAGATTGTTAAGAAGCAGGGCACAAACTCCAAACTGATTGTGAATTTGCTTAGATTTCACCAACCAATTATCAAGTGTCAACTCCTCAGGCACTATAACAGCCTAAACATGGAGTTGCAGACAATTTCCTTGGGTACTCCAATCAATCTTGCCACTCCGATGAACATAACTTTGTGATAAATTGTCTTTTATTCCAAGAATCACAGCAATATTCAGGTTACTCTCATTCCCACTTACCCCAGGTCAATTGTACCATGGATCCCACACCAAAGACAATGCTCCTAGCCAATCCTATAATAAACTATATAAAGATTTATTAACTAGGAAAAGGAAATGAGAGGTCTTTACAAGTAAACATAGATACACAAATGATTTCCAATCTTAAATTTCAAAAGGTAATAGAAACTTCTATGCAAAGCAAGCTCTATATGTCCTTCAGGGCTAACCCAGGATAAGCTGCTGGAAGGTGCTTGCTTATGCCTAGAAAACCTTGCTCCCCCCTCCCCAACCCCAGTCCAAGGAACATAGAGATTATCATTTTTTTTCTTTTTGGGTTTTTTTTTATCCCTCTCCTTCCATGTGCTCTGAGCTGCAAACTCAGCTGATGGGAGGAATTTACTTGCATGACTTATCTTTGTTTGTGTTGGTGGGGTGGGAAGAAGGGGGGAGCAAGACAAATCTTTTGTCCTCTGTAATGTTCCATAATAGTGTCTGGTGTAATGGGCCATCTCCATTGGGAAGAACATAACACCTTCTGTTGGAGACCAGCACTTTACATTAGCTAATGTCTCTCTCCTGTCTGCTCAGATATAACCTTAGTGGAGTACAGACGTTATAAGTGAGATTAATGCATGCAGCAGTTCACAAGCATTCAATAAAATCTGAAAACTAAGCACATTCTTATAATTCTAATTGCTATTTTAACAATACTAATACGTAGGTGAGCCAAACAGATTCCAGCTATGGATTTGTCAGTGTTCTACTGAGGCATGGGAACCTTGGCCTGAGCTAGCACCTGGTCTGCCAGCATCATAATCATCAACTCATGTGGATACTAAAATCATAGACTACAACTATTACTGAAAAAGGTTCTAAGGGTTTCATTGGGGCTTACCATTTTCAGGATCATACTTTGTAATATTCTCAAAAAGATAAACACATTTAATAAAGGACTTTCCATCTGGATCCCCAAATCTGTTACAAAGTGTGGCTGAAGTTGTGTAATCCTTATTCCAAGCAAGACTCCCAATCACACAATACATTTTGGGAGGTTCTGCCTGAGGGGGTTCTATTAGAGGAGAGAAGCCTTCCAGTGCTCCAAAGCTGCTGATCCAACAGAGGCTACCCAGTGGTTGCACATATCCTAACTGCTGTGTTATCAGCCCTGAGCCCTGCTGACCCATCACACCTATTTTATTTCTGTAGCACTGACCAGCTTCAAACTCCTTTTGGGTTGTAAGGCTTGGTGGGGTTGCACCCTACTGCAAGCAGACTTGCTGAGACCAGGGTCTCACAACCTTGGTTCTGCCAGTGCAAAAAGGTGAAGCCAGCCATTTATCTGAACAAAGGGATAATATAAAAGCAATTCTTCTCCTAAGCCTTCATATCTAGTATGACTGTTGTCAGCACAGGAAGTAAAATCAAATTTCTTGTAAATCAGTTTTTCCCTCCTCATGCTTCATTCCTCTAGTAGACAGCTTAATGAAATTTGACTCTGTAACCTGTCCACTTCATCCTTGTAGAGTTTATGTCATCTGTTGCACAGCAGAAATGATAAATCTTATCCTACAGCCTGGATACACTTTTACTGGATATACTTTTCATGGCAATTTAAATGACTGTTTCTTATGCTTCCTGCACAGAGCTTATCTGGTAGCTGTTTCTTTCACTATTGCTAACCGAATACATAAAGATAGCATCAAGGCACTACAGTGGAGTGGGAAGTAAAAAGCTTCTGATTATCCTAGAATGGTCAAATAATTGAAGAGAAGGTAACAATAGGCTATCATCTGCCTACTCTTCAAAGAAAAAAGTTTATTTCAAGATTAATACCTAAAAATGCTTAAAGGTGAACAGAAAGGCATTTTATCTGCCAAGTCCTGAGTTTACTATTCAGTATTTGAAATGCAACAATTATGACAACACTGACACCTACAACAGGGCAGGGATCCTAATTTCCTGTGTTTGTTACAGGGGTTTTGATGTCACTGTCGTTACCCATGGCAGCAGGGGGGAAAACATAGCCCAGAAATCATATCTGGACAAGCACAAAAAGAAGAAACAGCTTTTCAGATATTTTTGTCCAGACATATATGTATTTGTAAAGTGTAAGTCTCCCTGTCCTGTAAACTTAATAAATTTTAATGTCTTTTACCATTTTATCAGTATGTTAGAGCACTGACAGCAAACAATTCTATAGTGGAAGTTAGCCTTTCATTTCTAAATACATGCAAAGACAAAAGAGAGTGTCTCCTCGAACATTAATTAATTGCTAATACTGAGAGGTATTTGTTTGTATTCTTTTCTTATTTTGTTCACCACTGTAGTTCTTGTTTTCTTTGGAAATTTTGACTTTGTGCCATAATTATTTGTTCAGCTTGTGGATGATTCATTCTATTTGATCAGCCTTAAAGACCCTTTTGCACTCTTTATTTTAATTCTAGAATATGAGGCTCTTAATATACAACATTAATATTTATGGACCTTCTCCTTTAAGGTGCTGATCAGCTATTCTGATTTCAGATTCACAGGAGAGTCTCAGCACTTTATCATGCCGAATATTAAAGGATCCTGCTTAATGGAGATACTGTTACCCAGTGTAAAACTATTAAGTGATATTAATCACTATGTTATATAAATATGAAATTCTAACATCCATTTTTTTTAATTAGAGAAGTGGTCAAATAAAGATTAGAAAGAGAAGAAATAAAGGTCAACTGCAATGATTTCTTTTATTCTTAGAGAGACAAGGTGGGTGAGGTAATATCTTTTGGCCCAATAAAATATAGTACCTCACCCACCTTGTCTCTCTAATATCCTGGGACCAAGAGGGCTACAACAACACTGCATACATTGATTCTTGCAGTTCTGTTCAGTGTTGTATTTCATTTCACTTTAAGTATTGTCAAGCTTTTATAATGATCTCTTCTCTTAATGGGACTGCTTACTCAGGACAATATGCAGCTGACAATAATTTGTGACTGTCATCTACCTATCAACTCTAGAACCAAAAGGTAGACTTTATCATCTTCTGCACTTTATGTATCTGCCAACTTACTGGCCAAGGTCGCAAATGCAGCATTGCTTCAGCTATTTCAGGTTTTATATATTGTCTGGAGTAGTGCTAGGAAGCATCTAAAATATAAAAAAAACACTTTAATAAATAATCTTAAATTGACATACTCTCAACCGAAAAAGCTCTCTTACTTGCAAAAAACTCAAAACCTCCCTATTCAGTTTCCCTCTCATTAGAAGGGAAACAGGTGAGCTTCAAAAAGCAGCTGGTTAAAAAATGCCAATTATTTCTTTTGCAGGAAATTTTGAAAAAGATTTGGGTTTTAGTCTTACTTTTTATGACTTTTTTTATGAAGAACAAAAATATTTTGGTTTTCTGTAAGTGGTTCCATTTTTGGTTAATATTTACAGTTTCAAAAACCCCAAACTAAAAATATTTATTGAAAACTGACCATTTTTTCTGAATAATGTTATATTTCTAGCTTTTCATTTAAAAAGTATACAATGTCTATGGAAATTATATATATATATATTGATAAAAATTTACCATTGTGTTATAGAAGACACTTTTCCTTGAAAAATGTTTTGATGAAAGTACTTTGACCTGCTCTACTATAAAACATCCCCAGTATTCAGAAATAGGCTTCAGGCACTGAAATCATCCTCACTCGGGCTATTACTTTGTATCAATAGCTTCCTCATCCTTATTATTGTTATTTATTTGTATTACATTTAGCACTGGAAGCCCTAGTCATAGACCAGGACCCCGTTGTTCTAGGTGCTGTACAAACATTGAACAAAATGATGATCCCTGCTCTAACGGCTTAAAGATTAAGTATCCATCCCATCTTTATGCTGCTATGGTAGGTTCTGTGAGTCTCATCCCATACTCCAGGAGAATGGGAGAGGAAACATGGGAGTATCCTAAAAAAGCTCCATCAGGTTCAGAATTAGGTTGTTGATTTGCTGATCTCTCCATTGAACACACAGTTCAGTTTGATGTTTCTGTCTTGATCTTCAAAGCCCTGCTGCTAAATAGGTAACCACATGGCTAATATACAGAATAACTCGAAGGGATATAGTACTTGGTGTGCTCCCCCTCTCCTTTGCTTCCAGTGGGCTTCAGGAGGAATCCCAATGTAGGGCCTAACATACATGATAGAAATCCCCTTTCTCTTCTCCACTGAAGAATTCCCTTAAAGTTCTCCTCTGATTTTCTTTTCATAGCATAATCTTGTTTTTTTTTTCATTCACACTTGCTGAGTTAATTGGTGATCTTTCCCAGAAGTAAATGTCACTGATTGAAATTAATGATTTTAAAGGCTTTACTGTCATTATCAATCAGCCCCATATGGATGGATTGGGGTTTCTGGAAAGTCAAATTACCATTATATGGTGAGCTGCTCCGGGGTCAGAGATGTCTCCCAAACAATTTGGCAAAAGATACCAAGATCGTCTTGTGTTTGGGCATTGAATATGTTATTGCTTGAAAGTGATGGTCAAATCTCTTAGAAATGATAGGTTATAATTATTAAATTACATTTCTTTTTCTTTCAGAAAAGGGATTTCAAGTTTGAGATCAAGTATTTCTACCTCAGCATTTAATACATGGGCCATCTACTGCATTTCTTATGTATTTAAAACACATTGCGAAATCCTGTCTTATATGAGTTGTCTAAGCTCTTCTGATCCTGATGCTGCAATGATCTCTGCATGAGCACAGAGGTCTTCCCATTTGGAGATCACTGAGGATTGGGACCTTAGTTTGCATTGTCTTAAAGAGCTGCCTTTGTGTAGTATATTGTGTGAAAAAGAAACAGGTACCTGGGATAGCTCTGTTTGCAGTGAGCATCTTCTAATCTGTTCCTTTTCTTACCCTCACATGTACAAAAACCAATAGCTACTAAACACTTATTAGCTGGACTTTTTAATATGTATTGATAAAATTGTCACAATAGTTCACATTTGTATAGCACCTTTCATCCCCAAGCATCCCAAAATGTTTCATAAACTACTGTAAAACTCGGTTTAAGACAGAAGGACGTGTGTACAAGCCTAAAGTGAGTAAAATAACAATCTTGTTACCATCACTCATTGCCAAGTATTTAAAATTAGATTACACAACACACAAAGTATAGAACGTGTCTCTCTTTGTTCTGTTAAATATATAGTAGGGCTTGGGTAATAAGAGTTTTCATTTTTAATTTACATGCTTTTAGTACTGCTTCATATTAGTGCAGGATTAGTTTACACGAATCAAATCAACAATTGCTGACAGTGGGGAGAGCACCATGGCGAGCAGTGTTGAAGATGGCTTTTGAGAGATAGCAACAGACATATCTTGCACACACATATACACAAATAACTGCACTCACCTGAGTAGACTCACTTATATACTCAGAGGCTTTAGAGGTTCAGGACCAGTGTGAGTACCTACACTCTTACTGAGCAGCATTCACCTTGACCACAGAGGCTTATACCACAGAGACAATCATGCTGCTACTGGGGTTGCCTGCTGCTAAACAGTGGGAATGCTTCCAAGTGGCCACCTTTTAATTGCTGTCAGCTAATTTTAACAGCCTTCTATTTTAAATAGAAGTTACTTCAAGTTCTACTGTGGATGATTCAAAAATAGCCATGTTTAAAGATAGAGGCCTCTATATTTGCTAATTACCTGTAAATTGACAGTTATTTTGGTGATAAAAATTTGTCCAACCAGAGCAAACAAACAAACGTGTTTGTAAAGTGAACTCTTGTCCACTTTTTTTGCTTTTTTGGTTTGTAATGCATGGCTGAAGAAGCCAGAATTTTATGTATTACTGTGTCTATTTCTAGTTGCTGGTTAACTGACCAATTCTCTAAATTTGCTGTCAGTAAAATACAGGATGACACCATAGTTTTGATAACATAAGTGGAACAAATGGCCAAGTTCCACACAAAACAACATTATTATTTTAACAAGCACAATAAAACTGCATTTAAACACAGAGTGCAGGCATACTACACAGTTCAGAAAAAATCACTTGTCATTTGCAAGTGTAGGCTCCCCAGTATAGGAATTGCCTATTTTATGTTGAGTCAGATACAGTGGAATCTGTACCTAGTTTGCAAATTAGTTCCACATATACCTCCAGGTGTCATGTTTGCCCGCTCAGACTCAAATTGTCACTGATGTTCATTGTCCTGAACTCTGCAAGAAGAAAGGCAAGATATCAGGAATGCGGTTTAAACAGGCCACATCTTTATTAAATAACACATTGGGGAAATATCCAGCAATAACTTGTCCTGTGCAGGTCACCCTTCCTTTGTAATTGGTACCATCTGTCAGTCCCCCATCCCACTAAGCTGCTCCCAGCAACCTGCCCCTCAGACAAGAGTTAAGGAGGTGGAGAAGGGAGACAGGTTGTCTCCTCACTGCACCAGACATTAAGAGGAACATTCCCCACCTTCTCTAGGAATACTGAAGAAGAGTGGTGGTGCTGGAGTGTCCGCTCACTCCCTGTGGCTGGGTGTGGCACCCTAGTGATAGGGTTGCCATTATGGTTGCCTAGTGATAGGGTTGCCTAGTGATAGGGTTGCCATTATCCAGGTCTTGCCAGAAAAATCCGTTTTTGAGATATCACCCTTACAGATTTCCCAGGACAGCTGAGTGCATACCACCAAGTGTCCAGTTTTATGAACTCAGGATTGTCCTAGATGTTCTGGGTCTTTTGCACCTCAGAGATGGCAATCCTATCTGGTATCCCCTGCTGACAGTTGCTGTAGGCCCATAATGGTCTGCACCTTTCATGACTCCTGACAGGTCACATTTGAGTCCCATCCCTTCTAGGGGTAACCAAAAGTCCTGTAAAAATAAGAGTCTAATCCTTCTATCTGGCCTGTCACCCTTGATTATGAGCCCAGTGTCTGTATACCTTTTTCTCAAGGCTTCTAGTAGTCCATATTCCCTTCTCTGGGCTTCACATCACCTTACTAGTGGCTGGTAAGGGAACTCAGTGTTCACATTCTACACTGGGTTTCTAGGACAGGCAATCAAGATTCACTCCACCAGATTCCTTGCTGCCGCCTCCCTGGACTTCTTTCTACCAGGCTTTTCTGTGGGATTTCTCCTCCCCCTGCAAGAGCCTTCCTGTTTCTGCAAATCTCTTCATTCCTTAATGCCAGTCGTATTCGCCGTCGTCATCTTCTTGTATAGCATAGCAGACTCACATTCTGACTCTATGCCCACCAGATACTGGATTTCCTGATATATATTTGTCACTTTTCCCAGTATTTTTTTTTAAATTAATATTGCTTTCTTAATAGTGCCCAATTTTCCTTTTGCACTTACCAGGTTTGTTAGCGTAAACTTTGTCACCTTTAGGTCCCTGAGTTGGTCATACAAAATATCCCTATCCCAGGAGATGTGATCAACAGTTTCTTTAATCTTGCACATTTCACAGAGCCCATCTTTGTTTATTAATTGAGCCCAAGTTACTGTTTAGGCCTGAGTGTCCAGTAAGTGCTCAGACTAGAATTACCTCACTCTTTCTCAGTATTGTTGCAGTATGTCAACTTTTTCAGTTCTAGGGAATGTTTCATGAAATATTTTCTGGCTTGTTTCTTTTGTCCATACTTCCTGCCACTCCTCTCTTAGTTCATTTTTAATTAGATTTTTAAATTCTTGTTTACTCAGAGGGATCTCTGTCTTTTTTTTTCTTTTTACAGCATTTTTTGCTGCTTAATCTCCCAGCATGTTTCCTACTCTCTCAACACATGCTGGGATCCATGCTATTTCTGTATTTACTCCCATCTGTGCCAATTCTGTTGTTAGTAACAAAATGTCACTAATTACAGAATTTCTGCTATCTGAACTCCCATTTCTGATTGCCAGTAGCCCTGATAGTGAGTCTGACAAGAAGACAATGGAGGTAGGTTGCACATCCAGTATTCAAAACATCAACACTATTCCTGCTAGTTTGGCCATCATAACAGCTATACAATTTGATTGTTTAATGGATTTCTTTATTCCAAGTATTGAGAAACAGAATGCTGTCCCCGTTATCCCAGTTCTCATCTTTAGACCCATCCAGAAATATTGGACAATGTTTGCCCCATTTCTCAGATATACATCAGTTTGCTACATTTAATACACATAGCTCTCCTTTTCCCCTTTTAATTTCATTATATAGTTCCACATTTTATATGGCAGGGTGTGTGTATGTGTGAGAGAGATTTGCCCCATATAATGTATTTCCCCATGGCTATATATGCTCTTTAAAAAAAAATAATAATAATAAAAATCTCTTTTCTCTTAGTTCTTTTGTCCATACTTTAATCCTATTAACAGGAGACATTTTTGTTTTTTCCCCACCATGTTGTCCACTGAATTCCCAGCATTCTTCAGATATTTCTTTAGTATTTCAATCTTCCCTGTTTCTATGATATTTGACCAAAGGTTAAGTTCAGTAATTTCATTCTTAATGCTACAGGCATTTTACCAGCAGCTATCTGCATTACACACAAAGGGGTCATGATGAAGGCATCACAGTAATGTGTAATGCCTGGCTTGAACTGAGTCTAGCTTCTTTAGGTTCATTTTTGAAGCTGAACTAAACGTTTGGCATCTGCACTCAATGACTGGTCTTATTAGTGCTCTATAAAGTATTATCACTGCTTTATTATCTGCACCTCAGGTGATTCCAGAAATACTTTAAAGTAGATTATTTTTATTGTAGATTCATATCTACAATATTTTCAGTGTGGTCATTCCTTGTTAGCTTGCTATCAAATGTCACACCCAGGAATGTGTAGTTTTCAACTGTATCTATTTGCTTTCCGAACAAAGTCAATTTACAATTTTTTTTTTAATTTCCTCTTAGTGAATATCTTTTTTTTTAATTTTGAGAGTTGGAAATTTAAAGCTCCACATTTCCCATTCCATACCTTTCCAAAATACTTCATTAATTCACTTCTCAGCTACCTCCTGGGTTCTGTCTTTAGCCCATATGGCACAGTCATCTGCAAAAAAGGAAATGCCTATGCCTGCACTCAGCCTTTCGGGAGATTTTTTAATCATTACATTGAATAAGGTAGGGCAGATGACACTCCCCTGTGGAGTGCCATTTGTGATTATATATATGCTAGAGTATGGAAAGCCTACTCCAACCTGTATAATTCTTTTACTTTAGACAGACTTTATTCACCTATATATTCTTCCTTTTATGCCCCTGGATACTAGTTTATGCAATAAGTCCTCGCTCCATAACATATCCTATGCCTTTTCAATATCTAGGAAAGCTACTTTCTCATTTATTTATTTCTCATACTTTTTTGTTGTTCTGTCTCTACTCTTACTATATGTTCAACTATACTCTTTCGTCTCCTTAACCCACTTTGCAAGTTGTCCCTTTCTCTCAACAGAAGTTGTTATTTTAATAGGCAGCAGGTTATAAAACAAACAAAATGAAGTATTTTTTTCACACAACACACCATCAACTTTTGGAACTCCTTGCCAGAGGATGTTGTGAAGTCCAAGACTATAACAGGGTTAAAAAAAAACAACAACTAGATAAATTCATGGAGGATAGGTCCATCAATGGCTATTAGATAAGATGGGCAGGGATGGTGTCCCTAGCCTCTGTTTGCCAGAAGCTGGGAATGGGCGAAAGGGGGTGGTCCACTTGATGATTACCTGTTCTGTTAATTCCCTCTGGGGCACCTGGTATTGGCCACTGTCGGAAGACAGAATACTGGGCTAGATGAACCTTTGGTCTGACCCAGTATGGCCATTCTTATGTTCTTATGTTAATCTTTCGTTCACCATTTTTTCCATGGCTTTACCAATTGTCAATTGGCCTGTATGCATCAGGGTTTGTTTGCAACATACTGTAGGGGTATTAAAGAAGGTTTATATTAGACATGTTTTATATGAAAAAATATGTATTGTTAGAAATGATTTATTGTTAATTGATACTTTATAACTGAAGGTTTATATTAAAAGTAAATGTGATTCACAAGATTTAGCCTCTAACCTGCAAGCCACCAGCTGTGTCTGTGTGAAGCCTGCTCAAAGAAATACTTTGTATAAAACTTGTTAAACATTAATTAACTCTATGTAAGCCAAAACAGTAGTTTTGTTATAGTATATAGATAGAGACCCCCACCCTGTGTAAGTTTTCATCTCACTTTATTTTTGAATGTTAAAAGACAGGGAGTCTCACATAAATTGGTAACACCCCAAAAGGTAAAGAGACAGTGAAATAGATGTAATTAAGATAGAGAATGTATGTGAATGAGTGCCTAGTTTAAATAATGAATGAATGGTTAGGGAGCTACCAGCCTGAAAAATTCAGTGTCGGCTGAAGAAGGTGTCAAGTGGGATCAACCAGATGACCCCCGGAGGGCAAATTGGAATCCACCCCACCACCTCAAAGGAAGGAAAAACAAACATCTGACAACATGGATCCATCCACCTGCTGATTGATTTAGCAACAGCAGAATGAAGCAACTCTCATGGACTGACATAGGAATAAATTCCTATAAAACTGGACTCTGAAGACTAAGGACTTTGAGTCTATGGTTCTGCTGCCAGCCTCCAGGAGCAACAGGTGCATCTGACACAGACTCGGCTCCATCCTCATGACCAAGATACCTGGCTAGTAACTTGGCATGAGCAACGTCTAGGCTGGTAACTATAACACCTATACAGAACCTGAATGAATGATTGTGTGAATGAATATATATATATATATGTGTGTGTGTGTGTGTGTGTATAAAAAAAAGTAGTGATAGAAATAAGTAGTAAAACAACGCTGTTTGCTTTTATCGTTTGCTTTACTATTATATTTACAATAAATGTGGCATCTTTGCCTTATCCCTCTTAATAAGATCCTGCTGGTTTTTATTATATTGGTATAACAATACCTCATTTCCACACTGGGAGTATAACCATGTTTCCACGCCATTGGTAGCTCCCGTTTCCCCTATATACTGCTGTACATTTTTAGTAGTATTTTCCAACTCCCTTCATCCAAGTGTTTTATGTACACTATTCTTGCCTGGTGTAGAGTTTTGCTTTTATCTATAGCTTTTTGACGTTCCGTCATACAGAAGTTTTCATTGAGTATTATATCCTCATCTTCCTCCCACATTTTCCATTTCTCATGATTCTCTTGAATGATTTTCCCCCCTCACACAAATTTCTATATGATAATTTTCAACATTATTAATGTTGTGGAATATTTCTACTAGAGTTTCTACTTCTTGTTTATTATAGCATTTTGTCTTTAACCTTCTACAATGAAGTCTGGTATAGCATTGCTCCTACTCATATTCCATTCATTGTTTTAATCTGCCTGTATACCTCTGACATTTTAGTATTTTTTATTCATTTTCTCACAGTACTTTCTGCAGCTTTGTTTTTGCCTTTTTAATAGCCCTTTGCACACTTGCCTTGTTTCTTTTTTCTTTTATTTCAAGTCCTCACTACATGTTGCATTTTTTGCTTTCTTATATGTCTTGCTCCTTCCTTTAATTGCTTCTTTTACACTTCTCATTGTGCTATGGCACATAGTTTCTATCTTTAGGGTGACTAGGTGTCTTAGGTCAGGGGCGGCTCTAGAAAATAGGCTGCCCCAGGCAGCGCGGTGTGCTGCGCCGCCCTTCCTCGGTCCTGCGGCCGGTCTCCTCTTCCCGCGGCTCCGGTGGAGCTCCCGCGGCAGGTCCGCAGGCATGACTGCGGGAGCTCCACCGGGTCCGGCGGCTCCGCTTGAGCTGCCGCAGTCATGCCTGCGGGAGGTCCAGCCGAGCCGCGGGACGAGCGCCCCCTCCGGCAGGTCCGGTTGTCCGTGGCTCCGGCCGGTGGACCTCCCGCAGGCATGACTGCGGCAGGTCCACCGGCCCAGCCTGCCGCCCCCTAGATTTGGCCGCCCTAGGCAACAGCTTGGTTTGCTGGTGCCTAGAGCCGCCCCTGTCTTAGGTATAGCTAACTTTGCTGCTATTGTGATTCCCTTAGATATATTGATACTAAACTCCTCAGTGTTAACATTTATGCATTGTTCATTAATATTTTCACTACATTTGCTTCTAAATAGTTCCCAGTTTGATTTTTTTATAGTAAGGGGTCTTTCTCCATCCTCAACATTTCCTTTGCCTTGATGTACTGTACATTTTTGGAAGTGATAATTTCCCATTCCCTCCTCTTTAACAACTTTCCAGCTGCATTTGTTTGCTATACTAGTTGATAATTCCCAGGTCTAGACAGTTTATCTGCCGCGTTGGCAGGTTCAGCCAACCGCAGCTCCCACTGGCTGCGGTTCGCCGTCCCAGGCCAATGGGGCTGCGAGAAGCGGCGCAGGCTGAGGGATGTGCGTGCCAGAGGTTGTTGATCCCTGATATAATATATGGCCCTTCTGCATCTTCAGCTTTCTCTGTCAAATCCAGAATCTTCAGTTTTTCCATAAGGGTTGTATACATTATATATTCTAAAAGATGCAGGTTTATTTTGCATTGGAATCCCAGTAGTGTTATACTGTATATTTAGTTTCTTCACCTCAATTTTATGATAATTTAGGTTTTCCTTGATTTAGGTTTTCCCCTTCCTACTTCTCTGAAGTGCTTATAGATGCCATATCCTGGGTTCAGAATATTTCCTATTAAGTATGTTTCTTGTGTGCAAAATATATCATTTTAGTATCCTTATCAAGGATATTTTCTTCAGTTCCTGCCCATGTGCTATTAGAGTATGTGCATTCTAACAGCAAATAGTTATTACCATTCTATTGATCCTTCAGTATTTCCTTCACTAAAAAAGTGCCTGGAGTCATGCTGCTAATAAGTTGCTAACCTGTAGGTACTTTTCTTCTGCTTTAACTATAATTTTTCATTTTTTTTTGCTATCTGTGATGATCAGTTTATTACTTCAATCATAAAAAGTTATAAACCTTTCTTTGATTACACATAACGTGTCTTCTGTTCAGGCCGGCTCCTCCCCAATTGCTGAAGAAAAAAAAAGTCGATTGGCGGCATTTCGGCGGCAGCTCAATTATACCTCTTCGTTCTTCGGTGGCAAGTTCTTCACTCCCTCTCTTCCTCTTTGGCGGCACTTTGGAGGCAGCTCAAAGAGGAAAAGAGGAACTGAGGGACCCGCAGCTGAATTGCCACCAAAGGCCCGGACATGCCGCCCCTTTCTATAGGCCATCTCAAGCACCTGCTTCCTTTGCTGTTGCCTGGAGTTGGCCCTGCTTCTGTTTTCCCTGTATCACTCATTAAAGCCTTTGATTTGTTCCGGTGTATGGTTATCTCTTTCTCCATCCTAAGTTTCTCCTCCTCTTCTCTTTTTGGTCTTAGGTGTTACCTAGTAGCTTTTGTATATGATATGCTATTTGTAGTCTTTTTTTTTGTATCTTTTGATTGCTTTGCTGCTGTACAACCTCTGTGAGCTGCACTGTGCTTTCCTCCACAGTTATTAAACTTTAATTCTGTTCCTTCCACACACTTGTCATAGAAGTGTTCCCTTCCACATTTACTGCATCTAATTTTTCCTTTACCTAGATTTGTCACATGTCCAAATCCATTGGCATATGTAGCATGTCACTGTAGGTGGGATATATGGTTTTGTCCAAAAAAATCTGGTACACTATTGTTACCTTATCAGGAAGACTCTCTTTTAAATGCAACTAGCAGAGCTCTCAATGTCTCTTCCCCCTCCTCTCTTGTTAATTAGCAACTTAGCATATAGTAATTTGTCATCCCTTATGTCTTGCTTTATTACATCTTGACATTTTGATCTACACCCCTTGTACACTCCTCTTGTGTACATCAGCTACTTGGGTAGTTTACTTTCAGTTTCCCTAGCTTTAATAGTTTCCACACTTGTTCCTTATTTTCATATGTAACTAATATCTCCTCCTTGTAGCTTTCTAGCGCTACGTCTCCAGCACTTTTTAAAACTACTCTGCCACTTCTAGAGGGTTTATAGCCCCTGTCTTCACACCCTTGACTGACAATTTCATTTTTACAACTTAAACTTTTTCTCTTTATTCTTTCTTGTTGTTACACTGTTTTTTCTTCTTCTAGCTCTGACACATCCCCCCTTTTCTTTTTCCTAACCTGTGACCAGCCTTCACCTCTGCTATCTCCTCCATCACTTTCTAGACTGGTGTAAGTAGTTTCCATTATATCTTCCATCTCTCCACAGCAGTTCAGATGACCCCCCACCTCAAAAGCAGCCCCAAGTCAGCCAGTCATCCCAGCACCCTACCAGCTCTCTAGGAAGTGTCTCATACTCAACCAGACTCCAGGGCAGCCCCCTTCTTATTCAAACTTCCTCTATTTATAGTATCACCCAACCCTTCCCCAGCTGGGTTTCATCATTAATTAGGTCTGGCTTACCCTGCAGATACAACCAGGTGGGTTAATTGGACTCTCAGGTCCATGTTAACCCTTTCTTCACCTGTGTATGGACACCCAATCACAAATGCCTTTTCTTATCTGTTTCCAAATTCAGTTTCTCATTGGACTGGATCACCTACTGACTGATTATATGAAGTGGACATTTGCAAAGCTGTGACAAAATGAATTTTAAAGTGGACCTTACCAGCTGGGTCCTGGGATTGCTGAGTGAAAGGTGGCGGGAGGGAGAGAAGGGGGAACAAACATCCCACCCAGGCCAATCTGGAAATCAGGGGAAAAATACTTCTTAGCTCACAAAAGGTGACTAGCATGATGCCCACAGCAAGGCCCCTGAACCCAATTTTACTCTAATTCCAAAGCGAGGAGCTTTTCTTCAAAACACAGAATGGCACTCAAGGCAAGGGGAAGGTCTTACAAGCCATCCCTTGGAGCCACTAGGCTTATGTTGCACCTTCTATCCAAGCAATCACCCACAGAGCCTCCCTCCTCAAGCTCACAAGAAGGGGAGGGGAGTTCAATTCTTAAAAGGGCCAAAGGTTTTCTATCCTTAATGACCCAGAAAAAGACCCCATCTCCTCTGTGGTTGTGGGTTGTGCAATACAGAAAAATAAAGTATATACAGAGAGATTAACATAGCTTGGACAGTGAACACGTCCGTAAGATCCCACTACCCCACTTTGACAAGCCAATGCTTACCAGTGTAAAAATCAATCTTATTTTTATATTTTCGTTTATCAAACAAAATGTGCACATTAGAAATCAAGTAAACAATATTGCTATGTAGCTTTGGATAAGCACAGTAATATTGTCATAGGTAAGGGAAGAACACTATTTAAATAGGACATTTCATGTGGGTATTTTATTTCACTGTTGCAACGCTTCTTATAAAAAGATCTATCTCCAGACAGTACTATTCACTTTCTCTAAAAGCCATGGCTGTTAGTTCCTTATCTGACTTCATTTAAGAATAGTTCTGATGCCCCCTCAGCAGTGCAAACTTCAGAAGCAATTTACTTGACCTTGGACAGCAGTCTCATAATAAAGATCATGGACAGAAGGGGAGAGTGTATTTATTTAGCTCTGTAATTATCAGTCTAGCTATGTGGGAGATTAATTTCGGGGGCTAGGGTTGTTTGCCTTGTATTAGAGATGTCACCTATTATTTCAGACATGAAGAATGTCCCTGATTTTTGGATCGTTGGTGCAACAGTTCCCAAGACAAACTTCAGTGTAAAATGTAAAATACAATATAATAATAATAATTAATAATGATCCAGATCCTCCATGGGTGTTAAGGGGCATTGCTTCATTGATCTCAATGGAGCTACACTGATTTACACCAGGGGAAACTCTGGCCCTTAGTAGGTTCAGAAGAAAGATTGGCAACATAGGAGTAATGAGTGGCATATTCTCCAAAGATACTAATATATACAGATACTAATATATATATGTTATAGATCCCTGTCTTGCACATGTTTAATGGCAGGAACTCCTCATGATCAATGTTCTAAAGCTGTTGGTTTCAAAGGGCAAGTCTTACCCCACCTGTTGAAATGGAACATAGGTGTCAGCTTTTGCTGGAATTGCCAGCTCCTTTCCGACCATGGTAAGTAAAGGAAGTCCCCTGTGTAGCTGCAACCACTCTCATTTTGACTTTTTATCTAGTATTCTTAGAAATTTGTAACCTCTCTTCAACCTCAGAAGCTGCTGCTGAGTTTTCTTCAAAAAGCAGATTTTTTCCCCTCAGATCAGAGCCCTTGAAAACAAATTAATCTTGGCGTTAACTTGAAAGAAATTTGAACAGTAAACCCAAAACATCCATAGTTACCAAATAACATCACTATTCATTAATGGCAGAAAGCAAGAAATGATAATTTTTAACAGTAAGGGTAATTAACCATTGGAACAGATTACTAAGGGATGTGATGGAGTCTCTATCACTTGGAGTACTTAAATCAAGACTGGATGTTTTTTTCCAGCTATGCTGGAAAGAGGACAGGAGACACTGGATGTGGTTTAATTAGGCTGTTACTTTATTCCTAAATGTCTGAAAGTACCCAGCAGATAAAATTGTATAGTGCAGGCACCTTCATAATCATTTACATATACCCACGGGTCTGCTGGAAGCCCTCTACCTCCCCATCCTAATCCCTGCTGTACTCATCATCTGAGCCCCGAATGTCTCTGTTTCAGCTCATTTAAAGAATGCTTCCTTTAAATCCTTTCCCGATCTATTTTATCTGATCACCGTATCCCTACCCTTTGGAATGCCTGCACTGGACATCTGCCACAAGGAGGCACCAGCAATTAACTTGGCTACCTCCTCTCCCCCATATCTAGCCAGCTTCCCAGATATTTACTAATGTCCTCTTTAATATTGGTTAAAAAGCACAACAGCTCCCAAGTCTGACAGAGGGCCCCATCCTCACTGAATAACTCTGGTGCCCCATATGCTATGCCCAGATGACCAATTACCAACCCCTGTGCCACCTATGAATTTGGCAGCCTCCCTGTTCTCATACCTCCTAGCCTGTTCGATCCACAGGAGCTTCACAGCTCCCCACCAGATACTTTGTTCCCACATGTGTGTCCAAATAATTTTTAATCCGGGTAAAAGTTCCTGGAAGTCCCTCCTAGCCCTGAGCATTAAGTCCACCACTTTAAACATTCCCAAATCATTTTCCCCAAGATGAAATCACAGCCATATCTGGTGCCTGGTCCTTGGCCACCACACCGTACAGAGGGGCATCAGCTGGTCCTATAACATACCCCTCCTCCCATGCCAGCTCAGGACTGCTTCACCACTGAGTCGAGCAGCAAATCTCCGAACAAACTGGAAGTCCACGTATGTGTCCAATAAACTATATGGGCCCACATATCCACACCACATTATGCAAGTACTTATAATGCAAACACAAAGGAAAATTAACAACGATTTCCTACCAGGGTCTCACATACATTCTGTATGATTCAGAATGCCAGTTGCCCCAGCCCTCTGCCCCAGCTGGGCCACAGCTTTTGCTGCCCCAACCCTGAATGAGTGGGAACAAAATTTATGTGCTGGAAGCTCCAAACACTTCATTCCCCATCTTAAAGCTATAACAAAGTGGTATGTTGTGACAGCACTCCCCTCACTATGACTCAAGAGGGGGCCATCTCTCCCTGGTCTTACTTCCATGTACACCCTCACAACCACCACAGGGAAGATCCTAGGCCCACCATCCTCCTGTAAAATAATGGATTCACCTCTCCCTCTTTGACCTCTTCAAGTGTCATATCACCAACTGCTCCTTCCAATGTATATCCCTCAATTCGAAAACCCTTCCAGAAGTGTCCCTACAGGACCTAGATACTCGCTCACTGACCCTAAAAAGTTAAAAAAAAAAAGCAACCAGGAATATTGCCTTGAATGAGGCCACCTCCTGTCCAGAATGACAAAGAGGCTCGAGGATTCATACTAATCACATTAACAGTGATGATATGATCTGAATCCTCCATAAGCCAGTGCTTTGAGACCAACCCACTAAAACCCTCCAAACCAAAAAAAACCCTTACAATGATGTGGATATCCATTCAGTCTACTGACAAACATAAAGTCTGGTAGCTGAGTGGAGACGCTTGATGATGCCCCTTTTTGGAATGCTAATGAGACCGTGTACTGCAGAACCCAGTCCTCTGTAATAAGCCATCTTGGTGACAGGCCCTCCTGTTCTTGAAGTTAGACAAAATCATTAAGACTCATCTCAAAAGCCAAAATGTTCTCGGAGCCTCCAGTCTCTGTGTTACACTGGCATTCCTCATAGTTCAAGGTTCCATAGTGCTAGCAGTATCCATTCAGGTTCCTTACTGACTCCTGGTGCCTGCTGCTAAAATCTGTTGATTTAAAAATGAGACAATGAATCTGCTATGCCATTATCAACCCCAAACACATGTGTGGAAAAGAAATAGACATTAAAGCTTAAACACTGTAGTACTGTTGGTGCCACTAGGCCTGAGTAAACCAAAGTTGTGACTTTGGGCCTATGTGACCCAAAGTACCTTTATGTAAAGTGCTTTTGTTAGCCTTATAACTTTTTTTTAACTGTTGTTGTGTTGTGTTACTTTGCTAATAAGGTTGGTTGATACTACTAGATGTAGATATAAATAAATATAAATATAAAGCAGGTGCTGTAATTAAGGTTATATGCATGAGAATATGCATGACGGTGGGAAAAAGTGATAACTGATCACAGAAAAAAAAGTAAGAAAAGAGCGGTTTTTTTTTTTTGGTGGTGACTTTGACTTATGACTGAACTGCTGTGTGTATGCTGCATGGCATGGAAAGCTGCATGGGGGGAGGAGGGAGGGGGTGGGGGGAAGAATGGGGGGTGAAGTAATGTGTAAGAAGAGAGAAAACGAGAGTATAATTGAGATTTGAAGCATGCTTTTTAGAATGCTTTCTTTTTTGGCCTAAATAAACCTGGTTTTGCTTCTCCACCCTGGTGTGATAATTAGTGCTACGCACCACCGGGCATACCCCCCTGCGCCCAACTGGCTCTTTGAGTCCTGTCAGGTTTTGGTCAGGCTGGGTGGGCTCGAGGGCATTGGGCCTGCGGCTGCTCCTTGCGGACTGTGGGCGCGGCCGGTGGTCGACGGCGGTGGCCGATGCCGCCCGCGACGCCTCGCCAGCGCCAGAGACGCCCTTTACGCTGAGGCTGCACAAGTGCAACGACTGAGGCCAGATAGTGGAGAAGCAGGCGACGGGCGACGGAACCGGGCTCGTGAATAAGGTGAAGGTGACCTGAGTTTGTTAAACCTTTGCTTGTTAAGTTAACCTGGGACGCTTGTTTCTTCCCATAGCCTGGGGGCGGAAGGGGAGTACAGGCAGGGGTATAGGGGCACAGAGTAGAGGTTTTGAATGATTTGAATTATCCTTCAATTACTCCTGTTTTGTCAGCGAACAGGTAGCTTCTGAAGCTGTTTGTATGTAGAGCTCTGTAAAAAAAATCATCCATGCCCAGAGCCTGAGCTTGGGGAGGAGGGAGTGAATGGGGAATGTCTCTCTGTCTGGGCTCATGCCATTTTTTTGACTTTGCAGCAGCATAAGAAAATGCATCAAAATAATATGATAATATGGTCTTGGTGTGTGTGTGTGTGTGTGTATGTGTGTGAGTGAGTACCAATGTCCTCACCAACCATACAACCCTATGTGATCTGTAGGACTGGTGACTGATAACCTGAACTACCCCCAAACCAATACCTCCTGAGTCATCTCAGTGGATCTTTAAATCAGACTTGAATATCCATTTATCCCTCCACAATTACACTCTAATACAGGGATTGGCAACCTTTGGCAAGCAGCTTGCCATGGTAAGCACCCTGGCGGGCCGAGCCAGTTTGTTTACCTGCTGCGTCTGCAGGTTCGGCCGATCACGGCTTCCACTGGCCATGGGTCGCTGCTCTAGGCCAATGGGGGTGGTCGGAAGCGGCATCCAGCACATCCCTTGGCCTGCGCTGCTTCCCACAGCCCCATTGGCCTGGGACGGCGAATCACGGTCAATGGGAGCCGCGATCGGCCAAACCTGTGGATGCGGCAGGTAAACAAACCAGCCCGGCTCGCCAGGGAGCTTACCCTGGCAAACCGCGTGCCAAAGGTAGCCGATCCCTGCTCTAATAAAATCACCCAGAAATTGTTTCCATGTCCTCAAATCCTTTTTCATCTCTCCAGTAACTCATAAAATGGTGAGGTCAAGATATATCTGTGCTGGCAGTTGCAAGCTGGGTGCAAAATGCCTGCCCCAGAGCCACCATTCAGAAAGCAAAGTTAAGATGCCCAATAATCAATTGCAGTTCAGAGTACAACTTTTCTGGCTGCTCTACCTCTGCTAATCAAACCCCATAGTTCCTGAAACTTATCCTGAGGGGATCAAGATGTGTCCTCCAGCATGTTTAGCTCAGTCCAAGGTAGGTTTATGTGTGGAAGGCCTCTTCATTTTATCATGTCTAGAAGTACCCCCAATATTTCAGACTAGGCCTGAAAGGCATCCATCATGGTAACACTCTTTTCAAAATTTGCCCTGCACATGAAGAAAAAGTCATCTAAGTAATGCATTACCTGCTGTAAACCAGCTTCCCACAGTTCTGCCCAGCATTGTACTAAATTTCTCAAATGCCGAACAGGATTTTGCACATGCTACAGAAATAGCTTTCTCAAAATAAAACTGTCCTTCAAAAGAGAACCCCAAAAGGTTAAAGTACCAAGGATGCACTGACAGTGGTCAAAAAGCAGACTTGATATCACACATGGCCATCAGGGTCCCTGGGCCACAAGACCTAACCATGCACTCTGCCTCATCAGTGGAAGAATAGAGAAAGGAACACAAGGCCAAGTCTATTCCATTGTTAACTGAGCAACCCTGTGGTAGTAATACTCACACGGAGCCTTTGTAGGGACTAAGCCTAGTGGAGAAACCTGCAAATTCTGTTTAGGTAAATGACTGAATGTCTCTACTACTATATTATCCTTTTGTTTTTGTGTAATCCTTTTCTTTACAATATGAACCATTCCTAATGAGGACTTTAAATTTTGGGGACATTACATTACTTCTTTCTCCTGAAAAAGGGATCCTAAATCCTGCAGTAAACCCATCCCATAAATATGTGCCATCTATCTTGTTAGAGTTATCCCAAAGGAGCGCACCCTTAATACTTCAATCTTAACCACAGACAGAACTCTTGTCAAGCCCCCCATTTTCAGCTCAACCCCCTTCTCTTCCTGTTCCTTGGCCTCCATGCCCTGTTCCTGCACCCACAGGTCTGTGGGTGGCACCTGACTTATCCTCTATTCTGTTTCCATGCTGACTATTGTAGCAATTGTGGACTGTATAGTCCCCAAAGTACTTTTCACAAGTTGCCTCAATTTGCAGCTGCAAAACACAGATTATTGGCTAAATGCAGGAATCCCTGGGTGAAATTCTATGGCATGCGTTATACAGGAGGTTAGACATTGTGATAATAATGATCCCTTTTGACCTTCAAAAAAATCTATGATTGTATAATTTAAATGTTTCCATGAACTAATATCTAATCTATTTATTAAAAATGTAGCTACACTAATATATTTAGACAAATTATAATTCAATGACAAAAGTTATAACTACCTTTCACCAAAGACACCAACTTAAATAATTACCCTGATTGTTTTCTGCGACAGTTAGTTCTGAAGCACACAAGACAAAGGACTACTCTTATAATACACAGGAGCTGGTTCAAGAAGTAGATGTTGTTAATCACTAAGTAACAGTGATCAAAATATAATTAAGTGAAACAACTTTGTAGGAGGGATCACGTGAACACTTAGCAAATGACAATACATTTTAGATTGAGAATTTTAATTCTTTCCTGCTGTCACAATTGCAATTAAAGATATGAAACCAATAACAATAGAATGTGTCGAATACTAGGAATTAGTAGGCTAAATTCATCCTACAGCCTTTCATTTGTTATAATAATTTGTCCACTGCAAACAACCTGCACATTCATGCTATGATAATGTTTTCTATTTGTAAAGATTTCTTCCCTGGTTACAGGTGGCACAATAGATAAGTGGCTTGTAATGTGTTTGTGAATCCAACCACAGTATCAAAATCTTTCCTAACTTTCTACTGACAATGTGGCCTTGTGGGAAAGTTAATGAATACCTATGTTTGTAGTGCAAAGTATCTAGAAATTGTCTAGGTCACTTACACATTGAAAACTGATTCTTTTTTTTTTTTCTTATTCTTTTTTTGTTGTCCTTTGCAACTCTTTAGTTAGAGAAACAACATAGCTTAATATAGATTGCAAAGAGGGCACAGTATGTAGGACAGGTATATAATGACAGTGCTTCCTCTTAATGGAGCCAACCCTGTTCATGTTGAAATCAATGGATTTTTTTCCAATGACTTTCAAGAAAGCAGGAGCAAGGTTCTAAGCCCAGAAAGAAAATATGGCAAATATGTAACATGCATCCACTCTTACAGGGAGTTCCCTAGTAAATATATAATCAATTTTTTTCAGCAAAATTCAGCTAAATACTTGCAGAAGACAGAGACCACATTCCAATCTTAGTGAAACTGATTGAAATTAAGAATATCTTAATTGTACACTTTACTTTTTTCATGTATCTTTTCCTTTAATATCATTGATTACTTCAGTGGAGATACCTGGGAAAAAATGGGCTCTCTCTCCCTTCCTTTTATTAGTTCCAAAGTAGATGAATTTTAGAAGAATTCACAAACATCTATTCTAAACTTCAGTGTAATCCTGTATTTATTTATTTAAATAGAACTTTACCATTTGCTAATATGAAATGTACAAGTTAAACGGCCCTTAAGAACGCATAGGTCTGGGTCTGTTTGTATGTTATATAAATACGAATTTAGCTACAATATTTGTGTACTGCATGTGTTTATTTGTCTCTATTTCTCTTTCTCTCTCTGATCTCACTTCTCTAGCACTTAACATGTTTCCTTCTACATTTTAAATATTCATAAAAAGTACTTTTTCTCATTTTGGGGGCTGATGGATTACCTCTCAGACAGGAGGTCATTTCAATTAGGATTCTTTTTTTAAATGCTATTCCATCATTTCACTGGAAATTCTTATGATGAATCTTAAGAAATGTAGAAAAAACAAGTCAAATTTGTGTTATATTCATCTAGAAAAATCATAAGTTATATAGAGTGTTACTGGTAAAAAAATGATGAAACTATAGAGAACTCTATAAAGCAGGGTTTCTCAAACAGGGGTCGCCACTTCTATAGGGAAAGCCCCTGGTGGGCCAGGATGGTGTGTTTACCAGTCCCATCCGCAGGTCCAGCTGATCGCGGCTCCCACTAGCCGCGGATCGCTGCTCTGGGCCAATGGGAGCTGCTGGAAGTGGCACGAGCCGAGGGACTTACTGGCCATCACTTTCAGCAACTCCCATTGGCCTGGAGCAGTGATCCGCAGCCAGTGGGGTCCACAATCGGCAGGATCTGCAGACGGGGCAGGTAAACACACCAGCCCGACTCCAGGGGCATTCCCTACAGAGGCAGCGACCCCTGTTTGAGAAACCCTGCTAGATAGTGTGTTATCAGTGGTTGTCATTAAACACTTGAAAGTTACCATTTGCAGGTAAATTTAATTTAATGCAGTATTCAGAATATTGCTGTAGAATACTAAGGCAGTCATGCAATGCTGTAATTGTTAGTATCTAATGATGACCCCTGTAAAAGGAGAGAGAGTGTATGTATGTAACACACACACACAACACTGGAAATTAGGAAAATGCCCCTTTCTAGACTACCTGGACTAAATGACTGAAAACTAACTATATAGTCATCTTTAACACTTTCTAATACGCACACACAAACACACTGTCAAAGATGACAGTAAAATTATTTTTAGTCATTTACTCAGGCAAATTAGAAAGAGGTATTTTTCTAATTTCCAGTGCTCTATTTTTAATGTATATTACTGAGTGAATGAGGTTATAAAAGGATGTCATATTCCGGGGTGCAATCCAGACTAGTGAGGGTCTTTGCCACTGCATATTGTTAAACAATCATAAACAAAGAGCACTGATTAATGGAATGATGTCAGATTAGAGGGCGGTCTCAAGTAGGGTTTCAGAGGAATCTGTTCTGGGTCCAGTGTTCTTTAACATCTTCATTAATGATGGGGATGTAGGCAGTGATGAGCTGCCAAAATATTAACAAGCGGTTCCCTCCTCCTCACCCCATGAGGGGTCATGCCCCCCCCCGGGGACTCCTGCCTCATCCAACCCCCCCCCATGTTCCTTGACAGCCCCCCCCTGGGACCCGTGCCCTATCCATCCCTGTCCCCTGACTGCCCCTTGCCACCCCATCCAACCCCTCCTCTCATTCCTGATGGCACCCCGGGATCCCTACCCCATCCAACCACCCCTTCTCTCTGTCCCCTGACTGTCCCTGGAATCCCTACCTCTAACTGCCCTCCACCGTCCAATCCAACCCCTGCTCCTTCCTGACTGCCCCCCTGGGACCCTTGCCCCCATTCAGTCCCCCTGTTCCCTGCCCTCTGACTGCCCCGACACGAATCCACCCCCTCAACTCCCCTGCTCTCTATCCAACACACTCTCCCTGCCCCCTTACCATGCTGCCTGGAGGTGGGGGCCCAGCTGGGCTGGGGCCGGACCCGGGGGCCGGGCAGGAGCCGAGCCGCGCCGCGCCGCCGGGCCGAGTTCACTCCCGTGCTGCCCGGCGAGGTCGCAGCTGGACCCGGGGGGCAGGAGCCGTGCCGCCCGGCCCCAGAGTCCCACCACAACCTCACCGGACGGCGCGGCGCCTGGAACCCTTCTCCCGCCCCCGCCCCCCAGCCCCAGCTGACCTAGTGGAAGCCGCTGCTTCCTTCTCAGCCCTCCCAGCCTTCCTGCAGGAACAGCTGATTCGCTGGAAGCTGGGGAGGGGGAGGAGAAGCCAGGGGAGCTTCAGAAGAGGAGGCAGAGGCGGAGTGAGGTGAGCTGGGGCCAGGGGAAGGGTAGGGAGCTGCTAGAGCTTTTGTTAAATTTAAAAGCCCTTTTGAAACTAGTTGTCCCTCCAGGAACAACCGGTTCTAAACCGGCTTCTGAATTTAACAACCGGTTCTCGCGAACCAGTGTGAACCGGCTGCAGCTCACCACTGGATGTAGGTATAGAGAGCATATAGATCAAGTTTTCAGGTGAAATAAAGCTGGGGTGGGGGTTGTCAGTACTTGGAGGATAAAGCTAAAATTCAGAGGGATCATGATAAATTGGAGAACTAGGCTACAACTAAATGTAAATCAACCAAGACAAATGTAAGGCATTGCACTTAGGGAAGAAAAAACAAATGCACAAATACAGAAGTGGGGCAAACTGGCTTTGGCAGCAGCAGTGCTGAGAAGAATCAGGGATTTATGTCAAGTATCAGAGGGGTAGCCGTGTTATCAGAGGGCAAGTTGTGTCTTGCATCCGAAGAAGTGGGTATTCACCCACGAAAGCTCATGCTGCAAAACGTCTGTTAGTCTATAAGGTGCCACAGGATTCTTTGCTGCTTCTACAGGGATGTATGGTGGATCACAACCGCAACATGAGTCAGCAATGCTGTTGCAAAAAAACAAAACAGCAACAACAAACCCCCCACAAATGCAGTTTTAGGTTGCATTAATATAGGCATAGCATGAAATCACATGAGCTGATAGTACAGCTCTACTTGGCACTGGTTAGGCTCAGCTGGAGTACTGTATCCAATTTTGTTCACCAAAGTATAGAAAGGATGTAGAGAAACTGGAAAGGATCCAGAGATGAGTGACAAAGATGATTAAAGGGATGGAATGGAAGACATATGAGGAATGGCTGAAGGAACTGGGTATGCTAGTTTGGAAAAGAGCAGATTAAGGGAAGATGTGATAGTAGTCTTCAGATATTTGAAAGGCTGCCATAAAAGAGATGGAGAAAAGTTGTTCTCTTTTGCCACAGAGGGCAGGACAAGCAATACGTCCAAACTACAGCATAGCATATTTAGATTAAATCCCAGGAAAAACTTCCTACCTGTAAGAACAGTAGGACAATGGAACAGACTGCCTCTGGAGGTTGTGGAAGCTTCTTTACTGGAGGTTTTCAAAAGGAGACTGGATATCCATCTGTCTGGGATAGTTTAGACATAACAAATCCTGCATCTTCGAAGAGGGTTAGATTAGATTACCCTTGTGGTCCCTTATAACCCTATAGTTCTATGATTCTGTGCCCTTTAACCCCGTGTGCCTTAAATGCTGTTTTGCTGTGGCCCACAGCTTTGCCACTAACAGACAGTGTTAAGCAGTTCTGGTTCAGCACTCTGATTCCAGCAGCCTACTTGATATGCCCCAGTCACAGTCTCTTATCTACTGGCCTTTGTTCCTACTAGCCAAGTGATTTCAACACACTCCCAGTCCCAAATTTTCCCCAAACCACGTGCCTTGCAGTGTTCAACCCTTTCCTGGACCATTGTGTTCCACGAGTGACAATAACGAATTTCTGATAAAGCGACATCCCAATAGCTGATCAAATTTAAAAGCTTGGCCAGTTGTATTGTAAAATTGGAACTAGTATTTTGAGGAAAAGCTCCCATATAGGCATTGCTAGGTAAGGAAACATAAAAACACCCTTCATTTATTTTTTCCCATTTATTAGAGGTCTTGAACTTGAGACACTTTAACCCAGCTGTTAAATTTTTCAGGCCATCCTCTCTATTTCACAAAAAAATACTTGTTCCTTCCCTGGCCTTTCTTCACTAGAATCTTTTCTACCCTGTAAACACGGTCCTGGTTAGGGTTTATTTTTTTGTAATTTTTTGAGGTAAAAAGAGCCTGCAACTTCCTCTTATCTGTAATCTTTTAATGCGTACACAGGCCTCTGTCCTCATAATAAAATCCAAAACATGATAAATATTTCATCAGTAGAGATTTGCTGATATCCCTTTTCAAAAGGACCCTTAATTTTAGATACCCTTACATGATCCCCTTTCTTAAAAATCACTCACGGTGCCTTTATTTTAAAACTATCCCCATAGATGGTATTCCTTATGCCCAGCGCATTAGCGTTTGTCACATCGATCACATCCTCTGATAGTTCTGTGATAACTTCTGTTGTAACCATCTACGAAGGCCTGCAGCATGTCGATGTATCGAAAGGTACTACAGGCGGTAAAATACCTCCACATCTTTGATTTTAAAGTTCTGTTAAACCTCTCCATGACCCTGGCCTTTACTTTGTTATTGGTAACAAAATGGTGTACCCTATGTTGCTTAAACAAAGTCTTTAAAGCTTTGTTTAAAAACTCTTTTCCTCAATCTGTTTGTAATTTTTGAGACATACGGCCTTGTCCAAAAATAGTTTTAAATGCCTTTGTCACCTCTTCCCCTGTCTAATTCTTTAAGGATAGCCATATTTAGACAAAATATATATCTATACAGTAAAATATTTTTACGACCATCGTGGTTAGTATAGGGGGCCATGTCGACCAAATCCTCCCACCACTGCACGTCCACATCAGACATAAACATCTTATTTCTTTTAAATTTAATTCTTGCCAGTTTATATAAAGCGTAAGCATCTTGATTCACAAGCCAAGCGGCAGCCTGCTTTCTGCTCAAAGTTTTATGGTACCTTCTGGTGGCCTGAAATAAGTGTGTTACACGCCCAAAACTCTCAACTTCTCCGACAGAGTAATACATTTTCTTTAGCAACCTCACCATGTCTAATCTGTCTTACTTTAAAACACCTGTGTACACAAGACCCAATTTTTGCTTTTGTTTTTTATTTAATACAGAAGCAGCTATACACATCTTACTTTTTAAAAAACAAGCTTTTAATGCACAAGCAAAGTAATATAGGATACGGCTGTACACATTTAATTAATGCAGAAGCAAAGTAATATAGGAAACAGCTATATAGGCTTTTTAAAAAAAATCATTGCATCTTAATCAATATTCAAGGCTATTTTTTTTTTTACTCTTTAGGGTAAGGAGCTGGCATGTAAAAAGTTTTTATAATCCATTTTACGAACCCTAATACACATTGTTTGGCCAATTTTTGATGCCACCTTGTTTGACAGGTCTACCAGCAATGCCACCTGGTCTGATGTCTCTGCTATCTCTCTGATCATTTTGACAACTTTGGTGACAGTTTCAGTGGTCATGTTAAGCCTTTTCAGATTGTAGCCTTTGTCTATAATCATATGTAGGACCTGGGCCACATTCAGTTTAGAAAAAAATATGTCTAATCTGGTGAAGTACTTCTGAGCAACCTCAAAAGATACAAAAGTGACTACGTGGATTGGGAGCATCTATCACACAGGCTGTTTTTACAAACAGTGGTAAACGGTTTTTACTACAATGGTCCTAATAATGTTGGCCATTGTGTCATCTTCGCAGCTCTGCTGGTCACCCTCCTTACTTTTTACAGACTTTTTTTTTTTAAATCTTACTTCATGCAAAAATAGCAGGTGCATATCATGGTAATTCTTCTCAAAGGCCATCTCTCTTTATCCTCTTCAACCTTTGAAGATGTCTGTCAAAAGCAGAGAAAAACAAGTATGTTTTAAATTCTTTGTTGCAATCATTGAAAATAGAGATTGGCACCTTTGGCACGCTGCCCATCAGGGAAATCCGCAGCATCTGCAGGTTCGACTGAACGCAGATCCCACCAGTGTGGTGATCCTGTACATTCCTGGCTTGGTTAAGTCCAAAAAAAAAAAAAATTAAAGTGCATAAATGTAACTTTTTTTTCACAACTGGTAAAACTTTTATTTGCTTTTACCGTAACAATGTCGCTATCTTTCCATGACTCAGGGTCTATTGGTTGGTTCTCGACATCACTATCCTCTGATGACCACTCAGCTGCCATGTCCTCGTATACAGACTCTTCTTCCATTCCTATCTATATAAAACAAATATATTTAACCATAAATATAAAACATTTGTAATTTTTCATCATTTTGTTATAAAGAGTGCTGAAGGGCCAAAATCCCAATAATATGTATGTAAGATTTTGACCACAGTCTCTGTTAAGAACTTTTCACATTGGCCTAAATTCCACAGCTTGGTCTGAGGCATGAGGCCTAGCTAACAATGAACAATACATGACTAAGAAAACTGGGTGAAGCAGGAAACAACCCTTGTTTGTTCACTATAAATAGAATGAGCTGAGAAAGCATAACTCCAGGTGGAGAGCAGTAATTGGAAGGCTTTTCAGGAGTTACAGGGTTACAGGCACACAACGCACTGAAGGAGCCCTCAAAGCCTACTCCCCAGTGCAGGAAGGAGAAAGCAAATACACTCTCCAAATGACAACCAGGGAGTGGCCTAACATGTCAGCATGAGATATGACATCCTCCTTTTCACAGATGCATTGCTCCCTCACAAATGCAATTTCTAGTTCACAGAAATGCAATGGTAAAACCAAACACAACTGTCATTGCTGTGTACTCCTCACTGTTCTTTTTGTTTTAAATCCTCCAGCGATGTACCTGTGGGTCATACCTGGCCGAAAAGAGTCACTGTCTTTCCTATGGATCTGAAATCAGGATTTAACTTACACATTACATAGGGAGACTTTCGAGGGAAAATACCTGTGTACTAGCAAACATGTTAACCTGATCTATCGGCGAAGCCATTATGAAATCTTTTAAACTATTGGCTTATTGGGCTAATTTTGTCTTGCGGCTAGAACCTGAGGGCTCGGGAACTCCCACCCGATTGCTTCTCTCCGCCCATGGGCACCCTATATAATCTATTGTAATCAATTGTTTGTCAGTGTCTCACCGAGCCTAATAAGCAAGGTGACACTCTGCCAGTGCTGTGCATAATAAACCCTCATGCTTGATTCTACATGGTGTTCATTTTCTGTTCCTTCAAGTGCCTTACCTCCACCTTCGAGTCTGCTTCCTCCAAAGCTGGCAACAAATTTTTTGCATGCTATCTTTTTCCTCTTTTACAACTGGCAGTGACCCCATAAAGTCTTCCTGTTTCTTCAGTTCAATTTCAGGATGAAATGCAGGGTTTGGTACTGGGTCTGTCTCTTTAGCAAAATAAGTGTAACATGAACATGAACTGGGGCATCCATAGGCAATTCCGGCTTTTTGGCATATGTAGGCATCTTGTAAAAGGACATGGCTGTTGTATCTAGACTTCCGATTTAAAAAACATAGTTCACAAAAATACGTCACTGTCAAGAGTTTTTTTCAAATAATCCACTCTGCGATAGCCTGTTTCTGAAAGGCCCTTGTTTTAAAATTCTGGTATGAAAGGATTGGTTCAAAAAGTACATTCTGTAATGTATTTGTAAAACAGCTTCAGATTGGTCCACCAAGAGGTGGGGATAGCTCCTAAGGTTTGCCACCCAGAACAGTTATAATTTCACTAACGACAGCTGCTGGGGTAGGATGCTTCACTCTGCATGTGTTCAGTAACACAGACTCTCTTATAACTTTATTTTTTTATTCTCTAAAACATGTTTTTCTTTGCCCTGTGCTTATTTTTCCTCTCTTTCTAGTCTTTAAAAATCATCTCTCCTTACTAAACTTAACTAAACAATCTTTCTTCTATATAATAACCTTTCTTTCTCTTTTTCTTCTCTCTTTTTTTAATCTTTAAGGCCTCTCTTTCTATTCTTTCAACCTTTTTCTCTAAATGTGGCCAAACACAAGCATGCAACAATCCCCTATTCAAAAGATAAAAAATAATTTAAAAAAATATATTTTTCAAAATGGCTGACAGCACCAAACCTCGCCACCAATGGAAACAGAAATTGAGAGTGGTCATAAGCCCAAAATGGGGCATAGAAACCTGTCAAAAATACACGTTGATTAATACTATTGAGGTATATACTACTATTGTGTGTATTAATGTTATGTACCTGTCTGAAGCATCAAAAAAATCATTAGACAGGAAAAAAAATAAACATTTAGCAATATCCCTGCTGCTTTAGTGTGTTTCTTCTTTAAGCTGCACATCAGGTAGGAGAAAAAAGTGTGAATAAATATTTATGCTGGGACTCCAAACCACCGTGGCAGTTAATACTTAATTGACTAAAAGGGGGTCGGAAAAAACAAAAAATCTGAGTGAATATCTTTTGTTCAAATCCCATTTCCGTTAAATCTTTCAGACAGTACTTCCTTTGTGGAAAATTTATAAATCCCACTTTCCCCTTTAAAACAGTAGGTGTCCCTTATACGATCTATAGCTCTTGCATAATTGGGCATTCTAGGACTCTTTCCAAATTTTCTGCGACAGGCATAATTTTTCAAAAACACATCTGCCATAAGTTAGAAACAAAACAAAACAAAATAAAACTAGGAACAATTATCCAAAAGACCTAACTCATGTGATTTATACTGTGCATATAATATGCTTTGCAGAAACTTGTTTGGTATTTTCTTTTACTTTACTAAGTATTTTTTCTGTCAGTTTTCACTTTAATCCCCTTGTAATAGGATCTGATATAGGCTTCTTTCTGTTATTCCTTTCCTCATGCAGTATTTACTAATCTATTCATGAAAGCATGTGCAGCCCTACATGTAAAATGTGTGAGTCATGTGAAGATACAACTTTTAAAACACTTAATACTAACCTATTCTAAAATGTGCAGTTAAGGTGCTCTAGATGTAAAAGTATATCCTATGAATATTCTGAATATTTCCCATGGAGTCTTTGGTAACTTTGGATGGATATTTCAATACCCACCCTAATACATATTGGCCTGTTCCAAAGCTCATTAAAATAATTAGGAGTCTTTCCCCTGACTTTGTTAACATAATGTCCCTTGTAATATAGTTCAATCATTATCTGTAGAACTATTCCCTCCTCACAAGTATTGTTATTGGTAAGTTAAAGGATGTTCAAACATTCTTCTTCACATCATTGTTTCCACTTCTGCTTATTCTTTCTTCAGCTTATGAAAATACAACACTCATTCCATTACTTTTCTATATAGCCTATGATTCTACTTCTACTATTATTAATTATTATTAGTAATAATAATTCATATTCCAGTAATGCTCAGTAATGAACTAGGCACTGTTTACACAAATGGAGTGAAATCCTGGTCCCACTGAAGCCAGTGAGAGTTTTGCCACAGATTTCAATAGGGTCAGCATTTCACCTGTGCACAAGAAAATCCCCTGGCAACATGGCCCAATCACTGATGTTTGTCTTTTTTAGCAGATATTCAAGCAGACATACAATTTCCTAAGGTGACAGTTTCAGCCACAGTGGTAAGCTATCAGGTAAGAGAAAGCAGCTACGGAAGCAATGGGAAACGTCCAGGGAAATAAAACACAAAATAGCCTAATCTTGCAGTTGAAGCACAGACCTAGAAGTTAAGTTTTATTGGGTTCTACTCCCAGCACTGCCAGACTTCCTCCTTCACTGTGGGCACCTCATCTAACCTCTCTCTGCTTGTACTGTCCCCACTTTACAGATGGGGAAACAAAACTTACGTACCTCATAGGGACATAGTGACTTGTTTAATTAATATTTACAATTTGTTTCGCAATCCTTGGAAGAAGGGGTTACATACATTCAAAATATTACTAAATTATTAAGGCTGTTGCTTCCTTTTGCCAGGAAATGGCTTTTATTTAATTGTGCAGACAAGGGACTTCCACCTTAGTTGGAGTTAACTATTTTTTCTGATAAATAAATTAGATATCATCATTATTATATTTTAGTGTTAGATACAGTTCTTTGCAATAAGTTGCTATTCATTTAGCAGAACTGATCTGACATCAGATATAAATTCTATTACAGAAAAGATGTCATTTAAACCACTCTTGACCAAGGAGCCTTAAAATAACTTCAATCTGAATGCATACAGAGGTCTAGTTCAATTATTCTCAGGCTGTTTTCTGTTGTGGATGGAATGACTAAAAACAAAACAAACAAAACAAATAAACCTGAACTACATTAATTTGTCAGCAAGAGCTCTAGGGTAAAAGAAAGAAAGAAAGAAACAACAACAAACAACAAAAGGATGAGAAATGCAATGTCCTTCATTGAACCACTGTCAATATAGTAAAAGAGCTGAAAATTCTGCAGTCCTTACTGGTGCATTGCAACAAAAAATATGAGCTATTCATATGTGCAAGTTAATACAGGTATCTGTATATGGTATCATAAAGGAGCTATTTTTATAAATAATCCTCATGTTTTAAAACAAATGTTAAAAAAATCTGGTGTGAAAAGATGGTCAGCAGATGTAAAACTGTCATATATAATCTATAAAACATTGTATCAGTGACAGGGTCCTTGTTGGTAAAATGAATGCTGGCTGCTTGGATTTTAGCTAAGTGTCCCAGTTCTGCCAATTACAAGGTGACAAAGTTAATTCCCTTAAAGCCAGTACTCTGAAACACATTATTGTAATATCATTAAAAACCATTCAAGTCCATATTCCCTGGGAAGTGACAGAATTATGAAGATTTTGATTCTATGGCAAGGATTGGCTTTTATAGTGAATTTAAAATGTCCTATGGGGATTTTAAAACTCAGAGGCTGAAAGTGACATCTCCCATTATTAGGAAATCCCACCCCTTCTGTATCCCATTAAAGGTAAGTGATACATTGACTCACAAGCTGAAGTGCTTTTTCCTCACTCTGAAATTCTAAAATACTTAAAGGTGCATGATAAAGAAATCAAGAGGAAAAAATCAATCAAAGCAATTAACTCCTCAACCTCTGCACTAATTTGCTAAGCCCATTGTTACATGTTCTCCAAATCAGTGAATAAAATCACTAACAAAAGGTCCAACAGCCACCATGCTACTACAAAGAAATGGGAGATTGCTAAAGATTTGGTGGCATGGCTTTGCATACTTTGTTTAAAGATCAAGTTATCTAAAGGAGATGATTGTTTTCCTTTTGTTTAAAAGAAAACCTCTTTAAAAACCTCCTCTCTTACTGTAGATAATCATAGAATCATAGAATTGTAGGACTGGAAGGGACCTCGAGAGGTCATCTAGTCCAGTCCCCTGCTCTCATAGCAGGACTAAGACCATCCTGACAGGTGTTTGTCTAACCTGCTCTTAAAAATCTCCAATTATAGAGATTCCACAACCTCCCTAGATGATTTGTTCCAGTGCTTAACCACACTGACAGCTAGGAAGTTTTTCATAGTAGATCAGAAAGACAAGAATTTAAATGTGATATAGTTGTTTTCGACAAACTATGGGTTATAGCCCTGAGTAAAGGGTAGTGCATTGCTATGCCACCCCAGGAGCAGCAATGAAGAGGCTACAGGTCTCTCTCCCCTAAACCCTAATGTTGCCCCATTTACTACCCATTTCTGCTACTCCCTACCAATCTTCAAGGGTGGAAGTACCGGGCACACAACCTTGGCCCTTCTCATCCACAATTAGCCAAATTTGGGGAGATTCTGTAGAGAGTTTTCAGTCTTATTCCCATGTGTCACCATGTAACCATTAGCCCAATGTTATTCTTGATTCGTAAACACAGTGATAAAATTAATGTTTCACTAAGAGCAAGACCTACTACTGTGGTGAAAAGCTTTTTGTCTGACAATATGTCTACACAGCAATTAATAACCCACAGCTGGCCCAAGCCAGCTGACTTGGGCTTGCGGTTCTCGGGCTAAGGGGCTGTTTAATTATGGTGTAGATGTTTGGGCTCAGACTGGAGCTTAAGCTCTAGGACAGGGGCGGGCAAAATTTTTGGCTTGAGGGCCACATCGGGTTTCATAAATTGTTTGGAGGGCCGGTTAGGAGAGGGGGTTGTGGCCCAGCCCCCACCTCCTATCTGCCCCCCCAGGACTCCTGCCCCATCCAACCTCCCCTATTCCCTGACGGCCCCTCTGGGACCCCTGCCCCATCCACACACCCCTGGTCCCTGTCCCCTGACTGCATGCAGAACTCCTGCCCCTGACTGCTCCCTGCTGCCCCATCCAACCCCCCCTCCTTCCTGACTGTCCCCTGGAACCCCTGCCCCCATTCAATCCCGTTTCGCCCCCCTGACCACCATCCACACTCCCACCCCTCTGACCACTACCCCAAACTCCCCTGCCCTCTATCCAATCCCCCCTGCTCCCTGCCCCCTTACTGCGCTGCCTGGAGCACCTGTGGCTGGCGGCGCTACAGCAGCACCGCCCGGCTGGAGCCAGGCCACGCTGCTGCTGCCACCACCACCACGCAGCACAGAGACCAGGTCAGGCCAGGCTCTGCAGCTGCACTGCCCCAGGAGATCACAGCCCTGCCATCCAGAGCATTGGGCTGGTGGCGGAGTGAGCGAGCTGATGCTGCAGGGGACAGGAGACAGTAGAGGATGGGCCAGGGCCCAGCCCTCTGGGCCAGGAGCTCGGGGCCTGGGCAGGACAGTCCCGCAGGCCAGATGTGGCCTGTGGGCCATAGTTTGCCCACCCCTGTTCTACTACCATGTGAGATGGGAGAGTCACAGAGGTAGGGCTGCAGCCCAATCCCAAACATCTACACCATAATTAAACAGCCCCTTAGCCCGAGCCTCACAAGCCTGAGACTGCTGGCGCAGGCCAGCTGTGTAAACACTCCCTGATAGGGACAAATAAAACAAAGACAATACTTGGAATGACAGTTCAAGTAAAGAACGGTGTGGGAATTATTACTGAGGAGAACAAAGTGAGATGGGTGTCAAAGTTCAGGGCTACTATAACTGTATTTCCCCTTTGTGGTCCAGCAAGCATAGCCACTCTCAGGGTTTCAGCTTCCCATTTGTTGCCTCTCTGGATAGACACCCATGTCCCTCTCCCCTCTGACTGGGGCCTGTACAGGCTTCATACTTCCTTGCTCTACATAGTGTGTTACCCAGCACAGACAGGTTACCCATGAACAACGGCTTGCTTTCTCTTCAGAGACAGTTAACAGATGTAATTCCTCCAGTTATCAGGTATCCCACAGCAGTTCCTAATCAAGCCAATCAGGAGTACTCTCTCCTCAACAGCCACTCCCCTGACCCAGTGATCACAACATTGAGTTTCAACCACACACAATGTATTAAACAGCAACTGTAAACAAATAAGGAAACAACTGAAAAGGTTAAAGGATCCAGGAAGCCTGCACTATGGTCACAGGGAGCTCAAGAGAATTCACAGCCTATTCCTTTCACATCCCACCCTCCTTCCCAGGACCTGGCTGCACTGAGGTGATAGCAAGGGTAAGACTCTTGTTCTGGTGGTGGCTAACGCCCTCAGGATCTAGGTGACAGGGCCCTTTGTCGAACTGTCCTGTAGTGTCTCAAGAACATGATTACCAACCTCAGGGCACAAACCTCAAATTGACTGTGAGTTATCTACTTAGATATCACCAACCAATCACAAAGTGGCACTATAACAGGCTTAACATGGAGTCATAGACAGTCCTCCTGAGTACTGCAATCTATATTGCCACCCAGATAAGCTTACCTTCACACTAGATGATCCCATACACAAAATATCACAGCAATATTCAGGTTACTCCCAGATCTAAAAGACCAGTCACTTACTGCAGGTCAATTGCACTTTAGATCTCACAACGAAAACAACACTTGTAACCAATCCTATGATAAACTATCTAATGATTTATTATATAGGAAAAGGAAACAACAGTTATTTACAAGATTGAAAATGGTAAACATATATACACACACATGCATTCTAAACTTAAGTTTCAAAAAGTAATAGAAGCTTCTGTGATGAGCAAGCTCGGTATGTCCTTTAGGGATATCCCTGTCTAAGCACTGGAGAACTTTTGCTTAAGCCTAGTAATCCTTGGACTCCCCAGAGTCGAAGCAGCATAAAGATACAATTCCTCCTTGTTAGGGGTGTTTAGTCCCTTCCCTCCATCTCCTTTGAGCTGCAAACTCAGTGGATGGGAGGAATTCACTTGCAAGACTCATCTTCATGGGGAGAAGGGATAAACAAGAAAGGCTTTTTCCTCTTTAATGATTCACTTGAGTCTATCCCTGTTGGGCAGGACATAATAACTTTTGGAGACCAGCATTTCACACTGGTTAACGTCTCTCTCCTGTCTGGTGTTTTACATAGTTATAAAATCTTACAATGCAAATGTTCAGATATTACTGTAGAATATGGGATACAGGCATTAAATGTGAGATTAATGGATGCAGCAACTCACAAACATTCAATAAAGTCTAAACACTAAACACATTCTTATAATTCAAATACCTATTTTAACAATACTAACGCACAGCTGAGCCAGACTGATACCAGCCATGTATTTGTCAGTGTTCAGTTAAGGCATGGGATGTTGGCCTGAGCTGGCATCTGTTCTGCACCCTTCTCTCCCATCAGGTTCACACACACCCCACCCACCCTCTGAGTCCAGATTAAAGGCGCTCTTGTCTGGTGATGTCTACCTCCCTTGAATCCTCTCTGCCCAGAATTCCCAACTTGTTCTACCTAGCTGCTCAGCACCGTAGACCTTCCACTATCCCAGCTCTGGTTCCAGGGCTCTCTATTGTAGCTTAGTCAGGCTCACTATCAGTGTAGCTGGTCTCCTCAACTCCAGCTCAGGGCTACTGCTCTGGCTGCTATACTCTCTGCAGCTCTGCACTGGGCTCTTGCACTCTCCTTCTGCCCTTACTCTGCCCAAGCTGTCCTAGTTCACATAGAGGACAGGCTTTGGTCCCCCAACTCCCTCCTGGTCTGCCCACCCTGTCAATCTGGCAGACTTGCAGTGCTGACCTCTCCCCATTGGCCTTAGGGTTAGAGCTCTTCTGATTTGCCTGGGGACCTCTCAGTCCCAGGATCCTGACTCACTTCCCCTTCCTCCTAGTATTGGGAGAGAGCCTACCAACCCCACTCCCCCCAGAAACAGTAAGTGTAGTATCATGGAGCTCTTAGCCCCTTATACTAACATGGGCTCTGGCAGCAACAGGCCTTCAACTCCCCTACCCCCTACCTTGTTGTTCATCACAGCTTCAGCTCAAAACAAGCACACGGTCTTATGGGGCCCAGTAGGACCAGACCTTCCAACTATACCCTAAGGACTGTGGCCCTCCATGGACCAGGGATCCTGTCAGTTATCTGAATGAGGAAGAACGCCCTGAGACCATTTAAAACTAGGCTATTTATCCAAAACCCTTACTTTGTCTGGTGGTCCCTGAAGAATCCAGTTAGAACTAGTATATGACACAATGCACAATAACACATACCCAATTTCATTTTTAATACAATGAACTCCAAAGATGTTAAAACAAATTCAGTAGGGTTCAGCTTAATTCAAGTCAATTAAGGATATTGCAGGAAATTGTCAGTCTAGCACAGCGGGTTTGGAGATGAAGCAAGTGGGAGCTTGGTGGACAAAATGAGGCAAGCTATTCCTAGCATATGTGGTAGCATGAGTGAAGTTAGGCAGGCAAAAATGGGAGGAGACTATGGAAGTTGCAAGGAGAGAGAGCTGCAGATAGAGTGAATGGAAGAATAAGGAGAAAAAAGAAATGTACATGGGGCAAGATTATGAAAAGATTTGAATGTGAAGACCAGGAGCATGGTGCGTTAAGGGATGGGGAGGATAAATGGTATCTAGGAGGTGATGATGAGGTCAGAATGTCAGAAGAGGAAGATGATTTTAGTAACTATGTTTTTAAATAGGTGAGAATGCAGCATGCTGAGAAGAAAGGAGGCTGGAGAATCAAAGGTTACAGTAATCAAGGTGAGAGATGACCCAGATGAACATGAGTGGAGTTCTGACCCATCTAAGGATCTGCACTTTACTCTGTGAGTATTCCCATTTAAATCAGTGGGATTACTTGCAGAGTAAAATTCTGTTTAGTATGAGCAAAGGTGATACAAGAAGGCTCAGAGCTAGCAATTTAATTTTCTGAATCCTTGTACTGGTTATTTTAATAATAACAAAGAAGTGAAGCTACTTCCTAAGTACCTTACATTAGCTTTTAAATTATGTGCTCTACTGAAACAAAGCAAAAATAATAATATGCTGAATACATGAAATAAATATTCATCCTATAGCTACTTGTCTGCATTTTGGACAGATAGATAATGATATATGTTGTGGAGGACACATGGAGCCTCAGGCAGTAAAGAAAGTTCTACAGAACATATACAGGTTTCTTAATTACTATACAAGTGCCCAAATGTATATTACAGAAATTTCTAAAACTTATGGAGTCCTATTTTTTTCAGAAGGCTGAAAATTGGTATTCAAATCTAACCAACCATGCAGCAGATCTAGAGGCATTGCAATGGCTATAAATGCTCCAAGGAGCCAGATGCTGCCTTTGGAAGAATACTTTCCTGGCCTTTGTATCTGAGATCTGTGATGTCATCCAAATGATTCATATACACTTTAAAAGCTGATATTTTCAAATAACATACTATCCATAATAACTACACTGCAAAGAAATTAGGATTAGATGAAGTTTAAGGCATAAATTGCCTATTTTTGCATAGGAATTGCAATACACATTACATCTCTTAATATTTGGAAGTGGTTCCTTACAAATAGATGCCAATTCTCCATAAAGGAAATGTATGTATTTGTTGTACCTAAGGCTTTTCCTTTAAAATGGCACTCCTAAGCAGAGCCAGGGGACAGTCATGGAAAAATCAAAAGCTGTAAGGTATTATATTGTATCCCAAGTAAATTATACTTTTTAATACAATTAACTAGACTTGGTCATGTGCTGTGATAGCATTGTAAAGACCTGAACATAGCATTTGGAACTGACCACTGGAAACAGAAGCTATCTCTCTCTCTCTCTCTCTCTCTCTCTCACACACACACACACACACACACACACACACACTTTACATCATTCCCTTGGTGTAGGAAATAACCTTCTTGCCCCTAGTGGAAATTAAAGGCCTGCTGCTGTAAGACATACACAAAAGGGAGCGCACAATGGTTGAACTTTTTGGGCAACCTCACCATATATTCCACAGAGGTGGTAATGTTTAGACACTCCCTGCCCTTGCTGGTTGCGGTTGCTGAGAGACCTGAGTCTCTGCTCCTTGTTAAAGGTTTGTGCTGTACCTTTGTATGGACTGAGGTCATAAAGAATCCTGTGTTTTCGAAGGACAGAAGCCACCTTTTGAAGCATGTAATACTCCTGTATCCACTGAAGTTAATGGGAGTTTTGCCACTCCCAGTGAGTTCAGTGGGAACAAAATTACTCCCCTTAAGAGTTCACAGGATTGCTCCTCTGTGTTGCTTCATGCCCTCTAATAATCATGTATGTAGTTCAGGGCTTAGCTTAGCTTAGTTACATTATGTAGAACTGGATAGGAATTTAAAAAAAGAACAACTTTTTTTATTCTAAAATAGTTTAACCTTCAGACCTGGGTTTGAATAGTGTGCAGGATATAATGTGAATATATATTGTATCAGTACTCACCAATGTGAGCAAGATTTTCACAACCCATCCCTTAGACAGAGATAGATTCCCATTTCTACATTCTGTTGTACAAAAAGTGAGCTGAGCCAAGGATAAATAAAATATGAGGCTATTTGCCCTGAAGAGCTTACAGCCAAAAAGCACTAACATATATAATATATAATACATTCCAATACAATGTGAGAAATGTACACCAAACAGAGGGGTGTGTAGCTTTAAACTCAGAATGCTGTATAGAAGAAGAGAGCTATTGGATATTTTTTATGAGAAGAGGAATAGATATAACTAGCAAAATATGACTGTAGTAAGAGCACTGTAGTGTCACAAAATCATTTTTTTCTTATTAATGAGAAGTTATGATTCAAACTTCACAAGGAAGGGAGTATTGTGAGAACCCTTGATGGGAATGGTCAGGCCAATGGGTCAGAGCCATGGCAGACATGCCTTGCAGTCATAGCTGGAATCAGGAGGCCAGAGCAGGACTGGATCAAGTTTAAGAACAGGGCTGGAGAAAGAGCAAGGCTGGATAAGGCTAAGTGTTGTGGTATCAGTTACCGCTATTAGACAGAGGAGATTTCCAAGCCATAAAGTGACATTGAGTAGACCAGGGGTCGGCAACCTCTGGCACGCGGCTTGCCCGGGTAAGCACCCTGGCGGGCCCCACTGGCTGCAGTTCGCCTCTCCAGGCCAATGGGAAGTGGCACGGACTGAGGAATGTGCTGGCCACAGCTTCCCGCTGCCACCATTGGCCTGGAGCGGCAAACCGCGGCCAGTGGGAGCTGTGATAGGCCGAACCTGCAGATGCGGCAGGTAAACAAACTGGCCCGGCCCGCCAGGGTTCTTGCCCTGGTGAGCCGCATGCCAGAGGTTGCCGCCCCCTGTAGTAGACTGAGCTGGTGTTTCTCCTGTGAGCTTATGCAACTGCACTGAGAGTTACCAGACCAGCTCCTGGTTTGTGGATTGGCTGGAGCCTAGCACAGGAATGACTCATTAACACATGTGGCTTACTCAGGGTCTAGTTCAAGGATGATTCATCACCTCTGAAGTATGATCTGCTGGTTAGAATAGAGGACTTAGAGACCTGACTTCACAGGTCTATTCCTGGCTTTTGTCACTTATATCACAGGGTTAAAGCTGGTTAACACCTTTGTGCCTCAAGTTACCAATATATAAAATGTATGCAAAAATATTTACAGCACTATCCTCAGAGGGGTATTATGAGTGTCAATTAAGCAATGTGTGTAAAGCACTTTGAGATCCATAGATAAGAGACAGCATGGTCCATTGGCAAGGGCACTAGACTGGAAAGGCACTGGCAAGGGCACTAGACACACTGACCTGCAGTGTCCCCTTGGGCAAATCACTACAGTTCTTATGCTTCAGCGTCTGTAAAATGGAGATAGTAAATATCACCATCCTTTTTAAAGCTCTGAGATTTATGATAGAAAGATACCATACAAGAGCTAAGTATTATTATTAAAATAACTGTTGTTTTTTTTTAAATCATCTTCTTTGTCCTTTAAAGGAAACATATTTTCATCCATATTGCTTTTTCAATTTCCTTGACATCGTAATACGGTCCCTATAGATTGCCACCATCAGTATCTTACTGCTGTCATTTTATATTGGTATCCAGAGGCTTGCATTGTCATTGTTCCCAGAGTCTTGATACAGTACAATAATGTGCCCTCTTTAGAAATGCATAGCTTCAGCCATTAGAAAAGTTGATTGTTTTCTAAATGGCAGTAGTATAATTAAAATGGTAGGCAACAGAATCATAGAAATTAGCAATGGAAAAGACCTATTAGGAAATCTAATCTATCCCCTACCAGAAGAGGATAGTTCCTTATAATACATTTCCTAGTGCTTTGCCCGATTTAGTTTTAAATGTCTCAAAAGACAGGGCTCCCATTACTTCTCTTGGATGAGACTTCTACAGTGTTTTTAAAAAGATTTTTTGTGAACTATTGTACCTACAAGTTAACATATCTTTCCTGAAAGGTAGGAATATAGAGAATGTCTAATCATAGTATCTGATTATATACTGAATAACTGGAAATGATATTTATTTGGACAAAGCCAAATTAAAAGTTTAATTGCAAATAAAGTAATACATTATTTATGCACACTTTTTGAATTATATTAGAAATAAAAAAGTCAATAGGAAGTTAACCTGTGAACTTCAGAAAACTGGATATATTAGTTATTATCAATGCTAGTTTTCGTACTGTATATTGATATTAATTTACTATTGCCATCAAGCATTATAAAAGAATGACTGATTTATTTATATATTGATATTATACAGCTGTACCGTATCAGAGGTTTGGCCCACCTCTAAGCACAAATAAAGAGTTTTATTTGCATTTTCAAGGAAGACATTTTGTCAATTAAATCTATTCTGGAAAAGAATCACTTTTTTCTTTTTATAAAGTGATTATTCTTCTCAGAAATAAATTTAAAAAATACATAAATACAAATATAAGAATTACAATAAAATAGATGATGTACTCTTTTTCCTTTTTTCTTTAACTTATATTTTTGGCCTACATAGTTTAGGTCATTAACTCTTCATGATGATATTCATATCTATTATGTTTAAGCAATATTTGTTGGTAGTGGCAATACAATGGTTTTAAACTACAGATCCCAAGAATGAAGAAGAGATTGGTAGCAATCTCCAGAAACTGCAAAGGAACCTCATATCTGTAGTGTACCTGGGCTCCTGAATTCCATCCTGAGAAAGAGGTAAATTGATACAAGGAAGGATTTGTGAAAGGAAAATTATTAATCGGGAGAAATAGGAGAGTGGGTGGAGAGGGTGGGGAAAGGTAATTTGAGGCCTTACATGCACTGGTTATGAGGAAGAGGAAGTGGAGGAGAAGTGGCAGCTTCTGCAAGGATGGAATTAAAAAACACAACATAAGAACATAAGAACATAAGAATGGCCGTACTGTGTCAGACCAAAGGTCCATCTAGCACAGTATCTTTTCTACTGACAGTAGCCAATGCCAGGTGCCCCAGAGGGAGTGAATTCAACAGGCAATGATCAAGTGATCTCTCTTCTGCCATCCATCTCCACCCTCTGACAAACAGAGGCTAGGGACACCATTCCTTACCCATCCTGGCTAATATGCATTAAAGGACTTAACCTCCATGAATTTATCCAGTTCTCTTTTAAACGCTGTTATAGTCCTAGCCTTCACAACCTCCTCAGGTAAGAAGTTCCACAAGTTGACTGTGCGCTGTGTGAAGAAGAACGTCCTTTTATTTGTTTTAAACCTGCTGCCCATTAATTTCATTTGGTGGCCCCTAGTTCTTGTATTATGGGAACAAGTAAATAACTTTTCCTTATTTATTTTCTCTACATCACTCATGATTTTATATAGCTCTATTATATCCCCCCTTAGTCTCCTCTTTTCCAAGCTGAAAAGTCCTAGCCTCTTTAATCTCTCCTCATATGGGACCCATTCCAACCCCCTAATCATTTCAGTTGCCCTTCTCTGAACCTTTTCTAATGCCAGTATATATATTTTTGAGATGAGGAGACCACATCTGTACACAGTATTCAAGATGTGGGCATACCATCAATCTATATAAGGGCAATAAGATATTCTCTGTCTTATTCTCTATCCCTTTTTGAATGATTCCTAATAAATAATTTCCTGTTTGCTTTTTTTACAGAAACCATTTTGACTTTTGCCCAACAATTTATGTTCTTCTATGTGTCTGACAATTTTATTCTGTGCTATTGCTTCAACTAATTTGCCTGGTACTGATGTTAGACTTACCGGTCTGTAATTGCTGGGATCCTTTTTTAAATATTGGTGTTACATTAGCTATCTTCCAGTCATTGGGTACTGAAGCCAATTTAAAGGACAGGTTACATACCATAGTTAATAGTTCCGCAACTTCACATTTGAGTTCTTTCAGAACTCTTGGGTGAATGCCATCTGGTCCCGGTGACTTGTTACTGTTAAGTTTATCAATTAATTCCAAAATCTCCTCTAGTGACACTTCAATCTGTGACAATTTCTCCAATTTGTCCAAAGCCGGCTCAGGTTTGGGAATCTCCCTAACATCCTCAGCCGTGAAGATTGAAGCAAAGAATCCATTTAGTTTCTCCACAATGACTCTATCGTCTTTAAGTGCTCCTTTTGTATCCCGATCGTCCAGGGGCCTCAGTGGTTGTTTAGCAGGCTTTCTGCTTCTGATGTACTTAAAAACATGTTGTTATTACCTTTTGAGTTTTTGGCTAGCCATTCTTCAAATGCCTCTTTGGCTTTTCTTATTATATTTTTACACTTAATTAGGCATTGTTTATGTTCCTTTCTATTTACCTCACTAGGATTTGACTTCCTCTTTTTAAAAGATGCCTTTTTATCTCTCACTCTTCTTTTACATGATTGTTAAGCCACGGTGGCTCTTTTTTAGTTCTTTTACTGTGTTTTTTAATGTGGGTTATACATTTAAGTTGGGCCTCTATTATGGTGTCTTTGAAAAGTGTCCATGCAGCTTGCTAGGATTTCACTCTAGTCACTGTAGTTAATTTCTGTTTAACTAACCTCCTCATTTTTGCATAGTTCCCCTTTCTGAAATTAAATGCCATAGTGTTGGGCTGTTGAGGTGTTCTTTAACAGGGATGTTAAATATTATTATATCATCGTCACTATTTCCAAGCAGTCCTGTTATAGTTACCTCTTGGACCAGCTCCTGCACTCCACTCAGGACTAAATTGAGAATTGCCTCTCCCCTTGTGGGTTCCTGTAACAGCTGCTCCAAGAAGCAGTCATTTAACCCAAAACCAGAATCGTTTTATAATCTTCCATTATCTCAACCAGTGCTGGGCCACCATCAGAAGTGAGGCGATGGTGAGGAGAAGCAACTAAGATGATTACGGCACAAATAGTAGTTACCACTGGTGTCCACATCTTCCTGATCTGACTCATGCATGCTTTTCCATTGAAGTTAATGAGTCCTATTCTCAATTCTAAGTTGTGCTCAGTTCAGGAACTGTATTCGAAGTCTAGACAGCACCCTGCCTACCCACCCAGTAGTGCTAAGGCTGTTTTAACTTTCATTTAGTTTTCCATAACCTTCAGTCACATCCTTTTTTTATCTAGCTACCTGCTCCCTGTGCCCTGGTATTGTCCATGGATAGAGCTAGTCAGAACATGGTTAACCAAAATTCATTTTCTTTAAATATGCTGTTTTGTGGAAGATGGAACATTTTGTGAAAATGTATCAATTTTGACAAAGTTTTTGACAGGAATGTTTCTGAGGTCCATGACTTTCTGGTCACATCTGACCAGAGGACGGGGAGGGAGAGGGAGGGAGAGAGACCGAATTTGAAAACCTGCCCTTTTTTATTCAGAAGCAGATAGTTTGAGACAATACTATTTCACATTTTTTTCAAAAGGCTTCATTTTCATTGCACTGTGGAATGGAAACACATTTTGAAACCCTGAAAGCTGTTGGAATTGATATCCTCTAGCCTGTCCTAGCCATGCACTAGATTCACCATCTTTACATATCCTTTACACCACAGAAATGACATAAAGAAACCCTTGGGAATTAGACAATCAGGCTCAATGGGTGTTTTATATTTGTGTGAATAAAGGGAGAAGGATTTCTCTCAGGGCTAGAGCATCACCCCATCCTTGATATTCATCTTCATGAATACATTTGAAAAGTAATTCAGTTGAAGCTGAATATTAGTATTTTGGCTAAAATTTAGCTGAATACTCATTACAAGTAGTGGCAAAGCCAGGGTCTGAGTGATTATAGGAGAGAGTTCAAAGGAGGCTCAAGTTTAAATGCACACATATCCTTGGGGATCTGGATTTATTTTTGATGTTCTGGTTTTAAAACAATGGCATACACTTCCTTTCTTATGTTAACGCAGAGGTTCCTGCCCTCGCTTCTGGTGAGTGGGGAAGCTATCAACCAACCAACCATCCACCCAGGGGAGTAGTCTAGACCTTTTTGGAAGATGCTGAATCTAACAAGGGTTAATACAAGTCAAAACCAGAGATTTAAGGTTGAATACACAAATGCACGCGCACGTGCACACATACACACACACACACACAGAGATCTGAATCTTTCTTGAACAAGTAAAGGAATAGCACTGCTACATTAGAAAATAAAATAATCAAACTGGGTACTCACTTGTACCTTTGATAAGAAAATGAAGATGTACAGTTTGTTCCTAAATATATACAATTCAAAAGCGAACAGTGACTATGCAATTTAAGCCCCCGAAGGCCAATTTGTTTCTGATATCCTGTACACTTCTAGTGGGTAGTGGCAGTGCTAAAGGCAGTGTTACATTTACGGCGGTTTAGAGTGCTGGGAAAGTAGTCCTTTGGCATCATCAATTGGCCTTGCAAACGCATATTGTGAGAATGTGTTTAGGGCCTTCCTCTCAAATAAGGAACAAACTCCTCCAGCCACAGGTCACTCAAAAAAAAAAAAAAGATCCATGGGACAAGGCAGTCCAGCAAGCTCATCATCAGCCTGATTCCCCACGAGAGCACCAGAGGCAGTTACACAACCATTAGCACAGCCAGCAGAGGAGTCACAGACATAGCAGAGCCAGCCAAGCAGCCAGCCAAGAAATCAGCCAGGGGCTTTGCGACAGACACAGATGTTGCTGCTTAAAAATTTATTCTAGACCTTGGCATCTGAGCCCTTTATCTGTCAAACATGTCCTGTGTGATGCCCCAGCTGTTGAGTTTGCTGCTGAAGAAAGAGAGGAGAGGGCAAAAAAAGGCCCAACAGCATTTGGATCATTAGCAATAGGATGCAGTCTAAAAAAGATAGACATAAAAGTTGCACGCATTTACATTCATCTGCTGTAGGTATTTCTGTTAAGAAAATATAAAACCCTACATGTAAAAAGGTAGCTATATGGAGCCACCAATGAAGCCGTTTCTAGACTCTTAGCTGATTGAAGCAGGGACTGCCACTTGAAATATGTTTGTACAATGCCTACTCCAATGAGAATTGCAGTAAAAATACAATTGAAGCTTATAAAGCCACGTGCCACTCTGAAACTTGAAGATGTTTTCTATGAGGAATTGTGTATATGTAGTCATTCTGTGTAGAACAGGGGTCAGCAACCTCTGTCACGTAGCTTGCCAGGGTAAGCACCCTGGTGGGCCGGGCCAGTTTGTTTACCTACCATGTCTGCAGGTTCGGCTGATCGCGGCTCCCACTAGCCACAGTTCACCATCCCAGGCCAATAAAGAGTCTATTTTCTACTATGATAGATATTTCATATAGTATCTATCACAATTAAAATTAAAATCAAAATAAACTCCATTAGACAATATGCAAGAGAACAGGACAACAGCTAGAAAAGGGTGAATATAAGCTGGGTAGAAATAGAAATGCTCAAGTAATCCAGGTCTGGCACGGATCAGAGCAAAACTAAGCACAAGAGAAGACCAGCTTATCTCATTTACTTACCTGGATATGAGCTAAAAGTGAAAATGGTGTTATCCAGAAAAGTAACTCTCCAATTTCACAGGTTGTTATTATAATTCTGCTCAATAACACTTCCCAATAGTTTCCATAAGGCTGTAATGCTGTAGCACTTGCTAGTGGAGTCCATGACTTAGTGAATTTTAAACAGTTAATGTCAGAAAATAGAGAAGAACCCTATCGCTCCAGTGGAATTCAATCACAATATGTCCAGTGACTTCCATATGTTCAGGATAAAGCCTCCTGGGGGAAGGATAGCATCAGTGAAAGGAGGCTTATGGGACAGCAGTATCTGAATTTGATTACCTCATCTATGGTGATAGAATAATTTCCAAGGAAGGAAAGAGGGGTTTGCATGACCGCACAGTCCTATCACTCCTTATTCTCTGGCCTTTGGGAGATCATATTTTGTTTCTCTTCCTACTGTTGATCCAGCTCTCTCATCTGTGTAATAAATTAGATCAAGAGGGTTGACACACTCCTTTCCCTGTCTGCAAACATTTGGCTTGGATTCCTGATAGCTGTTTTGGTTTTGCAGACATAAATGGGTATTCTGGCCTTACCTTTCCTTTCCTGCTGTACTGCTGAGTGTAACCAGCACCTTTCTATGCTTACCATTAGCATCAATTCAGTAACTTTAAAAATTGTGCTTTGATTACAACCACCTGCTTTCCCACATCTCTAAAATAAACAAAATAAAACAAAAATATGTTTGACTATTAAAAATGATTATTACCACCCTGTGTAATCATCTATCATAATTTATTACCATACATTATTATGGGCCAGACGTCATTCAGGTGGGTAAGTTGGTATCAATGGAGCTACATATATTTACCTATAAATAAATATAAACATGTTTTGCTCTTGAATCTTAACCAAACATAGAAAAATTTATAAAAGGAAGACCTTCCCCTTTGCTCCCACTTACCTCTAAACAACAGAACCTCGGGACCAATTCACAAATTATACCTTTTTCACTGTATCCTTTGTCCTGGGGTAATACCTATTTTTGCTCCTGGCTAGCTATACTTTTACTGCTTGTACATCAACTCCCCCACTCTCTCTTAATGACACAACTGCTCCCTGACTCTTCTAGCCCGACATTTAGCTACTCTTCCTTATCTTCTGAAGAAAATCCCAGGGGGAAGGTGGAAGAGAAACAGGGCTTTATGACAGCTTGTCTTTTCTTATCTTATGATGTCCAGGCCTGCCAACGTGTGTGTGTGTGGGGGAAGGGGGAACAAGATGCACCTTGCATAATTTAGGTTTACTATTATGGGTTGGACTAGGCTCAGAGGTCCAGTGCTGGAGGTCTAAGGATCCTGCCACACCCATCCCAAGAAAAGAGTAGTAGAGAAGTCCTCCAAGTAGCCTACAGGAAAGCAGACAATCAGAAGGAGGGTGCAAGGGATTAGCCAATCAGAGGGTTGCAGGCTCGACTATAAAGAGCTTCAGTGCAGCCCAGAGTCAGTTGCTGCTTGGAGCCTGAGAAGTGAAGATGGTGCTCCTAGTAGGCAGAAGTACTGCAGCACCAGGAAGAGTTCAGTGCTAGCAGGGCCCGGGGGAGTGAGAAGGAGCCCCTGGATGGCTGCTGGGCCAGAACATAGAAGAGCCCTGAGGTAAGAATTGGGTGAAAGTTGGGGCTGCAGGGAAGTGACCCAGGGAACCGAAAGCAGTTTAATTAAAGGGGCATGGTGGTACGTGACTGCTATTCTTATGGTCCCTCACTTGGGACCCGGAATAGTGGGCAGGCCCTTGTCCCCCCCACCCTCCCTCCCAGCCACTGAGGAAGTGACCTAGAGTTGGATAGTGATAAGCCCCCTGAAAGTGCTATAAACAGTTAAGTGTAGAGCTGGGGCCAGAACAGACTAGAGTGGGCAGAGTGTCTCCAGGGAGGAATCCCTGGTGACACAGCCCCTTTCCAGGGCCAGGAGAATTTAAAGAGTTTGTTGCATTAATACCCAGAAGGGGTCTGAGTTATTTTCCACGCAGGCTATGTCTGATTTGGCCGGAGGGTTGAGTCACTAGAAACTGCCAGAAGGGATCACTATAGACCAGGGGTAGGCAATGTATGGCACGCGTGCCAAAGGCGGCACGCAAGCTGATTTTCAGTGGCACTCACACTGCACGGGTCCTGGCCACCAGTCTGGGGGGCTCTGCATTTTATTTTAATTTTAAATGAAGCTTCTTAAACATTTTACTTTACATACAACAATAGTTTAGTTATATATTATAGACTTAGAGAAAGAGACCTTCTAAAAACATTAAACTGTATTACTGGCACGCAAAACTTTAAATTAGAATGAATAAATGAAGACTCGGCACATCGCTTCTGAAAGTTTGCCGACCCCTGCTATAGAATGAAAGAGGTGCAGGCACACACCTGAACAAGGGAGCACATGACACTCTGTACCTTGGTGGAACACCCTGCACCCCCATGTTCATCCTTATAATATGATTAGGTGTCTTTGGAAGGCTCATGATGCACTGTGCATTGTTGTTATAGTAATATTATAGGTTGTAATTTCATGTATATAGTTTTGAGGATAAAAATGTGTCCTCATGGCTTAAAACAAGCCCAGGCAAAACTCTCCAGGAGCAGAGGGGTAGCTCACACCTCATCAGGGCATGTATGGGACAAATCCAGCCCAGCCTCCCAGGAACAAAAGGACACTGGCCTAGGCAGCAACAAAGGATCCGTCGGACTCTCGAGTGAGTCACCCTCCTTCCCTTGGTCAGTTTGGGACTACGATGAGGTAATGCTCACTTGACTCTGAAAGGGTGGGAGGCAAAGCCAAGAGGGAAGAAAGAACGTGATAAAAGTGAGAGACATTTACCATGCTCTCTCTCTTCCATCTCCATCTACAGACACCACCACCAAGCGACTGAAGCGCTGATCATAGGGGGGAGCCTGGCTGAAGGGCAACGAGCCAGCCTTTGGTGAGAAGCATCTAAGTTTGTAAGGGCACTGAAAGTGTTAAGATCAGCTTAGAATGTGTTTTGCTTTTATTTCATTTGTCCAAATCTAACTCATTGTGCTTTGATTTATAATCACTTAAAATCTATCTTTTGTAGTTAATACGTTTTTTGGTTTATTCTACCTGAAGCAGTGTGTTTGGTTTGAGATTCCTGTTGACTTAAATGGTTTAGGATCAGGGCCATGAGGAGAAGACTAAAGGAAGGGAGGAGCCTCCGGGATCCAGAGATAGTATCTGAGGTCTCCAAGAAAAAAAAGTGCTTTATTTATTAAACTTTTAAACAAAAAGTTCCCTGCAGTTCCTTTCACTAATTCAGCCAATTCATTCATTTGAGATTGTGCTCCCATAGGAAACAAAAACAGTATATGCAAAATACTGTACTAAAGGCTTGATCCAAAGCCTATTTAAGTGTACAGCAATCTTTTTCATGTACTTAAATGGCTCTTAGATCAAGTTCTAATATTACAAATCAATAAGAGGAAATAAGTTATAAATAAAAATCCTGATCCTGTAAAGACGTACACACATCAGTAATTTTATGGGTAATTGTACCACTCACAGTGCTTAAAATTAAGTATGTGTGTATGTCATTGCAGGGCTTGAATGTGCCAGAACACATTTGTCTTGTACTATTGTTGCTCATGTGGTCCTATGTTTTAGACCAGGGGTCGGCAACCTCTGGCATGCGGCTTGCCAGGGTAAGCACCCTGGCAGGCTAGGCCAGTTTGTTTACCTGCTGCGTCTGCAAGTTCGGCCGATCGCAGCTCCCACTGGTCACAGTTCGCTGCTCCAGGCCAATGGGGGCTATGGGAATCGTCACAGGCCGCGGGATGTGCTGGTCATGGCTTCTTGCCACCCTGATTGGCCTGGAGCGGCGAACCGCAGCCAGCGATCAGCCGGACCTCTAGATGTGGCAGGTAAACAAACTGGCCTGGCCCACCAGGGTACATGTCAGAGGTTGCCGACCCCTGTTCTAGACTCTTAGGACAATGAGTGATCTTAACAGCCATCTTTGACCTTATTTTTTTTTCTTGTTCATAATTTGAAAAATTTCCACACAATCTTATGACACTCCCCCCCCCCAATCTGAAAAATGTTCCATGATCTGCCTCCTATGGCAGGTTATATTAAATGAGGAAAAATAAGAAATATGCCCTTATTTAACAGCCCATACGATAGAAGAAGTTTAATAAAAATCTGTGAATGTATCTCTTTTAATGGAGTGGTGTTTACTTTAGCTTCATTATTATATAAATGGTACTGCACAAAAGAAAACAATCAGCAGTAAAGAACGTAGATAAAACTGAAAAATGGCTGCTACAGCATACTCAGAGATGTATTGGTTCTGATTGCCTATTTGATTGTGTGCTGCATGTATGCAGATGGTATTCTGTTCTTCAGACATGCTACTGAATCACTACAGATACACAAACACATTATAGGAATTGCCACACTCTCTCTTCCCCTTCTGCCCATACACACACATCTTCTATAGCCTCACAGGTAGGGATAGAAAATCTTGGCCCTCAGTCCCATTTAAGAATAGTACTCTTTTCCTCTGCTCACCTTGCTTGCTGTTAACCTGCTCATGGATGTAGGACAGTGGTGATTAGGGGGAGCTTCCTAGCTGGCTGGCTGGGTTGAAGCATGTAATGGAAGCCACTTGACACCTAAGCAGCTCAGGGAGAAGGCTGACAAGCTTTTCCCTTTCCAGAACAGCAGTTCCAAACTTCCCCACCTTGGGCTTAAAGCAAAACTAGATTTCTTGGTCTTGCTATAGGCATCTTGATCTTGTGGGGCTGGCAAAGAATTTTTCTCTCACTGCCAGATTAGCCTGGTTGTCTGGGTGGTTTTTTGTTTGTTTATTTGGGGGAGGGGGAAAGAGGGAGTTGCCTTCCTCTCAGTACAACAGACATTCAGTAGGCTGCAAGTTGTTCATGTTCTTGTGATCTTGTTTATTAGAGGTATGGTTCCCTGATAAACTGCAACTAGATTCCAGATTGGGGAAGAATATCTCCTAAAGTAGTTGAGGTGGGATTGTGACTCTTAATTTCTGGTAGAGCAAGAGACCATTCCTTAGTGCAGTTCCTCAACCCTCATATGAGATGTGAGTGGTAGGATCTCAAAACATTTCTTGGGATTGGGTTAAAATTTCTTTGTCAGGGGGACAGCCTACCCTAGGTGTTACAGATTATCATCAGGAGGAAAGTTGACTTGTATGGAATGAGTTATTGCCAAATAGTTTCCCAGCTTTGTTCAGTAAATAAAGTTGCAACCTAGATAAATCACATTTCTGGTGACTTGCCTTTCTTCCTGAGATGTCTAGGATAAATTGATTTTTTTTCTGTAAAACCATAAGAGAAATTGAAAATGTTGTTGTTTCCATTCATTGCCAATAATTAAAAAGTTTTAAAGAGCTTTAAAATCTTCCTTCTACTCCATCACTTGAATGTTCCTTTCATATTATTAAAAAAATCTAAATGTGTGCTATGGACTTCTGCTCGCATACAAGGTCTAAGAACAAGTGATGAGAAAATGAATTTGAAGTCCATCTTTTTTGCTATCATTATATAATCAATATCTAAATCCATTTTTAAAAGCCAATTTCATTATCTTTCCTATGGGATCATATTAAGAAATGCATGGCTTTGCCATTAATATTCAAATATTTGATTTGGGTTGTCAAAATAATGACAGATAGGACAGCACCCACTAGTCAGTTTGCAGTAAACTTTTTAGGTAGTCTCTGGAGATTTATTAACACATTTAAAAACACAGAAGATGTGAAGTACCCAGACCCATAAATGTTTGCCTTCCCAACCCTGCAGCCACAGTAAATTGAATGTGTATGATTTGTCTTTATGGTCCTAAGAGATAGCCCTTGTTCTTTGCTTAAGAGGAAAGCAAAAACATATATTGGTTACCGCCAGTTACACCATATGGGAATATTTTTCCTGATTCCAGATTAGATTTAATTCTGTGCATGTAACCAGGAATATGTAATTCTGCTATGCAGTAGTTCCCAATAACTGAACAATCTCTCAGGGACTTTTTTCCAACAAAGATGTATTCCTCACATTCTTTAGTACACTGAATTTAGGGCCAGGTTCTGATACTCTTAGTCATACTGACATGGACCTCACTTCAATGAGAACTCTTGTGCAGTAAGGTAGTATTCAACATGAGAGAGGCTAGATTTTGGTATCCTACACTGGGCATACTCCCCTCTTTACTCCATCCCATAACTACAGGGGCAGAGTATTATATAAATTATTCTGGGAACTGCAGTTCTGTCTTAAGTCAACATATTCTAATCTGGTCTTTGATTCTGGGTGACTGAATTAGACTTTAGCTGTTTCAGGCCGAGCACTGAAATACCGAGGCTCCCAAATCAATGGGCACTTTGGAAATATTGTTGTTATTAACCCATAATACATATAACAAACACACCACAGTAACAGACAACTATCTAATACTATAAATGGTCTACAACTGGGGTGGGTTTGGTTTTCTAAAATATAGTCAATTATTGAGTCTCAATCCACAAAGGTACTTAGGTCCTAAATCTCATGTTTAGGCACTGAAATCCCAGTTTTAGGTTCCACAGTGAGCTACAAAACTCCTGTTGAATACACTGTGCTCCTAAACTTATTTGGCACCTACATTTTCAGGGTAAAGTTGCCTATGTGCCTAAGGCTATGCAGGGCCGGTGCAAGGATGTTTCGTGCCCTAGGCGAAACTTCCACCTTGCGCCCTTCCCCATCCCCGAGCCCCCGCCCTGAGGCGCCCCCCCATGGCAGCTCCCCCCCTCTGCCCTGAGGCACCCCTCCCACCCCAGATCACCCCTGCTCCGCCTCCACCCCAAGCATGCCGTCGCTGCTTCACTTCTCCCACCTCCCAGGTGCCGCAAGCCTGGGAGGTGGGAGAAGTGAAGCAGCCATGGCATGCTCAGGGAGGAGGCAGGGCAGGGGTGAGCTGGGGCGGGGAGTTCCCCTGTGTGCTCCCCCCCCTTACTTGCTGCTGGCGGCCCTCCCCGCACTCCTCTGCCCCAGCTCCCTCTGCCCAAATGCCGGCGGTGACCGGGGCAGCCAAAGATCCAGCCGCCGCAGTCGCTGCCAAAGAAAATGCCGCTCCCCAAATCCTAGCGCCCTAGGCGACCGCCTAGGTCACCTAAATGGTTGCACCAGCCCTGAGGCTATTTCTACACTATGAACTAGTTGTGAGATTCCCCTGCTTATGTACACATACTCACATTAAATCTCCTCAAGCTAGTGCAAGTATAAATAGTAGTGTAACTGTGGTAGTGGCTCTGGAGGCACACCTGAGCCATGCTGAGTATAAACCCACCTGAAAATTGTGTGTATGTACTGAGCATGGCTGCCACTGCTGCCACCCATGCTACCATGGCTACAATGCTTATTTATACTCACACTAGTGTGATGAAAGCTAACTCTAGTATGTGTTCACAAGTAGGGGAATCATACTCCTAGCTTGTAGTGTAGAGACAGACTACATTTCTGGCTCTGGGCAGCTACCTCTCTCCAAGTGCTGCAACCTCACTCCATGTGCCCTTCTCCCACATAAGACCCAGAACAATCCAAAAATTGGGGGAAGATAGGTGGATGAACACCATCTTGTAGGTGGGGCCCAATCTGGTAGGCATGTTCAGACGCTACCTATCAGACTGAATTTTATTCAAAATCTTCCCAGCAGAGGGGGTTGCCCAATGTATAACTTTTAATCCAGTGTTCAGAGCACTCACCTCAGATGTGGGAGACCCATGTTCAATTCCCACCTATCCTAACCATGAGGTCATTGTCCTTTTCTCTGTCTCTCTCTGGTCCGGTGATTATTTAAGTATTTATCTGCAGTGGATCAGTCACTGGGCCAGAGAGAGAGAGAGAGAGAAATAGTGGGAATGCCTCTGTGACCTGGTGGGAAACTGAGTCCAGTGCAGTCACTCTTTCATTATTTATCCACAGTGGAACAGCTTCAACAGGGGAGATGGAGGAGCTCCACATCAGAATATCTTACTGCTTAGTGGTTAGAGCACGGGAGGTAAGAGATCCCTGTTCAAATCTTTTCTCTCTCCCAGGCAGAGAGGGGAATTGAAGCTCCTTCTCCCACATTCCAAGTGGGTGCTCTAACCACTTGGCTAAAAATTATAGGGAGGGTGGCACCATCACCTCTTCCTCCTTTGGGTTTGTGTGGCCCGAGGGAAGCATCTGACTCATTCCCACAAAAAACTACTTAGATGCCTAAGTCACCTGACTCCAGGAGAAGGGTTTCCATTCATGGATCTCTGAGCAAAGACAGGTACCTATATCTGTGAGAGGTGCGGGGCTTAGCACGAACCCCTGTCCTCTGCATCTCCCATTGGATTGGCATAGGCAACTCTTTGCCCAGCATGCAGGCTTTTTTAGGTCACATTCTAAGGTACCTATCTCTCCCCATGCATTGTATAGGAGTATGTCTATGCTGCAGCAGGAATCCTGCCTTACAGTCCAGTTAGATAAACACGTGCTAGCTCTGCTCAAGTTAGAATGCTAAAATAGCAGTGTGGATATTGCAGCACAGGCAGCATCTCTGGCTATTTACCCAAGTCCAAGCCTGCTCCACTCCCTGGGTTCATGCTCAGGTGGCAAGTCTGTGTCACTCCCGTCCCAGGATGACCATACTGCTATTTATAGTACACTAGCTCAGGCAGAGCTAGCACAAGTCTATCTACCAGGATTGGGAGACACACTCCCAGCTGCAATATAGACATACCCTAAAAGTTAGGCTGCACAATGGTCAGTATAGGAATATCGAAGTCCCTTTGTGGATCCAGGCCTTGGGCTTTAGTTTTGCTAAAGTAAATGCAGAGATGATTCAAAGCTAAGTCTCATTTCATCCAAATCTCCAAAATTATGGAGTGGTATGTTTGGATAAATGGCTTTGGTTTAGTCTCACCGGAAGTCAGGAAAAAAATAACACCCAAAAATAATTTTGGTTTTGCAAAACCTTGTTGTTCTACTTTATTATTAAATACAACACACAAAATATCAGCCTGATGGACAGATAGATTAAACAAATATAAAAGAAAAACATAGGCTAGAAGTCAGTAAGAGATTAGTCATCAACTAATCAGTACAAGTTTCTCTGGGGCAAGATCCTTTCCTTTTAATCTTTGCTGATTTATCTTTTGCCTCTTTCTAAATGTAAAAGGTTCCTTCCTCTACCTGTAATCACTAGGGCGGAAAAATGTGCAGGCTTTGTCTGCCCCAAATTCTTGCACTGACTGGAGATGAGAATCTCTCAGGAACTAGGTGAAGACTTCAGGTGTTTCACTTGGTTCTCATTTTGAATGAAATTGCCCTTATTTTTATGAACACATTTTAGTGAAGTAAAACTGCTGCAGTCCAGCATGTAAACTGAAGCCTCTGGGTGTTATATCCTTGGGGCAGCCGGGGTAGGAAGCAATCACTTGAGGCCCAGAGAGGCAGGCCTTCAAAAAAACCATTTTTTTTTTTACAGACTACAGAGCTCACACACACGGTTGAAACGTTGAAACCAACCCATAATAATCTAACTCAGTTGCCATAGCAACAAAAACCATGACAACCAAATACCCAACACTGGGTTTAAACTGTTTAGAAATTTAGTTAATCACCATGATTATTTATATGGAGATCAGACGTGATGACATTGAATCGAGCTTTCAGAAATGCATATTAAACAAAAGAACACTGCCATAAACTAAAAGCAACCCATTTTTATACCTTGTTGCCGTTAGCCAGATAAATCAATGACTGTTATAAAAATACCACCTAGCTACTGACACCTATTTTATTACATGATTTGTAACACAATGTCTTGATCACATTTAGTAAGGTGAAACTGACACACAACATCATTACTCAGGTCTTGTAATTTTCAAGGCCCATAATGTTCCTCCTTTTTTGAAAAAAATATTTCCTAGAATTTTCCATTACATTTGCATCGTGGTTTTTTTTTAGACACTGAAGGTTTTTAAACCAGTCTCAGACAATGCTAATGGAATAGTTATGGGAGACCTGTTCCTTGTCAGATCCTGATAATTGTGTTTCCAGGGCCAATGGGATTTCTCATTTCTGTTTATCTCCAATTTGTGTTCTCACTGTCTTCAATATTTGCCTTCTCTCTGATCCCTTTTCTTCTTATACTCAAAACTCCCTCCTTCCTTCTCTGCCCTCTTCAGGCTATAGTGTGGCCACTTCACTAATGAACCGATTAATAGAGATCCCCTTTTTTGACCATGAACAAAGCTGACCCTCAAGACCCTGAATGGCATTCTTGAATTGTTCAAAATCTGTATACCTATGGCAGACACATTAATTAAGAACCACATTCAGGAATGCATAGTTTAGACATGGGATGTACAACACAAAGTCATCCTGCTTCCTAATGGCTGACTCATCCTTATCTTATGGAGAAGTCCTATAGAATGTAATAGATATGAAGCCAATAGGACTCCATATGGTCACAAGAATCTTCACAAGTAAAGTGATAGGTTACCTAAATATAGAGGTTGCTAATGCCACCCCTTATAATATTTTGTTATCATTTTCTTTTAATTTCCATAGGAGTTTTTCATAAGGAGTTATCTCAATGAGTTCCCTTTGGTGATAGCCCAAATAAGACACACCCAGAGAATAGGTAGTTTGGTAGCTTTGCAATATATCAAACCTTTTTTTGTACCAAAGCAATAATTTTATTATAATTCAAAAAATTAATATGGTGCTAGTTAGATTAGTTATAGCATGACTTGTTAACCAGGAAGCATAACTATTCAGATGTTAATGGGCAGGACTACTAACTTTAACACAGGCATGATCCCTTAGCTACCTACATTCATTCCAATTATTTAAAACAGCATTTTGCTCTCTCACAAACCAGTTATACATTTTTTTTCTTGGTCACCAGTGACACACAAAATCAATCACTTCTGTGGAAGACCCTCCACTATACCAGAACAACACACATTCTTCAGTGCATTTTGTCACAAACATTGATGCTTGTATGCCACAAAAATAAAATCTCGCAATTGAAAAAAGGAAGACATAAAATGCAGAGGCACTTATCACAACCAATAAGACTGATTTTTATGGCAGGAGGTGGCTTAGAAGCCAATGAAAGCCATTTGGAATGTCAAAATATATATCGTACAACAATAAAACAGTCCCTGAAATCATTCTGTCTGAAGGCAATCCCAAGGCAGACAAAAGCAATAAGGGACAAACTATACCATAAAGGAATGAAGCCAATTGAGCCCAAGATGCAAGAACTACACAAATGGGAATAACAGCAGCTACCTAACAGCCCTTAACTTTGAATGTTCAGCAGCAAGGTGTGTAAGGGTTTGACCCTCTTTTCTGTGAAGAAATGCACAGAAAGAATTGGTAGGTCTTGATTCTGGAAGAGAAATCTGTTGTCTGTGTAAAGAATACCGCATTAAAAGCTGAGGAAAAGAAGACCAAGCTCTTTGTCCTAACATTACAGTGTTTGATATTAGAAAAGAAAATTAGCCAAATGGGTTGAACTTTGAAACCATCATGATACAGAGTCCAGTGAGGTCTTTATATTATAAAAGTAGTTTTTACCTTTAGAACTGATAAGCAGGGGAATGTCATTTTTTTATGCCCATCATTCACAGTATTTCATTTTGTTCCACATAAGCTGTTTGGAAGTGTGTGGGAAATTTTCTATGTATAAAGAAGGTGACAAAGTCTGGCATTGTGAAGAATATTTTTGATAAAGCTAAAAACATGTTTTACTATCCTGTTATAATATTAGCATGACACCCCTCTACTTTTTGCTACTCAAGGAATTCATTTTAGTAGATAAATCTCTCTCGCTCGTTCTTATCTCACTCCCTTACCAAAGACATATTAGTTAGATTGTAAATCTCTTTGGGCAGGGACCATCTTTCTGTTCTGTGTTTGCACCGTGTCTAGCACTGTGGGCTCCTGGTTCATGACTGAGGCTCTAAGGTATTACTGCAATACAAATAATAAAAAATAACAATACAGGCGAGAAAGACGATAAGAGACAAATAGCACAGAGATAAACAAAGAGTGCCAGCAGTGGTACTAGCAGTACTTAAATATTTATGAACCTAGTATGTTCCATCTATATTGTAAAAGTTTAACATTTGTTGTTGTTTTCCCACACATTTTTATCAGAGTAGGGATAGATGAGCTTTTTAATCTGACAACTATTGTCCTTTTGAAGTGAAAATGAATTGTTTTTTTTTCATTTGAGAGAAGGAGAGAAATGTATCTGAAAAGGTAATTCTAGTAACTATTTTTTTTCATTCAGCAACATTTTTTAATTTGAGTCTTTCTTCTATTTTATGCAAATTTTGAAGTTTTCCTTCTTTAGCTTAAGAAAGAGGGGAAAAAACTGAGTTTGCATTCTCTCATTAAAAACAAAACACTACTTCTTTCTAGCATTAAAAGGTATTTTCACAACCACAAATCTGACATCAGGAATCATAACATTCAAAAAACAGTAGGAGAACACTTCAACCTCTCTGGTCACTCAGTAACAGACTTAAAGGTGGCAATTTTGTAATAGAAAAGCTTCAAAAACAGACTCCAATGAGAAACTGCTGAACTGGAATTAATTTGCAAACTAGATACCATTAACTTGGGCTTGAATAGAGACTGGGAGTGACTGGGTAATTACACAAATTGAATCCGTTTCCCCATGTTCCTCATGTTCTTGTCAACTGTCTGAAATGGGCCATCATGATTATCACTACAAATGTTTTTTTTTCTCCTGTGGATAATTGATCTTCTTAATTAATTAGCCTCTTAGAGTTGGTATGGCAACTTCCACCTTTTCATGTTCTCTGTATGTGTGTATATATATTGTGATAGACTCAGGCCAGTTGGGTACAGCAGAATAGCTGAAGGCAGATATACTGGCCACTGGATTAACAGTTTTCTGTTCCCTGACTGACCAGAGCAGGGGCTGCTCCAGGCTAATGAGAACACCTGACTCTAATTAACCTGTAAAGAGTCAGGTGAGGCCATTCAGTTAATGTGATCACCTGACTCTAATTAAGGCCCTGCTGTTACTATAAAAAGGGCTCACTCCAGTCAGGCAGAGGAGCGGAAGTGTGGCTGAAGGGCTGGTTACTGAAGACACCCTAAAACATCATTAAAGGAGCCCTAAGATAAGGGTGAAGAAGGGAGAAGCAGGAGAGCTGTGGGGAAGTGGCCCAGGGAAATGTAGCAACTCTGACAGTGAAAGGTTGGCTGCCAACAGCTGCTACCATTAGGGTCCCTGGGCTGGAACCCATAGTAGAGGGCGGGCCCGGGTTTCCCCCAACCCACCACTACAGGAACAGCTCCTGGAAGGGGAAGTCAGGTCCCTGTCAGGACAGGAGGCTGAACAGAGACTGTGGGAGTTCTCTCACCAACCTCCTTGCAGCCTATGATGAAAAGGCTCAGTAGATTGTAACCCTGGCCCTAAAGAGAGAAGGGCTACGTGGAGGGTCACAGTGAGCCACTGAGGCTAAGCATAAACCGCCTAGAAGCGCAGGACCCACAGGAGCAAGGTCAGAGCTCTGCCACAATATATATATATATATATATATATACAGAATCGAACAAATAGTAAGAAGATATATAGATCTTATCTATATATCTTCTTACTATTTGTTCGATTCTGTACATCTGATGAAGTGGGCTGTAGCCCACGAAAGCTTATACTCAAATACATTTGTTAGTCTCTAAGGTGCCACAAGTGCTCCTGTTCTTTTTACATTAAAAGATATTTCATTAAAAGCTACACTAAAGATTGGGCTAATTCTTTGCCATAGCTTCATAGATTTTAGTGTCTGTATGAAGTGACTTTTCAAAGCATAAAGCAGTGCAAAATCCAAATCCAGCAGTGATTCCCTCAATTCTTAAAAAAATATTATTACTCAGATTTTTGGTTCAGTATATGGTGCAGGTCTGATGGAGAGACCATGTTGCTTTATTATGTCCACAAACGGATTGTAAAAGTCACATGTCTAACGGGGAATCAATAATTTTTTCTCAACACTGGGTTTATATATCCAGAGATTCTGACTTTATTAAGTATTGCAGGGGCAATTTCTTTGTATGTTGAAGAAATTTCAGTAGATAGACCAGCAGGGAAATGTTTCTGTAATTCATGTGGAAATAGCAGGACAGTGGATATTTTTTATACATCTGGAACTCAGAGTTTTCTTTTTGTTTTTCTGTTAACTTCTCCTCAGCCATTTGTGGGGTTGGGTCATAGAGTAATAGATATGAAGGAAAATTTTACTGGGGTAGAGGTGGGGAGATTGGTCACTTGGGAAAAGGGAGTGTCATGGGACAAGCATGCCCCATTCCTTTTTGGGGCAGGATAAGGGTTGTTGTAGTCCTGTGTCTAAGTCTGCCCGATCACCCTTAGTCTTGAGGTAGTATGGCTGAAGGGCCAAAGTCAATATGGCTTCCCCCTTTCTCAGGGCTGTGTGGCCCAATGGCCAGAGTCATTATAGCTGCCCTCTCCCTTGGGGCTGTGTGACCCAATGTCCGGAGGAAGTATGGCTGTCCTCTTCATCAAGGCTGTGTGTCTTAGTGCCAGTTTGGCAAGTGGGCCACCACTTAGCAGCTGGGCTAGGGAGTCCCAGGCTCTCCCTACTCCACTAGGTCCCATCCCAAGGCCCTGGCAATGGCAAGTGTGCTCGCTACTGTGTCAGCGGTGATCCAACTGAAACACGCTGACACCGCCCAGCACAATGGCTAGTCCACCTGGGCTACTTGTCCCTGATGCAGTGGTCTGGGCATCTCCAGGGTCTCTGGGCTCCTTGGCTCCCGGCAGCTCCAACCTTACTTGGACATCTGTGGGTTCTTGGGTGTCCACCTGCATCTTCATGCCTCTGGCTTCTGTGGTCAGGAGTTTCAGCAGCTCCTGGGCTGGAGACTACAACACACATCCTCCCTCCTTGGAAGTCAGCCCCTACTGAGCCGAGATGCTCCCTTTTATACCAGGTCTCCAGCCAGAGCATACCTAACAGGGCCAAGGGGGCGTGGCCTCCTGGGACCATAGGGCAGAGTTAACCCCTGAACGATCAGTGCAGGCAAGTGCACCCCATCACAATGAGATATAGAGGAGGTGAAAAAAAAATAAAATCAGCAGAAAACATACCAAAAAATCTATACAAGTTATGGTACTGACATGATGCCTATCATCACCTTTATTAGTTTGCTTGTATGTTGCATCACCTTATCCCATCTGCATCCAGATGTTTGTAAACTTTAGGTAGTGAGCTCCTTGAGGCAGGGACTATGCCTTACTGTTTGCTCTATGAGACCTGCTTCCCTTCAGAGCACTGAATACAGAATAATAATAAACAAACCTATATGACTTGTATGCAGACAAAACTGCACAGGTCACATCATGAAAAGATTCCAGAGGAAGTAAAGGCATGATAGTTTTGTAACTTTAGTGCTGTCTAGCTAACACAATGGTTAAGAGAAAGAGCTTTCAATAAAATATAACATTAAGACCACACATTTTGAGAACAGAATGGATATGTCTACTACCAGAGGAACTATCAAAGAGAACAAAAACAACTTTTGCTAGGGAAGATCAATCAGAAAAAGTTCAGTCTTATCATTCCATTTAAGAAAATCCAAGAAGACATCTAAACATGGAATCACAGATGGTCATGATCATGAGGCTATAACTGGGCGTATGTAGTTCTTGACCACCTCCTGCTGCTGCACATTGCGTTTTTCCCACTCCTGGAGCCTCCTGTAGGTGGTCCTCCTTGCCTAACCAGTGTTCAGTGGCTCAGATCTCTGACCAGGTCACACAATCAAAATGAATCTATTCTGGGGTAGCAAAAAGTCCAACAAAAACTGTCTGTCTGCCCTCACCAGGGCTGTGAGCCGCAGCTGTGGGTCCCTTAAATCCAGCCCTTCACTCAGGCTCTAAACAAGCCTTGTCCCCTTCTCGGGGTTTGGGCACTTCACTGGTGGCCAGTAGGGGAACCCGGGCTGACCCACTACTCCAGGCTCCAACCCTGGGACCCTATGAACAGCGACCATGTACTGCTCCCTGTGATTTGTTGCTGCTTTTTCCCTGGGCCTCTTACTATCTGGCCCCTTTACCTTCACCCCTACCTCAGGGTTAAAGTTCTCAGGTCTTCTCTCTCACAAGCTAAGCAAATTCTGCCAGTTGAGATCCTCTGCTCAGAGAGGAGCACCTTGCCCTGTCCCTCTGGTTCCAGCCAAGGTATGCCCTGCTAAGGCCCCTACATCTCTTTTTACCTAACTCTGCTGGGCTGCTTCCATTCAGCCTGTCTAAGTAGGCCCAGAGCACCCATCTTTGCTGCTCCTTGCTTGAAATGCAGTGTAGTAGGACCATGGGGCCTTCAGCATGGGGCCATGAAGGTCTAGTAACCCAGTCACAGAGCCACGATAAAAGCTCTAGCAAGGTCAGTGGGGAGTAAGTGTCATATCTGACTGCCACAGGTTCTGTACACATAACAGCGAAAGCCACAAGCAGAAATGCTGCCCATCTGGGTAGTCAGTACGTAGTGATGCATTTAAAAATTTATTGTTTTTTCTGACTTATTTTTCCATGTAAAACATTCTTCTGAATTCTGCTGGCAGCAGAATACTACTCCTAAGGGTGCATTTAGCTCTCTAGAAAACTTACCAGTGTTTTTCATCTGGAAAAATGCTGTGATGAGCAACTATTTCCTGAGTCTTTCCCATTACACATTTGTTAAGAGCTTCATGTGAAGATCTACTCACAAGAATCCATTTGCAGTTCACAACAAAAACAAGTTTAATCAATTCTACAAATCCCAAGAACTATGCTACATATTCTTGAGCTCCATCTACTGGAGCCTTATCTATTAACTATTTACATGTATTCAGACATCTCTCATTTTACAGCACTCTTATAACAGCTGACTTCATTCCTGATTGTGTCCCAGATGAACTCCCATGTTGCTGCCATAGAAAGGCTAATAATAGCTAGGTGATTAGTGCCTGCATGTGAACCTTATATGCCCACCTAATTCTGGAGACTCCCATGCTCCATATCAGTATATAACTTGAAATACTGTGACAGTAGCAAATCTCTTCCTGTAGCCTTTTGCAGTATTTGGTTTCTTTGCACAGTTCTCTTTTCAGGGCTCACATATACTTGTAAAGCTGGGAAACAGTTTCCCTTTTTTCTTTCCATGGGGAAAAATAATAACTCACGGCATCCTGCCACTTACACTCTTGAGACAATTCAAAGCAAGGAAATCCATTCTTCTCCAGGCACTTCAAAAATGAGTTCAGCTCTCCTCTCTGTTGGGAATTCTTCTCTTTTGTAAGTGTATTGTATGTATAGATTCAAGGTTTTGGAAATTGGTTGATTTATTCCTCTCTCCAGAGATTAACTTCTTCTACCTTTAACAGAACCTGCTTTCCTGAATTAAAAGTACTTTAAATTTCATCATTTTTATTTGCAAAGGTTTGTTCTTGCCAGAGATTTTCTCTCATCAAATGATTCCTATCACATAATTCTAAGTTTCTGTGAGTCAAAGATTTTCTAGATGAATGGCCCATTATAATTGGAATAGGAAAAAAAAATCTTTTAAAGATGACATTCAAAGGGGATAAAATAATGGGATTATGACTTCTTTAGGGTGCTTTTAAAAAGGCATGAAATATTTTATTATAATAGATACATAGGGTTTTTTCTGTTTGTTTTATACAGTAGAAGTTCCGGTCTGATCTACTTTGTTTTTCCTGAAAACTATGTGGGTTACTGAAACATTACCAGGTTTATGAGATAATAGATATCAAGCAAGTGAAACCTGACTGAGAGGGAAAGTTATCTTTATTTTGACTGATTATTAGGGTTGGAAGAGACCTCAGGAGGTCATCTAGTCCAACCCCCTGCTCAAAGCAGGACCAACACCAACTAAATCATCCCAGCCAGGGCTTTGTCAAGCCAGGCCTTAAAACCCTCCTAATTTATCTTTTAACTTTCATAGTGAGATAGATCAAGATGCTAGCAAACTGCTAGTGTGCATCAGCAGCATCCACACAGACAGTCAGGACACAGCAGGCTAGTGGGGAGTAGTCACACCCCATCTTGCCATAAACAAAATTCCACTGATAGGGAAATGACTACATTTTAAAAAGGTGGCATTGAGTACCACTTACACTGTCTCTTTGGACTTCTGTTTGGGGCATTTGTTCTTTGGTTTCCAAAAACTTAATAATTCCCATATAATTACAATCAACCAAACCATCTTTGCACTGAAAAAGAAAAAAAAAAGCACATTGAAACTGAGTAATATGTTGACTGTTTAAGTACTAAATGCATTATGGTTCATCATCTTGAAATAAAATGCTATATAATTAGCACAATTCAGGCAAATACTTAGGACATAATATCAATGGCCTAAATATTGTCATAAGTTAATGGTCTCTTACTGATTCTCAAATGCTTGGGAAATCTGTGATATTTATTTCCAAAGCAGAAGACACAGATCCTATGACAATGTTCTGTTAAAGTGATTTTTTTTCTCCATTATACCAAATGACTTGTAGATGTAGTCATTTTGTCTGATTGATGCTGGTACTTTGGACAACAGTTGCTCACTACTTTTGCTGAAAAGCTGAATTATAATTGACTTATAAAAACATATCAGTTGTATGTCAGAATAATTTATCCATGAAAGTAAAGTTTCCTAAAATCAAACTATCTTTATTAATAAGCTGGTTTCTAATATACTCTCATTACTAGGGCTGCAGTTCAGATAGTAAGTTCAGTGAGGAATTAACAAGCAGTGTGTGTGTGCGGGGGTGGGGAAAGGGGGTGGTCCTGTATGTATGTTTTCGTTTCAGGCTTTTGTGTTTTCATTTTAAAGGTCTCAATAACATCTCAGGTAGCCAGACTGAAGCTTCCTCAAAAGCAGAATAAACAATATTTCCAGTTGTCCTTTGTGCAGAACAGGTCAATGTCATGATGCCCCAAGCCATGAAGACTACTTGCAGAACACTGGACTTCAGGGACCACTTGTAACTGTTGGAAAAGCTCCTGCTAAGATGAGATGATTCTGGACCCTGGGGAAATGATTGGCTATTGAAGTGATAAACTCTTTGATGTAGAACTGAAACAGCTTGATGGCCTCTTGGCAGAGCACCCTGGAGTGTGCTTTCCCCTTGCCTGTTCATAAGAGTGGACATACTGGGTCAGACCAATGGTCCATTTAGCCTAGTATCTTGTCTTCTGACAGTGGCCAATGACAGGTGCTTCAGAGGGAATGAGTGGAACAGGCAATCATAGAATGATCCATCCCCTGTCACCCATTCCTAGCTTCTGGCAATGAGAGGCTAGGGACACCCAGAGCATGGTGTTGCATCCCTGACCATCTTGGCCAATAGCTGTTGGTGGACCTATATTCCATCTTATCTAATTCTTTTTTGAACCCAATTATAGTTTTGGCCTTCACACCATCTCTTGGCAACGAGTTCCACAGGTTGACTATGTATTGTGTGAAGAAGAACTTCATTTTGTTTTTAAACCAGCTCCCTATAAATTTTATTGGGTCACACCTTGTTCTGTGTTGTGAAGGAGTAAATAACACTATCTTATTCACTTTCTCCACATAATTCATGACTTTATAATTCTCTATCATATCCCCTCTTAGTCGTCTCTTTTCCAAGCTGAAAAGTCTTATGAATAGCTTCCATTTGAGGAAAAATTAATATCTTTAATCATTTTTGTTGCCCATCTATGTACCTTTTCCAATCTGAATATCCACAATGACTCCAAGATCTCTTTCCTGAATGGTAACAGCTAATTTAGATCCTATCATTTTATACATATTGCTGGGATTATGTTTTCCAATGTGCATTACTTTCCATTAATCAACACTGACTTTCATCTGCCATTTTGTTGCCCATTCACCCAGTTTTGAGATACCTTTGAAACTCTTCACAGTCTGCTTTGTACTTAACTATCACAAGTAATTTTATTTTGTCTGCAAATTTTGCCCCTTATACAAGATCATTTATGAATATGTTGAACAGCACTAGACCCAGTGCAGATCTCTGGGGTACACCACTATTTACCTCTCTATATTCTAAAAAACTGGCCATTTATTCCTACACTTTGTTTCCTGTCTCTTAACCAGCTACTAATCCATCAGTTACCCCATGCTTGCTTATTTTGCTTGAGAGCCTTTAGTGAAGGTCATTGTCAAAGCCTTTCTGAAAGTCCAGGTACACTATATACACTGGATCTCCCTTATCCATATATGTGTTGGCCCCCTTAAATAATTCTAATAGATTGGTGAAGCATGATTTCCCTTTTACAAAAGTCTTATTTACCTCCAACAAATCTTGTTCATCTACGTGTCTGATATTTCTGTTCTTTATTATAGTTTCAATCAATTTGCCTGGAATGAAGTTAGTCTTACTGGCCTGTATTAACCAGAATTGCCTCTGCAGCCTTTTATTTAAAAATTAGTGTCACATTGGCTCTCCTCCAGTCATCTGGTACAGAAGCTGATTTAAATGATAGGTTTTATATCATGGTTAGTAGTTGCCATGATATAAGAGCTGTCATGGTATCATTGGCAGTGCCAAATGCAATAGTAACAAGGAGTTCTGCAATTTCATATTTGTGTTCCTTCAGATTTGGTGAATACCATCATATCCTGGCGACTTATTACTGTTTAATTTATCAATTTGTTCCAAAACCTCCTTTAGGACACCTCATTCTGGGACTATTCCTCAGTTTGGTCACCTAAAAGGAATGGTTCAGATGTGGGAATTTCACTCACATCCTCTGCAGTGAAGACTGATGCAAAGAATTCATTTAGCTTTCCCTCAATGGCCCTATCTTCCTTGAGTGCTCCTTTAGCACCTTGACCATCCAGTGGCTGAAATGATTGTTTGGCAGACTTCCTGCTTCTGATGTACTTAATACATAATACATCAGTGGTATTGTCAGTAAGTATGTGAACCACTGAACCTTTGGTGTTGTTTAGGAAAGCATGACAGGCATTGTAGATAGCCCAAAACTCCAGGATATTGATGTGCAGCAAAGCTTCCTTCTCCAACCACATATTCTGAAACTTCAGCAACCCCAGATGCACGCCTCAAACTATCAGGGAGGCATTGGTGACAATAGTCCTTGTTGGTAAGGGCCCAGTGACATATTATGCCTTGACATAAATTCCTAAATTCCAGGATCAACAGAGGGAGGTGGACCAAGCAGTCCAAGAGACAAGAGTTGGTTGGTAAACTTTTCTGAGCCAGATTTGTAGAGGAGGAAGGTGAAGTCTTGGAAATTTAACCCCACACATTCATGTGGCCATTTGTCACTTCCAAAAGGAAATTATTGCAGTCTCTTAGAATGGTTTCATCTTTCCATACAGCAAGGGGCAATTAAAAAAAAATCTTTAATTTTGCACCCCCAGTCGTGTGCCTGAAGTCAATGGTAGGTGCTGTTATGTATAGGCATACTGTGTGACTTTGCATAAGATGAATAGGCCACCTCATTGGTATACCTTAAAAAATAGTGGGATGGAAGCAACTATCATAGATCTGTCTTTTTGTAAAAGAACTTAATAAAAAAAATTTTGTTGTTGCACTGGTCTTTTTATTAATGCAAATGGCTGAATTCCAAAATTAACAGGTGCAACCAATTGTTGGCACAATTAAATAAATTAAATAAATACATAAATATAACAAATTTGTTCCTGCAGTTGATTGCAGTTGCATATTTGATTGCTGGTTCAAAATCAGAAGCCTAGTGAGGACCTTTGAGAATGTGTCAATAATTATTAGTTTTTAGATGAGATAATGGCTTTAAGAACCATTTTTTTTCTTGTATAGTCTTATTTGTTAGTCAGCTAATCTCACCAAGCATGATCAACTCAAAATATGATCCATGAGCCTGATGTAAAATTAGAATGATCTAGGTATTTACCTCCATCCAAGCATGTACCCCGGGGCACATCTTTTTCCTACACACAAGTATACTAATGTAGTCTTGTGGTGTGACATTTCCAGAAGTGTGTGATATCAGAAGGTGCCTCTTCTACAGCTGCACTGAAGTTTAATATGCCTTGCATATAACTCTGTACTGTGCAATCCTAAACCTCAATACCACAGAGGACATTCTGGTGAGTTTTTTGAGCACTTCTCACCTTCTTGCTGCACAACTTTGACAATTTATTTAATTTATTAGCATTTCTCCTCAGTGACCCAACATATGGCCTCAGTCGTGTCCTGGCACTTTACTTCTCCTCCATATATCCAGAGCTAGATAAGGTGATCCAGGGCACTAGAAACACCACAACATAAGACCCACCAGCTCCATGTCTGTGACTATATTCCCACTTGGAGTTGCATTGGCAGGGCCTCCCTCCTTTCCAAGAAAGGCACATGGAATGGCCTGGGACCACCTCTTCTCCTTACCCCAAAATATCAGCAGGGCGCAAGGCAGCAGCAGAAGTGGCATCAGCGTGAAATCCTGTCTCAAATCCCTACCTGGAGTGGCTGAGGTGGCAGCAGCAGACCCCCAGTACTTGCTCTAACAGCCAAGGTATTTCTGCTTGACCAGGTGGGCTGGACCCACTACACACATCTCCCACTGCCACGGACCTAGTTCCCTCACAATGTGGTGTTGGCAGGGTCCCCCAGAGCCAGTGACTCTTGCAATCAACACCCCATTGAAATGCATGGTGTAGATCAACTGAATCAGAGCTATTTTTTCAGACTTCTGAAGACTCAGGAAGATGTCCCTGCATCAGTTACACTTGGGTCACATTTTCAAGCTCTTCTTCACAGCCAGGAGTGCTAGAAATGTACTGTTTAAGCCTCTTCTGTCTGTGTGGGTGGCACTTTTCTTGCTACGCAAGGGGACAGTGTTAGGTTGAAGACAGTGAGAATTATGTTACAGGAAATGCTTTAAATTATGACGGTTTGAGCTAGTTATTTTGGGTCTAATCTGGTGTTCACTGAAATTAATGAAAACACTCCCACTGACTTCAAAGGATTTTGTGTGGAGTTAAACTAAACTCATAGGAATTCTCCATTTGAGCTATTTCTAAATTATCCTAGGACATAGTACAAGGGTTGGTCATCTTGTCCACCTAGCCTCAGTGGAAGTTATAGAAACAAAAGGCTTGTGGTACCTCTTTCCCACACCTGATCCCTGGAACTTTATACATATGCCTGATCCCTCCTCTGTAGAAAGGATTTGGGTGGATGGCTACTGCAGAAGGTGGCTGAACTGCATATGCAGTTCAAAACTCCCACTTACAAAACAGGAAATAAGGGAAGAGTGGAGCAGTTCGTAATATTTTGGGTTAACCAGTTATCACCCTACTGCAGGGATCGGCAATCTCTGGCACATGGCTCGCCAGAGTAAGCACCCTGGTGGGCTGGGCTACTTTGTTTACCTGCCGCGTCGGCAGGTTCGGCCGATCAGAGCTTCCACTGGCCACGGTTCTCTGTCCCAGGCCAATGGGGGCAGCAGGAAGCTGCGGACAGCACATCCCTCACCCGCGTCACTTCCCGCCGCCCCCATTGGCCTGGAATGGTGAACCGTGGCCAGTGGGAGCCGCGATTGGCCGAACCTGCCAACACAGCAGGTAAACAAACTGGCCCGGCTTGCCAGAGTTCTTAACCTGGCGAGCCACGTGTCAGAGGTTGCCGACCCCTGCCCTACTGCATGTTACATGAAGGAATTGATAAAAGGAGGACTGTTAAGTTATCTGCATATGATGTTTGTTGTGTCTCTGGGCCTATGATACTGTAGACCAGGCCCTTTTTGAATAAATTGACTGGCCACAAAATTAAGATTCATGACATATGATTCAAAGGCCAACATAGTCATGGCTATTTTCACTGGATCAAGTCCTACAAGTTTATTAAGTCAGCAGGTCAAGGAAATATATTTCTAAATATATTTCATTTATAAATTAAAGGCCCTAGAATAGTGTGTCTGTTATGGAAATTGAAAAGCTGAAAAACTTACACAACATACAGTTGGTAATTACCATGAAAGGAAAAATTAAGTAGCAATACAGCTTTCACTCTCATATATGAAAATATTTTCATACTACTTTTTAAAAGTTAAATTATTATTATAGTAATTCTATACAATTCAGGGTAAAAAATATATATATATTTACTAGACTTTCAGTTTGCAGCAAAGACAGATTCCATGTGGTCAGATTTTGGCAAACAAGTTCTAACTATCAGCAGGCTAACATAAAATCATAATGAAGGAACAGATGAAGAGTGAAAAATTCTATTAACAAAATTGTCAGCAAATGAAGAATTAGACTCTGAATCTTAAAGACAAAACAAATCTGAGCAGATAAATTATCCCATAATGCTGCAATGCAAGAAACAAGTATAGCATTTGCTCATGGGTAATGAAAAAGATGGAGATGAAAACAATAATATAGAAATGATGTCATATAATAGCATTAGGTAAATGTCACTGGTAGCATAAAATAAATAAAATAGTAATGAAAAATGAGTTGTCCTCTGCTAGATTTCAAGGTAATACTTCAGATTCTGTTTTAATAAGGACACCACAGCTATTAATTTATTATAACGAGAGGTTAGTGAATGGATTAAGATGTTTAAAAGATTTAATTTAGACATTTAATAAGTGAATTTAGAAGGGAACACAAAAACATTATAATGAATTGCTAAATATTCAACATATAATTGATAAAAATGCTGAATGGTATATTTAATATCCTGTTTGATATTAGTGATACAAACATATTAGAATCCACAGAAACACTTTTAAAAAAATATCTACCAACATTTGATTTCTATGTCACAGGATTTTGAAGTTTTTATGAAAATCCTACATGCAGTGATGTTGGCATGATATACATTCAATGTTATATCTGTCTAGAAAGCTAGGAAGAAATGGAATCAGAAAAGTGAAAGAACTGTGCCTATGATAAACAAAAATAGTAGCTGAATATAAATTAATATTTTAAATATGTATATTTACATAGAGTGCAATATAGAAAGCTGTTATGTGTTGAAATGTATAGGGTAAAGTAATAATATTCTACTGGGTTTATCTAGATGTGTCAACCTAATTTTTAAGGAAACCAAATGTTTATTACTCTAATTACGAGCCTGATACATTTTACTGAATTAGGTCTTCTAAAACAGAATTTATAAACTTATTGATACACTTGATAGTAACATGTCTTTTGACTATGGTGTTTGTTATAGTTGTCTAAAAGATATCAAATATATAGTAACAAAATACATAAAGCAGTTGCCATATTTAAGAATCCATAGACTCATAGACTTTAATTTCAGAAGGGACCATTATGATCTTCTAGTCTGACCTCCTGGCCACAGAATCTCACCCACTCATTCCTGTAACAAACCCCTGACCTATGTCTCAGCTATTGAAGTCCTCAAGTTGTGGTTTAAAGACTTCAAGGTGCAGAGAATCCTCCAGCAAGTGACCCGTGCCTCACGCTGCAGAGGAAGGCGAAAACCCCCCAGGGCCTCTGCCAGTCTGCCATGGAGGAAAATTCCTTCCTGACCCCAAATATGGCAATCAGCTAAACCCTAAGCATGTGGGCAAGACTCACCAGCCAGACACCCAGGAAATAATTCTCTGTAGTAACTCAGATCCCACTCTATCTAGTGTCCCCATCACAGGCCATTGGGCATATTTACCACTAATAGTCAAAGATCAATTAATTGCCAAAATTAGGCTATCCCATCATACCATCCCTTCCATAAACTTATCAAGCTTAGTCTTGAAACCAGATATGTCTTTTGCCTCCACTGCTCCCCTTGGAAGGCTGTTCCAGAACTTCTCTCCTCTGATGGTTAGAAACCTTTGTCTAATTTTAAGACTAAACTTCCGGATAGCCAGTTTATATCCATTTGTTCTTATGTCCACATTGGTACTGAGCTTAAATAATTCCTCTCCCTCCCTGGTATTTATCCCTCTGATATATTTATAGAGAGCAATCATATCTCCCTTCAGCCTTCTTTTGGTTAGGCTAAACAAGCCAAGCTCTTTGAGTCTCCTTTCATAAGTCTGGTTTTCCATTCCTCGGATCATTCTAGTAGCCCTTCTCCGTACCTGTTCCAGTCTGAATTCATCCTTCTTAAACATGGGAGACCAGAACTGCACACAATATTCCAGATGAGGTCTCACCAATGCCTTGTATAACGGTACTAACACCTCCTTATCTCTACTGGAAATATCTCGCCTGATGTATCCCAAGACTGCATTCGCTTTTTTCACAGCCACATCACATTAGCGGCTCATAGTCATCCTGTGATCAACCAATACTCAGAGGTCCTTCTCCTCCTCTGTTACTTCCAAATGATGCCTCCCCAGTTTATAACAAAAAGTTCTTATTATTAATCCCTACATGCATGACCTTGCACTTTTCACTATTACATTTCATCCTATTACTTTTACTCCAGTTTCCAAGGTCATCCAGATCTTCCTGTAGGATATCCCAGTCCTTCTCTGTATTGGCAATACCTCCCCAGCTTCGTGTCATCTGCAGACTTTATTAGCACATTCTCACTTTTTGTGCCAAGGTCAGTAATAAAAAGATTAAATAGGATTGGTCCCAAAACCGATCCCTGAGGAACTCCACTAGTAACCTCCTTCCAGCCTGACAGTTCATCTTTCCCTATGACCTATTGTATCCCCTTTAACCAGTTCCTTATCCAGCTTTCAATTTTCATATTGATCCCCATCTTTTCCAATTTAGCTAATAATTACCCATGTGGAACCGTATCAAATACCTTACTGAAATTGAGGTAAATTAGATCCACTGCATTTCCTTTGTTTAAAAAAATCTGTTACCTTCTCAAAGAAGGAGAACAGGTTTACTTTGGCACGATCTTCCTTTTGTAAAACCATGTTGTATTTTGTCCCAATTACCATTGACCTCAATGTCCTTAACTACTTTCTCCTTCAAAAAATTTTCCAAGACCTTGCATACTACAGATGTCAAACTAACAGGCCCATAGTTACCCGGATCACTTTTTTGCCCTTTCTTAAAAATAAGAACTATGTTAGCAATTCTCCAGTCATACTGTACAACCCCTGACTTTACAGAGTCATTAAAAATTTTTGCTAATGGGCTTGCAATTTCATGTGCCAGTCCCCTTAATATTCTTGGATGAAGATTATCTGGGCCCCCCGATTTAGTCCTATTAAGCTGTTCGATTTTGGCTTTTACCTCGCATGTGGTAATATCTACCTCCATATCCTCATTCACATTTGTCATCCTACCATTATCCCTAAGCTCCTCATTAGCCTCATTAAAGACTGAGACAAAGTATTTGTTTAGATATTGGGCCATGCCTAAATTATCCTTAACCTCCACTCCATCCTCAGTGTTTAGCGGTCCCACTTCTTTCTTTGTTTTCTTCTTATTTATATGGCTATAGAACCTTTTACTATTGGTTTTAATTCCCTTTGCAAGGTCCAACTCTACATGGCTTTTGGCCTTTCTCAGTTTATCCCTACATGTTCTGACCTCAATAAAGTAGCTTTCCTTGCTGCTCCCTCCCATCTTCCACTCCTTGTGGGCTTTCTGCTTTTTCTTAATCACCTCTCTGAGATGCTTGCTCATCCAGTTTGGTCTACAACTCCTGCCTATGAGTTTTTTCCCCTTTCTTAGGATGCAGGCTTCTGATAGTTTCTGCAACCTTGACTTGAAGTAAATTCAGGCCTCCTCCACCTTTAGATCCCCAAGTTCTTCAGTCCAATCCACTTCCCTAACTAATTTCCTTAATTCTTTAAAGTTAGCCCTTTTGAAATAAAAAAAAAACCCTCTAGTCACAGATCTATTTTTGTTTATCCTTCCATTTAGTTTGAACTGAATTAGCTCATGATCTCTCGAACCAAGGTTGTCTCCTACAAGTATTTCTTCTATGAGGTCCTCACTACTCACCAAAACCAAATCTAAAATGGCAGCCCCTCTTGTTGGTTCAGCAACTACTTGGTGAAGGAATCTGTCAGATATTGCATCCAGGAAAATCTGAGCCCTATTATTACTACTAGCACTTGTCTTCCAGTCTTCATATGTGAAAAACCATGGATGAAACTATGACCCATTAAAATCCATGGGAATTTTTCCATTGAGTTCAATGGGGCCAGGATTTCATTCTATCCCTTTTAAATGCTTAAAGAGAACATCTACAGTTTCCTTGTTAATTAGGTCTGGCCCCAAAACAACATTTCAAATTTTAAAAAATGCTTAGTTTCAACATTTATTTTGTTCCTCACCAGAATGAAACTGAGACATTTTGACATTTTTTTCATAGGTAAAAAAAAGGAAAAGAGAGAGACTCCCCCCAAGAACAGACAATAGACCAGTAGTTAGGACATTTTTTCTTAGATGTAGAAGATCCATGTTCAAGTCACACAGCAGGCAGATGATAAACCTGAAGTTAGATCTTCTATACCACATGAGAGAACCCTATCCACTGAAATATTCAGGGTGGATTTTTGACCAAAAACTCCATCACGGACCTGAAAAACCCTCCTCATGAAAATTTCTGACATGTTTCTGTGAAAAGTTTTGGTTCTGACTGTCATTTTTCCCAATGAATAATTTTAATCAAACAAAAACCATATTGCCAGCACCCCTCCTTATGACTAGTATAAGTGCCACTTCCTAAAATGCAAGGCAAAAAAAATGTTTCTATTACATTAATGTGAAGAAAATTTGTGTCCCACAATGTGTGTCTTGAGCCTCTTTTGAATTCCTTTTGGAAAATAGAATCAAGTTTTATTTATCTAATTGATTCCTTTCTGAAGAAGGGTTAGGAATCAAAGTTACAGAGGAATAAGAATGAAGTGAAGTGGAGAGTTCTCTTTTGGGTGGTGTTTTTTGTTTGTTTGTTTGTTTTTTAAATAACTATATCTGTTGCTATGTGTTTGTTTGTTTGTTTTTTAAATAAATATATCTGTTGCTATGTGTTTACACTAGAGAAGGCAAAGTTAAAGAAAACACCTTGCACTTGGAACAGAAAATGGTGAGGTTTGTTGTGGTCCTTAGTTCTTGGAGGAGTTTATTCCATAACCTCAGACCACAGTTCTGCTGTTCACACACATGAACTTTATTCTTGTTGGTCACTTCATCTGTAAGGAAAATGGCAAAAAGCTCACAACTCAATGCTGTCCCTTCAGACCTATGAACATGTTAGATTTATTTGTATCACCTTAAAACTTGGATTGGGAGTTAAGTATTGTAAAGTGGGTTTATTTTCCCCTTAATAAGGCAAGCCTATACTTCAGAGTTAGATTCACTTTGATTTTAGACTTTCTGGCAAAACTGGAATATTTGTGGATATTTTCACTAAATTAAATGTCAATAGAAACCCACATAATAAACCTTTCCTTAGTGAAGAGCAGCTTAGTTTAAGCAAGATTTAAGGCTAAACTGTGCTACTATGGAATGGGTACTGCAGAGGTCATAGATATGGACCCTATGTGGAGATACTTGTGTTAGGGTTTCCCACACAGTTCTTAGCATCATGTCTGTAGACAGGCAGAAATCTGTAGAATTCTGCATGACCATTTATAAGATAAAGAGCCTCCTACAGCTGTGGATTTCTGAAGTGATCCAACATAATGTTTTTGGGTATATCATAAGTGTTTTTCTTCCTCTGTTTAAAGAAAACAGTTAAAGTCTGGATGCTTGGGGGGGGCAGGAAAGGAGAAAGCAAATGTATATGAACAACTTCAAAGAACAATGTTAGAAAATTAAAAATCCGCTAAGCCTGGAAAAGAGGACAAGGTCAATACCCAAGCTTGTGATACTGTACGTATTTACTATTTTTTATTTGCCCAGGATCATAGGCCCTTTGTGAATTAGAGGAAGAGAGGCACACCCATCCTGTTAAGCAGCTAATTCTGTGCTCTCTTGCTTTACAATTAATGCACCTCCTCTCCCCGCAACAAGGCTGTCTGGACAAGGCATCATTATCATTCTTATGGCCAGGCCTGTATATGCTTGTGAAATCATAGCACTGACATTTATCCAACCACTTGGCAAGCTGCCTCTCAGGATTCCTGAATCTAAGGAGGCAAACAGGGAAGCATTGTCTGTCTTGACCATACAGTTTCTCCCATACAAATAGTGATGAAAATGTTCTGTAGATTTAACCACTTGCTGGGAGTTCCTTTTGGGTAGTGGAATAATTTCACAAAGGAGAACTTAGACTTTTGCTATAACTAGCTATCATCATCTCAAGTTCCTTATGTTTTTGTGTCAGTAGTGCCTCTAGCTCTTGTTTCAGGTCAAGTTTTAAATCCCACTAGCCACTTCTGATTTCTGCCAGTGCATCCACTATTTGTTCCACTTCGGTTCAATAGGAATACCAGCCCACAGTCTCTCTCCTTGGAAACTGGATTCTATCCCTGACACCAGTGTTGCCCCTTTTTGACCCAAACTGCAAGTCAAATTTCGGGGCCCTGGAAATGTTCCAGTTGGAAGTAGAAGTTGATGGAGCCTGGTATTCTCTTTGAGGCGATCTTGTTTATTTACGAAGAATGGACAATGTTCTGTTTGTCCAAATGCAGGAGCAAATAAAATAAAGGCAGTTTTTTAGTTTACTGCTGCAACCCTCACTATGAAACAGCCCCAAATGCTCTCTCAATTTTTTTTTCCTTGGGACGAACTGTGCTCACAGGCTATACCAAGATTTAATCCCATTCACAACAACATTTGTATATATAAATAAACCTGATCAGAGGTTGAAAATCTGATCCACAAGGGTCCCTACTTGGACTAGATATAAAATAAATGTAGATGATTCCTACCAAATCTATAGATCAGGGATTGGCAACATTTGGCACACAGCCCCCTAGGGTAAGCACCCTGGTGGGCTGGGTTGGTTTGTTTACTTGCCGCGTCTGCAGGTTCGGCCAATGGGGGCTGCGGGAAGCAGCGCGGGCTGAGGGATGTGCTGGCCACGGCTTCTCGCACCCCCATTGGCCTGGGATGGTGAACCACAGCCAATGGGAGCCACGATCAGCCGAACCTGCGGATGCAGCAGGTAAACAAACCAGCTACATCACACTGGGAGCTCACAGTCAGCTGATCATCCACTGTGAACCCCAAGTCTTTTTCAGAGTCACTGCTTCCCAAGATAAAGACCCCCATTTTGAAGTATGACCTACATTCTGTTACTAGATATGGCTACATATATACATTTGTCTGTATGGAAACAAATGTTTTTTGCTTGCATCCAGTTTCCAGAGCATCTGTCCTCTTCATTATTTAACATTCTCTCAACTTTTGTGTTATCTGCAAACAGTAAAGATTTTAGGTTTACTTTCAGGTAATTGATAAAAACAATAAATAGCATAGGGCCAAGAACCAATTCCTGTGGGTCCCCACATAAATCACACTTGCTTGATGATGATTCCCTGTTTAAAATTACATTTTGAGACCTCTACCCTGTAGTTGTAGCCATGTCAGTCCCAGGATACTAGAAAGACAAAGTGGGTGAAGTAATATCTTTTACTCGACCAACTTCCTAACAGAAGTCACTTCTGAAGTAGAAGATATTAGCTCACCCACCTTGTCTAATTCTGACAAGTTAGCCAATTAGCCAGTTTTTAATCCATCTGATGTATGTTATGTTCATTTTGCATTGTTCTAGATTCTTAATTAAAATATTGTATGGTACCACGTCAAAAACCTTACAAAATCTAAGCACATTACATCCACACTGTTACCTTTACCAACCAAGCCAAATTATACACACAGCGATAATTGCTTGAAATAGGCAATTTCCAAATGTACAAAATACTAACTGCAGTTCATCATGTACAACACAAATATAAAGAGTGAGCCCCACTTCTGCAGGTGAGTAACTTTTCATATGCGTACAATAGGGCTATTCATATGAGTAAAGTTACTTATGTATGCAAGCATTTGCAAGAATTAAGCTAAATAAGTAATATACTTATCACAGTCAGACCAAGTTATGTGTGTTTGATGAAACTACCTTCTTTTTGTAGGATCCATGCCAAGCACATGCCCGCATATCTTCTCACCCATTACTGTTCATGGGAATTTTAGGACTGATCCTGGAAGATGCTGAGTAGGTCCCAGGTCTGTATCCATTAAAGTGAATAGGAGTTTGAAACTGACTTCAATGGGTGCAGGATTGGTCCCTTCTACCCCATCTGACTTCCATTTACATTAATGGCAAAATCCCTGTTGATTTCAGGATCTTCAGTTCAGGATCTTGGTCTACTAGTGATAAGAATTTTCCTTATAACACCCTTTCAGGTGAGAATTTGCAATGTATTAGTTTCTGTGTGAGAGCATTAAATGTTCCATGTTTGCATACTTGAGAAGATTGTAAAGTTTCCTTAGTAGGAAAGTGTGATGTTCATATTTAAAGTGGTGACTTCCAGCATGTAATACTGATGGGAAACCATTTTGTTTCAGTGTCTTTATTGTTCACCTGTCTTCCTTAGAAATCTGATTCTAAACATACATTATAGATTATACATTGCTACCTGTGATCCTCAAATAACGTATCTAGGACTCATCTCTTAAGACACATACAAAATAGCAATGAAACATGGGTTGGAAGATCTGTACATCTATAATTATGCAGTATGTTTCTGTTTTGGAATACTGGCATGTAACTTTGATTTCTTTTATCAGTTTTTACACAGTTACTGAATTTTTAGAAGTAAATGTTCAAAGCAGTACGGAAATTTAGCCACCAGATATGGATGGGAAGTACTAACACATCTCGAGCCCTGTGCTCCACTTTGAAAATATAGTCCTCAGAGATTAGCCTTATTTTTTTTTTTGCAGATCAGTTTTTGATGCACTCCTTTTTCAGTTTTACTTCATATTGAAGATTTTCTTTTATTTGCTGAAAACTAGATGATAAAACTAAACTAATAGAAAAATCACAAATGCTCAGCTTGGGTTATTGAAATTTAATTAGAAGTGACAGCTGTGTACAGTTTTAGTTTTGGCTAAGAAGACATAATTGGGGGGAGGGGAGGGAGAACCTAAAGGAACTGTTCTACTAAAAAAAAATTGGACACAGCTGTCCCCTGCCAATCCAAACAAAACCCAAAATTCCTGTATTCTTGGTTTTGGATTGTAGCCTTAATCTTTTATAATAAGGTTAACAGGCACACTGTATTGTTTCAAGTGATGTACTGTTTTAGCAAGAGCAGCTCAAATAAGTACCTTTACATAAGCTATGGTATTAATATTTTAAAATGTCTTTCTTGTTAGTTACACATTTATAGTGCATATCATAAATCTTTGCTAGTGTTTTTCCATTTTTATTTGTCACATAAGCAAAAGGAAAACATTCAGTTTGAACATTTATGTGACTCCATTTCTTAGACGTGCACATTGGACCAAATTCACGCAGTGGATTAATACCAGAGAAGAATTTGATAATTTTGTATAGCATATTTTATTTGTTATATTGTTGTGTAGTGACAGATTTTGACAAATTACAGGATGGTTAGTATTGGCCACTAAGGGTATGAATTCACTGCAGGCTTAATCGGAGTTCTTATCTGGATTTTAACCAAAACCCCTCTACTCTCCATACACAAAACTCTTAAACCTGGGTTTATCTATGCTTTGACCCGTAGCTTGCTTGCCCCGGTAAGGTATAGGTTAGAACACAGTTTTCACTGCAAGACAGGTTCAAACTTGCCTACTTCACAGTGGGAACACATCTGAAGCCCAGGTTACAGAAGTCCTCCAATGTCAGCCCATAATTCCCAAGCCTGTATTTTCTGGTCGTCCTACTTACTCACTTCCCACTCGTTTCCTATACACTAGAACAGGGGACGGCAACCTTTCAGAAGTGGTGTGCCGAGTCTTCATTTATTCACTCTAATTTAAGGTTTCGCATGCCGGTACTACATTTTAATGTTTTTTAGAAGGTCTCTCTCTATAAGTCTATGTATGATATAACTAAACTAGTGTTGTACTGTAAAATAAACAAGGTTTTCAAAATGTATAAAAAGAAGCTTCATTTAAAATAAAATTAAAATGTTGATCTTACGCTGCCGGCCCACTCAGCCTGCTGCTGGTCTGGCGTTCTGTTCACCTAGGCCGGCAGTGGGCTGAGCGAGGCCTGCGGCCGGGACCCCGGCCTACAAGGGTCCGGAAGCCAGAACCCCAGACCAGCAGCGGGCTGTGCGGGGCCGGCGGCCGGGACCCCAGACCGGCAGTGGACTGAGCAGCTCAGCCCACTGCCACTCAGGGGTTCCATCCGCCTGCTCCTGCCAGCCGGGATCCCGACTGCTGGATCCGCTCTGCCCGCTGCCAGTCTGGGGTCCCGGCCCTCCCCACATACAGTGAATACCTACCTTCTCCCTGGTTCTGGCCATTCTCTTCCTCTCTCTGCACTGAGCTAAGGGTGGGAGTGCACTGAGCACAGTGCTCAGGGTGGGGGTGGGGATGTGGCGGGTGCATGGGGTGTGGGGGGCTGGGTATGTGGGGGGTGCAGGAGTCAGGGCAGAGGGCAGAGGGCTGGGGGCAGAGGCTGGAGTCAGGGCTGGGGGCTGGGTATGTGGGGGGGTGCAGGTATCAGGGCTGGTTATGTGGGGGGGTGCAGGTATCAGGGCTGGTTATGTGTGGGGGTGCCAGAGTCAGGGCTGGGGTCATGGTGAGGGGATGAAGGAGTCAAGCAGAGGGCTGGGTGTGTATGACGGAGGTACAGGGCTCAGGGCAGGGATCATTTCTGCCTCCCAGCAGAGCCAAACACTGCCCCATGGGAGCGTGCAGTCCCGTCCTCCAGAGCACTGCACGCATAGTGGCTGGGCTCCAGGAGAGGGGAGAAGGCGAGGTAGGGGCTGGCAGCTTGCTGTGCTCAGCCCGGCTCTCCGCCCCAGGAGTGCGGACCCCGTGGTTTGCCATGCTGGGAGAGTGGGGCTATTTGCCCACCCTGTGCGCACGGCTATGCTTCTGCTCCCTGCCCCAGCAGGGGGAGTGGAGGGCAGTGGAGAGCGGGCTGGACTGGGCAGGATTTTTAATGGCATGCTGGAGTCCCGACAGGCCCCAGCGTGCCATTAAAAATTGGCTCATGTGTGTCTTTGGGACACATACCATAGGTTGCTGACCCCTGCACTAGAAGCTACCCTAATCGTGCAATTGCTCAGGGTGTAATTAAGCCTTCTTCTCCCAGGTTCTCTCATAGCACAGTATGGTTTCATGATCAAGTGCAGTAGAGAGTAGACTGGGTTGCATAAAATATCAGTAAGCACAGATACCCAAATTATAGGCATGCTATTGGGGGTGTATAAATTCCCTTCTTTCCAAACTAAGAAATGCCAGATTTCCTCAGACCCTTGGTGTCATATATCTCACATTACTGTTCCTGAACCTGCCTTTGTGGTTGACCGAGGACTACATAACTTCTGGTTGACATATTCATGTGATCCTTGTGGTAGGCAAACAGTGGGTACATGGCACCAATGCAGTTCGGGAACCCCATTCTCTCAGAACCACCTATTATTTCTGGCACATTAGCTGTGTCCACCATTGCACCTCTGGTTGGCATTTAATTTCCCAACAAACCTCTACCACTGCAGCACTGGTGCTCGCCGAACCAACCTGGTTAGTCACCAACCCATGGCAGGCTGGGGTAGACAGATTCCAGATAGTAAGAGCAATCTATTTCTGTACTGGTAGGGCCTCCTTCATTTGTGGGTCCTGGCAAGGTTGAAGGTTCATTTGAAGGTTCAGGGCAAGCTTTTCAAACAGCTTTATGAAGGAGACATTCCTCATGCAGAGATAATGGAGACCTGGCTAGTATCCAGGTTTGCATGATTATGCTGCCCTGTACCAGAAGTGCCACTCTATATACAGGGAATCTGAAGTGACTATAACAAGTATCATCTCTCTCTACCCTGCCACTGCCTTCTGAGGATCAGAAACTACTCCTGAAATGTCTTCCACTGTGCTCCATCCTGTCTAGCTACATCCTGCTTTATAACAACATAGCCAAAGCAGGAACAGCATCCAGCTGTGCTGGTCCATTCCTTGGCACTGTCTAGAAAGGGCAGAAGTGATGAGTGTGTAGAGCGGGAAGTGCCTCAGCTAAATATGTTAGCAGGCTAAAAAGACTTCCACACAGAAGTCTATGAAGGACAGAAAAGTTATCCTGCAATTCACTACGAAACAATTCCTAGAGCATCTCAAGTCAGTGAGACACTAAAACCTCTGGGACACCCAAAGAAAAAAACTTTGTGCCAAAGCATGGCTATTTCTGCAGTGTGGATATTTGCTGGTGGACTTGGCAAGCCTGGATGCCCAGACACAGATAAACTCTGCAGTGCAGACATAACTTGAGTGAAAGTTGCTCTTAGTCACTGAAAAAAACTTTCTGGGATTGGGAAGGTAGGATATGGAGGAGCAACATATTCTGTTTTCATTTAACACAGCTTCATTCACTATATGTAAAATGTGTTGTGATGAAAGGAACATGCAGCCATGTCATTGTTTTATGGTGAAAAATGCTAGTGTTATGCATGTTATGAGTGGTTGGTGTATAAGCATTCAGGATAAAATTCTCATCTCACCCAGACAGTTGTTAAAGAGATTGTGTAGGTTAAAGCATCCTTGGTTGGGAAATGAAAACTTTTTTATGTTTTCTTTGTGCTACAGACTCAGACCAACTGGATATAAGGAGTGCTACAGGCCAGGATACCTTAAAGGACCATGTAACTCAGAAGACTCGATCTTTTACTGATGAGACCTATTCACCCAAGGGTATGTCTACAGTGCAGTTAAACACCTTCAGGTGACCCATGCCAGCTGATTCAGGCTTACAGGGCTTGGGCTAAGGGGCTGTTTATTTGTGGTGTAGACGTTTGGGCTAGGGCTGCAGCCCAACCCTTGGGAACTTCCCACTTTGCAGGGTTCTAGAGCCTGGGCTCCAGTCTGAGCACAAATTACACAGCCCCTTAACATGAGCCCCATGAGCACGAGTCTGCTGCTACAGACCAGCCACAGCTTTTTAATTGACATGTAGACGTGCTCTAAGAGAAGGCCAGGAACTGAGACAGGGAAACAGTGTGCTAAAGCAGTGAGATTCCAGAAGAGGCCAGGTGATACAGGGGACCAAAACATTTACTTCTTAGTAAAGGAGCAGTGATGTTTAAGATGAAGTTTCTACAAGGAATCACCTGTATGCAGTTTGTGACCACTTCAGTTCAAGAAAACAGGATTTATGTACATTTTGTAAACAAACAAATCACACTAAAAAATACCCGGATGCTGTGACACTCATTTCTCCTAAAACAGTAAATGCACCTGAACACTTCCCCGCCCCCCCCGCCAAATCTGCATATGTTCAGCAAAAGGACAAACACACACACACACACACACATACATATGAGATAAGCAAGAAAAAGACTGGGGGGATGGGAGGAGGCAAGGACTCGCCTTTGTGTTTAAAAACTTATTTTTTCTTATTTTACAGATTCGTATATTGAAGTACAAATAATAGCTGTCTCCAATGTTACACTAAAGGGTACAGTTTATTACCTCACTACTAAAACAAAATTGTGGTGTACGTTGGACTATGCAAATAATTCAGCAGGTTTTTTGATCTTATAAATAAATTACTCTATTTCATTTTCCTCTTTTCACACAAAATTTTTTTATTCTATTTTTGGTATGTTAAAACTATATTCCAAAGTCTGAATATTGAGGCAGAGAGAAGTATTAATCTCTAGATGGGGTTTTGAGTACTAATGGGTTTTTCAGAGTTTGTGTGGTTTATTACTAATTTAAGAGTAACTACATGTGCTGAATGGGAAAAAACATAGACACACCAAGCACCCAGAATTCCCATTGACTTCAGTAGGAATTCTAAGGTGTTAAACACCTCCCAGAATCTGGCACTATTTTATGAATCTGTAACAAAATTAGCCTAAATCAAGATCATAGTCTTTGATCTCGCTATTGAATCTTTCCTGGGCAGCTTTCTTAATTTCACTCTGTAATTTTATTTTTCCTGTTTATGCTTGAGTAGCAATTTTAATGGAATGTGCACAGAGTGTTATATGCAAACCAAAAGGTATCTGCTACTGTGGGTTGTCTAGCTTTGGTCACCACGTAGAGTTATTTCAGGGGATTCTTACATAGATAGATATTACAATTTCCACTACAGATAGTAGCTCCACTTTCAATTGCCATGTGTATATATAGAAGTTGCTATATTGTCCAAGGATACGGTATCCGAGCTTGTTCCAACAACACACAATGATATTGTTATTTGCCTAAATACCATGTAATTATATGGCTTTGTTATGTATGTGTTATCTATGTATATATGCATTGGTGTGAATGTCATCCTTATTAGGCCAGCGAGATGAACAACTTACCCCATGCTCCTGTTATTTTCCTGCTCTGTTATGTCAGTGTTTAACAAATATTCTTATTCATCCTGCTTATTATGATGCACGTGAATTCCAAAGGGCAGATGGAATGCCCCTCTGTGTATATTTTTATAAGATGGCAAACATCTGATTTAGACCCATATATGGTGAGACCAAACAGAAGGTCATATTTCATTATCAACTTTAATATTCATTGAGCAACTGGAGCAGTATGTCAGCTTCATAAAATATATGGAAACTGATCCTAAGCCCATTAAAATCAATGGGAGTATTTCCATTGACTTCAGTGAGCTTTGGATCAGGCCTATGGGGAAAAGTCCTCAGTTGCAACACCTTCTTGTAGGCAGTTTTTTTTTTTTTTTATTGTATCAGGTGATTCTGTGTTGAGGACAAACAAATGAGTGTGAGGGGGCAATAGCTCTGCTAAATAATTCAAGATGAGTAGAAATGAGCTGTTTTATCTGGATTCGTCATATTGATGCAAGGCCAAATTTTGATACCCCTTTGGCAGCAGGGGAGGCAGTGTGTCCTAGAGAATAGGGTGCAAGGTTGGGATTTAAGAGATCTGAGTGCTATGCCTAACTCAGCCATGGCCTACTGGGTGACTTTGTGCTGGTTACTTCTCTGTTTTGTTCCACACTTTTCCCATCTCTGGAATGGGAAGATAATGATATTGACCTCCTTTGTAAAGCGCTTTGAGATCTACTGATGAAATACACAATACAAGAGCCAGGTAGTAGTAGCAGTATCACTTTAATCCTCAAATAGTTCCATTGGATTCAGTGAGATTACTTGAGGAGTTAGGTACAAGTAAATGCAAGTAAATGTTTCCAAATCGGGCCTTAAGTGACCCCTATGATATTAGCGAGTCCAGGTGGGTGAAGTAATATCTTTACTTGGACCAGCCTCTGTTGGTGACAGAGACCAGCTTTTGAGCTTACACAGAGATCCTTTTTAGGTCTTCAATTCTAAAGCTTGTCTCTGTTACCAACAAAAGATGGTCCAACAAAAAGATATTATCTCATCTACGTGGTCTCTCTAATATCTTGAGATCAACATGGCTACATTTACCTCATGATATTGACTGATATAGTTAAAGGCAGTTGCATTTTAGCCTTAAAACTCCTCTTTCAAATCTCATAATATAATTTGAAAAATAAAATAAAATTTAATTTAAAAATAAAAATCCCCATGTTTTGATCTCACTGCTGTTATTTGTTTATTTGTTAGAGAACAATAAAAGTCACAAGCTAGGTGACTCAGAATAATTTGGTATTTCCCAGAAGTTACCACATTGAGGTATATGACATTGTCATTTTTTTTCTCTATGCTTTGAATAGTAGATATCTGTGATAACTGGTAAGTATTAGCAAATATGGATTTTTAATCTTTCGATAACATAGTATTCACCCTTAAAAAAATCCAGTTGTTTCTTAAATAAACAGATTCAGCTCCTTGGTGTTTAATATCCCTACACTTACCAATCATCTTCCCTACCTTAAAAATGACATTGACAGTGAAATCAATGTTATTTTGTTTTTCAAGTACCGTATTAAGTAGTTTTCTGAAAATTATGATTCATGTTCCTAGTGTACTTGATCTAGCTTTGCTATATTTGGGACAATGGTATCTAGAGGCAATATTCGTCACTATTATTTCAGTGCCAATATTTATTGTTGACAAAGACCTATAACAGATGTTCTTTCTAGGATTTTTATTGTGTTTTGGTAGCAAGATTATTCGTTTATCAAGGCAGTGACCATTTTATGTCTATGGGCTTTGTTATATATTTTAGGCAACTATTCAATGACATTTTTTCTGCTGCAGATAAAGCATAATTTCTAGTTACTATTTTCTCTTGTACTCTGCTTGCCTCAACACAACTCTCAATGCATAGTAAGTAAGAGCTATCTAAAGACAGAATGAGACATAAAAATGCCTTAGTACATAATGTGCTGTATGTTGTATAATGATTAATTAATGTGCAGATGATAATACTAATTTAATCTGATGATTGGAGGCTTTTCTATCCTATCTAATCTATCTATCTATCTAAAATGCAGCCAGTGTTTTATCTGTTATTTTACATGAAATCAATATAAAACATGATCTCTGTGATCAGGAACACTATTTTTGCTTAAGTATGGGATGTTTCCTCTATTTGTTCTGTTTCTCTTGAGGCGAATATACATGCAGAACAAACATGCTTTATTTCCAGTTGACATTTAAAGCACACTTTTGCCTTTTGTATTTTTCTGCTTGAATAAAACAGTTACCCAATAAAATAATAGAAATTTTTCAATCTCAGTCTTGCTGTGTTTCATTGGGACTATAACAGAAACTGTCAGAAAAATGAAAGTAAGAAAAATAGCACACAACAGATTGCAGAATAATTGGTGAGAAAAATGTATAGGATAAAATATTTTAAAATACCTAGCTTTATACAAAATGTAGCCAAAATGTCAGTCTTTAGCTTTTTATAACACCGTGTAATGGAAAACTTAGTTAAAATAATGAGCTATAAATTTCAAGAAATTTCTTTTCCTGTGAGTTGCTGCAAAACTCTTTTTTTTTTCAGACTCAGGCCCAGTCATGCTTTCAGGTCAGTTGAATACTCCTTTTGATACCAATGGGAGCTTCAGTCCCTTGTCTACAGCAAGAGGCAGATGGAAGAATATATTTTCAAAAATGCCAATTAAGTTGGGGTGCCTGTATTTTTGATTGATCAATGTAAGGCACCTAATTTTCAGGTGTGCTGAGAATATGTAGGCCACATTCATGTCCCCCATACCTCCCAAATCTTTACAAAATATCTCAGTATTGTTTATCCTGTCTTTGTATGGAGATGCACTGCATGACTGATATAAATATATACATACACACAAATAGATCATATAATCATATAAATTAGAGGTGGAAAGTTCCTGTCAATCCTGCAGTTCATCTCCATGCAAATACAGGATTGAGCCCCATACTTCTAATGTGTTGTCTCCTCTTTGTCCAGTCTCAATTCAAAGTTTAACCCCCTCATTCAAATCCTCATCATATCCCATCTTGATTACCAAATTACACATTCTATACAGTTTCTTATACTGCACTTATAACCGTAGTATCCTAGTGCCTTCCACTAGTGTGGTAAGCAACACGAGTGTGTGTCTGTCACATGCTGTTTTTTTTCCCCACTGTGGTCTCCCTAATATCTACATTGTTCCTTCCAAACCATTGAAAATGATGCTGATATGAACATTTTACCAAATTGCCCCCTAAACATTTTCCACTGCTTCAGCTTTAAGCTTCTTGTTCTCACTAAAGGAACTTCACAATAATACCACTCATTATTTATCTGCTCTTGTTTCTTGATGCCTCATGTTCTCCATCACAGAATCATAGAATTGTAGGACTGGCTAAGTAACCAAGTCATAGATCAGCTGAAGTGTGTCTACACTGGGCAAATAATATCTTTCAGTGGATGCTTAAAGCTAGCAACACAGGCATGATCACCTCCTTAAAAAGAGTGAAGAGGAACTTTCCCTGCAGCTACAGGAAAGCCTACTCCCTGTTGATTGGTTGACAATGAGGAACTCCAAAAGGAGTACAGAACAACAGGTAGCCCTATTGCTGCAACCATGCTCCTGGAATCAATGAACTCCTCTGAATAAAAATGATAGACAAAAGTTATGCAGAGCCTAGAGTTCACCCACTCAAGCAGAAAAGCCTGGAGGCTACTCCATAATATCACAGGTGCACCTGGTGCCATTGCTACCCAAATATTTCTGAATTCCAAGTCTCAAACAGATCATCATCACAAAAGAAAAATGAAGAAAAAGCTTTATCACTCCCTACCCAACCACCCATTAACATCAAATCTGTCAAAGCCATTCACTAGAGAAGAAGTGCACAAAGCCATTACATTCACCAAATTTGGAAAAGCTGCAGGTCCAGATGGCATTTATGAAAAGCCTAAATTAGCGTGGCCATGACTAGCCAATGCATTTCTTTACCAATGCACATGCTTCTGGCCAAATACTCAAGATATGGAACAGGAAAAGTTCATGATCATGAACCTAGGGAAAGCAGCAGATGATTAGAAAAACTGCCAGTTAATGTTATTACTATATATAATATGCAACCTCTTAGAAAGGATACTACTTAAGCGGCTTACACACATCTTTGAGGACTAAATACCTAAAGAGTAATCTGGGTTTAGACTGGGTATTGCACTGAACAATAAAGGTATTGCACTGGTGACCTATATCAAAGCTGGCTATCAATGCAGACTCAAAACAAACAGCAGTGGCCTTTGTGAACCTGTCCTCAACATTTTGGCAGGATGGCCTGCTTCTGTAAGTGTAAAAAATAGCACTGTTGCTGAAGAACACTGCACCTACTGACAGTCATGCTTATCAGTTGGAACACTTTATCAAGGGTTGTGGTGGATTCTCCATTACTTACAATTTTTAAATCAAGGTTGGGTTTGTTTGTTTTTTCTAAAAGATATGCTCCAGGAATTATTTTGGGGGTAGTTCCATGTCCTGTGTTTATTCAAGAGGTCAGACTAAATGATCACAGTGGTCCTTTCTGGTGTCAGAATCTATAAAACTGTAAGTTTCACATCCATCTAATGGAACAGACCAGCAGACCTCATCTACTGAACAATTATTTCCACAGGGCTCAGTCTTGGCACCATTATTCTTTAATATTTATATCAGAAATATGCCATATACCCAGTCAAGAACATTTGGAAGGTGTGGATGGTCTTGCACACTCCATCCATGAGAGAATACAATGCTATGTGATAACAAAGCCAGACTTGTCCATCTATGATTATCTATAAATGCACCCTCCAAGATTCCACCTTAAGTGTGGGGACACCTTCTAGTTAGTGGCCAAAGTTCTTAAAACCTCAGGACTGTCACCAAAAGACAAATGACAGGGTCAAGAATCAAGACCTGATCACAGATCCTACCGAACAGCCATTTGGCTTCACTTAGGGGAATAAAACAGCTTCCATATGAGGAGAGATTAATAAGACTGATACTTTTCAGCTTCAAAAAGAGACAACTTAGGGGGGATATTATAGAGGTGTTTAAAATCATGACTAGTGTGAAGAAATTAAATAAGGAAGTGTTATATTCATTCTCATAATAGAAGAACTAGGGGTCACCAAATGAAATTAATAGGCAGCAGGCTTAAAACAAAGAAAAGGAAGTATTTCTTCACACAACACACAGTCAACCTGTGGAACCCCTTTCCAGACGATGTTGGGAAGGCCAAGACTATAACAAGGTTCAAAAAAGAACTCGATAAATTCATAGAGGATAGGTCCATCAATGGCTATTGGCCAGGATGTGCAGGAATGGTGTCCCTAGCCTCTGTTTGCCAGGAGCTGAGAATGGATGACAGAATGGATCTCTTGGTGGTTATCGGTTCTGTTCATTCCCTTTGAAGCACCCAGCATTGGCCACTGCTGGCAGATAGGATACTGGGCTAGATGACCCAATATGGCCGTTCTTATAGTCTATGCCACATGAGATATGGATCACAAAGAACCATATCTGAACCTCAAATGAGTGTTGAAATTACCTATGTCACAAATGGAAAATGAAAGACAACCTAGTATGCAAATGTGGAGAAGACAGACAAACTATGGAACATCTAGTGAACCACTGCCTTCTAATGTCCTTCTCCAGAGGGACAACCTTGTTTCATTCCAAGTCAATAGAAGCCAGAGAATGGACAAATGTTGACCTTTAATATTGCTTTTCATGTTGCTATATGAAAGAGGAAGGAGATGGGGGAAACAGAAATAAAATGTTGGGATGCATGAGGAATAGGATGAAGAATAATAGAAAAATATTATAATGACATTATTGACATCTATTGTATGCCCTAACCTGGAATACTGTGTTCAGTTCTGATCACCCCACAAATACAGAACTAAAAATAGATTACTTTAAAGAGGAAGTGGATAAGAGGGGACATGATAGAAGAAGTACATAAATAAAGAACAATATGAAAATAGATGGGGAACTTCTTTCAGGCTCTGTCATAATAAAAGAACAAGGAAACAATCAATGAGAAAGGTGGCGTACTGAAAACTGACAGAAGGAAATAAATGTTCACAAAAGTTGCTCCCTTTTCCCTTTCCCAGAGAAAGGGCTGGAGGAGAAGCCTAGAGATATTCAGGAGACTACAAGCTTTGGGGTCAGCTCTCAGAGGACAAAAATACTCTGTTATGAGATAATAAGAATATCAAAAGTTTGTATAACAAGTAGGGTTGTCAATTAATTACAGTTAACTCAGGCGATTAACTCAAAAAAATTAATCACAATTAGCTGAATTTTAATCACAATGCTAAAAATAGAATACCAATTGTTTTTTTTAAATATTTTAGCTTTTTTTCTACATGATAAAAGTGAACATGCATTGGTCTGCACTGCTTTGGAGCGTTATCAAGCAGAACCCCTTATTAGCATGGACTCATGTCTTTTAAAATGGTGGTTGAAGCATGAAGGGACATAGGAATTTTTAAAGCATCTGGCACATAAATGTCTTGCAATGCAAGCTACAACAGTGCAAAGTGAACACCTGTTCTAATTTCTGGTGACATTGTTAACTAGAAGTAGGAAGCATTATCTCCTGCAAATGTAAACAAACTCATTTGTCTGAGTGGCTGACTGAACAAGAAGTAGGACTGAGTGGACTTGTAGGCTCTATAGTTTTACATTGCTTTATTTCTGAATGCAGTTATTTTTTATACATAATTCTAAATTTGTAAGTTCAATGTTAATGATAAAGAGATTGTATGACAGCACTTGTATGAGGTGAATTGAAAAATACTATTTCTTTTGGCTTTTTATAGCACAAATATTTGTAATATAAATAAATATAAAGTGTGCACAGTACACTTTGTGTTCTGTGTTGTAATTGAAATCAATATATTTGAAAATGTAGAAAACATCCAAAATATTTAAATAAATGGTATTCTATTATTAAAAGTGCAATTAATCGCATGATTAATCATGAATAATTTTTAATGGCACAATTAATCGCAATTTTTTAAATCACTTGACAGCTCTAATAACAACTATTACAAATAACCAAGAGTTTTAGAAAGGATAAACCTCCTTATGCTTCAGGGCATAAACCAACCTTTAGTATTGGGAATTAGGAGGAAACTATCTCTGGCAATAGACTATTCCTCATCTGCTTTTGACAGGGTTTCTTGCACCCTCCTCTGAGTCATCTTGCATTGGCCACCATCAGAGGAAGAATACCATACTAGTAAGGAAATTCCTGCCTTCCTATGTTTTAGTTGTAGCTGTGTGCTTCAGGTCATTGTCTCATCAGAAAAGAAAACATAGGATATAATTAGTGATTGTGCTCATGATATTCATTCACTGCAGCAGAGTAACCATATTTTTAATTTCATTGGTATAGCATGGTACAAATTGCATTAATCAAGAATGATGTACAACATAATTCATTAGAAATATCATACAAAAGGCTTTGTCTTTATGAAGAAGACTGGTACAAACAACTGTGAAAGATTTTTATCTTCTACAAACAACCAGATACCATAGGCAATCCTTTGGATCTATTAGTATTTAATATAACAATACTTAAGCAGGTAGAAAAACAGAGGTGGAAAAGACAGAAATATGAATGAATTTTTAATGTGCCTACCATGAACAAAAATCTGTGAGGGCTGACTACATTTCTGCAGGGCATCACAGCACTGTTGATGATTTTCTGCTCAAGGTATGTGAACTATACTGTATCATTGTGTCTAGCACAGAGTTATAATGTCAGCCTGTTGATATTAGTGTTTGACGTGTAAACAAGTGTAGACAAATATACTTTTCTGACTGTTTGATGTGTACCAATTAATCCTGAAAACTTAATATTAGAGCCTTTTAAAAACATTTCACAATGTTCTAATGTGACAAAAATAATAACAAGAAAATTAAAGGGCACACACTATATCATGCCTTCATACTCATTGAAAGTTTGTGATTTGTGCCATCCTGTTTGCCAATACCCAAATAATTATTTTTAACAGTTAAGTTAAACTCAATACATATTGATTTTTGTAATACATTAAAATTAATCTGTCAAATTTCTTCATTACGTAAATTAGTGATGCTGCTTCTGGTAAAGCCACAATTTTATATTAAATAAGTTTCAGAGGGGTAGCCGTGTTAGTCTGGTTCTGTAAAAGCAGCAAAGAATCCTGTGGCACCTTATAGACGACAGACGTTTTGCAGCATGAGCTTTCGTGGGTGAATACCCACTTCTTCGGATGCAAGTGGTGGAAATTTCCTGGGGCAGTTGAAGTGTGAAAACCAAGGGAGGAGAAACTGGTTTTGTAATTTGTTCATGATGACAACAGTACCTCCTTTATCAGCCTCTTTGATTATAATGTCAGGATGGTTTCTGAGGCTGTGGATGGCATTGCGTTCTGCACGACTTAGGTTGTGAGGCAAGCGATGTTGTTTTTCCACAATTTCTGCCTGTGCACGTCGGCGGAAGCATTCAATGTATAGGTCCAGACTTCCACCAATGTAATATATGCCATCATATGCCAGCAATGCCCCTCTGCTATGTACATCGGTCAAACTGGACAGTCTCTAAGGAAAAGGATAAATGGACACAAATCAGACATCAGGAATGGCAATATACAAAAACCTGTAGGAGAACACTTCAACCTCCCTGGCCACACTATAGCAGATCTTAAGGTGGCCATCCTACAGCAAAAAAACTTTAGGACCAGACTTCAAAGAGAAACTGCTGAGCTCCAGTTCATCTGCAAATTTGACACCATCAGCTCAGGACTAAACAAAGACTGTGAATGGCTTGCCAATTACAAAACCAGTTTCTCCTCCCTTGGTTTTCACACTTCAACTGCTAGAACACGGCCTCATCCTCCCTGATTGATCTGACCTCGTTATCTCTAGCTTGCTTCTTGCTTGCATATATAAACCTGCCCCTGGAAATTTCCACCACTTGCATCCGAAGAAGTGGGTATTCACCCACGAAAGCTCATGCTGCAAAATGTCTGTTAGTCTATAAGGTGCCACAGGATTCTTTGCTGCTTTTATTAAATAAGTTGTTAATATTGTTTTCAACCTCTTCTTAAATTAAAGTATTGGCCTCCAGTCCTCCAGACACATATGCACATATTTAATTTTAAGCATATGAGTCATCCCAACATGATGACTCACATACTTAAAAGGTAACCATGCACTTAAACAGTTTGAGAATCATATGACCAAGCCTTTTTTAGTGTTGGTTTCAAACCTATTAGTTTTTATTTCTTCTAGCACTAAGTACTATTAAAGTTCAGGTATCATCAAATAAACTTGACAAACTACTGTAGTTTTATGATGAAAATGCAAAATGAATTTTGAAATAAACTTTTGAATATTGAATGTCACATCCATCTATTTTAATCAAATCTGTTCACTCCCTTAATGTATTTTCCATCACTTCAGTTCATGTCAGATCATGTGCAGTGGCATATCTATTTACTTATCTATAGAAAAATGGCACAGTGGAACTTATCATAGAAATTAATACATATTCAATAATAAAAGTTTATCATTACATATAGGTAGTTTATGAAATCATTGTTTCACATGCATTAAAGTGAATGAAAAATTAAATAATTTACCTGTCAAAATATTAAGAAAGAACAATGTGGTTTTATGTTTCGGAACATAACTTAATGCACTGGACCACACAGGGTTGGACTTAGACGATGTAGTTAAAATAGAAATATGTTACAATGTAAACAGTATACACGTATCAAAATGTGGACTAAGTATACTGTAACAGTTGAAGCTGCATCCCTTGATTACCTGATCATTCCTCACCCAAGAAGATAAACACATGAGGAGAAACAAGGAAATCAGTGTAAGGACAACTCATCTGAGTAAGGAAATTTAGGATTGGTCCCCTGATTAAGTCATAAGTATGCTGAAAACATTAATATAATATTATACAGAACAAAACCAAAGCATTAAAGTATTGTAAAAATGTTATCATCTAAAACCTGGAAGTTGAATCTAGATCTTGGTTGAAATCCTGGCCCCACTGAAGTCAATGACACTTTTGGCATTGACTTAGGCTACGTCTACACTACCCGCCGTATCGGCGGGTAGCGATCGATTTTTCAGGGATCGATATATCGCGTCTCATCTAGACGCGATATATCGATCCCCGAACGCGCTTCTATCGATTCCGGAACTCCACCGCCCCGAACGGCGGTGGCGGCGTCGATATGGAGAGCCCCGGACATCGATCCCGCGCCGTGAGGACGGGTAAGTTATCGATATAAGATACTTCGACTTCAGCTACGTTATTCACGTAGCTGAAGTTGCGTATCTTATATCGATTTTTCCCCTTAGTGTAGACCAGCCCTTAGTTTAATCAGGATTTCACTAACTGATCTTCCACTTGACAACAACATTTAAGGAAAAAAACCTACACAAAACAAACAAACACCACCCTACACGTTTCTTTTCAAGACCTAAGTTCAGGGTACTATATTTCTCTCACCATGGATAATGTCTTCAGAAGGTAAGGCAAAACAGGAACTAAATTCCTTACACTGCTTTAGGTATTACTGGTATCTCACCTATTGCAAAAGCCACACTTATCTAATTGTCAGTAAGCCTATGTGAACCCTGCATTATTCAGTCCTAAGGAACTGGCAGATATTCAAACCCTGCTGATTTGCTTGAAGGCTTGAATTTGACTAATCCAGATGGCTGAAGTTTCCTGCCCTTGACAGCAGCATTCTCTTCTCCACACAAGTTAGACCAATCTGCTCTGCATAACTTAGAAGTTTTAAGGAGATCTCAGGGAACTTTACAGGAGAAAACTGGGGCTGTTAAGTGGGGGCAAGGAAGTACAAAACCTAGGGGAACTGGGGCCGTTAAGTGGGGGAGAGGAGGGTCATCATTTTATGAGGGCTGAAGTCCAAAACCTAGGGGAACTCAAGGCAAGGTTGATTTTGTGTACTTCTGCAGTACCAGTTGAACACGGCTCTATTTTTAACTGCCTTGTGTAATGCAAGCAAAGCTATGGATGAAATCCTGACCCCAGTGAAGTCAATGGCAGTTTTGCTATTGAGTTCAGGAGGGCCAGGATTTCACCCTAAGTTTATAATGAAAAGTGAAAAAAATGTTTAATTTTGTATAGTTGTACTATAATGTGAGAGCACTGCATGTTTCTCCTCTGTTAAAATGCTTCATCAACTCCATCACAAAATAACATTGCCCTCTGGAGACAGGCACTGTACACAGAAAATATTGCATAGCTCTTTATACCACATACAATTAAGGTATACCGTATATTCTATTCATTACAGTATCAGCTTATGATGTCAGGTAAATGTGAATATTTATGATGAGTCTTACTGCACAAATATTAAAGCTGAGAGGGTGCTGGGTGCTCCAAGTTCCTATTGCTGCATGTGATTATTGTTAATGATTATTTGATTGAAAATTCAAGAATGTGAGAAGAGGAATATGGGAAGAAAGGAATGGTTAAACAAGAATGATTATAAGATATACTTGGAATTGATCATACTGCAGTTCATTCAGGTAGGCTAGTGATCATAAATTGGACTATTTTTCTGAACTCACTACCTGCACCAAACTATTTGATTGACAACCTTCGAAAGTTGGTTTTTTTCTCTATATTGATTTTCAGTGGAATTGTCATTCCAGCTGATGAATTTGTGTAGGTATGTGGAGCAAAGATGTTCTCTTTTTTCTTCCTAATGTGAATCCAGTATGAACACCCTTGTCCCACAATCACAGGACAATAGGGAAGAAAGTTAAAAAGATGAAGAATAATGGAGATCAGAACATCTCAAACTAGGGGTTGGGACCCCTCAGGGGGTCACAAGGTTATTACATGGGGGGTCGCGAGCTGTCACCCTCAACCCCAAATCCCACTTTGCCTCCAGCATTTTTAATGGTGTTAAAAGTATTCTTAATTTATAAGGGGGGGGGGTCACACTCAGAGGCTTGCTATGTGAAAAGGGTCACCAGTAAAAAAGTTTGAGACCCACTGTCCAAAAAGTAAGGAGAAACAGAGGATAAAGAGGTACAAAGTGGAAAGAAGCAAAAGGGAAGGTTTCACATTGCTATATAGATATTTTAGTGAGAGCAAGGGATCATTAATTTTGTTCAATATTAAGATTTTCTGATTTAAAAAATGATATTTGTTCTGGGTTTGTGTGTCTGTGTTGGAAGCATCATGTAGTGATATATCCTACTGTCTAATCCAAGAGCCCAATAAAGTCAGTGACAATGTTTCCATTGACACTGGTAGTGCAGGATGAAGCCCTGGGATGTTTTAAGACTTAGGCTATGGGTGCTCTTCCTTTTCAGACACTGTAGCATAATGCAAGCTTCATGCAAGCTTCATTTTGCCACTCTGAATTCAGGCCCAACCACAAAGCTTGAAAGGGGCAAGTGCATTCCTAATATTTAAATATCTGTGAGGATACCGCCATTTTTAAAGAAAATTACAGTGCATAAAGTTGCACATAAGTGATTGCAGGAACATATGAGACAATACAGACCTTCAGATGTCTGAGATAATAACTTATTTTCATAAATACTTTAATTTTTTGTAAGCAGCTCAGTCATTTGTTTCTTAAAATTTCTTCAAAGTTTGAGTGTATAACATACTGTCTTGGTGAGTTGTTGCTCTTCAGTTTTTCAGGTTGTTTCTTCATCTCTTTTTTGAAACTTAATCTTCTCATAGTATCCTTTAAAAAAAAAAACCTGAAAAGAAGCTTGCATTAGGCATCTCTACAATATCCTCTGTGGTGAAGATTAAAGGAAAAAAACTCATTTAGCTTCTCCACAATGTCCTTCTTCTTAATAGCTCCCTAGCAGGCTAGCAGATCCACAGAGTCTCTCACGGGCTTCTTGCTTTTGATATATTTAAAGGATTTGTATTGTCTGCATTTGATTTGGTTTAGATTGCCTCTGCCTTTGAAAATGAACCCTTTATTTTACTGTTGCATATTAACAAACCTAAAAAAACGTTTTCTAACACAAAGAATCACCAATATTTATTAGGTCACATTCTCCTTAAGTTAGTCTGAAAGACTAATACTTTAGACAGTAGATGCTTGTCCATTTGTTTTGCTTGGAAACACATGGCTGCTGTCTCATTAAGCACTTCGTTCTGTTAATCTTTGTTTTATAATGAATGCCTCTGCACCACAGTCCATCTCACATTACCTGTTATATCTTCTCTCAAAGCCCCACCTTGAGTTCTCCCTTTAATAGGACAGTCTGGTCCTGAATCCCAATTCTCAATCCTATAATAAATGTTTAGCTCCTCTTTTTCTGCTTCATTACCAAAACCTTTCAGCTTCCTAGCCTATGCGTTCAGGCGGGTCAGCAGGAAACTTTCTGACTCATTGTCTCAGTGGGAGAGTGCTGTCTCTGAGCCAGTCAGAAGGAAAAAAAAATCCTCATGTCTGGTATTCTTCTTGTATTTGAGATTCTAATTAAGCCTCACATTTACTATTAGCATGCACTATCATTATTCAAAAGTTATATCCCACTAAGGTTTTGTTTTGTTCTGTTGTGGCATAAGAACTTTCCTGATAAAAGGCTAAAATGTGCCATATTTTCTCCCATTTAGACCTTTCACACACAAGTACTCCCATTCTTCTTAATGTATGCTCCTCAGGTGGCACATGACCAGGATTCATCACCGAATGTCGTCCACTGTTTGGATCATTAGGTTCCCCAGCTTGGACCAGCTATTGATGGGGAGTGCGACGTGAGCCCTGATCCATGCCTCCTAAGTACTTGCCAACATGAGTAGAGTAGGCACAATTATAGTTCAAAATCAAGAGGGTAGACAGCAGTGGAAGCAGCTGAGGTGGTTCTACATGCACAAAAAAATACATTTCTCCAAAAGACACCATGTTATCAAAGTCTGCAGCCAATTGTATGAACCAGGCCCAATGGCTGCAGCATTCCATGGTTTCTTCTGCAGTGTTCACCTCTCCTCTATTCAGTCCTCTGTCTGCAGTTCTCAGAGAGCTATCATGTGAAAATTTAGATCTAAAGGTGGGATTAACAAAAGTTATTTAGGTGCCTAAAACCCAGATTTAGGTATGTATGTCTGGCACTTAACCCCACTTTTGGCTCTCCTGTAATCCACACAAATCCTGCCCAACCCTGTAGGCACCTAACCTCACAAATCCTAAATCCCTTTTGGGCATTCAGGCCTAATTTACCATCCTTAAAATAAAAGAAATTATTGCCAGTAACAGTGGCTGGAGCATCATTATTCCACAGAGAAAAAGCTGCTGCACCAAATTTGGCAAAGAAGAGTTTTCTGATACATCATTTCATCAGTAAATTTGTAGGTCTGGTTCCAAAGATGCCATAAGTAATAGTAGCAGGGAGGATTACTAGGACAATGATTAAGAGAGTTGATGAAATAGAGGGGAATTCATCTCCTCCTAGAGTATACTATTAGGGCAAGTGCTTCCTTTGATCAGTAGGCAGAGCAGCAACAGAAGCACCTGCAGAATCCACACTGAACTACTGTTTCTGACAATGCCGAGACTTTTACACTACTGTTGCAGTTTGCTGTCTCAGTTGTTATGGGTAATAGTGTGGTACTACTTTGGGACAAGAGCAGTGAGGGAGACTATTCTGATATGGCTATATCTGCTGTAGATGTTTTGTATGTGCAATTGTGTATGTAGTTTATCTTCTAAACTCTTTCTGCCTTTTAAATCTTCCTGCTGCTTTTATTTGCCCTGCCGTGTTTTTCTTCTATACTGTACCCTACTGGCCTGGCACAAATTCTACCATGCCAACTACTCAACCCTCTTGTTTTATATAAAGATCAACAAAAATGCTTGAGCTCTGTTTAATGTAATCTCATGTACTGCCTTTGAGAAGCATGTGGGAAATATAATCCATAAAAAACAATCTCACAAGGTTCCTCTAAACAAGTGTGAAGCAAATCTATATCCTATTGAAGTCAATAGCAGATTTCCTGTGAACTTCAACTGGGTCAATGTTTGGCTTTATGTGTACAAGCCCTCAGTGGGACAGTTTTGGCAGTGGAAACGTGGACAGGAAGAATAGGTAGGTAAGAGTTTGTTCCACAGCAGCAGCAAGGAGTAGTATTGCATGCAATCTGTTGCACAATTTGAAAGAGGTGATAAATGAATGGTTGAACAGATTCTTCTTTCCCCTGGGTTTGTAGGTTCAGGAACAAGTCCATTTTTGGACCAGAAAATGGATAGCTACCATTTCTGAAAGATTTAGTAAAAAACATGCTCTCACAGCACTACTAGCGTTCATGGGAACAGTGTAGCCATTCAGTTTTAGGCCAGTTTGGATACAAGAAACATCATGAGAAAGCAATATTTCAGTGCACCCAAAATGGAAAGGTGTACTTTTTCATGTCAGTTTAGGCTAAAACATTTTCAAACACTTTAAAAAAAATTCACCTCTTTCTGGTAATGAGAAATTTGCAAAATGTGGATTCTTCAATATATTGAACTATTATATTATTCCTGGAGGGGCTGGTCATAAATTTTCTATGAGAACTATTTTACAATGGGAAAAAAATGGGTTTTGACAAAATGAAAGTTTTCATAGAATGGGTCCACTTTCTCCCAAAAGTTTTGACTTTTTGTCAAAAAACTCACTCCCCCCCACACAGAAAAAGTTTTGTCCAAAAACTCAGAACTTTTCAGCTAAAAAACTTTTTTTTCCATATTTGTGAGGGTTTTTTTAAATTAAAAGTCAAATTTTCTGTAAAAACATAAATAAAAAATCTTATTTTCCAAATGGATATTTATCATCCAAAAATACTGGCTTTTAAAAATGAAAACAATGAATACTTTTTGTTAATGCTTTAAAAATTCTTAAAATCTGAAGTGCATGCATATTCTGTAATTTTTTTGTATTCTGAGTTGTTTGCTTTAGCAAAGATTTAATTACAGTTTAATTACAAAAATGGTGCTTTTTTTAAAAGAGAGAACTAAAAGCATATATATTCTGCACAATTTCAACCTGATGTATTGTCATGTTGTGTTACATCAGTCACATCACAATCATTTCCAACAATATGATGATGAGACTCACTAATAAAGCTGCATAGGAATAAGAAATCCAGTTATAATTGTATATATTTGAGGAGAAAGTGCAGCCAGAAAAAAATAACAAAAAAAATAACAAAAAAAAAATGGAACATCATGGAGTTCATTTCCTTAATTACATTGCTAAGGGATTCTCGGAGGTTTCTTTCTGTTGATCACAGATGCATTCAGTCAATTATTTTTCAATCTTGGCATTAACTATCTTTAGGAAATTCTTTTAACTATAAAGCTCAGCAACCCAATGAAGACATTTACAGCTAATTTTTGCCCTTAGGTATGCATGCAAATTGCTCTGCATCTGATACAGCAGCCTTTACTCAAGCAAAGCTGCAGGACAAAGCCCATTGACTCCAGCGGGATGTGTGTGACTGCTGGCTTTCTGCTTGTTGGATAATTAGAGATACAAATAATCAAGAAAGCAGCTTTTTACTAAGAGTATTCTGGATCCAGAACATCTCAAAAATAAATACAATATGCCAGCATATAATGAATAGGGTATTTGTTTTCCTGATAAATTACCTGCTTACAAGATAGTTCTTCAAACTTTCAGATGAGCCAAACATGTGAAAACCTGACTCACATTTTCAAACAGAAGATGTTTCAGTTTAGAATCCAGACAGAGCCTAATTTTCATGCAACATGACAATCTCACTTGCTTAAATAGCTGCTAACATTTTGGATTTAGTTTTTACCACCTACATTATTTTAGTATTTGCTGAAGAGTGCTTTTATCAGAGGTATCAGCACAAAGTCAGGTAATAAGTTTAAAAGCTTTAATGTATCACTAATACTAATGGACCTATGTCTGATCTTGCTTACCTTCAATTTATAGTGGTGTAGCTCTTGTAACTTCAATGGCGTTACTCCCAATTTACATCATTATTTGTAAGTTAGAATTAGTCTCAATATAAAGAAAACAAGAGCTTTGGGACTCAAGTTGAAATGGACTGTACAAATGCATGTATTATTTATTACCAGAATGCCATGTTCTCCATCTTGTAACTAATTCTACAAATGTATGGAGTTTTACTCCCATTGGATGAGGGAACTGGGACGGTGATAAGAAGCTCAGCTGCATCCCAAATTACATCATGCAGAAAAACGTGGAAAACTTAAGTTGAAAATGATTTAAAGAAAAATAGCCTTTACTCAATTTACATTTTAAAAATATTCTTTTCATGAAAAACTGGTAAAGTCTATACAAAGGTGACCCAAAAGGTATTTTAAATAGTCACTTTCCAGAGTAGAACCTGAGTTAAAAAAACCCAACTCCTTACCTGACAGATCTCTTTCATATATATATTCAAAGTCATTTGCTGACTTCAGTGACAAAAGTCAGTTTTTGCTGCTTTTTATTTCTACTAGCCCTACCCAGCCATCACAGCTAAGAATGACTAAGCTGCAGTTTCTATTCCATTTTGTGCATCATCAACAAAATTGTTTACTAAATTCCAATTAGTTACATCTGTGAAAACCCATAGATGGCAATGGGAATTCCAGCTGTCACTAAGGCCATAATTGGAAAGCAATGGGGTAGCTCACAGCCTGATTTGACCTTCTGAAATTTATTACTGGTGATGATGTACATGATAGAAAGAATCCTGTTTGAATCTCAGAGCCTCAGTTCCACTTCCAGGGCTGCTGGTTAGAAAAGAAATCCTTTGTATTTGTAAACTGAGCTCAGAAATCACTGCAGGATGTGAGTTCCCCATAATGCTGTGTCACTACTTGGAGTATGTATGTACTTTAAAAGACTATACTCCTACTTACTACTCATATTCTTAGGACAAAGTCTTCATGGAAATGTCCTAGGACTTTCTCTGCAAATGCCACCCACCCGTATCAATGTGTGCAGAAACTTGATGGGACCAGTGATGAAAGGAGGCCAGTCCCAGCAGCAAGGGAAGGAGACACTCGCCAAGGGATGATAGATAGCTCGTACCCCTTGGAGTCTTTGGAACCCTTTGACAAGCTAGGGGAGAGGGGTTCTGATTGGTTAGCATTCCCCAGCTCCCAAGATTTAACCTAGCCTGGGGTCCATGTGAAGCATCTTTTGGCTCTGTTCTAGCAGAGAAAGCTCCCAGGAGCAGCAGTCTTCAAGATTCAGAGGCAGGCCAGTGCAAATTCTGAGTCCCTTTTCCAGAAGGGCAGAGGGTCTGCCCTGGTGGGGGGGTCTCGTCCCTCTGTGGGGTTTGTATCTCTGTCATTCCCCCTGAATGGGGGCTCTGCTCACTATCACAGCAGGAGCCCCTTTAGGGAGGGATACCATGCTGACTCCCCCGTCCTTCATACAGGTTGGGCAGGGGCCACATAGTGCTGCTACAGTGGCTGGCATGATCCTGATAGAGCTAGGTTTTTTGTCACACACCCCTCACTTCTCCTGCTAGAAGAGAAGGTTGTTGGGGGGCAGGGGAGGGAATTAAGTTATTCTGCTGCAGGGGCTGGGAAGGGCCCTATGTGTCTGGGTGGTTCTGCTAGAGTCAGGCCTTTGGCACTGCCCCCCCCACTAGCCTCTGGGGAGAGGGATGGGGGTCACATGGTGCCACTATAGTGGACAGTGGGTGGCCCATAGGTTGGGCAGCCTCTCAGATATCACAGATTTGGGATGGGGCTGATATCCTTCAAGGGAATATGGAGCAATTAGGGATCATCGTTCCTAACAAAACATAGGCAGGGGACACGGCAGCTATTTCCACTAGAGCTTTTGAGGGACCATCTCCCACTTGGGAATCATCTGTCTAAAGGGGTTAAGGAAAATATGGGAATTTGTGAATTTATTTGCCTTGTTCTGGGAAGACCAGATAGAGGAGAGGGCAAATAACACCTTCCACCCCCCCACAAAAGATGAGGACAAACCCCACGGACCTAAGGTGCCCTAACTCTTGAAGTGATCTGCAACCTTTTACATTTACACAATTATATTTTGTGTGAGGTGCCCCAAGACGTGTATTTTCTTGTTCGGGTTTGAGGACTTAATAACAAGGATTTATGCTATATATGGTGGGGGTAGCATGGTTAAGGTATTACAGAATTTAGGCAGAGGGTTTCAGAGAAGCCTGATTACCAAAGGGTAAAATAGACCAGGAAGGAACTTCAGGTGGAGATATGACTCTTTATCACCTTGCCCAGCTGGCATTCATGGACAGTAGAGTAGTACCAGACCCAGACCTCATTTTCAAACTGTAGTAAGATGAGGCCCTGAGACATAAACCCTTGGTATCAGAGGCCGGTATGAGGCCTGAGGCCTGAACTAAAGTAATGGTCAAGACATTTCTAACATAAAGCAAAGTTAGGCTGTGAGCTAGAGGCAGGCCCTGCTCACAGAAGTTGGCAAGAGAAAGGCTGCTAAAAAGCACATATACAGATGAAAGCACTAATAAAATGAATGTATGCCAGATTGGTAACAGAACAGCCTGATACGAACACATCCCACACAGATAACAAGGAACAGGCAGACCCAGCCTAAAGACAGTATAAAAGGACAATATGATGGATAAACAATATGATGGATAGACAATATGAAAGGACAATACAATGAATAGACAGTTTGATGGGTACTTATTTGTCCTGCATGATTAGAAAGGCAATGCCGTAATGCATAGAGGGGCTGTACCTCAGTACATTCAATGATGCATAACATGTTTGTACCTGTGTAAGAATGCATCCCTGAGTGGATGTCCTTGTCTGGCCTAGGGGGCAGTGGAAAGTCCCACCACTGACTGAGCCAGTCCATTGCCAGGGAGCACATGTGTACTAGCAGAACTGTAGATATCTAATCCGGGGAGCTAGAGACTGTGTTTCTCTTAGACAATAAACCTGGCCAGGTGCCTTCATACCTTATCGGAGTCTGTGGTCATTGGGGGTTCTCTCGAGGGTCTACTGTGTCAGCTATCTGTGCAGAGCCGTGGCAGCACACAGAGGGAACACACGCATGCAGCCGACTGATATCAACATTGAATAGAGCAGAGCACCACACCGGTAGCATCTGACGACACAAACTACAGATATAAAAGTCACTGTGTACTTTGCATTAACGATGGAAAATATTTTTGCTCCCAGTGCAGGTATAAACACTGCTGGAGAAGGTGCAGGGGTCAGCATAGTGCACTCTCCTGTTATGGGGGTAAAGGGCAGTTCAAACAGGGCAGTTGGAAAGGGAGTTTACCAGGTCCCAGGGCTTCAGGAGATGCTACAGAGGGAGGCAGCAACCATGGGAAAGGCTCCTTCTCCAGCTGAGATAGAAGGGTTATGGAATTTGCTATTGGACTCCCCCAGCAAAAAAGAGAAGGGTTATTTATGGAACAGATTTCCGGCTGGCTGTCAAATCCTATATGGGAACATGAGGTGCCACTTCTGGGCAGAGAACCTGAAGTCCACTAAGGCTTTGCGCATATAGGGAAAGCAAAAATCACCTTAGAGGTGGCAGCATAAGAGTGGCAGGACCCTCCCCTGGCATTCTAATGCAAGAATTGCACGTTTTCCTCCTGGGTGTGGTTGTGAAGCAGGCAAAGGAGGAATACAGGCTAATCCATCACATGTTGTACCCCTGGGCAAAATTATCGGTAAAATGATTATATTGACCACCAGCTGTGTTCAGTGAGACACTTGTCATGTGATGCTGTGGTAGCTGTGGTTAAGGAATGTGACACTGGAGTGATGTTGGCACAACATGACATCAAGTCTGCATTCAATTGCTTCCAGTGCATCTTAGGGACTTTAATTTGCTTGGGTTTTAATTTGAAGGCTACTACTCTTCTGATAAAGCCATGCCTGTGGGGTGCTTGATGTCATGTGCTGCTTTCAAAATATTGAGTTCCATGTTGTGCAATTGTGTGTGAAACTGCCCTGCATCATGCAGTGAACTACCTTGATGACTACTTATTTGCAGGAAGATTTGGGACAGGCAGCTGTGAGTACATGCTTCAGGCATTTCAGAACCAAGTTGAGCACCATGGAAAAAAACAATGTATGTGGGTATCAAACTGGACACAGTTTAGGGTGTCTCTAGGTTACCTACAGAGAAGCTGGAACCAGTCAGGACACTGATACAGGCTCTCAAAAATGCAAAGGAAATTACTCTGTGGGAACTATAGGTGGTCATGGGGTACCTAGACTTTGTGTGCTGGGAGGTGGCTCCCAGTCAGGCAATTTGGGTTCATCTGGCATCTACCACCTCTGGAGCGTGAAAACCCCACCATTTTATCAGAATGACAAAGGGAATAAAGGAAGATTTAGAAGTGTTGGAAAGATTCCTGGAAGAGTTTAATGGGGGTTTCAACATGTTTGGACTGGTTGCTCAAGACTGAGCTGCAGGTACAATCTGACACCTCGGGAAATGTAGGTTTTGGGGTTTACTTTCAAGGTGAGTGCTGTGCACAGAGGTGGCCAGAAAGCTCTGTGGCTAAGGGTATTACAGGGACATCACCTTCCTCAAGATTTTTTTCCTGGTGGCAGGCATTAGTTGGGCAGAACATTTTCAGAATCAACAAGTCTGTTTGTGTTGTGACAACAAACCTGTGGTCCACATTGCAAATGGACAGTCAGGTAAGACTGTGTAATGAGGCTGACGAGGGCTTTTGTTCTACACTGCCTGCAGCTACACTGCATGAAAAAGGATGTTAATGTCCTGGGAGTGGATAACATTGTTGCTGATGCTTTTTCAATTTCATGTCCACAGAGTTGAGGAATTCTCCAGTAGGCATCTGCTATCCAGTAGGGATCTGCAGGTGATGCCCCAAGAACTCTGTATCTTTGGCTCATAACAGATGTAAGACTAGCTGAGGACTCTGATGACATGCAGATTCTGAGGGCCTACAAGGCCAGCCTTTCAGAGTTTGTGGGATTTAAGGGATAGGAAGTGCTTCATCGTGGGTGATTCATAACCGCACAACAGGTGGTGCAACGTGTTGCCTTTGACCCACCATGGGTAGGCTCCCTCCACTATTTCTGACTGGCTAGTGGGACTGTCCTCCTGGAGTAGGTCGGTAGCTTTCCCGGACTTATATGGGCATTTCATAGTACAGAAACTCTTGACTTAGAAGGTTGGTCCAGAAGGGTTGGGTACTGAAGGGATAACAGGTTACCCATAACATTGGAAACATCATCAAAATTATCAAAGACTCTGCCCAAGGCTGCAGCTTGTGGGTAGAGGCTATGTTATTTTAGGTGGCATTTGTTGTTGCCATCTTTGGCACATTGAGAGTGAGTGAGTGAACTGGTGTCTCTGGAAGCTGTGAACAGGTCTCAGCACACATTAAATGTAACAGACATGCAACTACCTTCTGGAGTAGTATCCCTGCAATTAAGGTATTCAAAAACAGACTAGAAGGGAAGAGTGGCATATGTGGTTTTGAAGGAATGTGAAGATGAGTGCTTGTGTCTTGTAAAAGTGATAAGACCCTTACTACAAATCTGCAGCCAGGACCACCATTCACACATTGTGATGGCGGCTTCCTGACAAGGTGCCAATTCAGTGTGAGACTGAGAAAAACCTTGCACTACTGCAGTCTTGACCTGGGTAAATTTGGTACTCATTCTTTCAGGATTGGGGCAGTGATGTCAGTGGCTGCAGGGATATTGGCCCACAGCAGGTACAGGCAATAGGGCACTGGAAAACAAGGTGTTACAGGACATCCATCTGCACCAAGGAAAAAATGGAAAGATATGGCAAAATGTAACTAACCCACTGTGCAATGTTTGGATTTGCTGGCATTCTGTAGTGCACTGAGCTCACAAGAAGGCAGCAAGGATGGCAGATGGATCTCAGCCAGGTTTCTGGGCCGAAGCTATTCACATCCAGAAAAAGCATGCAGTAGGATTCACTTATGCCACTTCTGCACTCACTGACAGGGAAAGACTGGGATCATACCCAGCCCATGTGAACAAAGCTAGAAAGAAAGAAAATAGGGAAGTCACTAAGTATTCCTGGAGACATAGGGTTCAGTGATACAGAATAGGGACATCCATTACAATCAGCCAGAAGTTTTCAGATTTGATGGCATACATATAGCTGTGAAAAGTGAGGGTATGGGTTGGGCAGGTGTTGTGATACCAGGCACTGCGGTTCGGGTGGGGGATTGGGAAGTGACCAAGCTAGTCGCTAGTGCCCCCTGTGGCCAGTTTCCAGTGTGGTTAAGAGAATAAAATGAATGGATCCCAGGGATAAAAGACCTGTGATTTTGGTGATCGGGTCAGAAGAGGTCCCCATCTTCCTGCACCCTCTGCCCGCCTCATGGTGGGGAGGGTGCTAGGACTCAGAGACTTGAGTCCTGTTGGTAGGCTGAGAAAAGCCTACCCTGTGTTATAGGCTATATGGCAAGGAGCCCTGTGGTCCCCACATTGGTACCAATTAAGTTCCTGGTATAGGAAAGGATGGATAATGGGCAGGTACCACGTCTCCCCTTATGATAAAGCTTAATAAAAGTTGTAGCCTGTCACTTAATTCCATGCATGTGTCTCTCCTCATTTTGCTTTTGTGCCCACATCAAAGGGATTAGATACCTAACTGCCAATTTACTCACCCAAATCCCTAATCTAATTTTTATTCTCCCTGATCATTTGCAACCTAATCCTGTAGATACCTAAATTTCTACTGGTAAACTTTCTTAGGTGACTGAATATCTATTGCTGGGCCTGCACAAAGCTGCTTCTGTCCTCAAACCTGGTGCCTAAGGCATGGTGGTATCCTCAAACTAGGTGTTCCCTTGCCTATCTCATCTGCAGGCCCTGATCTAGTAGGCAGTCTCAGAGCATGCTTACCAGATTGAGCCATACATAAAGCACAGCAGGAGGGGCGGGGGTGCACCTCCCCAACCTTTAACCCAGTGCTTAGTGTAATCACCCAAGTGGTGGGAGATCCAGGTTCATATCACCTCCCCCACTCTTCTGAAGCAGAACAGGAATTTGAACACAGTCTAGTCTCAGAGCCCTACCACTGGGCTAAAGATCACCATCTCCTGTGCTGTTTTATACAAGCCCCAGTATGGTGGGCCTATACCACATATGCCTCTTTTCAGTATTTCCTAGTGGCTAGCTTAGGTGGCTCCCTGAGCCACTTATTGGTTTTTGTGGATTTCATTCTTTGGTATCTAGCAATCCCCTGCACTGCCTGGGATGCCTAATAGGGAGCTAGGGATTCCACTGGGCAGCAGGGAAACTAAACATTAGCCATTGCAGTGTTTAAGGGTTGGTCTACAAGTTGTGTTAGTGTGCACCAATAGGAGTGTAAATTCTAATGCACACCAGCATGCCATGCACTAACCGTCCATGTGGACCCTGCTGGCATGCTCTCAAATTTCCCTGGTTAGTATTGACATAATTCCACTTGAAACAGTCCTTCGTCATTGTGGACAAGGGAACTTGCAGTTTGTGCCAACACACTGGTGTATACTAGAATGTACACCCCAGGTGGTGAGTATTAGCATACCTTGTAAACATGTCCCAAGTCACTTCTGTGGATCCAGCTCCAAGATAAATCCCTACTACCACTGCCTTCGGACAATGAACAATGGGTTACAAATCTCTGTGTACAAATGCAAGCACGACATGATATACATATTTGGGATATTTGAAAACATGTTTCAGAAAGTCAAGATATCATGTACACTGCAGTGAAATATTTGTTGTTCCACGAAGGGAGGTTCTGAATTATATTGCAAGGGAGAGAAAGTCTCTATTGGCCAGGATAATAAGAATGGTGACCATGAATAGCTAGGGAGAGGTGGAGGAAAAGCATACTTATAACTGCCACTTTTTATTCTAAGTGGAAGTGGATGAATGAGAAAGACATACTATTTAAATAAAATCCTGCCTAATTTTGCTATCTTATGGGACATTGCTTCAATTCCTGCTGTAATCAATGAGTAAAAAGCATCAGCACTTTGCAGGATCAGGTTCTAAAAATTCCCAACACTGCAATCTGCACAAATCTCACACTGGGGAAAACAAAACATTTGATTCCCACCACCATACCCAACCCCTAGTGCAACACAAACAGCTTGTCTTAGGAATTACAATTCTGTTAATATGGAGTCACAGTAGCAACTTCATGTTTAAGGTTGCAATTAGCTTTCCCCTATAAGTCCAGGTCACACACCCACTGCTAACATCTTAAAACACACGTTCTTTCCCCTTGAAATTTCTCATATGAGGTCTCCTGGAAAACAAAGTCACCATTCTACTGCTTAGGAGAGCAAGACTGAGTCAACAGAAAAGCTGACCGAAAGAAAATTCTCTTTTGTTAATTCAGTTTAGAGTTTAGTTAATTGATGTGTGTACAGTGCAACCAGTGAATGGGCAGTATATAGCAAAATTTTAGATAGTGTTCCTTCTCCTCCTATCCAACAAAAGAATCACCTCAGTGTTTAATTCTCTTTCTTTCCTAAAAAAAAAAAATCACTTCCCCTTTCTGAGAAGCTCTTCAAGCCATCAATGACCCTGGCCCCTCTTGTGGGGTTAAGAGTCTTAACCCCCCTAATTCAACCCAGCTGTCTTGTCTTTACCTTGCCAATTTGCAAATCTCTATCTCTTTGGTAGACTACTAAAATGAGCCAAGGAAAATTCGTAGCATATTGCCTCCAGACTCAATAAACTATTTTTAAAACCATATTTTTTCATATTTCAAATGGCCATTGGGGCTTTCTTGTTGAAGAGACATATTTAGTATTATAGCATTTTGGGGGGGCCACAATTAAAGGGAGGCCAATATACATATGCTGCTCATCTGTCTTCTCCTTAATTAACTAATTCTGTTGCTTAAGGTGGCATAGATATTTCACATCTTTGTTAGCAAGATCTGAAACTCAAGCATTCACGTTTGTAACTTTTTCTTATGGAAAGTGTCCTACTAAAGTCAATGAGGTAACACCCATTAGTGAGGATACTGCTGTAAGTAAAAATTGCAGACTGGGGCCTTAAAGGGTGTCTTGCAGTTCACAAAGTTAGGCTATCACATGCTGAGTAAAAGTTTCTCAATTTTAATGTGTAATTCTACAGAAGATCATTACACACTGATCCAGTATTTGGGAGAAAATCTTAAGATGACATTCTCTATAGAGAACAGAAAATATATTTGTACCCCGGAAAATACAAATACTGTAGAAGAAAGCATATGTCATGGGGAACAGTAGGAATAATTTGTTTCATCAGACTCACCGTATAACCACTAGAGAGGATGAAAAGGATATAATCTTAATTTTTACTGTCTTGTACCAAGATCATCACTGTAGTATGTGTTCACCTTCCAGTACTGCATTAAGCAATGTAACTACACATCTGTTACATATTGCTTGTTCTCTCATAGTCTTCCTAGGGGAGAAGTGTGTGTAGTGGAGTCAGTTGTTTTGGTGGGGTTTTTTACTAATATATATGTGCTGCAATTCTTCTGACAAGTCAAGGTAAAAAAAAATGGGCCTTGTGCTTGGTGAAGGTGATGAGGTTTGTGACAGTGCTTAATTCCTAGGAGAGTTCATTCCAGTCTCAGGCTAGCCCCCACAAAATCCTTGTCTCCTGCACAGACAAGCTTTACCCACATTGTAGAAAGTTTCACTGTGCTAGAAGAGTGAAGTTGTCCACCATTGTCTTCATCCTGGAGCTTTAGGATATATCTTTTGGATATCCTGAGTTCAGGTCATTGCATACCTTGAAGATAAGGACCTTGATCCTTATTTGATATTCTCCGAGAAGCCAGACCGGAGGGCAGGTTTGATTTGTTTGAAGTAACCCATGTTGCTGAGGAAACATGCTGCAGAATTTGGAACTTGTAGGACTTTCCTACCTGGACTTCATGCATGGGTAGAACATATTGTTATAATGCAGTCAAGAGGTGTTGAAGGAGTGAATAATTGAGGCCAGGTCATCATCTGCCAGGATGGGCCAAGTCTCCGACTCTGCCAAAGATGACTTTCATATTCAACATTACTCACTGCAATGCTGCCATGTGAAAGCTTAACAGCAATGAAGAATCCTAAACTATAGACTGAATTGGCCAATTGTGGGTGTGCACCTTTAACCAATGGGGACTGCACTGTGGCTGCAAATGCTTCAAAATTCTTTCCTCTGCCCACCAGCATAACCTCAGTCTTGCACAGGTTTAGCTACAACTAGCTGGTCTTCATCCATGAGCTGATCTCATCCAAGCACTGGCCAATCCTGTGGTCTTATGTGGTGAAGGATAAGTAGAGCTGTATGTCAACAATGTTTAGTGCTCCAGAGGATGACATTTGATGCCCGCCTTCTATCCATTAAGAGCAGGAGACCGTTCATCAGTGTCACTAAAGTGGTTTCAGTTCAATGTCCTGGCTTGAATCTAGATCGTGCAAGGTCTAGGATATTAGCTCTATCTCTTCAAGGCAATTTCATGAGTTCTACAGTTTCACTACTGATTATCTCCCACCAAAGTGTATATATAGGCCAGGGGTTGGCAACCTCTGGCATGCAGCCCCCCAGGGTAAGCACCATGGCGGGCCGGGCCTGTTGTTTATCTGCTGCATTGGCAGGTTCGGCGGATCGCAGCTCCCACTGGCCTCAGTTCATCGTCCCAGGCCAATGGGGGCGGCAGGAAGCCATGGCTAGCACATCCCTTGGGCCGTGGCGCTTCCCGCCGCTCCCATTGGCCTGGGATGGTGAACCGCGGCCAGTGGGAGCCGCGATCGGCCGAACCTGCCGATGCAGCAGGTAAACAAACTGGCCCGGCCCACCAGGGTGCTTACCCTGGTGAGCCGCATGCCAGAGGTTGCTGACCCCTAATATATGCATACACTGTATGTAAGAATGGGGTCATATCTGTGTTCAAATTGTATGTCTTCATATCCTAGTTAGCCATCAAATGAATAGTAGAAAGTACAGAAAATGGAAATGACAATTAGTGAACCCTTAAAAAACTTCCACATAGTATTATTAAGAAATAGACATGAAGTACCTTTTTCAAATATCATCATTTTGTATGACTGGTACATCATGTTTATACTAAAATTTCAGTCTTTCCTATACTGTGTGTTAAATTCTCTTTACTATTTTCTTTTTTGTTAAGGCACATTGAATTTTTATTTTTATCTGCAGATTACTCTTTGAAAAATGCACATTATTTTGCAAGGATTTTATATTCTGACTAGTAAATGCTGAGTTCTTTTAAAACTATATGCCATATTTGACTGGCTGTGGAAAGTGAGAAGTGACATAAGAATTATGATCTCCACAATCATTTATAATAATAGAAGATATAGAAGATTTTCAGGGATTACAGAACAAAATCATTGTAAAATCATTATAGCAAAATCATAAGGAACTGTCTAACAGAGAGGGAAAAAATTTAATTGAGTAACCAGAATATGATATTTTCTTTACAAATATTTAAACGTAAGTTTCTCCTAATAATGTGTTTTCACAAAAAGGAAACAAAGTATTAATATTTTATATTGTCTCTATTCTATAATGTATTTTCTTCATTTTTGAGTAGGCACCTGAAATTCTATTTTCTGTTTCTTCTTTTAACTGAGTTATGAAGTCACATGAAAGCATTCAAATTTCATGATTTTTTTTAAAGTACCTGTGAATTTTTAAAGAGATTTTCTTTTTTCAAACTTGAGCCAAAGACTGAGTTTTTCACTCAGAAACACAAAACATATTTGTAGTTGTATATAACCTGTGTACATATGTACACGCTAGTCAAATATATTTCAAACAAATTTTCATGTACATAAAAGTGTCTTAAACAGAATTGCAGCAACTCTTGCAAGTTATCACCTTTACTCACATTAACTTCAAGTGAAGTCTCCATAATTTGCTAATTCTTTACAAATGTTTCAGATTGTTCATTATGTATGAATTTTATGTTAATAAAGGCCGGAAGAATTGCCATGATTTTAAACTTTAATTATAGGACACAATAATAACTGGAGTGTAATTTGCTGTCTCATTTAAAATGTAATAAATTAGTCATCCGTATTTTACAGTTAATATTGCTTTTCATTGACAGAGAGAGAGAGAGAGAGAGCTCCTATCCATCCATAAAGCTTTGACCTAATGGAGTGACTCTCAACCCTTTCCATAGTGGGACCCAGCATGCCTTTCAACAACAAGGGATCTAGCAATATGGGAAAAAGGGTGTTCACAACACCTAATACTTGTTTATAGTTCCCAGATTGAGAACCCATGCTCTACTCTAGTTATTGGTATCATTATGAACATTGTTTGCAGAATCAAGTGACAGGTCTAGAGCAATTCAGTGGTGTTTCACTCATTGTCTGTCTGTAATATGATAACTTTTGAAAACCACAAGCGATCCATGCCTAAATTTCAGGGACTGTTCCAGGCAGGAGTGAGAAGAACCTTACTGATTTTGATGAAAACTGGAAAAACCTGCTTTCCACTAAAATCTCCATTTGGTCACTCTGGATAAAGGGGTTAGGCACTGCTCTTGGAAAGGCTTCTGGCAGAAAAGCAGCAGTTTGTTCTACATAAGCAACAAAGTGTGGTCTTTTAGTGTGATTATTAGTAGTAGTGCCTAGGAGCCCCAGCCATAGACCAGGAACCCATTGTGCTAGATCGGGGTCGGCAACCTCTGGCACGTGGCTCGCCAGGGTAAGCCCCCTGGGGGCCGGGCTGGTTTGTTTACCTGCCATTTCCGCAGGTTCGGCTGATCACAGCTCCCACTGGCCGCGGTTCACCGTCCCAGTCCAATGGGGGCTGTGGGAAGTGGCATGGGCTGAGGGATGTGCTGGCCACTACTTCCCACAGCCCCCATTGGCCTAGGATGGCGAACCGTGGCCAGTGGGAGCCGTGATCAGCTGAACGTGTGGACACGACAAGTAAACAAACTGGCCCGGCCCGCCAGCGTGCTTACCCTGGCAAGCCGCGTGCCAGAGGTTGCCGATCCCTGTGCTAGATGTTATACGAGCAGATGACCAAAACATGGTCCCTGTCTCAAAGAACTAACTATATGACAAGAGATAACAAGTGCATCATATTCATGCAACTGTCACCATATCAGCTTGTATTGTTGTTACCATTGCAACACACCAGTAGTGGAAATTTTGGGATGTGTTCAGGGAAGCCCTAGATCTGCAACCAATGATAAAAAGGAGATGCTGGCTTAGTGAATGCTTGGGCCCGCATTCTGACCTTTAATACATGCTAGCTCTCTGTCTGTGAGCACAATGAATAATGAGACTTAGTAAATGATCTATTTTCTAAACTCAGGATCAGGTCTTCATCTACTGTAAATCAGAATCGTTCCACTGAGTCAATGGAGTAGCACTGATTTCCAACAGCTAAGGATCTGGCCCTTAACATGGACCTCATCTGCTAGGCTGAGTGGAGCAAGAGAAAACTACCTAAAATATAACTCAGTTTCCTCATGAAAAACTGCTTTTCAATTTTTGTCATATTGTCACAGAACAATTCATCATTATTTTTTCTTTTCATATTTTTTAAAAAAATGCTTGGGGTAAACGGAGTGCACCTGGAAATGAAGGACAAAGAGGTCTGAGTACAGAGTGGACAAGTGCTCTGAATGTACTCCCACACTACTCCACCAATGTATCTCATTCATATCCTGCAACACACTTCAGATTCTGAGCAGACACACTATTCATATGTGATATTATGTGATGCATAGTAAATAACAGCTAGGTCCCACTGTATCCCTTTTCTTATGTGAACTCATCAGAGTTTGAACGTAGCTCTTTTGTGGGGAAAGGCTAATTACATGTGTCCATTTTACCATTTTTTGTAGCCCCCACCCACTAATCAGAAACAATTAACTGTAATTGTCTCTTGCACACTTTGTCTAATCACTCTATTATTTCCTTTGAATTGTTAGCATTGTCCTCCCCATTCCCCAAGCATGCAGTTACATACACACTTCCCTGCATTATTTTGACAATCACTTATATGAAAAGTAGTTGCTGGGTCAAGACTTGGGATTATATGAAGCGCCTGTGACAAGCACATCTCCAAGCCTGCGCCTCTTCCCGCAGCCCCCATTGGCCTGGAACGTTGAACTGCTGCCAGTGGGAGCTGCAATCAGCCGAACCTGTGGACTCTGCAGGTAAACAAACCTCCCCGGCCTGCCAGCAGATTTCCCTGATGGCAGGCCCTGGTCTAAGACATTTTAACTGCCGGCCCTTTTTCATTGATGCAACTTGTTCTCCAAATGTTTACATTTTAAGGACATTTGTAAGTAAACTGATTATCATCCTTTTCTGTTTTTAGCTCAGACTCCACCTTTGCGCAAGCCCTTCATTTCAACCATTTGATTACATGCAATTGAGGAGGATGAGATGAAGTGGATCAGTTGTCTCTGTGCCTCACTACAGAACACTGGCTAATCTGGCTTCTCAAAAATTCCAGTGACTGTTTTTCTAGCTGCTGGATGTGTTCCAGCACAGTAAATAAAAAAGTAGAAGCCAAGCTGGTCTACTGACCTAGTAATGTGCTCTGCATGGTTTATTTGGGTTCATAACCACAGCTTACAAAGGTTGAGATGCTGTGGCAGAGCACACTTTGACCCTGAGCAGCAGGGCAGGAGAAACAGAGTGTTTTTCATTATTCAAACAGCAACTTCTCTTTCTGATCAAAGAGCAGCTTTTGCAGGCTCTGAAGGGTGCCCCCTTTAATTCCCTCCTAACAGAAGTATCATAGCTGTGATGCAGGCACTGAAGGTGTAGAATTTGCTATACCTGATCAGATCAATGGTCCATCAAGGCCACTATATTGTCTCTGACAGAGCCAATAATCCTTCAAAATGCCTTGATAATGCACTTAGCAAGTTGTGTAATGCTTTACAAAGGGGGTAAAATTCCTTCATGACCCCTGTGGCAATCATTTCAAGTTCTGCAGAATGCTTATCCCCAATTTAGCATGCATAACTACAATGCTAACAAGGGGAACAAAAGGAGGACATTTAGGGCTCCAATGCAAAATAGCAGAGAATCTCACTGGGGTTAGGAGTGGGATGGGGCAGGAGCTTATCTCTCAAGGTTCAGAGAGAAATGTCAGAATGCCAAGGAGTAAAAGAAAATGAAGCCAGGCCTTCCATCAAATCAAGTGTTGTGTTTTATTTGATAACTGGGCCAGTAAGCAAATATCATTCCTGTCCTTTCTAGACCCATTCTGGAGGTGACTATGGAAAGCATTTACCAGATAACCATACCACTGGCAATTTAACTATTTCCTAGCTGATCAACAGTTGCTAAAGTATTGAGTGTTGACTGTATCCCAACTAACTGACTTGTGTCTGCAAGTCCAAAAGTTAGGATACTTTGCAACTCCTCTCTGTCATTCCACTTTTTGTTATTAATTATTAATTATTAATTATAATTATCATCATAGTGTCTAGGAGCTCTAGGCATGGACAAGGACTACATTGTGATGGGTGCTGTATAGACACAGAAAAAGACAGTCCCTGCCATATTGTAGATGCTGCTGGCATTGTCGCATTCCCTTTTCCTACTCCAGACTGTGTTTTCTACTTAACCATGAAAAAATGTCCATCTGCCAAGTGGCAAGCTGCCTGCCAAAATACTGCACAACAGCTAAGGATCAGGATTCCTACAGATATTAGGGTAACTGTTCCATTGTAAAAAGAAATCCAGGACACCTTAAGTAATACAATTTTCTTTCTCCTATTCTTTGTTTATCTTGTCTATTTAGATAATATACTTCCTGGGGCATGGTGTGGCCTCTTCACCAGATATTTGTATGGCTCCAAGCAAACTGAGGCCCCCATCTCAGTTGGGGATTCCTGGCACCATTGTATAGCAAATAAATAATGATAATAATTTAATGCATGTTTTAACTATCTGAAAACATGTTTGCATTGGCAGTGGGTGTCAGAACTGATACACGGGGAAAATGCATATTTTCTGATGGATACTGCTAATTTAGTGAAAGCATCAGTAAAAATCCTATTGGGACAGAGTAATTATTTTCTTTCATTATATGCATGGTTGATAATGTTCTGCTGAATGTTTTCCTGGGAATAGCACCAATATAAAAACAAGGTAGTTTGTCACCTCATCACAGCTGTTTGGGGTGAAATTTGGAGAAAATATATATACTGTGGGAGACTATTGATGTCATTATGGTAACATACATATTGTGATAAGCCGCATCAGCAAACCTGAAACACCTGACAGAGATATTTTCATATATCAATCAAAGTGCACATGCATGAAAGTGCACAAACACACATACTGCTCCAAACACCCAGTGCTGTCGTTCAAACATAGCTCTAAAAAATGCTGCATTCACATCTCTGCTTCACTGCTCAAGCAGGCTGCATTATTTTGTTATGGGTGCAAATAAGGCTTTTAAAGAAATTTGTTTGGATGTAGCACACAGTAAATTTTGCTTAGCCTTTATTTCCATGTTTACCAAACTTACACTCAGCATCACTGTACTCTAATCCAGGAAAGAGCCATACACAAGCACATGTTTTAGAAACACAGAAATGAAGCATGTTTTGTTGTGGGAGCAAACAAGAGAAAAAAATAAAATCTAAGTCCCCAAAGAAAGAGCATATATTAGAGGTCCTACAAGATGGCTCTCGCTGTGTCCCAAGCCAGTTCCCTTAGTGTATGTCCACACTAGAGAATTAATTTGAGAAATTCCACCTTGAGTTATTTCCCTAACATGACAGAGTGCAGCCACACGGCAAGACAATAATCCAGATCAGTGTGGTTGCAGTAATATCCTGTATCTACAATGGTACTGTATTAAATAGTGTGAGAAGCAGCAGCTACATCCAGACTGACAAACCAGGGTTAATTCATAACATGAAGAGATTCTTGATGATAGCAGAATGAATTATTCCAGGTCTAGTTAATACATTTTAGCAATGTACAGCATTACAAGATTGACCAATTATTTCTACAACCCTACTCCCACTCTATTTAGTGGCTCTGAAGCTTCTTCTGGTGGCTGCTGCTGGAGGAAGGATACTGACCTTAATGGACCAATGGTCTGATATGATAAATCCTACAACCCATACTCATCATGTCTGGAACAGCAAACCGGTTCATTGAAAAGCTAGGGATACTGATTATGTTCTGGCTTACACCAAAGGTGCCCTTTCCAAGACCTTTGATGGTCAAGACTATGGTGCTTTGAAAAACAAGCTAACTTGTTTTCTCTCCTCCCAAATTTATCAGACTGTTTGCCCAAGGTTAACTTATTATCCTGTTCTTCCAGATCAGGAAAGAGGCCAAATGGTGTCATTCCATGGGTCTTTTATACCCTTTGCCATGTGCCTGGAAATTTTCTGTTTCAAAGAAAGCTCACAGCCCAGTTTGTGGAAAGTTACTGGCACAAGGTGGAGTCCAGGGTCACATGAGAATATCACATGCGTTTACATGGCTTGATGACTCAAAGGGGAAGCCACTGGCCCCTTGCAGGCTAAGGCATCTTCAGGAAGAGATATCTTGGTAGAATCAGTTTCTTCTATGGCCCATTGTGAGAGCTAAGTGTCTTTAATGGGCCATCAAGCTAGAGTAGTCCATTCATAATGTGCTGGCTAGACTGGATGTAAACTACCTTGTGGGTGTTACCCCAAGAACAAACACATTTGAAATATGGATATATAGCTGATATTCATAACTGTAGATACAATGATGATTCATGGATTTAAACAAGATAATTGTATTTAGCAAAATCATTACTTTTCCATTAACACCGTACATGATCAACTTTGTACAAGATTTGTGACAATTGTCTAACAGTGGCAATATCAATGTTATACACAGGGCTGGCCTTACCCTGAGGCAAACTGAGGTGGCCACCTCAGGTGCCAGACTGGGGGGTAGGGGGGACATCACTGGGACCAGGGTGTAGAAAATTGTGTCTGCTGCTGGTGCATATGTATTCTCTCTGCTCTAGATGCACAGAGATGGTGGACTGCTGTGCTGGAGGAAGGAGGGCACAAGAGACATAACAGGCAGGCAAGAGAAAAGGTTAGAGGGAATAACAGAAAGCAGCAGGAGCTGCAGGGAGAGAAAGGAGGACGAGCCTCCTATGTACCTCACTAGCACCCCCAGGAGTCTGGACTGATGAATACCAACTTCTCAGGGAGCTTCTTGTTTCCTGCTGCTTCCCTGAACCCACTTGAGGAGAACAGGTAGTCAACTGAAGTAGCAGGAGCCAGTTAGGCCCTTAAGACACTATCTTCCCTCACTCAGGCCCTGCTACCAGCCAGCTTATTTGTCCCCTTCAACTGAGTGTTGAGAGCCATTATAGCTGGCACAGAACAGCAGTCATGAGTGAAAGAAGAAAAAGCCCCTCTGGGGCAGCATTCAGAAAAGGAAAGAAAGCAAAGGAAGCTTTTCTATCTAAGCAGAAAGGAGCTCTCCTGAGATACATAGACACAAATGTTCACGGTGAGCCTTCCGGCCCCAGTTAGGATGTGAGTGGTGAGGAGATGCCTGATCTTCCAGTTAGTCAGAGTGTAGGTGACCTGGCAGCTACTGCAGCATCCATAATCTCCATCTCAAATGGATGCAACCATGCACATTCCTGAAGAAAAGTGTAGATCAGAGAAGAGTGTGGTGGAGGTGCAAGAAACAGCTGCTGCTGTTTAGTTCCTTAAGTCTAGATGATCCAGGAATGTGGATGAACTTGAGCAGTAGCCTGAGGGACTTCCTTGTAATGCATGGGCCACTAGATGGCTCACAGCTATTTAAAAAGTTATTAGCTAATTCCGATATACTATAGATTATAGCAAAGAACATGTGGGTCCAGAGCACTGTAGGTGTAAACGGGCAAATTTGTGATGTCTGTTCCTCAACCCTTGCACATAGCCGGTTACTCTGAGCTGTAAAGGAGGGAGGCTGAGTAGTGAGGTAGCAGAATTAACAACACAATTATTTAGTGTAGTCAGGTCCAGAGAGGACTGTGAGGAACTTCACAGAGATCTAAACAACCTAGGTGAATGCGTATCACTAGGCAAATAAAATTCATTTTTGACAAATGAAAAGTGATACACATTGGGGTAAAAAAATAAATTAGTCATACACCGTACCATAAACTTGCAATCAGTCTCTACACAGCCAAGTAGCAAAATAGCAACTCATGATTTGGCAGTCTGAGGCTTTAATCGAATAGGGGGGAAATTCTTCAAAACATACTTAGTTGCAGCACTTAGGGCAAGGGAAAGACCCTGGCCTGGGTTCTGGCTTAACCCTAAGGCGCTCCTCCTCTGCCCCAGAATCATCCGGCTCTGCTCCGGGCAAAAGCAAGCAAGCCTTCTTTACTAGCCTGCTGGTTCCTGACTGGCCAATATTTCCTCCTGGCCTTTCTAGGCTTTTGGAGGACTGACTTGTTGGTCACCTGGATCTGAGTGGATTTTCCCTTGGTGGGGAGTGTCCGGGTGCTGATACATCCAGCACAGGGCAGAGAAGGACTGACAAACGTCATCAAAAGGGGTCTCACAGAAGTATTGCAAGAATGATCAAGGGCCTGGAAAACCTCTCAAATGACAAGAGTTTGAGAAAATTGTTTACTTTAGAAAGGGAGATGACTAAAAGGGAAAATGATAAAGATATATAAAATAATTAATAGCCTAGATAAGGTAGATCCAGAACCTCCATTAAACATTTTTTCCTCTTCCCACCAAATCATATTCAAACAGTTCTTTCCACATATTGCCTGCCTTCAACATTAATATCACCCTGCCTTTAACATTAATATCATACATATATAACACAATTTCACATATTTATGAATAATTATTTTGTACCATGTATGTAATAAACATTAACGTATCATCTTGTTGAATACTGTGTGTGGATATGTATTTGTATGGTATTCTTTCCCACATACTAGCAGCATCCCTTAATTACTCACTTTAAATATGATACACAATCACTTGCTAGTCTCCACATATGTAAATTTAACAGAGCATTAGATCCGTATCTGATGTTATTTTAGCTACTACATGTTCATCATGCTCTGTAAATAATTATTACGCCAAATATTTTTCATTGGACCCTCTTGTTTATGATTTTTTTTCTAGTTAAAACCAGTCTTATGTTATGGTCTTATAAGGCCAAAGTAATATCATATATCTGCATGTTCAGATCTGCTATTTGAGATGTGTTCCTTGCAAAAAGGTACTGCAAATTTGTTCAGAAACATATATATGACTTTTGTTTTGAAGTACACTAACATCTTTACATTGATGTTCTTTGCCAGCTAGGCATAATGTTGAGATGTGCAGACTATGGTTACCTGTCTTAGATTCAATTATGTGGCTCCAGGAGATGTCAAAGGGTTACTTATTTGCATAAAAAAAGAGTCTTAGTAACGCAAACCCAAAAATAAATTGGGTTTCAGCATGAGCTTAGTTGCTCTCGAGTTCAAAATCTATTCATGTATATTTACTTAAAAATATCTTGGCACTTGAGACTCTTTGCATTATTTAGGGTTCAGATGAATCTGTAAATGCACTGATTGTCTCTAGAAGAACAATTTGTGTTCATGCAGTTTGGAATTTTATTTTTAAGGTGATTTCTTCATGAATATGCATGAAAGCTGGCTTGAGCTGTGAATGGCTATTTCTAGGTTGCCTTCTTGACATTGCCTTATTCCATTAATGGTGGTTATGATTTTATTCTATATTACTGTCCTTCTAAATTTGCTTCTTCACTAGGGACAGCACTACAGCCATTCACTGGGCATAGCCGATGCCAGATACAAAACAGAAAAAAAAAAAGGGGACCATTTTTCTCTTAATGGTATAATAGTCTGTGGTCAGCTGTCTGGGTAATTTATTATTCTGCTGCTGACACTTGTGTCAGTGTGAAATGTCTATCAAGTTAGCAAAGCCACAGTTAGTTATGGGTTCTTAACCATCTGGATGCTGATTTCATTTTAATATCCTTAGTGTATGCTAAAACTGCTGCTTGCTATCCTGTACTGCGTGTGTTCAGATGAGATTAATTTGCATTTCCTTAGGATCCTCACCATTCTGCCCTTTCGATGGTAGAGAGTCATGGCGGTGCTTTGAACAGAAATGTATGTATTTGCCCTAAAGCCATCTGCATCGCAACAGTAGACTCAATTAACCAGTTTTCTTTAGCAATCAAACATAAAATAACTATGTATTTAGTATACATGCTTCTATAAATATTTCTATGCCTTAAACTCACATTGAAAGTATCTCTCCTGAATATGTATAAACCTAAATGTATAGTTTATGGAAATATATAAAATACATCATGAGGGACACTGGGACACATCCTGTTGTAGTGTTTTAAGTGTACATAAGCTCTCAGCACTTCCAAGAGTGGAAGTATTGCCTTAGAGTCACCCAGGGATTGCTGTTTAGTTTTCCCAGATTAATGGAGGGGCTTGTGATGCTAGATGTTTGAAATATCACCATGTATATCCAGGGCCGGCCCATAACATTTTGGCACCTGAGGCAGGGAGCTCAAATGACACTCCCATGCCCCCTCATTTGGGCCAAAACTTTGAAAGGTCTCAATTCTGCCTTCTTCCTGTTCTACTCCTCTTATGGCACTGCTCTGCTACCTACCCCAATAAAGGAGAACTAACAACTTAAAATGCCTTGTTCAAAAATTTATGTAAGACTTAACTTTCAGATGCCTGAGCAGCAAATGTAACTTTTCTTGTCTGCATAGTAAACACTGGCATTTTTATCTGTTTGAATAATCAAAGTGGTGCTTTCCATGCCTTCTTGGTTGCAAAGATTTGAACTGCTTCCTGCTGAAGGTTCACAGTCTGGGCCAGCTCATGCTCTATTGAGATGATTGCAAGGCCGACCAGCCTCTCCTGTGCCGCTGTGGAGCATAGATGTGTTTTCATCAACTTCAGCTTGGAGAAACTGCGTTCTCCACTGGCAACTATTAAAGGAAGTGTTAGAAGTATGCACAGAGCAAGAAAAGCATTTGGAAAGAGGGTGGTCATCTTATTTGCGCACATATATTCCAGAATAGCCTTTGGAGTTGATCCTGCTGAAATATATCTTGAAAGGGCTTTCAGTTCATCACCTAAATCACTTGCATCAATATCACGCATGTCATCATGGGTCAACACTGTCTCTAGTGCCCCGCATTGCTGGTGTAGGTCTTCTTCAGGTATAGTGAGGAGTTTTGGAATATTATACAACATCCCAAATATACTGCTGTGTTCCTTGAGCTGCATGAAACATTCTTCAACTGACTGTATTGCACAATATAGCAGCTGGTTAAAGAATTCAACTTTGAATAGTTGTTTGGGGTGTCTTATGGGATTATCCTGTGCCTCATAATCAAAATGTCTTCTTCTTCGGAGACTCTTGTATTCTTCAATGAGTGGGAAAATAGCTTCAGTGTGACATTCATCTGCCAACTTCTGTGCATTCTTCTGAAAGTTTTGAAATCCCTCATCTGACCGACGTAACAGTACATAACAGTACGTCATGCTGCAACAGACATTTGAAGTTATATATTTTTCTGGTGATTCCATTTCCCTTTGCCACTGATCTCCCACGAACAGATCCTGTCATAGCATTATGGCAACTATGGCATTATCTCTCTTACCAATTTGGTGTTTGATAGGCTTTATCGCCTCCACTCGACTTTCCCATCATATGGCACTCAGAGTTGATGGAGAGAAAAATACATAGATGCTTTGAATTACATTAAAAAATTCAGCAGCCTCACTAGAAGCTGATGCTGCATCACTGACCACCAAGTTCAATGAATGAGAACTGTATGGGACAAAAAAAGCTCGAGGGTTTAACTCTCGGATCCATGTCTGCACTCCTCTGTTCTTTCCTCTCATGTTGGTACCATTATTGTAGTCCTGACCTCTCATGTCAGCTATCACAAGTCTCGTATCTTCCAGCTTTTTAAAAAGCACATTGCTCTAGTGGCCCTAGTGTGCAGTTCACGTAAGGGAAAGGGATAGGGATAGTCTTGCATTCTTACTGAATCATTCAAAATATAAATATTGTTGTCTACATTTTATGCTATTTTTTCTCCACCACTTAAAAAGTTTGGCGAAGGAAAGGCTGTTTGTACCTAATGCCTTAAAGATTTATGGACTTCTCAACTGCCTTCCTCCTCTCATGCCCTGCACTGTCACCCAGGTGATGTTGCTCTTTTTCATGTGAATCACAGGAATCTTTCATAGAGCCAGATTATATTCTCGGATGTGGAGAATGTATCACTATATCTTGGAAAAACAAAATTAAAAACAGTAGAATAGTCATACATCCAAAATTAGAATCTGTTCTATAGTATGACAGCTTTTAATAAACTGTACCAGCCCTTGGGTTAGATCTAGAAAACTCTTACGTTAATAACCTTTACTCATACAAGAAGATTAATGGGGCACTCACTTGAGTCAGGATTTAGTGTTTTTGAGTAGCTGTCTGTCTTCTTGTTATTTAAAGGAGACAGTCTGCTAATCTATGTTACAATTGTTACTTACTATTTGTATTTCAGTAGTGGTCATAAGGTCCACTAAAGACTGGGGACATATAGCAGTAGGGCCTGTACAAACACATAGGAAGACATAGTTACTGCCCAGGGCCTGATTCAAAGTCCATTTAAGTCAGGGGAAAGACTCCCATTCATTAAAACAGGCTTTGGATTATGTCACTGAGGCGTAGATTCACAACACTACTTAGGTGCCTAAACCCCAGATTTAGGCTCTCTAATGATTCACAAAAGTCCTGCCAAACTCTGTAGGCTCCTGAACTCACTTAGAATCTGAGATTTTGCAGTAAAAATAATTCCCTCGGTGCCTATATTTCTGCCTCTAAGCATGTGCACTGCTGTCTTGCACTAGGCACCCGGATGCCTATCTGCCGCCTAAGCCCCAGAGTGATTCACAAAACAGGGATGAAAGGCATTCAGCCACCTATGTCACATGCAGGGTCTAATCCAGTAGGCATGCTCAGAGGTCATCTACTAGAATGAGTCTCTCAGGTGAGTTCACACAAAGCAGCTGGGGAGCACCTCCCTCAGAAAAGTTAACCCACTGCTTAGGATACTCATGTGGGATATGGGAGACCTTTGGTTCAAGTCCCTTATCTACCTGGGTGGGGAGGAAGAAGGGATTTGAAAAGGGATCTGCCACCTCTTAGGTACATGCTCTAACTACTGGGGCATCAGATATTCTGATGTAGAGCTCCCTCAGTTTCTCCTGTTGAAGACATTTCACTCTGGATAAATACTTTTAAAAAGTCATTTAAGCAGGGTGACTGGATCGTGGTTCGCCCGTATCCTGGTAAGTGCACTAACCAGTAGGCTAGTCACATGCTCTTGCTCTCTCTCTCAATGATTTGTTTGTATTATGTATTTACAGTGGAATAACTTCAACAGTACAGACTGAGGAGCCCCTACACCAGAATGTCTGATAGTCTAGCAGCATTTAGAACATGCACCTGAGATATGGCAGGCCATTGCTCAAATCCCTTGCCCCCAGTTGATGTATGGGGGACTTGAACCAGGGGTCTCCCACATCCCAGGTGAGTATCCTAACTACTGAGATAAATGTTATGATGGAGGGCCTCCTGCTCCTCACAAAAAACATAATAGGAACCTAACTCCAGAAGAGACTTCACCACAGATAATCTCTGACAGAAATAGGTGCCCATATTTGCAAGTGGCTTAGCACCCCTCTGTTTGGCATCTCCCATTGGCTAACTTAGATGGCTCCCTATCTATGCTAGCTTTTGTGAATCGTGGTCTAAGGCACCTCACTCTGCCCATTCATTATATAGGGAGCCTAGGCGTCTAACTCAGGCTTTGCGAATCTCAGCATGCTCCTAAGATTTTCTGTGTTTCTAAAGCTAGGTGCCCTAATGCTCAGCCTCACAACACCAAACTCCTTTTGTGCATCCACGCCTGAAGAGTTTACAACTCAGGGCCCCAATACTATAACTGACTTCAGTTGCAATGTTATGCAGGCAGTCTCTTGCACCTCTAATCCTAGTCAATTAAAGGGGACTTTGTCTGGGTGCATAGATCTGCCCACATGGATTTGATTGCAGGATTATGGCATAAATTTGCATGCAATATCCATTTAGAAGTGAATGAAGATATTTACACATAGAGAAAAATACCCAGATATATTAAGATAATGGCTCAGTCTATTGGCTAAATATATATATTTCTTTATATTAAATCTGCAAACATCTATTATTTCTCTGATAAATTGTATTTAGGGAATTTTTACAGAGCAGACTTTCGATTTTGATGAGGAGGAGGACTGCTCTGGAGCCATTACAGTCTGTTCATGTAAATCCTTCTTAGCTCAGGGATCATTGACTTGATAGACTGTAATGACTCCCTCTGAGTGTTCATGTTCTAGTTCTTGCAGGTGCATACACAGTGGATTTATGTGCTGAAAAATGTTACAAAATTCTGAGTTGTTCTTGTGCATATGCAGTCCTCGTCTAGATACATTATTAGTTTTATTTGAGTATTTTTGTTAAATAATTCAAAGTTCATGCATATCAACCTTAAGTAATTATGTCCGAAAAGCCTGATGTTACATTTTAGAGTATAGGCAAGCACGGCACGGGGGTTAGCACAGAAAGGCACCCAGGGTACCAAAATACAGGGAGCATCAATAGATGTATAGGTAATTATTGAGAACCAACTACTAACTTTGTAGAGTGTAAAATTCTGTCTCTCCAAGGCACTGTTTGACTCAGCCTTGAATGTGCGGGAAGGGGAGGAGATGGGAGGTGAGGTGTAATAACCCTCTAGCTGATTTATTTATTTATTTTTGCACATTACAACCCTCCAATAAACCAAAAGCTATTGCTTAAATAATTGTTAAGCAGGCACTGGAGGAGGATTGAGGCAGTTCAGGATGGGATTCCCCTTTGAGGAAAAGGGTGATGTGGGGTGGAAGTTCTAATCTGTACTGGATCTGCAGACTGATGAATAGTACAAGATGTATTTATTTAGAGAGAAAGGAAAGGTTCTGCTGCCTGGATATTGTTTTGTAAATCCTCTTTACTATATTCCTAAATTTTGATCCAGGGTGCTCCCAAGATGGGACATATTTTTGGTGGGGAGATTTTATATCTAAAATATAAATAAAAAGGAACAGGCTGATTCATTTATTTTGCCTCTGCTTGAGATGTTATAGGAGAAAAATGTTGTTTGCATCATGTAAGGACTAAATTGGTTGGCTCCCTTTAACAGTAACAGGAGTTTATGCCACGGAATCGCCATATGCTGCACTAAAAGAGGACCTCACTGTGTCAAAATTCAACCTGGGGTGAATTTTTACTGCAAGTTGTAAACCTCTGAAAACAGGATTTTAATAGAACTGCTGACACAACCTTAACTATAGCAGCATGAGTAGCCCAGCTTTAATACACCAAGTCCTTTATTTCAGAATGTGTGAGTGTTTATGTTGCCATTGGATAAAAGAATTTATGTGGAAATTACTTGTGCTTGGTGAATTTCATGGTAATAAAAAGAAGCAGTCTTGCTAAGAAGAGGCCTAGGCAGAATAGCTTGCAACAAGCCTCAATCTTCACAACAATGCCCTTTGAGATGTCTAATGTTTTATTGTTTACATTCTACAAAGCCTATGCTCACTATCATATACCTCCTCCTGTACAGAAATCCTGTGTATGACACTGATAGAGTCATACAGTTGCCTCTTCACAAGATGTTTGCTGTACAACCTAAGGCACAAAAGCAGTTGAGGGAATGAAAGACACTCATGGCCTTACAGCTGCAGAGAAATGCATGATTTTTGTTGTATTAAACAATCTTCTCATTGTTTTTCTGTGACTAGATTGTATTTTGACTGTGCATGGCCTATTTGAAATGTCCATTTTTCGCTGATTTTTCCCCCTATCATTTTCATCCTTAAGATAAATTTGATTGCACAATTTAGAAGACATGAATTAATACATTATTGAAAAGGAAAATCTATACAAAGAATAGTATTGATACAGTCCTTTCCATTAAACTCAGGATTTTCCAAGAGTTTCCACGGAGTGGAGACACCATATTTTTCTACCCGAACATAAAAATGTGAAATAGCTGTAGGTATTGTCTCATATTTAATGGCAAATATAGGACCTGATTTGCTGCTGTTTTACTCCAGTTTTATGCCAGTGTAATGAAGTGGTAAATAAGCCCGCCTGATTTTTTTTTTTTTAAATGGTGACCATTGTACACATCTTGTAACAAAAATGGCCTAATTTTAAGAATAGGATCCTGAGCTTTATTCATGTCTATAAACACCAATACAGCTGGATGTGCTGCTGTCATAAGTTTAATATCACATTACATAAACAGATGACAACACTCTCCTTCCTTACTATGGAGAGTTGGTGTCTACAGGTCTTATCCAATACACTGTGAAGCCAGTGGAAAACCTTCTATTGATTCCCATGTGTGCTGAAGGGTTCTTATGTCACTTAGGATTAGCACTTGTCAGCTGTTAGTTAAAATGATTCTAGGAAAGAAGTTAACAACCACTGACTGTACCTTTGTGTGTGGGCAGGGAGTTAGAAATAGTGTGTACATCTGAAAGGTTCATCATTTGGGTTCAGTTTGCATTAGCTCATCTTTGAATAGGGACTCCTGCAAATTTTCAATACTTAATGTTCTGGTTTTGGTTGAAAATTGGAAGTAAAAAAGGACAAACATTTCCCTAGAAATTTTATAATCTCATTAGTTTGACTTTGGCTCAAAAACTAAGTGAGTGTGTGGAATATTTTTTACTTTATCAGAACCAGTTTGTTTGTATTTACTTGGAAATATATAATGTGGTGATGTCCGAAAGTTTTCTTGTTCGTGTGATTGTGTCTCTATGTGGAAAAAAATACGTACTGAAGTGCAAAACCCTATTCAGTGGTCACCGTGTGGTAACTTAAAGCATTTATTTTCAGACCAATGAACATTTTCATGTACAGAATTGGGATGAACGTGCCTAACATAGCTGCAAAAATTTACATGTGTAGAGTTAGCATCATTTATACACTCCCTTTGTGGTTTTGTAAATGGTATTTTATTATGTTTGCATAGTGTAAAGAAAGCCAAACCAAAATGAAGAACAAATCACCGCACATACAATTTTAACATATAAAAAGAGTTCACTGAACCAACCACCTGCTCTGTACCTGCAAAATGAGCATTCTGTATTCTGCTGCTGGAAGTTATCAATATTTAACTACAATTGACAAGACACAGGCAAACCAAGTGAACCAACACTTATTATTGTGAATCCACTAGTCTTGTATACCTGGAGTATATATATATTTAATAAGAATCACTCATCTACCATATACCATTCTAATGGGCTTGGATCACTTCAACAAATTGGGATACAATGATTAACTCTGTTTCCTGACCTCAGGCATCTTGAGCCAGAAAAAATACTTAATTTATCAGAAGACATATCTTAACTATATTATGATTATGTATATATATACACCCCTCTGAATATGACCATTATTCTGGATAATTTTGCCAGATGTTAGGACCAGAAAGAGAGATTGTGTGCTTGTATTTTAACTCTTGTGTAAATCCTTGTGGACCCATATTTTAGTCCCAGCAATCTGCAGTACTCTAACAGATACTTTTTTTTCCCCTAAAAGCAGCTTCTAAGAAAAAAGTGAATGTTTCCAGATTTCATTAAAATATGGAAACTCATTCATTAACTTGTATGCTAGCACAGAGGGCCAGTGATATACTCTCAGCAGAGCTACTTATTTCTACATTGTGACATACCATATAACAGCTGTCTGTGGGCCTGATTCTGAATTTCTTATTCAGACTGAGTAGTATCTTCCTCTGCCAGCTGTCCCTTTGAAGAAAAATGAAATGCTTGTGGAGTGTGGCACTATTCTATATGAGTCGCAGTGGCAAAATCATGTCTTATGTTAGTATAGCTTCACATTCCTTCCTTACCTCCCCGAATAGTATTACACTAAAAATTAAAGTAGCTAAAATGTCTGTTTTTATTCAAAGACTGAAAAACAAGAACATTTTTTCAAAATACTTATTAATTATTCAGTTCAATCAAAAACAAATATCGGAGTTTAAAAACAAAAGTATGATGTTGCAAAAAAGAGAGAGCCTGGCCATGAGGGGTCAGGAGATGAGCCAGATACATCCTGAGGTCTCTTATGAAAAGAGTGTTGCAGGCTACCAATGGCTTCTCACGCCTGATCTTTAAAGTGATTAGTGGAACCAGCACTAGGATCCTACCATAATCATGCCAGCCACCAAAGAGGAGGAGCCAACTGCCATTTACCACACACAATTATATCTCTTATTTCCTTAGAGGAATGAAGAAAGGAAGTCACCACAAGAGAATGGTTTCTTTAAAGATGATTGTCGAAAGGTAATTGTCCACCAAGAAAAATTCTGTCCCAGTTTAGCTGTGGAGTCCATAATAAATGTTTTTAGTTTTATAAATAAAATCGAATGCATGCAGTACTTATAGGTTGTAGAATCTCTTACATAGAGTGTGGTGTTTCTTTTCTTTTCTTTTCTTTTCTTTAGAACTCTGTTAGTCATTATTTTGTATTTTTTTTTAAATGGAGAAAAATTTTCCCTCACAGGTGAAAGAGGCATTGTCTAATGTGGTAGGCCAGACAGACAAACTGTCAGACACTTTGTGTAATTCTACTCTGCAATTTATGGTATTTAACCCCCACACCTCCAGTCAAACAGGAGAAATAAGAGTCTGAAACTGATATTCTTTTCACATTTAAAAAAACATTTTTAAAGGTGGGATGGGAAGAAATCACACTTACTCCCAAGTTACAAATTTTTTGAGAAATCACGAAAACTTATGCTTCAATACATCTGTTAGTCTTTAAGGTGCCACAGGATTCTTTGTTGCTTTTTACAGATCCAGACTAACACGGCTACCCCTCTTATACATGAATTTACAGTACAAGTGGTGACACAACCAAGCTCTCAAAAAGCACTCAAAAATAATTCAATGTAATTGACATGTCAGCTAAAAATGAGAAATTAACATACGTTCCTTTAAGCCATGATAAAAGGCATAAAGGTATACAACTACTCTTACTGCATCATGGACTTACACAATTTGGTACAGAAGTTTCTACCTCAAATCTATTTTCCTGTGCAATAAAGTGCTGCTGCAAGAATTGATTAGGATCTGATTTTTCAAATAATGAGCATGCACAATTGCACACACCTAATTTGCAAAATACAAAAACAAAAATACAACAACAAAAAAAGTAAAAAACAAAACCAGCCAAACAAACAAAATACAACTTGCATTACATTGATTCCTAGCCTACAGATATGGCTAATTAAAAGCCGATATGCAAATTCTGTGTACTTGATACTGAGCATGTATGTATATTTGACATGTGTGAGTCTGCATGTGCACCATTAAAAAGTGAAGGGGCAAGGCCATGGAAAATTTCCCATAGTCATAGATCGGATGTGGATCAGACCCTAAATGACTTCGGTAGGTTGTGCATGGTTTCTAAATTTTGCCCAAAGTCTTCGTCACACTTCTAGCCTAGTTAGAAAATCTATCTTGTTACCTGTCGAACACATTAAATACATTTCAGTAAACAAGTCATATAAGAGTGCATAGCTGCATTTTCATTTTCTGACTGCTACAGAACAATAGTGTTTCAAATCTGCAAACAACTTTTCCCTCTGACTGATGTCACTACTATTTAGCCCTCCGAGGTCAGCATTTATTGATTCTGCTTTTACTTTGATTGGATCTTACCTACTTCGGTGCTTCAGTAAATTGAAACCTTCTGCAGTTCATGGAAGAAAGCTAAAAGCAAGGCTAGGAGAAAATGTACACTGACCTCAATTTGTTTCAGACTATATTGGTGAAATCATTGTCATCAAGTTGCAGAAGTGACCTCAGCTAGCAGTGTGCAAATTCAAACTTCAAGATCCTAACAAACACTACAAGAACAATTTTCATAATTACAGGAACATAAACCAAAGATTTTATTTTTCATATTTTAAAAATATCACAATCAGCAGGTATCTTCCTCAGTTTTTTTATATATAGGAGCAAAGCACAAATACCATAACCTGCATTTTATAATTACTCTAGGGTGAGACAGCACAACTAAAGAAATAAAAAAAAGAATGTTAATTAGCTTTTGTAAATTATAATTTGGGAGAAATAAATAATATGATGTTTAAATATAGCAACACATTTTGAAATAAAATAGTCTACTTTTGTAATTGTTATTAATTGTTGAAACATAGGTAAAAGTATATTTTGGTTACTATTTTGTAGTAATGGGTCTATATCAGGGATCTATCTGGTTAGCTTGCAAGTCACTTCACCGCTCTGTGCCTCAGTTCCCATGTGTAAAATTGTGATAATGATACTGACTTCTTTTGTAAAATGATTTGCTATCTGCTGATGAAAATTGCTATAAGAGATGAGTAATATTAATAATCCATTTTGAATGAAGCCCTCATTGTGCTATCTAGTAAGCAAATACAAAGTTAAGAATCCCACTACCTTCTGCTACTCTCGATCCAGTTGATCTTACTTGGTAGGAGTTTTCTTCTGTTTAATTTCATTCAATTTCCACGAAAAAAAAGTAAATTCATGAAAGGAATTTCCAACGGAAAACTTTCAGATTCTATTAAATCAGGACCTGATCTTGCCAAGTAATGGCTCTTTAAAAAAGCCTTCCTGCTATAAGAATGACACTTTCATCACTTAACACTGTTACTGTTGTTGATTTTACATGGAAGACACTCAGATACTAGGGTGATGGGTGGCAGTATAAATCCTAAACATAGAGAGATGACCCCTCACACACACACACGCACACACTTCCACTTAGTAATACGCAGGATCACATGCCTAATAGTTAATATTCTTTTAGCAAACAACACATATAGGATTGAATCCTGCAGATTCCCACTTGTGTAATTAAGGACTAATAATATGACACCTTGCAGTCTAGAGCTGGTAGAAAGGAAAATGTGCTGTAGACTGGGGTGGGTAAACTACGGCCCGTGAGCCACATCAGGCCCATGGGACTGTCCTGCCCAGCCCCCGAGCTCCTAGCCCGGGAGGCTAACCCCTGGTCCCTCTCCTGCTGTCCCCTCTCCACTGCAGCCTCAGCTCGGTCGCTTCTCCGACGGTGCAATGCTCCATGCGGCGGGGCTGTGAGCTCCTGGGGAAGCACAGCTGCAGGGCCCAGCCTAATCCGGTGCTCTGTGCTGTGTGGTGGCAGCGGCAGCAGCATGGCCCGGCTTGAGCTGGGTGGCGCGGCTGTAGCGCCGCCAGCCACCGGTGCTCCAGGCAGCACGGTAAGGGGGCAGGGAGCAGGGTGGGTTGGATAGAGGGCAGGGGAGTTTGGGGTGGTGGTCAGGGGGCGGGGGTGTGGATGGTGGTCGGGAGGGAAACAAAGGGTTGAATGGGGGCAGGGGTCCCGGGGGGCAGTCAGGAAGGGGGGGGGTTGGATAGGGCAGCAGAGTGCAGTCAAGGGCAGGGGTTCCAGGGACAGACAGGGGACAGGGAGAAGGGATGGTTGGATGGGGAAGGGGTGCCAGGGGGGGCATCAGGAATGAGAGGAGGGGTTGGATGGGGTGGCTGGGGTCCAGAGGCAGTCAGGGGACAGGGAGCAGGTGTGTGTGGATGGGGCAGGGGTCCCAGAGGGGCCATCAGGGAACGGGGGAGGGGGGTGGATGGTGCAGGAGTCCCGGTGGGGCAGATAGGAGGTGGGGGCCGGGCCACGGCCCCCTCCCCTAATCAGCCTTCCATACAATTTACAAAACCTGATGCAGCCCTCAGGCCAAAAAGTTTGCCCACCCCTGCGGTAGACAATTCATGAACTATGCAGCTAACTTTACAAAGGCCAAGGACCATGACCCCAAGCCCAACCATAGTACTCCCCTCCTTTCCCTACATGACCAGTTCACTACTTTCATAGAGGCAACTAGGTAACATGGATTTGGAAAACTACTTTTACCCTTGTGCTTTTTTTCCTTTTATACATGCTCTTCTTGCAAATGTGCAACTAGCACAAGTTCAACCTTTCATGTCCTCCTCCTCTTCCTCCACATTCCTCTTTTCCCTAAGGACAAAGCCTCTGCCAGTGGAAGAGCAAATATTTCAGAAGCTTTTCCACCTGTGCATCTCCCATGTTATAAGTTAACATAAACCCTCTAGAGCATAAAGGGTTGCCATGCAAACCTCAGAAGTGGCAGGAGAAAAAAAGAATTGAGAGGGAAGAGTTTTCCCTTAAAACCAAAGTGTTTTTTAATGCTCCAAGACAAAAATGTTCTAATGTACAGACCTGCCTTCCAAAGTGTAAAGTAACAAATATCCCAAGAGTATCTGTTAAGAGCTGCATGTAAACACCTCTTTTTTAAAAAGAGCACTCTTGTAACAGTATCCACAAGACATCTGTTGTTGAAAACCAAACATTTATCCAGGAAGACGAACACATCCAGGGCTCTGACCATCCTTTCTCTCAGAGCTTCAGCCTCAAGCCTCAACCCCCCCCCTCAAAAAAAACAGGGAAAGCAAGTTTAACTTGTTATTAAGCATTGACACAGTCTTACCAAGATCTTTTCCTCATTTCCTAGTGACAGCTTGCCCTACTACAGGTCAAAACTGCAAAGTGCAGAGCACCCCAAATATCCAGTGAAACTGGGGGCAATATTGACTCAAAAGAGTGTTGAGGGGGCTCAGCACCACACAGAATCAGGCCCAACACATATTGTATTTCCAGTTGAGCCAGTTAGGCCTGGTCTACACTATGCATTTAAACCGAATTTAGCAGCAATAAACCGAATTAACCCTGCACCCGTCCACACAACGAAGCCCTTTATATCGATATAAAGGGCTCTTTAAACTGATTTCTATACTCCTCCCCGACGAGGGGAGTAGTGCTGAAATCGGTATTGCCACGTCGGATTAGGGTTAGTGTGGCTGCAATTCGACGGTATTGGCCTCCAGGCGGTATCCCACAGTGCACCATTGTGACCGCTCTGGAAAGCAATCTGAACTCGGATGCACTGTCCAGATAGACAGGAAAAGACTTTTGAATTTAATTTCCTGTTTGCCCAGCTTGAAGGTCTGATCAGCACAGGTGGTGATGCAGTCCCAAATCCAAAAAGAGCTCCGGCATGGACCGTATGAGAGATACTAGATCTGATCGCTGTATGGGGAGACAAATCTGTTCTATCAGAGCTCCTTTACAGAAGACAAAATGACAAAGCATTTGAAAAAATCTCCAGGCTATGATAGACAGAGGCCACAGCAGGGACTCAGCACAGTGCTGCGTGAGAAGCGTAACGGAAAGCCAAAGAATCAAATGGACGCTCATGGAGGGAGGGAGGGAGGGGGGACTGAGGACTCCAGCTATCCCACAGTCCCCGCAGTCTCCGAAAAGAATTTGCATTCTTGGCTGAGCTCCCAATGCCGGAAGGGTCAAAAACATTTTCCCAGGTGTTTCAGGGTGTATGTTGTCAATTTACACCCTTCTCCCCCCCCCCCGAAAGAAAAGGGAAAAAAATCGTTTCTCGCCTTTTTTCAATGTCACCCTATGTCTACTGCATGCTGCTGGTAGACGGGGTGCTGCAGTGCTGAACACCAGCATCCCCTTCCCGGTGGCAGATGGTGCAAAATGACTGGTAGCCATCGTCATCATCAGCCCATGAGTGCTCTTTGCTGGCCTCGGTGAGTCGGCCGGGGGCACCTGGGTAAAAATGGGAATGACTCCCGGTCATTCCCAGTAGACAGTACAAAAGGCTTGGTAACCGTCCTCATCATAGCAGCTGGAGGCTGAGCTCCATCAGCACCCCGGCCCCCTTTTCATGTCTAAAGAAGATTCTGTACTCCCTGGACTATCATAACAGCGGGAGGCTGCCTCCCCCTCATTTTATCTCACTAAAAACTCAGTGTTTCTTATTCCTGCATTCTTTATTACTTCATCACACAAATGGAGGGACACTGCCACGGTAGCCCAGGAGGGTTGGGGGAGGAGGGAAGCAACGGGTGGGGTTGTTGCATGGGCACACCCTAGAATGGCATGCAGCTCATCATTTCTGCGGGATCTCTGGGGCTCTGACCCAGAGCAGCTGTGCTCTCTGGTTCTCCAGTACACTTGCCCCATATGCTAGGCAGGACTGACTCTATTTTTAGACAAAACATAAAGAAGGGAATGACCCGGGGAGTCATTCCCATTTTTGTCCATGTGCCCCCGGCCGACCTCAGCAAGGCCAGCCGGGAGCACCCATGACAGCAGCAGACGGTACAAAAGGATTGATAACTGTCATCGCCAATTTTCAATTGCAAACGGTGCAAAATGACTGATAACCATCATCTCATCGCCAATTTACAATGGCAGACAGTGCAATAGGGATGGTAACCGTCTCTGCTACCTTGCAAAGGCAAATGAATGCTGCTGTGTAGCACTGCAGTACCGTGTCTGTCAGCAGCATCCAGTACACATACGGAGACAGTGACAAAAGGCAAAACAGGCTCCTTGGTTGCCATACTATGGCGTCTGCCAGGGCAATCCAGGGGAAAAGGGCACAAAATGATTGTCTGCCGTTGCTTTCACGGAGGAAGGATTGAGTGATGACATTTACCCAGAATCACCCGCGATACTGTTTTTGCCCCATCATGCATTGGGATCTCAACCCAGAATTCCAATGGGCGGGGGAGACTGCGGGAACTATGGGATAGCTACGGGATAGCTACCCACAGTGCAACGCTCCGGAAATCGATGCTAGCCTCGGTACATGGACGCACACCGCCGAATTAATGTGATTAGTGTGGCCGCGTGCACTCGACTTTATTCAATCTGTTTTAAAAATCCAGTTTCTGTAAAATCAGAATAATCCCATAGTGTAGACATACCCTAAGTTAACACAAACATTTCAATAACTTCTTTCAGGTGCTAAATAACATCAGTTTGAGCCCTCACTCAGAAACCTGGGAATCTGTATTCACTACCCTAGGTGCCTTTGATAGGCAATACTTGTCCACTCACAAGCACTGAATCCAGAGAGTTTAAAAGAGAAAAGTTTACTGGGGGAGCAGGAGGGGGAAGAGAGAAGGGGAAAACAGAATAAACTTGGGAAAGCATATCTGTTACAGAAGACCCTATCTTCCCAGATTGTCTTTGCAAAAGTCCCAACCTCAGTCCTCCTTTGGCAGCTGTAAATGGCTGGTGCATTCTAGCCACTTGTCTCCCCCAGAACTCCTCACTCACAATTTGTTGTGCTGGGTTGGTGGAGTCAAAGAAATATGGTATATCAATCTTCAGGACTTAAGGGCCTGACCCAGCTGCGGTGATTTCAGGTTTGATTGCTGGCTGGTGAGGCCCACACAACAACTTCAATTAGGTTGCTGCCCCCTATGATGTAAGCTCAAGCCACCTCAGCCACGAAGCTGCCTCTATAATATCTTCCAAGAGGAATCATTGACATATCATACCTCTAACAGAGTCCTTACCACAGAAAGGCACTCCCCCTCTTCCTCAGCTTTCTTTCTCTTTTTAGCCCTCTTCCGGATCCCTTACCATCCTGCATCTGACGGTGGTCTTCGCCAGGATGGCCCCTTCACTTCAGGCACATTTGGTGTCAATCTCTCATCCCTTCATTCCCCCACAGGGTCAATAGCATTTTATTGCCCCCAACCTCAAAACTTAACTGTATTTTTATCAAAATATCCCAAACTGTCACATCACTGAAATGCAAATGAGGCCGGACAATGTCAGTTATTGCCCACCAACAGATGCCAGCAGAGAGCTCCCTCCCTCCCAGCACAACAAGAATTCTCAAGCAACTCTGTACTGCACGTCTCCCTGTTTAAGAACAGGTGTCAAACTCCCAACTCTTAAGGGCTTCACATCACATGGCTTACAGGATTTTTGGATACTTAGAATCTCTTAGGTTTGGGCACAACAGGTGTGTTAGGTAACCAGTTATGACATCCAAATATGGAAGTGTCACCCTGTTATTCTAGAGATGTAGGGAGGGAATTGTGTGTCCCTGTCAAATTTCATTTAGTGTGGAAATAAGTTTGAAGTCTATTATATGGCAAAATATAGGGGATTTATTTTTAATTTAAAACCCTGATGAAACCCCAACTAGTTTAGCTTCCATAAATTCATGTGAAAGACATTTAGATTAATATTAGCACTTCAAAAATTCAATTTTAATAGAGAGCACTAATTTGTGATGAACCCTAAGCTAGGGCCTAACCTGAAGTGACTTTCCTGGCATTTCAAGATCACTGTATATTCCTTAGGCTTCACCTCATTTTCGTTTCAGCCAATCAATCCCTTTCAGCTTTCCACATTGGGATTTTACTTCAGACTTTTTTAATGTGATATTTTGTTTTGTTGTATTTGTTCAAAACATTTTGCCACTTTGACTTCCTCTGGGCCAAGTGAAACTTAAGAGGCTGTCAACTGAAGCCACTCTTGAAAGACAAATAAAAAAAAACAAAATACAATCACACCGAATAATTCAGACTAATATTCTGCAGTCTTCCCATTCAACTCAGTGGGAAGACACCAAGCTGAACTCCTGTTAGCGTATACTCTGATAAGTCATAAATCATTATTACTCCCAGGTGCACTAACATTTTATACTAAATATCTACTGGTAGATACTACTGGGCCCAGAGAGGAAACCCAGAAGGGTGAAAAATGTTCCCTGTGGAATAAGGGCTGAAGTGTGGAAGAAACTAGCTCTGCAATGTGCACCTTGCAGTTAGTTTCTTTTTCTCTGTTCCCATGTAAGATTTGGGTAAAGGGTTTTAATGAAATCAAGGTACACAATTTGGTATTAACTCTTTAATATTCGCCCCCCACACCCTCCCAAGCACACATATATACATGCACCTTGTTCTTCATATCAGATTTCTCCAACACATGCTACAACTTTGCTGTCAAGCTGAAACAAAGATGCTCAGAATATTTTGGGTTCAGGCCCTGTGTTAACATACCACATGAGAGATGTATCTATGAAACTAGTTCAATTCAACTACCTTGTTGCCACAAACAGAAGAATCCAGTTTTTAAAAAACTCAGCATCAAATTTACCACCTGCACTTAAAAGCTGTCCTTTTTTTATCTTAAAAGCTTAACCACACTATACAGTTGTTGTTGTTGTTGATTTGTTTGTTCTTTTGTTTTTGTTTTGAATTTGACCTTATGTATCACATACCGGTATGTCAAATCAAGTAATGCTGACATTGTGAAATTGGATCATGTCTCACATGCATCAACTTGATTAATGAAACTTGACACGATATATCAAATTTTGACACATCCACTTCAAAATCAGAAACAATGTGGGCTTTTGAAAACAATAGTGCTTGTTAATCATTTCTGAAAGATTTAGTTTCTCTTGGGGATAAAAACAAACACCTACTCAACAATGCAAAGAATTTCATTGGTTTGCAAGCAGGTTAATTAGAGGAGTGAGAGAGAAATAGATATTTTTGTTCCCTTTCCAGTAGACTAGGGGCATTTTCCTCCCAGTCTCTGCTTTAAATAAGTTATTTCAACAATATTTTGTTTTACAAAAAAAATGGATTTTAGGCAAAAAAAAAAAACCTTGAGAAAGAAAACATTTTTTGTTTTCCTCTCAACACTGCTCATATAATGAATTATACAATGCTACACCACAGAGCGCACACATGTCAACAGATTTATTAGATTGTGACCATCATCCTCACATTAATGTATACTTATTTACTGAAGTCATGTAAGTGAGTAACTGCTCACCAATAGGAGTAAGGGGGTTACAACCCAGCCCTATCTGAGTAAATTGAGAAAGATTTGGTCACATGATATTTGGGCTTCTATAAATTACTATGGGCTAGATTTTGCCACTTTTGCTCAGTCTGAGGAGCACCTCCCTTTACGATTCAGTCCACTGAAATCCAAGAGAGCACTTGTGAAGTAAGGTATTAACCAACCTGAGTATGGTGGTAGAATCTGGCCTTAACACTCCTGAAACAATGATTAATTGTATGTGCTTTATAGGTTAGAATGATTCTTTACCTGTAAAGAATTAAGGACTGGATTCCAATTTCAATTATACCTGTTATATATCTGGATAACAGTTAATCCACATTTATAACAAGTGTAACTAAATCTACTACAGCCCCATTATTTTTACAAGTAAAGAGAACTCTCTTCTTCCTGACTTTTACTTGGGATTTATATCAGTTATAATGAAAAGGAACAAGAGGCTTCCTTTTTTTTAAAAAAAAAAAAAAAAAAAAAAAAAAAAGAAGAGGTTTGTTTTTTTGTCTGAAATGTGTGTATGTTTTATTGTTTATGTGTGTGTTTATCTGTCTCTTCTCTTTTAGTATTCTACATCAACATAACATTTTCAAGTTTCTCTTTACAGAAACTGACTAATACTACTGATATTTCAAAATTATTTAAAAATCAATTGGAAAAGTTACCATGCAAAAAGATAGTGCTTGGATTTGTTAGGAATGTTATCATCCCATAGACACAAAAAAAGTAAGAGTAAAATATTATTGAAGGTGGGGAAAACACATTTTTCCATCAATTTTTTTTTCCTGCTGGGATCTTTTTCTAAATAGATGCTCCACAGCATTGTTTGTTTTTTTTCTATTGTAGTTTATCATCTCACTTGCGTAGATACTGCAGCATAAGTGTAACTTAACTAAAACTGATGACCAATCAATTAAATTTCAACTTATTTTTTATTAAGTTTGTAAAGATTGTTGTATATGGTACATTTATATATATGAAGTACATAGAAATAATTCTGCAGGCAACAGGAGCTAGATACAGCACCTGGAACTCTGTGCCCCTTCTGACACTGTACAGTAAAAATTTGTCAAGGTAGTTCAAGAGGAATTGGATACAGAAAGATAAAAAGCAACATGGACCAATGTGAGTGTGGCACTCTGTACCTCAAAGCAGCACCTTGGAACCCCCATATTCATCACTGTCATGTAATTATGCTATGTTTTGTACAAAGTAAGCCATGTAAGATATCATGGGAAAAGTTATCATCTACTTACACCCATTGTTCTGTCAAAATATGTATATCATTAGTATACTTGAAGTAATGAGATTTTGCTGTGTGGTTGTTACTGAAATATGGGTAATGGTCTGAAGCCTGCCCTCTCCCATGAATGAATGTTTTTCTTCCTGTTCAAGTTCCCCGGCAAGTGCAAGGATGTTCAATTTTAACTGATTGATGCTCATATCTGTGAAGGGAAAACAGAACAAGCAAGAAGTAAGTTAACATTGCAGGGGAAATAGGGCAGTCAAATTGCTGAGTAAAATAATAGAGTCAAAGGGGTTAGAGAAAATAAGTGGGCTAGAACGCATATATTGGGGGTGGAGAAGAAATACTAGGGCAATAGTAGGTCAAATAATAAATGAGGAAAGGATGAAATCAAGGAGGATTTTTCTCAGAGCTTGAGATTCTGAGCTGCTTTTAAAAATCTGTATGTCGGAAGGAAAGCTAAGACCAGAAGTTTGGCAATTAGGAAGAAATGAAAGCCTTGTAAAGACATCTATTGATGAAGAGCCGGAAAGAGAATACTTGCGGAATGCAGACAGATCAGCTGGTACCTGACATGTATCTAATTTTAAGCTCTTGAGTAGTCCCACTGAAGTCAATAGGAATATTCAGGTGCTTAAATTAGGCATGTGCTTGCTGAACTGGGTTCTGTATGGGGCTGACATTTTAGTTCCCCGACATACAAAGAATATATTTTTAATGAAAAACAAAAACAAAAAAAATCTCATATCAACAAATATGCAAGAATCACTTTTTATTATTCAATGTTAATATTTAGATAGGGACAGATTCTTAAGTGTAGTTAGTACTTGTCTATATAGGCTCACTCAGGAAAGTTAATCTGAGTTAAATAAGGGTATATGTATTGTGACAAAGTTCCTCTTCTACCTTGGTGGGTTCTGCGCTTATTGGCGGATTTGATAGCCTCACAGATTCACACTGTGGGTCAGAAAACAGCCCAGAGACCTTCCCCTCTGGTAGAAGCCATGGTCCAGGTCAATTCCTCCTGTGTTTGATCAGGAGTTGGGAGGTTTGGGGTGAACTTGGGATGCCCTCTACTTTGCATTCCAGCCCAGGGCCCTGTGGACTGCAGCTGTCTAGAGTGCCTCCTGGTACAGTTGTGCGACAGCTACAACTCCCTGGGCGACTTCCCCATGGCCTCCTCCCAACACCTTCTTTGTCCTCACCACCGGCTCTTCCTCCTGATGTCTGATAATGCTTGTACTTCTCAGTCCTCCAGCAGCATGCCTACTCACTCTCAGCTTCTTGCACGCCTCTTGCTCCCAGTTCCTCTCACACACTTCCTCTCCTCTGGCTCCCTTTGACTTGACTGGTGTGAGTCCTTTTATACCATAGAGGGGCCTTAATAAGAGTCAGGTGTTTAACAGCCTCACTTGACTTTTAGCAGGTTAATTAGAGTCAGGTGTTCTCATTAGCCTGGAGCAGCCCCTGCACTGGTCACTCAGGGAACAGAAAACTGCTTATCCAGTGGCCAGTATATCTCCCTTCGACTACTCTGCTGTTCCCAACTGGCCTGGGTCTATCACAGTATACTGCAATATAAAGCCAGGGTTACTGGGAATTGAGCTGACCCTGGGTTACAGAACCCAGGGCTTGATGGTATACACTGATTGTTAACTCTGGGCTAAGAGTTTTCTAACCTGGGCTTAAATCTGGGGCTCTGGTATCTACACTGCAGCACACAGCCTGAGTCAAAACAACCATATCCCCACACTCCCCCACACACCCACCAGAAATGTGGCTTCTATAGTCCTTTGACTGTTCAGCTCGTCCCATCATTCCAGGATAAAGACACATGCATGAGGCCACCCCTGCTGATCCAAAAGCGGGTTGCTATAGCCGTCTGGAATCTGGTTATCCAAGTATACTACAGGTCCATTGCAATTTGGTGTTGGAAAATGAACTGTGACTTAAGTGGTGGTGGAGGTTTCTGTGGAAACCAGGGGTGTGGTTTACTCCACAATGGCAGGCATAAAAGATATTGCTGAAGTAATTACTGGCTTTGAGAGAATGGGGTTTCCAAACTGCACTGGAGCCATTAATAAGACACCTGCATTTATCTTCAAGGAGCACACAAACCACAAAGGGAACTAGTCCAATGTTATGCAAGCCCTTGTGGACCATAGAGGCCAATTTATGAATGTCAATGTGGGTTAAACTGGAAAAGTTCAGGATCCAGGGGTTTTCCACTGATCAGGAATCTACATTCATGGACAGTCTGGGACACTATTCCCACCAAATGACATTGTCAGAAATGAAATTATTGTTTCCACCCTTCTTCTGAGGAACCTGCATACTTCCTTTTGCCTTGGCTTATGAAACTGTACCCTGATTTCAGCGGCCCTGGCAAAAAGACAGTTTAAGTACATCCTCCACAGGTGCAGAATGGTTGTTGAATGTGCTTTTGGCAGAAAGAAATCCCATTGGAGATGTTTACAGACCTGTTTAGATGCCAGTGTCATCAATGTTGTCTCCATTACTGTGACTTGCTGTGATCTTCACAATCTTTGTGAAATCAGAGGTGAGCAATTTCCCTGAATGGACCTATGACAGCAGGGGGCTGCTGCATCAGAACAATCAGCCAGAAAGCGCACTACCATAGCTGGAGCTGGATGCACCCTAGCAAAAGAAGTCAGAGATGCTTTTGCTCCCCTGTTAAATAGTACCTGTATTAATGTGCTGGGGTGGGTCGGTATGGGGGCTCATTAATTGTGGGATGGGCTGAGGTGCTTAGGAAGGAGTATGGATATTAGTGCCATACAATGTATTTATGAATGACAAGACCTCTTATGAAATGAGGGGAGGGGTGTTATTCACAGTATGGGGTAATGTAAGGAAGTAACTGGAGTATGAATTGCTATAGATAACTATATTTAGGGATAATCTTTGCATACTGATTCCTAGCTGTCTACTAATTCCACACTGATCATGTGTTTACCTTTATTATTTTTGAATACATATCTTATGATATGAAACAGTGATGATAGCAATAAACGTTCTTGATTAAATAAAAAAACACCTTATTTCTAAACATGTATTAGAAAAATACAAGATTCACCCATTGCCAGGCAAGCCAGCTGCAATTGCAACACCAAAACACTGGTAACACAAGACAAGAAAACAAAACAAAACTATAAAGACAAACTGCATGAACAAGTGCAAACAGTGAAACCATGTACAAGACAGAAACCCCCTACTATGGCATGTCCCCAGCCACTGGTTCTTTCCCTTCTTTCCCTGTTTGCCATGCATGTGAACTGTGGCTGGTGAGAGGAGGCATGCACTGTGTGGGGGAGGATCATTATGAAAGGCTTCATGGCGCCAAGTTGCCCTGCCCAGCCATTCAGGTGGGGGGGGGGAGGCTAACTTCATGTGCCACCCAACTATGGAGTCTTTCAAGCAGCTTCTGACCTGCAGCACAGGATAGTGTGGAGGGAACTCACCCCGTGGTGTGCGTGATGCAGCAGGACCTGCTAGTCTTGTAGTTATGAATAATATGAGCCAAACAGCTCCTTTGCTGAGCTCTGCCCTCCAGGGCAGGCCTTACCATGAGGCAAACTGAGGCGGCCACTTCAGGTGCCAGGCTATGGGGGGGGGCACCACTAGGACCCAGAGTGTAGAAAATTGTGTCTGCTGCTGGTGCATATATATTCTCTCTGCTCTAGATGCACAGAGATGGTGGAGTGCTGTGGTGGAGGAAGGAGGGCACAAGAGACATAACAGACAGGCAGGAGAAAAGTTGAGAGGGAATAACAGAAAGCAGCAGGAGCTACAGGGAGAGAGAGGAGAAGGAGCCTCTTACATACTGCTGTAGCACCTCTAGGAGCCTGGACTGATTAACACCAGCTTCTCAGGGATGTTCCTGTTTCCTGCTGCTTCCCTGAACCCACTTGAGGAGGACAGGCAGTCAACTGAAGTAGTAGGAGCCAGTTAGGCCCTTAAGACACTGATACCTTCCCTCACTCAGGCCCTGCTACCTGCCTGCTTATTTGTCCCTTTCAATTGAGTGTTGAAAGCCACTATAGCTGGCACAGAACAGCAGTCATGAGTGATAGAAGACAACACCCCTCTGGGGCAGCATTCAGAAAAAGAAAGAAAGCAAAGGAAGCTTTTCTATCTAAGCAGGAAGGAGCTCTCCTGAGATACATAGACACAAATGTTCACGGTGAGCCTTCTGGCCCCAGTGAGGATGTGAGTGGTGAGGAGATGCCTGATCTTCCAGTTAGTCAGAGTGCAGGTAACCTGGCAGCTACTGCAGCATCCATATCTCCATCTCAAATGGATGTAACCATGTACATTTCTGAAGAAAAGTGTAGATCAGAGAAGAGTGTGGTGGAGATGCAAGAAACAGATGCTGCTGAGTTTAGTTCCTTAAGTCTAGATCAGTCTTTCCCAAACTTGGGATGCCACTTGTTTAGGGAAAGCCCCTGGCAGGCTGGGCCGGTTTGTTTACCTGCCACGTCTGCAGGTCTGGCCGATTGCGGCTCCCACTGGCCGCGGTTCACGGCTCCAGGCCAATGGGAGCTGCTGGAAGTGGCGTGGGCCGAGGGACGTTCTGGCTGCTGCTTCCAGCAGCTCCCATTGGCCTGGAGCCATGAACCGCGGCCAGTGGGAGCCGCAATCGGCCAGACCTGCAGATGTGGCAGGTAAACAAATCGGCCCGGCCCACCAGGGGCTTTCCCTCAACAAGCAGCATCCCAAGCTTGGGAAACACTGGTCTAGATGATCCAGGACTGTGGACCAACTTGAGCAGTAGCCTGAGGGACTTCCTTGTACTGCATGGCCACAGCAAGTGAAAAACTTCATGTTCCCCAAAGACAATGAAAATAGAAGTTTCCATCCAACACATTACTGGCATGAAATCCCTAATGGTGGCAAAGTGGAGAGGCCATAGCTTATGTACTCAAAGACCCAGAATGCTGCATACTGTTTTTCTGGCAAACTCTTCCAGTATAATGTTCCAGCCACATTGGGTTCTACTGGAACAAAGGACTGGAAAAATCTGATTAGAAATTTGGCATGCCATGAGAAGGCAGCAAATCACCAGAGAGAGAATTCCATAGGTGGAAAGCTCTTGAGATGAGACTAAAGTTAAAGGCCACCATAGATGATCAGCATTAAGAGAAGATTGCATCAGAGTCTCTTTACTGGCAAAATATTCTGAAAAGGATCATTGCCATGGTGAGAATGCTTGCTACCTAAAACCTAGAACTGCGTGGCACATCAGATCAGCTGTATGTGCCAAACAATGGAAACATTCTTAAAATTGTGGAGCTGATGGCTAAGTTTGATGCTGAACTCCAGGAGCATCTAAGAAGAATCACCACCCAAGAAATGTACACACAGCACTACCTTGGAAAAAAATTCAAAATGAGATCATACCATTGCTGGCAACAAAAGTCAAACAAAAGATTGTGGCAGATCTGAAGTCAGCAACATATTACTTTGTTATTCTGGACTGCACACCTGATATGAGCCAAACGGAACAAATGACTTTAATGGTACATTTTGTAACAACAACAGAACCTAGTGAAAATGTCCTTGCACTGGTGACTGTCAGAGAGCATTTTCTAGAATTTATTGACATTGCTGATACTACAGGAGTTGGTATGACAAATGTGCTTCTTAAAAAGCTGGAAGATACGGGAATTGCAATAGCTGACATGAGAGGTCAGGGCTACAATAATGGTGCCAACATGAGAGGAAAGAACAGAGGAGTGCAGACACGGATCCAAGAGTTAAACCCTCGAGCTTTTTTTGTCCCATCAAGTTCTCTTTCATTGAACTTGGTGGTCAGTGATGCAGCATCAGCTTATAGTGAGGCTGCTGAATTTTCTAATGTAATTCAAAGCATCTATGTATTTTTCTCTCCATCAACTCATTCATGGCAAATTTTGAAGCAACATCTGGGAACATCCTCTCTGACACTGAAACCACTGAGTGCCACATGATGGGAAAGTTGAGTGGAGGTGATAAAGCCTATCAAACACCAAATTGGGAAGATAGATGATGCCATAGTTGCCATTATGGAGGATAATGCTATGACAGGAACTGTTCATGAGAGAACAGTGGCAGACGGAAATGGAATCACCAGAACCATACATAACTTCAAATTTCTGTGTGGCTTAGTGTTGTGGCATGACATACTGCTTGAAATAAATGTTGTAAGCAAGAGACTCCAAGGAGTTGACCTTGATATATCTATAGCAATGGAACAACTGGACAAAGCAAAGTCATACCTACAGTCTTACTGCTCAGCTGAGGGATTCTAAAACGTTCTGAAGAGTGCACAGAAGTTGGCAGAGGAACTTCACACTGAAACTATTTTCCCACCTATTCAGGAATACAAGAGTCACCAAAGAAGAAGACATTTTGATTACGAGGCATGGGATAATCCCATAAGAGACCCCAAACAACAATTCAAAGTTCATTTTTTTTAACCAGGTGCTAGATTGTACAATACAGTCAGTTGAAGAACATTTCATGCAGCTCAAGGAACACAGGAGTATATTTGGGATGTTGTATAATATTCCAAAACTCCTCACTATACCTGAAGAAGACCTACACCAGCAATGCAGAGCACCAGAGACGGTGTTGATACATGATGACATGCACGATATTGATGCGAGTGGTTTAGGCGATGAACTGAAAGCCCTTTCAAAATACGTCAGCAGGATCAACTACAAAGGCTATTCTGGAATATATGTGCACTAATAAGATGACCATCCTCTTTCCAAATGCTTTTGTTGCTCTGCACATACTTCTAACACTTCCTCTAATAGTTGCCAGTGGACAACGCAGCTTCTCCAAGCTGAAGTTAATAAAAACACATCTACACTCCACAATGACACAGGAGAGGCTGGTCGGCCTTGCAACCATCTCAATAGAGCATGAGCTGGCCCAGACTGTGAACCTTCAGCAGGAAGCAGTTCAAATCTTTGCAACCAAGAAGGCACAGAAGGCACCACTTTGATTATTCAAACAGATAAAAATGCCAGTGTTTACTATGCAGACAAGAAAAGTTACATTTGCTATTCAGGCATTTGAAAGTTAAGTGTTACTTAAAATTTTTGAACAAGGCATTTTAAGTTGTTAGTTCTCCTTTATTGGGGTAGGTAGCAGAGCAGTACTGTGAGAAAAGTAGAACAGGAAGAAGGCAGAATTGAGACCTTTCAAAGTTTTGGCCCAAGTGAGGGGACATGGGAATGTCATTTGAGCTCCCCACCTCAGATGCCAAAATATTGTGGGCCGGCCCTGCTGCCCTCCTCCCTTAACTACGGTTCCTGTTCCAGAAATTGTGAAGCAAGTGCCTATTACCAAGCTGAAACCCTGTCCTCAAGGTGTGCAGCCAGCCTGAGCCTTTTGTCCTGCCCTGCAGCATGCCTTTCCTCCAACCGCAAGTTCCTCTGTTGTTGATACTGGACCTGCTTGTTGGCTCTGTCCAGAACTTCAACCATAAGTTCATCACATAAACTGTTCCTATAGGAAGTAGGTAAGTAGATAAAAGGAACACCCAGATCAGGGAAGAGGGAGAGTGACTACAGGGGATCTGACCTGAGACTGCTATTCTACCCTAACCCAAAATCCTGCTGTTTTTGTGGTATCTAATGCTTTAATTTAGGTAATCCAGGAATTTTCCAGAGCTGGAGGTTTGTCAAGGAAAAGTCTGAGGAAAGCCATGGTGAAAATCTCAATTCACCCCGATCTTCAGTGTACCCCCCAAGTCACATCACTTTTCTCTCCAGTCCTACCAATGCATCACATTTCTAACCTATTGCATCATCTTAGACAACTTACTTAACCTCTCTCTCTTTCTTGCTCATTTATCTGTGATAATGACACATAACGTACCTACAGATCACGGGGGAAAATTAGTGTTTGTAAAGTGTTTTGAGAACCCTGTATAAAAGCAGCCATCAACACACAAGGACATCAAGACTTGCCCCCGACTCTCGACAAGTCCTCTTCTATATATTTGTATCTTTGTCTGGCCTTGGGGGATATTTTTCAATATGCTCCTGCCAGACTTACTTTCCTCCCTTTACCGAGGGAGTATTTGGGAGGCAGTCCCTTTTAAAGAGGATTCATCATCAAATGCCTCATGACCAAATCATTATAAATAGGTTACTCTGTTAGTTACACCTTGCAGTATTAGGAAACTGACCTTGATAAGTGCTGAATGAGCTATATGGTTACATATGGTGTTTCAGTATCATGATTTCCTACAGTCACAAGGAAACCCATCAAGCACAGATACAGGTTGGTTTCTGTCCCAGTGATGCCCTTTCCCCTGAGAAGCAGGGGAATATCCTTCATTTCCTCTTAATTTGACCCCAAAGCAGGGTTTTCAATGAAACCCAAATATTGAAAAATTAGAACTAACAAAAGGTATCACTTTTTTGCATGCAATGCACATTTAAACTGTGGAACTCATTGCAACAAAATATTACCGAGGTCCAGGAGTTTAGCAGGTTTCAAAAAGGGATTAAACATTTTACAAGAGTTATAATAGCTTGTTAAACAGCTGTTGTAGTCTCAGTGGAAATTTAACTTGATATAATTAACAAGAACGCACTATCTAATTAACAAAAAATATTTGTATACTGGTAGCTTTGATAACCTTCCCCACATTTATGGGTTAAAAATGTCATTTTTCCATGATTTTCTGCTCCTTAAGTATTGTTTCTTCTTATGTCTATTTTCCTGTTACTCCTATTGTTCCTCGTGTGGCTATTTCTTTGTTTACAACTGTTTCTTTTCTTCATGGATGTTCCCTTTCATTAATTTTTGTATGTTATCATGGTTATTTCCTTTTCTCAAATGTTGTACCTTTTTATTATTCTTTCTGTTTTTATTAGACAGACTTTTACTGCTACAATACATATTCACAATATAAATACTTTCTTTCTTGGAAATTTGAAGGGCTAAAGACTACCATTAATAGGGGGAAAAAAGCCCTTACATTTCAAAAATGAACTAAATGCTCTGTAGCATTTCTCCAAGAGATTACTTTGTCAGAAACTGACTCAGAAAAATTATCTGGTGAATGGTTTTTGAAGCAATCTGTTCTCTCCATCAAATGATTTTTAAAAAAAAGTTGCTCTTTTCAGCAAACATGTAGAGCCAATTCTACCCTGAGATACACACATGTGCAGCACTGGGAGTTGTGTATGTGTATCTTAGAGAAGAAGTTAGCTTTAACTGGTTACTGTCATCTCCCAGCCCAAAGACACACTAGTCAAGATTCTGATTTTAGTCCTGAGCAACACATATTATGAGACTTTCAACAATCCAGGAGTAGCCTTGGGAGGCAATGTAACTCAGACACATACCTCTGAGTCCTTGTGTTGTGTATCTGAGTTAATGATCACTCAAGATTGTTGAATAACAGGCTCAATTGCAATTATTTAATCAAAGTTTATCAATCAGAGATTAGTGAAACATGATACAGAATATAGAAAGAATAGATATATTATGACCCTTTGTTTCAGATCTCTCCTTCACTGTATCTGGAGGGACACACAGCTTCATTCCCCAACTAAGTTCCCATACCAGTGTTATTACATAAGGTTTTAGACAAATAAACCCTCTTTGCCAAAAGAACATACGGTCTGATGTCATTTCTATACATTCTTGGTTTACCTAATTTATGTGTGAAGGCATAATCATTTACAGCTAAGAGGACCAGATATTCAAGATAAAATATTTCAGTGGGTCCTTCTTCCTCCATAATCAATCTTCCCTATCTGCTGTGACAATCATCTCTTATCAGTTTCCCATGTTTATACATGCTTATGTAAGCAATATTATGTATTTTAAGGGATGGTTTATTAGACTATTTGTAGTTCTATGGACATAGAGGTGCCCAGGAATATTAGATACAGTCTAATGCAGGGATCGGCAACCTTTAGCACACAGCTCTCCAGGGTAAGCACCCCGGTGGGCTGGGCCAGTTTGTTTACCTGCTGCCTCGGTAGGTTCGGCCAATCATGACTCCCACTGTCCGTGGTTTGCTGCTTCAGGCCAATGGGGGCAACGGGAAGCGGCGGCCAGCACATCCCTCGGCCCGCGCCACTTCCTGCAGCCCCCATTGGCCTGGAGTGGCGAATCGCGGCCAGTGGGAGCTGCAATCAGCTGAACCTGCCAACGCAGCAGGTAAACAAACCAGCCCGGCCCGCCAGTGTGCTTACCCTGGAGAGCCATGTGCCAAAGGTTGCTGATCCCTGATCTAATGCATAAAATGCATAAAATTCCTGAATATCGGTCAAGGGCCAGTGTTTTGGGTCTCAGAATTCAGACATACTATTTGTAATATCATAAGGATTCTAAAGAATACTTGATAAATAAATCAATCAAATATACAGAAAGAAAAGACTAAAGGGATTAATATTTGCTAACAGGTACTAACATTTGGTTCTTACTGGATTGTTCAGATACTTTTCTACAAAAAAAAAGAAAGAAGAAGAAGAAGAAGAAGAAGAAGAAATGAATAGTGAACTAATCACTTAACTTGATTTACTTGTGGACCATAAAATTACTGAAGCCATTTTGAATCAAGCCCTTGGTCAATACAGTGTTATTTAAACAAATATATATTTAAAATCATATGAGAGAGCAAGTCCCTTTTAAAGAGGATTCATCATTGAAACCCCTTCTGACCAAATAATTATAAATAAGTTACTCTGTTAGTTACAACTGGTTATATTAGGAAAATGCTAGGTCTCCCACATTTAAATTGTTGTTTAAAGCTCTTGAATTGAAAAATAGCCCTAGGGCCCATCACTGAAGCAATGATTACTTTCATTCCAAATCCAGACTAAGGAAAGTGCTCATTTGTGCCATCGATCACCCTGTTTCTCTTGCTAATTATCATTTCATGCTATTAGTTAAAGTCTTAACCTCTATAATCAAACTTGTAATTTCACTATATTATCTCTCATTCTTAGGTCAGATTTATTAAACTTAAACACAGATTCTGTACTGATACCTTAGCCATATTATTCATTTAGCCAGCAGATTTTCTTCCCTGCAGCAGAGTTTTCTATTAACACAGGAAAAGCATTTGCTCAAGTTGAATGGGACTACTTATTTTCTATCCTTCAATGGTTTCGTTTTGCTCCCCAGTTTATTAAACTAATTGCCATTCATTACAGAAACCCAGCTGCAAGATTGTGTTAAGTCCTCAGACCCACAGAGGTATGAGACCTGACTGCTTATTTTCCTCTCATTTATTTTTCAAAACATTAGAACATCTTGACTGAACTGTTCAACATAATAGAAGTATTAAATGTTTTTATACTGAATATCCCAGGACTCACTTAGCTGTCACTTAGATCCATGCTTTCCAATGGACTTCCATGTTACATTGTATTTAGAGAACCCATTTATCTTCCTTGCTAATTCCTTCTTGTTTACTAGACACACATCTGAGCTTATACAAAATATCCTTCTATGAAAAACATGATTCTTTCTTACCAAAAGTAGTTATTCCAATACCTTTTGAATCTTTTCTATCTAAGGCCTGGTCCACACTAGGACTTTAATTCGAATTTAACAGCGTTAATTCAAATTAACCATGCACCCGTCCACACCAGGAAGCCATTTAATTCGACCTAGAGGGCTCTTTAGTTCGAATTCGGTACTCCACCCCAACGAGGGGAGTAGCGCTAAATTCGACATGTCTATGTCGAATTAGGCTAGGTGTGGATGCAAATCGAACTTAGTAGCTCCGGGAGCTATCCCACACTGCACCACTCTGTTGACGCTCTGGAGAGCAGTCCGAGCTCGGATGCTCTGACCAGCCACACAGGAAAAGTCCCGGGAAAATTTGAATTCCTTTTCCTGTCTGGACAGTTAGAATCTCATTTCCTGGTTGGACATCGGGGCGAGCTCAGCAGCACCAGCAGCGATGCAGAGCTCTCCAGCAGAGGAGTTCATGTAATCTCTGAATAGAAAGAGGGACCCAGCATAGACTGATCGGGAACTCTTGGATCTGATCGGTGTGTGGGGCGAGGAGTCTGTACTTTCGGAGCTGCGCTCCAAAAAACGGAATGCAAAGACCTACGAGAAGGTCTCCAAAGCCATGAGAGACAGAGGATGCAGCCGTGATGCAACGCAGCGCCTCATGAAAATCAAGGACCCCAGACAAGGCTACCAAAAAATCAAAGCGGCAAACGGACGCTACGGAGCCTGCCACCACTGCCCCACCAGTGACCATGGACTCTGACGATGGGACAGTGTCGACGGCCAGTTCCTCGGCGATGTTCGTGAATGGGGAAGATGAGGAAGGGTTTGTGGAGGACGAGGCAGGCGACAGCACTTACAACGCTGGTTTCCCCGACAGCCAGGATCTCTTCATCACCCTCACGGAGATCCCCTACCAACCCTCCCCGGCCATTAACCCGGATCCTGAATCAGGGGAAGGAGCAGTCAGTAAGTGCTTTAACCATGTAAACTTTTATTCTTAATATAACAGGAATCTGAAGTATGTGAAAAGGAGGTCTCTCTATATATGGGGATAGAACAGAAATCCTCCTGGGAGATCTCCACGAAGCTCTCCTAAAGGTAATCTAAAAGCCTCTGCAGGAGGTTCCTGGAGAGAGCTGCCTTATTGGGTGCTCCGTGGCAGCACACTTTTCCGCGTGAGGCTTTCATGAGGTACTCAGGGAGCATTGCCTCCCCGAGCACGGCTGCATAGGGCCCTGGTTTGTGCTGGCTTTCACGCAGCATGCGCTCTCTATCTCCTTCAGTGACCGTCCTCAGGGTGATCTCGCTCGGAGACTCCTGCATCTAATTAGGGGAATTACTGTAATGTTACGCCTGGTCCAAAGTATTTTTAAAAAATCTCCGGACAGACGGCATAGCAGAGACTCAGCACGCTGCTGCGTGACGAGCGTAACGGAAAGCCAAAGAATCAAATGGACGCTCATGGAGGGAGGGGAGACTGAGGACGCAAGCTATCCCACAGTTCCTGCAGTCTCCGAAAAGCATTTGCATTCTTGGCTGAGCTCCAAATGCTTCTAGGGTCAAAAACAGTGTCCGCAGTAGGTCAGGGCATAGCTAGGCAATTTACGCAGCCACCCACCCACCCCCAGAAGTGAAAGGGAAAACAATCCTCTGTTGACTCTTTTACATGTCACTGTATCTTTACTGAATGCTGCAGATAGACGCGATGGTGCAGCACTCAACACCAACATCCTTGCTCCCCCCACGCTATGGATGGCTGATGGTACAATATGGCTGGTATCCGTCCTCATCATCAGCCTATTGGCACATGGGGCAGTGCAAAAGGACTAGTAACCATGCTGACTACCATCTGTCAGGTCCCCCAGTGTCAGGTGAACCTAATTTTTCATGGTAGATGGTGCAGTATGGCTGATAACCATCGTCATCATAGCAACAGGGGGCTGAGCTTCATCAGCCCCCACCCTTCATGTGTAAAGAAAAGATTCAATTGCCCCTGGACTAGCAGCAGGATGCTGGGCTCCTCTCCTCCACACTCCTTAATGTCCTATCTGGACTATCATAGAAACTGGAGGCTGCCTTCCACTCATTTCTCACTAACAAGTCACTGTGTCTTATTCCTGCATTCTTTAGTACTTCATCACACAAGTGGGGGGACAATGCTATGGTAGCCCAGGATGGCCGGGGAAGAATGGAATGAACAGGTGGGGTTGTTGCAGGAGCACCCCCTCTGAATAGCATACAGCTCATAATCTATGCAGGATCTGACACAGAGCAGCTGTGCTCTCTGGTTCTCTGATACAGTGGCTCTCTAGTACACTTGCCCATATTCTAGGCAAGACTGATTCTATTTTTAGATACCAAAAAGGAGGGATTGACTCAGGGAGTCATTCCCAATTTTGGCTTTTGCGCCCCTGGCTAAGAGCAGCCAGGGGCACTTAGGACAGCAGCAAATGGTGCAGTGCAAAAGGACTGGTAACCATGCCCATCTTATTACCAATTTATGGTGTGGTAGATGGTACAATATGGCTGGTAACCATCTCTGCTGTCATGCAAAAGCAAAAGCATGCTGCTGTGTAGCGCTGCTGGACCGCCTCTGTCAGCGGCATCTAGTACACATATGGTGACAGGCACAAAAGGCAAAACAGGCTCCATGGTTTCCACGCTGTGGTGTCTGCCAGGGCAATCCAGGGAAAACAGGCTTGAAATGATTGTCTGCTGTAGCTTTCCCGGAGGAAGGGATGACTGACGACATTTACCCAGAACCACCCGCGAAAATGGTTTTTGCCCCATCAGGCACTGGGATCTCAACCCAGAATTCACAGAGACAGACTAGACTGTGTTCATTGTTCGCAAAAATTTATCTTTGCAAGGAATTCACTCCCTTTTTCCCATCACACAGCTTGGACTGTCTCCAGACCCGCCACAGCATCCCCCTCACAGAGGCTGGCAAAGATTAGGCGGCGAAAGAAAAAGACACGGGACGAGATGTTCGCTGAACTTATGGGGTGCTCCTGAGATGACGCGGACCAGCAGAGCCAGTGGAGGGAGACCCTGTCTCTGTACCAGTGCTCACACAGCGAACGGGAGGAGAGGTGGCGTGAGGAAGATAAGCAGGCGACTCAAATGCTGCTTGGACTAATGAGGGAGCAAACGGACATGCTCCTGCACCTTGTGCATGTTCTGCAGGACCTCAGGCAGGAGGACAGAGCCCCCCTGCAGTGTATCTGCAACCGCCCTCCCCCGCCACAAAGTCCCATACCCCCCTCACCCAAAATAACCAGAAGGAGGGGCGCCAGAGGCCGTGTAAACTGTCACTGCACCCCAGCAGAGTGCTCAAGTACCCAAAAGCTCTCATACCCTAAATTTTGAGAAGTCCTTTCCTTCCCGCCTCACCCAAGCCCCCATCCCAGTTTCATCCCCTAACTGTCTAGCTGATAATAAAAAATACTTTTCTGTTAATTACTGTTTCCGTCATGTTCTTTTAGAGGAGACTGTGTTTGAAGGGGGGGAAGGGGGTTGGTAATTTGACAGGACAATCACCTTTACCAGGGTACAGACATGGGGGCAGGATCAGCAGCAGGTCACACACACACTGCAGTCAGTAGGCACCCTGGTCGGTATGGGAGGTGGTTTGCAGGTTCTGTGTGGGTGGGGGGGTACGTGACTTTGTAGCGGGGGAGGGGGGTTACAGATCTCATGCAACGGTCCCTGTCCTGGACCACACAGCCACGCAGCAGAGGAAGCTGTATCCGTCCTCCCCCGCCAAAAGGCCACATAGCCCCCGCACACAGAGTCCCAAAAAGGAGGGATGGCAGGCTCCGTTGAAACATCCAGTCCGGCACTGCAGAGCGCTCTGGGGGCAGGAGCCTGTCATTCCTCAAGTTTACAGGCGGTCTTTACATCAGTGCACACCCTACCCAGCACAGTCCGTGTCCCAGTTTCAACCCTGTAACGCAAAGTCATCAATAAAGAAACCTTTGTAAAGTTACAGTGGAACATGTCTTTTATTTTTAAACGTGTGTTGGAAGTTGGGGAAGCGGGGTGGGCGGGGTATGTAACTGCAGATGCTAGTCAACAGTCACTTGGTAAATAAACAGGGGCAGGTTCAGCTTCTCTGTAGAGAAACTGAACAGTCACAGGTCACGCTGCTCACTGCTCGCTGGTACTTTAAGAGTTCCTTGTCGCTGTGCACAGAGCTTCACGAGCCGGGGCATTAGCGTGTAGGCTGGGTCCCCGATGATCACTATAGGCATCTGCACATCCCCAAGACTTATTTTGTGGTCCGGGAAGAAACTACCTTCCTGCAGGCGTCTAAACAGACCAGAGTTCCTGAAAACACGCACGTCATGAAACTTGCCTGGCCACCCGATGTTGATGTTGGTAAAACGTCCCCCATGGTCCACCAGTGCTCGCAGCACTATTGAAAAGTAGCCCTATTTCTCAGCAGCTGACTATGGAAGAGGTGGACGATAAGGTGCGAGGAGTTGACAACGGCCAAAACTGCAGCGGGATCCGTGCTCAAAGTGCTGTGGCGCCCGCGCTGTCACTGAGCAGAAAAGTGCATGAACAGATTGCCCGCAGGCGCTTTCAGGGAGGGAGGGAGGGAGGGAGGGCGTGATTGACGGTTCAATGATGACAGTTACCCAAAACCACCCTCGACACATTTCCCCCCCCAGCATGCATTGGGGGGAAATCCCAGAATTCAAATGGGCAGCGGGGAGTGCGGGAACTGTGGGATAGCTTCCCACAGTGCACTGCTTCCAAAGTCGACACTGGCCCCGTTACTGTGGACTCACACAGTCGAACTAGTGTATTTAGTGTGGATACACAACTTCGACTTCATAAGGTTGATTCCACAAATTCGAATTAAGTTGATTCGAAATAGTCTTGTAGTGTAGACATACCCTAAGGGAAACTCCAGAAACTTTACCCAGTTTGGGGAGTAGCTTCTCAGACAAGACAACATATCTCTCTTTTTTAATTTTTAACCTTTTCTGGTGGGGTAGATTAGGGTCCAGGGATATGGTTTGGTCATTTTACTGATGTCTAATGTACCTGGGGTAAAATTCTATACTCATGTCTACTGGTGTAAATGCAGAATAACTTTAGTAAAGTCAGTAGGGGTATTACCGGGATATATACTCATGGAACTGAAAGCAGAACTTGGCCCAAAGCAACACACACCTCCTTTGCTGCCTTATCTTCCCCTGAGTCACCAGAAATTGCCTTTACTCTAAGCATGTGAATTGTCCTATTGAACTGAGTGGGTTTGCTCACTTGCTTAAAATTATGAAGATGTTTAAGTAGTACCTCGCTGAATCACAGCTTCTTTGAAGGAAAGTCTTGAAGTTACCTGTCCACTACTTGAGAGTAACCTACATAATTTAGGGTTGGTTTTTTTTACATGAGTTAAGTGAAGTGAGGACTAATACTCAATTTGAGGGCAATTCCAACATTTCACGTAATGTTCTAAGCATTGCTGAGAAGAACACTATTGATTTTTGATGAAAATCAGAAAACTAAAACATTAGAAAAAGCCAGATTTCCACAGAGCATGCCTTTTGGTGCAGAAGGCAATCATCAGAGGTAACTGAAACAGTCATCACAGTTTGTTTGTGTACTTCACATCCAGTTAATTTGCATGCCTCAATCCCAGAATAGAGCTGGTTAGAAATTTTGGTCATAACAGTTTTTCATCAAAAATAAATAAACAAATACATTATAAAAATGCTTTTGATAGAAATCAAAATGTTTAGAAAAACTTGTCAATTTTGGCACAATTAAGTTTAGAGTAAAATAAACTAAGCGTTTTGTTAATGTCAAAGTATCCCATTTCAACATTTTCAGAATGGAAGGTTTTGATTTTTCATTTTCAAATGACTTTTCAAAACTAAATTGATTGGTTTTATACAAAAAAATGAAAATTATAAAAGGTGAAAATAGGAACATTTTTTTTCAATTTCATTGAAACTTTACATGAAGATATCAGGTTACCAGAACCATGTTAATGGGTTTTAGGATATTGGACAGATGGTTTCTATCAGGGCTAATAAGAAGTTCAGCAAGAGAAGATTTAAATAGGTCTTTGGAACTTAGAGATCTGTGATGGGGGCATGAAGGAGAGGAAGAGATCTCACACCCTGACTGATGGCTTGTCTACACAAACATTTAGTTCACGGCAAGCTGGGATATGTATCCACCTCATACTAGCCTTCCATGGCACTAACTGTCCATGTTGACCCTGTTGATGCTCAATAATAGTTCCTTAGGGGATAATCAACCTTGCTTTGAAACGGAACTAGATCAAAACATACAAAGGAACTGTTAGAGGCCTCAGCAGGGAATGAGAAGAAAGGGCTCCCAACCCTAACTGCTCATTGGATTCCATGAAATTACTATAAGGTGGATGAACAATTGGTTGAAAAACCATAATCAAAGCTTTGAAAGCTTGAAGCCTCTGGTAATTGGCTGAGCCTTAATCAGTGGGCGGGGCATTCACTCAGGCCAGGCCAGGGCTTTATAAAGCCGCGCACAAGCGACCAGGGAGCTTTGCGAACAGGGGCTGCTAACAGGGAGTTTCGCAAGGGAGTTTGGAAGGGGAGTGGGAAGGGAGTGGGAACCCCTCGCCGGCCATAACCCCTTCCCTGTAGCCCCCCCTAAAATCCTAAAACCTATAAACCAAACTACATTCCAAAACTACTTTCTGTAAACCAGCCTTTCACTAACTAGGAGACAATGCAGGCAGAAGCCCAGCAGCAGAGTGGGGGCTATCCAGTTTATTGCACTGAGTGTAGCATGTATGATTACCTGCCCTGTGGGCGGGTTGCGTATGTGTGCAGTCGGTGCAAGGAGCTCCTGGCCCTCAGAGACCATGTACGGATTTTGGAGGCCAGGGTGGCGGAACTGGAGGAGCTGAGAGAGGCAGAGAGGTATGTTGATGAGGCTTTCCGGGACACTGTAGAATTGTCCCACCTCCGCTTAGACAGCACCTGTGCTGTTGAGGAGGAAGAAGGGCCCAGGAAGTAGAGCAGTCAATGGGAGCAGAGGAAACCTTCCCGTAGTTGGGACCCTCCTTCCAGATGGTGCTGGGGTTGCCTCTCGCACTGAGGTTGCCTCTCCGGGGGAGGGAACTCCAGTTTCTAGGAAAAGGCAGGTGTTAGTAATGGGAGATTCGATTATTAGAAATGTAGATAGCTGGGTCTGTGATGACCGGGAGAACCGTATGGTGACTTGCCTGCCTGGTGCGAAGGTTGCGGATCTCTCGAGGCATCTAGATAGACTTATGTGTAGTGCTGGGGAGGAGCCGGTGGTCGTGGTACATGTAGGTACCAATGACATAGGGAAGGGTAGGAGAGATGTCCTGGAAGCCAAATTTAGGCTGCTAGGAAGAGACTGAAATCCAGGACCTCTATGGTGGCATTTTCAGAAATGCTCCCAGTTCCACGCGCAGGGCCAGGTAGGCAGGCAGAGCTTCAGAGTCTCAATGCGTGGATGAGACGATGGTGTAGAGAGGAGGGTTCACGTTCATTAGGAACTGGGGAAACTTCTGGGATGGGAGGAGCCTATACAGGAGAGATGGGCTCCACCTAAACCAAAGTGGAACCAGACTGCTGGCGCTAAACATTAAAAAGGTTGTAGAGCAGTTTTTAAACTAGGTGATGGGGGAAAGCCGACTGATGCAGAGAAGCGTGTGGATCGGACACATAATTCTCTTAGGGGAGAGTCAGATGATAGAGAATCTCCAGGTTCTAGTCAGGAGCAGAGGAATGAGAAATATAATGTAAGGGCCGGATCAGATGATGAACAGTCACATAAAAAAGAATCTGGCACATCAGAAAAAGGCAGGCTAATAAACAGGGACAAGTTTTTAAAGTGCTTGTACACAAATGCCAGAAGTCTAAATAATAAGATGGGTGAACTAGAGTGCCTTGTGATAAAGGAGGATATTGATATAATAGGCATCACAGAAACCTGGTGGACTGAGAGCAATCAATGGGACACAATCATTCCGGGGTACAAAATATATCGGAAGGACAGAACAGGTCGTGCAGGGGGAGGAGTGGCACTATATGTTAAAGTAAGTGTAGATTCAAATGAAGTAAAAATCTTAAGCGAATCCACAGGTTCCATAGAGTCTCTATGGATAGAAATTTCATGCTCTAGTAAAAATATAACATTAGGGATCTATTATCGACCACCTGACCAGGACAGTAATAGTGATGATGAAATGCTAAGGGAAATTAGAGAGGCTATCAAAATTAAGAACCCAATAATAGTGGGGGATTTCAATTATCCCCATATTGACTGGGAACATTTCACTTCAGGACGAAATGCAGAGATAAAATTTCTCGATACTTTAAATGACTGCTTCATGGAGCAGCTGGTACGGGAACCCACAAGGCGGCGACTCTAGATTTAATCCTGAGTGGAGCGCAGGAGCTGGTCCAAGAGGTAACTATAGCAGGACCGCTTGGAAATAGTGACCATAATACAATAGCATTCAACATCCCTGTGGTGGGAAGAACATCCCAACTGCCCACCACTGTGGCCTTTAATTTCAAAAGGGGAACTATACAAAATGAGGGGGTTAGTTAGACAAAAGTTAAAAGGTACATTGACTAAAGTGAAATTCCTGCAAGTTGCGTGGGCCCTTTTAAAGACACCATAATAGAGGCCCAACTTCAATGTATACCCCAAATTAAGAAAAACTGTAAAAGAACTAAAAAAGAGCCACCGTGGCTTAACCACCATGTAAAAGAAGCAGTGAAAGATAAAAAGACTTCCTTTAAAAAGTGGAAGTCAAATCCTAGTGAGGCAAATAGAAAGGAGCACAAACGCTGCCAACTTAAGTGCAAGAGTGTAATAAGAAAAGCCAAAGAGGAGTTTGAAGAACGGCTAGCCAAAAACTCCAAAGGTAATAACAAAATGTTTTTTAAGTACATCAGAAGCAGGAAGCCTGCTAAACAACCAGTGGGGCCCCTTGACGATGAAAATACAAAAGGAGCGCTTAAAGATGATAAAGTCATTGCGGAGAAACTAAATGGATTCTTTGCCTCAGTCTTCACGGCTGAGGATGTTAGGGAGATTCCCAAACCTGAGCTGGCTTTTGTAGGTGACAAATCTGAGGAACTGTCACAGATTGAAGTATCAGTAGAGGAGGTTTTGGAATTAATTGATAAACTCAACATTAACAAGTCACCGGGACCAGATGGCATTCACCCAAGAGTTCTGAAAGAACTCAAATGTCAAGTTATGGAACTATTAACTAAGGTTTGTAACCTGTCCTTTAAATCGCTTCGTACCCAATGACTGGAAGTTAGCTAATGTAACGCCAATATTTAAAAAGGGCTCTAGGGGTGATCCCGGCAATTACAGACCGGTAAGTCTAACGTCAGTACCGGGCAAATTAGTTGAAACAATAGTAAAGAATAAAATTGTCAGACATATAGAAAAACATAAACTCTTGAGCAATAGTCAACATGGTTTCTGTAAAGGGAAATCGTGTCTTACTAATCTATTAGAGTTCTTTGAAGGGTCAACAAACATGTGGACAAGGGGGATCCGGTGGACATAGTGTACTTAGATTTCCAGAAAGCCTTTGACAAGGTCCCTCACCAAAGGCTCTTACGTAAATTAAGCTGTCATGGGATAAAAGGAAAGGTCCTTTCATGGATTGAGAACTGGTTAAAGGACAGGGAACAAAGGGTAGGAATTAATGGTAAATTCTCAGAATGGAGAGGGGTAACTAGTGGTGTTCCCCAAGGGTCAGTCCTAGGACCAATCCTATTCAATTTATTCATAAATGATCTGGAGAAAGGGTAAACAGTGAGGTGGCAAAGTTTGCAGATGATACTAAACTACTCAAGATAGTTAAGACCAAAGCAGATTGTGAAGAACTTCAAAAGATCTCACAAAACTAAGTGATTGGGCAACAAAATGGCAAATGAAATTTAATGTGGATAAATGTAAAGTAATGCACATTGGAAAAAATAACCCCAACTATACATACAACATGATGGGGGCTAATTTAGCTACAACGAGTCAGGAAAAAGATCTTGGAGTTATCGTGGATAGTTCTCTGAAGATGTCCACGCAGTGTGCAGAGGCGGTCAAAAAAGCAAACAGGATGTTAGGAATCATTAAAAAGGGGATAGAGAATAAGACTGAGAATATATTATTGCCCTTATATAAATCCATGGTACGCCCACATCTCGAATACTGTGTACAGATGTGGTCTCCTCACCTCAAAAAAGATATTCTAGCACTAGAAAAGGTTCAGAAAAGAGCAACTAAAATGATTAGGGGTTTAGAGAAGGTCCCATATGAGGAAAGATTAAAGAGGCTAGGACTCTTCAGTTTGGAAAAGAGAAGACTAAGGGGGGACATGATAGAGGTATATAAAATCATGAGCGATGTTGAGAAAGTGGATAAGGAAAAGTTATTTACTTATTCACATAATACAAGAACTAGGGGTCACCAAATGAAATTAATAGGCAGCAGGTTTAAAACAAATAAAAGGAAGTTCTTCTTCACGCAGCGCACAGTCAACTTGTGGAACTCCTTACCTGAGGAGGTTGTGAAGGCTAGAACTATAACAATGTTTAAAAGGGGACTGGATAAATTCATGGTGGCTAAGTCCATAAATGGCTATTAGCCAGGATGGGTAAGTATGGTGTCCCTAGCCTCTGTTCGTCAGAGGATGGAGATGGATGGCAGGAGAGAGATCATTTGATCATTGCCTGTTAGGTTCACTCCCTCAGGGGCACCTGGCATTGGCCACTGTCGGTAGACAGATACTGGGCTAGATGGACCTTTGGTCTGACCCGGTACGGCCTTTCTTATGTTCTTATGTTCTTAAAGATTAGTTATCAATGGTTCACTGTCAAACTTTGAGAATGTAGCTAGTGGGGTTGTACAGAGAACTGTCCTGGGTCCATTGTTAGTCAATATCTTAATTAATGATTTTATTAAAGGAGTAGAGAGTCTGCTTATAAAATGTGTGGATGAAATCAAACTGGGAGGCGTTTCACTTTGGAAGACAGGATTAGAATTCAAAAGGGCAGTAATAAATTGGAAAATTAATATGAAATCAACAAGATGAAATTCAGTGAAGGCAAATGCAAAGTGTTACACTTGGGAAAGAAAAATGAAATGCACAAATAGAAAATGGGGAATAACTGGTGAGGCAGTAGTACTACAGAAAAGGATCTGGGGCTGATAGTGGATATGAATTGAATATAAGTCAGTGTGATACAGTTGCAAAAAAACTCAAATATGACTCTGGGGTGTGTTAACAAAAGTGTCATTTGTAAACACCAGAGGTAATTGTTCTGCTCTACTTGGTACTGGTGAGGTCTCAGCTGGAGTACTAGGTCCAGTTCTGGGTGCCATACTTTAAGAAATATGTTGACAAACTGGAGAGAATGCAGAGAGAACAACAACAACAACAAAAGGCTTAGAAAAACCTGACTTATGAGGAAAGGTTAGAAAAAAAGCTGGGCATATTTAGTCTTGAGAAAAGAAGACCAAGGAAGGATCTGATAAGTCTTCAAACATGTTTAAGGCTTTTATAAACAGGATGGGGATCAGTTGTTTCCCATGTCCATTGAAGGCAGAATAAGGAGGAATGGGCTTAATGTGCAGCAATGGAGATTTAGATTGGAGATTTAGATAAGAAAAAATTATAACTACATGAATATTAAAATTTGGGAATAGGCTCCCAAGGGAATTCCCAACATTGGAGTTGTTTTAAGAACAGATTACACACACACCTGTCAGGGATGGATGCCTCAGCACAGAGGCATGAACTAGATGATATCTTGAGGTCCCTTCCAGCCCTATATTTTTATGATTTCTACAATCAGGATGACTCACATAAACATGGGTTGCAGGATCAGACCCAGTTTTAAAAGCTCACCATCTAAAATAAATGATAAATATTTTATACATTCTAAACTCTATAAAGAGTTTGACCTACTATCAGCATATTAAGAAAATCATACAATGTTCAACAGCAGAAAAAAGAAAGTATACCAAAAATTTGAATGATTAATATTTCCATCATCTTTATTACTTTAAAGCTACTTAAAAATAAATTATGAAAAAAAGAAACTGAACATTTGTTTTTTTCCTACTTCACTCTGCCCACCCCCTGTGACTGGAGGGGTGTAAATGGGCTACTTCACCTTGAATGGTCTCTTGGAATCAGTGTTCCCTCTGATTTTTCCTACCCATGTGCAGAATGAATTTTGTTATGTGCACCCATATGTTGTGTGACACCTGACCTTCATACTGGTGCACATAACAAAATTCATGTGGTGAGGGTGGGACTGAGGGGTTCCAAGTGTGGGAGGGCTGGGGCAAAGGGTTGGGGTGCAGAGTTGTGATAGCTCCGGCTTGGGGTGTGGGCTCTGGGGTGAGGCCAGGGATGAAGGGCTCAGGGCCGGAGCAGAGGGTTGGGGTCGGGGAGAGAGGGGGAATTCAGCTGGGAGTGTGGGCCCTAGGGTGGGGCTGGTGATGAGGGCTGCACAGGTGCTCAAGGAACCCTCCTCTTGCCGCTTCCCAGCTGGGTTCCTTGAGCATCTGCATGGTGCTTTATAGGATGCCGCATGGCCACACAGCTTGGAATATGTGTTTACTTATGATAAACAATCTGTTCCACCTTGTATTTAGCTGTGACATTCTGAGTACGTTTCCTACACCTGAAGAGGAGCTCTGTTTAAGCTCAACCTCATGTCTATCTCACCAACAGAAATTGGTCCAATAAAAGATTGTTCATCCATCTTGTCTCTGTAATATCCTGGAATCAATATGGCTAAAACAACACTGCATACAACAATGGAAGATACTGAATTTTGCCATCTGAAATGGAAACATCACAACTTGAAGAAAAAGAAAGAAAAACTTAACAGAGACATCTACTTCCTAAGCAAATCCAAGAAACAAAACATCATCCCCACATGTCTCACCATCTATAAACCTCTGACCACTACATACATTTCCAAAGATGCTGAACAGCTCTGCAGAAGGACTTCAGAAAAACTGAGGGACCACTTACTGTACCTCACATACTCCAGAAGGGATCATCTCAAACAAGGAATTATCACATGCTCTCATACAGTGGAAGAAAAAAAAATCAGGAAACCTATATGGAAATCATTAAAGAAACACAAAACCCTGATGATAAAAACCCCTGATGATAGCTATCCAATACGAAAACAAAAAGTAGAACCTCCTACAACAGTTCCATAACCCACAGAACACCATCTCCAAGATAAACCATGCATCTGGCCCACCATATTTTGCTACACAACACTGCAAAATCATAAATTTATCAAGACTGTCCCTAACTGGAGCTGAATTAGCTGTATTCTCCAAGGGATTGAACTTGTGTCCCACCACATAACTTAATACCAGACTAACATGTGGATAAACTGGAACAATTCCTCCACCAACTCCACCATAAAGCTTTTTTTTTTCATAACAATTACACCACCATCCACAATAATCACAACCCCACCTGTTATACCAATATAATAAAAACCAGCAGGATCTTATTTAAGAGGGATAAGGCAAAGATGCCACATTTATTGTAAATATAATAATAAGGCAAAAGATAAAAGCAAACGTTGTTTTACTACTTATCCCTATCACTACTTATTCCTTATACACACACACACAGAGAGAGATATATATATTCACACAATCATTCATTCAGGTTCTGTATAGGTGTTATAGTTACCAGCCTAGAAGTTGCTCATGCCAAGTTACTGGCCAGGTATCTTGGTCATGAGGATGGAGCCGAGTCTGTGTCAGATGCATCTGATGCTCCTGGAGGTTGGCAGCAGAACCAGGGACTCAAAGTTCTCAGTCTTTAGAGTCCATTTTTATAGGAATTAATTCCTATGTTAGTCTATGGGAGCTATCACATTCCTGGTGGCTCCACACTGTCTAAAGTGGCACATTCCTTCCAGGTGTTTGGGGTGGATCCCAGTTTACCCTCCGGGGGTTGTCTGGTGGTCCACTTGACACATTCTTCAGCCGATGGATCCTTTCTAGGCTGTCACCTCCCTAACCATTCACGTACATTAAGCATTCATCAACATACATTCCATATCTTAGGCAGAGTCAATTACCGGCTTAAGACTCACAGCAGGGGTGGTAACATAGTGTCCACTTCAAGAACAAAGTCAATTACCTTTTTTGTAAGTTTTACATAGTAATAGAGTATCTTTCACAGGACAGATACAATTAGTGTTTTCTGCAGACAGGAGCTTACAAGTTTTAACAAAACTAAAAGATTTTTGTACTTGGTGAAACTGGCGGGGGAGTCACTGTCACTTGGGGGAATCACCGTTAGTACTTTCTTTAATATCCCTACACACCAACAGTCATAAGAAAAATGAATCATCTGCCTGGAAACTTCCCAGTGTATGAAATCACACTCTGATCATTATATCAATTGCTTTAGGGAAAAAAAAAAGACTGTGAAATCCATAACAAACATAACTACAGTGTCTCCAGTGCTGAGAGGACAGCCATACAGTCCCTGAAATACAACCACCAGATAGCGATCAAACCATTAGACAAGGAGGTGCCATCCATGAACCTCAACCACCATGACAATGTTCATGGGGCCTGATGACAATTTTTCAAGACCACCTACTATCAAGAATGTAAAGAAGACCCCATACCACAGTTCACCAAGGAATTTAAGGGCATCATCAAATCCTTCCCCAAACAACTTGCAGAGAAATTCTACCACCTCATCCACTACAAACTCACCCTAGGGACCTTCTTCATGCTTCCTAAGATATACAAAGAAGAGAACCTAGGCAGATATATCATATCTGGTCATGACATCTACTGAAGGAATATTGGGACTCATAGAAACCATCTTCAAACAACTCCCCATACAAAGGGCCAGGTTCCCCCAGGATACAACTTACTTCTTCCAGAAACTCTGCAACATTAACAACCTCCCTCAGAAAACCTTCCTTGCTGTCATGGATGTAGCCCCCCATACAACAACATCTCTCAACAGCAATGGCATTGTTGCCTGCCTCAAATATCTACAAGGCAATGGACAACACTCAGATATCCACCCCAAAGACATTGCCAAATTTATCCATTTCATCCTCATACATAACAATTTTACATTCAACAACAAACACTTTGTCTAAATTATGGGAATAGCTATGGGTACTAAGATGATTCTCCTGTATGCCAACCTCTTCATGTGCCACATTCAGAAAGAATTTCTGGACAAATTCACCACAGAGCCAATGATATACCCGGGATATATCAACAATATTTTCCGCCACTGGACAGATGACCTCTTAGTCCTCATCCTCAAAGGAAATCTGCACAATGATTTCAAAAGACAAGCCTAAGAGCTTAAATTCATAACCTTGCTGGACACTAAAAACCATGGACTGAATAAAGACACCGGATTTAAGGCTTATTACAACAAACTATAACCCACTAACAACCTCCATCCCTTTGCCCCTATGACTGAAGGGGTGTTCACAGTCCACCAGGGGTGGCTCTAGCAATTTAACCACCCCAAGCATGGCGGCATACCGCAAGGGGCCCTCTGCCGGTCGCCGGTCCCGCGGCTCCGGTGGACCTCCCGCAGATGTGCCTGCGGAGGGTCCGCTGGTCCCGCAGCTCCGGTGGAGCATCCGCAGGCATGCCTGCGGGAGGCCCACTGGAGCCACCTACCACCCTCCCGGCGACCGGGAGAGAGCCCCCCGCGACATGCCGCCCCAAGCATGCACTTGGCGTGCTGGGGCCTGGAGCCGGTCCTGCAGTCCACTTCACCTTGAATGATCTCTTGAAATATGTGCTTACTTATGCTAAAAAATTTGTTCCACCTTGTATTTAGTTGTGACATTCTGAGTACATTTCTCAGACCTGAAGAAAAGCTCTGTGTAAGTTCAAAAGCTTGTCTCTCTCACCAACAGAAGTTAGTCCAGTAAAAGATAATACCTCACCTACCATATCTCATTGAACATTAAAAATGTTTTCACAAATTAAAGTTTTCAAAAGGGTGTTAGGTACCTAACTCCCATTGAATTTCAACTGAAGCCAGGGACTTAACTGTACTTTGGTCCCTCTCAAAATCCCAGCTGAACTTTCCAAAGCCTCATTCCTTTCCCTGGATTCAGTAAGGTACAATTAGAATCATGCTGGAGTTTGGAAATATGAGTTTATATCACCAACATGCTTTTAAAAACTGCAAATTTTCATAAAAAAATTCTAAATGAAATATACTGAAAAGTATCTTCAACCTATATAACAACACATTCAAAAAGTGAATATTAAAGGAATCCTTTAAGCGTTAAGAGGAATAGTTTTTTATACAGAAAGTTCTGCTTGTGTTTGCAAGATGTGCAGAATCAACGATTTGGTTCTATGGAATAAGCAGCAAAGAATCCTGTGGCACCTTATAGACTAACAGATGTTTTGCAGCATGAGCTTTCGTGGGTGAATACCCACTTCTTCGGATGCAAGCAGTGGAAATTTCCAGGGGCAGGTGTGTATATATAAGCAAGCAAGAAGCAGGCTAGAGATAACGAGGTTAGATCAATCAGGGAGGATGGGGCCCTGTTCCAGCAGCTGAGGTGTGAAAACCAAGGGAGGAGAAACTGGTTCTGTAATTGGCAAGCCATTCACAGTCTTTGTTTAGTCCTAAACTGATGGTGTTAAATTTGCAAATGAATTGGAGCTCAGCAGTTTCTCTCTGGAGTCTGGTCCTAAAGTTTTTTTGCTGGAGGATGGCCACCTTAAAATCTGCTATTGTGTGGCCAGGGAGGTTGAAGTGTTCTCCTACAGGTTTTTGTATATTGCCATTCCTAATGTCTGATTTGTGTCCATTTATCCTTTTCCTTAGAGACTGTCCAGTTTGGCCGATGTACATAGCAGAGGGGCATTGCTGGCATATGATGGCATATATTACATTGGTGGACGTGCAGGTGAATGAACCGGTGATGGTGTGGCTGATCTGGTTAGGTCCTGTGATGGTGTTGCTGGTGTAGATATGTGGGCAGAGTTGGCATCGAGGTTTGTTGCATGGGTTGGTTCCTGAGCTAGAGTTACTATGGTGCGGTGTGCAGTTGCTGGTGAGAATATGCTTCAGGTTGGCAGGTTGTCTGTGGGCGAGGACTGGCCTGCCACCCAAGGCCTGTGAAAGTGTGGGATCATTGTCCAGGATGGGTTGTAGATCCCTGATGATGCGGTGGAGGGGTTTGAGCTGGGGACTGTATGTGATGGCCAGTGGAGTCCTGTTGGTTTCTTTCTTGGGCTTGTCTTGCAGTAGGAGGCTTCTGGGTACACATCTGGCTCTGTTGATCTGTTTCCTTATTTCCTCATGTGGGTACTGTAGTCTTGAGAATGCTTGGTGGAGATTTTCTAAGTGTTGGTCTCTGTCTGCGGGGTTAGAGCAGATACGGTTGTACCTCAGTGCTTGGCTGTAGACAATGGATCTTGTGGTGTGCCCGGGATGGAAGCTGGAGGCATGAAGGTAGGCATAGCGGTCTGTAGGTTTTCGGTATAGGGTGGTGTTAATGTGACCACCACTTATTTGCACCGTGGTGTCTAGGAAGTGGACCTCCCGTGTAGATAGGTCCAGGCTGAGGTTGATGGAGGGGTGGAAGCTGTTGAAATCATGGTGGAATTTTTCTAGAGTCTCCTTCCCATGGGTCCAGATGATGAAGATGTCATCAATGTAGCGTAGGTAGAGAAGGGGCGTGAGTGGACAGGAGCTGAGGAAGCGTTGTTCCAGGTCAGCCATAAAAATATTGGCATATTGTGGGGCCATGCGGGTGCCCATAGCGGTGCCACTGATCTGGAGATATATATTGTCATTAAATTTGAAATAGTTGTGTGTGAGGATAAAGGCACAGAGCTCAGCAACCAGTTGTGCTGTGGCATCATCAGGGATACTGTTCCTGACAGCTTGTATTCCATCAGTGTGTGGGATGTTTGTGTAGAGAGCCTCTACATCCATGGTGGCTAGGATGGTGTTCTCTGGAAGGTCACCAATGCATTGTAGTTTCCTCAGGAAATCAGTGGTGTCACGGAGATAGCTGGGAGTGCTGGTAACATAGGGTCTGAGTAGGAGTCCACATATCCAGACAGTCCTTCAGTGAGAGTTCCAATGCCAGAGATGATGGGGCGTCCAGGATTACCAGGTTTGTGGATCTTAGGTAGTAGATAGAATAAGCCTGGTCGAGGTTCTAAGGGTATGTTGATTTGTTCCGGTGTTAGTGTAGGGAGTGTCCTGAGTAGATGGTGCAGTTTCTTAGTGTATTCCTCAGTGGGATCTGAGGGAAGTAGCTTGTAAAATTTGGTATTGGAGAGTTGTCTGATGGCCTCCTTTTGGTAGTCAGACCTGTTCATGATGACAACAGCACCTCCTTTATCAGCCTCTTTGATTATAATGTCAGGATGGTTTCTGAGGCTGTGGATGGCATTGCGTTCTGCACGACTTAGGTTGTGAGGCAAGCGATGTTGTTTTTCCACAATTTCTGCCTGTGCACGTCGGCGGAAGCATTCAATGTATAGGTCCAAACTGTCATTTCGACCCTCAGGAGGAGTCCATGTGGAGTTCTTCTTCTTGTGCTGTTGGTGGGAGGGTAACTGTGTATCAGTGCACTGTTCAGTGTTGTCCTGGAAGTATTCTTTGAGTCGGAGACGGCGAAAGTAGGCTTCCAGATCGCCGCAGAACTGTATCATGTTGGTGGGGGTGGCACGGCAGAAAGAGAGTCCCCGAGATAGGACAGACTGTTCTTCTGGGCTGAGTGTGTGGCTGGATAGATTGACGATATTGCTGGGTGGGTTAGGGGTATCACGGTTGTGGCCCCATGTGGCAGGTAGGAGTTTAGACAGCTTACAGTCCTTTTTCCTTTTTAGAGAGGTGAAGTGGGTAATGTAGATCTCCTGTCTTATTTTAGTGAAGTCCGTTTGTATGCCAATATTTTTATGGCTGACCTGGAACAACGCTTCCTCAGCTCCTGTCCACTCACGCCCCTTCTCTACCTACGCTACATTGATGACATCTTCATCATCTGGACCCATGGGAAGGAGACTCTAGAAAAATTCCACCATGATTTCAACAGCTTCCACCCCTCCATCAACCTCAGCCTGGACCTATCTACACGGGAGGTCCACTTCCTAGACACCACGGTGCAAATAAGTGGTGGTCACATTAACACCACCCTATACCGAAAACCTACAGACCGCTATGCCTACCTTCATGCCTCCAGCTTCCATCCCGGGCACACCACAAGATCCATTGTCTACAGCCAAGCACTGAGGTACAACCGTATCTGCTCTAACCCCGCAGACAGAGACCAACACTTAGAAAATCTCCACCAAGCATTCTCAAGACTACAGTACCCACATGAGGAAATAAGGAAACAGATCAACAGAGCCAGATGTGTACCCAGAAGCCTCCTACTGCAAGACAAGCCCAAGAAAGAAACCAACAGGACTCCACTGGCCATCACATACAGTCCCCAGCTCAAACCCCTCCACCGCATCATCAGGGATCTACAACCCATCCTGGACAATGATCCCACACTTTCACAGGCCTTGGGTGGCAGGCCAGTCCTCGCCCACAGACAACCTGCCAACCTGAAGCATATTCTCACCAGCAACTGCACACCGCACCATAGTAACTCTAGCTCAGGAACCAACCCATGCAACAAATCTCGATGCCAACTCTGCCCACATATCTACACCAGCAACACCATCACAGGACCTAACCAGATCAGCCACACCATCACCGGTTCATTCACCTGCACGTCCACCAATGTAATATATGCCATCATATGCCAGCAATGCCCTCTGCTATGTACATCGGCCAAACTGGACAGTCTCTAAGGAAAAGGATAAATGGACACAAATCAGACATTAGGAATGGCAATATACAAAAACCTGTAGGAGAACACTTCAACCTCCCTGGCCACACAATAGCAGATTTTAAGGTGGCCATCCTCCAGCAAAAACTTTAGGACCAGACTCCAGAGAGAAACTGCTGAGCTCCAATTCATTTGCAAATTTAACACCATCAGTTTAGGACTAAACAAAGACTGTGAATGGCTTGCCAATTACAGAACCAGTTTCTCCTCCCTTGGTTTTCACACCTCAGCTGCTGGAACAGGGCCCCATCCTCCCTGATTGATCTAACCTCGTTATCTCTAGCCTGCTTCTTGCTTGCTTATATATACACACCTGCCCCAGGAAATTTCCACTGCTTGCATCCGAAGAAGTGGGTATTCACCCACGAAAGCTCATGCTGCAAAACATCTGTTAGTCTATAAGGTGCCACAGGATTCTTTGCTGCTTCTACAGAACCAGACTAACACGGCTACCCCTCTGATACCGTTCTATGGAATGTGTGCCAATGATAATAACCAACTTCAGAAGAAAACAATTTATGTTGTGAAATGCAATTGGTATTTTTTAATTTTCTATTTTTATTTTCTTTGTTTTCAAAGCATCAGTTTAATTAAAATATTGTTTATGTTCTACACCTTATCAACAGAAAAACAAAAATGTATTTCTCAGCCATGAAAATGTAACTAATGATAATAATCTCTTCCTAATCAACACTTGTTTCTCTTTTTATTTACTTAATTATGCACACACACATACACACCTAAAAAAGTGCAACTGGAATAGCTCAATTAACTATAGGAAAAGCTCCTAAACTGCATTTCTTCATAGGTAGACAATGAAGAGCAGCATGAGGGTAAAAAGAGGCAAATACATTGGGTCTTGTACTAACAGTTGTAGCCCTGAGGATTAATCTGTTGGTCTGTATAAAATGTCTTTTTGATAAAAGTGTGTAGGCTGCATAGATTAATAGAATTATTTAAAATAAGCTGTAATGCAAGACACCTAGAAACATCCAGGCCAGACACCCTGGCCAATTTCCTGCGTGACGCTGAAAGCAATCTTTAAGACCCTTACTCAGAAAAGTAATAATAGAATACAAATCTACGCAAATGTCTAGGGACCTTTTGAATGTCTGCTAACCTTTCACCTAGATAGGGTGAAAAGTGGGGAATTTCTGCCCACAAATCTCACACATATACACCGCAGATGCGTACATATCTGTCATCCATGTGCACATAAAAGGTCAGCCTATGAAAATAGGTACCCTCACCTTTCCGTGGGGGAAAGACAAATTTGGGCATAGGAGGAAGGATTTCTCCCTATAAAAAGGGTGACAATCCACCATTAGACAGGCGATACACCCATCTTTCTATCTTCCATCGCCTCACCCTGCCTACACCTACGAAAGCTGTCAATTACTGATATGTCGTAGTGTTCTGTCCTTTCACAGCTGTAAGTATGAACAAATTCTTATTTCTGCTTCACCTCTAAGCATCTAGTTTATAGAGGGCTAAAACTCATAACTATTGTCATTACTTCCTCTATCAGAGGTGTGAAATTCCCTCTAGTGCTACTGCTATAGAGTGCATTTAGAACGGCGTATTATCATAGATTCATATCTCTTAAAGAACTGTGATATTTTGTAACTTTGTAATCTCAAACTGCTTTTAACATTTTATATTTACTTATTGTTTTATTGATTTTAAATAAAAGGTCTTGATTGACTAATTTTGTCTCAGTGTAATTTCCTGTCATATACCCCCAATCTCCTTGTATAATTCTGTGAAGCCTGATTCAAGATGAACTTTATCTTCTGATCACACATATTGGCGAGCCATACCCATATTATTAATATCTATTATTATTATTAATATTATTAATTAATTAGAAAATTAATTATTAAATAAAACTAAATTAAGGGGATAAATTCCACTGTCCCTACTAACCCTCCCCAAATCAGGCTACACAGTTGAACATAAATAGTTTGTGAACTGGTCTACAGTGATACACAAGGGAAACCTCTAATGTGATTATCAGACTGAATAAGGCTAACTGAAACCAGTAACAGAGTAAATGGTGTGTTAGGATAATAGGGTACTGACAGGATGGATGCCCTCCAGCAGAATCTCTCCTGCATTCCTGGAAGATTTTGTAATGGAGAATTAAGCATTGTCTACCTGGGGCTTACTCAGTCAGAATGCATTTCTGCAGATGAGGCTGCTGATTTGACAAGTAAAGGCACAGTGATAAGTCTTACAGAGTCTTAGTGCTTGCAGGCATGAATCCTGTACATTGAGCAGGCAGGTCAGTTCTGCATCTTCTAGACAATAACAAATAAAAAACACCATGTAGGCATAGAACAATATTTGATGGGAAAATAAGTCAAGCATTATACTGTAGTGCCTGGTAATACTATTGAGAAATGAATCCCCTAAGGGCCTGCAAAAATATATCAACATGGAAAACTGTTAAGTCTGTGGAAAGTATATTATTTTGATGGATTATTCTCAGAAAGGGGGAGGCATTAGGTTCATTTTTATATAAGAGCTCAGTGGATAATAACAAGACTAATAATTAACAAAATACATGCAATAGCAATTGGAAGGTCAGGAATAGCAATCAGTTAGGATGGCATTTAGTTACAGATGCTCCAAAATCAGTTCACACAGGCAAGCCAAAAAATTGCACTCTCCATGCAAAACATATTTGCAATTTAACTGATTGCAGTTTTATATACATGCTCCCATCATGAACAACTAAGATTCAGTGATTTAACTAATTTTGTAATGATTCTGATATTTTCCCTTGTGCTTGTCAATGAGCTGGAAATTGGTGAGGAATTAATACAAAACAAAATGTACTAAACTAAAAAAAATGCAAATATTGATACCAGTCAGCTCTGTGTTCTTGGGGAACCAGGGAGCAGTATCCAGTCTGTCTGACTCATGAAGGACATCCCTTCCCCAGCCTCTGCTTGAACCAAACCGATCAGAGGAAAGACTTACAGAAAGCAATGAAAAGGCAGTGGGAGACACACCTAAACCTCTTCTGACAAGGGTGATAGGATTAAGGCAACTCCTCTAACCTCATCTGCATCAAAGATGGGACAGGGAGGCATCTCTATTAGCATACAGAATGGAGAACAGAGATTCCAAGGCAAGAATCGCATGGAACTCTGGGACCAGAAAAGCCGGGAAGCACTGCATGATGGGGAATCTCTCCTCCAGATGTTAACAAACCTATGCCTGCATACACCCAGCTCAGCAGTTATCATACCAATTCTAGTAATGAATCCTTGATTGATATCCAAAATACTGAACCTGCTTAATTGCATTGTGAGCTCTCTTGAAGGAACACCACCCATAGCCAGGAATGATCAGTTCCTATTATCTAGTCTAAAGAAAACCCTTGAGTCACCAGTTACCCATAAACAAATCTAGTGTTCTCCCTTGAACCATTGTTTTTTTCCTTACATAAACTCCCTACCCATGATCAAGTAAGTGTTCTGAGGCCTGGATCAAAACTCTGCATCAGTTCCACTGGGACCAGGGCCGGTACAAGGATGTTTTGCGCCCTAGGCGAAACTTCCACCTTGCGCCCTCCTGGAGGAGGCGGGGCAGGGGTGAGCTGGGGAGGGGAGTTCCCCTGCATGCCGCCCCCCCCCTTACTTGCTGCAGGCAGCCCTCCCCACGCTCCCCTGCCCCAGCTCCCTCCACCTAAATCCTAAAGATCCGGCTGCTGCGGTCGCTGCTGAAGAAAATGGCACCCCCAAATCCTAGTGCCCTAGGCGACCACCTAGGTCACCTAAATGGTTGCACCGGCCCTGACTGGGACTTTATCTTCTCCTGACTGATCATATTGGGGGCTCTGCTTGTCTCCAACACTCAGGACCCTGAGCTACCATCATCACCTGGGAACCCCAACCAGTTCAAGCTTCATGGAGTGGTGAGACCCCATCTCTCTCTCGCTGTATTTTCTTTTCTACCTCAGGAATAACTTTTTAACCCTGGCTTGTTTGATCAGGTATACTTTTGTAACTCTAATAATGTAAATATTATGTTTGTTTAGGCTCTCCCTGTGTGGTTATCACTATTATATAATAAATAAATTTGTGGTTTTGTGAGAATAGGGGCTGCTAACAGTGAATACAGGCCGCTAACAGGGATTTTTGAGAGGGAATTCTCCAGGTGAAGGAGGCGCAAATATGGAACCTTTGGGGTAAGTGGCTGTCTGTAGTGCGTGTTTGTGTTTAGGGGTTACTTGGTATGTGCTGAGCTTGTGTTTGTCTGTCTGTCTGTTTTTGTTTGTTTGTTTGTTTGTTTGTTTGAAGGACCATGTGCTGTGTCCGGCAGTTGGAAGCTGTGAGCTTCTAAACAAGGTTTGAAATCTAAAAGCTTCTGTTCATTGGCTGAGCCTTAGTCAGTAGGGGGGGCTATCAGGAAGGCCAGGCTTTATAAAGCCATGAGCAAGCATCCAGGGGACACTAACAGGGAGTTTCGAGAGGGAGTTTGGAAGGGGAGTGGGAAGAGGGCGATGTACACTTGCCACTCATTAAAACTTTTAAACTAAACTATAATCGAAACTTCTTGATTTAAACAAAAACTCTGTCATTAACCTAGGTAGCTGTAGGAGAGAATGCAGGCAGAAGCCCAGCAGCAGAGTGGGGGCTATCATGTTTATTGCGCTGAGTACAGCATGTATGATTACCTGCCCTGTGGGCGGGTGGCATATGTGTGCATTCGGTGCAAGGAGCTCCTGACCCTCAGAGACTGTGTACGGGCTTTGGAGGCCAGGGCGGCAGAACTGGAGGAGCTAAGGGAGGCAGAGAGGTATGTTGATGAGGCTTTCTGGGACACTATAGATTTGTCCCACCTCAGGTCAGACAGCCCCTGCGCTGTTAAGGAGGATGAAAGGCTCAGGGAAGGAAAACAGTCAATGGGAGCAGAGGGAAACTGTCCCATAGTTGGGACCCTCCTTCCAGATGATGTTGGGGTATCCTCTCGCACTGAGATTACTTCTCCGGGGGAAGGAACTCCAGTCATTAGAAAAAGGCAGGTGTTAGTAATGGGAGATTCAATCATTAGAAACATAGATAGTTGGGTTTGTGATGACCAGGAGAACCGTATGGTGACTTCCCTGCCTGGTGCGAAGGTTGCGGCTCTCTCGAGGCATCTAGATAGACTTATGTGTAGTGCTGGGGAGGAGCCAGTGGTCATGGTACATGTGGGTACCAATGACATAAGGAAGGGTAGGAGAGGCCAAATTTAGACTGTTATTAGGAAAAAGACTGAAATCCAGGACCTCTATGGTGGCATTCTCAGGAATGCTCCCAGTTCCATGCGCAGGGCCAGGTGAGCAGGCAGAGCTTCAGAGTGTCAATGCGTGTATAAGACAATGGTGTAGAGAGGCGGGGTTTAGATTTATTAGGAACTGGGGAAACTTTTGGGATAGGGGGAGCCTATACAGGAGAGATGGGCTCCACCTAAACCAAAAAAAGAACAGGAGTACTTGTGGCACCTTAAAGACTAACAAATTTATTTTAGCATGAGCTTTCGTGAGCTACAGCTCACTTCTTCGGATGCATAGAATGGAACACACAGACAGGAGATATTTATACATATAGAGAACATGAAAAGGTGGAAGTATGCATAACAACAGGAAAAGTCTAATCAATTGAGATGAGCTATCATCAGCAGGAGGAAAAAAAACTTTTTGAAGTGATAATTAAGATGGCCCATAGAAGGTGTGGCGAGAACTTAACATAGAGAAATAGATTCAATTAGTGTAATGACCCAACCATTCCCAGTCTCTGTTTAGGCCAGTGTTAATTGTATCTAATTTGCATATTAATTCGAGTTCAGCAGTTTCTCTTTGGAGTCTGTTTTTGAAGTTTTTTTGTTGCAAAATTGCCACCTTCAAGTCTGTCACTGAGTGGTTAGAGAGGTTGAAGTGTTCTCCCACTGGTTTTTGAATGTTATGATTCCTGATGTCAGATTTGTGTCCAGTAGAGACTGTCCGGTTTGGCCAATGTACATGGCAGAGGGGCATTGCTGGCACATGATGGCATATATCACATTGGTAGATGTGCAGGTGTACGAGCCCCGTTGGCGTGTCTGATGTGATTAGGTCCTATGATGGTGTCACTTGAATGGATATGTGGACAGAGCTGGCATCGGGCTTTGTTGCAAGGATAGGTTCCTGGGTTAGTGTGGTGTGCAGTTGCTAGTGAGTATTTGCTTCAGGTTGGGAGGCTGTCTATAAGCGAGGACTGGCCTGTCTCCCAAGATCTGTGAGAGTGAGGGATCATCTTTAAGGATAGGTTGTAAATCTTTGATGATGTGCTGGAGAGGTTTTAGTTGGGGGCTGTAGGTGATGGCTAGTGGTGTTCTGTTATTTTCTTTTTTAGGCCTGTCCTGTAGTAGGTGGCTTCTGGGTACTCTTCTGGCTCTGTCAATCTGTTTTTTTCACTTCAGCAGGTGGGTATTGTAGTTTTAAGAATGCTTGATAGAAATCTTGTAGGTGTTTATCTCTGTCTGAGGGATTGGAGCAAATACGGTTGTATCTTAGAGCTTGGCTGTAGACAATGGATCATGTGGTGTGTCCGGGATGGAAGCTGGAGGCATGTAAATAAGTATAGTGGTCAGTGGGTTTCCGGTATAGGGTGGTATTTATTAGCACAGTAGTGTCTAGGAAATGGACCGCTTGTGTGAGATCAACCTCAGCCTAGACCAATCCACACAAGCGGTCCATTTCCTAGACACTACTGTGCTAATAAACGATGGTCACCTAAATACCACCCTATACCGGAAACCCACTGACCCATGGTTCGCCGTCCCAGGCCAATGGGAGCGGCGGGAAGCGGTGCAGGCAAGGGATGTGATGGCCACGGCTTCCCATCACCCCTACTGGCCTGGGACGGCGAACTGTGGCCGGTGGGAGCCGCGGTCCGCCGAACCTGCTGATGCAGCAGGTAAACAAACTGGCCCGGGTCACCAGGATGCTTACCCTGGCGAGCCGGGTGCCAGAGATTGCTGACCCCTGTGATAGAGGTATATAAAATCATGAGAGGTGTGGCGAAAGTGAATAAGGAAAAGTTCTTAATTTGTTCCCATAATATAAAAACTAGGGGCCACCAAATGAAATTAATGGGCAGCAGGTTTAAAACAAAATGAAATTCTTCTTCACACAGCACACAGTCAACCTGTGGAATGCCTTGCCTGAGGATGTTGTGAAGGCTAGGACTATAACAGGGTTTAAAAGAGAACTAGATAAATTCATGGAGGTTAAGTCCATTATTGGCTATTAGCTGGGATGGGTAAGGAATGTGTCCCTAGCTTCTGTTTGTTAGAGGGTGGATATTGACGGCAGGAGAGAGACCACTTGATCATTACCTCTGGGACATCTGGTATTGGTCACTGTCGGTAGACAGCATACTGGGCTGGATGGACCTTTGGTCTGATCCAGTATGGCCATTCTTATGTTCTTATGTTCCTATGAGGTTAAGATGGTTGCTTCCCTGTCTCTCTCTCTGAACTTTACTCTTTTGTGGTTTTGGCTTCCCCATTTACTCTGCAGCAACGCTCCTCTTACCTAAGGTAAAGATCCCTGTAGTGCCCAAAAATAGTGTGAGGTTTGCTCATCAAGTGGGTTACTACCAGAACAATTGTAACGTGAATGTGGGGGTAGGGACGTTCTGAACCTGTGATATACGAGGGTGGCAGCTTGAAAGCGCTGCTTGACCCAGTCCGCTCAGTCCAGGGGCATATAAGGGCAGCAGTCTGGAAGTGCTGTTCGACCCAACCTGCTCAGGCTTACTCTATTCCGGTGGAGTGCCTGTGGCATATAAGGGTGGCAGCTTGGAAGTGCTGCTTGTCCCAGCCTATGGAGCCCAGGGGCATATAAAGGTGGCAGCTTGGAAATCCTGCTTGACCCACCCCACTGAGTCCAGAGACATATAAGGGGTCAGCTTGAGAGTGCTGATTGACCCGGTCCACTCAGACTTGCTCTATTAGTGTGTGTGTGTGTGTGTTCATCTGCTTCTGGGGCTGGAGGAACCCATTCCTGGGGAACTTAGGTCCTGCAGGATAGCTCCATTGGGAGGGGACTTGCAGAAGGGAGAAGTAGAGCTCCATATGAAAACAAGTGACATAAGCAATACATTGATAGAATTACAGAACCCCTCTCCCTCAGGATGGTAACCCTAATAAATAAGTGTATCCCAAAATAACGGTCAAATCTGGTAACAATAGTGTTATATACTAATGTGTGTTTAACACTTGCAAATAGTAACTTGACTTTTTTTTTTAATATAGAAATATTTTAACATCAATTTTATTTTCCAGTCAATGCAAATGTATGGTTTTCAACCATGCAAGATTTATGGATTTCAATTACTTCAAACTTATGAATACAATGGACTTTACAGTTTCATATAAAACAAATACTATTTTTCAGCAAACTAATTTTGAGATTTTTTTGAGCTTTCCATCTTCCCTCTCCTTCCTCTATACTTATAGATCAGCATCAATTCTGAGCATTTGTCTACCCAAGTTGACAAGTAAGCTCATCAGATATCTAGTAGTAACATGAAAGTTCTCTAAAATCAAGCTCAGGGGACCTCCATCATCTTTTCATGGGAAATGCACTGCCCTCAAATGATGGAGAGGATTATAACCTGGGTTAAACTGTGACAGATTATTTTCTCTGCATCTCTGAGTAATAGCTTCCTCATATTTACATGGTTTTAGGAGAGAGTGTAAATCAGTTTCTGTGGAAATGGACAGGATGTAAATATGGGTCAAAAATGTACTACTGATTTTAGACCATAGAACAAATTCTTCTCTGTTACAGCTGTACTTGAGTCATATGGACTTCACATGTTTACATGTGCACAAAATTTGCCACAATATATTTAATTTGAAAAAAGAACCTATATTTAAAACTCAATAATCTAATATAACCTTCAAGTATAGTTTTACTTTTATTAGAGGTATCTGATTTAACCCTATTAGAAAAAAAATGTTTGTCATGCTTGGACTCTCATAAACCTATTCCCTTATGAATGACATGATTTAGAATTTACTAATCTAAATAAATCCTTAACCAGTTGTGGAGGTGAGGTACTTATTTTGAGGAGTGAATCCAGCTTTATTTTATTTTACAGAGGCATCGTCACACGTAATAACTTCTCTCTATACCAGGGGTTGGCAACCTCTGGCACGCAGCTTGCCAGGGTAAGCACCCTGGTGGACCGGGCCAGTTTGTTTACCTGCTGTCTCTGTAGGTTCGGCCAATCGCGGCTCCCACTGGCTGCAGTTCACCACTCTAGTCCAATGGGGGCGGCGGGAAGCCACGGCCAGCACATCCCTTGGCCCGCGCCACTTACCGCAGCCCCCATTTGGCCTGGAGTGGTGAACCGCAGCCAGTGGAAGCCGCAATCAGCCAAACCTGCAGATGCAGCAGGTAAACAAAGTGGCCTGGCCCATCAGGATGCTTACCTTGGCAAGCCGCGTGCCAGAGGTTGCCAACGCCAGCTCTATACTAATCTGGTATCGCTGAACCTAGAATCTCCCACTTGTTCTAGATGGCTTGCGCACGTGCAGATCAAAGGGATAGATTTGGATTTTAAATTCTATCAGGTGTGCATATAAGTGATTGTTTCTGTCAAGTTTATAATGATAATTCTCAAGAAGTGTGTGAGTAGTTTTACTGTGCCAAAGTTGTACGTGAAAAAATACAGGCCACTTGAAAATCTGGCCAAACGATATTTTCAATCTTGAGCTTTTAAGAATCTCAGTTCACATCACGAAACTGATCTGTCTCACTCAGATTTTTTTAAAGTATAATCAGACCAAAGGACCCAAAACAATGGAGGGTACGGGGAATGAAGCCTTTAATAAATATGAGTAAAAAATTACAAGGGTTAAAGAAATAAGGAAGAGTTTCTATTTATAAAGCAATCAGTAAGTATCCAGCAAATTTCTAGCATACATGGGACTTAAATTTAACAAGACTTCCCAGCGTTTCTGTCCCTCTGATTTTTTGTTATGAAGCAGCAAACTAAGTATATGGAGCCGTACCAAAGATTAAAAGATACAGAAACCAAAGATTATTTTCTAATGAATCTTTAGTTTATTGACCTGACTCCACTTTCTGAAAGAGGGGAGATACAAAAGCAAGTAAAATATAGATGTGGTGCTGAAATAATGTTAAAAACAATAGCAATAAGTTCTATAAATAAAACCCCAATGTATCTAGAGGTTGGAAAATTATGAACAATGAGGAACATAAAGGTCAATTTCTCTTTGAACATTTTCTGATTGATGGTCCCTTTTTGAAGGGTTTTCTGCAAGTCCAGAGAAAAGAGAAAGGAAAGTTATAAAAAGAAAGCACAAGAGTATAATGAATTATGGTGAGGATGTCAAAAAAGAAGAAGAAGAAGATGCCTATCCTTATACGTGACAGAATTTACTGAAATAAGACTAATAGTGGTAAGACAAGAAAGCCTATAATGCTCATCCAAAGTTTCTGTGTCCTTTATACAATAAATAAAGATGGGAAAGAAACAAAACATTTACAATCAAAGGATCTGATCTCTCAGTGTGCTGAGTACCCGCACCTCCCACTGACATGAAGAGGAGTTGAGGTTGTTCAGACTTTAGAATCAGAGAATCAGAGAACTGGAAGGAATGTTGAGAGGTCATATAGTCCAGTCCCCTGCACCAAAGGCAGGACTAAGTATTATCTATACCAGGGGTCCAAAACCTCTGGCATGCGGCTTGTTTACCTGCTGCGTCCGCAGGTTCGGCTGATCGCGGCTCCCACTGGCCACGGTTTGCTGCTCCAGGCCAATGGGGGCAGCGGGAAGCCGCAGCCAGCACATCCCTTGGCCCGTGCCGCTTCCCGCAACCTCCATTAGCCTGGAGCAGTGAACTGTGGCCAGTGGGAGTCGCGATCCGCCAAACCTGCAGACGCGGCAGGTAAACAAACTGTCCTGGCCCGCCAAGGTGCTTACCCTGGCAAGCCACCTGCCAGAGGTTGCCAACCTCTGATCTAGACCATTCCTGACAGGTGTTTGTCTAACCTGCTCTTAAAAATCTCCAATGATGGAGATTCCACAACCTCCCTAGGCAATTTATTCCAGTGTTTAACCACCCTGACAGGAATTTTTCCTAATGTCCAACCTAAACCTCCCTTGGTGCAATTTAAGCCCATTGCTTCTTGTCCTGCCTTCAGAGATTAATGAGAATAATTTTTCCCTCCTTCTTGTAACAATCTTGTATGTACTTGAAAACTGTTATCATGTCCCCTCTCAGTCTTCTTTTTTCCAGACTAAACAAACCAATTTTTTTCAATCTTCCCTCATAGGTCATATTTTCTAGACCTTTTATCATTTTTGTTGCTCTTCTCTGAACTTTCTCCAATTTGTCCACATCTTTCCTGAAATGTTGCACCCATAACTAGACACAATACTCCAGTTGAGGCCTACTCAGTGCAGAGTAGAGTGGAAGAATTACTTCTTGTGTCTTACTTACAACACTCCTGCTAATACAAATGTGATGAGTTGCGTGCCCTGCTCTAGCCCTGAGAGGGTTAAAACCAGCCTAGAGAGGCTGAGCAGCAGGCAGCCAAAGGAGTGGCTGCAGGGGAAACAGCCAATTAGGGCGGTGGCTGCAGACAAATTGGGCAGTGGATGGACTAGCCATTCAGGACCCAGCCAGCCCATATAAAAGGAAGCTGCAGACCAGAGCAAGGGAGTCTGCTGCAGGGAGCCCTAGGGAGAAGACTGGCTTCCTGGACAGCTATACAGAGACCAGTACCTGGGGAAGGGCAGGTGCTAGTAGGGATCTCCTAACAGACTGCCAAAATTTACAGGCTCGAGGCCCTGGGAAGAGGGCAAAGGAGCTGGAGCTAGAGGCAGGAGCAGAAGGAACTGAGGCAGTGGGGAAGTGGCCCACAAAATAGAGACAGTGAGTTGGAAGGAAGAGACAGCAGGAAGCTGCTGTTTGCAGGGTCCATGGACTGGGGCCTGGAATAGTGGGCAGGCCTGCCCCCCCCCTACTAGCTGCTGAAGGAGTGGCCTGGCTGTGGACTGCCAAGCGTCTGCAAGAAGTGGCTGGACTCATGTTGGAGGAGTCCCCTAGAAGGGGTCGGGGTGGGGAGAAATGGATGGTCACATGGCCGGAGGGCTGTGCCACGAAGCAGACGCTTAGAGAAAGGAGTTGTAATGGGTTTGCAGGCAGAGGCAAGGACGCCACCACCACCCAAGGGCACACCTACTGGATTAAGCTAATTCCAGAAACGCCCAGCAGGAGACACCGGTGTGGTGAGTCACCCTGTGACAACATTTCAGAATGATGTTTGCTTTTTTTGCAACAGTGTCACACTGTTGTTTCATATTTATCTTATGGTCCACTGTGACTCCCAGATCCCTTTCTGCCTTTCCTAGGCAGTCATTTCCCATTTTGTATGTGTGCAACTAATTGTTCCTTCCTAAGTGGAGTACTTTGCATTTGTCCTTATTGAATTTCATCCTATTTACTCCAGACCATTTCTCCAGTTTGTCCAGATCATTTTGAATTATAATCCTAACCTCCAAAGCACTTGCAACCCCTCCCAGCTTGGTATAGTCTGCAAACTTTAAAATGTACTCTCTATACCATTATCTAAATCATTGATGAAGATATTGAATAGAATCAGATGCAGAACTGATCCCTGGGGACTCCACTCGTTATGCACTTTCAGCATGATTGTGAACCACTGATAACTACTCTCTGGGAATGATTTTCCAACCAGCTTTGCACCCACCTTATAGAAGCTCCATCTAGGTTGTATTTCCTTAGTTTGTTTATGAGACGGTCACATGAGACACTATCAAAAATTTTACTAAAGTTAAGATGTATCACATCTACCGCTTCCCCCCAATCAACAAGGCTTGTTACTCTGTCAAAGAATGCTACCGGTTTGGTTTGACATGATTTGTTATTGACAAATACATGTTGACTGCTATTTATCACCTTATTATCCTCTAGATGTCTGCAAATTTATTGCTTAATTATTTGTTCCATTATCTTTCCGGGTACAGAAGTTAACCTGACTGGTCTGTAATTCCCCAGGTTGTCATTATTTCCCTTTTTTTAGATTGGCTCTGTATTTTCCCTTTTCCAGTCTTCTGGAATTTCACCCATCTCCTATGACTTTTCAAAGATAATTGCTAATGGCTCAGATATCTCCTCAGTCAGCTCCTTGAGTATTCTAGGATGCATTTCATCAGTCCCTGGTGACTTGAAGACATCTAACTTGTCTAAGTAATTTTTAACTTCTTCTTTTCCTAATTTAGCCTTTGATCCTACCTCATTTTTACTGGCATTCACTATGTTAGACGTTCAATCACCACCAACCTTCTTGGTGAAAACCAAAACAAAGTAATAACTAAGCACCTCTGCCATTTCCACATTTTCTGTCATTATTACTGCCCCCCTCATTGAGTAATGGGCCTACCCTGTCTTTGCTCTTCCTCTTGCTTCTAATGTATTTGTACAATGTTTTCTTGTTACCCTTTATGTCTCTAGCTATTTGGATCTCATTTTGTGCCGTGGCCTTTCTAATTTTGTCCCTACATACTTGTGTTATTGGTTTATATGCATCCTTGACATTTGACCTAGTCCATGACAGGATTGTGGCCCTAACTTTCTTGCAGCAAATAAAAATAACTGATATACTTATCCACATAAACATTGGCAGGCCAATGTATTGAATGTGTAAAGTCCAAAGAGAAGTACAATGTTGTATATACTTATGATTCAAAGGAGCAGGAGGCTACTTCTTTATCTTCTGTTCTTGCCAATCTTACTGTCACAAGAATGTATCTACCAAGTTAGTCTCCAAAAGCTAAATATATGAGGGGATGCCTAGTTTGTGAATCCTGCTGCAGCTTAGGCGTGAGTTAAGTGTAGAGCTGCTGGGTGGTGTCAGGATTTGGGTGGCTGTGTGCATGCCCAGCTGCTGAAATTTAGGCACCTTGGTGAGTTAAACAGGGGAAATGTAGGCACCTACTTTAGGTGTCCAGAGGGTTAGGTAACAGCTGAACAGGGACTTTGTGAATGCCCATGTGCCTAAATGTTCAACTTAGGTGCCTAAGAGGAAAGGTAGGTGCCCAAGACCTGCTTGTGAATCCTACCCCCATGTGTTTCAATGTGCTTAAGTTTCATTGGCTGAAAAAATGAAATGTCTCGGGGAAATCACATGCATTCAAGTATTATATCAGCTATTCACACTTATTATAATAGTGTAAAAGCATGAATAATTGTACATTTAGAGGAAAATCAAGAGTATACCAAAAGCCCCATAACAGAAATATCAGAAAAAAACATGTTTCCTGTGGACCACTTACAGTACCCATGAATAAAAATTAAAATGAGAAGATGTTTGAATAGATCTCACTTCATATAATGTAATAGTGTACTTTAAAATACAGTTAAATAGATACAGCGAGAGTGAATCTGATCTCACAGCACTATAAGTGAGAAACAATTTATTTGAATTCAATGGAGTCACACTGGTGTACATGAGAGGAAAATAAGGCCCAAAATGTGAAAAATATATTAGTGAATTTGAAGAGACTATTAAATCCCCTCATGTCTACCATAATGTGTCATGATTTATAGCTATATCATCCCAATTCCACGCTACACTATGCATGCTTCCAGCAAATTTTGATATGCAATGAAAGTTTGACTCTCCCTATTATTCATTCTTTACCCCACTGAGACAATTAGGTTTGGCTAGAATACAATTGTAGGCTGTTGATAGGACTAATCTTTTTAAGACTGGTGTCAATACTTTCTTGGAGGGCACCCACCATTGGCATTTGTTCTCGCTGGAGCCTGCATTTGATGGATTTCAGTACACATTTATTTGCTTTATATTTAGATTGCTTTTCTCCTTGTTTTCTGCTCAGACAACATGGTTATGAACATTTCTTAGATCAATAGCAGTGGTTCTGGTAAATGGCCAAATGCTTCTTACTTTATTTATACAAACTTTTCATTGAAATAAATAGAATTTTAAAGTTAATGGGCCAAATCCTAGTTCCAATGAAGTCAATGGGAGTTTTGCTCTTTATTTTGAGTGCATTTCCCACTACTGAGTTTTAAGTGAGTTAAGTGAGCAATATTTGGCTCACCTGCAAGTTGCTGTGGGCAGGTTGATTTACTCTGTGTTTATTAGAACAAAATAAAAGCAAAACAAAACCAAACAAAAAACAAAACAGTTGTGGCCTTAGCCACATTATAAGCCTTTAAAGAAAATAAATTTAAGCTAATCACCATCAGGAAAAATCTGCTCTGTTATGTCCATATACATCTGGAAAAACTCTTCCAAAAATAAGTTGAGGTAGATTTGGAGGTAGATCAATTGAGGTAGATTGTCGTGGAGAGCAGAACTTGGCTAACATGCAATCAGATTAACTTTAGTCCTATAACAATACAATTGTTTCCAACTCTTTTAAAAACAATTTGAGGACAGGTAATTGTGAAAATGTCCGCTTGAAACTTAGTCTTAGTTCATTTTTTTTTGTTCAATATATTTTAAATATATTTAATTATTCTCTTTCCTCCCTGGCTTTGTAAGTGTATAGAAAACTTTGGCCTTTCTGCTCCATAGTCCTTTTCACTTGGCTTAAATCGGGTTTTTCCAGCTCTGAGTTTTTTACAGACGCACGCTGCTAAAAATGTGAATAATTTATATGAGCTAATAGCAGCTTCTGTGCTAAATTGTCACTGCCTGAGAACACTGCTGCTTTCAAAATGTGTTAGACCTGACATAAATGTCCCCAACCTTTGTGTCCAAAATCCTCATAATGAGATATGGCTTGGACAAAAGGGGTAGGTCTCATTACTATGCACAACATATAGGGATCCTGCCATCTAAAACAGATAGGTATCAGGCAAAGTTTGTGAGCACCACATATTTCACACCTTTGCCTGAATAATAAATAAAGCAGCTGAGCCTCTGTAGTTGCATAATCAATAAGGACTTGTCTCTTTACTTGTAATTCCACACATCTTTCAGCTACTGTAGTGAGAGTTCCAATGCAAAATTTAGCACTAATGATATTTGGATTTCTGTTACTCTTTGAAAGACTTTTGGTTCTAAAACTATGCATGGATTACACTCATCCATATATGTAGTTTTACTTTTGTTCTCCCTGTGAGATTTGTGTAGTAATATGATAATTAACTGGTTCAAAACATTATGCAAGAATTTTTTAAAGCTTTATGGATAGTGCAATTTCAACTGAGTATTGCTTTTTCCCTTGCATAATGTTAATTCATTCATTCATGCCCGTCACCCCAACCGGGGTATGGGCCGCCAACCACAGATCTCCATAGTCTTCTATCCTGGGCCATTCGCTCTAGTTGGTTCCAGGTATAGCCCATTTTTTTGCTATCAACCTGAAGGTCGCGTCGCCAGGTATTTCTTGGGCGGCCTCTTTTCCGCTTGCCTTGGGGGTTCCACTGCAGTGCCTGTCTGGTGATGTTGGTTGGCTGCTTGCGTAGTGTATGTCCTATCCAGCCCCACCTTCTCCTTCTAATTTCTTCCTCTGCTGGGAGTTGATGGGTCCTCTCCAAGAGGTGGATGTTACTGATGGTGTCTGGCCAGCGGATCTGGAGAATCCTTCTGAGGCAGCTATTAATGAAGGTCTGGATCTTCCTGGTGGTTGTTTTGGTTGTCCTCCAGGTTTCAGCTCCATACAGTAAGACTGATTTCACGTTGGAGTTGAACAGTCGAATCTTTATTGCCAAAGACAGCTCTCTGGAGCTCCAGATGTTCTTGAGCTGTAAGAAGGCTGCTCTTGCCTTACCAATCCTTACTTTGATGTCTGCGTCTGTGCCACCCTGATGGTCGATGATGCTACCTAGGTAGGTGAAGGACTGCACTTCTTCCAGGGGGCTTCCATTCAGTGTGACTGGGTCGTTGCTGATGGAATTGATCCTAAGGATCTTGGTCTTGTCCTTGTGGATGTTGAGGCCAACCTGTGATGACGTGGCTGCCACTACGTTGGTCTTCTCTTGCATCTGCTGTTTACTGTGCGAAAGGAGTGCAAGGTCGTCGGCAAAGTCCAGGTCATCAAGCTGGGTCCACAATGACCATTGGATTCCATTCCTACGCTTGTAAGTGGATGTCTTCATAATCCAATCGATGACGAAGAAAGAGAAGTGGTGACAACAAGCATCCTTGTCTGACTCCGGTTCGCACCTGGAAGCTGTTTGTGAGCTGCCCTCCATGGATCACTCTACAGTGTATGCCGTCGTATGAATTCTTGATCAGGTTGACCACCTTTGCTGGGATGCCATAGTGCCGAAGGAGCTTCCAGAGGGTCTCTCGATCCACGCTATCGAATGCTTTCTCATAGTCAACAAAGTTGATGTACAACGAGGAGTTCCACTCCATAGACTGCTCGACTATGATGCGGAGCGTTGCTATCTGGTCCGTGCATGATCTGTTCTGCCGGAAACCTGCCTGTTCATCTCGTAGCTGTGGATCGACGGCATCCTTCATTCTCTCTAAGAGGACTCTGTTGAAGACCTTCCCTGGCACCGACAGGAGTGTGATTCCTCTATAGTTGGCACAGTTGCTGAGGTCTCCTTTCTTGGGGATTTTGATGAGATATCCCTCTTTCCAGTCGGCCGGAATCACTTCTTCTTCCCATATTTTCTCAAAGAGGGGGTACAGCATTTCCACTGAAGCATCCAGGTCTGCTTTCAGGGCCTCTGCTGGGATATCGTCAGGTCCAGCCGCCTTCCTGTTCTTCATCATGGTGATGGCTTTTCTGATCTCGTCTCTGGTTGGTTTATCGCAATTGATTGGGAGGTCCTCATTGGCTGGGTCGATGTCTGGTGGATTTGGTGGTGCTGGTCTGTTCAGGAGTTCCTCAAAGTGCTCCGCCCATCTGTTCATCTGTAGTTCTATTCCTGTTATAGACTTTCCCTGCTTGTCTTTAACGGGACGTTCTGGCTTGCTGAACTTTCCAGACAGTCGCTTGGTAGTATCGTACAGCTGTTTCATGTTACCGCTGTATGCTGCCTGCTCTGCTTCTGCTGCCAGTCCATCCACATAATCTCTCTTATCCTTCCTAATATTCCTCTTCACTGCTCTGTGGGCTTCAGCATACTCTTTTTGAGCTTTGGCCTTTGCTGCTCTAGTCCTGCTGTTGTTGACTGCTGCCTTCTTCTTCTTTCTGTCTTCTATCTTTGTCAAGGACTCTGCTGTGATCCACTCTTTCTGCTGGTATTTCTTAATTCCAAGCACTTCCTGGCATGCTGACCTAAGTGTGTCTCTCACTTTCTGCCATCTGTTGAGTACACTGTCTTCCTCTTCTTCAGACTGATCCTGTAGTACTGAAAACTTATTCTTCAGCGTCAATCCAAAATCTTCCTTGGTCTTATGGTCCTTCAGAAGGTTGACGTTGTACTTCGCTCTTCTGTCTGACGCGTCTATCCAGTTCTTCTTCAGCTTCAGCTTCAATCTGGCCACCACTAAGTGATGGTCGGACGCCACGTCTGCTCCTCTTCTAACTCTAACGTCCTGCAAGGATCTTCTGAACTTCTTGCTAATGCAGACATGGTCGATCTGGTTTTCTGTCATGCCTGCTGGCGATACCCAGGTACTCTTGTGGATCCGCTTGTGAGGAAAGATGCTGCCTCCTATGACCAGGTTGTTAAGTGCACACAGATCCACAAATCTCTCTCCATTCTCACTCATCTCTCCCAGAGCGTGGGTCCCCATGACTTGTTCGTATCCTGTGTTATCAGGTCCAATTTTGGCATTAAAGTCTCCCATAAGGATGGTAATGTCTTTGTCTGGAAGAGTCTCTAATATTTTCTGGAGTCTGTTGTAAAATAATGTTAATTAGAGTTACAATATTAGTCTATAATTGTGGCATGTACAATTTTTCTTCTCTTTGAAAAGATTCCACCAAGTGGAGAAAGATTTTAAAAAAATAAAAATCTCATCATCACTAATACTGGATGCACATGCATACTGTAAATTAAAATACTTGTGGGTGCATCTGGTCTTTTTTTTTTCAAATTCTGTAAATTCAAGAAAATGAAACGCGAATTCACAGCCAGCAGGAGTAGGCAGGGTTGGATTGCAGTAACTACTTTTTTTCTATCTTTCTGAGATTTCATATGACAATTCAGAGTGCCTGCTGACTCTAAATACCAATGCAATATGTATCTGGGACTGTCAGGAGAGTGTAGTTAATGGAGTCTTTTCAATATGCTGATGACACTTATCTCTATCTGTCCATTTCATTCAGTACAGAGAGTGTGGTTGGGTAGCTCTCAGTGCATGGTTCAGAGAGGGGCATGGAAAAGATGGAGCAGGCTATGGCACAATCCAAACAATGGGATGGAGTATGTGTGAATCAACCAGAGGATATGGCAAAGATTATACCACCCACTCAGACAGAGTGGGGTGTTCAACATTTGTCAGTCATGTTTTCAAATTGGGTCTTTTGTTAGACTACTCATTGATATTAGAAGATCCGTAGCAGTGACCAGAATGGCTTTTTCATCAGTATCTGATCAGATGTTTACCTTTTCTATTTCTTTGTTTCATTAAGAATGGATGGATGCTATGTGCTCTACATTGTCATATATGCATTATGTTACCTCAGAAATGGAAGCCAGTGCAGAAGTTGGTAGCCTGCTTGTTAAATCTGTTTGGTATTGCTATTTGTGTGGGTTTTGGATTACATTTGTAATTATTTGTCAAGGGCACTCAGAGCCTGTATGGGAGTTCTTTGTGTGTTAAACCAAAATAAATAGTTACAAATGTCAACTAAAGGGACAAGACAAGTTGTCAGTATCGTAAGTATAGACCGGCCCACCTCACTGTATGTCTGGTCTTTCCAGTGACTTCTGTGGGCTTTGGTTCAGCCTGATCTAAGGTAAATGATTGAATAATAAGATGGGCCATGCTCTTTGCTTTAACAAAGTCATCCTCAGTTTAACAGACAGATAAAGTAAATTCCAGGGCAGAGACCCATCCACGGAACACTCCCTGTCACCTGTGCCCTGACATTTAGATTTCAGATAGTCAACTAGTGATACAAGTGAGGCCACACCTGGGCCTGGAATATAACAGATAGGTGTCAAGGAAAATAAGTTCTTTAGATCCTGCTAGATTTTACCTAGAACCACCAATACCACCTCACCTTACTCATAAAGGAATATTTGAAACTGGACAAGCATAAGCAAGATAATTAATGACAAGTAATTGGTTTTTTTTAGGAAGAGCTGAATGGTTCCTCTTTTGAGGAAGTGTGGCTATATAAGGGATACCATTCCTCTAGGGTCAGAGGCCTGCCGCTAGCTGGCTAGATGGCTGATTATACTTGCCTACTTGACCTGAGGAAGAGCGGGCACTTAATTAGCTGACCTTTATAAAAGAGAGCAGCAGGAAATGGCTGGAGGAGTGCAATGCCTTTCAGAAAACTGAGGGGTTGGGGCTGGGCTCCCAATTGGCTACTACTGGAGCTACTGCAGAAAGGAATTGCTCCAGAAACCAAATGGGCAGAAAGAAGGCTCTGAAGGAGGAACTAGGAAATTTGGGTTATTGGAATTACTGGCATGAAGGACAGATTTGAGGAAGGGTGAGTGAGCTGACTCATCAAGAGCAAAGCCTGATCTGGTAGGAGGAGGGCACTATAAGGTAGGCTCTAATCCTGTTACAGGAAGCCAAAACCTACCTTCCTTCAGAGAGGCATTAAACTATCTCTGCTACGAATTTTACAAACCATGAGCAGTGTTGCAATGGCAGGCCCAAAGCTCCCCAGCGGAGCTTGAACATCAATGAATGAGACTGGGTAAAACACAATTAAGATAGTGAGATAAATGGCTAAACTTGTTCTCAAAGAGAAATCATTATTATGGTATCATCACCTAAAAATAGAAGCAGGATAGCTGTATAGATTTGAAAATAATTGCAAATTTTTGTTTTGATAGATTTTGTATATAATATAACCATATTCATAATCTGGTAAATCATAAACACAGCAAAACCCAGTGAATATTTGTTATCCTTTAACTTTATTGATCAGAAAGTTAATTTCTTTTATTGGTATTTATGTTTCTAAGTTTATTACCCGAATCTGGGTTGATCAGAGTATTACTAGAGCAGGGGTCGGCAACCTCTGTCATGTGGCTCGCCAGGGTAAGCACCCTGGTGGGCCGGGCCAGTTTGTTTACCTGCCGTGTTGGCAGGTTCGGCTGATCGTGGCTCCCACTGGCCGCAGTTCGCCATCCCAGGCCAATAGGGACGGCGAGAAGTGCTGTGGGCCCAGTGGGAGCTGTGGTCTGCCGAACCTGCCAACGCGGCAGGTAAACAAACTGGCCCGGCCATCCAGGGTGCTTACCCTGGCGAGCCGTGTGCCAGAGATTGCCGACCCCTGTACTTCAGTCTCTACTTTGTATTTCTGATGTCTATTCTGAATAAGCAAAAATCACTCCACCCTGAAATGAATGTTGTGGGCCCTGAACCTGCTCAGTGAAAACCTAAGTTTTCTAAAATGATGCACAGGCAAAAAGCCCGCTGTGTGTATATGAATCAGCAGAATCACAACTCTGAGGTAAATGGCAACAGTGAGCATGTGCAAGATTGGTGGCTATTGAGTATGTGAAAGAAGGGGTCCTAGAGAGGTTAGGTAACTAAGCAGCTAGCTGGTCATAGCCAACTCATACTGGTCAAATTTGTTTAAAGGTCAGAGCTGTCAGTCCTAATTCTGAGTAATGGTTGGTGCTGAGCATGTGTGAATGGGGTAATTGCTTAAGAGTATATAAGGAAGTCCCAATAGCACAATATATAAAGCCAGATACTTATAGCAGAGCAGTCAGTCAACGGGAGAGAAGGAGAAGATCTGAACTACAGAGAGATTCGATCGGAAGACAACGGGGAACTAGAAGCAAGCAAAGAGAGCTGCTTAAAGGATTCAGAAAAGCTGCTTCAGAGAGAGAAGAAAACTGGAGCAGAACAAAACTAACTGATTAGGTGCTGAGCAGCAACTGCGATTAGAGAAATTTATCAAATTATAAAGCCGCGGCAGTAATTTTAAAGAGATACTGATAGATTTTTAAAGTAAGCTTGTTTTTAATTTTTAGTGTAGTATAGTTTATCATAGTATTTAATATGTGTATCTTTGAAGTGTATGTGTTTTAATAGTATTTTACTGACATAACCATTAAATGCAAATTTAAGAACTGCTGTCAACAATTTGTTACAAACTGGCCACTTGTAACAAATTGTTTCACTTAGAATCATTTAACTGTATGGTATTATAGTTTGAATACTCTTTAACTTGCAGTAAGAGATTGTTGTCCGGGATTTTGTGCCTTGTTTAGGATGTTTAGATCAGATTGGAGTAGGGATTATTCATTACTTTAATGAAACAATCCTTTTTTGGAAAGAATGCTGCCTGTATCAATTACTTTATCAGAAGGTTATATCCATGTCCTTTAGTGTTTCCTTAACCCTGGAAACTTTTACCTTAGGAAGAATAGTCAAAGAGGGTGATAGCAGAGTCCCAAAATCCATTTTTTGAGGTAACAAGAACATAGCTCTGCTATTGGATTACCTGATACACTTCTATTAAGCAATGGTGGTAGTTGTAAACAGCACGAAATGTAAAATTCAACAATATTTTCTGACACACAATAAAATGGAGAGAAAATTGCCCTACACTGCCCAATAATGTTGCTGTCCTTTTTTTCTCTGAGTCTGAGAACCTACTGTGAATCATGAGATGCATACAAAAGCACATGTCCTGATAGCTGTTTAGATTAAAAAATATCATATCACTGAAAAAGTCCCAGTTTTATGAATTATTAAAGTACTATCAAATTTTCTAACCATTTAAAATTATTTTCAAACTTGAACAAGATTCTAAAACTGTTGATTTCAAACAGCTTTTTTAAAAAATCAATTGTATTTATTAAGTCAGTCTCTTACAGGGTTTTATGATAAAAACAAGAATATGAGGGGGTTTTTTCTGAAAGAGGAACTATTTTTAGGGAATGTCATTAAACCTCTAACTGTCACTTATGAATGTAGAAGTCTGTCTTGTAGATATGCAAAGTATGGCAGGTGGTCCCTACTGATTTATTTTCATTACCAGGAGCCACTCACAAAACACAATATTCTCTTTTCTTTTAATCTAAGCCTGCTGCAGAAATTGCCTGTGAACTTTCTGTGAATTGAGAGCATCTCCTGTACTATAATCATATTATAATAAATTCTCTATTGTCAAAATGATTACTGGATTTTCCACTTTGTAAGCAGGAGCTAGTAGGAGATAATTGAGTGGTTCTCAATCAGGTGTCCAGGGACCCCTGAGGGGCCATAAGCAGATTTCAGGGGGTCCACCAATATAAACCAGAAAGCAGGGCCGGCATTAGCCTCACTGGGACCCAGGGCAAAAAGCCGAAGACCAAACCCTGCCACCCAGGGCTGAAAGGCAAAGCCCAAGCAACTTAAATGCATGGGGCCCCCTGTGGTGTGGGGCCCTAGTTAATTGCCCATCTTGTTAACCCCCACCCCATGCCGGCTCTGGCTTTTAATCTACTGGATATGCAGAAAAACAGTTGTGGCACAGGTGTGCCATGGGGTTTTTATAGCTGGGGGGGACCTCAGAAAGAAAAAGGTTGAGAACCCCTGAGATAATGGTTGCGCACGAAAGAAACTCTGCTCAGAAGGTTCTGTACAGAGAAGTAATGCTGCAGTGGAAGAACAGCTAATAGCATAGATGGGAAGGAACTTGAGTCCATAGTGTAGCACTGGGCTTTGTTTCAGTCAATGGTAGATCAATAAAGACACCATGAGATAATTAATGGATCCACAACAGCTTGGCAGAATTCTTAACATATTCTTGCAGAATATTACCTCAGGAGTTAATGAAGAGTTAATAGCTGAAATAATTGCCAGCTACCCAGGACAGGATGATCAGTCCAAAAATCCATGGTCTGATCATTTGAAGTCAAGGAACCCACTGAATATTCCAGCAGGTCAGGCAGATAAATCTATTTCATCTAGCAGTTTGTGGTATGATGATATCTCCCTTGGTAAAACTGAGGCATGCATCAGCAAAGGTATGACAATAGAAAGCAATTTCCCTGCTGTTTCTACCTCCCAGGCAGAATCTGCCAGACATTTTAAAACACAACCATGGAAAAAGTGTTACCGTACTTATTTCAAAATTGGGAGGTGGGGGGAAATGATTAATGCAATCCTGTTCATTCTAGTTCATGTCTTTAATGGGGACTTCATTTGATATTCATAATAGTGAATTGGTATATAAGATAGTTCAAGGGCCCTGCAGCAGTTTGTGACTCTGAGGTGGTTTCTCCCAGCAAGCCCTTTAAATTACCTCTTTTCAGCTCTGCCTGTATTGGCCGAAAAGCCTCCCTGTTCCCATCCAAATGTCTTTATCTCCCGCCCTTGCCATTCCTACTGAGTTGAGGAGCTTTCCACATGATGCCTTTGCAGTTTGGAGGCAGGGTTAAAAAGTTCCATCTCATTCTCCCTGGCCTGGGAGAAGTTAGTAAGCAATCGTCTTCATACCAGTGTTTTTGTTATCAGGGAAGAGTCAAACTATATGTACTCCTTCCCAGAACTAGAGCAGGATGAAAATGTTGATGGAATGTTTACTACTAGTTCACCTGCTCAGCCAGTGGCTGGGGAGACTAGCTGATGGGGAGATGAGTGCCTGAAAGTCCTGGACATAATGGTCCCCCAATCTCTAACTCAGCTAGTGTTCCCAGAGCTTCCAGACTACCAGCTTCTCTGCAGTTCACCAGGCAGTCTTCTGAGGAACTGGGTTCCTGGAAGCTTGAGCTCCAAAGCTCTGTCTCAGCCAGGGTTCCAGGTTCCCAACTCCCTTTAGCTTGTCATGTAGGATGACAGGGAGCCTGGATGTACTCATGCCCAGACTCAAGGCTTTTCAGCAGACCACCAGACTTTCACAGAGCATTATGAAATTGTTGGTTTTCATTCCAAATGGTTGTGGGCCATGTAATTATACAGATTACAAATCCAATTATAAAACCAAATTGAGAACTAAGCTTTTAGTTGGGTTTTCAATATGGCGGAAGCAAATTACATATCTAGAGTCATTGAAATGTAATTGGAGTTGGCAGGGCCAGCTCCAGGCACTAGCAAAGGAAGCAGGTGCTTGGGGCGGCCAATATTAAGGGGCGGCACTCCAGCCGCTACTGGGGTGGCATGTCCGGGTCTTCGGTGGCAATTTGGTGGCGGATTCCTCAGTCCCTGTTGGAACAAAGGACCTGCTGCTGAATTGCCGCCAAAGACTGGAGCAGTGAGATCATGCTGCCGCAGCTTTTTTGTTTGTTTGTTTTTTGCCGCTTGGGATGGCAGAAAACCTGGAGCCGGCCCTGGGAGTTGGACAATTAATTCCCTAAAGTTCCTCTAAAATCCTACTCTTAAGAAATTGTGAATGGTCTCTCCACTGAAAATAAGTCATTCCTATCTCTTAACAGTCTACAATAATCATGTTCTTGGGCAAAGACCATCATCGGTGGATTGTCAAACACAACCCAACAGTCTCAGGGAGCATGATGGGGACTAAAATATTTTTGCATATACAATATACAATAATTATATGTGCCAAATGTAAGGATCAGTTAATCAAGGTTTAGTTCAAGGAACATGCCAGGATCATGCTTACTTAAGAATTATTTATATAATCCATGAATAATCTTTACATTAAGCATGTAATGGTTGCACTTTCACCAGCATGGGTAACTGGTCTAGATTTTTGGTTCAAGCAGTACTTGAGCAAACTCTAACCCAGGGTTTCTCAAACTTCATTGCACCACAACCCCCTTCTTACAACAAAAATTACTACATGTTCCCAGGAGCAGGGACCAAAGCTTAAGCCTACCCAAGCCCCACCAGCCCGGGTGGAGGGCCAAAGCCAAAGGCTTCAGCCCCAGGCAGGGAGCCTGTAACCGAGCCCCACTGCCCACGACTGAAGTCCTCTGGCTTCAGCTTCAGCCCTGGGCCCCAGAAAGTCTAAGAGAGCCCTGGTGACCCAATTAAAATTGTGTCCTGACCCACAGTTTGAGAACTGCTGCTCTAACCTAAAGCAGAAGAGCTGCAGCAAACCTTATCTTTAAAGGTGCAGTGTATTTAAGGTAAGTGATCATATATGTAGGACATTTATTCTGTGCATAATGCAACATTAGGGACTGGACTAGATGACCTCTCGAGGTCCTTTCCAGCTCTATGATTCTATCATTCTTCTGGTCCACCAAAATTATAGAAAAATAAAAGTAAATAAAAATACTTTCACACACTCCCTGGGGCATTAGCAGCTATGACCTACAAAGTTCTGAGATAAAAAATGAAATTTTAAACTGCATCTAAGGGACAGAAAGTATAAAAAATTGCAGGCAATTTCACTTGCATTAATCTAAGATGGCATCTCCTATTACTGCTGTAGCTCTGCTGCTGGCTGATAAGAGGGTTACCATGACCTTATGAGCTAAAATACAGAAGTCAAAAATGGAAGTAGGTGTATTAAATATTTTCAAGAGCAGGACAGTAAAACTAATATAGACAGAAATCTTTGGTGTATTGGAAATCTATTAGCGATTGGATTGAAAAAATGATCTCTACTTAGCCATAATATTTTCTGCTGGTAGCTTTGGGCATTGCTGTTGGTCACTTTTTCAACCTTCAAGACAATTTTCTGTTATTAATCTAGCCTGCTGTGTGTACACACACATATATGAAATGTATACTTGACTGGCTGCATTATTTTACCATACAAATAATGGGCCCAATCCTGCCTCTAGTGAAGTTAATGGGAAAAACTCCAACTCCCATTAACAACATTAGGAGCAGGAGCTGGCATGATGTCTTCACAGTTTAGCCAATTGGTCATCACATACGGAAGCTCAAACTCTAGAAACAATTAAAGCTGTGCAAAATTCAGAATTTGTTTCACCAGCATCTTGCATGAAAATGTTTTTCATATTATGTGATTTGTTTTCACTCTCTACTACTCTAGAATTTTTGCTTTATGTGCATTTTCAATTAAATGGCTATGTGTACCACAGAAACTTGTGAAAACTCTATTTTCTTCAACAAAGAGACTCATTTACCAATTTTCTCATTTGTTTTGTCCAGTCTCTTTACATAATAGTAACACTTTTTTCTTATTCTGCTCTTCTGCTTGTATAAACAGAAGGGAGAGATGATAATCCCATTTGGAATGGAACACTTAAAGGTGACTTGTGCAGCAAATATAAACTTTTTCCCCCCTTTTATTTCCCTTTTGAGGTCAGATTTCCAAAGAGCTCAACTCCAGTTTAAGCTAATTAAGTTGGCCTAACTTTCAAAGAATCCTCGCTGCCCACCACCTCCCATTGTGTGTGTGTGTGTGTGTGTGTGTGTGTGTGTGTGTGTGTGTGTGTGTGTGTGTGTGCTGGTGTTTGTTTGTTTTTTGTTTGGTTGGTTTTTTTTAAGTGTTGGTGCCATAGGTCCATTGACTATAATGGAGGGTTTTGCATTCACACCAGCTGAAGAACTAGTACTTGACATGTCTCTTTATTCTGTCTTCAAGCAAAATATTCATGCTTTTCTTTTCCTTGCAATTGTAAATACCCTTTATATGGCTGGGAAGTAATTATGGGACTCATTTTTAAGTAAAAATTCTAGAGAAAGATCACAGGTCGACTTGTGTAGATAGCTTAAAATGATCAAGGGATTGATTCATTTAGCAGAGACAACATTTTTTCATACAGTTGGATAATTGTTTTTGAGGTCAAAGATGATAAAAATCTAAATAGTTCTGTCTAAACACCTGGTCTGTGTGGAATAGGGGTAAATTATAGTCTAAAATGAGTCAATAAGAAGGTATGATAGTAACAGATAGAGCTAGCCCTGTGAGATTTTCTGTGAACCCCTTTGTTGCCTAGTTTTTATGCTTCTCTCCTTATGCAAGAGGCTCAGCAGAACCTTCAGGAAGGAATGTGCCTATAACATAATGAAGCCTGTTCCCCAAGATTACACCTTGCCAACAGAATAAGCCAGCAGAGAAACAGGCCAAGACATGGATTCTATTCTGCCCCATCCTCCTTTGTGGTAATATCTTTTCCCAGGGCAGTCCCTGTGCAACTTTTGGTCTAGGAACTGCAATTGTGATTGGTCTTTACATGAGTCACACAACTGTGTGCTTCCCCTGGGACACCTATACAAGAGGCAGTCAAAGTTGGCCCTTCAGAGAGCTCTGATTGCATTTGGACTGCTCTAGCATAATACTTCATATTGTGAATAGTGTGCAAAGATGCTTTCTGTCATTTTAGTTGGAACATCTTAAAATCCTCCTGGGAAAGGGAATATTTTCTTTGTCAACAGCTCACCACTTCCTTCCTATTCTCAAGCAGATTGAATGTGGATAGTTTGAATTACCATACTAGTTTCAGAAAAGAAGATTAGGAAGGATTTCTAGGTAGAGAAAAATATGTCTAATGCCATTAATAAACCTTGAAAAAAGCAATTGCACAGCCATTGCTGACTGGAGAAGCAGAACCAAACCCTGTCTCCCAGAACTCTCAAGATTCAGTACGTAAGAGACAGGAACTTTTTACAAGAGAAACTCTCGGCTCTTTCCAGAATTTAATACAGTAGCAAAAAATTAGAACTTTTTTACTGCAGAGTGCCACTGCACCAAAAACTGTACAGTTTCCTAATTCTAGGGAGAAATAATCTGAACTATGAAGTTGAATCAAGTGTCTGGAGCTGACATTGTACCTCAAGGCATTTTGGAACTCGTCAGCTAACACAGCAGACAGCTGCCTCCATAAGGATGATGAATTAACACACTTGAGGCAGTGGGGAAATAAAAAAGGCAAAAAGAGACTAAGCAGGGTTTGGTAAAGAGCCTGGATTTGTAAATATGATGGCATCACCACTTGCTCACACCTGCTAGTTAAGAAGGGTACTGGAGAAATTAAAATAGATTTGTATTTTAACTGACTTTTTGTGGCCCCATCCTCTACCCCTCTTTCTGTATCATACAGTTTCCAAAAGTTTGTCTGCTCTCTCTCCCCAGAACTGCTGTCATTCTCCAGCTTACCTTGCAAGCAGCACATTTTAAAGATTTCATCTATAATAGAAGCATCAAATGAATAATTTAAACAATTCCAACTCCTTGGAATACTTAAATTTCCAAAAGGGTTCTTCTCAGGAAGATCCTCGCTCTTACCATAATATGCCCTGGTACTGAGAATTAGCCCTTAAATGTGGGTTAGTCACGCTACGGAGCACATCATGAAATGGAAAATTATTTCAGATGCTTCCCTTTTCAAATAAATTAAAAAGGATTTTGACTGCAGCTGGAAATGTCATTATCATCAAAGCCTTATTCTGTCACACCAGAACAAGATCAATTTCTTATAGACACTGCAGTAGGTTGGTTGCTGTATATTGTTCTTTTTTTCCTCAAAGCTTCAAGCAACCCTTGACAAATTCACTCGCCTGCTTGCAAGTTAAAAATCAAGGATGATGAGTGCTGTGGCAGAGCAGTATTTAAACAGGGCTGCTGGAGCATAGCCTTAAGAGGCAAAGGGGCCTAACTCCTGCAGAACTAAGGAGCAGGAGATGGTAAGAGGGCCTTTCTCTTACAGAGTGTGGGAAAAGAAAGGGGAAGGCAGCAGTGGAGGACAAAGGGAAAAGATGCTAATGCTTATAGCGTCTGGATGTTTGCAGTGTGTAGAGGAGAAAGATCCAGGTATTGAAGAGGGTTAAAAACATGGGCATTTTTTTTTGGTGGCTATTTTAGTGTAAAAGGTAAAAAATTGAAAATATGTTATTAGTTCTTACAATAATCTTCTAGGTAGAGGACTGTTGAGTGATTTCTCAAGGGTTGACTTGACAGTTATTATTTTCACCAAGTCAATGTAAATCATCACACTAGCTCAAAACACCTTTAAAAGACTTTTAGCTGGGGCACTAGCGTAGGATGTGGGAGACTGAGGTTCAATTCTCTGCTCTGCCACAAACTTCCTGAGTGACCTTAGGGAACTAACTCACCCTCTCCAAGCCTTAGCTCCCCATCTGTAAAATAAGGAGAACTGATTCTCACAAAACCCCTGTGAGGAACTAGCTAATAAAGTTTGTGAAGTGTTTTGAGAGCTACCGGTGAAAAGCAATATCTAGAACCCAGGTATTATTACTATTCAAGGCTCCTTGGACAGTTCATGTGTATATTAAAATGAATATGCTTCTCTGATATATTTAGGCTAGGATTTTCAAAGGCACCTAAGAAAGTCAGGCACTCAAATCTCATTCAATTTCAAAGGGTGGTAGGAACAACATTTTTCAAAACATCTAAGTGATTTATGAGACTAAGTCCCATTTTCAAATGAAATGTCAGAATTTCCCACAGGACAGAAACTCAGAATCTTGCTCAGCTCTGACTTTGAATTAGCTTTCATCCAGGTGCTGGAGTGAGAAAAGTCAGAGGTTGCAACTGTATGGAGCGCCTTGTAATGTGATCTTGCAAATCTGAGTTACACAGTGTTAAACTTGCCAAGTTTTTCCTGGGAAACCACAAAGGAATGCCTTGGTAGGGTACTGGCTGGACTGGCAACTAGCATTCCAGCCTAAGTAAGGGACAGCATGTAGCTGAGCTGACCCAAAAGTGGGACAGCGAGTGAATTATGACTATTAGTTATATTTCTATTGGTTCTCTCCCTTGCTCTATGGAGGAAGTAAACTATGCCAGCCTTCTTCCAGGGGCCATTTACTTCCCCGTCAATGCCAGCTCAACTGCAAAACCCATATAGAGTGTTGCAATGTGGGTAGTCCATGCAGATGAGTAAGGGGACTCTTTAAACTTCTTCTCTGAGCAAGTATGCAGCCGTGATTGAGATGGCTGTAGCCAATAAGTAGAACACAATGCTGTTAGAGCAACTAAAACAATTTACTGATGTTTTCTGGAATTATTTGTTTTCTCAAATTCCAGGTATTTTTAAGTTGCAAGCATAAACTTGTGAGACACAACTTTCACTTTTGTTTCTTGTTGAAGTTTGTGGTCAAACTGGTCTCAAACGTATGATTATATTTTCAAGTGACTAGTGAAATTAAGTACATTAAAAAAAAGGTGCTTTGTTGGAGACACATTAAATTACTAATCACATGTCAAAATGGAGGTAATGCAGATTACTTGCTGACCTAGCATTTACTCATGCTGCATCAGTGACTTTTGTGTAGTATGGTATAAAGTTATCTTGTGATACCATCTCTTGGCATTAACAATGAACTCTTCTCTTACTAGAGAGACAAATAGAGGCCGAGTGCCTTTTCAGCACTGCTGGAGATACGGTCACAGATAAAAGAACATATTAACTGCCTGAAAATGTTGGAAGACTCATCATCAAAATAAATCATAACAGGTTTTAATACTCTTTTGAAAGAGAGGGGCGGAAGCCAGGGCATGGAGACCTTGAAATGGAAGGATAGTGTTTTGATTTACTTGGGTGACTATTTTCCTGGTGGTACATCTTTACCATCAGTGTAAATTGTTTATTAGGGAGTGACGATCATTTTTTTGTAGACCTTATTTAAGATTATGAAGAGATTGTTCCATGCTTGGCAGTGTCTGTTACATAAAGTTGTGTCTCCATCCTCTGGTTGTTCGATATTGCACTGCTTCATTTTGAAGTGTAAAATACCCTAAATATAAACTCTGCATTTTTCCTATCCAGGCCCTGAAGTTATCCTCAACTCTAGAGCACAATTCAGAAAATCTTCCTCTTTTTTTCATTAATCCATTTTTTCCCCATTCCTCTTTTAAATTTTCCTGTACTAGGCTTTTGAATTCCTGTTTAGTTAAGGATATTTCTACATCAGTCATCCATTTATTACAGTGTTTTGATTGCTTTGTCTGTCATTTCATTCCCTGTTATCCCAATATGTGCTGGGATCCAAGATAATGCTACATGTATCCCCATCTGTACTAACTCTGTTATTAAAAATATCATTTCATTGATTAAACCACTTACACATACCGAGACATTGCCATAAAGCCTGAGATTGAATCTGAAAAAATAACCGCCATGTTGTACATCTGGGATCTAATTGAATACTAGCGTAATTGTTATTAATTCAGCTGTCATGACAGCTAAAAAATCAGATGTACTAATTCCAAATTTTGGTATACAATATACTGTTCCTATTCTTCCTGCTTTTTGTTTGTTTGTTTTTTTTGGACCCATCTGTTTATATTTGATAAAACCAGTGCCACTTTTCATCCATATACTGGTACACTTCATTTTTAATAACTACCTTTTTTATCAGTAGTGGGCATAGAGGTGTTGTAATAAACACACTGCATGCAACTCATAGTGGCTGGGTTTGTATTAAATCTAATTTTTTAAGTTATGATTTTGATGCTGACCTAAAAGCTTGGCAGACATAGTCAATAAATGGTGATTTAAGCATCTGTTAGCTTTCACCGGTGTTTCTTATCCACCTCTCCCAGCCCCCCTTCCCTCAGTGGCAGAAAGACTCTTAAACTGCTTAATCTTTCCTTTACACTTATCTTTAATATAGTTTATATGATCTTTCCAGTATAACTTAGTATCAAATATGACCCCTAGGAATGTAAACTTTTAACTATATATTTTTGTTCTCCATACACACATAGCTCACATTCCTTTGTAACTTTCCTTTTTGTAAAGAATAGTAATTTGGTTTTGGCAATGGTGAACATGAAACCCCTTGCATTTCTGCAGGCAGAGTTCTCTTGTAACACTTTATTGATTCTCTCTTCTGTAGTCGTCCTGCTCCTAACACATAGAGCACAATCATTTGTGAATAAAGTGACACCTACCCTGGCATTTATTTGTTTTAGGAGATCATTAATTATAATATTAAATAATATCAGGCAGATAACACTTCCCTGTAATATACCACTTTTAATGTTCCCAACTCTGACTTGCATGGGCCTTTTTACTCAAAAAAGTCTCTAATTCACCCATGCATTTTTCCTTGTATTCCTAGTGCACCTAGATTGGTATAACAATATATCTTTCCATAGTATGTCATTCGCCTTTTATATATTTAGAAAGACAACTATCATGAAACCTTTGTGCCTCATATTTTTTTGTATTTCAGTTTCTAACTGAACAATGTGACCAATGGTACATCTTCCTCTTCCGAAAGCATTCTTCAGTGTCTATAATGCCATAGTTTTCCACTGCTTCCTACAACCTTGAAATCCTTCTTTTATGAGTCATCCCATTGGGATGCACCCTTAAATCAGCCACCCAGCTCCTCCTCAGCTGGGTTTAATCTTAAATTTGGTCTGGGCCACCCTTCGGGTGCAACTGGATGCACTAATTACTCTCTGGGTCAGTTAATTTGGTCTCTGCCACCGTGGGGTATACACCCCACCACACTGACAACATGCCACATGTACACCTAATGAGAGCATGTCATGCAAGAAGCATGCAAGGATATGGCTGGGGGTAAAATGCTTTTATCCTGAGGTTTTCCTGTGCATCTATTAAATTGTTAACTATTTTCATAACAATATTTAGAGCTCAGTTTTTTAAAAAATTTCCAGTATTGCCAACTCTCATGATTTTCTCATGACTCTAGCCGTTTGGGGGTATTTTATAATCTGCTTCATGGAAACATGGTGAAAGGAACCAACTCATGATTTTTATCATGATTGGAGGATTTGGGGGTGTATTTTATGTATTTTATCTAAAAAAAGGCATCAACTCATGAATTTTCCCTTATTCAAAATGGCCACCAATTCCTAGTACTGTCAAGGGGGCTAAAGCCAGAATGATGGTCACCATTTCCCAACAACCTATCTGCATGTGGAAGTGAGGCTGTCCTTAATAAAGTTGTCTGCCACTTCCTACTCTTTTCAATGAGATTAAAGCTATGCCCACAGACAAAATGATTGCCATTATAGGAGTCAGGGGGCCAGGTAGGACACAGAGATTGTGTGGAACAGCAGAGACACTGTGACTGGGGAGAGAGAGGAAGCAGACACTGCAGAGAGCAGAAGGCAGATTTAGGGTTGTAGGGACATGTGGGGCAGGAGAAAGAATGAGGGTACTGCAGTAGACAGTGATGGGGTGGTAGATGGAGGGATCAGATGGCAGCTCTCCTAGCCTGGGGGTAGAGGTGGTTAAGGAAAATCCCGTTGCAATAATTTGGCCAACAGATTTATCCTGGAGAGGAACCCAAATGACAGTCACCCTCAGTGGCTTCAGCCAAATCCTGAACACCACAAGTACTCCTGTTCTTTTTACCAAATCGGATGTGAGACATAGGGCTTGTCTTCTCGTACAGCTACTTTGCTGACAGGAGAAGTTCTTGAAAGGCAGTAGCTATGTTGACAGGAGAAGCTCTCTCATTGACAATGCGCTGTCTGCATGGAAGGTTAGGTCGGTATAACTACGTCTCTCGGGGGTGTGGATTTTTCACAGCCATGAGCAATGTGGTTATACCAGGGGTCGGCAACCTCTGGCATGCGGCTCGCCAGGGTAAGCACCCTGGCAGGCTGGGGCAGTTTGTTTACCTGCCGTGTTAGCAGGTTTGGCCGATCGCAGTTCTCACTGGCCACAGTTCGCCATCCCAGGCCAATGGGGGCTGTGGGAAGTGGCGCGGATTGAGGGATGTGCTGGCGGCAGCTTCTCACAGCCTCCATTGGCCTTGAGCAGCGAACCACGGCCAGTGGGAGCCACGATCGGCCGAACCTGCGGATGCAGCAAGTAAACAAACTGGCCCGGCCCATCAGGGTGCTTACCCTGGTGAGCTGCATGCAAGAGGTTGCTGACTCCTGTCCTAAACAGACCAATGGTGGTACATGCTTGCCAGATCTTGGCACTGCTGATAAGACCATGTCCTGTGCCTGTATTTCTCCAGCAGTGAGCTTGCAAGTAAAAGTCAATACCAGAAAGAGAAGCTGCATTTCCTATCTTTGCTGGGGGAGTTTCTCTCTGCTTTTGTGAAAGTTTGTCTTGTGTCTTTACACTTGAACAGCAACAGTGATAACAACAGCTCCAGCGAACATTGACTAGCTTTTCTCTTTTCCCCCTCAAAAAAGAACAGTTAGGCCATCTTAACCCAGGGTATTTTCAGTCTAAGGATTCTCTACTGTTGAAAGGAATAGGGATCAAGGAATTTTATTAAAATAAAAGCCTTATTTCATACTTTACATTTCAAAAGCTCTAACTGATTTTTCCTTTTATTTTTTTGTATCTCTAATAAAAGGTTAAAAGATTTTTAATTTTTATGTTTGCTATGGTACTGAGTAGGCCAAGGTCTCCGTACTTAGAATCTCAAACCTTTTAAAAAATAATTACTGTTGTACAGTAACAGGGCCATGTTAACATCACTGACTTTCTGGACCCATTTGTTCCATCAAAATTAGTATAACAGTTGCCTCTGAATAGCTGGGGGAATGCAATGTTGCCATCTCTCACAAACTGGTAGTGAATCATAAGATTTTTGCAACTGCAAAAGGAGCTCCTTCAATGACACAAGAAGCTCTTCTGAGACCATGATTTTTAGGGCTGTGCATGTGGACACAGACCTGTCTTACCACTGAGCCCTACCTTCATGTATAGCCATATAGCTGAGAAAGTGTCCGAGGGCAGCAGGAGAGAGGGAAGTCAGAGAAGTGGTGCTGCTGGGTTCTACATAGAGAAGTCCTGGGCAGCAGGAGACAGGCAAGTAATAGGGAATGGATGGCAGTTTCCCTCTCTTAGGGGTGAAGCGAGGGTAAATGGAGTGTCCATCTAAACAACCAGAAAAAGAGATGAGGTCTTAGTTTCAGGTGAAAAGACAACCTTGAATGCAAACATCACTCATACATCTCAGAAGAATAGCGTGGAGTTAAAAAATATCAAAAGATAATATAAAAAAAGTTTCTATTTTTTTAAATCATGGTTTTTGAGGGTCTGACTCTTGATGTTTGATCTCTTGAGGTTCGTAATATTGACACACTCAAGAGCCATGAAAACTGACTGTAAAAATGGCACTCTACTCAATAGATCTGTTCCTTCAGAGTCCTCTCTCATTATTGTACTAGCAAAAATAAGTTGTTACAGCTTTTTAATCCTATTAATTATTGTTGTTATATTTATTTGTATCACTAAGAAGCCCTAGATACTTAGTATTCCATCGTGTTAGGCACACTGCGCTCACAGAACAAAAGATGGGGTCTCTGTCCCAAAGAGTTTACAATCTAAGTATATTGATATTTGTATGCATTTGCTTACTTTACCATCTTTGATTGCTCATGCAAGTGACCACTCTTGAAAATGGAAAAAATGTGGAATTTTGTTGTTTTGACGCCTTATGGGGTTTTCTTTTCATACTTTATTATAGGAGTGAAATTCTTACACTATGCTGGTGTTCAAAGAGATGACCTTTAAAAATGTTTTTTCTCTGATAAGCTAAACACAGAGCAAAAATGTGCTTCTTTATAACTCTGAAAGCCATATTTTATGTCTTCCCTCTATTGAAAAGAGTTGAATGTTGACAAATGTGCAAGTTACAGGTTGATTAATTTTCAGCTGATGCATGGAAGTTATATTACTTGAAACTATATTAAATGAGATGGTGAAATATGTTACAAATGTCAAATCTGAGGAGGGATTGTATTTCATATACTATAGGAATAGTTCACACTAATAAATTCTAGAAAAGTTATGACTATAGGGTGTTCTTGGATGGACATTCCAATAATTTTGAAACTTGGTATTTTAGACTTCATGTTAATTTTAGCATTAATAAACCATTATATATTGCTTTCAAAGTCCTGAAGCTGAATTTTTATATCATAATTCAAAATACAGTTTATCTGGGAATCGAAACCTAGACATCAAATCATGAAGAATAAATTATATTTCTTGTTTAATTCAGAATTTGCAACTTGATTATTTTAAAGTAAAAATATTGTTACTGATTTACATGACAATTCTCAGTCTTGAATGTATATGTATATAAACTTTAGGCTCTTCATCCTATCTGTATTCTTTCCCATCAATTTTGTAAATCTTAGCAAAAATGGCAAAAAAAAATCTACGGATTAATAGATGTAGTACCATGTTGCCTATTTACACATACAGTTATTTTATTTGAATTCTTGCAGTCTTTCATCATATTTCTTAGAAATAATGTATATCTTTGGAAAGATCAAGTCTAGGAAATGGATCCATGTTCCATTTTCATTTGCTGATTTCACTATTATACATAGGTGCCATGTACTATGCACACCAATAGACCTACATTCACTGGCAAAGTCATGATGTATGTGGCGGAGTTGCACTGAATTATGTGGCAAACTGGGAATGGTGGCAATATTTATTCTGTATGTAATCATTTAATAACTATTTTACTGAACAATTATAAAAGGAATATTAATATCTAGATTCTTTCTCTCTAGCAGTCACCACACTTTCAGTTTTTGATCAGTTTTGGTACTGATAATACATAGCAGTTGTCACAGGAAAAGTTGGGAATTTTGATATGTACACACATGACAGCTGGGGCTTTTGTCAACTGAAAATGGAGACTGGGGGATTTTGGGGTTCAGCAAATGAGCTAGAAATGTATGCTAAAATGATCAACATGAAATCATGTTGACAATTAAGTTGTCATTGTCATGTTTCAATATAACAACACATTGCTTTGAATAAAATAGCTGACTCATTTCAAAGCCATTGTTGCTGACTTTGGAGGTCAAGCATGTTTATACTTTTCCATATTTCCATGGTTGTCTGTACAAACATGAGAGCTAGAGCCAGTTTATTTAAAATATTAAAAGCTCAGATTAAGGAACACAACTTTGCAGCAAGGTCTAAAAATTGATCTTGTCAGAACACAGTATCCTATTCATAGCATGCAATTTACAGTGCCTGTACTAGCAGGGATTGAATTTACCCAATGAAACTGCTTTTAAAAACTATGCTAGTATTTTGATCTTTTGTTTTTGTTCCTAGTCAGTGCTGGATTCAGGAAGTGATTTGCTATCTAAACCTGGTAGTCTGAGTGTGTTTGACTCAGAAGCAAGTATTGAGACACTAAGGCCCTGATTCCCATATAGACTAAGGCAGTTTTACTCTAGCTGTGTAAAAGGGGCCTTATAGTTGGCATGGCTATAATTTAGAGGTCTAAAGTGGTCCTAGTGAGAAAGAGAACCCAGCTGCAAGAGTCTATCTGGCAGGAGTGGGGTCTGGGACAGCAAGAACAACAAGTGCATTGATGAGCTGGGAGGAAGTGTCTGTTTGGGAAGGGACATTTAAAAGACAATTACATTTCTGAAGGTCAAGGGAAGAATGTCAATGTATTGGGATGAAAGGATCAGAAGAAGAGTCCATGAGGATGGGGACTGATAATTTTCATAGTTATGAGGAAAAGTTTTATACCTACAGGGTCCATTGTTTTAAACCACCTTTTCTACTTTTTGTTCCACATTCTGTTCCTGTCTATATGTGAAAATGAATTAATTTGGTGCATGATTCTACAAACTCTTAAGCATGTGACAAACTTTATTCATGGTAGAAGTCCTATTGACTTTAATGGATCTACTCACTCTGAGGAAAGTTACTGACATATAAAATGTTTGCAAGAATAGGTCCTTGATGCATGGTCTCTCTTAAAATATCTTTTTTTATTTATTTAAACTTGTTCAAATAGCTTCAGAAACTGGCATTATTGTGTTTTCCATCAGATATACATTTTCAATATTACTGGAAAGATAATATGGAAATGAAAAAAAAATGATATTATTCAAACTGTAGCTACAATAGTCCCGTATGTTCAGCTGCTACTTCTCTGACTTTTATGTCCAGTGCAATGTTTTTGCTTTTTTTCCCCCCATACCTTCACTTCCCAATGATTGAATCATGAATCCCTTATTCTTAAATAGCCAGGTTTTTCAGCTATCTGGTACACTGCATATAATTTTTGGATAGATTGAATGAAATAATTTCACTGTACCCTAAAACATCAGAAACCCAGTACAGAGATTATAGAACATATAAGAACAAATTGCTTGTGCCTGTTTAAAAGTGGTGGAAGTGCTATACTGGCAGAATGTGGGCAGGGCCAGCTCTGGCTTTTTTGCCGCCCCAAGCTAAAAAAAAAAAAAAAAAAGCAGACCTGCGAGGTGGCTGGAGCATCAAAGCAAAAAAAACCAAACAAACCTGAGGACGGTCATAGCGGCAGAGAATAAAAACCCTTGCAGGGCGATGGGAGTGTGGGTTCAGGGGGACTCCTGGCACTGCAGATGTGCCCCGGACAGCAAGGGAGAGGGGAAGGGAGCAGGGCGGGAGAGAGAAGGGGGCGGCCAGGGCTTCCGCTGCACTGTCTGCCGGTATTGCTCTGCGCCGCTCCAGTTGGCGGGGAGGGAAGGATGTGGGCTGCCCTGCCGGGCTTGCTGCAGATCTGGCACCAGCTGGGGTAGATGGAGGGTGCAGCCTGCTCCCAGCAGGGCGCTCCCCTCCTCCACACCGCCGCCCCCTACAAGGCAGCCAGAGCAGCGAACCAAAAAGAAAAAAGAAAAAAACCTGCGGTGCGGCCGAAGCAGTGAAGAAAAAAAAAAAGGGAATCAAGGGAATGCTGCCCCTTAGAATCTGCCGCCCCAAGCACAAGCTTGCTCAGCTGGTGCCTGGAGTTAGCCCTGCATATGGGTTAGGGTAAATTTCCTTCTACCAGTGTTTTGTCACTAACACCATAATGTCATCTTAGTGCTTTGAAATCGGCAGCCACCCCAGGGCACCTTCACCTTGGATCTCTCCCATTCTGTTCAGACTTACCACTCCAATTGTCTCCTGAAATATCTTCCTTGAATTAATACCACCAATGCCAACACAAAATGCCAAAACGACAACAAAACAAACAAAAATATAACCTCGCTTTCCCCAAAAAATCCTCCCTCTTCCTCCTTGCCCCTTCACATCGTTCAAAAGGTATGAGGAGGACGGTAGTCCCTGGAAAGAAGTAGAGGAGCAATTCCTAGAGTTTCAGGAATTGCCATTCTGTCTCGTTGTTAGGTAGGCTGCACACAAGTGTGTGTGTTACTCCTTACTCCCCACCCCACACATGCCGCTCATCTGTGTAAAGGCCAGGTAGAATCTCACCGTTAGTAATAAGGGTTTGTCTATACTAGAAAGTTTTACTGCTTTAACTATAGCGGTATATTTAAAGCTGTTTAATTCTAGTGTTGACACAAGTATATCTGTGTAAAAGTACCAGTATAGCTTATTCCCACACAGGGAGGGGAATAAAAGTATCAATTTATAGTGATATAAAGATGATTTATACTATCTTTATACCATAATAACTGCATCCACAGTACGGCCTTTACCAGTAGATCTATTTTGCTAAGAAATCCCCAACCAAAATAGTTATACCATTAAAACCTTTAAGTGGAGATATGGCCTAAAATTTATCATGACTCACTTTACAAATGTATAACTGTGTAGTATTTCACTAATATATTGTGTAAATTATCTAAATTTAAGTGGCATTCCTACCACAAATTGTTAGCCTATTTTTGTAGAAAAGCCACTATAATTGATAAAATTTGTACATTGCATGTGTTTCATAACTGCTTCATTCTGCTTTACTGTTACTAAATACTTCTTATCTTTTGCTATATATGTTGCATTATTTAAAAGTCCTTGACATATTTACTGCTTGTAGAGAACTAATTCAAAAACAAAATTGCTTTTAACATGCTTTGATTTTTATTTTATTTTTTAAGTTCAATTATTTATAGACTAATTTTCAGTTTGCTGTCTCCTGGATGGCAATGTGAAAAGTTCATAAATCTGGCTATATGACACTTTCCTCCTCATACGCAGGGGTATTGACATTTCTTGGTGGACTGACAGTAAATCATAACTCCCTAGGCTGCTTGTTAACTTTTAGAAGTTGATGTAGTAACTTATAAGTTTGGTCTCTCTTGGTTGGCAATGAATTCTGTTTATGGATACAACAGCGTATAAAGAAAGTACTCAAGACTGTAATAAATATTGCCTCAAAGATTAAATTTATCCATGGCACACGTGAACCATAATCATCACAGTGTTGCTATTTTCTCTCCATGTGGCATCCACATGACACTTCAAAGGCTTTAAGGATCAGCGTATTTTTCACACCAGATGAATTGTATTTTCATTTCAGGCAATGTCATTATCAGACCTGTGGACAGCCATCAATCACCTTATGATCTCAAAGTCATGGATCACAGCCGTTAGGATCTTACTAGATTGTGGTAAAGAAAAAAACACTGAACTTCTTTGAAGGAGATGACATTTTACCTGTAGAAAGATAATACAGTAAAGGAAGCTATCAACAATAAATGGACCAAGAATACACTTTTGAAACAAAATCTAACAGAAGATGAAAGCAAACCTGCAGTAAACAATATAGGGTACTGGGTGCTCTCTTATTTATTTAAGTGTTTATTTTTTTTCTTACTTAACACAATTGAAAGCTTTTGGTAAACACCTAGCGGGATTAAGCCATCTGTTACTTTATCTACTGCTGCTACACAGCAATACCAATATCTTTGAACTGTTAAAAATCACAAGCATAATTCACTTATTCTTGCAATTGTTTGTGAATACTTGTATGTGGACAGCTGACTTAATAGCTGTAATCTAAGGCAGACATTAATGAGTTTTGTATTATTCTATCTGCCTTGAAAATACTGTTGTGGTAAAGCAAAAAGTCACCACAGGGGGTGTACTCTGAGATTAGTGTTACATATCTTAGTCAAACACCGGTTGGTTGTATGTACAATGTACAACCCAGAGTAGATTGATTCTGATTAGAGAATGGCTGATTAGTTTGAAATTTCTCCCTCGTCCCCACAACATTTATTTTAACAAGCAGGGGGTGGAGCGGAGAGAGAAGAGGGAGGAAGGGGGATGCTGACTTTTTTGGCCATGATGGCGTAACCTCTCACACAGGAAACAGACACCACTACTGCAGTCCTGACAGTGCGAAATGGGGTGCATAAAGCACACACCAGTGACAAAGGGGTTAAAGATCTGCTGTGGCCAAGGCTGCCTCCATTCCACAGTCCTATCAATCATGTCACAGGTGGAATAAGGGTTTAAAAAGCACGGCGTTTCACTCAATTGCTGGGCATATCTGGGAGAAATCAGACAGCAGCTCTATAGCTCCCAAGAGGAATTCTTGGAAGACATCAGGGAAATTGCCCTCCAGAATGTCATATTGGTCCTACAAAGAAATAGTAGACTCCAGCATACTCAGTGGGCAGGATAGGATTGGCAAGCCCCAAAGTAAGCAGCCAAGAAGAAGTACCATTATTCTCAACCCCTCCCAAGTTAGGGAATCAGGGAACTATACTGAAAGGACTAGGGGAATAAGAGTCAGAGCCCCATCTCCTTCAAATGCAGCCAGGATATTCAGCTGTGAGACTCCATATTAGTGCAGATGGGGATGTCCTACAGGTTGTGCAGCACTCAGGCAGCAGGAGGTGTCTGTTAGTAACCAACAGGGACATAGGGATTTTGGAGAGGGGTGAGGGCTAATGTGTCCCTGTGGCTGGGCAAAGACTCACTGGTACCTCCTGCTGGTCATCCAAAGAATTAGTTCTTTCCAGCCCAGAGCTCCCTCTGTGGGTTGGTGTCTTGCCTGCCACTGTCCCCATGTCCTCCTAGACCCCGGTGCCCTTTGCCATGGGGTTCTGCCCACTGCAGCACCCCCTCACTCTGGGTATCCCCTCCCAGGGGAACCCCCAACCCTGACCTTGCCTCAGTGGCTACTGCCAGTCTCCATTTAGCCCCCACTCACTGGGGCAGATGGCAGTCTGTAAACCACTCATCATCAGGAAGGGAACAAGGAAGGGTTGGACTAGCTGCCTATGCCTATTCCTGGGCTGGCCCTCTGCAGTCCTAGTACCCTTTTGTGGGCCCAAAAGCCTGGGGCTTTGCTAGGCTTGAGCTCCCCAGCTCCTTCTGCCCTTCCCCAGCACTGCTCCATCCTAGGTACCCTCCTAAGCTTCCCAGGCAGCCAGATCCTTCTCTCTCTAGGGAGCTAGAGAGAGTGTGTCCTTCAGTCTCTGGCCCTCAGCCCTCTTATAGGGCCAGCTGTGGCCTGATTGGGGCATGGGCCCACCTGTGGCTGCTTCTCCCACTCATCCTAGCACAGGGGTAGGCAACCTCTGGTACATGGCTTGCCAGGGTAAGCAACCTGGCCGGCCGGGTCAGTTTGTTTACCTGCCGCATCGGCAGGTTCGGCGGACCACACCTCCCACTGGCCACAGTTCACCGTCCCAGGCCAATGTGGGTAGAGGGAAATGGCGCGGGCTGAGGGATGAGCTGGCCACAGCTTCCCACCACCCTCATTAGCCTGGGAGGGCAAACCACGGCCAGGTAAACAAAGTGGCCTGGCCCGCCAGGATGCTTACCTTGGTGAACCACGTGCCAGAGGATGCCGACCCCTGTCCTAGCATTTCTCCACCACAGCCCTCTCCAGGGCTGCTTTAACCCCCTCAGGGCCAGAGCAGGGTGACTACCCCACTACAGTCCCTAAATCATGAAAGAGTAGAAAGGAGCATCTGGGTGAATGAGTTCCTACAAACTACAGGCTGGGGACTGACTGACTAAGTAGCAATTCTGCAGAAAAGGACCTGGGGATTACAGTGGATGAGAAGCTGGACATGAGTCAGCAGTGTGCCCTTGTTGCCAAGAAGGCTAACAGCATATTGGGCTGTATTAGTAGGAGCATTGCCAGCAGATCGAGGGAAGTGATTATTCCCCTCTATTCGGCACTGGTGAGGCCACATCTGGAGTATTGCTTCCAGTTTTGGGCCCCCCACTACAGAAAGGACATGGACAAATTGGAGAGAGCCCAGCGGAGGGCAACAAAAATGATTGGGGGCTGGGGCACATGACTTACGAGGAGAGGCTGAAGAAACTGGGCTTGTTTAGTCTGCAGAAGAGAAGAGTGAGGGGGGATTTGATAGCAGCTCTTAACTATCTGAATGAGGGTTCCAAAGAGGATGGAGTTCAGCTGTTCTCAGTGGTGGCAGATGACAGAACTAGAAGCAATGGTCTCATTGCTTCTAGGGGGAGGTCTAGGTTTAGTATTAGGAAACACTATTTCACTAGGAGTGTGACGAAGCATATGCATGGGTTACCTAGGGAGTTGGTGGAATCTCCATCCTTAGAGGTTTTTAAGGCCCAGCTTGACAAAGCCCTGACGGGGATGATTTATTTGATTTATTTTGTGTTGGTCCTGCTTTTTTATTGAGGGTTGGTCTAGATGACATCCTGAGGTTTCTTCCAACCCTAATCTTCTATGATTCTATTGAAATGATCACTTAATGCTGTTAGGATATTATTTTATTGTGTTAATGATTCTAGTGCACCTACAACCTGGACTAGGCATATTTTTTAAATTTTAAATCCAAATAAAATTAGTTAATTAATTGTAATCCTGTTGTTTGTTGTAATAGCCCCATTACTTGAAGAACTTCTCTGATCCCATAATTTTCTTGTGAAGGAGAGGGCTGCTCAGTTACAGCAACAGCAGTGACAGAGTTATATTTGCTTTGTAATTTAAAAAAGAGATCTCTCATAATGGTAAGAACAGCAAAATAGCTATACTAATGATTTGACATTCATCACAAGTTTGCTGCATCTGCCGTGGTAGTTGGCAGTCCACTTAAAACAAATCCCAGGTGGCCAGCAGTGCTGGACTCACCAGACAGTTAGTCATGGATATTAAATGATCATGAGAGCTACAGTACCATATAAATCTGTGGGTCATCATCTGCCATTGTACAGGTGCATGTTGTAGCACCATATATCACTGGAGTAGCATAAAGTTACACTCAGTGGTATATTTAGACCTTAAACATCTTTTGTGTCTCTTCATAAACAAATGGATTTATGTTGCTTTTTTTATGACTATTTTCTGAAAATGAAATGATGTGAGATTCAATCAGCAACTGAAAAAAACCACTCTGGACTTTGACATTTGTAGGTCACACATGTTTACATTAGAACTGCATAATTTCAGGTTTTGTTTTTTCAGATTTGCAAGGTGGAGACAATTAAAAAGAAGAGAGATAAAATATGCTGTGAAAGTCATTTAGCTAATTCATTCTTCTCCCCCCTAGTATATAAATAAATCAGGCTATTTAAAGAGTATATACAGTATTTTTGCATAAGGCATGATAACATGAACAGAAGTGTTTAAATGTTCCACTGGTACAAGCCTCAGCTGTTATGAGGTATGAAGTTGTTTAGAACCATTAAATATATGTAGCAATGGGCCATTCCCAGGCCATCTGGAAATACTTTAGAGCCAATCATGACCCTTGTTATGTGGTTGCTCAGTGATGTAAGGTAGTACAAGATGCCACCCTGCAATCCTCACTGAGCAGCATAGGGAAGAGAGCAGCCACCTCCAGGCCACTAGTCCCACTCCCACACATGTGGGTGGGAGAAGTGGGCAGACTGGTGACTCCTTTTCTTCCACCTCAGTGTGTCAGTGGCTGAGCTGGGATAGTGGAGAGACAGGAAGGGTGCACAGGGCACTTCACCCATGGAGTAAGGGGAAAGCAGGGACTAGGAATCAAATCGTGGCTCCCCAATTGTGATGTGTTCTCCCTAACTCAGTTTCTCTAAGCATCACAGAAAGCAAGGGGACCTGTTGCTGGCCACTTCCAGGGCACAGCACAGTGTCAGAACAGGTAGGGACTAGCCTTAGCCAGGCAGCACCGCTGACAGGACTTTTAATGGCCCGGTCGGCGGTGCTGACCAGAGCCACCATGACCCAGTGCCTTATATTCTGTGACCCAGTACTGGGTCGCCACTCGCAGTTTGAAAACCACTGCTCTACAGATTAGAACAAGGATCTTGAAATAGTCTGCCTATTCCACAGCTGCTCTGTGTGGAACATAGCTAACTATTGCGATGTGGTCCTGTTAGTTTGCCTTACTCAGCAGTAGGATGCTGCATCTTGAAATGAACAGTAAAGTTGCCAGGTAGCGTTAATGGTCAGCCCAAAATAGAGTACTTTGCTCTAACATGCAATATCATCTGAAGGTGACAAAATCACGGATCAGTGTGTGTGGGTCTGCATCCAACAAAAAAGGGGCAAGTATCCTGGCCAGATGACAATGGAAAAAGCATGTGGCCACTACTGTTGCCTGCAAAGCCATGAGTAGCAATCTCCAGTAAGACTGAAATTGTATACCACCTTGATGATGAAGGAACCTTCTATAGCAGATGATGAGGTCACAATGTCACCCATTCTCTCAAACATATTTCCCTCAATCGGCCAATATCTCCTTTGTCTTACCCAGATTTGAGCTATATCAAGCTATTTCTCTCCCAGGACCATATTTCTCTCAGGTATTAGTACAGAAAAGCAATTGAACTTTCCATTTTTGATGAATAGAAGGTCTGGTATCATTAGCACATTGATAGCACTACTTAGGCTGAAACTTTTAATTTTGTGTCTAAATATATTAGTTTTTTGCCAAAATATTTTTTTTCACTGAAATAGTTTTGTTTAGTGCTGAAAACTTTGATTTTTGCAGAAAGCTCAAAGCTCAAAAATGTAATCAGTTTATTGTCCATTTATTATGTTATTAAGTGTTATGGTCAACTCAGATGATATTTCATATATAATCAATGTATGATAAGTAGATTTAAGTTGTAGGATTTGGTACATAAGTGAAGCCTAGCTGGAATGCAAGGCCTACAGGTTGAGGCCTGTAAGATTTTTAGCTTAGCCACAATAGGCTGTAGGCTTAAGAAGGCATGACATGAGTGCGTGACCTAGGAATAACTCTATGCCAGTAAGGTTACAAGATTACTGTAAAAGAAGTGTCAATAGGTGATCTTATGGAAAAGGAGCTTAGTTACTGTAGCTGGAGGTTCTTTGTATGGTCCCTATCTGTATTACACACGTGCATGCTCATGCATGCCAAGCTCCTGAGTCTGGAAGTTTTTCCAAGCAGTATCCATTGACCCAGACATACGCAGTATCTTCCCTCATGCTCCTGACTGAGAATGTAAGGGGAGGTGTGGGTCAACACCTCTCCATTCAATAGGGCACAAGCAGAGGAGAAGGAGGGCAGGTTGTGGAATACAGATAGGAAACATACATCTCAAGGAACCTCCAGTTACAGGAAGTAACCTCCTCCTCTTCTTCAAGTTCTGGTCCCTATGTGTATTCTACATGTGGGTGATTTGCGAGCAGTGACCAGTGAGGCGGTAGGTGTGAGGAAGCTGGTAGCAGAGCTGCTTTCAATATAGCCATTTCTTACTGCTGTATCTGCAGCTGCCACTCGAGGCAGGGCTTAGTGTGCTGTAAATATGTGGACACCAAGTTGGACACCAATCACCAAGCTGTGGCTTTGCAAATGTCCTGCAATGAGATGTCTCATACGGCTGCCATGGAGGCTGCTTGCGCTTGCATGGAGTGAGCTGTAATACTACCAGGAGGAGAAGGTTTTCTATTTTATAGCATTCTAGTATGCATACCAAGACCCACTCTGAAATTCTCTGTGAGGTTATGGGTTGGCTCCTTGACTTGTCTGCTATGGGTACAAAGAGTCTCAGAGATTTCTTAATGGGTTTGAGTCTCTGCAGGCAGAACACCAGGGTGCATCTGACATTGAGGGAGTGCACTTTCTTGTACTCAGGAGAAGCATAAAGTTTTGGAAAAAATACAAGTAAGTGAATTATTTTATTGATGTGGGAGGAATTTTGGGTGTAGCCAGAGGGAGACTTTTTCTTTATGGAATAGGGTTTAAGGCAGGTGTGTCATCAAGGCCATGAGTTCACTGACTCTTCTAGCCAAACTGATGGCCTCTAAGAACATCACTTTATGGACAGGTGGGTCATGGCACTGGAGGAAGAAAGGTTCTAATTACTGCTAGGAGAACACAAAGCAAGCTAAGAGCTAGACTTGATGTCTTTAGGGCAAGGAGGTAGTCAAATATAAACGGAATGCCCAGTGTATCAAGGGAATGGTGGTGCACCACACCCAAGCCAAGAAGTGACACCAGTTAACCTGGTAGCATGTTCTGATTGAAACTTTTCTTCTTTTCTGCTTTGGTTAAAGACGTCCTGGACGAACGCAGAGCATGAACATTCTATTTCTGATGGTAGTATGAAGGATAGGTGGAAGGTGGCCATGGTCTGAATGGCTTTTTTGATGTTTTCTCCTGGGGACTGGAATTAAATCCCCAGGGACCTCATGGTAGATCTTGTGTCCTTCAGGAAATGCAGAGACTTGTCCATCTTTTAATCAAACAGTTTGACCTCACTGTAGGGGATGTCCTGAATGGTATTTTGGACTCTCCTGGGAAGCCTGATGACTGGAGCCAAGAGACTCTATGCATGACCAGCGCTGTGGCTGAGGATCAGGATGTAATATCTGTCACATACACCATGGCCTGGAGAGCCACCTTTGCCATTGTCATAAACAGTTAGTTAAGGGTTAAGGTTTTTTTCTACCTGTAAAGGGTTAACAAGCAGTACCTGTGAACACCTGACCAGAGAACCAATCAGGGACAAGATATTTTCAAATCCCTGTGGAGGGAAGTTTTTTTCTGTTCTTTTTTTTTTTTTGGAGCATCTCTCTTGGGAGTTAAGGGAGTCCAGACATCTTAATCAAGTCCCTCCCAGGTTTCTGCAATAAATTCTTCTATTCAAGCTAGTGATTATTAGCAAGGAACTAGTATTCTTATACTTTTATTTCTGTATTTGCAATTCTGTGTTTTGCTATAGAATTTCTTTAATTCTGTACTGTTATTGCTTTTACTGAGAAAGAAGGGAGGGGAAATTCTCTCCAGAGATTGATAAGTTTAGAGCCTGTGTATTGTTCCATCTTGGTATTACAGAGACAGTTACTTTCTTTTTATTCTTTAATAAATCTTTTCTGTTAAGGACTTGGTTGATCTTTCCTTGGGTGAATTCTCAGGGAAAGGGGAGGAGGGAGGAGGAAGGCATCCCTCTGTAGTTGAATCCCGGTATCGCTCCTAGGAAAAGGGAGGGGGGAGGAAGCAGGGGGGAATGGTTTATTTCTCCTAGGTGTAAGAACTCCAGGGAGCTGGGGCTCTTGGGATCCCCAAGGATTTTGAGGAAGGACTGTGTCCCAATACACGTACATTATTGGGTGGTGGCAGCTTTTACCAGATCTAAACTAGGATTTTAGTTTAGAGGAGTCCATGCAGGTCCCCATTTTGGAACCCAACAGCTCTAAGTGGGGGCGAGACCTATGACAGCCATCACTCTCCCTTCATCCTCCAAGGATGGAAATGGGGCCTGAGCTTCCATAGGGAGTTTGTATTTAAACTCTGCCAGCTGGTATAGATATTAAAATCATATTTATCCAGCAGTGCCTGGTAGCTGACTATATGAAACCGAAGACCTTCCTGCACAGTAGATACAGGCTCTTTGACTCTTTATCCAGCGGGGTGGATTTCTGCAGGTGTTGTCAAGCTCTTTTCACAGCTGCACATACCACCTGTGAGTTAGAGGCAGGGTGTGTAAAGAAATATTGGCCCCTTTGGCCAGCACAAAACCGTGTCTCTCAGCTTGTTTTGAGGTAGGGGCACACAGTGCTCGTGTGTCAAACTGTTCTGGCTGGTTCCAGTATGGTCTCATTTATTGGAAGGGCCACCCTGGATGGTCTCTGTGTCTGTAAGATGTTCAGGAGAAGATGTTGGTCATCTTGGCCTTCTTCCAGTGGGATTTTGAAGTCATCCACTCTTGTGAGTAGATCTTGATATTGCTGGTGATCATCCAGCGGAGAGGGTGGTAACGCTATGACTCCAGTGTTCAGTGATGAGGAGGCTCCAGTCTGATCCGGCAGTATTGGTGCTGCATCTTTTTCCTCATTCACCAACAGAACTGACTGACAAGAGGGGGAAGAGCAATAGGACTCTTATGATGGTTCCGGACATCTGCTATAAGGATCCCAGGGGCCTCAGTACTTCCAGAAGGAGGAAAACTATCAGCTGCAGTGGTTCCAATAGGAATCAATATTGGATGTCACCAGACACCAGAGGGACTCGGTTCATCTGTAGGAGCTGGCCTATCTCCATATTGCCAAAGCGGTACTGATGGTGCATCCAGACCTACACTTATGGATAGGACTGGCCTGCCCTGGTACTGCTGTCACCATTGGGATCAGCACATCCCTTTTCTTTTTCACCTAATCCTGGGGGTCTTCAGTGCTAGTTCCATGGGCTCCATAAGCAATGTATTACCCAACCTGGAATGGCTCAAGGAGACCACATTTTTCTTGTGGGTAGTCCTCTGTGGGAATCTGCCCTTACGCCCATGACAGTGTTTCTTGGGCTTCGGTGCCCGTGACTCCATTCCATGTCTCATGCTCAGAGGCTGGTTGGCTCAGACCAATGTACAAGGGGGTATCCTGGGCCCAGATCAGAGTGGGGGCCCCGTGGCCTCTTGCAATAGATGTTTCTTCAGCCTGAGCTCTTGGGCCTCTCTGGTTCTGCAAATGAAGAACTTACAGATACTGCACTTTGCAGAGATATGTGCCTCATTCAGAACACCACTGATGTTCATTGCTGATGGAAAAGGAATGAGGGCAGGAGATGCAGTTCTTGAAGCCTGGGGACCTGGGCATAGTTCATGGGACAAAGGATCTCCCCAACTTGACTCTGTGTGTGTGTCTGGGGTGGGGGGGTTTACTAATCTATATTATATTGTGTATAACTAGGATTTCTAAACAACATTATACCTCTTGTATCAAATATTTACAATAACTTTTTTAAGAGCTTGCAAGAGTGAAGGAGGACAGGATTCCAACTGAGGCCATGTGGCGGTAAAAAGCAACTGGAGAGGCATTGACCTGCACTGCTCCTTATTATAGCATTGGTCATGAGCATGAGGGAAGACATTGTGCATGTGCAGGTTAATAGACACTGCTTGGAAAAACTTCAAGACTCAGGCACATGTCATGCATATGAACCCAAGTGTGGAATACACACATGGGCCAGCACTCAAAGAAGAAAAATAGATTGCAATAGACTGCAGTGTATTGTCCAAGATCACGAGAAACCTGATTGTAGCATCACGGAATGTCCTACTCTGACCTCAGGTTACTATGGGTATGTTGTCCATAGATGTTAATGAGAATAAGAGGAACTAAGAAACAACCTATGAAAAACTGGGCACCCCAAAATGCATAGGGTGTGGAAATACAGCTAAGGAAAAGAGGGTTGAAACAGTATATTCAGAAGATGTTAAATGTGGACAGAACAACAACATAAAAAGATTCCCTGATTGGATAAAAGTGGGAAGACCCCAACGGAAAGTCCAGCAGGGACCATCCCTCTCTCGATGATTGTTTGTTTGAGAAATCCATTAGACCCTATAATACCCTTAAATATGTGAGTATGACTAGAGCCTTAGTCATTGCATGGGCTTTTGTAGGATTTATATATGGATGGGTAATTGTAACTTTACTTATTGCTTTAATAAAACTTGTAGTACAGAGAAGACTTTATACTTGTCATTGCTTCTGTGATCAATATCCTTGGTCTTCATGTGTTCCTGGAGTCTCCAAATTTGAGAAACGCACCAGGAAATGATTTTCACTCTGATCTTGAAACTGTAGCAACAGGAGCTGAACCCGTGGTAGTTTAATACAAAATTACTAAATTCCCATTAAAAATTTAGATGAAAATGAATCCCCCCCACCTTTTTTGGGGTAAAATTCCTGAAGAAACATTTCAGACCAATTCTGCAATCTCTATATTGGAGGTACAACACTGAATCTGAACCAAAATATAAAGAATTTCAGCATGTTTAATACCTATTTGACAAATAATATTGTCCTTGTCCAACTAACCTGAATTTAATTCTAATATAACATATATTATATGATGTATATCACATATATCAAATGGGTTCTAGAAAGACTCTGCCAAAAAAACCCGTTGATTTAACACAGTATTTGAGATGACTAAATATTGAAAATTTGTTGGGGAACCCCACATCATTCCTCAGAGGTGAAGGTTGAAAAAATGAGATAATTTTGTTCCTCTTTACACTCAATCAGAGGTGAAAGTGAGCTGGTGTGGTATGGTACGGTGTACCGGCAAGAGCCAGTATGCTGTGTCGGACTGGACTGGCTTCCAAGGCGGTGATTTAAAAGGCCCAGGGCTCCAGTCGTTGCGGGGAGCCCCGGGCCCTTTAAAGCCCCGCTGGAGCTCCAGCAGCTGGGATCAGGCAGGGATTTAAAGGGCCCAGTGCTCTAGCCACTGCGGGGAGCCCCGGGCCCTTTAAAGCCCCTCTGGAGCTCCGGCAGCCGAGCTCCTGTGGTGATGTAAAGGGCACGGAGCTCCACAGAAGCTGGAGCCCCAAGCCCTTTAAATCTTGAAAGGCCGCACCTCTTCTGGTTTGAGACCATACCTCTTCTGGTTGAGGCCATGCCCCCACTCAGGACTCCAGTGTACCGGTAAGTCCTTTGAGTTACTTTCACCCCTGCACCCAATGCTTGTCGCATTGCAGATGGCTGATTCTCAAAGAAAAAACAATTCTGCTTATCCTCAGAAAAATTACTTTTGCAAAGGCCACTGATAACTGCTTCTTGTGGTGCTGATTGAGGAGAAAGAAGGGCTGGTGGACTAGTAAGAGCTGCAGAAACTATAGTAAAGTGTTTTTATAACAGTACAGTACAAAACATATCTATTGAAATCCAATCAAATTCAGTATAATAAGTGGCAGGAATAGAGAAACTAGTATTCTGCCAGCCATGCAGGGCTAAAGTTGATATTTGAGAACACTAACAAGTCTCTCATGGTGTGTGTAATAATATATTTTATAATCTCATACCGGCATCTGTAAGAGTGTATATTTAGAAAGCATGTTGTCAGCCACAGTAAACAGGATGTTGCCATTATAGAACACACAGAAGAACATGCTATTTTTGTCATGTTACCAATATGTGACAATCAAATAAAATTAAACAATATGGACCTGGTATAAACATGTGTTTGGATGAATGTGCTTCATACAAAACAAGGAGTATTCTTGATTTTATCTTAAGGTGCACTTAATGGATACCAGACTGAGCTTCTCTTAAAAGATTAAATACAACTAATTGAAAAGAGTGCAGTTCCTTACTGTTGTCTCAGTATGCTTCAATTTACTAGCATAGGCAGGATGGCATTATGAACAAATTCACAGTGGGGTAGCAGTCCTATTCCCTAATAGCTGACTTGTGTATTTGTACCAGAGTTAGAGCTTTCAAAATAAGCAAAATTTCACATCAAAGGGAATGAATGGAAAAAATGACATTTAAAAAGACAATGGAAAAATAGATTTGATCTGTACTTGCACTGATATTCTGCCAGTTAAGTTGATCCACAAAAATGACTTGTAGATATGCAGTGTTTTGTTTTCTGATTACGTGGAGAAGATGATTTGGGAAATAGCTTAGTTAGTCCTGAACTGAGAAGTATTAGAGAGAGTTACATTGGTGATCATTTCAGATTTGAGGGAGGGAAATATTTAGTGACCAGGACCACATAGTAATTTCATCTGCTGACAGTCCATTAGTGTGATATTTGGGCCCTACTAAATAAAGTTGCTATGTGCTCTGTGGAGCCAAGATCATGCCTTCCTTTGTGTTTGGAGAGTGAAGCCTCTAAGGACATTTAGGGTGCTACTACCTTCTAATTAAATCAATTAATTACTACTAACAGTGGGACACCTGCAAATGATATGTACCAATATATTTTGAGGGTCGCTTACTGAACATCATTCCTAAATCTGAATAGCTTGAAAAGCTATTTCTTCATTTTTTCAATATTCTGTTTAATTGTACATAATATTTTAATATATCTGTAGGCTTTTAAGATATCATGGATGTCACATGCTACATATTATGACTGTTCAGAAGTTCATGGTAATAGATCCCAGATTTTCTTGCTCCGGTAGTGTAAATTCCTAACATTTCTGTTAAGGCGAATCTCTATTAACTATTAGCAGTAAAGTACCTCTGACACATAAATGAGCTGTTCTGATCCTAATCAGCAGAGGACAGCAATACCTAGACATGCTAGCTGGTTCATGGTATAATACTGCAGCAGCACTGAAAACCTTTGGGGGAAAATAATTGCCTTAACTTTGGAAAACTTCCTTTGGATGCCTTCCTTTCATAATGATAATATCTGATTTCCCCAGCTTTGTCAAAGAGGTGTTCTTAAACTGATAAATTTAATACAACTTTCATTTGGAATGGAATATGCACTTAAAGTTTTAATAGAGTGTGATGCAACAAGCAAATGTATCTTGTAGTAATTACACACTTTCATAAGGGGCTGTAACAGATGCATCTAAACAATCAAACTGCAAAGCTCATAACATTATTTTTACATTAAACAGTAACAGATTCAACTATAATATGTTAATTTGTTTGTACATTTGTTTCCTTTGGTGCTTGTCTCAAACTAGTCAGAATGCAACATCCTGAAGTTCTGAAATAGTCAATAATGTTGTTTCCTTGCATTTATACATGAAGGGTCCTTTATGTATTCAACAAAGTATGTTAAGACTGGAGGTGGACCTTAATCAGAACCCTCTATCTGAACACCCTGAAGTTTGTGGTATTTCAATTCCAGATCCAAATCTATGATTGGCTCCCTTTTATATTAGGCTATATCAAACATGGGTCTGCATTTCTACCAATCTGAAGAAAATTTAAATCGGCATCTGTACTTTGCTGCTCAGACCTTTCACTTATTACGATGATCAGGTTTGCTAAATATCCAGAAGTATTCAAGGTAGTGTATGTGTGTGTTACAAAACAGCTCATAAGAAAGGGGAGTGGGTGGTGGTGTGAACTGTTAGTGTGGCTTGGTTTCCCAGAATATAGAAACTTCTGATTGATGGGCAGGACAGCTGATAACCTGGCTAATTTGGCTGGCTAGCTTATCATACTTTTCAGGCTTCACAGTGTTGAATTTGGTAGGTGACTGCTTTTCATTCTAACTGTAGAAAATGTGAATCATGAAGACAGGTTGATTAGGAATTAAATCAGTATATTCAATGTATTTAATTTAATAAAAACTTCATGTTTGTTTTCACTACCTTCTCCCCAAGAAAAACAAATTTATTTTACTTATGCTTAATCTGGTAGAGAGTATTCTGGTCCACAATACTACAGGTCTCCTAATTTTATTATTTCAAAATATGGCACTTCTAAGAGTGCAATGACTCTCACCCCAAACTCTCCCAGTACTGCATCCCAGTGTCAGCTTTGGTATGAGTGTTAATAGATTCCTCATATAAACATGTAAAAGATATATGTCTACATATCACAGTAATTAGGTATACGTACACATTTCTCAGCTTTCAAAATTCATAATATAAAAAAAAAATTTCAGTGATGCTATAATGATCTGCACAAGCTGAGAATTTGACCTTGAAAAACACAGGGCCTGAATTTCAGCTCCTGATCTGCATGTATGAACATAAAAAAAATAATACCCTCAAGACAACAGATTTTTGTAGACACAGGAAACATCTAATCTACATGGATTTCAGTAAGGCATGTAATACAATTCCACATGGAAAAGTATTAGTTAAATTGGAGAAGATGGAGTTTAATATGAGAATTGAAAGGTGGATAAGAAATTGGTTAAAGAGGACACTATAGTGGGTCATACTGAAAGGTGAACTGTCAGGCTAGAGGGAGGTTACTAGTGGAGATTGATCTTAAGACCAATCTTATTAAACATTTTTATCAATGAGCTTGAGAGAGGTTATTCAGGGATTTATCTTAAGACCTATCTTATTAAACATTTTTATCAATGACCTTGGCACAATAAGTGGGAGTATGTTAATAAAATTTGCCTTAATAAAATTTGACACTAAGTTGGGAGGCATTGACAATATGGAGGAGGACCTGAATATCTTACAAGAAGGTCTGGATAGCCTTGAAAACTGGACTAATAGAAATGGAATTAAATTTAATAATGTAAAATGCAAGGCCATGCATTTAGGAACTAACAAGAATTTTTGTTATAAGCTGGGAATTTATCAGTTGAAAGAGTTACAGGAGGAGAAAGACTTAGGTGTATCGATTGAGCACAGGCTGACTATGATCTGTCAATATGATGCGGCTGTGAAAAAGTCTAATGTAGTCCTAATATGCATCAGGAAAAGTATTTCCAGCAGAGATAGGGAAGTATTGCTATCATTGTACAAGGCACCCATAAGACCTCATCTGGAATACTGTGTGCAGTTTTGGTATCCCATGTTTAAGAAAGTTGGATTCAAACTGGAACAGGTGAAGAGAAGGGCAACTAGGATGATCAGAGAAATGGAAAACCTACCTTAAGAGAGGCTATTCAAAGTGCTTGACTTGTTTGTACTAACCAAAAGTAGGCTGAGGGGAAACACGTTTGCTTTCTATAAATACATCAGATGGATAAATACCAGGGAGGGGGAGGAGTTATTTAAGATAAGTGCTAATGTTGACGCAAGAATAAATTGATATAAACTGTTGATCAGTAAGTTTAGACTTGAAATTAGACAAAGGTTTCTAACTATCACAGGAGTGAAGTTCAGGAACAGCCATCCAAGGGTAGTAGTGGGAGCAAAAAACCTAACTGGAATCAAGACTGAGCTTGGTAAGTTTATGGAGGGGATGGTCTGATGAGACTGCCTACAATGGCATATAGCGAATCTGCAACTGCTAGCAGCAAATATCTCCAAAAGCCAATTATGGGGCACTTGATGAGGAGGGCTCTGAGTTATTACAGATAATTCCTTTCTAGGTTTCTGGCTGGTGGGTCTTGCTCTCATGCTCAGGGTCTAACTGATTACAATATTTGGGGTCAGGAAGGAATTTTCCCTCAGGTCAGATTGGGAAAGACGCTGTGGGTTTTTTGCCTTTCTCTGCAGCATGAGGCATGGGTCACTTGCAGGTTTAAACTGGTGTAAATGGAGGATTCCTTGTAACTTGCAATCTTTAAATCATGATTTGAGGAATTCAGTAATTCATCCAGAGATTATGGGTCTATTACAAGGAGTATATTGGTGGGTTGGTGAGGTTCTATTTCCTGCAATATACAGGAGGTCAGACTAGATGATCATGATGGTCCATTCTGGCCTTAAAGTCTATGACTGTGAGTCAACACTTTGCAATTGCAAATACTTGCAGGCAATGTTGATCTGACAAATGATAGCAGAACTTGGTAGTCTTGCAGGTCAGCTTCCTACAGCAGGAGAAATCAATGAAGAAGGATCTGGGCATACTTCGTGTAATAATTTATTTGCATATATGCACTAGTACTTGAATTAAGACAGTCACAACCTGCACATAGGCAATCATCTCTTTCTGAAATATCAACCCACAAAACAATGTACAGTTCCTATGATGTAACTTTGCATCAAGAACTGAGTCTAACTGAAAACAAACCTTGTAAATTAAAACAGCTTCTTCTATGTAGTACTTTGCAAACAAAGAAACAACTGTTCAGGCATTTCTTCAAAGATTAAGAATTTACTCACACACTATGCAGAGTTCTTCCTAATTTATTCCATATGTGCTCATTCCTTATTCTGGAATAAGAATGTCCACTCAAGAAGTCATTCAGAATAGATATTACACTTTAAAGTAATTTAATCAGTTACTTTATCAGTAAATTAAAATAACTTTACTTAATCAGTAAAGTAAAATAACTTAATCAGGAAAAAAAACCAAAACTTTCAGGCGTAGACAATCCATAAGAAAAAGAACTTGGAAGACTGTGTAACAGGGCCACCTGGTGATATCGACCATAACAATAGTGTGACTTTGATGTATGTGTAAGTGTTAAAATTTATACTGACAGAACCCATTTCTCCCATTGAGTCTGACAGATGGAAATTCTAAGGCTTGTGTGAACACGCTTGTTAGTGTATTCATAGTACATATCCTTCTGATAGCATTTTTCAAGAGAGCATGACCACATTTACACCTGCAATGTGTGTGGGTATGTATGTATATATACAGACACAAACAGTAGCCTGTCAGGAAATCTGCTGGCATGCCAGAACGGTTAGTTTACCTGCAACATCCTCAGGTTCGGATGATCGCAGGTTCCACTGGCTGCAGTTCGCCGTTCCAGGCCAGCGGGGGCTGAGGGAAGCAGCAGCCAGCACATCCCTCAGCCTGCACTGCTTCCCACAGCCCCCATTGGTCTGGAATGGCGAACTCAGCCAGTGGGAGATGCAATTGGCCGAACCTGCGTACGCTGCAGGTAAACAGACCATCCAGCCTGCCAGCGGATTTCCCTGATGGGCCACGTGTCAAAGGTTGCTGATCCCTGCACTAGACAGTAGTAATAATGAAGTAGATGGTTGGGTGAAAATAAAGATCAACCTCAGCATAGATGTATAGATATTTTGAGCTTATTACTTCATCCTCTAATCTAGAAATACCAGTTGCTGTCTCTGAGCTAATTAACATATAGTCTCAGGGTCCTCCCATAGATCATCTGGCCAATTAGATTGGCTTTATGTTTTTTCTCTTATTTTAAAATGAAATTCATTCTCTTCCTCAAGGCCTGAATCTTGTCTCTCACCATCATAAAAGATTAATAAAATAAAATTATCTTCTCTGCTTATTGAAGGGTGTATTATCTGCTTGATTCATATGCATTATTCCCATTAATGCTAATAGGAGTTATGTGTCCATCTGGGAAAGAGAATATGCCCCTTAATCCCTTAAATTAAAAATAAGAGTGTCTGCCAAAGTAAGAAAAGCATTACTTTTTGTGAATGATTCCCTTTTCAATAAAGGATGATAAAAAGGAAATTATAGTGTTTATTCCTGTCTATCATTTTTATTTTAAAAGACAAGGGAAATCATACAAATTCTGTCAAGTGTGTGGGTAGGCAAAGAACTCATAGGGGTATATAAAGTCTTCTTTTGTAGGGTTGCCAGGCATCTGGTTTTCAACCAGAATGCCCAGTTGAAAAGGAATCTTAGCAGCTCCGGTCAGCAAAACTGACCAGGCCGCTAAAAGTCTAGTTGGCTGCAGTGCCAGTGGGGCAGGCAGGCTCCGTGCCCAGCTCTGCACGGCTCCTGGGAAGTGGCGCTGACACTTTTGAAAACCTGGTCATTTCAGTTACATACCTAAATGAGAAATAAGCATTTAGGAAATAGGCTCTGAAAGTATAGAACTAAACAGTGAAGGGAAAGTAAATATTTGAATATATTCATGGTTCATAAATCTCTTAAATAGCGGTACACTTGTAACATATCATATTGCAAATTCCAGAAAACAACTTGACCTCTGCAGAATCCCAAACACAAGTATTTACTGAAACCAAACTTGATGATAAATGCTGGAAGTACTTATGGACAGATTTAGGCCTAAATGCAGCTCCTCTTGAAATCAAGGAGAGCCTTCCTACTGGTTCCAATACGAGAAAGATGAGGCTTCCACTATGACTTATCTGGTGAGTCACAGCTAACCACCACCATTCAAATTTTGACTATTCACAATGAACTGCAATCAATCCTTGAATTAAAAAAAAAATTGTGGGGAAAATTAGACCACTTTAAGTTACTGAAGAAAACATGATCTTAGGTATTTTTCAAGAAGAAACAAATACTAAGTACATTGGGCCAGATGCTTTGCTGCTGTGAATCAACCTAGCTCCACAGAAGCAAATGGGTGCATATTTGGTAGTGACTGGTATTTTGTACCATGTATATTTAGGGAAAAAATATATCGTTGGGAACAGCTGATGTAATATTCAGTGGTTCATATTTGTTTGTGTCTGTCTGTCTCTCTCTCTGAGAATTTAAAAAAAAATTCCCAAAGGTAGGGCAAATACTAGAGCTGGTTAGAAATTTTCTATTAGAATAATTTTCTAACCAATCCAAAAATGCCTTTTTGTAAAATCTAAAATTTCCATTGGAAAATTTCTATTTTCCACCATGAAAACCAGCTCCCTGGCTGCCATTCCTGAAGGTTCTTGTCAGTTTCATTTTTTCCCTGCAGAAGAGCTTAGACAAGAGCCTTTCAGCCAGGCTAGGAGGAAGGCTGAGCACCCTGGCTCTCTTTCTGCCCCACAGTTTGTCTGGTGTGTGCATTTGCATGTGCATAAGTAAAATACACAAATATACCTCCTCTATGTGGCCTTGTGGATGAATGGTCTTCAGTCAAAAAGCAGCATTTCTAGAGTCTGATATATATATACTATGCATCCACTAAAACTGGGATACTTTTGAGGGGAAATAAAAAGGAAGGTGTTTTATTTTGTTTTCCCATAGAAAAACTTTGCCGTAGAAGTTATTTAATGAGCCATGGGCAGGAGCTTATGGAAACTGCAACCTCTTTAGGTCCTGATCCAGAAAAGTATTTAAATAGTTACACTGCTTAACTGGGTCAGTGCCTTAATGAGAGAGAAGGCAGTGGTGGCAGATGAAAGAACAAGGAGTAATGGTCTCAAGTTGCAGTGGGGGAGGTCTAAGTTGGATATTAGGAAACACTATTTCACTAGGAGGGTGGTGAAGCACTGGAAGGGGTTACCTAGCGAGGTGTCCAGTTCTAATTCAAAGGGAACCTACCGTATTTGCAATGTAGTAGTCATGTCTCTTTTAAACCTATTTTTTTCTTATAGAACGGTAACTAGTTGCCCATAACTAACACTGTCTGGAGTCTTCTATATCTGGCTTCCTTAAAAAGGACAGGGATATATGGGCACTGGGAGGCTTTTGAGGACAGACAACTCTCACGAGAACAACAAGATAACAACAGATATAGTTGTTCACCAATGCAAGAAGCTTAGGTAACAAATGGAGGAACGAGACAGATAGAGAGCTCTTTAATGTTTTAAGGGAGGTAAATACTATAGGAACTGCTTGATCATGGGGGGGACTTTAACTTCCCGGATATAGATTGGGAAAAATGCTAGTAATAAAAAAATAGCTCTTTTTTTCCTAGGCATCAGGAGATTTGGATGACCTTGTAAACTGGAGTATTAGTAACAGATGAAAATTCAATGTGAGAGTGTAAGGTTATGCATTTAGGGATGACTAACAAGAATTTTAGTTATAAGCTGGGGACGCACCAGTTGGAGTTGGAAGAGGAGAGGAGAGAAGGGAGTCCTGGTTGATCGTAGGATGACTGAGGAGGCAGTGTGATGTGGAAAAGAAGGGCCACTAGAATGATCCGAGGAATGGAAGGCCTGTCGTATGAAAAGACTTGACTGAGCTCAGTTTGTTTTCTTTCCTTAAAAGGATAAGAGGGAGAGATATGATTGCACTCTTTAAAAAATATATCAGGATAAATAAATAGGAGGAAAGAGGAATTTTTTCAGTCAGCTGCTAACTAATGTGGACAAGAGGACAAACGGATATAAATTGTCAGTCAGAAATTCAGGCTTGAAATTAGACTTTAACCATCACTGCATCTAGCAGGAGGTCAGACTAGATGATATCATAATGGTCTTCTCTGATCTTGAATTTCTTCTTCTAGGTATTTCTCCTCCCAAAAGATTTTTGGACAGCTGTTTAACACCTGAATCAAATACCTGAGAGAAACATAGAAGTTGATAGGCTATATATATATATATATAGCCTATGTTTCTCTGTTTCTCTCAGTTATTTTATATATATATATATATATATTATGGCCTGCATCTAGCAGGAGGTCAGACTAGATGATCATAATGGTCCCCTTCTGATCTTGAATTCTATGATTTCTCTATGAGTCAGGTATTTCTCCTCCCAAAAATTTTTTTTTTAACACCTTTTAACACCTGAATACCTGAAAAATATATATATATATATATAGCCTATGTTTCTCTGTTTCTCTCAGTTATTTTATATATATATATATATATATATATATATATATATATATATATATATATATATATATATATATAAATCTCCTGTCACTGCTTCTACAGTTCATCAGGCTCCCTTAGTATACTAACAATTTTGCCGGAAATGTAAAAGAGGAAACTGAAGTCAATGAGCCATTAAAAGCAGTGGGTGACAATCTTAGTATTATACAATTTTCTTGGATGCAATGAATTGCAATTACCATGCCTACTAATCAAATCTACTTTTTGCTACTCTCACATGTCTATCTAGTCCCCTTTATTTACAGTTATGATGGATTTTTGTAGCCAAACCTGTCCTAAAACACTTAGGATTCAAATATTAGAAAAAGTTTTTTGCAGACATTTATAGACTCAACAGAATGATCTATGATTTATTATAAAGAGTTCTATCAGTTGGCAGATGACTGTCACTTAAATGAAATCCTGCTTAATCAGTTTTAGGGGGATTGTCAATAAATTGAATATATGGTTTATTTCCTGCAGAAATTTTGAAGCACACAACATGGATTTCTACTTCTAAAGTTTCTCTATTGTGCATCCTGTAACAGTAGTTGATAACTAGGAAAACACACTGACAGTACGCAATAGTGTGAGTCAACTAGTTAAATAAATCCATCTCCAGGTGAAAAAGATGATTTTTAAAGATATTTTCCCATTCTCTAAGCTTTTGCAAGACAGTAAAAGTTTCCTGTTATGAAACCAAAAGTGGCTTTTGTTATCCAAATTTTAAGTCATGGTAACTATCACTTTTAAAAAAGAAATTCTTAGCAATTCATATCACATTGAGTTAAAAGAGATGCACCAGTTACTGTGGGTTTCCATGGAAACTAATGTAGTACTTACAAAAAGTACAGCACACATTCTTTTCTTCATAAAAAAGCCCCTGTTTTGTGCTTAATTGGCTCAACTGAATTGCCCTCTGAAAATGAGCTGGAGAGTTTCTAGCCTCAGAAAATATTCAGGATTAGAACTCCCTAAAACTTTAATCCCAGCACAAGTGTTGTGAAATTTATTTGGAACTTTTTCATTCTATTCCAGAAGAGGAAAGGTGTACGTTAAAATGGAGCAGAGTTAATAAGAGAAATGTTTTCAATGAGTACAGAATACCTGTTACGAAAAAGGAATCGTATGTAGAGACAGAATCTCAGCATCAGTGGAGTTATATCAATTTATAGCAGTTTAGAATCTGGCCCACATCTTGAAATTCTCCTGTGAATTTATTTCAGTTAATAAATCTCAAAAGTAATGTTTATATTTTAATTAAATATAAAAATGTGGTTTAAAGTTAATTAGTAAATAAAATTACCTATTAAGGGCCTGAGATCGAAATCTTATTGAAATGAATGGGTGACTTCAAAATGACTTCAGTGTGCTTTGGATCCAGCCAAAAGGGCTTGTCTTCACTATGGGCTAACTCGGTGCTGCTGCAATTGATGCAGAGGGCATTGATTTAGCGGATCTGCTGAAGACACGATAAGTAGACGGAAGAGTGCTCTCCTGTCGACTTCAGTACTCCACCTGGAGGACAGATGGAAGCTATGTCGATGGGAGATGCTTCTCCCATCAACACAGCATAGTGTAGACACTGCTGTAAGCCAATGTAAGTTACGTAAATTTAAGTTTTGTAACTTATGTAATTTAACGTCGACTTAAGTTTCATAACTTACGTAACTTAACTAGCGTAACTTAAATTGACTTACAGGGTTAGTGTAGACAAGGCCTAAATAGCATTATTTCACATCTCACATACTGCGAGAGTGTAACAGACAATTGGCTGCTGAGGAAGAAATATGTATATTCTCAAAAAGAACAGGAGTACTTGTGGCACCTTAGAGATTAACAAATTTATTTCAGCATGAGATTTTGTGAGCTACAGCTCACTTCTTCGGATGCATAGAATGGAACACACAGACAGGAGATATTTATACATACAGAGAACATGAAAATTTGGAAGTATGCTTACCAACAGACACTGCTTCTCTCTTTTTTTGGACTAAAAACCAAACAAACAAACAAGCTGCAGTATAAGTATATGAGTTACATACAGTCTTGTTCTTCTGGGTAAATTAATAAACGGAAATGCTGTACTGGTAGTTCTTGTGATATGATTTCTCAATCATTGTAGTATGAGTATGTCATCTGTGAAACGTGTAAGAGAACTGTAAATGCTATAACAGCTCAAATTCATCCCTGGTGTAATTGTCCTTTCAGCAGAGCAACGCAAAACATCACTTGGCCCAACATGTGAGCCAAATTTTTGCTTCAGCTTCCTTTTCAGCATGCAAGCTCAGATTTGTGAAGATACCATTGTAAGGGGTGAGATCAAAATATGTAGATGAATAGAACAAGTTTTTTTTTCTTTTGCCTCTTTACAGAAAGCAAGGTAAAGGAAGAATTTTCAAATTTTGCTTCAAAAGAACAATTTTCTATATAATTTCATAACTTTTCTTAACCATTTCCTTGATGCATTATTTAATTTACTTACTGTGAACCAAATTGTATTGTCCTCTACAATCAGTCATGTGTCTTTAACTTTGCGTGTATGTCAGGGATCGGCAACCTTTGGCACGTGGCCCACCCGGGTAAGCATCCTGGCGGGCCGGGCAGATTTGTTTACCTGCTGCATCCGCAGGTTCAGGCAATCACGGCTCCCACTGGCCATAGTTCGCCGCTCCAGGCCAATGGGGGCAGCGGGAAGCAGCACAGGCCTAGGGATGTGCTGGCCACTTCTTCCCGCCACCCACATTGGCCTGGAGCGGCGAACTGTGGCCAGTGGGAGCCACGATCAGCCGAACCTGTGGACATGGCAGGTTAACAAACTGTCCCGGCCCACTAGGGTGCTTACCCTGGTGGGCCGCGGGCCAAAGATTGCCGATCCCCGGTGTATGTGAACAATTAATAATGTGTGTGTGTGGGGGGGTATTTATTTATATATTTATTTGTTTGTTTATTTACTTATTTATTTTGGCAAGTAAAGGAGAACAAGGCAGATGGAAAATTGTTAGAAATATTTTTTAAAAAAAGCCTGAAAAAAAAAGATTGATTACAATATGTTAAAGGTATACTTAGATTGATAACAATATGTTAAATGTATACTTAGAGGTAGCTTACATCAGGCATTCTCAACTTTTTTTTTCTGGGCCCCCCCAAACATGCTATAAAAATTCCACAGCCCACCTATGCCACAACAACTGTTTTTCTGCATATTCAGAAGCCTTAGGGGGTAGCAAGCAGGGCAATTGCTCAGGGCCCCACATCACAGGGGGCCCTGCAAGGTTAAGTTACTTGGGCTTCAGCTTTCAGCCCTGGGTGGCGGGCCTCAGGCTTTGGCTTTTTGCCCTGGGCCCCATCGAGTCTAACACTGAACCTGCTCTCTGGTTTATTTTGGCAGACCCCCTGATAGCTGCTCGCAACCTCTCTTAAATAAAATATCAATAACAGCAGTCACACTATTAATAATTGTTTAAAAGTAATTTTAGGGATTTGATTAATACAGGGGTCTGCAACCTCTGGAACGTGGTTCACCAGGGTAAGCACCCTGGCAGGTTGGACCAGTTTGTTTATCTGCCACATTGGCAGGTTCAGCCAATCGCGGCTCCCACTGGCCGCGGTTTGCCGTTCCAGGCCAGTGGGGGTGGCGGGAAGCGATGCGGGCCGAGGGATGTGCTAAAAATCACAGAGCTGAAAATTAGCTGACTACCTATTTTATTTACTATATGCCCAAAATACAGCAGCTGATATACCACTTATATAAACATAAGGGGCCAAAAGAGCTCAGCTCTTTCCATTTTGACACCTACATGAAATGGGTAGATTTCCAAAGTGTTCTATACCTAGCGACCCTCATTGTTGTCAGTGCAAACTCTTGAAAGTTGAGCATTTTTTAAAATGGTTCCATTCCACTTAAGTGGCTGAGATCCATAGAAAATCGAGCCACTGATGCTAGATGCTGAGAGTTGTTGAATGTTGTGTTCTTTACAAAATCAAATGAAAAAATATAGAATAAATAAAGGATATTATTTATACATCAAGAAATAATTCGGCATTATTTTTCACCATTTTTCTTTTAAATTGTGGAATCAAGTGAGAGTTATGAGAACCTTGCTTCTCTCTCTCTCTCTCTCTCTCTCTCTTCTATATGAACCAATTCCTGTATAAACAGGGCTGATATCAGTCCCTTACTGTTTTATGCAGATAATGCTCAATGGTACCAGTCTCAAGAAAATCATTCCTCCCCTCAGCCACAAAGTCCAATATACTTTCACCTGCCATTCTGCTTTCCTTGAGGAGGTGGAGTGGGTATCGGCCAGACTTGATTAGCAGGACACAATCTGAACATGAACTAATCTGAGGACATTTCTGTGATGGATAGGGGGAGAAGATGCTTTCAGTAGAGATTGCTGATGCTTTATCAGGCATGTTCTTCTTGAAACTCCTTCCCCAGGACCTGGCTCTGAAGTTGAAGATGAATCTTAGATAAGGGACATGACCAATGACTATCAGAGAGTGCATCCATAAGGAAAGACATTTTCACAGAGAGCAGTAAATTACTATGGAATGATACTTGAGCTTGTTTATGTAAAAGTCTTGTAGAAGTTATTAGGGATGAGACCTATAGATAAAAGAGCTGAATAGAAAGCTGGCTAGATCATTGGGCTCAACAGGTAGTGATCAATGGCTCCATGTCTCGTTGGTAGATGGTATCAAGCGGAATGCCCCAAGGGTCGGTCCTGGGGCCGGTTTTGTTCAATATCTTCATTAATGATCTGGAGGATGGCGAGGACTGCACTCTCAGCAAGTTTGCAGATGACACTAAACTGGGTGGATTGGTAGATATAGTGGAGGGTAGGGATAGGATACAGAGGGACCTAGACAAATTAGAGGATTGGGTCAAAAGAAATCTGATGAGGTTCAACAAGGACAAGAGCAGGGTCCTGCACTTAGGATAGAAGAATCGCATGCACTGCTATAGACTGGGGACTGAATGGCAGAAAAGCACCTAGGGCAGGGATCAGCAACCTTTGGCCTGCGGCCCGGGAGGGTAAGCACCTTGGCGGACCGGGCCAGTTTGTTTACCTGCTGCGTCCGCAGGTTTGGCTGATCATGTCTCCCACTGGCTTCCATGACAAAGTCGTAACCCTAGTTATGATTACTCTTGAAAAAGTGCAGACATGCTAAGGAATGAGAAAGCACAGCTAAGGCACCTAAACAACCTGCCCTCTAGTGACATCATAAAGAGGAAAGAAAACCATGTAAAAATCTGATGTTTGTTAATAATCAATTATGCTCTGGGAACATAATCTCTAGACATGCATTATAGCTTTGCACAACTGGACAGGTGTATTTATAAAGTATTTCTTTTCTTAAAGCCATGAGCTTTTCTTTTCTTAAAGCCAAGATACCAGACTTAATCATCTGAACTGATAATTCAAATCCTACAGTCCTAAATCTTTCAGAAAAACAAGCAGCTTAAACTATGCAAAGGTTATCTAAACTTTAGAAAGTTTTCCAGTATAGAATTTTAAGAACATTTATATGAATTAATATTCACCATGCAAATCGTGGACAGTCTGTGATTTTTATTTTGCTTAGCTTTCCACTTATAATTCACACCCTCAGAGATTACTTTTTCCTTAGATGTATATTTTCAATTATCCATTGGTAAATATTATCCAAACAGTTACACAAATTTTTCAATAGTGCAATCTTGCAAATTATTATTGCAGCAAGAATTCAGAAGTTATGTCAATTTTCCTTAACAAATTCAGCCTTCTAGTGTCTGTAGTGCAAAAGCTTAAAATGGAAGGGAATTTTCTATAGAATTTTAAAACAATTAAAACATCATGGCTATCCATCTCTCAGTTAAGAGATTGCCTTTTGATCTTTCACAGAAATACCAATTCTTTTCTTTACTGTCCCCATAAAATTATCAGCAGAAATATAATTACCTGTATGAATCTAAGCTTATATAAATAACCCTAAAACTAGAATTTGTCCCTCTTATTTGAGAATAAAAGAAAAATAAAACCGAGAAAACCAACATTGTTCTTTTGTCACAGGCAAAAAAATGGAATTCGGAAGATTCCTTCCATCAATATTAAAATATATATATATATATTTACAGACAGTTGGATATGTCTTTCTCACAACAAGTCCATCCTCCCACATTCCTTTTCACTTTTTCATAAGAAGTTCTGAATTTTTAACATCTTGCTCATATCCTGTCCTCTTTACTCTTTCTGAACATGGAACTCTTATTGACTTCAATGGGAGTTACCTGAGCAAATGGACTGACAAATATTCATTGTCCAGTTATACCGAAAGAAGAACAGGAGACACTTCATATAGATTTAATTAGGCCACAAGGTTATTATTAGATATCTGGGACTACCCTATTCTTTTAACCATCACCTCCTTTTAAAGTCCTTTGCAAGGCCATTTTTGAACTCTTTCCCTATGGAGTACCTTCACTGGACATCTAAATATTCATTTGTGGTCAACAAATAATGTATTCCCCACCATTTTCACAACCCTTTCATGTTCGCTTTCTGTGAGCGTTAGAACCCTCAACCTTTATTAGTGCCATTCATGAAAAGGGAATGGTAAGCGAAAATACTTAAATATTTGCTGAATGCAAAACTTGAATTGTAGATTCCTTTATAAAATTCCTAATTGCAGTATAATGGTTTGTTAAATAGGTTATCCTATTAGAATAGAAACACTACCACACGATTTATAGGTCTAACCAACAGAAAACAAAGTGTGAGGTTACAATCAGATATACAATTCAAAATTTGTGCTCAGTTCATACAGTTACATAAGTAACCTGTTCCCTGACTTGATGATCTATAAAACTAATGAACACAATAAAAATTGTGCATTGTATATTTAGTTATAGTATTTGCACTTCAAATTTTTTAATGAATAATTCAGTCAGGGAACAGAAACAATGCTACATAACTTATGTAATTAAACAAGCTGGAGTAAATTTTGCTTTGCAATATTAAATATTTGCTATTCTCAAATGATCTGCAAAGCAAGGGTAACTTCGGACAATATGTACAATCCATAACTTGACAATCAATAATTGGTGGACAATTCTCAAAAATAAATTACTTGCTGTGAATTACTTGTATATTAATGCTGCTCATCACACTTTACCTGAGAGTTTTGAGCACTGAAAACACCTGCTAACCACTGAAGGAGCAATATACTCTTTGCTTCAAATGTTGTATTGTAATGGTTCCAAATAACAGTTCATATATGTATGGGGTAGTAATCTTATCCATGCTATTACTTTTGGTTTTATTTAATTTATTTATTATTTTCATTTTATTAGAGCTGGTGACCTTTGTGCCACAAAGTAACACACATGGTTTCTAAGTGGAATTCTAATCCATGGAATGACAGTGATGTTTTCCTTGAAGGACCTACTGAATCACAATTCCAGCCAAGTAGAAATGATTTGGGGGTCTACTCTGCTATTCTTGCAGAACAAGGACACTCTTGAGCTCCTTCATTTTGCATGTTGGTACCTAAGTGGAATGAATATGTTTCATCTATTGACGTTTCTCTTGACAGTAGTCCTAACCTATTTGATGGAATATGCTGTTTTGCTCCTATGGTTTTTTTCCCCCTTCTCCTTCTGCTAGTGCCCCCTTAATGCTCATACGAAGGGAGAGTGGCAAGTTCCCAGCTGGGCTGGGACCAGGTTGGGAAGTGGGATGGAACCCCCCTAAACAAGTTGAAACAATTAAGGAAAGAAGGATGAGCTGTATAATTTATTGACAAGCATTCCCAGGCATGTTAATAAAATTGTGCCCCAATTAAACCACATCCATTGCCTCTTGTCTTTCTTCTTGCATGGCTGAGACAATAAGCGCTAGGGGAGATTTCTCCATGGGCAGAATGATGGATTAGATGACCTAATATTTCTTTTCCATTTCTAGCACACCATATAACATATGGACTGTGATGCCTTCATATGTGATATAACAAATAAATAAGCCTGACACACTTTACTTTGAATGTCCTTGTTTTTCTGGGCTAAGCAAGGCTTTAAGACTTTTATCTAAACCATTTGTATATCCTTTGTTTAAGGTTTGTTTTAATACAGATTACTGGGAACAAATAGAATTTTGCACTAATACCTAGTCCTTTTCAATTTCACTGCTTCCTCTATGTTTATTATGTCATTGAAATGTGAGTTTGACAGCACTAAGTGCAAGCCAGAGGCAATGGTGCTTTGATTTATCTCCTACAACATTATTCCTAAAATAATAGTGTCAAGTCTATGTAAACAATGTTTATAATTGTGCTTAGCTGTTATTGATTAAAGATAAAAATATCAAAGCCATGAAAAAAAAACTGTTTTGTATATTTTGTTGACTTATTTCAACTGAATTGTAAATGTGTACCGCTATCAGTTAGAATTATTGTACTTTTTTTAAAGGTGAAATATTCATACACTGCAGAAGTCATACTGCTTTTTCTGTTATAGAAATAGAACAGAATTAACCCTATAATCACAGATAATGTACAGAAGCTTGCCTCTGGGGTTTCTGAAATGACTGTTGTGATATTTTTATTTGTTAAAAAGGAGAAAGAATGTACTTGTCAACTGGGATATGAAATCAATAATGTTATTGAAATAAACACCAGAAAAGAAACTACCAGCAAATGGATAAAACAAAACAAAAAAAAACATTGCAGAGACCTTCGGAATAATTAATAGCTCAGAGCTTAAAGGCAACTAAGCAACAAATAGGTGAGACCCACTAATAAGGAGCTAACAGCTACAATTGAGCTTGTGTTGAAAGGGAGATTGTTAATCTAGTTGGGCTGTCTCTAAAGTTGCAAATACATCTATTTCTATGAGGCCAGGGGACCCCATGGACTTGAGTAGGGGTCGGCAACCTCTGGCACGCGGCTCGCTAGGGTTTGTGTACCTGACGTGTCGGCAGGTTCGGCTGATCGTGGCTCTCACTGGCCGCGGTTCACCATCCCAGGCCAATGGGGGTGTCAGGAAGCTGCTGCCAGCACATCCCTTGCCTGCGCTGCTTCCTGCCGCCCCCATTGGCCTGGGACAGCGAACTGCGGCCAGTGGGAGCCGCAGTCCGCTGAACCTGCCAACACAGCAGGTAAACAAACTGGCCCAGCCCACTAGGGTGCTTACCCTGTTGAGACGTGTGCCAGAGGTTGCCAACCCCTGGTTTAAACTGAGATCATTTTATTACTTTCAAGAGGTTATACTGATTTGCATCAGTAGAGAATGTGGCCCCAAGAGACCTTGGGTAAAATCCTCATCCCATTGAAATCAATGGGAATTTTGCCCTTGATTTCAGGGGATCCAGATTTCACCCATGAACTATGTAAGGTCTACAGACCCCGAGCACCAAGTAAATAAATGGCAGTGCAAGAATCCACAATATAATTGTATACAATGGAATAAACTTTTTGGGAGGATGCCATAAGAGTAAAAAGAAACTGAGAGTAAAACAAGTGAATGGTGATGGCAGGTGTACGATGCATGTGAAGACTGATACTCAGAGCGCCAGACAATGAAATACATACTCCAGCAGAGGGCTTTAAAGAAGCAGCAGGAATTCAGCGAACACCCACACATCAGATAACAGCTAGACAGTTCTTTTCTCTCCAGATGTGCATCTGTTCACTTGGACAGTGCTGATAGTGCCATTTGCCTTATGCTTTAAAACTGTCTGAGAGTTTGGAAGAAACATTTATGGCACACAAGTTCACTATCTTATACTATATAAAATTCAGATGCAGGTCTGAGAGACTGCAAAGATCTTCACATTTGTGAGGATCAATTGTGCTTTCAATAATAACTTTTTAAAATGTTTTAAATAGCAAATGCACCGTCTGAGCAGAGTTATTCCAAAAACAATTTAATTGCCTTGCACTGCTGAAAGTAAAGTAGGCAATACAGTCTTTTCTGGGCCAACCATGCTGCATTTTGATACAATTTCACTGTTGCCATTTTTGTCTGATTTTTTGTTTTAACTCTGAATATGAAGTGTACGATACTGTAGATAGTTAAAGGACAGATTTCATCCATGTTAGAGACTCTAATCATATCTTACATTAACATGAGTGTTTACTGAAATGTATACTAGGTGCAGGAAATGTGTTCTGCTTTGTGAAAGAAAGAAAAAAAAAGAAAAGGTCTGAACTTGTAAATCCTTACTCACCCATCTTTGAGAACATTCATATGAGTAAGAGCTAGCAGGATCAGAACTAAAATGAAGGCAATTCCTGCTTAAAATGAAAGGGCAGATTGGGACGATCCAGGGACAATAAGTTGGAGGCTTACTTTGTTGTTAATTATTAATTATATTATTATTATTATTTTATTTATTGCCACACCTTCCCTAGGAGTAACCTGGGAAAAGGAAGTATTTATAGAGATTTGAGTGAGAAAAGAGTGGTGGCTTTGGTTTAGGATTTTTACTTTCTCCAGCTAAATATTCCAAAAGCAAATTTATTTACTATATTCAGAACAAAAACACAGGTAGTTTTCTATGCAGTAAAATTGCTAGAGTTGAAAAATCCTATTGAAGTCAATGAGAGTTTCAATACAGACTACTTTTAGAACACCTGTAAATGATACTTTTGTTACCAAAAACTTTCCTGGTTGATTTTGTGAAACATTTTCCACACTGCTTTTCACCCCAGAAAATTTAATCACCGCATGACATGTCTAAATTGTGCATAATTCTCCAAGGTTTAAACGAGGAATTTCACATGACAGAAAGCAGTTTTGCCTTAAAACTATTTAAAGAATTAGACTGATTATTAAAAGTTAGTGAAGCATATCAAAAATGGAAGAATTTATGTCTTTTGGTGTAGGTGCTTTTCTCAGATCCTTTCAGTCCTGTTAAAGTAAGATCAAATTCTGTGCCCACTGCTTTTTCAGTTGTGTGTCAGGTAAAACATAGCAGGGGGTGAAATAAATTCATCTTTCTGTCTTCAACTAAAGTAAAAGCAATTTTAGTCTTCCCATGTGGTCATTTGAGGTGCTTGTCATGTACAAGCTAACGATATCTGGCACCCTCAGGTTGTTTAAGTATTCATGAAGTAATTAAATTCTCATTAACATATAAATAAAAGAAAACTGAAAACAAGTTTACCAGGCAACTAACATCTGTTCTAATGCTTTTAAGTATTAAAATGTGCCACATACATAAGGAAAAGTGCATTCTGTTCAGAGAAGTATTTTGCATGTATTATTTATAGAAACTGTAATTAAACTGATTTGGCATATTAAGCAAAGTTAACAGCAAAGCATTATTTAGGTAGTTTGTAGGTCTCTGGCTCCTAAATAAAGAACTAAAAATAGGAAAGGGAGAAGTAAAATTAATCGTTGTTTGTTTTGAGATTCAGATAGAATTATGAGAATAATTGAAAAACCAGTCCTTCCAGAATTAGGCAGCCAAAAGATCTGCCACTGTAGGCAGGTTTCCAACTTTTCAAGTGAAATAACTTGATTTTTGAATGATAAAATATTGATAATGCTTGGGGGAAAAAAATTCCACATGCCCTATACATTAACTCCGCCCAAATTTCAAAATAGTTTTGTTACAGCCCTACAGGCTCAAATGTCCTTCTGTCCTTCTGATATTAATCTTCCCATGCCATTGTTGTCCAACCTTTAAGCTAGATAATTTCCTGTTATTATGCATTGTTCATTTGCTATAATTACTAGCCTAAATACATTTCCTTTATCAGTGATATGCACTTCGATTGTTCCCTAACATATTACTGCAGAGTTCTGTAAGATAGAAGTAGCCAAATAAAATTCAGTATTCTTGTATTGGTGGGTTGAGATTGATAGGTTTGCAGAAAGAGTTCAGAATAAGTTAAAACATTCATTTTATCAAATGGTGGCAGTAAAAGTAGAGTGTATTTATGACAGGTAACCCCTTTAAAATATAACTTACTGATGCAATACATGTAATAATTTAGACTACTTTTTTCTTAATAGCAATCTTCCTAACCTATATGAACATCTACTATACTTTAGTTACTGCCTTTTGCACTCTAAAAGGCACATTGTACTCTTGAAATGCATTTACTTCTTAATTACTCTTAATGGGAGAAGCATGTGCACCTTGAGAAGTGTGAATATTCCTTAAGGTCTAAGATTTTAATCTAATTTAAAAGTAGTATTGTACGACCCATCCAAATTCTTCATGGTTGCTATATCTCTTCTACAACTTGGTTCATAACCAGGGAATCTTCTGCCAGCTACATGATATGATGGGTGCATGCTGCAAAGGGTGTATTGTGAAAAGACAGTAGAGATACATGTCAGAAAGCACAAGCTATACATATTCATCTCTTTAACTTTGAAAACAATTGGAAGACAAGAGCCATGTCAATTAAAGTTACCTGTGGTCAGGTGTCATTTACACATATAGTGGTCCATTTGCCCCTTTCATCACAGTGCAAACTCTCACAATTGCAAACAGATATTCTGTATATGCAGTGAGGGTTAGGGTTAATTATAATATAATTTAATAAAATATAATACAATTTTAAATGCCCCTTTGTACCACTGTAAATCTGAAAAGAAACAAGGGTGCTAACCCATAACGCAAAACATTTGCACATTCCTTTTTGTCCCTGACCTGTACTGATGGTCACGAATAAAATAGCTTTCAAAATGACTCTTCTTATGGGACAAGATTCATCAGAATGATAACATATCTGTTCATCTGGAGCGGTGTTCAGTTGGACACAGGATGCTGGCCTGCAGATACAGGGGTCCCACTTCTCTACTCCCCTCCCAACTCTTTAACCCAGGGAGCATAAAGGTGAAATGCCTAGTAGCCAATAGTATGTTTCAGGTAATGGGAGGGGCAAGAAGGGAACAAGTAGCTGGTCTAACACATTACTCACAATTTAGGGGGGTATGAGCAGAGCTAACTATGAGCTGCTGTTGTCTTCCTACTGACTCTTTCCGTTCCCCACTTGTGAAAATGGCCTGGTTCTACTTCATTCCTCATTTCACAGACTCTTTTTTATTATTATTAAGACTGCTATTTTGGCATGGAGCTCATAATGTTCACAGTAATAGTGTATTTGAATAAAGGACATGACCATTGAAGCAGTGGGTTCCTTTCCCTTTAGGGTATTACATCCTGGTCCATGTGGTTGCAGTGCCCTTGCCCCTCTGTAGATGGAGGGGCAGACATGGCAAACCTGAATGATGTTGTGACCCTGTTCCTTAGGTCACAACACCAATTAAAATTGCCCCCCTGTCTTCCTCAATGGAGGGGCATACATGCCAAACCTGAGTGATGCTGTGACCATGTGGGCCAGGTAACAGCACCCAGAGTGGGGAATTGGGCCCAGCCCTCCAAGACAGGGTGAGTGCAAGGTGGGCATTCTGTCCAACCCTCCCTTCCCATGGGTGCCCACTGCACCTCTTTCTATGACATATTCTTGTTTTCACATACTCTTGCCAAAAAATGCATTCCCACAGCATTCATTATTATAGTAATGGGGCACCCTGCAAGACAAATTTTAATGAACCGGGAAATCCCTAGAGCTGGCAAAACTCTACACTTTCTTGTCTTCCTTCACAAACTTTCTCATTCATGGAAGAATCACAGAGAAGCCTGAATGAACTTTCTTCGTAAAACATTTTCATGGCACATTTTGAAGCAAGTATCAAGACTCAGCTTCCACCTGCTCTCCAGAGCAAGCAAGTTTAACTGTTGAAAGGCTCTTCCCCTTGACACTATTAGATGTGCTTTGGTCTTTGTCTGCTTAGGTATCACTGCAGATCTGAGCTTCCCTGCTAGAGCACAGAGAAAAGGGGTTTTTTTTTATGATAGATGGCCCGTTAAAAAAAAAAAAGAGAGAGAGAGAGAGAGAGAGAGAACTAGATAAATTCATGGAGGATAGGTCCATCAATGTCTATTAACCAGAATGGGCAGGGATGGTGTCCCTAGGCTGTTTGCCAAAAGCTAGGAATGGGTGATAGGGGACGGATCACTTATTGATGACGTGTTCTAATCACTCCCTCTGGGGCACCTAGCATTGGCCACTGTCAGAAGACAGAATACTGGGCTAGATGGACCTGTGGTCTGTTCTTATGCCTGTAACCACTTAAGGCATTTAGAAATAAAGATAAGAACTTTGAATGGTACTCACCCCAGATGACCAACTAGTGCAGGGATTGGCAACCTTTGGCATGTGGCTCGCCAGGCTAAGCACCCTGGCGGGCCGGGCCATTTTGTTTACCTGCCATGTCCACAGGTTCAGCCAATCGCAGCTCCCACTGGCCACTGTTTGCCGTCCGAGGCCAATGGGGGCTGCGGGAAGTGCTGCAGGCAGAGGGATGTGCTGGCCGCCGCTTCCCGCAGCCCCCATTGGCCTTCAGCGGTGAACCACAGCCAGTGGGAGCTGCGATCGGCTGAACCTGTGGATGCGGCAGGTAAACAAAATGGCCCAGCCCATCTGGGTTGCCGATCCCTGAACTAGTGTGTAAATCATAAATCACAAGCATTGATTGAATGTGCTCTTGCTGATCTACCCCATAGAGAAAGCAGGTTGTTAATGTAACTTCCATGTTACTTTTATGCTAACAGGTATAAGTATATTTCAGTAGTCTCCAGCTTCAATAATAAAGGTCTCAATCAACATGGCTATGTTCTTATCTGACAGGAAATTGGGTGCAGTCTCCTGGCCAGACTGTAGAGGGAAAGAAATAATTTTGACCATCACTGCTATCTGGGAGTCCGGGAAAATAGATGAATCTAGCAGGTTATGGACCAACTTATTAGGGATATATGCCCTTAGCTGAGGTTGGAATCAGAAACTGCCAATTCTTCAAAGTATTTCCCTCTGCCTTCACTTTTGCCTGGTCTGAGCTAGGATCTTACTTCACTCAGTGTGTGACTTCAGAAGATCTGACTGTCTGAATTCAATAAACACAATCTTGATACTTATTTCTGTGGCTGAAAATTATCTACATATTTAAATAGTGTAAAATTGTGTAAAATATCTGTTTTTGCTGGTAATACAAGAATACTAATGAGGAGCTGGATCATCACACAGAACATGGTGCTTTTGCTCAGATTAAATTAATTATTAGAGCTAGGCAAAAATTTCAGTCCAAACCTGAAACTTGTGTCTGTTGTGCCAAGGTCTGAGAATCCTTCAGCAAACCTGGGTTAAGTTTCAAGCAACCTTGTGCACAATTTTGAGGCAACTTAGTTTTAAAATAAATCTTGATCAATGTATTGTTTAGGTAGAAAACATACAAACCTCAATCATTTCACCTGAGGTTTTCTTTGAGTTTGGATGTTTGTTCTAACCTCAGCCACAAGGCCATACCTCATGGAGTATGAACTCACATGCACTGAAGCGGAAAAATACAAAGTTTTCATAAAAGCCTGAAAACCAAAACCACTTGATTCCATATGGCATTAGTGAATATTTTCTATTATTTTCAGTAACAGTAAAGGAAGGGGTCATGATCCCAGTGGTTATTGAGACCATCCTCCCTTTTTATACGTAGATATGAGGAGGGTCCCAAAATTATTTTTTGATGTTTTATTGTGGAGTCAAAACATGAATTAGAGACCCAAGAAAGAACATCTGGGGACCACTGCCTAGGAGTTATGATCAAGTACTGTGTCCAATGCTATTGTCTAGGAAAAATAACATTTTATATTTTTCACACCATTCTAGTTGGTTACCTGGAGAAAAGAACTAGCCAAAGTAATCAATATAACTCTTCTCACCATGCTTAGTAATAATCATATTTCCAACGGATAACAGGGAATATGAAACAGACTGAGCTTGTTTACTTTTTTTCTCCAAGCACCTTACTCATTATCCAGATGCCATGGTAGAATTTATTCAGTTTGAAAATATTACACAACAGCAACAGTAATTTAAAGGATTCTGAACCATTGAGGTTTTCTCTGATAGACTGGGAGTGAACAATTGTATTCCTCTTCCTTGTGGCAACCGCCAGATAATGGGAAGGTATATGGACACAGGTAGCATTTCTACAATATAAACACTAGCTATGAGAGTTATGGCAGTCATTTCACTCTTCCACTCCTGCATATTCATGCCACAATTCCCTTTCAGTGCTTTAGTTATACAGGAGCCTGTGGTGCTTGCCCTAAACCAGCATTTCAATTTAAGCTGTGTTTGGAGAGCAGGATTATGTCTCTGGTTTACAGAATGTCCTCAGTTTGTCCTGAAATGTGCATAGACATGAAAGGCATGAAAGACAAAAACAATCCTTTCACAGGAACAGAAAAATAAAGCAGCAGAATTGATTTCTGTAGCTGATGATATTCTCCTCTCCTCTCCAAATGGTATTATGATTGCAGCCAGAGACCTGGATTCAATCCTTGGTTTTGTCACCATCTTCCTTTGTGAACATGGACCAAAATTTTCAAAGTTAGGTTCCTAAATCCATACGTAAACACCCAACAAAATGGGCTGATTTCAGAGATACTAAGCATTTTTTGGTCTATCTTAGGCCCCCAAGTTTGGAAATGTTTGCCTTTACCTCTTTCTGTCTCAATTTTCCTATTTATAAAATGGAGATGATTACTTATTTTTAATTGAAAGGGGTTCTGATGGAGCAGAGAGGCTCCACCCCAACAACAAGAGGGTAAGAGCCTGTTGACCCAGGTGGTCCCTCCCAGTGACACTTGTGGAAAATCTCATGTATGAAATGGGGAGTTAAAAGGAGGAGACCCAGCCCAGTTCACAGCTGCCCAAGAAGAACAAAGCTCTGCTTCCAAAGTGAGAAAAGCTTGGTTGCAATCCAGAAACTGCATTAGTTTGTCAGTCAGCTAAGCTCCTGCTAGAAGGGACGAACAAACGCTAGGGGACCCGTTGATTTTTGGATTGTTTTAAGACAAGCCATGAATAGAACGGTGGGGTCTCACTGAAGGTTCATCCAATGACCCAATTTTGAGTTGTGATTTTTTGGATCCTGATTTCTGTTCTGTGTAGATCTTCACACATTGGGAAGGGTAAGTCTGAGGTATGCCTTTGCAAGAAGACTAACGCACAGCTACCGTGGATCTTGCAGAGACAGTGACCTACCAGCAGAAACATGTAGCTGGATGAGTTGTGCCCTAACTATCCATGAGGCACAGATTTGGTGGAGAACATGGCTCCCTTTCCTTTGTGGAAAGCAGGTCAGAACTTTAACACATACACAAACAAAACACAGTACTTGTAAGGAAGCTGCTTCCTGGCAGTAGAGACATAGAACAATTACTGAAATGGATGATGGAGCAGGATGCCCAACACGAACAGCAGCTCTTATAGCCACACCACAGAAGCAGTTGATCTGAGATTCAGCAACAACAGCTGGTAACAGGTTGTGATTTTCTGGCAGCCTCCTTTAAAGGGTTGGCTCTCCAATACAGGATCTTTTGATGCCTGCAGTTCTGGCTTGACTGAAGGCGGTAGGCTAAAGATGGCTCAGAAGCATTTTTTGAAACTTTTGAAAGGGTGAAAGATGAAGCATTGTGGCTGCTGGAGCAATCGGCCATCTTATTGGCCATATGCTTGACTAGGATAAAAAGCCACCTACTCTGGGCTGAACCCAGTGATGACACAGGATTATTACCAAGTCAAGGGAGCCATTTTAGAATCTTTGAATATCTCTGAGGAAACACTCCACCAGCAATTTTGGGAGGAATAATATTCCCCAGGGGCATAGCCCTACATGTTGTCACTGTGGGACTTGTGCCGCTGGTGGTTAAAACCCTGAAACAAGAACAGAAGTCCAAGTAGCTGAAAAGGTTTTGCTTGAAAATGTTACTCAGACCCTTTACCCTGTCAAAGAAAGCTATTTGGTTGGTTTGAGACAATTTGTTCTTGACAAATCCATGCTGTTACTTATCACCTTATTATCTTTTAGGTGTTTGTAAATTGATTGCTTAATTAGTTGCTCCATTATCTTTCCAGGTACTGAAGTTAAACTGACTGGTTTGTAATTCCCCAGGTTGTCCTTATTTCCTTTTTTATAGATTGGCACTATATTCACCCTTTTACAATCCTCTGGAATTTCTCATTTCTTCCATGACTTTTCAAAGATAATTGCTAATGACTCAGATATCTCCTCATTCATCTCCTTGAATATTCTAGAATGGATTTCATCAGACCCTGGTGACTTGAAGAAATCTAGCTTGTATATGTAATTTTGAACTTGTCCCACAGCCCCCATTGGCCTGGAACAGTGAACCGCGGCCAGTGGGAGCCACGATAGGCCGAACCTGCAGACGTGGCAAATAAACAAACTGGCCCGGCCCGCCAGGGTGCTTACCCTGGCGAGCCACATGCCAGAGGTTGCCAACACTTGTTAAAAGTTATAATTTCATGTATATAGTTATGAGGCTGAAAATGTGTCATCCTGTCTTAAAATAAGCCCTGGCAAAAACTCTCCAAGGGCAGAGAGGCAGTTCACACCTCATCAGGGCATGTATGGGACAAACCCAGGCCAGCCTCATAGGAACAAAGAACGCTGGCCTAGGCAGCAGCAAAAGGATCTGTTGGACGCTTGAGTGAGTCATCCCCAGACAATCACCATGCTCACAAATAAACTCTCAGAAAAATGATAAAAGATAAAATAATCATATCACCCATAGGCAAATGTTTTCAGAAAATGATCTCCCCTTCCAGGCTCCGTATCTGACCCCTTATGAGCCTGGGAGCATAAATTCATAACTTTGTTATAAACTAAACATCATGGACTTAAAGACATTGGATTTATGGCTCATTACAACAATCTATAATCCTCTAACTCCCCATTGTCTAATAACTGCAGAGGCGTTAACTGCCCACTGCAACTTAAATAATATCTCATAACATGTTAACTCCTTATGCTAAGCAATCTGTTCCACCTTGTATTTAGCTGTGGCACTCTGAGTGCCTTTCTCAGATCTGGAAAAAAAAAAAAAGCTCTGTGTAAGCTTGAAAGCTTGTCTCTTTCACCGACAGAAGTTGGTCCAATAAAATATATCATCTCACTCAACTTGTCTCTCAAATAGTGAATACATTTTCAGAACTGACAAGGAAAATGTGGATTGTCCAGCTGTTGAAGTCTTCAAACCAACATTGTATGCCTTTCTGCAAGAGATGCTTTATTCACACAAAGTTATTGGGCCCAATACAAGAATAACTAAATTAAATTTAATGTAATGTAATACAGAAGGCTTCACTAGATAATTTAATGGACCTTTATGGTCTTAAAAGCTATTCATCTAAGAACATTTGGAAAAAACAGAGTCTCTTCACAAATGATTGATAGATTTTTAAAAAGGCTAAGTACATCAAATAATTAAAATACAACAAGTAATTTGATCAGGTCTCCTTTGCAAACTCTGAAGTAAAAGATTTAGAGTGAGCTTTTCCTCCCAGCCTCAAATATACTTGTGTTTCTCTTCCTGCTCATAAAAGAAAGTTGATATGTTCAGTACTTTTTATAAAAGTATGTTGATTCTCCCCACCACCATACTAACAAGTTTGCAAAGAATAAAAGAGGACTGATTATTTAATAATTATTTGCCTTCATGTAAGTCTGTTTAATTTACCCTTGTTTCTCCTAAGAAGTAGTCCTTATTAGAGGATCTTAGCATTCAGAGGGTTATTGTGAATTAAGAGACACTGGGAAATTTTAAAGGCAAGGGAAGCCATGAGGCATGGAACAAAAACTGAGATAAATACTATTATAAAATTGTTTAAAATCTAATAAATTATTAGAATTATTATAGTTTAAATTTGTTTGGATAGATATCTTTTAAAGAAATTTATTTTTTGCAATTTTATTAGAAGACGGAAAAGATGAGAGTGTAGAACTGGGACAGGAAGAAAAGATTTTTTATTTATAATATTGATTTATGTCTTGGAAGAGCTTCTAAAGAATATGTATAACAACAAAATCTAAGCAGAAGGAGATCACTTTGAAAATGATAGTACCTGTATTAAACATATAATTAAGAGGATGAGAAATCTATTATCAAAGAAGCCCCCAAATGTAGGAAACTGTTCAGGAAGCAGAGAGTTAGTAAGTCTAAATAGCTGAAGAAGCTATATTTATCTGTGGTTTTTATTTAAGTGCCCATTGCCATGGTAATTACAGTAAATGTGATTTTTCACATTTAAAAGGGAAATAAGTTACATCAAACTACATCTTTTTGCCAGGAACCATAAAAAGTAGGCCTGATAAGAATGTTTTACAACATGTTCTGAAGCTCATTAGAAGCACAGTTTCAGGCATAATAGCAGTATCCCCTTTTTCATTGTTGCTTCTGGCTACCCAGCAGAAGAAAACCATGATTCCTCTAGACATAAATCTGCAGCTTAGGTCACTACGAAGTCTCTCTGTGCCTCTGATATGAAGAACATGTGTGTTTCTTAGAAGAGTGATGGGGAAATCTCAAAAAGGTTCAGAAGCTTTGAGACTTGTTCCCTACTAGACTCTGTTCAATAAAACTGACACAGAAGGGCCCATGACACTTGAGCCTAGCTTTGTCAACCAGGTCTCCTTCAGAGGCTGTGACTATGTGACCCACTTCCCTCGTCAACAGTCTCCTCTTCAGGAAAAGGGTAAAATATCCTCCTATGGGTAAAATATCCTCTTTACTGACCAGCTCTGTCTTTCCTGCCTAGGGAAAGACTTCTTCAGGGGATCAGGTTACTGTCCCTTTTATTCAGCAAGTAGCTGTCTGTAGGCTCAACAAATGCCTCTAATCACCAATTATTGCATAACAGTATTTTTCTTTCTTATGTCATAGCAATGTAAGCACTGATGCATTAAATAAATGATTTTACTTTGACATGATAAATGCCAAACACAATACTATCAAATCAGCAACTGAATTTTCATGTGCATACGATATTCATCTGTATTTTTTCCAGGTAAAGCAGTCTGACTGCACAGTAAGTGAGAAATTATTGATACTTAGGAAGCATCATTGCAGAAGGTGGAAGATCGGATACTGAAGTCAGTGCCAAAATAGCAAGAGTGAAAAACATTCTGGAAGAATCAACATCTGATAAAAGGGACATAAATCTGAAGACTAAATTGCAATTCTTAAAATTTTGCAGTTGGTTCTGTGTTAAATTATGGCTGGGAAATATGGACATTCAGACAATCAATAGTAAAACTACTGTTCTTTAAATTACAGTGTTATAGAAGAATTCTGAAAATATCATGCATAGAACTGCATAACCAATTAAAAAGTATTGTAGGCTACTCAAACTCAGCAAAACCTGTTGGAGATTTTATGAAAAGATATAATTGATTTCTAGGGCACATTAAAAGGTTCAGCAGGCAATGCATGTTTATAGACACTGGAGGAAAAGTTGATGGCAGAAGAACCCAGAAAAAGAAGATCTTTGGTGGATGATGTGGTATCCCAGCTATTTTTTTCTTTGGATAAACAAAACGAGTTACCATAGTTGCAGACCTCCACTAATGGACATGCCACATAAGAAGAAGAGGCAGTCTAACATTATTTCCTCACTGTATTTAATGTGAACTCCATAGAAACTTGTTATTGCTTCAGCCTTTGACAAGCCCAAAGCAGGTTTTCAGCTACTTCATTGCAAGGTTTTGTTCTTGCAGTAACTCTGTGTCCTGTCTTTAAAATTCCTCATGTAGGTTGGGTTCTCTAATTGCCTAGGTAATCAATCAGTAACACCTATACAGATTACAATTTTACCAGAGTTTGTAATTTGTAGAAGACTGCAGTTAGTTCCCATACTGATTGCATTTATCCTTATATTTACTCTGACTGAATCTCCTTTATAGAAGACTTTTGCATCTCAGATTTTCTGGATTAAAGTTCTATCACATTCTCTTATTTATTCTGTTATTTTTGAGATTTACTTGATCATTTGGTCTGAGCCTGCATCCCCTCAACTTTGGATGCATCTCTGAATTGGGAACTGAAGTCCATGGCTTGATCCTATGTCTAAATTTTTTCATGGCTAAAACAGTACCCAGAATTTATTGATTTTGGCATGAAAATTGTTAGTCATAGGGAATGACTATAGTTCAATGGCAAAAATTTTTCTGGTGCCCCTAAAGCTTCTTGCTTCTTGATAGTTCCTTGTCTTTGGCAAAATAGAGCACGAATACCTCAGAATATTGTAGATGAAATTCAAAATGGAAGCATCAGTTTTTAATCAAGAAATCTGATTAAGGTACTGAATATTTCTGGGATGTGGTCACTAAAAATAAGGCTTATAAAAATTAATGACTTTTTAAATTCACTTCTTCACAAAATTTACACCAATTAATTTCACACTTATGTGGTGTAAACAACACTTACACATTCTTCTCTCCAGCAGAAGGAACCATCACTTCATATTTGTTTGAAGCACAGCCAAAGAAAGCCTGACAAGACTTCTTCTCCCCTACCTTTAAAAGGGGTAGTTTCTTGTTTTATTTACTTTATGATAGACCATAACCCAGGTGTTCAAGCAAGGATTGTCATGCATGAACAGAGTCTGATCAATCCTACTGAGTTCAGCCTATCACAGTATACCTCATACATTACTGATTTTTAAGACTTAAAACAGCATATCTATAAGGGGGAAATGTATTCTTAAAAAAATAAATCAAAATCTCTGTAATAACCTAGCTATACAACATGTGAAAGTAAATACTCTGTAAACCAGCCATGCTATAGCTCAACTATATGCAACAGAACGTTGGAAACCAGCATCATTATACCCAAAGTACATGTAAAACTAACTGCGGACTAGAATGAAGTGAAAGGGGTGCATCAGAAACAAACTGTACAAAGTATGGCAACTTAGAGCTGAAAGTGTTAGAATGTATTCTGAAAAATCAGCTGCACAAGTTAAACTGTTGCCTTGAGGTAGGATCGGATTTGTCAGGGCGCAACATTTAAGCAGCCAGTGCCACAATTACCTTTCCAGCCTTATAGGGATAATATTCTCATTTAACTGACATGCTTGAACAGTTCTCAATGTATTATAGACACAGAGATATTTTCCTTGAACATCAGATATATCCAAAAAGAAGATTTTTATAATTCTTCCTTGTTTTCTCAATTTCTCAATATCTGAGTCCATCAGATGAAACAAATCTGCTAAAAACTGACAGAGTAGTTCTGTGGTTTTCCATTAATCTCTGCATTTTAGGTGATTCCACTAGGGATTAATGTTCCACTATATAACCTACATATGTGAAATTTTGGCCTGTGGCCTCTCAGATGGCTGTTACAGCACATTGAGCTGCTTTTGTTTATTATGGTATTAAAGGAATCAAGGGCTGATTTTGAGATACTTTAAATTATACTGACCTGGGTTGCCTTCACATTTTCATTTGGCTGCTTAGTTAAATAGAGTATGCAATTGGATATATTCTATATTCATATAGTTTAACAGCATGTGCCACTAAGTCACGCAAATACCACATTCCATAGTAGGAAGTGTATTTTACATCTAGCACGTTTGGGCCAGACTACTGGCCAAAACGTTAGAAATACTTTATTTCATTGGCAGAAACACTCACTTAAAACCCCAGAAAGCTAGTACTGTTGTTATGCCCGATTCTAAAGTTTATATTTTAAGCTTCAGAAATTGTGAGCTGGGTCTTCTGCCACACAGAGAAAACCTCCAGTTAAAAAAATCCCTCTATGTAAACAGCTACACAAATAACTGAGACAATTTCCTTACCCCAGCTGTAACAAAGGAACAAATTTGGATTTTTTTCCTACCCTATTAGCGTATGCATTTCAATTTCACTATAAACCCTCTCCATACATCAATTGGACAGAAAATGTTTGAATAATATGCAAACACTAACTGAGGTTACTGTTAGTCAGAAGAGGAGCAAAAAGTAGACAAGAAGCAAAGATCCATATGACTGAAAATCAAGATATCTTTCAAATACCAGTATATCTTTACTAATATCAGGGGTGCTGGAACAATTTGTACAATGGGGGGTGGTGCTAAGAGCCATTGAATCCAACTGTTAACCCTGTATATGATAGAAACCACTTCAAGCCAGGGGTGCAGCTATGACTAACATGCCATCTGCAAAGAGACATGTACTAAAAGCTGTAGCTGAAGTATTTTGGCATTTGTCAATTAATAAGTTCCTTCTCTGTCTCGAGGAGAGTACAAAGAGCCTAAGCTAGTGTCCAAACTCACCCCTTGCCTAGAATTTGGCTTTAGTGGTCACTTATAAACAACATAACCATTCAATTTCTCCTCAGGTTTGACTGTTCTCCTTTAACCACCTTCCTCAGCCAGTTCTATTCTAACAGGCAGAGTTTTGTCTACTCCCTTTATATCCTAGGTGTAGTTAACGGAACCCACCTGTAAGAATGACTCAGCAATAATTCCTCTGCTTCTTAATACAGAGGTTTAGCAATTTATGTTTGCTTGCCAAGGTTTTGGCATCACTTGTTCTATATCTACACCAGGGGTTGGCAACCTCTGGCACGAGGCTCACCAGGGTAAGGACCCCGGCGGGCCGGGCCAGTTTGTTTACCTGCCGTGTTGGCAGATTTGGCTGATCGCGGCTCCCACTGGTCGCAGTTCTCCGTCCCAAACCAATGGGGGCGACAGGAAGCCACGGCAAGTACTTCTCTCGGCCCGCAGGGCTTCCCGCCGCCCCCATTGGCCGAGGACAGCGAACAGGGGTGGCTCTAGCCATTTCGCCGCCCCAAGCATGGTGGCACGCCACGGGTGGCGCTCTGCCAGTCACCGGTCCCGCGGCTCCAGTGGACCTCCCGCAGACGTGCCTGCGGAGGGTCCGCTGGTACCGCAGCTCCAGTGGACCTCCCACAGGCGTGCCTGCGGATGCTCCACCGAAGCCGCGGGACCAACGGACCCTCTGCAGGCACGCCTGCGGGAGGTCCACCAGAACCGCCTGCTGCCCGACCGGCGACCGGCAGAGCACCCCCCGTGGCATGCCGCCCCAAGCACGTGCTTGGCGTGCTGGGGCCTGGAGCCACCCCGACAGCGAACCCCGGCCACTGGGAGCCGCGGTCTGCCAAACCTGCCAACACGGCAGGTAAACAAACTGGCTCGGCCTGTCAGGGTGCTTACCCTGGTGAGCCTCGTGCCAGAGGTTGCCGACCCCTGATCTACACCATCAATCATTTTTATCCAATGTGTATTAAATACACGAAAAAAACAAAACAAAACAAAACAAAACCCTAACAGTTGAGTTTTCATTGTAAGTGTTTTTCTTACACCAGAGGTTCTCAAACAGGGGGTTGGGACCTCTGAGGGGGTCGCAAGGTTATTACATGGGGGGTCGTGAGAGCTGTCAGCCTCCATCCCAAACCCCACTTTGCAGCCAACATTTATAATAGTGTTAAATATGTTTTTAATTTATATGGGGGGGTCACACTCAGTGGCTTGCTATGTGAAAGGGGTCACTAGTACAAAAGTTTGAGAACCCCTGTCTTACACCGTTTCTCTAATTTTATGGCCTTCTAAAAAGAAAATTTTGATTCCTAAGCTACTATGAAATGTCATTGCTGGAAAAAGGGAAAGTTCATTGTAAATTATACCTTTCATTTTTTATTGTTCAAATCAGACTGTGTATCTTTTTTTAAGACAAACACATACTGAAAGGAAAGAAGAAGGAAAAAAGAAACAGCACAAGATAGAAAATGCAGTTTCCATCTACAATACTTGCAGTTATGGGAACACCACAGGGTACAGCAAACAGCATTGCTTTTATCTTGCTAGACTGGTCACAGTAATAGTGTTTCAAGGTAAAATCTGCCCTGGTTGGCCATGCAAGTCTCTTATTAATAGAAGGAGAAATATATATACTTGAGTTATATATGTGTGTGTGTATATCCCTCAGCCCGCACCACTTCCTGCAGCCCCCAGTGATCTGGGATGGTGAACAGCGGCCAGGGGGAGCCGTGATTGGCCGAACCTGCCAATGCGGCAGGTAAACAAACTGGCCCGGCCCGCCAAGGTGCTTACCCTGGCAAGCCGCGTGCCAGAGGTTGCCGATCCCTGGTTTAGGGTTATTTTATGTGCTGATTGTGGTCTTGTAATGGGAGACTTATGTTGGTTTGTGTCTTAGGGGTTATACTGATAAATGTGTTGATTTCTGCAATTGGCAAGTACTCTGGTGAGGGGCTATGCATATTTGTGGTTGTTGTGTGTGCCTGTTGTGTTTTTTTGATGGTTATTGTGTTGATTTTTGTGTTTGAGGGGTTGTGTTTGGGTATTTGATGTTATGTGGGGGTTGTGCTGGGAGATTTGTGAAGTTAATTATTGAGGTATATTGAGCTGCCATACGGGTCATATGTGTTTGGGGTTATTGCTTGTGCTGGTTGAGTTTTTTTCTGGGTGGTTTTGAAGAACTGTCACAGTTGGGCTAAATAATTCATCCTCTGTGCAGTCTCCTTATTACAACTAATTTAATTGGCTGTAGAGTAAGGGTGGTGATTGGTTGAGTTACCTCTGATATAGGTCTAGGGCTCCTGGCAAGGCATAGATACAGGCCTTGGTATCACATTGGTGTAATTTGTAAAGTCAAAATGGGTGAGAACTTAAAAAAAAAAAAACCTAGATGATAACTGACTGCAAATCCCAGTGATGATTGATCATGATATACTCTGAACAAAAGGAGCTCTCAGTCATGCTTTTAACTGTTTCCATTGTTTCACATTGATTCAGACATTCTAGGCTTCAGAGTGACTACTGGAATCTTATTTTGTGTATATCTCTCTGTCTCTCTCTCCAGAAGTGACAGAGGGAGGAGGACCAAGGTGGGTACAAAATTGACACAAAAGGCTGCACATGTTGGGAGCCTTAATTTCATACCTTAGGAGTTGTTCAACAGGAGCAGTCCTAGCTGCCACAAATAAACAAACAAATATATAAATAAATAAATAAAAACAAACAAAAAACCCAACAGACATATGGTACCACTGGAAGAAAACACCAAGGGTGACTTCTCTGCTCACTCACCACTAGAAATGGCCCTTTTGCTCAGGACATTGCCTGGAGATGGCAATATCTTCCTTCTGACTCTTCATTTGCTCCAGTCAGAATGTTTGGATCAGGAGCAAGGAGGGCCACTCTTGTGCAAGGAAAGGAAATTTCTTCTTCCCAGGGTGCAGTGGTGCAAGCACCAGTAGGCATTATAGATATTTTGATGCTTGTTGATGCGGTGAGGATGGATGTCGATACTCCATTTCCCATGCCATCATCCAAACCCACTGCCAAATATCCAAAGGGGTTGCAGCCTTGTCCCATTGGACGTGACCAATAAAACATGTTCCTCATGGCCCATGTATGTATATTTCTTCTCATCTTAAAAACATTTTGGCTTGTTGCTATGACAACTCTAACCTCACAAAGAGTTCTAATTCACATCACTATTTGGACTTCGTTCTGTGCTTTCTTTCAATAGCAATTTTACATACCATGTCAGTAGGATAAGGTTACCTTCCCAAGATCTTTCACAAGGATGGACAATTTGAAGATTTTCACGCATTACAGGGTTCAAGATCTTTACCACTCAACTCCCAACTGGCACTTTGAAAAACTTTCATTTTGGGATTCAAATAATGGGAAAGAAGGTGGTGTGGAATTTGATTATAAAAGACTGACAGCCATCTGCACACTCTCCCTCTCCCTCTCTTTCTCCCCTGTGTTAATGAGTGTGTGAAAAAAAAACATGTATTTAATTTGGAGTGTAACCAAACATTTATGGTATATATGCTACATTATTGAAATGGCTTTCCCTTCCCCTCTAACTGTGATGCAAGTGGGTGGGATTTGAGAGTGAAACTGGAGGAATGGAAATTAAAAGAAAGTGTTCTTTTGGTGGGCAGTGCTGCTATTTTCCAGTTTTATAGAAGGCAGCCATTGCTGTGTGAGGGCTCATGCTGTCTTAAAGTTTGTTGGATTTTTAGAACAACTAATCTTGGCTCAATCCTTCAGATAACCCAATGCTTTAATTTGTTTAGCTAGGTGTACTTCAATTCTGGATTTCCTAAGAGACTATGAAAAGAATATAGGGCAACATTTTCAAACACACCAACATGACTTAGGAGCCTAAGTCACATTATTAAAAGTTTATACATTTACAAAGGTATTAGCATTGGCCTGCTAAACTCAGGGTTGTGAGATCAATCCTTGAGGGGGCCATTTGGGTTCAAGGGCAAAAATCCGTCTGGGGATCGGTCCTGCTTTGAGCAGGGGGTTGGACTAGATGACCTCTTGAGGTCCCTTCCAACCCTGAGATTCTATGATTCTATGACAATATTTGATGCCTGAAAATGCAGATAGGCACCTAGTAACATTTTGAAAATGGAAGTTAGTAGCCGAACCATTTTAGGTACTTTTGTCAATCCCACTGGAGCCCAGATCTTCAAAAGGTATTTAGGTGCCTAACTCCCATTAATTTCAGTGGTAATTAGGTAACAAAATACCTTTGCAAACTGGGCCTAAATGACTATATCGCCTTTTAGACATCTAAATAACTTTGCAAATCCAGCCTTAAATACTGAGGAGGCAAGGCCCCATTGATTTACACTGAGATTTAGAGTGAAATTTTCAAAAGCTCCTAAATGCTAGCTAGATACACAAAGCAGATCTACCTTTAAGTGCCTCACCTTACAAAGGAAATCACATCTTTGAGTTAGGTGCCCAGGGTCCCTATACAATACATGGGGAGAAAGAGGAGCTTAAAAAAGAGGATCACAGAAGCCAACATGCTGAGCTAGCCAGGAGAAGGAGGATAGGCCATTTCAAAGTAGGGAAGCGTTTATCTCCCAGTCGGAGGGAGGTACCTATCTCTGCTTCTCAGCCATGAACCTGCACCTTGAGTTAGGTGGGGATAAAAACAGAGAAAGAGATGGTAGTACCTAATACCCCAGTGGTTAGAAAACTCTCCTGGGTTGTGGGAGACATGCATTCCAATTCCCACTCTGATTTGAAGCAGAGACTTGAACTCAGGACACCCACATGAGTGCCCTAACCACTGGGGTAGGTCTTTCTCAACCTCTCCTGTTGAAAAGCTGTTCCACCTTGTGTGAAATACTTAAAAGTTCCTTGAACCAAAACGAGAATAAGAATCACACTGGAAGCCATGTGGTTAAGGCACTCATTCAGGAGGTGGGGGACTGTGGGGGACTGTGGTTGAAGTCCCTGCTTTGAATTAGGCAGAATGGAAATCTAAACCAGCATCTCACACATGCTTAACACTGAGCTATTAGATATAAGGGAAAACACCTATTTATCAGCTGGATCCTGTGTTGGTTTGGCATGTGCTGAGAACGCCTATCAGATTGTGTGAGATAGGAAGGGGAATGTGGCAGTTAGAAGTGCATAATCATGACCTATGCACTGAGCAGTTCAGCAGTGTCAGGATTGGGCATCTGTTTGCATCTCTACAGGCAGAAACTGAAGATCCTAGGGACGTTTGTTGCCTACAGGGTAAGGCAGCCGCTGATCAGGGAGTTTGAAGATATATAAATGTTGGACTTGCGCACCTAAAGTGCCCAATTAGAGGTGATATCCACAAAGGGATTTAGGCATCTAAGTCACTTTTGAAAGTGGAACTTTAGCTTCTGCCCACATGGTGCCCCTGAGTGCTGGATCAGAGGGACTGGGGAGCCTAGATGGACTTCCTCTCTTGCTTATCTCTCCTCCCCCACAAGTTGGGGGGCTGCTGCCCCATATGGTGCCACTGGGTAGGGAAGGGGTGCTGCAGCTATGTACCAGTTCTGAGGTGCGTATGAGGAGTTTTTCAGAAAAGGACAACCTGGCTTTCTCCTTCTGCTATAGACACACTAAGAGTTCCCTGATGTTCCCCATAGAGTTCCTGATGCTGCTGCTGTTGCTATGATGGGAGCAGAACCAGATCATTTTGAATGTTCCGTGGTTTTGGCAGGCTACAGCTGTTTTCCTGACTAGCCTGTGTCAGGCCTGGTGTATATACAAATTTTATTCTGGTTTAACTATTTCAGTTAGGGTTGTGATTTTTTTTACTAAAATATTGAAATTGACCCCCAACTGATCCTTTGATAAAGGTGCTTCATGACAGTATAGCTCAGGGGTTGGCAACCTCTGGCACGCGGCTCGCCAGTGTAAGCACCCTGGTGGGCTGGGCCAGTTTGTTTATCTGCTGCGTTGGCAGGTTTGGCGGATCGCAGCTCCGACTGGCCGTGGTTCGTTGTCACAGGCCAATGGGGGCGGCAGGAAGCGCCACGGGCCGAGGGATGTACTGTCTGCAGCTTCCTGCTGCCCTCATTGGTCTGGGACGGTGAACTGCGGCCAATGGGATCCGCGATCAGCCAAACTTGCCGACACGGCAGATAAACAAACTGGCCCGGCCAACCAGAGTGCTTGGCCTGGCGAGCCGTGTGCCAGAGATTGCCGACCCCTGGTATAGCTTCTTGTTTGTGTTTTTTAACACTTTGCAACTTGGTAGAATCTGATTGGCATTTCAAAGGACATGGAGCCTGAGGGACTTCTCCCTGTGGAATAGCAAAGTCCCATTGCAAACTTTGCCGGTTTTAATGCTTCTCAAAGAAAAGGTCACAAGAATCCTTTGTAATCATAAGTGTTATGCAACCTTAACATAATAGTTTCTACCAGTTCATCCTATAGTAGGACTATTTTTGTGTGTGGAAAACAATGAGAGTTTCACCATAACTACATTTTATGAGATGTTTAATGAAATAAACATAAAATCCAGACTGTATAGTAGATAGTAGGCTCACATTTTGTTCAGTTATGAATATAACACTCATAACTGATTTTTCCTATCCAATGATAGAAAAAAAGTAAAGCCATCAAAACATACTGTGACAGTCTGTACGCCTAAGTTCACCCCTTGTCCAAGACTATGATACATTTTATACAAAGTATGCCTTGTGAGGTATTATTCGAAAACTCATAATTTGCTGATCATTATTGTCCTGGTAAAATATGTGTTGCAACACTGCATATCAAGTTATAAAATTCCTCTGGATGATATTACTAAGATAAGTTCCAAGTCTGGGGAGCAGCCACAAAACAGTTTTTCAGATACAAAATAAATTCTTACGCCTTAGGTAAACCAAACAAAACCAAATGGACCATCACCTAGTTAAGTGGCCACTCTTTGGCAGGAAAGAGGATGTGGGAGGAAAATCTACATCTTGTTAAAGAAATAGCTTGGGGTTCCCATCCACAAAGACTTTCTGTCTCCTTAACCTCAGCTGGAGATGATTCTTGAAAAAGAGAAAGAACTATGAGAATAGAGAGCTGATGTCCAATAATATTCCTCCCTTTCTCTCTAGCCACAACACCTGTAGAACAAAGGGAACAGCTGTGGACTGTGGGAGGGATCCTAACTTAAAGGAATTCAATCAGTTAGGGTACGTCTGCACTGGCAGAGTCACAGCACTGGCAGTTACAGCGCTGCTCAGAGAAACTGCTATTGTGTGTTCACCCTGTCAGCTGCCTGCGCAATAGCATAATCACACTTGTGGCACTTGCATCGGTATTTGGAGCAGTGCACTCTGGCCAGCTATCACACAGAGCATCTCTTCCTCTTCTGCCACTAAGAGTTGTGTGAAGGCGGAGGGGCTTACAGGGCATCCTGAGTACTGTCCCAATGCCCTGTGAGGCATTGCTTCACATCCCAGCAATACTGGTGCTTCTGTCTGCATTTGGCACCATCTTTCAATGGTTTGTGTACTGAGCACTCTGCCTCTTTGGTCTGCAGGAATGAATCCGGCACTGTTGACCAATATGCTGCTTGCTCTGACTAACACATCATGAGTGACAGTGGAGTTATTCCTTATACCTAACCTATACCTAACCAGTTTGGAGTGGGAAAGTCGACCGTTGGACTCGTGTTGATGGAAGCGTGCAGGGCTATTAATCACATCCTGCTCCGAAAGACTGTTACTCTGGGCAACGTGCATGACATTGCAGATGGCTTTGCACAAATGGGCTTCCCAAACTATGGAGGCGTGATAGAAGGCATGAATATAGCAATTCTGTCACCAGAACGCCTAGCCACCAAGTACTTCTCAATGGTTCTCCAAGTGCTTGTGGATCACCATGGGCATTTCATAGACATTAACACAGGCTGGTCCAGAAAGGTGCATGACACATGCATCTTTTGGAACACTGGCCTGTTCAGGAAGCTGCAAGCAGGGACTTTCTTCTGGGACCAGAAGATCACTGTAGGGGAAGTTGAAATGCCCATTGTGATCCTGGGAGATCCTGCCTACCCCTTAATGGCGTGGCTTATAAAGCCGTACACAGGGCACCTTGACAGTAGCAAGGAGCAGTTCAACATCAGACTAAGCAAGTCCAGAATGGCTGTTGAGTGTGCTTTTGGCCATTTAAAGGCCCACTGGCACTGCCTATATAGGAGGCTAGACCTGGGTGATGATAATATTCCTATGCTTATAGCTGTGTGCTGTATGCGCCATAATATTTGTGAAAGATAGGGTGAAAGCTTCACAAAGGGCTGGACTGCTGAGGCTCAGTGCCTGGTGGCTGAATTTGAACAGCCAGAGACCAGGGCTATTAGAGGGGTGCAGCATGGGACAAAGATCAGGGATGTCTTGAGGCAGTAATTTGAAACTGAAAGCCACTAAAATTTGTTGCTATGCTCAGGAGTGCAGTGCTTATAATGCTAGGAGGTGATTCTGATTGGTGCAGACGATGCACTATGAAGCTGTAAGAAAATTGTCTGTTGCTTTGTAGGACTCTGTTTGCTTTCAATTAATGGAAGAGAGATTGCTTTCAAACCAAAAAAATTATTTTATTAAAAAACAACAGCCAGAGGATGGAGGCAAACAAAAAAAACCACATCAGCACTATGGAGGATGGGGAAGGGCAGGGGGTCCAGGGATGGTTAAAGACTTGTGTATGTCCAGGTATGCAACCTTCTCCTTTGGAGTACAGTGCAGTGGGTACTGTACTTCAGCAGGGCTAAACTGCAGAGGGATGGGTACAGGGAGTCCACTTCAGACCATTACTCCTTGTTCTGTCATCTTCTACCACTGAGAACAGTCTAGATCCATCCTCTTTGGAACCCCCTTTCAGGTAGTTGAAAGCAGCTATCAAATCCCCCCTCATTCTTCCCTTCTGCAGACTAAACAATCCCACTGATTTCTGTAAAATTACAGTGATCCCTGACAGCTCTTTTCCCTGAAGGGTTGGGCTGAATCTGACTGGTGCTGTATCCCGGGCAGCACTCAATACTGTTTGGCCAGGAGCTTCCAGGTTCCAACTAAGGGGATATGTGTCTATGTGCAGGAATATCTGCCATTATTAAAGCCTTCCACAGTAGCTTCAAAACAGCTACTGAGCCTGGTTAACAACTTCCTGCACTGCTGCTAGTGTACTGAAATAACAACTACTTGTTTCATTCACTCAAGCCAATATACTGCCATCTTGCCTGGGAATGTTTCCATGTTAATTCAGAGCAAATAGAAATAGTAGCTGTAATTACAGCAGTAAGGTTTTTGGCTGAAAACCAGGAAATAAGAAAATTGAAAGGGGATGACGTTTGCATAGTGTATCAGATAAGGAAAACCTTATAATGGCACAGTCAAAGAGCCAAATTCCCCTCTCCTCATTATTATATAGTGGGAAATACTAACCCTTAATAGACACAACAGAGAAAGAGAATATATAAGAATTAGAATATTGGATCAGATGCGACATCTATCTAGCTCAGTATCCTGTTTCCAACAGTAGAGAGTACTATGGAAAGGTGAAAGAAACAACCCTGAAATAGGCAGGTGTGGAATAATCTTCCCATACATTCAACATCATGAGAATTTACATCTCTTCCAAGTTTTTTTATTAATTAATCCTTACTTCTGTAACTCTGAAAATTCTTGTTATACCCATAAATGGACAGAGCCAGATATTAAACCTTTTCCGAGTTCCAGTTTAAAGATAATCAATAACTGATTTTTAATATTTTGAATATCTTTTTCATTTGTGTGAAAACTTTTTTACCTCTGGGAAACGTCCCAGAACCTGTGAGCAGAATCCTATATTTTGACTTACAGACTGCAGCAGAGTCCTAAAATCAACTTCCAACACCATACATTGCTATTTTTAATACCTTTTAGAAAGTTTTAGACACTCATTGTTAAAAATATAAACCTCCATTTGTTTTCATTCATTTTCAATTGACACTGTGACACATTATTCATGGTTTAAAAATGAAAGCTGAATAGAGGTTGCAAGCCAAATATACAAGGGCCCAGGAATCAGTTCCCTGGCAAGGGGGATCATGCAAGAGTATTTGGAACAGATCTTTCTTCCTGCTCATGTTTCTTTTCATTGTTTAATGGTTTTCTAGTGAAAGAATTGAATGCTCAGTAGCTGGCTTGAATTTTAATAAGAGCTACATGGTAGCAACACTGAAAGCTTCATTGATTCCATGGCAGTAATCACCCAAAGCCCCTTATTGTTTGGATTGTCATAGAAATAATTATTGCTTCAGTAAAAAACAAAACAAAAAACAAAACCCTTTAACATTAAGTACACATTTTAAAAGGAAAATTGTATGAGTAAAAATTTTCTGGACGGGAGATATATTTTTTATTCTTTGTCAGTGAAGCAAAATTTCAGGTTGAATGGGGTTCTGTATACTTCCTGGTGTGTAGCTTTATCTACCTGGGTTTTTATGTGGTCCCATCACCACAGTGTCTGGGCACCTCATAAGATGCTTGTGAGGTAGGGAAATATCACATTTTATATTTGGGGAACTGAAACACACAGGAATTTAAAAAAATGACAAAGGTCACACTGGAAGTCTGTGGCAGAGAAATAAACCCACATTTCCCGAGTCCCTGTCTTTCTTTTGCATGTGATCATCCCTCCTCCTTATGAAAGCAGAGTTAGTATCCCTCACCTGTCCTCCATGCCCTCACAGGTCCTCACTGGCTACTTATGGCATCATTTGGGTGCCATAAATACACACTCCACTTTATCCTTGAATTCAGGTCACTTATTCATGACTCTGATCCTGGCTGCCCTTAAAATAAGAGTTCAATTTGTTCCTGAGGCACCCTTTGGTGATGTTTGGTATACTGTCTGTTATGCTAGAATAATAATGATTAGTTTTGAAATGAGTAATTTTCTTTAATCTTCCCATCATTTCAGCATGTTATAAATCCAAGGACTATTTCCTGTGCATTTTTAGGGACAGATTGTGATGCCATAGATACTCAGTGAGTAATTCCTCACCAGAGTGAGTGAGGTGTTCAAACTTTGTCCCTTACTGAGTAGGTTGATCAATATGTAGTGGGTTCCTCTAGTCTCTTAGCCAGCATACTCATCTAGTCTCTGCTGATAGAAATGAAATTAATTTGTCACCAAAGTATCAGGTATCTTTACAATGTATTAAATGCAATAGTGTCTTTGCATTTAATTAACTTTTGCCGATAGATTGCTGTAGGATAAAACAGCAGGTTCATTGGCTATTTATACAGATGTAGTCTGAAGGAGACTGTTGGATATGTAATGGAAGCTTGTCCATTTGTTAGGTATAAAAATGTGCAATGTAAGATTATCAATAAGCATGAGGTTAGAAATGGTTTGCTAATGAATGACCCTGAGAAGAAGGTAATAGTCCTCTGTGGTTGCTGTCTTTTTTTCCTCTCCTAAATCAATAAATGTTCCACTAAAAGTAATGTTTAATGTATTTTATAATATAATATCTTAGTAGAATATTTAATGCTTAAGTAACACCTGGTGCATATTTGGGCATCAAGAGATCAATTACAAACTGTCATTCAAGATATTCAAAGCATTTTACAAACAATGTGTAATCTTTAATTAAACCAGAAAACCACTCTCTTAACTAGAGCTCAGTAAGCATTATTACATTTGTTTTATAGACAGGAAACATGAAGTGCAGGAAAGTTAGGTGGCTTGCCAAATTCCTTCCCCAAAAACTAGATCCTGCAAATGGATCAGCTCTGGCATATCCTTGTGCCTTGGCACACCTATTTGCAGTAGTGAGCTCCAGATTAGTGGGGAAGCCAAGAATCCCATTTACTAGTTTCTAGCTTTAACCACAATACATAATGTATTCTCATAGATCAGATACAGATCAAAATATTAATTCTTAATATTTATGGGTCTGACTCTGCCACCCTTACTAGGAGTCCAACTGGAATGATTGCCATAAAGTACATGTTTAAATGAAATTTTATGTTTATAATGGATGTATAGTGACATATAGTGTATATAAAGCACTATAGAATATAAATGATAAGTATTACTATCTCGATGATCTGTTCTTTATAAAGTATATGGCAGAAATTACTCATGTGTGTAATGGTTTAATATTTTCTGTGTTTTTCTGCACATAATAGAAACTTGCTTAATGTGGCATGACAGTCAAGCTTTCCCTGCAAGTGTATGTTTTGAAGAATAAGATATGCTTTCTGCTTCTTTGACCCTCACTTTGAATTGCTCCCAACTTCAACTGCTCTACAGGCATGAGGAATAATGACTATGGTGGCATGTTTTCAGTTTCCTGAGCAGCTGTCTGACTCTTTCAAAATATCCCAAAGGCATAGATCTCTTCCAGATCCTGTATCATTTCCCATATTCCTGGCAAGATCTCCTTTAAAATTTAGTCCCTAAACACTACTTGGTAATGTTTCATGAGTTTTTCATTCACTTTTTGGCATGTGAAGACCTTAATTATAGCCCTCTGAACTTTTGGGCCAGGGCCAGATAATGAGAAAGGTGCACCTAAATAACATCTCCAAATCATCATCATCAGCAGAAGGAGTAATAGGCTTTAGGAAGCCCTACAGACGTGAATTCTGCTCTCATTTATAGTGGTGTAGCCCCACAGAGAAGTGAATTTGGCCTAGTGTTACTTGTATCAGAATAGGTTATTTACAGGCTTTTAAACACATGTGTAAATAATAATAAAGTAATAATTAGGTAAAATGTGTAATGGAGAGAGAGACAATTGTTTGTGCATGAGTCTGACAATGCATATATTCTCCACATGCATCCTAAAAGGACACAGTTTGGTTGGCTTCTGTATGTGTATGTGAGAGAGAAAGAAAGGGAGAAAGGGAGAGAGAGAGAGAGAGAGAGAGAGAATGCACATGCAGCTGTGGAAAAATGGAAGGAGCTTGTGTCATGTAAGCAGATACAAGGGAAGTGCTACGAACAGGTTGTTTCTGCTCCCCTAACCAGACAGGGAGCTACTGATGGGTAGTGTCCTTATGGATATTAGACTTTTCAGAAAAGGAAGGGATAGGAAGATATAAGACCATGGCTTCTCCCCACCTTCTTACTGGCCAGTGGAGCTGCTACCTTTGAAGTGAGAATATGTTGTAGACTCCTCAGTTTCACAGTGCCTTCTGGAGGGACCCCGTTTACTATACCTTTGAATCTATTCATGGTTATTCCTTATTAACACAACCTATTCTGTATGATAGTACTTGAAAACTGCTGTATATCGTAATTCAATGATTCAGAAAAAATAATAATTGCATATACAACTTGAAGACTCTGTGCTTTTTTAATGAGTTGCAAGTGGAGTGTACACTGGCATCCTTATTAGCCATCAACTGAAAGCTGTGACACTGCTGCAATTTTTGTAACAGAAAACTGAACTCCTAATCTTTCTTCCCAAACATTTTCCATTACCTCTGTTCTACATCACTGTCAACATCACCACAATTCTTCCTTTTGTTTATCCAGCAATCTGGGGATTACTTTTGATATGTTACTTTTCCTTGTGCTGCACCTCCAGGCTATATACAAATCCAACAGCTTCTTCCTGCTCACCATCACCTTTTCTTTACATCCTCAAAGCAAAATATCTTGTTTAGGTCCCCACTTTATTGTTCCTTGATTACTGCAACATCCTCCTCACTGGCCTCTCCAACACATCACATTACACCTCTTCAGAACATAGAAAATACAATCAATAATATAATCTAATTATATCACTCCATTTTTTGGATCTCTCTATTGCCTCATCAGCACATCAGATTTAAACACCTGGTCACCTCCTATGATGTTCTACATAAAGCTGCCCATTCTTGCTTATCCTCCATTGTCAAGCTTCATATCAATTTCCACCCACTCTTATTGTCAATAGTCCTATCCTTCATTACCAATCTCCAAGTATCTCAGACAGTCTGTGACTTTTTTCACTTGGCTCTTATGCATGGTTCAACTTCTCTGAATTCATTGGCAAGCCCCTACTCTGTCCACTATGAAATCCCTTTAAAATAAAACAACACTTCTGTCATGCTTCCTTTAGGGAATCCTGTTGATATCTATATACAATCCCTTTTGCGATTGCCCTACCCTGACATTGGTTGACCTACCTGTCTGTCTTTTCACTGACAGGTTCTCATGTCTTTTACATTATTTTCTTTCTCAGGTCCAGCATGATGTGGAAACATCAGTATGAAATAAACTGATAACAAAGCACAAAATACAAAACTATTAATGACTTGCTCCTAGTTCTTTATGGAACTGCAGAAACCAGACAGATTTTAGTTCTCTAAGGCTCCAATCCATCAAAGACTTACTCATACGCCTTTATTTCAACTGGACTACTGTAATTTCAGGGTCTAAAAGTGTGAACAGCAAGAACACAAATTTAAGTTTAGAATACTCACTCACCCCTTTCCCTCCTTGCAAACATAAAACTGGCTTACTTGAAAGTTTCATATAAAGTTTTCAGTATTTCCCATGTTTTGAAAGCCTCTCTCATGGTATTTCAAATTGCGGCAAGAAGTAGAAATAGGCCAAAACCAAAAGCTTAGATTCATGCTCACAGTCTGAGTTACAATCCAAAGTCTCAGCTCAAACTTGCCACTATAATGGTCTGAATTTGAGCACCCTGTTATTTTAGAAAGTTCAAATTCAGGTCTGAACTGGGATCCACAATTTTAGTTTAAAACTCTCCCAGATTTAGAAACATCTCTGGAAGCATGGACGTATAGACTACTTTTTCCTTTAAGTCACTAGATTTCTTTTTCTAACGGTTTGAGGGATTTGTGATAGTTTTGATTGATTCCTATTTTATCTTTTAGCCCCTAACCCTCAGGTGCTTATAAATATCAGGGGTGAGATATATTGAATGTTAAAGGGCACATTTTGATTGCTATGACATGTTTTCTTAAATGGTTCAATACCCATTTGGATATCATCACACACACAAGCTCTCACAACAAGGAAAACGTGGGATGGAAGGGTGCTCATGGATGCATACTATAAAATCCCTAGTCTCTCTACAGATATGAAGGAAAGCTTAGAGTTATAGATGTTAATATTATAAAGGAACTTAAGCTTACAAGAGGTAGAGTCCCTTTTGGTCACTGCTTCTTGTTTGAGCAGGTGCAAGGAAAAGCTGTCTTGATTCTGCAACTCTGAAAAGAAATGAGCAGACAAGGAGACCACAGAGGCATGCATAACCAGCAGTTTTCCCACATTTTAGTATTTGCATCAAAAATCATGGAAACATGCCCAGTGTCTTATGTTTTGAATATTTCCATAATTTAATTTTCCATGATTTCTTAGGGAAACAAAAAACTGGCCCTGATTAGCTTGAACAATTTATTTTGTGTGTGTATGTTTGTGTTACATCTGGGGACTTTTAATTCTCCCTCTCACCAAGCCTGCCTATCGCTCTAGCTACCCACCTACCTACCAACCAACCAACCAATCAACCAACCCAGTGCTTCATGGATTTTCTCCTATACTAACTTTTCCCAATTGCAGTTTGCAGGACACAGGGCTATTGTTCTAAACATCAGCGAGTGTTACATAGTTAATAAGTTCAAGAAACAGTAGCAAAATTTGTAGAACTGGACTGATCCAAAAAAAGTTTTCTGCTATTTATGGGCAGGGTAGCTGTAAGATAATTCTTGGAGATGCAGACTGATGCAGGATGGCTATATAATGAGACCATATTCCTTTAGGGAAGATTTGCCCTTTTTATCCTTTATACTGCCTCTTCCCATTCTGAATCTTATGAGGTATGGAAACTAATAAGAGATAATTACACCATAAGAGGGTTTCCTTTGAAAGATAGCAGAAATGGGAGATAGCCAAAAGGAAGAGATAGGGTGGGATGAGGAATATATTTGCACTATGGAAGCCTAGCTTTACTATATTGCATTATCATAGAATCACAGAACTGTAGGGTTAGAAGAAATCACAAATGCTGCCAAGATGAAGGATATGTTGTATCTAAACCATCCAAGACAGACGGCTATCCAGCCTGTTTTTGAAAATGTCCAGAGAAGGAGATTCCAGGACTTTCTGAGGAAGTTTGTTACATTGTCCTACCGTTCTTACAGTTAGAAAATGCTTCCTGAGATTTAATCTAAATCTGCTCTGCTGTAGTTTGAACCCATTGCTTCTTGTCCTGCTCTCTGTGGTGAGAGAGAACAACTTTTCTTCATCTTTTTTTTGGCAGCCTGTCAAGTATTTGAAGACTGCTATCATGTACTCCTTAATTCCCTCTTTTCCAAACTAAACATAACCAGTTCCTTCAGTCTCTGCTCATATGGCTTGCATTCAATCACCTTGATCATCAGTGTCACTCTCCTCTGGATACTTCCCACTTTCTCTACATCCTTTCTGTACAGCAGTGACCAAAACTAGACACAGTACTCCAGCTGAGGCCTAACCAGCTACGGGTAGGGTGGTACTATCACCTCCTGTGGTTTGCATGCTATGCCTCTGTCAATGCAACCCAACAATTCATTTGCTTGTTTTGCAACAGCATCACATTATTGATTCATGTTGAGGTTGTGATCCACCACAGCTCCCAGAGTCTTCTCAGCAATGCTGCTGCCAACCAGTTATCACCCAGTCTGTATTTATACATTTGTTTTTTCTTCCCTAAGTCTAGCACTTTACATTTGCCTTATGGAACCCTAGGTCTTAGTTTCTGGACATGGGGAGAGGGGATTGTGGGATGCAGACGTGATTTCAAATACATGAGAGTCTGGGTCAAGATTTCTGGTTTGAATGTAGTGCACTGCACCAATAACAGTGGTAGAGTGCAGACTGTCCTGATAGTCATGTAAAAATGAGCATTAGCCATATTCTCCAATCTCATTCATTGACATCAACTATAACTCAGTTAAAGTCAATGAAATTACTGCTGATGTAAATGACAAGAGAGTCAGGTCTGTATGTCATTATACTTTTTTACATGCTTTTAGAGATCCAGACTAACACGGCTACCCCTCTGATACTTGTCATTATACTGTGTCCCCCTGTTTCTCATTTATGTCTATTTATGTCATTTATGTCTATTCTGGAGGAAGTTAATTTTAAATTAGCCTTTGTGAGCGATTTCCATGAACCCTGTCAATAAAGCCCAGCAGGATGTTTAAACTTGCCATATATCCTGTGGACACTATGCAGTGCCACATTGTAAATGGATTCATACAAATTCTCTCTTTCTATTTCTTACACACATACAAACTAGGTGCAGGTATTGAGGCAGTCAGTGCAGCTAGGCCTAATGCTTGAGTAGGAAGCAGTGATGTATTCATTTCTTATTGTTATTTAAATACACACATTATTTTGAAATCAGCTTCAGTCCTCATTGTAATAGCAGAAAACTCATCTAACCACAATAGGTATCAGATTTTCATTGTGTGGGTGTCAGTGTGTGTGTGTATCGAGGGATGGGGTGGTTAATGACTGCCATCTCCATTAGTAATCATATGACTATATCAAATTAACATATTTTAGCATATTTATACGAACAATTGACCTAAATGAAACCACACAAAGAGTCAGAACAAAGCAATTCTGAGCACTCATGTAATGCAAACAAAAATGCACATATTAGTAAAAGCAATCACAAAATCCAAGACTCAATACTTCAATGCTCAACTTACACAATGATACATAATAATGTTACAATACTAAGGACCTGATCTTGCAAACACTTATGCACATGAATAACTTTATGCACTTAGTAGACTCACATAGTTACTCATATGTATACATTTTTGCAAGATCAAGGCCTAGTTTTCATCCCAGAACGTGTTACACCATGATAAAGCTACTCATCAATAGATAAGGCAAATCTGTACTGACTTTGGTACCAATCCATTTCTACTGAAAAAGAGAAGCTGCTGCTTACTGAAAAGGCCCAGCATATTCTTCTCTTCAATGGCTGATAATCTGTTGTTTTGTTTTTCTGGTTGAAAATACATAGCTATTAAAAATAATACTTTGCATATTCACGTATGGGCCTGTAAATATAGCAATTCAACATGACTGAAGGTAAGGCAAAAACAAAATTTGCTAAACATATTGAAAGGACCAGATCCTCAGCTACTGTAAATCAGCATTAGTGACATTAAAGGAGCTTTGCCATTTTAAACCTACCAAGGAATTGGCCTGACATTTCCCCCCAAAATGTGGGTTGCTTTCTATAGTACTTATTTGTTATTCCTACTAAATACAGCACAGAAATAACTTTCTCATGAGTACAATAATATGACAACACATGCTTTTTTGGCCTATAGCAAAACTAGAGGGATTTTTTTCTATATTTCTTTGGTTCTAGTAGTTATGTCTTACATAGGATTTTCTGTAATTTTATATTAAAATTACCTATACTGCTCCTTTCAATAAAGGTACATATAGCACCATCTAGGGATACAAGAATATTGTTGTCAAATGAAAGACTATCAAACAACTAGTCTACAAGATGACTGCAATTTAGAATTAATGTGCAAATTATATTTTCAACTGATAGGCTGTATGAAAATCACACATGCCTAATTGAAAGCAAATACTTGTTTAATGTTGATTCTCTGCATGACTTTTCCAAAAATACACTGATTGAGCAGCTTCTGACTATAATTTGCATTGCATGGCAAATTATTAAGATAATGAATAGATTACTCAGTATTTAATGATATTCTTAAAAGCCTCTTATGTTGAGTAGACATTTTAAATATCCCCTAAATAATATGTAGATAAACACAGAAATTCAAACTGGTAAAATTAATATGTAGTTTATTTCCCTTAAGGAGACACTGATTTTGGCATTGCCACAGGGATCTATAAGCATGCAGAAAGGTATAGTGAGAGAAAGGGTCTCTCAGGCTCCTAGAGGATTTTTCTACTTCTACTTTCTATGTTGTGGAAGACATGATTAGAAACTATCTAATTTGCATTACAGGGAAGATATACAGCCCTCTGGTTTTCTCAGTAAAGGAATCAATTGCTTTTCTCATTGTAAATCAGTGATGAAGCTAGTGTACAGTTATAATAGCTTTGACTATATAAGAAGACTGTTTGCTTGAGCTTTCCACTGAAGTCAATGGGTGATAGAAGAGGTAAGGGTAAGAATATGGATGTTAAGATGACAGCAAAGGAGTGAGCACAGGCAAAAGCTTGGGTGACATTGTTTTCCTCTCCTTGACCCAGGGCCGGCTCTAACTATTTTGCCGCCCCAAGCAAAAAAAAAAAAAAAAAGGGCCGCCCTGCTGAACCAAAACCAACCCCCCACAGCGCCGCCCTGCTGAACCAAAAAGATAATCACCCCCCCAGAGTGCCGCCCCAGTGAACCAAAAACAACACCAACAAAAAACCCAGTCCTGCCCTGCCGAATCAAAATCAACCTCCCCCCCAAGCGCCGCCCCGCCGAACCAAAAACAACAACAAAAAAACCCCAAGCGCCGCCCCACCGAGCCAAAAACAACCCCCATCCAGTGCCGCTCCACCGAACCAAAACCAACAACAACAACAAAAAACCCAGCGCTGCCCCGCCGAACCAAAAGCAACCCCCCGCCCCCAGATCACTGTCCCACCGAACCAAAAAGAAAATCAATTCCCCACCTCGGAGTGCCGTCCCGCCGAACCACAAAAAATAAATACAAACCCCGAGTGCCATCCCACCGAACCAAGATTGGCTGCCCCTTATGAGGTGCCACCCCAAGCACGTGCTTGGTCGGCTGGTGCCTGAAGCCGGCCCTGCCTTGACCATTATTCTTCTGAAATCATCACAAAACCATTCAGTCAGGTCATTTCAGAGCAATCTATTGGCCTGAAAGGTGAGGAAGACAGCTCATGGGGCTATTGAGAAAGGATAAAGAACTATAATGATCAAATTTTACATTTTGGACAAAAGAAATAGGTTTAATCTTCCATTATTGTGTACTGATATTATTGAGCAGTGTTAAATTAGAAGTTAGTTAAGTTAAAATCAGGTTTTTAAGCTCATACTCCAAAGGCCTAGGAATCCCTTCACACTGGTTTAAATCATGAGTATCTGCAATAAAGTTAGTGGAGTTACTCTGGTGTAGAATGGGCTTACTGAAAGAAGAATCCAGCCCTAAAAATTTATAGTAAATAAATCAGTTTTAATAACGTTTGTTATTATTAAAAATATTGAACAGTCTAAGGTACTGTAAGGATTCTTTCAAGCAGCTGGGGATATGCAGTTAATGATGTCTTTTGTCCAGCACTACAGTAGATGTCTTGTAAGACATAGATTAAAAAAAATAAAAATTCTGCCAAAAGAGTTGAAAAAATTAGAGCTTTGAAGTACAGCTGAAGTTCTGATACAGATTATTGCCTTTTTAAAATTAATTACTTCAAAGCTCACACTTATCCCACAAGATGTGCTCAGTAATAGTCATACTTGTATAATATTGACACAAAAAAGATAGCATTCTGGATCAGTGAACCAATGAATTTGTATTAAAATGAAAGCTACCTTTCACATTAAACACAACTTGAATTCAATATATCTACGAATTTAAAAAACCATTTAAAACCAAATATTTAAACTGTGTAATCCCAATTTGAAGAATCATTGCTGGAATAGCTTCAAACTTGATTTCATGTCTGAGATCAACATTAGGAAAGGCTGTAAATTAATCAAGATGAGATTTTATTTATCAAGGATTAGAGACCCCCACCTTTACTCACATGGAGCAGCACACAGCTGCAAGTAGCTCCACTGAAACCAATGTGAGTAAAGGTAGCAGTATCAGGCATTAAGAGATTTATGATTTAGCATTATTGTATTACTGTTCAGTAGGTCACCTGATCATAAAAGTATACTAGGTTGGCTTTTCACTAGATTTAATGAAAACCGTCTAACATCTGCATTGTAGAAACATATTGAATCCCCCCAAAATATGTATTGTTGCCCTGGAGCAGAAACCAGGGCCGGCTCCAGGCACCAGCTGAGCAAGCTCATGCTTGGGGCAGCAGATTCTAGGGGGCAGCATTTCGCCCAATCCTAGGGTGGAACGGACGCTTTTTTTTTTATTCACTGCTCCAGCTGCCCTGTAGGGGGCGGTGGCGTGGAGGAAGGGAGCGCCCTGCAGCAAACTCGGCAGAGCAGCCCCTGTCCTTCCGTCCCCGCTGACCGGATCGGAGCCCTCCCGGCAGGTGGCGCAGCAGTTGGGGCTGTGGGGTGAGCACCCCGCTGAAGCGCTGGCCGCCGCCCTTCTCTCTCTCCCCTGCTCTCCCTCCCCACACTAGACCGGGCACGCACTCTGCAGCAGAGGGAGCCCCCCTGGCTCTGGCCACCCTGTAGGGTTTTTTGTTTTGTTTTCTCCCCCGCTTTGCCGGCTGCACCGTTGTTTCTCCCTCTGCCCCCCACTTTGCTGCTCCAGCTGCGCCGTTTTTGTTTTGTCCCCCCTCCCTCCACTTTGCCGCTCCGGCCACAAAGTGTTTTGTTTTGTTTTGTTTTGTTTTTTTCCCTGCTTTGCCGCCCCGGCCGCATCTCCCCCCCTTTTTTTTTTTGCTTGAGGGTGGCAAAAAAGCCGGCCCTGGGAGAAACCATGTAAGAATGTTAATTATATCTCTAATACCTGAAAGCTAATAAAAGGAATGTACTCAAATTCACTGAAATGACTAAAGGATATGCACAGGAAAAGCATTTTTGGTTTCATTTCTTAGGTGCACTTTAACTAGAATGCTGTGAAATATCTGGGAATAATAGTTTTTGCTGTAAAAAAAAGCAGATTAGAGCATACTGCAGATAGTACTGTCTTTTTTAGCTCTGTGATTCGATTACATGCAAAACCCCCTCATAAATCTAATTAAAAGGTGCAAAAAATGTTTTCTCTAATAATCTATTTTATGATTTTCAAGAATCAAATACAACAAAAGATAAATAAAAGATACTCTTTGACCTCCGTTTGGAACACCAAAATGTTGTGAACAGAACATATCTGTATGCAGCTACAGCAGGCCTCATTAGTTTGCCATCTGCCATGGTGGATAGATGCTAAAATGTTGTTATTGCAAGGTTCATTGAGCAGTAAATTATAATATTTAAAAAAATATATTTTAAGTAAAAATGCCTTGAAAGAAACCAGCTGCCAAATGATGAGTGAGGCTGTGATCCCGTTGACAAGAAAAGACACCAAACAAATAAAACAAAATTTAGAAATAGTTATATCAGCCTTCCCTAGCTTCTAGCTCCAGTAAGAATGCTAAATGGCTTTGGAGATGAATGGGTAACCTTTTCAAAAGGGTGAAATTTTCTACAAGCCAATATTTAAATGACACAGAAGATAGTATGTTTTATCCTAGTTATTTCTGTTCTAGCACATCTTCGTTTGTTGTGTGGTAAATGATTGGAACTGTCAAAAAAGTTGTGGTGCTGTTTCATTACGGAAACTTTTCTGGACTATTTCTATTCATCATCAGTACCAGGAATTTCTACATGAAGAAAGGAAAATTAATAGCTGCAGAAAGTCTTGTTAGCTGGGACAGTCATCTGTGAAAGTGCAAAGATAGCTTTGGAATTTTTTTCTTCAATTTATAAAATGCACCTATTGAGACTTCTAGATGCATGTACTGTACAAGCATATAAATCACATCTGTTTCTTACAATGCATATTTGTATACAGGTGTAAATCACCTGGATGGTATAGATAATACTTAGCCCTGTCTTTGAGTGCAGGGGACTGGACTAGAAAATCTTTCAGTCTTACGATTCTATGATTCTATACCCATATCTTGTTGGACCAACACTTCCACCAAGCTGAAGCTAAAATATCTCCCGCTGGCAAAAAGAGGTTCAAGCTACAAAACAAGGTCTTTTTGATTTGTTACAGATGAACATGTTAAATACTATGACCACTTATGTTCCATTACTATTGGTACAGCACCAAAGCACTCCAGCCATTGCATCATCACCAAAGATCACCCTGTGGTTCAAGTGGCAGAAAAATAAGTGAATGATAGGGACTCAAATAATGTTGGTGAAAGCAGACCTGGATAGGCTGTATCACATGGACTTTGTAAGATCTGCTCCAAATACATGGAAGTCATAGAGTATACTTTTTTCTTTGCCATAGCAACTGCAAAGTGATGCCCAGAAAAGCTATTTTGGACAATAAATTGATATCTACCTGGACTAGATCTACTCCTGTCTATGCTACTAATCACTGCAATGAATGATCAGCCTATTTTCTGGAAAAGATCATCTGAGCCAAGGACATTCTCCTTGGAGCCGAGACAAAAAAGCAGCATACAATGTCATTACAATGTCACTTTTACTTCACTTTGAATACCAAGTGTATCATCCTCTGCCTGTCCCAGTGACCAAGAAAAATCAGTACTTGAGTGAACAGCAGCTGTTAAAAGTTGAACGTAGTACAAATGGAGGTGAAACTGGGTCATAAGAGAAAACATTGAGACAAGCTAGTAAACAACACATCACCCTTAGAGAGCATGTGCTCACTGATGGAATGCAAGCTTCAGCCCTCAGCATTCCAGGCTGGTCTCTGCTACTGGATACATGAGTAGATACAGTGGTCAGAAACACTTCCTACTACCTTTAGTTAGCCAAAAAACTTGGCCTCTATACTGATCAAGGGGACTTGCAACAGTGATCCACATGACATCTCTGTTTGACTACTTTAATATACTCTCTTACTTTAGTGCACACTATTTGGAAATGAAGGCTGCAGCCTTGAAGAAACATGCAGCATCATACCTAATAGGTAACACTTCTGTAAAAACATGTCAACGCAGTGCTCTTGTCACCTCACTGGGTTCCCATAGAATTCTCAGTTTGAACCAATTTAAAAGTCTTAATCTTGATTTTCAAAGCTCTTAATAGGATGCCCCTTAGTCATCAGTTGGGGATAGATGGACAGCCACACCCATGTTAGGTTTCTGTCCCTTTCTTCAGGGCTCTGTTTATTGTCCTCCTCCAAAAAGCAAGAAAAGTATACAAAACCAAAACTAACAACAGTCTCATTAGGGGGTTTCAACTGAGGTCATAGTCTCCTGCTCTGTTTCCCAGAGAATAACCTCTCTCCTGGTTTCCCCTCCCACTTTCATGCCTTAGCTCTCCTTTAAATTCCAGGTGAGAATGTGGGCCAGTCATGAGGGGCTGCTCAGCTATGTCAGCTGATTCCTAGCACCTGTCTGCTGCACTTCCTTGTGGAGTAGAGGTCAGTTGCTCTTGTCAGCCCTCCTCCCGAGGCTATTAGAGGAGCAAATCATGTTGTGACAATGGATCTTAGGTATTTCAAGAGCTTTCCCTTGCTGTCCAGGACCTTACCATGGCATGGGCACTCATCCAATATAATAGAACTACCTATCACAAAAACTAAATTTGGTTCTATACTTTATCTGCTCCATGACAAAACTGGTATGGAAATGTATTTTCCCATTGAAAAAATGACCAACTTTTTCTACAAAATTTTGAGGACTTTACCAGAAAACCAAAAATGTTTTTAAAGAAAAGTTTGAACAAAAATAGTTCAACGCTTTCTTTCGGCATAAGACAAGTGAACAAACTAACCTTTCCCAATATTAAAACCGTTTTAGACATTTTCAGCTAAAAAATGTGAGGAAAAGAAGTTAGCTGGCTAATTGTCCTCAATGAGGATTAAATACTCTTGTGTAATCCATTTCAATTTGGTTTTGATTTGACTGAGTTCTTTTGACAGTCAACTCTTTTTTACAGGGGCACTACAATTGGTAGAATTCTTAGCATTATTCCAAGTGAAGGTAGGCTGCATTGTGTGTGTGCTTAATTTAACACCAACTCTTTAGTCCTGTGAATTGGAACAAATGGGACACTTCCAAGTATTTCTGGAAAATGCTAGATATTATAAAGTCTTCTTCTTGATCTGTTCCCAACAAAATGCCTCTAAGAGTCTATAGATGATTAACTGAATGGTACCTCAAAAGACTTATTATAGAAACAAAGAATTTTCAAAGTAAATATAGCAGGACCATACAGCATGTTAGAAGTACTATGGTTAGATCACAGTAGTCTGGAGGTGCCGTGGATTAATAGGTAGGGTGATTTCAGCAGTAGAAAGCAAGTTGAGGAAATTCAAGTCACCTTTTAGAATAAAAGAATAATCTTACATACTGTACCTATGTTTTTTTCTTCAACACTAACACACTTAATTAGCTTAGGCTATAGTGTGTTTTTAAGGAACAGGTCTGTATTTAGGCTTTGTGGAGTGGGTCACATAGCAGTGGGTGCCCAAATAAGTATTCTAAATGTTTCTGCATGTATAATCATTGCTATTTTGACTGGGAGGTCAGTAATGCAATAACCAGTGGCCAGTTGACGACATTGGTATGAATGGTATGAGGGAATATGAAAGGAACATAAGAACATAACATAAGAACATATGAACGATCATACTGGGTCAGACCAAAGGTCCATCTAGCCCAATAGTCTGTCTTTCCACAGAGGCCAATGCCAGATGCTTCAGAGGGAATGAACAGAACAGGTAATTATCAAATGATACATCCCCTGTCACCCAGGAGCAGCAACCCAGATAAAGCCACTGCGCTGCTTGAGTCCTTGAATTCGGTGTACCTGGAAAGGTGGAAAGAGTGTTGAAAGCCTTGATTTCACCCACTCAACCCTAAAGCATGGGTTCTATTATGGCAACTTGCAGGATATTAGCCAGTTACACATAGCCCGGCAAAGGTGACTGCAAATGCTGTCACCTCTTATCTTCTTTCTAACAGTAAGATGCCATCAGACAAGATTACACGCCAGGAGGGTCCAGCAGGAATTCCACAGAAACCATCACCAATGCCCTGAGTAATCTCCACTCTCCTCCCTATACTCTGTTGAGGAGATCAATGTTGTGCTCTCAGAAACCAAAAGCCGGAAAGCTGTAGATGGCATTCCTTCAGAGTTTTTCAAGAACCTGGAGAGACAGGGACAGGAATGGCTGGCAGCACTTTTTACCACAGTGCATAGAACTGCAGAAATGCCAGTAAGCTGGCAAGAGTGATTGTCCTACTGAAGCTCAAGGGTCTCAGGGGTCAGATGGTCCCAGAGCTTGGGCTCCAGCCCAGGCCTGGAAATGTATACAGCAATGAAACAGCCTTGCAGCCGGAGCCTGGCAAGCCCGAGTCAGTTGGCTAGGGCCAGTTGCAGGTTTTTGTTTGCTATGTAGACATACCCAAACACACAATCCCCAAGAGATCACACTGTAAACTTTAAGCTAAAAGAAAAACCAGACAGACAAGAAGGCTTACACACTCACCTCAAGTATTACTGTTTGCTATTTCCTCAGCAGGAGATCTCACTCTCAGGCTCCCCTGTTTGCTGCCCTCTGTTTCCTAGTTCTTCACAAATCAGGGGGTCTGATTATAGTCACACTTTTTATTAAAATTTAGTATTTGCATTTAAACATGAGATGACAATGGTCTTTAGTCATCGCTCTAATGGATGAGGGTCTTCAGGAGCCAAAGCCAAAAAAAGCTGCATCAAAATGAGTTCAACAAGTTCAGCTATTTAAAAGGTAAAATGAAGTGCAGATTACCTAATTTACACATTTATTAATGTGTCAGTAGGTTTTGTTTAGCTGAATGGAATAGAATAGAATTTCTTGGGGCCTGGATGTAAATAAGACTGTCTATAAGCTGATTGATGAAAACAAACAATGAGCAGTGGTGAAATCCTGGACCCACTGAAGTCAATAAAAATTTCTCTGTTGACTTTAATGTGATCTATATTTCACCCCAGATACTGTACATTAGCTGAGCAGGTGAATAATATTTCCACAAAGACACTCATCGTTGTCCAGTGAACAAGGTGGCTTGGAGTTACTTGTGAAATTCATCAACATTATGAAAGAAAATTGAACATGAATCATGGGTTGATGCATTTTTGATCTTGTAGATAACCTCTGTATCATGTGCATCATCTAGCATTGGGTAAAGAAGTAGGTTTTATGATGGCCTATATGGAATACACGAATTATAGTTTAGTGTGACACACATTATTAGCCAGATTGTCAAAAGATAATGTAATCGTAATACTCTATGTTACATGAGTTACCATGAAGAGGTGTCATTATTTACACTAGAAATAGTAACATGAGGTACTTAAACCCATCATAAGCTCTCATGGGAAATGGTATGAGATGTTTTAAAAGTGGAATAAATAATAACTTATGCCAAACTGTACCTTTTAATTTCTAGAAGTATGAAGAAATTGTGAGTACAGCTGCATTTTAGTGACAGGTGTATATAAGATAAAGTGAATTTTAAAGCAGTCTACAATATGTCATTTTAATGCAAACAGCTGTGCTGTAAAATATAATGCTTATCACTCATCAATTAGGTCAGGGATCAGCAACCTTTGGCATGTGGCCTGACAGGGTAAGCACCCTGGCGGGCCAGGCCGGTTTGTTTACCTGCTGTGTCCGCAGGTTTGGCCGATCGTGGCTCCCACTGGCCACAGTTCGCCGCTCCAGGCCAATGGGGGCAGTAGGAAGCAGCAGCCAGCACATACTTCAGCCCGTGCCACTTTCCACAGCCCCCATTGGGAAGGAGCGGGAGTGGGAGCCACGATCAGCCAAACCTGCGGACGCGGCAGGTAAACAAACCTGGCGGACTGCGTGCAAAAGGTTGCCGATCCCTGAGTTAGGTTATTGAGATAAAAAAATCATATACTATCATTAACATAGAATGGTGCCTGAGATTAATAGTTATAATTAATAACGTTATTTATTATCTGAATTGTGGTAGTCCCAAAGGTCGCAGATAGGAGCAGGGCACTATTGTGCTCAACAAGGTACAAATACAAAAGAAATTATTATACCTGCCTCAATGAGCAGATATAATTTGAAATGAACTTCAACAGATGACTTTAACAAAAAGTAGAAGGGTAGTGAGGAGGAAAGATGATTATAACTAATAAAATAATGTGGTCCTGACTGTTGCTCAGCCTAGCTATCATTTGCATGATTCCCCATGTATTTAGAATACGAGCTATGTGCAATAAGAGTGTGGTAACCATCAAGACTGCATGTAGGTTTTTCATTATCATGTATTCTTAATATATTACTGGGTAAACTTCTTTCATTATTGTGTTGAAATTTTGTTGCCAGAACCTTGCCATGCTTGGCTAGTACTGCACAGGGAGGGTATGACTAACCAAGGTTAATGATCAGAGGGGAGCCGTGTTAGTCTGGATCTGTAAAAAGCGACAAAAAGTCCTGTGGGTGCATATCCGACAAAGTGGGTATTCACCCATGAAAGCTCATGCTCCAATACGTCTGTTAGTCTATAAGGTGCCACAGGACTCTTTGTCGCTTTTTACAAGGTTAATGAGATATTACACAAGTCTGATCCACTGATCTTACTATTCATTTTGAGACTAAAAAGATTTATCTTTCTCTGAGGTTCTATTTTTTGAAACCAGATTTGAAGTCACTGTCTAGCAAACAGTGCGCACACACACACACACACACACACACACGGAGCCAAGCTACTGAAAGATTATTTGTCTATTTTAGTATAACACTTTTACACAACTTATAAAGGAGAATGGGGCAATGAGAAATCATGGGAACATATATATATGTGTGTGTTGTCGATTAATCGCAGTTAACTCACATGATTAACTCAAAAAATTAACTGTGATTTAAAAGATTAATCACACTGTTAAACAATAGAATATCAATTGAAATTTAATACATTTTTTATATTTTTCTATGTTTTCAAATATATTGATTTATATTACAACACAGAATACAATTAATTATATTATATTATATTGCTGTTGTAATCATCAGCATGGGCAGATATATACGTATGTATTAACTGCTCTCTAAAAAGATCAGATCTATATAAAGAAGATAGTAGATAAAGTAGTTGTCTAACCATGTAATACTGAATGAAACCAGACAACAATTTCGATGTGATTAGAATAAATGCTAGATACTCAGGTAATAGTTCCCAAATTGAAAAAAATGCTAGAGCCGACAAACAGTATTTCTATACTGGTAGCTTGACTATGGCAGTGGCTAATGTTGAATATTTCACAGTAAGACATAAGTCACCCATCCACAAACAATTTTCCTAACATGATTTTTTTCTCAGAATCCTAGCTGCTGATAGGTTTATGTCCTGAAGCATGACTGATAGCCTTTGTAATTTTATCTTATCTCATCCTCTTTTAATACCTACATATACAGTATGGTGTCACCAGCTGCTTTTTTCCTCTCTAATTTGTCAATCACATAGCAGCTGTTCAAAGAGAGTCAGTTTAAAGAAAATATGGGGCACTTTTGGGAAGATCTGCACAAGCCAATGGCAAGTTGAAATTCAAATGTAATCCTCTGAATAAATGCTTAGTCCAAGTATGGATTTAGTGAGACAAAATATGGAGTCAAAGGCAGGCACCAAAGGCTATATTAGTGAGTTTGAGAGCCAGAGAGAACAATAAGGAGTCCATGCTCAGCAGCTTTTGTTACTGATAACCACTACATGCATTACAATAGAATTCTGTCTTTTCTCTAGTGTGGGAAAATTCAACAGGTACAATTTTAATTCGCTATTTACTTTTGTATTATATATATTGTATACAGTAACTATAGAAATACACAGCCTGCACCAAACCACATTAATTTTGTCTTTCATATTGGAGAAGCAAAGGAACATTTGATAAAAACAGTGAGTACTCATTTATTTAGTTGGTGGTAATTATGAGGTGAATGGTCTGGGAGTCAGGTAACTTGGGTTCTGGGCCGTACTCTGAGGCTGACTTGATGTGTGACCTTGGGCAAGTCACATATTCTCAGTTTTCCAATCTGTAAATTTTAAATTTTGTTATTTTTAGTAAATTTGTATTATTGGGGTTATTAGTTGCTATATAAATGTGGTATGAGAGGCAGAGTGGGGGGAGGGGTGTCCAGGTCTGGTTGTTGAGGATCTTGGGATGCAGACTGGATAATATAAAATTGTAATTTATGAATGACTGAGACTGGGAGAAAAAGTCGGGGAGAGATGCTAAACAAGGCCACATTGAAAACAGCCATCAGCATCTATTGGCAGACATATAAAGTATATATTATTTATATATCTGTCTCAAAGGTATATAAATACATGTTTGTATTTATAAATACATTTCAGTTACATTTCTATTAAAATTGCCTGGCTCTTGTAGAAATTCATTTTATTTGAGGAATCACCTCACATATTATACCAAAACACTCCAGAATAATATATCACACTGTAGGACAAATTGACAAAAATTATATGAACACAACACACAGTACACAGAAACACAAAGGAATGACCCTGTTTGACTAAAAAGCAGCAGCAAATGCAAATATACATAGATAACATAGGATACCACCTACATTAACTACTACAGGGGGAAAAAATGAATGCTGGGGAAAAAAACAAAATACAATCAAGGGTTACTTACATATATTTTGCGCATATTATTAAACAAAATAATTTGGCTTAATAGAATTTCAAATTAAAATTAATGATACAGTGAGCTCTAAAATGATGTTCTTCTGCCAGACCATTGTGCATAGGCAGTAAGGGGAAAAGTAGAAGAAGAATGAGAGAATATAGAAAATGGATGCATACATAGTGATCTAGTATCCAGGATGGAATACTTAGATACCTTAAAACTGCGTATCCAGTTCTGGAAGATTCAGTCTAGTCCTTCTATGATAGATGAATGAAAAATAAACAAAAAGAAATCCCATTGATTACATTGATATGGCAGATGTCAGTAGGTGGTACAGTTACAGTGTTCCAGGTTGTTTTTCCTTAATCTGCAAGACATTTTTTAGTCTACGAAGAAAGACTGTATTGTTGATTTTTTTTTCATTGTGTAATATTCTGTGTAGAGGAAGCTGTTGCAAGCAGAAAGAAGATGTGCTTTCTCTGCTAGAATAGGTTCTTGGTGCAGAATTACTTCCTGGGAACCAGACTTTAGTAAGTGAGCTGAGATTTCTGAAGGTAGGTTTGCCTGTATGCTCTTTGTGACTGCCTCTGTTCCAGGATTGGTGTAGATGTGTAAATATATCCACACTACATATCATTGATTTATACTACACCAGGAAACTCACTTGCAGCCCCTTTGGCAGACAAATGATGATGGTGTCAGAAATAAGACACTTGTTTTAGAAGGAGGGGCAACAATGTAGTCACCCAGATACACATTTTAAAAAATAGAAGTTTATGTATGGGCCAGATCTTCACTGTACAAATCAGTATAAAGCTACTGAACCCACTGGTTTACACCAGCTGATGATCTAGCCCATATATTTATATATTAATATACATTCAGTTTTATAAGATGCTATAAACTACCCTGCACTGGGTACACACCTTTTTAAATAGGATTATAAATAGCCATGTGGGAAATTTAAAAAAAAAAAAAGTTAAAAAGGGGCATGTAGATCTCACACTTGCAATATAAACTAGTGGCCAGATTCACCACCGTGTTACTCCAGTTTGAAGCCAGTATAACTATTTAAATTAATGATGTTATGCCAACACAAAACTGAACCAGCTTAATAGTTGATTGGGCACATATTTGTAACGTGTCAAAGGATCATCTTAACCCTTACAGAAACTCTGCTTAGATTACATCCCCTTACCTTGGAATCATGATGTAAAGAAAAATCTGTAAGATTAACATGTCTTTCTGACTCATGGGCTGTAGAATTTCTCCTTTTATGCCTCAGTAGTTTTTAATTTCACTATTTCAGTTTACTAAATTATATTTTATTTAGCAATGCCCCATATTGTTTACTATGCATATGTCCTCTGTCAGCTTTTCAATTCAGTAATCAGTTCTTGGTATTTGCAGTTCTCATTTGGCTTGTTTCAACCTTGAAGAAGGCACAGCCCTTCCTGGAGCTTTATCACGGTGCCAGTCAATGCTGAGTAGACACTATTCCTGTCATTATAGCCTTTGAAATTAAGAACCAATATGTCAATCACCTGGAGTTGAGTGTTTAAACTATTCATATGTGCATCTACTATATTTACACACATTTTGTTTATTTTTAAACTACCTCCTTGTACGCAAGGTGAAGTAATGTGGATGAAGTGATGTCTTCACAGAAACTGTGTGTTTCCATCGGGCGGCTCTTTTTTACTTATCAATTAGTTTATATTACATATTCATCATAGGCTTGGCGAGGATTTAGCTAAAAGGCTCTTATCGAAGACATTATGCCAAGTCTTCCCTCCCCCTTTACATATCATACTGAGTTCATTCTTGCAAGTGTTGGAAATTCAGATGGTGTGGCTACTTTTTGTTGGTTTGTTTTGAAAGATCTAGATAATTTTATGATCACTAATAACATGCATGCCAATAACAGTAACTGAATACCATGTAACTGATAGCAGATTTTTTGATCCAAAGGTGGAGGTTTTTCCTCTGGTGGGCACAGTTCAATAGCAGAGATCTGCTGCAAATACTGAAAAATGGTAATAGTCGCTAGGCCATATTTATCCTCATGCAACACCACTGCAGTCATTTGAGTCTTAAATATCTTGATGCATACTTCCAATAAACTGTTCTGTTTACAAATAGAAATCTGGTATTAAAAAAAGAAGAAAACATTCTTTCTTCCTCACAATCTTTACCAAGTAAAATATATCCATGGTGACAGCCTTTGATTAAATTCTAATCTAGAATAAAAATATTTAACATTCATTTAACTGTAGTCATCTACAAGGAGACATGAATAAATATTCCAATTAGATGAGCACATATGTGACTCATGGAAAGTAGCTCCATTAATCTAATGTCTTATATCCCTAAATGCCCCCCTCAAGGATTGAACTCACAATGCTGGGTTTAGCAGGCCAATACTCAAGCCACTGAGCTATCACTCCCCCGAAAAGTCAACCCACACTTTTTCTTGGGGTTGGCTGCTGTCATAGCTCATCTGAGGGCTGCTCAGCCCTCACTTTTGGTCCTCTCTAGCAAGCTGCTCTCACCTTAGAATATCAGGGTTGGAAGGGACCTCAAGAGGTCATGTAGTCCAACCCCCTGCTCAAAGCAAGACCAATTCCCAGACAGATTTTTTCCCCATATGCCTAAATGGCCTTCTCAAGGATTGAATTCACAACTCTGGGTTTAGCAGGCCCATGCTTTTTAGTCTAAACCTACAGAAAGCCAGCATATAGTTAAATACTTTTTCCCCAACATTGTTTTCACAGTGCTATGTAGCATCATTTATCAATGGGCCAAACTGTAAATATGTGACAAATAATGAATATGTTGAAGAATGGAGAAGCTAATAGTTAAAAAAAACAGTCATTATTGCACTTCTATGGTATAGTGTGTGATACTAAGGGCAGGTCTATACTACAAATTTACATCAGCTCAGTTGCACTGATGCAGCTGCACCTCTGTGGCACATCTCGTGAAAACAGTCTGAGACAATGGAAGAGAGTCTCCTGTCGGCTTAATAATTCCACCTCCTCGAGACATGTAGCAATGTCAGTGGGAGAAGCTCTACTGCTGACATAGGGCTGTCTAAATGGGGGGTTAAGGTTGGTATAATTACGTCACTAGGGGGTGTGGATTTTTCACAGCCCGAGCAACATAGTGATATTTAAGTATGTAGTGTAGACGAATCCTGAGAAAGGAAAAAAAACCCACTCATATACCATAGTAAATTTAATTACTTGTGGTTTGAAGGGCGGCATTCACAAAAGCACTCTAAGCATTTTATTTCCCATTGGAATCAATGGAAGTTAGGCACCTAAATACCGCTGTGAATCCCACCCCAAGCACCACAGTTAGAAATAAATAAATAAATATTAATTATGTTTGCATAATTTATGGTAAGGCATAAGGTTATAACAGCAAAGTCATACTTTTTTTTGCCTTCTAACTATAAACAAAAATAGCCGTAAGTTTGCAGTGGGAGGAAGTCAAAAGTAAACAGAGTCCAAAAGTTAAGATTTTCTCTGGCAATGTTACTCCATCAGGTTAAATTTATTTTCCAGCACACATTATTTGTTTTCAAACTTGGATTCCTAAAGTTAGCCACAAAGAAACCCCCTATGCTTAGACACAGGAATAAGCTGAATTTTCAGAGGTACTGAACTCTGGTAGCTCCTATAGACATCAGTGGGTGTTTTAGGTATTCAGTCACCATGGAAGTTTGGACATTTATTCTGGTGCCTAATTTATAGCACAGAGATTGGAAATATTGGCATTGTTGCTACTTCTGGAACAGAGAGTTTGGGGTTCAGGTCCTAAACGGAAATATTTTTTTCAAAATATGTGACATTTTGAAGAGAGCTATTCTTATGCAACAAAAGAACTCAATCATTTGAGTTTTCGCCTGATCTCATTATTTTCCATGTTAAGTTTAGAATGTTCTTGTAAGGCTCCCGGGGAAAGGTAAGAAGAAAGAATCATAGAATATTAGGGTCGGAAGAGACCTCAGGAGATCATGTAGTCCAATCCCCTGCTCAAAGCAGAATCAACACCAACTAAATCATCCCAACCAGAGCTTTGTCCAGCTGGGCCTTAAAAACCTCTAAGGAGAGAGATTCTACCACCTCCCTAGGTAACCCATTCCAGTGCTTCATCACCCTCCTAGTAAAATAGTGTTTCCTATTATCCAACCTAGACCTCCCACACTGCAATTTGAGAACATTGCTTCTTGTTCTGTCATCCGCCACCACTGAGAACAGCCTAGCTCCATCCTCTTTGGAACCCACCTTCAGGTAGTTGAAGCTGCTATCAAATCCCTCCTCACTCTTCTGTTCTGCAGACTAAATAACCCTAGATCCCTAAGGCTCTCCTTGTAAGTCATGTGCCACAGTTCCCTAATCATTTTCGTTGCCCTCTGCTGGACTTTCTCCAATTTGTCCACATTCCTTCTGTAGTGGGGGGGACCAAAACTGGTTGCAATACTCCAGGTATGGCCTCACCAGTGCCAAATTGAGAGGAATAATCATTTCCCTTGAACTGCTGGCAATGCTCCCACTGATACAATCCAAAATACAATTGGCTTTCTTGGCAACAAGGCACTGCTGACTCATAACCAGCTTCTCGTCTACTGTAATCCCCAGGTTCTTTTCTGCAGAACTGCCGTTTAGACAGTTGGCCCCCATCCTGTAGTTGTGCATGGGATTCTTCATTCCTAAATGCAGGACTCTGCACATGTGCTTGTTGAACCTCAACAGATTTCTTTTGGCCCAATCCTCCAATTTGTCTAGGTCACTCTGGACCTTATCCCTACCCTCCAGCGTATCTACCTCTCCCCACAGCGTAGTGTTATCTGTGAACTTGCTGAAGGTGCAATTCTTCCCATCATCCAGATCATTAATAAAGATATTGAACAAAACCGGCCTCAGGACCAACCCCTGCGGCACTCTGCTTGATACTGGCTGCCAACTAGACACTGAGTCGTTGATCACTACCTGTTGAGCACAACAGTCTAGCCAGCTTTCTATCCACCTTATAGTCTATTCATCCAATCCTTAGTTCTTTAACTTGCTGGCAAGAATACTTTTGGAGACTGTATCAAAAGCTTTGCTAAAGTCAAGATATGTCACATCCACCGCTTTCCCCATATCCACAGAGCCAGTTATCTCATAATAGAAGGTGAATCCATGTTGGCTGTTCCTAATCACCTTCCTCTCCCCCAAGTGCTTCAAAATGGATTACTTGAGGACCTGCTCTATGATTTTGCCAAGGACTGAAGTGAGTCTGTAATTCCCCAGGGTTTTCTTTCTTCCCTTTTTAAAATATGGGCACTATATTTCCCTTTTTCCAATCATCCAGGACCTCCCCTGATTGCCACAAATTTTCAGAGATAATGGCCAATGGCTGTGCAATCATATCAGCCAAATCCCTCAGCACCCTAGGATGCATTAGATCTGGACTCATGGACTTGTGCATGTCCCGATTTTCTAAATAGTCCTTAACTTGTTCTTTCATCACTGAGGACTACTCACCTCCTCCCCATACTGTGTTGCCCAGTGCAGCAGTCTGGGAGCTGACCTTGTCTGTGAAGACTGAGGCAAAAAAAAGCATTGAGTACTTCAACTTTTTCCAAATCATCTGTCACTATGTTGTCTCCACCATTCAGTAAGGGTCCCACAATTTCCCTGACCTTCTTCTTGTTGCTAACATACCTGTAGAAACCCTTCTTGTTACCCTTCACATCCCTTGCTAGCTGCAACTCCAATTGTGCCTTGGTCTTCCTGATTACACCCCTGCATGCTCTAGCAATATTTGTATTGAACAGACTCTAATCTTCTACAAATTTGCCCTCTGCTGAGAGTGAGTACAAAAGTAAGTATAAAACATACTAACTGGCTTGGTAGAACTTTACATCTACTTTGAATTCATTTTATACAGATATAAAAGATAATACAGACTTCAAGGCAGTAGACAAGTGGGCCCTGAATTTGTGACCATGCAAAAATACACTCTTCAATATAAGATCATCCCAGCTAATTTGAATTATAGTAATGACCAAAGCCATCCTGGAACTTGAGACCAAAATAGATCATCCTTTAAAAAATAAAACAAATAAATAAATTCTAGGTTTCCGCTTGTTTAAAATGCTGTTTCCTAATGCTTGGTTTGATGTTATAGTGAACAATAAAGAAGCAGTGGATGAGCTGTGTTCATCACCTTTCATGGTCTCAAATAAAAATAAGATATGACATAAATCCAGTATTTGGACTACATAATCTGTCATTTAATAGAGAAAAGGCTGCACTACATGTCCATATTAAATAGTGGCTTAAATCAAGCTTGTCTAAATATTATCTATTTGCTAGTACATTAAACACAAATCAGTAGTGTTTTTGTTGCATTCTGTATACAAACAATTAAAAAAATTAAAAAAATGCTAGTAAAAAGATCAGTAACAAACAGATAGAAACCAAAGTTAGTTACAGAAGTTCAAATCCAGAAAAAAACTTAAGGGAATTGCCATGCACTGCTACAGACTTGAGACTGAATGGCTAGGCAGCAGTTCTGCAGAAAAGGACCTAGGGGTTACAGTGAATGAGAAGCTGGATATGAGTCAACAATGTGCTTTTGTTGCCAAGAAGGCTAACAGCATTTTGGGCTTTATAAGTAGGGCATTGCCAGCAGATCGAGGGACGTGATCATTCCCCTCTATTTGAGGCCTCATTTGGAGTATCGTGTCCAGTTTTGGGCCCCACACTACAAGAAGGATGTGGAAAAATTGGAAAGAGTCCAGCGGAGGGCAACAAAAATGATTAGCGGGCTGGAACACATGACTTATGAGGAGAGGCTGAGGGAACTGGGATTGTTTAGTCTGCAGAAGAGAAGAATGAAGAGGAATTCAATATCTGCTTTCAACTACCCCAAAGGGGGTTCCAAAGATGATGGATCTAGACTGTTCTCAATGGTACCAAATGACAGAACAAGGAGTAATGGTCTCAAGTTGAAGTGGGGGAGGTTTAGGTTGGATATTAGGAAACCTTTTTCACTAGGAAGACGGTGAAGCACTGGAATGGGTTACCTAGGGAGGTGGTAGAATCTCCATCCTTAGAGGTTTTTGAGGTCAGGCTTGACAAAGCCCTGGCTGGTATGATTTAGTTGGGAATTCATAGAATCATAGAATATCAGGATTGGAAGGGACCTCAGGAGATCATCTAGTCCAACCCCCGGTCAAAGCAGGACCAATTCTGGGATGATTTAGTTGGGAATTGGCCCTGCTTTGACCAGGGGGTTGGATTAGATGATCTCCTGAGGTCCCTTCCAACCCTGATATTCTATGATTCATCTAAATACTACATATTTGTTTTAATAATACTCCATAATCAGCAAAATAATTAAATCTCAGACATCTCAACTATCTAAAGTAGATTTGTAAATCAAATGCAAACACAAGCCTGACTCCTTCACCTGCCCCATGTGATGGTTTCCTGCAGCTGTGAGGCATCCTACTGATTTTCTTGTGGCTCCATGTAAATGTGGAGCAGTCTGCAGGTTGAGGGCTAACAAAGTCATCCAACAACCACAAGGTGGGTGAGGTAACATCTTTTAATGAACCAACTGCTGTTGGTTAAAGAAACAAATTTTAAAGTGACACAGAGCTTTTCTTCAGGTTTGGGAAAGATACTCAGAGTGTCACGGCTAAATATAAAGTCAAAGAGATTGTCTAGCATAAGTAGTCATCCAAGAAACTTCCATCTTCTGTCCTCTACTTCCACTCCCACATACTTAAACAAATTTGCCAGCTGTGGAGCTCCTAAGTTTTAGAAGAGGGGCTCTCTGAAAGACATCCCAAGGGACAGTGAGGAAAGCTATTCTCTGGGCACATTACAAGTTGAATATTTCTAGATTAGGACATTATAGAAGTCATGGACAATTTTTTGCAAGCTAATAGAGTTTTCAAATTTTATAGAATTAAGACACTGCATGTTACTCTATTTTTCAGTAGTTAAATGAAACAAAATTCTGGAAAAATTCTACAGAAAAAAAAAAGAAAACAGACCAAAAAAACCAAATGAAAACAAACCACCGTATGATCCTGGCAACCCCATCCTTTAACCAACAGAAAGAGGTGAAAGTTGAGACATAATTTTTGTTTTCTTTCTTGTGTAGAATGTCCAAGGCTTGTACTTTTGGAGAGGAGCAGAGTTTGCTCCTTGCACCCCATAGATATGTGAGATATGTTCAAAGGCATCACAGATCCCATGTGAGAAGTAACTCTTACATAAAATACTGTTTTGTGTAATGTTATGGTTTTTTTCTAAGAATCACAAAAGCAATAAATGTAACATCCAACATAGCTATATATTAATATATATTAAAGATAAATATTAATGAAGTGTTCTTTAATTATAAGATGATATCACTTTAGAAATAACAAACATCGCTTGCTGGTGGGATCTATTTTTCCTTCTCTGCTACACTGAATACTCACATAGTTTTTCCAGTTGTGATATCACTTGGTAACAAAAGGAAAAGAATGATCCAACTAGAGAGCAACTGATGAAAGAAAGTCTCAAATAAAGGTTTACACTTCATTTTCATCCACAAAACTGGCCATTTGTTTCCCATTGGTTGAATTACCTTCTAATGTCCTATTGATTCAACAACATTTACAAACACCAATTTACCCAATCAATCAGTGACTCTGAATAATATGCTGATTTGAATTAGGCCACAAAATTGTTGAGTCCTTTTATCTGCAAAATATCCAGTATACAGCTGTGCTCTTGAGTAAATTATAGTATAAACTAGAACCTGGTTTATTTGACTGATTCTAATTAAACTGTAGTGACACACTTTTTCCTCAGAAGAGCTATATCATTTAGTGTTTTAAAGTTTTACTCTTCTGTTCTTGTAGACTTATTTATTTAGCAAACAAACCAGGCTGTTCTTGAATAATACTATCTATTGCATTTATTTATTCTTCTTTCCTTCCAGAGGCTGAAGAGTAATATTCACTCTGCCCTGATTATTAGGTGTATGTTTGCAACTGGCAAACAGTTACACAACTGACAAATGTCGTTCAGCTTAAAAATGCTCTTGTTTGCTTTAGTAGTATGGTTTCAGAAATGTGCTTACTGTAAATACTCATTCTTACATAGGCTGTTAGAAGAGTGAGGTTCTTGAATTAAAGAGATGGGAATGAAAGTGCTTACACAATACATGCTTTGCTAGATGAAAGTTCAGCACCTTCACTGGAGAATAATAGACATTCCTGTAGTAGAGTTTCAGGATCACCCTCTTTTAAAATGCTGATGGTCTTAACTATATGAGCAGACCAAAGGGTATGTTTTGTTTGATTGTTAAATGAAAAATAGCTCGATAATGAGGGAAAAGTATGTTTTTTATGTCTCATCCTACTGAATCTTAACCCTCTTTCAAACGATTATCACCCGCAGCTGCCTCAGACTTGAAATACTAATCATTCATAAATTCCCCTTTTCAAAGTGCTCACTATTTTTGTATAAATTCAGAAAGCATCAGCACCACTCTGTAGTATTACAGACACTATATTTTATGTAGCATGTGTTGTGTAATGAGAACAGAACTCCATTCTCCTAAAACTAAACTAACTCTTTATTAAAACAGCATTTCAGCCAGGTGCTCAGAGTGTCTTCCTGGTTCCTCCTACAAACTCTTCCCTTCCACAACCTGTCCTTCTAAATTCCATGCAGGTTGCTCTACCATAGACCCTTAATTTTACATTAAAAATTGTAAAAAGGAAAACACAGTGGGCCTATTTCAGAACACAAATAAGCACCATATCCCACTGACATCAGTGGCAATACTGCTTATATCTCTAAGGCAAATCTGGGTCTGGTATGTTGACATCTATAAACAAATAAAATGGAGAGGTGCTCATTAGCATGACTATGTTGCTATTATAGTACAGATCATAAGTGTCTGATCCAAAGCCCATTGATGTGAATGGTAAGATGCTCATTGGTTTAAATGGGTTTTGAATCAGGCCCTCAGCCAGCAAAGTCCCTCAGCCAGCAAAGCAATAAGGAACAAATTATCAAAAGGAGTTGGACTCTGAAATTCCATTGAAATGAATAGATGTCAGGAACCTAAACAGAAATCAGGAGCCTAACTCCTGTTAGCCTTCTTCAGGCCTGTAAAGAGTTTCATGGAACTCATTCACCTCTTAAATTTGAGAATCCACCACAAATCAAATTACCCTGTGTCATAGATTTCACCCCCACTCTAGACTTTAGAGTACAGATATGAGGACCTGCATGTGAACCCCTAAACTGAATTACCACCTTATATCTGGTTTTGCTGCCACCACTCCCACGTGCTAACTCCCTTCCCTGGGTAGTATTGAGAGACTTCTTCACCAATTTCCTGGTGAACACCAATCCAACCCCTTAGATCTTAACACAAGGAGAATTTAACCATCCCCCCTCTTTTCCCCCACAAATTCCTGGTGAGTCCAGATCCAATCCCCTTGGATTCTAACACAAGGAAAAAATCAATCAGGTTCTTAAAAATAAGACTTTTTATTAAAGAAAAGAAAGGTAAAAGAAAAAAAAAACCTCTGGGAGAGATTAGCATACCAGCTACTCTCACAGACAACAGATTTAAAATGCAGAGGATGTTCCCCTGGGCAAAACTTAGTACACAAAAAAATTTCCAATTTGATTATTCCTCTAATTGCACAAAGACAAAGTCACAAAGGAAAATAAACATAAACCTATTTATTCTTTTCTAAAACTTACTACTCTGATAAGAGGCTGGTTCCTTGATCTTTTCCACTCCAGCTGAAACTGAAACTGACCAAAACAAAGGGAATGTCCCTCCTTCCTTTTGAAACATCCTGTCCCCCCATTGGTTCCTCTGGTCAGGTGTCAGCTAGGCTAGGTGAACTTCTTAACCCTTTAGAGGTAAAAGAGGCATTAACCCTTAACTACCTGTTTATGACAACCTGTTTCAATGGTTAATTTATCCTCACTGTTAAAATGTGCATCTTACTACTATTCTGAATTTGTCTAGCTTTAGCTTCCAACCACTTGGGTCTATTACCAGAGAAAACTCTCCAGTTTCTACTTTGCATTTCTGATCTCTATTCTGAATAAGCAAAAATCATTTCACTCTGAGGTGGATGCTGAGAACCCTGAGCATGCTCAGTGGGAGCTAAGGATTTCTATAAAAAATAAAAAGGTGCCCTGTCAAAGAGCCAAGTGTATGTGAGTGTGGTAATCAGAATCAAAGCTCTGAAGTAAAGGACATCAGTGAGCATGTGCAATATTGGCAATTAATGAGCATGAGCAAAGAAAGTCTAGGCAAAGATCAGACATGACCAGGCAAAGGCCTGACAGTCAACAGTATAGTACTGCTAAGCATGTGCAGTAAAGGAAGGGGTGACATAAGTCAGTCAATTAAGCTTCTAGCTGGTCAGAACCCATTCATACTGGTCACAACTTGTTTTAAAGGTCAGTCTTGTCAATCAGAATTCTGAGGTAATGGCCAAGACTGAGTACGTGTGAGTGAGGTAAGCTATGTAAGACAGAGCTACCATGTAGCATAAAAGGCCAGCTGCCAGCAGTAGTTTTGGTAGTGTGAAGGCTGCACCTGAGAAGGCAGGAGCTATGCGGGAGGAGCCAGAAAGCCAGCAAGAGAATCTAAAAAACTGTTGCAGAGAGAGAAAAGAAAGCCAGAGTGGAGCAGACCTGACTGACCAGGAGCCAAACAGCAGCAGTGATTTGATTTTTAAAAGAAAGAAGCAGTGGTTTTATAGAGTAAGCTTAACATTATTTAATTAGAGTTTAGTATAAGTATGGTTTAGGATAGTTTTTTTCTTTTTACAGTATTTAATATGTGTATGTTTGAAATGTGTGTGTTTTAATTGTATTTTAATCTATGTGAACTTTAAAGCAATTTAAGATCTGCTGCCAGCAATTTGTTGCAAACTGGCCACTTGCAAAAAATTGTTTCACTTAAACAATAATAGTATTAGAAATATATGCTAAGTGTTCTTTAACTTGCAATAAGGGATTTGTGTCTCAGGGATTGTTGTGCTTTATTTAGGATTTTTAAGATACTGTATTGGGATTGTTATTTTAATAAAAATACTTTGTTTTCAATTACTTTATCAGAAGGTTATATCCATGTCCTTTAAGTGTTTCCTTAGCAACCCTGAGAAGGTTTACCTTGGGAAGAACATATTATGGGGGAAAATAGGCAGGTTAGTGTAGCAGCCAGGGGCGGCTCTAGGCACCAGCAAACCAAGCTGTTGCCTAGGGCGGCCAAATCTAGGGGGCGGCAGGCTGGGCCGGTGGACCTGCCGCAGTCATGCCTGCGGGAGGTCCCCCGGAGCCGCGGACGACCGGACCTGCCGCAGGCATGACTGCGGAGGGGGGCTCGTCCCGTGGCTCGGCTGGACCTCCCGCAGGCATGACTGCGGCAGCTCAAGCGGAGCCGCCGGACCCGCGAACCGTCCGCAGCCGTGCCCGCGGGAGGTCCACTGTTCCCGCGGCTCCGGTGGAGCTCCTGCAGTCATGCCTGCGGCAGGTCCGCTCGTCCCGGGGCTCCGGTGGACCTGCCGCGGGAGCTCAACCGGAGCCGCGGGAAGAGGGGACCCGCTGCGGGACCGAGGAATGGCGGCGCAGCACACCGCGCTGCCTGGGGCAGCCTAATTTCTAGAGCCGCCCCTGGTAGCAGCACCCCAAAAATGACTTTTGGGATAACAGATCCTGATATGACTTTGTCTGCAAGCTTAAAGAACCCTCTGCTTCCAGAAACCAGAGTGTCCATATCCTATACAGTTACTCATGTACTTAAATGATGTGCTGGATTAGTGCCTAAGAGCAAAATCATTTCTGATCTACACTGGGTCCACTGACATGATGGAAGTTCCACATGTGAAATGAGTGTGGAATGAGCAACATATCTGCTCTACAGTAAGGGTTGGAGAGAAAAAAAAATGCTTAAGACACTACATACCACAGGACAATGCATTGCAGTGAGGATAGAGAAATGATGAGGAATTCTAGGAGTGAAATTTCATAAGCAAAAGCACATAATTACTTAAATGATATTAAAGGGAAAAAAACAAGTAGGAAGAAAAGGGAAGATAAGGGAAAAGTTAGGGACTAATTAACAATGAGGAAATAAATTGAGAGCAGTGAAGGAGTGAATTGCTAAATAACTATTTTGCTTCAGTCTTTACTAAAAAGGTCTAGATGGAGAAAATGACGTGTCTACTCTCTTACTATCTGTTCCAGCTGTCCACAGGTCTCTTTCTCACCCCCAGAGCCTGGTGCCTGATTTTAGTCACATGACTTTTGTGATGCAATTCAAGTCTCATGCCTAAATTGTGAGATTTATGAATTCAAAAGCTGTAAAGATCTTGAGGTTCATTACATGGAAAAAAAAAAGAATGAAAAAGGAATACAAAAAACTGGAGAGATTCTCTAGTGAAATGCTGCACATAGCCACATAGGGTTGCCCACTTTCTAATCGCACAAAACTGAACACATTTGCCTCACCTCTTGCTCTGAGGCCTCGCCCCCGCTCAATCCATCTCCACTCCCTCCGTCACTCGCTCTCCCCCACCCTCACTTGCACGGGGCTGGGATGGGGGTTGGGGTATGGGAGGGGGTGAGGGCTCCAGCTGGGGATGTGGGCTCCAGGGTGGGGCCAGAAATTAGGGGTTAAGGGTGTTGTGCAGGAGGGGGTTTAGGGCTGGGGCAGGATGTTTGGATATTGGAGGGGATGAGGAGTACTGGCTCAAGGAGGGTGTTAGGGGGAGAAGGGGGTGTGGGCTCCAGCCGGGCAGCGCTTACCTTATGCAACTCCCGGAAACAGTCGGTATGTCCCTGTAACCCCTAGGTGGAGAACATAAGGATGGTCATACTGGTTCAGAACAAAGGTCCATCCAGCCCAATATCCTGTCTACTGACAGTAACCAATGGTGGGAGGCATGTCTAGAAGGGCTCTGAACACTACCTGACTGTGTAACTGGTGCTCGGGGTGAGGACAATGTGTGGAGCCCCTGTGGCTGTGCCTAGGGGCTGCAGGGACATGCTGTCTGCTTCTGGGAGCCATGCAGAGCCAGGGCACCTATCTTAGCTCTGTTACACTGCCAATCAGACTTTTAGTGGCCTGGTCAGTTGTGCTGACTGGAGCCGCCAAGGTCCCTTTTTGAATGGGCGTTCTGGTTGAAAACCAGACACCTGGCAGCCCTATAGCTATGTGGAGTTCCTAAGCCCCCAGCTTCAGGACACTTCTCCAAAGTCCTATGTTCATAATACTGTCCCTTATGAGGGAGTGTCTCTAAATTATAATCTTCTACAAAACCTGTCTCAGATACTCACACATACCTCATGAAATCTCACAGCACAGAGCCCAGAACTGGGAGCAGAAACCCAAGTGCCATCTCACATTTCACCCAGCCATCTGTCCAGCATGGCTGCAGGTAAGGGGCTTTTCTGTTACACCACTCAGCTCTGGTTACTTTCTCCCCATTGGTGGTGGTGTGTCCTGCTCACTGCTGGTTGCGGGGAATACACAAGAACCTGACTGTATGGGAGCGGAGAACTAATCAGACAGCGGGGAGACAATAATTGGATCTGAGTGGTATTGGGCAGTGTCCAAACCTGAACTGAGAAATAGAATTGACTGGAGCAGGAAGAGGTAGCAGCAGCTATGCCAGGGGTCGGCAACCTCTGGCACACGGCTCTCCAGGGTAAGCACCCTGGTGGGCCGGGCCAGTTTGTTTACCTGCCGCATCAGCAGGTTCAGCCAATCACGGCTCCCACTGGCTGTGGTTTGCGTCACAGGACAATGAGGGTGGTGGGAAGCCGCAGCCAGCACATCCCTCGCCCATGCCATGATGGGGTTTACTCGCTTTATTAATAAAATAATAAAATAGTGGAGAGTGATAGGTGCTCCCCACATCACTCAAAGGAAGGAAGAAAGCGTTAGTGCCACAAGCCCTAACCCACTTTCATACTCACACACACTCTTCCTGAGGCTGGCCAAACCTGGGTGTAATACAAGAAGACAAAGGGGAAGGGTGGACGGGAGTTCTGTCCTGGGCCCAGGTCATCTGAGGTCCGCTGTTGAACTCTGAATTGCTCCAGCTTTCAGGAGAGTTTTAAGTCCTGGGTTCCTTTGGGGATATTCCATTCTGTGACCTCTGTTCCTGGTGCTTTGTGTACCAATCCAAACTGGCTTTCTGTGGTCTTCTCCGCTTTCCCAAAAAACACACCAGCTCCAGGGACATGAAGCTCTGCTCCCCCTCTCATCATCTCGCCTGTGTTTTTCATCTCTGCAGCCCTGATGCAGTGTACATTTTCTTTTCTCATGGCTGTCTGTGGCTGAGTGAAAGACAAATGCAGCTGCAGATTTCTCATCTGGCGCTGTGACCTTGGATCGGGGCCAGCATCTTATCGTCACACAGAGCTAGTGTAGTGCCCCTCTCCACCTGGTTACCTCCTTTAATGCCAATCTATTTACAGGTTTTGATGGACAGGTCTTGATGATCTATATGGTCTTCCTTCTAAGAGCCTCTTCAGATGTGGCCTTTACTGCTCACAGAAGCCTGAAGCGAGTAAACCCCATCACATACACTGCACTTTAAATGGCAGTAATCAATCCCTGCTCCAACTGGCTTTGGGTCAGAAACTGAGCTATGCTATTCCTTCCGTATCCTTAATGACAAAACCCATTCCTTAATTTTCCCAATCCTACTAATTCACATCCTCCTAACACCATGTATAATTTTAGCCCTCATCATACCAAGGCCCAGTGCCTTTACCCTCTTTATTACAATTCCAGTCCCTGAATCAATACCATGTGATTCATAGATTCATAGACTCTAGGATTGGAAGGGACCTTGAGAGTCCCAGTCCCCTGCCCTCATGGCAGAACCAAATACTGTCTAGTGCATCCCTGATAGACATTTATCTAACTTACTCTTAAATATCTCCAGAGATGGAGATTCCACAACATCCCTAGGCAGTTTATTCCAATGTTTAACAACCCTGACAGTTAGGAACTTTTTCCTAATGTCCAACCTAAACCTCCCTTGCTGCAGTTTAAGCCCATTGCTTCTTGTTCTATCCTCAGAGGCTAAGGTGAACAAGTTTTTTTCTTCATGATTGCCTCTGACACAAAGAATCATGATTTATTACAGATGTTGGTAATGAGCAGCCTGAGCTAGACCAAAATTAATCATTATAATTCTAGTGTAAAAAAATATTTAAAAAAAACAACGTTTTTGTCTCATTTGTAACTCTCCTATGCAGATAACAAAATGTCAGCAGTTACCTATGATATAGGAAACTGCAGATACACACCAGTATTTGCATAGGCTATTTTGATTTTTCACTGACAATTTTTCATTTTATACAGATACAGGAATCACGTTTTAGAGTCACCAAAAGGATTAACTGTTTCTCCCTTTCTCTTGGAACTTGTCTAGCTGGAGGAGTGTTTCAATTTTGTCACACAATTTTATATTATAAGGTGGATGACTGAAGAAACACAAGTCACTGCCCTGAACAACTTATAATCTAATTTAAAAAATGTGAAAAAGAAATGCCTGTTATATGTATTTATCATTTTTAATGACTAAAAAAAGAAAGATTCTTTCTCATAAGGCTTGGAAGTAATTGACACAAGTACAAGCCTTGTGAGCATTACATAAAAAATTCTACATTCAAAGAATTTTAAAATTGCAAAATCAAGCAGTCAAATGATAGGAAATCTTCCTACCCAAAATTTCCTACCTGTATCCTGCTTCCCAAGACTCTACATCTATATAGTCGCTAACTACCTCCCCCACTGTGCTCCTATCCAGCTCCCTCATACCAGCTCTTGTACCCCTCCTATTCCCACGCAATTCTCCCCTTTTCCCTCTGTAACAAACTGTACCCCAAAGTTGCAGCCTATAACCCCCATATTCATATATGGTTATGATATTTCATATAAAGCAAGGGTCGGCAACCTCTGGCACGTGGCTCACCAGGGTAAGCACCCTGGCAGGTCGGGCCAGTTTGTTTACCTGCTGCATCAGCAGGTTCGGACGATCATCGCTCCACTGGCCACAGTTCGCCATCTCAGGCCAATGGGGGTGGCGGGAAGCTGTGGCCAGCACATCCCTCACCCACGCTGCTTCCTGCCGCCCCCATTGGCCTGTGACGGTGAACTGCGGCCAGTGGGAGCCGCGGTCCTCCAAACCTGCCGATGCGGCAGGTAAACAAACCAGCTCAGCCCGCCAGGGTGCTTACCTGGTGCCAGAGGTTGCTGACCCTTGATATAAAGCATGCCATGTAAGATATCATAGGAAAGGTCACGATCTGCTGAAACCAATTGTTCTGTCAAAATATGTGCACCATTAGTGTGTGTGAAGTTATGAGCTTTTGCTGTATAGTTGTCATTGAAATATGTGGTGAGTTTGGGAGTTGTCCAATGCTAGTTCTCCAGTGACAACAATGAAGGAGGTGACCAACACCAGGGGAAGGGGGCTTAAAAAATCATTAATCACCTGGGGAGTTGTAAACAAAGGATTTATAATACTGTAAGAGAGTTGTGCAAGTACCACACAATGGAGCTTGCTCAACAATATGATTCAGGTGCACAAGACCACACACCAGTGGGATTGCTCAAATCTGGGACTCAGCAAAGCCCACCAGGACATGTCTGGGCTAGTATTTTCCAGGCACATGTACTGAGGGTATAAAATAAGGGACAGTGGCATCATGGAATTACCTTTCTCCTCCCCCACCTAAGTTGATGGCAACAAAAAATGCTAGGGACAAACAAACTTGAACTAAGAATGATCCCAGTTGAGAAGGAAAGTCAGCCTGTGTATTAAGAACTGTAACCTACCTGCAACATCCAGTGGGTGATAAAAACTGCTTGATTCAAATATCGCTTAGTCCAGGGATCGGCAACCCTTGACATATGGCCCCCCAGGATAAACATCCTGGCAGGCCAGGACGGTTTGTTTACCTGCCGTGTCCGCAGGTTCGGCCAATCACGGCTCCCACTGTCTGTGGTTTGCCGCTCCAGGCCAATGGGGGCTGCGGGCTGCGGCGGCCAGGACATCCCTCGACCCGTGCCTCTTCCCACAGTCCCCGTTGGCCTGGGATGGCAAACTGCGGCCAGTGGGAACCGTGACTGGCCAAACCTGTGGACACGGCAGGTAAACAAACTGGCCCGGCCCACCAGGGTGCTTACTCTAGTGGGCCGCCGACCAAAGGTTGCCAATCCCTGGCATAGTCTAATAAGGTTTAGGATTTAGACTGCATGCTTACTTTTATTTTCTTTGGAAAGTATCTCTGATCTTTATGTCTGCTACTTATAATCACTTAAAATCTATTTTCTGTAGTTAATACATTTATTTCAGTGTTTTATCTTTCCCAGTGAGTTTGTCTGAAGTGCTTGAGAAATCAGTTCAAGTTACAAAAGCTGGTGTCCACTTTCATTTGACAATGTGGTGAACTAAGTGACAATCTAATAAGTTTGCACTGTTAAAAATGAGGTCTTGAGCAGTGCAAAATGGTATATTTCTTGGGTGTAAAGCTGGGTGATCAGGAGACTTGCTGGTATTTCCCTGTGTATAGCTCATGAGTGGCTCAGAAAGCATTTACGCAAAGTAGCTGGGTGTGCCTCTGCATGTCGGTGACTTAGTGATAACAGCACCTGGAGGGGTTTTCTGCTTGCCACTGTGAAAGCATTGTGAGAGACACTGCAGGCTGGATAGTTAAGGGGGCACAGCAGTACTGCAGTTCCAGGTTGTACCCCAGGGGTCCCCATACATCCTGTTTTCCCCTCCCCATTCCTAAATCCTTTGCATTTCTGTCAGGGTACTCCCTCTTCTGTGCCTCACAATCTTAGCACCAGCAGCCAGAGCATTGAGAGCATAGAAAAGATTCTGGTGTGCAGAACCACAGCATTTCCCAGCAGTCAGGAGAGGCAGTGACAGGGAAAGTCCTCTTCATCCCCTAAAGCCCTGGAATGAGTCATGCTCAATCAGATAGAATCTTCAGAGAATTTAGCTGTTGAATACTAAACTGAGCATGTGAGATTTTCAGGAGCCATATATCTTGGCCAAATTTGAGTATGTTTCACAGGAAGATGCCATTTGTTAGTATCCAAAATATCTTCCAGCTGGGATGGTACAGCATGATTATGTACAAGGCAGCATCTAGGAACTTAGAGAACTTTGCTTTCAGGAATTGTTTGATCATAGGGGAGAATATATATGGAGGAACAAAAAATGTCTCTCTTTTTATGTTTGCACACTGAACATCGTGTCAGAAATGAGTAAGCTCCTGAAGGTATGTGAAATCAGAAACTAAGAATATTGAAAAAAAAAATAAAAAGAGAGACAAAACAATCATGGCAGCAAGATTCCTGTTTGCAGGTAAAATAGACATTAAAAGAGATGTCTTTAGCAACTGGATATTCTTTGGATCACAATGGGAAAACTACAAAATTGCAGCAAGCTGGATCAAAAGGAAAACAAAATAGGAGCAGCCACACTATTAGCTGTAATGGGCAAAAGCTGCCACATGCTCTTAGTATGTTGACAGTAGACTGGTATGATTCATGTAAAATCCCAGATGTGCGCCAAAAACATTTCAACCCACAAAAGATATGATATATGAAAACTTTGTAAAAATCTTATATTTGCAACAAGAATAATGAAGAATCTGGGGAAACAATAGATCACTATAATGCCAAACTGTACAACAATGGCTGACTAATGCAACTGTTAGTCCTTAAAAGATGAACCAATTAGTGATAGATTGGTAATAGGGACAAATGATGCAGGAGCATGAAAAAGAATGCTCAGAGAATGCCCACACTTTACCAACAGCAACAGATTTATGAATAGCTAGCGATGAAGCTGACATCCAAATGCAGAGCATAAGTGGAGCAGACACAGATAATTGACCAGGTATCATAGGGAAAGCATAAAATATAAAGGAAAAATACACAAGAATTTGTTCAAAAGCAAATGACAAATACAAAGCAGAGAAGATAAACAAAATGCAAAGGAAGACCTGTAAATAATGTGGAAAAAATCATGTTAATGGAAAATGTCCCACATATGGGATAATATGTATTAATTTTGACAAGAGAAATAATTATGCCAAAGTTTGCAGACAAGAAAATCAAAGAAGAAAAAATCATATTGAGGAAGGAAGCAGTGATAAAGAGGATGAGATGTTGCACATAGATGAAATTAATGCAGTTCAAAACAGCAAAATAAAGCTTTATAAAGCACAGACTAGCACCAGAAGTAAAGACATGGCAGCAGCACACAAGCAGCAGGAAATGGAATGCCAGATAGATAGTGGTGCTTCAGTGAATGTGGTAGGCTACAAAGACTTCATCAGAATTATGCAAAACAAAGCAAAACTGTAACCAAGCAAAACCAAATTAAAATTATATGATGACACAATTATAACACCTCTAGCACAATGTAAATTAAAAGCAGAATACCAAGGAAAAACATGTAGACTGAAATATTATCTTTTACAACAACACAGAAGCCAGTTCAGCTAAAACTTGTGAGTGCATGAAGTTAGCACCACTAAACTTTGTACAAACAGTTCTTACAATAGCACACAAGCAAACAAACAAACAAACAAAAAATATATCCAGAGCAGAGAATGCATTGTGCCATCCTTGCAGCAAAGCTGCTAAAAATTATCCTGAAGTTTTTTGAAGAACTGAGATATTTTCCAGGCCTGTTACTCCTGGAAATAGAGAAAACAATTTTGTTAGTACAGTAAGTACTTCACAGAGTTCCCATTGCATTCAGAAGAAAATATAAGGGGGTAATACATCAAATGGGAAAAGGAAGGCATCATTACTTAAGCCACTGAGCCTAGAAGTTGGATAAACAGCATGGTAGTCATTGACAAGCTGGCAAGCTGCACATTAGCATAGACATGAGCAATTTAAACAATGCACTAAGAGGAACTACTACCAAAGGCCTACAATTGAAGAGAGAGAATCTTACTTGGCAAAAGCAAAAATAATCTCAATACTTGTTGCCAAAGACAGATATTAGCAAGTGCTATTGGATTAGGAAATATGCTACCTCAACACCTTTTGAACATTAGCAGGTGATTGAGGATGGCTGGGAATGCCATTTGAGTTCAAAACTGTAGCAGAATAAATTAATTGCCACCAACAAGATGTACTGACACAACTCATAGAGATCAGCAACATAGTTGATGTCATTCTGGTTTCCAGATGCAGAGACAACATGGAAGAAGCTCTGGCAAATCATGACCACAACCTCACCCATCTTTGAGAAAGAGCCAGAGAAGTAAATCTGAAATTAAGTAAAGGCAAGATGAAATTGTGATTTACTGAAGTACCATACATAAGGGAACTTGCTAACCCCAGAAAGGTAAAAGCAATACAGGAGATTCCAACACCTAAAGATATCAAATAAATTCAGTGACTATTGGGATTTGTAAAGTATCTAACCTTCTATTTTTCCAAACCTTTCAGATATGTGTGAAACTCTGAAGTGACTACTAGATAAAGATGTGGCATGAAAATGGTTACTTCAACATGATTATGCATATAATTTTACCACACTAAAATTTTACATTGTTCACAGCATAATCACATTAAAAATAGATAATTTCACTCTATGGTAATGGCAACAAAATTGTGTATTAACTGAATGCGGACATAAATATGCATTTATTAACAAAAACAGCTTAATATTTCTGCTAAATAAACAGACGGCTTGCTTACATGAACATTTAGTTTGTGGTAAGCTGCGGTGTGAATCTACCCCACACTAGCCTGCCATAGATTAACTATCCATGTGAACCCTGCTTCCAGGCATTAAGTGTTCCTTAGGGTATGTCTACACTACCAGAGTAGTTCGATTCTACTTAAATAGAATTTGTGGAACCGATATTACAAAGTCGAACGTGTGTATCCACACTAAGGACAGTAATTCGACTTTGTGAGTCCACACTAACGGGGCAAGCGTCAACTTTGGAAGCGGTGCACTGTGGGCAGCTATCCCACAGTTCCCGCAGTCCCCGCTGCCCATTGGAATTCTGGGTCGAGCCCCCAATGCCTGCTGGGGGAAAAATGTGTCGAGGGTGGTTTTGGGTAACTGTTGTCATTCAACCGTCACTCCCGCCCTCCCTCCCTGAAAGCACCGGTGGGCAATCAGTTCGCGCACTTTTCTGGTGAGTGACAGCACGGACGCCACAGCACTGCGAGCATGGAGCCCACTGCGATCATCGCTGCAGTTATGGCCATTGTCAACTCCTCGCACCTTATCGTCCACCTTTTTCACAGTCAGATGCTGAGAAATCGGGCGAGGAGGTATGGCAGCGCGGTGAGGACATGAAGTCTGAGAGTGGCACAGACCTCTCACAAAGCACGGGACCCCACGCCATGGACATCATGGTGGCAATGGGTCATGTTCATGCTGTGGAACGACGATTCTGGGCCCGGGAAACAAGCACGGACTGGTGGGACCGCATAGTGCTGCAGGTCGGGGATGAATCACAGTGGCTGCGAAACTTTAGGATGCGTAAGGGAACTTTCCTTGAACTGTGTGAGTTGCTGTCCCCTGCCCTGAAGTGCAAGGACACCCGGATGCGAGCAGCCCTGACTGTGCAGAAACGAGTGGCCATAGCCCTCTGGAAACTTGCAACGCCAGACAGCTTCCGGTCAGTAGCGAACCACTTCGGCATGGGCAAATCTACCGTGAGGGTTGCTGTGATGCAAGTAGCCAACGCAATCGTTGAGCTACTGCTCTCAAAGGTAGTGACCCTGGGAAACGTTCAGGTCATCATAGATGGCTTCGCCGCGATGGGATTCCCAAACTGCGGTGGGGCTATAGATGGAACTCACATCCCTATCCTGGGACCGGCCTACCAGGCCAGCCAGTATATTAACCGAAAGGGCTACTTTTCAATGGTTTCTGCAAGCACTGGTGGACCGTAGGGGATGTTTTACCAACATCAACGTCGGATGGCCGGGCAAGGTTCATGACGCACGTGTTTTCAGGAACTCTGGTCTGTTTAGATGCCTGCAGGAAGGTATTTTCTTCCCGGACCACAAAATAACTGTTGGGGATGTGGAGATGCCTATAGTGATCCTCGGGGACCCAGCCTACCCGCTAATGCCCTGGCTCATGAAGCCCTATACAGGCGCCATGGACAGTGACAAAGAACTCTTCAACTACCGGCTGAGCAAGTGCAGAATGGTGGTGGAGTGTGCTTTTGGACGTCTCAAGGGGAGATGGAGAAACTTACTGACTCGCTCAGATCTCAGCGAAACCAATATCCCCATTGCTATTGCAGCTTGCTGTGTGCTCCACAATCTCTGTGAGAGCAAGGGGGAGACCTTTATGGTGGGATGGGAGGTTGAGGCAAATAGCCTGGCTGCTGATTACGCACAGCCAGACAGCCGGGCGATTAGAAGAGCCCAGCGGGAAGCGCTGTGCATCTGGGAGGCTTTGAAAGCTAGGTTCCTCAGTGAGCAGGGTAACCTGTGACTATTAAGTTTGTTCCCCCCCTTCCAACACACGTTTAAAAATAAAATACATGGACCTTTGTTAATTAACACCGTTTTCTTTATTACTGATTTCGTGGTAAAGGGTTGAAACTGGGATGCAGACTGTGGTGGGTAGGGTGTGTAGTGATGTAAAGACCGCTTCTAAACTCGAGGAATGACCCCCTTCAAACACAGTCTCCTCTAAAAGAACATGACGGAAACAGTAACTAACAGAAAAGTATTTTTTATTATCAACTAGACAGTTAGGGGATGAAACTGGGACGGGGGCTTGGGTGAGGCGGGAAGGAAAGGACTTATCAAAATTTTGAGAACGAGAGCCTTCTTGTACTTGAGCACTCTGCAGGGGTGGAGTGACAGTTTTCATGGCCCCTGCCGCCCCTCCTTCTTGGTACTTTGGGTGAGGGGGGTATGAGACTTTGTGGCGGGGGAGGGCGGTTAGAGATAGACTGCAGTGGGCCTCTGTCCTCCTGCCTCCGGTCCTGCAGAACATCCACAAGGCGCCGGAGCATGTCCGTTTGCTCCCTCATTAGTCCAAGCAGCGTTTGAGTCACCTGCTGGTCTTCCTGCCGCCACCTGTCCTCCCGTTCGCTGTGTGAGCACTGGTACTGCGACATGTTCTCCCTCCACTGGGTCTGCTGGGCCGCTTCGGCTCGGGAGCAGCCCATAAGTTCTGCGAACATCTCGTCCCATGTCCTTTTCTTTCGCCGCCTAATCTGCGCCAGCCTCTGTGAGGGGGATGCCGGGGTAGGTCGGGAGACAGTCGCAGCTGTGTGATGGGAAAAAGGAGTGAATTCCTTACAAAGATACATTTTTGCGAACAATGAACATAGTCTAGTCTGTCTATGTGAACAAGACCATGCACAGCACCTATCTCATGTGCACTCAGGACAAGTTCAAATTTTCGGCCTTCGCATTCAGTGCCTGGGGTCTTGCAGTGGAGATCAGACAAGTGGGGTATGATGATGCGGTTCTGGCGGGACCCAACTGAGAGTGCCAAATCAGGACCAATTGCTTAAACAGGGCAGTCACAGCCCTAGGCTGGGGTTTTTCCACCTCTAAGGCAAACCAAACCAGCCAGACAAAAAGGACTTTGGTCTCACCCCACTGGCTAACCACCAGTCACACAAGCAATTTCCTTAGACACTCCAGTCTCCCAGTATCACCACCAGTGCACTCGTCCTGGGGATAAATGGTTATGAAAACCAACACCCCAATAAAAGGAAAAGGTTCTCTCGATCCCAAAGGACCAAGCCCCAGACCCAGGTCAATATACACATCAGATCTTACCCACAAATCACGCTGTTGCCAATCCTTTAGAATCTAAAATCTAAAGGTTTATTTACAAAGGGAAAAAGGTAGAGATGAGAGGTAGAATTGGTTAAATGGAATCGATTACATACAGTAATGGCAAAGTTCTTAGTTCAGGCTTGCAGCAGCGATGGCATAAACTGCAGGTTCAAATCAAGTCTCTGGAACATCCCCCACTGGGATGGGTCCTCAGTCCCTTGTGTAGAGCTTCAGTTTGTAGCAAAGTCTCTCCAGAGGTAAGAAGCAGGATTGAAGACAAGATGGAGATTAAGCATCAGCCTTATATAGGCTTTTCCAGGTGTAAGAACCTCTTTGTTCTTATTGTGGAAAATCACCCCAAAAGGGAGTCTGCAGTCACATGGACAAGTCTCTGCATACCTTGCTGAGTTATAAGGCGTGTCTGCCTTCTCTCCATGGGTCAATTGTGTAGCTGATGGTCCTTAATGGGCCATCAAGCAGGCTAAGCAGAGCTAACACCAGCTTGTCTGGGATATCACCCAGAAGCACATCACCAACTTGAAATACAGACAGTATAGAGCCAATATACATAACTTCAACTAAAAATGATACATACATACAGACAGCATAATCATAACCAGCAACCCATAACCTGGTCTTAGACACCTTATATGACCCCCTTTACCTAAGATTTGGTGCCACTACAGGACCTCGGTTGCAACCCATGTTCTATATGGTCCCAATTTATATCAATAACATCACACGGGGCAGGACAGCAGAATTCATGTAGCAGGCAGACATGGTAAGCCGTAGATTTTTGGCTGCTTAAAACTTAATTTATAGCAGTGCCCTCCTTTCACGGTCAAAGCAATGCTCCTAGCGTTGGCCAGTTCCTGCTGCCGGCAATCTGGAAAGCATGAACTCTGCCCCTGTCCCACCCCCTCGCGGCTGTCCCCAGGAAAGATCCCTATATGCTGCCCCTGTCCCACCTCCACCGCGTGGCTGTAAACCGCCGGTTACAGTTATGTAAAGGAACAGGCAAGCAGTCCCAATACTAACATTCCCCTAATTCAAAGCAGGCCACCATGGGCGAAATCACCCTGATGAGGATCAGTGACACAGATAAAGACCGCATGCTGCGTGAAAGCCAGCAAAAACCAGAGCCCTATGCCGCCATGCTCTGCGAGGCAATGATACCCGAGTACCTGATGATAGCCTGGCGCGGAAAAGTGTGCTACCACGGAGGACGCAATAAGGCCGCTCTCCCCAGGAACCTCATGCAGAGGCTTTTCAATTACCTCCAGGAGAGCTTCGTGGAGATTTCCCATGAGGATTTCTGTTCTATGCCCGTACATATTGACCTTCTTTTCCATTGTTAATATTCCTGTTCTGTTAAAAATAAATGTTTACATGTTTAAAGCACTTACCGACTGATCCTTCCCCCGATTCAGGGTCCGGGTTAACGGCTGGGGAGGGTTGGCAGGGGATCTCCATGAGGGTGATGAAGAAATCCTGGCTGTCGGGGAAATCAGCATTGTAAGCACTGTCGACTGCCTCGTCCTCCTCATCTTCTGCATCATCTTCCCCGTCCGCGAACATCTCCAAGGAACCGGCCGTCGACACTATCCCGTCCTCAGAGTCCATGGTCAGTGGTGGGGTAGTGGTGGCAGCCGCACCTAGAATGGAATGCAGTGCCTCGTAGAAGCGGCATGTCTGGGGCTGGGATCCGGAGCATCCGTTTGCCGCTTTGGTCTTCTGGTAGCCTTGTCTCAGCTCCTTGATATTCACACGGCACTGTGTTGCATCCTGGCTGTATCCTCTCTCTGTAATGGCTTTGTAGATCTTCTTGTAGATCTTCACATTCCGTTTTTTGGAGCGCAGCTCCGAAAGCACAGACTCATCGCCCCACACAGCGATCAGATCCAAGACTTCCCGATCAGTCCATGCTGGGGCCCTCTTTCTATTCTGAGATTGCATGGACACCTCTGCTGGAGAGCTCTGCATCGCTGCCAGTGCTGCTGAGCTCGCCCCGATGTCCAACCAGGAAATGAGATTCAAACTGGCCAGACAGGAAAAGGAATTCAATTTTTCCCAGGGCTTTTCCTGTGTGGCTGGTCAGAACATCCGAGCTCGGACTGCTGTCCAGAGCGTCAACAGAGTGGTGCACTGTGGGATAGTTCCCGGAGCTATTAGCATTGAATTCCATCCACACCTAACCTAATTCGACATGGCCATGTCGAATTTAGCGCTACTCCCCTCGTCGGGAAGGAGTACAGAAATCGAACTAAAGAGACCTGTATGTCGAACTAAATAGCTTTGTTGTGTGGACGGGTGCAGGGTTAATTCGATTTAACGCTGCTAAATTTGACATAACCTCCTAGTGTTGACCAGGCCTTAGTTTATTTTGATCAAGTCCTGTTTCAAAGACTAAATTAAAACAAACTAACCAACTGTTAATGCCAAGCAGCAGGATCCACATGGACAGTTCATCTACAGCAGGTTAGCATGAAGTAAATTAATGTCCCAGCTTGCTGCAAACTAATTGTTTGTGTAGACAAGACCAGAGTTTAATGCAAGGGAAAAAACAATATTGCATTAAACTCTCAGCTTGTTTAAATGAACAATTAGTTTGTGGAAAGCTGGGATATACAATACTTTTTCAAGCAACCATAACAGGAAAGTGCTTGACTTAACAATACTTTTTTGGTGAATTTCCATTTACACATGGCTGTAATATTGGTACAAGAAGTTATACGTTGAGAGATTGTCACTTTTGATGTAGCCTGTCATGCCTGAGCATGTTAGTAAAAGTTGAGTATGTCTGTTGTGTCTACGCTGTTGACTGGTACTGTTATGCATTACAGGGCAATTACCACAAGAAATGGAAATCAGAATTGCGTGCTTCTCCAGACCTGTAAAACATCAGTTCTTGAACTACTTCACAGTAAAGCCAATATTCTTGCTGTGCTGGAATGTTGTCTTCAAACAGTGGGATATTTTAATATAGCGTGGTCTCACAAATGTTAAGGTGTTGAGGTGTTTTGAATGATTTGGCTCAAATACACTGAAAAAAGAAGCAGCAGGTGAAAAAGTGAGAGGTTGAGTCAATTTTCATATATGATTAATTTTTTTAGCTTTCTAACAGTGCAGTTATTGTTGCTGTATGTTGGCAAAGTTCCATGCAGTTTTCTGCCCAGAGTGTAAGATCACATATGTCACTTTTCACTTGGTGAGTACAAACCGTAGACTCTTCATAAACTATGTGTGTATTAATGTTTTGGGGCACAAACTCCTTTAGAGTCTCTATTTTTTCAATAACTGCTGCAGATTGGCAAAGATGAACAACCTCTTCAGCACATGAACTACTACTACAATCATTCTCCATTGTAAAAAATGAAATTTAATTCTCAGCATATACATAATGTTTAAGAAGTGCTTTGAACAACTATTCCATCTAGTTATTATGGAGATTGATGGGATACAAGGACTTTTCCCTCTTTCCATCAGAGATTGACAAAACTGTGCTTTTCTTGTAGGGCAGGCAGGGTGTGATGGGTTTTCCCGGGGTGACATTTGGACTGTGGGACTTCTGAGCCCTCTTTCCCACCAACCTAGGCTCCCTCTCATACTGTAATGCTGTTGGCAAGTTACAAATCTCTGGCAGGTACTGCATTTACACAGACATCCACAGGCAGGGGTACACCAAGTTACATGAATGCTTTTCCCAGCCATTCATTAACCAACAATAGAAAGGCTCCAGCCAATTCTTCCCAGCTCCCCAGCTTTGCACCTCAGAACTGTATTGTCTTGACCTGGTTAGAAGCTTGACCAGTGTAAGTTCATTATCCAGTCTGCCCCTCCCTCAATATGGACACACACTAGCCTTTGCAAACTGAGCTGAGATTTCCCAAGCACTTCAGCAAAAACACACTGTTTTAGATAAAATATAAACAGATTTATTAACTACAGAAAGACAGATTTTAAGTGATTATAGGTAGTAAGTGTGACGATCAGAGTTGGTTACCTAAGAAATAAAATACATTTGCAGTCCAAGTTCTGTAAATTAAACAGGATTTGAATCAAGCAGTGTCTCACCCTGACAGATGGTATAGTTCCTCAGAACATAGGCTGGAACTCTCCTTCAGTCTGGGACCACCCTCCCCAGTTCAAACTTTTTATCCTCCAGATGTGTTTCCAGGTGTTGAGTTGTGGGGGGAGTGAGGCCACGTCATGATGTCACTTCCCCTCTTTATCGTTTCTTCCAGCTTGTTGGAATGATCTATGCTTGTGACGTGGAAGTCCGCCCCCATTGGTCAACCAGCCTCCGTTGTCTACCTGCTCTCTCTGAGAAGTCTTCTGGGATGAGTGTTGGGAAAACGGATACCCTTTAATGGGCCATCAGCCCGTCTGGCTACTCCACTGTTGTATCTGATAGGCTGGTTGTGGGTGTTCTCAACTTCACAACTTATTTTAGTAACACACACATAGCAGAACTTCATAACTTCACATACAATGATAGCACATACAACCCAACGGGACATTAATGTTCAATGTATTGAGACTTTTAAAGTGATACCTCTCAAGGCCTACTTTATACAAAACATACCATAATTATATGACATTGGTGAATATGGGGCTTCCAGGGTGTTGCTTTGAGGTACAGGGTGCCGCACAGTGAAATCCTGTTTTATAGTCACAACTAATTTGTTTACTTTCAAAAATATTTTCTTCTGGAAATACTCATCAAGGTTCAGCAAATGTTCCATGCATGTCATGTGCACAGCATTTACATACAAAGATTTCAAACCTTAATCCCAAACTTTACCTATGTAGATGGCATTATCTGTCAGACATGTAGTGATGTGAATGAATAGTATTGTGAATTTCTCAACAGTTTCCCTAATTGCCTGGCCTACTGCTTTCAAATTAACTGCTTCCAAAACTTCATAATTCAATCAAAAATATCCAGATTGATGTGCTTACTTGCTGCTGAGGTATCCACATTGTCACTGCTTCTTGGGATGGGGATAAAAGAATATTAAGCACACATTTGTATCAATGACAGTAGTTTCTTCAACTACAATTGCTGATTCTTTCAAAGGCTTGCGGCTTTTCTTTTAATTCTTGTACGTGATGCTCAAAAACCCTCCGATAAGGAAAACTTTCTAAGCTGGTCTGCATGAGGTATAATGATATCACTGCATATGAAGTTGTGGAGGCTGCTGTCTGGATTGGAGGAAGAAGTGTGTGGCCACTTTAAGGTCCAGAGAGCCAGATTGACTTGCTGTGGCAGCTTCAGACCAGGTCAGCATGAGAATGATGAACCATATTACTTCCTCCCCCCTGACTGGAAGACAGCAAGGACTATTTAGGTTCATATCCATGCAGGATGCCTTCTTTTACCTGCACTAGGGTGAGCAGCAGGGACAGCAGCACAGCAAACTCTACTCTCTCATGGCTCCATGTGGTAACAGAACAGTGAGGACAGAGGAGTGGGGTCGAGGGAGAAAGCGTAGGGCGACCAGATAGAAAATGTGAAACACTGGGATGGAGGTGGGAGATAACAGGTGCCTGTATAAGACAAAGCCCCAAATATTGGGATTGGCCCTATAAAATCGGGACATCTGGTCATCCTAAGAAAGAGCCCTCACCCTCCATCAAACAGCAGTAGAAGCAGGTGTTTGCTAACACAGGGGAAATGGGAAGGAGATTCAGACTCAGCTAGGTGCTGTAGCAAACCAGTAAGAACATAGAGCAGAGAGGGAAGGAGGCCCCCACCCGCCCACAGAGGCAGAAGCAGGTGTTTAGTAGTTAAATACCAGGTTTTGTCATGATCTGCTATAGGCATTACACTAGTCACTTCTTTCTCGGTGTCATGGGAAGGGATTTCTTCCTCACCACTAGATCGATCAAGGCAAGATATGTTCTTTCACCTTCCCCACAGTGAGCGGCAGGTGAACGTGAATGTTGGAACCATTATGTTACCATGGGGCTTACATAAGCATAACCCTTGTGTAAGCATGGGGCTGCTGACACTGCCAAAAAGTCACAATCAAGTTTTGTTTACACAAGACTTTCTCACTATTTTCACAGTTGAACTGAAACTCATAGGTTTCATGACAGTGGTGACCACCATGACATAATTGTATCCTCAGACATCACCATCACACGTATCAAGGAGCTGGTGACTAAATATCCCATCCTGAAATGTTACAATGTGAATAAAGGGACAACCACACAATGTGATGTCACTGAGACAGGGCTTGAGGCATCACAGTTACAAAAGGGACAGCTGGTAGCTTTTGCATCAAGGTCACTATTGCCCATGAAATAAAGATATGCCCAAACTGAAGAGCAATGTCTTGCAATAGTGTTCACAAGAGAAAAGTCTGACCAGTCTGTTTAAGAGCAGGAAGTCATTCGAATAGACAATAACCACTAGAGAACATTTTTAAAACAGCAACTACTAGCGGCCCCGGTATGTTTTCAGCCTATACTACTTAAACTGCAACCCTACAACTTGTATGTATGCTACAAGCAAGGGACTGAGATGTACATAGCTGAGTTCTTATCCAGAGCAGCCTTGCAGCAAGAAAATATATCAACTGAACAAGAATATGAGATTCTTAAAGTTGTAGAAATACAGAAAAACATAGCTTGACACAGAGAGCGTCAACCAGGCCAATTATGTGCCAGTGTCAAGACAGGGGCTAAAAAGAATCTGAGAACAAACTATACAAGACAAAGATTAACAAGTGTTCACATCCATCATTCTGTCAATTGTAAAACCCAGATCACTGATAACAGAAATTCTTTCAAGAATACATCAAAGACATTCCAGAATAGAAATATGTATCCAGAAAGCCAGAGATGCTGTATACTGCCCAACTGTGACTAAGGATATCTGAGACCTGGTGCTCAGTTGTGATACCTATGAGGAAATGTAGGCCAAGCAGCAAAAAGAGATCATGAAAATATACACAAGTTCCAACAGACCTTGGAGCAAAATAGGAATGATTTTTTTTTCATGGCAAGCCACATAAAAAAACTCATTATTGTACACTACTATTTAGATTTCTGGGAACTGTACAAATGTTAAACACTACTGCAGCAACTATGATAGACAAAGCAATGAAACATTTTCAGCAGATATGGCATTTCAAACTGTAGTTTCAGACAAGGAATCCCAGTTTCCTTACAGTGAGTTTGCGCAATGCACCCAGAAGTAGGAATTGAGTCATTCCACATCATCGCCATATCACAGCTAGTCAAATGGCAAAGCCAGATCAGAGATTAAAAGTGCTAAAAGTATATTTAAGATAGCTGCACAAAAACAACGAATTTATATAACTTCACTTTCAATAAGTGCTTGATGAAAGACAGTGTATGTGGAAGAACAAATCAAGTCTGAATAGTGCATTTGCTTAGCTCTCTCTTTTTATGCTTGTACACACTGAACGCCCAGAAAGACTGCTCTGCTTGTGCATTGTCAATTGCAGGACCAGAGCTTTAATGTGCAGATAAGCTACCTTACAATTTTTTATAGTAACAGTTCTCCTCCTCTTCTCTCTTAATCTTTGTTAAACTCACTCATATATTTCATTGTATTAGACTGTAAGCACTTCAGAATAGCAACCTTGATATACCATATGTCTTTTTCCAGCAACTAGCACAGTGGAGTCCTTAGCCAGTCCCACAGACAGTATGGCAATCCCAATAAATAATAATCACAATAAATTTGTAGCAACTTATACAAATCTAATGCTTGCATGTATTCTCCCTCTCCCCTGATCTTTGCAATGCTTCTATAATGCCAGCACTATAACTGTCATGTTGTTTTTCTTTTATTCTTCTTGCTCTGCTTTAACATTTATATGACAGGATGGACCCAGTTGTTTTTGCGGACACAGACTAACACGGCTGCTACTCTGAAATCTAAAATATTAGTTTGCTCAATTTAAAAAAAAAAACAGAACATAAAATGAAGAAAGTCTAGATGAATCTGATCATTTCTGAGTGATAAAATAGCTATGATCCATTCTAAAGCCAAAAAAAGCCTAAATATTGCTTTTTTAAATTGTTTCTGTTTGGCAAGATTTTCACCAATAATGTTATAGGGAATTCCTTTCCTATCTTCTTGATATCTTTGAAAAACTGCAGTAGCTCTTGCTAAGTATCATTGATATATTTTTCAGAAGTTACATGGATAGTGATATTTCTCATAGTTTTCTTTATGATGATAAGATTATTTTAAATACCATTTTTAGTTTGAATTCATAGACATAAAAAGAGAAGCACATTTCAAAAAGTTATAATTAAAGAAGCAGTATGATTACTAGTGTTTAACTAAGGAAGCAGAAACAAGGAACCTAGCATCAAAAGTTATTATTATTTCCTAAACAAAGACTTTATTAAAAATGCAATATTATAATGAGTTCAATTAACATCCCACAAAAATATACTTTCCTTAAAAGATTTCTACAACTTCAAAGAAGCCTAAATGTTATACAGTTTAGAAACTAATAAAAACTAATTCCCTTATATTTGCCCAAATTTGGACAAAAATGCACAAGTTCAAAAATATTGAATTACTAAGAGATTATGAAATTCAATTTCTTATTTAATGGGATAATTTACGATATACTATTATACTTATTTATAATACCGGGTTACTCAAAATATCAGCAACACTACACCAATATTATTATTTCTCTTTAATACAGCGAGGCTAAAGTTCACCCCAGTTCAACACAAGGCCAATTTATCAGGGAAGTCCAAGTTAAATCTTATTTCAGGAGATGAAATAGGACAGAAATAACTTATAGGAATTTCTTCTGTCTGTCTGCACACGGACAAATTTAGCCCTGACAGAGTAGGAATAAACTTAATTCATAGTAAAGGGAAATGTAATTATCTAATCATTTAATGATTTTGGGTTTAGGAGTTTGCCACCTCTCTCTAGATTCTGCAATACACATTAGAAAAGCCTATGCCAATTTTCATAAATCTAATGGTTTTCTTTTGCAAAAAAATAAATGGAGGCGATTGCTGTTGTGTGTCAATTAGAGATCACTGTTTCAATGAAACATCTATCTATTGAAGACCATTGTAGGAAGTTGGCTAGAAGAGAAAATTGGTGGTCTCTATTGGAATTAGAGTTTATTGGACTTATCCTTAAGCAATGACAATCACATGCTATTTTTAAAAAAGCAGAGTCCATATTCTTTCATTAAATATAAATTAATTTCTGAATTATAAATGTCCATTGTAAGTCCCATGGAACCCTATGGTATTACTTGTTATATTTGGACCAAGCAGTAAAGGATATAGACATGGACAATATGATTTAAACATAGATATCTGCTGTGGTGACTTTATTGTTCTTAGCATATGCACAATGTGCCTTAGGTGGCACATGACCAGGATTCATCACCGAATTTGGTCCACTGGTTGGATCATTACCCTCCCCGGCTTGGGCTGGGTACTGACCTGGATTGCAAGGTGAATACTGATCCTGGCAGCAAAACAGAAACCAAGCCTAAGTGAGGCTCTGCGCTGAGGAAGGTGGGTACAGAGCACTCAAATATTTAAAGGGATAGGACATCAAATTCCTCCAAAATACTTTCCAAATGTACATACACAAACACATTATTGATTACATGGCTGATGGAACAAACTATATAACCTAACTAAAAGTTGTGGGTGGACTAGTGCAGATTCTTAAATTGCAAGGGAATATTCTGCCCTGGAATAGAGTTTGTAAACTATATATATTCAAAAGAGCTTTGGAATTCTCCAGGCTGGAAAGTGCTGAGATACTACAGTAATGGGCACATGAGAAAAATGAGGGTATGATAGAAAGGAATTAAGAACAAAAGGATTTGAAACAGATCCTTAATGTTGCAACAATTTATATGTTTAGGCACAGCACTAGTTTTCACACTCTCTTGGGATAATTGGTGATGGTGGTTCAGCAATAGGAACAATAGGAAGAGTCAATTGTAAGGAATCAGTTGGATCTGGTAAGACATCAGGTGGATGTGGTACCAAATTTTCTTCCAACAAGTCAGTGAAATTAGGAGTTGAAACCGGAGAAGTTTTGATCAGAAAAATAGAAAACGTGACTGGAATATCCCTGAATTCTGGTACTGGTTGAGGCTGCAATTGGTCCATATGTTTCCATAAAGTACTATTGAATAGTTTTACCATGAATTAAACAGGTTCAATGCATATTACATGTTCTCCAGGTACCCATTTCACTCCAAAAACTACAGTTGCAAATCCACACTAAGTCTCCTACTTGAAAAGAATGATGATGAGTCTCATGTTGTCAGTCAGTCTGCATAGCTTGAGATTTGGCTTCATGTTGTGAGGCAACATCAGAATGTAAGGTCCAAACAGGTAAGCAAAGATCACTTCAAAAACAGAGTTGCAGGTGGCTCTTGGGTAGTAGCATGTAGTGTGTTCCTGTAGACAAACAAGAAATTGTCCACTTTCTGTCATAGCTTTCCACTAGTCCATTTGGAGCAAGATGGTGTGGAGCAGAACATATGTGCAGAATTCCATTTTCAGGTAGTAACCTCTGAAATTCATCAGAACAGAACTGAGGTCCATTGTCAATCACCATCTGTATTCAAATTGGCTAAATAAGGTACGAAGATATCCAGTGGTCATGGTAGCTCTCATAGATGTCTTTCTATAAACTTCTGGTCACTTCAAATAGGCATTGACTATGACCTAAAACTTACAATCTTCTAAGGGTCCAACAAAGTCCAGGTGAATACATGTCCAAGCAGAATTGGCCATGACCAAAGGTGTTGATGAGCCGAGCCAGGATCATGCTGAATTTGCTGGCATGTAGTACAGCACTTCACCTTCCTCTCAATGATTTTAGTGATCTCTTGCCATCAGACCTGACTCTGGCATAGGGTCTTCATCAATACAGTGCCAAAATGACCTTCATGGCGAGCTTCCAAAACATGAGATTGAAGTGAGTTTGGAATGATCACTGATAATGCCCATAAAATGCAACCTTGATTCACAAATAATTTACATTGATGTAACACAAATTATGTAAACCGTGGGTTCTTATGACCCAGCACTGTATCATGTAGTATCATTCCCTTCATCATCCTTAGTGGTTTCTTTGCTGATATCTGTGCTACTGACAGGTAATCTACCTATCAAATTAAGATAAAACACGTCCAAAATTTCTTTCAGTTAATGGGAGCTTGTGCATTGCAAGCTCAACAGCCCATCAGCATTGTTGTGCTAATTCTCTTTCAAGAATTGTATGATATTGGAATGATCTGAAAATAGCAGTGTCCATCATTGTGTACAACCAGTGGCCAATGATAAAATTCCATGTTTCAGTACAAACATTGAAAAATAAAAGGAAGTGATTCATCAGCAAAGTAAATTATCTATCTGTAAGGACCCAGGAACTAGAACCTGAGTCTGGGGGTGAGCTGGTAGTCCCACAGTGCCACCAAGAAGCTATGCAGAAGCACAGCCAGGGAACACTGTGGAGACTAGGCACCACAAGAAGTGCCGCACAAGAGACCCAGAGTGAAAATACCCAATGGCCGTCTGATCGGCTATGCCCCCTATTTAACTCCAGGGGTTGGTCCCAGGATGTTCTCTGGACAACCACACAGACTTTGGCCTGGTGCAATGCCAGACCCTGCTTGATCTTCTGATCTCTAGTCTGATTCTGATCTTGATTCCTGCCTCTTGATTCTAAGCTGGTTCTGCCTCTGATCTGTGGTCTCCAACTCCAGCCTGACTCTGACACAGAGTCTTACTTATGGAATCTGGTTCATGAGATCCCTCCAGCTCCTGCCCAGCAACTACAATCCCCTGGTGAGCAGACGTCAGCCCAGGTGCAACCTCTAGGCCAGACTGCCTATACTCTAGTCCATTACACTACCATAAAGATATATATGCAGTATTGTTGTAGCCATGTCGGTCCCAGGATATTAGAAAGAGAAGGTGGGTGAGGTAATACCTTTTTTTATGGGGGGGACCAACTTCGGTTGGTGAGAAAGACAAGCTTTTGAGCTTAAACAGAACAGTTCTTCAGGTCATATAGAGAGGTATGGAACTGCCAAATTCCAAAGATAATGATGAGAGCTTCTTGCTCTATTTGAGCATAGTTCTTCTCAGAGGTGGTGAAAATTCATGAAGCATAGGCAATTAGTTTCTCCCTGCCATCAAGAAAAATGTGGGAAATAATTGCACCCACTCCATATGGTGAAGCATCACGAGCCAGTTCTAAGGGTAACGAGGCATAAAAGTGTGTAATAACTTTGGCTGATGTCAACAGTTTCTTTGCTTCCTTAAATACACAATCACATTTCTTTCTTTTGCTTGTAACAGTTTACGTAAAGTGGCAATATTGTTGCCAGATTAGGCAGAAATTTACAATAGCATTTAAGCAGTTCCAAGAACTAAGGTAACTGTGACAGGTTCTCTGGAGTGGTGCTTCAAAAATCACTTTCTCTTTCTCTGGTGACTTTCTTAAGGCTGTGGCATGAATTACACATCCAACATAGTCAACTAAAGATTTGAATAACTAATGTTTACCTCAACATACTTTCAGTCCATGGTCTTTCAAACATTGCAAGACACTACCCAAATTTCCAAGATGAACCTCTTGATCTTTGCCCGTAGCAAGGCTGTTGTGCAAATAGCATTGAACATTGTCCATTCCTTTCAGGGTCTCATTCAGGGCTTTCTGGAACATAGCAGGAGTCAAGATGTTACCAAAAGGCAACTTGTTGTAGAAAATAAGCCTTTTTGCATGTTGACTGAGATTTGGAAGATACCGGATCAATCTCCATTTGTAGGTATGTATTGATCAAATCCAATTTGCTGGAACACAGACATCTATTACAAGTAGTAAACAAATCTTCAATACAAGGTAGTGGATACAGGTCTATACATAAAACTATACATAAAACTGGATTCAATATCGCTTTTAAATCACCATAAATTCAGATGGAGCCATTCTTCTTGATCACTCTACTACCAGAAATCATCTCCCCAAGTAAGTACTTATAGATGGTGATTAAGTCATATCTAAATTATATCAACTGAGGTTCTTTAGTCTATCCCTGTAAGGCAAGGTTTCCAGACCCTGAATCATTTTTTAACTGTTTCCTGAATACTTTTCATTTGTCAACATCCTTTTTTTTAAAGTATTGACACTAGAAATGAGTGTAGTATTCCAGTAATTATCACACTAATACTATATACAGAATAAATAACACCTTCCTACTTGTACTCAATATTCCCTTTTTTATATATCCAAGGATGTCATTTGCTATCTTAGACACTGCATCACACTGGCAGCTCATGTTAAGTTGGCTGTCCAACATGGCCCTTAAGTCCTTTTATGAATCATGTCTTTTCAGAATACAGACACCCCCACCCCTTTCTATAAGTGTGACCCATATTCTTGGTTCCTAGATAGTATAATCTTGTATTTAGCTGCATTAAGTCACAGTCTTCAAGTAAGCACAAGTTACCTGACCTGCCCCTATCATTATTTACCACTCCACTAGTTTTTTGGTGTCATCTGTAAACTTTACTAACAATGATTTTATATTTTCTTGCAGATCATAGACAAATATATTAAATAGTATTTGGCCAAGAACAGATCCCTCCAGAACCTGTCTCTTCTAGAAATGCCACATTTACAATTCCCCATTTAAAATTCCCCATTTACAATTACTTTGGGATCTCTTAGTTAGCCAGTTGATACATTTAATATGTTCTACTTTATTTTTTATCGTGTTATTATTTTAATCAAAATGCCATCCTGTACTATGTCAAATGACTTACATATATATATAAATTTAAGTATTTTATGTCAACACAGGTATAAAATAACATTGCTGATCATGTCACAGACCCAGTTAATTGGACTAACACTATGGTGACAGTGATTAAACTAAATAAAACTTTTACTTGTCTCAGTTCTCAACATCTAAACAGAAAAATTCAATTTGAGCACTTTCCTTTGAGCACTGTTAGGGGGATCTTTTTTCTAGATGTTTGCCAAGGCATTTAATGGATGCTGTTAGGATGTGAAAATGCCAGTATGAGGATATTTCATACCTTATTTGAAAGATATAGGTTTAAAAGCTGCCATTTGGCATTGCATTGTCACTGGAAATCTACCAAACTATTTTTGCTCAGCAATTTGCTGAATTTTTGAATCCTCACTCAGTCACTCTTCTCTTCTGTAGACTAAATGAGCCCAGTTCTCTCAGCCTTACTTCATAAGTCATGTGCCCTAGCCCATAATCATTTTCCTTGCCCTCTGCTGGATTCTCTCCAATTTGTTCACATTCTTTCTGTAATAGGGTCCCCAAAACTGGACACAATACTCCAGATTTGGCCTCACCAGTGCCAAATAGAGGGGAATAATCACTTCTCTCGATATGCTGGCAATGCTCTTCTAATGCTACCAAATATGCCGCTAGCGTTCTTGGCAACAAGGGCATACTGTTGACTCATATCCAGCTTCTCTTCCACTGTATTCTCCAGGACCTTTTCTCCAGAACTGCTGTTTAGGCAGTCAGTCCCCAGCCTGCCAGACTCTTCACTTGTCATTGTTGAACCTCATCAGATTTCTTTTGGCCCAATCCTCCAATTTATCTAGGCCAATACGTCCCTCAGCCCATGGCACTTCCCGCTGCCCCCATTGGCCTGGGACGGAGAACCGCAGCCAGTGGGAGCCACAGTCTGCTGAACCTGCCGACGTGGCAGATAAACAACTGGCCAGGCCTGCCAGGTTACTTACCCTGGCAAGCCGCATGCCAGAGGTTGCTGACCCCTGATATAAAATAAGATAAATATCAGATAACATTATTTGTTGTGTATACCACTTGAAGGATGTTAGGATTCACTTTAATAAGTTGTTCAGTTGGATTATCCCTTTTTATTCCACTAGTTGCATAAAATGATTCATATTTCAGAATGTCATATACATGAGCTTTTACATTCACTGTGTGAAATAAATTCATGAAACAAATTAAGCTCTATAGAATAGAGAATTTAGTTCCAGGACCTCAAACTCCCTAAACTCATATTTTTCTTTAATCTAACCAGCCAATGGGGCTTTGAGAAAAAAAAATTCCTGGCCCAATAAGGTACAATTTTGGTTTCAACTTAAGCACAATCATGGATTTTAGTATAGTCTTTACAATTATGTTACTTTTTTCACTTATGTTTATCTTTAGTGGTATCCTGAGTTTTTAAGGGAAAGATTTGTATGCCGTACTTGCTGACTGTCACATGTGTTCTTTTGTTCATGAACCAATAAAATGTTTTGCATTTTTATTAGTATGGTTATGATTTACTGTCTTGTTTTGTTTCTTCCTCTTATAGCTAATCACCTTATATAATCATTCAATTGTGTTATATATTTTTGTGGTTAATTCACATGTAATCAATGTGTGATTAATAGATTTAAGTTGTAGATATAAATTTAGGAAATATGAAGGATAATATTATAGGGGTATAGGATTGATAAGTATATAGTATTGGTGAGAGAGTATTAAGTATCTAAGTAAAGTTAAGCTGTAAACCAAGGCCTACAGGCCTCAGATCTGTAACATATTCATCTTAAAACAGGGGTCGGCAACCTCTGGCACGCGGCTCGCCAGGGTAAGCACCCTGGCAGGCCGGCCAGTTTATTTACCTGCCACGTCGGCAGGTTTGGCCGATCGCGGCTCCCACTGGCTGCGGTTCGCTGTCCCAGGCCAATGGGGTCTGCGGGAAGCGCGGGGTGAGGGCGAGGGATGTGGTGGCTGTGGCTTCCATAGTCTCCTTAGCCACACAAGGCCTTAGTCCTGAACCAGGTTCGCATGACTAGTTGGTTGAAAGATAATCCTGTACCAGTAATGTGCAACATTACAGTAAAAGATGTGTTGAGTGCTGATCTTCTGGAAACTATGCAGCAATAGACTGGAAAATATGCTGCAGTTTATTAATATCTCAAGATGACCAATAGTAATGTCTTGGGGAATTTTAGCTTGTCCATAAGTTGCTATGGTAATTATTTGTCATAAATGTTAATGAAAATAAGGGGAACTAAGGGGATAGCCAATGAGAAATGGGGCACCCCTAAATTAGTGGGATGTGGAGATTAGGATAAGGAAAAGAATTGGAACTTTTATGTATGTGTATGAGCCTTAAGAATTGTAAGCATAGCTCAAGCCTGTTTGCTGGGGGAGCAGAAGGAGGAGAATGTATGAGCAGACACCAGGATGACCACAACAAGTGGTGGTGATGATAAGGAAAATAATGATTGACATTCCAGAGTCCCCCAGCAAGCGATGGGAGATGGGAGTAATACCAGTCTTAGGGCTAAATACTTTGCGCTATCTCTATTTGGTATTTTATTTCATTGTTTGTGGAGTTGTTTATGTGCTTAGTAGATTTGTTACTAAAGGGACTTCTGATAAATTGCAGTTGTTTCTCGTGTGCTTCTAGGGTCCCTTATTCTAATGATACAAATAATATTCCCGATGCTATAGCGCTCAGGAGACTCAACCTTTATTGACCACTGTGGTCTAAAAGATCAATCTATATTAATTAATTAATCAATTAATCACCAATTCCTCAATAAGGCTACATTCTAATGAATGTACATGTACTGTCCTATGTGAAGTATGAGTTTTTTATGCTTACAACAGGACTCAGTTGCAAACTGATTTGGCTTTCTGTGTGCTGTATATGTCTTTTCATATCCCAGACCCTTTTTTGGGTATGGCTTTTGCCACCTCTGACAGATTACTGCTGTGTGCTAATACTTGTGCTTTGTCTGATTTGGTTTTGACTGCTGTCTCAACTGGTCTTTCCTTTTGCTGACTGCAACACTATCAGCCTGATCACATGCTTTAAGCTGTCCATTGCTTGCTTCTTTATGTCTGCCGATATCAATTTCCTAAATCAAATTATCTTAGTGATCTTACTTCTATATTTGTATTTATTATATACCAAAATTTTGTGTTTAATTGAATTGTCTGTGTGTTGTACAAATTCGCAGGAATTTGATCTTGATTCTTAATTCAGCCAGATAATGATCAATTGTTTCTTGCATCTTCTAATATCCACTAAAGAACATGCGCCTTTTGAACATCAAATATTTTCTGGGATAGCAATTAAATCTGGGAAAACAATTCACAATGAATAATGTATTTGGTATGTTTAGCCCTTTTTCTTGTTCTCAGATCATCCATATACAGATTGTGATTTTTACAAGTTCTTTTACACTTCAAATTTGTTTAAACTTTTGTACAAACTAATTTTAGACTTTGGATTTCACATTGTGAACTGATTTCTGTAAATAATACTGAGAATGATAATGTATGATTCAGTATATGGTTTGTAATCTGCTGTGAGTATGCCTCTGAGTTTCAATATTTTGTGATTCATCATCTGAGTCACCCGGTCTTGTTTCTTTTTTCTTATATGATGATCTAACTTTTGATTCCTTCTCCTTGTTCTAGCCTTAGTCCTGTCTATATGGCATTGGCTTTTTGAGTCCTTCTCCATTCTAGTCTGTCTTGAAGCAGTTCCGTGAAAAATCTGTACCCAGTCAAATTCTTTTGTATGATATCCATCCATCTGTTTGGGGGTCCTCAAAACCTTCTCTTACCCTACACTTCTAAAGTTTAACATGTTTCCTATATATTCTATCAATCTTGTTTTCACATGCCTAAACAATCTAAACCTGTATTCCTACAGCTTTTCTAGAAAAGCTCAGTGAATTTCCCCTTCCCCTAATTCATTTGTTCTTCACATGGTCCATCCTTGTAACTCCAGAGATCCATTTTAACCTTTTCATTTCTACTGTATTCAAGATCTACACCTGTCTCTTCCTCAGTGCCCAGCATTCAGAGCCAGACAAAGGTGCAGACCTAATTACCAACTGGTAGACTATTCTTTTCAATTAGATAGGTTTTCTCCTATTACAGATTACTCCCCGAGCATGCTGTACCTTTTGGACTACACATAGCTAATTGTCCGCTGTGAGTTTTTATATTTTGTGACAGGCTGCATAAGTCACAAGATATTTTTCCTGTTTCCCAATAAGATATAAGGTGCTTCTGCTCTTAATTAAATTAATTTTGTCATAAAATTACTTTTGTTGCATGATAAAATAAACCTCAGGAATGGGCTTGAAATTCATTTTCTGCTGCCATTCATACCACCACATTTTACTCATACAAATGTTCATAAAGAAGGAATAAAAATGGGAGGCTTTGACGCAGTCAAAGTGAAATTAGAATGTGATGAAATATTCTGTGTGTTATAAGCACAACATATTATTTTTTCTCTATTCACCCAGCTGCAGCTGCAATATTGCTGAAACTTTTCAATTATTTTCTTGTATTTCAACTTATTGTCCTTATCCCAACACTAAGGCTCTCACTGCATCTCATTACTGACTCAGCCTAGTAGCACAGCTAAACACATTAAACTTTCCCAGTCTTTTGTTGCATTTTTCAGCAATATGCCTCCAAAATTAAATGCACTTGGTAGCTTGAAGGGCTTAGTTTAAAAGCAACTATTTTCAGTTCTGTTTCCCACTTAGATGTACAAAGTGGGGTAAATTCTGTTCAGTATTACACTTGATATAGATTTCAAGTAGTTTCATAGATGTCAGTAGCACTACGCCAGATTTACACCATAGCAAAATTTGGACTCTTATGTATAGACTGTTTGGTTCATGATCTGTATTACATGTTGACTGGAATTAGGAAGCTCCTTTGATTCTTTTCTCTAAACAGCAAGCTGAGAAAGTAGACAGGATTTTCAAAAGCACTCAGTGCTGGCCTAACTCTGCTCCCATTGAGTTCAATGGAGTTTAATCATTCACATCAATGTGAGCAGAGATAGCCCAAAAACACTGAGTGTTTTTGAAAATTACACTCTTAGTCCAAAGGGTCAGATTCCTATCTACTTATTTACATGAATTTGATTTTATGCATCAAAGAGTCGCACAATGGGTCTACTCAAAGTGAAAAATACTACTCAATGTGAATTGAGTTAAAGGAAGAATTTGGTACCTTGAAGGGGGAAAATGCAAATAGTGATGTGGCTGGATGGATGAATCATGCAGCGGCAGCAGCAACTTGTGGAGCGAGAGTGGGGCTGTAGACTGAGAGGGACAGAGCGATGGCATACAACTGTGGGAAAAACTAATCCCCAGAATGGCCAGGAGGAGGCACCATCATAGCATTGAGCTGAGCACCCCTTCCCAGTGGGAGAGACAAGCTTTTGTGTCAAAGTTGGTCCAATAAAAGGAGTTGGTCCAATAGGAGTTCATAAAATTGAACATTTCAAAATGACAATAGGTATGATGCATAAGTTGCAGTATGGTGCACTGCATCTTTTCCCTCTTATCATTCAAACCACTGCAAAGTGATTTCCAATATATTGGAGGCATCAGAATGTTGACTCGTTCTTTAATTTTTTTATGTGATTTTTTCCCCCTATTGGGGAAAAATGATTAGCATACCTAGTCATTTGTAAGTCTGGTGTTAAAAAAACAAAAAACAAAACAGGTTCTACTGTAGATAGATTCACTATTGAATTAATATCTGTTATACATACCTCTCCTTTGGGACTTATTCTAGTACACCTAACCAATGAACAGCTCCAAACAACTGCCATTTAAACAAAAATGGGGTTGTGTCCTATTTTGGTTAATACACGTTGATGGACCTATCCTCCATGAACTTATCTAGTTATTTTTTGAACCCAAGTTATACTTCTGGCCTTTACAACATCCTCTGGCAAATAGTTCCACAAGTTGACTGTGCATTGTGTGAAGTACTTTTTTATGTTTGTTTTAAACCTGCTGCCTATTAATTTCATTGGGTGACATCTAGTTCTTGTGTTATGTGAAGAGGTAAATAACATTTCCCTATTCAATTTCTCCACCCCATTCATGATTTTATAGACCTCTATTGTATCCCTCCCCCCTTAGTCGTCTCTTTTTTCTAAGCTAAACAGTCCCAGTTTTCTTAACTCTCCTCATATGGATGCTGTTCCATACTCCTAATCATTTTTGTTGCCCTTCTCTGTACAGTTTCCAATTCTAATACATCTTTTTTGAGATGGGGGACCAGATATGCACACAGTTTTCAAGGTATGAATTGACCATGGATTTATATAGTGGAATTATGATATTCTTCTATCCCTTTCTTAATGGTTGTTAATATTGTTAGCTTTTTTGACTATCACTGCACACTGAGCACATGTTTTCCAAGAACTATCCACGATGAGTCCAAGATCTTTTTCTTGATTCGTATCAGCTTATTTAGACCACATCACTTTGTATGTATAGTTGGGACGTTAATCCTGTACTAGTGACAAGTTTAAGGTCACATGTCACATTTCTATCTTTCAGAGGTAGAAACAGGAGCTTTATAGGTGGAAAATGGAGAAACAAGTGGGACTAATCACATAGGAAGGTTCTACTCATCATGAGTAGAGGAGGCAGAATTTGACCCATGTATTGTTAGATAAAGCTTTTAAACTTAAGAACAACAAAGTTAAGATGTACAGGTCATTGAATTCTGTATAATCAGTGAAGACTGTAGTTGGCTTGGACTGAAATAAGTAAGGAATCCTGCCCCCAAATACTAGAGAGAAAATGAAATAGATTGAAAAATAGGAGCCATTTACAAAATCTAGCTCTAATTTCTCAAGCTCAATTTAGTTCACATTATGTTTTATTTTATCTGATGCATCATTGTTATACATTTAATTAAGGGAAAAATACTCTGAATGGAAATCTGTCTGGAAATGACTTAATATCCAATTATGTCTGTGCAACTAATGTTACCAGTGTCCAATTTAACTCACTTTTTCTAACTGACTAGCAGTTAAATGCAACTCATAACTTCATATTAATACATTTTCAGAATGATAAAACATGTTTGTTTTTTTAATTCTTGAGTCTAGGAAAACTAAAGAAGTTATGCTGACAGTCTTAATATTAAATGATATATAGTACAAACATCAGCAAGATGAGGAAGCCAGGAGAACTGTGAAAAAATATTATTGATTCATATACCATGCCACATTAAAAAAAGAAAAAAAAGGACCAGGCTTTTTAATTCATCAGTCTGTTAACATCCAACTAAGCTACCCAAATAAATACATGCATAAATAAATAATGCTTTACAAATACATTATACTATCCCCAAGCCCTTTTAAAATACCAGTCTAGCAGACATATGGATTTCATCACAATATTTGAGACCTAAATACAAACAACTTGGCATCTGTTCAAAGGTGACACTATTGATCCTACCAGCATCAGCTAGAAATCTAAGCATCAATCCTAAAATAATTAAGGGGTATGGTCTCCTCTTGATGTGTTTTCCTTATTTCCTTTCATTCAAATAGGAGTTAGGCATATCCAGCAAGAGGGAAATAAGCGTCTTCATATGAATGCATAGCTAGAAACATCAGTTAACTTAATAGATCCTGCTCTTTCCTTATGCTTTCTTGTAGATAAATTAAGCTTCCATCTTTGTCCTCCACTGCTTCTAGAGAAAAAAAGTGTTGTAAATGAATGCATCCAGCCTCTAGATAGTACCTTAAGTCTAATACCAGGCAAATGACTTCTTTCTCTGGAGTTGAGGGGGAAGCATCTCTTTCCACAGAATAAACCCTCATTCTCACTGTTGACATGTTTTGTTAGCATCATGGTATTAGATCACATTTTGTTAGCATCATGGTATTAGATCACATTTTTAATTACTGGAAGTAGAACATTAACTCTACAATACATTTTCATCATCAGTGATATTAATTTGTTTAATAAAAATACAATTTTACAAAATAATGTTTGAACACTTTCTAAACAGCAATACCCATTAGTCTGCAGAAGGGCTAGTTAGATCTTCCAATCAGTGAAGCAATTGTCATTTCCTTAGACCCTCTTGTGACATACAATGGAACCTCTACACAACAGCACTCTTCTGCTCTAAGGGTATGTCTACACTACCTGCTGTATCAGTGAGTAGCGATCGATCTATCGGGGATCGATTTATCACGTGTAGTGTAGACACGATAAATCGATCCCCGATCACTCTCCTGTCAACTGCTGAACTCCAGCTCAGCGAGAGGCGGAAGGAAAGTTGACAAGGGAGCGGCGGCGACAAGGGACGTGATTCTAAGTTGATCTAAGATACGTCGACTTCAGCTATGCTATTCTTGTAGCTGAAGTTGCATATCTTAGATCGATTCCCAGCCCCCCCTCCAGTGTAGACCAGGCCTAAGAGACAACTCCAAAGTACTGGAGAAAGTGTGGAGTACAATTCTGTCCCAATTTAGAAAATTACCCACTTTAATAAACCAATTTTGTCTGTCCCTTGAGTGGCCAATTAAGGTAAGATACGTATTGTATATCTTTCCTGGAATTAACTATCATGCAGAGATGATCACAAGCAAGTGTTATATAAAATCAGTACTGGTAAACAGGAAGGTATCTACCAACCTACATGGTAGGTGAGTTTTTCATATCCTGTTTGTTAAGGTATGGCACACAGCTAATAATATGCTTCTGTTGCATAAGGAGTGTGTGGTTTGTAAGATAGTTTTTCTCTACTCTTGATGTCATACATGTTTAAGTTTATTCTCAGTATTACTTTTGTATCTAGCATTTTTGTCAGAGCTGCATGGATGAATTATTTATACACTAATATTTCTTTTAAATCTAAATACAATACAGAATGAAGTAAAAGTAGGAGAAAAAGTTTAGATATCTTTCTGTCCAAAGATATTGTTCAGTTCTTCTGTAACATTCCAAGATACATAAAAATGTAACACTTAATTAATTCAACCATCTAACTTAGATTACAATGTTTATTGAACACAAAATACAAAACATTTTAATAAGGTTTAATAAAGTTAAATAAGTAATGGTATAAGGCTGTATAATTAACCCAACTATGCAAGCCATAAATGTGCTATTCCACCGTAATTGATACATTTAACTTGCAAGGACTTTTAGGATATAACTGGTGTTTAACAAAATAACTGTAGTGAGTTGATTGGATATCAATTAATTGCCAAAAATTAGCATGTTAGTTGGCGTTTATTTTACTATAGTGGTAGTTTTCTAATCAATTGCTAATGAAAATACTTAAACTATGCCTTTCAATTTCAAAGAATGAAATTATTTAAAAATTTAGTAGATAATAAGTGTATAATGAGGTGGCAACTAAATTTATGTCCCATATTTACTGAAGCTCAATAGCTACAACAGATATTTTATTATCATTTAAACACTTTTATTAAGACTAAATTGTGTACTTCTAACAATGAATGTACTAGAAAACTTTTAAATTTATCTTTCGCTTTGGAGGATGCAAAATGAAGTGTTTGAAAGTTTCTTGTTCATTCCTGTATTATACATTTTAGGCTTGCTATTCTTTTTTTTCGTCCTGATAAGCATGCTGTCACATGCTTGATAATGAAACAATACACTGTAAAGATATAGCAGATAGCAGAATAAAGTTCCTTTATAATAACTCAGTTGCATGCTATGTAAAAAGAATATAAAAGTAGACTCTTTAACTCTATTCTAGATAGAAAAGTTAGGTAAAGTAATATATTTCATTGGACCAACTTCTGTTGGTGAAAGAGACAAGCTATTGAACTTAGGGCTTGTCTTCACATACAGTGGCACAGATGCAGCTGTACCACTCTAGCACTTCAGTGAAGATGCTATTATGCCAATGGAAAGTTTCTCCCATTGGCATAGTTAATCCACCTCTCTGAGAGGCAATAGCTAAGGCTATATCTACACTACAAAGTTAAGTGGATTTAAGTTATGTCAATGTACAGCCACCACTATAATTAAACCACTGTTGCATGTCCACACTATGCTCCTTGTGTTGTCCATAGTAGCAGCTCTTGCATTGACACAGATGGCAGGTCTTCACAACCCGCTAGATCGGCAAGTAGTGATTGATCTATCCGGGATAGATTTACCATGTCTCGTGCAGACGTGGATAAATCGATCCCTGAACTCGCTCCCCGTTGACTCCGGAACTCCAGCTTGCAAGAGGCAGAAGCGGAGTTGATGGGGGAGCAGCAGCGGTCGACTCACCGCCGTCCTCACGGCCAGGTAAATTGACCTAAGATACGCTGACTTCGGCTACTCTATTGGCATGAAGTTGAGTATCTTAGGTCGACCCTCCCCTCCCCCCTCAGTGTAGACCACGGCAGAACAGTGCACTGAGGCTAGCTATCCCGCTGTGCAACTGGCTTCAGGGTGTTTTGGGAAGAGCTTGGAGGCATGTTCAGCATCACATGATGCAGGTTTCTCAATTCCATCATTCCATGAGCATCCTGCTAGGTTTCCAGTTGCTTTTCAACTGCCCTGGTAACCTGTGGGTCAGCCATCTCTGTCAGAAAGCATGGATCCTGAACTGCTCTTTAGTATTGTGCTGTGTGTTATGAACATAAGGCTTTAAGAGGTGCTCAGTCAAGGATAGGGTGGGGTTGCCAACCCCTGGACTATAACAATGCACATGAACCTATTATTATTGTCTTGAATGTTAGCAGCAGCCTCTATATGATAGAAAATAATAAAGAGAAATTCAATTTCCATAAGTAGATTTTTATTCCCCATCCATGCAGTCATACCTATATAATGCTGAGGTAAACTTCATTCATGGATGGGAAAGTATCTTAAAGGGATGGGAGCAGGGAATTCACAAGCACATAGACCAACAAGGCTGTGACAGTTGGTTGTATGTGCGGCTGTCATTGTGTTTAATCTCCTGTGGGATGGAGTGCCTTGGATATTGCTGAGGCCCCAGAAGATACATGGAGAGTATAGGGAGGTCCTTGTGATTCTCTTCCCCTACCTCCCTACAGTGATTTCTCCCCACAGCCTCTTCTCACCACAGACCCAGGAGATCTACCACCTTCCAGGAACTCCAGGCAGGAGCATGTTTGCTATGTGGAGCTGGCATGCTCAGCTGGGCAGATGTTCTGCGAGCTCTCCACACAAAGCAAACGCGAAGAGCAATTTCAAAACTTCCTGGGCTTTACAAAGGGAGGGGCACAAACCTATGTACCGGCAACAGGGCAGCGAACTTCAAACTGGTGACCAGAACAGTCATGGTGGGCATTGTGGGATACTGCTGGAGACCAAAAGGGTGATGTAAGCAACAGTGTCTACAGTGACACTGCATCACTCTAACTACATTGTCCTAAGATCTGCGCCTCTCGATGTCTGCATAGCAGGAGAGTTAAAACAGTGGGAGGAGCATTGCAGTGTGTCCTCCTCCATAGTTAGGTCAATGTAAGCTGCCTTATGTCAACTTAACTTTGTGGTGTAGAGAAGCCCTCAGTCAATGAGAAGCTCTCCTATTGACATAACACTGTCTACACAGGGGGATAGGTTGATATAACGACATTGCCCTAAATCCACACTCCTGAGCTACTTAGTTACACTGATATAGGTATGCAGTGTTGACCCGGCATTACACAAAGCTTTCCATTAGGTCTTGAAACATAAGAATATTACAGCTAAACACAAGGTGGAGTGTCACATCTAAATACAATGTGCCCACTTCACTTTGAATGGTCCTTTGAAATGAGTGTTAACTACTTACGGTAAACAATCTGTTCCACCTTGTATTTATTTGTGACACTCTACATTTCCCAGCTCTGAAGAAGAGCTGTGTAAGTTCAATAGCATATCTCTCTCATCAACAGAAGTTGATCCAATAAAAGACATTCTCTCTAATATCCTGGGACCAACATGGCTACAAGTACATCTTACACTGAAAACCAAGTTACAAACCACTGCTTCATTGATTCTGATAATTTAGGACTGGATTCTAACATTAAACACAGCTAAGTTGCAGTCTCTCCTGCTTCTCCCTTGCTCCTATTTACCTATCCCTGCTGCAGATTACTCTTCCCCCTCCCCCCTTAACATTGGTAGAGTCATTCTGTAGGACGAATATAGCCAAGGTTCCTCCAATTCCCAACCCTGCCCTGACTACTTTCCACTCACCTGCTTCAGGGAGGAAGTGGTTAACTAGCCTCGTCATTTACTCCTATATGCCTGGACCCGAAGATCAGCTAGCACATGTAGGGACCCAAGGGAGAGTTCTTTCTCCCTCTCATGCCCTTGAGTGAACATATAATTCAAGTCAGAATCTAGCCTAGAGGTAGCTTCATTTCATTTCAGTGGCAGGTGAACTAGTGTGTGTGTGATGTAAAATGTGTTGGACTTCTTTGGCTGCATAACTGTGATCATAAGCAATATATACCTATAAGCAATAAACACATTTACAATCAGAATGATAGTGATCTTTTTCTGAGCGTTAGTTTCTTGTTTAATTCTTTGATTCCTGCTTCTGCAGCAGTTCAGACTCTGGCTTGGAGGGTGCTAATGCTCAGCTATGTTTTACTTCCACAGCCTAATAGATTTAACAAAGCCTTCTGAACAAACTGAGTCTTCAGATGTGTGTCACAAATATCTCACAGTAGGGATCTCTTCTCTACTTAAATTATGAGATCTAAATCTTTTGGTTTGGAAATAACCATCAGTGACAATGTGGGGAATCTATGTACAATTTATGAATTTTATATGAAATTTGAACTCATGTGAAGTTTTATCAGTCTGCAAATTCCATTGTGGATGTGAGGTTAGTTTGCCTACTCAGTTATTTTTACCTCCATGTTGGACTGGGATATCAAAGATCGTGGCACAGGGCTAACAGAGGGTCATTAAACCTTGATGATCCTCTATGCAAGTAGAAACATCTTCACAAGAAGCTGGCTTCTACCCAAGATAACTGGCTCACCAGGGCACTAGTCACCTGGCAGGGGTCTGCTCACCTGTTGAGGGGGATGAGTTCACATGATAGAGGAGACTGGAAGGTTATAAAAAGCAAGTTCTGTTTCTTTTGCTATTTGCCACCAGCTGAAGCTGAGGAGAGCTGCTGCAGAAGCCTGAGATGGGGGGAACCTTGCATACCTGAGCACAGACACACAATAAGGACTGTCAAGGGAAGGCTGGGCTAGTGGGATGGATATTGTATTCAGGGTGTCTGTGGCTTTCTAAATCATCTGTCTTCTTTTTGTGCTTTATTTCTTAAGTAACGCATTTTTCAGTTAGAAACCTTTTGCAGAGCCTGTATCTATTTGTGCCTGCTACCACATGTCCCTGAAGATGTAAACTGTAAACCAGAAGGTCGAGCCTTTCAGTGGGATTCTGGGGAATGTGCAAGAGCTACTGTTGAGGCTTTGGGAAACAATAGTTGTTTCAAGGCCAACGCAATTGGACTGTAGCATCATCACTGCCAAGATGGGTGCCAGATATGATGTCTGCACCTGGAATACATTCCTAGTGCAGAGACCAAAGTCTGGGACAATACCAAAGCTCTGCCCAGCCCCTGCAAGTGAATGACATGTGAGATTCGGTGTTTGGATCTCCTCACAGCTGTCTGTCAAGTTTCTAGCAAGTAGTACTCAACCAAATCTACGACACCATCTCTTTAGATCAACCTGCATTGATTATTTCCTCTTCTCTATGGATACTTATATGTTTAAAACCTATCCAGAGGGAAAAAAAACAGATAAGAATGTGAGCTCCCTGAGTGATGCTAGGGTGGAAAATGGCTATCACAAACTTTTGATGTATAAACAAATCCATGCATCAAACCTTGATGCCAACTCTGCCCACATATCTACACCAGCGACACCATCACAAGACCTAACCAGATCAGCCACACCATCACCGGTTCATTCACCTGCACGTCCACCAATGTAATATATGCCATCATATGCCAGCAATGCCCCTCTGCTATGTACATCGGCCAAACTGGACAGTCTCTAAGGAAAAGGATAAATGGACACAAATCAGATATTAGGAATGGCAATATACAAAAACCTGTAGGAGAACACTTCAACCTCCCTGGCCACACAAGAGCAGATCTTAAGGTGGCCATCCTGCAGCAAAAAAACTTCAGGACCAGACTTCAAAGAGAAACTGCTGAGCTCCAGTTCATCTGCAAATTTGACACCATCAGCTCAGGATTAAACAAAGACTGTGAATGGCTTGCCAACTACAGAACCAGTTTCTCCTCTCTTGGTTTTCACTCGACTGCTAGAACAGGGCCTCATCCTCCCTAATTGAACTAACCTCGTTATCTCTAGCTTGCTTCTTGCTTGCATATATAAACCTGCCCCTGGAAATTTCCACCACTTGCATCCGAAGAAGTGGGTATTCACCCACGAAAGCTCATGCTGCAAAACGTCTGTTAGTCTATAAGGTGCCACAGGATTCTTTGTTGCTTTTACAGATCCAGACTAACACGGCTACCCCTCTGATACTATCTATGTTCATTACCACCTAGACATAGATCAGGGGTCGGCAACCTCTGGCACGCGGCTCACCAGAGTAAGCACCTGGCCTGGGACGGCGAACCATGGCCAGTGGGAGCCACAATCAGCCAAACCTGCCAATGTGGCAGGTAAACAAGCTGGCCCGGCCCGCCAGGGTGCTTACCTTGGTGAGCCGCTTGCCAGAGGTTGCCAACTCCTGACGTGAATGGTTCTGTGTATTAAAGGGAGGAAGTTTGGGAAAGTGATAGAAGTTTAGATGTAATTTGGTACTATAATATAATTTTATCAGGTAATTTAAAAAATAATCATACATATACAAACATTACAAACTGAAGCCCAGTGTTGTGTCCATTATTTAACTGACAGGAGTGGCCTGTAGTCAGAAGTGATTTGTAAAGTGGAGTAAGTTTTGTCCCCTTACCCCAACTTAGATTATCTTGCCCTAAAAACCCTTTCAGATCTATCAATGCTTAAGCAGATCTAAATTCATGTAATTTACACACTGAAAAGTCAGAAGGTATGAATTTAAGTAGCCCTCTTCAGTAATTCTATCTCCTTGAATAGTAAATTGTACCAATTTACAACCCCTTAAACATGGATAGAGTGAACGTAATTAGGTCTAAGGGAGTTTGAATGTAAGAGGTTTAAGATAACATAAAGGGGAAGAGGAAAGGAGCTAAATGTGCACCAACTAATATATCAATTCTGAATTTGGCCCTCTGATTTAAAAAAATAAAAATAAAAAATGATCATTTATAGACCTGAATCTTCAATTAGGTTTCCCAGCTCAGATTTTTCCCTGACTTTATATAAATATAAATTTTATATAAACAAGTCATCTATATGCTCATTGTTACTAACTTCAGTGATGATGCCTTGAAAAAATGTTAACTTTGATGAAGCACCTAATCTAGATCAGAAAAGAAATGACCTTTCATTGATTAGCTATTAATTGCCTTTTGTTTTTCTATCAAATTTGCAAAGCTGCCAACCTTCTGGAGGATAAGGAACAACTATCTAGCTAGCAAGCAAGTCCGGCAATGTCTTAATGGAAACACTCAAATATAATCTTCCAGCATGTTGTTTCTTACTTTGTCACTAAGTATACAGAGAAAATGTGCAATTAACTATAATCTTGCTTTATTAATATATCCTCTTGATCCTTCAGTAACTTCCAGGTTTGTATGTTCAGAGGCATATACAATGGGCATTGTACCCTTTTGATTAAGTAGCAGTCTTTTGTTGAATGATCTGAAATTAAGACAAGTAGCCTCATATAGTTACTAACTGCTGAATATAAGTATTTAAAGTGAGTAAAAACTTATTTCACCGCTTTATGCTTTAATTCATTTAATATTGTCTAGTGTGGTTTTTTATGTTTGTTATTTAGAAACACACAAAAGCAGAGAGCTACTAAAATATAGGATTTATTATTGTCTGTATTGTCTGATTATCTAGGTTCTTATATTGGTGCCTATTACCATCATATTTGAGTGACTTGTCACACCTAGTGCAGTTGGAGAATAATTAGAGTTTCATCCAAAGTCATCTGAAGTCAATTGGATTCCTTCCATTGATTTTAATTGGTTTTGCGTCACACCCTCTATGGAACCAATACACTGATTTTATGACCCTGGAGGGTATATGCAGTGGTGTCTTGTTCATATCCTCCAGTGTGAGCATATATTGTCTTGGTCTGTGTGGAAAAGCAGGTGGGCAGCAAGAGCAAGGGCAATAGCTGAGTCTACAGGATACACAGCCCCACAGACTGCTTATGGAATAGCAGGACTGGGCCCATAATCAAGCAGTTGGTCAAGAATCCCTTAGAAAGTTATAAAGAAAAATAGAACGTATTCTGAACAGTGCTGTCCTTTTCACACATAAACTCACCTTAAAATAACATTTAATATCAGAAAAAAAATAATCTGTATTTTGGACTGAAACACAAGGGTTTTTAAATAAATTGATCCATTCTGGAATCTTCTAAAATAGAAGAGAATGACTATGAAGGAGAAGTGGGATGAGGGACCGAGTGGTGAGGGGTTATTGAGATGAGAGAGAGAGAGAGATAAGTACTGAATACTAAAAACTTGGGTGAATTCCTTACTCCATTGTAGTCAATGGCAAAACTTCAATGAGGCCAGGATTTCTCCCTCTGAGCCTCTATACATAATTAGGTTATTTTTGAAAATGTCAAGTAAAGGGGAGAGTATGTATTATTCTCGAATAGGGCCATTTCCTTACATGCATTCACATAGCATCCAAAAAAACCCAAACCCATGGACATCTTGGGTTTAGACCAATGGTGTGACATGGACCTAACAGTTTTAAGTCTTTTTCTAGTATTAGAGAGACTGGTGTGGGAGGTAGGGGAGGAAAGGGGAAATAGAGAGTGTGGGATGAGCCTGATAGCAGCACTTTTCTGAGAGCTTGACTAGAAAATAGCAGCACTGATGTTTGTAAGAATTGATCTTCATTGCATTACAATTGGGACTGTTGATTAATCAATAGAATAGAATATCAATTGAAATGTATTACATATTTTGGATGTTTTTCTAAATTTTCTGTGTTGTAATTGAAATCAAAGTGTATATTATTTTATTACAAATATTTGCACTGTAAAAATTATCAACAAAAGAAATAGTATCTTTCAATTCACCTCATACAAGTACTGTAGATTGTTATCGAGCAGAACCCGTCATCAGCATGGACGCATGTCCCCTGGAATCGTGGTTGAAGCATGAAGGAAAATATTAATCTTTAGCGCATCTGGCACATGAATATCTTGTGACACCAGCTACAACAGTGCCATGAGAATGCCTGTTCTCATTTTCAGGTGACATTGTAAACAAGAAGCGGGCAGCATTGTCTCCTCCAAATGTAAACAAACTTGTTTGTCTGAGCAATTGGCAGTACAAGAAGTAGGAGTGAGTGGACTTGCAGACTCAAAACAATGTGCAATTTTAATTTTGAATGCAGTTTTTTGTAGATAATTCTACATTTAATGATAAAGAGATTGCACTGCACTACACTACGTGTATTAGATTAACTGAAAAATACTATTTCTTATGGTTTTTTTTACAATGCAAATACTTGTAATCAAAATAAATATTAAGTGAGCACTGTATTCTTTATTATAATTGAAATGAATATATTTGAAAAAGTAGAAAACATCAAACAAATTTAAATAAATGGTATTCTATTGTTTAACAGTGCAATTAATCATGTGATTAATTGTGATTAATTTTTTAAATCGCTTGTTAGCCCTACTTTCAAGGAACAAAAGTATCCCTGGAAATGCCAAGCACAGTATATTGAATATCCACAACTTGTGTAATTCTTCAGCAAGAGCTAGTCCAGTGCTGGTTTCTTCTATGTCAGATACAATCCTTAGGTTCCCCCCTCCCAAATAACTGAGGTTGCAGCACTATCCTTCCTCCACAAGAATGTTGACACTGTCCCCTATACATGTGTGCCCAAAGTTGGGTTTACCTAGGAACTGAATACTACTTTGCTTAGGCACTTGCTCTGAACCTATGCCAAACTGCAACAATCAAATAAATCATGAACGCAGTTGTAACCTACCAATGGGCCTCCAGGTTACCCTGAAGCTGGTGAGGAGGGGAACAGTTTCATGACCAGTGCAGCGATGAAGGAGCAAACACATCCCTGCCCTGGTTTAATGCCCAGATGGTGTACACAAGTGACCTCAACATCCCTGACCTAACACTAATTAGAGGAAATCAGTATATGAGAGCATCTCTAATTGGGTGCCAAATGGACAGAGGGAAGGGGATTTACCAATTTGACCAGGCATTCAGGAGCCAATCAGCCCTGCAGTGCATTTTAAAACAACCAGTATGCCATGACTCTGGACAGGCAGCCTACCCACCTTGCAGTATCTGTCACATGGATACAGGGCACACTCTGAACACCCAGAACACCCAGTTGAAAAGGGACCCTAGCAGCTCTGGTCAGCACCACTGACAAGCTGAGGGTAGGGGTAAATTGTCCAGGCTGTGCATCCACAGCTGCACCAGGGGCATCTTTCATCCTGACTGGCCTGATTAAAGCACCCTACCTTGAAATAGGAGAGGGTAGTTTTTCAGTTTGTTTAATAGATTTTTGTATCATTCTAAAGTAAAGTAACTGGAAATACTTCCATTGACTCTAGTGGGCTTCAGATCAGGCGCACAGTAAATTTGAGAGTGCTTTGTGTACAGTCACTTTCACTGTTTCTCTTGTGTAGTCAGTTAAGTCCTAACCCTGCAAGCCTGTGAGTTAGGTTGCCAGGTGTCTGGTTTTCAACCAGAACACCCAGTTGAAACGGGACCCTAGCAGCTCTGGTCAGCACCACTGACAAGCTATTAAAAGTCTGGTGGGCAGCGCAGCAGTGGGGATGGGGATGGGGCAGGCTCCCTACCTGCCTTAGATCTGTGCGGCTCCTAGAAGCATTAGCTTGTCCCCCATCCAGCTCCTAGGTGTAGGGGCAGCCAGGGGGCTCTGTGTGCTGCCCTTGCTGCAAGCGTCAGCTCCCATTGGCCAGGAACCATGGCCAGTGGGAGCTGTGGGGGCGGTGTCTACATACAGGGCAGTGTGTAGCACTGCCTGGCCATGCCTCCAATAGAAGCCGGAGTGGGGACATGCCGCTGCTTCCAGGAGCTGCTTGAGGTAAGTGTCGCCCGGAGCCTGCCCCCCCTGTCTCCCTCCTGTGCCCCTGCCTTGATGCCCCATCTGCCTGCCAAACCCCTCGATCCCATCCCAGAACCCCCTCCTGCACCCTAACCCCTCATCCACAGCCCCACCCCAGAGCCCACACCCCCAGCTGGAGCCCTCACCTCCCCCCGTGCCCCAATCCCCTGCCTCAGATCTGATCCCTCTCCCACCCTCTGAATACCTTGGTCCCAGCCTGGAGTCCCCTCCTGCACACCAAATCCCTCACACCCAGCCCCACCCCAAAGCCCACTCCCCCAGTCAGAGCCGTCTCCCTCCACACCCCAACCCCCTGCCCCAATCTGGATACCCCTCCTGACATCCAAACTCCTCAGTCCCAGCCCAGAGCCCCCTCTGTACCCCAAATCCCTCATCCCCAGCCCCAAACCAGAGCCTGCACCCCCAGCCAGAGTCTTCACCCCCCTGCACCCCAATCCCCTGCCCAGAGCCTCCTCCCACACCCTGAACCCCTCATTTTTGGCCCTACCCTGGAACCCACACCCCCAGTCCAGAGCCCATACTCATACTCTGAACCCTTCAGCTCCACCCCCCAGCCTGGAGCATTTCTGTATTTTCTGCACCCAAACCCCTCATCCCTGGCCCTGCCCCAGAGCCCGCACCCCCAGCCACATCCTGCCTCAGCCTGGAGCCACCTCCTGACCCTGAACTCATCATTTCTGGCCCTACCCTGGAGACTGCACCCCAAGCTGGAGCTCTCATCCTCCCCACCCCCTGACTTAGCCTGGTGAAAATGAGCAAGTGAATGAAGGTGGGGAGAGTGAGCGACAGAGGGAGGGGGGATGGAGTGAGTAGGGGGCAAGGCCTCAGAGAAGGGGCAGGGCAGGGGTGTTCGGTTTTGTGCGAGTAGAAAGTTGGCAAACCTAACATGAATAAACATATGCATGTGAGTAATCTTTCTCATGCTGACTAATACCTGGCTCCATAAATAGTCCTATCTCATTCAATAGAGTTCAGTGGAGAGTCTAAAGTATATAGAATTACTTGAATGCATAAATATTTCAGAATTGGTGTCTTAATCAGTTTCTTCCTTGTTAAAAGACCCTTGTTATAAAAATCAACAGGGGAGCAGACTAATCTTTATAATTTTTAAAGGAATTTTAAAGGTATCAGGATATACTACCAGACACTCATTTTTTCCCAAAATAAGTCAATTAAAAATAGGTCTGAAATGCACAAAAGAAGTTAGGTGTCTAAGTCTACCTTTCATGTACTTAAGTCCCAGTTTGGGGACCATTGCAATACACAAAATTCCCACTGGATCCTGTAGCTACCTAAACTCACTTGCTTAGAGTCATTTGGGAGGGAAGGTAAGGGAGGGGATGCTCTGTAGCCTAGTGCCTACTGCACTTAGGATGCGGGCGACCCAGCATCCTGCCCCTCCCTCCTATTACTCTTTAATTACTTATCCAGAGGCAACAAGAGAGAATGAGGGAGCCATATATAAGACTATCCCATAGCTCAGTGGTTAAAGCACGCACCTGAAAGGTGGCTGATCACTGCTTGAATACCTTCTGGAGGTGGTATTTGAACCAGGAATCTATCACATGCCAGATGAGTATCTTAACCACTGGACTAAAAGTTACAAGATAAATCTTCCTGCTCCTCTGCTGCATGATAACACCATAGGCACCTACCATCAAGAAAGAGTTTGGAACTGAATATCCCAAACAGAGAGGTGCCTCTCTGCAGCCATGAGAGGGTCAGTGCTTAGTACACCCAACCCCAATTATTGGCATCTCTCATTGGATAGCATCTGTGAATTATAGCCTAAGATGCCTGTCTCTTCCCATTCATTTTGTAGGAGTTCAGGCACCTAACTCAGGCTTTAAGAACCTGTCATTTTCTAGGCACTCAGCAGAACAATGCCTAACTCTTTTTGTGCATTCAGGCCTTATCCTTTCTGTTCACAGAATGTCTGAGAATAGATCAGGGTTTGTTTGGGTTTTTTTTGTCAAGTTCTTTTGTTGTTTACATTTACTTAACACACACATACATATGTTATAAAGTAAATATATATATACACACACAATAGAGTGTGGGTCAAGTATTTGAAACTCATTGATCAAATTTTGAGTGATGTCAGCTAGGAGTGACTGGTTATATAAACATCATTGTTTCTGATGATAGCAAAGCTAAATGTAAATCTTATAATCAGCGTGAGAATTTGAAGAAGCCATTGGAGCTCTGAATCTCCGAGACTGGGGAATCAAATTTATGGAGAAGTAAGAAATAAGCAAGAAGACTAGCAATTGTAGAAAATGTTAAACTTTTTACCTTCTGGGCTGTTGAGCCCTTGCCCAGACCAGCATTGTGGTTTAAGATTACTGGCTGGGTACAGAATAGAAATTTAATATCCACACATTGCATGCTTAGAAAGTAATCTCTGTGTGTTGGTCAGATGAAGAAGCAGCTCATAACTAGGAGAGTCATTTTGCACATTTCATGAATAAGTTTCATAATAATCTTTATGCACATGAGCAAAAGCCAATGCATCAGAAGCCTGAATATAACCTACTCCATGAAAACACTACATTTGAATTTCTTAGGGCTGGTCTACGCTGGGGGAGGAGGGGAAATCGATCTAAGATACGCAACCTTAGCTATGCTATTTGAATAGCTGAAGTCGAAGTATCTTAGTTCGACTTACCTGGCCATCCTCACAGCGGCGAGTCGACTGCAGCGGCTACCCTGTCGACGTTGCTTACTTCTTCTGCCAAGGTGTAGTAGGGGCATGAATTCATGGATCGATTTATCACGTCTAGACGAGATGTGATAAATCAATCCTTGATAGATCAATTACTACCTGCCGATCCAGCGGGTAGTATAGACTTACCCTAAGGGTACCTTCCTTTCAGCTTTATAAATGGCTTAAGTAAACATGTCCTATTCATTAACTTTTAGGAACATTAGAACATAAGAATGGCCTTACCAGGTCAGACCAAAGGTCCATCTAGCCCTGTATCCTGTCTACTGACAGTGGCCAATGCCAGGTGCCCCAGAGGGAGTGAACCTAATAGGCAATGATCAAGTGATCTCTCTCCTGCCATGCATCTCCATCCTCTGACAAACAGAGGCTAGGGACACCATTCCTTACCCATCCTGGCTAATAGCCATTAATGGACTTAACCACCACATCACTCATGATTTTATATACTTCTATCATATCCCCCCCTAGTCTCCTCTTTTCCAAGCTGAAGAGTCCTAGCCTGTTTAATCTTTCCTCATATGGGACCCTCTCCAAACCCCTAATCATTTTAGTTGCCCTTTTCTGAACCTTTTATAATGCCAGCATATCTTTTCTGAGGTGAGGAGACCACATCTGTACGCAGTATTCGAGATGTGGGCGTACCATTGATTTATATAAGGGCAATAATATATTCTCAGTCTTATTCTCTATCCCCTTTTTAATGATTCCTAAAATCCTGTTTGCTTTTTTGACCGCCTCTGCACACTGCATGGACATCTTCAGATCACTATCCACGATGACTCCAAGATCTTTTTTCCTGACTTGTTGTAGCTAAATTGGCCCCCATCATATTGTATGTATAGTTGGGGTTATTTTTTCCAATGTGCATTACTTTACATTTATCCACATTAAATTTCATTTGCCATTTTGTTGCCCAATCACTTAGTTTCCTGAGATCTTTTTGAAGTTCTTCACATTCTGCTTTGGTCTTAACTATCTTGAGCAGTTTAGTATCATCTGCAAACTTTGCCATCTCACTGTTTACCCCTTTCTGCAGATCATTTATGAATAAGTTGAATAGGATTGGTCCTAGGACTGACCCTTGGGGAACACCATTGTTACCCCTCTCCATTCTGAGAATTTACCATTAATTCCTACGCTTTGTTCCCTGTCTTTTAACCTATTCTCAGTCCATGAAAGGACCTTCCCTTTTATCTCATGACAGCTTAATTTACATAAGAGCCTTTGGTGAGGGACCTTGTCAAAGGCTTTCTGGAAATCTAAGTACACTACGTCCACTGGATCCCCTTTGTCCAAGGTAAACATATGGCATTACTATGGAGAATTCTGTGTCTCATCAATGTAGCTTCACAATATAAATAAGTTATTAAAGATGTACTTGCTAACCATGCTTCCACCTTCACCTCACTCATACTCTACACATCTTGTTCACTCCTTGCTCAGGCCAAAGGATTTGGTTTCAGTGGTACATTTGCCTGAATAAGAAGTGAAAAGATGCCTGCATGTCCATTTTCCTAGAATAATATCAAGGTCCAGATTTTTTCATAAGTGTGAGAGTGCAATTGCACATACAAGACTGAGCATGTGTGCACAAACAATTATAACTGTCACTGTGCATGAAAATTATGCTTGCAAAGCTTTGTATGTGCACTGCTGAAAATTTGGGTTCATATGTAGAATATATAAAGCCTTCCCGGGACAATTGGGGTAAAGCATGTGGTTGTGTGTGGCTAAATTCTACCAAAAAAAATAAATGCTGCCAAAATACATCACCCTTCCGTACTGTGAGACAAAAGCAAAATTATAAGGCTGGTGCTCTCATATAGGCCCAGATGACTTTGTTAGTGTGTTGATCTGAAAGGGTCTATACCAGCACCCACTGAAGGCAACAAAGACATTTTTCAGTACTTCAGTAAAGAAGTGGCTGGGAATGGCAACCCGCAGCCACTGTAAGCTGTGGGCGGCCGTGCAAATGTAAACACTGTCTCACAGCCCGCCAGTGAATTATCCTGACGAACTGCATGCGGCTCGTGGACTGCAAGTTGCCCACCACTGAGATGTAGTGATTTGGGGCTTACTTAATTTTAGTAATTGCCAGTAATGCAGCAGCTGCTTTCAACCATGCTGAAGTTGAGCCAAAAATTTTGTCAGGCGACCAGCCAACAATATTTCAATAGTTGATTCTCAAGGCGAGAAAAGGATAAAGTCAACAGTTCTGGATGCTAAGTGTTAAGGCAAACATTAGAATAATCTTATCATTATTATGCAAATTGGAAAGGGAAACCCTAACACAATAATGTCTGAGTTTTTGAATGAAGGTCAAATGACTTATTTTTGCTCTACTGTCCAGTTTTCTATACTCAGATTTCATGGATGTCAGTACCAAACTTAATACTGTTCATGTACTGTAAAAAGATCCTTTTTTAAACTGTGGAGGGCCCAATTATATTTAATGTCTGATGTATTTGTATTTATCTGGAAGAAATTTTGTTTTCTCTATAGTTTTGGCTTTGAGATTGGCCTTGATACCTAGATTTATATTTTGCTATTTTAATTAAATGACTGTGCCTGTTCTGAAGTGTTAGAGGTACGTCTCAATTAAACATAATTATGAGGAATGCTGTTGTAATGAAATTAATAAACAATATGATGAGACTATGCTTGAAGATGCTCAAATGTGTGTTGGCTCTAACTCATCCTGACAAAACCCAAACCATTTGATAGCTCCAAAAATACTGAAGCCACATTGGAAGAGGTGAAACAAACAATGATAAAGCAAACATGTTAATTTAGTAATTAACTAAAACATGGATTTAGTAACAGTGGGGCTATAGGTTGGCATTATTGCTGGGAGGCCCTGATACAGAAAGTGGAATATGTCATGCTTCAGAGACCGGGAAGATGGACATGGAAGTTTTGCTGGGGAAGCTGCTTGTAGCTCTACATAAATCACATCCCATGTGCATTTGTTAGGAGAGAGGCCAGCCTAAAACCCAAACCCTGGCACTGTTTCATAACTCTAGTGTTACTTCTGAAAACAGCAGACTGAAAAATACTACTTTTTATAAGCTGGTCAAGGGGGTAATAGACAGACGTCATTTTATTGTGGTTGCTTCTGGCAGTATTTTGTCTTCCAATCCTCATGTTGTGTTCTGAGGGTTTTTTTACACTTAATCTTTTATTGGTGTTTTTGTAGACATACAAAATAATGCCATACACTGGATCAACATTAATATAGCACTTCAATCCATGCTCCAGATGTTTCTCTTCAGCCTATTGTAAAATAAAAGCTGGGTATAAATGTATGAACAATTAAAGCATTTTATGCATTTACTACCTGTTCTGCACACGGATTATCCACAAACATCATGTTTTTCTTGTATTTATTAAGTATTCAAATTTTTTTTGCAAATGATTCTGGATCTGTAACATTAGTTCAATGTTCAGATGTCAACATTCAAAAATTCAACTGTATTAATTGAATGCATAGGTCACAGGGTATCTTTATTTAACATTATTGGAGTGTAATTCTGAGATTACGTCTTCTAGTATGAATAAACCAAAAATTAATTTTATTTCCAACAAATATTTCTGCCAATAAACAAATTCAATTTGCTATTTACAGCGAGTGAATACAAATGGGATGTAGACACCGTTGAAGGAAATATATTTAAAAATAGAAGCAATTGTAGTTCCCCCACTTTGATGAATTCCCTCATATGATACCAAACCTAATATAATACATGCTAGGATCATCCACTCATATCTCACTTAATTTCCCTGCCATTGCAGGGGCATCAGGTGTTGATGTGCCTTGGTCCCTCCTGTGGTCCACAATAGTCTCCTTAGGGCTATTATAATACTTCGGTCTAATTCTGGTTGTTGGGCTGGTTGTGGAGGTGGCTGGGTGGTGCTGTGGCCTGTGATATATACAGGAGGTCAGACTAGAAGATCTGGTTGTCCCTTCCGGCCTTAAACTCTGACTATATGAAATCTGAATCTATCACTTTCATACTGACCACCTGTATTCCTCAAATACCTGAATTTAATAAGGACATGGCTCTGAGAGACCCATCCAGTGGAGCTGTCGTACATATTTTGTGTGTGTGATTCTCAGCTTGTGCCGACATTGTCCCACTAGCTGTCATCCATCTAGCACTCTGAAAAGAATAGCCTAGTCATGGTAGCATGGACTAGCCATCGCAAGTACAAACATGGACATGGGTTCATACTGGGGGCAGCTAGCTCATGCCACGGCTTGCCAGACCTGAGGAAGAGTTCTGAGTAGCTCAAAAGCTGGTCTCTTTAACAACAGAAGTTGGTCCAAAACAAGATATTACCTCCCCCACCTTGTGTCTCTAATATTTGACATACCTAGTAATGAATTAAAATTTAAAAATGGAAATTCATTAAAAATACATTGGATGCCTGAAATAAAATTGCAAAGAAATTCAGAGATAATGAGCAATCTTTCTAATGCTGGTATTATCTACATCAGGGGTCAGCAACCTCTGGCACGCAGCTCGCCAGGATAAGCACCCTGGTGGGCCGGGCCAGTTTGTTTGGTTTGGAGGGAAGCCACCACCAGCACATCCCTCGCCCGCACCACTTCCCGCTGCCCCCATTGGCCTGGGACAGTGAACCGTGGCCAGTGGAAGCTGCGGTCCACCAAACCTGCCGACGTGGCAGGTAAACAAACTGGCCTGGCCCACCAGGGTGCTTACCCTGGCGAGCCACGTGCCAGAGGTTGCCGACCCCTGATCTATATACAAGGACCAATCCAAAGCACACTGAAGTCAATGGAGAGATTCCCATTGACTTCAATAGGCTTTGGATCAGGCCAGTAAGGCTTAATTCCATTACCATTGAATTTAACTGTTGCGTTTTTGGTTTTGGTTTTTCTCTTAATGTCACAGGGAGTGGGACCTATCCCATAAGCCTCTGCCTGGTTTCAGATAAACTTGCTCACTATTTTCTCAAGGGGTGGAGAGAATGGATTTCAAAAGAATAAAGAGAGTTGAAAGTCAATGGGAAGTGAATGCAAAACTCTTAATTGTGCCTTGGAAAACTTCCCTCTTGATTGCAATACCCTTATTCACAATGAGTAGTCCTTTACTCTGTGAGTAGACACATTGACTTCTATGGAAGCATTGAGTGAGCAAGGCATTATTCGTGAAAAATAAAAGGAGGAGCAGAGTCTGGCACTGTGATAAGTTAGTAAATGTACTGGCTCTTTTTTTAAAAAATGCCTAAAGTTTGGCTCCTCAATCTCTATTTAAACCCTTAAATAAACAGACTAAATTTTCAAGCACTCAGAATGTCATGGACTTCAATATTTGAAAATCTTGATCATAGTCAGAGCCATGCAACCCACTACTTGTGTAAGAAGAGCTGCTGAATTTGTTTATAGCACCACCAACAAAAACACATTATTCAGCTATTTCTTTGCATTGTTTGAATATATATATATATATGTATGCTCAAATCCAAAGAAAATAAGACCAGATTTTGAAAAGTTTCTGGGTGCTGAGCACTGTTGAAAATGTGGACCTAAAGAAATAAATTACAAATAGGGCAGGAGAGGTGGTGATGTCAGAGTGAGGAATGTCACTGTGAGAACTGCCTGTAATGCTGAAATAGTGTAAACACATTGAAGAGGAGGATGAATTATTAGGGTTGTTCAAAGGATGTATCATGGAAAAATGGGACAAAAAATGAGCAGATTAAAAGTGAAGAATATTAAGAATCTATAAGACTAGTAAAGTTATTGAATGATGGAACAAAGTCCTTAGGGAAGTGGAGGAAAGCCCAACACTTGTGAGTCAGTTAAAGCTAAACTGAACAAAGTACTCAAGGCTATAATTTAGGGCTGCATTGGCAAGGGGCAGACTAGGTCATCTAATAGATCTTTCCCATTTCTAATCTCTGTCTCTGTGGGATGTTAATTATACTGCATATCAATATATCATGGCAATTATACTACTGTAAATTAATGTAACAATGCATTATTAAGAGACTAATTATTTTAAAGTATTTACATTCTTCCCCTATTCCATTAAACACTTAATTAGCTTAAGTGTAATAGAAAATTATCCTACTATACATAGAATAATTCTACTACATCTGCATTTTTATTATTATTCAAGATGGAGGGCATCCTTCATAAAGGAGGTGAGGAGGGCAGCAAACAAAGGCTTATGAATTAGTCAAGTTTGTATGCAGATTAAATACACTACTAATCAATAGGACAAATACACTCTGAAAAATCCAGGCTGATTCAATCAGATTATTTTTATTCGAGACTTTGAAGCCTGTTGTTCTAATACAAAAATAGGTAAGATGCTTGCATTATGATGCAAACTATGATAGGTAGAGAAGTACTATGTATTCAGAAATTATAAACGTTACAGAATAATGCAATTGAGATATGAAAAAAAATGCCTTGATTTAAGAAAGACAATGGTAATTATTACCAATATCTTTGTTTTAACATTACAGTCTTTTTTGTATGCTGGAAAAAAAATGTTTAAGAGATATAGTAATATAGTACATCTTGCATGACTGACATATATATATGTTCACCTAATGTTAGCCTTTGAATGTTTGTATGATTGATTCAATATATATAATAGAGCAACACTTATTAAAATGTTTTTCTAATCAATATTAGAACACAAGGTCTTCTTTCTAAGCCTTTCTATACATCACTGTCCTGACCTAAACAAACCGAACTATCTTACAAAATAGATGCAAAATCTCATCATATGTCATATTTGAAGCACCTTTATTCAAATACTGTACATATTTTTCTTCCTTTTCTAAAGTTTTGGAGTCAAGTAGAATAACACATTAACATTTTCCATAGTATGTACTTTCTAACAATTCCCCCCCACTCCCGGAAAGGATGTAGGAAGCTGCAGCTTTTAAACTATTAAGATTTCTTTAACCAGATTAAAAAATTCCTATAAACTGGAAATAAAATGAAGTATGTGGTTACCCTATTCTGACCAATCAGGTTAGACTATTGATCAGTCTATTCCATTAGCTATAAAGGCCAGATTGCAAATGCCTAACTCACCTGAGCTGTCGCTCATATGAGGAGTCTCATTGGGGTCAGTGAGATCACTCACTTTAGTAATTGATTACTGTGAGTAAAGAATTCAAAATGTGGCCCTCAGTTAATTCAATCATAGTATCTGTTACAATCTTCAGGGTCCTGCTAATGACTGGTGGCTTGTACAAAAACCCATTGAAACCAATAGAAATACTTCCATTGATTTCACTGAACTTTGGATCAGGCCCTGATTGTGTCACCCTTAATAATACTCAATTTTTTTTTGGCCAATATAGAAAATTGTTTTGAATTGGCTGATGCTGCAAATATTTCTAGTTTGATTCATTAGAATGTTGATTTTGCACCACCACCAACTAAATCTTAACCCTTGGGGGTTTGATTTAAGTCTATCCTTGGTTCTCTTTCATCCTTCCATCCCCAACTTATTTCCTCCTGTGCTTAATTTGAATCTGATATAATTCAGGTCTCCTTTCCTTCAGCTTTCTTGTGGTCATTATTTTGCTTCTCCTCTGCATGGATCACCACCTTGTAGTGGTGGAGAGGCTTGCATGTCTCAATGACCCTGAGAATGATGTTGCCTGGAGTCATGTACTCCCTTTGGGCTACCCATGGCAGAACGGTCAAGGGCAAGGTTCTAGACAAAGTGTGATCCAAGAGGTCCCTAATAGCAGAGCAGACAGAGGATAACTGCACAATGGAGGTGAAACTGTTGTGGAATATTACAACGGCTGTGAAGGTGGATGAAGGGTGCCCACGCCATTGGTTTCAAGTCCTCTATCTGTCAATGATAGTGTGGTGACTGTTGTTCACCAGTCTCCCCACTTTAAAAGAAGTCCTGCACAGGCATCTTCCAGTTTTGGAGAAAAATAACATTGCACAAGTCAAAAGTCTGGTGGCAATCGGTGAACGGTGATGGGAACAGGACAGTGAAATATGGAAGTTCCTAGTTAAAGACCGACACACAGGAGGTGGGCGTGTGATACAGTCATCTTGCTTGAGGATTGAAGCTGGATGAGCATCTCAGCAGCTGCACCCACGACTGAGCAGTCCTTTCTAGGATCCACTCTGCTCACCCCACATGGGGAGGGTGTTAGAAAAGGTACTCTAAATATAGTCTTGCCTCTGTTTTTCCTGGATGGATAGCTGCGCCAGCAGGATCACCACCTCAGTGGTCGAAAATGTAAGAAACTCTTCAAAGTTGGAACTTGGAAAGTACGTACCCTGATGGACAACTCAAACAGTGACTGACCAGAGTGATGTACAGCCATTATTGCTCGTGAATTGAGTCGGTTTAACATCAATATTGCTGCTTTGTCCGAAACTAGAAGAGCTGATGAAGGACAGGTGAGGGAGGAGAAAGGAGGATACACCTATTTCTGGAAGGGAAAATCTATAGATGAACCCCGATTGCATGGAGTGAGGTTTGTCATAAAGAACGAGCTCGTAAGGTGCCTCTCTGAGGTACCAGTTGGCATCAATGTGCAGTTTACGACACTCTGACTGAGGCTTACCAAAAATCAACAGGCAATATTGTGAGCACCTATGCACCAACACTGGATGCCAATGAGAATGTAAAGGAAGATTTTTATTCTCAGTTGGAAACCATTTTACTGGAGACCCCTACAGAAGACAAGATCATCCTTCTGGGGGATTTCAATGCAGTGTGGGACAAGACTCAGACCTGTGGAAGGGAACAATCAGGAAAGACAGAGTTGGCAAAGGCAATTCAAATGGAATTCTGACCAAGTGTGCTGAACATGAACTTATTATTATGAACACTCTCTTCCGACAAAAGGAAAAGTTCAAAACATCTTGGAGACATCCACGGTCAAATAACTGGCATCTTCTTGACTATGTTATAGTTCATGCCCGAGATCGTAGTAACATACTTCTCACAAGAGCAATGATAAATGCTGATGACTGTTGGACTGATTATCGCCTTATTCAATCCACAATGAAAATTAAGATCACTCTCAAATGGAGGCTGCAAAAGAAGCAGCTCAGGCACAAGTTGAAAATTCAAGATTTGAAGGACCTTATTCAGTGTGACCACTTTCAAGCAGTCTTAGAAGAAAATCTCCCATCGGAGTTTCCGGAAGAAATTGAGGAACACTAGAGTCAGTTGAAAGCAGTAATCATCAATGCCTGTGAAGAAACCACAGGCTACCAAACCAGAAAACATCAGGACTGGTTTCATGTGAATGATGTTGAAATTCAGCAACTCATTAATGAGAAGAGAATGGCATTTTGTGCTTGGCAGAATGACATAAATTGTAATATAAAGAGAGAAGCCCATGCGAAGGCAAGGGTGGAAGTACAACGTAAAACCAGAGAACTCAAGAACAAATGATGAACTGAGAAAGTGCAAGAACTCCAACATCTTGTTGGCATCCAAAATATATGTGGTTTCTTTAGTGCCACCAAAATTGTTTATGAGCCAATTTGCCATGGTATTAATCCTCTTCTCTCTAAGGATGGAGCCACACTTTTGAAGGACAACAAAGCTATCAATTCTTGCTGGAAAGAACATTTTGAAGATCTCCTTAACCATAATTCTATGGTTGCAGATGAAGTCACTTAGCAAATCCCTCAACAACCATTTAGGGATGAGCTGGGAGATCGTCCTAATTTGTATCAGGTACACAATGCCACCAAGCAGATGAAGAACAACAAGTCAGCAGCTCTAGATGGAATCCCTGCTGAAATCTTTAAAGTGGACCAGAGCTAATTCAGCAGCTTTACCTACTTATCCTTAAAATCTGGTTAAGTAGGAGATACCCAGTGAAATGAGGGATGCCCTGATTGTCACCCTCTTCAAGAAAGGGGATAAAGCAGACTGTAGAAATTATCATGGTATCTCCCTCCTAGCCATTGCAGGAAAAGTTCTGGCATGGAGCCTTGCAACTTGCCTTCTGCCCCATCAGAAGAAATTTTACCAGCATCACAGAGTGGTTTCCGACTATGTCATGGAACTGTGGATATGATCTTCACAGCACAGCAGCTATAAGAAAAGTGTCGGGAGCAAAACCAACCACTGTACATGGCTTTTATTGATTTAACTAAAGCCTTTGATTCAGTGAATCACCATGCCCTCTGGACTGTATTTTCTAAGATTGGATGTCCTGATAAATACATCTATGTCCTAAATTTGCTAAATGATAACATGAAAGCAACTGTTCTGAGCTGCACTGGCTCCCAGAATGAAACTTTCAAAGTACAAACAGAAGTAAAACAGGGCTGTATTGTCGCTCCAACCCTATTTGTGGTTTTTATCACCATCATTCTTTATCTAGTTGCTGGGAAGTTTACAGCTGGCATTGAAATCATTTACAGAATGGATGGAAAGCTATTTAGGATTAGCAGGCTGAAAGCCAAGAGAAAGATCTCCAAAACATCTATTGTAGAACTTCAGTATGCTGATGAACAACACACTCTTTGCCACTCTGAGAAAGATCTTCAAACTATCCTGAATGTGTTTGTTGATGCTTACACGTGTCTTGTTCTCACTCTTAATATCAAGAAAAATAAAGTGCTCTATCAGTCCTCTCCAAATGAGGTATTACATGCCCCATCTATCAAAATCAATGGAGTGGCACTGGAGAACGTTGATCATTTCCTCTACCTGGGAAGTCATATTTCATCCAAGGCAAATATTGATGAAGAAATTCAACATCGCCTGAGCTGTGCCAGTGTAGTTTTTTTTTTCATTTATGGCACAGGATTTTTGAAGATCATGACATTCGAACAGACACCAAGCTTCTTGTTTATCAAGCCATTATTCTCTCAGCACTGTTGTATGGGTCTGAAACTTGGACAACCTGTAGACATCACTTGAAAGTCCATGAGAGGCACCATCAACGCTGCCTTTGTAAGATTCTGAAGATCAAATGGGAAGACAGGTGCACCAATATTAGTGTCCTGAAAGAGGCAAAGACCACCAGGATCGAGGCAATGATCAGCCATCAGCAATTCTGCTGGACATGTCCGGATGCCAGACCATCGCCCCCCAAAACAGGTCCTGTTCTCTCAGCTGAAAGAAGGGTACCGTAACGTGGGTGAACAATGGAAGCATTATAAGGACTTACTGAAGGACAACCTAAAAAAGTGTAATATTGACATTGACACTTGGGAGACACTTACCCAGGATCGCTTAAAATGGAGGGAAGTCTTACGTGATGGTCCCCTGCATTTTGAACTTGGTCGCAGACAAGCTGAAGAGGACCAGAGGTGCAGAAGGAAGGAGAGACTGGCTTCCAGTCATGGTCAACAGCCTCCTGCTGAGCCTGAAAACATCTGCCCTCATTGCAATAGAACTTGTGGTTCAAGGATTGGTGTTATTAGCCACCTGAGGACCCATAACTCCAATGGAAGATGATCATACTCGGCAATTAACAATCGCCCATCATCATTATCATCATTTTATTTCCTCCTGTCAAGTCATCTTTCTTTCTGGAGATGTATCACAATTGAATTCTGCCATTTTTCCATCCAATTTCTCCCTATTTTGTTTCGGGTGGCTTTCATTTTTCTATCTTCCTCACCTTATTTCCATCAGGCATTAATAAAGCATACACAGGATGGTGGAGGAAAACTTCATGGACAACTCTGTGCAATTATAAGACAAACAGAGGCACCAGAATTGGAGGAAGAGAACAAATGGGTGAGGACACAGTCAATTCATGGAAATTTCTGAAAACCAGGAGTGCCAATCAGAGATGGCTAAGAATTCTATAAGGAGGAAGGAAGTTAATTGTATTATTTTGTTTTGTTAAGGAATAAGATAGGCTGGCTTGGGTATTAGGACCTTGAAAGTTTAGGTCCAGATTCAGCCATCCTTTCCATGAATAATAGTTTACTCAGTAGTGCTATGGTTTTCACTGAGATTATTTGAGAAAAAGGGTAGATTCAAGCCCTTAAAGAATGTGTCCTGATTCCAAACACCATATAGTACATTGGTGTAAATTATAAATAATTCTGTTGAAGTGGAATTCCACCAGCAGAACTGAGATCAGAATCCTCGGGATGTAAGAACATCATTAAAAGAAAATTCCTTTAGTCCTGGTAGTATGCGAATAAGTATGAATAAAAATTTCTGCATAGGAAAAGTCAAAGTAAGCACACATTTTTGCAGGGTTCCAGGGAGATTGTGATAGGCTGGGTCTAATGTTTGTCATTATAAACTAACAAAGCGTCCAATCCTGCAACCTGTTTTCATGGCAGTAATCCTTACTCATTTAGAGTAGTGCTTCCATAGCGGTTATATTAGTCCAAAAATTCTCAGATACACACTACACCTAAAACCCAGGAACCTTTAATAATTACTTCTGGAGGAAATTGGGAAAGGTGCACCATCTCCACTTCAGGAACAACTTTATCTTATTTTAAGCACAATGTTTAAGGAATTATGTGTTATCCAGTTGAGGGGAAAAGTTTTTAATGAGTGTAATGAGAAGAACCTAAGGCAGAAATTCATATTTTTTCAAATCACAGTGAAAGCTTTCATGATGATGTCTGAACAGATCTGATGAGGAAAAAAGGTTTGAAACCTATTTGATAGCTAAATTGGATGAAGAGATCATATTTAAACAAATAACGGATAGATCTCTCATAAGTATTGAAATAGATTTCTTCCAAAAACTCTGAGCTGGAGTGCAATGTTGCATGAAAAAATGGAGATGTCATAACTCTTTACTATATAAAACTCTAAAGTAACACCCCCACTTCATCCACTACACCCTCCTGTGGCTCTAATGGTAAATATTTATTATTAATACTATTACCTTGTACTCACAGGGTATCTTCCACCTGAGGATCTCAAAGTACTTTGGGCTCATTATGGCTTTACCCATGGTATGGGTAACCAGCACAGGGGGATAAGAGGAAACCTTATATCCCATATTCCTCTTTGTCCTTTACCTAATATACCCACAAACTTGCCTAGATTAATTTATTCAGAAAATCATTTAACCATGCCCCACCACCCAGTGTTAATGGGACTAATCTGTGGATAATTTGTGAACAAAGAGTGACAATCCAAAGATATTCATTACAAATCATTCATCCTGCTGTAATAAATATTATTAAACATATTTTATAGAAGGGTAATCTGAAAAATAGGAAGGGTAAACGACTTACCAAAAGTCACAGAACCTATGACTGCGGGCTCTCAGTCTAGTCCTGTAAGCACTGGAGCATATTGTCTTTTTTCCCTTCCTGTACCTTGTTCAGTTCCCTCTCATAGTTGTAAAAGGGGGAGATTTGGAAATCAATGGGAGCCAGATTTGTAACTCCCATTTGTGCCTTTGACACAAACAGATTAAAACAGATTAATTTATTTTAATGATAGTAATGGCATTTCTCTTCATGACTCCTCATTTCAAGACTTAACCCCTTTCTTGGAAAGTTGGATGTTCTCTTTGGTACACTGTCACAATTGTTTGCCTTAATTTTCCCTGCACTGGGGGATGGGAGTGGGGGGATGAGGGAGAAAATATACTGTCTGACTCAGGAATTACAAAGGCTATGCTATAATAATGTGTGACAAAGTATGGAACACCTGTTTCAGACAGAAGATATGGGAGAAGCTGGCCAGATTTATATGGTATGCAGAAGGTTTGCTAGCAAGATGGTACAGAAAATTGGGGAAGGACAGAAAATGCCTATTTGATACCAAGTGAAGTCCACTTAAGAAGTATGAGCAACACTTGTAAGTATAAAGAGGAGAAAGCAACATGATCTGTATATTCTGTATGTTGCAATAGGTTCCTTCATTCATTCTCTTGACAATACGTAGATGATTTATTTACAAATGTTTAGCCATAGGATGAATTGATCTTAATGATGATTCACAAGTAAATATTGTGACAGTATTTAATTTGTTTGCAGTGTTGTAGTTGTGTTGGTCCTAAGGTATTAAAGAGACAATAGATAAGCTTGTCTCTCTCACCAGTAGAAATTGGTGTAATAAAAGATATTACCTTGCCCACCTTGTGTCTCTCTAATATTTAATTTGGCATTCATCTTGATATCTGAACTCACGACAAGGTTTAAATTGAGACATTCTAGATTTCAATAAGAGAAATGAAACACAAAGGTCCCCTGCTGACTTCAGCTTTACTAGTCAGGTAAGAAAAGAGGATTTAACCATTGGGGAAGGCTTGGGCAGAGGACTAATGGAAGACCGCATCTTTAGTTCACAGAAAAGAGTTCTGGAGGTTTTCTAAGCATTTAACAGAAGAAATAACTCTTTTTCTGAGAGATAATTTAGGATCTTGGATGCCAGATAGTGCCATTCATGAGAAAGTCACTTTGTGCTATTATAGCAACATGACTGAACATAAGAACATAAGAATGGCCATACTGAGTCAGACCAAAGGTCCATCTAGCCCAGTATCCTGTCTATCGACAGTGGCCAATGCCAGGTGCCCCAGAGGGAGTGAACCTAACAGGTAATGATCAAGTGATCTCTCTCCTGCCATCCATCTCCACCTTCTGACAAACAGAGCCTAGGGACACCATTCCTTAACCATCCTGGCTAATAGCCATTAATGGACTTAACCTCCATGAATATATCCAGTTCTCTTTTAAACCCTGTTATAGTCCTACCCTTCACGACCTCATCAAGCAAGGAGTTCCACAAGTTGACTGTGTGCTGTGTGAAAAAGAACATCCTTTTATTTGTTTTAAACCTGCTGCTCATTAATTTCATTTGGTGGCCCCAAGTTCTTGTATTATGAGAACAAGTAAATAACTTTTCCTTATTTGCTTTCTCCACATCACTCATGATTTTATATACCTCTATCATATTCCCCCTTAGTATCCTCTTTTCCAATCTGAAAGGCCCTAGCCTCTTTAATCTCTCCTCATATGGGACCCATTCAAAACCCCTAATCATTTTAGTTGCCCTTCTTTGAACCTTTTCTAGTGCCAGTATATCTTTTGTGAGATGAGGAGACCACATCTTTACGCAGTATTCAAGATGTGGGCATACCATCGATTTATATAAGGGCAATAAGATACTCTCCATCTTATTCTCTATCCCCTTTTTAATGATTCCTAAAATCCTGTTTGCTTTTTTGACCGCCAGTGCACGGACATCTTCAGAGAACTATCCACGATGACTCCAAGATCTTTTTCCTGACTTGTTGTAGCTAAATTATCCCCCATCATATTGTATGTATAGCTGGGGTTATTTTTTCCAATGTGCATTACTTTACATTTATCCACATTAAATTTCATTTGCCATTTCGTTGCCCAATTACATAGTTTTGTGAGATCTTTGTGAAGTTCTTCACAATCTGCTTTGGTCTTAACTATCCTGATCAGTTTAGTATCATCTGTAAACTTTGCCATCTGACTTTTTACCCCTTTCTCCGGATCATTTATGAATAAGTTGAATAGGATTGGTCCTAGGACTGACCCTTGGGGAACACCACTAGTTACTCCTCTCATTCTGAGAATTTACCATTTATTCCTACCCTTTGTTCCCTGTCTTTTAACTAGTTCTCAGTCTATGAAAGGACCTTCCCTTTTATCCCATGACAACTTAATTTACATAAGAGCCATTGGTGAGGGACCTTGTCAAAGGTTTTCTGGAAATCTAAGTACACTATGTCTACTGGATCCCCCTTGTCCACATGTTTGTTGACGCCTTCAAAGAACTCTAATAGATTAGTAAAACATGATTTCCCTTTACAGAAACCATGCTGACTTTTGCCCAACAATTTATGTTCTTCTGTGTGTCTGACAACTGAGTAAACACCATTGGAGATTACCATAAAGGAGTTAGCCAGAACAATGGAATTTCTGTTGAAGACTGAAATTCTTTGCTTGTTGTCATCCAAGAAGGATTAATGAAGGGAGGTTAATATTATTTTGCCTATAATCTCATTTTCCAGCTAGCAAATGTCCCCTTAAAGTATACCTCAAAATTAACATACACGACAGTAGATGTCTGCATTGTTAGCTGACAACTTGGACTTGACATTTTAAAATTTTAGTTTTCTTATTCTCATTGCATTGCCTCAATCTGACAATGAGTATATCACAACAGTATGAATTTCATATTAATTAAAAGGGTTAATCCCAGCCATACTGCATCTCTTTAGAAAAATATAGAGTGTAACTTGTCCTAAATGTAAACCTTTAAATTACTTTTTTCAGGAAATGGATTTTTGAATATTTTTTTCTCTAGAATTTACTTTTTACATTGTTTGTTTTAAAATTATTAATTTTAAATGACAAGGGATTAAATAATAACAAGCATCTGTTAATCCACAGGTTAACTCTAAAAGTGGAAAGAAATGTGGGATTTCCAGAACTGTTTAACTAATCTACTTTTACAATGACCTAGACAGACCACCATTTCCCCAGAGAATAATTCAATTTCTAGGAGACAGTTGTGCTAAAATATACAAGATGTATGCAGTACACCACTATCATAAAGGGCTGTTTCGAAAAAGAAATCAGCTGAGACTAGCAAGATGCTTTTATTTATAGGCTAAACCATAATTCTCTCTGATATTGTTAGCATTTTACTGTTAATTTATCAGAATAACTGTCCAAGTAGTTATTATTTTAATCATTGTATCTATTTATCAGTATTATTTACCTTTGTGAGTAGGATTTACCAGAGGTTTGAGGGAATTCTGAAATCAGCCATGTATTAAGTGCCTAAAATAAACGTTTTCATCCTTCCTTCCTTCCTTCCTTCCTTTTTTTTTTTTTTTTTTGGTAAATAAGGGAATCTACTTTCTCCTTTTTCCCAGTAGCATTTTTTGCTTTCAGTTTCAATTACTTAACACACTGTCAAGTATAATTTCTGCAAATCAGATGACAAATCATCTTCTAATTACCAACTGGGATGCAAAAGAGTGAAAAATAAAATACAAAGAGTGCTTTGCATCACAGTTAAATATTGTTTGAAAGGAGGATATTGGAAAATGAGAACAGGTGTTTTCTGTATTGTGAGGATAGGAGAAAGTACTTGAGGAATTCTTTAAAGCAGGGGTCGGAAACCTCTGGCCCACGCTGCTTCCCGCAGCTGCAATCGGACGAACCTGCGGACGTGACAGATAAACAAACTGGCCCGTCCTGCCAGGGTGCTTACCCGGGCGAGCTGTGTGCCAGAGGTTGCCGACCCCTGCTTTAAAGAAAACAAAACCTTGCAGCAAAACAAAACAGCACAAGAACAAAGAAAATGTGAACTTGGGATTTGCAGCTCTGCAGCATGAACTAATGCCACTTAAAATGTTTCACTTCCATTCTTTACAGTCTCTCAAAAGCAAAACAGGCCAGATATTCAGCTGATGAAAATCAACATAGCTCCATTAACTTCAATGGAACTACAAGGATTTATATCAGCAAAGAATCTAGCCCAACTATTACAGAGCAGTGGAATAGGATAAAGCAAAGCCAGAACCCATCAATTCTAGAGGCAACAGAGAAGGGGAAATCTCAAAGCTAAAAAATAAATGTATGTACAAACTTAAAAAAGACAATAATAACTCAATTCAGTTTTAACAGATTCCAAATCACTTTTCATTGGTGTAACTCCAGGGAACTCAATAGTACTTTACACCCATTTACACCAACTAAAGATCTGGCCCATGGATGATTTGCCCCCTTCTTCCCCCCTGTGCAGAATATGGAGAGAAATTTGGGGAGAAAGATACGACGGGACTTAACTGAAAGTTTTGCTTCAGTACTGACTCTATGATCAATCCCTGTGTGTGCAAAATATCTCAACTGAGCTTCTATCAATGCATTTATATACAGGGCCAAATTGATAATCTTACTCACATAAAAAATCCCACTGAAGCTTTGATTCTGCAAGGCCTTCTGTGACGTACACCAATGTGTGCTAGTCTGTTGCAGTACAGTGAAAGTGGAGGCTACCTGTGTGTGCAAAATAAATGTAAGCATCGTGCTCCTCACCAATCAGTAGCAAGTTGCAACCCGCCTGAGAGCTATTCTCAATTTGTAAGTGCACAAGGTAAAATGGGGTAGTGTATGAATAGAGGTATGTTGAAAGAACAGGGGGTTCTGGGTGATTATCAACACTCTAATGAGGGGTGCTTAGCTACACATTCTCATATAGGCTTGCTTCTGCTGCTAAGCAGGAGTAACTTTTTGGTCACAGAGCAGCACTCTCATTAATGCAAGACCAGATTTCACTGCACTGTCAATACTGCTCATCAGATTTTAGGTTGCCTTTACATGTGAAACACTCCACACTGGTTGTGTTTGCATCTTTAGGTTACCAGTTAACCCTCATAGCCAAACTCCTTGTGGAAATGGAGCCCAGCTGCTTGTGCCAGGATGTATGCATAGCTGCCAATATTTAGAAATAACAATAATTATGTGGATGAAATCAGACCAATCGCTACACTGTGAAGGATTGTAATTTGACTGATGTCTGGTCTACAGAGTTAAATCAACATAAGGCAGCTTATATTGATCTAACTCTGTAAGCATCTACACTACAATGTTGCTCCCGCCGATGTAAGTCACTCATTACACCAACTTCTTAACTTCACTTCCATGAGAGGTGTAGCACTTAGGTCGGTGTAGTTAGGTCAACCCAGTGTCAATGTAGGCCAACCGATAGCCCAGACAAAGGCCTGCTGGGCAGGACTGGGGCTGTCAATGCCCCACAATGTCCCACACTGACAGCCGGTGCAAGCGTTCCTGGTGAGGACACTCACCTCCAACAGAAGTAGCTAGAGTGGACATAGAACACCAATTTAATTACTGCGGTTGATGTAACTGAAGTTGACTTAATTTTGCAGTGTAGACATGCTCTAAGATCAAAAGGGAGTAGTTAGTGCCAGGGTCAGGATTTGAATTCAGGGGCCCATTGCTCTCACTAAGAAGCTTAGTCCATTAGCCCACACTGTCTCTCACAGTATTAAGCTGCTTCTCCTTCTAGGCAGTGGAAGAAGTGGCTCAGCTACAGGCAAGAGACCATGGCACAGACCTAAAAGCCTTGGCTGGCCATGGGTAAAGGAAGGGATAAGGAGCCTGTGATCCATAGGAAAATAAGTGACAAACTTTCAACATTTGGATTGGTTTCTGTAATTTTACTTTTTCAAGGATATCTTCACAAGGAAAGGACCTAGAAACTTTTTCTAAAATAAAGCTGAAGTTAACTCTGATGTTTCTAGATACCCCAAATCAGTGGAGATTTCATGGTCAGGAGTCTGTGTGTGCCAAATCTTGCCACTGCCTTGTGTAACATTGCTAAGATTTTTCAACAGTTTGGTGAGATGATTCAGCATGGCCAGAATTTTAAATCTTTTATATATAGTTAACTATTGTTAAATAATAAAAAGAGAAGATTTAGGCCCAGTGCTGCAAACAGCTGGATGTCTCCTGTCAGGTACTAAGAGCCTGCCACTCCCTGAAATTAATGGGAATTGAGATAACTATGAACCTCACAGAAGTAGCACATTGTGTGGACAAAATTGTGATACCCATACTCACACAACATGGTACTTTATTCCACAGAAGTTAATGGGACTATTTGTTGACTAAGTTGCTACTCAGTATGTTTCAGAATTTGGCTCAAAATGATATTATATATTATTGTCAAGTGAACTCCTGAGACACTGTGCAGAAAGAAATACTGTTTGTCTACTATATAATAGAGTAGGGGTCAGCAACCTCTGGCACGCGCTTGCCAGAGTAACACCCTGGCGGGCCTGGCCAGTTTGTTTATCTGCCGCATCGGCAGGTTCAGCTGATCGTGGCTCCCACTGGTTGCAGTTTGCCGTCCCAGGCCAATGGGGGCGGTGGGAAGCCACGGTCAGTACATCCCTTGGACCGTGGCGCTTCCCGCAGCCCCCATTGGCCTAGGACGGCAAACCATGGCCAATGGGAGCCGCGTTCCACTGAACCTGCCAACACGGAAGATAAACAAACTGGCCCGACCCGCCAGGGTGCTTACCCTGGCGAGCCGCGTGCCAGAGGTTGCCGACCCCTGTAATAGAGTATACCATATATACTCGTTCATTAGCCCATTCATTTATAAGCCAACCTCTAAAGATGGATAGGTAAAAATAGCAAAAACTGTGTGACCCTTCCATAAGCCTACCCTATATTTCAGGGGTTGACAAACTTTGGCTCCTGGCCCATTAGGGCAAGTTGCTGGCAGGTCTGGATGTTTTGTTTACCTGGAGCTTTCACAGGCACAGAGCCCCTCAGCTCCCATTGGATGGGAATGGCAAATCGCGGCCACTGGGAGCTGAGGGGCTCTGTTCCTGCAGACGCTCCAAGTAAACAAAACATCCCAACCCACCAGTGGCTTACCCTGATAGGCCGGGGTCCAAAGTTTTCCGACCACTGCTATATTTCAAAAGTTGGCATCAGAAGAAACATTCAAAGGTTTTGCTAGAATTATTTTAATATAATCTAACAAAAAACCTGTTGTTATAATAATAACTGAAGAAATATGTATTCACCTTCAAAATTACAATCAATATTTAAAATCAGTAAATGGATATTTAAATCAAGTAACTTAGAACAATATGAGACTTTAAAAAGTTTTAAAATCCTTCAAAGTCTGAATCAGTCTCTGATTCAGCAAACAGTTCATTAAACTCGGCTTCAGTCACAGCTGTACCTGCATTGTCATCGTAGATGTCAGCAGTGTCGTCTTCAGACTCAGATTCCTTCTCATCATCAGCCTCTGTTGCGTCATCATCAAATATGGCATCATCTTCTGACCTGTCAAGTGCATTCCTGATACAGCATTTCCGAAATGATTTTTCTATCATTTCTGAGGAAATGGACACCCACACATTCTTGATCGACTGGCAACCAGATTGATTTCGGGCTTTATAAGATTCCCACCATTTGTCAACTTCACCATGCCTGAGCACTTCCATTCAGACCACGTTTTGTGTAGCCTGTCTTTAAAGGGTTTGTTCAGGCAGATATCAAGCGGTTGTAGAACTGAAGTTAAGCCTCCAGGTATTACAGTCAAAGTTGTTTTCATATTTTGGCCACATTTTTCACCTCACCCATTCTGTGTACCCTGAACATGTCCCAAACGAGCATAGCAGGTTTCTTGAAAAGTGCTCCTGGTCTCTTATCCACACTTTTTCCAGCCATTCAATAGTCCCACTTTCATATTGGCTTGAGATTTATGAGGCCCAATGGTAGAAATGCATGAAGAAATCAAATTACACAGTAGCAGATTGACACTAGTGCTATAGTACTATTGTTTTCTGATTGGCTTGGAAGGTGTATCATTTGGTGAAATGCATGGGTCAAATAGCATGCAAAACTGCAGCACTGCTCTTTTAGTATTCATTTCAAGCCAATCTAGTCCACTAAACAAAGCCTTTGCAACTTTAAAAGGCTGCAGTATTGACATCAATAAATGAGTCACCAGACTTTGGCTCCCGGCCCATCAGGGTAAGCCGCTGGTGGGTCAAGATGTTTTTTTTACCTGGAGTGTCCCCAGGCATGGAGCTCCTCAGCTCCCTTTGGCCGCGGTTCACCGTTCCCAGCAAATGGGATCTGTGCTAAGTGGCAGCCTCCGCTTCCTGCAGCTCCCATTGTCGGCAAACGTGGCCACAGGGAGCTGAGGAGCTCCATGCCTGCAGACACTCCAGGTAAACAAAATGACAATGTATTAGATATTCAATTAAATGATTCCATAGAGTTTAAAATCATCAAATTTTGGTGTAGACCCATTTATAAGCCAATCTCCACTCTTTGATGTGTCACTTTTTTACCAAAAATATTCAGCTTATGAACGACTATATACACTACTTTGCATAAGAAAAGATCAGGAAACCTACGAAGCATATTATGGAAAATAGAAGACTAGAAGGTATAAGTATACATTCTTCTAATGCCATGTTGATACATTTCCCAGATTGACTTTGTGGTTGGAAGCTGTCAGATCCATTTAGAGTACTTTTTGTATAAGGGGGGAAGAATTCTAGGAAGCTTTCAATTATGACCTCAATTCATGCTAATTTTAATACCTTTACTCTATTATCTCATAACGGTAAACAAAGATCTTCTTCCTTTTAGCATACTGTGCAACTCACTCACTTTCTCCTCCATTCTTTCCTACGGGGGAGCATTTCATCTAAAGGGACTGATGTAAAGGTCTAGGCATTTCACTGTATCTAAATCAGCAGAGCTGGTAATGGCAGATCATAATGCAGCTGGCAATGAGAGAAAACAAATAGCCATAAATAATGTATAAAGAATGAACCCTTCTCTCTTATTGCTGTAGGCCAAAGTACATCTCCAGGCAATCCATCCATTTACCAATTAGAGAGCACATTTCAGTGCTCCTGCATTAACCTGAAGAGTTGAGAGCTTATCTAAGAAATTGTTAAGCTTCATCCTAGATATTAAGTCAAAAAATTTCAGTTCAGCATGAGGAATTAATTATGCATGTTTCCATGCATTAGAGAAAAAGATGGGTCTCAGCTGCACACACACTTTATTAAAAATGTTGTTGTAAAGTACATTACATTAGCAGGAGCACTGCCATACAAAAAGCTGGGGGTCTATACAATATTTCCATTATTTGTCTAACAAAAATGCTGAATTATTTTCTAAATAATGAATATTACATGCAGGGTATTTGTGGTTAAACATAGTATAATATCATTCTCATCACACAACTTAGATGAAAAGTGAAAATAAACCTCATCAGTTCTAAATGTGAAGAACATGACTAACAACATGCTTTTTTACTGTGATTCTACTCTTGAGTCAATATAGGTTTAGGGTGTGACTTAAGGCAAATCTTTAAAGACATGGTGTCTGATTGTCCCCTCCCACAGAAGAAACATTAGTGGGAGGAGGAGTCTAGTGGGAATTCTGTAAGGTTATCTCTCCTCATAGAGTTTCCTTCTTATTTTGCTCTTTAAGATGAAACTTTTCCAGCCTTTCACTGATGCTGTGGGTGTGGCCTGGACACATGACAGATCTCTAGGATCCAAGCTCATAAATCCTAGAGACACTGCAAGAAGAGTCAGTGGTATTCCTAGGACTCTATCTGCTCCCAGTGAACCCAGTGGGAGACTATTTATTTACTTCAATGGGGGGGGGGGCAGATTGAGCCTTGGCAATTACCAAAGAGAGCCTGACACTTCTCCCTGAACCTCTCCTCGAAGAAAAGACCTGTCATTGACCTGTATCTTTACCACCCATATGCTTTCTCTCTTCCAGCCCCTTCTAGAGAGTCAGAAGTCAGGTAAGAGGAAGTAATGGAAGCTTGTTGCAGAGTGAACTCTTGGATGGAGATTTTTGAGAATTATACACCTGCAAAGATCAAATAGGGTTTATGCTTTATTCTTTCAAATTGACTACTACCCTTCTTATCAGGCTCTTCACTCACTAAATCACTAAAATATAATATGTTCTATTTCCAAATACAGGCATCAATGTTTCCATCCCTACACCCATTAAAGCCACTCCTGATTCATTCCCTTTTTCATCCCAGCCTAGCCAACTCAATAGTCAGAGAATGTTGATATTAAATGTCTAGCTGATATATTTTGATCCCAAAGGTCCACATTCTTTTTTCAGAACTACAACATGATAGAAGACATTCAAAGCTTCTCAGAGTCTACTTTGTATATATACCTTCAGTTGAAACTTTTCATAAAATTATAGAAGTGTGATGTATATATTGCCCTGTCTCATTCACTCCTGGAATCTAATCATTACACCTGAAGCCTTGTAAATGTCTATCTTTCACCTACACATTATTAAATAAAAAGGAATATTTGTTAGACTTAAGTGGGAATGCATCCTGAAACAGTATGCTTATAAATAATGTTGGAATGAGGTAATAAAGATAATTCCCAGAGATTTCATTGCAGCTGATGAAAGAGAAACAAAGTAGAACATCCTGTATACATTGAACATTGACTAACTGCTGAGAAAGAAATGTATTCCTAGGGCTGACTTGACATTTCTGAAATGTGGTACACAGGTGGCATATTGGGTCTATTGCTGGTGATTGTGTTCCATGGTCTCATACTAAGAAGATACAATGTCAGTATAGGTGTAGTAATTTTAGTACTGAAGTCTCTAGAGTCTAAACCCTATGGTACACCTACTTGGACATTGTCTGTATTAAATTTCTCTTCCTTCAGTAAAGGGATGCCTCAGGCTGTCATTTTTTTGCATCATAGAAAACAGTTCTGCTAAGCTGGATAAAATCTCCCCACATTCATTACTACTCTGGAAATCACTGATTTTGGGAATCCTGCTCATGAAGAATAAACAGCAAGAATAAAAAATAAAACTGACAGTTTCTATAAGGTCTGGAGACTATTTTAAACTCTCTGCCTGAAAGAACTCGATTAAGAACTCGATGGTGGATTAAGTGATGAGTCTTTGAATCTTCCTCCAACGCTATTTAATTGACAGCAAATTTACATGAGTTTAGAGGAAGGTTTCTCATACCCCAAGGTTAGGATGGGTTTGGAGGGTTTTTTATGTTTGTAATTATTTTACATATTACTTTGGAGAGTGGGAAGTGAGGAGAGATTTAGGTAGAAGAAAGAAATTTTAAAAAAACCCTCTAAAATTATATTATATACTTATTATGTTTGCCGTGTTAGGAAAAAAACACTGACAAGTTTTGTTGGTTGCTGTTTTATGGTATATACCACCTCCCATTTTACTGTGCATTGTAGATATGCACATTATTAAGGAGCAAGGATGCTGGGCTCTTCAGTGCTTAGCACACTGTACATCTCCAATAATACATAGATGTTGATATCAATAAGTAATATTAAAATAAAACATTTACACTCAGAAGTGTTCAAACAAGAAAAGGATGGACTGATTTTGGTTCTATGTCTTTGCACCTGGACATAGCCCTTCCCTACCCACAAAGCCCCAGTTGCGTAGTTTACTGTAGATGGGACTCTTCGTGTTCGGGGCAGGGAGATCCCATGCAATAGAACTCTTGCTCTTCCCCTTCTTCACTTACTTCTTGGTTCCACCAGTTGTAGCATCCAGGAACAAAATAGGGTGCATCCAACCCAGGGAAATGAAAGTAAGTAAAGACAAAAGTTTGTCAAGGACTTACATTATGGTAACAAAATAGTTTTGTTTCTAGAAGGAGAGAGATGTTTTGGAGGGGAAAATCACTCCAAATGGGCACATTATACCTTTTGGATGGCAACTTATATGAACCCTAACCTTCAGTATTTTAAAAGCATTTAGATTTTGTTAATAAATATCAGTATTCTTTTTGTTGGAAAAACTGGAGAGTAAAAGGCATATCAGCATAACTGTTTAATGTCCATTCTTCATCATTATGTTGGCCTTGGAATAAATGTAGCTTTTAAAACTGAAAATCAAGAAAAGACAAGGGCATTTTATTTTAAAACTAATTCATGGGGGAAAAAATCTAAAAGTTAAATTCACTTAAGAAAAATATATTATTTTGGAAGCTTACACACAGCAGCCCACAATGGAGTACCTTTGCCAAGTGCACTTGGGGTAAAACTCTTTACTATGCAAGTCACCTTGGCAGAAAATCTATTGTTTGTATTATGCTAGTCTCCTAATTCCAATTGATTTGTCACCACTCTTTCAATTGCAGCTGTAGGTGACCAGTTTTATTCTTTTTAACAAGGCGATAAAAATTATAGAGAACACAGATGTTTTCTAGTGGTACTTGCTACTCAGCTGAAAATGAAAAACTTAGAGATGAAGTGAAAATGAGGCTTGCCTGTTTGTTTGTGTAATTGTAAGGTTGCGTGTGTCTGCATATTAGGGCTCATTGAAGTTTTCTTTTTACATTGATTTCAATGGGTTTTAGATCAGGACCATAAGCCACTCAGCCATGATCCTGCAAGCTGCTTCTGGTGGGCATGGTGGTGGGGTTCCCAGGTGTGCAGTGTCAACTTATTCACAACAGCTGACAGAACTTGGACCTATTGCTATGGATGATGGTGGTATCAGGAATCAGACCCTGCAGCAGAGCCAGTCTGGAAGCAGAGCCTGTAGCAGAGGCAGTCTCCAGGCAACGTAACTAGTGCAGCTGGCCTGTAGTAGACTGCCTAATTGGCTACACTGCCTGATTGGCTGGAAGAGTCAGCAAACCAGCTCTTAAACTCTTAACCAGGGGCAGTAGTAGTTCAGCAGCTGTTCAAAGCATTTGTCCATGACTGCATTAGTGCCTGCCTTGCTACACTTCATGTAATCCAGCTCAAGTTCTCAAGTCTGTTTGCTCAATTTTTGACTTCAGCTCTGATCATTGGCTCTGGCCTGTGACTCTAGCTCTGACCATGAGCTCTGATTTTTGGTTATTGACTCCTGCTCCAGACACTAGGTATGACTACCAACATCCTGCTTCCTGACAGATGGAAAGAATCTACCCTAACTGTTCTTTTTCTTTTTTACTATAGCAAAAAGATATTTATAAATGTATCTCTAGACTAGGGGTGGCCAAACACAGCTGCAAGCCACAGGCAGCTCTTTTACCATTAAAGCAGGGGTTGGCAACCTCTGGCACGCGACTCACCAGGGTAAGCACCCTGGTGGGCCAGGCCAGTTTGTTTACCTGCCGCGTCAGCAGGTTCGGCTGATCGTGGCTCCCACTGGCCGCAGTTCGACGTCCAGGCCAATGGGGGTGGCGGAAAGTGGCTCAGGTGAGAGATGTGCTGGCCGCAGCTTCCCACCACCCCCATTGGCCTGGGATGGTGAACTGCGGCCAGTGGGAGCTGTGGTCTGCCAAACCTGCCGATGTGGCAGGTAAACAAACTGGCCTGGCCCACCAGGGTGCTTACCCTGGTGAGTCGCGTGCCAGAGGTTGCCAACCCCTGCATTACATTGTGGCTTACAGAGCCCCTCACATACTCCACCTACCAGACTAGGGGGAAGCACTCAGGATTTCTGCCTTATGGTGGGGTAGGGGTTTCTGCCAGTGAGGATGGGCGATGTCGTGGTTCTAGACATGTGGGGTGCACTTCCAAGGGCTTTGGACTTCAGTAGGAGTGGGGCTGAAGCCCCAAACCCTGGTAGGTGTGTACTGGCTCTCAAACTGCTAGAGACTGTCATATGTAGCTTAGAGGGTCAGCAAGTTTGGCCACCTCTGCTCTAGACTGTGCAGGCACTCAGAACAGTGTGAGAAACTAAACAGAGTAAAACTGAATAGCATACATGTTGTACCTTGATCTGTGTGGAGAAAGATGATTCCATTTGGTGGAAGATCTCAATATTTCAAAATTTGGTTTAATTGTTATTTGGAACAAAAACCAACAACTCTGATATTCTCTCCAAAATAGAAAAGATCCTTGGCTCTGTGACATTCCACCTGGTGGATCCTTGTAGACCAGGCTACTGAGGCACTTAGAGCCAGGCTTTCCAAGGTCCTGCCTCTCCATCATCCTGCCTGGTGAGTTGAGTCAGAGATGGTAGTCCTGGCTGAGTTGGGAGGTTGGGAGATTGGGTTCTGGATCTTCCAGGGCTTCCAAACTCTCAACTCTTCATCAGGCCACCAGGTGTTGGGTGGGCAAGCTGTCAGGAAACAGGATAGGGTTCAGAACATGCTTACTAGGCAGAGTTCCATTGGAATCCTGGTAGGTTTCATCAAGCAGTCTCTGAAATATTTGGTTTTGACAAATCTGCCTTAGCCAATGAAAAAATGTTATATGTGAATTTCTGACCAGCTGATTGGGTAGCTAATATTAAATATTGTATATAAAAAAACCCAAAAAACACGCTGGACAATTTTTATGAGTAGAGATGGGAGAACAACTGATTTTTCCAGTTGGGTGGCAATTCTGAGAAGAAATAATGGTTCAGATCAAACTGATGCTGACCTCTTTTGGTCTGTTTTAAGTTGAACAGAATGTTTCATTCAATGTGAAAAGTTTTGTTTCAAACTATTTTTAAGGGGTTAGATTTACAAAATGGCAGCAAGAGAAAATGTGGTTCTGCTTTCCTTATACCCTCTAGCCCAGCGGTCAGAGCACTCACTTTGGGTATAGGTAGGGTGACCAGATGAGAGGAATATAGAAAATATCAGGACACATGGGGAGGAGGGGTCGCCGGTGGAGCAAAAAAACCAGAGCGCCGCCGGTGGAGCAAAAAAAAATAAAATAAAAAAAATGGACTGCCGCCGGTGAGTGCCGCGAAATAGCGGGACAAATAGTGTCCTGACCAAACATCGGTTGGGACGTGGAACAAACGCCTAAATATCAGGACACCCTAGGAGACCTAGCTTTGAATCATTGTTCTGTGATCTGTTACATGGGTGCCCTAACCACGAGGCTATATGGTATTCTGGAGCATTGTTCTCTCAGGTTCTCTTGTTGAAGCTATTCCACTTGGTACTAATAATTAAATAGTCATTGGAGCAGGGGGGATTAAAACCTTGGCCACTCCTCCTTTAGGTGACTGGCCGAGCTGCCAGGCCACAGCTGTCTCAATTTCTGACTATTCAAGTATTTCAGATAAAATGAAACCACATCACCAGAAGAGACTAAGAGAAACCTGCCCCGGGCTACTCCATATTCTGGTGGGTAGGTTGCCTTCCTGGGAGGTGAGAGACCAAGTTCATATCATTTCTTCTCATGAGGCAGAGAGGGAATTGAACCTGGGTCTCCCACATCCTTTGCCAGTGCCTTAATTACTGGGCTAAAAGTGCTAAAGGAGGCACCAGCACCACCTCCTCCTTCTCTCAGTTTTTCTGGAAAAAGGACTGACTTGGTTTAGGCATCAAACTCCAGGAGTAGGTTCAGAGCTGAGAAGCATGAGTGGAAATAGATGCCTACTTCTGGCTTGGACTTAGCCACCTGACTCCCTTTGAGGGGTGAGGCTCAGCCCATACCCCTCTCCTCGGCATTTTCTACTACCTAGTTTAGGTGGCATCCTAGTCAGTGTGATGGCTTTTTGTGGATCCCACTGCTTAAGCACCTAACTCTCCCTTGCACAGTATAAGTCAGGGTTTCTCAAACAGGGGTTGCCGCTTGTGTAGGGAAAGCCCCGGGCAGGCCAGGCCGGTGTGTTTACCTGCCCTGACCACAGCTCCGGCCGATCGCGGCTCCCACTGGCCGTGGATCACTGCTCTGGGCCAATGGGAGCTGCTGGAAGCGGTGTGGGCTGAGGGACTTACTGGCTGCCACTTCCAGCAACACCCATTGGCCCAGAGCAGCGATCCGCGGCCAGTGGGAGCCGCGATTGGCTGGACCTGCGGACAGGGCAGGTAAACACACCGGCCTGGCCCACCAGGGGCTTTCCCTACACAAGCGGCAACCCCTGTTTGAGAAACCCTGTTATAGGGAACCTGGTCACCTAACATGGGTTGTGAATTACATTAGGAGGCAGAGGGCCTACAAGTTAGGCACTGCAACACCAGGGCCGGCTCTGGCTTTTTTGCTGCCCCAAGCAAAAAAAAAAAAAAGCAAACCGTGCAGGGCAGCCGGAGTGCGGGTGCAGGGGGACTCCTGGCATTGCAGATGTGCCCCAGGTAGCAGAGGGGAGCAGGAGGGAACAGGGAGGGAGAGAGAAGGGGGGCGGCCAGGACTCCTGCTGCGCCGCCTGCCTGGAGGGCTCCGCGCCACTCCGGTCGGCAGGGAGGGAAGGATGCGGGCTGCCGGGCTTGCTGCAGACATGGCATGGGCTGGGGTAGATGGAGGGCACAGCCTGCTCCCAGCAGGGCGCTCCCCTCCTCCGCGCCGCCGCCCCCTACAGGGCAGCCAGAGCAGCGAACCAAAAACAAAAAAGAAAAAAACCTGCAGGGTGGCCAAAGCAAAAAAAAATAAGGATTCGAGGGAATGCCACCCCTTAGAATCTGCCGCCCCAAGCACGAGCTTGCTCGGCTGGTGCCTGGAGCCGGCCCTAGCAACACTGAACCTTGCAGTGCCTAAGTCCCTTTTGTGAATCCCATCCTTGGCAATCACTAAACATCATACTCATGAAGTTGAAAATACAGGATGTGGGATCCCCTGTAGGAAGTGTGGACTCCTGCATGCTGCAGAACTGACATAGTCTACAGAGATCTCTTTGCTACACCATGAAGGGGAGCTTTGGAGGCAGGGCCACTGGATGTGTTTCCACTTGATCCTGTCACCAAAGCCCCTGAAGAAAGGGAAGATAACACAAGCCTTCATGAATGGCTTCAGAATGGTTTGAGGGATCCTTTCTTCACCCCCTCACTGTTCAGGATTCAGGCCTTACAGGTAAGGTATATCTCTTTATTATATTTTCAGAGTTTACTGTAATCACAGTATTTAACATAGGCATTTGCTCAGTTTGACTGAACTTTTGTCAATCAACTTCTTTTAATACTAATTGAAGTTGTGTGGCTAAAGCTTGATTTAAAGATATAGTATTTCTGAGACAATTAAAATTACTTGTCATATGGTTGTTTTGGTTTTTTTTTGCCTTTTTTGTTTTTGTTTTTTTCTTGATGCACTGGATAAGCATAGTATTTTACAAAGGGTAATGGAGGAAAATACACCATGATCAGGATCACTATGATGGTTTTGTTTCCTACCTATAACCTTTCTTTACAGAAAATAAACCTTTTCATGTGCAAACTTTCTGATATTTATATTTCACCCTTTAAAATCTGACTCTTAGCCATAACTTTCACATATCATTGCTTGTTTGTAAATGATGATCAACTTTAAACGAACAGTTGTCAAATAGACAGCAGCAACATAGCCATTCAGAATGGATTTAGAAGCAAGTCTCTAGGTAGGAACATTTTCTTCAATTTTTCTCCTGAAATAAACTCAAGGTATTGAACGCTGCACAGCCATTTACAATTTGGAATGGCCAGAATTGTGGCTGACCATTAGGGATTTGCACTGCAATAGAAACTAAGTCTCCTGACTGGCAAACTCCATTTAATTTTTCCTCTCTTCCCCAGAAATAAATGTTCCAATGCTTCTAACTTGTGACCGTAGGGACTTACCTGAAAGTCAACGTTAAAGGAGGCAGCAAAGTAAAAGAACTCATTGCAGCTGTTTTGGAGGCTAACAAGGAAAAGCAGTATAATGGAAAAGAATGGAACAAATCCCTTTCTCTTATATGTAATTAGGAAGAGGAGCTAGCAAAACAGATACCATGACAGAAGGAAATTGATAGCTGTCTGAGTATCTTAAATACAGGAAGACAAATTTAGCAATTTAAAGTTTATTTTAAATTACATTACAAGCCTAAACAACACTAATATTTTTTCCTTCCCTCTTGATACAATCTGAGATAGTGCTTAATCAATAATTAGGCCTTTGGATCCGTAAACTATCTTACTCAATGCTTAATCCTTGAGTTCATGAATTTTTGAGTGTCTCCTAGGCCTCTAACATATAGGACCTGAGAAACTGGCTACATATCAGGTCAGTGATACATACTTCTCTCTTTTATCCCTTGATCTTTGCTTCTATTTTGTTAAGAGCCATAACCAATAAGATATGTGTTATCCTGGAAAGGAACTCAAGCGATTTGCCAATACTGCTTCTCTTATACTGTTTCCTTCATCTATTTTATACACTTCTATTGAGAGAGTAACTTATTACTTAAGATCTGAATGAAGTCAAAGGTGCCTTTTGCTGTCTTCAACTGATATTGAACCAAATTCCAAATGTCCTGTCATTAATCCCACAGTGAGATTTTAGCTGCACTGTCAACTAACTGAACTAATCAACCATTTTCAGAAAGGTGCAAATCAGATGGTAAAGATGCTATCTCAAAATTCTGCATAGTTTTTTTGAAGAGAAACTCCCTGTCTAGTGCAGTTTCTTCCTTAAATTCAGGTAACTGGGATCCCAAAATGAAATACTCCTTCCTCTTCATGAGAACCAGCCTTTCCCAATCTTTCTTTTAATTTCCAAGCTTGGTAAACAGAGAAGGGGGGGAAACAAAACAAAACAAAAAATGTGACCTAGTAGTGTTAGCATAAAGCTTTATTTCCTTAACTTCCGATCTAATCCTAGTTGTGGTATTGACCTCCTCTGTGGCTAGGGTAACGCAAAATCTGTTTCAATTTCTGCATCTATGAAATGGAAACAATATTTTGAGGAAAAATCATACGTTGATGATTATACGCAACATTTATAAATTGCTATATACTAAGATAATATTTAGGCTAGTTTAAAGAGGTTCTGTAGTGTAGAATCCAGATACAATATGCTCTAGATATTCAATATTTATTGTTAAATCCAGGTTGCTGTGGCAAAGAAAGTAAAAAGCAAACAAACAAACAATAGCTATAATTTATGTATGAACCTATTACATTTGTGCCCAATTTCTGTAGAACTACATAATTTGTACTCCCTGTGCTGGCAAGTTTATCTAACAAACCTTGTTTTGGAACTATGCTGATGGTATATAATTGCATCATTTATGAGACTGGCACACAATAAGGGAGATCCATGTTAACTTGTGCCATACAGAGAAACAAAGGAAGGGGAGAAAAATCAAAGTTAGAGCTTCTAAGGCATTATTGCAAACAATGAAGAGCAAACCCCAAATATTTATGGTTTGAAAGAATGATGAAAAATTGATTGCTTAGTATAAGGAACTGGATGCTAATAATCACTTTTTTCTCTCTCTTTTCTTCCTTCCCCTTTATCTTCAACTACTCTTTCACCTTAGAGATTACATTGAAACATGCCTTGTTTTCTCTTTTGCTGAACAATTTTTTTCAACAACTTTGCTACCCTATACTTCTCTGCTTCTCTTTGCCTCAGTTTTCACTCCCCTGAGATTTCTTTTACTACCAATGAGATCCCTTCTTAGCTAAGTCTACAGATCTCTTTTCATGCTTCATTCTTTTTGACCTGTATTTTTCCTTTAACAAAAGATCAGGCTACAGCACAGAGACTGCATTTGTCATTTTGTTTGAATACCTTCTGTTGGCAATAGACAGTGATCAGGTGTCCATAATGATGTTGCTATTCTATCAGCTGATTTCTACGTCAGAAAACGTGAGGTATTATAAATACAACTATAGTCCTTGGCAGAGTTGATGGAACATGTTTATAAATGTAAGAAATGGAAACAAGGTGGAAATGAAGTTTTGATTAAAAATAGAAAGAGAAACTTTAAAAAATCACTTTTTCTTTTCCATTTTCTGATCAGCTGTACCATGTTTCACACATTGGGTCACCTAGATTTTTTTTATGGCATTGCACCCTACGTGGAGCTACACATAAAATCTAGTTGGAAGTTGAAGCTATTTCACAAGCTTACTTGTTAAATAGATTATGTCATTGTGAAAACATGTCAACTTGCCATCATTGCTTTGGCTCTGCACTGGTTTTCAGAAGGAATTTGAGATCTTGATTTTGTTACAGTTTCCTCCGGGTTTTTATGTGTCTTTATGCCACAGCAGAGATCAGCAGAAATGCTCAAGGAGGAGCTAGCTCCTAAAGTCAGTAACAGCCAAAACTACTGGTAGGGCATTCTTCTGGAAAGCCTGTGAGCTTTTGATCACAAACCAAATTTGTTGACCTTTAAGCAAGTGCAAAAGCCCATTTGTTAGGAGGGTTGATGCATTTGCAGGACTGTTTGTTTCAGGAATGTGACATTTGGGGACATTTGGACATAACTTTTGACCCTGCAATGCATGCCACAAGGAGCAGACCCCTGAAGATGGAGCTAGGGGTACCATCCACCTGGAGGGGTATTCTTGCACTGAGTTAATGGAAGAATGAGAGCCTATATCTGAAATACGTTCTTGCTGAGGGGTTTCTGGTACATGGTGGTGAAGAGAATATGCTGCTGTTTTGGTTTTGCAATATTTTATATTTTTAATAGATGGCAAGTGTACCTACAAGGAAATATGTTTTATCATGTTACTTTATTTGCATCAAAATATCTAAATAAATAAAGCAGATAAATCAGTACTAGTCAGGTTGAACCCACTGCTCTAAAGAAAACAGGATGGAAGGTGCTAATAAACATTGTTTTGGCAACTGCAATAGAAATATTTGGAGAGCCTGAATAAATTCATTTCTACTTTTCTGTCTCTCTGATACCCTCAAAGTTCGCTGATTGACTTAAATATATGAATGTTAAATTCAGACGGGCAGAGTTGTTTTAACTCATCCTGGCTATTTTTCTCCTTCAAATGCCCATTATTTCAGTGATCTTGCAGCTTGTAGCTGATATATGATTGCAAATCGGCTGATACTGGGTTTACAAGGCGTTAGGTACATTGGTGAAAAACTTTAACTGCTCATATAAATAAAAGGTTTTACCTTTAAGACACAGCCCATAGTATGAGGTAGTGCTCAGCTGCACCTCTTGAAGAGGAGCACCAAGAAACATTCTGACTCAAGGAGGTAAATGGTCTCCCAGTGTGAAGAGGAATACATCCACTTCTGCATCCTTTTGTAGAGTGCAACTTCCTTTTCTATTTGTGCTGTCTTCACTGCGGCTCTTCTCTGCTCGCTCAAACACTTTTGAGGCACCATGCACCCTCTGGGGACCAAGGAGAAAGCAGTAGAGGAGACCTTCAGACCAGAGGTGGCTCTATGTATTTTGCTGCCCCAAGCACGGCAGACAGGCAGCTTTCGGCGGCACGCCTGTGGGAGGGCCGCCGGTAACGTGGATTCGGCGGCGCACCTGTGGGAGTTCCACCGGTAACACGGATTTGGCGTACCCACCCCCAAATTGCTTCCAAAGCCACGGGACCGGTGGACCTCCCGCAAAAACGCCGCCGAAGGCAGCCTGACTGCCGCCCTCATGGCAACCGGCAGGCTGCCCCCTGTGGTTTGCCACCCCAGGCACGCGCTTGCACACACGTGCCTGGAACCTCCCCTGCTTCAGACTGCAAATCTGAATTACACATATAGTCATTACACATATTGTGCAAAAGGTGGGGGTACTTCTCCCTTCCACCCTACTCCACTTTTTACTAGAAACCCACATACAGGCCAGCTACAATCTTGTCTTAAGCAAGGTTGGAAGGAAGAGACTGAGAAAGACAGAATGGCATGGAAGTGCAAGGAGGTGGGGAAATGTGGTAGTTCACACTGTAAAGATGGCCTCAAAACAGAGACCTGGTGTGATCTGTCTTCTGGTTATAATAAATGGGAGTAGTGGGCCAAAAACCCTATAAAACAACACACTGGTAAAGGCATCTGGACAGTTCTATAAGATCCTTGAAATAAAATCTATTAATATAGATTAGCATCCAATATTTTGGATCTTAAATTCAGAACAGTTCAAGATTCTTGCATTGTTTTATTATTATATTTTATTATTAATTTATTATTTTAGAGGTTTGTTTCTATCCTGAGGCTTTTATAATATTGCACTATTGTGATGAATTATCATTATGTACTGATGCAACATTAAAATGCAATATGAAATAGATCACACGGGATTAATAGATTTGTGCTGTGGTGGGGATGGAGCTATTTAAGAACAGCTGGAAAGCTGTATTCATTTGGAGGCAACAGTAATTAAGATAATACATTCAAAAAATCCTGTATTCACCAGAATGGGTGTCCAACCCTTCAGTTATTTGGAAAATGGTCCCTTTGCCAACATTGAAAATGTCAGCAGCGGCTTATGACACAGCAATAGCACATAAGGTCACCGGCTCTTTTTAATTTCAGTCTTGGCTCTGAGTGAGGAGGAAAGTGTCCCCTTCTTTCTCCCTCTCAATACACTCTAACTCTTAAAAGGAGCAAGATAAAGCAGATCTTCCTTGTGCCCTTCCTTATCCCCCCTCTCTTTAGGATACTTGTTTCTTTCTTTAATTTCTAATTTTCTTTTTCCTCTTGCCGTTTTTTTAGTTAAATACCAATAGCTTCCAATGCCCAGAAAGTTGCAGAGAAAAAACTTAGTGTTTGTGAGATCGATCAGTCATAAAAGAGAACGTCTACCTAGGTTCCTGTCGTGTATACAATATCAGTGGCCATTTAAATGATGAAATACTGAAAGAAAAAACGGGTCATAGAATTCTAAATTCGATAGTTAAACTTACTTATCCTCTGAAAATAACATTAGCAAGCAATCTACTGATCCATCCTTTAACAAAAGTAAATTTAAAAATTACACCACTAAATAACACATTCTGACCAAGATAACTTAAATATTAAGATCCCTGCTATTAAACATGTTCCTTTTTTATTCTAAGGGCCAGACATTGCTACACTTACTCTCTTCAGTAGTACTTTAGTCCACAAGCGGTCCAAGTAAGGTAAGAACTCATGAGGCATGAGTAAGGATGTGAGTCTGTCACAGTGTCACAGTGTGATTTCTTCAGCGGCCGGTGCTGGGTCAGGGGTTGCCCGAGCCAGGCAGTCCCTGGGCCAGCAGCAGCAGTTTGGGTGTGTGGGAGAGGGCTAAGGGCAGGAGGTTGGGGTGTAGGGTGGCACTTACCTCTGGGTGGGGGGCTCTTCAGCTCCCACAGGCATGACCCTGCTTTCCAAGGTGGTAGAGGGGGCAGGGGCTGTGGTTCCTGGCCAATGGGAGCTGCACAGCCAATGCTTGTGGCGGAAGCAGCGAGCAGAGCTCCCTGGCCCCTCCACCACCTAGGAGCTACAGGGATACACAGAGCCGGGTAGGGAACCTGCCAGCCCAGCCAACCCTTCCCCCCCACAGCACCAGCAGTGCTCCTCCCGCCTCCCCCCGCAGCAACAGTGGGGTACTGGGCCACCTCCCTCAGCACCTGCAGCACCCCTGGACAATCCCGCCCCCCCCCAGAGTTTAGTTTTAGTTAGGGATATATAGTAAAAGTCATGGGCAGGTCATGGGCTATGAATTTTTTATCACTACCCATGACCTGTCCATGACTTTTACTAAAAATACCCATGACTAAAACATAGCCTTAGGTATGAGCAAAATCTGGCCCTAAATTTACAATTCCTCTCAAATGTCATATTCTCTGATATTTCAATGGCGGTAGTTCTGAGAATGTTATCTCATTTAATTTGAAATCTCTTGGGCTTTGAATTTCCATAGAATTCCTTTAAGATCACACTGTTTTTTTTTAAAGGCAGGGCCAAATTCTGCCTTCGTATTCACCTGTGCAACCCCGTTAATTTCAGTAGGGTTGCAAGGTTGAAAGTGAGGGCAGGATCTGATTCTAATTTTTATTTGAGACTTTGGGTGAGAAGAAAAAAAATGAACAAAATAAATATTTTGAATAAAATTTTAGAATCATAAAACAGAAGAAAAACAGACCCCAAGAAGGTTGTTCTATTAAAATATTTTTAGTTTGGAAAACAACAGTAAATACAAATATAGATTAACTATAGTCTACACTAGCAAAATTACCGGAGGCTTCCATGGGATTGAATCTAATTAGGGAACGTACAGTAAATTCAGAAATCCCCTTCTTCTTGAACTGTGCATCCCTTCTGTGACATGGGACTCCCTCTCATATAAAGACTACACAGTGGGCGTACAATGTGGTTTTAAAATGATTTAGTCTTACACTAGGCATAGACTTGGCCCTGCAAGGAGGTTACAGATCAGTATGAATTTCTGTGGCTGAGTTGCATTTATTTTCAGGTGTATATAACAACCGACACATCCTTTATCATAATTGGGCTAATGACACTACTGTAATAATCCAAAGGAATTTAGTAGCCTCCAGTTTTCTGCAGTGTAGGATGGTGAATCCTTAACCTAAGATAAATATTCTTAGGGGGCTTCTGTTTCCTAGCTGTCAAAACCTGTGCATTTGGTCTTCATGATTAGCCGGTTTAATTTATGGGACTCAAACAGAACAAGGCAAGCTGTCTTGGCTATAAGTCAAGACAGCTTTTCATCTTCATATTAGGAATACAGAGGTAATCATCCCAGAGTGATAGACACAACGGAGACTCGAACCAGGAGAATGTGCATGCAATTGGCTGTGTGATGTTCAGTCCAATTCAGTATAGTTTGAGAAGAAAATAATTTAAAATCTGAAAAAAGTTGTTTCTGCTGAGAGATAAAGGCCTCAACAAAGAATAAACAACCAAAACTTTTCTGGTAAAGAATCTGCTGTCATCTAGCTCTTTAGTCTAACACAATATGTCTTCATTATACGGCTAGGGAAAGAAATGAATCACACACACAATTTGGGCTAGATTGTGACTCTTGTAGCCACAGCTGTATTGTGGATGCATGACAGTTGTTGATTCATTCTGCTTATGGAGAACAAAGGCAACCCCTTCCCTCCTCCCAAAAAGCAAACCAGACCAAAAGAAAACGAAAAACCTAACTCTCCTGGGAAGTTGCTAGAACATACCCAGGAGGGGTAGCTTTAAAAAAAGTGTGGTGTGTACCTTCAGGTGCAAGCAGATGGAGAATTCTGCCCCTAGGCACACACCCCACCTCATCCAGTCACATCCCCTTCAGGCTGCAGAGTACTTCACATGCTAGCTTTATATTTAGGGAGTGCAATATGTTTTAAAGCATATTTTATATGTATGGAGTAGTACTGTGCTTCATATTTGTGTCTCTATTTGAAAACACCTAAAAACACCTAAAAACACCTGAAAAGACCTCTCACTGTTGAGGAGAAAAAAAAAGATTAGGCCTGATTTGTGCTCCAATTTGTATAAAGCTCAGTTCTGAATATCAACCAGAAGGGTAGGTTTTGCTCTGAGAAAACTGCTTTTCTGCCTTGCTAACTTCTTTGTCCTGTACTTTAGACTCATGTCCAGAAACATAAATCAAATCTCACCTAAGGTCATATTCCTTCCCAGAGGTCCCAATTACTTTAAAAACATATAATGATCCAAACTCCTAGCAGTAGGACTGTAGTGTCTGAGGCTAGTGAAATGCTGCAATAGCTTTATTCAGATTGGTATAGTGAGCCAGCTTCTCCTCCAACACACACAATGTCCATTGCCATCCCAAACACTATACTTCCTAAATTGCAGTGGGGGGTTATCATTTCCATGAGGCTCCTGTTTTATATCTGGGGGGTTGAGTGGGGAGGGGAAGCACCTGTCAATGTGAGATTGGAGGGACAGGAAGGGGAGTGAGAGGAGTTACTAAGACTGGGTTTGAGGGAGGAGGTGAGGAGAGCTGGCTCCATGTTGGGAAGGGATATCCTGGCAGTTTCTATTGCCATTCCTACAGAATCTCCTGGGCACCTGGTGCCCTACCCTCCTTGTCATCTGGCACCCTGTGCACTAACTTCCCCTGCCCTCCACTCAGCTGCTGATACCCTTTCCTGTCCCTCACCTCACCTTGGTGGCTGGTGTACATGCTACTGCTCCTTTGCCAGGCCAAATGTCTCTGATGGGACCTGTGGTGGCTGGAAGGTGGGACCGGAATGGGTTGGGGAATCCTATCTGTTTCCCAGTGGCTGACCTAATTATGTGCGACACAGTGGCTACTCCTGCCCCACCCTGTTCAGGTCCCTGCATTTGTCTCCTCTCATACCAACCTTCCCATGTGTGCATGGGGGAGGAAACATACCCAGGCCCTACTCTTGCCTCTGCCAGATATTGTGAGGGTAGTAAACAATGTGGGGAGGGCTGGAAAAACAATCCTTCCTCCCAATATTTGCATTGCAGAGACACAGTACCCTGATATCATCTTAGTTCTGCCTCACTCTGACAGGGTGTACAAACCCCACATGGTTCAGGTGAGGGTTAAGGAATTACTCTAGACACATGTTCCTCTGCTCCCAGTGGAGACAGAGTTCTAAATGGAGCAACTCAGTTCAGTTTGGGCTGACTGAGCTGGAGAGCAGTTGGGTGCTGCAGCCTCCTGTAGAGAGGACCAGGCCTAGGGACCAGTAGGGACCAGGCCTAGGCCTCACAGTCAAACTGCCACAGACCTTGCAATTTGTGGGGGCTGAGGATGACAAGTGACTGCAGATAGAGGAAGGGGCTCCAAAGAGTGACCTGAGAGGATGCCAAAGGAGATCCCAAGACAGACCTGTTGTGTAGACAGAGGAACAGTGGCCCAGGGAACAAGCATGAGGGCATCTTCTACTGCCCAGTACCCTCCTGGACAACACAAGCTCATAGAAAGTCTGTCATTTCATTAATAGAAAATGATACACACAAACCTTGTTATTTCAAATGATATTTCCCAAACACTTCAATCCAAACACACTCGGGTTTAGATAAAACAATAAAACAAGTGTATCAACTACAGAAAGATAGCCATATTTTAAGTGATTACAAGTAATGAGACATAAAAGTTATAATTGGTTACTAAGAAATAAAAGGTAAAATGCAAACTAATACCTAATTTAGCAAGCAAAATGAACTTAAAGCAAAGAGGTTTCTCTTCCCACATGCTTACAGCAGTCTGGCTGGATCTTTCAGCCAGAACCCCTCCCCCAGTTCAATGATGCTTCTTTTGTCTTTCCAAGGTCCATTTTATTTTCTTGACACCTGGCTGAGGCATCAGTTTGCCCTTTGTCTCTGAGAAATTGGTTTAGGCAGCTTCCCCAGATTTGGAATATGCCTTAGTAACATCATAGAGAATCTTATAACTTTACATACAGTGATGCCACACATATTTTACCAGGACAATAATGATCAGTGAATTATGAGTTTTTAAATGATACCTCACAAGACATACTTTGTACAAAATTACCAGAGTCTTGTAAAAGTGGTGAACATAGGGGTACAGTCTGTCAGATCTTTTGGAGTCCCACAGGGGACAATCTTGGATTGGGACCATTCAATATTTTCATTAATGATTTGGATAATGGAATGAAGAATATGTTTACAAAATATGTGTGTAACACCACACTAGGATGGGTTGCAAGCACTTTGGATGAAATGATTAGAATTCAAAAACACCTTGACAGACTGGAGAATTGCTCTGAATTCAACAAGATAAAATTCACTAAAGAGAAGTGCAAAGCACTTCACAAAGGAAGAAAAAAAATCAAATGCTTAACTATAAAATGGTGAATAACTGACTAGCCAGCACTACTGCTGAAAAGGATCTGAGGTTTATAGTGGATCACAGATTGAGTATGAGTCAACAATGTGATGCAGTTGTGAAAAAGGCTATCACTCTGGGATGTATTAACAGGAGTGTTGTATGTCACTCCTGGGAGATAATTGTCCCAATCTACTCAGGATGCATGAGGCCTCAACTGGAGTACTGCGCCAATTTTGGAATTCCCCCTTTAGAAAAGATGTGGACAAATTGGAGACAGTCCAGTGGAATCAAAGATGGAATAGGGGAGCATGGCCAATGTCAAAAGTTCAAAAATAATGAATTTGAGATATATATATATATATAAATATATATATATATATATATATATATATATATATATATATCTCAAGAGGCAGGCCAATAAACATGAGATAATCATTTTAAAAAAATATCATGCCTTTATGGGGATGAATTCATTATTTTATATTATATATACACATATATAACTCTAACTGGCCATCACTAATGTGAGTGTGACAGTGAATGTTGCCAACTCTTCCAAATTTATAAAGTAAGGTGGTTTTGACCCTTGTGGGAGCTCTTGCTAAAACACCAAGCTGAGATGAAATTATATAGAAATGTATAAAATACTCCCTGGTGGTAGCAGAGCCACTAGTTTCTTCCTTAAAAAAAATAAATAATGAATTATGTGCCACACCAGCTCTAGATCTACGTGTCCACCAACCCATTCATTAATTATGCACCACCCCAGTCCCACATCAATGCTACCACCCTGCACCCCCCGCTCTACATCTGCCCCTTGCCCCTCAGTGCATCTCTCCTTATCTACTCCTTTCAGCCTAGAGGGCTGAGGCAAGTTTCTCTTCTCCCCCTAGCCAGGCCTGAGAGAAAGGGTGCTTCCATGAGTTCTTTGTCTCCTTCTGCCCTTTCCCAGGCCTGGTGTTGCAGGGATGAAAGGAGAGGGGGAGAAGCAGAGAGCCCATTTGTCATAGTAGGGGAGGGGGAATGAGGGAGCAGGGCTAGCCTGAGCTGCTGCTGGGATCTTTCTGGTCCCTCTTTCTTCTTCCCCTCCTGTAAGAATAGAGCTGGCTGCTCCCTCTCTCATTGTTCCTACTCAAAATCCCTTCTAGGCTCCTGCTTCTTTCCTGCAACAGCCCTTCTTTTTCCTAGGAGGTGGGGAAGTGAGGAAGGCAGCCAATCAGAGGAGTTCCACCTTCCCTCTTCCCAGGACTATCAAGTGAGAGCTGGCGATTCTCATGCCAAAATCATGCTAGTTGCAATTTCATCCCAAGAGTTGGCAACAAGGAAAGGGGACAGTGCAGATTGCTGAGTGTGGCAGGCTGTGGCTGATGGAGAGAGAGAGCATTCATTCCAAGAGTCAGAAACATCCTTCTACAGCTGTGAAGCCCAGGAGACCCATGGAAAGTCAAAGAACCAACAGCCATTGAGGTTTTTCTCAGCTAGACTGAAGCTTAGTTGACTTGTCATAGGCCTCTTCACAATCCTAGAACATGGTATGTGCAAAGTTGGCTTAATGACAGCTCTGCTTCTCCCTTTCTCCTAAGGTTAGCAATGGAGTAACTGAGACTCAGGCCCTGAGTCCTCTTCCTTAGTTACATACAGAGTGCAAACTCCCCATCTGAAGCCCCAGAACCTCTGAGGTTTAAATATTCTACTGATAGTTCCACACAACCCGATTATTTGTGTGTTTCATTCTCCATATGCCAAACCCAAAATGTACCTCTCACGCATATTTTTTTTTCCATTTCATTCAATTGGAAGAAAAAATACTTGTAAGAAATAGCAGTTTTGTATATCCCTATTGCATGGTATCAAATGTAGCATTCATACTTATCTGTATGAGCATTGCTTTTATAAAATTAAAATCATAGCTGTATAGTTACAGTGTATTTACTTAGTTGTTAAAATTAACATTTTATGATGAAAGATATTTGTGCCCTTTAGTAAACTGTGTAATCTAAAGATCTGCCAAGAAATGACCAATTATGCCTTATAAAATGAGGTGTGTCTGAGATGTTATACCTAAATATCATTAAAAATCCAACCTAATAATAAAAGGAAAAGAAATGTTGGAAAATATGTTTTAAATATCTACCTACCTGATACTTTTATACTGCTGCCCATCATCTTAGTATCTGGGCAGCTTCTAGTTAAAATCAATAGTGAAGTCCCCAGTAGAGTTCATGTATTAAATTCAAAACATTGTTAAACTTGCATCTAATGGTATGGCTCGTTCACCATAAACACTTGAGATCAGCAATGTAGCCAGTGACAGTCACAAAATCCCAGTCTGTTTTCTGTGCCAACCTCATAGGATTTCTAGCCACAGCCATGTATCGATTGATAGGTACTCACAATTACTCTGTGCAGCAATAGTACCTCAGCAGGTTTCTAGAGGAGGGGGCCAGCTGAAAAATATACTACCCCTACAGGTAATAATGGGATTGATAATAAATTATATTACCTATAATTCATAGCTACTGACAGCAGCTGTAATCATACTATCTATTCTCTTCTCTTTGATATTCCATATTCAGAAATGCCCAACGTTTTCTACTTGTTTTTACAGTTTACAGGTTTTAAACAATCTCTATTTTGAAATTTATTGTAAGTTTATTGTATCAGTAACAGCATTTAAACTGTTTCTAGTATCAAGAGCCATACTTAGGCCACATTGTGCTTTGCTGATCTAGAGGTACATACAAATTAGGCTATTACTCTCTTCCCCCTTCGCAGCCCTGCAGTGAAGTGGGGCACAACCACAGTCCTTGTACTATCCAGAAAACAGGGAATTCTCCCACCATGTATGTCCAGGAGTACATGAGAAACTACATATTGGACAACAGAAGAGGCATAGCCATGCTCTCACTCTCGTGTATATGCCAGCAGTGTGTGTGAATGCTGAACATGCTGAAAGGATGTAGCAGCAGGCATGCTACCCAACAATCCAGATTGTTCAGGAAGCAATTCAGCTTACCTGAGGCTGAATTCCATCTGGAGCTCACCTAAGGGCAGCATGGCTCCCTGGCCCTAATGCAAAAATGTGCTTTAAGGTGGCAGCTAATTAGCAAGATAACTTGGATACCACAACAGCCTTGCATGTGCTAAATTTACACATTTCTGGAGAGCAGGCAGAATGGTGGCTTGAAATCACCTTTCTGGGCCCCTGATCCTGTTCCAGCCAGGAGCTAAAATGGCCTCCAGTGTAATTTAGAGGAGCACAGAGGTTGCTCTGAATTAGTTCAGCTACACTGGTCCCACAGGGACCACCTAACTGGCTGAGGATCAAAGTGACTTGTGCTCTTCCATTTGCTGCCCTCTGGAGGTGGGGCAAATGGGTGGCATAAAGCCAGCTATGCCAGTTCTATTCCATCCTAGTATTTCCCCTGTCTGGCAATACCCAATGTCTACAGCTCTGCCTTCTCTTTATGCAGTCATGTACAGCTGTGCAAAGTTAGCACAATGCATGTGTAAACTGCTTTCATATCATAATTGTCCATTTTGCACCCAGTTTGTGCAGTTGCAACTAAGTATGCATGATAAAAGTCAGAAGAGAAGAAGGCCCCATATTTCACATTTTGATTCTCCAGCTTAGTTTGGATCTGCTGGAAGGCTTTGTTTGCACTAACAGCAGAACTATTCAAAGAGAAACACCACTTACAGATCTCAGCAATTCTTCCTTAGAAATTGCTGGGTGCCACTCAAAAGGAGTCAGGAGTTCAAGACTTAATGCTCTAATAAAGCTGTACATCCCAAAGTGAGCCATCTGCAATGATACTGCATCATCAGTAAAGTGAATCCACCAGATATCCTATACATTACAGTGAACATTTTCAAATCTCATCTCCCTACAGCGCTCAAAGTGAAATGAAGCTGAATAGAACAAATCCTGATTTTTCACATTTACTGTTATTAAAGAAAGGAACAAAGTAGTGCCAAGGGGAACAAGAGAATAAAGCTATGGCTATTCAGTTGTGAAGAAAGTAAATTAATAAAACTAACCTCATTTCTTTGGTACATGCTTTCAGTAGATGCCCCTGGAGAACAATTCCCTTTACAGAAAAGAGTAAGGTGGGGAACAGACTGTATTCTTCAGCTATAGCTTTCTCCAGTGCTATTGACAGACTTTGTGTATCAACATCAGCTAATGTGTTGTCATGTTTGTTATTATATATATTTTGAGCTATCTTTGGTTTTGTTTCTTCTACTATTGTTTATAACTTTTCAATGATGTTTGCTGGAACTTTTGCAAAACCATAATATTCATATGCACATTTTAAACTCTGGCAAGTTTAAAGGTTCAAATGTTGTCATGTGGGACCATCGGAGGCAGATCTTTTTGTTGAGATAATCTTCAAAAAGCATTACGCTTCATATCCATATGAAATATTAAATCCATCTTTAGCTTTTCCTGGGTGAGAGCTAATGCAGTTGTGTTAAAAAGCCTTTATGTGTTGTGACAAACTGAACAACCTCCAGGGCGCTCATCTGCCATGAAGCTGATTTTTCATTCAATAGCCATCTGAGTGATGCATGGGGAAATATTTTAGTTGTTCTACTTGGTGTCTTTAGGCTTAGGTGACACAGTTTAGAAATTAGCACAGCCCTATTAAATGAAGTGACAGGAGACAGGAATGTACTTTCACTAGGACTCATTTGTGGTTGTGATACAGAACTGTATGTCTACAGTAGCAACACCAGGAAAATTGTGCCTCATGGAGCTTACAGCTATGCAGGAAACTCCAGAATCTCCCTACTTAAGGGAAGGAACTTGTGTTGACTTCTACAATTAACTAACTCCATGAGCCATCCTCACCTCATCCCTGCCCCCTTTTTATACACAGGGCAGATCAAGAATGGCAATTATTGCTAGTCCCAAATATATTTTTCTTCCCTTTGTTCATCCTATTAGGAGATGAACACAATCTATCAATCTCTTTATAAATGACTTTGAATTCTTGGCATTTCCAAATTTGCTAATGTATCACATTTTGCAGCTCAGATCTTCTCAATCATTATGAAAACAAAATAAAACACATTTATGCAGTCTACATACCACTGAGCACTTTCCCCCTCCCCATATTCTGAATAACCTTTCTGCAGAAGTAGGATCTGAAGGATGTACATCAAATCTCTCTTTCCATAATAACCTTAAAACTTGAATACCCTGTCTGAAAATACAATTATGTTATCTAGATAACCATGTTGAGATGGAATTCTCCTCTATATGTGCAAAATACAATCCAGGAGATTATTTTTTTTAGATGTTCTCCCCTTACTTAGATAGTGATTCAAATAATTTATAAAGGTAAGTCTAGGAAACTAAACCTCCTAACATTATTTTATATGTAAAACTGCATGAAGTAACCTCAGAAAATATGAAATAATTTCCTCAGGGAAGATACAGGTACACTGTAATCAAGTCACCTCTTGATCTTCTCTATATAAGCAAAACATCTTAAATCTTTCACTGCAAGACACTTTTTCTGGCCTTAAAATATTTTTTGTGGCTCTTCTTCGTATCTCCTTCAATTTTTCAAAATCCTTGTAAAAATGTTTACACGAGTACTATATGCAAAATTCCAGGATTCATCTCACCAATGCTATTTACAGAAGTAAAATGACCTCCCTATTGCTACTTCCTGTTCATGCATTCAAAGATTGTATTTGCCCTTTTTCTCACATCATCTCGGTGGAAGCTCACATTGAGTTACTGGTCCAGTATGACCCCTAAATCCTTTTCAGTGTCATTGCTTTCCAGAATGTAGTCTCCCATTTCTGTAGGTATAGCAGACATTTTTGTTTCTTGATATATGACACTGCATTTGGCTATATTAAAACACATTTGGTTTGATGGGACCCAGTTTGCCAAGTGATTCAGATTGCTCTGTATGACTGTCCTGAAGTCATCATTATTTATTGTACCTCCAATCTTTATGTCATCTGCAAATTTTATTAGCAGTCACTTTGCATTTATTTTCAGGTCATTGATAAAAATATTGAACAGTCAGGGCTAGAACTGGTTCCTGATGAACCCTACTAGAAACATCCCTATTTGATAATAATTTCACATTGACAACTACTTTTTGATATCGGTCAGACAGTTGTTAATCCACTTAATGTGTTTATTTATATGTATTTTTAATCATGCTGTCATGCAGTATTAAGGACTATAGGACTATAACAATGTTTAAAAGGGGACTGGATAAATTCATGGTGGCTAAGTCCATAAATGGCTATTAGCCAGGATGGGTAAAGAATGGTGTCCCTAGCCTCTATTCGTCAGAGGATGGAGATGGATGGCAGGAGAGAGATCACTTGATCATTGCCTGTTAGGTTCACTCCCTCAGGGGCACCTGGCATTGGCCACTGTCGGTAGACAGATACTGGGCTAGATGGACCTTTGGTCTGACCCGGTAGAGCCTTTCTTATGTTCTTATGTTCTTATGTTCTTATGGTGGTAGGAATACAACTGGCATGGTGCTCAAATATAATGGCTGCATATTTCAGTTCTCTTTTGCTTATCTTCACAACAAGAACTTTAGAAACCAGATTTAAACTTCCCCACAAAAATTAAAACAAACATTTTTTTATCAGGCTTCACTCTTGGTTTCCAGAGCACCACTCATGAGAATTAGTGAACCACTGCCTAGTTCACTAATTCTCTTCATTATAAGTTCAATCCTTCTTCAAAAATATATTTTCACAAAATTGTATAAATCTAAATAGCACTGTAATACCAAGATTAGCTGTTTAATCACAAAAATACTTTTTATAAGCTATTGAAAAATGGTTGGATGCCAAACCATTTATCAGTTTCTTAGTATTCTCTGAATGATCACTGTATGAATTCAGCAAACCAAATAGGGCTAAAACAGAAAACAAATCACAACAGTCTCCTAGAGATTTCTTTTTAAAAAAAAAAGTTGTACCAGAATGACATAGATTAATGTTAAATAGACAATTGTATAGTTAAGTAGTGTATATGTTACAGAATAAATTAAATGAAAAGAATATAGATATACTGTATCAATCTGTTCTATAATATCTATAGACTGCACTCAGGGTTCATACATGATACAATAATTAATGGAATATTGAAAATGAATATAAAGAGACATGATTTTTTAAGAGACCAAGGACACAACTTTATTGAACAGACAACAGTAAAAGAGTACACGCAGTTAATTATTCCTTAGTGTGCCAAACTAAGCTATATCTCAAATTCTGCTTAAATATTGAGCCCCCACTGTTGATTAGCTTACTCTCCATTGTACAGTGATCTTTCATGAGGACCAGTTTTTTGAGTAGCCTGGCCTCTCTGTGCCTCCAAACCAGTATCTTTCAGGATCCCTCTCTTGTACTCTAAATTCTCAACTGCTTCCTCGGTGAGATTGAGGGACCACTACTCTCTGCATCAAAATATCCCACAGACCGGGGTTCTCAATCTTTTTTTTTCCTGAGGCCCCCCAACATGCTATACAAATTCCACGGTCCATCTTACGTAAATAGAGAATGTGCTACATAAACTGAGAATGTGAACATGTTAGTTTCCATACATGCTTATATATTGAAACCTATTGAAGCCAATAGGTTTGAGCATATCATGCAGGAAAATTAACACTCTTTCTCTCTCTTCTTTTTAAAGCAGTGTGTCCAAATAGCACAAGGTGAAATGGCTTTTATTTCTTGCATACTCTCTGATTTATTCTGGAGGACCCCCTTAAACCTGCTTGCAGCCCAACAGGGGGCTGCAGACCCAGTTGAGAACTATCATCATAAACAAATAGTTAAAGCACTCACATGAGAGATGGCAAATCTCTATTCAAATCCCTTCTCCCCCTTACCTGCAGGGGAGCATGTAAATCAGAGTGTCACACATTCCAGCTCAGTGCCCTAATCACTGGGATAAAAGTTATGAGGGAAGTGCCCCCATCTCCGCCACACACACTCTTAGCTTATATTAAGGTAAGTGCCTCTCGGCAGCCTGAACTTTGGCACTTACCTCTGAGGGCAGGTGGGGGGCTTAACACATGCCCCTCTTTTTGGCATCTCCCACTGGCTAGCTTAGGCAGCTCCCCATTTAGAATGTTTGTTTTCTTTTGTGACTTGCAGTCTAAGGTTCCTATGTCTCCCCATTCATTGTATAAAAGCTCAGGAACCTGAGGGTACAATAATACATCACACTCCTCCTGAGTTTGGTGCTCTGTCCCCTCTAGCGAGACCACTTATAGATTAATGAGTCTGTTATAGCCTTAGGTAAGGGCCATGTGGCTTTTAGCTCATGAAGTAGAGGCTCATACACTAAGCTCTAGAAGTCCCAGGTTTGATCCTGCCCGCTGATGACTCGGCGTTACAAATCCATAAACAAAAAATAGGTGAAATGAGAGGCAGATGTTACCTCCATGTAGTCTAGATTGAACTTCAGACAAATAGTTCCCATCCAGACCTAAATCACTGCCAGATACACTGGGAAAGCAAAGATTCCACACCTTCCATGTCTGATGACCATTAGCGTCCAGTATACTGAAAAAAAATTACAAGTGTATACATTGGTGCTTGAATTTGTTAGATTATTTGCTAAATACTTTCCAAAAGTAATGCACATGTTCATGTAATCTGGAATGCAGGATTTTCATACTTAACAGCTGTAAAAGAACTCTTTGATATACAAATTCCTCTTTTTTGTCTGTAAACCACGTCTTTCTTTTCACTCTATAAATGATTATAACACACTGAGATGGGAAATGTATAATTCCCCATTTATAGTCTCTGCTTCCCAAGCTGAAGACAAATTAAAAGTATTTCTTGTAACACATGAGCAACAGATGGATGCAGAGAGAGAGAGAGTAAAACAAATTGAGAGGAACTGTACTAGAATTTGCCTGTGAAACTTGCCACTATAACCTGCATTTCAAGCAAGTTTGCTTTTATCTGCTAACATCTAATTATACAGAAACAGTTTTTCCTAGGTTTTGATCTTAACACCATTGCATACAAGTCAAAGGTCAGTCAGCTGCTACCTTGCATTAGTTGTCTTTCATTAGGCTAAGTGAATGTGCTTGGCATATTAGCTTTTGGCAATAAAAAAGACAAAATAAAGGGGAAAAAACACGTGAATGAAATACATATACAAACATAACTGCTAGGTATTCAGAGGGAAAAATAATTTGGAAGCTATTGGGAGATAATTTAAAATACAGACAAATTGAAAATGTGCTGCAACAATAATTCACAATATCAACCAACATGGCATAAAAATGTTCCAGCTGTATTACTTAAAAAAGAGGGGAAAAGCTTCTAGCTCTGCAGCGCACTGGATTAAAATACAGCCTCCTTATGAAATTACCATGAAATTGAGTTGAAGCACATGCAGAACTAAACAGATTGCTTGGAAAGCATTCAGCTACAAATCTGTTCTTTTTTCATGCCTGCTGAAATCTAAGCTGATTTCAAGGGAACTAGTTTCAATTATTTGCTCTGGTGTTTAAGCAAACCATATCAAAGCCTACAGTGGTATACAGTATACATCTTTGAGAGGTATTTGTTGACTGGGAAGACACAGGCCATTGACATTTCTGAAAAAATAAAAAATTAGGAGAAAGTAGATCAGCTGAAGCATAAGTATTTTAAGAAAGCAAGTGAACCCAAAGAAAATATATTTAGGCTGCTGAAATGCTGCAGCATTTGGCCTCTTGGGTTTGTACTGTGCTTAATATTTATTTGATGTTAGTTGATTTGGCTTTTCTGAGATGTAGAATGGGATGGAGGAGGTAGGAGGGGAAAAAAGGACACAGGTCAGAATAGTTCCCCCCAAAATATAATACATACTAGTTAACAAGGTGTGCGTGATGGTGAAGACCAATCCTGGCCCTTACTGAAGTCAGTGTCTGTTTTGCCTAATTTTATCTTATTTTGAGCAGTGCAATTAATTAACCTTGGATTTTCCTTCATGTTCTTTTAGATACTCAAGGACTTGGGTCTGATTCTGTTCCTATGTACAAGAAATTCTTGCTACAGTTACTGAAGGCCTATTCCTATCCTGTTTCTAAAATGTGCAATAGCGGTTTCATCAGAAGTACAGTGCACAAGATGACGCCACCTTGCCTTACAATTACAGTTCATTCAAAGCTGAGCCATGTGCCAGACATCATGGTATAATACAATTCTATTTAGTAAGTCATTTCCTCTGAAGAACATTGAGCAGGATTTTTCAGTGATCCTTCTGGAATTCACCTCACAATACTAAATCAACCAAAAAAAACCCCAAAACCAAAAAAAAAAAAACCCCCAACCCAACCCAAACAAAAAATACTACTCAAAACCATACACAGTTCATTTAAAATATTTATTTCCTTCTCTGTGAGGAAGGGCTGCTATATGTCTGCTGATACATTTTTTTCTTTTTAACTTCCATTTAACACCACATGTTCAATATTCAATATGTTGAAAAGTAACCCAGGCTGACATTTTCTAGACCTTCTATGCATCTATCAAAATCCTCCCCATGTGCCTTTTATCTAAACTGCACAAGGTAACATCTTTAATCTGCCTTTAGAACATGTTCTCTTTAATCATGGGACTAGCTTTGTTTGCTTTTTACTGTATCTTTTAAAGAGCTATACATTTTCATTGAGATAGCCTCTGGGCACTGAAACACTAAAACAAACAAACAAACACACAAAAAGCAATCCAAAACAAAACAAAACAAAACCCCTCCAGCTTCCAAAAATGGAGAATTTGCTCTTTAAATATAATGGAAGAGCTGAAAAGTGCTATGACTACAGTAAAATGGCAACTTTTTATGATTTTATGTAAGAGCTGCAGGCAAAATGCCTTTAAACTACAACTAACACTGCCTATGCATAAGGTATTCATATATATATTTTTTTATAATGCAGGAATTGGTTCAATTATTGTACTGGCCATTTCCAAAATATCCCACTAAGCCACTTCCCTTCTTAATGGGATTTAGGCAGAGGACAACTGGGTATATATACATTTTTTTTAAAGTATATGATTTAAAGTGCTATGGCTCTTATTCCATTCCTTCAGCTTGCCAACCCCTGAGCTCACAGGGAAGCCAATTGCAGTCAATGGGACTTCATCCAATCGTGGAGGTCTTCCCAGACACAACAAGCTGCAGGCTCAAAAGCTTAAATTATTCTTTATCTATCTAAATATAGATATTGATACGTATATAAAATCAATCCTCATACTTCATTAAATATACTGATCAGAAATTGGATTGAGAAGAAATTTCTCACCATGGGATGGTATTTTATGAGGTTGTGATATGTATGTCTAGCTGGTCCAGTTTTAAAAGTGTGTGTGCATGTGCATGTGCGTGTGTGTGTAAATCCTACCTAATTTACTTATGATCCTCTTACTGACTATGTCTTACCATCAAGCATTGTCAGCTGTGACTTGCCCAGGTGATATCTTAAGACATGCCTCAAATATACTGTTTTCTGCATCATTAAAAACAACAAAATACTGTTTTGTTGTTTATTCTGACTAAAATGTATAAGATCCTCAAAAGACATATCAGGAACACATTGTTTGGGGGAAGGATGCATTTGAAAGAAGCCATTGGAAATGAATACTTAAAGAAATATTATCTAATAGCAATTATATCTAATGAGACATACATAAGGGCTTTTTCTACTAAATCAGATTCCAAGAATATAGGTGCTACTTTCTATCTAATCTGTTGATGCATTTGGTTTTGCCTATCTTTTTATTTTATTATTTGTTCTCTATGTCTGGTATTCACCACTAAAATGTTATTTTCTTTAAGACCACATAAAATGGGTATCTAACTTACTAGCTGGGGGTTGGGGGTGTAGTTACAGTCTAGGAGACTTTGAGAAGGTAAAAGCTTGATGAGTTCTTTAGGAAGATAGAGAAGGATGTAGATACTTACCTGAATGCAAGATCATGGGCACAGAGGTTGTTGTCCTCATCTAAGAGTATCACAGTATATGTCATGAGAGTCTTTTGCTGACACAGGAAGTGCTGTGTGAATTAAGGAGTACCAATCACTGTTACAGGTGCATTTGGGGAGTTTTAGAACTTCCTCTCAAACATCTAGTATTCACCACTCTCACAGGCAAGAGGTATGACTGGATTGTTCATTAGTTTGTTCTGGTGTAGAAATTCTTATTGTGTGTAGTCCTTGGGCCAAGTCCAACTATTATTCACCTTCTATGAGAAACTGACTTCATAGGGACCACAGTCCTGAAAATGCTTAAGACAATTTCTTACCTTCTATAATTAATAAATATTGCAACTAGGATTGGGTGACTGTGATCGAGCCTGTGAGGCATTGAGCAACTATTATAAACTAATATATTTTTATAAGTATCTTGCCTTACTGTAAGATTGTTATGATTACAGCAGACAAGATGATAATTAAACCTCAGACCTACTTCTGAAATCTCCTTCAGCTCCCCACTGAAGAGAACAGAAAGACTCCATTGATGTCAGCAGGCTTTAGATCAGAGCCTTAGTACATAGACTTTAATGGGATGAATTTATTGGTTTTCTGTGAAATCCTGCACTAAGAGCCTTTCAGAAAAATGTGATGGCCCTCAAGAATTATTCATAGACCAATCACACTTACAAACTTTTCTCAAAATCATGTGTCCCCGTCACACAATGTGTTTTCTGAATACTACTGCAGTATTAATAAGTGGTGCAGTAATACAGTGGGTTTTGTCCTCCTTCCCTATGACTACTGCTCAGAGAAATAACTTGCTAATATGACTAAAACATAAAGCTGTTTTGTAAGTAGATGGCAGTTTCAGAAATTGAGTTCATCCCTCATTTGCTCTCCAATGTATTTTATAAATCATCAGTTGTAAGTGCACTGGATACAGTATATACAGGAGACTTTTTTATGTCATTCATTTTTCAGTGTTAGTGAAGTAGTTATCATATGTTACAACAAACATAAAATCCTCTGGCAATCCAGTGTGCACTCAGTCTATACAGTAAAGTATGAATTTATGCAAATTATGAATGTATGCAAACCGTACTTAAAACATTTATGGCTATATCCTTGGCTATTTAGATCTCTGTTGCTCTGTGCAGGTTCCTCCTCCTCCTGCCCCCTTGCAGTGTGTTAGTGTAGCCTAAGAGTGTCGAAGTTGAAGAGAAGAATCTTGAACTCAATGTAGGTAATTGGGAGGAAAGATCAAAACTTCTGTTTTGACTGTGTTAAGTTTATGTTGACAGTGAAGCATCTATGAGATGTCAGAGACAAGCCATGAGACAAGATTGGATAAAGGGAGGAAGAACGTCTTTTAAAAGGTAGATTTGTGAGTTATTGGCATAAAGATAATGATTGAAGGCATGTGTGTAGATGAGGTTGCCCACAGAAAGAGTGTTAAGGGAGAAGAGAATCAGACGAAGGACAGAGTTCTGTGAGACCTCCATAGAGTATCCAAAAAGGAGGACTCACTGAAAGTGATCCAGAAGGAAAATAAACAGAGAGGTGGGATGAAAGCCTAGAAGGAGTTGACAAGATCAGCAGTGTCAAAAGCAGCAGGAAGGTCAAGAAGAATGAGTTTGAAGTTGTAGTCCTGAGATCTGAATACAAAGAGGTTGTAGGAGATCTTATTGTGAGTTTCTGTTAAGTGAGGAATGTGGAAGCCAACTAGAGGTGAGCCAGGAAGGAATAAAAGAGGAAGAACTTCAGGTAGCCATTGCAAGCAGTGCATTCAATGAGTTTAGAGGTGATGAGGATAATGGACAGTGGACAGTTGTTGGAAAAGTGGTGGGGTTAAGACTTTGAGAATGGTGGAGAATGGTGGAAATCTGAGCATATTATCATTGTGAAAGTGAGAAAAGAAAAATGTTGAGGGAGAAGATGGAGCTGAGATTGACTTCAGTGATAGAAAAAAATTCAGAAAGAGTGTTAAAGAGTTGTAAGGGGGGAAGAGAGAAGGCAGAGAAGAGAGTTCATGGTATATTGTGTAGCTCAGGGATCGGCAACCTTTGGCACGCGGCCCACCAGGGTAAGCACCCTGGTGGACTGAGCTGGTTTGTTTACCTGCCGTGTCTGCAGGTTTGGCTGATCGCAGCTCCCACTGGCCGCGATTCACTGCTCCAGGCCAATGGGGGCAGCAGGAAGAGGCGCGGGCTGAGAAATGTGCTGGCCGCTGGTGCTTACCCTGGCAGGCCACATGCCAAATGTTGCCGATCCCTGGTGTAGCTGGTATCAGAGGAAAGAGTGTTTTTTTCTCCATCCTCAAAAGTATCTATGCACCTAATTCCCATTGAAATCAATGGGCGTTAGTGTTGAGGATTTGGGCCTAGATGCTTAAGCTTCCACCAATGAACATGCCTAAAACCATCTAAGTCTTGATTCTGCTGTACTGCTTGGTGCCTTGGCACCAAAAGGATTCTGAAATTGGGGGTTCCTTTGCCTTTCTCACCTACAGGGCCTGATCTGGTAGGTGTGCTCAGAGCAAACCTAGTTCACACAAAAGAAAGCCAGGGATGAGTCATTTGAGGGGTGAGTGGGTGGGTGTCATTATACCAGTGGTTAGAGTATTCACTCACTTAGGATGTGGAAAATCCAGATTGAATCTCCACTCTACCTGGTTAGGAGCAGTGACTCAAACCTGACTCCTCTGTATCCTAGGTGAGTTTCCCAACTGCTGGATTACAGAGTCGATATCTTACTTTTTTCTCTCTTGCCCAATGAATCTTTAATTATTTATACAAGTTGGAACAGCTTGAACAGAACAGATTGTGCAGGCCTTCCTGTGAAAACCGCATAGACAGGTGGCTAGGGAGACCTTCTGAAAAATAGCAGACCTGAGTCCAAGTCACTGCTCCAACTTCAGAGAGAGTATGGGTTTGAAAATAGGTCACCTCACATACCAGATGACTGCTGTAACTACTGGGGCATCAGCTATACTGGGGTGGCTCTTTCAGTGGGAAAGGACTTACATGGCTTAGACACCCACCTTCACAAGAAAATTCACAACTATGAATCCTGATCAGAGATAGGCATCTCTCTCTGGCCTGAAGTTAGGTGCCTAACTACCTTTGAGGGGTGTGGCTTCGGTCCTGCCTCTCTCCTCAGCATTTCTTACTAGCTATCTTAGGGCTTGGCTACACTTGAGAGTTGCAGCGCTGGTGGAGGCTTTCCAGCGCTGCAACTTAGTAACTGTCCACACCTGCAAGGCACATCCAGCACTGCAACTCCCTGGCTGCAGCACTGGCTGTACACCTGGTCTGCTTCGGGTATAACGAGTGCAGCTCTGGTGATGCAGCGCTGCTCGTCAGGTGTGGCCACACACCAGTGCTGTTATTGGCCTCCAGGGTATTAGGAGATATCCCAGAATGCTTTTAACTAAATTACTCTCTTTGTTTTGTTATGCTGCCTCTCTTTGTTTTGTTGTGAACTCGGGGCTCCGGGAACTGCTTATCTAAAAAACAAACACAGCTCCTGTTTGCTGTGATCAATCTGTAACTGACTGTGAACAATCAAATGAGATAACCCACTACCTTGCTGTGAATGAGGCAGGCAGAGGGATGAGTGTTTGCTTGAGGAGAGAAACAGCGGGGGCGGGGTGGGGGGAGAAAGGGAGTCCATTGGAGCAGCTGCTTATCTGGTCTGCAGGCTGTTTGCAATTAAGAGTAAGGGGACGGGAAAATTTTCTGATTTTGCAAGGCAGGGAGCTGATACACAGTGTCGGTTCCAAAAATTCACTCTCTCTCTCTCCCCCGGTCCCTGTCACACTCCACCCCACCCCCCCACTTTTGAAAAGCACATTGCTGCCACTTGAACGCTGGGATAGCTGCCCATAATGCATCACTCCCAACAGCACTGCAAATGCTGCATATGTGGCCACACTGCAGCGCTGGTAGCTGTGAGTGTGGCCACACACCAGCGCTTTCGCTACACAGCTGTACGACCAGTGCTGTAACTCCCAGCGCTGCAACTCTTAAGTGTAGCCAAGCCCTTAGACGGATCCCTGCTAAATGTGCTGGCTTCTGTGAATACATTTCTTAAGTGATTAGCACTCCCTATACAATGCATGGGAAGCCAGCATGAATATCTCAGGGCTGTGAAGTATCAAAGGGGTAGCCGTGTTAGTCTGGATCTGTAAAAAGCAACAAAGAGTCCTTATAGACTAACAGATGTATTGGAGCATAAGCTTTCGTGGGTGAATACCCACTTCGTCAGACACATGAATTCCATCAGGGCTGTGAATTCCTCCAGTTGGAAGAGTGTCTAGGAGTTAGACTGTGCCATTCTGAGGCTATGGCTACACTTAAACTTCAAAGCGCTGCCGTGGCAGCGCTGCCGCGGCAGCGCTTTGAAGTGCTAAGTGTAGTCAAAGCGCCAGCTCTGTCCGTACTCTCCCAGCGCTGTCCGTACTCCACCTCCCTGTGGGGAATAACGGACAGCGCTGGGAGCGCGGCTCCCAGCGCTGGGGCTTTGACTACACTGGCGCTTTGTAGCGCCGCAATTTGCAGCGCTGCAGAGGGTGTGTTTTCACACCCTGCTGCAGTGCTGCAAATTTGTAAGTGTAGCCAAGCCCTGAGCAATGCAACACCTAACTACCCTTTGTGGCTCTAGCCCTAAGTTTAATTGAAAGTCAGTGAGACTTAAGTGCCTAAGTCACGTTTGAACATGACATTTGTAAATCACTTAGGCACTTTTGAATATTTTAACTCCCGTCTTTTTTGTTTTGTTTATTTATCTTCTCATGACACATTGTGTTCTTTACATGGCACATATTGCTGATCTTTTATTTGATTCATTAGAATATTTGCATATGGTAAGTTGTATAACCTACTGTAATTTCTTTGGTTTGGTAATAGCTAATATGTTCTTCCAACGTGCTCTCTCTCTCTCTCTCTCTCTCTTTTGGTCCAACGTGAACTGTATTAATATTCAAGGTCATATGAGAATGCACACTACAAAACCAATGCAACAATTTGTGAAGTGTCTAATCTTAGAATCTTTTCGAGTTAATAATACTTTCCCTCCCATCCCATCCTGTGTTCAGGATGCGGCGTTCTGTTTTCTGAGCTGGAGCAGCAGCAGGGAAGGGACCCTGTCCTCTTCAAAGCACCTGCACTGGGAGAGTCATTATTTGGTCCTCTGAATGAATATGCTAGTTATATATACTAAGATGACAGCTAATTGGGTTACCAGAGATTGTCCCTTGAGACAATTAATGTTGCTACCTTAAGCTTTAAGCTGAGCCTCAGTGACTCTCAGCGCAAAAGGAAGGAGCATCCTTGAGGCTTCACTTTCTTTTCAGCCATGTGCAGGGCCCCCTCAAATACTCCCTTCCACAGCAGAAGTTGGAGCCACAATTCCCAGTGCAGTAGTAAGAGTATGAGCAGTTCTGGCCTTTCCTGACTGGGGAATGAAGGGGCCATTGGTGGAACTGCAACCCTCATGCTCCAGCTTGCAATGATTCTCCCTCACTGATGGCAGGGAGAAGGGGGAGGCCAAACCTGAGTGGGCAGTAGGGTGACCAATGCTGCTTCTCTTTCCACTGACGGGGGGTGGCTCTTCCACCAGTACCTCACCCAAACCAGCCAGAGCTTTCTCACTATCATCCAGGCACTGATGGGAAGTCCCCATAAGGGGGCTGGCAAGGAGGGTATGGTGGGGCGTCCAGGAGCAGGGGAGAGGGATGCTCACTTTTGGCTTCTTGAAATATTGGGAGGTATGGATGTGGGAGACCACTTGTTCAAGTCCCCCCTCCACCTGCCAGGGAGAAGAGATTTGACCAGGTATCTGCCACCTCTCAGGTGAATGCCCTGGGCTATTCTGATGTGAGTTTGAAGCTGTTCCGCTTTGAACAAATAATTAGTCATTGGGTCTGAAAGAGAGAAAGCACACCCAAGCATTGGAATGAATAGAAAGCCTGTTGGTTAGAGCACTCACGCAGGATGTGGGAGACCCAGAGCAAGTCCCAATGATTCAAATTATTTGAAGCAGGTGTCTCCAACATCCCAGGTGAGTAGCCTAACCTCTGTAATAAAAGTTTGAGAGAGCTCCATCACCTGTCCCCTTCGTTTTTGTGTGGAGATGGGCAAGTTCACCTGTGAGGCCTGATCTGGTCAGTGTTCTCAGAGCACGCATACAGGATTGTGCCCCACAAGTGAGTTCAGTTTCTGACTGCCTATCTTCCCCTGGTTCATGAATCACACTTGGGCTTAGGCAGAGATAAGTGTTGGGATGCCTAGAGTGAGGGAGCAAAGCACCTGCCTGGAGGCAGAAACATAGGACTTTAGGGAACATTTACTGCAAAAATTTAGGTGTCAAATGATGTTAGGTGCCTACAGGATTTGGCAGTAGCTGAGTGGAGTTTTTGTGAATCTCAATGTGTCCTGACTCTGGGATTTAGGCACCTAAGTTCCAGTTTAGGTGCCCAGGTCACTTTATAAATCTATCCTCCTGAATCTAAAAGTTGGAGGAATATCATTTTAGTATTTGTCACAGTGAATAGGAGCCCCCGGACCCCATTATGCTCAGTGCTGTAAAAACACAGAATAACAAAATGATGCATTCCTTAAAGTTTACAATCTAAGTATAAGACAAGAGACTATGGGGATACAGACTGATGAGGGAGCACAAGTAAACAATTAGACAATATTGGTCAGCCTGATGGAATTCATGATGTGAAAACGTACAGGTACTGTCAACTATCCTGCTAGAAGGCTATCCTCATAAAACATTTATAGTAAGTGGTGTCAAGAAGGATTCTTCTAATATGACTTTGTGTTTCCTGGGAAAATTGGAAAACAGCATTCTACTGGCTGAAAGCAATTATCCTCCCACACAGAGAGTGTTATGGTCTCCTTGGCTGGCTTAATGTAATAGAGCCAAATACAAGCCAATTTTTATTTTCCATCAGCAAAGGTCTTCCTGTGCCATGCTTGGTATTACTTTCTCCATTTTTAATTTCTAAAGCTGATTGTTTAAAAATCTAGAAAGAAAACTAGTGCCTGGGTCAGCACCTAGACTGGAAAAAAAAAGGAAAGAAAAGGAAATGGGAAAGGTAATGAAATGTATGTAGAGAACAGCAAACTGGATTATAGATCCTATTTCTATCAGGATCCTCCTTGAAGCTGTAGAAAAAATTGAATACGTTTATGGGAGAGGCAACAAAACCAGCGAGATATATACTGTCTATTAAATGCAAACAAAAATAAGTAAAAAAAAAATACAATAGAGCCTTACAGGTAAGATTTTTAAAGCCTCAAGAAAGAAAATTCAGAAATACATTCCCATAGTAACACTAACTCTTGTACCTTGCAGACAGGCGATAGAGTTTTCATAATCCTGATTAATAATGAAAAATAGTTGGTAATTAATTGATATACCAATAGGGATTTTGACATTATATAAATTATCAAAAGCAACCTGAGAAGTAAACCATTTGTTACAGATCAACTGTATTTATGGTATATGAGAGCAAAAATAGCATGCGTAAATTTTCAGCTACTCTGCATCATAACTGCTTTAATATTAATATTGTCACCGTGCTCGACAAACACTAATCTAAGACAGAGGTAAGGGTGGCACTGTATTTCACTTGCACTTTGCTTCTAAACACAGCTAGGACATCTTCTAATATTGTAAACCTCTGAACAGCTTTCCAGTGTCAATCTTCACTACTAAATCTAGTTTTCCCACCAAATGTGGTGGAGGTAAAATTGACACCATTGTGAGGTCTAGGAGAGGTAATTTTGTACTGGAGTAGAAAGAAATTTAAGAGCTAATATCTTACAACTACCCGGGACAGAAACAGCTTTTCTCTCCCATACGTGAGCAGGAATTACTGGCTTTCAACTGCTTCATGTCAATCCTGGTGAATCATGAGATATAATGCCCTCATGAGATATAATGAGGGTGCCCTCAACTGTAGATAATAATTTAAGAATTTTTTTTTATATTTTAAAAATATGTTCTAATTTTATATCACTGAGTCCTGTATTTGATAGGTAAGACAGCTGGAATTTTTAAGGCGACGTCTACACTGCAGCAGGAACTGTGCTTCTAAATGTGAGTAGACAGACATTCGCTAGTTCTGCTATAGCTAACATGCTAAAAATAGCAATGTAGTTGTGAGAAGCATGGGCAGCCAGCCTGAATGGCTGCCCACGTACAAACCTTCCTGCATGTCCTGGACATGTACTTGAGCAGTAGCCAGAGCTGCTGCCTCTGCTATCCCTGGCTATGCAGCTATTTTTAGCGCACTAGCTCTACTCAAGCTAATGTGTGTCTATCTATCCAAGTTGAAAGCACACTCCCAGCTTCAGGGAAGACAGAACCTTAGAGGTAGAGGGTTATGAAAATTTTACTAATGAAATGTTAAACTCTATAAAATTCTTTCTAAAATCACATCTTTAGAATGTGGCATGAGAAAATACATACTTGTATGTGGGAGTATAAAGATTTTGTTGGTAGTCATTTGGGATGACCTGTAGCATTCATTTGTGGCTTCACCACTTATAAATAATTCAATCATCCCAAACTCATGGAAGTAAAAGCTTTACAGTACCACACACCATCTGTATAGTTCTGATGAGATATTTTATATTTTTAATTGGCAACTCTGCCATTGTCAGATCATAAGCCTAGCATTTCAAAATAATTGAACCAGTTTTTACATATAAAACCAAATAGGTCTTTGACTGTAAAAAATGAACTATTAAAGGTGTCAGTGAACTAGTGCATGCTTTCAGTAAGGCTGAAGAGTGATTTGGAGTTTGCTTTCCCAAGGCATCCTGAGCCAAATCCTCAGTTGGTGTGAATTGGTGTCGCTCCATTGAAGCTAAACTGATTCACATCAGTTGAGGACTGGGCTGCCAGAGTAGACAGTTTCCATTTAGATCTCCTTTAGCATACCCCATAAGGGAATCTGTAACAATAAAAGTGATGGCTGAAACCAAGGGAGGAGTAATTTGCCTAATGGGTTAGTTCCCGAATTAAGCTATTTGAATGATGTCCAATGGCTTAGGGAAAGAATGCGGTCACCTGGGTAATTTAAAATGAGAACGTGGCACATGGTAAGGTTTGGTATGTTTTATATTTGAATAGTGAGAGGAGTCTGCAAGAAAATTCAGACAGGCCGTTCAGAGAGAAAACCAAACATTTTTCTTATTAGCTTTAACAATGGAGCTTAAACAGTTAGATTCTGCCTTTTATAAGAAAATTTATCTTGTTGTATATAAAAAAATCCCTATAAAAGCATAATTCTCATTTTTATATTTCATTAAGATTTAGAAACTGCTCCCTTATGTGCTACTTTGTAAGGTCTGACTATTTATAGAGATTTTTGTATGCATATGAGAAATCTCGTGTCCCTCATTTTATTTGTAAATTAATCAACTCCAAAACTGAGTTTAAGTTTACATGGGCCAATATATTAACAGCTTTTCCATGTTTGTATATAACGATAATCTAAAATCAAATGCTGAGCATCACATAAGGTGAGAAAGAAGAAAAAAAAGTAAACTAAGAATGTGAAAAATATGACTCAGTGTAAAGGATGCAAGAAGAGATAAAAAGTATAAAACCTAGGCAGTGAATAAAAAGTAAAAAGACAAGTTCTGAAATTAAAACTCAGGTAGTTTAGAAATATTATTAGAAAAATAAGAGATAAATAATCATAATAATAGCTTCAAAATTACAATAAAATATTGTCTTGTTTCAACAACTGCGGTAAACTTGGTGTATGCTACTTCTTAAAAAAATATATTATAAAAATGTTACAAAATTGGGGGAAGCTATAATAGTGCTTGCCTTTTCCTTGATTAATTTCTTTTTACATAATCCACCGATTTATTTTGAGCTTTGAATTATCTAGCTAGTTAATTATGCATGCAGTGCAAAATAATGCAGAGGCTGCTTTCTTTGAAAATACCCTGTATGGTTAAACAAAGTCCTGCTGTAGAAAAACAAGCTGATCTCTAAAGTGGAAAGTGACCATGCTGGTTTTGTTTGCAATTTTTACTCTAAATATTCTCCATAAAAATATGATCTTGATAACATACAAGATTAATCGATTCTAATAAGAATAAAGGGATAACTGCATGGACTAATCTTGGCTTAAGTATGCACAAAAAACTACAGAACTATCATCTTCAATTGTTCTTCTTCCAGAATACTGGCAGGAACAGACTTTAGGAACAAGATACTTAGGTCTGTGTAAGAACTTTCTTAAAGTAATCTGAAACTATGAAATCTGAAGAAAGAGGATATTTGCCTCGTTTTAGGCTCTATTACTGTCATAGGGCAGCCACATCCAGATTCTCTGAAGTGAGTCCAGCCTCCTTACCCTGCACCCTGTTTTATGCACCCCTCTTGCCATGGGATGATCAAAATTCTCCTGTTCTCCACCATAATATCATAGGGAGGCCTCTCTTGGGGCACATCCAACCATCAGGCTACAGCAGGACTGGTGTTCCTGCCTCAGTTCCCCCCTTCTTCCCTAGACCCCAGTAACTCCACACAAGCGCTCCACATATTAATAGCTCTTTGCAGGGTTAATTTATTATAAAAGTCCTACACCCATAATCTAGAATTCCCCAGCATAGTCCAAACAGTACATTCAGTCCTTCAAGTCCCAACAGTCCATCAACACATCAAATACAGCTCCAGCATCTCTCACCATGGTCCAGCTCTCAGGTACGGCTCCAGCATCCCTCATTATGCCTTGTCCCAACCCCCTTAGATGGAGTGCTTCTCTGTCCTGTTTCCTTCCCAGTTATGGTTCCAGCTTCTGCCTGGAGAAATCAGCAGGATCTCCAGCTCAGAAAGTCAGCAGTCATCTCCCTCTGCTACTATCAGCCCTCTCCAGAAATGGGTCTTAGTTCTGAGGACTATATGGACAGGGGCGGCTCCAGGCCCCAGCACGCCAAGCGCGTACTTGGGGCAGCATGCTACAGGGGGCGCTCTGCCGGTCGCCGGGAGGGCGGCAGGCAGGGTGCCTTCGGCAGCATGGCTGCGGAGGGTCCGCTGGTCCCGCGGCTTCGGTGGACCTCCCGCAGGCTGAAGCCACGGGACCAGTGGACCCTCCGCAGGCACGCCTGAGGGAGGTCCACTGGAGCCACGGGACCAGTGAGCGGCAGAGCGCCCCCCGCGGCATGATGCCGTGCTTGGGGCGGCGAAATGTGTAGAGCTGCCCCTGTATATGGAACTCTTACCGCTCCCTCCTTCAGGGGCATTCCCTCCCTAAACCTCTCAACCTAGCTGTCTTCTTCTTGTGAGCTCTATCTACTTTTCTAGAGACCCTGAGCTCTTCGCTATTTGGGTCCAGGGCTCTCTGTTGCCTTTGGGCTGTCTCTCTTTTATAACTCCCAGGAGTAACCATGCCCTCCACATTCCACCAAACTAAGATGCCCCTGGACTGGAGCAGAAGAGCTGGGTATAATTTCGTTTAAGGGACTAGCTATTCTGTTACAGTTACAAATACACAAGTTATCCTAGGTTCACCAAAGCATTCACTAAGGTCCATGAAGAATTTTACCAAATTTGGACTGAATGTCTTCTACCTTTGCTGTGAAAACATGGAAAATCCCCAAATCTGTCAAGTTTTCAATTTTTTCCCCAAAATACTAAATGAGTACAATTTCCAACTTAACATGAAAAGTAGAAATCCTCAAATTTCATAAGAATTATGTAGTCCATTTCTCTGTAGAAGAGATTGTCCTGTTCCTGGAACTGCCAAGTAGAGAAAAGATACTGTACAAAACTACACTGATACTGGCTGAATGGCTGCCAATATATAATTCAGTTCCAACATAGCAGCAGACGGAAGCAGTTTGGGCAGTGATGTATCTCAGTACTAGAACTTGGAAAGTACCAAATTGGTATTAATAACTATTGGGCAAATACTGCTTCTGCTTTCATGCTTGCAGGAGGCAACAGGTGCTTCAGGAGTGATCCAGTTTTACTCTTGAGATGTGGCCAGATCTGGACATCATGGATAGGGGGTGCACACCTGTACACTATGGATTCTAGGTCTGAATGCATCCCTTGCACATCCTTTCAAGAGGAGGTGGGTGTGGTTTGAAAGCTTAGGGTTGAATTGGATCATGAAGGGACTGGAGTGGGATCCGGGGCGGCTCTAGACATTTCGCTGCCCCAAGCACGGTGGCATGCCATGGGGGGAGCTCTGCCGGTTGCCAGTCCCGCGGCTCCGACCGGCAGAGCACCCCCCGCGGCATGCTGCCCCAAGCACGTTCTTGGCGTGCTGAGGCCTGGAGCCGCCCCTGAGTGGGACCCACCAAATACTTCTTCCCGGAGGCTGTGGGGCAACAGTAGGGAACTTGGACTTCAGAAGAGGAGTAGTGGCTGCTGAGTGACTCAGAGGGTATTCTCCAGCCTGTTGAAGAGGATTCCTTTTCCTCCAGACCTACTAAAGCTACCCTGAACCAAGCCTTTGTACTCAATCTTAGTGCAGGGGAGAGGATTTAGTGCCACATTAATAAAACATAGGTGGCATGGTGTATCTGTAATCCTTGAATTTTGATGAGTTGCTTTCTGCCAGCCCTACTGTTAATGCATTTTTGCTGATATGATGCACTACTCACATTCAATCAAATTGACTGGATTTGATATACAATATTGTTCATACTGCAATGTTACAATTTACAGTTGAATTCAATGTGGTTAAGCCAGGGTTCCAAACTGACCTATTGAAACAAGAGCAGATTGCATTAAAGATCTGTGGGCAGAAGTCTGCGAAAACTACCAAGTACCATGTTAGAGCCATAGACTGAGATGTACATCTGTTTCAGGATCATACATCACTCTCTTTACCATCTGCTTTCTTCACATTGCATCCATCCCTATTATTTTATGGGCTTGAATGTAATTATCAAAAGAACACCTTCTTACATGTGAGTCATTAAAATGAAAGCACTATTCTTTTGGTATTTGGGACTTGTTATCAAACAAAGAAAGAGCTTTCTGGGGTCAACATGGCCTGCCTGCCCCTAGTTATGGAATCAGGATTTTTAAAATACTAGTTTTACAGTATTTTATTTTTCTCCCAGGACTCCACTGTTTAAAAGATGAAGATCTTCTTCCAAATGTAATTAATGTAAACACTGTGTATATACAACAGAATGTGACAATGTTTTCTTTAAAGACTGAGTATGTCATGCAAGCTGTACAGATTCAATGCGCTGTTTATTCTTGAAATTTTCAAACAATTTGTGACCAAGTATCTGCAAAAACAGGTAAACTGTTTTTTCTTTCTCAGTAAAACTTATTCAGTAATCTTATTAAAAAAAAGATTTCTGCTTTCATTGAAGACTCTACCTGTGTAAATATCTCTACCTTGCATAGACTTGCACCCACGCTGCAGCTGCATCCTTGTGAGACAGCAGGAACTTGAGCCCATTCATAGACCTGCTTTTCAAATAAACATGGTAGCTGCATGCAGCCTGGAAACAGCAAGAAGCAATACCCTGAACTTGTGAACTTCCTCAGCATTATTACAGTCTGTAGGAGAATCTAAGTGATAGGGTATATGCAGTGTGCTACCGAAAAGGGATTATTAAGTAAGGGCTAATAAAACAAACTCTAGCAGTTCACAAGAAAGCCAGTAGGGGGCAAAAGTTAAGAAATACAAAGAAAAGAGTATCATTTTTTATAACTCCACTTCTACAATCTCAGTGTAATGCAGGGAGAGAACTATAAAAATCAAAGAGCTATTTTCAGGCTGAGGGAGGCCCAGGTGAATAGAGGTGGTTGCCTTAGAGGCTTTCAATAAAACAGCTAAAGCTGCTATTTTTGTAAGGGAAAGGAATGGCATTTAAAGAGCTTTTACCCCCAAATAACTGCCTTAGGCTCTTTGAGAGCCATTAAAGAGAGAGAGAAAAAAGTTTCAGCTCACGGATAATAATGATTCTGGCTTGTGCTAGAATATACAACATATCCTAACTTCTCTATACCCTTGGGGGTAGAATCCTGGCCCTATTGAACTCAATGAGAGTTTTGCTATTGACTTCAATAAAGACAGGATTTGACCCCATACATTTAGTTGGGTGATATTTTTTTTCTAGACTTGAAACATTGAGGAATCTATTAATGTTCTTCTCAACAAATAGAAGAGAAAACCATTTTGCTGTCCATTTCATTACTGACTATTCAATGTGAAAGTTTGTCTCTCCCAGTATTGACTGCCTTTTCCAATAACTGTACCGTCTCTATCATGACACAGTGAATGTCCTTATAATTTTAACATTAATCCACAGTTACGAACTAAGTCTCCCAACCGTCAGGGAGATGAGCCAGGATCTCTGTCCCTGTTGTACAGAGGTAGAATGTAAGGCAGTGAGTTGGTAAAGGGCCTTCTGCACAGTTACAGAGCGAGCCAGCACCTGTGGTAGGCATATGCGCCGGTCTCACTTCTCCCCTCTCCCCATGCTAATTGCAACATGACACTTACCTTCCCCCACTTCTATGTCGGTCTCTGAGATTTCTTACTGTCTTTCTATACTTAAAATAAGAAATAACTGTTAAATTTGTAATGGTGACTACTGCACTTCCTTAATGTTCATCATCATCATCACTCCCTTAACCGCATTGGTCATTGGGGCTCCATCATTGATGAGCAATCAACCTGACGATTATATGTCAGTGCTTGAGTCTCCGCAAAGTCCATTCCTGTCCACTCTTTTATGTTGTCAATCCATCTCTTCTTCTGTCTACCTCTTCTTCTCTTTCCCTGTACTGTCCCTTGGAGGATGATCTTGGATAGGCGAGATGATCTTGTTACATGGCCATACCATTTCAGCTTGCACTTCTTCACGGTCGTCAGGAGCTCTTCATATGACCCAGCACATTGGGTGATGATATTGCAGACCTCTTCATTAGTGATGTGGTCGAAGTAGGAGATGCCCAGGATTTTACAGATGCCTTAATGTTACAGTGTGGTAAGTTAAGGGTTAAAAGTAAAAGAGACACCTAAGTGGTGGCTTTATTTTATCTGTACTTCATTCATCTAGTCACAAATGCAATGCTCTTAGTTTGCTCATAGTCTATCAGAATATATATATTTTTTCTACTAAGTCATTCTCTAAGGCATTGATTCAGCAAGGTGCTGAGAATATCTGAGTGAAATCAGTTTCTGTTTGAAGCCAATGGGAAGTCAGCATCCAGTGACATCTCCATGAGCTGCATTCCCGTTGAAGCTCAGCACCATGCAGGAGGTACTCAGGGCCAAATTTTTAAAGGTGTTTAGGTCCCCAAAAAAGCAAATAGGCACCTAATGAGATTTCCAAAAGCATTTAGTTATGTAACTCCCACTGGTTTCATTGTATGGATTGCAATTGAAGTTATGTATCTAGGCACTTTTGAAAATCTCATTAGATTCCTGTCTGCTTCTTTAGGGACCTAAGTACCTTTAAAAATCTGCCTCTTGATGCTGTGCAGGACTAAGCCCTTTATTGTATGCTTTTAATTTCTCTCCTCCAATTTTGGTGCGGGTGTGCAGCCTACTTGTAATTGTCAGATAATACACTTAAAACAATTCCTCTATATATTCGCTACATCTGCTGTAAATGTTGGCACTGAAAGGAAAGCTCTTTGTCCCTCTTAAGCTTAAAAAACACAGACCCGAAGGTTGCAGTGTTAGACTAACACAAGGAGTGGCATGTGTCTTCCCAGCTTCCATCTGTCAGACACACTCCTTTGAAATATTAATGGACTTCATTGTTCTGTCAAGTATAAGGCATTCTTGTTAACATTAGGACATAATTTAGGGCATATTTCATAAGCACAACTGTGAAATATTTATGACTAACACTCATTACTTAAAAAGCAATTCACATATACATACCTGTTTTAATTATTAATGAAGAGAGTTTGGACAGACCTTGTTTTTATTGCTCTGCACTTCTGAAAATTAACTTTTCATATATTTCTGTATTAATATCCCAAGGCTCTTATCACATTGTTTAAGGGATGTATATTGAAATGCCTCTTCCTCTATTAACTCCTCACATACAAGGCTTATGGTGCAGTGGTGAGGGGTATTATATCACACCCAGGAGAATTTGGGCCAGTACCTACTGTGCCCAAAACCAGCAATGAGACATGGATGCCTCTGAGGAAGTGATAGTCTTCTTTATCGTTATCCACTACAGCAGCCTTAGGTGTGTGTCTCCGGATAATCCTGCAAATGTACATAAGCAACAATCCCCCCTTCTCCCTCAAATGGCCATTCTGTACTAGAGTTTGGGGCTAGGAGTGAATGTAATAAAGAATGCAGTGATAGTGGTGGGCATGGTATAAATACCTAGATAAATATATCACACACGGCCACTCCCATTTCTATCTATAATAACTTATTTCCTACATTACATAGTCTAACCCAATGGTGACTGTGTATTACAGGTCCCCCTGTATGGCTGGGCCGCAGAGAATATGAGTCTGTTACAGCCCCAGCTGCAGAGATTCATGGTTTTTGTTCTGGTGGACCCCAGTTCAATCCCTGTAGTAGTCACAATAACATCATGCAAACTCAAAGAGACTTAGCGACAAGTATCACCAAAACACAAAGGAATTTACTCAGGATGAGAAATGACAGGTTTGCACATATGGTCCTTACACACCTGCTGTGGTTGTTGCTTATGAAGTGCCACTGCTATTAGACAGGTCAGGAGTCTTTGACAATGGAAAAGTGGAGAAAGAGGCTGGATTTGGGCTCTGGGTAGTTGTTAATAACTGTACTTCATAGCAGTGAGTTCAAAATAATGCTTTTATGGATACAATTTGATAATGGCTCAATCAAAATATACAACAGTAAATGTGCCTCATACATAAAAATGTGAACAATACACTGGTAACGTCATAGCTATTGTATTACATTAGTTGTGTCATTTTATGTTTTTCATCCTTAAGATTTTATAATATAATATTTGTTGTGCCTTTTGTCTTTCACATAATACTATTCAATGGGATGCTTATTGCCCTGTGAAATCCAAGAAACCTTAGTAAATTTGATACTTTTGGATTCAGATATAGACGTTTTTAGCCTTGAATCCAAAGCAAAATTGAGACCTTCTGTTTCTTCACATCTTCACATGAATTAGAAATTTGCCTGCTACCTAAAATTACCAAAAAAAAAATCATTTATTAGTCTGTTGCTTAAGATTCGCTAACATCTGAATATAGCAGAGACTGTAAAACTGTTTTTACACAGCAACAAAAAGAGCAAACTAACTCTTAAATTAAGCTGATTAGAACTTCACTCCAGGCTCAAAGCATTACTTAAGATGGGCAAAATATAGTCAACAATTAAACAAGTAACATTCACATCCCCATGCTAACTGCAACATGACACTTACCTTCCCCCATTTCTATGTCGGTCTCTGAGATTTCTTACTGTCTTTCTATACTTAAAATAAGAAATAACTGTTAAATTTGTAATTGTGACTACTGCACTTCCTTAATGTTCATCATCATCATCACTCCCTTAACCGCATTGGTCATTGGGGCTCCATCATTGATGAGCAATCAACCTGACGATTATATGTCAGTGCTTGAGTCTCCGCAAAGTCCATTCCTGTCCACTCTTTTATGTTGTCAATCCATCTCTTCTTCTGTCTACCTCTTCTTCTCTTTCCCTGTACTGTCCCTTGGAGGATGATCTTGGATAGGCGAGATGATCTTGTTACATGGCCATACCATTTCAGCTTGCACTTCTTCACGGTCGTCAGGAGCTCTTCATATGACCCAGCACATTGGGTGATGATATTGCAGACCTCTTCATTAGTGATGTGGTCGAAGTAGGAGATGCCCAGGATTTTACAGATGCCTTAATGTTACAGTGTGGTAAGTTAAGGGTTAAAAGTAAAAGAGACACCTAAGTGGTGGCTTTATTTTATCTGTACTTCATTCATCTAGTCACAAATGCAATGCCCTTAGTTTGCTCATAGTCTATCAGAATATATATATTTTTTCTACTAAGTCATTCTCTAAGGCATTGATTCAGCAAGGTGCTGAGAATATCTGAGTGAAATCAGTTTCTGTTTGAAGCCAATGGGAAGTCAGCATCCAGTGACATCTCCATGAGCTGCATTCCCGTTGAAGCTCAGCACCATGCAGGAGGTACTCAGGGCCAAATTTTTAAAGGTGTTTAGGTCCCCCAAAAAGCAAATAGGCACCTAATGAGATTTCCAAAAGCATTTAGTTATGTAACTCCCACTGGTTTCATTGTATGGATTGCAATTGAAGTTATGTATCTAGGCACTTTTGAAAATCTCATTAGATTCCTGTCTGCTTCTTTAGGGACCTAAGTACCTTTAAAAATCTGCCTCTTGATGCTGTGCAGGACTAAGCCCTTTATTGTATGCTTTTAATTTCTCTCCTCCAATTTTGGTGCGGGTGTGCAGCCTACTTGTAATTGTCAGATAATACACTTAAAACAATTCCTCTATATATTCGCTACATCTGCTGTAAATGTTGGCACTGAAAGGAAAGCTCTTTGTCCCTCTTAAGCTTAAAAAACACAGACCCGAAGGTTGCAGTGTTAGACTAACACAAGGAGTGGCATGTGTCTTCCCAGCTTCCATCTGTCAGACACACTCCTTTGAAATATTAATGGACTTCATTGTTCTGTCAAGTATAAGGCATTCTTGTTAACATTAGGACATAATTTAGGGCATATTTCATAAGCACAACTGTGAAATATTTATGACTAACACTCATTACTTAAAAAGCAATTCACATATACATACCTGTTTTAATTATTAATGAAGAGAGTTTGGACAGACCTTGTTTTTATTGCTCTGCACTTCTGAAAATTAACTTTTCATATATTTCTGTATTAATATCCCAAGGCTCTTATCACATTGTTTAAGGGATGTATATTGAAATGCCTCTTCCTCTATTAACTCCTCACATACAAGGCTTATGGTGCAGTGGTGAGGGGTATTATATCACACCCAGGAGAATTTGGGCCAGTACCTACTGTGCCCAAAACCAGCAATGAGACATGGATGCCTCTGAGGAAGTGATAGTCTTCTTTATCGTTATCCACTACAGCAGCCTTAGGTTTGTGTCTCCGGATAATCCTGCAAATGTACATAAGCAACAATCCCCCCTTCTCCCTCAAATGGCCATTCTGTACTAGAGTTTGGGGCTAGGAGTGAATGTAATAAAGAATGCAGTGATAGTGGTGGGCATGGTATAAATACCTAGATAAATATATCACACACGGCCACTCCCATTTCTATCTATAATAACTTATTTCCTACATTACATAGTCTAACCCAATGGTGACTGTGTATTACAGGTCCCCCTGTATGGCTGGGCCGCAGAGAATATGAGTCTGTTACAGCCCCAGCTGCAGAGATTCATGGTTTTTGTTCTGGTGGACCCCAGTTCAATCCCTGTAGTAGTCACAATAACATCATGCAAACTCAAAGAGACTTAGCGACAAGTATCACCAAAACACAAAGGAATTTACTCAGGATGAGAAATGACAGGTTTGCACATATGGTCCTTACACACCTGCTGTGGTTGTTGCTTATGAAGTGCCACTGCTATTAGACAGGTCAGGAGTCTTTGACAATGGAAAAGTGGAGAAAGAGGCTGGATTTGGGCTCTGGGTAGTTGTTAATAACTGTACTTCATAGCAGTGAGTTCAAAATAATGCTTTTATGGATACAATTTGATAATGGCTCAATCAAAATATACAACAGTAAATGTGCCTCATACATAAAAATGTGAACAATACACTGGTAACGTCATAGCTATTGTATTACATTAGTTGTGTCATTTTATGTTTTTCATCCTTAAGATTTTATAATATAATATTTGTTGTGCCTTTTGTCTTTCACATAATACTATTCAATGGGATGCTTATTGCCCTGTGAAATCCAAGAAACCTTAGTAAATTTGATACTTTTGGATTCAGATATAGACGTTTTTAGCCTTGAATCCAAAGCAAAATTGAGACCTTCTGTTTCTTCACATCTTCACATGAATTAGAAATTTGCCTGCTACCTAAAATTACCAAAAAAAAAAATCATTTATTAGTCTGTTGCTTAAGATTCGCTAACATCTGAATATAGCAGAGACTGTAAAACTGTTTTTACACAGCAACAAAAAGAGCAAACTAACTCTTAAATTAAGCTGATTAGAACTTCACTCCAGGCTCAAAGCATTACTTAAGATGGGCAAAATATAGTCAACAATTAAACAAGTAACATTCACATTTGAACACCTTTTAGACATTTACTGCTATGTCAGTACACAGTAGCTACATTTCAAATGTTTATTGCTATACCATTGCAGACCACTTATGTTGTTTCAAAATGTTGTAGTGAGTAGACTGCATAGACTTATACACTGGGATGCCCTCCCACTAGAGCAAATAATAAACTCATAATAATTAAATTAATAACCATAATAATACTAAAATACTGTAAGCAGCATATGAACTGGATGCTTAGACCACCCCCTGTCCTCAACATTTCCTATTGGCTAGCTTCCGCTCAGCATGATGGCTTTTCTGTGTCCCACTCTTAGGTGACTAACTCTCCCTATGAGTTGTCTAGGGAACCTGGGCAGGTAACTAAGGGCTATGGATTTCACTGTGTTGCAAAGCACCTAAAAGTTGGGTGTGCAACACACAGCATTGCAATGCTTAAGTTTCTTTGTGGTTCTGGGCCTTGCTCTCCCTAACTCATATGGTATAGGTACTGTCAAAGAAGAGGCCATCAAACCACAGCCTCAAACATGATAGTCTAAATCACATGTAGGAATTACTTGGATGTTATGCCTCCTCTTATTGTCATAGGCAATGAGATAGAGCTTCAATGTAAGGGAAGAAGGTAGGGAAGGAGGAAATTATCATGGTTTGCACTTCAGAATTCAACAGCATCTGCTTCTTCTACTAGGTGACTGGCTTCCAGGGCCGGCTTTAAGCTGATTGCCCAGAATCAGGCCCCGCAACCGTGCCTAAGAGGGCCCTGCGCCGTAGGCGTCTTTTTAATTTTTTAATTATATTTTTTACTCACTTGGTGGCCGGGGTGGGGGGGGGTGGCGTGTCCAGTCTGGGTCTTCGGCGGCATTTCGGCAGCGGGGGTCCTTTGGTGCCGCTGAAGACCCGGAGTGGACCCCCCGCCGCTGAAGTGCTGCCAAAGCCCTGGACCGCCACCAGGTATTCGAATCGGGCCCTGCCGTTCATAGAGCCGGCCCTGCTGGCTTCAAGCATCACTGCTGCTTCTTTACCAAAGATGGATCAATGTCAGATATACATAAGCAGGGATGATAGGAGATTACTACAGAGAAGATTTTCTAGAAATAAGTGCAGATATTCCAAAACGGTTGTTCAATCAAATTATCTAGTATCAGATTCTTTGCTGCTTCAAATTATCTATAAGCCCATTCCTACCAATATCTTTGGCCAAAACAACAGTAGATTTATAACTTGCACAAATTGAATTAAGTCTTGTCTTGACTGGAGATATGGCTCAATCACAGGGGAAAAAATCTGGATGAAAAATGTCTTTACAATTTATTTTTTTAAATGGCCAATCTCTAATTAAAGTCAATTTCCATTCTGCCTGTCTTTGGATATTAAATATACCAAGGTTTCTCAAACAGGGGTCATTGCTTGTGTAGGGAAAGTCCCTGGCGGACCAGGACAGTGTGTTTACCTGCCCCGTCCACAGGTCCGTCTGATCACGGCTCCCACTGGCCATGGATCGCTGCCGTGGGCCAATGGGAGCTGTGGCCACTTCCAGCAGGTCCCATTGGCCCGGAGCAGCAGTTCGCGGCCAGAGAAAGCCGCAATTGGCCAGACCTGCAGACGGGGCAGGTAAACATACTGGCCCGGCTCGCCAGGGGCTTTCCCTGCACAAGCAGTGACCACTGTTTGAGAAACCTCGATTTAACTCATTCTGAATTCAATGGAGAGATTTGTTTTTACTTCAGTGAGAGCAAGATCTTCTGTCCAAAATGACTTCAGCCAGATTTTGCATTAGATCAGAGGTAAATGATAAAAATATAGTCACCTTTTCTGGTTTCCTACAAAAGACTAGTGGTTTATCAATGTCAAATATTACCATTCATTTGTGTCATTTGAGGGGGTGGCGGGGTCTCAAGGATTTGGATAGCTTTCATAAGCATTTGATAAGTATCCAAATTTTAAGGCCTTATTTGAAGTATATGCTGAACCAAAAGTGAAGAAGCTACAATCCTGAAATCTTTACTCCAAAGATTGAATCTACAATATTTATTTCAGCCTTGTTGTCTACTAGGGATGTACAAACAAACTGAAGTTTCAAATTTCTAAGCAGAAGATATCATTCATAGTAAACAGTTGCAATTAGAAATGCATAATATCTGTGAAAGAATGAAAATGGGCTAATTAGATATGGACAGGCTGAGTAATTAATTATAATTCAGGACACAAATGTAAGTGTACCTATAGATTTATTATCATTAATTAAAACAACATGTATGTCTAGTGCTATTTAAAAATTATGATCTGGGAAATCTTAGGATTCTCTATGCCTTTTTGCATCATGCATTTCTTAAACACATATACAATTCTCCACTACTAATAAACTGATCAGCACATTAGCCTATACACTGTATATTGGATGTAGTGGATGTACATCAGTTCTAAGTTGGCTGAGGCTCAATTTCCTATAGGAGATATGATAGTGACAGCTATAAATAAGATGCATAATGGATTTCATTTTCAGTATCTTCCCTAGAGGTAGTAAAAAAAAATTGCCCATTTTTTTTTTCTGATGGAAAATTAATTTTCAACTAAATAGAATTTTTTATGGAAAAAAAGATCTGTTTTCATCCAAAAAATCAGCTTATTGCAAACCTATATATATATAAACCTGTAATTATATGTATATAAACCTTGAAACATTTCAAAGAAAAATTATGATTTATAGATGAATAGATGTCTTAGGCTAGAAGAGACCATTAGGATTATATAGGATGACCTCCGGTATAGACCAGTTATTTCTGCATCAAACTCATAGCTGCTCTTTGAGCTATAGCATATTTTTTTAGAACGATATTCAGCTCCAGTTAAAGACTTCACATCTTTTGGTAACTTATTCCCATGATAATTACTCTCATTTAATAAAAAAAAAATGAGCATGATTTCTAATCTGAATTCCAACAATTGGACTGAATTATGTCTTTTTCTGATAGATTTTTAATCTATCTATCAGAATTAGAGTAACTTTTTAAGTCACTCATTATAAGATTTTACAGACTATGACTTCTAGTATTTATTTTTTAACCTTTTTCAATTTGTCAACATCATTTTTAAAGTGTGGGCTCCAGAGCTGGACACAGTTTAGTTTTCAATGAATTCTTCCATTAAAAAGGAAAAAAAAAATACTGAACCAGCTCTCATCAACACTTGCTGAAATTTTCACCCTTTTGGTTGAAATTGTTCGGGCTTGATGTCTGCATGAAGATGTTTTGTTTTTAAATGTTTGAGCAAGAACAATTCTGAGAAATTCAGGTGCTATTCTCCAGAGAAACATGAGGCTCTGAAGAGGCTAAGGATGCAGCAGGACCATGGCTCTGTCCCCACTATGCATTGGTCAGATCACTGGTTGGCTACCCAGCAGGTAGTAAACTGCATGTCACAAAAGGGATGCAGTATTGGGGATGGGCTAAGACATATACTTGAGAGGTCTAGAAAGTATTCAGCCTCCTCAAAACAAAAAGTATCCCCAGTGCAGGGATAGGCAACCTTTGGCACATGGCTCACCAGGGTAAGCCCCCTGGTGGGCTGGGCCAGTCTGTTTACCTTATGCGTCAGCAGGTTTGTCCGATTGCGGCTCCCACTGGCTGCAGTTCGCTGTCCCAGGCCAATGGAGGCAGTGGGAAGCGGCACAGGCCGAGGGATGTAATGGCTACCGCTTCCAGGGGGCTTACCCTGGCGAGGCGCGTGCCAAAGGTTGCCAATCCCTGCATAAACTGTGTGCAGTTTTTACAACCTAGTCTTTGATTATTTAAAACAGGCTTTGTTGAGTAGTGGAATAAAAATGTCACTGTGGCAATGGTTGTGTGTTCTTTCTCTCTCTTCTCTTTTATATCATTTTCATAGTTACATATACCTTTCAGATGTAATAGTCTTTGCTGTTTTCAATGAAACATATTAACATTACTATGTATGCTTTACGAAGACAAATACCTGTAATTACATTAGCAACATACTGACAAGTCAGGTAATAGAAACGAGCAGTTTAAATAACTGCATTCAAAGAGTTTTATAGAGGACTATTGACTATATTTAAACTGAAGACAAGGAGCATGGAATTATGGCAGTAAAATTAAAATAAGATTTTTCAAAACAAGGCACTGAATAGTTTATATAAATTTAATTCAGTATACAGAGAGGGATAATTTTCTTTTGTTTCTGAAAAACAAATCAAACAAATACAAAGCACAGTATGAGTTGATCTATGTCTGTATTATAAGCAAATTGGGGTAGGGACCAAATCTTTCTCTGCATTCTGTAGAGCTGCAAGTATTCCACTGGCATACAACAAATAACCAATAGTGTTCTGTTTATAGCTACTTATTGCTATGAGTGTTTTTTGTACGCCCCATATTTACATGTCTAAGGAGTCTTCTTACCTGTCTTCTTGTCCCGAACAGTTTTAGTTCAAGATGGCTGCTGTTACAGACTCAGTCACACACTATGGGCATTAGTAATTGACACCATTTCAAAGTGAATGAAAAGTTGGTGTACAAATCAGAATTCTCCACTCACTTACCCCTGGGGTAGCAATAGCATTTTGCATCTACTATGCATCTCACTGGCTCCTCTGGCCCCAGCACAATTTAGAATGATCACAAAGATGATCTAAATTAATGCCTAGTTGCAATGGTCCTCAAGGAACTGTTCTACAGTCAGAGATTGCTGGCTCACTGTGTGTGCTGACATTTCATGCTTGCCAGACCCACTTTGCTAGAGCTATAAGGAGTGGTGGGAGGACAGATGATATAGAGTCAGGCAGCATGTTTGTGGTTCTTCTCCTTTTCTCTCCTACGTAACTGCCAGTGAAGAAAAGAAATGTGATTTGTACTATATATATATTTTAAATTAAAGCTGATTCTTTGAAGAAAGGAAAATAAAGTGTTTGTAAATTACTCAAACTATTACAATTTACAATAGTTCCACAGGACAGCATAATGACAACATGATTTAAATTATTTTCCATGAATTTTTGGGTTCAAATCTTTGATTAAACTTAACAGGTACACATAAAAATATATGCATCCCACCCTAATGAGAACATGCCTTATTTTAGAAATATATCACATTTTATTAAATTTGTATACTGAATTAAGATTTAAATGTAATCACGTTGAAGTCAATGGCAAAATTCCCATTGACTTTAATGTGAGAAGAAAGAGATCTTTAATGTGTGCTGTAACACACTTTTGTTAGAGGGCTTTCCCTTCACCCCCTCCCTTGGTTCTTGTCACACAGACAGAAAGCAGAAGTCCAGAAGTCTGAAGTGCAGGCAATATGATGTTTATTGGGGTTAGTTCCAAGCAAACATATCCATAGCTCTAGATGCTGACAGAGTCTGTTTTCCAGAGTTTCCTTCCCAGCTCTGACACAGAGCATTTACTCCATATCACCCTTTCTATCTCTGATGCTGCAGAGCCTTGCCTGTGTCCCTATTCCCCATTCTCATTTCCCATTCCCTATTCCCCATTTCCCCATTTCCCCACCTCCTCCTTCTGAGCAGGCCCCTATTACTTGCAATGCACAGTTCCACTCCTTACACCTTAGTGTCATGTTCCATTTTGGGTCTGGTGTCTTCATGCCACCCCTTTTGTACCCCATGGGAGGGGTAAGGAGTGAGGTTGTGCTCCTGTCAGGGACGGGCATTTCTTTGGTCTTTTAGTGTTTTATACCTTCCCCCACAAGCCCCTTTGCCCCTCCCAACTGGTTGCTTGACTTTGCCTTGAGAGAGGGGTTGAGGAAATCTTAAAGTGTGCTCTGAGTAACGCTTGAACTGCTCTTAGCTATTCCCATTGTACTAACAAATCCATCTGACTAGGCAGAAGCAACATCACAGTGTCTTTGTGCCTTGTTTCACATTTTAGTATAATATTATCACAAAGTTCAACCCAAAATTCGATCCCAGGCTAACAAACTGGCCTATATACTAACAACTTTTTCTACCTACTTCCCAATAACTATATACATTTCTGTGTAATACAACAAAGGCCTTAAACATATGGAAGACTCATTCACAATCATGCATGTATAATAAAGGCCATGATGGAAAAAGATTAACACATTTTATTTCTATACATCAAGCTTGTAGACAAAGTCAGCAGATTGTATTCCAAGTTAACTTTTAGATTACTTTAGATGTGATCATAAGTTTTAAAACAGTGCTGCTGTCCTTTGATCTTCAACTCTTCATAGTATAAAACCTTAAGAAACTCATTCATTTTTGTATATTTATTTGAAATACAAATCAATATGTTTAAATTGATTTTGTTATCTTTGCTCTGCCAAAATGTCTTTATTTTTACACTTCAGGGAGTTATAGTGTAAATTATAGAGTTGTGAAGTCAGAACTAAGATCTTTTCACTATCTTTGGGGGAAGGCCACTGACAAATAGGCTGAAAATAAATGGAACAATTAAAATGCATGAAAAATTCAGATTGGGTCCAATTAAACAGTAGCTGTACCTCAGTCAATTATGAAGATAAACTCAAATGCCCCAACTTGTTTGAAATTTCATTATAAAAATTAATTGTATCTAAATGTATTTTCTCTGATTAGACTTAAAATACATAGATGAATTTTTAACTTGTATTTCCCAAATGAGACTTTTTCTTTCCATTGTCTTCATCTTTTCCACATTTCACTCCCATTTATTATTACACACACAACACTCAGTGCTAATAACTGGTCTGAACTGTGGGTGTTCTTTTGTTGGTTTGTTTGTAAAGCTCAAGGATAACAGGATACATTAGGTGTCTGATCCAATTCTCACTAAAGTTAATAGCCAAACTCCCACTGACCTCAGTGGTGCAGGATCTAGCTCAAAAGTGGGTAGTAAAACAAATCAAATGTCACTGGGTAATAGAAGATAAATAAAAAAGAAAGGTTAAAATATCTGCAATTTCTGCTTACCTGGATCCCAAAGTATTGCTAGCTGAGGCCAATCCACTACAGTAGGTGTAGATATATAAGATGCTGAGGGGATCTTGAGAGTGCTGAGTCACTTCCACTGCAATTATCTTCAAAGGGGCACCGCACAATATTGGGAACTGGATACAAAGTGTTTCCACTGACTTCAGTGGGCTTTGGATCAAGCCACAGATCTTAGTGCTTCTCTAGACAAGGGGCCTTTGAAAAGGAAAATTTAATAACAGTAATCTAACACATTATTAACAATTTTTGGCCAATCGTAAAGACAAAGTAGGTTTTTTGTTTCTTTGTTTGTTTGGATTTTTTTAGATTTTCCAGACGCTTACAGTGGTGGCACTTTCACCGTTTCATTTGAGAGATATCAGTTCTACCAGTATTCTGACAGGGGATGATCTCTGAGTGGTAGAATCTTTAACATCAAAAGAAAATTTTAAAATATGCACGTTGTCTATTTCCAACTCCAGAACTTCATGTACAACAGTTAGGGAAAACTAAAAAAGATACTCTAAAAGGTTTTGTATTAATATGTTAGATATATAATTTATCAGAGCCACAAAAAACAGACCAGAATCTGTACCTTATGGGCCCAATTCTCAATTATTACTTAGGGGCACATAGCACAAGTTAAAGCACGGCCAGGTGCAAAAGTGGGTGTAATGCTCACCATTGCACTCTTCCAATTCTGAGGCTTCTCTGTGCAGGGCCTGGCCTCAGATGAATAGATGCTGTAAATTACATAGGCTGCTCTATGGAGATGACATAGGAGCCTTTAGACAACTCTGTACCATGTCAGGATCCTCTTGCACTAGGGCAGGGGTCGGTAACCTTTTTCACGTGGCTCAGCAGGGTAAGCACCCTGGTGGGCCGGGCTGGTTTTGTTTACCTGCTGCATCCGCAGGTTTCGGATGATCGTGGCTCCCACTGGCCGTGGTTTGCCGTCCCAGGCCAATGAGGGTGGTGGGAAACACATCCCTTGACCCATGCTGCTTCCCACAGCCCCCATTGGCCTGGGACGATGAACCACGGCCAGTGGGAGCTGCAATTGGCCGAACCTGCGGAGGCGGCAGGAAAACAAACCGGCCCAGCCTGCCAGGTGAGCCACATGACAAAGGTTGCTGACCCCTGATTTAGGTGTTAAAAGAGATCCAGATGACAGGCTGGGTGTGTTAGCAGTAGAGCAATACCTGAAGCAGTGCAATGGCTTGCAACCTGACCAATGTGATATATATATATGTGTGTATGTGTGTGCGCAAAAAAAGTCTTATTAGTGATTATTATTATTTACCAAGTACCAAAAGGTGTGTTGGACCCTTTGCAGACAAAGAATGATATAGGCCTTTGCCCTGAAGTGAGTGCATTCTAAACAGTCAAAATAGAGGGCAGGGGAGACCACTGTGACACACAATAAAAACTATTAAGACTAAGTATCAGAGGGGTAGCCGTGTTAATCTGGATCTGTAAAAGCAGCAAAGAGTCCTGTGGCACCTTATAGACTAACAGAAGTATTGGAGCATGCGCTTTCGTGAGTGAATGCTGACGAAGTGGGTATTCACCCATGAAAGCGCATGCTCCAAATGTCTGTTTGTCTATAAGGTGCCACAGGACTCTTTGCTGCTTTTATTAAGACTAAGTTTGCTAGTCTTCTCCTTTTCTTCTCCTTTTCATCTGATCTATCCACCCACTCAGAACACTATTGTCCTTCCTCCTCCTTCCCCTCACCACCATCATAGACCATATTGCTTCTTAGAAAGACAAAGCGGATTAAGTAATATTTTTGATTGGACCTACTTCTGTTGGTGAGACAGATAAGCTTTCGAGCTTACATAGAGCTCTTCTTTCAGTCTGAGGAAAACACTTGGAGTGTCACAGCTAAATGGAAGTGGAAAAGATTATTTAGCACAAATAGTTAACACATATTTCAAATGATCATTCAAGGTGTTTGGGCCCCTTAACATCGCTCCAGTAATTGGGGGGAAGGAAGAAGGAGGGGGGAACGGCAGGTTGTTGTGGGGGAGTTGTTAGTGGGTTATAGATCAGGGGTCAGCAACCTTTGGCACTCGGACTATCAGGGTAAAGCCGCTGGAGGGCCAGGCTGGTTTGTTTATCTGGAGCGCCCGCAGGCACGGAGCCCCACTGCATTATTCTCCCTCCCACCAAATATCAATAAAAGCAGTAGAGTGTTCCATTCCCAAAATAAAACTACATATGTATCTAAGGGCTTTACACTGCCATCTATCACTGTAGAATCTGAGGAGTTCCACATTAAATTCTACTCAAATAGTGAATTCCCTAGTGAATTATGTGTTGCTAATGGTACTTCTTTTGGAGGGTAACTCTGTGCATTTTAAGATTTTGGTTTTTGTTTTTAAATTACTTATTTTGTTTTGTTTTGCATATGTTAGGCTGATTAGTTTCAGGTTTTCTGTTTTGTTTTTTTTTTCCTTTTGTGGTTGTAGGATTGTCTTATTTTCCCTTGATTGGGTTACTTTGGGTAGAAGCAGGTGTCAGTATTATCACTTATGGTGGAAAAAATCTTTGTAATTTTGTAATCATCTCACTTAAATTGAAGGGACACATTTTCTGATCAGGGAGGCCTATTGGAGTCAATTGAGTAATGCCAGGAAAGATTTCTGCCCAATACTTTTTTAATATCTCTCACTTCTATTAATGTTCAGATATATGAATACAATATATTAATATTCCCAGAACGAACTATAAGCAGTATTACATTCTTTTAATACATTTTCCAAAAGGTCCTGGAAAACAATAATTTTAAATATGTAAAAATTGGATAGCATGTTTGTAATATATTTTAATTGTTCAGTCCCTGAAGAAAAGAATCTTTTAAAAGCAAAACTCACCATTTAAAAAAAGAAAAAAAAAACACCTTTTACTTTAACGATTACTTTTGTAGTAATTTCAGTTATAAAAATATTTGATAGCAAGCTTAAAATCCATTATCCACTCACTGGTATACAGTGAATTACACGGTACCATAAGCAGTTTAGTAATCTTCATTCTACAAAAAATGCAAAGCAGGTAAAAAAGAGAAATTGGGGGGGAAATGGTTATAATAGCTACCAATGAATGTTTGAAGTATAGTTGTAGTTGTGTTGGTCCCAGGATATTAGCGAGATAGGGTAGGTAAGTTAATATCCCTGATTAGACCAACTTCTGTTGGTGAAAGAGACAATCTTTTGAGCTTATAGATCGGTGTAAACTCAAACGCTTGTCTTTTTCACCAGACGTTGATCCAATAGAAGATATTATTTCACACACAACATGGGTGAGCAGGAAAGGTGGAAAGATCATAGAATCATAGACTTTAAGGTCAGAAGAGACCATTATGCTCATCTAGTCTGACCTCCTGCACAATGCAGGCCACAGAATCTCACCCAACCACTCCTGTATCAAACCTGTGTCTGAGCCATTGAAGTCCTGAAATCATGGTTTAAAGACGTCAAGGTTCAGAGAATCTTCCAGCAAGTGACCCGTGCTCCACACTACAGAGGAAGGCGAAAAATCCCCAGGGCTTCTGCCAATCTGCCCTGGAGGAAAATTCCTTCCCGACCCCCTAAGCATGTGGGCAAGACTCACCAGCCAGATACCAAGGAAATAATTTTCTGTAGTAACTCAGATCCCACCCCATCTAACATCCCATCACAAGCCATTAGGCATATTTACCGCTAGTAGTCAAAGACGAATTAATTGCCAAAATTAGGCTATCCCATTATACCATCCCCTCCATAAACTTATCAAGCTTAGTCTTGAAGCCAGATATGTCTTTTGCCCCCACTACTCCCCTTGGAAGGCTGTTCCAGAACTTCACGCCTCTGATGGTTAGAAACTTTCGTCTAATTTCAAGTCTAAACTTCCTGATAGTTTATATCCATTTGTTCTTGTGTCGAATTCCTCTCCCTCCCTGGTATTTATTCCTCTGATATATTTCTAGAGAGCAATCATATCTCCCCTCAGCCTTCTTTTGGTTAGGCTAAGCAAGCCAAGCTCTTTGAGTCTCCTTTCATATTACAAGTTTTCCATTCCTCAGATCATCCTAGCAGCCCTTCTGTGAACCTGCTCCAGTTTGAATTCATCCTTCTTAAACATGGGAGACCAGAACTGCACACAGGATTCCAGATGAGGTCTCACCTGCGCCTTGTATAATGGTACTAACACCTCCTTATCTCTGCTGGAAATACCTCGCCTGATGCATCCCAAGACAGCATTAGTTTTTTTCACACCCATATCACACTGGCAGCTCATAGTCATCCTGTGATCAACCAATACTCCAAGGTCCTTCTCCTCTTCTGTTACTTCCAACTGATGCCTCCCCAGCTTATAACAATAGTTCTTGTTATTAATCCCTAAATGCATGATCTTGCACTTTTCAATATTAAATTTCATCCTATTACTATTACTCCAGTTTACAAGGTCATCCAGATCTTCCTGTATGATATCCCTGTCCTTTTCTGTATTGGCAATACCTCCCAGCTTTGTGTATGTGCATTCTCCTACCCACGACAGTATCCTTTCTTGCTTCATTTTCATCCCTCTCAGTGTTGAAATCCAGTGTGGAGATTACCTGGACATCTCCCCCCAATTCCTAGTTTAAAGCTCTCTTAATCAGTTGTGCCAGCCTCCATCCTAGAAGTCTATTTCCCGCTGTACTCAGATGAAGTCCATCCTGAGAGAACAGTCCTCTGTCCATGAATGCCTCCTAGTGGCCATACATCTCAAAGCCCTCCTTATAGCACCACTGCCTGAGCCGTCTGTTGATTGCCATAATCTTGTCACATCTTTGTTTCCTTTCTCTAGGAACAGGCAGAATCCCACTGGAGATCACCTGAGCCTCGATTTCCTTAAGATGGTGTGAAGCTTGTTTTTGTGTTCCCCTATCCTGAGGACATTGTGTGTAATGAGGTTTGTCCTTCTGTGCCAGGCTATAGAAGCCTAAAGACTGCTCCAACTCATGTCTGCTCCCAGTTTTGGCTACATAAACTGCAGAATTGTCTTCTTTTTCTTTACTATATATATATCACGGTAGTGCCAAGGGAGCCGCAGTCAGGAACAGGGCCTTTTTATGTTAGGAGCTCAACACATATAAAGATACAATCCCTGCCCTGAAGAGCTACAGTTTAAGATGCCTTGATACTAATTCTTGAAAAACGTTTTTTTCTCCAGGAAATAGGGAAATAACAGTGTTTCTTGTATGAATGAAAAACAGTGTCATAGTGAGATAGTACAATAGATGATTTACCACTTGCTCTTTGATCACCCTTGTGTAATGAAGCATTTTTCACTTTGTTGAAACAGTTTGGCTCATCTATATTTTATGGGTTTGGACTTCCAGGGTATGTCTACGTTGCAATTAAACACCTGCAGCTGGCCTGTGTCAGCTGACTCAGGCTCACGGGGCTTGGGCTATGGGGCTGTAAAACTGTAGTAGAGACATTCAGGCCCAAGCTGTACTTGAGCTCTGGGACCCTGTGAGAGCCAGGCCTGACAGAACATCTACAGTGCAATTTTACAGCCCCTCAGCCCAAGCCAGCTGACAAGGGCCAACTGAGGATGTTTTATTACAACGTAGCCATACCTCAAAGACTTATGCATTTGAATACATGGCTGACTGAAAAATTTCTGTCAAATCTGTCTGTCAACAGATGACTGGGTTTTCAACAAAACAATTTTTGTTTTGCGAGCCAACCCCCGGAAATGTTTCTAGCTGAAAACCCCAAATCTTTCAATTCTGAAATGATGCCAGGATGCCTCATGGGAACTGTACTTTTGGTGCTTGATACTCCTGTCCTTCTCTGTGGATGTTCCCCTCAGGGCCGGCTCCAGACCCCAGCGCGCCAAGCATGCGCTTGGGGCGGCATTTTGCCAGGAGGGCGGCAGGCGGCTCCGGCGGACCTCCCGCAGGCATGACTGCGGAGGGTCCGCTGGTCCCGCAGTTCCGGTGGACCTCCCGCAGAAATGCCTGCGGAGGGTCTCCTGGTCCCACGGCTCCGGTGGAGCATCCGCAGGCGTGCCTGCGGGAGGTCCACCAGAGCCGTGGGACCAGCGGACCCTCCGCAGGCACGTCTGCAAGAGGTTCCCCGGAGCCGCGGGACCGGCGACCGCCAAAGCACGCTCCGAAGTGTGCCGCCCTGCTTGGGGTGGTGGAATTCCTAGAGCCGCCCCTGGTTTCCCCTTGCCACTTTACACTCACCTTGAACGGGTGTAAATGACAACACAAGGTGCAAGGCACTGGAGGATCAGCCATGATATTTTTGAGTTGACAGAACCCCTTTAATTATCCCAAAGTATTTACAACATTTTTATGTTTTATTCTGTTAACATAAAGCCACAGATTTTCAAGCAGCCATTTTACATTTTTAGAGAGAAATAAAGTAAATCAAGTTTTACCACATCAAAAATAATTGCTACAAGCCAGAATTTCTGGGCATCACATTAGTATTCAGAAAGGGCTGCCTCATGAGATCCAAATATAGCTTTCAAAAAAGGGTACCTTCCAATAGCTTGCAGGTGCAGAGACCATCTGCACAGAGAAAATCACTGGCTCTGGTCCATTGTAATGTTACCATACAATATCTGTCGCTAAATTACAATGTCATGTTGGTAATATACTTTCCTCACATTTGCAAACTTTAATTGTCTGATTGTTTGATTTTATACGGTAATATTTTACAAGTAAACACAATCATGAGAGCATGTATTGTATATGCACAAATAATTTGAACAGTCAAGCTGTATTATGTTTAATGGAATTATGTATAAATTTTGTTTGTTTGCAACTTTATAGATTAAAAATGGGATATGTAAAGCTCCAAGGGCTGGGATATAATATACGCAGTGTTAATTTATTCCAAGAATAATAATTAAGTCATAAGTAGACAAACAAACAATAGTTTGAATAAATAAATAGACTATAAAAACAGGCTGTTCTCTTTAGTCCCGAAGTTGTGTGGTGTGCAAAACAATTCTGCATGTCTGAAATAATTTCTAAGGAACTAAAATAACTACAAGACACAGATGTTCTAACGGTACAATGGGCAAAATTAGTACTGGGAATAACTCCACTGAAGTCAATGGAGTCACATGAGGGATAAATATGGCCATTGGAGTCAGTTACGTGAATTATCAAAATGATTCTCATTGTTACTCCCTCTTCAGGAGTGTCATTTTTTAAAAAAAGATATCTATGTGTATCTATCTATATATCTATATTTGTGATTTTTCTTTTCCTCATCTTGAAATTAGGGATGTCACGTTGTCTAATGTCAACAAATTGGTACATATGATGTTCCTGCATTCAAAAAGGGTGATGTTATGGAATGTCAGCAACACTTATCTCTTACCAATGTTCTTTGTAATGGGAACTGATGAAAGTTCCAATATTGTACTGAGTTGCATGTAGGCAGCTGGGTGCCCAGGTGCATCCATTTGTAGGATTCAGTTATAGGTTACCACTTTTAACTATATGCCTAGCCACTTCATACAGTCAGACATCACACTTTGAAAAAAAATTATTAAAAACATAATAGAAGAGCTCATGGTAGCACGTTATGGTAGACACTAACGGCATACATTGGAAAATACTTACTTTCTATTTATAATTTGGCAGGAACTGAATCCATTTTCATTGGTACTCATGTTGACAATTCAGACTGGAAATTTTGTTGACAGTGAGGGTAATAAATCATTGGAACAGTTAAACAAGAGTCATGGTGGGTTTTCAATCACCAACAATTTTTAAGGCAAGATTGGATTTTTTTTTCTGAAACATCTACTCCTGGATTTTTTTTATTTTTTTTTTGATGTGTGGGTGGGGCAGACTCTGTGGCCTGTGCTATACAGGAGGTCAGACTATAAGATCATAATGGTCCCTTCTACCCATGGAATCTGTGAATCTATGACACAGCTGGGTATCTGTGGCAACTGTAGTCATAGGGTCACATACCCAACAATATACTCAAGATTTTATCATCATTTCCACTATAAGATCACATTTCCAAGAATTTATAACAATATTATAAAGACTGTGGTTTTTTCCCCAGAAGAATCTTGGCATATCTGGTCTGAGCACAATTTTTTTTTTTAATCTTACAGGGAAAAAAAATCTTGAGTTTTGTTTCTATTTGAGACAAGGAATGCTTTATAGCTTCACACATTTTTTTTTCTAGCAATACTGTCCACCCCATCTTATGATTTTATAATAATGCAATGTCAGAGGTACTTCATCTTCATTATATATTTAAGATTTCTAAATATGTTTTTTATATAATCAGAGTATTACAATCTAAAAAAGTATCTTTTACTTAAGAGTTATAAATAATAATATAATTAACAAGCTGCCCTTATAAAGCATTTACAGTTGGGTATGTTCTATGTCTAAGGTACTTATATAGTCCCCAGTACCCTAATGCCACACAATCTTTAATATATATTTTCCTCACAACACCTCTGTGAGGTAGGGAAATACCATCATCCTCTTTTTACAGATGGAGAATTGAGGCACAAAGGGACTAAAATCCATATCCACAAGGAGATCTGGGTGTTGCAAAGCCTAACTGTTAGGCTCCTAGCCAACCGGCAGAATTAATAAACCCTGAGTTAGGGGACAGGGCTGCCTATACAATGCAAGGGGAGAGATAGCATCTGAGAATGGGATCCACAAAAGTTAGCAGGGAGCCACTAAGCTAGCCAATGCAAATGCTGATGAGAGGGAATGCTGATGAGAGGGGGTCTGAGCTGCAAGAAGTCACCTCTCTCTCTTTGGGATCCACAGCTAGGAACCTTTCTCCTAAGTAGGGTTGCCAGATGTCTGGTTTTCGACTGGAACTTCTGGTGGAAAAGGGACCCTAGTGGCTTCAGTCAGCACTGCTGACTGGGCCGTTAAAAGTCCGGTCTGCGGTGCAGTGGGGCTGAGGCAGGCTCCCTGCCTGCAGTGGCACCGTGCAGCTCCCAGATGCAGAGGGATTTCCTCCCTCTGGCTCCTACACGTAAGGGCAGCCAGAAGGCTCCGTGCACTGCCCCCACCCCAAGCACCAGCTCTGCAGCTCTCATTTGCCAGGAACTGCGGCCAATGGGAGCTGCAGGGATGGCACCTGCAGACAAGACAGTGTGCAAAGCTGCCTGGCCCCACCTCCATGTAGAAGCCACAGTGGAGACATGCCGCTGCTTCTGGGAGCTGCTTGAGGTAAGCTCTGCCTAGAGCCTGCACCCCTGTCCTCTCCCATGCCCCAACCCTTGCCCCAGTCTTTATCCCCATCCCACGCTCCGAACCCCTCGATGCCAGCCCAGAGCCCCCTCCCATACTCTGAACACCTCATTTCTGGCCCCACCTCAGAACCTTCACCCTCAGCCCATAGCCCTTACCCACTCCCACACACCAACTCCGTCTGACCCCAGAGCCCACTCCCATACTCCGAACCCTTTGACTCCAACCCCCAGCCTGGAATCCATTCCTGCACCCCACACCTCTCATCCCTGGCCCCATCCCAGAGCCCTCAGCCTCAGCCCAGAGCCTCACCCCCTTCTGTACCCCAACCCCCTGAGCCAGCCTGGTAAAAATGAATGAGTGAGGATGGGGAGAGTGAGCAATGGAGTGAGGGGGCGGAGCCTCAGAGTAGGGTAGTGATAGGGGCAGAGCAAAGGTGTTCGGTTTTGTGTGAGTAGAAAGTTGGCAGCTCTACTCCTAAGCTATTTTCTGCAAGAATGGCAGTGGCACAGGCCTAATTACACAAAACAGCTGGTGGGGGGAGGTGGCCTCATTTCTAACCTTTAGACCATTGATTAGGGAATACACCTGAGATATGGGAGATGCTTGTTGATGCAGATGCTACCTGATGAGGAGAAGAGATATGAATACGGGCTTCCCCTTTCTCAGCTGAGTGCCTTAACCACTGAACTACAGGGCACTATAATGATGGTCTCTCTCATTCTCTCTTGTTGAAGCCGATCCACTTTGTATAAATAATTAAACATTCATTGGGCCAGAGAGAAAGTGAAATTAAAGCTCATGGAGAATAGGGATTTCACTGTCCTCAGTGGCCAAAGCCATCTCAAAGGGGGCAGAGAAAGTGGGGACATCTTTCTCTTCTGCTGTTGGCCAGCAGAGATATCTAGGTGTGTAGTGACTTATACAGAACCATGTGGGAAGATCCTGAGTAGCAAAGGGAACAGTTTAGATGAGGCACCAGGAAATCTGTGGGGAGATGGCTAGGAATGTTAAGCTGCAGCTGGAGTAGCCAGTTCATTTAAGCCATGGCCAGCACATCCCTCGCCCGTGCTGCTTCCCGCTGCCCCCATTGGCCTGGGACGGCAAACCGCGGCAAGTGGGAGCCACGATTGGCCAAACCTGCCGATGCGGCAGGTAAACAAACTGGCCCGGCTCACCAGGGTGCTTACCCTGGTGAACCGTGTGCTAGAGGTTGCCGACCCCTGTTCTAAGGCCTTGGTCCTTCAAAGAGTTCTGCAGAGGCACACCTGTGTGATTCTGATGTTTTGGTGATCACCCAGACCACTATGGTGTTAAATTACCACTTGCTCTGTAACCTTGGGGTGACTTTATACAGAATCCTTTACTGGTCTGTGTGATCCCCAAAATTACATAGCTGTGCAGTCATTAGAGAAGTTGCACCCCAATATCAGCACACTCCAAACACTTGCAAAATGGACCCTAACAGATCCAGAACAGAAGGACGGTCTTGAAGGTAAAAGGCTCTTTCTGAATGATGGATCCCCCTTAGGGCAGGGGGCGTGCTGGGAAACTGGTCAAAGGCAATAGGTAACTTGTATTTGGAAAGGGAATGTATCAAATACAGACGGTAAAACCCAAAGTTGTGTCTTTATGTTTGTTTTCTGTGTAACTTGTACATGTTTATTTTTCCTAAATATTTCATCTTTGAATCTGTGGTTTTCTACTAAATAAACATTTTGTTTATTTTTATCCCAAGCAGGTATCTGGTGTGCAAACGGAGTGGACTGTGTGTGCCAAAGTGAAACTGGGGGCTGTTTTCACTCCTTTGGGGGTGATGAAACAGAGGTGAGAAGTCTGAGTCTCTGGTAGTTAACTCGAGAAGGACAGTTTTGGGGAGACTTGAGAGACCAGAAGCATCTCTTGAGACAGGCTCAAGGCCTAAATAATGAATGGAATCTCTAGTCAGGTATTCAGCTGGCATAACAATGTAGACAAGAATATACAGAGGACCAATGCTGGGCTATTTGGTGAAGGCGTAGGATGTATTCTATTGTCCAGTAAACAAACAAGTAAAAACTCAATCTACAGCTTGCAAAATGTGTTGGCTAAAATGCTATTTGATAACTGAAGGTCATTGTCAAAATTTTGCAACAGGGAATTCTAAATGGATGATTACCCAATGTGTTAACCAGTAATTTCATGAAAAGAGAAGAATAGATATTTACATGTTTCAGATGCATATCACTTGCACAAACTTTGAACCAGTGAAACAACTCTATACACTGTTCTTCTGATTAACTACAGGTCTGAACCCTGTTTCTATGGGAGCAACATAGGTCATAAACATAATATACTCCAAATTTGGGTAGCTATAATTTAGTGTATGCTCACTGTACTAGATTAGCAAATTTATTTATCCAGCCACACTTGTTGGACAAAGCTTCTCTACCTCTTAATTTTTTTCTTTCTTTTCTTTACCCTCCCCCCCCTTCTATCCCATTAAGAATATTGAGGATATATACAAGTGATATTGCATTTTTTTGGAGCCTAAGAGAATACAGGTAGATGCAGCAAGTGACTGGCAGGCCCTGCAATTCATTCTTAGGGGAGTCATGTTTATTGCTGACATAATTGTGAAAAGTCATGGGCCTGCATGGGGCACCAACAGAGCAGGGATGCCACACTTTGAAAACATTTTGGAATATTGAGCATAATGAAACAAACTGAATCTCAATTATATGTTTCAACTGTATTAAAAACTAGCTACATCTGAGGAGGAATTGGGCCAAACTACTGCTCCCACTTTTATTATAGTTAAACGATTTAATGTGCTCAGTAAGGAAAACATTAAATGGAAGTGCTCTTCCCCTTGTTAAACTTTCATCATTTAAGCAACTGTAAGGGTAACTTATAATAAACACTATATAACAATGTCTATACACTGTAATTAGGTAATACATTGGACTTCCAGCTACATCCCATTACAACCACAGTACAAATTTATTCTACAAAAGTATTTTTAGTGTGTCAGGAACCTTAATTGAGCAGGAAATGTTTCTTTCTTCTGGGATTTAAAGAGTGAGAAGCATACCAGGTTCTCAATTTCCCTGCAAGACTATGAAATCTCCTATTTATAGGCATTTCATGTACAAATTAGATGTTGCTATAACAAATAGCTACTTCAAATCCTCAAAGATGCACTTTAGACCTTTAAACTTCATCTCAGAATAATCAATATAAATGAATTATCTTTAATACCACTGCAAACAATTTTTAAGATGGAATTTTATTAGTAAAAAGAGCAGCCAAACTGTCATGTCTATGATGTTATGTGATAGGATGCAGTACCAGCATGAATATTATGTTATATGTTCAAATGCATAGTCAGCTTAGATATTAGCCTTACCAATTAAGCTAATGTTGCAGTTTACATTTAATTTCACTTACACTGAAAATACCATTGTTTCCAAGTGATTTGCAAGTAATGCTATTACTCAGTTAGTTATGGGAAAGAACTTTTAGGTTTTTGTAACTGGCTGGAAGTAGTTTCCTGAAACACATCATTCTGTTGATCCTGTTGGGAAAGGGTTAAGTGGATTATGTTGACTCAGCTAGATATAAGGGGAACAGGAGTGGGTCCCTGGAAGGGGGTGGGTTATGGGTAGAGCCCTACTAAATTCACAGTCCATTTTGGTCAACTTCACAGTCATAGGATTTTAAAAATCATAAATTTCATGATTTCAGCTATTTAAATCTGAAATTTCACAGTGTTCCAATTGTTGGGGTCCTGTCTCAAAAATGAGTTGGGGGGGGTTTGCAAGATTATTGTAGTGGAGGTTGCGATACTGCTACCCTTACTTCCGTGCTGAAGACAGAGCCACTGCTAGCAGCAGTGCAGTAGTAAGGATGGCATGGTATGGTATTGCCATCCTTACTTCTGCGCTGTTGCTGTGGGGTGCTGCCTTCAGAGCTGGGCCCTCAGTCAGCAGCCGCCTCTCTCTGGCAACCCAGCTCTGAAGGCAGCACAGAAGTAAGGATGGCAATACCACAACCCCCCTAAAAATTAACCTTGTGACCCCCCTGCAACTCCCTTTTGGGTCAGGAAATGCTGGTTTCCCCCATGAAATCTGTATAGCATAGGGTAAAAGCACACAAAAGACCAGATATCACATGGGGAGACCAGATTTCACAGTCTGTGATGCGTTTTTAATGGCTATGAATTTGGTAGAGCCCTAGTCATGCATGTAGAAGTAGCCAAGTCTGGTGAGAAAGCTTATGCTGAACTTTATGTAATAACACGTCATATTGCTAATTCCTTGTCATTAAAAATAAGTTGTTGCCTCAACTCAGTGTTTGGACTTTTAAAAGAAATTTGGAAAGTCACCTGCTCACAGGCTTACTGCCCTTTCAGAGTCCTTCTCCATTGTTATCTCGGAGCCGTTTTGTATACTGTCCTATACTCCCCAAATTCCTCCTGATGCCAGTCTGCTTTTCTTGTCTTTCCATCTTCAGTTCCTACCTTGATACATCCTTAGACCATGAGCATGTAGGCAAGACCCACCAGCCGAGCCCTGGGAAAGAATCTTACTATGCCTTGATCCTGCAAGTGGCTATATGAGCACACCTATGTGTGGAGCTCCATTGGTTTCAGTGGGAGGGGTCTTTGAAGGCACAGGGGTCTGGACCCACACACAATCAGTTACAGAATGGCTCCTTAACTTGTAAAGTCTTTGAGACAGAAACATTATCTTTCCATTAATCTGTAATGCACCTAGCATGCTGTTGATGCTATACAAATAGAGTCAGATTGTATCTGTTCCTTGTACATGAAAGGGAAAGTTGCAAGAAACGTTCTCCATTTGCATGCACCTTTCACAAGTTCTTTTCACAGTTGTAAACTCTGTTCTAAGGAGTAACTAGAGAGCACATTCTAAATGGATTTTCCCTATAGTACCCCTGTGAAGTAGTGAGGTACTGTCATCACATTTTACTGTATCAGCCAAAATCTTGCTTTTATTTATTCGCTCCTTTTTATTGTCTTTAATTCTATTGCTAGAGTGCTCAGAGCTCTGGGTGGATGTTATTTGGTGTAGAGAATCTACATCTAGATAAATATATGCTTTTTAACTTCATCCCATTACTCTTAATTATTCCCCCTTTGTAAATTCCCAAGTAATTCCTCTCCCTTCTTTTTGGCCTGAGTGATTAGCCAACATTTGGAGCTTTGTGAGTGGTTTCTGTTAGGAAGACAGATTGATGATACAAGTTAGATATTTATTTGGTGCAATCCTATTTGTTTACAAAGACTGTGCACAAAGTGCTATTTCCCTGAACACAGCAGGATCAAACAACAGGAGGCAATTACTTTTCTTTCAATTCTAAGCCTGTCTTTTCCAGCCAGCATTCTGCCCAAAAAGCTCTCTCTTGCTCTCAGCTTTCTCTCTGGGCAATGCTATTGCTTTTCTTGATGCCTGTTCCCTTTTCTTGTCCTCTCTGCCCGCTTTTTTGGCTGTGTCTGTCCATAGACGCCCCCACTCCCACCAAATAATACACAGCCCACTGCAGTTGCATTTAGCCCAAAGAAAAATTCCTCCACTTACATAGCGCAGCTTCTGACCAGCCTTACATGTTACCTGTGTTTTTGGCAGTGGCTGAAATCATCTTCGGTATCTTATGCCAAAAAAGAGCTTAACTGCTTTTTATGTTTATCATGCCCACCAATTCCAATAAAGTTTCACTCAAGCGCTATTATAACAATATAGTCCAGTAATGATTAATAATATAAACAATTTCATTTTTCTTTAAAAAATCACCTCAGTCTAAAATTAATTAAAACATATAAAAGGATGTTCAAAGTTATATATTATACTTTAATAAAAAAAGAGGATTTTTTTCTTGTTATTTGCTTTTGGAATCTGAAAAGTAGTGTGATTTCCTTTTTAACTTCATTTTTACCAATATGTGATGCTGGCAATATCTAAACTAATTAAAATGCAATGTTGTAGGTCTGCTATATTACCAAACTATCACAAAACAGCCAAATGGCAAGAATTTCCACAATCACTCCCTATTGCTCGACCTTGTTCATAGCGAACTAGACTTTTATTGCACATTTTTAAAGAAGCTTGAGACTCACTTGTATACAGAAAAATACAAATAAACACATTGTGATGCTATATATAAGAAAGATGATTATTTGTATCATTGTTGCTATCTCTGTTATACAGTTACAACAAAACTTGTACAAAGTACATCATATAATGAGTCAATGGAAAAGTTATGATTTGCTAAGTATAGGGTTCCCAAAGTGAACATGGGACACCACACAGGGCTGACCCAAGCCCCCCGCCCCAGCCTCTCTCCACAGCCCCCCGCAGAGCTGGCCCCAGCTGCTCGGTGTAACCCTGTTGTGCCCCCCTCCCTCCCGGTTGTCACTGGTCGCTCAAGCCTTGCTGGCCTCCCCGCATGCTGGAATCCTGCCTGCCCCCACTGTGCAGAGCTGGCATCGCCACTTCCCCCACCCCACACGTTGCTCCGACCACACTGCACCCCACTTTTTTGACAAAAAATGTCGAGACAGCCGGGACAGAGCTTAAAAAAAAAGGGACTGTCCTGGCCAAAATGGGACATATGGTCACCCTAGCTAAGTATGATTATCCTGTTCATGTATGTATCATTGTTGTATCTAAAGTTATGAATATTGGTTATGTACTTGTATCTTACACATGTGCTGTATTCCTGAGTAACACCGCACAATAGATTTACATCAAGGCTAAACAGCTATGTATTGATGGCTCATTAAGAACACTTAACTTTAACAAAGGGCCATTGCAGAAACTCAACCCACCAAATAAGTCTTCTTGCAGATGCTCATGTGACCCTAGACTCCATCTTCGGTCAGTAACTGAACAAAGAAGGGGCCATGGACTTTGTTTGGGACAGTAAATTTCCATACACATGTCAGAAGATGTAAAAAGACACCTGAGACATCTCCTTTTTGTCTTCATTTCCTACTTCTTTTTTCTGGACTGGATTTTTAACAAGGAAGCTTTAAACAAGGATCAATGACAATACCCCTGAGTGGATATAAAATTTATATACACATAAATTGGTATCCGTGAAGCTGCAGGGCTCTACCGGGAACTGCAGTGGCAAAAGCAGCAGCATGTCGGGCCACCGCAACCAGGAGCCAGCACCCTGTGCCGGCAGCTCCTCCTGCATGGTTGTACTGCCACCAGCCCCGCCCACTGGGTGGGTAACAAGTTCACTGGCAGCTGTCCCTGGTCATGCTAGTGTGTGCAAGTGGATTGCATGCTCCCGAACAGGAGACGCAGACTACTTAATGGAAGGGACTCTGGTCTGGACATACAATTCTTGTATGCATGCCTTCAAGCTCCTTTTTTCAAAAGTCCCCTTTATTGTTTTGTTAATATGAATAATGAGAGATTCTGACCCTGACCCAAAGTCCATTTGGGGGATTTAGGTAAGTCCCCAAATGAGACCTAATGAAGTCTCCTATCTACCATGTAAATCTACAAGAATAAATGTTTCTAAAGTGGAGGTTTCACATGATGAATTGTTTTGGCTCCATCTTTTAATTAAAAAGCAAATCTAAACGTCATTAGACAACATTATGAGGTACTTGATTATAGACATACACATACCATTGGTTTTAAAATCACATTGGTTTAATGCTCCAAAATACAGGTGGAACTGGTGAGAGCTTGGTGTTTTCTACAGGCACATCATTCAAAAACATCCAAAGTGATTTGTTTTTAAACTTGAAGGGAAAATTGCCCCTGGGCTGGAAACTGGTATGCCAAGTGAAATTTCACTGAAATAGGAGTTTATAAATACTGGCAGGACCTTAACTACGGTGATGTTGAAGATCACTATAATAAGAACACTATAGAAACTTTTATAGCCTTAACAAATTCCCTACCCAATCTTCATTTACATTAAAAAAAATTCTCCTCTGTGTCTGGACAATGACAAAAATTCTGTCTTGGATGAAGAAATGAGATAATATGGAAGACATTTTATGTCAGGAAATATTAATGAAAGTGTTAATATTGCCTTGTAATGTTACAGCAAGAATACAGCAAATACTGCAAATATGAACTGTGCAAATATGAACTGTGCATTGTGGTGCTCAATTTGCACTGTTCATTTTAAGCAGCTTGGAATAAATCCTGGCCCTACCTGAAGTCATCTGAGTTTTGCCATTTACTTCAGTGGGACAAAGATTTCACCCTTGATCTCTAACTCTGTAATATGTGAGAGTCTTCAATATATGCATTACAGAGTTGGACATTTAGTGCAAGAACTGTAGGCGTATAGAGCAGATTAATGGAACTCTGGAAATAGTGTAAATTAAATGTGTACATTTGTATGTGCCAGGATTTCCCTTCAATACCTTACAAATGCTGGGAATTGTGTAAACCTGGGAATTTCAAACTTGGACAAGCATGTATAGTCTAGCATATAAGGCCATATACAGCAGAGCATTGAGTCTGCTAGTTTACATCATGCATTAACTGAAGTGAAGTGCTTACTAAAATAATGGCTAAAAGAAAATAACTACCCAAGAGTACTATGATATGTGAAGTTATCCCATATATAATTACAATCAGGATAAAGGAGTTTAAGTTACCAGACAAGGTGAGAGAGTTTAGCCCTTTCTAATTTGGTACATTGCCTCCAGCATAGGTCAATATCTCATAGTTCAGAAGAAACTAAGAACCCACTGTTTCAAGAATACATCTAGCCAATTTTGTAATGTTGTGGATAGGTCAGGGGTCAGCAACCTCAGGCACGCGGCTCGCCAGGGTAAGCACCCTGGAGGGCTGGACCAGTTTGTTTACCTGCTGCGTCAGCAGGTTCGGCCAATCGCGGCTCCTACTGGCCGCGGTTCGCTGTCCCAGGCCAATGGGGGTGGTAGGAAGTCATGGCCAGCACATCTCTCGGCCTGTACCACTTCCCACAGCCCCCATTGGCCTCGGATGGTGAACTGCGGCCACTGGGAGCCGCAATCGGCCAAACCTGCTGACACGACAGGTAAACAAACTGGCCTGGCCCACCAAGGTGCTTACCCTGGTGAGCCGCGTGCCAGAGTTTGCTGTCCCCTGGGATAGGTGATGGGAGTGAGTATTTGAGACCATTTCCTTACTGAACTCTGTTGTAGATCATCACCTTATGTCCACATGCTAAAATTACAATATTGCATTATCTAAAGAATATCCCTTTCTTTTTCCTCCATTGCTCCATTGCTAGTAGAAGTAACAGTTTCCTGCCATTAACAGCATGAAGACATATGGACATAGCAAATGGCTAATGATTGTCCAACATCAATCAGAATGAAAAACATTGGCGTATATAAATACTGACTGGCACTCACATTTAGAAACTTAAACTAGCATTTATGTAGCACTAATGGTATAACTAACATTTACAAAATCACCTAGCTCTTAGATAGCATGCTTTTGATCCATGGAGCTCAAAGTATCAGTCTTCCAATTTTACAGATTGGGGAAATGAGTCATGAATAGTGGAAATGGCAGGCTAGTAGCAGTGCTGGAAATAGAAGCTATGCCTCTTCAGCCTCAGTCCAGTGCCCTCTCTACTGGGCCATATGCTCTCTCCTTCTCTTTCTCTTTCTATAGTTTATGCTAAAATCTAAAATTGTGCTAAATTGGTGAACTAGTTACAAAATAAGAGGCTATGAGAAAAGGAGTTTACCAGTGATAAGATTCACACCACCATTTAGTGGAAAATGGACTGAAGAGAACCAGACAAGTGCCAATGTATTCAGTAATACCCTGTATGCGGCAAAAAAAAAATCTGGAAAAAATAGTTTAAAACTTCTTCTGGAAACTAACTGGCAAATTTAGATTTCTGTTTCAAATTTATTTATATCTTGGCTCATAGCCTTCTGTTTTCTGGCTGGATACATATCCCTATAGTTCTTACCTTTCCAACAGCATTTTCCCATTGCCATAGCAATATTCATGTGCGATTTCTCTTCTGATTATCTCACTGCTACCACATCTCAAATAATAATTCTTTCCTGGCTCTTTCCTATTTTTTATCTCTGACAATATACCGTGGGGACATAATTATTATTAATTATTTGGTAAGCATTGGTAATGGGATCAGGGCTGTAAAAAACAGAGGAAGATACAGATCCTACTGCAAGAAATCCTGCTGAATCTAAATAGATAGAGGAAAATGCAGGTAGAAAAGGCCCAGGATGACCCAGAGTATGGGCCTATCTTGCATCATTCCAGTATTTGTGTGTATCTTTATTTTAGGTTTATGGCAGCACATCTTAATTAGGTGAGTTAACAGGAGATATCACTGAAAATGTGAGTTGTCAGGAGGAACTGGAATGAACAGAGGATACTCACCAATGTTCCTGGTGAGAGGAAGCTAATGCACTGCATAAAGAATGGGAGAGACAGTCTGTATGACAGATAAATTCAGTTTCCAGGACAGTTCTCTAACAAAAAATTTCAAATGTTTGAAAAAAAATAATCTTGAATAATCTGAATTTTTTCATGTGAGGAGAAATCTAAAAAAAAAAGTCTGTGGCCCAATAAAGATTTTTCAGGTCAACCAAAATGGATTTTTTTTGGCTTGCTTCCCAGGCTGTTCAACTTCCCAGATAACTGGCTCCCCAAGCTACACAATTTCAAAGGAGTCGGGAGCCCAGGCAGCTGGGCAGCCTGGTGCATCAGGGAGCCAGGCCACCTGGGGCACAAGGTGCTGTGGAACCCTGGTCTTCTGCTAGACAGACAGACAGGTTGTCAGAGAGACCACCAGGATGACTGCTGAGTAGTGCGAGAATCCCAGGGAGGCAGGCAGCAGGAAACCAGAGGTAGGCAGGTTGGCCAGCTTGCCTGACTCCCTGGTTTGCATCAAGAGTTTAGCTGATATGTTCCACAAAAGTGTGTTGATTCCAATTCTATCTGCTATTTTTTTTTCAAATGGAAAATTGTTCTTCTGGAAAATTAGCAACCATTTCTAAGGCTATGTAAGGAAGATTGCTTTTGCAGCACCATTTTGGATAGACTGCTAGATAGCAAAGTGGGAATCAGGGAGGTCAGAAAGAAAGTTTTTACTGTTAAGTGCAAAAGACATCCTGTGGGAGGTCAGCAGGACATAAAAGAAATCATGAAAACATTGGGAGTTGCTGGCATGGATGTCTGAACAATACACTATATTTTGTCTCATAGCTGCCACAATCTGGAATTGACTTTCTTTTTTTCTCTTTCTACACTAGAACAAGAGGGCAGGTGTGTGAATGGCAGGAGCTTCAGGAGAGGGTAACGGAATGGAGAAAGGAAGAGTAATTGAAAGCTGCAAAAGTGGAGGACCATAGGACTAGATTATGACTTTAATCATAGTCCTAAACAAGGTGTGGGGCATAAACTGTTCCACCCCAGAAGTTGCACTGGGGCTCAGAAACACCTTACTGAATCACAATTCCTTCCTTGCTTCCTTTTTGCTCCAGTAGTTTTCTGCTGCTCTATAATAGCAACCCCTCCCATATTGCCAGGGCTCAGCTATACTGGTCAACTAATAGAAGAGCCAAAGGTTTGCTTATTCCCTTCTCCTCCCACCCAATCTCCACTCACCTGCTCTGAGGGGCATGGAAGGATGGAGTAAGCAGGCATGCAGCCTTCTTTTTGTACTGCACTCCCAAAACAAAGGTCCCCATAGCCCATGTAAGGGGACCTCTTATTCACCATATGCCCTTGTGCACGTGTGTAGGCCAAGTAACAATCTAGCTTGTAATCAGGAAAGGGAATACACATCTTTCCGTAGAGAATCTTGGACTGAATATCGCTTGCTTGTTATGACTCTTGGAAAAATAGTGTCCTGCATATACCTTGACACTCTGTTTTCTTCAATAATGAGGATCAATAAGGATGACAACGAATCACATGTAGTGCTACAGAAAAGTAGGCTTTATGAAAATCTTATTTCCTACACTGTCTCATTAATCAAGGAACTGGATAGCAGGGTCATATATTACTTTTCCTCCAACACTTTCTCTGTCATGAGCATGTTTTCTACTCATTTTGTATAGCTACTACCCCAGTTGCTCTACTACATTTAAAACATGTTATAACCTTGATGTAGCTATTTGCATCTAAAGTTATTTAAGAACACCTTAGCTATAAGGGAAAGTGCTAAATTTAATGGATGGGTCAATGCCAAAACAGGAAAAATTGTGTCTTTAAAATACAAATATCTGGATGAACTCCTGCATACAGAAATACTTTTTTTCACCACTGGGCCCTTTTCATATTTGCAATTACTCAGAGAGATGAAAAGCAGTGGATTTATCATCTTCTTTAATAAAAGTAAAGAAAGAGAGAGAAAGATAAAAATGGCAGCCAGCCCTGATAATGATGCAGCAAGCAGAGTCATAGCAGGGCTACCAGTTTTTATATTTGAAAACAAAGAGAACAGAAAAAGATACATATAAAAACAGCAAACCAAACAAAGACCTCCAGTCCTGGAACAGTGTTTGCTAACAGGGAACGCCAGACCATGCAGAGTTCCATTGAAGCTATAGGTATGGGTCCCCATTCAGGAATGTCATACTCCGTGTCAATCTGAAAGTCTATTGACAGTGTTGTCACAAAAAAGTCTGAGTTTGGCTCTCTCAGCTAGTTGGTTGGGCAGTACAGAGGCTGGTCCTGCGCCCATAACTAAAACGAGGAAGCCAAGGAGATTGGCTGGCTTCAGGAGATGTGGAGGCAAGGGGCTAACAGGCTGCAGGAGAAGAGTGGAGGGAGCAGAGGGGATAGTATGGCGGATTGATGGCTGCAGGGAAAGGTTTAGTCTAAGGTCTTAGTGTGGAAAACTGGAACTATCGGCCAAAATGTTAGTAAACACCGTTCTGCAATGCTTTAATATAAACTAATTAATGCTTTTTTATTTTTATTTTATTTATATTTGAGAATCCCATCTCAGTTAATAATCTTATAGATAAGAACAATGAGATGTTCTGATGGTAGAAAAAATGAACATAACCACTTTTTATATGCGTATAACAACTGTAGAAATCAATCTCTTCTGTACCTACACCTACAGTATCAGGTAGCTCGTAACATATATTTATCACATACACTGTGTTTTCCTCTCTGAGAATCTCAAAAAAGTGGCTCAGAAACAAGTAGAGCAAAGTAGCAACAAAACCCACTGAAATGATCAACAACCTGCACATTATACACAAAGATGATGGATGAGATGATGATGACAGATGAATCCTCACTCCCATTTTAAATTCTGTCTACTAAATAAATTAGTTATGTCATCAATATGATCACTAGCAGTGCATTCACCTTCTGCAGCATCTGTTGTTTTTTTCCTGATCTTGCTTCTTTGATTGCACCATCTGACTCAGTGTTACAAGTCAGTAAGGGCCTGACATACAGCAGGTAAAAGTCTGGTGGATAATTTGAGCGCAGATGTATACATTGCAAAAGCATGGTTAGAAACGGATGCCATTTTGGCATGAGTCATGCTCTTTGATGGAGAAACTGCATGGGGTTTTAGTGTGATCGTCTCTAGATTGTAATATTGCTATTGAGCCATAAGCTAGGATGTATGTGCGCACTGTGTCCTTCTGGTAGCTACTAGAGGTGTGCCTATTGTTGAAGACACAATACCTTTCAGAATACTGAGAGGGTACTGTTGTCAGTAGCTACCGGTGTGGTGCTCTGATCTTGTTCGATGATGATAACAGTTGGCTGCGTGTGTGTTCCCTCTGTGTGCTGCCCCATCTCTGCACAAATAGCTGACGCAGCAGACCCCAAGAGAACCCCCAAAGACCACACACTCTAGTAAGGTACGAAGGAACCGGAGCCAGGTTTATTGTCAAACAAAACACAGTAATAGTTTCCTGTAGACTCTACAAGACATACTACGAATTTGTGCCCCCTGGCAATGGACTGGCTCAGTCAGAGGCGGGACTTTCCATTGCCCCTTAGGCCAGACAAAGATGTGCTTTCCGGGACCTCCTTTTATACAGTTACAGGACAGATTACTCATCCCTACTGACGTATTGAAGTACAGCCCCTTGACCCATTAGGGTGCTGTCTCCTCCTTTGATCATGTTGTTTGAAACAGATCTATCCATCATGCTGTCCTTTTGACCCTGTCTTTAAGATGCACCTGCCTGTTCCTTGTTATCTCTGTGGAGTGTGCTGATGCCATCTTGGCACAAGTTCCTCTTATTAGTACTTATATATGGATGCACCTGCTTCTAGCAACTCTCTTCTTGCCAACTTCTGTGAGTGGGGCCTGCATCTGGCTCACAGCCCAGCTTTTGCTTAGCAATGCCTGGAAGTACTTTGGTTCAGGCTTCAGGCCTCAGACTGGGCCTTTGATACAAGATTTTATGTTTCAGGGCCTCATCTTACTACAGGTACATACAGCAGCTACTATTACTGAAACTTTTAACAATAAGCAGTGATCATTCCCCTTGAACTGGCTTAGCTTGCCTAAGTGGTGCAGAGTGATCTGGCCATGGCCCTGTTCTCAGCATCTTACATCTGTAGATGCTGGGAACCAGTGTAGATCTCAGGGGATTTGCTATAGGCCAGGGTCACATGTGTAGAAGTCCTGTGCCTTTGCACTGTCTCTTGATCCCCTAAACCTTTGAGCCTGGATCCAAGTCATGATCCCAGTAGCTACTGCCCTTCAGTTCCCAGAGGGTATTTATGGTGTGCAATATTGAAAATACTGTGTAAGCTGATGCTGAAAGAGTCACCACTGACTATTTTCTAAATTGTCCAAGGCTGGTGGGAAGATGTTGCCATGGAAAGTAGTCATTAGTTCAGCTCCTCTTAACATACAGATCCCAAATCTCATTGAGAACTTGCACAGATTAATTCAAGCTCCATTAAATTTAAACACCTAAGTGCAAGTGCTTTGTAAGGATCAGGTCCTGAATCGTTATTAAGTTAATTAGCAGTTGTGAAGTACTTTGAGATCCTTGCAGAGATTATATATATAGATAGATATAGATTAGATATAGATATAGATATGAAGTATTATTATATACTAATTTTCATTATAATACATATACCCCAATAATTTTACATACTACACACATTGAATCTATTTCACATGTTAAGTATCCTCACAGCTTCTTGTCAAACTGTCTTAAATGGGCTATCTTGATTATCACTACTAAAGTTTTTTTTTCTCCTGCTGACAACAGTTCATCTTAATTAATTAACTTCTAAGAGTTGGTTGGGCAACGCCCACATTTTCATGTTCTCTGTATGTATATATATCTCCTCACTATATGTTCCATTCTATGTGTCCGATGAAGTGGGCTGTAGTCCACGAAAGCTTATGCTCAAAAAAATGTGTTAGTCTCTAAGGTGCCACAAGTACTCCTGTTCTTTTTGAGAAATATGCTGGTTTCTTCCCCACTTCTCAGCAAAAATTTAATAGCAAATGCTTTATTGGGGTTTCAGATTACTAAGATTTAATTACAGTACACTTACACAATGTACTACAGAACATTTACTAGCAATCTACGAAAGATTATCATAAATAATTAAAACTGAACTACACTTATATAAATAAAGTATACATTGCCATGGAGTATCCTTCCTTCTTAAATTGTGTTTGTTAGTTTGCTTATTCATTTGAAAATTCAGTGATTGCAACAGATTGCTGAGCCACCATTGCGAATTGGTAAGGATCTGTTCTTTGATTTTGCCTAGAAAGAGAATGGTTACTATGAAAAATATTTTTGATCTAAAGAAATAAAAAATGTGTGAACCTCAAAATATTAGTTAGGATAATCACTTAATGATATGGATGTTTCTCTCTGAGCCTTGTTTAAACTATGTGACAAATCTGAATCTACACCATTAGGCTTAAAATGTCACAAGGACAAGCTTTCTGGAACCTTCTGCTGCTGGCATGGACAGAAATTTCACTAAAACAGTTTTTTTAGCAATATTTTGGCACTCTGACACCATCTCATCTGAGAACTGAAAGTGTTGAACTGTGTGAGGGTACGTCTACACTACGGGACTATTCCGAATTTGCATAAACCGGTTTTGTAAAACAGATTTTATAAAATCGAGTGCGCGCGGCCACACTAAACACATTAAATCGGTGGTGTGCGTCCATGGTCCGTGGCTAGCGTCGATTTCTGGAGCGTTGCACTGTGGGTAGCTATTCCCTAGCTATCCCATAGTTCCCGCAGCCTCCCCCGCCCCTTGGAACTTCCGGGTTGAGATCCCAGTGCCTGATGGGGCAAAAATCATTGTCGCGGGTGGTTCTGGGTAAATGTCGTCAGTCACTCCTTCGTCTGGGAAAGCAACGGCAGACAAGCATTTCGCGACTTTTTCCCCTGGATTGCCCTGGCAGATGCCATAGCATGGCAATCATGGAGCTTGTTTTGCCGTTTGTGACTCTCACCGTATGTGTACTAGATGCCGCTCACAGAGGCGATTCAGCAGCGCTACACAGAAGCATGCTTTTGCTTTTGCATGACAGCAGAGATGGTTACTAGCCATATTGCACCATCCAAACCCTTCCATAAATTGGAACTGAGGATGATCATGGCTACCAGTCCTTTTGTACCATTTGCTGCTAGTGCCCCTGGCCAATCAGCCAGGGCGCAAAAGCCAAGATTGGTTACTAGCCATATTGCACCTTCCATCGTTTTGTACCATTAGCTGCTGTCATAAGTGCCCTGGCCGATCAGCCAGGGGCGCAAAAGCAAATTGGGAATGACTCCCTGAGTCAATCCCTCCTTTTTGGTATCTAAAAATAGAATCAGTGCTGCCTAATATAGGCAAGTGTGCTAGAGAACCACCGTATCATAGAACCAGAGAGCACAGCTGCTCTGTGTCAGAGCCTGCAGAAATTATCTGTATGCTATTCACAGGGGGTGCTCCTGTAACAACCCCACCTGTTGATTCCGTTCTTCCCCCAGCCTTTCTTGGCTACCGTAGCATTGTCCCCACACTTGTGTGATGAATTAATAAAGAATGCAGGAATAAGACACACTGACTTGTTAGTGAGAAATGAGTGGAAGGCAGCCTCCAGCTGCTATGATAGTCCAGACAGGACATTAAGCAGTGTGTAGGAGAGAAGCCCAGCATCCCACTGCTAGTCCAGGGGCAACTGAATCTTTTCTTTACACATGAAGGGTGGGGGCTGATGGAGCTCAGCCCCCTGTTGCTATGATGAGGATGGTTACCAGCCATATTGCACCATCCATCCACCAGAAAAAATTAGGGCCAATAGGCTGATGACGAGGACGGTTACCAGTCCTTTTGTCCCATCAGCTGAAGCTGATCATGAGGATGGATTTCCAGCTTTTTGCACGATCAGCTGATGCTGATGATGAGGATGGATTTCCATCATATTGTACCATCAGCCGCCCATGGCGGGGGGGGGAGCAAGGATGCTGGTGTTGAGTGCTGCACTATCGCGTCTATCTGCAGCATTCAGTAAAGATAGGGTGACATGTAAAAGAGTCAGAGGATTGTTTTACCTTTCGCTTCTGGGGGTGGGTGGGGGGTGGGTGAGTAGATTGCCAAGCTATGCCCTGACCCGCGGACAGTGTGTTTGACCCTAGAAGCATTTGGAGCTCAGCCAAGAATGCAAATAATTTTCGGAGGCTGCAGGAACTGTGGGATAGCTTCAGTCCTCCAGTCCATGAGCGTCCATTTGATTCTTTGGCTTTCCGTTACGCTTGTCACGCTGCAGTGCGCTGAGTCCCTGCTATGGCGTCTGTCTGGAGATTTTTAAAAAAGGATTCTGAATTTCATCTTCTGTAACGGAGCGCTGATAGAACGGATTTGCCTGCCCTTACAGCGATCACATCCGCATGGTCCATGCGGGAGCTCTTTTTTTAATTTGATTTCGGACTGCATCGCCACCCGTGCTGATCGGAGCTCCACGCTGGGCAAACAGGAAATATTCAAAAGTTCGCGGGGCTTTTCCTGTTTACCTGACCACTGCATCCGAGTTCAGATTGCGGTCCAGAGCGGTCACTGGTGCACTGTGGGATAGCTCCCGGAGGCCAATACCGTCGATCAGCGTCCACACTAACCCTAATCCGATATGTTAATACCGATACTGGCGTTACTCCTCTCGTTAGGGAGGAGTACAGAAACCGGTTTAAAGAGCCATTAAAATCGATATAAGGTGCCTCCTAGTGTGGACGGTTGTGGCGTTAAATCGGTTTTACGCTCCTAAAACCGATTTAAACGCCTAGTGTAGACCAGGCCTGAGAATGGAAAATGTTCACCAAATGGTTTAACCCACAAAGAAGGCAAGAAGGAAACAGGTCCACCTCAATTATTTTCTGTCTTAATAGTTCCCTAAACTGAGCTAACATATTCTTTAGGAAGAGAAGATACTTTAAATATTTATGGTTCACAAAATTAGACTACTCTACACATTTTATTGATATTTGTGGGACCCTCCTGAACAGCACATTGCTGAGGGCTATGGAGTCAGAGGCTTAGGGAGACCCAGAACATGGGGTTGCATCTCTTGAGTAGTAGCCATTGATGGACCTATCCTCTATGAACTTGTCTCATTCTTTTCTGAACCCAGTTATAGTTTTGACCTTTGCAACATCCCCTGGCAATGAGTTTCACAGGTTGATCATACATTGTGTGAAGAAGTAATTATTTATGTTTATTTTATACCTGCTGCCTATTAATTTCATTGTGTGACTGCTTGTTCTTGTATTATGTGAAGGGGTAAATAACACTTCCTCATTTTCTTTCTCCATGCCATTCACAATTTTATAGACTTCTTTCCTATTCCTCTCTAGTTGTCTCTTTTGTCTCTTTCTAAGGTGAACAGTCCCAAGTCTTTATAATCTCTGTTCATATGGAAGCTGTTCCATATCCTTAATTATTTTTGTTACCCTTCTCTGTACTTTTTCTAATTCTAATACCGGTATATCTTTTTTGAGATGGTATGGCCAGAACTGCATGCCGTATTCAAGGTTTGGGTGTACTATGGATTTATATAGTGATATATAATCACTATATCTATATATCTAATATTATGTTTTCTGTCTTATTATCTATCCCTTTCTTAATGGTTCCTAACATTCTGTTAGCTTTTCTGACTGCTGCTGCTCAGTTAGCAGATGTTTTCAAGGAACTATCCACAATCACACTAAGATCTCTTTCTTAAATGGTAACAGCTAATTACACACCATCATTTTGTATGTAAGGTTGGGATTGTATTTTCCAATATACATTACTTTGCATTTATAAAGACTGAATTTCATCTGCCATTTTATTGCCTCATCAGTCAGTTTTGTAAGATCCCTTTGTAATGCTTCAGAGTCTGCATCTTAAAAACAAGTATAACATGTAATTATTGACCAGAAAATTAGAAAGGAACACATTTATTTAAATTATGCTAACATAGCATTATTGAGTAGCATTTAGCAAGTGTAACTTGTGATCCAAAAGTAAATGAGATGCGTCTCTCCTATTCTATAAATAACTGCCTCAGTCTGCGATTAGAAGTATTCTTTTGAATGAGGTCTTAACTTGCTCAGGCAATATATTTTGGGGTGGGTAACAGTCATGAGGGTGATGGAGAAAAGTGGGTTCAGTAGCCTCTTCCATTTTCACAAGATAAGCATAGGCAGGAAGGGATTTGGCCACTTGAAATAGAGTCCCGATTACTGTAGGTTTTAGAAATTAAGAGGACTGAAATATTGAGGAGGAATTAGTAGTTTTCAACAGTCAGAACATACAAGTTAAATTTTCAGAAGCATCTGTGTGGCATAAGGTTTGTCTACACAGCCTACAGGAAGTGCGAGTGCAGCACATGTAGGTAAACCTGAGCTACTTTTGTTCAAGCTAGCTTGCTAAAATAGCAGCAGCACAGGTGTTAGCATGGGCTAGCTGTTTGAATATGTATCCAGGGTCCAGGGCAGCTTGTAACTGGGGAGCTACCAGTGCTACTTTGGCTTTACTGATATTTTTCATGAGCTAACTTGATGAAAACTAGCTTGTGTGTTCCTACATGTGCTTCAATCACACTTCCCAATTGCAGCTTAGACATACCATTTCAATGGAACTTATTTGCATTGGGAAATTTTCCTTTGGTATTTTAGAAATGCCTAAAACTGTTTCCAATGGGATCTGTGAAACAGAAACTTTCTCTGAATCTCCCTGAAGTTTGGAACATTTAGAAATGGATGGAAATCTAACTCCAATGCTCAACTCTTTCTCTGTCTGAATCTGAAGTGGAAACCAGTATACAAACACCACAGAAGTTTATTGGCCAGATACACAAGTTCATTCTAACTGCCCTGTGCTCATCCTATCACTGCTTTCCTTCCTTGGAGAAGTTCAAAGCATCTGGAGAGTACAAGTGAACCTGGCTGTATGATCAGATTTGTGTATTAAATGAGATATTTCACTTGACTCATCAGAATTTTCATCACTTTTAATTTTAAAGTAATTGATATCCATGTCTGTCCTTCTCTCCTAGAAAAATACTTCTGCTTGAAATTCATAGTGGCAGACATGTCATGTTGTGAACCATCAAGCCCACATCTAGCAAGCATTTTGCAGGTAATGTAATATGACTGACTTAACTAGGTGCTTTATATTGTGGCAGTGATGTGTCAGCAATTAGACTAGGACATCTGAAAACCAAAGTTAAATTAACAAAAAAAATACTATTCAAAATTCAAACTTTTTTTTTCAAAAAGTCATCCAGATGTGAAGATACCCAAGTTTCCTGGACTATTTTTTTCCAGGTAATAAGTCGTTAGAATAAGCTGTGTTAACACTGTTTTCCCACCACCCTCAGATGCTCACAGGCTGGTTGTGATTTTTCTCCAAAGAAATGTATTCAAGCAAAGGAAGTCATGCACATATATACTGTGAGTAAAATTCACCCCCATGCAAAAGGCCAGACAAAGAATTATCCATTACCGAAGTCCCACTTGAGCCCTATAAAGTGGGATTTAAGTTATGTGTAAGCCTTGGCCTGGCATTCTATGCAGGACTGAATTTCACTGTGTATTAATATATTTTAAAATATTTAAAAAAAAACACACAAACCCCAAATCTGGTTAAAGGTATATGTATATTATACACGTGTGTATGCATAGATCATGTCTATGATATGGGCCAGATTGTTGCAGGCATGCAAGAGAAGAAGATGGTGCAATGCAACTCTCATCTCCTTAAGGAAATGTGTTATGCATCCTCTTCTATGCCTGATCCACAGGCGGTAAAAACCTGTTCAGAGCCTAGTTCTTTTGCTCAGGTAGAATTAGTTAGAGACTCATGATTTTAGGTCTGGAGATTCCATATGTGTACACCAAGGTCATGGCCATCGCACGTCCATGCAGGGATTGTGCACAATAAAAGCATTGCTTTCAGGGAGCAAAATGACTCCACAAAGCTTCTCCAAAGTGAGCAAGGAAGAGAGAGGAACAGGGTGCAATCCCCAATCTCACTTCACCAGCAGAACTGCAGTCCTTTGGGATCTTCTGGAAGGATTTTTTGTATTAAGGAACGATCTTTCAAGAATCTCCTACTGAGGTGGCGTGTTCTGCACTTTCTCAAAATGCAGGGCTCTGTTTATGCCACAGTTTAGACTTAGTAAAGGTCAGTAAGTAAAATACCTGAACCTTCTTCAGAGAGCCAGATATAATGTCTGGTTTTATGCATATCAATTTCTCTTTCCAAAAAAATTCTTGAAATTACCTGTCCATTATTTTGTTTGCTTACTTGCATAGATTCCAGTTATGTGCCTGGGAAGAGGCCAAACTACTGTATATTTGTAGAATCAATGAAGATGTGCAACATTATTTGTAAGTAGACTCTGAATTACTTGTGTTTTATGCTGGTGCAATGGTATTACACCATTGTAAAACTGGAGTAATATAGAGGTGAATCAGACCCAAAGGTGAGCAAAGCTAGTCCAAAAGTATATCACTTAATAGAACCCATGTAAACATAAAGGTGGATGGATTTGGGAAAAGGGGTGCTTGGGCTGCAGAGGACATATTCTGTATCCTGTGCAAGATATACAGCTATAACAGGGATCAGCAACCTTTGGCACGCAGCTCGCCAGGGAAGCAGTGGCCAGGAAATCCCTTGGCCCGCGCCACTTCCCGCAGATCCCATTGGCCTGGAGCAGCCAATGGGAGCTGTGATCGGCTGAACCTGTGGACGTGGCAAGTAAACAAACCTGCCCGGCCTGCCAGGGTGCTTACCCTGGCATGCCACGTGCCAAGGGTTGCCGATCCCTGAGCTATAATATAGATTGAAAATACTCCAGTAACAGAGATGAAGTAAATCCACACAAGATACCAAACACCATGAAGCAAGTGCAATGTGCAGATGTCCTATCTGTTAAGAGTGCTGGTGGACAATTCAAAATTTGCAAATACTGTTATGGACACATTCCAAATAATAGACATCTCATATAAGAAGAGAAGAAGATGGAGCAAGGAACGTCTCATCTCCTTGAGGTCAGTGCGTGTTATGTATCCTCTTCTGTGCCTGATCCACAGATTGTACAAATCTGTTCAGGTGCAATCAAAAGCACCAGGAAAGATCAGGGATCCCTGTGAATTGTTTGGACGTGATTTCAAATGGGAAGTGAATGAAAGCTTCTCAGAATAAACCATCCTCTCCCCACTCTCACAGTGTGCTGGCACAAATAACATGACATGGGATGCCATAACAGCATTGGCTATTTACATGATCTATTATAATAAACCACTTAAAATCTATTGCTATGAATATCTGATACAGGGACCATGAAAAACATGATAATCACCTATAATATAGTATAAATAGCACAGAAATGAAGTGTACACATGGTTTAAACAGGGTTCCAGCTAAATCACAATTCACTTCCCATCCAGACAAATAGACATCAAAGGCCTTGTGAAAAGAAAAATTAGTTAACAAGCAACAACAACAGTGTCCTGTGACATGTGTGCTAATACTCTGAGCTCTTTCAAACAAACAAACAAACAAACAAACAAACAAACATGGACATAGTATAGGACCTGGAAACAAAATAGTAAGCATCAATCAGATTACTGTTCTCACACCCCTATGCCTGCTATTAGAGTCTACAATTACATTGTTGTGGAACATATTCACAGGGGAAGCATGGTGACACTAGGGTGACCAGATGAGAGGGAGAAAATATCAAAACACAGGGGGGGAGGGTCCACTAGTGGAGAAAAAAAAAAAAGCTCTGCCAGCAGAGCAGCAATCAATCAATCAATCAATCAATCAATAAATAAATAAGGCAAGTGCTGCCAGTGGAACGAAATATCGGGACAAATTACATCCCAACCAAAGATCGGTCGGGATGCAGCACAAAGACCTAAATATCGAGACTCTGGTGATCCTAGGTGACATTCATACCCCACACTCGCCTGTGCCTTAATATCTCTGATGCATTTCAGAACAATTCTCAGAATTCCATGTTTTCTGAGAGCACGAGAATTACACCAAAGTCTCATTCATACTCAGGAACTCCAGGAGATTACTCACACACATCTCTCAATAGCAAATAAATCAGCACTTCAGAAATCTGAATTCTACCCAGTAGCCAATAGGCAATGAGTACAGATTATGAGGCACTCCCATTGCAAATACTGCATTTGCTGGTAACAAGCCCAGCAGCGAATTTGACACTTGATTTCTGGGGGAAAAAGCTCGTGTTCTTTCCTCTCTTTCCCACACTTACCAACATAGAATCTCCACCTCATCAGCACTTGGTGTAAATTAAAAGTATCTTATAGACTCAATCAGATCAGCCCCAATCTTTTGATTTCAAGAACATACTTTAAATTCAAGCACACGGACACACTGTACTAGGTAAAAAAATTACACAAACATGTTACTGATCGCCACTTATTTGCAGACCACTTTAGACTTAGCAAATGTGTAATCATATCATATGGTACCTGTAAATTCAGCCAATAGTAGTTTTGGCCCTTCACTTGAGGGTTGACCTGTTCTTTAATGTTGTTTTTATCCCCCACTGTCAGCTCTGAAAAACACAGAATCAGATAATTGGTCATTTTAAACACTATATTTCTTGGGAGTGCACTCTTGCTTTTTAAACAAAAAAAAATATTTACCATCTTTTACCAAAAGCTGTGGGTTTCCTTGGTGATAAAACACTGAAAGAGAAGGAAAGCATAAAAATGGGATCTGATGTGACTTGCCTGGAAAATCAGCAGCTCTTGAATTGCATCACTATTCAAAATTGAGACACTGGGGTGCGGCAGGGGGAGGGGGGGGAAAGGGTGTAGAAGAGATTCAGCAGCCAGCATTTTAGAGGTGATAAAGAACATGACTGAAATACCTCTCCTGCAATAATAAATGAAAGAACCCTAAAATACAATATAATAGAGCAAAAGGGAAAACTTATGTTGACTTACTAATTCCCTTAAAAGAAACTTTATGTGCATGCTAGAACAGATGTAAAACATGATTTTTTTTAACTCTTAGTAAAACAGAATCTCACAACTTTCTCATAATATTTTTGTAGAGATGGCCAGTGGACGACAACTCTGTTTCAAGGTTTCCAAGATTGTGAAATTTCTTTTTGTTCCACTCTGGGACAAAGAGAAAACCTTTTGAATTTTTTTTACTAAATGGAATCATGTCAAAAGGTCCATTTTTGAATGGAAAAGCTCAGGTTTTCGATTTGGGTCTCTCAGGTTCTCCTTGGACAAAAAAATCCCTTCCTGATGAAAACTCTGTTGAGTCCAATAGGTGTCCATAAAATATTTGGCTTTGACAAACGGCGCAACTCAGTAAAAATTGATTTAAGACTGGTGTATGCTACAGTGTTAAGTTGATGCAAGGACTGCTATAACTTGCCCACAACACTGTCTTAACTCCACTTCCACGAGAGGAGAAGCTCTCAGGTCAATGTTGTTAAGTTGACACAGTGTCGATGTAGACATTGTATTCTTTACACTGCCTGTTGCTGTCTTTCAGAAGGCATCCAACAGTGCCCCACACTGACAGTTAAATTGATGCAAGCGCGCCTGGTGAGCATTTGTGAACATGCAAGCAGCGTAGTGTGAACATGCAATTTAATTCCTGCGGTGGCTGTGTGTCGATGTAACTTAGTTTGACTTAGTTTTGTAGTGTTGATTTGCACTGAGTCTTAAGTGTTTTGACAAGCGCTGTATTTTTGTAACGATTTCACACCTTTTTTTTTTCTTTACCATGGAACAAAATACAGAAGTTCCTGGACTGATATGAGAGAAATCATTTCAGATAATTTACAGGCATAAGAGTTCCACAGCCACTGGATGGTAACAGCACTCTCATGAGGATTATTAGTTTCCCATTCATTTCTCTGGCTTTTGTTACCTTATGCAAAAGCACAACAAACTGTTGTGTGTGGGTAACATGCTCAAATGGCTGGAGTGGGTACATTAACAGTTGTCCAGATGTGCAAAAAGTGGTGGATCCCACCTAAAAACAGCAGCACTTTGCATTAACAAAATGGATAGTATTGGCCTGTGCAATGGGAAAAGGAGCCACCCAGGAGTATTAAGAGAATGCATTATTTCGGGAAGTATCTATCAGTGTGAACAGCAGTAGTCCTACATATGTATGGCATATTCACTCACAGATCCTTGTATTTTAATGATTAACAAACCCTCCCACGACATTTACACAAATGAAGCCAAATCACATTGCAAGTCACATTTTCTTTGCAAGTAAGTTTTTTGTTGAACTAGCTCTACTGATTTCACATGTTACTTTACTATATCATTGTTATAAGTGTCTGCTAAGTTCCCTATACTAGTGGTTCTCAAAGCCGGTCTGCCACCTGTTCAGGAAAAGCCCCTGGTGGGCCGAGCAGGTTTGTTTACCGGCTGCATCGACAGGTTCGGCTGATTGCGGCTCTCACTGGCTGTGGTTCGCCGCTCCAGGCCAATGGGGTCGGCAGGAAGCCACGGCCAGCACATCTCTCGGCCAACGTGGCTCCCGCCTCCCCCATTGTCCTGGGACGGTGAACCACAGCCAATGGGAGCTGCGATCTGCTGAAACTGCGGACGCAGCAGGTAAACAAACTGGCTCGGCCCGCAAGGGGCTTTCCCTGAACAAGCGGCGGACCGGCTTTGAGAACCACTGCCCTAAACCATTGTGACAATTGAGTCTACCATTGCTCACACTACACACACAAACACTCTAGCCCATGGGTCGGCAACCTCTGGCACGTGGCTCACCAGGGTAAGCACCCTGTGTTGGCAGGTTTGGCCGACCGTGGCTCCCACTGGCCATGGTTCACCATCCCAGGCCAATGGGGGCAGTGGGAAGTGGCACGGGTGATGGATGTGCTGGCGGTGGCTTTCCACCACCCCCATTGGCCTGGGACGGCGAATCGCGGCCAGTGGGAGCTGTGATCAGCTGAACCTGCTGACGCAGCAGGTAAATAAACTGGCCCGGCCCACCAGAGTGCTTACCCTGGCGAGCCATGTGCCAGAGGTTGCTGACCCCTGCATTAGCCTGATAGACACTCTGCTATACTGGTTTTATTTTGGTGTAACTCTACAGAACCCAAATCTGTTTAATGGAGTGGACGATCTGGTCCATCATTTCTAATTACACAATGTAGCAGCTGCATTTTGGAGAATAATGAAGAGATTCCATGGACTTTATATGTTAACTTTTATGCTTCTTCAGATATGTTATAGTAGTTTTTAGTCTGAATTATCCATTGTTTCGATCAAGAACACCATCACCTATACTCACTGAAAGAAGCCACTAACAGTACAAGAGATGCAGCAATCAAGAGTGGTAAAACTTAGATGCTTCTATCCTGCTGTGTGGATCATAACAGCTGTTCAATTCTTGTCATGGTGGCGTCAGAGGTAATCACTGAAAGGCTGCCACATACCACCATAGGTGATGTATTTTTAAAGCCCAGGGTACCTGCCATACTCATGAGGTTCACATGTTGTCAAAAACCTGTTGTTCTACCTAACACTGTGTTGCTCCTGTGGACTATAAACTTGATTTTATGAACGGTTTTAACATGATTGTTCCATTACTATCATCACAGACAGGTTGACAGGGCCAAGCCTTCACTAGCCTGTGTGTCCGTAATCATATGACCTGCCATTGTAAGTGAGTGATGAGGATAAATATGCTGATGACATTGTTTACCAATCTGGAATTAAGTACAGCTGACTTTTTCACCTCTCCTCTGGACTACAGCCATGTGACTGAACCCATCAACCAATAAGCAATTCCAACTAGTACAGAATTCTGTAGCACCTCTCATAAGCAACACAGGATACCGAAGTGCATCAGACTTGTCTTTTGCTCTCTACACTGACTTTCCATAAAAGGTCAAATCAAGATTAAGATCTTGATCCTGACCTTCAAGGTTCTAAATGGCCTATAGCTAGGGGATAAACAATATGGTCCATAACACTGCTCCTCAAGAACAGCGGAACCTTTGATAATAAGGGTATAGTTTATCTGAGCAAGAAACAGAGGTTTGTTGGAGGATGGGCTGAGACTGAGCCATTAACTCAGATAGGAACTAAGGAGCATCACAAACCTCATGAGCTATACGGTGCACCTCTTCAACCTTACCTTGCAGTACACACATAAAAATAAATAAATAATCAAAATCCTTCCTCAAGAAAACTCAGCAGCCCGCTAGGGTAATAGAATAGCTAGACAGACCATTCATTCCATGTTTGCCATGTGACACACTGTAAAAGCTGTCCATATAGTCACTCTGTGTTACAGGAAAGCATTATCAGAATGCTATGGATTTAAGGACTTCCTATTCTCTTCTCTTCTACATAGGTTCTTATATCACTCTCATCACCATAATATCTGAGCTCATTCCAATAGTGTATTACAGGGATCGGCAACCTTTGGCATGTGGCTCGCCAGGGTAAGCACCCTGGTGGGCCGGGCCAGTTTGTTTACCTGCCGCGTCCACAGGTTCGGCCGATTGTGGCTCCCACTGGCCGCGCGGTTCGCCACTCCAGGCCAATGGGGGCTGCAGGAAGCAGCGTGGGCCAAGGGATGTGCATAAAAGGCTGAGGGATTTGCATAAAAGACATCTGCGCATCAGATATCATGCTATATAGCAGAGGTCAGCAATCTTTGGCATGTGGCCCGTCAGGGAAATCCGCTGGTGGCCCAGGACGGTTTGTTTACCTGCAGCGTCCTCAGATTCAGCTGATCACAGCTCCCACTGGCCACGGTTTGCCATTCCAGGCCAATGGAGGCTGCAGGAAGTGGTGGCCAGCACATCTCTCGGCCCGTGCCGCTTCCCACAGCCCCCATTGGCCTGGACTGGCGAACCACGGCCAGTGGGAGCTGCGATCGGCCAAACCTGCGGATGCTGCAGATAAACAAACCGTCCCAGCCCGCCAGAGGATTTCCCTGACAGGCCGCTTGCCAAAGTTGCCAATCCCTGCTATGCACCTTCAGTTTCAACTCATACACTTCATTAGTCTTTAGACCTAAACATGCAAATAGAGCTTGGACATGCCCACAGAAGCCAGTTTCTTTTCTAAACCTACCCTTGCTACATGCATGGGCTTACATGCATCTGTGTAACCATTGCTACTTTATCCAGATAATCATACATTATATTAGAATATATTGAACAATATATTTTTTATTCTTAATTTAGTATAAATTTAGTATGCATTTTCACTCCATGCATCTGAAGAAGTCTTTGGTTTTTTTTACCCACGAAAGCTTATGCCCAAATAAATCTGTTAGTCTTTAAGATGCCACTGGACTCCTCATTATTTTTATAAATTTGTGAGCATTAAAGTATTTTTTTCACATTTCACCATTCCCAATGTAATAGATGAGACCGAACCTTGGTACACACATGTTCAAAGTTTTTGAATCAGTTCAGCCCAATTTAATTGTAGATGTGGAACAAGAATAATCTCAGATTTTATTCACACTTTTTGAGCACTAAGATTAACACATATTCTAATAGGGGATTTGAATGTGGTAGAAGTGTAGCAAAGCAGTTAGTTCTGCAAATTAGATAAATGTTGTGGAAAGTGCATCTTCTACCACCCTGTGGCAGTTTGGAATCATTGCATATTAGCACACCTCATTAAACTTATTCAGCTTAATTGCTACTTCCCTAATGAATTTATGCATCAAGTGGTATTAAAAAAAAGTCCACATCAAATTATGATTAAATATGTTACATAAACATAAAATGCTGGGGGGTCAGCCATGTTATCATACTTACTTTTAATAAACCTAGTGGTACTCATTTTAGACAAAGGTTCATAGATTGATCTACAATTATTCTGTATTCTTCTTTTTCTAGCTATGTAGTATAAAACTATATAATCAATAAAAAACTACCTTCTCACCAGAAAGAAATTAACTGAACAGAGCAATTTTCTTTCAGAAATTTACAACACTGACAATCAGCAGCGAAGTCATTCTTCCATTATGAATAACCATGCAAAATTGCCATTCCTTCAAATTTTAAGATTGATGGATCTTATTTGTATGCATTTGATTTGAATGAATGGTATATCAAATATTAAATAAGTGCACTCAGGGGGCAGAAGTTTTGTAGTTTATTTTTTATACTTATATAATCTGGTCCTTTTATTAAACTGATTAGTGATCAATCAATAAAATGAGTTATTTACTTATTTTAGGACACATATTTCATTTTCTTGTAGTTTAATTCATGTCCATTATCTAGCTTTCATGGAGGTTAATAATGGTAGTTTAATTTCAATGTATAATTAGCATAATTTACAGTTCTACTCTGTTTTGATCCGAATACTTTGGATAATTCAGAACTATGATAATCAGCTCTGCCAACATGCTAATGTACTCTCTTCCTTAACATACCAATCTTTAACTGTCAAAAATTGCTAGGAAAGGGATAGCAAATCAATCAAAAACTGCTCTGGAGAAAATACTCCTTTTCTAAAAATGAAATATAGACTGCACTTGAGACCAGATCTGGATAGAAATTAAATCAGCACTAGTGAGCCTGAAGGTATATTACTTGCATTTTATCACAACAAAGTGTAAGTTTTGAGCCAAAAAAAAAATGTTACTACCTAGCTGTTCTAACATTTTGACCAACTATGCATGTATTCAGAAGGTTAAATCAGCCATGATATGTACTGTTATGTATATAAGCTTAAAAAGTATATAAGGTGAAATGTAAATCTATAAAAAGATCATTATAAGACTGTGTTTACAGGAAGAAAAGGGTAATTTTACCTAAGCCATGTATATATAGTTTCAGATAATTACTTGCAAATCTAGCAATTAATATAATATTAACAATGAGATTTTAATTGCAGAAATTAGGACAGTCAAAGGTAAGAATTCCTAGCAACCTTGCATGTATTATATTATAATAATAAGTATTATTATGCTTTTGCCCATAGTGTTCTCAGTTCACATGCATTGTACACAGGAGTGAGTTAATCTCCTGAATATTAAGATTTTTGTGAGCCAACTATTTTTTGTGTTTGCAAAACTACTTTGAATTCATGAGCCCTTTCCCTCTAATTTAAACCCATTGTTTTTTCCCCCCAAAGGTAATTCGGTTTGGTTGGTTTTTATTTTTTAAAAAGATGTTTTCCTATAGCAGCTGAAGTGAAGCTTGTGGTTTATATTAGGGATTAAAAACAAAACCAAACCCTCCCTTTTAGCTAGGCTGGCACAAGTGTCTGGCTTCCCTATATGTGTCTCTCTCTACTACACATGGCGTGAAACTATCCATGTGATAAACTGCAGAACAATGTGACAAATTGCATTTATCATGCACCTGTGGCTGTCTCACCTGCTTTCTGCCCACTGAACCATCCCCACCAGGATTTATTCTACCATTCCAGTTTCTAAGCAGCTTCAAACAGCTGTCATATTACATATATTAATGGTACCTTGCAGTATTTCTCCACAGATTTATTTATGCTGGCCTGAAATACGGGATGGGAAATATTCAGTCCTACCCATTAGCAGGTTTCAGGTCTCATATCTCACATTCCATTGTGGTTCATAAATGGTTGTTGTATGTCTATAACAAAAGGAAGAATCCTATTTTTCATGTGTTCCTGGAGGATGTAAAATACTGGCCATTAATATTGCAGCATGATTATGTATGGAAAAGCCTTTTTTCCCCTCTGTTCTCTGGCAGTGATGGTACCCAACTCTTGACTTTGGATCCCCCTCGCCCACTAAAAGTTGCATTAACTAAAAAAAGCTGATTCATCCATCTCCTGCCCAGCCCACCTTTCCACATACACAGCTATCTGAATTGGGACTGTACAAGCATAAACTCCCTTCTGCCCAGAAAATTGGCGATTTGTGCATGGAGATTTCCTTCTGTGCTGGGATTTTGGGGATGATCCAGCACTTTTTCATTAAATATTTACACAATACAGAATGAATGCAGTAATAACCCCCACCCAATATATAATATAGATCTCAAGAAATAGAGGAAGCTTCAGTTTATATATGGTATAGTATCAGAAAATTCAACTTTAGTCACCTACTGGCATGCAGCAGAAAATGGGAAGGAGGATTCATGGAGTCGTAGGTTCCTGATCCCAACATATATGGGAACATGAAATGTTGTAAGATTTTGAGCATCCATCAACACAACCGCACGATGCTGCGTCATCTTCCTTATAGTTAACCAGCATTCTTCATCTCCCACCAGACAGATTCTTCTTTTGTGGGTGGCATAGAGACTACCTTTCCTCATTACCTGCTCAGATATTGCACAACTAATGACACTGTTGGAGCTCCTGTCACAATCCAGTTCCCTTTTCCCTCAGCATGGGCCTGCAGTTTGAGTCTCACTTCACTCAGCACTGGGGATTCTATTTTTCAGATGACACACTTGCTAAAAGAGAGAGAGATACTGTCCCCGCATAGGGATTTTTCAATTCCTTGTTCCTTTTATGGGGCCAAACCATGCCTTAAAGAGATGCAGAGAGATTCTATCCCACAGGAAACAGGAATTTCCATATCACTTCAGACCAGTGGTCCATAGAGTCACTGGACAGTTGTCAGTACGAGATCTTTCAAAGGTAGGATCAAGAAATAACATTATGGTCAACTATGGAATGCCTTTCCCATCTGGAAATTTCTTCCCACAAGTAAATTACTTCATAACTCTTGGAATTCCCAGTGTGTTCAGGGGGGACATACTAACTACTACATCTCATTGTTGGGTGCAGTCTTCTCCTTCCTGCATGCTAGTTCCTCTCCACAGAATGGTGTGCCTTGGGTGGAAGGGAAGGAAAACATGACTCCGTCTCATTACTACCCCATCCCTGCTCCTTTTCACTGTGCTGGGCACATTAGCACTGAAGAAAAGCTGTGCTTCTTTGAGCTATTGGACTGCGATTTTGTCTAGGTCTTATACAGGCTGCATATATGGAAAAGATTACTTGAGTATCCCTCAAAACTTAATGCTACATAAGGGCAGGCAAAATCTGGGCCTCTAGTCACCATGCTCTTCCTGATCCTTGCTTTTCACCGTTCTGAATAACCATTATTAATTTTTATTTATTTTGAAGAGGGAAATGGAGAATGCCTGAGGGAATTTCAGTTAGCAGGATATATTTACCCAAATTCTGATCAAGCTATGCCAGTGGCTCAATTGATAATGGTTCCACAGGGGCATTAATGATGATAGGTGGTCTGAACCTCCGTTTTACGTATGAAATGAGGAAAAGAATATACCTCTACATAAAGTATACCTGCTTTAGATGAAGGTTAAACACAATAACCCAACCCAAACTAAGATTATTTACGTAAAACAAACATTCTGATATGAAAGGATTTATTCAATATGGCTGATTTCCACTGGCAATTATTTAAATAGATGCACAACTTGTCTGTGGGAGGTATGGGTTTACCGAAAAATACTTTTCTGCCTAAAATCAGTAATTGCCTAGAATTAACGATCAATTTATTAATTAATAACCAGCGGCAAATCTCAATTTGAAAGGAATTAACTATTTCAAAATATTTCTTTGGGCTTCCTAATAACATACTAATATTAATTAATGAAGGGGGAAAAGATTGATATTATAAAACATGCTAAGTAGGTTTCAGCTAGATATAAAAAGATGATGAGAGAGCAGCAGTTCAAAAAGTGATTAATTTCCTGACACTTCAGATGGGATTTTTAGAAAGTTCTCTACATTAGCCTTATTCTGCCCCCCTTGAAGTCAATCTTGATTCCTGAGGCCCGATTCCTATTTACACATTGGCCCTTTTACATGGCTGTGATCCAGGGTGATGTAAAGGGTGAGGGTTATAAATGAGAATCAGTCCTTTAATGTCTACTTTTTTTCAATCAGGAATCAGGATGAGGCTTGTAATTAAAAGGTATTAAGAAGTTGAAAACCATAATCCCGTCATATAATAAGTCCTAAGAAATTACTTCTTTCATTGCAAATAAAAATTATTTTAATCCTGTACTTGCTACAGTATATTCCATTGTCTGTTTGGCTGTGTTTTGTTTTATTCTGCTTTTTTCCCTGATACTTACTGGGAAATGTCAAAGTTTCTTTGTCATTTTAAACTTGTTAAGTGCCTTAGGTTGTGTAGTTTATATTCAGCAAATGAGTACTTCTATGGCTCTATGAACATAATGGCAAATTTCTACCCGGGGCAAATTTTCTAAGAAAGTAGTTCACTACAGAAAGTGACGAAGAGTGATGGAAACTGGCAAATTACACCCTGGATCAAATTTGTGAATACACAGTGTGGAAAGTGGATAGGTTAGAATGGCTAAAGACATATGGCAGGGATTAATACTTAAGAAAAAAATACAGCATATATCAGTTACAGACATAAATAAATTCTCTATATTGTACCTACCATGCAAGTAGACTATTACACAAATGGTTTACTGGTAGCAAGCTGACAGAGAATAATTCTGAAAGGGAAAAGAGCACAGTGAACAAATTTCTTTAGGGATTTGGTTTGACAACCATTGTTTAGGAATTGGATGGTGGGAGCTACTTAGTGCCCCTTTAGAAGTGGAAGGTGCTCATCACCTCCTGTGCAGTAGTGGTCAGATTTCCCTAAAATCAGGTCTTCACGAAGGACTGGATTATGTCTGTCACTGAGCCTAAAATCAGTGGAAACACCTGGAGCTTGATAATGATATCATATCAGCATATGAATAGACATTGAAAATCAGAAATCATTGTGGAACCAAAAGTAACTTCTGTTAAAACGGGGGCTATTTTGGGTCATCCACCAGTATCCTTCAAAAGGTGTGTTAGAACAGATACATGTGGCTAGTACAGTACATTAGTGCTTAGATACGCCACACATGAAACGTGATTTGATTAAGCCAGAGGAGATTTTAGCCCAATATATCAATTCTTTGCCTTCTCTTATTTCAAACCTGCATATATGGGGTTCATTTGATGAGCATGTTAATGTGGAATTAATATATTTGTGGCTATTTTATTCTGCATGAACAATGCTACACATTGACGTTTAAAACTTGCCACAGTGGCAGCTGGAATCAGAAGAGGGACTGTTGCCTTATGTTTGTTATTTGTCACCCACAGATAGCCCAAGAATTCTCATTCTGTGTAATGGGAGGTGGTAGCTTTGGCCTAGCAACAGGCAAGCGACTGTTCCACACATGGCTTTAGGTAGGGAGAAGGGGGTGGAATAGAAGGCTTCAGAGCAACTCAACTGTGCTCTTAGTGGGCAGCAAAAGGAAAAAGTGGCTTTGGAGCTGTGCATGTGTCTGTTGCTGACTTGCAATAGGCAAGGGATAGTGCTGCCTGGGTATAGTCGCTGACATTTAATTCATGTGAATTTAAAAGAAAATGTGACTTTTTGCCATTTTATAAAAGGTTCATATATGATAGTTGTCCTGATTCCACTCGCAGTAATTTTCCTCCATTTCTCTTGTGCAATACACAGTTATTGACCCGATGACCTGTACTAGCTCCTTGGGAACCATTGTGTCATACACTGACAAGGTCTATTTGAGGATTCCCTAATATGCATGTTATTGTAAACAGACCTTTTTGAACTCCTTCAAAGACAGCATGTTCTACTGACCTACTAAAACTCTCTTATATGTGCATTAAATCCTCATACTAAAAATCCTGGAAGTTTATTACTGTACTTGGATAGTAGCTAATTTTAATAAACACCCTGAATTTTTGTAAAAACACATCTTCCATTCTAGTACAATTTTGCACTCTCATTTAATTACGGTTGCAAATGTACCATTTAGGCACCTTGCAAATAAAATAATATGATGACTAAATGGTAGCATTTGTGTCTACAATTAATGGTGAGAGCAAAATTGCACCTTAAATTGAAGCTAACTTGAGGTCATTTACCAAATTAGTCTATAAAACGTAGGTTTGTGTGTGTGTGTAAAATGTGAAGGTTTTTTATATTATATAGCTTCACATTTTTATGCTTTGATTGATCAGCAGAAGGACACAGAAAGAGAATTTGACCTAGTAAAAACTGGTGTTGGACTGGAGGAGGAAGTAGGTGTAAAGAATTTAAATGGAAGTGAGTGACTACAGCTATATGGGCATAACTAACCAAGGAGACAATTAAAAACAGTACAAAAAGTTAAACTGAGAGCTTGGCGAGTAGGAAGGATCATAGCAGTGTTTTCCCCAGGAATTGAAATTAGGGGAGTGTTCAGATTTTTGGGGCGGGGGTCAGGGCTGATGAAGGGTGAGACCATGAGGGTGAAGGCAGGCTGTATGGCACCTTAGTAAAAACTGAAAAATGTTTCATGACCATTTTATTAGATTTAACTCATGTTTTAAAATCATCACAAAAATTAAAGTTGGCTACTCAAGCCTTCTGTGAAGCACTACATCTACATCCTTCTTGGTTTCTTGTTATAATTTTGCACAACTCTGTTAATGAACTTCTTGAATGCAGTGCATTCATCTTTGGTGGCTTCTCATGTGTCCGTTACTTCCATTCCTTCAATTGATATGCTCATTAGTTCATTCACATGATCAGGCAGAAGGCAATTTCTTTCAGAACACAAAATTCTATTCAATGATGAAAATGAATGCTCAGCTGTAGCTGTTGTGACTGGGAGTAGCAAGAGATTAATTCCTACTTCGTTCATCCCAGGAAACATAGCACAATGATTAGGTCGAGCCACTAGTGATGATAAAAAAGAAGTTGAAGTCAAATCTTCATTCATTCATTCGTCGGATGATATTCCACTCTGTGTTCAAATTCTCTATTCTGTCCTGAGCATATGGCAACCCCATTGCTGACAGCGCCTCACTCTGTTCAACTGTCAGCATTTTATAGGACAGGGATCTGTAAAAGCTACATAGCAGTTGAGTAGAATCTAGAAGTCGCTGTTGAAGACTTTTAAGAATCAAGTCTGTGTACTTTTTCAGTTGTCTTAACAAATACTTCTTGTCCTCTTCACTTAAGGATTCAATATAAATGTCTTCATTAGTCAACTTCTGGACTGAAGTCTTTGCTTCTTCCATTACTTTTTCAATGGATAGCTCTCTGATTGATCCAAATGTAGCTTCTATTGCTCAGCAAAGATCTACTACTTTGTAGCAGATGCCTGGATGGCATTGTTTAATGACCCAAGCGGTTTCAACAGTAGACTTACAGGAGAGAGAACGGTAGTAGTCTTCTCTGAATGTAGTAGCAAAAGTAATCCACCAGCCTCACTACTTAGATCCATCCCATCTTAGTAGATACATTCCAAAGCCAGTCATAATGGCTGGAATAATTTTAAGACAGCAGCCAAGGATCGCTCATGAGAAAGCCGGAGGGCTTTCCCAGGTTGGACTAATCTGAACTTCAGTCCCAGTGTATCTTCTATATTTTCCAAGATATTCAGTATTTTTGAACTCTTTCTGAAAAATAATATAATGAAGACATTAAATTAATAGCTTTTAAAATGTCTTTTGAAGAGTCTGCAGCTCGTAGTAGTGCTAGTTGGAGTAGATGGCCTCTGCAGTGTGTATAGGAGAGATTAGGGTTACACTTTTCTCTGAGCAAAGCTTGTACTCCACCATGTCTTCCAGAGAAGTTTGCAGCTCCATCAAATGCACAAGCAGCCATCTATTTGGGATCCAATAGACAAGCATTTAACTCTTGTAAGTTGTGGGTTGTCACAGACACAGTCGATGTGTCTTCTATAACTTGAACATCTAGAAATGCATCTCCTGGCCTTTCACTGACATCAAGATAATATACACAATGACTTAATATTTGATGCTTATTTGCATCGGTGCATTCATCAGCCATGTATGCAAATTTTTTGAATGTGGTGAGAGAGTTCTTCACTTTTTCAGCCATTGAGTCTTTCCACTGTTGTGCCACATGCTTCTAGCCAGTCAGCTGAGTTTCTTGAAGAAAGATTGTGAGCATTTGTCTTGTTCAGAACCAGTGTTCACCTTAAGGATGAACAAGTAACAATGAACTTAACATTTGCCTCCAGTTTGTAGTGTGTGGTATCTCTTGCTTAAATAGAAAGCATGATGCCACAGCCATGTGTGTTCGCATGAGCTGCATTGTGTCTCCAGCATTCTTAACAGCCTCATTAACATTCACCAGTGTTGTCCTTGTTCAGCAGAAACTGCTATTTATGGTGTGGAGTTTATGTGTTCCCCACTTCTGTGACTGATACTATTAAACTATCATTTACTGTGCAACAAGTAGTGCTGAGAAGTTAAAGCAAACTCTTTCCCTCCTTTAATTGTTTGAGTCTTCGGTATGTATACATGTCACTCTATCAGAAGAAACAGCATATTCTTCTCTAATTTGCAATTAAGGATGTTTTCCCCTCCAGTTTCCTAAATTGGGGAGGTTGTTGGTTAGAAAGTGGATATAAGACAGAGATGTGTTGTTTGGACACATATCTTGATGTGAATAAAATGTCTACGCTGAATTTTTTTTCAGTGAAAAATGTAAATTTGTGTCGAACATACAATTTGCAAATTCATGTTGTTTTCAAAAATTGTTTTAGTTGAAAAAACAAACAACCCTAAACCCAAAAATTCTGAAAACATTGAAATGTTCTGATTTTTTAATTCAAAACAACTTTTTGTTTCAATATTTCCTTTGATTTTTTTAAAAACATAAAAATGTTTAAAATGTACCAACAATTCAAACAAAACATTTTGTTTGACATGAAATTTTTTTTTCAAATTTTCAATTCACTGAAAATTTAAAAATAATCATTTTGGGGTCAACCTGAATATTTTTTCTACTGATGGTTCAGAATTGCCAGTGAACTGAAAATCCAGCTGTAATGAAGAGCAGATCGAGGATAGAATGAAGAGTTCTGGTCTGAGATAATACTTGGAGTAGGTTTCTATACCACCAATAGCTTATAAGTTGTTCTTAGTTTCAGCCATCAAGGGCTGCATCCAAACTAAATCTTGAAAATAGCCTCCTTCAAAGCTTTGATGCAAGCCAGAGCCAAAACTATGGCGGTATGTTTGGATTGGTGATTTGAAAACCTGAATTTTTCCAAATTTGTGGCAGGGGGTTGGATGCTTCTCTGTTACTAACATAACATAGTAGTAATTGTATGAACTTTGGACTTATAGCACTTATTGTTTGAACATCTCAAAATGCTATACAAATAAAAATACAAGTATTATTTCTATTTTACCAGTGGGGAAACTCAGACATTAAAGGACTAATTCTCCATTGCCTTGCACCTGGTTTAGTTACTTGCAACTGTTAAAAATCATTAGAAGAATAAGCCCAAAGTGTCCCAGACCAATGGGGGCTGCAGGAAGCGGCATGGGCGAGGGATGTGCTGGCTGTGGCTTCCCGCTGCCCCCAATGGCCTGGAGCGGCGAACCGCGGCCAGTGGAAGCCACAATTGGCTGAACTTGTGGACGCGGCAGGTAAACAAACTGGCTTGGCCCGCCAGGGTGTTTACCCTGGTGAGCCATGTGCCAGAGGTTGCCGACCCCTGGCCTAGGTCATTCCCTAACACTAATTATTGCTACCTCTCCAAAAAGCACCAGAGTTCCCAGACTCCTTTCAGCAGTTAATAGGGGCCTACCCCATAATAGCCTAACCCAGCATTTTGAAAAACACTCAGTGCTGCTCCTGATAGTAATTCTTAATCCTGCTCTGTGCTCTGTATTCTGGACAGAACAAACATCTAGGCCAAGATTCTTTTAAAAGTTAGGCTTCTAAGTCCAAATTCAGGGTGATTTTCCAATGATTTTTGTAGACTCTATTGGGTTCTCAGCCCTCTTGAAAATCAGGTCACTTATTTAGATGACTTACATATGAATTTGGAGTCTAACCTAGGCAATGTTTTATAAAAATATCAACCCTACATACTCATATGAGTTTCTGGCTGTTGAATGAGTGGGAGAGATATGTTCCCCTCATTTTGTACCAATCATCAGCCTCAAATCTGTGCTTGACTTCCGGTTTACTCCTCTGTGAGTATAGGAATTACTGTTTTGCAGAATATGGTCCTTAATAACCATTCACCAAATCCCAAAATCACACAGAAATGAGGATGGGTGAAATAAATATATTCATGAGTGAAGTGGTATCCTCATATAGTCCATACCTCAGTTCAGGGCCCCCAGAACTGATTAGCGAGGGACCACTACTTTCCTATTTCATATCATAAGGCCTCTGAGTATGCAGCCCAACATTTAATTGGCCTTTTTTGCTGGTACATCTCATTGCAAATTTTTTGTCTACCTTGATGCTTTGACACCAAAATGATTTTAAATGACTTAGATATACCTTAATTGTGTGGGTTACAGAGTTACTATAACTTGGCTGGCCCAATAGCATTTGTTATTAAACTCCTGATTGCAAAGATTTTGAGTAACATGGGTTATTTTAAAAATATACTTAAAGCAAATAACATCTCTTTTTGGAATCCTTTTTATGATGGATTAGTTGAAAGAATAATGATGGTTTATTTGAAAGAACAGCTAACATTCCACTAGTTTAACAAAGTTAATTGGCTGTGTCTAATTGTTGGAGACTAGCAAAATCATCAATGTCAATGCAATGCTGTAAAGGGACAGAGGTGTAGTTGTACAATGGCCTTTCATATGTACTTTGCCATTATGAGTCTCATAAGCCATGACCTTATTCCTTTGTACTTCCATGGTATACATTTTGAAGACATTTCTATTCCATTTCCTTTTTATCTCCCACTTGTGTACTGTGTAAGCTGCTACCCTTGCTACCGGCAAAGACACTTTTATATAATACAGCTGCTGCTTCTGCTAAATTTGTTCTGAAACCAAGGTCTGGTTTTGAGTTTACATCAGGATCATTTGCTTTGTTTACTTCACAACTATATTGTCTTTTATGTTTGCCAAGTTCTCTTTTGATCATTATGACATTATCTCTATTTGTGGCAGTTTAGTAGCTTTACTTGTCACTTACTTCCATATTTTGTATCTGTCACGCTACCCATATTTGTTTTTCACAGTACCTGCATTTACTTTTCACAGTTACACTTGTCAAAGCCTCTTCCACTTGCTGTTTGTCAACTTTCTGGTATTTGTTTTATTTCTGTCATTGTTAGACTTTGTTGCAGCATCTACAGGATATGTTTTCCCCCTGTAGATTTATTGATAAAGGATAGTCAAACCAGTTCAGTAAAAAATAAGAATCTGGCTGACCCACAAATCAAACATCTTTTTAATTTTTTTGAAAATGTTTTGCTAAATATCCAGTTCCTTCCCCTGACCTCCAATAATACTTCTATCTTTGTTAATTTCTAACTCCGAGACTTAAAAGGTCTAGTTGCTCTCTTCAAATCTTGTGAGTGTGGAGACATTAAATGGACACCCTTCTCATCCCTTTTAGACCTGGACTTCACAGATGATCTCACACTCCTGTCACATACCAACACCATATACAAGAAAAAGCAACTTGACTCAATGCACTCAGCCAACAAATTGGACTGAAAATCAACCGCAATAAGACAGACATCATGACCTTAATATTGCCTCACCAGTATGGATAAAGGATTATGTTATCACCATACTTGGGCAGCACCATCAGCCAGGATGGTGGAATAAGCCAGGATATCCAGAACACAATCACTAAAGCCAGGAACACCTTCAGGAGCTTAAATACAGTCTGGAGATCATCAATATATAAAACCAAAACCACACTCAAGATTTATCAGAGCTGCATACTTTCAACATTACATTATAGTACAGAATGCTGGGGAATGAGAAAGTATGACATGGCAAAACTATCTTCATTCCGTACAACCTGCCTCCGAAAAATCCTCCATATCTTTTGGCACAGAACAATCTCAAACAAAGATCTATTGATACAGTGCAGCCAAGAGGATATGATCACCATAATTGCCAGGAAGTGTTGGAAATGGATTGGCCATGTGCTTCAGATGGAAACAGATTCCATCACCAGAGTAACAACAAGAAGGCAAGCAAAAACAAGGCTGTCCGAAAACAACATGGTGAAGATCTGTGCAAGCCAATCTGAAAAACCTGGGGCACAGTTGGGGAACCATTGATAGAGTTGCCAGACACAGACAGGAGTGGAGGAGCTTCATCACTGGCCTACATGCCAGAAGCTTAATGGGAACATCATGATGATGAACCATGCCTCAGTGGGTCACAACTGATAATACCAAATTCAGGACAAACTGCTGAGAAATAGGGCAGATATACCCCAAAACTGGAGGTTATTCTCCCATGAGATGTACCAAACCAGCAACAAAAGTAAACTTCTGTTTCACCCACACTGGTAACAAGAAGGCAGAACAGCAGTTTCCTTAGACATTCCAGTCCTTGTATCACTACCCAAAACACTAGACTTAGAGATGAGTGGTTCTTTAAAACCAATATCGTCATAAAAAGGTTCTTCTGATTCCAAAAGACCAGCACACACCCAGGTCAATATACAACTCAGATCTTACCCAAAAATCATGCTCTTTGCCTTTAAAATCTAAAGGTTTATTTATAAAACGAAAGAAAGAAAGGTGAGAGTTAAAATTGGTTAAAGGAATCAAATACATACAATAATTGCAAAGTTCTTGGTTCAGACTTCTAGCAGTGATGAATAAACTGCTGGCTTAAGTCAAGTCTCTGGTTGCTTCCAAATCATTGGAAGGTCCTCAATTTCTTAGTTAGAATGCTCCAATTAATATAAGTCCATAGTCCAGACCAGGGATCAGCAACCTTCGGCACATGGCCTGTCAGGGAAATCCGCTGATGAGCCTGGACGGTTTGTTTACCTGCAGTATCTGCAGGTTTGGCCAATCGCAGCTCCCACTGACCACAGTTTGCCGTTCCAGACCAATGGGGGCTGCGGGAAGAGGCACAGGCCGAGGGATGTGCTGGCTGCCGCTTCCCATAGTCCCCATTGGCCTGGAACAATGACCTGGGGCCAGTGGGAACTGCAATCGGCCGAACCTGCAGACACTGCAGGTAAACAAACCATCCAGGCTCGTTTACCTGCAGACTCTGTAAGCAAATAAACCATCCTGGCCTGCCAGCAGATTTCCCCAATGGGCTGCATGCCAAAGGTTGCCAATCTCTGGTCCAGAGGCTTGAGCAGGAAAGATGCTGGAGCAGGAACGAAGCAAAATGGAGATATTTCCAGGGCCTTTTATAGCTTGTGGAGAGAAATCCATTGTTTCAAACAAAGCCCTCAGCACAGCTAGTGGAAAATTACATGTAAAAGATGGAGTTTGGACTCACAAAGGCAAGTCACATGTCTATGCATGACTTTGCTTACTCATGACAGGAAATTCCATTAAGTGTAGATAGATGTTTCCCATGATCCACTGTCTGTTAAATGTTCCTTGATGAACCACTTAATTTGAATAGTCCTTCCACTATGTGCAGGCTAAGTACCTTGTGGGCATTACCCCAGGAGCAAACATTTGAAATCCAGGTATAGAGCCAATACTCATAGCTTCAAATACAAATATATACATATATATATATATATATATATATATATATATATATATATATATATATATATATATATATATATATATATATATGCATACAAATAGCATAATTATATTTAGCAAATCATAATCTTTCCACAGACACCTTACCTGACAACTTTTGTACAAGATTTGTTGCAAAAATATAACAGTGGTTGCAACAATGATCTATATGGTCATATTTTAGTCAGATAATGTCACAGGATCAAAAAAGAGAGATGGTGATCCTAGTGGGACTAGGAAGGATTGGATATTGAATTGTAAAAAGGCAAATATAGTGTCCATATTAAAAAAGGGAAGAAAGAGAACCTGGGGAACTACTAACTGGTCAGCCTCACTTCAGTCCCCAGCAAAATCATGGAGCAGGTCCTCAAGGAATCCATTTTTTTCAAGCACTTAGAGGAGAGGAAGGTGATCAGGAACAGTCAACATGGATTCACGAAGGTCAAGTCATGCCTGACCAACCTTATTGCCTTCTATGATGAGATAACTGGCTCTTTGGATATGGGGAAAGCAGTAGATGTGATATATCTTGAGTTTAGCAAAGCTTTTGATATGGTCTCAGACAGTATTCTTGCCAGCATGTTAAAGAAGTATGGATTGGATGAATGGACTATGAGGTGGACTATAAGGTGGATAGAAAGCTGGCTAGATTGTCAGGCTCAATGGGTAGTGATCAACAGTTCGATATCTAATTGGCAGCCAGTATCAAGCAGAGTGCCCCACGGGTTGGTCCTGGGGCCAGTTTTGTTCAACATCCTTATTACTGATCTGGATGATGGGGGCTGGAGCACATGACTTACGAGGAGAGGCTGAGGGAACTGGGGTTATTTAGTCTGCAGAAGAGAAGAGTGAGGGGGGATTTGATAGCAGCCTTCAACTACCTGAAGGAGTATTCCAAAGAGGATGGAGCTAGTCTGTTCTCAGTGGTGGCAGATGACAGAACAAGAAGCAATGGTCTCAAGTTGCAGTGGGGGAGGTCTAGGTTGGATATTAGGAAACACTATTTCACTAGGAGGGTGGTGAAGCACTGGAAGGGGTTACCTAGGAAGGTGGTGGAATCTCCATCCTTAGAGGTTTTTAAGATCCGGCTCGACAAAGCCCTGGCTGGGATGATTTATGTGATGTTGGTCCTGCTTTGAGCAGGGGATTGGACTAGATGACCTCCTGAGGTCTCTTCTAACTCTAATCTTCTATGATTCTATGAGATGGGGAATGTGGCCAGGTAGAATGGAGATCGCAAAATATTTACATAACAAATACATATTCTAATGATGTCTGCATAGGACTGGGGAGCAAAAACTCTCGAGCTCTAATGACAGCAGTTGTTCTCTCTTCACTTGTCGTACTTGCAATATTTATTGTTGTGGGGATTAATTAGCTAATATCCATACAGCACTTTGAAGCAGAAAAGACCTATACTGGGGTTGCCAAACTCTGGCATGTGGCTCACCAGGGTAAGCACCCTGGCAGGCTGGACCAGTTTGTTTACCTGCCGTGTCCACATGTTCAGTCGATCACGGCTCTCACTGGCCGTGGTTGCCGTTCCAGGCCGATGAGGGCTGCGGGAAGCGGAGTGGGCCAAGGGATGTGCTGGCCGCAGCTTCCAGCCACCCCCATTGGCCTGGAGTGGTGAACCGTGGCCAGTGGGAGCCACAATTGGCTGAACCTGCGAACGAGGCAGGTAAACAAACTGGCCCGGCCCACCAGGGTGCTTACCCTGGCAAGTCGCTTGCCAGAGGTTGCCGACCCCTGACCTATACTATATGAGTACTATGTATTAAATATTTTAATGGTAAGATTTGTTAAAATTCTTGATATTTAAGGGCCTATCCTGATCTAATGAATGAACATTCTGAATTTTGTCTATCACTAGCATTCATTTTTTTCCCCATCACTCTTGTCTCTCTTATTCTGTATGCTCCTGATTTTAGCACTCTTATATTTAATTATACTTTACTGCATGAGTAATAAAACTACTGACTTCAATGGGAGCATTTTCAGAGTAAGTTATTTTTCAATATCAATAAGGCTGGCAAAATCAGGTCCTAAAATAATTGTGGTCAAATTTGAAATAGTGCCCAGCTCAACAGATCTAGGATGTAATTGTGAAAGGTGGTGAACATCTTTTAGGTGCAAAAAATTGTTGCAAATATTAACCACCAAAAAAAAAAAAAAAAACAGACAAACCTTCTAAAAGTTACAAAATTATTGTCCATTCTCTGATCAACTCTATTATTCAGTGTAACCCTTCTGCCAGGTGTAGCCTGCAGCAACCAGGGCCAGGTTCAATATCCAGGAGTTCCTTTTCAACAACACAACACAGAACTGGCTCGAACCCCCACCCAGTAACCTGTGAAAATTACACATCACCCCTGGGTGCCTCTGAGAGGCAATACTTCACCAGTCGCAAGCACAGAGTCTGAGTGTAGAAAATAAACTTGTAATGAAAGGAGAAAAGTCACCTGACATTAATTAGGAAAAATTCCGCAAGCAGGATTCATAAACATAAAACTGTAAGCAGGACACCCACTCAGAATGTGTGGGACAGAGTCTTCTGCTTCATGGTCTTGAATTCTACAACTTTACTGTGCCCCTCTCTGCTCCCTCACCACTCACTGTGGTTGTCCTTGGTCAATGAGGATGCTGGGTTCAGAAGTGCATATGTGTGAGTTCACTTCCCACCAGGGAAAAAGGCACCTGGCTTGCTCCACCATTTGAGCACTTGCTCTAGCTAACCACCTCAGCAGCTGCTGTTCCTCCCTGCTGACTGCCTCACCAGCTGCTGTTCCTTGCTGCCTAGCCACTCCATCAGCCATTGTTGCTCAACTGCTAGCCACCCATCAGTCACCTTCTGCTGCCACCTACCTCTCTGCTGACCTCTGTAGGTCAGCCTCTTAGTGATTTTTAGCTCTAGGTAGGCTGGGCAGAAACACTGCCCCACCACAAGTGATTTCAGCTCTTATTGAGTATGTAAAATAACAAAAGGTTCCTAATGAAGTTTATTTAGCACTATCTTTGAACAGTGGAAAGGAACAGGTTAAACTAGACCAGGGACTATTAGGAAGAGTCCACATCCCCTGGCTTTGACACCTGTCTCTGCCCCTCTTATTCTCACAGGAATCTGGTATTTGAGCCCCTGGCTTAACAAGTTTCTTTCAGCTAAGGGTGACCCCTCACTCAGCACAGTTCTGCTCCCCTTTAGTCATAGAATGAAGATAACAACATTGTCAAGTTGAGCACTTATGAATGAAGGCCATTCAAATTAAGGATCACTTTAAAAAGTTACAGCTTTTACTTCAAATACTGACCTGATTTAGATATATTTAGGAATTTTAGTTATCCATGCAAAGACTCTGCTGCTCTATACAATTTACAAACTATACATAAGCACTTTGCCCATCTCTGAAATACAGACAGATCTGCAGCTGCAGGCAGCATCTGTCTAATTCTGAACAACAACAGTACACAATAGATCAGAACAGAAAGCAAACAACACTTTGGGATGTGTCAGCTTCTCACCATGATTTTATCCACTGATTCTGCTGCTGCTGTTCTGGCAGTAAGGGCCTAATCTGATATCCATCCATGTAGTCCAGAGAGCTCTGGATCACAACCTATGTATATATCTGCTCTGAGCCATTTCTGACAAAGAATGATTGACTAGCAACCAAGAAAGTCAGAGCTGAGGGAGGTTCAACTGTTTTCATTTGAAGTTGTTTGTCAATATATTTTCCTCACTTAGTTACCTCAAGTTTCAGATTCAGGTTCCTAAGTGCTTAAATCACTTTTGAAAATGGGACTTAGGAGCCTAAGTAGGGCTATCTGGAAAACAAGAATTCGATTTTGTGAAAAATTGAGGTTTTACTATTGTTTTCATTCATTCTCATATAGAACAAAAATGATATCTATTTCTTGTTCTTTGGTTTTTTTTAACACAAGAGAGAGAGACCTGAGAATAGCCAATAGTCCAATGGTTTGGGCACTCACCTGAGATGTGGGAGACCAGCTTCAAGTCCTTGTTCTGCATGATTGAGAGCCATAACCTGAACCGGTGTCTCCAACAGTGTGCTGTAGCGTCAGTCTCTTTATTTCTCCTACTGGATCTTTTCTATTTTGTATAAATAATTAAATATTCATTTGTCCAGAGAGAGACTGAAATCAGTTCTTTGTCTTCAAAGAAGTATTTGGGACTCTGAATTTCAAATATTTCCCTTCTGCATTTTCTTTTCAAAATGTCAAATATCGCCATTAGTGTGTGGCTTAAGAACGTTTAGTGAGAGTCAGAAGTTATTGAATATACTAGATTTGCTGTTGCTTAACGTTTGTTTCTGCCATTTCTCCAGTAACACTGGAATATTTTCACATAAAACAACACCTTTCCATTAATAATTTGATGTTAATATTGATTACTAACTAGAAGAAGACAATGACAACTATAGAGAAAACAAAGATTCTATTGAATAATACAAGGAGGGAAATGTATTGCTTACTAAAAGATTATTTGGACCCTTATTTCTTCTCTCAGCAAACAACAAAAATGCAGCAATAAGATTAATAGAAAGGATAGGATTTTCAAAAGCACTCAACATTGACTATTGCTGCCCCTATTGTAGCAAATGTTAAACCTCCCTTAGACTTAAGTGCGACCAGGTAGGCCAATGGGAAGAGCTTTTTAAAACCCCACACTTATGGAAAGGTTGGTTGTTTAGAGCAGCGCTTGCAGACAAAAGACTTGCATGGCTTAGATGGAAGAGAAAATTGCCTCCAGGGCTGGAAGTTTGCCCAGTGACTTGGCTGGTCTATAAGGAATGTTTCAAAGAAGAGGGACCTCAGACAAATTTTAAAAGATGTGGTCTAACTTTAGAAACCTTTGATGTTTATAAAACTAACAGATGAAAACTGAGGTGTCACTCTTCCCTCCCACCTCCCCTTCCTTCCTCTCCTTTTCCTCCCCTCCCATTCTTTCGCCTTTCTGTTCTGCTGTCTGCCCCTCCACCCTTCCCTTATCTTGGGGATTTTCTTTTAAATAAAATATAAATAAAAAAAGGCCCCAACCCCAACCATGGAGGGTATCATTGCATATTAAGACAAATACATCTCAAAGCAATCACCATTATTTCCAGAAAGAGAGTAGGAAGTTGAAGAGGTTTGAACAATTATATGAGCTCAGACTCTATTACTAAACGGCTTTGTCATTTGCTATCTAGTATTGCCCAAACTCTTTTTTTAATTACCTTGCAAATAACTAATCAAACACCAGTATGTTAGCTATGTGCATCTATATACCACATGGTAATCTCCTGGGATGTGAGACATCCATTAGGAAGTCCACAGCACACAGAAGAAGTGCTTTCCCCATTTCACGCTTTCCTTTTATCTTGTTTGGCTTAACCCCAGATGCCAACTGCATGCAAGTTACTGATTCAGGTCCTGAACAACCAATTTATTTATTTTTTGTAGCCAATTTGTGGGCCATGTAACCTGTCTACTGATGAGTAAATGTTACTCACTGCAAGTACAGTAGGCAGCAAATGTTTCAATTTCAGGCCACCTCTAAATTAACATAGCTGGATTGACTAAATGGCAAGTTAGCAATAATTTCCACAAATACTGACAAGTATGAACCTGTGCATGAGAAGTAAATCATTTCAACGAGTAACTGTAAAAATGGGCAGTCTATAATTGGTGGGCCAGATAACATGCCTACTCATCTTAAATCATAAGCAGCAAGAATTTCATCATGTTTTCAGTCTATTTGAAATAAACTGTGTTAAACTGTCTGCTGCTGTTCTTCTCATGCTCAAATCTCTCCAAGTTTCTTCTGTATATTTATGATATTGATCGCCAGGAGATTTCTACTCTGATTAGAAATTTCAGACAAGGCTCCTAGAATAGCAAATAAATCTAACTATAAAAATCTCTGGTAGGCTCAGATAGAGGAACTTTCCTGGCAATGTTAAAACCTTAATTTTCATGCATAGTTAAACATTGAACTCAAACACTGGATAGCATGAGCCAGTATAGCATGCATTAAAAATGGTATTTCCCTCAATGGGTCTGAACGGATCCATTGGTATTAGATATCCTTTGCATTATCTATTATAAATTAGGAACTCAGTGTAGAAGAGTAGACAATATGCACCAGTATGCCAGATTGTTTCTTTGGCACAGGATTGGCTCTTGTGGGGTGTATATGGGAAGAAACAAACATTTCAATGAAATATATTGTAACTTTTTATGAGGATATCCATAGGGATTTAGAAGAACCTGGTAAATAGCATGAGAATTTGGCTGCAGCTGACTATAATTTTGCATGATGCCACTAAAATATCATTTGAGCAAAAAGGATGATATAACTTACTGAAATATATCGCATATACTTTTACCTTTAGTTGAGATAACTAAACACTTCAGTTTGTCATGAGAGATGATCTGTGTTATGTCTGACAAACTGGCAAGCATTTCATTCTCATAGGCTTTGTCAAGTAACAAGATGGAGAGATCGCAACAGTCTTTATCGTACAGTCCCAGTAGAGGTATTCACAAAACCACACTTATCGAAATCACATATTTGTGACATTACAGTGAATACAGATCTAACATGTTTACAATATTTTGACCTGGAGATAGTTTTTGAAAGCTGCCAGAGTCTGCTGAGGGTTTTCAGAAGAATGATGATATCTTACACATAGCTAAAAAATATAAGAATATCAGGTTCTTGACTAGAAGGAAACTTTAAAAGAACGAGAACTGATAAACCACAAACAGCATATTTATTTCCTCTGCAGAGGATTAATACAGCAATGAAATAACTGCTAGTTCATTGATTGACATTCAGTCACTCCAGGATACTTGGAAAAGATAAACAAGAACACACAGAAACCATTTTTTTGTAGACCAAAAAGGTCAATTATTTCTGGGCCACCTGAGTTTTATATGGTTCTATAAAACTCTTGCATGGATTAGGTGAAGCTAACATCCACAAAGTGGATAATGGAAACTAAAAGCTTTTGTGTAGCTTGTATTTTGTTGTTGTTTTTGTTTTAACTTGTAAGAAGGTATGGCATAAAACACATTGAGAGCTGTTTTAGTTCCATATGTTTTGCCTGTAGCTTGATCCCAGTGTTGTTAAAGCTATCTTATGAACTAGAGTCTGTTGTTCTCAAAAATATATATAAGTATAAGCAGATTTCAGTAATGATTTGTGTACAGGCTAGCAAAATGTTTTTTTTTTCTATGACAAACAACTGAGATTGCAGTTGTATTAAAATCTAATCACATGCTTCACTGAATATAATACATTCGCTTATTTTCCCTTTTATTTAATCTTCAAAAGGTGCTGATTACCTTACATTTAATATAATTACACTGAAGTGTCTGATTTAAAAAAAAAATCTGATAGCAAGAAAATTCATGACTATTTACTACTTGAACTGCATATAACAAAATGTATAGATTTTTTAAAATATATAATTTTGTGTGGTAACAATACATTAAAACAGTGTTGGTAAAATGTATTTTTTTTTATTTATACATGCAAACATAATATGAAAAAAGCTTTAAAGTAGGCCTATGAATATTGCATATGTATATTAACAGTAAAAAGTGTAGCTGGTGTATACATTATTGAAGACTATCTTAGCAAGAAGTTGCTCGTTGAATAATTTTTTTCTCTTCAAATTCTTCTCATTTTCATGTTAATGTCTTTGGAAATGTCACTTCAGTACTTTTGCTGTTACAAACTTTTCAACAAATAGACATAAATAATGCATTAGTGGCAATATTGTTCTAATAACTTATTTAGGGCATAATTAATTCACAGCTTTAGGCATATTTAAATAAGGGTCTGCTTTTAAGTTTGTAGCCTTTGACTTAGACTAGTAAACACAAAAATCTTGGGGGGAGGGAAGGGGAACAAAAACCAAAACTCAAAACTTGTACATTTCCCATTGTTTAATTTTGGAAACACTAATCTGTATCAAATATATGCCACAAAATAAATTACCTGTAGTATTTGAGCCCACATAGCATATTTCCTCCACTTTAACTTGCTCTAGAGTTTTTAATAGCCATCTATGGGTTCTTCCTCTTTATTCCCCAACTCCCACTTTTCATGCAGAGGAGTTAATGGGGTTATAATTTTGTAATTAAAGCACATAATTTTAATTTCTCTGATGACTCTTTATTATGATAATCTTGTTAAGATTATGGCTTTCATTTGTTGCTGCATATGATCATTTGGCTTTTGTAGAGGCTGTCTGTGCTACTGAGTCACTAAATAATTAAACAAGCAGAACACTCCAGCCAGCAAAGTCTTGCTGTTAATGGAAGACCAAAGTCAGATTTAACTCTGTAAACCTATTAAGGGATTCAGACAGAGAATATATCACTGATTTCCTGTCAGTCATCAAATACTGATAAAGCTTCATTAGCTGAGTGTCTAATGTCTCATTTAATGAAGAATTTTCCTTCCAGATTGAACATTGGTGTAGGTATTCCTGAGACAACAAACACAAAATGAGATGCTTCTCAACAGAATTAGCTAAAATACTTAAGATAGTGTATGTTTGTAGAGAGTTCAACCCAAGTAAGAAGATTCGGGGAAAGTGTTCCACGCACAGTACTGTGTAAAATACACTTGCAATCATTTCTTTAAAACTCTTCTGCAATATAGCATCATGCATATTGAAAATTAATAAGAATGAATCATCTCCCTTGATTGTGGTTTTCTGCAAAGTTTGTGTTTACATGGCTGACCTTTATTTTAAAGCTTGCAGTCAAAGCCAGTTGAATTAATAACTCTGGTGTACTGCAGTGTGGCAATATATGCTCATGTACAATATACAGCAAGGGCTTTTATAAGCACTAAAATATATTGTGTCAGCGTAACTACTTCTATTTATTTAAAGGGTTTTTCAAAGTACAGTTGGGTGATTTTTATGAAGCTGTTTTTATGTTTTTGGAGGTGCAAACCACACAAAACATAAGCCATCCTGACATATTAACTGTGTCTTTTCTGGTGTGTGATGCTTTAGACTGATCCAATTTTTAATTGAGAAACATATGCAACTAAATTAATTAATCCGTCTAAAAAAAATAGGTGGTGGCAGAACATGCTATAAGGAAAATATAGATGAAATGCTAAGATGTTTTGTGTTGGTTTGCTTGCTGGACAAACCCATTTCTGATCATTTTAACTAATGTCAGAAATTAAGGAGAAAGAAATCTGAGATGAAGCTAGTGTGTTTGTTGCATCATTCTTTTAATAAATCAGATTATTCCTTGTGTGTGCACTGAGATTTTATATAAGGTTGCCCTCTCCATGCCTCCTCTTTTTTTAAAAAAAATAAGCTTGTGCTAAAACAGTAGATAGTCCTTCTCAGAATGAAGTCAGATAACTTCACTTCTTTAGGATGAATGGGGAATTTGATAAGATAATGAGTGTCTAAAACTAGAGTAAGCACTAGAATCCCTAGTGTAATTTCAATATATCAAGGACAATAACGTTGCTTGGTGATGAGCTTACCTTCTGGACATGTTGTAACTGGATGTGGCTTTCCCATGTTGCCAGCCTGGACATCAAACTACTTTGCATTGAGATTCCTGTAATAAGCTTAGAAAGAAAAAGGATGCAAGATCATATAATATATACTTTATATAAACATGTTTCCTGAGAATCAGCAAATATTTTATTATTTACACACAGATATAGATGAAATATATTTCCCTGCAAATTTTTATGGTTGCATATAAAACAGCTGAGGTTCTGTGAAGAACCATACCAGAAAGACATTTAATCTGGAGATCACCCCTTTCATGTAGCATATATCTTAAATGTTGTAACACCAAAAGCCCCAGATATGGACATAAGCATTTTCTTAGTTCCTTACTGCTTGTCTTGAAACTTCTACTTAAAGTGCCTCATGTTCCTAATGAGGCTATCAAGTGGCAGTGTTTATTGTCATCTTGAGCACAGTATCTCTTTTTCTATGTGAAACTAGCATGCTATATATACCCAATATACTGAAATCCCTTCCATGCCAAAAAATTCTACCAATCATTCAGCAAATTAAGAGCCTGACTGTGAAAAAAGAATTTTATATTGATGAGCACTCAAATAATAATTAATAATAACAATACCTAGTTCTTATATAGCACTTTTTATCCATAGAGCTCAAAGCATTTTTCAAAGGAGGTCCTTATCATTATCAGTTACAACAATGGGACTACTTGTATAAGGGTTTACCACTAGGTGAAACAGAGAGCCAGCCCAAAGCCTTTACAACACTTTGGATCAGGGTCACAGATTCTGAGCTGGAAGACATCTGTTCTGAGGATTTAAGAGGTGCAAAATCCCTGTGCTGGCCATCTACATAATAATTCCACAACTGGGCCCTTAAATAGATACAGAAAACATTCTGTATAAAAACAAATTTGGATATGTCACTGCCATTTTTAGCATAGCCATACATACACTACAGCTAAATGGAGATGTATTCTTATATGGAGAACTGCTGATTTTAATTGGGGGAGGATTAGGGTCAGAAACCATGAAGCAAATTGCCTCTATCAATATTACATCTACGATTTATATCCAGCTGCGGGGACAAGCTACTGGCCTGATTCTGGGGCTGCAGGAGGCCTTTGGCACACCTTAGAGCAGCCTGATGCCCAGGACACCCCAACATACTTCTTCCCACCACTGACATACTCTGTACCCAACCAGAAAGCAGGTGGCATCAAGCCAACAGAGAAGCAGTCTAAAGTCTGTTCTGGAACAATCATCTTCACTAGGATGGCATAAAGGGGACTTAGGCATGACTGAGGATCTGACCTATCAATTTATTTTAAAAAAAGACTTAAATGATGCATGTATAACATTTTAATGAGTCTGTCAGTTTATATCCTTATTTGACAATGCAGGGTTCATATGACATATCAGACTGCAATATATAGCTATCAGGTAATGAATATTTTCATTTAAAGGTTAGATTTTGTGTCCCTTCTTCATTTGATATAGTGAAATCAATAGGAATTCTCAAAGAGCAAGATACCGCTCAGCACGATCAGGAGTAGCACGATGATGTTCATAGACAAAACTATTTTTTTCTGTTCTGTATATACTAGTATAAACCAAAATGTGTGCAAAGAAGATTTACTTTGTTTTGTACTGTGTGGGGAAAAAAGTCACATCTAAAGACAGATGATTGAAGCTTAACCTCTTCTCAGCACATGTCTATGAGGAATCTCTTGTGTAGAAGAAATTCTACTACGCATGCTATGGCAATGATGTTCTCAATCAGTGTGTCCAGGATGCTGCTTTTAGGGAGCTCCATTCTACCATCCTTACTTACAGTAATCCCTTTTTCTGCAAGTAGCCCCATTCAGCTTGCAAAAGAGTTTTCAAGCTTTTGAGATAAGGTCAAATAATAGATAATTTTACTGGGCTGACATTGCTCTCTCTCTCTCTCTCTCTATCTAATCAGCATTACTAAATCATCTCCCACCATTAGTGGGTCTCTTTGTTATTGTACCTTAAATGTCTTTATAACTAAACATGTATTTCTCACAGGTACTGAGCAAATCAAAAGGTTTCACCATGCTTGTGTTTGCACAGAGTTCTCCTCCCCCCACATACATATTGTCTTTTAGACACTAAGTCTCCTATCAAAATCTGTTCGCTCATATCTAATTAATTCTAGTACTAATTCTTCCACCCTGCTCCAGATCAGTAGTCCTTTATTCTTTGCATAGCTCCATTCATTTCAGCGGCATTATTTGCAGACTGAGGGATTACTTCATGAGAGTAACAGTGGCAGAATCTGGTCTACAATGATTTTGTACTATATATTTTTTGGTCTGGAACAGTTACAGGAAGCTACTGAGTTAACAGCATCAGGAAGAGGTAGACCACAGCAGACAACAATAAATGAATAGTTAGCTAGCAGATCTAAAAAAAGTAACCAGTCAAAGCCTTTATGGAGGCTTTGCCTTTTCTGTATGAAAAGGGGGCATATTGGAGCGAGTAGAGGAGTCTCAGTGCACATCAGGATTCATTGGTTTGATGTAGTACATTCAGACGAACCACTCTGAAGTGGGAATAAGATTCAGAAAGGTATATTCATCTAGGAAGAGAGGCACCATTAATTTTTAATGGAAAATAGAGAAGAGTCAAGCTTTGTGGGCATTGAAATTAGCAAAATGAAACTTGTTTCCTAAAGATGTTTGATTAGAGTGAACTAAAATGCATAATTAAAATCTAGTCATGTTTGTAAGGTTTGGGATTTTTGTTTTTAAATAGACAGGATTTACTGTCTTCTTGTTTGTTTGTTTGTTTTCTAAAATTAATGTATATTTCATCCACTCGTATGACAAATAAAATTCAATCACTTATTAAACAGGGGCAGCTAATAACCAGAGGCACTGGGACAATTTGACAGGCAAGCTTCCTTTCTCAACTCAGAAAACAAAACAAACAAACAAAACAAAAAATGGTACTCTCATCAAGCTTCCAAGGAAGACGCGATTAGACAAAGAAAAAAAAAGTAAAGTCTAATGTAGGGAAAACAGAAAAGAAAAAAAGGAATAAGATTCAACAGAAACCAGTTATTTTTTGTGCAATTTAGCAAAAATGCTTATGTTGCAAAAAGCTGAATCTGCTATTTGCTTATATAAATACTAATGAAATTTATCTATAGCTATTTTGAGCTTTTAGATACAAATAGATATGGTGATAGAGCTGTATTTTATGTCTGCTGTATCTGGATCTGAGCCAGAGCCCACTGAAGTCCATGGGACCACATACTATTGTAACAGAGTTTGTTTGTTTGTAGGAGGAGGCAGGCAGAACAGGACATAGGGTAGAAGAAACATAATGAGCCACAGTTGTTGTGCTGAAAGAGGGAGAGGGAGACAATCACAAGAAACCTTCCCACACCAAGCACAGTTCTTGGGTAAAAATAAATTAAATAAATTATAGGTCTTTATTCCTAATGGAGTCTTCATTAGTGGGTGCAAGTAGTCATTTGCCTGCATCTTTGAGAAAAGGTTTTTATGTAACACATGGAACTAGACGGTGGTTGTTCTGTTTCCTAGGGGGTAAGTTCTGCATGTGACACTAAGAAGTTAAGCTATTAGGTAGAGAAATTATGAGAAAGAACTGCAGAGAAGTGTGGCCAAGGCCTGAAATAACCATAAACAACCAATCCTCTGAGAAGCTGAATTGATATGAGACTCAGTGATTCCTTTCTTCATTCCCCTTTGTTAATGAAGCCCTGTCTAAACCCGACAACAACAACAAAACAAAAACAAAAAATGACATTACACTCCATATTCTTTATGAAAATATGCTTATGGTATGGATATGACATAACTAAGATATACTTTATGCAAGATGGCTCATGTAAGATTATGATTTACTGAATGTGAGTATCCAATTTGTATGTACATATCATTTCTGTATCTAAAGTTAGGAATATGGACTATGTAACAATTACAACTGAGTGTGTATTGGGAAAACACCCACCACATAACAGGACATCAGATTTGATGGGCCATTAGGAAGAAACAACAAGACTGTGAAGATACTAATCTCTCTCCCTCCTGGGAGGTGTCCTGAGAGGTAACTGTGACAATACTAGGTCAGGTGGTCTTGTCACCTGATATTAAACATTATCTTGGACTTGTAATTTTCCACTAAAAGGGAAGCAAGGTCAAGTTTGGGAAATAAAGGCTTCCCACCTTATATAAATCTCATTTAAGGGTGGGGAGGAAGGCAAACAGGACTCTCCTCCATTGCCTTCCCAAGAAGAAGAACTGCTGAAAGAACCTGAACCTTTGGGTCTGCACTCCAAGGGAAGTGGGATACCTGAGTGCTCGGGCAAGTCCCTTAAGCTGAGTCTTCCCAGAGCTGATCTCAGTGTCTGTGTCATTCTCCAGTTGGGTGTGGCCCTGCCTGTGTGTGTGTGCTGCAGGAGGCTTAAGAGCCTGGCTCAGCAAGACAGGTAAAAAGGGAGGCCCATGCTGGCAGAACAGGCGGGCTCAGTGGTATCCCAGCACATCAGGTGGCATCTTAAAGGAGGGCAACCTATCACAAAAGAAACAGGGTGAAATTCACTCCTCTAATGCAGGCCTACTTAAGGCCTGTGCTTTACTTCACTCCTACTGTGGGATTTAAATGATGCATTGTTTTTTGGTAGTTTTCTTCACAGGGTGTATTTCTCTGACACGCAACAAGATAGTGATTCAATTATTTCAATTGTAGCTAACTGAATTCTTTGTCATTCCATTGCCACATTGGCAAAATTTTTATTATTAGTGATAGAATCAAATTGAAACTTAGATTCTGAAGTTTTTTATTTGGATAAAATGTGATTTCAGTTCTTTTGTAAATTCCATCTAGTTTTCATTTTGTAAAAAACTTGTTCACCTTCCCTACCCCACTTGCTTGCTTTTTGATTTTTTTCCCCCAAAACCTTTGACTGGCTTTGCTCAAGATCTCATGTTATCTGAACTCACAAAATGTGGATGGTTGTGGGCTGGTCAGACAAAATGGTTCACATTTGTGTCCATGTATGCTAATGTCATTTCAAGAATGAGATCATTTATATTATGATGATCTTCATGTGTCTTTTTGTTTGTTTGTTTTCTGTATGTGGGCTGAGCCTTTAGCACCAGAAAAGTCTGTCAGTACTAAAGAAGAAAAGGGAAGCAGGGAATAACATATTACCTGTATTCTTTCAGCCTTTAACCTTTCAAGAGAAGTGCTGCTGACATCATTTAAACTACTTATTATGTCAGCCTTTTTCTCTGAAGCATTGAAACATGTGCTGATTAATTTTCCTTTTATTTTCTCTTCTCTTCTATCTAGGTTTGGATCTACTACCTGTTACCATTGAATCTGAATGTCTCAGCAGGTAGAAAACTTCAAACGGGGTGATGCGTTTTTGGTATTGTTTTCTTCTTTCCTTTTCACAGACAGATGTTGCCTTTGCAACACCAAAAACCAAATGATGAGATTTTGTAAAAACAATACCTAAACTGATGTCTCATCTTTGTATTCCCATTTGATCAGAAATGTAGTTCTCAATAGATTTCTTTTAAGATTTTCTCTCCAAGTACATGTTTGATGAAAGGACTATAAAGGACATTAGTTTAAAACAACTTGTTTCGGCTTTAACATACATGTACTAGATTTAAATATTTGCTTTTAGTGGTCTTTATTAAAATATTAGAGCTTAAAGAATCACCAAAAGAAATGTATAGATATATCAGGCTGGATAATATTTATAGGAAAATATTGATTTATAATTTGTCAGCACTTAACTGTGAATCTAACTGTACAGTGTATATTGTTGCCTGGAGTCTTGGTTAATCATCTTGAGAACTCAGGGGTTTACTTGTTTGAGTTAGCCAGTCAACAAAAGCAACATATCTGATGCACACACTACAGAATATCATTGATTCTACTTGCTGAGATAGAATTGACCTTTGTGGAACTATTGTGTTTATCATAAACAGTGACATCAGTTAGGAGTTATCCACAAATAGAATATTGTGTTGCTGAAGATACTTGCATTCATTTGTGTGCTCTACTTAATAGACCATGGCAACTGACCTGGGGAGGCAAGCAGCCCTGCTATTGTGTATTGCTTAGCATTATTAAACTTGCAGAGAAGATTACATTATTTTTAAGTCAGCAATAAACAATGCATTGTACAGGGATGAAGCTATAAAGTTTCCTACTCTGACTAAAATCAGGAAATATATATGCTTTTATGCTCTTGCTCAGTTTAAATATTAATATAATGCAAACTGTTTCTGTGTAAAACAGAGAGACCTGTTTAGAGCAAATGCAAATAAAAGTATGTAGAAATGCTTTGCTGTAAACTACCATCAGTTAATATTTCATAAAGAAGTTAAAAAAATTTATAATATTTTAAAAATAAGTTTTTAAAGCTAGAGAGGAAAAGATATAGAATATCTATAGAGGACAACCACTTCTACCTATGGGTTCATGAGCTACACCTGCTTCTAGATGGATGTCTAAAATTTTGCCATGTCATTGATCTGATGAGGGTGTTAATGAAACAAAAATCTCTAACCAACTTTCTAAATGTTCTACTTTTGAAAAGGATTTTGTGAGTTTGCTACTAGATTCAAGAGACATGACATCTTGTTTCCACTAAAATACTGAATGTGACATTACAGAATAAATTGGAGGATTTTTAATGCCTGTGTAACTCACTTCTTCATTCCTATTAATTCATATAGTACATATTGCAGACTCTTCACCATATGTGGATTTCTTCTATAAGTAGATTACCCCACTTAGGGTTACAGTAGCTAATAGTTAGGTTTAACCCTTCCAGTAAAACAGATTTATTTATTTAAATGCATAAAGAGATGTGTACAAACCAACAAGCACTGGATAGCCTGGTAAAATTATAACCTTAACAATAGCATAAGAATAAATGCTTCCTCCCATCATATATTCCTCACTCCTACAATGCCACAAATAACAAATAATATTCCTAATAAATACAATCAGTTGTTTCAGTTATTTCTTTCCACCTGCCAACTTAATCCCCAACATATCTGGCTGACCTTTAGTTTATCTATTTCTAATCCAAGCCTTGATCTGCAGTAAACATTGATTGATCAATGATCAGTCCTACTGCATTTTGACGATACCTCATCCCTGCAGTCCACCACATGAGAGTTTCCTGCATGGACACAGAACTGCCCACAGTTATCTCTCAGAAAATAGGAGTGGGATTACAAGAGTATCAGTAACATCAGGATCGACTATATCAAAGGCAGCCCTGCTCCAAAGATATATGTATATATATCTATAGATAGATATATAGATATAGATATATTCCATTGCTAGGAGAAGATCAACAACTAAGACTACCAATGCAGTCTCAATTCTATACCCAGGTCTACAACCAGACTGACTGGTAGTCAAGGATATCTGAAATATTTAAATATTGCCAGAGCTGCTCTGCTACCACTTTCTCTCTGAGTTATTCCCCCAAACAGGAGAATCAGCACAGGGGGTGTGTCAACATCAAGCAATGTTGGGTTTTTTTGGTTTCTTAAGTAAAGAGTTCACAAGTGCTCCCTTGGTAACATCTGGCTCTGTATCTCCCCAAACAAACATATTAACAATCTACCCAAACAATATCTGCTTACAGGCCTCAATAGCTCAGACAGGCATCGGCCAAATTCACACTGAGGGTTTTATTTATACATTCAGTATGCTTTTATTGGTGTTATCTTTCTCTGTGTACTCATTTCTTTTCAGCTTTTTGCCTCTCCCTTTGCTTCTTACTAGTAAGAAGGAATGAAGACACTGATTTGGAAAAAAAGAAGAGACATTCCAAGCTTTTGGCTATCCCTGCCCCCAGCTCAATATTTTGCTAAAGTTATAATAATAAATAATATTTGGAGATATACCTATTTCCTAGAACTGGAAGGGACCTTGAAAGGTCATTGAGTCTGGTCCCCTGCTTTCACTAGGTGGACCAAATACTGATATTTGCACCAGACCCCTAAGTGGCCCCTTCAAGGATTGAATTTACAACTAGGGATTTAGCAGGCTAATGCTCAAACCACTGAGCTACCCCTTCCCGCCACCCCCTTTAGATTTAGATTTAGATTTAGATTTAGATTTAGATTTGTTTGGAATTACAAAGGAACCAAAACCAAGAAGAAATGCAAAACATTGAAAATAAGATTTGTCTTTTCTTTGGTCTAATTATTCCCATCTTGCTTTTATAATTCTGGTATTTCTTTATTAGTTATGCAGCTGAATCATATTTTTAGGGAATTTAGAAATCGAACAGAGGAACTGCTTTAAGATTATAAGGTCATGGTTTTTTGTCCTGCCAAGAGTGTTTGTGTGGCTTTTACTTTCAGTTTTGTGCATGCTTCAGCATTTTAAATGATATTTACTTAATAGCCATAAAAACATTTTAATAGAATTATTTCTAAAGCATTTTCTTAGTTGCTTTCTGCACTTAAATGCCTAAGAAATGATCAAAAGATTACCAACTAACCAGCAGAAGCCAAGTTGCAGCAAATAGTAATAGTTATCTCTTTGGATTATATATCACACCTTTCTCTATTTCAGACCATTGAAAAGTTGGCAGGAGCAATTTTACTTGGAAAGTGAAAAAAATGTAATATGAAGGCTGGAGCTTTTTCACCATGAGTATGATTTAATAAAAATAAAAATGGAAACTTTTTAATTTGACATTTTGGATGCCCATAAAACATCATAAAATACTTCTTTAAATAGAGTTTGTTGAGTCTACAGTTGAGTGAGGCTGTGTGGTGTTTCATGACAGCTCCATCCAATCTAGTTCAATGGCGGGAAGATCAACAAGGAACATTCAAGCAGATCTGGGAAACTAACTGAATTTCTGGTTTGGTGACAATTCAAAAAACATAAACCATACACCAGAAGAAACTTTTGGCTCAGGACCAAACAGATATGAAAGTTCTCAGGATTTTTGGTAACTCAAAACCTCCCTCCATTTTGGGTCTGACACAGAGTAGGAACTGGAAGCTGGATCTCTCACATCCCAAGTTAGTGCCTCACCACTGTGCTAGCGGCTATTTATTTATTTATTTATTGGGGGGGAGGTCAGTACTGTGGTGGTGGCTGTGGTGGTGGCAGCAGCAGTAGCACCATCTGCTATACATTTTGTGAATTGCCAAAACAATTGTTGTCAAATTCACAGATAGTTACAGGTTGACTGAAAATGCATTTTTCTTTGAATAAACTGTTAGTCTGAAACATTTCACCCAGCTCTACATTCTAATACTAACCTAAAAGGAAACTAGAAACCACACAATATGGGCTCAATCCTGCAAACTCTTTGTTGCAATTACTGTGTGAATTTCACTTTTAATGCTTTCTAGTCTTGCCAAGTGCACCCTCTCTAGGTTTCAGGACTCTTGCTGTTATATACTGTCTCTCCAGGTACCCCTACACTGCACACCACTGACAGCGGTCAGTAAGGTGTGTGTAGCTACATGCTGCAATGAAAAGCAAACAGCATCCACACTATGGGGTGTATCAATGCTTTGCAGTGAAAGACTATAGCAGTGGGAGGCAGCAGGGACAAGTTCCGGCAGAGAGGAGCTGTTGGAGACTTTTCCCACTGCTTTCCGCTGCCAGAGATTTTCCCTTGTGCCAGAGTCTTTAAATCTCGGGTGGTGGTGGGGCTCTGGGAGCAGGGAGGAAGCGGGATATTATATTTTTAAATATATCCGTATAGATGGCGAGCCATTACTAGGGGGTGTAGAGAGCCAAGTGGTGTACATACCTTAATGGTTCATAATAACATAAGAACAGCCATACTGGGTCAGACCAAAGGTCCACTTAGTCCAGTATTCTGTCTTATGGCAGTGGTCTATGCCAGGTGCTCCAGAGGGAATGAACAGAACAGGTAATCATCAAGTGATCCATCTCCTGTTGTCCATTCCCAACTTCTAGAAAACAAAGGCTAGGGACACCATCCCTCCCCATCCTGGCTAATAGCCATTGATGGACCGATCTTCCATAAACTTATGTAGTTCAGGCACATCTCTACTCACCTAAGCAGTGAACACTGAGAAGGGACATGCTAACAGTTTTCAAGTACATAAAAGTTTGTTACAAGGAGGGGAGACAAAATTGTTCTTCTTAACCTCTGCGGTTAGGACAAGAAGCAATGGGCTTAAATTGCAGCAAAGGCAGTTTAGGTTGGACATTAGGAAAAACTTCCTAACTGTCAGAGTGGTTAAGCACTCGAATAAATTACCTAGGGAGGTTGTGGAATCTCCATCATTGAGGATTTGAAGAGTCAGGAATCTCCTGTCAGGGATTGTCTAGATCAGGGATCAGCAACCTTTGGCACGTGGCCCCTAAGGGAAATCCGCTGGCGGGCCAGGACGGTTTGTTTACCAGCAGCTTCTGCAGATTCAGCCGATTGCAGCTTCCACTGGCCGTGGTTCACCATTCCAGGCCAATGGGGGATGCAGGAAGTGGCATGGGCCAAGGGATTTTCTGGCCACTGCTTCCTGCAGCCCTCATTGGCCTGAAACTGTGAACCGCGGCCAGTGGGAGTTGCGATCGGCCGAACCTGCGGACGCTTCAGGTAAACTGGTTAGCAATCGATTAAAGTATTTTTACTCCCCTAACAATTGGGCACATATTTAAATAAATCTGTATCAGCCCTGCCAGAAATCCATGTTTCAATGACTTGAGCATCTTATTCTTCTTTAGGATGGGCAATAATTATAAATAAAAATAGCAACTCATTTTATTTGATGTGCACCAGGGAGATATGGCTGCTGCATTTTGTTGATATTGGGCAAGAGCATTCTTGGAATTTCTAATTATCAAATAAATCATGAATTCTTTGTGGAATACAGGTTAATAATGGCACAAAAAATGAAGCCTTCAAAGCACCCAGTGCATATTTTGAATGAGCTGCACAGACACCCTGCATGAGAGAGCTGAATAATATTTTCCTGAAAAGGTGACAGCCATTCTGTTATATTGATCCTAAGAAATTTTATGAAATGGAGACATAGTTAAAATACACAAATAGTAGAACTATCCTAAGCAGGAAATAGTCTTCAAGTAGTGACGCCAGTTACTTTCCTGGAAAGTGCACTTGAGAACAGATGTGGAACTCCAAAGCTCCAACATCATCAACATTGAAGTGACCTTTTTTGTTGAAAAGATAATCCATGCTCTGAGCTATTTCCACACATATTCTGCCCCAGGTTCCTGCAGAGAATTGAGGATAGTATTGTATGAAGGAATGCAGTGCCACCATATGCCTAGCAGGCTTAAAGCTGCTGAAAAATTGGTCTGTGGAATTCATTGGAGTAAAACCTGTTTTAGCCCATCCTGAGTGAATACCAGCAATAATAAAACAGCTATGGTCCAAAACTATAGGAAGGTAATTTTCTCTTCATTATGAGCTATAATTGGTGAATATATTTATATTTTCAACTTGCAAGGGAAAGAACTATTGCTTGTTATTAGCTTCCCAAATACTTATAACTGCTATACAGCCTTTGCTTGCCTGAAGTGTATGACATTCGAAGGCCATGGACTAGAAGGAAAGAAATGTAATATTGTTCTTAGACAGAAAACCAAATGTTCCCCTAGCTAAAAGGATTATAGCCAGGAATCTTTCCCAAGGACAGCATTACAGCTGCATAGTCATTTATCAGTGAGAAGATTTTCTATAAAGTGTGCCTCTCCTCTATAGGTGGCAGAGAGTGCAATTAATTAATTCCTAGCATTAAAAAGCAGCAGCCTTTTATTCAGGAGATTAATAAATAGCATGCAGGCTTGACGCACAGCCAAAGTTTACTTTATTCTTGAATGATATGCTGCCTTTTTTCCATAAATACATAATCATTAGTAAAAAGCATTAAACAAATGTTGTACAGAAATGAAAACAATTCTGTTGCCAAATTGGTTATGCTTTAGGCAAATATGAGGATTTTTTTTAATAGAGTGGCACAAGTATTCCTACTGATTTCATTTTCATTTAAACATTTTACTGGCTGTCTTAATCTGCAACCTGCCTACTGGTAATAAGAAAAAAAGCTGTAGTTTTAATAATTGCTTATATGATTTATGAAAGAGTTATTCCAGTAACTGTTTTTAAAGCACAGCCTGCCTTCCTTGGTTTTCCCTGTAAATTAGCAGTAATTTGCGGCACCTCCATTACATATTCTCTGGATGTTGATGAGGCTTATAGGAATTTCCATTTTCCAAATACTCTGCTGGCAGTGGATTTCTTGGTTCTGATTCCAGCCAAATTCAGATAAAAATCCAATCCCAAAGGTAAGCAGAAAAGCCGCCTTCTTCAAAATGTCAAGTCATGCATGCATCTGTTCCATTCATTAAATTCATTAGGTTAAGGTGGGCAAAGCAAAACAATCTAAATGAAATATAGCAGTATTCATCTGCTCTATATCCAGGTATGCCCATTCATTTATTTTAAGCCAAGCACAGACAGTAGGACCTATTCAAGGGTGGTAAAGAAAGAAAGATATTGAGCAGAATTGCTCAGAAGGAGCCCCTTTCCCTCCGAAGACTGAGATGGTATTTGTCAGTCCGCCACACTCCCTTCACTAGCTGTGAGGAAAAGAAAAGGCTAAAATGAATGAAGAGCATATGTAAAATTACACACTAAAGGCTTTTAATCCACAAGAAAATATTTCCCAGCTTCTAGAATTGGCTGTACTGTTAGCTGGCTGAAAAAAGCAAGAAGTCAGACAGCCAAGAAATATTAACTATGGAGTAGGGCATAGCAAGTGAGCTCTCATCCTACTGTGGGCTGCAACAGGCATTTTTGTGAAACGGTTATCCTTCCCTGGTGACTATACTTTGATTATTTTTTTTTCTTTTAAAGAAGTTAAAAATTATTGTTTGTCCTGCTCTTGAAAAAGACATCTGTCCTTTCCCAGTCCATGAGAGACCTGTAAGGTTCCTAGTCATGTTTTTTTTTTTCCTGGTCTATTGCTTTTTAAAAGTTCCTTATTGCTTAGCTAACGGGTAGGTCTATTCCTAATATTAGACAAGGAAAACTATAGACAGTGAGGTATCCTAAAAGTGTGTCTGTATGCTTCACCTCCTATAATATTCTCACTGTCTCTCTGTAGCTCCAATGCCCTCTGCTAGCCAGCCTATTGGTACTAGATCTGGGAGATCTCTTTTAGCTATAATGGTAGAGGGCTGAGGTTTTGGAGGTGAAGCTCCCAGGTTCTAGTCTCAGCATCACAGATGTGAGACTAGGGTCACCAGATGTCCTGATTTTATAGGAACAGTCCTGATTTTGGGGTTTTTTCTTATATAGGCTCCTATTACCTCCCATCCCCTGTCCCGATTTTTTCAAACTTGCTGTCTGGTCACCCTATGTGAGACTGTTTGTGCCCTATACTGACTGTCCCATGGAGAAAATACAGAACCTACAAATACTAAATATTGGAGGATTTTTTTAGAGCAAATGTAAGAGGAGTTGCGTCAATCAAACCATTTTTCCCCATAATTTCAAAACATTGAGTTGATTTAGACATTTTCTAAAATTAGCTTAAATTTCTAAACAAAAAGTCTTTCAAAATGAAAAATTCCAGTTTTCCAGTTCAAAAGTGTCAAAATAAAACCTTTAGACAATTTCATTTTTTTTTTTAGTAAAAATTTCTTCCAGACCAAACCTATCCTGCCAAAAATTTCAGTTTTGACAAACTGGTATTTTCTGACAAAAAGTGTTTTGTCTAAAAACCTCAACAAGGCCTAGTCTGCAGCTTATATATTCATTATTTTCCCCTAGAGTACTGTACTGGGAATGTACTTTGGCTGATCCCACCACTAGATTAGCTTCTCAGGGAGAGTCTGTGAACATGCATGCTGTAGACCAGGGGCGCACAAACTTTTTGGCCTGAAGGTTGCATCGGGTTTCGTGAATTGTATGGAGGGCCAGTTAGGGGAGGGAGTCATGGCCTGGCCCCCACCTCCTATCTGCCCCCCCCGGGACTCCTTCCCCATCCAACCCTCCCTGTTCCCTGATGGCCCCCCAGGATGCCTGCCACATCCAACCACCCCTTCTCCCTGTCTCCTGACTGCCCCCGGAACCCCTGCCCCTGACTTCCCCCTGCTGCCCCATCCAACCCCCCCTCCTTCCTGACTGCCTCCTGGGACCCCTGCCCACATTCAACCCCCTGTTTCCCCCCCCGACCACCATCCATATGCCCACCCCCTGACCACCGCCCCAAACTCCCCTGCCCTCTATCCAACCTTCCCCTGCTCCCTGCCCCTTTACTGTGCTGCCTGGAGCACGGGTGGCTGGCGGCGCTACAGTCGCACCGCCTGGCTGGAGCTAGGCCACGCTGCTGCCGCCGCCATGATGCAACACAGAGCACTGGATCAGGCCGGGCTCTGCAGCTGTGCTGCCCCAGGAGCTCACAGCCCCGCTGCCCAGAGCATTGCAGCAGCAGCAGCAGAGCGAGCTGAGGCTGTGGAGAAGGGGGAACAGCAGGGGAGGGGCCTGGGGCTAGCCTCCCAGGCCAGGAGTTTGGGGGCCAGGCAGGACGGTCCCACGGGCTGGATGTGGCCTGTGGGGTGTAGTTTGCCCACCCCTGCTGTAGACCAATGGACTTTAGAGGCAGTTAAAAATCAAGCTAGACAGGTCTATGTTCTGGAGAGATTAAATACTTAAGATCTCAGCGTCCACAAAATAGAGGGAAATATAATTAACTTGTAAGTTGTACCACCAAAGAGACTCTCAAAAGCTTTTTTGTGAACTAGCAGCTGTGCAACCTGACTTTATTCCTGTGGAAGCTGCAACTTTTGAGAGGAAAGAACCCACACAGTTTTGTATCTAACAGCAAGTTAAGTGCTTTTCCATAATTTGTTTTGTTACTTAGATACCAGAGTGACAGGACACAAATACATGGAAAATATACCTCTTTTCTTATCCTCTGTACCCAATTAATTCCTACTGAAGTGCCAATGTCACAACAGATTGTTGACCTTACATGATTGATGCTACTATTCAGGCAGAAGAGAAAAGAGAAGTAAACTCCTTACGTCTGCCATTCTTCCTTTGTGTACTTAATACAGGTCTGTCGCATCTTATGCACATTTAACATGCACAATTTCAGCTTTGCGTGGTCGGGAGAAAGAAAAAAAAACAGGTGATTCCACCAGTGTGAGACACGAATCTGCTGTTCCCACTAAAATAGCATGTTAACAGCATGTCTTTAGGTCTGTGACAAGGTTCTCCCCTATAATAACCCTGGAGGGTTGGCAAAAAACAAACAAACAAACAAAAAAACAGTTTAAATAGTGTGTCTGCCCCGGAATGAGTGTGAGATGGGAGAAGCGAATCTGCTGTTCCCACTACAGTACTCAGTCCCCCTGCGCCTCTCATAGCGTGCGCATCTTGCCGCGCTGAGTGAGATTCTGTGCCTGTACTGTTTAAAGAGACAGTGTGTCTTTTTTGAACTGTATAACATGGCCCCTAAACAAAGGCACCTACTTCATCTGGTGCTCAACCAAAGAAACAGTAATGTGTTCCAACGCTGCAGGAAAAACTGGCTGTATTGGACTTATTGAGAGACGGTGTGTCCATCACCAACGTGGCGCGTAAATACGGCCGCAATGAATCTAGCATCCCTGCCATCAAGATTTGAGAGACAGAAATTCATCAAGCTGTGGCATCAAGTGCTCCAGTAACTGCTAAGGTGACGAGCCAAGTGCATGATAAGACTTTAGTGAAGACTGAAAAGGCATTAAACTTATGGCTGGAAGACATGAACCGTAAACGTGTGCTTATCAATGGCAACATGTTGCGAGAAAAGGCTCTTAGCATCTATGTGCTGTTCAAACCTCCCGCCGAAGAGGGACAGCCTTCTGATAAGAAGGAATTCAAAGTCAGCCAAAGTTGGCTTAACAGTTTTAGGAACCGCTTCAACCTCAAAGTCGTGCAGACTACTGGTGAAGCTGCATCTGCCAATAAGGACGCAGCAAAAGCCTACCCTGAACAATTAAAGAAAATCATAGAGGAAAGGGGCTAACTTCCAGAACAAGTTTTTAATGCTGACGAGACTAGGGTCTTCAGGAAAAAAATGCCCACCCGCACTTACATTTTGAAATCAGAAAGACAATCCCCTGTTTTCAAAGCAGCTAAAGACTGTGTGACTGTGTTGCTTTGTGGCAATGCAGCTGGGCATTTAATAAAGCTGAGCTTGCTCTACAGGGCTGTAAATCCCCGTGCTCTAAAAGGCAAGAACAAAAATCTCCTGCCTGTGTTCTGGCAATCAAATAAAAAGGCTTGGATGACGGCAGCATTATTTCTGGATTGGTTCCACGTGTGTTTCATTCTGGAGGTCAAGCAGTACCTTGAAGAAAAAGGACTTGACTTTAAAGTGTTGCTGATTGTAGACAATGCTCCTGGCCACCCTGCGGCACTCCGATTTGCGCATAACGATGTTGAGGTCGTCTTTCTCCTCCCCAATACCACCTCCATCCTCAAACCTCTCGACCAAGGCACCATTAGCTGTTTCAAGGCCACGTCCCCGAGGCTTACATTCTCACGGATCCTTACCAGTATGGATGCTGATCTCAATGTTAAAGTGATGGAGTGTTGGAAGTCCTTCAACATGGCGGATTGCATCATTTATATTAAACAGGCAATGGATTCAATCAAGCCTGAAACAGTCAATGCATGTTGGCGAAACCTATGGGAAGACTGTGTGAGTGATTTTAAGGGTTTCCTGACCATTAACAAAGAAGTGCAATTCATTGTTCAGGTGGCCAGGCAAGTGGGTGGTAATGGCTTTGTCAACATCCTCGAGGAAGAAATTGAGGAATTAATTGAGGGCCATAGAGAAACATGGACTAACGAAGAGTTAGAGGAACTGATAAAACTGTCTACAGAAGACGAAGATGATGATGAACAGGAAGAGCCAGCAACTTGGAATCTTCATAAATTTTCTGAAGTGTTCCAAGCAGTGAAACACTTGAATGACTGAATTTCTGAATATGATTCCTCTATAGAACAAAACCTCAAAATCACACGTAGTATTACGGATGATTTGAGACCGTACCAAGAAATGTTTGAGGAGCTCAAGAGACAACAGCGACAGTTGCCAATCATCATGTTTTTAAGGAAAAAACAACCAGCAGCAGTAGAGCCTACACAATCAACTTTTCAAGCTGAACCAGAGCCAACCACTTCATCTACGACTCGCTCTCCTTCACCCAAGCCCGGTCCATTGTCTCCTGGATCGACATCAAGCCCTGACGACTCAATAACAGTGTTGTCAGGGGAAGAGGAAGACTAATCATTGGAGTGTGTACAGTACAAGACTAACAAGAATATTCAGGATGACTGGTGACTGTTCAGGTTTACAGTACTGCACTGTACTGTACTGTTTTCATTTTTTATTCTTTCATTCTTCTGTATCTCTGTAATGTTATTAAAAATACTGTCAAATTATATTTTGTATATGTAGTCTTTATTATATACTGTACTGTACATTGCTGTATACAATACATAGCACTGTACAGGGTTGTATACACAAAATTGTACTTTATGGGTGATTTAAGGGATTTTCAAGGGTCATTTTGACTATACGCGGTTTTCGCTTTACGCGCTGACCGCGGAACGTAACCCCAGCGTAAGATGCAACAGACCTGTCATTCAACCAGCTCCATTTAGTGTACAGAGACCAGGAGAAAACTGTCATCTTAGTCATACAATCTTATATAGCACTGATTATTTTCATCCCAAATTCAGACAGTATTTGATTTTATAGTTCAAAACCATGTGACATACTTTAGCTCCATTTTTATACCTTCAGGTCCTTAATAGTGAGCTTGCTGTCTTTCCTTAGTAATGTCTTAAGCAATGAAGATATAGGACTTCTAGAGTCTTGTAGTATTCTACATAACTATCAATCATCATCCAGTAAAGTATTTCACCTCCATCACTCCGCTGCCTGAGGATGAGCAGTATATCACCTCTTATAAATCCATACATAGTCCAAGAAGCAAGGGCCTGATCCAAAGCTATGGGAGACTTCCCATTACTTTCAGTAGGCTTGAGATAAGGTTGTAAGTGTAAAAAGGTTGCTGCTGTTCATGGTTTTCCAGGGGGGGAAATATTATTATACTAGCTGCACTTCAAAATGGTCATGCTAATGGATTTGTATGACTTTAAAAGTCTCCCTGATCTCAGGTGAGTTACCTAACACCAGGTTTTTGCCCATTCTGGGGTCTCTGTAAATTTTCATGAACAATTTTGAAGGGTATCAGTTTTGTTTTGCATAGGAACAAAAAAACAAATGACGTAACCTTTAAATATTTTGTGAAATGGAATTTTTGTTTTCTAGCCTCAAATGAGACCATGCTCCCTTCTATAGTTATGACATGTGAGCAAATCACTCAACTGTTTTTTTTACTTGAATTCATCTCAAAACTGAGTAAAATAAAAGACCACTATGGAAGTCTATTGCTATAGTAAAATTATATTTTCTTGAGTGACTAAAATAAAGCTATACCTTCATTAACAGTCTTGCAGAATTTTCAGAGAATAATTTTCACATTATAATAAGACTATGGTTTTACATATCCAAGTTTGATTTCTATATAATATGTTCTCCACAACTTTGCCTTTAGCTTTACAGATTTCATGGCCAGATCTTGTTTCTGAAGCACCCATGACACTTGCATTGTAAACTGAACTAAAAATACTGTACACAAAGAAGATTCATATATATAGTATTTGCATTAGTCAGCCTTTTTGAGATTTTAAAATAGGAGCTCTTTTAAAAAGGTGTAATATTTAAATACAGATTCTGTCATCTACACTTCAGACTCTTGGTTTTATAAGAAGACTGGGTTCTGCTATAGTGTAAAATGAAATTGAAACTCCTAATTTAAACAAATGTACCCTATAGTATAGTACTATTGCATGAAATAGCAGGTTTTAACTTATCATATATATATCTTAGTGCTGTATAGAACATAAAGACCACTTATGAGTAGTTTTTCATTAATGATTAGAACTCTGTGAATAAGTGTTATAATAAAATTCTGCCTAAGGTAAGTCCTGTAGGATTTTGGCTGTGTATAGAAGATGATCTTATATTTTTGGGTGGTCAAATGTGAGCAAACTTGTACCTCTCATAACCCCTTGACAGTGTGTGTGTAAGTCTTATAGAGTTTGATCCATTACCTGTAAATCGTCCATTTTTAATATGTTTCTCTCTTCCCAGTTACATAACCATTCCTTTGTATATCCAATATTCAGCTATGAAATGGGACTGAACAGTATGGGGAGAACTATGAGTCTTTAGTAACTAATTTTTGTGATATTAAAAAAATATTGTCATGTTATAGTCACACTTCTAACACACTAGGCCAGGTCCTCAGCTGGTGTAAATTGGGTTAATATTGAAGTCAATATCAGCCCCCAGCGTTCTGCCCAAATTCCCATTTAGTTAATTATATTTCCCCTAGCTAGCTATATTCTCCTTCTAGCTGTACTTGATCATGGTGTTTGCATTCTGTGCCAGACTGTTATGTCATGTGGACCTGCACTGTTAAACAGTTGCTGAGTTCCACTCCAGAAATGGCTGTATATATTACATAAAACTGTGTCAATCAGGTCTATAAATCTAGGTTATCTATTCATTAATAATATGCATTAAATTAATGGAAGTGAACCCTCAGCATTTGCCTCTCGTGAATCACTGTCACATTAATTCCTTTTGTTCTTGTACATCATATTATTTAATTATAAAAACATTTTGCTGCTGTCGTGGAAAAACGACCACACATTGTGTTTGGATCAGAACAAACCCGAGGTGTCTTTATTTTCAAGCATATGCAGGGAGAGACCGCCAAAGTTGGCAGCTCTCTCGATAACAAAAAATTCCAAGTTTCTGTAGCTTAAAACCACAAACAGTCACTTCCCCATTTGTACTTTTCCAAACCTTATTAGTAACTTACGAACTTATCAAAACCAAGTCTTATTAGGAATATAGCAAAAACAAGCTTTTCCAGTTATTCACAGGTTGTACTCTTGCAGTTACTGGCTTTTCTGACACTACTTCTTCTTTAGTAATCTTCCTCAGCCCCCTTCCCCAACTGCCTTACTCATGTATGCAGTTAGCTTGGCCAAAATAGAGGTCTGGGCGGAATATGAGGCCTACTGAATTTTCTCTTACACTGTCAAATTCAAAATGTGGTGAAAAAAGATTGTCAGTTTTTCAGACTGTAGCTTGTATGATTCTTCATACAATGTACGAGACATAAAATATATACATAAGAGTGAGCACAAATTTATTTATGTGTTGTCTGTGCTGTACATGGATACGGAAAATGTGAGTGGATGTAAAATGCTTTGTTTCTTGATTAGTTGTGTTTGTCATCTAAAATATTAATATCAGCAAAAGGAAAGGAACAATAAGCAAACAGATGGTCATTTCCATTATCAAACAGTAGGAAGTGCCTGAAGAACAGAGTCTTATGTGATGACACATACTATTTCCTCACTGAATCAACAATAGTAAAGTTGGCTCACTATATGAATACTGGGCTTGGGGATTAAAGCACTTCTTTGCTTCTGAGAGATTTTTCTTTAATCAGTTAGACCACATTTTACCTTAAAGTACTTACCTCAGGGCCGGTGCAAGGAAGTTTCACCTAGGGCTCGAAACTTCCACCTTGCGCCACTCCCCCACCCAGCTAACCCCGCCCTCTGCCCCCTGTGGCAGCTAACCACGCCCACCCGCCCCTTCCACCCGAACAGCCCCCCCACCCCCCGCGCGGCAGCTAACCCCACCCACCGTTGCAGCTAGCCCCCCACTGGGAGCCCCTCCTCGAAGCAGCTACCCCCCTTGCAAGCCCCCCGTCCACGGCAGCTAACCCGGCCTGAGGAGACCCCCGCAGAAGCTAACCCTGCCCCCCTTCATGGCAGCTAACACCACCCCCCTCCGCGGCAGCTAACACCACCTGGGGAGCCTGCCTGAGCTCTCCTCCACTGAGCACGCTGGCACTGCTGTAATTCTCCTCCCCTCCCAGGCTTACAGCACCGATTGGAGGAGACTTAGAGTGAGGGCTGTGTGCTCAGCGGAGGAGGCAGAGTGGAAGTAATCTGGGGCGAGGAGCGGTTCCCCTGTGCGCACCCTCCCTGTTACTGCAGGCGGCCCTCCCCCTGCCTCCCCCATCCCCGCCCCAGCTCACCTCCACTCCACCTCCTTGCCTGAGCAGGCTTTTAGGCGCCCTCAACCACTAGGCGCCCTAGGCAGCCGCCTAGTTTGCCTAAGTGGTTACACCGGCCCTGACTTACCTATTTATGAAGAGATGAAAAGATGCTCCGGGATTATTTGTCATTAGTTCTTAATGATTACATAAAATGCAAACCCCAGATTCAGCTGTTTGAAGTGCAATGGAACTTAAGTATTACACAGTGTTGCCATATATATGCTTGCACAGCTTGAGAGGTCTCTCATGTTTGTGTAAAACACTACAGAAATGAAATAGATGTTTTGTGTATTGCTATATATCAGGGGTCAGCAACCTTTGGCACGCGGCTCTCCAGGGTAAGCACCCTGGCAGACCAGGCCAGTTTGTTTACCTGCCGTGTCCGCAGGTTTGGCCAATCACAGCTCCCACTGGCCGCGGTTCACCGCTCCAGACCAATGGGGGCTGCAAGAAGCGATGCGGGCTGAGGGATGTGCTGGCCGTGGCTTCCCGCGCCCCCTTTGGCCTGGAGCGGCGAACCGCGGCCAGTGGGAACCGTGATCGGCCAAACCTGTGGACATAGCAGGTAAACAAACCAGCCCGGCACACCAGGGTGCTTATTCTGGTGAGCCACGTGCCAAAGGTTGCTGACCCCTGATATATATTTTATCAAAGACACCTTTAAAATAGGAGATAGATTGCCCCTAGATTTTGTGCAGGTGAGGGAGGATGCAAGGAGAAACACCCACCTCCCTAATTTTATACAAGGATTAGCGACAGTCACAATTTCTGTGCTCAGAGGAATAGAGGGACTGCTCAATCCAAGTACCCCTGAACTGCAAAGGAGTAGTGGATGGAGCAGCACCCTGTTTTCCAAACTGAGTGCACTAGACTGCTGAGCTGTCTGGCCACAGGGAGTGCAAGCATGGGATGACGCAGCATGTATCCTCTCTCTGCACATTAGGAAGTTTGAAGAAAGGTAGCACTTTCTAAGCTGCACTCCTCCCTGTGCATTCCAGGATGGTGCAGCTGCAAAAACTCACCCAATACGAGCCAGTGGTAAATGGCACTCTGTCCTTATTCTCTATCAGTACTTTAGCTGAAATGATTCAGGGTGCAAATAAGATGTTAAGAACTGTCTTTATCTACAATGTTATGTTTCTTTAAATGTAAGTTGATTCAGGCCTCCATATGGGATATGGGTCACATTTCAAATGTTTGTGTTCAGTAAATACACAATTTCAGTTTAGAGGGTCCTGCCTCCCGTATCCCACCCATAGGAAAACATTGTGTTTTCAAGTTAAGAAGGATGACAGCGAGCTAACCTAACACAATGTGTGTCCTCTTCTATTAAGCAACAGGCTTAGTGAGCATTACAGGACAAACTTCTTTTTCCTGTGCAGTTTTCCCTCAAGATTTTCTCCCTACTTCCATTGTTATCAGAAGCCCAACAAAGGACAGAGAAGACAGAATCAAACAGGAACAGCTTAACAGATTAATGATTTGGAACTGTGCATCAAACTCTAGAAATTTTGAATCTCTGAATCTGCAGTGATGTTCACTGACTAATAGCAAATATTACTTGACACATTTCAGACTTTTATTCACTATTAAGATGAATGCAACCATTATCAATGGAATCAAAATAAAGCAATATTTTGTAGAAAGTTTCCATTTTTTGAATCTGAATATGAAGCATGATATATTTGCAAATGGAATATGATGACAAATGTCATATAGATTAAATATCATAGTTTACCCTTTTAATTATAAGTTTTTTTATGACAATGTGTATCAGGGCCGCCCAGAGGATTCCGGGGGCCTGGGGTCTCGGCCCTTCCGTTCGGGACCGCGCCGGCGTTGCGAAGATCCGCGGCGGGGAGTCCCCCGCCGCCGAATTACCGCCGAAGCCGGACCCGACGACGACATGCAGCCCGGTCTTCAGCGGTAATTCGGCGGCGGGGGGCTCCCCGCCGCGGGTCTTCGGGGCACTTCGGCGGCGGGTCCCGGAACGGAAGGCCCCCCCGCCGCCGAATTACCACCGAATACCGGGCTGCACGTCGGCGGCGGATCCCGCTTCGGCGGTAATTCGCCAGTGGGGGGGGTCCTTCCGCCCCGGAGCGGAAGGACCCCCCGCTGGCGAAGACCGGGAGCGAAGAAGCTCCTGCGCCCTCTTGCCCCGCCCCCTCTGGGCAGCCCTGACCCTATCCACCCCCACCAGAACACCCACAATCCAAACCCCCCATTCCCTGCCCCCTCCCCCAACCTCTGCCCTGACTGTCTCCAGGGCTCCCTGCCCCTTAGCCAACCCCCCCGGCCCCAGCCTCTTATCCCCGGCTCCCTCCTCACACGCAGCCTCAGCGCCTCGGCTGAACAGCCGCAGCGTGTCCCCGGCGGGGCCTGAGCTCCGTCCCGCTCAGAGCCGCGTGCTGAGGGGGCGGGGCTGGGAGCTCCGGGCCCAGCGGAGGGAGCAGAGCTCAGCCCAGAGCTCCCAGCCCCGCCCCCTCACCACGCGGCTCTGAGCAGGGTGGGGCTCAGGGGCCCCGCTGGAGACAGGGCGCTTGATGCGCTGAGGCTCCAGGAGAGGGGCGGAGGCAGGAGCCTCTGCTCTTCTCTTGGGGGCCCCTGCGGAGCCCAGGGCAAATTGCCCCCTTTGTCCCCCCCTCTGGGCGGCCCTGATGTGTATAAAATTCCTATAAACTAAGGCCTCAGTCATTCAGAGACTTACACACATTTATAAGTCTTTGAGGAATCAGGCTTTGAACACCTCACCCACTAGGAGCTAATAAAATATCTGATATAGTATCATAACTGAAATTTCACCACATACATTTTAGATGATCTCCAGCTAGTAATGGATAAAGTCGATCTAGTGTCCATGTTGATACTCATACCATCTATCAGCATACTTTGATAGCACTGATCATGAAGTGTCATTTACTTGTCTGTAGTATGCAGCAGGACTGGAGGGTTGCTTCATGCTTTCCCGTCTTAACACTCCCAGAAAATAATATGGAAACAGCTTTTTTTACAGCACGATCACATGGAGTTCTGCAGGAATCTTCCCCTCTTCTCTCCAATATTTATGTCAAATCATTGGAAAGATGACACTCAACTATATATATCAAGATCAACTGATACAACACTGCTACAACTAAAATGGGAAACTTCCTACAGGAACTTAGCTTTTGGATGAAAATCAGCTTTTTCAATATGAACCCAGGAAGACTAAAGTTATGCTGTTCCAAAAGGGAAAGCTTTTCAAAGAGCTGTCCAAGACAATCTCTCTTTCTTCCATTTGTCAAAGGGGAGAAAAGCCTCTGGGGTCCTGTTGATACAGGAAACATTGCTTTGACCCCATTAACTGAAAATAGGGGAAGGAAGAACTAACAAAAATAACTAAATTGGTATGAAATAGAATGGAGAAAGTAGAACTTAACATTAAGATGCATAAATTAATAATTGAATTCATATTAAAATGGATGAGGTAATTGTTTACTGATTAATAATTTGGTAATTTGGTATGTGTAAAATGTTGGCACACAGCCAAAGAGAGTGAGCTAGCAGTTTTGGTTTTAGCCTATAGCTAGTATGTTGAGAGGCAGACAACTGTAGACTAGGGCCAAATAAATGTCACTCCAACACTGCAGGGAGGGGTCAGTCAGGCATGCTTAGTCCAAAACTATGTAAGGGTCACAAGATCACATTAATAAACAGGCCATAATACTAAGACTTGTTGTGTAACAAGTATGATTGACAGATTTATCAGATGTGACTGGATTTTAAGTATGGATCAATCAGAGAGGGTTTGAAGGTGATTGGCAGATAGAGTATGCTAATATCAGGATTGGGAAACAGCTAATCTGAAAGGGTCTAGTGCAGTGATAGGCAACCTGTGGCCCACAGGCTGCACTCGGCCCATCAGGGTAATCCACTGGTGGGCTGCAAGACAGTTTGTTTACACTGATAGGAGGCATGACTGCCCGCAGCTCCCAGTGGCCGTGGTTTGCTGTTTCCGGCTAATAGGAGCTGCAGGAAGCGGTGCAGGTGACAAGGACGTGCTGTCAACAGGCAAAAGTTAGTCAAGATGGGGAACCAGGAACAGAACAGTTGAGAAGAAAGAAACCTAAAAGAGAGAAGAAAAGCAAAGAAGACCTGAAAGAAGAAGCAACCACAGGGTGACAGCAGCAGCAGCAGTGCTGCTGGGACAGAAAAAAAAAGATCCTGACAGAGGAGAGGGGGAGAAGACTACAGAGAATAAGCATGCCAGCTATTGTGCACAATATAGATAGAAATAGGATTAATAAGTATGTCTCTGTGTGTCTCGGTTAATAAAGATGTGTGTTTGTGTTATGAATGTTACATTGTTCTATATGTATAAAACTGTAAGATTCAAGATTGCTGTCAGTGACTGCAGGCAACTGATCCCCTCATGCAGAATGCAGCCACTTAGTATACCTCTAATTCAGGGGTTGGCAACCTCTGGCACGTGGCTCACCAGGGCAAGCATCCTGCTGGGCTGGGCCAGTTTGTTTACCTGCCGCATCAGCAGGTTCGGCCGATCGCGCTCCCACTGGGCCAATGGGAGTGAAGAGAAGCTAGGCGGGTGAGAGATGTGTTGGCTGCAGCTTCCCTCCACCCCCATTGGCCTGGGATGGCGAACCGCGTCCAGTGGGAGCTACGATCCACCGAACCTGGTGGCAGGTAAACAATCAGGCCCGGGCCGCCAGGGTGCTTACCCTGGCAAGCTGCGTGCCAGAGGTTGTCGACCCCTGCTCTAACTATATATTTATGGTTCAGGTACTTTTAATCTGAACCCAAGGATTGTGCTAAGAGATTTATGTTTATGTTTTGATTTATGTTTAGATTAATTGTATCAGGAAAGACTGGTTAAAGAAAGAAAACACTTCATTTTGGAAGTGTACTGTGTTGGTATCAATCCCTTCAGTGGAGGTCTGTATCCATGTCCTCTGTTCCGGGAAATTTACTGACAGGCATAGGGAAATCATTGGTAAATCCTGGTGATTCTACTAGGGCAGGCCCCCTTCTTTCAATTTGCAGGAGCAGATTAATAGGTTAACACTGGGGAACCTGGAAGTAAGCAATACAAGGGCTATACTGGGATCCCTGAGTCTGTTCTTGCGGTAACACTGTATGACCTCTCACCAAACTTGAATGACCAGGTAGCATCCGTTTCCAAAAATGCTTTTTTTCACCTCTGGCTTAGTAGAAAATTTTTTAATTTTTTTTCCTGTGCATGGACCTGGACACAGTAATGCATATATTTGTTATACTTAGGGCTGGATTACAATAGCTCATTGTATCTGAAGATGAATGTGAAGATGCTCAGGCTCCTTCCAGTACAATGCAGCTGCCTACCTTCCCCGTGACTCAGGCTACTGTAAGCATACCAGGTCTATGCTTAAGTCTCTTCCCTGTCTCCCAGTCAGCTTCCAATGCCAGTTTAAGGTAGGGTGACCAGATGTCCCGATTTTATAGGAACAGTCCTGATATTTGGGGCTTTTTCTTATATAGGCACCTATTATCCCCTCACCTCCATCCTGATTTTTCACACTTGCTATCTGGTTACCCTAGTTTAAGGCCTTAGTCCTAATTTTCAAAGCAGTTAATAGATCAAGTCCCAGCTACATCCAAAACCAAATTTCATTCTATGTGTAAGCGGAGGAATGGTCCCGCTATTGTGGGGAACTTTCCTGGCTTCTGCACTACCCCGGTGAAATGGGCTAGTGGAAGGATCTGAGTCCTCGCTCCCACTTCCTTTACCCAGAGGCCTGCCTGACCTCGAGGACTCCCCTTGCACTCTCCTGTCTGGGAAAGTCCTTGTAACCCCAACAAGGCTGAGCTCAGGATTCCTGGGGGGCTCGACCCCCAACCTTGCTGTGGTCACCTAGAACAGGGGCTAGGGGGTTCCCACTCCAGAATACTCTCTCTGCACTAGACATTTCCCTGATCAACCAATCATTACATACAATTTAAAGCAAATACAATTAATTTAAAAAGGAATAAGGAAAAATAGGAAAGGTTAAAGGAAAACACATCACCCCGCTCTGTGGCAGGGAACATCACAAACAGTGTCTCTGAAATGTCAGGGCAGTTCACAGTCTGTTCCTTGTAGGTCCCAAACCTCCTTCTCAGGCTCTGGCTGTGCTGCAGGGATGCTGTGGGTTGGACACTTGCTCTGGTGGTGGTCACACGTTCTCAGGCTCTAGGTGGCAGGACCCTTCTTCCCAGCATTGCCCCCACCCTGTCAGGGTTACGATCCCCCTGAAAGTCCAGCCTGCAGACCCTCTTGGCTGAGGTGTCTCCCTGTGCTGGGCCTACTGCCCAAGGTCCCCCTCACTCTCCCCAGCTGCTCACCGCACTTAGCTCCAGACTGTCTCAGCTCCAGCTCTACTCTGCCTCAGCACAGCTGTGCTGCTACTCTGCCTCCAGCTCCCTGGGCTGGTTCTCTGGCTCCTCTGGCTTTGGTTGCTACAGCTCTGCTCCCAGCACAGGTCTGCTCTGCAGGCTGCTTCTGTGACTCTGCTCCCAGCACTGACCTGCTTTGTGGGCTGCTTTTCTGGCCCCTCTGGCTCTGGTTGCTGCAGTTCTGCTCCCAGGGCAGGTCTGCTCTCTCTGAGCTGTGCTCTGGCTTTGGGGCTGCATCCCTGCTCCCAGCACAGGGCTGCTTTTCTGGCCCCTCTTGATCTGGCACAGCTCTGCTCCCCAGCTCAGCTTGGGCACCTGCTTTCTCCTTAACTCGGCCCCACTCTGTCTGATCCAGGCAATTCCAGCTTACACGGAAGACAGGACCCACCCTGGCCTCCTGACTCCTTGATTAGCCTGCCCGCCTTGTCAATCAGGCTGACCTGGAGAATTGGCCTCTCCCCATTGTTCCTGGGGGCTGTCAATCTCAGGGTGCTCATTTCCCATCGACCCTTCCCCTTTTGGTACTGGGAGCTAGCCAACCAAAACACCCCCACTGAATGTTAGTAAGGGACAGCCCCCTTACATATGAACCACTCGGGCAGTTGTGCTCCCCTGGGATAATCCATACCTCTAAGCCAGTACTAAAATATCTTCCTAACTCAAGAAGTGTTGCATCCAACATGGGAGAATTCCTTGTTTTGACAGATGAAGAGGAACTGGTCACAGAACTAAAAAAAATTGGCACTTTAGGCAAAACCAGACTGCAAATAAGGCACAATTTTTTTGCAGTGAGAGTTATTAACTATTGGAACAGCTTATCCAGGGTCATGGTAGATCCTCCAACAGTGAGAGCTTTTTAAAATCAAGACTTTATGTATTTCTAAAAGCTATGCTTTAGGAATTATTATGGCCTGTGTTACACAGAAAATCAGACTAAATGATCATAATGGTCCCTTTTGGCCTTGGAATCTATGACTGTTAAAAGAAAGAGGACCAGTGGCTGAGTTTTCTTCAGAAGGTGCCCTAAGCTCTGGTTCAAAATGGAACAAGCTTTTGACCTTCAGAACAGTCTGCAAGGAAACAGACTATGTAAAATTTTAGGAAGAAACTTAGAATACCCAATCTTGTCCATCTTACAAAGCCCAGAGGCTGCAACCTCTTTTATGAGTATGTTAGGAGCTGCAGTTTTACTTTTTAATCATAGAAGGTGTGCATTGATACATGCATGGATTTGTGATTGGACTGATGCTTTATATATGCTTTAAATGGTCTGACGCACATTTGCAAGATACTACTGAGACAGCGAGACAAGGTGCATGTGATGCCCTGGCTCATTCTATATGCATATGCCGTTCAATATACCTTAAATCAGGGGTCGGCAACCTTTCAGAAGTGGTGTGCCAAATCTTCATTTATTCACTCTGATTTAAGGTTTCGTGTGCCAGTAATAAATTTTAACGTTTTTAGAAGGTCTCTTTCTATGAGTCTATAGTATATAACTAAACTATTGTTGTATGTAAAGTAAATAAGGCTTTTAAAATGTTTAAGAAGCTTCATTTAAAAATAAATTAAAATGCAGAGCCCCCCGGACCGGTGGCCAGGACCTGGGCAGTGTGAATGCCACTGAAAATCAGCTCGCGTGCCACCTTCGACACCCGTGGCATAGGTTGCCTACCCCTGCCTTAAACCATAATTACTAAAACACCATGGCACTTACTTCTAATATCAAAGGAAAATTTCAAGTCTTGTAACTCAACCAAATCAAAATAAATTTTCATGATGCACATCAAGATATATTCTGTTAAGAAAGCCTCTTTCCCTGCCAATTTTTAGTTATATATTCCCAGATAGTTTGGCCCAGGATCTGATAACAACAGCCAAAACAACAAGAAGAAAAGGTAGCACATTAAAAAAATAATAATTAAAGTGTACATTTTCCTACTTCCATACTCACAACCAACCAACCAGGGCTTTCTGGAACACATTTTGCAGAACATCACACCCTAAGACTAATCTGTTAACGTTTCAGCCCAATAAGTGACATTTTTGGACAGTTATAAGTGAATGAAAGAAGTGTTTAAAATTAAAACACTTATGCATCAATAGCTACAGTTAATATTCCAACTATACTATACTATAAACTGATTACACTCTGTGAAGTACAGGAGTTATATATAGGTCCTGGTTGCTAGCTAATTATCTATCTACAGCTATGTACGTTCAATTAAACCAGAAAGATAGACTACTCCATCATTTCTGATATATTCTGTAAATGTTTTGCTTAATACACTAAAAGGAAATAATAAGGTATTTAATTGGCATATAAAACAGTTATATTAAGATTAAATGGCAGTACCACCAGCTGACAATTAGTAAGCCTGCTAAATATATGATGGCACCTCTTTTGAAAGTACTATTTATAAACAAAAATATAATTAGATCTTTTGCCTGCATTTGAAAAGGATACAAACCATTTAACTAGCTCCTGACTTTTCTTGTTAATTTGACTTTATTCAGATTTTTCTAATTCAGAGAAAAGACTATACTGGGGTTGGCAACCTCTAGCATGTGGCTCACCAAGGTAAGCACCCTGGTGGGCAGGGCCACTTTATTTACCTACTGTGTCCGCAAGTTCGGCCGATCGCAGCTCCGACTGGCTGCGGTTTGCCACTCCAGGCCAATGGGGGCTGTGGGAAGCGGTGCGGGCTGAGGGATGTGCTGGCCACAGCTTCCCGCCACCCCCATTAGCCGGGAGCAGCGAACCGTGACCAGTGGGAGTCGTGATCGGCCAAACCTGTGGACGCGGCAGGTCAACAAACTGGCCCGGCCCGCCAGAGTGCTTACCCTAGGGAGCCGTATGCCAGAGGTTGCCAATCTTTGGACTATACCATGTATTAGCTGGTGTGGTGTTTATCGCCACTGCCTTATTATGGATGCAGCATCTGATGTGATCAAGTGTGTGTGTGAGATAGATTATGTTACCTTGTTATCAGTCTGCAAGAAAGATGTATTAGTTGTAGTATTTATCACTGTAAATAGCACAGGCTTGTGTTTTGGAGCAGTTGCACTAGTGTAATGTACTGCCTCCATCTCTAAGACCAGCCTGTATGAATTGACAGGCTAGTGTATCAGTAGGCAACTAAAATTCTGAAATGTGTCATGACCCATGGGCTTTGAACCTGGGTCTACAGGAGCAGCCATGCTTCAGGCCTCCACTTGCAGCCTACTGACAAGTCCTGACCCAGGGCCCATGAAGGCCTGCTCTAATTTGAGGGTCCGACCCTGACGTCCCATTGGTGCAATCTCAGAGCAGCCAGGAACAGGAAGATGTCCCCCTAAGCCAGGAACAGGCACATGTCTGAACAACTGGGATCCGCACTGCTCTGGAGTTTGTATCTTGTGCCTCCCACTCCAGCTCCCCTGGGTTAACTTTCTGATGTCCTGATCTGGCTTGGCTCCTGACCTCTTACTTGTGGTTTTGATCTTTGGTTTGTCCTCTGCCTCTGATTCCCTGGTATCCTGACCCAGGTTACTGTTTTGTGGTTCTGATCTCCAGTTTTTCTCCTGCTTCTGATCTCCCAGGTATTCTGACTCAGCTTACTCTCAACTCCTGACTGTGGACTCTGGCTCTGCCCATGACCCTGCCCTGATAAAATTCAGTGTTCAAACTTTCCAGTTTGTGGAGCACTGGTCATTTACAAACATTTCCACAATGGTCTTTGCAGGGGATTTCAGTTATGAACAGTGGTTGGGCACATTCTGGAAATCCCATGAAGACACATGGCAATTTCCTGTTTGATTATCTGAGCTATGCTAGCATAATCCTGAATTGTACTTGCAGCTTACAGTGGCAGAAGGGGGGTTCTCCATTGCTGTAGAAACTCTATCTCCCTGAGTGATGATAGGTATGATGATGGAAGCGCCTCCCAGAATAACAGTAGTGAGGTCGACAGAAGCATTCTTCCATAACCTAGCTGCATCTAGCTGTGGATTTTTTACACCTCCAAGCTATGTCAACTTATGTTTAAAGTGTAGAACTGGTCTGAGTCTTCTCTCTGAGCCACTTAGAGAGGGGGAAAAAAGGCCAAATTCATTACTAATGTTTGGGGGAACAACATCATTTATTTCATTAGAGCTATGCTCATTTATCTTAGACCTGAATTTAACCTCTCAGTCCCATATATGCTATGAAAACCAACAAGCATCAATTGCTGCAGACCCTTGTCTGTTATCTTTACTTAAATAGGTAGTACGATAGACTTCAGTGGGATTACTTGCCTATAGAACAGGGGTCGGCAACTCTGGTGGGCCAGGCCAGTTTGTTTACCTGCCACGTCAGCAGGTTCGGCTGATCACGTCTCCCACTGGAGTTTGCCACTCCAGGCCAATGGGGGCAGTGGGAAGCTGCGGCCAGCACATCCCTCAGCCTGCGCCACTTCCTGCCACCCCCATTGGCCTGGGACTGTGAACCACGGCCAGTGGGAGCCACGATCGGCCAAACCTGTGGACGCAGCAGGTAAACAAACTGGCCCGGCCTGCCAGGGTGCTTACCCTGGCGAGCCGCGTGACAGAGGTTGCTGACCTCTGCTATAGAAGGACTAATCACCTGTATTAGCATTTGCAGAACCAGAAAAGATGGTTTTACAATGAAGGCACTAGACTTCAAGTCAGGATTTTGAGTTCTCTTCACAGCACTACTATAAATTAGTATGTATCCTTGGACAAGTTAGTTAACTTGTGACTCAAAACTGTAAAATGGGGATACAAATATTTCCACACCTCAGAGAACCGTTGTAAGAACAAATTCATTATGTGTGTCAAGTGTTCAGCTACTATAGTGGTGTTTCTCAGAAAAGTCCATAAATAAATGAACAAATAAAAAATAGTACAAGTGTCCTTTATTCCATTTCCACTCAACATTTCACAAACACAAAATTTCAAGTACAGTTGGCTATTGAAATTTTTCTTTGATTCATGGTGGTCAGACACATTGAGAGAAAAGGAAATTTCCTTTCACAATATATACATATTTTAGCTCTCTTCCACAGCTCAGTAAAACTCAATAGTTGCAAACAAATTGTTTAGGACTTTAAGGGGAAACATCTTTAATTCAGTTAAATTTAAAATAAAAATGCTCATTTTGCTGATGAAATGAGTTTTTGTGAAATATGAATATGTAGAGAACAGGTAAATTAAAACTCTTGTTTCTTTGAAGTCTACACTTTGTGCCTCTAACAGCATGTATAGTTAGTAATGTGTTAAAATCATTTAACTTCACAGCGAATTGTAAATAAAAAAATATTTTCCAGGAATCATTTGGTCCATTCTCATTTCTATGCATTTATTCTGTTAATTACAAACAATGGGGAAAACAAACCTCAGTTTTCTCTTACAAAAATGATAAAAAAAAAATAAAAAGCCTGTTCTACAATAAGCTATGATTAAAAATACATATGTTACAGGATGCAAGAAAACCTAGAAAAAGAGGCTTACAAAAGGAGACTGTTATCATGTAAAATCCCCAGAATTAGGCTCAATGTTCTTTATTTACAAGTTGCTTGTTAGCCAAATAGCCTACAGCTTACCTGGGGGAATTATGTTTGTGCTGGCAACTTAAAGGTAGCTATTGTATGCAAATGACCCATAGCAGCTCAGATTACTTTACTAATCATTGCTTTTCTCAGAGGACAGAAGAGGGGCAGAGGCTGAATAGAGAACAGTTTTTACTGCATGGGTAAATAAGAAATAAAAAGTGTTTTGATATATCTAACAAGGACTCATGCATAAGAAATAATAAACAAATGCAAAGCCCTTGTATTTCCCATGAACACTTTCATGGGGAAACAAACAACGACAATAATGATCACTTTGTGCAGATACATACCATAGCAAGAAGCATTTGGTTCTTGCTTTTCTCACATTGTTCTATCTCAGGGATCGGCAGCCTCTGGCATGTGGCTCGCCAGGGTAAGCACCCTGGTGGGCCAAGCCACTTTGTTTATCTGCCGCCTCAGCAGATTCTGCCAACCCCAGCTCCCACTGGCCAATGTGGGCGGCGAGAAGCGGCGCAGGCGAGGGATGTGCTGGCCAGGGCTTCCCATCACTCCCATTGGCTTGGGACGGTGAACCGAGGCTGGTAGGAGCCGCAATTGGTTGAACCTGCGGACGCGGTAGATAAAAAAAACTGGCCCAGCCCACCAGGGGTGGCTACGTGCCAGAGGTTGCCGACCCCTGTTTTATCTTTAGTGCTTAGTAATAGCTGTATTGCAGTAGCACCTAAGACTTCCAGTAATGGACCAGGATTCCATATTCCTTGCCCCAAAGGGCTTACAAGCTAAACAATATATGAGTCCCATTATTATAGTATCCAAGAACCTCACAACCTTTAATATAGTTATACTTCTGACTCCTGATAAGGATGTATTATCATCGTCATTTGCCCACAATTACAATGGAAGTCTGTGGCAGTACAGAAAATTAAGCCCAGGCCCTCTAATTTGCAAATTAATGCCCTAAACACATTGTCCCTCTTCTTGATGCACTTATTTATTGTCTGGGATCACTGCTCTCCAGCTGGCCAACTCTGAAGGCAGTGCCACCACCACCAGCAGCCCAGAAGGATAGCAGTACTGCAACCTCCCCTACAATAATCATGTGACAATTTATGATTTTTAAAATCCTATGACCCGGAAATTGACCAAAATGGACCATGAATTTGGTTGGGCCCTAATCATCAGAGAAAGAAAACATTTAACTTCATGAGAAAGAGGTACAGGACCAGAGTCACCAGTATGCTCGAGCGACGCAAAGCACCCACAGACCAGGATCTTCTATTGCAGGGATCAGCAACCTTTGGCACACGGCTTGCCAAGGTAAGCCCCCTGGTGGGTCGGGTCAGTTTGTTTAACTGCTGCTCCTGCACGTTCAGCTGATTGTGGCTCCCACTGGCCACGGTTTGCTGCTCCAGGTCAATGGGGGCGGCGGGAAGCGGCAGCCAGCGCATCCCTCAGCCCGGGCTGCTTCCCACCACCCCCATTGGCCTGGAGCGGCAAACCGTGGCCAGTGGGAGCCACAATCAGCTGAACGTGCAGACGTGGCAGGTAAACAAACCAGCCCCGCTCACCATGGGGCTTACCATGGCGAGTCGCTGTTCCGTTGCAAACTCAGGTCTGATTTACAGCTATTTTATTTTCTCAGAGCAGTGCAAAGCAGCCAGAGCATACTGGTGAATCTGTCTCACATTGCATAAAGTATTAATTAGATTGTTTGTAGTAAATCAGAAAATGGAATCAAGAAACTGATCACAATGGAAATTAAGCTTCTGTGCACCAATTAGATTTATCAATAAAGGAACAAAAGATACTGTTTTTCTGCATCTGCATCATTTTCACCAAAGAATACATATTCAACCAAATAAGTGTTGCTTAGTTCATCTACAGGATAAATCTGAAAACCAGAAGAAAAAAATAGCAGAAGCTCTTTTGAGACAGTAAGCTGACATGAAGATTTGATAAATAGTCATCATTAGATTTCTTGTCTTTTTGTCTCATTTTGTCAGGCACCATGTCACAGAAAATTCAAGCATAATAATGTATCATGAAAAGGAGTTTTAACAAATAATAATAAATATGGCTGTAGTCTCTGCTGTCACCCTTGCCATCATTTGTGTCTTCCAGCTTGCAAAGAAAACAACCCAACCGTATGTACTTAGCCATACTGAAATAATAGTTTTATACCTTCATTTACAAAGTCATTCATTCCTCATCACTTCTTTCAAACAGAAGTCATCTCCCAGTCCTGTACACAGACTCTACCCGCCCCACCCTTCCCCCCCCCCTCCGGTTCCTGAGTGTCTTCATGGAGGACTGCACATATTGAACTTCAGATTGAGTGGCCTCTTCCCACCTGGTCACTAGGAAGTGCTGAATAGCTGCTGTATCCATCAAACTGCACTACAGAGGAGGAGGAAACATGATATGCTTCTCCCTGAATCAAAAAATATCTTCTGGGGACAGAACAGGATGTGGTCTGCCTCCTCTGTATAGCAAAAGCAGCTGACTGCCTGCTCCAACTGGCAGCCATTGACTCTGTTAAGTGCAGGGACAGAGATGCCATATTAACCCTAGCACATAGGAGGTGTCCTGAAGTTTCCCTAGCGACCACACACCAGGGTTTTGGAGGCCTCACAGCCCTGCACTTAGAAAAGAAGGTGTTTGGCAGCAACAACAACCTGTCTGCAGTTAGTACTGATTAAAGAAGGACACAATAGCAGTTCATTATACAGGCAGTTGAGGGCATGAACAATATGTCTTACTGAAGTATGGTGGATCTGATCACCAGCCTCACACAATCAGTCCTATCCAGTTTAGATTGTAGCCCTAGAGCTCTTCACCACACAAACAAAAGGAAATGTGACTTGACAAGAAAAAGCAACAGTCCTGCTCTTGAGTGAGATTGTGGAGCTCTCTGGAAACTAAAGAGGCTTGTACTCCCCCAATCAAAGGTGTCCACAAACCCTGCTTGCCCACTCACAGGCTTCTACTGCAGCCACAGGAGAGTCTAATCTCAGACTCTAATGGCGCTGGGGGCCGCATTGATATGCCCTAGTTGGGACTCAGACCCAGTCACTGAGGGGTCGGCAACCTTTCAGAAGGTGTGTCAAGTCTTCATTTATTCACTCTCATTTAAGGTTTTGCGTGCCGATAATACATTTTAACATTTTTAGAAAGTCTCTTTCTATACGTCTATAATATGTAACTAAACTATTGTTGTAGGTAAAGTAAATAAGGTTTTTAAAATGTTTAAGAAGCTTCATTTAAAATTAAATTAAAATGCAGAGCCCCCCGGACCGGTGGCCAGGACCCTGGCAGTGTGAGTGCCACTGAAAATCAGCTTGTGTGCTGCCTTTGGCACATATGCCATAGGTCGCCTACCCCTGCACTAGATGCTGTCTAGATAGGGTGGCTGATTCCTATCACTTGCCTGCTAGATTTCTTTGCAGAGCTGAGCTGGCTGCTCCCTTTCCTTCCCTTGAGCCCTGCCTGAACCTAAAAGGGAAGACCTGTTACACTTACATTCAGCACAGCATTTAAGCATGTGCTTAAATTGTTTAGGTAAAACTCAAACTAAAGTCAAATTGAATCTAATCCACTGCATTTCTTAGCTTCCTTTCAGGGAACATATTGAGTCTGGAATGATTTCCAAGTTTATAGTACAAATTTTGTCCACTACTTTGTCTCTCACACCAGGGATCTACAGTGCTAAAAACATGAGGTTATATAGGTTGAGCTAAAGAGCCAATGCTGTCTAATTGGGGATCTAGCAGATTCATATGTTCTGTGGGTTGGCAGAGAAGGAACTGGTGACACACACTCACCAGTGGATTTCATGTGTGTGTGATTTGGAGGTCCCCCTGAATCCACCCGCTGCATGATTTATTCTGTTTTGTTTATAATTTATCGTTAAACACACAGTGAAAATGTACTTAGTGACTTCATTAGGTCTTCTATAGTATCTCATACTAAAACGAGCAATACTCTCATATTGTCTCTATTTTGAATGCTATGGGGCAAAATGTGAAAGTAGGTCAGACTTCTAGCTGAATATAAAATCCTTGATTAGGGTAATCTATGAATGAGTGAATGGCATCTAAAAAATCTTGACGAAATACTATGGAAAATAAAGTTAACATGATATTGAAATGTGTGGAAAGACTTATCAAATTGATAACACATACTGGGTAAATTCCAGCAAAAATAAACAATACAAAGAAAAACAAAAACACTCTCCCCACAAACTACTCTGCATTTTTACATTTTTGATCATGAACATGTTAATGCATGAAAAATAAAATAAAACAAATTAATTAATTAATGAGGAAGCTCTTGTGACAGACTGATAATACCCTGTAATATTCTGAACAAACCTTATGGAATTAAGACAAACTTAATTGAATTATATTAAATTTTACTGAGTTAGGGTTAATGCCTTTTGTGTACATTGTATTAAACATGCAGTTGGATATGTGTTATTGTGGAATTGTTTGTACTTGCTGTAGTAAGAGGGGATGCTAATATACTTCCTCCATTATTAGCTCTTTGAAGCCACCACCCTGGAGAGAGATGCATACACTATTTCATACTGGATTCTCCAGGGCCAACAGACAAAGAAAACATTTTTGGATAAATAAATAGATTTTAAACTGGCTCAGGGCCTTGTTCCTGATCCAGCAAATGGACAGGACCTCTGGTCCATGAAGGATCCCATCCTTATGGGTAGGGTTCGAAGGACTTGGCCTACTGAGACCCCATAAGACTATGTACTTGTTCTGAGATGAAGTGGTGATGAATTTTTGACCACAAATCCCATGAATGGGGTGTTGAAGGACTGCTCCTGCCAGAGCACATGATATGATCTGAGTGAATTCAGGTAAGCTTAATAACACACACACAGATTATTTTTATGCTTTGTAATGTTTTCTATGCAGTGCTTTTACTTAAGAATAAAATAGCTTACATAAGAAGGGCTGGATGGGTAATTTATAACTGTAGCAATTACACTTTTAAAAAGACAGCAAGCAGATGTACTTTAGTAGCCTGTCTCTGCTGGGAAATATGCAGTGAAGGCAGGGAATTGTGCAGCCTTGAAACACCAGGATGAGAAGGGAGTGAGACGCTGGTCTCTAGCCAGGAGAGGCAGCAGCTGGGGAACCAGAAGCCTAAGAGTGGGTGCCCATTCTGGACCACAAATACAGGTGAAGTTGCCTTGAACTGTGAGAGCTCTAATATCTCTTACCATTCAGATACTTATAGTTGTCACTCCTGGATTTTGTCTCGAAGGGAATGGATCAGCATTCACATTGGACTCCCCATCAGTACCTGAACTAGGCCAGGGAAGCTAATGAACCAGTGAACCAAATTTGGTAATGAATCTTAGTCACGTGCCACCAGAGGGACGTTGCACATACACTGAGAAGACTCTGTCCTCAAATGTGAGGATATTTTTCAGAGATCTACAAGGCACATGGGAGTGGCTTATTTGATATGAAGTTCTGGCTTTTCAAAAGTTATGTGCTGGCAGATCTGACTACAGAAATGCTATCTCAATTCATTTGTATTTATTAACAAATTTTTCAGCTTAAGCGTTAGTCTTTATAATATGTTTTTCACTTTTGTGATCTTGCTCCTACAATATATGGGACTCAAATAGAAAATAGCCTTCTTAGTCATTTGTTTACTTGTAGCTACATTGCCCCTTTTGCTAACAGTGAATAGGATTATCTGATGAAAAATCAATATTTGGCTAAAGCCCTGTGGTCCTAGCAGCTAATCCTCGGGAACACTAGTTAACAGAGAATCTTGGAATGTACTTAGAATAAATGCACAAATTTGGAATTAAGACAAATACTTCCGAAACTTTACCAGGATCTTCTGCCAAGTAATATTCTGTAGACCCTGGTGTTTTAATTGTGCAGTGATTGTTTTTTAGATAATCCTGCTTCAGTCAGTAAGAGGACAACACAACTGCATGTAAATATTTGTCAAGTCAGATAAAGGTTGACAGCCAACACATGCATTTTATTGAAAAAATAAATGTCTGAAAATTAAGTTTGCTTAATGACTTTACAAAAAAAATGCAAATCAACATGATTCACCCTTCCTTAACAAATGTCGAAATGCAAGGTTGGAAGAGAATATGTGTTTGAATTTATCAAATACTAATCAGATCTGATTACAGTTTGAAAGAGTGAAACTATTTAATATACATGAATTCTCTTGATTACAATATTCTCTAGGATCAATAGTTTGATAAAACTGCTGCTATTTTACTTTTTGCTTTACTATAGTATGTAGATTTAAAAAGGAAACAAGTTCATACCTTAGGTATACCTTAGGTATAAACTCTAAGCAAGAACTCACACGTAAGGAATTTTTATAATCAGGAACATAATGCTCCTCTAGAAACTGCTATGCCCCAATGGAATTTTGGTGAAATCAATATATATTTTTGGATGACATATAACTGGGTGAACTGAGTCCCCACCAATATCATTTTTATCATAATAATAAAGACATTCAAGACTAATGGGTAGGAAATATAAGGAAATATATTTACTTTGATTAGGATCATGCTTACAGAGGTGTGAATCAGGAGTTAGCCCACTGAATTATTAATAACTATATGTAATTAATCATATTGACTTAGCTCCTAATCTTGCGCCATTAAATTTAATGGGAGATTTGCCATTGACGTCAATGGGCATAGGATCAAGTCATTAGTGCCCAAAGATCCCAGTCATGATCAGTTGCATGTTATGCTAGGTGTTCTAAAAGCACACAGGAAGACATGATCGCTGATCAGAAGAGCATGAAATCTTAATTTAAGACAGAGTACAAAAATGAGAGGGGGAAGGACAGTAACTGAAATAAGATCAAGGGGGTTATGGAGGCTAATATCATTCAAAACTAGGTGATTCTGAATAATTGATTATTTATGTTGTTAAATATAATTTCAAAATATGTCTATCAAACTGTAATCTCCTGGGCTCCCTTAACATTGTCCCCTTGTCTCTGGGAAAAGGAACCTCCATCTTACTGTCTATTGTTGGGTTTTGTATTTAAATATACACTATCCTCAACTGCCACTATTCGTTCCTTTTTAAAACAGAAATGACCCTCAGAACCTTCTTCAGATAATGTGCTCCCTCCATCTATACCAGCCTTCTTCCCCAGCGTGCTTTTCCTATGTAAGTCTGGAAGGCTGCTAGGACCTCCTGCTGTCTCTCCCGCTATCCAGTGAGCAAGGGAGGATTTCTGTCTGGGAAATGATTTATTTATTTATTTATTTATTTAACCCTTTAAGTTCAAAATATTTTGGAAAACATGAAGCTTGTACTGTAGAAATGTGTTCTCTCATGCTACAAATTATGGGGTAATTATAATTAGGATTTATAATGCTGGCTTATTTCTCCATTTCAGTCTTTCAAATATACAAGCCTAAGATGTTTATAACACACACTTTAGTGTTCTTTTAACTTGCTGAATGTCACTGACTGCCAACTCACACTTTTCCAATTTGCCCAAGCAGGTTAGTCAGTTTTCTCTCATATTATAACAAAGGCTGCCAAAGTCTCTTAAGATATTGGCACCTGCTGTAGCATCACTCAAAACATCCTTTCTTTGGAGGAACATCGTCTGTAGGATTATAAGTACATTTTTGGTGGCATATTACAAAGTGATTCTGTAACTACATGTGAGAACTGCAAGATACTTGTATACTGCAAGATACATTTTAATGCACAAGCCATCTAGCCGGTTACCTAAGATTCAGCAAACAAATCCTCACTTTCTCTTCCTCTAAATTGTAAATGAGATCTGAGAAATATAGTATTGGTATCATCACAAATCTCAGTTGCATTAATCCTCCAAGGTTCCTTTGTACTATAGCTAACTCATACCTACTTAATATATACCTGGGCCCAGAGATCAAAAAGTGTTAACATGACTCTATCACTGTACAATACTAAATCAATAAATAAGGTTCAGGATTTCAAATACAGAAACATTGGCCTGCTTAGTCCCACACTATTAAAAATTGTTTAAACTTTTTATTTATAATGCAGAAAAAAGAGGAAAAGAAAAAAAAAGAAAAAAGAAAAGAAAAACAAACAAACAAACCAAAAACAGCTAAAGCATTTCAAATGTGAAGTATTGAGTAAGACTTTCATTTTAACAGTATCTCTAATTCCCTTTTCCATTAGAAGCAGAGAATTTTTAGAAGGATCATCTGTCTGACAGTCTCTGAGATGATGTTAAAGATGCTAATAACTGTCTTTTTTGGGGAAAAGAGAAGTTACTACTTGAGTTAGGCTAGAGCTGTTGTTGCTATTGTAATTAAAGTCTAATACTGTTTCCCGGAAAATAAAACAAGATAAATACACACGAAAGGGGAGAGAAAAGAACAGCATATATAGCAAATGCAGCTTCTGTCTTGGGTGCTAACTTTCATTTGCAACCTCACTGCTGGAGAAACATAGAAACAATCAGTGTTTTCCCCAGAAATTGAAATTGGTGAGGTGTTCGAATTTTCAGGGGCGGCGGTCAGGGCCGATGAGGGGTGAGACAGTGAGGGTGAAGGCATGCTGTATGGCACCATAGTAAAAAATGAAAAATGTTTCACAACATTTTATTAGATTTAACTCATGTTTTAAAATCATCTCAAAAATTAAAGTTGGCTACTCAAGCCTTCTGTGAAGCACTACATCTACATCCTTCTTGGTTTCTTGTTATAATTTTGCACAACTCTGTTAATGAACTTCTTGAATGCAGTGCATTCATCTTTGGTGGCTTTTCGTGTGTCCGGTACTTCCATTCCTTCAATTGATATGCTCATTAGTTCATTCATATGATCAGGCAGAAGGCAATTTCTTTCAGAACACAAAATTCTATTCAATGATGAAAAAGAACGTTCATCTGTAACTGTTGTGACTGGGAGTAGCAAGAGATGAATTCCTACTTCTTTCATCCCAGGAAACATAGCACAAAGATTGGGTTGAACCACTAGTGATGATAAAAAAGAAGTTGATGTCAAATCTTCATTCATTCATTCGTCGGATGATATTCCACTCTGTGTTCAAATTCTCTATTCTGTCCTGAGCACATGGCAGCCCCATTGCTGGTAGTGCCTCATTCCACACAACTGTCAGTGGTTTGCAGTATAGGGATCTGTAAAAAGCTACGTAGTGGTTGAGTAGAATCTAGAAGTCGCTGTTGTCATTTTTTAAGAATCAAGTCTGTGTACTTTTTCAATTGTCTTAACAAACACTTCTTGTCCTCTTCACTTAAGGATTCAATATAAATGCCTTCATTAGTCAACCTCTGGACTGAAGTCTTTGCTTCTTCCATTACTTTTTCAATGGATAGCTCTCTGATTGATCCAAATGTAGCTTCTATTGCTCAGCAAAGATCTACTACTGTTGTAGCAGATGCCTGGATGGCATTGTTTAATGACCCAAGTGGTTTCAACAGTAGACTTACAGAAGAGAGAATGGCAGTAGTCTTCTCTGAACATAGTAGCAAAAGTAATCCACCAGCCTCACTACTTAGATCCATCCCATCTTGATAGATACTTTCCAAAGCCAGTAATAACAGCTGGAGTAATTTTAAGACAGCAGCCAAGGATTGCTCATGAGAAAGATCGCTCATTTCCCAGGTTTGACTAATTTGAACTTCAGTCCCAGTGTATCTTCTATATTTTCCAAGATATTCAGTATTTTTGGACTCTTCCTGAAAAAATAATATAATGAAGACATTAAATTAATAGCTTTTGAAGAGTCTGCAGCTCGTACTAGCGCTAATTGGAGTAGATGGCCTCTGCAGTTTGTATAGCTTGTACTCCACCATGTTTTCCAGAGAAGTTTGCAGCTCCATCAAATGCACAAGCAGCCATCTGTTTGGAATCCAATTGACAAGCATTTAACTCTTGTAAGATGTGGGTTGTCACAGATGGAGCCGATGTGTCTTCTATAACTTGAACATCTAGAAATGCATTTACTGGCCTACAACTGACATCAAGATAACATACACAATGGCTTAACACTTGATGTCCATTTGTATGGGTGCATTCATCAGCCATGTATGCAATTTTTTTGAATGTGGTGAGAGAGTTCTTCACTTTTTCAATCGTTGAGTCTTTCACTGTTGTGCCACGTGCTTCTAGCAAGTCAGCTGAGTTTCTTGAAGAAAGATGGTGAGCATTTGTCTTGTTCAGAACCAGTGTTCAACTTCAGGATGAACAAGTAAAAATGAACTTAACATTGGCCTCCAGTTTGTAGTGTGTGGTATCAATTGGTTAAATAGAAAGTATGATGCCACAGCCATGTGTGTTTGCATGAAATGTGTTGTGTCTCCAGCATTCTTAACAGCCTCATTAACAGTCACCGGTGTTGTCCTTGTTCAGCAGAGACTCAGAGTTCAGAGGTACTTTCACATGAGTTCACCTCCCAGGTGGGGGGCAAGAAGGCACCTTGCTCATTCCTCCAGCTGCTCACTGTTCGCTCTGGACACTGTTGTTCATTGTGCCACCGTTCACTCCATTGATCCATTGCCAAAGGCCCTGTGCTGTCACCTTCTGCTTCCAGCTGCCACTGTGACCTCTGTGAGTTGGTCTCTTGAGGTTCCACCAGCTCTCAGTGATTTCAGCTCTAAGTGGGGGAACCTCGCTGCTAGTGCAGACTGGTCCGTCTCTTCCACAGAAACACTGTCCCACAGCAGGTCTAAGCACTTAGAACTGATTATCAGTGATTTCAGCTGTAGTGATCACTTAACAAAACAGACTATGGAGCCTACTCAGCTCTGTCTTTAAACATTGGAGAGGGACAGGTCAAATAGTACTTGTGACTCAGGAAGACCATGAAGCAGAACACCTATCCCCACCCTCTCTCTTAATGCCCTCAATCAGCACAGGCTAAGTACAGTTCTAATGCCCTTTGCTCATACATTAAGAACAACAACATTTCATTACCCCCACAGTCAAGTGATTTGTAAACCAACCCCAGCCAAAAATCTATCACTTGGGCAACACAGCTCTGTTTGCTGGATATCTAGGTAGATTAGGTGTGAATGTAAATACAATCTGGTCCTGAAGCCTTTTCCCTCAGCTCATCACTAGCTGTCAGGGAGAGCTCATTTAAACTTTGTTACTACAAATCATAATTTGAAATTATTAGGTTGGCCAACATCACCGAAATGAATGAACTGACATTGTCATAAAAAACAACAGCTGTATAAGGAAGCTAGTCTATGTTCCTACTTTTCAAATCTATTATACTTTTTTCAGATACATATATTTTATCATACATGTTATATGCTTTTAAAGTGTGTATTAATGTTTCAATTTCACTAAATTGGCAACACTGCATGTAACTGGTTCACAAAACTGGGGGGCCTTGGGGAAATTCAGGGGAGGTGTACACCCCTCCTGAGGGGGATGGGGGAGGGAAATCCCTGAACACAATCCATAGCTTTATCAGTCACTCTGATAGCTGGCAGAGATGTACCAGTATCATGCTGCTTGGTGCATTCCTTTTAAAATCCTCTTTGGTTGCAGGCTTACAGATGTGTTGCACAATATAAAGCCTTGGCTAGCAAAACAAGACTCTTATTTAGACTGAATGCAAAAAGGGGGGATAGAAAAGGGAAGAAATTAGATGAGGAAGGAAAAGAACACATGAGGGAAAGGGTGACATCAGGAACCAAACTCTCATATCCCAGGTTGTGTTTGGGATTTAGCCAGAGCTGGTGGAGGTGCTGATGTCATCTGGGTTCCTCTTATCGGCCTGGTCTGATCAGGACATCTCTCAGGATCAGGAAGACAAAAGCCCAACAATGTCATGCTGGATCTCAGGATCCCTAGAGATGGCGGGGGTGGAAGCCATTCTGATAACTATGGCTGCCTCCTGTCCACCCATCTCCCAGCCAGCAGTCATTATTCCCTCCCCATTCCAATGTCTTCCCAAAGGGAAGTGATGGGCAAAATCACCCATCTTTTCCTTTTTCTGTCCATCAATTAGACTTAATTTCTGACTCACAAATGTTGGTTCTTGTCTTCTGATCCCACATTTATCTTATTTACCAGGTATAGTCTTAACTCATCCCTTGAGTTATTTTAGTAGCCTTTTCCTTTTGATTAATTCAATCTTTCTGTCTTCCCTTTTTCACCTCTCTCATCAATATTTGTTGTTATAAGTGATTGGATCATTTTATAAACTTTTATCCACTTTCCCACAATTAGTTCATAATTATGGTAGGTGTGCCAGACCCCATATATTACAACATATTTTTCATAAAGTATTTAGTCTGTTCAATCAATATTTATTCAGAATGCATTTTTATCTACTGCCAAGGAATATTATTTAGTATTAACCAACCAATATTCACCACCGACTCTCCCTCCGGCATGCAATGTATATCCCTGTAGAACTCGGGAGTTTCTTTACAAAGTGAATTATCTATCTGTTTAGTTAATGCTGCTATTTAATGTTCCAGTGTCAGGTGATGATCCTAGCATGACCCTGAGTCTGCACACCTTAACAGCAGCTGGGCATATGAGGGAAGTATAACTTGACGGGCCCTATTCTGCTATTCTCGCAAACCTAAAACTCCCATTGATGTTACCTGAAATTTTGGGTGCACAGTACAGCAAATTCAGGCTGGTTATGAAATATTTTCTCGTTCGTGAACATGGAACCCTGCCTTATTGTGGATGTTCATGATGCTTCAGACATTCCCACAATCCAATGGGAATCAATCAAAATACCTGATCAGAGCTTAACCTAAAGAGTGCAAGCTCGGCTCCATTGCCGCTGGTATGGCAAAGAAAGATGCACAGTGTTAATTCAGAAAGAGAGACTACAAAATAAAAAAGTTATCAGAATAAAAATTCTGTTGCTCCACATCAACTATAAATTAGCCCGGACTATTTCAATTGGGAGATTTCCAGCTAAAATATTAGTCATGAAATCAACTAATGTATTATTAACGGTGTGAAGAAACTAAAGGTAAATCAATTGGTAGCTTTTCTCCTAATTAGATTAAGTGTTTTTTTATTTATATAAAGAGGGAAACATTTGAAATACACATCTTTAATGTTAATTATTACTTCATTCCCTTAATTTCCACAGTTCCCCACTCCTCTTTACCTTTCTTCCCCATTAATTCACTAGCTTGCCAGATAGGTTTTTCCTCAAACTCTAGTAATTTTTAAAGTAGTTCACATGCGCAAATTCCATTAACAATAACGGGACCTAATGAAGATTTGCCTGTGATAGTAAAATATTGATGAATAAGACCCTAAGACAGGGGTAAGCACCCTGGCAGGCCAGGGTGGTTTGTTTACCTGTCGCGGCTGCAGGTTCAGCCAATCGTGGCTCCCACTGGACATGGTGCACCGTGCCAGGCCAATGCAGGCTGCGGGAAGCTGCATGGTCTGAGGGATGTGCTGGCTGCTGCTTCCCGCAGCCCCCATTGGCCTGGGACAGCGAACTGTGGCCGGTGGGAACCGCGATCAGCCGAACCTGCAGACGTGGCAGGTAAACAAACTGGTGCTTACCCTGGTGAGCCATGTGCCAGAGGTTACCGACCCCTGCTTTATGCCTTTACATTTGGTTAAGGTATTTGACCACATATTAGAGGTGGAGTCTGAAATTCAGAATTGTGTGCCTGCCAAACAACAGCTTGAATCTATCTTTGTTTTGTTTCTTATTGAAGTTTTCACTCCCTTTTGGAACTTTGGTGGGAAAGGCATCTAAGGATCAGCGCAGAACTGGTTCAAACAGATTCCTGCAGGGGAGCTGACAGTTTTACCTCAGAACTTTGGTGCGCTTGTGCCTATATAAACTCTGAGCACCCGCTGACTAATTGCTATCTGTCCTAGAGGCAACCACAGTACCCTTGTGTTCGCACAGTCACATGGACCAGAAGATCAGAAGATCATCACCTGCAAAGTAAATAAAGACATAAGTATTAAGAACTCTTACTGTGCTTACCAATCTCTGAATTCCACATCATTTTCAGAGAAAGGTATAGAGGTCCTGTTGATCGCTCACCCTCGGGTGATTGCAGAGCCAGGCCTCTCTTCAGCTTCAGCAGGTCCTGTTGATCTCCTGCTAAGAAGTAGTTGAGACCCAGAGTCCATCAGTTCCCGGTGACAACAGGACTATACTGCCTATCAACACCTAGAAACAGGAGTATTTCTAGAAATGGTGTAGTATCGGGGGTATTTTGGTTTTAGGTTTATTTGTTTATTGCCAGGGTACCTATTTTTTTGGGCCTGGGTTTTAAACACAAACTGTCAAACCACATCTCACTGTTGTTTCTTATTAAGTTATCTGTTTAAATAAAAGCTGTTATCTGCTTACTTTATTCTTCTCTCTTCTTTATCCATTTTCATCATGGGATAGGGAGGTATGCTATCTTTCCTTTCTAACCCCTAGGTGATAGATACCAGATAAGGGTCCAAGATCCTGCTAATTAGCTGCAAGGTATTGCTGGCCTATACCATACTCACCAACATAGTTAACATTGCAGGGTTAACAATTTGTACAACAGCAAAATGATTTGAATGCTTTTCCCTTCTGTGAAAGATACAGTATATAATCAGGTCTCAAGTCATGCAGATCTAGAGTGAATCATTTGTAATGTTAACATCATAGAAATTCTCATAGGAATAAACACATTTAGATCTCATTCTCAAATAGAGTAGCTACTGTATCATAGATGATGAGAAAGTGATGGTGCATTTAAACAGCCACTGTTTGAAAAATGAATGAGGGAATTATTTTTGTGATTTTTTTCAATGATTACAGAATCAACTGTCATTGAGAAGGTGGTTTTATATGTATATATGATATTTTAACACTGAAAAAAAATGAAGGATTACAATGCAGGCAGCATAAAAACAAGATAGTATGACATGAGTTTGGGACTGTTAGAACAGATATTTAACAATGGCAGAGTTGCATTTACTAGTAGGATAGCCTGTCTCTAATGAGGGTAAGTGTATTGGAATATTGAAGTAATTCACAGATTTTAACCAACCTTAAGTCATTCTCCCTCCCCAGTTGATCAGCCCCATTTTCTTATCCTTACACTTTTCCAGCTATGGGATTTTATTCACTGGATTTTTTTCTTGATTCTGTTTGATAGCTGCTGCCAATATTTATTTTTAAATAATAAATTCTTGGTTTGTTTAGTGAAAGATGGGTTGCTAGATAATTTAGTTCTGTTGGTCGGGCTTAACTGTTAACACACTCTTCTACAGGTTCCTATGCTGTGTAGGTTTCTGTCCCACACAGGGCCAGCTCCAGCTTTTCTGCCACCTCAAGTGGCAAAAAAAAAAAAAAAAGACAAGCAGCGGCACTTCGGCAACAGCTCAACCACGCCGCTTCTTCTGCCCAATTTCCGCTGAAGACCTGGACGTGCCGCCCCGATACCGGACAGAGTGCCGCCCCTTTGAATTGACCACCCCAAGCACCTGCTTGCTAAGCTGGTGCCTGGAGCAGGCCCTGATCCCACACCAAGAATTGAGCTCATCCCTAACACCAGCACAAGTAGTACTAGAGCAGTGGGGTGTACTGTTAGAAGTTGTGTTCTTTAGATAAGACATAACAATGTAGGACATATTTGACCACATTTAATAGCCCTATGTGGGTGTTGAAAATTATATGATCCTCTGTCAAACAAATATAATAACAGAATAACCCCAGTTTTAGGTCAATGTTCACTTTAAATAAACAAATAAAAGGTTTTAACTATTGAGCCTCACTCCAAACTATTCAGCAAAACTGAACATGTTTGTTTTTTCTTTCTGATCCCAAATAACCCCCACTACTATTCATATTAAGCCAAATAATTATTTTAACTTTTCATGACTGTCTCTGTTATGGCAGCTATTTCCTTCAACTCTGCTATGTGCCAGGGCATCCCTGGTGTCATGAGCAAGCAGTGTATTCTGTGGCAGCTTTTAATCAAAATGTTGCCAACTGTGTCTATATATTCATCACATATTTTCTGTATCATAATATTCTGCACAAAATGAAGTTGTAGTATCCTGGAGCCTTCCAGTCTTATAGTCTTATAACTGGAAACAGTGTAATTTTGAGGGAAAATTCCATATTTGAAGTAAAATATAAAACAAACAATTGATTTAAAACATAATATGTACAACGATGGTCACCATTATAGAAGTCATCATTGCCAGTGTTTAGCACAGAGAGGTATTCTGATATTAGTTTCCCTGTATGCTTCGAGCTAGAAGTAACAGCAGTAAAAAGAAAGAAAAAAACAAAAAGTTTTAAAAAGAGAGAGAAAAAAATAGATATTGGCATAATAAAACAAATCTGAGGACCATATTGTTTCTTTGATTGCAATATTTTGTAGTTATTTTTCAGACTTTGGATCATTTACAGTAGTGTAGTAAGCTCTGAATTACACTGGAAACTCTTTGAGGCCTGGACCATGTCTTTCTATGTTTTGTACAGCACCTAGAGCAATGTGGCACTGATTGTGACAGAGGCTTGTAGATGGCACCAGAATGGATTATGGGTAGAATTTCTGTAAAATATTGTGTACGGTTTAGTCAGGGGTGAAAATAAAATGAACTCTTACCGGTACGGGGGCCGGCTCTGCCCCTTCTGAAAGGGACGGGGCCTTGGGCAGAAGGGGCAGGGATGGGCATCAGCATCCCCCAGCCAGCCCATCTGCACTGCCTGGCCCTCACCACCCAGGGCTCCAGAGGCATAAGAACATAAGAACATAAGAAAGGCCGTACCGGGTCAGACCAAAGGTCCATCTAGCCCAGTATCTGTCTACCGACAGTGGCCAATGCCAGGTGCCCCAGAGGGAGTGAACCTAACAGGCAACGATCAAGTGATCTCTCTCCTGCCATCCATCTCCATCCTCTGACGAACAGAGGCTAGGGACACCATTCTTACCCATCCTGGCTAATAGCCATTTATGGACTTAGCCACCATGAATTTATCCAGTCCCCTTTTAAACATTGTTATAGTCCTAGCCTTCATTTAAAGGCAATTTAAAGGGCCCGGGGCTCTGGCCACTGCCACAGTATCAGCAGCAGCAGCTGGAGCCCCGGACCCTTTTAAATCACTGGCCCTGGGGCAGCTGTTCCTTTTGCCCCCCACTCTTTGGTGGCCCGGGGGGAGGCGGGGAAGGGGAAGTGACATTAGCAGGGTCCTTAAAGCACAGCCGCATCAGCGCATTAAAATCAGGTGTATGGGCTGGTACTGGCAGCCACTTTTTACCGGTACCGGCCCGTACCGCCTTACTTTCACCCCTGGGTTTAGTAATGATGACAAAATCTTCTTCCTCTCCTTTCAACGTGATAAACCTGTAACTTACAACATGGAAAGATCATGAGAGGTGTCACACACGTGCAATTCTCAGCGATTTCAGTACTTTTCAAGATTACAAAAAGCCAAATCTTTGTCCCACCAAAGTTAAAGGTAGTTTTGCCATGGCTTCAGTTGTACCAGAGTTTGCCCCATAATATAAGGACTAACACAGCAGTTCAGCTTAAGAAAAAATGGATTTCTAAATTGTGTGGGAAATAGAGGCTCATCTAATAGTACTCCACATAACAAATCTGTTGTTTTACTTTATGCAGCCCTAATGATTTCCATTATCTCCTTAGTTGATAGAATCCATTTCGAAAACCAATAATCTCTTGAAATCGACTGAGCCACAAATTACTCATTAGAGAAAATTTTCAAAGATCATTACCTTTCCCATAGATTTTAGCTTTTCATTTCCTGGATACTCACTTGTAATGTTGTTCATAATAAGGGGAGGGGAGATTATTTAGTCACAAAAGAATGATTCTAATATAATTCACACTATTCATTTGTTGATTATTAGAACCACTACATTTTTATTAAAGGTCAACACTGCATCACTTTTAACCTTGATTTTATGATCTCATGCAATTATGTTATAATGAAATGATAAATGTCATCATTATTGTACGTGTGCTGCAATGAAGGACTAAACTAGAATTGTATGTATTAAATATTGAATTTCTTTTCTTAACTATCAATCCCACACAGACAGACAGACACACAAACACACACATACACACACACAAATGTGGGGATTGGACTAGATGACCTCCTGAGGTCCCTTCCAACCCTGATATTCTATGATTCTATGAAATGGCAAGTAAAAACCAAAACATCTCCTCAAATAAATACCTGCATTTGAATTCCTTCATTGTCAGGAGTAATATCAGAAAAAAAGCCAAAGCAAAACAAAACCAAAAATAATCCATTTTTGTTCTGTCACATCAGATGTGAAAATCTATGCAGGATTAATTTAAAACAGTAATAGCTATAATTTAATCCATGGATCTCAAAGTGCTTTATTAAAGAGGTCAGTATTAATACTCCCAATTTACAGATGGGGAAACTGAGGCACAGAGAGGCAAAATGACTTGCCCAAGGGTGCCTGTAGTGAGTCGGTGTGGCTCCCCTCCTGCCCTGAGGAGGGAGCGCCCTTGCAGACACCCAAGTGGGTGGAGCCGCCACCACCAGTCCCCGCCCCCCGGAAGTCAAGGGGCGGAACAGGAAGTAGAAAAGCTGGCCACCAGAGCTCAGTCAGGGCCCAGCCACCGCTGGGAGAAGACGTGCCGGCGGGAGCTCCTGACAGGACCCAAGGCAGCTGTCCTGACTGGCCGGAGCTTCCCCGCGCCCACTATGACGAGGAGCCGCCGGAGCTTCCCCGTGACCGGTACTGGGGGCAGCCGCTGGAACTCCCCCGCGCCCACTACAAAGAGGAGCCGCCGGAGCTTCCCCGCTCCTGCTGTTACCCGAAGGAGCCGCCTGAGCACGCCTGGCCGGTCTTCCCCAAGGAGCTGCCGGACCTGCCACCAAGCCCTGGTCCTGAGGAGCCTATGCTTATTGACTGGCCTGGACCCAGTGCAACTGACGAGGTAGACCCTGAGGGGGAAATGGAAAGTAGCCCGGGGGTAGCCGACCCCTGTCAGGCTGCAGGCACCGAAGTGCCGATGTCAGTGTGTTGCGGTCAGGACCCCACTGACCAGCAGCGGTGATCGCCGCTGCCAGGGCCCCGGGCTGGGACACAGTGGAGTGGGTGGGCCTGTGTCCCCCCTGCCACCCCACTCGTGGGTGGCAGTCTTCCCCCTCAACCCACCGCTCCGGTCCAGGGACCTGAGCTTTCTGTACGGTTTGCTGCTCAGCCCCTGCAACCAAGGGCCTGAGCCTCCTGTACTATTTACTGCTCAGCCCTGCCCCAAAGGGCTGAGCTCTCTGTACTGTTTGCTGCTCAGCCCCTGCAACCAAGGGCCTGAGCTTCCTGTATTGTTTGCTGCTCAGCCCCCTGCAACCAAGGGCCTGAGCTTCCTGTACTGTTTACTGCTCAGCCCCTGCCACAAAGGGCCTGAGCTCTTTAAACTGGTTGTCTGCTGCTCAGCCCCTGCTACAAAGGGCCTGAGCTCCTTATATATTGTTTGCTGCTCAGCCCCCTGCAGCCAAGGGCCTGAGCTCCTTATGTGCTGTTTGCTGCTCAGCCCCTGCCACAAAGGGCCTGAGCTTATTGTACTGTTTGCTGCTCTGCCCTGCCCCAAAGGGCCTGAGCTTAGTGTACTGCCTTGTCACTCAGCCCCACACCAGAGGGTCTGAGCTTCCTAACACTGTTGACTATTGTTCAGCCAGTTCCACAGAAGACGTGGAGTGAATCGGTGTGGGTCCCCTCCTGCCCTCAGGAGGGTCGAGCCCCGGCGCGATCGATTACAGCGCCCAATTGCAGATCAAAGAACAGAATCCAGGTCTTCCCTCATCCTAATTCAGAGAGTCTAGCTACTAGTGCCTGTATCCAAAACAGGTAAAGTAAACCAGAAATAGGGTGAATATAGGAAAGCAAAAATTAAAGTGTTACTTATCTTAACCTTTCTGTAAAGAACATGTAGTAAAAAGCATTTACTTGTAGAGTTGAATCACTAGCAAAATGTAAAGCACAAGTCAGAATTTTGCTAATTATATAATTTAAAGATATCATGTATACTAATAGTCTCACAGAAATCAGACCTTACATGTTTTAGTAAAAAATGTCATCATCAGATATTTAATACTTTAATTTATGGCTGCTAACTGTTACTTTAAGTTTTACTATAAATTATGAGTTTAGAGAATGTAAGCTATTTATAGTATGTGCCAGCCCTTCTGTGATTTTGCTCATCAAAAAAACCTCAATGTCCAGAAAATAGATATTGAAAATGTCTGAGTGCAGTTTGTCTTTTCTACAGAAAGGGGAAACACGACAAAGAACATTTAAAGATGATGCCCATCTTTTTTGAAACATTCTACAGCAGTCTATGAATCTCTACTTTCATTTGAATTATTTATGAGTCATGGATTGGATCCTAAACAGCCCTGGGGGTCTCTGAAAATGGATCAGGAAACTAATTTTGAATCTTGCACCCTCTGTTCCCTGAGCCAAACAAAAACAGTGTATCCAAACAATCCTGAACTTTGTGTGTGGGTGTGTCCAACATTAGGATCCACATTTTTATGACTCACTCCATTAGCTCTAGTTTGAATCCTTAGGTGGTTTTACTAAAAAAAATCTCCTGCGACTTTGAATCAAAACATTTCAATTATTAACAACTATGTTTGGCATGTTCTATATGAGAAACAGAAGTTTTTAGAGCAAATTCTGCTGTCACTTATTCTGATCTTTGTATAATAAGTAGGAATTATACTCCATGTCCATTCAAACATCATGAGTTTGAAATTAGAAGCAAATTAGAAGCAAATTATCACATTCAGGTTTATAACCCAAATGGGATTCCCAAATCATCTCCAGGAGATTTCCCTCACAACAGCAAAGAGAACAAAAGAAGCCATGTTGAATGCAGATCTCACAGTGCACACCTCTTCTCAGAGCTGTATGAATACCTGTTTTAAGGTGTGCATGGAAGGATCTCAAAAAGCAATGGCCAATTTTTTTAAAAATGGTCTGCCATTTCCACTGCCTCAGTCTTTGGAAGCCTATCTCAAGAAATGTTAGACCACATTTTTGGAGCATTGGCAGTTCATGTTGACTTAAAGTGGGTGTTCAGCACTTGTGAAACTCAATCAGGTGGTTCAAGTTCAGCATCCAAAATCAGAGGCCATTTGTGAGAATTCGGGCCGATATGTGCATCTCTTACACCCTATAGCAGGGGTTCCCAAACTCGGTTTGTGGCTTGTTCAGGATAAGCCACTGGTGGGCCATGAGACGATTTGTTTACCTGAGCATCTGCAGGTACGGCTGCTCTCAGCTCTCAGTGGCCACAGTTCGCCATTCCCAGCCAATGGGAGCTGCAGGAAGTGGTGGCCTGGGAGCTGCGAGCAGCCATACCTGTGGACGCTTAGGTAAACAAAGCATCTCATGGCCCGCCAGGGGCTTACCCTGAACAAACCACGAAAGAAGTTTGTGAACTCTGACCTATTGGAATCCTGGGAGCCATCTTCTCCGTGCTGGTATTAGATGGATTGGTGTTTGGTGAGAAGGTGAGGTGCAATGAGGTTAAAAGAGTAACAAAGGGTTTTACACTGTTTAAACAGTGCAAAATGGTTCACTTCTATCAATGATAGACTGTGTATCAGTATGAGGAATGGTTCCTCCAGAAACAATGCAATATTTTTAATCCTTTTTATTTTCTTCAAATTCATGCTTAGTTTATTTATATTCCTCTATAGCTGTTGAAAGTCAATAAATAGAATCAAGTTTCAGGGTTTTCTCATCTCACCTAGTGAGTGTCTTTTTCACTGAGATTATAAATGTGCCTGTCTCTTATCTTTTGAAATTTGCATGCATCACATTTACATGATAAGCTGTGTTCTACTGATAAGTCAACAGCCCTCCAGAATTTCCAAATCTTATCAAACAAAGCTGCTTCAGAAACTGAATCTCACAACTGTTTAAAAAAAAATCTAAGCAGCTGCCATTATACTCTAAGTGTTATATATCATCTGAAAGATTTTTAATTCAGGTGTTTTATTTTTAAGTAGCTCTTTTTCTTGTTTTCTTCCTTCAACAATGTTTTCCTGGTATCTCCATCCGTCATACTATTACATACTGGCCAGCTTATTTATGAACAGCAGATGTATAATAAATTACATCTTTCCTTTTACAGTTTCATCCATGTTCCACTCCTAGTGAAACCACTTAAACCTGCATATTAATTTATAACTCTCATTTGACAATGGAACACAATACTGATTTATAATTGGACCAAAAGTCTTCTGCCAGTGCTACTAAATTTCAAACAATCCATACGTTATATAGCATCACACACAAATGTAGTGTATGGTGACTACAAAACAGCCAAAGTTAAAGGCCACTACTACCAGTCTGTCTCTAACTACAAAACTCTTGAGATGTATTTTAACACCAGAAGTCATCTCAGTGGGTGGGTTTCTAGATAGCTTAGATTTCCACCTCGTTCCCAAGACTGACAGTTTTGGTCCTGTTGCCTTGATTGAAGTACAGGTGGAAAACCTGTGTTTCTGATAACAGGGATGACTATTTGGAGATGAGAAGCCATTAGAGAAGCACCATGTCATCTTTGTTTGCAACTTTTTTTTTAACTATATGCAAAGTTATTCCTATTGTTGTGTCAAGTCATTTTAAATTATTCTAACCATGATGTAAAACAGTACATATAACAAGATGTTGAATAGAGAGATAGTTAATGATCTTGACATTTAAATTGTCATCCTTAGGATTCACAGTTCACACTGCTCCTAGAGCTGCCGTGTCATTCTGTTTGCCTGTAGACTTAGGAAAACAATATAACATTGGTTCATATTAGAAATAATATCTTCACAACTATAATGTCTGTCTTTAAAGAAGAATTGGTCAAAAGTAAAAAATAGAAGAAGGAGGAAAGATGAATATTTTGTAAATTGAAGTTATTGTGTGATCAGTGATGTAAAAACTATGAATAAGCAATAAGTACTTGTCTGGCTATACCAAAAGAAGGACAGGAGACATTTGACATGGTTTAATTAGTCCGCAACTTTATTATTAGATGTCTGGGGCTATCTGGCAGATAAAAGTGTACAGTGGAGGTAACCCCATGTTTATTCCATAATTATCCAGGTGGGCTTTTACCAGCTCCTCCTCTTTTTCCATCCAGGTCCTTTCAGCAAATCCATTGCTGGGACCTTACTGTCCACACCCCCCCCCCAGGATGTTTAAGGTGGGCTATAACAATGGGGGGTTGGCTCCCTGCCATACCAATCATAGGAGTCCCCAACGAGTTGTGACATATGGCCGACTGCCCTTCATGCCATGCATGAACAGAGCCCTCTCTGATCCTGCTGTGGGGAAGGCAAAAAAACAACCCAACTCCACCCAAGCCAATATGGTGGTAAGGGAAAAATTCCTTTCCTGTCCCCCTAAAAAAGGGGCAGCTAGCGTAATGCACACAGCATGTCTTGACCAAACCTGGTATTTTACCACATAAAGGGGAGGGAGGGTGGGTTCTGCTTCAGACTGTTCTGTGTAAAAGGGAGCTTCAGGGGCAGGGCTGCCCCTTTTAAACCTTGCATTCCTAGGGGATGAGTCAGCGACCATGCTGTACACTTTTCAACAGTTTTCATCTCCCCCCTGGCCATAAAGCACCATTCCCTTCATTCAGCCAGCCAGCCAAATACCACCTTGCCCCACTTAAATGTGCAGGGCGGTCATTGTCTGGCGACACTGAAAGGACAGGAGACAGTTTAAATGGGTTTAATTAGGCCACAACTTTATTATTAGATGTCTGGGACTACCTGACAGATAACAGCGTACAGTGCAGGTAACCCCATGCTTATTCCATAATTATCCGGGGCAGGGGGTTTACCACATCCCCTTCTTTTTCCATCCAGGGATTTATATTGAGGCAATATGATATTTTCTGTCTTATTATCTATTCCTTTCTTTATTATTCCCAATATTCTGTTCACTTTTTTGACTGCTGCTGTACATTGAGTGGATGATTCAGAGAACTATTCACACTGACTCCAAGATCTCTTTCTTGAATGGTAACAGTTAATTCAGACCCCCATCATTGTATATGTATATTTGGGATTATGTTTTCCAATGTGCATTACTTTGCATTTATCAACATTGAATTTCATCTGCCATTTTGTTGCCCAGTCACCCAGTTTTGAGAAATCCTTTTGTAGCTCTTCTCAGTCTGATCATTTATTCCTACCCTGTGTTTCCTATCTTTTAACCGGTTACCAATCCACGAGAGGACCTTCCTTCTTATCCCATGACTGCTTACTTTGCTGAAGAGCCTTTGGTGAGGCACCTTGTCAAAGGCTTTCTGGAAATCTAAGTACACTAAATCTAAGTACACATTGGATCCCCCTTGTCCACATGTTTATTGACCCCCTCAATGAATTATAGTAGATTGGTGAGGCATGATTTCCTTTTACAAAAGCCATGTTGACTCTTCCCCAACAAATTATGTCCATCTATGTGTCTGACAATTTTGTTCTTTAGTTTCAACAAGTTTGCCCAGTACTGAAGTCAGGCTTACTGGCCTGTAATTACCAGGGTCACCTCTGGAGCCCTTTTTTTTTTAAATTGGCATCACATTAGTTATCCTCCAGTCATTTGGTACAGAAGCTGATTTAAATGAGAGGTTATAAACTAAAGTTAGTAGTCCTACAATTTCACATCTGAGTTCCTCCAGAACTCTTGGGTGAACACCATCTGGTCCTGGTGACTTATTACTGTTTAGTTTATCATTTTTTTCCAAAGCCTCTAATGACACCACAATCTTGGACACTGCCTCACATCTGTCACCTAAAAAGAATGGCTCAGGTTTGGGAATCTCCCTCACATCCTCAACTATGAAGACCGATGCAAATAATTCATTTCGTTTCTCTGCAATAGCCTTATAGTCCTTGAGTGCTCCTTTAGCATCTCGATCGTCCAGTGGCCCCAATGGTTGTTTTTCAGGCTTCCGGTTTCTGATGTACTTAACTTTTTTTTTTTTGCTCTTACTTTTTGAGTCTTTAGCTAGCTGTTCTTCAAATTCTTTTTTGGCCTTCCTAATTATATTTTTACACTTCATTTGCCAGAGTTTATGCTTCTTTCTATTTTCCTCATTAGGTTTTAACTTCCACTTTTTAAAGGATGTCTTTTTGCCTCTCACTGCTTCTCTTACTTTGTTAAGAGAGCCACGGTGGCTCTTTTTTGTCTCTATTACTATGTTGTTGTTTTATTTAATTTGGGGTATATGTTTAAGTTGTGCCTCTATTATGGTGTCTTTAAAAAGTTTCCATGCAGGTTGTAGGGATTTTACTTTTGATGCTGTACCTTTTAATTTCTGTTTCACTAACCTCCTCATTTTTTTGTAGTTCCCCTTTCTGAAATTAAATGCTACAGTGCTGGGCCACTGTGGTGTTTTCCCTGCCACAGAGATGTTAAATTTAATTATATTATAGTCATTATTACCAAGTGGTCCAGCTACAGATTACCTGATCCTGTGCTCCACTTAGGACTAAATCAAGACTTGCCTCTCGTCTTGTGGGTTCCAGGACTAGCTGCTCCAAAAAGCAGTCATTTAAGATGCCAAGAAACTTTATTTCTGCATCCCATCCTGAGGTGATATGTACCCAGTCAATATGGGGATAGTTGAACTCCCCCATTATTATTGAGGATTTTTTTTATTTTTATTGTAATAGCTTCGCTTGTCTCCCTGAGCATTTCACAGTCACCATCCTGGTCAGGTGGTCGGTAATATATCCCTTCTGCTATATTTTTATTATTCAAGCATATAATTACTATCCACAGAGATTCTATGGTACAGTTTGTTTCATTTAAGTTTTTTACTTAATTTGATTCTACGCTTTCTTTCACATATAGTGCCACTCTACCACCAGGACCTGTGCTGTCCTTCTGATATATTTTATACACTGTGATTAATGTGTCCCATTTATTATCCTCATTCCACCAAGTTTCTGTGATGCCTATTATATCAATATCTGCATTTAATATGAGGAACTCTAGTTCACCCATCCTATTATTTAGACTTCTAGCACTGGTATATGAGCACTTTAAAAACTTGTCACTTTTTAGCTGCCTCCAATTACTTTTTACCTGTCTCATATTGAATAAGACTTTGTTTTCATTTGACTGTTTCTCATCAGCTCCTACCTGTATTTTATCAGCGCCCATACTCTCCTCCTTACTAGGACATATAGAATCTCCATTAGTAGATCCTCCCCTACGGGATGTCTCTGTGCAAACCATGTGCTCCTCCGCATATGTTGGCTTTTCCTCAGCCCTTAGTTTAAAAACTGCTTTACAACCTTTTTAATTTTAAGTGCCAGCAATCCACTTCCATTTTGGTTTAGGCAGAGCCCATCCTTTCTTTATAGGCTCCCCCTTTCCCAAAAGTTTCCCCAGTTTGTAATAAATCTAAACCCCTCCTCCCTATACCATCATCTCATCCATGCATTGAGACACTGCAGTTCTGCCTGTCTAACTGGCCTTGTGCGTGGAACTGGAAGTATTTCAGAGAATGCTACCATGGAGGTCCTGGACTTCAATCTCTTACCTAGCAGCCTAAATTTAGCTTTCAGGACCTCTCTCTTATCCTTTCATATGTCATTGGTACCTACATGTACCACGACCACAGATTCCTCTCCAGCACTACACATAAGTCTGTCTAGATGTCTTGAGAGATCCGCAACCTTCGCACCAGGCAGGTAAGTCACCATGCGGCTCTCCTGGTCATCGCAAACCCAGCTATCTATGTTTCTAATGATCAAATCCCCCATTACTAATACCTGTCTCTTTCTAATAACTGGAGTTCCCTGCGCCGGAGAGGTCTCCTCAGTGCAAGAGGAGACCACATCATCTGGAAGGAGGGTCCCAACTATGGGATCATTTCCCTCTGCTCCAGTTGGATGTTCTCCTTCCCTGAGACTTTCATCCTCCCCAACAGCACAAAGGGTGTCAGACCAGGGGTGGGACCATTCTATTGTGTCCCAGAAATTCTCATTGATGTACCTCTTTGTCTCCCTTAGTTCCTCCAGTTCAGCCACTCTGATCTCTGAAGCCAGTACACAGTCTCTGAGGGCCAGGAGTTCCTTGCACCAAATGCACACATACACTACCTGCCCACAGGGCAAGTAATCGTACATGTTACACTGGGTGCAATACATTTGGTGAAATAAATTGGAATTCTCAGAAGAAAGTCCATTAAGTGTAGATAGGTGTCTCCCACGGTCCACGTGAGTTAAGTATCAGAGGGGTAGCCGTGTTAGTGAGTTAAGTGTTCCTTGATGAGCCTTGATGAGCCATTTAACTTGAATAGTCCCTTCAAGATGTACAGGCTAAATACCTTCTGGACGTTGCCAGAGGACCAAACATATCTGAAATACAAATATAGAGCCAATGCTCATAACTTAAAATACAAAAAATCATACATGCGTACAAATAGCATAATCATATCCAGCAAATCATAACCTTTCCATAGACAGCTTACTTGACACACTTTGTACAAGATTTCTTGCAGTTATATAACAATGGTAGCAACAATGATCAACATGGTCATATTTTATCAGATAACATCACAGTTATGTATGTGAATGGACACTATATTTATTCAGAATCTGGATCAAAGTCTACTCTCAGCTACATCAACCACTGATGTAGATGGAATTACTCTGCATTCACAACAGTGTAACTAAGACCAGTATTTGGCCCAAAGTATGCTTATAGGCAATGTAAAACACCTTATTCACATTGTGTAGTTTAAAAGGGTAGTGGAATCTGGCCCTTTATTTTATGAGATTGGCCCTCATCATGCTTTTGATGTGTTCATGCATCTCCCATTCAAGTCAACATGGATTCCCCCCACCCCCATGCATAAATTGATATTATTTTGTGCTTCATGATTAGCTACAAGAGCCAAAATAGCCCAACAAGGTATATATTTGTGCACTTTTTGAAAAATGAATTGTGCATTAATGTTTATTGTGCTTATTGATCTTAGCTAACAGTTTGATTTATACTGCTTTACCATGAAAAAACAGAGTGCATTTTTCAATTCTAGTTATTAGATTGCTATTTTATGCTTCAAGTTTATTAAATCACCTCTCCCTTTCTCTCTGCCAGCACCAATATTAATGCATAAGATCCTTTTGATCACAACTGTTGCAAAGAAAAGTCAATGGATGAATAATAAAGAAACATTTTTGAAACAGAATTTTTATCTATTTAAGATATACAGAAACTTAAACGAATCTGGATGAAGATTTTTCTTGAAAGTTTATTATTTGATATTGTGAGCTCGTGACTTAGGAAGTGACTCAAAATCTATCTAGCGGGGCATCTCTGTAGCACTTGAAGAATATCTAAGAGTACATTTTATCTGTCATTTTGATTTTAAAATGAAACAAAACAAAACAACCCAAAGCTCAGCAATATCATTTAGTTTGGTCCATTGTCAGTGATCTTGAACCATGTCAACTGGAACTTTGCCATGTTTGTGATGCCCTGTAGTTACATTCCAATGTATGTACGGTGTACTATCAATATCCATAGTTCACTAAGTAGTACAGAGGACATGTTAATAAAAATAGCAATAGCATTTCTAAAATGCAAATGCCTTTACTAATTTAAATTACTACAAACACCCTCCTGAGATATCTAAACAGGTATTCCCTTTGGGAATGCTGTCTACCTCACAGGAAACAGCCTGAGAGGAAAAGCAACTTGTCAAATGACAAAGAGGGAGACATTGTTGGAAATGGGATTATAACTGATGTGTTTCTGTCTCTAAACCTGTGTTCAAACAACTAGACTATGCATTCTTGTCCCATAGCCTCTGATCATACAGTAATGCTAATACTTCCAAAATAATTTTCTATTGTGAGAGCAGATTGCTCTGAGGAAACCAGTCACGTTATTTTGAGATGTTCTCAAGAGTACTTATAGTCACAGGTCTCCAAGCACTCCTGCCAGGCTACTATTTCCCAATAAAATCATTTAACTAGAGGTTTAGCACCCAGAAAATGTATAAGGACACTCTGTGGATATACCATATGTCTATACCATGGCAATTCATATATTCTGTAACCAAATACTCCAGTTTCTTAGATTTATCAGTGTTAGGAAGTCTAGTTTGATCTGCATAACATAGGCCAAATAGGCTCCCCAGCAATTTCTGTTTCAAGCCTATAACTTCTGTTTGAACTATGGCTTATGTTTAGAAAGACAGCCAGTCTTGATTTAAAGACTTCAAGTGATGGAGAATCCACAACATCCCTGGGTTCTAATGGTTAATTATAGTTACCATCTATTCTAACTGTTACCTGACTATTTTAAAAACAGAAAATCTAAACAGACCAAGAAATATGCAAATACAGTATTTTATGTACTAGAAAGTACTGTTTGTGAAATAATGCTCTTCAAGGAGGAGCAATCCCTTTTTCCTTTTTTTTACTACCTCTCTGATACTCTACAATCTTCTGTCATTTTTTACTGCACTAGCTATTTAATCAAGATTATAAACTGAATGGGGCAGAGATGTGGTCTTCTTGTATGTCTATGAAGCACTAATGCATACCTACTGCATTACACCACCAAAAATATTAATTATTAAAATATACAATACAATGTAATATTTTATTAATGTCAGTGCTTCATTTTGTTAAATTTGTTTACTTTAACAGTTTCTTTATCTTTTCTCTCTAGCTTTTGTGGTTCCTCTATGATTATGAATTGAATTTGTTAATGATTACAGAAGAAAGATAGATAGGATCTTGTATTATAAGCCATGTGTAAAAAAAAAACTTGTATGTGTAGATCTGGCACACAAACACTGATCCATCAGAATGGCTGTGTAAACATGATGATTCATTGTAAAGATATCCAAGGGATCCAGCTACATAATTAAATTCACACAAAAGTCAGTGATCCATATTTAATTATGGACCGGGTTGCTTTGTTTGTCTTTTCAGTAACTCAGCATTTCTACACAGCCACTCAGACTGAATCAAGTTTGTATATCCATATAAAACTGTGTCACAAGTATGAATGTACTGTTGCATTCCCAGAGCTCAAAAGTGCTCAGCATCTCTGGCTCAGAACAGGGAATTTGGCATCTGAAGAACAACCCAAGAGTTATATTTAGGTCACCATCACCAGTATGGAGTCTTCCACAGGTTAGTAGAGGGCTATTATTTTCTCCCAAGAATGGATTGCTTACATCTACCAGACTGTGACCAGGATGCTTAGAAATGAAAAAGGATAAGGGGAGGAAGTTAGAAGATTTGGATCCTGTCATTTCAGGGCCTGATGTATAGGACAGAGAAACCTGAGATAATCTGAGGTTTCAGGGAATTGATAGTGACATTTGCTTGTCTCACTGTATGACTATTTATTGCCCACTGTTCTGGAAAAACAATTAAAGTGTGCAATATCTATTAAAAAGATTAAAAATTTAAAAAAAAAAGAATCCAGCAGGAAGAGCAGAAGCAGCCAAAACACTAGTTGCACTGGGGACAGGGAGTAAAATAAGGACCCATTGTGCCTTCCCTTTTCCTTCCCCTGGTACCTCCTAGATGCAGCACTGCGGAAGAGAAGTACCTCTCGGCGGGCACTAGGACCCATGTGGTACATCCTCAGCCATGTGGCCTTGGGGGAAAATTGTAAAGAGGAACCAGCCAGAGACTCCAGCTGCTAGCAGCAGTAGCAGTCTAAGCAAGAACAATCTGGACATGGAACAGCGTACCGCGGCCAATGGGAAACACGATTGGCCAAACCTGCAGACGTGTCTGGTAAACAAACTGGCCCAGCCCACCAGGGTGCTTACCGTGGCGGGCCACGAGCCAAAGGTTTCTTATCCCTGGTCTAAATGGACCAGTTAATGCGCAACAAGTGAGTGTGCTTAAGAAGTCACACCCTCATAGTCTTCATTGCTTCTCCATATAGACATGCCCTTAGATACAAGTAACCACTTCTGGTGTTTTTTATGGGTTTATTGGAAAAACACTGATTTATTTTTTTATTTTTTTTGTATTGGGGGTGTTTTATCCATGTTTATCAATTAAAAGTGAAAAACAGAATCCCTACTTTTAATCTATGAATGTCCCCTCTCCCTTTACTTTTCATTCCATTTAGTTTGTCCCTCCGAGGGGAGAGGGAGCGGGGGAGGCAGCAGGGGGATGGTTCATGGAACTAACATGACGTTTGCATCTATCACATTGTTGAATCTGCTTATGTGTGTTCTTCCCTTTTCGTCATCCTCTCTCTGCCTTGTTTATTTAGATTGTAAGCTCTTTGGGGTAGGGACCATCTACTGCAGGGGTTGGCAACCTCTGGCAGGTGGCTTACCAGGGTAAGCACCCTGGTGGGCCAAGCCAGTTTGTTTACCTGCCGCATCGGCAGGTTTGGTGGATTGCGGCTTCCACTGGCTGCGGTTCACCATCCCAAGCCAATGGGGGAGGCAAGAAGTGCTGCAGGCTGATGAATGTGCTGGCCATGGCTTCCCACCTCCCGCATTGGCCTGGGATGGGGAACCGCGGACAGTTGAAGCTGCAGTCTGCCGAACCTGCCAACGTGGCAGGTAAACAAACTGGCCCTGCCCGCCAGGGTGCTTACCCTGGCGAGCCATGTGCCAGAGGTTGCCGACCCCTCATCTACTGATCTGTTTGTACAGTGCCTAGTACAGTGAGGCACCATTCTTGTTTGGCCCTCAGAAATTACCATAATAAACATGATAAAATAAAATTATAATTATAACAAAGTCCCTAAGGTGCAATAATAAAAGCGTTTGTGCATCAGGAAGTTTTCCCAATTTGGTGGAGCTTTCGATGGAATTCAATTGCCCATTCATTCTCTTCTCACTACAAAAAAACAGCAGGACTATGTCAAGCAAAAAGACCATTAGCCTATTGCTGGAGTTTTCAACCTGTGGTCCGTGGACCCCTGAGGTCTGCAGACTATGTTTAAGATTTCCAAACAGGTCCACAGCTCTATTTGAAATTTTTTAGGGGGCCCTCAAATGAAAAGGTGAAAGCTACTTGTCTATTGTAACACAGGACTTGGTGGATCAGAGTTGCCAGTTCATAAACATGTATATGAAATTGGGAAGTTGCATGATGCATAGATTCTGAAGAAGTCCAGCTTTTATAGGAAAACACAGAATGGAATACTATTCCAAACACATTGTAGAGAAAAAAATCAGGGTCTCTACTCTAAGGTGATTATTGAAGATTCTGCCTATGTCTTGGTCTGTTAGTTATGGAAACTTTATCTATATAGTGGAGATATATGTGGTTTCAACAATTGCCTCAGCTAGAGTAGAATGGTATTGAAAGATGTCTATGGAAGTCTGAAGATGAAGTAGATACCTTATGAACCACAATGAGCATGAGAGACGTTGAACTTTTATCTGATCTTATTTTATTCTGTTGTATATTTTGTGCAACATTTGAAGAGGTTTTCTACAGGCAGTGGAAGAAGAAGACAAAAAAGGCTACCGTATCTTAGCAACCCAAGACAGCTTGGGTGAATAAGTCCAGCAACAAATTGAGTGTCAAGAAAGCTAATGATATAGGATGTCCCCTGCCAATATTTTGCAACTAAAACAAGAGCTAAAATATAAATAAATAAAGTAACTGAAATCAAATGGCCACTAATGAAATTATGGCCTAAAATTAAAGCTTTGCATTATTTTATTTTAGATAGCTGCTTACCTGATTATATACTGCTTGATTTTTTAAAGAAACTTTTAATAAACACATACCTCAAGTAGAGCTCAGGGAATAAACTATAATCTCTAGGTTCATATAAAAAGGGACCTGTAGTGATGATGGATATGACTAGGGCAGACTAAGAAGGTGTGAAGGTGATAAAGGATCAATGGTTGAAGGTGATGTTTGGTTAATGTGCCTTGTCTGTTTTAGCCTGAGGAGATAGCGCTATCTTTCAGCGTTCATCCACCTGATGTTCACCTGGTGATATCTATGCATGCTACAATACTGGTCCTTTTTTCTTCACCTGCAGATGCAGTCTCTTAACCTCTTGCATTTCTCATACTCCAACAGCCTCTTTATATGTCCTTATCTCATGCTGCAGCTGAAGGAATATTTAATCTTCAGTCATTTTTTTTCTCAAGTTTTTTAAGGGGCTTGTTACTCTTCCTTTTCTGTCCCCTTGAGATGTCACTGCTGAGGTATGGGTGATGGCTCAGGAGATCCATTAAAACTTTCTTCATTTTGCAATGTAGTGGGGAAGCAGCAGATAAGAAATCATCATTATATTTTGCATCTGAGCCATACCTGTGTTGCAAGTCTGGAATGCAGCTGTGTAATGTACAGATAGGGCTTTGCAGAACACATTGTTAGTGTTATCCTTTTAATATCATCCATCTTGTACATTTTTTCTCCCTGTAACTAACACTGTTTTTAGGAAGAAATGTGGGAAACAAACAAGCAAAAAAGAGCCACCAAATACAGATTGTTAGTGTAAATAAATTGTACTTACCAAAAATTCCTTTTTTCCTGAAAATGAATGTTTTTATTATAAATGTATGCCCTTAAATAATATTTGTAATGTTGCAGCCCATATGTTTTATGGAAATATGCTAATGAGTATGAATATAATGTAACTGGAATATGCTTTATGCAAAAGGTTTCTTGTAAGGTATCATTACAAAGCTTATAATCTACTGAGTGTGTTCATCCTATTTCTATGTATGTATCATTCTTGTATCTGGAGCAAGAAATATAAAGTACAACTCTGAGGTACTATTGTAATTATACAAAGTATGGGCCATTGGTTTAGAATCTTGATGGCTCCCATTTTCTAGGACAATTGGCTGTAAATGGCTCTGTTTACTTGCAAACCTCCCTGGATATGTGCAGGCCAGCCCTGGAAAAATGAAGAATGAGATCTTACAGGACATGTGACCATGTCACGGGATACTGGAATCCGTCTTAAACCTGTTGCTTTTCCATTTAGAAGGAGGGGTGGGCATCCAGAGTGACAAAAGATTCCCGCCTTGTGCCAAAGCTATAAAAGGGAGTGTAAGAGAACAAAGAGGGTGGCCAGTTACCACCTGAGCTGGAACTAACAAGGACTATACCAGGGGAAAGGATTGGACCCAGACTAGGAAGAAGTCTAATCTGTGAAAGAAGCTTATTGGGACATCTCTGAGGGTGAGATTTACCTGTCTTCAGTTTCTTAATGTACTAGGCTTAGACTTGTGTGTTTTTGCTTTATTTTGCTTGGTGACTTACTTTGTTCTGTCTGTTATTACTTGAAATCATTTAAATCCTACTTTTTATACTTAATAAAACCACTTTTGTTTATTAAGGAGCCCAGAGTAAGTGATTAATACCTAGGGGAGCAAACAGCTGTCCATATCTCTTTATCAGTGTTATGGAGGGAGGACAATTTATGAGTTTACCCTGTATAAGCTTTATACAGAGTAAAATGGATTTATTTGCAGTTTGGATCCCCCTGGGAGGTGGTGTCTGCGTGCTAGAGATAGGAAACCTGCTAAGTGGTTTTCAGTTAAAGCCATAGTTTTGGGGGCATGGCTCAGACCTGGGTCTGTGTTGCAGCAGGCTAGCGTGTCTGGCTCAACAAGGCAGGGTTCTGGAGTCCCAAACTGGCAGGGAAAACGGGCTCAGTTTTAATTTCAGCATATCAGGTGACAGTCCCAAGGGGGTCTCTGTGACCGAACCCGTTGCAATATCTTTATTGGAACAACAAATGGAACTGAGTAGTAATAAGAGCCAATGGCAAAGATTTCTGAATATTTCCTCCTGTACTTGAGAGTATCATTTTATCATGGACAAATTACATTTGGATCTAAACATTTTTAAATGATGTTCATGGCTGTTTATAGTAACAATAACAACAGTGTATATCATATTCAATTACACACCGTGAACGGCTGCTTTGCCTTGTAATGTAGTTGTGGATCTGGAAAGAGGGATATCAAAAGGTTCATTGTGATGAGAGCAGGAGAATGGAAAGAGATTAAATGTAGGATAAACTTTTACATTAGGTGCTAAATATCTATTCCAATCATCCATGCCAGTGAAAATTAGCCCATTATACTGATTAGCTGTAAATGAGCAGACTATGCACGTTGCCTGTAGAATTTAGCTCTGTGACAGAGTGCTGGCATCTGTCAATAAGTCATATTTAATATGGAGTAAATGTATAGTAAAATTGAATTATGGATGTGTAAATTATTTTTCTGAACCTAGTCAAAAGTAAGGAAAGAAGCTCACCTTGCAGACAAAACAAACAAACAAACAACAAAAAAATCTACTAGAGCCATATACTAAACTTTTGTAAGGGGGTGAATTAGCACCTCTAATATCAGCCTTCCCCAGAGTGAGGGGATAGAAATTTTAGTCAGTGATTGTATTTGTAAGCCTGCAAAGGATTGCTTCAGGGGTAAAATCAGAGACAGCAAAGTGGGGGAAATTTCAGTAAAAACAGATATACAGAGTACTTTACAAAAATCCTTATTTGCCTATTTTGTACTTATTACACTGCTCTACAGCCAAAATGCTTCTGAAATAAATGTAGTCAAACTTTTCTAATTCTGGGTCACTGAGAACGAAAATGATGCTTAAAATTGTTGATTGGCTCTAGTTTTCAAATTATGCTATTGGGTCAGTATATATGACCCTTGACTTGAGAATAGCGGAGGATAAGTGAGTTATAAAGGGAAGGGATCTCAATTTAAACCAGAAATGACTAAAATACATCTTTGACTGGATCTATGAATAAATCTATGACTGGGTTTGGACAGTACTTGCTTTTTAGGCAAAACAAAGAATGATGCAATCTGAAGCTGGTATTGCGTCATACATGATATGAATTGCATCATGTTATTCCTAGAAGTCATGGATGATGCAATAATAACGAAGCTTACATCACTCTGCTGAACAAATTGCCCTATATCAGCTCTAGAAATTATATAGTGTCGTGCTCTCTTATTTGTCAGTGTTTGATTTTGCAAAGGGACACATTTCTGTTTAGCCAAAGTGAGCAGAGATGCCTCGTACTTGTGTGAACAGTGCAGATAACTTCTGCTATGTTTGTGGTGAAGTGACTTTTGCATCACAAAAGCGCAGTATAACCACTATGGTTAAGAAAGCCCATCACCTTTATTTTGGCTGCAAAATTGGAGAAAAGGACAAGAGGTGGGCCCCACACATATGCTGCAACACTTGTGCAACAAATCTTCGCCAGTGGTTGAACAGGAAAAGGAAATCTATGCCTTTTGCAGTGCCAATGATTTGGAGATAGCCAACAGATCATACCAGCAATTGTTACTTCTGCATGGTGCCTCCAGTTGGGAAAGGTGTGTCAAAGAAGAAAAAGTGGACTGTGCATTATCCAAACATTCCATCAGCTATACGCCCAGTACCCCACAGAGAAGGACTGCCGGTTCCTGATGCACCAGAATCATTCTCACTTGAGTCAGACGAGGAAGAGGAAGAGGATGAAACTTCTGGTCCTGAACCATCAATGTCACAGGACCCACATTTTCTCCCATCCTCCTCCTCTGAACCACACCTCATAACGCAAGGTGAACTGGATGACCTTGTCAGGGATTTGGAACTACCCAAGAGTAAGGCAGAGCTGTTGGGCTCCAGACTACAGCAGTGGAATCTGCTGGCAGGTGATGTTAGGGTTTCCATGTTCCGTGACCGTCAAAAGGATCTTGTCCCATTCTTCTTCATGGAAGATGATCTGATGATCTTGTAGCCTGCAACAACATCGATGGTGTGATGGCAGCCCTCAACATCGTTTACGATCCAGATGAGTGGAGACTGTTCATTGACTCATCGAAGACAAGTCTTAAAGCTGTTTTACTGCATAATGGCAATGTTTTGCCATCAATTCCAGTTGGTCATGCAGTCCATATGAAGGAAACCTATGACAACATGAAACAACTTTTGAGGTGCATAAACTATGACCAACATCAGTGGCAGCTTTGTGGCGATTTGAAGGTTGTTGCTCTCTTGCTTGGTCTGAAGACTGGATACACAAAGTACTGCTGTTTTCTCTGCGAATAGGATAGTCATGCAAGGGATTCCCACTACATCAAGAAAGATTGGCCACTCCGACAGTCATTGGAGCCTGGGAGGAAAAGTGTTCAGCATCCACCACTTGTTGAATCAAGGAAGATTTTGTTACCACCCTTACACATCAAGCTGGGTCTGATGAAGAACTTTGTCAAGGCCATTGACAAAACACAAGCAGCTTTCAAGTACCTCCGTGGAAAATTTCCAAGGTTAAGTGAAGCTAAGATAAAGGAAGTTGTCTTTGTTGGTCCTCAGATTCATGAACTTCTTCGAGATGATGCATTTGACCATGCACTGCGTGGCAAGGAAAAGACGGCATGAAAAGCCTTCCAGTTAGTGGCAATACATTTTCTCGGAAACAACAAGGCAGACAACTACAGGTTGTTGGTGGAAAACCTCCTCAAGGCATACAAAAGCCTTGGGTGCAACATGTCACTAAAGATACATTTTTTGCACTTTCATCTAGATTTTTTTCCACCGAACTGCGGAGCAGTGAGCGACGAGCACGGCGAGCGATTTTACCTGGACATTGCAACAATGGAGAAACGCTATCAGGGCAAATGGAGCCCATCAATGCTTGCAGACTATTGCTGGACAGTGACAAGAGATGCTCCATTTAATGAATACAAGAGACAAGCCAAGAAGCGCCGAGTAGACACTGAATAGGACTAAACTATGTACATAATAGTTTTTTGCCTTTTGTTTCATAATAAAGTTTATTTATATAACACTTTTGCTAATTTTTAAAGTGTTACATAAACAGGACAGGTGAAATATTATCATGTAAAGCAACCATAAACACATGAAAAGACCTAGGTTTACAATTTATGATTAAAACTCTACTATCTACACAATATACATAGACATCAAATGTAAAAACTTAAATATCTTAGAAACAGTAGCCAATCAGTTGTTTTAATTGTCATATTTGAATTGAGCACATCAAAATACATAATAAATATCACATTTTATCTCTGAAGCAGACAACGTCTCAAAAATTGTAGACATTGTTATTATTACTACATCTTTCCCACCTCAATGTTGGTGTACAGGGTGGAAACCAGTCTCTTTCATTCTTCTCTCTCATTTGCTATTGCTTCTCTTTGTCCTATGGTGTTGAGATAAACAGTTCTGCCCTCCATGCTAAGAGTTCTTCTTAATGTTTCTCTTGGGTGACCTTGTTTCCTCACTCCATCTGGCTTCAACTTGATAGCTTCATGTGGGAGTCTTTGTGCTGGCATCTGAAGTATGTCCAGCTCCTACTTCTGATTCTGGTAGAAGAGCTTCTGGTTGGTATGAAATCTTTCCAACCAAAGTCCCCAACATTTCCAGGTACTTGTTTTCAAAGGTGTGTACTTTTCTTCCTACCATTTTAATATCTCTCCAGTTCTTACAGCCAGAAATTAGCACTAAGAATTACATTTGAATTAAAATGGGTGCCATCCTATCCTTGATGTCACTTCTTTCTTGAGGTCCCCATTGGTTACTATAGTGCTGCCAGGTAGATGAATTGTTGTACTTTCTTGATATTTTTGACTTCTAACATGATATAACTGCTCAAGGATTTCTGTTTTAGCATAACTAATTTTGAGCCCTGCTTAGCCTGCTAATTTTGCAAGGTTATCTGTAACTTTTCAGGGGTGTCAGTAGTGTGATATCAACAGCAAAGTCTAGGTCTTCTGTGCATTTGCCATCTACCCATGCTATGCCAGTGTTTCTCTTGTTAATATACTTCTTCATTATCCAGTCTGTGACAATGCCAAACAGTGGGGGTAAAATGCAGCCTCACTTCATGCCAGTGTCAACACTGAACCACTGTGTTGTCTGGGTCTTCACCCTTACAGAGCACTTCCCACCTCCATACAGGGCTGTGATGATGTTGATGACAAACTGGAATTTCATAGGACTGAAGAATATTACAAAATAAATGTCTGTGGATGCTGTCAAATGCCCTTTGAAAAATAAATGAAACTGATTAAGAGGGGATATTTCCATTCTATAATTCACCTACCATCCTTCTCAGAGTGAATATCTGTTCTACGCGGGATCTCTTGGGTCTGAATCCAGTCTGTTCTTCTATAAGTTTTGCATCCACTTCCTCTTTCATCCCATATAGTTCTGTAAGAGAGAGGGAGAGCCTGGAGCACTGGGCCTGGTGTAAGACCTGAGGCCTGAACCATAGTCAGCAAAGTCAGGCCAGACCGTGAACCAAAGTTAGGCCATGTATTAAAGCAGATGCTTACGAGTTAACTATCGGATACATGAAATTGGCAAGGGCACTGCTAGCATTGCTAAAACACAGACACTCCTAAAAAGCAACAGATACTGGGTATGTATGTGAACAGAATCCAAAAGATTAGCCCCTGACCTAACACCAGATAAGAGGGTTTGTCAGAAGAGATGAATAGGGATGTTTTGCTCGAGACATCTGGAGCCAGGTACAAGGGGAGGTAACAAGAAGGTGCAATGAAACATGTAAGGTGGTAAGTAAGTTGTTTGTCTCAATCTATAAATGTTGGGGTACCTCACCTTAATTCTTTGTGAGGTCTAGGGAACAGCAGAAATTCTCACTGCTGACTGAGCCATTCCTTGCCAGGGGGCACTCTTGTATTAGTGTAGCTATAGCTCCTATGTGATGCTAGAACTGTGCTTTGAGAACAATAATCCTGGCCAAGTGCCTTTGTCACCTAACTGTGCATGTGGTTTTCTTTATGAGTAACATAGAGGTCTGCTGAATTAGCAAGCTGCATTCTCTGCTAATGCTAATAACACTGGAGCTCCAAGAATATAAGCACTGACAAGCTGTAATAACCTGTTGTCAACATTCTTCAGCAACATTATTAACAGTATCACAGTGCAGAAGGCTTTCCCTACAACAGAGAGCAATGTAACTGCTCTCCAGTTGTTACAGTCAGTAAGATCACTCTTTTTTGGGTATTCTGACATTGCTTCAGTATTTTCATTGGTCAGGAGAGGGTCTCTTTTCCTCACAAACATCATTTAATACTTCTGTCAATTTCATTAGGATGGTGGTATCAAGTATTCTTAGCATTTTTTCTGTAATCTGATTCTTTTCCACCACTGAGATTATTTTTTTTCAAATTTCTAAATGCTGCCTGAACTTCTGACATCTCTTTTGGATGAATTTTAATGTCAAGTTGATCAGGCTCATATCTTTCTTCAAAGTCTGGTGCTCAGGTGGGGCTAGGTCTATTGAGGACTTCTTTGAAATACCCTGCCCATCTGTTTTTCTGTTATACCTAAGTTGTAAGCATTTTTTTCTCATTGATTTTTATTAGCCAATGCCCTATTTTGAAATTTCTACACATGGTTTTAGTCACTAGGTAAACACTCTGTGGTTCCTATCATAAAAGCAGATTCAGCTTTTGATGCTAGGTCTTTATCATATCTCTGGTTTATCTTTCCAGGCATTGCTTTTTCATGCTCTCTCATACTCCCACCTTGGTATTTTTCCCCCAATAGTTAATTGGTCTTAACATTCAGAAGTATTCTTTTAGTATTTTTCTTTCCTCAGTGAGATATCATGTCTCTTGGCTTACCCAGTTCTTGATCCATCTAGGTTGATACCCAGCTGTGACTGCTGCAGCTTCAATCACATTGTGTCTGAACGTTGCTCAATTTATTTCACATCTAGTCTGTGTCTGACCCTTCCTCTGCCTCTGGCAGAGCCTTAAAACTGTTTCATAGTTCTAGTCAGAATTTCTCACCGTACTCTTTTGTTTTCAGTGTTACACTGTTGATTTTCTTACCACTTTCTGTTTGAAATTGATCTCTCAAATTTAGTTTCCGTTTTTCAAACCAAAGATTGTAATTGCTGCTAACATCTGCTTAATATAACACCTGTATATCTTGGACTGATGACCTGAATCTTGAGCTGATGCAGTTGTGATGATTTTTTTTCTTTTTTCCATCTGATGATTCCATGTTTCTTTATGTTGATGGTTCCCGACCCATGCTTCCATTCCTTTGTTGTCACATACTTCTTCAGCATTAAATTCGCCCATCACAAGGAGTAAGTCATGTTTAGATATTCTGTCAATCACACTTTGGAGGCAATTGTGGAACTCATCTTTATCCTTATTGCTATGTTCCTCTGTTGGAGCATAGCAATGTATGAGTGACATGTTTAAGAATGTGGTTTGTAATCTAGTGCCTATGATGAATTGGCTAATAAGTTCCCAGTTGATGAGTGATTTTTCAGCAGATTCTGTCATAATGAGTGCTACTCCCTCTGAGTGTTTGTTGTCACTATGATCTGAGTAAATCAGATGATTCTTCTCTTGCTTGAAGAGCTTCTTATCTGCAACTATCAATCTGCTCTCACTGATACCCAGCATTTCAAATCTATAGCTGTCCATCTCCCTTATGATCTGCAAAATCTTGATGTTTGAAGTATTGTTCTTACATTCTAATAACCAACTCTGAAGTGTTTTCTTGCTGCCAGAAACAAACTTTCCAGGATCCTCACCTCTACCTGCAACGGGCTTTCACCAGGAGCCTTCATGCAACATGAGGGTTTGGCAGTGTTTATTTTCATTGGAATGGTAGACTGGTTCAGTTTTTATAACCTGTGAGGTGTTTTTTTACAAGGCTATTTGTAGGTGACGAGCCTTGTGCTCTACCTTCCATAGTTTATCCAGGCTTGGGATCATATAAAAGTGCATCAGTCAGAGAAGACGTGATATAAGGGATAACTGACAGGGAGGAAAGGTCACTTGTAGGAAGTACTCAGAGTAAAAACTGAGGTACTGCATATTAGAATGAAGCATAGAGGATTTGCAAGACCAGTGATGTTGCCATACCTGAAGCTTCTGGGGGAGTGGTACAAAGTGGGAATGTTCTTGATGTGTTATGTGAATGCTGAGTGGGGAGTATTGACCTGGGAATGTTGCAGGGGAGTTGTGCTGGGACGGCCTGCCTTGGGGAAGGGAGCATACCTGAGCATGTAACCTGAGAACCCAGGAGGGGGTTGAAGGCCAGGTAACACCTCTGCCCGGGGAAACTGGACAAAGGCTGGAGGAGGAGCTGGGGAAAGGCTGAGTGAGAGGCTGAAGGGTTTTTCAGTTTGAAGCTGGCTGGGGAATGGAGAGGGGTGCCCCGACAGGGCTTGGGCTTCTCAATGGGGCTGTGGCCTCCCTAGGGGCTCCAGATGGACCTAACTAAAAGGGGTCCTGTTGTCTGTACTGGCAAGACCTGTTTTGGACTGTGTTCCTGTCATCTAAATGAACCTCCATTTTGCTGGCTGGCTGAGAGTCACGTCTGACTGCAAAGTGGGGGTGCAGGACACTCTGGCTTCCCCAAGACCCCGCCTGGGTGGACTCGCTGTGGGAAGCGCATGGAGGGGCATATGCTGAATGCTCCAAGGAGAGACCCAGGAGGTGAAGCCATGTGAGCTTCTTGCCCTGAAGACAGTTTGCTCCAAGGGAGAGGAGGCTCCCCAAAGTCCTGACTGGCTTTGTGGGGAGCAGTTCCAGAGCAGTTCCAGGGACTCCGTGACAGGGAGAAAGCACCCCAGATGGCACCAGAACTGCTGAGGCCTAGATAGGTCCCTCACCCAAGGGTACACAACCAGCTAGAACAACCAAATGCTACTAACGTGCCTGGGGCAGCTGTTAGGTTTGCCTATGTAATAGAGACTTTGATGGCTCAGGGGGCCTAGTGGTTAGCATCCTTAGTGCCCCTTCCCTGTGGGTATGTCTTGCAGTCCAGTCCCTCTTTTAATCAGAGGTTCAGTGAGGTGGGCAGGATATTTATGTGCCTCCTGTAGTAGGGGTAGTTGGTAGGAGAGTCCAGGCCAACCCACTCCACCAGGCACTGATCCAGGGCTCTTGGAGAGTGACAGTGCCTGGCCTTCGAAGGTGTCCGCTGAGTTACCCTCTCTGGGTCTTTTCTTACCACTGGCTTTTCTCCACCAGTCTCCAGTCCAACATAAGGCAAAAAGAAAAAGAAAAGGCAAGTAAACTGTCAGCCCTAACTGGGCTCAGCATACAGTCTTATTCCCTTGGGAGGCTTCTCTGTTGCCCTTGTCATGAGCCTTGAGGGTAGGTCTGTCCTCCGTCCCAGGCTTCATTGTGGGCCAGGGCTTGTATGTAATTCCTCCAGAATCTAAGAACTTTGACTCTGGGGGTTAGGCAAATTCACACCTACGGAGAGATACCACTAGTTCAAACTGGATTTTCCAGAGATCAACAGACCAAGAAAGAAACTTGCGGGGGATCCTAACTTTAAGCTGATCAGGACCTTCTTTGTTGGGGTGATTTCTGGTAAGCTTATTAGAATGTGTGTAGGCTCTTTAATTGTTTTTAAGAGGTTTTCTCTGTAATGCTTTCATCTTAATCAGGGGTCGGCAACCTCTGGCACGCGGTTCACCAGTGTAAGTACCCTGGCAGGCTGGGCCAGTTTGTTTATCTGCCGTGTCAGCAGGTTCAGCAGACTGTGGCTCCCACTGGCTGTGGTTTGCTACCCCAGGCCAATGGGGGTGGTGGGAAGCCACGGCCAGAACCTCCCTCAGCCCACGGCACTTCCTGCCTCCCCCATTGTCCTGGGATGGCGAACCACGGCCAGTGGGAGCCGTGATCCGCTGAACCTGCTGACGCACCAGGTAAACACACTGGCCTGGCCCACCAGCGTGCTTACCCTGATGAGCTGCATGCCAGAGGTTGCCGACCCCTCATCTTAATAATCATAGAATATCAGAGTTGGAAAGGACCTCAGGAGGTTATCTAGTCCAACCCCCTGCTCAAAGCAGGATCAATCCCCAGGCAGATTGTTGCCCCAGTTCCCTAAATGGCCCCCTCAAGGATTGAACTTGCAACCCTGGGATTAGCAGGCCAATGCTCAAACCACTGAGATATCCCTCCCCTTTTTTATAAGAAAAAATGATTAGGGTTAGAAGGGACCTCAGCAGGTCATCTAGTCCAACCCCCTGCTCAAAGCAGGACCAATCCCCAAGCAAATTGTTGCCCCAGTTCCCTAAATGGCCTCCTCAAGGATTGGGCTCACAACCCTGGGTTTAGCAGGCCAATGCTCAAACCACTGAGCTATCCCCCCCAATAAATGTGCTTCCTTAGAAAGAGCTGTGTATTAACTTAATTGTTAGCAATTACACTGTTTACAGCCTCTGAGGAGAAAGCAAAGGCAGTCTCCCTTGCTGGGGAACTCACAGTCTAGGCAGGGAACTGCAACCTGGAAATGGCCCAGTCAGGCGGGAGAGAGACATAGGTCTTCACCCACAGATGGCTAAAGAGGTGGAAGCCTATGAGTGGGCACCCTGATGGACCACAGAAGGGGAATACACATGTTGTTACCTTGAACTGTGGAACTAGTAATACACTTTTTAAATCTTAAATGAAATTTAATAGGCTCTAACCTTAATATAACATGTCAAAGTCATATATACCTTCTTCTACTTATTGATTTTCAATAGAAAGCTGAAACTTTTGAAATATCAAGTTTTAGAGAAATTCAAATCTCAGCATTTAATTTTGTAAATTATGTGGCATGCCATCAGCATTTATCTTCTTCACTGAAGCTATGTTTAAATTTATTTTTGAATTAGTATCTTTCTTCACAGTTTCAGCAGGTCTTTAATCTTATTTGCATTACAGTGAGAATTAAAAAAAAACAAAAAAAGCACCTCTCTGCTGAAACCACTTCCCTTGTTATCAACTTCCATTCACAGAATGACAGACAGATGATAAAGAAATTGGTGCCATTTTCTTTTGATTTTTGTACCATACAGAAAATGTCATTGTTTTAAACAGTGTAAAATAAGCCTATCCCATATTTATTACATTAGACATTGATGTGAAAACAAATCTGTGTTGCACACAGTACCTTTAAGGTCATTCAATTATGTGGCAATATTAAATGCAGCTTTAGAGTCAATTTAAAATATAAAAAATAGAACATGTTGCTCTACCATATTACTGTATTGCTACACATAAACAGAGTTAAATTTAAATTCTAAAAATAAAGTGATCCAATTCAATTCGAACATGAGTTATATGGGCCAATGTTTAATTATAAAATTAAAATATTTTCAGCAAATGTTATGGAATTTCATATAATTTGCATAAAACATAATAATTGAGGGAGAGAAACTATTGGTGTCACCTTACTAAAATGCCAGTACTGCTGTTTTAAATTCTTGATACACAAACAATTTAAACAATAAAAACAAATTCGTAAACCCGTTTAATTCCACTGAAAACAATGGGATTGTAGCATGGATGCCAGCACAGAATTTTACCCAGTGCCTGAACTTAGAGGACTGAATCATGTCTTTGCCCTATATGAGGGGCAATATGTTGTTGTAGTATCCCTAGAGCAGCTCAGAAAGGAGGTGTGACTCTGAGGCCCTGTCTTGCTGGAAAAAAAAGATCTGTTAATTCAACTAAATTAGCTTAACATGACTGAAAATACCCGTTGAGACATGGGTTAACATGTTTGAAGCCTTGTTCAGCCTAACCTTCCATATGCCTATGCTGCAGCTTGGAAGTGTGATTCCCAGAGTGTATAGAGGGCCTCACACTAGCTCAGCTGAAGCTAGCATGCTAAAAATAGCAGACTGGACACAGCTTGGGCTAGCCACCTGAGTCCAAGCGCATATAATCCCCTCGGTTTGAGCTCAGATGGTTAGCCTGAGCCACTGCCCGTTCCATAACATCTACACTAACTCAATGACTAACTCAAGCTGAGCTAGTGTGTATCTTTCTGCTTACACTGGAAATCACACCTCCTACCTGCAGTGTAAACGTACCCCCTGTGTAGCAGCAACTATTTTATTTGTATAAATAGGTTCTGTGCCCTTTGCCCCCAGCACTAGCCTTCCTGTGCTACAGAGGCCAACTGCTGCATATTCTCTCACTCTACCCAATTTTGCTCCCTTTGGGATGTAGAGCACATTCAGGCCGTATTTGCCTGTTACACCTCTGTGCTTAGTGAATGTGAGCATTGTTTGCTGCACTGCAGTAATTGAGAGGGCTTCCTGAACTTTGTCTTCCATCATGCACCTGGCAAAAACATGCACAAGGTGGCCTTAGGTGTGTACAATCATATACAAATTGGATGAGATTTTCCAGGCCAACTAAAGGATTTAGACACACAAATTCCATTAACATTTATATTGTTTTTAATCAGTGTAAAATGAGATTTTCTCCAATTTAAATTATTATATAATACAATTGGAATTAAATAGAATCAATGGGAATGGTTTATTTACGTCCCCTTTGTTTCTGAAATTTTCAATAACCGATCTTCTAGGATACACAAAGATTAGCCCAGGATGGACAAGGATAGTGAAGCCTTGTTTATGTTCTCAGTGATGTCTGATGGTGTGGGAAGGATTCAGATTTTCAATCCTAGAGTACCTTTACTCATGGTATTTTGTAATGGAATATTTGTTCAATAACGAGCTAACTTCAATACAATATTTTACAAACCTGTGCAACAATGTTATTAAAATGTAAGGTTCTCACCAGCAAACGCTGGCTCTCTGTGTCTTACATAACCTGTTCAATGGAGTGGAGGGTTTGAGGCTTTTGGGCTGGGACATACCCACTCCTCTTCTTGCCTCATGCTCACACAGTGCTAAGCTGCATTGGCAACACTGCCACAGGAGGCTGCCCTTCAAAGTGCTCCATTCCCTGTGGGAACTATGCAAAGGTGTAGATGAGAAGCTGCTCTAAGACTTTTGGTGCCAAAGCACAAAGCCAAAGAATAGATGGAGAAGAAGGGGGCTGTTCCTTCCATCTGTCCAAGTTTCTACTGAATCCTAATGACCCAGGAATTTTGATGCTTTCAAAACCTAACTCTTGCTCAGCTAGGTTTTCCCTGTTCCAGGACACAGACAAAAAATACCAACATATTTCCTGGTTATTCTTTTTTGTTTAAGAAATTAGAAGGGATTATTTTGTTTAATTTGGTCATCATCATCGGCAATCCCTTGATTTGAAGATGATCTCTACCACAGATTTACATACAGGTCCTGATATGATCCTGAGATGAGATTCTGGAGCCACAGATCTGTCCGCAGTAGGTACAGACATTTCCTGGTGGTAAGCTGCCTTCTGGGAGAAATTTCTTTCTTTTACCTTCCTTCTCTCTCCATTTTCAGCTTTGAGGGCAAGGTCCTTCTCCTTGAACCAGGCCACTGTCTGATTCAGGATGTGACACCATTGAGGTTGGTTGATGGCTTGCTCCTCCCAGTTTGTGATGTCCACATCAATTTTCTTGAGATACACTTTCAGAGGAAATACTTAATCTGGTAGCACCCTGTGCAAAGCACTGCTGGGCCACTGACTAAATAAAATACATTTATTGAGTTTAAAACTAGCCTGCTAAGGATGAACCTGTAATAAAACCAATCCACCATAAGGCAAGCAGAGCGTCAATTCTGTCACTTTTTTAAAAAACATGATCAGTTGATACATACAGGAAGTCCAACTTACAAATGGAACTGAGCACTGGCATTCAAATTCCTGAAAACAGGCTAAATTGGGCCAGATAAGTAATGAGTTCTGTAAAATAGTGCCAAAACTAGATTAAAAATGGACACAATAATTATGGGTTTGTTATTGTATTGACTTTTTGTTGCTTTCTTTTCTTTTTAAACTCGTAATTCAGTAAGGAAACTTTCCTGCATTCACAGTAAATCCTTGCTGTCTCTAGAAATGGATTTGTATTTCTTTACTGATTAGATTCACTGATTAGGTTTCTGTGAGTGATTAGTTTTGCAGGGCCAAATGTAGGTGAAACCTGTATCAGCAGAGCTTGTAACATTTAACTGCTACTGTAATGCAATTAGTCTAGAGGGTATTATTTTATGTTCCAGAGCATTAATAAACTGAAATTAACAGTGGTAACCATAGTAACAAAGTAGTGATTAATGACAGATACTCTAATTGCCATAGAAACAAATCTAAAACAAACAAATTGCTTGCTTCTCTCTACCAAAGTCAAACTGAGAGCTACAGAAAACACAATTATCAGTGAATAGCTTCCTGGTTATGTCAGAGAAAATGGTAGTTTTCAGTGTTATTTCCAGACATATTTTATCTTCTTCCCCAAGCTGGGCCTCATCTAACTTGTTAACACAAGAGAATATGATATTTTCATGCGGCTTACTCTTAGAAATAAACTTTTTGGCATTCTAAGTGCTGAAGGAACTAGTAGGTTTTCTCTGTTCTGGGGCACAAACAATACCAACTCATTCCCAGGTTATGGTTTAAATTTAAGAAATGAGATTGTACTTTTTTTATATACTTGTAGAACCCCTACATTTAACCTATACTTATTTTTTCTTTATTACTCTAGACTTATTTGGATAATTATTAGGTAACTTACCAAGAAGTACTCCTCTCCTATGAATGTAATATGGTATTATTAAGATGAGGTAAGGTAAGGATCAGTTTTTCATTTCTAGCAGGGAGACAAACTCTTTTGTTCATATGAAGAATACAACATATCTTCCTTAAATTTATGGCATAATCAACAGTGCACACACAATCTGTGGGTAAAGACCGAAGGCTAGATTTTCAACTATTGTAAATCAGCATAGTTCTATTGATTTCAGTGGAGCTGCACTAGGTTCATATAATGTGAGAGGTAAATCCACAAAGTATTTAGGTACCTAACTGCAACTTTTGATGCCTAAATTCAAAATTTAGATCCTCACAATCCCCTCTCAGCTGGTACCTAACCCTGTAAGTGCCTAAATTTCCAGAGAAGTCCCCTAAGTGCCTGAATTTCATATACAAAGACACCTAAGTTGTAACACTACTGAGCAGCTCAGCAGTTAGCTCTGTAGGGTCCTCAAACTAGGTGTTCCCGTCTCCCACTTATTTTGCCTAATCCAGTAGACATGCTCAGAAGCCATTTACCAGATTGGGCCCAGCACAAAACACTGCCACTGAGGAAGTGGTTGATGTGTCCCCTCCTTACCCCAATAGTTAGAGCACTTGCTGGAAATGTAGGAGATCAGACCTGATTCAGAGTAGAGTTTTGAACCCCGGTCTCTGAACTCCACCCTCTAATCAACCAGGTTATACAGTATTTCTCAGCTGTTGAAGCTGTTTCACTTTGTATAAAATATGTGAATAATCATTTGAGCAGAGATTAGAAAGTGGTCTCCTGGATGAATGCTATCCAACTGGAATAGAGGGTCATTTTCTCTGGCCCAGTGATTATCAAAGTAATAGTCTCTAAATTTTTAATTTTGATGATATTTTTCATCAAATTTGATTTTCAAAGAAAAAATGAAAAAATAATTGACAATGTTTTGCAAACATTTTTGGTCTTTTTGACAAGTTATGGAGTTGATCAGATTTTTTTAGTTTTTAAATATCACATTTTGAAAACCACAGAGACATGGTGTTCTGATCGGATATGTTGCTGTTTCAGACACAACTTTAAACAACTTTAAAACATTAAACAACTTTAAAAGATACTGTGTGACCTCTACTCACTGAAGCTGAATTCTTCCCCAATCTCCTCCTAGAGTGGTGCAGTTCTGTGCATTCAAAAGACAATTGAGGTTTACCAATTTCCCTCTCCTCACTCAAATTATACTTGCCTGTAATTGAACAACTAGTAAATACACAAGTCAACAAATAATGTAGGACACAGACACAGGTAAAGTTGGCTGAGAAGTCTCCGGTGCTGCGGGTCTGATCCAAAGCCCACTGAAGTCAATTAGAGTCATTTGATTGACTTCAGTAGGCTTTAGATCTGAATCTAGATAATTCTGCTTTGGATGATTTCATTAATTTTGAGGCCAGCTTCACAGCTACCCTGTTCATTTCTGATTCATTGTGTTATTGTTCTATGGTTTCACTTCCTTTTTGTTTGCAATCTATGAATAAACTACAGTTTAATGTGGATTGGAAAAAAAAACATACTTTAAGTTTAGCTCCTTTAAGATACCCACTTGTGAAAATTGTATGAATGATTTCCAGGTAATGATCAGGCTTTATAATGTAACTGGCGTATGTGAGTCTGACCCTTGCTCTTTCATTTATGTTTGTGCAGTACAATGCTTTGAAAAAAATTTCAATTAGTATTATTTTTATTAATATTTATTACATTTTTATGCTTTTAAAAAGCATTTACGGTGCATCTACAGGTTTATGTCCTTCAGTTGAGCCAGAGGCACCACAAACAGTAGCTTCCAGTGTGCAGACGAACAAAAAGAGAAGAAGAAATGGTACTTTTTCATATTATCTGTATCCCTTGAACTCTCATAAGCTGTAAAACTAGGCAGGGTTCATGTGAGAGAGTTGCTTCAGCACACAGGCCCTGATTTTCTGCCTGGTGATGGTTTGTTCTTGGGTAGTCTGTGATGACAGATGGCATTTCTTGTTGCTGTGTAAAGTGCTCAGACTGTGTTCTGAGGTAAAATACAGAAATAAGCTATGCTTTCTTGCAAAAAAATTGTAGCACAAAAAAAGCAAACTTTTTCTCCTACAATAATCACCACTGATTGGAAAACCCTAATGTTGCATCAGGAATCTAAACAGAACCTGAGTTTGCAAAGCATTTTGACAACAGGTGAGCAAAACTCCTCACCCGAGTAAGCATATTTTGTCTTTGCCAGTTCTTCAGAGTGTTTTCTTGTTCCAGTATAACTTCCATCTTACCTGCAATGAGCCTAAACTAGTCAGCTTTTAATCTAACTTCCTGTGTCTGACAAACCTGTAGGGGGAAGGGAAACAATGCTGTTAGAGCCTGTTGAAAGAGCCAAAGCTGAAAGTCATCAGTATAATGATGACATTAGCCCATGCGTACTTGGCGCGGTTTACCCCTGTCCAAGACACCTGCCCCTTCTGCGGCGTGAGGGAGACCCTGGCGCACGTTTACGTAGGGTGCGCCAGGCTGCAGCCCCTATACCGGCTCCTCACCAATATCCTATTGCGTTTCTGGCTGCACTTTTCCCCCCACCTCCTTCTCCATGCACTCCCTATCCGTGGCCCCACGAAGTCGCGGGACCTCCTGGTCAACCTCCTCCTCGCCCTGGCTAAGATGGCCATCTACGCGACCAGGGAGAGGCAGTTGGCCAATGGAGACTCCTGCGACTGTGGGGCTTGTTTCCGATCCTTAGTCCGTTCACATCTACGAGCGGAGTTCCTCTGGGCGGTGTCTGCTGGCTCCCTTGATGCCTTCGAGGAGCAGTGGGCGCTGTCCGGGGTTCTCTGCTTGGTGTCCCCGTCAGACTCCCTTCTTATGACCCTTTGACCGCACTCCTGTCCCTGTTCTTTTATTAGTTGTCCCCCGCAATTAGTGGGTTTCTGAGGCCCTGTGGAACCTCCCCTTAGGCTGGGGGGGATCCGTTAGCATGGGGCGGGCTTTGCCCACCCCGTTTCCCGGAAACCCAATAGATACATGGCCATAACAGTAAGAGGTCTTACAACATCTTTGTGGTTTCTGATAAACACCAAACTGCTCAGGCATACCACAACTAAAATCCTTGAGGAGGAAGAACAGTTACCTTGACCCACCTTCTTTGATTTCTCTGAAAAGAAAGAGTGGAACAACTTTAAGGCAATTCCTTAAAAAGGAGAAGATTCTAGAACTGAACCTAAAAACACTAGAAATCTTTTCTCAAGGCATGGCAGTTAAAGCCAAATGGGCAAAAACAATGCTTTCAACTTTCCATTTGAATAATTACAAGGCCAAGACAGTAAACATCTATTTTTGTGGGTCACCATGATGCAGGATCATAATCTGTGGTACCTGACAATAACTCTGGACCACACACTCAGCTTCTGTCACCACCCTGAACAAACCAAAAGGAAAACAAAGGCCAGGGTCAACATAATATGGAAGCTTGCAGGAACATGTTGGGAAAGCGACGCATATGCGTGGTCTGAATATCAGCAGTAGCTCTGGTCCACTCTACAGTGAAATACTGCGCCCCAGTTGGGAGCAGAAGCCCACACACTATTTTGGTGGACACCAAAATTAGCTCTGCTCTATACATAGTTAGCAGCACCCTCCCATCAATGTCACTTCCATGGCTATTGGTACTGGCTAACATTGGGCCAGCTAATATCCGACAAGATGCAGTGACAGTTAGGGAGTCCATAAAGATTATGGCAAATGTTACACTACTGCTCCACTATGACTGAAAATATCCTCTTTGTCCTCCAACTAAAATCAAGAAAGACCTTCTGGTCTCTTGCCACAGCCCTCCTTGCAGAAGATAAAGACATTTGCATATGATGGTCTGAAGCCTGGGTGGCTGCTGATGTACAAAACAAAAATCTAATCTTTGATCCAACTGTGCAAGTGCCAGGTTTCTCCTCCCCATGGTGCCTGTGGACATCTCTAAACCATAGTGACATCTGACATGGAAGATATGCATACTTATTTCCTTGATTGAAAGCAAGGGAATTGCTGAACTGTGACATGATGCAAACAGTCAGACACATCATGGACATTTGCGCAATCTATTCTGATCCTGGAGGTTCCAGTTCACGTGGCTACTCCTACTGCTCTGTACTGGATAAAAGACCTTAAGATCTAACTGTAGTCATGCCATTGATTTCACTGTTCCACCATCACCATATGAATGAAGAAGAAGGTATCGTAATCAAGTAAGTACCATCTTCGTGTTAGAGGTCATTGGCAGATCTAAAAATATGGATGTCTACCCTCTGTTCATTATTCTGAGATGATAACTGACTATCATAATTATTGCTGACTCTGTGCCAAAACTTGGACTGAAGTCTGAAAATATCAAGTATTGCTGGAGTTTGCAGGCTATAACTTTTTCAATGACTTTTCCCTGAAAGGGGGGTTATATGCTGGAAGGGAATTAGGGAAGTGAATTGCTACCCAATGCTGTTTTTTTGAGCAAGCACCAGCATATGGTATGTTTTAGAGTTCAGCAGCTCATTTTCACAGTCTCCCTCAGTTTTGAATTTAGCCTCTATTTTTAACCAAGGGATCCATAATCTATTTTACATGTAGCTGGGGGAAGGGGGAGGGGAGTGAATCACTAGATGCATCAAGAAGCTTTTGTGACTGACTGACTGACTGACTGACTGAATGAATGAATGAATGAATGAATGAATGAATGAATGAAATTTACCCAGTGCAGGACATATGTTCTCTTCAGCATTGACACTGGTTCCACAGATTAAACCAAACCAATAATTATTCTCTGAGATGTATTGTCACCAACCGCTTGTTGCCCCAGATAGGCCTGAGCCTATGTATTACAACTGAGCAGAGGACGGAAATTCCATTCTATGAAAGACTACAAGATTTCAAAATTTGGCTTAGTTCCAAATCATACTGAAAACAGAATTTTTCAAAATTCTTTAGGAAATTTCCAAAGAAAAATTCTTTTCAGGTAGATTGAGATGTTTCAATAGGACAACAAAATGGTTCCTCTTGATTTACACTTTTTATTATAACATACAATTATTGCAAAATGAAAAATCAAAATGTTTCATTCTGAAAGTGTCAAAACAGTGTGTTTCAACATTGTCAGGATTTTTTCCCTCCAATTTTCTTCCAAAATGAAATTTCAGCAAAATCAACTTGATTTTGTGAAGCATTTCAATTTCAATGGAACAGCAGAAAAAGGTTCTATTAAAATGCCTTCAATGAGCAGTGATAGGCAGAAATTGATTAGAGTCTGCTATAGTATTATGAGATCTCTTTGGAGAAAGAAACATCTCAAACAGATGATGGAGACAATTGCAGTTCATCAAGCAGTTCTTTATCCTCTGAGACATCATGGATTGTAGAATAAGGGGGAAAAATATTACCCTTCACCACTAGCAAGCGTTAATATTACAAATTTTCCCTGCCACTTATTGCTAGTCTTCTGTTGCTGAAAGGAAATAGGGCAGTGTTAGGCAGGGGCCGAGCATATGCCTTCCTTCTTTCCTGAAAATGCTCAAATATTTGATTGTCAATTTGGATGCACAAACTGATATAGTGGTACAATAAAGTGGGGAGATGAACCTTAGCCAGTTCATCTCTAATCTAGTCATTGAGATCTCAATAGCAATGGGAAACCTGCACTACTTCACTTCAGGCCATGGCAGCAACCAGGCATTGGAAATGAGTAGCATATGCTGTGATAGGTTGGGGCCCTTGTTTGAACAACTGTATGGGACAACTTCAGCAGATTGGGTACAGTTTGGGTTATCAAACCTGAGTGAAAAGACATCAACAAATTCATCAAAGTTATGAAACATCTGGTCTCCCAACTACCCACTCCAATCCAGTACTTCACCCATCAATAAACTGAAGATGATCCATACTTTAGTTTGGTCATTCAGGTACATCACTGGGCAAAACAGGAACAGCAGGCAATACTGATTGAAGAACCCACAAACTTCCAAAAGTTCCCATCAAATCTCTCTGATAATGGGATCTTCAGGTTTAGATCTTGCACTGGCACAGCTAATGGTGTGGGAGGGACGAGGGGGTATGGGATCTGCAAACAGAGGGAGGCATTTTCCCATTGTAGCTGGGTCACTTGGTTCTGGAGACCTTGAACTACCTCCATCACCTCGGTGACGGGAGTGGCTAGAAATTTCATTTTGACTGTAGGGGGCATCTGTTGGGGTTGGTCCTGCTTTGAGCAGGGGGTTGGACTAGATGATCTCCTGAGGTCTCTTACAATCCTAATCTTCTATGATCTGAGAATCTAGGAGATCCTTCTTTGCCATTGAACCTGATAGGTCAGTCTGTCCAAACTGTTAGATACTAAGACATGAACGGTCAAGCCTAGGGGTTAGAACTGTGGCTGTTGGGCCTAGCTGTTGGTATGGTGGCAGTTGTGCTGTGAACCAGAGTCAGCATTAAGAGCTGGAATCAGCAGTCAAGAGCAAAGTTGGAACAAGGCAAGCATAGAACAGAGAGCTAAGCTGTTGTGAGGACAGGGTTGGAGTAGGAGCAGGGCTGGGAAAAAGCCTGGAGCCAGAGCAGCGCTGGAGCATCCTAGGGCCTGTAGAGACTGTCAGAACTATAAGACAGGGTAAAATTCCAAGCCATGAAGTGACATTGGGCAGACTGACATGCTGTGTCTCCTGTTAGGCTATATACCTGCTCTGAGAATCACCCGACCACCTCCTGGCTTGTGGATTGGCTGGAGTCTAGCACAGGAATGACTCATCACCACATATGGCTTAATCAGACCTTAGTTCAGGGGTGACTCCAGACATCTATGAGTTTCAGCTTTCCATGTAGTTCAGTTACTGTGGTCTTGCTTTTAAAATGGAAGAGATCTTGGCCACTGTTTCCAAGATTTTTCCAAGTATCTATTCTTACCATCATATCATTTATATTGTTTATTACCAAAGTGACTCATGTTGCTATGTGTTTCCTTATGCAGCGTGCTGTTTGTGGGTGAAGTCATTCAGCGTGTCCATAAAAGATCTGCCAGCTTTACAACTATGTAAAAAGTGGGGTTATTGTTAGACAAGTGGAATCTTGCATTTACACACCTTTGCCTCCTACCCATCTAGAGAGTGAACTTTGCTTAGCTTATTAACAAAAACAAATCTCCCTACTCTGAGTAGTGCAGCACCAAAGTATCTGAGGCAAAGTGTGTGAGTCTTCTCTGTCTATCATGAAAATAATTGCTCTTTAAAGTCTGATTCCAGAATATTGTTAGGACTGGCTCTGGTGATGATGCAAAATGCAGGAAATACATCAATTGATTTTCAGAGATTAAATTGAGCTCGAAGTGCTGGAAGACAGAAACATTTAATTTTGATCTGTAAACTGAACAAATTTGATGTGGGAGCCATTTAGAAAGAACTAAAGTGGAACATCAAAATATTATTCTTTGCAGAGTCACTTTTCTGACCATAGCCTTACTTCAGGTTCATTCCAGTTTATGTTCAGGTAATTAAAATTTCCCATCAGTACTGTTTTCTTTTTTATTGCAGGCCCTTTTGATTTCACAGGCCATTTCCTCATCTTCATGCTGCTTTTGATCTGGTGGTCTATAACAAATATCCAATATACATTTGGATCTATTACAACATCCAATTTCCTGCCAGAGTGATTCTGACTTACCTTCAGTCTTGTACTCCTTTCCCAACTCAGCTACTTTCAACCCTTCCCCTATGTATATATGCTTAACATTTACTCAGCCTTTCTGCTTCTCCTGATGAATCTACATCCATGCTGTTATGACCATGATATTACCTACAATATAGTGGTTATTCCATGAGTGCACTTTCCATTTCACCTGGTTTCTCAATAAAACAAATGTGATTTTTTTCTATTGACTTTAATCGGAACTGTGTTGGGCCCTAAACTCCTGTGTAGTAGATGCAATCAGATATTTAGTCATCTGAAAAATATCAGCTGTTCCTTCAATAACTTTCACCTGCAAACCTAGAGGCTAGGCCGAGGCTGGTCTGAAAATCCATGATCCAAGCATTATTCTGTGAACAATATAAAAATCCCATGGATTTCAATGACAGTTTCAACTCAAGTCTTGGTTCTGTTGTGTGTGAGTGTTACTGCATAAGGTTCAACTGCAGCCTAGGCACAGTGGGGCAAATTGAAGTCTATTCATAGACTTACAATTGAATTCTCTTTACAAGCCCGTTTGACACACACTTAAAGTTGTTTTAACACACTTTATTTATATTTAATTTGTATAGACTATAAATATATATTAGTCTAACTTTTCTGGAAAGAATTGCAGAGAAGGGTGACAGACCATTCTGGTATCACTCTAAATGTCATTAGCCTGCCATTTCTCTCTGCAGCAAGTAAAAAGGCAAGCATGGGGGGAAATTGTGGGAGGGTGAATTTACTTGGCAATTGAAATATTTTATGCTGATTTAGTAAATTTCACTAGGCACATCCACTTTACAAATAACAATGTCTATGTAGGGTATCTATTTAGGTCCTTTATATGTCTGTATAGATTTATTAGTATAAAAACATGCAGCAGTAGTAAAATATTCTTCTTTCACAGATAAAGTAATCTACAAAACTTTTTTCTGTGTATTTAATATGAGCAAGACACTGAGAGTCTTTCTGATATCTAACTGCAATTCCATTACATTTATATTAGAAAAAAACTCAGCCATATTGTATGCAAATAAAATCAAAATAATTGGTTCTTACAAATTAAGGCCTATAACCTATAAACACTTAATCATGATTGTACTTGCATGAGTAGTCTGATTAATATCAGGGGAACTAGACATATAGGGGTTGATCCAATGCCCAATGGATTCAGTAGAAAGAATACAACTGACTTCAGTGAGAGTTGGATCACGCTAATAATGATTACAACTGTCCATTTGCATAAGTGCTTTCAAGATTGTGAGTGAGCCACCCCAGCCAGAGCGCCTAGAAGTCGTGTACTGTAGACAAGTACTATGAATCTTGGAGCTATGGGGAGCGCAGGAGGCTGTTGTATTAGCCTTTCTGCAAGATGCAATGTGCACATTTGAACAGGGGGTTGGATGACGATCATGTCCCTTCTGGAAAGGCAAGAAGTGAAACTGTGCCCCCCTCTGCACAAGGAGTGAGGAATTTCCTTGTGCCTTTCCTCTCCATATGCACACTTGCAGAGATAAGCACAATGTGGCAACAAATGGTCAAGTTATACAAGATAAATTAAAATCACTGTATGATTTTTCACAGCCCCACCTCCTGTGTGGTCATTTATGCTTATAGCATTTTAAATTCACTTTTTACAGATATAGTTTACCATACAAGGTGCAAGACAGCAGAGAATCCTGTTGTCCTACTCCTTCTCCTGCCAAAAAAGAAAGCACGTTTCCCCACTTGCATACTCTCAGAAGAGAACTAGCTAAGGGCTTGACCCATACCTAGCAAGACTTGCACAGTGTAATCAAGAGCAAGTCAGTCAGCAGTCTCCAGAGAATATATACATACTGAGGGGAGCAGTGTATTGTCCAGATACGCCATGACAGGAGAGCGGGATGCTCAGCCACTCCCCAGGAAGATCTGCAGATCAGAGAGAAAGGAAAGAAGTGAGCTACACAGCTGTTCTCTCCAAGACAACAGCAGTGAGAGTGAGGGACCTTCTACGCCTCAAGAAGACCTGCCACGAGACAGGAAAAGTGTGCTTATTGGGAGATTCTGAAGAGGAAAAAGAGTTCAGATGGTAATAAGTTGGGAGTAGGTCTAGGCCCAAAAAAGGCTGTGGATAATCACCTGCATGTTTGGACAAATTATACAAAGCCTTTTGACGATCATCCTTGACCAATATTTCTCTGCTCTCCCCAGAAGTTGAATATTCCAAAACTAAGTCTTACATATTTGGCGATTTCTGCCAGCAAGTTTCCCATGCTAGTTTGATAACATCTATACCAGGGGTAGGCAACCTATGGCAAGTGTGCCAAAGGCGGCACACGAGCTGATTTTCAGTGGCACTCACACTGCCCGGGTCCTGGCCACCAGTCCGGGGGGCTCTGTGTTTTAATTTAATTTTAATTGATGCTTCTTAAAATTTTTAAAAACCTTCTTTACTTTACATACAACAATAGTTTAGCTATAGACTTGTAGAAAGAGACCTTCTAAAAATGTATTACCGGCACATGAAACCTTAAATTAGAGTGAATAAATGAAGACTCGGCACACCACTTCTGAAAGGTTGCCGACCCCTTGTCTATACTTACAGTGGCATGTAGAGTACAAACACTGCACGCTCAGCTAGCATGGGTATAAATATCAGTGTAGACAATGAGACATGGTGTAAGTGAGTAGAGTGAATCCCCAAGGTATATACTCTATGCAGTTCTCTACATAGCCAAGCAGTTCCTTCTAGAGCTACAGTGATATTTTTAGTAGTGTAGTGTCCCACTCCCTCCCCGCTGCCAGAGCCTTTCACTGCTATGTGTAGTTACACACCACAGTGATAAGCCTTTACAAACTACCATAAGTACACATAGCCTTAGAAAGGCCAGAAAAAATAAACAAGTATTGTCCCCGCAGTCTCTGTGTCACACACCCCTTCATTTTATCTTATTGCTGTTCATCAGTTCTCGAGATCTGTTACCTTGGCTGTTCCTAATCCAATGCTTCTTGTTCAAGTGATTACACATTCCACTCTTGGTGTCTGTGTGCCCAGCCCACGGCCATCGAAAACTTTTCCTTCAGCAGTACCCATTGGGCAGCTCGAGCCATGTGGAATGGGCATGTGCAACACACCTGCAAGAAAAACAATTACAGAACAGGTTGCTAAGCATTTGTTTTTATTTGTTTTTTTCACATAAGATTAGTTTCTCAGACATATGGTAGTTGTGTTCATAATAAAATTTCCCCAAAAAGCCAAACCAAACCAAAACGAAGAACTGAAGAACAGCTGCTTTTCTGTTAAAGTCTGTTATGCCATTAGAGCACAGAGTTGTGTAAAGGGTGATAAAATGTTACACCCCCCCAGATAGAGCTGCTTGGATGTATTGGGAATGTTAGTCAATGCCTCCTTATTCTTTTAAAATACCAGGGAAACCACACTATCCTGTGACAACTGAGAGCACTATGACGCTGATTCAGGAAAGCACTTCAAAACCTGTTTACGGACATGCTCAAGCACAGGCTTAAGTGCTAAGACTATCTATCCACTGTTAACTTATCCTCTCATGCCCCTTCTCCACCATGTGTCTGCTGCACACTGTCTAAATCCTAAATGGCGAGCAGTCTGGGGTAAGGACTGTCTTTGTGCTATTTATAAAGTGTCTAGCAGAGTTGGGTTCTGATCCACATATGGGAACCTTAAGTATTTTATACAAATCATAAACAAAATGAGAATTAGCCATCACCTGATAGAGGGACATATCTTCTTGTTTCCTGTTTCTTCCACTTTCACTCTGGCTCCAGGACTGGTTCCAACTGCTCCCTAACAGATAGGTAAATTTACCACTGCATTATGTTTCTCCTTCACTCAGTTTTCAACTAATATTTTTAATTTATTTCAAACACATTTTTCTCTTTTTCACCCATTAAATGTATTAGTACTTTCTGAAGCATGGGCCAAAAAACCTAAATAAATCCCCAAACTCTCATCATACAATTAATAACACATGCTGAGTCCAAATTAGTGAGGAAAAGAAATACTTTTTAGTCCCCTTTGCATCTGATAAGACCTGTTCTTGTCGGGAACTTTGCTCTCTTCTTGTAATCTGTTTGTATCTGTAATTCAAGTCATTTAAACACTGTTGAGCTCAAAGCCCATTACTCACGTAACAAGGGGAAGCAGGTAAATTTCACAATGCCCCCCCTCCTGTAAAGTATTAATAATATGCTTCAGTAGTCTTAATTACTTTGGGTGACCTTCTTAATTTAACAGAATCGACTTTCTCCATTTGTAATTTTGCAGGAATAATTGGATAAATAGGCAGTGCATGTACCTAAACAAATTAGGGCTTTTTTAAATAAAACTTGATTATTCACAGTTCATTAAACAGAAAGATGCATTTTATTATTAATTGTGATCACTATTGTAGAATGTCATTCAGAATTAAATAGCAGGCTTCCTTATTTTTCGGGTTTAATTATGTTCAGAAAGTGTATGTATGCTAAGCGATCTGAAATATAATTTAATTTATGTTTTGGGTCCCAAACATGCACCTATTAAAATCTATGGGACACTCTTGGTTTCAATAGTACAGAGTTGGCCGCTTCATGAAGTTGTTTCTATGGATACACATACATATATGTATAATTCACGTCCCTTCTAGTCACCTAAACTTTTCCAATTCTTTTGATTGTGGAATTGGCACAGTATAATGTCCTTTGCCTACTAGGGCAGGATTTTTAAAAGCATCATGTAAGCAATGTACACATTTTTAACACATTATGTTAATACGAGTTGCTGTCTTGCAGCTATACCTTCAGTGAGCAGAGAGAATAGTTATGTAAGATATTGTGTAGGCTGTCAAACTTCAAAATAGATTAGATGCTCTTTAAACAGTTGCCAAACGAAGTACAAAGAAGGCATTTGCAAAAGCACTCTTGCTAGCCTAAATCAACTCCTAGTAAAGTCAATGTGCCACTTTTCAGAGTTACTAAGAGTCCACAACTCCCAGGTGAATTGGAGATTGAGGCTGTCCATAAATTACATACCGTTTTTTGGTGATTTTCCAGACCCACACACCTGTTGTAACACTTTGTAACACTGAACCAAACAGACAAAATTAAGGACCCATCTCCACCCTCCAATGTGTTATGTCATTTATGGACAGCCCCGTACAGATGATCAGCATCTCTTAAAATTCGGTCCAAGTCCTTGGAAACCCCCAAGAAACATCAATGTATAAGCCACAGGTGACTTTTAAATATTAAATACTATCAAATATGCACAGATGATTAGCTAAAATCTGTTCTATACCATACTCTCATACCATCTGAAAGGCTGAAAAACATTTTCCATATCAACTTTCTCTCTGGCATAGATTCAAATTCTCTATTAAACTCATGATTTAAGACACAATGAAACTCATTTTAATTAACCCAATTGAGAAGTCCTCTCAAACCACATATGGTATTATAGAAACTTCAGGGCTGATACAAAGCCAGCTCAAGTCAATGGAGAGACTTCAGTTGAGTTCAATAGCCTGGTGGATCAGTCGCTTTGTCTCTGAACCTACTGTTCCTGATAGAAAAACTTTCATTCTTATTTTGTTATATGGTGCAGCACTTTTATACTTCTGCTTAACTAGTCAAGCATATTTTGAGTACAAAAAGCACATAACATCTGGGGCTCTTGGGGAACGTTTTCCACTTGGAGAGAAGTATTGAAACAGAGCTCACCAAGTTGCTACTGAAATATACTAATTATTTTTCTGCTAACCTTACTTTTCTGTGAACATTCATATTAATGAAGGTGAAGGGTCAGTTGCATTCATGACTCAATTACAGGACATTTTTCCCCCCAGATCCAGATCTAATCAGTTAGCTGAAGTGTGAGCATATCTTGCTTATCCTTGACCTAGAATTTCTGACTGCTGTAAGAGGGAGAATTAGTTTGGTCACCCTACACTAAGCCCAGGGCATCTTCTGACAAGAGATTTCTAATACACTGAGCAGAACTTTACATTAAGTGGCACTAATTACTGGGGCTGGGTAATCAGTTTGACCAGAAGTTTGGAGCATGACAACTGCCCATTTGAGAATTCCAAATAGAATCTCTAGCATAGTTCCTATCATTTATTTTCTATTTGTGAGTTCCACAAGAATGAGAATACATAGGGCCAAAATATTTCCTGTCTTACATCTTGTGTAATCATATTAAAATCAAGAGATTGGGTATTGCTACAATAAATAGTGTATTTTTGCATGTGTTGATTTGAAACAACCTTTGCAATGTTTACTAAAAGAAACCCTAGAAAAATTAAACAACAAGATTTTACCCTCCAAGATTGAGACCATCATGAAGCACTGCAGCTTAATATAGAAAGAACAGGTACATTTACAAAACTGGGAGACAGGCAATGTGGACTTACTTTCCAGCTCTGTTCCTAACTGCATACATGACCTCAGGATCACTTTGTTCTGCCTCAGTTTCTCTATCTATAAAACTGGCATAGTAATACTTCCCTACTTCACAGGGTATTGTGCTGATAAATTCATTAATATTTATTAAGAACATTACAATCTTCAGATGGAATGTGCTAATGAAATTCAAAGTATAAGTACTACATTAATTTGGATCTCCTGAAGACAGAATGATTGGCAGAAACGTATAACTAAGTTGGTGGCTCCTACTTGATGGCTTCCTCTGAGTATAACCTTTGGTGTGCTGTGGTGCACTGTGGCAAGCCTGGGCAGCATGTCACTTGTTCCCAAACTTTTTCCAAGCACTTGAGCTTATTAAAGAAACACTGCCGCTACTGGTGTGAAGTCCTGAAACAGTGGGAACATGGCTTCCTCCATCGTTTTTGGATCTTTTGAGAGATGCTGACCTGTGTCCTCATCTTCATCTCTGGTCTGGCCTCTCTTCTGAGGCATGGCATAATGGGGTCAGTTTATTTTCAAATGTTGTTGACTCAAAGAACAGAGAAGACTCTACATCTCCCTGTAGTGGCAGTTCCTTCTTATACACAACATTCAATTGCCTCTTTCTTAATGCAGGGTGTTTTACTCCAAAAACAAATACCTGAGAACCTCTCACAGAAAATTACCATAACATCAAGTAGCAGACAGCTTTTTTTCAGGCTTGCCAAAAATTCATAGATACTTTCACCTTTCATTGGTTTCTTCGATGAAACTTTTATTGTTCTGTTTAAAAGTTTGAGGTAGGCAAATAGTATTTCTTTAAAATCTCTATTATGTCCTTATTCTCCAGCTCAGCAGGTTTGTGTGGAAAACATAAGTCTTTAAGCACTGTAAATGTGTTTTTCTTTTTTCCTCGCCAGTGTTGGGAACACAGCCATTTCTTTATCAGTATTTCCATAATGTAAAAATACTGCTCAAGACTCTAAGTATATGTTACAAAATCTTCCTTTCGTTAAAACAGAAACTGTCCATATTGCTATATGTAGAGATTTTATCTTTATTCTTTTGGTTTGTGTTGTTTAATAATTCCATCCTGATCACCAATTTTCTCTATTATGTTTTATGGCAAACAAACAAAGAAGTCGGATAAAAATACAAAGTACTCTTGCGGGAAAGTTGCAACATAACACTACTTTATTTCTTAGAATTCAGAATGATAAAACACAAGAACCCCAAAACAGAGAGAGACAAAGCAGGCTGCTCCCTAAAGAAGAGAGGCACAACTCAAGCCACCTTACTCAAAGCTGGCTGACTACAAAATTAATTATTCTTAGGCTACAGTCATACACTTCCCTACATATGTCCTTGCCAGCATCCATTGCCTGGAAAACCTTTAAAATTTAATGTGACAGCTTATCATTTGTCCACAGTTTTCAAAACACCAGAGTGATGGCCACTTCTATTAACTGATAGAGTTATTGCAGACTGATAGAGGCCTACAAAGATGATACAGCAGGTGTGCTTAGTCAGTAAAAATGTCCTTATGGCATACTGGCTTTCCTGGAACAATTGGAAAACAGAGATATACACAGTCTTCCTATAAATGTGTTGTCTTGTTTGTTTGTTTTTATTTTTCAAAAGAAAATGTATTTTCTGCCTAATATTTGTCCTCTGTTCCCCCTCCATTACCTTAGCATTCTTTTTTTCCTTTCTAATGGAATTTCTCTCACCTATCTTAGAGCACTGTGATTCTAATTCTGCCATCCTCACTCTCCTTGAGTGATACTCTGTAAGCCGTCACTAATTTCAATGGACTTCTTGCACTCTAGGGAACTGCTCAGTGTGAGGAAAGTGTAGCAGAAACAGTCCTGTGTATAGAGCTGAGAAAAAAAAACAGTTGAAACTTTTTGGGGGCAGATTTGGCAGCACCAAGACATTTAATGAAATTGTGTTAATTCAACTGAATTGTTATATTGGGGGGGGGGGAAATATTCTGAAAAATTTGAAACATTTTATTTTGACATTTGGAAATTAGATGTTTCAAGTTTTTCATCTGAAATTACTTTTTGTTTTGAATTTTCCTTTAATTTTCTATTAAAATAAAAGTTAAAAAACACTTACAATCAAAACAAAATGTGGTTCTTCAGATGAAATAAAATATTTTGTTTGACGTAAAATTATTAATATTATTTTACTTTTCAATTCACCCAAAACCCATTATTCATCCAGCTCTAACTGTATATGCAGCCAAGTTAATATGAATGTGGTGGAAAGCGGCTATAACAAACCAAAGGTCATTCTTCTCCATGGAGAGATGTGGAATATATTAAGTCCCTCTTGTTCTCAGCTATGAACTGGAGGCTGTAGTTCAACACTCAGGGTAGGTCTATACTTACCCGCCAGGTCGACGCGTAGAGTTCGACTTCTCGGAGTTCGAACTATCGCGTCTAATCTAGACGCGATAGTTCGAACTCCGAACGCGCTCCCGTCAACTCCGGAACTCCACCACCGCGAACTGTGGTGGCGGAGTCAACGGGGGAGCCGCAGACTTCAATCCTGCGGCATCTGGACAGGTAGGCAGTTCGAATTAAGGTAGTTCGACTTCAGCTACGCTATTTGCGTAGCTGAAGTCGCGTACCTTAGTTCGACCCCCCCCCCCCCCCCGGTGTAGACCAGGCCTCAGTCAAGTTATTGAGTGTGTTGTATGTATTAATTTTAAAAGTTATTTGTTGAAAATAAAGGCCTGGATACACAAAAGGAGCTAGGTGTTGTGAGGCTGAGTATCACAGTGCCTAACTTTTAGACACCTAGAAAAATCACTGGCATGCACTGCAATTCACACGGCCGGTTAGGTGCCTAGGTTCCCTATAAAATGCATTGGAATAGCGTGATAAGGTGAACCCATATCATCCACAAGAGAAAGAAAGTGTGATTCACACCTGTGGGGCAATTGAGGGCTGGTCTCCTGCATAGAATTAGCTGAGGCGCTATTAGGCACCTGGGCCATATAAACAGGTTAGAAGAGGGTCCATCAGGCACAGGTGAGGCTCCTGTATAGTCAGCCTTGAGACAGGGTTTGTAAATGACAGGATGATTCTTGATGTTAAACTGCCAGAGTCACTGGGGAAAGAAGACCATGTGGGGAATCATGCTGGGGAAGAAGCAGCATGTGAGGAACTCGGCAGGGTCCAGAGTAGAGACAACACAGAAGATTTTAGAGGGTCTAGAAAGGGACAGAACATGGATGTTATTAATTCAGAAAACTTTTTTGGACTTAGTTGAACCCTGGTTTAAACTTTTACATGAGCTGGCTAGAGGGCCAAGCCACAGATGTCCCCAAAAGAAAAACAAGCTATTGCAAGGCTGAAGAAGTGACTATGAGGGGACTCCAGAAAGGCAGATCCCTGGTAGCATCATACCCTGACACAAGAGGGTGCTATGGATGATGAGTATGCTATGATACAGAGAGAGAAATGTCTTAGAATGCAAGTCACAAAAGCCAGCTGTTGTGTATTTGGTTGTCCTGGTTTTTGTTCCTATGGCAACTGAGTTAGATTATTAGGGGATAGCCCAGCCGGTTTCGGCTGGTTGGGTGAGCTCTGTGTCTGTAAATAAAATGGTAGTTTTGTTAGCTGTCTGCTGTCTGGCCTCAAGTGATTTCTTCCTAAACCGGCTGCCCCCAAGGATATAACAAGTGGCGACGAGGATGGGATTCCGGTGCTGCTCCAGTAACAGAAATCAAGGTAAAGAACAAACAAACAAAAAAGCTGCTTGTTTGCACTGACTGTGAAAGTGAAACTAAAAATCATGGCTACTCTGACCAGGCCACTGGAACCTTTTGATGAGAATATAGAGCAATGGCATGTGTATACTGAGCGTTTTGAGCTTTTTGGTATTGCAAATGACATTACAGAAGCGAAGAAAGTGCCAATATTCTTAAGTGTTGTAGGGGCTAAAATCTACTCCCTGCTACGCAGCTTACTACACCCTGTTAAGCCAGCGACTAAATCTTACAGTGACATTGTGGAAATCCTGGGGTCCCATTTTTCCCCCAAACCACTGGTAATTGCTGAAAGATATAGGTTCCACAAAAGAGACCAAAAGGAAGATGAAACAGTTGTACAATTTGTAGCAATTTTAAAAAAGCTAGCAGAACACTGTGAATTTAAGAGATGTTAAATGATGCCCTGTGTGACAGGTTAGTGTGTGGCCTCTACAGTGAAGCTATACAGAAGCGCCTACTGACAGAGGCTCAGCTTATCTTACAGAAGGCTGTTGATATTGCTGTCTCCATGGAACTCACTACAAGGGAGGCTCAATACATCGGTGCATCCCCTAGGGTGCAAAAACTGTCACAAGAACTGACCCACAAAACTGTGCAGAGTCAAGAATGTTATCGCTATGGTAAGCCGGGTCACCAGGCATCAGAATGCTGGTGTAAGGACCTGGTGTGTCGACACTGCGGCAAAAGGGGACATACTGAGTGTGCCTGTAAACAAAAGAAAAAGAGGCCTGTGGTCTGGCCGACAAAAAGAGGAACCCTGCATACCCTAGAGCAGACCCAGGATGATCAAAGTGACACCTCATCGCAAGAGGAAGTGCCACTGCATGTTTTGTCTTTGGCAATGGGCTCACATGAATACTGGGTAACCCCGTTGTTGGATGGCAAACCTATACGCATAGAACTGGACACCGGTGCAGCCATCTCGCTGATCTCCGAGACTGTGTATAAAGAAAAGCTACAGCATCTTCCGCTTAAGGCAACAAAAACTGTTCTGAAGACGTATACGGGAGAAGCTGTGCCCATGTTGGCCACTATTGATGTTAAGGTGGAGCTCAATGAACAGGCTGCTAAATTGCCACTGTTTGTGGTGAGAGGTAACTACCCAACCTTAATGGGTAGGTCTTGGCTTGGGAAGAGTCAACTGAACTGGGCAGAAGTGCACCGGATGACTAAAGAAGAAACCAGTCTAACCCCTATACTAAGGAAACATGCTGCTGTTTTTGGAGATGATTTGGGAAGTATGAAGGGAATCACTGTGACATTGAACATTAAACCTGACAGTCCACCAAAATATCTGAAAGCCCGAACTGTGCCATATGCCATCAGGCCGAAAGTCAAAGCGGACCTGGAGTGCCTGGTCACCAATGGAGTCCTAATACCAGTTACCCATAGCTCATGGGCCACTCCTATCATTCCAATAGTGAAGAAAGATGTCTCTCTCCGGATTTGCATTGATTTTAAAGTCACTGTCAACCCAGTGTTGTGTGCAGAGCAATACCCGCTTCCCCGCATCGATGACCTCTTTGCAGGCCTGGCTGGGGGACAAAAGTTCAGTAAGATTGATCTGAGTCAAGCATATTTACAGATGCACATCGATGAAAAGTCCCAAGAGCTGTTGACTATTGTTACTCATAAGGGGCTTTATCGATACTGTTGCCTACCCTTCGGAATAACGTCTGCTCCCGCCCTGTTCCAGAGGGCTATGGACCAGATCTTGTGTGGCTTGTCAGGAGTTCAGTGCTATCTGGATGATATCCTGGTCACTGGAAGAAATGAAGAGGATCACTTAAAGAATTTAGAGGATACCCTACAAAGACTGGAAGAGTATGGCCTTCGAGTTCACAAAGACAAGTGTGAATTCTTCAAGCCCTCTGTTGAATATTTGGGACACATCATTGATTCTGCAGGTCTTCATAAGGCCCCTGCAAAAGTGAAAGCTATTGTGGAGGCTCCCCCACCTCGAAATGTAAGCCAGCTGCGCTCGTTTCTAGGACTACTGAACTATTATGGAAAGTTCATCTCACAGTTAGCCACACTGCGAAAACCACTTCATTAGCTCCTTGGGCAGAACAAGGCCTGGAAGTGGACTGAAGCCTGTGATGTTGCATTTAACAAAGCTAAGGATGCATTGCTAAATTCTGAAGTTCTAACGCACTTTGATCCATCCTTACCCCTACAATTGGCCTGCAATGCCTCCCCTTATGGAGTGGGAGCAGTCGTGTCACACATTATGCCTTCGGGAAAAGAGAGACCTATTTCTTTTGCTTCACGCACTCTAAGCAAAGCAGAAACTAACTATGCCCAAATTGAATGTGAGGCATTAGGAATTGTTTTTGGAATTCGGAAGTTTCATCAGTACCTGTTTGGGCGAAAGTTTACTCTTCTCACAGACCATCGACCTCTGATGTCAATTTTGGACCCTACACAGGCATTCCCCCATTAGCTGCTAGTCGTATGCAACGTTGGGCATTGTTACTTTCAGCACACACATATGAAATCAAATATCGGAAATCCACTCTGCATGGCAATGCAGATGGCCTCTCAAGGTTGCCTTTGCCGGTCAAACATCAAGATAGTGCCCAAAAGGAAATCTTCTACTTTGAACAGGTAGAGAATACACCCATCACTGCTACTTAGATAAAGAAGGCAACCCGCGTTGACCCAGTATTATCCCAAGTTATGGACCTGGTGATGCATGGAAAATCTCGACAAACCTCTTCGGTCTCACCCGACCTTGTTCCCTACATGTCCAGGCGGACGGAGTTATTGGTCCAATCTGGTTGTTTGTTGTGGGGGAGACGTGTCATTATTCCACCACCACTGAGATCACAGATGTTAGAACAGCTACATTCCGGTCACTGTGGAATAGTGCTCATGAAGGAAATTGCACAAAGCTATTTTTGGTGGCCTGGATTGGACAGTGCTATTGAAGAGAAGGCAAAAGCTTGTATGTCATGTCAGGGTGTGAGGAATGCACCCCAGTGGGCACCCCTACACCCATGGGACTGGCCTGAAAACCCATGGCAACATATTCACATTGACTTCGCTGGCCCCCTTGAAGGAAGCATATTCTTGGTGGCAGTAGATGCCCATTCTAAATGGCAGAAGTCTCTATAATGCAGTCCACTACTGCAGAGAGTACTATCCAAAAACTACGAGGACTCTTTAGTCGTTTTGGTCTGCCAGAACAACTTGAGAGTGACAACGGACCGCAGTTCATCTCTCAGGAGTTTCAAAATTTTATGAAGGCAAATGGGATACACCACATCACGTCAGCATCATATCATCCATCCACCAACGGATTAGCTGAAAGATTTGTGCAGACAATGAAACACGCTTTGAAATCAGCAAGGGGACAACACTCCATTCAAAAGTGTCTGGATACCTTCTTACTTTCCTACAGAAACACACCTCATGCTACGACCAAGGCATCTCCGGCCTTTCTAATGATGGGACGACAGCTGTGCACTTGCTTTGATCTGCTGAAACCTTCTGAACCCCGACAAATTGTGCAACATCAGCAGCAAAATCAAGTTATCAGATGGGCACCCAGAGCAAAAGAGCGAACGTTTAGCCCGGGACAGCCAGTTTTGGCTCGGAATTATACTTCCAGAGCTAAATGGGTCCCTGCCACAATCATCACTCAAACAGGACCTGTTTCCTACTGCAGAGAATCTTACCTGGCGGCGACATGAAGATCAGCTGTTGCCAGGTCATGCCAGTCCTCAGGACACATCTGCAGTTGAGTGGTCTGACTTCACCACTTCTGGTGAGACACCGAATCACAAATCACCTGTTTCTGACTGTTCTCCTCCATTACTGCCAGTGGCTGAGATACCCCTTTGCCCAGCACGAGCTGATACCACCTCCTCACCTGTTTGTGCTGCGGACCAAGAGCCCAATGGTACTTTCGGGTGCAACAACACCAGAAGTTCACCATAATCCACCTAGAGACAGAAGGCCTCCTCATCGGCTGGATCTTTAGCTAGGGCGAACCCACAGTTATGGGGCAAAATAATCCCCAGTGTTTAGCCGGGAATGGTGGCAGTCTAGCCTCCTTCTCTAGTCTAGTATGTGTTTTATTTAGGGGATGTTCTTATTGGGGGGGAGGAATATGTTGTGTATTTGGTTGTCATGGTTTTTGTCCCTATGGCAACTGAGTTAGATTATTAGGGGATAGCCCAGCCGGTTTTGGCCGGTTGGGTGAGCTCTGTGTCTGTAAATAAAATGGTAGTTTTGTTAGCTGTCTGCTGTCTGGCCTCAAGTGATTTCTTCCTAAACCGGCTGCCCCCAAGGATATAACACCAGCATGTTAAGCAAGGAGTGGCCTAGGCTAGCCAATGGGAGAGGCAGGGCTGGCCTTACCATGAGGAAAATTGAGGTGGCTGCCTCAGGTGCCAGACTGTGAAGGGGGCGACACTAGGACCCAGAGTGTAGAAAATTGTGCCTGCTGCTGGTGCATATGTATTTTTTCTGGTCTAGATGCACAGAGATGGTGGAGTGCTTTGCTGGAGGAAGGAGGGCACAAGAGACATAACAGGCAGACAGGAGAAAAGGTAAGAAGGAATAACAGAAAGCAGCAGGATCTTCAAGGAGAGAGAGGAGGAGGAGCCTGTTATGTACCTCTCTAGTACTCCCATGAGCCTGGACTGATTAACACCAGTCTCTCAGGGAGCTTCCTGTTTCCTGCTGCTTCCCTGAACCCACTTGAGGAGAACAGGCAGTCAACTGAAGTAGTAGGAGCCAGTTAGGCCCTTAAGACACTGATATCTTCCCTCACTCAGGCCCTGCTACCAGCCTGCTTATTTGTCCATTTCAACTGAGTGTTGAGAGCCACTATAGCTGGCACAGAACAACAGTCATGAGTGAAAGAAGAAAATTCCCCTCTGGGGAAGCATTCAGAAAAAGAAAGAAAGCAAAGGAAGCTTTTCTATCTAAGTAGGAAGGAGGTCTCCTGAGATCCATAGACACAGATGGTCACAGTGAGCCTTCTGGCCTCAGTGAGGATGTGAGTGGTGAGGAGATGCCTGATCTTCCAGTTAGTCAGAGTGAAGGTGACCTGGCAACTACTGCAGCACCCATATTTCCATCTCAAATGGATGTAACCATGCACATTCCTGAAGAAAAGTGTAGATCAGAGAAGAGTGTGATGGAGGCGCAAGAAACAGCTGCTGCTGAGTTTCGTTCCTTAAGTCTAGATGATCCAGGACTGTGAACCCACTTGAGCAGTTGCCTGAGGGACTTCCTTGTACTACATGGGCCACAGCAAGTGAAAAACTTCATGTTCCCCAAAGACAATGAAAATAGAAGTTTCCATCCAACACATTACTGGCCTGAAATCCCCAAAGGTGACAAAGTGGAGAGGCCATGGTGTATTAGTCAAAAACCCAGAATGCTGCATACTGTTTTTGTTGCAAACTCTTCCAGTCTAGTGTTCCAGCCACATTGGGTTCTACAGGAACTGGACTGGAAAAATCTGGCTAGAAATCTGGCATGCCCATGAGAAGGCAGCAAATCACCAGAGAGCATTCCATAGGTGGAAAGATCTTGAGATAAGACTAAGGTTAAAGGCCACCATAGATGATCAGCATCAAGAGAAGATTCCATCAGAGTCTCCTTACTGGCAAAATGTTCTGAAAAGGTTCATTGCCATTGTGAGAATGCTTGCTACCCAAAACCTAGCACTGCATGGCACTGCAGATCAGCTGTATGTGCCAAACAATGGAAACCTCCTTAAAATTGTGGAGCTGATGGCTGAGTTTGATGCTGTAATCCAGGAGCATCTAAGAAGAGTCACCAACCAAAGAAATGTACACACACCACTACCTTGGAGAAACAATTCAAAATGAGATCATACCATTGCTGGCAACAAAAGTCAAACAGAAGATTGTGGCAGATCTGATGTCAGCAAGATATTACTCTGTTATTCTGGACTGCACACCTAACATCAGCCATACGGAACAAATTACTTTAATGGTGTGTTTGTAACAAAAACAGAACCTAGTGAAAATGTCCCTGCAATGGTGACTGTCAGAGAGCATTTTCTGGAATTTATTGACATTGATGATACTACAGGAGCTGGTATGACAAACATGCTTCTTAAAAACGCCGGAAGATATGGGAATTGTGATAGCTGATATGAGAGGTCAGGGCTACGATAATGGTGCCAACATGAAGAGAAAGTACAGAGGAGTGCAGACAGAGATCTGAGAGTTAAACTCTCAAGCTTTTCTTGTCCCATGCAGTTCTAATTCATTGAACTTGGTGGTCAATGAAGCAGCATCAGTTTCTAGTGAGGCTGCTGAATTTTTTAATGTAATTCAAAGCATCTATGTATTTTTCTCTGCTTCAACTCATCGATGGCAAATTTTGAAGCAACATCTGGGAACATCCTCTCTGACACTAAAACCACTGAGTGCCACATGATGGGAAAGTTGAGTGGAGGCGATAAAGAGTATCAAACACCAAATTGGGAAGATAGATTATGCCATAGTTGCCATTGTTGAGGATAATGCTATGACAGAAATTGTTCATGGGAGAACAGTGGCAGAGGGAAATGGAATCACCAGAAACATACATAACTTCAAATTTCTGTGTGGCTTAGTGTTGTGGCATGACATACTGTTTGAAATAAATATTATAAGCAAGAGACTCCAAGGTATTGACCTTGATATATCTGGAGCAATGGAACAACTAGACAAAGCAAAGTCATACCTACAGTCTTACCAGTCAGATGAGGGATTTGAAAAAGTTCTGAAGAGTGCACAGAAGTTGGCAGAGGATCTTCACACTGAAGCTATCCTCCCACCTATTCAAGAATACAAGAGTCACTAAAGAAGAAGACATTTTGATTACGAGGCACAGGATAATGCCACAAGAGACCCCAAACAATAATTCAAAGTTGAATTCTTTAATCAGGTGCTAGATTGTGCAATACAGTCAGTTGAAGAACGTTTCATGAAGTTCAGTTACACAGCAGTATATTTGGGATGTTGTGTGATATTCCAAAACTCCTCACTAAACCTGAAGAAGGCCTATACCAGCAACGCAGGTCACTAGAGACAGTGTTGACACATGATGACATGCGCAATATTGATGCAAGTGATTTAGGTGATGAACTGAAAGCCCTTTCAAGATACATTTCAGCATGATCAACTCCAGAGGCTGGTCTGGAATATATGTACACAAATAAGATGACCACACTCTTTCCAAATGCTTTTGTTACTCTGTGCATACTTCTAACACTTCCTGTAATAGTTGCCAGTGGAGAATGCAGCTTCTCCAAGTTGGAGTTAATAAAAACACATCTACGCTCCACAATGACACAGGAAAAGTTGGTTGGCCTTGCAACCATCTCAATATAGCATGAGCTAGCCCAGACTGTGGACCTTCAGCAGGAAGCAGATCAGATCTTTGCAACCAAGAAGGCACGGAAAGCACCACTTTTATTATTCAAACAGATAAGAATGCCAGTGTTTATTATGCAGACAAGAAAAGTTACATTTACTTTTCAGGTGTTTGAAAGTTAAGTGTTACTTAAGATTTTTTAACAAGTCATTTTAAGTTAGTTCTCCTTTATTGGGGTAGGTAGCAGAGCAGTACCATGAGAAGAGTAAAACAGGAAGGAAGCAGAATTGAGACCTTTTGAAGTTTTGGCCCAAGCGAGTGAGCATGGGGACGAAATTTGAGCTCCTCGCCTCAGGTGCCAAAATGTTGTGGAACGACCCTGGGGAGAGGCCAAGCAGAGACGTGCTAAACCATGGAGATTAAATCCTCCTTGCAGCCTGTATTTAGGTGTCTATTATTTCTAGTGATTCATAGCTGGGAACCTTCTTGCATGCTCAGAAACAGAAACATAGGCATAAAGGGAACTTTTACTATAAAAGCCTAGCCACTGACTGAATTTAGGTGCCTAAGGGGTTTAGTGGGTCCTTTGTGAACTGAAGAGGAGCCTAAAACTGAGACTTAGGTAGCACAGTACTTTTGTGAATCTAGGCCAAAGACATCATATTCCTTTTGGAAAGAGCAATACACTATATGCTTCTGCCCCACAGCATCCTACCCACTTCTTCTGAAACAACTAACAAAGTACTTTTCCAGCAAATGAATTATATCTTCAACATAAGTTTAGAGTATTTTTAAAGCTAGTGTGATTTAGAATCTTTTCTCCCCCACAATGCAAACTCTTTATCCTGTAACATGACCTATTCAGTATGACTGATCTTTTGAATGTTAAGAAGGATTGTTAAGGGATGGGGACTCCATGACCTGGGTTCAATTCTTGATTAGCTGCAGAAACCCCGCATGACATTGGGACAAGTCACTTCGCCTCTTTCTGTCTTCATTTCCCATTGCAAAATGGAGATATAGCACTTCCCTACCTCACATGGATGTTGTGAGGATAAATACATTAATAAGTGTGAGGTGTGCTGATAAATACCTAACAAAGGAGGTGCTCAGACATCACAGTAAGGGCTGTAGTATATGTACTAGAATAAGAGTTTTGTCAGAAAACTATCTTTGAATTTTGACCAGCAGCTTTACATTCACTGTGGTAAACACACTTTCATTGTTTTCAGGAACAGAAAATATTTTTGTTTTCAGTTTATGACAAAACTGATCAAACTTTTCCAGGCAAAATGGAACATTCTGCCTGACACTGAAAAGGGATATAAGGAAATGTGTTCTTTGTTTTTTAAATAACATCACCATTTTGTTGACATAGTATTTTATCAGACTAGACTTCCTCCTTGGAAGTTGATCATCACAAAAGATTTGTGGTACAGTGGTGGAATTTAGGAAAAATACCCAGACATTCAGAGTTATTACAAAATATTTTTTCCTCAGTCGGATTCACTACTTTCACATAAATGGAAGCAAAGATGTTGTGAAATTGGTGCTCTTTTAAAAAAAAATTAAATAAGCTGAGCAGTTGGACTCATCTGACAATTTTCATGGACGTATCGAGTTATACTGATGCTTCAGAAAAAGGGGAGAAAAGAAACCCAATAGCTGCTCAGAAGGCATCCCTTGAATGAGTGAGACAGTGTGAGCTGGAAAGATTGGAGTAGGTGTCCCTTCACCCTCTGAAAATACCCATGCCATAGCTGCAGAACCTCTAAGACGGGGGTTCCCAAACTTGGTTCTCAGCTTGTTCAGAGTAAGCCGCTGGCAGGCTGTGAGACGCTTCCTGCCACTCCCACTGGAGGGAACGGTGAACCACGGCCACTTGGAACTGAAAGAGGAACTGGGAACTCAAAGAGGAACTGAAATTATAGATAATTATAGATAATTAATTGAAGGGAGAAGAATGGTAAGAAAGTATAGAGGCCATTTTTGGAAATCCACAGAACCATCCAATTGCAGATGGGTGGTGGGGACATCTGTTTAACTGAATACTTTCGAACACTGAGGGTATGTCTACACTACAAGAGTAGTTCGAATCAACTTAAGTCGAATTTGTAGAATCGACCTTACAAAGTCGAATTTGTGTGTCCACAGTAAGGACACTAATTTGAATTTGTGAGTCCACACTAACGGGGCAAGTGTCAAAATTGGAAGTGGTGCACTGTGGGAAGCTATCCCACAGTTCCCGCACTCCCCACTGCCCATTGGAATTCTGGGATTTCCCCCAATGCATGCTGGGGGGGAAACTGTGTCGAGGGTGGTCTTGGGTAACTGTCAGCATTCAACCGTCACTCCCGCCAGTGGGAAATCAGTTTGCGCACTTTTCCTGTTAGTGACAGCGCAGACGCCACAGCACTCCACTGCGATCATGGAGCCCACTGCGATCATCGCTGCACTTATGGCCGTTGTCAACTCCTCACACCTTATCGTCCACCTCTTCAACAGTCAGATGCTGAGAAATTGGGCGAGGAGGCTCCGGCAGTGCGGTGAGGACATGAAGTCTCAGAGTGGCACAGACCTATCACAAAGCATGGTACGCCGCGCCGTGGAGATCATGGTGGAAATGGGTCATGTTCATGCAATGGGACGGCGATTCTGGGCCCGGGAAACAAGCACGGACTGGTGGGACCGCATAGTGCTGCAGGTCTGGGATGAATCAAAGTGGCTGCGAAACTTCAGGATGCGTAAGGGCACTTTCCTTGAACTCTGTGACTTGCTGCCCCTGCCCTGAAGCGCAAGGACACCCGGATGCGAGCAGCCCTGACTGTGCAGAAGCGAGTGGCCATAGCCCTCTGGAAACTTGCAACGCCAGACAGCTACCGGTCAGTAGCGAACCACTTTGGCGTGGGCAAATCTACCGTGGGGGTTGCTGTGATGCAAGTAGCCAACGCAATCGTTGAGCTACTGCTCTCAAAGGTAGTGACCCTGGGAAACGTCCAGGTCATCATAGATGGCTTCGCCGCGATGGGATTCCCAAACTGCGGTGGGGCTATAGATGGGACTCACATCCCTATCCTGGGACCGGACCACCAGGCCAGCCAGTATATTAACCGAAAGGGCTACTTTTCAATGGTGCTGCAAGCAGTGGTGGACCATAAGGGACGTTTTACTAACATCAACGTCGGGTGGCCGGGCAAGGTTCATGACGCGCGTGTTTTCAGGAACTCTGGTCTGTTTAGACGCCTGCAGGAAGGTAGTTTCTTCCTGGACCACAAAATAAGTGTTGGGGATGTGGAGATGCCTATAGTGATCCTCAGGGACCCAGCCTACCCGCTAATGCCCTGGCTCATGAAGCCCTATACAGGCGCCTTGGACAGTGACAAGGAGCTCTTCAACTACTGGCTGAGCAAGTGCAGAATGGTGGTGGAGTGTGCTTTCGGATGTCTCAAGGGGAGATGGCGACGCTTACTGACTCGCTCGGATCTCAGCGAAAGCAATATCCCCATTGTTATTGCTGCTTGCTGTGTGCTCCACAATCTCTGTGAGAGCAAGGGGGAGACCTTTATGGCAGGATGGGAAGTTGAGGCAAATCGCCTGGCTGCTGATTACGCTCAGCCAGACACCCGTGCAATTAGAAGAGCCCAGCGGGAAGCGCTGTGCATCCGGGAGGCTTTGAAAGCTAGGTTCCTCAGCGAGCGGGGTAACCTGTGACTGTTCAGTTTCTTTGCAGAGAAGCTGAACCTGCCCCTGCTTCAGTTACTGTTGACTTTCTTCTGCAGTGACATACCCCGTTCACCACGTTTCCCCCCTTCCAACACACATTTAAAAATAAAGTTAATGGAATATTTTTAATTAGCAACGTTTTCTTTACTAATGAATTCGCGTTAAGGGGTTGAAACAGGGACACAGACTGTGGTGTGTAGGGTGTGCAGTGATGTACAGACCGCTTCTACACTCTAGGAATGACAGGCTCCTGCCCCTAGAGTGTTTTGCACTGCCGGACTGGTTGTTTCAACGGAGACTGCCATCCCTCCTTTTCGGGACTCTGCGTGTGGGGGCTATGTGGCCTTGTGGCGGGGGATGACTGTGGGCAGGACGTTTACAGGTGGGTGTGAAGGAAGGGGTGAGGGGTGCAGGCTCTGGGCTGGGGGTGGGGGCGTAGGAAGGGGTGAGGGGTGTGTGGGAAGGGGGAGGAGGTGTAGGGGGATGAGGGCTCTGGCTGGGGCTGAGGGTTTGGGGCATTGGAGAGGCTCAGGGCTATGGTAGAAGGGCAGGGTAAGGGCAGCTTGCCTTGCCATTTTTGTATGGCAGGCGCTAGGACCCTGGGGCACCAGACAGCATTTCTGCAGGGAGCCGCTCTACTGTCAGGCAGGTACGGAGCGCGGCGGGGCGGGGGGAGACCCTTGGGGGCCAGGGCCCGATCCAGGCAGGAGCGGGGGAGAGACCCAGCTCCAGATATAGCTGGAGCAGTGCACCTTCCGCCTATGCACAGAACATGAAAAACACCTCCCAGACTGACCAGGGTGCCTAGTGACTGCACTATGTGTGGTTGACCTGCTGTAGATCCTGCCCCCATGTATGTATCCAGGTAATGGTGACCGTCCTATGCAATTACCAAACCCCTCCCCTCCCTTCACACAAAGTCTTCTGTAAAGAAACATGATGGAAACAGTAATGAACAGCAAACTATTTTTAATAATCAACTACACAGTGAGGGAACGAAACTGGGATTTGGGCTGGGTGATCCAGGAAGGGAAGGACTTCTCAAAATTTAGCGAATGAGAGCTTTTTGGTACTTGAGCACTCTGCTGGGGTGGAGTGACAGTTTTCACGGCCCCTGGCGCACCTCCTTCTTGTTATTTTGGGTGAGGGGGGTATGGGACATTGTGGCGGGGGAGGGCGGTTGCAGATACACTGCATGGGGGCTCTGTCCTCCTGCCTGCGGTCCTGCAGAACATCCACAAGGCGCCTGAGCATGTCCGTTTGCTCCCTCATTAGTCCAAGCAGCGTTTGAGTCACTTGCTGGTCCTCCAGACGCCATCTGTCCTCCCGTTCGCTGTGTGAGCGCTGCTGCTGAGAGAGGTTCTCCCTCCACTGTCTCTGCTGGGCCGCCTCGGCTCGGGAGCAGCCCATATGTTCTGCGAACATCTCGTCCCGTGTCTTTTTCTTGCACCGCCTAATCTGCGCCAGCCTCTCTGAGGGGCATGCTGGAGCAGGTCGGGATACAGGTGCAGCTGTGTGATGGGAAAAAGGGATTGACTTCCTTATAAAGATACATTTCCGCAAAGAGGAAACATAGTCTAGTCAGTCTCTGTGAACAAGACCATGCACAGCACTCACTCAGGGAAATTTCGAATTTTCGGAATTCGCTTTCATTGCCTGGGGGATTGCACTGCAGACCAGACAAGCGGGGCGGGACAGCAGAATCCGTGGAGCAGCCAGGCATGGTAAGCCAAAAACTTTTGGCTTCTTAAAAGTCAATGTATACCACTGTCCTCTTGCTACAGGCAATCCTGAAAGCATAAACTCTGCCCCTGTTGCACCCCCTCGCGTCTGTTCCCTGGGAAAGATCCCTGTATAATGCCACTCTGCAGCCTCCACCACGTGGCTGTAAAGTGACGCTCATTGTTATGCAAAGGAACAGTGAAGCACTCCCAATACTAATAGTACACAAATTACTGTAATTAAATGCAGGAGTCTCCGAGCGAGATCACCCTGAGGAGGGTCACTGAGGCAGATAGAGAGCGCATGCTGCGTGAAAGCCAGCACAAACCAGGGGCCTATGCGGCCATGCTCGTGGAGGCAATGCTCCCGGAGTACCTGATGATAGCCTGGCGCGGAAAAGTGTGCTACCACGGAGCACCCCATAAAGCAGCTCTCCCCAGGAACCTCATGCGGAGGCTTTTCGATTACCTGCAGGAGAGCTTCTCGGAAATCTCCCAAGAGGATTTCTGTTCCATCCCCATATATATTGACCTTCTTTTCGCATAGTTAATATTCCTGTTCTGTTAGAAAAAATGTTTGCATGTTTAAAGCACTTACCGACTGATCCTTCCCCTGATTCAGGGTCCGGGGTAATGGCTGGGGAGGGTTGGTAGGGGATCTCAGTGAGGGTGATGAAGAGATCCTGGCTGTCGGGAAAATCAGCGTTGTAAGCGCTGTCGACTGCCTCGTCCTCCTCATCTTCCCCGTCCGAGAACATCTCCGAGGAACAGTCCGTCGACAGTATCCCATCCTCAGAGTCCACGCACACTGGTGGGGCAGTGGTGGCAGACCCACCGAGAATGGCATGCAGTGCCTCGTAGAATCGGCATGTCTGGGCCTGGGCTCTGGAGCGTCCATTTGCCGCTCTGAGTTTTTGGTAGCCTTGTCTCAGCTCCTTGACTTTCACGCGGCACTGCGTTGTATCCCGGCTGTATCCTCTGAGTGCCATGGCTTTGGAGACCTTCTCGTAGGTCTTTGCATTCCGTTTGTTGGAGCGCAGCTCCGAAAGCACAGACTCCTCGCCCCACACAGCGATCAGATCCAAGACTTCCTGGTCAGTCCATGCTGGGGCCCTCTTTCTAGTCTGAGATTGCATGGACACCTCTGCTGGAGAGCTCTGCATCGCTGGCAGTGCTGCTGAGCTCGCCACGACGTCCACACAGGAAATGAGATTCAAACTGGCCAGACAGGAAAAGGAATTCAAATTTCCACGGGGCTTTTCCTGTGTGGCTGGTCAGAGCATCCAAGCTCGGACTGCTGTCCAGAGCATCAACAGAGTGGTGCACTGTGGGATAGCTCCCGGAGCTACTAAGGTCGATTTGCATCCACACCTAGCCTAATTTGACATGGCCATGTCGAATTTAGCGCTACTCCCCTCGTCGGGGAGGAGTACAGAATTCGAACTAAAGAGCCCTCTATGTCGAATTAAATGGCTTCCTGGTGTGGACGGGTGCACGGTTAATTCGAATTAACGCTGCTAAATTCGAATTAAAGGCCTAGTGTGGACCAGGCCTGAGAAATGACAGGGTTGGATTGAGTGTGTTGGCTGGGAAAAGTTTTAGGGGGGTTATTTTTTAACCACTTTACCTATCTCTAAATAGCAAAAAGACTATTTTAAAAATGAAAATACAGAGATCTGTCTCTAATATTTGAGTTCATTGCTTTATGTTTCGCATTTTCCTTGAAAATAGAAAAAAAACCCACTCTTTAATCTTACAGTAGATCAGGAGTCGGCAACCTCTGGCACACGGCTCACCGAGGTAAGCACCCTGGCGGGCCGGGCCAGTTTGTTTACCTGCCGCATCAGCAGGTTTGGCCAATCGCGGCTCTCACTGGCCATGGTTCGCTGTCCCAGGCCAATGGGGGTGGCAGTAAGCCACAGCCAGCACATCTCTCGCCCGTGCCGCTTCCCACCTCCCCCATTGGCCTGGGACAGCGAACCACGGCCAGTGGGGGCCAACGCGGCAGGTAAATGAACTTGCCCATCCCGCCAGGGTGCTTACCCTGGCGAGCCACGTGCCAGAGGTTGCCAACCCCTGCAGTAGATCCACATAGTTCAGAAACAGTAGTTTTGTGATATTGCAGTCTTTGACATGATATAGAATGTGATGGTGCCAAAGACTGATTTGGGAAAACCCCCTATTCCCTCATCCCATGCCGCTTCCTGCAGCCCTCATTGGCCTGGAACGGCGATCAGCCAAACCTGTGGATGATGCATGTTAACAAATCATCCCGGCCTGCCAGTGGATTTCCCCGATGGGCAGCGTGCCAAAGCTTGCCGATCCATGCACTATTCCATCTTGGAGACCGTGGCTGCTACATCTTTGGACTCAGCAATTATTCAGCACACAGAAAAATATGGTTTCTTTTTATGTTTAAAGAAAAGTTCATAGGGTCTCACAAACTGCCAGCTTTTACCCATTAATTTCCATGTAAAGTGTACGGCATAAATAGAACATCATTTATTTATTAACTTGTATGTTGTCCAAGCATGAGCTATTCTGAGACTGATAAAACATTTTGCTTCTTTCAGAGACTTAGGGTGAGACACACAAAGGCACTGATAGCCATATTTTTAAATGTTTCTAACTCATTGAACAAATCTCTGTGATTTACAAAGGTAGTTTTTCATCTCTAGTCAATCTAATAGATGAATTATATCCAGCTACAGTAAGTGATGGACTATATATGTGTCTAGAACTAAAGGAGTTTGAGTAAGGGGAAAAGTTGAAACACAAAGGTGAATGAAGTTTAAAAAAGGCTAGATCAGAAAAATTATTTTGAAGTAGATTTTTATGTTAATGGAAACAATTTTAAATAAGAAAAAAAATCTTGAGTTCTTGGAGCATGCTGAGGTGTTCATTCTTCAGACTCAACTTTTTTTACCCTTGCTAACTTGACCTACTTAGAAAATAATCCTTGATGCTAGAGCTCAGTGAAAGAAGATGCCCAGTAGGCCCAGTGCTTAATTTGTAATAAAAGAGGTGCCAGGGTTCAAGCAATTATTTTTTTTATTTTCATAACTGATACAGCAAGCCCAGAGGTGCCAGGGCTCAGCCTCGACAAACTCTGGCACAAATGAAGCACTTATTAGATCTAGTTTTAACCCGTCACTTGCAAGAACTATGGGAAGACACACCTCAACACACGAGTATTTTTTTCATTTTAACACCCCCCACATTATTGCAAAGAAACCCATTCATCTACAAGAAAGCACTATTCCTTGAGATACATCCCCTTACCACTGACAAGGTGCTTATGTATCTTCCATCTTAGGTTTTCCTATAATATCCTTTGCATTAGTATTTAGGTTTTGGTCTTTTCAAAGACTGTGGCCTTTTCAGGACTGAGAAATATACACAAGTCATTGTAATCAACATATTTGCAGAGGCTCTGAAGCAATTTCTCTCCACGTGTAAGCAGCTGCAACTCGCCTGAGTTTTCATTATAGGACTGGATAATCAACTATCCATAATCTCACTCCACTTGTGTGGGTTTTTTTTTTTTTTTTTTTAGGACTGAGACCTAGAATACCACATCACTCTGAAGTATAATTCATATATTATCTCTATCTGATGATTCTTCAGAGCAAGAAAAATGACATTACCTCTAATATTTATCTTCTAGGCAATGTGGATCTATAAAAGGCTACAACCCAAAATACCCCAATAATCATTTTTTATGTTTTTGTTCCTGAGAATATCCATGACATCTCCACTTTTCACTTGTAATAATTGCAAGTATGGCACACCACTAAATATTTTCCTGTTGTAATTAACCATGACATCCGTGAAGGCTCCTGTATTATTACTAAGTAACATGCAGAATTGCCTGTCACCAAATACAGAACTAATACATGTGTCCGACGAAGTGGGTATTCACCCACGAAAGCCCATGCTCCAATACGTTTGTTAGTCTATAAGGTGCCACAGGACTCTTTGCTGCTTTTACAGATCCAGACTAACATGGCTACCCCTCTGATACAGAACTAGTGACATTCCACCATGCTTCCCCCACCTGCATCCCCCGCAAAACAACAAAACATAAAACTCTCAGACCCCTAGCCCTTGCGATAAAGGGGAAAAAAAATAAATGGAGATATACCAATCTCCTAGAACTGGAAGGGAACTTGAAAGGTCATTGAGTCCAGCCCCCTGCCTTCACTAGCAAGACCAAGTATTGATTTTTGCCCCAGATCCCTAAGTGGCCCCCTCAAAGACTGAAGTCACAACTCTGGGTTTAGCAGGCCAATGCTCAAACCACTGAGCTATCCCTCCCCCTCTCATAGGATAGAAGCTTATCTTAGTTTTTTACCATTACCCTGTATGGGATGGAGTGCTGCCCTACACAAATATTTGCTTGTCACTTGTTTGTGGTTTATCTATACCACAAATAAGCCCCCAACTATTGTGACAGGTAACATACATTCTGTGTTAGCTAAGAAACATGTTTTTTTTGGAGCCAAAGGACCTGTTTATGACCATGATGCCACAATTTTGTCTGTATTTCAATAATTGCATATTTACTCTGGACTGATTAAAGCTATAGACTCAAGGATGAGCTTTGTCTAATAACTGAGTATGTGGTGTGTTTGGGTACCATTGCCCTCTACTGGGTTGAAAGTCAAACCTGCTCCACAAGTAGTTCTGTTGTGAGCCACTAGAGGGCACAATGAACACACAAGCACTGAACAGAGCTAATGTTCAATCCAGAGCCAGTGAACCGCCTTAATACAGTCACACATAACATGTCAGAGGCCACAATCCCTTTTGCAACTAGAATATACCTTTAGATTTTTTACTCTTGTTCTTCTCTTTAATCTTGTTTATGAAATAAGAAGGCAAAACTTTTCAATAACTTCAAACAACCTATCCAGTCTAAAACTATTAATGTCTGTATGACAGCAACAAAATTTCACTGTGTCATATGCAAGGGAAGATTCACAGAAGGTGATTGGATCCTGAAAAACAGAATATATGTGTATGCATGTTTACTTCTCCTTTGGGGTCTTTGCAAATTCCAAATATGAACCAGGAACTATAAATACGAATACCAGGGCTGATTCAACACTGTGGGTACGTCTACACTACGGGATTATTCTGAATTTACAGAAACCGGTTTAGTAAAACAGATTGTATAAAATTGAGTGCATGCGGCCACACTAAGCACATTAATTCGGTGGTGTGCGTCCATGGTCCGAGGCTAGCATCGATTTCTGGAGTGTTGCACTGTGGGTAGCTATTCTGTAGCTATCCAATAGTTCCTGCAGCCTCCCCCGCCCCTTGGAATTCTGGGTTGAGTTCCCAGTGCCTGATGGGGAAAAAATCATTGCCGCGGGTGGTTCTGGGTACAGCCTCACCCCTCCCTCCCTGAAAGCAGCAGACAACCATTTCACGCCTTTTTTGCTTTGTGTACTGTGCAGACGCCATAACACAGAAAGCATGGACCCTGCTCAGCTCAATACTGCAATCGTGGATGTTTTAAACACCTTGCGCACTCTCGTGCAGTATATGGTGAACCAGGACCTTCAAACCAAGGCGAGGAGGAGGCGGATATGGCAGCACGGCAATGACAGTGATGAGGACGTGGACACAGAATTCTCTCAAACCGCGGGCCCCTGCGCTTTGGAGATCCTGATGGTAATGGGGCAGATTCTATCCATTGAACGCCAATTTTGGGCCGGGAAACAAGCACTGACTGGTGGGACTGCATTGTGTTGCAGGTGTGGGACGATTCGCAGTGGCTGTGAAACTTTTGCATGCGTAAGGGCACTTTCATGGAACGTTGTGACTTGCTTGCCCCTGCCCTGAAACGCCATAATACCAAGATGAGAGCAGCCCTCACAGTAGAGAAGCGAGTGGCGATAGCCCTGTGGAAGTTTGCAATGCCAGACAGCTACCGGTCAGTTGGGAATCAATTTGGAGTTGGAAAATCTACTGTGGGGGCTGCTGTGATGCAAGTAGCCAAAGCAATCACTAAGCTGCTGCTACGAAAGGTTGTGACTCTGGGAAACGTGCAGGCCATAGTGGATGGCTTTGCTGCACTGGGATTCCCTAACTGTGGGGGGGCGACAGATGGAACCCATATTCCCATCTTAGCACCGGAGCACCAGGGCACCCAGTACGTAAACCGGAAGGGGTATTTTTCAATGGTGCTGCAAGCACTGGTGGATCACAAGGGACGTTTCACCAACATCCACGTGGGATGGCCAGGGAGGGTTCATGACGCTCGCGTCTTCAGAAGCACTACTCTGTTTAAACGGCTGCAGCAAGGGAATTACTTCCCAGACCAGAAAATAACAGTTGGGGATGTTGAAATGCCTGTCGTTATCCTGGGGGACCCAGCCTACCCCTTGATGCCATGGCTCATGAAGCCATACACAGGCAGCCTGGACAGTGGTCAGGATCTGTTCAACTACAGGCTGAGCAAGTGCAGAATGGTGGTGGAATGTGCATTTGGCCGTTTAAAGGCGCGCTGACGCACATTACTGACTCGCTCAGACCTCAGCCAAACCAATGTCCCCTATGTTATTGCTGCTTGCTGTATTCTCCACAATCTCTGTGAGAGTAAGGGGGAGACCTTTATGGCGGGGTGGGAAGCTGAGGCAAATCACCTGGCCACTGATTACACGCAGCCAGACACCAGGGAGATTAGAAGAGTACACCAGGAATCGCTGCGCATCAGAGAAGCTTTGAAAACGAGCTTCATCACTGGCCAGGGTACGGTGTGACTGCTGTGTTTGTTGATGAACACCCACCCCCCTTGATTGACTCATTCCCTGTAAGCAACTCACCCTCCCCCTTCGAGTACAGCTTACTTATGCAAATAAAGTCACTCTCGTTTAAAAATCATGTATTCTTTATTAATTCATTATAAAAAGAGGGAGAGAAGTAAGGGTGTGGTTTGGGAGGAGGATAGGAGGGATGGAGAAGGCCACTAAAAAATTTCACAGTAATGACAGCCTTCTGGTTGGGCTGTCCACGGGGGTGGAGTGGGCGGGTGCACGGAGCCTCCCCCCACGCGTTCTTACACGTCTGGGTGAGGAGGATGTGGAACATGGTGAGGGTTGAGGGTGGTTATACAGGGGCTGCAGCGGCACTCTGTGATCCTGCTGCCGTTCCTGAAGCGCCACCAGATGCTGGAGCATGTCAGTTTGATCACGCAGCAGCCCCAGAGTTGCATCCCGCCGCCGCTGATCTTCCTGCCGCCACCTCTCATCTCGGGTGTCCCTCCTGTCCTCACGTTCACTGGCATCTTTCCTGTAATTTGATACCACTTCCTTCCACTCATTCAGATGAGCTCTTTCCTTGCGTGTAGCTTTCATAATATCCAAGAACATTTCATCTCACATCTTCTTTTTCCTCCGCCTTATCTGGGCTAGCCTTTGGGATGGAGTAGGGAGGCTTGAAAAATGTGCAGCTGTATGAGGGATAGAAGTATTTAAAAAGATACATTTTACAGAACAATGGTTATACTCTTTCACAGTGAACAGCACTATTCACCTTACATAGCACATGTGATTTCCCTACAAGGTCGCATTTTTCATCTTAATACTGAGTGCCTGCAGCTCTGGGGTTACAGATCTCACAGACACAGGTCCGGGCATCAGAATTCAGCTTGCATGCGGCCATGGTAAGCCACTGTCTTTCGGCTTCTGCAGTGATTTACCCCTCCCCCCAACGCATGGCTAATACCATGCTAGCTCCCTGCTAATCAACACCCTTTCCCCCCACCACTGCGTGGCTGGTAGCTGGGAAGATCCCCGCTGACCAAACGCAAAAAAGATCATCGGCATTTCACTCCTCCCCTCCCCCAGCTTGGCTACATGCAGGAAAGGATTTTTTTTTAAGCTGCTGCAGTCCACGAACCCAGTAGGAAAATGGCAATCCCCCTTACTTAAATTCCTGATTTTCAACCAGGTTACTCTGAACGATATCACTTTGCTGAGGATAACACAGTGAGATAAATAACGGATGCTTCTTGAATGCCAGCAATCACCGGGACCATACGCAGCTATGCTTTGCCATGCAATGATACCTGATTACTTGCTACATGCATGGCATGGTAAAGTGTCCTACCATGGTGGACGGAACAAGGCTGCCTTGCCCAGAAACCTTCTGCAAAGGCTTCTGGAATACCTCCAGGAGCGCTTCATCGAGATGTCCCTGGAGGATTTCCGCTCAATCCCCAGACATGTTAACAAACTTTTCTAAGTAACTATACTGTCTGCGAATGCATCCCAAGTCCTCAGGGCAAATCAATCATTAAAAAACACTTGCTTAAAAAACAATGTTTGATATTTGCAAAGGTACACTCACCAGAGGTCCCTTCCATGGCTTCATTGTCTGGGGTAGTGGCTTGGGAGGGTAATTCCGTCAGGGTGAGAAAAAGCTCCTGGCTGTTGGGGCTCACGGAGTGCTGTGTGCTCTCTGCTGCCGTTCCTGAAGCGCCACCAGATGCTGGAGCATGTCAGTTTGATCACGCAGCAGCCCCAGAGTTGCATCCCGCCGCTGATCTTCCTGCCGCCACCTCTCATCTCGGGTGACCCTCCTGTCCTCACGTTCACTGGCATCTTTCCTGTAATTTGATACCACTTCCTTCCACTCATTCAGATGAGCTCTTTCCTTGCGTGTAGCTTTCATAATATCCAAGAACATTTCATCTCACATCTTCTTTTTCCTCCGCCTTATCTGGGCTAGCCTTTGGGATGGAGTAGGGAGGCTTGAAAAATGTGCAGCTGTATGAGGGATAGAAGTATTTAAAAAGATACATTTTACAGAACAATGGTTATACTCTTTCACAGTGAACAGCACTATTCACCTTACATAGCACATGTGATTTCCCTACAAGGTCGCATTTTTCATCTTAATACTGAGTGCCTGCAGCTCTGGGGTTACAGATCTCACAGACACAGGTCCGGGCATCAGAATTCAGCTTGCATGCGGCCATGGTAAGCCACTGTCTTTCGGCTTCTAAAGTGATTTACCCCTCCCCCCAACGCATGGCTAATACCATGCTAGCTCCCTGCTAATCAACACCCTTTCCCCCCACCACTGCGTGGCTGGTAGCTGGGAAGATCCCCGCTGACCAAACGCAAAAAAGATCATCGGCATTTCACTCCTCCCCTCCCCCAGCTTGGCTACATGCAGGAAAGGATTTTTTTTTAAGCTGCTGCAGTCCACGAACCCAGTAGGAAAATGGCAATCCCCCTTACTTAAATTCCTGATTTTCAACCAGGTTACTCTGAACGATATCACTTTGCTGAGGATAACACAGTGAGATAAATAACGGATGCTTCTTGAATGCCAGCAATCACCGGGACCATACGCAGCTATGCTTTGCCATGCAATGATACCTGATTACTTGCTACATGCATGGCATGGTAAAGTGTCCTACCATGGTGGACGGAACAAGGCTGCCTTGCCCAGAAACCTTCTGCAAAGGCTTCTGGAATACCTCCAGGAGCGCTTCATCGAGATGTCCCTGGAGGATTTCCGCTCAATCCCCAGACATGTTAACAAACTTTTCTAAGTAACTATACTGTCTGCGAATGCATCCCAAGTCCTCAGGGCAAATCAATCATTAAAAAACACTTGCTTAAAAAACAATGTTTGATATTTGCAAAGGTACACTCACCAGAGGTCCCTTCCATGGCTTCATTGTCTGGGGTAGTGGCTTGGGAGGGTAATTCCGTCAGGGTGAGAAAAAGCTCCTGGCTGTTGGGGCTCACGGAGTGCTGTGTGCTCTCTGCTAACTCGTCCTCCTCTTCTTCATTGTCATCTTCCCCGTCCACATAATCCTCAGCCATGGCAGAGATTACAACCCCCACCTTGGAATCCATGGACAGGGGTGGGGTACTTGTGGCGCAGCCCCCTAAAATTGCATGCAGCTCAGCGTAGAAGCGGCATGTTTTTGGCCCTGCCCCGGACCTTCCTTTTGCTTCTTTGGTTTTCTGGTAGGCTTGTCTGAGCTCCTTAACTTTCACTCTGCACTGCAGTGAGTCCCTGCTGTGGCCTTTATCCATCTAAGCCTTAGAAATTCTTTCAAATACTTTTTCATTTTGTCTTTTGGAACGCAGTTCTGTTAGCACTGAATCCTCTCCCCATATAGCGATCAGATCCAGTACCTCCCATGCAGTCCATGCTGGGGCTCTTTTTCGATTCTCAGGAGACTGCATTGTTACCTGTGCAGATGAGCTGTGCGTGGTCACCTGTGATGATGAGCTCTCCACGCTGGGGAAGCAGGAAATGAATTTCAAAAGTTCGCGGGGCTTTTCCTGTCTACCTGGCCAGTGCATCAGAGTTCAGATTGCTGTCCAGAGCGGTCAGTGGTGCACTGTGGGATACCGCCCGGAGGCCAATACCGTCGATTTGTGGCCACACTAATCCTATTCCGATATGTTAATCCCGATATTAGCGCTACTCCTCTCGTCGGGGAGGAGTACAGAAACCGATTTAAAGAGCCATTAAAATTGATATAAGGGGCCTCTTAGTGTGGATGGGTGTGGCGTTAAATCGGTTTAACGCTCGTAAAACCAGTTTAAACGCGTAGTGTAGACCAGCCCTGTGTTGTTCTAGTTTTTAAGCCTATATCAACCTATTGATATCAACAGTGTTATTCTCCCATAAAACTAGAGAAGCACAGTAGTGAATCATGTCTCTAAAGCAGGGATCAGCAAACTTTGGCATGCAATCCAGTGGGAGCTGCGATCGGCAGAACCTGTGGACGTGACAGGTAAACAAACTGGCCCAGCCCTCCAGGGTGCTTAATCTGGCGAGCCGTGTGCCAGAGGTTGCCAATCCCTGGTCTAAAGTACATTTGAGAAAATCTCTTTACGCTGCTGTAGGCCTAATATGACAGACATATTCTCACATCAAACAAATAGGAAGTTATATGACCGCAATGAAAACAATGCCAGGACCATCAGCACATCTATAAGTGGGGATTGTAGTTCACTCTTAAAGAGAAGTGTATTTCAATAAACACACTGGCACCTGCTAGATATGCTGGGTGTAAGGACTCTTCTTTGACAACTTTTTTGTTTGTCAGTGTCTTTTTCTGAGCCCAATCTTGGAAGTTGATAAGTGCATCCTGAAAAGACCTGAGATCCCATATCTCCTGTTGATGATAATATGAGTTGTGGGTGCTCCCGGGAGATGCTTAGTATCTTTCAGGATGGAGACCTAGGTCTCTCTGGGCTAGATTTTTACACTATTCACACAAGAAGTTCCCTTGTGAAGTGTAGGGCTGAGGGAACAGTTGTGCTGCTTATCACAATTTGGCCCCACATTGGGAAACATTTTGTGTATAAATCCACCGTAAAGACTTGCTCTCTTTAATGAGACTACTACTTTTAATAGTCTGCAATTACACAGACAAGGATCCCAAGAGGCTCTGCAAATGTTACAGATTTAAAAAAAAAAAAAAAAAAGTGTGTGAAAGTCATGTCCTCAGTGTTTTCTAAACTTTTGCCAACATAATATTTTAAAGTGTTCCTAGAATGAGTATTGAATTACAAGTACAGAATGACTGTTTAATAAAATATGCTTATGTTATCATATTTTACATTATTTAAATTATGCAACACTATAAAGAGGTGGGGAGGCCTATTTTCGAAGTGCTCAGCACTGGTTTAACTCTACTCCTGTTGAAGTCAATAGAAGTTTTACCACGCTGTGTGCTTTTGAAAATCCCACCCACAGACAGTAAGTTACAAGTATTTCAGTTGTTTCTAATAAGATCTTCAACCTTTTTATTAAAAACAAATAATGATTTATAGCCTAATGAGAAATAAAGCCAATTAAAATATTATATAAGCTTCTTATAAACAAATGTATCGGGGACATGTTTACCACTGAATATGAAAACAGGTTTAATAACCATTTTATGGATACCCCTGTATTGTTTTAACTCTGTTAATGTAAATTAAAACATATTTTATTAAACATGGGTTGCTGTGTTACAATTTACATTTTTTTTTTTTTGGTTTTTAATCAGCTCATAATCAGTTTCATTTATTTTACTTATATTCTTCAATGAAGGTGGAAAAGCGATCATTTAATGAGAATATTATGCAAGTGAACCCTTTAGGCAGAAACTGGCTACCTTAGCATAAGCTTTACACTTCATCTCATTTACTTACAATCCTGTTTCCCAAAGGCTAAAACTTCTAACCCATTATTAAGATTGCTTGTGCCCTTGCCAATCCTATATTCATTTAGAGTTCCCATGATGCAGTTCTGCTTCTTCTGGAGGCAAAGTCTAACAAGGGCAAGCTTTCAATTAGGGCCTAGACTCATGTATCTTACCAGAGAGAAATAAATTTCACATACAAATAACATAATAGAAAAGGTCTACTTAAAACAATGAAAACCAGGGGATTTGGGATTCCAAATATATTGTCTCACAATGACTCCATGTAAATTAGCACATTTAGTAAGTAAAATAATTTGTTTTGCCCCCCCCCACCCGCCCATAACTACCAATCCCGTAAATTCAATTTAAGGGCAGGCAGTTTAGCTGGGGTCTTCACTTCTCCTGGATCATCACCTGTAATAAAGGTCCCACAGGGCAAATTCTGCCTTCAGTATTCAGAATAATAAGATAAAAGAGGGCTCCCAGATTGGAAAAAATTGCGTTCCCTGTGGGAAATCTCCATCAGGGACCATCCCTCTACTGATGATCAATTGGCAATGCAGCCAACAGACCTTAAGAATATTGTTAAGTATGTGAGTATAACTATATTTGTAACTTGTTCATAGGTCTTCATAGGATTTCTATATTATTGGGTAATCATAACCTTAATTGTAATTTTAATAAAACTTGTAAAACAAACTAGACCTTATACTTGTGAACGTATGTGTGGTTACTATCCTTGGTTTTTATGTGTTCTAGAGACTCTAAATATGAAGCAAATAGCAGAGGTGACTTTCACTCTGTTGAGCTTGAAACTTTAGCCACCAGAGCTGAACCCAGAGTGGTGTAATACAACATTACTAAATTCACTTTAAATAAAATAAATAGGGTGGAACATATGACTGCATTAACTTGTATGCCATTATCATTCTTAGTTGCATTGCTCTCATGTGTTACCTCTTCAGACGTATTCCTTTTCTTCCAGTGTGGACCACAGAGTAGAATGGCCATATGATTTATTTAAATCACCACTGCAGTACTGTGAAATGCTGTGTATTCAGAGACGTGTCCACTCTTAAATCACATGGGACTTGATTAGTAAACATTTCTTTCTTATGGACCATCTTGAATCACAGGCCTAATTATACTGTTCTGGGGTCACTACCCCGGTATCTGCATTTGCAGCATACCCCTCCCAGGTTGAAAGGCAACACACACACACACACAAACACACACACACACACACACACACACACACACACACACACACACACACACCATAAATGGTGTTAAATGCAGGAATGTGATTACAAAGACAATATAATCTACATTCTAGTCTATGAGTTGGTGAAAAAATACTATTAATCCATACTGTAAAGAGTATATTATTCTGAGACTTAGTTATTAATTGCTCCTGTGTTTGTTTATACGTCCATTCAAAGAAAATTTCAGCTGACGGGTATGGTGCAATCATGTTGGGGTCTTGATTCCATCTCACTTTTTCCTGGGCCCAAATCAATGTTATTATCACATTAGGAATCTCAATATACAATTTGAAATTTAACTGCAATGTAACATCTGATTAGAATCTATTATCTTTGTGTGATGGGTTGTTCACCTGAAAGGGTTAAAGAAGTTGAGAAAGGCCAGTTAGTGTGATAAGCCACATATGAGGGGCTTAAGTTGGAGGAGCAACTGCTGATGGGAAGATGAACCTCAGCTGAGCAGGTGTGGGTTGAGCTAGTATAAAGCCAGGAAGCTGGCAACAGTGAGGAACTGCCAATAGAAATGGCAATAGTGAGGAAGTCTGTAGCCACCCTCTGTGCATGAGAGATGGAAAGAGGGAACCCAAGGAAAGAGTAGGATCCTTGGAGCCTGTCCTTGAATGAAGGGTGTACACAGAAGAGAGAAGGGTGGAGAAGAAAGCCTGGGGGAGGTGGAGTAGGAAGCAGCAAGTCTGGGAACTGAGCAGACCTGGCTGTGTGTTGTAAGGTCCCTGGTCTGGATCCCCTGTGTGAGCCCCTGTTCACCTACCAGCAACCGATGGAGTGGCATTGCTGGGACAGCAAGTCTAATGAGACTATATATCATGAAAAGGGAAACCACATAGTGATCTATCCAGGAGGCCAAGTCACAAAAAGGAAGCTGCGTCTCCTGAAGTGAGAAAGAGGCTGCAAAGTGAGAGAGTGGATAACGTGTTGGGAGACTACAAGGAGAGACATTGGACCTGGAAGAGAGCAGTTCGCCAGAGCAGCTAGGAGCAGTCAGTTGTTCCCCCCATGACACTTTGTTTCTTTTATTTCTGGAATAGTCTGATGCACTTGGATATAGTACAGAAATGATCCTTTCACTATCCCCATGTTTGTGCATAAGGGAAGTGGAACTTATGGTTTTAATTAAAAAAACAATTAAAAGCCAATTAAAATATTAACTGAGGATGCACCACAAAATTCCATTACCCAAGTCATTCCCACCAATTCAGTGTATTGATCAGACTCTATTGTACAGAATGTGGCCCTTTTGCCACAATTTTAATTACTTGCCCTTAGCTGAATCAACCTATAATTAACAATACTAGACACCTTAGTGTATTGACTACAGGCTGATTTAAGGTAGATCTTTCAAGATCAGGTTCAGGGCTCATACCTTGTCATCCCCTTTGTGGGTGATAATTTCGATAGCTACTCCAACACCATGTTATTTAGCTGAGACCTGATGTTTTAGTTGCATTAATTTGACTATGTTTAACAATTTTAACATAGATAACCAAACGGTATATATTGTTATATTATAAAATACTGGAGTCATACTAGAGCTGTCAGTACTACAGTGATACTGCAGTGGTTTGTTTTTAATGAAGTCACTAATTTTAACCTGGATACTTCCAAACAACTGGCCACATTGCTTAACTATACAAATCCCTAATCAAAGTTAACAAAAAATGTTTCAAGTCAAATTATTTATTGAGGCAAATGTGCCTGTATTTATGACTGACATTTGCAAAAGAACTGAACCATCGTTAGTATATTATAATAATACACCAATGGCAGTTATAGTTATAATAAAATAGTGTAGCACCACAAAAATTGTCTTAATATTATTATTTTCATATCTTTGTGCACAAAAAATGTTTTTCTTACAATAAAACTAAAAAAAACCCCAAATTAATAACCCAGTAATACAGTCATATGATATAAAACATGTAAACAAGGGACAAATAATTCTAACATTATTATATATAAACATGTAAATTAAACATTAAATAAAAAACCAAAGAGTTGAATACATACAACAAACCACTAAACAAAGGATTAGACCATTACAGTTTAAGGCACGTCCAGGAAACTTTAGAATTAAAATGACTAATTACCCTTCACTTTAGTAAACCTCTGCATTGGCCAATAAAGCAGATAGGCACTGGACATTTGTTTATTTTTAAACAGAATTATATGTAAAAAAAGTTAACAGACTCCTTTTATATCTATATTACACTTCAAATTTTGCCTGTCAAAATAAACTAACAGTTTAGTTAGGAACAAAGGGAATTTTTCCTTGAATATTTGTGTGCTGGAAGCCAAAACAAATGGTTTAAAATGCATCAATATTGTTTTCTATCTAGGGAAAGTAAAAAAGAGAAAATAAGGGTTTGCAAAAGTTTAAACACTTTCACAGAGGAGATGAAATAATTATTCCCTGACTGTTGTTCTGTGAGTAGGAGAGGCAGCCATGTCTTCTTTTGTTGTTAAAATAACAACTCATATATAAAACAAAAAGATGATAGGTTGCTATTTTCCCTTGACTCAACAATGGTGGGCATGTCTGGAATCATAACTAACCTGACACTTATCTTTGGAATAATAACACATAATAACAAATTGGTGAAATTAAAAATAGGTTCATTAAGAACTGAAAATTCTTGAACCCAACAAATTCTATGGCTGGTAGTCTGGTATGCAAATAACAGAACTAGAGAGAGAGAGAGAGAGAGAGAGAGAGTTCTGTTATTTGCATATATATATATATATAATACATTAATTTTACTTAAGAGTTTTACCTTTGCTCCTTTCTCTACTTTCTCCTCTCTGCCATACTTTTACTTAATAATTTACCTTTTACATTTACATTAGGCATAGCCTTATTCAAAGAGAAACTTAACTTTATATTATAAATTAGGTGCCAAACAACTCTCAGGTTTTTTTTCTTTTTATCAACACGGACAAAGTTGCAAGCCACTTCCTCTTTTATGTACAGCAACATATTGGCTGCTGGCTAAAGAATTTTAAATAACATTTTACTGTCTCCTGTTATCTTTGACTAAAGAATTACTCCACAACAATTAATACCTTTAAACTTAAACTTACTTAAGTTACATACATAATTATTTACCTTTTAATTATTAAAACACATAATTTTTTCAACAGATTCTTCCAGGGATATAATGTATGGATACTCTCTTGGCATCAGTGAGTAGTGCTTCTGGCGCCACCTCCCTGTCTAAAAAGGAGGAAACTTGATTAACTGACTCTCTGCTCAGCCATTGCAACAGCCCATCAATGTGTCCACCCATTTCATACATTTGTCTCTTTAAATCAGAAATGTTCTCCCTAAGGTGATAATTTTCTTCCTCCAACTCCTCACAGCTATAAACTTCTTGAATGAGGGCATCCCCTGTGAAAAGAGAATGTGTCGTTAATTTGGATACCTTTTTCTTTAACCCTTTCACTTCTGTGATCTCCAGCATTTTCATTGTGTTCCTAACTTCCTATTATCTTCTATTACAGATTGCTTTTTAGTGCAGCATTTACTCAGTTTGTATCCAAATCCTGGATTAACAATCAACACACTTGGATTATTGCCACTTTGATATTGCTAGATTTATTCTTATTGTTTATAATGTTTTACAGGTGTTGTTACCATTTGATACATCTAATTCCTTTAATAATTCCTCCTTAAATTTGCCTGCATAATTAGTGATCCACTTGCTGACCACATCATCCATTATTTACCTATGCATTGTTATGGGAGGAGGGATAGCTCAGTGGTTTGAGCATTGGCCTGCTAAACCCAGGGTTGTGAGTTCAATCCTTGAGGGGGCCATTTAGGAATTGGGGCAAAAATCTGTCTGGGGATTGGTCCTGCTTTGAGCAGTCCTTTGAGCAGGACTAGATGACCTCCTGAGGTCCCTTCCAACTCTGATATTCTATGATTCTATGTGTAGATCACAATTTCTCTATGCAACTTGCCTGTCTGGGATCCCATACAGGCCACCAAAATGTAAGTAATATTTCAGGATCAGCAGCCAGACCCATTGGTTACCTTACTAACCTAGCAAAGTAGACAAACCCTGCTTGCTGTAGCAGACAAAAACACTGCTAATTCCAAGTTCAAATCCAAAGAACAGGCTTGTTTCAGCATGGGTACAGAATGCCACATCCCAGTGATCACTTGGGATGTAACAAGCCAATGAGTTGGCTACATTAGCACAAAGGCAAAAGCTTAAATCTCTGTATACTGTTTTTGTACCCAAGATGATACCCTATTTTTATCAATTCCCACTCCTCAGATTTGTTATATAATAATTAATATTTATGCTCATATATAAACATCCACATTACACACACAATTATGTAACATGTTTATTTACTTATTAACAGTAACAAAGCTGTTGATCTTATTAGACAGGGATATCAATTGTTTTCTGTGATTGTGTTTAAGTCACAATTACTTCTTTTGTCCTGTACCCAAGTTAGGGACAGTCCAAAAACTGAATAACAGGGTATTTAGTAAACCCAGAAGGCTTTGTTTGCACTCCTTGCCAACAGGCTTATTCAAAGGTCTTACTGACCACACTAAAGTCCCTTCAGGTCCTGCTCCTACCCAACTTTCAGACTCTCTCCCTTGCTCTCACAGATGATATACAAAATAAAGCAAGGACTTACCACATGAGGCAAATAATGATAAGAAGGATCCAGCCTTGTCATGAGGCAACTTCACCTTTCCTTCAGTCTTACAATATCACATTACACTATTATTCAGAAGCTATTCAGGATATAGTTAAACAGCTCCCTTCTCCTCTCTAAGTGTCCACTAAAAGGCTCCAGAAGTCAGGGAAGAGGAGGGCAAACTGCTCCAAAATGACAGGAGAAATCATAACACCATTAATATCCATATTGGTTTGGGGAGCAAAAATATTTCCTCTTTCTGGCAAAAAGCCATGCATTTCCAAAGATTCTGGCTTCATGGAACTTTCTAGACTACTCCACATTAACATTGGTGAACCTCAAATAATGATCAGGCCTTGTAGTGTAACCCACACGCCTCCTAAGTGTGGTGTTCTGTCCCATCTAATGGCACTGAGACCACTTAGAGAGAGAGATAAATGAGTCTGCTCTGAAGCCTTAGCTAAGAGCCAGTTGGATTTTAGCTCATGTAGTAGAGAATCATGCACTAAACTCCAGAGGTCCCAGGTTCGATCATGCCTGCCAGTGACCGGGGTCATAGTACCAGGGATACACGCCCCTTGATAGTGATAAAATCTCTATGTTGGTGTGGGGGGCAAAGAACAGACTTGTTTGTCCCATCAGTAGTGCCTATACACCTCAGAAACCTCAGCTGTTCGAAACCATCCATGACGTGCCAAACTTGATGACACGGCACAACTGCACTCTACTCATAGCATTGAAAATCTATATGATAGCAGTCCTAACAGATAATCAATAACACCAAACCAGTTTGCTACTGATTAGGACCAATCAAGTTTGGCAAGCTTCCAGATAGTAATGGCAGCATGCTGTTCTTTTGCTGCACTCTTGGGTGAACTCTTTAATGATCTCCAGGAAAGGAATCTTCCACACCCTGAAGTTCTGCAGCAATTGCTGGTCATCTCAGTTCTGAATCACTGACCTGTGCCACCAGTCAGTACTAGCTGATTGAGCTCAGAAGCAGCACTTCAAGTACAGCTGCTCCAGAATAATGGCTTACAAAGTGACAGCTTTATTTCATCTTCCTGCAGCCATATTGCTGAGGCATCCAAAGCTCTCCAAAGCTGCCAAGCCAAATCCATCCAGCTGTGTGACTCTTCTAATACATGTATGTCAACCTGTTCATATTAATGATTGTCATGAATGTGTTGCTTACTTTGTTCTCCATACTGCCTGAAACAGAAATGGCACTGGCAAAATACAGATGAATTACGGGATGCCAGGAGAGTAATCATGGGAGTTTGTTAGTTTGACCCGAAGCCCCAGAATTCCTATAGGTTCCAGTAGGCATCTTACAGGACTCAGCAAGAAAAATCCCAAAGCATAAAGCTGAGAGGTAGAACATAGCTACTTGGTAAATCTGCCTAGGATGCTGAATGGTTAATTCAAACAAGCACAGAGTTGCGTAGATGCAATGATTAACAAGGAGGATACCTTAAACTTGCATAACAAAGTTGTGTGGAACTTAAGTATAGTTATATTGCTGCAATTAGAATGAACAACCTGATCCAATGTAACACCCTGGTGTAGATAAAACCTTGCAAACTCCACAATCCTGTTCTTTCAATTTCTCTCTTTCTCACACACACTCAGATGCATTCTTCACTTGTGCTTCCCCCACCCTACTTTCTATTATTTATGCAACAGATCCATTTGAAAAGTTACAAATCTTTGTGGATTACCTGCAAACAGAATAATGAATCTTCCCAGGTCTGAAACTTGGGTCATCTAATCTGGATATAAAGATAATAGCATGTGACATAGATTACCAATCATAAAGATAAATAGCAAAAAACACATAAACATAACGATCAATTTGTAGGAAAAAAAAACAAACAAAAACATCTAGATTTCAGTGCGTTATGTTCCCCAAAGTGCTCACCAAATAATTATGAATAACATATGATTAATCATAATCATAATATTTTTGTGGATAATTTGCAGCCAGGAAAAAACAATAACAACAACAAAGAAGTCTACATTCATTGGATAAAGTATTTGCAATAAATAATTCATCCAGTTCTGTACACAAGTACATATATTTTAAGATGATAACTTTACAATTTGCGAAAAGTTAATGGATTAGATTCTTATGAAGGTGATTTAGAATTCATATTCTAATGAGCTTTAGATATTATCCACCTGTTTAGCTTATTATACTTGCTAAAGGTCATTTAAAGGTGAATTGGATTCACTGGTGATACAAGAGATGAGCATAATACAAATTATTATTTTTAATGAGCTTTCACTAATAATGTTGATATAATGAGAAGAGTAACTATGACTTTGAGATATACTATAGTTATCTTAGCTCAGTTCACATTTAAAGGAGCTAATAGTTTAGTGAAGTTAAAACACAGTACACCTCTACCCCAATATAACGCGGTCCTCGGGAGACAAAAAATCTCACCGCATTGTAGGTGAGACCGCGTTATATCAAACTTGATTTGGTCCCCCCTGTTCCTTGTTCTGTGACCGCCCCTGCCAGAGACCCCCATCCCTAATCACCCCCAGGGTCCCACCCAAACCCCCTGCTCCTTGTCCCCTGAAAGCTCCGACCCCTACCACCCTCCCTGCACAGGCACTCACTGGCAGCAGCGGGAAGCGGAGCAGCCCGGCCCCAGCCTGCTCCACTCCGACACCTCCCAGCCACGGCACTCTGCTTCCCGCCCCCGGTGAGTGCAGGGAGGTTGGGGAAAGGATGCCTCCCTCGCACTCACCTGTGGTGGGAAGCAGAGTGATATGGCCCCAGCCCACTCCACTTTCCTTGCCCCGGCCCCAGCCGTGTCGCTGGGGGACAGCTGGGGAAAGGTCCTGCGCTCACCTCCAGTGGGAAGCGGAGCGCCATGTCTGGGAGCTGGTGGAGTGGAGCTGGTTGGGGCTGGACTGCTCCACTTTCCGCCTCCGTTGAGTGTTGGGAGTTTGGGGAAAGGATGCCCCCACACACACCTGCAGTGGGAAGCAGAGCAATGCGGCCTCAGCCCGCTCCATTCTGCCACCTCCCAGCCACGGCGCTCCACTTCCCACTGCAGGTGAGTGCAGGGAGGTTAGGGAAAGGATGGCCCCCGTACTCACCGGTGGCGAGAAGCGGAGCGCCGCGCCTGGGAGCTGGTGGAGTGGAGTGGGCTGGGGCCGGGCTGCTCCAGTTCCACCGCTGCTGGTGAGTGCGGGGGGGGGATCCCTACTCCCAAACCCCCTCCCACAAGCAATGCAGCTGGGGCTGAGGCGAGGGAAGCAGAGCAGGTTGCTCCCAGCCCCCCGTTAATCTCCCAGGCCACTCTGGGACTGCAGGTACCCCAAAAGTGTCCTCTCATAGCTCTTGCCCCCAGACCCTGGTGGGGGGAGGAGCCCCTGACCACCCCCGAAACCCTCTGCCCCTTATCGAACCCCTCGGCCCTGGCCTGGCCCGGCACCCTTAACACTCTGCTCAGAGCAGCGTGTCAGAGGTTTACTGCCTTGTATGCGAATCTGCGTTATAATGGGTCGTGTTATATCGGGGTAGCAGTGTATATACCAGGGGTCGGCAACCTCTGGCACATGGCTCACCAGGGTAAGCACCCTGGTGGGCTAGGCCGGTTTGTTTACCTGCTGCATCTGCAGGTTCAGTCAATCGCAGCTCCCACTGGCCGCAGTTCACCGTCCCAGGCCAATGGGGCTGCGGGAAATGGCGTGGGCTGAGGGATGTTCTGGCTGACACTTCCCGCCTCCTCCATTGGCCTGGGACGGTGAACTGCGGCCAGTGGGAGCCACGATCGGCCAAACCTGCGGACGCGACAGGTAAACAAAGTGGCCCAGCCCACCAGGGTGCTTACCCTGGTTGGCCGCGGGCCAAAGGTTGCCGATCCCTGCAATGTGCCATTAGACAAACTTGAATTAGCTTTATTTTTCCCCTTCTCCAATGGTGTTGTAGGCTACCCAGACCTTAAACTTGCATTATTCTTTGCACAAAGGGGATCTGGTTAGAAGCCAGCTCTCCTGACCATATCACCATATCATTAGCAAGTGTGACAGCTGAGTCTTTATCTTATCCCCTCAAGGTGAGTGACTACCACCCCCAAATACACTATTACAGCCTATCAGAAGATAACCATGAGCTAGACTTTGGAAGCAAAGAGAACCATCTTCCAGTAAATAATAGAAAAGCCATAGCTACTCAGATGCTATGTTTATGGGTTTCATTATTTAAATTATATATACTTCCTCAAAAATAAAAAAATAGTTATTTCCTGCTATTCCTGAGAGAGATGCTCCTCAGCTACCCATTTTCATCAGAAATGTTTCTTAGTAGCCACCAATGTACCATTGCAACCTCTGAAGGTAGAGAGCATCTGCTGCACTCTGGGGATCAGGCAGGGTGGAAAGACAGGAGTTGGAGTAGAGTGGGCTGCTAATGGTGGTGTTTCTCCCTCTCTTCTTTTTTTCTTGACATAGGGCATTCAGGTCCAGGTAAAGCACTTTGAAATCTACTGATGAAAAGCCTTATATAGGAACTAGGTATATTTTTATGAGTTTTGCCATGACAGTAGGATTAATGCTTGATAGAAGAATAGTGGAATGTCAATCGAACTACTCTTTCGTTTTTTTCCAGAACATCCTTACTTATTAAAGTAAACATCATAAAGTAACGTACTGTGATGTATAAGACTAGATTGTTTTAAAAACTCTTCTCCTTTTACAGTGACTCAAAAGGGGACATTTTATTTGCTAGACTTACTTATATTCTACATTGATTACAATTTGTATTGCAATTTGACAGTATTACTTCTATCTATGAAGCCTGTGTGTAAGTGCTGAGCACATGTAAGTTATATCAGTTTTACAGTGCATAGTACAGTATATACTAATTTAGTTTAGTGCAAAATGTAGATATTATTTACAAGTTAAGTGCTTTTTTGAACTATAGATAAATACACTGTTCACTATGACACATTTTAAAATGAGTTTTTAACGGTGTCTGAAGTTAAACTATCAAGCCTACAGAACTGTAAACTATGAACTGCTTACACATCTGATAGAAATACCTTTACCACCAGACCAGCAAATAGAATCAATATTTGTGTCTGAATCACACGGCTATATATTTATTTCTACCTATAACTACAGCCTGATCTCCAAAATGGAGATAGTAAATCAGAGAAGCAATTCTGTGTTAATTGCTTTCCATATTGACACAGATCTGCAAACAAATTTAAATAGGGGTTCATTTTATGTTCTGTAAATGAATATACATTTTCCTGGATCTAGGTTAGACTAGTGGTTATTGCAAATATGGCCAATCCTACATAGTTAGTGCACTCTATGACTCTGTTCGATTTTTTTTTTCATTTTAACATTTTGAGATAGTCATGCAATATTGGATTTGTTTGTTTGTTTTATATGGTAGCAATCCATTGTGTATTTCCAAAAAGGATAATTTATTATGCTTTTTCATGGGAAAGAGGCTCTAGAAATAGCTACCATGCACTCTTCATTTCATGTGGTTAAAACATGGCATATGACTTCAACAGTATCAATCTTCTCCTCTTCATAAGCACAAGTATTCATATATTTTAGTTACTATGGAAAAATAAACTATAACAACATAAAATAATATTATATGTACTCTACACTTTTGTAGCTATATTAAGAACTACTAAAATTAAAACTATAATTAATAGCAAGTATCAGAGGGGTAGCCGTGTTAGTCTGGTTCTGTAGAAGCAGCAAAGAATCCTGTGGCACCTTATAGACTAACAGATGTTTTGCAGCATGAGCTTTCGTGGGTGAATACCCACTTCTTCGGATGCAATTAATAGCAAGGATTATTTAGAAGTGACCTCACTTTCTCAACTTTTAAATTGCAGGAACAAATAATTGTGGGTGCAATGTTGGGCATGGAATTATTGTGGAAGAGTTTGGGCTAAATTTTAAAAATTGTTACTGACATTTTTCCAGGTGAGATGTAGCCTAGCGAAATTTGCACTTTCATTTAAATTTTGGGGGGCAATTCCAGCTGCAGGATCAATTCAGATATTTGAAAAGTGCTTGAACTGGCCCCAGTTACAAAAACATAGATGAAACTTTCACCCTCAAGAAAGGATTGTGATGTGGACACAGAAACAATGAAATGCAGAAAAACGATGTTATGATTAAATACAGAAGCTGCAACTGTAGTTAAAACTGTTAATGTAACCAGGGTGACCACCCCAAACTACCTAACAGCTAGTTCCTGTGATGTTCTCAATGGGCCCCAATAGACTATAACCTGAACATGAGTGTGAAAGCCATGCTCCTTCTATACCTTCAGATCTGCCAAAAGACCCTGACGGGAAGCTATAGTTGCAACCTACTCTCCTTTTTCGTGCTCAGAGATAGGAGAGGTAAGATGAGGGAAACCACAGGCTGCATGAGACATAAAGGCAACCCCTTTGCACCGTACATTGACATACTTGGGCCCTATCTCCAAGGAGCCCACTGGGCTCCATGTTTGACATGTTATAACCTCCTAACCACATGGGAACCTGTCAAGGTTGCAACTATATTTTAACACAGAGGCTAGAAAAAACAGAATTTCTGGGTGCCAAATGAAGATGAAAAGACCTCCCACAATAGTTTGTCAATTTTGTTACGTGGGGAAAAAAACCTCCAGACCCTAAACCTGGTGATCAGCCAAGACCTCAGCATCATCAGAGATAGAGCAACTAAAATAAGGATAGGAAGGGTGGGGCTGACATAGGGAACCAATAATGGCTATCCCATGTAAGCAGGAAATTGTATCAACTTCCATCATGCTCCACAAACAGAAGCCAATTACTTGACCCCAGCATAACCCTCATGCCCAGTGAGTGTTGAATAACTTAAAGGGAGCAGGTTAGACATCAGTGAGGAAGATATCCCCATGGTCAAAGCTGCCTGCTGTGCTCTGCATAAAATTTGTGAAGCTAAGGGGGAGAAGTTTCCTCAGGGATAGAACGTTGAGGTGGATCAACTGACTGCTGCTTTTAAGCAACCAGATACCAGGGCTGTAAGAGGGGCTCAATGGAAGCTATTTGAATCAGGGAGGCTTTAAAGAAGCATTTTTACAATGAGCCACAGAAATGTGTTTTGCTGTAATGCATTGAGACAGGCATTCTTTTCTTGCACCTTATAATGATTTCTGTGTGTGTGGTAATGTGAAAATGCAATTGGCACTGTCTGTGAATTTTAGCAGCAACTGCCATATGCAAGAGACAAATAAAGATGCATTCACTTTCTATAAGTACATTTTTATTCCACACCATGCAAACACTTCTATGTTCTCGTACGAACATGAAAATCAAAAGCACATTTGCCAGTGAGGCTCTCACAGCTGGGTGTATATACAGCTATCGTAAAAAATCTCCTTTGGGATGGTATGCTTGGGGTACTTGAAGATGCAGGTAATATGGGGATGGGAATGGGGGAAAGGCCTGAAAGGCAGTTCTATATGGGCTGAGGAGGGAGGAGAGCATGGATGTGTTTCACCTGAAGTTCAATCAGGAACTGTAAGATGTCCGTTTACTCCCTGAACAGCGCTATTATCTGATCCTGCCTATTTCCTATCATGACTATCCATCCGCAGTTTATCTTTGATAACGTCTCTCCAGGAGCGGCTCCAGGCACTAGCACACCAAGCGCGTGTCTGGGGCGGCAAGCCCCGGGGGGGCACTCTGCCGGTCGCCGCGAGGGCGGCAGGCAGGTTGCCTTCGGCGGCATGCCTGCGGAGGGTCTGCTGGTCCCGCGGCTTCGGCGGACCTCCCACAGGCATGCCGCCGAATCCGTGGGACCGGGGACCTCCCGCAGGCAAGCCGCTGAAGGCAGCCTGCCTGCCGTGCTTGGAGCGGCAAAATACCTAGAGCCGCCCCTGATTCTCTCCATGCTCTTTGCTTGCAATCCGAAACACCAGAGGATTGCAGCACCTCCTGGAACATGTCTTCCTTACTTCTCTTGTTTCATCTGCTTATCAGATGGAGCTGCTCAGCCAGTGTGCAGGAGGAGATCTTCCAAGGCACATCTGTAAAAGCAGAACGAAGTATTCACCCACGAAAGCTCATGCTCCAAAACGTCTGTTAGTCTATAAGGTGCCACAGGACCCTTTGCTGCTTTTACAGATCCAGACTAACACGGCTACCTCTCTGATACAAGGCACATCTGTAGATGCTAAAGAAAAAATATAGACAGAGGCCCTATTGTGAGTGCACTCACTCGCACCCTTGACCCAAACAAGTTAGAATTGCAACTTTCTCACTTTCCGTTGGCAGCCATACAGCATGGTGGTAGCCCCAGCTATGGTGAGTTTGGCCTGGAGGGTAAGGAGCAAGGTGGGACAAAGGGTGGTGGATATCAATGGGTTATCACTATAAGCACATAAGGCTACTGTTCTGAATACTGGCACCATTTTCAACAGACAGGGGTGATAGCATCTGATACCTTGCTCCTGAAAGTAACTAAGGATACAAGGGTGCAGCTCCTGAATGCATATGGCTGTAGACCAGGTCCATATGCTGCTTGCCTGTGTGGGGTTATGGTGTCTGCAGAAGTAATTGCTGATTAGTAGAGTAAAGTTTCCTACCATGTGAGAAGAAACAAAGCAGCCTGCCCAAGAAACATTTTGCAGAGGATTGCAGATTACCTCCAGGAAAGTTTCCTAGACATCTCTATGGAGGATTCCTAGGACTTCCCAGTGCGCATAAACAAACTTTTCCACATGGCTCACTCTGCTTATCTATATGGGGAATGAGAAGCAGATACAAACTGTACCTGTGTTGGTTATTTCAATCCCTTTTATACCCTGATTAAAAAAACAGAACACGACCATGTGTCCTTGCTGTATTTAAGCACAGTGAGTCCTTACTGTTTCTTTCCTCTTCTGCATCAGGCATGCCAGGGCCAGACTGCTGGGACTGGCTAGACTGCTCTGGAGTTAAAAAGAGGTCCTGACTCGTCACACCTCCGAATGTCACAATCGCCTGTCTCCCATCCTTCTCCAACTCCACTTCCTCATCCACTATGTCAGGGGTCGGCAACCTCTGGCACGCGGCTCGCCAGGGTACACCCTGGTGGGCCGGGACAGTTTGTTTACCTGCCGCGTCGGCTGGTTCAGCTGATTGTGGCTCCCACTGGCCGCGGTTCACCGTCCCAGGGCAATGTGGGCGGTGGGAAGCGGCGAGGGATATGCTGGCCACGGCTTCCCGAAGCCCCCATTGGCCTGGGATGGCGAACCGCGGCCTGTGGGAGCTGATATCCGCCGAACCGGCCGACGCAGTAGGTAAACAAACTGGCCCGGCCCACCAGGGTATTTACCCTGGCGAGCTGCATGCCAGAGGTTGCCGACCCCTGCACTATGTCATCCTCAGGATTCACTCCACTGGCCACTGACTCCAGTATCCATGGGGCTCTTGGTGGTAGTGGTGGGATTGCCACTGAGTATGGCATGCAACTTCATAGAGAAACAGCATGTCTGAGGCTCTGCATCAGAGTGACAATTGGACTCCCAGGGCTTCTGGTACACCTGCCTCAACTCCTTGATTTTTGCATGCCCCTGCTGCGTGTCCATTTCGTGCCCCTTCTCGTCCATGTCACAAGCAATCTGCCCGTAGGTATCAAAGTTACTATGGCTGAAGCAGAGCCTCCTGACTTGTGACTGCACTGCCTCCTCTCCCCACAGACCCAAAAGATCCACCACTTCCGGTGTAATCCAGGCAGGAGAGCATTTGCTGCAGGGAGCCCGTATGCTCAGCTGGGCAGATGCTCTGCGAGATCTCCAGGCCGAGCAAACAGTAAGAGCAGTTTCAAAAATTTCTGGGGCAGCAAAGTTCAAAACAGTAGACAAGACTGGGCATGATGGGCATTTTGGGACACCTCCGGGAGGCCACTTAAAGTGACATAAGCAACTCAGTGTCTACACTGACACTGAATTGCTCTAACTACGTTACCCTAAGCTCTACGCCTCTTGTCAAGGTGATTTTTTGTTGGTGTAGCAGGAGAGAGAACCCAGTGGGAAGAGCATTGCAATGTGTACATCTCCACAGTTAGGTCGATGTAAGCTGCCTTATGTTAACTTAACTCTGTAATGTAGATAAGCCCTAAGTCATTCTTCCCCAGAGAAGCACAGATGTAAGTAGAATGCCTGTTGAACTAAAAAGTCTGTGCTTACAAGATGATGTTTCGATTTTAGACTATGAATCAGAACACTTGCTTCCTACTTTTTTATAGTTTTACCCTGCTCTCATTTTTAAGTAAATTGTTTTATTTAATATCATTTAGATTTATGATGACTAGTGAAGATAAGTGGGGGGAAAAACAAGATTCAGAGGACACAGAGTTTGTACAAATTCCTCTCTGGAGCACTGAAGAGGGCATGGGACCGCCATCAAAAAATAGCTTCCAGAACTCTTGCTGCAGTTATTTGGGCATGTGGAATTCTACATACCAAGAAGTGTGGCAGACACTGGGAACTAATGATGAACATACAAAAAGAACTATGAGCCTGATCTGGCAATTTTTCCATTGGCTTCAATGAACATTTAATTAAGCATTTAGTAGACATAAATATGGGAGTGGTGCATAAATGTGAAATAGTGATCTCATCATATTGTTTTGAGAAAGACAGTTATCTACTGGATTGCACCACATCAGGTTTTACTGACAAAGTTTTGGGATGACCAGATTACTGAGGATTGGCGATCCTTGAGTGTGTTCTGCAGATTTTCTATAAAACTGGTGACACACACACAAATTTGCAATGGAAAAAATACACCTCTACCCTGACATAACGCAACTGGATATAACACAAATTCGGATATAACGCGGTAAAGCAGCGCTCTGGGGCAGGGGAGGGTAGGGGAGGGGGGCTGCGTGCTCCAGTGGATCAAAGCAAGTTCAATATAGCGCGGTTTCACCTATAATGTGGTAAGATTTTTTGGCTCCTGAGGACAGTGTTATATCAGGGTAGAGGTGTATTATCATAGCTGTAGCCTACTGCATTCACATACAATAGTTTCTGATAAATGAGAGGTTGGATAACTGGGATCAGTAAAGGCACTTCAGAAATCACCTGGGTACAGAAACCTTTTGGAGAACAGAAAGCTCAAAAGTATATTGTGTCATAAAAGTTTTATTAAAGATGCATTTGAAATACTATAAGGGCCATTGGTAACTCTAGGGAAGCACCTTTAAAAGAAAGTGGAAAGCATTGATCTATTTCTCTTTATTCCAGATACAAACCAAACCCAAAACAATGCATAACTGCAGCTATTCCACATGGAGTATAGTACAATATCTCTAATGGAAAAGTTAGACTAAGGTTGTATAATCCAAATCAAAAGTACATGCCACCTTTTCAATTTTTCTTACTTCTCTGTAGCAGTAGAAAGAGCATGGGAAAAAATCAAATGACTTTTAAATTTGCAGATTTTACTGATAACATTCACCACAGCACTCACTCAAACCTCGCTTAAAATCTAGGTTAAATGGAAAATCCTGTCATTGAAATTCAGTGTGAAGTTGTCTGGAGCGCCATATTCTACTGACTCTACAGCCATAGGTGCACCTTATCTTGGGACTTTTGTTTTAGGGCCTGTTGGGTAGTGGTTCCAAGACAGCCAGATCCCTACTCCTTGCTCAGGGGGCAGAGTCTGTGAATCCTCTTCTTCTCACATCCTCAAGTCTTTGTTGATAATGATGAGATGTTCTACACATACAGAAAGCATGCCTGATTCTTCTGAGAGGTAGCTAGGGTGCGTGGCGGGGGAGGGGGAAAGGAATAGTCTTTTCAGCTGAATGTCCTTAAAGGTGCTGCACAACAATATCTTTAGGGTTATCCCCCTTACAAGGAAACACTTTGCTCTCCTCCCCATTCTTTCTTCTATGCAGGGGAGCTGCAGGGATGCATTTTCGGAATACTTGTCAAGGACAGAGTTGGGAAAGAAATGTTACTCCTGAGGGAATTCTGTTCCAAAAAATTAAAAAATCTACACACAATTTTGCAAAAATCTGCATATTTTATTTGTGAAAATAACACATTATTACCACATCTGTAGTAGGAAGAGAGCCTGAGATATAAGCCCTTGTATTAGAGGCCTGAGCTAAAATAGTGGGCAAGCCTTGCTGATATAAAGCAAAGTTAGCAAAAGTCAGGGTATGTCTACACAGCAAAAAAAAAAACAAAAAAAACTGCAGCTAGCCAGTGCCAGCTGACTTGGGCTCAGGCTGCAGGGCTGTTTCATTGCTGTGAAGACTTCTGGGCTTGGAATAGAGCTGGAGATCTGGGACCCTTCCACCCTGCAGGGTTCTAGAGCTCAGGCTCCAGCAATAAAACAGGAAGACCCCGGGGCCCTATCCCTCTGCACCAGGAGTACCACAATATTGAGCGAGGGGGACAGAATCTCTCACACACAGGTAGCACTGCCCAGGTGTGGGGCAAACGTAGCACTGCCCAGCACAGCAGGATCCAAGTATGGATCCAGGTGAGAGTGGCTCACTGTGGGGTCTGGGTGTGGTGGGGACCTGGTTGCACAGGGGCTAGTTTGGTGGATTCTGGATGCATGGAGAATGGGACTCTGCAGGAGGGTCCAGGTGAAGGTGGTTGTGGCTCAGCATGGGGGGGTCTGGTTGTGGAGGGGATGGTCCTCGGCAAGAGGGGTCTGAGTGCATGAGTCTCAGTGGAGGGGTCTGAGTAATGGGGGAGTGGGGCTTAGTGGTGTGGGCATTTGGGTGCAGCTGGTTGGAGCTCAGTGGGATGAGGGGTTCAAGTGCGGGGAGGCCTCAGAAGGGGTAGTCTGGGTGCACAGGGTCCAGATGTGGTGGTGGGGGACTCAGAGGTGGGGGCATCTGGGCATGTATATGGGGGTCCAGATGCACAGGGAGTGGATGGATGGGGGCGGCAGCTCCCCATACAGTGACCCTTCCCCCCATTGCTGGGGAATGATGGGGGCAGGAATCAGGTGGGAGTGTGGACCTTCCTGCAGCTGGGGGAGGCTCCTCGGGGTGGTTCTGATCCAGTCCCAAGAACAGCCCATGCAGAGGAAGAGGAAGTCCCCTCCCACACCCAGCCTAGGCAGGACTAGCAGATGAACCAGCCAGGGCTACTCCTCCTCAGGTCCACATAGACTGCAATAGCGAGCAAGTGGGACAAAGTCTCTCCCTTGCTCTCAGCCATGCCTACACCCAGTGCTCACCCCTTTACCCCCCGAATTCGCCCAGGAGTAAAATGTTGAGGCCTGATCATCAGGCAGGTAGAAAATTCACATGAGCACTGTACCCCTTTAGTGACTCTGAAGGATCCAACTTACGAGATGCTGTGGAGTCAGGCTGGTACCAAAACAGCGCGGGCCTAGGGATGCGCTGGCCGCGGCTTCCCGCCACCCCCATTGGCCTGGAGCAGTGAATTGCGGTCAGTGGGAGCCACGATCGGCTGAATCTGCGGATGCAGCAGGCAAACAAACTGTCCCGGCCTGCCAGGGTGCTTACCCTGGGGAGCTGCATGCCAGAGGTTGCCAACGCCTGAACTACAGGATAGCCACAGTCATGTTAAGTTTTTTTTTTTTTCTGTAGATAGACAAAGAAAAATATTTTTTTTGCTGATCTGTACATGCTTGATTCTTTTATTTTTCAGAGTACTTAAGTTCTATACGTAGCAAAAAGAATCAGAAATTCACCAGGTGCTCTTGACAACATTTCCTCTCAAAATAAATACTACTTTTCAGGACTTCAGGTTGCGTGTGAGCAATTGCCTAGCAGATATTGCCTGCAGTATCTCTCCACTACTAGTATTTAAGTCATTACTTTTAAAAATGCTTCTAGTCCCTTGAGTATGAAAAACATTACTGCTCATACATGAAATGTTATTATATTTGTTTCTTCTGAATGGAATCCTGAATGAGTAACATTGTTCCTATTTATTTTTCAGATGATGTCATTTTTTTCCAAACACAAAGGTGCCAGTCTCAGCACAGCAGCATATCCTACTGTAGTTCCTACTCTTTAAGAAATCATAGAAATGTAGGGCTAAAAAGGTTATCTATTCCAGCCTCCTGTGAAGAGGCAGAACTAACATACCCAGACAATTCCTGACAGGTGTTTGTGTAACCTGTTCTTTAAAATCACCAATGATAGGGATTTCACAGCCTCTCATGGAAACCTATTCTAGTACTTAACTATCCTTTTAGTTAGAAATTCCCCACCCCTAATATCTAACCTGTATCTCACTTGCTGTAGAGTAAGCTCATTACTTCTTGTCCTAACTTCAGTGGACATGGAGGACAATTGATCACTGTCCTCTTTATATGAAATTAACAAAAATGAAAACTTTTGTCAGGTCCCCCCTTAGTCATCTTTTCTGAAGAGTAAAAGTGCCCAGGTTTTTTTGTTTTGTTTTTTAATATTTCATCAAAGGTCAGGTTTTCTAAGCCTTTTAGCATTTGTGTTTCTCTCCTCTGAACTCTTTGCAGTTTGTTCATATCTTTATTAAAATGTGGCACCCAGAACTGGACCCAGTAACTCACCAGTGCGCAGTAGAATGGAACAACTTCCACCTATGTCTTATATATAATAGTTCTGCTGATAAACCCCAGATTGATATTAGATTTTGTTTGCAACCCCACCACACTGTTCACTCATATTCAATTTCTGAGACACTTATCCCCCAATCCTCTTCAGCAGTACTACTGCCTAGTGTGTTAGTCTCCATTTTGTAGTTGTGTATTTGATTTTCTCCCAAGGGCAGTACTTTGCATTTATCTTGAATTTCATCTTGTTCATGTCAGACCAATTCTCCATTTTATCAAGGCCATTTTGAATTCTAATCATGTTCTCCAAAGTGCTAACAACTCCTCCCAGCTTGATGTCATTCACAAATTTTATAAGCATACTCTACACTCCTTTATCCGAATAATTAATTAAAATATTGAATAGTACTGGACACACACCAGACCCCTGTGGAGCGCCACCAGATATGTCCTCTCAGTTTGATAGTGAACTATTGATAACCACTTTTTGAGTATGGTCCTTCAATCAGTTTTGCATCTACTTTAAAGTAATTTCATCTAGACCGTATTTCCGTTGTTTGCTTATGAAAATGTTATGTAGGGACTATGTTAAAAAACGTACTAAAGACAGTATGTATCATTCCACGGCTTCCCCTTATCCATTAGGCCAGTAATCCTGTCAAGGAAGAAAGTTAGGTTGGTTTGGTATAAATTGTTCTTGACAAATCCATGTTGGCTATTACTTTATATAAGACTATTATCCTCAAGATGCTTACAAATTGATTAATAATTTGTTCCTGTCTCTTTCCAGATATTAAAGTTAGGCTGATTGGTCTGTAATTCCCTGGGTCCTCTTCCCCCCCCCTTTTTTTTTTAAAAAAAAAGAGGTATTATGTTTTTCTGACCTCAGGGACCTCACCTGTCCTTCATGACTTCTGAAAGATAATTGCGAATGGTTCTGAGATTGCTTCAGCTAGTCCATTAAGTATCCTAAGGTGAACTTATGAGGCTCCTATGAACTGAATACATCTAATTTTTCTAAATATTCTTTAACCTATTCTTTCCTTATTTCAGCTCTATTTCTTTTGCCTGGTTGTTAACATTAATTTAATTAAGTACCTGGTCACAATTTATTATATTATTTTTTAGAGAAGACTGAAGCAAAATAGGCATTAAACACGTCAATCTTCTTGATATTCTCCATGATTAGTTCTCCTTCCCTGCCAAATACGAGACCTACACATCTTTATTGCTCCTAATGTTTTTTATAGAATCTCTTCTTATTGTCTTGTATGTCCCATGCTAGGTGTAACTCATTTTCTGCCTTACTCTTTCTGATTTTGTTCCTACATTCTTGTGCTATTATTTTGTATTTATCCTTAGAAATTTGTCCATGTTTCCACTTTTTGTAGAACTTGTTTTTGGATTTTCAAGTCATTTAAGAACTCCTGATGGAGTTACATTGGCCTCTTACTATTGTTTATTCATATATAAAATCAGGACAGTTTGCTATTTTGCCTTTAATATTATCTCTTTTAGGAAGCTCTCCTGAACTCCTTTTCTTCAGATTTTCCTCCAATGGGTCCTTAGCTATCAGTTCTCTGAAATTGTTAAAATCTGCTTCTTTTTTTTTTTAATACCATTGTCCTTATTCAGCTGCTCTCACTCCTTTCTTTTCTTGGAATCATGAAATCTATGATTTCCTGATGAATTTCATCAAAATTGACCTCCACCTTCCGATTTTCAACCAATTCCTCTGTTAGTCAGTCTGAAGTCTAAAATGTCTGTCCTTTGGTTACGTGTTCCACCTTTTGAAACAAAAAGTTGTCACCAATACATTCCAAAAATTATTGGACACTTTGTGTTTTGCCGTATTGCTTTTCCAGCATATTTATGGGTAGTTATTTCCAGGTCTTGTATTTTGGTTATGTCAGTTATTTGTTCTAGAAATGCTTCATCCGCCTCCTCCTTCTGATTTGGTGATTTATAGTAGACCTCCCTACCATGACATTGCCCTTTTTTCTTCCCCTTTTATCATCATCTATAGACTTTCTACTGGTCTGCTTCTTGCTTCCTTCTGGACTGAATACATTTTTGATGTGTAATGCAACACCTCTACCCTTTGCTTCCTGCCTGTTTAACCTCTATGTCAATATTCCAGCCATGAAATTTGTCCCATTAAGTCTCTGTATTACCAATTAAGTCATAATGTTGCTTATGTACTAATATTTTCAGTTCTTCATGTTTATTCCCCATACTCCTTGCATTTGTATGTAGATAGCTAAGCTGTTGAGCAAATTCCCCCATTGTTATCCCTCTGGTTGCCTCTATGACCCTTTCCATTCTCCCACCCCCAACACCTAGCCCTTTATTAAGATTACTTTTTTTATATACTGTAATGGGTCGGACTCACCCCTGCGGCGCCTCCTACTGGTGCTTCTGGGAATTAGCTCAGTTCCAGTCCAGAGCGCCCTCTGCAGGCCGGTGATCCGCCTGTCTTCAGGCCCCCGTGATCCGCCTTGGACCCAGTGCCCTTTTACATGGGGTGCTGCCCCCTAGCAGTAACCCCTTTCTTTCAGGGTCTCCCCCCCTCAGGGAACCCTCACCCTCTATCCCCACCTTGCCTCAGTATATGGCTACTGCCAGTCATTGTCTAGCCCCACGTCCTGGGGCAGACTGCAGTATCAGCCTACTCATCACAGGCAAAGGGGTTTGGACCTGCTGCCTTGGCCTACCCCTGGGCTGCCCTCTGCAACCCCCAGTACCAGTTGGCCCTTCGATAGGCCGCAGCCTGGGGCTTTCTAGGCTGGAGCTCCCCAGCTCCTCAACCTTTCCCCAGCCCTGCTTCACCCTAGGTACCTTGTCTCAGTTCCCTGCAGCCAGGCCCATCTGCCTCTAGAAACAGAGAAAGACTGAGTGCTTCTGGCTTCCCTGGCCTTTTATAGGGGCCAGCTGTCACTCAGTTTGGGGTGTGGCCTCACCTGCAGTCACTTCCTTAATCAGCCCAGCCTTGAGAGCAGCCGCTCTCAAGCCCTGCCAGGCTGCTTTTAAACCCCTCAGGGCAGGAGCAGAGGTTCACCCTGCTACATATACCTACCTATGAACTTTTGTCACCTGCCCCCTTTGAACCTAGTTCAAAGATGCCCTTATGCTTCTTGGTCAAGTGAACCCCATCTCTTTCAGCTGTTATCCTTCCTGTAGTAATATCCCATTGTTAAGGTGTGGCAGATGTGTCAACTTCCTGCAATATTTTTGGGAGCTTTTATTGAATTAATTTGAAATAGTTTTGGAGTGCCTTGTATTATATCTTCAAAGTTTATGTATTATTGTGGGACTGTGCATAACTTCTCTAATGTGGAGACATGGCCTGTGTAAACCCTAGGCAGTGTTATGAGTTTAAAAGGACTATTTTTAGCAATGGGGTATTGTCCAGGTTCCTCCCACACTCTGAACTTTAGGGTACAGATGTGGGGACCTGCATGGACACTTCTAAGCTTAATTACTAGCTTAGATCTGGTAACACTGCCACCATCCAGAAATTTCAGTGTCTGGATCACTTTCTGTCCCCCCAAAACCTTCCCCTCCCTGGGCAGCCTTGAGAGGCTTTTTCACCAAGTTCCTGGTGAACACCGATCCAACCCCTTGGATCTTAACACAAGGAGAATTTAACCATCCTTCCTCCCTTCCCCCACCAATTCCTGGTGAGTCCAGATCCAATCCACTTGGATCTTAACACAAGGAAAAAATCAATCAGGTTCTTAAAAAGAAAGCTTTTAATTAAAGAAAGAAAGGTAAAAATTATCTCTGTAAAATCAGGATGGAAAATACTTTACAGGGTAATCAGATTCATATAGCCCAGAGGAACCCCCTCTAGCCTTAGGTTCAAAGTTACAGCAAACAGAGGTAAAATCCTTTCAGCAAAAAGGAACATTTACAAGTTGAGAAAACAAAAATAAGACTAACATGCCTTGCCTGGCTATTACTTACAAGTTTGAAACATGAGAGACTGATTCAGAAAGATTTGGAGAGCCTGGATTGATGTCTGGTCCCTCTTAGTCCCAAGAGCGAACAACCCCCAAACAAAGAGCACAAACAAAAGACTTCCCTCCACCAAGATTTGAAAGTATCTTGTCCCCTTATTGGTCCTCTGGTCAGGTGTCAGCCAGGTTTACTGAGCTTCTTAACCCTTTACAGGTAAAAGAGACATTAACCCTTAACTATCTGTTTATGACAGGTATCATGATGCATGCCCAATTCTTCCACAAACACGGACCACACGGAGACCTTCTTTCTTGTAAACAACTCTGTGTAGCTTGTTTATAGTGTTTTAATCACTCCACCAATACATAGCAGTGTCTCCACATCTATACAGGCTGCATCTCAATTTTCTAACCCCTTCTCCAAAAGAGTCTCTCTACTCAGAGGACCTCCTTTGTCAAGATCTCCTAGCCTTCTGTTTTGTTTTGTCCCCTTCCCTCCCCTCCGTCCTGTACCCTTTTATACAGCTGTTCTAATTGGGCTAATTGTCTCACTGACTCAACAGCCCCAATCTGGCCTGGTAATCAGGTACAGGGTTCTCCAATTAGGTCTTTTTACTCAGCACGCTATCACAGCCAATAAAGAAGGAACTTTTTTGGCAAACAAAGTTTCCAAAGGAAAGGATAATGCAAATTCACACCTCTGGACCCAACCTTTTGAAGCTACTTCCCAAGGAGGAAACCACTGTCTGACTGATTACTTATTCTCAGTTGTTGAAGATCAAAGACCCAGGCAGTATAAAGTAAAGGCTAACCAATGCGGATGTATTCTGAGTAAAAAGGTTTATGGACTTGTAACCACAAAGGTGGCAGGAGCCTTGGTGAGTTTGAAGGACTGACCACCTACCAGAGCCCTTATTGGAATTCGTGGTGGTCTCTTGTAAGCCCATTAGCATGCATGTAGGTTCTTAGAAATAACTTTTCACTTTCACTTTAAGAACAAATGTGCTTGCTTAAAAAGGGCTATGTAATAATTCATAATTGTGGGCAATTATGCTGTTTATTGCCTCAGTAAAGAAGTAAAGTAAGCAAAGTAAAGAAGCTGGCTGTTTAGGCTGACTGGCTTGCTGGGGAACTCACAGTGTAGGCATGGAACTGTGAAGCCTGGAAAAAAAAAACCCTGAGGAGGGAGAGAGATGTAAGTCTCTGCCCAAAAGAGTTGACAACTGAGGAGCCGTGAGACTAGAGTGGGTGGACTTGCTGGACCATGAGTGCGACATACTGGTGTGGATGCAGTTGCCCAGAACTGTGACACAATTAGACCAAATTCCTGCTCTCAACACCATCTGCACAACTATACATTCACCTCCAGCATGCACATGTCCCAACCTGGGCCCTTATCCTCAACTAGGAGTTCTCCTAGATAAAAGATTTCTGTAACTAGATGGAATTATTTTAAATACTACTCAGCCTAGTGAAAAATATCAGAAGCATGAATTATCATATTCTTCCCCTTCCTTTTTCATAGGGCTGCAACAGAGGAACAGCTCATTAATGAGTGTCAGGACTCTGTAGTCAGATACAGTAAGTGAGAGGTGAAACTAGGGGCAGTGGTGGAGCTCAGACCCCAGTTATAAGTAATTGCTCATTGGTTATAACTCAGCCCCGTGATAACTGGTGTCATTCTGGCATCATTCAGGGTCACAGATCTAATAAGCAACGAGCGTAGGAAATACAGAGAATCAAATAAACAAGACAATAACAGATTATATTGTTCTTGTTTGTTGTTTTCCTGTGTGCTAAGCAGTACAAATAAAGAAGTACTATTTTGTATGACCCAGTGAGCTTATAATTAGAATTCAGGGCACCACTGAATTTTTGATTCACTGATGAATCCAAAACACTGCGGGGAAAATCAGGTGCTGAATCCAAAAATTGTAAATAAAATAAAATAAAAATTGGTCAATCAAAAAATACATTTTGGGGAAAGAACATATTCCATCACCCAAACTGGATTTTTTCAGGCATTTGTAAAGGGTTAGATTCACAAAATGGTGATGGTCTGATTATAATTCTTAACCCAGTGGTTAGGTCACTCAGTGAAGATGTAGGAAACCAGGCTTAAATTCCCTTGACTATACCTGATGTGGAGAGGGGATTTGAACTTGGGTCTCCTATCCTACATTAGAGCAGCCTAATTATAGAGTAGGCTGCTTTCATGTCTCGTGTTGAAACCATTCCATATTTTATTAAAAAAAAAAAGAACAATCATTGGCACGCCCACCTCCTAGATGAGTGTCCTAACTACGAAGCTTTAGAGTTATTCTCACACTTCTTTTTTTTTCTTCAACTATTTTTCGTTATGTGCAATGGCAATTCATCATCATCATTCATAATGAGCCCCTCGCTATGAAAGCATGCCCCTTTTTGCCTCTCTCCTGAACAACAGGTCATTCCTCCAAAAGCACAAGACCTAGTTCCTCCTCCTTTTTTAACCCCCTGCTTTGTCACTTCTGTTCCTTTCTCCTCTCTGGGGATTTTCATCTCTCCATTTCCCCCTACCTACAGAGAATCTGGAGGAAGTAAGAACATAAGAATGGCCATACTGGTCAGACCAAAGGTCCATCCAGCCCAGCATCCTATCTTCTGACAGTGGCCAATGACAGGCACCCCAGAGGGAATGAACAGAACAGGTAATAATCAAATGATCCATCCACAGTGGTCAACTCCCAGCCCCCAGCAAACAGAGACCAGGTACAATTCAGAGTATGTCCTTGCATCCCATTCCCTCCCAACTAATAAGCTATTGATGGACCCATCCTCCATGAATTTATCTCATTCTTTTCTGAACCCTCTTATAGTCTTGGCCTTCACAACATTGCCTGTCAAAGAGTTCCACAGACTGACTGCGTATTGTGTGAAGAAATATTTCCTCTTGTTGGTTTTAAACCTGCTGCCTATTATTTTTGTTTGGTGACCTCTAGTTCTTGTGTTATGAGAAGCAGTAAATAACACTTCCTTATTTACTTTCTCTACACTAGTCATGATTTCCTAGACCTCGATCATATCCCCACTTAGTCGTCTCTTTTCCAAGCTGAATAGTACCAGTCTTATTAATCTATCCTCATATGGAAGCTGTTCCATACCTCTAATCATTTTTCTTATTGCCCTTTTCTGAACCTTTTCAAATTCCAATGTATCTTTTTTGAGATGGGGTGACCACATCTGCACACAGTATTCAAATTGTGGGCATACCATGGATTTATATAGAGACAATATATATTTTCCATCTTATTATCTATCACTTTCCTAATGAGTCCCAACACTCTGTTACCTTTTTTGACTGCTGCAGCACATTGAGTGGCCCTTTTCAGAGAACCACCCACAATGACTCCAAGATCTCTTTCTAGAGTGGAAACAGCTAATTTAGACCCCATTATTTTATATGTATAGTTGGGATTATGTATTCCAATGTACATTACTTTGCACTAATCAACATTGAATTTCATCTGCCATTTCGTTGCACAATCATCTAGTTCTGTGAGATCCCTGTTCTAACTCTCAGTGGTCTGCTTTGACTTAACTATCTTGATAGTTTTTTTATCATTTGCAAATTCTGCCATCTCATTGTTTCCCCCTTTTTCCATATCATTTATGGATATGTTGAATAGGACCGGTCCCATTACAGACAGCTGGGGAGCACCACTATTTACCTGTCTCTTCTGAAAACTGTCCATTTATTCCTACCCTTTGTTTCCTAGCTTTTAACCAGTTACTGATCCATGAGAGAACCTTCCTTTTTTATCCCATGATAGCTTATTTTTCTTAAGAGCCTTTGGTGAGGGACCTTGTCAAAGGCTTTCTGAAAATCTAAGTACACTATATCCACTGGATCACTCTTGTCCACATGCTTGTTGACTCCTCTCAAGAATTCTAGTAGATTGGTGAGGCATAATTTCCCTTTACAAAAGCCATGTTGATTCTTCCCCAACACATCTATATGTCTGAAAATTCTGTTCTTTACTCTAATTTCAACCAATTTGCCTGGTACTGAAGTTAGGTTTACTAGCCATAATTGCTGGGATCGTCTCTGGAGCCTTTTTTAAACATTGGCATCACATTAGCTGTCCTCCAATCATCTGCTACAGAAGCTGATTTCAATGATAGCTTACATACCACAGTTAGTAGTTCTGCTATTTCACATTTGAGTTCCTTCAGAACTCTTGGGTGAACACCATCTGGTCCTGGTGACTTATAGTAATTCTCCTAATTTTATTTTTCCTTGATGCATCCATAATAACAGATTTGATCATTAAGATGTAACAATCCACCCATTGTTCCTGCTCTGACAGATACATGAGACAGCCCCTGTCAATTTGTGGCTTACTTGCTACCATTCCATGATGCAGCAATTTTATATCATCCATAAATTACATATAAACAGATTCCCCAGATTGCCACACAAGCTATTCATTTATTCTGTACATTTTTTTTAAATAGGGGTTGTTGCTAAACTCCAACACATGTTATATCGAGTGGCACTGTACAGAATTTTAGCTTCACAAAATAGGAATTTCACAGCAAAAATAAAAGTTTCAAAATAATTTATATTAAATTATGTCATAAATACCAGTGACTTCCCCTCACCGTGGAATTTAATAAATTCACTTACATGATTATTTAAATGTAATTTAGTAGCAAGCACTTGTAAACAATAACATTCAGAGATGTTTTTGATTAAAAGTTGTAAGACAAAACCTAAGGCACTAATTAGATATTCAATTGTAGAAAAAGGATTTTTAAAAAACAGTGGTTCTTCAAATGAAAGTAAGTAAATTTACAGAAGGTAAAATACATAGTACAGCTGAGGTAGGAGCTTTCTCAACACTACTTAACTGATTAATCAACAGGAAGAAATCATTAATGGAATAACATGACCCTCCAGCCGAGGTAAAAAATTAGAGGTCAGTGTTCCCCCAATCCTCTTCACTCCTTATTGCATGCTTATGGCTGGAATGACAGCAAAAACAGTGTCATTTTACTGGATGGAAAAGCAGGGGGACCTGAGCACACACGGGAGGATATACAATCAATGTATGCTGCACAGTACCTCAATTTACACTAATATGGAAGGGGTTTCTGGAAGGGAGAGGACACTGGCTCTGAGATAATGCAAGCCACCTGCAAATATCCTCCTCCTCTTCTTTAATGTCAGGCACAGCAACTTCAGCCTATGAGCTGCAGCGGAGTCACAAAATGGCTGTGCTAGTGCACCATGGCCTGCTGGAGAGGATACTGTCCCCTGCAGTGCATGCAGAAAACCCTTGTATGGAGTTATTTGCCCTTTGTGGGAAGGAATATATTGCCCTTAATACCTTAAGGGACCTTAGTGACCCTGAATTGGGAGGGTATTTTTCAAAAGTGATTGACTGTGAAGCCCAAATTTTCAAACATGTGCATGTAAAAAGCATAACTTAGGAAAAGCTGAATGTGTGCACTATATGGGTGGGTGTCTATGCATGCTTCAGGGACTTTTTGCACTTAAGGTGGACATAAGTAAAAATGTGCATGAAGTTTTGCTTCCACTCATTTGAATATTTTGGCCTGAAAGTAATACCTAGTGGCATTTTTGCTATCTTACCAAAGCAAATAAGAAAACTGGCAGCTAGAACTTTAGGAGTTGTTCAAGTGATGGCTGTTATGAAGGACATATTAGAATGAATTAGTGTGTATTATTTAATTATTTTCTTAGTAGAAAAGTCACATAATATTAGACAAAAAAAAAATTAAAGTATCAGAATCTAGAAATGCCATCCTGTGCAAGTTAAACAAATAACAGCATTGAGCATTGCCAATTAATATCATGTATCCTGTGCCTAGCACTTCATTCATCATGAGTACATTCTAGAGGCGGGTGGGGAGAACTCAGTCAAGACATCTCTTAATTTACTTGTTTTCTACTGCTGCTGCAGTTTCTCTTGCCCTGCTTCTCTAGTTTGGCTCCACTCCTGGGTTTTCAATATCCAAGCTTACTTACTCTGTGCCAGTGGTACTAAATAACATTTATTAACATGTCAGTACAAGGACTGAGATTGACTTAGGCTAACAGAAGCTGATAAATGACACATCCAACTATGCAGAAACTGTTGGCAGAAATATTGTCAGATGCTGACTGCATGTGTATTCTCTCTGCATGCTGCACTGGCTCTGGCCAGATAGCCTGTACAGTAGGCTCCAATCAAACTGCAATAAAACCGCAGGACTTGAATTAATAGAGAAAGCACCCAATCACATTTATTGTTGATGAAGCACAGTCCTAGCTCTCCAGATCAATGTCTACAGGAGGGATTGGCAACCTTTGGCACGCAGCCCGTCATGGAAATCTGCTGGTGGGCCAGGACAATTTGTTTACCTGCAGCGTCCGCAGGTTCAGCCAATTGCAGCGTGCCAAAGGTTGCCGATCCCTGGTCTACAGTTACACTAGCACAGGTATGCCTGTGACAATGGACTCAGCTCAGTGAATGGTTGAACATTCCATTCGCCCCCACCCCCAGCTGGCCAAAGATACTCCCTCTGGGGGTACTTTTTATACCCTAATACGAGCAATTTACATATAGCCCCTCCAACCTGGCAAGTTACCACCCTTTACCTTGTACATGTTGGTTCGATCAAAACATCTCTATCCATCATGCGGTCATGTGACCTTATCTTTAAGACGGGGTCAGTGTGTCTTTATGTGATATTTGGGGAATGTGTTCGTACCATACTTGGTACTACCCTTCTGGAATGTGCTTGCATGATGGTCCCGGAATTAGCATTTCTTAGGATCATGTGTGTTTTTGTAATACCAGCCCTGTTCTTGCTGGGTTCTGAGAGCCTGCACGCAGGCAGATCCTGACATCTGCTCACAGCCTGACTTTTGGTAAATTTGCTATATGTCAGAAAGGTTTCACCACTACTTTAGTTCAGGTCTCAGGCCTCTGATACAAGGCCTCATGTTTCAGGCTCTCTTACTACTACAGTAACTGTATGCTTCTTGGATACATTCTGCTGCTGATTCATTAGAGAATAAGGAATTAAACAACTATGGGTGCGTAAGTTTAGAGGGAGAATATTCTTGCTTAAATAGGAAAATCTGCCCTTGTCTTTGATACTATAGCTCTAGTTAGTGTGATACAGCATGGCCAGAGGGCAGCAGGAGAGGGTTAGAAGGGAGCCTTATTCCCTGTAAGGGGAAGGAAGTTTGCTATAGATTAACTAGAGCACCTGAAGCCAATTAGAGCACCTGCAGTCAGTCACATGATAAAAACCCCTGCTTCAGTCAGACAGTGTGGGAGTTGGAGCAGAGAACAGTTTGAAGGAAAGCAGAGGAAAGTTTGGAGAAATGATGCAGTGGGCTAAGAAGTCCTAGACCCTAGGTAAGGGGCACCTGGCTTGTGCAGAGGGAGGGCAGGAAGTCTCCCCACAAGCTGAAGGGCAGGAGAGGGAAGTAGCCCAGCAGAAGGAACTGTCAGTTCAAGTGGTTCACCACTATCCTCAGGGCCCCTGGGCTGGGATCTGGAGTAGAGGATGAGCCCAGGTCCCTCCCTCTCCACTCCTCTCCTCTAGGACACTAGTGGGGCAATTAATATTCCAATTTAGGGGCAAGAAATGGTGCCCTGAGCCCCCCCCCCCCCAAATAAGAGAAAGTGTGATATCCATCATAATAGTGCTGGCAATTTGCCACATTAGTAAGATGAAAGCAAGAAGATGATTTGATAAACCCAGTTACTGCCCCCCCTAGCTGCCAGACAGTATGTGCCAGTTCTACTGTTGCTCTCATGATTGCTATCTAACTGCAGTTCTGCCATTGGCTTGCTGTCTGGCCTCACACAAGTCAGCTGAATGTCTCATTGCCTCAGTTTCCTCAGCTCTATAATGAGGATGACAATACTTCCTATATATATGTCACTGAATGTTGTGAAGAGTACTTAATATATTTGGAATTATTTATTGGTAATTATACAGCTCTCATCACAATAGTATGTGAGATCTTTTCAAGATTAAAGGTACAACTTGAAGCTTAAATTATTCTATGCTTGCTAAACATAACTAGCAACTTCCCAACAGAGCTAATGCACAAGTAGCTGAGGAAGTATAATGCCCTGGTCACCCTGGAAGATTGCTGTGATCAATACAAATTGAAGGTTGCATGCAGTGCAAACTTGGCTCTGTTACATTGTACATGAACTCCTTGAAAAGAGCCTGAAATGAAAATCACTGCAGAAATCCTAGGTATTAGAGTGCTAAATGTATGTGCTTTTGCCTTTTTAAAATCTGGAAACAGCCTGCTGCAAAGGCATTAGTGTGAATATATTTATTCCTCTTCCAAAATCCTGGAGACCAAATCTTCAGCTGATGTAAATAAGATGGATATCTAGCCTTCTTTTGAAAACCTCCAGTGAAGAAGCTTCCAGAACCTTCCAAGGCAGTCTGTTCCATTGTCCTACAGTTCTTACAGTTAGGAAATTTTTTATGAAATTTAATCTAAATCTGCTGTGCTGTAGTTTGAACCCATTGCCTCTTGTCCTGCCATTTTTGGCAAAAGAGAACAACTTTTCTCCATCTTTTTTCATGACAGCCTTTCAAGTATCTGAAGTCCACTATCATATCCCTCCTTAATTTCCTCTTTTCCAAATGAAACATACCCAGTTCCTTCAGCTTTTGCTATTATGACTTGCATTCTATCCCTTCCATCATCCTTGTCCCTCGCCTCTGGATCCTTTCCAGTTTCTCTACATCCTTTCTATACATTGGTGACTAAAAGTGGCAACAGTACTCCAGCTGAGACTAACCAGCGCTGAGTAGAGCAGTACTATCACCTCCCGTGACTTCCATGCTATGCCTCTGTTAATGCAACCCAAAATTGCATTTGCTTTTTTTTTTCAACAGCACCACATTGTTGACTCATGTTGAAGCTGTGATCCACTATAACTCCCAGAGACTTCTCAACAGCGCTGTTGACAACCATTTCCCCACCATTCTGTATTTGTGCATTTGGTTGTTCTTCCCTAAGTGTTGCACTTTACATTTGTCTTTGTTGAATTTCACTTGGTTTTCTATATCCCAGTTCTCTAGTTAATCAAGATCCCTCTGAATTTTAGCTCTATCCTCCTAAGGTAACATTGGTAACCCCCACTAGCTTTGTGTCATCTGCAAACTTGATCAGTATGCTGTATATAGCTACAGCCAAGTCATTAATAAAGATGTTAAACAACACTTGACCCAGACTTATATCCCTCAATGCTGATACTCCAGTCATGGGAGTTGTCCCACTAAGTCTCTGTGATGGCAATTAAGCATCCTATACAGCAAACAGGAAAACATCAAAAAAGAGCTCTCCAACCTGGAGACTCTCATTAATAACCAAACTTCCATACAAACGGACTTCACTAAAATAAGACAGGAGATCTACATTACTTACCTCACCTCTCTACAAAGGAGAAAGGACTGTAAGCTGTCTAAACTCCTACCTGCCACATGGGGCCACAACCGTGGTAACCCTAACCCACCCAGCAATATCATCAATCTATCCAAACACACTCAGCCCAGAAGAAAAGTCTGTCCTATCTTGGGGACTCTCTTTCTGCCCTGCCACCCCCACCAAAATGATACAGTTCTGCGGCGATCTGGAAGCCTACTTTCGCCATCTCCGACTCAAAGAATACTTTCAGGATAACACTGAACAGCCCACTGATACACAGTTACCCTCCCACCAACAGCACAAGAAGAAGAACTCCAAATGGACTCCTCCTGAGGGTCGAAATGACAGTCTGGACCTATACATAGAATGCTTCCGGCTACGTGCACAGGCAGAAATTGTGGAAAAACAACATCGCTTGCCTCATAACCTAAGTGGTGCAGAACGCAATGCCATCCACAGCCTCAGAAACCACCCTGACATTATAATCAAAGAGGCTGATAAAGGAGGTGCTGTTGTCATCATGAACAGGTCTGACTACCAAAAGGAGGCCTCCAGACAACTCTCCAATACCAAATTCTACAGGCTACTTCTCTCAGATCCCACTGAGGAATACACTAAGAACCTGCACCATCTACTCAGGACACTCCCTACACTAACACTGGAACAAATCAACATACCCTTAGAGTCCCGACCAGGGTTATTCTATCTACTACCCAAGATCCACAAACCCGGAAATCCTGGACGCCCCATCATCTCGGGCATTGGCACTCTCACTGAAGGACTGTCTGGATATATGGACTCTCTACTCAGACCCTATGCCACCAGCACTCCCAGCTATCTCCATGACACCACTGATTTCCTGAGGAAACTACAATGCATTGGTGACCTTCCAGAAAACACCATCCTAGCCACCATGGATGTAGAGGCTCTCTACACAAACATCCCACCCACTGATGAAATACAAGCTGTCAGGAACAGTATCCCTGATGATGCCACAGCACAACTGGTTGCTGAGCTCTGTGCCTTTATCCTCACACACAACTATTTCAAATTTGATGACAATATATATCTCCAGATCAGTGGCACCGCTATGGGCACCCGCATGGCCCCACAATATGCCAACATTTTTATGACTGATCTGGAACAATGCTTCCTCAGCTCTCGTCCACTCACGCCCCTTCTCTACCTACGCTACATTAATGACATCTCCATCATCTGGACCCATGGGAAGGAGACTCTGGAAAAATTCCACCATGATTTCAACAGCTTCCACCCCACCATCAACCTCAGCCTGGACCAATCTACATGGGAGGTCCACTTCCTAGACACCACGGTGCAAATAAGTGATGGTCACATTAACACCACCTTATACCGAAAACCTACCAACCGCTATGCCTACCTTCATGCCTCCAGCTTCCATCCCGGGCACACCACACGATCCATGGTCTACAGCCAAGCACTGAGGTACAACCATATCTGCTCTAACCCCTCAGACAGAGACCAACACCTACAAAATCTCCATCAAGCATTCTCAAAACTACAATACCCACACGAGGAAATAAGGAAACAGATCAACAGAGCCAGAGGTGTACCCAGAAGCCTCCTACTGCAAGACAAACCCAAGAAAGAAACCAACAGGACTCCACTGGCCATCACATACAGTCCCCAGCTAAAACCCTTCCAACGCATCATCAGGGATCTACAACTCATCCTGGACAATGATCCCACACTTTCACAGGCCTTGGGTGGCAGGCCAGTCCTCGCACACAGACAACCTGCCAACCTGAAGCATATTCTCACCAGTAACTGCACACTGCACCATAGTAACTCTAACTCAGGAACCAATACATGCAACAAACCTTGATGCCAACTCTGCCCACATATCTACACCAGCGACACCATCACAGGATCTAACCAGATCAGCCACACCACCACCGGCTCATTCACCTGCACGTCCACCAATGTAATATACGCCATCATATGCCAGCAATGCCCCTCTGCTATGTACATCGGCCAAACTGGACAGTCTCTACGGAAAAGGATAAATGGACATAAATCAGATATTAGGAATGGCAATATACAAAAACCTGTAGGAGAACACTTCAACCTCCCTGGCCACACAATAGCAGATCTTAAGGTGGCCATCCTGCAGCAAAAAAAAACTTCAGGACCAGACTTCAAAGAGAAACTGCTGAGCTTCATTTCATCTGCAAATTTGGCACCATCAGCTCAGGATTAAACAAAGACTGTGAATGGCTTGCTGCCACACCTCAGCTGCTAGAAGAGGGCCTCGTCCTCCCTGATTGAACTAACCTCGTTATCTCTAGCCTGCTTCTTGCTTGCTTATATATACCTGCCCCTGGAAATTTCCACTACATGCATCCAACGAAGTGGGTATTCACCCACGAAAGTTCATGCTCCCAAACGTCTGTTAGTCTATAAGGTGCCACAAGACTCTTTGCTGCTTTTACAGATCCAGACTAACACGGCTACCCCTCTGATATATCATGACTTCTAGTTCATCTTTCTTGTTCCCCATACTCCTTGCATTAATATACAGGCATTGCTAACTCCCTTCTATTTAGGCTCCTTAGAACCAGAACAGAACCCCACTTGAGACCTCCCTCCAATCTGACATCATTTCATTAATAGTTACTCTTTGTTTGTAGTTGGTTAACCAATTATGTACCCACTTAATAGTAGTTCTGCCAAGCCAGCGGTTCTCCAGATTACTTACCAGAATGTTGTGTGGGACTGTGTCAAAAGCCTTGCTGAAATCCAGGTATATTATGTCTCCTGGATTCAACCTTTCCACCAAATCAGTTATTTTGGCAAAGAAGGAAATCAAGCTGGTATGGCATGATTTGTTCTTTGTAAATCCATGCTGGCTGCTAGTGATCACCTCTTCATCCTCCTGGTATTCCCAAATTGAATTTTGTATACATTGCTCTAGTAGTTTCCCAGGTATCAAAGTCAGACTGATTGGTCTATTGTTCCCCGGTGCCTCCTTTTCCTCCCTTTTAAAGATTGTGTGGTCGAGGCACAGCGCTGGTAGAGTGTTTTTTCACCCCCTAAGCGCAGCAAGTTGCAGTGCTGTTAAGTGCCAGTGTAGACAAGCCCTCAGATATTCACAGAAGTGGAGTGGAGGGGATAGGGCCACAGCTCTTCTCTCCTGCGGCTATAAGTTTTCTGTCCACGCTGTGCCTGACTTGTGCAGATGGGTACTTGGGGAAGGGTTTCCTATCCATCCCCTCACGCACCTTCATAATGCTATGCACAAATGATCACTTAAAGCAGTTTTCACACCCTTTTACATGTTTTTTTTTTATTACAGACAGTATCTTTGAAGGTAATATTGGCAACTCTCAGTGGTGAGAATTACTCTGAGGGGAAACAAAACCAAGATCCTATACAATGTCACAGAGACACAAGACAGGGTCTGGCACCAAGCAGACTAACTGGAAGGCAAGTCTAGTATAGACACTGATACAAGACAAAAAAGTGGGGCAAGAGAGACAACTAATGCTTTTCATTTGTTTGATAACTCTTGATCCAATAAACCCAGGGCCTGATCCACTCCTGTTGGTACATGGGATGCAATCCTGAAACCGTTAGAGCAGTTGCAGCCAGAAAGGATTCAACCCACTCCAGAAGGGAGGGCAGAAGAAGCTGCATCACTGATTTATCCCAGGGCTTCCATCAGCCAGAGTAATGCGTGTATAGCAATCCTGCTGGCAGAGACTCCCTAGTGAATATGTTGACTACCCTCCATCTGCAGCCAGCTCTGCTGACTCTTGGTACTGGGATAGCTGGTTCCAGGACCACAGGGGATGCTATAGCGTGAGTATGTATAGGAACTTAGAAAATTATATCTTCAGCTGTGCTTGATGAGAGAGGCCAGTATAGGAGGAGAATGGAAAAAAATCTGAATGTTCCACTGTCTTGGCTCTATCTCTATTATCGTGCACAGAAAATATACTACTTTGATTTCCCCCTCTACCTTTGGGTGGACTTTGGGTGGACTTTGTGTTCTTTGTGTGATGAATCCAGGAGCCCACAACCCAGATTCCACTATATAATGAAGTGACCATGTCTCCAGTGTGTTTTGCATAAGTATCAGCTTCCGAAAGGGATCAGAACAGTTAACTACATTCAATCACCAATACTCCCTGAATATATGAACACTCAAGACCCTATAAATGTATGTCAAAATATATTGGTTACATTTCCTTGTTTACTTTTATACCACAATAAATTAACATCCATATGTGCGGAGTTCTTACTGGTGACCTCTTCAAACTAAGAAAGTTTGACATTTTAATAGGAAAAACAAATGTTTTATTTATGCAGCATGGAGTATTTTACCAATGATCAGATGAGTGTTTGTTAGCTGTTTGTTCTTTATATACTGTAGGTAGAGCTCATGTTTGCTAGATGACCTATTATTCTGCTGATTCATTGGATTGTGTTATAATTTAAAGGTCAGATCTATCCATTAAACTTATCAACATGGTGCAAGATATTTTAAATAAAAAATGTTCCTGCCTGTGCTTCATTAATTCTATGACGTGAATGCTAAAACAATAGTGAGAAAAGTCAATCCCCCACACTGAGGGACTGCAGTCTGCAGGACTTCAACAAGCTGGAGATACAGGTAGAAAACAGATGTCCATACTCCCCATTGGGAATCATATTTTCCTTACTTAATCATATATTTTTTTAACATACAATCCATTAAAGAGTGGGTTCCAGGAATGTGGGATTTTAATCCAAGTTTTATGTTGGGTGGCAGGTTGGACTACTGGATAGAATAGGGGAATAGGTTTCAGAGCTAGGCATTACTTCCGACGCTGAGATTGACTTGTTGTCTGACTTCAGTGAGATATTCAGGTTCTGATTCAGCAAGGTATGTAACCACTCACCTAATTTAAGAACATGAATAGTGCCATGAAAGTCAATGAGATTACTTATGTATATAAGGTTAAGCATATCCCTAAAGACTTCCTGTACTTAGACATTAATCTCGCTAAGCCAAACTTTCCCCATTTGTAAAGGAATACTTATCTAAGGCCTTAATATTTCAAACACTTCTGTACTTGACTGTCTTAAGTCACATGAGCTGGCTTATTAAATTACAATGGGGTTACGTACATGCTTGCAGCTGCTCATGTGCAGCTGGAGCATCAGGACCCCAGTTTTGTAATATGGTTGTGGATCCTCATATGGAAGGCAAACTACACTGTTTTTTGTTGTTGTTAATGCTAAGCAATTATTGCAAAACATTTCCTGCAACAATTCATTCAAGTTTTTTGCAATTGTTTGCTTCCATTGCTATTGCACCAATTGCATGTTACCTTTTCATGGATATTTTAACAAATGAATTTTGAGCACAATCTTGAGAATATTCACAGAATTTAATTTTGAATTAGTAAATCACAAATATTTGCTTTGAATCTGATTGTAAGACTTACATTCACCCAAACACAAAACAGAACCATGCCCCAGGGCCTATGTGTCCAAAGAAAATTAATCAATGCAGCTCAAATTCTGCCTTTGGATTTCATTTCTCCATTCGAGACTTTGAATTGATTTCTGATTTCAGCCACTAATGGAGCAATCCCACCCCGTAAATATTAGTGAGAGTTTTGCAATTGATTTCAACAAGGAGTAAGAAGTTAGAGAGGGACACATCTCAAATAGGCTTTGCAAATGAGTCATTTAACAGTATAACTTATCCACAAAAAGTAAAGGTGAAAATTGAACCATTCTCCCCAAAGGATATGTATCTTGGTTGCTGTTGATGCTTCCTTGGTGTTCTTTTAAGAACAGGTGACTTAACATAACATAAGAACATAAGAATGGCCGTACAGGGTCAGACCAAAGGTCCATCTACCCTAGTATCTGTCTACCGACAGTGGCCAATGCCAGGTGCCCCTGAGGGAGTGAACCTAACAGGCAATGATCAAGTGATCTCTCTCCTGCCATCCATCTCCATCCTCTGACGAACAGAGGCTAGGGACACCATTCTTACCCATCCTAGCTAATAGCCATTTATGGACTTAGTCACCATAAATTTATCCAGTCCCCTTTTAAACATTGTTATAGTCCTAGCCTTCACAACCTCCTCAGGTAAAGAGTTCCACAAGTTGACTGTGCGCTGCGTGAAGAAGAACTTCCTTTTATTTGTTTTAAACCTGCTGCCTATTAATTTCATTTGGTGACCCCTAGTTCTTGTATTATGGGAATAAGTAAATAACTTTTCCTTATCCACTTTCTCGACATCACTCATGATTTTATATACCTCTATCATATCCCCCCTTAGTCTTCTCTTTTCCAAGCTGAAGAGTCCTAGCCACTTTAATCTTTCCTCGTATGGGACCCTATCCAAACCCTTAATCATTTTAGTTGCCCTTTTCTGAACCTTTTCTAGTGCTATAATATCTTTTTTGAGGTGAGGAGACCATATCTGTACACAGTATTCGAGATGTGGGCGTACCATGGATTTATATAAGGGCAATAATATATTCTCAGTCTTATTTTCTATCCCCTTTTTAATGATTCCTAACATCCTGTTTGCTTTTTTGACCGCCTCTTCACACTGCGTGGACATCTTCAGATCACTACCCACGATGACTCCAAGATCTTTTTCCTGACTCATTGTAGCTAAATTAGCCCCCATCATGTTGTATGTATAGTTGGGGTTATTTTTTCCAGTGTGCATTACTTTACATTTATCCACATTAAATTTCATTTGCCATTTTATTGCCCAATCACTTAGTTTTGTGAAATCTTTTTGAAGTTCTTCACAATCTGCTTTGGTCTTAACTATCTTGAGCAGTTTAGTATCATCTGCAAACTTTGCAACCTCACTGTTTACCCCTTTCTCCAGATAATTTATGAATAAATTGAATAGGATTGGTCCTAGGACTGACCCCTGGGGAACACCACTAGTTACCCCTCTCCATTCTGAGAATTTACCATTAATTCCTACCCTTTGTTCCCTGTCCTTTAACCAGTTCTCAGTCCATGAAAGGACCTTCCCTTTTATCCCATGACAGCTTAATTTATGTAAGAGCCTTTGGTGAGGGACCTTGTCAAAGGCTTTCTGGAAATCTAAGTACACTATGACCACCGGATCCCCCTTGTCCACATGTTTGTTGACCCCTTCAAAGAACTCTAATAGATTAGTAAGACACGATTTCCCTTTACAGAAACCATGTTGACTATTGCTCAACAGTTTATGTTTTTCTACGTGTCTGACAATTTTATTCTTAACTATTGTTTCAACTAATTTGCCCGGTACCGAAGTTAGACTTACCGGTCTGTAATTGCCGGGATCACACCTAGAGACCTTTTTAAATATTGGCGTTACATTAGCTAACTTCCAGTCATTGGGTACCGAAGCCGATTTAAAGGACAGGTTACAAACCTTAGTTAATAGTTCCACAACTTCACATTTGAGTTCTTTCAGAACTCTTGGGTGAATGCCATCGGGTCCCGGTGACTTGTTAATGTTGAGTTTATCAATTAATTCCAAAACCTCCTCTAGTGACACTTCAATCTGTGACAGTTCCTCAGATTTGTCACCTACAAAAGCCAGCTCAGGTTTGGGAATCTCCCTAACATCCTCAGCCGTGAAGACTGAAGCAAAGAATCCATTTAGTTTCTCTGCAATGACTTTATTGTCTTCTTTTGTATTTTGATCGTCAAGGGGCCCCACTGGTTGTTTAGCAGGCTTCCTGCTTCTGATGTACTTAAAAAACATTTTGTTATTACCTTTAGAGTTTTTGGCTAGTCGTTCTTCAAACTCCTCTTTGGCTTTTCTTATTACACTCTTGCACTTAAGTTGGCGGTGTTTGTGTTCCTTTCTATTTGCCTCATTAGGATTTGACTTCCACCTTTTAAAGGAAGTCTTCATCTCTCACTGTTTCTTTTACATGCTTGTTAAGCCACGGTGGCTCTTTTTTAGTTCTTTTACTGTTTATCTTAATTTGGGGTATACATTGAAGTTGGGCCTCTATTATGGTGTCTTTAAAAAGGGCCCAAGCAACTTGCAGGGATTTCACTTTAGTCACTGTACCTTTTAACTTTTGTTTAACTAACCCCCTCATTTTTGTATAGTTCCCCCTTTTGTAATTAAATGGCACCGTGTTGGGCCGTTCGAGATGTTCTTCCTTCCACAGGGATGTTGAATGCTATTGTATTATGGTCACTATTTCCAAGCGGTCCTGCTATAGTTACCTCTTGGACCAGCTCCTGCGCTCCACTCAGGATTAAATCTAGAGTTGCCTCTCCCCTTGTGGTTTCCCGTACCAGCTGCTCCATGAAGCAGTCATTTAAAGTATTGAGAAATTTTATCTCTGCATTTCGTCCTGAAGTGAAATGTTCCCAGTCAATATGGGGATAATTGAAATCCCCCACTATTATTGGGTTCTTAATTTTGAAAGCCTCTCTAATTTCTCTTAACATTTCATCATCACTATTACTGTCCTGGTCAGGTGGTCGATAATAGATCCCTAATGTTATATTTTTACTAGAGCATGAAATTTCTATCCATAGAGATTCTATGGAACATGTAGATTCGCTTAAGATTTTTACTTCATTTTAATCTACACTTTCTTTCACATATAGTGCCACTCCTCCCCCTGCACGACCTGTTCTGTCCTTCCGATATATTTTGTACCTCAGAATGATTGTGTCCCATTGATTGCTCTCAGTTCACCAGGTTTCTGTGATGCCTATTATATCAATATCCTCCTTTATCACAAGGCACTCTAGTTCACCCATATTATTATTTAGACTTCTGGCATTTGTGTACAAGCACTTTAAAAACGTGTCCCCGTTTATTAGACTGCCTTTTTCTGATGTGCCAGATTTTTTTTTATGTGACTGTTTATCATCTGATCTGGCCCTTACATTCTCCTCTTCCGTCCTCTGCTCCTGACTATAACCTGGAGATTCTCTATCATCAGACTCTCCCCTAAGAAAAGTCTGTGTCCGATCCACATGCTCCTCTGCAGCGGTCGGCTTTCCCCCATCTCCTAGTTTAAAAAACTGCTCTATAACCTTCTTAATGTTTAGTGCCAGCAGTCTGGTTCCACTTTGTTTTAGGTGGAGCCCATCTCTCCTGTATAGGCTCCTCCCATCCCAGAAGTTTCCCCAGTTCATAATGAACGTGAACCCCTCCTCTCTACACCATCGTCTCATCCACGCATTGAGACTCTGAAGCTCTGCCTGCCTACCTGGCCCTGCGCGTGGAACTGGGAGCATTTCTGAGAATGCCACCATAGAGGTCCTGGATTTCAGTCTCTTCCCTAGCAGCCTAAATTTGGCTTCCAGGACATCTCTCCTACCCTTCCCTATGTCATTGGTACCTACATGTACCACGACCACCGGCTCCTCCCCAGCACTACACATAAGTCTGTCTAGATGCCTCGAGAGATCCGCAACCTTCGCACCAGGCAGGCAAGTCACCATACGGTTCTCCCGGTCATCACAAACCCAGCTATCTATGTTTCTAATAATCAAATCTCTCATTACTAACACCTGCCTTTTCCTAGAAACTGGAGTTCCCTCCCCTGGAGAGGCAACCTCAGTGCGAGAGGCAACCCCAGCACCATCTGGAAGTAGGGTCCCAACTACGGGATGGTTTCCCTCTGCTCCCATTGACTGCTCTGCTTCCCTGGGCCTTTCATCCTCCTCAACAGCGCAGGGGCTGTCTGACTGGAGGTGGGACAATTCTACAGTGTCCCGGAAAGCCTCATCAACATACCTCTCTGCCTTTCTTAGCTCCTCCAGTTCCGCCACCCTGGCCCCCAAAGTCTGTACATGGTCTCTGAGGGCCAGGAGCTCCTTGCACCGACCGCACACATACGCCACCCGCCCACAGGGCAGGTAATCATACATGCAACACTCAGTGCAATAAACTGGATAGCCCCCACCCTGCTGCTGGGCTTCTGCCTGCATTGTCTCCTAGTTAATGGAAGGGTGGTTTACAGAAAGGGGTTTTGAAATGTGGTTCGGTTTATAGGTTTTAGGGGGACCACAGGGAAGCGGTTTAGGGCTGGCGAGGGACTCCCACTCCCTTCCCACTCCCCTTCTAAACTCCCTTGCGAAACTCCCTGTTAGCAGCCCCTGGTCGCTTGTGCGCGGCTTTATAAAGCCCTGGCCTGAGTGAATGCCCCGCCCACTGATTAAGGCTCAGCCAATTACCAGAGGCTTCGAGCTTTCAAACCTGCCTCCAACTGCCAGCCAGAGCACACGGTCCCTCAAACAACCAAACAAACAAAGAGACTGATGAACACAAGCTCAGCACACAGCAAGTAACCCCCAAACACAAACAAACACACAATACAGACAGTCACTTACCCCACAGATGCTGTATTAGCTCCTCCTTCACCTGGAGAACTCCCTTGCAAAACTCCCTGAAACTTATTCAGAGTTTCATATTATCATTAAGAAGCAGCAATATGAAAAATGTTTTCAGTACTACAGTCTAAATTCCAAGAAGGGTTAATTATTCTCTTCTCAGTGCACACATATAACAAAACTCTCATTAGTGCTAATTGAAGCTATTCATGTTCAGTCAGAGGAGAATACTGTGAAAATCTCACAAAAACTGGGGGATTTGCATTGAAGAATATAATAAACACACACAGACACTAATCATTGTCATTTAACCAATATTTATGAAAGCAGTGTTTTATGATGTTATGAAAATAAATGTAAATCCTCTTCAGATTGTTATGAATGTATCTTTTCTATGATATACCATATCTAATCTCAATATTTTCCTTACCTGTTAACTTCCTAGTGTAACCCACACACCCTCCCATCTAGTGGCACCTAGGCCACTTAGAGAGAGAGTTAAGTGAGTCTGCTCTACAGCCTTAGCTAACAGCCAGTTAGCTTTTAGTTCATGAGGTAGAGGCTCATGTACTAAGCTCCAGAGGTCTCAAGTTTGATCCTGCCCCATGACGACCAGGGTCTAGTGGCCTTACTCTAACAGGATATTTCCTGACAGATCCCTCTGATCCTTCCCATATTCTGCATCATCCTAAGGGATATGGATTCCCCATCAATGCTTTCTAATGGGGAGAAACCCAATAAACACTGCTTCATAAAAAGAACCCCCGAGTGACTCAGTAGGTCATTTAGCCCTATAAACTGGTGACACAGCTTTTTTGATAATAACACATTGAATGAAGACCTCAGGTCTACACTCTTAAGAAGTGATCCCTGCACTGCACTGCATGATACACCAGTAAGTGCAGGGATACATTCTCAGGAACAAAGCAAACAGTTGGAGATTCTCCCCCCCAAAAAAGTAATTGTTCAAATTTGAAAACACCCTCACTCTTCTCTTCTGTAGACTAAATAAGCCCAGTTCCCTCAGCTTCTCGTCATAAGTCATGCGCCCCAGCCACGTAATCATTTCCATTGCCCTCTGCTGGACTATCTCCAGTTTGTCCACATCCTTTCTGTAGTGAGGGGCCCAAAACTGGATGCAGTACTCCAGATGTGGCCTCACCAGTGCCAAATAGAGTGGAATAATCATTTCCCTCGATCTACTGGCAATGCTCCTACTAATTCAGCCCAATATGCCGTTAGCCTTCCTGGCAACAAGAGCACACTGTTGACTCATATCCAGCTTCTCGTCCACTGTAATCCCTAGGTCCTTTTCTGCAAAACTGCTGCTTATTCAGTCAGTCTCTATCCTATAGCAGTGCATGGGATTCTTCTGTCCTAAATGCAGGACTTTGCACTTGTCCTTGTTGAAAAATTAAAAAATTTGTAAAATGATCTTAGACTGTATATGTAATTCATGTCAACTTTGTACTAGAAGATAATTCCCAGTGAAAATTGTCTGTTTCACTGGCATATATGCAATTCACAATTTGAAAATCTGAAAAATTCTGGATCTCTTACTATTTTGAGTAGTATCTTATTCTAGGAATAGTCCGATTTATATTAACATGGAGGAAGACACTATTCAATATGAGCAAGAATTTCAGAATTTGTCCCTGAACTAATTGGAAAACTAAAATTAGAAATACATCCAAAGAATATTACAACCACAAGCAATTTGCAACAAAAAAAAGAAAAGAAAAAAATATTTTACTCGACATATGACACACCTCATATATCACAATATCTAACAAATATGAGTTAACTATATAGACAGAACAATTACCAGATACCAACATGTAAATCTGATAGAGGAACAGAACACAGGAACTCCTACTCCAAAAATACAGTCTCTATGACGTGATCTAACTGAGACATTCTCTTTACTGTCAGTAGAAAGAAAAGACCAATAAGAGAGTGTGCTACCTTTCCAGAGCCGAGACATAAGATGTCGCTCTAAGATAGGAGAGGTTCTTGAAGTCAACAGGAAAGGATTCATTGGTGATTGTTCATGTCACCATTAATGACATTGTGTAATAGGACATCACACATATAATAGATGACTTCAGGGAATTTAGAAGTATATTGAAGAAGAAGAATGTCCAAAGGATCTTCTCTGAGATCCTTTCTGTCCCACTAACAAAGAAAGACAGGAGGCAGAAGATTCTTGAAGTGAACCACTGGCTAGGTAAGTGGAGTAGGGTGGAGGGTTTTGATCTGTGGAACATTGGTCCAGCTTCTATTAGGAGAGTCTGCTGTATAGTTTGCATGGCCTCCACCTCAGTAGAAGGGGATCAATCATCTTGGGGACAGGCTGGCTAGAGTAGTCAGGAGGGTATAAACTAATAACAAAGGGGGATGGTAAAAAGAGGTAAGAAATTAGCAGTCAGAACAAAACTGAGATGTTGACAATAAAATTCATCAAGGAACCGAAAGACATGAAGAGAAGAAATTCTTGAATTGCCTATACTCTAATACCAGGAGCCTGGGTAACAAACAAGAGGGATTGGAACTGCTTATTCATGAGCATAAATTTGATCTTGTTGGTATTACGGAAACCTGGTGGAATGATTCCCATGATTGTAATATTAAAATAAATGGTTATAACCTAGTTAGTAACGATCAAGTGGGCAAAATGGGAGAGGGAGTGGCACTTTGTCAAAAATGTGATTACCTGTTGCCAAATCACTGATAACTCAGAAGAAAATGATCTTTAATGCTTATGGATCAATGTCCTAAAAGATAAAGCACAAGATGAGGTATTAGTTGGTGTCTGCTATGGACCACTAACTCACACTAGGAAACAGGATGACAGGCTGCTTATGCACCTAATAAAATGTGTAGGGGAAAAAAGTGTGATCATTGGGGACATATACTGGAGGTTTTATGCTGTCAGTACTAAAAGATCCATGGAATATATATATATATATATATATAATAGAAGATAATTTCCTAAATAAAACATTGTTGCATACACCACAGGGGAATTCTGTATCAGACCTTGTTTTCTCAGATGAAGCGGAATTGAATAGAGAACAAAAATGACTGGTAACTTAGGTACAAGTGATCACGACTTGATCACATTTAGAATGTACAAACAGAATACAGTTCAGACGAATGTTACATAAAGAGCTAATAAAAAGGGTTTTAAAAGGGCTAATTTCACAAAGCTTAAAACAATTATGAGCCAGATCATTTGCGAGGAAGAATTTAATCAGAAAAAATTTGAATGATAGTTGCTAATTGTTATAAGCATGTCACTAGATGCCAAAAAGGCCGCAATCCCACAAAAAATTTAGAAATATATTGGTTAAAAAATTGACCTAGTCTAGAGGACAAGTGAAGCCAGATATTATATATATATATATATATATATATATAATATATATATATATATATATATATATATATATATATATATATATATATATATATATATATAACAAATGGAAAAAAAGGAAGTTGATAGTAATGACTATTAAGCAGAAACTATGAATTGCAGAAAATTAGAAAATTGCAAAGGGAAGCACAGGGGTACAAGGAGAAATCCATGGCCGCCAGAATTAAGGACAATAATAAGAAGGGGATTTTTTAAAGCATATTAGAAACAAAAAGAATCCTAACAATGGTATTGGTCCATTCTAGTAATGGAAATGATAGAAACATTATCAATATTAATGCAAAAAAGGTTTTGTTCTGTACTTGAGGATAAACAGATGATGTAGTCATGTCATATAATAACATTCTTTCCATTCCATTAGTATCTCAGGACAATGCTAAAGAGGAGCTACTAGTGTTAGACATTTTTAAATCAGCAGGTCCAGACAACTTGCATCCAAGTGTTTTAAAAGAACTGTCTGAGCTAGTTGTACTCTCAATATTGATTTTTCAATAAGTCTTCAAACACCGGGTAAGTTCCAGACGATTGGAAGTAAGCTAATGCTGTTCCAATATTTAAAAAGGGTAAATGGGATGAGCCAGGTAACCACAGGCCAGTCAGCCTGACATCAATCCTGTGCTAAGATCATGGAGACATTGATATGGGAGTCAATTAATAAACAATTAAAGGGGGGTATATAATTAATGAAAATTAACATGAGTTAATAGAAAATAGATTCTGTCAGACTAATCTGATATCCTGAAGTGGTTATAGAGTTGGTGGATAAAGGTAATAGCATTGTTGATGTATTGCACATAAGACTTCTCTGAGGCACTCAATCTAGCACGACATGACATTTTGATTAAAAAAAATAAAGCAATATAAAATTAAGCTGGCACACATTAAATGGATTAAAAGCTTTAAATGAGGGATCACCATTGAGTGGGTGTGCATCTAGCCCCATAGGGACTGGTCATTGGCCCTACGCTCTTTAACATTTTTATTACTGATCTGAAGAAAATATCACTGATAAAATTTGAAGATAACTCAAAAATTGGGCCATGGTAAATAAGGAAAAGGACAGGTCACTACTATAGAGTGATCTAGACTGTTTGTTATTCTGGGAGAATCAACAAATATGGGTTTTAACATGACTAAATGACAATGTATACATCCAGGAATAAAGAATGTAGGCCATACTTACAGGTTGGGGATTTTATCCTAGGAAACAGTGACCCTGAAAAAGATTTGAAGAAGTGGTGGATAATCAGCTGAATATCATCACCCAGTGCACCTCTGTGCCCAGACGACTTAATGCAATCTTTGATTACAGAAACAGGGAAGTCTTGAGTGGGTGGAGAGAGGCTATTTTGCCTTTGTATTTGGCATTGGGGCAACCACTGCTGGAATACTGTGTCCAGTTCTGGTGTCCAAAATTCAAGAAGGATGTTCATAAATTGGACAGGGTTCAGAGAAGAGCCAAGAGAATGATTAAAGGATTAGAAAACTTGCTGTTTAGTGAAAGACAAAAGGAGCTCAATCTACTTAGTTCACCAAAAATAAGGTAGAGGGGTGACTTGAGTAAAATTTATATGTACCTACAAGCAGAACAAATATTTAATAATAGATTCTTCAATTTAGCAGAGCAAGGTATAACAACATCCAATAGCTGGAATTTTAAGCTAGACAAATTCAGGCTCAAAATAAGGTGTACATTTTTAACAGTGAGAGTAATTAATCTTTGGAACAACATGGTGAATTCTTCATCACTAACACTATTTAAATCAAGATTGGATGTTTTTCTAAGAGATATGCTTTAGAAATTCTTTTGGGGACCTTCTATGGCCTTTGTTATACAGGAGGTCAGACTAGATGATCACAATGATCCCTTCTGGCCTTGGAATCTATGAAGCTATGAGTCTTGTAAGGTTCACAGTTGTGGTCTTTGTATGAAACAGAAGAGGACCTGACAAGTCAATAGAATATATAATATATATACACAAATATTTTAATATCCAGCGAATTGTACAGATAACTTCTGAACAACCGGTTACTGTACCAGTATACAGTAGCAATGGTCACAATAACTTTTATTTTTTGTAATGTATTGTGCTCCACATAAAACATATCCAATAGAGGTTTAAATATTCATTCCTCACCTTACATGTCTGCATGTTTAATGAAAGTTAATAATTCAAAATCCACCATGGTAGTTGAACTATATTTTATTAGTATATTCAACTGCTTACAAACTGAACACAGTAATAGTTTGTAAGTGTCATCTCTCAAAGGATCTTAGAGGGCAGGATCATCTTTCAGGTAGGCATTTTGCTTAAAAAAACAAAGGCTGATTGATGGAAGAATCAAATGTTTATACATTTGTAAGTATAGTCAAAATGTGGAAAAGTGTTTAATGTTTTATTAACTAGGGAAAACATGCTAAAATGAAATGTGTGTGTTTCCAGATGTCGCTCAGAATACAGATAAAATAAAATTACAATGGTACATAAAAATAGCAAAAAAAAACCTGAGTGAGACATTTTCACTGAGATGATGCTTCTTCCTGATTTGCTTTTAAGTGACACTCTTGTGACGAGTCACTTGTTTTAGGGTCCCTTTTTCCTTCTTCTGGGAAACCATGTCAATTGGTTATAATAATAACAATAACAATAATAATTATTATTAATAATGAATTAATTAATAGCATTTTCATGATTTGATACAAATGCACTATTAATATTTAAAGTTGCTTTAATTAAGATTGTTTTACCTTGTCGCCATTTGAGCAGACAAAAAATAATTTGATGTATTTTATAGCTTTTATTTTAGAGCATAAAAAAATAAGGATAACTAATTTCTTATACATCCCTAAACTAGTAAACAATATGAAAATTAGATCAAAATTACAAGTTAGTCAAATCAAGGAATTAATAGTACAAATTAGAATTGGTTAACAAAAAAGAAAAGAATTTAAGACCAACAATTGCATGAGGAGAAACCATAATCACTTCACAGAGTTAACATAACACCAATGACTGAATGGCTTACTTAGCCTTTCTACCTCAATGTGGTTTACCTCCAGGAAAATACTTCCCTTTGTGGAAACAATGGGTTGAGATCTGAATCTTTATTTACCCTAGATAACCTTTAGTGATCTATAGTAAGGTTTGCTTTACAACTAGATTAATTAATGCCTAATGGTAACCTATACTATGGGCTTATGCACCCATGCTGTTACTGGTCATACACTCCTCCTCTAAAAATGTCTAGGTCAGGACAAGTCTTTCCTGTCAGGTGTCCCTGCAGGTATTCAGATGTTCTGTTAAGTAGATAGAAAGAAGGAAGTTACTTAGAAAAAGAAAAAGGAAACTCCTGGGCAGTTACTTGGTCTGTGGAGGCTCAGAGACAATCAGGAGTCGCAGTTTGGGGAACCAGGTGATGTCTTGTGACTCGGGTGCTGTAATACTAGCACGTAACACCCTCCTGTCATCTGGCTGGTCTGCAATGTCATTGTCTCTGCTTTCCTTGGGAGGGAAAGTAGGACTATCAGGTGTCTGGCTGTCATCATGGTGACCACATTGGGAAAACAATTTCTTCCTTGTTTACCAGTCCTTTTAAAAATGAAATCCAGGCTGATCTCATCCCATGGGACCTGCCCAGTGAACTTCTAACTGAATCAGGGAATCACAGGTTTCGTATCCCAACTGCATTGTCCAGTGCTAGTTGACTGATATGAGTCTGACTTTTGGTCCACTTTTGGTACCCTCCTTCTTAAGGTATTGTTTCTTAGTCATATCCATGAGTCTGTGTTTTTTTCACAAGTAATTATGGGGCAATAAAAAAAGACAATGACACCAAAAATATAATCTCAACCTTTCTTATCTGGATAAATAGTGGAGACTCCTTGACTATTATAACAAGAAAAATACTAGTGCTTAACTTATGACCCGTTGTCCTTTGGCATAGAAATGTTGTTCTCTTTGTATTCACATGTCTCATGCTTACATTTTCTCAAAGCTGATAGGGCCCTGTATATTGCTTATATGACCAATCTAAGAGTTTAGAGAACTGTCATCCTGTCTTTCTTGGACACATTGGGAAACTGGGTGAAAGGTTGTTGTTTTTTTTTCTGTCAAAGCTCAAGAACAGGCTGCTTCAAAGCTGCTTGTTAAATTAATTAATATAAACTTATTAAATTATAACAAACTAAAGTTTATACTTATTGACTACATCATGGGTCGGCAACCTCTGGCACACAACTCGCCAGTGGGAGCCACGGTCAGCTGAACCTGCCGATGCGGCAGGTAAACAAACTGGCCAGGCCCGCCAGGGTGCTTACCCCAGTGGAACAGTTGCCAACCCCTGGTCTACATTATCACAGGCCTATTTGTCCTACATGAGTGTCCACTATTTTGACTCTTCCTGTTTCCATAGGGACCATTCCCTATCACAAATGCAATTCTCTTGCCCTTTCTGAGATCACCTCATCTGTATATTTCCTTTCCTTTTTCTTTAAATCTTGCTCTTCTTAAGTCTCATTTCAACTACCACCTTGCAGTCATCCCACAGGAAATGTCACAGAGCTTTGCTGGAATTATTCAGTTGGAAAAGAGGGTTTTTTCTGGAATTGGTTTGGGAGTTAATTAGAACGGCTAAAATCCATGAAGTTCTCAAGGGATCGTCCTGCAGTCAGGGCCTTCTATGTTGTGGCCTTGTGATTCTTAATTGTATGTGGAGCCTCATTGCTTCCTCTTGGCTCATTTAATCAATTCCATGCCATTGCAGAAACCTCAAGCATTGGTGCACCTTATGACATGACACCAGTGAAGCCCTGCTACAGTGGAATCTCCTGCTGGTGCTTTGCCTCAAAAATCCCTCTACAGAGTCAGAGTTTAAGACTAGAAGGGACAAACAGATAATCTAGTCTGACTTCCTGTGCATCATAACCCACCAACACCACCCATCCAGCCACACACTAAGCCCAACAACTGGAATTAATATTGCAAAGTATTGTGCCCTTCAGGAGACTAAATTATTGGGAGCCCCAAACAGAGAACAGAAGGGACTAAGGGGCACTAATGCTTGAGGCTCCTGAAATGGCAGGGAATTGATTAAATGAGATAAACTCAGAAGATCCCAGCAAGTACTTCAAGGTCTCTGACAATCTGTCCTCTATCCTTCCTTCCTGACTGCACGTATGATTATCAATTATGTGAGCAGGAATCAGACAACCAAGCATTTATGAGAGAGCATTCTCAGTACCTCAGAGTACTGGCCCAAATTTTCCAGTGTCCCTTCTCCATCTGTGGACATTTCTGATGTTTCAGAGAAAGGAGACAAATAAACCTCAGGGAGGGGAGAGGAAGGGGCCAATCACTTGCTATTGGAAGGCTGTTCCAGAACTTCATTCCTGTGATGATCAGAAACCTTCTAATGTCCATGCAATAATTATTGATGGCCAGTTTATAAGCATTTGTTCTTGTGACAACATTGTTCTTTACATTAAATAGTTCTACAGCCTCCCTGGGGTTTATCCTCCTGATGTATTTATAAACCTCTTCCCTTTCAGCCTTGATTTTGCTAGGCTAAACGAACCAAGATCTTTTAGTCTTCTTTCATAAGATAGTCTCTCCATCCACTGATCATTGTAGTAGCCTTTCTCTGTACCTGTTTCCGTTTAAATTAATCTTTCTTGAATATGATATTTGTTAGGGAATTGTGCACAGTATTCCACATGAGGTCTTACCAGTTCCTTGTACAATGGCATTAATACTTCTCTATTTCTACTGGAAATGCCCCACCTAGGATAGCGTTTACCTTTTTTTCACGGCCACTTCATATTGGTCGCTCATAGGCATTCGCTGATTGACCAGCACACTCAGGTCTTTTTACCCCTCTAATGTTTCAGTTGATGAACCCCCAGCTTGTACTAAAATTCTTATTACTAGAGCCTAAGTGCATGACCTTGCACTTTGTACTACTGAATTTCATCCCATTTCTGTCACTCCAGTCTTCAAGGTTATCCATATCTTCCTGTATAACATTCCAATCCTTCTCTTAATGACAACAGCTCTCAACTTTGTGCCATCAGCAAATTTCATTCTCACACTTCTAATTTTTGTGCCAACATCATTAATAAAAATATTAGATGAGATCAAACCCAAAACTATTTCTTGAGGAACTCCACTAGTAACCTTACTTCAGTCTGATAATTTACCTTTCAGCACAACCAATTGCATTCTCCCCTTCAGCTAGTTTCTTCCCACTTTCCAATTCTTGAACCAATGCTTATCTTCCCTAATTTAACTAATAATTTCTCATGTAATACCATATCAAATGCTTCACTGAAGTCCATGTAAATTACATCTACTGGACTTCCCAGCAGGGATGTCCACCAAAGTTAATACCAACACTCTCAGTATTAAATTTAATGCAGAACCCCTGTGAGGTTGATCATAGAATGGTGCTTGGAGAGCACCCAGCTCCTCAGATCTATTCCTTCCCCATGTAGGGAACCCCAAACAACATAGGGATTACCAAATGATGGTGCATAATGGTGCTCTTCTTTCTGTATCCTTTGGGTAAATGGGATGGAAGGAGGGAGGAAAATGTGTTATATGGGAACATACAAGAATCACTTCATCTACTTCTGCCATTGCAGGGTAGCAGTAACATGGGGAAACATGCAACAGTGGTAACACTATGGGACAAATTAATTACTTCCTGAAATCATAGAATATCAGAAATGGAAGGGACCTCAGGAGGTCATGTAGTCCAACCCCCTGCTCAAAACAGGACCAGTCCCCAGGCAGATTTTGCCCCAGATCCCTAAATGGCTCCTTCAAGGATTGAACTCATAATTCTAGGTTTAGTAGGCCAATGCTCAAACCAATGAGCTATCCCTCCCCCCATGCATACCTGCCTTCTTGTTCTTTCTGGCATTTGACCAGCATTTGCATGGACAGACACAATGTCACACAGACATAATAATATAGTTACATGCAGAGGCTGCAACTTTATTTAAAATGTTACCTACCTTGATTACTATCCACAGTGTTGTTCCAGATGGATCTCAACTGGCACAAGTAGTCCTGATGAACTATAATCTGAGGGTGAGTGTGATGGCCATGAACTTTCTGACCCCCAGTCCTTCTCAGGTCAGTGTCCCAACCGACTCCAAACCTTCACATCAGAGAGTTAAAATGAGGAGATTGTCAAGCTGTGTGAAATGCAAAGTGAACCATGAATTGCCATGTCAGGACCAATGCCCAGGCAGCCCACCGGTTATGGGGATTTCAATCAGTTGCTTTACAATTCTCCAAACCACAACAGAACCTGCCAAAATTCTGACAATTGTAATTTAATCCACCAAAGCATACCTCTTGGATGCTGGATGAAGGTGAAAAAATCCACACAGCAGTTTGCCCCCTTTGCCATATGGGAAAAATCCCTGCTAAAAAAATCCCCAAACTGGCAATGATCCAAACCCCTGGCATCGCCAGGCACGTGGGGCTGAAGCAGAGAGCCCACAATGTGTACCCACATAGGCAATCCATAAGAATCCACTTCAGACTCCATTACTACCAAATAGAAGCCAATCGCCTGACACAAATACAATCCCTGCTTCTCAATAGCAGCTGTGGGTTGCACAGACATTGGAGTTTTGACCCCTGATGCAGTTTCTGACTAACTCTCCCATACGTATACTGCCAGCAGCAGAAAGAAATGGAGAAAAGAGAAGCAGAATCTCCTATATTGTGAAAGCGAGGGTGTGGAGATAAAGAAGAGATGTGGGAGCACATAAACCCTTGCCTCAGCTGCTCCTACTTGAGATTTCTGTTCTGTGCCTCTGATGGCATCTCCACTGCTTCAAGCTGCATCAAAGCCACACAATGACTAGCAAAGTAAGCATGTTGAACAGTGTGTCCCAAATCTGCATAACAATATCTTAATTTAAAATAATATTTATGTTATATAGGAAAATTGTCATATCAATTAATCAGGAAATGTTATGTTGAACTTCTACTATGTTTAGCATGAACACACAGCCCTTAAACAACATTAACATTCAGTTCATATTACAATAATGTAAGTATTTTTAAATTGATAATATAATAGAATCCAGCAGACATGAAACAACTGATTTATAGGCACAAATTAGAATCTGCACACATCCATATCCATATGTAAAAATCACAAGTTGGAAATCACCTGGCCATATTCGTCTGACGAAGTGGGTATTCACCCACAAAAGCTTATGCTCCAATACATCTGTTAGTCTATAAGGTGCCACAGGACTCTTTGTCGCTTCTGGCCATATTACATATGCTTTGGAAAATCTATGTCTTTCTCTTTTTATTTTATCAAGTCATTGATTAACATTTTAATTATATAAAATTGCCAGTTTATCCTGTTTTGTTAGAAAGGATGGGGGGGTTATTTTGTAACTTCAGAATTCTTAGGGCCAGATTCTCATCAGGTGTAAATCAACATAACTCCATTCAAGTAGATGAAGTTATTGTGATTTATACTAGCTGAACATCTGGCCCTAAAAGCCTTTATGGTTTTTGTACCATATTATGTTAGTGTCATTGTGTAAGAAAATACTTTTATTTTCATAAGTGACTTGGTAATTGCTACCAAGAACTCTCTGCTTTATTTTCTAGAATGTACTAACTGAATTTAAACATAGCCATGTTTCTAAAGACTTGTATACTAAAATCTGTATTGTTCTTGAATACCTGGGGCTTTGGATATGGTTGACCATTGAAAAGGTATTACATTATAAAATTGACGAGGGTACTCATAGACATATGATCAAATATTTTATCACTTATTCACATCAGTCAAATATGATGACCTTCTCTGTTTTTTTGAGCACTTGCCTGACTTGGCAGTGTTGCTTCATAAATCTATGGGATAACCTTTCTGCAAGGGAAGGAACACCATAATGTGTATTTTCTTTTCAGGAAAAAATGATGAAAACTATAGACTGCAACAACATCAATTCATATTTTACTTCTGACATGTTCCAATTCTAAGGATATACTTGGTTGACTCAGATTGTATTTGGTTTTCAAGGCCAATTTTTGAGGCAGGCACTTGCATTTTGAGAAACAATGGTGGTACCAAGGTAAAGTGTTGCAATTTTTCCCACTCTTTGAAAATCTTTTGTGGTATGTGGGGTCATAAACATCTAAAGGTAGAGTCGTCAAACTACTTAGGTCTCAGCTGTGCTCAGCTCTGCACAGATTTGTGAGTGGGTAAAGGGTTCAAGGAGACTTCACTTGCTTGAGCAACAACACAGAGGATGAATACAAAGACACGTTGTATTCTCCTGATGGCAGGGACTGTTCCAGGCTAGTCCTGGAGATAGATGGGATGGAGAATATTGGAATTAGATTTACATACTGGGAATGCATACTGCACCCTGTGAAGAGTGCTGTATCAATTGCTTGCACCTTGCACAGTTTGAGGCACTGCTTCAATGGGGTACAATGGCTCAAGATATTCTAGTGCAGGTGCTGTGCTTCCACATTGTTCCCTACCACTGGATTTATACTACATTTAAGCCCTTAATGTAGGGACCAAGGCCAATATAAATGATCCAAGGATAGGTATTTATATTTCTTAAAAGATCCATATAAATAATAAAAATGGATAGAAGTGAAAAATTAATCAATTGCAAAGGAAATTTATGAAACCTCTAATCAAAGACATAACAGACAAATGACAATGAAAAGATGGCACAGCGGCAAAGTCATTTTAAAAGAGAATAAATTTAAAAAGTAAATAGCAAATTAAAAATGTAAAAACAGCAGATAATTGCAAGATGTGGTTATACAAGAAAGCATGATAGCAATGAACAAATGCACCACAAAACCAATTATATACCTGAGATACATCAAGGATATTTTCATCCTCATAGATTTCCATTGCAACTTCAACAACCACCACCCGTCCATTAAACTGTCTCTGGAACACTCCTACATTAGTATCAACTTTCTGGACATCATGATCAGCTTCAACAATAAAACCCTACAGACAACTGTATACAAGAAACCCATGTACCACCACACCTATCTTCAGAGATTGAGTAATCACATCAAACACACCAAGAAATCTGTTATCTACAGCCAGGCACTCAGATGCCATAGAATATGCTCCAAGGAGAAACTCCAGAATATAGACCTTAACACACTCAAAACTGACTTCACCAACAAAGACACTCCATTAGAGAAGTAGATCATGTCATGGAATAGGCCACCAAAATACCCAGAGATAACTTGCTTCAATAGAGAAATAAAACCACCTCTGACTGCACACTCTTAGTTTTCACCAACCAGCCCACACTGAAACCCATATGGTGTATCATCAGATAACTACAACCCATACTTGATAGGGAACCCATGCTGAAATAAATTTTTCTTTCACCTCCTTTTCTCGCCTTCAAACAATCTCCCAACCTGTCCCACAGCAAGCTCCCCACAGACCAGGACACATCAACTCAAAGTGGCACTAGACCCTACCACAGGGTTTCTCAAACAGGGGTTGCCGCTTGTGTAGGGAAAGCCCCTGGTGGGCTGGGCTGGTATGTTTACCTGCTCCGTCTGCAGATCCAGCCAATCGTGGCTCCCACTGGCTGCAGATCACTGCTCGGGGCCAATGGGGGCTGCTGGAAGAGGTGCCTCCACTTCCTGCAGCCTCTATTGGCCTGAAATGGCAAACCGCAGCTAGTGGGAGCCACGATCGGCCGGACCTGTGAATGGGGCAGGTAAACAGACTGGCCCGGCCTGCCAGGGGCTTTCCCTACACAACTGTCGAACCGTTTGAGAAACCCTGCCCTACCAGAGCAACTAATGAAAAACCTGAAGGCATATCTCCTTGCTGCAATAATCAACCTCCCCATCAAGACACCTTCTGAGATCCATGGATCCTACTCATGCCTATCACAACATGTGGTGCCCCTCATGCAGTGCACTAAGGGCTTGGCTACACTGGAGAGTTGCAGCGCTGGTGGAGGCTTTACAGCACTGCAACTTAGTAACTGTCCACACCTGCAAGGCACATCCAGCACTGCAACTCCCTGGCTGCAGCGCTGGCTGTACACCTGGTCTGCTTGGGGTATAACGAGTGCAGCACTGGTGATGCAGCGCTGCTCGTCAAGTGTGGCCACACACCAGCGCTGTTATTGGCCTCCAGGGTATTAGGAGATATCCCAGAATGCTTTTAACTAAATTACTCTCTTTGTTTTGTTATGATGCCTCTCTTTGTTTTGTTGTGAACTCGGGGCTCCGGGAGCTGCTTATCTAACAAACAAACCCAGCTCTTGTGTGCTGTGATCAAACTGACTGTGAACAATCAATTGAGATAACCCATTACCTTGCTGTGAATGAGGCAGGCAGGGGGATGAATGTCTACAGCTAAGTGTTTGCTTGAGGAGAGAAACAGCGGGGGGAGGGGGAGAAAGGGAGTCCCTTGGAGCAGCTGCTTATCTGGTCTGCAGGCTATTTGCAGTTAAGAGTGAATGAGGGGTCGAGGAAATGTTCAGATTTTGCAAGGCAGGGAGCTGACACACAGTGTCGGCTCCAAAAATCCACTCTCTCTCTCTCTCCCCCGCTCCCTGTCACACTCCATCCCACCCCCCTCTTTTGAAAAGCATGTTGCTGCCACTTGAACGCTGGGATAGCTGCCCATAAAGCACCACTCCCAACAGCGCTGCAAATGTGGCCACACTGCAGCACTGGTAGCTGTGAGTGTGGCCACACACCAGCGCTTTCCCTACACAGCTTGGGAAACACAGCTGTAACTCCCAGAGCTGCACATCTGCAAATGTAGCCAAGCCCTTTATGCCCCCAAAACAGCATGAAACCAGACAATCACCATGATCTCAAATGAGCTCACACAGGAAAATGATAAAAGACAAAAACAGCATATCACTGATGGGTGAATACTTTTCTCAAAGTGATTACTCTATATCTGACCTATAAGTCCTCATCCTCAAATGAAACCTACACAATACTTTCAGAAGCTGAGCCTGGGAGCTTAAATTCATGACTTTGCTTGACACTAAAAATCATGGTTTTAATATAGACACAGGATTATAGTTTATTACAACAATTTGTAACCCACTAATCTCCCTTTTAGTCCTGTGGGGACAGGGTGTTAACAGGCCACTTCACCTTGAATGGTCCCTTAGAATATGTGCTAAGTACTTATGCTAATCTATCCGTTTGATCTTGTATTTAGCTGTGGCACTCTGATCTTGTATTAAGCTTTCCCTTAGGAAAGAACTCTGCATAGTTCCAAAACTTGTCTCTCTCACCAACAGAAGTTGGTCCAATAAAAGATATTACCTCACCCTCCTTGTCTATCCAGTGAGAGGAATTCAGTCTTCTCTCTGGTTGTGACAAATGCAATCGTTTCCCACTCATATTGATTCAGGATGAAGCAGCAAAGAATCATTTTACTAGGCCCTCTAGGCCATGTCACTCTTTTCTTTGCATACTCCCACTGGCTTCCTCTGCTTTATTGTAGCAAACATATGCTACTATTCTTGAATTTCAAACCTCTTTTTGACCTAAGCCTAGCCTACCATCATCTCTCATTTGCTATTGAAAGGTCAACTCCTGCCTCTGATTGACCAATGATGAAATCTCCATTAATCACTTGTTATAGTTTCAAGCAAATACCTTTGGGCTTTCTCCCACACTGCCTCTCAAGCTTGAAAGGAGATCCCTGTAAGATCCACAATGCTATTTCATTATCCTTCTTTGGAACCTTCATTAAATCTTTCCTTTACTGTCATGCCTACAAAAAAACTGGAAAGCAATTAGGCTGCTGGTGTGAGATCACTGCCCATCATGATGACCAATATTGTCTCCTTATTTTCTTGTACTCCTCTCTCTGCCTATATTCATCTACATTAACTCATTCATTAGATTGTAAGCTTTTTGAGGCAAAGACTAGCTATTTGTTCTGTATTTGTACAGTGCTTAGCACAATGGAGAACTGGACCTTGACTAAAGATTCTCAGTGCTACAGCAATAGAAATATATTTTTTTAAATAATTTTTTTTAAATGCTCCTTCTCCCGATTCACTAATTGAATGCAGTATATTTTTATGACATTATATTTTTCACTTACATTTAATAACTAATTTCATGCAAGAATCTCATGCAAGGTCTATAAAAATACTACTTAATTTAACATGATTAGCCTGTCTGAGGTAGGTATTATTATTTCTATTTTACCAGTTCATGAAATGGTGCAAGGTGAGGTAAGGTCCTGTCCAAGATCCCACAATGAGTCAGTGGCAGAGGTAGGGGTGGATCCCAGGAATTCAGATGCCAGGGGCCCCGTATTAACAACTAAACCACACTCTTGATCCTAATTGGGTTTATAACTGATAATATGTCTTTGGAGATCACAGAGAGCTTTGAGTGAGACAAACACATCTTGTATCACCCTTCATTGAGACCCTGATACTGTAACACTTATTTGAATAAATAGTCCCATAGAATTCAGTGGGGACTGCTTGCATGATTAAGAACTACCTGTTTGAGCAAAGTTTGCAGAATCAGGCCCTAAACCATTGTGTAACCCACACACCTTCTGGGTGTGGTGTTCTGTCCCATCTAGTGGCACCGAGACCACTTAGAGATTAATGAGTCTATTCTACAGCATTAGCTAGGTGTGTGGGTTACATTTGAAATGAGCTAATTTGCATCAGAGCACTTCTCTGCATATTTTTTTCCATTCATGTTCAAGAAGATCAAAACATACTTGTTGTATCAGTGCAATTGTCAATTTATGTGTTTGAGTTATTGATCAAAAAACAAAACAAAACAAAAAAACAGTGAAGCCTTAACCTTGGTCTCCTGATTTCAGACAATTTAGAAATGCCAGGTCTACTCACAACCTTAATTAAAAATAATAAGTAAATTAGCCTTTTACAGTGAGCTTATGGAGGTGTAAACAACTACACAAAGCATAAGGCAGTGTTGAAGCTCATCCATGGAGTTTAAGAAACTTTCACATTTTTCTTTAAGAATACTAATGTTTTCCAAAGAACCACAAACTTGAGGACAACTTCCTACTGCAGACATAAAAATAAGGGATGTGGAAGAAAGCCAATGCCCAGGAGGAAGAATTGTCCAATAAACGTTAATCGTTTGAGTGTCCAGGAGTGAATTGCTAGTTTTGAGAGAGAATGGCAGTAAAGACCGAGAGACATACTTCCATAAAAAGAGGGACATGGCACTGATCAATTTTTGAAGACTTGATGTAACAATCTCTATTCCCATCCAGATGACCAACTAAATTTGTGATATATATGCATGTAAGAAAAGCAAGGTGTTTGTTCCATTGTACTGCACTTTGTACAAACAGAACTCATAAAGGCTGTGGTGGCATTGAAAACCAACATATATACCAGGGATTGGCAACCTTTGGCACGCGGCTCGCCAGGGTAAGCCCCCTGGCATGCCAGGCCAGTTTGTTTACCTGCCATGTCCACAGGTTCGTCCAATCGTGGGTCCCACTGGCATGGTTCACCGCTCCAGGCCAATGGGGGCTGCAAGAAGCTGTGGCCAGCACATCTCTCGGCTTGCGCCGCGTCCTGCAGCCCCCATTGGCCTGGAGTGGTAAACCATGGCCAGTGGGAGCCATGATTGGCTGAACTTGCGGATGCGGCAGGTAAACAAACCAGCCTGGCTGCCAGAGGGCTTACCCTGGTGAGCCGTGTGCCAAAGGTTGCCGATCCCTGATATATAGAAAGCTGAAAATTTATGTAAAATAACAATTAATCCTGAACATCCGGATGAAAAAAAATTATTATTATTGTTTATCATGAATAACATAATGGAGCTTCTGATTATTTCATGTTTTTTAAAGACCTGGTCTTTTCCAAATGTCATGCAAATATGTGTACAAGTTGCTAAGCCCAACTGCATGTAAATTAAACTCAAAGGTTACCCACATAGCTTGATTAGTGCCTGCTATAAATCATTTGACTGATATCAATTTGTTAAATCTTCTGGAATGGAATCCTAATTTATTGTGAGTTCATTAGAAACATGGATAACATGCATTGCTCTGCACAAAAAACAACAAAGTCTTGTCAGTGTACAAGATGCCCTCAAAATCCTTGAAATTATTTATGGATAATATTAGTCTATTTTTTCTCTATGCAAATTACCTATGTTAGTAAAGGGGGTAATGTTAGATGATGAATCACTTGTCTCTAAAATCAAAACTATAACAGTTCACAAAAAAAGAACAGTTTATTCTAATTAATCCACTAGAGGTAACCCCCTGAATTCTGCATTTAAATAATACATAACTTCATAATAACACTGAACAACTTTGTCTTGATTATTTTCAATGTTTTAACAATTCATTTATTGAACCTCAATGCCTAGTTTTTAAATAGGTTAATTTTCCAGACATTTTTCTTGCTGTTTCCTCCACACACAGAATCCAAAATACAAAATTCAACCTACAGTCTATAATTGCTAGCTTTGTTATAGCAATACTTCATGAACATAGAGGACGAGATGTGCCCTGTCACTAGTGGTTATTGCCACTAGCTACCCTCACTAAAGTTTCACAGGCCACTGAAGGCAAAGTTCCAGGGTGCAGCACTGGAGAGCACACACAGCCACTTGGAGCCACTCCTCAGATTTTAGTTAGTCACAGGGACCAACTGCAAGCAAATTACCTCTTGGAGATGCATTTATCTACTATGCAGAAGTACTACTTTTTAAACTCCCCCACACACATTGGTGGAAACTGTGCTGGAGCAAGCTAGTGGAGAGTTCAGAGCAGTGTTGTTGATGGATTACAATATACTGGTTATCCACAAAGCCAAGTAATCATGCTCAAACACTGGTCAAATATTGGGACATAGAAACCAAATGTAAAATGGAAAGAGAAACTAAATCATGCTGGCTTGGTCATCACCCAGATGCATTCACCACTGAGAAAACAAGATGGGGTAAAAAGTATGAAGTCAGAAAAAAACACAATTATTATAATATGCAGAACAGGGAATTACATTATGAATTCTAAGGATAAGACAGTTATTGGAACATGGAACATAAGAACGTTATATCAGGCTGGAGTTCTTGCAGTAATGATGCATGAATTGAAAAGATTTCAGAGCGGAATCATCAGTCTATGTGAAATCAGATGGGAAGGCACAGGAGAATTCTCCTATGATGAAAATAGGTTACTGGCATCAGGAAGAGATGGTAGGTGTGAGAACAGAATTGCCTTGGTGGTAAAGCTGAAGGTATGTCAGGTTCTTATGACATTTATAAGAGCCAATATCTCCTTCTATGTTGAAGGCAAGATTCAGAATCAAATCTGGCGCAGTCACAATACTACAAGCATATATGCCAATTTCAGCAGTGCCCAGGAAAAAAAACTGGAAATGTACATAATGATCTACAGAAAGAAATACAGGAAGTTTCAAGACAAGTTGTTTTATTGGTGATGAGAGTTTTTAATGCAAAAGTAGGATCAGACTGGAATTCCTGGGCTTGAAGAACAGGCAGGTTCAGACTGAGTGAAGAAAACAGAAGATGAGAAAGGCTAGTATAGTTCTGCCTAAGTAACAATCTGGTGATAACAAATACACTATTTCAGCAAAGAAAGCTGCCAGAGGAAGTGTACCTGGATTATATCATCTGATCAGGAAATAAAGAACATGATAGCCTTTGTACTTGTAAATCACAGATGGAAATCAAGTATGTTGTCATTCAGATCATCAGTAGCCAATATCGGATCAGGTTACAAAATAGTGCTGGCATCAATGAGGCTGAGGTTGAGAGCTTCTGAAAAAGTGCTGAGTATTAAGATTGATGATGTGGACAAGTTGAAAGATCCAGATATCAGGAAAGAATACAAAGAAGCCATGCAGAAAATCATCACATCTCTAGTGATAGAAGATCTGAACATTGAACAGACATGGAACAGTGTGAAAATGGGATCATAAGAGCAGCTGAAAAAAGTATTGAATACAAGGCCAAAACAAAGAAACCAAAGTGGATAATGGATGAAGTGCTGCAGTTGAGTGACAAGCATAGGAAGTTGAAGGAGAAAAAAAAGGAAGACAAGTCTAAGAGCTGAATACAATAGGCTGACAAGAGAAATAAAACAGAAAGTGAGTACAGACAGGAACAACTGGATAAATAAACTATGTAAAGAAACAGAAGAATATGTGAAGACAAATGCGACACAGGGATTCTATTGAAAGATAAGATAACTGGGTGAGACATATGAGTTGAAGATGTCGACAGTGAAAAACAGGTACACACAAATAATTGAGGATGAACAAACAATGAATAAGCAATGTAAATAATATTTTGAAGAGCAGTGTGACGGGCAGAAAACAGTAGATGAATTGGTCCCGGTGAAGATTCCAAGTACAAATAAGGGAGAGTAGATGCTGGAGTTTTTAGAAGTAAAAATCTTGATAGAAAGGTTTAAAAAAAAAGAGTGCCGAGATGTGACAACATAAGAGCAGAGTTACTGAAAGCTGGTGAGGAACATGGGGTAAAGGCAACAAGATGTACACACAAGAGCAAGTGCTGAGTGAATAAGGGAAAGTGATAATAGTACCAATCAATAGACTGGAGATAGAAGTGAGTGCAAGAACTACAGCAGAATCAGCTTATTGAACATGCTGGAGAAAGAGGAAAATGAAGAGGTACATGGATACAGCATTTGCAGGGGAACAGGCTAGATTTAGACCAGGTTGAAGTATAATAGATCAGAGTAGTACACAGAACACAACTGAATTTGTTACAACAGCTTTAGACATTTATAAATTTCAAACAGGCTTCTGATAGCATCTCATAGAAAGAATTATTGTCAATGTATGGCATCCCTGAGAAATTGATCAAGCTGATAGAAAATATCTACAGCAAGTCAATGAGTGTGGCAAGAGTAGACAAGACGCTGACGGATTGGTTCAGGATGCCTATAGAAGTGAGACAAAGATGCATGTTATCATGAGATTTGTTCAACTTGGTATTGGAAGCTGTAATGGCTGCAGCACTGAAACAGGAAATGAGAGGAGTCATGTTATATAGGAAGACAATTAATAATCTTGGATTCACCAACAATATTAACCTCATAGTGTTTACCAAGGAGACCGTACAGAGCATAAGTGACAAGGTAGACTGATAAACAAAGTGTGCATGGAGTACTAATAAAAGAATGGAAGTTGTGAAGATGACTTAAAAAGAAGAATCAGACTAGCCACTATTGGAGTCTGAAAATCCTGTAAGATCTGGAAGGCTAAAGATTTTTTGAATAAAACAAAATTGAGTCTCTGTGAGACAATTGTTGTGCCAATTGTGGGTTGGAATGTTGGTTCATGATGAAAGCCAATGAACAAAAGATATTGACTGGCTGAGGGATCTATTGAGAGCAAGACTGCAATTTTTTTTTAATGTCAGAAGAAGGGCAAGAAATCATGCTGCTACTGAAGACACAAGAAAAGACAATTGCAATGGTTTGGAAATATGTCAAGAATGGACCTAGAAAGAATGCCATATATGGTACTATTCACCAGAGTGTAAGGGATTACAAATGCAGGCTGAGCTGCATAGATACAGACAAGAATGACATAGAACAAAAAGGTTTAAAGATGAACAAAACAGTGATGCTCTTCAACTGACGGATGGGAATCAAAGAGAAGAAAAATAATCTATAATTGCCATTGAAATCAAACAGAACTGAAAGGTTTCAGAGTAGCAGCCATGTTAGTCTGTAGCCGCAAAAAGAACAGGAGTACTTGTGGCACCTTAGAGACTAACAAATTTATTTCAGCATGAGCTTTCGTGAGCTACAGCTCACTTCTTCGGATGCATAGAATGGAACACACAGACAAGAGATATTTATACATACAGAGAACATGAAAAGGTGGAAGTATGCATACAACAGGAAGAGTCTAATCAATTGAGATGAGCTATCATCAGCACGAGAAAAAAAACTTTTGAAGTGATAATTAAGATAACCCATAGAAGGTGTGAGGAGAACTTAACATAGGAAAATAGATTCAATTAGTGTAATGACCCAACCATTCCCAGTCTCTGTTTAAGCCTGAGTTAATTGTATCTAATTTGCATATTAATTCGAGTTCAGCAGTCTTTTGGAGTCTGTTTTTGAAGTTTTTTTGTTGCAAAATTGCCACCTTCAAGTCTGTCACTGAGTGGTTAGAGAGGTTGAAGTGTTCTCCCACTGGTTTTTGAATGTTATGATTCCTGATGTCAGATTTGTGTCCATTTATTCTTTTGCATAGAGACTGTCCGGTTTGGCCAATGTACATTGCAGAGGGGCATTGCTGGCAAATTAATTTAATATGCAAATTAGATACAATTAACTCAGGCTTAAACAGAGACTGGGAATCATTGGGTCATTACACTAATTGAATCTATTTCCCTATGTTAAGTTCTCCTCACATCTTCTATGGGTCATCTTAATGATCACTTCAAAAGTTTTTTTTCTCCTGCTGATGATAGCTCATCTCAGTTGATTAGACTTTTCCTGTTCATATGCATACTTCCACCTTTTCATGTTCTCTGTATGTATAAATATCTCCTGTCTGTGTGTTCCATTCTATGCATCCGAAGAAGTGAGCTGTAGCTCATGAAAGGTCATGCTGAAATAAATTTGTTAGAACTGAAAGGCTTCATTTTACATCATCTATGCAATTAGAAAGCACAAAAAAGGGGGGGAAAACCCTGGAAATAGTGGTGTGTGTGTATGTGTGTGGTGGCATATATGCCATTCTGGCCTGACACATGAGCACGCAATTCCAAATGCAATCCTACTGACATCAGTGGAATGCATCATCACATGATTTGGTCCATAGCTCATTTAGATCTCAGGGGTAAAATCCCAGGTTTTTGAAGACAATGAGAATTTGCACCTTAGGTGATTTATTACGGACTGCTCTGTTCTTCCTACCAACAGAAGAATTATGCGCTGTTTTCTGTCCTTAGGCTCATCGGGCTAAGTGCCATTCTCTCTTCCTTTGGTTGGAATCCAGAGTCTGACTCAGATCTTTTTAGCTAGGCATATTGGAACTGGAGAGGCTGAACCAAAGAGATTTTTTTTTCTAGAAAAATGCTTTTTATCTAAAATATTTTGGTTTTTGGTCACCAGAAATCAACAACAACAACAACAAAAATCATCAAAAGTGGAAAACATCTTGCTGAAGAAGGGAGTATGTGCATGGTGGTATGTATGTGTGATGGTATGCGTGTGGGTGGTAATCTCCTATTTTTTTATAGTCTTGTCCTAGTTTTCCTAACATGCTGCGAAGTTCATCTGTTTGCACAGACAGTTGGAGCAGGCTGGAGACAGTGCAGTGATAGATGACAAAGGCTGGGGGTAAAGGTCACTTTTGTTGGGGAAAGTGGAGTGTTCCTTTTGTTTTCCTCTTTCAATGCTGTTTGTTTCATGTTGCTTGGCTGATCCCATTTTGCTTTATGCAGGGTAGGGCAGGCTACTGGATTTATTATACATATAGTTCATATTTTAATGGTTACTTAAGGTGCCTAGAGCACACTGCAGGCACTTTTATTTCATATATTTTTAAAAATGTAGAAATCAAAATAAATTGTAGAATAATCTGTGCTGCTTGCACTAAGTCCAGGTATTGAAACAAGCTCTAAAATATCACTTTAAAGTGAGAAATCAAAGTTCTAGTAAAAATATCTGTACAAAGAAGATATTTATTGGAGAGAACCCAGAGGTTATGCTGACTTTGTAAAGGCTATTTATACACCTGTCAATTTCTCTTAGCAATGTAGCTCACTGATTTATCACAGCTATGTTAGCATTCATCCACTATTAGTTTTTTCTAGCACAGTCAGGAAAGACATACCAGGATGAGTGGGTCTTTTATAACCAAAGTCAGAGTATTCTATAGCATCAATAATTAATGCTCCAAGATTCAGAGGCCTGGTCTATGCTACAGAGTTAGGTCAACATAAAGCAGCTTACATCAACCTAATTATGTCAGTCTACACTCTGCAGCCTTGCTCCTGCTCATGTAAGTACCATTCTACACCAACATAACTCCACCTCAACAAGAGGCTTATGTCGGTGTAGTTAGGGCAACGTAGTGTCCGTGTAGACACTTCAGGTTATGCACATTGAATGTTGGCTATCATTCTTGTCAATTTCACGGCTTCATGCTGGAGCTGTGAGATTGACAAGAAAGCCAAGCTACTCCCTGGGCTCCTGCTCCCGGTTGGGCTGCGCTAGGCTTCCTGCTCTCCATTCGGGCTGCCCCTTGGATCCTGGCTTCCCGCTCCCATCCCAGCTTCTGCTTGGCCTTCGCACAGCAAGCTGGACATCACCCATCCGGCTCCCCATTCCCAGCCAGGCTTCTTCCTGGACTCCCAGCTCACAGGGAACCCATCTGCAGTCCAGAGGCTCCTGGCTCCACACTCCCTGCAGGGAGCCCAGCTGCACCAATGCTCCCAGCTCCCTGCTGGGAATCCAGGAGCCCTAGGGGGGCAGATGGTCTCCCAGAGTCGGGAGTAGAGAGCCAAGAGTCCAGGGGGAGGGGCAGCTGGTTTACAGGCAGTGAGGAGTGGGGAGTCAATGGCCTAGGAGGGCATCCAGGCTCCTGGTGGCAGGGAATGGGGAGGCAAGAGCACTGGGAGGCAGCCCTGGGGAACAGCTGGGATTCTGGAGAGGAGTTGTGTGCAGACCTGAGAGGCTGGGCTCTCAGCCCATCACACTGTCACTCTTAAGGCAGTGGAAGCATTGTTGTTGAAGACGTGCTCCATCGACAGATGGAGGGTAGTGTGGACATGAACCACCACAGTAATAACTGCAGTGGTTGTAAATTGACCTAACATAGATTGACTTAAGTTTCTAGAGTAGACATGCCCACATTCACAGCATCATCCTAATTTCCAAGTATTTAAATTGATATTTATAAATTGATATATATATATATATCAATTATATTTATATAATTTATATATAAATTGCAAAAGACCAGCAGTCCTGGTCTCCTATTCCACTCATCCTAAAAGGATTGTGTATGTTTTTAATGTACAGTTTCATGAATTAAATATTCCCAGTTGTGTAGGAAATTTCAGTTATATAATACTGGTGATTCCAGATTGCATCAAGTCCAATAATTTGTTGCATGACTGATTTCTGATGTGCTCAAAGAGCCATTTGTGTTCCCTATTCAGCAATGTTATACAATCACAGCTAAGAAGAGGAGATATTTAGCAGAAGGTGTAGGCCTTGCTGGTGTCCTAGGCATGACTAAATATAAGGACCAAAGTAGGCTGTGAACCAAAGTAGGCCTTCTTAGAATAGTAGCACTAGTTACTAGTCCAGCTAACCACATGAATACATTCCTAAGAGGATGGTACAGGAACACACAGGCCCCTTGTAAGATAAGGATGGAATGACAGGGTAATGGATGAGCTAACCAATTACAACAGGAATATAGTATATAACTTGTTTGTATTGATGTATAAAAGGAGAGTAATAGGAGGTGCAACTTTGTATTAGCCTAGGGGACAACACTATTTTAATTTAGCTGATACCTTGTCATAGGCATACATGTGTTATTGTACTCATAGCCAGCTGTACGGGGCTCTAAGACCAGGGCTGTCAATTAATCACAGTTAACACTTGGGGTTAACTGAAAACAAAATTAACTCATTAAGTTTTTAATGGTGTTAATTGCATACCTCTGGGTGGGGAGGGAGTCATTTCTGTGGAGGGACCTTACAGTGTCCAATCAGGCTCAGTAATCCAAACCACCTCTGGAGGGCGGAAAGAGAAGAGGAGAGGAGAAAAGAGAAGAAGAAGGGGCTCCCATCCTGGCTCCGGCAGAGAGGTAGAGATCCTGACCCCCGCATGCCCCATTGCCCTCAGCTGGCCCCTCACTCTGAGGACCGACCGTCCCCTGTGCTGTCCCTCAATGCCCACACTCCAAAGAGGTTCAAATTGACATGATCATCAATTTTGTATGATTTAATGAATAAAAGTGATTACTTTGCTGGTTTACTTTATTCTCAGGTTAATGTTATCAGCTAATAAAGTGTCTTCTTTTTAGTTATCCAGTGTTGAAGAACTGGCATGCAAATCACTTCCAAATGAATTAGTAGTTAATTCCTGTACACTTTCTAATATTATAAATCATTTTCTTTAATTTTATGAGCTGTGAATCATGGTCAGGTCTTCTTTTTTTTAAAAGAAATTAAAACTGTGTTAACAGTTAGCATCAGTGATTAAACTCTGTTCCAGCAAAGCACTTTAGCATGCAGTTAACTTTGAGCACATGGAATGACTTCAGTGAGACTACTCCCCTCTTTTAAATTAAGCATGTGTGTAAGTGTGTGCAGACTCAGAGTCTTAGGGGCACATTTTTTTTAACGTATTAGGCACCAAATGATGCAGAAAAGCATAGAGGGGGATTTTCAAAAGCTCCTAACTACCACTGATTTCTTTATGTGCCTAAGTACCTTTAAAAATCTGGACCTTAATGACTATGCAGAATACAATTTAATCTCTTTGCTTCTTCCTCAGCCACGATTTAGGCTCACTGAATCATTGGATTAGAAAATACACTGTGACACAGACCTGGTTCATTTCCTAGTTTTGTCATTAAACCTGCAGGGTTAACTTGGACAAGCCATTTCAACACTGTGTCTCCTCCTACTATTTGTTTGTCTCCTCTGCTTACATTGGTAAGCTATGTAGGGTAGGAACTGTCTTCTACTTTGTATTTGTACAGTGCCTTGCACAGTGAGTCTGCAATGGTGGTGGAGGTGCCTATGCACTGCAACATAAATAATTAATTATAATGACTCTAAACAACTCTAACGTTGTTCCTTTTTTCATAATAAAGTCAAAAATAAAACCATAGTATTTCATAATTATTATACTATAGTATACATTTCTTATCAGTATATTACCAGATTAATCAAATAGACATCAAAAGGATGCATTAATTGTATACAAGTGCACCATAATCTTTCTCTTTCTGCACATTTTGACGATAAAATGGGTTTTTTTCCATGAAGATAGAAATAAATTACTGACATATACCAGTTTAAACCTAATCCTTAGAAACCCAATAATTTTAAGATACAGTCAATTACTTGAAATTATAACTGTCCATACTATTTTTGAGTCTGAATTGGATACCATAAGCTATGATAAAATGCAGTCATTAGCTTAGGTCTTTTTTCAAATTTAATTTAACAGGTACAGTACATTTTTTCTTAGTTCCTATCAAGCACATTATATAACTGCCAATTAACATCATGCGGAACCATCTGATGTGAGAAAAATCTAAAACAGAGACTTAAGTTTGGAATCCATTTCAATCTGATAATTTCTTAAGTGACACAAGATAACAGTTTGAGACTTGTATGCAGAGTGGGGGTGGGAGAGAGAGAGAGAGACTGGACCAAGGAGACAGGCATCAAAAAGAAGTGGGGATAATAGAAGCATTGGACATTATTTTCAAATGTGGTGCCTGAAGACAGGTCCCTAAAAAACTAGACATAGAAAGGAAAGATGGTACAGTGGTTGGAGTACTAACCTGGGCCTGAGAGAGCTGGATTCAGTTCTCTGCTCCAAAACTGTCTTCTGTATGATGTCAGTCAAGTCATTTAGTTTCTTGAAGCCTCAGTTCCCCATCTCAAAATGGGGATAATAATCCTTCCCCAGTTTACAGAGGTGTTGGGAGGATAAACACAATACAATGTCATGAGGTACTCTATATATTAATGGCGACAATGTAGGGAACTAAGGAAAGAAAAGAAAAACATTCCATTTTCCAATATTGGACTGTTAATTGGCAACAGAGTGTTGCATTTGTCAGGTCGGTTTGTTAAATGAGCCTGACAGCTGGGATATCACATCTTTTTCCCAGAGGGAAATCCAAGTATGAATTCCACTTCAAGGTTGACTCTTTTATGATATTAAAGCTCTAATAGCATGGAAGCAAATCTACCCTCTATCTTTTCAAGACTCTAGAGAGTTCGCTGAAACTAGCTCCACTCCTCCCATCGCAGCCCGCTCTACATTTCTCCCTATCATTTTATGACTGACTTTCACTAGAAGTTACATGTACCCTAGTGGCTTTATTATTACTTTTTAATTTAAAGCAAGCTATAGATATGTATGTTATAGGCACATTGGGATATATATCAGCATGAAGGTGATGTTATACCCCAAAGCACAAAGGCCCAGTCAGACTGTTTAAAAATGGGACAATCACCTTCCTTCACTTATTAATTGTGAACACAGACCATTTAAGACTGGAAAACATAATCCCAACTATACATATAAAATGGTGGGGTCTAAATTAGCTGTTACCACTCAAGAAAGAGATCTTGGAGTCATTGTGTATTATTCTCTGAAAACATCCACTCAATGTGCAGCGGCAGTCAAAGAAAGTGACCAGAATGTTGGGAATCATTAAGAAAGGGATAGATAATAAGACAGAAAATATCATATTGCCTCTATATAAATCCATGGTACACCCACATCTTGAATTCTGCTTGCAGATGTGCTTGCCCCATCTCAAAAAAGATATAGTGGAATTGGAAAATGTTCAGAAAAAGGCAACAAAAATGATTAGGGGTATGGAACAGTTTCCATATGAGAAGAGATTAATAAAATTGGGACTTTTCAGCTTGGAAAAGAGACGACTAAGGGGGATATGATAAAGATCTATAAAATCATGACTGGTGTGGAGAAAGTAAATAAGGAAGTGTTATTTACTTCTTCTCATAACACAAGAGCTAGGGCTCACCAAATAAAATTAATAGGAAGCAGATTTAAAACAAACAAAAGGAAGAATTTCTTCATACAATGCACAGTCAGTCTGTGGAATTCCTTTCCAGAGGCTGTTGTGAAGGTCAAGACTATAACAGGGTTCAAAAAAGAGCTAGATAAATTCATGGAAGATAGATCAATCAATGGCTATTAGCCAGGATGGGCAGGGATAGTGTCCCTAGCCTCTGTTTGCCAGAAGCTGGGACTGGGAGACAGGAGATGGATCACTTGATGATTACTTATTGTGTTCATTCCCTCTGGAGCACCTGGGCCACTGTCAGAAGAAAGGATACTGGGCTAGATGGCCCTTTGGTCTGACCCAGTATGGCCATTCTTATGCTCTTATTATTGAAGATTTCATATGGACAAATTTATCAGTTCTTTGAGAAATAGAAAAAGATGAAGCAACCATGAGAAATTTAAAAATCACAGGAAGGTGACTTTTGGATTACCTTAATCCTTCCTGTCCAAGTAATAGTAAAGTTCATAGAATCATAGAAGATTAGGGTTAGAAGGGACCTCAGGAGGTCATCTAGTCCAACCTGCTGCTCAAAGTAGGACCAACCCCAACTAAATCATCTCAGCCAGGGTTTTGTCAAGCTAGGCCTTAATAAGCCTCTAAGGATGGAGATTTCACCACCTCCCTAGGTAACCCATTCCAGTGCTTCACCACCCTCCTAGTGAAATAGTTTTTCCTACTATCCAACCTAGACATCCCTCACTGCAACTTGAGACCATTACTCCTTGTTCTGTCATCTGCAACCACTGAGAACAGCCTAGCTCCTTCCTCTTTGGAACCCCCTTCAGGAAGTTGAAGGCTGCTATCAAATGTCTCCTGCCCACTCTTCTTTTCTGCAGACTAAATAAGCCCAGTTCTGTCATCCTCTTCTTATAAGTCATCTGCCCCAGCCTGCTAATAATTTTCAATGTCCTTCATTGGACTCTCTCCAATTTGTCTACATCCTTTCTGTAGTGGGGGGGGGGAGCAAAACTGGATACAATATTCCATATATCGCCTCACCAGTGCTGAATAGAGTGGAATAATCACTTCCCTTGATCTGCTGGCAATGCTCCTACTAATGCAGCCCAATATGCCTTTAGCTTTCTTGGCAATCAAGAGCACACTGTTAACTCATATCCAGCTTCACATCCACTGTAATACCCAGGTCTTTTTCTGCAGAACTGCCACTTAATCAGTCAGTCCCCAGCCTATAGCAGTGCATGGTATTTGTCTGTCCTAAGTGCAGGATTCTGTACTTGTTGTTGTTTAACCTCATCAGATTTCTTTTGGACCTTATCCCTACCCTCCAGCATATTTACTTCTCCCCCCGTCTATTGTCATCTGCGAACTTGCTGATGGTGCAATCCATCCCATCATCCAGATCATTAATGAAGATATTGAACCAGCCCCAGGACTGACCCCTGGGTCAATCCGCTTGATACTGCTGCCAACTAGACATCAAGCCAATGATCACTCCCTGTTGAGCCTGACGATTTAGCCTGCTTTCTATCCACCTTATAGTCCATTAATCCAATCCATACTTTTTTAACTTGCTGGCAAGAATACTCTGGGAGACCGTATCAAAAGCTTTGCTAAAGTCAAGGTATATCATGTCCACCACTTTTCCCATATCCATAGAGGCAGTTATCTCATCATAGAAGGCAATCAGGTTGGTCAGGCATGTCTTGCCCTTGGTGAATCCAAGTTGACTGTTCCTGACAACCTAGTCCTATTCTCATGTGTTTTTCAATAAATTTTATTTATATAGATATATCTGGGCCAGGCATCATAAAAGTCATTGGTCTTTATTTTGTTACTTCATATCATAAGCTAAAAGTGCACATTTCTAAAATTTTACATTTTACTTTACTGTTGGCATGGATATGCATTTGTCTATATTGATCTTCAGGACAATCAGGCTTTCCACTGATTTCCCCTTCTGACTAGTTCAGTAACTGACTTTGCCACCCATGACAGCAGCTATTGTCTGTATATAACATGTGATACCACTCACTGCTTCCATCCTATTTATTTTAGAGTAACCTTCATCATTTTTCTCATGGAAAAATATATATCAAAATATTATATCCTATATCAATCAAGAGAGGTGACAGTAAAAGCCCTGCATCATGCTGTGCTCTAAAATAAGACTTTTTAACTTTTCTTCATTGATTATTACTGAAGCCCTAGGCTCTACATATACACTGTAGTTTGCACCCAGTTTTTTAAATTGTTCCTTGTTTAAAATATACAATACTTGTTCAACTAAACCATCTGAGCATAGGATGTATTGATCTATTCATTACTAGGATTTTACCTCAGGAATCAATTTCTGTTATTTGCCCAAATACAATGATTACACATGCAGACCAACTCTTCTGGATACTAGGGGACTTCACTGCTCACCAACATCTGTGATGTGATATCTTCATTACCACCTGTGCATAGATAGATCTGGATTAAGTTCATTCTATCTAGCCAATTTTCTTCCTTTCTCCTTCCAACAATACACTCTATAAATATTAATTAAGTTCCTGGAATGATACTAGAAACGTAATAGAACTTTATGTTCACATGTCCTGTGAGCCTCAGATGTTAGTTTATTACTATTGAAATAAAATAAAGGTAGAGACAGTCCCAAGCCACAATCTCATCCCTTGAGTTTTATGGGTATCCATAATCTGAAACCAGATCAGAATCTGAATTTTGCAAATAGGATCCAAATTTATGATGGTCCAAATCAAACAATTATGAACCTAGAAGTATATGAAGTCAGGATCCAAATTTTGCAACCCATCTCTTGACTTAATATATAGCAACACAAAGGTGGAGTTCACAAAGAGATCTTTTTGTTTAAATTATGCTTCCTTGTGGAACCAAATTCTTTCTCGTAGATCACAACAAGAATTTTGCATCTGAACATTATCAGCTATGGCTAGTGCTAACGGTGTTAGGCTACCTCCGAGTAAGTCACAATATGCACAGTTCTTTCTAATCAGGCACCCTGCTCCATTTGATTGTACTAGTGTATGCAAATATTGTTACCCTCAAGAGTATCTGCTGGATTTAGCTATAGAACTACCAGCAAAGGCAGTATGAAGAGAAGAGAAATGCAGATTATTTTCTCCAATGTTTAATACTTGAGGGAATATGTAGATGCCTTTTGATGTTTAAATCTTAAAGTGTTATGTTTATCAAACATGAGAAATCTATTCATATGAGAATTTGAGGCAACTGATTATTTATTTGAAGCTGTTCATCATGAACATGCAATGTTAATGACTAATAAGGAGGTTCACTTTTAAAAGTATATACCTGCAGCAGCTTTTGGGATGCCTGAAAACAATATTATACTAATAAATGCTGTAATTCTCTTCCAGTTCATGTAGGAGGTGACATTTCATTATCAAAGCACTTATTTAAAGTTGAATATTGTTCTTAGTCTTAGATCAAATACAAACTGCAGTGCATTGGCATATGGCTTTATTTAAAGAACCAAATTTGAAAACTGAACACTGCATAAAATTAGAATTATGAAACAAATATTATTTCAGACACGATCATGTTATGTCAATCCAAAATGCAAGCGGAAGGATGTTTCTGGGTATATTTGTAACCTATTCTAATGCTGTGGCATTAAAACTTTAGAGATGGAGCCACACCGTTTGAAAAATTGGCTGTTTTAAGGTTCATTTTATAACCAAGTTCTGTAAATCATTGGAGAGTGCTGATATTGTGGGTTTTTGTTTTTTTTAAATCACCAAAACACTGGATTAACACTTGTTAGGCCTGAATAAAGATGTAGCACAAAACCAGTTGTGCCAACCTGATTGAAGTCAAGCATCTAGAGGTTTCTGGGTAATCTCAGAGTGGAAAATACTGAGAAGCAGCATTGTCTCACAAAGCCCTGGGAAACAGTGAGATCAGTGAAGGGGCTGGGACCAGCTGTGTTATGTTGAGAAACAAACTGTCTGAAGAACTGATAAGAAACACAAGCATCTCACAGTTCTGACTCTAACTCCTTGGTTTAGTGTTCGGTGTGTTTTAACTCCCTCGCATTCCTAACCTTTGGCGCTTGTTGAGATATTAACAATTTAATATTGTAGAGACTAGGCATGCATATATATTAAAAGGTGTCTAATTTCTAGTTGTTAGACAAAGGGGGTGGATTGCTCTAGTGAATGATCTATGACGTAATAAAACTGTCTATATAAGCTAATACTAAGCTGTAAAGAGGCGGCTGGTTCTCTTCGGATACGAGCTGTTCTTTTACTGACACGTGCACTTGTCAATAAAGAACTTTTGATCGGACCTTGCTGGTGTTGCCTGTCTCTCTGCGGTCAGACAACGAACTTCGCTGTTGGGGTTCGAGTCCCCGACACACTGAAACAAAATGGTTCCCTACCTAAGCAAATCAAGCAAGATCTGGACTGCAAATGGAAAACATGAGAGCGAAAAGTGTCTGCTGGGGTGGGGATGGAAAAGGAATCAAAGAAAGGGAGACCTGGAGACAGAAAGTGAAGGAGAGGACAGGAGAACAGATGCAAGAAAATGGAAAAGTGGGGAAGACCTTAGAAAAGAGAATGACAGGTGACTAGTGGGAGAGTCCTGTTGCAGTGGAAGTAGGGTCTCTTGTGCAGAACGGTACTTAATTTAGGTTTGATTAGGTCTTAATTTTTAATCATACTGAATTGTTGTTTCATATATTCACACCACTTGTTGAGGTAGAAAGAGGACATTAGTTACTTGGCTGATTGATGGCACTTTGGCCCATGTGATGCTGAGTAACTTGAGAATTTTAGTCTCCTCACTCAAAATAAGATCTCAGAGGCACGAAAATATTAAGAGAAATGCCACTTAATGATTTTCTAGTCTACAATGACAAGGTTTGTGGGGGTTGTGATGGGTTCAGTCACAGAGACCCCCTTGGGACTGTCACCTCCCATCCTGAAATTGCCTTTGAGCCCATTTTCCCTGCCAGCTTGAGACTTCCTGAACCCTACCTTGTTGAGCCAGACATACGAGCCTGCTGCAACAGAGACCCAGGGTCCAGGCCATTCCCCCAAAGCTATAGGATTTAAGTGAAAACAGCTCTGCAGGTTACGTGACTCCAACATGCAGACATCCAGCTCCCAGACACCCAATTCCCAATGGGATCCAAACCCCAAATAAATCCATTTTACTCTGTATAAAGCGTATGCAGGGTAAACACATAAATTGTCCGCCCTCTACAACACTGATAGAGAGATATGCACAGCTGTTTGCTCTCCCAGGTATTAAGTACTTACTCTGGGTTTACTAATAAACAAAAGTGATTTTATTAACTATAAAAAGCAGGATTTAAGTGGTTCAAAGTAGTAACAGACAGAACAAAGTAAGTCTCCAAGCAAAATAAAGCAAAACCACGCAAGTCTACGCCTAATACAGTAAGAAACTGATTACAGGTAATATCTCATCCTCAGAGGTGTTCCAATAAGCTTCTTTCACAGACTAGACTCCTTCCTAGTCTGGGCCCAATCCTTTCCCTGGTACAGTCCTTGTTAGTTCCAGCAGACATCTTAGGTGTTAAGCAATGGCTTTCTCATGACTCCCTTTTATAGCTTTCGCACAAGGCGGGAATCCTTTGTCTCTCTGGGTCCCCACTCCTCTTTCTAAATGGAAAAGTACCAGATTCAAGATGGATTTCATTATCAGGTGACATGGTCACATATCACTGTAAGACCCCAGCTTCCATTCTTCCTGGGCTGGACCACACATATACATGAAGGTTTTCAAGTAAACAGAGCCATTTACAGTTCATTGATTCTGAATCACCCTTAATGGCTTCCACTTGATATGTTTACATCCATAATGCAAGTTTATATCTTATTCTCCTAACTCCAGACATAGAAATAATACATGCAAACAAATAGGATTAACACACTCAGTAGATTATAAGCTTTGTAATGATACCTTACAAGAGACCTTTTGCATGAAGCATATTCCAGTTACATCATATTCATATTCATAAGCATATTTTCATAAAGCATATGGAGTGCAACGTCACAGGGGTGCTATATTAATATTGCAGATTGTAACTGGTTTTTAGCTTCCTTTTAGTGAAAGAACATTTCTGATTGTAAATGACAGCATGATTTTTTGAACTACAAAGGCAGAATACCTAATAGTGGCATGGCTGTATGCTGCTGTGAAGTTAGAACTCCTGGCAGCCTGTTTAAAATACAATTTGTCTCTTCTAGTTCAGAAACTGCAATTTGACTTCTAGCAGTGTAGTGTGTTACTGCCTCTGTCTGAACTTTCCACTGTATAAATACAGAGCCAGACCCTCAGCTGCTATAAATCAACACATTCAGTGGAGGTACACTAATTTGCACTTCCTGCGGATCTGGTCCAGGAAAAGTAACAACATCTCTGGTAGAATGCAGTCACTGAGAGGTTACAGTCCTTCAAAGGAACTATTCAACATCAGGAAACACTGTTATCATTGTCAATTTTCTGTTCAGCACAGCAAACTCCTGTTCAACACCAGCTACATCTCATTCTGAAATATGTGATTTGTGAACAATATTGAAGGCTTCACTGATTCTTCATTGTGCAGTGCTGTTCAACATTAACAATATCCCACCCTTACAGTAGTTTTTCTCCATCATTTTAATGAAACACTAGTAGCCTGCCTTAGTTGGCAGTGAGACTGCTGTATTCACAAAACACTATATATGTCCTTTTTCCTACAAGAAAATAGGGAACAAATTAGAGAATTGCCTGCTTTTTTTGTTAGTGGTGGAATATCAGGCTTGGCTACTCTCAGCATGTTTCCAGAAAAGAAGGTATTACACTAATGAAAAACAAAATAAATAAAAGTTATGTACTGGTACAGAGTCCTCATATGGTTGTGCCCATGTGGCAGAGTCATGGATGCATTGATTGATGGGAGTGAAGAGTCTACTCCTCCATCTTGTAGATCCCTGAAGTAATGGAGCTCTTTGGAGCACTGTATACTTACTAACAACCTGTGGGGTTCCACTGTCAAGTGCATGATTAAAGCAACTGGAATCTATTCTGTAATAGACCAAACAATGGCAGTATTTATCTATTCCAATGCCTCAGCGATGAAAAATTACATGGAGTAAGTATGGAAGATGAGAAGGGAATTGGGATGTCCAGCATGCACCATTTGACTGTAAGTCTCATATCTTTGATGGTTCTCCACAGCATGCAGGAGTACCCGGATTTTGGGTAAAGTACTACAACTTCTCAGAATGACTGGGGCTGCTGCACAATTGTTTTGGCCAGTAGAGAATAGAGAGTAACTGCCCTGGAGCTTTTCATGTTCCCTTTGTGCGCCTGACCATCATTTTTTCCCCAATAGGCAGCAGCCCTGTGGAGTGGATTTTGTTCCACTGAATAAGCCCTATGTGTGCTGGAAATGCAGTATTGTACATGTGGCCTGCTTCCAAAGATATGGAGTGCTTATTCCTGTTGAAACATGTACTAAATTTGCACCATTTTGGGCAATGCAGTGTTATGTATCACAGTGTCATTTTGAAAGTGTAAAATTATATAAATATCAAAATTGACCTCCACCTGCACCAATCAGTTATTATTTCCTCATAGATTATAAAGGGAAATGTATATTTCCATTCACACAGACCATTCTATTAGAGAACACAAACCTAGTGTGTTTGTAAATTGTCTAAAAGAAAAAAAAGCTATTTTTGAAATAACATTTGTATATCCAAGTGGAGCAATTGATTATATGATGTATGGTTGCATTTAACAAGGAGTTATAATGAAGCTTTTAAGAATTCAGAAGGAGCGTTCATATTTAACTGTTTGTGTGGTACTAAGTTTGAGGGAAAATAAAGACACTGTGCTGTCATGGAAAAATATACTACTGTACCTTCCACTAAGAAAGACATTGGAATTTAGTGTTAGAAATGTGCAGTCAAACAAATACTTCCCAAAGTAGATAACCTGATTGTGAGGAAAGATTAAATGATTTTCTCTCTCCCATTCATTTTATGTATTATGTACTTTGTGGAGACATCAGTAGCAACTCCATAGTAAGGCTGTATTTTGATTTCTACTTAATGGAGAATTATCCTCTTCCCTCAGTTTATGTTATACTGATTGACTGCTGTCTGATAATATTCAAATATTATAGACAACAAATATCCTAAAAATATATCTTGATATAACCCATTTGCAGTTGGAAAGTCAACAGATTTTCACTCATGGAACAGATAGGAGAATTAGGCCCTTTATCTCCTGTTCTAGGGCTAGTTGTCTTTCAAGTACCTTATTTTGATGGACCAGTAAAAGGCCAGGGACCACTACTGATAGTGTAATATTGATTATCATATTTGTCACTGACAGCCACCAAACTAGTAAATGTTTTTGCAGGCCTGTGAAGTAGCTTTAGCCTTAGCATGATTAAGCCAGGAAAGGATGGAGTTTGGGCAACCAGGAGAAGGGAGCATCTTGCTCAACCTTTGCCTGACCTGGTGACCCTCCCTGATGAAGTCTCTGTTGGTGGTGGGGTCTGTGGCTTTAGGAGAAAAACAAGAAGCTTATCTATATTTAGCTTTTGGGATGTGTCTGTCAGGGCCTCAAGGCATGCAGACTCTGCAAGAACACATCTGGTTAATTAGAAATTTGAGGAAACCTCTTGCTTAGCTTTTGAAATTGTTTGCCGGACAAGGGTTTGGGGTTTTTTTGGATTGACATGTCATTGTCTACTAACAGGGATAAATAAGGCGGGGGGGGGGGGGAGAAGTTTGGGCTAGTTAGATCTCTTCATGGATGCATTTTAGGGTCCCCACCGGTAGACAGAAGACTGGTTATTGGAAGGCTGCCACTGTCCCACTTGAGAGCCACACCAAACTTTGGTAATTATTGAGGATTGGGGGTATTTTACTAACCTGTTGTGGACATGTGTAAGTGCTTGAGACTAAACAAAGTATACCTTTAAGGGAGAGCACTCTTGTATGGTACTGTTTGTTCCAACCATCTATTGGTAAGATGGCCATGTCTCCACTGATTTATTTCCTGACACCACCTCACACAGTGAAGTTATCCCAGGTAACATCCCCACCACTCCAATTCCTGGCATGTATATTATAAACAAAGACAACATTTTGTTCCTGAAGACTGGGGATGGGGTGGTAACAGACAAAACCAAAATAAAACACCTTTCTGGCTACACATTAAACTGTCTCAATGTTAAAATAATAAGCTCATGTTTAAGCCCTTATTTATTATAATAGATACCGACATGACATATGATTCTCAGAGTCAATGCATTTTACTTATAAATATTTTAATAAATACCATCTCCTTTCTTAATCATCTTGCTGTAATTCATTTTGGTTTGACAACAGAAATGACTAGTTCTCCCCAGTATTTCACAGTATGTAAATGATGCAATTATCACCTCAACCAGACATCACTCCATTTTGCATTACAGTTTGCTGTTGTAAAAGGAGAAAATAGTAGACACTTCAGTGACTTTAATGGTTAACCATTTATGTGACGTGACTTCTATTAAATGAACAAGAGACCAAAAAGATTTTTTTAGAGGTAGCAAGTCATCATGAGATAACCACTGTATATTTGAAGCTGCTCTCCTCTAGCAAGGTGCTGAAGGCACTTGGCATGATCTTTGTTAGTTCAGTGATTATAGGGGAAATCATTACTGAAGGGTGCATCCAGCTGCTTGCCTGTTTTATCAGTTTGTTTGTGAGAACAAGGACAAAGGCTAGTGTTCAATCTCCTAGTCAGCTTGGCTTAGTGTTTATCAGCTTCTGTCAGATTGTAGAGTTTCAGGAGGGTAACTCAGCCTGACTTGAGAAATGGCCTGGTCTTGCAGCAGGATGAATATTTTAACCAAAGGTTTAAAATGCTTCCAAAAGATCCCCTTTGCAAATATGGCAAGGTGAAAATATAAAGAATTAGTCTTTTGCGGTGGGTGAGGGGAGCAAATCTTCAGCTGGTGTAAGTCAATATAGTTCTATTGACTTCAGTGGGGTTTCATCCATTTACAGCATCTGAGTATCTGTCTCAAATTGTTTGTAATTTTATCTGTTTATTGTGTAAAAGGAATCTACATATTTTTTAGCCATGCAGGTTTCTTTATCAATATTGTGACCAGTCTGTCACATACATTTTATGATTGTACTTTATATGATGTAATTAGTATTACTCATAGGAACCAATGTGCAGTAGGGCATAGTATCAACCCATATTATGTTATCTACCAGCAATATGCTACCACTTTTAGGCTGGAATGTGGCAGGAACTCATAAGTTTTAAGGAGGGGAAGTGAAGAATAGCTTAGTCAAATTAATCTATATATGTAATATAAAATATTTGTGCCTGGTGTATATAGTGATGAATTAATAAATTGGGCTTGAATAGCTGGTAACCTGTTCCTATTACACTACCAGCACTTTACCCACCAGCATCCTAGTGCACCATGAAGCAGTCCACACATTTCTTTAATTGTCTTTGGTGCTATTTTGTAAGTTGGTTAAATATTTGATTAATCTGTACTATTATTAAAGACATCATGACAGCTGGTGTAAGGTTTTTTTTTTCTGAATCACTAAAAACACAACTCTAACCAGTATTAAATACTTCTACATATTTAATTCTGCCTCTTATTTTTCCCCATAAATCTCACTTAAAATATTAATTATTTCAAAGAAATATTCACAACCTTCCATATCTGTCAGTCGATATAATAGCAACTGTAATAAATTTATGAGTTATAACTTGGTGAAAATACATTGTTTAAATACAACTATTATGCACCAGCTGTTATAATTTCATGGTGATACAGACATCATGCCATACCATATTTTGCAGACAAAGGCAGTACTTTCAGTAGTGGGGCCTGAAGCCACACTAGGGGGAAAGGGAGTTATGAAGGAAAAGTCAGGAGTGTAGAAAGTTTGGACAGACCACTCAATTGTTCTTCCCTCTCAGCTTTCATTTTTTTAAGAAGGGCCAGATCCACAAAGGCATTTAGGCACCTAACTGCCACTTTAGGCACATAAGTAAAAAAAAATCAGACCTTCAAAACACCCACTCAGCTGCCCCCCAGCCCTGTAAGCACTGACATTTCTTCTGGTGGTCATGCACAAAGCTGCTAAAGACCTGAGGACATCTAAACCACTGCAGAACCATCCGATTAGACAATCTCCAATTTATCTTGCCTGCAGGGCAGCAGCATCAGTGTTTAGAGCACTCAGGTAGAATGGGAGAAACCTAGGTTCAAATACCCACTCGGTCTCATCAGAAACAGAGACTTGAACCCAGTTCTCTCACCACCCAGGGGAGATTCCAAACCACAGCTCTTAGGGCAGTCTGGGGTGGGTCTCTCTCAACCTCTCCTGTTAAAACTTTTCAACTTTGTATAAATACTTTAAATATTCTTTGCAGTAGGGACTGGAAACTGGGTTTCCCAGTTGAGTGCTCTAGCTACTGGGCTATTGGGCATAAGGGGGCAGGGCATTCCCACCACTACTACTCATTGTGAGAAATGTGCCTATCTCATATCACCCCTAACTAGTGGGGAGAATTTTTAGTTGTCAATCCCAAGTGAACGAAGAAGCCTCCCTCTGGCTCCGAGTTAAGTGCTTAACTCCCTGAGAGGCATGGGGCAAAGTCAAACCATTTTCCTGGACATTTCCTATTAGCTTATTTAGGCAGCTCTCCATTCAGCTTCCTGGCTTCTGTGAATCCCGTTCTCAGATGCCATGCATTCTATAGGGAGCCTGGGTGTCAAACTCAGGGCTGTGCATTCCACTAGGCAGCCAGGCACCTAAATATTAATGTTGCAATAATGAGTTTAAGTCTCCTTTGTGGATATAACCCTAAGGCAGGGTTTCTTAAACAGGGGTCTCTGCTTGTGTAGGGAAAGTCCTGGCAGGCCAGGCCGGTGTGTTTACCTGCCCTGTCTGCAGGTCTGGACGATCGCGGCTCCCACTGTCCGCAGATCGCTGCTCCGGGCCAATGGGAGCTGCTGGAAGCGGTGGTCAGTACGTCAACCCATGCCACTTTCAGGAGCTCCCATTGGCCTGGAGCAGTGATCCGCGGCCAGTGGAAGCCACGATTGGCTGGACCTGCAGACAGGGCAGGTAAACACACCGGCCCAGCCCACCAGGAACTTTCCCTACACAAGCGGTGACCCCTGTTTAAGAAACCCTGCGCTAAGGCTATGTCTATACTATGAGCTAGTGGTGTGATTCCCCTGCTCATGAACACATACTTGCAGGAGCAGCGCCAGGGTTTCTGGTGCCCTAGGCAGAATTCGGGGGGGCAGCATTTTGTGCGCTCCCAACAGGGCGCGCGGGAGCTTCCGGTTCCGCTCCCATCGTGCCACCGAAGAAGGACCCTCCGCCGAAATGCCACAGGTGACAGCAGCAGTCATTGAGCTGCTCAATTGCCTGCCACTGTTTTCCACGGCACATCGGCAGAAGGTCCTTCTTCGGCAGCGTGACGGGAGCAGAACCAGAAGATCCCGTGCGCCCCGTGGGGAGCTCACAAAATGCCGTTCCCCGAATCCTGGCACCCTAAGCGACCGTCTAGGGTCACCTAATGGAAGCGCCGGCCCTGCATACTTGTGCTACTTGTTATTGAGCTAGCACAGATATAAATAGGAGTATAGTTACAGTAGCATGGGTAGTGGCAGTGGAGGTGCGGCTAAGCCATGAAGATTACCATCCTGCCTGGAATCTGCCTAAAAATGAGAAATGTGATAACTAAGAAGGAAGTTTAGCATAAGATGTCAAAATAGATACCCGTCCCTACAACTGAACACTAAGCTATAGTTCAGCCCAAAGGTTTGGCTTATATCACAAACATCAACAGTACAGTTCAAATGGTTTATGAAAGGCAAAACCAAAACAACAAAAAAAAAAACCAAACCCTTGACTTACAATGCAGACATTCAGTATTATATTTTCGTAGATTTTATGCAGTTAATGCTAAAATTAATGATCTTGTATACAAGTATCCAAAAATGGGAAGCATCAGAAAACTTTACTAAAGCTTAGAGAAATAGCAAAAAAAGTATTTATCTATAGTTGTTTTGAAAACTTTACATGATCTGAGAACTAAGTGAAATCTAAAAAAGGAAGCCCATAACTACATTACAAAAATAGGAAGTTTATAACGTTATTGATATGAAAAATCTTCTAGTTACTTACTATGAAATGCATCCCTTTAAAGTAGTTAGTAATTAGGATTGATAAATTAATTTGAGAAAACAATCCTTTTTCTGACTTCACCAGAACTTGTATAACATTTGATGAGAAAAATTCAGTTAAATGAAATAACATTTAAATACCATTTTAATCATACTGATCTTTAACAAGCAAGTATTATTAAATTATTTTATTTATGTTTCATCCAATAACTGATTTACAGTTTCACACAGTATGAAATAACTGACTGACAGCAATGGAATATGAGGCTTCTCACGTTGGTTCAAAGCCAAGCCACCATGCTATTGCCACCAAAGCAGTAACTCTGGCAGATAGTGACTCATGGAAAATAAGCTGTAGGTGGCAGTCCAGTTCCAGACTTTACAACATATAATAAAAAAAGACACCAACATAGTTACACTTATCTGGCATTTCTGAAGGCTGCCTCTGCTGAAGTTATTAACTGCGTTCTTGTGGAGACTGGCCTACTATTTTACCCTATAGGAGCTGCCCCTATTTGTTTTCAGAACCCAAAGCAGTGGTAACTTAACTGTTTCACTCCAGGTAGGGGGCATCAGGAATAAATCAATGGGAATATTGTAATTCTTTCTGATGAAATATTAATACATGTAAGTGTGCTTTTATCTAAAATTATAATGTATTAGAGATAAGCACACACAGAGATAAGCAATAGGTTTAGAACATCCCAAATCATTACCTAGAATCTGGGATGATATTGAGTAATTTATAGCAGTTCCACGATGGCTGGTTACTTCCTCGCCGGGGAGTAAGCTGTCAGGGAAAAGGTTTCTCAGGATAGCTTCAGAGGACTGCTCCAAAGTGCACTCTATTATCTAGTCTTTTATAACTAACTTTTACAAAACACACAGCTCATAGTGACCCCTACTTGGTCATCACCTCTCCTAATTTCAATAAACTACTCATCAACAAACATTCCCAACAATCTTAGTCATAATAACCTTCTATATCAAAGGCAATCAAAACTCAAGATTTCCATCCACTTATTTTTATTTCAGTCTCAAATTGTTGACTCTTTCTCTCCCCTCCTCCCATTCTGATTAGCAGGAATTACAAGTCTGCAAAGGTGATTGACCTTGCCTCCAGAAGCGTTGCTTCTTCAAATAAACCCTTAGCTAGGTGGCATTCTAGTTTATTAATTCATGGTGGTTGAATGCACATAATATGGTTGCAATTAGCTTGATTAAAATATAGGGTACACCCCCTCAAATCTGGGGTGACACCTTCGGGCTGCAGGTTGAAGAATATTATTGTTAGTATGGTATGGACAAGAGTCAAGGCTGATTCCCCACTCTGGCACTTCAAGTGCAGAAGGTGGGGGCCTGCAAGGATTTTTAAAATTAATACTGGCCACTTTGGGCTTGTATTAAACCCCCAAAGTTACAGCTTTTCTCTGACCTGGGCTTGAAAAACTGCCTCTTGCAAATCCTGGAAAAATTCACTTGGGAAGTTTTCCCTGAGGCCCCTCGGCTTTTCAAGCTCTCGCTCGGGGAAGCTGAGAAGAAAACAAACAAAAGGGAAACCCAACTGTTGCCATCACCTAATTGAAAAACATGCACAGACCTTTTCAGACACAAAAATCAATCAGGTTCTTAAAAAAGGTAAATTTTATTAAAAACAAAAAGAAAGAAAATACATTTGGAACTTAGGCTTTTGCTAGAGCAATTCCAAAAATTAAGCACCCAAAATAGTTTTCTTGGGGGTTCAACTTAAATGTTACAAGCAAAGAAAAGCATCTGTGGTTAGCACAGAAGAATCCACAAGCCTTACAGAAAATAAAAGAAATAACCCTAATCGTGGCTATCTAAATATTCCCTCTCCCAATGAATTCCTCTAGGTATGGACAATGAATTTTCATACCTAGTCCAATCTTTACAGAGCATTCCAGCTGACCCAATCTCTTCGGCCGAGAGAGAACAACAGAGAAACAAAGGGAAAGCTTTTTTACTATTTTAAAAAGTTCTAGCCTTCTCATTGGCTCTTTTGTTCAGGTGCCCACTCCCTTTTCTTCACCTGGGGACTTTTTAACCCTTTACAGGTAAAGCAATCAGTCACCAAGAGGGACTTAATAGCTAACTGCCTGGCTGGTGTCAATAAAAGGGAGCTGCCCCCCTTCATTTATCACAGAAAGCTAGTACAGCCTCATATTATTAAGCTTCAATCACTAAACCTGTAGCAAGCTCTAAATCATTTAAACATTTTTAGAGAACAAAGATGCAACACGAGTACTGAACTCTCCATTGAAAGAGCACTTATATTCTGAGGTACTTGCAAATGTGGCTTTCAAAAAGTCATAGAAGTTAGAGATTTAAAATACGTGTGATGTCATCTTGACCTTCCCCAGTCCATTAGGTTTGTTCTCTACACAGTCCACTGCTAGTGCTTTGTGCTGATTGAGTAGCTGTGGGTTATTTTAAACTAGTGCTCAAATATCATGGTGATTATTACTGTGTAAGAATCTGCCTAGAATAGAAGAGTATGAGAGTAGCTTTATCATGTCGAGCCAGATGTTCATTTTTGATAAGTTTTAGTCACCCTTTTTGCTGTAGTTTTGATTCATATATATTTTTGTGAAAACTAGAAAAGTTTGTGAAACAAAGTGTAGGTATGTTTTAGCCAGAAAATTGCTACAGTTATTGATCAGTGCAACCACTGTTCTGTTTTCTCTTCCAATAGTGGTTTTCCATCACTTAGACCTAAATTAAAGGGTAATGAGGTGCCTAAACCCCACACTTAGTTGCCTAAATCTGAGTTTTAGGCTCCACTATGATACACAAAACTCCTGCTGAACCATGCAGGTGTCTAAACTCTCTTGGTACCTAAGTATTTTGTAATTAAATGTTCCCTCAGAACAGATGTTTCTGTCTCTGGGCATTCACACTGCTGCCTCACTCTAGGTGTCTGGATGTCTATATCCTGCCTAAGCCCCAGAGCAATTCATGAACTGGGAAGATTGGTATTCAGACACCTAACTCATGTTCGGGGCCCAGTCTTGTAGATGTGTTTGGGAGAGAAGTGGGGGTTATTGTGGGAGATCTTGCCTCCTCTCACATGAGTGCTCTAAACGTTGGGTTATAGGACAGTCTGATATGGATCTCCTTCAGCAGATCTTTTTGAAGTAATTGCACTGTAGAGTCATTGGGCCAGACACAGAACAGGAATGAACAAGCACAAGCATGAGAAGGACTCTGGAGCCTGGTGGTTAGAGCACTCACCCAGGATGTGGGAAAGCCAGTGTCTAGTCCATCTACCCCAATGACTCTGAAATTATTTATCCCCAGTGCAACAGCTTCAACAGGAGAGACAGAAACACCCACATCAGAATATCCCACAGATCAGTGGTTAGAGTAATCACTGAGAGATGGCAGATCCCTGCTCAAGTCCCTTCGCCTTACCTAGCAGAAGGGCAACTTGGTCTCCCACATCTCAGGTGAATATATTAATCACTGGGCTAAAAGTTAGGAGGCAGGTCCTCCTCCTCCACTTCTCCCTCCCTCCCCTTCTTGGAAAAAAAAACACCTTAAGCAGCTAACTCCAATAGAAGATTTACAATTGAGAATCACTAGCAGATATATTGCTTCCCTGCAAACAGGACCTAGACCAAGGATTGGCAACTTTTGGCATGCAGCTCACCAGGGTAAGCACCCTGGCGGGCCAGTTTGTTTACCTGCCACGTCCACAGGTTCGGCCGATTGCAGCTCTCCCTGGCCGCTGTTCGTGGTCCCAGTCCAATGGGGGCTGCAGGAAGCCAAGCGATGTGCTGGCCGCTGCTTCCCGCAGCCCCCATTGGCCTGGAGTGGCAAAGGGTGGCATGGCACTGTTGTAGCCAGCATCGCAAGATATTTATGTGCCAGATGCAATAAAGATTCATATGTCCCATTGTGCTTCAACCACCATTCCAGGAGACATGTGTCCATGCTAATGACAGGCTCTGCTTGATAACAATCCAAAGCAGTGTGGACTGACGCATGTTCATTTTCATTATCTGAGTCAGATGCACTGGCAGAAGATTAATTTTCTTTTTTTGGTGGTTCGGGTTCTGTAGTTTCCGCATCAGAATGTTGATCTTTTAAGACTTCTGACAGCATGCTACACAACACATCCCTCTCAGATTTTGGAAGGCACTTCGGATTCTTAAATCTTGGGCCTAGTGCTGTAGCTATTTTAGAAATCTCAGATTGGTACCGTCTTTGCATTTTGTAAAATCTGCTGTGAAAGTGTTCCTAAATCGAACAACATATGCTGGGTCTTCATCAGAGACTGCCATAACATGGAATATATGGCAGAATGCAGGTAAACATGGAATTCCCGTGAAGGAGTTCAGTCACAAACCTGCAGGGCTCAAGTAGTGTTTCTATCTTTTGCAGTTTTTCAAAATCCTGATATATGGTGCTTTTGAAGAATTAATGTAGATGTGATAGTGGCTTTATTGCAATGCAGGCACTGAATCATAGACAATGTGGAGTTCCATCTGATTGAAATATCTTGTACAAGAGGTTCTGTCCATGTGCAGCTTGTTGTATTCCTAGTTCTGTACTGTTAGCTGGACTGTGTTTGAAATGGCCCACAAGTTTTCTACATTTTGCTAGCATGTTTTCAAAACCCCCATCACTGTGCGTTACTGTAATGGATCACTGTAGACTGTGAGCAATGCACGTCATGTGTTCAAAAGGCAAGCGACTGGCTGCTGTTACCATATTACGTGTACTGTCAGTACTAATTGTTGTTACCTTTTCTTCAATATTACATTCTTTCATAACATCCATGAAATGCTCTGCACATGATTCAGCATAATGTCTCTCTTCAGTAAGAGTTACTGTTACAGCAGATGACTGCAGTGTCCATGAAGCATTAATAAGGTGTGCCGTGACACCAAGATAGCTATGATTGCTCAAGGATGTCCAGTGATCACCAGTAAAAGCAACAACCTGTGCATTTTTCAGAAGTAGTCTTTCAGACTTTGTAGTCTTCTTGTTGTCATATAGATCATTTATTCATGATGAAATGGTTCCTCTGGAGGACAAGAGGTATGACTGATTGGAAAATGTAATTTGAATAATATCTCTTAGCCATCTGTCATTTACAATGTTGAATGGTCTGCAGCCCATAGCTATGCACTTTGCAATAGCATTGGTTAAGATATACTTTGTTTGATCCATGGGCTTATAGAGATCCTGAAACTCTGTTGAGGCTGGCTGGATTCATTTGCTGGCGGTGGGTTATAGGTAGCACAAGATCTGGATGCAAAAACATGCTTAGAATGTAGGTGGTACTGCAGACTTGAAGTGCTTCTATGCTATTGGAGCTCAGCCTTGCAATAGCTACAGATAACAGTCTTTTTAGCCAAAGAACCATCTGGAAGTATTTTAAACATAAACTTCCCATGCAAAAGACCTGAACTGTTGCTGCTTTGCTCCATTAACTTTTTCTGGTATTTAATCACTCCTGATCATGAAAACACAGTACAACTGTGACAATGTCTGGAATAATTCAATAAATTCTTCTATATAATCAATATATTTGTGTCCTGTTCAAAAGAGTTCTTGAAATGGATATGGAAAGAGTTTAACTCAGGATTAATATTCAGTAGGTGAGTGAATTGTGCAAGAGGCTTTTTTTTTCTCCTGATGCTGGTTAGCCTTTTATATATTCTTTTGTGCCTGTCCTTTAGAGTTCTGGCTTATTAAAGGGGCCAGATTTTTTTATCTCAGAAAGTCAGTACTCTGGCGATGACAGGGGTTTGAGTTGTGCAGGAGAAAGGTGAATTCTTGATGCTGCTCCTTTTAGGTTGAGTTTCTGAGCTCACCAGGGTCATCTCCCTTCTGAACAGAGTTTCATCTTAGAAATCTGCATTCAGTGTTGGAGGAGGATAGGGGAGGGGGAAAGTAAGCAATGACTTGTGCAGAAGAGGACAGGGGGTGACAAGAGGGAGGATCAAGCAATAACTTTGCAGAAGAAGGGTGAGAGAGTGTCTTGCTTTTGCTTCTGGAAGGGTGGTTTCTGGTCCTGGGCTCATCAGGCTTATCTCCTTTTACTGAGCTAGGTGGGCTCCCTTCGGCTGAGTGAGCCCTTTGAGCATTTGTCCTGGCTACGGGCGGCACGGGGGGAGGGAGGAGGAGGTCAGCCCCAGCCCCATCTGTGGGTGGCACAGGACTGGGAGGCGGGGTCAGCCCCAACTGTGGGTGGCACGGTGCTCAGCAGGCCCGGGGCTCAAGGGTCAGCCCCAGGCGGAACGGGGCGGGGGGGAGGGACTCAGCCCAGGGCGGCACAGGGCTCAGCCCCAGTTGCAAGCGTTCCGGGACTCAGGGTGGGAGTCAGCCCCTAAACTCAGGGTGTGGGGGGGCAGCCCCAGCTGGCACGGGGCTCAGGACGGGAGGTCAACCCCAGACCCAGCTGCAGGCAGCACAGGACACAGTGGTGGGGGTGAGCTCCCCAACTCAGGGGGAGGGTCAGCCCCAGCCCCAGGCAGCATGGGACTCGGAAGGGGTGGTGGTGAGTGCCACCTGCAGGCGGCACGGGGCTCGGGGTTAGCCCCAGCTCTGGACGGCACCGGGTTGGAGGGAGAGACCTGGCCATGGGCAGTGCGGAGCTCGGGGAGTGGGCTCAGACTGCAGGCGGCAGGGAATAGGGGTGTGGGTCAGTGCTTCATAGAATAATCCCTTCTATCCTTCCAGGTTAAAGCTTTTCTGTCCACTGGGTCACTGGGCTAGGTTGCAAGTTACTTTCCCTCATTGCTGCCATCTGTTTGTCATTTTCCCAGCCAAACCCAGACCTCTCTAGGATTCTACAGCTGAAGAGCCTCCCAGAACTTCCTGTTCCTTTAATTGGTTCCCTTTTCCCTGGTAGGCTCCTGAACCATGACACATTTCTCCAACTTGATTCTACCACAAACAGCCTTCCTGTTCCTGGCAAGTATCTCTCACTGACTGAATGGAACCACAGGTTTCTCTTTATCTACTGTGGTCCTGTCACATGATTCTCACCTGGACTCCAAATTCTATAACAAGTGGCTCGCCAGGGTAAGTATGGGAAGCTGCGGCCAGCACATCCCTCCCCTGTGCTGCTTCCCGCCACCCCCATTGGCCTGGGACAGCGAACCGCAGACAGCTGGAGCCACAATCGGCCGAACCTGCGGATGTGGCAGGTAAACAGGGAGCTTACCCTGGTGAGCCGCATGCCAGAGGTTGCCGATCCCAGTTCTATAATATATAAGGTTACCTGATTAAGCAATCCACAAGCGAAGAAGGGAGACGTGTGAAGCCAAGATCAGGGTGGTAATAATGAGAACTTGAGGATAATGTGTAAAACATAAAAGTTCTGCCTGTTTTTCATGTTTTAGTACAAAAGTATGTCTAAGAAGGTAAATTAATATTCAGTAATCCCCACTAGCCTGCAAACTAAGCTTTAATCTTTTTTTTTTCTCTGTCATTCTTAACACGGGCAAAGAGTCCCGTGGCACCTTATAGACTAACAGACGTATTGGAGCATGAGTTTTTGTGGGTGAATACCCACTTCGTCGGATTCAACTCTCTTAACACAGACTCTCATTGACTTTAATCCTTAAGTAGAGACCGATTCAAAAGAAAGTAAATATCTCAGGATATAGAATATTATTAGCATTTCTAACAGAAGTAATGGGTAATTTTAATAATATTACATTGCTTTTTTGGAGGTCCCGTGTCACAGTTTCAACACTAATATTTCTAGTACTTCTAAGCTGTGTCCCATAAACATTTTTCAATTTTGACTTAAATGATTAGATAATGTTACCACTATATTTTCAGAATTCCTATTTTGGGAAAAATACAGAATGTGGACATTATTTAGTCATTAGCATCCGTTGGCACGTTTCTAAGTGTACATCTACATTTGAGCCCGTAGGTGTGGTGTCCAGATCTTCTAAGCATACCTGCACTAACTCTGCTTTAGCCAGCTTGCTAAAAATAGCAATGTAGCTGGGGTAGCATGGGAGGCAGCTTGGGCTAGACACCCAAGTTTGCACCAAGGGGGCTTTAGTGGATGTGTATGCGGAAGGCTATACTAAGCCATACCTTGTGCTACCATAGATACCCTCCTATTTTTAGCATGCTAGCTCAAGCAGAGCTACAATGGGTGCATCTACATGAGCTGGGAATCAAACTTCTATATGTAGACTTGCCTTAATTGTACTCCGCTTTTACATAATCCATCCCATTTATCAGTAATGATCACCATCAGATGAGACTTGTTTATCCTACAATATTTGCTGGGGTTTGTCCCTGTCCCAGCTGGAGTTTGCTCATCAAGTAGTTTAAAGGTTTGCTCAGCTCTGCATAAACTGTATCTATTCAAGATTTTTTTTTACCTAAAATTTCATTTTATATACAATAACCAGGAAGAATGATGAGCCAGCTTGACATGATGGATGAGCTTATATGATGCTGTCACTTAAATCTCAAGGAAAAAATGAAAGATGGATACTATAATTAAATTTCATAATTAGCAAGCCTATCTGGTGTGCCTACCAGCATAATTTTAGGAAATTTGTGTCTTCCTTAAGTCTAACTTGTATAATATTTTATTTAATCATAGATAGCTGAACAATTATGAGCTATAGGAGTGAATACCGAAGAAAAACAGGCTTGTTCCAGTGTCATTAATGATGCTGTCCTTTCTAAAGGAAACTACAAAGGGTTTCAGTTCTGAATTGTCAGTCAAAAATATCATGTCATGAGTCCGGAAGGATGTCCGTACCTTTTTGTTTCCCTTACTTCAAAGTGCCCATCATATACCGATGAACAATTAGCTAATGAATAAGCAAGCTTTCTGTAAAGATGAGCCAGGTAAGCTCAAAGGAATGTAGGTACCTTTATAGGCCATCATCAGAATGGATATTTTGTATAACCAGTTGAAAATTTTCATCAAAACTGTTTTTTGACAGAAAATTGGGATTTCAACTAAACACAATATTTTGTGATAAATTTTCCATTGAAAATTTAGATTTTGTATTGATAAAGTGAATGCCTGAAAACCAAAAGTTTTCAGCCAAAACCACAAGTTTTAGGCAAAAATATACATATATATTTTGAATTGGAAATACTGCTACTATGCCTGATGGGAATTGTAGTTCAGTTGACTCATGTTCCCATTCTCCCCAGCCATTCTTCATCTCACATTTACAGTGGCCATGAAACACCAAAAATGTTCCTCCTTCCCTCACCAATGATCACTGTAAATCATGGGAGAACCATAAAGCATGGCGCTCCCAGTCCCTACTACTCTGAATGAATTCAGTCAGGATTGGTGTATATTTATTTTCTTGCCCAGGTCTGCATTTCTGTTACTTACAGGTTATATTTCATTTCACAATTGCAAGGGAGACCATCCAAATATACTGAGTGGTCACATGCAGTTGGAATTGCTTGCTCTCTGCAATGTTCCCCATGAGCCTATGGAAGATTTTGTTTATAACAGACAAATCAGTGGCTATTGACCCCATCATGTGACAGTTGTATAATTATTTGCAACCCTAACTCATGTCATGTGACAAAGGCAAGGCAACAAAGCAGTGTCTCACTAGTACTCCTGTGTCTGACCTTTATTATGCTCCATACTGAGAGTAGGGGTGGGTAGAGTCAGTGAGCAACTTTTCTCCATAGCATGCTCCCCTGTGCACCCCACAGATATCTAATCAGGCATATATTTGAGAAGTAATGCTACTCCAAACTGCATTAACTCCTCCTGGGCTGTCTCCATGGTTGCTGCTGCATAGCTGAAATGGGAGGCTGAATGTTATACATCATCCCTGGATCCAGGTTGCTGTGGAGCTGGGTCAAAAACTATAGCAGAGAAGGTCTGTGATGTGTTGGTTGTAAAGCTGTATCCCATCTAGATCCTGGTATCCACAGATTGAGTGACTCAAGTCCTATACGCTTCCCATATGTCATAAAGTTTGTCACAATAACTCATTCTGTTGTGCTTTAAATTAGGGCCTGAGCCAAAGCCCACAGAAGTCAATGGACTTCAGTGGGTTTGAGATCAGGTCCTAATTTTGCAAACACTTGAGGGAAGGGGCCAGGACATTCTATGTGTTTACAACATGCTTTGCACAATGACATCCCAATCCTGTTGGTCAGCCACATGGTAAATAAATAATAAAAACAACAATAATAATAATACTTGGTATTTATGTAGGATGAAATCCTGAACCAACTGAAGTCACCTAAAATGTTGCCATTGACTTCAATGGGGGTTAACATTTCACCCATAACAACTTTAATCATAGACATATGGGTCTGGAAGAGACCTCAAGGATCATCTAGGCATTGAGGTGGGATTACTTATACAGGAACCATCCCCAAAAGGTGTTTATCTAACCTGTTCTTAAAAGACCAAAACAAATCCAATCACAGGGATTGCACTGATGAATCATGACTAGAGACTTCCATGATATAGCACAGTAGCTCAAGAGATGCATTGTGGGAGATTTAGTGCACCCAGAAAGCCCAGCCTGTAATGGAAATGGGGGCATGAGATGCCCATAATCCAACTCCCACGAGGTGCATCAGCATTTCCAAATAGACATTTGATGTTTTAAACAGAAGGGGGAAAAATAGACTTTTTTTTGTATTGTCCAAAACTGTTTGTTTTTTATTTATTTTTGTTTTTTTGTTCAATTAAAACTCATAGAGCTCATGTATAAAATGTATGAAACTCACTAGTTTTGTTCAGGGTTTTTTCCTTCACCATGTTCAATTTGAAAACAAAATATAAAGACAAATTCAAAGGGTTCATCTACTCTAGAAAAAAGTTGTGTTCTTAGCTCAAATTAATGCAAGGTAAGTTAGAGCTTAATGTCCAAATGAAGGCAAGGTAGATTTCAGGTTTAACACAAGAAAGCAAGTTGAGTTAAAGATTATAGAGGAGTTTGGTGTGTACCTTGATCTGCTTAACTCTCATCTTAACTAGGGTTTTACCTCATGTTAGTCACAATGTGTTATCTAACACCAGGTACAAACACAACCTTTTTCCTAATTAAGACAATGCCATAAGGGGGCAAATTCACCACTTCACCACCATTAACCAAAAAAAAACGTATCAAGACTGGTGTGATATTTACTGTATCATGTTCTAATAATAAGAATATAGCAGTAGGGATATAGTATCAAGCACCTGACCAGGATGGTGATAGTGACTATGAAATGCTCAGGGAGATTAGAGAGGCTATTAAAATAAAAAACTAAATAATAATGTGGGATTTCAACTATCCCCATATTGACTGGGTACATATCACACCAGGATGGGATGCAGAGATAAAGTTTCTTGACCCCTTAAATGACTGCTTCTTAAAGCAGCTAATTCTGGAACCCACAAGAGGAGAGGCAATTCTTGATATAGTCCTAAGAGGAGCTGTGATAAACAAAGCTGGGGATATCTCCCTTTGATGGACAACCAGCCAGCCAATTATCTGTAAAATCCCTATGGTAGCTGTTCTTTACTTGCTTTACCTGTAAAGGGTGAAAAAGTCCCTCAGGTAAAGAAAAAAAGTGGGCACCTGACCAAAAGAGTCAATGGGAAGGTAGAGCTTTTTAAAATTGGGAAAGAAACTTTCCCTTTGTCTGTTGTTCTCTGCGCTGGAGGGACAGAGAACATAAGAACATAAGAACGGCCATACCGGGTCAGACCAAAGGTCCATCTAGCCCAGTATCTGTCACCTGACAGTGGCCAATGCCAGGTGCCCCAAAGGAGTGAACCTAACAGTCAATGACCAAGTGATCTCTCTCCTGCCATCCTTCTCCATCCTCTGACAAACAGAGGCTAGGGACACCATTCTTTACCCATCCTGGCTAATAGTCCTTTTAAACACTGTTATAGTCCTAGCCTTCACAACCTCCTCAGGTAAAGAGTTCCACAAGTTGACTGTGTGCTGCGTGAAGAAGAACTTCCTTTTATTTGTTTTAAACCTGCTGCCTATTAATTTCATTTGGTGACCCCTAGTTCTTGTATTATGGGAATAAGTAAATAACTTTTCCTTATCCACTTTCTCCACATCACTCATAATTTTATATATTTCTATCATATCCCCCCTTAGTCTCCTCTTTTCCAAGCTGAAGAGTCCAAGTCTCTTTAATCTTTCCTCATATGGGACCCTCTCCAAACCCCTAATCATTTTAGTTGCCCTTTTCTGAACCTTTTCTAGTGTTAGAATATCTTTTTTGAGGTGAGGAGACCACATCTGTACACAGTATTCGAGATGTGGGCATACCATGGATTTATATAAGGGCAATAATATATTCTCAGTCTTATTCTCTGTCCCGTTTTAATTATTCCTAACATCCTGTTTGCTTTTTTGACCACCTCTGCACACTGCGTGGACACCTTCAGATCACTATCCACGATGACTCCAAGATCTTTTTCCTGACTCATTGTAGCTAAATTAGCCCCCATCATATTGTATGTATAGTTGGGGTTATTTTTTCCAACGTGCATTACTTTACATTTATCCACATTAAATTTCATTTGCCATTTTGTTGCCCAATCACAGTTTTCTGAGATCTTTTTGAAGTTCTTCACAATCTGCTTTGGTCTTAACTATCTTGTGTAGTTTAGTATCATCTGCAAACTTTGCCACTTCACTGTTTACCCCTTTCTCCAGATCATTTATGAATAAATTGAATAGGATTGGTCCTAGGACTGACCCTTGGGGAACACCACTAGTTACCCCTCTCCATTCTGAGAATTTACCATTAATTCCTACCTTTTGTTCCCTGTCTTTTAACCAGTTCTCAATCCATGAAAGGACCTTCCCTTTTATCCCATGACAGCTTAATTTACATAAGAGCCTTTGGTGAGGGACCTTGTCAAAGGATTTCTTGAAATCTAAGTACACTATCAGGGGCGGCTCTATAAATCGGGCTGCCCCAAGCAGCGGAGCGCTGTTGAGCTCCTGCCGGCATGCCTGCGGCAGGTCCACGAGCTCAACCGAGCCGCTGGAAGACGGACCCCGCCCAGTCATGCCTGCGGCAGGTCCGCTCATCCTGGGCTCCGGTGGACCTGCCGCAGGCATGCCGGGAGCTCCACCGAGCCAAATAGCGCCTGCTTGGCGCGCTGGTGCCTAGAGCCGCCCCTGTACACTATGTCCACCGGATCCCCCTTGTCCACATGTTTGTTGACCCCTTCAAAGAATTCTAATAGATTAGTAAGACACGATTTCCCTTTACAGAAACCATGTTGACTATTGCTCAACAGTTTATGTTTTTCTATGTGTCTGACAATTTTATTCTTAACTATTGTTTCGACTAATTTGCCTGGTACCGACGTTAGACATACCGGTCTGTAATTGCCGGGGTCACCTCTAGAGCCCTTTTTAAATATTGGCATTACATTAACTAACGTCCAGTCATTGGGTACCGAAGCCGATTTAAAGGACAGGTTACAAACCTTAGTTAATAGTTCCGCAACTTCACATTTGAGTTCTTTCAGAACTCTTGGGGGAATGCCATCGGGTCCCAGTGACTTGTTAATGTTGAGTTTATCAATTAATTCCAAAACCTCCTCTAGTGACACTTCAATCTGTGACAGTTCCTCAGATTTGTCACCTACAAAAGCCAGCTCAGGTTTGGGAATCTCCCTAACATCCTCAGTCATGAAGACTGAAGCAAAGAATCCATTTAGTTTCTCTGCAATGACTTTATTGTCTTTAAATGCTCCTTTTGTATCTTGATTGTCTATGGGCCCCACTGGTTGTTTAGCAGGCTTCCTGCTTCTGATGTACTTAAAAAACATTTTGTTATTACCTTTGGAGTTTTTGACTAGCTGTTCTTCAAACTCCTCTTTGGCTTTTCTTATTACACTCTTGCACTTACGTTGGCAGTGTTTGTGCTCCTTTCTATTTGCCTCACTAGGATTTGACTTCCACTTTCTAAAGGAAGTCTTTTTATCTCGCACTGCTTATTTTACATGGTTGTTAAGCCACGGTGGCTCTTTTTTAGTTCTTTTACTGTTTTTCCTAATTTGGGGTATACATTGAAGTTGGGCCTCTATTATGGTGTCTTTAAAAAGCACCCATGCAGCTTGCAGGGATTTCACTTTAGTCACTGTACCTTTTAACTTTTGTTTAACTAACCCCCTCATTTTTGTATAGTTCCCCCTTTTGTAATTAAATGGCACCGTGTTGGGCCGTTCGAGATGTTCTTCCTACCACAGGGATGTTGAATGCTATTGTATTATGGTCACTATTTCCAAGTGGTCCTGCTATAGTTACCTCTTGGACCAGCTCCTGCGCTCCACTCAGGATTAAATCTAGAGTTGCCTCTCCCCTTGTGGGTTCCCGTACCAGCTGCTCCATGAAGTAGTCATTTAAAGTATCGAGAAATTTTATCTCTGCATTTCGTCCTGAAGTGAAATGTTCCCAGTCAATATGGGGATAATTGAAATCCCTCACTATTATTGGGTTCTTAATTTTGATAGCCTCTCTAATTTCCCTTAGCATTTCATCATCACTATTACTGTCCTGGTCAGGTGGTCGATAATAGATCCGTAATGTTATATTTTTACTAGAGCATGACATTTCTATCCATAGAGGTTTATGGAACATGTGGATTCGCTTAAGATTTTTACTTCATTTGAATCTACATTTTCTTTCACATATAGTGCCACTCCTCCCCCTTCACGGCCTGTTCTGTCCTTCCAATATATTTTGTACCCCGGAATGATTGTGTCCCATTGATTGCTCTCAGTCCACCAGGTTTCTGTGATGCCTATTATATTAATATCCTCCTTTTTCACAAGGCACTCTAGTTCACCCATCTTATTATTTAGACTTCTAGCATTTGTGTACAAGCACTTCAAAAACTTGTCCCTGTTTATTTGCCTGCCCTTTTCTGATGTGCCAGATTCCTTTTTATGTGACTGTTTATCATCTGATCTGGCCTTTACATTATCCTCTTCTGTCCTCTGCTCCTGACTATAACCTGGAGATTCTCTATCATCGGACTCTCCCCTAAGAGAAGTCTGTGTCCGATCCGATAGAGCAACCATGCAATATACAGCTTAAGCCAGGTATGATAATAAATTGTCAGATCATGCCTAGAACTACTTATCTGAACTCCAAATGTATAAATAGATCAGAACGTTTAGCTAGATGTGATTAGGGTTATTTCTTATTGGCCTGTGAACTCCTCTGTGCTAACCCCAGATGCTTTTGTTTGCTTGTAACTTTGAAGCTGAACCCCCAAGAAAGCTATTTTGGGTGCTTGATTTTTGGAATTGTTCTTTTAAAATCTAGCAAAAGCCTAAGTTCCAGATTTTTTCTTTTTAAAATATGGCTTATACCTATCTTATAGAACTGGAAGAGACCCTGAAAGGTCATTGCAGGACCAAGTACTAATTTTTGCCCCTGCTCCCTAAGAGGCCCCCTCAAGAGTTGAACTCACAACCATGGGTTTAGGAGGCTAATGCTGAAACCACTGAGCTATCCATCCCTCATTACATTGCCTTTCTTTTTGTTTTTAATAAAATTTAGCTGTTTTAAGACCAGGATTAGATATTTGGTGTCCTAAGAGGTTTGTGCATGTTGTTTGATTAGCTGGTAGCCACAGCTGATTTCCTTTGTTTTCTTTCTCAGCTCTTCCCTGGAGGGTGTGTGTGTGAAACAAAGGGTAGGAATAAATGGTCAGTTTTCAGAATGGAGAGAGGTAAATAGTGGTATGCCCCAGAGGGATTACAACTAGGACCAGTCCTATTCAACATATTAATAAATGATCTGGAAAAAGGTGTAAACAGTGAGGTCACAAAATTTTCAGATGATAAAAGACTATTCAAGATAGTTAAGTCCAAGGCAGACTGCAAAGAGCAACAAAAGGATCTCACAAAACTGGGTGATTGGGCAAAAAAAAATATCAGATGATTAGGTGTTTGGAATGGCTTCCATATGAGGGGAGATTAATAAGACTGTGACTTTTCAGCTTGGAAAAGAGACAACTAAGGGGCGATCTGATGGAGGTCTATAAAATCATGACTGGTATGGAGAAAGTAAATAAGGAAGTATTATATACTCCTTCTTATAACACAAGAACTAGGGGTCACCAAATGAAATTAATAGGCAACAGGCTTAAAACAAACAAAAGGAAATATTTCTTCACACAACGCACACTCAACTTGTGGAACTCTTTGCCAGAGGATGTTGTGAAGGCCAAGACTATAACAAGGTTCAAAAAAGAACTAGAGAAGTTCATGAAGGATAAGTCCATCAATGGCTGTTAGCCAGGATGGGCAGTGATGATGTCCCTAGCCTCTCTTTGCCAGAAGCTGAGAATGGACGACAGGGGATGGATCACTTGATGATTACCTGTTCTGTCCATTCCCTCTTGGCACCTGGCATTGGCCACTGTCGGAAGACACGATACTGGGCTAGATGGACCTTTGGCATGACCCAGTATGGCTAGTCTTCTGTTCTTATGATTCTGTGGTACAACAATTGGCATTGGCTTCAGGCCTGTTCTGACTAAAATCAGTGGAAGATGTTTCCATTGACTTCAGTAGGAGCAGGATTAGATCATCAGTAGCTAGCCACTATTATCTTATAATTCAATTAGGGCTGTGAAGCGATTAAAAATTAATCTTGATTTATCGTGTGATTAAAAAAAAAATTGTGATGAATCATGCAGTTAATCGCACTGTTAAAACCATAATAGAATAGAATATATTTAAATATTTTTATGCATTCTACATTTTCAAATATATTGATTTCAATTACAACACAGAACACAATGTGTACAATGCTCACTTAATATTTATTTTAAAACCATAATAGAATAGAATATATTTAAATATTTTTATGCATTCTACATTTTCAAATATATTGATTTCAATTACAACACAGAACACAATGTGTACAATGCTCACTTAATATTTATTTTTATTACAATTATTTGCACAGTAAAAAAACAAAATAAATATTATTTTTCAATTCACCTAATAAAAGTACTGTAGTGTAATCTCTTTATCATGAAAGTTGAACTTACAAATATAGAATTATGTACAAAAAAATTGCATTAAAAATAAAACAATGTAAAATTTTAGAGCCTGGAAGTCCACTCGGTTCTACTTCTTATTCAGCCAATAGTTCAGACAAACAAGTCTGTTTGCATTTGTAGGAGGTAATACTGTCAATGTCACCTGAAAATCTGAACAGGCATTCGCATGGCACTGTTGTAGCCAGCATCGCAAGATATTTATGTGCCAGATGCAATAAAGACTTATATGTCCCATTGTGCTTCAACCACCATTCCAGGAGACATGTGTCCATGCTAATGACGGGCTCTGCTCTATAACAATCCAAAGCAGTGTGGACTGACGCATGTTCATTTTCATTATCTGAGTCAGATGCACCAGCAGAAGATTGATTTTCTTTTTTTGGTGGTCCGGGTTCTGTAGTTTCTGTATCAGTGTTGCTCTTTTAAGACTTCTGAAAGCATACTCCAAACCTCCTCACTCTAAGATTTTGGAAGGCACTTCAGATTCTTAAACCTTGGGTTGAGTGCTGTAGCTATCTTTAGAAATCTCACATTGGTACCTTCTTTGCATTTTGTCAGATCTGCAGTGAAAGTGTTCTTATAATGAACAACATGTGCTGGGTCATCATCTGAGACTGCTATAACATAAAATATATGGCAGAATGAAGGTAAATGCCTGTTATAACATAAAATATATGGCAGAATGCAGGTAAATGCCTGTTATCACTTTTTGGTGACATTGTAAATAAGAAGATGGCAGCATTATCTCCTGTAAATATAAACCAACTTGTTTGTCTTAGTGATTGGCTGCACAAGAAGTAGGACTAAGTGGAGTTGTAGGTTCTCAAGTTTTACATTGTTTTGTTTTTGAGTGCAGTTATGTAACAAAAAAATCTACATTTCTAAGTTATACTTCCACTACAAAAAGATTGCACTGCAGTTCTTGTATGAAGTGAACTGAAAAATTCTATTTCTTTTGTTTATAATTTTTACAATGCAAATATTTGTAATAAAAATAATACACACTTTGATTTCAATTAAAACACAGAATACAATATATATGACACTGTAGAAAAAAATCCAAAATATTTAATAAATTTCAGTTGGTATTCTATTGTTAAACCGTGCAATTAAATTGTGATGAATTGTGATTAATTTTTTAAATCATGATTAATTTCTTGAGTTAATCACATGAGTTAACTGTGATTAATTGACAGCCCTAAATTAAATAATAATGTATGTAATGTGATTAATTTATATAAACTGTGGATAATTTTTATGTTTCCTTGTATTTTCAATTCCCATTACATCTTATGTTTGTGTTTTATTTTTGTTAACAAACAAACAAACAAACCACACATCTTTTCCATCCTACACTTGTGTGAACTTTAAGCCATTTTGTGTGTACTCCATTTCCATTTGTCTCATTTTTTATTAATGCAGAAAACAATAGCCTCTGGATTTGTTGCATAGTTTCAAATTTACAGTATAACTTATTTAGTGCCACCTCCAGTTCTGGTTGACTTAACATAACTGAGGGATAGGGAAAACAAAAATATTTGTGCTGTCACAATGCAGAACACAAGAATAATGTGGAATATAAAGAAAATGCTGTTTAAATGCATGGTTTAAAAAGGAAGGGAAGTGATTGATGGCCTTTTTTAACTCTAGAAGGCAGGTGAACAGTTGGGATTTTCTTAGCAATTCTGCAATTTATTAGCATATACATATTATTATTTGCCTATGTATATTATATAGGACAGCCTGATATATAAAACATTCCACCTAACAATGCATGGTCTTTACAAGATATGACAAATGACTTTAAAATGTTCTTTCTATTGGTGCTGTACTAATGCACCAATCTGACGATGTGTTTCACATGGTGAAACTTTTCAATCAGAGGGACTAAGTTTGATATATTAATAGTTTAATATTCACCTGATTTAAGGCTCAGTCTCAGAAGTTACTGAGTGCTGTTAACTTCCACTAATGACAAAGGGAGTTGGGAATGCTTGGCACTGTGAAGGACCAGCCCCTTTGGAAGTATATCTATTGAATATTTAATTACCATGTTTATAGGGAGCCATTCACCATCTAGGCATATTAAGGCTAATGGTGATGATGTGCCTCAAAGGATCTAGTATCTTCAAATTGCCACTACTACTACTATTGCCTATGGCTATGCCCAGGCCTGAACTTCTCTGTCATTCCTGTATATTTCACTTTTGGGAATGAGAAGGAGACAGATATATAGCAACAGGAGAATACTGCTAAAGTATCGGTGAAAATAAATAAATAAATGAAGGCCCCCAACCCTGCAAAAACAAATGTGTTTAACTTTAATGATATAAGCAGTCTCATTGTAGCAAATGGGACTGTTCGAGCGCTTAGAAGTTAAGGATACATGTGTTTGCAAGATTTGGTCTTAAAATAATTGCATTGAAATCTTCAGAATCCTTCCATCTTTCTCATTCTGGATGTTATCCAAAGATAGAGATATATGAAGAATTGTTATCATTTATTGAGGACTGTGTTGCAATTGCAATCTATCACTTAAAGAGTATGTGTATGTCTTGGGAGAGAGTTCCTGGGTCAGGCTACAGGGCTACAGGGCTAGCGGGAATCCATAGGAGGAAAGCATGTGATCAGAGTCAGTTACAGAAAGAGTCAGTTTAAAGCATGGTATTCTGAGTTATTCCCCTCTGCCTTAGGATGTTTCCTCTTTCGCTGTTTTTGTGTGCCTGTGTGTAATTGTTCTGAATTCTAAGAAATAAAATCACTTTAGGTTGCAATCTTCCAGAAAGGCTACTTTATGTTTTTATTTAACTTCTCTTTGTGTTTGCCATGAAACTTGAGTTATCACCAAAGAGGTACGTTTTACTGTTATAAAGATGTGTTTAGTTTATCAAACTATAACACTGATGTAAATGTTCTCCCCAAAAAATGCTTCTTGGAGAAAAAATATAAGTACAGCCCACTTGGGCTTGATCTTGCTCCATTTAAAGTGAATGGGAATTTTGCCAGGGAAGGGATTTTCGGAAATACAGACTTGAAATAGCAGACTATTTACAGAAAAAGAATTATCTTTGGACAGCCTTTTTTCTGGTTTTCAGTTCCTATTTGTGTCTGTGTCAGAGCTCTTCCTCACAAAACTGATTTTTCTTCATGTCAGAAAACTTATTATTATCTCTAAAGGTCTTTCCAGAACTAAACAAAGAGAAACAAAACCCACACTTCCTGATTTTTTGAAGGAACTAAGCTTGGGTGGATCCACATTGTCCACATTATTATAAACAAACACGGGGTGTATGGGGATTACTCATAACTTGCGTATTACTTTTATTCTGATCTACACACAATATTGCCCCAATTTAGCTAAAATGGTAATGTTTCATCTATGCAACTTAGTGTGTGGACCCTATTTCATCGATTTAAAATTGGCCTATATCAGTTTAGCTTGCCTCTGATATTTAACATGAATCTTTTTAAGCTGTTATTTGACAGGGACAAGCTAAACTGATATAAAGCAGCTTTAAATTGAGGCAGCGTCCACACACAAAGTTACACCAGTTTAACTAAATTGGTTCAGCATCACACTTTTAGTCAAGCTGAGACAACTCCTCAGTGTCAGCAAGTCCTTAGATAATGAAATAAAATTGCCTCTGGGTTTTCCCTTTTCCCTATAGTAAATAACATGAAGTAACCTAGTCCATGGCAAGAATAGCAAGCTTTAAGGGCAAACAATGTAAAGTTCAATATATGCATATTTAACAATAATTTATATACATGTGACAGCACAGTGCACATAGTCGAGTAGAAATTTATCTCCAAAGAAGATAAATCTCAGTTTTGCTGCAACTGAAGTCAATTGTAAAATTCCGATTCACATCCCTGAGCTCTGGACGTGTCTTTTGCTGTGTAATTTATCTTCTTATCAGAGCTTTGAAAATAATTTGGGGAGCTTTAAATTTTTGAAGGACAGAAACAAAGGTAGAGGTCCAAAAATAAAAGATTAAAAAGATGATGTCAGCCTGTCAATTGATGAACTGTTCTGCATACCGAAAGAACATGATTCATTTCCACAGTGTAAAGAAGGATCGGGGGAGATAGAGTTGAGATTTACAAAAGGCTTAATGGAACTAATAATATGAATACAGATACATTTTTTAAGTGGAAGGAAACTACCATATTAATAAAGTAAGATTGTTAGGGCTAACAGCGTAAACAGGAAAAAAATATTTTCCTATGGGATTATAAAGTAACAATTAATATACATTAACAGCAGTTTGTGAAGCATCATACTTAGCTTTTGTTAGCTCGGTTTTGATAAAGAGGTAGCTTCCAAATATTCTTAATTTAACTAATTGTTGAAGAAAGTGAGGATTTATGTGAAACTAAGGGTTAATGAAAAAAATATTCAAATTACTGCAGTAGGCCAGAGGTTTATAAAGTCCCGATCTACTATCTGTCAGTGATACAATGAGCTCTCCATGGAAGGACCCCTGTACCTGCACAGAGTCCCATTGAAGTCAGTGGAGCTTCTCGTGCACAAAAGAGTTTGCTTACATAGAGCTCCTTGCACGATTGGAGCCTTATCATCTCTAAAAGTCTTTGAAGAACTGAACAATGAGAAAAACACAAACCACACTTCCTGATTTGTTGAGGAAACTATCTGGACGGATCCATTCTGTTCAGCATATGCTCCCTGAAAAACTTGCCTATTACTTTCAGTATGGTGATGGCTCTCAAGTTCCCTATGTGCCCTGTAGAACTGAAGCCTTCAATCTCAACTTAGTCTGCAGATATGTATACGTGCATCATTAAAATAAGGGTGGAAGTTAAAGGAAAACTGCTCATTGAACAAATATAACTGGCTATGCCCTCATTTATTATTATTAATAATTATTACAATAGTGTGTAGGAGCCCTAGTCATGGACTAGAACCCCATTATCCTAGGCACTGTGGAAACACAGAACAAAAGACAGTTCCTGCCCCAAAGAGCTTACATTCTAAGTATAAGATGAGAGACAACAGATGGGTTCAAACATCTCGGTGAGTACAAGGAAAGACAGTACTGGTCACCATGACAGACAGTGGTCTCAGCACACCAGCAGCCCTAACTGTTCTCAAGGTTTTTGTAGACATCACAGAAAAGGAGTTTTAAGGCTGAGATTTGAAGGTGGATAATGAGATTGAGAATGTTTACAAGGAGCTCCTCCCAAGTGTGAGGATCAGCATGGGAGAAAGCACCAAGGTGTTTGTTTAAAAAATTAACAAGAGGGTGATGGAGGCTAGCATTATGGACAAATCAGAGGTAGGAATTCACATCCCAGTATTGAACAGGAAATGATAGGTAGGGTGAGGATAGGCTGTGAAGGGCCTTGAAAGTGAAAGCTAGCAGCTTACATTTGAAGCAACAGAGAGGGGTGAACCTGTGGAGGGATGCAAAGAGAAGGATGACATGGTATAACAAGGTAAAGCTTCTCCCCAGCTCACAAGAGACTCACTGCCATGCCTATGGTCTGTTTTTTGCAGTGGTATTGTCCATACTAAGGTCAAAACACAAAAACATGTTCCTCATCTCTCCCTGGGCAATAGCTCCCAGAGTTTTTTTAGCTCTTTAGTTCTCAGGTTCCTTGTCTCCCAGGAGACTGTGGCAGTCCAGCTGCTCCTGCTTCCCTGGCTTCCTTCCCAGGGACGCAGGCAGTCCTAGTTCCCTATTCCCAGGGAGCTGGAAGTTAGTGACCCAGGCCTACTTTCTCTGCCCTTTGCTGACTGGCTCTCCATCTGCTCACCCACGCTTCCCCTCACTCTGTCTCTCTCCCCTTAAAATCAAGTGCTTTCTTTTAATGCTCAGCTGGGGTCAGCTGACCAGTCACAGGTGAATTGGGCCTGCTCCCTTTTAAAAGCCAGTGTCACCCCTCACACATGGTCAAAGTGATAGGCTAGGAAGATGATTTTTGCAGCAGCATTCTACAAGATTGTATTTTTCTAGGCCAAAGAAAAGGATGTTGCAGTAATTGAGACACAAGATATTGAGAGCCTGGACAAGACAGACAGGCGTGAATGTAGGACCTGGATTTGTACAGGTAGGAGGAGGGGAGAGATTGGGATGGAGAGGGGAAGAGGAGCAGGTAGAGCTGGTGGCAACTGTAGAGGAGTGAGGATAACAAGAATGGGGAAATGTAGCCAGAGGGAAGGGATGATGCCAAAGATGGGAATGGTGAGAACCATGGGTGTTTGGCAGATGGACAAGTTTATGGGAGGGAAAGCGGAGTTTGAAAAATTCTGGGCAACTCCAGTGCAGGTTGGAGGGAGAAGGGAACCAGGCTCCAGCAGTGGGAGGATCTGGGTGAATGGAACTCCAGGACAGAAGTGGCTTCTGCGTCCTTGCAATAGAACCCTTGTTAGGAAACTAGAGTGTGTTGCCCAGGCTCCAGCACTGGCAGGATCTGGGGGCAGGAGACACCAGGACAGCAGTGACTCTCTGGTGTTTACATCAGGACCCCTGCTAGGTAGCTGGAGTGCATTGTACCAAGGAGGGGGAAGAAGGCAGCCAGGTGTCTGGATTCAGTTCTGGATGCTACTAAATCTACAATTCAGCATCTCTATTTTTATGAGAACCATGATCTGGCATACAAACCAAAATGGCAGAGAGAATATTTGTTCTTGCAATATTTCCACCACTCCTTCCCTCCTCCACTCGAGCAGCCCCCAATTTCCCTTTTGCCTTCTTATGAAGGGTTCTGTTCAGGCTAGTCCAATTCAGGATGCCAGAACCCTGATTGGATAGGAGACTGGTCTACTCACACTACAAATCCCAGAAGCCCTTAACTCTAGCAAGCAGCTGAAGTAGTAGAGAGAAGAGAAGAAGAATATTCCCAAATGCAACTCCATCTCCATCTTTGACTCAAACCTCCCACTTGTCTTGTGTTAAATAAATTTGGTGGCATCCTTAGTTAGTTGGGTTTGGTCCTGCTTTGAGCAGGGGGTTGGACTAGATGACCTCCTGAGGTCCCTTCCAACCCTGAGATTCTATGATTCTATGATCCTGACTGTGAACTATTGTTCCCTGCACCAAGCCTGATAGTGGCCTGGGTATGGTTTCTTTTAGGAAGAAGGTGGCTCCCAGCTGGCAGCTAATTAACCACAGTTTAATCTATTTAGTTGCAGCACCTTAAAGAGGAGTTGGGTTATGTGTATCAGAGACAGACAAAGATATGGGTTTTGCTGATCAGAAACAGAACTGGCAGGGGATGACAATTCTGTTTTGTGGCAACTTTTGAAGTTTCAAAATTTATTTTCATTCCAATTTGGAATGAAAATAAAATCTTTTGAATATTTTTTGGGAAAACAGAATTCTGTAAAAATGTTCATTTTGGGATCAAACTCCGAGATTTTTGATTCAGGGAAGGGTGTTTGTAAGTGAATTTTTTATCTCTGATTATTGAGAATCAGGCAGACCAGGAACTTGAAACTCAGACTCCTACACCCCAGGCTGGTGCCCTAAACACAAGGCTATAAAGTGTGTGTGTGTGTGAGAGAGAGAGAGACCCACCCTTCCCAACAGAAACCTTATGTACCCCAACATGTATTCACTACAGATTTTGGCTTTGATGACATTTCATTTCAGTGAAAATGTTCTAACCAGCTCTAAATAGAAAAGAAAGGGAGCTTTGGTGAAGACTGACTCTGTCTGCCTGTTTATTTTGTCATATACTGATGTAAAGCTATGCAGCAGGAACTATCTTTTGCCAAGGTTTTGTTATTTAGTTAAACAAGAAATCCTGCAATAAACCCCAAATCTCAGACTGGCTATTTTTATATTAAAATCCGGGCCTGCTGTGAACTGTCTCTGCTATTTAACTCCTCTCTAGCCACCACTGACCTACATCATCATCCAACTAGTGCTCTGATCTATCAGCACGATGGCCACCTGGCACATAATTTTAAGGTGACTTTTTTCCAACACATAGCACACACTGTACTGTTCTGCAAACACATATTATAAAATTTGGATCTAGCTTTATTCAGTAAGAACTATATTATAGTATATGTTCTGTAAGTGGCTTCAGCCCCCTAATATTCTCTCTCGAGATGACACAACAATTCTCCTTTATATATCAATGGAGATTACAGAATATAATCAGAGATGCCACACTGCTATTTCTTAATGGAGCTATGTGTTGGTATATATAACAGCCTTGAATGTATGAGGGCTTTTTGCTACTCCCACAAAAATAAGTGGATTAAAATTCATTTTTGTAGGGGGCTTTACCATATAAAAGAGCACTAGGTCTGAATAAAATTTATATCACCATAATTAATGCTATTAATTAAATCATTCACAAACAATATCTAAAATTTCAAGAAATTGAGTGGCTTTTGCAAACAGCTTTGTGGTAATTTTCAAAATAAAATTTAATTTCAGTGCAAAGATCAAAAATGTTAAACAATTCAGCTTACTCATTTCTGTATTTTGCAAATATCTTATTTACTACCAGATAAAGGTGTTTGAAGTTTCATTAATATAGATCAACAGTGACATCCAGTGGGAGAGGAAACTAATCCAGTGTCTGATACACTCTCGTAAAATATCATCTGTCCTATACATTGTATATGGGTATATAGACGGTTAGTTGTCTTTTATTTTTACTTCCTAAAAATCAAGTGGGCATTAGTTAGTGATGTCCTAAACTATACGCTATTATTAAAATTAACTCGTGTTCATTTCTTATTACATAGATCCTGAACAACTTTAAGTACTTCAGAACTAGCATTGCCATATGTTATTAGCCAATATAGATCATTGCTATCCACTCTCAGAATTAGGCAAGTGATTTAATGCTGCTGAAACCTACTTTGCTAATAAACAGATCACTTTATGATAAGATGATATGTCAAGCAGATATTTACTGAGCACGTGGCAGCAGGAATTCTTGAAGGAGTTTGCATTTGATCTGACTTTGAAAATCCCGATTTAGCATTGGTTAACATTTTCCACCAGATTCTTTAATACAGTACTTTGACATGCATATTCTAAATTGTTGTGGCATGTCTTGCAATAGTCTGTTTGAAGTCTCCCACAAAATGTCTCTTAAAATATTAATAAATAACCTCTAATGTATACATTTTAAAGTTTATATACTTTCATTCTTTAGGAATATTGTAAATACATCATTAAAAGGGGACAAGATTTCTTCAAATAAGAGTTTAAAGTCAAGCTCTTTACTCCATATTAAGCACCATCTGGATTTTAAAAAATGCTAAACACCCAGCAGCTCCCAATTGAAGACAATGAACACAATTTTCAATATAGCCATTCAATTAGACAGTGTCCTAGGTCACTTAGACACTTTTGAATATTTTACCCAACTGTGCAACAGTTAAGGTATGCCATCACATTTATTTGAGGTCAGTGAGAACTGGTTGGTGCTCATTAATTGTGAAATTCAGGCAAGGGACTAATTATGGATTTAAGAACCTATTTTTTTTCTTATTTTTGAAAAAAAATTGGCCCTGACTCTGTTTAATAGAACTGATTCTGCGTAGCATTCCTCATATCTGTAATCCTTTGTCACACGCATAATCCCATTGACTTCAGTAAGAGTTACTCAAGTAACCAATAATGGCAGGATCAGGCACTACAGTAGAAGCTATTTTGACAGAAAGTGAATCATATTGTTTGCACATGTGTGGCGGGGCTAGGGTGACCAGATAGCAAGTATGAAAAATCAGGACAGGGGGTGGGAGGTAATAGGAGCCTATATAAGAAAAAGCCCCAAATACAGGGACTATCCTTATAAAATCGAGACATCTGGTCACCCTAGGTGGGGCGGCTGCTCCACACAGGCAGAAGAAGGGTTAAAGCAGTCTTTCAGAAGAGCCAGCCAATAGGGAGAAGGCTTAGTGGAGCAGCCAGTCAGGGCCAGGCTGGCCCATATAAGAAGGGCTGCTGAGCAGAACAGAGGCAGTCTCTCCCTGGAAGCCAAGGGAGGAGGACTGGTTGCCCTGTGGGAGGGTTGAGAGAGATAGCACAATGGACAGATTAGTGCTGGGCAGGTCAGGGGAGCAAGAGGGAGCACCAGCCTGACAGCTGCGGGACTGAGGCCCTGACACAAGGGCAGAGAAGGTGCTAGGGCTGCAGGGAAGTGACCCAGGGAAACAGATGGCAGAGTAGGAGGAGGGACAGTATGTGGCTGCTGGCTATAGGGTCCCTAGGCTGGGACCCAGATAAGCAGGTGGGCCTGGATCCCCCATCCCCTTTTGCCCTCTCCCCCACTTGCCACCGAGGGGAGTGGCCAGCCCATGGACTGTAGTTTGCTACTGAGGTGAGTGGCTAGACTGGAGACTGAATTTTGCCACCGAGGCAAATGGCTGGACTGAGGACTGTTGGGTTCCCTGGAAGGGGGTAGAGAACCGAGTGGGACACAGCTGGAGGGCTGTGTCCATAAGAGGATGCTGCGGTCTGGAGAGCAACATGGGTCCTAGAGGTGGAGGCGAGAGTGATGACTTGCAATACACCACTAGACGAGCGCGCTCTGGTGAAATGAGAGCTAATTCCCAGGACAGACAGCAGGGGGTGCCATGGTGGTGTGTCCAGCCCCATTACATGTGGTGGAGAATACGAGCATGCAGTCACCCTGATACAAGGGAAAGCTAGGAGACTGTGGGGACTATTGCCTGCTTGAGAGACTGACAGACAATAGAGGTGGAGAAATGGAGTTCGACTACTTGAGAGACTGTGTGGCCTGGCTGCAGAGCAGTAGATGTATATGCTTAAGCTGTGGTGATAGAGCGTCCATAGATGCTATAGAGAGCGAATAAAGAAGCAAGGCCCCAAGTGCAGGAGGCCAGAAGCCCAAGTAGGGCAATGTTATGCCTGTGGGCAGAGGGGCCACTTTAAGAGGGAGTGCCCCTACTGGAAAAAGGGACAGTGAAGGAGAGAGTACCCCTACCAGGATGGGGAACAGAGTGCTTCCAGTGCCATAAAGAGGGTCACATAAGAACATAAGAATGGCCGTACCGGGTCAGACCAAAGGTCGATCTAGCCCAGTATCTGTCTACTGGCAGTGGCCACTGCCAGGTGCCCCAGAAGGAGTGAACCTAACAGGAAATGATCAAGTGATCTCTCTCCTGCCATCCATCTCCATCCTCTTACAAACAGAGGCTAGGGACACCATTCCTTACCCATCCTGGCTCATAGCCATTTATGGACTTCACCACCATGAATTTATCCAGTTCTTTTTTAAACGCTGTTATAATCCTAGCCTTCACAACCTCCTCAGGTAAGGAGTTCCACAAGTTGACTGTGCGCTGTGAAAAGAAGAACTTTTTTTTATTTGTTTTAAACCTGCTGCCTATTAATTTCATTTGGTGACCCCTAGTTCTTGTATTATGGGAATAAGAGGCATTGCCCCCAGAGGAGGAAGGTGTGGATGTCTGAGAAACAGGCTTGGTTGGAGACTAACCAGAGCAAAAGGGCAGTGATGACTGAAGTCTGGGTGGGAGGTAGGGAGGAGGTAGAGCAATTGGGGAACCCACTTAGGAGAAGGCCAGGCTATGGTGGGAACCCAGACCCTAGAGGACGGAAGAAGGTTGCTCCTCTTAGTGAAGAGCCTGCAGCAGGACAGAGACACCTGCGGGCCCAGCTGTGAGGGAAGATACACACACACACACACACACACACACACAGGTGTGTGGTCTTAAGGGGGAGGGTGTATGGGGAGGAAGATGCCCCACACAGGCAGAAGAAGGGTTAAAGCAGCCTGTGGGAGGCTGTACAAAACCCAGCTAATTAGAAGAGGGCTTACTGAGCCAGCCAATAGGGCTTAGTGGAGCAGCCAATCAGGACCAGGCAGCTAAGCAGAAGAGAGGTAGTCTTGCCTTGGAAGCGAAGGGAGGAGGACTGGCTGCCCTGTAGGAGCATTGAGAGAGATAGCACCATGGCCAGAACATGCTGGTCAGGGTCAGAAGAGCAAGCGGGAGCTCCAGCCTGTTGGCTGCCAGACTGAGGCCCTGATAAAAGTGCAGAGAAAGTGCTAGGGCTATGGGGAAGTGGCCCATTGAAGGAGACAGCAGAGTAGGAGGAGTGCAGTATGTGGCTGCCGGCTATAGGGTCCCTGGGCTGGGATCCAGAGTAGCAGGTGGGCCTGGACACCCCTCTTGCCCCTCCCCACTTGCCACCGAGGGGAGTGGCCGGTGCATGGACTGCAGTTTGCCACTGAGGCAAGTGACTTTTCTGAGGACTGTTGAGTCCCCCGGAATGGGGGAGAGAACCGAGTGGGACCCTTCGGCTGTGTCCAGAAGATAATACCACAATCTGGGGAGCAACATGGGTCCTGGAGGTGGAGACGAGCGGGATGATGGGAAAGACACCACTAGACAAAGGCACTCTGGCAAAATGAGAGCTAATTCCCACGACAGCCAGCGGGAAGCACCGCAGTGGTGATTCTTGTCCCGTTACAAGATAGTACCTATTGTCTCTCAAATAACGGATTTTTATATTATAATACTTTAGTATAAATAAGTAATGTAAATATATAAACACAACTAAGAATTTTTAATAATTTTTAAAGCAAACACTTTTTATATAAGCAAGAGTCACTGCATGCTGCCTCTAAATGTCATAAAAGGAACCGGTAATACAGGAAGTAATGACGGGGTTCTGTATGGACATTAGTGAAGAAATTACTGTAACGGTAAATTAGTATAAAGTTTGAAAATGTCAGAGAAGGATCTGGGAATACAGGAATTATTGAATGAGGTCAGGATGGAAATGAGTAAATAAATTAGTGCAAGTTTCTAAAAATGAAATGTAAAAAAATGCGATCCACCTGCCTCAATGGGTGGGGAAACTTAATAGGGCTAGAGATGAAGGGAGACAGTCCCAGCAGCAAGGGTAAGATAGCTTCTCCTTCCCTTGGAACTTTTGACACCCGTTGACCAGCTGATTGGCCAGCTCTCCCCAGGGGAAAGGATTGGGCCCAGACTAGGAAGGAGTCTAGTCTGTAAAATAAGCTTATTGGAACATCTCTAATGGTGAGTTTTTACCTATCAACAGTTTCTTAATATATTAGGTTTAGACTTGCATGTTTTTGCTTTATTTTGCTTGGTGACTGACTTTGTCCTGTCTGTTATTATTACTTAAATCCTACTTTTCATACTTGTGTTTATTAATTAACCCAGAGTAAGTGATTAATATCTGGGGGAGCAAACAGCTGTGCATATCTCTCTATCAGTGTTATAGAGGGCGGACAATTTATGTGTTTACCCTGCATAAGCTTTATACAGAGTAAAACAGATTTATTTGGGGTTTGGATCCCATTGGGAATTGGGTGTCTGGGTGCTGGAGATAGGTGACCTGCTGAGCAGTTTTTGGTTAAAGTCCGCAGCTTTGGGGGAATTGACCAGACCTGGCTCTGTGTTGCAACAGACTAGCATGTCTGGCTCAACAAGTCCCAAACTGACAGGGAAAATGAGCTCAGAGGTAATTCGAGCACATCAGATAACAGTCACAAGGGGGTCTCTATGACCGAACATGTCACAGCATGCACATTGCCTAAACTGAAGTCCATGTGAGCAGCTTTATACCTATTGGTTGGTAGTGTCCAGGCAAAGACACAAGATTGTACATTTTTGCAACTAATATTCTAGCCTATATCTGTGTTTAGTCTGGAGCTGGACCTGTACAATAACAGACCACTGGAGTGCAACATAGCTGTTTTGCTGGCTTCTAAGCTAGTTTTTTGAACTCTCACTTGCACTGTTATTTCTGTGTTTAATAAAAGTTAAGGTTTCTATTAAAGGAATCCAAGAGGATGCTTCTAGAGCAGGGATAGGCAACCTTAGGCACGTGGCATACCTCAGGTTTGGCTGATCGTGGTTCCCACTGGCCGCGGTTCGCTGCTCCAGGCCAATGAGGGCTGCGGGAAGCAGCGCGGACCGAGGGATGTGCTGGCCGCCGCTTCCCGCCGCAATTGACTGAACCTGTGGACTCAGCAAGTAAACAAATTGTCCTTTGCCAAAGGTTGCCGATCCCTGTTCTAGAGAAACATGACAAGGATTTCATGTCTGTCCACTAGAAAAAAAAAGTAGGACATGGAGATAGACCTTTAATTTTTCTAACTGTATGGAAGAGATCTTATGAGATATCCCTCAGTCCTTGACATATTTATTCACATCAGATGACAATTATTGGCAAATACTGATTTCTTTTTTCTGGCAACCATCACATGTTAATTAGTTCATAGTCTAGTTCCTTCTCCCATTGAACTCAACGGCAAAGCTTGTAAGCTTCTGAGGTCTCCACTGATATATCCAAGCCTCTTTCATAAGAACAAAAGAATGGCCTTACTAGGTCAGACCAAAGGTCCATCTAGCCCATATCCTGTCTTCCGACAGTGGCCAGTGCCAGGTGCCCCAGAGGGAATGAACAGAACAGGTAATCATCAATGACCTGCGGACAGGGCAGGTAAACAGACCGGCCCGGCCTGCCAGGGGCTTTCCCTACACAAGCGGTGACCACTGTTTGAGAAACCCTGAGATAAATCCATGGTATATCCACATCTTGAATACTTTGTGCAGAGGTGGTCTCCCCATCTCAAAAAAGATATATTGGAATTGGAAAAGGTTCAGAAATGGGCAACAAAAATGATTAGGGGTACAGAATGGCTTCTGTATAAGGAGAGATTAATAATACTGGGACTTTTCAATTTGGAAACGAAACGGCTAAGGGCAGATATGATTGAGGTCTATAAAATCATGACTGGTGTAGAGAAAGTAGATAAGGAAGTGTTGTTTACTCCTTCTCATAACACAAGAACTAGGGGTCGCCAAATGAAATTAATAGGCAACAGGTTTAAAACAAACAAAAGGAAGTATTTCTTTACACAACACACAGTCAACCGGTGGAACTCCTTGACAGAGAATGTTGTGAAAGCCAAGACCATAACAGTGTTCCAAAAAGAACTAGATAAATTCATGGAGAATGGGCATGTGTGGGAGCTTACTCTGATGTTGTGTGTACTGTGTCTCTTCTGCACCTGTATATAAGAAACTCTCTCTCCCCCAGGGTTATCAAATTTGTACCTAACACTATAACAAAATTTCCCTTTTTTAAAAAAATCAGATTTCCACAATTTCCCCCCACTATTTACATTGACCCAAGGCAACTCTCAATTATACAAAATACTTAAGAAATAAAATGTTTCACAGACCCTCAAATGTGATTTTTTTTACCAGTTATGAGAATATTTTCCCAAAGACCTATTCAAAATAATGTAACAAGACATTGCACATCAATGTAAGAACTTAAAAATAAAAAGTTGATGAAGGACCATTGCTTTTTAGTACCACTAACACACTACACTTGCTGCTAAAAATGTGCATCACAATTTATGGTCTTCTGGTTTAAGACACCGTAACATCAAGATCTATCTGGTAACAGTTTTTGTGAAATCACATATAAATAATTTAGTGAAGCACAAAGGGCACAGTCTCTCCAGGTGCTGATCATTGTGGCGCCATTCCATCAAAACACATGGTTAACTCTGAGCACATAAGAAAGTGCATTGCTGGATTAGAGCTGCAGTACTTAGCACTTTGCAGGATCCAGCTCAAAGAGGTCAGATGTAGTGGACTCTATTTAATTCTTTCTTGGTCCTTCTTCAAAAATAAAATAAACTAAAATAAACCTCATGTTGAAGTCAGTTGCAAGTTTGACTGAGTAAGGTCTGGAAAATGCTCACTTCACTTATATATGGGACTTATGGGACTTATATGCAACTAACTTCAACAGAAGAGTTTTGTTTGTTTGTTTGTTTTTGTTTTTGGAAGAAGGACCAAGTAAAAATTAAGTAAAGACTCCAGTACATTTGCTCCCTTGGTAGAGAAAATTTCACTCTAGGTTATTTGTCAACCAGAGTATTATCTCAGAGATGCACAGTGTCAGTTGGTATCTATCCAAATTATCCAGGATACTGTAACATTATCTCTTTCTTTTTAAATTCTGTTTTGTACAAAAAGGCTTATCCCAAACATTCTGATATTCAGAGCAGGCTGCACGTTTGTCAAACATCTGTCAACTCTCTAATTCAGAATGAATATTATATATATATATTTATTATGACATTGCTGTTCAGCTGGGTCATCTTGTTATATTAACTTACTTTTAAAATATGCCTGTTACCCTGACAAAGACCTTGAAGAAGAACATCTACCTTATAAAAGCTTCTTACAAAGGTGAATTAACCAAGTGTTTTATTGCTTAGGTTATGTTACAGTATCCTTGATAATTTGGATGGATACCAACTGACACAGTGAATCTCTGAGATAATAATCTAGTTGACAAATAACCTCAGTGCAGGTTTGTTCTACCAAAGGGGCAAATCTACTGTGGTCTTTACTTAATTCCTACTTGATTCTTCCTCAAAACAAAACCTTCTGTTTGAAGTCAGTTGCACGTTTGACTAAGGTCTGGAAAATTCTCACTTCACTTGCAAAGTGTCTTTGATGGGTCAGAGAGCAATGGGGAATGTCCCCCCACCCCTCCCCGCAGTGAGTGGGAGATCTCAGATAGGAGCAACAGCGGCATTGTTATACATTTTTCTTCCAATCCCCCCTCTCAATAGCCTGCAGCATGTGTATATGGAATCGGGAAAAGGTTCTGCTTCTTTCTTGTTTTTCTTCCTCCTTCCCTGAACTGCAGGGTTGGGGAATGGTGGGTCCAGTGTACCATTTGGTATTGGAACCTCTTCTGTCACTACTGCTCCCATTGGACTGCGTGGGACATGACAGGGTGGCTGATTGGCCATGCTGGGACTTTTGTTTGCAGTGGACGAGTAGCCATTTCTTAGTTCACAGTGTACGAAAACATTGGTAACATTCAAAAGCTCCAGGGTAGATCCCATACAATCAATCACTAGTCACAGCTTAAAGGATATAGTCCATACATTCCTCAAGTTTTTTTAGTAGAGGAAGCAAGGCAATGCTGTTTAAAGCAGACTTCCTGGTGGCCTTTTTGGAGACTTTTAGGGTGAAAAGGTTAGTTTCTGGATCAAAGACGAATGAGCCAGGCAGAGCACTAGTCACTGGAGACTTTCAATGGGAACAAGGAAAGTCAACTGTCGAAAACAGATCAACTCAGCTGCACTACCAAGATTTTGCTAAATGAGAGCAGGAAAGTGGGCATTTGTACCATTCAGGCATTAAAAACATTCATCACAGTTCAGTCTATGGGCCCTGAGCAATCCCATGGAGATGGAAATTTTTTAACCAGGTATCAGTTCACAGCAGTGTTGAAGAAAGGAATTGAGTTTCTTGGTATGTCTTCAGAGGATTTTGGCTGTCATGGATTTAGAATAGGGGCAGCTACAACAGCTGCTGCAGTGTTAGGAAAGGAAGCAGACAAGACACAGTCCACTGGACACTGGCCATCACATTGCTTTAGATCCTACACTGGGCCTCCGCAAGGGGATAATATTTGATTTAAACGTTCACTGTTAAATTGATTGTTGTTTGTTCTGTTTCAGGACTGAGCAGAAAGGCCCCACTTATGGATAGTTGGATATGTGGGTAGAGTATTTTTCACTGGACTGCAAAAAGGCATCTGACAAACATAGTCCAACTAGGCTACCTCAGTTTGGCTGCCTGCCTGAGTCGGCACAAAAGGAGAGCCATGCTGAGAAACAAGCTAGTGCCCCTCATCCATTCTTTGGTGGGCTGTTCTCATTCTCTTCAGGTGATCACTATTCAGTTATTCAAGATTGTTTTATACTCTTAGTTGTATTACCCAGATTGTAAACTCTCTTGGGCAGGGACTGTTTTTTTCTTCTTCTATCTTGGTACAGCACCTAGCACAATGAGATCCTGGTCCATAACTGAAGCTGCTAGGTGCCACAATAAAACAAATAAATAATGCCACAGCTTAAGTTATAACAGTCCCATGTCTTTTCAATGTAATATTTCTGAGGATACGTGTACTGCTTCTTTGTGTTATGGAAAAGCAGAGATGATGCAGTTGGAGAAAATTGTAGTCTGGTAATATGTGGTTAGAAAAGAGACAAGTAGGAGGAAAGAAACGGTTCTACATAATAATGAACAGCATAGCACAGGTAAATCATTCACCCTTATTTACCCTTTCTCATATTCCAGTGGAACTGGAAGGTAACTAATTTAAACTGAGGAAAAGAAGTTTTTTTTTTATAACACAGTACATAATTCTTACCTGTGAAACTCACTGCCACAAAATATCACAGAGGTCAAGAGCTCGGTACTGTATATGGATAATGAGAAGAACATTCACAGTAAAATTAGATGGAAAGATTGTGTTTATTTTAATAAGGGCTAGAAACCCATTCCCTATGGGTAAATAATAATACTATAACTGTCCATGACTGAGTCTCTTGCTCCTTCCTCTGAAGCATCGCATACTGGCCACTACCAGAGAAAGGATGTTAGATCATAGGGGCTAATGCCCTGATCCAGTATAACAATTTCTATGGTCTTATATAACTCACATGTTGCAACTTCTGTTCAAATTGCTCAAACTACCTATTTTCTATGGACCATCTTTTATCACAGCCCTAGCTACATCTTTTGGGTTTCTCAATTCCTGTTGCATATTTGATTTTATGCTTTTACATCAGATTCCAGCTAAGGTTTTCTTTCTAAATTCAGCATCCAGTCTGAGGAATATAAATCTATTTTAGCTGCTAAAGCTTGAAATCACCTGAAGTATCACTTCCAGGAACTCTGCAGGCTTCTCTAATGGGAGAATCCCTTCAGACAGTATTAAATCACTGACTTGATTTGTTTCTTCTTGCCACACAGAAAATCCTTATGCTGGAGGGTTTGGGTAACTGATGCCAGCAACCATCTCTAAGTGCCTGTCCCCAACTGCATGCAGAGATGGTGGCCAAAAATGTCTCTACTGAGCAGCTAATCTGTCAGCTAATCTGCCCAGCACTTTTAGTATCTCTCAAGAGATATTTCTCAGACCAAAAAACAAAAACAAAACTAATAAACAAAATATAATCACCAGAGAAAAGCAAAGCAGCAGAAATTACGGTGCCGGAACATATTACATTTACATGGGCCAATGGCACAAAGTAGAAGTGGAACTTGCAAATGTTCTATTATTACAGCTGTGAAGCTGGAGGTGTGAACCTGAGGTAAGTTTCAGTTAAAACATTAGAAGAATGAGATTACTATATATATATATATATATAGTTTTCTCCAAGTTGCAAATAAATAAATAAATACATAGATCTTCCAACTGTTTTGTTAAGAAGAACTAATGCCTTCATATGTTGAAGCAAAGATATAAAATTTGGCAGCAGGTGCTATAGTATCAGAGATGAGCCTTTTGCCTTTTCCACGAAAATCTATCCAAATTTGGGCAAATTATAAGCTTTGGAAAAATCTCTATTTTCACATGCTCAATAGAGACTTGTTAACGATTGGTAGCTAAATCCTTTGAGGATTCTGTATACCACTGAACATACTCCAGCTCATGGATGTAGAGACTGAGCAGGACTTTCCCTGCAATTGTTCCGATCATTTCTGAGGTCTGCTTTGCTTCCCAAAACACTGTTGCATGGAAGATTATCATAATGCAGATGTGCAAGGGGACTACAATTCAGGCATTCCTAACTTTCATGTGCTTGATTTTTCACCTTTTTTTTTTAAATCTAGGGGTTTTTTGGTTTTGTTTTAAAAAGCCATTTGTAAAAGAATGCACTAGGGCTGGAGAGGACTGAACGTGAAAAATATAGACAGCATTATACTGCTACTGGAATCTGTCCCTAAAGTCAGTATCACCTGCCACAAGAGGATCTTCCCAATCTAGGAAGATCCTCTGGTGGTGTACAGCGAGCATAGCAGATCTTTCCCCTCATCTGGCTGATAGTGGAGAGGACATGGCTAAGACTTCATAATCCTACACATTTTTGGCTACAGTATCAGTCCCTTAGGACTACTGTCAACCTTCTGGTTATTAGTATTCCAGGGCTCTGGCCTAATACACAAACAACCCAGGAACAGGGAAGCATAAAAGTCAGTTTCACAACTCCCACTTGAGCTGCGCTGTGTGCATCTCAGTCATAGCTGAGGTTCTAGTCTGGCCCATGATATTTATCTTATTTTTTTCCTTATTACAGTATAACCAAATGGAAACTTATAGAAGCACATCAACAAACATACCAGTTACTATAGCACCACTCAGATCTGACAATGCTGCAATATGAATGCATAACTGATAGCCCAGATGTTAATTATCATCAACAGCTAAAAATATCCTGCTTATTAAAATACCACTGCCCTTTATTTGGAGCATGCTAATTTTTTTGGTAACAAATGGAACATTTTTGAAAATTATAATCATCCTACATCAAAAAATGACTTGGAAACCCCATATATAAACTGTATTTTCAAAAAGTATTAGAATAGATGAGTACAATGGTTAATAATGGAATTCTAATTTTAAAAGCCCATTTGTGGTAAGTATATCATTATTACTCCACAATCTAAAAATTAAAATATATTTTAAGTTATCTCTTACTAATTTGCATTTAAAATTAGATAATACACTATGCATAGTTAATATAGATGAACATATTTAACCTCTATATACTCAATGTGTTTTGCAGCTGCCTAATCAAAACATGTTCCAGATATATAATTAAATACAATTATAAAATAATTAAATAGCTGTATTTATTATACATTGATAACAACAGAAGCCTGTGTGGCCTATCAACAACTACAAAACATATCCATACCTAAATGAGAATCTGATGTTTATTACTCTCTGAAATAGCAATTATCGAAGAAGATTAACTTAATAGAAAATCATCTGCTCAGCATATTAATAAATAAAATTAATCAGCTAACACTGCAATAGGATATGCCTTTTTCTAAATAGATGCCCTTTAGAAATTTTCTATTCTCCAGACATATACAGGAGGCTCAAAATGACTAATGTAAATGTGGTGAAATTCAAAGCACAACAGTGTCCAGTTATTCTGTGGGCAGGGGGGAATCCTGTTTAGTTTAATAGAAACCTTTCAAGGCTGGACTGTTTTTAACACATAGTATAAAAAAAGGGAATTCAAGGGACAAACTTTGCATATGATTCATATATATATATGGTTATATATATAAATTAACCCTGTGTTTGTACCATATATATATCAACTCTCATATAATCCCATTAAAGTCAATGGGATTTCATTAAGAATGAATTTGACCCCCAGAATTTACAGAATATAACAGGATTACCAGCGCACTTGATGGGAAGGGTCAAGACAAATATCATTTTACACAAATCTACATTATGGGTAAAAACTTCCGTGTTAAGATCCACATCTACCATGATGTCAGCAAGAAATTAGCAATATTTATGGCATGCAGGATAGACAATTTAGGGCCAGTAGGTATTTGCTATTTGAAGAAAAGGCATCCATTTTGAAAGTATTTATACATCTCTAACTCTTATCTATTTATTGCAATTGATCCTGCAATCAGATCCATGCAGGAGGAACCTTTGCTCCCTCAAAAAGCCCCATTGACTTTATCATTTGTGACTTCCTCCTTGCTGTGAGGGGAAGCAAAATGTTTCAGATATAGTTGGGAATTGGTCCTGCTTTGAGCAGGGGGTTGGACTAGATGACCTCCTGAGGTCCCTTCCATGATTCTATGTGCAGATTACTTCCACCTACTTGGTACAGGCCAGCCGACCTGCATGTTAGAGGGCCCAATAGCAGCTGCTCTCCTTTCTAACCCCCTACCCCATGTAGCCTACACAGGAGAGTACAGGGGCTCTTTATACCCATGCACAGGCGCGTAATAAGGCTCACAATTGAGCGCTGTATGTGTTTATACATTGCCTAGCACAATGGAGGCCCAGTCTCAGTTTGGGCCTGTAAGTGTTACTTAATGCAGCAAAATGACTAATAATATTTGTATTTCATTAGCTAACAGAGGGTCCAAGCAAATTGGAATAGTAATCACTGCCCTTCCAGATCTCCTACATGTAGTTTTGGACCCTCTGGCTGGTACAGAGCCACTCTGAGCTTGTACAGGTGATACGCAGACACTATTATTCAGGTCGTCTGTCCACCCACTAGGCACAGGGATAAAGTAGCACTTTACATAGGACCTATTCTGATGGATTTCTTTTCCTCTCCTTCTGTAACTTACAGAATGTATTAATTACAGGATTTACCTATTTACTCTTTATGTGCACTTTTGCCTTTATTTTAAAAACACTCTGCTGAAGCACCCCATTGTTAAAGAAAATTTAGTTAGCTTCACATCATTGCTTAAACTGATCAAAAATGCAAAATGGATTGGGGTAGCACTGTATAGATTAGGAGTCTAGGCCATACCCCTTACGGGGTCTTGTCAAGGTTAGTAAAAACCAAAATGTATTTCAGTTATTTTCTGATGCCTTTTCTGTGGCCTTTGTGCATTCCCTAGAGCAATATCTTCTGCCATCATAAAACCAGATACTTTGTTTGCAGTCCCTATAGATGGGAATACGGAGCTAACCTCTCATCTCACCATTGGTTGTTCTTCCAATTCAGCTTTGGGCAAGCGTGTCCTGTCCCTGCCCAAGCTCTGTCTACTGAGTTGGCAGAGGACTGCAGTGTGTAGAGAAGCAATACATTTAATTTAAAAAGGAAAAGAAGTGAAAAGTGCAAAAATGGTGGCCTGATCCTTTCAAGTCATTGGGAATTTTTCCATTGATTTCAGCGTGCTTTGAATCAGGTCCCTGGGCCAGCTGGAAATGCTGGATGTCCAAATGTGAAAAACCGTCTATGAATAACACAAGATTTCTTTTTTTCCTAATACCACAATCCATTTATGTGGGAGTGGGGTGGGAAGAGGGTGGTGACAGGGGAAGAGAGAGAGGCAGGAGGGAGTGCATTCTATTTTTGATCATTTTTATTGCTTCTACTAGTTTTACATGTATAACAGCTTGCATCTCTCCAAGTTTGCATCTTCTGAAGACAGAAGGCCATGCACATGTTGGAATATAGTTGAAAGGTGACAAGTTTAAACAGTCCTCGTTGCCAGTGACCAACTTTTACCTAAATAGAAAAAGCTAAAGGAATTACATACTAAACTGGAGAGGGTGAGGCATGAGAATGAAAACATCTGGGGATTTGTTCTTATTTTAATAGATATATTGCTAAAATGGGATTATTAAGTGTGTCTGTTTAAAAGTAAGTGGTTTGAGTTTCTCAGGATTCATTCTCTTCTCACTGACTCTGGTTTCTCAGGAGTAACTCCACTGATGTCGCTGGAGTTATGTTAGTTTAAAACCTGTGTAAGTGAGTGTAGAATAAAATTGGGTGTCTTTGATTTGTCTGTCACCATTTTTTAAACAATCCCATGAGTAGGACTCCAGCTGAGATGAAACTCCTCAGTCCCTTGGGGCAAATAAAAATTGGTACCAGTGAACAGAGGGTGGCTGTTTTATTTATATCAAACAGGAAGAGAAACCTGTGTAATGAGAACTTTCTAAAAATAATTCCACTTTCTCATGTTATCTCCAGAAGCTTTAAAAAAAAAAGCCTTATCTAAAGGATTGCACAAAGGCTATCAAGATTTCCCTGAGCTTGGCAAAAGTGACTGTTAAATCCAGGGACATGTGGAAGTTACTATGTCCTAGAGACAAAATCCAATCAACTGCAATCAATCCTTTCAATTGTGTAATAAAGTGTTGAGAAGATGCTTTGCCATTTGAAAGTGACATTGTTTTCCATTAAATAATGAAGCAGTTATTGTCACAGTAAACCAATGTCAAATAACTGTGAGTAAGGACAATGCTTCATCTATCGTTATTTTAGTTACTGCATTTTACAGTTTTGAATGGCTCAGTACGGTGGACAACATTATACATAAACCACAGCACTTGTAATGTTGCAAAAGATTTACTTTGGAGATGAGAAAATGATTTACTCTGCTATCATGTTCATTTGCATTTTCATATTTCATAAATGATTAAATGGTTACCAAAATTCCCCTCTTAAAAAAAAAAAAAGCTGTCCTTAAGGGATAGGTGAAAACTCCGGAATATACAGTGTGGCACACAAAGGAACAATTACAAGTTAAATGAGACTGAAAAGCTCTGAAGGTCTGAGGGATATCAGTACTTTGGTGATTTCCCTGGGAGCCCATAAGAAGCCTTGTAGAATCAACTCCATCTATCTGTTGTAGGTAAACGTCTGCTATTGCTGTAGTCTCTGAGCACCTCACAATCTTTCAAGGATTTCTCCTCACAACATGCCTGTGAGGTAGGAAAACATTATCCCCATTTTACAGCTGGAGAATGAGGCAGTGAGATTAATTCTCCAAAGTCACAAAGGCAGTCTGTGGTTGAACAGAGAATTGAACTGTGAAAGTAGAATGAATTATGTTACAAAATAGATAGGATTAAAGAAATGCTGTCTGTACCTTTAAGGAAAGTCACTGGAATGCTGGAGTCCAGGTGTCAGGAAAACAGACATTAACATAGAACAATTTGAGTAGGATATGCATGCTATGCCCCAGGTGAATTTTGCTGTTTTCTCCTTTGTCCTTTTGTTTGATTTTATCTGTATAAATAAGACTGTTTGGATCTTGCATGGCCACTACATTATCTGAATGTAATAAAAACAGAGTGGTCTGACAAATTGTGAGTCTTGATTTTAACTTTGACAATTTGGAGGTTCACCGAGATGGCAACCGCGCTTCGCTGGGCTGTGTGATTCCTGACTGTTTTTGTAGGATGAGTCCTCCACTATAACAAGAAGGGTGCACAACCACAGTGAAGTCTGTTCTGGTAGGGATCCCAGGATCTGGCATCAGGAATCTGGTCAGGTAATTATATCTGTGTTTTGTCCGGACTGAGGACTGTCCTGTCTCTGTGTCTATCCGTCTTCCTGTGGAGTGTTTGAGTCTGGGTGCCATCTCCGTGCCTGTGGGCTCCTAACCCAATTTCCTTCTTGTGATTTGGTGTGTGTCCTCCTCCTCTGTATGGGTAACCAGAAGTCAGAAGTCAGACAGTTTAAACGACTGGCTCATTTTATATATTTAGGATGGGTCCAGACTCCTGTAAGAAAATTTCTGGAAAAATGGTCTAGGCTAACTCAGGGGATCCCAAAACTCAGTGGCCACTGTTAAAATCTTGGAACAAAGACCCAACCTAAAACTAAATTGGCTAAAGAGGAGGTTAATTGTTTCATTCAGTGGTGGGAAGAGGCAAATCGTAGCTGGACAAAGAAAAAAAAAAACAAACTCGCCTCTCTCAAATATTCAAATAATCAGTTAAAAGCTTTATTATACTCCCATCTCATTGTTGTTCTGTTCCCTTTGTTGTCTGCCTCAAAAACTGATTCTTTAGAGTTCCACTACCAATTCAGCAAGGAGGGTTGGCCTTCCTGGTCCCTTTCCTTAAACATTTATTTCAAAATTGTGAAGTGACCACAATATCACTCACAAACAGTTCATTGAAAAAAAAGCAGGATCGGGCCCAGAAAAGCAGGCAAGCAACAGATAAAGAAACTGAAAAACAGGTTGGAAGCCCTAAGGGCATAGTGTTGGCAGTAAGAAAAGCAGTAAGTGCAGGCATGAACCCCTGGAACAATACTTAAAATGGTGAAATCTGAGGTGATAAAGGTGTTATTTTGGGAGATAAACGAGTGATTTAAGGAAAGAGTGAAAAGTTAACTCTACAAAGGCTGGAGAGAATTAAGCAGTTAAACTTTGTGAAAATGTTAAAAGGACCATGTTAAAGAGAGAGAATTCTTGGTTTCTTTGCAGCCATTCAAGAGTGCCTGTAAATAATCCAAATATATATAGAGCTATGTAAAAACAAAGCAGTGTAAAGGAATAGAAAATGTGTATGTATCTATTTGTCTGTGAAAATATGTAAAGTTCTAAGAAGCTAAACCAGCACATCTGGTTTGTAAAACTCCTGTTTTGTAGGTGTAAGATAAATTGGTTTTGTTTTTGTTTTTAATGCCACTAAAAATTCATTTGACTCTTAATTCAAAGTTGCAAAACTGACAGACCTTTTGTAAGACACAGGTAATTAGTGTTGTTTGGCTTTATTCTTTATAAAATTTAAAATGTTTTTAAATAAAAACAAGTCATGGCTGCAATAGGGCAGTCAAAATCAGGAGAATAGGGAGAGATTCTGGAGTCTTTTGGTTGTTTGGTTGGTTTTTTTGTAACAATAGCAGATATGAACTGTAGTGAAAAAGAAAAATTTAACAGTGCCTCTGAAGCAACAGGTGAGGTGCATAAAACAAAAAGAAGCAATGTTAAAAACATTGAGCCTTAAAATGGCTCTGTGTAATCAGACTGTCACTTTTGATAAAAAACAGTTACATCGTATGTAAAAATTGATATGGCTAATGTTTAAAAAAAAAAGTTGTAGTATAGAAGGAATGTGCTTTTTCCCTAGAACATGTGCAGTGTATAATATGTAGGAGCTGGACTTTATAATGTATAATTTGATTTCATCCTACCAGCCACCCTTTTGAATAGCAGAAAGAAATGACCCTCTGGGACTATAAGATTCTGTTTTCTCTAACTCTTTGTTTTAAGATTTAGGTAGTAAGAGACAGGATTCTCTATTGTGTCTATGTTAAGTAAATTAGAGAAACATTGAAGGCCTGGGTCTCAATGTAAATTGTCTTGGTTATTAATTGTAAAACTTAGCAAGGTTCAATTTGCAATGCCTTTTTTTGCTCTATATAAAATACTACTGTTTGTATTCTCAATCTGTTTGTGTGAATGAGGAATGAATGCATCAGGAAAGACTTAAAGAGTATCAAAGAATCATCAGGCACTGCTTACTACCCAGATGGCTGTTAAACTGTCTATGCACCACCCCAGTGAACCAATCACCACCTCAGGACCAGAGTCAATTTTGACTCCAGAAGATGACGTAGAGGAACAGCCTGCAAGCAGATGACTACCTAAAGCAAGGCCCAAGAAAAAGCAGTAGTGAGCCTAGCGCCTGCTGCCTGGTGGACATAAAACTGTGACTACAGTTCCCTCAGTTGAGGTTGTCAGAACCAGAAGGGCCCTGCCTCCAACATGTGGTGCCTGTTCCTCGGCTGTTGGTGTCTGAAGGTCTTTTATCCAGCAGCAAGTGTGGATAGCTCAGACCCTTAATATTTCTAAATGCTGGGTCTGCAGCCACATCCCAGCCCACTCTCAAACTGATGTTCCTGTCCTGGCTCAATTCCCCAGACCTCACTGGAGGACCTTGTCCGTTTAACACAATATGGAACAGTAATGACACCTGGGAAGAGACTATTGGCAGTTCCTTTATCCCACTTAAAAGGCTCCTGAGGTTACAAGCAGTAGTTGAAATAATGGCAAATGAAACCGGAGAAAGTTTAAAAACTCTGGCCAAAGAAACAGGGCGGTCCGACAGGTGGCCTTCAAAACCGTCAGGCATTGGACATAGTGCTGGCGGCCAAAGGAGGGACCTGTGCACTCATTGGAAAAGAATGTTGTGTGTATATATATCTTCCCCATGAAGAGCCGAGTTTCTTATGGAAGTGGCTAACAACCTGTTCAATTTCTCTGGCCTACCTGACTATCCTGTTTGGAATCTTAGTGATTTTTGTATGTTTTCAGTTAATCTCCTGTTGTATCCAAAATTGTGTAAAATATGCCACCCAGGTGACTGCCCCAAAACAGAGTGCTAATATGATGATTTTAAATATTGCTGATGAACAAAGTAGAATGAATTATGTTACAAAATAGATAGGATTAAAGAAATGCTGTCTGTACAGGTGTCAGGAAAACAGACATTAACATAGAACAATTTTAGATCGATAGGAGTTAGTAAGGAAGTAGGATATGCATGCTATGCCCCAGGTGAATTTTGCTGTTTTCTCCTTTGTCCTTTTGTTTGATTTTATCTGTATAAATAAGACTGTTTGGATCTTGCATGGCCACTCACATTATCTGAATGTTATTGGCGAAGCGCTTTGCTAATGAAAACAGAGTGGTCTGACAAATTGTGAGTCTTGATTTTAACTTTGACAGAACCAAAGTCTCCTTATTCCTAGAGATGTCATGACTCTGAAGTTACAGCTGCCCTTGGAGCTTGAGTATGTGATTTCCAGCTCAATTAGATATCATCACTCTAGCATCCATGAGTATGTACCTATTGGATCCAGGAGGGTTTGTACTCAGGATGGTTAGCTTGGCCCCAATTGATGCTGCCTACGCTTCTGCAGCTACACTACTGTTTTTTCCAAGGTAGCATGAATGTGTCTACTCAAGCAGAGAATCACATCTTCACCTCCAAGAGTACATGCAGCCTGAGAGAGAATATGTTTGGGGCAGGAGAGGTGAGGCCATAGCATAAACTCCTGCCATGATACTCTCCCTTGCTAGATATGTTGATATCCACACAGGAGTTAATGAGGCTCCAAGCACTGCTGACATCTAATCTCTATTTAAACCCATTTTAGAGAAAGGGGAGTTGCACAGGGAAAAAAAGAGTAGTCGTCTAGGTTTGGAACTTCCACCCAGATGGTGGCTTGGAGGTTGTCCTCTATTTCAATAGCACCAGTTAGGGTATGGTGGAGATGGTGGAAGAAAAAATGACCCACTCCTCCAAAGTTTTTGCACTTGCTCGAAGTTCCACAGGCTGCAGAGCTCAGGGCAGGGAGGGGAATGGCTCAATCACTTTCAAGCAGTGGTCCAGTTACAAAATCACTATGCCTGCTGCCATACTGATGGAAGGGTGGCCAGGCCAAATTTCTGTGAGTAGTGTTAGGACCTGATGCATGAGTGTGCTGTTCCTGTGTAATGGAGGGCAGGGAAGTCTGCTGAGAACTCAACCTCTGGCAGCACCGGCTCATGGACTGTGTGGGTAAGAGACTCCTCAGCCCAAAGGAATGAGTGGGGAGCAGAACATAGTCCATCCTGGGACTGGGGGCAAGGACTGTAATTCCCTCTTCCCAGAAATATCTGAGTTAGTGCCATGGCTCTACTCCCTCTGGGATTAACCCATACCTCTAAAAGGAGCATTACCAGATCCTTTTCTGAAGCAAACCTTGAAGAGTTTTCTGAGTTCTCCACCCTGTAGGCATCACCTCAGAAGAGATATGATCTGATCCTAGAGGGATTAATTTTTGTCATATTGGGCTCAGTTACAGTTTTGCCATTAACTTTAATGGGAAAAGGACTAAGCCATAAATACTTCTAATGTAGTAATAATAATGAATTAAATCTATAGAAATACATCATGGAATCAATGTTATGAGGAAGTAAGGGCTTCATGGTTAAGCATGCAAAAGTAAAAAATGACAAAGTTAAAATTGCATGTGCTAGATAATAGCCAGGCCTCATTCATTACCAGTCTTGCAAGACAGGCTGTGAATATGGCAAGAGATCATTTGGGGGCCTTGTCTCATTCACTGTACACCTTTACTGTATTTTTGACTGCATAGCTAAGGCACACAACACACAAGAATCTTCTTTACCTGCAAATATGGGTGGTATTTTCTAAAATACCTAAGTGAGTTTCAATGGGACTAGGGTGCCTAACTCTCTTAGGTGCTTTGGAAAATTTTGCTTACACGTTAAGCAAGAAAAAAAGGATATAGAACATACAGTGGTCAAAGGGCCAGATTATTTAAGGTATTTGCTGCTTAACTACCTTAGGCATCTAAATAGCTTCAAACAACTGGGCCAAATCAGTTTTCATCAATAAAGGGTCAAAGTTAATTCTCATTAATGAGAGCTTTACCTCTGCTATATTTCAGTTTCCTTCTCTTAGCCATTTCAGCACTAGAGGTATTGGCAAAAAAATATATCACAATTCTTCTTTTTTGGGGTAAGAGTAGTAATGGCTTAACCATTTGTACTGAAAATTTCCTGAAAAAAAAATCACCTTTGAGCAGAGACTAAGACTGAATAATTTCAGTCCACGAAGGAATGGTTCAGAAAATATGGACTTTATATATAGGATCAGGACAAAGATATTATGCAACCTTGACTTCAGCAGTTACTAGTGATCACAGTGTTAAAGCAAGGAGATTCTGGTCTTATGTAGCTATTATTTGTGCTTTAATATTTTTCATCTATGTGATTGTCGAACATTTTCTGAATATGTTAATGACTGTAGTCTTTGTTAATGGTTTTGGTAGATTCAAACAGAGAAATGGCTGAAACTTGTCCTTAATGGCTGGTAAAGATAGAGCATTATCAACAACACTACAAAATTACATGAAAGGAAAACTGGCTTTTTATAAAGCCATACCAACTATGACAAACAAACAATAACTCGTCTCTAAGATAGTAAATATTCATACTTCCAATCTAAATTTCCAAAAGCATTACATGGGTGAATATGAATAGATGTATGAGAAAAAAAGGAAGAAGAAGGCCTGTCTTTTAGCCACACAAACAAAACCAGAGAGAAACTCTGCAAATGGCATCCAGGAGAAAATGAAACAGAAAATACTGTAACAATTTCTGTCTCCTTTGCTTTGTGTAGATCTTTCTACCTGCCACTCTGTATACAGACCAGACATCAGCATTCTATCTGAACATGATTTCCAATCAAATGATGACAGAGTGTGTTAAAGACCCCAAGTTGTATCCAATTTATTATCAATTTAGTAATGGCAGAAAGAAATATATAGCAATTGCAATTAGGCAATAATATAAACGCTCCAAAGGAATCAAGGTGTTTTGTTTTAGATTTCATTTTTATATTATGGGACTACAGAAATATCTGTAGCTTGAGGGGGGGAAGTAAACAGAATGTCTGTTTGTTACTGACAGATTCTGGTTAATCCATAGCCCCAAAAGCTGATAATTAAAGGATTTTAGATGTGTTTTTAGTGAATTCAATTTGACACATTAGAGTTTATAATCCCTGTGACCTCAATTATTGAGTATGAATGATGGCAAACACTACTAATCCAAATGCCCGGTGTCTTAATTTCTCAATAAAATCCAATACTTAGTTAACTAGCTACGAATGAAGGTTATCTGAATTACAAAATACCCCATCCTTCATCTTTCAAAAAGGAAAAAAAATGGTCTATGAAGGTCATTTCTTTTAACAATTTGCATTGCCAGTATTCTGAATTGCACAGAAGATAAGGCATCAAGATTTTCTTTCTAAATCTCCTTGTGAAGCAAAGTGGAAATAAAAAAGTTTTCAGTTAAAGGATACCAATTCCACACACTTGTTATTTAGAAATATAAATCTAAAAGAAAAACAATCTGCAGTGAGCTTCAGCAGCTACCCCATACCTTTACCTCCTATAATACATTACATCAGATAGTTATGGAGGAATTTTCAAATGTATATCATTTTAGGATCTAGCCCTGGGTGTTTAATCAAACTCCTTAGCTTCCAAAACTAGTCTTGACATTTCACAATAACAGGTCTTCTTGAAAAATTTTTAGTATCCCATTTGTCCAGTATGCCTGAAAGGACCTGAGAATATACAATACAGTATGGGTCCTTTGTGAGGTCCAGGAAAGGGGGCAGAAGATGAAGGAGAACAGTGGGGTTGACCCATACTTTGTGTGGAAGAGTCAAAATTTGCATACTGGGGAAGCCCTCTGCTCCTGAATCATGGGGGTGGAGTCAGGATACTCTTCCTATGTATTTACTGTGTAATCACAGTATACGACAGTTATTACAAGTATATCCTGAGGCTTAGATGATTCTTACTATGAGATCAATAACTATCATATAAATTATGAATACTGACATTAAATCCATGCCTATTATCAGGGTGGAGACCCTTATGTGACTACTAACTTCACGGCTCCTGTTGTGCATGCTCCCTACCACTGTCCATAGTTCTGATGTGAGTTGTTGACTATTCACTGACTTCTACTGGCCTTGTACATGGGGAGATGCACCATATACTTCCTTGTTGCTGCTAGTCTACACATAATAAGAACCCTCAGTGCCCCTGATGGCTGAAGCTCACTACTTTAGTGATAACCCACCCTTTCCTATTCAGCTTTCCCCTACTTGTCATAGCTCAATACATGGTGGGTCCTCTCTTAAGCCCAGATTGGTTGTGACTGGATGTACTCTTGACAAGAATGCCTGTGACCCCAGACTGGCTCTTTATGGCTCCTTTATGAAAATAACTAACGTCTGTGCACACATACATACGCACATTGGCTTTACTTCTTCTAACACTTTGCATGAGACCGCACACTTTCAAATTGTCACCCCCTGGCTCTGCATGTAGTGGGATCCCTATACCTTCCAGTTGGCTCTGTGTCTGGGAGATACCCTTCTCCACAATTCTCTCATATCATCTTCTGATGCCTCTGCTGATGGCAAGACTACCCTTATCTCCAATCCAGCTTCAGTACACTCCATGTATGGAAGGTTTCTCCAGGCTGTTTTGTCTGTGCCCAGCCATTGCTGTCAGTAAAAGTGAAAAATAAGAGGGGGAAATGCCAGCTAAATAAATTGTTTTAAAGTGGGTGGGAATCCACCTCCTTGCCTATCGCTTGGGCATTGCTATTTATCACCGCAGCTATTCTTCCATACTGCTGAAGCTCACAGCAAGGGTAAGGAGCAAGAGCATAATGAGCAAGCTATTCCAAAGCCCATTGAATCAATGGAAGTCTTTATATGACTTCAATTAAATTTGGATCAGACCAAAAGAACACAATGTTGACATTGACTTAACAAGTAAATAATATTGATAATAATAAATAATAGTAATAGTTTCTCTGTTCTTTCATTATATTTACTTCCTGTAGTATACTCATTTAGTAATAAAGCATTGTCGTCCCTGTTATGATAAACATATTGAAAAAATGAAGGCTTTATTGCTTAGATATTGTTGTTTAGGATATACAGGTAAATCGTTCGATATAATTTAGTTTTTGCTCCATGATCTCATTCTGTATATCATTTGAATCTTGCCATTTGTGTGTCTTGTGTCTCCTCCTCTGTTACTTCCAACTGATGCCTCCCCAGCTTATAGTGGCAAGATTCCTCAGGCATCCAAAAATGGTCTCTCCCTCTCCCTGCCATGCCCAGGCTGAGTGACAATCAAATAACAAGCAACACAGACACTTTGGAGTAGAGTGAGTATGGAGTGAAAGGTTTGCACCCACCTTTTAATGCAGGCTGCTGTTCTGCTGTTCTTTCCAGTGTGATCCTCAGCTATTAATGAAGTGTGCCTCAGGAGGGGAGGGTGCAAAATGTGCTTAGTGCTTTCATGATCATGGGCTGCTTCCACACCCAGGATAAATTGGAGTAGACAGAGAAGTCATCTGCCAGCAGCCCCAAGTTGCTGTTGCAGTGACCAGAGATCATCAGAGCACAGGAATGTGTCAGTTTTTGGCTCCTTTCCCTTAGCTGTGTACTCTATGCCAGCAGAAGAAATGGGTACTCAGAGCTACTTTTTTAGGTCCACATCACCCACGGATTCCCGTATGTTGTCCCACAGGCCTGAGAACTGGTGGTGGCACGTACACATACGACTCATGAAGACTTAATGAAGACATTTATTTTCTGTGAGATGACTCAAAGGTTGCAAAATAGTTCCATAAACAGGGACAAGATCTATATGGATTTCTCTCTACTGAGAGAGAGAGAATGTCTTTTCTCAGGTATAATGTCCACACATATGTGCATGCGCACACACACACACACTTGTCTCCTGCAAGGGCTGTCACCCCATACCTCTTTAGGGAATGAGAGTACTATCCAATATAATAAATATGAATCCCTTGTATTGATTTTTATCAGTTGACACAAGCTATTGACTTTGCTCTTTGTTGTTCTATTGTTCTACTTTAAATGAATGGCACATTTTACTACAGAGAATCTATATCTGTTTTAGAGCTTTCTCTTATTTAATCCCAAAATCTGAAGAACGAAACTCTAGCATAAAGAGCATATTTTCTGTCTTTTATTTTGAACATTTTAATAAGGGTGGTTGGATAATTAACTTGACATCCTGATAAAATTGCCATTTAATCAGTGAGAAAGGCTTGTTTAAGATTTGTTAGGGCCAATACTCTGTGTACTCTGGGCTGCAGTTTTGTTATACTGGGTGTAATATAGAATCATAGAATCACAGACTTTAAGGTCAGAAAGCGCTATTATGGTCATCTAGTCTGACCTCCTGTACAATGCAGGCCACAGAATCTCACCCACACACTCCTGTATCAAACCTGTGTCTGAGACATTGAAGTCCTCAAATCATGGTTTAAAGACTTCAAGGTGCAGAGAATCTTCCAGCAAGTGACCCATACATCACGCTGCAGAGGAAGGCGAAACCCCCCCCCCAGGGCTTCTGCCAATCTGCCCTGGAGGAAAATTCTTTCCCGACCCCAAATATGGCAATGAACTAAACCCTGAGCATGTGGGTGAGACTCACCAGCCAGACACCCAATAAAAGAATTCTCTGTATTAACTCAGATCCCACCACATCTATCATCCCATCCCAAGCCATTGGGCATATTTACCGCAAGTAGTCAAAGATGAATTAATTGCCAACGGTAGACTATCCTATCATACCACCTCCTCCATAAACTTATCAAGCTTAGTCTTGAAGCCAGATATGTCTTTGACCCCACTACTCCCCCTGGAAGGCTGTTCCAGAACTTCACTCCTCTGATGGTTAGAAACCTTCATCTAATTTCAAGGTACTGATCTTAAATAATTCCTCTCCCTCCCTGGTATTTATTCCTCTGATATATTTATAGAGAGCAATTATATCTCCCCTCCGCCTTCTTTTGGTAAGCTAAACAAGCCAAACTCTTTGAGTCTCCTTTCATATTACAGGTTTTTCATTCCTCAGATCATCCTAGTAGCCCTTCTCTGAACCTGTTCCAGTTTGAATTCATCCTTCTTAAACTTGGGAGACCAGAACTGCACACAGTATTCCAGATGAGGTCTCACCAGTGCCTTGTATAACAGTACTAACACCTCCTTATCTCTAGTGGAAATACCTCGCCTGACGCATCCCAAGACCTCATTAGCTTTTTTCACAGCCATATCACATTGGCGGCTCATAGTCATCCTGTGATCAACCAATATTCCGAGGTCCTTCTCCTCTGTTACTTCCAACTGATGCCTCCCCAGCTTAAAACAATAGTTCTTGTTATTAATCTCTAAATACATGACCTTGCACTTTTCACTATTACATTTCATCCTATTACTATTACTCCAGTTTACAAGGTCATCCAGATCTTCCTGTATGAAATCCCGGTACTTCTCTGTATTGTCAATACCTCTCAGCTTTGTGTCATCCGCAAACTTTATTAACACATTCCCACTTTTTGTACCAAGGTCAGTAATAAAAAGATTAAATAAGGTTGGTCCCAAAACCGATACCTGAGGAACTCCACTAGTAACCTCTCTCCAGCCTGACAATTCACCTTTCAGTATGACCCATTGTAGTCTCCCCTTTAACCAGTTCCTTATCCACCTTTTAATTTTCATATTGATCCCAATCTTTTCCAATTTAGCTAATAATTCCCCATGTGGAACCATATCAAATGCAACAGAGAGTCCTGTGGCTCCTTTAAGACTAACATATGTATTCTGTTACAGATGGTTCAACAACTACTTGGTGAAGGAATCCATCAGCTATCACATCTAGGAAAACCTGAGCCCTATTATTATTACTAGCACTTGTCCTCCAGTCTATATCTGGGAAGTTAAAGTCTCCCATGATCACACAATTCCCATTAGTATTTATTTAATTAAAACATTAAAGAGGTCTTTATCTATATCCAAATCAGATCCTGGTGGTCTATAGTACACCCCAAGCACTATCTCAGAGGAGGCTCTAGTAGCTTTCTTCGCCAATGTGATTTTTGCCCAGACAGACTCTGTCTTATCCATTCCATCCCTTCTTATTTCTGTACAGTCTACCTCGTCATTGATATACAATGCTACTTCACCAACTTTGCCTTTATTTCTGTCTTTCCTAAACAGCACATACCCTTCAATACCTGTACTCCAGTCATGACTACGATTCCACCATGTATCTGTTATCCCTATAATATCCGGTTTCACTTCCTGCACCAGTAACTCTAGTTCTTCCATTTTGTTACCTGGGCTCCTCGCATTGGTGTACAAAGATCTTAATTCTTGCTGTTTGGCTTCACTCACATTTTTTTACCTGATTAGACCCAGACATTCTACCACCAGTATCACCTATTAGAATTGTAACTATAGTACCCTTCCTCTGTATGTCCATTCTCCTACCCATGACAGTATCCTTTCTTGCATCATTTTCTTCCCTCTCAATATTAAAATACAGTGTGATTACCTGGAATCTCCCAACCATCTCCCAACAACTCCTAGTTTAAAGCTCTCTTAATCAGTTGTGCCAGCATCCATCCTAGAAGTCTATTTCCCTCCCTACTCAGGTGAAGTCCATCCCAAGAGAACAGTTCTTGAATGCCTCCCAGTAGCCATACATCCCAAAGCCCTCCTTATAGCACCATTGCCTGAGCCATCTGTTGATCACCATAATCTTGTCACACCTTTGTTGACCTTCTCTAGGAACAGGCAGAATCCCACTGAAGATCAACGTGAGCCTTGATTTCTTTAAGCATCTTCCCCAGCCTGGCATAGTCTCCCTTGGTACGTTCCAGCAAGACTCTAGCCATATCATTCGTTCCCACATGAAGGACAATCAGCAGATTCTTTCCCGCTCTCATTAGGATCCTCTTCACTCTCAGGTCCACATCCCATATCTTAGCAGACAGCATACCCTTCTGTTCTCTGGATCAAATTTGGTTACAGGTCTGTCTATTCTTCTCAGTAAGGAGTCCCCAGTCATGTAAACCTGCCTTTTCCTGGTGACGGTGTGATTCTCCGGTCTATCCCCTGTTTCCTCTGGCTGCAAGTCCTCTTGATTCCTATTCGCCCTTGCAATCCTCTGCAACCCATCCTGTATCCTCCTGGGGCTCATGTTTGGTGTCATCTCCATTGACTCTTCCCCTCTCCTTATAGGGCTAGTTGCCCTTCTCTTCTTCCTTACCCTCTCACCTTCAGCGACCACCTGTTGTGCCTTCTCCATTTTCCAACTCTGCAAACCTGTTCCTGAGCTCTATTGCTCCTTCACTAGCCCGTCTTTTCCTCTGCCTGGTTCGCTTAGTCACATGTGTTCACCGTCCACTTTCCTCACCCAGCAGTCTCCCCTCAGAGTTCTTTGGTCTTGCTTCCATCTGCAAGTCTGAGCTTTTCCCTTTGGCCTCATCATGTCTTTGCTCCATCATCTGCTCAAACCCCCTTCTAAACTCAACCAGAGTTTCCACCTGCATCTCCAATCCTCAGATCTTTTCTTCCATCAACTCTATCAGGCGGCACTTCATGCAGACAAAACTCTTTTTAGGTACCCCCTCCAGGATGATGTACATGCCGCAGCTTCCACATCCAGTCATCTTCATTGTGTCTTCCACTGCTTGGGTTACTACAACTGCTGCCTCTGTATCTGTCAGAGGTTTCCCATCTAAATCCTGTAAATCTGGGAAACACAAACCAACCCAAAACACCACCACCCACAGCAAAACAAACCCCCAACAAGCACCAAGACACTGCTAGAACACTGCACACTCCCTTCAGTAGCCTGTGTGTTCCTCTGCCTGCCTCTCATAGTCTTCCTCCAAATTCCCCCTGTAAACTCCCACTCAAACTCCCCTATTTACAGCTCTGTTTGCTGGCTCCTATGCCACTGCCTGACTGGCTGGCTACCTTTATAGGACCCCTAGTCAGAGAAGCCCCGCCCTCTACTCAGGTCTCAGCTTCTCTCCCAGCACACTGCCCCTACCAGCCTCCATACATACAAATGCAAATAGCTACAAATACCTTCTCCTCCAACAGAAGTCCCACTCAAACTCCCCTGTTTACAGCTCTGTTTGATGGCTCCTGTGCTGCTGCAGCTGTCTATGTCTATCAAGTTTCTATGATACTCTGTTAGTGCCTGTTCAAATTATGATTTAAGTATATGTGTAATGGCCCATATTCATTCTTTTGGATATGCAGAATGATACTAGTGCTCAGGGGATATGTACAACACACCTTAAGTATTGTAGCTTCATACATGTTTCCCATCCATACTACAGAGTTTGGAGGGTATTATCCCTTTCTGAGGAAGATTTCCTCTGTGAATTCCTCCAGAGGCAGACTATGGCCCTTATTAAGGGCTGTGAAGAATTTGCACAATCAGCCAGCACAGCATTGAGGAATACATTAGTTAAATTATACTTGGCTGTTTTCTTTAAGTTGAAAATTGGCTTTTGGGCCAAAATTCAACCCCTTTCACTGTAGGTGGGAAGAGCTCCTTGCCTCTGTAACTGGTGTGGTTTCACTGTATAAGAAAGGAGCTGGACACAGGGGGAGGTAATATAGTAGAGAGCACACTCCAGAGCAGATTTGAGCTCTGTGAGACAGGGAGCTTCTTTCAAGCAGTGAGCAGAAGGTGGAAGAGTCTGGAGCATGTGTCAGCTTGGAGAAAAGACTAAACTAGAGAAACCACTGCTTTGAGATCTTCAGTTCACCCTGCCAATGAGGAATGGGTAAGGGCCTGTGGAACCTACTCCAACTGCTGGGCTGAAGTAGTCTCTGCAACGTGGCTCCATAACCTCTAGAGAAAAAAATCCTCCTACTTCTTCCCTTTGCATATGCCCATATGTAGGCTCGGCTACTCGAGTTGGGCACTGGGCTATGGATTTTGGTCTTTAGAATATTGTTAAGTATGAAGTATGCGTAAGTATGCCAGATTTTAATACATATTCATATTTGATGCTACTGAACAATTAATAAATATACAGGTTCAGATCCTCAGCAGGTGCAAATCAGAACTGCTCTTTTGAGGTGAGTAACCAATATGGTACAAGCTCATTGATTTCAACGTGGGTGTACTGGTTGTGAATAAGAGTTGAATTAGACTCATATAATACATGCATAGCAGCACAACAATGTCCAACCATAACTATTTTTTAAGTGAAGAGATAAAGATGGAATAAAAGAACCCCCTAAGAGTAGTAGGGAAAAGTGTTGAACTTGTTTGGAAAATTGCTTAAAGCTCATTTGAGGTAGAAATAAAAAGCAGTTTGAAAGAAGCAAATACTGCTGTTGGACTCTTATTGCCTTTGTTTGAGTAGCTGCACACTGCAAATAAGAAAGGTATATTGATTTTTTTTAAATACATTTGTTTTTGAAAATAATATTGAAGATTGCAAATATATGCAATTTACAAATATTTCTGTTCCATAATTGCTTTCACAAAACATTGGAAAGACTGAATTACACAAATTCATTTTTCCTTCTGCAAAGAGCAGCAGAATTTTAACTAGTATCTTTTCCCACTATTCAGCAGCAAATATGTGATCTCTGATCACACCTCCAGGTACAAAAAAGACTCAATTGTGAAACAAGCAAATGAACAAAAACATAATAAAGTAAATAAATAATCAGAAACTTTAGATAATAAGAATTCCTGAAAGTACTCTGAGCCATGAAAAAGGTCTGTGTGCATGCTATAATGGATTGTTAAGCAATGCTTGATTTATCATATTTGAATATCTGATTTAGTTTTATAATATAGTAGTTATGCATATATTTTGATGGCATTTAATACAAATTACACACAGATAGGAAAATAGAAAGTTATCCCTTTTGTTTTTATTAGACAAAGTACAACTACATGCACAATAAATATTTATTAGTTTTAAAAATTGGTGTCATTAGTGACTAAAAACTGCTTCCTTATGCACAATGTTATATAAATCATTTGGAATGAACATCTCTTGAAAGCATCATTGTATCAAAAAAGTATGCTTAAAACTGAGTAAGAAAAAATCATGATTGGTTTTACAGCATATTCTATATTGATTTATGAAGGAATTAATTTGCCATTTAGCTTTTAAAATTGACTATTAATAATTCTTGACATTCAAAAGATAATTCTCTTTTTTACAATTAAAACAAATCTTGTGACATTCTCAAAAAATCTGATTGTGTGTGTATGTGTATATATCTTTTTAAAGACAGAAATGTAATTTTTTCAGACTTTATAATGAAAAAAGTCTTTGCAATAAGTTTAGAAAGACTATTTTAAATTTCCAGTGTGAGTTTTTTCAGTGAAAAGTTTATTTAAAATTGCTTAACACTGTTTAAACCACGAGTCCTCTACAACAGTGCTTCTCAAAGTCAGGCCGCCGCTTTTTCAGGGAAAGCTCCTGGCAGTCCAGGCTGGTTTGTTTACCTGATGCATCCACAGGTTTGGCTGATTGCGGTTCCTACTGGCCACGGTTTGCCGCTCCAGGCCAATGAGGGCTGCAGGAAGCAGTGTGGGCTGAGGGATGTGCTGGCCGCCGCTTCCCGCAGCCCCCATTGGCCTGGAGCAGTGAACCATGGTCAGTGGGAGACGCAATGGGCTGAATCCACGGATGCAGCAGGTAAACAAACCCGCCCGGACTGCGCGGGGCTTTCCCTGAACAAGCAGTGGACTAGCTTTGAGAACCACTGCTCTAGAACATACCATAATCTAATTAATGAGGGACATTAAAGTGTCAAAATTTTATTAAAATCCCATTCTGAAAAAAAAAACATTGAATACATCTTTGCCATAAATAGTTAATTTATATTGGCTAATATACAGTAAGATTATTTATTCAAAATAAATTCAGTCTATTACTTACTTAATTTGCATTCATAAATCTGTACTGAAATGATGCTAAAGTGTAAAATTATGTACTATTTTTTCTATATTTTCCCTAAAAGGTTTATTTCTTTAGATTGTGTTTTAGATAAGACAGAAACTCAATAAAGCTGAACTAAGAAATGGGTCAGAGGTAAGATAAAATAAGCAAATATATATAATGGGGGATTATCTATCTATCTATCTATCTATCTATCTATCTATCTATCTATCTATACCTGTATAGCCAATATGAAGATGGAGAGAAGAAATGATAAATGCATAAATTCAATGATCATGACTATTGTGGACAGTCAACAAATAGATGGGGTTAACAGGCTTATAACAACAGATATTTTGTAACATCAATGTATGGAGAAGAGACAATACTGTATAATTCTGTAGGGTTGTTCAAAAATCTTTATGTCTTTATGTTCCCCCTTCACTAACCAAATAAATCTCATAATACCCTGGTGAGGCAGTTAAAGAAGGAAAAAGTTCATTGTGCCTCTCATAAAATAGAATAATCTAGAAAGCATGTTTATCAGTCATTTAAAAAAAATCACACAGTAGAATGACCTATTGTCCCTTCAGAGAAGGAGTAAGACCACTTCTCTCGTAATCCAGTTAACATCTGAGATTCAAATGGAGACTCAGGGAGCTATGAAATGGAAGCCTGGAAGCAAGTACACCAGGATTAGGCCAGAGTATTAGAAAAGGAGGAAGAGAATAGAAGAAAAGGTAGGACAAACACTGAAGAGGTATTGTGGTCCAGTTGATGGTGTTCCACACTAAGTATGACTCTGTGGAATTGGGTTATATTTTTGGCTCTTCAGTAATGACTAGTCACCTTGGACATGTCACTTCACATATCTGTGCTCCTGCTTTTCCTCACCATATTCTGTCTGTTTTTTTTTTAATTTATATTTTGAGCGTTTAGGGATAAGATTTCTCCATTAATACATGCTTATAAAATTCCTAACACAATGGAAATATTGGCTTGGGCTGCTAAATGCTAAAAAGGCAACTACAAAGAAGCAACTGGTTCTCAAAAAGTCTTAGAAGCATCTTATGGTGTGGCCAACCCAGCTGCAAAAGGCCAACAAGCACACACCATCAGCAAGACTGTTGTACTTCCAGCAGCAATAGACATATGTAGAATTATTATTGGCAAACAAGCAGCCATGGGACTGAAAACCATTCTTATATCAAATGACACTGTCCATCAATGCTTGCAGCAAAAATATAGGACCAGTTGATAGAACAAGTTAAGAAGGGTCAGTATTTTATATTATTTATTGAATCCACAGACTTAGTCAACATGGCTCATCTTATGTGTTATATGAAATTTGTCAAAGCCGGTACAATAGCTGAAGAACTTTTATTTAACAGGCTCATTCTTCTCACTAAAAACATAGGCTGTGCCTGAATATGCCAAAAAATCCATATTTTCCTTTTATAGTTTTCAAAACCTTGATGAGATCAGATTAGATAATTAAATAATCTGTATGTGGTTGAATAAAGTCACAAAAATGTCTGAACTCTAGTGTCTCTCTTCAGTGTTGCGTCCTTAGTAGGAAGGAAGAAATGAAGAAAGACAGGAAGGAAGGAGGAAAGGTAGGTAGGTATTAGATCTGGGGTAGGCAACTTATGGCACGGGTGCCGAAGGCGGCACGCGAGCTGATTTTCCGTGGCACTCACACTGCCCACGTCCTGGTCACTGGTTCGGGGGGCTCTGCATTTTAATTTAATTTTAAATGAAGCTTCTTAAGCATTTTAAAAACCTTATTTACATACGACAATTGTTTAGTTATATATTACAGACTTATAGAAAGAGACCTTCTAAAAACATTAAAATGTATTACCGGCACGCGGAACCTTAAATCAGAGTGAATAAATGAAGATTTGGCACAGCACTTCTGAAAGGTTGCCGACCCCTGTATTAGATTGTGAGGAGCCACCAATTTTGAAAATATCTGCAAGGGAACCACAATACTAAAAGTATACTGTGAAAACCACAGTACTACAGCATCAGTTCTGAAAGTGAAATTTGAAGACCAGTATCCTACCACCATGATCAAAATGATTTGCCCACAAATTCATTATGGAGGCATCAGACAAAAAACACTGATAGAATAGGCAAAAGAACACACGAGTGTACTACTGAGTGGTAAAATAACTAGTGAGAAAAGTATCAGAGGGGTAGCCGTGTTAGTCTGGTTCTATGGAAGCAGCAAAGAATCCTGTGGCACCTTATAGACTAACAGACGTTTTGCAGCATGAGCTTTCGTGGGTGAATACCCACTTCTTCGGATGCAAGTGGTGGAAATTTCCAGGGGCAGGTATATATAAGCAAGCAAGAAGCAAGCTAGAGATAACGAGGTTAGATCAATCAGGGAGGATGAGGCCCTGTTCTAGCAGTTGAGGTGTGAAAACCAAGGGAGGAGAAACTGGTTCTGTAATTGGCAAGCCATTCACAGTCTTTGTTTAATCCTGAGCTGATGGTGTCAAATTTGCAGATGAACTGGAGCTCAGCAGTTTCTCTTTGAAGTCTGGTCCTAAAGTTTTTTTGCTGCAGGATGGCCACCTTAAGATCTGCTACTGTGTGGCCAGGGAGGTTGAAGTGTTCTCCTACAGGTTTTTGTATATTGCCATTCCTAATGTCTGATTTGTGTCCATTTATCCTTTTCCTTAGAGACTGTCCAGTTTGGCCGATGTACATAGCAGAGGGGCATTGCTGGCATATGATGGCATATATTACATTGGTGGACGTGCAGGTGAATGAACCGGTGATGGTGTGGCTGATCTGGTGAGAAAATTTTGCTAATTGGGAAAAAATGTGAAGCCCCAAGCACACATTTGAGCCTGGATGACATGTGTCAAAAAAAGGTGATTTTCTAATTTATTTTAATAGAAAGATAAAGTTGTAAAGGTGTCATGCCATGCTTTCCTAAGACTATACCCTCACTACCCAAGTTGACTTGAATCTTTTAAACATCAACCTAAAAAGACTTCTAATAAACCACACCTCCTATGGGCACCAATGGATGGTGAGATAAAGAAAACATTGTAAGATTTCTGCCATCTGTTTAACGACAACTTTGATAGCTAAAATGGAAAATGCAATATTGAATAGAAAGCACATCAACCTGCTTGACTCTTTGTACTGTGGTTGCTGAAAGCTGACATGCAGTGAAGACCATGACAATTCCAAAAGTGTTTAATTAATTGTTTTTTCTTACTGTTATTTGACAGTGCTCAGTGCTCGCCTCTCCCAGACAACAGTGGGAAATCTGCATTGCAGCACCTTAATAAATAGCATAATAAATAGCAACATACCAAACAAAGTGCCTAGTGACAGTGTTACGGATGAAGACTGACTGCCTCTTTATTAGCAACTTTGAGAAGATTAGAAACAAAAGTTTGTCCTCAAATTTACAGTCTAGAACTTAGATTCATATAAGGATATGAAAGAGAAAGAAGACAGTGTTGTATCTGAGACCCTGACCACTCCAGAAATCCATACCCTTTCACAATCAATATCCTGAGATAACTTAGATATTTTTGAGCAGTTTACAATTCTGCTCTGATATTGCTAAATTGCAAAAGGTATTGCTGAAAAACAGGAAGATTGTATTTGCCCCTTTCACATCAGTATAGGTGAAAGTGACTTTGGATTTCCATAAATAAAAGAGTTCTGGGAAACATTTAATTATATTAATGAGACAAAATGTATGTCTCTTATAAATACAATAAAATGATTCGCTATAAAATTCAGATAAAAGATGCATTCTGTTTTGTCAGCTAATTAGTCTGCAGCTGGGTGTATTTAGTAAAAAAGTGTGGTTTTTATTTTATTTATATTACGTAGTTAACGTATAACAAACCAATATTGTCTTATTGTTTCTTTGTACAAACTTCTCTGTCTCTGTGTATCCATCTGTCATTCATCTTATACTTAGTCTATAAGCTATTTGGTGCAGGGAACTTTTTCTGTATTTATACAACACCTAAAATAGTGGGGTCCTGGTACACAACTAGAGCTCCTACACACTATAGTAATACAAATAAACAAATGGGAAATTATTATTTTGTGTCATTCTTTTTAGCAACCCTTTCCTGTCTTTTCCATGGTGTTTTCCTCAGCAATTCATGTGTTTTCCTAAAACATCCAAAATAACAGTAAACATCTGCTGCAGATCACCACTTGCATGTCACTCAAAACCATAGCATATCATATTAATGGAGAAATGCGTCTAAGCAGATATTTGTTGATAAAATACTGCCAAATATTCATGAGAGGGCACTTTATTGAAAACAACTCCACTGGGGAGAGGATGAGAGAAAGAACAAACCTCATGTGACAGATGTTAGTCATGACAAAGTGGGTGAGGTAATATCTTTTATTGAACCAAATTCTGTTGGTGAAAAACACAGGCTTTCAAGCTTATGCGAAGCTCTTTTTCAGGCCGGGGAAAGGTATTCAGAGTGTCCCAACTAAATACAAGGTGGACCAGATCATTGGCATAAATAATTAAGTTGTATGTAATGATAAGATGCTAGTCGTTTAATGCACTACTACAAGTTGGTCAAATACTGTGGTGATGAGGGTAGTACAAGAACCTGACTAGAATACAACTATATGCCCCTGAATGTAGAAACTTCAACCGCAGAAGCTATTGCTCTTGCCAAAAGGTAGAAACTGAGTAAAAATGGGATAAAAAAGGGAAGACAGTGACCAAGAATTATATGAATTCATCACAGTATGTTGCAATTTTATAGAACATAGCCAGAGATCGGCACAGGGTAAGCACCCTGGTGGGTTGGGATGGTTTGTTTACCTGCCATGTTCACAGGTTCAGCCGATTGTGGCTCCCACTGGCCACAGTTCATCGTTTCAGGCCAATGGGGGCAGCGGGAAGCAGCCTGCATTGCTTCCCATAGCCCCCATTGGCCTGGAGCGGCGAACTGCGGCCACTGGGAGCCACGAATGGCCAAACCTATGGACGCAGCAGGTAAACAAACTGGCCTGGCCCACCAGGGTAAGTACCTTGGCGGGCTGCATGCCAAAGGTTGCTGATCCTTTACATAGCAGTTTAAAGGAATTTCATTTTAACAGAGCAAAATTGTGGAAATTAAGAAATTGAATAATGACAGTCTCACAGGAGTCTGTTGTGATTGCCTTCTTTATGGTGTATTTTAGGCTTTTCCCCAGCCTTCTTTCTTAACATAATAAAGACAAAACAGAACACAATTCATTTGAAAAATATTATTAGCGATTGTGAAGAATTTGTGAACAGACGGTTAATAAGATGCACAGAAGATGCTACACAGACAGTTGGATATAACAGAAGAGAATGAAAATATAAACAAAAACCAAGATAGATGAGAAACATTGGATGAATATCACAAAATGAGAATAATTTTGGAAATATGCAAGGTATTACATCATGGGAAAATATATCCAAATTACAGATATTCAATGAATGGGAGAAATCTGAAAAATCAGAAATGCTAAGGGAGACCTAAGTTTGATAGTGGACAGCAAAATAGGCATGAATTTGCAATATTGAATGATGTCAAAAAGTCAAGACAGTATGGTATCGAGTGGAGATTACACAGCAATCAGTGAGTATTCTTTCTCTATTAGTCAGGGATTGCTTTTTATCAATCTAACTATACCAGGAAATATGCATTCATCTCTGGCACCATTTTACCAGAAAGATGTTGAAAAACTGAATGGCGTTTGACGAAAAGATTGGGTTCGGTGCCTTTATTCTGATCAGGTGGATTAGGTCTCAACCCAGGAGACCTATGTTATGTTTTGGTGGTTCACAAAATGAGGATGCTTTCTTGTATTTCCCATTCAGAACAGTCCTCCATTTTATTTTACTAGTTAAAGATTTGTATGTGCAGACTTCATTTTGTGGCAGAGCTCTGACCTTGCTCCTGTGGGTCCTGTGCTTCTAGGCGGTTTATGCTAGCCTCAGTGGCTCACTGTGACCCTCCACGTAGCCCTTCTCTCTTTAGGGCCAGGGTTACAGTCTGCTGAGCCCTTTTCATCATAGGCTGCAAGGAGGTTGGTGAGAGAACTCCCACAGTCTCTGTTCAGCCTCCTGTCCTGACAGGGACCTGACTTCCCCTTCCAGGAACTGTTCCTGTAGTGGTGGGTTGGGGGGAACCCGGGCCCGCCCTCTACTCCGGGTTCCAGCCCAGGGACCCTAATGGTAGCAGTTGTTGGCAGCCAACCTTTCACTGCCAGAGTTGCTACATTTCCCTGGGCCACTTCCCCACAGCTCTCCTGCTTTTCCCTTCTTCACCCTTACCTTAGGGCTCCTTTAACGATGGTTTGAGGGTGTCTTCAGTAACCAGCCACACTTCCTCTCCTCTGGCTCCCTGGCTCCCTGGCTCCCCTGCCTGACTGGAGTGAGCCCTTTTTATAGTAACAGCAGGGCCTTAATTAGAGTCAGGTGGTCACTAACTTATTCAGTTGGGGTTTCACTAGACCTTTTTCTACCACGTAGCCAAGATATATCGCCTCCGTGAACCCTACAGCGCACTTAATAGGGTTCGCCGTAAGGCCAGCTTGCCGGAAGGTATCAAGGACCGCCCCCACTTTTTCCAAGTGGGTCTCCCAGTCTGGGGTATGAATCACCACGTCATCCAAGTAGGCCGCAGCATAACTGGTATGGGGGCGAAATAACTTGTCCATGAGGCGCTGAAAGGTAGCTGGAGCCCCATGTAGTCCAAAAGGAAGGACCGTATATTGGAAGAGACCCTCTGGTGTAGAAAACGCCGTCTTTTCCTTTGCATCTTCAGCTAGGGGAATCTGCCAGTACCCCTTTGTCAAGTCTAAGGTTGTCAAGTACCGGGCATTCCCCAGACAGTCCACTAGTTCATCTATGCGGGGTATAGGGTAGGCATCAAACTGGGATATCTCATTTAGTCGACGGAAGTTATTGCAGAACCTTGTGGTGCCATCAGGTTTGGGCACCAACACTATTGGGCTGGACCACTGACTGTGGGATTCTTCGATGACCCCCATCTCCAGCATTTTCCTGATTTCCGCTTTTATTTCCTCCCTTTTGGCTGCTGGCACCCGGTAGGGCCTCATAGTTACTCTGGCCCCAGGGTTTGTGATAATGTGGTGATATGTCCCGGTTGTGCGACCTGGCTTTGTCGAGAATACATCTTGATATTGGGCAATCATCTCAGATACCTCTTTCTTCTGTGCTGTCGTTAGATCAGGAGACACCCTCACCTGTTCAGGATTTTTGTTCCCTGGGTGCAGCCCTTCTCGAATCACTGTGCATGCCTCTCGCGTATGCCACGGTTTCAGAAGGTTGACATGATATATCTGCTCTAGTTTTTGACGTCCTGGTTGTCTCACCTTATAATTTACTTTCCCTACGGGTTCAACTATTTCATAGGGCCCTTGCCACTGGGCCAACAGCTTACTTCGGCCGTGGGTGCCAGTACCATTACTCAGTCACCAGGTTGAAACTGATGAAGCTTGGCTTGGCGGTCGTAGTAGGTTCTCTGGGTCTCTTGGGCCTTCTCTAGGTGTTCCCTCACTATGGGAGTGACCCGGGCTATCCGATCCCTCATCTGTAGTACATGTTCTATTACATTCTTCCCCTCACTGAGTTCCTCCTCCCAAATTTCCTTGGCTATGTCCAGGATGCCTCGGGGGTTGCGTCCATACAACAGCTCAAAGGGGGAGAATCCAGTGGAAGCTTGGGGGACCTCACGGATGGCGAACATGAGGTACGGTAGTAGGTTGTCCCAATCTTTCCCATCCTTGCTTACCACCTTTCTTATCATGGCCTTGACGGTTCGGTTAAATCTTTCCACCAGACCATCAGTTTGTGGATGGTAAACTGAGGTCTGCAGCGTCTGGACATGGAGCAGGGAACACAAATCCTTCATCAACTTGGACATGAATGGTGTTCCCTGGGCTGTGAGGATTTCTTTTGGTAGCCCTACCCGGGCAAAGATTGCCACTAATTCTTTGGCAATGCTCTTGGAAGCTGTATTTCGTAAGGGGACAGCTTCTGGGTACCTGGTTGCATAGTCTAGGATGACAAGCACATATTGGTGGCCTCGGGTCGTTTTCTCTAATGGCCCCACAAGATCCATGGCGATCCGCTCAAATGGGACTTCTATGATCGGCAGGGTACCAGAGGAGCTCTTAGATGTGGACGAGGGCTGTGCAGTTGACATTCAGGGCAAGAGGCACAGTACCGCCGGACGTCTTCATGTACCCCCGGCCAGAAGAAACTGCGTAAGATTTGCGCCTGGGTTTTCTCCACTCCCAAGTGTCCTCCAAAAAGGTGACTGTGAGCGAGGCTTAATATTGCCTTCTGGTGTTTCCAAGGGACTAGGAGTTGGTGTACCTCTTGCTCCTGCATTTGCACGACCCGGTATAGGAGATTCCTCTTGATCACAAAATAAGGCCCTGGCCCCCGGGCCTTTCCCTCTATGGGTACCCCATCTATCTCAGCCACCTCCTTCCTGGCGTTCTCGTACCTTGGGTCTTCCACCTGGTCCCGTCCAAAAGTCTCTCTCTCTGGGTTTAACAGCCTGAACTCTGGGGGATCTGTCTCTGCCCTCTTGGCTGGCTCCGTGAGGTTGGGGTTGGAAGTGGTCTCTGACCCCTCCTCTGTCTCAGGGCCCTCCCCTTCAGTTGCCCGTGTACGTCTGCCTACACAGGCAACCCTCTGTCCTTGTATCAGGATTCGGGTACCCAAGGCCTTGGCTGCCCTTCTTTCTCTTTTGATCTTCCTGCCTTTCCCTGGGACAGGGAATAGTTCCTGGGACATTTCCATGAAAAATGGGAGGTGACATTCTGCTGCTGAACCCCCCTGAAATTCAGGGAGCTCCTCTCCCTCTAATTCCTCCGGTGGGAGCAAGTTTCCAAACCCAGGGAAATCTCTACCTATGAGCATGGGATATGGGAGGTTTGGAACTACCCCTGCTTTCACACCGGTGACATTTCCCTGAATTTCAATTTTTACTGGTATGATGGGGTAGTAGCTAACAGTCCCATGGACACAGGTTACCCCTGTACGCTTGGCTTGCATTAACTGGCTGCGCTTCACTAATTTACCCGAAATCAGGGTGATAGCACTTCCTGAATCTACGAGTGCCATGGTTTCTACCCCATTCAACTTTACCTGCCTTGTATATTTATGTGGGGTAACTGCAACCCCTACAATATTGAGTAGGCTGCATGGGTCTGCCCCGTTCCCCAGGTTACACTGCCTTGGCTCTATGACATTGGGGCATTGGGCAGCTATGTGCCCCAACTCCCCACACCCATAACACCTATAATTGCTTCTAGTCATTCCCCTATCACGTGGGTTAGGAGATTTAGTCCCAGGGTTCCCCCCACTCAGCCCTTCCCCTTCCTTCTGGGTTCCTGACCGGTTTTCAACCTCCCTCTTCTTCCACCTAGGACTTCCTGGAGGATTGGCTGCCCGACACTCCATGGTCGGGGTCAAATGTTTGTTTCGTGAGGGGCCTTCCTTGGGTAGTTGGGTTAATTCCCGGGCTGTTATCCGTCTTTCCACCAATGTGATCATTTCGTCATAGGTGGACGGATCGTTCTGGCAGACCAATTTGCGGAGATCTGGCGGCAGCCCCTGCATGTAATGTTCCATGACCAAAGTCTCTAATATCTCCTCTGGGCTGCATGCCTCAGGCCGTAACCACTTCCGAGCGAGGTGTATGAGGTCGAAAAGTTGGGACCTTGGAGGTTTGTTCTCCCTGTATTTCCACTCCTGGAACCTCTGGGCCCGTACTGCTGCTGTCACCCCGGATCGTGCTAGGATCTCTGCCCTCAGCCGGTAATAGTCAGCGGCATCCTGAGTGGCAGCAAAGAATCCTGTGGCACCTTATAGACTAACAGATGTTTTGCAGCATGAGCTTTCGTGGGTGAATACCCACTTCTTCGGATGCAAGCAGTGGAAATTTCCAGGGGCAGGTGTGTATATATAAGCAAGCAAGAAGCAGGCTAGAGATAACGAGGTTAGATCAATCAGGGAGGATGGAGGAGAAACTGGTTCTGTAATTGGCAAGCCATTCACAGTCTTTGTTTAGTCCTAAACTGATGGTGTTAAATTTGCAAATGAATTGGAGCTCAGCAGTTTCTCTCTGGAGTCTGGTCCTAAAGTTTTTTTGCTGGAGGATGGCCACCTTAAAATCTGCTATTGTGTGGCCAGGGAGGTTGAAGTGTTCTCCTACAGGTTTTTGTATATTGCCATTCCTAATGTCTGATTTGTGTCCATTTATACTTTTCCTGAGTGGGCAGATCAAAGTAGGCCTTCTGGGCCTCTCCGCACAAGAAAGGGGCGAGAATGCAGGCCCACTGCTCCAGGGGCCACGCCTCACGCTGTGCAGTCCTTTCAAATGAGAGGAGATACGCCTCTATGTCATCATCTGCCATCATCTTTGGCAGACAACCAGTGGCCCTCAGGGTTCGTGTCCCATTGGACCCCTGGGCCTGGGTGGTGAGGATCTTCAGCTGGTCCACAACCTCACGCAGGAGGGCTCGATCTTGGGTCGCCTGGCTCATTAATAATTGGTTGGTTTCCTGCTGTAACCTCATGGACTCCTGTTGTGCCATTGCCTGAGCCCGTGTTGCCTCCTGCTGGGCCGTTGTGGCTTGCACCAGTGCTCTCACCACCTCCTCCATGGTGGTACAAATAACAACAAAAAAAACCCACAACCAAAAACCCCAGTGCACCCTTTTTTTGTTTTTTTGTTTGTTTTTTTTTTTGGTTTTTTTTTAGTAAACACCTCTTTGTTCCACCACGCTGTGAACAATCACAATTCCACCCCTGACACCAGTTGTGGCAGAGCTCTGACCTTGCTCCTGTGGGTCCTGCGCTTCTAGGCGGTTTATGCTAGCTTCAGTGGCTCACTGTGACCCTCCATGTAGCCCTTCTCTCTCTAGGGCCAGGGTTACAGTCTACTGAGCCCTTTTCATCATAGGCTGCAAGGAGGTTGGTGAGAGAACTCCCACAGTCTCTGTTCAGCCTCCTGTCCTGACAGGGACCTGACTTCCCCTTCCAGGAGCTGTTCCTGTAGTGGTGGGTTGGGGGGAACCCGGGCCCGCCCTCTACTCCGGGTTCCAGCCCAGGGACCCTAATGGTAGCAGTTGTTGGCAGCCAACCTTTCACTGCCAGAGTTGCTACATTTCCCTGGGCCACTTCCCCACAGCTCTCCTGCTTTTCCCTTCTTCACCCTTACCTTAGGGCTCCTTTAACGATGGTTTGAGGGTGTCTTCAGTAACCAGCCGCACTTCCTCTCCTCTGACTTCCTGGCTCCCCTGCCTGACTGGAGTGAGCCCTTTTTATAGTAACAGCAGGGCCTTAATTAGAGTCAGGTGGTCACATTAACTGAATGGCCTCACCTGACTCTTTGCAGGTTAATTAGAGTCAGGTGTTCTCATTAGCCTGGAGCAGCCCCTGCTCTGGTCAGTCAGGGAACAGAAAACTGTTAATCCAGTGGCCAGTATATCTGCCTTCTGCTATTCTGCTGTACCCAACCGGCCTGGGTCTATCACAATTTGTATATTTCATCTTGTCATTCATTAGGTGTGAAAATCAAATCATCAGCTTTAAATTAAGTTGGGTCTAATTATTATTTATAAAGTGATGGCAGTGGGACAAATGATATGCAAAAAATTAGGAATATACAGTGCATGTCCTAATGTATTTACAATCTAAAGCAAAAGGATCCACATGGAAGTAAAGTGTGCCATCTAGCATCCTATCACAGGGTTTCTCAAACAGGGGTCACTGCTTGTGTAGGGAAAGCCCCTGGCGGGCCAGGCTGGTGTGTTTACCTGCCCTGTCTGCAGGTCCGGCCTATCGCAGCTCCCACTGGCCGTGGATCGCTGCTCCGGGCCAATGGGAGCTGCTGGAAGTGGCAGCCAGTAAGTCCCTCGGCCCGCACCACTTCCAGCAGCTCCCATTGGCCCGGAGCAGCGATCCACGGCCAGTGGGAGCCGCGATCGGCCGGATCTGAGGACAGGGCAGCAGGGGCTTTCTCTCCACAAGCGGTGACCCCTGTTTGAGAAACCCTGTCCTTTCAGATATAACAGGCTGCTTGTGTGGATCCCTCTGCAGCACTGGGGCACTAAATTAGACATAGCTGTTGCATTCCATACATCCATACACTTTAAACATCTACACTACACATCAAACATACAATGAAGGCTGGTCCAACAATAAGACAGAGGTTGATGTGCCAATTATTATGACACTTTACTGTTTTATATGATATATTTCAGAATTTATTCAGCCATATAATAATTGTTCAATGGAAGTTCAGTGAAAGACCTCAAAGAAAGATTTGAATGAGGAGAAATCTTGGCAGGAATGAGTTTCTGGCAGAGCAATGGGAATGAGGAGGAATGGAACAGGATATAACAAGATGTATCTCAAAGAGTTGTGTCTTACCTAAAAGTTGAGTAGAAGCATATATTTTTCTGCACCCATAGTAGAGATGTTGGTGCTTAATGTCAGTCAGCAAGGAATCCTTTTATTCTAATGTTGGGGGTGCTCTGTTGACACCCAAGCAATATTCACTAACTGTCAATGAAACACTTCCATGAGAATACAACTACAGTATTTTTTTTTAAATGGTGATTGGATTCACAGGAATATCTTCATAGAAATTTGGGGACTATTCAGAGGAGGGATATTGATAGGACTGCTTAGTGCTAACAGTTGATAGATTATTAAACACTAACAGAGGTAAAAGCTAGCAAGCTCTACAGGTCTAGTTTCAAAATAATTATTTTGTTTGCTCGTGTAGGGTAATATTGCTCATATAAGACGTTTAGATGATACAGTCATACTGTACAGATAAAGAAGGTAAACTCTGTTTCAACATTTCCTAAAAAACTGCTGTAAGATAAGCATATTGTACAGATTAATTGAACTTGCTGTAATGTTGTTGAAGTGTGGACAGAACTGTAAGAGGCAGGAGAAATTAATTATTAATATTATATGATTATCTGGCAGGCAGATGGTCAGGACGGTAGGGTGATAATGATCAAAAGTACAGGCATCACTCCCATGTCAACATTTTCTTTATATTGGAAGGATGAGAGTTTATGAAAAATGTAGTGAAAATGGATAAAGGCTATCACAATAGCTGTTGCTCATTTAACATTGCTGGTTATTTATTTATTCATTTATTTATTTATTATGATTTAGGAAATAATGATTCTTTGTACTTATGGTGGAGTATGTGCAAAGATAGTGTAAAGAGAAAATATGTTGTCTTGAATATGTTAGGCTAACCAATATATACAAACCTGATATTCAGTGCTGCTGAAGGCTGTGATTTTAAGAGCATCTACTTCTGATTCATGTTAGTAACCTTATAAACAAAAGTATTTCAGAAACTACCTCCATTACTTCCCATATGTACCATACGCTAGCACTAGGTTAAGTAGGTGTATTAAGCAGCAACATACAGTGTAACTAAGTGATGATTAAGGTGACTATGTTGGTAGTCAAGTATTACAAATGAGACAAATTAGATTGGAGCAATGGTATATAACTGTGCAAAGGCATGATATTGAGAAAAGGAAAGTTTCAGATCCTGGAAATTTTAGCTAAAGCCAATGAACATTGAACTTGTTTGCTCCAGTTCTGAATTGTGCTCCAGTTCTTATCACTAACAGCTCCTGAAATGTTGAAAGTCTTCCAAAGGAAGTGACGGAAGCCAGTCCTGGACTGGCTATCAGGCATCAGGCATTTTCTATATGGGTCAGTCCCTTCAATATGCCTCATGTCTGTGTGCACCCTCCTACAAGCACCACTGCCTGATAGCACATCAGCCTTAATGTGACAAGCTGTCTGACAGTTTACTCTTTGCCACTAGAGGTGCTCAAAGCAGGAAACACAGCATGAACCTTTGCAAACATTGCTCAGAAGGAATGGAGGCTGAACTGAGATTGGGACTGGAACTTCCTCTTCCTCTCGTTCCCCCAAAGTAAGGCTACCTCCTCCACAAGGATCTTCTAAGGATCTTCACCTGTTTTCAAACCATAGATTCATATATTCCGATGCCAAAAGGGACCATTGTGATCATCTCATCTGACCCATTGTATAACACAGGCAATAGCAATTCCCCAGAATAATTCCTAGACATACCTTTTAGAAAAATAAAAATAATAATTAAAAAAAAAGATCCAGAAGACCTGAAATCTACTTGGCAAAGGAGAAGGCACTGGAAGCTGGAGCCTAGATGGTAGGGAAAGCGGAAGGCCTTAAGGGCAGTTCATGGAGTCCCGTTATATAAAGCCCTGGAATATCCTTTTATCCTCTGAGTATCTTCAGCTTCTTTCCCCTGCCTGGGTGTAGGGGAGAGATCAGATGTGCATGTGTGTGAGGAACAGGTATGGTGTTGTGCTAGGGCAGTCACCTTTACTATAGAGATTACAGTAAGTGCTTGGGCTAAATTCAGTGGTCCTCAGTGAAGTTAATTCTTTGAGAAATCAGGGACTGTAGGAGGACAATGTATGAATAAGCAAATATCCTGACTCTCCTCTCACTTTTCTGCTCAGAAAACCAGCTGTGATGCCATTATGGTAACAAGATTATTCCTCCCCTCCCCCCCTCCTCCCATGAAAATAGATAATAATTATATGTTACATTCACAGGAATCTTCATATAACTTTATAAAGGAGCAATGCTATTATTATTCATTGAGAAGTACGTCAAAAATTGTTAATGTCAAATAAATTATATTGTTTTTATTGCATTTCACTGTCCCTTGTTGAAACTATGTTTACCACAGTCACTAAAAACATTTAGATTGTAGCAAGAATATAACCTTTTTCAGAGAATAAAAGAACATTGAATCTCAATATCTTTCAGCTGCTCTGATGTTTTCTTTTCAAGTATGTCCTACAATTCTGTCCATTCTCTCCCATTAATATAATGTTAAGAATTGGAAAAGAGAATAAAATGTCGCCTTCAGGGGAAGATGAAGAATGAAGAGCACTTGATCAATGTGCTACCTTTAAGCTCAAATGGCAATTCATTTTCTCATTTCTGTGTATTAAGGCTTCTGGGAATCTCAGTATAGGACTCCTGAAACAACTCATAAATCCACAGTGAAAATTCAGAAGCTTGTTGTCCTTGGAAACATTATTTCCTTAGACAATATGGTGCTTGTGTAACTCCTCCAAATAGTTTACACAATGATAGAAACTTTTGTACAGAACTAATTGGAACTGACCAGTTTAGAATATCAGTTTCTATCAATGCAAGTTGAGTAATGTAATAGTTGATTACCATGTGTGTGTAATTATGTTACTTTTTGATATCTGTATGCAGCCTGCAAAGAAGATAAAATCCTATTAGTAGCTACAGGTGATGAAGTTTCTCTGATAGCGTAAGTGATAGATGCTTGTGGGTTTGGGAACCAAAGAAGGAGAAATCCTGGCCTCACTGCCTATTGATTTCAGTAGAACCAGGAGTTCGCTCATAGGCTGTATACACAGTGACACATATTTGTGGTCTATCTAGCAAGTAGATTGTTGGACCAGATCCTTAGCTTATTCAAACTAGCATTGTCAGTAGAACTATTCTGACTTATACCAGCTGAAGATCTGGCCTATTGTTCATATAACCACAGTTTAAATATGTTTCTGTAACAGGCCATCAGGCCATATCTCAAATCACTTTCAGTAACATTATTTTGTTATATAACTCATCGTTACATTTGGGGTTAATTATTAAGACTGTTCATAAATATTGTGGGTTTGAAACTCTTCATGAGTCTCTGGCTCTACAGTATTAGGTGGTCCACAGAGATTTTTGTAATGAGTCATCCTTTAAAAAAACTCATTCTGAGATTTCCCTACCACTGTCATATTAACTTTAAAAGTAACACAACATGAAAGGTGTTTTCCCTTCCTAGGGATAGAATACAGTATTTTACTAGTTAACTAACTATGGAAGCAACACTGCTAACATCAATCTTTTCCCCTTCCTAAACCCACTGGGGGAGATTGACTCTGGAGGCCATCGTGTTTCACAACAATAATATAAGATGACAAAACCCAGCAGTCGATTTTCTTCCTAGCATGTACATACCACACTCTTATCTAGACGTCACTCTGCTTGGGTGTAGTTATGATAGCTTGGTGAGACCATCACCTAGGGCTGGTGTACACTATTCAGTTAGATTGACATAAGGCAGCTTATGTCAACCTAATTATGTCAGTGTACACACACAGTCACTGGCAGCACAGCTTAGCTGTGCCAAGTACATACCTACCATTTTCAGGAGTGTTTGTACTTTTCCACTGCTGCCCATGTTACAGCTACACTACTATTTATACACATACTAGCTCTCATTGAGCTACAAGTATGTGTAGCTACCCTGAGAATCACACACTAAACTCATAGTGTACATGTAGCCTTAGGTCCATTACTGGCCTTGGGCACAGATTGCTACAATAGCAAAAAATGCCTCCTTCCTCTTGCAGCTGGAAAGAAAATTTCAACCATTCCACTCAGATGAGATCATAACCAATGTGCTCCATCCTGTAACTGACCAGTTCAAACTTAATTATTAAGTAATGAGATGTTGAATGGTTCAGCTTAAAATGGTGCATTAAATCAGGTTGCCCTGACACAGATATAACAGCACACATACAGAATGGCAAAACTTATCTAGGTATCAGGCTGCAGGTCACTCTGACCCAAGTTGGTTTACAATTTGATAGGTAGTTTTAAGCTGCATGGTTATTTCTTATTGTGGTTAGTTAGGGAGCTGGTATCATCCAAATGTCAGCTTATTGTTAACAGCTTACAAATTCCACTATTTCCAATATTTCCAGACATAAAGAAGCATAATAACTTGACCCAATTAATAGTAGTGCTAGCACAAGTTCAAAACAAGAGTCTCAAACGAACATTTCATTTTGACATTTCAAATTACACTGATGTCACATCTGTGATCAACATTTTCCTTACAGCTGCAAAATTTCAGTTTTTTTCCCCTTACACTCTTTACTTGTGGTTTCAGTTGCATCCTATAGAGAACTATATTGTACTTTGCAATCATGTTTGTGGTTAAAAAAATACCAACTTTATATGTTGCTTTTATAAGCGATATATCTCGCCTAAGTGAATTTTCATTGTCTCTGCTTAGCAGAGCTTCACAAATTTCCATAGGTACTCTGGCAAATATATAAACCATTATTTTTACATAACTGTGAGGGACAATGGGAGTGCTAAACCCATCTGACTATAATCTTTTTACGATTGCAACTCACATTGCCTGAGAATGCAAGTAAAAGCCAAAAAAAAAAAAAAAAGTGGGAGGGGGATAATTTCTATAACATTCAGAATTTCATTTTCTAAACAAAAACAGCAGATTGGCACATACAATACTAATGCATCATATACGCCATAGTCTCACTATTCAACACCCAGTCAAATTCATGGTCTATGGGATAGAATCTCACTAACCTAAAGTATACCCACTATGATATATACAACAAGACCAGATTGACAGGTTCATGAAGCTTGAGCAATATTTTTGAGCAACCTTCATGATATTTGTGTGTGTGTGGGCATAATTTTAGAATGCTCTGTTTAACTGACTCACAGTGCCCCAATTTTTATATTGCACCAAAAAATAATATAAAGACTACAAGACAGAGCGTGAAATGATTCATTCTGCAACATCCTGCATCTGAAATGAAACATAAAATGGCAGCTGCTTCACACTCTTTGAGGTAGGGTAAAGCTGTAGGCAGAGAGATTTATGTACATCTAAATGTGCATTACAAAAAAAAAAGCGAGAAAGACCTCTCTTTTTTAATAGCTTATGTACATGCAACACAAAATGAAATTTATAAATAAAATAGCTAAGTAACTACGGCTTAATCAAAGAGTGAAGAGTGTAAATGTTCTTGTAGTCTTGTGTGTGTGTGTGTGTGTGAGAGAGAGAGAGAGAGAGAGAGAGAGAGAAGTTTGGGAGCAGACAGAAGAGGCAGGAGAGGTCATAGGGGAAGGTGATAGATATACAAGAATAATTTCTCTTGATGTGTTATATTGCATTTTTCCATGTTGTTATTTCCCAACATCTCTAAATCCCCTTGGATTATTTCATTTTACTTCATTGGAGCTTGCAAAACCTTCCCCTGTAGTATCATCTACCAATTTAATTTATGTGCTATTTACCAGCTCTTCCAGATCAGTAATAAAGATGTTCAATTAGATCAGGTCTAACACTAATCCCAGTGGCCCTCCACTGAACACCTCCTTGCAACTTGATGAACTTCTGCTTATCACTTTGCTTATTGTCCTGCATTCAGCTTTTAGTCCACCTGACTGCTCATCAGGGGCGGCTCTAGACCCCAGCGCGCCAAGCAGGCGCGTGGGGCGGCCCTTTCCCAGGGGGGCGGCATTTGGCTCCGGTTGAGCTCCCACAGTCATGCCTGCGGCAGGTCCGCTCGTCCCGCGGCTCCGGTTGAGCTTCCGCAGTCATGCCTGCGGCAGGTCCGCTCGTCCCGGGCTCCGGTGGATCTGCCGCTGGCATGCCGGCGGGAGCTCAACCGGAGCCGCGGGAAGAGGGGACCCGCCGCGGGACCGGGGAAGGGCGGCGCAGCGCACCATGCTGCTTGGGGCAGCCTGATTTCTAGAGCCGCCCCTGCTGCTCATGTCAGTTTGTCAAGTCAGATTTTAAGATACATTATATAAATTCTTCATCTGCATCTGTTGCATTTTCTTAATCTTTGGAGGGTAAAAAAAAATGCACAGTAGTACACAACTTTGACATTCTGATCCATCGAAATATGTAGCTCTCCCAGAAATATCTGTTGGACCCACCAGAAAGGTTCAAAGAAATTCATACAAACTAAAGTTCACATAGTGAGTGGGAGATCTGTTCACCTAAAAGAACAGAATAAAAAAAACAAGAGCCGTATTATGCTCACGGCTGAATTATGACATTCGGAGGCCCAAAACTACGTCAAGTATAGGAAGCCCCATACCATAAAAAAATAATTTATTATTTTCACAGAAAGGACATATAAACACAAAACCTTTATATTTGCATCTATAAAAAGGCAAAGTTGTAAAAATAGAATAATAATCTTCATTTTCAACAGCCCTCTCTATAATGATGACATCACGACAGAAATACATTTTAGACAAATTCTTTGAATTCATTGTGTATGTAAATAAAGTAGAAGTAAACAATACAATATAAAATATACACAATAAAAAAAACTGTAAATAGTGCAATTTACTAGAAGAGTTCTCAGGAATTTTTTCTTCTCTGTTGGGGTATCTAAACTGTGGAATTCCTTTTCTGAATAAGCAATGAGACTCTTAGAGGATATAAGATTGCAATAGAGAATACAAGAGTCAATAGAGGATATATGATGCAGATAACCCACAAACTTAAAGCTCAACTTTTATTTATATTGATATGAATTACACCCAGGAAATAAGCAAACCATCAGAAAATTGTATGTACGTTGTATTTTCTTTACACCATGAATAAGGAAAATTCTTCTTCTTTTCATATGAATAAAGGAAACAAATTAACAAAAAATAAAGGGACATACAAAGTTTATCCAGACTATATCTAAATATATTTACACATGTTTATTCTGATTTAATTTTTGCTATGAAACACTGAATTATTAGGATTTTTCTTTTGCCATATTATAAAAATACAATGCATTATGCATATGATATGTGATTTATAAGGCTATATAACAAATTGTACATAGCATACTACCTATAATAAAATATTATCTTGCCCCAAAATCCCAGTCTTTTTCCAGGCAGACATCTCTCTTCACGTTTGCTTCTCTATCCTCTGTCTCCCCTAGGACCAATAATTAATCTTGAGTAAACACCTTGAACACACAGAGTGACAACAAGCTATATGTGCAAAAGAGAAAGAAAGAATTTACCAGAAAAAAGACTATTAATCGCTGGACAGGTATTGAGAAAGTGAGAAAAACTAACCTATATTCAAGCAAATATAATGAATATTATAGGCGTTAATAGCCTATAAATCATATATGCACATAGTTTGAAATAACTTGCTCACCAAGTACATATATTTTGATATATATGTATATCTTTCTTCATTTCTCTCAAACCCCTCTATTTATCCTTTTGTCAGCACTAGCTGATATTTACTGTGAAGGTTCCTGAAACTGATGGGAGGAACCCAACACAAATGTATCCTCCTCAAGATCCACTCGACCCAAGTCGATAAGACTATCACCTGCAAACTCAATCATATTAAGCATGGATAGCGCATGAAGCAGAAAGCAGTGTGCGTAGTAAAATACACAATTGTATGTGTTTACAGATCAAAAGAAGAAAGAACACACCAACATACGAGTATGAGCTTGGCAGGATTGCTTCATGACTACAATCTCTGACCTCACATGTTTCCTGATTTTATTGGCAGTGAAATTATTTATTTATTTAAATAAATTATGATGGCATAGTCAGAATTTTACCAGTAGCAGCTGGCCAACAAAATTCTGCCTTAGGAGACTGAGCAGACTTACTCATAGAAATACTAATTTTAAAAGTGCAATTATCTTTTTTTTTTCTCAGCCTGTCAATAATGAACAATTAGTGAAGGGTAAGGGTATGGCAAGGGTATTTGTATAACCAGATGTGTATATTTTTGTCATATTTGAACAAAAATGTTTATATTTAAAGAGAATCTTCTTTTTCCCACATCTCCTTTATTTATCAACTGATTTTGATAACATTTGAAATAGAGTCAGTTTTTTTCTTTTGTAGATGCCCCTCCTATTGTGAGGCCCTAAACTGTATCTAAACTGTACTGGATTATACCTTAATCCAATATTGATTATGCTTGTGTCAGAAGAAAATGCCCTCTTTGTAAGAGAGATTACTGTTCAGACATTAAACATTTGTCTTTAGAATCCTTAGCAGGATAATTTTGCCCCCATCTGTTTTAGAAAACATTTCCCCACAAATCTACATGACAGATTTCTGTCTTAAGGAAACAGATTTCCCACCCCCATCACATAAGTGCACTGGTATAGTTCCTCTGAATGAAGCGTACATGCCTCCCAGTGTGATAGTAGAGTTAGGTGTGGGGAAAAAGGAACAAAAGCAATCCTGTTGGTGAGCAATGTGATCAAGAACTTCATGGAACCCAGTGATATAATACACCATCTGAAAAGTCCGATTAGAATATAACAACTTGATGTGTATTATTCTGAGTTCTGGCATATACCAAATAAATGTGCTACATATAAATAAAGAAACATTTTGTGAAATAAAGCTATATTCCCTGGCTCCAAAGTAACCAGATGGTAGCATTTTAATTATCAAGAATATGAAAATACCAAAAGGAATTAGATGGGTGAAGTGGTGAATAAGTTTTTGCCAATGGGGGTTTCATGCATTTTCAGATCTTGCAGACAGGATTTACAAAGTCACTTACTTTGATGGCATCAGAAAATAGTCTTCTATCCAAAAATCCAGTCTGTTATGCAAAATGTTTGATATTTCATTTTCATGAGGTTTAATACAAGGCATATATTTGTGTTTGTCATAAAGCAAAGCAGATAGTTACTGACAAAGAGTACAGGGGGAACAACAGGTTTTTTTTCTGACTATAAGCTGGGTTAGTGAAGAAATGTTCAGAAGTCATGTTAGATTCACATAAAAATGAAAATGTCAGACTCTCCAAACACATTTGGAGGCTTGGTATTACAGTACATTCCAACTGTGTTCACTCTATATTAATCTTTCAGCGATATGATTTAAGAACATTATATTTTGAAATACACTTACAGTTCAAACTGAGTGAAAACACTGTGTGACAATAGGACATGTTATTTCATAGTGATTGTCTGCTAGCACCAGCATACTTACAAAACATTCTATGCAATATTCGGAAAACAAAGTCAAACTTCTTCATGCATTACTTTAAAGTTAGTACAGGTAGTTCACTATTTGGAAAACTGACACATTTAACTAGCATAAAACACAGGAGAGAATGGGTTCCTGGTTAATGGGATAAATGGGATCAAACTCTTCATAGAAGTGAAGACGAGAGGACTGGATTCTCCATTGTGCTGAGATCAGCAATAACAGCTATTGGCCACCTGTTAGTGGTTCGGTTTAGATTATCGATTAACAAGATGTCAGATAACTTGGCTCAGTCAGTTTGTTAAACATAAATAAATCAGCACAAACACAGTGGTTCATACCAGCTCTGGAGAACAGTCCTGCAATAGTTTCAATCTGTTTCAAATTGTGAGCTCAACTCGGCTCATATTTTTATCCCCCTTATTTATGACAGATAAAAAATTCCACAGATTGCATGATATTAGTACGGATCTTGCTCCCCTTTTCTTTTCTCATTTAATAGTTAAAAGGTTCCGTAAACGGCTGTACCAATTCTCCATAATATAGTGTACCTAGCACACAATTACATTCCAGATATCAGTAGATCATATAGACATCTACACTAACTGTAGCTAGCATACAATTCATATTTGGCAAGTCTTAATAAAACATACATCTTGTTTTCGACAGATTCTACATATACAAAAACCAGGTTATTTATACAAAATTTACCTATGAATCAATTTCCACTACAAAGCTTAATGTGAGTACAAAGCATTCTGGGAATATAGTTAATATTTATATAACTTAACATAAATACAAAAACTTGTAGAAATATATAATATTAGGTAACACAGCTATACTCCTTTTCTGAGGCATGAAGCCTGATCCTGAGATGAGCCAGCATCTGAATTGTCCTAATGTGCAAGTGAGAATAATCATGTGGCTGCTTATATCAGCTTAACTGTCTCCTAGGGATAAAAGCCTAGATTCACAAAGATGCTTTGGTGCCTGAACCCCAGATTTAGGTTTCATTAAGATTCATAAAACTCCCATGGAACTCTTCATACATGCACTTGGCTCCTAAATATTTTCAGGAAAAAGTTCCCACAGCACCTGTGTTTCTGCCTCTGGAGATGCGCACTACTGCCTTCCTCTAGGTGGCTGATCATCTATGCCCCAGAGAGTTTGACAAATCAGGGAAGATAGCCAATAAGTGTCCCCTACTGGATTGGGTCCCCAAAGATGAGTCAGATAACGGCCAAAGGAGGACTTGCCTCATAACTTTTATGGTCCAATGGTTAAGATACTCATCTATGAGGTTAGGAGACCCAGGATCCTGTCACCCTGCTCCAATTGTTTATACACTCTGGAATAGCTTCAACAGAAGAGATTGAGGACAACCTATTCCAGAATATCCAGTGACTAAGTGGTTAGGACACTCTCCTGTGAGGTAGTAGATCCCTCCTCAAATCCCTAATCAGGTGGAAGGGTGACCTGAACTAGAGTGCTCCCATGTCCTAGATGAATACCCTAACCATTCAAATTAAAATGATAAGGGAGGTGGTCCTCCTCCTGGCTTCTTGCAAAAAACAATTTAAGCACCTAATGCCAAAGTGGGTCCAGAACTGAGACTGGCTAGTAGAGATAGATGCCTCCCTACAGACTGGACTGAAGCAATTAGCTTTGTGTAAGGGTCAGGGTTTAGTGCACACACCTCCTCATCAGTATCTCCCATTGGCTAGTTTAGGAGGCTCAGGATGTTTTTTGTGAACCACAGGTTAAGGCATCTATCTCTTCTGATTCTCTTTCTTGCAGTGTGTTCCTGTGATTTTCTAGGCACTAAAAGTTAGGAGTTTTAATGCTGAGCATGAGGACACACAAATACCATTCTGACTCTAAGCCAAAGTGACTATATTTTCAGAATAAGAAAGCACAACACAACTCTGGGAGCAACATTTTTTAAGGTTGTAATATACTCCAGAGTTCTATGTTCTGGCTTCTTTCTTTAATCTGCTCTTTTTGGGTCAGAAAATTTCTGCCCAGGGAGCCACAGCAGGAGTTTTAGTTTTGCACTATTTAGACAGGGTCACTGAGTTATCTGACTCACATTGAAGTAGTGAGTTATGAGTGAGAATTATGACAAGCTTTGGTTTTAGTTGAAGCAAAACCTATGATATGAGCGCAACAGGGTATAGCATGCTTCATTTTAGTGTAGAAATGCATCTTGAACAAACATTTTGTAGTTTTAAACAACCTGAACATTTTGACTGATTAAATGAATAAAACCCAGTACATGGCACCTTAGAGACTAATAAATTTATTTGGGCATAAGTGTTCAAGGACTAAAACTTCCTAGCAACCCCAGAGTCCTGTGGGCTTGTCGAGATGAGATTGGTTAGAATTTAGACTACTGGAGCACAAAATGCAATAGCCAAAAGTGAGTGAGCTGGAGGCTGTCGGCTCTGTTTGGCTAAGAGCAGACACTTTGTTTGTGTGATTGAATGCAGCCAGGGAACAGATTTCTCGAATCAGAAGGTGCCTTTTTTACATTCCCTTTGCAGAGGAGAACCACCCTGTTGAGTGACATGCCCAGTGAAATTACAGGTGTTTACCCCGAAGGGCTCAGATGAAATCAACCACATTGAAGGCCTTTGCATGGTTGACTGTCCTCTGAATCCCATGCTGAAGTTAAGATGGAAATGGCCTATTCTCAACAGTTTACAAGAAGGGGTGAATATCAAGAGAGGGAAAATTACGTTTGTAGTGCTAACAAAACCAATGCAATCAAGGTGGATGTCACCCATTTCCAACAGTTGACAGAAATACGTGAGTATCAGCAAAAGGAAAAATACTTTTTGTAGTGACCCTAGATCAAAACTGATTTGGGCTTGTGGGGTTCAGGCTGCAGGGCTAAAAATAGCAGTGTAGACATTTGGACTTGAGCTGGAGCCCAGGTTCTGAAACCTGCTGAGGAAGGTGTGTCTCAAAGCATGGGTTCCAGCCCAGATCCCAAAGTGTACCCTGCTATTTTTAGCCCTGCAGCCTAAGCCCAAGTCAATTCACCTGGGTTCTGAGACTCAGTGCCACAGGTGTTTTCTTTGCAGTTTAGACATACCGTGTATGGCTTAGGTTAATACACTTTAGAATTTGATTAACCTAAATAGCAAGAAGGTATTTTATACTATGGAATAAGAATGTTTACATGAGGGGTTAGTGTGGAATAGCTATTGTGCTTTTGGACTCTTACTCTAGCTATTCACACTAACTTTCCTATGAATTCCCTGTGCAGAAAAGCCCTAAGGAAGTATCATAATCATTCCAGAAAGAGATCTGTAGTGCATTCCTACCCTGATATACAGCAGATTGCTGTAATGCTGTTTAAAACAGCTAAATTGTTCTGAGGTATGAGGTGCTAATAAAATATACTTTGAATTATTTCCTAGTTCTCATATTTCTCTTCTTGCAAATTCAGATGGGTAGCTATTAGAAATGTATTTTACTACCTTAATCATCTGAGGCAGGTTGGAGGGAAGGACGGTAATTTCTAGTAGTTAGTTGTCCCTGTGCTTGGAGGTATCTTCATTAATCCTTAAACCATTTATGTATCTTTATTTTTCCCTCCTAGCCAGACCCTGTCTTTAATTTTCAGGTTTGGTGTTTCAGCTCAAAAAGATGCAATAACTTTCCTGGTCTGCCCCCATCACCATGCCTCTTGGTATGCTTACAAATTCATCTTTTTTTTTAGCCTTGGCACACTATCTATCACCTTGGCACATGCTTTTAATAATGTCTGTAATGATCTATAGGAATTATTTATTTAAATTTCATTTTCATTAGAGAAATATGTTTACTATGCAAATGCAGAAAAAAACAATATTCTCCACTACAACTGGTCTCATCAAACTCTATATAAATCACATTAGTTGTTAAGTAAGATAATTGAAAAGTCTCAAATTAGTGTTGGTAAGTAGCTATTGGTCTGGAATTCCTAAAAAGGAAAAAAAACACAATAAACAAAACCATGGATAACATGATTAGAGTGCTTGCAGATCCTGAAGTAAATTCCACTTTCAGTTACAACTGTGTAATATCCAGCAGAATTTGGACCACTCTTGTTAAAGCAGAAAGCAAAGAGATTATATTAAAACCAATTATGGTTAAAAAACATGATCATGAAATTCTTTATTTGATTAAAGTTAAAAACATTCCCTAGGCTTTAATCACCAACTTTTCACAATAGAAGAGAAAAAGAAACACACCCAACAACATAATATTTTCATCCTCCATTTACTTTCCAGAGTAGTGCAGGAAGATCACTCTGGTACCAATCCTGGAACGAGCTCCAGGCAGGCTGACTCCTGTGCCTGCATGGCCATGTAGATTTAAGGGTCTGACCGTGTTAATCCAGCTGCAGCAACAGGACATATACTTAGCATGGCAATTAAAATCAAGGGCAATATATTATTTGACAGAGATTACTGGATTCAAAACATTTCAATAACTTTTTTTAAAATGTATGTCTTTTAGATGTAAGTAATACAAAAATCTAAATTAAATAATAACATTACCATTAAATTCCCTTTTATTTTCTCCAAATTATGTTTTTGTACCATTTTATCATATTTCTGAAAAACTCTAAGTATTAGATGATTATTGTGAAGAGATTACATTTTGATCTGTTTATCCAAATTAAAGTCTAACTATAATCTATCACCAAGACAGAGATAATGAATATGGAATATCTGAGCCCAACCATGCTTCAACCTTACACACAAGAGGAAGAGATTTAAAATTCAGAAGCAAAGTAAATGAGTGTGTGGGACTACTTCTACACAGAATGGCTCAGGGTCGTCCAGAACTAATGTCTTTGATGGCTTTTTTAAAGAAATATATGTCTTTTATCATAGATTGATAAACATTAAACTAATGATTCTACATAGTCAGATATAGCACAATTTTGTACTGTTTCCATTGTAAAAGAAGAACCAGGAGGATACATATTCTTGGGTCACTATGGCCAGATGTGGACACTAGGATGGGATGCAGACCACTGACTACTAGCAAATGAGAAGAGGCATTTATTATCTACATGGTGATTTAGGCATTCAGTAGAATTGAGGAGTCCACAGATTAAGATGATCTGAAGAGAAAGCAGAGTATAAAAGGACACCAAGGCCTTGGATTTAATGATCTGAAAGCAGGTACTTTCAATAGTAGGGGAAACTACATAGTCCAGTTCAAGGTCCTAATATTAAAATCCTTGCATAGTCCTAATTACCTGACAGTTTGCCTATTTCTCCACCATTATAATCTTCCTAAATAACTCCATTCCACTGGACCAGTTAAGGATTTGGTAGAGACTACATTGGGTCTCTTTTCCTCTTTGTTGGCATCATCATAGATGTGTAGAAATTCTTTGTGTCTGAATCTGCTGGTATCAGACAGATGTTTCTACTACCAGCCCTTGAGTTTTCTTCTTTCCCACCAAGAACCATGGCAAGCTGTGTGGTCAATGACATAAGATAGGGTATTGTAGTGCTAGAATAGTCAGCTAGTGGACTCACTAGTTTTTTAAATAATTGATCTCATTTGGGCGGTCTTGTATAAGTACATTTTTGAACTGAGTAGGGTCCCAGAGTTTTTAGGTTTCAGGAGTGGAGCGTGACAATAGTTTATTCTTGCCTTGTATTGAGGAAAGTTTGTTTTCTGCCTGGAAGAAGAAATGATCTCACTCGATTAAGGAGTTGGTTCTTGCATTTATTATAATGGCCATATTCAGTTTAAGGATGCAGACCAGACCATGGCTATCTGTGTCTCTGGAGATTACTGGTGGAAACTTAGGTTAGGTGGTTTAGAACTACTTTATGACAGGCACTGTCTCTATTAGCTCCTCTGGGAAGCCTTTGATATCAGAATATGGCCAGTGTGCTCATCACCCCCGAATATTGTGCTGTTCTGGGAAAGGGCAAAACTGGTGATTCTCTTCCTCAAATTGAAAGCATTATTCTTTTAATGATGCAAATCTTTGTTCATAGTTGGGTAAAGGAAATGAAACTATAGCCTACTTGATGTGGTGTTAGTACCCTACTATAGCAGGTTCCTTGCAGCAAAATAAAGACCTTGATCTGCTTTCTGCTGGAAGCGGGAGAGCATCTCCCCTTTGTACTGGTAGTGGGCAGAAAGAAGGTGGGAAATGATGTTACTGAGTCAGAACAGAGCTTTTTAAGCTCACCTCAGATGCATTAGCTTTCTTTCTGGTTCCCTGGTGTGAGGAATGTGTCCTTCCCTTTGTGCTGTTGTTATGAGAAGGAAACAGATTCCCTAAACATGCCCCATCATCCTATCAGCCTCCATTCTCTGGATCATCTTCTGTAGGAGCTAGCACACAACAGATCCCCAGCAACCCTTCTGCCAGCTTATTTTTCTGCCTTGAGAGGATCCTTCTCTGATGTTGCTAGCAAAAAAGGTTTTCAGTGGGAACATCTATTGTGGAAAGGAAACATAACAATACATTCAACATACTTTAAATTATATTTTTCAAATAAAAGTAAAAAGGTGTTTTTTCTTTCATTTCGTTTTAACTTAACAGAAATCTTCATATTAAAAAAAAAGTTGTAACAAAAGGTTTTAGATTAATATTTTCAGTGCGATGACCAGAATTTTAGCCATGCAATCTCATTAAAGTTAATGGGACTCACACGGTACAGCTAAATCTCAATGCACCCTGCAGAAAGCATGCCCTGAAGCATCAAATATAAGGCAATAAGAAAAACGACTTAGGAAACAGGTGAAAAGACAATTAGATACAGGACAGAAATACCAAATATGAATAGATTGTTAAAAGTTATGGATTTTTCTTTAAAAAAAAAACCTCATCTCCAAATTTAGGGTTATATAATACCCTTATAGGGAGAATGTGTAGAAAAATCAAAGCTTTCTTGCAAAACAAAATTGTATTGTATTGGTGGAAAAATCACCATAGGTTCTCTTAGGGCAGTGGTTCTCAAACAGGTGTACATGTACCTCAGGGGGTACACAGAGGTCTTCCAGGGGCTACAGTAGGGTTTCTCAAACAGGAGTCACCGCTTGCATAGGGAAAGCCCCTGGCAGGCCGGGCTGGTGTGTTTACCTGCCCCGTCCGCAGGTCCGGCTGATCGCGGGTCCCACTGGCCGTGGATCGCTGCTCTGGGCCAATGGGAGCTGCAGAAAATGGCGCGAGCCGAGAGATATACTAGCCTCGGCTTCCAAGAGCCCCCATTGGCCCAGAGCAGCGATCCGTGGCCAGTGTGAGCTGCGATCAGCCGGACCTGCAGATGGGGCAGGTAAACACACTGGCCCGGCCCGCCAGGGGCTTTCCCTACACAAGTCGTGACCCCTGTTTGAGAAACCCTGGGCTACAGCATCTCATCTAGATAGAATTATAGAATATCAGGGTTTGAAGGGACATCAGAAAGTCATCTAGTCTAACCCTCTGCTCAAAGCAGGCCCAGTCCCCAGACAGATTTTTGCCCTACGTCCCTGAATGGCCTCCTGTCATGAATATAAAGGGAAGGGTGACCACCTTTCTGTATGCAGTGCTATGGGGTACCTCCTGGCCAGTGGCACAAAATCCTTTTACCTGTAAAGGATTAAGAAGCTCAAGTAACTTGGTTGGCACCTGACCAAAGGGACCAATACGGGGACAAGATACTTTCAAATCTGTGGGGAGGAGGCTTTGTCTGTCTGTTCTGTGTGCTTGCCGGAGTCAGATCAAGGAAGCAATCCAACTCCTATAGAGTTAGTAAGTATTTAGCAAGAAAATGTGTTAGTTTACTTTTATTTTGGCTTGTGTTTTCCTTTGTGTAAGAGGGAGGTTTATGCCTGGTTTTGTGACTTTAAGGTTTTGCCTAGAGTGGAGATCCTCTGTGTTCTTGAGTCTTTTTGTTATTCTGTAAAGTACTTACCATCCCAATTTTACAGAGGTGATTCTTTTACCTTTTCTTTAATTAAAATTCTTCTTTTAATGTCCCCCCATATTGACTGGGAACATTTCACTTCAGGACGAAATGCAGAGATAAAATTTCTCGATACTTTAAATGACTGCTTCATGGAGCAGCTGGTACGGGAATCCACAAGGGGAGAGGCGACTCTAGATTTAATCCTGAGTGGAGCGCAGGAGCTGGTCCAAGAGGTAACTATAGCAGGACCGCTTGGAAATAGTGACCATAATACAATAGCATTCAACATCCCTGTGGTGGGAAGAACATCTCAACTGCCCAACACTGTGGCCTTTAATTTCAAAAGGGGGAACTATACAAAAATGAGGGGGTTAGTTAGACAAAAGTTACAAGGTACAGTGACTAAAGTGAAATCCCTGCAAGTTGCGTGGGCCCTTTTTAAAGACCCCATAATAGAGGCCCAACTTCAATGTATACCCCAAATTAAGAAAAACAGTAAAAGAACTAAAAAAGAGCCACCGTGGCTTAACACCCATGTAAAAGAAGCAGTGAGAGATAAAAAGACTTCCTTTAAAAAGTGGAAGTCAAATCCTAGTGAGGCAAATAGAAAGGAGCACAAACACTGCGAACTTAAGTGCAAGAGTGTAATAAGAAAAGCCAAAGAGGAGTTTGAAGAACGGCTAGCCAAAAACTCTAAAGGTAATAACAAAATGTTTTTTAAGTACATCAGAAGCAGGAAGCCTGCTAAACAACCAGTGGGGCCCCTTGACGATGAAAATACAAAAGGAGCGCTTAAAGATGATAAAGTCATTGCGGAGAAACTAAATGGATTCTTTGTTTCAGTCTTCACGGCTGAGGATGTTAGGGAGATTCCCAAACCTGAGCTGGCTTTTGTAGGTGACAAATCTGAGGAACTGTCACAGATTGAAGTGTCACTAGAGGAGGTTTTGGAATTAATTGATAAACTCAACATTAACCAGTCACCGGGACCAGATGGCATTCACCCAAGAGTTCTGAAAGAACTCAAATGTGAAGTTGCGGAACTATTAACTAAGGTTTGTAACCTGTCCTTTAAATCGGCTTTGGTACCCAATGACTGGACGTTAGCTAATGTAACGCCAATATTTAAAAAGGGCTCCACGGGTGATCCCGGCAATTACAGACCGGTAAGTCTAACGTCGGTACCGGGCAAATTAGTTGAAACAATAGTAAAGAATAAAATTGTCAGACACATAGAAAAACATAAACTCTTGAGCAATAGTCAACATGGTTTCTGTAAAGGGAAATCGTGTCTTACTAATCTATTAGAGTTCTTTGAAGGGGTCAACAAACATGTGGACAAGGGGGATCCGGTGGACATAGTGTACTTAGATTTCCAGAAAGCCTTTGACAAGGTCCCTCACCAAAGGCTCTTACGTAAATTAAGCTGTCATGGGATAAAAGGAAAGGTCCTTTCGTGGATTGAGAACTGGTTAAAGGACAGGGAACAAAGGGTAGGAATTAATGGTAAATTCTCAGAATGGAGAGGGGTAACTAGTGGTGTTCCCCAAGGGTCAGTCCTGGGACCAATCCTGTTCAATTTATTCATAAATGATCTGGAGAAAGAGGTAAACAGTGAGGTGGCAAAGTTTGCAGATGATACTAAACTACTCAAGATAGTTAAGACCAAAGCAGATTGTGAAGAACTTCAAAAAGATCTCACAAAACTAAGTGATTGGGCAACAAAATGGCAAATGAAATTTAATGTGGATAAATGTAAAGTAATGCACATTGGAAAAAATAACCCCAACTATACATACAACATGATGGGGGCTAATTTAGCTACAATGAGTAAGGAAAAAGATCTTGGAGTTATCGTGGATAGTTCACTAAAGATGTTCACGCAGTGTGCAGAGGCGGTCTAAAAAGCAAACAGGATGTTAGGAATCATTAAAAAGGGGATAGAGAATAAGACTGAGAATATATTATTGCCCTTATATAAATCCATGGTACGCCCACATCTCGAATACTGTGTACAGATGTGGTCTCCTCACCTCAAAAAAGATATTCTAGCACTAGAAAAGGTTCAGAAAAGAGCAACTAAAATGATTAGGGGTTTAGAGAGGGTCCCATATGAGGAAAGATTAAAGAGGCTAGGACTCTTCAGTTTGGAAAAGAGAAGACTAAGGGGGGACATGATAGAGGTATATAAAATCATGAGTGATGTTGAGAAAGTGGATAAGGAAAAGTTATTTACTTATTCCCATAATACAAGAACTAGGGGTCACCAAATGAAATTAATAGGCAGCAGGTTTAAAACAAATAAAAGGAAATTCTTCTTCACGCAGCGCACAGTCAACTTGTGGAACTCTTTACCTGAGGAGGTTGTGAAGGCTAGGACTATAACAATGTTTAAAAGGGGACTGGATAAATTCATGGTGGCTAAGTCCATAAATGGCTTTTAGCCAGGATGGGTAAGAATGGTGTCCCTAGCCTCTGTTCGTCAGAGGATGGAGATGGATGGCAGGAGAGAGATCACTTGATCATTGCCTGTTAGGTTCACTCCCTCAGGGGCACCTGGCATTGGCCACTGTCGGTAGACAGATACTGGGCTAGATGGACCTTTGGTCTGACCCGGTACGGCCTTTCTTATGTTCTTATGTTCTTAACCTGATTAATTTTTCATTGTTTTTAAGATCCAAGGATTTGGGTCTGTGTTCACCCATACCAATTGGTGAGGATATAATTCTCAAGCCTCTCCAGGAAAGGGGGTGTAGAGGCTTGGGGGGATATTTGCAGAAGGTAGGGCTCCAAGTGGCCCTCCTTAAATGTTTGTTTAAATCACTTGGTGGTGGCAGTGTTACTTAATCCAAAGTATAAGAGAGAAATTGTGCCTTGGGGAGTTTTTAACCAAACCTGGTAGAAATAAGCTTAGGGAGTCTTCAGACAGATCCCCATGTCTATACCCTAAAGTTCAGAGTGGGAAGGGAACCTTGACATCCCCCTCAAAGACTGAACTCATAACCTTTGTGTAAGTAGGCTAATGCACAAACCACGGAGCTATCCCTCCACTCCCTGGCCACCTAGTTTACAACAGGCTACATAAAATCATTAGCAAAGTCAGCACAATTTAAAATTTCATACAGACAATTACTTGCTTATACTGCTCTATGTACTATACCCTGAAATGTAAGTATAATGTTTATATTCCAATCGATTTACAATTATATGGTAAAAGTGATCAAGTAAGCAATTTTTAAGTAATAGTGTTCTGTGATACTTTTGTATTCTTATGTCTGATTTTGTGAGCAAGCAGTTGTTAAGTGAGGTGAAACTTGGGGGTACACAAGACAAATCATACTCCTGAAAATTCCTCAAGGGCCTCCTTCAGCGGCACTGCTATGGGTATGGGCCTGCCGGAATTTTGAGGCCCTCAAAATATGCTGGTAAATCCTTACCAAACCCTGCCCTAAAATGCCTTACAGTAATACTAATACAGCTTTCTCCTGTTGGAGGACTAAGGTTACAAACTCTAATGTTACAGTTACTGAGTTTCATTGTTCTCATGTCTGATGGTCCTTGTTTGAGAGGAGATGTATATTTTTGGTAACAATAATGGTTAGGTTTTCATCATAATGCACAAGGAATTACCGTCACTCAGACTTACACTAATAATAATTTGTGAAGATAATTCTGATTCATGGGCTGTCCAATGTTTTCTGAAGTGTTCTCCCCAACTTAAATTATTTGGCCTTGCTTCTGTTTACATATGGAGGTATCTATTTTCTCCTTATGTGTGCGTAACTCACATTGACATTAATAGGAGTTAAACATACATCACACTGGGTGCATGACTCTTGTAGCTTTTACGTTTTGTATTTTGTTTTGAACTTTTTTTTAGTTTCTTTTCTCCCTATTGCTTTGTGCTCATTCCAATATGGCCTAATTTCTCCAAGACTCCTTATTCCTGTGAACTGTTTTCTCTACACTTCCAGTCCCCTGCTGATTCCATCATATATCTCCCTCAAGGACTCACCCACTTTCTCAAAGGCTGACCTTAACTCTTTTTTTTTTACCTTCTGTCTTCTCTTTAACTCTTAGCTAAACTTTCGGTCTCTATTGCTGTATTTGACCCTCCTCCCACTGTCCCCCCATCAACTTATTACACCATCCTATGGTCACCCGTCTCACCTCCTACCCGGTTTCCCTTTGACTAGGACCTCAGAAACAACCACACACGCAGGATTTAGGCTTGGAAACTGTTGCACCAACATAAGACCAGCTGAGTCATCCAAACAGGTTTTGGTATGACTACAAGGCTCAGTGCCTCCTCCATGATCCTATTGTGGATTACTGTTTGAGCCTATGTTAAACAGCATGAGACAAAGGCTAGGGTCTCTGATTTTCATCACCCTGTATTGTTAAATAAGGCAACAGGCAAGACTGGGAGATAGAAAATAAATGCTGACTACCTGGCACATGCCTTGAAAATTGCCAGACTCCTCCTAGTCACCACATATTAGGCAGAGATCAGAGATTTCTGAGAACAGGCTATCTTCCTAATGATCAGAAAAGCTTCTTCACTCTCATGGCTGCCATGGGCATGTCATCATGAAAGAGGTGTAGCTATTAAACAGAGATCACAACAGGCTCCAGCATAGAATGCAAAAAACTATGACAACTTTTGCTCCAGTGTGATGGATGAATCAATGTGATAAAATGTGTCCCAGATACCTCTCACCCAATCTAACACTTACGTTCCCTGGATATGTCCTAATGGTGGGACGAAAACAAGAAATGATCCAGACTCCTCATTGATCTGATATATCACAGCTCAACTGGGAAGGTATTTTGACTCCTTCTACTGTTCCATAAAGGAAGGTAGCAACCACAATTGATGGGAGCAGCTAAGATATAGAACAGAGGGCTATCCGTTTTCCCATCCTACATCTCCTCACTGATGTGAATAATGGAAATAAAAGTGAAACACAGCACTTGTTGTTCAAGCATGAACTGAAAATATATATGCACTGTGACAGAGCTCATACAAAATAGGAGCCAACTCAGTACTGCAATGCCAAGGTTTCCCAGAAATGATGCTGCAGTAGAATTGAAATTAGACGACAGTAATGTGCAATCGTAGTTATACTACACATGTAACTCTCTGTGCCTACTTTGTTGATTTTTGTATCTCTTGAGACATTCAGTTAAAAAAAGGAAGGAAAAGAAAAAGAAATAAATGCACTTCAAGGTCTTAGATAAGGAGTTATAATTTCACTAAAATATTAATATTAAAAGGTGAATGACACAGCACTGACCGATGTGAAGAACAGATGTTATTTATTTATACTCCAATACAGTATATATTCAGCTTGTTTTAGAATAGCAGATTAGTTATGATTTTAAATAAATCTATTATTTATATTTCTACCCCAAGACTATCTCCTTTTTAATAATGGAAGGTTATAAATTTTTCAGCCATAATACACATCTGTGAAGTCCACTTCAGAGATTACCAGGTAAACATTGCACCTTAGAACAATATAAAACACTTTTGGGAATCATTTTCTGCTATGATGTATTTGTAGAATGCATTTTTAACTAATTTAGAGCAGTAGACGATGCAGTGAGTTAATGCATCTATAGAGATTTGAACTCCAATTAGACTTAGATTACAACAAATCAGAGGAGTTCAGAGTTCTCAGTAGGTTCTAGTGAATATTTTCCCACTGTGATAAAATAATTATTATTTATAATAATTCTAATAAAATACTACTACAACTAATAATAACAATAATTATTCATAATGAATAAATAGTACTGCAGGATTACCCATAAGTACAACGAGATTTTTTTTTAAATTCTACCCAGTCCAAATTAAAAAAAAAATAAGCAATGGATGGAGTGGGGAAGAAACATGGCAGAAAAGTGAATGGTATGAACTCTTAGTGAGGGCACAGTTGTGTTGCCTTTTGTCCTATTTTTTTTTCTCTCTGTGCTGCAAATTTTTGAGCATCTGAACCTATAGGTAGCAGTGGACTTCAGAATAGAAGCAGCTTTTCCAATGCTTAATTGCAACACCTTTTTCACCTGAAGAAGCAAATTCTTAAAACAAAAGAAGGGTTGAGAATATTATAGTTTCCTAGCTCACAACTAGGAATCTCTTCCTAGCCATCTCTTTTTAGGGACTCAGTAGTGAAATGAATTGTAAAACTCTCACTGTCTGACCTAAAATAGCAAAATGTCAAATTAGGCCCATTTTTCCCCACATACTGATTTAAGGAGGAAAGAAAAAGATGTGGGTTTGATCTTGGATCCCTGCATGCACACCACATGTGCTAATAGCATACATACGTTAACCGGCTTTACTACAAAAATGTATCAGCATGGATCATTCTGTAGTCATTCCACTTTCTATACATATCCACTTGCTGTGACTCAACCTTTCATGCTGATGTTTTAACAATATATTTCAAACATATATGTTTCATTATTAAGCTAGCTTTATTTCCAGGCAGGTGTTTGATGCAAGGTGGATTCAAAATACTGGTTAATTAGGTAATTTTACATATGCGTTTACTGTTAGAAGCTCTAGAGTACAAATTTAGATAAGAGATTTGTAGCAGCACCTACCCTAATTTATAGTGCAAGTAACGAGCTATATGTATGAAAGAACATTAAAAAATTAATGCACATTTTAAGCTACATACGGTATTATTTTTTTTTTCAAAAAGAGGCAAAATATGCCTGGTATTGTGAAGGCAGGAGGTAAGATTCTGAAACATGAATTCTCATTTTAGATTTGTACATTTTTAATACTGTATATCTTGAAAAATGAAGCAGATTATTTTAACCCTCTACCTAATTTATCTGTGATACTTAAGACTAGTATTAGGCCATAAAATGAACACGTTTTCTCTATTAGCGTACAAGAGTTCAAGATATTTACATAAAGCCACTTACTAAATAACTAAAATAAAGAAGAATTCACTTCCATTCCAATATTGAAAGTGAGGATTATGGTTATTGGCGACAAAGAGTCCTGTGGCACCTTATAGACCAGGGGTAGGCAACCTATGGCACGCGTGCTGAAGGCGGCATATGAGCTGATTTTCAGTGGCACTCACACTGCCTGGGTCCTGGCCACCGGTCTGGGGGGCTCTGCATTTTAATTTAATTTTAAATGAAGCTTCTTAAACATTTTAAAAACCTTATTTACTTTACATACAACAATAGTTTAGTTATATATTATAGACTTATAGAAAGAGACCTTCTAAAAACGTTAAAATGTATTACTGGCACGCAAAACCTTAAATTATCGTGAATAAAGGAAGACTCGGCACACCACTTCTGAAAGATTGCCGACCTCTGTTATAGACTAACAAAAGTATTGGAGCATAAGCTTTCATGGGTGAATACCCACTTCATCAGACGCATGTCATGACATATGTCTGACAAAGTGGGTATTCACCCACGAAAGCGTAAGCTCCAATACTTCTGTTAGTCTATAAGGTGCCAAAGGACTCTTTGTTGCTTTTTACAGATTCAGACTAACACGGCTACCCCTCTGATTATGGTTATTGTTTCACTCCTGGAAGTCAAACTTTATGGATTATGGTTTCATTCATGGTTGCAAGTTCATTCATTTGTGATTTATACTTTCTTCCACAAGTTGGACAGACACTTTGTTACTACTGTTTGAGGATTATTCTGTAAATAGGAGCCTTGAATATGGAATGCTTATCTGGAATTTGTAAACAGAGCACATTTGATCTGGAATCAATGAGACCCAATACATATTGAACCCCACAGATCCTTTTTACAGTGCTATTCTTTAGGGAAGAACCACACTTTAAGCAAACAGAATGTAAAGGTTAGGCATCTTTGATTCCAAACCAGATGGCAGGTTGATGTTTCTCCGGTGGGATATTCCTTATTGGTTTTAAAATTTTTACTGGTTTTAACAGTATTTTTCATTATGGGCTCAATCCTGCTATCCATACACATTTTACACCGTGAACAATCCCATTAATGGGACTAAGTAGTACCTTACTCCTAAAGTACCACTCAATGTGAGCAAGGGTGGAAGAATCTGAGGCTTTATGTTTTGGGAATCTCTATAACCTGGTAAAACTTTCAAATGAATAAGAGACAATTTAAGTTCAATCACTGTAGGTACAGAAACATAATATTAGGTTAAATGACTCTCAGTGGCCTTAAAATGCCAGCAATAGAAACAATAGACAGACTCATGGTCCTAATTCAGGACAGCACTTATCCATAAGCTTAACTTTAAACATGTGCTTGAGTCAAGGGGACTTGAGCAGGTGCTATGTGCTCTCCTAATTAGGGCTCAAGTGTTTTCAGCTACTGTGCAATTGAAGGAACCTTAAGGTGAAAAAAACCAAACTGCACCCAAGCCAATATGATGGTAAGGGAAAAATTCCTTCTCAGCCCCCTAAAAAAGGGGCAGCTAGCATAATGCCCACAGCAAGTGTTGACCAAACCTGGTATTTATATAAGGTGCCAAAGGACTCTTTTGCCACCTAAAAGGGAGGGAGGGTGGGTTCTGCTTCAGCCTTGGTCCATGTAAAAAGGAAAGCTCTAGGCACTGAGCTGCCCTTTTTAAAACCCTGTGTTCCCAGGGGATGAGTCAGCAATCATGCTGCCCCTTTTTGCAGCAGTTTTCATCTCCCCCCTCCCCTTCACTTGGCCAGACAAGACACTACTTGGTAAATTGCCCTCCCCACCCCGCTCCCGCTTAAAGGTGCAGGACAATCATTTTTTTCTGAAGCAAGAATACTTTACACCAGGGGTTGGCAATCTCTGGCACGCGGCTTGCCAGGGTAAGCACTCTGGCGGGCTGGGCCAGTTTGTTTACCTGCCATGTCGGCAGGTTCGGCTGATCACACCTCCCACTGGCTGCGGTTCACTGCTCCAGGCCAATGTGGGAGGCAAGAAGCCTCGGCCAGCCCATCCCTTGCCCCACGCCACTTCCCGCAGCCCCCATTGGCCTGGGTCGGTGAACTGCGGCCAGTGGGAGCCGCAATTGGCCGAACCTGCCGACACGGCAGGTAAACAAACTGGCCCGGCCCACTAGGGTGCTTACCCTGGTGAGCCGCGTGCCAGAGGTTTCCGACCCCTGGTTTACACATATAGTGCCTTCCATGATCCGAGGATCTCAAAGTGCTTTATTAGCAACAGTAAAGCTTTCACTATTCAGTAACATCCTCTTTTCATTTTGTACATCGTTTTCTCAATCCCCTTTCTCACTCATGCTATTAAATTTATGTATGTTATTTTGTTTTCCTTTATAAGCTGCATGGACCTTATCTACATAACTTACAGCATATTTCTCTTTCCATTTTTATACAGAGGTAACTCCATGCACACCAACACATGCACAAATTAAAATATTATTTTAGGGTAACTTTCTCTATTGGATCTTTTCCCGATTTTAAATAAATAATCTCAACTGGATAATAAACAACAAAGTAGTAAAACAGTAAATGTATCCAGTGAAAGGCATGGCAGCAAGCTCCTTCTGTTAAGAGCAAGAAAAGGCAAAGGTAATCAGACTGCTGATGACAGTCTAGCCAGGGGTGATAATCCCCATTTCATCAGATACATTTAAACAACTGTGTTTCACATCCCTCCAAAGCAGCTTTGCACATGTCACAGCACAAATTAGTGAAGTCTAAATTTCAGCTCAAGGCTCCATGTGTCATTTAATAGCATACATTTGCTAACTGTAGCCAAAAAGCATGCTTCCATCAGGGACCTTGAAACTCCTCATTTACATAAGAATGGGAAGTTAATTGTGTTACAGATATTCTTACTTCCCCAAGGAGTTCATTAAGCATGCTGAACATGCTGAGAATATAGCTTAACTGTCATTTCTGAGAAATCTGGAAAATTCAACTTCAGATACACTACCACTGGAAATAAAGTACATAACATAATATACAATGGATTCTAAAACAGAAATAGGGTAAAATTGAAATACCCAGTCCACCCAGGTTCTTGCTGTTATTTTCAAAATATTAGCAGTTGTTTTAAGGCAACTCTTTCTACCTTTTATCACCATCAACTCTAAATGTGGGTCATGTATCTGAGAAGTTATCAAAAGAATCTGCTTCTGTTGGTATCAAATATGGCCACAGCAACATTCAGTACCATTGCTATAACAAAAAAGCAAAAAAGAAAACAAAACAAAAAAATCAGAAAAAAGAGAATCCATATTTATTTTTATCTGAGCTAGCAAAAAAGAAAGGGAGATGACATGAAATGCAGCTTGCAGTTTTTTGATAACATCTTTCCAGTGCTCTCTCTTTGCCCTGGTTAAAGCATGGGGCCATTTCAAATCTATTTTCACTATTTGGCTAATCCAGTGGAAATAATTGATGACTGACTTTAAACCATCACTACTGAAGGTGTGGTATATGTACATTATCCTTTATTGCATAGCCAAAGCAATATGTTATCACAATTGTTTAGTGAAACATTTTTTGATTGCTCTGGAAACTTCTCTTTTGTTCAAACAATCAAGATAGCTAGATGTCATATAAGTTACAATGGCTTTACTCAGTGTTTCTCAAACTGGGGTTGCCGCTTGTGTAGGGAAAGCCCCTGGCGGGCTGGGCCGGTTTGTTTACCTGCCCCATCTTCAGGTCCAGCCAATCGCAGTTCCCACTGGCTGCAGTTTGCTGCTCCAGGCCAATGGGAGCTGCTGGAAGCAGTGAGGGCTGAGGGACTTACTGGTCGCCACTTCCAGCAGTTCCCAGTGGCCTGCAGGGCGAACCGCAGCCAGTGGGAGCTGCGATCGGCTGGACCTGAGGACGGGGCAGGTAAACAAACCGACCCAGCCCACCAGGGGCTTTCCCTACACAAGCGGTGACCCCAGTTTGAGAAACACTGGCTTTACTTCTACAAATCCAGCATGGAAGTATTAATTTGGTAATTCCTAGCTAGGTAGCTAGCAGCTATAATTTTAAGGATAAGGTGTTGGTTTGACAACCTACTATAGAAGGACAATGTTGTTCACTGCCATCAAAATTATCTTGCTCTATAAAGATTCAGTACTTCAGGTAGAATGAGCCAAACCACTCCACATATCTATTATATTCTGTAATCTATTACAACTAAGTGGCAAATTGGTTGATCATGATTTATACAGCCACATGTAGTTGTTTATCCCTGTTAGCAGTTGTTTTTAATAAGGGTTTTTTGTTGTTTTTCTTTGTTTTCCTTTACAGAAATATATAGATTTTTTTTTAACTCTTATGCAAGCTGTATGACCAGAAGCTCCATCAACTCCCTCTATTGGTGAAAAGGGAAACTGCTGTTATTGAGACCATTATTTGCACAGATTGCCTACCCAGTTCCTCAAGTGATACTTGGGGAATCATCGTAACTATATATGAATTTTTTGGGGGGTAGTGGACTCGGAGAGAAGCTTGGAAGAGATCTTACCTTGTAGCAAAAGGCTCATTTCCAAGCACCCTGGACTCTGATCAAGGATTCTAAACTTGGCTCCCTTACCAGGAGCACTTCACTGGAAGAGCCAATGCGGAGATGCAAGACATGATATAGAGGACAGCAGCAAATACGAATGGACTCCAATGAGGCCCTACCTACTGAAAACTTTAATAAAGTTGTATCACTAGCTGGGTTAGGTGCCTCCTAGTTGGGCCAAGCAAGCAACTCCCTTGGGACTGGAGGCAGATCTACAAAGAAACACGTGGACTGTTGTTACTTACTGATCCAAACTGATAGTGAGGATTTGGTGGATAGGTAAAGTAGTGCAGTCAAGGGACTATTAATTTGTAGGATGTTCTTACCAGCAGCGGGAAGGGAGTTAGGCAGACTAACACCAAAGTTACTGGAAGGAAGGGGGTATTGTACTCTTCACTTACATATATATTCTGTTTCTTTGTTTTCCCATGTTTATCACTGTACTTCTTTTCCCCAATAAAGATTCCCTTGTCTTGTACACAATGCTGGCTTGTAAGGAAGTTCCACCTGTTAAACGCATCAAAGGAGAGTGCATTTAGTTGCCCTAAGTTTCTGGGTGGGGTCTTCATTATTTGTCAAGAGGAACTCCAGATACATTGAATCTGACCCTCCCTTTTGCTGCTGTTAACCACCTGACAAAAGAGTTACACTTATATTAATTCCTGAGGGATAAAAATAAGAACATTCTGAGTGAAATTCTGCTTTCACCAACTCTGGGACACACTAATAGATTCACAGACTCCAAGGTCTGAAGGGATCACTGTGACCACCCAGTCTGACCTCCTGTATAACACATGCCACATAATTTACCCAAAGAATTCCGCAGCATAACTTTGAGAAAAAGCCTCCAATCTTGATTTAAATATTAGTGATGAGGACTCCACCATGACCTTGGGTAAATTGTTCCTGTGGTTAATTACCTTCACTGTTGAAAAATGTATGCTTTATTTCCTATCTGAATTTGTCTAGCTTTATTTACAGTAATTGGAATATGTTATATCTTTCTCCACTAGATTGAAGAGCCCATTATTAAATATTTATTCCCCAAGTAGGTACTTATAGACTGAAATCAAGACACTACCTAATCTTGTTTTTTTAAGCTAAATAGATGGAGCTCTTTGGGTCTCTCACGATAAAGCATGTTTTCTAATCATTCTAGTGGTTCTTCTCTGCACCTTCTCTAATTTGTCAACTTCCTTCTTGAAATGTGGGCACTCATCACAACTAGACACAGTATTTTACCAACAGTCAAATCAATATCATATACAAAAGTAAAATAACTTCTCTGCTCCTACTTGAGTTTCCTTTGTTAATGTATCCGAGGATTGCATTAGCTCTTTTGGCCACAGCATCACATTAGGAGCTCATGTTCAGCTGAATATGCACAACAAGCCCAAATCTTGTTTCTTGCTTCCCAGCATAGAGACCCCAATCCGGTAAGTATGGTCTACATTCTTTGCTCTGAGACTAATACATTTAGTTATACTAAAATGCCTATTTTTAACCCAGTTTATCAAGCTTACCCTTCATTATTTACTGGTCCTCCATTTTTTGTGTCATCTGCAAACTTTATCAGTCATGATCTTATGTTTTCTTCCCAGTTATTGATAAAATTTTTAAATAGCATAGAGCCGGGAAACAATTCCTGCAGGACCCTGCTGGAAACACACCTGCTTAGTGGAAATTCCCCATTTACAATTACATTTTGAGATCTATGATTTAGCCAATTTTTAATTCATTCAATGTGTGCCATGTTAAATTTATATCATTCTAGTTTTTTAATCAAAATGTCATGCAGTAGCATGTAAAATGCCTTATATAATCTAAGGGGTTGTCTACACTACCCGCCAGATAGTATAGTATAGTATAGTATAGTATAGTATAGTATAGATTCAATAAATAGACCGCTGAGCACTCTCCCATCGACTGCCGTACTCCACCAGAATGAGGAGTGCAAGCAGACTCGACGGGAGAGCGTAAACTGTCGACTTACTGCAGTGAAGACACTGCAGTAGGTAGATATAAATACGTCAACTTCAGCTACGTTATTCACGTTATTCACGTAGCTGAAGTCGCGCATCTTAGATTGACCCTGCACAGTAGGGTACAAAAGCCCTAGATATGTTACATCAACACTATTATCTTTATCAACCAAACTTGTAAACACATGAAAAAATATCACGTTAGTTTGACAGAATCTATTTTCCATAAGCCCATGTTTATTTGCATGGATTACATTACCCTCCTTCAATCCTTTAATAATTGACTCCAATATCAGCTGCTCCATTATTTTCCCCAGGATTTACGTCAGGCTGACAAGCCTATAACTACATTGGTCAACCCATTTACCCTCTTTTACTTTGTTTTTTATTGGTGTATTCAGCACATTATACTACAGCAGTTTGTGAATATTTAATATACCGGACTATAGTTGCGAGTCACCTTTGAAGAAATATAGTGGATAATATAATCAGTAGAGCTAGTAATGTGGCAGTGAAATGTTATTAGTGTATCAACTTCCGTACACAGAACTTTTAAATAACATTATCATACTTTTCTTGATATTACGTCCAGCTGAGTGAATAATTCACAATGAATAATTTATTTGACACATTTAGTCTTTTCTTCTGCTCTTGGAATATCCATAAGGAGATTGCAAATCCTGCAAATTTATTCATCATACTAATTTATATAAAGTTATAGAGTGATTTTACAATCTTCCTTGGATAAGATACTCTCCTGAATCTCCCCTGTTTCCCACTTGCTCTGTGTGGGATGTGCTGATCTGCTAGTGGCCCATACCAGGATAATTTGCCAACTCCCCTACACCACATGGAGGAAATGAAGCAAATGTTCCACCCATTCTTCACCCTTGCACAGCACCCATCCACTCCTATATGTCTGCCTGCAAGATCCAGAGCATGATGAGAGTTCTGAGCCTGATGAGCCATTTGAGATAAATACCTGTGAGGTCTAAGGGGCAAGCTAATCCACAAGCAAGGGAGTTCTAAGGGTCTAGTTAATTCACAAGCTAGCTGACCCCAAGGCTTACCAGGTGATCTCAAGCCTGTTATATAGGTGCCTAATGAAATCAGCCAGTCCAGTCTGCTCAACATTGCTACATTGTTAGGGATGCTCCATGCTATCTGGTAACAGATACTCCAGACTACTCCAGCTTCAGCTCCTGCCAGACCACAGCTGATTGACCTGACACAGAGAGGGTGTGCAGGAGTAAGGAGGGACATGGGTGCATAGAGAAAGGAATGGTGCCCGTCTCAACAGAGAAGTCAGAAAGTAAATGATTCGGGCATGGAGACTTCACTATTCAGTTGCCTCCACGGTAGTAGTCCGTTGTATCAGGGCAGAGTTGAGTCACATTGACAGCATTGATCTCCAATTCTGTATCTGATCCTCATATTAATAGATAGTCTCATGTCTAAGGATTTTACTCAAATTCCTTTTATGAGAAAACCAATCACTTTCAAAAATATTTTTTAAAAGCAAAACATACAACTATTTGACAATTGGCATTATAATTTCAATTAAATTTTAAAGGTTATGCTTGTCTCTATGTATCCCTCTAACTAAAATCCTAGCTAAAGTGTACATTTTTAAAATGATGCCTACATTTATATTTGCAATTTGGCTTACATAAACAGTGTTTGTGTAAGCAAATTGAGTACTCTTAGCAGCCAACTACCTGATTGGCCCACACAAATAGCATATGAAATTGAAATTGCACTTTTTGTATCAACAAAATTGTGGGCACAAATTGGGAAGATGGATTAAATTTCCTTTGGAAGTTTGCTCAAAATGTAAACTTCAGGAAAACTTAAATATCTGTGCCGTGCAGTGGGTTAAAGTTCATTCATCCATGAATGTTTGGCTTCACATCTGCCTTATTTAGTGTGAAATGAGTTTGGCAGTCTCAGCCCAGATCCCATTGGAAATGTGTTAAAATCACAAATGTGGCACATGTGTCCAATCTGGCACAATTCAGCACAAGTACCAATCTCTCCTCTAAAGGGGAATAATGTGATTTGCAAGGGAATTCCAGCCCAATGTGTTACGAACACACTGTTTCTTATTTCAGTCAGATATCAAAATGAAATTGCATATGACTGTGCTGACTTAGCAATTCAAATCTTTATCATCACATACAAGGAATCAACAGGAAGAGGAATACTGCCATTTCTGGAGGCATAGTACTGTGATAGACAAGACCGAGAAAGTATTATGCAATTATTTAAAGTAAAATTTTTGAGTTTGTTTTATTATTCCTTTTTATATCTTCACTATATTGGTTGTATTTGTACCTACATTACTGTACAATCTTTGCGCATTATAGTATCACACTTATTTTGTTTGTATTCAGTAATATGTATGCACATCTCTAACAAATTGAGAATATTTTTATCACACAATGTGGTGCAGGCAACATAATATATTTGTCCAGGGGAACAAAATATGACCTTCACTGTTAAACAGAGCACTAGCTTAAATACATACATTTGGTAAACTTTTGGAGGGGGCTTTGCAAAGGATTTTAACTAAATTTCATTTTATCAGTAGATTGATTCCTTTATATCCATTATTATAACACACATAAGGGTGTCCAGTGAATCAGGTGGCTGAAATGACTAAACAGTGCTAACCCTATAATTTTGCATAAAGAGGAAGTCTTGAGTGGTATAACTAACTGTTCTTATCCCACTCTGTTGGGTTGTTCCATTTGAGAATACAAAGGGGTATTTTAAGGAAATAAACTCAGTTCAATTATTGGTTCCTAGTCTGTTTTTGTTGTTTCATGTTTCCACGCTTTATTGTAAGTTTTGCTAACAATCAACTGCTACTTTTCATGATGAGGTTCATCTTTCACTGCTCATTCACAATAGAACTATTCAATTTAACAACTCTATTTTTTGTTGTGCTACATCCCAGAACTAGAACCATACACAGAGTCATAGGGCTGGAAGGACCTTGAGAGGTCATCTGGTCCAGCCTCATGTGCTGAGGTGGGACCAAGTTAATCTAGACCATCACTGACAGGTGTTTGTCCAAAAACTTACAAAGATGGGGATCACACAATCTTCCTTAGAAGCTCTGTTCCAGAGTTTAACTAGTTAGAAAGTTTTTCCTAATATCTAGCCCATTACTTCTTCTCCTACCTTCATTGGACAGGGAGAACAATTGATCACAATCATCTGTATAACATGTCCTGCCTGAGCCTTCTTTTCCTAAGAATAAACATCATCAGTTTTTTAACCTATCCTCATAGGTCAGGTTGTTTAAACATTTTGTTGTTTTAATTGGGACTATCTCCATTTTTTCCATGTTTCCTAAAGTGTAGAATCCAGAGCTGGACACACTACTTCAGCTAAGACCTCACAAGTGCCAAGTAGAGTGCGGCAATTACTTCTCATGTCTTACATACAACGCTCTTGTTAATACACCCAGAATAATATTAGCATTTTTGCAACTGCATCACATTGTTGACTCACATTGCATTTTGATTCACTATAGCTACATAATCCTTTTCTGCAGTACTACTGACTAGCCAGTTATTCTTCATTTTGAAATTGTTTGTTTGATTTTTCCTTCCTAGTGTGCAGTACTTTACCCTTACATTTATTGAATTTCATCTTCTTGTTTTCAGACCAGATCTCCAATTTGTCAAGGTCCTTTTGAATTCTAATCTTGTCCTCCAAAGTATTTGAAACCCATCCTAGCTTTCTCTCAACTGCAAATTTTATAAGTATACTTTCTATTCCATTATCCAAGTATCAGAGGGGTAGCCGTGTTAGTCTGGATCTGTAAAAAGTGGCAGGGTCCAGTGGCACCTTGTAGACTAAAAGACATATTGGATCATAAGCCTTGGTGGGTAAATACTCACTTCGTCAGATGAAAGCTTATGGTCCAATACATCTAATAATAATAATAATAATATTATTTGGAGATATACCTATCTCCTAGTACAGGAAGGGACCTTCAAAGGTCATTAAGTCCAGCCCCCTGCCTTCACTAGCAGGACCAAGCACTGATTTTTGCCCCAGATCCCTAAGTGGCCCCCTCAAGGATTGAATGCACAATCCTGGGTTTAGCAGGCCAATGCTCAAACCACTGAACTACCCCCTGTTAGTCTATAAAGTGCCACAGGACTCTTTGTCCATTATCCAAGTAATTAATTAAAATTTTGAATTGTACCATTCCCATTCCCAGAATTGACCTCTATGGCACCCCACTAAATATCTCCTACCATTTTGACAGTGAAGCACTGATAACTACTATTTGAGTAGAGTCTTTCAACCAGTTGTGCATCTAACTTATAGTAATTTCCTCTACAAAACAATTCCCTAGCTTGCTTTAAAAAAATGTCCAGTTAGACTGTGTCAAGAACCTTATTAAAATCAAAAATATATAATGTCTACTCCTTCCTCACCTCTACTAGGCCAGTAACCCTCTTAAAGAAGAAGAAAATTAGGTTAGTTTGACATGGTTTGTTCTTGACTCATCCATACTGGATATTCCTTATAACACTATTATCTGCCAGGTGCTTGCAAAATAATTGTTTATAATTTTATTCCAGTATCTTTCATGTACCAAAGTTAGGCTGACTGGTTTATAATGCTATGGGTCTTCTTTTCTTTGTTTGTTTTAAAAAAAAAACTAGGTACTATGTTTTTCTCTCTCCTCTCAGTCATCTCACTATCTCACCTCATTCTCAAAGAATCACTGTGAAATTGCTTCAGCTTGCTTAAGCTCTTAAATCTCATCTAACTTATGTAAACATTCTTTACCCTGTTCTTATCCTATTTGGACTTGTGTTCTTTCCCCCTTATTGTTAATATTAATTGTGTTGAATGGCTGATCACCATTAACCTTTTTAATGAAGACTGAAGCAAAATAGGCATTACACACTCCAGCCTCCATGATGCCATAAGTTATTAGCTCTCCTTTCCTGTTACATAGAGGACCTATGACTTTCCTTCATGTTTCTCTTTCTCCTAATGCATTTAGTAAACATTTTCTTATTGTAGTTTATGTCGCTTGCTAGATATAACTCATTATTTGCCTTAGCCTTTCTGATTTTGTCTCTGCATGCTTGTGCTACTCTTCTGTACTCATCCTTATCAATTCATGCGTATTTCCACCTTTTGTAGGATCCTTTTGGATTTTCAGGTCAGCCATATTTTCCCCTTACTATTCTTTCTTTCGAGAGAGTTTCCGGTTGTGCCTTTTATATTGTCTCATTGAGAAACTGACATCTCTCCTGAAGAAAACCTCTGTCTAAGCCTGAAAGCTTTTCTCTCTCTCAGCAACAGAAGTTGGGTCAATAAAATATATTATCTCACTTAGCTTAACTCACCTGTATTCCTTTTACCCTTAGATTTTCTTCCCAGGGTCATTACATAGCCTGTTCTCAGAGTCTGTTAAAGTCTGCTCTTTTGAAGTCCATTTTCCTTATTCTGCTACTCTCCTTTCTTTTCTTAGAATAACGAAATATATAATTTCTTCATTATTTTCACCCAAAATGTTTCCCCCTTCTTATTCACTGGAAAGAAAAATGCAATTGAAAGTAGATGCCACGGTGGAATCTTTGTGTTCACCACAAAGAATAATTCCAGTGGGAATACATAATCCAGTATGTAAGGAGTTCAAAAGTCTGAAGAACAGGGTGCATCATAGCACCAGTAGAGGGCAGTACGGACTATGTAATCAGCATTGTGGTGGTAAAGAAGACATAAGGCAAATTACATATTTGCATAGAGCCAAAGTCACTGAACCAGGCATTACATAAGAACATAAGATACCATCCTGGCTAATAGCCATTTATGGACTTAGCCACCATGAATTTATCAGTCCCCTTTTAATTGTTATATAGTCTAGCCTTCCACAACCTCCTCAGGTAGGGTTTCCACAGTTGAGTTGACTGTGCGTGAAGAAAAACTTCCTTTTTTTTTTTTTTTTTGCTGCCTATTAATTTAATTTCATTTGGTGACCCCCTTCTCTTATTTATGTGAATAAGTAAAAACTTTTCCTTATCCACTTTCTCAACATCACATTTATATTATATATATATATCCCCCCCCCCCCCCCTCTTCTCTTCTTTCCAAGAGTCTGTAGCCTCTTTAATCTTCTTCCCTTTCCTGGACCTTCTCTAGATCTTTCCAAAGCCAGAATCTTTATGATCTGGAATGTAAGGAATGTAAGCTTTTGGCACATAAACCTCGGTAGACTGTCCAGCATTCTGACAACCTTGGTAACATAATTTGATGTCTACAGACTGCTGCACGTGTCTGTGGGCATCAGCCCAGCACCAGAGGTGTTCCAGAGTTGACTCAATGAAGCACTGGAAGTCTGCCTGGAGTGAAAACAATTACAGATGATTTCCTCGCTGGGGGTAAAGAGAGGAAAGGTATGGAAGCTGAAAGAGACCATGACATAAAAGTACTAGGTTTCCTACTGTGATACAAAAACAAGGACATAAAACTAAACCCAGGGGGAAAAAAGGCTACTCAAACAACATGAGGTGACATACACTGGATATCTGCTTACAGCAGTGGGACTGAAAGCAGATCCCAACAAGATTAAGCCAGTCAGAGACATGCCATGCCAGATAGCTCCAGTGGATGTGAAAAGGGTACAATGCTTCATAGGAATGATAATTGTTCTGTCCACACCTGGCTGCAGTAGCGGAACCCATAAATCAGTTAACAAGGCAGGATGTTGACTGAGACTGGGCAGGTCTCCAAAAGTGAGCATTTGACACATTGAAACAAATGATAACAGATGCCCCAGTCCTGAAGTGTTACCAGCCAGTAGAGCCACTGACACTGTTGTGTGATGCTTTGGAGAAAGAATGGGGTGGAGCTCTTTTGTAGGAGTAGCTGGTTGCTTATTCCAGCAGAGCCGTATCAGAGACTGAACATGGATACTTCCAAATAGAAAAAGAGCTTCTGCCTGTGGTACACTTATGGTCACCCAGTAATATACAATCTGCTCACAACCCCCTAGAAACAATCATGGGAAAACCCCTTTTACTGCTCCAGAGATTGTAGCACATATACTTCCAGCACTACCAAGTAGAGATCAGATATTGTCCAGGACAATTACTGGTGTTAGTTGAGACCCAAAACTGTGTGTGTGTGTGTGTGTGTGTGTGTGTGTGTGTGTGTGTGTGTGTATCCAGCATCAGCAAGTCTGGGGAAGGGATCGGACATTGTGCAGCATGTTAATATAATCAGTCTCCTAATTATAACAGCAAAGCTGGTGGAAATCAAAGATACTACGAAAAAGGACACCCAACTACAGGCAATCAAGAAAGTGATACTGACAGGGTGTCCAGAACCAATTTGCTTTGGAAGAATTCAAGGGATGTGCAAGCAAATGGGAGTTTTACCACCACCACAAGCAAATGGGAGACCTCTCCAGCATATATAGAAAGGGGAATCAACTACGAGAACAGCTAAGAGACTGTTACTCAAGGCTGTTTCTTCTCATTCAGATCAATTGTAAGCCTGTTTGCACATAGGAATACCCCATCACTGGGTGCCAAATTGTTCATTTCAGACACTGATAGAACAACCAATCAAAACCCTTCTACCCATAGGGAGAGACATGTTACAGCCATGGGGGGAGGGATAGCTCAGTGGTTTCAATATTAGCCTCCTAAGCCAAGGGTTGTGAGCTCAATCCTTGAGGAGGCCACTTAGGGATCTGGGGCAAAAATTGGTCCTGCCAGTGAAGGCAGGGGGCTAGACTCAATGACCTTCCAAGGTCCCTTCCAGTTCTAGGAGATTGGTATATCTCCAATTATTATTATAGACAGGAGACACTTATGAACCAGCAGACACAACAAGTGACACCACAACCTACAGAATGGAAAGACAGAGAACATATGGAGTCCAACTCCACAGGGAAGAAGGAGACTCCACAGAGAGACAAGTTTTTTAGACTCAGAGACAGGTAACATGGAGATGGAGATATACTACTCCCAGTGTGATTGCCTGTTGAAGAGACTATGTGTTCAGCTGGGTCTGTGGTAAAGGTGAAACTCCATCAAAGAGGCAGGAGATGAGGCTTTAGGTTGTTGATGTTTTCATTAAAAAGTTTGTAAAATAAGGGAAGTCTATCATGATCAGTGGAACTGAAGTCAGAAGGCCTGTTACTGAGGAATTCCAAGGGAACTGGGAGGTAAGGCAAGAAGCAACTCAGCCACATGGAAAAGCAGTCCAAAAGATTCAATAAAGATCTACTTGTTAAACTTAAACTGTAGTCAGCATCTCTCTTTGCAAATGTAACATGGGGCATAGCATGGGGGAACGCATCAGTGTTGAATCCTTATGTGGACCTCACAGCAGCAAGGAGTGTGAGTTGTCCTTTCTCCCTTCCACTTCTCTCGGCAACGGTATAGGGCACAATCTACCCCATACAATCAATATATCCATAACATTTTTTAAATAACCTTCTTCTATATCAAGGGTCGGCAACCTCTGCCACGCGGCTCACCAGGGTAAGCACCCTGGCGGGCTGGGCCAGTTTGTTTACCTGCCACGTCGGCAGGTTCGGCCGACCGCGGCTCCCACTGGCCGCGGTTCACCGTCCCAGGCCCATGGGGGCTGCGGGAAGCAGTGTGGGCTGAGGGATGTTGTCATAAACAGAGAGTTAAGGGTTAATTCCTTTTTTACCTTTAAAGGGTTAAGAAGCTCACATCCCACCGGTGACATGAAGGACCAATAAGAAGATAAAAATACTTTCAAAGAGGGAGAAGGAAAAAAGTATTTTTGTGTCTGTTCTGTGTGTGCTTTTGCCGAAGTCAGAGATCCAAAAAACCACCATCTAACCCTTGTTTAAATTAGTAAGTATTTAAATAAGAATGTGGTACATTTCTTTATTTTTCTCTTTGTCATTTCTTTTGCAAACAAAAAGAAAAAAATCAAATTGGGTTTTTGTGTAACTTTAAGGTTTTGCCCAGAGTGAAATCCTCTGTGTTTTAAATCTGTTGTCTGTGAGATCATCTTATTTTCTAATCTCACAGAGGTATTCCTTTCACCCTTTTTCTTTAATTAAAAGTCTTCTTTTAAGAACCTAATTCTTTTTTCTTTGTTTTAAGATCCAACAATTTTGCATCTGGGCTCACCAGAAATTGGTGGCGGAATTTTCTTGAGTCTGCCCAGGAAAAAGGGTATAGAGACTTGGGGGAAGGCAAGGTTCCAAGTGACTCTCGCCTATACTTTCTTCAAGTCTTATATTGCTGACTTTTTTTTCTATCACAACACCAACATACACAGATATTTTCATTATTTTTAATACACCACCAAGGAACACAATATCTTGAAAAAACACATCTTAATATTGGATACAATTTGATGCATTTTGCATTTGAGTGAGTGAAATATGTTAACCTTAATAATTGTTTTGCAACTGAAAATTAGAACTAATATTCTGAGGATAAATAGGAAAATTATTAGAAACAACCTAATACGCAGTGAATCGGTGTGAATAAAATATGATCCTCTCAAACGACCCTTTTCCTAATTGAAAATCAAATCTAATGCATTAGAGATGTGTGTGAAAAATATTGAAGAGAAAATAATGTCAGTAGACCAAGTGATTTCCCCAATCATCACTTTTATTTATAATTGAAAACCAATTAACATACAGTACTGTGATCATGTCTAAACAATACTGATTACTTGTTCAGTAAGCAATATAAATTTGTTACACACAACAATCTGAACAATAACAACTCTCTGTCATATGCACAAAGCCCCAATAAAGATCTCATCAAAAATCTCAGTCTCTCCTCATTGGAGAATCATTTAGCAAGATGACAAATGTGTAAGAAATTGGATAATAGCAGAAAATCACATAAATGTCACATCATGTTTGAAGAAATTGTTTTAAATAAATGAGTCAATAATGATGATACTTTTATAGAAATGCCATATGGAAATAGAGACCTTAATATGTAAATTATGGAATCAGCCTATTATCACCAATTTTTTTAGTTGAAATACCAAAAAAAGTATGTTAGAGAAGTATAATTACTACTCCAGAGCCGCTGGAAATTCAGGACTTACATCTCTATTCTGCAGTAATGACATATATGTAAGTGACAATGCTCCATGAATGCTATGGAATAACTGGGTAGAGAAAAATATCACACCTGAAGGCTTGAACAGAATATGCCATTTTACAAACTAGACTTGATATTACAGTTTCTCAATAGAAATGTTTGAGAAGCTTGAAAAACTAAATCAACCATGGGGGGAAAGATTGCGTGATAAATGTATTATGCTGTATTTCCAAGCTTTTAGCTGATACTATGTTTGCGACCAAATAAATGAAGTATTCATGCTGTTTATTTACAATCATGCTACATAAAGAACAAATGTCTGCTCATTGTGCTTTGAGCTCTCTGCTTGGTATGAACATAATATAACTTCATCTGTTGTACACAAAAGAACTTTGTTGCCAGCTCCAACATTAACACACATATTAGCCCTCTGAAGTCTTTTCTGTTATTTGAAAGAAATATATGTGTATATTTGTATTTATTGTTATCATTTATTTCTTTTACTAGCTGTTTCTCATGACACTTAAGCAAGGTGATAACCAATGAAAATTAAAAGGCAAGTGATAGAAGGAAATAAACAAACAAACCATAACTACTCAAGCTGAAAGGTTGTTAGATGTGTGGCAAGGCACCCTCTCAGTCTCCCCAGCCTCTGCTGCTTTTAGCCCTGGTGAGACAGGCTTGGGTAATGCGGTCCCCCTTAGGACACAGGGGAAGTCTGCTCCCCGTCTCTCCACCAGTCCTGTTTAGAGTATTTGCACTCCCTTGTGGGAGAGAGTACTGCCTCTCCTCCTGGTGAGGCTCGCTGACTAGCTCCTCCAACATTCCTGGCAGCAGAGCTCCTTCTCTCTCTGCTCTCCCCCCTTCCTTCCTCCCAGGGAGGGGTTTAAAAAGGTCTCAGGCAGCCCCACGTTGGAATCAGCTGATCCCAATTAACCTCAGGTAGCTCCCCCTCAGCTGATTCTAATTTGCTACCTTGGTAACCCTTTCTCAGCTGAACGTGATTGACCTGTAGTTGCCTCCCAGTTGATAAGGAGGAGGGCCTTTTAACCCTCTGGGACTGATTCCTACCCCTCCCTTGCAGCTGTCTGTCCTGAGTTTATCACAATTCCAATAAGGATATGTTATCTAGATGATATGATAAGATGTACCAGGTATTTGCTTCCCCCTTTGACAGTGGCCCCACTATCTTCCATACCCTGCCCTATGAAGGTGTGGCCTGATAGAAGGGAAGAGCAATGAATTCAAACTGCTAGGGCTTGCCTGCATAGGCTTCCCATGATTAGCCTGAGGCAGAACCAGTAAGTGTTGGTCCTGTGCCTACAAGTTCTGGGAGCAGACTAATCTCTGTCAGTGGGTCTGATCAAAAGGGGTGTCTGCTACTAAGGGCCAGTTCTGGGTGAAGCCAAGACAGGGAGAAAAAGGTCTCCCTGCCACAACCAAAATAAGCTGGCCCAGTCAGGGGCCAAACCTTGACAGTATTTACCTTGGATCTCTGTGAAGGACTAATGTCTATGTCAGGGGTCAGCAATGTCTGGCACGTGGCTCACCAGGGTAAGCACCCTGGTGGGCCGGGCCTGTTTGTTTGTCTGCCACGTTGGTCATTATATTAAATGAGGTATCATTGAATTATCTTGATGTCCTGATAATGCATATCACCACCAGATAAAGATGGTTAAAGAAAACTTAGTTTGATAGCATCCTGTCAGGCAAGAAATCACTTCTCAATAGTTTTGGTTGTGAAACCATCATTTCTGTATGTTTTATCTTTATGGCCCCCAATTTTCTATTGTTAATCTGTCTGGTTCTCTAATTGTTTCTGTCTGCTGTATAATTAATTTTGCTAGGTGTAAATTAATTAGGGTAGTGGGATATAATTGGTTAGAGAAGTAAGTTGGGAGTAAAAAATAAGGAAAAAGGAACTTGGATTTAAGCTTGCTGGAAGTTCACCCCAATAAACATTGAATTCTTTGCACCTTTGGACTTCAGGTATTGTTGCTCTCTGTTCATGCAAGAAGGACCAGGGAAGTGGGAGGGTGAAGGAATAAGCCAGGGGTCAGCAACCTCTGGCACACAGCTTGCCAAGGTATGCACCCTGGCAGGCCGGGCCAGTTTGTATACCTGCCGTGTCAGCAGGTTCAGCAGATCGTGGCTTCCACTGGCCACGGTTCACTGTCCCAGGCCAATGGGCGTGGTGGGAAGCCGCAGCCAGCACATCCCTTGGTCCACAGCACTTCCTGCCACCCCCATTGGCCTGGGAAGGCAAACCGCAGCCAGTGAGAGCTGCAGTCGGCCAAACCTGCCGACGCGGCAGGTAAACAAACTGGCCCGGCCCACCAGGGTGTTTATCCTGACAAGCCATGTGCCAGAGGTTGCCAACCCCTGGAATAAGCCCTCTAACATATTGGTGCCGTGACTCGGATACATTGCATAGGATAGGTGAGTGGCAGCCTGTAAGTCCCCCTCCCCAATAGTGCCCGCAGCTGCTTAGCGTGGGTATGACAAATTCTTGTGATGGTAGTTGCGGGTTCTGGCAAGCTGGGATAACGGATTTTTTGAACAAATGGATAAGGAAGAATCAGGGCCCATACCAGGTGGAGGGGTCCACCTGGGATGAGATTGAGAAGGAGATGGGGGAGGTTTTGGGAAACCCCAAGGGAAAGGAGTGCAGGAAAAAGGGAATGGTATTACAACGTTTGTGCACTGGGATGGGATACTGGGTAAAAAGGGAAGCCGATCTCCTCCAATGCATTTTAACAGAAAAATCAGTGTTAGTGGTAGAGGTAGCAGATTTTAAGGCACAGGATGCTACACGGACAAAGGAGTCTTGTGAGGCAATCCAGCGAGAGAGAGATGAACTGCTGGGGAGAGTAGGAGACTTAGAGGAAGAACTGTATCAATGTAAATATGGGGGCAATGGACTTGGGGACCCCAAACCATCTGCCCCACTAATGAAACTGAAAAAGACACCTCCACCACCCTACCCTGAAAATACACTGTACCCACCAATGCCAGTGGACATTGTAAGCTGGCGATCCACAGTTACAGCCCCTGTGAGAGAGGCTACCCGAGAGGAACTGTGGGGACAGGAATAGTGATCCCAGTTGTGGGGTGGGGGGGGGCATGCCCCACAAGTAGTAAAACATACAGAAATGAGGGTTTCACACCACACCTATTGAAAGGTGATTTCTTGTCAGACAGGAAGCTATCAAACTAAGGTTTCTTTAACCATCTTTATCTGGTGATGATAGGCATTATCAGTACAGGACTGTATTCCTAACAGCCCAATAGCACCATATTTCAATGTGATTGGTTTGGATTGTGAGTATGTGACCAAACACTTCCCAGCTTATGGCTGTCTCTGCTGCTTAACCAAAGGCCTCAGAACTATCCTAGTGAGAGGAGGCCTAAGAACCAGGCCTCAGACTATCCTAGTGAGAGGAGCCCCATACAGAGGCGGATTGTGATTTTGATTCTTTGTTTTATACCTCTTTAACTAGCTAAGTGATAAAAATTCTTAAAGTATAGGCCTTTACAGACAGGCCTGTATATCAATATTCTAACAAGGAGCAGCATGAAAGAAGGCACTGAGGTATTTGTGACAGAAGTTGTCAAACAGGTAGATGAAGTTGAGATTTTTGTCCAAGTAGATGAGGAAACAACAGGAAATTTTCAAAGACACAAATAAGTGTTATGCACTGAATTCCATTTGACTGCTAAAGGGAATTAGGCATTTTGTAAAGGAATCACTCAGTGCACATGAAGCACACTTTACATACAGTACTGAAGGCTGGGAATGTGTTTCTTTATTCAACTACGTAACAGAAAAGGAAAACACACACTAATAAAACAGGAAGTAATGGAGAGGTGGCGCCTGACTTCAATCAAAAATACTCTGAATAACCCACCATAGCACCTTTATGATTACTTTTCTACAGGATACAAAACTGTCCTTTGTGCTTTTGGAAAATCAACCCTGCTTCTCAATCCACTTTTGTTCAGATTCATAGATTTTAAGGCCAGAAAGAACTATTAGCTCAACTGTTTGATCTCCTGTAGATCACTGGCCATTTCATTTCACCCAGTTACAATCTTCTTCTATTTGTTTTTTTACTCTCTCCAATGCAACTGATGGTTCTGACTCTTCTATGAAGTGTATGCAGCCATACTTTGGTGACGACACTAAACGTGCCCTTTGAGGGCAATGGAACTCCATATACATTCAAGCACTTGCTTGGACACACCTCACAGCAGGATTGAATTCAGGGGCGACTCCAGGCACCAGCGCACCAAGTGCGTGCCTGGGGTAGCAAGCCTTGCGGGGCAGCCTGCCGGTCGCCATGAGGGCGACAGTCAGGCTGCCTTCGGCTGTGTTTCTGTGGGAGGTCCACCAGTCCCGCGGTTTCGGCAGCAATTCCCAGTGGCGCGCCGCTGAAAGCCACCCGACTGCCGTGTTTGGGGCGGTAAAATAACTAAAGCCGCCCCTGATTGAATTCCCCTTTTATATAATTGCTTTATTTCCCCTCCTATAAAATTGCTTGACTGAAAATCTGATTGCAGAAAGAAAGTGTTCACTGAATTGGTCCCTCAGATTAAATGGTGTTGGATGTGGTAAAAGACTCTCAATAAGCCCAATTTAAATCAGTTTGTCTAAGGAACAAGATCAAATTAAAATGAAAACACATAACTGTAAGATCCTTTATCACAGTTTAGTACAGGATAATGTTACTCTGTATCAAAGGTTGGAGAATATGAAGAACATATACAGATCCTCCAAAATTCACAGGGACATGAAGGATCAGAAGGAATGGATCAAATTATTACTTTATTTAATTTACTTGATGGCATTTTTTTTTAAAGAGAAAGATTTGGCTTCCCTAATTCTCACATGTCTTTAATACAAAAGGTAGCAATAGTGAAAGTTAGAGTATGAGAGAGTGAGTATTAAAAAAGAGGAAAAACAAAATAAAAATGTAATTCAGATTAATTCTGCTTTAATGTGTCCTGATAGAGCAAAGAAATTCAGATCAATTGATCTATTTTTTGACCATCAAAAGGTGGTTACAAAAATTGAAATGTTACAGAACTTTGAAACTTTATTCCTGAAAAGTTATGTGCAATGTTAGTTTTTATTGATAAATAGATAGACAGATTAGATATGTGCAATGTTAGATTATATATATATATATATATATATATATATATATATATATATATATATATATATTACTGATTGTATTGAGCCAAGTAATTTTTTATCCCGTAATAAAAATGCTTCATCAGCATCTGCACCTCAGATACTAGGATCTGATAAAGATTTTGCAACCGAGGGCTGGTCTACACTATGGGGGGAAATCGATCTAAGATACGCAACTTCAGCTACGTGAATAACGTAGCTGAAGTCGAAGTATCTTAGATCGAATTAAGTACCATCCTAACGGCGTGGGATTGACATCCGCGGCTCCCCATGTCGACTCCGCTACCGCCATTCAGGTTGGTGGAGTTCCAGAGTCGACAGGAGCTCATTCGGGGATCGATATATCGCATCTAGATGAGACGCGATATATCGATCCCCGAGAAATCGATTGCTACCCGCCGATATGGCAGGTAGTGAAGATGTAGCCTAAGAAAAGAAAATCCAGTACCTTTGATGTTTAGTAAAGAGCCCTTTTTTAAGAATCTTATAACCTCTATGGATTTTCCTTGCAACTGGAACCGGCCAATGCTTTTGACAACAATTTCTGTAATTTAGAGCTAGATTCACAAGGGAAGGGGGGATTTAGGCACCATCATTTAGGTATAGATGGCCTCTCAGAGCACCCCTACCAGATCTGGCTCTACACACATCACAGCTGGAGGAGGTGCTGATTGTAGTACTCTTTCCCCCTGCTTATAACTTTTAGCCAAATCATGGGAGACCTGAGTTCAAATCCCCACTCTGTATGGTGTAGAGCAGGCACTTGAACCCAGATCTCCCAACTGCCAGGTATCCTATCTAATGGAGTGAGCATTGCAGCCCTAAGTCCCCCTTATGGATCTAGCCCTAATTGTCAATGTTGTTTCTTTTGTTATTTGATTTTTATTTTTATTTTTTTTGTTATGACTACTAACAATTGTGTTAGACTTCTTTGCTGGTGGTTTGCAATTTTTAAAAGTCTGTAAATAAAAACATATTTTAAAACATAAGAGAAATCTGTTTACTAAAATTAGAACACCAATTTGTAAAAAAAATTAATAAACTGCCACATGGATTCCCATTTGTGTCCTAAAAGTTTGGATAATAACAGTATGGTAATACTAGAAATGTAAGGATAAAATGAGAAAGAGAGGGATACAGCTCACTAACAATGTAATGTAGATTGCATAGGTCAAAACATTCTTTCCTATTAGATAGATTTAGGAAGAAGCCTCCCGATGCACTGGGTGATGAATTAGAAGAATATCTGGAGCCTACACGGGACTAAGAGTCATGCTGTGCCAGTCCGTGCAAAATTAATATCAGTGTTATATTATTATGCCACTTTCATTTTTCAAACACCTGCTGGGGATTAGCAAGGATAAGCAAATCATCAATAAGAATGTTTTCATACTAGGAAACTGTTGCTTTGGTCAGGCATTTATTTAGCTAAGTGAGTTAATTTCCTATTTTACCCTTAGCAGCCTCAGAAGCAAAAAAAGAAAATGACTTTTATAAACAAAAATGATCAACAGATGATTCAGGCAGTGGTACTATAAGAAGGGCTTTTGGGTATTTGAGCACTCTGTGGCATTCATGGACAGAGGACTGTTCTCATGGGATAGACCACCTGAATAGGAAGGGAAATAGATTTCTCTGATGCAGGTTAGTACAACTGATTAAAAGATATTTAAACTAGGAATTTGGAGGAGACAGTTGGGAGATGCTCATGTAATCTCTGAGCCTGATTCTAACACTGAACAGGAGGAAAATTATCTAAGAGAAGATACAGTAATTGAGAAATGAGCTCCATAAATACATCAGAGGGATAAATATCAGAGAGAGAGACTTATTTAAGTTAAGTGCCAATGTTAATACAAGAACAAATGGATATAAACTGGCCCTCAATAAGTTTAGGCTTGAAATTAGATGAAGATTTCTAACCATCAGAGGAGTGAAGTCCTAGAACAACCTTCAAAGGGGAGCAATGGGGACAAAAAACCTAACTGATTTCAAGACTGAGCTTGATAAGTTTATGGAGGGGATTGTATGATGAGATTGCCTACAATGGCATGTGGCCCTTGTGTGACTTCTACTAGAAAATATCCCCAATGGCTGGGGCACTAAATTGGGAGGTGTCTGGATGGTGGGTGTTGCCAACATGCTTAGGAACTAATTGATCACCAGATTTAGGTCGGGAAGGAAAGAAACATCTGGGGGTGGGAGTTACCTTTCTCCACAGCATGGGGCACTGGTCATTTGCTGGGTTAAACTAGAGTAAATGGTGGACTCTCTATAACTTGAAGTCTTTAAATCATTATTTGAGGACTTCAGTAACTCAACCAGATGTTAGGAGTCTATAACAGGTGTAGGTGGGTGAGGTTCTGTGGCCGGAAACGTGCAGGAGGTCAGACTACATGAGCATGATGGTCTCTTCTGGCCTTAAAGTCTTTGAGTCTATAATCATTGTTGTCAGTAGCTGCTTCTACCAAGGGAGTGTGGAAGGACAACCTGTGTTCTTCCATCCCTCATTCTCTGGATGCCAGAAACTTATAAAACAGTCTTTAAAATATCAGATCACGTTTTCCACACCAGTATCAGTACTCCTGAGAGTTTCACCATGGTTTAAGAAGGAATAAGAGAAATGACTGATGACAGATATAAACAGTATTTTTGAAGTATGAAGTGCAGTTTTAGCCATGTCAGTCCCAGGATATTACAGAGACAATACGAGTGAGGACCATCTTCTCCCTAAAGAGGAGCTCTGTGTAACCTTGACTACTTGTTTCTCTCACCAACAGAAGTTGGTCCAATAAAAAGATATCATCTGAGCCAGCTGGTATCTCTAGGATCTAGCATCATTTTCTGTGTTGCATAATTATGACTTCATTTGGAATACTCCTGTGAATAAGAACTGTAGAAGCAGATCCTAAGTAGAGCTGATCAAGAATTTTTTGACAAAACATTTTATTTTGTTGTGGGGTTTTTGGTCGGAAAATGCCTGTTCATCAAAATTGAGAGTTTCATGGGAAAGGGTCCCTTTTGATGAATTTCCCATTTCAAAATTAAAAATATAGATATGATGCAAAAAAAATTCCAGTTTTGGTTTGAAGCAATTTTTCATTATGAAATGTAAATTAATTTATTACAGTAAAAATAGTCAAATGTAATAAAATAAAAGTCATGATAAAATATTTTGAAATTATTACAATAAAATGTTTAAATAGATCCAATTGGATTTTTAGTTTGTGAAAAAAAAATGAGATTTTGTCTTTTTGTCCTGACTTGAGTAGGATTTTTTTTTTAAATCTCAACAATTCTTGAGGATGGGAAAAATAATTTCTCACCCATGTCTAGCTCTAGGTGTTAGGAACAACCATAAGTGGCACTGGAAAATTGAACTCCATACAGCAAAGAAATTTTTTTTTTGGAAAACTGAAATTGTATTGAAAAAAAATACCAGAAGAAAATGTAATTACACTTTATCTTAAGATGATACCCCCAAACATGGTTAAAAAAACTCCTTAATATTAAGCATCATAGCACCTTATGGCTTGCCTGATACTTAACATGAAATTTCATGTATGAACACACTGCATGGTTTAAATGATACCACCTTTTATAGTGTGCTGTATAACAGCTTTTGATGACATAATCTGGTAGACATGTATGAATAATGCATTTTCTAACATGTTTTATCATAAATTATTAAAGAATGTAGCTGCATCCTCTAATTATTTCATAAATATGAATATGAAAGCATTTATAAATGCCACCTTCATTTTGAGTTTTGAACTGAAAATGCACTATTCTAAATTGCCAACCTGTGCATATTTGCTTTATCATTCACCACAAAGTTCAGATGTGTTAGTGTTAACCCATAGGAAACCAGCTAGAGCACATGGGGAACAGCTGTTTTCCTTGGTTTGAATCCTGACCCTGTCACATTCTATAGCATGGAGCTGGCGGGAGCTCCATGTCCTGGCTTAACCCCATGAACCCTGAGAGGGAATGAAAGCTCATCAGGGACATCTGCATAGCAGCCATATGGTTTTAAAATCCTACTCTCTGTCCAGGGGCCTATGCCTAAATGTCTAAATTCCCCCAGCAGACCTCTGGAGGATAACACCAGAGCAATTGACAAATCCACCCCAGGGGGTAGGCTGATCTTAGCTGCTGTCAGTCAGCCCCGGAGTAATTTTAAGATTCTGTGCACCTTGAACAACAGTACATGCTGATAGCTCCATTAAATGTCCATAGGGTCAACATAAGTTTTACAAAGCTCCTGATTCCTCCTGCAGAATCTCAAGGCCCTCATAACACTACTAACCACTGCTTCTTGGAAGATTAGTTGTGGCACCAGAAGGTATGGCAATTTTCTTTAGAGCCTTAATGGTATTTCTTCCAGATTTTCCAGCACCCGTGTGCTTGCCAGTCTGAGAAGCACAATGCACTAGGCAATTTAACTAGCAGAGCAATTGGCCAAAAATCTGATAGAGCAGAAGTCTTAGGGCACAGCAGAGAGACTACAACATTTACTACTCCTTCTAGCTATCTCTAAAGATAGATAAAGTAGAGAGGAACCACAGGGAGTGTGAGAAACAGAGTTCGGAGTTACAGAAAAGGGAGCTGGAATCCAGGCAGGGTGGAAATTCGGCAGCCGCTCCTTCCGTCCGAGAGGGACTCAGGGACTTGCTGACGAATTCCTGCTGAAGACCTGGATGTGCCGTCCCCTTCCATGGACCACCCGAAGCACCAGCTTGCTGTGCTGGTGCCTGAAGCCGGACCTGAATCTAGGGCAACTTCACAGGTTGAGGAAGAGAAAAAGCTAGTCTTATGCCTTTTAGAAAGATGGTGGTCAGAGAGGAACAGCTTCCCAATGTTTGGTTACATTCAGGTAAGCATCTGGAAATTTGGATGCGCACCTGAACAAAACCAAACCTCCGAACCATTTGAAGTTCATCCTTCACTAGTTTACACAATAGAATCTTGCAACTCTTGATACCAGTGACAAATGACCTACAATAGAAGTACTTGCTTTGCATATGCATAATGTAATTTGAGTACTAATACTTGTGGCTACTGGGAATTCTTGATATAATTATGTTAATTTTCAATATGTTTCTCAATGTTCTTTCAGTGCCAGAGATTGCTGAAATGAAAGTTAATATATTGCATTTAAAATGAAGTGTAAAATTAGATGTACATTGCAGAGTGTTTTATATAAGCTGCAGTATATTAGAAAACATGATTACAAATTCTTTGATGTGTTTACTTCTTGTTGTTTATTGGTGTGCATTAATTTTAAGTTCCCAGTCCTTACTCTGATTTACCTCAGAACAAATGTACCATAACATGTCTAGGACAGACACATCATTAATTTATTTATACTATATTTGTTTGTCAGCTATAATCAGTGATGGGCAAGACATGATATACCACATAGTGGTTATGCATTGAGACTAATATCATATTCATATTCATTCTGTTCTTTGGAGTCAATTTCAATACATGGATATGAATAAAACTAACATGAACTGCTCCCACTCTCTGCTTCACAAAAAGACAACGTGAAACTCACTTTTTGTAAGCCTGACACAACCAACCAGCTTTCCCTCCCTTACAAATAACCCTTCTGGTCCCCCTGAACCTTCTGACCTTCAAATTTTCCTTGTTTCTGGGACATGCATTATATTAAATATTATTGACCAAATCCTTTCCTGAATTACACCGGTGCAAAGGCTTTGATTTCAATGTATACAGGACCTTGTGTCATACTCAGGGGCTTGTGCCTTCACCACCACTGATTCCTACTTTTGTCTGTCCAATCAACTATCATCCAATCATCTGCAGCAGAAATAGCTGCCCAAAGAAGAATGTATTACAATTCCCAGGCACTTTAATAATAGTTTTTTATTGTGACTATACCCACTTGCTGATGGAAGATGTAGAAAACTCCCTGACAGCTAGCAGAGGCAACCAAATATTAGATGACAGAGGACTGACAGAGGATTAGATGAATAGTTGAAGCAGATATACAGCAACAGAAATTATGTGTCAACATTTCAACTAACCTCATTCTACAGTGCTCACACAAGTAAAGGTATTTTGGGGATGCAAAGTAAAAATCTGAAGAGGCATTTTGCTGAATGGCTGCAGTTGTTCCATGGAAAAGACAACAACATTAAATTGTGATTCAGGAAATTGTTTGCAAGATTATCCAGTCTCTCTTTTATTCTTTTTCATGTTTGGCTTATTATTGGGATCTAATTCATATTAAGGCCCAAATGAATCAAGCATCTATGTATTTCCTGAAAACTTTGCAGACCCCTCCCTCCCCACCCCACCCCCAAAAAAACCCCACAGATGGATTCATATTCAGACCTGATTGTGAAGTACAAACCTACTATAATGTATTCTAACCTCTGTTATCTCTGTATTCTCCAGACTTTGAAGATCTAATACTTCCACATCATTTTCATCACCATAAACTTCACTTACTCAAGAGTTCAGATAAGAACAATGCCAAACTGGTACTTACAGTTATGATAAAAATCAAGTTGCTAGTGTCCACTGATTTATAGGTAGATCATCTAGAAAAGAATACTCCAGGATTGCCAAACATCCAGAGTTTTGGAACAGCATCAGATCTGCCCATTTCAATGTAAGATGTATTTTCTCTGCAGAAGCCTCTTTTACTTATTTTTCCATACTGGCTACAAATCTGGCATAACTCTGTCTTGTGGTCTGTACTGCAAGAAAGGCCCTCTCTAACTCAGTGTTTGAGTAGAAGAGGGAAGAATTGTCAGCATCAATTTCTACAATATAAACTTGTCTTCTCTTGATGAACTAATAAAATATCAGCTCATAACTGAGAAGTATTAGATCAGATTCATTTCCAGAGTGCTCCTTTTATATCAACAAATTTACAGAACTCATCATTCAGTTGGTCACATTCCACCTCAGATTTGCAAATTCCAAGGTGTGAACCAATGTCAGCAAACTGTTAAAAAATGACAATTATGGCTCTTGGGCAAGTGGAATGTTACATTTTGCAAAAAGAGTCAATGAGACGGAATTTAACTTCTCAATCTTATAACCTCCTGTAATAAAGGGTGTTAGTCTTTTCAGTGATTGTTATGTATTTATTTTTCACCTTGCGGATTCATCCTTATTTTTTTATTTTATTTTTCATCTTACAAAAGAGAAATAAAAAGGGTGGCATGAAAGAAGCCTGAGCATGCTAAATTTCAAGAATTTTTTAAAATAAATTAATAAATTAAATTATTGTAATATAGGCTTATCAGAGGATTATTCCTGGATAATGAGCACCATCTTTATTAAGCTCCCATCGTGCACCTAGCCTGGCACAAGACACAAATACAATCCCTACCCTGAAGAATTTATTTTCTACTATATATATATATATACATTATATAGTATCAACAAAATGTTTTATATATATACATACATACACACACACCTCATCATCACCAGGGAAAGAAAGTAAGTAAGCAATTTTTAATCTTATGTTATAGCCAAGAGCTTAGATGGAAAAAAAATCTTTTCTGTCTCCACTTTGTTGGACAACTAGGAAAGATAATGCAATGATACCTCATTTAATATAATGACCACATGACACATGTCGTGCTGTTGCTCACTGTAGATCGGGATGGGCAACCTATGGCACGCGTGCCGTAGGCAGCACGCAAGCTGATTTCAGTGGCACACTCACTACCTGGGTCCTGGCCACCAGTCTGGGGGGCTCTGCATTTTAATTTAATTTTAAATGAAGCTTCTTAAACATTTTAAAAACCTTATTTACTTTACATACAACAATAGTTTAGTTATATATTATAGACTTATAGAAAGAGCCCTTCTAAAAACGTTAAAATGTATTACTGGCATGCGAAACCTTAAATTAGAGTGAATAAATGAAGACTCAGTACACCACTTCTGAAAGGTTGCCGACCCCTGCTCTAGATTTATAAGGCTTAATTCTGATCATACACCAGTGAATAGGAGTTAGGGAGAAAGCGAGAGAAATATGTTTTGCTGGTATTAATACAGGTTCATAATGGAGTTTCAGTTTCATGTGAAGCTGAAGGGGTTGAGAATACTTTCAAATTAAACTCTTCATGTAAGTTTGTGACACTCTCATGAACTAAAATGGATGGTTTTCACATAATTCAATTTCATTCACCTTTTGACTTCTTAGCACTAGTTACTGATATATTGACTAGCAACTTACTCCATGAGTAGTACAATCAAAGTTGATGCAACTAACTGCTAGTAAGGCTCTAATCAGTGTGAGTAAGGGTATCAGAGACTGGACTTCATAATACTTTTTTATACAACATCTCCGTTATCTACCTTATTATTCAAGTGGAAGTACATTCCACAATTTCCCCCTGCCCCATCCATTTGTTCATCCAAAAGCACATCTACAATTTCTTTCTAACCAGTTTCAAGCTCATCTAGTAAACCCTGTTAATTTACTTAGCAGCTGATAATTTTACATAATAGCCATAGCTACAAAAGATGACTGAGGGGACTTTCAGAAGTATTCTTAAAAAAGGAGCACATATGCACCATTACAGCACTAACTCTGCTTCCAGAATCAGTCTTTTTCTTTCTTCACTCCCACTTGGCCCTGGCAGGATTGCAAAGATGATGAACTATGTTGACTCACGCACCTTCAGTTCCATTTCCAGCTCCTGTTACAAACATATCAGCTACTTGGTGACACCCAAAATCACACTATCACAAACAGGAAAGTAGTTCAGAGTAATTAATTACTGGGTTCCTCTGAACACAGTTTACTTACACTTTGCTTGAGTTCAGCTAGGAATATACATGTATGCGGTAACCAGGCCCAAATACATCCTCACAATGTCAAGCTGTCATGGAGTTTTTGCAAGCTTCAAACTCATGCAGTATGCACAGAGTTCTCACATACCCACCTTATTTTCCCTTTCTTCCTAACACCAGTTACTTGATCCAAAAATATTATAAAATATAAATAATTACTAGCATTTTTTTTTTTTTTTTAAATCTTTCTTATTTGTGTTGCCGATCAAAGCCATTATGAGTGAAATCCTGGCCCCACTGAAATCAATGGCAGAACTATTGACTTGAATAGAACCTAGGCTTTCACTCCATGGCCTTTGACTACAGTTTCATTCTGGTGTGTACTAGACTCTACAGACTGCTAGGACAGTTCACACATAAACCCCTCAAATCCCTCATTCCCAAACTGTGGGTCACAACTGTAAATGCAGTCATGCCATCAGTAGATTGGGTTGTGGGTCTGACGAGCCTTGGCCTGCAAGATTATGCCGTCTACACCCTAACATGTCCAGACCAATTTCACAAACACTGTGCCAGAGGCCTCCATTTTGATCTACAAAATGGCAGCCTCTGTGATGCATGACCTCTCACATAGGTGCATGCAAGGTCACTCTGCACGGATGCTGGAATTTTGTAAATCAAAATGACAGCCTTCTGGTATGGTGTTTACAGAGTACGTCCAGACAAGTTGGCTATATTGACTCCACTTTGCCATTTGCCCCATCCAGCTCCACAAGCATCCATCTGAGATATTTGAATCCAAAAGTTCCTTATCTCAGGGCAACAACCTTATCAACAGAACATGCTCTCTGGCTGAGCTGGAAGGAGCCTGCGCTAGCCTTTATTGAGGTGGTAATCTGCAGTGGTTTGTAAGCTCCTTAAGGCAGGGTTACCAGCTTCTTTTATACCACCCTGAGTACTCAGTTGGCACTCAATAATGAATCATTGTAAGTCATTGTCTTTGTACTGCTGCTCTATTATCACCACACAGGGCCTTCCTAAGTCCTGTTGTCATTTGCTTAATAGTGAATTCCTGTTTCTGATTTATTATAAGAGTCATAACGGACTCATTTTTGTGCAGACTATCTGCTTCAACCTCCAGTGAGTCTAGTGATGCAGTTATGAAAGAAAAACAAGAGTGCAAGAAATGTGTTTACAGATATGACAAGGCTTTCTCTAGGTATGGCTTCACAGGTGTTTTTGTCAAGAATGAAGAAAGGCTAAAATGCCTGTTATATGACACAATGTTATCTAGTGACAACATGAGACCTATTTAACTTAAAGAACACTTGGAAACCCATCACAAAGAACATATAGGAAAACCCAGGTCATTTTCTAGCACCAGAAAGAAGAACTTTAACATCAACAAGTGCAATTCAAGAGAGCCACATCCATCTCTGACCATTCTCAAAAGGCATCATTTGAGGTGCCAAGAAGCCTCACACAATTTGAGAGACTTTCCTTTTTCCTGCTGCAATTGATAAGGTGTGGCTAATGTGTGGGGAAACCATGGCAAACAACTCAATGTGTTGCCGATCAAAGCCACAAAACAGAGAAGTGAAGGATAGCAGCAGCTCAGGAAAATACACTGGTGGAGTATCTGAAAAACATGGATGCTTTTGATCTTCAAGTTGATGTGAACAGTGAGGGGTATGATGCACATTATATTGCTTTTATGAAATACAAAGGGAGGGTGCAGGTCTCAAAGGTATTTTGTTCTTCTCCCTCTTTTTGGATACATGGCTACATGCAAGACAAAAATATCCCATGTGATCACATGGTGATCTTTTGCACAGCTAGAGCTCCGTCTATGACGCGCCAGAAAGCAGGTCTTTGTACCTTGGTAAAGAAAGTAGCTCTGTTTGCTATGTGGATTGCATGATTCACAGAGAACATCTGGCATCCAAATCTCTGAGTCCAGAGCTAGGTGAAGTTTTGCAGCAGTTTTCATCTATTGTGAACTACATCAAGACTCAGCCCCTTCACATACATCTGTTTGCAAAACTGTTTAAAGACATGGGGTCCAATCTCAACATGTTCATGTTCTAGACTTAGGCTTGTGTCTCAAGAGGAAAACTACTGGGATGATTATTTATTTTAACAGAGACAAGGTATGTGCCCATGCAATGGAATGCAAAAAGAGTGAATTCATTTTTTATGTGACCAAAGGAAGATATGCCTTCTTGCCTATGTCACAGATATAGTTGGGAAACTGAATAAATTGAATACAGGTCTGCAAGGAAAGAACACCCACATCCTTCAGCTGAGTGATCAAATCACAGGATTAATGAAGAAAATTGTTTTCTGGAACAATAATCTATTGAAGACAAACTATAAATCCTTCCCACAGCTTTGCAAGTTCCTGGCTGACAATGAAATTATTCAACCTCCTACACAGGTGATAGCTGAGCATTTCTGCCTGATTGAGGAACAGTTTGCATCCTTTGTCTCCAACTTGGACAAGACAAAGTATGATTGGGTGCAAAAACCCTTATAATGCAAGTCTGATGCCATGAATTTGCCCGCAGCTGAAATCTAACAGCTCAATGAAATTTCCTGTGATCAATTCTTGCGAGGAACATATGCCCAACATTCTTTCTGGTTTACTGTCGAAACTGATGGTGCAATTTGTGGGCATATATTTGTGTGAATCTGGATTCTGTGCAATTGTGTTCATCATATCTCAGTTTTGATCTAACATGGATATCACATTGCAGATTAGATGTGCAATTTCTCCATGCTGCCAGACTTTAAGAAGCTATGACACAACATGCAAGGTCATTTTTCACATTTGAAAGCATTAAATAACATACTCAATGTGTAAACTCCTTGGTTGCTATGTTGCTTTGTTACAATCCGGGATCATAGGGAACAGTAAGTCTCAAAATGGGGTCATGCAGACAAAAAGTTTGGGAACTCCTCTCTTATGCACTATATTTTGATCTACACAGCACTTTTTGATGTACTATATAAAGCAAAAGCACAGGTAAAGGACATGTCATGCTACACACACATAGCTACAAAAGTGAATTTACCCTCCATACTTCTAATGCAAACATTTCATATATTCCGTGTACCTTCCATGTATTCATCTGCACAATAGTCGTCGATAATACAGAGAGAAGATGTGAATGAATTAAATGCACCCAATTTTCCCTTAGCAGCCTCTGAATAACTCCCATTTACCTTAATTGGAGGAATATGTCTTAATAACTGAAATCTCAGGAAGCCTGTGGAACTGGTTCTGATATCTAAGACAGCTAGACTGACACAGTTTGAATCAGACAGATCTCTGATCCGTCAAAGGTACCCTATATTCAGTACACATTTTCCATTATTTTTCATGTTTCCTATTTTTTCCCTTTCACTACTCCCTTTTTAATAATCTCTATTTGTTTCCCCCCCTCTATTTTTTAGCCTATATTTTCTCTCTATTTGTTTCTCTCCTTTTTCTTAGGTACTTTTTCACAATTTCTCTTAAATTGCAGTGTAAACTCAATAATGCTCAAGTCTGAGTTGGGCTTTCAAACCTAGAATGTTTCAGAGAGTTTGAAATAGGCAAAACTAATTCACCATTTCTAACTGATTCACATAAGATCAGACTCAAGCCTTAGCTCCACAAAGTGCAAGCCAAAAAACTCCAGTAACATAATGTAATATTAATGTTATGATTTCTTTTAGTTAAAAAGAATAAAAATAAGAAATAGATTTATTTTATTTAGTTACCTTTAAGTTTCATGGAAGCAGGAAGATTCTATTTAAATTTATATTCTTTCCTATTTTACTTCCTCGGAGAGCTTTCACAGATTTTCATTTGTGTTTTCATCAAGATTTCCCCTGTAAAATAAAACTTTCCATTTGCTAGAATGAAGATTCCACAGAGTAAATTTCTGAGAAAGACAGTGAGAGGTTCCCCGCTGGAAAACATGGATTTCCCCTTCCCTTTTGTTTGCAGCGTAGCTGACATGTTCATGACTCTTTTCAGCTTTGATCAATAACTTAATTGTCTTTGAATTATCATCACAGATGATGAAATCTGGTTTGGGGTAACAGTGTCTGAATGGCCCATTTTTAAGTTAGAGTCCCTTTACGATAACCTGCTTTGATATGGATGCATAAATGGAGTGAGGCACAGGAAACTATATACTCTTAATAATGCACATCTGCTTTAGTTCTTGCCCATATTTTAAGAAAGTTAACAATAATATTTCTCTAAAAAGTGTGTGTGTGGGGGGGGGAACTCCTATTGACTTTTTTGGGCTCTTTCAGGCCCTAAATCCACAATAGCAAACTCATTTCTGTTAAAGGTCTCTCTCTCTAAGGCAAGAAACTGGCAATAAAATACTATGCTTATATTCCTTAGCCCAAACTTATATGCAAGTCACTTACTATTACCCATTGCTTGTTAAACATGCTTGGGACTTGTTTTACATTTTTCTTAGCTGACATATTGTTGCAGATCATTGCTTTTTCCAATAGACAATTCTTAAATAACTTGTACTAGTTTTGCAAAAAAAGCAGATCCAGGATCAGATTTATTCTCCATCAATCATTTAAAGGGCTTTTCAAGCCCTCTACAAATGTTGCTTCTTTGCCAGGGTAGAAGAATTGAGTGGCATATAAAAGAAGGGAAAGTTCCATAGTAAATTAAAATTCTACCCAATAGAAATGTTTACCTTTTTGCTAGTGTTTACAAGCTAAAATCCAGTTATACCAATTACCCTGTTAAATTTTTGGGCTTCACACAGGAGAAGATGTATGTATGTAACTTGAATTATATGATGTTTTGTTTGGTTTCATAGTAAACTCTTTATATCTTAGTATCACAGCCAAAGGGACAAATCAATTACATGATACTTGCAGACAGGATTTTAACATTAGAATCTATTTACTAATAGATAGAGGACATGATTCTACTCTTTCTTACACCAGGGTATGTCATGAGCACAGATCTTAGTAATCTATTTGTAACAGAAATACACGGAATTTGAGGGTTTTACAGAGAATCTTTAGTTTTTACATTTTGTGAAAAAATAAAGACATATATTACTAAATTTTACTGAAAGTACCATTGCCACTTATTCCATTGCTGCCCTTATTACACAGGAGGGCCACATAAACCTAAGCACAACCGTGCGTGGGCCAAACAGATACTACATATTTTAAAAAGATTTCAGCTGACAGTAGGAGCTCTGCCACCTGGGGCTGACAGTGATTCACCAAAGCTTTTACTCTCTGCAGATGGAGGGAGGAGGTATATTTTCAGGCTAACCTTAGTCTTTGTGGGCCAGTGCAGGGTGGGAGTATGGACTTATCTCTTCCTTTTCCTTATCCTCATGACCCCTTTATATAATGAAGGTCATATTCTGCCCTCAGTTACACCTGTGCAACTGTTAACATGAGTGTAGTAGTATAAATGAGCACACTGAAGGAGTTCAACTTCAGTGAAGAACCAAAACCAATTAGTCATTTGAACAATACAAAAATAAAATAAATAAATACTTTAAGAATTAAGGATAGCATTTTCAAAAGTGTTTTATTGAGGAGATTAAGTCACATTTTCAAAAGTGAATTAGGCATTTAGGAGACTCAATCCAACTGACTATTAATAAGACATGGGCTCCTAAATGCTGAAATCATTTTTGAGAATGGGACTGAGTCTCCTAAATCATCTAGGCCTTTTTTGAAAATTTTACTCTAAAATACTCAGCTGCGCTCAAGAAAGAAATTTGAAATACTGTATAAAATCCCAACAGTTTGCTTCAGGGATCAACACTGAAATAATACCAAAGATGGCAAACAGCAGAGAGATCCAATAACCTGTTGAGTTTGGCAGAACACCATGAAACACCCTCATGCATTTCTCAGACCTATCTCCCAGCCTCTCGAATATATTTTAGAACCAAATTGTTCAGTTTCTTTTTTACATTTTCTACATTTTATTGACAGATGGCACAACTATACATATATGAATATTCATGACTTAATTGACATTCTAGACTCCCTACTGGGAAAGTTCACCTTTGAATAGATCAGTCATTGCACTTTGTTTACATGATCAAAATATGCAGCTATTGTCTTTGGAAAAGAAATATCAATGAGAGAGCCTGCTTTATATTATGAAAACCCCAGTTCCCTGTAGGGATCTTATGGAGCTTCCTTTGAAATGTGAAAATTATTGGAGGAGAAGTTTTTGTTTGTGCAGATACTTTTTCAGGACATCTACTGTGAAGTCTTGCCAAATACCTCAAAATGTTCATTCAAAGACAGAAACTAACTTTGAAATTTTAGTGAGAAACTTGCAAAGCTTTATAAAGGTTGTTAGGGGCAGAAAAGATATGTTTAGCAATCAAAAATGCCCCCTCCCCAATCCCCGCATGTCTCTTGTCATACAATGAAGTGAACATGTACAACATGTATTAAATTTAGAAGATAAGGTTCATTCCCTCTGCTTCTATTCTTGAATTCCTGCCTTCCTGACCCTCACTTGCCCCTTAGTTTACAGCCCTGTGACACCAATCTCAGAAATGTACTCTATGTGAATTATAGTATCAGAGGGGTAGCCGTGTTAGTCTGGTTCTGTAGAAGCAGCAAAGAATCCTGTGGCACCTTATAGACTAACAGACGTTTTGCAGCATGAGCTTTCGTGGGTGAATACCCACTTCTTCGGATGCAAGTGGTGGAAATTTCCAGGGGCAGGTATATATAAGCAAGCAAGAAGCAAGCTAGAGATAACGAGGTTAGATCAATCAGGGAGGATGAGGCCCTGTTCTAGCAGTTGAGGTGTGAAAACCAAGGGAGGAGAAACTGGTTCTGTAATTGGCAAGCCATTCACAGTCTTTGTTTAATCCTGAGCTGATGGTGTCAAATTTGCAGATGAACTGGAGCTCAGCAGTTTCTCTTTGAAGTCTGGTCCTGAAGTTTTTTTGCTGCAGGATGGCCACCTTAAGATCTGCTACTGTGTGGCCAGGGAGGTTGAAGTGTTCTCCTACAGGTTTTTGTATATTGCCATTCCTAATGTCTGATTTGTGTCCATTTATCCTTTTCCTTAGAGACTGTCCAGTTTGGCCGATGTACATAGCAGAGGGGCATTGCTGGCATATGATAGCATATATTACATTGGTGGACGTGCAGGTGAATGAACCGGTGATGATGTGGCTGATCTGGTTAGGTCCTGTGATGGTGTTGCTGGTGTAGATATGTGGGCAGAGTTCGCATCGAGAATTGTTGCATGGATTGGTTCCTGAGCTAGAGTTACTATGGTGCGGTGTGCAGTTGCTGGTGAGAATATGCTTCAGGTTGGCAGGTTGTCTGTGGGTGAGGACTGGCCTGCCACCCAAGGCCTGTGAAAGTGTGGGATCATTGTCCAGGATGGGTTGTAGATCCCTGATGATTCATTGGAGGGGTTTTAGCTAGGGACTGTATGTGATTTCCAGTGGAGTCCTGTTGGTTTCTTTCTTGGGTTTGTCTTGCAGTAGGAGGCTTCTGGGTACACGTCTGGCTCTGCTGATCTGTTTCCTTATTTCCTCGTGTGGGTACTGTAGTTTTGAGAATGCTTGGTGGAGATTTTGTAGGTGTTGGTCTCTGTCTGCGGGGTTAGAGCAGATACGGTTGTACCTCAGTGCTTGGCTGTAGACAATGGATCTTGTGGTGTGTCCGGGATGGAAGCTGGAGGCATGAAGGTAGGCATAGCGGTCGGTAGGTTTTCGGTATAGGGTGGTGTTAATGTGACCATCACTTATTTGCACCGTGGTGTCTAGGAAATGGACCTCCCGTGTAGATTGGTCCAGGCTGAGGTTGATGGAAGGGTGGAAGCTGTTGAAATCGTGGTGGAATTTTTCCAGAGTCTCCTTCCCATGGGTCCAGATGATGAAGATGTCATCAATGTAGCGTAGGTAGAGAAGGGGCATGAGTGGACGGGAGCTGAGGAAGCGTTGTTCCAGGTCGGCCATAAAAATATTGGCATATTGTGGGGTCATGCGGGTGCCCATAGCGGTGCCACTGATCTGGTGATATATATTGTCATTAAATTTGAAATAGTTGTGTGTGAGGATAAAGGCACAGAGCTCAGTAACCAGTTGTGCTGTGGCATCATCAGGGATACTGTTCCTGACAGCTTGTATTCCATCTGTGTGTGGGATGTTTGTGTAGAGAGCCTCTACATCCATGGTGGCTAAGATGGTGTTTTCTGGAAGGTCACCAATGCATTGTAGCTTTCTCAGGAAATCAGTGGTGTCACGGAGATAGCTGGGAGTGCTGGTAACATAGGATCTGAGTAGAGAGTCTACATATCCAGACAGTCCTTCAGTGAGAGTTCCAATGCCAGAGATGATGGGGCATCCAAGATTTCCGGGTTTGTGGATCTTGGGTAGTAGATAGAATAATCCTGGTCGGGGCTCTAAGGGTATGTTGATTTGTTCTGGTGTTAGTGTAGGGAGTGTCCTGAGTAGATGGTGCAGTTTCTTAAGCCTGGTCTACACTAACCAGCTGGACAGCAATCTGAACTCGGATGCAGTGGGCAGGTAGACAGGAAAAGCCCGAATATTTCCTGTTTGCCCAGCGTGGAGCTCCGATCAGATGAAATTCAAAATCATTTTTAAATATCTCGGTGCAGTATGGCTGATATGAGGGATGCTGGCTCTCTCTCCTACACACCCTACTGTCCTGTCTGACTACTCATATAGCAGCTGGAGGCTGCCTTCACTAACAAGTCTGTGTTATTCTTTCCTTCATTCTTTATTACTTCACAACAGGGGGGGGACAATGCTACAGTAGCCAAGGAAAGGGAAAAAAAATGAAAAAAAAATGGGGTTTTTTTGTTGCACCCCTGTGAATAGCAGCAGCATACATCTCATAATTTCTGCAGGACACAGCACAGAGCTGCTCTCTTCTCTTTTTCTGATACAGTGGTTCTCTAGTACTACTTCTAGGCATTCTAGATTCTATTTTTTCTTTTTTTAGATAAGGAGGGAGGGACTCGAGACATTTTTTTTTTTGTTTTTTTTTTTTTGGCTAAGGCAGCCAGCAGCCAGGGGCAGGCAAAAACAGCAGCAATGGGGGACAAAAAAAAAGGACTGATCATATTATCTCTTTATATTTTGGTTATGGTTATGGTATGGGTACAGTAATCTCTGCTGTCATGCTGCAAGCAAAGCATGCTGCATGCTGCTGCTGAATCGCCTCTGCTGCTGCCTCGTATACACGGCATCTAGTACACACACAGGCAAAAGGCCAAAAAAGGCCATGCATAGGCTGCATGCCCAGGGCAATCCAGGAAAAGGGCAAAAAAAAAAAAAAATGCTTGTCTGCGTTGCTTTCCCAGAGGTTGCACATTTAGACATGAACCCCCCAACAGCCCATTTTTTTTGATTTTTTAGGCACTGATTTTTGCCCCCAGAGGAACTGGGGGAGGCTGGGGGAAGGCGGGGAGGAGGGGGAGAACTACGGGATAGCTACCCGGCTCAACTCTCCAGAAATCAGCGCTAAGCCTCAGACCATGGCGACCACACCACATTTTGTGTTGTTTTTGGCGCGGTTTTTTTTTTGCTTTGTTTTTATTGTTTTTTTTTAAAAATTATTTATTAAAATTTTTATTCCGTAGTGTAGAGTGTGTCCTTAGTGTATTCCTCAGTGGGATCTGAGGTAAGTAGCCTGTAAAATTTGGTATTGGAGAGTTGTCTGGCGGCCTCCTTTTGGTAGTCAGACCTGTTCATGATGACAACAGCACCTCCTTTATCAGCCTCTTTGATTATAATGTCAGGATGGTTTCTGAGGCTGTGGATGGCAGTGCGTTCTGCTCGACTTAGGTTGTGAGGCAAGCGATGTTGTTTTTCCACAATTTCTGTCTTTGCACGTCAGCGGAAGCATTCAGTGTATAGGTCCAGACTGTCATTTCGACCCTCAGGAGGAGTCCATGTGGAGTTCTTCTTCTTGTGCTGTTGGTGGGAGGGTAACTGTGTATCAGTGCACTGTTCAGTGTTGTCCTGGAAGTATTCTTTGAGTCAGAGATGGCAAAAGTAGGCTTCCAGATCGCCGCAGAACTGTATCATGTTGGTGGGGGTGGCAGGGCAGAAAGAGAGTCCCCAAGATAGGACAGACTGTTCTTCTGGGCTGAGGGTGTGGTTGGATAGATTGACGATATTGCTGGGTGGGTTAGGGGTACCACGGTTGTGGCCCCATGTAGCAGGTAGGAGTTTAGACAGCTTACAGTCCTTTTTCCTTTGTAGAGAGGTGAAGTGAGTAATGTAGATCTCCTGTCTTATTTTAGTGAAGTCCGTTTGTATGGAAGTTTGGTTATTAATGAGAGTCTCCAGGTTGGAGAGCTCTTTTTTGATGTTTTCCTGTTTGCTGTATAGGATGCTGATCAGGTGGTTCCTCAGTTTCTTTGAAGGAGTACGGCATAATCTCTCACTGTGGTCTGTGTAGTATGTAGATAGCACTGGATTTTTTACCTTTAGTCCATTAGGTATGATGTCCATCCCTTTACATTTGGAAAGGAAGATGATATCCGTCTGTATTTGTGCAAGTTTCTTCATGAGGTTGATGGATTTCCACTCCATACGGTTAAATGCAGTGCCTTGCATGGTGTCAAGTATCAGAGGGGTAGCCGTGTTAGTCTGGTTCTGTAGAAGCAGCAAAGAATCCTGTGTCACCTTATAGACTAACAGACGTTTTGCAGCATGAGCTTTCGTGGGTGAATACCCACTTCTTCGGATGCAAGTGGTGGAAATTTCCAGGGGCAGGTATATATAAGCAAGCAAGAAGCAAGCTAGAGATAACGAGGTTAGATCAATCAGGGAGGATGAGGCCCTGTGGATTATGACATTCACATAAGCACTGAAATGAGGAGTTTATCCATAATGGCATGATGACAAGTACAGCAAAAAGAGACTTGGTGGTTGCTTCCATCTTTAGCTCTTTTGAGATTCTCAGGGGGAGGTAAAAAAGTAGGGAAAGCCTTCTTTCATTCGGGCTGAGGCACATACTAGGCTTGGCAGAATTTTTTTTATATATACAATTTTGATGCATAATATTGATGTTTATTTTATGCATATTTTTGGATTTGTATCAACTTCACATTTTCACAGTTGCAAGAAATAATGGGGGGAGGATCAGACGCTAATTATTTAATGACAGTAAGTGTTGAAATCAAAACATTAAATCACAAATTGTCCGCATCGCATCCTAGAATACTCAAGGAGCTGACTGAGAAGATATCTGAGCCATTAGCAATTATCTTTGAAAAGTCGTGGAAGATGGGAGACATTCCAGAAGACTGGAAAAGGGCAAATATAGTGCCCATCTATAAAAAGGGAAATAAGAACAACCTGGGAAATCACAGACTAGACAGCTTAATTTCTGTAACCGGAAAGATAATGGAGCAAATAATTGAGCAATCAATTTGCAAACACCTAGAAGATAATAAGGTGATAAATAGCCGTCAGCATGGATTTGTCAAGAACAAATCATGTCAAACCAACCTGATAGCTTTCTTTGACAGGGTAACAAGCCTTGTTGATGGGGGAATCAGTAGATGTGGTATATCTCGACTTTAGTAAGGCTTTTGATATTGTCTCACATGACCTTCTCATTAAAAAAAAACTGGAAAAATACAACCTAGATGGAACTACTATAAGGTGGGTGCATAACTGGTTGGGAAATCATTCCCAGAAAGTAGTTATCAGTGGTTCACAGTCATGCTGGAAGGGCATATAGAGTGGGGTCCCACAGGGATCGGTTCTGGGTCATGTTCTGTTCAATATCTTCATCAATGATTTGGATCAGGGGTCGGCAACCTTTCAGAAGTGGTGTGCCGAGTCTTCATGTATACACTCTAATTTAAGGTTTTGCGTGCCGGTAATACATTTTAACGTTTTTTAGAAGGTCTCTCTATAAGTCTATAATATATAACCAAACTATTGTTATATGTAAAGTAAACAAGGTTTTCAAAATGTTTCAGAAGCTTTATTTAAAATTAAATTAAAATGCAGATCTTATTAGTTTAGTGTGATCCTTGCCCTTGCTTTTCCTTGCTGAGTTTTCCAATGTCTGGTGGCACGTATTTAGATACTTTAAGCTGCACACAAGCTTCTGAGTTATAAGCTGATAACCGTCTGGCAGGAGGTCAGTGGCTGGAACCACAGATCAGCCTCTGAGGTGAATGGAGCTGGCGGCTGGTAGGGCTGAGCGGGGCTGGAAGCCTGGACCCTGTCTGGAATGGGGCCTGCTCTGGAACTCCAACTGGAAGCAAGGTGAGTAGGGCTGTGGAGGGGACCCCAGCTGGCAAGGGGCCAGCAGCCAGAAGCCCAGAGAAGCAGCGGGCTGAGCGGCTCAGCCCACCACTGCTCTGGGGTTTCGGCTGCCAGCTCCTGCTAGCTGGGCTCGCAGCCTGCTGCCAGCCTGGGGTTCCTTCCCCCAGGCCAGCAGCAGGTGCTGAGTGGGGCTGCAGCAGGGGGGACCCCAGCTGCAAAGGGGCCAGCAGCGGAAACCCCAGAGCAGCTGCGGGCTGAGCAGCTCAGCCCACCGCCACTCTTTGGTTTCCACCACCGGCTCCTTGCCAGCTGGGGTCTCAGCCTGCTACCAGCCTGGGGTTCCTTCCCAGCTGGCAAGGGGCCAGCAGCGTGAACCCCAGAGTGGAGGTGGGCTGAGCAGGTCATCCCCCAGGCCGGCAGCTGGCGCTGAGTGGGACTGGCGGCGGGACCGCGACTGGCAGGAGCCGGTGGTGGAAACCCCAGAGAGGTGGCGCGCTGAGCAGCTCAGCCCGCCCCTGCTCTGGGGTTTCGGCTGCTGGCTCCTTGCCAGTTGGGGTCTCAGCCTGCCGCCAGCCTGGGGTTCCTTCCCCAGTGTGGCAGTGGGCTGAGCAGCTCAGCCCGCCTTGCATGCCATCAAAAATCGGCTCGCGTGCCAAAGGTGGCACGCATGCCATAGGTTGCTGACCCCTGATTTAGATAATGGCATAGAAAGTACACTTATAAAGTTGGTGGATGATACCAAGCTGGGAGGGGTGGCACACGGCTCGCCAGGGTAAGTACCATGGCGGGCCAGGCCAGTTTGTTTACCTGCCACATCCACAGGTTCGGCCGATCGCGGCTCTCACTGGCCGCAGTTCACCATCCCAGGCCAATGAGGGTGGCGGGAAGCAGCGGCCAGCACATCCCTCGGCCTGTGTTGCTTCCCACTGCCCCCATTGTCCTGGGACAGTGAACCACGGCCAGTGGGAGCCGCAGTTGTCTGAACCTGCGGATGCGGCAGGTAAACAAACCGGCCCGGCCCACCAGGGTGCTTACCCTGGCGAGCCACGTGCCAAAGGTTGCCGATCCCTGATCTGGACAAACTGAAGAAATGGTCTGAAATAAATAGGATGAAATTCAATAAGGACAAATACAAAGTACTCCACTTAGGAAGGAACAATCAGTTGCACACATACAAAGTAGGAAATGACTGCCTAGGAAGGAGTATTGTGGAAAGGGATCTGGGGGTTATAGTGGATCACAAGCTAAATGAGTCAACAGTGTAACACTGTTGCAAAATAAGCAAACGTCATTCTGGGACGTATTAGCAGGAGTATTGTAAACAAGACACAAGAAGTCATTCTTCCGCTCTACTCCATGCTGATTAGGCCTCAGCTGGACTATTGTGTCCAGTTCTGGGCGCCACATTTCAAGAAAGATGTGGACAAATTGGAGAAAGTCCAGAGAAGAGCAATAATAATGATTAAAGGTCTAGAAAACATGACCTATGAGGGAAGGATAAAAAAATTGGATTTGTTTAGTCTAGAGAAGAGAAGACTGAGAGGGGACATGATAACAGTTTTCCAGTACATAAAATGTTGTTACAAGGACGAGGGAGAAAAAATGTTCTTCTTGACCTCTGAGGATAGAACAAGAAGCAATGAGCTTAAATTGCAGCAAGGGCAGTTTAGGTTGGATATTAGGAAAAACTTCCTACCTGTCAGAGTGGTTAAGCACTGGAATAAATTGCCTAGGGAGGTTGTGGATTCTCCATCATTGGGGATTTTTAAGAGCAGATTGGACAAATACCTGTCAGGGATAGTCTAGATAATACTTAGTCCTGCCTTGAGTGCAGGGGGATGGACTAGATGACCTCTCAAGGTCCCTTCCAGTTCTATGATTCTACGATTCTATGATCTTAGTTAGATTAGATATTCTGTCTTCTTGGCCTACTGACCTATTTACATATCTTATTTAGCACAAACATTCTGTTTTCAATCTGATGATTCATTTCCTTCCCTAATTCTCTCCTCCAAAAAATGAGGCCTCCCTTCCTATGTTAATTACTCATGTCAGGCCAAGCATCAGCTACAGTACACGGTGCCATATCACTGTTGGTCAACAAATGGAAATGATTTTTACTGAAATCTGAAATCACTTTGAATAAAACCCCCAGTGTTTATAGGGTTTAAGATTTCTTTACAAAATACTAAAGTTGACTGTATGATTACTCATTGGCTTTCTACAAACAACTTGCTGAAATTAAAGACTTTAAATGGAAAAGACTATCTCTCTCTTTTTATTTTTTACCTGATAAACTATGACGGAGAATGATATACAAAAATATTAAATATTCAATGTTCATTATTCACAATACATTGAAAATGAGAATCCATAAATCTTTAGCACACAACTGCTATAAGTATTTAAAAATACAAGCCTGAAATGAAACGTGTGTCAGCTTAATGACTGGTCTGAAGCAGAATGATTTTAAAAATACTCTTCTGTGATTTTCACCCTGACAGTTTACCATGATTGATACTGAATATGTTGGTCTTATTTCCATGAATTGTGAATATGGATAAATAGTATGTCCTTGTGCTCTCCTTCAGGAAATGGAACATTGCTGGACCCAAAAAAACTTGAAATCAATCTCCATTAGCAGAGTTTACCTCGGAATTTGCATTCAACCATTGAACCTGTCTGTCAAATCTAGTTCCCAGATGCCTTCATTTAGTCACTATTTCACTGAGGGCTGGTCCACACTAAGAAGCGGGGTCGAACTAGGGTACGCAAATTCAGCTACGTGAATAGCGTAGCTGAATTCGAACTACCCTAGTTCGAACTACTCACCCGTCCAGACGCCGCGGAATTGAAGTCCGCGGCTCCAAGGTCGACTCTGCCACCGCCTTTTGCAGTGGTGGAGTACCGGGGTCGACCTTGGCGCTTCCGGAGTTCGAACTATCGCGTTCAGATTAGACGCGATAGTTCGAACTCCGAGAAGTTGAACTCACCGCGTCGACCCGGCTGGTAAGTGTAGACTAGCCCTGAGAAAGGTTTTACGGTCCTGATTCAGCAAGCCATTCCTATTCAAAGAACACTGTCTCCAATGGGTTTTAAGCATGTGAAAATGTGTCATTACTTGTAATCACTTAAAATCTATATTACTGTAGTTAATAAACTTGTAATGTTGTTTTATCTAAACCACTGTGTGTTTGGATTGAAGTGTTTGGGAGACTTCATTTGAGATAACAAGGTTTGTGCATATCATTTTCTCTTAATAAAATGAAGGTCTTTCTATGAGCTTGTGTTCTCCAGGAGGGTACTTGGCAGTACAAGACACACATTTCTGGGGACAAGTCTAGTATTAGGAATTTACTGGTGTCTCTCTGCAATATAATTCAGGACTGGCTGGCTAAGAACGCTGGGAGTAATTTACATGCTAGAGGGTGTGTGATCAGGCTATGAGTGGTTACTTTCCTAGCAAAATAGTGTAAAAGGAACCCCAGGCTGGAAAATTGAGGGAACACAGCTGTCCATCAGTCCAGATTGTACCCTGGATAATGTGTCAGTGTGAAAAGAAAGCATTCAGTCAACCATAGTAATAAATGAATAAAAGTGTAACATAGAATCTCTATGGATAGAATTTCCATGCTTGAATAATAAGAGTATATCAGTAGGAATATACTACTGACAATTTGACGAGGATGGTGATGGTGAAATACTCTGGGAAGTTAAAAGGGGCTATAAATATAGAACACTCTATGGGGGATTTCAACTATCCCCATCTTGACTAAGTACATGTCACTTCAGACTGGGATGCAGAGATAAAGTTTCTAGACACCATTAATGAGCAGCTTGTCCTGGAACCTACAAGGTTTGAGGCAATTCTTTAGTCCTAAAAGGAGCACAAGATTTGGTCCAAGAGATGAATTTAGTTGAACCACTTGGTAATAGCAACCAAAATATAATTAAATTAAAATCCTTCGGGAGGGGAAATAATAAAGAAGCCCATTACAGTAGCATTTAATTTCAGAAAGGAGAACAACACAAAAATGAGGGAACTAGTTAAATGGAAATTATAAGGTACAGTCCAGTCACAAAAGTCACAAGCTGCATGAAAACTTTTTTTAAAAAATACCACAATAGAGGCTCAATGTAAATGTATACCCCAAATTAAAATGAAAATGATGAGGACCAAAAAAGGGCCACCATAGCTAAACAACAAAACACTCAAAAACAAACAAATAAAAATAAAAATAAGTACATCAGAAGCAAGAAGCCTGCCAAACAATTAGTGGGGTCACTGGATGATGAAGGTTCTAAAGGAGCGCTCAAGCAAATTAAGGCCATTGAGGAGACACTAAATGAATTATTTGCATCAGTCTTCTTTTGTGGTAACAAATGTGAGGAACTGTCCCCGATGGAGGTGTCAATAGAGGAATTTTTTGAACAAAAGGATAAATTACAGTAGTAAGTCATCCAGAAATATGGTATTCCCCCCCAAATTCTGAAGGAACTGAAATATGAAATGGCAGAAGTACTAACTGTGGTATGTAAGCTATCATTTAAATCAGCTTCTGTACCTGATGATGGGCGGATGGCTAAAAGGATACCAACTTTTTTAAAAGGCTCCAGAGGTGATCCTGGGAGTTAAGGGCCAGTAAGCCTAACTTCAGTACCAGGCAAATTGGTCGAAGCTATAGTAAAGAACAGAATTATCAGACACATAGATGAACACGATTTTTTGGGGAAGAGTCAATAGGGCTTTTGTAAAGGGAAATCATGCCTCACCAGTCTCTTAGAATTCTGTGAGGGGGTCAACAAATATGTGGACATGGGTACTCTAATGGATATAGTGTTTACTTTTGCTCAGACTTTTTTGAAAAAGGTCCCTCTCCAAGGCTGTTGAAGAACGAAGTAAGCAGTCAGGGCAAGGGGGAAGGTTTTTTTATGGATCAGTAACTAGTTAAAAGACAAACAACAAAGGGTATAAATATAAAGTTTCAGAGAATCAAGAAGAGAGAAGAGATCCAGTGATGAAGTAGGGGGGGATAAGTGCTGTCAACACATTAAAAAGATGAATAAATGAAAAAAAAAAAAATGAAAACAATGAACAATGATGATACAAAAATTTAAAAAAAAAATAAAAAAAAAAAAAATAGCAGCCTATAGCAAAGTACAAAGGGATATCTAAATGGGTAAAACTGGGCAAAAAAAAATGGCATAAATTATATGGTGTAAATAAATGCAAGCAAGCGATTGGAAAAAATAATATAAAAAAACTATACATATAAATGGGGGAATACCACTGAAGAAAAGAAGAAGAGAGAGAGAAGGAGTCATTATGGAAACATCTGAAAAATGCTGCTCAATGCTCAGCAGTCCTATATCCTGAATCTCTCAAAAAAAAAAAAAAAAAAAAAAAAAAAATTATATTGGAAAAGGAAAAGAGAAAAATGAAAATGATTGATTAAGGGATACAATAATTAGAAGAAGAGGATAGATAAGAAAGACTGGACTTTTTTTTGAGCTTGAGAAAGAGATGACTAAGGAGAGGAGGATAGAATGATAGAGATGAAGGATGGAGTGAGTGAATAAGAAAGATTAGCTCCTTCCCCCCATGCAAGATCTAGAAAAATCACCAAAAAAAAATAAAATAAAGATTTAAGAAAGCACTTTTCAACACAGTAACAGTAAACTTGTGGATGTCGTTGCCCAGAAATGTTGTGAAGGACAAAACTATAAAAAAGTCAAAAAGGACAAAAAATCCTGGAGGTTTCCCAATTTATGGGATTTTAGCCATTATGGAGGATGCAACAACATCTAGTGGCTAGAAGCTGGCCTGCTGGAGTGCCTGGGTGTAAAGATGTATCACTTGATGATTGCCTGCTCTGTTGATTGCCTGCTCTGTTCTGAAGCCTCTCTGAAGCCAGAAGACAGAAAGAGAGAGATGAGATAGAGATCTGATAATTGATATTAATTTTTTATAAAGTTCATTTTCATTTCTCTTTCATTCTTTCTCTCAGTTCTTCACAGTCTTCTCCTCTGTATATGTCTCTGCTGTGTGTATGTGTGTGTGTGTGTGTACATGATGAAAACTGGTCATGAAACCCACCTAACCACAGTCACCCGGTCACAGAAACCCTTAGAGACTAGACCTTAGAGACTAACACAAGACTGTCACTATTAAGGCTGTTGCTGATCTGCTGGGATACCACTGAGAACAAAAGAAGCTCAGAGAAAGACCCCTCCATGCCTGCCATGCCTGTCTTGCTGAGTTAGAGGTCAGCAGCAGCAGACAGGCACAGCCTCACAGCTCTCTGCTGTTGACTGAACCTGACTCTGAGATCCACTCAGCTCAGCAGTACTCAGTCTTTCTGGGTCTTACTGGACTGCAAAACCATTATTTGGATAACATAAACATTTTAAATAAATTAAACTCTGTGGTAAACTCACACAACACTCTATAGATAAGATAGAGAGATAACACTGATAGAGAGATCCCTGCAATTTAATTAATAATTTTACTTAATTAATTAATAAATAAAAAATATTTTTTTAAAAAGTAAAAAAGTAAGTAAGTAGTAATAAAGTAATAAAGAGTAAAAGAAAGCAAAAAAGCAAAAAAAAAAAAACTATACATAATTCTATAACAACATTAGAAACTGATTACCCAGAGATGTTCTACCCCCTGACTATTCCCTAGTCATTCTATTTCCATAGTCACTGTCCTTCCCCAGTTTTACTGTCCTTCTCTCCAGGTTTCAGGCATCTCTTTGGGGTGGACAGGCAATCTCTTGAGAGAAATGGAAGACAAATTTTGAGTTTTTCTCTTTTTTTTTTTCTTTTTCTTTGTGGCAGAAATCAAAATGTCAGCAACAAAAAACCACAGCAACAAGATGGGTCCAATGTTCCACCTGCAAGTCACACATGCAATTTGCAGGCCGATTGTTGTGTTTATTTGCATTGTTTGAACATTCATTTTGATTTTCATTGGATTTGCCCAGTCCATTTTCAGTTGTCTCTTAGTGTTTCTTGTTATGTTAGTTACTTAACATGGGTTCACAAGTTCTTAAAGGCAACACAAGGGTTTAGGAAACAAGGCAACACAGACATTATATGAGCATACAGCATATTACATACACACCACACACACCATGCACACACACACACACACACATTACCACCAGTCCCAGTCAAGTCTAATACAGCAGTCCAGTCCAGCAGATTCTGACCAGGAGCGCCAGTTGTCAGTCATGATCCGATGATCCTGGAGTAGTGGCAAGATGAACCCAAAGTCCCATGGAAAAGCACCCTGTTCTTATAGTCTTTTTTCTCCATTGAAGTCTATGGATTTTGCTGTGTCAGTTTGTGACCAGTTACTCCTTTATTGGTGTTATCTTTTGATGGCCCAAAACACCTCCAAGAGAGTCATCCTGCCTGGTTTCGATTTAATCAATTATCTTGTGTTTTAAGGGTGCCAGCCTTCACCTTAGGGTCATCCGTCTGCCCCTCTTCAACTATGGATGTGCGTTGATGGTTCTCTGGCATCTCTGAGTCTCTTCAGTCTCTTCAATTTCTTCACTCCTCCTCCCTCTGCCATCTGGCTTCAAAAATGGCCTTCACACCTTATCTTTCTCCAATGCATACATTCCTCATTCACACAAACAGTTCTTTGCAGAGACCTTCAAAAGGTAACAAATAGCAGTGTTTTATGTTGAACAAGAAAGGCATCAAATCTTACTAAATCTTGTAACTGTCCTTTCCCACATTGGGGCCTGAGCCCCTGAAATTCCTTTAATCTAATTAACACAGACACATACAAAATCCTGTCTGTTACTTACAAGGCATAAAAAGAAAATGGCTAATATTAGTATCCACTATCCTATTAATTTATTCTAATACCTTAATTCTTACTATAAAATATAGACTGTATATAGCCAAAACATAAACAATTATATAGCACAGTACCCATGATACAACACTTACTGAGAACAGTCCTTTTTCAAGATGCTGACCAAATGCTTCATTGAGGCTACTTAGAATCAAACACATTGAGATACAAGTACATAGCCAATATTCATAACTTCAAATACAAAAATGATACACACATACAGACAGCATAATCATAACCAGCAAACTACAACCTTTCCATAGACACCCCACTTGACCTCCTCTGTACAAGACCTGGTGCAACCATGGGACCCTGGTTGCAACAATGATCTATACGGTCACAGTTCATGTCAATAATGTCACATTAACCAAACAAACAAACAAAAAACAGCTAAAGAGAGAGTCACTGGAGAGGAAAAGAAGCCTTGAAATCCAGGGACACTTTAATATTATATTTTTAGGGTTAAATAAAATGAAAATACAATTTAAAATATTTGAAAAAAGCCTTATATATGATCAAATTCTTACAGAATTCTTACAGTATTTACTTCTGTATTCAAAGGACTGCAGAACAGAACATTCATCAGCTCTCCAGTAGAAATATAAGGTCAAATTGCCTCAACTTTATTTTCACAAAAGATACATTGCCAACACAAGATCCAGTCAACTTTTAGAAAATAACTTTTAAAGAATTTCCAGTCTCCCTCAGGAACTCAATTTCAGTGGTTTTCTGATCATATTTTACTATTTTTAAAAGTTATTTTTATTCCCATTTTGCTAAGTGAAAGTTTCGCACATTTAATAGGGAAAACTGAATGCAGGAGAAACAGTGAAACTGACTATATATAAAGTGCTGTAAATGCACAAACTACTACAAATTCATTGAAAAAAACACAGGATACATATTTATTTCTTCCATTGTTTTTAAATTATATTACTTTTAGGTACTGCCTTTAACAATTGTAGGTAACATATTTTAAGACGGAGGCATTTTTTTAAGATGGCATTTTTATTTAAAATTAATTTCCTTTTCTCTTTCCATGGCTTTTTTAAACTTTAAACACTGCATTATTTCTAAGAATATATACCTAGGATTTACCATTCTGGCTCTGATCATTCATCTATCAAATCCATAATCACAGATAGCGTATAGAAAGAGTAAGCTCAGACGGACGATCAGATCATCTACTTTGATCTCTATATCACATGCAATAGAATTTCACCCAGCTACTTCTATATTGAGCCCAATGACTTTTGTTAGACCAAAACAGACATAAAGATATTGTGATGTTGGTTGCTGTACAAGAAACTAAATAGATATGATAGATATGACAGAGAAAGGAAGAGAGACTCCAGTTGTGACTAGTACCTGATGATCGAGAGTAAGACAATCCAGAGTAAGATAACTCTTTCTGCTCCCCTCGCCTCCCCCACACACACAGAACAAAAACCTGTGAACTAAGCTCTCAAACATTGGGAAAGTGTGGCTCTACATCTGACATTTGTTGCTGAGTCTAATGTCTATAACTGGCAGAAGTGAGGCCCAGGTTTTAACATTCCCCAAACCTTGGGGAAGATACATTCCTGCACAACATTTTTGGTTTTCAGGTTTAAGGGGCCAAAGCTGAGGCTGACTGAATCTTACCAACCTTATTCAAAGACCATATTGTTATTTACAAAGATAGAACCTGACTGGTTAAGATTGTCCACCCCCCCACCCCAAAAAAAGAAAGAATAGAAAGTGAGTAGTGGAAATAAATAGTCACTGGCTAAACGTAGAAGGTACTTTGTCAATAGCTACATGGAACAACTATCAATTGAACAGTCTAATGTTATCTTTTACAGTCTATAAGAAAAGCTATAAAATGTGTTCTTGAATTCATGCAACAAAACACCGCAATCCATCAAACAATTATACAGTTTTCCTGCTACTCTGTGGTCTACTGAATATACAGAAGGTACAACATCATGATGAAATGTGGTTTAGTTGAAAAGACTGAACTGAGCAAACAGGTTATTTTCAATCAAGGAAAGCAGTTTTTCAATTTCAAAAACTACTACCACAGTCCAAAACACATGAAATTATACAGGTAATCAATAAGCTCCAATGATCAGATACTTCAAAAATCACTATAATAAAGCAAATTGTGAGTTTATACAACACATAGTCTGTGCCTTGTTCAGAAAAAAAAAATGCTTCTCTAGGTGCTGGTTATGCAGCATTTGCTGATTCTCAAAACTTAGCATGAAGCCTGTTTTTTATTCAGAAAATATTTATGCTAGTCATCAAGAAATAACAACTTTGGTATTTTCAAAAATAGAAGCCTACAGGCAGGCATCTAAGTCTATATAAGCACCTACATATATGTGCTTGAGTGCCTGACACTTTTGAAAATCCGGCAAGTGCCTAAATGTGGATTTAAGAGCATGATTCCAAAATCTTGTTTTCTGAACGTTTTGGCCTTGGTTTCCATGATTTTGTATACCTTAATAACCACATATGTGAGGTTGCTAACTTTAATTAGTTCAGTTCAACACTACTGAATATAGTATTCACAGGCAGTCTCCAATGTTCATACTGTGGCAAGAGGAGAGGTGGGAAAGTATCACAGAGAGCTCACTGAGGCCTACAGAAAACAAATGTCTGAGAAGCAGCATCAGAAATCATGAAAGAACTTTCCTTTCATGTTGTACAGAAGAAATATGATGCCTGCAGTTACATTTATGTTACTATTGATTTATAATGAGAACACCTGTTAGATGAAAAAGAAAGGTCTTAGGGGAAAAAAAGATAAATACTTTTTTAAAGATTCAAATGAGAACACATCTGGTCCAATTTGGAACATAAAAAAATTACTTGAAACGGGATAAGTGTGTTATGCTACATTCCTATGTTTAGGGGCATAGCATTTGCTTTAAGATTATATAGTAAATTTCGACTTGGTGTTATCATTCAGGTCTTTCTGTCATGCAGTATAATGACTGTACTTTTTAAATAGCAGGATCCAAATGGCTCCATTAATGACATCAGTGAGATGGATGGTGATAATAAGCTTTTCCTGGTCCCTGAGATATCTCTTATACAATAGACCTGGATTCTGCTCATATTTTGTGTGTACCCCATGTAAATGTCAGGCAGAGTTGCACTCCGTACATGCTTATGATGTGTAGAGGATTTTCTCCCCTACTTCCCAGTACCCAAATGTGATGGGGACATGGGTGGCTGATGAGACTATTCTTTGGGGGACAATTGTGCCTCTTGTCCTGTCAGGATCCCTTCTCCAGCCTGATGGCTCACACTGCTTTCAGTTCAAAGGAACCCACTATAGTGTCACTGGATGAAAATGTCGATGCATAGGTGGGGACCAACCCTCATCATGACCTACCTCTCACTCTTCCTCGTACTTCCAGATACAGGATGTCAGGATCTCTCACCATCCCCACCAAAATCACCTCAGGATGCCCTCTCCCCTGGTTTTGCCCTTCTCTACCATCACTTCAGGATCTCCCCACTTCCCCAGGGACACTCACCCTGTCTCAGCAATTCTTCCTGGACACTGCTGCTCAGGAGCTAGCCACCACTGCCAGACTGATAAATCGATCTTCTGCCAGGAACTGAGTTCCCCGGATGGAGCCCTTCCCCCATGACACCTGGCCCCTCCTGTCCCGTGTGCCACTGAGCATGCACATAGCCAGGGTGGCTCAGAAAACATATCTGTGGGGCAGGCCTAGCCCTAACCACCCATTGTCTATGGATGGGGAGGAAAGGAGACAAGGGCATGTCTAGCCACTGTCTAGAACTGGCTAGCCAAGTCTGGAGCATGCCAGAGGCAGAGGCTGCATGCCAAGGATCTCTAAGGTGCATTTTTTAGAATGTTCTGTAATATTGCTCCTCAGTTGCTGCTGCTCCATATCACGTCCAAGGATTGTATCAAAATGAAGCATAACAATAAAATCTCTCAAAGCAGTGAAAATGTTTCAAGTGAGAATAGTGTGTGGGAGTGAATGATGGCAGAATTTGTCCCTGGCCAGGTGTAATGTTTGGAGAAAGGAAAACCACAAACTTCCATTATGGGCCAGTATTGTATACCTTTACTCATATTAAATAGCACCTTACTACATAAGTAGTCCCATCAAAATCAATCTGTTTAGTTTAATTTGAAATATACAGTGATAGATGCCTTTTCATGAAATCAATTTCAGTTCAAATAGTTTCATGCCCACTGAAGTTCGTGCCACTAAGTTCTTTTTTGAAAAACATATAGTGCTAGATTCTAATACACTTACCCCCATTCAACCCCCATTCCACCCCAGGTAATTAACCACATGTCATCTTGCACAGGCAGGAACCAAGTCCCCTTGACTTCCCTTCCCCTTCCAAGTCCCAAGACAGCAGGTCAAAGAAGGTCTGTGTCTTCTGCAGAAGTGAGGGACAGTAAGTATTATCAAGCAGCCACCTAAAGAGGAATTCTCCCACAATAAGTGTGACTTCCATTGACGTCTGTGACATTTTCTGTCTCGGGGCCAGCCTCGCCCCTGCAGCTCCCAGCCTCTGCCCTGGTGGGGGGACTCTGCAGCTGCCCAGCTGCCAAAGGGGGTGGGGGACTCCTCGCAGCTGTCCAGCTGCAGCAGGCAGCAGAGACTCCATGCAGCTGTCCAGCCACAGCAGGTGGCCGGCAGACCCCACAGCTGCCCAGCTGCCGTGGGCCACGGGGGGACCCCCACAGTTGCCTAGTCATGGCCAGCAGCTGGGGGACCCTACAGCTCCCAACTGCTCCTAGGGATGAGCAGACCCTGCAGTAGCCCAACCCCACAGGCAGTGGGACTCCAGAGTTCATATGCACTGCATTGGTGGGGGACCCAGGAGCCCCAGAAACAGTGGGTGCTGAACCCACCTACCGTTTTGCGAGGGATATTTTTAGTGAAAGTCAGGAACAGGTCAGGGGCTTCTGTGAATTTTTGTTTATTTCCCGTTATCTATCCATGACTTTTACTAAAAATATCCGTGACAAAAACTTATGCATTACAGATGGTCACTGTGGGGTTTTCTGATATTAACATAAGTCCTATCCATAGTCACTAGCACATATTCAAAGCACATATGCTGTCTGGTGGACATCTACCATGTTTCACCTCTGGATGGCTTGGTTAGAAGGGAATGGATTATTTTTTCACATGGCTGAGTTGTAGTACTCTGGAGGTCATAGGCTGGATGATGCCAATGGTCTGGAAAGTGATCCTATGAAAATATCCCAAGGACAGTATGGTCAGGGCTATGCTGAGTTGTGTGGGGATGGAGAGTGTGTGGCTTCTTTGTGTGGCAGTGGTGAGCTTATCATGGAGCATGTTGCATTACCAGAGTGTCTGGGTCCAGACAGTAGCACTGAATATCTGTTTCACACTGTGAAAGCCCAGTGAAGTTGCAGTGGGGTTTGTAGGTTCAGGGGGTGTAGCATGGCCATCTGTGATTTCCCCTTCGCCAGCCTATCTACCCCTGCTATCCCTGACCTCTAATATGTGCCCCTCCAGATGCCCCATGGACTACCCCTCTGCTGTGCTAACCCCATCCCTTTATCCCTGACTTCTACACCCAACCACTTATACCTATCACTATAGAGTCTGCTGTCTCACACTCTGAATCACACCCTGAATCACACTGTCTGACACTCAATACCTCTCTCACATTTACCCTACCTTTCCCTATAGCTTAGCCAGTGGTTCTCAGCTAGGGATTTGCATACCCCTGGGGCTACTCAGAGGTCTTCCAGGAGTATATCAACTCATCTAGATATTTGCCTAGAACAGGCTACTTAAAAAGCACTAGCGAAGTCAGTGCAAACTAAAATTTCATACAATCACTTGTCTATACTGCTCCATATACTATACACGGAAATGTAAGTACAATATTTATATTCCAGTTGATTTATTTTATAATTATATTGTAAGAATGAGAAGGTAAGCATTTTTTCAGTATGAGCGTGCTGTAACATTTTGCATTTTTATGTCTGATTTTGTAAGCAAGTAGTTATTAAGTGAGGTAAAACTTGGGGGTACACAAGATAAATCAGACTCCTGAGGGGTAAGTACTCTGGAAAGATTGAGAGCCACTGACCTAAGCTATCCAGCAGGAAATGCAGAGGAGACCAGTGTGGCCTAAATCCCACCCCGTCATAGAGAATTAAGCATCTACATTGAGGTTGGAGAAAGATGTCCTCTTCTGGAGTTAGATGCCTAAATACCGGTGCCTCATTCTCTAGCTGTTTTTTGTGTGGCATTAGGAATGCCCTTTGCCTACCAGGTTCGGGGACTAACTAGTTTGTGAATCATGCTGGGTTTAGGCATAAGATAGACACGCCAAGCAGCCTGGCAGTGCCAAAACTTCAGTGGTTGTGTGCTTCCCCAGCAACAGAAATGTTGGGACTTTACCAGTGGAAACGTAGATGCCCCATAAGTTTGGGAAGCATCTCAGCAGTGTTTTTGAAATGCCAGTGGCACCTGAATATTAGACTTAGGTACTGAAAGGAGTAGTTAGGCACATAAGTCCCCATTATGAATCTAGCCCCTAAAGCCTCAGTGGCATGAAGAGAGTGACTTGAAGGAATTTAAAACAAAATTTGCTTAGAGGACTATATGGGAATATTTGCAGCTATTTGACGATACGTTCTGTCAACCTATCTATCAATGTATACATATCAAATGAAACTAAATAGATTGTTGTACAGTTGACATGTGAATAAAGAAAAATGAAAGGGAAAATGAGAAGTCAACATTTCAATCAAAGTACAATCTACAGTGTACTTTAAAACTTTTTATTATTAAATGGTTTGCCATTTCTTTTGCTGACAGAAAGAAAGCCGGTTTTCACACAGTAATGTGTATTTTTATGAATGAACTAGTCTGTAATGGATGAAACACCGAATTGTGTTCAATTCCATTCCTAATGCCAATCAGGCATGAGCATTTCAGTGATTTACAGCAAATTAACTATCTCTCTGATATTTGTAGACCTAGCTGACTGAAAGAATCAAAAAAACAAATATAAACTAGAAGAAACCCTAAAACAAATATTGATACATTTTCAATTCCTCAGTCCCCATTCTATCTTTCCACTGAAATTGCTCTGATAGATTGGTTATTACAGCTGGGTGAATTTTTTTGGCTGAATCATTTATCCCCCCCAAAATACAATTTTGGGTCGACTGAAACTATTCATGAATTCACATCAAATTTTCAGACAAAAAGAGTTGTATTTTTAAAATATTGTTAAATCTGAAATACATTATATCAACATTCTTCAAATGAAACATTTAAAAATGAATTTAGCTAGATTTATTTTAAAAAATACCCCCAAAACTCATTTCATTTTGGGTCAAATGAAGTACTACATTTGACAAGAAACATTTTTTGTACAAGAAAAAAACCCCATTTTTAATTTTTTTAAATGTTTGCTATGGCAACTAAACTAAAAAAATTAATTGTTTACTTAGTCTTAGTTATTAATGGCAGGACAGGAAGAGATACCTCTGGTTAAGGTTGTCTCACACTTTTCATTATAAGACAGTTTTTTCAGTTGATTATAACTTTGCAAAAAGTAAACTGCTTGAACTAAATTTGGCCATGCTAAGTGACTGTTTATGGCTTGTTTTTAAAGGCAACCTTAATGGACATTTCCTAACATTTGAGGGCTTGTCTCTGCAATCTTATATTCTCTTTTAATGGAGTGTTGTTTATTGGTTAGTTTTTTAGATACCTCTATAAAAATCATTTTGAGATAGCACCTGTATGAGGTTGAAGTAAAGTCTAATAAGGCATTTTCTCATCCCTTTCTTAGTTTATCCTGGTCTATATAAGAACTAGGCAGAAATGCAGTCTCACTCAGAGTGCAGGGACTACTGCCTAATTATTCTGAAAAGTGCAGGGAGTAGACTTGTCATAAACAGATAGTTAAGGGTTAATGCCTCTTTTACCTGTAAAGGGTTAAAAAGTTCACCTAGCCTAGCTGACACCTGACCAGAGGAACCAATGGGGGAACAAGATGTTTCAAAAGGAAGGAGGGAAGTTTTCCTTTGTTGAGAGTTTCAGTTTCAGCTGGAGTGAAAAAGATCAAGGAACCAGCCTCTTATCAAAGTAGTAAGTTTTAGAAAGGGATAAATAGGTTTATGTTTATTTTCTTTGTAACTTGTCTTGATACCATTAAGGGAATTATCAAATTTGGGTATTTTTTGTGTAACTAAATTTGTGCCCAGGGGAACATCCTCTGTGTTTTGAATCTGTTGTCTGTGAGAGTAGCTGGTATGCTAATCTCTCCCAGAGGGTTTTCTTTTACCTTTCTTTTCTTTAATTAAAAGCCCTTTTCTTAATACCTGATTGATTTTTCCTTGTTTTTAGATCCAAGGGGGTTGGATCTGGATCCACCAGGAGTTGGTGGGAGAAAGGAGGGGGGATGGTTAATTTCTCCTTGTTTTAAGATCCAAGGGGTTTGGATCTGTGTTCACCAGGAAATTGGTGACGTCTCTCAAGACTACCCAAGAAAAAAAGGGTAGTACTTGGGGGATGGTGGCAGCGATACCGAATCTAAGCTGGTAATTAAGCTTAGAAGTGTCCATGCAGGTCCCCACACCTGTACCCTAGAGTTCAGAGTGGGGAAGGAACCCTGACAAGACTGAACAATGGTTCCTTACTCCATCCTCTGGCTAGTTTAGTTGGCCACTGGTGCACACCTTATGAAGTGGGAAGCTATCAGCGCACTGTCCCCTGTGCTTACTCTTGGCAGCATGTCTAAGATACAAACAAGTTCTCAAGGAATTTGTAAATACTAATTTCAGAATTTCACAAACTAGTTTGTTTACAATTCAACAGAAAAGCAAAAGGGGTGAAATTCAACATGTGCATTAGACTGTACATACCGTTCAGCCAGTTCTAATCAGGATACCACCACAGTTAGGACGTTCCCATAACAAACAGTAGAATCCTCAGAAACATATAACTTTGCTAATTCAAACAATCTCACCTTCAAGACTTTGGACTAGAGATGAGCTGAGAACGCTGGATTTTTGGAGCAGCTTTGGTTTTGCTTAGCTCATCTGGTAGATTTTGGATCTGAATTTCAGTATCCTGATCCCTTGTATTCCCATTTCTTGCATTTGTTGGTCATACTCATTTGGTGTGTCTTACCTCCAATCAAACTGTACATCTTTGAGGCAGGGACTGCGTCTTCCTGTGTGGTTATACACCATATAGGACACTGGGACCTCAATTTTAACTGGGACATCTAGGCATGAACACAATACAAACAATATTAAGAATAAGAACTAAGTAAGAAGTTGTGACTCTTAGCGCACACAAGGAACAGATCTCCTGAGTGGAAAGTTGATGCTTTTTCATCAACATATTTCAAAGCAGAACTGCACTTTAACTACTCAGTGAAAGCACCAGCACCACCTTTATTTATTTATTTATTTCAGATTTTTAAAATAACTGGGGAAATGTTTCACTTTTCACTTATCCAGGTTTCTGAGTTCACCATCAAAACGTTTATCCTGAAGCCATTATTCAATAAAAGATCACATTGAAATCACTACATATTCAGAAGTAGATTTCCTGCAAGAAAAGATAAAAGTCTAGTCCTTTCTCTTACTTTAATAGTTCATGCAAAGAGGACAAAAACGGGGAAATACCAAGTATTCTGCTTGATAAAGTTTCTGAATGCAGCATATGTCCATTCCAGATGTAAATGGTTGGGAGTATTTTAACTCAGATTTTAAATCAATGCTTGGCACTAAGGACCTAGCATCACCTGCTGTTTTTGGACAAGAGACTACATCACTTGAACTTGACTGTACCTGCAGACTCACTGAAATGCCCTTTATAGACAACTCTTGTATGGTGTTTGGAGCCCTCTAGAATTAGAATTGGTAAGCAATGTTTAAAGCTGGGTAGACAATTCACAGAGAACAATTTATTCAGTAAATTCAGTACTTTTCTTCCTATTTGTCTAGAGTCTAAGAACACATGACATTTTTACTAAATGTGATAGTTATAAAATATTTTGGGAAAATGTCTTGGTGCAAATGAATTTCAAACTTTTGTTTACTTATCAATTGTTGACTGTTTTCCTTCAGTCATTTAATATCCAGGGTTCCATTTTCCAGCTGAATTGTTGGTCTTGTAAGCCACTTAGCATCATTTGCACTCCCTGACTGAATTGCCTAACTAGTTCCACCTGGAGTGAGTGAACAAAACTTCTCTACAAACTAAATAATAATCATAATCATAATCATAATAACAAAAAGAAAGAAAGAAAGAAACAAACAAACACAAAACACTTTCTTTGAACACTTTTACAAACAAAACTTGCTGGCACAAGTGTTCATGGAAATCAAGTAAATATGTGGCTATAGTTGTAGCAAAATTGTATTTAGAAGTTGCCACATTTCCAATTTGTCTCTCTGTTTGTCATTCTTTGTGTCACTGCTGATTATTGTAGATATGCATCATGGCATTTACTGGGCCAGACCTCTGGTCTAAAATCTATAAGGGAGGCCACATTCTCCTTCACTTCTGCTCTCCCTCCTGCCCCATCCATTCTGTGTGGAATCCAGCATAAGACAACACCATTCTTGAAAGAAAAAGCTGATGCATCTGACTCCAGGATAGAGTTCCTACCTTTGGATCACAAGCACAGTTAAGCATCTCCCTCCAACCCAGATTTAGGCACATAAGTCCCTGACTCTTCTGCTTGGCATCTGCTATGAGCTACTTTAGATGTCTCCCCACTCAGTGTGCTGGCTTTTGTAGATCCCATTCTTAGGCACTATCTCGAGGGCCTAGGCACCTAACTCAGGGTTTGTGGATTCCACTGGGTATGTCAATAAAAATCCCATGCTATTTTTAGCCCTGCTGCCCAAACCCCATGAGATTGAGTCCGCTGACCCAGGTTCTGAGACTTGCTGTCACAGGTTTTTTTATTGCACTGTAGACAGAGTGGCTACGTGCTAAAAACTGGGAATTGCAATGCCCAAGCCCTTTTGTGGACTTGGGCCTTGCTAATCATCCAGACAGGGAATAAGAGAATGCTATAAATATGTCTTAACTGATCAATCCAACAACTACACAGCTCAAGTTTCAAATATTTGTGGTCAGGCCATAGTGTAAAAAAATCAATACATTGCTTATGAAATATGTGTGAATAGTGAATATTTGAGAAAAAATCTATTCATTTGTAGGTATTTCTGGAACAGAAAGAGACTAAATTTGTCAAATAAATTATGTGTTGTAAATTATTCTCTTGGCTTTAGTGCATACACAATATAATTTTTACATTATGCTAGTGATCGAATGAGTTCCAGAAGAAAATCTGAACAACTCAGAACTTTTAAGTTGACACATTGATGAACTTTCAGGTAATCATTGTCACAAAAATGTGCCCTTAGCTGTATCTGAAATATGTATTTAACTCAGTGCTAAATTACACAATTTTAGATTGCTATAATTATTGAATTAGGTAATTTTTACTTTCTCAATCTTCATACAATTATAGTTAAGATCTTCAATACACTACTTTTTATAGAACTTTATTAATGTGTCTTCCATAAGAGTAAATGTTGATTAACCTACATTTTGCCTGTCCGGTGCATAAAGCATACAAACTTGTATTTTATTTTCTTAACTCTTCTCCAAGCAACTGTTGTTGCTAGACTGAAATATTATGGTTTAGATTTTTACCTAGCTTTCAATACTCAGAAATTAATAGTTTCGGAGTTCCAAAAAAGAAACAGGATTCTATATACTTTTTTCTAATTAGATGAACAGTCTTCCTTTAGGGACTGCAAAGCAATCCTGAAGCAGCCTATTCTCTTATCAGAAACTGATTATCTAGAGATGAGTCTTTTTCCCCCCCCCTGAGATTCCTTGGGCATAACAATTACACGGGAACTGATCTTGTGATTTGGCAATGGAAAAAATCAAATGAATCAGTTATATTATATTTTAGACTTCACATGCAAATGAAAATCAATTTAATTGGCAAAAGAAAGGCCAATATGAGTTCTTTTATATTCTATATATTGGTGAATTATTAAAATACCCTTTGCTCTTACTAAAATTAATTTTTGAGACAAACGGTAACAATTAAAATGTCAGTCTACGTGACTCATTGGACGACTTTAAAGTTAGCAACCACAGTTTTATCTAAAATGATGAGGATTTTGAATTCATGCAAAATAGGCTTAACAGAAGAATGGGGCAAATAGTGCAAGAAATTATTCTCCTGTATTTTATTAGTTCTGAATTGCATTTTGATTCAGCCATGCTCAAAGTTCTTTATATTTGCTTTTCCATCAGCTTTCATGCAACATTTTTGTTTGTTCATAATATTGTTTGGGAAGGTTCCTGTGCTTCTGTTAATATTTATTCTTGTGAGATCAGTATATTTATGAACATTTACACATTGTTATGTGAAAATATAGACTCACGTTTTATACCCTCATCTAGCCTTGGGCCATAGAGGGTTTGGGATTGAAGGTGGTATGAGGAATATGTGGCAAGGAGTAGTTCAGGGGTCAGCAACCTTTGGAATGTGGCTTGCCAGGGTAATCCCCCTGGTGGGCCGGGCCAGTTTGTTTACCTGCTCTGTCCACAGGTTTGGCTGATTGCGGCTCCCACTGGTCGTGGTTCGCTGCTCCAGGCCAATGGGGGTGGCGGGAAGTGGTGGCCAGCACATCCCTCGGCTCAGGTCACTTCCCGCAGCCCCCATTGGCCTGGAGCGGCAAACCACGGCCAGTGGGAGCCACGATTGGCTGAACCTGTGGATGCACCAGGTAAACAAACCGGCCTGGACCACCAGGGGCTTAACCTGGCGAGCCCCGTGCCAAATGTTTCTGATCCCTGGAGTAGTTGATAGTTAAAAAAAAATAAAAAAAGAAATCTGATCACTATAGATCTGATCCAAAAGGCACTGAAGTCAATTGAAAGACTGAAATAGACTTCAGCGAGCTTTGGATAAGGCCATATGAGAAAAAAGGGAGGAGACAGTGGGAGGAAAGAAGGCTAAGGACATGAGTACTCCAAAAACAGAAAGGTGTCTTAGCTGAGGCCCCCCTGCCCATGTTCCAGCTGCAGAGAATAGAGTTAGATATCTGGGGTGGAGCTATATTAAGTACATTCAGATGGAAGAATCAGCAGAATAGAGAATTTCAGACTCCAGATCCAGTACCTTTCACAAATACCAATATCTCTCACACTACTTAGTCAAAATTAGACTCAAATGAGTATAATCTGTCAGACACTTGTAGTTACTATTAATTGTTCATTTAAGTAATATTGTTGTGATTATAATCCTCATCATATAGACCTGCAAAATTAGTTAATTGTGCTTCTACATTTAATCTGGGTATTTTATAAAAAGAGTCACAAAAAATGGAAGCATATGTTTGCTCATCTTCATTATTAAAATGATGAAAAGTTGAATAATATACGACCATACAATAAAACACATAAAATACACCAAGGTCAAATATTTATATATGGCAACAAGGATAAAACTTCCAAATTCAGTATTTCATACAGTAGCTTACTGATCACTATTGATACCTGACTGTGCTATTATATGTTTTTTCATAAAATTATCTTCAAAACTATAAATTAAAAAGCGTTAGGGACAGGACAATGGGTGGTCTTGCCTAGTGGTTGGAACAGGAGTCCAGAGGTCAGAGCAGGCATCCAATGTGAGGAAACAGAAGTGAGGCACAGTACCAGAGTCAGAGGACAAATGCCAGAGTCAGAATCAGAGGCAGGAATGAGGTTGAAACACAGAAGGAGCAGAAACTAAGGTAGCCAAGGGCAAATGCTTTGAACAACCAGCATGCTGCTACTGCAATTGGGCTTACGGGCAGTTGTGCTGATCCTCTCAGCCAATCAGGCAGTTGGACCAATCAGGCAGCTCAATTGGAGCCCAGCTAGCAGTGTGGGCCCTTATTACGGACAAAGAGTATGTTAGTAGAGGAAGTGTGGCCTACTGGATGGAGCATTGGTCTGGAGTTCAGGAATCCTGGGTTCTTGTTCTGGCTTTTCCACAGGCCTGCTGAGTGACTTTAGGCAAGTCATTTCACTGCTCTCTGCTTCAGTTTCCCCATATGTAAATGGGGATAATGATACTGACCCACTTTGAAAAGCAGTATATATGAGCTGAGTAGTATTACATATTGAAGGAGTTAGACAACTAAAGATTACACTTTTGTCCACCACATTGAAAAATATACAACCTAATAATAAAACTAAATCTCAAACAAATGTCAAGTAAAGAAAAAAAATTATGGAAGGACAATTCTGTGTGCATTAGAGTCACCAGTTTAATATTCCAATGCTCTATTACTGACTAATACAATTCATTATAATTTCAGACACAATGAATCTTTTTTATACAATACAATGGTATGATTATATAGTTATTCTATTTAGCATTTATTGGGACATAACATAACCTAAATATTGCTAAGAGCCTGATCCAATTTAAGTCAAAGACAAAGCTTCCATTGACTCTAATGGGAGCAGCACCAGGCACTAACTGCAAATGGGTAGCACAGAAGTATATTTTCGCCAGGACAGTATGTGATCCAGATCAAGGTCTCATGAATAACATCAGTGATAGCTCAAAGACTATGGCTCAACTTGTTCCACATTATTATTGGGCATCAGAGTTAATCAAGAAAAGATAGCTAACGAAGATGTAGTTGTTAAAGTCATTCAATCGTAAACACCAGGTGACCAATATACATGCATGAAAATTTATGTCTCCTGATTGACATATCTATTTTACTCACAGAACAGACCCTGGTTAAAGACCAGATTATCATCTGCAAAACCAGTCATCCTAAAACACTATAAAGACATATGAAAAGTAGATTTCATTAGTAACTCATATAACAATATGTCAGGGAATGATGTGCTGAGAGAATAGGTCTATTTACAGGTAGGAAGACATCATTCATGAAATATATGAATAGAAAAAGACCCAATTGCAGTGATACACAAAAATAATAGGTTATTTTGAACCAGATTTTCAGATAAATACATAAAGTTTGAAGTATCTGTGGGGACTCTATTGGTTGTAAACCGTCAGTTGTGATTGTTAACATTAGATGTCATAAAGCTTGTTATAAATTGCAGAGCACATTGTATTGCTTAGAACCAGGGATTGTGAATTGTTTTTCTCATTTTACTACTCACTTGATGTGTGGCCTTAGGCTACCCACCTAACCTCTCTCTCCCTCTATTTACCCATCTGTTAAGATGGGTGTAGTTAGACTTACCTACATATTACAGGCATGTTGCAAGGATTAATCAATATTTATTTTAAGGGTGCTTTGATATCCTTGAATGAATGGTGCAACAGAATTGCAATATGTTGTTGTCATAAAGAAGTTCTGAAAAGCTATCGTAAAGTACATGAAGAGTATGTTCTAACTAAGAAAGTGAAAGTTTGTTCCCTGGGGAAGAGTTCTGTTGGCTCATTTAGTAGAGCAGCTGCCTATGTATCACAAAGATAATAGGTTCAACTCTCACAGTGATAACCTGCAAGATACAAATATGGAACTGTTATTCCATCTACCTTTGGGGACTTTTAATTAGATACAACCATTCTAGTGTCTAGCCAACAGTTGGGAGGTAAAACAGCTGATAGGAGTCTGACCTGAAATAACTTAAAGGCACTTCCAAAACATGAAAATAAATGACAAAACATTCTTAATAAAACTAGTAATAGAAAATTATGTATTAGTTGAGATAATCATGGCTGGAAAGCAACAGAAAAAAAACTTATCAGACAGATATCTAAATGTATATCTACACTGGGGAATGTGATTGCAGCATGCATAGATATATCTTAGGTTACTTTAATCTAGCTGCATTGGTATCAATAGCAGTGAAACTGTGGCAGCAGGGACTTCAGCTGAAGAAGCCCAGCCACACGCTGGGTACTTACTCGGGATGAAGTCTGTGCTGCCATGTCTACACATGCTGTGCTTAAGTTTCCTGTTGCAGTGTAGACATACCCATAGTTGTTTTGTCACAAGAGACCATAAAGCATGACATAATATGAAAATATATAATGCTGACTAACTTTGGATAAATGCTGTTGGATTTGGTTCCATATGCACTCCCCCTTTTTTTTTAATTATCAAAATACAGAGCTTTAGTACTTAAAGTTACCAAACATCTGAGATATTAATGTGTGACAAAGACAGGAATAGACGTAAAAATGTGTGGCAAGGACTCACAGAGTATGGTATTGCTATTTGCCATTGATTTTAGGGGGAGAATAAACAAGAAAACAAACAAACAAAAAGCAGAAGAGACATTTGAAAGTGATGTGCAGTTCATTTTGTAATATGTAAAGCTTTCATCCTTTCTATGTAATGATTTAGCATTTTTATTACAATTTATGATAATAAACAATGGTATTAAAATGATGGTCAATTTGTGTTCTGAAATGTAGTCCCTAATAAGATATAATTTAGAGTCAAGCTAGATGATACTTGTGGTATTACTTGGAAAGGTTTAGAGCAGGGATCGGCAACCTTTGGCATGCGGACCATCAGGGAAATCCGCTGGCGTGCTGTGATGGTTTGTTTACCTGCAATGTCCACAGGTTCAGCCAATCACAGCTCCCACTGGCCACGGTTCGCCAGTCCAGGCCAATGGGGGTGGCGGGAAGCGGCACGGGCTGAGGGATGTGCTGGCCACTGCTTCCCGCAGCCCCCATTGGCTTGGAATGGTGAACCACAGCCAGTGGGAGCTGCGATTGGCTGAACCTGTGGATGCTGCAGATAAACAAACTGTCCCAGCCCGCCAGCAGATTTCCCTGATGGGCCACCTGCCAAAGGTTTCTGATCCCGGGTTTAGAGTCATTGTTCAAGGTGTCTGCTAAAGGGAATATAGTAAGGAGGTAAGACTCAAGAGTTTGTGTAAACAGGAAGTAAAGAAAGTCTTGCCTTTACTCTGGCTCCAGTATCATAGGTCCTTGTAATGTGTACACCAGTTATTCACCATATCTCTGTTGGCCCCTAAGCCATCCTGCTGATGTAACAATGTTGTATACGGCCTCTGGAAGATAAGATAAGATGGGCTGATATTTAAATTCTCTACTGCTCAATGTATCTATAGGTCCAATTCAATCCCTTCACATTCCATTTTACTGTATAAAGTGTATATGCTGCAAAGAGTCCTATTCACATTACAGTTCAAATTCTGATCTCACTTACATTGGAGTAAATCTAAAATAACTCCAGTGAAGCTACTTCGGAGTAATACTGGTGTAATTGAGAGAAGAATCTTGTCCCACATCTTCCTAATTCACTGTGGCATTTTGAAAAGAAGTGAGACTGACTGGAATGGTTTGGTTCTGACAGGGTTAATAACATTGTCTGGTTTGCTAGATTGATTTTATTTTAAATTCAGAACAATAGTTTAACTGATGCAAGCAACTTTGTGACAACTTTTTTTTGCAGTTCTTTAAACAGTCTGTTCCCTCTAGTAATTTTACATGCTTTCCAGTGGAAAAAAAGTGTTAGCAATTTAAAGCGATGTGAAGTCGAGCAATCAGAAAAATATATTGGATGATATGGCTGCCATTATAGAGAGTCACTGAAAGACGGGTGTAATGAATCAATCTGATAAATTGTGATTGGCCCTTAAAAAGACAAGGAAAAGAAGTAAATTCAAGTTGGTTAGGGAATGTTCACAGTACCAGATAATATTAGATTGTAGCCTTCTACTGTATAGCCTTCTGTGAAGCTGATCTCAAATTTGGGACATCATCAGGGAAAAGATAAGTTTTCTTTCAAAGTATATTTAAAAAAAAACTATTTACAAAAAAGTAAGTTGTGGTTTTAAAGTGAAAAAACCCCAAGTCACTGGTGACAATAACAATATTTATAATATAGGACATGGTCATCAATTCATAATCTGTTCACAGAAGGGGCAATACATACTGATGCTGCTCCAAGAGCAGATCATCTACTCCTAAACACTGCCCACCTGTGCAGGAAAGGAAGCAGTTAACTCACAGAAGCTGCTCACGATGATATAGATAGTGTGTGTAACACTGACAGACGCCGGTTATCGGCAGGATTGAACCTGGGAACCTCTGGAGCTAAATGCACGTGCTTGTTAGCTAAGGCTGTAGCAGACCCATTAATCTCTCTCTACGTGGTCTTGGTGTCACTAGAATGGACAGAGTACCACACTCAGGAGGTGTGTGGGTTACACGTGCACTTGGCAGTAAGGAGGTGCTGGCCTCATCTTCCCCTATGTTAGTATGTAGGGCAAGTAACAATCTCATCCATCGTTATACAGCAGCTTTAACCCGAAGAATACTAATCTACTGTCTGAACTCAGGATCAGGTTGAGGCTCTAAATCACTGACTACCATGGAGTGAGGGCCACCAATGAGGGGCTGAATGCCAATGAGAACCTCCAGAGGAATACTGGCCAGAATGAGCCTTGTTTTTTATTGGGTGGGCCAATATTCCCTACTCCAAACTTAACTGACTAAAAATCCAGCATTGCCACATCTCTCTGCATAAGGTCAGTTCAGGATTTTATGGATGAGTAGCAAGGCTATTCTTTGTAGGTGTCCCTGCCAGCAGGTATATGGGATCTTGGGGAGCAATTACCACACGGGTGGGGTGCAAAATAAACTTTATTAAGAAAATGCAAAAACAGGGAAAATTCAATAGTGAGGGGTGTGGGGTTTGTTAAGGTAGACAATTGGGGAGGGGTTTCTTTTGGTGAACAGTATAGGGGGTTTCAATAGTGGGGTATAATACAGTTGGTAAACAATTAACACTGAGGTATAAATGTAACAGGTAGCTAACAATTCCTATGTAGAAAGGTGTGTCACAGCAGCATATAACCAACTAACAGTTATGGAAAAATATGTTAAATAACAAACAATTTTAGGTAAAAATGTGTCACAGTGGTGTAAATATAGAATGTGAGGTGTATCAGAGAGGAAAAAAGTAACCAATGGGGTTTTATGCTAGATTGGGATGGGGGAAGAGGAGCACGTGGTGGAGCAGAGGGAGATTTAAACTTAGAGAGACACAGAGAACAGAGAGACTGTAAGGAGTCAGAGGGACACAAAGAAGCTGGGGGGGGCGGGTTGCAGTGGAAAGACAGACTTAACCACAATTATACAAAACACAGCAAAATCTTATCTATGATCTAACTTAACCAAGACTACACAAATTAGCAAGTAACAAAACACAATGCAACAATTCTCTAAGCCTAACTTACAGAGTATAATGCTAAACCTAACTTAACCTAATGAGTGCACCTTATACTAGGGGTGGTTCTCCAAGGGTGTGGCTGCAGCAGTGGAGCAACTGCAAGTGAGCTGCCCAGGATAGAATCCAGGGAGGCACAGGTTTATTTCTAGCAGCAAAGGAGCTGCAGAACCAGAAACAGATTACAGATGCAGACCAAGGAGTTAACTTGGGTCTGTCTGTTGGGGAAAGAAAAGCCAGCAGCTAGAACAGGGAGGATCTGCAAGAGAGAGTTCTTACCAATCCCCAGGACAACAGCAGAGGCAGGCACAGCAGCAGCATCAGAGGACACAGAGAGGACTCAATTTGCTCACAATAATCAGGAGATCTCCAGGCAAAATTCGTTGTTCGTGAGAGGGGAGTTTAAAAACGGGGGTACGCTAAAAAAACAAACGGGGGCGGGGAGAGGGCCTCCCAAAGACCCCTAGCTGATCAGACCAGGTGGCAAAGCAAGGACCTTCTCCGAGGTCTGATTAGAAAATATCTGGTTATATAGGCAGACTTAGGCAGTTTCCCGCCAGTAACTTTGATTGGTCCCCCTTGTTAGAGGGGAGGAGAGAAAGCAGGGAAAAGTCTTCAGGTGTGCACAGACGTGTCCGGGCTAGTTCTAAGTCACAGGCATGACTTACATGCTCAGCTATGTGGCCATATAAGGTCTTGCATTCTTGGGCAGCGCCCCCTACACCGAGCCCAGGTCTGAACAAAGGAGGCAGGGGCCCACCCCCACCTGAGCAGAGCAATGGCTCCGGTTAGTCTGCAAAGGTCATTCCACTGAACAGGGCCAGGCTATGACTTTTGCTAGCCCCATGGCCGGGAGGGGCGGCCACACAGAGAGGAAAACAAAAAGGAATGCAGCAGCGAGGCAGCTGCAACAGACAGTAGGTATATCCCAAACTTTATGGACTGGTTTTACATGAAAAGCATGTGCAATGGGAGAATGCTTAGGTTTTATCCAAAAACACCTACTGGAAGGGAGCTCAGTTGTCCTGTGTTGTGATCAGTGCATAGTTGTCAATGACCAAAAAAGTTTTGAAATGGACATTTGTCCAAATAAGCTTAGGGAGCACTGTGTCTGCGGCTCAGTCCAATCAAGAGGTGGAAAGTTCTGTTTATTCTTCTTAATTTTAGCACATATATTGGTGCTTTACTTAATTATCTCTATGTCAATCTCTGTGTCACAGGTTAATTGTATTTTTTCCCATTATACAGCAAGTTTATATGAATTGGCCAGGGCCACAGGAAAAGACACTACCAGAGATGACATTAGAATACAGGAGTCCCATGTTCTTAGTTCCACGCTTAGTCCACTAGACCATATATCAAGAACCCTTCTAGGATAGTATCAGAGGGGTAGCCGTGTTAGTCTGGATCTGTAAAAGCAACAAAGAATCCTGTGGCACCTTATAGACTAACAGACGTTCTGCAGCATGCTATCAAGAACCCTTCTAGGATAATTTATTAACAGGAAAAAGGGGCCAAACTGACAAAAAAGAGAGGGAAAAAGCATTGCAAATTATTCATCCAACTCTACTCACCTTTGCTATCTCTGCTGATTTCTCTGCAAAATATGTTTGCTAGCTGCTCACATATTGAGATATTTAAACAGAATGGGAAGGACACTAGGAAATATATTGGTAACAAACGTCACTGGTAGGGCTGTTAGGAATAGAAAAATGACTCATTACACCTTCCTCATTTCTGATTCCTATCATTCCACAATTATATGAAATGAATTGGAAAACCAATTAATAAGAAAATTCACAAAAGGATTAAGGGATAGTAGCCTTGATTCTCCAGTCCATCTGAGCTCCAATGATAAAAAGTGGAAATGAGATGCCTGCAGAGAGCTGGTTGTGATCCCTTGCTTTAGGATGTACAGCACCAGTGGAAGGGTTAGTCCTCAGGGATTTTATGTCAGTGGAGTTCTGCTCTACCATGATCTCTCAGTTCCTGATCTTCCCAGGATCCTGACACTCTGGGGTGAGGGCAAGATTTCTGCAGGCAAAAAGTTCCCCTGTCAGAGTGAATTACCCACTAGTTATTTCTGGCTAGTTTATGCCCACTTTTACTTTTTGACAAGAAGAGGACAGCCCAAAAGACATGCATAGTTTACTGCTCCCTTTTTCTCTTCTCCCTTTTCACCAGAAAATGCTGTGTAAGATCTAAGTCACTGCTGATCTAGTTATAGTAATAATACTTGCTGAGTTTTCTAAGAATTAGTTTCCTACCTCCCCTCTCACACCTTCTTTAGGTTATATGTATTTGGGAGGAAGGGAATACTTATATTTTACAGACCTAAGAAAAATGTGTAGTGAAATAATATAAATGTATATTGATATGATATCTCTAGTCAATGATATCAAACCACGATACAAAATAAATTTAACTTTGCAGAACACTTGTAAGGTAGGCAAGTATTATTATTCCAGGTTTAAAGTTGGGGGAAAAAAAACAGAAGGAAGAGAAATTGTTCACAATAGAAGTTCTTGATACAGCTAGAAATAAGAAACCAGATCTCATGATTCCTAGGTTTTGTCTTTAACCAAAATATCAGACTTCCTCTCCCCATAGTGTTGGACTTTTTGACATTCCTTCCAATAATATTAATCAACAGGTGACGGCCCTAGTATGACCTATCTTTATTTGTTTTGCAGGTATGGTTTGGCAGGGTAAATCATCCTCTTTTCTCAATAAACACATGACATTTTCTGTTCTTGATATACACCATCCTTCTCAAATAAGTAATCACTGATATCAGGAGCTTCTACCATTAGTTGGACTGGTCTAACTGAAGCTAGCATTCCTTTAATTTTTGTTTCTTGCTCATGAAGGTAGAGTTTCTGGAATACTCAGAAATATGTTGTGATTCTCCTTAATTCCTTTTAAGAAAGGACCAAGTATGGTATTTAATATCCATATAATGTAAAACTACAATAAATGGTAGGATCGTTACTTCAGAATGTTTTCATATATGAAGGGACAAAGAGACAGACTAAAACCTTCTCAAAACTATATTGTTTTTCCCTGAGTAATTTATATTCATCAGCTCCAGGTATTTAAACAGTAAAGAAACTAATGAAGCACTGGTGACTGAACACCTGTTGGTATGTTCCTTATTATTTTTCTCCTTAAACCTTAATGAGGTGTAATTGCTGTTTCTCGTATTTTGTCTGGGACATGCATTATTATAACAAAGAGTAGTGACAAGTAGCTGTGTCTCACTTCATGAACAGCAAACTTACTGCAAATATGTAAATGAGGAGCAACAAAGAAGAGCCTGGAGATATTAACATCTGTGTGAATGAAGCAACCATTTCACAACTCAGTGGACCTTAAACAAAGCAGACACTGAAATCTGTTCAGTACATGGGGAGGATTTTTAAATATGTTCAATTACTGCTTGTTGCCCAGCTGTCACTAGAGCACAGCTTCAGTTACACTAGGGATTCTGTTTTGAAATTACCAGCATATAAAAATGGTGTTCTTGATAAATAGTTTTCTGGCATAGAAAAATTCCCATTTTTCACTCATGTATATGAATTAGAACTCTACTATTACCACTGTATCTCTGGCAATTTAGGGAGTGCAAACCGAGAAGCATCTGCTCAGAAGAAAATAGGTATTTCTAACCAAAGCAAATGAGTACCTTACTAAATAGTAGAGCTAGCTGAAAAAAATTGACACTTTTTTTTCATTCAAAAAATGCTGTTTTTGTTTAATCAAAACAGTATCATTGTGAGAAAAATTCCATCCGGAAGGTTTCTCAGGTCCAGGATGGAATTTCTGGTTAGAGAAAGAGAGAGAACCTGGGTTTCCCACATGCCCAGGTGAAAGCTCTCACAACTAGGGAGATTGGCTTTTTTGGGGTGGGTTGTTCTCTGTCAGTCTGTCTCTGCTTCTTATTTTTTTTAAAACAAAAAAAATCAAAAAGTATTTTTACGTATCAGTAGACAATGTTAAACTGGGCAAATTTTTGTTTGTTTTTGCACTAAAAAAAATCATTTTTTGACCCTGAAACTATTTGCCAATTTCAAGTCAAATGAAATATTTCAGTTGACTGAATACATTTTTTTTAGATTGATGACAAAAATTGAAAAAAAATTAAATGAAATTGAATTTTTGGGGGGAGAAGAGGGGATTTTTTTTATTCCACTCCCGCCTAACCATAGCATCATAGAAGAGTAGGGTTGCAAGAGACTTCAGGAGGTTATCCAGTCCAACCTCCTGCTCAAAGCAGGACCAACCCCAACTAAATCATCCCAGCCAGGGATTTGTCAAGCTGGGGCTTAAAAATCTCTAAATATGGAGATTCCACCACCTCCCTTTTGAAATAGTGTTTCCTAATACCCAATCTAGACCTCTCCACTGCAACTTGAGACCATTGCTTCTTGTTCTGTCATCTGCCACCACTGAGAACAGCCTAGCTCCATCCTCTTTGGAACCCCCTACAGGTAGTTGAAGGCTGCTATCAAATCCCTCCTCACTCTTCTCTTCTGCAGACTAACCATTATCATTACTTGTTGTTTGTGATTACAGATGGACTTTTTTCTGTTCCCCGACTGGCTGGCTGAAATTTTTAAAACTGAATAATAATGAATGACAAGTAACAAATAAAGAAGAGTGAATAATGGGCAGTTTGGTCTGTGACTTAGAACCTTTGTTCACAAATGAATATGGACAGCAAATGTAAAATGCAATTTGGATTTCCTGACCATCTTTGTAAATTCAGGGCTGGATTCTCCCATCCAACAAGTTCACTTTGCTCTGTGTAATTGTAAAGTGGCCAGAGATGGTCACTGAATAATTTCCCTTGTGTAAGGGGAATCTCTGTTGGTGTAATGCTGGCATATGTGGCCTCACTGACTCCTGTGCTGGACTTTCTTCATATCCCTGTGAAAGGGAGTGCAGAAAGGGGCATTATTGAGAAGTATCAGAGGGGTAGCCATGTTAGTCTGGATCTGGAAAAACAGCAAAGAGTCCTGTGGCACCTTATAGACTAACAGACGTATTGAAGCATGAGCTTTTGTGGGTGAACACTCACTTCGTCGGATGCATGTAGTGGAAATTTCCAGGGGCAGGTATATACATGCAAGCAAGAAGCAGGCTAGAGATAACGAGGTTAGTTCAGTCAGGGAGGATGAGGCCCTCTTCTAGCAGTTGAGGTGTGAAAACCAAAGGAGGAGAAACTACCGTATTTTCCGCACTATAAGGCGCACCGGATTATAAGGCGCAGTCTCAATTACGGGATCTATTTCTGTACTTAACCCATACATAAGGCGCACCGTATTATAAGGCGCATGCTAAAACATACGGTCTACAAAAAAAGGTAACGCAGTTCATTTTCTTGCTTCCTCCACTTCCGAACCATAGATTAATTGATGTTGAATTCTTTCGCAGCTGCTCTATTCCCATTTACAACCGCGTAACTGATAGCCTGTAGTTTGAATTGTGCCTCGTAAGCATGTCTCTTCACTGGTGCCATTTTCGGGGGTCCTTAGACAAACAAATGTTTTGCAGCATACCGGTAGTATACCTACCGGAGGAGTGGAGAAGGTAAACGTACGTACTGTACGTATTACGTAATGTTCTCTGATTGGTTTATCGCTGCCAGCGTACGTAGTTTACATATTACGTCCCTGTGTCAGCGAAAAATGGTCCGACAGTCAATCAAGCAAAGCGCTTACCAAAGTCGCACAACAACATTTTTACAGATTTTGGAACTCAGTGCACACATAAGGCGCACCGGATTATAAGATGCACGGCCAATTTTTGAGAAAATTTAAGGCTCTTAGGTGCGCCTTATAGTGCGGAAAATACGGTACTTTTGCAGTTGGCTAGCCATTCACAGTCTTTGTTTAATCCTGAGCTGATGGTGTCAAATTTGCAGATGAACTGAAGCTCAGCAGTTTCTCTTTGAAGTCTGGTCCTGAAGGTTTTTTGCTACAGGATGGCTACCTTTAAATCTGCTATTGTGTGTCCAGGGATTTTGAAGTGTTCTCCTACAGGTTTTTGTATATTGCCATTCCTAATATCTGTTTTGTTTCTATTTATCCTTTTCTGTAGGGACTGTCCAGTTTGGCCAATGTACATAGCAGAGGGGCATTGCTGGCATATGATGGCATCTCCCTGGACACACAATAGCAGATTTAAAAGTAGCCATCCTGCAAGGGGAGGGGCCGGAGGCAAGCCTCTCCCAGTGGCCGGGTCACTGGCCACTCATGGCTATACTGTCAGTCTCCCCTCTGAATTGTACCCATGAGAGTTTGGGTGCAACTGACAATTTAGACCACAATTTCCTGTTATGGGTCTGATCCAAAAACTAACTGAAGTCAATGGAAATACTCCCCACTGACCATTCCTTATACAACGGGCACTACTCATTCCTGTAAATATACAGGAACTGACCCATAAAACAGCCCCCTCCTCTTTCTTCCCCCCCCCCTATTTTTATATAACAGGCTAAGTGAAATAGAATAACCCATGAAAAATAGGTAATTGTCTTTCACCTGTCTACAAAAGATATTTCAATATGGTACCTCTATGTTTCCTGAACACCTCATTATCAACCAAAGTGTCAATGCTGCAATTTACAAAGGTATTTGAAAGCACAGTTTTCTCTACTTTTTCCTTATAATTGTGGCACTTGGTAGTAGTGCCACAAAAGCAAAGGGGATGACAATAGAATTATAAGAAAAAATGATTTCCAAGGGTTTAAAACTAGGCATCCCAGGAAATGAACTATTTCTTTTCCTTTATAAACCAAATTTCAGACTTTATGTGGTATTACTGTGGAGTATTGATTTAACTCACATTTCAAATGACATATACTGTGTTTTATATTTTACATAGTCTCTATAACATTTTTTAAATATATGTTTCTACAATATATATTGAAACACCTCTGGTTAAATTATATCTATTTTAAAATTCACTTCAGTTAACTGTAAAATCCACATTTATTTCTAATGAAAGGAAATAAAAAGAAAAAAAAGCAAAACTGATCCTCTACTATATACTACAACAGGGATCGGCAACCTTTGGCACGCAGCCCGCCAGGGTAAGTACCCTGGTGGGGTGGGCCGGGCCGGTTTGTTTACCGGCTGCATCCTCAGGTTCAGCTGATCACGGCTCCCACTGGCCGCGGTTTGCTGCTCTAGGCCAATGGGGGAGGCAGGAAGCGGTAAGAGCAGAGGGATGTGCTGGCCGTCACTTCCTGCAGCTCCCACTGGCCTGGAGCAGTGAACCATGGCCAGTGGAAGCCGCGATTGGTCAAACCTGCAGGCACAGCAGGTAAAAAAATCAGCCCAGCCCACCGGGGGCTTACCCTGGTGGGCTGCGTGCCAAAGGTTGCCGATCCCTGCACTACAATGAGATAGGGCAAATTATTCATTAAATATAATATTCATTGTAAGTGTAGCCTCTTCCTATTAACAAAATATTTGCAAACTAATCCTGTTTTCTGAAATTGTGTTAGTTTTGTGTAAGCACATGCCAAATACTCTGGATAAACAATCTGCAGCCTTCAGGTTGCTTGCAAATTGTTCTTTTTGAATATTTACAATTTGCTATTTGTCAGTTGTGGTGTGGTATGGGTCATCAAATTCACATGTTCTGTTTCCGATCCCTGACTGGATGACTGGACACCTCCTCCCCCTTATTTTAAGTAGGAAAATTATGACTAATTAAATCTGAACAACAAATGAGGAATAACAAGTGCCACATTTCTGGCTTTAATTTTTGTATGAAATTATGTGAAACTGCCTAGCACAGAGAGCACCCAAACTCTTGGGGGGAATCTAGGAGCTATAGTAATATAAATATGTGCCAATATTCATAACATGAACATTAAAGTTATTATTATTATTATTATTATTATTATTATTATTATTAATGATAATCATCATCATCATCATCATCATCATCTGTGTGAGTCTTTACTCCTTCTAACACATTTCTTTAATGATTTTCTTGGCCTGTTAGCAGTCTTATTTTTTAATTCCTTCAATATGAAGCATTTTTATTTCAGGCCTTTTGTGGATTGTTAAATTAAATGAAAAGTTTAGTGAGAAATCAGTTGAAGTTAATAAGCTGAGTAAAATTTTGGGGAACATGTGTAAGCAATGTTGGATTTCAAGGGCTTTAAACTAATCATAGTTTCAGAGCTGCAGCTGTTGCATGAGTTCTTTGTGTTAGAATGGATGAACAGCTGATTTGTGAGACATTTAGGCAGAAGTACAATATACAAATTCTGGTTAGCTAAGAGGGAAAAATCATAAACTACTCTAGGAGGTGTCCATATTATAAAGTTTCTGATGTAAATAATGTGGGTTTTATTTTCATGGATCAGTGTGATGAAAATATTTCTGGAAATTAAGAAATTGGTAGAGAAATCAGTGTCTCCTGTACAGGGCCGCCCAGAGGACTCAGGGGGCCTGAGGCAAAGCAATTTCGGGGGCCCCTTCCATAAAAAAGATTGCAATACTATATTCTCATGGGTACTCCTGTGGGGTCCGGGGCAAATTGCCCCACTTGCTTCCCCCTCCCACCCCCACCCCCGACGGGCGGCCCTGGGAAAAATAAATCTTCCGCATCTCGGCACAAACCCAGTTTTGAGAAAACTTCTTTACAGGTTATCATTGGTTCTCAGCATCAGCTAGTGCTAAAAGGCACTAAAGCTCATTAAAAGGGTTGGACAAATATTTTACGTCAAAACTTTTTTTGAATCGAAAACTAGGTGGGGTTAAAAAGCAGGAAAAAATCATGGACAATGTCTGCTTTCCTTCAAAATTTGTTGTGTTTTTTTTTAATTGAAAAGCTGAAATTATTCTGCCAAAACCTGAATATGATTTGGGGTTTCAGAAGTGTGTGGCCAAATATTTGCTGCTTGCTGTGTTTGAGTGTTGAAAGAAATAATAAAAAATTCTGCTTAAAGAAAATCCAAAACTTTTGAACCACCTCAGCTTGTGACCAAACGCCTGAGCCCATCCAGTCAGAGATTTTTCCAGGTTTCTGATACTCTGCTGGCTTCCTTGACTCATATCTGTCTCCATAACTTTGGGTTCATTTAGGTTAGAACATAAGAACAACCATACTGGGTCAAACCAAAGGTCCATCCAGCCCAGTATCCTGTCTACCGACAATGGCCAATGCCAAGTGCCCCAGAGGGAGTGAACCTAACAGGTAATGATCAAGTGATTTCTCTCCTGCCATCCATCTCCTCCCTCTGACAAACAGAGGCTATTCCTTACCCATCCTGGCTAACAGCCATTAATGCACTTAACCTCCATGCATTTATCTGTTTCCTAGAGACTGGCTCCAGGGGGTCCCTCACAAACTGAAGACAGTTACGGTGGGTTTGTCTTTAGTATAGCTTATGTACATACTCCACGAACTGAGCATTTGACCTTGTTCCAGAATCTGGGATGAGCCTATGTTGTGAAAACTGAAATGCTCAAAATAGCACATGCATGTGAATGGACACAGGGTGCTGAAATTAAATTTTAACCCAAGGGTTCTCAAACTGGGGGTTGGGTCATGACGTTATTACTGGGAGTCGCGAGCCATCAGCCTCCACCTCAAACCCCGCTTTGCCTCCAGCATTTATAATAGTGTTAAATATATAAAAACGTTTTTTTCAATTTATAAGGGGGGGGTCACACTCAGAGGTTTGCTATGTGAAAGGGGTCACCAGGACAAAAGTTTGAGAACCACTGAATTAACCCCTCTGAAGCCTCAGGGAATGCGGGGGGAGGGGGGTCTCCCTTGGTAGGGTTGGTAAGGAGCTAGGTGGTGGAGGATATTGCTTTTCTCATGTGATCCTTTCCCCAGTGGCTAATTTTAAATGAAGCCACCCTCCCCTGACATGAATCTCCCTATGGCACTGAAATTAAATATAGACTATAATTTGGCATTTGAGAAGTGAAAGGGATGGTAGCCCTAATGGAAAACCTAACAGCTTGGATCTTCTGCAAGTCTCAAACTGCTGAATGAGCTTTAGGGTAGGGAAGGCTGTGCCTCCCAGACAGCCTGGCCCTGCCCCCTTTCCGACCCCCACCCACTTCCTGCCCCCCAACTGCCTGCCCTCCCTCAGAATTCCCAACCCATCCTGCTCCTTGTCCCCTCACTGTCCCCCAGAAACCCCACCCCCAACCACCACCCCGGGACCCCATCCCTGCTCCCTGTCCCCTGACTGCCCTGACCCCTATCCACCCCCCCCCACTGAGTACTGACAGATCCCCGGAACACCCACAATCCAACCCCCCCCCATTCCCTGTCCCCGGACCGCCCCCTCCAACCTCTGCCCACTCCCTGTCCCCTGACCGTCTCCGGGACTCCAGGAGCCTCAGCTGTTCTCTTGGGGGCCCCTGCGGAGCCCAGGGCCTGGGGCAAATTGCCCCACTTGCCCCCCCCGGGTGGCCCTGCTCCTGTAGGGTGTTGAGCATCCTCTGCATCTCAAACAAAGCTCTCATCACCTTTGACCGAAATGTATAAAATTTAATACTGTGGCATTCATTCATTATTGGCTATAATTCTTTCTGATTAAGAATGGTTAATAGAATTTTGAGCTGAATTCTGCACTGAAGTTAGGTTTGCTGATACAGCCCTTAATACTGCAAATAACTTAAAGAGAAGCTTATCTTTAACCTTTTGACATCAGTGGGACTACAGAATTGATTAAAATTAGGCACCTACTTAATTACCTTCCTGATTCAGAACCATAGCAATGCAGAATTATATCACTTACTTATAGTATCAAGGTATATAGCCAATTAGAGAGTTGAGATTGACTAAATCATACATCTATTGCATGAGCCAGACAAGGTAAGATGCAGATTTCTTTACTAACCTACAAAAGACGGAGAGTAGAAGATGATTAAAAATGGTAATTAAGATTAACTTGGTATTTAGGCAACAAATACTACAATACATTCACATTAATTTCACAAGCTCTGTGCATGAATAGTAGAGGGAAGAAAATTGGCCTCTGCAAAACACAATTCCCACTCTGCTTCCCTCTTGTTCTGAGGTTTTTGGATAGTTATTGGCTGCTGGCTTATACCAGCAACATATTAGAGAACTTCAGACGGCCAGCTCAGCTGCATTAGTCTTCCCCTTGGTAGTGTGGACTAAGGTTCCTCACTCTTCCCTACTCACTTGTGCAAGAGGGGAGAACACACACACCACATCCAGGTAAAACTCTCAGAGAAGTTTAAAAAGATGGTTCTTTCTGACTTCCCCTTACTATCCTGAGCAGCCATGTAATTCAATTCAAAATGTAGCCCTGAGAAATTAAATAAGATTACAGAAATTCCACCTTTCTAGAAAAGAAAACTGAAATTTGATCTGTGTTCCATTATAGGAATGTTACATATATACAACATCTGAGAAATAATTGGTTATCCAAACATTACCCCAACTATTTGGTTACTCTTGGAGCTGCAAATTTAGGACAGGTGTCTTACAAATATGCACTCTTATGACATTTCTGGTACTTCTATTTCTGCATAAATAATGTATTCTCAAAGAACAACCAACCATTCTACACACATTTCAAAACTTCCACTTATAGTCTTTGCCAGAACCTGCAAGTGGCGAAGCACACACACACACACACACACACACATTATATATATAAATTTCAAACATTAAAAAAAAAAAAAAACCCTGTTCAGGTTTGCTTTGAGTGTTAAGCAGTCTAAATGATTCCTGAAAAGACATTCTCATGGAAGAAGACAAGATTCAGCCTCATACTTCAAGCTGTGCTTCACCTCATACTTTCCTCAATGCTTTCAATCATTCACATCAACAAAGTATAGAATTAAGATGATGTGCAAGGGGCAATTATGTACACCATTAACACTGAGAAAGGTAAATTTATCCAATGGAGAAACTCACAGGAAGTCAGATTAGGTCTTGCAGAGTTCTGAGCTTCATTCCATCTACTGGGAAATATTGGGAATGAAAGCTGGGGAAGTGGTCCATTGTGAATGACACCTTCAGACTTTTATTTCTCATTGGCTAAGTCCCAGTATAGCTGTTCACCAGCAGCCATGGAGCGGACTCCATGTGAGTTAGTGTTGTTTGTGGATTTCTGCATGGAAATTAGGGGCTAAGGAAGAGATGGTACAATGGAAAGCAGCTGGTCTCCTGATTCTTTCTCTGCTTCACCCAGTTCTTCCTGCAAAAAATCTATGAAGGGGAGAATCTGTGTGAGTCACCCAGAATGGTAATGCCACTGTGGAGATAGTAGTTCCAGTTCTACCATGGCAAAAAGAATATCTCTCTATCACTATTTTTTCCTCAACTTGTGCAAGCAGAGGGGATATTTTTGACAATTGTTTGTGTTTAATTCTGTTCACAGCTTGCAATTGGCAGAGGTGAGTTCAGAATAACAGCACAACTATAGAGATAGTGCTGCATTTTTGAGACAGATGTACCTGCATGTAGTTTAATAAACATAACAGACAAACAAATAAATAAACCTCTTTGAAGATTCCTTTGAAAGCCTGCCCTTTGAAACAATAGTCGACAGTCAAACAATAATTACAGAGGGACTCAATGTTGTTGGTGTGATAAGGAGAAACTAATGGAATTCCAAAGGCATGTGAATCAGTGAAACTGATACTTCTCATTCACAGAAACTTCAGTGGCATCATAAAATTAGGCTCCTTGAACAAATTTGGTTGTTTTCTTTCTAATGTAAACTTCCATTTAAAAAATGGCTTGTTCTAGCCTTTCTGATGTGAAGATAATCTTCACTGTTGTTTGGGTCTGCCCATTCAGAAAGACAACAGCACTAAGGGAGGCAAGAATGTCTTGCATTCACACATAGCATTGTTCAAATATTCAAAAAACAAATACATACATTCCACCACTATGCAGTCACCTCAGTTTGCAAATGAATTTGCTGGCACAAACGTTTGCCAAATTATTGGAAATGTTTCAGAATAGTTGCTATAAGTTACTTTTGGGGGAGGTTAATTCAGACGCAGTGGAATTTGGCTCCTGATGGTGAGCTGACCTTGTGTCCCTGATTCTCAGCTTCCCAGACCCAGCAGCCGGGCATCAGCTTTAACTTATTCTCTTGTCAGAAGATCTCTTGCCAGAAGAAAATTGCTAGTAGTGGAATCTTGATCCAAACATTTCATCCCCCTGTCAACTCAGTAACATCCTCTCTCTATCACTGTTATGCTCCTTACATTCCTCTATTTATCTTGGCTAGCACACGTCCAGTATAGGAGGCAGGAGCATAAAGATTCTCCCTACACAAGGGGTATCTTTAGCTGGTGCAAATTCACTTTGCTTATAGAAGGGATATGAGCTTTGTCCCAAGTTACCCTCCATTGCACACACACAGAACTGCTTCATATAGAAATGAATGAGATAAAGAAATTAATGTTCTAGCATAGCAGAGAGGCAGACAGACTAACACGTGAAATGGCAGCACTGACCGAGAAAGCAAAATTTTTTAAAATATTTATTCTTCAATCCAATCATGGAGGGTTTGAGGAGAAGCATGGAATAAAGGAGGGTAGGGAATGGGGAAGGTGGTGAGTATATTGTGTATTACCACTTTAAAAGTTAACTATACCTGACTGGCATCTGCATGTTTCTCACTTAGAGAAGGCTCCAACTGTGGTCTGTGTCTGAGGAGTTACAGAGCAGGCCTGTTACGCCAGTTCTAATCAATACTATATATAATGTGTTCAGCTGTATACTAGTGAGTCCTTTCTGAGTTCCTGGTGCCATATGCTAGGCTTCTGTAAATTGGAATAACAAAACTGACTTCAGTGGAGCTACACATATTTTAACCAACTGAGGAGCTGATGCCTGATCTCTAATCACTGCAGCAAGTTAACTCAGGATATCAGAGTACATGACAGGACACAGGGAGAAAGCAAGAATGTAAGACACATATTTTAGCAGACAAACTTGTATAGTATTAAGTGTCTTTACAATAGCACCTCGTATATACATGTATTTCTTTCTATTAATAAATGTATTTGTGTAAAAAGATATTGGGTACAATTCACTTCACCTGTATAGAGGTCATTCAAGTAGAGTGCAAGGAATTAGAAACTTGATACATACCTCTAAGCTCAGCATCTGGGCATGGGGATGCAGTACAGTCTCTATTTGGATGCTACCTGCAACTCCTCTCCACCTTGGTTAGGACTATTGGATCCACATAAATTCACATGCCATGGCCCCAAAATGGATTGATTTAAATCACCAATATTAATAATGATTAAACTCAGCAAGCCTAAAACTTTCATTTAAATTATCAGTTTTAATCCTGTTTTCTTTTTATACTTTTTATTTATTGTCCAAAAGAACTGTTTGTTTGTATTGGTTGGTATAACCATTAAGACATGTTGATCTGATTGTTCACAATTAAATGTAGTTTTTACACTAGATATTCTACTTCTGTTTGCTAAGCAGGGTGATACTCTATAACTATACACCTTTTGTTTAAGCAATTATATCATTTAACACATACTTATTAAGAGTCTTAATTTATATTTTTTCATTATGTTGTAAAATTAATTTATTTCTTAATAGATAGTTATTTTTTTTACTCATGATTTGTGTCAAGTTGCTTTTGGAGGAAGTTGAAATTCAATTAAAACCATGCATTAATAGCATTTTTATTTTTTTTTATTTTTAGTTAAATAAAATTACCTTTAATATGTTGTCTACATAGAGAAAAAAATCAAATTAAGTATTTCTGCTAGCTTTCTCTGCAAATACTGACTGCAAATACTGGCATTTGGGAGATGGGGGAAGAGCTAATACCAGCATTCATTCCATTGTAAAGACTGAAACTGATATTGATAGTTACTTAATATAGTACATGACATGTTGTACCATAATTATAATGCTTCATTATACAACCATTACTTAATGGCTGGAAGCTGATATCAGACAAATTCAAATTAGAAATGAGGCAGTATTTTTGTTTGTTTGGTTTTTTTTAACAAGGAGGATGATTAAACCACTGGAACAAGTCTATCAAGGGAAGTGGAGGATTCTCCATCTCTTGATGTCTTGATATCAACACCAATTAACTTTCAGGAAGATATGCTTTAGCCAAACACAAGACTTGATTTTGTCAAACAGAAGTTATTGGACTCAGTACAGGGGTAGCTGGGAGAATTTGAATGGTGTGTGAGATTGAGGAGGGTAGACCAATTGATCTAATAGCTGCTTCTGGCCTTAAACGCTATGGCTCTATGGAAAGAGTTCCCCTCTAATTCTGATTGTTTCCTCTCTCAGTCACTATATTAAAAAAAAAAAGTCTTTAATGCCTTAAAGCAGGGACTGGCAACCTTTGGCACACGGCCCATCAGGGAAATCTGCTGGCGGGCCGGGACGGTTTGTTTACCTGCAGCGTCTGCAGGTTTGGCCGATTGCAGCTCCCATCGGCCATGTTAAAGTTTATGAGGAAGGCTGTTTTGATTTTAATAGATTATAGAAAGTTTAGGCCTTTACATAGGTTGTTAGATATATTTTTAAATAGATTTATTTTGAAAAAGAACATCTTTTAAATCATTTTTTTTTTAAATTGAATTACATAAAACAAATCTGATATTTTATTTTATGATTTTTTAAATCACTGATTCTTACCCAACTTGCATGGCCCATCCCCTGACCAAGCCCCACCAGCTTTCCACGATTTCCCAATTGCTGTTATCTACACCAGGCTGGTAGGGGTCAGCCTGAGTGCAAAGGATGGGGATTTCTCACATCATGGCCACTAATGAGTCCCCACACTGCCTGAATTTGGATCCTAGGAGTGTAGAAGTTCTTGAGCTGGTCCTCCACATGGGGGAAAAAAATAAAAGGAAAGCACAGGGCTTAAGCACACTGAAATTCCAATATAGGATTTATATGGGACTTAAGTTATGTACTACCTCTCTGCAGAAAACTGAACTTCAACTATGCTATTTTTCATCTCTCAATAATATTTCACTAGTGAAATCACAGAAAATAGTTTATATCAGACACTGGTATTCTAACCTTAATGAATCTTGTTAACAGAATGTTTTTATGTCATGTAGTGTAAATCAGGACCACCACAGTATGTATTATTCAGGTGTAGGAAATGCAGTGCTTTCTGAACATGCTGCACTGCATCAAAAGGTATCAAATCATAAAGAACCCTTTCAATGTCAAAATAATGCAGCCCCCTTTATGGGTATTTATAAAAAGCCCAAAACATTTAGAAGGATGTACTGTAGAGAAAGACACAAGCAGGCTTTGAATGAAGATCTGGATTATGAATCATCCCTCTCAAAAAAAAAAAAAGTATATGGACAATAAAAATGAATAATCCAAAAAAAACCCAATGGATTTTTTCATTCCTGCTCTCAGGCAGACATAAATTCTGCAAACATTTGTTTTCTTTTGAAATATGTAAATCTCTTTTGGTTATCAGGAAGATGAGGAGCTGACAGATAAGAGGAGGGAAGGAAAGGAGCTGAACAGGAAACATGATAAATTGAGAAATATGGAAACAAGAAAAACGAATCTCTCTGAGAATGTATGCCAACATTTAAGGTGTCCTTTAGACCTTCCCATTCCAATTGTATCTTATCTAAAGGCGCAGTGGTTTCAGATCTTCCCAACGAAATTTTTTTTACATTTTCCCTAGGGAGCATGTCTGCTTCCCTAACCTTGGCACACTCAGTACCAACCTCTAATGAGTCAGATCCTACAAAATTCACCAGGGCTCCCTCACGGTCCTATGGTTAAGACTAACATTAACATAAATGTTTAACATTAACCTCAGCTGAACAGAATGTGAATTTGGATTCCCCTTGTTTACAGAATTCTCTTCTCAGTGAAACCACATGAGCAGGGCCAGTGCAACCATTTAGGAGACCTATATGGTCGCCTAGGCGCTAGGATTTGGGGGCGCATTTTCTTCGACAGTGCCCGCGGCGGCCGGATCTTCGGCCGCCCTGGTCGCTGCCGGCATTTAGGCAGAGGGAGCTGGGGCAGGGGAGCACGGGGAGGGCTGCCTGCAGCAAGTAAGCGGGGGGGATGGCACACAGGGGAACTCCCCACCCCAGCTCACCACTGCCCCGCCTCCTCCCCGAGCACTCCGTGGCTGCTTCACTTCTCCCGCCTCCCAGGCTTGCGGCACCTAAGCTGATTGGGGATGCAAGCCTGGGAGGCGGGAGAAGTGAAGCAGTGACAGCGTGCTCAGGGAGGAGACAGAGCAGGGGTGAGCTGCTTCACTTCTCCCACCTCCCAGGCTTGTGTCGCCAATCAGCTTAGGCACCGCAAGCCTGGGAGGTGGAAGAAGTGAAGCAGCCATGGCGTGCTCAGGGAGGAGATGGAGCAGGGGTGAGCTGGGGGGCTGTGCCTCAGGGCGTAGGGTGGGGAGCTGCTGCAGGGGGGGCACATCAGGGCGGGGGCTTGGGGACGGGGGAGGGCGCAAGGTGGAAGTTTCACCTGGGGCGCGAAACATCCTTGCACCGGCCCTGCACATGAGTAATAATTTTGGAGGAACCTCTTGTTGGGCCAGGAACCAATAATTAGGGTTAATTTGAGGAGTCTAGTATTAGAGAGGAGAGGACTTCTTTCCCACACCCCTTCTCTTATTCCCAAGAACAAAATGGGAAGCTGCTTTTACTCTTTGTGAATTTTGCTCCCTGATAAGGCTTGCCTGTATCTACAAAATCAGCTGATTCAACAGAAGCTTCTACTGATCCTGGACTTCTCTCCCACACTGCTGTTCACACTTCTTCACTGCAAACCTCAAAGGACTGCTCTTGAGCAATTAAATTAACCAAAAGGTGTTTGCCCCTTTACTCTTAATCCACATTTGCACAAATCCCCCATGATTTATCTTATCAACCTTTCTAAAGTTCCTGAATTTGAGGTGATCTATTTCTGGTGTACCCTGAAACAGTTTTAACAGAAACATTTTTAAAACATCATATTTCATTGCTTCACTTACATCCATATCATTAAACACCTGTAACACTTTATCCCTCAGCTTAGAGAGCAGGATGGTCATTCTTTAGCTCTCAGGAATGTTCTGAATGCTGCAGAGTCTTTTAAAGGTGGTCAGATATTCCTCACTACAATCAGTTTCCTTATAACAGGGCACAATTTGTCCCAGATGGCTGGCTTTTGGAGAGTATTGATTAATGCTTGAGGGTTTTGAATCTGTGCCTCCAGCAACCTGTGTTCACGTTCTCTTTCCTCACATTTAATGTCTTCCAGCTCCAGAGCAACTTGATGGGCTGCTTCTTGCAATGATCTCTCAGCCTCTTTCACGCTTTGGCTTTCGGTTCAGCTTCTCAGCTCAGGTGTTCCTGTTCCTTGTCCCCTTCTTCTGTCTCCAGCTTCTGCAACTCTATCTCAGCCAGTTTAATTTGCATGACTGTCTAGCCAGGGGCTGTGTCTTTGCCCTTGAGTCCTTTTGATAGATCAAGTTGCTCTTTTTGCTCTTTAGTATACATACTTACCTTTATACTTTTCTTTTGTTCTATTTCTGCCACCTGTAATAAACACACAGAAAAAAACCTAACATTTCTTTCATCTGTTGCCAACCTTCTCATCTGTGAGTCTCTTAAAAATCTACTTTATGAGTGCTTGGAGTGTGACATTCAGTTAAACATCAAATAGTGTATAAATCTTGCCAAGACTACACCACTGTGGCACTTTCTTGGGGTGTCCAAGTCTGAGAATCATCATATTACCCATCCCCTCTTCATTGTGAGGGGGAATATTTCTTGTGGTAGGTGGTTGTCAGCTCCCTGACACTGCCAACCAGTCGAACACTCAAGCACTCCCCTCTGGGCTTGGCCAGCCTGTCATGCATAAAAACTCTTGGTGTACCCCACTCCCCAGACTACTTAAAAGAATCCCCCCAGCTCCTTCACTGGACACTCACAGTAATTACCAGCTTCGCTATTCCCAAGAGAATAGTACACCCCACCCCACAGCTTGGTTATTTCAACTGAGTATTAGCTTTAATATAGCAACATAGCACCATAAATCAATTTATAGTAAAAGCAAATATTCGTTTATTAATGTGAAGTTCCCCTGGTGTAGTGGTCCCCAAACTTTTTGTGGCCAATAGCACATTCATGTTTTCAGAATAGTGTGGCAGGTGCCAAGAATTTTTCAAGGCACCAGCAGAGCAAGCACCTACCTGGAGCAGCACATGCTATGGGGCAGCATTCTGTCCATTCTTGGGACGGCAGAGTCAGAGCGTTTTTTTGTTGTTGTTGTTGTTTGTTGTTTTTTCCCCTGCTTCCACAGTTCGGGTTGGTTTTTTGGTTTTTGGTTTTTTTTAGCGGCAGTTCTGGGAGCACGGAGAGAAGCCATGGCCGGCGCCTGCCAGGGACAGAGAACACCAGCGCCCACAGTCTGCAGCCCCGGAGTTCTCTGCAGCCCCGGAATTCTCTGTCCCTGGCAGGCACGGGGCGCGCCTAGTTCCCAGCAGGGGAGAGAAGCCACAGCCCCGCACCTGCTGGGGACAGAGAACTCTGGGTCTGCAGGCTGGGGCACCGGTGTCCTCTGTCCCCGGCAGGCGCAGGGCCCACCTAGTGCCCAGCAGGGGAGAGAAGCCGCAGCTTCTAGGTGGGCCCCGCGCCGGCCGGGGACAGAGGACACCGGTGCCCCAGCCTGCAGCCCCAGAGTTCTCTGTCCCCAGCAGGCGCGGGGCCATGGCTTCTCTCCCCTGCTGGGCCCTAGGCGGGCACACATAAATGGCCTGGCGGGTGCCATGGCACCCACGGGCACTGCGTTGGGGACCACTGCCCTGGTATTATCTGGACCGGTGATCTGCTAGGTCACTCCAATTCTCGACTCTGGGAGCCAGCCTGCTCTGCTGTGAGAATCACACTCCCAGGCTGTTCACGCACAGCCTCTGCCATGTAAGCTGCTCCCAGGTATGTGAGTGAGCACTTTTGGCCAGCCGCTGCTTGGATTGTGCAACCAAATGACACTAGCCAATATCTCCGGTCCCAGACACAACCCTAGGAACCTCCATCTTGCAGTGTCCAGTTATGCCCGCTGGATGCTGCAAACTTATATGAGTTGGTCAATTTAACAAAGAAATTTATATGTACCAGCCTTGTTATCCCAAGGGGAGTCTCTGACATGTTTCAAACCAAACACACTGCTTCAGCAACAATAAACAAACCAATTTATTAACTACAAAAGATAGATTTTAAGTGATTATAACTCAAAGCACAAGAAGTCAGATCTGGTCAAATTAAATAAAAGCAAAATGCATTCTAAGCTGATCTTAACACTTTCAGTGCCCTTACAAACTTAGATGCTTCTCACCACAGGCTGGCTGGTTGCCCTTCAGCCAGGCTCTCCCCTTTGATCAGTACTTCAGTTGCTTGGTGGTGGTGTCAGTAAAAGGAGGTGGAAGAAAGAGAGCATGGCAAACGTCTCTCCCTTGTTTCATGTTCATTCTTCCCTCTTGGCTTTTCCCCTCCTCCTTCAGAGTCAGGTAAGCATTACCTCATCATAGTACCAAACTGACCAAGGGAAGGGGGGTGACTCACTTGAGAGTCCAACAGATCCTTTGTTGTTGACTAGGCCAGTGTCCTTTTGTTCCTGGGAGGCTGGGCTGGATTTGTTCCGCACATGCCCTGATAAGGTGTGAACTGCCCCTCTGCTCCTGGAGAGTTTTGCCTGGGCTTGTTTTAAGCCATGAGGATAGATTTTCAGCCTCATAACTATATACATGAAATTACAACCTATAACATTATTATAACAACAATGCTCAGTGCATCATGAGCCTTCCAAAGGGGGTTTCAAAGAGAATGGATCTAGACTGTTCTCAGTGGTAGCAGATGACAGAACAAGGAGTAATGGTCTCAAGTTGCAGTGGAGGAGGTTTAGGTTGGATATTAGGAAAAACTTTTTCACTAGGAAGGTGGTGAAGCACTGGAATGGGTTACCTAGGGAGGTGGTGGAATCTCCTTCCTTAGAGATTTTTAAGGTCAGGCCTAACAAAGCCCTGGCTGGGATGATTTAGTTGGGGATTGGTCCTGCTTTGAGCAGGGGGTTGGACTAGATGACCTCCTGAGGTCCCTTCCAACTCTGATTTTCTATATCCTATGATTCTTCCAAAGACATCCAACATGACAAACTTTGAATTGGATACCTCACAATCATATTATAAGGATGAACATGGAGGTGAAAGGTGTTCCCCCGAGGTACAAAGTGTGACAATTAACAAAGGTAAAGATTTAAGAGATAGTGAACAAAGATAATAACAATGGGTTTCAAATAAAATGAAAGTATAACATGCTTCTGTTACAACTTCAACTTAACAGTCTAACCTTGTCTCAAGCAATTTCTCACCTATGCCCTTCCTTGCAGTATTTCAATGTCAGTTGGTTGAGATCCTGTTTTCATGGGTGTAACTGTACTACCTTGTTACCACTTCATATGCAGAATAAAGAACGATTCTTGTGCCCTCTTCTTATACCCAAATGCCATTGGTTTTGATTCCCTCTGGTTCCCTTGCTGGGGTGTTGGCTATAAGGTGTCTTCTACTACTCTTGTTTCTTCTACATCCCTGTTGCACATTTTTTTCTGTTGATTTTCACATGTAGATCAGGCCTCTGTTGTGTTGGCTTTACAGTGCTTAATTTACATATGAAGTGAGACAGGTGATTCCACATCCCTTTGTCTCGGAAAACCAGTTTGCCAACCCTGCCTGGGACACAGATTGTAAAACACATTCTCAAGACATATATGCAACTTATTAAATATCACTCATACATACATCATCAATGATTATGAGGATCAGTATAACATAAGCTTCCATTAGACTTGAGACTTCACTCAACCCTTTTTGGGTAAATACTATGGCAAAAGTTTGTTAGGTGTAGAGAGTTTGTCAGTTTCTCTTATAAAACAGCAAACCCTTTAGCAGTTGGCAGTTTGGTTCTTAAGGCCACATTCCCAATAAGAAATCTCAGTAGAGTATGAAAAATTCTCTCCTCTTTTCTCTGAAACTGATCTGAAAGAGATGGGCTTTGATCATTTGGGTTAGTACATAATCCCTCATGATTCCCATTCTGGTCCATTTTCTTTTGCTTTCTGATATATGACAGTATGTTTTGACACACTGCTATTTTCTTAAGAACATGTTGGATGAAACTTGACCAAGTCCAGTGTCCTGTCACCAACATTAGCCAGAACCAGCCTCAGATGATAGTGTAAGAACCCCACAGGGGGCAAATATAGAATAATCTGCCCCCAACACATACACACACACAAATCTCATCCTGATCTTAGAAGTAAGAGATTGTCTTAAACCCTGAAACACAAATTTTAATATCACTTCCAAGAGATGTACTGTCATTAATTATCATAAATCTGAATATTCTTGATATAAATATACAATCCCTTTTTGAAACTGTATTCTTGGTCTCATCAATGACCTGTGGCAATTTATTCCAAAACGTAATCACACATTCTGTGAAAAAGTATTTCCTTTTATCAGTTTTGAATTTCCCACATATAATTTAATTGAATGTTCTCTTGTAACTCTTATGAAACAGCAGCTCTCAGCCTACCTTCTCTAAACCATTCATTATTGTCAATATATTTGTCATGTCCCTTTTTATTTGTCCATTTTCTAATGTAAACATTCCCAATCTTTTCAATCTCTCTTCATATAAGAGTTTTTTTCAGGCCTTTAATAATTCTCATTGCTCTTCATTGATTTGAACTTATGTATTTTACTAATCTGTCCCTGCCCCCATCACAGAGATATCCTTATCAGTCACCAATTCTGATATGCTACTGTCCACATATGCACACGGGTGAACAGGACAGAAATTTAACAAGCTGTCTGAACCCCAGTGGGTAGGACCTACATGGGTCTAAAGATAGCACCGTTTGATTATAAATCTCTGAAAGAGGAATGTAAACATTTATTAGATTGTGTTTTTTCCCTAAAGCGGTATCAACTGTATTTCCGATTACTGGTATTCTGAGCTCTAATTCTTAAGTGGTCTTTCTGAGATTTTGGGAGAATAATGCAGATTAAGTGAATAATAGGTGCATCGAAACGGAAAAATAACTCTTTACTTGTGTATCAGAAACAGTTAGTTTATTTCTCTGATGATACTTTATACAATTTTTATCATTTATATCAGGGATCGGCAACCTCTGGCACGCGGTTTGCCACGGTAAGCACACTGGCGGGCCAGGCCAGTTTTTTTACCTGTTACGTCGGCAGGTTTAGCTGATTGCGGCTCCCACTGGCTGAGGTTCACCATCCCAGGCCAATGGGGGCGGCAGGAAGCAACGCAGGCAAGGGACGTCATTGGGATCTGCAGTCATTGGGATCTGCGATCATTGGGATCTGTGGTCATTGGGATCTGCGATCGGCCGAATCTGCTGACACGGCAGGTAAACAAACTGGCCTGGCCTGCCAGGGTGCTTACCCAGCGAGCCGCGTGCCAGAGGTTGCTGAACCCTGAACTAAGGACTAAGGTTCAAAAGTTATTTTGAACACAGCTATAATAAAATTCTAAAGTAATTTCAGCAACCTTGCATATTATACTCATATTAAATGTCAGAATCATAAAGAAAAGGATTTAAGATTAGGTCACATTATTTCAGCTTTTTCATATTAATGTAAATTTAAGGCTCAATTCACAAATAATATTAGTTTTATGTGGGCACCTGACATATAAACAGCATGGTACTAAGTAACTTAAATGTGTCTATAAAATGGACAAGATGAAAAATGAAAAAAAAGAATGCAAATAGTTTTAAATTATGTTTCATTTTGGAATCTTACTTTATATGACCTATTTTTTTTTTATTATTTACGCAGTGATCTTTCTGCTAATCCTTCCTCGCTCCTGCCTTTCACTATTGTTTGCCACTTCCATGGACAGATAGTCACTCTGAATTGGAACAAAAAGTTGAAATTTCAAAATTGACTGCAAAATGAAAATTTCAAAATATTTAGTTTGGGAAACAAACAAAACATTTCATTTCAATCTTACAATTTTGACTTTTATGTTATATTATAAGTTAAAATACTAAAGTTAAAATAAAATGTTTTGACCTTATCAAAATGGAATGTTGGTAATTTCCCATGAAAAATTTCAATGAAATTGATACTTTCCTAGGATTTTTTTTTATTTGCTAGAATCAACATTTTACAACAGAAAACTCCATTGGTGAAAATTTTCCAACCAGCTCTGCTTAGCATACAGTTGTCCCATAATCACCAAAGGTCTAAGATTAGCTTTATGTTACCATTACACTTCACCCCAAGTGTGCTGTACACTCCTCAGCCATAGCTGACATTCTAGTCCACTGAATCTTGCTTCCTTCCTCAACCCTGAGGTGATGTTTGATGTTTTATTTTATTTTATAAAATGAATTACAGCACAGATGACAAAACAGAGGGGGACAGCTCTTAGTGTAAATTTAACTAAAGAAGGAAGATTGACTCACAAAATGTGTTATTTCAACTTGATTGTTATTAAAAATAGCAATTTCTAGGGTAAACAAATGTACAAGATAAAGATGCGCAGACACATTCAGTCACAATGAGGTCTAGCAGGAAAAAAAATTGCTTGCTTTATTGTAGTACTCCCATAGACAGTAATATGTTCATCTGGAAATGGTTCTAGTAAATTGATAAAAGATTGCAGTATTCTTTGTAGTTAAATTATGCATCAGTGAAAAGGGAAAGGCTGGAAGTCTGGAATTAGTTTTCTGTTCTAATTTTGTGAATTATCAGCAAGAATATGTTTTCTATTGGATTTGCAAGTACTATAAATTTCTGCAATCAGCATGCAGCCATCATGCACAAAACAGCTGAGAAGCGCAATAACCTGTAGATTAATGTTCAATATCACAATTTGATCTAATTTTTCCTTCTACACAAGATTCATGCTTAGTAATAGTTAATCAGCATCTGACATGTTTTATGGATGCTGTCTCCTGAAGCATCCCTTTTAAAGAACTGTTCATTCAATCTCCAGTCCTTGTGGGGAATTATAATTCTATTTTTGTGAACACTAGAAAAAAAATTCAGATCCTACCTAACAGAATCCTCTAATGTTTACAAATGTTTTCAAAGCATTAACATCCTCCATGGCTCATTATTTAACACTGTAGATGTACTTGTGCTAATGTTTCCATCTAGGTGGCACAGTTCAAGATTTCATCCTGTTTGAATGCAGATGGTGTACTTAAAAATGCTGCCTAACTTTTGCACATAATTAAATTCAGTATGTGGAGTCTATGCCACATTACAAAAGCAAACAGGATGTTTACGAGGGCACTGCAGCATAAACATATGTTTTTAATTCTCTAGAAATGAATTATTGTAATATTCAAAAGCAAGGCCTGTGTCATGCCATCAGTTCTTGAGCAAAACTCCCATTGAGAATTGGGATTAAAAATTGATAGTATTACATGGTCCCCTACAAGTTACTTGTTAATATACTAAGTTTAGAAAGCCTCTGCAAGTATGTATAATAATTAGAAATGGGGTGAAAAAACTCTTAGCTTGAACCACAAAAGCTGGGAAAAAGCACGGAACAGACTGTGTTAAGTTATATTGGACTTACCAAAAATATGTAACTTTTGGAAAATTGGATACATATAGGGCCAGGTCCTCAGCTGGTGTAAAGTCAATAGAGCAATGCTGATTTATCCCAGATGACGATCTGGCCCTACTGCTATGGAATTGTGAAACAACACGATAAAGCAACCTCATTGTCTGAGTTGTTCTATGCTGAGAGGTTTGTATTTGTTATTGTAGTCCAAGGTTTATCAAACTAAGAGGCAAACCTAGTCCACTGCCTTTTTAAATGTTGCCTGTATGGTGAAGGGAGCATAATCAGTTTGTTCAGTTGCCCCTGGACTCCCCTCTTTTTCCCTCCCTCTTCTCTTCTCTCCCCCTTCGTGTCCCCACCTCCTGGCATTTTCACTCCTGCTGACATTAACATTGGTCCACAAACAGCTTCATGCTCTTTCCCATGCCATCCCTTATGCCTGGGAAAAGGTCTCAATTTTTATAAAGCCAACACGTTATTTACCATCTAGTCCAGGGGTCGGCAACCTCTGGAACGCAGCTCTCCAAGGTAAGCACCCTGGAGGGCTGGGAGAGTTTGTTTACCTGCCGCATCAGCAGGTTTGTCCAATCGCGGCTCCCACTGGCCACAGTTTGCCATCCCAGGCCAATGGGGGCGGCTGGAAGCCGCGGCCAGCACATCCCTTGCCCGCGCCACTTCCTGCCACCCCATTGGCCTGGGACGGCGAACCGTGGCCAGTGGGAGCCACAATCGTCTGAACCTGCCAACGTGGCAGGTAAACAAACTGGCCCGGCCCAACAGGGTGCTTATCCTAGCAAGCCATGTGCCAGAGGTTGCCGACCCCTGATCTAGTCCCGCCTCAAACCTTACCTCTGCCATCATGCATAGAGAAAATTATCATCTGATAACCCAGAGGTCGGCAACCTCTGGCACGCAGCTCGCCAGGGTAAGCACCCTGGCGGGCCGGGCCAGTTTGTTTACCCGCCGTATCGGCAGCTTCGGCCGACTGCGGCTCCCACTGGCTGCAGTTTGCCATTCTAGGCCAATGGGGGCTGTGGGAAGCGGTGCGGGGTGAGGGATGTACTGGCCGCGGCTTCCCGCCGCCCCCATTGGCCTGGGACGGCGAACCGCGGCCAGTGGGAGCTGGAATTGGCCAAACCTTCTGACGCGGCAGGTAAACAAACTAGCCTGGCTCGCCAGGGCACTTACCCTGGCGAGCCACGTGTCAGAGGTTGCCAACCCCTGTGATAACAGCTAAGCTGGGGGCAAGTTGAAATTACTGCTTTTGGTTGGCTAACAGTATGTACACAACCAGGGCTCTCCTTAGGATTTACCGGGCCCTATGCAGTATTATTAAACTGGTGCTCCTGTGCCTGGCGGCAGCCTGGAATTGCAGCCCAGAGGGGTGGGAGGGATGAGGCAGCAAAAGATATTGAGCCACTGGGCCCACTTCACGGCAGTGGAGAGTCACAGTTTCCCGCAGAGGCCCCCGTACTCTCTCCCTCACGCAGAATGTGTGGCGTTGGCGCATTCAGCTCTGTGAATACGGACCCTGCCTAAGGAGACTGCAGCGCACACAGGGTGTGCAGAAACCAACCCGTTCTTACCTGCTGTCATGGGCGGTGGGTGAAGCTGCCGCTCGGGGAGGCTAGCTCCTCAGCCCACGTGTGGCCCCGCCCATACTCTACCCCTGCTCTGCCCTAGGCCTTGCCCCCACTCTACCTGGGCCCCGCCCTCTCCCCACTGTCTCCCTCTTCTCTTCCGTCCCTCTCCCTGATCACCCCCTTCCAGCCAAATCCCTGAACCCAAATGAAGCAAATGACATTTGAAAAAACCACACTTTTTTGCAATTTCTTTCTAAAGAAAATGGACCATGTTTTCCACTGCATGCCAGATGGTGAAGACTGGACATGCAGAAGGTACCTAATTAAAAGGACTTAATTTGGGAATAACAAATGTCAGTCACAGGTTTTTTTTATATACTCTGAAGTTTGTCAGAGATTTATTTGCAAAAACTTTGTAGTAAGGGCAAGTCAGCTATCCTTCTGAATACAACATTACATATTATAGAACATGGTTTGGCAACCTCTGGCATGCGGCTCGCCAGGGTAAGCATCCTGGCGGGCTGGGCCAGTTTGTTTACCTGCCACATTGGCAGGTTCGGTGGACCATGGCTCCCACTGGCCGCAGTTCGCCGTCCCAGGCCAATGGGGGTGATGGGAAGCCATGGCCAGCACATCCGGCGCCGCCCATTTACAGCCAAGGGGATGCACCCTAGATAATGGGGCACTGGGTCCGGGAGGGACACGGGGGCCAAGCGGCAGCAGGACACCAGCCCTCAGAGGGCGCTCTGGAGGCTTGACGAGCTAATTCCCCAAGAAAACCAGCAGGAGGTGCTGCAGGGTTGAGTCCCGCTCGTTTACAGGGTGACAGAATTATGCAAAGCTATGGTTTAGTAGTGAGAGATGCACCATCAGAAAGTGTAGCCCACACAGCTGGATGATCCTGCAAAAAGCAGAACTCCTCCTCAGCTTCCAGTGACTGCAATGGGAATTAAGACGGATCAGAACTTTGCAGGATTGGGCCCTGAAAAAGAGGAATAATAATCTAAATTTAGAACTGAAGATTTGCCACTCCTAACTCTGTTTCAATCATGTAGAAGACAATAGAAGGAGGCAGGAATATCTAGGTTCAGTGAGCAAGGGATTTTTATAACATTTGCACTGCAAACATAAGATCAAGAAAAATGCATTTTCCAGTGAGTAGATCAAGAAAAACTCAGAATGGAGAAAAGTAAGCATCCTAAATTTTGCTGCATCCTTTGATGTTTTTTCTCCTGTTGCTTTGCATCAAGGTAACTGAAAGTTCATATGAGAATACAAGTTGTTGTATCCAAACATGTACACTTCTCATTTTCTCAGTGTAATATCTTGTAATTTAATGTCAAGTCAGAAAATGTCAAGAAAGAACAAAAGAAGACAAATAAGTTGTGCTTTCTTTTCCTTAAGGAAGGAATATCAAAGAAGGGGTAAGAAACCCTACTATCCCTAAGGAAAGGCAAACAACACAAAATGGCAAAGCCGGTAGTTTTTGTCTTGTATGGCAAGAGCTCAAAAATCTGCTTTTGTATCAAAGTGTCTCAAGACAGCAGGCTTTAGTATTGTAACCCAGACTTTGGAAATGCCTTCAAGGGCTCTTTTCACAATAGTGTTATCAGTCTACATCTGAGAGTTCATCCTATATTTGAACAGCATGGGTCACTTGGTGCATACGAAATTCAAACATGAATGTATTAGCACACTGCCCCATTATCACTTCTACTACAAATAATTATTTATTGACTGCCAGTAGAGTGCTTGGCCCTAAACAAACCAAGAGGAAAACATGATCCATACCCTGAAGCGTTTGCAGTGTAATGCAAACATAAACAATACAGTTTATGATCATACATGCAATATGCATTCTCCAAAACTTATATTAGGCATGGCAGGAAACATAGATTCAAGTTCTGAGCAGGGGCGGCTCTAGGCATTTTGCCGCCCCAAGCAAGGCAATCAGGCTGCCTTTGGCTGCTTGCCTGCCGTGGGGACCAGCAGACCCTCCGTAGGCATGCCGCCGAAGGCAGCCTGCCTGCCGCCCTTGCGGCGACCGGCAGAGCACCCCCTGTGGCTTGCCACCCAAGCACGCGCTTGGCGTGCTGGGGCCTGGAGCTGCCCCTGGTTCTGAGTCTGATCAAAGTGCAAAAGGAGAACCAGAAGCCTGTAATTTAGCACAGAGGTAACAGACAGACAGATAGGTGGGCCCAGCATTACACTGTGCTAGGTGCTTCCTGTGAGGTGGTAAGTACCATCAGCTCTCACTGACTTTTTATAGTATTTTTTTTTTTTTTTTACTTCTGAATCAGGGGGCTAGACTGAGACTTATCTTGAAGGCCATATGGAATGATGCATCATTGCACCATCCCAGAAGAAACTCTAGGAAGGTATTTTGACACAGAAATTGCTCTCTGCGGAATGATTCCCAGAGATACCGTTTTGTACAAGGGGAGAGAAAAGAGTGGATATGCTGCGCCAACCTATTACCTGACAACGTATACTCCCCACGGCCTATGTACCAATCTGCTGGCAGATGTGTTGGGAGTGGGGCAGAACTGTGGAAATACATATTCCTCACCCCACTCTTTCTATCCTCTCTTCTCTGCCCCCATACTCCAACCACTTCCCACTGATTAGCTCTCAGGGAGCTAGTGGACTCATGATCCAGTCGACTCCAAGTAGCCACATAGTGGGCTGCAGTGAAGGATCCCGTGCCCTGCACAGACTTACATTGCTCAGTCAAAACTGAGCCCTAGATTATATCTGAAGAAACCACATTTGTCATGATCTACAATCCTTTTGTTTCCAATAGATGGAAAAGGTAACATGACAATGTATGGATTGCATTTAAAAATAATAATATTCAAAAAGAAAAATTTAGAATAACATATTAAAACAAGTCAGTGACTGTGTGGCTGATGTGTAAATATCTTTAGTTTTTCTTGGATGGTAAAAACTAGTTTTGGTCTGTTCTCTTGTTCACCACATAAACTTCATTCGATTAGTTTTCATAACTGGAAAATCCCTTACAACTGGTGCTGCTATGCATGTGCTCGCTCTCATGCTGAAGTTATAAAATCACTATTGACATTTAAATATTTAACTTCAAATATTCAGGAAGCTTTCAAGCTTAATCTAAGCTAACAAGTAAATTGTGTTACTGTGATTCTGTCTGCTATGGATTTGTGTGTGAATGCGGCACTTAATCTCACAAAGTTTGCATTTTTGCCCTACACACTGGTCCCATTAGCCAAGCTGAGACTGAATCTTCAATCTCCTCCATAACAATTGGCCTTGTTACTTTTACACATTACAAGCAACAATAATATTCAATGAACTTTTGATGTTGTTGTTATTTATTTTATGGGCTAGATTGTGACCAGTGCTTATGCAAATGAAGCATGGCCATGGCTCACTTGCACAGCTGTGAAAGGATATCCAAAACTGTAGATCTTGTGCTTGAGAGTGTGCTGGAGCTACTACCGAGATGTTCCCTGTCACAGTGTGGCTGGCCATTCTAAATGGAGACAGGTCTCAGCCCACCTGTGATGCAACTGATTTACCTCCCCAGGTGAAGAGAATGAATTACATCATGTGACCGATGGTCATGCAACTATACCAGGCCCCTGTGGGGAGCAGAAAAGCAGATGTTTGTGGACAGCCAAAGGGGGGATAGTGGGGTGAATCTGCAGGAAGACGGTGTCTCCTGCAGTGATCCCTGAGGACAGGAGCTGTGGCTGGATGGAAAGTCCTGACTGCAAGCTGCAAGTTTTGTTGTCTTTTTGGGGAGAAGGCAAGGAAGGCAAGCTAGGTCTTGTATCTTCTCCAGTGGCTCAGAGAGCAGTAAGAGACAGTATTTCAAGGAGGAGGGGCTATATCTAGATTAAGGCTAGGATGGATGACTTCTTGTGTTTATTTCTGAACTTTATGTTAATGAACCAGACCCTAGGGAGGGCTGTTGTTATTTAGTTGGTGAAAGAAGTTTGTGTGTGGAGCCTAGAAGATGGGACAGTGAAGCAGCGTGTTGCAGAGCCACTGGTGGCCAAAAGGGGGCATTTGGGAAGTGGCTGCTTTTGTTTCACTCCCCCATAGGAAAAACAATGAGGAGTGCTTGTGGCACCTTAGTGACTAAAAATTTTATATGGGCATAAGCTTTTGTGGGCTAGAACCCACTTCATCAGATGCATGGAGTGGAAAATACAGTAGCAGGTACATATGTATATACATAGTTCATGAGAAGATGGGAGTTGCCTTACCAAGTAGGGGTCCATCTAACGAGACAATTAAATTAACAGTAGAATACCAAGGGAAGAAAAACCACCTTTGTAGTAGTAATGAGGGTGGCCCATTTCAAACAATTGACAAAGTTGTGAGTAACATTAGGGGGAAATTAGTATGGTAAAATTAGTTTTTGTAATGACCCATCCTCTCCCAGGCTTTATTCAGGCCTAATTTGATGTTGTCCAGTTTGCAAATTAATTCCAGTTCTGCAGTTTCACGCTGGAGTATGTTTTTGAAGTTTTTTTGTTAAAGAATTGCCACCTTTATGTCTGTTATTGAGTGACCAGAGAGGTTGAAGTGTTCTCCTTCTGGTTTTTGAATGTTATAATTCCTGATGTCAGATTTGTGTTCATTTATTCTTTTCCTTGGGAGACAGGCCAGTCCTCGCTTACAGACAGCCCCCCAACCTGAAGCAAATACTCACCAGCAACTACACACCACACAACAAAAACATTAATCCAGGAACCAAACCCCTGCAACAAACCCCGATGCCAACTCTGTCCACATATCTATTCAAGAGTCACCATCATAGGACCTAACCACTTCAGCCACACCATCAGGGGCTCGTTCACGTGCACATCTACCAATGTGATATATGCCATCATGTGCCAACAAGGCCTCTCTACCATGTACATTGGCCAAACTGGACAGTCTCTTTACTCCTTAAAGAAATATTATCTATCATTCTCACACAGCACAACCAGAATTCTGCAGGAGGCAATCTGCCTTTATGAGACAGAATAGTTCTCTATGCTTCCCTTGGAGCCATGTGGCTTCATACCATACATTATTACAAGCTTTGGCTACCTATCACAGTCTATTCTGGACAGGGGCAAACCATCTATATAGGTGAACTAGGTGGTCACCTAGGCTCCCAAGTTAAATGGGGTGCCAAACTAGAGGGAAAAAATCAAATAAAAAAAATAAAATGAAAAAAAAATGAAAAAGATGGAAAAAATACAAATAAAATAATGAAGATATCATTATTTCAATTCCTGCGTGCATATGGAGGGAATATGAATTATAATTCATTTCTCTACATTTCTGAGAATTTATTAATATGTCAAATCTTTTATTTCCTGCAGAAATAAATAATATTTTAGTGAATTTTTTTTCCAATTTGCAACATAGGGTCAAGATGACCCACTCTGCAATTTTAACAAGCAATAACTCAGCCACAGTGAAACACCTCTACCAACAGCAAGAGTGATGCTAGTGACACCTAACTGGAATATACATCAAAGACGCATAGCCGGAAATTCATGTAGATCGGAAATATCACGAGTTGATAGATGTCAAACAGTCATTTTAACATACTTCGGAGGTAGATGGTTAAAATAATAAATAATAAATAATTATTAATAATAAAGGAATTTGGGGGTGAGGACACCAATTGCATGGTTTGCCTAGGGCACCAGTTGCTGGCAGCTAGTCTAGGGCCGCCCACGATTCCGGAAAAGCCTTAAAAGCAACATTCCATTATGTTATATGCTCTATATCAGGGATTATCAAACAGGGTCACAGTGTGTTTCCCACTGGCTGCAAATCACTGCTCCGGGCCAATGGGAGCTGCTGGAAGTGGCGGCCAGTAAGTCCCTCAGCCCGTGCTGCTTCCAGCAGCTCTCATTGGCCCAGAGCAGCGATCTGCAGCCAGTGGGAGCCGCGATCGGGCGGACCTGCAGACAGGGCAGGTAAATACACCGGCCCAGCCCGCCAGGAGCTTTCCCTACAGAAGCGGCAACCCCTGTTTGAGAAACCCTGCTATATATACATTTAGGGGGACACAGACCCTGCCCTGAAGATCTTACACTCTTATATAATCCTTGGATAAATGAGATAAAACTACTAGACTTTGACCCTGAAACCAAACTGTTCCAATTTTTAACAAAAATCTTACTTCAAGCCCATCATCTTCTGGAATCTTAATTAAGTCTATGGAGAAATTGCCAGAAATGAAAAGCACTTAAATGTGCTAGTTTTGCTCCAGGCTGGCAACGTTATTATGTTGCCTTTATTTGAGTAATTCTCAGATGAAGCATGTGAATCAAATACATAAATATTGCTGTGTTCAGGCTTGACTTTCATCAGCATGAGGTGAGTGGCAGGAAGTTTGCAAGTTTTTTAAGCATAATTACAATGACTTGTTCATCACAGCTGAGATCTCTGGAAAACCACCGCACTGTCATTCTAGATAGCACCAAATTTTATAGCAGAAACAAAGACAATTTTAACACACATACACACACACACCCCCAACACACATGCCATTGATACACCTGCGGGGTGACTATTTCAGAGTAGTTATTCCCAAACACTTAAAACAATATGGTTTTCACTAAAATGATTCCAGACACAAAAATCAGAAACAGAATTTCTGTACTGACCTCTATTTTTTATTTGCTTGCAAAACCAGGATCTCACAATTCTCCCAACATGCCATGTGAGACAAGGACCTCTGATTAGGAATCATCTACCCATTTTCTTAAATCACCACTTCTCACAGATTTCAAATGAAGTGAATCTCCATATTGTTTTCTCAGAGTTAAAAGATTCTTGGAAGTAATCTACTGGCTCAAAATAGCTGGTGAGATCATAAACATGTGTTTGTGACCACATTTCTAATAAATGAAATTTAGGACTCAAACCTTAGGATGTGGTGAGTTCCTAAGATAGGATGACAACCTATGACAAGCTAGGGATGTGATTACCAGCTTGCATATATATATTCACACTAACTAAATAAGAGCTAAAATGAGTATGTGTACATGAGCTGGGAATCACAATTCTTATTCACAATGTAGATGTAGCCGTAGTTGTTGCTACCATCTTAACTTAGCAGTGTCCCAAAAGAAATAAGGAACACATACTAGAAGGGTCCTTTTCATTTTCTGTAAAGAAAGCATGACGGAATGTAGCTCAGTGCATTAGTTATGATAATATTTTGAGATGCTTATTACAGAGAAATTTTAATAACATCAGAAAGAGATGGAGTGTCTTAAGTCTAACTCCCAACTATTTTAAAGAACATTTAAAGCAACATAGGACTTTTTTCATTTCTTTAACTCTGAATATATCTAGATAAATATGATTTCAAATATGTTTATTAAGAACAAAGAAAGCCAAAGCAAATGAAATAGTGGCAGCAAAGTCAACTTAATTAGTGCATATATATTAATTCCAATACCAAAAGTAGTTAATTTACAGTAATGGTTGCTCAAATACACTTCTTTATTGAGAAAATCATTGAAAATTCAGGGAATCAGTAACTGAACCAAGATTCGCCTCCACAGAAACCTCAACTCATATGCCTTCTCCTCAAACACACTCAAACTCTGCTGCTCCTGTAAACTCAGTTGTAGTTATCTACTCCTCCACATAATACACATATCAAATATCCATAAAAATACTCAGATAAATTCTGATCTAAGTTATAACAAATTATCTATATAAATGCATGTAACGGTGAAATCTGTAATATATTATTTTTTAAAGGAGAAAACATGAAATTGGAGTGAAGGTTCGGTGAGTGTGAGGAATTGTATGTGCATATTTTAGAACTGAAAAGGATTTTCTTATACTCATGGAAATGTAGGGCTGGAAGAGACCTTGAGAGTTCATCTTGTCTATCCCCCTGTGCTCGGGTAGTACACAATGAATTGTTTAAGGATAGAAGTAAGATTTCATTGAAAGTTTTTGATTGAAAAGTTGTGGAGGTGGTTTTTTTTGTTTGTATGTGTTCTTTATTTGTCAAAAATGAAAAAAAAAATCTTTTAAACACAAAATTGTCAATGACAAATTGTTAATATTCGGAAAATGTTTATAGTTCTAGAAAAAATCTTTCTGTTTTCTTTTTGGTATTATCACTAGCAATATCAAAAAGGATATTGAAATTTTTCATTTACTAAAACTGGGTCTCACATTAAACAAAAATATTTCATAACAATTTTGATAACATATTCCAGTAGTTTCAATATTTTTAATTGCAAAAAATTTGAAAAAAATGACTTTGACATGAAATCAACTTCAACATTTTGTAATTATTTCACAAAAATAGATTTTTTATCTTTCAACCAACTTTAATAGGAGTCCAAAAATATGAGTCTCTCATAAAATATCAGAAATAAGTGACCCTGAAATGCCTATAATTTTAACAATAAGTAACTTCTGAGTTTAATAATTCTTTAGAAAGTTGAAGGATGTGTTCCTTTTAGAAATGTTATAAATTTGGAAAAATCCATGTTAGATTTAATGTTAATTTATAGAATTTAATCACTTTTTAGAGTGGAAAATGCAATGCACTATGAAGCTGGATAATAATGAAACAATAATAACAATTAGGTCTTATATAGTGATTTTCCTTCACAGGTCTCAAAGTGGTTTACAACAGAAGGCAAGTATCATATCAGGAAATTAATTGTCCAAACACTCTAAATCCAATCTATGGGTACAAGTAGCATTTCCAAATGGTGATAAGCATAACAACCTAGATTGTCAGAAAACAAATTATAATTATTTAGCATATTTGCTATATCACCAAGTATTCATGACATTGATTTAAGATACAAAGCACCCAACCCACTAGATGCTATCATCTAAGAATAAGCTAATATATTAAATCAAACAAAACAAAAGGAAGATAATAGAGTACACTTATCAGTCTTGCCCACTGGTAACACTCAGCCTCAGAGATTTACAAGTTTCTAATAAGCAATGAAACCCAAATATTAGGCTTAAAATATTATGAGAGAAGGTTACTAGAGTAAACATCAATTAGATAGACTGGGATAATATATTTATAAAATTCAGGGATGTTTCATGGAGCAGCAGATAACTATCAAGTATAATTTAGTGCACACAGTGTAATAGACATCTCAGTAGTCCCAAATTGGGTACTACTTAGATTATAATCTCTTTGGGGCAGTGACTATCTCTTATTCTCTGTTTGTACAGTGGCTAGCAAAAAGAGGCCCCGTTCTCAGATGGCTCCTAGGTGCTGCCACAATAAACAGTATTAATAATAAAGAATTAACACAAGTAGCTGAAGATGTGTAACATTCAAGACCACTATTACACACATGGTTTGTGATAGTCCCCAAATGACTCCTTTTTACAAAGTCATTAGAAGATAAGCCTTGATTCTTGATTTTTTTAAATATCTGTTTTTACATGGAAAAATGGTTTTAGAGAGTCATAGTGATGGTTAAATGAATTTGTATGTATGATTTGGGAATCCAAATCTATTCCACACATGAAAGCTTGGTCAATGTTGCATGCATGGTGCAAAATGACAAAAAAACAAGTCCCTCTCTTTCCCAGGAAACAACTGGAAGATTTTGTCCTCATATGGGACTGGATTGTGCCTAGCTCTTCCCTCAGAATGCAATATGAGGAACCTATCCCCACCCCAGTTCAAAGTCTGCATTATTGTCAAACAGAATTTCAACCCTCACACTTAGGAGTGGGGAGGGTTGCTTCAATTCTTTCACCCCCTGCATCAGCCCAGGACTGACTTGCTGGGCAGAACTACCTGTGCCCCATAAAAGGGAAGAATAGTAGACACCATTTCCCTTCCTGCCAAGCCTTTCTGGGAGGCACTATGCCTCAGGGAGTCCAGAATCCTGGTGCTCACCCTCTGTGATACTGAGACCCCATGTCATTTAGCAACATCTGTGCCCTGGAGATCATCCTGTGATCTCTGCTGTGAGTAGCTAACTAGTTATGAGTGCTCTATACATGCAAAATATTATTGCGATAACATTTTATATTTGGTGTGAAAATGCAGATATAATTGAATGTTATTTTTTATTAAGGCTATAATATAGTATCTGACATAGACATGTATCTATTCATCATTCAATTAAATTTCTAGCAAATTAGACCAGTCAGACCACTGTTTGCCATAGATTTAACAATTTTCTCATCATTACCTAAAACTGGTGATGCAACTCATCTAAAGAACTGTGGTCCTCATTATTATATTCAGCTGGTAATGTAGTAACTCCTCATGTCGTATTAACTGCATGTGTACTAATGACAGCTTTGCACAGGTAATTTCAGAGGCCAAAGTTGTTTTACACTCTTTTTCCTTTCATTTGTGTTTCTTGCATTTAACATCTAGAAGAACAATATTTCCCACCTTGAGAGCACCTGCATACTTCAGGGGATGGTGTCAGACAAAGGAGAAGATTACTGTGGGTGGGCAAAGCTGCAAGACCATACACAGCCACAGACACACTGCAAATTGGCTGCTACATCTGCAGGTGGCTGCTTGTAATTCATTTACTTTCCTTTCAACCCCCCATTTGTCTCCCATAAGGAAATTAGGTACAGGAACAGCTCACATATACAGGGCTGCAAGCTCAGTCAACAGACCATCCTCCCAAGATTCAGTTCTCAGTTACCCACTAAAGCTTATGTGGAACCAAAGGAGTCCCCTTATCTCAGCAGCAGCTAATCTTCCTGGGAATTGTGGTTGGGCCGCAGGAGAGGAGGAGTGAAACCTAACAGATGGAGGTAGGAGGGGAAGGTTCAGCATACACACACAGAGAGAAAATCCATCAAGAAAGTAAAAAGAAGGGGAAAAGGAGGGGAGAGAAAATAAGCATGAAAAGAGATAACAAGAAAAGATAACATAAGAACATAAGAATGGCCGTACCGGGTCAGACCAAAGGTCCATCTAGCCCAGTATCTGTCTACCGACAATGGCCAATGCCAGGTGCCCCAGAGGGAGTGAACCTAACAGGCAATGATCAAGTGATCTCTCTCCTGCCATCCATCTCCATCCTCTGACGAACAGAGGCTAGGGACACCATTCTTACCCATCCTAGCTAATAGCCATTTATGGACTTAGCCACCATGAATTTATCCAGTCCCCTTTTAAACATTGTTATAGTCCTAGCCTTCACAACCTCCTCAGATAAGGAGTTCCACAAGTTGACTGTGTGCTGCGTGAAGAAGAACTTCCTTTTATTTGTTTTAAACCTGCTGCCTATTAATTTCATTTGGTGACCCCTAGTTCTTGTATTATGGGAATAAGTAAATAACTTTTCCTTATCCACTTTCTCAACATCACTCATGATTTTATATACCTCTATCATATCCCCCCTTAGTCTTCCCTTTTCCAAGCTGGAGAGTCCTAGCCTCTTTAATCTTTCCTCGTATGGGACCCTCTCCAAACCCCTAATCATTTTAGTTGCCCTTTTCTGAACCTTTTCTAGTGCTAGAATATCTTTTTTGAGGTGAGGAGACCACATCTGTACACAGTATTCGAGATGTGGGCGTACCATGGATTTATATAAGGGCAATAATATATTCTCAGTCTTATTTTCTATCCCCTTTTTAATGATTCCTAACATCCTGTTTGCTTTTTTGACCACCTCTGCACACTGCGTGGACATCTTCAGAGAACTATCCACGATGACGCCAAGATCTTTTTCCTGACTCGTTGTAGCTAAATTAGCCCCCATCATGCTCTATGTATAGTTGGCGTTATTTTTTCCAATGTGCATTACTTTACATTTATCCACATTAAATTTCATTTGCCATTTTGTTGCCCAATCACTTAGTTTTGTGAGATCTTTTTGAAGTTCTTCACAGTCTGCTTTGCTCTTAACTATCTTGAGCAGTTTAGTATCATCTGCAAACTTTGCCACCTCACTGTTTACCCCTTTCTTCAGATCATTTATGAATAAATTGAATAGGATTGGTCCTAGGACTGACCCTTGGGGAACACCACTAGTTACCACTCTCCATTCTGAGAATTTACCATTAATTCCTACCCTTTGTTCCCTGTCCTTTAACCAGTTCTCAATCCATGAAAGGACCTTTCCTTTTAGCCCATGACAGCTTAATTTACGTAAGAGCCTTTGGTGAGGGACCTTGTCAAAGGCTTTCTGGAAATCTAAGTACACTATGTCCACCGGATCCCCCTAGTCCACATGTTTGTTGACCCCTTCAAAGAACTCTAATAGATTAGTAAGACACGATTTCCCTTTACAGAAACCATGTTGACTATTGCTCAACAGTTTATGTTTTTCTATGTGTCTGACAATTTTATTATTTACTATTGTTTCAACTAATTTGCCCGGTACCGACGTTAGACTTACCGGTCTGTAATTGCCGGGATCACCCCTAGAGCCCTTTTAAAATATTGGCGTTATATTAGCTAACTTCCAGTCATTGGATACTGAAGCCGATTTAAAGGACACAAACCTTAGTTAATAGTTCCGCAACTTCACATTTGAGTTCTTTCATAACTCTTGGGTGAATGCCATTTGGTCCCGGTGACTTGTTAATGTTGAGTTTATCAATTAATTCCAAAACCTCCTCTAGTGACACTTCAATCTGTGACAGTTCCTCAGATTTGTCACCTACAAAAGCCAGCTCAGGTTTGGGAAACTCCCTAACATCCTCAGCCGTGAAGACTGAAGCAAAGAATCCATTTAGTTTCTCCGCAATGACTTTATCGTCTTTAAGCGCTCCTTTTGTATTTTGATCGTCAAGGGGCCCCACTGGTTGTTTAGCAGGCTTCCTGCTTCTGATGTACTTAAAAAACATTTTGTTATTACCTTTAGAGTTTTTGGCTAGTCGTTCTTCAAACTCCTCTTTGGCTTTTCTTATTACACTCTTGCACTTAAGTTGGCAGTGTTTGTGCTCCTTTCTATTCGCCTCACTAGGATTTGACTTCCACCTTTTAAAGGAAGTCTTTTTATCTCTCACTGCTTCTTTTACATGGTTGTTAAGCCACGGTGGCTCTTTTTTAGTTCTTTTACTGTTTTTCTTAATTTGGGGTATACGTTGAAGTTGGGCCTCTATTATGGTTTCTTTAAAAAGGGCCCAGGCAACTTGCAGGGATTTCACTTTCGTCACTGTACCTTTTAACTTTTGTTTAACTAACCCCCTCATTTTGTATAGTTCCCCCTTTTGAAATTAAATGCCACAGTGTTGGGCAGTTGAGATGTTCTTCCCACCACAGGGATGTTGAATGTTATTGTATTATGGTCACTATTTCCAAGCGGTCCTGCTATAGTTACCTCTTGGACCAGCTCCTGCGCTCTACTCAGGATTAAATCTAGAGTTGCCTCTCCCCTTGTGGGTTCCCGTACCAGCTGCTCCATGAAGCAGTCATTTAAAGTATCGAGAAATTTTATCTCTGCATTTCGTCCTGAAGTGAAATGTTCCCAGTCAATATGGGGATAATTGAAATCCCCCACTATTATCGGGTTCTTAATTTTGATAGTCTCTCTAATTTCCCTTAGCATTTCATCATCCCTATTACTGTCTTGGTCTGGTGATCGATAATAGATCCCTAATGTTATATTTTTACTAGAGCATGAAATTTCTATCCATAGAGATTCTATGGAACATGTGGATTTGCTTAAGATTTTTACTTCATTTGAATCTACACTTTCTTTCACATATAGTGTCACTCCTCCCCCTGCATGACCTGTTCTGTCCTTCCGATATATTTTGTACCCTGGAATGATTGTGTCCCATTGATAGAAATGGAGATGAGAGCAGCATTGACTCAGTAGCTCTAATCTGGTGGTCTGTGGATCAGCACCTCTAGTCTGCTGGTCAGGAATCAAGGGACAAACATTTGCAATATCAGTGGTTCAGCATTTTCACCTTACTGGGCTGATGTCAAGACCTTTGTGAGATTGCCATCTCAGTTCCTTTAGCTCTCTGGATTGATTACAAAGCAGGGGACTTTCTGAAGTTACTGATTCAATATTTCTAGTATTTTGGTCTGTTGTCAGGACTCAGGATTCTGTGAAGTCACTAGCTCAGCAACTTTCACATGCTTAGATGATGTCAAGGCACAAGCCTCTGTGAGATTACAGGCTCAGATCCTCTCCAATGTTGGAATGATGCCTAGGCACAAACTTCTGTATGGTTTCTTGGTAAGACCTCTAATTTGCTGAACAGAAGTCAAAGGAGAGGACTCACTGGCTCAGCCTTTCTAGTTTTCTGGGTTGCTGTCAAAAAATAAGTAGAGCTGGGCATTAAATGGTTTTCTCATCACATTAATATTCCTGGGATTCCAGAAGTGTTTCCTGGTCTATACTGAGATGAAACTGAGACATTTTAAGGTATTCTAAAGAGAGAGACAGACAGAGATGGCCCCAACCAGAAATACTAGGATAGTCATCTGGGATGTGGGACACCTAGGGTCAAGTACCTGTTCTAAATTGGGCAGAGCAGGAACTTGAACCCAGGTCTCCCTCACCCCAGGTGACTGCCCTATCCACCAGGTTATGGGCTAAGTGGGTCTCATGTTTTGATCAGAAATTCCAACCTGAGAAAATTTTCCCGCCAAAACTTAAGGAGGTAAACACTAATAGGAACTGCTTGATCATGGGGGACTTTAACTTCCCGGATATAGATTGGGAAACAAATGCTAGTAATAATAATAGGGCTCAGCTTTTCTTAGACGTGGTAGCTAATGAATTCCTTCATCAAGTGGTTGCTGAACCGACGAGGGGGGATGCCATTTTAGATTTGATTTTGGTGAGTAACGAGGACCTTGTTGAGGACATTGTTGTAGGGGACAACCTTGGCTCGAGTGATCATGAGCTAATTCGTTTCCAAATAAATGGGAGGATAATCAATAGTGCATCTGAGACTAGGGTGTATGATTTCAAAAGGGCTAATTTTACTAAATTAAGGCGACTAGTTAGGGAAGTGGACTGGGCTAACATATTTAGGGATCTAAGGGCAGATGACGCCTGGGGTTACTTCAGGTTGAAGTTGCAGGAGTTGTCAGAGGCATGTATCCCGAGAAGGGGGAAACGGCTCGTAGGTAGCAGTTTTAGACCGAGCTGGATGAGCAAGCGTCTTAGAGGGGTCATTAAGAAAAAACAGAAAGCGTACCAGGAGTGGAAATTGGGAGGGATCAGCAAGGAAACCTACCTTATTGAGGTCAGAGGGTGCAGGGAAGCTGTGAGAAAGGCAAAGCGACGAGTGGAGATGGACCTAGCGAAGGATTAAAACCAATAGCAAACGGTTTTTAGCCATATAAATAGGAAGAAAACCAAGAAAGAAGAAGTGGGACCGCTTAAAACTTTAAACGGTGTGGAGATTAGGGATAATCTTGGAATGGCACAATATCTGAACGAATACTTTGCCTCGGTCTTTAATGAGGCTAATGAAGGGCTAAGGAATAGTGGTAGAGGACCGATGGGAATGAAGATATGGGGTAGACATTACGGTATCTGAGGTAGAAGCCAAACTTGAACAGCTTAACGGAAGTAAATCTGGGGCCCGGATAATCTTCATCCTAGAATATTAAGGAATTGGCGAGGATATTGCTAGCCCGTTAGCGATAATCTTTAATAAATCCCTAAATTCGGGATTGTACCGACTGACTGGAGATTAGCTAATGTAGTTCCTATATTCAAGAAGGGAAAAAAGTGACCCGGGAAATTATAGGCCTGTTAGTCTAACATCTGTAGTATGCAAAGTCATGGAAAAAATCTTAAAAGAGAGAGTGGTTCCAGAGCATGAGGCCGATGGCAACTGGGATAAATTACAGCATGGATTTACGAAAGGTAGATCGTGCCAAACAAACTTGATCTCCTTCTTTGAGAGAGTAACAGATTTTTTAGACAAGGGAAATGCGGTGGATCTCATATATCTGGATTTCAGTAAGGCGTTTGATACGGTACCGCATGAAGAATTACTGGTTAAATTGGAAAAGATGGGGGTCGAAATGAAAATCCAGAGGTGGATAAGGAGCTGGTTAAAGGGGAGACTGCAGAGGGTAGTATTGAAGGGGGAACTGTCCGGTTGGAGGGGGGTTACCAGTGGAGTTCCTCAAGGCTCGGTTTTGGGTCCGATTTTATTCAATCTATTTATTGCTGACCTGGGAACCAAGAGTAGGAGTGGGCTGATAAAGTTTGCGGATGACACCAAGTTGGGGGGTATTGTCAATTCGGAAGAGGATCGGGATATTCTCCAGGGTGATTTAGATGACCTTGTAAACTGGAGTATTAGTAACAGGATGAAATTCAATAGTGAGAAGTGTAAGGTTATGCATTTAGGGATGTCTAACAAGAACTTTAGTTATAAGCTGGGGACGCACCAGTTGGAAGTAACGGAGGAGGAGAAGGACCTAGGAGTCCTGGTTGATCGTAGGATGACTATGAGTAGGCAGTGTGATGTGGCGCTAAAAAAGCTAATGCGATCTTGGGTTGCATTAGGCGAGGTATTTCTAGTAGGGATAAGGAGGTGCTAGTCCCGTTATATAAGGCGTTGGTGAGACCTCATTTGGAGTATTGTGTGCAGTTTTGGTCTCCCATGTTTAAGAAGGATGAATTCAAACTAGAACAGGTACAAAGAAGGGCCACTAGAATGATCCGAGGAATGGAAGGCCTTTCGTATGAAAGGAGACTTGAGGAGCTCGGTTTGTTTTCCTTAACCAAAAGAAGGATAAGAGGAGATATGATTACACTCTTTAAATATATCAGAGGGATAAATACCAGGGAAGGAGAAGAATTATTTCAGCTCAGTGCTAATGTGGACACGAGGACGAACGGATATAAACTGACAGTCAGGAAATTCAGGCTTGAAATTAGACGAAGGTTTCTAACCATCAGGGGAGTGCAATACTGGAACAGCCTACCGAGGGAAACAGTGGGGGCGAAGGACCTCCATGACTTTAAGATTAAGCTAGATAAGTTTATGGAGGGGATGGTATGATAGGATAACGGGCTTAGTCAATAGGTCAATTAAGTGCCACACTAGTAAATAGTACAATGGGTGAATGGTATGATATAACCTTTTCCAGAGGGTTTGGCTGGAGAGTCTTGACCGCATGCTCGGGGTTCAGCTGACCGCCATATTTGGGGTCGGGAAGGAATTTTCCTCCAGGGAAGATTGGCAATGGCCCTGGAGGTTTTTCGCCTTCCTCCGAAGCATGGGGCAGGGGTCGCTTGCTAAGGAGTGGGTGGATCGGCTTATGTGGCCTGCATCTTGCAGGAGGTCAGACTAGATGATCATAATGGTCCCTTCTGATCTTGAATTCTATGATTCTATGATTCATTTGAACCCATTATGGTCATATAATAAGTTTCACAAACTGGTATTTCCCAATTAAAAACAAAAGCAATAAAACATTTAATCAACAATTCCAAGTGAGCTACTCTAGTAACAAGTGTTTTTGAGGTTGCTGGCTAAGCAACTATATGTTTCTGGGCTCTTTGACTTTAGGTTGCCAGCTGATGTTTCAAGAAGTAAGCCTCTTGAGAATATTGTCTCATCGGCAAACAGGATAGAAATGTCGAGAAAGCACAGACACTGGTGCTTACTGCTTCAGTACCTCTAGTTTTCTTACACAATGTCAAGATACAGGAGTCCATGAGCTCATTGGTACTACAGTTCTAATTTGTTGGTTTCTGTGAGTTCTCCGATTCAGCATCTGTAGCTTCCATGCCTGATGTCAAGTCACAGGCTTCTGATACTGGCTAAGCACCTCTAGTTTGTAGGACTGATGTCAACACACAATTTTCTGCAAGGCTACTGGCTCAGGCTCAGCGTCTCTACTTTTCTGTGTTTTTGTAAAATTGCAATCCTCTATGAAGTTGTTGGATCAATACTTTTAACTTGCTGGGCTAATGTGAAGCTTCTGTCATGTTTTTGGCTCAGTACTACTAGCAGGCTGGTTTGCTGCCAAGGCAAAGTAACTTGTGAGGTTTCTGGTGCAGAACACCTAGCTTGCTGATACAAAGTTTAGGATCTCACCTTTGTAAATCACTGATTCAGCATCTCTAGCTGGCTAGCTGATGATCAACAGAGGACTCCAATGCTACTCTTGTAGGGTGACTTGGGAAGGTGCTTACTCCAGTACAAAAACAGTTTGGAATCACTACACTGCCCCTGCTAATTTGCATTAATGACTGGGAAACTTGTTACAAATTCTTCACGGACACATTTGCCAGACCTTTAAACAGGTATGCATGACCACCTAAGGGTCAGTCAGAATTGCAGAACTTGTAGTCAGAGAGGCACACGTTTGGGCCGTCCCTGCTCCCCAGGGAGGTGTAGAAAGGAGACCCAGCCATGGCTCCACTGATCCCTGTTCATTCTATGCAGCTGGCAGACAACTGGTATGCTGTACCCCATGAAGGTTGTAACAGTAGGAGAGAAACCACTGCATAACTCCCCGTACTCTGTTTGATCATTGTGGAGACATATTGCCTCCAATGTCTAAAGGCACAATCGTGGTCTGAATTTAATCAGTTAGGAAATACATTTTATTTGTTTACTTTGACAGTTATACTGGAGTGGTAGTTATTTGTAGGCTCATAAGAATTGCCATACTGGTTCAGACCTGAGGTACATGGAGTCCAGTAATGTTTTTTCTGACAATGGACAGGTCCGCATACTACAGAGAAAGGTGTAAGAATGCCACAGTAGGCTTATGTGAGATAATCTGCCTCCTTACAAGTTCTCTTCCTGATCTCTAATAGTTAGAGGTTGACTTAAATAAAGGCCTCATAATATTTTTGGTATTATCCACAATCCCATTCTTCATAGGTTCAAATATCTTGTTAGTTTTTTTCTGACTGCAGCTGCACACTGAGCACAGGTTTTCCTTTAGCTGTCTACGGAGATGCCCAGGACCCTTTCTTGGGTCAATACTGTTAACTTAGAACCTTGTAAGGTAACTGAATAGTTTAAATTTGTCCGGTCCCTTCCAGCCCCCTGTGTGCATCAATTTGAATTTACTAGCACTGAATTCCTTTACCATTCTATTCAACTTGCTTGTTGAGGTCTCACTGAAGTTCATCACAGTTCTCTCTTGTCCTGATTAACCTAAAACCAATTTTGTCATCTGCAAATTTTGCACCTACCTGTTCATTCCCATCACTTTTGAGATTGTTAATAAATATATTAAACCACATGGAACCTAGTTCAGAACCTTAAGGCCCCCACTGCTAACTTTTTGCCAAAATGAGAATTGATAATTTAATCCTACTCTCTGCTGTCTGTCTCCTAGCCAATATTTGATCCAAGACAATACTTAGCCTTTTCTCCCACATTTGCTTAGCTTCTTTACTGTGGGCTCTTATTAAAGGTCTTTTGAAAATCTAAATAAATTATGTCAACCTGTTCACAATTATCCACTACATGACTGACATGTTCAAAAAATGTACAAGCTTAGTAGAATAAGATTTTCCTTTTTAGAAATTCAACTAGACAGGCCCAAATAGATCATGATATTCCAAGTGTTTTATTATTCTGCTTTTAATTATCATTTCAACCAATTTACCATATCGAGCTTTAAGACTTACAAGCCTATAATTATCTGGATTACACCAGAGACATTTTAAAAATACACACACAAAATTTCCTACCCTCCAGTCTTCTGGAATTGTGGCTGTTTTTAATGAGAGACTGCAAATTTTGATTAAAAGCTCAGCCACTTTGTACTTAAGTCTTTTCCATACTATTGGATGTATGACATATGGGTCAGAAGATTTATTGCTTTTAATTATCAGTTTGCTCTTGCTCTTCCTCTGACAGCTCAGTCTTTGATAGTACCTCATCTGTGTTACCAAGAAAGATTACAACCAGAGCAGGTATCTTCCAAACATCTTGAGCGGTGAAGACGGACACATAGAAATCATTTAGCTTTGCAGCAATATCATTATCATCTTTAATTGTCTCTTTATCCCTGGTGATCCAGCAGTATCATCAATTGTTTTTCAGACTTCCTACTTCTGATATACTTTACAAGAATCTCTTGTTTGTTTTAAACAATTAGCTATTTGTTCTTCTAACTCTGTTTTAGCCCTTCTAATTTCCTTCTTACGAATTGTCTCATGTAATATTGATATCACTAGGATCAGATTTCCAAATGTTGAAGGATTTCTCAAACCTAGCCATATTAGTTTACTCCTTACCTTCCTGGTTCCCTTATTTTGGCTTGTCTTCCTGGGTTCCTTTACATTATTCCATGATGTACCATGCAGTACTAGAAAAAGTACTGTCTTCTGCTGAGTAAATTAATTAAGTCTTACTAATATGTGTCCACAGTACAACATTCTACTGTTAAATCTGCAAGGGAAAAAGAGAGAAGACTCATGTGGAGATTATAAATTCACAAACCATGAACACTCTACTGTGGAGTTAGCAAATTCTACTTCTCCATGAAGTCCATTAGGAACTTCAGCGTGGTCAATCTGTTTTACATAGAAGGTACTGAGATAATATGATAATGAGTAGTATTAAAAGACCATCAAAATTAACAAGTCTGGAGTGAATTGAGGCTCTCCTATGTTATCAAGGTTATTAGAGTTATAGTCTTTAAAACAGACTTACAATATTAAAACAAACAAACAAAAAAAAACACATTGCAAGAAATGGTAGATAGCTGTATAATTTTTCTTCATCTACAATTTTTAAATACCCACCACCATAGAAAATCAAATTATTTTAATGCCTATACCATTAAATTATAAGACTATGGGAGTTTGATTGGTTTCAATTCTTGATTAACTAAGCAGCAGGGAGTTAACAGCTGTAACTCTGAAAAGTATGAGTAGTCCTATTATAAAATTAACATTTGCTGACTCTGATAATGTAGTGTACTGTAGGTCAATTGCATCATCTGTCTTTAGCTGTGTGTAATAATTGCTAACTCTATTCAAAATCATATTCTAAGCAATCTACTCTGTTAAGACCTTCATTAGGTGATGCACAGAAAAATAGCTGTGTCTTTAGAAAAGTATGGACAAAACAATAATCAGTTTGATTTCAAACAAAAAATGCAAAACATAAGTATACTAATGCTTTGTACTTATACAGCATTGTATGTCTGAGGATCTCAAAGCATGTTAAAAGCATTGATTAATTAAGCTCCTTTACACTCCCATCAGGTAGATGGAGTAAATGCCTTTTAAAAATCAATATACTATAATTTCATATTAAATTAAAGCATTTCACAGTTCCCACATTCTTATTCTAAGAAAGAAAAAAACAAATCTCTTGTATCTCAGATCATTTTTCATTATTTTCCACAGCGCATTCAAAAGTTATTTAATCTCCAAAATAAGGGACAAAGGCACCATACATGAGGCTATGTAATATTAGTTTAAATTTAGGAGCTAATTTAAATAGGGGACAGGCTCGTTAGACCATTGTCTGCAAACTAAAATGCTTCCTTCAACGCCATCCTAAAAAAAACCCATACACTGCTACGGAAGGAAAAATTGAAAATAAAATTCCAGAAGCATTTGGTTAGCTAATGGAGATCCCATATAACTGCTTGAGTAGGCTAAAATAACATGCATATAACAATAGTACTTTTTATATTTACACAGATTGACTATAGAAGGTAGGCTATAAATCCTAGGAATATCATTAAATCGTTATTGCTTATTGGATATTTACATAGCGCTCAAGGCAAAAAGCAACAGAAAAGGTTTCGTTGCTTATGGGCATTTAGGCACTGAAATATAAATTCTATGTGTTTAGCAGTATTTTTCAAAGCAGTTCCAGGCTGTTGGTTTCTTGTATGTTTTGGCAGTGCATTCTTCCAGACAGAGCACTTCATTTCTGTATTTCACTTTGAAAGCCTTGGCATGCAGCTGACCCTTTGATAGTTCTATCACTCTGCTGGCTCTAAGCCGCCTGATAAGCAGCAAAAGGGACTGAAGATTTGATTGCATGACAAAAGACTATATAATGTGAATGCTGTCAAGCAGCAGAAGATGGAGGCAATAAAAAAAGACTGAGATTAAAAGCTTTGCCACATATTTCTGGCCCCTCGGGAAAAGAAATGCTAACAGGACATAAAACAAGTATGTAATCTAGGGCAAGATATACAGACTCCCTGAAAAGATTATCTTGACAAGTTGCTCATCAGCATCATTTTGAGATGAGAACCTAGAGAATCTATGAGTCATTGAATCTAAGCTTTCTCCAATTTAAATCTACTGGTCTATAGAAGATGATCAACATCAATATACAAGTCCTGTCATACTTTGCCTTTTTAAAATTGGTATAAAATCCTGTTAGTAGAGAAACTACTCATGTTCTGAAAAATGTGGCAGTAATGTCACTTTTATAGGTGCAGCAGTATGGAATTTTCATTTGTAAAATTAAGTAACCTTTCAAAAAACCTAACAAAGAACAATTTGGTTACAAATCAAATTAACAAAGGAAACTTTCTCATATCATTTTGTTATTTGTATTGGAAAACGATGTGAGATGAAAACAAGATGTTGCAATGTAACATTATTAATTTCAATGTTATATAAGAGCCTATATTATTTACACATATCACTATATGAGAGCTCGTTTGCGGGATGTAATGGACTTGCCAAAGAAAGACTTGAGTACTTCTAAGTTTGGAGATGTAAGAATTTTTTCCCCCTCCAAAAAAGGAAGTTATCTTAAAATAGCTGATTGTCCGGTAATGTTGAAAGGAGGGCAGAAGACACTGGATGTGGTTTAATTAGGCAGCAACTTTATTCCTAAATGTCTGGGAATACCCAAAATATAAAATTGTACAGTGCAGGTAACTCCATAATAATTTACATATGCCTGGGAAACTGCTGGTAGCCAGAGGTGAAAGTAAGTGGGTACGGGCCGGTATGGAGGACCAGTAAGAAAAGGTGTAGTAGCTACCAGCAAGAAAATGGAGCATTCTCTCCCTCTCTGACTCTGACTCCTGGCTCCAGCAAAATTGAGGGTCCAGGAGCCCAGCTCCATGAATGTTCGGGGTGAGGTCTCCCCCCTGGCCCCACCTGCTGCCCCCCCCGTGCCTCCCCTGAGTGTGCCCCAGCCCCCCTTTGCTGCCCCCATGCACCTCCCTGGGTCCAGGAGCAGAGCCTTTGTCTCTCCCCGTCCCCTGCAGCTCCATGTTGCCTGCCTGCATTAACTGCCACCACAGGGTCCTAGTGCCCCCCTCCACTACTTCCAGGGCAGGCTGCCCTTCCCTCTCAGACCCTTTCATTTTCCAGTGGGACCCTTCACCAGTACAGGCACCCCCCTGCCCTCAGTCACTGCTCTTGCCCCATGCTGGGCAAGGGGCAGTCCCAGTGAGGGGCAGCAGCAGGGAGGAGGTGATGGCATGTGATGGCAGCGCCCCCCACCCCCCGGCATGGCACCCACCACAGGGGAGACAAGGGGGATTCCTGGACCTGAGAGGGGCCCTAGGAGCATGTGCAGTGACGGGAGGGTGAGTGTGCTGCCGGGGTGGGGAGAAGGGGGTCCCTACCCCAGAGCTCCCTGCTGCCAGCAGGGAAAGGGCTGGGGGGAGTCCTCCTCTCTGGCTCCAGTCCCAGGGCCACCTGCCTGCATCCCAAACTCATCCCCAGCCCTGCCCCACCCCAGAGCCCACACCCCTAGTCACAGCCCTCATCCCCCTGCACCCTAACCCTCTGCCTCAGCCCTGAGTCCCCTCCCACACACCAAACCCCTCATCCCCAGCCACATCCCAAATCCACTCCCAGCCTCACCCCACAGCCATCACCCCTGCACCCTCTCCCTCCACACCCCTCTTATCCCCAAACTCCCTCCCAGAACATGCACCCCCTCCCTTCACACTCCATCCCATCCCCAAACTCCCTCCCAGAGCCTGCACCCCTCCTGCACCCCAGTCCCCTGCCCCAGCCCAGGGCCTGCACCCCAGACCTCCTCCCCCACCCAAACTCCCTCCCAGAGTCTTGGGCAGGTGAGAGGTGGAGTTTGGGAGGGCAGAGTTTGGGCAGGGGTAGGTTCTGGGCACCACCAAAATTTCTACAAACCTTGCACCTCTGCCGGCAAGAGCTGGTGTGCCATACTGGGGTGGACCGGCTTCCTGAGGCAGCAATTTAAAGGGCTGTAGCCCAGGGCCCTTTAAATTGCTGCCAGAGCTCCGCTGCCAGAGCCATGAGGTAGCGGCTGCGGGGCTCGGGTGGTGATTTTAAGGGCCCAGGGCTCCTGCCACCGCTACCGCCCCAGGCCCTTTAAATAGCCCCCGGAGCCTGCCGGAGCCCTGAGGTAGCGGCGGCAGGGCTCTGGTGGCTATTGAAAGGGTTTGCAGCTCCTGCTGCCTCTACCACCCCAGACCCCTTAAATAGCCACCAGAGACCTGCCGCCGCTACCCCAGGGCTCCAGCAGCAGGGCTCCGGAGACAATTTAAAGGGCCCTGGAGGGTAGTGGCAGCAGGAACCCTGGGCCCTGCTGCTGGAGCTCTGGGGCTCCATCAGCAATTTAAAGGGCCCTATTTAAATTGCCTCCGAACCCCAGGGCTCCCAGCCACCTCTGCAGCTGCGAGCTCAGGGGGTGATTTAAAGGGCTTGGGGCTCCCAGCTCCTGATTTAAAGGGCCTGGGGATTTAAAGGCTCCGCCTCTTCCGGTGGAGGCCACGCCCCTCATCCGGATTCCGGAGTACCGGCAAGTCCTTTAAGTTACTTTCACCCCTGCTGGTAGCCCTCTCCCTTACCTATCCTGGTCCCAGCAAACCCACCATTGGGACCTTGTTCCCACCCTTGAATGAGAGTAAAGGGAGAGGCTATGAAGGAGGGGTGGGGTTTGACTCCCTGCTGTACCACTCATAGGAGCCAAAAAACCCTTTCTATTTTATCTGATCACTGTATCCATTCCCTACGGAGTACATGCACTGGGCATCAGCCACAAGTAGCCACCCGCAATTAGCTTGGCTGCCTCCCATGTCTATACCTAGCCAGGTTCCCTGACATCTCCTGATACCTTCTTTAATACTGGCCAGAACATATCAGTTCCCAAGTTGGTTCCCTGTATAGTATGTCTGGATGAGAAATTAGCAAACCTGGTCTAGATAAAAAGACTTGGGCATAAAAAGTCCCCTCTCCTCAGGTCACCTGGAGGTAAATGGGTCAGCAGCCCTGCACTGACCTAGTATGAATCTCCCTCCATGTAGCAGGTAACTTTCTGGCTCTCTAGTCAACCTTAAAGGAACAGTGCACCTTCGCCGACAAGCCTGAGAAAGGTCCCTACGCTTAATGTGCAGTGAGGTCATTGTGCTACTTTATATCATACAGTGGAAGCAAAACATTGTTAATAAGGTAAATGAATCAATAATTATTATGAAAATCTACTTTGTTTTCCTCTTACAATATTGATTTAATTTTACTTTAATTCACTGTAACTTTAAAAACAAATAACAAAACTATTCAGAGCTAGGATACAAAAAATAAACTGCCAAAACTCATTTGGCAGCTAAAATTGTATAGAAAAAAAATACAAATATCATTCAGTTATGTATTCTGTATGCAAGTTGCATGTGTACAATATATGTGCCTCACAATAGTTTTATGAGGAGTCTGATATTATAAATATTATAAAGAGGAGCTAATCAATTGGATTCATTATGACTGATTTAAACCTTGACATGTGTAGGATATTGGGTAAATTTCGAATAATTCCATTCACAGCCAAAAAAACCTGAATACTATCAAGTCACAAATAAGATAGTATAAATGCCCCATTCATCCTTCTCTTAAAAATGTTTCAAAATGGTGAAATTCAATTAATTATCAGCAAAAAACAAAAACACAACAGCCCTGGTGAAATGAAATGCAGTGCCAGCCACATAACACTCTAACAGTAACTTTAATAAATAGTATCAGAGGGGTAGCCGTGTTAGTCTGGATCTGTAAAAGCAGCAAAGAGTCCTGTGGCACCTTATAGACTAACAGACGAAAGCTCATGCTCCAATACATCTGTTAGTCTATAAAGCGCCACAGGACTCTTTGCTGCTTTTAATAAATACATATTTATTTTAAAGATCCATCCTGAAACTTTTCAAATTTGTCTCCCCCTCGGTTATTTACTTAGCTTCATCCTCAACGTTATGTCAATGGAACATCCAGGAAATGAGCAGCAGAAAATGCTGAAACCCTCTGTGAAGAATACAATATATGTTTCTTTACTTTTAAAGTATTTTATAATTTGTTGTATCTAAGGTCCCAACTCTGTAATCACTTACATGCGCTCAAGTTTTGTGTTTATTTTTAAAGTTGAGCATGTGTATAAATGTTTACAGGATCAAGACATGAGCTGAATAGTATGCAAGTGATAATGCTGGAATACATTTACAATAAATGACTTTTCCTGCTAAAAGTAATCTAAAAACTCATCCACACTTTGGCATTCAAATGACTACAAAACTAATCTTATCACCTGGCATATTGCAACAATATTAACTTTATCCTTTAACTCTCCCTAGGCTGGGAAAAGAAATAACAGTAGCTATTATTTTATAGTGTTAGGTGAAATGCAAGGTTAATTCTCCCCTTCACGATAACAGATTTCCCCACACACACCCTACACACATACCACCACCACAAAAACAACTCCTAATCCTCACCATCATGAAGGCTTAGTTATCATTTACTTAACGATAACTTTCCAGCCATCTCCTACATTGGTGAATTTTAATATTTTCTCCTATAGCACATTGCTCATGAATGGTATGACATTGGTCCAACTCCCACTGAAGTCAATGGGAGTTGAATCAGGCTCTAAGGTCCAAATTAAACTCCCACTGAAGCCAAAGACTGGATATCCCATAAAATGCCCCCAGAAGGCTGATACTTCAGACTCAAGGATGGTCCTTACCCATGGAAGCAGCCCTATTCACAATATGAAATAAGTAACTTCACTGGAGCTACTTGCATGAGTAAGCAGCAGTCGCTTGGCTAAGGGTTTACAGGCCTTGTCCAATAATTAGTAGTATTCATATCATTTTAAAATCATTAATAAAAGCAGCAGTGCACAGACAATCCAGGACGTTTCTGGAAAGTGTAGGGGACAATTTCCTGGTGCAAGTGCTGGAGGAACCAACTAGGGGAAAAGCTCTTCTTGACCTGCTGCTCACAAACAGGGAAGAAATAGTAGAGGAAGCAATAGTGGATGGGAACCTGGGAGGCAGTGACCATGAGATGGTCGAGTTCAGGATCCTGACACATGGAAGAAAGGACAGCAGTAGAACAGAGACCCTGGACTTCAGAAAAGCAGACTTCGACTCCCTCAGGGAACTGATGGGCAAGGTCCCCTGGGAGAACAACATGGCGGGGAAAGGAGTTGAGGAAAGCTGGCTGTATTTTAAAGAATCCTTATTGAGGTTGCAGGAACAAACCATCCCGATGTGTAGAAAGAAAAGTAAATATGGCAGGCAACCAGCTTGGCTTAACAGTGAAATCCTTGCTCGTCTTAAACACAAAAAACAGCTTACAAGAAGTGGAAGATTGGACAAATAACCAGGGAGGAGTATAAAAGTATTGCTCAGGCATGCAGGAGTGAAATTAGGAAGGCCAAATCACACTTGGAGTTGCAGCTAGCCGGAGATGTTAGGAGTAACAAGAAGGGTTTTTTCAGGTATGTTAGCAACAAGAAGAAAGTCAAGGAAAGTGTGGGCCCCTTGCTGACTGAGGGAGGGAACCTAGTGACAGAGGATGTGGAGAAAGCTAGTGTACTCAATGCTTTTTTTGCCTCTCTCTTCACAGACAAGGTCAGCTCCCAGACAGCTGCACTCTGCAGCACAGTATGGGGAGGAGGTGACCAGCTCTCTGTGGAGAAAGAAGTAGTTCGGGACTATTTAGAAAAACTGGATGAGCACAAGTCCATGGGCCCGGATGCACTGCATCCGAGGGTGCTAAAGGAGTTGGCCGATGAGATTGCAGAGCCATTGGCCATTATCTTTGAAAAATCATGGCAATCGGGGGAGGTCCCGGATGACCGGAAAAAAGCTAATGTAGTGCCCATCTTTAAAAAAGGGAAGAAGGAAGATCCAGGGAACTACAGGACAGTCAGTCTCACCTCAGTCCCTGGAAAAATCATGGAACAGGTCCTCAAGGAATCAATTCTGAACCACTTAAAGGAGGGGAAAGTGATCATGAACAGTCAGCATGGATTCACCAAGGGCAAGTCATGCCTGACTAACCTAATTGCCTTCATACATAAAGTTATGAATATTGACTATGTACCTTTATTTCAAATGCGTTTGCTCCTGGGATCACACTTGCCAGGTAATTTACATCCAGTCTGGCCAGCGCATTATGACTGGAGTATTCAAGTTGATAGACTATTAAAGAACAGGTTTCAGAGTAGCAGCCGTGTTAGTCTGTATCCACAAAAAGAACAGGAGTACTTGTGGCACCTTAGAGACAAATTTATTTGAGCATAAGCTTTCATGAGCTGCAGCCCACTTCTTCGGATGCATAGACTGGAACATATATTGAGGAGAGATATATATACATACAGAGAGCATGAAAAGGTGGGAGTTGTCTTACCAACTCTGAGAGGCCAATTAAGTAAGAGGAAAAAAAAAAGAACAGTTAACTCTCACAATGGATCATAGAAGAAGCTTATCCCCTCCCAGTTGGCTGTGGACGCTTTAGTAAGAATATGGGCAATGGCTGCTCCTGTGAGTCTTCAAAGCATGTAAACACATGTGACTTGCTCATGTGACCTGGACTCCATATTGTGTCTGTACTTTTCCACAAACTGTGTTGTGGGCTTTGTTTGAGACAGTAAAATCCCATCTACAGGGGAGAGGAGAGTTTCCATCTACAGGGGAGTTTATAATCACTGGCAAGAATATGATTTCCTCAACCCTTGTAACTCTACTTATTTTCTCCTAAAAATAAACCTTTAGATTAAGCTACTAAAAGATTCACAACAGCTTGATTATTGGGGAAGATCTGAGGTATATATTGACTTGGCTATGTGGCTGATCTCTTGAGATCAGAGGAACCATTTGTTTGATGAAATTGGTTTCCAATAACTACACATCATAAAGTCTAGTGTCTGAGTGGTGAAATAAGGGATTGGATGCCTAAAGAGAATGCATTTGTGACTTCTTTTTTCCCAGTATGGTGAGAAAGTATGGTGTTACTGGCCTGGTATATCAAATGGTAGAATAAACACCAATATGAAGTGAGTCTGCCCTTTTTCTCAGCAGTTTGTCCTGAATCTGATATTCTCAACTATGACCCACTGAGGCCTGGTTACAGGGACTAAAAATAATAATATTTGTTCTGTCACTAATTTACTTTGTGGCCTTGGATGCTTCATTTACCTGCATCTAGGTTTCCTCACCTGACCTGGTGATACCACTTACCTATCTCACAAGCATATTGTGAGAATTATTTAAGGCTTGAAAGCACTTTGGAGTTGTGAAGCACCATAAAAGTGCTATCTGTTATCCTTAACTGGTTCATTAGAATTAATCTGTACACTCTTGGTTTCATGAAATTCCCAAAATTGTTTGTTTTGCACTCAAATTTCATGCAGGAGAACAACCATCAGTTGCAGCAAACTGTATCGCAAAGGGTGACTGAATAGATACATCATATTACCATAAGTGCTTCTTCTACTCTTTGACACTGAGGCTCAACTCAATGTTATGAACAAAGTGAATATTTTTTTTAAATTTAATTTGCAAAGGGTACCTGGCATGCTCACTGGTGCAGGAACAATTTAAAAACAAATTAATTGCTAGAAAACCAAACTAATACAGTATTACATAAAGATCTTACTCAGTACAAACCTCCACTCCCCAAGAACTTCCTAAAAAAGATATTCTATAAATAGACAGATCTTGCAGCATATCAAACTCAGGTTATCAGATCACCTGGAGAATAAATTTCCGCAGCCATCCAGGACTAATCACTAAGGATCCTAGTTTCCTATGATTAAAAATTAAATTATCTAATAAAAAACCATAAACATCTGTGTTTTTCCATGATTAAAATGAAATACTGAACTTTAGTTTCCCTAGCCACAATATATATATATGTATCACTTGAACACAATGTTTTGTTGATGTAATTGCACTTTTTAAGGTGACAGCAAGAGCACTGCCCATTCTCCTGATTATCTGAATTCTTGATTATCTGGCTCCAGTCCCAATTAGATCATATAATCAGGGTACTACTATATATGTTTTTATTGTTTCACAAAATGTAAAAACTAAAGATTCTCTGTAAAAAACACAAATTCCACATTTTTCCCATGGTAAATGGATTTCTAGTGTTGGTGCCACTAGGCCTGAGTAAACCAAAGTTGTGACTTTGGGCCTGAAGTGAACCAAAGTTCTTACATGCTGTGAACTTTAACCAGCCTGCATGCTAACAGCCTAGAAGCAGAATTTGTGAGAGTCAGCTTTTTAGCAGATAGCTGCAGTTCCGCTTAAACTAGCAATAGTAGTGAGAAGGCGGGAGAAAGAGGGACAGAAGGCTTCATGCGTCTGTGCTGTTCTGTGAAGGCCAACAGATAAGCTTATGGATGAGAACGTTTTCTAACACGCTGAAATGTAATGTTTTAAGTAACTGCTGCTGGGAAGGGAGGGGTGAGGGGGAAAACCGAACAAAAGGCTTACACAAACAAGGGGGGTATAAATGCTGGGATCCCGCCTGCGCGCGGGTGTGCAGGATTTGAGAATGCTTTTCTCCCTGGCACCATATTTGGGGCCCAAATAAACCTGGTTTTGCTTCTCCACCCTGGTGTGATAATTAGTGCGACGCACACCGGGCAACGAACCCTGCTGTTGCTCCGCCTCGGGCTCTTTGAGCCGGCAACACTAGGATCCCTGGTAATCACTGAGAATGTCCTGCTTCCCAACATGTCAATATGGGGGCTATAAGGAGGAGTGACTCAGCTAATCTGAACTATTAGGATTGCACATGAGTAGAGAGGTAATGTCTAAGACAACCAAGAGCCAGGGCCTAACCCATATAGGCTTGAACTGAATTGAAAGCCAGTGAAGTCTATGGAATGTCAGTATAATATGGTCCATATCAACCTGAGAGACACAAATAAATGGGCAGCCTCATTCTTCACTAACTGAACTTTGTCAGTAGTCTTCAGGTACAGTTCCATTCTCATATGCTGCCATAAACTAATCAGAAAATGACAACTGTGACAAGGTCTGTATCAGCAAGGAAAGGATGGAACTTCTTCATTTAGCAAAGCTGGAAGGAAGCATTTTTGTCTTCTGCTGCAATTTGCTCATCTTTATAGCATCCAAGGCTATTCCAAAGGGACGTGATTGCAAACCCAACTAAAAGAAAAGGAGTACTTGTGGCACCTTGACCAACAGAGACTAACAAATTTATTTGAGCATAAGCTTTTGTGGGCTACAGCCCACTTCTTGGGATTCTTGGGATAGAATGGAACATATATTGAGATATATATACACATACAGAGAGCATGAAAAGGTGGGAGTTGTTTTACCAATTAAGTAACAGAAAAAACTTTTGAAGTGATAATCAGGATAGCCCAGTACTGACAGTTTGATAAGAAGTGTGAAGATACTTACATGGGAAGATAGATTCAATGTTTGTAATGGCTCAGCCATTTCCAGTCTCTATTCAAGTCTAAGATGATTGTATCTAGTTTGCATATCAATTCGAGTTGAGCAGTTTCTCGCTGGAGTCTGTTTTTGAAGCTTTTCTGTTGCAAAATTGCCACCCTCAGGTCTGTTATTGAGTGACCCAGACAGGTTAAAGTGTTCTCCTCCTGGTTTTTGAATGTTCTGATTCCTGATATCAGATTTGTGTATATTTATTCTTTTGCGTAGAGACTGTCCGATTTGGCCAATGTACATGGCAGAGGGGCATTGCTGGAACATGATGGCATATATCACATTGGTAGATCTGCAGGTGAATGAGCCCCTGATGGCATGGCTGATGTGATTAGTTCCTATGATGATGTCACTTGAATAGATATGTGGACAGAGTTGGCTTTGGGCTTTGTTGCAAGGATAGGTTCCTGGGTCAGTGTTTTTGTTCAGTGGTGTATGGTTGCTGGTGAGTATTTGCTTCAGGTTTGGGGGGGGCATCTGTAAGTGAGGACAGGTCTGTCTCCCAAGATCTGTGAGAGTGAGGGGTCATCTTTCAGGATAGGTTGTAGATCTTTGATGATGTGCTGGAGAGGTTTTAGTTGGGGGCTGAAGGTGACAGCTAGTGGTGTTCTGTTATTTTCTTTGTTGGGCCTGTCTTGTAGTAGGTGACTTCTGGGTACTCTACTGGCTCTGTCAATCTGTTTTTTTCACTTCAGCAAGTGAGTATTGTAGTTTTAAGAATGCTTGATAGAGATCTTGGAGGTGTCTCTGTCTGAGGGATTGGACCAAATGCAGTTGTATCTTAGAGCTTGGCTGTAGACAATGGATCGTGTGGTGTTTCCTGGATGGAAGCTGGAGGCATGTAGGTAAGTATAGCGGTCAGTGGGTGTCCGGTATGGGGTGGTATTTATGTGACCGTTGCTTATTAGCACAGTAGTGTCAAAGATTAGAGTTGGAAGAGACCACAGGAGGTCATCTAGGCCAACACTCTGCTCAAGGCAGGACCAACCCAACTAAATCCTCCCAGCCAGGGCTTTGTCAAGATAGTCATACCCATTCCATCAAGGGGGAAAGATGGCATACTATGCTAGGTCTACACTGGGGAGCGGGGGTGTCGACCTAAGATACGCAACTTCAGCTACGTGAATAGCGTAGCTGAAGTCAGTGTATCTTAGGTTGATTTACCTGGCCATGAGGACGGCAGCAAGTTGACCGCTGCCGCTCCCCTGTCGACTCCGCTTCCACCTCTCGCCGTGGTGGAGTTCCATAGTCGACGGCAGAGCGATCAGGGATCGATTTTATCGTGTCTACACTAGACACGATAAATTGATCCCCAATAGATCGATCACTACCCACTGCTCCGGCGAGTAGTGTAGACGTACCCTTAGGGTATTTCTACATTGAAGTAAAACACCCTCAGCTGACTTTGCCTGACAAGGCTCAGGCTGTAGGGTTAAAAAAAAATTGAAGTGTAGCCATCGGTGCTTGGGCTGGAGCCTGGGCGCTGGGACCCTATGGGAGGAAGGAGAGTCCCAGAGCCTGGGTTTCAACACAAGCCCCAATGACTACACTGCCATTTTATAGCCCCTCAGTCTAAGCCCCATGAACCTGAGTGAAACGGACATGGGTCAGCCACGGGTGTTTTACTGCAGTGTAGATATACCCTTAGTCATTTAATCTGGATGATATGCCTCGTCAACCATCATCCAGCTAAATCCAGCTAGCCTTCATTCTCATGTAATGAACTAGGGGTCGGCAACCTTTGGCACGCAGCTCACCAGGGTAAGCACCGTGACAAGCTGCATACCAAAGGTTGCCGATTCCTGTAATGAGCCATGACTCTGTAGATACAAACACCACAGTCATCCAAATGAATAAAAATAGAGAACATCAGCATTGAAAGCCCAAACTCCTATCACTGGAGGGAAAAGAATAATTCTACCAGCTGTCTACAATCTGTTATTATAAATCAGGGATCGGCAACCTTTGGCACGCAGTCCGCACCCTGGTAGGCTGGGCCGGTTTGTTTACCTGCTGCGTCTGCAGGTTTGGCCGATCGCGGCTCCCACTGGCTGTGGTTCACTGCTTCAGGCCAATGGGGACAGCAGGAAGCAGTGGCCAGCACATCCCTCGGCCCACGCTGCTTTCCACAGCCCCCACTGGCCTGGAGCGGCGAACCGGGGCCAGTGGGAGCCATGATCGGCTGAACCTATGGACGTGGCAGGTAAACAAACTGGCGTGGCTTACCCTGATGAGCCGCATTCCAAAGGTTGCCAATCCCTGATGTATGGAATGAAACAAATGGGGAAAAACCCCTAATATTGTTTCATCAGTGCTTCTGCTGAGAGTTGGAAATTTTCTAGATAGCACATTAAGCAGCTTGAAAATCTCCTTATCAAACAACTAAAAGCAATCATGCACATTGAATGGAATAATATGTTTACCATATAAACAAACATGTGTTGTCACACATTTGATTTAACACAGAAGCTATGCTCCTCAAATTCAAACTGTGATGGATGACACATGGTGTCTATGGTCATATGTATCCCCCCAAAATAACTTTCTGCTCTGAGATAGCATCTGACAAAATAAATGTAAGTCAAGCAACATATGTAATTCAAAGAGACCTTTAAAATTAACCCCCAAACTTGGTACTAGCCTTTAAACTCACATCTGGGAAAAAAAGTTCTCAAATCTCTAGTAGTATCATTTATGTATGACAATATTAGAAGAATCAGTTACTCATACTCAGTGGTTAGGGTGCTCATACCTTCACAGGACTGGGACCATATCTCTATTGTCATAGTACAAAGAAGTTTTACTGAAATAATTATAATGAAATTTTAGCCCTACTGAAATCAGTGGGAGTTTTGCCATTGATGCTGATGGAACCAGGATTTCTGAACGTGCATCCCACCAAGTAGAGTGAGGTCTGAAAATGTTAACTGTTTGGGAATAGTCTTCTGGTAAGTACATTTTAGAGAAGAATAAATGAAAAAAAACTGAACACAGACCCAGCCATTTTGTTTCCCAACTGAATATTGTTCAGTGTTTCCTTTTACCTTCAAGCTTTATATCTTTTCTTTGCTTATAAACTTGCTTGTTGACAGTTGAACAGTGGTCATATTTTTTTCTGTACTTCTTTTAAGCACATTGCTGGAGAAAGTCTGCATCGTGAAAATGTTAATTACAAGTCTAGAAGCAGTACTGGATATGTAAACCAGCCATATTTCCTTTTTATGAGGGTATGCTTCCTTTGTGTCAAAATTCTAAGGGATATTTAAATACTGATTTGGTAATCTCTATACTTTGTCTATTATTGAGTCTTTTACTTCTTTCCTGCTATATTTCCTCTGTTCTATCAAGAAAATAAAACTTTTATGCTATTTTAATTAGGTCATAGAAAACATGAACACAAAAAGGAAAATGTTATTTTTTAATCAAAGATTGCACAGGAAACATAAGAACATAAGAACGGCCGTACCTGGTCAGACCAAAGGTCCATCTTGCCCAGTATCTGTCTACCGACAGTGGCCAATGCCAGGTACCCCAGAGGGAGTGAACCTAACAGGCAATGATCAAGTAATCTCTCTCCTGCCATCCATCTCCCTTCTCTTGACGAACAGAGGCTAGGGACACCATTCTTTACCCATCCTGGCTAATAGCCATTTATGGACTTAACCACCATGAATTTATCCAGTTCTCTTTTAAACACTGCTATAGTCCTAGCCTTCACAACCTCCTCAGGCAAGGAGTTCCACAAGTTGACAGTGCGCTGCGTGAAGAAGAACTTCCTTTTATTTGTTTTAAACCTGCTGCCCATTAATTTCATCTGGTGACCCCTAGTTCTTGTATTATGGGAATAAGTAAATAACTTTTCCTTATCCACTTTATCCATATCACTCATGATTTTATATACCTCTATCATATCCCCCCTTAGTCTCCTCTATTCCAAGCTGAAGAGTCCTAGCCTCTTTAATCTTTCCTCATATGGGACCCTCTCCAAACCCCTAATCATTTTAGTTGCCCTTTTCTAAACCTTTTCTAGTCCTAGAATATCTTTTTTTGAGGTGAGGAGACCACATCTGTACACAGTATTCAAGATGTGGGCGTACCATGGATTTATATAAAGGCAATAATATATTCTCAGTCTTATTCTCTATCCCCTTTTTAATGATTCTTAACATCCTGTTGGCTTTTTTGACTGCCTCTGCACCCCGCGTGGACATCCTCAGAGAACTATCCACGATGACTCCAAGATCTTTTTCCTGACTCGTTGTAGCTAAATTAGCCCCCATCATATTGTATGTATAGTTGGGGTTATTTTTTCCAATGTGCATTACTTTACATTTATCCACATTAAATTTCATTTGCCATTTTGTTGCCCAATCACTTAGTTTTGTGAGATCTTTTTGAAGTTCTTCACAATCTGCTTTGGTCTTAACTATCTTGTGCAGTTTAGTATCATCTGCAAACTTTGCCACCTCACTGTTTACCCCTTTCTCCAGATCATTTATGAATAAATTGAATAGGATTGGTCCTAGGACTGACCCTTGGGGAACACCACTAGTTACCCCTCTCCATTCTGAGAATTTACCATTAATTCCTACCCTTTGTTCCCTGTCTTTTAACCAGTTCTCAATCCATGAAAGGACCTTCCCTTTTATCCCATGACAACTTAATTTACGTAACAGCCTTTGGTGAGGGACTTCTAAATATACTATGTCCACAGGATCCCCCTTGTCCACACGTTTGTTGACCCCTTCAAAGAACTCTAATAGATTAGTAAGACACGATTTCCCGTTACAGAAACCATGTTGACTACTGCTCAACAGTTTATGTTTTCCTATGTGTCTGACAATTTTATACTTAACTATTGTTTTGACTAATTTGCCCGGTACCGAAAAGGAAAAACACAGGTTCTTAAGAAAATATGCCTAATTTGCTAGAGTTAAGCAAAAAGGAGACTGACATGACAATGCCCTGACTCATGTTCATTTGCTAATATATGGACACCACTAAAACACAGATAAAGTGGAGAAAGATCTTCCCTTCAAAGTTTTCAGTTTTATCCATTTAAAGAAGGCAGAAAATGACACATAGAAGCTCGAAAGTGAACGTCATAAAACAACAGTCTGTAAATACTTCAACTGCTTTAACTGTGCATCTACTAGGAACAAGCATTTCTAAAAATAGTAATAAGGGGTTTCATGTTTCCATTGTCAATGACTTCTAGATTAATAGTCCAGTCCTCTAAAGCTTCAGTGCAACTCTTTGTGTGAGCTGGTTTATATGAATAAAGAGTTGCAGAATCAGTCCTCAAATTTTCCTGGTTTATAAGAAAACATATTTTCTAGGTTATTTCCTTGTTACAAACACACTAGCAATAAAGATTTCTCCGGATAAATTCTGACCTCAGTAACTCCTATGCAACCCACAGGAAAATGGAATGAATGAAAAATTAAACATTTTTGTGATTTTTTTTTAAATTGAAGTTGTTTCCACATTACATGGCTTGAAATTAAACTATTTTTTGCTTTTTGAAATTTGTACCTTTTCTTTCTACTTACTGATTTCCCAGTTTTCAATAAGAAAACATAATTTTAAGTAAACAAAATATTTTTAAATCGATTTTGAACAGGATTTTTTAGAATATCAATAACATCAACAATTTTCATTTAAAAAGTTTTGTGCTTGAAAAAAGCCCTTTTTCAATAATAATAATAATAATAATAAATTAATAAATAAACTATCTGCAAAAATGTCAAGCATCTCTAATAGGAAACCAGTCTTGAAAGAATCAGTTTTTGATCACTTTACTATGCTGTCTGATCAACCTCAAGAATGAATGCACTCTGTCTAAAATGTACAGAAACATGTTTTAGAATTCCACTTAGTCAATGCTTTAAAATAAAATGCAATAGAAGAATACAAATGTATAAATATTAGATGGAATTGTGTGCTGTGCCTCCACTCTATGCTATAGTCCTGCCCCGTCCTGCCTCCATGTACATCCCTGGTAAATCCTGTGATGATTTTGACATGAATTGTGACCATATAGATCATTGTTGCAACCAGGGTCCTAAGGTTGCACCAGGTCTTGTACAGAAGATGTCAAGTGGGGTGTCTATGGAAAGGTTGTAGTTTGCTGGTTATGATCATGCTGTCTGTATGTGTGTATCATTTTTGTATTTGAATTTATGAATATTGGCTATGTACTTGTATCTCAATGGTTTGATTCCAAGTAGCCTCAGTGAAGCATTTGGTCAGCTTCTTGAGAAAGGACTATTCTCAGTAAGTGCCCAGTCAAGAAACACTTAACTGACAATGGACTTTGGGAGACACCAATCTGAGATTTCCTGGGAATGTTCAAACTAATGTGTAAACAATGGTGTCAGCCTGCAAAAAGCTGAATCATTCATGGACACATGACTTGCCCAGGTGGCTACAAACGCCATCTTGTTGCTGTGACTTTACACAGAAGAATAAAGGGGTTTCTGCCCACGAGAGAGAATATAAAAGGCCTTGGAAGCCTCTCCATTTTGTCTTCAGCTGGCTCAAGAAATGTCCTCTCCACCCCCAAGAGTTGCTTGAAAGAAACTGGAACAAAAGACAGTAACTATGGGGATGTGACTGATTGCTGGACCCAGGCTAGAAAGGAGTCTAGTCTGTGAAAGAAGCTTATTGGACCAACTCCGAGGGTGAGATTTAACTGTATTTAATTTCTTAAATATATTATCTTTAGACTTGCATGTTTTGTTTTATTTTGCTTGGTAACTTACTTTGTTCTGTCTTTTATTACTTGGAACCACTTAAATCCTACTTTTTATACTTGATAAAATCACTTTTGCTTATTAGTTAACCCAGAGTAAGTGATTAATACCTGGTGGAGCAAACAGCTGTGCATATCTCTCTATCAGTGTTATAGAAGGAGGACAACTTATGAGTTTATCCTGTATAATCTTTATACAGAGTAAAATGGATTTATTTGGGGTTTGGATCCCATTGGGAGCTCCGTATCTGGGTACTAGAGATAGGAGTACTTCTTAAGCTGTTTTCAGTTAAGTCTGCAGCTTTGGGGCATGTAGTTCAGATCCTGGGTCTGTGTTGGAGCAGACTGGTGTGTCTGGCTCAACAAGGCAAGGTTCTGGAGGCCCAAACTGGCAGAGAAAATGGGCTCAGAGTTAGTCTCAGCACATCAGGTGACAGCCCCAAGGGGGTTTCTGTGATCGAATCCATCACACTTCCCCTCTACCAGGCCTTGTGAGGGTGCTTTCACAGCCTGTCTTGTGCAGTGCCCAAAATGGACAAATTCTCCTCCATGAGGCTAAGAAGTTTTATGATGCTCTATACACCATTGAAGCCAGGGCCGCCCAGAGGATTCAGAGGGCCTGGGACAGGGTCGGGTCTTCTGCAGCAATTCAGCAGCAGGTCCCTCTCAGAGGGAAGGACCCGCTGCCGAATTGCCGCTGAAGAATGAAGCGGCGGCGGTAGAGCAGCCTAAGTGCTGCTGATTGTGGCACTTTTTTTTTTTCCGCCGCTTGTGGTGCTTGTACTCACCGGGCAGCACTCCGAGGCTTTGGCAGCACTTCAGCAGTGGGTCCTTCACTCGCTTCGAGTCTTCCGCTGCACTGAAGGACGCAGAGCGAGTGAAGGGCCCGCTGCCAAAATGATGCCGAAAACCTGGGGCCTGAGGCAAATTGTCTCACTTGCCCTCCCCGCACTCCCTGGGCAGCCCTGATTGAAGCTATACAAAAGAGTAGTGGTATGGAGAATTCCATCACCGATCCACTGATTTTTTTCATCTAGTTGACTTTCCATTAATACTGGACCCAGGATCCAACCCCCTTTTCCACCCAAAGAACTGAGTAAAGGTTAGTATTAAATACCAATAATAGTTTTATGATGCTCTATACACCATTGAAGCTATACAGAAATATAGCTTTTCTATCAATAGATCTCTCACCCATAGGCTTATACAACTGATATGATTTTCCAGGAATTAGTAATAAATAAACGATTAAGGACCTAACCCTGTATTTCTTATGCACACAGAACTCCCTTTGAGCTCATGCATGAGGAATCTAGAATTAGCCCCTAGATCAGAGATCAGGAACCTTTGGCAAGTGGCTCGCCAGTGTAAGCTCCCTGGCAGGCCTGGACGGTTTGTTTACCTGCCGCATCCACAGGTTTAGTTGATCGCACCTCCCACTGGCTGCGGTTCGCCGCTCCAGCCCAATGGGGGCTGCGAGAAGTGGCGCGGGTGAAAGGGATAATCTGGCTGCCACTTCCCACAGCCCCCATTGGCCTGGAGCGGCAAACCGTGGCCAGTGGGAGCTGCGATTGGCCAAACCTGCGGACGTGGCAGGTAAATAAACCAGCCTGGCCCACCAGGGGGCTTACTTTAATGAGCCACATGCCAAAAGTTGCTTATCCCTGCCCTAGATAGTTGCCACTGCCATTTCATCAGGTGGAAGTGAGGTTAAAATGGACAAGATGGTCACTGGACTTTACCCATATTGTGTGAGAGAGGTTCTTCTTTCTGCAAGGGGTGCAGTAAGTCATATTTACTAAGGTCAGACAGTCCAGAGGAATGCTTTCTGAATCAATTCCCAGTGTTGGAAATTGCCCCCAAGAAGACAGAGAGGAAAGCAGGCATACCCAGCACTCCCCAACATCCCCCATTGACCTATATGGATTACCAGACATAGATGAGGAGAGCACATGCACAAACTAAAAAGATGAGGCAGCATGCAAACACACTTTGAGTTACAGAGCGATCAGCAAGGGACTGCCAAGTGCAATCCCTCTCTCACCTACCTTTGGGATGGTGCAACTCCACAATGCCCCCCAACATGGGCCAGTACCTAACTGTCATACTTTGGTTCAGTGCTTTGGTCTACCTACTGATTGGCGCTGCTTCTATACATCTATTCATAAGTCCCTCAACGTACACAGAAAATAGAAAAATATTAATGTCAATTGTTAATTAGAAAGTAAATTTCACTCTCTTAAAAAGTGTACATAGCAGTATAGAACAGATATACTTAGTATTTCAATTTCCATTAGGACAGTTTATTTTAATTTCCCAAAACACCTATTATGAAAGGTGGCAAAGTCTGCAGCCTACATGCCCCATGCAGAGCTTCTAATAGAAAGAGCAGATAACAAAATGATTCCAAAGATTTGAAGGCTACCCAGACCAATTCCAACTTTGGAAATTACAGTGGCAGATGCTTTGCCCATAATCTCTGGCAGCACTGAAACATAGTTTGAAACTCAAATTCCTTCTGTATATGTCATCCTTTCCAGGCATTATGACACATGATAAACTCCCAATATAAACAAAATAATTTTCTAAACTGCAAAACATATATTTAATTCAAGTGTTATAGGAATGACAACACATTCTTTGTTTACCTGTGCTTTCTATTTATTTCCTCTCTGATTAGATGCCTGTTCTAGTAATTACAAATAATTAGAGTAATTCCTTATGGAATACCCTCAATTTTGTGTTATACTGCTTACCTTGATTATGTCAATCTGTTATGGGACACTCCATTTAGAAAGAATGGGACTTTAACCTGATCCATTTCTACCACACATGACCAACTCCAATTAGGAATTTAGTCTTTCATCAAGGAGGCATAGATGATCAAAATCAGTGATTAATTTTTTTGGAAGCCACTGCCAATACAGTATGTATCTACTAAATGTATATGGTGTCATCTATAGCTTTGGATTAAAGTATACCTTTAAAATACAAGGTGATTTTAAAAAAAATCTATTATATATATATATTTAACAATACAATTATATTATATTTGATTGCTATAAACATTTAATTATTAAGATAGTGTTCATGGTAGTGATAGTTTTCATGGTGTATTTGTTCTTTCACAAATTGTGATATTATGGTCCGTCACTATATATAATTTTTTTTTGTATCATCCATGGGGATAACATGCGTTTTCTTCTTACTTCTTTATTGATTGCAATAAAATTTAATGTTGACATTTATAGCGCAAATGGTGGCAAATATTCATAAAAACATCAAAACTCCAAGCTTCATAAAGGGAACTATAAAATGAAAATTCACTAGAGCCTCATGAATTTACTGTGCAACTATTTATGTAGCAGATACAAATAATATATTAGGAAAAATTCAAATGTAAAAATGGTTGCACTTTGTAGAAAAATAATAGGTTCTTCTGTATTCTACAAAGTTCATCTATTTAGAATTGATTAGACTTCCAAAGCTTCCTAATGCTGAAAGAATAGATAGACCAGAGTAATGTTCCAGGAAAAGCTGTGAACAATCAGAGTTGTTTTATTTGTTTTCCTTTTTTAAACTTTTGACAATTATGTTCCTCTAGCATGTAAAAATATGCCAGGAAAAAAAAGTAAACACAGGCTCCTATGGGTTTGGCAAATGGCTTACATTCTTCTAAAAAACCTACAGAACTGTCCTGGGGCATAGCCTTCAAAATGAATGAGGGCAGGGACTAGTTGGAAAAATGGCTCTAAACTTTGTTGAATATTAGCCAGATGTGCAGAGGTTCTCTACCTCAACAGTACAGTCATGCCACATTGCCTCCAGCAATGGTCTCTGTGCTACTGCTGGTCTCTATGTCACTGCTGCACTCTGTTTCTCTCTCCATAGGGACCACAGAGCAGAGAGGGAGAGAGTTCTGCCCCAAAGAGCAACAATTAAACAACTAAATAATTGGAAATATTGTCTTTGTAGTAAAGAGGACTGTTTGTAAAATAGTAACCTATATTTACTGCTCCTAGTCCCATGACATGGGTCATAGTTAATTGTTCTCATGGGGTAACTGGCACAGTAGATGGCTTTGTTCAAATATTTTTCATCTAGATGTAACCCTTCTGCCAGGTGAATCCAGGACAGGGCTGGCTCCAGGGGTTTTGCCGCCCCAAGCAGCCAAAAAAAAAAAAAAAAAAAAAAGGCCGCGATCGCAATCTGCGGCAATTCAGCAGGAGGTCAAATTGCTGCCGAATAGCTGGACATGCCGCCCCTCTCTGGAGTGGCCTCCCCAAGCACCTGCTTGCTAAGCTGGTGCCTGGAGCTGGCCCTGATCCAGGAGCAACCAGGACTGAGTTCAATATCTAGGGGTTCCTTTCCATAGATACAACACAGAACCAGCTCGAGCCCCCCACCCAGTAAACTGGGAAAATTATACACCCCCTCTGGGCACCTCTGAGAGGCAATACTTCCCCACTTGCAAGTAGAGTAAGAGCATAGAAAATAAACTTTTAATAACTATCCCCTCAGGCAGGGCCGGCTCCAGGCACCAGCTGAGCAAGCTGTTGCCTGGGGCGGCAGATTCTAGGGGGCGGCATGCCGCTCAATCCTAGGGTGGCACTGATGCTTTTTTTTTTGTTTTGTTTGCTGCTCTGGCCGCCCTGTAGGGCGCAGAGAAGGGGAGCGCCCTGTAGCAAACTCGGCAGGGCAGCCCGTGTCCTTCCCTCACCGCCGACCGGAGCAGCTCGGAGCCCTCCCGGCAGACGGCACGGCAATCGGGGCCGCGGGGTGAGCTCCCTGCTGAAGCGCTGGCCACCCCCCTTCTCTCTCCCCCCCCGCTCCCTCTCCCTCCCCCCCCCCACTAGACCGGGCGCGCACTCTGTAGCACAAGGAGTCCCCCTGCACCCTGGGTCCGGCCGCCCTGTAGGGTTTTTTGTTTTGTTTTTTCCCCTGCTTTGCCAGACGCGCTGTTGTCCCCCCCTGTCGCCCCCTTTGCTGCTCCAGCCGTGTTTTTGTTTGTTTGTTTGTTTTTTCTCCCCCCTGCTTTACCGCTCTGGCTGTGCTGCACGTTGTTTTTTTTCCCCTGCTTTGCCGTTCCAGCTGCGCCATTTTTTTGTTCCCCCCACCCTGCTTTGCCGCTCTGGCTGTGCTGTTTTTTTTTGTCTCCTCCCCACCCTCGCTTTACCGCTCCGGTCGCACCGTGGTTTTTTTGTTTGTTTGTTTTTTCCCCCCACTTTGCAGTTTCAGCCACACCGTTTTTTTGTCCCCCACCCCCCGCTCTAGCCGCGCTGTGGTTTTGGGTTTTTTTTCCCCTGCTTTGCCGCTCCGGCGCCCCCCTCTTTTTTTTTTTTTTTTGCTTGGGGCGGCAAAAAAGCCAGAGACGGCCCTGCCCTCAGGTTCTTAAGTCCAGCAACCCAAAAGTCCCTTTCAGATGCCCGACCCCTCTCTGCACTCCACTCAGAGTTGCTGCCCTTGGTCCATGCCGACCCAGAATTCAGAAGTGTGTCTGCAGAGTTCACCTCCCACCCTGGGTAGGGGGAATAAAGAGGCATCTTACTCACTCTGCTGGCCAGTGCCCTCAGTGCCTGCTCAGTGCCCTCGCCATGGCCCTCCACCAGCCACACAGCTGGCTGCTCATCCTGCCTCTCCGCTGCCACCCTGCTGGCTGATCATTGCACCTCTCTGCCACTACCCTGCTTGTCACTCATTCACCAGCTGACTGTCAGTCACCTTCTGTCTCTGTGAACCTCTGAACATCAGTCTCTCAGTGATTTGCAGCTCTTTTGCAGGCTGGGCAGAAACACTCCCCATCTTAATAAATAAATTTGTTAGTCTTTAAGGTGCCACAAGTACTCCTGTTTTTTTTCCCCATCTTATGTGATTTCAGCTCTCAGTGATTTTAGCTCTTAGCTGGCAGGGCAGTCCTACCACAACTAGTTTCAGCTCTGATTGAGCAATTAAAATAACAAAAGAGGCTCCTAATGAAGCTTATTTAGCTCTATTATTTGAACAGCAGGGAAGAACAGGTTAAGCCAGTCTAGAGAGAACCCAGGGTGTTTGTGTGTGTGTGGGTGGGGATTGTGCAGCCTCCTGCCCAGGTCAGCTTCATATAGACTGTCCCTCAAGGATCCTCCCTCGTGTGGTTTAACTGGTTCCTTCCAGTGTTCAGCAAAAGAACTCCTGTAACCCCACCCCTGTTACTGTCACAGGGCTCTGACATTTGAGACCCTACTTAATGGGGTTCTTTCAACTGAGCGTGTCCCCCTCATTTGGGACAGGTTAAGCATAGTCCTGCTTTCCTATATTCATACAATAATTACAACATTAGTAACCATATTTCTCTACCCCTGCATTCATTACTAAGATCATTTGTATTCAATCTGTGTCAAAGGATCAGCCAAAGTTGATCCTTTGACACAGTTGTAAATGATGAATATGTAAACAGAGCAGGAGCAAACTGTATTTACATAAACACACCCATAGTGTCTTCCCCTCCCAGCTAGCTGACAGGGAAACATTCATTCAGACCTGCTTTCCCTGATTTGTTTGGGTTTCTCATGGTGGTCAACCCAATACTACACCGCACCTTTAAGTGGAGGAGAATTCAGCTGGCCAAATGAAGAGAACAGTGCTTTATGGCTGTGGGGGAAGAGGACAAACTGCTGCAAAAGGGGGCAAGGGGCCACACTGACTCATTCTCTGAAACTGAATGGACGAAAGGGCTTAAAAGGGGCAGCCAGTGAGGTGAAGCCCTCTTTCACACAGAGCAGCAACACCTGGAGGTTGTTTAGTACAGGGATGAACTTGATCTGAAACAGACAACGGTTCTGGGGATGGTTGGGGCAGGTGAGCCCCTGCCACACACGGAGACAATGGATGTCTGTTGTGGGGGTGAAGTGTGGGATCTGGGAACAATGGGTACAGCTGAGGTTTTACAAGGGGGGATGTGAGTGGACCTAGAAGGGTAACTAATAAGCTGGAGCTTATTTGGGAATCCCAAAAGCCATATCAGGCTTGTCTGGGGAGCACAACCCTTGTAGGGAAGCTGATGGTATTGCACAACCACTTCAAGCTAACCTGCAGTTGTTGCAATAATTTGAAGCATCCATGGGTGAGGTGCCTGTCCAGAATAACTATGGATGCTCAACATGGGCACAAGTATGGCAGGCAGGAGATAGGCAGCCCCCCACACCCTCACCCCGCATGGGTATGGGAGTCCATGGTGTGGCTGAAAGCCGTGTGCACCTTTCAACTAATCCAATGTTAAGTAACGTAACATTGTGGAGACAGAGTTACTGTTCTGGGGCAGCAGTTGGGTAGCAAGGTTCTGAGAATGCCTTAGTGCCCAGTTCCAAGTATGGTTATACCAGGGTGGCTGATCCCATGGGAATTCACCTTCTCAACAGTACTAGGGATAAATTCCTGACAGGTAAATAAGTGGACATATAATCCAGGTTGCATAGGGAGGTGTTGGGAGATGCCCAAGTGGCCAAGAGTATCTAGAATGTAGGAAAACTGGGAGACTGCCTTCCTTATTTATATTGGTGTTATACTAGGTGTTTACCCAGAGAGGTTTAATTATGATGAGCAGTTTAGATTGAGGGTAGCAATACAAACTGGGATCCAGTAGGATATACCACACCATATGCTGTGCCTGAAGTGGAGGACACTGTGGGGACCGGAAGCCCATACAGATAGTGGCCTGTACATTCCATAGCAAGAATGGTGGGGTCTGAGTCACATAATATTTGCTGGATATATAATGACAGCGATTGTTTTCACATTATCTGTAAATGTAGGCACACTTGCAAAAGGTGTTTTGGGGTCTATTCAGCCTCTTCTTGCCAGAGTAGTAGGGAAGGTCTTTTTTTTGGTATAGCTGACAATTTTGTTAATCTGTTGATGTCTTGTGTGAATTATAGCATTCTTGAAATCTTTCAGTGATTTTGTCCAGCAGTTTGCAGTCATCTTCATGGGTCTACTGGGATGTATTGTAGATATCTAATCATGCCTTTAGAGCTTCCAGTGTAGTCATGTACACAATTTCATCTTCCCTAATATAGCTCTAATGCCATTTATTTCCAGAAAACTTGGATATGCTACAACTGCCTCCTCTGTTCAAGGTTTCCTTACAGACTGAGGCCTTGTCTACTTTACTGGGGTAAGTCGATCTAAGTTATGCTACTCCAGCTACATGAATAACCTAACTGGAGTCAATGTAGCTTAGGTCGACTTACTGCAATGTCTACACCAGGGGTAGGCAACCTATGGCACGCGTGCCGAAGGCAGCACACAAGCTGGTTTTCAGTGGCACTCATACCGCCCGGGTCCCGACCACCGGTCTGGGGGACTCTTCATTTTAATTTAATTTTAAATGAAGCTTCTTAAACATTTTAAAAACCTTATTTACTTTACATACAACAATAGTTTAGTTATATATTATGAATTATAGAAAGAGGCCTTCTAAAAACATTAAAATCTATTACTGGCACATGGAAACTTAAATTAGAGTGAATAAATGAAGACTTGGCACACCACTTCTGAAAGGTTGCCGACCCCTGGTCTACGCCATGCTGCGTCAACAGGAGAGGCTCTCCCGTCGACTTATCTTACTCTTCTTGTTCTGGTGGAGTACAGGAGTCTACCGGAGAGTGCTCTGCAGTCGATTTAGCAGGTCTTCACTAGACCCACTAAATTGACCCCCTGCTGCATCGACTCCAGCAGTGTCGATCCCTGGTAAGAGTAGGCACTGCCTGAGGGATTCAGGTGGCTTAATTTACACTGTTATAATGTGCAAATTTCTCTAAGAACTCTGCAGGGTTCAGTTCTCGCTACAACTAAGCTTATGTTATGTTCATGTTAGGAACATAACATCATAATAATATTGGTTATGAAACCCCATTATGCATAATTTATCTTCAAACTTTCAGTAGAAAAATTAAGTAGAAACACTTTGAATGGCAGTTTTACCCATTTATTGCTATATTATGGGAAAACTGAAACCAACAGGTAATAGAGGCAAGCTGTTTGGAAATTGCAATATTCAGAGTTTGGAGTTATCAAATACAGTTGGTTTTATATTTTCTGACATTCCCTTGCTTATATATTAAGAGAGGCTGCACTTGCATGAATTTGGCAGGAGCTGATCTATTGTTTATGCAATTTAATGCAGTGTAATGTAAATAAATGTTGATTGGGTTGAGACATTTAAAGTATAGTCACAATTGAACACTGATAAGGAAAATACTCTGGGGATAGCAATAGATAGAAACAAATTTATTATGTTTAACAGGCACTAAAAGAGAAATAGAATTCCGGTGTCACAGATCTTTTACTTTTCCAGCTTTGGGACATAGCTGTTCCAGTTTCCCCACCTTTACACTTCATTTTCCCCTCAGAGAGATTTGATGTTGTTTAGCCCTCCAGCAAAACCATTAAGTCCTCCCATTTTCTAGGTAACAAATAGTCCAAATAAAACAGAAGATAGTCCTTGGCCCTCCATGGCCCACAGTCCTCCTCCCAGGATCCAAAATGTCTCCCACCTTGAGGCAGTGAAACCTTTCTGGAACCCTAGACCTGGGATTCTCAGATAAAAATGGATGCTCACAACAAACCGACACAACTTTTCTCTCCCCTCAGGCCACACAGTCCTTCTGCTTTCACAGCTGTTTTAAATCTCCATCTCGTTGTCTTTATTATTCCCCTCTGATGCAGGGCAGATAGTAGCCATTTGCCCTGGCTTGTCCGTTCCTTCATCTCCTGCCTCATTAGGCCTCAAACAGCATGTATTTCCCTGGAGTTCCTGTCCTTTTAGCCTCCCTTCATTAGACTCCTTCCCCCACCGCTTTTAGTGGAGAGTCTCATCCATATCTTCCTATCCCTGATCTGTTGTCTTAATGAGGAGCATGAATTTACCCTTCCCCACACCTGTAATTCCCTTTCACAATAAGCCTTTCTCCCTTTCAGGACCACAATGCTCAGAATGCCTGAATCAGAATCTAGGCCTATGATCTCCCTTAATGGTCCAGCACCCAATTACTGTCAGGATGTAGCACAGGAAGGAAAGCGACATATCAGATGAGGTTATGACAACCTACTTGGAATATTATGCATAATGTTGGGTGATCTTTTATGTAAATATTATGAAAACTGAAGAATTGAAAGAGTATAACAGAGCATGTTGAATGCTAAAGAGTCTCATAGGTATTTGGGGAGGTTAGGAAAACTAGTTTTGTATTCATTAAAAAATTGAGATGAAGAGGCTATTTAATTGAGGTTCATACAATTCTGAAGTGATTAGAGAAGGTGGAGGCTACAAAAATGTTTTTGAAGGTGATAAGCTCAAAATAAAAAGGGCATGAGCTGATGCTGTAAAGGATAGGTCCTAAAAGGCGTCTGGGGAACTTCTGTTTAGCTAGAGAGTAATTAATGTGTAGGAGTGCAAAAGGCAGCAACCTATTAATATATTAAATAAAAAGATACACAGAGCTGCTTTAAACACACACTACAATAGCTAGGCAGTTTGACTTGGTCCCTATTCCATCCCCAAACTTTGTCATAGTACTACAAAACTGCATTTGTTCTTTAAAGAAACATGTTGGTTTAATCTTTTATGTTGTCATGCACATATTTTATCTAAATTTATAACTATTTTAAACATGATATTTAAGTACAATTTGATTTGTATACTCTAAATACAGTGAGAAAATACGAAAACATAAAATGAAAAACTCCTGTCATTTTTCATAATACAAGAAAACATGCAATAATATGAAAATAAAGGATCAAGCAGGGTCTGCAAAGAGTGCCTGCAAAACTGGCACCACAGAATAATGAAGGTTACCATCAGCTTGGAAACAAATATCAGTTTTTGATATTGCCTGTTTTTTATTTGTTTGTTTTTTAAAGAATATACGACACTTCACTGACCTCCATAGATATTATTGCTAGCATGTTCAGGCAGTGGACATATAGCTCTGTTCAACTCTTTACCAAATGTTTAGTGAGGGGCAAGGATTTGTGATGACAGTTACTCCAGGGTTTTGCTACTTGAAGTATTGTTATCTTAGCACTAAATCAATTCTTTGAGGAGTTTTGCCTCCAGGTCCTTGCAACATATCATATTACAAACAGGAGATGATGCACTAGTTAGCTCTATGAACCAAGTTCATCTCAGAGTAACCATCACTTTGTGGGCCTTAAACATAATGGAAGCCAAGTCTTTGTCAGTGTTCCAGGAGAAAGTAAAAAATTACATTTAATGCTTTAGGTCCTCAAATTCACCTGAGTTCTGCTCAGTACATATGAGATGGGTGGGAATTAAAGGTGACTCTAAAATACCTTTATGCTCTTTTAATCCCTGGGAGTGCCAGGATTTGTCAGTGAGACAAATTAGAAGAGTCTCAGTGTTACTCTAAACCAGGGGTTCCCAAACTTGATTCATGGCTTGTTCAGGGTAAGCCCCTGGCGGGCCACAGGACTCTTTGTTTACTTGAGTGTCCACAGGTATGGCAGCTCCCAGTGGCCGTGGTTCACCATTCCCGGCCAATGGGGGCTGTGGGAAGTGGAGGTCCAGCCCGCACCGCTTCCCGCAGCTCCCATTGGCCACGGAGGGTGAACCGCGGCTCTGGGAGCTGCGAGCGGCTGTACCTGGGGCTTACCATGAACAAGCCACAAACCAAGTTTGGGAACCCCTGCTCTAAACTATACCAGTTATTAAAGTCCACCATGTACTGTTAAATCACCAGAGATTGTGAGCGTACAGCGCATTCTTGCCAGACCCTCCCCTACTATCAACACATCTCTTCCGAACACCAGTATGCTCCCTGTGCTAACGAGGAGAGGAGGGTAGGGTAGAAATTGGTGGGTATACTCATCATAGCAATCTCTATGCCAGAGATTTCCCCCATGCTGGAGTTATGTCAGTTTTAAGACTGATTTGCTGCACCATTTGCACCACTCCAAAAAAGTATAAAGCAATTTTAATGGAGGCCTGACTCCTTCATTTGTGGGAAATTCTTTGATAATATTGGCTAGATTGTTGCTGTCTGCATGCGGTGAGAGAAGAGGTCATGCAGCAGCATGAGAAACTGGAGAATTCTGGCTTATTGAAATTCCCACACATGTACAAGTCCGTGTTCTGGGTCTCCATTGAAAGTTCAGTATTTTTGCCATTAATATGGTCTGTTCTGAGATGTGAGGGACTTCTGATAATAATTCTTACAACAAATACTCTGGTGCAATAAACTCAAATGTAATACACTAGGGGTTGGCAACCTCTGGCACGCAGTTTGCCAGGGTAAGTACCCTGGCGGGCTGGGCCAGTTTGTTTATCTGCCGCATCGGCAGGTTCTGCCGATCGCGGCTCCCACTGGCCGCGGTTCGCCGTCCCAGGCCAATGGGGTGGCAGGAAGCCGCACCCAGCACACCCCGCGCCCAGCACCAGGGTGCTTAGTCTGGCGAGTTGCATGCCAGAGGTTGCCGACCCCTGTAATAAACAGATGGGATCATTTGTTGATCTCTACTTCTAATTTGGCTTTGGCCTGTTCAGCTGAATCAGATTGTGTATATTCCTATTTGGAACAGTTGTTACAATGATCAAAATAAATAAATAAACAAACTATATTCCTATAAAACAAGTGGGTTGTTTTTTAACTTATTAGTATTACTTTGTTTTACTTTTTCATTTTTGCATATGATTACACTGTTGGGCTAAATATATGAGAAAATATATTCTATTAAAATAGTTTGAATTTAAGTATTCCCAGGTATAATAGTCATTTGTTAGTTTCTCAGAACATTTTAATTCTTGCATGCAGAATGAGTGGAGAGTCCAAGTGTTCCCCAAATCCATTAGCCCTTTGATCATTATCATTGCAATTCACCATCTGTTTTGTCATATTTCTTGTTCATTCTTTTGAGCATTGGGTGAGATATTACTGAACAGATGGGCAGGGAACTGTGCCACTAATTTCTGATTGGTTAGCAGATTCAGTAGCAATTTAAAGTCCTGAAGAAAGTCATTTCATGGTTGCCATTGTCCAAAATATTGAAGACATCCTATTACTTCGTGTCCCTTGTAGACCATTATTTTACAGAATGCTGTGACATATGACATTTCAGTGGGAACTATGGATAATCATCTCCTCTGAAAATGAGGCATTTTATTTAGTTGCCTAAATACGGATTTATGTGTAAATTTAGACACCCATGTTTTAAAATGTTGATCTTTGCCTCCAAGTTTTCCTGCAGTAGTTTTTACATGTGAAAGCTTTTTCTCCATCTAGCTGGTGATGGTGCTGCGGGGGGGGGGGGGGAAGAGGAGGGGAAACTATGCAAGCCTTGTATGTTTATGAAGCTTTAGCTCAAACAAAGTAAAATATAAAATTCAGTCAACCACACAAAATAACCTCTTAAGGATGCCTCGTGCTCCCACATCCTACTTTGCTTGGTGTGTGGTAACCATTAAGTTGTTGTTGGGCAAGATGAGAAGTATCTAGCGGCAGCTTTAGCAGAGGTTCATAGGTTCAATTGAACCTGTAGAAATAATGAAATCAAGGATGCAAAAACAGACCAAAATTCACTTCTTCTAGCCCAGTGTGAAGGAGAGGACACAGGTTGGCGAGGCAAGAAAGGTTAGAGAGCAAGGCTGTCCTGAACTCATAGTGTCATGGCAGCTCCTGCCCCATGGGTCTGGGCCCAGGGCATAATAACCTGCTAGATGAAGCAGCAGTGCCATTCACTGAAATCTGGCCAAACTGCCTCTCCATCACAGAGGGGCAGCCAGCCCTAACCTGAGTGTTGCTGCTATTCTGTGCACCAGTTCACATTGCCCAGATTGGATAGATGGGTCCAGACCCATGGGACAGGAACTCCTGCTGCAGGATGAGCATGGGGTGAGCTTGGTCTCCAGTTCCTAACATTGCTCCCCCTGGAGCCTCACTCATATTGGGCCAGAATTATGTTTGTGGTGATGAAGTAGAGAGAGCTGCTGCAGCTGGTTGGTGTCCCCTTGGCAGTTAAGTACAGTGCATCCATTCATTCTGGAGCCTATATCTTCGCCTGTCTTGCACCTCTGAAAACTAAATCTATGGTATCTGTGTACAATGAGGTGTACTTTTGCAGAACATTCTGAGTGGTCTTAAAATACAATGGAAATTGATATTAAAGATAGATACAATAATCTTTCCAAAGACTTTGAAGCTACTATTATAGACTACTGTAATATTTTTAAAGGGAATTAGAATACCATAATAGTATGAATATTTCTTACTGGCTCCAACAATGGGTTATTGCTATTAAATATTAACAATAGCAATAACTTAATGTTTTACAGTGCTGAAAGTCTTACTCTACCAATATTTTGGGAATCAGAAGAAATGCATTTAAGGAAAAAACATGCATGTAACTCATCCATTTGTTAAAGGATATATAAGATAGACACATTTTCATTAATTTTTCTTTGACAAACCCTGCCATGCTATGAACACAAGGAAATGTAGGAAGTCATATAATTCAGCTAATTCCGAAAGAACTGTTCTTAGCTCTGATCTGTTCTAGGAGTGCTTTCTGTCAATTAAATATCTCAGCAAGTGCCATTATTTACTGCATATAATATGTTTATACCCGTAAAGATTTATCATTGCTCAAGCAATGAAAGAAAAGAGATTTCTTTCTGCAGCTAGTACCCAGAGTCCAATTTTGAACTATGCCAGCTGGACTTTCAGCTTAACTATGTTTATTTCCTGGCAAGTAGTATATGAAACAGAGTGTTGTTATTTCTACCTTAAATTGAAATAGTGCCTAAGCAATCTAAATTACTTTTATTAAAGTTACATTTCCTTTCCTTATAGGTACCTCACATCCTTTTAAGTTATTAAAAGCTAGATTTTTACTTAATTAACATCAACATCTTCTTCTGGTGTGTATTTACATTCTCCTGAGAATTTGCAAATGATTGAATGTGACTTTGAATTAAATTTAATACTCATTGTTACATATTACTAGTGTTTATATCTTGGGGAATAACACTGAAGAGTAAATGTACAGTGAAATACCACAGATTCTGGCTCATTATGATTGCTCACATTGTGTCAATCTGCTTCTATACATTGATTGATTGTGGATAGGTGATGTAGTATCCTGTAGGGCACTTGAAGGGAGGAGCACATCCTGCAGAAGGGAAGAGTTCGGAGGAGGCACCAGGAAACCAGCCTGTGTGCACATGAATGCAAGCTGTGGGTGCAGCAGCTAGACTGTAAATAGATTGCTTAATAAAGAGCCACTTCGGTTTTACAAACATGGAGTCCTCTCATTTTGCTACCTACCATGTGGAACATGAAAAATGGTGGCAGTGGCCAGTCTAGTGAAACCCACAGCAAGGACAGGAGTGTGATTAACAGGAGTAGTATAAGGGCCCTACCATCAATCAAACCCTAACCCCGCCCCTAACCCCGCCCCTTGACCCCTGTAGCCCCTCCCACCTGTCACCGGAAGTCCCACCCTCTGGGGGTATTACTTCCGGGGTCAAGATGGCCACATGACCGGAAGTGAGGTGGGTCATGTGACCCCTCTAAGAACTCCTCCCACCCCCCTCTACCAATCAGGAGGGGTTTCGTCCCGGAAGGACCACCCCCCAGAAGAGATTTGCCCAATCAGGGTGACTTCCGGGGCGGGTGACCGGAAGCGAAGTGGGTCATGTGACCCCTCTAAGAACTCCTCCCACCCCCCTCTACCAATCAGGAGGGGTTTCGTCCCGGAAGGACCACCCCGAGAAGAGATTTGCCCAATCAGGGTGACTTCCGGGGGTGGCCACGTGACCGGAAGCGAGGTGTGTCATGTGACCCCTCTAAGAACTCCTCCCACCCCCCTCTACCAATCAGGAGGGGTTTCGTCCCGGAAGGACCACCCCGAGAGGAAATTTTGCCCAATGAGGGTGACTTCTGGGTTGGGGTGAGCGGGCCGGAAGTGGGTCGTGTGACCCCTCTAAGAACTCCTCCCACCACCCTCTACCAATCAGGAGGCGTTTTGTCCCGACAGGACCACCCCGAGAGGAGATTTTGACCAATCGGGGTGACCCCTCTAAGAGCTCCTCCCAAGGCCCTCCGCCAATCCGAGTGCAGCACCATTACCCCATAAGTCCCAGCGCCGGACAGAGGAGGCCATTTCTTACCAAGCACACGTGTTTTAGAAAAGCGTGGAAAGGCTGCCGAGAGGAAACATGGACTCCTTCACCACCCCCGTCAGAACTTCGGACTTTGTTTTAGCCCCGAGGGTCTTTGACCGTCCACGGAAAAGACGTTACATCAGCGACAGTTCTGAGGAGGAGGGTGTGACTTTGGGGAGCCCTTTGGCCCAGCCGTTGTTGGATACGCCGGACCCCGACCCCAAAACCCTCGTGAGACACCCCGAGGAGCCTGATGGTCTCTCTTTGTCCACCCCCTCAGATTGCCACTTGGGAGAGTCACCGGTGGACAAGGCAAACGGAAAAGAAGGCGCTCAGGTAAATGAATGATTAAGAAACGGCGGCGGTGGTGGTGGTGGAGGAGGTAACGAGGCTAGGAACCGGGGGTTTGTTTAAAAATTAAAGAAAACCAACCAAGCAGCTGGAGTACTTACACTGTTTCTTCTTTTTTTTGAAAATTTTTAGCAGCTCGACGATGCCTTTCTAGAGGACCCAGAGCCCCTGGACAGCGTTGCATCAAGCAGCGAAGATGAACCGGGCCCACCATGTTTTTGCTCAACACCAATACAAATTGTTGAAGAGGGCTCCGAGGATGATGGGTTTGAGGAATTTAGGAGGAGGCTTGGCATAGAACTATCCGAGCCAGTGCCACGTCATGAGCGTAAAAAAGTTATGCGGACTATTGTACGCGTTGCTGTTTATGCTGTTCTTAAACATTGCCTTAGGGAAAAGCTTTTTGAAGATTGTGAGGGCTGTGTCATAGATGCGCCAGCCCAACGACACCATGACTGTGTGACTTGGACTTCAGTGGATATAAACTGCAAGCTCCGGGCCCTGTGTGCTGAGCTGTGTTTGGAAAGCTTATTAAACACTGTTATTGCCACAGGTTATGCTATGCAATGTCTGTACCTAACCCAAGAACATTTAGCACAAGGGGTGACTTTGATAAATGCTGTGCAATTTAGTGAAGACCCTGACCGTGTTTTAAAGAAAATGACCAAGCCGGAAGATGCCTGCTTACAACGGTATATTGATCGTCTAGATCGCACAAAAAGTTACATAACCCTGCTTAAGAAAAAGACTATTTGTAAGAAATCTAAAAGGCTTAAGTTAGAGAATGGTGAGGAGGCAAACATGCGATATAATACTTGGTAGCTGTAAATTTAAAAAAAAGGGGGTTGTGATTATTGTGTTTTGTTAGAAGGCCTTTTGCCCTTAAGTTTTAATGAAGCATCTTGGTTTGTTTTGAAGGAGTTGTATGTCTTTTTAAAATAAAATAGTTTGTGAGAATTAGCTTTTGTGTTTTTGTGCTTGTGTGTGAAATGTATGTTGTGGGAGGGGGGGAAATATCCTTAAAAAAAAAAAAAAAAAATGTGCTTACAATAAAAAAAAAAAATAGAGCCAGGACTAGTTCAGACATGTTTGAGTATAATACAGTTAATATGGAGATATACTTATCTCATAAGACCTGCCTTTTTACTAGCAGGACCAAATATTCATTTTTACCCCAGATCAAGGATTGAACTTACAACCCTGGGTTTACCAAACCATTACTCAAACCACTGAGCTATCCAGGCTCTGTTGAAATGAATGGATTTAAGCATACACAACCCTCACCCCCACAACCCAGCTCACAAAAGGGTGTGTTGCAGTTTACCTGTGTTGATTAAATTAACCTTTTAGCAACTATTTGAAAAACAATGGGCATGAGAGGCTATAAAAATCTTAGCTGTGCTGGAGTTTGTCCTTTTTAACAGAAAACCTTCTTGGAGAGCTGCTGGACTCAAAAAGAGGTAAGACCTTGTGCCTTTAACTCTGAAACTATAAAGCCACTTTTTGCCCAGGCTGTCTTAGTAAATAATGGTGCCTGTATGTATTTCAGGGGTGGATCTGTTTAGCATGGAACCAGGCCAAGGTAAAAACCATTTTAACTATAGTTGTGCTTAATACTGTTAAAAAAAAAAAGAAAAGTATTACCCAGGTTGTATAGGGATTTGGTGGTAATACTAACATGTTTCTGCTTGCTCTATAACCTGAAGGCACACATGGGGGGGAACAGAACAATCATGTCCCTGCAACACTTTATCCCATAGTAAAAGGTAACTTTTTTTTTTTTTGCAACTGCCTTTTAAATGCATGGTTTGGGGCTTTTTTCTTGTTTGTTTGAAAAGTAACATGTGGCTTTTTGAAAAAAGTGTGTGTGGCTGCAAGCATGATTTGGTGTGTTATAAAGCTGGGGCATAGGTTTTTTAAAAAGTATTTGGTTTTTTACTGTACATAATGTGGGGGGTTTATGGGGAAGGCCCAAACACACATGGGTTTTTAAATGCATGGTGTGTGTTTTTTCTTGTTTGTTTGAAAAGTAACATGTGGCTTTTTGAAAAAAGTGTGTGTGGCTGCAAGCATGATTTGGTGTGTTATAAAGCTGGGGCATAGGTTTTTTAAAAAGTATTTGGTTTTTTACTGTACATAATGTGGGGGGTTTATGGGGAAGGCCCAAACACACATGGGTTTTTAAATGCATGGTTTTTTTTTTCTTGTTTGTTTGAAAAGTAACATGTGGCTTTTTGAAAAAGTGTGTGTGGCTGCAAGCATGATTTGGTGTGTGTGTGTGTTATAAAGCTGGGGCATAGGTTTTTTAAAAAGTATTTGGTTTTTTACTGTACATAATGTGGGGGGGGTTTATGGGGAAGGCCCAAACACACATGGGTTTTTAAATGCATGGTTTTTTTTTTTTCTTGTTTGTTTGAAAAGTAACATGTGGCTTTTTGAAAAAAGTGTGTGTGGCTGCAAGCATGATTTGGTGTGTTATAAAGCTGGGGCATAGGTTTTTTAAAAAGTATTTGGTTTTTTACTGTACATAATGTGGGGGGTTTATGGGGAAGGCCCAAACACACATGGGTTTTTAAATGCATGGTTTTTTTTTTCTTGTTTGTTTGAAAAGTAACATGTGGCTTTTTGAAAAAGTGTGTGTGGCTGCAAGCATGATTTGGTGTGTGTGTGTGTTATAAAGCTGGGGCATAGGTTTTTTAAAAAGTATTTGGTTTTTTTACTGTACATAATGTGGGGGGGGTTTATGGGGAAGGCCCAAACACACATGGGTTTTTAAATGCATGGTTTTTTTTTTTTTTCTTGTTTGTTTGAAAAGTAACATGTGGCTTTTTGAAAAAAGTGTGTGTGGCTGCAAGCATGATTTGGTGTGTTATAAAGCTGGGGCATAGGTTTTTTAAAAAGTATTTGGTTTTTTACTGTACATAATGTGGGGGGTTTATGGGGAAGGCCCAAACACACATGGGTTTTTAAATGCATGGTTTTTTTTTTTTTCTTGTTTGTTTGAAAAGTAACATGTGGCTTTTTGAAAAAAGTGTGTGTGGCTGCAAGCATGATTTGGTGTGTGTGTGTTATAAAGCTGGGGCATAGGTTTTTTAAAAAGTATTTGGTTTTTACTGTACATAATGTGGGGTTTGAGGAGGGGGAAGGCCCAAACACACATGGGTTTTTAAATGCATGGTTTTTTTTTTTTCTTGTTTGTTTGAAAAGTAACATGTGGCTTTTTGAAAAAAGTGTGTGTGGCTGCAAGCATGATTTGGTGTGTGTGTTATAAAGCTGGGGCATAGGTTTTTTAAAAAAGTATTTGGTTTTTTACTGTACATAATGGATTTTTTTTTAAAAAGCAGTTTTGGTTTTTATTTTGCAAAATAAGATGTTTTTAAAAATTGTTTGTTGTAGGGCCAAAAATGGATTATTTTGTGGTAAAGCTATGATTTTTTTAAAATAGAAAAACACCCTACTGAATGAAATATATAATTTTTAAGTTTTACAAGATGGTTTTATGTGTTTGCTCACAGTACAGTCAAAACATGAGAAATCCTTAGACCAGAGGGAAAACAAACTCAAAAGAAAAAGGAAGGAGACGGCTGAAAAGGAAAATTCACCAGCATCAGTGACTGAAGGATGCATGAAGCCCTGTAAATATACTTTGCTTATTGGTTTAGTTGTTCTATGAGCTTTTGTATTTTAAGTAAATACATAGGTATGGGTGAGAGAGTAGATGGTAAAGTTCAGTTTTTTGTAAAATGTTATGGTTTTTTTTCTCCCTCATAGGCAGGGGCAACCTTTCTGAAAATGCTGTTGTCAGCGCTACAAGGACAAGGACACCTCCTCCAGAACCACTAAAGAACCAGGAATCTGCTTTGAGACCTTTAACAACGCAAAACAGCCCAGATCTCATATACGTGAAACCCAAGGACAAAACAAAAGACTCTGGTAAAAAACCACCACACAAACACAACTCCAGTTCCTCAGCGGTCACCGCCACACCAAGCCCTGAGGAAACTGTGAGCGAAAATGCCCACGTTCACAACCCCAGAGCACGCACTCTAGGGGTTCTGAAGGTGCGCAGACCTGGAGCATGTAGTGTATGGGCTCCATATAAAAAACCATGGACTAGAAGCTTCTGCAATGCCGAGGTGCTGCAACCACACAAACACGATTCCAGTTCCTCAGCGGCCACAGCCACACCAAGCCCTGAGAAAACTGTGAGTGAAAATGCCCACGTTCACAAACCCGGAGCATGCGCTCTAGGGGTTGTGAATAAAACACCGAGCACTGACAAAACATTCTCCCAAAACCATAAGCTCGCCGCAGCTCCCCCGAGTTCTAGTGTTTGGGAAGAGTTTGATGCTTCCATCAGAAAAGTGATGGATGCTGTATCCTTGGGGAGTCTAAAAGAACGGCCTTCTAGAAAGACTTGGGAAAAATATGATTCTTTGTTCAGAGCAATGCTGAAAGACAGGAGGGTTGGAAAGGGTGTCTCTAAGCAGGCATGACTAGTCGTGGAAAGGGGCCTGGGTAAAAGGGGCACCCTCCAGGGTTCACACCAGCTCATGTGTAAACAAAAGGGGGGACAGCGCTTGGGGGATAAACAGATGGCTGCCAAAAGTTCCAGGCCAGGGTGGTTGTAAAACTTTTAAAAAGGGCTAAAGAGTTCATGAGGAAAAAAAAACAAAAAGAGATGCCTCCTACTGGAGGCTCTCAGACTGGCTTCTCTGAAAATGGGGAGATGGAATCAGACTCTGGTTTAGTAAATTCCCCAGAGGGCTCTCTAGATGGCCCCCGTTCCTCTCCCAATGACCCTCAAATAGCATCTGATGTAGAAGATGTCGCTAACGATCCTGTAGAGGAACCCCCAAGTAACCCCGAAAATGCAGAGGTGTATATGGAAAGAGTGAGAAGTTGGCAACGTGAATTACTTAGATTCGGGGGGTCGGTATATTGTGAGGAATTTCGTTTTGTCAACCTTGAGCAAATAAATTCAGCTCAGCAGGTTGTTGAAGCCATACACCGGGGAATACAGTCGGTCCTCGATGACATTAATGGTAGGGTAGGCCCTGATGATTACGTTCAGTTACGTTTAGAGAGCCGTAATTTAGCTAACGCTTTGTTTTCAGTCAGAAGAACTAGGGATGAGCTATCTGCTGAGGATTTCTTAAATCACACCTCAAAGCTGCTACAGAGCAATAGAGAGTTGCATCTCGATGGGACATTGCGCCTTGTTGTGACAGTTGTAAAAAACAGGGGTGGGGGTGCTCGTAGAGTTTTAAATTCTATTCTGAGTAGTCAAATTATTCATAAAAAAAGACAGTGTTTGGTAGACCTGACTTACGCCGGTACCAATCTGTGTTTATGGTGGCCTTTTGGCCGTCATGTCCGATCGTAAACCTACGGACGCGAAATTGTTAGCGGAGGCGAGAAAGTTGCATGAGCAACTGGGGTGGTCAGATCAAAAAAAGGTTCTGTTGAGTGACGTAGCAAAGTTTGAACAGCATTTAGGAGTGAACATACAGGTGGTGCTGTATACGGAAAAAGGTGGCTGGGGCTTTTTCAAAACAGGAGGCCTAGCGTACCCCAAGACTTATTTCATCCTGTTGCACGATGAGCATTACTATGGAGTTCTGGATGTGAAAAAGTTGTTCGGAGCGAAAAATTATTGTGAGTTTTGCCATACGGTGTACAGTCACGACCACTCTTGCAGGTATCGTTGCCGCCTCTGCTTGAGTGTAACGTGCTCAGACAGCGTGGGCGTGCAGCTGCGGTGTCCTAGCTGTAGACTGTATTGTCGATCCAAAGAGTGTTTAGACAGACATGTCGACTGTGCGTCAAAAAACCAAGTTGAATGCCTGTCTAAAACTTTATGTGATAAGTGTCAGTCTTACGTGAACAAGCGGCATAAGTGTAAAGGGAGACGATGTAAGCAGTGTCAGGGTTCGATCGTTGGTGATGTAGACAGTCACTTTTGCTTTATGGATAGCCTTAGAAAGCCTGAATCCTCAGAAAAGTATATCTTTTATGATTTCGAATGCATGCAGGAGACTGGGGTGCACACTCCCAATTACATTTTTGCTACGTCCTTAAAGCCCGAAAAATCCTGGGAATTTAAGGGCGATGAGTGTCTGTCTGTCTTTGTTAAGACCTTTATCGGCAAAGAGTTTCGGGACTACACGTTCCTAGCGCACAATTCCAAAGGTTATGATGTATTTCATCGTTAGGCAGTTACTGAAGGAAAAGATGTGCATAGAACTGATTACTCAGGGTAGTAAACTAATGTGCGTGGAAGTGAAGGCCCTGGGGATTCGTTTTATAGACTCTTTAAACTTCTTGCCCATGAAGCTTAGCAAGCTACCGCAGGCAATGGGGTTTGAAGGGTGCAAAGGGTATTTTCCCCATTTTTTTAACACTTTAGAAAATCAAAATTATGTGGGGCCTATGCCCGGTGTGGCACACTATGGTGTAGAAAGCATGATGCCCGGAGAAAAAGCAGAGTTTCTCGACTGGTATCAGGACCACAGTTCTGAGGTGTTTGACTTGCAGAAAGAGCTCGCGTATTACTGTCAGCAGGATGTCAAAATTTTGAGACAGGCTTGTATCCTATACAGAGGAGAGATTATGAAAATGACGGAGAAGGGAAATGTAGTAGAGAGAGAACCTGGTAAATTCACCGAGATAAAACTGTGCATAGATCCATTCCAGTACATAACACTGGCATCCGTTTGCATGGCTATGTACAGGTTTATGTTTTTGGAGCCTAAGACGGTAGCTCTTCTCCCTCCAGACAACTATCACAGGCAGAAAAAGAGATATTCAACCCCATCTATTCAGTGGCTGTTGTATACCTCTCACAAAGAAAATATACAGATACGGCATGCTTTACAGGGTGGGGAACTACAGGTAGGCCCCTACTTTTTAGACGGTTATGCCGATGTTGATGGGGTACGCACAGCCTTTGAGTTTAATGGATGTTTTTTCCACGGCTGTGTCACCTGTTATTGTGAAAAAACACAAAATCCTATGACAGGGACATCTTTTGGGTTTCTTTATTACAAGACGCAGCTCAAGGCTGACTTTCTAAAACAACAGGGTTTTGTAGTGAGGACTCTTTGGGAGCATGAGTGGGAGGTAATGAAAGAAACAGACAGGGAGTTGGCAGACTTTTTAAACCGAGCCCAGTTACCACAGCCTCTTGTGCCTAGGGATGCTCTTTTTGGGGGGAGGACAAACGCTATCCGTCTGTATTACAAGCCTAACCCCGGAGAAGAAATTCACTATTATGATTTTACCAGCCTGTACCCTTTTGTAAACAAAACCAAAGAATACCCTATCGGACACCCCGATATAGTTTATGACAAATTTGGACCCCTGGCAAATTATTTTGGAATTGCAAAAGTTAAAGTTTACCCCCCACGAGGCCTCTTTTTCCCATTGTTACCTGTCAGAGTGGGTGGCAAGCTTATGTTCCCGCTATGCCAAACCTGTGCTGAAACCGAGCAACGGGAGACATGCACCCATACTGACGAGGAGCGGGCCATCCTGGGGACTTGGTGCACGGTGGAATTGAACGCGGCTATAGCAAAGGGGTACGTGGTGGCTAAAATCTACGAAATCTGGCATTTTAATAAAAAATCTGATAAACTCTTTTCAGAGTACATAAAATTACACCTCCGCCAGAAACAAGAGGCTTCAGGGTATCCCAGCTGGTGCACAAATGAGGAAAAACAAAATAAGTACATTAGCGATTTCTACCAGAAAGAAGGCGTGCATTTACGCCAACACGAAATCAGATCAAACCCTGCTAAACGCCAAATCGCTAAACTGTTTTTAAATTCTCTGTGGGGTAAATTCGGCCAAAGAACCAACCTACCCAACACCAGCATCGTGAGAGACCCTGATGAACTCTGGCAGTACCTATTTTCCCCCAATTACGAGGTTTCATCCTGCGAGTTTATCGATGATGAAACAGCGCGGCGTGTCTTGGAAGCATGCAAAAGAACGGTACACGGTCTCTGGCAATACCAATGTTTTCATAGCCTGTTTTACCACCGCTTATGCCCGCTTAGAATTATACAGCCTCCTAGACGGTTTGCAAGAGCGGTGCCTGTACCACGACACAGACTCGGTGATTTTTGTGAAAAGGGAGGGTGCCTGGAATCCCCCTCTGGGGATTATTTAGGGACCTCAAGCGAGATCCCACCAGATCAACACATCACCGAGTTTGTGTCGGCAGGCCCAAAACATACGGGTATAAGCTGTCTGGAGGAAAGGCCTGTATGAAAGTCAAAGGTATTACCCTAAACGTAGCAAATTGTGAAAAGATCAACTTTGGCAGTTTGAAAGATCTAGATCTGGACTACTGCACGGGTCTGCAAGAAAACACTGAAAAAATAGAGGTGCAGCAGCCCTCTATTGTAAGAAACAAAAACAGTGGCAAATAGAAACAAAACCCTTAAAAACTCAAAAAGTGGTTTATAACAAGAGGGTACTAGGAAAAGATTTTAAAACCCTACCCTACGGCTTTTGAAAAAAAATGGATACGAGGTGGAAACACCCTTTCTGCAATTCTAGCGGGCCTAGCAACTGGAAAAAGTTACTTTATAAAAATGTGTTGGATAATGCCAAACAAACACTGTCTGTTATGCCTGAGAATATCGTGGTGTTACAGTTGTTGGCAACCTCTGTATAAAGAACTGCTCTGTAAATATCCCTTTATCAATTTTGTGGAGGGGTTGCCTGATGCTTTGGATGATGATGGTTTGTTTCCTACTAATAAAGTAAATATGATTATCATAGACGATCTGATGAACTCTGCTTGTGAAAGCGATGAAATTGAAAAAGCTTTTACCAAGTACGTGCATCACAGAAACCTGAGCATTATGTATATAGTTCAGAACGTATTTTGTCAGGGAAAAAAGAGTCGCACGATTAACCTAAACACAAAGTACATGGTTCTGTTCAAAAACCCCAGGGACAAATTACAAATCACCACGCTCGCTCGGCAAATGTACCCGGCAAAGCTCAATTCTTTCTAGAAGCTTTTGAGGATGCTACCAAAAGACCTTATGGCTACCTGGTGGTGGATTTAAATGCTTCCACACCAGAAGCTTATAGACTAAGAACCGGTCTTTTCCCTCCAGACTGGCCGGTGGTTTATACTTTAAAAAAAACAGCAGCTGGGTATAAAAAGAGATGACTTATCGGCAGGCCCCTTTTTAACAGCTGGGGCTGCTGACTGAAAACATGTCTAGCTGCGTGAAGAGAAACCTGGGCCTTTTAAAATTACTTAGCAAATCGTCCCCGCAGCAAAGGAGGGCTATACTGTGTTCGGCCTCTGACGATCTAGTAGCAGCCATTTCAGAAATAGCGTTCAATACCTTAAAAGGAAACGTACCTTTGACACAGAATCAAGTGCGTGTGTTAAAAAGAAACGACGCTTATAAAAACTTTGTGTAATAAGAGCGTTCGCTTAAAAGAAAAAAGCTTCTGGTAAAGCAGTCTGGGGGGTTTATCGGGCCTCTGTTAAGTTTTGCTATCCCTCTGATAACAGGGCTTTTAACTAATCGATAATGGAGTATGCAGAAAAAATGTACCTGGTGCCCAGCCACCAGTTGGAGCAATTAAGGGCTCCCCCTCCGGCAGAGGAAAATATCAGAACAACAGCGACTCGCTTACTGGACGCTGAAATGAAGTCTGTTCTTCAAAGAACTGACCTGGCCGAATACGAAAAGGCTAAACTTTACAGCGCCGTGCTTCAAAGGTACCTAACGTACGTGAAGCAAAGCGATGCGGATAAAGGGAAAATAAGTCTGTTTCTACCGGAACAGGAACAAAGCGTAACTGCCAAACCCCCAGAAACACCAAAGAACTCAGACTCTGTTGCTCAGGAGGTGCTGGATAACGTGAATAAGCGTTTTAAAAAAAATGCAATAGTATTGCTAAATAAACTGGGCCAGGATAAAAATCTCTCTTCATGGGACGATAAAGGGTCTTTTGTGTACAAAGGCTCTGTGGTTAATGGTTCTAACATGCTTGACTTAGTCAGGGCCGTCACCCAAACGCGCTCTGTACCTAGCAAACGTGTACCTAAAGGATGGGATGTGTTTATGAATGCCATGGCGGAACTGAACGTACCCTCTTCCGTCATGGGCAATGCGGCCAACAGAGACCTTTTGGAACGCCTCAAGGCCTCGACCGCTGACACCGGGGCGGATCAAGAATCCGTGACCCCTTTTTTGCCCTATAAAAAAAAAAAAAAATTGGCTAAAAGAGCCCAGTGGCTCAGTGTGTAATGTTTTTTTTTTCACATTCTAAAATTTTTAAAATTTGTAATGTTTTGCTTTAAATAAAACATTTCTATACTTTTTAAAAAAAAATCTGTGTAATTTTTCTCAATTGGTCATTTAAAAAAACAAAAAAAAAACCCACCAAACATCAATTTCTTTAAACCCCACACTTGGGGTGTTTTATTGGGTAACACGGCTATAAAAATCATTACAAGATACACACGTCTGGGCTTGTTGAAACATGTTTTGAGCAAGGCTAGGCATGCCCAAGAATTTAAATTTACTCTTTACAAAATTCATTACCATCCGGTCATTTTGCACTAAGTCATTAGAATACAATTTTAAAAGCCGTTCAAAAGATAAACCCTTGCTACGATGATGTAAGAAAAACACGCAGTGATAGCCACAGGCGACGGAGCGGGGGTCTTGTAATTGTCTATTGTGAAACACCAGGTCTGTGGCATTTTTGTTTAAAAATTTCATAATGCTTTTAGGAAACAACACGCTGTTCGGGGGTTGCCCATATGAGTCAAAAAACTCTCCACGGTTACGCTCCGCCAGATACAGGGCGAGCCAATGTTCACCGGTTGGTTGTGCGGATGCGTGTTCACCACCAAACCTAGGGGTCTCTGAGACAGCTTGCCTCCAGGAGCCAATCACAAGGAACACATCTAAGAAATTCTTTTTCGTAAGGATCCGTTGATAAGACACGTGAGAGCTGCACGGTGTCCATGTTCACATGTAGTCAAACAGAACGTTTCTTCTCTGATTTATCTCTATGACATTGTCAAAAACCCCATACACGATCATATTAACGGTGACTGTCAAAGCCTTTCCAAAACGTATTTCTGCTCTCAGGTTCCCAGTTTTAATTAGGGAATAATGATCTGCACATTCCTGGTCGGGAGACAGGTCAAAGGCAAACAAGGTGTAACCCTGTGCAAACTCCTCCCGGTCAATTAACAAAGAACGATCTTTCATGTGTTTACCAGCTGTCTGTACCAGATTCATGTATTCTCTCACGCAGCGTCCTGCCTCAAGTCCGGTTGCAGAGGCTTGGTCGGTACCTGTTCACCATCCACATACAAGGCCACAAAATTTATATCGTAATGTTTAAAATGAAAGGGATTTTTAGTGTAACTTCCGCTAAAGGCATCGTTATCCACAAACCCTAGGACGAGCATTTTGGGTAACTGTCCCAAAAACAGGTTCTCCTGGTTACTGACCCTGCTGCCCGCAGGATGCTAAACACTTTCATTCCCACACGGTCCACGGGTATTTAGCATTAGAGGCAAGCAGGGCCTCCGCGGGCCCCAGACGGACACCCGGGGCCACCCGTACTTTCTTCACACCAAGGGACGCTGATACAATGCGCAGTTTAAAGCCTTCAGCCGCGCTGCCCATTAAACAGAAAGCGTCTTTACTGCGCGTCAGTTTAATTTTCACATCCACTCCGTTTAACAAAAGTTTTTCTTGAAAAAACAGGTCACTGTGTAGATGGCCCAGCAGCTCTACCGTTCTGCTTTCAGCCGTCAGCTTTGCACGCCTCACAAACCCTAGATTCCTTCCATCCAACTCTGTTTTTTCATGTTGTCCAGCAGTGTCTTTGTAAAACAGACCGGCAGAAAATTGCGTGGCGAGGGTGTCATCGCTGTAATTGAGCACTGATTCTATAAAGGCCCTGTAAGGATAACAATTGTTGCTTTGGCTTACAAGGCGGTCTCCCAGAGTAACATCCAACTGGCTGAAAATAGAGGCCACAGGGTAATTCACCAGGCCCACTTCGGCGTCCGCGGCAAGTTCGGTTCCGTCTCCTTTTACAATCTTGCAACACAGGTAAAGCAGCGTGTTGTTTAAATCCATATAATCTATGCCATTCCCTGCTATAAAAAAGTCAATGGGGGCAGACTCCGTAACGGCCGATAGAGGTGGCACCTCAATGTAAATGCTTTTTTCGATGCTGGTCTGCGTAGGGGCTATTTGAAACAAGTCTAGTTCAGATTTGGCGCACTCTTCAGACCCGCAGTGAACAAAAGCCATATCGATTAAAATATGTCTCTTTTAGCAGGCAGCGCGCGTCTCCTCTTTTGCCCAGGCTTCCTCTTGGACTTTCGTTTATGGCTGGCCCTGCGTGTCAAAGCCCTTCTTTTAAAGGGTTTCGGGGGACCTGTGCGTCGCGGGTATGACGTATTTCTCTTTCTCTTCCTCCTTTTAATGTACATCAGCCCCGCTCCTTCCTGTGAAGCTGTATTCCCCACCTTCTCCAGAACAGCCCGGGAGACATGACCTACCACGTCTTTAGCTATGTTTTGAGCGGCAGTTTTTACGTGGGGTTTAATAATCTCTAGCCCTCTCCTCAAAAGCGGTACAGCTTTTCGAAAGAGGCTACGAAATATTCCACCCACACCAGCCCCGTACATCACGGGGGCCCCATGATATCCAGGAAGGGCATATCCAGCCTGGGCTTTGTAATAGTTCCTGTAGATGGTGGGGTCACCATAATTTTTTACGATCGCCATAATAGTGTTTTGCTTTTTTTCTTTTTAGAAACCTCGCTCTCTCCGCGGTCGCAAATGCAGCTTGACGATCACCTTGCCAAAGCGAAATGAAACGCCTCTGTTCTGATCTGTCTTTATTTCAATGGTAATGGTGTCGATGTGGTGTTTACTGACAGGGACGTAATGAGGTTTATCGTAGGTGATGGTAACAAACTCATTGTTCCTTCCTCGGACAGGGGCAGCGTAACAGGGAACAGAAAAGTCCCCACAAACTGGTACTCTCGATATCCGTGTACAGATACAAGGAGTTAAAACCCCTGTGATGTCTGCCGAGAAGGAAAATTTTTGGACGTTGCGTTTGGGGCCCAAACCCAGAATGTTAGCTAGCTCCCGCCAGTAGAAAACCCGTACATAACATTGGTAGATTTAAGTCTCACTTTTCTGCCCACAGGGTCGTAGTTCATGACCACCTCAGGTGGTCCGGGTGACGAGCCACGGCGCTGTTCATATGCTCCAGTAATTCAGGTATGGTCGAGTAATAACCTCGTCGTAGGATAAAATTCCACGTCGTATCTCCAAAGGTGATTTCAAAGGGTGTCTTCATTGATAGTATTCCAGCTGTGCGGGTATTGTATTTCCACTAACCCCACCTCCCAGGCACCAGGGAGATCCAAGGGCTTAATTAGCCGTATTGTAAAGTTCGAGATGGTGTTTTGGGAAAAACTGCAGAGCTGGCATTGCTGGGCAAAGTGATGTAAAACCCGCCATCGCTCATTATTAATTTTTTCTTCTCTGTCTTTTGCAGGAGGATTTTTTTCTGTTTCGTGTCTAAATGTCACAGAGCTGAGAAGCTTCCACCCAGCTGTTAAACTTATCAGGCCAACCCAACCATTTCACCAGTAGCTGTTTTTCTCCCTTTTCCTTTCTCCGCTAGAATTTTTTCAATCCTGTAAATCCTGTCTCGTTTGGGGTTTACTTTTGTAATTCTTCAGGGTAAAAGATCCAGTCACTACCTCACCCTCATAATCTTTTAATCGGTAGACAGGTCTTTGGCTCCTGGTTAAGGCTTCATCCACTATGAATATCTCATCGGTAAACATCTGTTCATAACCTTTTCAAAAGCGCCTTTGGTTTTAGATAGTCTCACGTGGTCACCTTTTCTAAAAGGGGCAACAACCCGTTTATTTTAAAACCATCTCCGTAAACCGTTTTCCATACCTTCAGAGAATTTGAAGGGTTAACATCAAGGGTCTGGTGCGTATAGTTCTGTGAAAGCTCTGGTTGTAACTCTTTATAAAGTCAGGTAAGACGTCAATGTAGCGAAAGGTGTTATGGGCTGTAAAATATCTCCACATCCTAGTTTTTAAAGTTCTGTTAAATCGCTCCACAACCCCTGCTTTGACTTCATTATTAGTAACAAAATGGTGAACCCCATGCCGCTTTAACAATCCACTTAAAGGTTTGTTTAAAAATTCTTTCCCCCGATCGGTTTGTAATTTTTGAGGCACGCGACCTTCGCTGAAAATAGCTTTAAAGGCCTTGGATACTTCACCACCAGTCTTGTCTTTTAGGCCTAAGGCCCAGGCATATTTGGATAGAATGTCTATCACTGTTAAGATGTACTTAAAACCGCCGTTGTGTTTGGAGAACCGGTGCATATCCACCAAATCTGCCTGCCACTGCGCATCCACATCTGAAACAATGGTCTTGTTTCTTTTAAAATGTATTCGAGCCGGTTTGTGTAAAGTGTAAGCATCCTGGTCTGAAAGCCAAGCTGTTACTTGTCTTCTATTTAAAGTTTTACTATGCTTTCTAGCCTCTCGAAAAAGAGGGTTCACTCCGCCAAAGCTCCCAACTTCCCTGGGATTGTAATATATTTTCTTTAAAAGAGCCGTCAGCGTAGACATGACTGCTACTGGTACCGTCTTTTACTACCACAAGTATGGAAATGGACACGCTCATATTGACACATTTAAATAAATTTTATTAATTGCTTGGTTTAACATAATCTTTTTTTTGTTTGTTTGTTTTGTTTTTACAGACAGCTGTAAAATGGACGCCATAACCCCCACGGTAAGTCTGAGCTGGTTCATTCTTCCATTTTGTTTTTACAGACGGCTGTAACATGGACGCCATCACCCCCTGGTAAGTCTGAGCTAGTTGATTCTTCCATTTTGTTTTTACAGACGGCTGTAAAATGGACGCCATCACCCCTGGTAAGTCTGAGCTGGTTCATTCTTCCATTTTGTTTTTACAGACGGCTGTAAAATGGACGCCATCACCCCTGGTAAGTCTGAGCTGATTGATTCTTCCATTTTGTTTTTACAGACGCCTGTAAAATGGCCACCATCACCCCCCTGGTAAGTCTGAGCTGGTTCATTCTTTTACTACCACAAGTATGAAAAATGGACACGCATGCTCATATTGACACATTTAAATAAAAATTTTATTAATTGACTGGTTTAACATAATCTTTTTGTTTTGTTTTGTTTTTACAGACGGCTGTAAAATGGACGCCATCACCCCCTGGTAAGTCTGAGCTGGTTCATTCTTCCATTTTGTCCTTTTTTTTTTTTTGGCTTAAAATCTGTGAAAAGGACATGAGCAAAAACAGCTGATGTTCGATCTATTTACTCCCACCGGGTTACTGATACGCAGGTTCTTTAAGGCGTCTAGAAAGGCATCGTCGAGCTGTTGAGAGATTTTCAGAAAAAGAAACAGTATAAGTACACCAACTGCTTGGTTGGTTTTCTTTAATTTTTTACACAAACCCCATTCCTAGCCTCATTACCTCCTCTTCTACTGTCGTTTCTTAATCATTCATTTACCTGAGCGCTGTCTTTTCCGTTTGCCTTGTCCACCGGTGACTCCTCCGGCGATCAGGCTCTGAGGGGGTGGACAAAGAGAGGCCATCAGGCTCCTCGGGGTGCCTCACGAGGGTGTCGGGTTTGGGTTCCGACGTATCCATCAACGGCTGGGCCAAAGGGCTCCCCTCGGTCACTCCCTCCTCCTCCTCAGAACTGTCGCTGACGTAGCGCCTGCGCCACATAAGTATGGTGCTTGGGTCTAAAACAAAGTCCGAAGTTCTGACGGGGGTGGTGAAGGAGTCCATGTTTCCTCTCGGCAGCCTTTCCACGCTTTTCTAAAACACGTGTGCTTGGAAAGAAATGGCCTCCTCTGTCCGGCGCTGGGACTTATGGGGTAATGGTGCTGCACTCGGATTGGCGGAGGGCCTTGGGAGGAGCTCTTAGAGGGGTCACCCCGATTGGTCAAAATCTCCTCTCGGGGTGGTCCTGTCGGGACAAAACGCCTCCTGATTGGTAGAGGGTGGTGGGAGGAGTTCTTAGAGGGGTCACACGACCCACTTCCGGCCCGCTCACCCCAACCCAGAAGTCACCCTCATTGGGCAAAATTTCCTCTCGGGGTGGTCCTTCCGGGATGAAACCCCTCCTGATTGGTAGAGGGGGGTGGGAGGAGTTCTTAGAGGGGTCACACGACCCACTTCCGGCCCGCTCACCCCAACCCAGAAGTCACCCTCATTGGGCAAAATTTCCTCTCGGGGTGGTCCTTCCGGGACGAAACCCCTCCTGATTGGTAGAGGGGGGTGGGAGGAGTTCTTAGAGGGGTCACATGACACACCTCGCTTCCGGTCATGTGGCCACCCCCGGAAGTCACCCTGATTGGGCAAATCTCTTCTCGGGGTGGTCCTTCCGGGACGAAACCCCTCCTGATTGGTAGAGGGGGGTGGGAGGAGTTCTTAGAGGGGTCACATGACCCACTTCGCTTCCGGTCACCCGCCCCGGAAGTCACCCTGATTGGGCAAATCTCTTCTGGGGGGTGGTCCTTCCGGGACGAAACCCCTCCTGATTGGTAGAGGGGGGTGGGAGGAGTTCTTAGAGGGGTCACATGACCCACCTCACTTCCGGTCATGTGGCCATCTTGACCCCGGAAGTAATACCCCCAGAGGGTGGGACTTCCGGTGACAGGTGGGAGGGGCTACAGGGGTCAAGGGGCGGGGTTAGGGGCGGGGTTAGGGTTTGATTGATGGTAGGGCCCTTATACTACTAACAGGAAAACAAAGCAGCAGCTAGAATCAGAGCAAACAGGCAGCATGAAGGGACTCAGATGACTGGAAATGCTAGCTTTCCAGACAAAAAACACCTTGCAGAGCTATGGAAACAGTAAAAGCAAGAGTTGAGTCTCTATACAGAACTGATTATAGGGGATAAGGATGAGAAAATGAAGATAAAACTTTTTTACTACTTCATTGAAAAAAAAAGGATGAGAAGTGAGTGAGATGCTGTTGCCAGGAATAATTTCCAAAACACTGTAAAGATGTTTGATGAGTACAGTGACTCCAGGCAGAATGAAACAGTAGAGAGTTACTGGTTTTTTTTTACCTGAAACCAAGAAGCAGTAGATGGACTTTGTTATGTTTATCTATGTTTATCTTTGTTATGTTTGTCTGTTACAAAGTTGACAATTCTGACATCCATATGCAACTTTGGAAACTTTAAAGATACAGGATCATTTGTGGGACACGTGATTCCATCTTACCGAAAAGTTGGTTGGAAAAGCAGATCTCACACTCGAGAAATGCCTCCAAATTACAAGACCAAGTGGATGAGGTAATATCTTTTATTAGACCAACTTCTGTGGTTCAAGAGACAAGCTTTTGAGCTTCCACAGAGCTCTTCTTCAGGTCCAAATAGCAAGGGCAACTGAACTGTACAGGGAAAGGTTTAAAACAATAACAACCACTAGTGCAGTAAAAGTACACTAAAGGAACCCTCGCTGGCGCCGCTTCCCGCCGACCCCATTGGCCTCGGATGGCAAACTGCAGCCAGTGGGAGCCGCGGTCCTCTGAACCTGCCAACACAGCAGGTAAACAAACTGGTCCGGCCCCCCAGGGTTCTTACCCTGGCGAGCCGCGTGCCAGAGGTTGCCAACCCCTGGTACAGTCCATTGATTGTAGAGATGATTATTATTAACTGTGGCTATTAAACTTGCTTTGCTAAGAGGTAGAAACATTAGCCAGGATAGTAGGTTATCTCCCACAATATTTGGAATTGTCATGGGATACTTAACATTTACCTGGACAGTGGACAGCCAGTGGAGATGTCCTATGGCATCACCAACACAATCAAATCCAGTCCCCCTCCCTCCACACACACTGAGGCCTGGTCTACACTAGGAGTTTATGTCGAATTTAGCAGCGTTAATTCGATTTAACCGTGCAACCATCCACACCAAGAAGCTAATTAGTTCGACCTAGAGGGCTCTTTAGTTCAAATTCGGTACTCCACCCCGACGAGGGGAGTAGCGCTAAATTCGACATGGCTATGTCGAGTTAGCCTATGTGTGGACGGAAATCGACCTTAGTAGTTCCAGGAGCTATCCCACAGTGCACCACTGTGTGGACGCTCTGGACAGCAGTCCGAGCTCAGATGTTCTGACCAGCCATACAGGAAAAGCCCCGGGAAAATTTGAATTCCTTTTCCTGTCTGGCCAGTTTGAATCTCAATTCCTGGTTGGACATCGGGGCGAGCTCAGCAGCACCGGCAATGATACAGAGCTCTCCAGCAGAGGGGTCCATGCAATCTCAGAGTAGAAAGAGGGCCCCAGCATGGACTGACCGGGAAGTCTTGGATCTGATCGCTGTGTGGGGCGATCAGTCTGTGCTTTCGGAGCTGCGCTCCAAAAAACGGAATGCAAAGACCTACGAGAAGGTCTCCAAAGCCATGGCACTCAGAGGATACAGCCGGGATGCAACGCAGTGCCGCGTGAAAGTCAAGGACCTGAGACAATGCTACCAAAAAATCAAAGCGGCAAATGGACGCTCTGGAGCCCAGCCCCAGACATGCCGCTTCTACGAGGCACTGCATGCCATTCTCAGTGGGTCTGCCACCACTGCCCCACCAGTGACCGTGGACTCTGAGGATGGGATAGTGTCGACGGGCAGTTTCTCGGCGATGTTCGCGGATGGGGAAGATGAGGAAGGGTTTGTGGAGGACGAGGCAGGCGACAGCGCTTACAATACTGATTTCCTCGACAGCCAGGATCTCTTCATCAGCCTCACAGAGATCCCCTACCAACCCTCCCCGGCCGTTAACCCGGACTCTGAATCAGGGGAAGGATCAGTCGGTAAGTGCTATAAACATGTAAACATTTATTTTTTAAAAAAACAGGAATAAAAACTACATGAAAAGAAGGTCAATACATATAGGGATAGAACAGAAATCCTCTTGGGAGAATTCCACGAAGCTCTCGTAGAGGTACTCGAAAAGCCTCCGCAGGAGGTTCCTGGGGAGAGGTGCCTTATTGGGTGCTCCGTGGAAGCACACTCTTCTGCGCCAGGCCATCCTCAGGTACCGTGGGAGCATTGCCTCGACGAGCATGGCAGCATAGGGCCCTGGTCTGTCAGGGATTCACGCAGCATGCGCTCTCTGTCTCTCCTAGTGACCCGCCTCAGGGTGCTCTCGCTCAGCGACTGCTGCATCTAATTACTGTAATGTTACTATTGTGAATGCTTGACTTTTCCTTTGCATAACAATGACCGTCGTTTAACAGCCAGGTGGTGGAGGCTGCAGAGGGAAAGCATACAGGGATCTTTCCCGGGGACAGCCGCGAGTGGCTGGAACAGGGTCAGACTTTATGCTTTCCAGATTGCCTGCAGCAGGAGGGCACAGCTATACATTAACTTTTAAGCAGCCTAAAGTTTACGGCTTACCAGGCCTGGCTGCTACACGGATTCTGCTGTCCTGCCCCACTTGTCTGATCTCCAGTGAAAGACCCCAGGCAATGAAAGCGAATGCCGAAAATTCGAACTTGTCCTGAGAGCGCATGAGATAGGTGCCGTGTATGGTCTTGTTCACAGAGACAGACTAGACTGTGTTCAGTGTTCGCAAACATGTATCTTTGCAAGGAAATCACTTCCTTTTTCCCATCACACAGCTGCGGCTGTTTCCCGACCTGCCCCGGCATCCCCCTCACAGAGGCTGGCGCAGATTAGGCAGCGAAAGAAAAAGACTCGGGACGAGATGTTCGCTGAACTGATGGCCTGCTCCAGAACCGGGGCGGCCCAGCAGAGCCAGTGGAGGGAGACCCTCTCTCAGTACCAGTGCTCACACAGCAAACGGGAGGACAGGTGGCGGCAGGAAGACCAGCAGTCGACTCAAACGCTGCTTGGCCTAATGAGGGAGCAAACGGACACGCTCCGGCACCTTGTGGATGTTCTGCAGGACCGCAGGCAGGAGGAGAGAGCCCCCCTGCACTGTATCTGCAACCGCCCTCCCCCGCCACAAAGTCCTGTCCACCTCTCACCCAAAATAACAAGAAGGAGGGGCACTAGGGGCCGTGAAAACTGTCACTCCACCCCAGCAGAGCGCTCATGTACCAAACAGCTCTCATTCCCTAAAGTTTGAGAATTGCTTCCCTTCCGGGCTCACCCAATCCCAAATCCCAGTTTCATCCCCCAACTGTGTAGTTGAGTATTAAAAATAGTTTGCTGTTAATTCATTTTTCTGTCATGTTTCTTTGCAGAAGACTTTGTGTGAAGGGGGGGAGGGGTTTGTTAATTGCATAGGACAGCCACCATTAGCAGGGTACAGACATGGGGGCAGGATCAACAGCAGGTCACACACAGAGTGCAGTCACTAGGCACCCAGGTCACTCTGGGAGGTGTCTGCTGCCCCAGGTCAGTCTGGGAGGTGTATGTTGCCCCAGGGTCCGAGCGCCTGGCATCCAGAAATGGCAAGGTCAGGCTGCCCTTACCATGCCTTTCCACCCTAGCCATGAGCGTCTCCGATGCCCTGAGCCCCAGCCAGAGCCCTCATCCCCCTACACCTACTCACCCTTCCCACACACCCCTCACCCCTTCCTGCAAACCCACCCCTTCCTGCACACCCTCCTGTAACCGTCATCCCCCCAGTGACCGCTGTAGGAGCAGGAGCCTGTCATTCCTCGAGTGTAGAAGCGGTCTGTACATCACTGCACACCGTACCCACCACAGTCTGCGTCCCTGTTTGAACCCTTTAACGCGAATTCGTTAGTAAAGAAAACTTTGTGAATTAACAGTGTTCCAATAACTTTATTTTTAAACGTCTGTTGGAAGGGGGGAAACCTGTTGAACGGGGTATGTAACCGCTGAAAAAAGTCAATAGTAACTGAAACAGGGGCAGGTTCAGCTTCTCTGTAAAGAGACTGGACAGTCATAGGTTATCCTGCTCTCTGAGGAACCTAGCTTTCAAAGCCTCTCGGATGCACAGCGCTTCCCGCTGGTCTCTTCTAATGGCACGGGTGTCTGGCTGAGCGTAATCAGCAGCCAGGCGATTTGCCTCAACCTCCCATCCCGCCATAAAGGTCTCCCCCTTGCTCTCACAGAGATTGTGGAGCACACAGCAAGCTGCAATAACAATGGGGATATTGGTTTTGCTGAGATCCGAGCGAGTCAGTAAGCTCCTCCATCTCCCCTTGAGACGTCCGAAAGCACACTCCACCACCATTCTGCACTTGCTCAGCCGGTAGTTGAAGAGTTCTTTGTCACTGTCCAGGGTGCCTATATAGGGCTTCATGAGCCAGGGCATTAGCGGGTAGGCTGGGTCCCGAGGATCACTGTAGGCATCTCCACATCCCCAACAGTTATTTTGTGGTCCGGGAAGAAACTACCTTCCTGCAGGCATCTAAACAGACAAGAGTTCCTGAAAACACGCGCGTCATGAACCTTGCCCGGCCACCCAACGTTGATGTTGGTAAAACGTCCCCTATGGTCCACCAGTGCTTGCAGCACCATTGAAAAGTAGCCCTTTCTGTTAATATATTGGCTGGCCTGGTGTGCTGGTCCCAGGATAGGGATGTGAGTCCCATCTATAGCCCCACCGCAGTTTGGGAATCCCATCACGGCGAAGCCATCTATGATGACCTGGATGTTTCCCAGGGTCACTACCTTTGAGAGCAGTAGGTCAACGATTGCGTGGGCTACTTGCATCACAGCAACCCCCATGGTAGATTTGCCCACGCCAAAGTGGTTCGCTACTGACCGGTAGCTGTCTGGCGTTGCAAGTTTCCAGAGGGCTGTGGCCACTCGCTTCTGCACACTCAGGGCTGCTCGCATCCGGGTGTCCTGGCGCTTCAGGGCAGAGGACAGCAAGTCACAGAGTTCAAGGAAAGTGCCCTTACGCATCCTGAAGTTTCGCAGCCACTGTGATTCATCCCAGACCTGCAGCACTATGTGGTCCCACCAGTTCGTGCTTGTTTCCCGGGCCCAGAATCACCATTCCACAGCATGAACGTGACCCATTGCCACCATGATCTCCGCAGCGCGGGATCCCGTGCTTTGTGAGAGGTCTGTGCCACTCTGACACTTCATGTCCTCACCGCGCTGCCGGAGCCTCCTCGCCCGATTTCTCAGCAGCTGACTGTGGAAGAGGTGGACGATAAGGTGCGAGGAGTTGACAACGGTCATAAGTGCAGCGATGATCACAGCGGGCTCCATGCTCGCAGTGCTGTGGCATCCGCGCTGTCACTGACCAGAAAAGTGCGTGAACAGATTGCCCGCCGGCGCTTTCAGGGAGGGAGGGCGGGAGTGACGGTTGAATGACGACAGTTACCCAAAACCACCCTCGACACATTTTTCCCCCAGCAGGCATTGGGGGCTCTACCCAGCATTCCAATGGGAAGCGGGGACTGCGAGAACTGTGGGATAGCTGCCCAGAATGCACCGCTTCCAATGTCGACGCTTGCCCCGTTAGTGTGGACTCACAAAGTCGAATTAGTGTCCTTAGTGTGGATACACAAATTCGACTTCATAAGGTCGAATCCACAAATTCGACCTAAGTTAAATCGAACTACTCTTGTAGTGTAGACATACCCTTAGTCTAGAATTGCAGAATCCAACACCTGTGATGATACTCCAGAAGCCTGGATCCTTCTGTCTTACCGACAAACAAACAAGCAAGTCAGCCTGACACATTGAATGACAAGAAGCATTACCTTCACTCCTGTTCCTTACCCATACAAGTTGTTCAAAAGTAAGATTTAAAATAGATTTAACACAAATGAATCATTCCTATCAAACACTGCATAATTTTAATAAACAAAATCAAATTGACTTCCCACCAACAGCCAATTTTGCATGAATCTATGTGATTTTCATATCTCTCTTCACTGTATTGTATTTTTAGTCTAACTTGTCAGTGTTTAATCTATTTATAAAAAGTCTCAGATCCCTGAACAACTGGAAATAAAATGTTTTGATTTGACCATCACATTTTCATCAGTTTTAGAATCTGTTATTCTTTGAGAATGACTTTTCTGTCTTTCTGAGAATAAATAGGTTAATACCTCTTGTGCTTTTAATCAGTTCTTCCTGACATTTCAGAAGTGTATGCAATATTCCTTCTGATCAAATTTCACTGTGTAGGTACAATTTCTTCAAGGTACTTAGTCACTACAGCTTGTTTTCTTCTGTTGTATTCATTCTCCTCTTGACAAGAACTCCCTCAACAGTGGAGTTCAAGGCTTAGCAGTTGTGCCATAGCATTCCCTTTGTTTATGTTGAAATGTTTCCACTTTCTCTCTCCTTGGTGAATTTACTAGGCTAGGCATCCACACAGATGCTTTTGAACGAGGAAATCTTCTTGTTCTTGTCTGCTTATGTATTAGTACTAATGTGCAGCTAGCCCCTTCAGTATCACTTGTTCCTAAAGGCCAGTAAAACTCAGCTCATGGAGTAATCCACAAAATAAAGTCTCATTTTCTGCTCACAGAATAGCTCAAAATACATTAAAAAAATCTTCAGATTATTCATTCTTTATAAGCATTCTACACATTTAAAAATAACTATTCTGATTTTCCCTGTGAGTATTCATTATTTGCAATACAAGCTGTGTTGGTTAGATTGGCCAGATAAGTCACATGGTATTTGCTTCTGTAACATTCAATTTTATGAATGTTTGATGGAAGTGAATACAAAAGGGACACCAGCACAACTGAAGCAAATACACTGAAACTCTGAGAGGATATTGACTCTCACCACCCCAGCATTCTTTTAGGGCTATCAAATATAAAACTTTGTGATTATACCTGGTTTTCTTTAACAGAGTGCTGAGTTTGTGTTGCATTCTCAGATATTCCACTGCTTTTATTGTGTCTATGTGAAAATGTATATATATAAAAAAATCTTACCTTCTTGAAAAATCATGGAATTCTCAGTGGCAGACTGAAGTCAATTATATATTAGTATCTTGTAAATTCCTGGTTTTGAAAAACATTGTTCAATTTTGTCACTTATCTGATCCCTCTTCAAAACTTTTTGTATAATAGCCAGCAATGAACAGAGAATCACTTTTATCAAACAAATCTTGAGAAAATGTTTGCCATGGTGGGATGGTTAATTGAAGGATATTTTTGCTATGGACTCTTGCAGACGATGTAGGCATTTAGACACAGTGCTTGCTGTCTAATGATTTATCCCTAGGTAAAATTTAAGAAAGGTTGTTTTCCTTCTCTTGCCTTTGCTGTGCCTAGATGATTCTATCCATCTGCTTGCAAACATTTCTAAAGTCCCTAGGTGCTGTACAGAATTACTGAAAAACAGAGATAAGTCCAGAGGGGTCAGTCATTTCACAGATTCCAAGGTCAGACCGCCTTCATGGGCCAAAAAACTTTCCTGGAGTAATTTCTGTTGGAATTAGAGCATATCTTTTAGAAAAAAAAATCCAGTCTCATTTTAAAAGTTGCCAGTGATGAAGAATTCAACATGACCCTTGGAAAATTCTTCCAATGGTTAAATTAATTGCCCTCACTGTTAAAAATTTACACCCTTTTTCCAGTCTGAATTTACCAGACTGGATCTTGTTATACCTTTGTTAGATTGAAGTGCCCATTATCATATATTTGTTCCCCATGTAGGTACTTACAGACTGTGATCAAGTCAGTCCTTTACCTTTTATTTGTTAAGCTAAATAGATGGAGTCTATAACTATAAGGCATGTTTTCCAGTCCTTTAATCATTCCTGTGGCAATTCTCTAAACCCTCTCCAATTTATCAACACCCTTCTTCCGTTGCAGACAGGAGAAATGAATACAGGATTTCAACAGCATTAACCAGTGCCAAATACAGATGCTTGTCCCCCAATCTGTTTCAGAGTCACTACTTCCCAGGATAGAGTCCACCATCATGTAAATATGGCCTATGTTCTTTGCTTCTAGATGAGTACATTTACATTTGGCCATATTAAAACACTTATTGTTTGCTTGTACTTAGCCTACCAAACAATCCAGATCTCTCTGTATCAGTCCCCTTTTTTCTTCCTTATTTATGGTTCCCCTACTTTTTGTTTCATCTGCAAAGTTTATCAGTGATGATTTTATGTTTTATGTTAAATGGCATAGGGCCAAGAATTGATCCCTGCAGGACCCCATTGGAAACACGCCTGCTTGAGAATGCCACCCTATTTACAATTACATTTTGGGACCAGTAAGCCATTTTAATCCATTTAATTCTCCCTCCTGCTCTTTGGTTTGCTCATTGGTTTATTCCTATATTTAAAATGCTGCTTTACTTCTGCTACTCTCTGTGGGGAAATGCTACCTGAAAATGTTGAGAGGTAGAATTTCCCTGATATTAGTCAAGTGTTGAGAAAGCTCAGCCACTGAGTTGTTTGACTTGGTTTTGTAGCTGTATTGTGCCACATTGTCAGATCTTCCATGAAAGACCTTGAATTCCATGAAAGGTGAGATAGTCCTGGACCTATCCCCACTACTTACTCTCTTCACATTCCCTAATGGTAGACATTGAAGGTTGCAGAGCACTACTATAATACTTGCACACTGGCCTTTCTTCTTAATGATGACTTTGTGATAGTTCTTCATGAATATTTTACCTTATCTGAAGTAGAATGAGTTTCAGTTGTTCATCTGGGAAGTGACAAATTCTCATACCAGCACAAACAGGTCAACCTCATGAAGGAAAAGACAGACTTCTTGCTAACTAAAGATCGAAGAAAGTTATCTCTGGTGGAATCCATGAAGACACTTAGGCATTGCAATGCTCAGCATCATGGTGCTCTACTTCTAGGCACCTTGAGGAGGGAGCTTTAACTACTGAGCTATTGGATATTCTGATGTAGACCTCTCAATCTCTCCTGTTGAAGCTAATCCACTGTGAATAAATATTTTAATAGCTGTTTTGCCAGAAGGAAAGCATGAGAATGACTCTGTAGTCCAGTAACTAGGGCACTTCCTGGGAAACCCAGGGTCCAGTCCCCTGGTCCAATAACATTTTCATACATTATCCACAATAGAACAACTTAGCATGATCCTTTTGATCGCAGCCAGAACACACAGCCTTGTGACTTGTTAGCTTGTGACACATGATTGATGTATTTACATTTTATGCAAAAAGAAACAACTTTTTGCTTATGGCTAACAATTGAGCAACAATTTGTTCATATAATTTCAATATCCCTCAGTTTCAGGTGGAGGTGACCAAATAGCAGAAAAAAAAATATTTGTTGAATATATTACATAGTAAATCCCTTTTCTGATATTCAAGTAGCTTTTACCTATTCAGCACATATATTACCTGAAAAATTAACAAAATATACAAATAGTGCTGTCTAGAATAGAGAGATTGAGGTATTGGATATCTGACAAATGTTGCTGTCTCTGAATCTCAGTGGTTTTCTTATCAATCACATGGCCATCATATTATTCTCAGAACAGTTTCTTGTTCAATGGCATACCAAATGCTGAGGTGAATTTTCTTCTGTCACCATATACTAAAGGTGTGAAGTTCACAAAAGTGCTAATTTGAAGGTAATCATTTTTCCTGCCCCCAGTTATATTACATATATTAAGTTTATAAAAGGTTGAAAGTGTATCACATAGCAGAGGTCAGTAGCCAGAGATTCCAGTACCTACTGTTACAGGAGGGAGGGACAGAGGGTGAAAAGCTTGAGGAAACAATTATCCTTGGAAAACAATAACTGAATGACACATCTATTTTAAAACTAAAAAACAGGACATGTGAGCCCATCTCTTAGGTTCAACCCCTAAAATTTATAAGCTCTTTGGGCCGGGACCACCTTTTTGTTTTGTATTTGTACAGTACCTAGCATAATGGGGTCCTACTCCACGACTAGTCCTCCTAGGTATTACGGTGATGCAAATTAAAATAAACAAACAAACAAGTTAATAAATATATGTGTATTTTACCCTCTGACATTTCCTCCTTTCTCCTCTGTATGTCTTTTTCTCCTTGTGAAGACTAGAGACATTTCCCAGGAGTAAACTATTTTTCACTTATGATTAAAAACTCACATAAGAAAAAGCTATATTTCTACCTTTTTAAAAAATGTTGATACCTAAAAATTTTCTGAGAGGAGCTTTTAAGAGACAGAGATCAGAATTAAGAACTCTATCCTAGGATTTTAATAGAAGCCTAGGGAACATGAAAATAAAATTTAATTTCACAGATAAGAAGGATTATTGTAAGAATATTCTAAGTATTAGGCTTAGTAATACATTTGTCTGGTGAGATATTTTTTGTATCCATAATAAGAGATATTGTCTAGAGATATTTCTTTTTCTTAAAAGTTAATTTGTGTTAAAAGTAAAGCAGAATTTAATAGATGCCTTTCAAGTGATTTTCAGAAGATGTTGATTCCACATCAATGTTTCTTCTTCTTTATTGATACTCTATTGAATTTAGGGGGAATAAAATATTGTTTAATATACAGAACAATAGTCCTATGATGGTCTCAATAAGATTAGTGAAAACAATTTCAGGATTATGCTTCCAATTATTCTCCATAGCTAATATATTTTCTTTCAGTTCCATATTTCAAATATGTGGGGAAGAATATAAAAAAAGATACAGAATTATTTTTAATTCTAACCTTAGAACTAGATAAGCCCCTTAACCACTCTGCATGATAAAACATTACAAAACTATTATAAAATCTAGCAATAAAATAAGAATGATAGCAGATGGAAAGAAATAATGATAAAATTCACCCCAAGACAGTGTTTCCATGCATGATGCTACCTAAACCTACTCAATATTTTTCTCTCTCTCTCTCTATAACCATTTGAGTTGTTACCTTTAACAACATTATGTACAAAATTCACAGGCAGAAATATGATATTTAAACTGACGGTGTCCTTTTAAACCTTTCATTAATAAGTAGTAAGTAGTGCGTACTGCAGTTTGCCAGCACCTGTGTGACTTTCATCCATACCTTATAAGTGTTAACCATTATTATTATTTAATTATTCATGTGTGATGAACAACAGACTCAAGTTGCTGAACTACTGTAGGGGAACTCTGAGGGAGAGTTGCCTCTCTTTCCTACCCTGGTAATGGATTGGAGAGATTAAGCCAGACAGTGGGGAGCAAGACTATAAAGTGTAAGACTTGCTAAAGACTCAAAAATTTAGTCTCACTAAACCCAGGAGGAATGCCCACTCTCTGTGTCACTTCTGGGTTATTATTTTTCAAGCCCTTATCTCTATTTGTTATAATCAAATGTGCATCTTTCATCTTCTGATTCATCATATCGTGGCACTCTCAATACATGTATATAGAGTTCCAACAAATGAGAAATCATAATTTAAGAACCTAACAGCTTTTATACTTTGTTTTTTTTAAACATGGCCTTTTAATAAAATTTGGTTCAATACTTCTGAAGTTTTGAGCATTACAAATTAATTAGCCCAAGCGCCAGAGAAAGTTCAAGTTTTAGGTGCCCCACATTTTACAGAAATCTCACAGCTGAGATATTTCCTCAGCCCAGATACAGTGAACTACTGCCACTATTTTAACAAAGGGCTCCCACAAATAATGCAGCAGAGAGTCTTGTGGCACCTTATAGACTAACAGACGTTTTGGAGCATGAGCTTTCGTGGGTGAATACCCACTTCATCGGATGCATGTCGTGGAAATCTCCAGGGGCAGGTATATATAAGCAAGCAAGAAGCAGAAATAATGTTGCCCTTATCCTCTGACTGTCCTGCATGACAGGACTGTTGAAGACTAGAGAATCTATGTTGCTGTGTAAACAGTTTATCATAATTAAAAAGGAAAGAAGGATGCATAATCACTTGGCAAAAAGACTCCTATTAAGTGCATTTGTTGGGAATGTTTATGGTTTGCTACTAAAATTATACTGAGCTTACTGATGGTATGGCCCAGGGTTCAATTAATCATTTACAGTTCAGGTTGGGACTGAAGACCTCAGACTGAGTGTCTTTGACTGTGATGTTTATTTATTTTAATATCTGGCATGTCATGCAACCTCCCATGTATTGCTGTATTTTTTTATTATTTATATTTCTATAGCACCTGCAGATTCCACCTGAGATGAGGGTCCCACTGTCCTAGGCACTGCAAAAACACCCAGTAACAGTCTCTTCCCAGAAGTTCTCACAATTAAAATAGACAACACTGCAAAAGGATTGGAGAATGGAAATATTATTATCACTAATATACAAATAATTTAGAAGTGTACGACTGAGAGGTGGGGAAATTGCCTCAACTTCTCCTGTGATTCGATGTCAGAATTTTAATAAAAGACTCACAGGAATCCCACTGTAGCATATCACTGTGCGAAATAATCCACCATTTGAATCTTTCCTTCAGATTTTGAGATATCCAAGAGACTGAGATGATCTGAAATCCCAAATCTGAAAAGGCCAAGGATTTAGACGGCCAATATACTAAACCACTGAAGCTTTGATTCTATCTTTTAAAAAAAAGTCAAATGAAAACATTTCAGCTTGCTAAATTTGAAGATTCAGAACCTGAAATGTGCAGAACCACATTTATTCAGATGTGACCTGTTTTCTAGTGCTTTGCATTGTATATTACCCAGAGGCGCTCAGATACATGACAAACAGCTTGACAGAGAAAGAGCGAGACCATTGAAAATTAAAAGTCAAGCCAAGCCAGAAGAACATATGTACTGAAAAGTGACTTAGAGCCTGATCCTGGAGGGTGTTAGATACCTGCTGGAAGGGTCCCATAACTCCTAGTGACTTTTGTAGTAACCTGAAACCCATGTATCAAGGGAAAAAATCCCTGCTCATTTCCCTTCATATGATTCCATCCATCACCTTTCCTGAATTAAATAAGTATTATATTGTGAAAAACAAGATTTGTACTTATTTTTGTCCCTGAAATCTGGATTAATTATTATTATTACATGCATGTGACATTCAGAGAGAGAGAGCTGACAATGAAATGGTGGCTTATTCTGAGCTTTGTTACAATTCGCCATGAACATTCTTCAGAACTTATTCTGTATTCACCCATCTCATAATGGGAATACAGAATCCTTTTAAAACCAAATTTTACCTCCTAAAACCAGGCTAGGGATAAGCTATTGTTAAACAGAGTTAGGCAAAAGGCTAGGGTCATTTCATGGCAAAATTGGGAATTTTCTGTTGTTGTACTGCAATCTAGACTTGGAGTAACCCATGCTGAAGTGAAAGGGGAGTTAATTGTACATGACCTATTCATTCGTGCAGCTCTCTGCTTAGTACTAGTGTCAAATGCGGTGGAGGTGTTTAAAGATATAGACTCTACTATGATCTGCATAGACATCATCAACTCACTCTACACAGGCCACTGACTAACCATCACAAGGCAATATATTTCAACCACTACTTAGAAGTGAAAGACTCCATTATCATTTACCTGAGCCACCAAATGAACCAATTTTTATTTCCTTAGCGTATTTTACTCCAGACCTTATTCATTCTCAGATCATTTTTTTTCCAGCAGGAATTGGAAAAAAAAAAAAAAAACCCTAACCCTCCTCAGGATTTGTATTGTTTAATTCATTTCATGGTCTTTCAGATGTTCATAGAACAATATTCCCTGCCAACACGTGTTGTTTACCTAAGTGCAGTGTATCATGTGAATCGCTCGCAAGGGCCGTCGATCAGGACTGTGGTGAGAGATCCAGCACAGCCAGAATTATTACACTAATATTAACTAGGCTTACAATTAAAACAAATTCACTTGTAAATACAATTTCATTTATTTCCTCAATTAAATTACCATTTCACACAAATATATTAGTATTCCTCTGTTGGGAAATTGCTTGCGGAAAAGAGTGTAGAGTCATTTTAGCGAGGAACATTAACAAAGCTTGTTAATATATAGAAAGCCTTGTTAAGACCACAGAACAAAAAATATGTTACCATAGTATATAAAACCACTAAAATTAGAGTGACCAGATGTCCCATTTTTAAAGGGACAGTCCTGTTTTTTGGGACTTTTTCTTATATAGGTGCCTATTACCCCCAAGCCTCTGTCCTGTTTTTTCACAGTTGCTATCTGGTCACCCTACCTAAAATCATTCAGAGCCCCCTGCCATAAGTGACAACGTTTACCTGTTCTAGTCTATAAGCAACCTCTGTTTTGTTTGTTCATTTGTTTGTTTCGTAACTTCACTTAACAAATAGTTTAACTTCAAACAAGAGTACCTTTGTATTTTTTTAAATTGAAAACCACATAGAATGGACCCGATCTTGAGCTGGTGTAAATCAGCACAGCTCCATTTCAGTCAATGGGAACTGAATCTTTTGGGAATGTCCAGCAAAAATGTCATTATTAATGTAGACATCAGTTAACATAACTGCTACATAGGAGATTTAGATAACACTCCACAGCATTGCATTGGAAGGATACATACAATGATGATCAGAGGATGTCAGCACTCATTACAAATGAGTCTGCACTCAAATTATTTTGATGCATTTTATAGTCAGTGAAAAACATGGGTTGTCTACATATCTGGACACTGGGCTGAATGGAAGCTGCTCAATGCATTTGTGTGTGTAGTGATGATTGGCCATTTTTAATACTACCTTTAAAAAGCTTAAATTTTAACCATAATAAGGTAACATAAGGTTGAGAAATGCACTAAGGGAAGGAAATTCTGATTTATGTTCAAAACATTGCCCTGAATTCACTCCATTGTGTAGAAATATTGAATAACAAAAGAGTAAATGATCTTGTATATCATACATGTTGCAGTAGTAAGCACAGTGAGGTTAGTTAAGTATGGTATTTCAACCTTAACTTCAATTTCCCTGCTTTTATGGATTTAAGCCTGACCATTAATGCACTTTTGTGATTTAATTTCCTTCACAATCATACTTAAATGCTTACCGTGTCATATAATGTTCAATAAAGCAAAGCAATGAAGCATAAAATAGCAGGACCTCTTACAAAGGTTAAAATGAAACCCTTATTAAGACAAGAGTGAATAACACCTCAGTGCTAATTACCATGGGATAGCCAAAGCCCATAAACAGTGAAAAAGCTCATTGAGCTCTATTAAAATGTACGCTTAGAATTTATCTGGTCAGATAGATGAATAAAAATTAGTAGTTATTTTATCTCTTAATACCAACGTTTGATTCTCAGCAGGGTGAATTATCAAAGAATTTGGATCACTGAAATAATATGCAGTAAATGCAGTTTCCCCTGCCAACTTCAAATAAGAATAAAATATGATATGTAGGATTCAGATAACTCAAAAATCAAACAAAAAGATCCCCGATATTTTTATCTGGGCTTACAGAAAAGGTGCTGGTGAATATATGTTTAATTAAAGAAATATTTGGGAAGTATATGGATAGGGCATACAACTAAGTCAGGAGACCTGTGGTGGGTTATATTCCCCTCCCCCCATTCTTGAGTAAATGGCTTAATTTTTCTATTTTTTTATGTCACATATCCCCCCCATCTATAAATGGAGCTATTGGAGCTTATCTAGCTTTGAAATCTACAGAAGCAAAATATTGTATAAATGCTAAGTATTATTAATTATTATTACTTCACTGTGTGGCTCAGTTTACTTGAACAGAATGTGCTCTGGAAGTACAAATACTCTATCTTATTATTAATTCACATTCCTTAGTACTTTAAACAACTATTTCCCCAGACATAAAGGCTATGGCCTAGGTCCTCTTCTTCCCATCCAAAATCTGCCAATGGGGATGAATTTACACTAAAACTTCCGCAATTTGGAGGTTCCAGAAAATTAGTCACATCTTCCCCTCTGTGAGAGAAGGCTCGCAGTGATACTGAAAGGATACAGGTGTGTAAGCCAAAGGGTTGTGGGAGAAATTGGTGAATTGTAGGCCAGATGTACATATAGGCCACAATCCTGCAAAGACTTATGCCTATGCCCATACTTAACTTTACATAGTGAGTAGTCCATTGATTTGAGCGGAACTACTCACAGTAGGAAAAGTTAATCATGTGCGAGGCTTTGTAAGGTAAGGCCATAGTCTCTGCAAACACTCCATTCCATCTCTTCCCCAAATATTAGTAGTACAGCTGACTTCAGTGCTATGCTGCCATTGTCTCCACTCTTTTGTGGAAGCTCTCATAATCCCTCTAATGGGGGCTACAGAGAGTATCTAGGGAATTAATGCTGCATCTTACTCTGGAAGTGAACCTGCAGGGGTTGGCTTGCTGTAGTGTTCAGATGTTACTATTTTTACCAGCATCAAAGTCTTAAAAATCAGCATGTCCCTCTTGCAGCAACGCTATTGTCTGAAATCCCAGTCCTACAAAGACTTACACACATGCTTACCTTTATTCACTGTGAGTAGTCCCATTGAAGTCAAGATAAAATTAAACACGTGCAAAAATCTTTGCAGGATCACAGCCCAAGGAACCATGCTGCCATTGACTAACTCTATATACCTGCCTGGTACCCATCTTTCCAACACAAGAAAGGGTTAATGCATGGGGGCAAGAGCACAGAAGATGTGCAGGCTTTTCTTGAAGCTAACCTCTTCCTGTATGCTGAATACTTGCATGTCCCCACCCATTCAGAGTTAATGTGAAAGAGGTTCTGGGAACTTCACAGATGTGGCACGCTGTCCCTTCCTTTCTATTGGCTCAAGGATGGTACTTCCTGTGTGTTATTCCTCACAATGAGAAATACATTATGTATATTAAAGAAATAAACCACCACCAAATGTATAACAGAGTCAGACCCCTGGTCTCCTTTAGCTTCATGAAATACACAAGGGATCGGCAACCTTTAGCACATGGCCTATCAGGGAAGTCCGTTGGCGGGCCGGGACAGTTTGTTTACCTGCAGCGTCCGCAGGTTCAGCCGATCGCAGCTTCCACTGGCTGCAGTTCACTGTTCCAAGCCAATGGGGGCTGCAGGAAGCAGTGTGGGCCAAGGGATGATCTGGCCACTGCTTCCCGCAGCCCCCATTGACCTGGAATGCGGAACCGCAATCAGTGGGAGCTGCGATCGGCCGAACCTGCGGACGGTACAGGTAAACAAACCGGCCTGGCCCACCAGCAGATTTCCCTGACAGGCCGTGTGCTAAAGGTTGCAGATCCCTGAAATACACATTACTTTTGCATTTTGTAAAGGAAAAGAGTTACATACAGTGTTCACGTAGGCTGTTTGACTTCAAAAAGCAGCTGTTTTCTTCATTATGTAAACATTTAAAATACAGCTAGTATTATATGTAAGAGCCTGATTTTTTCTCCTTTTCTTTGTGTACAATAAAAACTATATGAATGTAACTATTAGTTGCATGTGCTTCAACATGAGAAAAAGTTCATAAACCTGCAGAAATCTTCAATTTTCAAGATTTCAGTGAAAGGACAATGGAGTATTTGATCCTGCAGATTGCTGAGTAACTCCTGAAGGTGCTGAGTACTCTCATCTGTTACTGATGATGACAGGATTGAAGACTTTGAATACAGAAATGCTGTTTAAAAATGAGTCATTTTTAAGGTCACACAACTGAATGAACTGAGGTAATAAAATGATTGTTTTGATTTTTAAAAAATACATTTTTACTTGATCCTGGCTCATTTCAGAATCTCATGTATTCAATGACTTTTCAGTCAGGGAATATGATGAAGGATGAACTCCTGGCCTCTGAATTATGCTACAGAATTTACACTTCCAGGATTATTTTTGTTTTTTCTTCTAAATTCTAGCCAACACAAGGAAAGAAAATACCATGAACCTCCTTTATGCTTTTGCCAATAAAATAGGCAACAGGGCTCAAGCCAACCTCTTTTCATATTCTTAACTTTGGTGATTTAGATAAGTGTGTGTGAAATGTGGCTATTTAATTGAGTCAACACCTATCCATCACTACTTCACAATAAAAAAAATTCTTACAATTTGATGTTATTCATTCTTCATGCGGAAACCACATTTTTTTGTTGATGAGGCTGTATTTGTTTAGAAGTGAGCAATAGCACCCCTGTAGATTCACAGAGGAACCTTTTATCAGAAACAGCCTTTAGGCCACAGTTTGCAATCAGTGAATATTTATATTAGTAGCAGTTGCACCAGACAGTAATTATCTTATCACAGAGGAAAAGGTTAGAAAGAAGCTTCTCCATTGGACACCTGCCGTGTGGATAATTAAGTATCTCCATGGTTTCTTTCATTACTACATTCAATAATAGTTAAATACCAGGGAATCCAGACATAATCAGACATGATTTGATGAGATATGAAAAGAGACAGGAACAAACAAAATTATTCTCTAAAAAACCCCAAAGGAAATAGCAAATGTTTCTATAATAAACATAAGGACAAATTACCTTCTCTAAAAGCATGTAGTGAAATAGAGTTTAAAAGAATATTTCAGTCTGATTATATTTTTAATATCAATCTAATATGTAGAAATTAAAAAAAGATCATTTGATTTTGCTCACAGTTCTCTTTTTTAGATAAAGATACTTTTGCATAGTGATTCAGGAAAAAATAGTTTTGCAGTCAGAGGCAGTTACTTAGAAAGATTAAACATTGCCAGATGACACTGTATGCTATAAACTGTATGGGACAGGGTGACCAAAAATTCCAAACCTTGGTTTCAAAGATAGAATCCCAAATCCATATGTGGGAATCTAAATAGAAAAGGCCTGCTTTTCTGATTTGCCCACACACCATTAGAAGTCAGGCCAAACTTTTATTTAAATGTTATTTATTGCATTTAGATTGGCTGTGCAAACTTAATTCTGCCCCTTTATGCATGTACATTATGATACAGCCTTTTTTTTTTCCTTGCAGGACTCCTGCACCATTCAGTGCTGAAAGGATGAGGCAGCTGTTCAATATTTTTATCCTCATTCAATGAGCAGACACAGACCCTGCCTTATTTATTGCACATAATCCAACACCTGCAATGTATAAATAATTAGTGATTTCCTCATGGTCTTTTCTAAGGCACTCATCACTGTAAAATCTGAGTGCCTCATAAATATTAATTTATCTTCACTACACAATAGGACAACATTGTTATTCCCATTTAACAGAAGGGGAAGTGAGACAGAGAGACTTCTGAGGCAGCACAGTGAATCAGTAGCAGAGTCCATATTAGAACTCACAATCAGGACTCCCACCCCATGCTCAGTCCTCCAGACCACACTGCCTTACTGTCAGAGGTGATGCTCATCATCTACGGTTTTCACTGATTTCTATTGTCACTGGTGGCACACACAATTAGATGCCACCTGCCATAATTCTGATTTAAATGAGTTGCTCGGGAAGACTAGCAAATGCAAGTTCTCCTACGTGATATTCATCAGCTTTACCACAAAATCATCTTTTTGCTTCCTGTAGATGTATTCCTTGTTCTCCACACACCTACGAACTTCTATAGCAAATGAGTCAGGTATCCTACAAACAACCTCATTCTCTTCACTACTCTGATTCATTTACTGAACACCATCCACTCTGTGCACAAAATGGTGATTTTCAAAAGTTTAAATATCAGCCAAACCAGAATGGAATTTCAAAGGACAAAGGAAAAGCACTTCTCTGGCCCAGGACTGTCTCTCTGCTGAATGTCAAAGGCCTGGTGCCTTCATTGGAGGTGTTAGAGAATTTTTTACAATGGAAAGTGGTAGGGAACCTAAATATTAGGGCTACTACCAGCTCCCTGTAATAAAGTGTCTTAGTACAGCTTATGCTTCTGTTTTAAGATAAAGCTAAAGGGGTAGAAATCCAAATTTCATGTTTCAATTAAATTAAGCAATCCTGTTTCCTGGGGAATAATATCATCAGTCTCTTGCTGTGCACCAGAAACCAAGAAAAACAACAAAAAATGTGTTGTATCTAACAGCCATTATATAACAGCTACATGTCAAATGCTTTTTGATTACCCACTTCAGGTTCTAAAAGTGGTCCATTAACCTTCAGCAGTCCTACTACTACAATTAAGTAAGAAAATGTCAGTATTTAAATCACACTTCCTTGGTGGTCTAGCAATTTCACTGCCAATGTACCAATAAAATGAAATGTTTTGTTTTTTTATTGTAATTCCTATTATTAAATATATATAAAATGTGTCAAGAGAATAGAGTCAGGTATGCTTTAGTCATATGATCCTGTAACTGCCTTACTAAACAGATCCAAATATGATATAAATAGATCTAAACATGAGATTGAAAAAGAAAACACAAGACGTAGATAAATATTTCCACCTATCTGTCAGTCATACTTACTGACAGATGTGAGGTTTACTGATAGCCTTCGAGAGAATCAGCTGCCTTTTCCAGTCAGAAACTGAGTTTGTATCAAACAAAGCACAACACTCTCCTCTTGATTTGATTGAATGAATATCAGTTCAGATATTCTATTTTTTTTCACTGAGCACAGTACTGAAGATGAGATCAGTCATGATGATTCAAAGCAGAATTTTTCCATAAATAATTTACCCAGCAGAGTCAAAATCAGCCTGTAAATAATAAGGAATCAAATCATTAAGCATTATTCATTTCAAGAATGCCCAGAGCCCTTAAATGCCTAGAGCCCTTAAAGGTATCTTCTAGATAATCACTTTTTAAAAATCGATAACAAAGATTACAAAATGGAGTTAATTTTGATAGTCAAGTTAGCTTTTGTTACCAAGAGTGAATATGGAAACAGAATGATATACTGCTTGTACTAAAGTTTGTGGTAAATGTTTGTGAGCCTGCCCACTGTGCACTAGAAGTTTCCAGAAGCCACAGCAGACAAAACCATAGACTCATGAAGCTACAGAATTGTGCCTTCTTATAAGAAAGATGACTGAGTCTGAGAGCATTACTAAATATTACAAAAACACATGATCTCAGAAACAGAACAATGCAAATCCTGGAGCATTCTCCTTCTTGGGTACTAAAGCTGTGTTACAATTACAAACTATCACTTTATTTGTTAATCCTGTCCTGGATTAACAGGCTAGAGTTCTCTGTAGCAGGGAAGCATGTGATCAGAGTCAGGTTGCAGAGAGCCAGTTTAGATAAATAAGGTAGGTTTAGTTGTACCTTGCTGTTTTAGGGAGCAGCCTGCTTTCTCTCTGTTTTGGAGTTCTTGTGTAATCATTCTGAGTGCTAAGAAATAAAATAACATTAGACTTCAGTCTTTCATCAAGGGTATTTAATATTTTGATCTAACTTTTATATGCTGTGAACAAAACACTTTTCATGATAGGTTCATGAGCTGAACCCTGCAGGTTTGGAATGCCGGGTGGGAAGGAAATCAAACCCTGCAGACACATTTGAAAATTCAAGTTAAACTAATCTCACTTTACTCCCAATATAGACAGTTAAGGGAGGTCTGCAGGGATTGCATGTTGTATCTGTGTGAACAGCCTCATCCGGTATTAGTGAACTTTTTTCAAACCTAGGCTGAGATTAGCAAAATGCCTCAAGCCTTCAACCAAGGCTGGACTCAAAGCTCAGTGCAAATAATTTGCATAGCTAAAAGCAGAAGAATGCATTGAAACTGCAAGCTAAACTTGCTAAATATGTCAGTTTTTGTAACATGGAGATATTCTTATTGCTAAGAGAAGCCTGCATGTAGCAATAGAAACTGATGATTATGCTATTTTATGTGCAAGGCTCAGTACCACTGGAGGTATACAATACTTTGCATAGAAAGAAGGAAATTAAAAGGATTTGGAACAGTTTATGGATTAATTTGAGAGGTACTCTGATTGTAGTGAAAATGATAATTGAGAGACATTTAGGATTCTTTATCTGCAATTGAGGACAGCTCAAGCTAGCTGATCCATATGTGACTACGTAATAGCTTAAAATAGGTGAATTATACAAAATAGCTTGTGGAACAGAAAAAGGCCGGGCAAAAATTGCACTGCTTTGAAAGCTGTTTTAGCCTTATTCTAAATAATAGTTACTTTGCATCTGATGCTGGAAGGTTCTGAGTGCCTTGTACAACATGCTAAGATTGTCCAGTTCCTTTGAAGTCAATGAAAGCTGAGGGTAGGTCCATCATTCATCTTACTACCGCTGGATCAGGATTGTTGAATAGGGAACTGTGTTTTTATTGTTGTTTGTTTTTAATTAAACTGTTTTTAAAGTACTATGTGATCTCAGATTGACCAATAGATGTCACTGGTTAGTTCAAAATGATTGTTTACATTATAGACAGTCATAACATATTATTTATTCATACTGCAGCAGTACCTAGAGGCTCCAATCAAGACTGTGTGATGTGCCATACAAATATGTACTGAGAGAGATCCCCTTAACCACAAGAATAACCTGCCTTCCTCTCCTGGTTAAAGTTCTAATAAGATCATAGAAATTTATGTGGGACTGCTAAAATATTGTATAAGTATACTTTTTTGAAATATTTTAATTATAGATGCATTAAGGTGCTGCTTTATGTGACAAATAAATGAGAAGAGTTTCTGTGTTTCTTAGCAAACAGTTAAATACATGAGTGAATTTGTCCACAAGGAAACACAGAAAAAAGATTCTGATTGTTGGCCCATGTACAATGTCGGGCTTTGGTATTATTAATATTTTAAAATGTATTAAGTATATACATGTAAATGAGATATGCATATATTATGGATAACCTATTCATAGTCATCTAATATCTGACAAAAAACTGTCATATGCACCTCAAAAAAAACCTCTCAAAAAACTTTATATATAAAATTGTGTTTTCATAATTTTCATTGTTGATTCTCTTAATGTAAAGATATGTACTCTTGTTTTGTCATAGAGAAGTACAGATGAGATACGTGTAGTTCCTTTAATGTTCTTCTTCCCATTTTCAAAAATGGCCTCTGATTTGAGGTGCTTTAATTTTGAATGCCCAACATGGTACTTAAGTCCTGAGTTTCACAGCTCCTGTGCACCCACCATTCCCTTAATGAGAGGTGTTGGTGGTAAGTACTGCTGAAAATCGAGCCCAAAATGTTTCAAGTTGAACATCTAAAGTTTGAGACACACACACAATCTAAAGGGTGCTCTAGAAATGTCCTGTGTAAATGGAGCAGTCTCGTCTTTGTACTTCTATATTCATAGGCAAAACAAGAATAAATATCTTAAAGCTCAGAGGACCAAGCACTTCACAATGATTAAAATATAATTAGTAAAATGTTGAAACAGTGAAACTCTAGGAAAATTCCAACTCTCCATATGTGCAAAATTCCTCTCTCAATTTCCAGCATAAAAAACCTATACATGGATGAAATGGTTCATAGGGAATTTCAGAAGAGCAGTGGTGTTGGGGAATTCAAAGTGAAACTGAAAATCAAGCTTATAACAGGAAACTATCTGCAATCTTATGGATGGTGGGACTAGAATCAGTCCATAGTTGTTATTTAGCAGTCCATTTGCATTATCAGTAGATGCATCATCTAATGAATTATGGTGCCAGCTGCATTTGCATCAGAATCTCTAAACACGAAAGAAAACAGTTACATCCTGGAAGAGAATGTATGCTGACAAATGTGATTAATGGTACTAAGTTTCGTAAAGCATATGTATTCTGATGTATATGTACATAGCCAAATTGAACCCTGAGACATGTGCACACATAAGTCTGTGATTTCAACTGGAGATGTATTCATACGTTGGTATAGAATTTGACCCTTTGATCTTAGCACTTTCTGAATTTAATGCATAGGTGCTGAAACTAGGAGTGCTGGGGGGTGCACCCCCAGACTTGAAGTCATTTCCATTATATATAGCAGGGATCGGCAACCTTTGGCACGCAGCCCGCTAGGAAAAGCCATTACCTGCCACGTCTGCAGGTTTGGCCGATCACGGCTCCCACTGGCCACGGTTCGCTGTCCCAGGCCTTGGGGGGCTGCGGTAAGTGGTGGCTAACACATCCCTTGGCCCACGCCACTTCCCGCTGCCCCCATTTGTTATGTTCATATAAAGCACACGGGATCTTTTCAGGGGGGAAAAGGCAAATACACTGCATTTATTGAAAATACAACCGTTAGCATATGCTTTTCAGTCACACACACACACACACACACGGAGTCCTGCCAGTTGATGTTTATAGTTACCAGTTTGTTGTAGCTCGAGTCAATCTAATGGCCAGTTAGATTGAGCACAAGTGAGGAGCTAGGTTCTGTTGGTCACATCCGATGCTCTGAGGCTTTACAGGACTGAACCCAGAGTTCCATGGCAAAACACCCCAGCTTTATGGTTGTAAATTCCCATGTGAGTCCATGAATTTTGCAATGTCATTAGTCCTTAAGTGGTTTAATCTTGGGGTTTTCTGTTGTTATCATTTGATGGTTATTGTCAGGCTTCCCATCGTTATTTTCTATTTGTTGTCTTGCCTTTGGGGGTGCCTGCCTCACCTCTGAGGTCATCAATGCTGCTAACATGTTTAGCATCGGATACAATGGATGTTTTCTGATTGTCTCCTGGTTTTTCCAAGTCTCTCACTTTTTCTTGACCATCTGGACATTTGTAATGGCTGATGGATATATTTTCCTGATGAATGCATTCCTCATTCACACAAACAATCTCTTACAGAAACCTTCAAAGGTATACAGACAGCAGTATTTTATATTCAGCAGAATACACTGTAAGTCAAGCCTTGCTAAATCTTATAACTAAAACAATTCACATTGGGCCTTCAGGCCCTCAACATTCCTCTAATCTCCTTAACATAGATATAATACAAGATCCTGTCTCTTACTTACTAAAACCTTAAAACAAAGAAATATATATTTAACTAGAGTGCCTAATTTGTAATACATATAGGAAACCATAGTAGACATTATAACTTATCCTAAAAAAAAAAAGGTGACCATAATCAGTCATAAGGATTGTTCTGATCTGTCATTCCTTTCTGCTATTCAAAAAGGGTGACTGACAGGATAAATCAAAGCATACGTTAATTCTCATAGTACAATTATAAAATCCTGCTCCTACATAATGTCCTGGAGCATCGAACTGTGGCCAGTGGGAGCTGTGACCGGCTGAACCTGCAGATGCGGCAGGTAAACAAACCGGCCCAACCCACCAGGGGCTTATCCTGACTGGCCGCGTACCAAAGGTTGCTGATCCTTGATATATGGGTTTGCACTTTGGTTCAATGACTCTCAACACCTCCACTATACAAATGTTCCAGCACTCCTGATTTAATGCATGATGCTGAAACTGTAACAAATATTATATTCATGTGGAATCAGAGATGTTACTATACCCTGTGTATAGTATAGCTGTAACCATGCAAAAACAATATCCCGAAGCAATACCAATAAAAAATAAGTCAATATAGGAAGTATATTCTTCCTACTACCAGAAAACTAAAAAAAAAGAAAATGTTTTGTTGAACAGACAGAGTGACAGTTCTGAGTTAACTTAAGCAATTATGCAAAAGTGACCTAAAGAGAAAGCAGAAGTAGACTCCAAACTGAGATCATACTTGCCATTTCTGGAAGACATTAATGATGAGAATGACCTTTTGCTAATGGAAAAAGAACAAAAATTGATAATTTCAGCAGTGGACATAGGAAACTTCCTAAAATGTGCAGAGAAATACAAGCTTAGAAAACTGAAAAGGAAGAGAGCCATGTTTTACTGGCCAAATATGAGCAGCAAGATATCAAACATGATAGTTCCCTGTGCTACACGTAAATTATTCAAAATCATGCAGTCTCAGAGACCATGGCAAAGCTTTTGAATGTGACAAAAGCAATTTACTATTATTACTTAACATTCTGTGGATTACTATTGTGAATTAATGGAGTTTAAAAAAAAGATACAAACAGGAGATCAGAGATTAGCCATATAAAGCATTCATAATCGCAGCGTGCAAGGGATGGCATAAGACAAATTCTTATCACTAACAGTTGTACCCTTCATGGTCAAGCATGGACTTTCAGGCATTTACTGACACTGGGGTCCAAACACTACATCACCCATATAGTTAAAGAGAGAGTGAGAGAGAGACAGAGCTATTCTGACTGTGAAAGACTATTAAGGAAAGCCTGGAGATTTTATGGGTATTTTGGAAATGTCGGCACTCCATATCCACTTATTATTTTTAATTAGGAGCTGAGGATTGGGATGGTGGGTAAGGGTGCAGTGAGGCCATTCTCTGAAAATAAATTGTAGATGGTGCCTTTTTGAAAAATATTTATGCAGCAGAACACAGCATGGAGAGTGCGATATAAAGCCATTACTGTCAGAACAATAATTCTTACAAAATTACTTATTTTTTCCAACAAAGTTTTAAAAAAAATTAACCTTTAGACTGGTGAAGATGAGCACATCAGTCTTTAGTGTTCTTCACAGAGGCGCTGAGGAGGAATAAACTCATTTTACCACTCCCGACTTTTCTCTGATTTCCAACAGCATCTTTCTTTTTCCCTCCCCCTAAGTAAGATGCCTTCCAGCTCCTCATCCCCCAGGAAGAGGGATCATACCCTCTCACCTGTTTCACGCTCACTTCACTTTGCCACTAATTGGTGTTTCCAGTCCATGCTAGTTCTTTTCCCATTCTCATTCTCAGTGAGACTTGGCTCTTCCTGGAGGGTTTTCCCCAAAGTAAGAAAGAAAGATGAGATGCCATCCAATATCTCTGAATAGTCATCCTCTCAACAGTCTAGAAACACTACTAACTCCCCTGCACAGCATGGACAAGTGGCTCCCCCAAGTCTTTTGAAATTAACTAGATGAGGCATCAAACAGCTAATTTCTGCACTGTAAGAAGCTGTGTGATATTAACCTAATTCTGTAGGTGATATAAATTCATTTTATCATAAAACAGGCAAAAGTTTACATCTGTTTCTTTTCAAGTATTGTGGTTTCTAACTCATTAACACAGTTACCATTCAGGTGTAATTCAAAAACAGCATATATTGCTAAACAATTATACATTGGCTAAAGGTTGATATAACTTAAGTGCAAATTCTCATCTCCAAGTGCAGCAGGATAAGAATCGGATTAATGTTCCAGTGATTGGAAGAAGGCAAATAAGGAAGGATGGAGTCAAGACAAAATAAAGCAAGGCGAGATTGTTGGGACACAGAGAAAAGAATGAGGAAGGGGAATGAGAAGAGTGAAAGAGGAGAGATGCCAGAGGAAAGAGATATAAGATGTCCTGATGGGAAATGTTTAGCTAAATCTATCATGTCTCAGACTAAGAAATCTACAGAACTGAAGTAGTAACCTGATGGAAATAGTTTTTATTTTAAAATTTCTAGTAATTCCCCCATCCATTCAGGCCAAAAATGTTCAAAACCAGCCTCTCCCATGGTATTTTGGTGCTTTTGACCTTGGCTTGAACCTGGAAAGCCCGGGTGCGTGCAAATGTAAAAAAGTTAACAGATATGTATCAAACACTGTAATATTTGGTTCAGGCTCAGTTCACATTTTGTATCAGGTCTCATTTTTTCCTGAAATGGTTCACTCATTCCAAATTACGCACCAGTCATTTGTGGAATAGCCATATTGGGCCTGATCCAAAGCACATCTTCATTTGTGGATCAGACCTTGGGTCACAATTTCTAATGTGGGGAAAAGTCTCAGTATCCATCCCTTCATATGCATGTGGTAGCTCTGTAGCCAGTTACCACTGTGTTCCCAATAGGCTGACACATGGCACCAATTGTATCTGACCAGTTAGGCCCAGATTTTCAGAAGAGCTCACTTCCCAACAGCTCCATTGGAAAGTGTTAAGCACTTTTGAAATGTGGGCACTTCATTTAGGTGCCTAAATGGCAGCTGAGCCTTTATAAAAAATAACTTTTAAATTGTAATCTCAAAAAGCCTAGCTTTTGAGGTAGATCAGTTCTTAGTTTAAAGATCCATTCTGGCAATTGAGGAAGAAACCATCCCTATACAGCAGCAAACAGAAAATTAAGAAAGATTACCCGTACCACACTGTGATAGATTTTATGGTATATTGTGCTTTACTTTATTTGCAGAGGAAATTAATTACTAAGTTTTATTAACTTCAACGTTTGTGTGATGCTTTTAAATTAATTGATATAGTAATTGGTTTTAACTTCTGTTTTTAACTACCTTTTAAGTGCCATATTTTTTTAAGGTTATGTGCAGTATTAAATGTCATAAACTGTTGGAGTTATGACGTGATAAATATCAACCAAAAATAAAATAAAATGGTTTTTAAATGTGCACATGGAAATTGAAGAGCTGGTCATGTTCAGCTGGATAACTAGGGTCACAAAGAGAAAAGGACAGAAAATATAGACAGGGAGGAAAAAGTGGGAAATAAATCAAGGAAATATACAACTTCAAGAAATTTTAACTATTATATAATTTATTCATATTCTTGAAGTCTGGATTAAGATTTAGAGCTGCCTTCCACATTTTGAAAGTTCAGACCTGGAGTCTTGGTTCTGGGCCATCTCTAGTCCCTATGTATATTTCTCTGTTAGCGGTCAGAAAATTGCTAAATGTTACTGCTGGGGGGATTTAAACACAAAGTCCAACTATACACACAATGTATTTACAAAAGAAGGTTGTGTGTACACTGAAAATTTTTGCTCTGTGGTAACTGCCAGTCCAACCTCCCAGTGCAAATGCCTTGCACCAATGTAAAATGTGGCTTGCAGCTTTGCGACTTACCTTTAGATAAGTTCAACTTTGTCATGAATTTTCACTAAGGAATAGCTACAACAATGAAAAAATACCAAAAGAAGACGAGCCTTACTTGTAGAAGTAGGTGCTAAATGTCCCAAAATAACCAATTCATGTTTTTGTGCATCAGGCACAAACGGGGCTGATATTGCAGAAACACACATTCCTAAGAGGTGCTAGGCACAGTGCACTCTTGTAAACACATTCCAGAACGGTGGTACCAACACACTCCTTAAAGATAACAGGAACATGCTGACCCATCGTAAATATAAGGTCAGAATGACAGTGTAATGGATAGAGATTGACAAGGTGATGGGTGGTAACTGCCTATGACAGAGGGTGTCAACTAACTATGTCAGAGGGGCAGTATGTAAATTGTTTGCACTGATGTATAAAATGCAGTCGCAGCGGGAGTATCTTTGGCAAGCCTTGGGAGGAATGGAAAGTTCTGCCATTCACTGAGCTGCGTCCATTGTAATGGGCATACATGTGCTAGTGGTCCTACAGAGCCTGCGGGATACTAGGACCATGCCTCATTGACAAGAAACCTGGCTGAGTGCCTTCGTTCCTTAACAGGCCTTGTGGTTATTGGGCAGTTCGCTTGAGGTCTGCTATTCCAACTGTTTGTGAAGAGCTGGGACACCACACAGGGAGGACACTCACACATGCATCTCTGGATTTTTTATGCATCCCAGAATTGTTTATGCATCCCATGATTGCATTAGCTCTTTTGGCCACAGGGTCACTTCTGAGAGCTCACATTCAGCTAATTATCCACCACAATCTCCAAATATTTTTGGGGACTCACTACTTCCCAGGATAGAATCCCGTATCGTGTAAGATTTCAGAGTAGCAGCCGTGTTAGTCTGTATCCACAAAAAGAACAGGAGTACTTGTGGCACCTTAGAGACTAACAAATTTATTTGAGCATAAGCTTTCATGGGCTACAGCCCACTTCACTGTACACATAGAATGGAACATATAGTGAGGAGATATATATACATACAGAGAATATGAAAAGGTGAGAGTTGCCCAACCAACTCTAAGAGGCTAATTAATTAAGATGAACTGTTGTCAGCAGGAGAAAAAAAACAAAAAAACCTTTTGTAGTGATAATCAAGATAGCCCATTTAAGACAGTTTGACAAGATACTTAACATGGGGGAAATAGATTCAATGTGTGTAATGGCTCAGCCATTCCCACTCTCTATTTAAGCCTAAGTTGATAGTATCTAGTTTGCATATCAATTCAAGTTCAGCAGTTTCTCGTTGGAGTCTGTTTTTGAAGCTTTTCTGTTGCAAAATTGCCTTTAAGTCTATTACTAAGTAACCAGAGAGGTTGAAGTGTTCTCCTACTGCTTTTTGAATGTTATAATTCCTGATGTCAGATTTGTGTCCCTTTATTCTTCTGCGTAGAGACTGTCCAGTTTGGCCAATGTACATGGCAGAGGGGCATTGCTGGCACATGAAGGCATATATCACATTGGTAGATGTGCAGGTGAATGAGCCCCTGATGCTGTGGCTGATGTGATTAGGTCCTATGATTTTGTCACTTGAATAGATATGTGGACAGAGTTGGTATCGGGCTTTGTAGCAAGGATAGGTTCCTGGGTTAGTTTTTGTTCTGTGGTGTGAGGTTACTGGTGAGTATTTGCTTCAGGTTGGGGGGTTGTCTATAAGCGAGGACAGGTCTGTCTCCCAAGATCTGTGAGAGTGAGGGATCATCTTTCAGGATAGGTTGTAGAGCTTTGATGATGCGCAGGAGAGGTTTTAGTTAGGGGCTGAAGGTAACGGCTAGTGGCATTCTGTTATTTTCTTTGTTGGGCCTGTCTTGTAGTAGGTGACTTCTGGGTACTCTACTGGCTCTGTCAATCCGTTTTTTTCACTTCAGCAAGTGAGTTTTATGTATGCTTGATACAGATCTTGTAGGTGTTTGTCTCTGTCTGAGGGATTGGAGCAAATGCAGTTGTATCTTAGAGCCTGGCTGTAGACAATGGATCGTGTGGTGTGTCCTGGATGGAAGCTGGAGGCATGTAGGTAAGTATAGCGGTCAGTAGGTTTCCGATATCGGGTGGTGTTTATCAACCTCAGCCTAGACCAATCCATACAAGCGGTCCATTTCCTTGACACTACTGTGCTAATATGTGATGGTTTGATGCTAGAGGAGTGCTGTGGAGCCTTTTACCAAGAAAAGTCCTGCAAGTGGGGTAAAGTTACCAAGATTCCCTTGAGGAATCTTGTTCATGTCAGAAAAGAAGGAAAAGTCCTCTCACAGCAAAATATATGGGTCAAGAAGGAAGGGTCACTGAAGATCAAAGGACTTGATTTGTTTGGATAAACCTTAGGTAAGCATCTGGTATAAAATCCTAGGCCCATTGATGTCAATAAGAATGTTGCCACTGATTGCAGTGGAACCAGAATTTCACCCCTGAACTATATTGATATTTATCCATAAGTGAACTAAATAACCCAACTTTTCAACACATTTCAATTGCTATTGCAAACTCCATCCCATCTCTCATTCTTAAATACTTCTAACATGCTTGGTTCATGGAGGGCTATCTTACTTTTTCTGGGCTTATGGACACAGATACCCTCAATTGAAACCCTGCTTTTATAGTTATGTGTGACACACAGACATGCACATGAGGTGTCTTCTTTAGTAGAATGAAAGAAAAATAGGATAGGCATTCAATGGTCATTTCTAGTGCCATTTAAACTAACTGGTCACATACCTTGAGGAAACATGACTGCAAAATAAAAACAAACACAAAGACTAACTATATGGGTATACAATTGTTGTGACTCATTTCAGCTGCATTTAAATTGTAAATAGTTAATTTTAGTTCTTTTGTCTAACATTGCCCTCATTAAAAACTCAGTGTTTGTAGATTCTGCTATTATATATTTTATCACCACATAGTCATGGATTTTTAATATATGTAATCTTACAACCATATAGCAGAGAAAATGAGATTACTCAAATATATTTCTCCACCTCAGAAAAATTCACATGAATATTACATAGATACCGACAACCACATAGTAAAAATAATGAGATTACAACTACTCCTACTCGCACTACGGATAATAAGACGAAAACTATATTCTACATGATTATATTTCTGAAGTCATTGTGAAGGATAAAGGAAACTGGCTGTCTAATAATGACGGAGCAGAAGAATCACTGTTAAATCATTCAGTATTAGCCCCTACAATGTACCATCGAACTGCATGAAGAGAAATTGAGAGATTCCCCATTATATTTTCTTACTACCCTAATGAAAATACACAGAGAAAAGAGCTTTAATGGCAATGTTCATTTTAGCAGTAACTATAGTATTCTTACTGTAACTATTTGAAAGAGAAAAAATCAGGACTAAATCAAGAGTGCCCCTATCTTACCAAGGTAAGATATTATTATCTCGAGGTTGAAGTGGGACATACTATGAACGTAATGCATCTGTAGAAGTGAATTTATTATTAATTACATAAGTTATAATAAGCCTTTGTGAGGCACTGAGTTTGGAAGCATCATTGGATCACTCAATAACTGTGTCATTGGATCTGCTCTCTCTCTCAAGAAATACTCTTCCTACAGAGTACTGTGTATAAGGTGAATCACATCACATCACTCCTTCCTTTCCCCTTCCCCCACCCATGAACTGACCTCAGCAGTAAAGCTGGGCAAAATGTTCCAGTCAATAGTAATTTTTCCAGAAAATACTCCCTGTTTGGAGTGATTGAAACTAATCACACATTTGCATCAAATTCAGCGAATTGTTATGACAGAATAAAACATGAGGGATTTTTTTAACGTCAAAATGGTATTTTTACACTTCTTAATTAACCGTTTCAGCATTTGATTTAGGGGAAAAAAAGTCTTATTTTTGAACTGATATTCCATTCTGAAAACATTTCATTCGACCCAAATGATTTTGGGGGAGAAGGGAGAGGTTTTGTTAAGGCAAGAAAAGCTGAAAAAAAATCAGTTTAGATTTGAAACTAGCCAACTTTTTTTTCCCAGTTTGGCCACTGAACCAGCAGCCATATAGGTATAATACTCACTTATTCTTGCAAGTGGATTTGTTAAGTGACAAGGTGGCAAAGAGAATAAAGGTATAATCAAATGGAGGAATCATAAGAAGTGTTGCTGCTAGCTAGCTGCCAAAATACACACATTGAAAGAGATATTTAGTTTGTCTTCATGTTTTTCATTCTTCTCCTTTTTCTTCACCTTATCCCATCAGTTTATTTTCATGTCTTAAATGCCACCCAGGTATGCACACAACAGAATGAAGGAGGATAAATAGTATTAGGAATCTGAAGAACTTGGGATTAATATGCAGCCACTATTCACCACTGACATTATTTAATGTTTAATGTATCCATTCATAAAACAAAATGCAAAGAGAGAGTAATGTATATAGAAATGTTTTGGATATAAACTGGAATAGCCACATTTCCTCAGCATATGAACTGCATCTCTAATAGGGTTTACACATCTCTCCCTTTCTCACTTGCAAGCAAATTTAACATTGCATTTAAAGTTATTAAGTGTTAAGAGGGACATGGATTATATTTTGAATCAAATAAATATTAGAGATAGATCTTAATATGGAAATCAAACTTTAATCTTAACTCTAGTTGAGCTCACACCTTCTGTTATGAAAATCATATTAAAGCAAACACTTTATTCCAAATGCCATAATTAGGGTTGCAACATAGTTTAAATTGTAATTCTGGGTTCACATTGCCCAAACTTTTGAAAAACTTGTGTTAGTGGATGAAACTTTCTATTCTTTGTCTCTGTCCAAAATAATTTTTTTGTGTGTGGAAAGTCTGGGCAAAATCAGCTCAGCTCTTGAAGTTTGAAGTTATTACCCACGCTAAAACATTCTAACCACAGTTGTGACAGGACTACCCAAAGACATCACAAAGTAAGCACAAAGTAGTGAAAGTAAAACCTTTAGTACAACCCTTTTCATTTTTGGTTTAAATTCTCTTCTGTGGGAAGGGTATGTGTGACTATAATCATGTGACTACATTTCCCATCCTGTCCTGCAAGATAGAGGTTGTCTGGAAGAGACAGCATTTGGCTAGATCACTCACCACTAGAGGAGAGAGGAAATTACATCTCATCCTGCTGTTTGAATTTTGGTGTTGGCCAATAAAGATGGGGTCAGCAACATAGGTTTCTTATAAATTCCAGTCTATTTCCTTAAGACTACTTCCTCCTCTCAGTGACCCTGCCATGTGTCTCTCAGAGGCAAACTTGGAATAGGAAATTCCCGTCACAAGATTTATAGAGCCAGTAGATTTCATTAGACAGAATAACAAGTAGTCCATACATTAATAGTCCTTTCTTCTACCAATGTACTGGACTCAATAGGACCTTTCATGTGAATATGGGTTAACATTAGGAAACCCTAATAAGAAGGAATTAACGGCATTAAGGAATAGTTCTTGAGGGACAAATTTAAACCAGCAAAACCATGGAGGGAGAAAATAGTAGATAAAGAAAAGCAGAATTGAAATAACAAAATGGAAACAATATAAAATAGTTTGGGGACTACAAATCCCAGGAATTATACTATGTATTCTTAAGCACTACCTACTGACTATTTGCATATGTTTTCTCATAACAGATCTCTTCTTATTCTGAAACCAACTCATTTCAACTAACTATCTAGTTTTTAAAATAACTGGGGGAGGTTCACAGCTCTGTGGCATGTTTTCACTCACAATCCCTTCCTCCTGCTGTTTCTACCCAGGAGATTTCTATGTCAAAACATTTTCTGACAGTATCTTGACCAACTCACATGGGTTGACAGCTCAGAAGGGGACTTGACTCTACAAAATGCAAACCTATAGCATTCCCACTGGAAACATTCACCATGCAATTTTCAAATGATTATAACACTTACATCAAACTCAGACTTTTTCAACCCTACCAAAAGCTTCTTTTCTCATTCAGGGCCAGTCTATGAATCCCTTATTCATATTGCAGAGAAATTATTCAACCAGTTGTTACTTGGGTAAGCAACTATTCACCTGCATAATTAAGAAGTTAAAAATCTTGCCCTAGGAAAGACAATTTACATGACAAGTTTTGAACTTCAGCCCTGTCTCTGGGGACATTCTAAACCAGTTACTAAAAAACTGAGAAAATAAAGCTCGTTGTATGGAAAGGTTTTCTGAAGGCCTGGTTTATATAACTCCAAAGAAGGCAGACGATCAGTGGAACTGGAAACAGAGGAACAATGTTTCCTGGAGGGACTGTTACTGATGGGACCAGTAGATCAGGGAATACAGGGAGTTAGGCTGGAAGCAACTCAGCCTCATGGACATAGCAGTGCACAGGGTTTAATAAATTTCTATTTGCTCAACTTAAGCTGCATTCAGCTTCACTTCTTGCAAATTAAACAGGGTGTCAGAGTCTGAGCTGTGAGTTCCCTGAAATGCAGCAGCTGTCAGCGTGAGCCATGGTACTTGGTCTGTAGATTTTTGTGATGGAGCCGGTGGAGGGAGAAGTCTGAACTGGCCATACAGGGGGGTGACAACAGCAGGAAAGTAAAAACTATTATTATACTTTATTGAGGAACAAGGGAAAGTGGTCTGCATGACTCTGAAGCCCCAAGCCACAAAACAGTCCTAGGAGCCTTGGGAACCCATTGCTCCCCCAAACAGAACAAAACTGTGGAGTGACACAGATTTTTCACCACAGGCCAATATGAAGGTGAAGGAATAAACCTCTTTGTTAGTGCCTTTTGCACATTGGATGCTACATGCAATTTTGGGGACTTGACAGACTCCCTAATTCAGGATAGCATAGTCTGCAGCACTTGGGATCAGGACCTCCAGGAGTGGCTGCTCTGGGAAGGTGATTTCACAATAGACATGGGGCATGCAGCAGAAGCCTCAAGAAAAAAGATCAAAGTCCTCGGAGGCACAACACAAGTAGAAGGAGCCAATAGGCACTAGGCTGGGGCCCCCTGTACTGACCACAAAACAAGTGTTAATCCTAGTGCCTGCAGTGCCCAGTAAATGGTCCTGGATGCAGGTCAGGCAATAGAGAGAGGTAGAAGGAAGATCTTGACCTTGTGGCTGAGGAGTTTTGGGGTACAAGGGATAAAGGTCGAGCTAGTCTTGTGGGAGTCAGTAACCTGTCTGACTCATCCATCATCAAAATGAGGCAGAGACCAGTGCCAATGATGGAGTGGTACTGCTGGCACTGAGTACACTGGTGCCGAAGCGGTGTTGACCTGAAGTCAGCAGCAGTACAGAAGGAGCTGATGAAGGGTGGTGAGAGCCATCATGCTAACAACAGTGGTGACAAATGCAACAATGCCGAGGAGCTTACGGTGCCCAGGAGGTCTCTTGCACCAAGCCTGGTACCAGCCCGGCTTCCACAGACTGTGGAAGGGGAACATCAGGTTGCAATGCCGACAGACTCAAAGGTTCAGAGGCCTGTCCAGCCGACAGGGCTATAAGCCATGCAGCCCTGGCAAAGTCTTGGACCAAGGGAGAGGTCATTATGGAAAGGCAGAGGGTGTCTGTAGCCACCTGGTGCGCTGCCAACATGGTAACAGTCAGTGCCAGCATTGCCTTCATCTGTACCAGACTCAAAGGATGTGCTGGGGCCAGAACCAGAGTCAACAGTACAGGGTCTCTAAATTCCCTACTTGGTAGTAGGGAGCAGGTAGAGGTACCCTTGCCATTCTGAGCATCAGCATTAGCCCCATGCTGGTCCACACTCTTCCTGGGAGAAGTAGAAGAGTACCCACAAGGCCAGGAGTGGTCTCAATTGCACTTATGCAAAATTTTCTTTGCTACACTCAGTGGGGAACGGCTCCTACAGCTCTTTGGAGAGGCACATGCTCCAGAGTACAAAGAGGCAGCACTCTCATATCACAAGAGCATTGGTGTGAAAGCAGGCCATGTGACTTGTTGGAGCAGATGCTGCTTTAGTGAAGGTCCCTAGCCACCTGAGTTCATTTTGTGAATGATCTACAGATCGAACACACCACTCCTTGATGTGTGCCTCACCCAAGCACCGCATGTGGGGTCATTGTTGGGGATCACTCCCCTACACAATGGACAATGTTTAAACCCCAGTGAGGCCATCAAAGGGGAATACTTAATACAGGGGTCAGCAACCTCTGGCACTCAGCTCGCCAAGGTAAGCACCCTGGAGGGCCGGGCCACTTTGTTTACCTGCCGTGTCAGCAGGTTCAGTGGACCGCGGCTCCCACTGGCTGTAGTTCACCGTCCCAGGGGGTAGTAGGAAGCTGCACCCAGTACATCCCTCGACCCGCGCCACTTCCTGCCGCCCCCATTGGCCTGGGATGGTGAACCGCAGCCAGTAGGAGCCGCGGTCCGCTGAACCTGCCGACGCGGCAGGTAAACAAACTGGCCCGGCCCTCCAGGGTGCTTACCCTGGCAAGCTGCGTGCCAAAGGTTGCTGACCTCTGACTTAATAAATACAACTAACAATATATCTAAGCCTAAGGGTACTACTAACTATATACAACTAGAACAAAGACACTACAATAGTGAGAGGTTTTGAGGTTTAGACCACACAGAGCTCTGACTCCAGCCACAGGTGGTAAGAAGGAACTGAGGAGGGGAGGTCCAAGTGGTGCCACCTCAGGGGAGGGCTATGACCAGAAGGCACAAGTGTTGCTCCTCCATGGGTACTGCTAGAAATAATCCTTTGACTCCAGTATGCTGGGCATGCACACACCACAGTGTAATACGTGCATCTACTTGAAGAAGAAGCCAAAATATGGATAGGATCAGAACCATATTTTCAAATGAAAGAGATGCTGAGTATGCAGGATGGAATGATATTTTGAGGACAGAGAGCTGTTGTCCTTGCCTTATTACATAAGTATGGCATGCCTTACACCTGGCCATTGACAGCTAACTTAGATGGGCTTGAGAGTGTTTACTGGCTGGGAATGAACATACAACTCCACTCCTTGATAGAAAGATGTGACACCGGCCAGTAATGTGATAACTGCCAGCAGTTAACTACATGAGCTGCCCACCCAACCATAGGAAAAAATGTAAGAGGACTTATTTACCTTCAAGGAAAGTCAGTAATTGATTTAAGTGGATTACTACTTTAATTTTTAGGAGGTCGATGCCCTGCCTGATAAAAGAAACAAGTCAGTGATTGGCAAACTGAAGGCTCACTTTGCGAGATAAGAATTCTGGTCATTTTATTCAGTGACAGCAGGTCCCAATTTGTCTTGCAAGAATTCAAGGAATTTTGTTGCAAATGGGAGTTTGACCATCACACCTCCTCCCCACCATACCCATAGAATAATGAAAGGTGGACTCAGTGGTGAAAACAGATGAGACTGTTATATAAGGCTGTTTATTCTGATTCAGACCTTGATCCTTATTAGCATTTTTGACACCCGGGAATACCACATCACAGGCATCCAATCCCAGTTCAGTGCAGGTACAGAAGGGATGAAGGACCAAAACTCTGTTATCCACAAGGGGAGATAAGTCAGGCATGGACCTACCAGCTTTGGAGACAGATGTTCCTGTGAGGATCCAGCTACCAGATAGACAACAGAAGGAGTAGACTAAAAGAGTAGTGAGGGATGCAATAGCACCCAGGTCATATGAGCTGACTATGCAAGGTACACAAGTGATCCAAAGGAAAAGGAGGCACTTTTGAGCTAGCAGACACAACACCGAGAATGAGTTTACAGAGATCATCACAGAATGGAGAGACTGAAATGATCCAGAAGCCAACTCCACTGGGAAGAAGGAAACTCCATGGGGAGACAGTTTGCTGGACGCGGAGATGGTATCAAGGAGATAGAGATTGATCCCCTCAAAAGCCAACCACGCTAAGGGTAGGTCTATACTTACCTGCCGGGTCGACGCGTAGAGTTCGACTTCTCGGAGTTCAAACTATCGCGTCTAATCTAGACGCGATAGTTCGAACTCCAAATGCGCTCCCGTCGACTCCGGAACTCCACCACCGCGAACGGCGGTGGCGGAGTCGACGGGGGAGCCGCAGACTTTGATCCCGCGGCATCTGGACAGGTGAGTAGTTCGAACTAAGGTAGTTTGAGTTCAGCTACGCTATTCGCGTAGCTGAACTTGCGTACCTTAGTTCGACACCCGCCCCTAGTGTAGACCAGGCCTAAGAGTGACCTAACTATCTCCAACTCAGCCATGTGGTAGCAACCTCTGGCTGAAGGGACACAATGTGGGAGTCTGAGTATCAACTGGGTCTCGATTATTTGTTTGTAATGTTTATAACAATATGTTTGTAAAATAGGAAAGCTGTATCATGATCAGTGGAACTGGAGACAGAGGGCCCATGTTCCCTGGAAGAACTGTTATTGCTGGATGTGATAGAGTATATAAACTCCACACTGGAGAACAAGGGGATAAGGAACAGCTTTGGGCCCTAGTGGCCCCACCCAGCCACACCTGTAAAGCCTGCACAAGCTGGAGCATGGCTTTAAAAAGGGGAGCAGAGCAGCTCAGAGTCAGATAGTGGATGGAAGCAGAGGCTGCTCTGAAGTCTGAGACCTGACAGCACAGACCACTGCAAACCTACCAAGGATAGGCAAGTGACTGAGCATGCGGGTCTGATACTTGATTGGAGTGATTTACTCTGGGAAGCTAAAGGAGGCTGGGGTAGGAATTGGATGGGAGCATAGCATCTTAGTACCCCAGGTTGTTGAGTATAGCTGTCCACCATTGAGCCCTGAACTGAAACCTAGTGGAGAGGATGTGCCTAGTGTTCCCTACGGACTCTGAAAGGATGTTATTACCCTATGAGTCTTCACCTAGGTGTGAAACCAGCTGGAAAAGTCTTTGATTGTTCAAGAGTCCAGTCCCTCCCACCCCCACCTCCCAAAAATATCCCTGTGCTAAAGGGGAGGACAGGAAACACTTGGGGCAGGGGTGCTGAAAAACCAGACTGTGCTTAAAATGGGGAGATACCCTGCCAATCCTTGCCTCACCACTATTCACTGTTGGGTGTTTTGCATTAAAAAAAAACAACAACAAAACAGGCAATGTGGGGAGCTAGAGTGGAAGCAACAGAACCACATGGAGAAAGCAGTGCACAGTGTTGAATAAAGTTCCACTCACTCAGCTTAAACTGTATTCAGCTTCACTCCTTGAAAATGAAACAATGGACACAGCTTTCATTTTCTTTGACCTGCCACTTAACTGATGGCAAAAATTATTCATGTGAATAGACTGTGCATTTATTTATTTATTTTTCCAAGGAGTGCCTGGGGAATGAAAATATTAAAAAGCTTATTTTAGGTATTTAGTTATCAAAAATCTATGTTGTTAACCACAGTTCCACTCTGCATTATAGGAGGTCATATGAAAAACTATGCAGACAGCTTAACACTTCCACTTACTAATTATTTCTGTTCCTGGCTTGTTCAAAGACTTTTTAGTTAGTCACAATGACTTGGAGAGAGTGGAGTTTGCATTAATCAAACTGACAACTATCAGAAAATCTCAAAGTTGCTTTATGAAAAATTCATTACAGTGAATCTTAGTAATATCAAATTCTTTCATGTTTTCTACCCTGAAATCCGTATCTGTTATAAAACATTACGTCAGACTTTGATTCAGTTTTCATAATTGTGGTCAAAATGGATCTTATGACAGGGCTCATTTCTAGACTTGCCAGGAATAAATTGCTTTCGGAACAATGGATCCTGCTATTCTGGAATCTGGACCCATAGGAAAGTTTCCATTATTCCCATTTTCCAGCTAGCTCTGCTTCATAGTTAGATGTCTTGTCTTAAAGTCTCAGATTATAAACTTTCAAGGAAAGGAGAGTATTTAATTAAACACGGGGATAGAAATCCTAGCTCCCCTTTAGTCAATGGTAACAGTCACATTGTTTTTTTTATAGGGCCAAGGTTTCACCTGAAGTATCTGATTATTCTGTTTCTTTCACTGAGGTAAATAAGCAGTGACTCCATTAAAGTCAACCAAATTTCACCAGTATAAATCAGTTGTAAGTAATAATTACGCCCAATTTTTTCTGAAACTGGTCCATTTCCAAATCCATGAGGTGAGGAGAAAGTAATTGGTCCTAGATGGAAATGATCTGGATGTAACCAGTAATGTCACAAACGTATTTCAAACACTATAGTCAAACTAACTTAAACACTTACTTACCATTAGCAGTTGGGAAAAAAGGTCTTTGCTGGTTATATTCAGATAATTTTTCCCTGTATATTCATATTGTCTGCACAGTTTCTGCTATAGCATCTCATGGGTGTAGAGACTGCAAGCTTTGCTCTGAGCTCATGGCCATCAACTTCGCGGTCACTCATTTTAGTTTCACCTTCTGGTGGCAGAAAGACAGGTGTAACATCCTTTGCAAATGTCACATAATTAGTTTTCCCAAAACAAATTCACTACAAGGTTGTTGCATTGAGATAAGTTTATGATGTGTGTGGCCTAAGAGCTGTACAGTGGCTTTAGGTGTTTTATACAACTTAGTCTGGATCACCCTAATCACGTTACAAGTGGTATAGACTGATGTATAAGAGACAATATGTTTTTTCAGACTGAAAATGATTAACATGAAGCTTACAACACTGTCTACTCTAGCTCTTCTGTATCTCTAACGAATTATATCAGATCAATATGATTTCAACCACATTTAAAGATAGGCAGCCATCTTGGTTAAGATTGATCATAGTTAATGTTTCTGGGAATAATATAAGAATTACTCAGGGAAAACTATTTGTTATACTAGTAAGGTCAATCAACTCCACAGAATCTACAGTTACCTAATGTGAATCACAGATATGACGAGAAGGGATATCATAGTAACATTCTATAAAACAACGCTATAACAACAGAGATTTAGCCCTTGACTTCTCCCCTAATCATTTTGGCAGTATTTATTTCTTGCTTAGCTTCGTCACTTTGAATCAGAATGATAGGAAGCCACTTCAGCAATCAACTATTATAGTACATTGTTTGTGTACTGGTCAGGAAGAAAAGCTTTTAGTTAGTTAGTGCTGGATTCCAGGACAGGGGCCAAGCAGCAATTGTTTGTCTTTTTGTTTACTGCAAAATAAAAGTGAATTTGTGTACGTCATCTACCAGTTTTATGGCACCTTTTATCTGAAAGATTTTAAATAAACCCTTGAAGAAGATGGGTTGAAGAGAATATCTTCATTTAAAACATAACAAAATCAAAAGTCCATAGAATCTGAAAAGAATAAATCTAAGAATAAAAGCGCTGTTTTAGCTCTCTTTGGGCATGGTGCTGAGCATGTGCTATCATTTTAGGCTTTTGTGCCTCTCTCATAAACAAAGTATTTGAGTACCTAGCACGAAGATCTTAGAACTAATGTAAATTAATGAATGAATTTATAGATTTAAGGCCAGAGGGAACCATTATGATCATCTAGGGCGACAGGCCATAACTGCTGATTGAACTGGAGAATGTCTTTCAGAAAGACATAAAATATTGTTTTAAACACCTCACGTGATATAAAATCTGACACAAAATAATATTCTATATGCAGTACACACTGGCACCCATTTATGGGGAGCCACTGAAAAACAGTGGATCAGCTTCTTTATGAGGCAATTCTGCACTCAGTCTCAGTATCTTTGCTGGGCACTGGAGAGTTCTGAGTAGAAGGTCATTGAGTAGAGCTGACCAGGAAATTTTTGACAAAACAATTGTTAGTTAGAAAATTATTTTCAGGTTCTGAAAAATTTTGAAATTTTTACTTTTTGTGTCCATTTTGGACAGGATTTTTTTTTTAATCTTGGACAAACAGACTTCTCAGCATTTAATTCTGGCTTCAGTGCATTCACGGTAAAAATCTCTCTCCTACAACTCTGTCTGCTAGCAACATCACTTATTGCTAAGAAAACAGACCACATTCTCTGGTCTGACCAATCAGTCCTTTGGGCCCCTGATTCTGGCGCTGGTCTGAGAGAGGTCAGGTCTCCAGAATGAGTTGGAGCAACCCCCAAATCACTTTAACTTACATCCAGCATTCAGGAATTGCCAGAGCACGGAAATGACCTATCCATGCCCCTTTTTTTGCTCAGTAGCATCTATATGTTTGAGACTAAAGAGGGGCTGTCATAGAGTCTATCCAGATACCTGGTTAATCAGACTTTTAGGCTGTTCTGTGCCATCTCAGTAGAGGCCAGAATCTGACTCCCTTTACCTCTGTCTGTAAGAATACACTTCCAAAGAAGGACAATGGAAATAAAAAAGATGGGTCTTATCTACATGTGGAAATTTACTGGCATATCTACACTGATATAATTATCCTGCTCTTAAGAGCGAAGGTTAAAATTTCCCAAAGCATCTAAATTCCATTGTCAGATTGCCTAAGGGCTTGTCTCCACAGGGAAAGTTAATGGCATAAATATACTGCTATAATTATACTGGTATAATTCTTGTTCTAGTTAAGCTTACATTGCCTTCACAGTGATTAAAGCCAGACCGTAAAAAGTTACTATTACTCCAGATAAGAATGCCTACATGGAGAGTTATGCTGGTATAGCTGTAGCAGTATAATTATAACAGTATAGTTATGCTGATAAATTACTCCATGTAGATCAGTCCTGTCACTTAAGAGCAAAGGGTAAAATATTTTAAAGTACCTAAGTGACTTAAAAGCCTAAGTTCCATTTTTAAACATCTCACTGAAAATCAATGGCTTATAGATGTTTTAATGTTTTTACTGATATATTAGAAGCAGAAGTACCTGGTTTTTTGGGTGTGTGTGTGTGTGGGAACAAACCAAAACAGCTAAATCACAGTTATAATGGTGATTGACAATGCTACTACTAGAAGCAACAAAGAATCCTGTGGCACCTTATAGACTAACAGACGTTTTGCAGCATGAGCTTTCGTGGGTGAATACCCACTTCTTCGGATGCAAGTGGTGGAAATTTCCAGGGGCAGGTTTATATATGCAAGCAAGAAGCAAGCTAGAGATAACAAGGTTAGTTCAATCAGGGAGGATGAGGCCCTGTTCTAGCAGTTGAGGTGTGAAAACCAAGGGAGGAGAAACTGGTTCTGTAATTGGCAAGCCATTCACAGTCTTTGTTTAATCCTGAGCTGATGGTGTCAAATTTGCAGATGAACTGGAGCTCAGCAGTTTCTCTTTGAAGTCTAGTCCTGAAGCTTTTTTGCTGCAGGATGGCCACCTTAAGATCTGCTATTGTGTGGCCAGGGAGGTTGAAGTGTTCTCCTACAGGTTTTTGTATATTGCCATTCCTAATATCTGATTTGTGTCCATTTATCCATAAATGCTACTACTAGTAGTACTAATAATGATACATGGAATAATTTTCTCAAGTGATCTCAAATCTTGCACTCAGAAAAAAAAATAGGGATTTAATTGCTGCTACCAACTTATGCTAGTCAGGTATTGACACTGCTATCAGAAGAGTAGTTCTTTGAATCTAATCGTAGATCACAAATATGCACGTATGGAAGGGGTTAAGGTAAAAGCATTAAAAACAACTAAAACAAACAAGTTATACAGGATGTCGATGTACAACTTTCCCTAACAGACAATTTCACGTGAATGATGTAAAATGCTGTCCAGCACTCATTAGATCAGCAATGACAGTTACTTTTGTCCCAGATGAATCAATCCTAGACAGGGAAGGAATTCCATTTCTAAGTATATTAATCTCTAACTACTTGGATCAGTCATGACTACTCAGACTTTTCTCAGAAGATCAGCGATAGAGTTCCAGGTAGATAATAGGGCTTACTGAACTGTTTAACTAGAAATATGTTTCCTTAAAGCACTCTAAACAAATGAAAAAAGTTTTATCTGTCTCTGTTAAAGATAAATGCTTGGGCTAGCTCCTCAGCTGGTATCAACTTCCTTAGCTCTGTTGTCAATGGAGCTATGCCAAATGATATCAGCCTACAATCTTTGGTAAAGGTGTTTTGTGATGCTATCTTCAACCATCTAATCATTAGCTGTTCTGGCTTGTTCTAATTGCATTGACAAGAGTATTCTATAAAATGTAGCTGCCTCTGGGGAACAGTTTTCAGTTATAATTCATTGACATTTTTTAAAGAAAGTAGTAGCTAACACTGAAGACTCCTTGTCAGGATGTTTATGCATTTAATCACCAACATTTGAATACTGTGGCCTAAAGTATCTGGTAAATATTATCCATTAAGTAAAGGTGACTATTAAATAATTAATTGAAATTACCAACATTGTTTTTGAGGTTGCCAGAAGTTTAATAAAATAACAGTTGGAAACAGATTCAGGGGAAAAGTCTCCAAGGCCAGGATCTTTGATGTGGTTTCAACTGAAAGCAAATTATAAAAGATACTTTATAAATACTAGAAGATGAAATCACACTTCTTTGCTAGGGCTAGCTCAATGTGGGGGGGGATAGCTCAGTGGTTTGACCATTAGCCTATTAAATCCAACATTGTGAGTTCAATCCTTGTGGGGGGCCACTTGGGGCTCTGGGGCAAAAATCAGTAGTTGGTCCTGCTAGTGAAGGCAGGGGGCTAGACTCAATGACCTTTCAAAGTCCCTTCCAGTGATAGGTATATCTGCAATTATTATTAAATTACTTCATGGACAGAAATCTCATCAGAGCCCTGTCTGATCACAGGTTCATTTCTCGTGCTGATGGGCGATATCCTTAGCCAGTATATATCTTCATCAAGTCAATGGGGCTATAACTGAGGAACTGTCCCTCCATCTTTTGACATATGAAAGTTACACTGATATACAGCAACTACTAAACTAGTTTTGTGTCATTCTCAAATAAAATCAATTATTGCAGTTGAACTTCCACTAAAAATAAATGTATTGAAAGTAGAGAAGCAGGCAAACATTTCAGCACTTGTCTATATAGCTGCAACTTTAATTATATAAGTTTTCACAGATTTTTTTTTAATTGTTTCCTTTTACACTGATTAAGTGCTAGCTGCTTCTTTATGGCATTGTATTATGTTATGATGAAAGACTCACATCAGTTTTCAGAATGCCCGTGTCTAGAATAGAACAGAAATAAGAAAAAAGCGATGCATTTTTACTAGTTCCAGATAAATAATCTGTTAACCCTGTTTGTTTAAATATATGTTGCTATTGGAAAAGAATACTTAGCTATCTGATTTGATTCCAAGTACTAGTTGAATTAAACTTGTTCCAATATACCAGGGATTGGCAACCTTTGGCATGTGGCCCGCCAGGGTAGGCACCCCGGCGGGCCGGGCTGGTTTGTTTACCTGACTCGTCTGCAGGTTCAGCCGATTGCGGCTCTCACTGCGGTTCGACGTCCCAGGCCAATGGGGTCTGCGGGAAGCGGCGCGTGTCAAGGGATATTTTTAGTAAAAGTGGACATAAAGAAGAATTCTCAGAAGCCTGTGACCTGTCTATGACTTTTACTAAAGTTATCCGTGACAAAATGGGGAGCTGCAATGACTGGGAGCTTGTGGGGGTCCCTATTGCCTTGGGCATCGGGGTACCTCACAGCACCCAGCAACCATGAGCTGAAGTCATGTAGGTCTCTGGAAATCATGGATTCCGTAACTTCTGCAACACCCATGACAAAATCGCAGCCTTAATCATAACTATTAATAACACATTTTTGTGCTTCAGAGTTTACGTCAATCTCTATTAGAGATAAGGATGAATCCCACTGTGAAGGCAGATTATTCCATATCTGCCTACTTCAGGTTCCTACCCCTTCCTGTGAAACATCTGGTACTGGTCACCATCAGAAACACTATACCGGAGTAGGTGGATCTCAGGTCTGACCCTATATGGCAATTATTATGTTCCTATGCCAACTGCTTCCACAATATTTCATGGCAGATTATTCTGCAGACATTTTAATAATTGTGTGAAAAATATCGTGGAAAATATCACTGAAAATAAGGAGTATTTAGTACATTTAGAGTGGTTACAGAGCCACTGATATTGTTACCAATTCACAAGGGATACTGCTATGCTTTTTATCAGCATTACATCTGGTAACATCAGTCAAGAGTTATGTCCCCAGTTTATGTAGTAGTGAGTTTTGCCAGGACTGTAACATCTTCCTTCTTAGTGTACCTATCCAGTATAGTGCTTTAGGTGCTATCTAAGGCTACTGTGGAATTTTCTCTGCCTGTAGATATAAATATGTATGCTTTGGACAATTCATTTTTTTTTGTTGGAAAAAAAACAACCAAAAAACAGCCTACCTTTCTTATGGTCATCGACAGCCTCCTTGATTCATGTTAAAATAGCTTCTCAAACGCCAGAGTTATTACTGAGAACAACATTGAACTCTGAGCAAGTCAACCAGAAGCAATCAGTTAGCTAACTATTTTGAAAGGCATTTTTCTAAGGTCTTGGCACTGGAAGTCAATTCTCCTCTAAATTTAAACAGAAAAACATTACATGAAAATTATGGAACATATTCATACAAGAACATTCATAGGTCAGATTTTTTCAGCATTTTTTTTAAAAATGTGTGAATCATGGTATGGATCCAAATGCAATTCCTTGTGAAATATTGCTGATTTTTGTTAGACCCTGATGATTGGGTAAAGCTTAAGGATATAGATTTCATTTCCAGCAAACAAATACAGACATGAAGTCCTTAATCTCATAGCCAAGAACTGGGAAAATACCTGGGGTCTTTGGTTAGTGAATTGGAAACAAAGATAATTTTACAACCATTTTCTTGCCTCTCATCATTTTATATGCCTATTTGATAATGTTTTTGATCAGTTATACATGACGGGCTTAATATGTTTATTGTGTCAAATCTAGACAGATTATGGTATAATTACAAGAATTGTCCCTTACTTTCTTCAAGTTGATGTTTATCCAAAATAATTCTATATTTTCACCAGCTGAATTATGTGTAAGCTGTCCTGCAATTTCAGTTTAATATTGATCAGAAGAATTCTGCGTATGCAATCATAGAAATGTAGGACTGGAAGAGACTGCAACAGGTCATATAGTCCATTCCCCTGCTCTGATGCAAGATTAAGTATTACGTAGACTATCCCTGACAGTTGTTTGTCTAACCTGTTCTTAAAAACCTCCAATGATAGAGATTCCACAAAATCCTTTGGTAATTTCTTCCAGTGCTGAACTATCCTTACAGTTACAAAGTTTTTTTCCTGATGTCTACCCTAAATCTCCCTTGCTGCAACTCAAGCCCATTAACTCTTGTCCATGTATAAGTACAAAAATTTATCATCCTTTACTTTACAACAACCTCTTATATACTTGAAGACTGTTATCATGTCCCTCCACCAGTCTTATCTTCTCCATACTGAACAAACCTATTATTTTTTAAATCTTTCCTTATAGGTCATGTTTTCTAGACCTTTATTCATTTTGTTGCTCTCTCTCTGAATTGTCTCCAATTTGTCCACATCTTTCCTGAAGTATAGTGCCCAAAACTGAACACAATGCTCCTGTCGTGGCCTTATCAACTCTGAGTAGAATGGAAGAATTACTTCTTGTGTCTTGATTACAACACTCCTACTAATATAACTCAGAATGATGTTCGTGTTTTTTGCAACAACATTCAACTGTTGACTCATATTTAGTTTGTGATCCACTATAACCCGCAGATTTTTTTCTGTAGTACTCCTTCCTAGGTAATCATTTTCCATGTTGTATTTGTGCAAATGTAGTACTTTTCATTTGTCCTTATTGAATTTCATCCTATGTATTTCAGGCCATTTTTCTGGCTTGTCAAGATCTCCTACAAACCTACTTTGTATCACCTACAAACTTTTTAATTGTACTCTCTATAACATTATCCAAATAATGTATGATGATATTGAATAGAACCGGGCCCAGGACAGATATGCTCTTCCATCTTGACTGTGAACCATTGATAGCTGCTCTCTGAGTATTGTTTTCCAACCATTTGTGTAACCCACCTTATAGTAGGTTCATGTAGGCTATATTTCCCTAGTTTGCTTATGAGAAGGTCAAGTGAGACAGTATTAGAAACCTTGCTAAAGTCAAGGTGTCACATCTTCTGCTTCCATCCCCCCATCCACAAGACTTGTTACCAGTATTAGATTGGTTTGACATGATTTCTTCTTTATAAATCCATGCTGACTCTTACTGATCACGTTATTATCTTCTAGGTACTTACAAATTGATTGTTTGATTATTTGCTTCATTATCTTTCCAGATACCAAAATTGAGCTGACTGGTCTATAATTCCTTAAGTTATCTTTATTTCCCTCTCTATAGATACTATATTTGCCCGTTTCCAGTCCTCTGGGATCTCTCCAGTCCTCCACAAGTTCTCAAAGATAATGATTAATGGCTCCGAGATCTCTTCAGCCAGTTCTTTAAGTATTCTAGGATGTATTTCATCAGGCCCTGCCGACTCAGACATCTAATTTGCCTAAGTAATTCTTAATTTGTTCTTTCCCTATTTTATGCTCAGATCCTACACCATTTCATCCTGTTAGTTGTCCAATCACTGCTAAACTTTTTGATGAAAATTGAAACAAAAAAGGCAGTTAGCACTTTGGTCATTGCTGCATTTTCTGTTATTGTCTTTCCCTTTGTACAACAAAGAAGAAGGTAAAAGAAGCAAGTTCAAGTGTGATAGACAAATGAAGGATAAAGCTTGTGTTTGCTTGTTTATGCTTTTCATTATACTACAGGAAAAATCTTTTGTAAGGAAAGAAAATGCTTAATGTTACACATTGACAACACTATCTCTATAAAAAAATGAGTTGAGATGTACGCTCACCACATGCATTTCTGTCTGAAAGGTAGAGAATTTAATGCTTGATCAGTTTTCTACATTGTTATGAGATACTGCTAGAGATTGCACTGGGGAGTCTTCTGATTACTTTACCTGTGATGTTTCAGAATATTTGTAGATATATGCGCATGCAGTGTAAATCTATGAATCAACCTTAAAAGAGACATATGTCTTGTTTAAACATATTTTAGAGAATTGAAGAACTCTGTAACCCAGTGATAAATTTGGAAGTTGCATTTTTCTCACGTTTGAAATTTTGGTCCCCTTGAAATCAATGGTAAACTTCTCCTTGACTTCTGTAAGATCAAGGCTTGTCTCTGTTAAACTGAATAAATCAGAATGCTTCAGTTTTACTTCAGTCTACCTCTCTTGGATTCTCCACCCTCTACTTGTTAGTGGCAGAAAATATGACAGTAACCTATTGCAGAATAATAGAGTATGGAATATGATATAAAATAGATTTTTTCTTGAATAATGAAATAATTTAGATTGACTTGTTTTGCTCTAATTTACACCAATATAAATTGATAAATAACACCAACAGGAGATGGCTTTCTCCATGTAACTTGGCTCTGAGTGATGGAAAGTGCCTCTGTGCACAGGACCTGCAAACATAGCTCTATTGGACAGTTGGCGCTGGCCCCGGGTACCTCAAAAGTTGAGAGTGTTGGCCATTGACGGGGATTGCACTTGAATCCTATGGAGTCCCTATATTATCTTCAACCTTCCTTCTGATGATGACACCCTTGACGGAGTTTAACAATGCAAACACAACTTTCCCTCACCAGGCTTGAATCTCCCCAATGTGCAACATATATTGCTGCATCAAAGAGACATTTTCACCCCTAATGTGCTTTGCTATGTATAGTCCTTTGTTTCATGTAACCCAAAATACTTTGCTAACTAAAAGAATAATTTGATATTCAGACCAGGAACTCAGCCCTCCTTCAATCCAATTAGAGTTGAGGACACCCATGAATGATTAGGTCTGAAGGCTGGGATTTTCAGAGAAGCCTAAAGGCTTTTATCCCTTGTCAATTCAATGGGATTTGGTTATCTAACTCCCTTAGGCTCCTTTAAAACCCAGCCTGCATTCTTCTGCCTAAAACTTTAAGTTGCTGATTTTTTCCCCTCTTACTCTTGTGGCAACAAAGTTGATAATGAGACTTCTGAACTTACACATAAAATGTAGGTCTACATATGAAAAAGCATTATGATGCCCATACTATGAGGATAGATGATTGCCATTGACTTATGTTTATAACTCGATATGCATCCAAATTACAAAGTTTAAAACTATACTTCCTCCATATTCAAAGACATCAAAATTCTGGGCTTTGTTTTTTTATCTTATAACAAGCTCAATATAATGTTTGAAACCAAGTCATTAGTTCCACAAAACTAAGGGTCTTTGGATCTAAGGTTGTGGTTCAGACCCATATCCGTTTGTATCAAGCCAACTTACAGCCAATCTGACAATGTACAAGACACCTTTTACATCTTTTATACTGTCATGTATGTAATTCCTGATTGTGTCATCCTATTTTGCACTTTGACAAGTTTCATCATCAACATCAGGGAGGTCCACTGTATGCAGAATATCTGAAAAGCTTCTTCAAATGGTGACAGTTCCAGTGATCTTGAAGCACTTTAAGAATGCATTGGGAAACGGAACACTTCAGAATTCCAAGACAGACTTCGTACACCAAAGTGAAGAAGATCAAATGAAAACAAGGTTGAGGGCATAACAAAATTCTTCGCTCATACCCAACAACCCTCCAAGTTCACACCCAGGCTCCTTCCTAGCAATTTTACTTCCCTCTCCCTCAGCTCCTCTGTTACCCCTGACACTCCCAAACCTTTGCACTGCTTCTGAGGAGTGCAGGCAAAATGGTTCTGTATTGTAGTTTGAATGAATTATTACTCAGAGTTCTGTATTAGTATGTCTAGTAAAGAATCTATTTGTCAAAACACATTTCCTGAATCTTTTTTGCTGTCTGTATTGTTACAGACATATTTGCTGACAGGTATTTTGAAATAAATGACCAAAATAATGGAAACTGGTGTGATTTTATTATTTTGTTAAAATAAAATTATTTTGTTAAATAAAATTTGTTATTTTGGAAAAATAAAATGAACAGAATTTTGCAGAATTTGAAAATATTGTGCACAGACTTTCCATTTTTTTGTTGAAGAATTTTTATTTTTTGGTGTAGTATTTCCCCAGGAGTACTGTAATGCTAAAGTAGAAGAGGGGACTCCAAAAGGATACATGAGGATCCTGTGGAGGGGAACTCTCAAGAGAAGTCTGAGACAGAGAACTGAAGAGGGAGCCTAGAAGATGAGCTCTCTGGGAAACCTACCAGGAAAAAAGAGCCTCCTAGATGTAGGGTTTCAGGAAGTATTCTAGAAGATCTGGTCTTGGCCAGAGGTCACCCCAAACACTGCTGGAAGTCCAGATTGCCAAGGATCACCTGCTCTACCTGAAGAAGAATCACTGTGGACAGACTTTCCCAAACTCCAGATAAGGATGTACTCTGGCAGGGACAAGAGGCTTAGCACCAGGAGCAGAGACTGGAACCAAGAGAACCAGGGAGGAAGAGCCTGGATAGAGTTGAACACTGGAGAACATGGACTATAATGAACTAGTCACCTCACTGGGATGTCGGAGTGAAAGTTTTCTTTATGTTCTTTGTTGGCTTTTCCATTAATAAATGGCACCCTCCATAAAGAGGTACTTTTTAGCACTTAACTGACTGCTTGGAGTTTTTGATCCCCTGGGCAAGGGGAAAATCAAGAAAGGCTCATCTGGAATACTATGCCCACCCACAAGGGCTCATGCTTAGGGTCAGTCTGGAATGCTGACACCTGGGCCTTTGTGAGATCCCCTTCCATTAAGAGGCAATGAAAACACAGAAACAAGTCTATGCCCTCCTTAAAGGGGAAGCAGTAAGTCAGACTGGAATGTTAACAGAGGCTCTGGAGGAATTCAAGTAGGGGCAAGGCTGAATCTTTTATTCTAAAATGGCTACTCTTCGTCCATATTTTCTTTCAACGTTTCTTTTCTCCTTCCTTTCTCCCTTTGCATTACTTGAAAGAACAGAAGCTTCATTAAGAAAATTGTTGATATTCATTGGCTTTCTGACACTAGCACATTCCCATTTCTTAGGGAGGAATACATCATGGTTGATATTCACTCTCTTGAGCAACAAAAATAGCATGGGAAGACAGAAAGACTGAAGTCCAAATACTACTATTTGCAAAATCAGGAAATGAAACCATCACACAAATGATAAAAAGTTAGTTGCAGGCCACATCTTTTCTTTATTCAATTACACAAAGCATTATTTAATGCAAAGGCAAATCCTTTCCATTGTTAACTAGTTCTGTCCAGTCCTCATTAATTTTTCTGTTATCATAACTAGCTTTGTCCGATATGGGGCTCCTTATCCTTCTGCACCTATTGAGATTCAGACCAAACCAAAATCCCGGGCCTGTTCCTTCTATTTTACTGAACTTTGTGGTCTGACTTACTCTGGGACCCATGGTAAAGATAGGAATAATTTACAGCCCTGCTAATCCACCCCTTGTGCTCTGTTCTGGCTGTCATCTGAGGTGGGTTTTAAGTTTTCTGTATAAGAGTGACCTGAAATAATGAACTTACAGTACCATGTTAAGGAAAAACATAAAGTCATTCTTTTTACTTGCTTTGGAAAAGATTGTGATACAATATGAATAGTACTTTATAAGATGAGTGACCCCCAAGTGAAGCCAATAGCACAACTTGCAGAGTAAAATGCTACATATTATGAGTAAGGGCTCTTTATTTAGAAATCGTGTTTCTTCTAATATACATCGGCAACTACAGTTGGACGAATAAGTGTTTGGGGGGGGGTTGGTTCAGTGGCAGTCCTGAAAAAATTGAAATAAAATTTTGGTTTCAGTAGAACCACATTTTTTTTCAGAATTTTTGGAAAATTGAAAAAGTTTGGAAGGGGAGATTTGAAACCCAGGTGTCTCATGTACAAAATGGCTGCCCTAACAACTGGATTGAATGTTATAATAGGGAGAAGCAGCACTACCCGCAACATCTCCCCTTTCTCCTCTTGCTGTTTTGTGACTGGCCAAAACTAGCTGAGTCAAATTTGTGAATAGTTTCAGGTCAACCAAAATTGATTTTTTTCCTTGTCTAAACTATTTGTCTGGAATATTTTCCCCAGCTCTGTTGTCAACTGTATTTTAATCAGCGGAACTAATTTATGAATACATAATATAATTAAAATATATTGCCTTATTATTCTTAATATTTACTTCCTTTTTTGTTTAGCAGATTTGAAACATTCACCCTATTCCTGGACCTCTAGTACTGTTAAAATAACTGTGGCTACTGACAGGAAAAAATCACTAACATGTTGAAAGCAGAGGAAGAGACAGGATCATTATTTGTGAACAAAATCAGACTAGTCTGCCACACCATTGATTAGCTGGTCTCTGGTTCAACTCAATCTGACCTGCACATGCTTTTCATTCATTCAGAGGCTTTACTTTTAAATCTCTTCAGGCCTGGGATGGCATTTCTTTTGATAAAAGTTTTCTGAAACAAAGCCATTTCACCTTTGTATGCTTACCATGTTTAAGTAGAAAATTAAAATTATGGATGGGCAACAAACTTCTGATAAAATAACTTCTCTAAGGCTTTATAAAAACAAACAGAACAGTCCCCCACAATATTTTTCATGTCTGTGAGACTCAGCACTTCCAGATCTCAAGCCAAACGCAGAAGTGAAGAGATGACTATTCTTGCTATATTTCTGGTCCACCTTTGCAGACCCAAGGGGTCTGAATAGTTTCTACGGTGTAAGCATCTGAATGTAATTGAACCTCCGAACCATTTGGATTTCATTCATCATCAGATCAAAAAAAAAAAGCAGTTCACACAGAAATCAGAGATATAAAATAGCAATAAATAAATAAATAAATAAAATCCCCAGATATGATATGGAGCTGAATATGTTGTTTAGCCCAATGATTCTTTCATTATTTATTCACAGTAACACAGCATCAACATTGGGCCAGAGAGGAGGAGCATGTCAGGCTGACTCTATAGCTTGGTAGTTTGATCAGTCCCCTGGGTAGGAGACCCAAGATCCAGTCTCATTGTTCCAATTACTTTAAAAATATATATCTATAGTGGAACTAGTTAAGCAGGAGAGACTGAGACTATCCCATAAGAATAACTCATAGCTAAGCATTGGGGCACTCACCCAAGAGGTAGGAGATGCTAGTTCAAACCCTTCTCCCCCTAAGGTGGAGGAGGGTCCCCCACATCCCAGGTGAATACCTTAATGACTGGGCTAAAAGTTATGAGGGTAGTCTTCTTTTTCCCCATCTTCTTGCTAAAACAATATAGGCATCTGATACCAAGAGAGGGTTTGTAGCTGAGAATCCCAAGCACAGGAAGATGCCTTCCTGAAGCAAGGGCATGCCACAGATGGGCTTGGGTAAGCTCTGGCCCACCAATTTAGCATCCAGGCCCACCCCCAGCCCTGGCTCTGCTCTGGCTCCAGTATTTGCTCCGCTCTGCCCACCTGCCTGGCGCTCATGCCAGAAAGCAGGATCGAAGTGCAGGGGCTTGCTCTGCTCTGCCCACCTGGCACTTCTGCTGGGGCCGAGCAGGTGGAGGAGTGCAAGCCCCCACACCCTGACCCTGTGCCCCCCGCTGGAACACCAGGCGGGCAGGTGGAGCAGGGCAAGCCCCCGTACCCTGATCCCACTCACAGGCTGGAGCGCTGGTGGGGCAGGCAGAGTGGAACAAGCTCCTGCACTCCCACCTGAAGTCAAGGCCCACCCAAATATCCCATGCTGGCTATGCCACTGACCTGAAGCCTAGATTTAGGTGCCTATCTCTGAGAAGGGTAAGGCTTGGCACACCCCCCCTCAGCTTGGCACTTCTTGTTGGCTATTTTAGGCAAGGCAATACCTAGGTTGCTGGCTTTTCCGAATCCCATTCTGAAGCTTCTCTCTCCCCTCATTCTTGTATAGGGAGCCAAGGAACTGAACTCAAACTTTGTGCATCCCCATGATTTTCTAGGTGCCTGGATGTTAGGTGGGATGACTATTGTCAGAGCTGGCTCCAGGCACCAGCTTAGCAAGCAGGTGCTTGGGGCGGCCACTCTGGAGAGGGGCGGCATGTCCAGGTATTCGGCGGCAATTCGGCGGAGGGTCCCTCGCTCCCGCATGGTGGCTGCTTGGGGTGGCAAAACCCCTGGAGCCGGCCCTGACCATTGTCACCATGCTTAAGTTTCTTTGTGAATCTAGCCCTTAAGAGCCAAAATCCCTTTGACAATTGGCTCCTAAATCCCATTTTAAATTTAGGCTCTTAAGTTAGATAGGCATTGCAATGTTGATCACAGCAAAGCATAAATACCTTTTAAAATCTGGTCTTAAGTCAGTCTACCTCACTTCACCATCAGTAAAACAGAAATAAAATACATCCTTACTTTTAATGGATTTATCCTCCAACATTGTAATGATTGTTAAGTGCTTAGCTACTATGTTAAAAGGAGCCATGTAAGTTCTTAAGATAGATGCCATATCCAGGTTTCACAAAGAGCAGAATGCTAATAAATCTCAATGAATGTTGTATGACAAATTGTTAATAAATGATGATAAATAATATTTGCAGCATTAGTGTTCACTCATTTATTTTAATTATGCGTGCTCCTGATTGTTCAGTTAAAAAAATTGTTGCTCAGCAAAATAATTCTCTGCTCATGACATGAAATGGCTTGCTCATGTCCCCAAACATTGAGCAACCATTCAAGCAAATACCAATACCCTAGAAGATATTTATATTTCATTTAAACATAAAATATATCCCCAAGGAAGCTAAGAATAGAGGTCTCAACACTAGGAGGGGTGGAGAGAATCTGAATTATGCATTTTGTTCATCCTACAAAGCCCGTTCTAGTCAATGGGAAGCATTTCATTGACTTCAATGTGGTTTGGATTAGTTTTTTAAATATTGTATATGCGCATTTTAGTCCTTACACTTTTACCCACACTGAGTTACTTACACAAGTCCATGAGCAGTCTGACTCTTTATCTTAAGCAATCATAATATCTCTTAACATTCCCCAAATTATTTCCTCTTTTCATCAATAACTAACATTAAACACAAACAGCATATGAACTAAGAATCAAACTGGGTGGTGGTGGGGTGGGGGAATGCTTCAAAACATCCTTTCCTGATTGTTTTTCTTTATCTAATGAAAAGCAACAGACTGATAGTTATTCTTGATACATGTTTCAGGTATCAGGAAGAAAAAAATATCATGAGCTATCATGGATTAGAACTGTGTTACTTATTTGCAATACCAGGACAGCATTTCACTGTTAATATTTTGGTAATTTTTAGTGATGAATTTGATTTTCCCAAATTGATGAGGAAATTGCTGATTATGTGAGGCTTCCATATTTAGTGAAAATTAATATTAATGGTTTATAATGATGAAGTGCTAACATGGTGTATTGAGTATGCAATCAAATTCTAAATACATTATTCACTCGTTCACCTCTAACACACACACACACACACACACACACACACACACACACAAAAGAAAAATTATACTGACATTATTGGGATCTGATTTAATTTCCATCAATATTCATGGCAGAGTATGGATTGTAATGCTCCATCAGAAAGGGCCCAGTGTTGTGAGGTGAACTGCTCACAGTCGAGTGCTCCCATGATCTCACAGAATTGGGCTCTAAGGAAGGGAACATTAGGAGGGAAAAGGCGGAAGGAAAAGGTAGTTCATTATAAAAGGTAGTTTTGCTTCATATTTTTTATAATCTTATTCATATCATAATATCTTCTTTTATTCACACTGCACTATTCTATCAACAACATAGCAGGGGGAAAACATTTTAATGGGACCCATACAAACAATATCTAAAAGTGAGATTTTTTCTAAGCATGCTAGGGAATTTAGAAACCTCTTCCATTTAATCTGAATGGAAATTAGGTGTCCAAATCTCTTAAGTGGGTTTGAAAATTATAGCCTAAATGTCCACTTAGAGTTTACTGTGCCTTCATCTGAATGGTCCCATGCTGTCCACTATCAATGATAGGAACTTGCGACTGGTTTGATCCATTATTGCAGTTCCTTTGTTCCTTTGAATAATGTACCTAGTGACTCTTCTACACTTAGAACTAATTGACTGGCAATATTCCTTACGGCAGCAATCCAGCTTTGCTTGCTGTCTGGAAAAAAAATCCTTAAACAAAGAATCTGAGCTTTGAGTGATTATTCAAATTTATATTTTGTGACTAGAGTAAAGTAAAGATATCTGGGCTCATTCATCTCTTTGTCTGCTAAGAAGAGAATTATGACCATGATGATACATACACAAGGGGAAAAATTATTTGGCCCTACATTATGTTTATCTTAATATCCAATTCTTAGGGTATTGCAATTGTGTTAGTCATCTATCCTTCCTATTGCCACCATTATAGTGAGATAATCACTCAGTGTTGCTAAAGAAATCCAACTGTGATAAGCAGAAAGAAGTGTAATTATATAGAATTCATGTGTTGCACTTAGTTATTCTACCACAGATAGCAGATACAAGTACAATGGTTTTTCATTTTACTTTTAAAACCTCTCCAATTCCCCCTCCCCCTTTTCTGGCCTCACTCTATTAGCATCATTAATATACAGTCCACTGAAGGACTAATGCCTCTTCTGCTACTTTTGTCTTGGATTCAATACATCTAGGCAACTACAGAACAGCTCTCAAATATGTTTAACTAACCTTTCTTCTAGGGACCATTGATTTAGTTCTTAGATCTTGGTCACCAGGAAACTGATTCAATGGAATGATTCCCATTGACTTCAGTGAACGTTGGCTTGGTTCCCAAGTTCTGTTCAAATTGAACTGGCCCTTTTGAGGTGGATTTTTCTGTTCTCTCCCCGAACAAGAAAAAATCATTATTTGCTACATTAATGTTATCAGTGTTGTTTTGTTCCAACTGGGAAGACATTTCTAAGTGTGGTCTGTTTTGGATTCAGTATTATACAATATTTTCATTAATGACTTAGATGATGGAATTGAGAATATGTTTATACAATCTGGAGATGACACCAAGCCAGAAGGAATTGCAAACACTTTGTAAGGGAGGATTAGAATTCAAAATTACCTTGATACATTGTCTAAAATTAATAAGATAAAATACAGTAAAGACAAATATGAAGTACTACACTTAGGAAGGAAAGATAAAATGCATAAATATAAATTGGGGAATAAATAGGTAGACAGAAGTACTGCAGAAAATAATCTGGGGTTCACAAATTGAAATTAAGAATGTGATGCTGTGGTTAAAAAACAAACAAACAAACAAAAACAACAACAAGAACAACAAAACCAAGTGTCATTCTGGGATGTATTAACTGGACTGTCATAAGGAAGACCTAGGACGTAATTTTTGTGCTATACTCAGCCCTAATGAGTTCTCAGCAGGAGTACTGTGATCAGTTTTGGGCATCATACTTTCAGAAAGATGTGGACAAATTAGATACACTTCACAGGAGAAGAACAAAAAATGATAAAAAGGCTTAGAAACCATGACCTTCAAGGAAAAGTTGAAATAATCAGGCATGTTTAGTCTAGAGAAGAGAAGACTGAGTGGGGACTTGCTACAATCTTCCAATATGTAAAGGATTGTTCTAAAGAGGACAGCGATCAATCGTTCTCCATGCCCAGTGAAAGTAGGACAAGATGTAAATATCTTGCAGCAAGGGTGATTTAAGTTAGATATTAGGAAAAAAATTCTAACTATTAGAATAGTGTAGTTAAGCACTGGAACAGGTCCACATAGGACATTGTAGTATCCTTTTCCACAAGAACAGATTAATCAAAGGTCTGTCTGCAGCAGTGCAAGAAGGTCACTAGATGACCTCCTGAGGTTCCTTCTGACCCTACATTTTTTATGTTTTCTCTGACTACACAGGGTGCAAGGCAATGGAGAATGAGGCCCATTAAATATTGTTTTTGCTACCTGATTGAATGATACACACTTTTTTTACAAAGCAGTAACAAGGAATGAAAAATAAACTTTTGGTTAGAATAAAATTATTTGGAAAAATGATCACTTGTGCTATGATATGGGAAACTTTCAGCATTCATGAATATTCCCATTAATTCCCAGTGTTGGCTGGATATCTGTGAAAAATGAACAATATGACCCAACAAATAATTGACTTAAATATTCTAAACTGTCCTATAATATCTTGGATTTTCAGTTTTTAAGATTATATGATTAAATATAGGCAAGAATATACCCTATATGTAATGTGAGAGAATAAGAGCTGATTTATTGTATTTTTCAATAAATAACAAATCAATTGTTTTCAGACATATGGTTGCTAGGAATTCATACTTATTATATATTCAAATAAAAACATTATGTAAAGTATGTCAGTACGGATTTTACATTTCAGATAATGTATTTACAATTCATAAAAACTTTTTTGAACATTTCTACAATGTTATGAATTGCCATGTAATATGTATGAAAGAAAAATATCTAAAGAACAGATACTTATCCATTACAGGATTTCATTCCCTCTGACATTTCATTTCCTTCTTCTTCTGTCCTTTATGCCACTTTTCCTGGTGAGGGTTGCAGTGGCAGCATGGACATTAGGGAGACCTCCTTTTCCTCTGTAACAAGTTCCAGCTTCTCCTGGGGGACTCACCAGCCTTCCCAGGCCAGCCGGGACATACAATCCCTCCAGCGTGTCCTGGGTCGACCTCGGGGCCTCCTTCCAGTGGGACATGCCTGCTATAGTTCAAATTGAAGCCTCCCAGGTGCCTAAACCACTTCATCTTGATCCAGAGGAGTAGCGGCTCTACTTTGAGGATCTTCAGAATAGCTGAACCCTTACCCTGTCTCAGAGAGTAAGCCCAGCCACCCTGCAGAGAAACCTCATTTCCACCACTTGTACCCGTGATCTCATCCTTTCAGTCATGACACAAAGTTAATGACCATAGGTAAGGATGGGGATGTAGATCAACCTGTAAACTGAGAGCTTTTTCTGAGAATACAGTTCCCGCTTCACTATAACGGATCGGTACAGCGCCCGCTTCACTGCTGCTGCCGTACCAATCTGCCGGTCAATCTCCTGCTCCCGCTTACCATCACTTGTGAACAAGACCTAGATACTTGAACTCTTAAATTAATGGCAGCTGCTCCCCCCTTTTACATTTCCATATCTATATCTATCTATCTATAATCTACTTCAATTTTAATGTGTCTTATTCAGGGCTTACTATAGCTAATAATATGATTTTCATAAGTAAAAACAAATGAAATGCTAGTCTTATCTTTTATTTATTTACTTTACACTGAATATCAAGAACAATAAGGGTATTAATGTAACTAAAAATATAAATCAGACAATGAGCTTTTTTTTATTAAATTGATTGTTTAACATTTTTTTCAAAGAAGACCAAGAGAAATGTGTTTTTTAAGGTTTGTATTTGTTTGTTTTGTTTCTTAATGTACTGGATTTTTAGTTGATATTCTGTAATGCTTGCTATTTCCTTGATTAAGTATTTATGATCCCACATATTTAAATTAGGGGCTGATCAATGGGAGTTGTTGGGCTCTCTGCACTTTTGAAAATCTTGACACTCAGATAGATGCCTAAATATGGATTTAGGAGTCTACCTTCAGGTACCTGTTTAAAATAAAATGGATTTGGTTCGCACCACCACATTAAAGGAACACTGTCAACAAAAGTGTAAGTCAAATTCAAGAAGAGTATTCAAGAATGAAACCAGTAACTAAAAAGCTGATATTCCAAAAATGGAAAACATTCAAAAATTAATAGCACCATACAACAAATGCTACACCTCCTTACATTTTCCTCAAAAAGGGCCAAATTGCAAATACATAATTAATTTTTGCTTGTGTTCTGACCACATAAGATGTGACCACACCATCCCTGAATGACTGCCCAGGATTATTACTAACACTGGTCCTGATTGAGGAAAGCATTTAAGTACGTGCTGTAGCCTATCCCTATTCAGAACAGCACTTAGGCACATGTTTAAAATTAGGAACATATGTAAGTGCTGTTCAGAAGAGGGATACTTTCCTAAATTGTGACCACCAAGAGAATGAATGTGAGGGTGCACAGGGATATCAGGGGGACAAAGGACATCAACTTCATTACTGAATGAGAATTTACATCAGGTTGAGACTGTAGAGTGTTAATTCCACTGATATGTGGGAACAAGAACAGGGTTCAACTGTTATATACTACAATTCTTCTTCCAGGTGAGGATATTTGATCTCATTTGTAGCCCCAGACTTCAAACTCCAGATTCCAAAGACTGTTCAAACTCAAGTAACTTCACAGTTATTGAAACTCATAATGTAAATATTGAAAACAATATGCCACTTAAAAACACTAGCATTTTCCAGCTCAACAATTAAAATAAGAATATACATCTGTGCTCACAGTCTCAAAGGGTTAATATGAATGAAAAGGTGGAATAGTTTATAGAAACATTGCCAGTACATCTGGATGTGCTCTATGATTACTAAGCAGACACCATTGTGATGGGTGCAGTATAATAATGAAGTTAAATCCATGTTCTCTCAAACTGAATGGCTAACTTCCCATTGACAACAAGTGAGCCCAGGATTTCAGCCCTGGGAAGAGAGAAATCTTTCATTTCTACATGTAACCCTTCTGTTCAGTGATTAACATCAGCAATAAGGGCTAGATGGGCTCAATCTATCTACCTTCCCTCTTGACAAATACCCAGAGACTGACTGAGCCCCAACCTAGAAACCTGGCAAATTAAACACACTTTTAAAAGGCAGAACTTCTCTACTAACAAGCATTCTGAGACTGTGTACAAACACAGGAATCTTCATTTGAGGAAAGGAAACATAAAGT